>NC_138342.1:53176553-58176553 GCF_046562875.1 Panthera onca | reverse complement strand
ATGTTTGAGTTGCTGGTCTCTAACAAGAGAAAAGTGTCAGAAAGGACAATGGGAACATGTTTCAACTAAGAGAAGAGATAAAGTCCTTGGGAGTTATAATTAAAAGCTAAGTAAAGAAAGTGTTTTCATGAGGCAGGAATGCTGCAATAATGCTGATGATAATAAAGGCCTGATTCTGGACCATTGGCTAGCAACATGATGGTCAGTGGTGACCTTGACTGGAGCACTCTCAATGGAGTGGTAGAGGTGAAAGATTGACTGAGGTCATCCCCACAGCGAATGGCTAGAGAGAGTGGAGACACTGACTTTAGCAAACCTCCTAAGGGTTTTGCTATAAAGAGAAGAGGGACCTGGAAAGAGATGAGAGGTCAGGAGAGTTTTTGTGTGTGTGTTTTTAGGATTGCAGATAATATAGTGTGTTTGATTCTCAAGACAATCCAGAAAGGAATGAGGTGGGGAATTTATGCTGTGTGAGATTGGGGGATGGGAGGGTAGATGATCACAAGAGACAGTCCCTGAATGCGTGACAGGGATGACAGCCAGGGCACAAAGTGGGAAGTTTGCCCTTAGATAGTCGGATGTGAGCAGTAAATGGCAGTAAAATTGGTAAATTCTGTGGTAATTGTACCTGGAAGATTTTGCCTGTAAAATAGAAAGATTTTTAACAGGATTACCAGCTTTCATGTGTTCCAATATTTTTTAAAAACCTCAATTTTCTTAATCATTTTTTGCTTATTTCTTTACCTAGTAACAAAAACCACATCATGAGCAAAAACAGGCATGTGAAAGAGTTTGAGATTGTCCAGAAAAAAAGTTTGTAGGCTTGGGGCTGGGCTAATCTGGTATATAACAAGAAACAGTGAGAGGTGAGTTTTGCCTATTAGGTTTACAGACGGATTAAGAGTTGCCTTGTACATCTGAATGTGTTCAGACCTTGGGCTTTATTATGTAGATGCTGGGAAATTATCATTAATCATGAAGTAGGTGAATGGACCCATCAAAGAACAAATACATGTCTTCAAATGGGCTTGTAGATGTTTGGAAGGAAGTCAGAAAGCAAATGTGGTAAGGTCACATGAAAGCCTTTCACAGTGTAAAACCAGTAGGTACTTTTCACCTTGGAAGTTTTGATAAATCTGTTGAAAATGTTTTCCTCTAGCAAAAACACCAGTAGGTATTTCAGAAACACACATGTATGTAAATACACACACAGCACTCTGGGGATAATTTTGAATGAACCAGATTCAGTGTAATTGCCAATGTAAATTAGCTCAGCTTGTTCTTTACAGATTCTCTGCTAAGCACCCTATTTTATTTTATTTTTTTTTTAATTTTTAATGTTGATTTATTCTTGAGAGAGTGAGAGAAAGAGACACAGAGTGTGAGTGGGGGGAGGGACACAGAGAGAGACACACACACACACAGAATCCAAAGCAGGCTCCAGGCTCCAAGCTGTCAGCACAGAGCCCAACATAGGGCTCAAACTCACAGGCTGCGAGATCATGACCTGAGCCAAAGTCAGACACTTAACTGACTGAGCCACCCAGGTGCCCCTAAGCATGCTATTTTAAAACAAAGATCTCCCAGTTTCCCTGGGCGGCTCAGTTGGTTAAGCATCTGACTTCAGCTCAAGTCACTATCTCCCATTTTATTGGTTTGAGCCCCGTGTTGGGCTCTGTGCTGACAGCTCAGAGCCTGGAGCCTGCTTCAGATTCTCCCTCTCCCTCTCTGCTCCTCCCTGGCTCACACTCTGTCTCTCTCAAAAATAAATAAACATTAAAAAAAGTTAAAGATCTCTCTTGGTGCTTTAGTGCAAATTTGTACCTTTTCATTTCATCAAAATGTAGTAGTAAATAGTAAATTGGATTTCTCATGCTATTCTTTTGAAAGCTTTATTTTGCTTATTATATGAAACAGTATCAAAGAGAAAATATATACATCACCACAAAAGCTGCCAAAAATTTGTAAACACTTTTCACAATTTAATTTAAAAACAAAATCATTATTTTCCTTCCCAATTTATTCTTTCAATTAAAACCTGTCATGAAAACACTTGAAATCTGTGTGTAGGAGGAAAACTTGGTCTACATTGTTCAGTTATTTATTCAACAAATATATGTCAAGTGCTCCTTATTGTGGCTCTACCACAGGACCGTCATGATGGAATGCTAATAGAAGATTGAAAACTATGGCTTCTGAGAGGAGCTAATGTGTCCACAGGTCATTGGTGGGGAAGGAGTCTTCAGTTAGGTCCAGGAAGAGTCTGGCATCCCAAGATCCCTCAAAGCTCCTAGTTCTTTAGTAATTTTAACTGGTTAGGATAGTCATAATGAAACATTCAGCTTTGGTAACTTCTGGGAAAAGCTGGTGTAAGTGGACATTTTTCTTAAAAAATAAGGGAGTAAGCCATGAAGTTCCAAGGAAGAGACTTAAAGGCAAAGAGAACAGCAAGTGGAAATGCCCGAAGGCAGGAGCATGGATACTTTTTCTTTTCAAAATGTCCTTTTAGTCCATAAACATAGGTTTGTAGCAGCAAGCTTTATATGAAAGCTCTGTTTCAGTTTGATTCAATAAATATCTCTTGAGTAGCATCGGCTGAATAGGACTCTCTACCAGGCAGCTCCAGTATGTAGGAGGCTAGGTATGCAGGACTGAAGGTAAAAATTGAGTGTAAAAGTGGTCATGTGTATTCTCTGTGAGAATGAATTAGCCACTTACTAACTGTAAGGCTGTCAGAAGGCACATGAGACCAGATTACAGAAAGAAATTTTCACACATTGAAAATGTGGTAGGGAAGGAGATTTTCTGCTTTCCTACCACTTTTCCATCACTAACGTGGCCATTTCTCCATGCTGGATGATCCCAGAAGAGCTGCAAACAGTCGCTGGCAGGAGATAGGAGGAAGAATTAAGAGGCCTCCCTCACTCAGTGTATATTTCTCTGCCTTGAGTGCACATGGGCTGGGAGGGAAACAGTTTAATGTAAGAGGATGTTAAAATTAAGCTTGATTGGACTAAAATTTTAATACCCAGAAAAATGGGTTCTTTACTAACTGAGAGTGACCAGAGGGGCTTTGGGACCTGCCAGAGACACTCTTGGAGCCTGGGGAAGGAATCAGCAGACTGAGTCTGGAGAGGGTCAGGAAAACCGATATCATTTATTTCAGCTGAGCTTATTGATTAGATATGTTTCATTTTTGTTTAGTTATCAATTGGTTCAGACGGAGGTGATCAGCTACATGGGGAAATAAATCACACACTCCCATTGAGAAAGGGTTTCCTGCCAATGGCTGCACAAAGGCAGTAAGTGCATTTTTACTTAATCAAATTCATTCTGCAAGAAGGCCCAAGGCAAATAGAATACTGTGATTAAACGTAGCCAGGCTTTTCTCTGAAAAGATCTCAGGAGGAAGAAAAGGAAATAAGGTTGGAGCAGAACCAAAGATGCTATGCATGAAAAGAATAAGAAAACAAGAGTGGAATAATAACAGACTGTACTAGGAAGACCTGTACGTCTACTTGGTTGCAGAAGATCGTTTGAACCTGGTTCCAACTTCCTTTCTCACACTAATTTCTCCATCTTCCTGTCACATTCTTGCCACGATTGCCTTCTTGCCTGACTATACCAGGTTCCTTTCCAGCAATCCCACGTCCAACTCAGTGCTATTTATGCCTCTGTTACTTCTGCCTTCCGCCTCTAGGTTAAATGTCACTCCTCCAGTGAAACCGTCTGTGTCTCCTTTGGGCTGAGTTGGACATTCTGGGTTCTGCCGCCTTTGGGTTGTTATTCTGTGTCTAGTTCACTGTAGATGCTTTTCCTGCTATCTGTCAGGGTGCCTGTCTTCTCCACTAAACCCTGAGTTGCCTGGAGACAGCTCTGTGTCTTCTGTATTTTTTAATCTCCAGAGTCTGGTAGAGCTCCTCACATATATTAGATGATCAGAGTGTTTATTTATGTAATTAATTCACAGTCATCACTAGGCAGCTGACTGATGGAAGTATAAGGAAGAAATCACACAGCAAATATATGTTATTGCTAAGTACCAACCTCCACTTATTTATTGTTTTCGAGGACTCACAACAGGAATAAAGAAAGGGGTGGGATCTCAAGTCCAGAATTAGAAAATGGCACGGAATTTTTCTTCCTCTGTCCTTCCCCTCCCTAGTGACTTCTTCCATGGAGCCCAGCTAGAGGTGGAGCAGGACCTCAGAAGGGACTTGATAGACTGGTCAACTCACAGCTGAGTAAGGCACTAACCCCCTTAAAGGGGGTAACTAGCAGGCTAAAAATGAAGAAATAACAAAGATACAGTGCTGATGAAGTGGCCTCCCAGCGTGTAACCGAAGACTATATGCTCTGCAAGTTATTCTGCAATCGCAGGAGCAGGTGCTCCATATGCAAAGCCTTGATTTTAGTCAAGGAAATCCTTAGCCTTCTAAAATTTCTCTTTAGGGGAATGCTTCTACATTACCTTCTCCTCGTTTCTGTCTTCCCTCATCTATAGAATTTATCTTTCTTGGTTATTGCCTTATTCTTCTTCAACATAAACATTCACACACACACACCCCAAAGACTACCGATGCTTTAACTCAGAGATTCATGTTAGTAAACTATTTTATACAAGCTTGAGTATTTTTGAGACTGAGTGAATATTTTTGGAGTTATAAGGATATACTTGCTATCTAAGCTTCCTTCAGATTCCTATATTCCATAACTGAGGGAACAATTGTATATCTTTAAAATTAGAAAATATTTTATTAGGATATGCAATTTTTTTTTCCTTCAAGAGACTGGGTGTTTGTTTTTAGAATTTTAAATCACAAAATTAGAGTAATTTATGTGGCTTCATTCCTGATCCTTCGATGTATTTCCATCACTTAAAATTTACATTAAGATGCTTACATAGTAATATGTTTGCTAGAGTAATAAAACCTCATGGAGATGATTTGTAATTGTCCAATCTCCCTCAAAATTGTCTCTATAAAGGGTGCTGTGGAATATTTATCTAATGGCACATACACTTCCTATAACTCATGAACCACACCATGATAACAGAGTGCAATACAATGAGTCCAAAAAAAAAATCATTTGAACATAGCATCATTTCCTTTAGAAAAACTGAAATTTCATAAAAAGAAAGATAAAAAAATTTTTTTGAACATTGTAAGATGAGATGTACTATACTAGGAACCTGACTGATTTTAAGTACTTAAGACTGGAAAACATTTACTTATGTTCCAGTAAGCCTACTCAAGGCTTTTAAACATTGATAGGGTCTCTCTGCACTAATGTCTCTGGTCCTAGAGCTTAAATAATAAGTTGTTACTTATGCACATATAAATTCAATATCTGGAAATTGCTGCTTATATGAGTAACAGCTACAATTTTCTGTATGTAAGAAATGCTGTTACTCTCTATAAATAATGTGATAAATACATTATTTCTCTTTCATTGATAAGGAAAATGAGTCTTAGCTTAATAAATTTCCTATCATTATGCAGGTAGTAAGTTGCAGAGTTAAAATCCTAGCACCCACAACTCCAGTCTGTGCTCTTTTCAACAAACTGCATTGAATGAGCAATGACATTATTTTTGCTTTATAAGATTAACCAGCAAACAAGATCTTAAAAGGATTTTTTATTTTTATTTTTTTGGCAATGTTTAAATATACAATTGACAGGGAAATTTGGTTATTTCTGTGATACACAACAGTTCAATAACTAGAATTACAAGTGAAAACACACCAGAACAGATCAGATTTTTAGGAGTTTTCTAGAATTTCTAGAATGCTTATTTTAATGATATATATTTCTACAAATATAATCAAAGAAGATTTAGCATCACTTATTTGACAGTGCTTCTCATGTAATTTAACACACCAAATACATGTATTTAACATCTCTCTTTTATGAGGAGAACAAATCCTTTGGTTTGTTCCAGGAACCCTCTTTGAGGGTTATGTCTTTATTTTAGAATTTGATTTTGGGAAATATATCAAGAAATACCAAAAGATCTGGACATTTGATTATATAGGATCATGGGCCATTATGAAACAATACTTATTCATTTAACCAAAGTGGCATTTAAAGACTTCACAGGCAAGTGCAGAACATTAACTAGTTGTTAAAAAGTCTTAGTTCTTCTTATATTGAATAGACTCAGGTTTTTTTTTTTCCCCAAGTAATCAAAGACCTGTTAAAGGCAAAACATAGAATCTTTGTTTTTCTGGGTAGATTACATGAAAGGTAAAGAAAAATGTTTGTTTATAATTTCCTATAAAAAGCCAATGATTCTAAAATGTTTTCCTTTTAACAGAAAAAACAAATTTTAATTTTGCATCAGCTTATATTTTATATAAGTCATTTTTATTTTTTAATTAAAAATTTTAATTCCAGTATAATTAATGTACAGTGTTATTTTAATTTCATGTGTACAATATAGTGATTTAAGAATTCTATGCATTACTTAGTGCTCATCATAATAAGTGTATTCCTTAATCCCCATCACCTGTTTCACTCCTTCCCCTCCACCTCCCCTCAGGCAAACCAGTTTGTTCTCTGTAGTAAAGTCAGTTCTTTTATGTATCTCTTTTTTCTTTGTTTCTTAAACTCCATATATGAATGGAATCATATGGTATTTGTCTTTCTCTGACAGACTTAGTATTATATCCTCTAGATCCATCCATGTTGCTGTAAATGGCAAGATTTTTATGGCTGAATAATAATCCATTGTGTGTATATGTGTGTACTCCTTCTTTATCCTTTCTTCTCTCGATGGCCACGTGGGCTGCTTCCATAATTTGACTATTGTAAATAATGTTTCAATAAACATAGGGGTGCATATACCTTTTTAAATTAGTGTTTTCATTTTCTTTTGTTTTCATTTCTTTATTCTCTTAGTAGTCTTTGTCAGAGATAAAATGGCTATCTGGAAAAAATGGTCCAACAAATACGTTCTGAGTAAAATATCAGATTAGTCTGATATTAATTATGCATTGTTTATCGTGTTCTCTCCCCTGCAATTTTGATGAGAACACCCATCTTTCTGGTTACTCTGCTGCTAGTGAGTAGTTTTAAGAGATATTGAGATGTAAGAAATATATATGCTGTTGGAATATGTAAGGAAGTCCTATCCGGAAGTCTAAGCTGACCGAAGAGTATGGGCTTTGGAATATTCTATGTCCCATTCAGAGCTTACTCTGAGTTTGGTTGTATCATTTTGGGTAAATTATTTGACTTCTCTAAGTTCCAGTGTTAATACCTGTAACATGGCAATAAGCAATAACTTATCTGATAGTTTGAGGCCAAATACAAAATTATATAAAAATTCTGGCACATAAGGCTCAATAAGAGATTGAATTTTTGTTTTTCGTTATGGTTATTATCCAAGTGGCCAATTTAGAAGTCCTCTTTAATTTCAGTTTTATCTAAGTAGTACTGAGCCTCTTAACAATTGGTAATAGACACTAGGCAGATAGAAACTGTGTTTCCTTTTGGTAAATAGAAGAGTACTAGGTATAATTCTAATCTTTTGACATACTATATTTCATGAAATTTGTTAACGATTTCTACAGATGAGGAAACTGAAGTATGGAGTTTTTGTAATTAATATACACGGGGCAGATGCAGACCCAGACAATCTGAATTCTGAATAAACATCCTTATTTATATTCTTATTCTTATTTATGTTAATCTTTCTAAGCTTCTGTGTCTGTCTGAAAGGTGGCTGGTGGTAACACTTACCTCAGTATATAAGGATTAAATGGGATGATGCCTGCAAAGATCTTAGGACAGTGCCTGCGATATGCTAAACACTTATTAAATGCTGACATGGCTAGGAATTTGGTTCCATTGCACAACTGTTAAGTGATCTCGGTCAATTTCCTTTAACTCTGTGAGGCTAGTTCCTCATCCATAAGACGTGGATCCTAATTACTACTACATGGTGATGCTGTGGAACTTTAAAGATCATAAATAGTTCATAGCTCTTATTTAGAGTGATACTACTAAGGACTTTTGGCTTCATTTCCTTAATACAGCAAACTTGATAATTAAAAACAACTTGCCCTAGTCTGAAAAAATTTTATATGGAATAATAACTGATGACTTTAGTTTTAAACGAGAAACTATTCTCTTGTGGCATTTAAAGACAATTTCCTGAACATAAATACTAATGTTTTTAAATTCCAGTATAATTAACACATAGTGTTTTATTGCTTTCACATGTACAAAATAGTGATTCAACTATTCTATGCATTACTCAGTGCTCATCACAATAAATGTACTCTTAATCTCCTTCACCTATTTCACCCATCCCATAACAGACCTCCCCTTGGTAACCATCAGTTCTCTATAGTGAAGAGTCTGTTTTTTTGCTTGGTTATTTTTCTTCATTTGTTTTGTTTCTTAAATTCAACATATGAAAGAAATCATATTGTATTTATCTTTCTCTGGCTGACTTATTGCATTTAGCATTATACCCTCTAGATCCATCCATGTCATTGCAAATGGCAAGATTTCATTATTTTTTGGCTAATATTCCATCGTGTGCATGTGTGTGGGTGTGTGTATATACATACACCCCACTTCTTTATCCATTCATCTGTCGATGGACCCTTGGGTTGCTTCCATAATTTGGCTTTTATAAATAAAGCTGAAATAAACATAGAGATGCATCTACCTTTTAGAATTAGTATTTTTATATTCTTTGGGTAAATATCCAGTAGTGGAATTACTGGATCATATGGTAATTCTATTTCTAACTTTTTGAGGAACCTCCCTACAGTCTTTCATCGTGGCTGAACCAGTTTGCATTCCCACCAACAGTGCATGAGGGTTCCTTTTTTTTCATAACCTTGACAAACCATGTTATTTCTTGTGTTTTTGATTTTAGCCATTCTGATAGGTATGAGGTGATATCTCATTATAGTTTTGATTTGCATTTCCCTGATTATAGGTCATATTGAGCATCTATTCATGTGTCGGCTTCTGTATGTTTTCTTTGGAGAAATGTCTGTTCATGTCTTTAGCCCATTTTTAATTAGATTATTTGGGTTTTTTTGGTGTTGTGTAAGTTCTTTATATATTTTGGATATTAACCCCTTATTATGTCATCTATAAATATCTTCTCCCATTCAATAAGTTGTCTTTTAGTTCTGTTGATCATTTCCTTTGCTGTGTAGAAGCTTTTTATTTTGATGTAGTCCCAATAGTTTATTTTTGTTTTTGTTTCCCTTGCCTCGGGGGACATATCTAGGAAAATGTTGCTATGGTTGATGTAAGAGATAATATTGCTTGTGCTTTCTTCTAGGATTTTTATGGCTTCAGGTCTCACCTTTAGGTGTTTTTTTTTTTAATGTTTATTATTTTTTGAGACAGAGACAGAGCACAAGTGGGAAAGGGCAGAGAGAGGCGGGGAGACACAGAATCCAAAGCGGGCTCCAGACTCTGAGCTGTCAACATAGAACCTGACATGGTGCTCAAACTCAGGAGCCATGAGATCATGACCTGAGCCAAAGTTGCATGCTCAACTGACTGATGTACCCAGGAGCCCCTCACATTTAAGTTTTTAACCCATTTTGAGTTTGTTTTTGAGTATGATGTCAAAGAAAGTGATTCATTTTTATTCTTTTGCATGTAGCTGTCCAGTTTTCCCAACACCATTTTTTATAGAGATGGTCTTTTTTCCCATTGTATAC
This sequence comes from Panthera onca, assembly GCF_046562875.1. Classification (NCBI taxonomy): domain Eukaryota; kingdom Metazoa; phylum Chordata; class Mammalia; order Carnivora; family Felidae; genus Panthera; species Panthera onca. The sequence goes on along the minus strand of NC_138342.1, from coordinate 58,166,856 downwards.
TCTTACCTCCTTTATCAAAGATTAATTGACCATACAATCATAGGGTTATTTCTGGGCCCTCTATTCTGTTCCTTTCACCTATGAGTCTATTTTTGTGCCAGTACCATTCTGTTCTGAATATATAGCTTTGTAATAAAACTTGAAATCTGAGACTGTGATACCTCCAGTTTTGTTTTCTTTTTAAAGATTGTTTTGACTATTCAGGGTCTTTCTTCCATATACTAATTTTAGGATTGTTTTTTCTAGTTTTGTGAAAAATGCTGATGGCATTTTGATAGGAATTGCATTAAATGTGTACATAGCTTTGGGTAGTGTGGACATTTTAACACTATTTGTCCTTCCAATTCATGAGCATGGAATACCTTTCTATCTGTGTCATCATCAATTTCTTTTCTCAATGTTTTGTAGTTTTCAAAGTACAGGTCTCTCATTTCCTTGGTTAAGTGTATTCCAAGGTATTTTATTATTTTTTGTGCTATTGTAAATGGTAGTGTTTCTTTAGTATCTCTTTCTGCTAGTTCATGATTAGTGTATAGAAATGCAACGGATTTCTGTATATTGATTTTGTATCCTGTGACCTTACTGAATTCATTTATCAGTTCAAGTAGTTTTTTGGTGGATCTTTAGGGTTTCCTATATATAGTATCATGTCATCTGCAAATAGTGACAGTTTTCCCTCTTCCTTACCAACTGGGATGCCTTTTTTTTCTTTTTGCTGTCCAATTGCTGTGGCTAGGACTTCCAGTACTATGTTGACTATAAGTGTTGAGAGTGGACATCCTTGTCCTGTACCTGATCTTAGGGACAAAACTCTGTTTTTCACCACTAAATATGATGTTGGCTGTGGGTTTTTCATATATGACTCTTATTATATTGAGGTATGTTTCCTCTAAACTTACTTTGTTGAGGGTTTTTATCATGAGTGGATATGTACTTTTTCAAATGCTTTTTCTGCCTCTATGAAATAATCATATGGTTTTTATCCTTTCCTTGTTGATGTATCATGCTGATTGATTTGCAAATATTGAATCATCTTCACATTTGAGGAATAAATCCCACTTGATCATGGTGAATGAGTTTTTAAATGTATTGTTGGATTTGGTTTGCTAGTATTTTGTTGAGGATTTTTCCATCTATGTTCATCAGAGATATTGGTCTGTAGTTCTCTTTTTTTATAGTATCTCTATCTGGTTTTAGTATCATGGTAATACTGGCCTCAGAGAATGAATTTGGAAGCTTTCCTTCCTCTTCTATTTTTTTGAATAGTTTGAGGGAATAGGTATTAATTCTTCTTTAACTGTTAGGTAGAATTCACCTGGGAAGCCATCTGGTCTTTAACTTCGGTTTTTGGGAAATTTTTGATTACAGATTCAATTTCTTTACTGTTAATTGGTCTGTTCAAATATTTAATTTTTTCTGGATTCAGTTTTGGAAGGTTATTCCATATTTAACCATTTCTTCTTGGTTGTCCACTTTGTTGGCATACAATTTTTCCTAATATTCTCTTACAATCCTTTGTATTTCTGTGGTGTCAGTAGTTATTTCTCCTCTTTCATTTTTGATTTTGTTAATTGACTTCATTCTCTTTCTCTCTCTCTCTCTCTCTCTCATGAGTCTGGCTATAGTTTATCAATTTTGTTCTTTTCAAAGAACCAGCTCCTGGTTTCATTGATCTGTTCTATTGTGGTTTGTTTTGTTTTGTTTTGTTTTTTTAGTTTCTATTTTATTTCTACTGTAATCTTGATTATTTTCTTCTTTCTACTGGTTTTGGGGTTTCTTTGTTCTTTCTAGCTCTTTTAGATCTAAAATTGGGTTGACATTTTTCTTGCTTCTTGAGGTAAGCCTTTTTTGCTGCAAACTTCCCTCTTAGAACACCTTTTGCTACCTCCCCCCAAATTTGGAATCATTTTCATTTATCTCATGTATTTTTTTTTATTTTCTCTTTGATTTCTTGGTTGACCCATTCATCGTTTGGTAGCATGTTATTTACCTCCATGTATTTGTGTTCTTTCCAGACTTTTTCTTTAGGTTGATTTCTAGTTTCATAGCATTGTGGTCAGAAAAAACCTCAGTCTTCTTTAATTTGTTGAGATTTGTTTTGTGACCACATGTAATGTGTTCTGGACAATGATCCATGTGTACTTGAAGAGAATGTATATTCTGTTTTATGATGGAATGTTCTGAATATACCTCATAGATTCATCTGGTCCAATCTGTCATTCAAAGCCACTGTTTAATTGTTGTTTTTCTATTTGGATAATCTATCCATTGATGTGAGTGGGATGTGAAAGTCTCCTGCTATTGTATTACTATCAGTTTCTTCCTTTATGTTTGTTAGTAGTTTCTTTATGTATTTAGGTGTGCCCATGTTGAATACATACATATTTACAATTGTTATATCTTCTTGGATTGTTCTGTTTATGATTATGTCATGTCCTTGTCTTTTGTTACAGTCTTTGTTTTAAAGTCTATTTTTGTTTTTCTACGTATTGCTATCCCAGCTTTCTTTTCACTTCCATTTGCATGATAAATGCTTTCCTATTCTTTCAATCTACATGTGTTTTGGGGTCTGAAATGAGTCTCTGGTAGGCAGCATATGGATAGGTCTTGCTGTTTTTATCCATTCTGTCAACCTATGTCTTTTGATCGGGGTATTTAGTATATTTACCTTCAAAATAATTACTGATAGGTATGCAGTTATTGCCATTTTGTTACTTGTTCTATGATTGTTGTAGTTCTTTTCTGTTTCTTTCTTTGATTGCTCCTCACAGTTTTCCTGGCTTTGTTTACTGATACATTTGGCGTTTATTTATTTTCAAGAGACAGAGAGCATGAGCAGGGGAGGGGCAGAGAGAGAGGGAGACACAGAATCCAAAGCAGACTTCAGGCTCTGAGCTGTCAGCACAGAGCCTGATGCAGAGCTCAAACTCATGAACTGTGAGATCATGACCTGAGCCAGTCAGTGGCTCAAATGACTGAGCCACCCAGGTGCACCCTTTTACTGATATATTTGGATTCCTTTCTCATTATTTGTTTATTTTTTGCATATATCTTACTGGTTTTTGATTTGTGCTTACCATTAGGTTTCTATCTAACATCTTATGCATATAGCAATCTATATTAAGTTGATTGTCACTTAAGTTTGAACCCATTCTAAAAGCAATAGATTTTACTCCTCTGCCCCATCCCCACATTTTAGATTTATGTCATACTTTACATCACTTTATTTTGTGAATCCCTTGATTTTTACAGGTATACTTAATTTTACCCATTTGTGCTTCCTTCTTTTCTTACTCCCATTTATGGTCTTTCCTTTCCATTCAAAGAATCCCATTTAACATGTTTTTATAAGGCTGGTTTAGTGGTGATGAATTCCTTTCACTTATGTTTGTGTGGGAACTCCTCATCTCTTCTTCCGTGCTAAATGATAGCCTTGTTGGATAAAGTATTCTTGGTTGCAGGTTTTTTTCTTTCAGCACTTTGAATATATTATGCCACTCCCTTCTGGCTTGCAAAGTTTCTCTGAAAAATCAGCTGATAGCCTTATGGGGTTTCCCTTCAATGGAACTATTTCTTTTGCTGCTTTTAAAATTCTGTTTATCACTACTTTTGGCTATTTTAATTACTGTGTGTCTTGGTGTAGACATGTTGGGTTGATCTTACTGGGGACTCTCTCTGCCTCCTCAACCTGGATTTCTGTTTCCTTTTGCAGACTTGGGACATTTCAGCTATTATTTCTTTAAATAAATTTTCTGTCCCCCTTTCTCTCTCTTTTCCTTACAATCCCTGTAATGTAATCCTGTAATGAAAATGTTACTATGCTTGATGGTATCACTGAGTTACCTTAGTTTATTTTCATTTTTCTTTTTTCTTTCTCCTGTTCAGCTTGATTGCTTTCCATTACTTTGTTCTCCAGGTCGATCTGTTCTTCTGCTTCCTGCAGTCTACTATTTTTTCCTCTCTTGTATATTTTTAATGTCACTTGAGTTCTTCATCTCTGGTTGGTTCTTCTTTATGTTTTCTCTTTGCTGAGGGTCTCACCTAGGTCCTCCAGTCTTTTTTTCAAGTCCAGTATCTTTATGACCATTGCTTTATTTCTTTATGAGGCATATTATGTCCATTTCATTTAGTTCTCTTGCTGTGATTTTTTTTCTGTTATTTCATTTGAGACATATTTCTCTCATTTTGTCTAACTCTCTATGTGTGTTTCTCTGTGTTAGTAAAGTCAGCTACATCTCCTGCTCTTGAATGTAGTGGCCTTATGAAGAAGAGGTTCTATAGTGCCCTGCAGTGGAGCATCCCGTGTTCACCAGAACCTGGTGCTTCGTGGGTGTTTCCTATGTGTGTTAAGACTGAGCCACCTTTGTCTTCAGTCCAATTGTGTACAAAAGCTCTCTTTCTCTGTTGTGGGCAGGGTTTGGTCCCTGTGATGTTAGTGGGCCACCTGAACTTCCTTGGGCTTGAGTTGGGTCAGATCAGGGTTTTTCACAACACTGATCTGCAGGGTGCTCTCCCTGTGCTGTGCCCTAAGCTTTTGTTGGTTGGCAGGGCCTGTAGTCAGAACAGATGTCTGGGTCCCAAAGGGGTATATGTGGGTTTTTTTCCCCCTTTTCCTGGGTAGGAGTCACTTTGGAGTGCTGCTGGTCTCTGCAGTGCCGCTTGCACAATGTCTTGCTTGTGGCATCACTTTGGATTGACTCTTGCTGAGGGTGGGTTGGAGGAGTTGAGCCTACAGGAGAATGTGGGGGGGGGATAGGCTGCACGCTGTTAGCAAGGTGTTGTGCTGGTCTGCTGTGGGAGGGAACTGTTGTTCTGGAGAACTCTCACTGAGGCCCACCTAGGGTTGGCGGGTCTGTGAAAGAGCACAGGAGCTAGGTGTGCTCTTTGCGAGCTATTGTATAGAGTTCTCAGGTCCTGCTGGTCCCTGCAGGTGTCTGTGTATCTAGGCTGGGGAGGGTGAGAGAGGGAAATGGCAGCTACCAGCTATTTTGTTCTTAGAGAAGTCTCCTAAAGATCCCTGCCCCTCTGACACATACTCTGAGATCAGTAAACAAATCTCCTTCCCATATACCCCAAGTGTTTTTCAAACTGCTGCTCCAACGCTCTCAGTGGGGCTCTTATGCTGTCTCTTTAAGGACAGGGATTCAGCTTCCTATCACCCTCCAGCTTTCCCAGAGAGGAGCCTGCTGATTTTTAAAGTTCTAGTTGTTCAGTCCCATTGACTGTAACAACTCTCAAAGTTAAGCCCCTTTGGTTTCAAAACCAAGTATTATGGGGATTCATCTTCCCAGTGGAGGTCTTCTGTGCCTGGGGTGGCTAATGCGAGGTCTGCTCCTCACCATTTCTCATGCCTGTGGACAGTGTTGCAAGTCAGTTTAGTTTCCGACCATGTATCCGCCCTTCCTACCTTTTTAAATGTGGCCTCTTCTCAAAGTTTAGCCGTAGAGTCTGTTCTGCCAGTCTTCGGGTTGTCTGCTGGGTTATTCACACTGATGTGGGTGTTATCTAGGTGTACTCGTGTGGTGAACTTTGAATGCTCCTACTTCACCATTTCACCCAGAAGTCAGACTCATAATTTCTGAAAATATATTTTTTAAAATGTAATTAAATAACTAATTGAAAAGCTAGTGATATAATTCCTGGCAAAATTATTTATCTAAAATTTTAGTCATCATAATACTTCGGATTTCACAGTAAAATCAAAAGTACCCTTGTGAATCCTTCAGTAATATGTTTGTGAGAAATATTTCATGGAAAAACAATAGTTCTTATTGGGGAAAATTTTTTATTTATTTTATTACAATTCACACAGATCATCATGTTTTATCCTAGAAGTAATGAAGAATGCAGAGTAACAAATTCATAAGTAAGAATACTTGTTCTGATATTCAATTTACTCAAAATCAGTTATTATTCACCTACACAGTTAGGACAACATGCTGAGCTCTAGAGATATGAAGATTGAAAAGCTGCATCTTTGCCCTCAAAAGCCCAAAATTAAAAGAGGAAGGCAAATACATAAGAAAGCACATATGCAACGTACAGAGAAGTGATGCATAGTTCTTGTCCATTTTTAGCCCACTGTCATTCCTCCAGACTTGAGATTTTCACTTACATTTATTTTTTTCCAGTTTCCCTTTAGTTAGAATTCATATGCTACATCTATGTCAGCCTCCGTAAGTCAATCACTGTGTGACACTTAGGTAAAAGCTGACACACAAGTAAGTGCTCAGGGATTATGTTTTTTATCCAGGATTAAGAAATGTGACTTTTTCCACCTGACTATTTAGTACACGTAACAAATTGCACACATGATTATTTGAAGGCTAAGCACGGTTTCAAATGTTTTATGCAATATAACTCATTTAAAGACAAAATTATGAACAGGTACCATTATTACCCCATTTTACAGATGAGGACACCAATGTACAGAGGGATTAAGTAACTTCGACATAATCATGCACTGGGTAACAAGCAGAGAATCCTTGATTTGAACCTGTCTGCCTTGCTCCAGTGTCTGTCATCCTAACTACCACACACACTGCCTTTGTGTCATGCTGGTCTTACTCACTGACTGTGGTGATCCTTGTTCCACGTTGTAGTCAAAAACTAAAACACAAAACTTAGATCTGTACTGAAATTCATACAGCTTTTTATACTCTTTGGAGTACAACTTTCTGTATAAGTTCATTGAAGCTGAATTTTTCTTATTTGTTTTGCTGTATTGAACATGTGCTTCATCTGTACATGTATAATTCATAGGCCATTATCTCCCATTAAGGTAATGCACCATAGCACGGTCCCTAAGCCAGGGAGCAGCATGGGCAACACACCTAGAAAGGAGGGCGTTCTCAAACTAGAATCCCTTAAGAAGCTAGTGCTCAAGCCAGGCAGAGGTATGATTGAATGGAAAAACTGCTTAAATACTATAAATAATTTGTATTTTTCTCTTACAAAAAATACACTTCAAACATATCAAAGAATTAACTACAAAAAAGGAAAGGAAGTGTATTTTGTACTTTTGCCATAACACGTTATCACAAATTTAGTGACACCATTTCTGTCCATCTGTGGACCACTGAAACTAAAGAGGCAGGTTATCTGCTTCCAAAACACAAGCATGGAATAACAGTTGTAGATATTTCTGTTCAATAAGGGAGAAAAATGGAAGGAAAAAAGAAGTCACTAATCCCAAGAAAGTCTGAAATCTAGTCAGGCAAATTCCATTAAGTTTAATGCTCTGTGGCTTGTGGCCTAGATTGTCTTGAACAGACTGTTAGTAAAAATATGGATAACCACTCTGCTTGGGAGGACTCAAGAAAATGAGCACAGTAGAGAAAATATATCACTTTAGATAATACCTACATTGTCACAGACTATTGGTGGAAATACACATATGAAAGGGGGTTGAAGTTGATAGAAGGTAGTTAGATGACAAGTAAGGGTGTGGGGTTTAGTGATGATGAATTTCAGGTGCTGACAGAATGTGAGGATGCCCATTAGAAAGTAGGAGTCCAACAAAGTAACCTTCAACGTTTACTGTAAATAGTACTTCGGTAACTGGGGGCAACGGAATAAATGATCAAATTCTATACCTAGACTTCAAAAGTTGTCCTTCCCGATTGTAGGAAATAACACTTTTCATCACTCTTGGCCTGAACCAAGCAATTTTTATTTGCCAAATTATTTATTATTTTCAAATTTTCTAGGGACTAATCTCACCCTAGAATAAAAGCTAACATTTACAGCTATTGCCATTACATAATTGAAACATAGCAGAACCCAAGGGTTTGCAATTCTCTTTTTAGCAGTGGTATTAGTTTACTAATTCAGTAAGAGTGCTGGATTTAATTGCTGTACCCAGCAGGAAATCTGGAGTAATTGGTCTTTTTTTGCACAGACTTTACTAATGATTGTCACACATCTTTGACTCAGCCCTTCAAAGGAGAGTGGTCATTCTCCAATGTTGGCCAAATGTTGCATTACTAAAGGATTTGCTTCTTGGGGTACCTGGGTGGCTCACTCAGTTGAGCGTCTGACTTCAGCTCAGGTCATGATCTCACGGTCTCTGTCTTTGAGCCCCGGATCAGGCTCTGTACTGACAGGTCAGAGCCTGCTTCAGATTCTGTGTTTCCCTCTTTCTCTGCCCCTCCACTGCTCATATTCTCTCTCTTTCAAAAAATAAACATTAAAAAAAAAAAGATTTTCTTCTTTGTCAGAGATTCTATTAGGGGGTCAAACTGGCATCCCAAGTCATCTCTAAGAAATATGGGTTCAGCTACAGCATGAATTTTATTTATGAAAATATTAAGCCAACAATGTTATGATTTCACCAACTTTAACTGTACTCTTTAAAAGAAAAATCAACCTTAAACACAAAGAAATAGTGTCTATTTGCTATTGCGGTTCTTCTAAGAAAGCTAAGTATATTTTAAAAGCACAAATAATTTTGTAGTCTAAAATTTCAACTCCAAAAGCAAAAAGAGAATTGACAAAATGTACTCTCATGCAAATAACTGTCCATTTATCGTCATTTGGAGAAAATAAGTGCATGTGTTATATATATTTGTATACACATAATACATGTTTGACTCCTACCCAACTGGCTAAATTGGAAAAGGTCAGGCTTTGAAAATTGTTCCTAGAAAATGGATTTATCCAGGAAAACTTGTGAGTCTCTACATATTTTATATACCATAAGATTGGATATGAACTATTCCACTTCTGTTCAAAGAGGGCTTTCAGTACATATTTTCTTTAGAACATTCTTAGAATTCAAGTACAAAGCTATAGAAAGCAATAGTATTTCTGTATATAACACACTGTATAGTTAAAATAATCATACCAGCTCTTTTAAAATCTCATTGCTCTGGGTGACTCCCCCTAATTCTTCCATCATTAATTCTTGGTTGGGTTTTTCAGCACTTTTCCTACAAAGCAAATTTTCCTCATGTGAATTTTGAATTGCAGGTCCTGGGGCTAACTGATGAGATGTACTTATGATCACATTGTTTTTAGCTCTTACGGTATAGGTTTCCTTGGGCTTTGCTCTTTTTTGGCAGAGCTGGAAGTGAAAAGCATCTTGGAATGCACGGTGAAAATTCTCATTGAAGAAACCATAAATGATGGGGTTGACGCTGCTATTGCAAAAGGCCAGCCAATGTGCAAACGGGTAGATGTAGATGTTGATAACCCGCAGTTCATTTGGAGACAGGTCAGCATAGTCTGAGAGCATCATCAGTGTCCACAGAGGCAGCCAGGAGAGAATAAAAAGCAGAGCCACAATCAGGAGCATCTTAATGACCTTCTGTTTCTTCTTGGATACCACGTGCCACTGCTCCTGGTTCTGTTTGCCTGTGTGGGGCACTGTCATCTTGAAGAGTGAAATTCCAATCCTTCCATACATAATAACAATGAGGGACAGGGGAGCCAGGTAGATGTTGGCGAACAGCACAGTGGTGTAGATCTTCCTCATTTCCTGATTTGGCCAGTCTTCCCGGCACCAGTAGACTGGACTGGTTTTATTCTGGGAGTTGAGTCTCACTTGGTAATATTTTTCTTCTTGTACATGTAACATTATTGCAGATGGGGACATAATGGCAATGGCCAGGACCCAGATGATCACAATAATGACAGATGCTGTCTTGATAGTGAGCTTTGGCTTAAAAGGGTAGACAACACAGCGGAACCTGCAATTAAAGGCAAACAGCAGTGGACTTGTAACTTTTGACCAAGTTGTGAATTGAATTTAATTCTCCCACTCACATTCCCCTCAAAAAGCATAGAAATTTACCATTAGCAGTAGAGAGGCATGCATTGATGTCTTTTGTAACTGATATAAATTTCAACTCAAACTATGAATAAGTGGAGTATCAGACGCTATTAATAATAAAAGTGATATTGGTAACTAGCATATATTGAACATGAATAGTTAGTATTTTGTTTTAGGCTCTTTTTCATTGGTTTGCTTTGATGGTCTTTAAGGCACAATAGGCTTAAAAAACGTAAAAACTCTTGCCCACAACTACACGTGATTTAAAACAGATAGTTTGGCTTCAGAGACCATATTGTTAAATGCTCCTTTCATGACCTCTGTGCTCCCCTCCCACATTATCTGTGTGCTTAGCCAACTGAACATTAGCAAGATGACATAAACAGAAACTTGACACAGAGGCACCCAACCAAACCACAGCATCATGAGAAATGTTTAAGCATTCTTGTTTCAAGTCACTAAAGTGTTTAAGAGTCTGAGAATTTCCATTATGAGTTCTGATTACTTGCTTTCCAGACGTTCTATGCCCTCTGGTGAGCACGAAAGTTCAATGTCAGTATGTAGAATAATGCTGATTTCATTTTACTGCAATTTTGCTTTTATGACTCTTGATGTTATTATTCATGCTCATTATAATCATACCATAAAGAACTGTGTAATATTTTATATTTTTCAAAGTATTATCACCTAATTAATCTCTGATTTTTGTGATGACTCTATAAAAAGGAAATGTTATGAAAACTATTACTTTCCAGATCAGCAGATAAGAAAACTTAAATTAACATGGAGTTGCTGCTGAGCCACTTAAAAGCTTTATCTGACATATCTTCATATACTAATTAATTTGAACTTTAATTGCTCTATTGTCCTTCATTGCATGGGTAATGTCTGCTATCTTAAACAAGTTTTCTTCTAGTGTTTTTTATTGTTTATTTATATTTATTTGAGAGAGAGAAAGAGCACAAGTGGGGGAGGGACACAGAGAGAGGGAGACAGAATTGGAAGCAGGCTCCAGGCTGTCAGTACAGAGCCTGATGTGGGGCTCGTGAGATCATGCGAGATCATGATCAGAACTGAAGTCAGACACTTAACCAACTGAACCACCCAGGCACCCCCTTTCCTCCCATCTACCTACCTTTAAATTATAGGTAACTTTATAGGCACAATTCTAGGTATTTTGTTCTTTTTTTGCAAACCAACTATTGGGTCTTCAAATATTTTTTCATTCATTCAACAAATATACATACAATATGTTCATATATATGTGTGTGTGTGTGTGTGTGTGTACACACACACACACACACACACACATATGTATATGAACAAAAAAGAAAATGCTGTCAGAAAATGGCCAAAGAAAATATTGTGCAATTATGCTAAAATCATGCTGGAGTTTAGATTTGGCCAGTAAGTTACTCAGGCTTTGCTAGAGAAACAGAGTCAACAGTATGCATAAATATATAGAAAGATATTTAAAGGATTGGCTCATGCAATTTGGGAAGAAGTCCCAAGATCTGCAGCTGGCAAAATGGGGACCAGGAGAGCCCATGGTATAGTACAGTTCACATCTAAGGGCTTGAGAACAGGATAGCCACCGATATAAGTTCCAAAAGCTATCAGGCTCACAACACCAGAAGAGCTAATGTTGCAGTTCAAGTCTGAAGACAGAAAAAGACTGATGTCTCAGCAATAAAAGGCATTTAATTGCAGGAAGGTCAGCCTTTTTGCTTCTTTGTTCTATACAGGCCTTCAACTGATTGAATAAGGGCCAACAATAGTAGGGAGGGCAATCTTTTACTCAACCTATTGATTCAAATGTTAATCTCATCAAAAGTACCCTCATAGACACACCCAGAATAATGTCTGACCAAATATCTGGGTACCACATGGAACAGTCAAGGTCACACATAAAATTTATCACTACAACCAGTTAGGAAAAAAAATCTCAGTATTCTATCTCAAGCAATGGAAGATAGTAGACTTGTTCAAGACCGTTAGCACCCAGAACTGATGGGATTTTTTTTAATATGAAATTTATTGTCAAATTGGTTTCTATACAACACCCAGTGCTCATCCCAACAGGTGCCCTCAATACCCACCACCAACCCTCAGTTTGTTCTCAGCTTTTAAAAGTCTCTTATATTTTGGCTCCCTCCCTCTCTAACCTTTTTTTATTCCTTCCCCTCCTCATGTTCTTCTGTTAAGTTTCTCAGGATCTACATAAGAGTGAAACCATATGGTATCTGTCTTTCTCTCTATGACTTATTTCACTTAGTATAATACCCTCCAGTTCCATCCACATTGCCACAAATGGCCAGATTTCATTCTTTCTCATTGCCAAATAGTATTCCTTTGTGTATATAAACCACAATTTCTTTATCCATTCAGCAGTTGATGGACATTTAGGCTCTTTCCATAATTTGGCTATTGTTGAAAGTGCTGCTATAAACATTGGGGTACAAGTGCCCCTATGCATCAGCACTCCTGTATCCCTTGGGTAAATTCCTAGCAAGGCTATTGCTGGGTCATAGGGTAGATCTATTTTTAATATTTTAAGGAAACTCCACACTGTTTTTCAGAGTGGCTGCACCAGTTTGCATTTCCACTAACAAGAGGGTGCAAGAGGGTTCCCGTTTCTCCACATCCTCACCAGCATCTATAGTCTCCTGATTTGTTCATTTTAGCCACTCTGACTGGTGTGAGGTGGTATCTGAGTGTGGTTTTGATTTGTATTTCCCTGATGAGGAGCAACGTTGAGCATCTTTCCATGTGCCTGTTGGCCAATTGGATGTCTTCTTTAGAGAAGTGTCTATTCATGTCTTCTGCCCATTTCTTCACTGGATTATTTGTTTCTTGGGTGTGGAGTTTGGTGAAGAACTTATGGGATTTAAAGAGTGACTAGATAGAAGTTGGAGAGAGAAGGAAAGTTCAAGAACAGATTGGATGCGTGATACTATCATTCACTGATTTGGGAAAATGAGAAAAGGAGCTAACTTTTTGTTTACTTATTTTGTGGGGGACTGGTAGAGAAGACAAGTTCAATTCTGGGTCTATTTTGAAGTGCTTGTTGTTGGATATGCAGGTGAAGTTATCCAGGGGGGATTTTGAATATAAGTATGAAATTTAGGAGAAAGACTTAGTCTGGAGAAATAGGTTTGGGAGATTTTTTAGTTTGGCTTCCTCTAAGAGCTGACCCTGAGAAAGGCATTCAGATGCAGGTAGTTCAGATGGACATGAAGGTGTGATGGTTTGAAAACATGTCCTCCAAATTCAATTCCCTTCTCCATGAATATGAGCTGGTTTTAGTGACTCACTTCTTTTTACACTTATTTATTTTTGAGAAAGAGTGAGACAAAGCGTGAGCAGGGGAGGGGCAGAGAGAGAAGGAGACACAGAATCTGAAGCAGGCTCCAGGCTCTGAGCAAGCCTTTCAGCACAGAGCCTGATGTGGGGCTCGAACCCACAAACTGTGAGATCATGACCTGAGCCGAAGTCAGACGCTCAACCGACTGAGCCACCCAGGCGCCCCTAGTGACTCACTTCTAATGAACAGGATGTAGAAGTGACACTACATGACTTTCACTGGCACTTAGGACACACGTGCCTTAGACTACATGTAAGAAGGTCAGCTACCTTGAAGCTGTCATGCTATAGAGCCCATGTGGAGAAAAACCAGTAGGAATAAAGTGCCTGAGAAGACTCAGTTCTGTCTCCTAGCTGTTTAAGTCCTCCCAATCTGGGCACCACCATCAGAGTGGGGTTTTATGGAGCTCCCCTCCCTGATTCCAAGTGGAGCAGAGACAAGGTATATTTCTCTAATCAGGGAATCTGTCCACATCACAGATTCATGAGCATCATGAGCCACTAAATAAGTGGCTTGTTTTGGGAGGTGACTTGTTATATTACAAAAAATAACTGAAACCACAAAGAAATGAAATATGGATTGGAAGGCAGATAGCAAAGGGTATGTCACAGGTGACCATATTTTCATCACTTTTTAAAAGACATAAAACATGACAGACACTGCTGAAATTCTCTTGGTAGTTCTACTCAATCCTTTTCCATTTTACTCAGGAATCTTGACATTGCCATGTAGCCCTCCTGTCGGGGCACCTGGATGGCTCAGTTGGTTAAGCATCCAACTTGAGCTCAGGTCATGTTCTCAAGGTTTGTGCATTCAAGCCCTGCATTCTTCTCTCTGCTATCAGTGCAGAACCTGCTTCAAATCCTCTCTCTCTCCCCTCTCCCACTTGTGTGCGTGCACATACATGCAGTCTTCTCTCTCAAAAATAAACATTTTTAAAAAATGAACACCAATGTTTATTTCTAAATCTCTAATTAGGAGGCATACTAGAAACCGTGAAAAAGAAATTAAGGGATACTTAATACTAAATGTAATGAAATAAACCTGATAAACTCAAGATTCAAGTAGAAAATACAAAGGATATTACAGTCTTTTAATTCACTGTAAAGATGACATAAATAATTGTAAAATTAAGATATAGTACTACAAATATTCACAACTAAATAATTTAGTAGTAGCACTAGTTAGTAGAAAATAATAGTAGTAACAGGATATGGTAAATTTGGAAATAATTAGCTTCCAAATTTTAATGTAAAAAGATATCTGGCATTTGGTGGCTAGCATATATATATATAAATTTTATTCTTCTTACATGTAAACCAAAAAAACTGGATGTATAAGATGGGTTCTTAAAAACAGATTAATGTTGGAAATAGGATCTACTAGTTGTTTTGCTTTTTTTAATGTCAACAATTTTATTGTATTTTTTAAACACTCTCTCATCTACATGTATGTGTTGCTGACTGGTTAGTTCCTTTTTGGTCCTTTTCCTTGGCTGGGGAGACATCTTTCAGGACATTGTTCAGTTTCCTTCTCAAGTATCCCTTAATTGCCACTGCCTTAACACATGCACACATCCCTCCCATCTAAGTTGTTACAAAAGTTTAACTCTTTTTCTTTTCTTTAGTCTTAACACAACTCTAAACCCTTTCTACGTGTTTTTCTAAAATGAAAATCTAGTCATTAGTCCCCTACATAAAAGATGTTAGTAGCAGCTCCCTGCTGTCTTCAGGACAAATGGAAGACAGATCCACAGACATGTGTTTTGTTTTGTTTTACAAAGAAAGAAGCTCAAGCAGGCTCCACACTCAGGGCAGAGCCTGATGCAGGGCTCCATCCCAAGACCCTGGGATCGTAAGCTGACCTGAAATGAGTCAGAGGCTCAACTGACTGAGCACCCAGGTGCCCCAGGTCTATCATAGACTTTCTGTGACCTAATGTGCTGTTCCACCCTCCCATGTTCTAGCTGGACTATCTCTCTGTACTTCTCTTGACAAGTATCCTCCTATTTCAATTGCCGTATATATATCTCTGTCTTAAAAGATGCTGTTTCCTCGGTTTCTTTCCAAGGTAAATTTCTGACCCCTCAAGATTTAGACAGATATGACCTTTTCTGTGAATGCAACACTCCCTGTCCTGAGAAGTAACTTGATCACTCTCTCCTTTGTACCATTGTTATGTAAGAGAGTAGTATTCATTAATGTGTCTTGTCTACCTCTACCAGAGTGTGGACTTCTTTAGGAGGTACTTTGTCTAATTTGTTTGAGATGATATACAACCCAGCCCATTACAGGCACACTCAACAATATGTGTAAATGGATTATTAAATTTTACCTTAACATTTGGATACAATATCAGATTTATTTCACATTTTCACCATTAGAAAATTCAATATTCTAGTGTGAAAAATATATAAACTATGCTGTTATGAACTTCAGGTTTGTGTCCCCCAGAAATTCATACGTTGAATAGGGTTGAAACCCTAACCCTTGGTTGTATGATATTAGAAGCCATGACCTTTAGGAAGTAACTAGGTAGAAGAGATCAAGAGGGTAGGTTCCTCATGATAGGATTAATGACCTTTTATAAGAATAGGAAAAGACTAGAGTTTGTGCTCTCCAAGGAGAAGATAGCCTTCTGCAAACCAAGAAAAGGTCTCTCACTAAACACAGAAGATACTGGCATCCTTACCTTGGACCGTCCCGCCTCCAGAACTGAGAAATAAGTTTTTGTTGCTTCAGCCACAAAGTCTATGGAATCTTGTTAGAGCAGCCCAAACTAAGACACGTATCATCCCTAATTATTTAATTCTAAAATATGAAAATTTCAGTAGTTTTATTACTGAACCTTTAGTAGATAGATACACCTTGCTCTTAAAGGATAGATATTATGGATATAGTTTCGGGCAAATATAACCAAATTTGGTAGATAATAAGTTTTTCTCTGGACTCATATTTTGGTGCTGACTTACCTATCCACAGCTATTGCAACTAAGGTAAAGACTGATGCTGCAACTGATATTCCCTGAATGAATCCGCTGATCTTGCACATTGTGCTTCCAAAGGGCCATCCTGAAAGGGAAATTGAAACAGTCTTTGAAAAGATCATACTTGTTTTAATTTCACGACAAATATGAACAGAAAAGCATGAAATCAAGACTGATGCAACTATTTCCTAAATGATATCCAGGAAACAATCAATGTTTCCCATTATTTTCATTAATATCTCCAGAGCTGTTTTTAGTATAGTGCTATTAATGTCAGAACTCCTATGGTAGTTACAACATTCTAGGCACTGTGGTAAGTGTTTTGTATCTATTAATTTATCTAATCCCCCAAATAGACTTTCAAAGGCTTTATTCTCTTCCTCATGATATAGACTAGCTAATAAACACACATATATCACATACCTTGCCACAGCTGGTTAGCAACATACTTAGGATTTCAATCCCACTTGCATGGTTCCAGAGCCTAAACCATTAACCCTTATGGAATAATGCCCTTTAAATGAGTAAGACAGGAAGAATATTGGTTTTATAGTTTTGAAATGTATGTACCCCATAAATCATGGGGAACAGGAGTCACATGTAGAATAAATAAAATTAATATTTATTCATATATAATGTAATGAGACAATTTACCTCAGAAGTACTTTGTTATAGAGTGAATGTTTGTGCTCTACCTGCCCTCCCATCAAATTCATATATTCTAGCCTTAAGTTTCAATATGTTTGGAAGTGGGGCCTCTGGAAAGTAATTTTATTTAGATGATGCCACAAGGTGGTGCCCACATGATGGGATTAGTGCCGTTAGAAGAAGAGGGAGAAAAAAAAAAAGCTTTCTTCTCCAGGAACATGCACAGAAGAAAGGCCATGTGAGCACAAAGCAAGAAGGTAGCTGTCTACAAACCAAAAAAAGGACCCTCACCAACAAGCTGACCATGCCAGCACCCTGATCTCAGACGTCTAGCCTCTGGAATAGAAAGAAAATAAATGTCTTTTGCTTAAGCCACCTAGTCTATAGTATTTCGTTATGGTAGCCTGAGCTGACTAAAACGTATTTCAAGAATAAAGAGCACTTTGCATAAACAAAAATAGTCCATTTGAATTACTTTCTAAGTAAACTTCATTTACTGGAATGTTTATAAAAGAAATTAGTAAAATTATTATAACAGGTTGATATAAACACCCCTGCTATTATAAGAAAGTAATCATATTCTTCCACTAGCAAATATTCTCGTTTCCCAAAAGATAAATTTTAAAAATCTGAGAAAAAAAGAACATTCATTTTCTTTTAAACAGATCTGTAATTTATTTTTTAAAAATATTTGTACCTAATTTAAAATATTCCCAATAATCTAAATGATCCAAGTCTACCAGAAAAACCATTTTGGCATCTATCCAGATCATGTTAAAATAGATGCTTGAATGACTCTCCTCAATAGAAACCAAAAGTGAACACATTTTCCTAGTCCTAAAATATGTTTGGCTGTTACAGTATTAAAAAGGCAAAAAGGAGTGTCAATAGCCTTTGGTCAAAAATAGAACATATGACTTATCTCATCTCCCTCACTAAATTCCACTGAAATGAAAGCACCAGAGAACAAAGAACTCAAATACACAGAAAGAAAATAAAGCTGGGAAAATGACACAACTGGCTGAATCATGAATAAATACAACCAGATGCCACTTGTTCTTCCCCTGCTAGCAGAAGAATGGAGGTTACTCTCTGAGGAAGTAAAAGCAGAGGGGCTCTAGACTCCGAGTCAGCAGGTGCAAGTGTGGTGGGTACCGCAGGTACCACAATGACGCACAACGATGAAGTGAAAATATATGCTCTGCATGCGGTCCTGCTGCCCAGAGACCCACTAGGCTCTGGAACACAGCAGCCAGTCTTACGACTCCCATGGCAATAGGTCAGACAATTGCCTTCTGGGGAATGTGATCCTTCCAAGAACACTGATGTGCAATTTTTGACAGTTGTGGATTTCCCAGCAAATGAGCCAGATTAATGAGGCTAAGAGTGGGCCTAACCTCAAACCTAAGGCATGCAGAGGTCCAAGGAAGCCACACCATGTCTCAGTCTGAAACACAAGTAGCTAAGCAGCAATTGACAGATGGGAAGCCTCGAATATAAAAGTGGCTAAAATAGGAAAAAAGAAATTTAAGAAAAAATAAATAAAGTAGATGAAAAATATAAAAAGAAATTATTACTTCAAACCTTTAGCCAGACTTATAAGAAAAAAGGAAAAAGGCCACAAAATTACAAATGAGAAAGGAGAAACCAACACCACAGAAATACAATTATAATTATTATGAAAAACTATTTGCCAACAATTTGGACAACCTAGAAGAAATGGATAAATTCTCAGAAGCATATAACCTACGAAAACTGAAACAGGAAGAAATAGAAAACTTGAGCAGATCAATTACCAGCAAGGAAACTGAATCAGTAATCACAAAATTCTCAACAAAAGCTCAGGAACAGATGGCTTCAAGGTGAATTCTACCAAACATCTAAAGAAGTGTTAATACCTATTCTTCTCAAACTATTCCAAAAAATAGAAAAAGGAAAACTTCCAAATTCATTCTATGAGGCCAGCATTACTCTGATACTAAAACCAGATAAAGATACCAAAAAAAGAGCACCACAGGCCAATATCTCTAATGAACATAGATGCAAAAGTCCTCAATGAAATACACCAAACTGAATCCAACAATTAAAAAAAATCATTCACAGTGATCAAGTGGGATTTATTCCTGGGTTGCAAGGGTGGTTCGGTATTTGCTAATCAATCAACATAATACATTACATCAGTAAAATAAAGAATAAGGATCATATGATCATTTCAGTAGACACAGAAAGAGCATTTGACCGCATTCAATATCCATTCATGATAAAAACTCTCAACAAGTAGGTTTAGAGGGAACATACCTCAACATAAAAAGGACATATATGAAAACCCACAGCTAACTTCATCCTTAATGATGAAAAACTGAGAGCTTTTCCCCAAAGATAAGGAACAAGAAAAGGATGTTCCCTCTCACTTTTATTCAACATAGTGCTATAAGTCCTACCCACGGCAGGCAGACAAGAAAAATAAAACGCATCCAAATCAGTAAGGAAGAAGTCAAACTTTCACTATGTAGATGACATGATACTCTACACTGAAAATCTGAAAGACTGCCAAAAGACTGCTAGGACTGATAAAAGATTTGCAGAATACAAAATCGATGTATAGATATCTGTTGCATTTCTATACACTGATAATGAAGCAGCAGAAAGAGAAATAAAGAAAGCAATCCCATTCACAACTGCACCAAAAATAATAAGATACCTAGCAAAGAGGTGAAATACCTATACTCTGAAAAGTATAAAACACTGATGAAAGAAATAGAAGATAACACAAAGAAAGGGAAAGACATTCCATGCTCATGGACTGGAAGAACAAATATTGTGAAAATGTCTGTACTACCAAAGCAACCTACACATTTAATGTGATCCCTATCAAAATGCCAATAGCATTTTTCACAGAACTGGAACAAACAATCCTAATATATGTATGGAACCACAAAAAGACCGCAAATAGCCAACGCAAACTTGAAAAAGAAAAGCAAAGCTGGAGATATCACAAGTCCAGACTTCAAGTTATATTACAAACCTGTAGTAATCAAAACAGTATTAAACTGGCACAAAAATAGAAACATAGATCACTGAAACAAAATAGAAAACTCAGAAATAAACCCACAATTATATGGTCAATTAATCTTCAACAAAGTAGGAAATAATATCCAATGGAAAAAAAGACAGTCTCTTTAAGAAACCTGGAAAAACTGGACCACTTTTTTATACCATACACAAAAATAAACTCAAAATGGATTAAAGATCTAAATTTGAGACCTGAAACCACGAAAATCCTAGATGAGAACATAAGCAGTAACTTCTCTGAGATCAGCCATAGCAACTTCTTTCTAGATAGGTCTCCTGAGACAAGGGAAACAAAAACAAAAATAAACCATAGGGACTTCATCAAAATAAAAAGCTACTGCACAGCAAAGGAAACAATCAACAAAACTAAAAGACAACTTATTGAACAGGAGAAGATATTTGCAAATGACATATCCAATTAAGTGTTAGTATTTTAAATATATAAATAACTTCTACAACTCAATACCCAGAAAACAACCCCATTAAAAAATGGGCAGATGACATGAACAGACATTTGTCCAAGGAAGACATACAGATGGCCAACAGACATGAAAAGATGCTGATTAACATCACTCATCATCAGGGAAATGCAAATCAAAAGTACAGTTTAATATCACCTCACGTCAGTCAGAATGGCTAAAATCAACAACACAAGAAACAAGTATTGGCGAGGATGTGGAGACAGAAGAATCTTCTTGCACTGTTGGTGGGAATGCAAACTGTTTTCCAGAGTGCTGGAAAACTGTAAAGAGGTTCCGCAAAAATCTAAAAATAGAACTACTTTAAGATCCAGCAATCTCACTACTATTTACCCAAAGAATAAACAAATACTAATTCAAAGGGATACTTGCACCCCTATGTTCATAGCAGCACTATCTACAATACCCAAGATATGTAGCAGCCCAAGTATCCACTGATTGATGAATGGAAAAGAAGATGTGTCACACACACGTACATGCATGTGCAATGGAATATTATTCAGCTGCAAAAAAAGACTGAAATCTTGCCATTTGCAATTACATGGGTGGACCTAGGGATTAAAATGCTAAGTGAAGTAAGCCCGTTAGAGAAAGAAATACAATACGATTTCACTCATATGTAGAATTTAAGAAACAAAACAAACTAGCATAGGAAAAAAGATAAACCAAGAAACAGATTCTTAACTATACAGAACAAACCGATGGTTACCAGAGAGGAGGTGGGTGGGAGGATGGGTGAAATAGGTGATGGGGATTAAGGAGTGCACGTACTATCATGAGCACTGGGTGATGTATGGAATTTTTGAATCACCATTTGAATCACCAGTACAGCTGAAACTAATATAACCCTGTTAACTGGAATTAAAATAAAAGCATAAAAATAAACCTCAGAGATATAACACATTTTATTGATGAAATGTACACGATAGTATAGGAAACATGCAGAAAATAAAATAGGTCAAAGAATTTAAAACATGAGAGCAGAAATGTGGAATTCAATATAATGTCTGGAAGAGAAAACTAAGAAAATCTTTGAAAAAAGAACAATAAGGAACAGAAACAAGAAAGATGAACAAAAGGCAACCAGAACCTCTAATATCTGACTAATATGAATTGAAAAAAGTAAAATGGAAGAGAATTATGCAAGAAATTCCCCAGGATTAAGGAACATTCTGTTTCTGATTGAAAGAACCTGGTTTGTGTCCAACACATGAAAAATAAAAAGACTTATGGAAGGCATAATTGCCTGAAATTCAGAACACTGAGGATAAAGACAAGCCCCAAGTTTTCAAAATGCAAATCATGATAAAAGAAGAACATCATTAGATTTTTCAACAGTAATATCAGGTTTCCCAGCAGTAACAATAGACAACTCTGTTAAAATTCTGAGGGGGAAAAATTGTCCAGTCTTAATTTAAATACTTCATACAGCTAACCATAATCAGGTATGAGAGCAGAATAAAGATAACTGCAGACAAACAAGATCTCAAATGTTTTTTCTTTAAAAAAAAAAAATTAACGTTTATTTATTTTTGAGACAGCATGAACGGGGGAGGGTCAGAGGGAGTGGGAGACACAGAATCCAAAGCAGGCTCCAGGCTCTGAGCTGTCAGCACAACAGACCTTGAGATCATGACCTGAGCCGAAGTCAGACGCTTAACCCACTGAGCCACTCAGGTGCCCCTGGTTTTTCTTTTTTTAATCTTAATGCACACTTTCTCAGGAAACTAACAGAGAAATAAACCAAGAAAGAAGACATGGTTCTGGAAAACAGGGGATTGAACACAAAGAGTAGTAAAGAGAGTCCTTAGGGTCTCAGCGAAGGGACTTCCCAGAGCAGTAGCAGCTGAGCTCCACGCCTAAAAAGCAGTATGTCTGAATAGAAACAAAAGGGTAGAGAGCACCAGCAGGGTATCTCCAGAAAAAAAAAAAAAAAAAAAAGATGCAATTCACAAGTTACCTGACATGTCTGAAGGTATTAACAAGAAATTAACACTTGTAGAAGAGAGGTTGAGGTTATATTACTTACAGGTACATACCCCTAACTAAGCAAATCAAAATATGATGCCCCTGGGGTGCCTGGGTGGCTCAGTTGTTTAGGCAACTGACTTCAGCTCAGGTCACTGATCTCACAGATCCTGAGTTCAAGCCCCACATCCGGCCCTGTGCTGACAGCTCAGAGCCTGGAGCCTGCTTCAGATTCTGTGTCTCCCCCTCTCTCTACCCCTCCCCTGCTCATGCTCTATGTTTGTCTCTCAATAATAAACGTTACAAAAATAACATTTTTTAAATAAACGTTTAATTTTTTTAAATAAAAAAAATACGATGCCCTTATTAAATTCAAGAAAAAAGAAACTGATATCACAGCACTCTTTCATATTGATATCATAGTCCTTTCAATCAAAAATAGCATGTGCTTAATCCTGGGGAATTTTCTTGTATTAACATTCATGCCTCAGCAGAGCTAAGATACAAATAATAGGAACATATATTCTGCATACTGACAACTAAAAATTATAATAACGTTGGGAAAATGAGAGGAGGTAAAGAGTGTGAATGTGATTTTGTGTGTCTATATAAATGCATCAGATTGCATGTGTACACAATTCCAGCCAATCCTGTTTTCCCACCTTCACATTCAGCAGTATGTGGCAGTTTCTGTGAATTTATGTTCTTTTGCTCTATGTCATTTCAGTGGAGGCTGCTGGGGGAAATACCTCTTGTGGTAGAAGATTAGAAGAACTACATCACATCTCCCACAGTGTGAAGATAATACCTTTTATAATGGAAATATGTTATTTAGAAACATGAGAATAAATACCAAAAATAAAGGCAAGGTGTTGAATGTGGCTGCCTCCTGCGAATGAGAATCAGGGATAAGGAAGGGTAACATTAAGGAAGAGTTTAGATAATAATTTCTTTATAAATATTTATAGGGGGAGATAGAACATTTCTTACTGGCAAAGTTAGTTTCTTGAGAGCGATAACAATAATTTAAATCAATTGTTTTGCTCTCTTTTTGCCTTGCCCAGTGTCTTAAAAATGTATATTCCTTGGGGCACCTGGGTGGCTCAGTCAGTTAAGCATCTGACTTCAGCTCAGGTCATGATCTCACAGTTCATGAGTTCGAGCCCCACATGGGGCTCTGTGCTGACAACTCGGAGCCTGAAGCCTGCTTCAGATTCTGTGTCTCCCTCTCTCTCTCCTCCCCTGCTTGCACTCTGTCTCTCTCTCCTTCAAAAATAAATAAACATTAAAAAAATTTTTTTAAATGCACATTCCTTTTTGTTAAAAATATAAACCATTTTTAAAAATAAGTACATAAAAAACACAGAATCTATGCAGTACAGATGCTAGAAGAGGCATTCTTAAACTCTCCCTGCTTCCCCCCTGCAGAGAAAGGAAGGCAACAGATGTCATCTCTAAAGATAAACCTCTTATTCTTCAGTGCACTGATCTTGAATGAAGGGGTAGGACCTATGACAGGGCTCACACTACTCTAAATATTTTTGATATGTTCCTATTGTATCATTTTTTCTTATACATATTTGGAATATGAGTATCTCTCATGAATACCACTCACTCATTAATACAACAAATATTTATTAAGTGTGGGGGATAAGCTTAGGAATCCCCCAGGGTTACACCAATGGGTTAACAAGGCATAAAGAAATACAAAGCCATAAAATTCTCACACCCAAGTTTGGGTACACCAGATTGGCACTCCAAGAATAGGGGGGTGCAAAGACACTCCAAAAATAGGGAGGCACAAAGGTGCCAGGAATAGGGAGGTCCAAAGGCATCCCAAAATAGGGAGGGGGTTCTGAGCCCCCCAAAATAGAGACAAAGGCCTGAAATAGAAATGGCGCAAAGTTGCCCAATACATAGGAATAACAAGATTAGATATTCATGATGAAAGCACCGCAAATTTAGTACTATAGCAGAAAGCTGCTTTCATAGGAGAAGAGGGCCAGGGTAGGTAAATTGGTGAATTGGACTATGGACTGCTGCACTGAAGGCAAAGCAGCCCAGAGCGGAGATAATTAACAAAAGAGAAGGGGCCTTGTTAACCCTGAGGTTATGCCCCATCTGTCTCATCCCCTAGGCTGGCAAAGATAAACAGGCACGACGCCTCCTGTCTGCCATTAACAACTATCTACCCATCTGCCTGGCACCTGGATTTTGTTTTATATTGACCCAAACCCCAAACACTGTATATCTTCAAAATCCCCCTTTCCCCATCATGTCCCCAAGTTAATGTTCCTAGTTTCTTTGTCTCTTTGTATACAACCATCACGTTTGCAAGCCTTCTGATTTGAATAAATATGGGACAAGGACCCTTACTGGGGCTCTTGTCTTTTCCCGGACATTAGCCGTCTCTCGTTTTAATCTTGAGTCTGCTCTTTTGCTGGCCAAAAGAGAACTTTAGAGTTGGAGTCTACAACAATTAAGCAGGTATCATGTGCCAAAATTGTTCTGGGAGCAGGAGATCCACTGCCCCTGCACTTCCAGAGTGCATGACGTAGCCCTAGAGAAGTAGCACGACAGGCCACAAGGACTCGAGGGCAGCACCCTAACTGATGCAGTGTTAAGTTACTCATATTGCATATGTACATTGCCACTGATTAAACTACCACTTTTTGTGGCACACAGGACTGCTGTTCCGTCTTCCCTCAAAGCTATTGGAAATCTCCCTAGCTAACCACAAGAGGGCCCCGATATCTGTTAGACTGAAGACGTTATATCATTTGAAACCAGACTTTACCAGTTCCTTGAACTTTACAGTGTATAATAGTCCCAACATTTTTACTACATTCTATGTGCCCTGAACTGTATTAAGCAAATTTAAAGTCATCAGTAAAGAAACATTAGATCTCATTCTCTGATGACCTTCAGTGAACTCTATAAAAATGACAGTTTCCACTCTTCATCTCTGTCACTTGCTTTATTTTTATCCATAATTCTTACTGTTCTTTGACTACTTATCCTCCATCTGTTTATTGTCTTTCTCTTCCTTTAGAATGTAGGCCCTATGAGGGCAGGTACCTGGAGCAGTTCTTGGAACTCCACAAATATTTGCAAATGAATGGATGACCCTGCCATGGGTACAGGAATGTGGGACAAACATATCATCCTTGTACTGCACACATGTCAACATACCTGCTATGATGTTGTCCAAGAGCGTGATAGGCATACAAAATATGCCAACCAGTAAATCACTTATTGCCAGGTTCAAGATAAAGAGATTAGTGACTGTGTGCATATGCTTGTTCCTCATTACAGTAAAGCAAACCACGGTATTTCCCACCATGCACAGGAAGAAGATCAGAAAGTAGGAAGCGATGAAGACTGCTGCTACTTGAGGCTGGTGAAGATAGTAGTTCACATAGGTAATATTGATATCTGAGTATAGGTGATATTTTGTGCCATTGACACTCCAAATATAATGCCAGTTTTCTGAAGAGTTTGAGTCCCATTTCTCACTCATGATGGACCTGAACAAAGGAGAGCTAGAAAAGAAAAAAGCATAATTAGAAACCAGTAGAACATAAGTCAGTTCTGTGCCTGAGTTTAAGAAGAATACTTTTAAAACACTATGGAATTTTGATGGTCCTTCTATAATAATTCATGAATGTTGCATGGAAATGAGTTATATAGATCATTCAAATTACTAGGATTTGTACCAAGAGATTTGAAATGTACAATTTGTGTCCTAAGTAACGATTATTATTTTTTATTTCCTCAATAGGTTCTATATTTCACTTTTTCATAACACCTCATACTCATTTGCAAAGTTTCAAGAGAAACTCTGTAAAGGAAACCTTCCAAAATTCCCCTTTTCTCCTGTCTCTAGGTATCATAACCTGTCAAAACCTACTTGTTCCTTTAAGGCTAACTTACAGGTTTTCAGCTTTCCTGGCAATTGAAACAAGATGAGGTGTCTATATCTTCAAAACTCCCATAAAATAAGTTTTTTGTATATTCCTTATTCTGCTTTGACTCTGTTAATTGAATATTCTTTTTATGTACTTCTGTATGCAGAGATAGCCACTATACTGTGAATCTCTTAAAAGAAGTCTATGCTACTTGCCTTGGTTTTACTTAACATAATTCCATTCACATATATTCAATACAAATTTTTATTTAGAATCAATATATCTTCATGTAGATATTTCAGTCAACCTTGTGTATCAGAGGTCCTCAAGAACATGCCCATGTTTGGTGATTTACTAGAAGAATTCAGAGGACTTAGCATATAGTGTATTCACAGCCAATATTTATTACAGCAAAAGGATACAACATAAAATCAGCAAATAATACGGCACGTAAGGTAATATCTGCAGGAAACCAGGAACTAGCTTCTAAGAGTCTCCCTCGGTGGAGTCACACAGTGAGATTAATTCCTCTAGCAATGAGTTTGACGACATGTGTGAAGTGTTGTCTACCAGGGAAGCTCATTAGAAACTCAGCATCCTAGGTTTTTAATTGAAGAATGGTCACATGGTACCTTCCTCCAAGCAGTATCAAAATTTCAGACTCCCAGATGGAAAGTACATGTGCAGCATGAACAATGTCTGTACAAACAGATTAGGTATAATGAGCCACTTCAGTCACTTATGGACACTTTATGTCACTTTAGGGAACTGTTTCTGATTTACGTTCCCAGACTCTAACCAAGGGCAGACCTTGCAAGCAGTCCTTTCTAAAGATGTCAGGCTCTGACCTGCTCATTAACTCTTTTCTGCATACGTTGTTTTCTGCAACTGGTTGGACAGAACGTTATATGTGCCCTTAAAGGGAAATAAATTTGATAGAACACAATTGAGCTCCCATATTCTTTTTTTTTGGGGGGGGGGTAATTTCATGGACTTTGAATTGGTAAGATAATCAGACCCCAGTTTACATTAACGACCTCATTATCACTCTGCATTTTTCAGTCTTTCACCAACTACATATCTGTATCATTTTAGGGGAGCATGTTTATTCTTGTAAATACTGCATGGAGATCAAGATATGTAGTATTCATTTCAAATACTCAACTTTGGATAGTTTTCTCTATTTTAGGTACAGGGAACAAACAGTAAGTAAACAAGGTAAATTACTACAAAACAAGTATATAAACATAAGTCAATAAAAGGGGATCATTTTCCCCCCAATATTTTGCCATTTTATTTCTTCCCTTTCCTCTAATTTTTAAAGCTCATCTCTGCTTTTCTATGTTTAATGTCCCTAAGCCCAAACAAAAATGCAAAATGAAAAGAAAGTGAGTGTGGGATGGGGTGAGGGTTAGGAGAAAAGAAAAAAGAATGGAATCTGAGTAAGACTAGATATACTCTACCATACAGAGTCAAGCTGAAAATGTCTGGGTCCAGAGCCTGACACTGAGAATACCTACTAGCTTGATAAAAATTGCTTCAAAGTATCCAAAAGAAAAGCATTCACACAAATATTTAAAGATATTTGTATCCAAGGCAAGGAAATGCCATAAATACAAATGAAAACTGCATGACAACACTGTAGGTTACTAAATATCACTGATAAGAAACCTCTGTCCACAGATTCAATTAGAGCTGAAAAATATGTTGGGGGAAATATAAGACATAATGCTTTACATTTTCACATTCTGTTTTTCTTATGCTCCAGCTTAGAGCAACCATATCTTCGGGGATAACAGTGTTTGGAAGGTTGAGATGGAACAAGGTTTTCAAAACCTTCCCGTGTATTAACTTAAACTCCATGTCAGTTGTTGGAGAGGTGAGTGTTTCTTTTCCTCTTCTTCTAATGTATTATTGATAAACCAAAATAAGATTTTGTTTTAGGAGCCAACATGGATTTCACTATTCCTATTATTGGCTTGATGACTATATTTGGCAAGGTAACATGCCAACACGCCATATAGAGGGTAAAGGAGGAACCTGTCATATTTAAGTGTTAACTTCCTCCTGACACATAATTGTAAAATTTTGTATGTGAGGCCACAGCTTTGGCTATTAGGTTAACTTATAATAGTATAACTTTGGGGATATCATCACCCCTAGTATTACTGTAGTGAGACAGAGAAAAGCCAGGTCCTGATTGATTCTAGGGGGATCCACTTATCTCAGTTTAATACACCAAGGAAAATTGCCCTTTGGTATTCCTGCATCTGGCATCTTTTTCACTGGACACTTAAAAGTTCTATACAGTTGATTAAAATGCTTTAAATAAAATCAATCTCTGATTGAATATCTTTAAGTCTAGAATTAAAGTATACTCTGTGCATATTAATTCTGTAGATGAAATAATATAAGGACTAAGAAATTTGTGTATACCAGTTTCTAGAAGGCAGATTGATAGTCTACCCATATCGATGGTTCAATAGTTTTAGAATATTTCACTGAAAATGTGTAATGTCTTTTTAATAACAAAGTCTAAAGTTTGTAAGTTAGTATTTTACAAGTTGAGTAAATTAATTATAAGCCATCTTAACACTAATTAGTCTTGTATTGTTTATTTCTACATGGAAATCCGTGTGATGAATGAAATAACTTGGTTGTGAGCTTTATCATTCCTTCATCTTTGACCCTGGGGAGAACACAGATGTAGGTTAAACTGCATCAGCTCCATTTAGAGCCCAAGTTGCCAGAGCTCATCCAGACCCTTATGCTTACCTGTAGAAACAGGGTCTGGGTCTTCAGAAAGAGAAATCAAGAGAGCAAGTCATTTAAAATTCTTTCCTTTCTGTAATTATATTTGCTAAAAACCACTAACAGTGCATTACTCAGTGGGAGATGGACTGGTTTGATATTA
The DNA here is from genome assembly GCF_046562875.1 of Panthera onca. Classification (NCBI taxonomy): domain Eukaryota; kingdom Metazoa; phylum Chordata; class Mammalia; order Carnivora; family Felidae; genus Panthera; species Panthera onca. Next base: position 58,137,745 of record NC_138342.1, on the reverse strand, counting down.
GTATATGTTGGTGTTTTTCTATATTTTTCAACTTATTTCACATTTCTAGATTTTTGCTTTTTTTATGATCCGGAAAAAATGTGTTATTATCTGAATGCAACTGTACAGAATAGAAGCAAGATAATGTAACTCAAACTCTTATAAATTCACAATCAAAGTAAGTCATTCAATGGCTAGCAATGGTGTTATCTTACCTAAAATAGATATGTCCCCCCAATTTCAATTAACAAAGAATCCATAAAGACCCTAACCTATTAAGTTTTGATATGAAATGTGCTGTTTCATACAGATCATCTAAAGAATGAGTCATCTGAAGGAAGAGTCTAGACCTTTATTCGTGTATCAAATACTCATTAAAGTGACCAACTTTGTAGTAAATCGTCACCAATCACAGGCTACATAGACTGCCAGACACAAAAAAAGTGAACTGTAGTCACTACTCCCTATTTTGCTCATCCATCTCTTGGGATTTGCAATATTGCCTTTATTACTGTGGTATTTATTATTAATTGTACTCTAGTCTTCATTTTTTCCTCTTCTTTTCCCCGTGCACTTATACAAGGATTTAAGGACAGGAAGGTGGCAGTATTTGCTTCCATTTATGTTGGATGACCTAAACTAAACTCTGATGATTATCACTAAAGGGTAATCGTAGTTACTAAAGTCACTAATTTATGACAACTTAGATTGCTAAAATAATTGAAAAGGAGAGAGAGTGAAAATGGCAAGGCCAGAAATGTTGTAAACACACATGGTCGAGCCGGGTGTGAATCACTGGCAATAATTATGAGACAGTAATAATGCCTAATATTTGCATTTTCAAAGCACTTTCAAATATATGACCTTAGGATATCAGCATCATGAAAGCAAAAGATGCCCTTCTAACGACTAAAATTCAGCATCTGTCTGCCAACAGAAGTGCTTCTATGGGAGCTGTGACAACCAGCACCAAAGGCCAAAACATTTGGAGGAGGAGTCTCACCCACCTGTGCACCAGAGAAGAGTCAGACCGACCTCATATGGCTGTGGAACCAGCAGGGGCCCATGAGCTGGCCTCAGCCCCTTCCAGCCACAGTGGGATAAAACGCGGAGAGGGCTGAATTGGGAAGACACCCACAGATGAGTGAGCCTTTGTTAGATCCTGGTTTCCTGAGGACAGAGAAACCAGTCTGGAAGCACTGGAGTGGGGAAGATGAACTTTGTCAGTTCCACTCTCTCAGATCTGGTCCTGATTAATACATAGTCAACATTGAGAGAAAAATCCTTGGAATTCTTTCCTCTGGAAAAAGACTGGGTCATTAATCTGTAATCTGGAAAAAAAAAAAAAAAAAAAAAGAAGGAACACACGGCCCTGAAGGTTACTACTCCTAGTTTTATTAATGCAGAATATGTCAAATGTTGTATAAGCCTCTGCCGCAGCAACATGGTATGCCAGAGGGTTTGTAACTTCATTGGTAGAATTAAGTGAAAACCAGACTTATGCAAATGATGATCCCCAGAAGAAAGTAATGCATTGGAAAGCTGAGCTGAACCTCTGATTGATATAAAACACGTTACAATTCATTATCCAGAAGAGGAAGTGAACTGGACTTTAGAAACATTGCACATTCAATTAAATGTCTCCATCAGATCATACAACAAGGTTCAAACAACTGTGCACAATTGAAGATAAACAGTCATAGAGAAGGCAAAAGGATTTCAAAAGACCTTTAAAGAGATACAGTCACTATGAACATGCTTTATTCCTACTCCTCATTGGACCTTCAAATCAAATCTTGGTGGTCATCAAGGCATTATAAACACTATTCTTTCTTTGAAATACTAAAGAAAATGGAGTAAGACAAAGAATAACAACGAGAAATGTGTGGCAAAGTAATATTAACTGAGGTCAGAGAGAATTGGTGGAAGATGTTAAAGCAGCCAGCCAGTAATCCATTTCTCCCCCAGACACAAGGAGAATGCCCCCAGGGAAAGAAAGGAAGACTGAGGATTCAGACTAATGTTCCTGTGGACATTATAACTCTACCTCCAGGTAGGGGAATGATATTTGCTAGGATGTTAAGTCTTCACCTATATAAAGTTTTTAATAGGATATTCCTGGATAAATATTAGAGTAAATAAACACAGAATCTATGGATTTATGAGGTATGACTCCCTAAGAAATGGCATATAAACTGAGATATAAAATGGAGATATTTCATGAATGGAACACTCACTCTGCAGTGTTAGATGAGGTCTTCAGGTAAGGTTCAGCTGTATTACTTATTACTCTGAGCCAGAGAGTGAACATCTCATGCAGGACGAGGGGTCCTAAAAAGCCACACTCAGCAGGAGGAGGGGTCCTAAAAAGCCACCCTCAAAGTCCCATACCTTCTTTGATTAAGTTTCCTGATTGCCTATATCTTTGAAATTATTACCAAGGCATGAACATGAATAAGATCTCCGACTTTAAAAAAGTAATTCAGATTTTAGCTATAAAATCCAATATGCATGGAGAATTAAACAGCCTTTCATATAATTATGCCTGGAAATACATAATCTAATATTTTAGTATATCTTCTACCAATCTTTTTATACAAATATGCTGGAAAGAAAAATAATATTTTTTCAAGGAGATAATATATTCTATTAGGATAAGAACTTTCATTTAGAAAAATACTTTGAGGAATTGTCTTCATGTGAGAAAGGGACTTTACTCATACAACCTCACTCTCTAGGGCATAATAACAACGAGTAGAATATCCAAAGTACTTTATTTAAATTATTATTTTAATTACTTTATTACCTTTGAGCATTTTAATATATATTTTGTGCTGAGCACTCTGTGAATTTCTTTATATAGTCAACCCATTTAGTCTAGTAAAAGTAGCTACTAAAAGTACCCCTGTTTAGTATATAAGCAAAGTAAGACAGGAGATGTTAAGTAATCTGATTCAAGCTCCACAATTCATGTCAAGAAGAGTCAGGAAACATTAAAAAGGGTACCCTAAGAGTATAAAAATTAGCAACAAAGCTAAGCGTGGGTAACTTGAGAGTTAGAAACTGACCAGAATGAAGTTCCATGACTTGGATGTGGCCAAGGAACTTCTAGACTCTGTCATGTCTAATATTTAATTTCAAACTAACTTTTGTTCTACACAGAAAACTCCTCCCTGCCTATAACCCCAAATTGTCAGCAAGAGTCTATTAAACATTAACTGACTTTGTGGGGGGGGGTATTTTTCAAATATCAAGGGAAGTGTTATAATATTTGGGTTAGTGTAGGGCAGAGAGAAAAAAGCAATTACAAAGAATTAGACAGGAACAAGAATGCATCATAGATATCTAGAGAATTCCTAGAGATACTGGGGAGGGGGGTGTTGGTGGAGAGACAGGTGAATGCTAGATTTTCCAAAGCACATGGGATGAAGACCATTTGTAAATAATAGCTACACTGAATAAGCATGAGTTGTCTGATGCAATGTAAAAGCAACTACATTTGTATCTTGCTGACACTTTAATTTTATTATTTGAGGCTAATTTCTTCCTTGGCCCAAGGTGAAATTTCAAAGAGGTTTTATTACTTTTCCAATCATTTTCTGATCATAAAAGCAATATAGTAATTAATATGCCTTGTCTAGTGTAACAAAAATTTAAATTTCCATGAAGGATGCCTCCTGGTCTTCTTTGCTGACTTGCTCTGGAATATCTCCACCCTCATCTTGTCAGTCTCAGTTCCCATCCTTGCCAGAGTTGTGGGTGGACAAAGGGTGGTGGAAAGGGGCAGGAAAAGTCCTACTTTTCCTTCCAGTCTTGTTATGAGGTGTTCTTGGACTAGAAAGAATTTTAAAGCTGACGCTCACTTTTGTGGGCGCTTTTGGTGGGCTCTTTAGAGACGCTAAACTATTGCTGTGGATCTCTCAAATACAGTTCCCTTCATGTGAGGAAATTCATCTCTGGCTGCTCTATTCAGCCTTGAGAAACCCAACTGTTCGCCCTGCCATAGAGCAGCCGTGTTAACCATCATGCAGCCGTGCCAATCACCTTGTCCCACTGTGAACACTCATCCATCTTTTGTCCAAAAAGACTCTAGGAGTGCAAGCTGACCGATGCCATCAACTGTAGTTCGATCTGCTATCAGAGAAACAAGCCAGCCAGCCAGGTCCTGGCACTTTGGAGGTCTTAATAAGGGAAACAAAAGCAAGAGAAAAGTAGCTTAAATTAAATCTCATCACAGCTTGGAGCCCACTGATAGATACCTGAAACAGCCAGAGTGTGACCTTCCTCAAGCAACTCATGGCAGCGTTACTTCCTTTATGGTTTTGTTTTATTAAAGGCTAAAAGTAACTCTTATTTTCACAGTAGTCCCTCAGAGTCCTGAAAGCCTTGCTTCCAAATTCTTTAGAGACTTACGCTATCCCTAACCCCCACTAATTTAAAAGTATATAGTCAGTCACTCCATAGGATCCCAGTGCAGCTCTTTCTGCCCATGGGTCCTGTCCCCCGTGCTTTAACAAAATCACCTATTTGCATCAAAGAGGTGTTAAGAATTCTTTCTTAGCCATTTGCTCAAGAACCCCATCAGTCTTAAGTGTGAGGCAGATAAAAGTTCACGATGTCCTCTAAAATTGTAAGTTCATATGTTAAACTCTGCATGCCTCCATCAGTCCCTCTTCTAAGCATGAGTTGGGGGCAAGCACCCCCACTTCTCCATATTGTACGTGGGTGATTCACCACACCTCAGCAAACCTCTCTCAATCATCTTCTAATCTGTAATCCTGGGCCTTTTAATCTCTTCAACCCGAGGATCAGTATTCCTTGGTATCCACCTTTACAAGTCTGCATGGTGATCCTACATAGTTGTCCGGCGGTTTTACCTGGAACTAAAACCAGAATCATTCCTTTATGTCTTTTTTTTTTTTTTTTTTTTTTTTTTTTAAGATTTTGTTTTTAAGCAATCTCTACACCTAACGTGGGGCTCACTCACAACCCTGAGATCAAGAGTTGCATGCTCTGGTGACTGAACCAGGAACGCCCAAAATACTTTCATTTTCACATTCCATTCCATAATTAACAGAAGGATAAACCCCAAAGGCATGAGGATCTGTGAATATCTTAGCAAGCTACACTCATATTTGAAATCGGAATTATACTAAAAACATGTTTGTATTATTTTTGTCTCTTAAGGATATACCATACGTTTTTGTTCATAGTCAAAAATAATTTTTTGACTCTGTCCAAGAATAATTTTTCATTGGTGACTATTGATCTGTTACAAGATATATTCCAATTTATTCAACCTATCATCTGGTATTGGACAATTTAAAAATTTCCAGCTTTTCTGGTATTAAAATAATATATTGATATTTTATAACTTATTAGAATTTTCTAGAATATTCTTAGAATGGGAATAATAGATAAAAAAATCATGGTCATTTTTTGCTCCTAACAAATATTATTTATTGTCTATTCAGACACTGACCTTAATTCACATTTCAGTGGTGCCTAAAAATGTTCCTTCTGTCTTGCCAATACTAGGCACTAAAATTCTACCCCCCACTACTTTTTAAATTTTGCCAATTTACTATATCTAAAAATGGTTAACTCCTTATTTAAATTAAAAAAATATGTTAATAAAGTTGAACTTTAGTTCCATATTTTTGGAATTTGTTTTTAGGTGAACTGCTTATTTCTTTTGTCTTTTTTCATATTGACTATTCATTTTTTTGGTTGTTAATGGTTCGTAAAAGCTTTTTTATTAGACATTTTACCATTTGTTATATATATTTCATTTGCCATTTTCAGCCAGCACTTAATTTTTACAGTGTTTTTAGGTTAAAAAATTCAGATGTTTATGCAGTAAAATCTATTATTTCTTTGTATTTTCTGTAAAATATTTTTTTTCTGGAAGCATGTAAGTATCCACATACATTTTATAGAATTTAAAATATATTTTGTATTTTATTATTTTAATTGTATGTCTTTTCTTTCTCTATTATTCATTCAAAGAAGCTTTTTAAAATGGAAATGGTATTATCTGAAATCTGAGTTTTAACTAAGTTTCCTTCATATTATGATTAGTAATACTGAAATACATGTGCTCTTGTGAATCCTGAAGAAATTTGGTTGCTTTTTGTTTACTTTCTGAACACCTAAATTTACTTGTCAAAGTATACATATTATGTTGAAAATTAAGTGACAAATTTTCAGATACATCAATTATATAGCCTTTGAAAATATTAAATATGAATCATAACAATTGTCAGTACTTCATACACTTTTAAAATCTGACAAAAAGCTGGCATTGTACTACAGTAGTTTACAACTCTTTCCTACATGTTTCTATAATCTATCCTTAAATATTTGGACTACAGAAAGATAACAGATTTCCCAATTTCCTGTGTCACCTAACAATGTCCTATGAATATATACATCGCATATAAAACCCTCTTTAACTTGAATATCCCTTTGATATTATTAGCACACTTCTGGTTTTATGCTTGTAACCATTTTGAAGGAAGAATTGATTTCCAGGAGTTAATGATACTTATATCTTCTGGAAAGACCATCTGAAGGGAAGCACAAGGGAAGAACCAAGAGCAGAAACTAGTCCCAGGCATCCCTGGCCCACTTTATTCCACTGTCAGCTGCATAGGCTTTAGGGGTTATGAGATTTGAGTCTTGGATGATTTGAGTGGAAAATTAATACAGGAATATGGAAACTAGATAGTTTACCACTCTTCAGAAGTGTATATACACATTCCACATTTTCAACCAGGGATTTCACCATACATCATGATGTAAGCCTTTGTAAAAAAGAAATAGCCAGAATATATGTTGTCCTAGCTGTCCTGGCAGCTTCAAGAAATCGATACCTTATGAAACAACGTTCCATGCCCCAAAGAAGATGAATAAAAGCCCCAAATAACAGACTTATCATCAAGGGAAACTTAGGCCTGATGTGGTACCCTAAGGCCTTTTACTTTCATGGTAGCTTCTTTACTTCCTGTGAAAGAATGTTTTACTATCTACAGAAATGGAGAGAATTAAATATGGCAGAAGACTTATGTGGTTATAACAGAGATCCTCCTGAGCAGAAATGTGACTTTACCACTTACTTCCTCATAGTTTTCACCATTCCAAGACCTCTTCATTCTGCTAAGGAACCACAGCTAAACTGCTCATTAAATATTCTGCCAGGAATGCTTAAAAACATTACTGCCTTTTGAGGGAATAGTTAACTTTTTGAGAATGATTTAAAAACATTGTCTGATATTTTTCTTAAAATAGATGACCATATGAACATTTGTGACTTAGGGTAGCTTATGATTGGCTCTACTTTAATGTCTCATATAAAATGAGATGTATTTCTTGAATGACTTCTGATAAAATTTGGAAGGCACTTTTTTCTGATGTTCAACACAGATTATTAGTGGGTAATATTTTCCATTTGTTTAGAAATAACAGTTTAAAAATAACATGGCACTATCACTTAGTGTCACTGTGTTTCCTTAAAGGCAAGGCTACTGCCTTTGTAATATTTCCCTTTGACTACCAACAGTTGTTAGATTTTAAATTAGTAATTGTAGGGCCCAATGAAATGAGTTCTCTAATCTTTAACAGTCAAGAAGAAAGGACCCTAGTTTTTATGAATCAGATCACAGAACTGGCTCTCACAACAGTGCGACTCTCAATAAATCATTGGTGTTTGCATCTTCTAAGCTGATCTCAACCTATAATCTCTCCTAGTTCATCCATCCTGTATATTAAGTTGCCATTGTAATTTCCTAAAGTACTTTTATTTTTCACGTTTCCCTAGTTGTTTAGCTTTTTTCAAAGGCTTCTCAAAACTACTGAGTGAAGTCCACCTACTTACCTGGCACTCAAGTTCCTCCCCAAGGTGAATCCAATGGGTCTCCTCAGCCTCATCTCCTTCAATTCTCAATACTCCAGTTTCTCTACTCAAGAACTCAAATGGTTAAGAGAATGAGCCCATATGCATGGAATTTGTGCATTTTTGAAACACTTAAAATGACTTAGAAGATAATATTTAGTGTATCTGCATATCCGAGTTTTTAAAAAATGAAAATCATTTTCAATTAGCTCACTCCTGTGAAAATGCAATATTTCAGGAAACTGCTATACATCCTGTGGTTTTTGTGGAAGTGCTGGCTAACAATCTTACTCATGACTATCCTAGTCGGAGAATATATTATAGTTTTCCTCAAGAGGAACTGGGTTTTTTCCTCATACTGTTCCTTGAGGATGTCCTCTTGTTTTCCACTCCTTTGCTTCTGTTCATGATTTTATGCCTTCTTTCATCTTCACTCAGGAAGATGGGTAAGATACCCTCGTCCTTTCCCTCCTTTAAACTCCCAACATAAATCTTATCTAGGAAATTCTCATTGACTAACCTAGTGTGAAATATGTATTTTTTCCCTCAAATTCCTAACTCAGTTTTTGTGCCAGGTATTTGATTATTAGTCACTGAAAATAATCTCTCTCCACATATATATATGTGTGTGTGTGTGTGTATACACATATATATATATACATATATATATATAATTATGTTTCAATATTTTACATATTTGTGTACATATGTCTATTTCCCTTAAACATTAATGCCTTGAAGGGAAAAAAATGTTGTAAATATTTGTCTCCTCCTGAGCACCTACTATATTCTACTCCAGACCTTTTTTTTTTTTTTAAGTGGATTTAGTATTCAATATATATTTGTTTATTTAGCTTTTATCTTTGGAATCTTAGGTAGATCTTGTTCAGGAAGTAAAAAGCAGAAATCCGTGAATTGCATGGTATGTGAATTATCTCAATAAATTTGTTAACATAAAATGAAGTAATGTGCAGAACAAAGACTGACTCTTGTGACCAAGCATTTTTTTTTTAATTTTTCCTAATGGAAATTTATTATTTTATGTGTAAGTAAATGGATATAGGACAGATATTTCTTTTTCCTATAAGGTGAAAAATAACTCTTAAAGACTGTTTGCAAGTAATTATATTTTAGCAACTGGATACTATCATTGACAAGAAAATAGAACTATTTCTCTCAATATAAAGCTATAAGAGTGGAAAATGCATGGAAAGACGCTTCTCAGACCTCTGAGTTCTGCCTGGATGATTTGAAATGATAACAGACCTAAAATAGAGCATCTTCCTGCTGGTTAGTGTTCTAACAACACAAAACATTTCTGAAGTTTGTATTACTTTCAATTCTCTGCTATTCATCATGTTCAATTGTAACATAATTACCTCTGTGTTTGGATGACATATTTTATACATGTTAAACAAATTAAGAAATTACATTAATAGGAAACTTCCTTACCAAAATTCAATCTGCTATTAATGGTGTGCAAAGGAAAACAAAGTCAAGCAAACCTTCCTATGCTATCTTAGTTTGAAGATGATTTGCTAAGTATGCAATTTGGAAAAATATATTATTATTATTATTATTATTATTATTATTATTATTCCTGTTAGAGATAGGAAGTTAATAGTAATGACAAATTCTATTGAGCCACGTATTAGCTGCTATACAGTTATTATTTCATTTAATCATAGCAATTCTGAAATTCATGCATTATCCCTATTTTATAAATGAAGAGTTAAGAAAAGTAACTTAAAACACCATCACACAGGAATTAAGCAAAAGAGCCAAAATTTGAATTCAACTGTGACTGAATCCAGAGATTATACAGTTTTCTTTACAATTCTTAAGTTACTGATTCAATTCTTGTGTGACTGACTCAGCCAGTAGTAAGCAGTTTCTTCATTTGTATATTATGGAGACCAAATCCTACGTTCTTTATTTCTTAATGTTTTCCTTATACTTCTTACAGTTACATTTGGAATGAAAATTTACTAATTTTTTGGAGCACAGAATGTGGAATGCTGAAAATACATTAGCTGAGTAGAATTATTAAGTTAAATATCAAATCTACATATAAAGTATGAAATTGGACTTCAAGCATAAATGACCTAAACTTATTTTTAGGGATCAAAATATTTCAATATTTCCGAAGATACAAATTCAGAAATTAGGTATGAGCTCAGATTGTTAGCCTTTAAAAAAAAAGTATTTACATGTTATGTATTTTGAAATAAAGTCTTAATTTTGTTATTTTTTTCATGTTTCATGTCCTTTTATTCATTTTTAATATTTGAATTTTTATTAATTAAAATATTATATGGGTATAGTTGACATATGTTACATTAGTTTCAGGTTACAACATAGTGATTTTTTTCTTATATGTGGAATCTTTTTTTTTTAATATGAAATTTTGTCAAATTGGTTTCCATACAACACCCAGTGCTCATCCCAACAGGTGCCCTCCTCAATGCCCATCACCCACTTTCCCCTCCCTCCCACCACCCATCAACCCTCAGTTTATTCTCAGTTTTTAAGAGTCTCTTATGGTTTGGCTCCCTCCCTCCCTTCCCCCCCCCCCCAGATTCATTTTATTTAAAAATATTATATCTCTCAGCCATGTCCACCATGAAAATGTTTTTCCTTCAGGGGTAATTCCTTTTCTGTAACCACAACTGGTAGGAACTGCTCTTACTCTCACCATTCAGTCCCTTCAGTTTTCTCTTCCCACAATCCTAGCCACCTGCTCCAAGAACACAAACACATCCCTTTCATCCTCAGCCTAGGGGAAGTTCTCAAATCCTTGTTAGCTTTTTATTCAGAAAGTTAGCTTATTTCTCTCAATCTTCTTCTAGATTCTTTAGAGGGGTCCCCCCACCAGTCACAACTGAAAAAAGGTTACATAAACAAGAGAATCATTCACTAAAGCTTGATCATTTACTAACACTTAGCAACTCAAATAACCAGCAAAATTTAAAGTTTTAATAAAACTTTTTCTAGATTACATTTTTAGCCTGGTTTGTCTGCCCTTGCAACAATCTCTGGAAGTAGAAGGCAATAAAAAATCATATTATCTGTCTTTCCAGGGGAAACACCAAGGGTCATGGATTTTTGTTTTTGTATGTTGTTTTGATTTTCTTCCCAGCGCATTAGCAACAGCAGCAAGCAAAGCTTTTAGTAAAACAATTCACAGAATCTCTAGGGGGTCTTAGACATATTTCTAGCAAGCTACTGTGTGTCGCGTAACTCAGATTTTTCAGTGATCAGAGATGTGTTAAAACTCAAATTCCTACAAGCTGCCACGTACCTTCGGGGCACAATCCGCATATCAAAATATTCATGCACATCAACAAAATAGTGTTAGCATGAAATAACCTCTCAAACTCCAGTTGTCATTTCTGATGGAGCCTAACACTCTTCTGACGCTAAATAATTGTTTTTTAAGTTTTATTTTTTCTCCCAATTTTTCTAACAATGTTTATGAGCAAATTACAGATCTATAAAATATTGTTTGTAATTAAATACCATACCAAAATTTATCAACAATTTAGTCATCTAAAAGATATATTTTTGTGTTCCCAATGGCTTTATAACTCTTTCTTAAGCACCATGTCATCTTACACTGTTTATATTCAACTCAGTCTCTACCGACAATTTGCTATTTACCCTGCTATAGCAGTAAGCTGTTAACACTCTTCCAAAATATCTGTAACAGAATCCATTTTTTGATGAATAACATACAATTGGAATAAAGTGATTTTAAAGTATCCTGAATACTAAACAGAGCTAATGCAATGAATCGATTTCGAACTTTTTCTCTGCTAACCAGTTTAAAATGTTCAAGTAAATAGACATAAGATTATTCCCTTGTAATTAGTTAGAAAATCAGAAAACACGTAGATTACTTCACACTATCTCAGTATCCAGAATGCCCTTGCTTAAAATTAAGAACTAACGTTTAATTGTCAATTTATCAACTTACATGCTGAAAGGCCTAAGTAGAACATACAGATGCCAAGAATAGCTTCAAATTACGTAGCCTGCCTATAGTCAGGCATACAGAAACACAGTTGTTAATGACTCCCATGATCTGGACCATTAAAGTACTACTGACTTAGAAGATTTGAGGGCTTCAAAAGCTAAAACCTTTTCCTTATTGCACAACAAAAGAGGCCTAAATCTTTGTATCCTGTCTAAGCCAGTTCATGGACTGTTTTTTTAAAATTACTTTTAAACTTCAATTGAGAGCAATGATTGACACTTTGATGACCAAACAAGAAATTGGGGATGCCAAGGAAAAGACATTGATTTTGCTACTTACTATGTGCTTGCTACTTAATAATCCTATATGCGTTATTTCATGTAAAGAATGCTCACAATGACCTTATGAGGGCACACTGAGAACCAGCAGTCATTATCAAGCATCTTACTATGTAGCATGGAAGCCAGACACAGCCCCTACTCTCTTGAAGCTTGTAAGATGAGGAAAGCCACCTTTCTACTCCATCCTTTTCTCTCAGATTTTGGCCTGCTGTGGCAATATGCATGTACATCTAAACTGGTAGTTTTAGGAATTACCAAAGGTCATTTGATTTTTACCCATTAATTTCATCTCAAAGTTTTAATTTTCTCTAAGAAATCATATGCTACAGAATGGGGTGAAAGGTAGTATAGGAGGGTTCAGAAGCTTTTGTTTTTAATTAGATAATGATTAACACTTCTTTATGTCTAAATTGTCTTATGGATTTAGTTCATCAAATCTGACATAATTCAGTTGCTCTGCGTAATCAGTAATTACCTCAATAAAAAGTGAAAAGAAAAGTAATAGAACACCAGTTGCCAAGGCAATTATGCAAAAACAACTCTAAAATTAAAGGATATGTTTTATGCTATGATAATCTCAACATAGCATATATCTACTTTTAACAGAAAAAAAAAAGATTAAGGCATACAGGAGAGAGGAAGGAGAGCAAAACATAAAAATGCTGGTAAAAATACCACCACCAATCTTGAATCTTGAAATGCAAAATCCAATCATAAACCCTTAGTCCTAATACACATTCTTTTCTCCTCTTGCATAGCTGAATATTATTTAGCTTCAAAGAAGTCTGGGATAGCAATGACATAAGAAATAAATCTTGGAACAAACCATAACTCTATGTTTAGCTGAAAACCACCTCATGTCACTTATAATAACTAGGGAAAAAATGGATATGGCTACAGAATGTAGAAGAGTGTTAATATTGTTTCTTTTTTGTCCCATAGATTCAAATTATATTCTTAGAAGACTTGCCCCTATTAGATGACATGTCTTTTTAATGATTTTGTTTTCTTAACATACTACACGATGTTCTCAATAGTTCTTGAATAAAGAAATGAATGATTATCATTTTTGGGTTCCATGTAAAGCAGAGACTAAGACAGGGACTTAAGTGCAGGTAGTTTATTTAAGAGGAAATTTCAGGAATTAAGAATGAAAGAGCAGGGTGAACAAGAAAGTAAAAGAAGAAAAACCAATAAAGATGAGTCCTCAAGCTGGCTTCCACTGTGGACAAAGGAGGACTCTCTGAGTAAATGTGTTGAAAGCATAATAGGTGGCCAAATCATTTATCTACTGACTGCAGACTCTTGTTGAGCATTGCCTATCAGGGCATTAACGTCCTGCTTTCCAGGCTGAAAGTCCTGCTGCTTCCTGGGAAGCACTGAAGCAGAGAATCCAGAGTGTGCAGACTATTGAGCTAGAATGCTGATATTGTGATAGGAACTGTCCACTGCAGCGGCTGCTGAAATCACAAGAGGGCTGACAGAATGAGTGGGTCACTTAGAACATCTACTACAAAGGTGAATCTGAACCATTGTTTATATCATGACTATATAAGAAAAGTTGGTTTAGTTCCAATCAGTTGGTCTCAGAAATGTTCATTTAAGTTTTGATTTAGTCATTGTATTGCTCAAATTCTTCAGAGTATCTGAACTTCTAAGTTCCTATGTCTTTCTCACATTGACCCCTCATATATTTCCAGTGCCATCAGTTTCCAAATTTCCACCTACTTTATCCTCAACCATATAAACTATTTGCAGTTACCTAGCTGCAACATGCTGTTTCCTGTCCCTTTGTGGAATTGAGACAAGAGGGCAAAGACAAAATCGTGTAAATTCTTATAAGTCATAGTAAATATAATAAATTTTATTCTAATAGGGTTTTAAGCTAGGGAGGAAATAATCTGATTTACAATTTAGTAATATTTTCCCAGCTGTTATATGTTGAATGATTGCACAGAGGAGGGGACAGGAAGAGAAGCAGAAAAGTCAGTTAAGAAGTGATTCCAATTCACATAGAAGATGCTGATCCCTTAGATTAGGTAAGCAGTGCAAATAGAAAGAGAAGGATGGATTGGTGATCTTTGTTGGTGGTAGTACTAATTCTTTTTGCCAATGAATTGGATATGACTTGGGTAGAAAAGACTAGAACAAGCAGACAGACTCTAGGTTGGCCTGAGAAATGAATGGGATGCAGCAATATTTATTTAAATTAGTAAGCATGTACTGTTTTGGACATATTATAGAGAAGATGCCTTTTAGATGCCCAAGTGAAGATGGAAAGCATTGGCTATATGAAATGGGGCTCAGGGAAGAGACAAGGGCTGAGGAGACCAATCTGGAAACTATTAGCACATTGATGGTATTTTAAGTTATGGAATCTGATGATGTCACATATGGAAAGAAGGTAGACAGAGAGAAGAGAGGTCCAGAGGCAAGCTCAAGGTCCTCCAATATTTAGAATTTAAGCAAAGGAGGTCAAATCAGTGAAGGAGATTGGAAAGGGGGCACTTAGTGAGGTAACAAAAAGCCAGGAGTATGATGTTTCTAAAACTAAGAGAGGAAAGTATTTCAAGAAGGAGAGAACAGTCAATTATCTCAAATACTCAAAAGCTGCTAAGATATTGAGTAAGATAAGAACAAAAGAGTGGTCACTGGATTTGGCAAAACAGATATTCTGTATAAACTATACGAGATTATCTTTGGCAGAGTATGTAGGACGAAAGCCTGACTGCAATGACAAAAAGTAATTTTGAGAGAAGATACTCTCCTCTAGCTACTTCACTAGATGGAACCCTTCCAATATTTTTATTGAGCTCGCTCTATTCCTTGAAGGAAGTTGTCTTGAAAGAAGTTATTTCTAAACTAGTCCCATGCTGAGGTCTCCACAGTTTTTCTCTCTGTTCCCTGGGAAACATGTATCCTTACTGAAGTTGTATTGGGAGTACAGTTACTTTCCAAACACAGTCATCTATTTGCTACCATAGTCAGCATCAACCAGCCTCCTGCCCATTAAGTCTGTGTCAGTTACAAGTCTTTAGTCTCAAACCCATGGTAGTCTCCTTAAATTCACTCTTGCCTCCATCTCACTCCCCAAGTAGGGTTGATATTAGTGGGGATATACCCATCTCTTGCTTATGAAGTATATGTGTATTTAGTAGTGGGATGGGAGAACAGTGAACAAGGGAAAACGCCACATCTCTATGCCATTTTTCTCCAGCAAAATTCCATCTCCAATTGTTCCTTGAATACTGAGACTCTAAAATTTTCAGAGGTGGGTAGTGGGAGGTCAACAAAGAATTACTAGGTCAATTATTAGCCACCCCCTTTATTTGTCCTGGTTAGGGGGTATATCAATAAGGGTTCAGTACAGAAGGAGGAACCATGTGATATGGGCTTTATTAAATGTCACTAAACTGTCATCCTTAAGCACTGGTGCAGAGGACACATGGGAAGCCAAGCAAGTTCAACAACTTTACGAAGATTGTATAAAGGGAATTATAGTGAGGTCTATGGGAAGCTGGTGTCTCAGTGTGTCTACTGCCTCTGTTGGTCCTCAGGGTCAGCATTTGGGAAAAGGGTTTGATTTGGAACTGAGGAGTGAGCAAAAGCTAAGCATGTCTCCAACTATTTGTCACTGCCTCTCACTCATAGGTCCTTCCAAGAGTAATAGTTACTATTTCCCTTTAACTTCCCTAATTTCATGAGATTTTTCTCTCTTATCCAAATCTAAAGTAGAAATATACAGGTGAGGGAGATTCTAGGAAACACAATTCCCAATTTAATAAAGCTGGCATTGGAACAAATTGGTATGTTCTATCTTTGAACTGTAGATGAAATTGAGATAGATTCTCATTTTAGCATTATGTAACTGTGGGAAAATAAATCTTCCTTGGATTTTTCAATGTTTCTGTTAAAACGCCTTAGGTTTCTGAAACAGAAATGTATATAGTATAAATACGGAGAATGTTTGTTTTTACTTCATCTAGAATCATTAGATTAGGTCTGTAGTCATTTGTTTTTCTGATGAAGTTAATTGCTCTCATACAAAAGACTAATAAATCTTCTAGTATCTCCCCAAGAGCCAAATGGTTATGCCATGGGATAGGCATTTATGTTAACTCCAAAAGTGACTGACTATCCCAGAGATTTCCAGGAAGACTTTAGTGTAACCCTCCCAGGTGTTTACACTTCAAAATAGATGAATCACAGGCCCTTGGTGAAATCTCTAGGTTGTGAATGCTGAACACATTGGACTTATTTCACCCCTAAAAAGATTTATTTATATATAAAAGAGCTAGAGCACAGATTCTTTCCGTTACATCTTCAGAAGATTCTCTCACAAGCAGGGCAGGGGGAGGGCAGGGGGGGTTGCAGGGATTTTTTTTTTCTTTATAAATGAAAAATATTCATTTTTTCTGTTTCCTTCACCTACTAAGTGAAATCTGCCAGTTGTGTAGGTCATATCTCCATCTGGCTCACACTGTGCCAATCCACAGACTTGCTGGGCACAGGGGACCTATGTTGCAGTGTTAATCTGCCTGTTGTCTTTCCATGGGTATAAATAAAACTCTTTTCCCTGACTTAGCCACCTCATGTGTTTTAAGTATGCATATGTCTGTCCATTTATCTATCTATATAGAAATATGTACTTGTGCAAATGGGGTAACACCTCAGACTGCTTATAATTTTATAATACATTATGTTTCATCTGGGGTGCCTGGGTGGCTTAGTCAATTGAGCGTTGGCCTTCGGCTCAGGTCATGATCTCACGGTCTGTGAGTTTGAGCCCCGTGTCCGGCTCTGTGCTGACAGCTCGGAGCCGGGAGCCTGCTTCGGATTCTGTGTCTCCCTCTCTCTGACCTTCCTCCATTCATACTCGGTCTCTCTCTGTCTCAAAAATAAATAAACATTTAAAAAAAATTTTTTAAATACATGTTTCATCAAATGCAAGACACTGTAAATTATAAGATGCAACTTTATTTTATATACTGCCAAGAAAGAAAAAATGTTGAAAATTAAACATTCAATACTTTTTACCCCTTATAATATTGTGTTTATTAATAGCATACTTTTAGACAGAAAAACGACAATAGTATGAATAGCTAATACTGTCCAATGTCACCAATGACAACTATATTATGCCTGTCATCTTGCTGATTGTTAAGCATCACTAATTCTAAGACATGTTTTCATTTATGGATATTCTTAGATATTTATACATATTATAATGGATAAAGTACAGTGTGAGTGAATAAAGTTACCAGTTGAGAGTAAAGTACAGGGAGAAAAGTTTACTAGAGATTCAAAGAGGGAAGAGAAGTTATGAAATTGATATCTAAAAAAGAGAAAAATAGAGCTTACAGAGAAATGTAGAATGAAGGCAAAGGCCAAGTCTACATTAATGAAATTAAATGATTAGTTATGTAATTGTATGATATTTTTTTTCCTCCAGCAAAATCAGGCTATTCTGTATAGGCACAAAGTAGAAAGACATTTGGTTCTAACTGTATTCAGAATTCTTCCCAAGAGAATAAACTAGGAAAGCACTTCTGCATCTGGGAAGACAGAGTATGCATCTTTCCCCTATTTTTCCCACTAAAAGCAACTAAAAACCCTGGACATTACACAAAGCAAATACAAGAAGATTCTGAATAGTGGAGAGAAGAAGGCAGGGCAGGCGGAGATATTCAGATGCAAATAATGATATGTTGGAGAGTTCTCTGGGTTTTCTTTGTGTTTCATAGATTTCAGACTTGAAGCTGAAGAACCAAGCAAACTGGAAATGCCAATGGGTGCTCAAAAGTCTGCTCTTTTTAGCCAAAGGACCAAAAATGGGACAGAATAGTATGACAACAAACTCTTAAACACTCATCACCCTATTCCAGACAAAAACACACAAAAAAAGTGAGGCTCCATCAATACTCATACCAGCAAAGGAGAAGAGGGTGGACCAAACTTCTAGCAAGGCATCTCCACCCTCTACCATGGTAGCATCAGAGGAAACTAAGAGAGCTAGGACTTTCATCACTGCCAAGCGGTAACAAGTCCTCCCCATCCAGTGTCAGTGATGGCTACTGGGAAGCAGTTATGAGACAAACACAGCTCTCGTGGTCTGGAAGGTACCAACAGAGGTCTATTGGACAGTTAGGACTGCCACCCCTACTGAGCAATAACCACCACCCATCTACCCCTGGACTCACCCTGAGTGGGAAACCTGGACTTCTATATCTACCTAGAAGTAAACAGAGCTAATTGTTAAACTACGATACATCTAAATCACGGAATATTACTTAGCAATAAAAAGAAATGAATCATTGGTAGATAACAACAACCTGGATAAATCCCCAGAGTATTATGCTGAGTGAAAAGCAAATCCCCAAATTACAAACTGTGTGGTATCATATTTATGACATTCTTGAAATAACATGATTATAGAATGAGAGAACAGATTAGTGGTTGCCAGGGGTTGAAGCAGTACAGGTAAGAGGGACGTAGATGTAGTCAAAGTGCAACATGGATGGAAATGTCTGTGTATTTACGGATAGAAGCATCTGTGTCTTGACTCTATGAATGTCGAAGTCCTGGTTGTAATACTGTACTATGTAGTTTTGCAAGATGTGACTACTGGTAGAACTTGTGTGAGGATGCATGAAACCCCTCTGTGGAGAGATCTTAAAACTGCATGTGAATCCACAATGATTCTGAAATTAAAAGTTAAATTAAAAAAAATAGTAGAGAGAATAAATTAGTTACGTATTTATAAGGAACTTACGAATGACATGGAATCAAGTGTAGACAATAGAACCTAATGGGTGTATGAATAATAACAGGATGGTAAGGTCATTGGATTGGATGTGGGTTTTATTTTTCATTTGCTGGAAATAATTTATGTACAGTAAAATTTACCTTTTTAGTATATAGTTCTGTGACTTTTGACGAATGTACACAGTCGTGAACCACCATTATAATCAAGATACGGAACAACTCCAATAGCTCATAAAATGCCTCCATGCACCACTTGTAGTCAATCTCTCCTCCTCAGCTCCCGTCACTTGCAACCACTGTTTTCTGTCCCTACAGTTTTCCACTTACCAGAATGTCATAAAAAAGGTATTATACGTTGTAGCCTTTCGAGTCGTTTCATTCAATTTAGCATAATACATTTGAAATTTTTCCATATTGTTCCAACTATTGAACTATTTTTTGTCGAGTAGTATTCCACTGTGTGAATGTATCACATTTTGTAAATCTTTTTTTAAGTTATTCATTTATCTTGAGAGAGTGACAGAGAGAGAGAGAAAGAACAAGAGGGGCAGAGAGAGGAACAGGGAGAAGCCCAAACAGGCTCTGCACTGTCAGAGCCCGATGCGGGGCTCAAACCTACAAACTGTGAGATCATGACCCGAGCCGAAATTGAGAGTCAGAAGCCTAGCCAACTGAGCCACTCGGGCACCCCAAATGCACCACATTAAAAAAAAAAATTTTGAGTAGAGTTGACACACAATGTTACATTCGTCTCAGGTGCACAACATAGTGGTTCAACTTCTCTATGTTGTGCTGTGCTCACAAGTGTAGCTACCATCTGTCACCATGCAAAGCTATTATAATGTCATTGACTATTCCCTATGCCATACCTTTTATTCCTTGTGGCTTATTCATTCCAAACTGAAAATCTATATCTCCCACCCCTTTCCCTATTTTGCCCATCCCACATTTATCTATTCTCTAGTTTTGAAGTTTCTTTTCTAGTTTGAGGCAACCACTACTAAGTCCACTATAAACATTTCTCTATGGTTTTTGTCTGAATAAAGGTTTTCATTTCACTTGGATAAGTGCCTACATGTAGAACTATTAGGTCATATGGTAAACATATCTATAAGAAACAGCCAAACAGTTTTCCAGAATAGTTGTACTGTTATGTATTCTCAACCACAATATAGGATTTTGGTTGCTTTGGATCTATATTAACACTTGGTATTATCATTTTTAAAAATATTAGCCATCTTAATAGGTATGTAGAGATACATCAGTGTGGTTTTGTCTTTCCCTAATGATATTGGTGGTGAGCATCTTTCCATGTGCTTATTTGTCATGTATATATCTTCTTCAGTAAAGTGTTCACTTAAATCTTTTGCCAAGCTTTCACTGGGTTGTTTTGTTAATATTTAGTTTTGGAAGATTTTCATATATTCTGGATACATAACATTTATCAGATGTGTGGTTTGCAAATATTTTCTTTTTGCAATTTGCCTTTTCATTCTCTCAACACTGGCTTTTTAGAGTATAAGTTCTTAATTTGTATGATGTTCAATTTATGAATTTTATCTTTTCCTAACCAAAACCAGAAATATGTCTTCATATTTTCCCCTAGATGAATTATTGTTTGAAGTTTTACATTTCGGTCTCTAATCCACTTGGAATTAAATTTTGTTATCAGTATGAGGTACAGGTTAAGAATCGTTTTACTCCCTTTTTTTTTTTTGCATATGGATATCTTATAGTGTTCCAGTACTACTGAAAAGAAGCTTTTAATACAGTTGAAGAATCACTGGAGTGATGTGCTCAAGTAAATGCACTGGATGTTAAAGAGTGTTTCCTGATACATAGATGAAGATGAGGGAGTAAAACACAAAGGTGATAGGACAGCATGTAGAAAAATGTCATTTCAGGGAAGGCAGTTAAGAAACCCAAAAGCTACAATAAGCCCTCTGACAACGCCTAGAAAGAGAATGGAGAGAAAGAGTGAACCAGTGAACCAGAGCTAGAGATATCACTGAATAAGTGAGATCACATGATAGCAACAAGGAAGGTTAGTAGGGAGCTTTGTGTTATGACATGAGCTTCAAAAAATCTGGGGCTTTTAAAACAGGACAGAAGAGGGCGCCTGGGTGGCTCAGTCAGTTAAGCGTCTGACTTCAGCTCAGGTCATCATCTCAAGGTCTGTGAGCTGGCCCCCGTGTGGGGCTCTGTGCTGACAGCTCAGAGCCTGGAGCCTGCTTCGGATTCTGTGTCTCCCTCTCTCTCTCTCTGCCCGTCCCCTGCTCACACTCTGTGTCTCAAAAATGAATAAAAGTAAAAAAAAAAAAAAGTTAAAAGAGGACAGAAGATTCCCCAAAATTGATCAATAAACTCATTACAGTTTCTATCAAAATCCATACAAGGTTTTTTGGGTTTTTTTTGGTAGGGGTTGGGGGGGACCTAGACAAATTTATTCTAAAGTTTATATGGAAAAGCATAGGATCTAAAATAGCTAAGACAATTTTAAAAAGAAGGATAAAGGGGGAAGGAATCACTCTACCTGCTGCTAAAGCTATCAACATAACTACATTCATAAAGGAAATGTGGTATTGGTGAATGGATAGACACCTAGGTCAGCAGAACAGAATAGAGAACCCTAAAGTAGACCTACAAGCCTGTGAATTCAGTACAATTATGCTGAGTGAAAAAGATGAATCTCAAAATTTTCCATAGTGTATGACTTCACTTATTTAACATTCTTGAGATGGCAACATTCTAGACATAGACAACACATTAGCAGTTTAGGGAGGTGGGAGGTGGCTACTGCTACAGAATGGCAGCATGACAGATCCTTGTGATGGAACTGGTCTGTATCTTGACTGTTGTGATGGTCAAACAAAGCTACACATTTTAAAACTGCATAAAACTGAAGACATACACAAGAATATAAAACTGGTAAAATCTAGGTCAAATCAATTGATTGTATCCATGTCAAATTCCTGCTTGTGATATTGTATTTTACTTATGCAAGATGTTACCATTTGGGGAAACTTGGTGAAAGGTACCTGGAATCTCTCTGTATAGTTTCTTACAACTGCATGTGAATCTACACTTACCTCAAAATACAATACTAAAAAAAGAGGATGGAGGAGAAATGATTTGGTCTTACTCATCTTTGTTTTTGTAGTCCGTAGTGAAAAAAAAAAAATATATATATATATGTATGTATGTATATATATATTCACGTTGTATGCTTTCAAATACTTAATGTTTGGATAGCCTTTTGAAAATTTCAGCATATTGTGCATGCAAATCCTTACTCTAAAAACAAAATATAGCTAATCAATATTTACTACAAACCAGCAGCTGCAATTAAGAAATAAGAATATGATTTTTTAAATTATATTTTAGTGATGGGTAAGACAGCCTTATACTGAAGAACTCCAAAAAGTTAAGGCACAATAATTTATGCCTGATAACCCATGACATGTCTTATGGAACAAACATTGTAACACAAGTATACATTATAAAGGGTCAGATACCATTATTTCCTAATTTATATTAACTTGTTAAATATAAGAATGGTTCTAGAAAAGAAAAGAAATAATGACTCTCAACATACCACCCTAACACACTTACACAAACATAAACATGACCTTTAAAATCTCTATATGGAGGGGCACCTGGTTGGCTCAGTCAGTTAAGCCTCTGACTCTTGATTTCGGCTCATGTCATGATCTCATGGTTCATGAGATTGAGCCTTACACTGGGCTCCATGCTGACAGTGAGGAGTCTGCTTGGGATTCTCTCTCTCCCTCCCTCTCTCTCTGCCCTTCCCCTGCTCATATCTCTCATAAAATAAACATTAAAAAAGATAAAACCTCTATATGGAGATTGAAAACTAAACCAAATTTACATCCTGAGTAAAATATCTTCTGAAGCAAATCTATTTTTTTACAAGAATATGTCAGTTAATACTGGTTTCCTAAGAGCTACAATGTGTGAAAGAATTACCACAACAAAATAGGCAAATGGAATCAAGTGAAAATTAAAGCCCTGTGGAAAGTTTGCCCTAAATTTTCAGGACACTCGTGTGCTAAGAGAGTTGATGGTTCCCAATGAAGAAGCTCTTACCTGAGCAGAGAGCCCCTTTAAGTGAGGATTCTAAGTATGTGCTTGTTATGATCTGTAACATTGTCAGTACCACTGGTAAAGACTGGCAAAATGAACAACCTTTCAGGGATGCTAATTAATAATCAACCTCCTTTTAAGAGGACTTCGTTTATACCAGGACTAAAATCATGAATGGACTGTAAGTTTTGTATTGCCCTTGTTGAAGGTCAACTGGAAAGAGAAGCAAGAGACCTCAGTTATGTGTGTGTGGTGACTGAGAGAGCAGTTGAATATTTCTTTTTATTTAATTCTATCTTTCATTAGACTTAGCAGTAAATTTTCCACTTTCCCTGGCCCACTACAGCCCCTGGAAGAGGTGGTTTTATCCCCATAGCATGTGGCACAGGGACCAATTTTCTACTAATTGGTTTATGCCAGCCAACAGAAAGACAGAACACATTAAGTATCATGTACACAAGGTTACATTAGTGAAACAGAATGGAACTCAGGAAAGTAGTATTTCTGAACAGGCTGAATATGAGGTAGGGAAGACCGTGGAAACCTCAAGACATAAACAAAAGCAATTTTTAAGAAGAGTTTTATCCCACGTACCCAGGCAAGTCATTTACTATGTAAGTTGGTAGGAGGGCATATTTTCTCATTTTGAAGAAAAAGTAGGATTACATCCAGATAATTTATTACTTTGTAGTTCAAATGGCAATATTTTACTTTTTCTGAGAAATGCCGTTTGCTATAGGCAGCAACATTGCATAAGCATTTTAAACAATGTTTTGCTGACAATACATAGTACTTCTTCAATGATCTCATACGATTACATTAGATCTATTGTCTAAGAGTGCAGCAAAAAGTGGGTGATGAGCAATCATTCTCTCTCGGTGACTTTTTCATGAACTTTTTCTCTCATAGCTTGGATATATCAGCTTGGTTTTTTGCTAAAATGATTTGGTCACTCTCAAGCCTGCCTCCTCACATAGCACTCGCTTATTTCTCCTGCAGAAGAATAATGCTGTCTATTTTTATAACATTCATTCTTCAGTGCACAGCAATTTGGGCCCTGCCTCTGTTTTCCATCGAACCTGTACTTGCTAAGGCCACTTCCTAAAGCTTGAAGGCAATGGCTGCTTTTGCAGTCTGAATCTTGACCTCTTATATACTCTAATACATTTGACAATTTCATTTTTGGGGTACATGCTCATTAGAGGAGTAGTTTGCATAAAGTTTTCTCAGAATGATATATATGATTTTATTCTTAAAATGATATATATGTATATATATATATGTATATATATATATATATATATACACACACACGTATGTATATACATAATTTTATTAGAATATAACAATTTAGTTAAAAACAGAAAAAACAATGTTCTTCCCAAACATCAAAAATACAAAATATACGCTATTACCCAACTCTCTTTCTTCTTGCAATCCATCTTTTCAGAGAAATCTTTTTTTTTTTTCTAATGCATACATCAAATTAGGTCACTTCGTTCTTTACTACAGGAATGGATTAGTAATAAACTATAAGAAAAAGGCTCCACAGAAGAGCATTTGATGATTTTTTACATTTGTCATTTACCTATCTTTCTAGATTTATTACTGACCACTTATACCCTGTAGCCTCAGTGGCCCTTTTGCTATTTCCAAAAATACAAAGGTTTCATTCGTTCCTGTCTTGGTTGTGCTATCGTTCTTTTAGGCCACACTCTTCCTTACAACTACAAAATCCTATTCGATCTTCAAAAATCAACTAAATGTCAATTTCTGCATGTTCCCCTGATCTTGACAATTAATTACACTCTTCTCCATGAATCCATAGCTTCTGCAGGGTGAAATTTACCAAACAGTTTTGACATTCATTGTACTCATGTTTGTTTCTTATACATGTTTGTATATGAGAAACATTAGGGAGTTGCTAAAAATGCAGGTTCATTGAGCAGTAACCCCAGATCTATTGAATCATAACTTCTGTTGATGGTGTTCAAAACTATGTTTTTCTCTCACTGAGTTTCAATGTTATTTGCTTCTGACATTTTACTACAGATAGTACAAAAAAGTGACAGAAATACAGGAAGAAAATCTCAATGACTCATCCTAAGATTTCATCAACATCGTCATTTATTCCTGAAATAATTTTTGTTCACAAATATATCTAATTGTGTTTAACAACATTGTTCATATATTTTATATTACATGCCTTGATTAATTTATGCCTTCGATATTTTCCATTTATCTACAATGTTTTTTCCTTTCTCCCCTTTTCTCACTCCCTCAATAATTATTACACAAGGATACTGTGCATTGTTTTTACACCATTCTTCATCTTCAATTCCACAGTAACACATACATAGGGATTTTTTAAATAAACATAGAACTGAGAGTTCTCATACACTCCAAAACTCAGTTTTCCCTCTTATTAACATTTTATGTTAGTTTGGTACAGTTTTAAAAATTATTGGATATTGACACATTATTAACTAAAGTCTATATTTTATTTGTATTTCTTTAATTTTAATTCGTTTTTTTTCTGAAATCTTAGAACAGGAAATATGTACACTAACTCCTGCATAAATGGATATCTATAAATATTTCTACATGTAACAATGTTTATCTATATTAAGTTGAACATGAGTTGATACTGATGTTTCCAACTCTAATCCATCACCATACAGACCACCAGAGCCTGAGTCCCCTTTCCTTGTCTGTAAACTCCCACTTACAGAAAGTTTTTAAAATCATTCATTTAAATGTGACATCATATACTGTCTCTTGTATCTTGCTTTTTTTTCTTTTAAAAATATTTCCTAGAACTTGGGGTGTCTGGATGTCATAGTTAAGCAAGTGACTCTTGGTTTCAGCTCAAGCCATGATCTCATGGTTCGTGAGATTGAGCCCCACATTGGGCTCGGTGCTGACAGTGTGGAACCTACTTGGTATTCTCTCTCTATTCCCCTCTCTCTTCCCCTCCTCTGCTTGTGCTTGCTAGCTCTCAAAATAAATAAATAAAAACTTAAAAAAAATGTCCTAGAACTCATTTTAGTTGAACTAAAACAATTGTAAATCATATGTTAATTGATATACACTATTCCACATGACAAATATTGAATCAGGATATACTCAGATGCAAGAGGAGACCCATCTCAGATGTGTTGAACAAGAAGAATGATTTATGGCATATGTTACTAGAAAATACAGAAGTAGAATCAACTACAAACTTGATTGGATTCAGTTGGTTAGCTTGTTTCTGTCTACTTTGCCTTCAATAATGTCTACCTATTTTTAAAATGGCTACCTTTCACATTTCCAGAGTGGATCGCAATTACTCCTGAGACTACATGATGCCTCATCCACATCTAGGGAGATTGCCTAAAGCACAGCTCAAAAAAGGCACAAAAATGCTATCCCTGAAGATCCAAAGAAAACTCCATGAGTCTCAATGATTTGAATCAGGTAACATGACCATCCTTAAAGTGACCATTGTGGTCAGGAAATGATATTACACTGATTAGCTGAGGCTGCACAGTTTACTATGATAGACACTACCACATTTCAAGTACTCAATAGCTTACTGGCTTCTAGCTACTGTATTGGATTGAACATTTCCATCATAGCAGAAAGTTCTATTTCATAGCACTGATAAGGCCTCAATTATCTACCCCATGCTTAAAGCTAGGATAGAATTAGCTGTCACTTTCTCTCAAGGAACATGGACTACTAGAGTGAGATCCTGAACAAAGGATAGGAAACATAAAGAAGAACCAGTTAGAGATGAAGAACTCAATAACTGAAATTAAAAATACACTAGAGAGAAAAAATAGTGGACTAGAGAAAGTAGAAGAATGGATTAACAACTTGGAGGACAGAGTAATGGAAAAACAATCAAGCTGAATAGGAGAGAGAAAAGTAGTAATAAAAAATGAGAAAAAAGGACTTCTGGGGAAGATGGCAGAGTAGGAAGATACTAGGCTCACCTCATTCCCCCAGATATACCTAAATACCCACATTGTCTAAATAACCCAGAAAATGACTTGAAGACTGAAAGAACAGTCTCTCCACAGCTAAATGTAGAGAAGAGGCTACATCAAGGAGAATAAAAAGGGTGGAGATGCAGTAGGGAGCCAGCTGACCTGTAAGAATGTCTGTGTGTGGGAGGGAGGCCCCATTTGTGGAGAGGGGAAAGAAGCAGATCCCAAGTCAGGCCCCCTAGGTACCCAAGCATGGGGAACATGCACTGGGAAGGCAAATCCCCATAACATTTAATTGAAAACAGAAGGGGTATTGCTTCATGAGTTCTTACAATCAGTGTAGCTTAACATCTGGAATTTTAAAAATCAGTGGGCTTGGCCCTGGGAAAGCAGGAGGGCAAGAAGAAATTGAGTCTCCACTCTTAAAGAGACAGAATAACAGGTCTGCTGAGTACAACACAGGAGCAGCAGTTTGAAAAACGCCTGGAGTAAATGGGACGGATATTTGTTTATTTATTTCAGAGCATGTGCTGGAAGGGCAGGAGCCTTTGGGAGACTTCTAGAAGAACAAAGAGCTAGAAGGCATCAATTCCCTCCCATACCCTCCAGCCTAGATACATGAACACCTATGGGAACAAGCACAGCCTAACACTCTTCACCTAGTTTGCTAACAGCACACCCCCCACTCCTGCATTCTCCTGCAGACCTGCTCCATCCAACCTGACCTTGGCTACCATCCACCCAAAGTGGTGCCACAAGCTTGGCAGTGTGCAAGCAGCCCCCAGGGGTCAGAACCACCCCAAAGTGACTCCTGCCCCAGGAAGAGGAAAAGAAAACCACACATAGGAGTGCTGTGGCTCGAGCAGTGGGCTGAGAGCAGATCTGGTCTGCCTGCAGGCCCCATCCACCAATGAAAACATAAAGACAGTGCTCTGAACTTCGGTGCTACTGCAGCAGTGGCAAATGCTTCTTCTAACCCAAATCAAGCCCAGGCAGCCCAGGTGGCCCATTAACAACACAGGGACTAAACCCTGCCCAAAAGAGAAAGAGCCACTGCAGATGACTAAACTGAACATAAATTCAGCTCAGCCACAATAGTAGGGACACACAAAACACTTAGGAGATATCCCTAAAGTGCCAGATCCCAGTGATCAGGGAACATTGCACTATACTGTAGAACACTACAGAACCTCTTCTTCATAAAGCCACTACTTTCAAGAGTAGGAGACAGAGCTGACTTTCCTAACACATAAAAACAGAATGAGAGTTAGACAAAGTGAGGAGACAGAGGAATAGGTCTCAAATGAAAGAATGGGACAAAAATCTCAGCAAGAGAGCTAAATGAAAAAGAGATAAATAATATGCCTGATAGAGAATTTAAACTAATGATAATAAAGATACTCAATGGGCTGGAGAAAAGAGTGGAGGACTGCAGTGAGACACATAACAAAGAGATAAACATAAAAATGAACAAATCAGAGATGAAGAACTCAATAACTGAAATTAAAAATACATGAAAGAGAATAGGGATGCCTGGGTGGCTCAGTTGGTTAAGCGTCCAACTCTTGATTTTGACTCAGGTTGTGATCTTACAGTATATGGGTTCGAGCCCCACATTAGGCTCCATGCTGACAGTGCAGAGCCTGCTTGGGATTTTCTTTCCCTCTCTTTTCTCTTTGCCCTGCCCACATGTGTGCACTCCCTCCCTTCCTCCCTCCCTCTCTTTCTCTCTCTCTCTCAAAATAAATAAATAAACTTAAAAAAATGCAGCAGACAGAACAGTGGATTAGAGAAAGCAGAAGTGGAACCAGAGTGTCTTCAGCATTCTGGAAGACAGAGTAATGGAAAGGGACTGGGCTGAACAGGAAAGAGAAAAAAGAATAATAAAAAATAAGAATAGATTAAGAAAACTCAATGACACCATCGGGCAGAATAACATTCACATTATAGACATCCCACAAGGAGAAGAGAGAGAAAGGGGGCAGAAAATTTATTTGAAAAAATAAATAGCTGAAAACTTTCCAAATCTGGGGAAAGAAACAGAAATTCAGACCCAAGAGGCAAAGAGAGTCCCCAACAAAATCAACCAAAAGAGGTGCACACCAAGACACACAAGTAATTATAATATCAAAAAGTAGTGACAAACAGAGAATTCTAACAGCAGCAAGATAAGGCTATCAGCTGATTTTTCAGCAGGAACTTTGCAGGCCAGAATACAGTGGCATGATATATTCCAAGTGCTGAAAGAAAAAAACCTGCCACCAAGAATAGTCTATCCTGCAAGCCTATCATTCAGCATAGAAGAATAGATGAAGAGTTTCACTGACATTTAGCATAAGTTAAAGGAATTCATAGCCACTAAACCAGCCTTAAAATAAATATTAAAAGGGGTTCTTTGAGTGGAAAGGAAAGACCATAAGCAGGAATAAGAAAAGTAGAAGGCACAAAAGAGGTAAAATTAAGTATACCTATAAAAATCTGTCAAGGGATTCACAAAAGTATATAAAGTATGACACCACATACCTAAAATGTTAGGGAGCAAAGGAGTAAAATTTTAGCTCTTTTGGGATGGGTTCAAACTTAAGCAACCACCAATTAATATAGACTGCTATATGTATAAGATGTTACATATAAACGTAATGGTAAACACAAATCAAAGACCAGAAAGAGATATGCAAAAAAAAGAGAAAGGCATTCAAAAATTTCAGTACAGAAAGCCAACAGACTGAGAGAAGAAAAGAAACAGAACTACAAAAATAAGCATAAAAAGGTAACAAAATGGCAATAAGTACATGCCTATCAGTAATTACTTTGAATGTAAATGGACTAAATGCTCCAATCAAAAAGATACAGGGTGATGGAATGGATAAAAAAGCAAAACCCATCTACGTGCTACCTATTAGAGATTCCTTTCAGGCCTAATGATACATGTAGATTGAAAGTGAACGGATGGAAAAGTATTTATCATGCAAATGGAAATGAAAAGAAAGCTGGGATAGCAATACTTATATTGGACAAAATAGACTTTAAAATAAAGGCACTTAACAAGAAACAAAGGACACTACATAATTATCAAGGGAACAATCCAACAAGAAGATATAAAAATGGCAAGTATTTATTCACCCAACATAGCAGTATCTAAATACATAAAGCATCTATTAACAAACATAAAGTAAGAAACTGGTAGTAATACAATAATAGTAGGAGACTTTTGAACCCCCAAAGTATTTGGATGATCTATCCCATCAATGGATAGATCATCCAAAGAGAAAATCAACAACAGTGGCTTTGAATGACACATTGGCCCAGATGGATCTAACAGGTATATTCAGGACATTCCATCATAGAACAGCAGCATATATATTCCTAGAATACATTATATTTTAGGGCACAAAACATATCTCAACAATTTCAAAAGGACTGAAGTCTTTTTTGAACACCATGCTATGAAAGCAGAAATCAACCAAAAAGAGTCTGAAATAAAAATACATGGAGGTAAATAACATGCTACTAAACAATAAATGGGTCAACTAAGAAATCAAGATGAAATAAAAAAATAGATGGTGACAAATGAACATGAAAACACAATGGTCCAAAATTTAGGGGATGCAGCAAAAGGTATTCTAACAGGGAGTTTACAGTAATACAGGCCTACCTCAAGAAGCAAGCAAAATATCACATAAAGAACCTAACTTTAGACCTAAAGGAGTTAGAAACAAAAGAACAAAACCCCAAAACAGTTGAAGGAAGGAAATAATCAGGATTAGAACAGAAATAAACAAAATAGAAACCAAAAAGAGTAGGACAGATCGAGGAAACCAGGAGCTAGTTCTTTGAAAAGATCAACAAATTGATAAACTTTCAGCCAGACTTATCAAAAAAAAAAAAAAAAAAGAGGACTCAAACAAAATCAGAAATGAAAGAGAAGAAATAACAACTGAAATCACAGAAACGCAAATGATTATAAGAGAATATTAATAAAAATTATATGTCAATAAATTGGACAACCTATAAGAAATGGATCAATTCCTAGAAACATATAACCTTCCAAAACTGAACCAGGAAGAAATAGATTTTTTTAACAGACTGAAACCAGCAATGAAATTGAATCAATAATCAAAAAACTCTCAACAGACAAAAATCCAGGACCAGATGGCTTCAAGGTAAGTTTACCAAAGATTTAAAGAAGGGTTCATGCCTAGTCTTCTAAAACTATTCCAAAAAAATAAAAGAGGAAGGAAAGCTTCCAAATACATTCTTCAAGGCCAGCATTACCTTGATAATAAAACCAGATAAAAACACTACAAATAAAGAGTACTGCAGGCCAACATTTCTAACAAACATAGATTCAGAAATCCTCAACAAAATATTAGCAAGCCAAATCCAAAAGAATATTAAAAGCATCATTCCCCACAATCAAGTGGGATTCATTCCTAAAATGCAAGCATTGTTCAATATTTGCAAATCAAAGAGATACACCACATCAACAAGGGAAAGGATAAAAACATATGATCATTTCAATAGATGCAGAAAAAGCGTTTTACAAGATTCAACATCCATTCATAATAAAAACCCTCAACAAAGTAGGTTTAGAGGGAACATACATCAACATAACATAGCCATCTATGCAACCCCCACAGCTAACATCACCTTTTATAGGGAAAAACTGAGAGTTTTTCCCCTGAGGTCAGGAACGAGACAACATTCAACCTAGAACTGGAAGTCCTAGCCACAGTAACGAGACAACATAAAGAAATAAAAAGCATTGGTTAGGAAGAAGTAAACCTTTCACTATTTGCAGATGATATGATACTATCTATATACAGAAAATCTGAAAGTCTTGACCAAAAACCACCAGAACTAATACATGAATTTGGTAAATTCACAGTATATGTAATCAATATGCAGAAATCTGTTGCATTTCTATACACTAATAATTAAGTAGTAGGAAGAGAAATTAAGAAAACAATTGCATCCACAATTACACTAAAAAGAATAAAATCCCAGGAATAAACAAGGAGGTAAGAGACCTACATTCAGAAAACTGTAAACCCCTGATGAAGGAAATTGAAGATGACACAAACAAATGGAAAGATATTCCAATGCTCATGGATTGGGAGGACAAATATTATTAAAATGTTGATACTATCCAAAGTGCTCTAAGGATTTAATGCAATCCCTATCAAAATACCAACAGCATTTTTCACAGAACTAGAATAAACAATCCTAATTTGTATGGAGTCATAAAACACCCCAAATAGCCAAGCAAATCTTGAAGAAAAGGAACTAAACTGGAGGTATTGCAATCTCAGATTTCTAGATACACTACACTACAAAGTTGTAGTAATCACAATAGTATGGTACCGGTGCAAAATTAGACACAGAAATCAACAGAATAGAATAAGACCCAGGAATAAACCCACAGTAGTATGGTCAATTAATCTATGACAAAGAAGCCAAGAATATACAATGGGAAAAAAAGACAGTCTTTTCATAAAATGGGAGGAAAACTGGGCAGCTACATGGAAAAAACGAAATGGGACCATTCCTTACACCGTACACAAATATAAACTCAAAATGGATTAAAGACCTAAATGTGAGACCTAAAACCACAAAATCCCTAGAAAATAGCACAGGTACTAATTTCTATGCCACTGGCCATCGCAACATCGTTCTAGATATGTCTGTCTATTTTGTTTCCCTTGTTTCCTGAGGCAAGGGAAATAAAAGCAAAAACAAACTACTGGGAGTACATTAAAAAAAAAAAGCTTTTGCACAAAGCAAACAATTAAAACAAAAATACACCTACTTAATGAGAGAAGATATTTGCAAATGAGACATCCAATAAGTGGTTAGTATCCAAAATATATAAAGAACTAATACAACTCAACACCATAACACAAATAAGCCAATTTAAAATGGGCAGAAGACATGAAGAGATATTTCTCCGAAGAAGACATACACATGGCTAAGAAACACATGAAAAGATGGTCAATATCACTCATCATCAGGGAAATACAAATCAAAACCACAATGAGATATCATCTCACACGTGGCAGAATGGCTAAAATAGAAAACACAATAAACAACAAGTGTTAGCAAGGATGTGGAGAAGGAACACTCATGCACTGTTGATGAGAATGCAAACTGAGGAAACAGCCACAGGGGAAAACAGTATGGAGGTTCCTCAAAAATTACAAATAGAATTACCATATGATCCAGTAATTCCACTACTGGGTATTTACCCAAATAATATGAAAACACTCATTTGAAAAGATATATGCGTCCTTATGTTCATTGCAGCATTACTCACAATAGCTGAATTATGGAAGCAACCCAGGTGTCCATCAATAGATGAATGATCCATCAACAGATGAATGGACAAAGAATCTATTCATCTATTTATGGACCCTTGGGTTGCTTCCATAAATTAATAAATAAATAAATAAATAAATACACACATATATATGTGTATATATATGTATATGTATATATACATACACAAACACAATGGAATATTACTCAGCCATAAAATACAGTGAGAAATCCTGCCACGTGCAACAACATGGACAGATCTAGAGGTTATAAATGCCAAGTGAAATAAATCAGAGAAAGACAAATACCATATGATTTCACTCATATGTAAAATCTAAGAAATAAAACAAATGAACAAAGAGATAAAGAGACAAACTAAAAAACAGACTCTTAATTGTAGAGAATAATCTGGTGGTTCCCTGAGGGGAGGTGGGTGGGGGAATGGGTGAAATAGGTGAAGGGGATCACTTATCATGATGAGCACTGAGCAATGCATAGAATTGTTGAGTCACTATACTGTCCACCTGAAACTAATATAAACTGTTAATTATACTGGAATTAAAAATAAAAATTTTTAAAAATTTAAAAATTAAAAGAAATAGAGCATGTCTTATTGGCATGGGTTGAGGGGGAATGCAGATAGAAAAAAATGCTGAATAAAGATGTTTCTAAGAAAAATGGGAATAATATTAAGGAGGCAATCTCAAGGCCCATTATTACAATTATAGATTTTTCAATCATTATTTTAATGTTACACATCCCCTTTACCTCTGCTCCTTAGAGCCACATGCTATAATACACAGCCTTGTATAAATATCCATATATTCTTGTACTTTTTTCCTCTATGGGATGGATTCCTCAGTGAAATGTGGGGTAAAAGAATACTGATAGTTTTCATTTCAATAGACATTGTGTGACTACTCACTAAAAAGTCTGTAATAATTCCCATCTCAATGAGTAATATCTAGAGCCCTATATCTCTACTACTGAGAATGATGAAGAAATTTGTCTTAGTGTTTAAAGACACAATCTCTGAAGCCAGGCTGCTTGGGTTCAAATTCTAGCTCTGCAACTTTTCAGCAGTGTGACTTTGCTAAATTACTAAAATTACTAACCCTCCATGTTCTTCAGTTTAACCAGGTGCTGAATGTAGTGATGATAATAATGGTATCTAAGCCATATACTCATTATGAAGAATGAGTTATTCACATGGAATATGAGAACAGTCCTTAGTATATAATCAGTGCTTGATAAATACAAGCTATTATTTAGAAAAGGGGGTATGGTATGATCACATCTTTTAATTTTTACAAATCTGATATACAGAAAGTGTTATCCAAGTTTAATTTATAGTTTCTTATAACTAAGTTGAACATACTTCTATATGGTTAATGACTAGATTTATTTTGCTTTGAACTTCCAATTTTATTTCCAGCAATATTTTCATTTTGTTGGTTGTCACTTCTTTATTAATTTGCAGAAATAATCTGTACATTAAATATCTACCTGAAAAAGTTGGAATTTTTTCTAATCTTTGAAAAGACTTTTGATTGCATTATATCTTTCACCAACATTGTTTATTTTCTTGTCTTATGGCAAATGCTTTGGAACTCTCGTGTTAAGTAATAATAACCGCAGCACCTGCAGTAACCATGGGCATCTTTGACTCCTAAAATGGCTTAAGCAACCCACTTATTAGAATTTTTCCAGTTGCAGTTTGGTGAAGACTCTCTATATAAACATTTTTCTTTTATTTCTGTGTTTTTTAGCACTTTACCTAGGTAATACTGGTAAAGAAAGACATTTTATAAAATGTCTTTTCAGGATGCAATGATAAAATTTTTAAAATTACTTGTGTTGATAGGATTCAGTTTTATAATCTACCATTAACTTTATTTGCATTCATAGGATATTCACTTACAGGTCATACTTCATTGCTCTTTTGACACACAGCTCATTTTTAGATTACTTTTTAAAAAAATTTTACTCATAAATGAGATTAGTCAGCAGTGAGATTTAGTTTTTACAAGGCTTAACATTAGTGTTATGCTACTGTTATATCTTACTTTCCTCATTAGGATAGCTTAAATAGCATTGGTATTTTATATTCTTCAAGAGATCAAAAAATATTTTATGCCACTCACAGATCTATGTACTTCACTCCTAAGACATCCAATCCTCATGAAGTTCCTTATTATTTAGAAGCTGTAATTATCATCACTATTTCAAAACTGAAGACATTGGAAGTAAAGAAACCAATATCTGTCCAGTGTCATGTAGCTAAGAAAGGAAAAGTCAGAAGTGAACCTTAGGCAGTCAAATTACAGAACCTTAGACTTAACCACTACTTCTATACTGCCTCAGCTAGACCTAACTCCCTATCCTCTTTCCAATTTCTGCTATAGAAATTGTCTATTTGAGTTTTCTACTTTCTTCACTTACTCATTTGTTAATTGATCTATTCATTACACATTTATTGAATACTTACAATGTGCCACTCTCTTTTAGGCACTGGGGATATAGCAGTAAACCAAACAGAGGAGGCCCTACTATCAGAAGTGGGAAGAAATAATAAACAAGTAAATGCATAATATGCAAGGTAAAATATCAAGTAGGTCAAGGGTGACAGGAAGTGCAGGTGTAGTGATGACTGCTATTTCATGTAGGGTGATCTGGAAAGCTAAGTAGTTGATACTTGAGCAGAGACCTGAAGGCAGTGCAATGGTGAGCCTTCTGGAGTTCTGGTAGGGTGACCACAGAACTAGTTTGCCTGGGAGAGTTGCAGTATCCTGCTGCTGTCTTGATATAATTATTATAGACTTTTTATTCTCCAATATAAGCTGCAAAGTACATCTATTGCTGGAGAAAAGCTCCTCCAGCAGAAGGAAATGAGTAAATGGTGGTGTGTGTTCAATGAATCGTAAATAGTCCACTTTGGCTGGAATAGAGCGCATGAGAAAAAAAATGTATACTTCCTTTGGTCAATTTTTATTACTTATAGTAGGGCCAGAAATTCTCTTTCATCAGAATTAGATAATTATGCTAACACATGACCAGGAGTTTCTTTAAAAACATTAACACTGGAGTTTGATTTCTGTTTCAATCTGTTAAGGAAGAAAGCTTTCGTCAGACCAAGGGCCTATTTCTCTTATTTATTTAATAATTACTTGTTATTTATCCATTACTTTTTCTTTTTCTAGAACTTCTCACTTTCACATTTTAGGCATCCATTATTTCCATCTCATTCTATTTTATCTCTCACATCTTTTTTTCAGAAAACCTTTTCTTAACTTGATATTCTAGGTCACTAATTCTGTTCTCAATTCTTAACATTACCTCTTCCCATGCCTACAAAATAATTTGAATCCCAAATAATGATTTTTTTACAAAGTCTTTTTATACTTTCTTGTAAATTTTTAAATGTTCTCAGTACTATGTGCAAACTGTCTCTGTCATGTCTAGTTTTGTTTTTCCTTGAGCCCCCTGCCCCACCCCGGGGCGAGAGGGCATTGCTACTGCCCTCTGTCATTTGCCTCTCATGTCCCTGTTCATATTTGGCAGGCTGGTGAGGATGCAAGCATCTCTCTGGCAGCAGTACGCCAGGGTAGGAACGAGTGTCCCTGGTGCTGTGGGCCAGTGCTATCTGTGTTCATCGGTAAGCTGTCAGGCCTTTGCTGAGGTACTTGAAGCCCTTTTGTTTCTGGATCTCTCTGGTGACAAACATTAGCATTCTTTAGCCTCAAGCACAGGATTCAGAGTATCTCTCTTATGCAAGCTTTCCTGTCATTCCACTGGAACACTAAATTGTTCTCCACAATTTGCTACATGCCTACTTCATCAATTCCATTTTCCCCTATAACCTACCTCTTTTCCACAATACTATTATTCCTGATGGAAGGAACTACTTTTACCATCTTGTGAAGTTTGTTTCTAAAATGACCCCCAATGACTTCTGCCTCCTATCTATACAAGGGTATAGATACCCAAGGGTATCTATACCCTTGTATAATCTTCCCACCCTCTTCCTTGAATAGGCACTGGACCTAGTGGCTTGCTTTTAATGGATAAAATATGACAAAATCATGGATCTATATGCTGCCTACAAAAGACTCTTTTAAGACCTAAAGAAACCTGTACACTGAAAGTAGAAGGATGGAGAAACATCATGCAAATGGATGTCAAAAGAAAGCTAGAGTAGCAATAATAATCTCAGAAAAACTAAACTTTAAAACAAAGACTTTAAAAAGAGACAAAGAAGGACATTATATAATCATAAAGGGGACAATTCAACGAATAACAATTGTACATATTCATGCACCCAAGAAGGGAACACTCAAATATACAAAACAATAACAAACGTAAAGGAACTAACTGATAATAACACAATAGTAGAAGACTTTAATACTGAACTTTTATTAATGGACAGATAATCTAAATAGAAAATAAACAAGGAAACAATGGCTTTGAATGACACATTGGATGAGACGGATTTAAAAGGTATATTCAGAACATTCCATCCTAAGACAGCAGCATACACCTTTTCAAGTGCACATGGGACACTCTCTAGATCACATATTAGGTCACAAAACAGGTATTGACAAATACAAAAAGACTGAAATAATATCATGCACCTTTTCTTTTTTTTTTTTTTTTTTTTTTTTTTATTTTTG
Source organism: Panthera onca (assembly GCF_046562875.1). Classification (NCBI taxonomy): domain Eukaryota; kingdom Metazoa; phylum Chordata; class Mammalia; order Carnivora; family Felidae; genus Panthera; species Panthera onca. The sequence goes on along the minus strand of NC_138342.1, from coordinate 58,099,727 downwards.
GGACAGAGAGAGACAGAGCATGAACGGGGGAGGATCAGAGAGAGAGGGAGACACAGAATCGGAAACAGGCTCCAGGCTCTGAGCCATCAGCCCACAGCCCGACGCGGGGCTCGAACTCACGGACCGCGAGATCGTGACCTGGCTGAAGTCGGACGCTTAACCGACTGCGCCACCCAGGCGCCCCTCATGCACCTTTTCTAACCACGATGCTATGAAACCAGAATTCAACCTCAAGAAAAAAATTGTAAAGACCACAAATACAAATAAAAAACATCCACTAAACAATGAATCAGTGGACCAGGAAATCAAAAGAAATTTAAAAAAACATGGAAACAAATGAAAATAAAAATACAATGGTCTAAAACCTTTCAGATGCAGCAAAAGGGGCCCTAAGACAGAAGTATAGCAATACCGGCCTACCTTAAGAAGCAAGAAAAATCTCACATAAACAACCTAAGCTTACACCTAAAGAAGCTAGAAAAGAACAAATTAAGCCTAAAGCCAGCAGAAGGAAGGAAATAAAGATTACAGCAGAAATAAACATAATATAGAAATAAAAAAAATAGAACTGATCGAGGAAACCAGGAACTGGTTCTTTGAAAAAAATAACAAAACTGATAAACCTATAGCCAGACTTATCAAAAAGAAAAGAGAAAGGACCCAAATAAATAAAATCACAAATGGGAGGAGAAATAACAACCAATGCCATAGATACAATTATAAGGGAATAGTATTAAAACCTACATACCAACAATTTAGACAACTTAGATGAAACGGATAAATTCCTACAAACATACAAACTACCAAAAGTGAAGTGGGACGAAATAGAAAACTTGAACAGACTGATAACCAGCAAAGAAATTGGATCAGTAATCATAAAATCTCCCAAAAAAAAAAACTCCAGGTCCAGATGGCTTCATAGGCAAATTCTACCAAACATTTAAAAAGGAGTTAACACCTATTCTTCTTAACTATCCCCCAAAAATAGAAAAGGTAGGAAAAATTCATTCTAATGAAGCCAGCATTACCTTGATACCAAACCAGATAAAGACTCTACTAAAAAACAGAACTACAGGCCAATATTCCTGATAAATGTGGATGCAAAAATTCTCAATAGAATACTAGCATACCAAATCTAACAATACATTAAAAAAAATCATTCACCATGATCAAGTGGGATTTATTCCTGGGTTGCAAGGGTAGTCAATGTTCACAAATTCACCATGTTAACAAAAGAAAGGATAAGAACCATATGATCATTGGGGTGCCTGAGTGGCTCAGTCAGTGAAGCATCTGACTCTTGATCTCAGCTCAGGTACTGATCTCAGCGTCATGAGTTCAAGCCCTGCACCAGGCTCCATGCTGGGTGTGTAACCTACTTTAAGAAAATAACAGCTATATGATCATTTCAATAGATTCATAAAAAGCATTTGACAAGATTCAACATTAATTCATGATAAAAAAAAACCCTCAGTAAAGTTGGTTTAGAGAAAACATACCTCAACATAATAAAGGTCATATAGGAAAAACCCACAGCTAATATCATACTCAAGGGAGAAAAATGGAGAGCTTTTCCTCTGTTGTCAGGAACAATACAGGGATGTCCACTCTCACCACTGTTATTTACCTTATTACTGGAAGTCATAGCCACAGCAATCAGACAACAAAAAGAAATAAAAGGCATCCAAATTGGTAAGGAAGAATTCAAACTTTCACTATTGGCAGATGACACACATACGTGTGTCACACACACACTATATTATATATATATATATAATACAGTGTCCAAATACATTTATATATATATGTATATGTATGTGTATGTATATGTATATGTATATGTATATGTATATGTATATGTATATGTATATGTATGACATGAAAGACTCCACCAAAAATCTGTTAGAACTCACAAATGAATTCAGTAAAGTCACAGGCTACAAAATCAACATGCAGAAATCTACTGCATTTTTATACACCAATAATGAAGCAGTGGAAAGAGAAATCAAGGAATCAGCTGCAATTACAACTACACCAAAAATAAGATACCTAGGAATAAACCTAACCAAAAGGTGAAAGAACAGTATTGTGAAAACTATAAAATACTGATGAAAAAAATTGAAGAGGACACAAAGAAATGGAAAGACATTCCATGCTCATGGATTGGAAGAACAAATATTGTTATAATGTCTAAACTACCCAAAGCAATCTACACATTTAATGCAATCACTATCAAAATACCAACAGTATTATTTTTAATTTTTATTTAAAAAGAATTTTTTTTATGTTTTTTCATTTTTGAAAGAGAGAGAGACAGAGCACAAGCAGGGGTGGAGCAGAGAAAGAGGGGGACACAGAATCCAAAGCAGGCTCCAGGCTCTGAGCTGTCAGCACAGAGCCCAACACGGGGCTGGAACTCACGAACCATGAGATCATGACCTGAGCCGAAGTTGGATGCTCAACTGACTGAGCCACCCAGGCACCCCCCAACAGCATTTTTTATAGACCTGGAATAAGCAATCCCAAAATTTGTCTGGAACCACAAAAGACCCCAAATAGCCAAAGTAATCTTCAAAAAGAGAAGCAAGCTGGAAGGCATTACGATTCTGGACTTTAAGTTATATTAAAAAGCTGTAGTGATCAAATCAGTATGGTACTGGCACAAAAATAAACACACAGATCAACGGAATAGAATAGAAAACCCAGAAATGAAGCCATAACCATATGGTCAATTAAGATTCAAGAAAGCAAGAAGATTATCCAATGGAAAAAAGACAGTCCCTTCAACAAATGGTGCTGGTAAAACTGGACAGCAACCTGCACAAGAATGAGGTGGGCCACTTTCTTACACCAAACAAAGTAGATTCAAAATGGATTAAAAACCTAAATATGAGACTTGAAACCATAAAAATTCTAGAAGAGAACACTGGCAGTAATCTCTGTGACATTGGCTGTAGCAACCTATTTCTAGATAGGTCTCCTGAGGAAGGGAAACTCAAGCAAAAATAAATTATTGGGACTTCATCAAAATAAAAAGCTTCTGGGATGCCTGGGTGGCTCAGTCAGTTAAGTGTCTGACTTCAACTCAGGTCATGATCTCACGAGCTGTCAGCCCAGAGCCTGGAGCCTACTTCAGATTCTGTGTCTCCCTCTCTCTCTACCCTTCGCCCGGTCATGCTCTCTTTCTCAAAAGTGAATAAAGATTAAAAAAAATAAATAAATAAAAATAAAAAGCTCTGCACAGCAAAGGAAACAATCAACAAAACTAAAAGTCAATATACGGAATGGGAGAAGATATTTGCAAACGACACATCTGATAAAGCATTAGTGTCCAAATTACATAAAAGGCTTATACAACTAAATACCCCCAAAATGAAGACTCCAATTAAAAAATGGGCAGAAGACATGAATAGACATTTTTCCAAAGGAGACATACAGATGGCCAACAGACATGTACCTATGCATACATATAAATAGAAATAGAAATAGAAATATATGTATATATAAATATGTATATATATATATATATATATATATATATATATATATATATACACACACACACATGCATACACACAATGGAATATTACCGCGCCATAAAAAAGAATAGAATCCTGGCATTTGGGACAACATGGATGGAGCTTTAGAGTTTTATGCTAGGTGAAATAAGTCAGTCAGAAAGACAAATACCATATGATTTCACCCCTATGTGGAATTTAAGAAACAAAACAAATGAGCAAAGGGAAAACAAAGAAGAGAGGGAGGGAAACCAAGAAACAGAGTCTTAAATACGGAGAACAAACTGATGGTTACCAGAGTGAGGTAGATGGAGGGATAGGTTAAATAGCTGATGGGGATTAAGGAGTGTACTTGCTGTGATGAGCATCGGGTACTGTATGGACATGTTGAGTCACTATATTGTACACCTGAAACTAATATTACACTGTACGTTAACTACATCAACATCAAATAAAAATTAAGATTAAAAAATTAAAAAGTTTTAAAAATCATGGAAGTTGCTTCTGAGATTAAGCTACAAAAGATTGTCACTTCCATCTTATTCTTTCCCTGGCTCTTCTTGCTGACTTATCGCGATGAAGCAAGCTGACAAGTTGGGAGCTATGTAAGGAGAGTGCAAGGAACTGGGGGTGAGATGGGGAACCTTGGACCTCAAGCCAAGAGCACACCAGAAACTGGATCTGTCTAACCACCATGCTAGTGAGCTTGGAAGTGGATCCTTCCCTATTGTGTCACCAGATGAAACCAAACTCTTGACTGCAGTCTTGTGACAGATCATGAGCCAGAGAGCAGTTCAACTATGCCTAATTCCTGACCCACAGAAACTGTGACACAAGTGTTTTAAGCAACTAAGTTTTGGGGTAATTTACCTGCGGTAATAAATAATTAATATGCCATCTTTACTGTCATATTTCATCTTCATTCTCTTCTATCCAGAGCACCTATGCTCCTGGCGGACAGAGTTTTCCCATTGTGACTCACTTATTCACGGCTAAGCTTTTGTATATATGATTCCTTTTAATTACCGCCACCACTTATTTTATCTGGTAAACTATAAACATAAATTGAGACCCGGTCACATATTTCCTCATCCATGATCCACTCTCTGATTAAGCAAATTTTATTGCTTTCATCTTATATATGCTTTTATTCTGCTTTTCACACAGATTAACAATCACTTCCTTTGGCCAAGTCTGTATCCTCAGCACCTAGTAGAGTCAAAGACCAGATTTTCCTGAATTGACTTGAGACCCCCTCCTCTCATAAAGGTTTTTCCATGTCCTATTCACCTAAGCAGGAAAGCTTCCCTTGGTCTTGAGTTAAGAGTGGGGTTGCTGAGAAATAATCACTCTTGCCTTTCTCAAGCAAATCTGCAGGGTGCTTTTATTCCTATTTGTGCCAATTGACATTTTGCTTTGAAAGGCTGCACATTCAATGCTTGAAATTGCACTGCTTTCCACTTGCAACATTTTCCTCTTACTTTGATTGTTAGGGCATCTTCATGACCCCAACGTACTTATGAACATTTTTTCTTCTCTAGTTACTTCAAACCACATTTCTTTAGAGGCTGCCTTCCCTGCTGCACAGCAGTATTAGAGGGAAAACATTCATTTCTTCAAATTGCCTTGTTTATTTCAACGTAAGCAAGCAAATAAGCACAGAATAAAAAACGTAAATGGGCGCCTGGGTGGCTCAGTCACTTAAGCATCTGACTTCAGCTCAGGTCATGATCTCATGGTCCATGAGTTTGAGCCCCGTGTCAGGCTCTGTGCTGACAGCTCAGAGCCTGGAGGCTCCTTCAGATTCTGTGTCTCCCTCTGTCTCTCTACCCCTCCCCCACTCATGCTCTGTCTCTGTCTCAAAAATAAACATTAAAAAATGTTTTTAATAATTAAATTTCTCTGACTTGTATGTGTTGCCAATAGACTTTTGAAAGAATAAGAAATGCATGTAATAAAAGCCAGTGTTCCAAACTTTTTGAGAGAGAGAGAGAGAGAGAGAGAGAGCGAGCAAGCAGGGGAGGGGCAGTGAGAGAGGGGTCAGAGGATCCAAAGTGGGCTCTGTGCTGATAGGAGAGTGGACATCCCAGTCTTGTTCCTGACTGTAGAGGAAAAGCTATCAATTTTTCCCATTGAGGATGATATTAGCTATCCTCACATATGGCCTTTATGATGTTGAGGTATATTCCCTCTACCCCTACTGTGTTGAGGATTTTTATCAATACCCCAAATAGCCAAAGCAATCTTCAAAAAGAAAAGCAAAACCGGAGGCATCACAATTCTGGACTTCAAGATAGATCACAAAGCTATAGTGATTAAGACAGTTTGGTAACTGGCACAAAAATACACACGGATCAATGAAACAGAACAGAAAACCCAAAAATTAACCTACAAATGTAAGGTCAACAAATCTTTGACGAAGCAGGAAAGAATATCCAATAGATAAGTCTCTTCAACAAATGGTGTTGAGAACACTGGACAGGAACATGCAAAAGAATGAAACTGGACCACTTTCTTACACCATATATAAAAATAAATTCTAAATGGATCAAAGACCTAAATGTGAGATAGGAAACTATAAAAAAAATCCTAGAGGAGAACAGAGACAGTAAGTAACCTCTTTAACATCGGCTGAAGCATCTTCTTACTAGATACATCTCCTGAGGCCAGGGAAACAAAGGCAAAAATAAACTACTGGGACTTGTCAAGATGAAAAGCTTCTGCACAGTGAAGAAAACAATCAACAAAATTAAAAGTCAACCTTTAGAATGGAAGAAGATATTTGCAAATGACATATCTGATAGTATCCAAAATATATAAAGAATTTATCCAACTCAACACCCAAAAACCAAACTGGATTTTTAACAATCCAGTTAAAAACAGGCAGAAGACATGAATAGACATTTTCCAAAGAAGACACAGATGGCCAGCAGACACATGAAGAGATGCTCAACATCACTCAACTGGGAAATACAATCAAAACTACAATGAGATACTACTTCACACCTGTCAGAATGGCTAAAGTTAACAACTCAGGAAACAACAGATGTTGGCAAGGATGTGGATTAAAGTGAACCCCCTTACACTGTTGGTGGGAATGAAAACTAGCATAGCCACTCTGGAAAACAGTATGGATGTTCCTCAAAAAGTTAAAAACAGAACTGCCCTATGATCCAGCAATTGCACTACTAGGTATTTACCCAAAGGATACAAAAATACTTATTTGAAATGTTACATGCACACCAATGTTTATAGCAGCATGATCAACGGTAGCCGAATTATGGAAAGGGCCCAAATGTCCACTGACTGATGAATGGATAAAGAAAATGTGGCATGTACACACACACACACACACACACACACACACACACACACACACACTGGCGTATTACTCAGCCATAAAAAAGAATGAAATCTTGTCATTTCCAATGATGGGCATGGAGCTAGAAAGTATTATGCTAGGTGAAATAAGTCATTCATAGAAAGACAAATACCATATGATTTCACTCATATGTGACATTTAGGAAACGTAGCAGATGAATATAGTGGCGGAAAAAGGCAGAGGAAACCGTAAAGCTGACCCTTAACCATAGAGAACAAACTAATGATTGCTGGAGGGGAGGTGGGCAGAGGGATAGGTTAAATGGGTGATGGGGATTAGGAGGGCACTTGTTGTGAGCACTGGATGTTTCATGTAAGTGATGAATCACAAAATCCCACAAATGAAACAAATATTACACTGTATGTTAACTAAATGGAATTTAAATAAAAACTTGTAAGCAAAAAATAAAAAAAATATGGAGATTCCTCAAAAGATTAAAAACAGAACTTCCTTATGATCCAGCAATCTGGGTATATATCCAAATGAATTGAAATCTAGATCTTAAAGAGATATATGCACTCCCATGTTCATTGAAGTATCATTTATAATAGTCAAGGCATAGAAACAACCGAACTGTTCATCAATAGATAAAAGGATAAAGAAAATATGGTGTGTACATATTATGTAATATTATTTAGCCTGAAAAAAGGAGGAATTCTTGCCATTTCTGACAACATAAAGGGACCTGTAGGACATTATGCTAAGTGAAATAAGCCATTCACAGAAGGACAAATGAGGTATCTAAAATAGTCAAACCCATAGAATCAGAGAATAGAATAGTGGTTGCCAGGGGCTAGGGAGTGAGGGAAATGGGAAGATGGTATTCAGTGGGTATAAGGTCCGTTATGCTAGATGAATAAATTCTAGAGATCTGCTATATACCATAGCGCATATAGTTAACACTTAGGTATTGTGCATTTCGAAATTTGTTAAGAAGATAGCTCTCATGTTGTGTTCTTACCGCAAAATAAAACAAAATAAAGCAAAATCAAAGGGACACAAGGAAACTTGGAAGTGTTGGATCTACTACCTTGATTGTGTTGATGATACCATGGGTGTTTGTATATGTCCAAACTAATCAAATTGCGCACACTAAAAATGTGCAGTTCTTTTATATCAATTATCTACAAATCAATATAACTGTTAAATAGACTTTAAAAAGTGGAGGAAAAAAGATGATGTTGGAGAATGATGGGGTCTTATTGTAATTTAAATATAGCATTGATTCTCATTGACTTTGCTATTCTAGAAGTACTTCTATTATAGGAAAAAAAAATCACTAGAGTCCCTGGAACCTAGTATGCAGCTCTTTGTCTGAAAAGTCTCTTTCTCCATGCCATGGTCAAAATCTACAAGAACTAATTTGCTTTTACTGTGCAGAGACAGTAGTATATCTTCATTCCTTTACCTCAAGGTTATGTTGAACTATGTAAATTCTTTAGTTCTGTTTTATAACTTAGCTTGCAGGGACCTTGTTCATATTCCTGTCACTGGTCTATTAAAATGATGAAATCATCTTAATTAGACCTGGCGAACAGAAATTAGCTAATACAGTAGATGCCTTGATAAGACACATGAGTACCAGATGGTAGGAGATAAACTCCACAAAAATTCAGGAACCTGCCACTTAATGAAATTTCCAGGGGAATAATGATCCGAGGCATGAATAATTATCCCTGCCAAAAGGAAAGCCCTTTGCTTCATCTTGTACCCTTCAACAGCTAAGAAGCACAGCATTTGAGGAGCTCATCTGACATCTATAAACAATATTTACAAAGGATTACTAATGTATTTGCTAAATAACCCCTAGAGCTGCCAAATTTTAATGGAGCCCAGAGCAAGGGAAGGTTTTGCAACAGACAGCTTAGGAATGGCTCTGAGGGGCATCAGGAGAAGGAAATCTTCCCAGTGGATAGCAAATTGATTAGTCATCTGGTTGTGTAGTTTGTCTGCCATGGGAGATTACCAAATACATGGATATATAGTGATTAATTATCAACGGCTAATGGACCAATACTGGAGAACTGGTGATATTGGGTCTGGGAATGAAGTATACAGATCAAGCAATTTAAATAAACACAGATTGTGAGGTCATTTTCATGTGAATGAAGATGGAGACTCTCTTCATTGGAGACTCTCAATATTCACGTATATATATATATAATGTGACCTATTCCAGGTGGCTAACTAGTCTCTTTCCCAAGCTACCCTGTGCTTAAATATCCACAGATACTATATATGTGTTCAATAACACAAATTTCTCTTTTTGACACTGATCCAGCTAACACCATGGCAGTAAGGTTTGTTTTTTACTAAAATAGACTCTAACTATGGATATGGATTTGCCTTTCCTGCTGCGATGCTTTTGTCTGTACTGCTAACACTTACTAAATACATGACTCATTTTCATGGCACATTACGCATTGTGCTTCTGCTCCACAAACATTTTACAGAAAAAATAAGGAAAACAATCATATGGTATCCAATGCATTCATTGGTCTGTCCATGGAATTCATAACCCAGAAATAATAGCCTTATAGAACAGTAGACTCCCTCCTTGGGAAACAGTATCATTCAGAATGAAGCCAGTCCTACAGATTGCCCTATTTTTTCTGAAATACAGCCATTATATGTTGTTTTTCCCACAACAGAATACACAGGCCCTTATACTAGAGTATCAAAACAGTAGTGGTTCCTTTCCCTAGTACTCATGAGAATCAAACTGCAAAATTTTTCCATTCCAGCCATACATCTTTAAGTTTTTCTGGTTTAAATTTTGGGTTCCTAAGGAAGAGTTCCACTACCAGAGAACACAAAAATATTTCCAGTGAATGAGATTTGAGATCTCATTTAACCATTTTGGGATTATAGTGTCATTGAATCAAGAGGCAAAGAAGGAGGTTACTGTACCAGCTGAAGTGATTCATCAAATTATAACGGGATATAGGGCTGTTGTTACATACAATGAAGGTATGTCTAGATTCTAGGAGTTTTTCTTAATATTTCCATGTCCAGCGGTAAAACTAAATGGAATCTACAGCAACCCGGTACAGGTAGGACACCAAGAATGAAAGTTTGGGTTATTCAACTTGGTAAAGAACAAAATCAGTAAACATCCCTACTGAGATCAAATGGACAACGAATAACTGGTGAATGAAGTTATAAATACCAATTCTGGTCTAATACTAGGTGCATAAGTGAAGGTTATATTACCTATGAATATTTTCTTCTTGCGTATTTAGGTAACGTGTGTGTGTGTGTGTGCCCTATTTTTTTAAACCTTCTTTCTCTTCCACTAGCATAATATATAATGGGTGATGGTGGTGGTTAAATTTCTAATTAGTCTTCATATTACTGGACATCAAAGGAGGATTGTGAGTTAATTCAAAGTGGAATGAGGGTGCCTGGGTGGCTCAGTTGGTTGAGCGTTCCACATTGGCTCGGGTTGTGATCTCACAATTTGTGAATTTGAGCCCTGCCTCGGACTTGCTGCTATCAGCACAGAGCCCGCTTCAGATCTCCTGTTCCCCTCTCTGTCTCTCCCCCACTCACACTCTCATACTCAAAAATAAATTTAAAAAAAAACATTATTTTTTTTTTAAGAGAGGAATGAGCATCACATAGAAATGGATACACAGTGACTGATGGGTTTCCTATAACTGGAAAGAGTGTAAGCACATCTTTACTTCCATGAGAGATATATTCACCAATTTAGACAGAGGATTGATGCTGTTGATTTTGTAATCTGGAAGGTAAACACGCACAGAAAGATATGTAAGAATGCTGAGTAGCCAAAAGACTATCCTTATATGGCTATTCCCAGCTCATCAGCATTCCCTTATCCTTCATTGCACTTCTCTGCCAGCAGAGCTCCATGTTAGACACTGACAACAAGAGCTATTCAAATGATGTTTGGAGGCCAGAAGAGAGATTAGAAGTGATACTGTTGTTCCTCTGGCAACAGAGGGAAGCAGCATAGGCTTTTGCAGACTCACAGCATTCTTGCAAGCCATGCACCCCCTGTGACAGGGAGCTGTGATCGCTGGTGGTAGTTTCTTGTGTGTCACGCAACATCCTGATTCTTTAAAATTTGGAGTAAACCTGAGATTTCGCAGTAGCTTTCCTTGACTTCCATTTCTCCAGTTCTCCAAACAATTTTGCAAATACCTAATTATCTATATTAAAACTCTTCTTGCTTCCATCTCTGTTTTTTTAACTGAAACCTCACTGATGGGCTCACAGTTTTTTAACTGAAATCTCACCCATAGGCTACACTGCTTCTTCAATATAAGCTTTTCTACTATGTAAACTCCCTCAGAATCAATCATATCCTTCTTCTATTGGGATCATTTAGTTGCAACAAAACAATAAACTGTGGAGCATGGTGTATTTTATTTTTTATATTTTTTAAATATTTGTCTTTGAGAGAGAGAGAGGGAGGGAGGGAGGGGCAGAGAGAGAGGAGACACAGAATATGAAACAGGCTCCAGCCTCTGAGCTGTCAGCACAGAGCCCAATGTGGGGTTCGAACCCACCATGATATCTGAGATTGTGATCTGAGCCGAAGTTGGACACTTACCAACTAAGCCAACCAGGCGCCCCGGGAAATGTTCATTTATTCTAAAAGGAGCCCATATATGGTATACTTAACTCCAGATATTTAATACGACTGCAGTGTACTTCATGCAGATATTGAGACTAAAAATAAAAATACCAGTGTAGCGTGAAAGAAATTATATGGGCTTCCTTTGAAGTTCAGGTATCATCCTTTAATATGATTTCTTTTCCTCAAGTGAATGTATTTTATTAATAAAAAATGAAAAACTCCTTTGAAATATATCCAGTTTATAAGATCTAGCCCTTGGAAAAAAGAATTGGGGCAAGGCAAGTTGTTTTTTTATATGCTAATTACCTGGAGAAGCATCTTATAGCCTTTAAATATTCTTCCCTATCTTACTTTTAAATTTCACATAGTAGCAGAGAACAGAGGATAATTCAGGGTGAAAAATACTTTGTTTTACCAACAAAGCAAACAAATAGCTATCATCTCATACCATGTCAAGCTATTAATTTAGAGAAAACTTTTTTATCAATTGTGACAACAAAATTAATATTTTGATTTCTTTATTAAACCTAAAAAAATTTGCTCTACTTCCAAGTGGGCATAATTATTGTTTTGTAGTTGTACATTCATCATGTATAAGAATGGAAGATTGTCATTGCAGAAGAACTTATTCAATTAGAGTAAAAATTTTCTAATGATAGCATTCCCACATCAGGTTTACCTTTTTGCATTATCAGTGACAGAGGGAAAATTTCAGTGGTTAAGAGGAAAATAAATGAACAAATTTTATTGTACGACAAGTTAACTTTGTCATCACCTGCAGAGTGTACTAGGGAAGAAGAAATGGAATTTTTTTAAATTTTGAACAAATGGATCAGCTTTGTTATAGCACATATTTCAATTGATTTGAAACCTTACCTATTGTTCTAAAATATGTGAGAGCTACAACCAATAGGAAAAACAGATGTTGAGCTTCTAAAGCAACCTGCCTCTTTCCTAGGACCTTAGTGCCTTGCATGCAGTACAGGTAACCAGCAATAATATCACATATTGCCAAGACCTTATTAGTTCTCTTAGTTTTATCATATACAAGTTCAGCTGTCCTTCCGCAAAAGTTCCACACACTTTCCCTAATTTAACCTGGCAACTACATTCTTTTTTTTTTTCTGGCAACTTCATTCTAACCAAAGCATGCCTATGATGAAACTTAGTCAGATTATACCAGGATGCCAGCTGTTTATGAGAACTCTTACTACCATAAAATTATAATACAAGAAACACAGAAACACATATCCCACTGTAACGAAGTTTTTTTAACCACTGAGTATACTAGCCATCATCTCTTTTTCGAACCATTAAATGCACATACCACCAGCCTACAACCAGGGCATGAGCTGTCCTTAATCCACTTAAGATGATACGAGGAAACCCATATGTCTAGACAGAGACACAATCTATTATTGGGACAACAGGATGTGGCAGCAGCACCTTGTGACTGATGCGGCATTAAAAAAGATTGACATATTTTTCTATTGAACTGGTCCTTGTATTCCAAAATAATTGGGTTTCATTCCATAGCCATGTTTATCTTTATTGAAACAGATATAACTTTAAATAGAACACTCAAATAATTCTAATTAAATCATAAACAGCCCAGACATTTTATTTTTCCTAAGCCTGTTCACAGGTTGACAAGGAAGCACAGTTATATAATCCTCTAACCAACCATTGCTACTTTAGAAAACCAGACAAGTTGCTACATATGTCACCACAGGTCAGTTATATGGATCAGGACATATATCACATCAGTGTTCCCACCAGACCACTGCTAGGGGATCACGGCTTTGTAAGGTAAATCTGTTAGTTACCAAACCCTATCACGTCCAAGGCAAAAATTGTATCAGCTTTTTAAAACTTCTCCAAAACATTTCCCAGATGTTTAAAATAAACACCAAACAACATATTCTGCAAATCAATGGTAGTCTGTTTTCTGTAGCTTTAGCTAAAAGATCATTTCCTAGGCCATTTACCCATTTTACCAAAATAACCACCCTCAAAAAATTCTATCACGCTATACCCTGCCAAGCTAAATTAAACTTTTGTTCATATTGAATGCACTGGAACACATACGCATTCTTTATGAGGACTCTGAGTTGAAAATTACTCTCTGGGTCTAACTAAAGGCAACCAATGAAACAACCACACCTTGAAACTGAGTTTTTAAAGATTCTATTTAATAAATGTACATTGGTTCATTTCCAAATAGTATTTTTAAGAGGACATGGTTTAAGGTCAAACAGTTCTATTTTTGAAGTTTTATCCTTGTCATTTACTTGTAGAGAAAATAATCCAATTATGTTGTGCAACAGAGCACTAAAATCATCAAATACAAAGTTTAAAAGTAGGTTTAAAAATATTTGAATGTAAGAGATAAGCTTTCAATTTGAATAATATGTTCCACAGAAAACAGGTTAGTTCACCTAGCAGAACTATCCATCATGTTTTATTCAAAAAGTTTTCAGGGAAATGAGAACTTTCTTCCTTTTCTTTATTGGAAGCTGTAGTGCTGTGGACCTTCCTGTATTTCTTCCTTTATAAGCTTTTCAGAAGTTGTGAACTGTGGTGGATGGCAGTATTCTATGAACTATATAAATGATCCCTGAAAGTATAGTCTTTGGATGGCAGTATTCTAAAGCAGAAAATACATCCAGTTAGAGGATAAGAAATTTGACTCCTCATTTTGGTTCTCCCTAAGCTATGTGACTTACTATTTATACATTTTAATTTGATAATCTCTAAAATTTCGAAGATAAAAATTATGTGTGATGTTTTTCTAGCCTTAAAACTTCCCATTAACTCCAATAAAACTAATGATTATAATGCCTCTGTTTACCTCATCATGATTTATAATAGCCAAGATATGGAAGCAACCCAAGTGTCCATCAGTAGATGAATGGATACATGCATACATATACATGCATGCAATGGAATATTGGCCATTTAAAGAATGAAATCTTGTCATTCACAACAACATGGAGGGACCTAGAAGTATTATGCTAAGTGAGATAAGACAGAGAAGACAAATATCATATGACTTCACTTATATGTAGAATCTAAAAAACAAAAACAAAACACAGTCTTTGAAATACAGAAAACAAACTGGTGGTCCCCAGAGAAGAGATGGGTGGGTGGGATAGGCAAAGGAAATCAAGGGGATTAAGAGGTACCAAATTCCAGTTATAAAAAAGTCACAGAGATGATAAGTACAGCACATATAGACAGTAAGATTGTAATAGCACTGTATGGTGACTACATTTATTGTGGTAAACAGAGTAATACATAGAATTGTTGAATCACTATGTTGTGCATTTGAAACTAATATAACATTCAATGTCAAGTATACTTAAATTAAAAAAAACAAACACCTGGGGCACCTGGGTGGCTCAGTCGGTTAAAGGTCCAACTCTTAACTTTGGCTCAGGTCATGATCTCCTGATTTATGGGTTCAAACCATGTGTTGGGCTCTTCACTGACAGTGAGGAGCCTACTTGGGATTTTCTCTCTTCCTCTCTCTCTGCCCCCTCCCTGCTCACACACACACTCTCTCTCTCTCTCTCTCTCTCTCTCTCAAAATGAATAAAACTTAAAAAAAAACAAAACACACACACACACACCTAATGATTATGAATTGCTGGTGGGAAAATAGTGAGAAAATACTGGAGAAAAAGACAAGGAAAAAAAATTTCGGTCACCTTACCAAAGTATTGTAACATGAGTCTCAGCATTCATATCTTTTGGCAACAATCACTTTGTTTAAAACATAACTTTCTCATATAGGAGGCTACCCCCATGCAATTGTAAACCATTAATATGGACATTTTTCTTCTATATATTCCAAAAATGTGCTCATTTTTCTCCATCAGGCTTTTTTTTCATCCTCACATGGGATCTACAATTTTACATGGATATAGATATGTTACAGATTGGCTCAGCTAACACTGGTGAGAAAATATAGCCAAGAAAAACTACTGTTGCAACTTAGATTTTAGGAATTTTTTTTCTGATTAAAAATAGTTCATGATCATTATAAAATACAGAAATTATAAAGAAAAAAACTAAAAACTCAAATTACTACTACCTAGAGGTAACATTCTTTATTCCTGATGTTTCCATACAGAGAAAGCTTGTTTCAGATCAACCTCCCGGGTCTTCATTCACTCTTCTGATAAGAATCAGAAAGTTTGGGAGAAGAAACTGAACGTAAGCATCTCTGGCCTTTTTAATACTCTCTTTTGGAACTTGCTGCCATAAGGAGAGGTTCTCTGTGTTCATAAAAAATGAACTGGGTGGTCTCCCTATGACAGAAGAATGAAGTGGGAAACCTGTCTAATTTAAAACCAACTTTTATAGCAAATCCCCTTGCCTACAACTCTAAGCCAGATTCTCAAATAATCAAATGCTGATATGATACCTTTATGCCTGACTCCTGCATCTATCTCTAAATAGCTCCAAACTCAGGTGGGCAGAAAGGAGGCTGTTATTAATTGTAAAACTTTATAGAACCCAAATGTTAACATGTCAGCATATTTTTCTATTTATATTCATGCATGCATGCATTTATTATCTTTCAGCATTAACAAAACACAGTACTCAGACTTAGCAGCCTACATAAAGCTAACAGTCATGAATTAAAGACAAACACTAATCAATTAACTACAAAGATAATGAATTGTATGACTGGGCAATGTGAGCACTAGTTCAAAGTATCAGGGAGATTTAACCTGGACTGGACAGGCCTCCTATGGGTAAAAAATTAAGTCAAGACCTGAAGTATGAGACATATTTAGGCAGGGGATGGGCAGGTGGGAAGGGGAGGTTCAACGAGAATAGCAGAATCAGTATTCACCAAGACCTGAGGGAAACAAGAGAGCCTGGCAGGAGTTAGTTAACTGTAGACAAAGCCTAGAGATGAAGAGGTAGTGTGGTGCAAGGAAAACTATTATATACATAATAAATCTATGTATCTATCTAAAATAGCCTTCTTTGCATATATATAAATGTATATGCATATATACATAATGAAATTATATTATATAAAAAGGCCAGAGATGTTTATGCTCAGTTCATTATATTATATATAATATATATATACAATTATTCATTATATATAATTATTCATATATAAATATATATAATATTCAATGAAAAAGCACCTTTTAGGCCATAATAAGAACTTGGGTGGTACCCTAAGGGCAATAGATATTAAACCTCTACTGACATGCCCAAACATCACTGTTTATAGAGTTGTTTATTCGGCATTTTTCATTTACTAGCTATGAAGTAAACGTATTAACTTATATTAAGTTATACCCAAGTTATTTTGAGGTTATCAAAAAATTTACAGTGCCACACTAGCAACATAAATAGTACCTGTTTCATTAACATTATCATTTTAAAAATTGTTCATATGAGAGATCAACACAATTGCATATTTTTGCTCCAAATAACATTTTTTTGATTATTGGTGAAATGGCAAATCTTTACTTGTACTTTAAGCTTTTTATATTTTGTCTTTTGTAATTGCTTATTCATAAAATATGTTATTAATACATGAAGTCTTACTACAAGAGACTCATTTCAGACCTAAACACATGTAGATAGAAAGTGAGGGGGTGGTGAAATATTTATCATGCAAGTGGGATTTTAAAAGAAAGTTAAGGTAGCAGTATTTAGACAAAATAGACTTTCAAACAAAGATTGTAACAAGAGACAAAGGACATTGTATAATAATAAAGGGGACAATCTAACAGGAAGATATAACAATTATAAATAGTTATGCACCCAACATAAAAGCACCCAAATACATAAAAACAACAACCATAAAGAAATTAATTTATAGTAATACAATTTAACAGGAGGGGACCTTAACACAGCAATTATATCAATGGACAGATCATTTGCTGTTTCTTCTTCAGCAAAGAAACAGTGGCTTTGAATGACACACTTGACTAGATGGACTTAACAGATATTTTCATATTCTGACAGAGCAGAAATACACCTTCTTTTCAAGTGCACATGGAACATTCCCCAGGATACAAAATAAGTCTCAACAAATTTGAAAAGACTGAATTATACCATGCATCTTTTCTGACCACAATGCTATGAAACTAGAAATCAATCACAAGAAAAACTATGGACAGAGCACAAATATATGGACGATAAATAACATGCTACTAAAAAATGAATGGGTCAACCAAGAAATCAAAGAGGAAATAAGATACATGGAGACAAACGAAAATGAAAACATAATGGTCAGTCCAAAATTTTGGGGATGTAGGAAAAGAGGGAAGTTTAAAGCATTACAGGTCTACCTCAGAAAGCAAGAAAAATCTCAAGCAACTTAATCTTGCACCTAAATGAGCTAGAAAAAGAAGAAAAAGACAGAACTCAAAACCAGCAAAAGGAAAGAAATAATAATTAAAGCAGAAATAAATGATATAGAATCTAAGAAAAAATAGAACATATCAATGAAACCAGGACCTGGTTCTTTGAAAAGATCAACAAAACTGATAAACCTCTAACTAGACTCTTAAAAAGTGAGAGAGAGGGAGAGAGAACTCAAAATCACAAATGAAAGGGGGATAATAAAAACTGACACCACAGATATACAAATAATTGTGAGAGAATATTATGAAAAATTATATGCCAATGAATTGGACAACATAGGAGGAATAGATAAATTCCTAAAACATATAACCTACCAAAACTGAAGCTGGAAGAAATAGAAAATTTGGATAAACCAATTATCAGCAAAGAAATTGAATCAGTAATCAAAAAACTCCCCAAAAACAAAATTCCAGGACCAGATGGCTTCAAAGGTAAATTCTACCAAACATCTGAAGAAGGGTTAATAGCTATTCTTTTCGAACTATTCAAAAAAAAAAAAAAAGCAAAGAAAGCTTCCAAATTCATTTTATGAGGCCAGCATTATTCTGATACCAAAATCAGATAAAGACACTACAAAAAAATAAGAATAAACTACAGGCCAATATCTCTAATGAAAATGATGCAGGGGTGCCTAACTGGCTCTGTTAGTAAAGCATGCAACTCCTTATCTTGGGGTTGTAAGTTTGAGCCCCATGTTGGGTGTAGAAATTACTTAAAAATAAAATCTTAAAAGAAAGAAAAAATATGCAAAAGTCTGCAAAATATTATCAAACCCAATCCAACAATATATTAATCATGAATCATTCACCATGATTAAGTAGGATTTATTCCTGGAATGTGAAGAAGCTTCAGTATTCACAAATCAATCAATATCATACACCATATCCTTAAGAGAAAGGACAAAAACCATAGAATCATTTCAACAGATGCAGAAAAAGCACTTGAAAAAGTACATTATCATGAAAAAAACCCTTAACAAAGTTTAGAGGAAACAGACCTCAAAATAATAAAGGTCTTCTATGAAAAAAACACAGCTGACATCATACTCAATGGGGAAAAACTAAGAGCTTTTCCCCTAAGGTCAAGAACAAGACACAGATGTCCACTTTCACCACTTTTATTCAACGTAATACTGAAATTCCTAGCCACAGCAGTCAGACAACAAAAAGAAATAAAAGGCACCCAAATTGATTAGGAAGAAGTCAAACTTTCACTATTTGCAGATGACATGGTACTGTATATGGAAAACCCTAAAGACTCCACCAGGAAACTATTAGAACTGACAAAAGAATTTGTAGGATACAAAATCAATATATAGAAATCTGTTGCATTTCTATGCACCAATAATGAAGCAGCAGAAAAATTCAGAAAGCAATCCCATTTATAGTTACACTAAAAATAATAAAATGCCTAGGAATAAACTTAAAGATGTGAAAAACCTACACTCTGAAAATTATAAAATACTGACAAAGGAAATGGAAGATGACACAAAGATATGGAAAGATATTCCATGTTCATGGATAAGAAGAAATATTGTTCAAATGTCCATACTACCCAAAACAATCAACAGATTTAATGCAATCCCTATCAAAATACCAACAACATTTTTTTCACAAAACTGGAAAAACAATCCTAAAATTTGCATGCAACTACAAAATACCCTAAATAGCCAAAGCAATCTTGAAAAAGAAAAGCAAAGCTGGAGGTATCACAATTCCAATTCAAGTTACATTACAAACCTGTAGTGATTTAGACAGTATGGAACTGTACAAAAATAGAAACATAGATCAATAGAACAGAATAGAAAGCCCAGAAATAAACCCACAATTATATGGAAAATTAATCTTCAATAAAGAAGGCAAGAATATACAATGGGAAAAAGACAATCCCTTCAGCAAATGGTGTTGGGGAAACCGGACAGATATATGCCAAAATAATGAAATTGGACCACTTTCTTACAACAAAAATAAAACTAATTTCAAAATGACTAAAGACCTAAATGTGAGACCTGAAACCATAAAAACCCTAGATGAGAACGCAGGCAGGAATTTCTATGACATTGGTCATAGCAACATCTTTCTAGTGTGTCCCCAGGCAAGGAAAACAACAACAAAATATTGTGACTTCATTAAAATATAAAGCTTCTGCACAGCAAAGGAAACAACCAACAAAACTAAAAGACAACCTACTGAATGAAGCAGGGAGAACATATTTGCAAACGACACATCTGATAAAGGGCTATTTTCCCAAATACATAAAGAAAATATATAACTCAGAACCAAAATAACCAAATAATCTAATTTATATTTACTTTTTAAAAAATATAATTTATTGTCAAATTGGCTAACATACGGTATACACAGTGTGCTCTTGGTTTTGGGGGTAGATTCCCATGATTCATTGCTTACATACAACACCCAGTGCTCATCCCAACCAATGCTCTTCTCAATGCCCATCACCCATTTTCCCCTCTTCCCTGCTCCGCTATCAACCCTCAGTTTGTTCTCTGTACTTAAGAGTCTCTTATGGTTTGCCTCCCTCTCTGAAACTATTTTTTCCCCTTCCCTTCCCCCATGGTCTTTTGTTAAGTTTATCAAGTTCCACATATGAGTGAAAACATATGACATCTGTCTTTGTCTGACTTATTTCACTTAGCATAATACCTTCCAGTCCCATTCATGTTGTTGCAAATGGCATGACTTCATTCTTTCTCATTGCCAAGTAGTATTCCATTGTATATATAAACCGCCTCTCCTTTATCCATTCATCAGTTGATGGACATTTAGGTTCTTTCCATAATTTGGCTATTGTTGAAAGCACTGCTATAAACATTTGGGGTACATATGCCCCTATGAATCAGCACTCATATCCTTTGGATATCCTTTGGATGTGTGTCCTTTGGATAAATTCCTTGTAGTGCTATTTCTGGGTTGTAGGGTATTTCTATTCTTAATTTTTTGAGGAACCTCAACAGTTTTCCAGAGCAGCTGCACAGTTTGCATTCACAACGGTACAAGAGGGTTCCTGTTTCTCCACATCCTTGCCAGCATCTGTTGTTTCCTGAGTTGTTAATTTTAGCCACTCTGACTGGTGTGAAGTACTATCTCAATGTGGTTTTGATTTGTATTTCCCTGATGATGAATGATGCTGAGCATCTTGTCATGTGTCAGTTGGCCATCTGGATGTCTTCTTTGGAAAAGTGTCTATTCATGTATTCTGCCCATTTCTTCACTGGGTTATTTGTTTTTCAGGTGTTGATTTTGGTAAGTACTTTATAGATTTTGGATACTAACCCTTTATCGTCCAATATGTTATTTGCAAGTATCTTCTATCATTCCATTGATTGCCTTTTAGTTTTGTTGATTGTTTCTTTCATGGTGCAGAAGCTTTTTATCTTGATGAAGTCCCAATAGTTCATTTTTGCTTTTATTTCCCTTGCCTTCAGAGACATGTCAAGTAAGAAACTGCTGTGGCTGAGGTCAAAGAGGTGTGCCTGTTTTCTCTTCTAGGGTTTTGCTGGTTTTCTGTCTCACATTTAGGTCCTTAATCCTAAGGACCTAGGATTTTGAGTTTATTTTTGTGTATGGTGTAAGAAAGTGGTCCAGTTTCATTCTTTTGCATGTTGCTGTCCAGTTCTCCCAGCACCATTTGCTAAAGGGACTGTCTTTTTTCCATTGGATACTCTTTCCTGCTTTGTCAAAAATTAGTTGGCCATGCATTTGTGGGTCCAATTATGGGTTCTTTATTCTGGTCCATTGGTCTATGTGTCTGTTTTTGTGCCAATACCATACAGTCTTGATAACTACAGCTTTGTAGTAGAGGCTGAAGTCTGGGATTGTGATGCCTCCAGCTTTGGTTTTCTTTTTCAACTTTACTTTGGCTGTTCAGGGTCTTTTGTGGCTCCATACAAATTACAGGATTGTTTGTTCTAGCTTTGAGAAGAATGCCAGTGCAATTTTGATTAGGATTGCATTTTCTGACTTCCACTGTTTCATTATAACAATACAGTAATTCACATTATATAACAGTGAAGCTTATATATGTCTCCTTGTGTCCTCTGCATCATAGTTTCTTCTGCTTGGTCCATTCTGTCATTGACCCTCTCTACTGCATTTTTCATTTCATATATTGCATTTGTCAGCTCCAGATTTTGTTTGGTCCTTTTTTATGACTTCTATGTTTTTGCTAAACATCTCATTTTATTAATGTATTGTTTTCCTGATTTCATTGAATTAACCATTTTCTTGTAGCTCACTGAACTTCCTTAAAACAGCTATTTTGACTTCTTTACTGGGTAAATCAAAATCTCCATGTCTTTGAGGTCAGTTACAGGAAAATTACTGTGTTCCTTTGGTGGTGTCATGTTTCCTCAATTTCTCATGTTCCTTAAGGTCTTGTGTTGCTGTCTTCACATTTGTAGAAGGATTCATTTCCTCCAGTGTTTGTTGATGGACATTAGGACAGAAACCTTTCATCAGCCCAGCTAGGGATTCTTGGTCTCTTTCACACGTTTGGACACACTTGCTTCACACTTCTTGCTCCCTTATGTAGCAGGATTCTTAAGCTTATATATCTTCTCTTGATCCTGCCAAGCCAGGCTGAGAGTTGACAGCCTCCCTTTTATTTTTCACAGGCACTGCTAAATGCTCAAGTTTGTGGTTTCTTCCAGACCCACATATTAGGGCTGGCTTATTGCTTGTCCCCACTTACTGCAAAAGCTTGTTCTCTGCTCCCTGGAGCTGCCAATGAGAGCTAGGCACAATGTGTGTGGGTAGATATGTAAGTGAGGCATGTAAAGTTTTGGGGGTTGCCAGTGGGCCAGTTGGGGAATCTGCAGCTGAGGAGTCTCCGGTGGTTCACAGGCAGGCCTGGAAGGCCTGTAGTCTGACACAGTTACTAGGATTCGCATCTATTTCAAGCTCTGGCTGCTATGTTCCCAGTTATGAAGCTCATGATTCAGTACTCTGAATGGGGCAAGAGATAAATGGGCCTTTCTGGCAGCATCCCACATAGCTGGGAAAGCTGATACTTAATCTCAGGCTCTCACTTTCCCCTGAAGGAGAAATCATAGGCCAAGAAGGGCTCTCTTGGGACTGAGCTGTACCCCCCCCCCTTTGGTGGGAGGGTGTTGTGGGTAAAGCTAACCAGTTCCTCTTATTCTCTCCAATGTGTCTGACCTCTGAATTTTTTCTCAATGTTGTGCTAGAATTTCTCCACTAGCTTCCTGAACTTCCACTAAAGCTCTCTTGCTTGTGGGTGATTATTTAAATAAGTGTTTGCCAGAGTCTCCTAGATCATGGCCAAGAGGAGCTAGAGCCAGTTCACAGGACCCTTCAAGGTCCAGGAATGGGACTGAGATCTGTTTGCCCATCACCAGGTACATGAGTGAGATGCCAAGGTACCTTGATGTATGGTACCATCGACAGAAACAAAGCCAAAGAGAGATGAAGCCAAATGTTCAGGGGTATCGAGCTATTTCTGGATCCGTAGCTGAGGCCCATTTGGCAGTCACTTGTCTGGGTGGGTGCCTGTTTTCTCAAAACATCTCTCCTTCTACTTGGACGACATGCAGTTTCATAATATTCTTCCTGGATCCTACAGTTGCCACAAAGGTACTTTTGCCCATGGATGGATGTCAAATTGTGGCTGCTGAGAGGAGTATATGAGCAAGGGACATCCTATTCAGCCATCTTGCTGACATCACTATTTTGTTTTAATTTGCATGCTCTGATCACCAGTGAGTTTCAGCATCATTTTTTTAAAAATGTTTACATGTAATTCTCCCATTCATTTTCCTTGTTTATTTTTAATGATCTCTGTATTAGTTTTAGGAACTATCTATGTATACTTGGCACAACTTGTGGCTATACAATAATAAAGTTAGAAATAAATAATTGAAAAGTGAGCATTTGGAAACTAACATGATTAATTCTAGATAAACCTCAGATCAATAAAACATTATAGAGGGCTAAAAAACTGCAGAAAGGAATTAGAAGCAGTTTTAAAAACAGTATTATAAAAAGAAAACAGTATTAGAGGAGTTGCAGTTCAAAATGGTGACCTAGGAGGACTCTGAACTCACTTTCTCCATGGAACACACCAATTTACACATACTAATAGAAAAATTCCTCCTGAAAAAGAACTGAGGGCTTATTGAGAAGCTACTAAAGAACCAAAGGTGGAATGGCAAGAGTACAGGAAGAGAGACAGAGACATGCCACAGTTTAAAAGAGTAACTAGCATAAACAGCCATAGGTCAGCTAGCCAGGAAAAGTCACCTTGCATACACAGTCTACATAGGGGACACCATACACAAGACCACTCTTTGAACTTTAGGAGAAGTAGCTGCTTCACCTAATCCATAAATACACAAAAATCAACCAAGCATAGAGAGAGAAGAATATGCTCCAAAAGAAAGAACAAGAAAAAAACTTCAGGAAAATAACTAAATGAAAGAGATAAGCAATATGCCTGACAAAGAATTTAAAATAATGAGCATAAAGATATGCACTGGGCTGGAGTAAAGAGTGGAAGAAGCCAGTGAGATCTTCCATAAAGAGATAGAAAATATTAAAAAGAACCAATTAGGGTTGAAGTATACAACAACTGAAATAAAATCATACTAGAGGGAATCAACAGTAGATTAGAGGATGCAGAAGGGCATAACAGCAATCTCAAAAACAGGGTAATGGAGAACACACAAGGTGAAGAGCAAAAAGAGAAAAGAATTTTTCAAATGAGGATACTGATCTCTTGAACAACATCAAGTGACATTCACATTTTGGGGTTCCAGAAGAAGAGAGAAATAAGTTTCCTATTTAAAGAAATAATAACTTCTCTATCCTAGAGTAGAAAATAGACATCCAAGTCCAAAAACCACAGAGAGTTCCAAACAAGAATAACCCAAGGAAGTCTATACCACAGCACATCATAATTTATATGTCAAAGGTTAAAGATAAAGAGAATCTTAAAAGCAGCAAGAGAAACACAAAAAAAGTTACCTCCAAGGGAAAATCTATAAGGCTACTAGCTGATTTTTTAGCACAAACTTTGCAAGCCAGAAGGGAGTGGCACGATAAATTCAAAGTGCTAAAAGGAAAAAAATCCACAATCAAGAATATTCTACCCAGCAAGGTTATTGTTCATATTTGAAAGAGAAATACAGCTTCCCAGGAAAAAAACAAAAGATAAAGGAGTTTATCACCATTAAACGAGTCTTTTAAGAAATTTTAAAGAGATTGCTTTAAGTGGAGAAGAAATGTCCATAATTAGACATAAGAAAAATGTGGATGAAAAGATGTAAACTATGACAACATATACATAAAAGGTGGAGAAAGGGGTAAAAAGGGAAGATAAGGGGAAAAAGGGAAAAATATTTTTTATTTTTCTGTTATTTTAAATGTCTGAATTTAAATGACTATCAAATTAATATGGCCTAGTTACTTAAGATGTTAAATATAAACCTCATGGTAATCACAAACCCAAAACCAATGATAGATACACAAAAATAGAGAGAAAGTCAAAGAAAACACTATCTTCATCAATCACAAAGAAAGAGAGCAAGAGAAGACCTACAAAAACAACAAGAAAACACATTTTTTAAATGGCAACAAGTACACACCTATCAATAACTACTTTAAATATAAATGGCTAAATGCTCCAATCAAAAGACACAAAGAGGCAGAACGGATAAAAAAGCAAGACCCATCTACCTGCTGCATACAAGAGATTCACTTCAGATCTGAAGACATATTCAGACTGAAAGTGAAAGGATGGAAAAACATTCACCATGCAAATGGAAGTTTTTGTTTTTGCTTTTTTTAAAAAGCTGAGGTAGCAATACTTATGTCAGAAAATATATTTTAGAACAAACACTGTCACGAGAGACAGGGAAGGGCATCACATAATGATAAAGGTATCAATAAACAAGAGGATATAACAATTGTAAATATCTATGCACTCAACACTGAAGCACTTCAATACATAAAGCAAATATTAATGGACATAAGTAGAGAAATTGATGGTGATTTCTTCTTCAATGAAGAAATTTAAAAAATACATGAAGACAAGTGAAAATAAAAATACGACAGTCCAAAACCTCTGTGACATAGCAAAAGCAGTTCTAAGAGTGAGGTATGTAGCAATACAGGTCTATCTCAAGAAACAAGAAAAAATTCAAACAGTCTAATCTTACGCCTAAAGGATCTGGAAAAGGAAGAACAAAGTCCATGGTGAGTAGAAGAAAGGAAATAATAAAGATCAGAGCAGAAATAAATGATGTAAAGACTAAAACCCTTAGCCAGACTCATCAAGAAAAAAAGAAAAAGGATCCAAATAAATAAAATCAGATATGAGAGAGGAGAAGTAACAACACCACAGAAATACAAAGAATTATAAGACAGTACTATGAAAAACTGTTTGCCAACAAACTGGACAACCTAAAAGAAATGGATCAATTCTTAGAAACACACAATCTTCCAAAACTAAACTGAGAAGAATAAAAAGTCTAAACAGACTGATTACAAATAATTAAATTCAATTAGTAATAAAAAGCCTACCAAAAAATACAAGACCAGGGCTAGATGGCTTCACAGGTGAATTCTCTCAGACATTTATTTTTTTTTATTTTTTATTTTTTTTTATTTTTTAATATATGAAATTTACTGTCAAATTGGTTTCCATACAACACCCAGTGCTCATCCCAAAAGGTGCCCTCCTCAATACCCATCACCCACCCTGCCCTCCCTCCCACCCCCCATCAACCCTCAGTTTGTTCTCAGTTTTTAACAGTCTCTTATGCTTTGGCTCTCTCCCACTCTAACCTCTTTTTTTTTTTTTTTTTTTTTTTCCTTCCCCTCCCCCATGGGTTTCTGTTATGTTTCTCAGGATCCACATAAGAGTGAAACCATATGGTATCTGTCTTTCTCTGTATGGCTTATTTCACTTAGCATCACACTCTCCAGTTCCATCCATGTTGCTACAAAAGGCCATATTTCATTTCTTCTCATTGCCACGTAGTATTCCATTGTGTATATAAACCACAATTTCTTTATCCATTCATCAGTTGATGGACATTTAGGCTCTTTCCATAATTTGGCTATTGTTGAGAGTGCCGCTATAAACATTGGGGTACAGGTGCCCCTATGCATCAGTACTCCTGTATCCCTTGGATAAATTCCTAGCAGTGCTATTGCTGGGTCATAGGGTAGGTCTATTTTTAATTTTCTGAGGAACCTCCACACTGCTTTCCAGAGCGGCTGCACCAATTTGCATTCCCACCAACAGTGCAAGAGGGTTCCTGTTTCTCCACATCCTCTCCAGCATCTATAGTCTCCTGATTTCTTCATTTTGGCCACTCTGACTGGCGTGAGGTGGTATCTGAGTGTGGTTTTGATTTGTATTTCCCTGATAAGGAGCGACGTTGAACATCTTTTCATGTGCCTGTTGGCCATCCGGATGTCTTCTTTAGAGAAGTGTCTATTCATGTTTTCTGCCCATTTCTTCACTGGGTTATTTGTTTTTCGGGTGTGGAGTTTGATGAGCTCTTTATAGATTTTGGATACTAGCCCTTTGTCCGATGTGTCATTTGCAAATATCTTTTCCCATTCCGTTGGTTGCCTTTTAGTTTTGTTGGTTGTTTCCTTTGCTGTGCAGAAGCTTTTTATCTTCATAAGGTCCCAGTAATTCACTTTTGCTTTTAATTCCCTTGCCTTTGGGGATGTGCCGAGTAAGAGATTGCTACGGCTGAGGTCAGAGAGGTCTTTTCCTGCTTTCTCCTCTAAGGTTTTGATGGTTTCCTGTCTCACATTCAGGTCCTTTATCCATTTTGAGTTTATTTTTGTGAATGGTGTGAGAAAGTGGTCTAGTTTCAACCTTCTGCATGTTGCTGTCCAGTTCTCCCAGCACCATTTGTTAAAGAGACTGTCTTTTTTCCATTGGATGTTCTTTCCTGCTTTGTCAAAGATGAGTTGGCCATACGTTTGTGGGTCTAGTTCTGGGGTTTCTATTCTATTCCATTGGTCTATGTGTCTGTTTTTGTGCCAATACCATGCTGTCTTGATGATGACAGCTTTGTAGTAGAGGCTAAAGTCTGGGATTGTGATGCCTCCTGCTTTGGTCTTCTTCTTCAAAATTACTTTGGCTATTCGGGGTCTTTTGTGGTTCCATATGAATTTTAGGATTGCTTGTTCTAGTTTCGAGAAGAATGCTGGTGCAATTTTGATAGGGATTGCATTGAATGTGTAGATAGCTTTGGGTAGTATTGACATTTTGACAATATTTATTCTTCCAATCCATGAGCAGGGAATGTCTTTCCATTTCTTTATATCTTCTTCAATTACCTGCATAAGCTTTCTATAGTTTTCAGCATACAGATCTTTTACATCTTTGGTTAGATTTATTCCTAGGTATTTTATGCTTCTTGGTGCAATTGTGAATGGGATCAGTTTCTTCATTTGTCTTTCTGTTGCTTCATTGTTAGTGTATAAGAATGCAACTGATTTCTGCACATTGATTTTGTATCCTGCAACTTTGCTGAATTCATGTATCAGTTCTAGCAGACTTTTGGTGGAGTCTATCGGATTTTCCATGTATAATATCATGTCATCTGCAAAAAGCGAAAGCTTGACTTCATCTTTGCCAATTTTGATGCCTTTGATTTCCTTTTGTTGTCTGATTGCTGATGCTAGAACTTCCAGCACTATATTAAACAGCAGCGGTGACAGTGGGCATCCCTGTCGTGTTCCTGATCTCAGGGAAAAAGCTCTCAGTTTTTCCCCGTTGAGGATGATGTTAGCTGTGGGCTTTTCATAAATGGCCTTTATGATCTTTAAGTATGTTCCTTCTATCCCGACTTTCTCAAGGGTTTTTATTAAGAAAGGGTGCTGGATTTTGTCAAAGGCCTTTTCTGCATCGATTGACAGGATCATATGGTTCTTCTCTTTTTTTTTGTTAATGTGATGTATCACGTTGATCGATTTGCGAATGTTGAACCAGCCCTGCATCCCAGGAATGAATCCCACTTGATCATGGTGAATAATTCTTTTTATATGCTGTTGAATTCGATTTGCTAGTATCTTATTAAGAATTTTTGCATCCATATTCATCAGGGATATTGGCCTGTAGTTCTCTTTTTTTACTGGGTCTCTGTCTGGTTTAGGAATCAAAGTAATACTGGCTTCATAGAATGAGTCTGGAAGTTTTCCTTCCCTTTCTATTTCTTGGAATAGCTTGAGAAGGATAGGTATTATCTCTGCTTTAAACGTCTGGTAGAACTCCCCTGGGAAGCCATCTGGTCCTGGACTCTTATTTGTTGGGAGATTTTTGATAACCGATTCAATTTCTTCGCTGGTTATGGGTCTGTTCAAGCTTTCTATTTCCTCCTGATTGAGTTTTGGAAGAGTGTGGGTGTTTAGAAATTTGTCCATTTCTTCCAGGTTGTCCAATTTGCTGGCATATAATTTTTCATAGTATTCCCTGATAATTGTTTGTATCTCTGAGGGATTGGTTGTAATCATTCCATTTTCATTCATGATTTTATCTATTTGGGTCATCTCCCTTTTCTTTTTGAGAAGCCTGGCTAGAGGTTTGTCAATTTTGTTTATTTTTTCAAAAAACCAACTCTTGGTTTCGTTGATCTGCTCTACAGTTTTTTTAGATTCTATATTGTTTATTTCTGCTCTGATCTTTATTATTTCTCTTCTTCTGCTGGGTTTAGGCTGCCTTTGCTGTTCTGCTTCGATTTCCTTTAGGTGTGCTGTTAGATTTTGTATTTGGGATTTTTCTTGTTTCTTGAGATAGGCCTGGATTGCAATGTATTTTCCTCTCAGGACTGCCTTCGCTGCATCCCAAAGCGTTTGGATTGTTGTATTTTCATTTTCGTTTGTTTCCATATATATTTTAATTTCTTCTCTAATTGCCTGGTTGACCCACTCATTCGTTAGTAGGGTGTTCTTTAACCTCCATGCTTTTGGAGGTTTTCCAGACTTTTTCCTGTGGTTGATTTCAAGCTTCATAGCATTGTGGTCTGAAAGTATGCATGGTATAATTTCAATTCTTGTAAACTTATGAAGGGCTGTTTTGTGACCCACTATATGATCTATCTTGGAGAATGTTCCATGTGCACTCGAGAAGAAAGTATATTCTGTTGCTTTGGGATGCAGAGTTCTAAATAGATCTGTCAAGTCCATCTGATCCAATGTATCATTCAGGGCCCTTGTTTCTTTATTGACTGTGTGTCTAGATGATCTATCCATTTCTGTAAGTGGGGTGTTAAAGTCCCCTGCAATGACCACATTCTTATCAATAAGGTTGCTTATGTTTATGAGTAATTGTTTTATATATCTGGGGGCTCGGGTATTTGGCGCATAGACATTTATAATAGTTAGCTCTTCCTGGTGGATAGACCCTGTGATTATTATATAATGCCCTTCTTCATCTCTTGTTACAGCCTTTAATTTAAAGTTTAGTTTGTCTGATATAAGTATGGCTACTCCAGCTTTCTTTTGGCTTCCAGGAGCATGATAGATAGTTCTCCATCCCCTCACTCTCAATCTAAAGGTGTCCTCAGATCTAAAATGAGTCTCTTGTAGACAGCAAATAGATGGGTCTTGTTTTTTTATCCATTCTGATACCCTATGTCTTTTAGTTGGCGCATTTAATCCATTTACATTCAGTGTTATTATAGAAAGATATGGGTTTAGAGTCATTGTGATGTCTGTATGTTTTATGCTTGCAGTGATGTCTCTGGTACTTTGTCTCACAGGATCCCCCTTAGGATCTCTTGTAGGGCTGGTTTAGTGGTGACAAATTCCTTCAGTTTTTGTTTGTTTGGGAAGACCTTTATCTCTCCTTCTATTCTAAATGACACACTTGCTGGATAAAGGATTCTCGGCTGCATATTTTTTCTGTTTAGCACACTGTAGATATCGTGCCAAGCCTTTCTGGCCTGCCAAGTTTCAAAGGAGAGATCAGTCACGAGTCTTATAGGTCTCCCTTTATATGTGAGGGCACGTTTATCCCTTGCTGCTTTCAGAATTTTCTCTTTATCCTTGTATTTTGCCAGTTTCACTATGATATGTCGTGCAGAAGATCGATTCAAGTTACGTCTGAAGGGAGTTCTCTGTGCCTCTTGGATTTCAATGCCTTTTTCGTTCCCCAGTTCAGGGAAGTTCTCAGCTATAATTTGTTCAAGTACCCCTTCAGCACCTTTCCCTCTCTCTTCCTCTTCTGGGATACCAATTATGCGTATATTATTTTTTTTTAGTGTATCACTTAGTTCTCTAATTTTCCCCTCATACTCCTGGATTTTTTTATCTCTCTTTCTTTCAGCTTCCTCTTTCTCCATAACTTTATCTTCTAGTTCACCTATTCTCTCCTCTGCCTCTTCAAGCCGAGCCATCGTGGATTCCATTTTGTTTTGCAATTCGTTTAAAGCGTTTTTCAACTCCTCGTGACTGTTCCTTAGTCCCTCGATCTTTGTGGCAAGAGATTCTCTGCTGTCCTGTATACTGTTTTCAAGCCCAGCGATTAATTTTATGACTATTATTCTAAATTCACTTTCTGTTATATTATTTAAATCCTTTTTGATCAGTTCATTAGCTGTTGTTATTTCCTGGAGATTCTTCTGAGGGGAATTCTTCCGTTTGGTCATTTTGGAGAGCCCCTGGCGTGGTGAGGACCTGCAGTGCACTTCCCCTGTGCTGTGGTGTATAACTGGAGTTAGTGGGCGGGGCCGCAGTCCGACCCGATGTCTGCCCCCAGCCCACTGCTGGGGCCACAGTCAGACTGGTGTGTGCCTTCTCTTCCCCTCTCCTAGGGGCGGGATTCACTGTGGGGTGGCGTGTCCCGTCTGGGCTACTTGCACACTGCCAGGCTTGTGGTGCTGGGGATCTGGCGTATTAGCTGGGGTGGGTAGGCAAGGTGCACGGGGGCTGGAGGGGCAGGCTTAGCTCGCTTCTCCTTAGGTGATCCACTTCAGGAGGAGCCCTGTGGCAGCGGGAGGGAGTCAGATCCGCTGCCGGAGGTTTGGCTCCGCAGAAGCACAGAGTTGGGTGTTTGCGCGGAGCGAGCAAGTTCCCTGGCAGGAACTGGTTCCCTTTGGGATTTTGGCTGGGGGATGGGCGGGGGAGATGGCGCTGGCGCCTTTGTTCCCCGCCAAGCTGAGCTCTGCCGTCCGGGGGCTCAGCAGCTCTCCCTCCCTTTGTCCTCCAGCCTTCCCGCTTTCCGAGCAGAGCTGTTAACTTATGACCTCCCAGACGCTAAGTCGCGCTTGCTGTCGGAACACAGTCTGTCCGGCCCCTCCGCTTTTGCCAGCCAGACTCGGGGGCTCTGCTTGGCCGGCGAGCCGCCCCTCCGCCCCGGCTCCCTCCCGCCAGTCCGTGGAGCGCGCACCGCCTCGCCGCCCTTCCTACCCTCTTCCGTGGGCCTCTAGTCTGCGCTTGACTCCGGAGACTCCCTTCTGCTAATCCTCTGGCGGTTTTCTGGGTTCTTTAGGCAGGTGTAGGTGGAATCTAAGTGATCGGCAGGACGCGCTGTGAGCCCCGCGTCCTCCTACGCCGCCATCTTCCGGAACCCCCTCTCTCAGACATTTAAAGAAGAGTCAATACCTATTCTCAAACTATTTCAAACAAAACAAAACAAAACAAAACAGAAGAGGGAAGAAAGCTTCCAAATACATTCTTATGAGGCCAGCTTTGCCTTGATACCAAAACCAGAAAAAGATACCACAAAAAAGAAACTGCAGGCCAATATCCCCAATGAAGGTAAATGCAAAAATCCTCAAAATATTAGCAAATGGCATACAATACTTTAAAAAGATAATTCACCATAATCAGGCGGGATTTATTCCAGAAGTACAAGGATGGTCCAATATACACAAATCATTTAATATTATACCCATCAACAAAACAAGGAATAAAAATCATACAATCTTTTCAACAGATGTGGAAAAAAACATTTGACAAGATTCAACAGCCATTCATGATAAATAATCTCAACAGTGCAGGCTTAGAGAGACCATACTTCAACATACTAAAGGCCATATATGAAAACTCACATCTAACATCATACTTAATGGTGAAAAACAGAGCTTTTCCTCTAAAATCAGAAACAAGGCAAGATGTCCACTCTCAACACTTTTATTCAACATAGTACTGGAAGTCCTAGCCACTACAATCAGACAACAAAAAGAAATAAGAAGCATCTAATTGGTAAATAAGAAGCTAAGTTTCACTATTTGCAGATGACATGATATTACACAGACAACCCTAAGGACTCTGCCAAAAAACTACTGAAGTAATAAATGAATTCAGTCTAGTGTCAGGATACAAAATTAATACCCAGAATCGGTAATACACAGAAATCTGTGACACTAATGAAGTCACAGAAAGAGAAATTAAAAAAAAACAACACCATATACAAATGTACCAAAAAAGAATAGAATACTTAAGAATAAACTTAAAGTGGTGATAGATATGTACTCTGAAAACCATAAAACACTGATGAAAGTAATTGAAGATGACACAAATGGAAAGATATACCATGCTCATGGATTGCAAGAATTAATATTATCAAAATGTTCATACTTACCCAAAGGAATATACAGATTCAGTGCAATTCCTATCAAAATACCAACAGATTTTTCATAGAACTAGAACAAATGCTACTAAAATTTGTATGGAACCACAGAAGACCCCGATAAACCAAAGCAATCCATTGAAGATCTCACAACTCCAGATTTCAAGATATACTACAAAGATGCAGTAATCAAACACTAAAATCTTAGAATTTACATAATAAGAATTAAATGTGTGGATTATTAAAAAAATAGTTTGAATGTGCACAGTATAAGTTATGAGCAAAAACATGACAAAATGGGAAATATTTACTGTACAAGAGTTAATATTGACAATATTTAAGGAACACTTAAATATTCATCAGATGATGACAAATAGCCCAGCAGAACCTATGGACAAGAATTGATTAAACAATTTACATAAGAGCAAATCCACATATCTGAAAAGCATGAAAAGATACTAACTTCACAAGTTAAGATATTTAAATAAATGTAACAATTATAAACTGAAGAATTATAACATTGATAGCTGTAGGGACATGGATTGTTTCACAATTTGCTGGTAAAAATGTGAATATAACACTTCAGAAGCAATAGGGCAACATACTTTAAAACTTATAAATATTTTTACCCCTTGAACTTAGAAATAAAAGAAATCATCAACAATTTTTATTATGACCTTGTTTTGTGATAAAACTGAAGACAATAAAAACCTCTGGAAATAAAGTGAATGTTTATAAAGTGGTGATTGGCTGAATTTATTGTTTCTTAATATGTCCATCATGAATATTATACAGACATGTAAAATTTTAGTTTCATGTATAATGGTTGACATGGAGACTTTCCACAAGGTATCAATGAGTAAGAAAAAATAAGGTGCACATTTCTTAAAAATGATGACAAAAAGACTGATGTGCATGTGTGTATACACAAACATGTTTGCACATGTATGTATGTGAATGGTTATAAAAGTGTATGAAAATCTAGGATAATAGAACTCAGTTGCTAACATGGGTTATCTGTGATATGGACACAGAAGAGAATAAGGAGTGGACAAAGGCAGTTAAAGGAAACAGAAAAATTACAAATTCAAAAGCAATAGCATTGTGATATAATTTGGACATTTATATAAAATTACATATGTACATATTTTTAAATAAAATATTTTTAAAGATGAAAAATTATCATGGTGATGAAAACAGAATGGGTAGATTTAACTTTAAAGTAAATGCGGCATTTATATTTTCCTAGTTCAGACCCAGATTTTCTTAAAATTCAACATAAAATGATACTGCAAAGCTTGAATGTATATTAAAATAATGCAATCGATGGTAAATAGCTTTTTCAAATTTTTTTCTCCAACATGAAAGGGAAAACATACATAGGGATTGGTCTTTTAATTAAGGTAGAATCAGTGGAAAGGAGAAAACAGCAGAAAGGAAGAATGGGACCAGCCTAAGGTTGAAATTTTAGTAACTTGATTGCACCTCCAGAAAGATGCAGGGGAATCTGATAGGGAGATGGCAATGAAATTTTCAATGAGCAAATATTTGCCAGTATCCCCCAGGTGCCAGACTCTGTTCTAGGTACTGAAGCCAGTGGTAAAAATGAAAGCACATAGTTCCTTACATGGAGCTTAGATTCTCTTTCTGAAAAGTAAGATCATAAACAAGTCAACGAGTCAATGGAGGTAGTCTCCAGGAGCAAGTGGGCTCCGGGACAGCAGATGGTACTGTGACGACCTGTGGCGTGGGAAGGCACAGCAGATCTGAGACTGACAGGGCAAAATGCCTCCCAGTGCAGCTCTGACAGGCAACGTTCTCAGGCGGGGAGAATAGTGAATGCCAAAGCTGTAAGTAGGACTAAGCCTGGTCCATACAAGGCTGGAGGGGACTAAATGAAGACAAGAAGGCTGAGGGCTAAAGATGAAGTCAGAGACAACTGGAAGGCTTTGCATGTGGTAGAACCTTCAAGGCCTCATTTGTGTGAGAAAACACAAATTAGAAGTTGCTAAAACCTGGAATATCAAAATATCAAGGAAAGCAAGCTGAGGATAGGGTACTTGGGGAAGCTCAGGGTTTACTTGCCAGGGAACCTGTAGGGCCACTCGCTTTAAGGAGCATAAAGCGCACTCCACGTCAGAAATCATCTGAAATAGCTACTCCAGCTGAATTAAGCGGGGACAAAGAGAACCTCCTCGAAGACGCGGGATTCTAGCCGAAGACTTTTAAGCCTGAAGTAGTATATCAAGTGATATCAATTATATGATGGCTACGGAAAAAACAAAAAAAGATTGCAAACCTGTTGAAGTTTAGGGAATTCCAGAGACATAACCGGAAGATTCCGAGTAAGGAGCCAAAGGAGAGGTAAGGCTATAAACTGCTGAAAGGGTGCCTGTTACAAATTTGATACACTCTGCTTATAAAAAGGATCAGAAGGTAAGTTCCTAGAGAAAGCCAACATTCACTTCAGTACCAGTGTGCCAAGAATTCAGGGACAGGAAATAAAATGGAAAGGAAGATTTAAAAACTTAAACAGTTACCTTTAATTAAATTTAAATTTTATTTATTTATTTATTTATTTATTTATTTATTTATTGAGAGAGAGAGAGAGAGAGAGAGAGAGAGTGTGTGTGTGAGTCTGTGTGAGCAGGGGAGAGGGGCAGTGGGGCAGAGAGAGAGACAGGGAGATATAGAATCTGAAGCAGGCTCAAGGCTCTGAGCTGTCAGTGAAGAGCCCGACAAGGGGCTCGAACCCACCAACTGTGAGATCATGACCTGAGTCACTTAGGTGCCCCTACGCATGTGGGTGTTAAGGCTACCTGAGTTCATTATCCTGATTCCTCATCCTAGTTAATATGTTTACTTCGGGCAACTGATTCCTGAGCCTCAGTTTCCTTATGAAGAAGACAGGGATCGTAATTGTACTTAATATCTAAAATCATAAAAATTGAATGAGATTATGCATATTATTTCATATTATAGTTACAGCTCCCTCCAGGTTGAGTTATTACTATCTCATTTGGAAAATTATTATTTTTTAAATTTTGTGGGAATGCAGCCAGAGCTAGAAAATTCTAACGTGCTTGGTAGACCTCTGGAGGTTTGAAAGCATGGGCTGATGGAGATTTCTGTGAGGGACTGGAGAAACGGGCGTCAGTTCTAGCAGAGGATGTCAGTCTGCTGTTGTCACACTGGAACCCAGACTCCAGTGGACCCAGACTGTCCATTTAGGCAGGCACCTAAATGAGACCCCTTTCAACAGCCCAAGAAGCAAATAAGAAACGTACTTGGGGAATATTTGGAAACGTCAAATTTTCAGTG
The DNA here is from genome assembly GCF_046562875.1 of Panthera onca. Classification (NCBI taxonomy): domain Eukaryota; kingdom Metazoa; phylum Chordata; class Mammalia; order Carnivora; family Felidae; genus Panthera; species Panthera onca. The sequence goes on along the minus strand of NC_138342.1, from coordinate 58,062,919 downwards.
GCAACAAAGAAAGAGCCAATTTCTTGGCACTCCAGGGGTCGTTTGGTTTTTTCTCTTTTCCCAAATTACTGGCATGGTGTGATTTGGGTCGTGCTGCTATTCTGATTCCATGATGTAACATACCAGGTGTGCTCACTGGTGACAGACGACCGAAGCTAGTTTTACAAGACAACTACAACAGGGCAGTCTTCCCAGTCTTGTGTGGCATTGCAACAAATTGATGACTGTGCTGTCTTGATTCACGATTTTTTGCATGTGTTCGGGGGCAGGGGTGGGGGTTGGGGAGACATCAAAGAGGCATTCATAACACGCTTGAGGTTCTAACCTTCCATCACCTGGTCTCGGCTGCTACCATAGGAGCCATACCGGTAATGACCATCCGAACATGTAGGAGAGACTTCTCTGCCCTTTGCTCGTCTCCTCCCTGGCCAGAGCCAGAAATACCTTTACATTTGTCAGATGGGTGCCTTAAAAAAATATCACTGTGCATCTCCCACGTGCCCAAGGCAGCATCCAGCCGTCATATACACCATCCTATTCACTTCTTTTAAGAGCCCATTTTACACAGGAGGCGTTGAGGTCACAGGATTTTCAGGGCTTTGCCTGAGATAGCTGCTGTCAAGTGTCAAGGGTATCTAAGCCTTCTCCCTCTGGATCCTTTGCCCACTTACTACAGAAACAAGGAAACCAAGAGGAGTGAAAAATTGCGGGGAATCTTATTTGAACTCATAACTCCTTTTACATCTGAGAAAATTTTAGACTCAAAATTAAATGATTTGCTTCAGGCACAGAGCCAGTTAGAAGCCTGTCGGGGAAGAGAACCGGATCTCTTCACTTTTAGAAGGCTCATATCTCAAAATCCCGCAAGGAACAGGAAGGACGTGAGATCCATGCTAGACAGCTGTCTGTTGGGGTGACCATGCCAGCTCATTGCTGGGGCAGTACATTTACATCTGCCTTTGGTTCAGCAGAGGGAGGGACCCTCTGGACCCTTAATGCCCAGCTTCAAGGCAACCAGAAAATTCATTGAAGAGCCACTTTATCCCATAGAGCCAGAGCTTAAAACTAAAGAGAAAGAGAAAGAAAAAAATAAGCTGTCAACGCTGGGCTAATGGTAAGCACAGAAATCATGTGGTTAAGAAAACAATTTAAGATTGTTAGAAGAGCATATAGATATGTTTAAGAAATGTAAGGTTGTATTTATCTTGCATTCTTTAAATATATAGGACAGTTTTGAAGGGTTCACCTACAATCAATTCTCCCTTTTCATAATGAGGAGAATAGATAGTATTTAACAAAATGACTATTTTTAAGTAGATGAAGCTTTGAGGAACAAAATTCTCATCTTGCATCTTGACTATAGCTAGAAATATATTTTAATACAATACAGTGAAAAAGTTCATGAATATTTATCACAGAGACATTTGCATGGAATTCTCATAAAAGAATCACACAACAGCCAAGAACCTGTTGTGTGAACTGATTTTCTAGGAGGAAATTATTCACTGATACTAGTGAATTCATATCTATACATTCTATAGTCTGACATCTGTGAGAGAAAATATTGGTGAGCAGCGTGATTGGCAAGAGCTATGAGGTAAAAGAATCAAAAATAAAACAACAAATTTCTAACATATACTTTTAAATAATACATTCACAAAATCTTCCAGAATAAAAATGCCAGATAAGATGATAGAGTGCTACGTAAATGAAGAAAAAATAAGTTTCAGATCCAAGCTCTTCTGAAGATACCTATAAACATCAAGAAAAAAATGGCTGGTAGAAAGATCTTATTGGATTATATGGAGTTTAGAAAACCTTATACAGTGATAAAAAGCACAGGATAATGATATATGAGTAATGTGTCCTTATCAAGCAATAATGAAAGCACAGTTTAGATTATTACAACAATATCTACTCTTTGATAATATTGATCCATATCTTAATACGTGTACCTTTAAAGATAGTGCAGTGTATAGTGAAGCAGCTATTTTCTTAAATGATTAATCTATCACAGCTTTTAACAGACAGAAGACTCTCACCGAGCTGTACATACAAGTCGGCCACACAACTTTCTGTTCATGAGAGTGATTCTATCTTTGGCCTTTTCACAGCAATTTTGCAAATTGAACTGTAACTTAAAATACCATTATTAAGGTAATTTTACACGAGCTGTGTTTTGGTTTAATTAGGATTCTAGCTGAAAACAAGTATATCCAGAGTTAACAAACCACTGTTGGCTTATCCTCCTCCCTCATCAGATTTTATCAATAGAAAATAATCTGGTTGTCTGATGGAAAGAGAAATTCAGACACGTGGTTAACACAACCTCAAATATTTTGGTCGGGAAAAAAAACCCCAGCATCTTCTTATAGCTTACGTCATATTTAAAAGTCTTTAAAATAAATAAATATTTTAAATATTTACAATCTGGCCGAGGGGAAATGGGGGGGGGGGGGGAGTAAACAAATACGTTTTCGTTCCTTACAGTTCTGTCTTTAGCAAAAACGACAGCGTAGGGCAGATTAATTTTCCTTTTCTCCCACACCAGACCCTAACCTTGACCTAGGGCTGCCTGTTGGAAAATGCCTGGTGGTTTGGTAGAAGGGAGGCTAAACCAGCATTTCTGGAAACCCTAGATCAGTCCAAAGAAGAGCTAAAAAATCTCTCCAAGTGCCTTCACCGAGGGCTCTGTGGTGTCCCGTACCAGGGTAAGAAACCACATTTTAGCCTTTCTGGCAAGTCGAAATGCACAAGATGCAGCCATAGACGCAAAGATCATTGCTCAGAATCACCACGGGTGAAGAGAGCAGTTTAGTAAAGTCTCGCTAGCAACAAGCACGCTCTGCGAGGAGATCAAACAGTTGTATCAATACGGCCCTGGAGAGGGTTTTTGAACTTCATGGTTAACAAAGCGCCGCTTTTCTCTCGTCGCGTCCCAGCTCTGCCAGCCTGGGAACAGGCATCCGTGGCCTGGAGAGTCCGGGCGGGAAAGACCCCCCCCCCCCCCAAAAGTTGGGCTGGTGACCAAAGCGACACCCTCCTGGGCAGTGATTCCACAGAGGGTGCCTGAGGAACTAGATGGAGAGGGATTAAGGAAAAATCGAAAGAGGAAAGGTGCAAAATCCAAGGTAACCATCCCCAATCGCAAACAGGAATCCTCAAAGCCGGTGGAAGCGCTGCGCACCCCAGCCCAGCCTGGCCGCGCCCTTACCTGCACCCTCACAACGGCCGAGTCCCGGCAGCCAGAGAGCCCTGGCCGGGCTTCAGCAACAGGTTCCACCTCTCCCGGGGCTGCAGCTCGGCCCCGGCTCCCGCCACCTGCCGCTGTCCCCGCCACTCCAACCCTGCTTGTCGCTGCCCGCCAGCTGGGCGCCCAGGGCTCTGCGCTCCGCTCGCTGCCTCCTCGTCCCCTTCAGCTGAAACGTCACTCTCCAGGGGGCACCTGCCGGCTGCTGGGATTGAGGAGAAGCTCTTCTCATCCCGCCTAGGGCAACGTGGATACTTTCTGTGAAATTGAGAATCCGTGTGCAGCAAAGGAAAGAAAGCAGCCCTCTGGTTTTGCGTGGTTAGTTGCCTCTCCACACCTTGGGCGAGTGATTTAGCCTGTGCCTCAGCTGCCTCTTTGGTAAAATATAGATAGAGGTTATGGTGATAATAACTGGGGAATCGGAGAATTAAATGGGCATGTATGTGCAAAATGCCTGGACATATTAAACATTACATAAACGTTAGCTATTGTTTTAAGGTTCTCATCACATCCGTGAGTCCTTGCAAAGGCCTTTTAGGTTGCAAGAAAACCTCTTTGGAATTCTGGAAATGTGAATTCACATCAGAATTAGAAGGGGCAAGGAGAGAGCCAGGGGTGAATGCTCAGTGATTGTGACAAGAAAATCTGCTCAGCTGGAAGTTGCTAATGGATCATGCCTAAAACTTAATGTATTAACTTAGAGGTTTATAGAATTACTGAGAAAGGAACATTTAAAGGTACTTTAAGATAGTAACACAGTCAGGGTCAAGTGCGGGGAAAGCCTTTGCATATGCTTGCTATCAGGTCTGATCCTCACAAGGGTGGGCTTATTAAGCAATGGGTGGTATATAATTACTCCCCAGTCCACACAGAGGCTCCAAGGTTCAGTGGCTTGTCCAAAGCCACTGAGGCAGTTTTCAAATGACAAAGCAGGACTTCAGAAGCTGAATTCAGTTCTCTATTAAATCTTTCTTCCTGAATCCCTGGTAAATGTGGGATACAAAAACTGCTTGAAGAGACCTTTTAAAATAGGATCCCTCAGCCCTGAAATTAAGGTTGTTGATTCAGATATGCATGTGTTTAAACCTGCTTTATGGCTATGTTGAAGATGCAGAAAGACGTATCTCTCCTAAGACTTCACCAAGTTCAAGGTAGAGACACCACTCCCACTTCTGTGAGGTTTATCCGGATACCCTATGCATAGAAAGTCATAGAAAAAAAGAAAGACATTAAACAGATAACTAATAGGAGGCAAGGCTTAGAAAATAAATTACGTCAGGGAAATAAAGCTAAAAAGAGGAAGGCATTCTGTAATTAATCTGAGATTCTCAAATTGAAGTGGAAAAAAAAATGTAGACCACCATCCCATTCAATCTCTCTTCCTACTGGAAAAAAAGATCATCAAAATGATAGGAATAATAGCAATGTTTTTGATGAGACAGTGAGGTAATGTCTAGCTTGTGAGAATTTTATTACAAATGAAAAGAAATATACAACTTGTCATGCAATAGTCATTAAATTGTGAGACACTTGCTGTACCATATAAAATGACACAGTGTGAACTGCTGTCCTGATTCTCTACCCCACACCCCCAAACCCTCCTGGAAATGTTAGACCATGTCCATAGCAGGAGAAAATTATATAAAACCAGAGAAGGACCTGAGATGCCCTTTCTCTTCTCTACTTCCCCTTGAATACCCACACACGCTGCTTTAACCTCTACCCTTTCATTTATCCTGCTTCACCTCACCTGGTTCAAACAGAAAAGCTTGTCTTTCCCACTAGCTAATGCTCACCAATACAACTGTAAGCTTTGCTCGCCACCCTCTCCCACATTTCTGCATTCTCACACTATCTCTCTTGTATATCTCCCTGTCAAATGAGTTATTCCCACTTTTTTTTAGGTTTATTTATTTACTTATTTATTTTGAGAGAGAGAGAGAACGAGCAGATACAAGTTAGGGGAAGGGCAGAGAGCAAGGGAGGCAGGGAGGCAGGGAGGGAGGGAGGGAGGGAGGGAGGGAGGGAGAGAGGGAGAGAGGGAGAGAGGGAGAGAGAGAGAGAGAGAGAGAGAGAGAATCCCAAGCTGCCAGCGCAGAGCCCAGTGAGGGGCTAGAACTCATGAACTGTGAGATCATGACCTGAGCCAGGATCTAGAGTCTGACGCTTAACCAACTCGATCCATCCCATTTAATAAAAAGCTCCTGCAAGGCCTTAAGTACACACACCCACATCAGTCCCTCCAGGCACCGCCATACTGTGAACTGCAGTCCAATTGTGCTGTTGGCATTTTCTCACTTCTTGCTCACTTATCGACCTGCTCCGATCAAGCTTCTGGTGATCTCATTCTAAATGTCTCATCTTTGCAACAGCCTAGCAAAGATCACCGATATCCTCCATGTTGATAAATACATTGGATTTTTTTTCAGCCAGTATTTTTACTTGGCTTTTGAGGGCTTGACTTCTTTGGAAACAGTGTCTTCTCTTGGCATCTTTCATAATTCTCTATTTTTTTGTTGTTTATTTACCCTGCATATGTAGCTAATGACTTTTCCCTCTCTTACAGGCTTCTTGTTTCCAACACAGCCATTTAATAAATGCACCAACTTAAAGCTCAGTGCTTGGTTCGTTTCTCTTCTTACTCTGCATTAAACTTCTAGGCATTCATATCCACACCAGTGCCCTCAATTACCACATATATGCAGGATACCCAAACATTTGTACCTGTAGGCCTCTCCTCAGAGTTCCAGACTCTTACTTGACATCTCCAATTGCTGTTTCAATGTCAACTCTAATTCAACATGTCTAATTAGATTCATCGTCTTCTTCCTAAAACATTGTTTCCCTGCTCAGTTAATAGCATTTCCATCCATCCTTTTCTCTGCTGACTTAAATATGGTGCAACCCAAGACACCACCTTGCATAATGGGACAGAAACTACATGCTGATGATGGCAGAGAAGCAGAATAAAAGGAGCCTGAGTCCTTGACTGCTCTGGAAAACTCCTTTTCCAGTTTTTACTGGCTTATCTCTGACTTCTTTTACATGTGAGAGAAATGAAAGTTCATCTTTAAAAGAAAGATATACATCTTTATGTGCCATTATTTATTACTTAGTATAATCCTCACTTAGTATAATCTTTAGTATAAGTTTAAAATCAGTATAACTTGGGGCGCCTGGGTGGCTCAGTCTGTTAAGCATCTAACTTCGTTTCAGATCATGATCTCACGGTTTGTGAGTTCAAGCCCCACATCGGGCTCTGTGCTGACAGCTTAGAGCCTGGAGCCTGCTTCGGATTCTGTGTCTCCCTCTCTCTGTCCCTCTCCCACTTGCACTCTGTCTCTCTCTCTCTCAAAAATAAATAAAACGTTAAAAAAACATTTAAAAAGTTCAGTATAACTTGATGTAAGTAGAAAGTGCATATTAATATACAGTACAAAATAAGAATTTTAAAATAGTTTGTCTACATGGTATTTAAAATGATGTGTACCCTACTTTGGAAATATTGCTTTACACAGTATGATAATAAACTGATATGTTGTGGTGCAGAAGGAAGGATCAGACATGCTAACCGTATGGTAGCTTTGGGAGAGTAGATCATAGAAGGCACAGCAGGAAGGAGAAAGAGAACCAGAAAGAAAGGAGCAGAAATGAACCAAGTGACTAGTGGGAGGGTAAGATGAGGGAAAGAGGGTGGGGAAAGAACATAACCATAACTGTAGTCATTTCTGATCAAATATTTTCTGATTTAGTTGTTTTGACCCCGTGGTTTTTTGGCAGGCAAAAAACAGATTGATTAAAAATAATGTTTGCACTGAAGATAACCCAGGCTTATGTTGTATTAAGAAAAACCTAAAGACAAAGGACATAGGTAAAAATTCACACCATTATAATTGTAAAGAAGAAACAGATATTGCTAATAATCAGAACAATGCATATTAAGGCAATAGTCAAGCTCCATTTTCCCATTAAATATAATAATATGAGCTTGTCAGGTTGATATGAAGGTATCATAATTAACATAATCCTTTTGAAAGGCAGTTTGATAATATGTATAAAAGCCAACAAAAAATGTTCCTAGACTCTGACTTCATAAACCAATTCCTGCAAATATATCCATCAGAAATAATTCAAAGGAAATAAATGCTACAAGCAGAAAATTATTTGTAATAACTTAAAGTTGAAAAACCATAGGCAATCTGGCATACAAACTCAATGAAATTTATAGGACTGTGACAATTTCAGAGAGAAAAAATTAGAAAATATTAAGTGAAATAAATTAAGCATGATATTTTAGGTAAATTAGGATCTCATGTATACAAAAATATGAATTCTTATGTATAATATCTGAGTGAGCGTCTGAATGATAAAACAGAGTACATGTCATGGTGGTATGATTGTAGAGTGAATATATTTTTTCCAGAATTTTTATTAATTATTCTATAATAATGTTTGTAAAATTAAAAAGAAAATGTTATTTAGTTGGATAAAAACACCAGAATGGAAAATCAGGAGTCCTAGAACCTGGTTCCATTTTGTCATTTTAGTGATTCATGAATTTCAGCTTGTCTATATAATATAAAGATATTCAACCAGCGTTTTTCAAGTTATAAAGGGCCTATGATTCTAATTCTCAGTTAAAATCTAGTTACCGAGCTATTCTACTTATCCCAGCCATGCAAACGGTCCACCTTGCTTTCCAAATTAGTCTATTTCCTTGTCTCTCCAGAAAGTAGTCTATTTCATTCACTTAACATTTGTTGATGCTCTACTTGGGTAAAATCATGTGCTAATACTTTGGATGGGCAAGGGGAAAATGAATAGGACTTAAATACATAAAACTATGCTCCTAAACTCAGGAAACTTCCATTTTTGCTTGCTATGGAGTGGCAAGACACAGGTTAGCATGTGATTAGGAAAGAGGTTTGGAGTCAAAGAAGAAAGGTTGTCACATGTGGAAGCATCAAGAGCTAAGCGTCAAAGAATAAATTCCATTCAGACACGGAAAGATGGGGATAGGGTAGATTAGGCAGGTGAGGCAAAGGAAACAGCAAGAGCAAAGTTAAGGAGCTAGGGAACTCTGAGGGATGTGTAGAAACAGTTCCTTGCTTGATTATATGAGAGAAGCATAGGCTGTAGGAGACGAGAGAGAATGTTAGACTCTTTAGGACCAGGGCCAGCCTATTCTGTAACACTGTCTGCACAGCTGCTCACTGAAGTGATAGGAGGGGCTTTTTCAGTTGCTTGTCATGAACCCTAAAAGGTGCTCCATGGGAGGGATAGAGCTGCCATTATGGAGTAAGGTAATCAAATAGAGGAGTCCAAAGCCTTGTTCCTCTCCTCATTCCCCACAAATTGTGTGTGAAATGCAGAACCAAAACAAAACAAAACAAAAACAAACAAAAAAACCCCCACATATTCTCCACTGAAATTATTCAAAGTGCCTAGAGAGTCTGGATCTGCATAAGAAGTCTCTGTGCACAGGAATTATGCAATCAGAAAAACAGATTCAGCAGTGAGGGACAGCTCCTTTCTCTAAAAGGCCAGATGAGGCTGGTTTTAGCTCAAGGAACCAGACCTGACCTATCATTGCCCGGTGCCCTTTCTCTACCTATAATGACTTAATACCATCATAGCAGGAAACAGGGAAGAGAAGACTGCATTGCCACAAGATCTTATCCAAACAAGAAGCGATTGTGATATTATGAATTCACAAGCTCCCAGATGATGCAAATGTTGCTGGTCCAGTGACAACACTTTGAGCAGCACAATCTTACAGAAGTTAGTAATTAACCAAAGTCACACAGCTAGTAAATGATAGGGACAGTGTTTGAACCCGAATTTGCCTGAGCCCCAAGCCTTCGTGATTATCTATTATGCTAACTCTACATAAGGAAATTGAAATTCATTTATAAAATCAAAACACAGGGACCTTTGATAGATAGTATGGAAGTTATTCAAGGCCTGATTATAGATGAGTAGGTAGGCTAAAACTTGGCATATGTCAAAGCCAGGGGGCTGTTAAGCACGTGGAACAAATTTGTACTAAATACTCTAGTTTCTTTTCTTTTACAAAGGAATTGGTAAAGTCAGAATCAATCAAGATGCAATTGGCCCTTGAACAACATGGGCATGAGCTGTGTGGATCTACTTATATGCAAATTTTTTCCATTAATACAGTACAGTACTGCAAATGCATTTTCTCTTATGATTTCCCTAATAACTTTTTCTTTTCTCTAGCTCACCTTACTGTAGGCACACAGTATATAATATATATAACATGGAAAATATATGTTAATCAACTGTGTTATCTGTGAGTCTTGCAGTCCGCAGCAGGCTATTAATGGTTAAGTTTTGGAGAGTCAAAAATTACACATGGGTTTTGACTGCATAGGGGTCAGCACCCCACTACCCCTGCATTGTCCAAGGGTCAACTGGACAGTTGATTTCTAAACAATATATATTTGACCTTTTTTATATATCCCCACAATGTGATGTGTTGCCGAGTAGTATGGAATAATATTAATGATATTATTAGGCTTCATTCTTCTTCTTCAAAGAATGATATTATTAGACTTCTTTCCTGCTTAACCTCTCTTTTATGTTAGACTGAACCGTGGAAAGGCATTACAAAGTAATTTCTAGTTATATGCTTTGGTTCTATTCTAGGAGCTCATTCTTACATTTAAGCTGCCTTAAAAAATCATGGGTTATCAAAACTCCAGTAACAATATGTGACAGATAAAGTTATGTGCTGCTTCTGGAAAAATATATCACGTTATGGTGAATGCTTAGGAATTAAAAATCTCACATTTCCTGGAAAGATGATGTTCAAAACCACCAAGAAGCATTAGAGTGAGAAGCATGTTTTCATTCAATTCATTTTATTAACTCCAAAATATCTGTGTTTCTGGGTTTTCTCAAGTACCCATAACTTTAGAGAATTTAGTTTAATCCATTGTATGTAAGAGTGGATTTATGTTGTCAACTTAGACTGTAAAATGCTCTGACCATCTGAAATGACTAAATCCATTTATCAACCCTTTGCCAGAGGCCTTACAGGTAAAGGTCAAAACTTGTCATTATCTAAAGATTTTGAACTTTAAGTCAGGGTAACTACACATATGAAGTTTAGAACTAAAAGCAGTCCAAAGATGATCAAGATGCTATTGAACTCAGAAATAACAGTGGCCAAAGACCCAGGAAGACAACTGTTAGACTCCAGGAGTTATATTACAATAATACTCACTTTTGAAATTTTGTATAATAAGGTTTCCAAATGTCAGGTTACTGGGGACTTTAAAGATGAGATTTCTGGGGACAAGGCCTTAGGAAACTCTCCCAGGTGATTTGGATGATTAGCCAAATTCCCAGAGGTTTGGGAATCTCTGAAGATCTTTTTACATCTAATTAGAGCTTCCCAATCACTCAGAAGTAATCAGGACAGGCATTATTTCTGTATTATATGAAGGTGAAAGGGTGCACTCATATAGACACTCAGAAAGTTGACCAAGCTCACAGCGTTGACCACAATTTAGAAAGGAAAATAGAAGACGTCTTTTTGTTCCAGATCTAATTCCTTTCTTCCACCTTAGCATTTTAATCTGCCTAAACTAAGCTATTCCTTTGACAAATGTCATAATGTAAAAAACCCAAGGAAATAGGCAAGTGGAAAAAAGAATACAACCAATGGTGCTATCAGTAAGCAATGTATTGTTATTTGTATGTATTTGATTACAATTGGTTTGAGATATAATTCTTGAATCCTTAGAATGAGTAGGCAAAAAAAATTTTATAGAAGGAAATCTTGAATATCTTATCCATTACTTTCAGCATCTCTACTGTGTGTTCCATGCATTGGGTTATCTACAATTTAGGAAGATTTGTGTTGTCTTTCTCCCATGGTTTGAGGACTATGGCTGGGGACCTGGGATGGGGAGTGGGCTAGCTGGGCATGTGTGGGTCCCTATGGGCAAGGCTAGCTGAGGAGAAGGAGCCTGACCTAAATATTGAGTACATCAAATCCTAAGCAGACAACAAAGGTGAGAGTAGCAGTAAGCGGGAAGAGGATGTGGGCAGAGATCTTCTGTAGTCTGCATTAAATAGACAGTGAAAGGGAAAAGAAGGGGTAAGTAGGATGCTTGATATAGGTACATGCTACAGGAACTTGCTATGTGGCCAAGATGACTCCTGTACTAGATTTAGAATTTCAATAACCAGGGGATGCTAACACAATTAACAAAGTCTAGACAAAGATGTACACCCTGAACACAATGCTGATTCTGCCTTAAACACTGAATTTAAGTTGAATCCAGGAGAGCCAGATGGTGATACCAAATAAGCAGCTGAAATATGGAATTGGAGTATGCCAGAGAGATTAGATTTCCAATTTAGATTTGGGGAGTCATCCACATGGAGGTGATAGTTAAAGCAGAAGGAATAAGTTGACTCAGCAAGGGAAAATTTGAAAAGAGAGGCAGCTTGAATTAAGAGCTTTAAGGAATATCTATAAGATAGAAAGCAAGACAGTCCTGGGAAATAAATGAGGATAAATTAGAAAGGTGTGAAAAGAATGTGTCCAGTGGCATGGAAGTCAAATCAAAGCAGGCAAGTTTCAAAAAGGACATACTAACATCAGGTGCCTCAAGAAGTCAAGAGAAAGAGCAAGGAGACAAGGCCACTGGAGGATTTCAATGACAAGTGGTGAGGGGGGCAGGGACATAAAGCTATGGGTCTGGCACACATAGACTATGGAGAATCATAAAGAGTTCTTTTAAGAACATTTTTTTAATGTTTATTTCTTTTGGGGAGAGAGAGACAGAGCATGAGCAAGGGAGGGGCAGACAGGGGAGACACAGAATCTGAAGCAGGTTCCAGGCTCTGAGCTGTCAGCACAGAGCCCGACATGGGGCTCAAACCCACAAACGATGAGATCATGACCTGAGCCAAATTTGGACGCTTAACCAACTGAACCACCCAGGCGCCCTAAATCATAAAGAGTTCTAAGTGATCAAATAGTTTTCTTTTTCCACTTGAGAAGAGTAAGGGAGAAAGAAGCTAAGTGTTTCACTCAAAATCAAATCTAGGATGTAGGCCTAAGAATCTTTATGCTTATATCCATATAGCTATACCTGGGATGTTCCTATTCCTCCCTGTGGATGCATGTGTAGACTTACAAGTATTTCCAATGTCAGAAATTGTCTGCTAAATTTGGCCCACCTGATATACAAAGCCATGCAAAAGCTTCTTACTGTCTCATAAAGTCAGTGTCTCTTTTAGTAACACTATGTGTATTTCAAGCATATGTACATGTAAATAAAGAACAGTGATTTTGCAGGGGTTTGCAGACTGATAGATTTTAAAAAGATCAATAAAACAGTTCTTAACTAGATGGTTTGTTAACCAATAGTTATAGCATTATTTCAGGCTCAGGGGTTATTAACACATCAAGTCTTGGCTTCAAATATCAATAGTATGAACTAAATGCTTGTGTTTTTTTTCAATTTTTTTTTTTTTAACATTTATTTATTTTTGAGACAGAGAGAGACAGAGCATGAACGGGGGAGGGGCAGAGAGAGAGGGAGACACAGAATCTGAAACAGGCTCCAGGATCTGAGCGGTCAGCACAGAGCCCGACGCGGGGCTCTAACTCGCATACCGCGAGATCGTGACCTGAGCCGAAGTCGGACGCTTAACCGACTGAGCCACCCAGGCGCCCCCTAAATGCTTGTTTTGAGGTTGCTGTTGCTTTTATCCCTGAACCTAGCAAAGTGCCCTAGCATAGAATCCCAATGAATATTTAATAAATGAAGGAGTAAATGGGCAAAGATATCTGATTTTTCTTAGGTTTAAAATTATCTTGAGAAAATAGTACATATTGGTAAGATGGTAACAGTCAAGCCAACAAAACATCTGCTTGAGCTGGTTGATAATATTCAGTCAACAAGTACTGTGAATTTACTGGATTTCCAGAGCGCAGCAAGTTCAAAGAGTGTCTCTCTTCCAGGGCTCAAAAGCAGGCAAATGAATAATTACATTCCTGTGATAACTGTAATAAAGTCACTATGGGGATATTTAACAAGATTTCTCTAGATCTTCCTTCGGGACTCCACGCAAGACCTCCCGGAAGAGGCGACATTTCAGCTGTTTGTTATTAGAGTATTTAGTACTTCAAATAATACTAAAGTGCAAGGAAAAAATTGTCAGACAAACCCTTGGGTAGAAAGAGGGTATTCCAAGTAGACAGAACAACATATTTGCAGGAACCGAGGAGAAAAAAGAAAAAAAAAAGACACAAAATTAATATTTATTAAATGCTAAATAAAGGCCAGGAATTTGCAAAGTGCATTATCTTATTTGCTCCTTACAAAAATTCTGTGTATTTTTTTCTTTTACAGCTAAGAATGTGTAGTCTCAGAGAAGCTAAATAACTTTTTTTAAAACCACTCAGCTAACAGTTGAATTGCCAGGACTTGAAATCAAGTCAGATTGACCAGGTAGGCCACAAGTTTAACCACTAAACTATTCTACATCTGCATTAGAATAACAGTAAGTGGTTCAGGAAAGCAGGATTCCAGAGCGCATGCCATCAGGAAGTAAAGAAAAGACTGGAAGGGCAGATTGCAGCAGAAAGTCAAGAGCTGAGTGCACCAAGAATTAGGAGGTTTTTCCTGAGGGCAATAGGGAGCTGTTGAAGATTTAAGCAGAATAATGGAATGATTGCATTGGTATTATACAATGATTGCTCTCTATATACATACAATGCATTGGAGGGAGAACAAGCATATAGGATTGCCTCAAAAGATGTTAAGAGCAAAAGAAATACTGGACTGCACGTAGCAATTTAGACTGAGAGGTGAATGGAGACCGTCTGGATACCTAGGATGTACAATTGACAGAACTTGGAAGCTCGTTGGCTTACAATACGAGAAAATAAGAAGCAATGAAGGTGCCTCAAATATTTTTCCCTTGGTTGGTTAGGTAGTTTAGGGCATTATTCACCAAATTGAGAACCACTCCGGAAGGACCACATTTTACCAGAAGAAAATGAGCTCTGTTTTAAACATGTTGTTTTCAAAGTGAAAAATATCAAGTAGACAATTGAACAGACTGTGCTCTCTGGTTTATCCTCTACCACCTTTCCTTTCTTATCTCTTTTCCGTCTGCCTTTGCTCTCTATGTTCCAGCCATTCTGAGTTTATGATTCTCTAAACAAGCCCTGCTTTTTCAACACAGGGTAAGCATGTTGGTTGAGCTAATAAATTGCTTTAGAAAATCAGGATTAGAAAGCCAGATATGAAGTCATCAAGTATGGCGTTACTTTGATAAAAGTAATATTTGTTATAAAAGCAATTGAACATCATAGTTGAGGGCATGACTGGGGCTAGACTACCTGGAATTGAATTTTAGTCCCATAGCTATCAGCTTTGTGAATTTTGGACATGTTATTTAACTTCTCTGTTATTTGGTTTCCTTATCTGTAAAATGAGGATAATAGTATTATCTATTCATAAGGCATTTGTGACGATTAAATAAGTTAGTACATATAATGTATAATAATATCTGATACATCAGAGACCTCAAAAATTAGCTGTTAATTTCCAGGTTTTAGTCAGATGGTAGATATTAGTCACAAATTTTACTTTCTTTCTCTTTCTCTCCCAAGATTATGGTTCCCTTTTCTTAGGATCTAAGAGAACAACAACAAAAAAAGATGTTATATGCTTAACAATGAATAATGCTCTTCACCACCCAGCTCTGAGGGAAGTAGAATTTAGGTTACTTTCATTTAGATAAAATGCTTGTCATTAAAGTGTAAATAGTATCCCATTAATCTTCACAGTAGTCTACCAGAAAGCTGGATGATAAATATATCCCCATTTCCCTCTTTTAAAATGTATCGATGCAAGAGATATTTGAATCGTTTGCCTCATTTAAAAAATCACAATACAGATAGGTAATAGATCTGGGTTTATTTCAAAATAAATGTTTTATTTATGAACTCTTGCTTTCTTAAAGTATTTTCTAACCAATCACCAAAGATCAAATTTCTCAGTAGATTTGAATAAGTATTACATCATTTTTAAAGATATTGATTATATATTATAATTTTTTTAAAAAAATCTAATCTTTATTTATTTTTGAGAGAGAAAAGAGTGTGGGCAGGGGAGGAGCAGAGAGAGAGGGAAACATAGAATCCAAAGCAGGCTCCAGGCTCTGAGCTGTCAGTACAGAGCCTGTTGTTGGGCCCAAACCCATGAACCGTGAGATCATGACCTGAGCTAAAGTCGGACGCTCAACCAACTGAGCCACCCAGGTGCCCCTATATTATAATTTTTTATAAGTAAAGATACGAGGATTTATGTTTAGCATCACTTTCATACCCATGAAGAATTCCCAAAAGTATTCAAATGAAGAAATCTGGGGGACCTGAGTGTCTCAGTTGGTTAAGCACCCAACTCGATATCAGTTCAGGTCATGATCTCAAGGTTCAGGAGTTCAAGCTCCTCCACACTGTTAGTGTGGAACCTGCTTGGGATTCTCTCTCTCTTCCGCCCACTCTGCCTCTCCCATGCTCTCTCTCTCTCTCTCTCTCTCTCTCTCTTAAAATAAACAAACTTTAAAAAAGAACTCTGGGCATTTTAAAAGATGTAAAAAACAATTAGCTAATATTTCTCTTTTTACACGTTTGTAACAATGGATGTGGGCTATAAGAATAGAAAGTTGTAAACTTTAAATGAAATTATAATTAGATTAAGATTTTAATACATTCTTCATATTAGTGATTTATTCATGACCAATTTACATATATTTCTGTGGAGGGTGCCCCTTGACAACAAATTCATTTAATAATATCATCCTGACCCAGTAATAAATCAACATGTTCCATTAAAATACTAGCTCCATGCCAATTATCTATTAATGCTTTTTAAATAAAAAACAATGTGAAGAATTTATCACTTATTGGATAGATTCATTATTTTGACATTTTTAGTGAAATATAAGCACTAAAATTATTTAAAAATCACATATTGGTTCCTTGTGACTACACAGAACAGTAGAAGTGAGGATTAGTCAGTCTATTTATATTCTATGTGTTTTACTTTGAATAACAAATCAGTTCTCAAAAGTTCTAAAGAATCAGAGAAATATAAATACTCTCAATTTGTAGAAGAAACAGTTAGTGTAAATATTTTTGTCTACAAGGGCACCCGCGTGGCTCAGTAGTTTGAGCGTCCGACTTCAGCTCAAGTCATGATCTCACAGTTCATGGGTTTGAGCCCTGCATTGGGTTCTGTGCTGACAGCTCAGAGCCTGGAGCCTGCTTTGGGTTCTGTGTCTCCCTCTCTCTCTGCCCCTCCTCTGCTCATGCTCTGTCTCTCTCTGTGTTTCTCAAAAAAAATAAATGTTAAAAATTTTTTTTAAATAAATATTTTTGTCTACAAAGAAATCCACTGAGCACGTCCCAAA
Source organism: Panthera onca (assembly GCF_046562875.1). Taxonomy (NCBI): domain Eukaryota; kingdom Metazoa; phylum Chordata; class Mammalia; order Carnivora; family Felidae; genus Panthera; species Panthera onca. The sequence continues at coordinate 58,046,199 of NC_138342.1, read as the reverse complement.
GTACTAGACTTTTCAGTTGGATGTTTCTGATAATTAGATAATTACATCACCATTACAAAAAAACAAACGAAACCTAGGCAGTTGTACAGTATTCCAGGCCTGTTGTTTTTTGTTTTTTATGAAAAAAATATAAGAACACTCTTTTGGGGACAGCAAAAGAGTCTGCTAGACTAGACAATAAACATCTTAACATCGAATATCAACGGACTGTTACAGAAATGTTAACTTAAACCTATCAAATTCATGTCATTATAAAATTGTCATCATTAGACCATTTGTCTTTGTTACTTATTTGCTATAGTTTTTAACATTTGGAGAGCTATTTCAAAAGAGACTTTGCTCAGATAAAGGCGCTTCCCTACCTCAAGAGAGAATATCCTTGGAATAATGTAATAAGTCTTCAGTTTTTCAATGAGAAAAAATAAATGGTGACTTTTTAATGCACAATTGCTGTCCAACAATCAGGGCATCAAATAGGCACAAAGGGAAGTATCATTTAAGCAGGAAAGAATAGAATTGGCATAAAGAACAAAAAATCCACCCTGAGGGCTGCTTCTAGAAATATATAAAGGTAATTTAGATAAAATAACGACAGAGAAAATTAAACACATGAGTGTTAGAGAAAAGGCTAGCAATAACCTGTCCAACCCAGTTTCCTAATGGATGCACTAGGGACTTCAAACTCTGGCTAATGCTTTCAAGTTTTATTATATGCTATAAAAGCATCTGCCCATTATTTAGCAGACATTAGAAAATTTGAGGCACCAGTGTGGCTCAGTCTGTTAAGCGTCTGACTTCAGCCCAGGTCATGATCTCATGGTTCATGGGTTTGAGCCCTGCACAGGGCTCTGTGCTTATAGCTCAGAGCCTGGAGCCTGCTTTGGATTCTGTGTCTCCCTCTATCTCTTCTCCTCCCCTGCTCTGCGTCTCCCAAAAAATAAATCAACATTTTTAAAAATTAAAAAAAAAGAAAATTAGTGAATCACCACTATAAAATTAGAAGAGTATGATTTAAAGCAGTGACATGTCTTCTTCATAATATTTAAGAAATAAAAGGAAAATCAGAAGGGAAAAGCTTCTGTGAATTTCCATTTTGGGGAGTTTGTGACTCCTGCTTGAAAAGATTATTAATGGGGCGCCTGGGTGGCTCAGTCGGTTAAGCGTCCGACTTCGGCTCAGGTCACGATCTCGCGGTCCGTGAGTTTGAGCCCCGCGTCAGGCTCTGGGCAGATGGCTCAGAGCCTGGAGCCTGTTTCCGATTCTGTGTCTCCCTCTCTCTCTGCCCCTCCCCCGTTCATGCTCTCTCTCTGTCTCAAAAATAAATAAACGTTAAAAAAAATTTTTTTTTAAAAAGAAAAGATTATTAATGATGAGGATAATATAGTAATGATGATTTGAAATACCTATTTGAAAGTACAAGAGAATAGGGAAATCCCTAGGGTCAAACACGAAGATGTTGGAAAAACATAGCTAAAGCCACAGCTCTCGAGACTTTGAAGGCCTTTGCCAATACTAGCCCTTGCATTTTAATGACTGCCAAGAAAACAAAAGACAAGGATACACAATCATGCACGTAAGTTGGAACTGAGACACCACTGAAGCAGGATCTTTGAAAAGTTATTCCTTTAATATTAAGGGTGAGGGAAGAGTCAAGGAAAAAGTGGAAGACAGGGAAAGATACCTATCTAAGCCTGTGTTCTACAGAGAAAAGTGTTTCCCGAGATAAATTAAAACATAATTCTGCCTTTGGACAGGTTTAGAACTTGAATTTTACTCTCTGGTTGATTCTATACACAAAATATAATGAGTTAACTGACGAAGTCCCATATTAATAGAACTCTTGAGTTCATGGAAGAAGTGAAAATAAATGTCTCTTTATAGAACCAGGCCTTGCAGTATTCGCATAGATTAAGATTGGCCAAATAAAAGCTCACAGTCTAAAATTATAGAAAACTTAAGGATAAGTTTAAGTCATCAAATTAGTCTTAGAAGACACGACTTTCTCTAATTTCACTTAGCATAATACCCTCTAGTTCCATCCACGTAGTTACAAATGGCAAGATTTCATTCTTTTTGATTGCCGAGTAATACTCCATTGTATGTATGTGTATGTGTGTACACATATGCATATATACATATATATGTGTGTATATATATGTGTATATATAATATATACACACAGACACACATACACACACACACATCATCATCATCTTTATCCATTCATTCATCCATCGATGGACATTTGGGCTCTTTCTATACTTTGGCTATGGTTGATAGTGCTGTTATAAACATTGAGGTGCCTGTGCCCCTTCGAAACAGCATACCTGTATCCCTTGGATAAATACATAGTAGTGCAATTACTAGGTCATAGGGTAGTTCTATTTTTAATTTTTTGAGGAACCTCCATACTGTTTTCCAGAGTGGCTGCACCAGTTTGCATTCCCACCAGCGGTGCAAAAGGGTTCATCTTCTCCACATCCTCAACAACATCTGTTGTTTCCTGAGTTGTTAATGTTAACCATTCTTACCAGTGTGAGTTGGTTTCTCATTGTGGTTTTGATTTGTATTTCCCTGATGATGAGTGATGTTGAGCATTTTTTCATGTGTTGGTTGGCCATCTGGATGTTTTCTTTGGAGAAGTCTCTATTCACGTCTTTTGCCCATTTCTTCACTGGATTATTCATTTTTTGGGGGTATTGAGTTTGATAAGTTCTTTATAGATTTTGGATACTAACCCTTTATCTGATATGTAAAATTATATCCTCAAGTACTTCTGATATTTCCAAATTATTAAAATCTAATATAAAAAATATATATGTTAGAAATGGTTATAAAGCAGAGTATGCAAAACATGAGCAAAAAAGTATAAGATGCTATGAATGATCGTACAGGATAAATAAGAGTCTTGAATGTGGCAGAGGCAGTGGGAATGGAGAGACCTGGTCACATTAAAGGGCATTTTAGGAGATTGAATTTAATACCTATCATATGGGGGAAACAGAGCAATTAATGTGAATTTTATGTCTCCTTATAAAAAACACTCTGCATTCTCAATGAAATCCTTCTGTTATTCTGGACTCTATAAGGGTATGCAGATGTTTGTCCTGACTTCAAAATCTAATCCTTTGCATACTTTCTGAATGATCTGTCCTTTCTTCGTCTCTGAGACCTACTCTTCTTGATTTTACATTAAAAGGTATGCCTAGAATAATACAAAAGAGCTCTAACCTGATTTTTAGAATAACTGAAGTCATATAGATCTGTCTTAACCATATTCTAAGAGCAAAACTAAAATCCAGGTAACTAACTACTAAGCCATTATATATCATTCCCTAGACCATTGCTACTCAAAATGCAGTCCAAGGACAGGTGTGAATCTATGAACTGTTTGTTACTTGTCAGATACAAAATGAAGAACATGTGACAGAATGTAAGTTAAATATATCACTAAGAATACTGTGTAGTTAAGCTGACATTTCTTTACAGCTAGACTTTCTTTTTTTTTTTTTAATTGAAGTATACTTAACACATAGCATTACTTTCAGGTATACAATATAGTGATTTAACAATTCAGTACACCACCCGGTGTTCATCACAGTAAGTGTCCTCTTAATCCCCTTCACCAATTTCACCCATCCCTCCTGACAAACCACCCTTTGTTCTCTGTATTGAGGAGTCTGGGTTTTGTTTTGTTTTCTTTTCTTTTGTTTTTGTCTCTTTTTTGTTTTGTTTCTTAAATTCCACATATAAGTGAAGTTATTGTATTTGTCTTTCTCTGACTGGCTCATTTCACTTAGCATTATATTCTCTAGATCCATCCATGTTGCAAATGGCAAGATTTCAATTTTTATGACCTCATAATATTCCATTTCTCTCTCTCACACCACACACACACACACCCACCCACACCCCACATCTTCTTTATCCATTCATCAATGGACATGTCAGCTGCTTTCACATCTTGGCTATTATAAATAATGCTACTGTATGTATACACACACACACACACACACACACACACACACACACACCACATCTTCTTTATTCATTGATCTATGGATGGACAGTTGGTTTGCTTCCATATCTTGGCTATTGTGAATAATGCTGCAATAAACATAGGATGCACATCTCTCTCCAAATTAGTGTTTTTGTTTTCTTTGCTTGAGTGCCCAATAGTGGAATTACTGTATTATATGTTAACTCTATTTTTAATTTTTTGAGGAACCTCCATACTCTTTTCCACAGTGGCTGTACCAATTTGCACTTGTGTCACTCTGCTCAAATTTTCCATTTCTTCCTGACTCAGTTTTGGAATTTATATATTTCTAGGAATTTATCCATTTCCTCTAGGTTGTCTGATTCATTGGCCACAAAACAAGTCTTAATAAATTTAAAAATATTGAATTTATACTCTATCTTTTCTGACTACAATGGTATAAAACTAGAAATCAATCATAAGAAAAAATCTGGAAAGAACACAAATACATGAAGATAAATAACATGCTACTATACAATGAATGAATCAACCAAGAAATCAAGAGGAAATCAAAAAGTACATGGAAACAAATGAAAATGAAAACACAGTGATCCAAAATATTTGGGATAGAGCAAAAACTGTTAAGAGAGAAGACTATAGCAATACAGGCCTACCTCAGAAGCAAGAAAAATCTCAAACAACCTAACCTTACACCAAAAAAAAGCTGGAAAAGAACAAATAAAATCCAAAGGCAGTAGAAAAAAAAGACATAATTAAGATTACAGCAAAAGAAAATGAAATAGAAACTAAAAAATAGTAGAACAGATCAATAGAACCAGGAGCTGGTTCTTTGAAAAAATAAAATTGATTAACCTCTAGCTAGACTCCTCAAAAAAAAAAAAAAAAAAAAAAAAAAAAGAGAGAGAGAGAGAGAGAGAGAGAACTCAAATAAAATGGAGGACAAACAACTGACATCACAGAAATACATAGGATTATAAGAGAATATTATGAAAAATTATAACAAGACTCTTGATGAAGGTAATTGTGTCTCATTTATATTCCTGACATAAGCCCATTATCCCACTGAGAAACAGCACCTTGAGTAGCACTACCCTGGATACCACAGAAATTAGATATGCTTGCATATTATATATATTCAGTAGGTTTTTGTTGAATGAGAACTTTAACTCAATGCCCAGTGTTGTAACATGAAAAAGTTGACAGGAGGTATTTTCACATGAACATTTCATTACTATATTACTACCTAGTGCACTGTTGATTAAGATTGTTAAAATCCTTTCAGAGGAAAAATTTTTAAATACCCTCAAAAGAAACATTGCATTCAAAATATTATGACTAGTTTGTCTGATTCAAGCTATTTATTCCCAAAAGTAACGATGACATGCTCACTGCAGCAGACTTGTGCCATGCTTGCTTTTACTAAGTCTTATTACAGGTGAAAAAGCTAAAGGCTATCCCACTAAGTGAGAACTTGGTCCTTACTGCTAATTGTTTGATCAGTGGCTGACAGCTGTTTCATCTGAGTGTCCTACATTTGTACCATTTATTATTATTATTATTATTATTATTATCTATGCAAATGAGGATAAGAGGATTCTACCATATGAATACCTAATTGTTCTTCCAGTTCCTTTCCAGGGAAGGGAATCTTTGAGGCTTTAAACACTGCATGGTTCTGGTATCCCACTTTGAGCTGTGGAATACAAAGACTATTTTAAGTAATAGAAAAAGAGAGCTTTGGCTGATTTAAGATTTTTTTTCATTTGAAGTAGAGAAAGTGGCAACTCTTCTACAGTATAAAGGTATTGTGGTCTGTGGTCTGTGTAACTCACAGACATACTGTAGTTAACATATTAAATGAGAGGACTAGCTCATAGCCAAGATGGACAAAGATCTCTTGAGCAGTCTGGGGCCAGCCCTCCTATTGTACAAGTAACATTACATCAAGAAACATTACCTTCAATCCTGTGGAATTACAGGATAAGGGCTTTAAAATCACTAGAGCACCCATACTCCTTACATGTGAGCCACACATAGTGATTTCCTTCCAAAAAGTACAGTATGAAAAGAGGAGGGGAGAGAGCAACTTTACAATGGAGAAAATTGACAAACATTACCATAGTCAACTGACTAAGGACAACTTCCATAGAGATCAATCATGTTGATAGTATGTACCTTTGATATGAGATGACAAAAAAATGACATTTTACTGTTGCAATCTTCCTCCCCAAAACTCAGTTTAATCATGAGAAAAACATCGGATAAATCCAAATAGAGTACATTCTACAAAATTCTACCTGACCTACTTCTCAAAACTGTCAGAGTTATACAAAACCAGCAAAGTTGAAGAACTTATTACAGCCCAGACGATTCTACATGAATGTAATTAATATCCTGGATAATATCTTAGAATAGAAAAAGGATATGTGGCAAAAAACAAAGGAGATTGGAATAAATTATAGGCTTTTAAAAACAATAATATATTAATAGTGATTCATTAATTGTTACAAGTGTGCTATACTCATGTAAGATGTTCATAATGCGGAAAACTGAATGCAGGGTGTATGAGAACTCTCTGTATTATGTTCACACATCTTCTGTACACCATAGTTGTTCTAAAAAACAAAATTTACTTTAAAAAGTCAGTGAAGGGGCACCTGGGTGACTCAGTCAGTTAATCGTCCGACTCTTGATTTTGGCTCAGATCATGATCTCACGGTTCATTAGATGGAGCCACACATCAGGTTCCGTGCTGACATGCAGAGCCCTCTTGGGATTCTCTTTCTCCCTCTCTCTGTCCCTCCTCACTCTCTTTCTCAAATAAACAAACATTCTAAAAAACCGGTAAAGAGAAATCATTATGTACATCATGATAATTGAAGTGACTTGAGATATTGCAATCAAAAGGAATTTAATGTCAACAGTTGGTTATAAAAGAGATGGAAGAGCTAAGAAACCAAAGAGAAGAGGTGGAAGCTGCTAGCAGTCCGAGTGCTGGAGGGTCAAGTGGGGGAGGTGGTATTAGCCGAGCTCAGGGGGTGGCTGCCCAGAAGAAGCTGGAATAACAGTGGGCCTGTCCAAGGAGAGCTGGGACTACAGAAGGAAAGACAATCTAATGGGAAACTGGGGCCATGAACAAGGGACAGATGGTACAGAAAGAGGAGAAATGTTTTGGCTGCTTCTCCCCTTCCACTTTCTAGTCTTTGGCCAGGGCCTCCGATTAACCTACCGAGAAGCCATGTGGGGCATGGAAGCCTGGGAAATGTGGTTATTTGAGAGAGATACCTTTTTATTCACTTCTTAGTCTCATTTTTTAAAATGTGTGTTTCCTCTTAACATTATTCAGGATTAGCATTTCTCTTCATTAGCATTTTATTGCATACACTTTATGTTTTTTAATCAACTGTGAAACGTTCCTGAATTATGTTTCCTCAAAAGAGCTGAGTCACCTCACTGAAAAAACAAGTCAAAAAAGTCGCTTAGCTTAATTTAAACATCCTGAAACAAAAGTTTTGAAAAAAAAAAAAAGCTTTTCTGCTATTTCTTTGAAATAGAGGAAAACAGAGGAACTCAGTGATCAGCGACGAGTTGAATATTATTAATTTCCCAGTATGGCCAAACATATCAAGTGCCTGGGATTAAGCAGCATTTTGAAAGGGAGAGAGTATGTCAGTGGTTTTGATGAGTGGAGCACTTCAGAAAGAACAAGATGCAAAAACTTTCCTTGATGGTTAACTTAATTACAAGATGTTCCAGTTTTGCCAAATTTTTAATTTCTATTAAGGTTGAGGAATTATTACACCATCCATGGATTCTTTTTTTTTTTTTTTTTTTTTTTTTTTTTTTTTTTTAAGAGACAGAGCATGAGCAGGGGAGGGTCAGAGAGAGGGAGACACAGAATCCAAAGCAGGCTCCAGGCTCTGAGCTGTCAGCACAGAGGCTGACACAGGGCTCAAACTCATGAGTGTAAGATCATGGCCTGAGCTGAAGTGGGACACTTAACAGACTGAGCCACTGAGGCGCCCCAGATCATCCATGGATTTCTGACTCAAGCTTTCAGTTAAGAGACTGAGTGGGTTATGTTGTGATCTACCGTATCTAAATCAAGACAAGGCGCTTAGAGGAACAACTTCCTTTCTGCAGTGTTTGATGACATTGTCTTCCCAGAACTCTTGTTGAAAACTCTTAGAGTTCTTTCCACAGAAGGAATTCCTTATGCCCCAGAAAATGGAAGATAAATTCTAGGGAATCATACTTAAAAATAAATCACCAGGGCCATACTAAAGATTTAAGTATACAAAACTAGGCACACAGACTTTTAACCAACAAAGAGTTGAATGGCACTATTATGTATTTAATTCAAAGACTGTTGTATTAGGTATCCATGAGCTGAAGCATAAATTTTAGGGTATGTTTTCTTTCCCAGGAGGCTATAATCATGGCAATGAGGGCAAGATGCCAACTTAACTCTCGGAATTAATTCAGCTTCACCAGGGAAGTCATCATGACTTTGCAACATGCTATGGGAAGTTTAACAATGTGATTTCATCAGAATGGTTGTGCTCCCCAAATTAAGAGAAAATAAATGCACTTTACTACCATGTCCAGGACAGTAATGACCACCTTCACATGGGTAAGGCTAGGAGGGAGGATATGCACAGTAGCAGAGGTATATGACCTTAATCAGAGCTATGAGAGGGAAAGCAGAACAGATGCCTTAAAAATGCTTACTTGTTTCGAGATGTCAATCTCACTTCATTAGCCATCAACAAGATTGATATGTAGCCTAAAATCCCTCCTACTAGAAAACTTAATCTTAGTACACAAAACAATGACTTTTTCTGCCTTTGTTCCCCCCATTCCAAAGAGCATGTCATCACACAGACTAAAGATATGTTGAATGTTCTAGCTAGAAGATATTTCTCTTTCTAAATTTCCAAAGAGAACTTTTGGCTCTTCATTTTCCCATCCATCCTGAATGCTGCCTCCAGCTTAATCTACCTAAAAAAGTAAGCAAACAAAAACTGTTTACATACTGTGTAAAACACCTAGACTTAGAGAAGAGAAAAAAATAATTTTGATCTGTATTATATTGTAGCATACATTACATTTTTGTGTTTTCATTCTGGGCACTAGAATTATGATTGCATTTGTTAATTGGGATCAGAGTCCCAACTGGTCATTTTTTTTCACAACCACCTATCCTGGAGGTGAGGAAGGAAACTCTGGAGAGACACTGAGGAAGAGAATGAACAAGACTGAGGTTTTGAAACTCTGGGAACTGGAATCCTTCTCAAGATCCTTCCCAAGATCAGAAGCCTATTATGGCAAAGAACAGGAGACAGTAAGGCTTGCCAGGGGAGCTAAACCAGAAACAGTATGGGAGAGAGGTAATCCAAATGCAGGGCAATGGTCAAGAGGCTAGTCCAGAAAGGGTAGGAGGAAAAGATTAAAGTCAGCGAATTCACTAAAGCCGTGAATTTATAGCCATCCCAAGCAAAACTAAGATCAAAACTCTGTGTATAGGCAGGGGCGAAGTAGAAAGAGCAGCTACTATAGTGGGCAACAGATTGCCAGGCAAGAGATGGTGAAAGGTCAAGGGGGCACCTGAGCAATCACCTCAGACAATGTTTGCATTGAGGCTTGCCTTTATGATAAGCAAGTGCAATGGTTCTCAGAGTGTGGTCCCCAGCCCAGCAACAATGGAATCACCTGGGACTTGTTAGACATGTTAATTCTTGGGCCTGTCTCAGAACTACTCAATCAGAAACTGGGCCTCTGGTCATGGGCCTACAATCTGTGTTGTACTAAGCGCTCCAGGTGATTCTGGTGCTTACTACAGTTTGAAAACCATTGGATTAGTAGGTGAGACTAGTTTAAAAGCAGAAAGTAGAATGCACTATAGACAAGCTTGAAGAGATTCCTTTACTTGGAAATTTAAGTAATTTCATGTTACAAGATAGCAAGTTCCATTTATTAAATGGTGCGCGAGAGCTTTTCTTTGCCCCTTCTGATCAACTCCACTCTTTTCCATCCTGTTTTGTGCCCTGGGAAGGAAAATCTGTTTTGATTAGCATCAAAGGGCTCTGGCTTCTTCTTGGATTCAGCTCATGGGGAGCTCTAGCACACCGTGAAAAGAGTACTATAATTATACTAGTGCCTATGGTTCCAATACAATCCACCCACACCTTTGCTGAATAAGTTTTTAAATAAACCACTTTGGCAATAAACTCTCCGTAAATAAACCAAATTAAAGTGTTGTGCTTTTTATTGGGACTTTGTATAAGACTTAGGCACCTCCTCAGATTCCCTAAACCAGCAGCTTCTTGCTCTCCTCCTCAGTTGCCTCCATACTCAACCATCTGACTGCTGGGACTTCCGTTGCCTGTGACCAACCGCCTATCCTAGGAGAGCTGGGGACTGTGGAGCCCTTTCCCTCTAGAATAGTTAGGCTGACTAGCTACATGCCTAGAGTTTCTGATCCCTACTACCCCTTCGAGGCTTCAGTGAACCACCGTACCACAGGGATTGAAATATGGCATACCAGATAAAAACAGAAGGGACCAAATAATGAAATGAAACCCAGAAGTTGAAGGTAGTTGACCAATGGGAAGTGGGAGAATGGAGGGAGCTAGGCAGATTAATTCTCTCTCTTCCTTGGACTGCTCTGATGCATGATTTTTCTAGCCACGGAGAAGTCTCCCAGGCTAAACATAAGTACCTCCAAAAACTATGCTGTGTCTCTTAATGGCTTATGGTGGAGTGGCAGCCAGCATAGTCAAATGTAACTTCTTAGCGCTTCTCATTTTTTGTTGTGTCACATTCACCTCTCCCACTTTGCTGCCTTAGGCTTGCAAAGTCCAAAAGAAAACAGAGTGCTTTCATCCTAGCCTGGGGCCCTGTGATGTAGAGATCCCTGGTTAAAACATTCCTAACTATTACAATAGCTAACATAACCATGAACACAGAGACAATAAAGTAAAATAGCATATAAACCAAAATTGCTTGGTTGTTACTTCCTGACTAGTTAGTATAGACTCTACCAGATGAGGCTAAGAAATGTCATCTTGGCTCTGTTCAGTTTCCTGATCTTACTCTCCTGTGTTGCATGATTACTAGTCTGCTGTGCTCTATATTATCTTTACTGGGCATGGATACTTCCGTGGATTCAGGTATTTGTCCTCATTGCAGTGTGTTGTCAATTTCTTTGTATTTATTTAAAACCCATGCATCAATAAACAGCCTTTATTAATTGATGAGTAAGGTGAAGTTAAAGGTGCCACCACATCAGATTTAAAGAATCATATCATTGCCCAAAGTCTTCATATTAATCCTCAGTCCAGCCTAGTCAATATAATGTTTGCCTTAGATCTTGAAGCCTTTAATCTCTATTGACTATATACGCTGTGATTTTGTAACAGAAGTGTGAAAGAAAGAAATAAGGGAGAAATGATATAATAAAGTTGTACATTTTAAACAGTAAAATATTAGCTTAATAGGGATATAAGAAAATTTAACATAATTGCAGTGACTGCATAAATAATGACAGCCAGGATATATGATTATTTTGTTACCACTGCTACCAATGTTGTTTTTTTCAAACTACTACCTAATGCTTAAAAGAAAAATCTATACTCCTCTGGATTTTAAAGTATAGTAGCAGGGTTATAATTGGGCTTTCTTGGATTACTCAGGATGCCAAAGGGTTTCAGGGCCATGATTGTGAAGATCATTTCACTGCAGAATAAATGTATTCATGCTTAAATATGAGGTAGCATTGTGTATTGTAAACAATGGTGTACTATGCAAATACAAGATATAACTGTCACTTATACAGATATTGGACAGTAAGAAATGTTCAGCGTATGGCAACAATTGCTTAATAATTATTGAAAAATAAAACAAAAAAAAAGAAATGCAGAAGGAGCATATTAATTTATAAGGTTCTGTTTTGTTGAATTCTTATTAGTTGATGAACAGGTGTAATAACTAGTGCTTCATAACTTATAACTATTATTTAGAACCCTGCTTTGCAAACTATGCCTCACTGAATAAGAGGGGTTTTCAGAGATTCTGAGTCACTATGGTCTTATCTCTCAAATGACATTTAAACTGCCTGAAGAAACAGATTAGCACTAAAGTTCTTAGAAAATGTCAGTTAAAAATACTGCACTTCAATAATTATGTGGCAGTGTAGGTTCACTGACTGTAGCAAATGTACTCCCTTCTGGTGGGAGATTTGACAGAGGGGGAGACTGTGTGTATGTGTGTACAGGGAGTATATGAGAACGCCATACTTTCTGTTCAGTATTGCTATGAACCTAAAATTTCTTTTAAAAACTTAATAAAAAATAAACAGAAAAATTATACTGCCTACTAAAATATTTTGAAACTACTGACTATCAATATTTAGTTTGCTTTTTTACTTTGGTATATGAATCAATGGCTATTTTTAGAAATGAACCTAAAAGTGGGAAGATTTTCCTTAACGTAGTGTTAAAAAAACAGAAAGTAAAAATTGGAAATCTGTGTATATAGAAACAAACAAGTCAAATTATAAGAATAGAAGTAATGTAAAAACTAAGTTTTGAGTCGTTGGTACTATAAATAATACTCGGGAAAAAGTTTTCAATTTGCTTACCCTGTCAGATTTTCTACCTCGCTGATAAATAGTCCTGTTTGTACCTAAGGCATAGATAATAAAATCAAAAGAATGAAAAATTACCCAGTGACCTAGAATTTTTACTGTTAATATTTATGATAAACATCTAAGCAATGCGCTACAGCTTTCGTTGGAATAGAAATAGATGACATTTAATAAAATTAAACTAATTTTAATTTCAAATTGATTCATTAAGCAACTTAAATGACTATGCGAATCAATTTATCTTCATCAAATCCTAATGAATCTTTCAATGTACATTGAAGTCTTTGGTGATATTACTTCATTCCAAATATTCTTCTTTTCTTTTAAGTTTATTTGAGACAGAGTGAGGGGGAGGGAGGGAGGGAGAGGGGCAGGGGCAGAGAGAGGGAGAGACAAAATCCCAAGTAGGCTCCACACTGTCAGTGCAGAAGCAGTCACAGGGCTTGAACTCACAAACCATGAGATCATGACCTGAGCCAAAATCAAGAGTCAGATACTTAATCCACTGAGCCACCCAGATGCTCCCAAATATTCTTCTTTTAATACAAGTTTTTATAACTAGTCATTTTTAACAGACAATATGAGTGCAATGTTATTTAAAAATGACAACATAAAATACCATTGGCCATAAATATAAATATATATTCATATTCATATATATGTTTTATATACTAAATTTATACACATATATATACACACACACTAAATTTATATATCTACTGTGTGTATATAAATATATATATTTCATTCTAATTTCTGTGCTTTGACAAGATTTTCTCTGAAGTTGATTCCTTATTTGGTCTTCTCTGAGAATGAATCTGGATTGGGACCCTCACAGTCCACACAGAGCAGAATAGTATGTATTGTTGATATTCAATAATGATCTACCATAATTTGTGTTCCTAATTACAGGTGAGGCAGGGCTTGCTTGAAAGAAAAGGTGCCATTCAGACACACACACTTATTTTACCTCCAGCATCAGAATGTGTTCTATCTAGTGTATTCCCAACGGCTCCTACACCTAGCTGCTTGCCCAAATTATGTGATTTCCCATAGTAAAACAAACCAAAACAAACAACAACAACAAAAACCCAGGCCTAAATTTAAATAAAGGAGCCTATGAAAAAGAAAGCTAATCAATCCTTTTAACAATAATTATGTGTGTGGAAGAAAAGCATCTATATAGAAAGGCCCACAAATCATGCCCGTACAGCTCAATGAGTTACCACAATGTGAACCTGCCCACGTAACTGTCACCTGTGAAGAAATAACCATTCAAGTTAACTGAATAATCTGGGTTCCAGTTTAAGATGGTGAAGGAAGACTGAACTCCCCTCCTCTGCAGAACACACAGAATGACACCTAATAATAGAACAATTCCTCCTGAAGAACCCAGGGCGGACTAAATAGCTTCTGGACAACCAAAGAGAGAGAACTGCAAGAGAGATCAAGGCACACCACAGTTTAAGAGAGTAACTAGCTTATAAAGCCACAGGTCCAAACAGTCAGCAAGAGGCACCAAATACACACAGTCTACATAGAGGCCATCATACATAAGACCACTTCTCCAATGTTAGACTTAGCCACTTCACTAGATGCATAAAAACAAATCCACAGCATCCACAGAAACTAACACAGGAAGTCAAGCAAAATTAGGAGAGAGGAATATGCATTAAGATAAGAAACAAGAAAAAAAAAACTTCAGAAAATTAAATGAAACTGAGGTAAGTAAAATGTCTGATAGAAAATTTGAAGTAATGATCATAAAGGTACTCACTGGGCTGGAGAAACGAGTGGAAGAACTCAGTGAGACCTTCAATAAATAGTTAGAAAATATTCAAAAGAACCAATAAGAGTTGGAGCATATGATAAGTAAAAATAGAAAGCACACTAGAGGAAATTGGTAAAAATCACACTAGAGGATACAGAAGAACATATCAGCAATCTGGAAGAAAGAGTAATGGAAAGCATACAAGCTCAACAGCAAAAAAAGAATTTTTTTAAAAAGAGGATAAATCTGGGGACCTGGGTGGCTCAGTGGGTTAAGCGTCCAACTTCGGTTCAGGTCATGATCTTGCATTTGTGAAATTTGAGCCCCGCATCAGGCTCTGTGTTCACAGATCAGACCCTGGAGCCTGCCTCAGACTCTGTGACTCCCTCTCTCTCTGCCCTTCTCCTGCTCTCACTCTGTCTCTCTGTCTCTCTCTCAAAAATAAATACACATTAATTAAAAAATAAAATAAAATAAATTAAGGGATCTCTTGAAAAAGATCAAGTGAACAAACATTCATATGATAGGGGTCCCAAGAGAAGAAGAAAGAGAAAGAGATAAAACTTAGTTGAAGAAATAATAACTGAAAACTGCCCTTAAACCCAAGAAGGACCATACCATGATACATAATAACTAAAATGTCGAAGGTCAAAGATAAAGAATCTTAAAAGCAGCAAGAGAAAAACAAAAAGTTACTTATAACTTTTTATAGGTAAAAGTAAGGGAAACTATAAGGTTATCAGCTGCTTTTTCAGCAAAAATTTTTCAGGTCACAAAGGAGTAGCATGACATATTCAAAGTTCTGAAAGAAGAAAACCTACAGGGGTGTCTGGGTGGCTCAGTCAGTTAAGGGTCTGACTTCAGCTAAGGTTATGACCTCATGGTTTGTGGGTTTGAGCCCTGTGTTGGGCTCTGTGCTGACGGCTCAGAGCCTGGAGCCTGCTTTGAATTCTTTGTCTCTCTCTGTCCCTCCCCCACTCTCTGTCTCTCTCTCAAAAATAAACAAACATTAAAAGAAAAAAAAAAGAAGAAAACCTACAGCCAAAATTACTCTCTGCAGCAAGGTTATCACTCAGATTTGAAGGACAGATAAAGAGCTTTACAGATAAACAAAAGACAAAGGAGTTTCTCACCACTAAACTAGCCTTACAAGAAAAAGAAAACCATGCAAGTTTAATATTATACCACAATATCCATAGTTGATGACACCACTCAAGTTCTGGTAATAGTTTGGAATAAGAATTTTAACATAATGTTTGTACGGTTTAGTTTCAAAGTATATACAGATAAAAGGGCTTTAAATCTTACATATAGAGCGGTAAAATTCTCCATTTTTAAATGGAGATAATAAAAAAGGGATAATAAAAATATAAATATTTGTTATGAGAGTGTTATGATGGGAAAACAAAAAAAAAATAGTTCTTGTGATTTAAATTGAATTCAATTATAACTTTGGTTTGTAAACATGCTGTTAAGAATATGGCATATTTTTCAAAAGAATGCTTTTTTAAAAAAGTTTTTTGAATGTTTTGCTAATTTTATTTTTTTCTTTCGCAGAATTTTTGCATAGATGCCATGGTCTTTATTACCCTTATCTAGTTTTTCCTCTCTTGCTTTCTTTTTCCTTTGTATTCATTTAAAAAAAAATTAATGTTTATTTTTTTTTTTTTCAACGTTTTTTTTTTTTATTTATTTTTTTTTTTTTGGGACAGAGAGAGACATAGCATGAACGGGGGAGGGGCAGAGAGAGAGGGAGACACAGAATCGGAAACAGGCTCCAGGCTCCGAGCCATCAGCCCAGAGCCTGACGCGGGGCTCGAACTCATGGACCGTGAGATCGTGACCTGGCTGAAGTCGGACGCTTAACCGACTGCGCCACCCAGGCGCCCCTAATGTTTATTTTTGAGAGAGAGACAGAGACAGAGAGACAGAGTGCAGCCAGGAAGAGGCATAGAGAGAGAGACAGAATTCAAAGATTCCAGGCTGTCAGCACAGAGCCCAACATGGGGCTAGAACCCATGAACCATGAGATCATGACCTGAGCCAAAGTTGGACACTTAACAGACTGAGCTACCCAAGTGCCCCTCCTTTGTATTCATTTTTGAATGGAAGTAGGTTCATCTAGCACTTAAAGTCTTAAGGTCATTGGGGTGGATCCTGCAAGGGTAGATCCGAGTTACTGAGTACTATTGAAATGTCATCCTTAGACTTTAAGCCGAAGATCCTGCTTAATAATGTTTACATTATCCTCTCAAGTCATCTAGACAGCCTGAACAAAGAGGGACATTTTAGGCATTTCGAACTGTTTTCCCAGGTATATTAAAACCAGTGGCCCAGTAATTAGTTCTCTCTCTGCTCAGCTTTTTTTTTTTTTTCTTCAAGTATACAATATGGCTAAAATCTCTGTGTTTTTGTTTTCCACCTGTCCCTGTGGATGGATTAATCTCTTTCATTATCATGTACTTCAGGTGCCTTGCTTTGGAATAGAATGGGGGAACTGAATTAGAGAAGTATCCTAAGAACTGTGACTTTCTAGTGAAGTATGCCGTACTGCACATCAGCCACCCTTGTGTTGACAATTGGTTACCATGTGCAAATTACTTTCAAATACATCAATCTTCATCTCTTTCTTAGGTTTGGATGGCCTCCAGACTTCTCCCTCAATATAATTATGATTCCCTCTCACTGAAGGGAGTCTCTTCCACTGCTAACAGAACTTGTTGGTGAAAAATGGAAAATTAACATTTTTCTTTCATGACCCCAGATTGTTCAGGGAGAGGATCTCAAAGTACGTGTTAATTCTGTTCACTTGCAGGATCCGCTTTGCCAAAGAACCTTGGGCAATTCTACCTAAGCAAACTAATGAGGCTCGTAGGCCAATTTCTAGATGATAGTGTGTCCTTTTTTGTGAACATGTATATCCGGGGAACTGCTACTTAGCATGAATCAGAAAGGTTAAATTGTTCTGTTCCCTGTAGGTTATTTTATGTAAGTTTTGACAAGGCTACAGAGTTATTCATAGCATGTTCCTTAGTTTTATGCATTACGTTGTGAGAATTCTTTTACATTCTTGTCATTTGGTAAGAGCTCTGTTAGAGAATATACGAGGCTGGCCTCTCAAAATGAGAAAGGACAAGTTGAATTTTGAATCCACATGATCATTCACGTTGAATAAAGAGGGAAGCACAGTACCTATAGAGGGAGAAACAGTGACTGGACCACGATCAGGGTATTTTCAATGAAGAAATATCTTTTTCTCTGCCTTTTCTAAAATTAGGATGGGGGTGAGCAGTTTGGAGGTCTTACGCCCCTGCTAGAAATTTGAAATAGTGTCACCATTAAGGAGAGAAATCTTAACATAAAGGAAATAGTGCAGGTAAAATCTATTACTTATCAGATCAAAAAAATAAAGAGAATTGACTAAAAAACCCTACTGATTCTGAATTTGTTACTGTTTCATTTTTAAAATTACTTTTGTTATTCTGGATGTGGTGAAGAGAGGGGAATCATCCTCTGTCTTTGGTGAAAAAGTCCCTGAGGTCATTCTCCCTTGCCTCCATCTTTGTCCCTCTGCAGGAAGGGGTATTGGTGAGTTTTGTCAGAACTGCCTTTATGATCTAAAACAGCAAACTGACCTCTTGGCGCAGGAAGTAGGAATTGGTTCCCTGTGTTTACTAACATATTTTATAAATTGTGTTCTGACAGAACTGCCTTGGAATTTGCATTGTTGGGAATCCATCGTTTTAGCATTAATAACCTCGGCCACCTCCATGCCTACCGTTTATCTCTTTAATAGTTTCCATTATACTTTGAGATTTAAGAAGTTAGGAAGGTGGAATAGCCAATCAAACAAGCAAATGATACAATATCAGATCATGATAGATACTATGAAAAAAGTAAGGGACTTGAAAGTGATTGGGGGAGAGACACTTTAGATGGGTGGTAGAAAACTTTTCTGAAGAGACTCATTAACGAAGATCAAAAGAGGAGCTAATAGTGACAAAGTTAAAAGATGAGGAAATGAGTGAGAGGAGACAGGGCTAGATCATGTAGGCCATTATAAGGAGTTTGAGTTTTTAGTTTACTGAAAGACCATTGGAAAGTTGTAAGCAGGGACATGACCTGATATGATTTGTTTGTTTAAAAGTTCATCCCAGCTATCAGATAGAAATGTACAAAAGAGAAGCAAAAATAATGGAAACAGAAAGGTCAATTAGAAAGCATTTGTGATAGTGTGTTGATGACAGACATGATTTGAACTGGGGTGGTTCACACAGAAAGGAACATAAATTATCAGGTCATCATATATTTTAAAGGATATTGTTAAATAGGAAGGGGCAGGAGCTGTAGCTCAGCCAAGGAGAGGAGGGTAGAAGGAGAAATGATCAATAGGAGAGAAAGAAAGGAACTTGGGCTAACTCAGATTTATAGCCTAAGCAATTGAAGGAATGAATGAAGAAGTCACAGTGGTCTACAGGTAAATAGTCACCCATGTACAATCGGGGCCAGACACCCCTAAATTTAGATGTTTCACTCTTTTCTGGAATATTTTATTCATTGTTATATGTTCTATTCTAAAATATGAAAAGGAAATATAAAAACTGAGCTTTCTGTACATATTGGTATAAATGTTATTAAAGAAATTGAGATAATTTAAAGTAGTATGGCCAACAGGTGAAGATAGTAGACTTAAATCAAGTTATAACACAATGATGTGGATGCTAATTTTTTGAAAATATTGACTTATGCAGTAGAAATTTATAAATTTAGACATTGGATAGACTTTAAATTCATATACTCAGATAAATCATAGAAAAACATGTTTTACACAGAGAATTGAATATAATTACAGTAATAAAAAATAATGACCACGCTAACAGTCAATTCAAGTACCACTTATTGAGCAATTACTACAGACCAACAAAAGTGCTAAATACTCTTATACAATATCTGACTTAATTCTTACCAAATTCTCCCAGATAGGTATTATTCTCCAGACTTTACAGTTGAAAGAATTAAAACTTAAGAGGCTAAATAATTTACTCATGATTGAACAGCTATTTCATGTCGGGGCATGGAGATCTTAAGTGCCAGAAAACATCACAATCAACTATTTAAGAATGGTTTAACTTGACAGCTTCAATATGACTAGATGAACAGAAAAATCTTAGAGCTGAAAGGGCCCATAGAGACAAATCTATTTCAAGAAACCGTGGTATTGTCGATCCAACTCAATAGCACCAGGGACACAAATCTTCCTTTTCTTGCTGTTGCAGTGAGGGAGAACCTGTGTCATGGTGATTCTGCGGCAGCTTATTGAAGAAGGGTGGGAAAGACATATTTTAACATCTAGGTTTTGTGTTAAGTGATTTCAAAGTGGGTTTTAAAAAGCAGGGCTTTCTCTGGCTTGGATGGTATCAGAAAGTGGGGAAATTTTCTCTGATTGGATAGCCTAATAAATCTTATCTGGAAGGCAGGAAGAATGAAATTAAGCTAATGCCTTAATTAAAAAAGAAACACTAGTTATATTAGCTGACATATTGGGATATTTGATCATTTTTGTGGTTTGGACAATTTTTATGTCTTTGTGTTCAGACATGTAATCATGTCTGTCATGATTGTCATTACACAGCAATCTCGTTTTTGCCTCGTCAGATGTCAGTGCTCCCGGAAATGTATGTCCAGAAGAAGAACACCAAGATCTAGCTATGAGTACTAGCTACTGCATGTTGGGTTGGCTGCAGTTTTTCTTTCTAGCGCTGACAAGATCTGTAATTTCTCCGTGTGCATGTATTTTCTACATAATATTTGCATAGATTCCTTTTATTTCTTCACTTTAGGTAATAGCAAGACACTGAACATATATATAACTATATGACTATAGTGTTATATTGCCAATAAATACACCTTTTTGATACAAAAAAAGTCAAATTTCCCTTTAAATATAGCACCACTCAAAGACAACGTATTTCTTCTTGGCATTCGTTTTATTTTTCACCTATTAGATACTGTATGGAAATTCAAGAGGCAGTTGTGTGTGAAAATTAATTTAAAGCAAATCTATCATGATGTAGCAATTGGAGGACTGAAAATTATTCTCTTACTTTCCAGTTCTTTTTTTGTGATATATTGAAACAACATTTAAAAGGCAAAATATAGAACACATTAAGATGGAGAGTTTCCTGTGTTTATAATTTCGTGTGTCCAAGGGCACCTGGGTGGCTCAGTCAGTTGAGCATCTGACTTCAGCTCAGGTCATGATCTCACCATCTCTGAGTTCGGCCCGCATCCAGCTCTGTGCTGACAGCTCAGAGCCTGGAGCCTGTTTCAGATTCTGTTGTCTCCCTTTCTCCCTGCCCCTCCCCCACTCGCGCTCTGTCTGCCTCTCAAAAATAAAGAAAATTAAAAAAATTTTAAAAAATAAATAAAATTTAGTGTGTCTTTTATAAAAGTATGATTATCTTAAATTCAAACTAGTTATAAAAAAATCACAATTTGGAAAAACCCCCTCATTCCTATTCCTCAGAGAAAATCATTACTAATAAACATTTTGCTGAATATGTAATGGGCACATGTATATATTTTTATCTACTAATATAAAAAGGAATTTCACTATCCATGCTACTACATAACTACATATTTTACACAGAAATATATCATATCCAATGGAATCCTTTTGTTGATATATTATAAATTATGGACCCAATTCCTTATTGATTAGATTAAGTCTTTTGGCCAATTTTCACTAACAAAGATAGTGCTTTACTGCTTATATATATATCCTTGTATATTTGCCTAATTATTTTTTAGACGTTAGACTGTTGCATCATAGCATTTCCATGATTTATATTTTGGAATTTATTTCCAGATTTCACCCCAGAAAGGTCAGACATGTACAAGAGTGCTTATATCTTGATAAACTCACTAGTATTTGTAAGTATATTTCCAAGTAGTAATATTTGTGTATTTGGATACAAATAAATCCATGGGGCGCCTGGGTGGCTCAGTCGGTTAAGCGTCCGACTTCGGCTCAGGTCATGATCTCTCAGTCTGTGAGTTCGAGCCCCGCGTCGGGCTCTGTGCTGACAGCTCAGAGCCTGGAGCCTGTTTCAGATTCTGTGTCTCCCTCTCTCTGACCCTCCCCCGTTCATGCTCTGTCTCTCTCTGTCTCAAAAATAAATAAACGTTAAAAAAAAAAATAAAAAAAAAAAAATAAAAAAAAAATAAATCCAAATGGCCGATGGGCACATATACCACATGTGCTGGTTTTGCTTTTGTAGGGAAAAACTCGCTGAGAAAGGATCAAGAGCAGGTGTAGTGCTGTCCCTCTTCTCTCCTAACTTGGCCTCTTGCCTCCTCATAGTTCAAAGCAATGGTCAGCAATGTGGCAGAAAAGAACATTAGCTCAGTGAGAGACACCCTGTCCCATGGACTATGTGGCTGTAAGTCCATAATTAGGGGAAGTGCTAACCCCTCCTCTGGTGGGATCAGGGACAGTAGCAATATGATATGTCAGAACCTTAACTCCAGTCCCATCCTGCCTCTTCCTGATGTACTCACATGCCTGGGGTCAAAGCTTTGCATTGCAGGCCGCTTACCAGATCAAGATTCTGGCAGGATTTGCCACACCAGCCTCTACGGCTGTGCAAATACCAGTCCTTGCCTGGGTATGTCGGACCGGGGTCCATTTCCTGGAGTCGATCAGGGCTGACTGCTTTAAGCACTGGATGATATCCACTTTTCCATGGAGCTTTGCAGGAGTGGGTGGAGACTGACTCTTTTTCTGGATAGGCAGGGTGCCCAGAAAAGCGTGGGACAAATTAACCCTTACCTTTCATTTTTTCAATGATAAATAACATGTCATTCTTAAGATTCCCATTCCTTTGATTTATAGTTGGTTGATCATATATTTAAATCACTATCTGATTGCATTGCTCCGTTGTTCCTTATTCCTCTTATTGCCAGTAGTCCAAACCACCATCATGCAATAACTTCCTACCCAGCCACACTGCTTTTATTCTTGCAGCTCTACCTGTACCTGCATCTCCACAGAGTAGCCCGAGAGACTCTTTGCCCTCTGGTCCTCAGGGTTTCTCTACCTCGGCACGATTGCCATTCTGGATGGGAAGATTCTATATTATTGATGGCTGTCCTGTGCCTTGTAGAAAGTTTGACAGTTATCTCTTTCTTCTACCCACTAATGTCAATATCAAACCCTCAGTTGTGACAACTCACAAGTTTTCCAGCCTTTGCCAAATGTCCCCTGGGGACAAAATTACCCCTGCTTGAGAACTACTGCTAAGGGTTTTGTCCCTTACACTCTGCACTCTGATAACATCCCAGTTCTTAATTAACCTGCCTTGATCACATATCATTTCATTCTGCCTTTATTCATTCTGCTCCAACACCCTTGGCCTCCTTGGTTTTCTATGAATGCATCAATCTCTCTTTTTTTCAAGACCTTTATGCTTGCTCTTTCTTCCATGTGCCTTAAATTCTATTCCCCCAAATCAATTCATGGTTCTCTCTTACTTCACTGGTTTCTGCTAAAATGTCAACAAAGATGTTTTCCTTAATCACTCTGTGTAAAAGGCCCTTTTATTTTCAATTATTCTTTATCCCTGCTTTGTTTTTTAATGTAATTGTCCCAACCTGCCATTTTATGATATAAATCTGTTTATTATTTGTCTCTCTCATAAAAATGTAAGCTCCATAGGAAATGTTATCTTCTTCCTGCCTATTCAACCATATCCCAGCACCTGGTAGCTATTGGGTAAGTAGTTCTAGAATAAATGAATGGAAAGAAGTAGAAGGGGAATGGATTTTTTATATTACCAATTCCAGATGGAAGAACTGACAAAAAATATTATTTTCAAACCATGACTCAAAGAGTAGTTCATAATAGTAAAATCAGCTCTCCTTACCCCTCAGCTAATCCTGATGCCAACATACTCCTGCCTACCTTTTCTGATCATAGAATTGCATTTCAATAGAGAGCTTCAGTTAGTTATAAATGCTTGTGTTTCTGGCACATGCAGTAAGAACAGGAAAGAGGTAGCTTCGCAAACAGAAGTAGACGATAGCATTTCATTTTCTTGGCCCATTACTGATAGAAAGTTTCTATGACAATTTATCAAAATCTGCAGAATTTTCTGGTGCTTTCAAATCAAGTTATGATTATTCATTAAAAGATGTTTAGCATAATCATTTCCTCCTGGTTATCAAATAAATAGGATGGTTGGTGATTCAGGCTCATTTAAAATTGTGATACATGAAATTCTATTCAAATTAATTTTATGGACCTAACTACAATAACACACTATCCTATTCATGCTTATGAGCAGATTAATTGGTCATTTTATCATTAAAAATAAAACTTTGCAACCAAATTTATTTTATGTATACACATTTTTCATTGAAATTCACCTTTCTATGGTCTTCAAGATAATAGCTTGAACCAAGATAATATGCACCAAAAAGAAATAAATAAGTGCTTTAATGTAGCAAAGCTATAACAGCTAATATTCAGATTCAAAATCTGAATGTTTTAAATTTATACACTTATCAATGAAGTAGAGAAACACAACAATAAATTATATATTTAGCATTATTTTTAAAATGCCTTAACTTGCTATGATCAATATAAATTTATTCTTTATATAAATTTTATACTATATATAATTTTATACTATTCTTTATATAAATCTTTATACTATACTTGTACAAATTTGTACAAAATTATGCTTTCTTCTACTTAAGCACAATCAATCTTAGCATGACTAGTGTGTGACAATGTGACATTTTACACTTTCTGATGTGATATATAAAAAATACATGTCACTAACATAGTATATTCTTGCTTAAACTATCTGGACTTAATCCAATCATGAGGGATTATCAAATGAATCCAAGACTTGGCACATTTTACAAAGGAACTGGCTTGGATCCTTTAAAAGACTCAATACTATGAAAAACAGAACAAAATAAAAACAAAGGTAGACTGGGACTTTTCTACTATTAGGTATTAAAAGAAACAAAAGTCCTATAACACTCAAAGGCTGTGCAGGAACTTCAGTTAGAGCTTATGGATCTTACTACCTAAAACAAACAAAGGAATGAATGAATGATGAATAATCAAGTAACTGTTAAAATCTACACCTCGTGCAATCAGGGAAATTTACATATGAACTATATTGGTTATGATGTTTTTGTATTAGTGATAATTAGGTTAATTTGGACAACTGCTATACTTTTTTGCAGTTGAATACTGAAAATCAAGTGTCATGATGTCAGCAACTCCAGTTCAAATGATTCAACCAAAAATAAGGGGTGTGTATGTGTGTGTCTTTGCAGAGGAAGAGAGCAAAACAGTAGCAATGTTGGTAAATTATGAGTGAATTTATGCAAAGGATAGGCAGATATTTCTTGTATTTGTCTTTCAATTCCTCTGTAGATTTGAAAATTTAACAATAAAAAAGTTGAGCAGCAATAAGCTAGCTTTTAAAAAATAACACTATTCTTTATTTTTATAGGTCTCCAAATGTTATATAGTACATTTTCCCCCTTAAAGTTAGCTTGATAGTATTCATTCTCTTCTAAAGACAGAAGAGTAGCCTTAATTTTATTTCAGGGTGACTCTGTTCATATGACAACTGAACCAGAACAATGTGTAGTTCTCTTCTACGTATGCCTACAATTAATAAAAGTTTCAAAAGGAGCTCTACTGAAAATGTGCCTCCAGGTTTTAAGATCATGGATTTGTACTGTTTTTTGGCACATAAAAATAAACTAATGGGAATTCTACTGTTCCATTTAGCTCGAATCTTAAAGGTATGACTCATTTCTTTCCAAAATAGCCCCTTTTAACTCCAAAATATTCCTTAACACAATACTGACACTTTGAAAGTATAGTTAACTTCTCCTTATACACAATATATAAGAATGTGATATGTATTACAAAATTAATACAAAGACAAAACAGTTAAGTCTATTTACTTATTTAAAAATACTTCTTGATAGTTACTCTAAGAAAGGTATTGTGTAGGCTATCATGGCAATTTTAGAGATGGTATGATTTAGTTCTTTCCCTTATGGAATTTTCAGGCAAGCTAGAAAAGAGACATGCCTGCTTTCAAGATAGTACATTGTAAGTCCCCTAACAAAGGTATAAATACATGCTCTAAGAAGTCCAAAGGCAAAAAGAATTTCCCTTGTTTCCTTGGAGAAAAAGAAGTTCTTTTGGAAGATACAATTATGTGATCTTGACCTTAAAGGGTATGCATGATTTTTAAGCAGGAAAACTTTTCTGGGATCCAGCTACAAAGTAGAAAATTGAGAAGCAGAAGAAATATTCCTTTCTCCTACTTGAATACAGATGCATAGCTTGTTAAAAATTTAACAAGAAGCAACTATGTTATCCATAATTCAACATACTCACATTTCACAAATCAATTGATTGGGCCAATTTTTCTTTTTTTTTTTTTTTTTTGTACATAGCTTAAAAATACAGCAGACTTCTGCATTGGGTCATAAGGGAAAAAACAGACTCAGGAATTATGTTACCACTAAAAACAACTAGAAAACTACACAAAACATATGGGAAAATGTTTTCTGAAATTTAACAGTAAGTAGTACAGGACTGTGGTCCCTGAGAGATGAGAAGGTACAAATGAGGAGTCCCATCATTTTTCCTAGCTTTCTTTCTAGATGTATTTTCTGGACCCAGATCAAAGAGGGACACTAAGCAGAGCATGGCATTTCTGTTGAGATGAGGAAAGAGATGGTTTTCAAAGAGGTCAAAGCAACTGGAATTTGTATTAACATAATGAGGAAGAAAAGATATACATATAAGTCAAAATGGACTTGAGAGAGCTGAAAAATGCAACTACCAAAATGAAAATTTTACCAGATGGTGTCAACACATTAGATACCACAGAAGAAAAGATTAGTGAACATGAGCAAACAACAGGACAAATTAGCACTACTGAAGCACAAAGAAGCTGACTGAAAAACAATGAGGAGTACCTCATTGACACATGAAAAATATTAGGAGGTCAAATACATGTCATTGGACTCATTAAAGGGGAAGGGTCAGAATAATATTTGAAAAAATAATAATTGGAAGCTTTATGAACTTAATAAAAGCTATAAACCCACAGATCCAAGAAACTCAGCCAACTCTAATCAGCATAGATATAAATAAAACCACAACAAGGCAGATTACTATCAGATTACTAAAAACCAGTGACAAAAAATCTTAAAAGCATAAACACAGGGAAAATAATCATGATCATGCACATTTGTTAGACATAATGCAATTCAGAAGACAGTGTGATGACATCCTTAGCATGTTGAAGATGGAGAGGGAACCTGTCAATCTAGATTTATCTAGAAATGAAAGAAAATAAAGATGTTCCAGAGAAAAATACAAGAAAATTCATTAACAGAAAAACTTAATTATAAGAAATGATAAAGGAAATTAGCAATATGTTAGCCTATAAAACAAGCCTCAATGCATTTAGAACAATTGAAATCACACAAATCTGGCTAGCATGGAATTGTATTACAACTAACTGGACAGTATCCAAAATATCCCCCAAATATACAGAAATGAAACTACATAATGGTGAAAGAAGAAATCACAAGGGTAATTAAAAAATATTTCTAAATAAATGATGAGAAAAACACAACATAACTAGTTGTAGGGTACAGCTATAAATTTAGAGAATTAAAAATTTAGCTTTAAATGTTTATGTTAGAAAGGGAAATTTAAAATCAATTATCTAAATTTCCAGCATAAGAAGCATAGATATTTAAAATGTCTAAATTATCTAAATTTCCAGCATAAGAAGGTGAGGGGAGGGGGGAAGCAAAATATACCATAAGAAGTGAAGGAAAGATACAGTATAAATAGGAAATCAATAAACGACCAAAGAATAGAGAAATTAAACAATGTGTTAATTTTCTGCTGCCATATTCCTTAGCCCCCTTCCTTTATCTTCAAAGCCAGGATTATAGTGTCAACTAACATTGCCTCTTTTTATTTTTTATTATTTTTTTTAATGTTTATTTTCGAGAGAGAGGCACACACAGAGTGTGAACAAGGGAGGGGTAGAGAGAGAGAGGGAGAGAGACACAGAATCATAAGCAAGCTCTAGGCTCTGAGCTGTCAGCACAGAGCCTGACGTGGGACTCGAACCCACAAGCCGTGAGATCATGACCTGAGCTGAAGTCAGACGCTCAACTGACTGAGCCACCCAGGAGCCTCTCACATTGCCTCTTTTTGACCTTATGTAGTCACATCTCTCTCTGACTCAGCTGCAAATTTCTCTACTCTTAACGATTTATATAATTATTCTGGGTCCATTCAGATAATCCAGGATAATCTTCTATCTCACCATCCTTAACCCCAATCACATTGGCAAAGTTCCTTTGCTGTGTAAATAACATATTCATAGTTCCTGGGACTTGGATATGGACATCTTTGGAGTGTCATTACTCTGCTACCACAAGGCAAAAGCTGTTCCCTTGAAAGCTCAATAAAATTAACAAACCTTTAGTGAGACTAATTATGAAAAGAGAGAAGATATAATCACCAATATTAGGAATGAAAAGAGGATACCACCAAAGATCTTCTAGGCATTACTAGAAACATGGGGGTAATATAAACATTTCTATGCCAATAAATTTCACAAGGACAAAATGGACATGTCCATTAAAAGAAACATGAACAAATCTGATCTAAGAATAACTAGAAATCTTTCTAGTCTTATAACTCATAAAGACGTTGACTTTGTAATTTAAAATGAACAGAAAAGCCTAGAAAAACTACAATCCAAAACTCATTTATTCTATAACTGGTAGATAATCCCAGTTAATATATTAATGTTATTCTGATATTTTGATATAAATATGTAGAGATAGACAATTCAAGTTAAACTGTATGTAGTTTTTTGAAATCTCTACTCTTATTTAACAACATATGATAAACATTTCCAAGTCATTAAAACTATGAAAATTTAATGCAGAAATTCCCAGATAGAGATGCACTACAATCCCTTTAAGCATTATTCTCTTTTTAGACATTTAGAATGTTTGCCAATTTCCAACACCATAAATAATAATGTGGCATACTTCATTATTCATCAGTGTTTGATTGTATCTTCGAATTTTTTCCAATAGATTTCTAGAAGTGAAATTGTGGTTTAAGTGGTGTGTACATATTGTGAGACATGAAACAAACTTTTTTGTGTACAATGGATGCTGTTGGTTGTCCAGACCTCCTTTACAAGTAGATACACATATCACCAGCTGGTAACTGCTTACAGCTGCTTTCTTCTCTAAAGAATTGCCCTCTCCTGGGACTGAGAGCTATGCCACACTCCCAGGGACATCCAGCAGCTAGTAACGGATGGATATGGGGTACAAGTGCCAGCCTCCTTGCCTCAAGATTGGGACAATTCTGTGGGGCTGTTTGAACTCTAGAGTTCTCTATAGAATCAGGTCAAAACTCGTCTCAGATGGATTATAGTCTTGCTTAGTTCTTTCTTGCTTTGTATCTTGCCCCCCCCCCCTTCTCTTTCCCTGAAAGTCTTCCCTCAGTAAGTCACATTCACAGGAATCCCTTTTCTCAGGCTCTGATTCTATTTAACTTTTTATGGACAGAATGGTGTCCCTCCAAAATTCATGTTAAACTCCTAATCCTCAATGTGACTGTATTTAGAGATATAGCCTTTAAAAAGAAAATTAGATATTAATTAAATGATGTCAAATAGCGGGGCCTGACCCAATAAGAAGATGAAGAAACACCAGGAGTACACATGTGAGGACCCAGTGAGAAGGCAGTTGCTTGTAAGCTAAGGAGAGAGAAAACCAGAAAACCACCATGTTGGCAGTTTCTTCTTGGACTTCCATCTCCCAAAACTGTGAGAAAATAAATTTCTGTTTTTTAAACCACCCATTCTGTAGTATTCTGTGATGCTAGCCCTAGCAGACTAATACGTGGACCTTAGACAGTTTGCACCAAGAGTGATGTCAGAAAACTCTTAATAAAAATGGATTCTAGAGGTAGCTCACCCCCCAAAACCCTATCACTGGTGAGAAGAGGATTATTCACAGTCCCTAGCATGCTGGGGAAATAATGGACTATAAGGATTACAGATTTAGATAGCTGTTGAGTGTCATTGTTCATTAAAGACAGAAAGTATGAGGCTGACATGGCCATCTTGTAAGTATTTAAAGGGATATTCATCTCCTGCAGCTAGAGGGTAGATAGAGCTCAAGAGCAGAATGTAATGGTGGCAGAACTTCAAAGAACGCTTAAATTCTCAGAACCTAGACTATTACGTCAAAGTCAGGGCCCTGATATAGAATGAACAGGACCCAGAGACTTAGAATGGACCTATCAGGGTGTGTACACTTGAAAACTATAAATCTTCAGATTTCTTTAAACCCTCAAAGCCTGCAGTAATGGTCCATTCCCCCTGTGGAAAGGCAGAGCCCCTTCCCTATGTGCCCTGCTTAAAAAATTTGCAGAGGCCTCAAATTATGATGGTGCCTTGTAACTCAATGTTCATCTTTCTGAGGGTCTGTTTTTATCTCTATCTCCTAACTCAGGTCAAATCTCTGCATCACCCTAATAGGAAAATGTTGGGCCTCAAATGTAGGAAAGGAAGTGGACACCAAAGAAGCTACTGAAAATGGAAGCAGGAAGTGGGAG
This sequence comes from Panthera onca, assembly GCF_046562875.1. Taxonomy (NCBI): domain Eukaryota; kingdom Metazoa; phylum Chordata; class Mammalia; order Carnivora; family Felidae; genus Panthera; species Panthera onca. The sequence continues at coordinate 58,016,063 of NC_138342.1, read as the reverse complement.
AGTGTCTGCAAGTGAATTCTGGGAGTCCTGGGTTGAGAGGATGGGATATAAACATGAATAAGGGAGAGTTTATGGATATAGGACAGTATTTTTTTTTTTAATTTTTTTTTTAACCTTTATTTATTTTTGAGACAGAGAGAGACAGAGCATGAATGGGGGAGGGGCAGAGAGAGAAGGAGACACAGAATCAGAAGCAGGCTCCAGGCTCTGAGCCATCAGCCCAGAGCCCGACGCGGGGCTCGAACTCACAGACCGCGAGATCGTGACCTGAGCTGAAGTCGGACGCTTAACCGAATGAGCCACCCAGGCGCCCCAGGACAGTATTTTTAAGAAAGTGAATTTAATACCTGCCAAGAACATCACACACAGATCTAATGCATTGATAGAATGGCCCTTAGAATCCCAGACAAGTAGAGATACCAGAACTGCTGTCACAGACTATGGAAGAAAGCATCCAAAGTCTCAGAAGTGGGCATGCTAGAATGAATGTACTGTATAACACCAGAAATCCACCAGTTTCGTATGTTCTTCAGGGAGATTACTTCATTTTTCATGAAATAAGGAATGCAATGTTGAGGAAGCAGTGGCATCACCACAAAGCTCAGAGATGGCTATCCTCTGTAGGTCAAGGCCAATGATTTGCAATGCTTTTTTCAAAAAACCAGGCTCCCTAGGCGCCTATGATTTTGGTAGAAGCAGGACAGGCTTATTGGGCAACAAGATCGGAATGCTGACCTATACAAACTATGGAGATGATTAATAGAGCAAGGTGTTCATGGTAGCAAGGAAGATGAGCACCCAACAAGAATATTGCTTTAATATGTCTAGAAGCCTAAGATTTGCTGCCCTATGGAAAGCCTTTTGTCTACTTTCCAGACCTGAACCAGGTCTGAGAGCAGAACCAAAACCTGAAGGAAAGGCCAGGTACCCATGCAAGAGTCTGCAAAAACTACTATTATGTATATAGTACTGATTCCTATAGTTCTTTCCCAAAGGGACCTATGGCCCTTCATGTGATGACAGGACTATTGGACACAATGCTCGTGATGCTGATTCCCAGCAACATAAGGCACATGAGGAGATGGGGTCAGGTGGAATTCTAACCCAGTTTTGTCTCACAGTGGTTCCACTAGGTCCATGGACCTACCAAAGTTTCAGTTTTCAGAAGTATAACTGGAATGGTCATAGTTAATATTTGTCGGAACCCTCACATTTGTTCCTTACTTTGTAAAATAAGAACTATTTCACTTTACTGGCTGCTGGTTTTTTTTGTTTTTTTTTTTTTTTTAAAAAGGATGCATCATGGAAATGCCAATGGACTACTGCAAATTAACCAAGTCATACCTCAAATTGTAGCTGATGGGGTGAATATGGCACGTTTATTAGTGTTTATTCCTTCAAGGACATGGTATTCAATTATTGATCTGGTTAAATGCATTCTTTTCTAAACCCATCAAAAAGGAGACTCGAAGGTGGTTTTCATCAACATGGCTGAGCAAACATACATATTCATGGACTGGCCCTAGGACTATATCAATTCCACAGTTTTCTATCACAATATAGTCCTATAGGACTGAACCATCTGGGCAATCTGCAGAATGTGACATTGTTCCACTATAGTGTTGATATTACGTTTATTTGGAGTTACCTACGTCTAGAATCCACTTTTACTGAGAGCTTTCTGGTACCACTCTTGCTAAAAATGGTCTTAGATCAGTATTAGTCTGCTAGGGAGGTCAGAGCAAATTTTCAGGAATTTACAAATTCAAGTGACTGGTTAGAAGTTCATTAATTGCCTACAAAGGACTATTTAAATAGGAGTATTTAAATAAGAACTAAATGTTGCTCCTTCTTTTGTTCTTAGAATGAGAATTAGTTACTATTAATCTTTATAAAATGTATGTTATCTAGACAGTTAATGCTACTACCAAACTGGATTTTTTCACCTACACTAATTCACATATTAACCAGTCTGTTATTTCCCCAAATAAGAGTTTCAACCAGAAATCAGTCCCCAATGTGTTTATTTAACTGGAATATCCCAATCCCAAGCAGACAAATGGTCTAAAACTGCTATTCTTGTACTTGAACAATTATATTGTTCTCTTTTCTTTCCCAAAGGAAGAGTGAGAAAGAAAATTAATTAAAATGTAAAATATTTCAAGGAAGCAGGAATGACCAAAAACTGTTTTAACAAGTCTACCCTTTTAAACTAATGAAGCACTTAAAATTCTTACATGGGATTGGCTGGATTCAAAACTCTGCAAACTTCTTCCTCTCACTTTTCACTTTCAAGCCTGTAACCCAACTTTCTCAGCCCAACGAATAAGAGATGATATTAAAATGAGACTTTAAATATAATCATTATTAGAATGTATTTAAGGTTATATTATCATTGTGGTTGAAAGCTAATAAGTAGGTGGCTTATGCATCATTGCATACAATACGTAGGTTAATACATCATTGGTTTTGGAGTTAGCAATTTTTTTCCTTTCCTAACTAGGTATTTTCATTGTTTAAATTATGTCTCTTATTCATTTACTTATTAATTCAAGAAATATTTGTCCAACAACATTGACTGTGTGCCAAGCACAGTGATTAGCCCCGAGGACAGAGTGAAGAAGATTCTCAAAGGACTCACAATATTGTCTTTCAATAGAATATTTTGGAAACCAATGATATCATTTTTATAAATCACACAGTATAAATCTTCCCAGAGGAAAAAGTGCTCATCTACTGAGTGATGAAACGCTCACCTACCAATGCTGAAGGAATGTTTACCAGAGCAGGCAGCTAACCATCCAGCCAGGCCCCAGAGATTACCATGGTGAATTTATAAAGGTCTAGGTCACAGCTCTCAACTTCACAGGCTGATAAAAACAATATTGTCAGTGCTCTAAACTCAACCAATGTCAAGAATGCCAATAGCGCTCAAGGAAGCAGGTTATGTAAATGTACTCCATCATAGGGAGAAACTGAAACTTCAGGCAAACTGAACAGTTGTGACAGCTGACACATTCCATGTGGGAAGCCACGTCCTAATTCAATCACCACAAATATTGTTCTCTGGGTCCCTACCTTTTCTAATGCTTTCATCACTGGTCAAACCTTCTTATCTTCAGTCTTTTATCCAGATACAGTGGATATTCATATTATCAGTGAGGTTATACCCTAGCCCTAAGTGGACAGAAAATCACTTGAGACGAAATTAGAAGTTTTATTAACTTTAAGAATTCCTTTTGTTTCTAAAACTTTCTTCTCAGCTTATTGTCTATCAAATGCATGCCTATAATCACTATCTTAGAGACATTTAAAGATTTATAGAGAAGAAACACTTGAGAACCCACCTGAATTTAGACTGATTTAAAATAGCCATAAAAAGCTCTAATCTTGGGGGAACTGAGGTGGCTCAGTCAGTTGAGTGCCTGACTTCAGCTCAGGTCAAGACCTCACAGTGCATGAATTTGAGCCCTGCGCCTGTCTCACTGCTGTCAGTACAGAACCCACTTCAGATCCTCTGTCCCCCTCTCTGCCCTTCCCCTACTACTTTCTCTCTCAAAAATGAATAAACATTTTTAAAAAGGCTCTAATTCTTTAGTTAATGTAAGACCTGTAGTAAATCCCATGCCTATTTTTCCTCAGCTCTATAAATTCATTTAAAAATAAATCTCTTAACTGTGTAGCATCTTTAAAGGTATTTTCTCTGCAGAACTGCCTTTGAGTTCTCATCAGAGGAAATATCTTCTCATCCATTTTCCAGGGGTGCCATTCAGGGGGAAAATATCTATCCATTATGTAAGTCTTTAAAAATTCTGCTTGCAGGAGCAAAACTTTTTTAAGAAGTAGATACAATTTTTATTTAAGTATAGCAAATATTTGGTAAAGTACATAAATCAAGTTCTATTTGATGGATTTTAACACATTTTTGTAGCAATATGTACATTATACTACTTCAGGGGAAATTAAGCACAGTGGAAAACCTGTGTATTTCAGCAAATAAACCCTTTTCTAAAAGCTGCATAAAGCCAACATTTTTAACTTGCGTAAAATATGCTCTAAAGTTTTCTGCTTCCAAAAAAGGAAAAAAAAACCCTAAAGCATTTTTTTTAGAAATTGAATCTCTATATGATAGGCACAAAAGGCTTCAAAAAGGAAATGAAATTTCTATTAATTTTTCCACTGCCTTTGGGTGTGAAGGTAAGCAGGGATCATTTCCTACAAAATAATTAACATGCTTACATTAGCCACAGTAAAATGAAAAGTATATTTACTAGGTTTAATAGCAGAAGACTTGAGTTCAAATATGTGGTGAATGACACTGAACCTCAGTTTACTCATCTTTAAAATGAGGGTAAAATACACTAATGGTAAGCATAATCTGTAAGAATTAAATGAGATAACGTAGGTGTCATAGAACATACCGCACAGTCCTTGACTGATGGTAATCACACACTAAAAGTTCATGCCCTTGCTCATATCTCTTAACACAGGTATGCTGATTTTTTTTTTTTTGTATTTTCATGCTGTGATATTAGCAGCCTGCCTGAATTTGGAACTCATTCATAACCCTTTCAACAACATGGTTTTAATAGCTCTAGCAGGATACATTTATCTCATTTGAAATTAGCAAATTTCCTGGCTTCAATGCAGAGCATTTGAAACTCATATTAGTCTCAAGAATAGCCAAAAGCATATTACTCATATTTTTGCTTTTACTTCTTCAATAAAAGATTAAATTTCCTTAGCAAATTAATGCTATTGTTGTTTGTTTGGTTTTTTTTAAATACTATCTTTAGAGAGAAGAAGAGATAGATGATTGTTAATGAATTATTCTTTTGCCTCCAACAGTACAATGTCACTGAGTCAGTTTATAATTTTATTATTAATCACAATTTGCTATTCCTGCCCCTTCTGCTTCTGACAATACTTATAAAAATTTCAATTTAGTGAACTTCACAGAAATTTATTAATCATCACAGTGTGTGTGTGTGTGTGTGTGTGTTCAGGTTTATGGTTGGATGTAGCAGAATGCCTCCTAATCAGAATTATACTACTTGGATTTTCCTGGAACCTCAGTTTTTAGCAGATATACATTACTGTTTTAAAAATTCTCACTCTAGGGGTGCCTGGGTGGCTCAACTGGTTAAGCGTCTGACTTCGGCTTAGGTCATGATCTCACGGTTCATGAGCCCTGCGTAGGGCTCTGTGCTGACAGCTCAGGGCCTGGAGGCTGCTTCAGATTTTGTCTCCTTCTCTCCCCCCACCCTCCCCCCATGTTCTCGCTCTGTTTCCATCTCTCAAAAATGAATAAATGTTAAAAAAAAATTCTCATTCTATATACCAGTGAAATTTAATATCCAAATCAAATAATTAACTGTGTATTTATATCTGTTTTGTATATCCTACAGGTTTCTTTTATCAGATACTTAAAAAAAATGGTTCTTTTTCTTTCTGACATGAGATTATCCCTTTTCACCAACAACACTGCCTGATGCAGGAAGGAAATGAGAAAACTATAGATTTTCTATTTCTGTAAGCTACCTGTTGTTTCTTGCCTTCTCTCCAACCACTCCTGGAAATGGAGAAGGAATTTGTTGCTGGATTGCCTCTTTGTTATTTTTTGCCCTATAGAATACATCAAGTCATGGATAATTTTATCATTAAATGTACTCTTGCTAACAACAAGAAGATAGCATCAAGGCTGTTAATTATAATAAGAATATGACAAGGAGTGAAAATTATTTTTGATAATTTTTCATTTTATTTGCCAACAAATTTTGTCATGTTTAGTATAAAGCAATTAAACAGATTGCATAAATTATTTTAACACGTATTAAATATTCCCTTTATAAAATTTCTTAGAATATTAAAAATATCAAACCTCTAGTACTAACCTCAAATAAATAAATCTAATATTAATGATGACAGATATTACTGGAAATGTAGAATGGTGCTTATTTTCTTTTGACAAAAAGACTTTGGAGGTTTTAAATGAAGTTTTTCCTTCCCTATTCAACCTCACCCTGTATATTGATAAGTTTTTCCTCATTATATAGAATTGCTCTAGTCTTTTCCTGTGTTTAAAAATTCTTTCACTACAAAATATTGAAAATGAGCAAAGTTGGAAGACTGACACTACCCAACTTCAAGATTTACTATAAAGCTAAAGTAATAAAAAAAAAAAAGCACAGTATTGTTGAAAGAATAGACAAATAGATCAACAGAACAGAGAGCCTAGAAATAGAATCACGTAAATACAGTCCACCCATCTTCTACAAAAGAGCAGGCAATACAATGGAGAAGATACAGGCTTTTCAACAAATGATGTTGGAACTGGACATCTACATGCAAGAAGTATACACAGATGAAGACCTTATAGCCTTCATAGAAATTAAATCAAGACCTAATTGTAATCATAGACCTAAATGTAAAACACAAAACAATAAAGCTTCAGGAAGATAGCCTAGAAGAAAATCTAAACAAATTTAGGTATGGTGATGACTTTTTAGACACAACATCAAAGGCATGATTCATGAAAGAAATAACTGATAATCAAGATTTTAATAAAATTAAGAACATTTGCTCTATGAAAGACCATGTCAAGAGAATGAAAAGACAAGCCACAGATTGGGAGAAAACGTTTGCAAAAGACCTATCTGATAAAGGACTAGTATCCAAAATATACAGAGAACTCTTAAAATTCAAAAGTAAGAAACCAGCCCAATGAAAAGATGGGCAAAAGACGCAAATAGACATCTCATGGAAGAAGATATAGAGATGACAGATAAGTATATGAAAAGATGTTTCACATGATATATCATTAAGGAACTGTACATGAAGACAAAGTACACCCTATTACAATGGCCAAAATCCAAAACACTAACGCCAAATGCATGCAAGGATGTTGAACAGCAGGGACTTTTATTCATTGCTGGGAGTAATAAATTGCTGATAAAATGGTATAGCCACTTGAAAGATAGCTTAGTACTTCTTACAAAACTAAACCTAATGTTACCATATTATCCAGCAATTATGCTCTTTTGTATTTACCTAAAAGAGCTGAAAACTCATGTCCAAACAAAAACCTGTACGTGGAGGTTTATAGCAGCTTTTTCGCACAATTGTCAAAACCCGGAAGCAACAAAGACATCTTTCAGTAGGTGAATGAATAAACAAACTGTGGTATATCAAGATGACAGAATATTATTCAATATTATTCAAAATGGAGTTATCAAGCCATGGAAAGACATAGAGGGAACTTAAATGCATATTACTAGTGAAAAAGCCAATATGCAAGTCTATATACTATGTGATTCCAATTATATGACATTCAGGAAAAGACAAAACTATGGAGACAGTGAAAAAACATCAGTGGTTTCCAGAAATTAGGGGGGGAGGAAGGAATGCATTGGTAGGGCAAAGAGGATTTTCTAGGGCAATGGAAGTGTTGTATATGTTACTGTAATGATGGACACATGTCAGTATATTTGTCCAAACCCACAGAATGTGCAACACCAAAACAGAACCCTAATGTAAACTATGAACTTTGAGTAAAAATGATGTGTATAGGTTCACTGATTATAACAAGTGTACTACCCTGGTGTGACTATAGAGAGAAGGGTGGGACAGTGTGGGCGGGTGGGTAATAGGAGTATATGGAAACTCTCTGTAGTTGCCACTCAGTTTTGCTGTGAACCTAAAATTGCTCTAAAAATTAAAGTTTAGAATCATTTTTTTTAATCCATGTAACTACAGTTGAAGAGCTTTCACTTAACCTTCAATTGGAAGTGATTGGTCTGCATTGTAAATATATGCTAAGAGGAAAATATCAAGAGAAGCATTTAAAAGAATTCTTAAATTCAGACTTCCAAATGATGAATATTTTCAAAGTAAATCGTATGGTCACAGACTGAGAGCACTATTTGACAATACACATCTGTGTGAAAAGACATTTTTAAAGACAAAACATGTAAAATGCCATTACAGATCAGCACTATTGGTGAATATTTGGAATATATTTTGATAACAAGGAACACTAACTTTGAATCCCAAATAAGCACAATCTGTCCCCCAAAATAGAATTCCACTATTCTCGTTAGATTTGTATTTAAAAAGTTATACTCCATTACCATTATTTGAATTATTTAAATTTCATTTTAAAATTGTGGAAATTAAATTTAAAAAACCCCTTTCTAGACACATGATTCTTTTCTTTTTTGAGTCACTGCTTCTTAAAGTGTGTGTGTGTGTGTGTGTGTGTGTGTGTGTGTGTGTTGTTTTGCCTTTCATCTATGTGACTTATTTATAACTGGAAGGCTGGCCTTTTAATCCTCTTCAAAGAGATGTCTTTATTCTCCTCTCTAGTCACACTCAACCTCATCCCTCTGTCTTTCACCACCTTATCTGCACAACACCAACCTGTGTCCTGATAAACTCTTGGAGACCCTGCCACTTTCCCACTACAGCCAGTGGATATTGCCAGTCTTATTTCATTTGCTGTATCATAAGCGTTCCTCTCCTTAAAATGGCCTTTTTCCTGTGGCCATCTCAATATCCTTGACCTTCCTGCTGCTTCTCAGGCTTTTTCCTTGTCTGCCTCTTTTACTTACATGTTCTCCAGAGATGTCTTTTCTGCCCTCATCTCCATCAACATTGCCTCCTGACTGATTTCCTCAATTCCAAAAACTTCAATCTCCAATATCCATCTTGATTGTAGTGAATCCCAAGGATATATTTTTAGGATATATCACACTTTCCCCTGATATAACATATTATCCATATATCTAGCATCCTCATGGTTATCTCCCTTTGGGGGTCTCATAGAATCTCAACCTTGGTATGCCCAAATTTGAGCTTATTATTCTCAACCAGGAATGGTGATTCCTCTTCAATTTCTTCAGTGAAGGACGTTATCATTTCCAGTTATATGGCCACTAACTTGCGGTCACTCTCTTCTTTCTCTCACCACTAACATCCAGTCTGATACTGTTGATTCTTCCTCCTACATATGACATAGAGTCTAGTTCCTCTTTTGTACATCCCCGGGACGTGAGGATCTCACCATCATCTTTTATCTGGATCATGGAAATAGCCTCCTAATTGGTCTCTCTGCCTCTAGCACAGTGTCCACCCTACACCGAGCATTTTATTCTAAAATTTAAATCCTGTGCCGGCCATGCTATTTCCAGGGGGCACTAGAGAAAAGAGAAGATTTATTTGTTATTTCTTAGGTTGTTATGTAAAAGAATTTTTCCCAATACATCCTTGCTCTCTTGTGCTATCCTGCGGCATTCACATCTCCCCAAATAAGTGGAGTTTATTTCCTTGGTGACTTTGGAAAAGCCACTGCTCATTGTGACTCAAATACTTCCCTTCTCATCCTCTTGGGAGTCAGATTCTTACCAAAGGCATCCCTGTTGATCCGTTCCTCCGCTCCTGTTCCTCTAGGAGACTGTGATTTTCTAGTACTGCCTTATATCCATATATCCAATTCTGGCATTCAAAATAAGGAAGCATATATTGTCTGTCTGCATACCTAAGCACCATAGGTCAATCTAACCATTCAGTAATAAAAGGGACATTTCATTTTCAACCTTTCTTACTCCATGTCCAATTTCACAATTAGTAAAAAATTCCTGTGGGATAAGTCTTGCTATTTATTGAGCTCCATCAAGCCCCACATCTGCTGTTTTTTTGCCAGAAAAATTAAGAGACAGACAAGGATGGCATTTGGGAAGAAAAATTATAGATTGGGACTACTGTCAGGAACTCAGTTTTGGTGACCGTTTAACAACTGGGTCACTTTTACCTCAGTTATTTGCCGAGGCTTATGTTGTATCTTATAGTTGTTTTTCACAGGTGTGAGTCTGGCTTTTATCTTGTGCCCTAAGCAGGCAGCTTCAGACAGTCCACCAAAAGCTGTTTTTCTAGAGGCAGAACTGAACTTCTATGAGCAGGTTTATTGAAAGTTTAGCAAATACGAGCCTTATTCTGTGGGCTGTGACAGTCAGGCCTTGGAAGGAGTTGCAGAAAGCCTGCCCAAATTCCATCTCTTTGTAGTTACTTTCTAAATTAAAAAAAATAATAATATTTATTTTTGAGAGAAAAAGCATGAGCAGGGGAAGGGTAGAGAGAGAGGGAGACACAGAATCCAGAGCAGGCTCCAGGCTCTGAACTGTCAGTGCAGAGCTCCACACAGGATTCGAACTCACGGACCACAAGATCATAATCTGAGCCAAAGTTTGACTGAGCCACCCAGGCGCTCCTCTTTGTGATTACTTTCAAAGTATATTCTGGTCCAGAGGAGGGGACAGTGGAACATCTAATCTTATGGATTCTAGTGATTGAAGGGCCACACTTAGCATGTGATTTCAGATTGGCTCTTGATTTGTTAAGTATAAAATCTTTGAACACGGCTCTAGGATTCTAATGTCCAACATTGTCTTTACCCATAGAAGGTTGTATGATTTTATAAATAGACAAATAATAAAGAATAAAGTCCCTTGTTTTGAAAAGAATCTGTGATTTCCTTTTTGTAAATACAAAGACAGTTTACAGAGCCTTTGCCTGAAATGCCATCTCTTTGATGGTTTTAAAAAACACGCTTTGATTTTACTATCAGAACAGAGAATGAGAAAATTAAAATAAAAATAAAATAGGAAGGAAAATCTTTCTTTAGGAAAAAGATTGAGATCTTAAGGAACAGATTAGATAATGGCAATGAGGTTGTGGGATGCCAGGATAGACCTGACAGGCAAATATAACAGGGAAGAAGAAATGTACTAGGACAAATTGGTCTTAATTAAGCTTTTAGAAAATGAGACTATTTCTTCCTTTACTATGTTGGTAACTAATTGAAGGCCTAAATAAATTTGACAGAGGAAAAGAAGCAAAGTCTCTGAGAGCAGTTGTCAGAATCATGAACACAATGAAGAGTGCCTTCTGGAAGTCACAAGTAGAGCCCATAGTACCAGTTATTAGGGAAGAGATCCTTCAAAGACTGAGGTAGTTATAACAAGAGGTTATAAAACATCAAGCATATTTGTGAAAGGAAAAAAAAGTCAGCATAATATTTTCAAGGTATTATTAGATAAGTCTTTAAAGTAATACAGTCATTGTAAGTAGAATTTACATCCCTAGCCTGGATCACTTCTGTGAACTCCAGATTTATATCAAATGGACTACTTCTATTTCCCTTTGCTCTCAAATAGGCACCTCACTTTTAATATCTCCTGAGCAGATCATATCTATGACTACGATGTCACCCTCAGTCTTTGTCATTGTTAGTTGATCAGGCAAAATCTTTTTTACACCCATACCCAATCTCTCAGCACGGAGTACTGACCAGGCATTCACAACGTGTCTAGAATCTAGCCACTTCTCTTCACCTCCACTGTTGCTATTCTGGTCAAAGCTCAGATGACTATAGTTGCTCCCTGACTAATCTTCCTGCCTCCACCTTTATACCCACATAATTCATCCTTAGCAGAGGGGCCAGACTGGAGCTTTGAAAGCAGATCATGACACTTGATGCATCTCTGCTCAAAACCTTCCAGTCCCTGCTGTAACTCTTACACATATACAAGAAAAAGTGAAACAAAATTTGTGAAACAAAATTATTCAACATTTTACCTGTATCTACAAAGATAAAAATGTCTGCATATTCTTTGACCTAGTAGTTCTACTCCTAGGTATATAACCAATACAAATGTGTACAAAATATATGTGCAAGAATATGTATAGCATCACAAATAGCTCTAAACTGGGAACAAACACAAATATCCATTTATAGCAGAATATATGTATGAATTGGGGAACATGTTGATTTATATCACTCACTATGAGAGATTTTACAAGAGAAACATTGGGCATGGCAAAAAAATAAAAAGCACTAAATTACAGAAAATAGTAATTGCTTTAAAGGTGTTAGAAAAAGAAAGAAACGAACTTACGCATATTAGAGTATTTGAAATTCAACAGAGCCCTCTCACAAGTAATGGGGGACAGCATAATGGAACAACAACAACAACCCCAAAAAACACTTAAGTAAATGAGTGCAGAAAACATGGACCATAAAGAAATGCAGCTTAAAGATCTGGAATGTAAACACAGGGAAGAAAACAGTGTGCGAGAAGAACATGACAGAGTTAGTGGTCCCCAGCAAGTACTTAAGGTTCCAAACCCTTCATTGTAGCTGTAGATTAGGATTCTGATTAAGTTTGGGAATATTTTCAGTTTGGAGAAATGTGGGATCAGGAAGGAAATCTCAAGGCATTAGGTTTTACAGGTCTAAGCAACCTCCTGTGCAGCAAGAGCATTCGACTATGCCACTGTGTCAGAAGACACAAGATATTCACAAGACACAATAAAGACTCTGTGGCCAGTAGAGCCCACCTCAGTATCACAACAGGCTGCCAGAAGTATGGAGTTCAATGAGGAAGTGGGAAAGAAATGGGAAAGAAAGGCATATCTAAAAAGACTTGGTAACTGTGGTGGCCACCACTGAAAATGTGTAAACATCAATAAGGCAGATACTATTCTTTCACAGCAAAAAGAGCATGCAGGTAGTTTTTTCCTCTACATCTGTGAAATTTCTAATACAAAATTATCTTCTTGATGAGATATTTCCCTACACTGAATATAAGTTCACTGGGCATGAATTCCAGACATCTGCCAAGGCTGAACAGAGAAAATTTTCTCCTTTATTCCCATGTTCCTTTCCCCAGCACATTCTTAAAATTACCAACTGTAAAGTCAACACAGCTGTCATGGATGCCAGGGAGGGAAGAATGGAGCTGGGGAGAAGAGTGTTTACATGAATATTTCAGGCAGAATCACTAAGCCATAATTTTTATTACTTAAACCAGAAATAGTGGAAAATGAGTAAGCATTCCAGTATTTCAGGATTTTATTATACACATCACCACTCAGCTGCCATACAGAAGTAAACACTGGCATTTTACAAGCTAAATAACTCCAAGTTGTGACAAACCAATAGTTTTTGTCCGCAGTGATATCACACAGCAATTGCCACATGAGCTGTTTCTCTTTGCCTTTTACTTTTATACACATAATTTTGTCATTCTTGGAACAAAATTAGTACCCAAATAAATATGTAAATTCTAGCTGACCATTTGAAAGTTTTTTGAGAATCCTTATAATAGTGAAATAAATAGAATTTCTTTTTTTTTCTAAAACCAGTCTGAAAATAAATAAAACCTAACATTACAGGCTTTGGGTATTAGAGATTAGAAAATTTCGATTTTTTATTTAAACCACTAATTTTCAGATCTCTGTTTTCTTAATATATTTTATATGAATATATAAATTTGTATTCATATCCACTTCAGAAATGAACCCCTTAAAATTACATGCATTTATAAAATAAAACATGCATTTATCTGAAAAGATAAACAAAACTGGTAAACCCTTAGCCAGACTCATCAAGAAAAAAAGAGAAAGGACTCAAATAAGAAGTGAGAGAGAAGTAACAACTTATATCATAGAAATACAAAGGGCCACAGAGAGTACTATGAAACATTATACACCAACAAATTGGACCTCCTAGAAGAAATGGATCAATTCCTAGAAACATACAGTCTTCCAAAATGGGATCGAGAAGAAATAGAAAATCTGAATAGACTGATTTCAGGTAATGAAATTGAATTGGTAATCAAAAAAAAGTACCAAAAAATGAAAGTCCTGGATCAGAGGGATTCACAGGTGAATTCTACCAACCATTTAAAAAAGAGTTAATATCCATTCTTCTCAAACTATTTTAAAAAAACAAAACAAACAAACAAAAAAACTGGGAAAGAAGGAAACCTTCCAAACACATTCTACAAGGCCAGCATTGCCCTGATACCCAAACTGGACAAAGACACCACAAAAAAAGAGGACTATAGGTCAAAAACTGTTATAAATGCAAAAATCCTCAACAAAATATTAGCAAACTGCATACAACAATACATTAAAAAGATCCCCTTCATCATGATCAAGTGGGATTTATTGAAGAAGTGTAAGGATGGTCCAGTATTCACAAATCAATGTGATACACATTAACAAAATGAAGGATAAACAATCGTATGATAATCTCAATAGATGAAGAAAAAGCATTTGACAAAATTCAACATCTATTCATGAAATAAATTTCAACAAAATGGCATTAGATGCAATATACCTCAACATAATAAAGGCCACATTGAAAACTCAAGACTAACATCATACTAAATGGTGAAAAAATGAGAGCTTTTCCTCTAAAATGAAGAACAAGACAAGGATGTCCACTGTCATCACTTTTATGAGACACAGTACTAGAAGTCCTAGCCACAGCAATAAGAAATAAGAAGCATCCATTTGGTAAGGAAGAAGTTAAACTGCCACTATTTGTAGATAACATAATACTGTACATAGAAAATCCTAAAGACTCGATCAAAAATTAGAAATAATAAACGAATTCAGTAAAGTTGCTAGATACAAAATTAACACCCAGAAATCAGTAGCATTTCTACACTAATAGTGAAGTAGCAGAAGGAGAAATTAAGAAAACCATTCTCTTTGCAGTTGCACCAAATATAATGAAATATCTAGGAATAAACTTAACCAAAGAGGTAAAAGACCAGGACTCTGAAAGCCATAAAATAATGATGAAGAATATGGAAGATAACACAAATGGAAAGATATTCCATGCTCATGGATAGGAAGAATAAATATTGTTAAAATGTCCATATTAGTCAAAGATTACATACAGATTTCATGCAATCCCTATCAAAATAATAACATTTTTCACAGAACTAGAACAAGTAATACTAAAATTTGTATGAAACCACAAAAGACCCTGAATAGTCAAAGAAATCTTAAGAAAGAACAAAGCTGAAGGTGTCACAATCCCAGATTTCAAGATATTCTACAAAGCGGTAGTAACCAAAACAGCATGGAATTGGCATAAAAATAGACTCATAGATCAACAGAACAGAATAGGGAGCCCAGAAATAAACCCACACTTAGATGGTCAATTAATCTATGCCAAAGGAGACAAGAAAATACAATCGGGAAAAGACAGTCTCTTCAATAAATGGTGCTAGGAAAACTAGACAGCCACCTGTATAAGAATGAAACTGGATCCCTACACATAAATAAATTCGAAATGGATGAAAGACCTAAATGTGAGACAGGAAACTATCAAAATCCTAGAAGAGAACACAGGCAATAATTTCTTTGACATAAACCATAACAACATTTTTCTAGATTTGTCTTCTAAGGTGAGAGAAACAAAAGCAAAAATGAACTATTGGGACTACATCAAAATAAAAGATTTTGCACAACAAAGGAAACCATCAACAAAACCAAAAGGAAACCCACTGAATGGGAGAAGATAGCAAATGCTATAGCAAATGCTATATCCAATAAGATATTAATATCCAAAATATATAAAGACCTTATACAAATCAACACCAAAACAAAAATAATCTCATTAAAAAATGGACAAAGAACCTGAATAGAATTCTTCCAGAGAAGATGTGTAGAGGGCCAAAGACACACAAAACAATGCTCAACATCATTAATCAAAAGGAAAATGCAAATCAAAACCACAATGAAATATCACATTTTACCTGTCAGAATGGCTAGAATCAAAAGACAAAAAGTAAGAATTGGCAAGGATGTGGAGAAAAGAAACCCTTATGCACTGTTGGTGAGAACATAAATTGGTGCAGCACTGTGGAAAATAGTATGAGCTTCTTCAAAAAATTAAAAATAGAAAGGTGCCTAGGTGGCTCAGTTGATTGAGTATCCAACTCTTGATTTCTGCTCAGGTCATGATCCCAAGTTTCTGGAATCAAGCCCTACATCAGGCTCCATACTGCATGTGGAGCCTGCTTTAAGATTCTCTCTCTCTCTCTCTCTCTCTCTCTCTCTGCCCCTCTCCCCCATTTGCACTCTCATAAAAAATAAGCAAACAAATAAATAATTAGAAATGCCATATGATCCAGTGATTCCACTACTGGATACTCACCCAAAGAAAACAAAAACACTAATTTGAGAAGATATATATGCTCTTACAGATATTGAAGCATTATTTATAATAGTGAAGATATGGAAGCAACCTAAGTGTCCACTGATAGATGAATGGATAAAGATGTGGTCTGTGTGGCGCCTGGGTGGCTCAGTCGGTTGAGCGTCTGACTTCGGCTCAGGTCATCATCTCATGGTCTGTGAGTTCAAGCCCTGCGTCGGGCTCTGTGCTGACAGCTCAGAGCCTGGAGCCTGCTTCCGATTCTGCCTCTCCCTCTCTCTCTGCCCCTCCCCCGCTCATGCTCTCTCTGCCAAAAATAAATAAACATTAAAAAGAAAAAAAAAATTAAAAAAAAAAGATGTGGTCTGTATGTACACATACACACACACACACACATGAATGCAACAGAATATTATGTAGATATAAAAAAGGATGAGATCATGCCATTTGAAACAACATGGATGGATTTAAGGGTATTATGCTAAGTGAAATAAGTCAGACTGAGAAACACAAACATACAATTTTACTCTTGTGGAATCTAAAAAACAAAACAAATGCACAAACAAAATGCAGAATCAGATCTATAAGAGGAGAAATTGATGGTTGCCAAAGGGAAGTGGGGGTGGGTAGGCTAAATGGGTGAAGGAGAGGAAGAGACATAGACTTCCATTTATAGAATGAGTAAGTCACGGAAATAAAAGGCACTACATAGGGAATATAGTCAGTGATACTGTAATAGTATTGTGTGATGATGTAGGTTATCTACACTTGTGGTGAGCACAGCATAATGTCTAGAGATGTTGAATCATTATGTTGTACACCTGAAACTAATGTAACATTGTGTGCCAAGTGTACTTTAAAAAAAAGTGTAAACCACAAAAAAACATGGATTTATCTAATATATGTCAAAATAAAATAGATATATCAAATTTCAGTTTTACTGATATATATATATATCAATTATTGGCAAATTATTAATGAAAATATTTCAACAGATTGATGATATTCCAACATTATGTGATTTTATAATCTAAGTTTGGAAGCTAATGGAGATAAGAGGCTTATAGTTTTTTGAGTTAATTCATTCCATTAGACAATTATTTTTTTAAGGTTTATTTATTTTTGAGAGAAAGAGAGAGAGAGAGAGCAAACAATCATGAGCAAAATAGGGGCAAAGAGAGAGAGGAACAGAGGATCCAAAGCAGGCTCTGTGCTGACAGCAGAGAGCCAGATGCAGGGCTTGAACTCATGAACTGTGAGATCGTAACCTGAGCCGAAGTTGGACGCTTAACCGACTGAGCCGTCCAGGTATCCCCCATTAGACAATTCTTAAAATGAGTGAATTCCTTAAGTAGAGATTATTTCTGGTAAATATCCACCTAGTAATGTGTCCTCTATTGTTTACAGTAACAGATGTAAAATCTGCTTCTTCTGCCATAAAAATAGTCTGTCATTATATAAAAGCAGATAATACAATCCTGGAATTCCAGAATATTGGTTATTTAGCCAAAGTCCCTCTTAAGTTGAAAGCATAACCAGATACAGTCTTTCATATGTAGTGTGACCAGTGTGGGGTTCAAAGGACTCGTCTCATCCCCTGCTCCATACTGCTATCAAATATAAACTCCATAGTACTTTGTAGTGTACTGTCAGTACACTAATAAACAAATTCAGTAAAGTTGCAGGGTATATACTAGCAATCAATAATCCAAAAAGGAAATTAAGAAAACAATGTCATTTATAATAGCATTAGAAAGCATAAAATACTTATGGATAAACCTAAGCAAGAAGGTGAAAGCCTAGGGTGCCTGAGCGGCTCAGTTGGTTAAGTGTCTGACTCTTGATTTCAACTCAGATCATGATCTCACCCTTGAGATTGAGCCCCAAGTCTGGCTCTGCGCTGACAGAGTGGAATCTCCTCTTTCTCTGTCCCTCCCTCACGGATATGTGATCTCTCTCTCAAAATAGTAAACAAACTTTTAAAAAAAGATGAAAGCCTAAAAACTACAAAATATTGATAAAACAAGTTTAAAAAGACACAAATTAATGGCAAGACATCCTGTGTTCATGGACTGGAAGACATAATATTGTTAAAATGTCCATACTACCCAAAGTGATCTAAGAATCAATGCAATCCCTATCAAATTTTTTCAAGAAGAAAAATCTATTCTAAAATACATTTAGAATTTCAAGGGACTACAAATAACCAAAGCAAGCATTAAAAAGAACAATGTTGGAGGGGCTCCTGGGTGGCTCAGTCGGTTGAGCGGCCGACTTCGGCTCAGGTCACGATCTCGCGGTCCGTGAGTTCAAGCCCCGCGTCGGGCTCTGTGCTGACAGCTCAGAGCCTGGAGCCTGTTTCAGATTCTGTGTCTCCCTCTCTCTGACTCTCCCCCATTCATGCTCTGTCTCTCTCTGTCTCAAAGATAAATAAACGTTAAAAAAAAAATTAAGAAAAAAAAAAAAAGAACAATGTTGGAGGTTTCACACTTCCTTATTCCCTAAAACATTACAAAGCTACAGTTATTAAAAGACAAAGTTGGATCAAACTATATACTAAAATTAACTCAAATGGGTTAAAAACCTAAATGAAAGACCCAAAAACTGTAAGATCCTAGAATAAAACATAAAGAAAATCTTCACGACATTGAATGTGACAAAGATTTCTTGGACTTGACACTGAGAGCATAGGAAATAAAAGCAAAAATAGAGAAATGGGGCTACATTATACTTAAAAACTTCTGTGCAAAGGACACAATCAATGGAGTGAAAAGACAACCAACCTATGGAGTAGGGGAAAATATTGGCAAATCATGTATCTGATAAAGCGTTAGTATCCATAATATACAAAGAACTCCTATAACTCAACTACAAAAAAGTAAGTAGTGTGATTAAAAACTGAGCCAAAAACCTGAATAGGCAGAAGTGCTGCTGAAGATATAGAAAGGGATAGAAAACGTGGAACTTCTGTGCACTTTCGGTGGGATTATGAAATGGCAAAACTCACTTTACCTCTAAAACAGTATAACAGTTCCTTAAAAAAAATTAAGAATAGAATTAACATAAGATCCAGCAATACCACTTCTAAATATCTATCCAAAAGAGTTGAAAGCTGTGTCTTGAAGAGATATTTGCACATCATGTTCACAACAACATCATCCACAATAGCCCACTAGAAACAATCCAAATACCCATCAACAGCAAATAGCACAATGGAAAGTTATTCAGTCTTAAAAGGAAAGGAAATCCTGTTACATGTTACAACATGAATGAATCTTGAGGACATTATGCTAAGTGAAGTACGTCACAAAAGACAAATTCTATGCTTCCACTTATATGAGGAATCTAAAGCAGTCATATTGATTAGAAACAAAAAGTAGAATGTCAGGTACTAGGGGCTAAGGGGAGGAAGAAAGAGGGAGTATCGTTAAATGGCATAGAGTTCAGTTTTGCAAGGTGAGAAAAGTTCCAGAGATGTTACACAACAACATGAGTATATAGGTCAACACCTTTGAATTGGACCCTTAAAAATGGTGAAGATGGTAATTTTATACTATATGTTTTTTAGCACAATTTTTTTCATGTTTTTATTTTAATTCCAGTTAGTTAACATACAGTGTAATACTAGTTTCAGATGTGGAATTTCATGATTCGTCACTTACATACAACACCCAGTGCTCATCATAAGAAGTGCCCTCCTTAATACCCATCACCCATTTAATCCATACCCCTGCTCACTTTCCCTCCAGCAACCCTCAGTTTGTTCTCCACAGCTAAGAGTCTGTCTTCTGGTTTGCATCTTTTTTTTTTCTCCAATGTTTATCTGTTTTGTTTCTTGCATTCCACATGAGTGAAATCACATGGTATTTGTCTTCCTGACTGACTTATTTCACTTAGCACCATACACTCTAGGTCCACCCGTATCATTGCCAATGGTAAGATTTCATTCTTTTTTATCGCTAATGTTCCACTGGATATGTATAAATTACATCTTCTTTATTCATTCATCAGTTAATGGGTCTTTGGGCTCTTTCCCTAATTAGGTTATTATTAATAATGCTTCTATAAATATTGGGGTGCATGTATCCCTTCAAATCAGTATTTTTGTATCCTCTGGATAAACACCTAATAGTGCAATTGCTGGATTGTAGCATAGCTCTATTTCTAATTTTTTGAGGAACCTCCATAACTCTTCTCCAGGGTGGCTGCACCAGTTTGTATTCCTACCAACAGTGTGGGAGAATTCTCATTTCTTCACATCCTCACCAACACCTGTTGTTTCTTGTGCTGTTGATTTTAGCCATTTTGATAGGTGGGAGGTGATATTTTATTTTACTTTTGATGTGCATCTTCTTGATAAGTGATGCTGAGCATCTTTTCAGGTGTCTGTTGGCCATGCGTATGTCTTCTTTTAGAAAATGTCTGTTCATGTCTCCTGATATTTTAATTGGATTCTTCATTTTTGGGGTGTTGAGTTTCAAAAGTTCTTTAGATATTTTAGATTCTAACCCTTTATCAGATTTGTCATTTGCAAATCTCTTCTCCCATTCTGAAGGTTGCCTTTAGTTGTGTTGATTGTTTCCTTTGCTGTGCAGAAGCTTTTTACCCTGATGAAGTCCAAGTAGTTTATTTTTGCTTTTGTTTTTCATGCCTCAGGAGACATACCTGGTAAGAAGTTGCTATGAACTGATGTCAAAGAGCTTACTTACTGCCTATGTTCTCCTCTAGGATTTTGATGGTTTCCTGTCTCATATTTAGGTTTTTAAGCCATTTTGAAATTATTTTTGTGTATGGTATAAGAAAGGGGTCCAGTTTCACTCTTTTTCAGGTTGCTGTCCAGTTTTCCAAACACCACTTTTTGAGGAGACTTTTTCCATTAGGTATACTTCTATCCTTTGTCAAAGGTTAGTTGACCATATAGTTGTGGATTCATTTCTGAGTTTTCTATTCTTTCCATTGGCCTATGTGTCTGTTTTCATGCCAGTACCATACTGTTTTGATCACTACATCTTTGTAATATAACTTGAAGTCTGCAATTGTGATGCCTCCAGCTTTGCTTTTCTTTTTCAAGAATGCTCTGGCTTTCAGGGTCTTTTGCGGTTCCATACAAATTTTAGGATTGTTTGTTCTAGCTCTGTGAAAAATTTTAGCACAATTTTTAAAAACCCTGTTATACTTGATGTTCACTAAGAACATGCACCCATATAATATGCTAGTTTATTATGTATGAATTGTTATCCAGTTTTCCAAAGCAGAAATCATTCTTTTTTTATTCCCATTTCTTCTTTATCCAGGCTGGGACTGTAGTCAAGGTAAATGTCTCTGATGCAAAGTTTAATGAGGTGTCAAAGAACTCAATAATTACGAGAGGTAGTATTTTAGTGCATTATGTTTAAAAACATCCAAATTAATGCTGAAAGTTCCATCATGAACAGAATTATTGACGTTTATATAAAGACAAGATCAGTGAAAGTACCATGCCAACCCATATTGGAGCCTAAGGCAAAAAGAAAAATAGATACTATTGATCCAGGGTTAAATCTTTTTCTCTCTATCCACTCTTAGATGACTTTGCCCCAAACCTACTCATAAGACTGAATTCATCTGATCTAAACCTCATCCCTTTCCTCCTCTTCACTTTAGAACCCAGAATCCACTTTTCCTTTATTCCCATCTCTGAGATGTTCCCCCTGCAAGAATTTGGTACACTTGGACTCCTCTTCTGTCCCAGTGTCAGTCTTTCCTTTATTACGTATTTCTGTTCATGGTACAACCACACTCTCAGATACTCAAGAATACAAGTCTGAATCTGCTGAATATATATATATATATAATATATTATATATATATATTATAATATATATATTATATTATATATATTATAATATATATAATATATATATTATATATAACATGTATTATATATATTATATATAATATAATATATATATTATAATATATATATTATAATATATATATAATATAATAATTATAATATATATATATTATAATATATATATATGAATTCATCTGAATCTGCTGAATCTGAGCCTTAAATCTGCTAATAAGTCTGCTTTCTCTGTCAGCAGCTATAATAACCAGTAAATTGTAAATTCTAACTTTAACTCCAGATTCTAACCCAATTCAACATTTCTGTTCCTGCTGATGCTCGCTCCTTATTTTATGTAATGGTTGTGTTTGCAACCACCCTTACCAACACAGTCTGCAATGTGTTGCCAGTTAAACACTGTTAAGGTACCTACTTTCCCATGTCATGCATTCATGGCTACAGGGCAATCTCTGGAAGGAATTTTCTTTTTCTCTTCACTTCTGGCCATTTTAACTACTTCCCAAGAGCTAGCCACCTCTTCTATTAAATCTTCAGGGATAAATAAAGCTAGAAATAACCTCCCTGCCTCTATAGGACTATGGGATTTTTGCATTAGTCACGTGTAGTTTATTTGTTTGCTTATTTATTTATTTATTTCAGAGAAAGTGGGGAGGGGCAGAGAGAGAGAGGGAGAGAAAAAATCCCAAGCAGATTCTGTACTGTCAGTGTGGAGCCCAGCTCAGGGCTCAGACTCACAAACCATGAGATCATAACCTGAGCTGAAAGCAAGAGTCAGACGTTTAACTAACCGAGCTACCCAGGTGCCCCTAGTCGCATGCAGTTTAAATTACTAGTTTTGATCTTATTTATGAAATGTCTCATCTCTTATAAATTGTAAGCTCTCAAAAGGCATATATATATATATATATATATATATATATATAAAAGGCATGTATATATATATACACACATATATAGTAAAACCTCACTTTGCAAGCATCATTCCAGAAACATGCTTGTAATCCAAAGCACTTGTGTATCAAAGTGAATTTCCCCATAAGAAAAAGTGGAAACTCTGATGATTCATTCCACAACCCCAAAATATTCATATAAAAATGATTGCAGGGGCACCTGGGTGGCTCAGTCGGTTAAGCATCCGACTTCAGCTCAGGTCATGATCTCACGGTCCGTGAGTTCGAGCCCCGCGTCGGGCTCTGTGCTGACAGCTCAGAGCCTGGAGCCTGTTTCAGATTCTGTGTGTGTCTCTCTCTCTGCCCCTCCCCTGTTCATGCTCTGTCTCTCTCTGTCTCAAAAATAAATAAACGTTAAAAAAAAAAATTAAAAAAAAATGATTGCAATACTGTAATTAATACAAAATAGCAAATAAAATACAAAATATAAAGAAATATAAACAAATGAACCTGCACTTCCCTTTGAAAACCTTCGTGGCTTGTGTGAAGGAGACGAGAGAGGAGAGTTATTGTCTAGGATGACTTTCTCTATCACTAATGGATGTTGACTATAGTACAGTATTAATAAACTCTTATCATATACTGTATTTAATGTAACTGGCAATAAGACAGCAGAGGGAAGTGGCTCTATGTGGAAGCAGCCTAACCTGGAATGAAGCAAAGCATTCCTAACATTACTCTTGTATGGAAAAGCAAAGGACTGTCCATAGGTGCTTTGAAGTAACAAAAAAAATACACTAGTACCAGTTGTGGGCACATTGCAACATTCTGAAAAATCATTGATTTCTGCCAAATACCGCGGCCAGAGATAAGCATCTGAGCATGGGAGACGATCACCCATATCCCACAGCGAGAGAGAAAGATCAGAACCATTGGCTCAGTTGTGATCATGTGATATTTGGCATCACATGCTACTCATATTGCAAGACATCACTTGTTTATCTAATAAGTAAAATTTCTTAGAAATGTTTTCTCATTTTGCAGAACACTCACAGAACAAGTTACTCCCAATCCAAGGTTTTACTGTACCTTCAATGTCAAGCTAAGTGTTGAAACTTCCTCTGTGTGCGTGAGAGAGAGATAAATGAGACAATAATAACTTTGAATCTCCTCATCTCATAGTTTCCCCACATTATAGGTTATATAGCACTAGCCACTTAAATGCTGTGGGTCCTGAGGAGAAAACGGAGAGCAGTTCATAAAACTTCAGAAATAAAATGTCTCCCTAGGGAATTAAACATTTTTTTTTATTTGTTTACAGGTTAGAAAGCTAATATGTTCAACATGTTTTCAGCCCAAGGGAAACACTAGAGTGCAACCAAATACATTAACACTGTCACTTTAAAACAAATTGGATATTTTTCAAGCTTTGGATGATTATCTCAGGTATGCTTCTGAGAACATGAAAGAATTTTTACATTAATGTAATTAATGTAAAATAACATTCTACCAAAAATTTTTACTTGGACATAATATTATCCATATTAGTATCCATGCTTATAACCATACAAACCAAAAACTGTTATCTTCCACAGAATAAGTGGGCTTACACTGCAGATGGAGAAATAGCTTTTGTACTTTCTCAGATATTCCAGGGAAAAAATTACTCCTTAAAAAGGGAGCCGTCCAGAAAAAAATGGCTTAGAGACTTCTAACTGCAGTTTTAAGAAACAGCCAGTTATTTGACAAGTTTTTATTGAGCTGCTCTACTGACCCCTCTACCAGGTTGGGAGCTATATACAGGAAGGAGAAACCATGATCCCCGCTTTCAAAGAGCCTACAGTTTTGGGTGAACAAAATCCTAAACCATGATATCTATGATGTCTAGTCAGAAAGAGTAAGAGGCGGCTAGCACACTGGAAGTCCTGGTCAAACTGTGCTTCAGAAAATAGGAGATTAACCAAATGAAGAGTCAATTAATTTCATAGGAGTCCACTGGTGAGGCATCACCTCAGAATTAGTATTAGACAAATTTCTGCATCTTGCATGCCCTCCTTAATTTAAAGGAAGCAGCACGATAATGGTAGGCATCTTTACATTCTGGAGGCAATTCATTGCACACCTAGTGTCAGTTGCATTGACACTAAAAGCTGTCAGCTTGAGTAGAGCCTGGAGCAAAAAGAGCCCTATAGCAGATTCAAACTGTGCTGGAAGCAGATTTTCCACTTAGGCTATACAATAGGGCAGAATCTATGGACTCAGATGTGGAAGGGCTATTGAGATACAGTGTTAAGTTTATGTCAGGCTCCATTAAGATAATCACAGTGCAGATTGTTAGGTTGTGCAGGTTCTGCAATAAGGCTACTCCATCTGCAGCAGTGAATCAGGTGCCTTTTGAAAAACAAATCCTGGCATGCTCCCGACCCTGATAACATGGCAATGGAACATTAATTCAACACGTGGCCACAGTATCCATTTGAGCTGGATTATGTTGACATGCCGAGTCATAAATATGGATATTGTAAGCAGTAGTCCATTAAAAGAATATATGAGTAGATAACCCAGACCCCATTTCACCCCATAGAGTTGTACCAGCACCCCATATTTAGGTCCTATTTACAGGCACGTGTGTGGGAGTGTTCTATAGGTGCAGCTGAAAAAGAAGAAAAAGCTCTGAGCTTGGATTTCAGATAGTTCAAGTTAGTATATGGATGTAAGCTAAAAATGAATGGCAGCTGAATTATAGCCACACGCAGGGGTGACTTTGAGAGACAATGAAAGGGAAAATATTCCCAATGGACGACCTTTAAATGGTGCACCTGGCATCCACTTTGTGTGGAAACAGAAGTAGGCAGAAATGGAAACTATATATAGATTCCTGGAAAGTGACCAGAAGCCTGGCCAGCTGGCCAGGAACCTGGAAGAAAAACACTGGAATATTGGACACAAAGAGTTCTGAAGTGGAAACATATGGGTGTACATATGGCAATGGGCAGAATGTCCCTCCGGAATGCAGTACACAAACTACAGCTAAAAACTTTATGTGGTAGTCTCTGTAGAAGAAAGACTATGTGGGCCTAGGAATCAAACGTTGACGTGTTAAGTAGTCCCACTCACCATCTTTCCCAATGACTCACTGGGGGAATTTGTGCTTTCATCCACCTCTCTGGGTTTTGTAGAATTACAGGTCCTGACTCCTATGGTGGGGTGAACTCCTGCCAAAAAAAAAAAAAAAACACAGGGTTTTTTTGAACCGTAAGCTATGGCTATCCTTTCAGCATTTTGAACTTCTCTTGTCTGGAAACCAGCAAGCAAGAAGAGACTTCAATATCTTGGAAGAGATAATTTGCCTTGATGATGAAGAGGAGGTAGGGCTGCTTTTGCTAAGTGGGAAAGAATGTGTAAAATTCCATTGATCCACTTGGTTATCTCTTGGGACTCCCTTGCCCAATTATAACTGAATGGACACATGCCTAAAAAGTAAATAGTTTCCAAGGGCTGAGATCCTTCAAGAATGACAGTTTGGGTCATACCACCAGGTAAGCCAACATGACATGCAGATAAAAGCTAAGGATGAGGAGCATTTAGAATGGACAGTGGTGGAAGGAGACAGTGAGTACTTGCGTAGGCCCCAAAACCAACCTCAAAGGCAGAGTCTGCAGTTAGTTCACTAAGCCCTCTCTTCTAAGTTCCCCCTCAAGAAGATAGACCCATGGGGAGCTGCTCCATGTACATGTATGGAGAAGTGGAATTATAATTTGTAAGGTTTAGACTATGGCAGCCATGGAGTTGGGCCCCTCAAGTCTCTTTTCAAGAGAGCATTTGTTGCAAACAGTGTAGTTAACCTCCAGACATAGCATCTTCCATATCCCTTCTGCTGCAGACCAAAAATTGTCTTTAGCCAGAAAGCTAGGGTAAGTGTAGAATTCACTTTATGCATTCCCCCTCTTGCAGTGACCAGTCTTGCACTGCCTGCTGTCAAAGTCTGAAAAATAGCTCTCATATTTTGTCCAGTATTTTAGCTGTTTTACATGGGAGAATAATTTCCATACCAATTAATCCTACTTGGTTGGAAACAGAAAGCCACTGAGATCTTAACACGATGTTTAATAACAGCTTCATCAGAAATCACAGTATGTCTAAATGCATTCAAATTATAGTAAGAATGAAATTCCCAAGTGTTAACTCTACTTTGGTTGCTTTGATTCAGAGGATCATGCATATAATCTCTAAAACATTTCTTATCCATAAATCTATACTTAGATGAACATTAGGATAATTTGAACACACCATGTCGCTTTGTTATTGAAAGTTATTTGAATAAATCCTGCTGTTAAAGTAATACCTGATAATACCCACAGCTAAAAAATTCACAGAAATGCTGGAAATTACAAACATACAACTTTTTCAGAAAACTACCTAATTCAAATTGATATACAAGTCAACCAAATATCAGCTCCTGACAATTTTTAAATGGATCATAATGGCACACAATGGAGATTAAATGCAGCCCTAAGAAATTGCAATGTCATTAAATCATTTAATGATCATATAACAGAGAAATTGATTTGGAAGGAAATCTAAAGATCACCAACCCAATTCTCTTATTTTTATTTATCAATGTTTTGAGGTTTTCTGGTTTTGACTTTGTAAGTATTTATTCATTTTTTTAAGAAAGAAAGAGGGCGCATGTGTGCATACAAGAAGGGGAGGGACAGAGAAAGAGGGAAAGAGAGAATCTCAGGCAGATTCCATGCCCAGCACAGAGCACCAAGCCAGACTCAGTCTGATGACCATGAAATTATGACCTGAACTGAAAAAAAGAATCAGATGCTTAACCAACTGAGCCACCCAGGCACCCTGTAAAGTTCATTTTGAATTTAACTGAAATTAATATTTAAACATTCTTACATTAAGCCATGATTGGACGTGTCAACACAGATAAAAACAGAAAGCTCAGTTCACTGTGGCTCATTTTAGTCAATCTATTTCTTGTAGTGCTGTTGGAATTGTTTGAGCCACTAAATATTAAAAATTAGCTAAGGTAATCAGCTGATTAATCTAGTGATAAAGTGGTATATTTGTGCAAAGTTTATAAAATCGACATGTAAGCTTTTTGGGTTTAATATTAAATTGTGCTTTATTTTATCAGTTTCTACGATTCCATTACTGACCTGATCAAGTAGGTAACATTGTGATCTTACTATAATTTTTAAATTAAAATTAACTTCAATTAATTCAAAATGGATTTTACTTTAATGTCAGAAGATTCCAATGCCAATTTTAAAAATAACATACAATTGTTATTTATGTAAATTCTCAAACTTCTTTGGTTGCATACTTGTAATTTGGATTCCTTCCATCCATGTTTTATAATAGTGAGATTGTCTCATAGTAATATACAAAACAAGTTTCTTTGTAAGAAACAAATATCAAATATGTTAAGAAAAAACAATTCTGTCAATACATTAAAATATGCTCTAATATTCCCTCCAAAATTAGCATATGTATCATAACCTGCCTATATTTTGCTATCTTATTTCTTTACAAACATCAGTTTTCATATACAAAACATGAAAATAATGTTTGACATAAAAAATTCAAGAGTGGGTTTTTGCAGTATCTTTTGGTTGATGAACTATTTGTTATGATCACACTATTTTTTTTTAAATGTTTACTTATTTATGTTTGAGAGAGAGCAAGGGAGTGTGAGCAGGGGAGAGGCATCGAGAGAGAGAGAGAGAGAGAGAGAGAGAGAGAGAGAGAGAGAGAATCCCAAGCAGGCTCTGCACTGCCAGCATGGAAGCCGATGTGGGGCTCAAAACTCATGAACCACGAGATCATTACCTGAGCTGAAATCAAGAGTGAGACACTTAACCAAATGAACCACTGAGACACCCTAAACCAAATATATTCAAAAGAGAAAAAAATTATACACACAAAGCATCTCAATAGATACTGATAAGAAATTTTTAAATATGGATGTTTGGCAATATTCAACATTCACTCATTTAAAACTATCTTGGTTAAGTGAAAATATAAGCTATGTACTGAATATGATAATACATCATCTCAAAGCAAAATTCAACCCTATGTGTATACTAAAATTAAAAAAGACCCTCCCACTAATGTAAAAAAGACTCGAGTATCTATTTTCATGTTTCTAACTGTATTTAGAAATACTGTCTCTTAGGGGCGACTGGGTGGTTCAGTCGGTTGAGCATCGAACTTCAGTTCACATCATGATCTCACAGTTTGTGAGTTCAAGCCCCGCATCGGGCTCTGTGCTGACAGCTCAGAGCCTGGAGCCTGCTTCGCATTCTGTGTCTCCTTCTCTCTCTGCACCCCCCCTCCACTCACGCTCTCTCTCTCCTTCAAAAATAAATAAACATTAAAAAATTTTTTTAAATAAAAAAAGAGAAATACTGTCTCTTCAATATTACAAGAAAAATAGATTTTGAAAAATATTTTCACAAGATATGATTATTATCTAAAGAAGTAAGTACACATAGTAAGAAAACTGTTTAAGTTTTTAAGGTAGTCATTTGTTAAATACCTAGACAAAAATCCATGCCATTTTCTACATATCCATGTCATAATTTTGAAAACACGTTGACAACAAACTCATGGTAAAAATGGGATGGGACTTTGGAGTTATTGAGGAATTTAAAATTTTTGAAGGTGCAAAACAGATGAAAATTTATTTCACAAATGAAATAAAGCGAGTTGAGGAAGCCAGAGATATATGAATACGTATCGAAGTGCTGAACTGAAATTTGGATTCAATCTGCCTACAAGAATCTTTATGAGGCTGACAACTCCGAATGAGTAGAGAAGAGTGAGAAAGTTGCAGGTAACCAGTTTCCAATGTGCCCTCCCTACGTGCTGCACAACCCAGGAATCCAGACCTACAGGCAGCCTAATGTTGATCCCCACAAAGCACAGATACATACTAGAGTCTAGAGAGGATTACAGTCTGAAGGTGCATTTTTGAGAAAAAGTTTCTAGAAGCCTATGCGGTGATGAGCTGTCTCCCCTCATTTCTGTAACACATATTGTTCTACCCTATACCACGGTGGTATACGCACCCAGATCCTGTAAACTGGCAGCAGAGCCTAATTGTGTGAAGTCTGGGGAAAACCGGTCTGGTCAAATTTGGGCAGGAGAGTCTGGGCTGTGAACAGGTGACAGGCCACACGTGAGAGGATGCACATTTCCCAGGATGTTATCAGAGTAGCAAATGACACCACAGTCACAAATTCTTTGTCAAAGAAGAAATTTCCTTGACACAGTAGACCAAGGTTTATGAAGTTATAAATTTACAATTCTTAGAGAAATTTTTAACAGGCAAATCCTGCTTTTTAGTAACTTTGTTCTAAGTAACCTTACTAAATAATGCTTATTATGAAATTAAATTTATTAAAAATTAAGTCAAATGATTGAACATAATTTATTACATTGGTAATATGGATGGGACTGTGGAAAAGGACATTAGGTAAAAACTAAGGAAATACAAACAAAATATGGACTTTAGTCAATAATAATATTGGTTCATTAATTATAACACATTTATCATACAAATGTAAGTATTGTTATGGGAACTTTCTATGCTACCCTCAAATAATTTTCCATAAATCTAAAACTGTTCTTAAAAAATGCAGTTTATAAGAAAATTATAACTAAAACTTTGGTATGATTAAATTATGAATTGGGTTTACCCATGGGAATGCCTTAGGGCAAATTCACACTCAGTTCATCATTTTTCTTTTGTTTTTGTGAAACCTATCAATTTATTTCATGTTAAAGTGTAGCAAAATCTCTCTCTCTCTCTCTCTCTCTCTCTCTCTCTCTCTCTCACACACACACACACACACACACCCCTACGCACCCCACTAAAAAGTAATCTAGCACATGGTTAGAAGAATATTAAAAGAAGAAAAGACTTTTCCAATCTGGTATCTGATTGATAGTATTTACTGGGCCTTTGCAATGTTCCAAGCACAATTCTAAAATTTCGTTCTGTTTTATGTTAGCAATTCACTGTGCCAATTAAAATCCCTATGAGGATGTCCATCCTTTGTTACAATGTAGAAAGTTGCAAGGGCCTGTTGCTTTCACCCTAGCAATAAGAGTAAGATATGCTACAACGTCACAGTTTTTTTTTCCATTTATAGCCCTGATGATACAAAGAAATATATACAGATTCCAAACAGCAAAGAGTCTTCTCTAGAAGGAAAGAAACATGAATGTTTTTATTTCTGCCAGAGCTGTAGAAATAGGCCATAGAAATCTTCACATAGAAGTTAACTGGTCGAATGTAGAGTGTGCTTTTAGTGGCTGCCATATGTATTAGATTCCTTGAGGAGCCCCAGCAATTCAGTAAATCTGCAGACACACACGCAGACTCTTTCCCTTGGACTGTCCTGGAATATGCTGCAGGCTGGTAGAAAGACACAAAAGCTGAGAAAGAGTGCACTGAAATCCAAAGTGCAAGCCAGCAGCCCACTGAAAACAGAGGAGCAAAAGAACTGAGAAAGAGGCCTGTATGTGCTCCAGGTCTTAACCAAATGCACTTCCCTCAGTGGTCCCTGAAGCCTGGAAGCAGGGCATAGAGCAGAAAATAAACTCCCTAAGTTCAGAAAACTGAGAGTAGAATGGAAAAATTAAAGAGCCCCCTAGCTAGAAATATTTTAGAAAAAATAAAACTGTCTTTATTAGCAGATGACATGATTGGGAGAAAAATCCTGAGCAATCTACAAGAGGCTACAATAAATAAATTTAGTAAGGTGTCAGGATACAAGTTCAATGTACAAAAATCAATTGTTTTCTTACATACTAACAACAGTTGAAAAATAAAAATTTTAAAATCCATCTCATAATAGTTTGAAAATTACTTAGAAATGAACTGAACAAAAGACATGAACGACATGCATTAGAAACAATTATGGACATCATGTAGGAACCAAGGGCAGGCTGCCCCAAAAATGTGCCACATTGGCATATTGATTAAATAAGAAACAACCCATGCAAAACCACCCAAGCTCCTCCTCTGACTCCCTGAAAGCAGGAAGCAGAGCTCCCATATGAAAAACATCCTCCCTATACTACGAAGTAAAAAGACATCCTTATCACCAGAGATAGAGACTTTAAAGCTGAGAAAATTGTAAACACAAACCTTATTTAATCACCTGCTACCTCAGCCCAAATTCTGCTTAGAATTCCTTACTCATTAAAGGTCCTAAACATCTGATTTACTTATCCTAGAAATTCTCACAGATTCATGGTCTCTTTATCCAAAATGTATAAAAACTGCCTGCCTTGGTTATTTCCTTAGGTCCAATTATCAGGCCACTGTGCACACATAATAAAACTTCATGTTTTTTCTCCTCTTAACCTGTCTCATGTAAATTTAATTCTTAGTCCAACTGAAAGACCTTGAGGGTAAAAGAAGAATTCTCTCCCCACAACAGGC
Source organism: Panthera onca (assembly GCF_046562875.1). Classification (NCBI taxonomy): domain Eukaryota; kingdom Metazoa; phylum Chordata; class Mammalia; order Carnivora; family Felidae; genus Panthera; species Panthera onca. The sequence goes on along the minus strand of NC_138342.1, from coordinate 57,983,838 downwards.
AGAGAGAAATGAAAATAAAACCCAAATAAATGGAGATATATTGTTGTCCCTGAATTAAGAGATACAGTATAAGTAATCTCATCAGTTCTTTCCAAACTGATTATAGATTCGTTATAATCTCAGTCGTGATTTCAGCAGGCTTCTAATAGAATTTGGCAAGATAATTTTAAATGTTATAAAGAAATACAAAGAATATGGAGTAGATGATAACAATTTTTGAAAAACAAGAGTTTTAGGCTATACCTACATGACTATACTACTTGATTTCAATACCCTCTATCAATTCCCTATGGTATTAGCCTTAGGATAGACATATAGATGAAAAGGAAAGAATAGTAAATCCATCGTAGACCACAACTGAAAAAAATCAGGTAATTTTTCAAAATAGACTTATTTAGAACACTTTCAAATTTAAAGAAAAACTGAGAAGACAGGGGCACCTGGGCGGTTCAGTCAGTTAAGCATTTCATTCTTGATTTCGGCTCAGGTCATGATTTCACAGTTTCATGGGTTTGAACTCCATGTCAGATTCTGTGCTGACCCTGAAGAACCTGCTTGGGATTCTCACGCTCTCTCTGCCCTCCCCTGCTCACATTCTCTCTCTCTCAAAATAAATTTAAAAAAAAATAGAGAAGATAGTATGTGAGTTCCCATATAACCCACATCCAATTACTCCTACTATTAACGTCTAACATTAGTATGCTATATTTGTTATAATAAATCAATATTCATACATAATTAACTAAACTCCATATTTTACTCACATTTCTTTAGTTTTTATCTAACATCCTTTTCCTGTTGAGAGTCCCACTCATAATATCACATTACATTTAGTTGCCGTATCTCCATAGGCTCCTCTTAGCTGTGATAGTTTCTCCACTTTCCTTGCTTTTGATGATCTTAATAGATTTGAAGGCTACTGGTTAGGTATTTTGTAGGATGCCTTCTATCGAGACGAGTCTGATGTCCTTCTAATCATTAGACTGGAGTTATGGTTTTTTGAAAGGAAGACCACAGTGGGTAAGTACCATTTTCATCATTATATCAAGCCTACCTAATACTAAGATGACTTACTCTTGATATTAATATTAATCACCTGGTTGAGGCAGTGTTTGCCAGATCTCTCTACTACAGGCTTGTTCTTTTTCCCTTTTCCATATTGTACTCTTAAGAAGGAAGTCACTATGTATGGCCTACACATAAAGGGTGGGATGTCAGGTACCATCTCCTTAAGAGAAAACATTTACTTAAATCTGGAATTTTTCTGCACAGATTTCCCTCTTCCCCATTTAATTCCTTTATGAATCATTTATTTATAGCAGAATAGTTATTTTATACTTTGGGTTATAATCCAGTACTACTTTACTGTTTTTTTTCTCAGATTGCTCTAGCTCTGGCCATCAGGAACTCTTTTGTTTGGCTTTCATATACCTTTGACATACGTCTCTCAATAAGGGCTTTGAGAACTTCCTGACTTGCAGATACTCTAGGGTACTCCAGTTCATCTTGTGTATTTCCTGCCCCAGTTTTAGAATGAGACTTTTCTCTAAGGAGCCCAGGTTTCTTTTATTGGAGAATATTAGAAACCAAGTTCTGAGTTGTTATTGGCACATCAGGCTTTTCCAGTTGACAGAGATAGGAAACACACGTATGTCTACTAACATATACATGATATACATAAAATATACATGTACACACAAACCCTAAAATGTTCTACATATGTGCTTGTATGTATAGTATACATATACTATACACACATAAGTATTTCTATGTGTAACCATCTGTGTCTGTATTAGGTAGGATGGAAGTCTTAAGCCACTGATATAAAGCCTACTCTAGGCAATGGTCTCAGAAGACTGATGAGGACAGCAACAGAATTACTGGAAAGGGAAGGGTGAATATACAGAGTATAAAAAAAGTAAGTGGCCAGCTGCCCACTGAAGACCAAATTAAAATTCTAAATCATACAAGGAAATCTGATAAGGCAACAAAATAAATAATTGAGGCTCACAAAACTCAAGTAATAGAAAATAAATGAGACTTTAAAATAAGCATGCTTAAAATTCACAGAGAGATCAACATGGAATATTAAAACTATGTCTGTTACAAACAGATGAAAATGTTGGATAAATGAGATAAAAAAAAAAAACATAATAACGTGGCCTGGCAGGAGCTAAACTGTGGCTTTACTGGAGTGTTAGTACAGAAGCAAGAAAGTAAGGAATTTGGCTTCTGGAAGGTGAAAAGAACCAAAATATCACAGCAAGAAATGGTGGAACAGACACAGGAGGAAGCCAGAAAAGAGGCAAGCCCATAATATGTTAAAGGGTAAAAATTCTCCCCAAATCTCTATGATACTGACAGGGGCTAAACAGGCAGACAGCACACAGTCAGCCTCTTAGGAACTGAGCCAAAGCACCTGCTGCTTCCATAAGCACCTCTGTCAGAGCCCCAAATCCCTACAGGGCTGGTAATGCCAAGCCATGATTATTCAGCCTTGTTGTGCACTGTAAAGAGGGATATACTAATCAATATCCCAGTAGGATCTTTAACATTTTTAGATAATTTTTTCCAGCAGCAATAAGTTAGTAATGTCAACAAATAAGGACAAATGACCAGATGGCAGGTACACGAGGCTTGCTGGACTAGCATTCATTGGGGGAAAAACTCAGGAAGTCAGGATCAGTAGCAGGCTTGTGTGGCCCCCATTGCCCGCCACAAGATTGGCAGGTGCAGAGCAACCTGGCAAAACCAGTCATCAGACTCCAGCAGGGAGATCCTGCTGCTTGGGCCATGGGGCTTCAAGATAGCTCATTAACAAAACTCTAATCAATTACTCTGGTGTTCTCATGGGTTGTGATAGAACATCAATACAACGTAAGAGAATGTTCCTCCTGACATCTCCAGCCTATTCAGGTGTGATCAGGGGCTGGTGTCCATGACTAACAGTTACTGGTATTCAGTGATAGAAGCAGGTTGCAGGATTTACCATATCAGTGTTCATGGCTGGATATGAGCTATCCTCCTTCCTTGGCACTAACAGGGAGCCCAAGTTTCATGGTTAGCTGGAGTTTGTGGTCCTAAACAGCTGGTGGCAAAAGTAACCTACAGCGGCAAGGTGGAGTAATCTCCGGAGATGCCTGACGGTCTGTTCTGAGGAGCAGCCAACAGTGCAAGCCAGGGAGCCAGCCAGGGACTGCCTACACTGGAGACAGACCACAGAAAAGCACAGGATGTACCAGAGGTGGAAGTCCAAGTCAAACATAGAAGGACAGCCTCACTAAGCAACCAAGAGGGTCAGCTTTACCCAAGGCGATCTCAGCAGCAAGTACCCATGGCAAGTTTCCAGGCAGAACTGAGACAAGCATTCTCATCTGAGACAGTAAGAGATGGTTACAGTCATATTGGAACATCTAGGTAGCTGATTTCCACATGAAACACCAGGTTCTATCAACTGTTTGAAGCTTCTGTCCCAACTTGCACTGGTTGTGGTAGTGCCTGCATCATACCTTTATCTGTAGTCTTCACTAAGCTGTAGGTATTAAGGATCCTGAAATCGACATTGGATTTGGTGCTGTTTTGGAACACCAACTACGACTGTGGGAAAGCGAGTTGCAGCAGCACATTGACCATAGAATGAGATGTATCCTGCAAGATGGCCAAATCTTCATTGGCCATTGGCACCTTAAGGCTTTTGACAAGCATATGAACCTGATCCTCTGTGATTGTGATGAATTCAGGAAGATCAAGCCAAAGAATGTGAAGCATCTGGAGCGTGAAGAAAAGCGGATCTTGGGTCTGGTGTTGCTGTGTGGGGAGAACTTGGTTTCCATGACTGTGGAAGGACCACCCCCCCCCCAAAGTACCCAAATGCCCAAAGGCATTTCTCAGGTACCATTTGCTGGAGGCTCTGAGGTTGGCAGAAGATCTGGCAGAGGAATGCCAGCTGGTGTTCCAGTTCCCCAGGCTCCTGCTGGATTAGCAGAGCCTGTCCGAGGGTTTGGGGGCCTTCCACAGGGAAGAGGCACTGTAGCAGCTACTCTTGTTGCTACTACTGGCAGCATTGTTGGAGCCCCAGCTCAGTATCCACCAGGATGGGGGACACCACCCATTCCTTTGGTCAAGCAATACCACCTCCAGACATTATGGTTCCTCCACCTGATATGAGACCCACCCATGGGCCCACCAACAAGCTTCCCTCTGCTCGAGGGATGCCAGTAGGCATGCCCTCTCCAGGAATGAGACCCCTATGTCCCCAGGAATGCATCCATGAAGACCCTAGGATACTTTGATCCTTCTTAAGTTACTTTTTCCCCTGCCATGTGTCTTGTGAAACTCTGTAGAGTGTTTGTGAGCTTTTGTTTCCTATTTGCTGCATTAATACTAGCTAATAAATGTACAGATGCACAGAGCAATTAAACTGCAGAAAATAAGGTAACCTATAGTGTTAGAAGTCAGGACAAGTTGTTCTTGGAGCGCTATTGATATGTGAGCATATGAGGATATGAGGGAGCTTCTGGAATGCTGCTAAAATTCTCTTTCTTGATCTGGATGCTCGTTACACAGGTGAGCTTAACCTTATGATAAGCTGTCAAAATGTGTACTTATAATTTGTACACCTTTAGATGCATATTATTTTTCAACATAAAATTTAACATTAAAAAAGAAATAGCTCGACCACATCTAGATGAGATAAAGTACAAAGCAAGGGACAAACACTTTCACCAAGATCAACTGGGGGGAAAAAAGAATAACTGCAGTGGATTGTAGCAAATCAGATATGTTAAGATTGGTGAGTTTACAATATTTATTTTTTAAAGGTAAATAGTCCTATGGACCAGGAGGATTTAATTATTTTAAATTTGTAGGCACCTAATAAAATTTCTTCTAAATAAATGAGGAAACAAAATCTATGAAAACTGATAAAAACAAAATTGACAAAAGTGAAGTGAGAAATAGATCTGTACTTAAAGTGGCTATATTTTAATAAACTATTTTTAGTTATTGATGGAATGGGCTTCAAAGATAAGATTTTGTAAATATGAATTAACATATGTTATGAATTAATATACTGAATAATACAATGTTACATATATATATCACATCAATAACTGCAGTATATACATTCTTTTCAACCATAAAAGGAACTTTTTATAAAAATTGACCTTGAATAGGACATAAAGCAAAGTAACAAATTTAGAAGGATGAAATCACTCAATGCATGCTTTCTGAACATAATGCAATTTTACTAAAATTCAGTAATGCAAATATACCTAGATGATAGCCATATGTTTGAATTAAGGAAATTCTTAATGGAAATTAAGAGAAAATATTTTACCTTATAATGTAAGGAAAACAACATATATCAAAACTAATCTGCACTGTGTCAACATGAGTCTTCTACACCTAACGTGGGAAAGAAGCAATGTGCAACAATGCCTACCCCATGATCCCATTTTGAAAATTCAAAAATGTGTACTAACAAGAAGTTTGTAGAGAAAACAAATATGTAATTAATATTCAAATACCTTTGAAAAGGTCAACAGAACATAATTTCTTATAAGAAATGCCTTAAAACTGAAGTTATTTTATTAGTAACTAATAAAATAACAGCCCAAATTGTTCTACAGACAAATTTGACTAAAAAATCAAGAAGCTCTTAGCTCCAAATTTTAAAAAATTGTTTTTAATGTTTATTTATTTTTGAGAGAGAGAGACAGACAGACACAGAGTGCAAGCAGGGGAGGGGCAGAGAGAGGAGACACAGAATCCGAAGCAGGCTCCAGGCTCTGAGCTGTCAGCACAGAGCCTGACACGGGACTCAAACCCACAAACCGCGAGATCATGACCTGAGCCAAAGTCGGAAGCTTAACTGACTAAGCCATCCAGGTGCCCCTTAACTCCAAACTTAACACTCTTTTATGGAATACAAAAAAGAAACATTACTCAATTCTAATAATATACTGCTATAACCATAAATGACAGCATAAGTGGTACAAGATAATAAAGCTACAAGCCAGTCTCATTCATAGTCTTAGACCTATCTAAATAAAATATTTAAAAACTGAAGCCAGCAACATATAAAAGAGATAATACATCATAGCAATTTGTGTTTTTATAAGGAATATAAATTTGAATTATCAAATAGAAGTAGAAAGGTCATAATCATGTCAAAACTTGCAAATCCCATTTAATAAAATTCAACATTAATAAGCACAACTATTTATAAACTTAGACAAGAAGAAAGCTCTCTACATGATCAAGGGTGTTCACAAAAAACTGCCATAAACACTGTATTCAATAGTAAAAATCAGTATCAGCAAGGATCCAACTTTTAATTCTATTACTATACTGGAGATCCTGGCCAACTTAGTAAGATTAGAAAAAGGGATTAAAGGGACACCTGGTGGCTCAGTTGGTTAAGCGCCGACTTAGGCTAAGGTCATGATCTCATGGTTCATGGGCTCAAGCCCCCCCATCAGGCTCTGTGCTGACACTCAGAGCCCGGAGCCTGCTTCGGAGTCTATGTTTGTGTCTTTCTCTCTGCCCCTCCCCAACTCATGCTCACTCTCTATCTCAAAAATAAACACTAAATTTTTTTTAAAGAAAAATTAAAGAGCATGAAACTAATTCAAGAAATAAACATGTCATAATCTACAGATGACATAACAAAGAAAACAAAAAAATTTACAAAAAATATATTGGAATAGAAGAGTTTACCAACGTTGCTAGATACAAAGTCAGTCAATAACTAGAGAGCAACTGCATGCATTAGCAGAAAGGAAAGGATAAAGATCCCACATTTGTACTTTCTGTATTTGTACTGAGTCTATCTTCTTCTTAGATCTCCTTTTCCATAGGGACAAGGGCTCAATGTAAGAGCAACCCTAATCTTTGAAGGATAATTAATCCACTTGGACACCAGGTGATCTGGACTTGGATGCAACTGTTATTTGAGTGTTGCCTGGGAAAGTGAGTTGCCTGCAACAGGGCAAGAAAGTATTTCCTAATACAGAGGGAAAGAAAAGGTCTTATATAGAATTCTGTTTAAGTCCAGTCCCTCCAGGTTGAAGAAGGGTAAGGGTCCTAGGGCCCAAGCCAGTTTGTTGTCCTTTCATTCTTCTGTCGTCTTACTGACTCAAATGCTCACTTTATGCCTCATGGGACAGTGGTCATCTTGTAATAATGAGGATGAAAGCAATACTGTCACAACGAACAAACATGAAGTTAAAAGAGTCTGGTCCTCAATGAAACCACTGAGCCACTATCACAGCCCTAGACTGTCTCCCTCCAGGCTCCTTATTGCAAATACATCCTTTCATTTTTTTAGCCACTGCAGTATAATCTTAGCATGTAGCAGACTTAAAACTAATGTGTACAATTGTCTATATATAAAATCAAAGACACTCAGGGACCAAATATTAGAGTAAGAGTATCTGTTAAGAGCTCTGAATACAAGATCAACATAGGAAACTAAATAGCATTCTTCTATAAAAGTAGCACATATTTAAAATGAAATATAAAAAGTATCCATTGTCAATAGCAAGCAATAAAAAAATTGCCCATTTTGTTGGAATAAAATCAAAGTAGAATAAAATCACACAAAAAGGTTTGAAACGTCTACAAAAATATTAACCAAAATTACTGAAGAACAAAAAACATCTTAATAAATGGAGAGAGATACCATGCTTACAGAAGACTCAATATTATAAAACCTAATTCTCTCAAATCAACCTCTGAAATCAGGGCAATTTCAATAAAATGACCAACAAAGCTTTACATGAATTTATAACAGATGATCTTTAAGAAAAAACAAATTTAATATTTATTTATTATTGAGAGACAGAGAAAGACAAGAATGAGCATGGGAGGGGCAGAGAGAGGAGGAAACACAGAATCCAAAGCAGGCTCCAGGCTCTGAGCTGTCAGCACAGAGCTCTACATGGGGCTTGAACTCACAAACTGTGAGATCATGATCTGAGTGGAAGTCGGACGCCTAACTGACTGAGCCACCCAGGCACCCCTATAGCAGATGATCTTAAAACAATTCATATGGAAGCATAAAAAGCCCAATAGAGACAAGAAAAGTTTTTTGAAGATGATCAAGCCTAACTATAAATCTATAAATAGTATTTAATAGTATAAAACTATAAATAGTATTTAAAGAGATATTCTTGTACAAATAGACAAAATCATCATTAGAATGGAACAGAGAGCCCAAAAACAAACCTTACCTCACACCAAACACAAATATTAATTTTATACAGCCTAACAACCAGAGAAAAGCAAAACTTTAAAATTGAGGGGAAAAGTTGTAGAATAGATTTATGTCCATCATCAGGATAAAGTATTCTTAGATAATCACAAAAGACCTATATAAAAAGGAAACTATTGACATATTTAACCACATTAAATTTGAAGTTTCTGGAACAAATACTACATAGAAAATGGAAACACAAGCTGCAGAATGTGAGACTATCAGCAGTGCATAAAACTAACAAAGAATTGGTATCCCAAGTGTATATAGGATATCTGCTTATCAATAAGACAAAAAAACAATTTTTAAAGAAAATTTGACAAAGAATATTAAAAGACAGTTCACAGAAGTTAAAAGGTCATTGGCCAATAAAGAAACCAGATTTTCTTTCACATCACAAAGTGTAAAGATAGGTTTCTTAAAATTGATTCAGTAACTCAATGAAATTAGGCACAACAACTCCATTATTAACAAACACAAATCTCCCCTAAAACCCCCAATAGACTTCTGCTTACATTATATTATTCAAAATTCAATATCCTCACCTCCACAAGCTATAAGAAAGGATGCGAAAATGAGTATTTTTCTGAAGGTGGCCATATGTTTCTTCCCCTTAACCAAAAAATACAATTTGTATTCATAAGGAAGAAGATACATGTATTCATAAGTGTTTGCCATAACTAGTAATTTTTATTCAACATGTAACAAATAGCAAAATGTGTAAGGAAGTAGTATTAGGAATTTACCTAAATGCATTGCAAAGGGGTAATATCGAATAGCACACAAATTGAGACATATGGAAGGAATTGAGAGGCTCCAATATATATCTGACACTCTAGAAGTAGAAACCAGAAAGAAGCAATATATGAAAAAAAAAATAGTTTGATAGATTTTTCTGGAAATGAAGAGACACTGGAGGGTTTTTTGTGTTTGGTTGGTTGGTTGGTTTTGGTTGTTGTTGTTGCTGTTTTAGAGAAGGACACAGAGTAGGAATATTTTTCCCTCTTTCAAATGAGAAGAAATCAGTAGAATACTATTTCTATCTCTGTCCCTTTATTCACTCCACCTCAAAGTACCATGACTTATCTATTGAGTATATTTGAGGAAAATCACTAAGCATGTTCAGGTCAGCAACTCTGCTCCCTTGCTATCAGGAGGGACTCTTCATCTGGGGAGGTCCACTTGTCTGGGCCTAAAAGGGAAAATGTGGTCAGTTCTGGAGTTCAGTAATTAGCACACACACTACCAGACTAATCTAAAATTAATTAACCTCCATGTTGGCCTTTACCTATAATAAAGATGACATTTTGGCCTCAATTGTTACTTCGAAACTTGTTCAAAACCCACATGAGATGGAGATCAGCTACTTACTGAGGCTGCTTTAGAAACCTCAAGAGCATCCTTGTATTTAGAGGTTACATTTAGTGCCAAACAAAAACAATTCTCTGACACATAGTAAAATGTAGCACCTCAGTTATAACATCTTAGAAACTATCAGAAAGAAACAAAAGAGACAGAGAAATGATGGTCAAAAGAGTAACTGTTAAACTAACACCAGGAGAAAGAAAATGTAAAAGCAAAAGCAGAGTTAGGAATGCACAGGGCTGGTTTTCAGATTATCAAGCATTTCGTGTAATACTGGAGGGTTCATATAGGGCAACCAGAGGAAGAGAAGAGGACTTGGGTAATTGGACCATATTGCCGAGAACTTTGCAGGAAACCATGGCAAAACACAAAAGGCTTTATAAGAATAAGGATTTAACTGGAAGCAAGGAGGAAAATAATCTATGGGAAACAAAAGTCAAGGAGGAAAAGAAGAGATAGAGCAATACTGGAATTTGTAGTCTAGAACTAAATGTATGGAGTGGCGATGTGTTTCCACTATTTTTTTTTTCCTTTCCAACTTTGTGCTTTTGCCCATACTATTATTAGGCTATTCTTCACCTACTGCTCTTGAACATGGATACACCAGAGTGGGTATAGTGTTCAAATCTTTCTGAATTTTACAAAAAACCTAGACTCTGAGTGGAATGAAGAAGACATTAAGGCTTAGGCAAAACATTTGAGGTTTAACGAGTGAAACCTAAGTTATCACCACGCCACATTCAAGTTTAGGATAAATTACCCTAGGTTGAAAGGAGGAGAAAACAAGAGATGGACAGTTGATTATAAAAGAATGGTAAAGCCAGACCTTGAAAACCTAGCCTCTTGCATTTGGAATGAGATTGCAGCAGGTGGTTTCATGAGAGTCAGGTGCGCATATCCTCCGATGACACAGGTGTCCACACAAAAAAAGCACCATATATCAGTTTCTTTTACACAAAAGGTATTTTTAAAGAACAATTAAATTTAAGGTGCAAGAAAAATCAACAAAGGAGCCCAGAAGTGGGAAGATGATGAGGAGAATATTTTTATTCACACAATTATCCAATAAGTTGGTTGTACACCTGGTACAGAGGTCTTGTGAAGTCCTGGGGTGAAAAGCAGTGCAAATAAATATACTAATAAGGTTGAAGACATCTGTGTGAATTCATATTTAGCTTAATACAGATACAGATTATTATATAGAAAAATATTTATGGTTATATGCAAATACAGCTAGTATCACATATATAGTTCCTTCCTATATTGAAAGATCCTACAAGCACCCACACCTAGTGACTATCAGATCCTTGCTTCTAAAACCATTCCAATAAAGACAAGGGAAACAAAAGCAAAAAATGAATTATTGGGACCTCATCAAGATAAGAGGCTCTGCACAGTGAAGGAAACAATAGCAAAACTAAAAGGCAACTGACAAAATGGGTGAAGATATTTCCAAATGACATATCAGATAAAGGGTTAATATCCAAAATCTATAAAGACCTTATCAAACTCAACATCCAAAACAAAGAATCCAGTGAAGAAATGGGCAAAAGACATGAACAGACACTTCTCCAAAGAAGACATGCAGATGGCTAACAGACACATGAAAAGATGCTCAACATCATTCATCATCAGGGAAATACACATCAAAATCACAATGAGATACCACCTCACACCAGTCAGGATGGCTAAAATTAACAACTCAGGCAACCACAGATGTTGGCAAAGATGTGGACAGAAGGGAACCCTTTTGCACTGCTGGTGGGAATGCAAACTGGTACAGCCACTCTGGAAAATAGTATGAAGGTTGCTCAAAAAAATAAAAAAAATACCCTATGACCCAGCAATTGCACTACTAGGTATTTATCTAAAGGATAAAAAATTTCTGATTCAAAATGGCACTTGCACCCCAATGTTTATAGCAGCACTATTGACAATAGCTAAAGTATAGAAAGCGCCCAAATGTCCATCAACTGATGAATGGATAAAGAAGATGTGGTACATATATACAATGGAATATTATTCAGTGATCAAAAAGAACGAAATCTTGCCATTTGCAACAACATGGATAGAACTAGAGTGTATTATGCCAAGCAAAATAAGTCAGTCAGAGAAAGACAAATATATAACTTCACTCATATGTGGAATTTAAGAAATATAACAGATGAACATACGGGAAGGGAAGAAAAAATAAGAAAAACAGAGAGGGAGACAAACCATAAGAGACTCTTAAATACAGAGAACAGGGTTGCTGGCGGGGTGTTTGGTGGGGGGGGAGAATGGGCTAAATTGGTGAATGACATTAAGGAGAGCACTTGTTCAGATGAGCACTGGGTGTTATATGTAAGTGATGAATCACTAAATTCTATTCCTGAAGTCATTATTACACTATGTGTTAACTAACTTGGACTTAAATTAAAAAATTGTTTTAAAAAAATCTCCAATAAAAAAAGCAATGTTCCTTGTAGAAATGGCTGATTCTACTACTGAGGTAGGAAATATATGAGTCTATAGCATCTTGTAGTCTCAGAAAGTAAGGAAGTCCTAACACACACACCATACACTAAACGGTATATGTCAAAAGAACACAGAAGGCAAGTGAAAGAGCTTCTAAAAGCTAAAGCTGAAATATCTGAGGAACAAAATAAAGTATAACTGTATTATAACACAAAATGTAAAACAAGTATCCATGAGTCCATACTTATATAAAAGATTGCATAAATAAATGCATGGGGAAGAAGAGGCAAATCTCTAATGCAGAATCCTAAATAATCAATGTATATTCATCATCCTCCAGGAGGTGGATCATAGCTCCCTACTCCCTACTTATGGGCTGTGTACATGGATATCATCCCAGAGAATACAGTATGAAAAGGAGCTGAGGGAACAGTAATTTTATAGTGGCCAAACCTTAAAAATATTACCTCTACCAAGTGATCAAGGTCAACATTAAAGTAATCATGTACCCTGGATATAATGCAGTAAAAATAACTTTTTTATTTTTATATTCCAACACAAATTCAGTGTAATCAGTATAATCATAAGGGAAATTCTACAGATGAATCCCAATTGAGGGACATTCTACAAAATAGCCATCATTCCTCAGAAGTGTCAAAATTATCAAAAACTAGGAACTTTGGGAAATTGTCACAGCCAAGAAGAGCTTAATGACAATTAAATGTAACTTACCCTGGATGGAATACCTAAACAAAAAAGGGATCTTAGGTAAAAACTAAGAAAGCATGGAAACTCCCTACTCTATTTACAATTTTCTGTAGATCAAAAACTCTTCTAAAATAAAAAGCATAGATAGAGTACATGCTTAGGACTAAGAAATAAATAGTAATAATAATTATGAGAAAATTTGGAACATTTTCTTGTCAGACGGAGTTCCAGAGAAGTTTAGGATAAAAATTAATCATATAGTATTCAAACGACATACATTTGCTAGAAAATTATGAGTACTATAAGGTGAAAGGAATAAAACTATAAATAAGCTTCTGGTGGCTTTAAAGATACAACTAACGTGAATAAAAACTCAATGTACTCACTTGAGAAAAAAAATTCTTCATTTCTTTTTTTAAATAAGTTACCTTTTTAAATTTTTATTTTTTTTATTTGAGAGAGAGAGAGCATGAAAAATAGGGGGAAGGAGCAGAGGGGGAGGGGGAGGGAGGGAGGGGGGGAGAGAGAGAGAGAGAGAAAGAGAGAGAGGGAGGGAGGGAGGGAGGGATGGAGGGAATCCCAAGCAGGCTCCACACTCAACATGGAGCCTGACATGGGGCTTGATCCAATGACCCTGGGATCAAGACCCGAACCAAAATCAAGAGTCAGACACTCAACCAATTGAGCCACACAGGCACCCCTATATCTTCATTTGTAATACATTTCTAATCTTCATTTATAATCCCAAACTATACTGACAGTTATAGTATTTACTACTGAGCACTTGAAAAGTACAATTTAATGGAAACAAAATCTATACAAACTATGCATGGCAAAACTATGGGTAATCATATTGTTAATATGTGTATTTTTAATATTTAATGAAAGTGGCAGCAAAGATTATATATCCAAAATTTAATATGGTATAAAATATATAAAAAGGCCACAGTATCAATATATTTCACTAGACCAAAGGTTAAGAACTTGATTACTTTAACAGAGGCATTGACATTTGTAAAAGGTCTACTAAGTCACAGCCCAAAGACAGTCTCCTCTTTAAAGTGACAGTTCAGGGCAAGGCATATTTAAAAAAACAGTCAATATTCTGCCAACCTGAATTACCATCACTGTGTGTGGTCTGGTAACTCAATGTGTCAATAGAGTACAGGTCTGTGTGCTATCCTGAGGCTGGTTTCTAGCTGTAGTCCCCACTGTTTTGAATCATACCATGGGCCTCGTATGAGTGGGTGGTCAGATAGAAAGAAGAAAAGATATAGAAGACATATTCCTACATGTTTGCTTTTAACATTATTCTATTTATTTAAAATATCACAGAGTATCTCACAATAAGTACATCTTTATTATATTCTTATGTTCACTGAATACATCCAATAAAGTTTTTGTTCTTTTTAGTTTGTTTTGAGTTCCCATGAGTTCCCATCATTTTATAAGGACTGTAAGTTCTAGGGAATAAAAGAGTGAATAAAACTGACAAAAATCCTTGTCTCATGGCTTACATTCATTTGGGGAAACAGACAATAAGCCAATAAGTAGACACATACAGAAAACATAGGTTAGTGGTAATAAGTGTTAAGGAGAAAGCCAAAGCAAAGAAAGGGAATGTAGGGGATGGAGTTTTAATTCTGAATTGAATGGTCAAGGAAAGTCTCACTGAGATGGCTAAGTATGAGTAAAGAAATACAGGAGATGAGGGAGCCAGCTAAATGGATATGCATTTATCCATTTGCATTTTCCAATGGAAAAAGGACTCTAGGTATATATAAATATCTTAAAGAGAAAACAGCTAGGCCAATGTGGCTTGAATGGAATGAGCAAGGAGAGAATGATAGAAGATAAACTCAGAGTGAGGCCAGAACCTATAAATCCTTATATGAGCCATTAAAAAGTTTTGAGTAGAACATGTTTTGACTCATTTTATACTCTGGCTGCTGAGCCCCGGATAGAAGCTGTTGCAATAATACACAGGAGATGTGATGGAGGATAGAATCAAGATGATAGCAGTGGAAATGGTGATGCATGGTCAGACTCTGGACACTTTGGAAGTTGAATCTACAGGATTTGTTGAAGGATTGGATTTATGGGGGAAAGAGTAGAGTCTAATTGGCCTGAACCACTGGAAGAAATGGATTGCCATAGACTAGATTTTTTAAAAAGACCAAAAACCACATTTGAACAGAACATTAACAAGGAGTTGCTGAGAGCCACTTCCCATTCCCCACCACTAACTGTTGATCTCATTCTAATACCATTATTTGTAACAGATGACAGGTGTCGTAAGTAAAGGAGACCCCCTAAGCTGATCAAACCTTTGGCAACCATGGAATAGTAGGAGAGGTGAATCTGGGAAGATTCAAACTAGAAATTAAAAAGAGAGAGAGAGAGAGAGAACCCTTAATCAGGAACTCTCATGACAATGGATTTCATGAAGAGGATCTCAGAGGAATTCACTTCATTTCCTGAGTCAACGAATAACCAAATATTGAAAATGTGAAACTTACCATCAATAATGGCTGGACAACTCTTCATTATGTGAATTGTTATATTCCCACAGACAATTGCCTGCTCTGAACATAAAAGTTAATGTGACCTGTCTAGATAAGTTTCACTTTCAAAGTATGTCTGGCAGATTTTGCCATAATTCTACAAGTTTTCTACTTCGTATATAAAACCTAATCTGAAATTTATCACTTCATTGCTCAAGATGGCAAGAGAAGGAAATCAAAGAAAATAGTAAACAGAGAGATAAAAAGACATGCAACAGAAATCGGTACATTATCAACCAAGAGAGGAGAGTCTTTTATTTATTTATTTATTTATTTATTTATAACGTTTATTTATTTTTCAGACAGAGAGAGACACAGCATGAACGGGGGAGGGGCAGAGAGAGAGGGAAACACAGAATCTGAAGCAGGCTCCAGGCTCTGAGCCATCAGCCCAGAGCCCGACGCCGGGCTCGAACCCGCGGACCGCGAGATCGTGACCTTAGCGAAGTCAGACGCTTAACCCACTGAGCCACCCAGGCGCCCTGAGAGTCTTTTAATAAGAAGGAAGTGATCACAGAGAAAGAAGTATGCAAAATATAGTGGGCCAAGCAGTTAGCCATGGAGGACCCAAACTGCCTCAATAGGATGAGTCTTGCTTTAGCCTTCTTTTGCATGACCCACCTCAAAATCTTTGAGGCTTTGGAGACTTGTTATGTACATAGAAATCTGGCATTTGGGTGTGAAGATGTGGAAAAGGCAGGAGAATAGCATATAGTCCCAATTCTGCTGCTCACTCTTCATATCCTTGAATATATGACTGCTACTTTCTGGCCTTCAGTTTCCATTAAAAAAATGTGATAATAATATCCCCTGTGAATAAATGAAATGTTGATGTGAAAGTGTTTGCAGGTCACAAAGAAATGAACATGATATGAAACACAAACATTCATCTCAAAGCCAGTCTTAAGCATCCCTAGCTCTCTAATAGAACACTAAAAGAATGAATGAGTAAATGGAGTTCTGGTCATAATAAAACAAAAGTACCTGAAAAAATTTTTGACAAATTAAATTTTGGTAGGACAAGGATGAATGTTAGTGTAAGAGATATCTGAAGATCACAATCTCATTCAGAAGCCGAGAAGGATAGTCAAAGGAATATGAACTTGAAGAAAGAAAAAAAAAGAAGTATGAACTTGTAAGCAGAGGGCAGGAATCTGTGTCTTTGTGAACAAAACAGGCAGAATAAAGCAACTCTAATGGCTTTGACCTAGAGATATATTCTAGATAATAAATAAGGGGCTTACAGTGTTTATCTTTATAGTTAATATCTATCTCAATGTTTTTGATTATGTATTCCCTAAGGCAAACTTTGAGCTAGACATTAAGAGGAAGGTGCATGTAATTCAATATGATTCTAATAATGTCATAAAGTAGCCAAGAGACCAGAAGAATTCAAGACCGCAGCTAACGTCAAGGTCTTGGATACTCAGATAATATATGGAACATAGTGAACGTAAGAGATAAAAAGGGGCAAAATATTAGAAAATGGTAGCTACAATTTATTGTAATTTTCTTTAGTTTTTGCAATAATTTATTTCAACCTCAATTCTCATTCTTTCTACCTCTTAGAGGAAAGCAAATCAGGTTCAGAGTCAGTTTGACTTTTGTTTTTAAAATTCTTTTAAAATGCAGCAAGTGATTCAGTTAACAATAGTGGGTAAAAGCTATTTCTATTCCATTCCATTATTAAACCACTCAAAATCAGTACAAAGATTGCAAAACAGAATACTTAATGATAAAGGTCAAAATCATAAACTGTGATGAATATTTGACAAATACAATAAAGGTCCTCTTGTCTTTAGATCTGAGCCCATAGCAATTTCCTTACACACAATTTCTCTGATTGTAGATCCAGGCTGATCTGTCTTTCTTAAATAGTTCACCCTTACAGTATATTACCTATGATTTCCAATTTCATTATTTTTTAACTGGAGCAAGAAATCAGATACCTGTAAAACAACCTGAGTTCAGAATCCTTTTAGATTTCTTTGGGTTCTTATACCAAACTTAGAGTAATTTTTAGTGGCTACACCTTATCACTTCCTCACAAAGCATTCAACCAGGTTTCAATAAAACCACCCTTTTTGTATTTACATAGTACCATGATGACATAGCATTTCAAGTAAATTACCAGGTACCAGTAAAATATAAATGGCATAAACAGATTTGTATAAACACACTGATTTTGGTAAACAGCTAAGAAGAGCAGGGAAGCATAAGCACACTAGAGAACTACTCTCTATCCATCAGCCATAAAATCAGAGCAGCCAGGATCATGAAGTCACCACATGGAAGAGATCTACACTGGATAATCACACAGACTCACATATTTTGTGTAAGCAACAAATACACTTATGTCAAGCTACTGTGTGTTTGGAGTCAAATGCTAACTCAGCATCACCTAGCTATCCTTTGTATCATAGCAATCCTAAAAACACTAGTACTTCCGCCATACGTTAAACTTATCTACTCTTGCAGCTAGGTATGCCAAATTTCAAAGTTCTGTCCAATGAAAGCTAAGAGAGTATCTATAGGAGGCATCCAGGAAAACTTTTACTTTTCGTATTAAAATCCCAGATGCAGCTGGTTCTGAATTTTACTGACTTAATTGTAAATATCTTTTGACCATAGGTGACAACCTGAGGATAAAGATCAGCATGCTAAGGATGGCAAAGGGCAGAGAAGGAAGAGTCTGATCTGTTGAGTAGTTTTACCAATGTCAACAAGCAAATGCTTACCTCTGAACTTGTTATTTGAGGGAAGATCTTTTTTAAAGCCTATTTGATGAAATAAAAATTGATCAGATAGTCTGCTAGAGCTGAACAGTCCTAACAAACACAAGGATCTAACCCTGTCCTATTTAAAATTTGATTGATTTGTAATGAATAAGTTTGTGTCAGAATGTAAATCATCTATATCCCTAAGCATGTTGGCTTGTCATACCAATACTTTTTTGAACTAAGCAGAGTGATGATTTATATTTTAGTGCATGCTTCTTAAAACTTTCTAAACTGCTAACAGTCAGTTATGGACTGGCTAAAGTAGCACAGTTCTAACAATCCCTCTGAAAATTTTTGAAATACCATTTTTATAATCTGTGCTCCTGTTCTAGGACTATGCAAGCTAATAGCATATTTCAAGGTATACTCAATGATAAAGAAAATTCTGGGATTTTTTTCTGGTATGTTTAACATATTTCACTGCCTTTAATTGTACTTTCTGTGAAAAGTAATCTTTTTGTATACAATATTTTCATTTCTTTGGATCAAAGAATTTTTTTCTATGGTGGCTCTCTATCAAATATCTCTATTCCCTTTTTAATTTTAATCTTAGTTAATATACAGTGCAATACTGGTTTCAGGAGTAAAACTCAGTGATTCAGCACTTAACACACAACACCCAGTGCTCATCACAAGTGACCTCCTTAATACCCATCACCCATCTAGCCCATCTCCCAATCACCTCTCTCCATCAACCCTCAGTTTGTTCTCTGTCATTAAGAGGCTCTTGTGGTTTGTTCTGTCTCTTCTCTTCCCACACCTCACTTCCTTTATGTTCATCTGTTTTGTTTCTTAAATTCCACGAATGAAATCATATTATATTTGTCTTTCTGATTGACTTATTTCACTTAGCATAATACATTCCAGCTCCATCCACACCACTGCAAATGGCAAGATTTCATTCTTTCTGATGGCTAATACTCCATTGTGTGTGTCTGTACATATGTATATATACATATGTATATGTGTATGTACATGTATGTATGCGTATCACCTCTGCTTTATCCATTCATCAGGAGATGGAGATTTGGGCTCTCTCCATAGTTTGGTTATTGTTGATAATAATGCCATAAACTTTGGGGTGGATGTTCCCTTTCAAATCTGTATTTTTGTATTCTTTGGGTAAATACCTAACAGTGCCATTGCTAGATTATAGGGTAGTTTTATTTTCAGTTTCTTGAGGAACCTCCATACAGTTCTCCAGAGTGCTGTACCAGTCTGCATTCCTACCAACAGTGCAAGAGGGTTCTTCTTTCTTTGCATCCTGGACAACACCTGTTGTTTCTTGTGTTGTTAATTTTAACCATTCTGACAGGTGTGAGGTGTTATCTCATCACGGTTTTGGTTTGTATTTCCCTGATGATGAGTGATATTGAGCATCTTTTCATGTGTCTGTTAGCCATCTGGATATCTTTTTTGGAAACATGTCCATTCATGTCTTCTGCCCATTTCTTACTCTGGATTATTCATTGTTTGGATGTTGAGTTTAACAAGTTCTTTATTGATTTTGGATACTAACCCTTTATCAGATATTTTGTTTGCAAATATCTTCTCCCAATCTGTAAGCTGCTTTTTAGTTTTGTTATTGTTTCCTTCACTGTGCAGAAGCTTTTTATCTTGAAGTCCCAATAGTTCACGTGTGCTCTTATTTCCCTTGTCTTCAGCAACATGTCTGGTAAGAAGTTGCTGCAGCCAAGTTCACAGAGGTTGCTGGCTGTGTTATCCTCTAGGATTTTGATGGTTTCCTGTCTCACATCTAGGTCTTTCATCTATTTTGATTTTATTTTTTGTATGGTGTAAGAAAGTGGTCCAGTTTCGTTTTTCTGCATGTCGTTGTCCAGTTTTCCCAACACCATGGGTAGAAGAGACTGTCTTTTTTTCCCAATAGATATTCTTTCCTACTTTGTCAAAGATTAGTTGACCATATAGTAGGGGGTCCATTTCTAGGTTTTCTTTTCTGTTCCAGTGATCTATGTGTCTGTTTTTGTGCAAGTACCATACTGTCTTGATGATTACGGCTTTGTAACATAGCTTGAAATTTGGAATCACGATGCCTCCAGCTTTGCTATTCTTTTCCAGAATTGCTTTGGCTATTTGTGGTCTTTTGTGATTCCATACAAATTTTAGGATTGTTTCTTCTAGCTCTGTGAAAAATGCTCACGGTATTTTGATAGGGATTGCATTAAATGTGTATATTGCTTTGGGTAGTATAAACATCTTAACAATGTTTTTCCAATCCATGAGCATGGAATGTTTTTGTTTGTGTCCCCTTCATTTTTTTTTTCATTAGTGTTCTATTGTTTTCAGAGTATATACCTTTTACTTCTTTAGTTAGGCTTGTTCCTAGGTCTCTTATTTTGGTGCAATTGTGAATGGGATCCATTCCTTGATTTCTGTTTCCGCTGCTTCACTATTGGTGTATAGAAATGCAATAGATTTCTACACAATTTTATATCCTGTGACTTTGCTGAATTCATGTATTAGTTCTAGCAGTTTTTTGGTGGGGTCTTTGGGTTTTTTACATAGAGTATCATGTGGCCTGCAAATAGTGAAAGTTTGACTTCTTCCTTCCCAATTTAGATGCATTTTATTTCTTTTTCTTGTCTGATTGCTGAGGCTAAGATTTCTAGTACTATGTAAAATAGTAATGTTGAGAGTAGAAATCCTTGTTCCTGACCATGGGGAGAGACTGTTTTATCCCATCGAGAATGGTATTAGCTGTGGGTCTCTCGTAAATGGCCTTTATGATGTTAAGTTATATTCCACCTATTCCTACTTTGTTGAGGATTTTTATCAGGAATGGATACTGTATTTTGTCAAATTCTTTTTCTGTTTCTATTAACAAGATTATTTGGTTCTTATCCTTTTTTTTTTAATGTGGCATATCACATTGATTTGTGAATGAACCAGTACTGCAGTCCAGAAATAAATCCCACTTGGTCATGGTGAATAATTCTTTTAATGTACTGTTAAATTCAACTTGCTAGTATCTTGTGGAGAATTTTTGCATCCATGTTCATCAGGGATATTGGCCTGTAATTCTTTTTAGTTGGGTCATTGTCTAGTTTTGGAATCAAGGTAATGCTGGATTTGTAGAATGAATTTGGAAGCTTTCCTTCAATTTCTACTTTTTTAAACAGTTTTAGAAGGATAGGTATTAACTCTTCTTTAAATGTCTGGTAGAATTCCCCTGGGAAGCCATCTGTCACAAGACTTTTGTTTGGAGATTTTTTTTATCACTGACCCAATTTCTTTGCTGGTTATGGGTCTGTTCAAATTTTCTATTTCTTGTTTCAATTTAGTAGTTTATGAGTTTCTATAAATTTATCCATTTCTTACACATTGTCCAGTTTGTTGGCATATAATTTTTCATAGTATTCTAATTGTATTTCTGTGGTGTTAGTTGTGATCTCTCCTCTTTGTGATTTTGTTTATTGGGGTCCTGTACTATTATTTTTTAATAAGTCTAGGGGGTTACCAATTTTGGTAATTCTTTCCAAGAACAAGCTCAGCATTTCATTGATCTGTTCTGTTTCTCTATCATTTATTTCTGCTCTAAGCTTTACTATTTTCCTTGTTCTGCTGGCATTAGGCTTCATTTGCTGTCCTTTTCTAGCTCCTCTAGGTGTAAGATTAGATTGTGTATTTGGGACCTTTCTTACTTCTTGAGATAGCATGATTTGCAATATACTTCCCTCTTAGGACTGCCTTTGCTGCATCCGATTGGGTTTGTGTTTCCATTTTCATTTGCTTCCATGTATTTTTTTTTTAATTTCCTGGTTAACCCATTCATTCTTTAGTAGGATGTTCTTTAACCTCCATGTATTTGAGGGCTTTCCAATTTTTTTTTTTTTGTGGTTGATTTTAAGTTTTATAATGTGTGGTCCAAAAGTGTGAGTGGTAGGATTTCCATCTTCTTGTACTTGAGGGCTGATTTGTGACCCAGTACGTGATCTATTCTGAAGAATTTTCCGTGTGCACTAAAAAAGAATGTGTATTCTGTTGCTTTAGATGAAATGTTCTAAATACATCTGTTAAGTCCATCTAGTCCAGTGTGTCATTCAAAGCCATTATTTCCTTGGTGGTTTTCTGCTTAGGCAATCTGTCTATTACTGGGAGTGGGGTGTTAAAGTCCCCTACTGTATTATTTTCAATGAGCTTTATGTTATTGATTTACGAATTTGTGTGCTCACAATTTGAAGGCATATTTATAATTGTTAGATCCTCTTGATGGATGGACCCTTAATTATGATATAATGCTCTTCTTCATCTCATTACTTTTTTTTTTTTTTTTAATCTAGCTTGTCTGACATAGTATGGCTACTCTGGCTTTGTTTTGACATTTAGTAGCATAACAGATGGTTCTCTATCCCCTCACTTTCAATCTGAAGGTGTCTTTAGGTCTAAAATGAGTTTCTTGTAGGCAGCATATTGATGGATCTTTTTTTATTCATTCTGATAACCTATGACTTTTGACTGGAGCATTTAGTCCATTTACATTTAGAGTTATTATTCAAAAATATGAATTTAGTGTCATTGTGTTACCTGTAGAGTTGGTGTTTCTGGTAATGTTCTCTGGTCCTTTCTAGTCTTTGTTACTTTTGGTCTTTTTTTCTCTCCACTCAAAGAGTCTCCCTTAAAATTTCTCATAGGGCTGGTTTATTGGCCACAAACTCCTTTAGTTTTAGTTTGTCTGGGAAACTCTATCTCTCCCCTCTATTTTGAAGAACAGCCTTGTTGGATAGAATATTCTTGGCTGCATTTTTTTTTTTCTGTTCAGCACATTGAATGTATTTTGCCACTCATTTCTGGCCTGCCAAGTTTCTGTGGACAGATCTGCTGCAAACCTGATCTGTCCTTCCCTTTCATGTTAAAGGCTCCCCCCACCCCCAACCTTGCTGCTTCCAGGTTTTTTTGTCTGTATTTTGTGCATTTGACTATAACATGTCTTGGCCATGACTGGCTTTTGTTGAATTTAGTGGGAATTTTCTGTGTTTCTGGGATTTTGATGTATCCTTCCCCAGATTAGGGAAGTTTTTAGCGATAATTTGCTCACATAAACCTTTTGCCTCTTTTTCTCTTTTCATCTTCTGGGATTCCTATGATAAACATGTTATTATGTTTTAATAAATTCCCTAAATCTGCCTTTGTGATCCCTGACCTTTGTTTCCCTCTTCTTTTCAGTGTCATTATTTTCCATAATTTTATTTTCTATTTGCTAATTTGCTTCTCTGCCTCATCCATCCTCATTTTTATGGCCTTCATTTGGGTTTGCATTTTGGTTATAGCATTTTTAATTTCATCCTGACTAGATTTTAGTTCTTTTATCTCTGCAGAAAGGGATTCTCTGGTGTCTTCTATACTTTTTTCAAACTCAGCTAGTATCCCTCTAATTGTTGCTTTAAATTCTAGTTCAGACATTTTACTTATACCTGAATTAATTAAATCCCTGGCCTTTATTTTTTCCTGTTCTCTCTTTTGAGGTGAATTTTCCCATCTTGTCATTTTGGAGGAAGAAAACAACAACAACATAATAGTAATAGAATGAAATAAAAATTTTAAAAATTAAAAAATCAAATAAAGGAAACTAGATCCTTGGTGTGTTTCAGTCTGCTTGTTAAGAGGAGCTGCCATGTTCTCTCCCTCAAATTATACAGATTGTTCTGTTAATCCTCAGGTTGATTTCAAACCATCAAAACAGTTTGATGTTGATTTAACTGTGTTCAAGATAGGAGAAAAGCCCAGGGTCCCCTTACTACTCTGCCATCTTAACTCCTCTTCTCCAGAAAATAATTTTTAAAGACATTTCAAGGAAGAATTAGAGGTCAAATTAAGGAACTATATGACAAAAATGTAATAAAAATAACTAAAATGGCAACTATTTATATTATGCAGCCATGACAATTATATCAAATGAATTCCTTTGTTGAGTGTATGGAAACACTTCTTTGATATTTACCAAAGGATACATCTTTATATCAGAATGCAAAAATAGAAAACTGGTCTAAAGTTGAGACAATACAGTTATGTTGTTCAAGAATTGTGTCCAAACAATTCAGAGAAAAAGGGAAACTTCATGATAATAGTTTCATTTTAGTTTCCTTTTTTAATCAGTGTCCTTTGAGTCTTCAATATTATCATCACTGTTGTAAAGTTAAAAATACTTAAATATAAACTATTGGCTATATCACCAAAAATTCTAGAATCTAAATATCTATGTAGATGAAAGAGGCATGGCTTTGATAAAGTGCTTTCTCAAAATGGGATGTGAGAATAGCTTAAGAATATTAAGTAATTCTAGAGCAATACAATTTTTCAAAAGAATTCCAATAAGAAAATAATTAAAATACTTTTAATTGATTTCAAAAATATTATTAATTCCACATAAATTGATAGAGATAATACTTCTTCAACCATTTCTGGTGAAGGACCAGTTTAATTTTTAATCTCTCAAGATCAATACCTTTGTAAAATAAAAAAAAATTTTTCTAGAAAAAAAACTGATCACGTGTTTATATGTCACAGCAAAGCCAAATTTCCATAAAAGTTCTAAATGCATATGTTTAATTTCTATACTTCCTTATCCATGGACTGAGAACCAATAATTTACAAATTGGCACCGCAGACCACACTTTGAGTACTAGTTTGTTTTCTGTTGGTGACCAAAGAACATTGATGATCCTTACACAGTTCTTATACTATTATTGCCACACTTGTGCTCTGCCATAAAAATAAAAATAGACAATAGACAATGATGCTTTCCATAGGCATCTATGAGGTAAAGTCTATAATAATTATTTTGTCTCAAAAAGATGCACAGAAAGTGAAACAATCAAGAGTGAAAAAGCAATCTACAGAATGGCAGATAATATTTGCA
Source organism: Panthera onca (assembly GCF_046562875.1). NCBI lineage: Eukaryota > Metazoa > Chordata > Mammalia > Carnivora > Felidae > Panthera > Panthera onca. The sequence goes on along the minus strand of NC_138342.1, from coordinate 57,958,830 downwards.
AACCATTATCTACTAAGGTGTTAGTATCCAAAATATGTAAGAAACTTGTACAACTCAATAGGAAAAAACTGAGGCCAAAAAACTAATATCCTGATTGAAAAATAAGCAAAGGACTTAAATAGACATTTCTACAAAGAAAACATACAAATAACCAACAAGTATCTAAAAAGATGCTGAATATCACTAATCATCAGAGAAGTGCAAATCAAATCTACAAGGAGATATCACCTCAGTTACCAGTTAGGAAAACCAGTATCAAAAATATTAAATAATAAATGTTGGCAAAAAAAAAAATTGAAAAAAATGGAACCATGGTGCACTGTTGATAGGAATGTAAAAGGTGCAGTTGCTATGGAAGGCAGTATGGAGGTTCCTCAAAAATTAAAAATAGAACTACCAGATAAGCCAGGATCCCACCTTGGGTATTTACACAAAATAACTTATATCAGAATGCCAAGGTGATATTTGCAGTCTTATGCTCACTATAGCATCGTTAACAATAGTCAAGATGTACAAGCAATGTAAATGTTCATTGACAGATGAAAAGATAAAGAGAATGTGGTGTGTATACACACACACACACACACACACACACACACACGAACAATGGAATATCCTTCAACCTTATAAAAGAAGGAAATTATGTCATATACAACAACATGGATTAGATGCAGGAGCATTAAATTTAGTAAAATAAACCAGTCTCAGAAAAGCAAATATAAATGGATTCCACTTATAGGAGATAGCTAAAGTAATCAAACTCATAGAAGCAAAAAGTAGAATGCTGCTTGCCAAGGGTTGGGAGAGGGAGTAATGGGGATTTGCTGTTCAATGCATGTAAATTCCATTTATGCTAGATGAAAAAGCTCTGCTGTACATAATTGTGCTCAAAGGAATAACAACACAGTTAAGTGTACTGTATACTTAACGTTTGTTAAGAGGGTATATCTCATGCTATGCTTTGTACCACAATTTAAGAAATAAAGCTAATAGCAATGATATATATATATATACATATATATATATATATATATATATATATATATATATATATATGTATGTACGTGTGTGTGTGTCAGAAGAGAAGGGTGAGATTGGTAGGACACTGGACCCTTAACTCTATCCTAATCTTTGAGTTGGTATTTATCATTCATTATAAACAAACAACAAGAACAAAGAAAACTAAGGAAAGAACATTGGTAATCTTTTGAAAAACATACTCCATATATTTAAGAAGGTGGAGGAAATATGAACATGATAAATAAAAAAATGGGAAAATATTTTTTAAATGACACAATTAGAATTTCAAGAAAAAAAATACCTGAAATAAAAAATGTATTGTATGGAACTGATAACACTAGAAAAGAAAAAAATATCACTCAAATTGAATGCACAGTGACGGAAAACATCCAAAATGCAGCACAACTAGAAAAAACAGAAAATGAATGGGCTTCAGTGATGGTTGACAATATACATAAAAATGGAATCCCAGGAGGAGAGAAGGTGAGGGAACAGGACAAGTATTTGGAAAAAAAAAAAAAAAATGATTTCCAAAACATGTTTCTAATATTATGAAAAGAATAAGCCCACTGGTCAAAGTGGCCAACAAACCATAATAAACATAAGGAAGAATAAACATAAGGAAAATCATATTGAGGTACATCCTAAATTACTGAAAAACAGTGAAAATTTGACAATCTCAAAAGCAGCCAAAGGAGGGGGTAAAAAAAAAAAAAACATTTTAAGTACAGAGATACAAACATAAGGATAATAAAATTCTTATCTTATTTTCATGTACAAAATTATCAAATAGCTTGATCAGATAATTATAGAACACTTGATCCAACAAAATATATATTATTTTCAACTACACACAAAACATTTACCAAGCTACACCATATTCTAAGCCATAAAAGAATTCTCAATAAGTTTCAAACTACTGAAATCATAAAAGTAATGCTCTTAAAACACTTTTTTTTAAGCTTCTTAATGTTTATTTTTGAGAGAGAGAAAGGCAGAGTGCAATAAGGGGAGGGGTAGGGGAGGGGGAGAGAGAGAGGGAGGGGGAGAGAGAGAGGGAGAGGGAGGGAGAGGGGGAGAGGGAGAGGGGGAGAGGGAGGGAGAGGGGGAGAGGGAGAGAGAGGGAGGAGAGGGAGAGAGAGAGGGAGAGAGAGAGAGAGAATATCTGAGGCAGGCTCCAGGCCCTGAGCTGTCAGCACAGAGACCCACACAGGGCTCAAACCCATGAACCAGGAGACCATGACCTGAGCCCAAATCGGAAGCTTAACCAACTGAGCCACCCAGGCACCCCAAAAGTAATGGTCTTAAATATGGCAGAATTAAACTAGAAATCAATAAGAAAGGTATTTGGAAAATGTCCCCAATATTTAGAAATTAAATAACATACTCTAAGTGACTCACACGTCAAAAAAGGAATCGTAGAAGAAAGTAAAATATATTTTGGAGAGACCTAATTTTTTCAAAGGCTAACAGAAGTTGGCAGATGCCCCAAAAGCAATGTTCAGAGGGAAAACTATTGCATTAACTACTTATATTATTAGAAAAGAAGATCTAAAAATCAGTGGTAAAAGCTTCTATTTAAAAAAAAAAAAAACATGGAAAGGGAAAGCAAATTAAATACAAAGTCTGAAGAAAGAGGAGTAACTGATAAGATTTAACAGGAAAAAAATAGAGAAAATCAATGAAATCAAATGCTGGCTTGTAAAGATTGATAAAATTTATAAACTTCGAACCATAAACATAAGGAAAAATAAGGCAACAAAAATCATAATATCAGGAATGAGAGGTGACATCACTATATATTCTACAGATGTTAAACATTATTATGAAAACTTTAGGACAATCAATTTGACAACTTAGATAAAGTTGGAAAATTCCCTCAAAGTACCAGAGCTTAAACAAGATACAGATAACCTGAATAATCCTATACAGCTAAAAAATTAAATTTGCACTTAAAAACATCCCTACAAAGAAAACTTTAGATGACTTCACTGGTGAATTCTACCAAATACTGAAGAAGGAAATACTACCAATTTTACAAAAACTTCCCCCCAAAAATAAAGAGATACTTCCCAACTCACTGTGCGAGGCCAGCATTAACAATGCTAGTCCCAAAATTAGACCAAATAATTGCAAGAAAAGACAATTAGAGAGTAATCTCAATCATAACCATAGATGCAAAAATTTTAATAGCATTTAGTAAATCAAACTCACCAATGTACAAAAAGAATAATTCATTCAAATGACCAAATACAGTGTATCTGAGGAATGGTTTAACATTGAAAAATCAATGTAGTTTGCCATATAAACAAATTTTGAAAGAAAAACCACATAATAGAAAAGGCATTTGACAAAATCCACTACCTATTCCAGATTTTTTTTAAAAAATTCTCAGCAAACTAATAACACAAGTTTCTCAACATGAAATACAGTCATCATTGAAATGTTTAACAGTTAATGTTGCCTCCTAATATCAGGAGGCAAGTTCTAATCAACATTGTACTAGAAGATCTGGGCAATGCAATCAGGCAAGGCAAAGGAAAAAAGATACTCATGTTGGAAAGAAAGAAGTAAACTTTATTTCCTGATACAACATGATTGTATATATGGAAAATTCACTGGAACCTATAAATAAGCTATTAAGCTAATTAGCACATTTACAAGGTGTGAAGTAATTCTGTACCAAAATCCATTCTATTTCTATCACTACCAACAAATAATTGAAAATTGAAATTTGAAAAACATCATGTATAATAACATTAAGAAATGTGAAGTACTTAAGAACAGGTCTGGTAAAATGTGCAATATATGCACACCAGAACCCACAAAATATTGTTAAAAATAAACGTCAAAATATTTAAATAGAGAGTTCTACCACATTCATGAATTAATATTGTGAAGATGTCAATTGTCCCTAAATTTATCTACAGAGTCAACTCAATCCTAAAAGCAAACAAACAAAACCAGCAAGCACTTTTTTGGTATTTAAAAAAAAAAGATTAAGTGATTCTTAAATTAATTTGGAAATACAAAAGACCTACTATGACCAAACAGCTGTAAGAAAAGAAGTTGAAGAACTAATACTATCCAATCTCAAGATATTATGAATCTACAGTAATTGAGGCAAAGTGGTATTAACATAACATTAGGTAAGTAGATCAGTGAAACAGAAGAAATAAACCCACAAATGTAAGTCCAACTAATTTTTTTTTTTTTTTTTAACCAAAGTGCAAAGAAAATTCTGTGGAAAAATGCTCTTTTCAACAAAAGGTGTTTAAAAAATTAGATATCTATATGCAAAAAAAGTACTTTGATACCTAGCACCAAATACAAAACGTAACTTAAAATGAAACATAGGCCTAAATGTAAAAATTAGAACTTGAAAAATGTTTTAACTAAGGAGAAAATTTTTATGACCTTGGCTTGCCAAAGTTTTCTTGGATTCAACACAAAAGCATGATCCACAAAAGAAAAAAACTAAGTTGTGTTAGTTTAGAAAACTATGATAAATGTTGGGATTTTAAATCTACTCCATTTAAAATTTCCTTGCACGAAACAATGTATCAGACAGCACAGAGAAGGCAAAGTAAATATTTAATCTCTTTTCTACATTATCTAGGTCCAAAGTTCACAAATGATGAAACAGGTTTGCAATATGGTGATCAATAAGCTCTCAAGAGCCTAGCCTCAATTTAATCCTTTTATTTTAACTAAAAATCTTTTAATTACTTCATTCTTTATTACATTAACTCTAACCATGAACTTCTCCAGAACTTCATCCAAGGGAGACATCAGTGGACATCTGTACTTACCTCAAATGACTTTCATTTTAACATGTTCCACATTCTATATTTATTACAAACATTAATTCTACAAAGTCACGGACTTGGACTTTCTACTCCGTTAGATCAAACTGCAGCAATGTTTCTTGTTCCACCCTTGTGGTAAGAATGGAGACCATCTGCAGAATATTATTTTTTCTGTTTCCATAAGGTCCTGGTAACTTTCCATGTCCCTTGAACTCACTGACCCCACATACTCTAATTCTACCCAAATTTTTTTTGTTTAGTTCCTTTACCCAATTCTGCTATATTAACAGCATTTTGATTGGGACTGCAGAAGGCTCATTGCTCAAATTCAGAAGATTAACATATGTAGACTAGTGAATGTTCCAATTCATAAACAGCCTTCAATTTACATAGGTCAACTTTCTGTCAAGTAGTAGGAAATTGATATTCTTAAAAATACTGTGGTAGTGTTTTCATTTTCTAAATATTTTCCAGCATGTCAAAATACAATGAATTTTTTGCATGCTGTCCTTGTAACTAATCTTGTTAAACTAAAGAATGCATGTACAATAAGATATGTATAGATTAATTTATTACCAATTCATATCTCCTTTGTATACTAATTTCTTCCGTTTCATATATCATTCCTTTATTTCACTTTTATTTATTGTGCTGGTTATGAGTGCATTATTGAGTAGAAAAAGTGTACCAAACATTCTTGTCTCATTCTTGATGTCAGAAGGAAAGCTTTGTGTATGGTTATTTTGTCTTTCTTAACTGTTTGGTATAATTCTCAATAGGACTCCTGAATCATATTCTTAGGGAGGTTTTTTAATTTTGGATTTTTTAAAATAATTACTAGAAAACTCAGATTTTATTTTATTCTTATGTGAGCTTTGATCATTTATATGGAGGCTTTATACATATTTTGGCATTTTCTATTTAAATTCATTGGCAAAAAATTGTTATAACAACTTCTTGTATTAATCCAAATTCTATAGGTTTTGCAGTTATCTCCCTTTTTCTTCCCGATATTTGTAATTAACACTGTCTTTTTCATGAATTTGGTTTTTAAGTGTTTCTTCATAAAAACAACTCTGCCTGCTCTTAGGGACATGCTTAAGAAGACATTGTTAGGGGCGCCTGGGTGGCGCAGTCGGTTAAGCGTCCGACTTCAGCCAGGTCACGATCTCGCCGTCCGTGAGTTCGAGCCCCGCGTCAGGCTCTGGGCTGATGGCTCGGAGCCTGGAGCCTGCTTCCGATTCTGTGTCTCCCTCTCTCTCTGCCCCTCCCCCGTTCATGCTCTGTCTCTCTCTGTCCCAAAAATAAATAAAAAACGTTGAAAAAAAAAAAAAAAAAAAAAGAAGACATTGTTATTTTATCATTTAGCCCTTGGTTTCCTAGATTTTCATTGCTACAAAGATTATATTTATAGTCCTCATAAAACAAGGAGAAATTTCTTACTGAAACTTTGATTTATTAACTCACACAGCATATTCTTACAACTGAGAAATTTTCCTTAAACATAATTTTTAATAACATCCACATGCTTTGACCTAAATATCTATTATTCTCTGTAAGCTTTGGCTCAGATTTCCTTCCTTCATGAGGATAAAGTTATCTGGTGGAAAAATGAGAACTGGGGTTGTATTTGTCATGACATGTTAAATTATGTTATCATAACAAACCTCAAAATCCTAATGGCTTAAAATAACAGGTTTTTTTCTTGGTCATGGTATAGATCCTTTGCTGGTCAGGAGGGGGCTCTGTTGCTCGCTGTTACTCAAACCAATGGACTAGTCATTTGGTAAGCTGTTGTTTATCACATAAGATGGGAAAGGAATGTTTCCATTTACAAATAAATGATCTGACTCCATAAGAGCATGGGCATGCATCACTTCTGATTAAAACTCATTGTTCAGACTTTCTCACACATGACCTTAGCTGACCAAAGGTACACAAAGTGAAATACTCCCATATGCTTAGAAGTGAATGGAATTAAAATTATCTGGTAAGTAGCACTTATTGGTTCAGAAAGATCCACTTTTGTTTCCATTGAGAATAATGTTCTTACCAATTAGCATTAAATGTCTATATTTATGACTTTTTTAAGTGTTCTGCACATAGGAGTACAAGAGATATGGGACTTAAAAACCACTGTTATCAGCAATTATTTCTGTGTCAGTTATCAGTGATGTATATACTTTCGTCTTTGCTTATGTGTTTTTCCAAAATTTTTTTTAGTATTCGTTTTTTAAAAATAAAGTTAAAACACAAAAAGAGACTAAACTGACCTTGAAATCAAGTGTTCCATTTTTCTGCATACTTCTCCATTTTTCTCCTTTCAACATCCTGACTTCAGTCAATTTGAACCACCAAGGTACATGTGGAGTGGAGAAAACCCTCAAGATAGATTGAAAAGCAATCACTGGTCAAGGCAGATATTAAAAATTCACTGTTACACTTCATCCACCGTTACACATAATATTAAAAAAAAAAGTATTGTGCTCTGTTTCATGTACACAGAAGGAATTGATAATTGAAATGTTATTGATACAAACTCAGGAGAAACATCACACATCACAAATTAATTCACAGTAAAATTTGAGAACTAAGAAATCAAGTTGTATTGAATGTGAATAGAAATTCAATGTTATCTACCAACTGCTGTTTAATGAGCGTTAACACCATTATAGACTTATTAAAATTTGTATTTATAGATTGGGCCTCTTATACTGACTGAGCTCTAAGTAGTAGGCTTTTCACTCACCCAAATGCACATTGTGAGAGATGACTTTGGAGACTGCGACGATTTTAAATATATGAGCCTCTTAAGAAGAGTCCTATTCTGAAATACAGACACTCTGCATTAATTTAATAGAAAATGATATACCTCTCATTTATTTTTTTTGAGAGAGAGAGCGAGTGGGGGAGAGGGGCAGAGGGAGAGAGAATGAATATCTTAAGCAGCTCCATGCTCAGCGCAAAGCCTTATGTGGGGCTCAAACCCATGACCCTGGCGTCATGACCTGAGCCAAAACCAAGAGCTGGACCCTCAACCAACCCAGGCAACCCCCTAAAGTTTTTAAATTTAAAAATATAAAACTTCTGCACTTACATAATTTTATCAAACTTCTTCATTAAATTCTATACCCCTGACAAAAATTTCCAAATATCCATCTAAACTTTTGACAAAATCAGCTGGAATTAAGGTCTGTTAAATCAGTTGGTAAGACTAGTCTTAACCTCTATTAAGTTCCTTTAGTTATTCTGTGTGTGTGTGTGGGGGGGGGGGGGGGGGGGGGGGGGGGGTGTGTGTATGAATGAAAAGAATTTGAGTTTACTTATGAGACTAAAATTTTTAACTGCTGGTTGGGGGTGCATGGACTTTCCCACCCATGGTCTCTATGATGATATCAAACAGATCTGGATTCAAGTCCTCCAGCTGTATAACTTACAAGCTAGAAAAATTTACTTAACCTTGAAGTTCTATAAAAGGCAAAATAGCTAATCTGTTTCATTAACATGAAAATGTTAACATAAAATATCTAACAATTTTCATGGTAGTTAGAATAGACTAAGCACTCAATAACTTTTATGTATATACTACCAACAAAAATAAGCATTTTTATTATTAAGCTGTAAAATGTTCTTGGTGGCTTCTGTGAAGCAAAGAAGATATGCATATTTTCCAGTCTGTTAATATTTATCTTGATAAAAGCCCAAGATCTAGAAATTTCAAGTTACTTTTTCAGAGAAAGTGGTTTTCTACTGGATAGCATTAGCTTTTTTTAAGATAAGAGGGTTAAATTTTGATTGGCTTTCCCTAACCCATTTCTGGTGAATCAGGATGTCTACAACATTTCCCTATTTTAAACTGTATTTATTAAATATCTGCAGCAATAGCTTATAAAGACATTTTTAAGGCACATGCAAGCAACTTTATGAACTTTGGTTGCACACAGAAGAAAAGCTAAAATCCACTACTACTGACCAGGTCAGACTGGTCCTTAACTAGAATGTTCAAAAGTGATTTAGAGTTTCTAAAGAAATGCTGCATTATCCATTTTAATCATAAATCCATTATTATCGTCTCTTTTGTTGCACTCACCCACCAGAAATGTGTTTTTCTTCTCCTTGACCTAGTTTCTGGAAATTAAATTGAATATTCTCTGTATCAATGGACCCCATGAAAACTTCTAGAATCAGAGCCTCTCAGTAATCCTGTTGATTAAATCAAATCAGAGCATATCTCTCCACCATGTGCTGACATTGACAGACATGATGGCAATTATCTGTAGTAATTGCCTGTCAACTATAATTGGAAGAATTAGAAATTAAAACTATATGCGTTTTATAGTGCTTAGATTATGATATCATTCACAGCTTTGCTCAATTTTCATTCCTAGTTAAAAATAAATACGATTCATGTTTATCCAATCCCCAACAAATTATAGAGCACTTAAATTGAACATAGTATAGGCTCTGTGACTACAAAAAGGAATGGAACCACAATTCCTTCCTTGGAGTCACTCATGGCATCATGGCATGGATTGAACAAAATGGAAAAAGTGATCATAGAATGTTTTCCAACGCAAATCACATTGTAAACCTATAAATAACCTAATGTTTCCCCTTGAATCCCATCAGTGATAAAATAGTGAAGAGTGTCAGAAAAAAATAATTGTTGATAATTGCTATATGCTGAGACCATGCTAAGTGTTTAAATATTTCATTAAACAGTTATAACAACATTGCAAGACAGAGATAATTCTTATTTGATAAAGAAATTTTCTTATTTAATAAATGAGGTAACTAATACTCAGGATTCAGTAGCTTGCTCAAGATCACAAAGCTAGTAAGTCGTAAATTGAAAACATGAATTGAAGGTATGATGTAGTAATGAAATAAGAAATTAGGTTACAACCTCTGCAACCATGCATGGGGACAAAGGAAGAGTGGAAGTAAGCCACCAATGTAATCCCCCAAAGCATGGTAGTCATCTCATTTTCTCTATCAAGCACCTAGATCACTGAATTATAACTTTCTGATTTACTTTTCTTCTTCACTAGATCATGAGCTCAGTGAAAGCAAAGACAGGGTCATGTTCATCTTTGTAATTTTTTTTTTGCCTTGAATTCTGCTCACTAAATGACTTCTGAATAATATTTGAACTACTTAAGCATTTATTCTTCTATACAAGAGCTATCTTTTGATATTTCAAAGCAACCACTTGAAGGAGGCATGTAAGTTTCAGAGGCCAATTCTTGGGTCACAATTCTATTCTGCTGTAACACTTAAATGTGTACTTGAAATGCAACATAGAAGTTCCATCTTTCAGTAAAAGAAGTATCTTGCTGAAATATGACAAGTTCATTTTTTATTTTTATATTTATTGCATGCAACAGTCACTATTATGCTACCAGTTCCCTCAAAAGTTCACCATATTAAAAATTCCTATTAAAGCTTTACATATTCATTAGTCAAATGAAGACTGATATATTGTTCTCATTCTCAATTCTCCCCAATAACTTTTGTATTATAGAAATAATTAGATACCAATATCTTTAGGAAGATTTTCTCATAGCAAGGATTTTAATATGTCAAAGACATAGAATTCAAGGAGATGTCTCTTCAGTTTCCTATAGTTCTACATGTTTTAATTATTCCCACTCGTGGATTTGAATCTATTCATAAATTAAGGGGATTTTTATTGAGCTATTTCTGTAGATGGAGAAGAAAAAGACATTCTCCTGCCTTAAATAAGTTCACAATAGAGTTATAGAAGCCAACAAACTAAAAAAATGAGTTTTTAAAAAAGAACTCATGATTTTTTTTAAAAAAAGTATGTGAATAAAAGATAAACAGAAGAGAGAGTCTCAAATTTGAAAGGGATTTTAGGGAGACTCCAAAAAACAATTAAGTTGGGTCTTGGAGGATGAATAGGAATACGACAGGTAGCTAAAGGGATAAAGATATTCTAAGTAAAAGGATCACAATGCACAAAGGCACAGAAAGCGTGGTGAAGAAAACCATGAGACAAAAGGAAAATGATATTTTTAATTTTTTTAACGTTTATTTATTTTTGAGACAGAGACAGAGCACGAACGGGGGAGGGGCAGAGAGAGAGGGAGACATAGAATCTGAAACAGGCTCCAGGCTCCGAGCAGTCAGCACAGAGCCGGACGCGGGGCTCGAACTCACGGACCGCAAGATCGTGACCTGAGCCGAAGTAGGACGCCTAACCGACTGAGCCACCCAGGCGCCCCGGAAAATGAAATTTTAAGCCATTCTGAGCAGGTGACTTCCTTTGGGATCAGGTCTTAATCATTCTTTGCACATAAGAAATAGGTATTTTTCTTATTTTGAATATTACTTAAAATTTATAAACAAAGGAAAATTAGATTTATAAACAAAGGAAAGCTACAAAGATATGGATACCAAAGTCTTCCTATATTCCATGATTTGAACAGGGATAAACAACAGTGATGCCTGTAGAATGGACATGTCTGCTGATTTAGAGACTCAACTCTGCCAAACCACTTTGAACCACTCTATCAGTGCCTCAACTAACAGATGGACCACTGTTCCTGCCAAGATCTCTTATTCTCCCTTCCATATCAAAAGTTGTACTAACAATCCAAAGTGAATTTACCAAATAGGCAAGACTTTTCTCTCTGTAGTGTTCAAAATTACACTGTACATTCTGATGTGGTCACATAATTCAATTCATTCAATAAATCTGTGTTTGACTCTACAGCCATGGACCATGGTAACACTTATAGGTTATTAGGGGTTATAGATAACTAAACAAGAATTCACTGTATCATGTGACAGTACTAGAGGAGTTTTGAGAAGCTAGAAAACACTTCCCAGAGGAAGTCTGACCTAAACTAGGACCTGAAGAACATATAGTTATAGATCAGTTAGAAGAGATGTGTAGAGAACAAGAAATAAACAAGGTTACCAGGTTAGTGAGAAGGTATTCAAACCATTGACTCTATGTTAAATTAGAGAATTCATCCAGTTGATTTTAAAATGTTTTAATAGTCTGGCTTCACTTTGAAATAACTATATTCAAGCACTTGGATAGGCATTAGCGGTCTACAGTGGAGGACACTAGCCTTCTAGACACAAGTGCAAATGCATCATAGAATGACAACAGCACTAAGAGACTCATGTTACGGGTCAAGGTTGTCCTAAACATTAAGTCTCTTATGGAGAGGCAGATTCATTCACCTTCAGAGTATGAGTCACACTCTTCTGATTTAAGTGTCTTACTGACCACATGGAGAAAGGAAAGGGCACAAAAGTGCACTCAGGACTAGATTTAACAAAATAAGCAATACTAAAAAAAAAAAAAAAAAAAAAAAAAAAAAAAAAAAAAAAAATCTAACTTGGTAGTTTAGGACTAAAATTCTTTTTTGACTATTCTTTTGGATAATTCCCTAAGTCACAGAGAAGTAGGGTGACAATATAATTTGACATCTGAACCAGCACTATGTTGTCAGTTAAAGGAGATGATATTATTAATTAGGATAGGAAAACAAGAGGGCAGTGGGAAAGTCTTGGGCAAACCAGGGCATGTGGTCTCCTAGGGAAAAGAAGAATTATTTGAAATGAATATATGATGCCAAAGACTTCAGAATTCACAGATGGTGTTTTAACTAGAATGAAAGGTTACCTAAAATCATGTACTTAAAAGTCTTCATAGACTGCACCTGTTACTATACCAAGACACTACCTAAATTCCACTACAAATGTATCAATGTTAAAGGTTTAATGAAGTATACCATTTCCAAGATATATTTTAGTCCCCTATTTTGTCAGGGGAAAAAAAAAGTTTATTCTAACTTAATTTCATGAAAAGTAAAAATGATTATGTTCAAAATGCATCACATTAAGACAAGTGCAATTACTTCGTTAGATTTGTTAGTATTTAATGTTAAAGCTCTTTGATAGGGATAGGGAAAAATTTGTTATAAGATGGCTGACAGGACTGATAGGGAAATTCCAGTTCCCCACCAAAGACCCCACTCCCCTTCCAGGTTCTTCTTCCTACCCCACTTGCTGCAGGCGCCAAATTCCTACTAATGTGGAATGTGGAAGTAACAGACTATAAATTGATCCCTCTGCTTATGCTTGGGACTCAGATCTCTGGAGAGTGATCTCTTCTGATTCCCTGCCCCCCCACATGAAATAAACCTCTTGCCTTCCAGGATCTCCGAGTGTTGTTGGGTTCTTACACCAGGTGATTCAGACCGGTTCTGTAGGTTCTGTAACACTAACTTGTTTGTTCATATTTGTTTTGTTTTTTTTTTTTTAAAGAGAAAATTATTTTAAGGAGAGAGTTCAAGTGGGGGAGGGGCAGAGGGAGATCTTAAAGCAGGGCTTCTCTTAAAAGAGAAGATCTTAAAAGAGAAGATCTTATGGGGCGCCTGGGTGGCTCAGTCGGTTAAGCGTCGGACTTCAGCTCAGGTCATGATCTCGCGGTCCGTGAGTTCGAGCCCCGCGTCGGGCTCTGGGCTGATGGCTCAGAGCCTGGAGCCTGCTTCCGATTCTGTGTCTCCCTCTCTCTCTGCCCCTCCCCCGTTCATGCTCTGTCTCTGTCTCAAAAATAAATAAAACGTTAAAAAAAAAATTAAAAAAAAAAAGAGAGAGAAGATCTTAAAAGATCTTCTCTTAAACCCAATGCAGGGCTCAATCCTATGACCCTCAGATCATGATCTGAGCTGAAATCAAGAGTCGTATGCCCAATTTACTGAATCACAAGGCACCCCTTTTTGTTCATATATGAATGAAGCTCTACAAAGCCTGATTCAGAATTTGTGTCATGCATGGACTTGTGGACTAGTAGAATTTTCTATAGTGTACCTGAAGCACAAGATGGCTATTATTCTTTTTTTTTTTAATATTTATTTTTGACAGAGAGAGACAGAGCATGAGTGGGGGAGGGGCAGAGAGAGAGAGAGGGAGACACAGAATCTGAACACACTCCAGGCTCTGAGCTGTCAGCACAGAGCCCAATGCAGGGCTTGAACTCACGGACAGGGAGATCATGACCTGAGCCAAAGTCGGACACTCAACCGACTGAGCTACCCAGGTGCCCCTCAAGATGACTGTTTTCTTATAGTCTCCTAAATGTCAGTATTTATAGGTTCTTCCCTTGGGACAGGTGGTTTCTTCAGAAAGAAATATTTTACTTCCTGTTTGGGTGACATAAGAAAGTTTTCCAGCATTCTATAAGCCAAGTGGACAGCATAGCAGAAGCATTTTGTGTGATAATGGTGAGGGAGACTGTAAATTCATTCTACTTTACAGAAACTTTTATTTAATCCTCCTGATTTAAGTAAAACACAGTAAAACTATTCTCCATTGTGCTGATATATAAACCGCGAAACTTACTCTTGAGAACAAACCTTTCTTCTTCAGTGACAGAGAAGGTGAATTCAACTGGCTATGAGGGCTTAAGAAGAGAATCAGTCATTATAATTAATGCTTCCTTAGTACTTCTCAAAGACCCGTGAAAGTTTGAACAATGATATGACCAAGGCTATTAGTACTCCATCCCAGGGCCAGCCAACATGTAATTCAGTTCCAAAATTTGATTTTATTTTAGAGTTCTTAGAGTTTGCTCCTAGAACCATCCTCAGCAGCATCTGCTATAGGTTGGATTCCCTGAGATTCTGAGACAGAAATTTGCAGGTGATTGCAGAGATAGGAAGAGGAGAAGAAGGGATGTGATTTCAGGAACAGCACCTGTAAGGATGTGACAGCAGCAAAATAGAATGAAGGCAAAGGTGAACTCCAATGCAGCTTCAATTGAGACTTTAGCCAGTCTCACAGGGAATTCTTGATCCTGGGATGCCCTTCAGATATTCTGATTTGAGGTAAGAAGCCTAAGTCTTTATGCCCCTATGTTGGCCAGTTATTAGATGCAAGCTGCTGTCCACAAGGAGGCCTTATCCTTAAGTGTGTTCCTCCCTTTGGCCATGGCAATTCCTGGTTGTTAGCAAGCAATACTCTGAGCAGTGGGGGGAAATAAATTTCTTGGTCCGAAAGAGGGGATCAGAATAATGCATAACATTCACAGTATGCAGTTCAGCTGGACACTTCTGCATTACACTGTTACCTGGCCCTGCCAATCCACCTGCAAGTACCTCTCAGTTCCAATCCACAATTAGGCTTGGGCCAAGGAAATATACATCTTTCCCCACCACTGGCAATCATGCAGATCTGTTGCCATGACCACCCTTCCTCCTCCTTTTAATATCAAACACAAAGCCATCATCTTTTCTCTGTAGGTAGGGGTTGGACACTGGCCTATGTGAACCTCAAACTCCAGACCCTCAAGTAAAACTATGTTCATGGTGACCTCAAATCTGCGTGCCCCTCATTGGGATTAAGGTTGGAAAATTCCTTTAAAAAATTCCTCACACATTGTTTTCCTATTGAGTAGACCAATGATAGTGACAGAAGGGAAGAGGAGGATTTAGAAATCATTCAGCAAGTCTGACAGTATACATAGCATTTCTTTTTCAACTGATGGACCCTCAATCTTCACCATCATCACATTAAATATCTTGTTATATTCTGAGTCCAATTAAGTCTGCAATTTCCACTGCTTCAAACTCTCTGCTATAAAAGTTTCTTTGAGGAATATTTGAACTATCTGCATGAAAGTGGACACAGCTCTTTACATCTTTACCATAAATGAAGACGCAATTGCTTTTTGATATAAATAATATTTGGAATTACTGAAATTTTTCATCTTAACATTAAAAGACCTAATTATGGAGTATCCCACAAGTGTTGTTTTTCTGAGGTTTATCTTTATGTTTTCAGATAGTTGCATTTGTCTATCTTCTTTGAGTTAATAGGCTTCAGCAAATATTTTCCAAAATCAAATAACTTAGGATCAAAAATTAATTAGGTAACAATGACAGAAACTAGACTCTATAGTAATAAAAGTGCTCGGGATTCACATGAGAATATGACTAAGTATGGAGCCAAATATTAGGAATAACCTGTCCTTGTTGATCATTTATGTTGTTTGTGAACTACATTATATTAATTTCTCACAGCTATATTTATATATTTTCACTCTGGAACAGGAAATGTTCTAAATTATTTATATGTATTAATGCTTTTAATCCATAATAGGCCAGCAATTTGTCACATCTCTAGTTTAAACTATAAGACCTATTACATTTCGATACCCTAAACCTCTCCTGGAGTATGGAGAAACAATGGCTAAAGTAATTCCACTCTATCACATCATTCCCAAGTTTATTAAGCTAGCATGAATCCAAATTAAGGGACTAAAAGTGATAAATTTCAATGTCTCTTTAAGACAAAAAATGAGATGATCCATTAATCTGGAAGAGTTGTTATTCAATACATTGTTTCCACTGTCTAGTGAATCAGATAGGACATGCTGTATGACCTGAATTGGATTTTGATATCCTCTCATAACTTTCTGCTCACAGTAAACTATATAAAATATGGTAGAAGTGCTGTATTTTATTAAAAGTTATAACTGAATAGTAAAACGAAAATCAAATTAATAAAGCTGAGAAAGAAAAAAATACAACCAGGTAAAGAAGAAAAATAGAACTGTATATTCATCAAGTTACCAGAAAGCATTGGATAAAATTCTACTAACATGCTTAATAAAAACTCTAAGTAGATACACATAAAATAGCAGGTATAAAAATAACCTGTGGATTTCCGTTTTACTTCTCCTTACTTCTAAATCATAGTGCCCTCTCATCTTCTTGAAGTTTCTAAATGAATTTTCCCCTAAATGAACCATCTCTTTCGTACTACTCTCTAAGCGGGAAATTGGGAAGAGCTTTTATGTTTTACATAAAGGTGCTCTGGATTTCCTCTGAATGAGAGAAATAAATCTTTAGCAATTAGGTGATTCAAGTTTAAGCATTCATGTGGATTGGCATCAATTAAATGTTGGCAAGGTCAACGCAAATACTCAAAGTGGAATAAAACTGGTGAGGGTCTGGTGATTAAATAAGCAGTAGGTGATTAGTCACATTAACAGCCATTGGCTATACTTTCATCCTGCTTAAGAAGAATTACAAAACGCAACATCACATACATGTAGTTCTGGAAAGAAATTGGTTGTTTTGCACCTAAAAGTTCCAGGTCAAAATGATATCTTGAAAATGAAAGATCTGAGAAGCTAAATGTCCTGTCCCCTATGTTCCTCAGACTCAAACATGACAGATCATCCATCAGGAAGGCCGATTCCCATCTATTCTTCAAAACAGTAAGAGGAAAGAACATGAGCTCACACAAACTTTGCTTAAATTTTGGTTCCAATACGTATTTGATGTGTGAATTTTAGCATTTAGGCAAGCTCTACGCATCAGTTTCCTTATCAGTAAAATGTACATATTTATATTTACCTGGCAGAGCTATCATAACATTAGTAATAAAGAACATAAATTACTAAGTACAATGTTTGAGACAAAGGTGTTAGTATTTCTAGTTGAAAACACGAGAATTATATTATGTATATAGATAATATAACTAAGGTTCTACACTGGAAGAAACAATAGCTATTATTTTTAGATAAAACATATGAGGTTTCAAACTGAGAAATAGTATTGAAAAAGTCCATTTCTGCCAATGGATAATTACTAATATTACAAGAGTCAATAATTATAGACTACTCACCATATGCTGAGTAATGTCTGAAGTACTTTATATTAATCTGCTCATTTAATCCTCACAACTTCTTATATGGTAATTACTTCTCTCAATACTACAGATCAAAAAACAGGCACAGAGTAGTTTAGTAGTAGGCATCAGAAGTCTGGCTCCAGAGGTCTCATTTCTAAGTACTATACCACGTTATCTTCCATGATTTGACCCAAATGATGCAAACAGATCATAAAAATGTAAAGCTAGAATTTCCTTAGAACATAATTTCAATGTCATTTTAGGTAGAAGAAAATATGAACTTAGAGGAAATTCTACAGCTTACATAATTGCTATGTAAAAGTTAATATTAAAATGTCTTCTGAAAGTAATGAAATCTCTCTCAAAGAGATACTTACACACCCACATTCATTGAAGTTTTATTTACAATGGACAAAATATGGAAACAAGTGTCCATCCAGGAATGAATGCATAGAGATAGGAGATACACACACACACACACACACACACACACACACACACACACATTATGCAGTCATAAAAAAAGGAAATTTTGTGACATGGATCGAACTTGAAGACATTATGCTTAGATAAGTGAGACAGAAAGAAATACTTTATGTTCTCACTCCTATGTGAAATATTAAAAAGCTGAACTCATAGAAACAGAAAATGGTGGTTGCCATTAACTGGGGAAAATGGAGAGAGATTTGTCAAAGAGCACAAATTTCCACCTCTAAGATTAAGCTCCAGAGATCTTATGTACATAGTCTAATGACTATGATTAAGAGTACTGTATTATATACTTGAAAGCTGTTAAGAGAGTAAACATTATCACCACACACAAATAGTAATTTTGTGAGGGGATGGAGGTGTTCAGCCTTACTGCAGTAATCATTTCACAACATATACATGGATCAAATCATCACATTGTACATCTTAAACTTACATAACTATATGTTAGTAATATGTCAGCAAAGCAGTTAAGAAAAGGTCTTCTGAAGAAGTTGCCTTTAAAGTTTGTAAGAGACTGTAGTTCTTTCAAAAGGTTACCAATAGACATTTTTAGGTGTACTTTGCTTCAGCCTGTCAAGAAAAGCATCAGGCGTGAAAATGAAGAATTTGAAACGGATTTTACTTTATTTAGGTTATCTTTAATTGTTCAAGAAAACAGAAAAATTGGTTGTTATCCAAACTTTAAGTACTATTATTCTTCATGAAATTTGAGTTTTAGTTTGTCATTTTAGCATTCACTTTTCTAAATTATGTATTACATTACATTCCTGGTTGCTTTCCTTTTGATTGCTTATCATCTGTTATTTTTTCTGTCCTTCTCATTTTTTTTTTTTAAGGAAGAAGTGCACCTGCTTTCTTTTAAGAGCCAAGCTACTATCTGCTATTTTGGTTCTACTATAGATGAGTTTTCATTTCTAATTCTAAAGGACATATTTTCTGACAAAAGCCAACTTCTGAGAAATGAAGAATTGACATTTTTTAGCTTACTTAATTTTATCATATCATAGGACATATTCCTTTTTGCTTGTTATCTGTTCACAGACTAAATCCTTAAGAATTTCATGTGCATATTACTTTATAGGTCTCAAAATATTTAGCCTCTTTCTGTTTATAATTTTATGGCTTATGACAAATTTGGGTAAAATTTGTAATTTCTCAAAACTTGACATGTGATGAAATATAAACATGGAAAAACAAAAAAGTATTTAAAAATTTTTGAGTTAGCATTTTTCTGAGACTTTTAGAACAGAAAACTAGGAGCTAGACCATTACACATTTTAAATTGTGGATTCTTGGGTGCCATGTTGTATTGTCTACCTAAAACCAGGTCAAAATTCCATTAATGGGGAGTAAGGGAGGGTTCCAAAATTACCTGCTCAATTCTGATCAGCTTATTCTAAAGAGCAGATCGTCATTTACATATCTCTGAGTAAGGGCAGACTCTGAGTACGGATTGTTAGGAATGTTAGGGCATTAAGATGCAGCCCAAGGAAGTACTGGTAAAGAAGGGAGGGGGGTCAGACAGGGAAAAGAAAGAGACAAAGCCATTTTGCAATGGCAAGCAAAGTCTCACAGACGGTAACTTTGTGTCAGATCCCACAGTGGTCCTGGAATATTTGCACATCACACTTCAGAGTTGCCTAGTGTAGGAAGGAAGCTGAAGATTCTCAATTCCCATTTAGAAAGAGAAACGTGGAAAAAAATCACTCTATTTAAATGGAAAGAAACTAAACATTAAAGGATAAAAATTGCCACATCCTTTCAACATTATGTCTTCATTCTCATATATTCCCAGAACTGACCAAAATCACATGTATTTCCTTCTTTGATATCCCATATATTCAATTTTCTTGTCTATTAAGCTATAAAAAATGTATAACTAAGAATATATTGAAATTACCTGATACAGCCTATTCTATTTTTAATATCCACACATTTACATTTTTCACATATTAATATTTATTTCTCTGCTCAAGGTTCTCAGAGGATTCTACAAAGCTTAGTAATTTAATAAATTGGTTTCCCTCCATGATCGTCCATCCATGTATTTCATCAAATATCCTAATTTGATTCCAATTTGTACTTCAATCAAAAACAAAAACAATCAATTTTTCTATTCACATTTCTTAACATTCTTAGAAGAATCTTGAAGTTGAATAGAAAGGAAGCATTCTAGCATATATTCTATATATGATATGAACATGATTTTCAAAATATCTGTTAAAAAAATCCAAGAAATCCTATTTAAAACTCAGAAATCATTTTCTATGGCAGTGTCTCAAAAAAAGGAGAAATAGCTCAAGAATTATACTACATAGCATACAGTTTCTTCAAGGTTAGCTTTTTAATTAGTGTCACACTTCCCAGCTGCTGGTTTCAAAGAGTCATAAATATGGAAACCTTCGATGTGGCATCTGGAAATGACTAACTCGTGATTAAAAGTAGTATCTTTTCCCCTAAAGAGCAGAAAGAGACTTAAATATTTTTTTCTAGATAGCCCTATCATGTGATTTTAATTGACTGTGATACTGATGCTCTCTATTCATGAGGAAGAGGTGAAGGCAGGACCCACACTCTTAGTCAATCACTGTGCTTACGTAGATCAGGTATAAGGAAACATAACACAGGGCTTCAGTCTTCCTTTAGGCCATTTACTGTGTGAATTATTATATTAGATATAAGGAGTAGTACAAGTGATTAAGAACAAGTTTCTGAAGTCCTATTGCCTCAGTTTGGTTCCTGGCTCCAGTTCTTCTTATTAATGTGACTTTGGACAAGTTACTTAGCCTATCTGTAACCTACGATCCTCAGTTGTCCTCATAATAGTCCCTATATTGGTGTTTGAGGAATAGATGACCTAATATATACAAAGTACTTGTAACATTTAAGTCCCTAATAGTTTAAAATTTTGCATAACTGCAACTTAGCTATGTTACAAAAAACTCACTGAAATGAAATTAACAGTGCTAAGGATGCCATAATCCTCTCTCAATTTAAACAATTGTTAATGTTTATGTAATTTTGAGAGAGAGAGAGAGAGAGCACACGCATGTGTGTGCAAGTGAGCATGAGTAGGGAAAGGGGCAGAGAAAGAGAATCTGAAGCAGGTTCCAGGCTCTGAGCTGTCAGCACAGAGCCCAACATGGGGCTTGAACCCACAAGCCATGAGATCATGACCTGAGCTGTAGTTGGATGCTTAACCGCCTGAGCTACCCAGGTGACCCTCTCAATATTCATTTTAGATACTCATAAAGCAGAGGTTCTCAAAGTGTAGAACCCAGATCACCAGCATCCGTATTATTGGAGAAACTGGAAATTTCACCTCCCACCTGCTAAATAAGAAATTCTCAGGTTAATTAATATCCAGACATTTGTATTTCAGCATGACCTCAAGACATGTGACTGTGAGACACAGTAAAGTATGAACACCACTGTACAGCCTATCCTTGTCTGCAGAGTATTCTTCAAGCTAAAATAATTTATATACGTATCAGCAATATACAGAAATAAAAATTATCTGTGGTGATCTATATTGAGAATAAAAAAAACCTTTCCACATAACAAAAACTAACATTGAAACTAATTCCTGGCAAGATTTTTCTTGCAAAAAAAAAAAAATAACTGTAGAAAAAATATACATACCTCAGGCCC
This sequence comes from Panthera onca, assembly GCF_046562875.1. Lineage (NCBI taxonomy): Eukaryota > Metazoa > Chordata > Mammalia > Carnivora > Felidae > Panthera > Panthera onca. The sequence continues at coordinate 57,937,177 of NC_138342.1, read as the reverse complement.
CATCCTCTGTTATTTTGAAGTTCAATAGTAAGCTAATAAAAATGAAATTCATTCCTTAAACATTGCTTGAACTACTTCAAAATGTCTTGTGCAAAGCACTGAATACAAGTGTATAAGTTGTAGGCTTTTAATAAATGATATTTGCTATTACTTTTTACTTAGCACAGTTCTATGCCTAGAGTCATGACAAATACTCAACCTTAGAATCACGGAGTCAATAGAAATCATCTAGGTGCGCCTAAGTGGCTCAGTTGGTTAAGCGTCCAACTCTTGGTTTAGGCTCAGGTCATGATGTCATGGTTTCATGGGGTTTGAGCCCCGCATCAGGCTCTGTGGTAACAGTGCAGAGCCTGCTTGGGATTCTCTCTCTCCCTCTTTCTTTCTGCCCCTCCCCTGCTCACACTGTCTCTATCTCTCTCAAAAATAAATAAACATAAAAATATAATCTGGAAATGCTGTCCAAATTTGGTTGACTCTAACCTATATCTGTGCAGAACTATAAACCATCCACATTTTAATTTGAATAATATATTTTAATTCCATTCAATTACAAAAAATATAATCATTTACATCCATTATATTCTTTATAAATATTCAACTTATAGTCTCCTCAAGTTCATTCAAAAGAAAACCAATTAATGTTTGTTAACACAATGAATTTTTAAACTTCTAATACTGTATCATGTAGGTATAAGGCTACATGTATAAGGCTACATCATTAACATTTAACTAAATTCTTAATTTTAAACGAGGTATAATGACACCATCCCAGTAAACTGAATACATAGTAAGCCTAAAACAAATTTCTAAAGCAGGAAAAGGTGTATATAAATAAGTCAAAGTGATAACTAACCTACAAAATTATCTCAAGCTTCATCTTGACAATGCTGAAGATAAACTATCAGTATTTGCTGTAATATCTTAAATGACATTTCTAAAGCACTATACATGACACAAAATTGGTAATTCCTCTTAAATTACAAAAGATAACCCATATTTACTGTTTGGGCTGACCACTTCAAAACAATATAGGACAAAACAATTCCAAAAAATAGAAGAGGAAGAAAAACCTTCAAATCCATTCTAGTAGGCCAGCATTACGTTTATACCCAAACATTAAACATTACGTTTATACCCAAGATTAAGACCCTACAAAAAAAAGAACTATATGCCAACATCTCTAATGAACACAGATGTAAACGTCCTCAACAAAATACTAGCAAAATGAACCCAACAATACATTAAAAAAATCATTCACCACAATCAAGTGGGATTTATTACAGGGATGCAAGTGTAGTTCAATACTCACAAATTAATCAATGTGATATATCACATCAACATGAGAAAGGATAAAAGTTCTGATCATTTCGATAGATGCAGAAAAACATTTGACAAAACACAACATCCATTCATAATAACAGAGTAGGTTTACAGAGTAGGTTTACATACCTCGACATAATAAAGATTATCTATGAAAAAACCACAGCTAACATCATACTCAACAGTGAAAAACTGAGAACTATTCCCCTAAGTTCAGAAACAACACAAGAATGCCTGCTTTCACCACTTTTTTTCAACATTGTAGTGGAAATCACAGAATTCAGACAACAAAAAGGAATAAAATGCATGCAAGTCAGTAAGGAAGATGTAAAACTCTCACTATTTGCAGATGACAGGATACTCTATATAGAAAACCTGAAAGACTCCACCAAAAATCTACTAGAACTGATAAATGAATTCGGTAAGGTCATAGTATACAAAATCAATGTACAGAAATGCATTGAATTTCTATACACTAATAATGAAGCAGTAGAAAAAGAAATTAAGAAAACAATCCCATTTGCAATTATGCCAAAAATGATAAAATACCTAGGATTAAACTTAACCAAGGAACTGAAAGACCTGTGCTCTGAAAACTATAAAATACTAAAAACTATAAAAGAAAAAAAATTGAAGATAACACTGATAAATGGAAAAATATCCCATGCTCATGTATTAGGAAAACAAATAACATTAAAATGCCCATATTACCCAAGCAATCTACAGATTTAATGCAACCCCTATCAAAATCCCAACAAATGGCATTTTTCACAGAACTAGAACAATCGTAAAATTTGTCTGGAACCACAAAAGACACCAAATAGCAGAAGCAATCTTGAAAAAGAAAAACAAAATTGGAGGTATCACAACCACAGATGTCAAGTTATACTAGAAAGCTATAGCAGTCAAAACAGTTGGAACTGGTACAAAAATAGACACATAGATCAATGATATAGAATAAAGAACCCAGAAATAAACCCATATGTCAATTAATCTTCAACAAAGCAGGCAAGAACATGCAATGGGAAAAAAGACAGTCTCTTCAACAAATGGTGTTGGCAAAACTGGACAGTTACACGTGAAAGAATGAAACTGGACCACCCCTTTTGACCACACACAAAAACTAACTCAATGAATTAAGGACCTAAATGTGAGACCTGAAACCATAAAAATCCTAGAAGAGAGCATAGGCAGTAATTTTTCTGACATTGGCCATAGCAATATCTCTCTAGATGTGCGTACTGAGACAAGGGAAACAAAAGCAAAAATAAACTATTGGGACTACATCAAATAAAAAGCTTCCACACAGCAAACGAAACAATCAACAATACTAAAAGACAACCTACTGAAGGGGAGAAGGTATTTGCAAATAATATATCTGATAAAGGATTAGTGTCCAAAATATATAGAGAATTTCTACAACTCAACACCAAGAAACCCCAAATAATCTAATTGAAAAATGGGAAGAGTACATGAACAGACATTTCTCCAAAGAAGACAGATGGCTAAGAGAGACATGAAAAGATGCTTAACATCACTCATTATCAGGGAAACACAAATCAAAAGCACAATGAGATATCCTCTCATAACTGTTAGAATGGCTATTATTAAAAAGACAAGAAACAACAAGTGTTGGTGAGAATATGGAGAAAAAGGAATCCTCACGCACTGTTGGTGGGAATATAAACTGTTGCAATCACCATAAAGGACAGCATGGAGTATTTTTTTCCTTAAAAACTTAAATTGATCCAATATGATCCAATAATTCTACTATTTACCCAAAGAGAATGAAAATATTAATTCAGAGGGATACATGCATCGCTATGTTTATTGCAGCATTATTTACAATAGCCAAAAAAGTGGAAGCAACCCAAGCACCCATCGACTGATGAATGGATAAAGAAGATGTGGTATATATACAATGCAATATTGCTCAGGTATAAAAGAGAATGAAATCTTGCCATTTGCAACAACATGGTTGGAGCCAGAGAGTATAATGCTAAGTGAAGTAAGTCAAAAAAGACAAATACATTATGATTTCATACATATGTGGAATATAAGAAACAAATGAACAAATAAGAGATAAACCAAAAAAAAGAAGAAAAGGCCCTTAACTATAGAGAACAAACTGATGGTTACCATGTGCGGGGGATGGGTGAAATAGGAGAATGGGACTAAGAGTACACTTATCATGATGAGCAATGAGTAATGTACAGAATTGTTCAATCACTATATTGTACACCTGAAGCTAATATAACACTATGTTAAGTATACTGGAATTAAAACTTTAAAAAATTTACATGAGACAGGTTAAAATAATGATACAAATAAACAATCGATGGTGCTGTTAGTAGTGATATCTCCTCAGGTTTTATTTGTTACATTCAGTGTTGTTTAACTTCATTTTTTTTCATATTTATTTATTTTGAGAGAGAGAGAGCATGTCAGCAGAGGAGGGGCAGAGAGAGAGAGAGAAAGAGAATCCCAAACAGGCTCTGTGCTATTAGTGCAGAGCCTGAGGCAAGGCTCAATCCCACTAACAGCAAGATCATGACCTAAGCCAAAGTCAAAAGTCAGATGCTCAACCAACTGAGCCACTCAGGGGCTCCTGATTATAGTTTTATAACAGCAGGTATTATCATGTATTATTTTTACTAAGATTATAAAACTACTGAAAAATTGAAATAGTGTGAATATTGTGCAGAACATATTTATTCATAAAACACATAACACTGAGGGAGACCAGTTAGGGAGTTATTGCAGTGGTCTAGAAAACAGATGATATTCTCAACTAGGTGAACAATACTGGTCATAGAAAAGTGGATTCCTGGGGCACCTGGGTGGCCCAGTTGGTTAAGCTTCCAACTTTGGCTCAGGTCATAATCTCACCATTCATGTTTTGAGCCCCACATCAGGCTCTGACCTGGCTTAGGACTCTGTGTCTCCCTCTCTCTCTCTCTCTATGCCCCTCCCTCCCTTGCGTGCACTCTTTCTCTCTCTCTCTTTCAAAAAATAAACATTGAAAAAAAATGAAAAATGGATTCTTGCAGGGGTAGAAGTGATTTGACTTCATAATTAGAGGTTAATGATGAAGAGAAGGTATTAAGATCTCTGGTTCAAGAAACTTTCAGGAAAAAGAGTTAAGAAAACCAATAGAAGAGGTATTCAAAAAGAAGTCAATGAAATAGAGACTTACAGAGATATTCAAACTTTGTAAGAAGGAAATCTTTGAAAGAGCGTTGTCCACAATGGTGAAAATAGAGGTTGGATTGTAGTCAAGTGTTGATGGAATAGGTTTTACATGGAGCCTCGGACTGAAAACTACTTTTTGGTAAAGCTGTGTAGTTAAAAGATTAGATAATAGCTTGAGGTGAAATCAGGGTAAAGAAAGGTTTTAATCTAGGATGAGAAAAGTTGAGCATTTATAAAAGGTAGGAAAGTCCAAACTAAAAGCGAGAAGACAAGAAACTGATGAAACAGTTTTCAAGATAAAGGCAGGAGGAGACAGGTTCAAGGACAGAAAAAGATTCGATGGCCTTGAAAAGCACCCTCTCCCTGGAGAAAAAAAAAATAAGAAAGTACTTAAAGTCCTGGGTCCATTTTGAGGCTGATGTGAAAGTTGAAGGAGTTCTGCCTGGGAATATTTACTTTCACACTGAAGTGGGTTTCAAGATCATTAATTGAGAACGATCGTGTGGGATAAGGTTGGAACTTGAGGTGAATTGTACATTTGTTAACGAACTGATATAGAAAATGTAGGTAACTAGGACTGAAAAAAATATTTCCCAGTAGTACTGAGATCTCAGCTGAAATGAGGGAATTGATATTTTTAATAAGTTCAACTAGAATCATTCCATGCGGTTGGTAAAAGCTGCAAGTGGCTAGGAAGATGGAGAAGAATGCTGACCCCTCTCTTTGGCCAGGAGATCTGGGCCTCCAACTTCAAAGGGGAAGTGCTGCCTTTTACATAAAGTCACTATTTAAATGATTTGGGGGGGCATTTTTATTACTAATTGATAGTACTTTTTCTTATTATTTGTGCTTGAGGAATGAGCTATACCAAAAAAGCAAGGTGGTATAAGTACACACTCAGTAATGAAAATGTCTTTATGGACAACGTTTTCAGATGTACCACTTGAAAAGCACAGAATTAAATCTCCGTCATTCATTGTGCTAACTTAGAAATAACATTGTTTTGGAGATATGACAGGATCACTTTTTAAGCACACAGATCAGAAACATATTGATCCCAAGCATTATATAAAAATGACAATTCCTTAGTCTATTATCAAACACACACTCACACACTCAAACACACACACACACACACACACACTTCATTGTCACTACAGATTCAGCATGCCAGATTTGAACACGTTAGTTAGGGGCAATTTTCCTTATCCCAGAAGGGGAATACAAACGACCTATGTTTCTTTCCTTTGGTTGTCACATTGTAAATCTCATTTCAATGCACCACTTATTAGCACCTCTGTGGGAGAGCCAGAACATAAGGCAGAAGGACATAATAAATCAGTCATTCCTATTAAAAGATACCTAAAGTTGGGTGTGAGTAAGTAGTTGAATTTAGGTGCTTAACATGTTTAATAATAGTAGGGATTGCTTTTTCTGGGCTGAAAAAAGAAGAACACATTCAGTGTATTCTGCTCTAGAATCTAAACTACAATTCTCCAAAATCACTCACCTCCCTCCTAAGTCAGCTTGCCTCCAAATCTGGCAAGAAGAGGAATAGAACGAATAGATCTCATTGATATGGAGTCAGGACTCCAGAATTCTGCTCTTCACAATGTCACTACCCTGACTTGTTTCTAGTGAATTAGATTTTCAGATAATGGTTTTCACCGGTTGTTTCTATACCTCTGCATTAAATTAAGGAGACAAGAGAAACACCTTACTATATTATATTAAATATATTTTAACTCTTAGATGCCTGGTTGGCTCATTCATTTAAGCATCCAACTCTTGATTTCAGCTCAGGTCATGATCTTGCATTTCATGAGATTGAGCCCTGCATTGGGCTCCACGCAGATAATACAGAGCCTGCTTATGATTCTCTCTCTCTGCCCCTCCCTCACTCACACTGTGTCAAAATAAATTTTAATAAATCTCCACAGTACCAATCAGTCTTGAATATTGCCAGATTTCAAAGTGCTGTACCAAGCTGCCAATATATATATAAAAGTAGCAATGAACCCTTCCAAGTCTATATAGCCACTTTAGTCTGTAAAATCTTAATTCAAGGAGATAGGGAAAAATGGGCCAGAATCACCACCTACAAATATTCCTTTATGCCTTAGCAATATAATCTTGGCAATTCATCTAACATATATTAAGTGCTTGTTCTATGCTATACAGTATGTAAACAAAACCTGATCCCTTCCATCTTGGAGATTATATAGTCCAAAACCACCTTCTCCCATCCACCTAAAGATATACACAGCTGGCCATACTACAAAAGTAGAATGTGGGTAGAATTCTAGTAACAATCTAAACAAAAAGTGAGTGGACCAAAAAAAAGGAGACATAAATATAGATGAAGAGAGTTAGGGAAGGCTTTGGATAATGGGTAGAATTTCCTAAGCAAAAATGGAATAAGGACATTGCAGGTAGATGGAACCATACAATCAAAAAAAGCAGATGTAGACAGCAGTAATGGTGAGAGGGGAAAATCGGTAATAACAAGAAATACTCCTTTAACACTATGTATTGGGCGCTGTTCTAAGTGATTTATATAAGTATTCTAATACTCCCATCACAAAAATGAGGCACATGAAAAGAGGTGATGAAGTATTATAAGTCATTTAATAGTCATATAGTTTAACTATTGTACTTTATAAAGTGAATAAGTTAAATAAGAATATAGGCCCACACTACATGATCAACATGGCCAGCAATCAACACTGAATAATTCTAATTTTTTTTCCTGAATAAGAAAACCAGTTGCTGAATTTAATAATATTGAACTATTTTTGCTTTCTTGAAGGTAAGACAACTGAAGAGCTAAAGTGTCAGGAGAGGTAACAGAAAGATTAAAGCAGGGTGTTTATAAAATCCATATCAGAAAATCTTGCCATTTCTGTTATTGATATATAATTAACAGTAAAAGGAGATTTTATATACATATACCTACATACACACACACACACACACACACACGCACGCACACACACACAGGGGTTTCCTTTGAGTAACAAGCTGTCTAGAGCCTTTGAGAAAAGTTTGTTTTGTTTTTCACTCTCTGCTCCAAGCTGACTATGCTATTGTGTCTCTTTCATGCTGTTGTTAGAAATCACCAGGGCCTTAATGTTCAATGATAATGTGGAATCCACATATCAGAAATCAAGACTTTTCCCTCCTGCTTTTATTTACTGTTTCATTGTTATGTTACTACTCATTCTTGAAACCCAGGATAGTCTGAAGGAATCACTATGAATGGCATTAACATAAAAGGCATACAGAAGGACAGCAGAGAGCAGAGGAGCTTAATATAAAAAGACAAGTGGGAAAACAATAATTATAACAGAAACATTAACCACAAAGTCCAAATGTGCTTGAGAGGTACAGATACTTTACTGAAACAGGATTCTATAAAAGCACCAAGAATACCTTTGGTCCTATACCAAGTGGTACACGTACTATACTGGTATAGACTGCATACATTAAGAAATACAGAAATAGATGCCTCTATTAAGATGCTAACAATACTTTATGCAGTAAATCATTTGATTATTGGCTTTTATTTTATTTATATGACATAGAAATGCCTGTCCTCCATGGTACCAATTGCTGTTGAATACTGCCAGACTTCAAAGCGCTGTACCAAGCTGCCAATTGGAGAAATTGCATCTTCCCAGAATATTTAATACAAAATCAGTGTGGTAAGCTCTAAATTTTGTCTCCACGAAGCTATGCAACAGTCATGCTGAAATTAGGTGTGCAGAATTCCATTCTCAGCAGTGTGAGGGACTATTTGTCCTATCCTTTGGTATTTTTTAAATGCTGCATAAAACAATTCTAAAATGGCTCTTAAATGCATAAAGCTGACAAGAAAATATTCTATACTAAAAACAGGAATTCAGGAAAGTAAGCAAGCAGGGAGGAAACTTACTGGTCCAGGGATTAGGACTTTTAATGGCCACAAATATGCATGAAAACATGACACAATGCCTTGGTTGTGACAGAGAGGGACCAGGACTGGAAGACCCACATAATCAGGGGATCTTCAAAAGGCTGCCCTCTCAGGAAAAGGGTCAAAGTAAAATGCAAAGAGGCAATCCTTAAGGAAATGCGTCTATTTTGGCCACGCCTCTGAACAGAAAGGAAGAAATTTCTAACAAAGTTGCCAAAAACTTAAATGGAGAAAGAATAATCTTTTAGCAAACGGTGTTGCAATTGGGTAGACATGCAAAAACCAAAACGAAACCTCAACTTTGCCTCACACCAAAAAATAAAAATAAAAACCCTGAAATGGATCATAGACCTAAATCTAAGGAATAAAATTACAACATTTTCATAAGATAGAAGTTTGACAAATATTTCTTATATGTAATACAAAAAGTACAGTTCATAAGAGAAAACACCAGTTAATTGGAGTTTCATTGAAATTGAAAGTTTTGCTCTTCAAAAGATACTGTTCACAAAATTGAACATTAAGTCACATAGTGAGAAAAAGCAGTTGTAAAACAAGAACCTGACAAAGTTCTTACATCAAGAATAAGTAAGGAACATTTACAACTCAATAAAAAGATGACAAACAACATAATTTAAAAGTGGGTAAAATATTTCAATAAAAAACCACCTGGGGTGCTTAGTTGGTTAAATGTCTGACTCTTGATTTCAGCTTAGATCATGATCTCACGGTTTGTGAGATACAGCCCCGCATCAGACTCTGCACTAACGTCCGTGGAGCCTTCTTGAGATTCTAGTTCTCCCTCTCTCTCTGCCCCTCCCCTGCTTGCACTCTCCTTCTCTCTCAAAAATAAACATGTTTTAAAAAGTGGGTAAAATATTTGAACGCACTTCACCAAAAATAAAGACATACAGATGACAAATAAGCATAGGAAAAGCTTTCCAACATTAGGTGAAAACCACAAACTTAAAGTACAATGAGATACCATTATACACCTATTAGAAATTTGAATATTAAAAGACTGACCATATTAAATATGGGTGATAATGTGGAGCAAACAGAACTCATACACAGGTGGTGATAAAGTAACATGGTGCTACTACTTTGAAAAGCAAATTCTCAGTTGCTTTAAAAGTTAAACATATGCCAGGGCGCCTTGGTGGCTCAGTTAGTTGACTGACTCTTCGTTTTGGCTCAGGTCATGATCTCATGATCTCATATGGAGCCCCTCATCGAGCTCAGCACTGCTGGTGCGGAGCCTGCTTGGGATTCTCTCTCTCTCTCTCTCTCTCTCTGCTCTTCCCCTGCTCTTTCTCTCTCAAAATAAATGAACTAAAAAAAAAAAAACTTAGAAAAAGTTAAACATATGCCTATCATATGATACAAAAGAAATGAATAACGTGTCTACACAAAGAATTATATATAATTTATTTATTCTTGAGAGAGAGACAGAGCATGAGCGGGGGAGGAGCAGAGAAAGAGAGAGAGAGACACAGAATCCAAAGCAGGCTCTGGGTTCTGTCAACACAGAGCCCCATGCAGAGTTTGAACTCATGAAATGAGTGATCACGACCTGAGCTTAAGTTGGAAGCTTAACTGACTGAGCCACCCAGGTGCCCCCATTTACCTGCAATTCTAAAGAAAATGCAAAGTAATCTGTACTTAAAGAAAGTGAATCACTGATAGCCTGGGAATGGGAAAAATGACATTACCAGGAAACTTTTATGGGTGATGGATCTGCTCATTGTCTTGATTGTAGTAATGATTTTTAAGAGGAACTAAATTTATACAAAACCTGCCAAAACATGTAATGCCCACTCTACACTTAGATCATTACCCTAAATGTTTGCTGGATTTGATTCATAATAACGTTTAATATGTGCATGCTGTTTCACAATTTACACACTCTTTCCTCTTTGACTATTACATAAGCCCATCAACCACAAATTCATCCTTCAGAAAAGTACCAAGTTATGTGTGAAACTTTATGTTATCTAGGATATTTTATGGCACTTCTCAATTACTTGTATTAAATAAAATTGTCAATATCTCTTAGCCTGAAATTACCTCTATCACAAGTAGGTTTGAACCTATGAAGGTCACCCAAGGAAAAGATATTAAGTTTAGATCTAAAAATTATTACTGAGAGAATAAACTGAATTATACTTCTTAGATGTGACTGTATTCTAGCCTTTTCAAGCTTACGGCAGATAGCAAGACAGAAAATGGAAAACTAAAAATATATGCCTTAAAAGTCAGTAGTGAAATACTAATGTTATATAAAAGGCTTATATAAATATGTAATGTGACTTAAGTTTAAAACTATGTATTTTACATTATACATTAAAATTTTATAATAATACATTTATTCTATATACTTTTCATAGTGTGTAAAATTTCTGGTGACAGCATCATTCATGGTTTTGAAGAGTACAGTATGACAAATTACTTGGACAAATTATGATGAGCTCTGGAAAATAGGTAACTCAAAAATGAGTTTGTAACACAAAAATGAGTGGTGAAGAAAAAGCTAATTTTACAGATGAATGCAAACAGTTTGAATAAGACTTGTGCATGAAGAAAGCAATTCCCATGCCAATCTTATTTTATAGCATATTATTTCAAATATATGAAATAAGTATACTAAGTATCATTAATAATTAGTTAACTTATATCTCTGTAAGTTCATATATGCAAATAGACAAATAGAAAATCATTTTATTTGGACGTATATGGGTATTTGCAAATATTTCCTTAATGTGTCTCTTATCCACTAAAAAAAAAAAAAAAAGATTCTCAAGGGAGGTATATCTATTTTATTAAGTACCATATCCTAAATCTAATCGCAGTTTCTAGAATATAGTGGGTCCTTTGTAAATATTAGTTGTCTGAATTACAAAGTTTGTAAAATATCAGAGCAGATATGGTTGCCCACATTTTATAGTATAAGACAAAGGAAGCTACACAATTTAAGTCACTTATCAGTAATTTTAAGGCTAGAATGTGACAGAACTGTGATGTATCTACCAATGTTAACCTCTGAACTATTTCTACTATATACGATTGACCCCTGAACACCACAGGGGTTAGGGGCACTGACCTCCATGCAATCAAATATCTGCATATAACTTCTGACTCCCCCAACACTTAACTGCTCATAGTCTACTGTTAACTAATAGCAGTTGATTAACACATATTTTGTATGTTATATGCATTTCATACTGTATCCTTACAATAAAGCTAGAGAAAAGAAAATGTTATTAAGAAAATCATAAGGGAAAATAAATACATTTATAGCATTATGAAAACAAATCCAGGCATAAGCAGACCCATGTGGTTTAAAACTGTGTTGCTCAAGGGTCAACTATAATGTGATCTCTTTACTGTTAGAGTGTCATTTAAAAAATACAATTAATATTTTCTAATCATTTCCAAATTTGGTAAAACATAACTGTAGTTACAATACTCTGATATGGAATAAAAATTTGAATGACCTTATAAATTGGAACAGAAAATTCACTTAATAATAGAACTAAGTAGATCTTGCACAGTTCCACTCTGATCAATTAAAACTGTCTGGTGGTATTTGGGTTTTTCTTTCATTTTGTTCAGGAAAAACTATTAGAAGAAATGTTACTTTCATCTCCTTGTTAAATATTTCCTTTCCAAAAGATTAGGAAAAGGAGAGATGGTGTTATGGATTGAATGTTTACGTCCTTCCCAAACTCAGATTTTGAAGTCTTAATCCCCAATATGGTGGTATTTGTAGATGACACCTTTGGGAGATAATTAGGTTTAGATGAGGTCATGAGGGTGGGGCCCCCATGATAGGATTAGTGTCCTTTTATAAAGAGGAAGAAAGATCAGAACATACATACACACTCTCTGCCTTGTGAGGATATAATGAAAAGGCTACAATTGGCAAGCTAGGAAGAGGACTGTTACCAGAAACTGAACCCTGAGCCTCCCGTGAGAAAAATTTTTGTCATATAAACAGCTCCACCTATGGTATTTTGTTATGGCTGCCCAAGTGGACAAATACAGACAGGAAAAGGGAACTTTAGAGAAATTCATATCTTGTAAGCATGGTTTAGACAACTGAAATAAAAATTTGCAACTATGCCCAAGTTCATATCCTAATAAAATGTATTTGTCTCTGCTGTGTTTTCCTCATTATGTCACTCTAATCCCACACAATTCTCCATTTTTGTATTCTAACATATTGCTTAACATTTTCACCTGAGAACACTACTGAGATCTCTTTGTATTCAGAATGAATATAGGAATACTCCGTTTTCCTTTTACAGACAGGTCTATTTTCTACAACATTAAAGATGATTACACTCTAGAAAAATGACCAGCTGTTCTATATTTCCATTGAAGTTTTAAGAAGAGTAAATGGAATTACTGTGTAACAAAATGTTTTTAGGTAGCTATGTCAAGAATAAAAATTTTAAAACAAAGATGATAAAGTTTGGAAGGGAAGTATTTATCTCCAAAAAGAATGGAAATCTCTATAATTAGAATACATGAGTGCTTTCAGCTAATTTAGTTGAAACCTACCTCGAGGGAGAGGAGGAATGAACATGATTATTTACTCATCCCAAATAAGTAGTAATGCGACAACACCTCTCATCACTCATACTTAAAGAAATTTTTTTTTAGAAATTTAGTAAAATCTATTTTTTATGAATATTTGATTTTTAATAAAGAGTTAATTTTACAGAAAATCAATCATTCTGTTAGTACTTTGGAAGTGCATTTTTTTAAACACTTAAGATGTTTTCCCCGCCATTTTATTAATAGGAAACCACACAATGATATGTGTGACAGAGACCATGCACAGGCAGCAGAGTAGAGAGATTTGTTGCCACACCATTTCTTCTAGTGTGACCAATTTGGCCAATTCATTCATCACTCACAAATTGACCCATAAGGCTTTAGTCTTATAACAGAAGTATTTTTTTTTCTTTTGCATCTATGGGAACTGACAGAATAATAATATATTATAGTATAATATTATATAATAATAGCAATAACAGCATCAGCAACCAGTATTTGTTTAGGATTTCTATAATCCAGATACTAACTTCATCCTAACAACTCTATAATAATTACTATTACTATAGTTCCATTATCTACCTTTATATGGCTAGTAAGTAGAGAAGGCATTTCTATTCAGGGCCATCTTACTCAGAGCCAGTGTGTTCAACCACTTTGTTCTGTTGCTTCTCAGTTGCATCATGAGTAAACATCAACTTCAGCATAAAAGTACCACAGTCTATGGTTTAACACCACCAAAAAATATACCACCCAATACTGGGTATGGAATAAATATATGACACACAAACATCTGGAAACACAGACAAAACTCTCCAGCAGCAATGGATGGATACTTTCTACATCAATTTAGAAGTTATGTGGATATTATGACCAAGTTACTTTCAGACACAAATTTAAATTGACTTCATTATTTTATATATATCTGGAAATCTCCAAGGTCAAAAATTTCTGGATACTTCTATTATCGTTTTACTTTCTAGAAACAGCATAAATTAAATGTGTAATGAAATTGTCTTCTTAATGGACTTTAAACCTAGACATCTAAATGTATCTAAATTCTAGTTACACACTCATAAGCATGTCCCAGTGCCTGCTCAGTTTACCATTCTTTTGAATACACACTCCTTTAATTACTTTTTTGAATTCTTCAAAGACATACAACATCAGACCATGAAATTTTAAAAAAGGCAAGTGGATGAACTTTGTGTTCAACAGATGCACCCTTAAGATATGAAAGTATTGCTCATTAGTTCAACAAGCATGTTAATTAGAGCATCTGCAACCACTTAGAATTTCCTTTTCTTAAAATGCCTAAAATGACCTCAATATAAATTATTAAATTTTAATCTAAATGGGGGATTTGGGCGCAGATAATCTACAGCATTGTGCAGATACCTTATCACTAATTTTTGGCTCATGTGCATATTAAGGTTCTGGAAGAAAGAAAGAAATGTATCCCCTTGTCAACAGTTCTGATAGGAGGGACCTAAGGACGCAGTCCAAATTCAAAGAATTCATCAGGACTTTGCATATCTCTGATCAAATCTGGCAAGTTCTGTTATTCATTAGAAGTTTTAGGTGAATCTGTATCCTTGAACAGAGAAGGCCTTAATTGGGAATCCCATTAGAAAAAGTGGATTAATTGCCCCACTCCACCCTAAAATATCAGGCTGATAGAGGCCATGAGAAACCCAGATTGAAAATCTGTTTAGGGATAAAGATGATTTTCCATTTTGTCCATTGGAATACTGTTAAAGATAAAAATGGAAAAGAATCTTCAATAACTAGGGGTTTACAGAAATAAAAATTCAAAAGTAGGGCTCATAGAATAACATTTCTCAATCTGTCCTCAATGTTCTACAACTCTGTTTTGACAAGCAACTCTATAACTAAATGAATCAAAGTCTGTCCTTATGTTTTATTCATTATTTTTACTTAACCTGAGCCTCATCCTCTGACTTCAATACTCATAAAACTATGTACCTGCTACAGACCAGATGTGTATATATATAATTTTCTTCTAAACCAGCCATTTTTTCAGCCCAAATTCAAAAGCATTACAAGTTTATATCTTCCTTCTCAAGCACCTGGGAATGAGACAGTGTATTTTATGGAGCATGAATGCCATCACATTTGAGGTTATGAGTACACAGCAGTTCTTCCCAATCAACTCAACGCATTCGTTCCATCTAAGGTTTCAATGGAAGGGAATCTATTTAATGCCTCCAAAGACCAGAATCAGTGAATTTCCCAAAATTGGACTTCAGGCATTAATCCTTAAATTCTTAAAGATTCTTAATATTAATTCTTAAATCAATCCCAAAGAAATTCCCACAATACTCCGCATTTGTCAAAATGACAAAATAGTAATAGTAGTAACAGTAATAAACTTGGCCTTGTTCTTTTCCCTCCTCAGCTTAGCTCAAGAGCCAGGGTTGTTTTTAGACCTCACAAATGAGAGTTCCCAACTTGTTTCGTTTTTAACTCATTGGCCTGCCACAAAAAAAGTCTTTGTGTTGGCCACAGAACATATCTGATTCCATAAGATAATTCAGATTAGTTTTCAACCTGGTAATGGTTTAAAAGAGTTCAAGGGGTTCCCTAGAGGTAACTAAGGAACCACCAAAAGAGATAAGAAAATTCAACTGGGGGAATTTTATACTTTGTCATTCTATGTTAAGACAGATCATTGCTTTTGTAAGTTTTGGATATTAAGTTTTAGTTTAAGATTGTGGTTGAAGAAAGCATAACTGTAGAAAACCTTGAAACATAATAAATATCCTGGAATTAGGACATATCAAGGGAGTACTTAAATTTGCTCCAAGTTGCCAAGTAACATTAAGCTTCAGGGGACAGGCAAATATTATGAAACGTTTCTCCATAATATTTATATCTGAGATAGACATGAAATAGGCTTAATTCAAAACCAATGAGGGGCACCTGGGTGGCTCAGTCCATTAAGCATCTGACTCTTGATTTCAGCTCAGCTCATGATCTCACGGTTTGTGGGTTCCAGCCCCACTTTGGGCTCTGAGATGACAGCCCATAGCCTGCTTGGGATTCTGTCTCCTTCTCTGCCCCTCCCCCGCATTCATTCTCTCTCTCTCTCTCTCTCTCTCAAAATAAACAAACATTTAAAAAATAAAACTAATGATACATCTACTATTTACTTCATTTTCCAAAATACACATTAGGGGTAATAAAACAGTAATTATCTTTTAAAGCAGAAACTATATATGCATCTTGCCAATAGGACAGGCTATTAGACTTTTTTTTTTTTTTAAACATAAGGTGACAATTAATGCCCTATTTAACTTAATACAGCTTTATGGGGAGTGTGGAGTTCTTGAGTTTCTGCTAAAAAAAATGACTAAATAAATAAGAGCCACAAATGATTCAATCTATAATGCTTTTTCTTCCAAGAAAGGATAAAATGTGTCACTTCCATATTATTTGCTTTACTCTGCAAGGAATCTCATCCAGTATGTTGAAATAAAAATGTGCCTTTAAAAAAAATAATCTAATTCAATTTTAATGCCTCTGTCCTTAGAAGTAACTGATACACAACAAAAGTTATACTGAGAAGGAAATGGTCTTTAAGAAGTATACATTCTAAACTTATCACCGCCATACATGGTGAATAAAGTTATTTTCCAAAGCAGCCATGTAATTTAAAAAGAGCCAAAGGCAAATTAAGATGAGAACAGTTCTAAATGAATCAGATTTATGAATTTAGAACTAAAAGGAGAAATGATCATCTCTATTTCAAATAATCTAGATTCAAGAGAATTTGTATTTTATATATTATACATTTTTCTATAACTTTTCATAACCCTCCTCCATTAATTCGATGATTCAAAATCTTAAATGATAACATGTATTATTGTTTGGTTCTCCTACCTATGTTCAATTTACTATAATACAGAACTGTGAGGAGAAAGTGGCTGAGAGAGTAGGGAAGTCTCTTCAACAGGAATCCAGGGGCACTTGGGAGTTGGGAAGACATTCTTTCAGCAATCTGAGTTTTCTCTGAAAATTTTTAGCTGTGTTTTAATTTCCGAAATAAATCAAATTATAAAAGGCACATTCTGAATCAATTAGATGATTTACTGATTACTAAATGCCTATAGTGCCTGGGTTTATATTTGTTTTTTATAATTGAGATAATGCTAAGTAATACTTAATTTTCCCAGGCTGATTGATGTAAAGGAGATTTAACACATAAAAGATGTATTTCCTCCCAATCCTAAATGAATGTTACTTGGCCCCCATTGTAGTTTTAAAAAAGAGGTAATGAGAGAATGGAGACATAGCTAGGCACGTATTAGAATAGGCATGCTGAACTCAAGATATAACAGCCAGCAGAGGTTTAATTTCATCCAAGAATCATGCATCACATAAAATCTATATTCTTAATTTGCCTTTTTTTGTTTTTATAGACTTTGTACTTCATCTATAAATTTGTTTTGATCTATAGGTTTTGTCAGATTTATAAAGAGAATTTATTAGTTCTATATTTGTACATATTTTAAAAATTTACAATGAAAATAATTCCTTGCTATGTCTTCAGTAGGCCTTTGTATTTTTAAATAAATGAATAAAGTTAGTTGTGAGGATTTCTGAACAGTTTTTTTTAGAGAGATTTATTCATTAGTCAAGCTTGAAAAACATCATCTTCTCATGGAGAACAAAATATTTTAATGTTTTCTTTAAAGCCTTGACTAGAAGTGAATTTTTTTCTTGAAACACATAATGCATAAAAATTAACACTCAGCTATCAATTAACGTGTGGTACTTGCTTCATGATGCATCGAAATGGTATAGGAAGTCTTGCCTTGATATTTTGAGATTCTATGTGCTTCAGAAAAGCAGGATGTTGTGTGAAATTTAATTTAGTTAAAAAAATATTTGTTGATTATAGGCCTCATATTTAGGTGTTTAATCCATTTTGAGTTTGTTTTTGTGAATGGTGTAAGAAAGTACAGTATGGGAAGTATAGTCAATGTTGTAATAACATTTCATAGTGACAGATGATAATTACATTTATGGTGGAGAGTGCTGCACAATGTATAAAGTTGTTGAATCACTATGTTGTGCACCTGAAACCAATAGAACATTGTAGATGTTCTTAATGAATTTAAAATAAAACAAAATAAAATATTATACTTAATAAAAAAATTTAAATATTTATTGAATGCTTGCTATGTGCTAGTCAGTAGAAATTCTACAGTAAAAAGATGTAAATGCTCTAGGTCAGCAAGACGCACATGTAAGCTCAAAATGTAGGAGAATCTGTTGAGGAATGCTATGATCAGAATAACTAGAAATCCTATACTCAGGGTAGAATCTAAGATCAGGATGATCACTGGAAGCTCATGTATAAGTGGCTTCTACCCAAATATGATGGATCACCAAAACTTACTATAAAAGGTGACATCTAAATTGATTTCTTAAGCATGTATAATTAGTCAGACAAAGGGAGTTTAGACTGAAAGCATGCATTTAAAATGACTCCTAAGAGAAGAAGCAGTCTTCATAGAGGTTTAATATGAAGCTATTATATACCTTCTAAATATAAATATGATTAGTAATTCTTATATTCTGAAATACTTTTGACCATTATCATTTCAAATATCACATCTCAACCTATTTTCTCTGTAGTTTCTACTTGATATTTATTGGTTTATCTCGTTCTATCTTCCATATCCCATAACTTCTCTTTCATATACTTCTCATCATTCTATAGATTTATGTGACATATGTAATCTGCTTTAGAGCTACACTTCAATACATCAGTTTTCCCTTTGGCTGTATCTAATTTGCTATTCAATCTCCCACTATATGTGGATTTTTTCTCGGAAACAATTTTTTATTCCTGAGAGTGGATTTGGCTCTTTATCAAACTTGGTTTTCAAAACATATTATGTTTTCATAAGTAGTTATCATTTTAATACCTTTAAATATAATTATCACCTCTGCAAGACTAATCTATCATCTTCAAGTCTTGTGGGAGGAGGAAATTATCTTATCTGATGTATATGCTCTAGTATTTTTCTATATTTGGTTTATAATGTTTTAATTTAAAATTATTATTTCATTGTAAAATGTATATTTTTTGGGAGTTCTATTATCTTGAATTGTGACAAATATTCTTACAGGGAAATTTTGTGTTTGCTTTTATTCATATCACTGTGAAAGTCCATAATGTCAAATTATACTGAAATCTTAATGTTTCCCTGGAGGTAGGAAAAAATATGAAAGGTCACCTACAAAAAAATGAGACATGCAGACATCATATTCTTCTCAGATCAACATTATATGTTGGAATACAGGGAGCAACATCTTTAAAATTCTGAGGGGAAACTGTTTTGAACATAAAATTCTATGTGAATGCAAAATAAAAATATACAAAGACTCAAAGTTTACTACCAGTTTCACCCTTCTGAAGAATGTCCTTGAAAGTAGAATCCAATAAAAATACATTGAAAAGAAGAAAATATGTAGGCAAAAACAAAACAAAAAAAAAACATGAAGCCAAGAATTCTCATTTAAAAAAAAATATTTACCAAAATAAGAATTTTGCAGCAGTTCTAGAAGGCTATGCCCAAATTAGAACAGAAATTTGATGGGCTCCAAAAAAGTCTTCAAACAAAAGGATGAGATACAGTTGGAATAATAGCTATTACTGGTAAAGGAGGGATGGTATTTTTGATATGGAAAGAAGCATATATTTTCTGTCAACAAGAGAAAAGGCTGATAACAAATACCAAGCAAAAGAAGTGAAGGAAGTAAGGCAAAACTGAAGAGATGGAAAGCATGTACAAATTACTGGAGAAAACTAAGCAAGAGAAGATGATGGCCTGAACTAAGAAAGTGGCACACATATCACAGGCATGCAGAGAAAATGTGAAAGATATGAAGGAGACAGTATCAACAGATCCTGTTGACACTGAATGTAGAGGAGATGAAGGAGGGACAGAGAAGGAGTCAAGGATTGTCCAAGATTCTGGGTTTTTTTGGGTTTTTTTTTTAATGTTTTTATTTTTGAAGGAGAGAGAGAGAGAGAGAGACAGAGCATGAGCAGGGGAGGAGCAGAGACAGAGGGAGACACAGAATTCAAAGCAGGCTCCAGGCTCTAAGCTGTCAGCACAGAGCCCGACACGGTACTCGAGCCCACAAACTGTGAGATCTTGACCTGAGCTGAAGGCGGACACTCAACCGACTGAGCCACCTAGGTGCCCCGAAGATTCTGTTTTAAACAACAGACATGATAGTTTCATTCACTGAGAGCAAAAATATAAAAAGAGGAACATATTTGAAGGAGAAAATATATAGCTGGGATTTCTGGACATACTAGTGATCACTGGAGCCACTTGGCAGGCACAGTAAGTGCCTTGTATTGCCCTTAGCACTCATTGATTAAACCAAAAATAAATAACACTCCACAAAATAAACCTGGGAGTAGGGAGTAGACAATCACATTCATCTAAGATCTTACAATGAGTGATCAGTGCTCCGTATTTTATTCCAAAAAGGAAGTAAGTTTGCAGATGTGTTAGTATTTCTTCTCTATAATGAGAATTTTTAAAGATTATATTTCCTCTTTTGTCCTGGCTACTGGAAGAACTAAATTTAATGTTCACATACAACATTTTTTGCTCTCCTTTAAATATCTTGCTCCTATGGTAGAGCCTGTTTTTATACATAAATTTCAAAACTTTTTATAAGCAATTGAATGTATGTAGAAAGCTTAAACTGTGGGCAGAAGAGAACACTATAAAATAATCAGTTACTCCAATATACAAACACTTCTATTCATCCAGAAATATGAGCTGTTGCTCTAACACAATTTATATTCTGACAATATAAAGCATCTCTTCATGTTCTTAGTCTATTATTATGGAATTGCCACTCAGAAATGCATATGTTTATGAAGAGCTAGGGACAAAATGAAAAACTAAAATTTTTCTGAAGCTTAGCAAGAAATTAGCCCATTGGCTCCCATATGATTCTGATAATTTTGACTGATTCTTCAAGCTATATATACAATTACACTTTGGGTAACTGTATGTGGCACACCCTGACAACATTGGGTCTTTCTCTGGTCCTGTCCAAGTACAAAGCTAGGCATGCCTAAAAACTATCATATAAAAGGAAGGATAGTTTCTTCCATATATATTTGAGGGCTCTTCTGGATATTTTTCCAAGCTGGAAGAAGATAGATCAGTTCTAGAATATTTTCTATTTCTAGACCACCTTACTTTTGCACTGATGCATTCAATACAGCTACTCAAACAAGCAAGGTATATGTGTCTGAAGCAAGGAAGTTGAGGTTAGCAAGCATGGATTTGAATCCTGGCTTGGTCACTTTCTGGCTATGAAATTTATAGAAATTAAGTTGAATTGTCTGAACACAAGTTTCCTAATCCATAAAATATAAGGCAGCAATCACAGCATTTTTGGCATAACTTGAATTAACTCTCAAACCCAACTTTTGTTCTAGAATCAGTATCAGAGAGGATAGCAACTACAATTTTGTTCATTGACTGGTTTTTAGTCTTTACCTGGGTAGGGTCTGGTACATTTATTTATTGGTACATTTATTCATTTGTATATCATTCTCCACTGCCCTTTTACCTCCCTGCCTCTATCAGAAGCATATTTTTATTAAAATTAAACTTGTTCTTTCTTAATAGACTTCAGCTTCAAGCCTAAATTATTTTAAATGAACCATCCCAAATCATGCACAATCATGTCCCTGTACTTTTACTTCCAGAATGAGCTTTGAAAAGCTTATGTGAGAGCACTCTAATATTTTTGACGTAGCTTGTCACTAACGTCCATTTTATATAGTGTAACTTAATAATGTAGTAAGGTTAATTTGGCTTGCATAATGGTTCTAAATTCAATTCCAAAAAGAAAATGGAGGATTTTTGAGCAATTGAATAAGTGCTAAAAGATATGTAAGAGTTCATGGTGAGTGTACTGCATAACATTTATGCAATTTGTGTATGCGTGTACATGTAGTGTTTATAAAGTCCCAGTAGTTAATAGAAGTTTGCATGATTTAAGAGTATACACACACACACACACACACACACACACACACACACACTCACACACAAACACCCGGGTGTGTGTGAATGGGTGTGTGTGTGTGTGTGTATTCTTCATAGCAATCCTGTACAATTCATCATAAGTATAATTGTATGATTAGGAAAGAGAAGTTCAAAGAATCTGATTATGCAACAAATATATGGAGAAGCCAGGATCTGACCCCAGGTTTTGAATTTTTCAACTCTCATGCTATTTCTAATATAATTTATAAACTGCCTTGAACTCATGTTATTCTTAACTATAAATTTTGTACTATCACGATAAAACTAAGAGACTATGATTTAAACAAGCTCAACTTATTAGCTAAGGTCACACGTTTACTTCACAAGTAGCCAGACAGAAGCTTAGACTTTCAAAATTTAGTTAAGAGCTTGCTTTCCCTGAGAGAAATACAAAAGGTATTTTTTTTTGCAATTGTTCTCAAATGAAGATGTTACTTACATGACTACCTTCAAGTAGTTTAGGAGACTGAATAAGTCAGTTGGCATTCATATTCAATAACGCCCAGGATTGTTAAATCTTTCAATTCTAAATTGCCAACAAATTGACCATTTTTGCTGTGGTTTCTTCACTTTAATTTTGTGAAATAAATGAAGATACTCCTAAATCTTACAAAAATATGCTGAGAATAGAAATCTCTGAACACAAGCAAAAAATCAAAACAAAATCAGAAGACAAAAAAGAATCAAAACACAAAAAAGAAATTAGCACAAACACTGAACAAAAAAGACTTCTATTTTTCTAATTTTTGTATAGACCTACCTTATTGTGTATTTATTAGCACATTAAAGGTTTTTAAAAATAAGCCAGACATAATTTACTGCTTAGGTTGCTGGTTATATGCAAACTCAAATCCAGGCACTTACACATAATTTTTTTTCTTGAGCTTTTGCTTCATGCTTTTTTTTTATGGAAGATGCAAAAAACCCAAGAAAGCTATTCCTGACTCTTCGGATCTGTTTTTAATCACCTATATTTTTAAGTACTGAAATGCCTTTACCCAAAGCATTTTAGGTACCTGCTAAACATGATCATCTTTAATACAGGAAAAACACCATCTATTTCTCTCATTCTCAGGAACTAAATTTTACTCTCTCAGAAGGTCTTATGCCCTTGTGCATAACACGGGAAATTTTATTCTAAAATTCAGTAGTAAAAGAAATAGAACAAAACCTACTATTTCCCTCCCCTCCCCAATCTTCTCTTCCCAATGAAGGTCTTTTTTAGTCATACAAACCAGAGTAGACTTATAGGACATGTGTTTGCAACGATTAGGATATCTATATACAGTTCTAGCACCCAGTCAACTGCAGAACAACTATTAAGCTGGGTAAAATTAAAATTCACTTTAGCAAATCTATGTGGTATGAAAGAGCAACTGATCCAGAGCCAGAAAACTAGAATTCTAGCTCTGGCTTTGTATCTCCACTCCTATGTTCTAAGCCCACCATCCCTTCCCATGTCTACTAACAGGATAAGAGGCCTATTCTTTTTAATTGAATGTTTTCTTTTCATGGTGCTCGGTGTTGAAACATGACCCACCACCAGTATTTCTTCTTGCCTAATTCTGCTCACTGCTAAATTATGTTTAAAATAAAGTGGGGTTATAAGCACAATACCTGTTTATAGTTATGTTCATTTGGCTTCCTTTATAAAGCTATTCTTTTTTAATTTCTTCCAGATTTTCTTTTGTCATTTGAAAAGCTGCTAAACTCGGAATTTCTTATGGCATATTCTATTACAGCTTATTATATCTGACGTGATTTTTTTTAAGTTTATTTATTTGAAACAGTGAAGGGGGAAAGGCAGAGAGAGAGGGAGAGGGAGACAGAGAATCTCAAGCAGGCTCTGCACTAACAGTGCAGCTCTGGGGCTCAATCTCACAAATCTCACAAATGAAACCATGAGATCATGACCTAAGCTGAAATCAAGAGTAAAATGGTCAAACAACTGAGCCACCCAGGCACCCCTGTCATGCATCTTATTAAACATGGTTACAAGTTGGAAGATACCCTTTAAAAACTAAATAGGATGTAATTGGGTGTTTTTACCTATAGATTGAAGCTTAGCAGGGTTAAAAAGTGGAATCAGGAATTTATATTACAATAAATAGGAAAAGCATCTCAACACATCGTTGCCAAGATATCCTCACAAATACAAGGCTGAATCTATAAATCCTTTCTCTTTTCTAAGGCAAAGGTAAATGTAAGATGAGATAAAGAAGAGTGGAAGCTAAGACAACCTTGACCAGAATCTACTGGACAAATGCACTTAGTTGATTTCAAACATAAGGTGATTTTGTCATAGATCCCTGCAGGAAGCAGATTTCTCTTCTTGTCACTGAAAGACCTTTATGTTTCTTGAAGATAAGCACTGTCTTTTGGATTGAGGATAGTGAAGGGTCTTATAGAAGCTGTCACTATAAAGAGGATAGCTCTGAAGAGAACTGCACAACCACAGGCCCATTAATCTTTATGGACAAAGAACCCTATTCTGTCAAGTAGATGGATAATGGATGATAACCAAGGCAGATTAGATACAGAGATAAAGATATAGTAGCTTCAAGACTCTTGTCTGGGACTTTGCCAAGTCTAAGGGAACAAGTCCCTGATTCTGGTGTTTGGAATAATTACTGGCTGTTTATTTCTGCTTCAGGGACTGTGTTTTACCTAGACAAGGATAAAAGAAAAGTTAATGAATGAATCACATTGTAAGTAATCTTTGTAAGTAATCTTGGCAAGAGAAATGAGCAAGACAAATCTGTTTTTAATTTAGGCCCATGGCCAAAATTCTAACAGAGGTAAGTTCACAAATGTGATTCAAAGACATAACCAATTAGTTATGATGTTGATAGTTCCACAAGCAAAGAACTCATGCTTTCAGGGTTCCTTTCATTGTAACCCACCTTCTCACAGATTGCTAGAAGAATTTCACATACCAACTTGTATGAATCGAATGCTTTCAAATAAGGATCAAAATTAACTGGTACACTTACAAACAAAATTCAACCAACACATTTATGGGTGAAGCTTTTTGTTAGCCAAACAATCATGTAGAAAATTCATAATAAAACTTAGGGACTTATTCTTAAAGTGTGTATGATAGGTTTTTTCCCCTTATTTCCCATTAATATGAAATTTTATGATCATAGAAATAGAATCCAAAATGACTTCTGTGGAAAGAGAAGTACAGTACTTTAAAATATACCAAAAATCATTCTCTGATCAAAACAAAATTGTTGCTATATATAATATTCTCCAATCTAAAAGCATACACAGATAAATTACATGACCTAGGCAGGCACTTGGGAGGAGATTTGCCCAATGAATTGGAAAAAAATAATAGACAAATGAGCATGGGGGGAGATTTATCTTTATTATTTGGGGCTAGAAAGAATACAGTAAATGGTCCAGTCACTCTGACAAGTGTGACTTTTCCCTGTGTCGTGTAGGTCCCATACTCTGCAGTTACTCTGAAGATACATCAAAGAAAGGTACTGTGCCATCTCAGAGAGAACTTGTATCACCTTTATTAAAGCTAAACTAGTCCAAATTTACCAAAAAGTTTTAAAATATAGTTACCTCGGGGCGCCTGGGTGGCTCAGTCGGTTAAGTGTCCGACTTCGGCTCAGGTCATGATCTCTCGGTTTGTGAGTCTGAGCCCTGCATCAGGCTCCGTGCTGTCAGCTCAGAGCCTGGAGCCTGCTTTGGATTCTGTGTCTCCTTCTCTCTGCCCCTCCCCCACTTGTGTTCTGTCTCTGTCTCTCAAAAATAAATAAACGTAATAAAAAAACATTTTTAAATATGGTTACCTCTTCCAACAAATGGTGCTAGAACTGAATATCCATACCCCACTCCCACTCCTCACCCACAAACACCAAAAAACAAAATAAAAAAAATAAAAAATCTGCCTTGATATAAGTGACACAACTTCATACATTACCAAACTCAGGATGAATATGGACTTAAACGTAAAACATAAACTATTAATTTCTTAGGGAAAAAAAAAAAAAAAGGAGAAAAACCAGCATTTACTGCCAGGCAAAGAGTTCTTAGTTTTGATACCAAAAGTACAATCCATAAAAGGAAAAATTGACAAACTGAACCTAATCAAGATTTAAAACCTTCACCTGAAGATGAAAAAAACAAGCTATAGACTAGAATAAATTTAAAAACCACGTATCTGACAAAAGGCTGGTAGCTAAAGTATATATGAAAAGCTCTTAAAACTCAACATTAAAAAAACCAATCTTATTAGAAAATTGGAAAAAATATGAAGAGACATTCATTAAAGAGGATATACAAAAGGCAAATAAGCACAACAGAAGATGTTGCTTGTCACTAATCGATAGAAAAATGCAAATTATAACTATAGTGAAATATCCCTATACACTAATCAGAATACTAATCAAAAATGGTGATAACACCAAATGCTGTAAAAGGTACAAAGAAGCTCATCCATTTATTGCTGGCAGAAATGTGAAATTGTACAGCTACTCTGGAAAACAGTTTGCAGTTTCTTATATAAACATGCAGTAACCATACAACCCCGGTAAGACAAAACCTATGTTCACACAAAAACTTATACACCAATGTGCATAGCACCTTTATATTTAATAGCCAAAAACTGTAAACAACTAAAATTCCTTCAACAGATAAATGGTTAAAACTGTGGAACATCTACGACATAGAATACTACTCAGCAGGGGTGCCTGGGTGGCTTAGCTGGTTAAGCCTTGGGATTTCAGCTCAGGTCCTGATCTTGGGTTTCATGAGTTCGAGCCCCTCATTGGGCATAGCTTATTAGATGTTGTGCTAAATAAATATGTTCTATGCTTATAATTATTTTCTCATTATTTAAAGTATTCTTTGAGGTAGAAATATAGAGTCTAATATTGGAATAAAATTTTAGGCCATGTCTATTTGCCAAGTGATTATACCAGATCTCTTTTGGGGTGCAACCTTACTGAATCATAAGGATAGAATTCATGCCTGCTGGCTTACATTTTTTCCCTCTGTTTCAGAATCAGCCCCTATGGAGCTGTTTTGAGAAACTTCACAGCAAATAGTATAAAAAAAATCAACATCTCTACACTCCACACAATGCCTTAAAGCTACTAATTATCCCTTTAGCTCAGGTCATGATCTCACCATCTAGGAGTTTGAGCCCCACATCAGGCTCTGTGCTGATAGCTCAGAGCCTGGAGCCTGCTTCGGATTCTGCGTCTCCCTCTCTCTCTCTGACCCTCCCCCATTCATGCTCTGTGTCTATCTCAAAAATAAACAAACATTAAAAAATAAATTTTAAAGTACATTTTTCTACAGTATATATTTCTATAGGACTTAAGTCATTTTTCATCAAGTTGATTCCCTATAAAGTGTCATTTTAAGTTTTGTCAATAAATTAAATTGTGAAAAATAACATTTATTCTCCATGATCTCATTTCTACAACAGAAATATTTCTGTAAAAATATTATCTTACCATGGAAAATAATCAATTTTACATATATGATGTTTGGAATTTAGTGAGAGAGTACTTTATCGGGAAAAAAAAAGACCACAATGTTGCTTTCCAACAAAATTTAAAACTGAAAATGTAAGTGGAAAAATAATAACTACCATTATGGGGACATCAAATACCAGCTAAGTACTACAACATACCAGCCCCCTTAGAGTATAGGGAATGGAGGTCTCAGAATTAAATATGATAAATCTTTCTTATTATCATGATATCATATAAATGCATTGATATCTTGGGGAAAGAAGTAGGAAAAGCCGAAAGATTCAGAATTTACTCAAAAAAGACAAAACACCAAAAAGACAATATTTCAAAATAAATTTATATCAGCAGACAAAGAAATGAAAGGCATCCAGATTGGCAAAGAAAAAGTCAAACTTTCACCCTTCACAGACAAAATGAAACTCTATCTAGAAAACCTGAAAGACTCCACCAAAAAAAATTGCTAGATCTGATACATGAATTCAGTAAAGTCACAAGATACAAAATCACTGTACAGAAATCTCTTGCATTTGTATATGCCAATAATGAAGCAGCAGAAAGAGAAATCAAGAAATCAATCCCATTTACAATGTACCAAAAACTGTAAGATACCTAGGAATAAAACTAACCAAAGAGGTAAATGATCTGTACACTGAAAACTATAGAACACTTATGAAAGAAATTGAAGAAGACACAAAGAAATGGAAAAAATTCCATGCTCATGGATTAGAAGAATATTGTTTAAATGTCTATACTACCTAAAACAATCTTTACATTTAATACAATCCCTATTAAAATACCAACAGCATTTTTCTTTCTTTTTTTAATTTTTTTTAACAATTATTTATTTGTGAGACAGAGAGAAAGCATGAACAGGGGAGGGTCAGAGAAAGAGGGAGACACAGAATCTGAAACAGGCTCCAGGCTCTGAGCTGTCAGCACAGAGCCTGACGCGGGGCTCAAACCCACGGACCGCGAGATCATGACCTGAGCCGAAGTCGGACGCTTAACTGACTGAGCCACCCAGGCGCCCCTCAACAGCATTTTTCACAGAGCCAGAACAAACAATCCTAAAATTTATATGGAACCACAAAAGACCCCAAATAGACAAAGGAATCCCGAAAAAGAAAAACAAAGTTGGAGGCATCACAATTTCAGACTCTAAGCTATATTCCAAAGCTGTAGTAATCAAGACAGTATGGTACTGGCACAAAAATAGACACATAGATCAATGGAATAAAATAGAAAACCCAGAAATGGACCCACAACTGTATGCCCAACTAATCTTCAACAAAGCAGGAAAGAATATCCAATAGGAAAAAGGCAGTCCTTCAGCAAATGGTTCTGGGAAAACTGGACAGAGAGGAATGCAGAGGAATGAAACAGGACCAGTCTCTTAAACCATACACAAAAATGAATTAAAAATGGATGAAAGACCTAAATGTGAGACCTGAAACCATCAAAATTGTAGAGGAGAACACAAGCAGTAGCCTCTTTGACATCGGCCATAGCAACTTCTTACTAGACACGTCTCCTGATACAAGGGAAATAAGAGCAAAATGAACTGCTGGGACTTCATCAAGATAAAAATCTTCTGCATAGTGAAGGAAACAATCTACAAAACTATAAGGCAACCTTCAGAATGAAAGAAGATATATGCAGTGTCATATCAGATAAAGAGTTAGTATCCAAAACATACAAAGAACTTACCCCCCCCCAAAAAAAAACACCTTACCAAACTAACACTGAAAAATAATCCAGTTAAGAAATGTGCAGAAGACATGATAGACATTTTCCCAAAAAAGGTATACTAACAGAAGACAAGCTAACAGACACATGAAAAGATGCTCAAAATCAATCATCATCGTGAAAATACAAATACAACGAGATACCACCTTGTACTTGTCAGAATGACTAATATTAACATCACAGGAAACACCAATAGATGTTGGTGAAGAAATAGAGAAAGGGGAACCCTCTTACATTGTTGGTGGCAATACAAACTAATGCACCTACTATGGAAAACAGCGTGGAAGTTCCTCAAAAAGTTAAAAAGAGAACTACCTTATGATCCAGCAATTACACTTCTAAGTATTTACCCAAAGGATACAGAAATACTGATTTGAAGAGACACATGCGCACACTCATGCACACACACACCATGAAATATTACTCAGCTATCAAAAAGAGTGAAATCTTGCCATTTGCAATGTGGATGGAGCTAGAATGTATTATGCTAAGCAAAATAAGTCAAAGAAAAATACCACATGATTTCATTCATATATGGAATTTAAGAAGCGAAACAGATGAACATAGGGGAAAGAAAAAAAGAGATCAAGAAACAGACTCTTAATTATACAGAACAAACTGAGGGGTACTGGAGGGAAGGAGTGCAGGGGGTTGGGCTAAATGGGCAATACACATTAAGGAGGGGACTTGTTGCGATGAGCACTGGGTGTTAAATGTAAGTGATGAATCACTAAATGCTACTCCTGAAACTAATATGATGCTACATGTTAACTAGAATTTACATAAAAACTTGAAACAAAAAATAATTAAAGAATAAAATCAGCAGACAAAATATCTTAACTAGAAAGTTTAAGATAGTCCCTTCTCTTACCTTCACTATCACTCATTTTATTTGGTTCTAATATTTGAGAAAGGGAATGGAGTTCAAACAACAAATGGTTGGATAGGACCTCATGCAAGAATTCAATCAA
Organism: Panthera onca; assembly: GCF_046562875.1. Classification (NCBI taxonomy): domain Eukaryota; kingdom Metazoa; phylum Chordata; class Mammalia; order Carnivora; family Felidae; genus Panthera; species Panthera onca. The sequence goes on along the minus strand of NC_138342.1, from coordinate 57,906,810 downwards.
AGGAATTTCATTTTCTTTGCACATTATTGCTTATCTAAAATATAGTGTATAAAAGGGACCTTAAGGAAATTAAACATTTGCAACAGCTCAATCTATGAAAAGACAGAAAATACCAAACTACAATGTCAATGTTAAAAAACCAAGGTACAAAAATTATATGCATTTCTATACACTAACAATGAATTATATAAAGGAAGGGAGGGAGGGAGGAAGAAAGCAATCTTATTCGTAATAGTATCAAAAATAATAAAATACTTAGGAATAAATTTAACCAAGGAAGTAAAAGGTCTCTACAATAAAATCTATAAAACATTGATGAAAGAAATTGAAGATGACACAAATATATAGCCATGTTCATAGAGTAGAAAAATCAATATTGTTGAAATGTCCATACAACCCAAAACAATCTACAGATTCCATGCAATCCCTCTCAAAGTTACAATGGCATTCTTCACAGAAATAGAAAAAACCACCACAAAAGATCTTGAATAGCCAAAACAATCATGAGAAAGCAAAAAGCTGGAGGCATTATACTTCCTGATTTCAAACCATACTATAAAACTATAGTAATTCAAAACAGTATAGTACTAGCCTAAAAATATATACATAGACCAGAACAGAATAGAGCCCAGAAATAAACACCTTACATATATGGTTAAGTCATATTTGACAATGAAGCCAAGAATATTCAATGGGGAAAAAATAATTCCTTCAATAAATGGTGTCAGAAAAATTTTTTGAGTAATTACATGCAGAAAAATGAAATTAGACTCCAATCTCACACTAATCATAAAAATAAACTTGAAATGGGTTAAAAATGTAAGACCAAAAACCATAAAACTTCTGGAAGGAAACAGAAAAAAGCTCCTTGACACCAGTCTTGGCAATTACTTTTTTGGATAGGACAACAAAAGCCCAAGAAACAAAAGCTAAAATCAACACAACAGACTACATCAAACTAAAAAACCTCTGTACAGAAAAACCAATAATAAAGGAATCACAATAACCTATGGAATGGAGAAAATATTTGCAAATCATCTAACTGGTAAGGAATAATATCCAAAATATATAAAACCTCCTACAACTTGGTGATAAAAACAAATAATCCAATTTAAAAATTGGCAGAGAAACTGAATAGACATTTTTCCAAAGAAAATACACAGATGGGGGTGCCTGGGTGACTCAGCCAGTTAAGTGTCTGACTTTGGCTAAGATCAGGATCTCATGGTCTGTGAGTTCTAGCCATGTGTAGGGCTCCATGCTGATGGCTCAGAGCCTGGAGCCTGCTTTGGATTCTGTGTTTCCCTCTCTCTCTGCCCCTCCCCTGCTTGTGTACTCTCTCAAAAATAAATATTTTTAAAAATTAAATATTTAAAAAATATTTAAAGAAAATACACAGATGGCCAATAGGTACATGAAAAGATGTCAACATCACTAATCATAGGGAAACGTAGATCAAACCCACAATAATATGCCAAACTCACACTTTGTAGAATGCTTATCATCAAAAAGATGAGAGATAAGCATTGGTGAGGGTGTGGAGAAAAGGGAGTCCTTGGGCACTGTTGTTAAACTGGCGCAGCCACTATGAAAAACAGTACAGAAATCCTCAAAAAGTTAAAGGTAGAAATACCATATCCACCAATCCCACTTCTGGGTATATATATCCAAAGGAAAAGAAAACAAGATATCAAAAAGATATATGCGCTACCATTTTCATTACAGCATTATGCACAACAGCCAAGATATGGAAACAATCTATATGTCAAGTAATGAATGGAGATACACACACACACACACACACACACACACACACACAAATATTCAGCCATAAGAAAGAAGGAAATCCTATTTGTGACATGGATGCACTTTGAGGGCATTATGCTAAATCAGATAGAGAATAACATACTGTATGATATCACATGTATGTGGAATCCAAAACAGCGGAACTCAAACAGAAAGTAAGATGATGGTTACCAGTGGCTACGGGATAGGGGAAATGGGGAGTATTAGTCAAAAGATACAAATTTACAGTTATAAGGTGATTAAGTTTGGGAGAACTAAGCACAACTTTGTGATTATAGTTAACAATACTGCATTATATACTTCAAAGTTGCTAAGAAACTAGTTTGCAGATGTTCTCATCACAAGAAAAAAATAATTATGGAGAGGTAAGCTACTGTGGTAGTAATAATACTGCAATATATAAAGTTACATGTTATGTCAACTATACCTCAATTTTAAAAAGCAAAAAAATATTAAAACATGAATGTGAAAATGTGTTGCATTTTTAATTAGCTTTATTTGAATTGCTTTACAAAAATAAAGCAATAGGATTTCCCTCAGATACATAAGATTTTTTTAAAATGAAAGGTGGTATAGAGAAATGGGAGGATATTCAAAGTAACAGGACATTTTATAGGAGAAAAGAGACGTAGAAATAGTGTTTCTGACCAAGAATACATACCCTTCAGGTGGGCAGTAAGGATCACAGAAATTGTCCCATAAATTACCTGCTATAAAGTGAAACCAAAATACAGCAATCCTACATCCTACTCTCCCCTCCAAGATGCCCAGTGCTAATCTTAAAGCCATGAGGGACATTTGGGCTCTTTCCATGTTTAGCTATTGTCAATAGTGCTGCTATAAATAGTGGGGTGCATGTGCCCATTCAAAACAGCATACCTGTATCCCTTGGATAAATACCTAGTAGTGCAATTGCGGAGTCACAGGGTAGTTCTATTTTTAGTTTTTTGAGGAACCTCCATACTTTTTTGCAGAATGGCTGCACCAGTTTGCATTCCCACCAGCAATGCAACCAAATTTTTAGATGGCTGTCTTCTCATTGTTCCCTCACATGGTGAAGAGGAAAAAAGCAAATTCTTTTCGGTCTTTGCTCATAAGTGTACTAACCCTATCATGGGGGCTAGACCTTCCAAAAGCTATCCCCTCCAGATACAATCACACTGGAAATTTGGGTTTCAAAATATAAAGTTTAGAGGGACACAAACATTCAGTCCCTAGTGTCCTCCCAATTCTCTACTCTGCTCTTGAAAAGTCTATGTTGTAAATGTATTCCTTTAACTATCCCAGTGCCTTCTCAGAATGTTTCCTTCTCCTTCAAATTAAAACGGCTGTTCCGTGGAGACAACAAGACAACTAGAGGTTGTTGTCATTGTTTTCCTTACTCTACCTCAAATGACTATTACTTTTAAATACACCTTGAAAGAACAAAAAGAGATAATCAAAATTTAATGTGTATTAACCTACATGATTTAATCAAAGTAACACAAATTTTTAAGTATGAAGTTAAATCACTTGAAAATTTTAGTTTCAAGTAAAAACCCTTTCCTTTAATTTTTTTTAAGTTGATATTCCCATTTGAAGATTATTAAAGTATCTGCCATAGCAGTTTAAAGTTCAAATGGACTGGTTGTCTCATGAAAGACCACAAAGCCTGTGTTATAGAATGCAGATTATTGGAGTACAATTGTTGAGATTCTTCAGAATTGTCAACTGTTTACTTTTTTTCTGAGGGGGAGAAAGAGGGTAGGCAAAAGAGGCTTTAATTCATGCTTGAAATTTAGCTATCCTGTGATCATTTCCCCCCTTTCTGAAGTACAGTTTTTAAATTTTGCTTAGTGAAATGTTGTTAGTGAATAATCTCAGTTTGTGGGGCTGACACTCTTGAAACAAAAATTTACTTCCCATTAATCTTTCACCTAATAGTTTCACCATCCAATGATGATCGATCCATGTCTGAATCAACCGTTTCATGAAAATTTGCCAAATACTAATTTTCTAATTATTTATTCCGCAGGCATTCATCTTCCCCCCCCCCCCAAAAAAAAGGAAAAAAGAAAAGAAAAAAGGAAAAGAAAAAGCAGTCTTTCTTCATCTACTCAGGTTATCTGTTTCCTTGAAATGCCAATTTTCAGAGTAAAGAGTTGAATAAAGATAAAATTAAAGATAAAAGAGATAATACTTTAATTGGAGACAAAGATCTTGCTTGTTATTTTTTTCTGAGTATCATTAATGGACTTAATTTCCATATATTGAATTAGGATTTCATTATTCATTAATGAAGAGTTTATAACGAGAGCAGAATTTGCATTCCTGTGTCTCTTAAGAAAAAAAATGCTTTCAAAGACAACTTATGGTAAATCTACCTTGGAGTTTGTGAATAAAACAAGCTTTTTGAAATGTAAAATAAGAAATTTTATGTTGGGTGCTATAGGCCTTTAGTGAAAACTATTCTTCCTTATTCTTTCATTACATTGCCAAAAGCTTCTATACTACTAAACTGAATTCTATACAGTGTTTATAGGCAGATTTGGTTTATTCTTCTAGGACTAAACAGTGTACACAGGGTGACACAGAAACAGAGCATCTATAAGTCATTTACACACATTCACTAACAATGATATATTAGAGCATTTATAATAACCTACAAATATATTTAAAATGATCAATAGAAATTTTCCATAATTCCTAGTTAATATTATACTCAGCCAGTCTCATACTGTTACTGCTAGCAGAGTCTCAAAGAAAACAGCTGCATTCTGAAGGCTGTAGAGTTATAGAAGGTCCAGATTACTTCAGGTCACACACATGTGACCTGTTCTTCAGAGATCAGTAATGGGAGGGAATTACCCAGCTGAGATCCCATCTGAAGAATACAGTTGGTAATTAGAGATAATTTTATTATCCTCTCCAATCACACTGAGGGGAGAAACTCACCAACCACAGTAAGGGAGCTCTGAAATATCACCAACTCTCCAGAGAATGTGCTAGCATTTCTTTCTTTCTTTTTTTTTTTTTTTGTAACTAATAAATTAAAATCTTCCTAGGAAAACTTTCTGTGCATAGGTAAGCTCAATACTCTACCGCATATTAGTTGTAATTTTGTTTCTTGAAGAGACATATTAATCCTTTGCAAACTATGATTTGGTAAAATAGTTTCTATCACTGAAGATTCCTCTCATTCTTTTTTTAACTGGAGAGCATTCCATTTGTATCAGATTCATTTTTTCATTGATTTGCAATTATATTTATTATAGATTTGCCTGACATGCTAATGAAGTCCAAGATTTCTTTTTCCACTTATGGAGTATTAAATTTTTAATACACTGTAAATCGTCATGCTTTTTTAAGTTTATATATTTGTTGTCCCATGCAGAAAAGCCTTCTGTCCCAAGTTTATAAAAATATACACTCATGTTTACTTGTAGTAAATCTAGGTCTCCAATTTTGACTTTATCCTTTCTTTCCCCATCTGAAACTTCTTTTGGTTTAAGGAGCAACCAAGCTTTACTGATTTTCTCTTATAGGCTACTTGTGAATAATTTTCCCAAGTCATGAAACCTCTAACATTCACAATAATTTCCTAAAAATAAAAAGCAGAAAATGGCCAAATATGCTAGACTCAGAACTACTGACAGAATCAATAGTATTTGATGCATTAGGTAAACCAAGTCAACCAACTATCTTTAAAAACTTTATTGAAATCTATGTACAGAAAACCAGACAAATCACAAATACATAGTTTACAAAGTTAACACATGCTGGTAACTAGATGTATTCAGTATAGGAAATAGATTATTGCTGGAACCCTTGGAAAAACCCTAATGCATTTTCCTTATCATTAAATCCCAAAAGGTAAGCATTATCCTGACAAAAATCCATATATTAGTTTGTTTGATATAGTATAAATAGAATCATTAGTACATACTTCTTTCTATTTGGCTTCCTTTGCTCAATATTCTGTTGTAAAATTCATTCATTTTGCATATAACAATTTGTCCTAATTGTACATTTTATCTTTTGAATATATCAATTTATTTACTATTTTAATTTTGGCAGAAAATTGACTAGTTACCAGTTCCTTAATATGACAAATAATGTTGCTATTAGTATATTCATACACATTTTTGGGTGAACATAGAAATGTAATTATATTAGAAGTAAAATTACTGATTCATAGGATATGAAGCTATTCACCTTAAATACCAATAGTTTCCCAAAATGGTTATAAAAAATTATTCTAGTTCTGCATTTGCTTAACTGATAAGCTCCTACTAGATCTGACCATCACAGACATAGTAACTATAAATGCTGGGCAAAATACATATAATCACCTGAAGGCACTGAAGAAGGGACAAAATCAAGTAGATTCTGGAAGAGAGTAGATCCTTAGAAGGAAGAAATGAAAAAGAGTGAGATAAATTGTATTTCTTATAGCCTAAGGACAAGTTGAAATTGGTACCACATGAAATGGCAAAAACTGACAGAAATCTTACAGTTTTTCAAATATGAATAACCAGAGAACACAGTTTGATTCCAGAATAGCTACTGAAAAGTTTAAGGGGAATATTAGAAAGGTAAGCAGTGTTTTGCCAACTTCATGTGTACATAGCACATATTTTAGAGGGCCAGTTAGGATTAAATAACTAAACTGAAATTTGAGCAACTGCTTATATTTTCATTTAAGTAAAGCCAAGTATATTGCCAACTAAAAAAAAAAAACATCTTTTGAGAATTTTAATGAAACTAAAGTTGCTGTAGTGTAACATTCACAGTGTCCAGAATGCAATCCAAAATGACTTGACAGAAAAGCAGGAAAATGTAACCAATTCTCAAGAGAAAGATACCAACAAAGACCAACTGAGAAAGACCCATTTATTAGACTTAACAGATAAGAATTTTAAAGCAGCTAGTAAAGCTCAATGATATAAAGTAAAATAGGTGCATAATGAATTACAAGAAATCTCAGCAGAGAAATAATAACTGTAAAGAGGAAGCAAATATAAGTTATTTGAATAAAAGCACACTATTTGAAATAAATGATATTTACAAGAGAAGGTATAAAGTAAAATGAGGATCGATCAATAGAAATCATGTAAATAGGAAGAATAAAGACATTGGAAAACACTGAATAGAGTCTCAGAGCAATATCACAAAATTTATTATAAATATAAATGGAACCTCAGAAGGAAAAGAGAGAATGAGTCAAAATCACTGTCCAGAAATCTGGTGCATTTCTATACACCATTAGTGAAGCACCAGGAAGAGAAAGAAAATGATCCTACTTATAATTGCACCCAAAACAATAATATGCCTAGGAATAAACCTAACCAGAGAGATAAAAGACTTGTAACTCTTAAAACTATAAAACACTGCTGAAAATAATTTAAGATGACATAAAAAAAATGGGAAGACATTCCATGCTCAGGGATTAGAAGAAAAATTATGGACAAAATGTCTATATTACCCAAAACATCTGTACATTTAATGCAATCCCGTATCAAAATACCAACAGCATTTTTCACAGAGCTAGAACAATACTAAAATTTTGTATGAAACCACAAAAGACACGGAAAAGCCAAAGCAATCTTGAAAAAGAAAAGCAAAACTAGAGCCATCACAATTGCAGATTTCCAAATTATATTACAAAGCTGTAGTAATCAAAGCAGTGTGGTACTGGCACAAAAATAGACACATAGATCAATGGAACAGAATAGGAAACCCAGAAATGAACCCACAACTATATGGTCAATTTGTCTTCATTAAAGCAAGACCAAATATCCATTATGAAAAAGAAAGTCCCTTCAGCAAATGGTGTTGGGAAAACTGGACAGTAACCTGCAAAAGAATGAAACTGGACCACTTTATTATACCATAGACAAAAATAAATTTAAAATGGATGAAAGACCGAAATGTGAGACCTGAAAACATAAAAATCCTAGAGGAGAACATAGGCAGCAACTTCTTTAACATAGGCCATACCAACTTCTTTTTAGATATGTCTCCTGAGGGAAGGGAAACAAAAGCAAAAATTAACCATTAAGACTTCACAAAGATAGAAATCTCCCACACAGCAAAGGAAACAGTCAACAAAACTAAGAGGCAACCTTCAAATTTAGAGAAGAGATTTGCAAATGACCTATCTGATAAATGGTTTTTACCCAAAATATATAAAGTCTTTATAAAACCCAACACCCCAAAAATAAATAATCCAATTAAAAAACAGGAAAGACATGAATAGACATTTTTCCAAGGAAGACATACAGATGACCAACAGATACATGAAAAAATCCTCAACATCATTCATCATCAGGGAAATACACATCAAAACTACAATGAGATATCACCTCACACCTGTCAGAATGACTAAAACCAACAACACAACAAACAACACGTGTTGGCAAGGATATAGAGAAAGGTGAACCCTCTTGCACTGTTGATGAGAATGCAAACTGGTGTAGCCACTATAGAAAACAGTATGCAGTTTCCTCAGAAACTCAAAAATATTGAATCACTATATTGTACAACCAAAGCTAATATTACACTATGTGTTAACTGGAATTTAAATAAAAACTTGAAAAGAATGGATGAGGTTTTTTTTCAAATTCTGTATTTTTTTGTTGAAAAATTGGAAAAGATCTCAATGAATCCCAAGTAGAGTGAATATGAAGAAAACCTTTCTAGGTATATACTTGCTAATAACCAAAGATTAAGAGAAAATCTTGAAGTCAGCCAGAAAAACAGATACATTAAAGGAGAACAATGGTTAAAATAACCAATAACCTATTATTAGAAATGAGTAATGTGAGAAGATACTCTTTAAAAGTCAAAATTTAAAAAAAAACAACCCCACCAACCCAGAATTTTATATCCAGTGAAATGTTCAAGAATGAAGGAAAATTAGACATTTTCAGATTAGAAGGAGGAGGAGGAGGAGGAGGAGGAGGAGGAGGAGGAGAAATATTCTCCAAAGTAAATGGTGTACAAGAAATATCAAAAGAAATTCTTCAAGCTGATTGAAAATTATACTAGGCGGAAACATGAGGTCTTAAAAGAATGAAGAGCACTGACAGAGTATTTGAGTATGTATAGAAGAGTATTTTTAAACTATTTAAAAATACATAGAAATATTCACAGCACAATTATTTTAAAATACATTTAAAAATATAATACCAAAAGTAAAAACATTTATCATTTGAAGTTTTAAGTATATGCATATATAATGCATATAACCAGTATAACAGAAAAGATGTAAACTGTATCTATATGGTTGTGTAAGTTTTCAATATTTTTTGTAAAGTGACTATTAATTTTAAGGTGTTGAAAAGTTAATATGTATTGTAACCCCAAATTAACCCCTAAAAAATAATGCAAAGAGGCATAACCTAAAAGTCCAGTAGATTAATGAAAAAGGTTTTGCTTTTCTCCATTCATAATCAGGTTTTATCTGTAGTTTTGTTCATTCCTTTCTAGTCCTAATACATTTGTCCTTATTGCACTGGCAAAGAATAGTACAATATTGAATAAAAGTAATAGTTAGGCATCTTCATCTCACTACCGACCTCAGGGTAGGAACATTTCACCATTACCTGGGATGTTGGTGGTAGGGTTTATTTTTGGTTTTTAACATTTTTGGAATATTATTTATAAGATAAATGAAAAATGGGTGTTATAGTGTATCAAACACGTTCTCTACATCTATATTAATGTCATTTAATATTTTCTCCTTTAATAATGTGATGAATTATACTGACTTATTTCAAAATATTAAACCCTCATTGCATTCCTGGTAGAAATTCCACTTGAATGTAATGCAGTATGCTTTTCAAAGTATGTTTACTTATTGCTTGTTAATGTTTTCTTTAGAATTATTATACTACATTTAAAAGAAATATTGGCCTATAGTTTTATTTTCTTGTTAATGTCTTTAAGTCTTCTTACCAAGGTTATGCTACTCTCATTAAATGAATTGGATAGTGTTCCTTTTCTTCTATTCCCTGAAAAAGTTATTGAAGGATGTGTATTGTTTTTCCCTTAAATATTCGAGGAGAATTCACTGTGAAGACAGCTAGGCCTGAAACATCCTCTGTAGGAAACTTTTTTTTTCATGTTTGTTTAGTTTTGAGGGGTGTAGGAGGAACAGAGAGGGGGACAGAGAATCCAAAGCAGGCTCTGTGCTGACAAGAGACAGCCCAAAGCAGGGCTGGAAATCACAAATCATGAGATCATGATCTGAGCTGAAGTTGGACACTTAACTGACTGACCACCCAAGGCATCCCAGGAAAGACTTTTATTATAGATTCAATTTGATAGCAAACTGTTCAGATTTTCTATTTCCTTTTAACCCCGTTTTGGTAAGTTGTGTTTTGAGTAATTTTTCCATTCTATTCCAATTTTCAAATTTATCACCGCAAAGTTGTTCATAATTTTTTCTTAGCTTTTCAATGTCTGTAGGATATATAAAATAATTGTACTGATTAAATTCATGTTCATGCCATCTCTTAGACAGTGCTAGAACTTTAGAACATTTCCCACATAATACACATTCAGCAAATAGGGGATGATATGATCATTAATTAATTTCATCTTTAGAAGCATCACATTGTTGTCACAACACAATTACCTAGTTGGTTAGTGTGGAAAGGTTATTATAAGATCTAAACCTAAGGGTTTTTTTTCATTGCCAAAACCCTTTCCACCACAAGATTTCTCCTGACAAAAGAAAGCCAATTCAACAGCAAATTCAAACAAACTTGTTGATTCAATAAGTATTTCCCCTAGCAAAACTATTTGCCCTTAAAAAAAGAAAAAATAAAGAAAACATCACAGAGCAAGGAGGAGGCTTACCTAACACAAAATAATCATTCTCATCTGGTAGAATTTCAGGCACTGAAATTTTAGGAAAGCTATTTTCAGATGCCGGGGGGGGGGGGGGGGGGGGGTATGGGTAGGAGGATCCAGGTACATTTCTAGCATTCCTAGTACACTTCTCTATATTTAACTGAATATATACTACTCAAAGAGGCCTAATCTGCAGAATTTGTGTGAAACACAGATGCAAGATCTTTTTTTTTTTTCATAAAATATAAACTAGTTTTTTTTCAGGATTTCTCATATGCTCTAGATACTAAATGGATGATACACGGTTTTTTAATCTGTTCTTATTGTCAGTCCACTCATTTTTTTCTTTTTTTAACCAATATAATATTATTTTATAATACAACTTTATATACTGATTTATTCATAAGTCCTTTACTCTAGAAAGAATGGTTCATTTGTGCACATGAGGAAAAGAGCTGAATTCTTACACACCAGATTTTTCTAAAATCAGTAAAACCAGACAATAGATGATTAAAAACATCCTACTTTTTGCAGTCATTTTAACAAATATTTTAGAGACATTATTAAAATCATTTTCTGTGCTTCTGACAGGAAAAAGCCACTATTAGAGGCAAAAGTTCCTGAAAACTCTCACTTAGCAACTGAGCCCAGGATTATTTGCAACTCAATCATGGAGTTTACAAGATTTTTTTAAATTTGATTTTTTTATTTCTTAGAGGGCACAAGCAGGGGAGAGGGATGGGGGTGGGGTGGAGAAAGAGAGAGAGAAAGAGAGAGAACAGGAGAGAGAATCCCAAGCAGACCCCACGCTCAGTGCAGAGCCCGACAGAGGGCCTGATCCCATGACCCTGGGGATCATGACCCAAGCCGAAATCAAGAGTCAGGTGCTCAACTGATTGAGCCATCCGGGTGCCCCTACAAGATTCTTATATACCATTTCTGCAAGAGTAGTACTGTCCCTCATTTCGGCCAACTCACATATCATGAATATTGGGAGTTTCACGTATCAAAAGCCACTTCTGCCATCTGTTGAGCTAATACAAACCATTGCTGTGGGTCAGTGGCAGAGACAGCTCAAAAACATGTATAGTGGCCTCAAGAAAGCTCTTTAGACAAAATGCTAGCCAACTACCCATGAATTATGTATCCCATTTTAGAGAAGGTGAAAACTTCTAAGGTATAAATTAGAATTTATATCTTCCATTTCCCTTAATTCTGGAACCAGGCATTACCAGGGTTGAATACCTAATTAGGTAAACTAAGTATGTGCCTAAGTTGCCGGCAAAGCAGCGCGGTTCACTGCTTCCCCCCTCCAAAAACAGAAGCATTTTTTCAAAGACTTTAATGTTTGACACTTTTCAAAAAGCCTTGAAGTAGTCTAAAAGAGTTATTAGATTTATTACACTTGTATTATGGCTCTATACTTCTCTCCCTCACTCTGGAGTGGAGCAAAGTGACCTTGGCACAGTGCTTAGGATCTATCACACTGATGATCCAGTCCCAGGAAGCACTGACTAAATCCACATCTGCTTAAGATCCCAAATGCATGCATCTATCCAATGTAGTTCTGCATCATTTTTATAGATCTCAATTTCTTAATTCCATGTTTTCCTTATGTGCTATGTGATTTTATAAATAGCAATATATACACTCTCAGAAAGTAGGTTATCCTAAAATAAATGTATAACTTTTTAATAATCCTATTTTTTTTGTTTTTATAGAAAGGAAGATGCCTCTATTCCAAGAGGAAGTCCAAATTTTTCCCAGGACAGTGAGAAAACTGTCTTTTCATGCACTTCCCAAAAAAGAAAAAACAAGTTTTCCTCTGCTGGCAAGAGATTGAAGGGCTGATACATGGATTGTTATAATAAAAAGACAACTCAATATAAAATGGGCAAAAGATCTGGAAAGACACTTCACAAAAAAAGATATGATCAGTATGTGCATGAGGAAAGTACTCAACATCATTAGTTATCAGGGAAATATAAACAAAACCACAATGATACACCACTACAATCCCACCATAATGACTAAAATTAAGAAGACTGGAAATACCAAATGGTGACCAGGATATATAACAATCGAACATTCATATCCTATTTATGGGAATTTAACATGATATAACCACTTGGAAAATTATTGGTAATTTTCTTATAAAATGGGAGATTTACCTATTACAGGATCTAGGTAATTCCATTTCTAGATATTTATCCCCAAAATAAAAGGAAAAATAGAAAGATATGGTCACAAAAATACTTGAATAAGAATTTGCATTAGCAGGGGCACCTGGCTGGCTCAGAGGAACATCCAACTCTTGATCTCAGGGTCATGAGTTCAAGCCCCAAGTTGGGTACAGAGATTACTTAAAAATAAAAAATAAGAAAAAAAAGAATAATGCATAGCAGCATTATCTGTAATAGCCAAAATCTAAAAACACCCAGTGTTCATCATGTTCATTGGTATGAGAATGATTAAATAAACCCACATATTCATACTTCTGGCAATAAAAAGTAAGACACTGCTGATGCATACAACAATATAGATGAGTCTCAAAAACATTATGTTACCGAAAAGGTTTTACAAGAAAGAATACAGCTGTGTGATGGTATCTTTTCCTTGAAATTCTAAAAGTGGCCTATGGCTGAAAAAAAAAATCAGAATGCTGGTAGCTACAGGATAGAGAATGAGGAGTTGACTGGGAAAGGTATGAACTTCCTGAAATGATCATAGACGTTTGGGTTGCACAGGTCAAAGTTTAGTGAATATATACTTCAGGATTTTACATTTAATTACATGCAAATTGTACATCAAGTAAAACTATAAATATTTAACTTTAGTTAATAAATTTCATGTTGAATTATTTAAAGGGAAGCGTACAGAGGTCTTTGCATTGAAATAGGACTACAAATGAGATGTTTAATAGATGGATAGAGAAAAATAGGTACACAGATATGTGATGAAAAGAAGTAAAATACTAATGGAAAAAACCTATGTGCTGAAAATGTAATTGCTTAATGGAGAAGTCTCAGTTTTACTTTGTATGTGAACATGTTCATAAATAAAACCAAAACAGAGAGCCTCTGTAACATTTAACACCCATTCATTCAGCAAACATTTTTTGAGCACTTGCTATGGATCTGGTATTATTTAAGGTGCTGGCAATACAGTAGAATAAAGTCTTTACTGCAATGAAACTTACATTTCCACTCGAGAGAAATGATAACATGTATATCAGTAATATGTCAGATAGTGAAAAATTCTAAAAAAAAATAATGCCAAATAAGAGTACAAGTTGCTTTTTAAGTATTGTTAATGGAAAAAGAGTCTCTGTTAAGGTTATATTTTTATAGTGACCTGAATGAAGTGAAGGAATATATTTGAGTTAACAGCATTCCAGGCAGAGGCAAGAGCAAATGAGAAGGCTTTGAGGTATGTCTGTATGTGGCCTGTTAAAACAAAACAAAACAAAAAAAAACAAAAAAAAGAAAGAAAGAAAAGGAAATCAATGTAGCTGGAATAAAGCAGAAATGAAACAGAAGATCAGAGCAACGGGGGTAGGCAGAAGAATGGGGTAGAGAAATTTAGTATAACTATGGTTAGTTATCATGGCCTATAACTATGGTTAGAAATTCAGAGTTTTACCCTGAGTAATAATGGAAGCCACTTAAAGGCTTTGAACAGAAGAGTAATGGAATGTGACTTATAGTTTACAAGAGTCAACCTGTTCTAGTAGTAATAACCTATAAAGAAACAGTTTTCATAGTAGACCCAATAGTGAGATATAAGGAAGACCAGTTAGGTCTCCGTACTGCCAAAGTCTAGTCAAAACTAAAGATGTCTTTGGTTAGGATAGTTTTAATGTAAGTGATGAGAGTACATATGTCCAGATCTGATTCTGGATATAAGTACATGGTGGAGCTGACAGAACTTCCTCATGGGTTGGATGTAGAGAGTGAGTAAAAGACAAGGAAGAAGCAAAAATGGCAAATGGAGGTGTCAGCAAAATGGGAACTAGTAAATGAAAGAGCAGGTTGGAGTGGGTAAGATATTAAGAATCTACATCGAGGTCTGTCAAATCTGACAAGACTTTTAGACACCCAAATGAGAGGTCAATAGGTGATTGGGTAAACTGAATCTGATGTTCAGCAGGGAGTGTTTGGTGTCGAAGCCATGGAACTGGTTGAGACCACCAGAGAAGGGAGTACAGGTAGACTGAAAAGGAGGAAGGTCCAGGTCCAGAGCATAGCTCTAGGGCATTTCAACCTTCAAAGTCAACAAGATGAAAATCACCCCGCAAGGAGATGATTAAGCCATGTCTAGTGCAGCAGAAAGGGAAATAAAAGACTATGACATGAAATTAAGAATAGGTCTGAAGGAGAGAGTGATGAAGTGTGCCCAGTGCTGCTGGCAGACAGAAATGCCTTATATTCTAATTTTTATTTTTTATTAATGTGTACTTCTTTTTAAGAGACAGAGATAGACTGTGAGCAGGGGAGGAGCAGAGAGAGAGGGAGACACAGAATCTGAAGCAGACTCCAGGCTCTGAGCTGTCAGCACAGAGCCCCACACGGGGCTCAAACTCACAAACTGGGAGATCATGACCTGAGCCAAAGTCGGACACTAAACTGACTGAGTCACCCAGATGCCCTCTTTATATTCCAATTTTTAAAAATTCCCTTCTGTCCTATACTCTTCTGTTGTATATTTAAAGAATCTTGGTCCTATTTTCTTTAGTTCAAACTATATTAATTTCAGTGCTTACCCTTCAAACTACAGTCCTCCCAAATGGTAGTGAAAAGGATCTCAAAAGCTAGGGAGAGAAAGTTTTATCTTCCCCTAGGGTAGGACAGCAGACAGCATTCGGCATCATAAAACCAGTTATGAGGAGGTATAACTTGAAAACATTCACAAAAGGATTATCTTACTTTTCCATCCTATGAAGTCTTACATGAATGTGTAATTCTATTTTTTTAATATTATAAAATTGCTGTCCTTAGTCACACAAAATATGTAAAAAGTATGCCTACATATGAAGATTATTCTAACATCCTGAGAAATACTCTTTAATACCAAAAAATTTATAGTTTTTGTTTTAATAATTTTGTCATACTAAAGATATTAAAATAACATGTTTATTTTCTGAAAGCTTAAATAAAAATGAGGCCCTAAGCCAAAAGAGCTGAAAGATTTCCTTCTTTGCCTTTTACTGGTAAAGCCATAATACATCTCCTGACTGCTGGATTCCTTCCTCAAAGAACTGAGTCTTTTTCTCCTTTAAATTAGTAGTGCTCTTGATCAGAGTCTTTAATTTAGATGGAATGGAGGAGATAAAAGCCTGATTGAAGTGGATGCACAAGAGAATGGGAACAAAGGAATTGAAGACAGTAAATAAAGGCAGCTGCCTTTATTTCAAGGAATTTTGCTGAAAGGGTGGAGGGGAACAGAGAAATGGAGCATTAGCTGAAAGAGCATGTGGGTCAAGATTGTATTTTTTTTTTAATGAAAATAGTTCTATCTTTCTTGCATGCAATGGACCCAACACAGTGGAGACAGAAATTTTGAAGATGCAGGAAGAAAGAGGTGGAAATTTCAGGGACAATGTCTTTGAGGAGGCTAGGAGGGATGAGCCTGGAACACAAGTGTAGTAGTTGCCCTTCGGTAGGATTACAGCTTCATCCAGTGTGACAGGAAGAAGGCCAAGGAACGAAGTACAGATGCCACAGATTCCTAGATTTTGTGGTGGGAGCATATGAACATTCTCTGTTGTTTCTTTTATTTTCTCAGAAAAAAAGAAATACCTCAGCTGCTATCAGGAAGAAAAGGCTGTGTTTCAAGTTTGTGGGGAGAGAAGATGGGAAAAGCTATGTAGAACGGAAGGAGAATAGGCTGATTAGGAAAAAGTAATAGAATAGCTAGGCTAGCTTCCCTTGAAACCAAGTTCAAATTTGTGATCATGAATTTAAGAGGAGTTCCGGCAACCACTTGGAAATTTAACTGAAGCATACATACCAGATGAAATTGTGGTACAAAGGAAGTAACATAAATTCATAGTCTATACATTTATGTATATAAATGTATATATGATATAGATATGTGTGGATGAATGAACAGATGGATGGAAGGCAAGCACAAGTCCATGCTTTGAGACCCTGAGTGATCCAGAACCCTCACTCTTTCACCAGCTAACCAGTACTGAACTTCCCTGATTTTAGCTTAACAATAACTTCTTCAGAAAAGCGATCTGGCTGTTCTGCCACCCCCATCACTACCAGATTCTTTGATTACAACCTGTACTTCTCTGTAGCACTTACCCCAATTATATAAATGAAAGCTTCTGTAATTATTCTTCATGTTTGTCTTTCCCTGCAGGCTGTTAGCTTCTTAAGGGCAAGAGACCATGCCAGCCTTGGCTGTTTATATTCCCATTGGATTGCCAGCACCAATGGAGCTTGACACGGTCATTCACTCATCCACTTAAGTCACCAAACATGTCCAAGTGCCCTCTATGAGCCATTAACCATGAGGCAATGTACTCACATGCAGACTTAATGGTCTCAGCAAGAAAGGATTAATCAAAATAGCACACAAATATCTAATTAATAACTATGATCAGTAATACATTAAAAAAATATAGACTTGTATGAGATACGAAGGAGACTTGGTTTAATCTGGGAGATTGGGTAAGGGTTACCTGCAGAAATGTAATTTAAGCTGATGTTTGAAGGATACTAAAACGTGGATCTAAGGTAGAAAAAAGCATTCTAAGCAGAGAAAACAGGTACAACGTCACTGTGGCAGAAGTATGTATGGTATGATGAAGCAACCAGAAGAAACTAAGTGAGGTACAGCCCAAATAGGAGGACAGGGAGAAGGGAAGTATGCAGAATTAGATGAGTCTGAAGAAGTAGCCTGCCTGAACAAATGAGCATTATACACTTAGACGTACACACACAAATCTTACTTTATATACACGTGTATAAATCAATTCTTCATGGAGCAAAATAATTGCTCTCATACTGTGGCTGAGTCCACTTTTTCCCATTAAATCTTTCTTACCACATTTCCCACCCCTCAATGATGTTGATATAAATTCAATAAGCAAATAATTTATTCAGATCAAGAGAAAATCAAATGACATCACAAAGGTAAATAATAATTACAAAAAAATAAGTGTGAAAGGAAAAGTGTCAAAATCAACATATCACACAGGAGTATCAAGCCAAATTCAGAAAAACCCATCAGCAGCAATTAGGACAATATTCACATTGCAAACTCCCATTTTGTTTCAGAACAGTATCATCCATGAAATCATATTAAAGCTGTTTACTTTTATTAGCTTTTACTAGCTTTATATTTATTTGGGCTTTAAATTTTTCATTTTATTTAATCATTCTTTTTTTTTTTTTTTTTTTTTTATTTTTTTTATTTATTTATTTATTATTTTAATATATGAAATTTACTGTCAAATTGGTTTCCATACAACACCCAGTGCTCATCCCAAAAGGTGCCCTCCTCAATACCCATCACCCACCCTGCCCTCCCTCCCACCCCCCATCAACCCTCAGTTTGTTCTCAGTTTTTAACAGTCTCTAATTCTTTGGCTCTCTCCCACTCTAACCTCTTTTTTTTTTTTTTTCCCTCCCCTCCCCCATGGGTTTCTGTTATGTTTCTCAGGATCCACATAAGAGTGAAACCATATGGTATCTGTCTTTCTCTGTATGGCTTATTTCACTTAGCATCACACTCTCCAGTTCCATCCATGTTGCTACAAAAGGCCATATTTCATTTCTTCTCATTGCCACGTAGTATTCCATTGTGTATATAAACCACAATTTCTTTATCCATTCATCAGTTGATGGACATTTAGGCTCTTTCCATAATTTGGCTATTGTTGAGAGTGCCGCTATAAACATTGGGGTACAGGTGCCCCTATGCATCAGTACTCCTGTATCCCTTGGATAAATTCCTAGCAGTGCTATTGCTGGGTCATAGGGTAGGTCTATTTTTAATTTTCTGAGGAACCTCCACACTGCTTTCCAGAGCGGCTGCACCAATTTGCATTCCCACCAACAGTGCAAGAGGGTTCCTGTTTCTCCACATCCTCTCCAGCATCTAGAGTCTCCTGATTTCTTCATTTTGGCCACTCTGACTGGCGTGAGGTGGTATCTGAGTGTGGTTTTGATTTGTATTTCCCTGATAAGGAGCGACGTTGAACATCTTTTCATGTGCCTGTTGGCCATCCGTATGTCTTCTTTAGAGAAGTGTCTATTCATGTTTTCTGCCCATTTCTTCACTGGGTTGTTTTTCCGGTGTGGAGTTTGATGAGCTCTTTATAGATTTTGGATACTAGCCCTTTGTCCGATGTGTCATTTGCAAATATCTTTTCCCATTCCGTTGGTTGCCTTTTAGTTTTGTTGGTTGTTTCCTTTGCTGTGCAGAAGCTTTTTATCTTCATAAGGTCCCAGTAATTCACTTTTGCTTTTAATTCCCTTGCCTTTGGGGATGTGCCGAGTAAGAGATTGCTACGGCTGAGGTCAGAGAGGTCTTTTCCTGCTTTCTCCTCTAAGGTTTTGATGGTTTCCTGTCTCACATTCAGGTCCTTTATCCATTTTGAGTTTATTTTTGTGAATGGTGTGAGAAAGTGGTCTAGTTTCAACCTTCTGCATGTTGCTGTCCAGTTCTCCCAGCACCATTTGTTAAAGAGACTGTCTTTTTTCCATTGGATGTTCTTTCCTGCTTTGTCAAAGATGAGTTGGCCATACGTTTGTGGGTCTAGTTCTGGGGTTTCTATTCTATTCCATTGGTCTATGTGTCTGTTTTTATGCCAATACCATGCTGTCTTGATGACAGCTTTGTAGTAGAGGCTAAAGTCTGGGATTGTGATGCCTCCTGCTTTGGTCTTCTTCTTCAAAATTACTTTGGCTATTCGGGGCCTTTGGTGGTTCCATATGAATTTTAGGATTGCTTGTTCTAGTTTCGAGAAGAATGCTGGTGCAATTTTGATTGGGATTGCATTGAATGTGTAGATAGCTTTGGGTAGTATTGACATTTTGACAATATTTATTCTTCCAATCCATGAGCAGGGAATGTCTTTCCATTTCTTTATATCTTCTTCAATTACCTGCATAAGCTTTCTATAGTTTTCAGCATACAGATCTTTTACATCTTTGGTTAGATTTATTCCTAGGTATTTTATGCTTCTTGGTGCAATTGTGAATGGGATCAGTTTCTTCATTTGTCTTTCTGTTGCTTCATTGTTAGTGTATAAGAATGCAACTGATTTCTGCACGTTGATTTTGTATCCTGCAACTTTGCTGAATTCATGTATCAGTTCTAGCAGACTTTTGGTGGAGTCTATCGGATTTTCCATGTATAATATCATGTCATCTGCAAAAAGCGAAAGCTTGACTTCATCTTTGCCAATTTTGATGCCTTTGAGTTCCTTTTGTTGTCTGATTGCTGATGCTAGAACTTCCAGCACTATATTAAACAGCAGCGGTGACAGTGGGCATCCCTGTCGTGTTGCTGATCTCAGGGAAAAAGCTCTCAGTTTTTCCCCGTTGAGGATGATGTTAGCTGTGGGCTTTTCATAAATGGCCTTTATGATCTTTAAGTATGTTCCTTCTATCCCGACTTTCTCAAGGGTTTTTATTAAGAAAGGGTGCTGGATTTTGTCAAAGGCCTTTTCTGCATCGATTGACAGGATCATATGGTTCTTCTCTTTTTTTTTGTTAATGTGATGTATCACGTTGATCGATTTGCGAATGTTGAACCAGCCCTGCATCCCAGGAATGAATCCCACTTGATCATGGTGAATAATTCTTTTTATATGCTGTTGAATTCGATTTGCTAGTATCTTATTAAGAATTTTTGCATCCATATTCATCAGGGATATTGGCCTGTAGTTCTCTTTTTTTACTGGGTCTCTGTCTGGTTTAGGAATCAAAGTAATACTGGCTTCATAGAATGAGTCTGGAAGTTTTCCTTCCCTTTCTATTTCTTGGAATAGCTTGAGAAGGATAGGTATTATCTCTGCTTTAAATGTCTGGTAGAACTCCCCTGGGAAGCCATCTGGTCCTGGACTCTTATTTGTTGGGAGATTTTTGATAACCGATTCAATTTCTTCGCTGGTTATGGGTCTGTTCAAGCTTTCTATTTCCTCCTGATTGAGTTTTGGAAGAGTGTGGGTGTTTAGAAATTTGTCCATTTCTTCCAGGTTGTCCAATTTGCTGGCATATAATTTTTCATAGTATTCCCTGATAATTGTTTGTATCTCTGAGGGATTGGTTGTAATCATTCCATTTTCATTCATGATTTTATCTATTTGGGTCATCTCCCTTTTCTTTTTGAGAAGCCTGGCTAGAGGTTTGTCAATTTTGTTTATTTTTTCAAAAAACCAACTCTTGGTTTCGTTGATCTGCTCTACCGTTTTTTTAGATTCTATATTGTTTATTTCTGCTCTGATCTTTATTATTTCTCTTCTTCTGCTGGGTTTAGGCTGCCTTTGCTGTTCTGCTTCTATTTCCTTTAGGTGTGCTGTTAGATTTTGTATTTGGGATTTTTCTTGTTTCTTGAGATAGGCCTGGATTGCAATGTATTTTCCTCTCAGGACTGCCTTCGCTGCATCCCAAAGCGTTTGGATTGTTGTATTTTCATTTTCGTTTGTTTCCATATATGTTTTAATTTCTTCTCTAATTGCCTGGTTGACCCACTCATTCGTTAGTAGGGTGTTCTTTAACCTCCATGCTTTTGGAGGTTTTCCAGACTTTTTCCTGTGGTTAATTTCAAGCTTCATAGCATTGTGGTCTGAAAGTATGCATGGTATAATTTCAATTCTTGTAAACTTATGAAGGGCTGTTTTGTGACCCAGTATATGATCTATCTTGGAGAATGTTCCATGTGCACTCGAGAAGAAAGTATATTCTGTTGCTTTGGGATGCAGAGTTCTAAATATATCTGTCAAGTCCATCTGATCCAATGTATCATTCAGGGCCCTTGTTTCTTTATTGATCCTGTGTGTCTAGATGATCTATCCATTTCTGTAAGTGGGGTGTTAAAGTCCCCTGCAATGACCACATTCTTATCAATAAGGTTGCTTATGTTTATGAGTAATTGTTTTATATATCTGGGGGCTCGGGTATTTGGCGCATAGACATTTATAATAGTTAGCTCTTCCTGGTGGATAGACCCTGTGATTATTATATAATGCCCTTCTTCATCTCTTGTTACAGCCTTTAATTTAAAGTCTAGTTTGTCTGATATAAGTATGGCTACTCCAGCTTTCTTTTGGCTTCCAGGAGCATGATAAATAGTTCTCCATCCCCTCACTCTCAATCTAAAGGTGTCCTCAGATCTAAAATGAGTCTCTTGTAGACAGCAAATAGATGGGTCTTGTTTTTTTTATCCATTCTGATACCCTATGTCTTTTAGTTGGCGCATTTAATCCATTTACATTCAGTGTTATTATAGAAAGATATGGGTTTAGAGTCATTGTGATGTCTGTATGTTTTATGCTTGTAGTGATGTCTCTGGTACTTTGTCTCACAGGATCCCCCTTAGGATCTCTTGTAGGGCTGGTTTCGTGGTGACAAATTCCTTCAGTTTTTGTTTGTTTGGGAAGACCTTTATCTCTCCTTCTATTCTAAATGACAGACTTGCTGGATAAAGGATTCTCGGCTGCATATTTTTTCTGTTTAGCACACTGTAGATATCGTGCCAAGCCTTTCTGGCCTGCCAAGTTTCAAAGGAGAGATCAGTCACGAGTCTTATAGGTCTCCCTTTATATGTGAGGGCACGTTTATCCCTTGCTGCTTTCAGAATTTTCTCTTTATCCTTGTATTTTGCCAGTTTCACTATGATATGTCGTGCAGAAGATCGATTCAAGTTACGTCTGAAGGGAGTTCTCTGTGCCTCTTGGATTTCAATGCCTTTTTCCTTCCCCAGTTCAGGGAAGTTCTCAGCTATAATTTGTTCAAGTACCCCTTCAGCACCCTTCCCTCTCTCTTCCTCCTCTGGGATACCAATTATGCGTATATTATTTTTTTTTAGTGTATCACTTAGTTCTCTAATTTTCCCCTCATACTCCTGGATTTTTTTATCTCTCTTTCTTTCAGCTTCCTCTTTCTCCATAACTTTATCTTCTAGTTCACCTATTCTCTCCTCTGCCTCTTCAAGCCGAGCCATCGTGGATTCCATTTTGTTTTGCAATTCGTTTAAAGCGTTTTTCAACTCCTCGTGACTGTTCCTTAGTCCCTCGATCTTTGTGGCAAGAGATTCTCTGCTGTCCTGTATACTGTTTTCAAGCCCAGCGATTAATTTTATGACTATTATTCTAAATTCACTTTCTGTTATATTATTTAAATCCTTTTTGATCAGTTCATTAGCTGTTGTTATTTCCTGGAGATTCTTCTGAGGGGAATTCTTCCGTTTGGTCATTTTGGAGAGTCCCTGGCGTGGTGAGGACCTGCAGTGCACTTCCCCTGTGCTGTGGTGTATAACTGGAGTTAGTGGGCGGGGCCGCAGTCCGACCCGATGTCTGCCCCCAGCCCCCTGCTGGGGCCACAGTCAGACTGGTGTGTGCCTTCTCTTCCCCTCTCCTAGGGGCGGGATTCACTGTGGGGTGGCGTGTCCCGTCTGGGCTACTTGCACACTGCCAGGCTTGTGTTGCTGGGGATCTGGCGTATTAGCTGGGGTGGGTAGGCAAGGTGCACGGGGGCTGGAGGGGCAGGCTTAGCTCGCTTCTCCTTAGGTGATCCACTTCAGGAGGGGCCCTGTGGCAGCGGGAGGGAGTCAGATCCGCTGCCGGAGGTTTGGCTCCGCAGAAGCACAGAGTTGGGTGTTTGCGCGGAGCGAGCAAGTTCCCTGGCAGGAACTGGTTCCCTTTGGGATTTTGGCTGGGGAATGGGCGGGGGAGATGGCGCTGGCGCCTTTGTTCCCCGCCAAGCTGAGCTCTGCCTTCGGGGGCTCAGCAGCTCTCCCTTCCTTTGTCCTCCAGCCTTCCCGCTTTCCGAGCAGAGCTGTTCACTTATGACCTCCCAGACGCTAAGTCGCGCTTGCTGTGGGAACACAGTCTGTCCGGCCCCTCCGCTTTTGCCAGCCAGACTCGGGGGCTCTGCTTGGCCGGCGAGCCGCCCCTCCGCCCCGGCTCCCTCCCGCCAGTCTGTGGAGCGCGCACCGCCTCGCCGCCCTTCCTACCCTCTTCCGTGGGCCTCTAGTCTGCGCTTGACTCCGGAGACTCCCTTCTGCTAATCCTCTGGCGGTTTTCTGGGTTCTTTAGGCAGGTGTAGGTGGAATCTAAGTGATCGGCAGGACGCGCTGTGAGCCCCGCGTCCTCCTACGCCGCCATCTTCCGGAACCTCAAATACCTATTTAATCATTCTTTAGAATGGTGTAAACATAAGGGATTTATGCCTGGTTTTATATATATTTGTACAGATTTGAATAGAATTATAATCAAATAATATAATCAAGTAGAAACCTATTTATAGATATTCATCATTAATTATATTTGAACATCAGTGCAATAAAAAAAGTGTCCATAAAAATTTCCTATTAAAATGGATATTTGCTCTAAGAGGAACTTTTTTATTCCCTTTAAACAAAACTTATTATTAAAATAGCAAACAATGAAACTAAATCTTTCCAAAGAATTAGGAAATGCAAGTAAGAGCCAAAAAATCCCCAATATAGAAAAAAACAAATTAACCTCCACAAGCTGGGCATTTTATATGTATTATCTTTTAAATGCTTACATTAAAAATAATATAAAAGCCACCAACACCATTTGCACTCCTGTCATTTACTAAGCATATTTCACGTATCAGGTAAAATATAAGCACTCAGTAAATATTGTTTAATTTTATTCTTATGTTTATTCATTTTTGAGAGAGAGTGCCCACATGAACAGCGGAGTGGCAGAGAAAGAGAGAGAGAATCCTAAGCAGCCTCTGCAGGGTCAGTACAGAGCCTGATGCAGGACTTGAATTTGAAGACCATGAGATCATGACCTGAGTCAAAATCAAAGTCTGATGCTTTAATCAACTGAGCTACATCCCAATGTTATTTAATTTTAAAATAGTATTTAATTAAATATTCTTAAAAACAATATAGGATGGTATTTCTTTCTGCCCAGTTTATGGATTAGGAAGCTGAATCAAAGGACTAAATCAGTCTACAATCACCTAACTCAAGTCTAGGAATTAAACTAAATGTGTCTGAGCTCAGAATCTAAGTTACAGTGAGTTTCAAGCTAAAAAGGAATTTACCCAGTGCCACATAGCAAGTGTGTGGGGAGCTAAAGTTAGTCTGGTGTTCCCTACTGTACTACAAACCATTGAGAGCACACAGTAAAGGATCCAGGTGACAGGTCAGCTCTCCAGAGAAGAGCTTGGAATGCTAATGAAAACTGGATAGTGAAACTCAAAGATAAAATCCCCCTTTTTTAATATTTATTTTGAGAGAGAGAGAGAGAGAGAGAGCACGAGAGCACGCACACGCGTGCAATTGGGGAAGGGGCAGGGAGAGAGGGAGAAAGAGAATCCCAAGCAGGGTCCACAATGTCAGCACAGAGCCCGACACTGGTCTCGAACTAGCAAACTGTGAGATCATGACCTGAGCCAAAATTGAGGGTAAAACACTTAATGGACTAGCCACCCAGTTGCCCCCAAAACTCTCCTTTTACAAGTTTGCTTCGGTCTCCTCTCCTCTCCAAAACCAGGCCACCAATCCTATGAGAGGACACTTAGTTGTAATACGTTATAGAGACTTAAGCTGACAATAAAATATAACAAAGAAATAGTTCCACAATAAAAATTACTATGTAGCTGTGTTGGTCTAGCTGTCAAAAATGCCTGAAGCCACACACACACACACACACACACACACACCCACCCACCCACCCACCCACTCACCCTTGAAATAAAAACAAAACCTAGAAACCAAAATCAAAAGAACCAGGGATAACAGGAATGGGATCAAGACAAATGAAGATAATCTTTCCTGACTTCTCAGACATTTGCCAACCACTGGTGTTGAAGCAACAGTTGAGTCACTGTATACAAGGCAGTACAGTCCACAGAGCACAACCATGCAACTGCTTCAGGCTCTAACCTGCCATCTTTCTTCAGCTCGTCTGAACCCTTTGAGAAGCCTGACCTTTCTCCTCACCAGGTTCTCAAAAATTAATATGTACCATTTTCTATAGATCCACCAATACTATGAAAATAAGTGAGTTCCTCATAGAAAAAATGTGAATTCCAACTGGTTTTTTTTAAAGAAATCTCTGAATTTGATGTGATATTTAAAAAGTAGACTTGATGCAATTAATACTCAGTTTTCTGAGACAGAAATATAGGACTAGAATTAAAGCCTAGAAAGTCACAATCATTGTTCAGATATATGAAGAAAAAGGAAACTATAGAAAAGGTCAGAGGGTCAAAGAGAATGGAACACTTAGAAACACCTTCTGCAGCAGGACTTTCAAAAGGATCTTTCCTTTAGGCTAAACTCTACTTCTGTAATCAACACACATATATACAGTGCCTGTGTATTGGTACTTGACCCAAAATGTTGGTTTCTTCTACTTATATAGAAAAATTCCCTAGAGTAACTAATACTGCAACTTTCATGTGTCACCTCACCCAAGATTCAAGAGGATAGCATTTCCAAAGAGAGAATATATGCCTAGAGGAAAAGCAAGGAGGGAGTAATCAGTGGTTTAAACAGCAAAGAGGAAGAACACAGATAACTGCATAAAGTTTTCTCAGACTGGAAAGCTCACAAACCAGAGCAGGAAATGCTTCAGAGATTTTAGGACTAGAATAACTGTAGCCCCTAAATTCACATGAATTTGCCACTGAATATGTCTTTTTGAAATAGGGTTGGCTTCACATGAACGGCAAACATTATACAGATCAGAAAGGTCACATTTCTAAAGGCTTTTAGCCTCGATCTAGGATTGAGGTATTTGTTTAGAAATTTCTTGTATTGCTAACTTATCTGAAAGCTATAAAACATTGTTTAATACCCTAAAATTTCAAACATTTACTAAGAATTTAACACAGACATTGAAGTTACTCTTTGTTCTATAGAAGTAAATTTGCTTGATAGGCATGTCAATGAATTATTGGAGCATGTTATGGGAAATTTTCAACTACAATAAAATTTAGACAAATTCTCAAATCATAAACTTACCCACCTAAAAGATTTCTAAATATCAAGTTGTACATATCTTCAAAACATTATAGAATTGATTCGAGAGTTATATTTTTGGTTATTCCAAGTATCTATTTCACATTTCAAATATATATATTTTCTTAAAATTCATATCACAAAATAACTTATTTTGAAGTTAAAAATTGATGTTTTATGAGAAATTCTTTATGTTTTAAAATCATTGCTTAGGAAAAAATAAATCAGTGATGCCTAAAATACTTTTTTCATTTAAACCTTGCTTCAAGATGGCAAAACATAAGCTTCTTTTAAGATTACCACAGGAAATCAATTTAGTTAAGAGATATGAAAATAGTCTACCAAAAATTGTATAAGCTTCTAGCTAGAAAAAATGTTTTGGAGAACAAAAATTATTCCATTATGTTTATAATAAGCCCTGAATAAAAAGAGGACTTCTCTGCCTATATACTAGGAATTTAAAATAGTTTATCAGCTATGACATAATCAACATCATGTGGAAGCTTCTTTGGAAAACATCCAAGTACATAAATCTAAGAAAGATGACTCATAGGCAAATGGCTGCAGTCAGATAGGAGTATGGCCCTGAAAACAGGAGTGAAGAGGCTGGGAAAAATTATATGAAGTTGAATAGATAAGTCTAATTGAAGAATCAGACGAATCAATATGGAAGACTTCAGAGAAATTTTCTGAAAAACTTCATTAAATGCAAAAGAAATTATTTTATGAGTAAGAGAGGATTTCTGTCCCATTTTTTTCTTTTTTTACTCTTTAAGAGCACATAAGTCAATGAATTCCATTCCTTTTAATGTCCAATATATGAGAGACAAGGAAAGTTTTACCACTGTGAAACATTTTTTTTTCCTGTCCATGGCTTACACAGTGCTATGGGTATCTTCCCTCAAGTCCTACATTGCAATAGCCAAAGTACCCTTGGCGGGAAAGAGTTGGGAATGTTCTTTCAGATTTCTTCTCATGAAAACCTTCATCCAGGTTTCCAAAAGGGTCTAGAGAAAGAGGGACAAATGATGTTTTTCTGTAGTATACTGTACTCTTGAGGCAAACCCCAGGAATAAAATAGTCATCTTAACTTTACATTTTATGTTTAATTTGGCAAAAGAAATACTAAATAACAGCCAGAAAGTCTCTTGTTTTTACTCTTTGTCAGTGATCATTAGATGCCTGAAATTTAGAATTTTCTAATAAGAATATATACTCAAGGAAAATTACCTAAGCAAACATACAAAATTACCTTTTCCACATAAAATTAGAAATGACAGGATTGATTTTGTTAAATATAGTAACTTAGGGGGAATAAAAGAGCATTTCCTCATGTAATTTTCACCCGACCTACTGTATTTCATCGATCATGGATGACATTAGCATTTTCAATAAAGCCTGGGATTGCCTTATTTGGGTAAAAACCTGCTGCATCCATAAAAGATGAAGTAAATAATTGATAAGTTTTAGACAAAAATCTGACATTTCCAAGAAACAAACATGCAAAAAGCAGCCAGTTTACTCTCTATACACAAAATACCCTATGATTGTTATGAATTTTTAGACATCACCGGAGCATCCTGTGCTAAGATGGCTGAATACAGTTCAAACAATTGTGCTAACACTTAGGGCCCATCCTTCATCAGGGCAGCCCACTTAAAGGATGAAAATAGCACATTTACATTCAAAGTCACCAAGTAGGCTCAGATTGGGTTTTATGTCCAAGGTAGAAAACTATTACTCAAATGTTTATAGGTTGTTCTCACCAAACAGAGAATGGATGGACCCCACGCACAACTTTGGTCTGGATACTGAGACTACCAACACCATACAGATACCAGGAGGGTATCAAAAGGTTTATTACTCACATTAGACTCCCTTGGGAGAATGGAGCAGGTTCCCAAGCCTGTCCAAAAATGGCTTAGGAGAGCAGGGAAAAGAGACTGGCTTGGGTTTTTGTGGTGGTCAGAAGGTGGGGCTGGCATTTGGGTTACTATAAACGTAGTTTGTTTGGTTTGAACTTCTTGCTAACCTGAAAGGAGGAAACAACCAAGTTTGCTTACCAACTTGCCCAATTATGGGGTGAAAAAAAAAGTCTTAAAAAAATGGTCAGCAGACAATCATCAAAACTGGAGTTTAAGACTCCTTATTACAATTTACCCTGGATGAATGATAGCTGGAATGTGCCACATTTAGTTTCCCTGAATTTGAACTTAAATCATATGGCACTCTGAGGCCGGTAGCCCGAGGCCAGTACGGATGTTGAAAGATCTACCCTTTACCTTTGACTTAATGCTGACTTGACCAAAAACTAGCATTGTAGATTTTCTGAAGTTAGATGAATGCCGTGAAGGGGTTGAGGAGCACTTTAATAAGGCCTTATATTGTGGCTTTAGTTGTTCAGAAACTCGTGTGACTTTGGTTTTTAGTCTGGGTGTCTGTGAGGCAAGAGATTCCCAGAGTTCTTTACCTTAAAGGAGCCAAACTTGGATAAGGAATTATTGTTGCTGCTATTGGCCAGATCATCTGCCTAAGCAGATTTTGGGCAATGGCTTCAGACTGTGTAAAACCAAGCAGATGGAGCCATTTGTAAGCAAGGGCATCTGGGGCTAAACTGACTGCATGAAATTCAGCCAATTGGGGTAACCCTTGGGGCAATTTTTGGCCATCAAGGGTGGTCCAGAGACTCTAGGAGCCATGAAAGGGCATTGCTAAAACTTCTACAGTGCAAGAGTCTTTGAAGGGCACTCTTGTGTTGCTATATGGTCAGATTCTAGAGACTTTCATTCAAGGAAACCCCATTTCAGTTTGTCCAGTTTGCAAGTAACAACATAAATGGACTAAATACAATGTATATATGAAGACTACATTGTCTCTGGAATCTAAAAG
The DNA here is from genome assembly GCF_046562875.1 of Panthera onca. Lineage (NCBI taxonomy): Eukaryota > Metazoa > Chordata > Mammalia > Carnivora > Felidae > Panthera > Panthera onca. The sequence continues at coordinate 57,877,089 of NC_138342.1, read as the reverse complement.
GCCTAAAACATGTTGGAATTATTTTAATGTTGTCTGTACTGAAAAGGGCAACATTTTTAACAGCATCAGGAATGGAGTAGCCCTTGAATAATCAAAAAATGCCAAGAGATTTTTTTACTGAGGGAGCCATGAGCCTGTACTTCATGTATGGCAACGATCTATTCCTTTTTGTCATTCTGTGAATGTTTGTTTATAGGTCCTGTTGAGTGTTTCAAATGAAAGTCCCTGGAGGAGGATGTTAACAGTGTAATGCCATACCTGTGCTCCTGGAGAAAGTCATACAAGGTTTAAATTCTGCCTGCAAAGACTTTGTGTGAAGGTGCAGCTGCTGAGATATCCCATGGTAAAGGTGTATTGTGTTCTTTCAGAATTAAAGGTCAACTGCAGCTGAGAGGCTGTCGAAATGGACTCTGAATAAATGTTAGTCAAAATCTGTGACTGCAAGTTATTTACCAGTTGCTAATTGGATGAAATCAGTAATTTCAATAACATTGGATATGAGAGCCTACATAGGTGGGACCACAGCATTAAGGTCATAATGATTTACTATGAGGTAGCATTCATTGGTTTTAGGTTTAAGAACAGGTCAAATTCAACTATTAAATAAAGAAGCACTGAAAACAATCACCCCTTCTCTGAATAGCTCTTGTATAATATAGAGCTATTATATAATCATAGCTCTTATATAATGGCCTTTAATCCTTGAAGGCCCCATTTTTATTTATACTGAATTGTATTAACTATTTTAACTGGCAAGGAAGATCCATGGAGTCCCATTTGTCAAGCCAATTATAAGTACCAAAGACTTAAAGTTATTTTTATTCCAGTGGGTCAGAGATTCCATGCCTATTATGGGATATTTTAAGACAATAGATAATTTAGGCAAAGCAAGAATTCTGCAAGAGGACAGTTAAGGTGATGTATACCTATTTTATGTTGGCTAAGTCCCCTAAAACTACCTTGAGTGTCTTGTTTAAATTTAGTGTGATCCCAAAGTTTAACTAATTTGATAAAGTATTGGTCAAGACTGGCCAATTATTACATTTCAGCTGATAAAGTAAATTCAGAACAGGGTATAGAGGCAGAAAGGCTATTTTACACTCTTTTTGTTGACAAATTCATTTAGTAAATTTTGACTTTCCAATTGGGTTAAATTTCAAATCTGTTTCAGGTTTTGTTTCTTCTCCCTGTATCTAGGTTAGGTTTGTTGTTGTTTGATTTTTATAACTTTTATTTTGTTTTTTGCTATTTATTGGATATACTTACAGTGGGAGATTCTGTCCACCTACTCACATTAGTTTCTCTTTCCAGAGAATCCCAAATCAGTATCACGAGGATTAGAGGTCTCCATGGCAATGGTGGCTTTAATGCTTTTAAGGATCTTAGATTTAAATTGGGTTTAAATTAACCCCTTAGGTGAGCCATGGGGATACCATGAGTGGGTATTTTCTCCATAACCCTGAGGATTACAGTCTTTTTTTTTGGGGGGGGGGGGGCGGGCATAGGCAGTAGCAGTGACCGAATTATTTTGTAGTGTCCTAGTGAGATGTGTGGACCTCAGCATGTCACATGGTAACTGTTCTCCTCTCTATTAGTAGCCATGCAAAGGGACCATATCAGAGTGTCAGTCTTTTTCCTGAGCATCCTGCTGAATGGAGACAAATACCTGGTTGACACCTACAACCGGTGGTCACAAGGGTATTCCTCAGAGCCTGACATTAGTCACAGCTTATGCTAGAATCAAGACACACAATCAGTCTGGGACACACAGTTATGTCCAAGCCATGGACTAGACTCCATGCATCTCCCACATCTGTCAAGGAAGCTAGATCAGGCATGTTTTCATGGCAAGCTGGAGGTATAATAATGACTAAACCCATTTGAGTCAGAGAGCAAGTGGAAGCTCACATAGGCTCAGAACTGGTACATGCCACCTCTGCCCTATTTTATTGGCTGAGTCACAGACCATTCCAGAGTAAGAGAAGGTAGAGAATAAAACCTTATAGGGCAACATAGGCTCAGAACTGGTACATGCCACCTCTGCCCTATTTTATTGGCTGAGTCACAGACCATTCCAGAGTAAGAGAAGGTAGAGAATAAAACCTTATAGGGCAACAGTACTGGATATAAGGAGGCCTTTAATTGGGGCGATCAGTATAATCAAAATATAGGAAAGTCAGTTCTTTGGGCTAGCCACCTAACTTTAATAAATCTCAACATCTTCATTTATAAAAGGTCTAAAGGATTGTTTCGATGATCAGAAAAATAGTTTTGTACGATACCTGACACATAGTAGGCCTTTAAAAAAAAGCTATTTCTCTCTTTATATCCAGGGACAGGCTGTATTTCTGACACAAGGAACCTCCTTTCCTGACACAGCTAAGTGATGCAAAGGTTGGTATCTGATGCAAGCCAATCCAATTATAACTATTAAGTTTTTGTTTTTTTTTTAAGTTAGTGTTAAGAGTCAATGCCAGTCAGATTATTATGGATCATGAAATAGAAGGCTTGGGAGCTAAGAATGACTCAGTTTCCTATCATCCTTCTGGAAGACAGTTTATTCTAGAGCACAAAAGAATAAAATTCACACAGAATATCTTATGGACCAGTGCTAAAGAGACAGAGGGTCTTAGAGGAAATTCAAGTCCTTTTTTTAGTTTTCCTTGGAATCCACCTGCCCTAATGCCTGCCTTTAGTTATAGGAGATACTCCCAATATACTTTTAACAAATTCTCCTTTTTACTCAAATTTCAAGCAGAGTTTCTAATATAGCTACTAAAAGAACGCTGAGTAATATACAGATGCATATCTAGGTTTCAATCAAGAATTCTAATTGGAACTACTGAACAAGTAAACAAGAACTAAAAACTGTTTTGAAGGCCTTTAATATTAGCAAAAGAGCAGAAGACAAATAATTTAGGTGGAAAAATTATTTTAAACAAAATATTATGTTTGCATTTTATACTTATTTGAATCTTTAAAATTGGATAGACTATGTTATGAAAATGTTAATTTTGTTTTATACACAAGATTTGGTATAATGCAAATTCCCTCAAATGAAAAATTCATCTTGAATTTGTCTCCAGCTGTGTTTTTGCTCCTGACGTGTGGTGATGCCATTTTAACAGAAAAACACAATTATTGATTATCCTTATGATTAATCTCACATTTTGCAAAGTTTCAATTATGCAAGTGTTAAAGGCTGCAGTCTTCATATAAAATATACTTCATGTTACCAACTAACCAATAGTGTGGATGAGCCCTGAAAATTGTCACATGTTCGTTTGGTTAAGAAACTTAGAGTAACAAAGAAAAGCACACTGTAATCAGGAGCTGATTTTAAAATCACTGGATAGAAAACAGCCATAATTAAGAAAAAAACCTTAAATTTATTATAAAATTTTGTTTAAATGTAAGCAATTATGTATCTTAAGCATTGATTATTAGGATGTAATAAATTATTTGGATTGTTAAGAGAACGGACATCCTCTAACTTTATCTAAGATCCTTAGGTATCAACAAAAATAAGTTTAGTTAAAATTTTTTGTAATTACAGTGAAGATGCACCAGTATGTGGTAGATATAATTGATTAGATGGTTGGGGTGCCTCAGTTTGTTAAATGTCCAACTTTGGTTCAGGTCATGATCTCATGGCTCATGGCTTTGAGCCCCATGTCGGGCCCTATGCTGACAGCTCAGAGCCTGGAGCCTGCTTTGGATTCTGTGTCTCCTCCTCTCTCTGCCCCTCCCCTGTTCATGTTCCTCCTCTCTCTCCCTCTCCCTCTCTCTCTCAAAAACAAACATGAAAATTTTTTAAATAATTGGCTAGATAGCTAGTAACAGTACACACTGTAAAACAATGACACTGGATCCAAAATATAAAATATAATGACAAGCAGTAATAGTAACTAAAACATATTGAATGTTCAAATATCTCTCAATGTGTTCTGTATATCTTAAGTCATTTAATCCTTAAATATGTAGGTGATAATACAGATATAATAGTAATGTAAGATTAAGAAACTGGCACACAGATGTGGTAAGTAACTTGCTCAGGGTCAAATAACTAGTGACTAGTACTTAAACTGGACAGTCTGGTTCTAGGAATATGCACTCCGACTATTCTATCATTACTAGCCATGAATTTTAGAAATTAAGATGTTATAGACTGACTATTTGTGTCCACCTCAACATTCTGTATTGAATCCTAAGTCCCGGTGGTGGTATAAGGAGGGTGGCTTTGGGAAAGTGATTAAGTTGTGAGGACAGAGATTCATGAATGGGATTATAGCTCCCTTGTGCCATGTGAAGACACAGCAAGAAGATGGCCTTCTATGAACCAGGAAATGGGTCCTCAACAAGACACCAAATCTGCTGGCACTTTAATCTTAGATTACCTAGACTCCAGAACTGAAAAACATTTGTATAAATCACCCAGTCTATGGTGTTTTTATTAGAGCAGCCTGAACAGACTAAGATATAGGATAATACTGCTGGTCTTAGCAGCAAAAATAACTTCTAAGCCTAAATTCAGCATGAGCCCACATTTTACGTACTGGTTGGAGGAATGGGGATAGGGGAGATAAAGAGGGTTAGGGACAGCAGTGCCGCATTTTAAGTCACACATAAGCAAAGACCCAGAGACTTATGATATTCTGAATGACAACAAAACCACAGGTCAGACGCTATGGGATACTGGTTCACAGGCTCATCAGTGGGTAGGGGTGACAGGTGATGCCTTATTCTAAAAGGGCAATTAAGAACAAAGGACATTTATGATTCAAAAGCTATTTAAAAGTACGTGGGATATAGACATTATAAAAGGTGGAACAAAAATATCAAGAAGTATATGAAATGAAACTCCATTAAGTACTGGGCTCTAAGTAAGGAAACGTGTGTGTGTGTGTGTGTGTGTGTGTGTGTGTGTGTGTGTGTGTGTGTGTACTCTCACAATGCTGAGGAATGTTGATGGCAGCTTCAGCAGTCAGGGTTGCCCCAGCGTGGAAGAGTCCTGCAGGCTGCATGAAGCAAAAAAAGGAAAACTGAAAGGCTCTTCTTGATAGAAAGGCAATGCCTTCAGACTCTTTGAAGGGCAAAGGAAAAGTAGAAATGAAAGACCAGGTAGCAATATCAATAGCTTAAATAATAAAGAGCAGAATGAAATGAGAGTCAAGAAATAGCTTGAAATAAATGGTTACTTTGAGAAATAAGATAATTATACGTCCATAACAGTGAGCCCCTTTTACATGGCTGTGGGAGGTCACCACACCTTACACCAGAGAAGAGTCCTAGATGCTTGTCTTAGTCTGTTGGGACTGCTATAATAAAATACCACAGTCTGGGTAGGTCTTAAACAACAGCAACTTATTTTTCACAATTTTGGAGGTTGGGAAGTCAGAAATCAAGGTGCTACCATAGTCAGGCTAATTCCCTTTTCTGAGTTGCAGATTTTATCCTCACATGGTAGAAGGGGCGAGGGATTTCTGTGGGTTTTCTTATATAAAAATATTAATTCCATTAATGAAGGCCCCACCCACAGGCATAATCACTTCCCAAAGACCCCACCTCCTAATACTATCACATTGGGGATTAAGATTTTAAGAATGTTGGAGGGGGAGCACAAACATTTAGGCCATAGCCATCCTCTTACACTTTGCAATGTATGAGACTTTGGGAGAAAGAAGGTGTTCTTTCTGTAAGTAGCTCACAAAATAGATGGGCCAGTTCTGTGCAACCTCATCCTACATAAAGGTTTTTAAAGTTGTTTTGAAAGTATGGGTCTTGTTAGGATTCTCAAGAAAAGGTTAAGACAACTTATTTTTGGCAAGAGAGAAATCCTGAAAATAGATTGAAATGCAATTTCAGGAAATCTTTTTGGCTCTATTATTCCTGTGCTATAAAACAGCACACTCTCTCCCTTTTATAGGGGATGAATAGCTCCCTCTCGTAGGGCCAGCCATGCACAGAGCTCTGAACACATCTCTGCATGTTCTTCATATTTTCTTCACTAGTGTCCTCAGATATAATTTTAAATTCGAATTTTAATCCAACAACTACTGGTAGAAACGGAAGGAACTGACTCTTCTTACAGAGCCCATTGAGCTCTATAAGCCAAAGGCTAGAGATACACATGTGCCCCCATGTGCATTCATTTTGTAGAGAGCCTGATTCTAAGTATTTGTTAAACAGCCATAGATTAAAAAAAAAGTCCTTTCTCTCACACAGCATTCATTTTGTGAACATTATGTAGAGAGCCTGATTCTAAGTATTTGTTAAATAGCAATAGATTTTTAAAAAGTCCTTTCTCTCACACAGCTTAAAAGTACTGGGGAAACCAGGTTATAAAAAATGAATGTATAATATGCCAAATGGTAGTGTTGTAAAAACAAAACAAAAAACAAAACAAAAAACACAGACAAAGGCAGAATCATAGATAGCAATGAATGAAAGGGTAGAGGAACATAAAGGCTACTCAATTAAGGTGATAGTTTAGCAGAAAACTGTTAAGTAGGAGAGGAAATATCCCAGGCAAAGAGAAGAGTTAAGTGTGGAAATCTTGAAGTGGAAGCATGTATGCACATTTTGAAGAACAGAAAGGAAACTAGTGTGGTTGGAGTTCAGTAAGGGAACCATCAGGAGAATAGAAGGTGTGCTCAGGGATGATGTTGCACTAGTATTCCACAAAAAGAACTCTGAGATGGAAAGATATTGGAAGGTTTGAGAAGTGTAGAGAATAACCTAAGGGGTGCACGTATGAAGGGAAGGAGTCTATGGCAAGAATCTGATGTAAGAGGATGGTGACTTGCCCATGGTGATAGCAGTGGAGGGATGAGAAGCAGTTTAGATTCCAGATAGATTTTGAAGGTAGAACCAATAAGATTCACTGATGGGTTGGGATGGAGTAGAATAGAGAAGTCAAGGAAAATTTTGGCCTGAGAAAAACATGTAGAGCACAGGAGAGAATTCCAAGCTGAAAATATCAACTTGGACTTCATTAAGCAGATAATTTAGAGAATGAGTACATGATGGGAAGAGAAGTTTTAGGTCAAGATTCTGGGGAATGCCATGAAAGTGAAATAACTATATGGGTACTACTAACCATAGTAGTAGCAATTGTTCTGAGAGTTTAATATGATTCTAGTTTGTGTTAAGCACTTTACATCCAAAAGCTCATTCAGTTATCACATCAATTATAGGAAATGGCATTAATTTATTCTGCATATAAAAATTTAGACAACACTAGAATTTGGTACCAAATCTTCCAATAGATGGGGAAAAAGCGCATAATCTTAGTAGGTATGAACCTGTAAGTTTCTATTGAAGGTATTTCCATATTATAGTCACTCTAGCCCACTCAAGGCTAAATATGAAAACTGTGAAATAGCCCAAGTGAACATGTCATGAGTATTTATTGTTTAATACCCAGCATGAATTCCTCTTAAGTCATAGTAACAAAAATTCAGATATCTTGAAGGATCAGAAGGTCTGTAAAGACCTTATTGAGCTACACTGTGAAGCCTTACCTGATAGGCACACTTTTTTGGACTTTTCAATTACATCATAAATCAGTTTTCATTAATGTTTCTGTTACTTGCCACCAAATGCTGCTAAACAAAACAATCCTATGAACAACAATGGCTTAGTGAAGTATATCTATTCTCTTCAATATTCTCTTACTTTCATTAATAATTAAAGGAATATGCCAAGGCACCCTCTGCACATAGAACCCTAGGACCCCTCCCCTCCACCTGCATCCATTTCAGTTTCAATGATCCTGTCAAGGTACTCTCTTCATGGAGATACTCAGGACCACCACATCCCATGCCTACTTCAGCTGCAGTCATCCCAACCAGGCATGACCCAGCATGGAGTGTCACAGGAACCCTAGCCCATGACAGCCACAGCTCCGGCAGCCAACAAAAGTCGCCAAGCATACACAGTTTACACAGGGGATGACTATACACAAGACCATTCCTTCAAGTTTAGGGAAAGTAGTTCCTCTGCCTAATTCACAGAAACAAACATAGAAAATCTAGCAAAACAGGAAGATAGACTATGCTCCAAAAGAACAACACAAAACCTCAGAAAAAGAACTAAATGAATAGGAGATAAGCAATATCCCTGGTAAAGAGTTTAAAATAATTATTGTAAACAAACAAAAAGATGCTCGTGAGAGAAGAGTGGAAACCCTCAGTGAGATCTTCAACAAAGAAGTAGAAAATATAAAAAATAACCCAGAATAGAAGAATACAATAACTGAAATAAAAATACACTAGAGGGAATCAACAATAGGTTAGCAGATGCAGAAAAACAGATCGGTGATCTGAAAGATAGGATAATGGGAAGCATCCAAGCTCATGAGCAAAAAGAAAAAGAATTTGTTTTTTCATAGGGATAGGTTAAGACAAGTCTTAGACAACATCAAGTAAACAAATATTTGTATTATTGGGGGTCCCAGAAGGAGAAGAGAGAGAGAGAGGCAGAAAACTTATTTGAAGAAATAATAACTGAAAACTTCCCTAACCTAGAAAAGGAAACAGACATCCAGGTCTAGAATCACAGAGAGTTCCAAACAAGATGAACCGAAGGAGGTCTACACCAGAACACATATTAAAATGTCAAAGGTTAAGATAAATAATCTTAAAAGCAGCAAGACAGAAACAAAAAGTTACATGCAAGGGAAACCCTATTAGGTTACCATGATTTTCCAGCATAAACTTTGCAGGCCAGAGGGGGCGCCTGGGTGTCTCAGTTGGTTAACCGTCTGACTTCAGCTCAGGTCACGATCTCACGGTTTGTGAGTTCAAGCCCCACTTCAGAATGTCTGCTGTCGGCACAGAGCCCGCTTTGGATACTCTGTCCCCTCTCTCTGCCTTTCTCTCTCTCTCCTTCTCTCTCTCTCTCTCTCTCTCTCTCAAAAGTAAACATAAAAAAAAAGAAACTTTACACACCACAAGGGAGTGGCATGATATATTCAAAGTGCTGAAAAGAAAAACCCTACAACCAACAATACTGTACCATGCAAAGTTATCATTCAGAATGGGAGAGGTAAAGAGTTTCCCAAACAAAATTTAAAGGAGTTTATCACGACTAAACTGACCTTACAAGAAACGTTAAAGGAAGTTCCTTAAGAGGGAAGGAAAAGGCCATAATTAGACATAAGAAAATTACCAATAAAAAGATGTAAAATACCACAACATATACATAAAATGGAGGAGGGAAGTAAAGTTTTTCTTAGAATGTGTTTGAAAGAGGAAAGTGGGGTGGGAGGATGGGCAAAATGGGAGAAGGGGAGTGGGAGATATAGGCTTCCAGATATGGAAAAATAAGTCATTGGAATAAATACTACAAAGGGAATATAGTCAAGGATATTGTAATAGCATTGGATGGTGACAGATGGCAGCTAGATGGTAGCTACATTTGTGAGCCTAGCATAACTTATAAACTTGTTAAATCACTATATTGTACACTTGAAACTAATTTAACATTTTGTGTCAACTATACTCAAAAAAAAAAAAATCTAGGGAATATGCTAATTTTTCTTATTAGAAACTTTTAAATAATTTATTGTCAAAGTAACAAGCCTTATCCTTTTGTCTTTTTATATATAAAAAAGCATATATACTAACACATTAACTAGCAACATCTTCAGATAGTCCAGGAGATAATCTTTTCAAGGAAACATGACTAACAGCTGTAATCACTCATGCAATGAGTATTCACCACCCAGTACTAAGGGCTTATTCCTTTTTTAATGATCAGCATTTCCTACTACAGATGATGGGTTCATGCTCTTCTTCTTACATTCCATTCAGCTAGATTCGTATTTTAAAAGAATGTAAAATGTAACAGCTTGGCTAATAATGCAATTAAAAATTAGAACAATTAATAAACTATAACTTTGATTACTTCTGGAGAGAGAAATTTACTGATTGGGGATTGGGAATATGTGTATATCTTTTTGAATTCTTTTCATCATGGACATGTATCACCTATTATCAAAAAAAATTTTTAAACATGAATTGGTAAACAGAACATGCTTTTGATATAAGCAATCCTTTCAATAGTCATAATACTAATAGGAAATAAAAATATTCTACTCTCCTAAAATATTAAATAGTATTAAGCTAATTAATCCATCCATATACTTTATTTCCCAACAGATATAAAAAAAAAACACTAAAAAGAAAAGATTTATCTTCTCCCTGAGTCTTTTTTCTTAATAAGGCTGTTGCCACATTTTCACATCACTATGAGGAAAGGCTTAGATGTGATCTATTCATGCTGGCTGGTAGATTTCTTCCATTGCCTGCACACTGAGATAGGAAAACACCAAGGCAATGATTACTAGATCATTGCCTCCACATGACAAACACAACAAAATGTGTTTGAAAAAATATTTGACTGATCAACTCTGAGGCACAGTACCCCAATATTTAAACAAATTCTGAAGTCAAACTGCCCTCTGCCACTTACACTCTGTTGGACTCTCCTCTTTCAGACTTTTATAAACTAAATATGTCTCCCTAAAATTCATACATTGAAGCCCTAACCCCCAAAATGTCCATATTATTTGGAAAGTGGGTACTTAGGGATGTAATTAGGGTTAAAGTCATAAAGACAGGGCCCTAAGAACATAGGACTAGTGTCTTTACAGGAAGAAGAAACACAAGATCTTTCTTTCCCTCTACATGTGAACACAGGAAAGGCAAGGTGAGGACACAGTGAGAAAGCAGCCAGTTGCAAACCAGCAAGAGTCCCACTGGAAAGCAAATCTGCCAGCACCTCAGTCTGTAACTTCTAGCCTCCAGACTGTGAGAAAATAAATTTCTGTTACTTAATATCTAGTCTGTGGTATTTCATTACAGCAGCCCAAGTTGACTGATACAGACCCCTTATCTATAAAATAGGGATGATTATACTTACCTGTGAGATATATATGGGTTAAAATCTAAAGTACCTGTCAGTTGGTAGTATTTTTCATGTATTTTTTCCACTGTCTAATTTCCTTATTTTTTAAGCTATGTTAGAGCTTCAGATAATTAGACAAAATGGCATAGCTCTTCTGTATTAACACAAAAATGCCTAAGTTCATATTGCTTTGGGTTATCAGAGGGAAAGCTGAAGTTTGTCTTCATTATTGGCAAGTCACATTATAGAACTCCGGCAAACCTGATTATAGTCTTATTTTACAAGATTACCCTAGATAGGTTACTACTTGATGAAGTTATCTTCTTATTTTATTAAATACCTCTAGTTGCTATAGTACAGTCTGTCTGAACAATTTTCCAGCTATATGAGAGGTTTAACACATAGACTGACTTCATAAAGCACTACTAACAGTGATCATTCACCCTTCATTCACCAATACAAACATGAGAAAGTCTTAAATACCATAGGACAGGGGGCCTGGGTGGCTCAGTCAGTTAAGTGTCCAACTTCAGCTCAGGTCATGATCTCAGTTTATGAGTTTGAGCCCCACATGGAGCTCTGTGCTGACAGCTCAGAGCCTGGAGCCTGCTTCAGATTCTGTGTTTCCCTCTCTCTCTCTCTGCCCCTCCCTGCTCATACTCTGTCTCCCTCTCTCAAAAATAAACATTAAAAAAAAAAATACATACATACCAAAGGACGAATACACTAGGTGAGAAGGTAACATTATATAAAGGTGGCAACAATTTTTGCAAGATAGAAAAGTAGATGGGTGAGTTCCAACCTTACATTGCAAGGCAGAAAGAGCTGAAATTTCACTGTCTATAGAGGGGAAACCAATAACAGCAAGCTAATCTCAGAAAAGGCTCAGAAATTGAAAGCATCACATTTGTCTGAAGACAGGATGGCAAGATTGGCTGAAAACAGGATTGTGTGAATAATGGTATAAGGAGAAGGTGGACCTCCAGATCCCCCATCCAGCCTGTGCACACAGGCAACTGACCTTCCTTTCTCAACAGCAGTGAAATTCTGAAGTCAGGGCCATGAGACTCTCCAAAGAGCAGAAGTCAGTCAAAACAGAAGGATTAAGAGGATACACTAAGCATTTCAATGCTTCTTCTCAGCAATCCAAACACTGGCAGCCATACCTATACATACATCACAAGTAAGAAACTGGAAAATTTCTCTCTGCAGAAACTGATTCTCCCAAGAGATAACTCACATATACTTTGCAGTTCTTATGAATATCAAAGTCCATGAGACAACTGACTTACACACATACCCAGCACATCCATACAGCTTTTTAGTTCATGGTTCTTAAATAAGTGGCATGGATCATAAAACACTAAGAGAAGTCTCTAAGAGAATTTGGAGACCAACAAAAAGAAAAGGAATATGGAGTAATCAGAAACAATGTAGGAAAAACAAAATATTTCAACATATTAGTCAAGGTTCTCCACAGAAACAGAATTTATAGGAGATCTAGGAATTGGCTCACATAGCTGTGGAGGCTGAGAAGTCCCATAATCTGCCACCTCAAGCTGGAGAACAAGGAAAGCCTGTGGTAATATAATTCAGTCTGAGTCCTAAGGCCCAAGAACCAGGAATTCTCATGTTCAAAGCCAGGAAACATGGGCATCTCTGTTCAAGAAGAGAAAGAATGCTCCCTTCCTTTGCTTTTTTGTTCTATTTGGGCTTTCAGTGAATTAGATGATGCCTACCCACATTGGTGGAGTGGATCTTAGTCTACTGAATCAAATGGTAAACTCTTCCAGAAACACCCTCATAGACAGAAATGTCTCTGCAGACATCTGGGCACTCCTTAGCCCAGTCAAGTTGAACATAAAATTAACCACTACAAACCCTATAATATTCAAAGAAATCAAATATATTGCATACATGACAAAAGAATAGAAATGGATGAAAATGGAAACTTAATAAAATGCTGTTGTAAACTAAAGATATTATAGAAATAAATCAGTAGATAAGTTTTTTAAAAAAAAAAAAAACAAGTAAGGAAGGGGAAGTTAAGGAAATCTTACAGAACAAAAAACAAAGTAAATTACAGAAGGAAAATAAGTTATTAAAAAAAAGAAAGAAAAAAGGAAAAGACTTCCAACATGTACCTAATAGTTTTAAAAAAGAGAAAACAGAATGGAGGAAATTATCAAATCAACATGAGAAAATTTTTCAGAATCTCCCATTGTTATGGATAATGTGTCCATGCCAAGGCTCTATGTTGGCACTGCATCCTATTTTCTCTCATTGGTTACAAGGCCAGTATTCTTTCCCTCCTCCAGCCCATGTAGACAAGCAACTGATCTTCCCTTCTTAGCAGCAGTGAGATTCTGGAGTGAGGGCCATTAGACTCTGAAAAGAGAAGTCAGTTACTAGTCAAAACAGAAGGATTAAAAGGGTATACTAAGCATTTCAACACTTTCCCCTCTAACTCCAACATCATTGGTTCTTCTTACTCATTTGCATCAGCACATCAACATGCTGTTATTTCTTTCAAACCTCTTCAACTGCTGTGCCATATCTAAGTTCTCTTACAACAAAGCCCTTTAAAGACTTACTACATTTACTCTCTGCAATTCCCTTTTTCCCAATCTTTCTTGAAATCACCCAGTATAGGTTTCTATCCTCAACTTTATACCAAAACAGCTCTTAACAGGGTCATCAATGGCCTCCACATGGATAAATCCCACTGCCAGTTTTAAGTTTGATAATACCATAGAACCCAAAATTGAAAATACTAGGCATTTATCTCAGAAAAAGGATTCATGTTCTCACAAAAACCTGTACATGAATGTTTACAGCAGATATACTCATAATAGCCAAAATACTATGTCTTTTAATGGGTAAATGATTAAACATCATTGTACATTCATAACATGAGATACTATTCAGCCGTAAGGGAAAACTGTCAATACATATAACAAACTGGTTGAAACTCTAGAGAATTATGCTCATTTTTTTAAAAAAATTTTTTTTAACGTTTATTTATTTTTGAGACAGAGAGAGACAGAGAGAGACAGAGCGTGAACAGGGGAGGGGCAGAGAGAGAGGGAGACACAGAATCTGAAACAGGCTCCAGGCTCCGAGCTGTCAGCACAGAGCTTGACACGGGGCTTGAACTCACACACGAGATCATGACCTGAGCCGAAGTCCGACGCTTAACCGACTGAGCCACCCAGGCGCCCCATTATGCTCATTTTTAAAAAGCCAATCCCAAAAGGTTACATAGTATGTAGTTCCATTTATATGACATTCTTAAAAAAAGGCGTAAGAAGGGTAGGAGGAAAAGGGCACCTGGGTGGCTCAGTTGGTTAAGCGTCTGACTTGAGCTCAGGTCACGATCTCGCGGTCCGCGAGTTCGAGCCCCGCGTCGGGCTCTGGGCTGATGGCTCAGACCCTGGAGCCTGCTTCTGATTCTGTGTCTCCCTCTCTCTCTGCCTCTCCCCCGTTCATGCTGTGTCTCTGTCTCAAAAATAAATAAATGTTAAAAAAAAATTTTTTTAAAAGAAGGGTAGGAGGAAAGTGGTATAAAAGAGCAACATGAGAGATTCCTTGGGATAAGGATAATGTTCTGAACTTTTACTATATCAATGCCAATATCCTGTTGGATATTGTACCATACTTTTTGCAAGAGGCTACCATTGGGAGAAACTGAATGAAAGGTAAATGATCTCTCCATATTATGGTTTACAATTACATGTGAATCTATAATTATTTAAAATATAAAGGAGATAAAAAGCTAAGTTGGAGTTTATGTCGTTTTTTACTTTAGAACATTTAAAGTCATCCAGATAGTTCTTGTGAGGTAACTCACCCAGATGATACAGTAACAGATTGTTGTCCCTCTTGCAATGAGTAAACAAACTTTCCTGAATCCTTGAAGTCAAACTCCATTTTCCAGAAAGAATAGAATACAAAGACCTCTGTTTTAAAACATTAAAAAGGAGACTATTGGGTAGATATGGAAGGATCTGCTCTTGACAACTGTACACGTAGGCCTCACAGGATATTTTCATTGTTCAAGAAGGAATGAACAATTTGCTTTCAGGGATTGAAAAGGAAAGCTTTCTGATCTGAAAAAGATCCAAGGAACTGAATATACAGACATGATTGTGAATCACCACCATAAACCCAATCGAGGTGCTAGGTTTCTGGATAAGCTGGCCTTTTCTTTGTTGGAAAGGAGTACGGTTTGTACTGAAGGGGTTGGGTCCTGGGATAGCATTCTAGAAACCAATACTGGACAGGTGAGCTTATGTCTAACATTGAAAGAAGAACTTACTCCTTAGAGTCACATGGCTCAAAAGCCCACACCATCTATACTAGAAGCTGGGGCAGCACACATAATTGGCAAGATTTTCATACTATGCATGACTGCTAATCAAAGGAAACATGATATAAGAAGAGCTCATAGCATTACAGGCAGTAGCAAATATTAGAAACTAGAACGCTAATTGGGTATGACTTTCAGATGGCCTTTCATATAGACTGACTTTCAGGAAATGAATGGGAAGGGAGATAGACTTCCCACTCATCAAATTGGCATATTGATTCTTAAAATAGCATTAATTTGTAGAAATAAAAGACAAGTGACCAAATCTGCAGATGTGAATAGCAATATATTTAAAAATAAATAAATTTGCA
Source organism: Panthera onca (assembly GCF_046562875.1). NCBI lineage: Eukaryota > Metazoa > Chordata > Mammalia > Carnivora > Felidae > Panthera > Panthera onca. The sequence continues at coordinate 57,861,498 of NC_138342.1, read as the reverse complement.
TAAGAGAATAAACAAAGCAAATGCACTAAAGTATTAAAGGTAGGTAACTTTTTTTTTCAAATTTTCTTTAGGATGGTAGTATTGACCATCTAATGAACAAATAATAAACTTTGAAGGACGTGGAAAATGTAAATTGTACAAGAAAACAGAGAAATAAAATGAAATCCGTAAATACAGAATAAAGCTCTATCTCTTTGAAGCAGTTAAGTCTAACCTTATGCTTGCAATATAATTGAGTAGCACAACACCAGATTCTTATTTAAAACTCACATTTCTGATTTTTACAGCTTTGTTTTTAAAATCCTCACCTGAGGTGTTGCTATAGTTTATTTTCTGGAAAACAAGGTGACGTTTTGCCAAAGGGCATCTTCTTTTTCAAATTGTCCTTGCATAAATGAAGTCCAACGTGGAATGCTTTCAGTTTTATACATTGCATTTTTGTGTGTGTGTGAAACCATTTAACCAATACTGCCTACTTGTTAACATTGCTTCCAAGTGGCAGATTCAGATAATCTGGAATCAGTTTCTGAAATGCAGTTGCTTCAGAGACAATGAGTAATTGCACAGAAAAACTCAACTGGGCTGATTTATGTATAGGAATCAATCTCTTCAGGATGAAAAATGAAATTGATTTTTTTTCCTGCTTCTTAGACAAGAACACTGCAAAAGACCTTTCAGAACACAAGAGATCAAAGCACAGGTTGATGACAGCCAAATTGTTAGATGTGAGACCTCTGTACTGAAGTAAGCTATCCTACGGTCTTTGGAGCTTACATGTAAGTAGTCAAACTACCAGAATGGCAAAGAAAACCAGAACTCAGAGAAAAGTAGACATTATTTATATGTCTATCCAACACTCCCTTAAAGTTAAATGCACTTATGTGTGTGAACAGTATGTGGATAATGATATGGCCATACATATAATTAAAGTAACTGTCTTAGTCTGCTTGGGATCCTATAAGTTACCATAGACTGGGTAGCTTATAAGCAACAGAAGTTTATTTCTCAGAGGTCTAGAGGATGGAAGCCCAAATCAGAATGCCACCAGTTGGATAGGGCCCTTTTCTGGGTTGCAGACTGCAAACTTATCAGTGTGTCCTCCCAGGGCAGAGGGGGGAAGCAAGCACCCTCAGGACTCTAAGGGCATTAATCACATAATGAGGGCTCCACTCTGTTGACCTAATCACCTCCCAAAGGCTCTACCTTCTGTAGCTATCACTGTTAGGATTTCACCATGAAATCTGGGAGGATAAAAACACTGTCTATAGCAGAAGCCATATGGTAAGATTTCAGGACACCAGGAAAAAGTAATACTTTTTAAATACCTGATCTTCCAGCTATTAGAGATGAATTTGACAAAATCTCCCATTACAGTGAAAATAACCTTGAAGAAGTAAGCCTTTTTTCTGGATCAAATCTTCTCCTGAAAGCAGCTTTAAGAATTATATTATATGAAGGGAATATAGTCATAGTCATGAAGTGTTAAAGAAGATGAAAGAATGAAAAGTCGAAGAAAACTTGTTTTCATTGATCTAAATCTATGTACATTGCCTTTGTTAGGATGCATAGAACTTTGACATACTCTGGTATAAAGAAAAATCTCTGAGTTACAAGCCATTCACACAGCTAATATTATAACATAGAATTTTTAAAAATCCTTAAGATCAGTGATAGTTTTACTTTCCTATTCACTAGGATACTCTGACTCTCTGACATTCCAGATTTAGAGTCCATCAGCAGAATCATTTGAGACTTTATGAGGTGATGACATATTCCTGCCTCTGCTTCATTAACATTACTTTGACTGACATTATACTCTAATTATTCCATGCCTGTCCAACTTTTTCTATTTAACCTATAACCTGCCTGATCTAGGATAACAGCCTGGTTCTCACTCTTTGCACTCAGCTACATTGTCTGTTTAAAAGAAAATTCCAGATTTCTCATACACACACACACACACACACACACACACACACACACACACAGAGTTTCATGTACTCACACTCCACCCTAAGACATGGTTCTAAATTCTAGCTGTACATTAGAATTACTTGAAAGGCCTAAAATGTAGATGTTCAGCCTCCAAATCTAATTAATTGAATCAAAATCTCTATAGATAGGACCCAGGCATCAGCATTTTTCAAAAAAAAAAAAAAAAAAAAAACCCTTTAGTGAATAGAAAGAGTTCAGAACCACTGGCAAACTGAGTTCAAATTCTTCATCCCTAGTGTACCTAGGAGTCATTTGAAGACCTTGATAGAAGTGAAAGTTTATCAATTCTCTAAATCCCGGATAGAATACCACTAATCAACATTCTTAGCAAGCAGCTATAATGCTCATACAGGAAGATGTGATCCTTAAATCACATCAGTAACAAACTTCTTTAGCAGCCCTAATATAAAACTAGATCTAATAAATACACTTTAAAAGTTTCAGATAGGGCCTGCCATTAATTTACTATTAATTATAAAGACAATTCTCCATCTAAAAAGTGAATAAAAATTAATATAAAAGAACACATTGCTGAAAATGTGATGAACTAGATGTGTCAAGAAACATTTTATAGGATATCTAAAATTTCAGGATAATAAGTATTTTGTTATGAATATGAGACGACAGTAAAGTATGGAAAACATTAAGAAGCTGGAATTATTGCATTTTTCTGTTGGCTTTTCCTTTTTATCCCACCTTCTTAATGTTGGATTTCCACAGGGCTTAACATCTCGGTCTTCTTTTCTCTGTCAACACTGACTCCTTTGGTAAATGATGCTGTTCCATGGCTTTAAATACATCACATATGCTTACAATGGGTAAGTTTTTATTTCAATTCAATTATCTAACTTAAACTCTAGGGTCCATCTAATAGTTATTCAAATTCAACATGGGGAGAGCAAAGCAAATAGACTTCACAGTGAAGAGGCCAAGAAAACAGTGCACAGAAAAAGCACTGAAGATCTATAAAGAGTCCATCCTGATTCTTCATGGAGTATTGATCAAAGTATACATTTGAGGAAACCATTTAAAGTCAGGAAAAATACTTGGGGTCCATACAGGGCAGAAAAAAGAAATCCTGTTCTCACCAGATTTCACATAAAATCTCACTACTCATAAGGCATCCAGTAGAGTACTCAGTTTTGCCTCAGTAATAGAAAAATTAGCCCCAACTTAAATGCTGTTCTAGCCCCATCTAGCAAACTTAAAAGATCTAAAGTGGGTTGCAGTGTTTTCTAGTAAAAAAGGTATATCCCACACAAAACTCAAGACTGTAAGAATAGAAATATATCCAGCACAAAGAAAGGTACAATTCACTATGTCTAATATACAATAAAATGTTATATATGCAAAGCAGAAAAACAGGACCCATATGAGAAAGGTCTATAATGAAAATTCAACCCAGAAATGATACAGATCATACAATTAGTAAACAAGCACATTAAAAATTATAGGTGTATATTGAATCATTCATGAAAGCAGAGAGATTAATCAGGTTAATGTAGTTTTTAGAAGGACACAAACCAAAGTTCTAGAGATGAAAACGAAGGTGTTTAAAATGGAAAATAAAAGTATATGTGGGATTAACAGATTAGATGTTGCAGGTGAAAAGATTGAATTTGAAGACATACCAATAGGGTTATCTTAAATGAAACATAGAGCACCAATTATTTGTGGGACAGCTTCAAGCACCCTAACATATAAATGTAACTAGAGTACCTAAATTGGAGAAGGTGGGGGGGGAACAAAAACATTTGAAGATATAGTAACTGGAAAAATTTTGTATTTGATGAAAAATATAAATTAATATATCAAAAAATCACCATGAACACCAAACACAAGGAAAATGGGGAAAACTACACCAAAGCAAAAAGTAATCTACTTTCTCAATGTTGTCTCTGTCACTGGCTTTAAGTGTGACTGTTACAGAACCTGGTCTGGATCACCTGGCGGTAGAACCAAGTGGCACTCAGAGATCTTGGAAGGCAGGTTTATTTCACACCAGCGGGCCCAGAGAAGATCACTCTCCAGAGGTCTGAGTCCAGAGCATAAACATGGGGGGGCACTTTATAGTCTGTTACTTCTGCATTAGTAATTTGGCACTCACGTGGCAAGTGGGGCAGGAAGAAGAAGCTGGAACGGGAGGCTTTGGTTGGGGACTGGAATTTCCCTATCAGTCCTGTCAGCCATCTTATAATTTTTCCCTATCCTGATGAGAGAAAAAAGATCTTTTATATACAAAGGGTAAAAAATAATAATGGCAGCAGCCATCATGTCAGAAACAATGCAAGCCAGAAGATCATGAAGTATTATCATATTGATTTATAAAGTATTGAATGTAAAAAAAAGTAAACTTAAATTGATATCCAGTGATAAACTCCTATATTAAAAAGAAAGCATTCAAATCAATGATCTCAGCTTCAATATTAACAAGGGAAATATGAGTAAATTGTCAGAGGAAGTTATCAAGAGGACATGGCCACTGGTGACCTTTGACCCTGACAATCAAAGGCTCCTCATCCTCTCCTTTATCCATGAAAGTGAATTCTGCTTGCCTTCCCCACACCTAGGGGCTGCCCCAAGGACACAGCTTTGAAATAATAATATGGTACTAAGACTATCTAGACAGTATGTGACTGAACCCAGTTAAGGCTTCTATAAAAACTTTTAAGATGTGACAGGTGGATGTGGAGATCTATTTGTTTTATAGCTGCCTAATGCAACCCTCATATGTAACCTCCCTTTGCTTATTAAACTGCCACCTACCAATATGAAGTGGTCTGCCTCTTTCTCCAGTCTTTCTTTGCCTCTGAGTAGGGGGCCAATTTCAAATTATTCCTGGGAAGCCCCCAAGGAGCTTGTGAACCAACAACTGGTAAGCCAGTCAGGAGATTAAAGAAATGGGCCTTGGAGAAAGTCCTATCAGGTAAAGCCTGAATTTGCCTCTGCAGGAAGGGATGGCCCTACACATCTCTTAAGTTCCCTAGCCTTGAGAAAGATGCATCTGCAAGGGAAACCCTAAATTGGCCTTTGATCTCTATATGAGGATGATGGACCATATGTCAGGTGCTTGTGGACCACCACATGAGTACAGGATGCCCCCAAAATGCTGGCTTCTCTAACCCACTTGTTTGAGGCATTACAGGAAGCACACTGCAGCAGAGGAAGGCAAACGCATGAATGCCACAGTGGGATGGCCTCTGATGAAGGACCATAAGGCAAGCTGAGGGCCAAGCACAAGCTAGCATTACTCCCCCACCCCCAGGTGGGATATATGTGGCATTCCTCAGACACTCCTGGCTGCCCAAGGACAAAGAAAAGGACAGAAAACAAGCGGTTAAACTGATAGAGTGTCTATCAGTTTACAAATGTCTTGGTAAATTACCAAAAAAATGCAATCTTATAAGTAGCCTAATCTCCAACCTACGGAGTCAGTTTCCTGGAGGCCCAACATCACCCTCCCCTCCATAGTGATGTGGGGAACAAAGGCAAGTAGGAAATGGCTGATAAAATTAAGTTTCCTTATAACCTGCAGCCCATTGAAAAATACTTGGGGCAGGAGGGTATAAAACATTTCTCCAGGAACTCCCTAAATTCTTAATGTCTTGATGTTAATGTTAAGACATTAATCTTAATGTCTTAATGTTAATGATTTGCTAGAGGGAAAACCAACCTTAGCTTGACAATAGCTAGGCCTCCAGTAATCTGTGGAGTTATTAGCATGTGAAAAATCCCTTTAAAAAACTCCCTTTTGACTTTACCTCCCCCAGGCCCATAGGATATAAGGAGCCACTCTTCACACCCCCAGTGCAGCTCTTTCTGCCCATGGGTCCTGTCCCCGTGCTTTAATAAATAAAGCAAAAAGCACCAAAGACATATTCAAGAATTCTTTCCTGGCTGTCAGCTCTGAACCCCTCCATCACCCCAAAACTTCATCAGCATCTACTGTGGCAATTCAGATGGCCACTGATGCCCAGCTAGAAGCTGAAGCTCGAATCAGAGAAAGGATGGAGATTAGAGATGTGGAAGGTGGTGGTCAGGGGTCTGCTATCTTCAGAGTTGACAGACAAGGTGGGATTGCAGAATAAGAGTCTTAGTATACCATTTTGCAAAGTTAGGAGAGCACAAGATGCCACAGATTAAGACTGAGAGGCTTATGACAAAGCCTTATAAGGATGCTAAGACTTGGAATCTCTGAAACAATGATGAAAATAAACAGAAGAATGATTTTAAAAAAGAGGAGACATCCCAAGCTGTCTGAGCGCTAACACAAAGGAGTATTTTAAATAACAATTACCAAAAAAAAAATCCTAGGAGAAAATTTGCATTTTTTTCTGTTAGAGTCTTATGTCTTTGAAATGTAAACACCCCAGAAGATAACCAAATACTGCACACTTAAAGAAAAAAAGGGGAGGATTTTAATACCAAAAGGACAAGGATACAAAGGTTTTCCATTAAGAAGACAGTTTTCTTAGATTATCAGTCTGCTCTTAATAAGAAACTATAAACAGTCTTTTTTTTTTTTTTAACCTTTAACATAATCTGCCTGGAAAATAAAGATTCTATGTTTTGTCTATATCAGGTCTTTGATTTAAGCTAGCTGCACTGTGAATGTAACCAACTGCTTTTTCATGTTTTAGTAAAAACATTGCACTTGCATTTATAAATACAATGTGCTGTTTTATACTCTAATACTGTCTTAATTCTCTCAAATTTTCCACTGCCATCTGTCATTATAAAATCCAAGGGAGCAACCTCAAATAATATAAAACAAAGAGCACAATACATAAGGCGATGCAAATGAGCTTTTCCACTGTAGGAAACCTGGTGGTCTCCAGGGAGTGTGGAGGCCACTTTTAGGCAAACAGGCTTGGAATGAAGAAAGGGCCACCTGGATGAATATAGACAGGCCCATCAGGCAACCCACCCTGAAATATCCATGGTCCCTAAATTGACCAATAGGCTACTTACAACCAGGCACAGTTACCAAAAAGGGAAAATTCTGTAAGTACCATACCTCCTCACTTTCCCTCCTTAAAAGCAGTCCCCTCCCACTCGCCTCCTTGCAGACAGCCTGACCTCTGCTGTCCTGCCCCCTGCCCCCCCTCCTGCAGTATATTCAAGAAGCTTCTATCTCCTTTGTTCTGCCTCAAGTGAATTTTTTCACCACCTGTGCACCACTGGCTTCCACCCAATCATTGCCTGACATTTGCGAGCCCCCATCAGATCAAGAGATCATTTAGGTGCCCCATTTAGGCACCATGGTGAGTAGAGGCTTAGGGAAATAGTTAGAATTAGCAAGCCCTGGGGCACCTGGGTAGCTCAGTCGGTTAAGCATCTGAGTTAAGCTTTGGACTTCAGCTCAGGTCATAATCTCATGGTTCGTGAGTTCAAGGAAAAAAAAAAATCATAGGATTAACATAGCATGACTCAGGAAAAATTATACAAAATTCAAGTTTCAGTGTCCATGAACATTTTTATTGAAACACATTCATGTTAATTCATTTGCATATTAATTATGGTTGTTTTTATGCTACAGAATCAGAGCTGAGTAGCTGTCAGAGAGCTTATGGTACAGAAAGCCTAAAATCTTTACCATCTGGTCCTTTAAGAAAAAGTTTGCAAGGCACCTGGGTGGTTCAGTTGGTTAGGCAACTGACTTCAGCTCAGGTCATGATCTCACAGTTTGTGAGTTTGAGCCCCACATCAGGCCCCGTGCTGACAGCTCAGAGCCTGGAGCCTGCTTCAGATTCTATGTCTCCTTCTCTCTCTGTACCTCCCCTGCTTGCACTGTTTCTCTCTCTTCTCTCAAAAATAAAGATTTAAAAAGTTAAAATAAATAAGCCTTTAAAAAAAAGTTTGCCTATTCATACGCTTGACTACCTTACCAGGTGTTGATGCAGAACTTTTGTTTATATTATCTGCTAATTGCAATCTGTAGGGGACAATACAAATTTGAGGGATTAGTATTCCAAGGAACAAGAAGGGAATCTTAACAGAAACTAACCAACAATCATAGCAGAAAGGCCAAAACATTTAAAAAGCAAAGGTCATAAACAGAAGAACCCTTTGTGACTTGCAGTAAAATCGCTATTTTGATTAAAAGAATGCTTTGGGAATAGAATATTATGCCTAGATTAGGTTGATTTTGTTACATGATGATCAATAAGATCATCATGATGATTAGAATCCAGCTAAAAGTTTCCCACATAGAAAAACAGTATTCTAAAGCTAATTGCATCGTCCTTTGATGAAAGGGGGCGGGAGAGGCTTGTATTGGTTTGACAATGTTGAACGTGACCTGAGCCCTGTGTTCCCTGAATGGGATGGTTTAGAAATAGAAGGTTAACCCCCGCCCATCCTTTTGTGTCCTGAGAAATGGCCATTACATATTCTGAAATAGCTCACACCTCCACCTTTCTCAGTTAAGATACATCCCCACTCTTCCTCAGTCTTTTTTTGTACAAAACCCTAAATTTCTCCTTTTGAGAACTTCCTAATCAAAATAGCCTTAACCTTCCCTTCAACTTGATTAACCTTTAGACAGGTTTCTTACTATCAGCCCTGACTTCCCTTTCCTTAGAATATTTACTTGAGAAAACTTGTAATTATAAAATCATTCCTTGACCCTTGGAGATATGTATCTTTTCCCAGCTGCTTGCCAATCTTATAACCTAGAATGTCTTTCTTAAGGACATGGGGCCATTCCTTTAAAATGTAACCATCAAGGAAGATAGCACTCATCTCCCCCATCTCTCTGGGAGGCAGAAGGCTAATTTTGGTTAAGTACCAGTTTGCAAACACAGTTTGTCTAATCCCACTGATCACCTTCCTCCTCCCCAAAGTCCTCCTATACTTTTCTGCTTACTCATTCCAGCACTTAAATTCCCATCTTTTGTCTGAGTGGATTTGAGTTCCATCTCTCTGCTCTGTTGCAATAGTCTCTCTCTCTCTCTCATTGCAATACTCTTGAACAAAGTCTTCCTTGTTTAATTCTATTTCATGTAATTTCTCTTTAACATTACTTATTAATGAATATACTCTTTATTGCAGAATAAAATTATCTCAACTGTCCAGTGTGTTTTATCTTTCACAATTTCAAGACCGTCATGAAATTTTTTTTTTAACATTTATTTTTGAGACAGAGACAGAGCATGAACGGGGGAGGGTCAGAGAGAGGGAGACACAGAATCTGAAACAGGCTCCAGGCTCCGAGCTGTCAGCACAGAGCCCGACGCGGGGCTCGAACTCACGGACTGCGAGATCATGACCTGAGACGAAGTCGGCCGCTTAACCGACTGAGCCACCCAGACGCCCCAGTGAAATTTTTGTTGTATGAAATTGTAGGCTTAGATTCGGGAAGGTAGAAGAAATGGTAGCAAATCTGTATTTATACCAAGATAAATCTTAAAAGAAGCTACAAAAATTTAGAACATTATTTCCTTCTCTTGATATCTACTCCTTCTACCTGAAGCTAACTAAATTTGCTAGGCTTTCAAAGACATCCATCCTTCCTATAATTAAGTTTTGTTGGATTTCATCCAGCCCCTAGTACTCCAGGATCCACAGTAAAAGTAGAAACCTTTCCCTCTGGTAGTTTGGATGGCAAAATTCAGGAAAGATGCTAAAAATGTTTAAAGCTCTAATGTTAGATCACATTTCCTGCTCACATGCAAGACTCCCTTCAATTACTTATAATGCCTCTTTAGAAACAGGGTAAGGAAGCCTTCCATGAAATGTGTGAAATGAACGCAGTTAAACACAGGTTTTTTGTTTAAAAAAAAAATAGAGTGGTTTCTGCTAATGCCTAAAGGAATTGAATTGGCTTTCTCTTAGCAAAACTTAAAAATGGTCCTATATACTATCTATTGAAAGGTTAACATGTTTCCTCATTAGCATTTTAATAATTGAATGTTCAGTGAAGTGACTATTCACCATCTTCTTCTATCATTTTATCTTTATGTTCACTTGAAAGACACTTAAGGAAAAAACAACTTTTGGGGCACCTGGGTGGCTCAGTTAGTTAAGCTGCAGACTTCAGCTCAGGTCATGATCTCGTGGTTCATGAGTCCGAGCTCTGTGTCAGGCTCTGTGCTGACAACTCAGAGCCTGAAGCCTGCTTCTAATTCTATGTCTCCCTCTCTCTCTTTGCCCTGCCCCTGCCCACACTCTGTCTCTCTCAAAAATGAAAAAAGTAAACATTAAAAATTTTTAAAAACCCAAAACTTTTAACACTGCCATTCATTGTCAAGTATTTGTAACATTTGTTATTAGACTAGAAACTAACAACCACAGGGGGGCACCTGGGTGGCTCAATTCGTTAAGTGTCCCACTTCAGCTCAGGTCATGATCTTGTAATCTGTGAGTTCAAGCCCTGCATCAGGCTCTGCGCTGACAGCTCAGAGCCTGGAACATGCTTCAGATTCTGTGTCATCTTCTCTCTCTGCCCTTCTTCCACTCACACGCTCTCTCTCAAAAATAAACATTAAAAAAATAAACAACCACAGACTATAGTGTTAAAAGGATAAAAAACTATTTTTGCTAGTTTAATAAGATAATAGTTCATATTATTGACAATTTCTATATACCTATGCATGTCTCATAGTTTTAATTTCCCTTTTGCATTTTTCCCTTCTACCATTCTGACATTTCTTATGTAGGCAAAAAGTTAGTCCTCATAAAAGGTAGGAATATCTTAAACTTACTGAACTCAGACTATTGTTTCCTAGATGACTTATTTTTCCAAAGATTTTAATTTATTCCATGTGCCCTATTTTCTTGACTCACCTTTATGTTACAAGGTTATTACAGAGGTCAAAAATATTTTCTCATATCCAGATAACTAAATTTTCTACATCTCCCACCTTCACTATAAAAATATGTTCTTAGAATCAAATGACCCATTTCTGAGGTATGAGATTTTCTCTGAATAATTTTCTCTCATTTTAATTCTATTAAAATCCCAAGTATTTATTAACTTCTCGGTCACCTTGAACACCTGTTGTTGAACTTTGCTTTTGAGGAGAAATGCCTTTTTGATTGAAACCAAATGATAAAAACAATGAAACAATAAAATACCTGATTTCAGTTACTTCTACACCCCTACAAAAATATCCTTTACCCTCCATGGTAAAGGATGGCTAGGTTGCTGCTTTGTTGGTGGTGAATTAACTAATGGTCCACATAAAATTAGGAGCTATATTTGCAGTTATTCCTTCTGCAAATGGTTTCTTTTATATATCATTTAACGGATAACAATCACCATTCAGTTGTCAGCAGTACCTAAGGGAAGGCATGTGCTTAATTTCATTCTAATTGAAAGGACCAAAGAGATAGAGCCTTGGCATGTAGAAGGCACTTATCCCTAGCAGATTCACTAATCTCAACGTTTAAAAATACATACTTTGAGTATACCTTGCTTCACCATGAAAAATAGAGTGATCATTCTATAATGATGCTTCCCTGTCAAAATCATATGGTATATCTTAAATTAGTATATCTAATGTCAGAGAAAGTAACAAAAAGTTGATGAACAAGGAGATATTGACTAACATTGCCTATTGTTTTCAATGGAAGACACTTGACCATGTACAATGATATGGAGATAAGCACCGTTGAAGTGGCGAGATGGAATCTATAAGGATGAATGTAAATTCTGTAGAAATTCTGAGAAAGTGGAGATAGGATTCAAATAAAAAGAAACTTTTATAATGTGAAGAGCAAGTGATTTGCACAAGGCCTACCATATTGAATGGTAGCTATTATATCAATTAGGATATAGCTCTCTATGAAGGAAGATACTTTTGGTTGCAAACAAAAAACTCAACTCAATCTGGCTTTAAAAAAGAATAATTTATTAGCACATGTAACTAAAAATAGGGTTAATGGGCTCAAGCATGTTTTTAGTTAGAGTTCCAGTTCCATTTTCTTGGCTTGTAATAACAAAAGTTGAAATACTTCCTGATCTGTCATCCATAAAACATCTCTTGGGGCCATCTCTTCAAGGCCTTACTCTGATTAGTTTAATTTAGTTTACACATCTTTTCCTGAATCCCCATGGGCAGGAGATTAAACTGTGGCAAAGTGGGAATTAATTATGCTAATAGGTTGTCTCCAGAAAATGTTTACTAGATATGGGACAAATCTCACCTGAACATACCAGTTGCTGCACAATGAATAGGGGGTGAAATAGAAACTGGTAAGAAAACTAAAACAGTATACTATATAAGGCATAACAAACTATCAAGATAGAACTAACTTGGATTTCCCAAAATAATGGTAGGGTGTTAAACATTTGCTTTCCTTCTCCATTTCTCCCTTGAGGATAGATTGAAAAAAGAATCTTTTCAGTTGATTGGTATAACTAGAAGTTGATAAGGAAGAGAAACCCCAATTTTGTCTACCAGGAGTTATCACAGCTAAGTATGTTGATGGATTGAGGAAACTTTACCAATAGTGTTATTAAGAACCAGAGTATTTGCTACCTAAAAATTGCCCAGAAAATCTTACAGAAATGAAATGCAATTCAGACATTAAGTACATTTTTATTGTTTTTAAATTCATAAACTTAATTGGATTCTCTGTACAGTCAACTCAGTTCTTGTTCTGAGAATGTATTCACTCCTTAGGACATAAGAGATCAAGACAGAATTTGAAATAGAGTATAATCACTGCATTGATTACACATGGAGTCAATGTTCTCATTCTGTTCCTTATATGGTGGTTATGCTATGTTCTTCCATTTTCTGATTCTATCCAATTTTAAGGAGTCTTCTAAAAATCCCTTGAGGCTTTAAGATTTAAAAGGGATTTTCATTCATTTCCCTGAATACAACCAATCATCTTGTTACTTTCTCTTTGATGAACTCTTCTTCAAACCCTGAGGACTCATATTTTAGAACAGTGACATTTGCATTCCTGCCTATTCTCAAATATTGTTTACTCCTCTTCCTTATATTTGCTCTACACAAGTACCAATTTCCTGTTTTCCTAGTCCCAGTGTTTCTCAACTCAGCTGAATATTAGATTCACCTGGACAACTTTAATAGGCCGTGAGGGGAGGAAGAAAGGGGAAGGAAAGGGACAAAAAACCAGTGGATTTAGAGTGAACTAGATGTGACCAATGGTGCTGCCAGTTCTAGGACTTGGGGACTAGCTATTGTTTATCTTGAAAACATCTATGTAATAGTTTATATCTGCTTGGCTACAGAAGAAGGTGAGATTTCTCCTGTCCACAATTTCTTCAACAGATTGCCTGTGATACATATCACATTCTGATTTAATGCTTACTCAATAATTGTTTTTATCTTTACCTTTGTAGAGAGATTTCTGAGCTGAACTTACCCTCTTCTTCTGTCTTGTCCTTCATCTTGCTACCAGGAATATGGATGCTGCCAGGCACACAGACAAGTAACAAGATAGGAGGAGCTTGGACCATGATGCCGTAGAATAACAGATCATCTACAGAAATTTCATGTGAGATGAATAGACTATCTAGTTTAAGCTACTGTTAGTTGGACTTATCTGTTAATTGTTGCTGAACCTAGTATTAACCAGAATGGGAAGAAAACCCGAGGCAATAGTGGGTTCACAAGTCCCAAGGCAATGTTTCTAAAATCAGAAGACTAGTTCAGCATGAAATTAGCAAGAAAGGGAAGAAATACTACAGGAGCACTATTCACTGATGACATACACTGGGGATATAAACTGAGTCCAGAACACCATAGTAACAGGAAAACAATGGGAAGTCCCTGAAGGATCAGGAAAGTGATAGAATCCAATGTGCTTTCAAAGGACTCACTCTGATTATCCTGTGAGAAATGGAGAGAAGACAGGCAACAGAATATTCAGGGAAGCCATTAAAAGGCTGTGCTAGTAATCAAACAAAGAAGTGACTAAGCACAGATTAAAGTGGTAGCAAAGAATATAAAAATGGAATATATGGGTTAGAGATGGGCAAGTTTCTTTCAGAGCCCTGATTTTCTCTTCTGGGAGACTGGGATACTAATACTTTTTCTCATAACACTTCTGTCACAGTTAATAATGCATGTAAAGTGACTAGAAGCATCCTTGGCAGAAAGAGAGAGCTTAATTAAGGTTATCTATTGCCATCACTATTAAAACAATCATCTTGGAAGTGACAGGACTTATTAACAGCTTTTTTAAAACTATGACCTACTATGTGCTGGACACTTACCAGATGTTATACCAACCCCTAGCTAGAGTCTACTGGAGTAAGGGCGATTGGTTTTATTTTGTGTCATAGTTTCAGAGTACATATTCAGTTTTTTTTACTGATATGTTTATTAACTGTTTAAATTATAGCAGATATGCAGTTTTTACCTCAACTCTCAGAGACAAAGGATACACACACACACAGTATATATTTTATTTCTCTAAATCTAATCTCTAAATTAAATTCCTTCTGAATTTCCACACTCTTCACCAGCAAGAAATTCAATCTCATTGTAATTTATAGGGCCCTTCTCTAAGGTTATATAAAAGCTTCAGAGTCTGATTTATTCCAAGACATCCAACAAGGACTTTTCATCAGTCTACACTGGAAAAGCCCATACAATGGAAAGTATGAAGCAGGGAACACTGCTGTTTCATTGGACATCTTGGGCACCATGATTCTTGCCAGTTTGGGGAGTTAGGTTCCTGGTAAGCAGCTTTCAACTCCATCTGAGGTTCTGCTACCTCCCTGGGTGCTCCATAGAAACGGACTGCTGAATCCTACAGGAGGTATCCCATATAACCTGAGGACTTTCTCAGTTTCTGAAAAGTATCTATTGACAATCCTTAGTTCCTCTTTCATGAACACCTCAGTCTATTTCCTCCCTATCCTTACTGTTCAAAACACACTACTATTCTTTTTTGCTTACATTTAGTTCATGCATAAGAACAACCACCATTTCCTAAGTGTCTAGGGACTCAGATCAATACTGTGGGAGCAGAAAGTTGGGGAATTTTGGTCATTTACCAAATGGCTTCATTTATGAACATAATGGGCTTGCTAAACAGGTTCTAGCAAGCCCTAGGTACTTTTACTGACAGGAGATCACTTAGGGTTACCAAGACAGAGCAAGAAAGCATATGAGGTAATTTTTACTCTTTATATCTTGCATTGTATCACGGGACTATATCCATGCTTACTCCCTTGTCAGATATGTTATCAAATGAATTAAGTCCACCTATCAGTGTTTCAGGTAAGAAAAAGAAAAGTTGTAAGAGAAGTAATTCCTGCCAGTGTGAAATTAAAAGGTGAAGACTGTGGGCACCTGATGACTCAGCTGGTTAAGCGTCCAACTCATTCAGCTCAGATCATGATCTCATGGTTCATGGGTCTGAGCCCTACATTGGGCTCTCTGCTGTCATCACGGAGCCCACTTCAGATCTTCTGTCTCTCTCTCTTCCCCTCCCCTACTTGCACTCTCTCTCAAAAATAAACATCTTTTTAAAAAAGATGAAGACTGGTTACTTGTTGCTGAGAATTATTGAGATTCTTGAAGAAGCACTTCTTGTAGACCAGGCCATCTCCACAAAGTTTGATGAAATGAAAAATCTTATTTCTATTTTTTGTTGTTGTTCTAAGAGTGAGATAAAGGTAGGAATTTCCATATACATTCAAGTCATTGAAACAATTCAAACAAAAAGACCTTAAACAGCCCTGAGAACCCAATGGAAGTACTATTGGATGATTAAATGCCATCTTTAATGGAAAATAAGAACTGTTACAAATCCATCTGATAGATGGCTCTTAGAATGTTGAAACCTTCTAAAATCATGGTCTATGCATTATGAAAACAATATGCAGAGGGAGCTTTCCCCTAATATTCATTTTCTCCCCAAACACACATCTCCTTTCAAACAAATCTGTTAACTCAGATACTTTTTAATGGTTGTATCAGGCCATTCTCTCTCCCTTACCTCCTGCTTGCCCAGACCCCAAGAGCAGTTTGGTCTCTCCCCCAACAGTTCACAGAAGCAGCTCTCACAGACGTACATAGTTTATCGTTCCTAATGGGCATAAACCACAGAAGTCTTTATTTTCCCCGGTGAGGAAAAGATGGTGGAAGAACAGTTCAGACCTTTACTCTGTAAATTCTGTAAACAATCTAAATGTCTATTGACAGGAGAATGGATAAATAAAATATAGCATATCCATATAAGTGTTACATAGCTGTTAAAATGAAGTAGAGTTACTGTCATCAACCTAAGTAAACCTCAAAATTACTGTTTTTGAGAAAAAAGACACATTGCCAAAAGTAGCTCACAGTGTTGACAGCATTATAGAAGCATGCAAAACAATACTGTTTAGCAAATCATTCAGTTAGAGTAAGAATATTAGGAATCAAAATTTTCATTCAACTGAAAAAAATTCAAAAAAAAAAAGAGGGTCATTTGGAGTCCTATGAAGAGGAGCCAATCCTCTCTGTAAACTTTTATTCCCATTTCTATATGCTTTCGTTATTGAGGACACAGCTTCGTATACCATAGTCTGCAAACCATTGTTTTTGTGTGTACAATACATTCTGAAGGACACCTCCCAAAATAGTGTGCTGAAAGTTAACTTCTTTTCAAAGTCCTCTTTTGCTCTGGGCCTATTCAAATCTAGCCAACTTTCAAGTCACTAAAAGACTAAGTCAAAGAAGTATTCCCAAATGCATTATATACCACTTAAAAATCCAAAGAGGTTTACCTAGTGCAGTCTTTTCTATAGGACCTCTAAACACTTTACCTATATGATAGCCCCTGAATCTTCCAAGAGTTTCTCTCTCATCTTCAACCACTCATGTGTCCTACTGGGATATCAGAGTACATTCTAATTCCTATTCTAATTCTATTCCTATTCTATTCTAATCCTATTCAACATATCCAATTAACCCTGATGTCAATGATATAGTGAACTAGCATGATATTCTGCAGAATATCAACATGGTCTTCATATTATACTGTCATAAAGAACAGGTGGGTTAACATAACCCTGAGACGAAATAGTGGTCATGCAGTGACTATAGGAGATATGGGTCTCTGAACACTACCTTTCCTAAACCTGGGCTTTCTGGATTTCACAGCATGGTTTAAATTGAGAAGTGGCAAAACAGAGCTTGTCAATTTCTTTTTAATCAACACAGTTACTGTATAAGTCAATGACTTATCTCCAGTACCTCTACTCAACCAATCATTAAAGTCAGTTATATCAATGTTACTCTGCATGCCAACGGTCATATCACCCTATCACCAGCAGTGAGGTATGATCACTGTATGATCAGAGAATTACCACTTCTAGAGTACCATCTTGAGGATCTGCTAGAAAAACACTACTGGAGCTATTTAGGGTACCAACTCTGCTAGCCTGGACTTCTACAAGCAGAGACCCAGACAGGGCTTGCACATATATTTTTTGAGATATGCTTATGCTCCAGAATGGTTCCCTCAGAGGAATGATTTAGAACCTTAAAATTCTCTGCCTGTAGATGGAAAAAGAGTAGTATTTATCTACCAACTCCTATGCCCATTGCCTAGGCCTATCTCATGGCGTGATAACTATCTCATCCTCCCAGCTTTGAACATTCATCAGAATGACTGAGGATTTTCACAGGTGACCCATGAAGATATTGTAAAGAAGCCCTGAGGCACAAAATGAGGTTCCCAATGCAGCTGAAATAAGGTAGTGCCAGGTTACACCTGTTCAAATTTTTACAGCAATGTTTGAGGCTGTGGGGGGTGGGGGGGGGTGCGTGGGAGGTGGGAATGGACTGAGACAATGTAAGGCAAGGCACAAGCAGACTTGCCCATGTTCCTGACAGGAAAGAAAATCTGGAAATCCTGGTAGACACTCATCTGGTGCACCATAAACCCCATTAAATACATATTTAGGAACACAGTCTGTCACTCCATGAAGCTTAGGACAGGATGTGCCTTATTTATCATAATAAGTGCTCAAATATTTGTTGAATAAATGGTTGAAAGAATAAGTGAACAATGCTGCTTATCACTGAATTGTTAATGGAGGAAATTTTTAAATCATGTCATTTTACTACTTGTGTAGATACAGGACTCCTGTTAAGTAACAGTGCACTGAAACATTTTCTCATGCTTTATAAAATACGTATTATCCAGGCAGTCAGTATCTATAATGCCTTCATGACAAACAGGGACAAAGGCAAACTCAAGTTTCTATAGGTTCAACCAATCCATATTTACAGAATATAAAAGATTAAATGATTCAGTGATCATTCTTTAACCCAAGTTAGCATGAAAGAGAATTTGAAATGAAGCAGAGTTTAAGGTAGCTCACAAACTTATGCATATATAGTCAGGTTTTTTTTATTTTGGTTTTCAGAAATATCACATTCTTTTCTACCCAATAGCAAAGCGATGCACTAGTCTAGCATAATCCACGTGGTATATATAGCTTTCTCCAGATCCTTACATAATATGTACATTTTTATGTGTTTTGTGTATGTATTCACAGAGAAGGAGAAAGAAAAAGACAATAAGGTTTCAGCTTACTCTCGATTATAAAGAGTTGCCTTTCACACAGAAATATTTCAGAATTCATTTCATTTTTCAAATGATTTGAGTTGCTATTTCCATTATAGTGTTATTTCTCCATGACTTTTAAGTCAAAAAGCTTGCACGTCTAAGATGGTCAGTAATGGTGAAAACATAGCCATAATGCTTTTTTATGAGGATAGTGCTATAGACTTAAGTTTTAAGCCAGAGATGCCAAAATATTGCCAACTTATACTTTTATGGCTTCAACTTTTTCAAGTATGCAGACCCTTTTTACAATCAAAAAATTTATCAACATCTTCTCCATACTACTCTTAATTCAGTTTTTTTTAAATTCATTTCTTTATATATTTTCAGAGACACAGAAAGTGTGAGCAGGGAAGGGGCAGAAAGAGAGAGAGAGAGAGAGAGAGAGAGAGAGAGAGAGAGAGAATCCCAAGCAGGTTCTGAACTGTGAGCATGAGCATGCAGCCAATGCAGGGCTCAAACTTATGAAACAGAGATCATGACCTGAGGCAAAATCAAGAGTCAGATGCTTAACTCACTGAGCCACCCAGGTGCCTCCTTAACTCAGTTAAGTGAAATTGCATTTCAATTATCAGATGAGTACTAAATATAACTGAAAATACCAGCATGGAAAATACACATTCATGAGTCACTGCTTACTTGCTGACAGGAGAACACTGGTTTAGGGGTAAGCTCTGGATCAAAATGCTTGACTTGACCATCAGATTCTCCTTACTAGAAAACTCCCTAAGACACAATTTTCTCATCTATAAAAAAGAATGATGACCTACTTAATGTACTATCATAAAGATTAAATGATGAAATCCATGTAAAATGTTCAGCATAGCATATAGTAAATATTAATCTCACTTCATGTTAACATTTTTAGTAGTATGTATATGATCTGATTTTTCACGATGACATTGTTCCCTTTCCCCCAAAAAAGATTCCCAATCTTTATTAATATAGCCAGTCCAGCTTCCTGAGCAATGAACAATTAGATCACAAAACTACAGTATAGAAAGAGGTTACTAATAAGTGTCTACACAGTCTAGAGAAATTTTTGGTTAGTTCATTGGAAATTTTATGTAAATGCAAATAGATTTTATTGGAATTTGACAGCTTTAGAGTAAATTTAAGAATGACCCATGAGTTGATAATTAAAAGAAGAATGATCTTTGAAAATAAACCTCAGTTTTACTACAAATTAGTAATCTTAGTAAGAATTCCAGATTCCTCATTTGTAAAGTTAACATAAAATGTTCCACCTACCAACACATAGGAGAACAACCCTTCTCGTAGATAACCCTGGAAAAGTTAAATTCTTAAATACTGTACACATCTTAGGTAATACATCATGAAGGCTATACAAGAAATGAAAGAAAAAAGTCAATAGCAAGGGAAAAGACAATTGTTTTCTCTTACTGTTAATACCCTCTCCCCTCACCAAAAAAGAGGAGTTTCTTCATCTAGTATTTATACACTTTGTGCTTATTCCCTGTGGTTCTATATGCTGCAACATCCATGTGTGTTTTTATTTTTTTGTTGCCCACAGCTGTTCTACTTTTTATGTTTGTCATTAAGTTAGAAATAATTTTTATTGGCTAGAAGGTAAACAATGTAGCAAAATCTCAAGTCTAATTCTCCTTGGCACTCAGTGAATTATTTAATTAAAAAAGGTGTAAAGGTTGGGGGGGCACAGGTGGCTCAGCTGGTTGAGTGCCCAACTCTTGATTTCAGCTCAGGTCATGATTCCAGAGTTGTGGGATCGAAACCTACATCTGGCTCTGCACTGAGCATGGAACCTGCTTGAGAGTCTCTCTTTCCCTCTGCCTCTCTGTCCCACTCATTCTCTCTACAAAAAAAAAAAAAAAAAAAAAAAAGCAAAGTTAAAAAATAATTGGTATTAGGATGGGCTGCTTATTATAAAACAATTTTCTTCGGGTGACAGTGGCTCAAAAATCCTTAAAGTTACACAACTGTATCTACTAGCAGACCTGCATCCCAGAAAACACCACACATGATTTTAAAGAATATGGGGTCTTCAGGTTTCTCCCAATGTAAATTATCTGCATAAAGAGTCCACTAAAAACTTTTACATCAGAAATCAGTTACCACTACCTTACATGTAACTACTCATTAAAACATAATTATCTACCCTAGAGTTACACTCCATGAAGGCAAATTTTTTTGTCTGCATTTACATTATCTTACTCCAATGTTTAGAATGAACAGTGCCCTGATCAATAAAAGTTTCCTTGAATAAATTAACGTGTTACTAATGCTAGTCAAATTACTATAGTAGTACATTAGGAACAGTATGTTACTATATTTTGCCACCTGACTACAAATTAACTAGAGTTAGGTTTTTTAAGAAGGCATTTTGTTTCTTCCTAACTTGTTATAGGAGTCAACATTATAGAATCAAAATTTTAAACATACTCCTTATGAATTAGCCATGATTGAAAAAATGATGTATTCTAAAAAAAAAAAAAAAAAGTTATAGGTTTGTGTTTTTAATTCAATGTTTGGCCAGATGTCTTTTCAATTTAATCATTAAACTTATGTTATTGTATTAATCAAGGTTATTAGTAAAGTTTACATATAAATCTTTATAACCAAAGTTCACACTCTTCTTACTGTTCTGAGAGATTGCTTACACCATCAGAAGAAAGCCATCCACCTTATGTAACAATGGTGATAATCTGAACTAATTCAGTCAGTGAGAAACACGGTCTGGAGTCAGGTTTTGTATTCTCAGCTCAGAGAATTTCAAGCACCATTGGTACTCTCTGATCTGAGCCTCAGCTTTCTTATTTGTAAAGCTAATTTATAATCTTCTTACCAATGTATGAATTGTTGTCCAGAGCAAATGAAATAAGAAGTATGGGAAAGTGATTTATAAGCTGTAAAACAATTGCAGTATAGCATATGGTTGATATCAGCACTCAGGTATGTTCATATTGTTGTAGTTTTTTTTTTTTTTAAGAGCCATGATTTTTACACCAAATTTTATTTGTGGTAATCAGTAGAGTTCCAATATCTGAAGTGGACAAAAAATAGAATTACATAAATAGCCAGTTTTTGTATCCTGCCTACCTCTTTCTATTTAACTGGACTCCTTTTTTCAGAGTACATCCTCACAAAGAATTCACATAGCAGTACTTGGAATAGAGAGCAGGGAGAAATGGGTAATTTATCATCATTCATTGCACATTAACCTGTTTAAAGTCTCCATATTTGAAGTGACAATCAGAAATGAACTTCCTATATAAATCAATTAATCACAAACATAAAGAAACTCATCAATAGTAATACTAGTAGGAGACTTCAACACCACACTCACAGCAATGGACAGATCATCTAATCAAAACATCAACAAGGAAACAATGGCTTTGAATGACACACTGGACCAGATGGACTTAAGATATATTCAGAACATTTCATCCTAAAGCAGAATATACATTCTTCTCCACTGCACATGGAACGTTCTCCAGAATAAACCATATACTGGGACACAAATCGACCCTAAGTAAGCACAAAAAGATCGAGATCATACCGTGCATATTTTCAGACAACAATGCTATGAAACTCGAAATCAACCACAAGAAAAAATTTGGAAAGGTAACAAATACTTGGAGACTGAAGAACATCCTACTAAAGAATGAATGGGCTAACCAAGCAGTTAAAGAGGAAATTAAAAAGTATATGGAAGTCAATGAAAATGATAACACCACAACCCAAAACCTCTGACACAGCAAATGCAGTCATAAGAGGAAAGTATATAGCACTCCAGGCCTTCCTCAAGAAGGAAGACAGATCTCAGATACAAAACCTAACCTTATGCCTTAAGGAGCTGGAAAAAGAAGAGCAAATAAAACCCCAAAACAACAGAAGGCAGGAAACAATAAAGATTAGAGCAGAAATTAATGCTATTGAAACCAAAAATCAAAAGCAAAAAACATTAGAACAGATCAATGAAACCAAAAGCTCGTTCTTTGAAAGAATTAGCAAAACTGATAAACCACTAGCCAGTTGGATCAAAAAGAAAAAGGACCCAAATAAATAAAATCAAGAATGAAAGAGGAGAGATCACAACCAACACAGCAGAAATAAAAATAATAATAAGAGAATATTATGAGCAATTATATGCCAATAAAATGGACAATCTGGAAGAAATGGACAAATTCCTAGAAACATATACACTACCAAAACTGAAACAGGAAGAAATAGAAAATTTGAACAGACCCATAACCAGTAAGGAAATCAAATTAGTAATATCAAATCTGCCAAAAAACCAGAGTCCAAGGCCAGATGGCTTTCCAGGGGAATTCTACCAAACATTTAAGGAAGACTTAACACCTATTCTCTTGAAGCTGTTCCAAAAAAATAGAAACAGAAGGAAAACTTCCAAACTCTTTCTATGAAGCCAGCACTACCTTGATTCCAAAACCAGACAGAGACCCCACTAAAAAGGAGAACTATAGACCAATTTCCCTGATAAATATGGATGCAAAAATCCTCAACAAGATATTAGCCAACCGGATCCAACAATACATTAAAAACTAATTGACCACAACCAAGTGGGATTTATACCTGGGATGTAGGACTAGTTCAATATCCACAAAAACAATTAAAGTGATTCATCACATCAATCAAAGAAAGGACAAGAACCACATGATCCTCTCAATAGATGCAGAGAAAGCATTTAACAAAATACAGCATCCTTTGATAAAAACCCTCAAGAAAGTAAGGACAGAAGGATCATACCTCGAGATCATAAAAGCCATATATGAATGACCCAACGCTAATATCATCCTCAATGGGGAAAAACTGAGAGCTTTCCCCCTAAGGTCAGGAACAAGACAGGTATGTCCAATCTCACCACTGTTATTCAACATAGTATTGGAAGTCTTAGCCTCTGCAATCAGACAACACAAAGAAATAGAAGGCATCCAAATTGGCCAGGAGGAGGTCAAACTTTCACTCTTTGCAGATGACACGATACTCTGTATGGAAAGCCCAAAATATTCCACCAAAATACTGCTAGAATTGATTCATGAATTCAGCAAAGTTGCAGGATATAAAATCAATGCACAGGAATTGGTTGCATTCCTATACACCAACAATGAAGTGACAGAAAGAGAAATCAAGGAAGCGATCCCATTTACAGTTGCACAAAAAACCATAAAATACCTAGCAATAAATCTAGCCACAGAGGTGAAAAATCTATATGCTGAAAACTATAGAAAGCTTATGAAAGAAATTAAAGACACACAAAAAAATGGAAAAACATTCCATGCTCCTAGATAGAAAGAATAGTGTTAAAATGTCCATACTACCCAAAGCAATCTACATATTCAATGCAATACCTATCAAAATAAAACCAGCATTCTTCACAGAGCTAGAGAAAATAATCCTAAAATTTATATGGAACCAGAAAAGACCCCGAATAGCCAAAGCAATCTTGAAAAAGAAAACTAAAGTCAGGAGGCATCACAATCTCAGACTTCAAACTATACTACAAATCTGTAATCATCAAGATAGTATGGTACTGGCACAAGAACAGACACTCAGATCAATGGACCATAATAGAGAACCCAGAAATGGACCCACAAGCATATGGCCAACTAATCTTTGACAAAGCAGGAAAGAATATCCAAAGGAATAAAGACAGTCTCTTCAGCAAGTGGTGCTGGGAAAACTGGACAGCGACATGCAGAAGAATGAACCTGGACCACTTTCTTACACCATACACAAAAATAAACTCAAAATGGATGAGAGACCTCAATGTAAGACAGGAAGCCATGATAATCCTCGAGGAGAAATCAGGCAAAAACCTCTTTGATCCTGGCCACAGCAACTTCTTACTCAACATGTCTCTGGAGGCAAGGGAAACAAAAGCAAAAATGAACTACTGGTACCTCAACATCACTCATCAGGGAAATATAAATCAAAACCACCATGAGATACCACCTTACACCTGTCAGAATGCCTAACATTAACAACTCAGGCAACAACAGATGTTGGCAAGGTTGCAGAGAAAGAGGATCTCTTTTGCATTGTTGGTAGGAATGCAAGCTGGTGCAGCCACTCTGGAAAACAGTATGGAGGTTCCTCAAAAAACTAAAATAGTACTACCCTATGACCCAGCAATTGCACTACTAGGCATTTATCCAAGGGACATAGGTGTGCTGTTTCAAAGGGACACATGCACCCCCATGTTTATAGCAGCACTATCAACAATAGCCAAAGTATGGAAAGAGCCTAAATGTCCATCAACAGATGAATGGATAAAGAGGTGGTATACACACACACACACACACACACACACACACACACACACACACACACACACACAATGGAGTATTACTCGGCAATCAAAAAGAATGAAATCTTGCCATTTGTAACTACATGGATGGAACTAGAAGGTATTATGCTAAGTGAAATTAGAGAAAGACAAAAATCATGACTTCATTCATATGAGGACTTTAAGAGACAAAACAGATGAACATAAGGGAAGGGAAACAAAAATCTTATAAAAACAGGGAGGGGGACAAAACAGAAGGGACTCATAAATATGGAGAACTGAGGGTTGCTGGAGGGGTTGTGGGGGTGGGGGGCTAAGTGGGTAAGGGGCACCAAGGAATCTACTCCTGAAATCATTGTTGCACTATATGCTAATTTGGATGTCAGTTTTAAGAAATAAAAAATAAAACTAAGAAAACAAAAAAATACAAATAAAAAAAGACTTGCAAAGGGAAAAAAAAATCAACTTCCCAATAGGTAATCAGGTGCTTTTTTGTTGGTTTTAAGTTGGCTTCATGCCCGCACCCAGCCCAGCACCCAGCTCAGTGCCCAGCTTGAACTCATAATTCTGAGATCAAGACTTGAGCTGAGATTAAGAGTTGGACACAACCAACTGAGCACCCAGGTGCCCTTTTTTCCTTTTTGTAAACAAACTAGTTCAGAGATAGGAGAATAAGTTTCTGTTACCAGAAAACTGTTCTTTGCTCATTCTTTTTATCCTCGGCCAAATTAGAGGTTAGGTAGGACATGAAACTGACTGCATCAGATCTTTCTATCTTAGACATTTGAGTATTCTAAATGGTGGTTTGACTAAACTGGGCAGCAATTTGGCTGCTATCCAATCAATTCAATTAAAAGGATGTCTCAACAGCACTAATTATACTCTGGGATATCAAGAATGAGAAAGCAATGTGAAAACAACTTGAAAGTTCTGTGTGCTTTGATTTTTAATTCCCTATAACATCACAAATGCTAATTACACCATCCTAAGTCTTGTTTCCCTGTGAAAGACCATATTGACCTAACATAATCAGTGCAGGCATAGCTCTTTGCAGATGGCCAATATGATCCTGCAAGTGAATAATGCGGGAAGGTAAATATCAAGAAAATAAAAATAAAAATGTTAAGCTTAAACTCCAAACAAGTATTAATTGTGATCATCAAATGTGCTGGAGACCCTAAGACTATGAAAACAGTGAAGTGTTCATTGTAAGAGATAAGAGTGAAAAATTAAAAATGATCAAAGTATGGAGGTATTAGAATAATAGGATATATCCAATACTCAGTCATGACAAATGTATAGTCCAAAGAAATAAAGGCATTATTCAAGATTGCAATAAAGTCAATTTACTCAAAAAATTGGTATTCTGTTCACTTCTACGAAGTTAAAAATTAAGTTGGTATCTTCACTTAATTTTTCTAATACCAAGACTAATTTTAAAATGGACTTTCAGAACAGGAAAAAAAATGAACCTACCATGAAGTTATAGGAAACTTGAGTACAAATATGTAAAAATTAAAGTCTAGCCATTAGAAATATACCAGTGAAATTCTTATTATCAACACTTATGGACAAAGCTTTTATGTTTCAGGTATTTGTAATTCTGTTTATGTGTAAAGAGTATTTCCTATTCCAGGTATGAAGGAAAAATAGGAAAATCAAATACCACACTAGAGTTTCTTCAGTAATAAACCATTAATGAGGTTTCAGGCATTAGACAACAGTTAACTTTGCATCCCTCTGAATGAGGAACCTCAAAAGGTAAGCACCAAGGTTACCCTGGCTCTCTAGTTGTAGAAAATATGCTGACCTCAACTGTAACAAGCTGCAATCCATGCAGAGCACAGTGGTCCCACTGAGCTGAGGAGGCAGGGAGGAGAATTTAGGGCAGCTGAAACAAATGGAATTTGCAGCATTGGGTATGGCTGTCAGGCAGGCAATGTGCTCAGGAGACTATGAGCTTCCCCTTAGGACCTAGGCCAAAGACGGGGCGGTACATGCCCAGAGCAAAGACCCAGAATCCTTGCTCATGTATAAGATTGTTTTTCTTTCTGATAATATCAGCTTCGTTAAAATATAATTCACACACCATAGATTTAAAATATTAGTACATTGACAGATACATGTAATCATCACCACAGTCAATTTTAGAACATTTTCATCACCTGGAAAAGAAATGCTATACCTTTAGCTCTCACCCCACTGATGCCCCCATTTCCCCAAACCTGAGCAAGCACTAAGCTACTTTGTGTCCATTGCTTTGTTTATTCTGGATGCTTCACACAAATAGAATCATGTAATATGTGGTCATTGGGCATAATGGCTTCATGGTTCATAAATATTAAGCATGTATCCATACTTCATTCCCATACACTGTATGGATATATCACATTTTGTTTACCTACTCATCAGCTGATGGGCAATTGGGTTGTTTCCACCACTGAGCTGTTTGCACCATTTGGCTATTATGAACTGTGCTGTTATAAACATTTGTTTAGAAGTTTTTGTATAGACATAAGGTCTCATTTCTCTTGGGAAGAAATCTAGGAGAGAAACTGCTGGGTCACATGGTAACTATGTTTAACCATTTGGGGAATTTCCAGACCATTTTTCAAGTAGCTGCACCATTTTATATCCCCACAAGCAGTTTATGAGGGTTTCAATTTCTACACATTCTCGACCAATAGCCAACTTTGAGATTGTAGTCATCCTAGTGGGTATGAAGTGGTGCCCCACTGTGGTTTTGGTTTGCATCTCCCTAATGACTAATGAGGTCAAGCATCTTTCATGTGCTTATTGGCTGTTTATATACCTTCCTTGGAGAAATGTCTATTCAGATCCTTCACCCTGCCCTGTAAGAGTTCTTTTTATGTTTTGGATACAGGACCTTTAAAAAAAAAGTAATGTTTATTTTTGACAGCAAGAGGTGGAGGGGCAGAGAGAGGGAGACACAATTGAAGCAGGCTCCAGGCTCCGGGTTGTCAGCACAGAGCCCGATGTGGGGCTCAAACCAACTAACTGTGAGATCATGACCTGAGATGAAGTTGGGTGCTTAACCAACTGAGCCACTCAGATGCCCCAGGACATTTTTTAAAATTATTTAAGAGAGAGACTGTGAAAATGGGGAGGGGCAAAGTGAGGAAGAGAGAAAATCCCAAGCAGGCTCCACACTGTCAGGGCAAAGCCCAATGCAGGGCTAGAACCTATGAACCATGAGATCAAGACCCTAGTGGAAACCAAGAGTCAGAGACTCAACAGACTCAGCTACCCAGGCCCTCTGCAGAACCCTTTTCAAATATGTTTTGCAAGTATTTTCTCCTATGCTATAAGGGTTGTCTTTTCAAGCTTTTGATAAAAACCTTTGTACTGCAAAAGACACTAGTTTTGATGAAGTTCATCGACTGTTTTTCCCTTTTGCTGTTTATCTTTCTGGTGTCCTATCTAGGAATCCATTACCAATCCACTGTCATGAAGAATACCCCCCTCCCCATTTTTAAGAAATTACTAGTGAAATAGAGCTGAGCATTCAGTGGAGGGAGCAGGCATCAGCTCCCTGGCTCACCTCTCTTGTCCTTGAGCTCCTGTCCACAAGCCAAAGCAAGGGCAGTTAGGATCCAAGTATTCTCAGTGATGCCATGACCAAGGTTGAATATATATCTCATGAACAGGAGCTGGGCATATAAAGGGCACTTACTTTTCTGGCCATACTCGCCAAGAACTTAGCCTCAGTAATAGGTAAGTGAGGGAGAAATGCTGGCATCCTGGCCCTCTTGAAAAGTCAGCCCTACCAACTGAGATATGAAGAGAAAGGGTGTCCTATGTATTTATTTATACTTGTCTTGCTGAGCTGGGAGTAAGGAATGAGTGAGTCTCTTGTCTCAAATACCACAGATTGTCACCTTCCTTACCAAGTTTAATAGATTTTCTTGAAAAAAAAATTTTTTTTCTTCATTTGCTGTATGCCCAAAGAACCATTTCAAGGGACTTTTACCAGTTTCCCTAGTGGAGCAAGTCCATGGTGTTCCTCATGCTATCGTGTCAAAACAACTGCAAGACTGCTCTTTCAGGGTGATAAAATGTTCTAAAATTAGATGTGGTGATGGTTGCCCAACTATAATAAAAAACCATTCACCTTAAACAGATGAACATTATGGAACTTCAATTATCTCAGTAATTTTCTATTAAAAAAAAATAGATGAAGCTTACCAAAAAGTGGCTACTGTATTGAGAAAGGAAAAGAGAATAGAGGTCAAGCAGTGCTAGAACCCTGTAGGGCCCATCCAGCTAGTGGAAAGACTTTGTCACCTTGTTTTTAAACATCAAAACACCCAGCTAATATGCTAAGAAGCCTATGCTCCAGGCACAGAGACCTCATCGGAGTGTAACACCTACTCCAGACCCACCATACAGACTCTAAAATCCAAGTCATTATAAGACCAATAAAAGAGTTTGGAGGGGTTGATCCCTCCAAGTAACAGGGGCTTGGAACATTTTGTGCTCTCCAGTCATCCTCCGTAAGAAAAGTAAAAATTAAGACCACACAAGTTTAAGATCAAGTTGCCCAGTAATTAAAGTGCCAATTGAAATAAAAGTCAATTTTTATAGGAATATAATGGAATGCAGATCTTCTATAACATATTCAATAGTGTCCAGCGTATAGTGAAAAAGTCACTACACATGAAAAAAAAAAAAAAAACACATAAAAACGTCACTGATAGTCCAGATAAAAATCAGGCAATAGAAACCAACTCTGAGACGGCCCAAACATAGTATTTGGTAGACAAAGAATACAAAGCAGCTTTTCTTAATACGGAGAACAATTTAAAGAATAATATGCCTGAAGAATTAAAAGCAAATATGGCCATAAGTAAACAGGGAAATAGCAAAAACAAATTATAAAAAAAAATAGAAATCCTAAAACTGAAAAAAATGCTAAATTCTATAAATTCAATGAATTCTATGAAGGTAGAGATAGAAGAGTAATGAATTTGAGGCTAATAAATAGGAATTACCCAAACTGAAGAACAGCAAGAACAAAGGTTAAAGAAGCTGAATAGAACCTCAAAGACATCTGGGATATTAATTACTCTAACACAACACTAGGAGCATGTACAGTTATATTCCCAAAGAAAAGAGTAGGGTAGAAAAGTCCTTCAAAAATAATGGCTGAAAATTTCACAAGTTTTTTTAAAATTTAAGTTGTAGTTAACATACAAAACAATATTGGTTTCAGGAGAATTCAGTGATTCATCACTTACATGCAACACCCAGCGCTCATCACAATTGCCCTCCTCAATGCACATCAAACATCTAGCCCATTCACCACCCACCTCCCACCAGCAACTCTCAGTTTGCTCCCTATAGTTCAGGATCTCTTGTGGTTTGTTTCCCTCTCTCCTTCCCCCCCCCCCCACCTTCCCATATGTTCATCTCTTTTGTTTCTTAAACAATATGAAATCATATAGTATTTTTATCTGACTCATTTCACTTAGCATAATATATTCTAGCTCCAACCACGTTATTGCAAACTGCAAGATTTCATTCTTTTTATGGGTAATATTCCATCATATCAATATATATACATATATATAGTTATACACACACACACTACATGTTTATCCATTCATCAGTTGATGGACATTTGGGCTTTCTCCATACTTTGGCTATTGTTGATAATGCTACTATTAATATTGGGGTGGATGTATCCCCTCGAATCTGTATTTTTTGTATCCTTTGGGTAAATACTTAATAGGACACATGCTGGATGTTAGGATACTTCCTTATTTTTGAGGAACCTTCATACTGTTCTCCAGAGTGGCTACTCTAGTTCTCATTCCCACCAGCAGTCCAAGAAGGTTCCTCCTCCCCCCTCCCCCCGCATCCTTGCCAACATCTGTTATTTCTTCTGTTAATTTTAGCCATTCTGAAAGGTATGAGGTGATATCATGGTCTTGATTTGTATTTCCCTGATGATGAGTGATTTTGAGCATCTTTTCATGTGTTTGTTAGCCATCTGGATGTTTTCTTTGGAAAACTGTTTGTTCATGCCTTCTGCCCATTTCTTAACTAGGTTGTTTGTGGTTTGGGTGTTGAGTTTGATAAGTTCTTTATACATTTTGGATAGTAACCCTTTATCTGATATGTCATTTGCAAATATCCTCTCCCATTCTGAAGGTTGCCTTTTAGTTTTGCTGATTGTTTCCTTCATGGTGCAGAAGGTCTTTATTTTGTTAAGGTCCCAGTAGTTCATGTTTGCTTTTGTTTCCCTTGCCTTGGTGACCCGTCTAGTAAGAAGTTGCTATGGCCAAGGTCAAGGGGTTGCTGCCTTTGTTCTCCCTCAGGATTTTGATGGTTTCCTGTCTCACATTTAGGTCTTTCATCCACTTTTAATTTATTTTTGTGTATGGTGTAAGAAAGTGGTCCAGGTTCATTCTTCTACATGTTGCTGTCCAGTTTTCCCCACACCATTTGTTGAAGAGACTTGTCTTTTCCCCACTGAATATTTATTCCTACTTTATCAAAGATTGGTTGACCATATAGCTATGGGTCCATTTCTGGGTCCTCTATTCTGTCCCATCAACCCAGGTGTCTGTTTTTGTGCCAGTACCATACTGTCTTGATGACTACAGCTTTGTAATAGTTTGAAATACAGAATTCTGATGCCTTCATTTTTTTTCCCCAAGTTTGCTTTGGCTACTTGGGGTCTTAGGTGGTTCCATACAAATTTTAGGATTGTTTGTTCTAGCTCTGTGAAACATGCTGGTGGTATTTTGATAGGAATTGCAGTAAATGTATACATTGCTTTGGATAGTACAGACATTTTAATGACATTTCTTCTTCCAATCCATTTCTTTGTGACCTCTTGAATTTCTTTTATAAGTGTCCTATAGTTATCTGCAAATTGTGAAAGTTTGACTTCTTCCTGATTTGGATGCATTTCTTTTGTTGTCTAATTGCTGAGGCTAAGATTTCCAGCAATGTGCTAAACAGTAATGATAAGAACAGACACCCTTGTCTTGTCCCTGATCACAGGGGAGAGGCTCACAGTTTTTCCCCCAACTGAGGATGATAATATTAACTGTTGGTCTTTCATATATGGCCTTTATGATGTTGAAGTATATTCCAACTATCCCTACTTTGGTAATGGTTTTTTACCAAGAATGATGCTGTATTTTGTCAAATGCTTTTTCTGTATCTATTAACAAGATCATAGGGTTCTTATACTTTCATTTGTTAATGTGGTGTATCACATTAATTGATTTTTGAATACTGAACCAGCCCTGAAGCCCAGGAATAAATCCCCCTTGATCGTGGTGAATAATTGTTTTAATGTACTGTTTAATTTGATTTGCTAATACCTTGTTGATAATTTTTTACGTCCATGTTCTTCAGGGATATTGGCCTGTAGTTCTTTTTAATGGGGTCTTTGGTTTCAGACTCAAGGGAATGCTGACTTCATAGAATAAATTTGGAAGTTGTCCTTCTGTTTCTATTTTTTTGGAACAGCTTGAGAAGGATAGGTATGAACTTTTCTTTAAATGTCTGGTAGAGAGGTCTTGGAAGATAGCAGCATAGGAGGAAGCTGGGCTCACCTTGTCCTGCTGATCACTTACATTCCACCCACGTCTGCCTAAATAACCCAGAAAAATGCCAGAAGACTAGCAGAATGGATTCTCCAGAGACAAGCATAGACAAAAGGCCCATGGAAGAGGGTAGGAAGGGTGGAGAGGCGGTGCACACTACATGGACTGGCAGGAGGGAGCCAGGCAAGGCAGAGCTCCTGAGTCTGGCTTGCAAAAGCAGAGGGGCCGGGCTCCACGAGTTCTGACAGCCAGCAGGACTTAACATCTGGAATGTTAAAAGTCAACAGCTCTGCTCAGAGAGCAGGAGGGTGAGAGAACACCGGGAGGGAGAGTTGTTTTTTTTTTTTTCTTTTTATGTTACACATTTATTTATTTTTGAGAAACAGAGTGAGACAAAGCGTGAGCAGGGGAGGGACAGAGACAGGAGATGACACAGAATCTGAAGCAGGCTCCAGGCTCTGAGAAAGTGGTCAGCACAGAGCCTGATGTGGGGCTCAAACCCACGAACTGTGAGATCATGACCTGAGACTCATTTTAGACCTGAGGACACCTTCAGATTGAAAGTGAGGGGATGGAGATCTATCATGCTACTGGAAGTCAAAAGAAAGCTGGAGTAGCCATACTTATATCAGACAAACTAGACTTTAAAGGCTGTAACAAGAGATAAAGAAGGGCATTATATAATTACAGGGTCTATCCATCAGGAAGAGCTAACAATTATAAATGTCTATGAGCCGAATACGGGAGCCCCCAAATATATAAAACAATCACAAACATAAGCAACCTTATTGGTAAAAATGTGGTAATTGCAGGGGACTTTAATACTCCACCACAGCAATGGATAGATCATCTAGACACAGGATCAATAAAGAAAGAAGCACCCTGAATGATACATTGGATCAGATGGACTTGAAAGATATATTTAGAACTCTGCATCCCAAAGCAACAGAATAGACTTTCTTCTCAAGTGCACATGGGATATTCTCCAAAATAGATCACATACTGGCTCACAAAACAGCCCTTCATAAGTATAAAAGAATTGAGATCATATTATGCACACTTTGAGACCACAATGCTAGGAAACTTGAAATCAACCACAGGAAAAAGTCTGGAAAATCTCCAAAAGCATGGAGGTTAAAGAACACCCTACTAAAGAATGAATGGGTCAACCAGGCAAGAAATTAAAAAATATATGGAAACAAATGAAAATGAAAACACAACAATCCAAACACTTTGGATGCAGTGAAGGCAGTCCTGAGAGGAAAATACATTGCAATCCAGGCCTAGCTCAAGAAACAAGAAAAATCCCAAATACAAAATCTAACAGCACACCTAAAGGAAATAGAAGCAGAACAGCAAAGACAGCCCAAACCCAAGAGAAGAAGAGAAATAATAAAGATCAGAGCAGAAATAAACAATATGGAATCTAAAAAAAAAAAAAAACCTGTAGAGCAGATCAATGAAACCAAGAGTTGTTTTTTTGAAAAAAATAAAATTAATAAACCTGTAGGCAGGCTTCTCAAAAAGAAAAGGAAAAGGACCCAAATAGATAAAATCATGAATGAAAATGGAATTATTACAACCCATCCCTCAGAAATACAGGCAATTATCAGGGAATACTATGAAAAATTATATGGCAACAAACTGGACAACCTGGAAGAAATGGACAAATTCCTAAACACCCACACCCTTCCAAAACTCAATCAGGAGGAAATAGAAAGCTTGAACAGACCCATAACCAGCGAAGAAATTGAATCAGTCATCAAAAATCTCCCAACAAATAAGAGTCCAGGACCAGATGGCTTCCCAGGGGAATTCTATCAGACATTTAAAGCAGAGATAATACCTATCCTTCTCAAGCTGTTCCAAAAAATATAAAGCGAAGGTAAACTTCCAGACTCATTCTATGGAGCCAGCATTACTTTGATTCCTAAACCAGAGACCAAGCAAAAAAAAAAAAAAAAAAGAGAACTACCTGTTGATCTGATGAACATCCCTGATGAATATGGATGCAACAATTCTCAGCAAGATACTATCAAGTCGAATTCAACAGCATATAAAAAGAATTATTCACCATGATCAAGTGGGATTCATCCCTGGGCTGCAAAGCTGGTTCAACATTCGCAAATCAATCGATGTGATACATCACATTAATAAAAAGAACCATATGATCCTGTCAATTGATGCAGAAAAGGCATTTGACAAAATTCAGCATCCTTTCTTAAGAAAAACCCTCAAGAAACTTGGGATAGAGAGAACATACTTAAACATCATAAAAGCCATTTATGAAAAGCCCACAGCTAACATCATCCTCAATGGGGAAAAACTGAGAGCTTTCCCCCTCAGATCAGGAACACGACAGGGATGCCCACTCTCATCGCTGTTGTTTAACATAGTGTTGGAAGTGCTAGCATCAGCAATCAGACAACAAAAGGAAATCAAAGGCATCCAAATTGGCAAAGATGAGGTCAAGTTTTCACTTTTTACAGATGACATGATATTATACATGGAAAACCCAATAGACTCCACCAAAAGTCTGCTAGAATGGATACATGAATTCAGCAAAGTTGCAGGATACAAAATCAATGTACAGAAATCAGTTGCATTTTTATACACTAATAATTAAGCAACAGAAAGACAAAGAAACTGATCCCATCCACAATTGCACCAAGAAGCATAAAATACCTAGGAATAAACCTAACCAAAGATGTAAAAGATCTATATGCTAAAAACTATAGAAACTTATGAAGGAAATTGAAGAAGATATAAAGAGATGGGAAAACATTCTGTGCTCATGGACTGGAAGAATAAATATTGCTAAAATGTCAATACTACCCAAAACTACACATTCAATGCAATCCCAATCAAAATTGCACCAGCATTCTTCTCAAAGCTAGAACAAGCAATCCTAAAATTCATATGGAACCACAAAAGGCCCCGAGTAGCCAAAGTAATTTTGAAGAAGAAGACCAAAGCAGGAGGCATCACAATCCCAGACTTTAGCCTCTACTACAAAGCTGTCATCAAGACAGCATGGTATTGGCACAAAAACAGACACAGACCAATGGAATAGAATAGAAACCCCAGAATTAGACCCACAAAAGTATGGCCAACTCATCTTTGACAAAGCAGGAAAGAATACCCAATGGAAAAAAGACAGTCTCTTTAACAAATGGTGCTGGAAGAACTGGACAGAAACATGCAGAAGAATGAAACTAGACCACTTTCTTACACCATTCACAAAAATAAACTCAAAATGGATGAAGGACCTGAATGTGAGACAGGAAACCATCAAAACCCTAGAGGAGAAAGCAGGAAAAGACCTCTCTGACCTCAGCCGTAGCAATTTCTTACTTGACACATCCCCAAAGGCAAGGGAATTAAAAGAAAAAAATGAACTATTGGGACCTCATGAAGATAAAAAGCTTCTGTACTGCAAAGGAAACAATCAACAAAACTAAAAGGCAACCAACGGAATGGGAAAAGGTATTTGCAAATGACGTATCAGACAAAGGACTAGTATCCAAAATCTACAAAGAACTCAACAAACTCCACACCTGAAAAACAAATAATCCAGTGAAGAAATGGGCAGAAAACATCAATAGACACTTCTCTAAAGAAGACATCCAATTGGCCAACAGGCACATGAAACAATGCTCAACGTCACTCCTCATCAGAGAAATACAAATCAAAACCACACTCAGATACCACCTCATGCCAGTCAGAGTGGCTGAAATGAACAAATCAGGAGACAATAGATGCTGGAGAGGATGTGGAGAAATGGGAACTCTCTTGCATTCTTGGTGGGAATGCAAACTGGTGCAGCTGCTCTGGAAAACAGTGTGGAGGTTCCTCAGAAAATTAAAAATAGACCTACCCTATGACCCAGCAATAGCACTGCTAGGAATTTACCCAAGGGATACAGGAGTACTGATGCATAGGGGCACTTGTACCCCAATGTTTATAGCAGCACTTTCAACAACAGCCAAATTATGGAAAGAGCCTAAATGTCCATCAACTGATGAATGGATAAAGAAATTGTGGTTTATATACACAATGGAGTACTACTTGGCAATGAGAAAGAATGAAATATGGCCCTTTGTAGCAACGTGGATGGAACTGGAGAGTGTGATGCTAAGTGAAATAAGTCATACAGAGAAAGACAGATACCATATGTTTTCACTCTTATGTGAATCCTGAGAAACTTAACAGAAGACCAAGGGGGAGGGGAAGGAAAAAAAAAAAAAAGGTTAGAGAGGGAGGGAGCCAAAACATGAGACTCTTAAAAACTGAGAACAAACTGAGGGTTGATAGGGGGTGGGAGGGAGGGGAGGGTGGGTGATAGGCATTGAGGAAGGTACCTGTTGGGATGAGCACTCGGTGTTGTATGGAAACCAATTTAACAATAAATTTCATATTAAAAAAATAAGATATTGGACATAAAAAAATAAAAAAATAAATGTCTGGTAGAATTCACCTGGGAAGCCATCTGGCCTAGGACTCTTGTTGGGAGATTTTTGATTGTTGATTCAATGTCTTTGCTGGTTATGGGTCTGTTCAAATTTCTGTGTTCCCTTCTCTTTTTGATAAGGCTGGCTAGGGGTTTATCAATTTTATTTATTCTTTCAAAGAACCAGCTCTTAGTTTCACTGATCTGTTCTACTGGGTTGTTTCCATACCATTTCTTTCTCCCCTAATCTTTATTACGTCCCTTATGCTGGCTTTAGGCTTTATTTGCTATTCCTTTTCTAGCTCCTTTAGGTATAAGGTTAGACTGTAGATTTTGGACCTTTTTTGTTTCTTTAAGTTTATTTTTAAAGAGAGAGAATACCAGCAGGGGAGGTGCAGAGAGAGAAGGAGAGAGAGAATCCCAAGCAGGCTGCGTACTATCAGCGCAGAACCTGATGCAAAGCTCAGACTCACCAACTGTGAGATCATAACCCTGAGCTGAAACCAAGAGCCAAAAGCTTAACTGGCTGAGCCACCCAGGAGCCTGGGACCTTTCTTAAGATAGACATGAATTGTAATATAATTTCCTCTTAGGACTGTTTTTGCTGCATTACGAAGGGTTTGGTTTGTCATGTTTTCATTTTCATTTGCTTCCATGTATTTTTTATTTCTTAATATCCTGGTAACCCATTCATTCTTTAATAGGACACTCTTCAACCTACAATATTTGAGGGCTTTCCAAATTTTTCTTGCAGTTGACTACAAGTTTTATAGTGTTGTGATCTGAAAATATGCATGGTATGATCTTGATCTTTTTGTACTTGTTAAGGGCTGATTTGTGACCCAGTATGTGATTCTATTATACAGAATGTTCTATGGGCACTCAAAATGAATGTGTATTCTTCTGCTTTAGGATGAAATGTTCTGAATATATTTGTTAAGACCACCCAGTTCAGTGTCATTCAAAGCCATTGTTTCCTTATTTTCTGCTTAATCTTTCCATTGTTGTAAGTAAGGTGTTAAAATCCCTTACTATTATTGTATTAATGAGCTCATGTTTGTGATGGAATTATATATTTGGGTACTCTCAAGTTGGGGGCACAAGTATTTACAATTGTTATATCTTCTTGATGCATAGACCCCTTCATCATGATATAATCCCTTTCTTCACCCCTTGTTCTGTACCCTAGGACTTTTGATTGGATCATTTAGCCTATTTACACTCAGAGTGATTATTAAAAGCTATGAATTTAATGCCACTGTATTTCCTGTGGAGTTGGTCTTTCTGGTGATATTTTGTGGTCCCTTCTTGTCTTTGTTACTTTGGCCTTTTTTTTCTTTTCCTCCAAGAAGTTCCCCTTAAATTTTCTTGCAGGGCTAGTTTAGTGGTCATGAACTCTTTTAGTTTTTGCTGGTCTTGGAAACTCTAGCTCTCTTTCTATTCTGAATTATAGCCTTGCTGTATAGCCATTCTTGGCTGCATATTTTTCCATTTCAGCACATTGAGTATTTCCTACCACTCCCTTCTGACCTGCTAAGTTCCAGTGCACAGGTCTGCTGCTTACTTTATTTGTCTGCCCTTGTAGGTTAAGGATCTTTTGTCCCTAGCTGCTTTCAGAATTCTGTTTTGCCATTTTCACTATGATACGTCATGGTGTTGACCTGTTTTTGTTGATATTGAGGGGAGTTCTCTGTGCCTTTTGGACTTGAATGCTTGTTTCCTTCCCCAGATTAGGGAAGTTCTCAGATAAGATTTCTTCAAATAAACCTTCTTCCCCTTTTTCCCTGCTCTTCTTCTGCCACTCCTAGGATATGGATATTGTTTTTGCTTTATGGAATCACTGGGGTCCCTAAGTCTTTTTATGATCTAATAATTTTCTTTCCCTCTTCTTTTCAGCTTCTTTATTTTCCTTTTATCTTCTATATCACTTATTTTTCTCCTCTGCTTCTTCAATCCTCATGGTCACTGTATCCAGTCATTTTTGCATCCCAACCCAACATTTTTGCATTTTATTTCAACCCGACTACTTTTTAGTCTTTGATCTCTGTAACAAGGGTTTCCCTGGTATCTTCTATGCTTTTTTCAAGCCCAGCTAGTGGTCTTATGACTCTTGTTCTAAATTCTTGTTCAGATCTATTGCTTCTATCTGCTTTGAGCAAGTCCCTAGCTGTGATTTCTCCTTGGGCTTTCTTTTGGGGAGAATTCCTCTGTCATTTTGGCCAAGTTTCTGTCTTTTGAGTGGTTTGAAAGCTACGTTTCCTGTACCTGAGAATAATTCTGTATTAAAAAGGGGTCCTACACCATCCAGGACCTGGCACTTCAGGAAGTGTTTCTGGTATATGCTGCATGCACTCTGCTTCTTCATTTTGACTGCTCGTTTTACTAGTCAGCCCTCTAAAGAGCGCCTCCTTGCTTGCAGTGGAGAGTGTTTGGACCTTTAACCAGGTGTGCTTTGATTTGTTACAATAAGCTTCACACCTGCTATGCTGCCTCCTTTCAATAGGAGAGATACTTCTCCAATCCTAAGATCAATTTCCTGGGTGTTCCAAGTGATCTGATGTCAATACAGCTGTGTTTGAGAGACAAGGAAAGCCCAGGGTCCCCCTACTTTCCTGACTCCTCCTCAAGTTTCACAAATTTGATGAAAAAACATTGACTTAAAGATACAAGAAGCTCAATGAAACCTTATTCAGGTATAACAAGAACCACCCTGTGCACAAAAACTAGTGAAAACCAAAAACAGAGTACTAATATAGGAAAGCAATGAAAAGAACTACCATTGAGTACTTAGAAGAAGTTAATGAGATAACATGTGTAAAGTGCTAACTAAGGCAAGAATAATTTTGAAAGGAAAGTTTATAAAACATGAATACAAAGTATGAAAAAATAGCACAAAGGTTGGTATGGGTAAAGGGTATTCTACTGTGTAACATTTTTAAATGTATGAAGTGGGAAGTGAAAACATGAAATGAGAAGTGGGAAAGTGTGAAATATGAACTCTCATGTTAAATGGGAAGTGTGACATAGAAAGTGTGAAGTGTTGGATGTAAAACCAATGAACTTTGATATATTAAAGATAATGTTAGTCATAGAGAAACCATTAAGGGAATAGTTAAGAAGCTGAAAAATAAAAATATTCAATTGACAAAGAAGAGAGGCAAGAACAAACCAACAAAATATACCAAAGAGAGGGGCACCTGGGTGGCACAGTTGGTTAATCATCTGATTCTTGATCTTGGCTCCGGTCATGATCCCACATTAGTCTCTGTGCTGACAGCATGGAGCCTGCTTGGGATGCTCACTCTCCTCTCTCTCTGCCCCTCCCCTGCTCGTGCATGTACTCGCTCACTCTCTCAAAAAATAAACTTTTAAAAAAATGCCAAAGAGAAAAATGGAAAAAGCACAGAAGATGGTAGACTCAAACTCAATCATATCAATGATGACATCAATGAACTAAACCCTTCAATTGAAGAGATGATGTCTAAAAGAGAGGTTAATTAAATGCCCTTTTCAAGAGATTCACTTTAAATACAAAGACACAAATAGGCTGAAAGTAAAAAATATGATGGAAGTTACACCATGTAAACATTAAGTGTAAGAAACCTGTCATGGCTATATTAGTATTAGGCAAGAGAGACTTCAAGACAAAGTATTACAGAAAAAAGGACATACTGAGAAAGGACTAATTTATCAGAAGTAAAAATTATAAGTATGTATGTATACAAAGCATTTTCAAATTTTAAGAAGCTAAACAAGTACAAAAATAAAGAAAACGGAAAAATTCTCAATTAGAACTGGAGATTGTAACATAACACCCCTCTGTTTTCTTGCTCCCTTTCCAATTTCTAGAGGCTGCCTGCATTTTGGGGTTCATGTATCTTTTCCATTTTGAAAGCCAACAATCACATCATTCCAGTTCTCACCCTCACATCTCTTCCTAACCTTTTCTAACCTTTCTTATTCTGTTTAAGGGACTCTTGTGATTACATTGGGCCCATCCAGATAATCCAGAAAAATCAACATATTTTATTGTAATCTGATTAACAACCTTAATACTCCCCTTACTACCCTGGCATAACCTATTCACAGGTTCCAGGAATTAGGATGTGAGCATCTGGTGGGGGGGGGGGGGGTAGGTAGTAAAAGGGGTATTATAAGCATATCTTGTCTTACTGAGCTTTGCTTTATTGTGTTTCACAGATAACAGTTCTTGTAAACACAAATTTAAGTTTTGTGGCAACCCTACAGCAAGCAATTATGTCAGCACCATTTTTCAAACAGTATTTGCTTACTTTGTGCTTCTGTGTCATGTTTTGGTAATTCTCATAATTACCAATTTCAAACTTTTCATTATTATATTTGTGATAGTGGTCTACAATCAGTGATTATAACCTGCTAAAAGTTCAAATGGTGGTTAGCATTTTTTTTAGCAATAAGGTATTTTTAAAATTTTTTTAATGTTTATTTTTGAGAGAGAGAGAGAGAGAGAGAGAGAGAGATGGACGGAGTGCAAGCTGAGGAGAGACAGAGAGAGAGAGAGGGAGAGAGAGAGGGAGAGAGAGAGACAGAGACAGAGACAGAGACACAGAATCTGAAGCAGACTCCAGGCTCTGAGCTGTCAGCACAGAGCCCCACACAGGCCTCAAACTCACAAACTGCAAGATCATGGCCTGAGCTGAAGTCAGATGCTTAATCAACTGAGCTACCCAGGCACCCCAGCAACAAAGTATTTTTTACTTAAGGTAAATTCTTAGACATAATGCTATTATACACTTAATAGACTACAGTATAATGTAGACATTGCTTTTATATGCAGAGGGAAAAATCATTTCATTTGTTTTATTGTGAGATTGGCTTTATTGAGGTGGTCTGGAACCAAACCTACAACATCTCAGAGATATCCCTATATACTGCCTATTATACTTTCTCAAAATTTCCTATTTCTTGACATTCTAGCCCCCACTAAAAAGAAATTAATGAAAACCAAGATAATGTATTTTCCCCAAGTATAATCTATTAGGTTATCTAACATTTTTAATTGTTACAATATGATCCTGGAAATGCTAAACCCATGTCATCTAATTTAAATATCACCTTAATTTATTCAAATTGTCAGCCTTTCCTTTTTAGAGTGCTGCTTATTAGAGAATGCCTGGAAGACAACATTAGAAGCTTTTAGTGAAGGTTAACACAGGCTATGAATATTAACACCTATTCTATTTTTGAGAACTCAATTCTGTTCTTAGAAAGCATTTAAAAATGTGGAAAAGAA
The DNA here is from genome assembly GCF_046562875.1 of Panthera onca. Classification (NCBI taxonomy): domain Eukaryota; kingdom Metazoa; phylum Chordata; class Mammalia; order Carnivora; family Felidae; genus Panthera; species Panthera onca. The sequence continues at coordinate 57,819,361 of NC_138342.1, read as the reverse complement.
ATATGTACATTTTGGGCACATCAATCTGTACTGTTCACAATGGCCATTTGATTATAAATGGGCTAATTTTCCCATTATTTTCTTTCATCTTATTTGTCTCCTCCTGGTCTCATTTTCTCATTATCAACCCCTGCCTCTTCTACACTACCATTCAAAGTTCTCCAGAAAGTAATTGCACAGTTTTAGTAATTAAGCCTGTTTTCACAAATTACTTGGCTCCACTATTGGAAAATAGTTGAGCAGGAAGTCACTGTAAAGTGGTTTCTTCTTTATTAACTGAACCTAGACATCATTTTTTCTTAGGAATTCTTAGCTGGCACTTCACTAGTTAGGACTATCACTGTAGCAGTGGTGACCACAGAAATCCTCATTCCATTGAGCAACAGAGTCAAACAGTTGTAACTCCTTGTCTAAGGTTGAGGCAATCTGCTATGAAACTTGTTCCTGAGACTTTTAAATTCCTTTTTCTTTACTCTTTCAAGCAGAAGACCTTTTTTTTTTTGCTTCTAGTCTGAATAAGCATTTCTCTTAAACATCTGGTGTTCTCTTTAGTGATATTTCATGAACATATTCTTGGGAAAGTTATTATTTGCCAACTTATCATAGAAGACTTCTTAGACTACTTGTAGCCTTAGTAAAACCATGGTAGAATTTATCTCTAATTTCCAAATTTTCCTTTTAAAATAAATGAAGCCATCTTGCTTAATAAACCCATATATATTTGTGAGATTTTCTAACTCCTTGTACTCTGTTGAATATATTTATATAATAGCCTCTTGTTTAAAATACAGAGGAGTCATTTGCAGATTCACATGAAAGTGCAAGTAAAATTTAAAATGAATTGACTCATTCACATTTTACCTGAATTTCAAGGAGTAAAAACAAATTATAGACTTTTATTGTATTCTTTAATTTTAAACACAGGGTTGACAAACTCACCAGATATTTAAATTCCTCCATTAAACTGATTATTATTGAGGATTTATAACATTGAGTTTCTGTACTAGCTGTTGGGAACACTTAGATGAACAAATCTCAGCTAGAGTAAGAACACTGTGGGTAAAGAGAGCACAGTGCAGAAAGACTCAGTGCAGCCTAGAAATTCGGGTCTCTTCTGTACTCCAGAATAGTATATCCATGTGCCTACTCAGCGTTCCTCCTAACACATCTTCCCCAAACGCTCTCCTTTAGTATGTTCTATAACAGAAAATGGCATTAATAATCACCAACTTGCTTAAACCAGAAACCTGGGGGTTCACCCCTGACTTTTTCTCCCTTTCAACATTGGTCAGTCACCACTGATTCTCTCTCCTAAACAGTCTCCTCATCCCATTGCCAGAACCACAGGCCAAGCTACTGTCAACCCTGGTCTGGACTCCTGAAGCAGCATTCAAACCAGCCTCTCTGCATCTACTCTCATCTCCTCTGCATTCTCTACATACTTACCACTCAGCACTTTGCAATTTTGTTTACATTATCTGCCTTCCTAACTAGATTAGAAGGTCCATGAGGACTATGGAGGTCTGCAGGTAATGGTAATACCACCAAGTTTTCATGATACCTTCCAAAAAGTGGTGTGAATTAAATATATGTTAAATAAAAAATTGAAAGTTTCAAGAACAGACACAAAGGAAAGTAAGGGCTCTTCCAATGAAAACAAAGGGAACAAAGACCTTTGGAGACCCAGCAATGCAATGTGCTCAGTAAGCCACAAGCAGTTCAGCTGTACTAAATTTTAATATGCAAGGCAAAGAGTATCTTACAGAGGTGCATAGAATGTAGTCATGAACTTTAAACAGAGGCATTCAACTAAAGGTTATAATTAGGCAATAATATGGTCTCATTTGCTTTTTAGATAAATAATAGCAACAGAGGGAGGATTGATCTAAAGATCGGTTAGAGAGCCTTGAATTGCAGATGACCGGAACTGCAGCTTGAGTCAACTTAAATAAAAAGGGAGATTGGATATTGGAATTTCTCATGGGAGTCAAGAACAGGAAAATTGTTTGGCTATGAAGACTACCCTGTATGAAAAACAGGGCTTTCCCCATAAGGTTAGAAACAAGACCAGGATCACCACTCTTACAACTTTTATTCAACATAGTACTGGAAGTCCTAGCCACAGCAATCAGACAACAAAAAGAAAAGGCATCCAAATTGGCAAGGAGGAAATTAAACTCTATTTGTAGAGGACATCATACTATATATAGAAAACCCAGAATAATCCACATACACACACACACACACACACACACACACACACACACACACACACCTACTAGAACTGATAAATTTAGTAAAATCGCAAGATACAAAATCAATGTACAGAAATATGTTGTATTCCTATACACCAATAGTGAAGCAGCAGAGATAGAAATTAAGAAAACAATCCCAGGGGTACTAGGGTGACTCGCTTGGTTAAGTGTCAGACTCTTAAATTCAGCTCAAGTCATGATTACAGGGTTGTGGGATTGAGCCTCGTGTCAGGGTCTGCACTGACTTTGGAGCCTGCTAAAGATTCTCTTTCTCTACTGCTCCCCACCATCCCCACTTACAGCGCTCTCAAAAAAAAAAAAAGATCAATCCCACTTACAATTACACTGAAAATATTAAGATACCTAGGAATAAACCTAACCAAAGAAGTGAAAGATCTATACTCTGAAAACTATAAAATACTGATGAAAGAAATTGAAGAGGACACAAGGAAATGGAGACAATCTATACTCATGGATTGGAAGAAAAAAATTGTGAAACTGTATATACTACCCCAGAATACTATACGGTTTTGTAATCCCTATCAAAATACCAGCAGCATTTTTCACAGAGCTAGAAAAATGCTCAAGTTTGTATGGAACCCAAACAGCTAAAGTAACTTTTACAAAGAAAAGCCAAGCTGGTAGTGTCAATTCCAGACTTCAAGTTACATTACAAAGCTGCAGTGATCAACACAGTATGGTGCTGACACATACATAGGCACATAGATCAAAGTAGAAAGAGTAGAAAACCCAGAACTAAGTCCACAATTACTTGGTCAATTAATCTTTGACAAAACAGGAAAGAACGTCCAATGAGGGGAAAAAAAAAACGAAAACAAGCAGTGTCTTCAACAAATGATATTGGGAAAACTGGTCAGCTACATGCAAAAGAATGAAACTGGACCACTTTCTTATACCACACACAAAAATAAACTCAAAAAGGAAGACAGACCTAAGTATAAGACCTAAAATCATAAAAATCCTAGAAGAGAGCACAGAAAGAATGGTCTCTGACATCAGCCAGAGCAAAGGGTTTTAGATAGGTCTCCTGAGACAAGGGAAATCAAAGCAAAAATAAACTATTGGGAGTACATCAAAACAAAAAGCTTTTGCACAAAAGAATCAACAAAACTAAAAGGCAACCTGCTGAATGGGAGAAAATATTTGCAAATGACCTATCTGAAAAAGGGTTAGTATACAAAAAACCTACAAAACTCAATTAAAAAATGAGCAGAAGACATGAACAGACATTTCTCCAAAGACAACATACAGATGGCCAATAGATGTATGGAAAGATGCTCAACATCACTCGTCATCAGGGAAAGGCAAATCAAAAGTACCATGAGATGTCACCTCACACCTGTCGGAATGGCTAAAGTAAAAAATACAAGAAGCCACAAGGTTTTGGCAAGGATGTAGACAAAGGGGAACCCTCTTGCACTGTTGGTAGGAATGCAAACTTGTATAGCCACTCTGGAGAACAGTACGGAGGTTCCTCAAAAAGTTAAAAACAGAACTACCCTATAATCCAGTAATCGTGCTACTAGATATTTGTCCCCCAAAATGCCAAAACATGAATTCAAAGTAATACATGTATTCCTATGTTTATAGCAGCATTATTTACAACAGATAAATTATGGAAGCAGCCCAGATATCCATCAATAGATAAACGGATAAAGAAGATGTAGTACATGTACACAAAAGGATATTACTCAGACATGGAAAAAAAAAAATGAAATCATGCCATTTCCTACAATATGGGTGGAGGTAGAGAATATCATGATAAGCAAAATAAGTTAGAGAAATACAAATACCATATGATTTCACTCATACGTGGAAGTTGAAAAACAAATGAACAAAGGGGGGAAAAAGAGACAAGCCAAGAAACAGACTCTTAACTACAGGGAACAAACTGATGGTTACCAGAAGGGAGGTGGGTGGAGGGATGGGTAAAATAGGTGATGAAGATTAAGGAGTACACTTCTGGTGATGGGCACTGGGTGATATATTGAATTGTTGGATCACTATATTGAACACCTGAAACTACTATAATACTGTATTTATACTGAAATTAAAGAGCTTAATAAAAAAAAAAAATACCCTGCAATCTAGGTTGTGTTCAATTCCTACTCTGCACATCAACTTTAAGGATAATTACATACTTTATGCTACTAACATCCATCTCATCAGGTCATTCATCAGGGCAAGATACTGATAATGCACTTTATACTATTAAAGAGAATCTAAATGAAAAGAACACTCTGGGAAATGAAATCATTCTGAAGAAGGTCATTTGTACTATCATACTATAATGGGACAATTTCTAAACAGCCTGTAGGATCATAAAAATGTTCAAGATACTGCTCTGGTAAAGAGTATATGGTCTAAGAGTTAGTAAAAGAGCATAATAGGTAAAGAAGCAAAGATGGGCTTTGTTTCACAATTTTGCCTAGAACTATTTTTTTTGTGTGAAAAACCTACATTCCTTCTAAATCCAGTGACAAGATAAAAAAAAGAAGTAGTGTTTAAGATTTTAAGTAGTTTCTATACCCAATGTAGGGTTCAAACTTATGACCCTGAAATCAAGTCACATGCTCTACCAGCTGAGCCAGTCAAGTGTCCCAACCAATTCTTTATAGGCAAGACAACTACTGTAAAATTCTACTTAAATATTTAATAAATCTGTTTAAAAATATATTTCAATAATAAATTTAAGTGGCCATAACTGCTACTATAATACAGTAGCAGATTTCAGTTGGCTGTTTTCACCTTTTGTCCCCATCTGACTTAACTAGTAGTCATTGCGACATGAGACTTCTCATTTAAGCCAATTATGATTATTTCTTCCCAGTTTTAGAATAGTTATAAGCAATGAACACTTGAAAGATTAAAGAGTGATACACAAATAATACTGAGCAAAGGCTCATATATTTAGCTATTAGCAGGTGAGAGCTAATTTTCAGTTAGAAAAAGAAACTCAACCAAGAGAATGCTTTTGGCAGCTTGTGTAGAGATTACTCAAGAGGACTCCTAAATGAGATGTTGCAATTCTTGTTACATGTAGTTTGTCATTAAACAGAAGTGATAGAGGTTATTGCAAAAGCAGAGATAAAGTTATTTTTTAAGTGAAAGAACAGGCTGATCTTAAACTCTGTGGCAAATTTAATAGGAAACAATATAGTCTATCTTTGAATGAATCAAAAGAGGACTGAAATACTGTTAAGTAAACTAAGAACGTATGTTGTGTTATCTTAATGGAACTTATCAGTTATTCTCAAGTCTGGGCTTCTCAGTTATTTTTAAACTCTTTGGCCCTAATTTAGAGTGGATTTCCAAATAATTCACAGTAAGACTAAAACATTTTTTAATTAACTTACAAAATAAACCAGTAGTTTAGCCAAAGGAAAAGTTTAGAAGATTTTGAGGCGGCAGAAAATTCATCTTTCAACACTATAGAGTTGGTTCTTGAAGTGCAAGACTATCTTCCCATATGGTCTCTAGCAAGGTTTGTAGTATCTTTTAATCTCCTTTACCACATAGATGTCCATTGGCCTTACAGCAGTAACTAAACAAGATCAAAGCAGAGATCTTTTTCCAACTAACAGGACTCCATTTTCTGAACCTAAAACCCTACTATTTTCAATATAGATGGTGGATCAGACTAAAAATGTAACTGTTTAGTGCAGTTTACCAAGATTTGGAAGGAATCTGCCCATGTAATTAATCCTTTGCTACTAAATCATTACTGAAATTCTAAATTACTTGTCTGTGATGGTCCTAAAGCCAAGATACAGTGTTGGCTTTAAAATATTCTGCTGAGTTCCAGTGATCTTCTCAGTTTGGAGAGCTCTGCCAGCAAAGAAATTGGACAACAGCTAAAATAAGAGTAATAGCTAATGTAAACAACAGTAATAGAGAACATTAATGTTATTATGGGTTTGATGTCATGGTAAACTCTGTACATGGATTATCTTCATTAAGCTCACAACAATCTTGTGACAAAGGTACTAAGAGTTATCACTACTTTGTATAGGAGAAAAAAATCAGGCTTAAACAAAACTTCCCAAGGCTATAGGGTCAATAGGAGCTGAGGGAGGATTTGATTTCATAGCTTATGTACCCAACCCTTACCTGACTCAGTTTCCTGAAAAGAGGGCTACTCCAAGACCCAGGGACTGACCTGATTCCAACGATGGGATGAATGATAACTATGCCTTTCTGGAGAATTTACAAAACCTATCTGGGGCTTCGTTCCCTCTTCTGCATTCTACAAGGCCACTATGAACTCTCAAGTTATACTATTCCCAAACATATTAATTGTAGAGTGTTTGTAGAAAGAACTTTAAATGAGCTCCAGGGAGTCCAACATTTGCCACTAACTTTTGGGATTTGGGGCATTTACCACCACCACCTCCATCACCCCTAGTTATTTGCCCTTCAAGAGTTATTTTTAATATGTAGGTCAGTGCTTTAAAAAGTGTAATATAGGACATGAAGTACTATCCCACTGTATTCAATAAAATTTTAAAACATTAAAATTATGGAATGGGTGATAAGTTGGCTTCTCATTCTCTCCCTGCCCCCTTAGGACTTAAAAACAACTAGTCTGTGATATTTTAAAGATAATCCTTACTTGTTGTACATTTAAAGAAAGGCAGACCAATAGAGAGAAACCTCCAAGTTTCCATTTATACATGAGAAGGGTAGAGACAGTCCCAAGATGCTTAACTCACAGGGCAGGTGGGAAATGTGCCCATTAATACATTAAGTACATTTTAGTAAAAAGCAGCAGTGGGGGGAAAAATTCTATATATACCCTGACTCTTGCAGTTTGACAAAGTTAATGATTAAAATCTTCTACATTTTCCCCCAGGGTGTCTATTTGTCTTGATTGATATTATTTTATCTCTTATGGTCCAAGGATGACTGCCCTTGCTTCTGTGTAGAGATTAATAATTGATTGGTTCATAGTCAGGAATCTTAGTAAAAGGGAATTGGTTACTTTGGGCTGTCACTTTTACTGGGTGACATACAGGAGACGGGGTGCTGCAGAACTCACCAGCAGAAAAATGAAGAGAATCCTGGTTCTTCTGCTTGCTGTAGCATTTGTGCATGCTCTAGAAAGAGGTAAGACTTCCATTGGTGTGATCATTTATAAAAACTCTTAGTAGTCTGATTTTCCATTACCCTTTTGAAAAGTTATACAAAAATTAGAGAACAGAGAGTTGGTATATAAGAACAGAGTTGGTAAACATGTTGAGAAAGGATAGAATCAAAAAGGCACTAATGTGAGCTCAAATGTGGCATATAGCATTTAATTGGAATAGACAAGAAATCAAGAATCTCAGAAAAGAAAATTGAGAAGATTATTGTCCTTCTTTGATTTTTTTGAGAGCCAAGATTTGGAGAGAATCGCTTGAAATTAGAAATTCAGTTGTTAGAAAATAATGCAAATGGAAGCTGTGGTCAATCAATGAGCACTTTTCCCCCTAGACTTCAAAGATTGATGGTCTTTGAGAGCATAATACATTCTATCAATGATGCGTGAAGTCAGCAAAGATCCTAGATCCTCTTTAAGGAATTCTGTGTATGTTTAATATTTGAAAGTGCATTATAGTTTCTAAAACATCCACATGAAAGAATATAGCTTAATTATCTTGATAACCATGTTTTAGATTTTTCATTAATATTCTTTAAATGGGAGGGGCACCTAGATGGCTCAGTCAGTTAAACGTCTGACTCTTGGTATAGGCAAGGGTCATGATTCATGATTTGTGAGATCCAGGCCTGCATTGGGCTCTGCACAGAGATTCTCCCTCTCTCCCACTCTCTCTCTCTGCCCCTCCCCCAATTGCTGGCCACTCTCAAAATAAACGTTAAAAATTTTTTTAAATATTCTCCAAATGGCATCTCGTCTTTGAGCAACGTTTAAAAATGTTTTTAAATGATAGAAGCTGAAATAGAAGCATGAGACTTCATGAAAAGTTTCCAAGCTTCAAATTCATAATCCTTTCCAATTTCCTTCTCTGGTTGATTCTTTAGTGCTTCTAAGGAAATCTGCATTCATCTTGGAGAAGTGAAACTTACATTTAGTGCTATCTGTGAGCAGCCTCACTCAAGTCATGTGGTAGTATTCATATTAACAACATATCTAACCAATAGAACAAGATGTATAACCCAGAAATTACCAGTTACTGTGACATGAATAACTTTATTCCTCTTCTCTGTACATTCACTTTTCCTTGATCTTTTATCCAAGTTATTTTACATTTTAAGTTCTATATATATATATATATTTTTTTTTTTTTTTGATGTTTATTTTTGAGAGTGGGATAGGAGCAAAGAGAGAGAGGGAAACACAGAATCTGAAACAGGCTCCAGGATCTGAGCTGTCAGCATAGAGCCCCACGTGGGACTTGAACCCACAAGCCATGGGATCATGACCTGAGCTGAAGTCGGATGCTTAACCAACTGAGCCACCCAGGCACACCTCATTTATAGATTTTTAAGTAAGCTACAGATCCTATGCTCGACTACAAAGTCTGAGATCTCATGGGGTATAAATTGTGTCCTTTACAAGAGCTCTAAATAGGCCACGTCCCAGGAAACCCTGAAAGCTTACTCCTTTGCCTATGGTTTCCCTGGGGCATATACGAACCTGAGAAATCCTACTGAAATACGTTCACATCAAGATCTTCAAAACACAGAAGATCTAGTAATGGCTAGGTCCTGGGATTGTATGTGGATGCCCAGCATAGGGCAGGGGTCATCATTTTGGACTGCTGACTCTGTAAGTGCATATTGGCTTCCCAAAGGATCACAAACGTCCCCTGGAAAACAGTATTCTGCAACCTCTATTTTGACATTCAGCACTCCCTCAGGCTCTAATGAAATGGATCCTGAGAACTTCAATTAAGTTCAGACCTTAAAGGAAGCTTAACAATGAACTTCAGATTACTTAGATTCCAAAGGTCAGATGATAACCCCCAAGACATAAAATACATTTATAAGTAATAAATGTCCAATATTTGGAAATAGTACTCCTGACCCACCAGTCCTGAGCATGACCCAAATGACGAAGTCAATGATTTATTAGGGAGCTAGGTAGGCTCTCTTCTAGCAGAAAGTTACTATATTTTATATATATATATATATATATATATATATATATATATATATATATATATATATACATACATACATACATACGTATATATATGTATGTATATAAAATAAATGGAGTTGAGAGGAGGCTTGGATGGTAGACAATAGGTATGTGTTGCAGTTCGATTATAGTTCTAGAGAGCTGATCAACAATCCACAACATGTATCTAGAAGATCTTTTTCCAAAGTATATTTCATTCAAGACTCATGTTAGGAAAAGTTTTATGGCCAAACACATATAAGAAATAAGCCATACATTAGTCTCTCTTGGTTGGTTTACAATCCATGTCTTTGTTAAGGTTCCAAGAAGTCATACAAGAAAGAAACCTTACTTCACCCAGTTTCCCAAACACACGGGCTCTTTCCTGAAGTGTCCAGACGCCATGGAAGTATTCTTTGGGAAACCTCAGGTTTAAGATGGATACTGCTGCAGCTCAACATGAATAGCGGCTCCAGTCAGGCCAATCCTGTCCTATCAAATGGCCCTGGAGACTTAGTGCACAAGCTCTTGGGTACATCTTGGGAGAAAAGGGCTTACCAAGTATGCCAAATCCGATTGGAGTCATAAAAATACCTCCACATTAGCTACCCCATGAGAGGCAAGAAGTCTGTGTATGCCAATCACCTCTCCACTCAAGTTTCTTTCCTCAGGACTGAAATCTAAAATCTATCTCTCCCTCTCCCCAAGAAAGCAGCAGGAAGGCTGACACAGCTACACAATTACTAAGGAAATAATGCTACGGGAAATAAGCCTCTGCATTTTATAGGAGCTGTTGGCAAGAGCAGGATCGATTATTACAAACATTTTCCTTTTTGCTTGAAGTAGCTCATTCTCAACATATGTACTGTTACTAGATGGGGTATCAAATAGCAAGAAGAAAGTAAGGAAGAAAGTAAGTTCTTTGACTTGTGGGGGAGCTGCAGTTATCCTTCTCCCGCTTGCCTGTCAGAACAGCCCTAGACAATGTGGGTTATCCCAATCTCCCAAATCACCACTGAATCACCACTTCTCTTTTCCACAAGCTCCACCTTCATCAGCAGCCATGTTAAAAATAAGTTGCTCTAAGCTTGATTCAAGAGGATCGCTGCGCAGAATGTCAGAGAAGTAATTTAGGATACGTAGAGATCTTCTCTGTTTTCTTAGATAGGTCTTTGTATCCTCTCTCCAAAACCTACATAAATGGTTATTGAGGGGGTGACCCAGGATAGGAGGTCTACATGATGAAAAGGAGACAGCCATGAAAAGATCTAGAAGTGTGTTTCAAGGTGAAGGAACAAAGGTATAAAAGTCTTAGAACAAGTATGGCCTGAATCAAGTTCACAAAGCAGCCAGAGAAAAGGCACAAAAGAGGCTTAGCTCTTTTTGAGGGAAAAGGAGGAGCAGCTGAAGTCAGAGAGGTAGCTAACTTTATCACAAAGGCACTGTTAACTTCCCTGGAAATTAATAGCAAAGTTACACTCCACTGTTAGGTAACAAAGCCAGGTACACACTCACCACCATATGGCTAGTATAGGGAGAAGTATGTATGCTTTAAGCAGACATGAGGTTAACCTAGGAGGAAGAGATGAAGATTTTTTTTTTAATGTTTACTCATTTTTGAGAGAGAAAGCATGAGCAAGGTAGGGACACCAGATGGCAGAGGGGGATGGTGGCAGAGGATCCAAAGTAGTCTCTGAGAGGGCACCAGCGAGCCCAATGAGGGGCTTGAACTCACAAACCTAACCATGAGATCATGACCTTGGCCAAATTTGGACGCTCAGCCGATTGAGCCACTCAGGTGCCCCAAGAGATGAACAATCCTTAATAGGTGTCTATTACCCTTCTCCCTAGGTGTCTATGGCCACTTAACCTGTTTTTTTCTGCCCACCACTACCCTGCTCTGTCCCCTCCCCCCTTCCAGTTCACTCTGCTAAAGTCACACTGACCTCCACACTATCCCACACACTATGTGCTCTGCACCTAAGGAGCTTGTGCTAGCTCCCCCCCTCCTCTTAGAACACTGATCCACCTGATATCCACATGGCTCCCCTCCTCACCTCCTTTCAAGTGTCTGCTCCAAGTTCATATACATAAGAGGCTTCCCTGACCAACCTATCTCAAATAGCACTGACTATTCCATTTTTCCTTATCCCTTTAACCTTGATTTTTCTTTTTAGTACTCCTCACCTTATCTGATCACCAGCTGTGTATTATAATAAATATAAAATGTAGAACACAACCTCCAGGAAATCAAGGAGTTTATTTTTGTTCCTTGCTTAATTCCAAGTTTTAGAAGACTACTTGACATGTAATATGTGTTCAACAGATTTTTTGCGTAAAATCAGAAAGTTAGGATTGTTAGGTAGTTTTGATTATTTAAGGAAAATTAAACATCAACTAGGACATATAATAGATATCCTGGAAGTAGTATACTCTGTAAAATTATAAAATAAGATTTATAAAGTATCCAATGTGAAACATTAGAGTCTATGCACTAACTATAGCCAATATTCATAATGTGTCAGCATGTTCAAAATCTTTTGAATAAATTTCATCTTTACAACACCCTGATCAACTCAGTACTATTATCCCCACTTTGAAAGTGAGAGAAATTATCCAAGGAAAATAAGCTAATAAGTGGCAGAATCAGAATTTTACCTAGATTAGTTAGGTTTACAAAGATAATGCTTGAAATCATGGTTTTGCCGCCTCTCATGGGACAGATATCTGAACAATCTCTCACTAACCTAAGGACAAAAGAGAAAAACAGTTCATTAGCACCTGTTTAGGGGGAATTAAGTCAAGTTCACTCTGCCTACTATGGTCATCCAGAACTGATTCAAACTCTAGTTCATACTCCATAGGACTGGCTCTGTCTTCTAACTTCCCTGTTTTCCCAGTACCATAACCTTGGAATTGCTTGATGTCCAATCCTGCAGAGACTTCCTGAGTTTTGTTGTTTTCTTTTTTGTTATCTATATTCAATCATGTCCATATTCTACCAATTTCAGCCCTGAAGTAAATCAGCCTTATACAGAGCATTCCACTATAGGAACCTCCTCCGTATTCCCTTTTGCCTCTCTCCTTTACCTCCTATGTGTATTTAAGCTCAAACCCTGTGAACACTACCTCTCATATCTACATTTCCATATACGGTCTTTGTCCAGGCCCTTGTTCCCCCTTTGCATGGTTATTGTAATGGCTTCCGACCAAATCCCTACCTCTTATCTCTTCCCCACTTGGTTCATATTAGAATACAATACACAACCTGACAATCTGGTAACTGGAGTCCAAAAGATGAATTACATAAAAGTCAGGATCACTACTGAGAGATTAATGAAATGATCAGTTTGAGCTTGTACAGCCAGCTGGTAGGATTTCAGGGATCAGGCTATCTAATACAAATCCACCCCAATTCTAGTCTGTTTAAAGCCACCTAATGGTAAGTACAACTTCAGGCTGAAATAGGAATGAGCAAATGGTAAGCAGAATGGAGCCCTCTAAAAATGTCTAGATCCTAAGGTCCAGAACCTGTGAGTAAATAGGTAGGTTACATCACAAAAGGGAATTAAGGTTGCAGATGGAAAAAAGGTTGCTAATCAGCTGACCTTCAAATAGAAAAATAATGCTGGATTACCTGGTGGGGTCAATGCAATCACAAGGTGCTTATGGTGGAAGAAAAGCAGAAGAGTCAGAGGAAAGGGTGACTAAGGAAAAAAGATGCAAAATTCTAGCTTTGAAGATGGAGAGGATGGCCTGGTCCCAAGAAATGTTTACTGCCTCTAGAAGCTGGAGTAGAAAAGGAAACAGATGATCTCCTTAAACCTCCAGGAAGAACATAGTCCTATTGGCACTTTGATTTTAGCCCAAGGAGACCTTGGCCAGACTACCCAACAGAACTGTAAGGCAGTAAGTTTGTGTTGATTAAACCACTAAATTTGTGGTAATTTGTTACAGTAGCAATAGAAGTCTCATACAGTAGGTTTCTGGGCCCTGTGACAAGTTGAGACTTCCCAGAGAAAAGGAGAAGTGAGGCAAGGCATCTCATGGTTGATGAGCTACCATTTTATTTGTCAGATCCAGTGAAAGCTGGCCAGGAGATGACTGGGGTGCACAATGACTCATTTCGCTGATTTCTTAGAGTTTCTATTTTTATCTTCTCTTTCATATTCCTCTTACCAGAAAGTAACTTAACCTATCTCCTGCAAGGAGGACTGGAACAAATCACAGAATATCTATATCACCAGAGTAGAGAATATCTGATAATATATACCATAATTGGATTTTGCTATGAAAAGTTGAATTTTGCTATAAAAAGTTTTTAACACATTAGGCAGGAGAGGTGTTAAGCATTTTTACATAGATTAATGTAGAAGAACCTTATGAAAAAGATACTATTGATTACCTTAAGCCCAAGATTACTCTTTCTTGAATTCCCCTACAGGAATAGATTTCAATGGATACCCCATACCTTAAAATTAAAACTTTGACTATTAAGTCTGTGTTTAAGTATCATACTTCAGTTCTCTTATTGGACTATTCATTTTCCAAGTAGGATTTATGATTTTCTAACTTAAGACAGCTCTTCAAGTTGTACCCTCCACACAAATACTTCTCCCAATTCATTTACTCCTGTTAAAATCCTGCCTATTATTCATGATTCACTTCAGGTAATAGTTCCTTTCTTGAGGGTTTCTAAAAGCTCTCCCTTCCATTCTCAAGTTTCATAATGCTTTGTTTCAATCTCTTCTTGGGCAATGATCACTACTGGTATGACATGCTTATCTCTACCACCAGACTTCAGTTCCTTAAGTATCGGGGTCTTCTGAGTTTTGGCATAGCACCTTTTTATTCCTGAAGGCTATACAATGCATTCCAAATTTCCACATCAAGATGTAGAACATATCGCCCTCAAGTATCCCAAAAGTGGGAATATGAAACTTGCTCCCTGATCTTCACCCCTGCAAAAGCATTTGTAGATGACAAGGTACCCAACTTATAAAGGGAAGGGGCAGTGCAAGAAGATGTAGAAAGAATGCCCTCCTTTGAGACTTTGGTGAGACCACTACAGGAGACCCACGGACGTTGAATTTGAGTGAAGTCCATGAGGCCACTCTCTACCACAACTGTCGTTTCTAGAGAACTGACTCACTGACCCCGTATCTCCTACCGTTTAATTTTCAAAATATAAAATGAAGCTTTATTTGTTCTTCTGATGGCATCCTAAGAAGGACATTTCATTTCCTCTAAATTGTTTAATCTATAGAGGTCATGTAGAGTTCTAGGTTTAGTATTAGAAGGATTGAATTTCTTTCTATGGACTCAAACCCAGAAAACTGCACACTGGCCTATAATCATTATCAATGTGAAAGACCAGATCAGTGTTTTACTATTAAAAAAAAAAAAACACAATAGAAATGAGAACCAAAAGAGCCTGAAAAAAATGAAATCAAGTTTTAATTCACCACTGCTTCATTAACAGGGATTCTAGCAATAAATCAGTAGTTTTATCTCCAATAACTAGGGAAGCTTCCTAAACCAGTCCAGCAAGGCTCAATTTCTCAAGTAAAATCACTATTCTGAAATCAATATATAGTCTGCTTAGTTTAAATAAATGCTACAAATCATATTTCTAAGTTCACACTCACACACCTCCCCCCCCAAATATATGGACATTTTCTGACACCAATGAGTCTGTCAGTGCATGATGGAAATGAAAATGCCAAAGGAATAAAATTAAAACAATATATAATGCTCCATGGAGCTCTGAAAACCTATGATTCTCCAAAACAAAAAAGGAAAATAGCAACATTAATACGGTTTCTAGCATCCTACATAAGCATTTATTCAATTCAATGTTATTTAGGGTACAGCCATTGCTCCTGGTATATAAATGGCTTTTATAGGGGACCGGAATTTGTTTTAGAGAAATACTGTAGCAGTAGTTCAAGCATTCAAAATACATTTTTTAGCAAAGTTTGTACCAGGACAGTAGTACCTTATGGTCTGTCTATTTTCAACTAGATTGAAAATTCCATGAGGGCAGAAGGAGTATTTTGCTCTCCATTGTATATTCACTACTGAATCCAACCACCTAGTACAGAGTAGGTCTTCAAAACCTATCTGTTTCATTTATTAATACTATTAGCTCTGTTGAGAGAGAGGAGGTACATAAAGCAATACCAATTTCCTAAAAATAAATCAAGTTTTCAAAATCTAGATAGAATTAGACACAACTTACCAGAATATTTCACAATATAGAAAGAAATGGGACAGGCTATTGCAAAAGCAAAAATTCCATTAATTTGTAAACATTTAGTGCTTAGGGGTCACTTGATGTCAAAGTGATTTCACCAGAGTCACTGAGATTATGCCAATATTTACTGGGGCTGTATCAAAGTCCAGATTGCCTTTATAACCACATGGAACATTCAAGAACAGACTGTGTCATTTATCATTCATTCTAGATAGTATTTAATTACATGAATCAAAGTGGGTTCAACTGGTATGAAAACATTTAGCAGCACTCCCTGGAGTAAGGAATCAATTTGTAATAATCATATTGCAAATTAACTTCAGTATTTGTTTTTTCAACCATTAGATAATGATTAACATCTGCTTAGGCTTATAAGATATAGGTATTCTCTGGATAAATAAGTGAACAATTTTTTTTTTTTAAATCAGAAACATATTTTGAGTAGTCTATCTGTAAGATACATGGTACAACAGCTTCCTCTACAGGTTATTTGAGAGCTTTTTACCCTTAATTCTAAACTTTCTCAGTTGACTCTTTTGAGCTGCCTTCCTTGCTTCTATCAAGCCCAAGGTTGAATTTCTAGAAAAAATGGTTCCAAAACCATTTTAAATCTTATGTAGTTGATCTAATTTCCCTCCCTTTTTTTTGCATCGTTATTTTGAATTTTTTTTAATTTTTAAGTTTTATTCAAATCCAAGTTACTTAACATATAGTGTAGCACTGGTTTCACGAGAATTTAGTGATCCATCACTTGCATATAACACCCAGTGTTCATCCCAACAAGTGTCCTCCTTAATGCCCATCACCGATTTAGCCCATCCCCCACCCAACACTCCTCCAGCAACCTCAGTTTGTTCTCTGTATTTAAGAGTCTCTTATGGTTTGCCTCCCTTTTATTTTTCCTTCCCTTATGCTCATCTGTTTTGTTTCTTAAATTCCTCCTATGAGTGAAATCATATGATATTTATCTTTATTTCACTTAGTACCTAACACCTGTGGATTCTCATGCATTTCGGTACAAACACCAGTTGATTTAATTAAAGCTACTTAACAGGGGCTAATCTGTAGTGTCTGCTTATATCACACGTACTCACATTCCCATAATGCACTGAGTGAAACTTTTTTGGATGAAGTGAGAAATCTGAATCTGGAAGGCCAGAAAAAATATTTCTTTAAATGTTCATCAGAGGTATGCCCTTTGAATATAGGCTCTCACTTTGCATGTTATTGAGTGTTCAGCAATATCAACAAAAATTGACTTCTGTATTTTTATAGGGAACATTAAACAAAATTAGCTCTTATGCATTAAACAGAAAAGTTCTTATTGGAGTTATTTTTTGTGGTTAAAAACACGTTAAGTTCTGGGGGGCAAGGGGAAGATTCAATTTAATTTCTTAATATTTCTAAAAGGAATTATTTTGTAATCCCTTGTATGTGATCTTATTGATACGAGGATATAATCTTGTACTAAATTTAGGAATTTAATACATATGTTTATTTAAATTCCATTTGATTATTTCCAGGAAAAACTCACCTCCTCAAAAAGGTATTCATCATTTCAGTTATTAGTCATGGCTATAATAAAGTTCTCACACATTGAACTAAAACCTACCACCAGTTTTTCTTAGCTCTACCTTAGGAACAACATAAAAGCCTGGACATCCTACCTTAGGAACAACATAAAACAACTGTGGACATCCTAATGTTATATCCTTCATTATAGGAGGGCAGCTCTCCCCTAGATTCTTTCCCCCATGCCCTAGTGGTCAGTCTCATTGAATATCATTAATGATTAATGGAAGCTTTCAGCCCTTTGAAATGGTGACAATATCTGACCTTGCAAACTTGTCAATACATTTCAGAAAATGTACTAGATGTGAAGGTTCTCAGCTGTAACAAGTTCACTGCAAGTGGCTTTTTATACTCCATTGACTGTTAACTTTATCAATCCTACTGTCTTGTCCTGGTTTCCAAGAGGATGTGAGATTTGAACATGTAGTTTCTTTCCCACTCTGATTTAGATGGTATTTGTAATAAGGGGGCGACTCAAAGTACTGCTTAGGAATGTCTCTGTCCCCCAGTTCTGACTCTTCCCACTGCAGTAATATACTTTGAACAGTCCACCTGAAAGATATAGGGGGCAACAGCTTCTTCTGCAGGAGGTATTTGCCATTAAATCTAAAATCCTAAAGAGAACTTTTCAAAAGAAAAAATTTTCCCTAGTCTACATCCATGCACCACCACCTCCACAGCAAACCATAGAAGACCAATTTCTACCCTGGATTCCTTATGTTCGTGCTTTCAAAGCCCTAACTGAGAGGCAAGGGCATGTGGGAGAGTAAATGCATGACAGAAGTTGCCATTGTATCACCTGAGATGGTTTTCTCAATATTTACAGTCCAGGAGAAGTTGCTAACCCTTAACACACTTAGAAACTCGGCAGTTTATATACTTCCTACATTTCTTTCCAAAAGATGTATCATTAAATGTTGAAGGTTTCCTAGACTTACTTGCATAAATGAGTCAGGGAAGGACACCATGGACCACTTCCACACATCTATCCTATTGTGTTATGTAGTAGGGATGTTGAGCAAGTGTGTCTTAATCTGTAAAGAACTCTTCTCCTGTGGGAACGAGCTCTTCCCAGCCACTTGAATGGACCTGAGAGTGGGTTCATTTGATTTTTCTGTTCCCTTAAAGAGGTCCCTCTGATCCTTTTGAACCTCAAAACAACTACCTCATAAAAGTCATGGGAAAGGCTGGTTTGTTTAATGGTCAAATATTTGTAAGTTCTTTTGAAGTTGAAACTACTCCCCCACAGATCAGGACTGTTTCAGTCCTTTTGCCTGTGGTGGCAACAAGAGACATGTACAGTTTCTTCTCTGCTTATTCTCTTCTCCTTCCTCATGCTCACTTAACTGCTTTTACCTCTTCCAAGGTTAACAGAAAAGGGACAAGCTAGCAGGAGAAGCAAGCAGCAGGAACATTAATTCAATGGACAGTTTTGTGAGCTAGTGTTTCCACTAGTTATGGGAAATATTCAAAGTTGACACTTTATGGTTCGTTGGAAAGCTCTTTGCAACATTTCTGGAATCTCTGACATCCAGCTGGCACCTTAAAACTTCCCCTTGGGCCTCTGACTTTCAAGTTGTCGGACTCCACACAGAGATGTCCCACTGTTGGCAGCACACTGCCCTCTTGACAGGCCACCCCTTCCTCCCCCCCAAATTAAGACAACTCCAGGTCAGATTGCTCTCCTGCTTGATCTATATAAGGTCCACAGACCACAACACAGCTTCCCACTCAAAGCCCTCACCTTTGCTGCCCCAGGCCACTTCACTAGCCCCTCCCACCCTCTAATATTCTCTAGTCTGAATCAGACACCTGCCATTGTACCCCAAACCCCAGGGGTCACCTATCAAGGTCTGAGTGTTTTCCTTTAAGCCTCTCTCAGTGCTTGAAGCAAGGGAAGTGCTTTCCACCATTTCTCCAAACCCACCTCACAGGCTATTTTTTGGGGGGGAGAAAATTGCCAAATTTCCATTTTCCCCCCTAAGCTGAATTCCTAGCCTTCCTGATAGAATTTGAAGTGGGTAATGGAGTTATGGTGGCAACACCAAGCCACAAATCTCCTTTAAAGTCCTGCATTAGAGGGGCTAGCTCTTCACTAAGTGTGTATGGGCATATAGTCGCCATTTATGTTTTGTTCCTGTTTCTTTCAAGACCTTAGTTTAATGGAGACAAATAAGGGAAGGATTAAAAGTTCCATTTTTAGCATTATTATAAAGAAGTGACTTAAGAGACTGCCCTATCAGTAAGTTCTGACATTTGACTTCTCTGCTTTCAGTATTAGGGAGTTTGTTCTGCTGTTCATTACAATGCATAGCAGGCCATAAAATTAATCTGTAGGAACCCAGCTAGAAAGGCACCCCAAAATGAAATTGTATATAGATATTGAGAAAATGCTACCTTCACCATAGATGCATCATGTGGAAGACCTATACATATAACGTTTCATTAGAAAGGAAAAGATACCAATTTTTCTATTTCTGGTTCCTAGGCCGAGATTATGAGAAGGATAAAGTTTGCAAGGAACTTGCCAATCTAGGAAAAGATGACTTCACATCTTTGTAAGTACGAGGTATTCACTCACTCTCTTGGTTACTTGACCTTGAATGAAACCACATGTGAGAGAACTTCAATTCAGCAGGGAGGGCTGAACCACTCTCTGCACATTGTGAGAGCCCAAGACCAATGTGGGCACAGGTGTTAGGCCAGTGGAGGACATCCAAAGAATCCAGTTGGATTATTGTTACTAGAGTCTAAGAATTTGTTAGCAGTAAGGTTATTAATAGAGTTAAGAGAACAAGCACAGTTTAAGATAAAATAAAATGCAAAGAGTATATACAAGGGCTGTGGCAAACAAAAACAAGACATAGAACAGGATTACTGGGGAGGCTTGAGAAAGGAAAGAATAGAAGACTTCTTGGATAAAACCCCCAAATCCAACTTCCATTTTACAAGGAACATTTGCCTAGAACAAAAACTATTTTTTAAAAGTGAACCTCAGGTTCTTTTCACTAATCAATGTATGCAATATTCTGGTTAAAGACTGAACAAATTTCATGTTTTAATATGTACAAATGTGAAGTTTCTTAAAATTCTAAATATATCAACCTACTGTTTTCCTCAGATCAATGGTCTCATACAGCAGAAAGTTTCCCAGTAGCACATTTGAACAGATCAGTCACCTTGTGAATGAAGTTGTCTCCTTGACAGAAGCCTGCTGTGCTGAAGGGGCTGACCCGGACTGCTATGACCTCAGGGTAGGTTCATGTGCCTGCCCATGTCCTTACGGAGTCACAGAAAGAAGCCAAGATAGGCCTTTATGCTGATCTTGGGGAAATCTTAGACATCAACTCTACCTACTCCAAGTTTGAGAGAATTACCCCCAGCCCAGACCTATTCTAGTATAATGAATCAGTTTTGCCCATTAGTCCTACAAGGTTCAGATGAAAAGACTGGGATATCTATTAGTTCATGAACCCCTTGAAATAATGCATTCTGTGTACCTTAAAAGCCTACCCATACTTATACATTTATCATGTTAAGACAGGTACAACTGTCCCAGAATAGTTTAGTGTTGGCCTCAAGTTATTTTGGGTTTCAAAAATTGCCTTATATACATACACTAGGTTCTGGGTTTTCTCCCTTTAAGTATAAATGCAGAAGTTAAAATGCTGAACTGACAGGATTCGAAGTGTAGACAGGACCTGAAAAAGGTAAAACTACAGGTGTTTCTAGCAGTTTACTAACACAGTTATCAGGCTTCATGCAAAGGACATTTAGATGCATCTTGATAGAGGCTTCTACCGACCAAGCTCTCTTTGTTCAAGCCTGCAGAAATCATGCTCCAAAGATCTGATTTGAATATATCCTACACAGGGGTGCCTGGGAGGCACAGATGCTTCGTGGGTTCTAGCCCCACATTGGGCTCTATGCTGACAGCTCAGAGCCTGGAGCCTACTTAAGATTCTGGGTCCCTCCTTCGCTCTCCTCTCCCCGACTCATGCTCTGCCTCTCTCCGTTTACTTTCAAAAGTAAACAAACATGAAAAAAAAAAATTTTTTTAATCCTACACAATGATTATTAGTCTTACCTATTAATTGCTTCATCGGGCCCTTGTATATGTTCTAAGAATTTTAAATCATTTTCCCCCCCACCATCAATTCCATAAATACCTATCATTTCAACCAGACCTTCTATACCACTGTAAAATAAACTACCAACCATGATCAATAACAGAACGTGTTTTTATCTTATTTACATTTTATTTCATGCATTAGTTAACTGACCCCTTGACCTGAGATAAGCCCCAGGATTATAGAGACAGATCACATGAAACAGAGATGGCATTGCCTTTGTCAGGGGTGGGAAGCATTTTTAAAACCATGTTGATACTTTCTTTACAAACTTTTTTTGGAAAGAAGAAAAAAAAAAAAAAAAAAAAAGGACAATTGCCAGGGAAAGAAATGGAAAGGGAAAAAAAAATTCACCAACAAGAGATAAGGATGAAAAGGAGTTTCTAAGAATTCCTAAGTTCTGAGAGTCTGAGGAGGAGATGAGGAGGAGAGGTTTACTTTTGGCTTATGTAATTAATTCATCATGTTGCTTGCCTTCATTTACAGGAAATGATCTTTAGAAGTTTTTAAAAAGATGACCAACATGAATTAAGTGTAGGGATGTCTAGGCAGTTTTCCCTAGTAAATCCCCAGAAAGTTTTTCCCATGGGGACTCTATTTTACATTTATTCCAAGTATCAAATTCTTTCCAAAAAGAACATTTTGCTGCTGCAATTGGTTTAGTGGTGCCCTTACTATGGGCTTAGTCTGCCCACGTTATCAGTGCACAGTGTTGAGGCAGTAAATTAAGTTGCACCAGTGGTGCTCAATCTGTACTGCAGAAGAGAATAAATATTGGGGCTTTAGGAAACAGATCCTCAGGCTGCCTCTTTGAATTAATGAATCAGTTTCTGCCTTGTAAAACCCAGGCATCTGGGCTCTGATCCTGATGCAAAAGCAGGCTCCAGCACCAGCAGGTAAGAGAATACAAACAAATGCAGAAGACTAAAACAGTCAAGAAGAGTCTGCTCATTTAATAGAAGGATGTGACCCTTCTCCCTGGGGTATTTGCAGCAGAAAGCAGGTGGGAGATCATAGCAGAATCACCAGCGAAGCTTTTCAAATGACCTCACTTACCCCAGAGATATGTTAATATTTACGTATAGAAACATTGCGCTAAAAACAAAAAAAAAAACAAAAACAAAAACAAAAAACCCACCTCTAACAGCTGCAAACACAGTCCACTTGTTAATGAAGGTTCTATTTTCATTAATGAGTAATTAACATAAGACCCTGTATTTACCTGTAACTATGTAAATTGTCATGTTGATAAGTCATCCAGTAGAGTTTTTGGCATGGACAGTTTGTTACCGATGAGAATTTTTAGATTTAAAGACTAATATGTCATACTCCATGGAGAATTACAAGCCTCGAAACTTCCATATAGAAATTGACTTGTTTTTCTTTTCTCATTCTAGACCTCAGCATTGTCTGCTAAGTCCTGTGAAACTGACTCTCCATTCCCAGTGCACCCGGGAACTGCTGAGTGCTGTACCAAAGAGGGCCTTGAACAGAAACTCTGTATGGCTGCCCTGAAGCACCAGCCACAAGAATTTCCTACCTACGTAGAGCCATCAAATGATGAAATCTGTGAGGCATTCAGGAAAGATCCCAAAGACTTTGCTGAGCAGTAAGCTGCTTTCATAAGTAAAACTTCAGGGCATAAAATCATCAGAAGTGTGTCAAATCTAACCCCCTAGTCTATATAAACGCCTCTTCTACAGCAACCAGGAAATTTCCATTAAGAACTTGACTCTTCCCTAAGACTTCTCATTTCAGTCAGTGCTGATTATTATAAATGCCTTTCTCAGACAGAGATAAAGTCAACTTTCTAAAACTTCCAAACTTAGTTCTATCACCTGAAGCAGAATCACTTGGATCCCCTGTCTATGTGACATTTTCAAATATTGGACAGCTACCATGATTCCCCTTATGCTAGGGATCCTTGCATACTCAGATAGATTTTTTTCTTTCCATTTATATTAATTTTTGTGATCTTCCAAGACTAATAGAAGAATCAATATATCATCTGGCTCCTCATGAATGTTAATCAAGGAGATCATCAAATTACATGTTCACTTATGTGGTAGAACACATCATGCTCGCAACTGTTTCTAGGGATATGAGAATAAAAAAAAAACATGCTTTTCTGAAAATTAAACATTTAAAGTGTACACAGCTATACAATTCTATTTAGGATAATGGCAAAATACATGTCCAAGAGTCAAATGCAACGTGGCTCAGATTGGCCTTAGAATTGAAATTAAGGTCATGATTTTATAAAAATTGGTTGGCTTTCTCATCCCTGTAAATAATGAGGATTTTGCCCAAGATTTCAGAGTCCCATATAGACCCTTATGGCTTATACTCCTAACAATTAAAAAACATTTAAGAAATAAGCCTACAAATAGCAATTGTGGAGAATAAGTCAACTGGGATAGATGATGAAAGGTAAAGGTGTTTCATTTTAGTTTGTTCAATATTAATAAGCAACTATCATGGGCCATGCACTTAGTAGACACTAAACGATAAAGAGACAAATGGCCCCTCCTCTCAATCCACTTGGAAATTTAAGAAACTACTAAAAATACTGATTAAAAGGGACTAGTATCCTATCTCTAAGTCCTTAGTGAGCCTTAGATATTGAAATTGAATTAATGTAACACAGCCTTTTTCCACCAAACTAATGAAAAAGTAGATTCTGCTTCCCACAAATGTTGACCAATACTATTTTCCCCTCCCACAGATTTATGTATGAATATTCCATTAATTATGGACAAGCTCCTCTACCACTCTTAGTCGGTTATACTAAGAGTTATCTCTCTATGGTAGGGTCCTGCTGTACCTCACCAAGCCCAACAGTATGCTTTTTGAAAGAGGTAGGTATCATTTTATTATGTAGTTATGTTCTATTTTTTTCCTCTATTAATGTCATTCAATTTAAGTAATAGTTCAGATTCTGGAAGGAGAAACTTTCTAAAATGGCTCCTTTGCATTTCATTCATTGGAAAAAATATAACCACCTCTAGGAAAGAAATATCAGTAAGTTCCTTTGGTCAGAATTCAGTTTTATAGTCATAAAAGATAGCAGTTTCTTTTTGCCATTTCTGAAAACTGCTTTCAATGGATCTTGACCATCTAATAAGGTTCTCTCACTTATTTCCTAGAGACTCCAGATGAAACATTTATCACTTCTTACCACTATGTCAAACAGAGTCTGTTCACAATACGCTGCTTATGGGAAGGAGAAATCAAGGCTCAGGTAAAGATTAAGCACTAACAGTATGTTTAGCTGTTTGTGTCTACACGATCTAGAATATTAGAATTCTCTAAGAAAATATTTGTGATAGGATATATAGACTATAGTCTTATGTTCCTGTAATTCTCAAAATATAGTCCGGTTCTTTTTCTCTACATGAAATATGAATCAAGAACAAGTATACATTGTCAAATATGACATTTACTTTTAATCAACCTTTTCCATATACTTATGGGAAAACTGGTAGACCACTAGAAATGGTTTCTTCAGTATTCATATTAGCATATATTACAAACACAAAAACTCTTTACTCATCACCTGTTATTTCCTTGACCTATTTTTTTCTTGGGATGAGACTTCCTGAATTCTTATTATATGAAGCTTTGTCCTATATATCATGCATATCTCTTAAGCTTAATGAATATATTCTAATTAGTTAGCTACTTTATTTATAACCTTCACTTTGATTTTTGTGTGGCTACTGTTAACACTATATTTTAATTCTGACAGTTTCTAGGTTAACACTTTTCTCATCTCCCCAGACTTCTAGACTTTGCTGGTTTATCTTTTCAGTATTTACAGTCTATAATTCACAAGACTTTTTTCTCTAATGGTAATGAAAAAGCCTATTTTGTGTTGGCATCAGATCCTAAGGTTCTCTAATGGTAGCAGAAACTACTTTCATGAGTCCTTTAAAAAGAATCTTCCAATAGAAATACTCAAATACTAAATGGCATTTTCTCTAGACCTTCCCTTTAGTTTTCCTTTTGCATTAAGGTAATATATTTAGGAAGTAGAACATAAGGATTTATAATATAAAACCACCTATAGTATATATTATATATATAATATATATGTATTAGATCTTAATCATTAGTTTATACTTGCATTTGTGTCTAGAATTTATCCCACAGAAATAGCATTGAACATGAACAAAGGTTTAGTAGATATGTTGCTGCAACATTTCTTTTTAAATATGAATAGATTAGAAGCTTCCAAAATTTCCCTAAAATAGAGAATACTTATATCAATTGTGGTATATCCATAGAAGAATGCCATAGTTTGGATTAAATATCTTATTACAATATAATTAAAACAAACTATAGATTACTAGTAAAAGATATTGAAGATACAAATAAATAGAAAGATATTCCATGATCATTAATGTAAGAATATGGTTAAAATGCTCATACTATTCAAAACAATCTACAGATATAATGCAATCCCTATCGATACCCCAGTGACATTTTTGACAGCAGCAGAAAAAAAAAAAAGGCATCCTAAAATTCATAATTCATATAGAATGCCAAGGGACTCTGTACAGGCCTAACAATCTTAAAGAAAAACAAAGTTGGAGGCCTCACACTTTATAATTTCAAAACACACTAATAGCAATAATGATCAGGATGCTATGGTACTGGCATAAATACATATATATAAATGTATAAATATATAAATTTATAAATGTATAAATTTATATATATGTAGGTAGATCAATGGAACAGATCCAAATTGGCCAAATTGTTTTCAACAAAGGTGCTGGGACTACACAATGGGGAAAGGATGCTCTCAAATAGTGCTGAAAATATTGGATATCCACATGCTAAGGAATTAAATTGAACTCTTACAACAGATTTGAATATTCAATATGGATTAAACATAAGGCCTAAGACTATAAAACTCTTAGAAGACAAAAGGAAAAGCTTCAGAACACTGAATTTGACAAGGATTTTTTGGAAATGACCAAGAATAGACAACAAAAGCAAAAATAGATAAATGGAACTACAAACTTAAGCTTCTGTTTAACTATTTAACTATTTAACTCAACAATAACAAAGTATTCAATTCTGTCTAATCAAGTTATTTAAACAGTTCTCCAAGAGATATAGAAATGGCCAACAAGCACATGAAGAGATTTTCAATATCACTAATCAGAAGAGAAATGCAAACCAAAACCACAATAAGAGATCATCTCATACCCTTTAGGATGGCCACTTTCTAAATGAGTGTTGGCAAGAATGTGGAGAAATTGAAATCCTTGTGCACTATTAATGGGAATGCAAAATGGTGTAGCCATTATGAAATACAATATGGAGTTCTCAAAAATTTTAAATTAGAATCGTATGATCCAGCAATCCCACTTTTGCATTCAAAGTAGAATCTCAAGGAGATATTTGCACACCCATGTTCATTGCAGTATTCACAATTGCCAAGAGGTAGAAGAAACCTAAATGTCTTATGCTAAGCAAAATAAGCAGTCACAAGAGGACAAATACTGTGTGATTCCACTTTGTAGTATCTAAAGCAGTGAAAAATCATAGAAACAAAAGGAAAAATGTGGTTGCCACAAGATTGGCGTGGAGGCAATTTTCAATGGGTACAGAGCTTCAATTTAGCAAGGTGAAAAGATTCTGAGGTCTGCTGTATTTACAGATATTTACTTACAGTAAATATACTTAACATTACTGAATTATATGCTCAAATAGTTAAGATGCAAATGCTATTATGTTTTTGCCAAAATTTTAAAAGAATACTTGTCAATCAGGAATGTTTTCTGTATCATTAAGTGAAAAAGGCAAATATATAAATAGTGTAGCAGAGCAGAATCCTTTATGAAATACTTGGTAAACCTGATGAAATGCTTCAGGGTTATATACCAAAATACCAGCATTTGTTAATTCTGTGATCTAGGGCTATAAGTCTTCATATTCCTTTTATCTGTAGTTTCTAAGAGAATTTATAAACCATCTTTAAAAGTACAATGAGGGGCCACAAAAATAGGCTATTGGTCTTATGAATAGGGACTTAGTGCTTTATTGCTGTTGTAGATGTAACATTTTAAAGGCGTGCTTCGAGTAGGTGGATGGGACAAGAAGAAAAGCTGTGTATCAGTACTAAAAATACAAAATGATTTATTTAGGATGACTGAATTTTGAGTAGCGGCTCTAGCACATAGGAAGCATTGCATAGCAGATGTGTTCCACGCAGCTATCAAGGACAAAGCGTTGAAACTATGGTAATTTTCCTCCAGACTGTACGGTCATAGGGAAAAAGAGAACAGAATATGGGTAACCTAACAATCCATTTTTAACCATTTAGCCATCTCGTAAAATTAGCCCAGAAAGTGCCTACTGCTGATCTGGAGGATGTTTTGCCACTAGCTGAAGAGATCACCACAATCCTCTCCAAGTGCTGTGAGTCTACCTCTGAGGACTGTATGGCCAAGGAGGTAAGAGAATCATCATCATGTATCATGTACTGTGTGGCAGGCACTCTAAATTGCTGGTTACATACATCAACTCAGTGAATCCTCATGAAATTTAAGTGTGTCATTAACTCCGTTTTACAGATGAGTAATGATTAACAGGGATGAATAACTTGAAGTCTTGCAAATAGTAAATGGCAAAGTCCACACACAAGGACAAGATTATCTAATTCCTAAGAATTCCTTACTCTTCCTGCACAACCCAATGCAGTTCAATTATCATTAAACTTCACTTAGTTAACTTAATTTTAATGTCTTAAATAATATTTAGACTTGAGTTCCTCAATACACTAGCCACATAAGAAAAAACATTTTTTTAACAAAGTTTACTTAATCTATATACCCAACATGGGGCTCCAACTCATGACCCTGAGATCAAGAGCCACATACTCTACTGAGCCAACCAGGCACCCTACTAGCCACATTTTAAATGTACAATAGCATAAGACAGCATAGATACAGATCATTTCATCAAAGTTCTACTGAACAATACTGCAACAATTATTATTCAAAGCTGCTCATGTTTATACCTGTTATAACTTGATGGTCAATTTTTTTCATCATTTTTCATTTACATAATCCTTTAGATAGGAATTTGAACTGGTGCTTTAGATAAGGGTTACTCCAAGTCTGGACAGCTTTAGAAATAATAGTGGGGAAAAAAAACAGATGATAACAACCTAAGAAAACAGGTCTCCGTTAATAGGTGTTTTTCTTATAACTTATAAGTTATATATGTTATATATATATAACTTATAAGTTATAACTTATAAGTATATGACTTATAACTTTTCATCTATACCATGCCAAGGTTTGTAAGCCTACATAAGACTTCCTTTTTTTTTTAATATTTGTTTTTGAAAGAGAGACAGACAGAGCATAAGCAGGGGAGGGGCAGAGAAAGAGGGAGATCTAGAATCTGATGCAGGCTCCAGGCTCTGAGCTATCGGCACCGAGCCCAACACAGGACTTGAACTTGTGAACTGCGAGATCATGACCTGAACCAAAGTCCGACTGAGCCACCCAGGCACCCGAGCCTTCCTTGTTTTTAATTAGGCCAACCAAGAAACTAACAATGCACAAACTCACAATTGCTTTTGCAGCTGCCTGAATACACAGTAAAGATCTGTGACAACTTAGCCACAAAGAATTCTAAGTTTAAGGACTGTTGTCAAGAAAAAACGCCCATGGACGTTTTCATGTGCGCTTACTTCATGCCTGCTGCCCCAACACCAGAGCTGCCAGCTGTTGAGCTGCCCACAGGTCAAGACGTATGTGATAAAGGAAACACCAAAGCCATAGATCAGTGAGTTAACTGGAGTAACTTTCTTTCTTGACAGTATGGATATTCACTAGCATTAAATGACAAAGAAATTAAATGGAAGAAAGGGTAAACCTTTATCTGTTTTGATCCAACAAAAACTAAAAATACATCCTTGCTGCATATACCCTAAGTTGCATAAGCTACAAGTATATGCATATTCATTGCATAGAAATATTTCACAAATAGGTTGTATTAATAGGTCAGAAAATTATCAATATTAGAGAGCAGAATGGAGACTAACTTTAGGCTGGAAGTCTGTATTTGTCCAAGTACGATTTTTATAAATGCATAGATAACAATGGAATAAAACAATGGAAGAATTTATAGAAATCTGTTTTCATAGAAAAGCCAATTAAGGCTTTTACTTGATGCTTTATGTGAGATTCATGGTGTTATAGTTGCACAAAAGCTAGTTCCATGTTATTTTGAAATAGGTTTATATAGAACATATACATATGCATATATAGTACACACAGCTTTAATTCATTATGAACTAGTCAGAATAGTTACAAAGCAACTGCTAATAATTTGCATTTCAATGAGAATATTAATCCAAAATCTGTCAATTTGGAGTCACATTTACTTAAATCTTTTATTTTTAGTTTAGATGCAGAAGTCAGGTGATCTGCCTTTTTATAATACAGAGAACATTTACACAAATCTACACATGTTAAAGAGCATTCTCTCCTTTCTCTCTCATGCCAGATATATATTTGAACTAAGTAGGAGAACTCCTCTTCCAGAAGTATTCCTCAGTAAAATCCTTGAGCCAACCCTGAAAAGCCTTGCTGAATGTTGTGAGTCTGAGGACTCTGCTGCCTGCATTAATACACAGGTACTATATGCTCTATTTTCTTCAGCAACCTTGGTTTAGGTCAAGAGTTGGAAAACTGTAGCTCATGGGCCAAATCTGACCCCATATCTGTGTTCACATGACCCATGAGCCAAGAATGGTCTTCTAATTTTTTTAATTTTATGACACATTAAAATGTGAAACTCAAAATTCAGGATTCATAGTGTTTCATTAGAA
Organism: Panthera onca; assembly: GCF_046562875.1. Taxonomy (NCBI): domain Eukaryota; kingdom Metazoa; phylum Chordata; class Mammalia; order Carnivora; family Felidae; genus Panthera; species Panthera onca. The sequence goes on along the minus strand of NC_138342.1, from coordinate 57,789,147 downwards.
CACAGACTCACTCCTTGTTTACATATTGTTTATAGCTGCTTTTGTGTCCTATTGGCAGAGTTGAATAATTATAAAAGAGACTATATGGTTTACAAAACCTAAAATATCTACTATCTGGTTTTATGTAGAAAATATTTGCCAATGTCTGGTGTAGATAATAAACACACATAATAACACATTACACGGAATTCTGATTAATGCCTCATAGAACAGTGCTTCAAGACAAATAATTTTGTTATGTAATTGTTTTCTTACAGGGCCCTCAACTGAAAAAGGAATTATCTTCTTTCATTGACAAGGGACAAAAACTATGTGCAGATTATTCAGAAAACACTTTCACAGAGTTTAAGAAGAAGTAAGGAAATTTTCGGTTTCCTCCACATTTATCAAAAATATTAGCATGGTATTATGATTTGAAAGTATAGTTGAAGACTTGAGACTTTAAAAAGTAGAATCTGATATTTATATGGAGTTCTATCTAAATGGAGTTCTTTTTGGAGGGGAAAAAATGGTCATGTGTATCAGGTGAGATATCAATTAGAACACAGCCACAAAAGTATATTTATAAGACCTATAGGAACTTCATAAAAAAAAAAAAAAAAAAAAAAAAAAAAAAAAAAAAAAAAAAAACAGATTAGCCCACAGTTCATCAACATTCTTGCCCTAAAGCCATATGTAGATATTGCTATCAATAACTGAGGAACTGTAAAACTACTGAAGTTATCTAACTTCATGGCAGATGGTCTGACAAACAACCCAAACTTTCAATCAAGTGTAGTACCACCCATGACCAGCATGTATTCTCTATAAATTGAAGATACAAATGTTAATTAATCATCAATAATGTTGTACAATAGTCAGTAGTCCTATTTCTCAAGAACGGCCATAAAAGTGAAAGAAATTTTGCTGGGTTCCTAAAGACCCATTGCATTCCTAGTTTCATTAAGTAGATTGCTCACATCCATTTCAAATCATCTTGCTCAACATAGGCCTAAAGCAAGCACAAATAGAACTCCACAAAAATACCAAAAAATCCCCAAAAGTAGGACCCCAATGAAGTCTACTTTAGCAAAGTTCTAAAATGAAAAATTGTGAAAGCCTGAAGTCCAAAATATTTCCCAATTATAAAAAAATAGTATAGAATAACATTAAACAGATAATCCAAGTTTTGTACTCCAGGGTCGCATGGGACAATTACTGATATTTTTAACATACTGAGATTATAGAAATTATCAATATAGTGGAATTGACATGTAGGGTTATAAAATCACAAGACAGACTACAGAGTCTAGGTATTTGAAACACTGCACCAGGGTACGCGCACACACACACTTTCTCCATCCTCTGAGTTCCTCCTGGTCTGACTTGCCTCCCCTTCCAGCTGGGACCAACTCATTTCAGTAATGCTTTTATAAGCAAACCAGCCCCCCTCATCCTCTTGTGCTTTCCCAGGATCCACCTTACCCCAACTAGATAAATTCGGGTTTCTACTACCTCCCATTGCCCACAACTGGGCTGGCAAACAGTTCCTGGAGAAGGTCGGAAAACCAGACTGAATTGCCCATTATAACAATAGAGGGATACCAAGATTATAGACCATTCAAATTGGGAGAGAATCTAGAGAACTCAAGTCCTAGCACCATCTTGAAAGTGAGGTGGAGACATAATGGATAGTAGAGCTAAAAACAAGAGCCCGTTTCTGACCTTCTTTGTGTTTTCCAACATAGCCAGTTGGAAAGTAGGCGCGCTGAGGGGGAAGTTGTATAAAGTGAGTAAAGAGAAAAAAGATTAAGGTGGCATAAAGTCCTGACAGGGAAAGGCTTTTTAAGGAACTTGAAATGTAGTACAGGAGAGAAGATAGAACATCAGCAAGAATAGGAGAGGAAGTCTTCTATGTTGATATAATGGAGCAAATGAAGGGGGAAGCCTGGAGTTCAAATCTAGCAGCAATTTGTAAATTTACTTTTAGGATCTGAGAAGAGCTGGAGATTTCATTTTCTAACCTCAAATTGAGTCGCTAAGAATCACTCCACAGACCCGTAATTTAAGAACAACTATTTCCATCTTTGTATTGTAAAAGACCAGAAGTGGGTTATCATTTTGTATGAGAAAGGTTTATAAAATACAAGTATGGAAACCTTACATAAATATGGTTTTTCAGACTAGCAGAACGATTAAGAGCAAAATTGCCTGACGTCAGTGCCCTGGAACTCCAAGGGCTGATTGACAAGCGTTCAGACTTTGCCTCCAAGTGCTGTTCCATAAACTCACCTCCTCTCTACTGTGATTTAGAGGTAAGAAAATTTAACCCCCTCCTTATCACCCAACAGCATTTTAAGAACTTGTGTACTCAGATTTACTCATTCCTTTGTTATTGAAATGCCCGCATGTGGCAGACTTTTCCTGATGTTTTCATTGTAAAGACAAAAGTTGTTTCCTGGTTATGCCAATTTAAAAGCAAATGAGGCAGTTAAACTTTTTTAACAAAAGGTTTGTGAATACAACAAAGTACAGGGCAGGGTTTTTCCCAGCTGTAGGTGGTAACATATTAACAGCTTTTTAATGTTTATATTTGAGGGGGGGGGGGGGGTGCTGGCGATACAACAGCTGCATTAGGTTGCCTTATCCCAGGAAAATAAAGTTACCTTACCTAGGAGTTGTTATCAGATTTTGCTCTGAGAGTCTCATTCAATTTTAAGAAACATTTTTCTTTTACATTCTGTCAAAAAATAGCAATTCTACAACCCTTTCCTAGTCCCTCTTATCTGCTTATCCAATTACACTTTCCTTTTTGACATCATCCAAGACAAACTGAACTGCACACAACACAGGCTTCCTTCAAGTCTCTTGCTTTTCATTTGACTTGCTTTTCCATTACTTTCTATAACATATTGCCATTTAAAACCTTTGTATTTTCAATTACAATGATGAAAAGGCAGGTTCGTAACTATTTTCTTGCTTTATAACCAGTAAGTGTGGAGCAGTGCTGCTGAGCAACCAGTCTTTCGGTAATTGCTAGCAAAGAGGGAGATAAATGGAGTTGAGGCACTTGCGCATATTTGATGGTCTGGAGCACTCAGATGAGACCTCTGCTATTTGTATGAGCCTTTTAGATGGTCTTTCCACACTCATCTCACAGCTGGGTAACCAAGCTGCCTCTACTTTCTGACTTCAGCTTACAACAGCATGTGCTTTGATTCTCAATGCTTGGTATGTATATTTGTCCTGTGACTCTGTAATATTTGGGATATAGTTTATTAAATCCCCTTGTCCTATATTTGACAAATTTTTTCCTGAAAGTTAATGCCTATCTACTACACTGACTCCAAAGTCATTTATATCCAGGGATCTGCCTCTATCTGCCATTCTAAATATACTTGGCACAGCCACTAGAAGAACGGCCAAGGGGCTTCTGAACCAGACTAAATTAACATTAGGAGTTGACCTGTCCCTACCCCTCACCCTGATCTTGAAATGACCAGCAAATAGCCACCAGTGTAATTTTCTTTTAGCTTCACCATGGTACCCTCAGAACTAGTTCTATTATATTATTATTATTATCCCATAGAAGCTCATTAGCTGCAGAAACGGTTGTAAAATTAGACTGTAATTTTTTTCCTCTCCACCCATCATTCAGTCCAGGCACTACCATGGATTCTTCTGAGAACTCATTACTATGCTCCTCTAAGATCCCAACAGAGTGCTAGGGGCATTAAATATGGTTTCAGAAAGTTTCAGAAAGTCTCTGTTACATGCTGGAGTTGGTCATTACAATTTTGACAACAAAGACAACCGCAAATGGCCAAGTGGGAGCCAGGCAAGGAGGAGACAGACTCTCTCCTCCCCCTTTCTTTCGCCCATACTACAGGGGTGACTGGCATATCCACTACAGCTTATCCTAGCTCTTAGAAGTAGCTTTTATGATCCTCAACGTCATAGCTAGAATTTATTAAGCCATTATTAAATGTGAAGGATAATAGCCTTACGTGCATGTATTTATAAAATAATCTAAAACCTAAGTGAAAGGTACTATTTTTAATTTCCCTTTTACAGATGGGTCTAAGGAAATATGCAAAGATTACCAGATGTTAGGAAAATCATGTTTATTCCTTTGCAGTCCATTACTCTCACTCCAGGCATGGTCATAGACTTCAGCCCCAACTTAGCTAATAATGATAAAAATCAAAGTATAGATACCAAAAGACTTAATTATTGACTGAAATCCAAATTTCTGAAGTTGAACAAAAATTGTGCTGGGTCAGCTTTGTCCATCTGAATGCCACCCATCCCACTACCTTGCTCTTCTTCCATTAGTTATACTTATTTTGCTTCAACAATCCTTTTTTACTGGCTTCAGCCAATTTAAAGTTACTTCTCTCCTGACCTTAAATAAGACATTTTAGACACTACTCCCTCATTATTTTTCTTTTCTCCTCCCCTTACAGCCAAGATTTTTGAAATAGTATGTTCTCTTTCCTCACACCTGTTAATTCTTTAGTTCTTCACAGAACTTCTGATGGTACCATAACAATAACATTACACTGACCATCTCCTTCTTGCTAAATCTAACCAACATTTTTCAGTCCTTTTCTTACCAGCCTTCTCTGCAAAAACACTTGACACCCACAACTATTCCTTCCTTCTTGAAACCATTTCTTTGGCATCTGTATCATCATTTTCTACCTTTTGTCCTTCTAGTTTTCCCTTCTCATGCTGTTTTATACTGTCCTCTTCTAGCCATCCTTTACCTCCTTTCCAGAGTTTTCTTCCTTGATCTTTATAGTACATTTTCCTTGAGCATTCTCATCCAAAGACATGCCTTTAATCTCCAAATCCCTACCTTCAGGCCAAGATCTCTTCCTTCAGCACTGAGCATTTTATCCAACTTTATGGGGCTCTCTTGTTCCAGAAGAAATTCAAACTCAACGTGCCCCAAATCTTCCCCTTAAAAACCTCCTCTTGTATTTCCTAAATTTATGAATATCACAATTCACCCACTAAGATAACAAATACTCCTGTATTTCACCTGTTTTCCATATTCGTCCAAATTCCAAATCCTACTGATTCTAGGATTCTAACACCTCAGTATCTTGGTCTCCCTATCTACTTCTAAGTTACTGGTACTTAAATTGAGGCAATCCTTTGCCTGGATTACAACATCCCGATTGGTTGTATCCCCCCCCCCCCCCCCCCCCCCCGCCCCCTTCCTTTTCTTACACCTAACCTCATCTCTATACAGAGATCAGAATAATCTTTGTAAAATACCAAATAGTTAATACATTCCTATAATTGCTCTCCATTGCATCTAAAGTTTTGTTTTGTTTTTAAATAGAGTTTGGACCTTTGATTGCCCCTTCAGTCAGATCTACCATTACTTCTTGTTCTTCCTCCTTTGACTCTCCTGAACTATTTGCAAGTTTTCAAGTACCTTAAGCTTGCTCTTACCTCAAGGATTTTGCACATTATGACTCATCCCCTATTGCCTAATCCTTCTACTTCATCCTGACTAAATTTTTCAAGTTTCAGGATACAATTTAAGCCTCACCTCCTCTGGGAGTCCTTCCCTGACACTCAAGCTCTTCTGTTTTCTCTTTGTCCTCTGTGCACACCCAATAATTAGATCTTATTAACTATTGACTTTTTTTCTGGTCAGTTTTTCCTGGGACACTGTAAATTTAAGAGCAGAGACAGTATAAAACCAAACGTGAATGATGGCCAATAAATAATTTAATATGAAACGACATTTTGACAAGAATCTTTTCCCCAAGCAAGTTTCACATTTTTGTATACCATCTGCAACAGTCTACAAAATACTTTATGACTTAGAAGACATTTTTTTTTCATTGCAGATTGAGGCTGAAATGAAAAATACCCTATAGTCCTGATGCATGTGTATTGTCTTAGGTAAGTATAGTTTTTGAAGGCAGCAAAGAATGTAGATTTATACAATGTATTTTAAACATCAGCATTTGAATAGTCTCCTTTCTGTTAGCTATTCAAACTGATTTTACAGATGAAAATATTAAGTATGTGAAAAAGTTAAAGAGCTTATACAAGCATACACAACCAACTTCTGACCTGTCTAGGACTAGAAACCAGGTCTCCAGCTTGATACGTACCTATTACAACCTCACATCTAAGGTAATGACAGCACAGAGATCATTTCAGGGATTTTGATGAATTAAAAGTTTGAAGATTTAAAGACCGAGTCCATCAAGTCTTAAAGACCACAGGGCTCTTAGGAGGAGAAAGGCATTTTTCAAATTAAAGCATGTTTGAAATATTCTCACTCGCTTATTTTAAGTATTACATTTTTACCCATTAAAAAATACATGAAGAGGCTAAGAACAGAAGCTAGAACCCCATACTTTAAACTGAAGGTGACCTCAACTCTGCAAATTAACAAAATTATTCTCTCCAGATTTAATTATATTCATTTTAAAGAGATTACTTCTGAGATTTAAAGTGATGAAAACAATCATTTGGGTTTATCTCAGACCTTACTTGAACTGAGGCTTTTCACCACTGTAAGATTTTTATTTTGCTAATTTACTGACAACATTCCTAAGAATGATGTGGAAGCAAAAACCATTGACTAAGGAAATTAAATTCTTCTACCACATTCAGGCTTTCAATATAAACTATTTGCATCTGAAACAGTAAAAAAGAAAATTAACACTCAGAGGCAGTACAATGGAGGGGGTGGTGGTCACAGAAATTTGGAGAATTACCCAGTCTACATTAGAATCTCCACTCCAACTATCCATCTCTGTGAGCAAGTTATCTATACCCCCTAAAGCTCGGTTACCTTTTTTGTAAAAAGAAAATTACAACTGCTCCTCCCAGCATTGTCGTAACGATGAAGGTGAGGTGATGTGTATAAAATGCCAAGAAATACTATTAGCAAAGTTGCTACAGTTGCTTCTATTACAGATGTAAATCTAAACTAAAACAAGTTTCCCCCAGAGAGTCTTTTCAGATTTTAAATTGCTCTAGAATAGATCCATTTTCTTTTGATTTTTCCCTTACTAGAACACATCAGCTCTCCAAGTCAGAAGTGGCACATATTGTTTAGTAGGAAGCAGTTCCTACAACTGTTAAACCAACTGGCTAGCGCTGCCTGCCTTCTCAGTGAAAGCCTTCATCTCGTCAGAGATTTGGCCTTGGAGAAGCAGAAGCCTTTGTCTCAAGGTGTTCTCATCCTCAAGGACACCTATGATTCAGGTCTTCCAGTCAACAGTGTGATGCTATTTGATTAACTAAAACCATTGTAAACCTGAGTTGTCATCTGGACAGTTAGTGGTCCCCTTGATCACTTTCTTTCTTCAAGCCCCAAAATTGATGGATTGTGGCCACATTTGTAGGTCTCACTGGAGAATTATGGTCTCTTAATAAATCCCATAAATCTAGTTATCTTTTTCCTTCAGCTTTGGAAATGGTGTTCCCTGAGTTGCCAACAGATAAAGGATTTGGTCCACATTGAAGATTCAAGTTGGGTAGAAAGCACTACCAGAATTACACTCAGCAGGTGCTTACATGAGAGAAACCTAAGAACTCAGCATAGCCAGGTGCTTACACTTTGAAAGAAACAAGTGAGGAAAACACAGGTGTGTCTGTCTCATCCTCAGACATAACCTCACACAGGACAATGAAAGGTAGAATTTCTTGCACGGTGCAAATAGAACTATGGTATAACTGCTGTAGTATCTTGGGGGGGTGGGTGGGAATCAAAACGGAGACACATTTGGCTCATTACAATGTAGAAGGGGATTTGATAAGAACTTACACTAAGTGTTTTACTAAAATAAAAAACTATCATCTCAATCCCATGACTAAGAAGCCTCATGGTTGCTGTGTTTTTTGCTATGGCAGAGAACATTCTCAGAGCACAAAGCTTCATACATCCTTAGTTCAAAGAAGAAAAGAAAAGCTATGATATACCTTGGCATAACAACAGTGATGGCCTTATGTACAGGTTTTGGGAATTTCTTACATTTTTATTCTGGACCCATCAGGTGGGTCACAGTGGATATATGGGTCATGCTAGACAGGTTTCTCTTAAAACATAAAAATAACCTGATCTTATAAACTTCTGCTGAGCAGTATTATGATTGTGCCCATTAGCTGTTCGTCTAACATTTATTTGCCTTGTTCTCATAGATCTAGTGCTGGAACCACCCTGGGAACAACATCTGATGACCTTACCATCAGCAAAACCAGAGCTCCTGGGGAGACCAGTAGAATACTTCCTGCTTTTTATTAACTACAGTATCTTTATACAATGAGAAGTATGATAATTTGCTATAAAATAAAAACAATGCAGATCATAAATGTCACCAAGGATGTCACCACGTTGATCTTCAGTGCTGTCCCTGTGATTTTCACAAAAATGCTGAGATAGGCAGCCCCCACCTTACAAGCACCTGTTTTCTATCTATTTCTAGAAGATTCACAACGTTAAGTATCCACTTTCAAATTCCCAGTACACGAAGTTCCATTCCTTAATTGCTCCTCAGGTCTAATAGGTACCATTAAGGAAAAGTTAGCCAGGCTTCTATCATAAATAGCCTGGGATTACTCACTTCCTTAAGAACCATCACCACCACCTTCTGGAGAAAACCTTGCTCCCAGGTGCAGGTTGTATGGGATTAAGTAACATCTACCTTGCAAAAAGAAAATCTCTGTGGCCTGAACAAGTTTTTGTTAAAGATGACTCCTCAGAGCAATTTATTGGGTCAAAATTCTAAAAACCTGATTTCAGCTTAATCCAATTTATCATGTGTACACTGCAGAGAATATTTCTATGTGCTTTCTCTGCTCGGGGAAAGTGAAGGTGTTCTAACTCAACATATTTAGTTTTGAAAAAAAGATCATACTTTTCAAATAAATACATCTCAAACCAATACAAGCCAAGGAAAACTTCTATATTTATAATTAATTACCTGAAGGACTTTACATTTATCTCATGGTAGATATAGAGTTCTATGGTAGAGATACAGATTTTATAGCAAATGTAACTGGAGTCACATTAACCAAAGTCATCCCTGGTCACTCCTCAAGATTCTAAGTCCCAGTAGGGAGAATTTCATTAACTAAGTCAAGGTCAAATGCTCAAGACTTTAGCTGCCAGTATCTGGGAAGTAAAATGCCTGTCCCTTTGCAGTGTCGGTAGAAGGTTGAGTCCTACCTTACACAAATATTCCCTAATGTTAGGAAATTAACCTCAAATGAGTTCTTCAGATACAATGAAGAAAAAAAAAAAAAAAAAAAGAGGCAACCAACTATACGCTACATACTTAGGCAGTATTTTAGATTTCTTAAAGTTCTTTATCATTTCTGAAAGTACCTTGCTGAAGTTTCAAAACCAATTCTGATATGTAAACATCACTGATAAAAATGAGAGAATGAAACTCCAAAAGGCAAATGAATGGCCCAATGCAACAATAAAGAAGAGACTTCGTTTTCAAGGTCCAGTATGCCATGCAAGATTAATGGGCATACTTGAAGAATGTGTTCCTTAACTAAACTACTTCTGGAAACAATCTAGGTTAGCTCCCTTGAAGAGTCACAATTTACTGTGTACAATTCAGTTTTCCCTAAATTTAACCACAGACCCCCTTTTTCTTTGGATGTCACCCAGAATTATCTCTCTGTAAATTTAATCTTGGAAAATTCTACTGTTCTTATTTGAGAAATTACATTCACAAAATGTTCATTAATCACTACAAACAAGTCAATTTTCGTCAAGCATTTTTATGCCTGACCAAGCAGCACCGGGTGTTTTTTTACCACTAAGTATTCAGTAAGTATTACATGATGGGCTGAAGTAGTGTTTTCAGGGCTCCTGTGGATAGATTTTCCAGCCAATTCCGAACACCTTTCATTATTTTTTTATATTAAGCATATCTGACCCAAATACACCATCGTTCTAATGCAAGAATTTTAATTTTAGACTTTATATGCATAATTATGCCTGTATTTGTTCCACTTTATGGGAAGCAGAGGTCTTTTGAGAAGATATTGCCAAAACTTACACTTACTTCCTAAGTGCTTCTCATCGTTAAAGACATGCTTTTGAATTTCCATCTACTGTCAACCATAGCTGAATTTACTTGTGTCTATTAAATAATCCTCAGTTTTTTATGCATTGCCTATCACCTTCTTCCAGAAACCAGATACTCACCATGATAAAATAAAACTGTGTATTTCTAAAAATGGCACTTACACACTATATCGATAAGGGTTCTCCAAGAAAATAGAACTAAGAGGAGATAGAGAAATGAAGAGATTTTATAGAATTGGCTTACATAGTCATGGAGCCAGCAAGCCTGAAGTCCACAAGGCAGGCCAACAGTGTGGAAACCACAAAGGATTTGTTTCCGTGCTGCAGCTTTGAGGTAAAAGTCTCCTCTGGAAAGTCTCAGTTTTTCCTTTTAAAGCCTTTGACTGATTGGATGATGCATTTGCATATCATCAAGAGTAATCTCCCTTACTTCATGTCAGCTGATGGTAGATGTCAATCACATCTGCAAAATACATTTACAGAAATGTCTAGACTAACATTTGACTAAACAAATGGCCCCCATAACCTAGCCAAACTGACACAAAAAAGGGTAGCCATCACACAAAACTTATTTGCACTGTCCTTTATCAGGCTTACTGTCTTTCAAATTGTAGTACTAACCTCCTGTGCTTTTCTAGATGCCTAAGTCATTTCACAGGTGATTCTCGAACTGTCACCTGAGAACCATCACCTTAATTGGTCTACGCCATCAATACCTTTTCCTGGAAATCCTTCAACAAAAACAAAGCTCTTTTTTATGGAGATTTTAATTTAAAAACATAGCAAAGGGATTGTGTCTATGATGTCATTTAATTCAACAGCAATAAACTCTCATGAAACAAGAATTCCATCAACTTGACAGTGTACCCAATTTCCAATTAGCTAAAAATAAATCTGAAGGCTTAGAAGCTTGTGTTTTTATGACTCTGATCTTCCCACCATGAAAGCCTCACCTTCACCCAAATGAGAGACCAACAATTCCCAGAGACACAGATTTAACTAGTCTTTTTTTTTCTTTTCTTTTCAAATTTTTATTTAAATTCTAGTTAGTTAACACATAGTGTAATATTGGTTTCAGGAGTAGAATTCAGTGATTCATCAAAAAGACAAATACCATATGATTTCACTCATATGTGGAATTTAAGAAACAAAACAGATGAACCTAAGGAGGATTGGTGGTGGGAGAGAGCAAGGAAAATAAGCCACAGGACTCTTAAAGATAGAGAACAAACTGGGGATTGATGGAGGGAGGTGGGTGGGAGAGGGGCTAGATGGGTAATCAGTCTTGAGTGGAACCTGAAGTGCAAAAGCCTGCAAATCACTGCCTTAGAAGCTTGACACCCTCACCCACATTAGGAAAAGGGAGACATCTGAAATTAACCAGTTAAGGACCTTTTGGCTAAAGGTAAATTTATTTGTTTTTTAAGTTTATTTTAGAGAGAGAGAGCAGGGGAGGGGCAGAGAGAGAGGGAGAGAGAGAGAATCCCAGCCAGGCTCAGCACTGTGACTATAGAGCCCTACTCGGGACTTGAACTCACTAACTGTGAAATCATGACCTGAGCCGAAATCAAGAGTCAGATGCTTAGCCAACTGAGCCACCCAGGTACCCGGGGCAAGGGTAAATTTCTAACATCATTTTCTCTCGGTCTGCCATTGCATTAGGAAAATGTTGTCAATTATACAACGCGGGGCGCCTTAGTAGCTCAGTCTGTTAAGCGGCTGACTTTAACTCAGGTCATGATCTCACGGTTCCTGGGCTTAGGCCCTGCATTGGGCTCAGTGCTGATAGTGGGGACACTGGACCCTGCTTCGGAATCTGTGTCTCCCTCTCTCTCTCTCTGCCCCTTCCCCTACTCACACTCTCTCTCTCTCTTTCTCAAAAGTAAATAAACATTTTTTTTAATTATTCAGTGAAATTTCTGTCTCTCATTAAAGAAACCCAGTCATAGGGGAGGATTCTTGGTTTCTGCTCAGGTCATGATCTCACAGTTCGTGAGTGTGAGCCCTGCGTGGGGCTCTGCACTGTCAGTGCAGATCCTGCTTGGTATTCTCTCTCTATTCCCTCTCTTCTGGCCCCTCACGGTTTGTGCTGTCATGTGTTCTCTCTCTTTCTCAAAATAAATAAATAAACTTGAAAGAAAGAAAGAAAGAAAGAAAGAAAGAAAGAAAGAAAGAAAGAAAGAAACCTAGTCATAGATAATCAAGTCAAAAGATGCCCCTTTCCAGAAGCTATTCCATCCTTATCCATTTCTTCCAGGATCTGAGCTTTTTTTTCCCTTAGGCCAAGAAAAGTACCTAATTATTCCTTGCACTGCACCCACCACCACAAATCTTCCTGTTGTATAACTAATGCTTTTCAGCAAATTCTAGTTTGCAATTAACAATAGTACCTACTTACCTATACACAGATGAGCGGTTTAGAAGTCCTGTATTGTTTCTATCCCAGTAAGAAAGTTTCCAACAATGAACTAGTGTCTCTTCCCACGCTTCAATATCAGAAATATGGATCTTTGTCACATTGTGTGCTGCACCATGAAAAGCCTCTGGAAGGCGTGCCTGTTTAAAATAAAAATCTTTGCCTCCACCTTGTGGTTGACAGGCCTAAAGACAGATGGCCGTGCAGAAATCTATTCTGAAATCAGATTTTCATAAAACGGACAGTACTAATCACCTGGAATATGCTTACTTTGTGCTACAGCTCTATTTAGAACAACATGAAAAGCCAAGTTAACAAGATATAGAAGTTTCAACTTTTCTAGGAGATTTTAACAACTGTGTCAATTTGGCAACTTTGTACTCAACACAACCGAATGATCAGTCTAATTTTTTCATTTAGTTCCTGAGAATGTTTAAAATTTTGAGAAAAAAAAAATTAAGCCATTTTTCTCTCTTTAAATATAGCATAAGTGATGGAGTAAGAATTAGGTAAGAACCTGTAAAAGACTAGGTAAGAACATGTAAAAAAAAAAAAAAAAAAAACTAGTATGATACTTCACTTTTTACACACTGTATCGTTGTCTATAACTGACCTGTGTGCTTCAGGGCCAAAATAGAACTCGAAAACAGAGTTTGGGATAAAGAGGAACAAGAGGTGTATTGCTTAGTGGGGCAAGGAGACTGAAGCAGGCTAAGGTCTTCAGAAACTGCAAGGCTACCCAGAGGAAGGGGCTTGATGATGCGGAGGGGTGGGTAGGGAAATACAGGACCTAGTCGGTTTCTACACGAATTGTGTGTGTGTGCCAGCCTCCTTAGTGGTTTTTCAGGCTGTGTGGTTCCTGAAACAAAAGACCAAAAGAGGAGGAGAGGTTTGGGGAAGAGAGGAAAAAGGTTACTTTAAAATCAAGCTCCTCTGAAGAATAGTGCAGCCATCTTGATTTTTGTTCAACTTCATGCTTTTAAGCAGTTTTGATGTTACTTTTTCGGAAACTTTCCTCTATGATCTCAACTAATCTTCACATTTACATGAAGCAGATAATCCAGATCCTAACACATCTAATTTACAGGTAACATGGGTTCGGTGAGATGAACACAAGCTAACAGCGAAGACTGATCTAGCAATACTGAACATGCACTAAGCACTTTCCGTAAGTCAGGTACAGCATGTACTACTTGGTAAGTGTGCCACTTACTATGGCTTAGTCAAAAGCCACCCTGACAGAGCAGCTGAAGACAATTGCAATCATTAAAAGTTTGCTCACGTCTATCCGAGTTGACTGAGCTCAGGGTCTCTTGTGCAGTTGCAGTCAGGCAGCAGTGGGGCCCATCCTGAAGGTGGTTCCATTCACATAAGCTGGACTGGGCCTGAAAGGAACCAGAGGGCGGGCTCCAGGTAGTCTGGTCAGGTGGTCTTCTCAGGCAGCCTCAGGACAGCCAGACCTTTCTTAGGTGGCTACAGATTCCTGAGTTTCCCAAGACATAATGGTGGAAGCTGTCCTTCCTTTCTTTTTCTTTTTTTTTTTTAATGTTTTTATTTATTTTTGAGAGAGAGAGAGCTGGGGAGGGGCAGAGAGAGAGGGAGACACAGAATCTGAAATAGGCTCTGAGCTGTCAGCAGAGTCCCATGCAGGGCTCCAACTCGTGAACTGAGATCATGACCTGGACTGAAGTTGAACTGAGCCACCCAGGTGTCCCTGGAAACTGCCCTTTCTAATCAACCCTTCGATGTCAGGCAGCATCCTTCCCACTGCATTTTTTTTTTTACTTATTTTTTTTTTTTATTTATATTCATAACATACGGTATAGTCTTGGCTTCAGGAGTACAACCCAGTGATTTATCACTTACATATAACACCCAGTGCTCATCCCAGCAAGTGTCCTCCTTAATACCCATTACCCATTTAGCCCATCTCTCCACCCAACACCCCTCCAGCAACCCTCAGTCTGTTCTCTGTATTTAAGAGTCTCTTATGGTTTGCCTCCCTCTCTGTTTTTATCTTATTTTTCCGACCTTTCCCCTGTGTTCACCTGTTAAGTTTCTCTTTCCACTGCATTCTATTTTAACAGGCAGTGCTTCAAGACAAGATGAGATAGACTGCATTTGTTGTTGAATGAAGTATCAAATAATTTGCAAACATTTTAAAACCACCCTCCAGATAAAATCTGTAGATCAACCCATTTGTCATTGGCAATGGCTATGCAGAATATGACAAAGCACTCCTAAGGTTGGAGAAATCATGTAAATAGGAGTCTAAGCCAAATATAGATTTGCTGAACAGAAAGAAAATCACCATTTTTAAAAAATTACTTTCTAGATCAGTAATCTGAGAAGTAGTGCATAGAATAAATTTAGATATTATAAAATCAATCATGAAAATAAGAAACTAATATAAACTCAGAATAAGATCAAAACTACTACAAACTTACCATCGAAAAAAGTGAATTACAGTCTACAATGAGTTTTTCTCATCCAGTTTATCATATTTGGCTCATTGTCATTCATATGTTCCTAATTATGATGTCTAATATATTCAAGTCAAGCGGACAAATACACTCAGCTATTAATCTAATTTCTAATAGAATGTCTCTATGTAAAAAGCACAGAATTATATAGTGAAGCATCATCAGTTATTAACTCAAAAGACTGCAATGATGAAATCTGTGATTAATTTTGGTTCAAATAAAATCAACGTCACCAATTAGCAATTATATATAGTCGATTATATAATTTTTAATTAGCACAACTGTATTTCAAAATGGTTGCTCTAAGCACTTCCATGGCTATATAACACAAACATTGAGTAAAATTTTCTGACATGTTAAAAATTTTAGAACCGCATCATTCTTGCCGTAAATTTAGACCAGATCATTGTTTGTGAAAATAGACCTCCCAGATCTTTCTTCTATTTCTTAGCTGTTCCTGGAAAACAACCACGAAGGCAGGATGTACTGTGGTTTAATACATAACTAAAAAGAAGACACTTCCCTCAGGAGCACCTGTCTATGAAACTGGTCACTGCCTCCACTCCACTGCTTACATTTCTGAGCCATATGCAGAAAACATGAAAGGACTGGACTTCTACCCAGAAACTCAGGTTATCAGAGCACACCAGCGGCACGACCTAGACCCACCCATCCCTTGTGCTGCAAGTGCGATGAGGCCATCACTATTTATCATTCATCTACTTCACGAAGATTTGAGACACAACAGGGACCGGAAGTAACCAGTCGTTTAAACTCCACTGTCTCTCTGACTTGTGTACCTATGAGATTTGCACCTTTTCTGCTACTTTATGCAAAATACAGTACTGTTCACCCCTCCCAAGCAGAGATTGATTCATGACTCTGCCAGTCCAGAACACAGTCCTTACAAAAGAGGAACAAAGATTGCATCTTGTCCTCTTCACCCTCCCCTCCTTCATAAAGGACTGTTTTATCCCATTAAATAAAATGCTAAGAACATCAGTGATGTGGACTTTTCAGGATTGAGCCCTTTTTTCTATGCACAGATAATTAAGGAAACACATTATTTGATTTTAATCCTAACCATAACACAACTTCAAAACAACTATATGATCCATCCTTAGTGAAGTCTCATTAAAAGCAGGCTTGCTGGGGCACCTGGGTGGCTCAGTCAGTTAAGCATCTGACTTTGGCTCAGGTCATGATCTCACAGTTTTTGAGTTCGAGCCCCCCCGTGGGGCTCTGTGCTGACAGCTCAGAGCCTAGAGCCTGCTTCGGATTCTGTGTCTCCCTCTCTCTCTATCCCTCCCCTGCTCATGCTCTGCCTGTCTCCCTCTGTCTCTCAAAAATAATAAATAAAACATTAAAATATTTTTAAAAAATAAAATAAAAAATAAATAAAAGAAGGCTTGCTTTCCCGAGTCACCATCCACACTTCCCAGCCTCTGTTTTAAGTCAGTCCATGCTCTTTTAGGAGCCAGGCTAAGAGCAAACTTGTGATTCATATCTACATTCTGCAGGTAGAACAGGAAGAAAAGCAATTTGGGAGGAGATGTCTTTCTTCTCATAATCCATAGTTCATTTTACCCCCAAAACAGAAAGTTCTCCCCTACATCAGGTTAGGCAACAACTATACCTCTTCAGAACTGAAATGGAATGGATGATATTTCTTCAAAGCCTAAGCCTAAAAAAAGCAACAGTACTTGACCACTACCTCCCTTAGACCTAGGCACACAGAACTCCAGCTCTGGGCACCACACTTTAGGGTACCTTGTTCTTGCCTTTGCCTAGCCAGGACTCTCCCATGGCACCATGGAGCCAGACATCCATGGAGCCAAAGGAATATGCCAACCCTAGAATCTACTCTTCCTCCTTCCACACCTCATTCTAGTACCCAGGATGCCAGAATTCCATTCCATTGCAGCACTTGCACAGCTCTCCTCACTAGAAAGACCACACTGGTGGCCCAAGAGGCAGTTGTCTCTAGAGGATGTGGACAGGGGTTAGCTTTGTAGACCAAGGTCTGCATATGCATATGTGTGAGATCGCCACGGAGGTGGACAGAGACAGGCCACTGGGTAGACGCTGGCTTTTTGCATTTTGCCAAGTTCTGTTACAGAATTCAGAGGAATCTAAGGATTTTAAGCTTAAACCTGGATTTTCAGGTTGTTATAAAAGTATGTTTGCCAAACAAGGAGGATACAACATGTTTTATTTATTTAACAGTTTGTCAGATTGCTTTCAAACCTTCAAATATTTAGACATATGCTATGTGGGCCTCCATTTGTGCTCCTCCACACGGGCCTGCAGTTTTTCAGGTCAGGTCTGTATTATACAGGTACCGAAATGGATCAAGTAAGAGACTTCTTCCCTCCGCCCCTCCCCTCCCCCCACACACACAAAAGCAATACACAGCCTTATTCAGGCCCCTTTAACAACAAATTGCACCAGGCTTATCAGGATGGTGACTTAAAGCAAGCTGCTGACTCTTTCCTCCAAACCTGAACAACTATAAATGTGAAAGGAAACTAAAATGATTTGAAGAACTAACCGCCATGATAACAATAATTATGAGAACGTTTGGAGAGTCTGAAGGCTGGAGAATTCTCTAAAGGCTGTCTTGAACTTGGGAACATAGTAGGGGAAGAAGGTTGAATTGTAGTGGATTCAACCTCAGGCAAAGTATGCAGAAGAAAGCTTCTAAACTCTGCTCATGCATTCAGAAAAGTTTAAAAGTCTGATAAAATCATTAAAGGTGGGCTGAATAAGTGAAAAGACAGTCCATGCTCTTGAAGTGAATGACTGTCATAAAAATATAAATTTTCTTCAAATTTATCTATAAATTAAATGCAATACCCCATTAAAATTCCAGGTGAATTTTTTTAAAGAATCATTCAAAATCCTTGTTGGAAAATATATGTAGAAATTTTAAAACATCGATAACAAAGAAGGCTAAAAAAAGAAGAGTAATGTCTGGGAATGTGCATAAGCAGATATTAAGACATAATACAAAGCCATACAAATAATAAACAATATAATAACATACAAATAGTTAAGCAGAGTAGAATACAAATCCAGGCATATATGGGAACTTAAAACTATAGTAATGGCATCATAAATCAATGTGAAAACATTGGATTATTTTGTACATGGTGTGGAATTTTTCTTCAATGTGTAGAAAAATTAAATCTGAATCCTATCAAACAACATATGTAAAGATACAAATGGACTAAAGTCTTTAAGATAAAATTATAAAACTCTGAAGTTGATAGAGAAAAATGTAAGCAAACATATTCATAACATGATATCAAGAACAGCCTATTTTAAAAAATATTCAAAAAGGACAAATCATAGGCAAAATAGTGATGGATTTTATTACATAAAGGTTAAAGAATTCTGTTCAACAAAGTATACCCTGAGTAAACTTCACAGACACATGCAGACAAAATGCATAAATGAAAAAATAAAAATCTGTCGATCAAATGACTAGGGGAACCACAGGGCGTTTTTAGGGTAGTGAAGCTCTTCTGTATGATTCTGTAATAGTGGATAAATGACATTATGCATTTATCAAAATCCACAGAACTGTACAACCCAAATGCTGAACCTTAATGTATGCAACTTTAAAAACATCATTTATGAGGTCAAGGACCACAGGAAAGAATCCAGACTATGACAAGAGAAGAAACAACTTCACCAACAGAGTTAGGGGGAAAGGTGTCAAATAACCTTAGAAACAAAGTCTGGGGGCACCTGGATGGCTCATTGTGTTAAGTGTCTGACTTTGGCTCAGGTCATGATCTCACTATTCATGAGTTAGAGTCCCATGTTGGGTCTGTGCTGATACCTCAGAGCCTGGAGCCTGCTTCAGATTCCGTGTCTCCCTCTCTCTCTGCCCTTCCCCAGCTTGCGCTCTTTCTCTCTGTCTCAAAAATAAGTAGACTTTTTTTTTTTTTTAATTTAGAAACAAAGTCTGTAAAACTAAGGGCAAAAGGAATTGCACATAAGCCCTGTGTTCCAGTTGATAAAGTTATTTCCCATGAGGATACTTGTTAACAATTCTGATACTGCTATAGGTGTATACTAGAATTGAATAATTAAGTAAGTGGATGGAAGATAGTAGGAGCCAGGTTTCTCACTGTTGGGATGGACATTTACAAATAAGTGAGGGAAGGAGGCTGAAATGATCCATGTGGCAATGGAGTAGAGTTGGAAACATCAATAAGAACTCATGTTTAGCTTAAAATGGACACAGACTGTTACACATAGAAATATTTATGAATATATATATGTATGTGTGTGTGTGTATATATATATATATATATATACATATATATATATATATATATATATATATATATATATATATGTATACGTGTGTGTGCTTGTTCTGCCAGCTGAGAAGGCCTAAAAGAAACCATAACCCAGAAGCAATGAAAATACCTAGCACTCTGATCTTAGTTTCTAATACCATCCTCCAATAAAAGGAGCTAGGCACCCTTGGAGAAATGGCTATCCCATAACCAAGGGAGAAAATATTCAAAGTGAGAAAATCTCCAGAAAGAATGGAAGTGCTAAAAAAAAAAAAAAAGTATGGTGGGGTGAACCATGAACATTGGGATAAGTTAAAAGGACACAGGAGTCAATGTAAGGAGTTTCTAGTGGTCAAAACTAGAACAAAATAGATACAGTAGTATTGGATTATAGCTCAAAGTATAAATAAATGTCGATAAGTTAGTCCATACCAATATAAATAAATGATTGTATAAATTAGTAAATGAGGAGAGACAAAACTTCCTTGCAAAAGTATTACAATGAATTCTGTAAATATTCTCACCCTAAAAGAGGGGAAGCATAACTCCCCACTCCTTCTGTATGGACTTTGAATAGTGACTTTCTTCCAAAGAGTATACTATGTAAAAAGGGGGGAAAAAAGAGACTTTACAGGAAAGAAACCTAAAAAACACTGCTTCAGCCAAGTAATAAAAATCAACATCAATAATCATAAGTCATGTAGATAGAATGTACTCTTGATAATGATGGAATGAAAATGAAACTTTCCATCAGTGGTCTTTCTCCTAAAAATCCATAAACTCAGTTTATTAATGAGAAAAACATCAGAAAAATTCCAATAGAAAGACATTCTACAAAATACCTGGGCCAGTACTCCTCAAAATTCTCAAGGTCATCAAAACCAAGAAAAGTCTGAGAAGCTGTCACAGCCAAGAGGGGCCCAAGGATACATTAAAATTAATACAATGGGGTATTCTTGTTGGCATCCTGAACCAAGAAACTGTACTAGGTAAAAACTAAAGAAATCTAAATCAACTGTGGTTCATTAATTGTAACCAATGTATCATACAAATGTAACGTGTGAAGAGGGGAAACAATATGGGAGTTGGGGAGGAAGTATGGGAACTGTACTATTGGCTCAGTTTTTCTCTAAATCTGAAACTCCTCTAAAAGATAAAGCCTAGTAATAAAAAAAATTTAAACCTATTAATAAAAAATTAAATAAACAAAATACAGATGAGGAAACCCAAAAGACTTGTGAGCATATAAAGAGATAATCACACTCATTAATTATCGGAGAAAAGCGATCAATGAGATATCAATGAGATATCACAATGAGATATCACTTTACCTCTGTGAGACTGAAGAAACTTGGAAAGCTGTGTAATGACAAGAGTTGGTGAAGATCTGAGGACAAAGGACCCCTCATGCATTGCTGGTTGGAGTGCAGTCTGGTGTATATGTTGTGGGAGGAATATAGAGGCCCTTAGCCAATTACTCATAGACGTAAACTCTGACCCCACATTCTGTACTTGGAGATAAATACATAAACATATAAATACATTTAAAATTATCACATGGGTCTGAAAAAGAACATGGAGGAGGATGCTTTTGTAGTGCTGTTTGTGGAGGTAGAGAGTCAAACAAAAACTGCCTATCCAGCCCTAGCCTAGAAGAATAAACAAGTAGAATGTAATGGACCCACACCATGGACTATTACACAGACATTAAAAACACCAAACAATGTGCATATAGCAACATGGATGGATCTTAAAATCATAGTGCTCACACAAAAAAGTAAAAAAAAATACAATGACATTTTTTTACACAATACCATCTATTCCAATGAAAAATACATACCTGCAAAACACAATTTTTATATTTCACAAGAACAGAAACATTGTGAAAGTATACATAGGAAGCACATAGAATGATTAGTCATAGGCAGAGGGATATGGGGTTATGGGGATATATTAAACGCTGAGCCTTACATGAACCAAAGATGATAATGTATGTTAACTGAAGAGTATGATTAACATCATTAACTACCTTCTATCCTTGAGATCCAATGAGAAAGCAGAAAGATTCCAACTAAGATATGGAGTTGAGACCTGAAATGTCAAAATGCTATACCAAGACTTCCTCATTCCTATAAGTGAAATATAGTCTAGCTCCAGACTATCCATGGCTTTTCCAAGAGCTCTCCCATGGTCTGTGATAATTGTTGAGGGAGATGAGGAAGATATTATGTGGTATCCAAAATATTCTCCAGTGTAAATCATCCAGGGCCTCAATACCCATGCCTCCTTGGCACAGGCCCAACATTTCATAAAGATATCACTCTCAGAGATCAGGTGTGTCCATAGTCTCCTGCCCAGGGACCAGTAAGCCAATGAGTAGGGCAAAACTTAGCATCTTCCATGTGCTGTTGAAGAGTAGCCTACATTGTCACTTACTCTTGTAATACCAACCAATTCTGACAACTGCTGAGAAAGAAAAGGGATAATGACTTCCCCAGTTGGAGTCCTGCTGTAGCATCCTAGCCCCCACATTAAGTACAGAGTGGAGCCAGATTCAACACATTCAGAGGAAACTATGATCTTTTCAAGACATTGAAGAACTATTCTCCAAGGAACAGAATTAGTTCGAAGTGGTTAAAATGGAGATTGGTCCAAGAGAAATGTTATCTGATTCATGGTTCCACTGAGTTAAGCCTAGACTTTAATTTCTTCAAGATCTCTGGAGCCATTAATAACAATTATTTTAATAGCTGAAGATTAGTGTTTACTATGTGCAAAACATTGTTCAAAACACTTTAACTGCACTATCTCATTCCAACACACACACAAAAGCTCTATGAAAAAGCTACAGTAATTATACCAATTTTATAAAGTAGAAAATTGACACATATGAGATTAAGTGACTGGCTAAATGGTACTTTAGTAAATGTGGTGGAGCTGGGATTCAAAGCTAAGCAGTCTGACCTCAGAGCCCATGTACTCAACTTGTACACCTCATTGTCTGTGTCCACTGGGCATAATGGTTAAGAAAAAAGCAGCTTCTCTAAATTATGCCCAAAGTTATGATAAAAGAAACATTTATATTTGGCCAGGAAGGCATTTTCTCCAATATATTCTTTTTTTTTTTTTAATGTTTATTTATCTTTGAGAAAGAAACAGATTGACAACAGGGGAGGGGCAGGGTGGGGGGTGGATACACAGAATCCGAAGCAGGATCCAGGCTCTGAGCTGTCAGCACAGAGCCCAATGTGGGGTTCGAACCCATGAACCACAAGATCATGTCCTAAGCCAAAGTCAGATGCTTAACCAACTGAGGCTACCCAGTCTATTCTACCTATATATTCTAATAGCCAGGTACATTTTATATATTTTTGTTTGGGTCCGAAGATTTTAGTTTCCTTCCACCATCTCTCCTTCTTTCTTTCCTCTCCAGTACTGTTATAACATTGCTAAAGATATGGTGGAGTTTTTTAAATGTGTCAAGCATTTTGCAAAATTGAAGATGATACCAAACAATAAACTTGATGTTGTTTTCCACCTATTGGAGAATTATATCTAGAACATATAGTAAAGAGATAAAAATCAAGAAAATCTCTAAAATCTCCCCTATGGCCTAAATCATCCAAAAATGACAAGAACTCCTTTTTCCAGATAAAAGTCTGTTTTTCTCTGTCCCAGCTCCCATACAGTTTTTCAAAAACAATATCACCAAATAAACAGTTCTTTCTTCCCAAGATACTCAGTACATTGTTTTAGGTAAAAGAATTGAAGAAACAAATGAGGAAACGTGACAAAGAGAGGAGTCACCATTTTCACTCACTGTCCATTTCATGCATAGATTCAACAATCTAATTCTTAAAGAATATTTAAAGGCTTATTGTGGTAGACCTTGTATGGTACCTGATATGCAAAATGAACTTATCAGAAGTAGAAACAAAAATCTGATTTTGAAATAAGCATCTTTGAAATTTGCTATGAAACTCCTCTACGGCTATGCCTATAATGGCATAAAATATATTTTATTAATTTATACTGTATATTCTATTATGTGTGCTCTATTAACCTTTTTTTAATCTCATTAACTTTTTAGAAAATGCTGACCAGCCATCTAATGCCATCCAGTGTACTTCTAGGTTATCATAGGTAATCAAGTGCCCAAGAAATGGAAATTTATTCTAGTGTTAGCATAAAAAAAAAAGATTATAGTTCTAGATCGAGGTAGAGACATAGCCATATATAGAGATATGGAGACTTAGATGTATGTCCATATTACATACATCAGTTTTCCCTTATATATTTCCATATATATTTCCCACCATATATTTCCCTTATATAACTAAGAACTGATTGCCAAAAGAGAAAGTTGACTGATCTTGCATGTGCTGAAAGCCTCACAGCACTTCAGGCAAATACATGGATTTTGGATTCTGTAAATTGAAAGGAACTTTTGTTTCCCATTAGTGGAGTACCAGAGGAAAAGAGCACTGAACTAAATGAAAGTGAAGAGACCAGGGTTTTACCTCAGTCTCCCCATCACACTGTGTGACCTTGGAAGTTTCATTCAATCCTTCCATACTCTCATCTGCAAAAATGTTCCCAGAACACTAGATAGCCTCTACAACCCCTTCTTCACCTTGTATTTCAGACAACAGTATATACTGTGTGTGTTTGATGCAGCTCAGATCTGAAAACTGTGAAATATTACTCAGTTGACCCACTAGATGGTAGCAGAATCCTGATTACTGTAAGATTGCAGGCAGCCAAGCCAACTTTCACATCATTCTGAATTCCACTATCAGAAAGTTAATGGAAGGACTTTGGTTGTTGAAAGATTTGAGTTTTACTGTCACCTCTGCTATTTATTAATTGGATGACCTTGGGCAAATGAGCCCATTAAGGTTTCTGATTACCTGCCACAAAATCAAAGGGCACCTTCCAGATCTAACACTATGATTGAATTTTGTTTCCATAGCACAAACATGATACCTTTAAATAGTAATGTTCTCTTATCCTGCTTTAAGCCATTCAAACCATCTCCATTTGGCCTAAAGAAAAATTCCATTTTCTCTATTTAAGTCCTTGGACAATTAACAATATTTTTGTTTCCTCATATGTAAAGTGAGAAAAATAGTATCTTTAAGGGGTATTGTAATGAGTAAATAGATATGACATAAACATTAGTCATAATATTTTTTTTATTATTATGGTTTTGTTCCATGGCATCTGGATTTTTGCAGACCATTTCATACTACCCCTTTCTCCTGATATTTGAGGGTATACACCAGTGTTTTAGCCTGATTCTCACTCACAGGTTCAGAGTCTGCACAGAACAGCACATGCGTCCAGAAATACCTTACAGAATTTTCTCATGTTAGTGTAAGTTGCTACAAAAAGTTCCAGGCCTTGGATCTCTAAGTCCTGAAGGAGTCTAGGTGTTCTGTCTCAGTCAATCCTCACTAAAACTTCTTGAAAGAGTCCTCTAAGGGCCCTCTGATAAGGAGTTGTAACCCGTAGTCTCTTGGATTCCTCCTTAAGAAATGCAGTCAACCTGAAGGTCACCAGGCAAGCCCAGTGAGTTTCCAATCTTAGCAAAACACTGCAAAGACTAGTAACTGAAAGATACCTCTAACCTAGATCACAGACGCCAGTGTATCTGGTTCCTCCTTAAACTGGCTCTCTTTATTCACCACAATCATCAATTGCATTACTTCTGTGTTAAAACATTGTGTTATATATTATGTGACAAGAGTTGCCACATTCTCTCAGATATTGGTTTATGGCCTTGAATATATAAAATACTGAGGATGCCAAACGCATCAAGTCATTGAAACTAAATTCCCAACAGTCACTGTGCTTCTTTGACCTCACTGGCTATCATCACTTTGAAAATATTTAATGTAGGGGTGCCTGGGTAGCTCAGTCGGTTAGGCACCCCACTTTGGCTTAGGTCGTGATCTCACGGTTGGGGAGTTCGAGCCCCGTATCAGGCTCTGTGCTGACAGCTCAGAGCCTGGAGCCTGCTTCAAATTCTGTGTCTCCCTCTCTCTCTGCCCCTCTGAGAGAGACACACACACTCTCTCTGTCTCTGTCTCTCTCTCTCTCAAAAATAAAAATAACATTAAAAAATTTTTAAAGAATATATTTAATGTTATAACCTAGCAGAATTAAGGTGGAAAGCAAAGCACAACTAGTTATAGTTACTACCAGGAACCATCCCCTAACTACCTCACCTCTTTTTCCAAAGAACTACACTGTCACAAATTTCTGGGGTTTTTTTTTTTCTGTAATTCTGTGTTTAATATACATAATTTATATATATATATATATATATATATATATATATATATATATATATATATCTATATACAGATATATGTTGATAACTTGTTCTGTGTAACAGGGTGAGTCCAGTCAAGATACCAGTGCTAACAGGCAGTGGTGAATTACAGAACATGACCCAGCCACCCAAGATCAGGGTAGGTGATGAGAAAGCAGAACTAGGCATGAGCTGGGTCTAGAACACCCAGAAGGGATGAGGACAAGAACCTAGAGCCTTTGGAGTGTTCTAAGATCTGAAGCTGCTGGGGTATTGGAGAAACCAGAAGAAGAGTGGTTATACTGTCAATGAGGCAGTATTAATAATCTATCTGCTTACACCAATGATGCCAAAGGGCCTTCAAAAAGGCAAGTTAAGACTGAAATAGTTCAGTGCATATCCCACATTTAGAAAGAATAATGAGCACAAAATAGAAGAGAAGGGGAGGGGGAGAAAAGGCCCACCTCCAATTACACATTCTTTAGCTCAGAAAACAATTCTTCTGGTACAGACCATACTACACTGATCTCATTAAGGGCAGAGATCAAACCTAGCCTGCCCTTTTTATCACCAGAGACCAGTCTGGTGCTTTGCACTCATATGCTCTCAATGACTGTTTACTGTTACTTTGTTACTGTTGGAGATGACCGACTGAGTATACACCAAAAGCAAAAGTCTGTGGTGGTGTCCTGCTGAGTGACCAAAGTGTAGAATCATAAACTCTCTGATTTTTAGCCCTCTGCTGTTCTTTAAGCTGAGTGCATATACTAGTATGCAAAAGAATGCAATCGCCCCAAACAAGTGAAATGAGGATATAGGCTTCAAAGGACATAAACTCCCTACATGCCTGTTACAACTGGGGGCCACTGGCACCCTGAACACCATTCCCACTACTGGTGAATTCTTTAGAATTGCTTCATAAACACGATACAATAGGCTGCTAGTCCAAAGACCTATAGCCCACACCTAGTCTTGGCATCCACTAGCTGTGTGACCTGAAGCAAGTCATTTAATTTTTTTTTCATCAGTTAGACTAACAGTCTAATTTCAGCAATAATAGTCCATTTCAGCAATAATATTCTGACTCTAAGCTGATCATGAAGAAGAGAAAATTGGATTCAACAAGGGCCAGCCAGCATTCCTGATTTGTATAAATTCCCACACAGTCTTTTACTCTCCCTAATCCACATACTTTTCAGTGTGTGAACGACTAAACTGCTTACAGGAGATTTACTAGTGACATAAACTCAAGGAGGATTCCAGCAAATTCCATGTAATCATCTTTCTGTGTGCTCAAGAGCAGTGTGAACTCTCACCGCTCCAACATGTCCCTAAACTGGTTAACCAACAGGCTGGGGGCACGAAACGTACAACAGTTTAAAGTGAAGCTATAAAAATATAAGGATCCTTATACTTGTTCCAAGGTATGTTATATGTAATGGTCTTTAAGTTTACCACAGATGTCACATGAGAATGATGATGAATTGGGCAAATGTTGACAACTGAAATCATCAGAAGACAACGGATGCAGGGAAATAGACCCCTGGAGGGGGAATTCTGGGATGCTCAGTTTGCACTCCTGTGACACAGGGTCTGATGGTAAACAGTGTCCCAGGGCTGAAAGGGACTCCTACCCTTTAAGGTGGGGCCTGCAAGGAGGGGCAGGGATAGGGGATGATGAATTTGGAAGCTGAGGCAGCCTGGGTGAAGTCATGAAGAAGAGCCATTTAACGTTCAGTCATACCTGCCCATCACCACCATCCCATCAGGGCGCGAGTGTCCTCCACCAAATTTACAACTGCAAACGTTCATTGCTTTATAGTGTGCTACCTTCCAGTCTAATAAAAGCTTTCTAGCCAGTCCCAGTTTGGAGTATGACAGGATAAACATTCTGTTCTGTTTCTCCCACTGAATGTAGCTAATAACCAAGACAGGATTCATTGAGGGGCTCCTTGAAGAACAGAGCAGGTAAATTAGGAAGAAAGACAAGATTTGGAGTACCACTGAAACAGTAGTGTATTTACCTTTTTTTACCACTGCTGTCACCACGCCTAACCACCAACCTGCCTAAAACCTAGAAGTAAGCACCTGTGAAGGCAGAAAAGTTTCCAGAAAAAGAGCTCTAGTTTAGGCTTACGTCGTGGTTAAGGAGTCACCTGGCAGTACAGTGCAAGAGGTACAACAGAGGCCTAAAACTCTGAAGGAGAAAACACTTCCTTGCCAGTTGGAAAAGCTGTGGTCCTAAGACCTAAGAGAGTGGAGTGAGAAGGGTAAAATCTTACAGTTGTTTTCCCTATCTTTCAACCACCAAGCCACAAACACTGCTGGAGTCACCAGAAATGTTGGCAGAACAGAGTAAATCAAATTTCAGATTTCTGGCGGCAGGACTGAAAAGAGGGACCTTGGGGAAATGGAAGTAATGGAGAAATTACAGAGAGGGAGGAGCTCAGGGAAGCAATCCTACAGAGTTGGCTGTGCACTGCTGGGCTCACCTCCAAGCTATGCGTGCATGGATCTGACCTCAGGTGGCCTAGGAAAGACTCAAAAGACTCAAAAACTAAAAGTTAGATCATTGCCCAGGTCCCAGACTTGCAAACATGGTAAAGGCACAGGTCAGATCCAAACAGGACGGCAAAGACCTAGAAAATAGGACTGAAAGAGGGGATGTCACTACAGACTCTGTAGACACTGAAAGAAGAATTAGGGGATACCACACAGATGTCTAGGCACACGAAATTGACAACATAGATAAAATAAATTAATTTCTCAAAAACCACATACTATCTGAATTTGTCCAAGATGAAGCCATTCTGGAGGTCAGAAGCCAAAATCATTGGCAGGTCTGTCTTCCTTTCCTAAAGCTCAAGAGGTGAATCCTTTATGTAGCCCCTTCCAGCTTTTAGAGGACACCCACATTCCTTGGCTCATGGCCCTTTTCCTGCATCTTCAAAGCCAGCCCCAACCTTGTATCTCCCTGTGTCTTTGGTCTGTAATTACATTTCCCTCTGACTCTTCTGCTTCCTTCTCAGTTTTTAAGGACCCTTGTGATCACATTGGGCCCACCTAGATAATCCAGGATAATCCCCTATTTTAAATCCCCCTGATTAGCAACTAATTCCATTTGCAACCCTAATTCCCCCTTGCTATGTAATTTAACATATTCACAGGTTCTGGGGATTAGGACATGGACATCTTTGGGGGGCCATAATTGTGTCTGGCATAGCAGACCTTACTAACATGAATTTTAAGAATCTGGAGGGGCTCCTGGGTGGCTCAGTCGGTTAGGCATCCGACTTTGGCTCAGGTCATGATCTCATAGCTAGTGAGTTCAAGCCCTGCATCAGGCTCTGTGCTGACAGCTCAGAGCCTGGAGACTGCTTCAGAGTCTGTCTCCTCTCTCTTTTTCTCTCCCAAATATAAATAAACATTAATTTTTTTTAAAAAAAGAATCTGACATGGAATTGAAAAGATTTTGGGAGAGTTAAGGCAAAGCTGAAGCTAAGGAAGAGTTTCATACAGCCAAAGAAGCTGATTAAAAACTGATTTTTTTAATGTTGTTCTTATAGATTCTCCATATCTCATTAACATGACCCGAAAGGTCAATAACTCCATAAGCATGAGGTTGAATTAAAAGTCCATTTGGTGTTCTGTGTGGTTAGGAAACTGAATGAGTGCATCACATATTCTAAAATATAAGCCTAAACTGAATTTAGAAGTGCAGCTTAACATGATAAGTGTAATCAGAGAACACAAAAAGGCATAACGTATTGATGTACCTGAAATAAAATGAATATAATTTCATTAGTGGAGGAAAACTCTGAGAAGAAAATAGAATAATGGATAGAAAAATACCATAATTACCAAAATTATTCTTACACAATGTGTGTTTTTGAAGAACAATCATTTGATTAAGCATATAATTATGACCATATAGGATGAATGGAAGCAATGTTTACAAGGACAGTACCCTAGGGTTGAAAATAAAAACATCTTCATCTGGCAATAGCTAATGAGAAATGTAATCTAGGATTGTATTAGATAAAGGACATCTATGTTACTTGTCAATAAACTATATTGACAAGTGACAGTTACTCCATATTAGTAAGTATATTCCTGGGGGGCAGATACACCAATGATTCTCAACCTTTCTTCCACAGAGGTTACTCATGAGACATGACAGCATTCAGACATGAAATGGACGTAAATGAGATTTAAGCTCAATTCCCTGTACATTATTTCTGACGCCACCTCTTTCTTCCACTCCAGGTAATAGGGTCAGCAATTTGAGAATTAAATTCATGTTATTATAGGCATAACACAGGAGCTCACTACTCTATTGGATTCTCTCTCTTTCCAATATTGTGATAATTACCATCTGGGTCTCCATTATGTGTGACTACCCAAAGTGCCCCTTTAGAAGCTCTGAGAATCCGCAAATGGAGCTTATGTTCTTCTGGTTTGGGCTATGCCAGGCTTCCTCACCACTTTTCCCCACCCCCACCATCTAATAACTAGTCTCCATAGTAGTGAAGTTGTCTCTGCTCTGCCTTACTCCGAGACTAGAAACTGCCTTCCTTTCTCCAAAACACAGCTGACATGAGACTTTATTCTTCAAATGGCGCGACTAAAGGAGTCCTGCTATGATATAAGTTACCCTCATTTGGAGATCTTTGTTTTGTCCATGAGGTATCTCAAACACCTAGAACGTTACCTGACCCATAGTAAATGGTTGTAAAGGCCTGTTGCAAAGTTTATGGAGACTTAAGGCAATTACGGTGCAAAAGAGCAGGAAATGCTACTCCTAAACTCTGTAAGTCACTCCTCAACTCTCAACTGAATTCCTAGGACCCATTCATTCTTTCCACTGAGGAAAATGCCACCTTTACTTTGTTCTGGCCGCTCAGGAGAAATCAAACCAGTTGACCCCATAATAATCTTACAGAAATGCTCTTATTGACCACAGAAAACAGTCATTGGCATTGCTTTGTAGAGCAGTTGGGTTTCTTTTATTCCAAATCCAGTGTTCTCAAATAGGATCTTATTATTTTACCTTTGTTTAACTACAGGTTCATGCAAATGTTTGCTCCCCAAACCAAAATGACATCTATCTATATCTACATCTACTTCTACACCTACATCTACCCCTACACCTACACCTACATCTACGCCTACATCTACATCTATAATTATATCTATATCTATCCCCAAAATGATAAGAAACTTATCTTTAGCAACACAAAGTACCAATGAGAGCTTTGAAGTTCCAGGATTTTTTTCCTTTAACACTGCAAAGAATCCAGATGAGTTCTCTGCCTTCCCCAGCCCCACCCCTACACACACACAGCAGCCTTGCCAGTGGAAAATGTTTCCCAACTCATTGTTAAGAGAAGGGAAAGAGATAATTTGTCTGTTTCTGGAATCACAGCGGTCATGCTTCTCCCCAGCCCCTGACCTACCACATACATGCAAAAATAATTTTGAATATCCTCTAATTCTTTTTATTTTTAAAAATAAGTTGTACACAAACTGTCATATGAGACTGTTATTAGCAACCTATTCACCACTGATCTTCCCCCAAAACCAATGGTCCATCCAGTGTGTTATGACATTTCAGCTGAAAGCACAAGGCAGTCCTTATAACCTAAGATCTTCTCTCTCCTAGCTTTGTTTCCAAACTTAGTCATGCTGTGACAGGAACATTTTCCAAAATATATGCAGATTTGGAATAGAAAGCACATACATGTATATAATCAAAGCAATAATAACTGTATATTGTAAATGAATAGAGCTTACACAATATAGCACAGCAATTGGTAGCATAAGTAGTGCTTCATACTATCTAAAATCCCAAGAGTTTTAGTGATGATACAAGGCATAGTTAAGTATACAGATCTTGGAATCAGAAGGATGTGGGTTCAAATCCAAGCTCTACTTCTTATTACTGTGAATATGAGCAAGTTATATGACCTCTCTGAGTCAGCTTTCAGACCTGGAAATAGGCACATTAACACAAGTCTTAGAAGGTTATCGTACAGTGATAGAGATATAGTGGTGCTTCTAGAAAATCAAACCCCAATTCAGTTGGGCCTGAAATGCCATCTTACAGCCTTTTTGGCTCTAGTCAGCTTATTCTCCAATCTCCATAGCTACTACTCCATACCTTTTCCCTCTCCTCGAACCTGTGCCCGCACCTCACCTCCAATGCTACTAAGGAAAAAAGAAGCCAACCTAAGTAGGATGACTATATAATTTTTCATCCAAAGTGAAACAATTTTGAGAGTAAGCAGGAAACTCTTATAATTACACCAGGACAATAGGTATCAACCAAGATTTTCCAAAACTAAGACACACAGTTACTTTAATTATAAAGACAGTCCCTCAATTTCCAATCACCAAGCTGAACTAATGCCCACCTATATCTGCACCCATCTCTTTTTTCTTGGCTTCTGTTAGGGTGAAAAACGTATTGCCTCTTCTATTAACGGCACATCCCTCTGCTTATGCTCTTGACCCATCTCCTCTCACCTTGTCAACTTTTCAGTCCTTTCTCTCTTGTCTCCAACTTCTCTCTCTACTGGTTCCTTTTCATTGACATTTAGATATTCTTCAATCTCTTCTCATTAAAAACAAAAGTCCTTCCTCAATCCCATGTCCTGCTCTGACATTATCCTATTTTTGCCTCTTATTTACAGAAAAATGCATTGGAAGTTTCCCACTTGTTTTCTCAATTTTAGCTACACGTCTACACTCTGCAGTCTGATTTCCACCCCCACCATTCCACTGAGGTGCTTTTGACAAGATCACCAGTGCTCTGAACAAGATCTCAAACACTGTTTC
Source organism: Panthera onca (assembly GCF_046562875.1). NCBI lineage: Eukaryota > Metazoa > Chordata > Mammalia > Carnivora > Felidae > Panthera > Panthera onca. Next base: position 57,756,719 of record NC_138342.1, on the reverse strand, counting down.
CAATGTATTTTAGTCCTCGTATTTCTTAAATTCTCAACAACGTTTGATAATTTTGAGAGGTAGTGCTCTCTTTCTCCATACTTTCTCCCCTTTTATGATACCACATTGTTTTTTTTTTTTTCAGTTAGCTCCCTAACACACTCTTTTTTTTTAACTTATTTTTTACTTTTTAAAATTTTGCATCCAAATTAGTTAGCATATAGTGAAGCAATGATTTCAGGAGTAGAGTCCTTAATGCCCCTTACCCATTTAGCCCATCCCCCCTCCCACAACCCCTCCAGTAACCCTCAGTTTGTTCTCCATATTTATGAGTGTCTTCTGTTTTGTCCCCCTCCCTGTCTCTATATTATTTTTGTTTCCCTTCCCTTATGTTCATCTGTTTTGTCTCTTAAAGTCCTCATATGAGTGAAGTCATATGATTTTTGTCTTTCTCTGACTGACTCATTTCACTTAGCATAATACCCTCCAGTTTCATCCACGTAGTTGCAAATGGCAAGATTTCATTCTTTTTGATTGCCAAGTAATACTCCACTGTATATTTATACCACATCTTCTTTATCCATTCATCCATCGATGGACATTTGGGCTCTTTCCATACTTTGGCTATTGTTGATAGTGCTGCTATAAACATGGGGGTACATGTGTCCCTTCGAAACAGCACTCCTGTATACCTTGGATAAATGCCTAGTAGTGCAATTGCTGGGTTGTAGGGTAGTTCTATTTTTAGTTTTTTGAGGAGCCTCCATACTGTTTTCTGAGTGGCTGCACCAGCTTGCATTCCCACCAACAATGCAATAGAGATATGATACCACATTCTAAGTTTCTGGTTATTCTTCCTCCATATTCTTGGTAGGCTTCTCCTCCTTTAACCATCCTTTATTCATAAGTGTTCTTTAAGGCTGTGTATTAAGAATTTTTCTGTTCACACTCTCCTAACCTTTCCTACATAATCTCATCTACTACCATGGCATCAATTACCATCTTCATGCTGATGGCTTCCAACTAGATGTCTCCAACCCAGATTTCGTTCCTCGTGTTCAGGTCAGAAGACTACCCTTTTTTAAGGTTTTTATTGAAAACTGAACTTCAGTATCTTCCAAACTAAACCTTTCTTCTTCAAAATATTCAGACTATCTTTAGTATTTCTAGTCTCAGCAAATGGCTTACTGGTTTTCCTGGTTGAAAACCTGGAGCCATCCTAGACTTTTCCTTCTTCTTCCTCTGTATCCAATCAGTTCTATTTTCTAAATATTGTTCAAATCAGTTCACTTTTTATCATTCTCATTGATATTAATCCAGTTCAGATCATCATTATCTCTCATCTATCATAGCCACCCTAGAAAGAGGCTGCAGTCACTACCTAAGTGTATGTCAGAAGTATAGTGTAGGGCTACTGTTTTCCTTCCTTGCTGCCCTTTTAGGGTAGCCTACCTAAAAATAAAGCTGTCACAAAGAAAGCAGAACACAAAAGTGAAGAGCAAGCAGATACCTCTCGTAGTACACAAACCTCTTAGTAAACCCTACCTAAAGCCACATTTCTCAAACTTTCCAGCTACCTGAGCCAACGCATTTTTTCTTTTTGATTAAGAAAGTTTATTGTATTTCCATCACCTATGATCGAAAATTTATGACTTAAAAAAATCATGTGACCAGGTCATAATCTATCTTTAATCCTCAGTTTCTAGCGCAGTGCCTGGCCAGGTGGTTAACATGTTGAGTAGATAATGTATGCAAAGTGCTCTACCTTCATCTTTACCTCCTTACCAACGAAGAGCAATGTGTCTTCACTCATTCAGCAAGTATTTATTGAACATATTCTATGGATCACTGTTCTAGATACTGGGAACACAGCTCTGAGTAAAACATACAAAGCCTTGCTCTAATGAAATTTATATATAGTATATTCAAAAATAAGGAGTAAGAAATTAAAGTGTGCTGTTTTGTGTAGGATATTTACTATTCTTGTCCATAGATCTTAGAAAAGCCCCCTGGATTTTGTACAGCAAGATATCATGTCTGAATCAAAGAAATTCTTCAGTGTCTATTGGCATAAGATATTTACACACAAATGAAGTTAGGACATGGTATCCATTAAAAATTAGGTCCAAACAAATGTCTGGGCTTAAAATTTCATCAGAAACAAATTATTTCTATAGAGCACTAAAGATCCTGGTTACAGAAACTCAAGCTCACTAATCCTTTAGTTCAGTATTCAAGGCACCATGGAAAAAAAATAAAATACTTAGAGTAGGAAGTCCTAGAGTTGAATCCTAGATTTAAATAAAAGCCAGGTCTTCTTCCTATGCACTATTTCCTCATGTACGGAAAAAGGATTATAACACCTATTTCATTAGGCCTTTCCATTTCACTTAGAAAGTTAGTCACTGATTTTTACATGTTAGTTGAATGAATGAATGCTAATACACATATTAAGTGAGAACATATATTTGAAAGCATTTGTAAGCTGTAACGTGCTATATAAATAGTAGTTGCTTTAGGCATTATTATTATTGTTGTTGTTGTTGTTATTATTATTTCTGTGAGAGCCAAGGTTGTGGAAGAGTTGTGTAGGAGACGGTACTAAAAAGAGGAAGAAGTAGTATAAGAACTGACTTGAAAAGAATTAGATATCTAAGTGTCTAAGAGGAGAGTGAGCAAGGCCTAGAGTAACAAGCAAACTTTCCAAATAGGGGTAGTTTGCTTGCACTGCCTCCAGTCTCTGGGCTCCCTTCCATGGCACATTCACGATTCTATCCATAAAAATTCCTAATCCTGGAATGCTTGGGTGCCTCAGTCTATTGAGCATTCAGCTCTTGATTTCAGCTCAGGTCATAATCCCAGGGACGAGGGATTGAGCCCTGTGTCGGGCCCTGTGCTAACAGCATGGAACCTGCTTGGGATTTCCTTTCTCCCTCTCTTTCTGCCCCTCCCCTATTCACACTCCCTTGCTCTCTCAAAATAAATAAACATTTTTTTAAAAATTAAAATTAAAAAAATGTATCCTTATAGAAAAAAAGATTCTTAATTCTATACTCTGTCTGCCTACCAAAATTACCTCTTTACTCATCAACACTTCCATATTTAAGGGCTGGTTTTAGGAAAGCAATCTGATTGAATGGTTGTTGACAGTGTTGTAAAAATGCTATTTTTGTGCCCTGCATCTTTACTGCATCTTTATTTCCCAATGACATGTCACCTCCTTCTTCAGTTCTTAAGATTAAAATTCCCCACAACGGTAGTACTCTGTGCATGACATTTTCCTTTTTGTTTTTGTATTTTCTAATTTTTAATGATAATTTGAAATTACAATCAAAATGAAAACATTACTTTTAAAAATAGACTTAAATTTGGCTATTGTTGAAAGTGCTGCTATAAACATTGGGATATAAGTGCCCCTATGCATCAGCACTCCTGTATCCCTTGGGTAATTCCTAGCAGTGCTATTGCTGAGTCATAGGGTAGATCTATTTTTAATTTTTTGAGGAACCCCCACACTGTTTTCCAGAGCAACTGTACCAGTTTGCATTCCCACCAACAGTGCAAGAGGTTTCCCGTTTCTCCACATCCTTTCCAGCATCTATAGTCTCCTGACTTGTTCATTTTAGCCACTCTGACTGGCATGAGATGGTATCTGAGTGTGGTTTTGATTTGTATTTCCCTGATGAGGAGTGATGTTGAGCATCTTTTCATGTGCCTGTTGGCCATCTGGATGTCTTCTTTAGAGAAGTGTCCATTCATGTTTTCTGCCCATTTCTTCACTGGGTTATTTGTTTTTCGGGTGTGGAGTTTGGTGAGCTCTTTATAGATTTTGGATACTAGCCCTTTGTCCAATATGTCATTTGCAAATATCTTCTCCCATTCCGTTGGTTGCCTTTTAGTTTTGTTGATTGTTTCCTTTGCAGTGCAGAAGCTTTTTTATCTTCATGAGGTCCCAATAGTTCATTTTTTCTTTCAATTCCCTTGCCTTTGGGTATGTGTCAAGTAAGAAATTGCTGCAGCTGAGGTCAGATTATGGAAAGAGGCTAAATGTCCATAAACTGATGAATAGATAAAGAAATTGTGGTTTATATATACAATGGAATACTACTTGGCAATGAGAAAGAATGAAATATTGCCTCTTGTAGCAACGTGGTTGGAACTGGAGAGTGTTATGCTAAGTGAAATAAGTCATACAGAGAAAGACAGATACCATATTTTTTCACTCTTATGTGGATCCTGAGAAACTTAACAGAAGACCATGGGGGAGGGAAAGGGAAAAAAAAAGTTAGAGAGGGAGAGAACCAAACCATAAGAGACTCTTAAAAACTGAGAATAAACTGAGGGTTGATGGAGGGTGGGAGGGAGGGAGGGTGGGTGATGGGTATTGAGGAGGGCACTTGTTGGGATGAGCCCTGGGTGTTGTATGGAAACCAATTTGACAATAAATTTCAGGAAAAGAAAAAAAAGGAAAAAAAATCAAAATAAAAATAGACTGAAAAAAAAACAGGGGCGCCTGGGTGGCTCAGCTGGTTAAACATTGACTTTAGTTCAGGTCATGATCTCGCAGTTTGTGAGTTTGAGCCCCTGTGCTGACAGCTCAGAGCCTGGATCCTGCTCCAGATTCTGTGTCTCCCTCCCCCCCCCCTCTATCCCTCCCCTGCTCACGCTCTGTTTCTCTCTCTCTCAAAAATAAAATAAACATTAAAAAATTTAAAAAAATACTACAATAGACATGATTTCTTTTCCTTCTTTATTATCATCTGCCAACTCAGCTTTCTAACCATCTGAATGAGTTTCTCTAAGGAGACAATTCTCCTTTTGTTTCTTGGAAAACCAAACTGAGCATAGCTTAAATTTTTAATTCTTGGTTGACTTGTTTACCTACCCTAGCTTATAGAAATCTAGAACAGGTAGATAATGATTTCTTGTCTTGTCCTGGGAATTTTCAAAGTAAATGCTTGAGTAAGGGCACAAACTGTCTTAAAATAATACCTTGGGATTTGGGGAAGAAGAAATTGATCAAAACAAGAGAAAACTAAAGTAACAGACTTGTATTCTCCCATCTCTGAACCACTTTCTAGACTATCATATTTACCTTAGCTGTATAGAAATATTACTATTTTCATTTGAATAAATAGTTTACTATTAAAATGTTATTCCTAGCCCAATAAACACCATGCATGTAATTAAATGAATTATATATACATAATTAAGTTAAATTAATGTGTTTTGATTTTGTTGTTATGCTTTTGCTGGAATGAGCAATATTATTGTATATTCCTTGAATTCTTGAAATTTCTTTTTTTTTAAGTTTATTTAATTAATTTGAGAGAGAGAGAGAGGGTGCACAAGCAGGGGAGGGCAACAAAGAGAGGAAGAGAGAATCCCCAGCAGGCCTCATGCATGAGATCGCGAGCTGAGCTGAAATCAAGAGTTGGACGCTTAACCAACTGAGCCACCTAGGCGTTCCTTTCGATATTTCTGACATGGCATAGGTGCTTGCTCATAGCCTTTTAAAGAAGAAATGATATTGATCATGGACATGAGATCACTAGGATAGCTGAGACAAGGCTAAGGACCTAGGATGGTGTATTGAATTGGGTCAGACTCAGGAAGGGGTCCAGAGCATATAAGTTAAGGTGTTCTGAAACCCTATGAACCATGGGCAGTGGAAGGATGCACTTATTCTAGTAGACAAAGGGGTCAAGAATCAGTTCAGAGCAAACAGGAAAGTCTATGAAGCAGAGGTTGGTAACATGGCTAGTCTGTGAGTGCAGTTCCTGGGTACCAGTAACAAGCAGAAGTTTTCCATTTTGCCAGCTTCCTGTCTCACCTCTTGGGTTTTTATGTGGTTCCTACTTAAACAGAGACAAACAATCATGATGTGTCTAGGTCTGAATAAGGGAGTATGTAATAGAAATATATAAGTGAGAAAAGAGAGGGTAGAAAATTATCGGTTTGTTTGGAGGTGGGGCAAGGAAGTTACAGAACAAAGTTCTCTTAAATAAAAAAGAACCAATATAAGAAAAATAAAATTTCAAATGTTTGAATTTAGGAATAAAATAATCCAAGCATTATTTTGAGTACCTGCATTCTCACTCCCCTCTTTGTACATTATTCTTAGAGTTGGCAAGACTTGATAAACAAATTTAGGAAATTTAAGAAAAGGACAAGAAAAACTAGCTTTACTATATCTAAAGAAAACAACTTCATTACTAACGTGTGTTCTCCTAAGGGCCTTCCAAAGTCTTAATATTTAGTCACAAGCACATCTTGAATAGTTGTATAAGGGGATATGTAGTATTAAAGCATCTTCATCGCAGAAAAATAACAACCGCAGGCTTTCTCCAGTGTGTAACTGAGACAGATATCATCTCTGGAGCTAAAATGTTGCTATGCTGTAAAGAGGAAGCAATCTTGCCCAGAACTGATCAAGAGAAAACAGAAACTGAAATCTTATTACCTGACAAAGCCCAAGAGAATCTGAAGCACCACCTTTAGACACAGATTTTTTTAACATTAGTCAGAAACTCCCTCAAAGGCAGTACGATTCTAAGAACCAAACAGGGATAAATGAGATCTTTTTGAAAAGTATTACTTACAATACTGATATTAACAACATAATGAAACATAGTTCTTTGTCTCCACACTCACAAAATCTCATACCCAATACTTGCCTATTCAGTTTGCTTGATCCATGTTTCCCTCAGTGACGTGGTGGAGAAGAGATCTATGCAAGTAGGAATTGAGGGTTTCTATTAATAGAAATAGAGTGATCACATTCTATGTCAGGTTACCCATACTTTGTTTATCTGAACAAATGGTGTGATAATATCAGAATGAAAGACAATATGTGAAAATGCTAACTAGTGTCATCAAGGACAGACTTCCTCAGAAAGCTAGATTTTAATTTGAAAATGTGTAAAAGAAGCAAGATGGGTCAATATGAATTTAGGGTTGAGAGCAGCACATTGGTATGGAGAAAACTATCCTAAAGCAAGTAAAGAAAAGCTTACCATTATCTTTCTATTCTGACAAACAACTCAGTACATTGAAAGACCTTTCAGACCAATCCTTAAAATTAATTAATTCCTGGGGCGCCTGGGTGGCTCAGTCAGTTAAGTGTCTGACTTCGGCTCAAGTCATGATCTCACAATTCGTGAGTTGGAGTCCCACGTCAGGCTCTGTGCTGACAGCTCAGAGCCTGGAACCTACTTCAGATTCTGGGCCTCCCTCTCTTTCTGCCCCTCCCTCACTCACGCTCTGTCTCTCTCTCAAAAATAAATAAACATTAAAAATTTTTTTAATTAATTCCTATAAATCCCTGAAAATCAAATGACAAACTCCTGACCTTTGTCCACCATTTTAAAAAAAATATCAGCAACATGAATGCAAGGGGACAAGGGCCAATTCCCAGGGACTTTTAGTCAAGTTTGGCCCCTACTGAGAGTCTGGAAATCTAAGTTTCAATAGCCATGGGACTTTTGCCTCATCACTTCCCCTCTCTGGGTCTTAATTCCCCTATCATAGGATGAAAGTGCAGTGTAAACCATTAATTCCCCCAGAATTCTTTTTAGTAATAACCCCCCCATGTTTTATTTAGGCACAGAGGTGCCCAGTGAGACCCTGTTTTAGCTAGGAGTGGCCATGAATACCAAAATCGTTATATCATTTCTTCAAAGATGAAGCCACTTGACCTGTACTCTTCCTGCTCCCACTGGTTGGGAAATGACAACTGCAATCACTACCTTAGACCCAGCTTGGGAACCACAGGATGGGGATAGTGGAGCCTCCCCACCAGCCTGGGCTCTTGACGGACATCACTGAACATCGAAGTCCAACCACTTGCATCATGAACATCACTGAACATCAAAGTCCAACAACTTACATCACTTACCTCTGGACCTACATCACAACCTATGGGAGAGAAAAGAAAAAGCACTTCTCTGCTTGGGTTCTCTTTGTTAAGTTAGCTTATAACATGACCCCTGTCTAACACAGAAGGTCCTGAACAAATAACTGCTCAATATGTTCCAGTTCTGAATGTCAACGCATGTAACAGAAGAAACAGAGAAGTTTTGTTTTAGGAACAAAACAAAAAGAGTAAAGCATGTATCCTGAGGGTGATGATCACAGAAGCACATGTTAAGGTTTCAAATCAATTTTTAAATAATAGTTCTTTCTTCTGTCTTAGCAATTTAGACTCACGGACCCCTTCATTATATCTTTTAATTGCTCTGTTAATCACTTTCAATATCCTTCCAATTTACTACCATGCAGTATGACAATAGATTGCCTCCACTACAAAGGCTATCTTTAAATTCCCACGGGCATTTAGTAAAGTTTTATTATCCCCAGGCATAATCCTATGAGAAGATTAGATCACTAAAAGTAGTTTTCTGCCTATCAGCATAAAGTACCCACGAGGGCTTGCAGATGATGTGGGGTTTGAAACCAGAAATCCTGCAGCTTACATGGGGCAGCCAGAAGGAGCTCTGGGAAAGTCACCTGAATCAGACTTGCTTTTTGCTTATGCAAGTCATTGACCAAAAAGGAACTCATGGAACCTTCCCATAGCTTTGTAAAAGCCCAGACTTAAATACTTGATTTTATATGAATTTAATAACCACACACAAATTGTCTTTTTATTAATTGTGAAATACTTTTATTAGCAATATGTTCATCAGAGCTTCAATGTGAAGTATCAGTGATCTCAAAAGATCAAGAGTTAATTAAATTATTTGTGCCAAGCTAAACTTTGTAATACAGATCAAGTCAGTAACATAGAAAGTTTCCCAAGACAGCATTTACCACAAGGAAGAGATTTGGGCACCCCAAAGACCAGGTAAATGGCATTCATGGCGTCAGGGTAGGGAGAAGTAGATCTAAGGGAAGAACTAAAGGGATGCCAAAGGAGAGAAGTGGAGGGATGTGATATAATTAGTGTCTCACCTACCTACTAATCGGTCTCCCACCCTGAAGCCAGAGCAATCCTTTAAAAACACAAATCTGATAGTTTTCATTTTCCTACTTAAAACTAACTGATAGGGGCGCCAGGGTGGCTCTGTTGGTTGAGGGTCTGACTTCAGTTCAGGTCATGATCTCCCAGTTTGTGGGTTCTAGCCCTCACCAGCTCTGTGCTGACAGCTCAGAGCCTGAAGTCTGCTTTGGATTCTGCGTCTCCCTCTCTCTCTGTTCCCCTCCATTGCTCACACTCTGTCTCTCTCTCTCTCTCTCAAAAATAAGTAAACATTAAAAAAATTTTTTTTAATTTTAAAAACTAATTGATAAATGGCTTACCATGGCCCTTAGAAAAATGTACAAAATCTTAACCTGACCTAAAAACGCATTATGTGCCCGGACCCTAATTATCTTTCTGATACCACATCAAAACACAATCCTTGTTCCTCTCCCCAGACTAGGCCTGCTGGGCATTATGGGCTGAATTGAGTTCCCCTAAAATGTCATATGTTGAAGTTCTAACTCCCAGTACCTCAGAATACCTTCTTTGGATATAGGGCCATTGCACATGTAATTAGTTAAGACGAGGTCACTCTGAAGCAGGCTGGGCCTCTAATCCAATATTACTAGTGTTCTTACAGAAGGGGGAAATTTGGACAAACACACACAGAGAGAACACCATGTGATATAGGCAGAAATCAGAGTGCTGTTTCCACAAGCCAAAAAACACCAGAGATTGCTAGCAATCTACCAGCATGAACAGAAAGAAACATGGAACAGATTCTCCCTCATAGTCCTTAGAGGGAACCAACCCTGCCTATGCCTTGATCTTGGACTTCTAGACTCCAGAACTGTGAGACAATAAATTTCTGTTGTTTAAGCCATCCAGTGTGCGGTTCTTTGTTACAACAGCTCTAGCAACCTAATGCACTAGATTTCTCTCAACTCTCCACAGGCATCTTTGTCAATGCTGTACTCTTCACCTAGCCAGAGAAATTTCCCTTCTTTCCTAGCCATGCCATCCTTAAGTCCTATTGTAAGCACCATTTCCTTGAGAAAGAAACCTTTCTTAGCCTCCCAGACTAAGCAAGATCCCTCTCCTCCCTAACCTACACTTACCATAAATCCAACAGGACCCTGAACTTCTTTAGAGCACTGCACACTCCTGAATTATTTATTTGCTTACTTAATGTCTGTCTTCTGCATCTGGCTATAAGCCCAGAGTAGGACTGTGTGTGTCTCATTCGCAGCTATATCATCTGTGATTGGCACATTAGTGCTCAAGAAATATTTATTGACTGGGCCCCTTGATTTTAACTTGGAATCCTCTGTTCCCAAATATTGTTTCAAAGATCCCACATCCTTAGTAATAATTCCCACCAAAATATTTCTACCCTCATGTATATATTCATGTGCCTGAAGGCAGCCTCATACTTCTATAATTTGTTGTTGTCATACCTAACATTTTATTTCATTCCAACACACATCTGTATAAGCAATAACATTTGTAAATTTACTAGTCTCCAGGAATGTTTTTGATTTGGATCCTATATTACTGAAAAGAATTTCAATTATTTGGCAAGCTGACATTCTCATAAGATTCTATCTGTCCAACAAGGCAGAGGAGGGAAATCATGTGAGAAAGAACACTGACAGAATAGGGCAGTTTTTTAAAAAGACACTTGCTTAACCTGTGTTTACTGATATGAAAACTCCTGACGTCCTGAGGTGAGAGGCTTGGTGATAATTATCCATAATCTATGGAATAGTAAAAGTTAATCTCAAAACATGCATATCTACCTATCATCTATCTATCTATCTATCTATCTATCTATCTATCATCTATCATCTTTATAGATATGGATATATCTGTAAAAAGGAAAAAAAAGAGCAAATGATTCTAGAAATGATTATTTCTACCTGTCAAGTCAATCCTAACTTAGTTCGACTTTTGACTCTCAACAAATTGCACCAATTCTTGAAAAGAATCTGCTCCAACAAATAGATCAGAAATCTCTCTGCAATAGAGTTCTGAGTGTGTTCACTCAGTGAGTGTGTGCAAGCATTTTATCTTAAAGAGAAGTTTCTGAGTAAATGTGAGTGCAACAGTGTGAATAGTCTTTCAATAGGATAACAGCTAGAGATACTACATTATTTAGTATCATATTTTCAGATGGATTCTTCTGGTCACAGAAGGACTAAAGAGTAGCAAGTCCATTTTGAATTCTATCATAGAATGACCTAAACTATAGTAAGGCCTCTACTCTAGGGCACAGAAAGAACAAACTGACTACACTTGTCCTAGTCATTCATTTCATAAATATTTCTTGAGTGCTTATTCTGTGTCAACTGTTGTGGCAGATGCTGTTAATGTAAATTTGAATAAAAATAATAGTAACAATAAGAACAGCTTATTCTTATTGCCTGCTGATTATATCCAGGCACCATACTAAATGCTTTACATACATCTTCTTCTATAATCCTCACCGTAGCCCTGTAACATAGCTGCTGTCTTTGTCCTCATTTCATGAAGAACTTAAGTCACAGGGAGGTCTGGTAGTATGAACAAGGTCAAAGAGCTAAGATTTAAGTATAGCTATGAGTTCCTACCCAATGCATTATACTATCTCACAATATAGAATGTCTCACTGGCTATAATTTTTCCCCAAATCCATAAAATTCAGGTTAAGCTTCTGACCTGAGAAAGATAATGTAAAAATGAGTTTGAGAAAGAGGATTTAATTCCACAATAATACAGAAATGGCATTAAGTAATCTTTTCTTAGAATGAGTTTATGGGCCATTTCACATAAGCTCCCCAAGGTCAAAAGTCAGGATTACAGTGATTTTGGCGCCTCTCAAGTGAGCTTAAGAAAAGCAGAAATGAAAGAAAGGGCCTTTAGAACCTCAAGTCCAGTGTGTGTGTGTGTGTGTGTGTGTGTGAATGCAAAATGAAAACAGTGTAGAAAAGAGACCTGGAGGGGCGCCAGGGTGGCTCAGTTGGTTGGGCATCTGACTTTGGCTCAAGTCATAGTCTCATGGTTCATGGGTTCCAGCCCCACATTGGGTTCTGTGATGACAGCTCGGAGCCTGGAGCCTGCTTCGGATTCTGTGTCTCCCTCTCTCTCTGCCCTTCCCCTGCTCATGCCCTCACTGTCTCTATGTCTGCCTGTCTCTCTCTCTCAAAAATAAATAAAACATAAAAAAAAGAAAAAAGAAAAGAAAAAGAAAAGAGACCTGGAGTTTTCAGTCAAGAAAGAAACCAATCTGTTTTTTAACCACTGAGGCAGAAATTGAGTTTGCATACATTTTTGGTAGGAAGAACCCATAGCTCTCATGAGCTTCTCTAAAAACACTTTGACCCAAAATTTTGAGCCAAAACAGAAAAGGAAAATATATTTTCAAGTGTCTAGAGAGAAAGGTATGTAAATATAACTATTAGCTGAATGCGGTATTCTCAAAATAATTTTAAGAACACCCCAAAACAAGAGAATAATTGGCCTCTGTTTCATTACTGAGTCTGTGTATCCCCCCACCTGTGTCACTATGGTACTTTGTCTTTCATGTTGGGGAAGGCATGCATCTTCTCACCACTGACCTTGCCTTCCATTAATTTGACACTCTTGGCCCCTCTCTGCCTCTTTTTTTTTTTTTTAACATTTATTTATTTTTGAGAGACTGAGAGAGATAGAGCACAAGCAGGGGAGGGGCAGAGAGAGGAGACACAGAATCCAGAACAGGCTCCAGGATCTGAGTTGTCAGCACAGAGCCCAATGCGGGGCTTGAACCCATGAACCAGGAGATAATGACCTGAGCCGAAGTTGGATGCTTAACCAATTAAGCCACCCAGGCACCCCCACTCCCCACTTCTCTGCCTCTTTAACTAATTCAGTCCTGGTAGAGTAGGAATGACTTAACTGTATTGTTGAATGTGAGAGAGAAACTGTGAGGGCTTTCAGGAAACACATCTCTCTTCTACAGTTTGTGTAGATTATACATTTGGCAACAGGGATTTCTGCTCTGTTCTAGTGCAAGCAAAGCTGAACAGTTGAACCTCCTAATTTAAAGTCAACATTAAGAAGCCAATTTGTCCACAGATATAAATCAAACTCCCCAATGGTAGGTTTATCAGTAATTAAGTGCATTTTTTGACCTCTATCTACTGACTTTCTTCTTATTTCTCAATTATTCTGAAACTGAATGAGGAAGCAGGCTATTATTTATTAGCCTCCTTCGAAGACCTCAAAACTACAGGTAAATTGACAATAGTAGCTTGCAAGTAGAACACAAAAAAAGAAAAAACTTCTCTTTGGTATATTCTGGAAATTAAAAAAAAAAAAGCTAGAATTGGACAGAAGTGACTTAAAAATAATATTGGTTCAGTTTTTCCATCCCTAAGCATTACTAATGTAGCCCTGCTTGGCCAGATCCACTGTGATCCATTTGCAAATGGGTATGTTAACAGTTTAACTGAAAAGCCCAGAAAGATGGTGAGAAGTTGGCTGCTAACCCTAGTTTTAGAGCCAATGGAAACATTTGATAAAGAAGAATTGGAATTAACCTTAGGGGAAAAGGGAGGCGGTATAATTCTGAGTCATGGAGTAGAGTTTCCTATGCAATGTTCAGACTTTTTTATTTTCTAGCCATCCTATCTTGCATCTTTCATTTTCTTGCCTATCCATCATAACTGAAGCAAGCACTGTACAAGCATTGTACAAGGTGTGGGGGCCATGACAATGTGCGAGTGTAATTAACCCATGGCCCTAGCTTGGAAATCCATACCAGTATTTGCTTTAAAGCTGCTTCCTCCATGGGCTTTTTCCATGCATATCCAGCCAGTGACTGAGTACAGTAGTGATACTAAGACAGATCCCATTCCAGAGAGACATGAGATTTTTGTTGGCTAACTTTGGGAGATTCCCTGATGACTTTGTTGAAACTGTGTGGCACTCCACCCAACATTCTTTCTCTCTGGGTTAAACTTGGAATAGTGGTCAGATGGTTCTCCCAGCCTTCTCTGGGTACCTCCCTACTTTCTTTCACATAAGCACCTTCCCCTGATAGAACCCTGATATGCATGTTTAATCCCATCTTGGTGTCTGCTTCTTGAAGGACACTGAGTGAAACTTTTATAGACAGCATAAGTAGAGTCCATTCACACAGGGAAAGAGACAGAGACCAGCATTATAAAACTTCATGAAATATTAACAGTCAGCTAAAGCTTTAGACTATAGTTAATGCAACTCTACAACCAATGGAGAGTGGCTCTGTACTTTAAAGGATGGGCTTTGAGCAATGTCAGAGAGAAATAACAGCAGTTGGATTTTTCAGAATTATACTCACTTTTCAAGCACGCATGTATATTGAAGAATTAGCATGGGGTTTAGTTGAGAGTGAATTGGGAGTGCCATCTCAAAACAAAGAAAAAAATGTCATAGACTTCCTTAACCAAATTGACTATAAGTTTTATTAATACCACATAAAAAAATTAATTGGGGATTAATACTAGAAACACATTATTTGGCTCTATTTAGTATGGTTTCCAGACTGAATAGAATAAGAAGTCACATCCTTTATAAATTGGTGCCTGAACAAGATATATTCTTGTTTATGTGTGGTGCCCTTCCAACATAGTTCTGATTCTTGCCAATCCCTTCACTGAATCATCCCTCATAAACAAGTGGAAGCACAAATTTTTGTACTTGTATTGTGGTGTATTTGTAGACAGATTCTATAACTGAGTTGTCAAATATGGTAGCCACCAGCCACATGTGGCTTTTTGAATTTAAAATTAAATTATTGGGGCATCTGGGTGGCTCAGTCAATCAATCATCTGACTCTTTGTTTCATCTCAGGTCATAATCTCATGGTTTGTGAGTTTGAACCCCACATCGGGCTCTGTGTTGACAGCTGGGAGCCTGCTTGGGATTCTCTCTCTCTCCCCACCCCCGCTCTCTTCCCTTCTGTTGCACACTCTTTCTGTCTCTCTCTTAAAATAAATGAACATTTAAAAAAATATATTTATATTTGAATAAAATCTAAAATTTAGTTCCTCACCACACTACCTACATTTTACATGCTCAACAGCCATGTGACTAGTAGTTTCTGCAGTGGACACCACAGATATAGAATATTTCGATCATCAGAGAAGGTCATACTAAACAGTGCTGTTCTAGAAGAATTCCTTCAGGGAAACATATTTACCTGAGTTTTAAAAGTAATTCTACTACCTTTGGTGTGGAGAGGAAGTATTGGAATTTGACTCCTTGAGCACAGCTTTTCCTCACTCCTACCAAAGAGGCTTAAAGACTGTTCTCCAGGCAATTAAGAATTTTAGGAGCCACTGAGGGGGGCTCAGTTTCACTTGGTATCAGGATAAGTAATCAACATATTTTATTGGTATCTTTAGCTGATCTGATATTCTTGACTAATGAGATTAAATTTTAGGACAGTGAAGTAGCCTAATAGCCTCTGGATAAATAAGCAATGGGCTTAGAGAAGGGATGAACCACCCTTTTGTAGAAAGACAGGATGGACCTAACAGTCAGCATAATGTTTGGTATGACTGAGAAGAACCAGAGTTTGAGAGTCTGATGTAGCCAGGCAGAAAAACTGACTTTCAAATGGGAGGTAAAAAGGTAGCATACTTCACTCTACAGAGACGCCATGGCTCTGCTCCTGAATTAGTCCATATGTACAGGTACACTAAGTTTCAAACAGAAGGGTAGCATCTCAAGAGAAGGAATCCTTCTGCTAGAATTGTTGACCCTGCCAGGGATGGAGGGGGGCGGGGGAAGGCACTCATTGACAAATCCCACTGAGAAATTCCAAGTCTTCCCTGCTGATATCTAGGTGATCAAGATAGTTGCAGGGGACCAAATGACTTGAGAGGGAACATCTCCTAAGCACAGATGCTAGACTGGAGAAGCAAAGAACTACAGAACTACACTTACAACATCTAAGGTAATGTTTGTCTGGGTTTTATGTGGGTATTTCTCTCATATTCCCATGAGGTTAGCTATCCCAATGACTTCACATCAGGTTGATTTTATGGCTCCTGTCGCTCTTCTTGGCCTTTACTGAGACAGCCCATTCTGGATCTAGCTTGATTTTATTTTCTATTGCATTTTCCCCTTTAAAACAGGGCAGTTATGCTCACTAAAGCATTGGTGCATGATTAGTCTCCTACTCACAGTCTTTGTCACATTCTCAGTTCCATTCTTCTCAATCCTCTTTTCTTCTTCCAAGTCTGACTGGCTTGCACTGATACCAATGGTTCTGTTCCTTTATCCAGAACTATAGATGGAACAGGATACATCTTTTAAGACTAGATTTATATACTCAATTCACTTTCCAGGGGATTAAGAAATCTTTGACGTCTTCAGTTTTATTTATTATTTCAGTCTTTCCTTAAATTAACCCTTTATTCACTCATCAATAAACATTTATTGAAGGTACATGATGTGCCCACACACTGGTTTAAGACTGAAGATACAATGGTGAACAAAGCATACAAAGGTCTTGAATATAGTTGCTTATACTTTAGTGAGGATAAACAGATAATAAACAAATTGAAAAATTATTTCTAAGAGTAACAATTGTTATTTGAAAATAACAAATAGTGGGGTTATAGGATTTAGAATATTAGAGGAGGAGATTGATTTAGATAAGTTGATCAATGAAGGTCTCTCTAAGGAGGTGAAAATTGAGGAGAAACATGAATGATGAGAAGGGGTCAGTCGTGTAAAGACCCAAGGGAAGGCTTTACCACATTGAGAGAATGGTAACTTGTACAGGCACCAAGGCATGAATAAGCTTAGAATGTTCATGGGAAAGAAAGAGGACCATGTGGCTAGAGCAGGTTAAGATAGAAAGACATTGGAATGAGATGAAATTGGAGAGTTAAGATCATGAGGTTCTATCAAGGAACTTGAATTTGATTCCAACTGTAAATAAATAAATAAATAAATAAATAAATAAATAAATAAATAAATAAAATCTTTAAAGAGTTTGGAAGAGAGGAGTAATGTTATTGACTTAGGTTTTAAAAAGCGATCTCTGAACAATATATGGAAAGGGATTTATATCAGTCAGGGTCCCTATAAGAAAAAGAGCCACACTCAAAAGAGTTTAACTGAAGGGAGTTTAATGAAGGGACTACTTATAGAGGCACGAGTAGAACTGAGGGAGTCGGTGCATTAATGAATTGCCTAGGGACTACAACAGAGAGGAGCTGATATTACCCTAACACTTGAAGGGACAAATGGAAGGTACCTGAACCCTGGGAGAGTTGAAGCAAGAGAAGAAAATGACTCTTCAAGAGCCACTGCCAGACTGTGAGAAGGAAGAGGGGGCAAAATAAATATACTTTCCTTTCTCTCTTTCTCCCTCCAATCTTGTACTTGGGCTCTTAATTTTTCAGATCCAACCATCAAGGCAAGAGAGCCAGACAATGTTTTTATAAACCTGGGGGGCAAAGCAGGGCAGCAAAGGGTAGAGAGTAAACCTGGAAGAGAGGGTGTAGATCAAACAGGACAGGCTGCAGGGGAGCAGGAGTAACTCTGTAAGAACTGGTTGAATACATAGCATGATAAGAGGTACTACATAAAATAAAATTACAACATAGTTTAAAGACAATTTGTCAATATTAACTATCATTTTCTTAAAACACAGAAGTGTGGAAACATTATAAATATTGTGTTTAACAAGTTTATAAAGTGACTTCTTTCTACCTAAAGAAAGCAGTGCCTATGAAAAATAACCTTAGTATATTTTGAGATAAATAAAGGAAGAACCAGTAATGTCAAAGTCATAAAATAAAAAATAACAAAAAACAGGTCATATGGGAAAAATTTACTTTATCTTCTTGGTCCATTCCCCAGGGTATTCATGCTGGCCTCCCTAGCTCTTAAATAAATACTCTCCCAGGTAGAAATATGAATGATAAATGATTGTGGGCAGACATTAAAACTATGCTTCCATGAGAAGCAAACATTAACTGCAAGAAGAATGTTCTCATAACCACAGTGCCCAAGACCCAGTTTTTCTCCCACTTTTGTAATATCTTAGGGCTTTCTCCACTCTTCACTGTATTCTGGGGTCTCCTTCTGGGATATTAAGCCATAAGAAACTAAACAAAACAAAACAAAAAAGTTTTGTTAAAACAGAAGAAAAAAAATCAGAGACTCTTTTAGCATAATAATATACCAGACTTATGAGAAGAAGACAATCTTAGCAATATTAAGAAAGGCTGAAAAGGGGGCAGAGAATCCTTTAGCATAATAATGATTGAAAATCTTGTTAATGGAGGAACCAATCTTAGAAGGAGAAACATTTGCCTGCTTTGATGCTTTGCTCTCCTCTCCTTATTGATCTTTACTTGTGCACAAGTTCTAAGCCCTTTCTACCACTCTCACCCAAAAAAGTAAGATAAAAACAAATGGTGGTGGCCTAGATAGTGGAAAAAAAGAAGATGACAACAGGGAACAGGCTAAGAGGCAAAATACACTTCTATTTCTGTCCATAAGAGAGTTACAGCAGTCTGGAATTACCCTCCACGCCAGTAGAAAACTAGAAAAAAAAAAAGATACAAGAAATAACTATTTTCAGTTACTGCACAACCATTTACAACTCTTGAGAAAATGGAAGCACTGAGTGGGGAACTAGGTGAACATTATCATCACTGAAGTGATACAGGGAGGAAAATCAATCTCACTATGTTGAGCAAAGTACAAACACAGCTTGGAGTTCAGGGAGGCCAGACTTGCTAGAATTTGCAAGGCAACATACTTCAGAATACAAAATCACATATGTAAAGCTTCAGAAATCTGTCTAAGGTTCACCTTGAATCTTCAACTACACAGCAATCTGCCTGTTTATAAAGTGAAATCTCATAAGGACAGACAAGAACAATTTCTGAGGAAAAAGTCATCACCAGAGAGCTAAAGAGGAGTAGTTCCTAGAGTTAAGAACCATTCAGGAACAGCTTGAATTCCCTCCATCCAGAATGGAGAGACTTTGACAGATACATACATCATCCAGTAGACTGTAAAAGGACCATGCCTTAAAGGTGGAAATAAATTTAGTTACAGAATAGAAACTACTCTATATTCACACAAGATAAAAGCACTTAAAAAGGAGCTATGAAATGATCAAACTAATCCACAAGTGACTTAACTTTCTTCAGAAAAAATTCAAAACTCATTAAACTAACAAAAATATCTGGCACTCAACAACATAAAATCAGAGGTCTAACAGTCATTTAAAAGAAGTTAGAGGGGCGCCTGGGTGGCGCAGTCGGTTAAGCGTCCGACTTCAGCCAGGTCACGATCTCGCGGTCCGTGAGTTCGAGCCCCGCGTCAGGCTCTGGGCTGATGGCTCGGAGCCTGGAGCCTGTTTCCGATTCTGCGTCTCCCTCTCTCTCTCTGCCCCTCCCCCATTCATGCTCTGTCTCTCTCTGTCCCAAAAATAAATAAAAAAGTTGAAAAAAAAAATTAAAAAAAAAAAAAAAAAAAAAAAGAAGTTAGAGAGGCACCTGGGTGGCTCAGTCAGTTGAGCATCAAACTCTTGATTTAGGCTCAGTTCATGAACTCATGGTTAGTAGAATTGGGCCCTGTGTTGTACTCTATGCAGACAATGAGAGCCTGCTTGGGATTCTCTCTCTCCCTCTCTCTCTGCCTCTCCCTGACTTATTTTCTCTCTCTCTCTCTCTCTCTCAAAATAAATAAGTAAACTTAAAAAAATTAGTTAAATATGCAAAGAAGCAGGAAAATTTGACAGGTGACCAGAAGAATCAGTCAATAGAAACTTCCAGAAATAACAGAATTGAAGATTGAGAGCTTAAAATGATATCCTACATTTGCTCCACATACTCAAGGATGCAAATGGAGGAAATGAGCATAATAATGAAAAAAAAAAAAAAGACATACAAGAGAACCATATGGGACATGTAGAAGTGAAAATTGCAGTAATTAAAATTAATAATCTACTAAAAGCAATTAATAGTACTTGAAACACTATAGATGAAAACTCAGTGAAATTGGGCCGTAGCAACAAAACCTATCCAAATGAAACACAAAAATTAAAAAAAAAAGACTAAAAAATCAACAGAACCTCAGTGACCTATAGAATAATATAAAGTAGTTTAACATGGATATGACTAGAGTCTGAAGAGTGGGCAAAAAAATCATTTGAATAGTAAATGGCCAGATGTTTTCCAAATTTGACAAATTCTATCAACAAACAGATCCAAGAAACTCAAAGACACCCAAGCAGGGTGAGCATAAAGTAAACAACACAAAGCATATTATGATCAAACTGCTGAAAGCAAGCATTAAAGAGAACATTTTAAAGGAATCACAGGGGGAAAAAAACACACATACATAGAGAAACAACAAGAATGTCTATAAACATACTGTCAGAAACTAAGCAAGCTATGGGACAATGCAAAGAGAAGAAAACTATCAACAGGCAATCTACATCCAGTGAAAATATCCTTGGGGGAAAAAAGGAAAAATTAAAATTTTATCAGAAAACTGAAAGCTGAGAGAATCTAATGAATAAACTACCAGTGGAGGTAAAATGGAACCTTAAAAATATTGAGTCAAGCCAAGATAAGGCAGAAAAAAATGAAAACAGAGAAAACAAATACCAAAATGGTAGATTTAAACTCAATCATCGGTAATTACATTACATGCAGATAGTCTAAATATTTTAATTGTTAGACAGAGATTGTCAGACCAGGTCATAAAATAAGACTCAACTATATACTGTTTACCAAAAACCTATTTTAAAGATAAGACAAAGATAGGTTAAAATTTAAAGGACGGAAGAAAGGCATAGCATGCAAACATTAATGATAACAAAGTAGGAATGGCTATATTAATAGCAAAGTGAACATTGTAATGTTACCATGAAATGTTATTATACAAAAGTGCACATGGAATGTTCATCAAGGTAGACCAAACATCATGCCATAAAACCTAGTTTCAAGAAATTTAAGAGGTTTGAAACTTTTTTTAATGTTTATTTATTTTTGAGATAGAGAGAGACAAAGCATGAGTGAGGGAGGGACAGAGAGAGAGGAAGACACAGAATCCAAAGCAGGCTCCAGGCTCTGAGCTGTCAGCACAGAGCCCAATGCAGGGCTCAAACTCATCAACCGCAAGATCATGACCTGAGCCAAAGTCGGATGCTCAACCGACTGAGCCACCCAGGAGCCCCAAAAAATTTAAGAGGTTTAAAATCATATCATATATATTACTTTACCACACCAAGTTAAATTAAAAATGAAAAGAAAAAAAACATCTAGAAAATCCCCAAATATTTGAAAATTAAACTTTTAAGCCACATATTGGTAAAAGAACAAATCACAAGAGAAATAAGAACATGTTTTAAAGTAAATGAAAATAAAAAGTGGCACACTGGAATCTGTGGGATTCAGCTAAAACTGCTTAGAGAGGAATTTATAACTTTAATCAATTGCATTAGAAAAGATCTCAAATGAATGGCCAAAGCATCATCATTAAGATTTAAGTTAGAAAATAAGAACAAGAACACATTAAACCCAAGGTAAGGAGAAGGATGAAAAGAATAAAGAGTAGAAATCGGGAAAAATAGAAATGTGACAAGCAAATAGAGAAAATCAACAAAACTAAAAGGAAGTAGCTTGAAAAAAAATCAATGAAATTGAAAAACTTATGGCTGAAACTTATTAGGGAAAAAAAAGAGAGCAAATTACCAATGTCAAAATGAAACAGAGTACATTACTATAAATTCTGCACACATTAGGCATGTCTAGGTGGCTTAATTGGTTAAGCAACCAACTCTTGATTTTGGCTCAGTTCATCATCTCATGGTTCATGAGTTCCAGCCCTGCATTGGGCTCTGTGCTGATAGTGCAGAACCTGCTTGGGATTCTCTCTTTCCCTCTCTTTTCACCCCTCCCCTGCTCACCGCCCCCCCTCAAAAATAAGTAAACTAAAAAAATTTTTTAAGTAATCAACAAAAATAAACAAACAAATAAATTCTGTACACATTAAAAGGATAAAAAGAGAATATCACAAAAAACATTTGGCAAAATATTGACAACTTAGATGAAATAGGCAAATTTCCTGAAAAACACAAACCACCAAAAACTGCCTTAATAAGCAATAGAAAATCTAGGGGCACCTGGGTGGCTCAGTCATTTGAGCATCCAACTTCTGCTCAGGTCATGATTTCACAGTTCCTGGGCTCAGGCCCTGAGTCAGGCTCTGTGCTGACAGCTCAGAGCCTGAAGCCTGCTTTGGATTCTATGTCTCCCTCTCTCTCTGCCCCTCCCCTGCCTGTGCGCTCTCTCTCTCTCTCTCTCTCTCTCAAAAATAAAAATAAAACATTAAAGAAAAAAAAGAAGCAATAGAAAATCTCAATAACCCTAAGTCTATTAAAGAACTTAGTATATAATATAATAATATATATATAGAATTCTTCCCATAGAGAAGACTCAAGTCCCAATGACTGCACTAGTGAATTCTTTGAACATTCAGAAAAATAATATCAATCTTATATGTACTTTTTCAGTAAATAGAATTAACTCCCAAGTTGATCGTCTTTCCAGAGAATGTAAACATAGGTACTCAGTTAGTTCTTTCCAATACTGGGAGTGATAGTGTAGGGCCCCTCCATGGCTGTCTATATGTCCTCAGCCTCCTCTGGGCGTGTCTCCTGTTCCTAGTCTGGCCCGGCCGGGCACACCAGTGTCATGTCTTCTGCAGTGGAACTGTCGTTAATACATTGTGCTGTGAGTCTGACTTCCTTTTTTTTATGCATCCTTTCCTGAAATGTAAAGTCTAGGCTCGTTGCTGTTGCTGCCACTGAGAGAGTTTGTCACTAATCATGAAGCTGGTGCACACTGGAAGATCTTACCCAGTGTAGTTTTCCAAAGTGGAGGCCTCTCCTGGTCCAAACTAGTAAGAGAGGCCAATGAGGGCAGGAATGAGTACCCCAAGCCTTGGGGCTGAGAGGGATGGGGACAGGGGATCTAGAGCTGCCAGTACCAAGTACGATTCCTGTTACTTATTTTCACTACTAGAATGAAGCAGAGTTTGACATATACACACACAAAAGAACTGTTTAGTGATCTTAAGAGGCCAGAATAAGCCTAATACTTAATAGTAAAAAGCTAAATTCTTCCCCACTAAATTCAGGAAGAAAGTGAGAATGTCCACTACCTCTTCTACTCAAAATTTTTTGTCAGTTTTAGTGTAAAAGGTAAGAAATAAAAAAGATAAGCAATTTTGAAAGAAAAGAAAAACTCTTTGCCAAAAACATAATCATGTTCATTTTTTAGACTCCTAAGGAATCCATTTATGTTTTTTTTTTTTAAGTTGATTTATTTATTTTGAAAGAGGGAGGGAGAAACAGAGAGAGAGAGAGAGAGAGAGAGAGAGAGAGAGAGAATCTCAAGCAGGCTCCATACTGACAAGTGATAAGGGGCTCAATCTCTTGAACCATGAGATCATGACCTGAGCCGAAATAAAGAGTTGGATATTTAACCAACTGAGCCACCCAGCCGCCCCAGGAATCCATTTAAAGAAAGCTCTTAGAACCAATAATCTAGCTTAACATGATCAAAGGGTACAATGTTAATATACACAAATTTCAACTGCATTTCAATATACAAGTAACAAGTAATTGGAAATTGAAATGTAAAAACAGTAACATTTATAGTAGAATCAGAAACATGAAATGCTGAGGAATAAATGTAATAAAATATGTGCAAAGAACTGTTTAATGAAACCAGCAAAACACTGCTAAGAAAAACTAAAGAAGATCAAAAGAAATGGGAGATATGATTTTGGATTGGAAGATTCAATATTTTTTAGATAACAATTCTTTCCAAATTGGTCTCAAATACTATAATGGTCTTGCCCTCCTACAGTGTGTTCTCTGCCACCCAAGTGACTTTTCCAAATTATAGATTTGATCATGTAATTTACCCACTTAAAAAATATTTTATGACTGGGGCGCCTGGGTGGCTCATTTGGTTGAGCGTCCGACTTCAGCTCAGGTCATGATCTCGCAGTCCGTGGGTTCGAGCCCTGCATAGGGCTCTGGGCTGAGCGCTCGGAGCCTGGAGCCTGCTTTGGTTTCTGTGTCTCCCTCTCTCTCTGCCCCTCCCCTGCTCACACTCTATCTCTCTCTCTCTCAAAAATAAATAAACTTAAAAAAATGTTGCATAAAAAAAATATTTTATGGTTCCCCAGGGCTTATAGGATAAAACCTAAATTCCTTAGAACAGTATATGATGGACATGATTTTTGTTTCTCTATGTCTAGCATCATGCCTTAGTAGGCACTTAGTAGGCACCCAAATACCTTTTTAATGAGCCATTGTCTGATCTACTGATTAAATGAAAGAGAATGGGATTTCTTTCTTTTCAACCCAAAACAGGTTGAATTTCAGAAGTGAATAGAATATTTTCTTCAAGATTGGCTAGAATAAATATGCAAAAAGACATTTCATAACAGGAAGAATTATTAAACATTTTTATCCTGGCTCCCTTTTCATTTTGGCATTGCCTCTAATCTAAAGCAGCTCTGAGGAAATTATGTTTGACCACAAGCCCCACAAACTATTTCTAGTTTCCCATAATAAATCCAAGAGAGAAAATCTTATAATATGTCATCTATAGCCTCATCCTACCTCAATCTTCAAATCTACCACCAACCCCCCTTTCACTTTCTCTTCCACACTAGACAGATTTCCCCAGGGAAGAACAGCGATATTTATAGCAACCAAATAAAGAACTCTGTACCGGAAAGTCTGCCTGGCCCAGGGAAGTTTGCCTGCTTCCTTTCTACCAGCCACACAGAGTATTGATAGCCATGCCCACCCCTCAGTCTTCAAGAATGAACTTCTGCCCTTTCGAGAGCCTGGTTTTCCTGCATTGTCTTTGACCTATAAGTTTGGGTATGCTCACGTTCCTTTAAAAACATTTTCACGGATCCCAAAATCACATTGACATAACTTTTCTAGGTAGAAGAGTTTGGGAACCCCACAAAAACCTGTTCCCTTTTGGTATCTGGATAGAAACATGTTTGTGTTAGATTATTTTAAATAATTATTTAAAATACCATTTTGAAACAAAGCCTAAAAACATTGAGAACTATGCAGAAAATATGGCAAAGCTAAAATGAAGGCAGAAAACACGTGGGAGATATCCAGAGGTTTCTGTTTCGGCTAGGGCAGGCAGAGAAGGCTGGCAAAACTGATGTGGCACAAAGCCTACCTTCTGGAATAGCTTGTCTCCTCCCTTCCGTGTCCTGAGGCCCTGTCCTCATGCTGCCTTCTCTCTCCCACCTTCCTAGGCTGCTTTCAGGAAATGGTCTCGAATTTCCTCACACTGAAACTATACCTTAATGTGTAGTAAGAATTAATGAATTTCCTCTCCTCAGGACTTGCTCTTCATCAGAGGACAAAGGTCTTTCCAATAGCTCTTTGGATTCAGCCAGAAGGAATTATTTTTATGAAATAAACAAACCAGAAGAGAGAGGGAGCAGACTTATCACGTCCTTTATGAAAGAATTAGGGAATGCAAAGCTGATGCTGATGGGAAATATTCTCAGCCAACACTGAAGAAAGTACTCAGGGCCTCTTTAGCAAAGGCCAACAAGTTATCAAGTGTCCTACTGAAAATGCCACCAGACTTTTATCAGCTTAAACTCACACATTTTGAGAGAAAAACTAACACATTAAGTGACAGTATAAAACCGCAACTTCCCTTTACCTTACCCTCTGCTAAGACCCCAAGATCTTTTTCTGTCACACCCCCAATAATTGATTTCTATCCCTTCTCCCTGAATGTGAGGGATGTCTTTTCTCCTTCCCTCATTAGCATTCCTTTGCTCCCTGTTTTAAATGTTTCCCTTTGTCCTTTCACTCAGACCTGTCACGTTTCCTTAAACCCTATCTTTATCTCCTGCATTACCACCTCTCCATCCAACTTAATGCCACCAACCACCTCCTAAAGGGAGAAGAAGGTCAGTGTGTTAACTGCTTTCAATAAATCTTACAGTACTACAAGGAAACCAACAGCAAGTACAACCTAATTTCCAGGACCTGAGGTTTTAGAAATTGTTCCGGCAGCTGCCACCATTTTTCCTACTTAGTAAATGGTGTTAACCTTGCACAACTCTCTCCTCCTTACCGGAGGGGTGAACTGCTGGCCAGAAACGGCCTGGCTGGGTGTCAGTGCCACTGCAGCCTTCCTAGAGTACCCCAAGCCCAGAGAAAACAAAATGATAAGTGAAGAGAAGTAAAGCAGAATTTATTTTGAATCACAAAACTGACTGTTCAGTAATTCCCTCCTTTGGTCGGGTCAGGAGTGTTAAAGTTAAGCGATGGACATGGAAAAACATGGAAAAAAAAAATATATATATATATATAGGGGCACCTGGGTGGCTTAGTCTGTTGAGCGCCTGACTTCAGCTCAGGTCATGGTCTTGCGGTTTGTGGGTTCAAGCTAAGCGTCGGGCTCTGTGCTGACAGTGCAGAGCCTGCTTCGGATCCTCTGTTCCCTCTCTCTGATCCTCCCCTGCTCATACTCTGTCTCTCTCTCTCTCTCTCTCTCTCTCTCTCTCAAAAAGAAAAAGAAAAAAAAAGTTAAAAAATTTTTTAAAAAGAACATTTGAAGGAAGTTAATAAGGCCTCTTAAAATCCCAAAGCAGCATCTTCACCTGTGAAACAAAGGCTGAATGTGGGAGGAGGGAGAGGTGTGGAAAGGGCCAGCAAGTTCCTGGGCTGTATCATAGTGGGGACTCAAGACACTGGAGGAGGAAAGCAGATGAAACAGGACTTCATTTGCTTCAAACTAAGGCTCATCTTGAGAACAAAATGCTATATCGTCATGAAAGTAAGAATCAGCGACACAAGTTGAAAGAAAACGTTTCAAAATCAGAGTAAAACGCAACGTTGAGAAGCTCACAGAGCCAGTTTCTCTGATAACCCCTAACCCCTCTCTCACAGCCTCCTGTCTACTTCCCAGGGTTACCTATACAAAACTGAGTCACCATGAGGCCCAGTCACGCTAACAGGTGCCAGGATCCAAAAATAGTTGGAAAACATCTGTTCTCAAGGTCTCCTTTTATTCCACTCTAAGCTCTCCACACAAAGTAATCTTTCTAGAATGCATCCCAAAAGGCATCTTAAAATTCTTGGCTCCTTTCCTCTTCCCTGCCAGACCTCTTCCACCAGTGACTCTCTGCCCTTTCCAGGGTGAACCCAGCTGGCTCTAGATTCTCCACCTTTCTCATTTACTCATTTCTTCCACACACTAGGCAAATGGTACAGGCTGTGGTCTAGTCCAAAGCTTCCCAGCAGACACATCTGTGACAAACATGTCCCGGTTTGGCTGAGACTTCCCCAGTTTTGGCACCGAAAATCTCACGTCTTAGAAAATTCCTAAGTTGTATATAAACCAAGATTGTTGACCCCAGTGCTATAAGATGACTGGGTCTGCCTAGAGATAACGGGGCAGAACCTGGAGTTGATGTTCCTGGATCCATAACTTCTAGCCACTGGGGGCTTGATCCATTTACCCAAATGGCCTATGCAAAGGTCATTATTTTCTATGTGTGCCATGAAAAAGTTTATGAATCATTGGTCTAGGCAACTTCTTTT
This sequence comes from Panthera onca, assembly GCF_046562875.1. NCBI lineage: Eukaryota > Metazoa > Chordata > Mammalia > Carnivora > Felidae > Panthera > Panthera onca. The sequence goes on along the minus strand of NC_138342.1, from coordinate 57,729,120 downwards.
TAGTACATTTAGTTGGAGGGGGTGTAGAGAATGCTGCAAACCAAAAGCTTTTCTTTTCTCCCCGGTGCCCCTAGTTAGAGTGCACAGATTTAAAAAGAAACCCTGAGAGGCACAGACCAAAGTTGTGCCTCCTTTCTCGGGCTGGAGTTTCAGCCCAGTGCCACACCGTCACCATCTGACTTTGTGAGGTGTCAGGAGGGAGGAGGCCAGCGCACTGGCCTCCCCATAGCAGGCACCAGTAAAGGGAACGTGATTTGGAGCACAGGTTGGGGGCCAGACTGAAGCATGAGGAAGCAACAAGGCTTGGTGTAACAGGGGAAAGGACCACAAGAATTTTGATATTCACTGTGGGCCCACTACGTGACAATGCTACACTAAGAACTCCACACTAAGCTCTGTCTTACAGATGAGGAAACTAAGACTCACTGAGATTAAATTACTTGCAAACATCACTCAGTAAATAAACAAAGGGCCAACATCAAACACAGGTCTGCCTGACATGGAAGCTTGTGTTCTTGTCAGCTCTACTGTAGAGACATCAGCACCATCCATAGATGCAGCCAGCAGTCACATTGGGTCTCAACTGCCCAGGGAGGAGAGATTTCCTTTGGATTTCACAACTGGGATTCAAACCCAACCAGATCTTCCATAGCCTCTTCTCAAAACCTCAATTAAAGTGACTATACTACAACATAAAGTAAATTACACTTTTTTTCTGCTCAAAACCATCTCACTGTCAGGGAAAACCACAGTACTCAAAATGGACTTCCTGGCCCTGGTCCATCTCATATCTCTAACTTCACCTCCCACTTCTCTTGCCCTCACTTACCTCCACTTCTAAAAGTGAGACTCCTTGCTGTTCCTCATGCATGCAAAATCCACTTCTACCTCAGGGCCTTTGCATGTGAGGTTTCTTCTGGCTGGACCATACATCGCACAATTATCCACACGTCCCATCCCTCACTTTTGTTAGATCCCTGCTCCATGTCAGCTTCTCACTGAGGTCTTCCGACTGCCCTATATAAAATGGCAAACCCCTAATAGGCACCACCTGGCATCTTTTATCATCTCTCCCTGCTCTATTTGTCTTCTTATCAATATTCGATATACTTTGTATTTTACTTGTTTATTATATTTCTCCCCACAATGTAAACACAATGAAGTTGGGAAAAAAAAGGTTTTTTGGTCAGTTTTGTTCACATTTAGCATTTGGAATGATAAATATGTGCTGAAAGAACAAGTAACTCAATGATGGGATATTGATATTTTTCACATATTGCTTTCTTTACACACACACACAAATCCTCCTACCCTTAGATGACTCTATGTACCCGAATTGGCTACAGAAGAAGGTTCTAGGTGAACTTAATGACATTGGACTCAAGATGAGATATAACTGCCTAAGGTTTCTATTGATTTTGGTCTTAACTGTGGGATGAGGGATATTACATTTCCTGAGCAAAAGGGGGGCTTAAAAGGAAATTGAGAATTAAGGAAGAACTTGTTTCTTCTTTGAAACAATCCTTCTAGTTATCTCTGCTTTTAATCGTATTTTGTGGGGTACTTTTCCTCCCCTTGAAACTATTCTTGGATCAGGCTTTTTCTCTGTTGTGAATGTAATCACCTCAAACATCACTGAGAACCAGAATAGGAAAAATATTCACATTTTTGTTATAAAATTCCCAGAATGATTTTATAAGCAAACAAGTAATTTCATTTTTCTGGTTTTGATGCTATTTCTCAGGTTAGAAAATACAGAACTGCATCATTAAGTCATTTGCTTTGTACAGCATCCAACACAGTGAGATAGATACCCACTTATAATTTCATGGATCTTTTTTCTGTAGTGATTCCTAAGATATTTATTATATGTAATATTTGATAATGTGTTGGAACCGTGGTAAATCCAAGAAATATTGTCTTTCCAGCTAGAGGATTACAAACTTAAATGAAAGAGAAACTAATAACAAAAAATAATACATGGCTAGGTATTAAATAAGTATACTGGATGTGTTCATGTTAACAAAAAAAAAAGTCACTTTTTATCATTCTTCAATTCCTTTGATAGTTACACTTTCTCTTTTAATCAAGAGATCTAACATTGCAGGTAACCTAATAGGCAATCTAATTTTTATTTCTTTCCTATACTGAAAGCCCAACATCTCCATTCTTAGCCTCAATTTTGCCTCAGAATAATGTGAAATAAGTCATACAGAGAAAGACAGATACCATATGTTTTCACTCTTATGTGGATCCTGAGAAACTTAACAAAAGACCATGGGGGAGGGGAAGGGGAAAAAAAAGTTAGAGAGGGAGGGAGCCAAACCATAAGAGACTCTTAAAAACTGAGAATAAACTGAGGGTTGATGGGGGTTAGAAGGGAGGGGAGGGTGGGTGATAGGTATTGAGGAGGGTACCTGTTGGGATGAGCAGTGGGTGTTATGTGGAAACTAATTCAACAATAAATTTCATATTAAAAAAAATAAAGCAGTATTAGCTCAAAGAATCAAATTTAGCTCAATTTGTCTTTTAAAGGAGGAAATTCATTTTTCCCATCAAAAAGGATGTAATATCAATTAATTAATGATCATGAAGTGTTTAAATGCTGACTGAATGTGTGTTCACCCTTGTGATGGTTCAACGTGAAATTCAATGACTCTATAGCCTATGTGTTAGTGGTTAGAGATCAGGTTCCATAGACTATTGGTTATTCACTCAAACTGTTCTTCAACTTTAATTTGTACAAGTTCTATTAATAAAACTGCTTTTATGAGAAGAATTACACTGTAGCACATTTGCATTAATTAAACCTATCTAACTTGGTCACAGTGTGGCTCAAAATTCATTAAACCCCAATAAAATTGTGCTTTTTAAGTCATGGGACTCTGTTTCCCATGTTTAAGATGAGTTGTCTCAAACATAGACATTTTAGAAGAATTTGTGACACTAGCTTCAAATTACTTCTCCACACCTGTTTATGCCAGCATTTATCGAAAATAATTTTTATTGGCCAGTCAGGTTTTTCTTTACCTTTGCAACAACATGTTTCTTTGTCAACAACTCCTGTCACTCGGTGGATAGTAAACAAACTAAATTTTAATAGTATCAGAAGGAATATAAAAGTTGGAAGGTAGGACCCCCCAAAAAATGGTTTGCCTCCAAATCAACTATAAATTTGTTTAGATTATCTACACTGTTTCTCTCTTCTATAGATCTTATCACTAAATATTCATGTAATGAAATGTTGCCTTTAATTAGTATTCACCGAGCTAGAGACTTAACCTGCAAGGGCAGAAGGAGTGAAAGTGGTGAGGGTACATAAAACCTTGGAATCAAACTCTCTCCCAAATTCTTGTGAGAACTTGAAAGACATTAACACTTCCGAACCTCAATTTTCTCACCTCTAAAATGAACCTAATAATAACTTACTCTCAAAATTATGAGGATTCAATAAGCTTGCTGTAGACTGAATGTGCCTCCCACCTCCAATTTGTGTATTAAACCCTAACTCCCAATGTTAGGAGTGGGGCCTTTGGAGGTGGGCCTTTGGGAGCTGATTGGGTCATGAGGATAAGCCCTCATGAGTGGGATTGGTGCCCTTGTAAAGAGACATCAGAGAGCTCCCTTGCCCCTTCCACCATGTGAGGACACAGTGAAAAGCTGAAGAGGTGGTTTTCTATGAACCAGACACCAAACCTGCCAGCACTTTCTTCTTGGACTGCTTATCTTCCAGAACTGTGAGGAAAAAATTTTTGTTGTCCACAAGCCATCCAGTCTATGGTGTTCTATTTTAGCAGCGTGAACAGACTAAGACAGAAATTGGTATTAAGAAGTGGGTGCTGCTGAAACAAATACCTAAAGACATGGACATAGCTGTGGACCTGAATTAAGGGACAGAGGCTGAAAGAGTTTTGAGATGCATGTTGGAAAAACTGAACACTGCCTTGAATGAACATTAAGAACAATTCTGGTGAGAGCTCACAAAGGAGAGAGGAAAGCGGTGGAGAAAGCCTTCATCTTCTTAGAGAGTAACAAAGCAATCCTGAACAGAATGTTGACACAAATTCTGATGAAGTCTTAGATAGAAATCAGATGTATGTTTATTGTATAAGATCACTAGACGAAAGGTGATCTTGTAATAAACTGGCAAAGATCTTGGCTGACTTACATTTGTGCCTTAGCGTTTTGTGGAAGGTAAACTTGTGAATGATGACATTGTAGAATTGGCTGAAGAAATTTCTAAGCAAAATGTTGAGGGAGCAAGCTGGTTCCTCCTGACTAATTATAGTGAAGTATGAGAAGAGAGAACTGATTTTAAAATAGAATTGTTAGGCAAAAGACAGCAGAACTGAAAGATTTGGAAAATTCTCAGCCTATCTATATTGTAAAAATATGAGAAAGCTGGTCCAAAGAGAATGGTAAGGGTAAGGCCAAGTAACCACTTGATAAGGAGATTAGCATGGATCTGTCAATCTCAATAGTGGTTAGGAACTATTGTCCAAAACAAAGAGAAGAATGACATGAAGGCAATTCAAAGATCACCAGATTTGTCACTCCCACCACAGACCCAGAGTACAAGGGCCCCAGGGCACAGAGTGGCTTCACAGGAGGGACCACCAGTGCCCATGGGACCTCAGTGCACCCTTCTTGGGTCACCTCACTTTGCAGGCTCCACTCTCAGTTTCTTGGCCACCCTTGTCAGCATAGCTCTGATGGGCCCTGGTGCAGCATGGGCTGCTCCTGGTAGAACCATGGGAGCATGACTGCCTCCACCTAGATTTCAAAGGGCAGGACTTTCTGGCAGAGCAGCAAGCTTGAGATTTCAGCCCAGACAGCAGTGGGGCCCAGGCAGAGAACCATCAGAGGGGCAAGCCATCTAAAATGTTTGGGGGCCCCAAAGCTGTGGGGGCAGGACTGCTGCCTTAGTGTGTGCAGAAGGCAGGATGCCCCCCCTCCAACTCCATTGTGTCTGGAAAGTAGGACCTGCACTCCACTGAGCCTGAACATTGAGCTAGAGGATTATTCTCCAGCCTTAGGATCTCATTGAGTTTGCCTTGTAATTTAGACTTAATTGAGACCTGTTAATACTTTCTCCTTTCCTACTTCTCCCTTGTGGAATGGTAATGTCTGTCCTAGGCCTGTCCCACCATACTGTTTTGGAAGTACAAAACATGATGGTTTCACAGGTTCACAGCTAGAGAGCAATTTGCCTCAGGGTGAATTATACTTTGAGTCTCACTCCCATCTGATTTAGATGGGATTTTAGACTACAAAGTTGATGCTGGAACAAGATAAGACTCTGGGCTATTGGGATTGAATAAATGTACTTTCCATGTGAGAAGAACATGAATTTGGGTGGGGGGTAGAGGTGGAATGCCATGAGTTGAGTATTTGTGTCCCCCTAAAATTGACATGTTAAATCCTAACTTCCAACATGATGGTATAAGGAGGTGGGGCCTTCAGGGATGATTAGGTCATGATTAGGTCATGAGGACTTTACAAATGGGACTAGTGCCCTTATCAAAAGACCCCACAAAGCTCTCTGCTCTTTCCTCCCTCCCTGCAACTTGGAAGAGGGCTCTTGACAGAAACCAACCACACTGGCACACTGACCTCAGACTTCGAACCTCCAGAACTATGAAAGATAAATTTTGTGGATTATAAGACACCCAGTCTCTGGTACTTTGCTATAGCAGTGCGAGCCAACTAAGACACGGCAAATAGGGTAACGCTCTCCAGAGTATGTGGCACATGAAAGACATTCACTAAATATTAGCTTCTCTTTCCATGGTAAGCTTCTTTTAATTTTTAGAGCTTTAAGATTTGGGATTTTCTAAAGTTTGATGTGAGCACTTTTATATCAATTTTATTATTGTATCTTGATCCTAGACGTCGAGGGAGGACAGTGAGTCAGGTGAGGCACTTGGGATGCAGCACTGAGGCTCTGAGGGGGGTGCATGCGCAGGCACTAGTTCTGGTCCTAATCCTAGATTACTTATCTTAGTTCTTGAAAATTTTATATTTTTTTCTCCCATAATGCTTGCGGTTCAGTTAAATTATATGGCCACTATGACTGTTCAAAGTCCTCGGAGTGTTTGTATTTTGATAGAGAAAAAAGAAAATACGGAACACATATTAGATATCTATTGCTGCATTAAAAAATTGCTCTAGTAGTGACTTAAATGACAAACAGTTGTAATCTCACATAGTTTCAGAGACAGCGGCTTAGCTGGGTACATCTAACTCATGGTATCTCACCGGGATGTAGTCAAGGTGTGAGCTGGGTCTGCAGTCATTTGAAGCCTTGACAGGAATGGAAGGCCTGCTTCCAAATTCACCCCCATGGCTGTTAGCAGGAGGCTTCAGTTGCTCAATAGCCAGGCCTCTCCATAGGGCTTCTCATGGCATGATAGCTGACTCTCTTCAAGTGAATGATCCAAGAGAGAGAGAAACCAAGACGGAAGCTACAGTGTCTTTTATAACCTAATCTCTGAAGTGACCTACCATCACTGCTGTCATATTCAGTTGGTCACACAGACCAACCCTCATACAAAGTGGGAAGGAATTACACAGGAGTGTAAATTCCAGGAGGCAGAGATTGAAGCAGGCCAATTTGGAGGTCAGCTACCTCTAAGTGTTTTTAGGATGCTTTGTTGATGTCAGTTTCAGTTCTGACTCTGTCAGTTAAGAGCCATGTGAATTTGGGGAACTTGTGTATCTCCTCCAAACCTCTCTTGTCTCATCTATAGAATGAGAATAGCAATTATACAGCCTCATCTCACACAGTCAGATGGGTGGAGCTCCAAGCATACAAGGAAAGAGGAGAAACAAGACAAAAGAACAACAGCATCACAACAGTGATGCCATCTGGAGGTAAAAGATAGTTGCTGACTATAGAAGACCAATGGGAAAGTATTTCATCTAGTGAAATTTCTAGAATAAGAAAGCCAGGAATTTCAACATGACCAAAGGTTTATAAAAAGTACAGCGATGATGGAATCAGCAGCAGACAACATAATCGGGTTGTATGTAGGAGAAAAGAAAAAGAGGCCATCAAACAACTTCTCTAGACAGCAACACGGGCCCCTGTTTACAAATTCGGATCTGGATGATGGCTTAAAAGTCAAAAGCATCAAATATGAGTAATATGCCACTGTAATTCCAAGGATTCCAATAAGCTGTAGCTAGCATTGGTGGGATAGTGGTGAGCATAGCTGCCTTCCACTAAGCTATAGTGCTATTGTGTACTAGTCCCTCCTTCTTACTGTGCTTCGGGTCACCTGGCAATATTGTTTGTTATAGTGTAGTTTCTGGGTCAGTACATTTTCAGTGGGTAAAGCTCCCACATTTCTAACAAATGCTCAAGTGATGTCACTGCTACTGGTTTGCAAACCAAATTTTGAGGAGTCAGGATTTACCTAGAAATATTAAGAATAATTAATTGGGGCATCACTGCAGGGGCTGGAAGCCAAGAGCCACCTGGGAATCTCTACTCAAAGTTTCAGAATCATTTGTCTTCATCTTGGCTGCCAGCTACCCCACAGCTAGTAAGCTAGAGAAACAAGTCCCTGTAGATTAGAATAACTGATTCTTCAATCTTTACAAAACAGATTTAGAAGAGTAGGAAAAAATTAGAAGACTAATCCTATATAAATAAAATCTGGTTTCAGAATAAAATGCTCACTCGTACAGGGTAAATAGCTCCTTCAAGGCTAAATGGTTCCCTAAATTGAACTTCCTTTTTTTAATCTCCCATGTCCCTCCCGTCCTTGAAACTGCTTTGCCTCAAGGAGTATTTGATTTCTTAGTAGTGCATCACATTTTATGATTCTTGATTCGATCTGAAGTTAAGCTAAATGTTTAAAGGTGTCATAAATATTTAAATTAGAACCTCAAATTTTGTGTGTACACAGAAGTAAAGTATTCAGGTTGTTCACAGTGATTGATCCTCAGTAGATGTGAAGATTATAGGGAATTTAAATGTCTTTTTTCGTATGTTTATATGTATCCCAAATTCTCTATAAGTAGCGTCTGCTATTGTCACACAAACAAGTGTATAAGTACTGTATGCATACGCAAGTAATTTCTCTGGTGAAGCCATATAGCCATCATCAGATTTTGTTGTCTCCTGAGATCCAGAAATTAAGCAATATTAGCTGGCTTCTACTATGCTTTAGACACAATATTAGAAATGGGATACATACACACACACACACTGTCCCTGTTCTTGAAGAACTTACAGTTCAGTCAGCGCTATAAGCATCATAGGATGCGGGGAAAACATGGGAAGATGCTTACATCAGTCAAGGCCACTTAAGGAAGTCTTGCAGAACAAATCAGAGTTTGCCAAACAGAAAAGCAAGGAGAGGACATCCCAGCTAAGGGAAGAGCATGAAAGACACCTTCACTGCCTAATTTTTCAGTCAGTCTGATTTTAAAGCACATTATCCTCATTAACTGGTTAGTCCATGTCAAATCTAGGAGGGTTATTTCTGTGAACAGTAAATTTGGTTGATTAGGTCTTGATGTTAATGAGAACCTCATGTTAATTTGATGGCTTGCCAAAAGAATGTGCTAAGAGAAAGTAGAGTGAAGAACCCTAAAAGACTTTAATCCTAAACCCTATAAGGGCATTTACAAGAGACAAGTCGTTCCAGAAATTTATTCAATAGCTAGTCCTAGGGATTTATTCTCCACTGTTCCTGAGAGCCAGGTTTTTGAGTGTGTCTTCAGGAAAGTCACTTTTTCCTTCAGTCTTCTCCTCCACAAACACACATAGCACACACAGGCACATACTCTCTGCATCATCACCAACACCAGCCAACATACACATATAATACTTCACTTTATAGAAACCAACAGAAAGAAAATAAACAAGTCAACATAAGTCAGTTCCACTTCTGAAGGGAATATACCACCTCAAAATTATGCTCCATGAATATTGGTAGAGCCTCTCTGGTTATCCCTTCCTTTATTCATTTATCCAACAAACCCCTATCAGTACCAGAGATTCAAATCTGACTGAGACATGGTATTCACCCTCGAGAAGTTGCAAACTAAAGACCACGCACAGCGCAATAAGTGTGTGATAGATGGATGGAGATGGAGAGGGTGTGAGGAGCACGGGCATAGTGCATGGTCTTCCTGGGAGGGAGTGGCCCTGGAAAGTTGTCTGGTTCTCTGGGAAACTGCAGAGAACTAAAAATTGCTCTGTATGGCTGGAGCAAAGGGTGAATATGAAGGAGTGGCAGACAATAAAGCTGATAATAGAGAAAGAAATGGGGTCACAAAAGGCCTTATACACTAAATGAAAGAATCTGGACTTGATCCTTGAAAGCTGTGGGGAGCTATGGAAGGATTTTAAGCAAGGAAATGGCATGATTAAAAAGATCAATATCATACCAGTGTGTGGAGAACGGATTGAAGGAAGGCCACACTGGGGACAGGAAATGCAGTTAGAGGACTATTGAAGGATCTAGAGGCATTTAATGAGTTCAAATTAGGGTAGTTGTGCAAATAAAGGGGAAGGGAAGAAATAATGAAATAATATCTTCACAAAAAAGTGAGTCACCAAGGATACTGACCCCAACTCCAGGTTCTGAGGTATTTAGTGTGGGGACAAAAATCACACGGAGAACACTAATGTCAGAGAAGCTTTTAGTTAGAGTGAGAAGGTGAAAGGGAAGTTCATGGAGAAGACTGAAAATGTAAGCCTGGATTTACATCTGGATTTGTGATAGGCCATGAGTTCTGGAGGCCACCAGTGGAAAATTCTGGAATGTCACAGGGAGTGGGGGGGAAGGTTGATGGAGCAGGTTAAGAGAGATACAGGGCAGTTTGAAAATAAGCATTCACATAAAGATGGCTTATCTTGAAGTCTTGAATAGAAATGTGGGCTTGATGTGGTCGATCTCAGATGCTGGAAGGATGTGGTATATCTGTGTTAGCCAAACTTATTTGACCACGAAACATTTTTAAAACCATAATGTATTTCTGGAACATCAAAAGCAGTTCATGAAACATGAGGAGCTCTTTGATCAACGTAGGTTTTAAATGGTCTCAAGGATAAATTAGTTACTGCAAAAAATTATCAAAAATCTTTTCTGTTGTTTTAGTGCCTAATAGAAAACAAACTAGAGGAATCAAATAATTTTTGTTTGCTTGTTTTAGTAAGAACAGAAAAGAAAACCTCAAGAAATGATAGAGATAGAGGTCTGGTCCTACACAGGGGCCCCTCTACCATATGCTCAGAAGTTTCCCTGATTTTCTATCCTGATTGCCTATAGGTGATTTCTCCCCGCAGGGTCCCAGCCCCCTTCTCTGGTTGGTATCAGCCTTTTAGTTTCCTCAAAGGAATCTAAAGCTGGAAAGACAGGTTTGAATTTAAAATGAGTGGACTTCTTGAAGTTTTGTACCTAAAGCTAGTGGGGACATGCAATCTCTAGGAGGAAGGATGTTTTTCTAACAAATGTGAACCAATTTTTCTCCCAAATTTCATTCAGACTTCTCCTTTAAGTAACCATAGCATAATTAAATATCTTGAAATTCAGATTCTGAAAAAACATAAAAATACTCTTTTAATCCTATTTTTTTTTGTTATGAAAGCAAGGTCAATGGTATATTGCATATTCTTTCCAAGGACATTGAAAGCTGTCATCACACTTTATCCAAGCTTTTTTAAAATTATTATTATTATTCTCTAATGAAGTATTGTGGTAAAACAGATGAAAATAATGTGTCTGAATATGACCTTGGTGATTTACTCCCTAATTTATGTTTACAGTGTGTTTACAGTAATCTAATCCTTTGCCTCAATTGGCTGAAATTTCAGTATAAGAGAGAATCTGTGCTTTCTGGAACCATTGCTCCAGTGTCAGAAAATCTTCCTCAACCTTCCCCTTCTTTTTTCTGAACATGCTTTCACTTCTTTGCCTTAACTTGTGGTTCTTCATTTAGGACCCTATGTTCCCAGTAGCCTCTACATCAGCAGTCAGGGTTAAGATCTCCTTGCACCCCATTGTTACTTCCAAACTATTCTTCCCCACTCTCTGCTTAAAAGATAATAATAAACCTACTCTCAAGGAATGGTGAACACAAAGTTCAGAAGGGTGGTTGTCTTGGAGTGAGGTCAGCAGGTGAGTTCCAGACTTCTACTCAATACCCCAACTTTGATGTTACCTGTAGTGATTCCCTGGTGCTTCATGACCAAGCGAACACTCCTCCACAAATGCATTCTTACCTTCCAGAAAGGAACCAAATTTTATTGAGGTGGGCAAATAAGAAGCCCAAGGAACCTCCTAGACATTTCATTTTCCCTCAGACCCTTATACAAACCATCATGTTTTCCTGCTACATTTACTTCCTATAGATACCTTGAAACTATCTGCTTTCTTCTATGTCCACTGCCTCCACTAATGCAACTACCATCACCTCTAGCCTGGTCACATGCAATATTTGCCTAGTTGGTCTCTCCACAATCAAATCTAGAGCTCCTGCCCAATCTACTCTCCAACCAGAGACTATTTCTTTCCAAAACACTTATCTGATCATGCCACTATTTAAAGACCTTTCCATGGCTTCTAAAAGTTTTTAGAATAAAACCCAAAATCTTTGTCAAGGCCTTGCATTATCCTATGTCTATAACACCCCTACCCTATGGGCTCCAGTCATACTGGTCTTTTTTTATGGTCCTAGACATGCTACATGCCTATTCACCATGGTTGCTACACTGACTACTATCTCTGTATGAAATTCAAGAACATTTTTCCCACTCAGTCTATCTCCCCCAGATCCCAAACCCCAAACCCCAGTTCATCCATGCTTACACCATAATTTTCACTTCATCAACCTCTACTTTTTATTCAAGTCTCAGATTCAACTGATTCCTCAGGAAATCTTTGAGGTCCATAGGTAGATGAGGTTCACTTCTTATATGTTCCAAAGTATGCTTTTTTTGCCCCCAGAAGTACATAATTACATTAATTACTGTCTCCTCTAATAGACTGTAATTTCCACGGGAACAGGAATCATGCTTAATTTTGCTTAGCTTAGCCCTTGGGACATAGCAGGTTTTCAATCAAAATGTATTGTATAGGATAGTATCTTAATTAGCTTTTGCTTCATAACAAACAACCAAATAAATCTTAAGAGGCCTGCAACATACGCATCTTTTTTCTCACATTCATGGATCTGCAGGTTGATTCCAGTTCATACTCTAGGGTCTGCAGGTAATCTAGTCGAGGCTCAGTTGAGTGGCTCTGCCTTAGGCTATAGTTCAACTGTGCTTGACTTTAGGCTAAATACTGCATTCAAGTCGGCTTTGTATGTTTTCCTCAAGACATGATCTCATAGCAAAGGCAGAAGCACAAGATCCAAGCCAAACCACACAAACACATTTACGGCCTCTACTCATATCAGGTCCACTAGCATTCCTTGGCCTAAACAAGTGATATAGTCAAACCCAACATTGATGGAGCAGAGAAATATATTCCATCCAAAAGTAGGGGAGGAAGGGAGTGACTATTTGCTGGGCAATAATTCAAACTATAATATATGGATATAAAACTTACTGTAATTCAATTTAGAAAGTGTTAGATGATATAAATGACATGTTAATAATGGCCTGTGTAACTCAGGAGAGATAAAAAGCCAGGGCATCACAGAAGAAAAAGATTTCGGGGTGCCTGGGTGGCTTAGTCTGTTAAGCGTCTGACTTTGACCCAGGTCATGATCTCACAGTTCATGAGTTCGAGCCCTGCATTGGGTTCTGGGCTGACAGCCTGGAGCCTGGAGCCTGCTTTGGATTCTGTCTCCCTCTCTCTTTCTGCCCCTCCCCCACTTGTCCTCTGTCTCTCTCTCAAAAATAAACAAACATTAAAAAAACTTAAGAAAAGAAAAAAGTTTTTATGAAAGAAGTTTCATTTAAGGTAGGCTTTGAACACTGAAAAGATTTAAACGTGTAAAGACAGAGCTACCTAGACATCTCAAGTGGGTGAAACATTGAAAGTAAAGGTCTAGAGAGAGGAATGTGTGGAACATATTTAAATAGTTGGATGGCTAGAACACAGAGTACCTGTAGGACAGTAAAAAGAGAAAGCTAATAGAGATTTAATTGGCAGTGGTTACAGTCAGTAATGGTATTCAAACAGTGAAGTAACGTGTTCAGGGCTGGGCTTTGGAACTATCAATTTGTAGCAATGAATGGGACATACTAAGGGCAAAAATTGAATGGAGGAAAATCCATTAGCAAATTCTTTGGATGTTTGTGAACGCATGACAATTGTTTGATCCAGGAAAGTATCATATCAGTAAGAACTTAGTAATTAGCTGGCTGTGGAGAGTCAAAAAAGAAAAAAAAATCATAGATGATTGGCATTTTTTAACTTAATAGACCTGGAAAAGGGTAGTATAATCATCTGAAATAAAAATACACAAGAGGAAATATTTAGAAAAGATGATTCACTAGTTTTAGATATGTTTTCCTTGATACCTCAGCATGAATACCCAGATAAAAATATCTGACAGGTGTGGAGCTTAAAAGTGAGACTAAAGGCTGGGGCGCCTGGGTGGCTGAGTTGGTTAACTGTCAGGCTCTTGATTTCAGCTCAGGTCATGATCTCACGGTTTGAGAGTTTGAGCCACATGTCACGATCTGTGCTGACAGCATGGAGCCTGTTTGGTATTCTTCCTCTCCTTCTCTCTCTCTGTCCCTCCCCCACTTGCACTCTCAAAATAAATAAAAAACTTTAAAAAAAAGAGTGAGACTAAGACTGAAGTATTCACTCATCCATTCAAGAACTGTTTATTACTATCATCTTTTCAGGGGTTGTGCCCATCTTGTTGACATTGTATGTCTAGTATCAATCAGATTCCTGGTTTAATGCAGGCTCCTGGAACCTACTTATTGAATGAATGCTAGGCAATGGACCTACAATGGTGAAGAAGGTATGGGCCAGGCTCTCATTAAGTTCACAGTCTAGATATGGGAGCTATCAGAGTAAAAGTTATGACTGAGACTATGAGAAGAAATAAAATTGCCTAGAATCCTTTACCCAATCGTAACTGCCCAAAAGCAAACTCTTGGTAAATATTAACATGCAGGGGTAGAGGAGGAGAAGAAGGTAAAAGCTGGAGCCACACAGTGAGTAATTACAGAAAAGAAGAAAACCAAAATAACCAAGTCTCACAAAGCTAAGATAAGAGAAAATTGCCTTAATGTCATAGCATTGAAGACTAACAGAATTTCCAATAGGATGAAAAATAGAAACATGTTATTTGACTTGGCCACAGTAGGTCCATGATGTCTTTGATATATTGAACAGTTGGGGTAGAAACCAGATAGCAAAAACTTCAGCAAACAATAAGTGCTATATGAGGTAAGTGCAGTCTAAACTTTTTTTTTTTTTTTTAACTCAGGAGGTTCTTAATTATTGAATTAAGATAATTAATAACCAAGCATGAATGACTAATGTCCTTCTTTGGTTGTCCCCTGTTCAGTTATTCCACAACCTATGCCAGGTAAATCCTTACCTCTAGTCATGTTACTTTCTTTGTCAAAAAACTTCCATTGGTCACTACCTCTTGAACTAATCCCTAGATAAGTTCTTTTGCTCTAGTCCAAGTGCCAAATCTCTATTTAAGGCATTTTCATCCAGGTCCTTTCCTTATAAATGTATTCTACACTCCAAGCATTTTGAACAATATTCTATCCACTCCTTTAATTAAAACACACACACACAAAATTTTCTCACCTATGTGACTGCTCACATATATCTGTCTACTTATATCGCCTTGTTCTTACAATCTTGCCTTCCCCCAGGGCAACTGATCCATGAAGCCTTTGTTAGCCTCCTAAAGCAATTGTCTTTTTCTCTTTTCTCTTTTCTGAAAGATTAAAATACAAAAATAATGAAGAAACAAGGGAAAATAAGTATAGACATAATAGAGGTTTTTAAAATAATAAACAGATAATTTGAACAATTCTATTAAAAATTGAATAATTTAGATTAATATTATACCAATGTAATTTTAAACGTGGTTGAGGAGGAAGTTGCCTAATAGATTTTAGGATGCTAATATATCCTTGATTCCAGAATTAGTTTGTGACTGTATAATAAGAGAAAATTATTACAACCATTTCACTTATGAACATAGATGCTAAAATTCATAATAGCATATTAGTCTACTAACTTCAATAGTGTATTTGAAAATAACAATAAGGTAAAGTTTAACCCAGGATTGAAAAAAAATTATTGAATAACAGAAAAGTCTACTAATTATTCACCAAATCAGTGAATGCAAACTGGACAATCATGTGATTTTTCCAATGATACAGAACAATATTTGACATTATTAATTAAAAACTAAACTAAAGGAAAATATCTCCTGAGACTAAGACTAGAAACTTGGAACTTTCTCTTTTTTTAATTTATTTATTTTGAGACAGAGAGAACATGGGAGGGGCAGAGAGAGAAGGAAAGGGAGGATCCCAGCAGGCTCCCCGCGATCAGCACAAAGCCTCATCAGGGCTCGAACTCACAAACTATCATGACCTGAGCCAAAACCAAGAGACAAAATGAATAACCAGGTAATTCATCCAGGTACCCCAAAACTTGGAACTTTCTTAGTTTCCTAAGGCCTGACCACCAAAATTCTATAGCAATATTAGCAACCATTAGAGCAATTTTATTTGTTTGTTTGTCTGTTTGTTTACTTATTTCTTTGAGAAAGAGACAGCAAGCGGGGGAGAGGGGCAGAGGAAGAGAAAGAGACAGCCTTGAGTAGGCTCCACACTCAGTGGGGAGCCTAATGTGGGGCTCAATCTCATGACCGTGAGATCATGACCTGAGCCGAAATCAAGAGTCAGATGCTTAACCAACCGAGACACCCAGGTGCCCCAATAGCAATTTAAATAAATCAGCAAATTCTATTGAATCGATTTGTAAAATCAAAAGCTTTCTTCCCCACCAGCAATTACCAACTACAGAATAAAGATCCATTCATAATAGTAGTGTGAACTGGAATTAATCTTACAAGGAATGTACAAGAACTTTATGGAGTAGATACTACATGTTCATGGTTGGGTGACTCTACATCTATAATTTCAAGGTCATCTCAACCATAATTCCAGTCAGATTTTTTTACTACTTTTCTGGGATTTTCAAATTTTCTCACTTGCATCACATTTATATGTATATTTGTCTTATTCACTCTGCTAAACCCTAAGTCATCTGAGGATAGTAATGTCTCTTCCATTTTCAAAAATTGCTCAGAGCACCTAATAACACCAAGCCTTGTATGAGAGGTGCTTTACAGAAATATATGTTGAAGAAGAGGAAGAAAAACATTTTGAAGGTATATTTTCCATTTTTCATGATTTGTCCTAGAAAGAGTTCTTAAAATAGGTTCATAAAGTAGCACTTCAAGGTTGAATGGCTTCTCAGTTTCATTTCTTTTCCTATAGTTTTTAATGTTATCAGTGACTATATCCTAAACTGGCTAAAGTGCTAGTAAAAGTTTGGCATATTGCAGCACCTGGATGGCTCTGTCAGTTAAAGCATCTGGCTCTTGATTTCGGCTCAGGTCATGATCTCATGCTTCCTGAGCTTGAGCCCCACTTAGGCTCTGTGCTGATGGCGTGGAGCCTGCTTAGGACTCTCTCTCTCTCTCTCTCTCTCTCTCTCTCTCTCTCCCCCCCCCCCCCACTTTCACTCACACTCTTTCTCTCTCAAAATAAATAAATAAACTTAAAGAAAAAGTCGGGGATATTGATATCTGTATATCACCAAATTTTAAAAGAGTTTTCACCAAAAGTTTCATATTGACTTCTGGTCCAGTGTCCCTTTGGGTTCACAGGCACTAGCTATTTTCTTATAATAGAAAAATTTGGGAAATTACTATATATATCATTTTAAAAAATTAGATATATTTCTGTTCCTTCTCCTTTTCACAAAAAACCCACACACATATATTTTGTTTCTATATTACTTATCAGTGTCTCTTTAAATTGCATATGAATCAGTCAATGCATCTATCAAATTACTAGCTTGTATAATGTCCAAATATTCCTTCAATAGAAATAGAATCAGAATAGTCACCAAAATTTTCAATGGTACAAAGGTTATATCTATTCTATGAAAATTTTAAATTGTCAGGAGATTTATGAGCCCATAGACTCATAAATATTGGAACATGAAATTGATCTGAAAAATTAGATGAGGACAAAGAGAAGGTAAGTGACTTTTCTACAGTCACAAAGAAGGTGGTGAAAGAAAATACAGCAGACAACCAATCAATCACCTACTCATTGACTGCCCATACTTGTCTATTTTTATCCCTATGCCATTATTCACAGTAAATATGAGCAAATTCATATAGAATAGCTAGACCTGCATAGAATTGTGAGATCAGTAATGTTTTCCTTTCTTTCATAAAGTTTTCTCGAGTGAAATATCAGTTCCTCACTTTCTGGATATTTTTACCTTGGAACCATTGCTTACCTTTGTGAGCTTGTTACCTTACATGTACATTGGAAATAATGCCTATTCATAAAGCTTTTGGAAAGATTACATGATAAAGGCAAATCCCTGCTTAGTGATCTAACCATACAGGCTGATGAAAAGCATTTTTGCTTTCTTCCTCAATTTAAAACAATACGGTTTCCTAGCCTCTAACATCCTACCTCTAGCAAAACAGGAAAAATATCTCTAGACCTGCTTACTCTTTGACAAAACTAATTAACACCATTTTCCAAAAATCTAAGTTATTTTATTCTAAAATAAAAATTATGTTTGACTGTATAAAAGAAACTGTTGATGGGTCATTTATATAAACTCCTCATTTAAAATAATTATGTATAGCAAAATTTGGCACACTGACTTTGTTGCAAATCTCCTGCATTCAAAAGGAAAGGTATGGTAGATAGAGCTCTAGAACCTTGCCTGTAACTCTGGTTCTGCCATTATTTAATCACGTCATTTAGGGTGAATCACTTAATCATCCTGACTCTCCTCCTCTGCAAACTCAAGGAGTTGAGTGAGATGATTTCTGAGAAATTTCAGATTTCAGAAAAGTCTGTTTCTCAGTGCTTTTACAGATGCTCAACCTTCCTGAGATTTTCTCCTTCCCCTGTCTACTTTAAACTTACACAAAACCACCATGAACCTTATCACTTCTCAGAGATTTGCTCTTGAAAACTGGACACATAGCTTAAAAATTAACAAGGGAACATGAAATCATAAGAGTTATGGTTACACAAATGCTCATATGTATGTAGAAAAATATTAGTCTCATCTCATCTGGATTGTTAGAATTCCATAGTAGTTTCCCTTGAAATATGTGTTAGAGAAAAATAAAAAAATGTAAAGGGTAAAAGTACTTACCTTTTACATTTAGTGAATGGAAAAGGCCCAGCCACTTATTTAAGTTGAAAGTAAACATAAGTACAGCACTACATCTCCAACTTTCAAAACTTGACCAATTATAGATAATAAGATGCTTAAGTTTTTAAAAATTCCCCAGAGTGATACTCTCTGAAGCCATGTTTACCTACTACTAACCAACCACAGTTATCTAGAGAGAACACTTTTAATTAATTTCATTCATTTACACACTACCTCATCTGTTCAAAAGCAATTTAAAAAAACTGAATCCCTCTGCTATACACTGGATGCCAACTCTTTTTACCTACTCAAGGAAATTGCTGCTGCAACTCTTCCCTAACCCACATAACTCTGTCCTTTTTCCTGAACATTTCCTATCTATATAAAAATACTACAATTTCTCCCATTAAAAAATAAACCCTTTTCACCTCACATCCCCTCTAGCCTCTCTTCCCCTTATAGAAAAAATTTTCAAAACAGTTGCCTATATTTCTTAGCTCCCGTTATTCTCCTTCACTCTTCCTTGAATCCTACCCAACCAAGCTTTTGCCACCACTACTTTACCCAAAATAGCTCATGTCAAGGTCAACAGTTACCTTCAGGCTATTAAACCCAATACTCAAGTCTCAGTTCTCATTTTAGTTGACATATCAGCAGCACACGACATCGATGATCACTTCCTTTTCCTGGAAACAGTTTCTTCATTCCACTTCCAGCATAACTGCAATAAAAACAATAATAATGACTAACACAGGCTACCACTGCTCCATTTTGTAGTTCACCTGCATTTGCCGTGATCCATCTGGTTTTTCATAAAGGCTATATAGATGAATTCAACTTTGATATGGTAGAGAGAGCCACTCCCACATCTTCTTAGTCTTGGTAGAATTCCTGCAATTCCTCCTGGGATGGAGTATTTTGGTAGTACTCTGGTTTACTACCTTCACCAGAGTATAGGGTGGAAGTTGGAAGGTTTGGGGGAGGAATTTCAGAGGCTTCCACTTGTTTTCCCTATCAGAATGGTTCTCACTGCACAGGCGAGGAAACCAAAGTGATGATTCTGCCAGTGGCTGAGTGTAACCATGATTATACCCTCAGGAACTTAAGAAAGGACCACAGAAGGGTTGTGGACTGGACCTGCTGTAAGTTGACATTGGGCCAGGATTCCATCTGTTTCTTGGCCCTCACATTTAGCAATTCTAATAAGGAATCCATGACAGAGTGACATGAGGCATCTGGCATTCCCCAACCCTAGTATAAAGTGTATTAGTAAATGGCCATAGAGCCCTTTGATGATAAACTGGTAAACAGCTTCTGGAAATACTTGTTGAAGAAATACATAGTTCTTCCTTGAGGAGACTGGCCTTTTCTTTTCAGTCAATAGGCTCAGGTCTGGAAAATGGGTAGGGATGATTTTTTTTTCTATTGCAGAAGTTGACTTCAATCTTTTACTTGCAAGATCTTAATATTTGGTTATATAATTCAAGCTCTTTGGCTGCCCATCTCTATTGTTCTTAAGAAACCATGTACCATCAGCCATTGTCACAGATCCTGTACATAGATCCCATGGTTGTTATCCAACTGTGCTGCTTATTCCATTAATTATGAACACACTACCTCTGGTGGTTAAGCCCACCATTGAACCTCCTCTAGTCTAGAATCCTATCACCCCCATTGATACTACAGTTAATTCCATAGTAGCAACTCCTATATCAACTTGCTTACAGAGGACAGTCAAAAGTGATGCTAATGTCCCCCTTACCAGTGCATTCTTCATTGCTTAAGTGAAGGAACTATCATCTGCACACAACAGGGGAACATAGCTGTTTTATGTAATAAATTTATTCTAGCTTGGCCACTGTTTTGAGCTTCTGTTCCCTTGCTCAATTGTCTACCAAGGCAGTTACAGCATCTCCATCTCATTTACTAGACGATCATTATCTCCATGGTTTCAAGGAGAGATCCAAGCAGCATATTAGGACCAGATCCAGGCATTATTGCCTGTATATTAACCCTGAGTTATAAGAAAGCGTCTCCATAGCAATAAACTCTTCCCTCCACAGTTTTATGGTTTGTGCCCACCACCATCCTACACTATTTCCATACTCTTCCCCCAGTTCTTATCAGTTATTAGCCATGTACCTCAGCTCTTTAGTTAACAATTCACTTCTTCCAATAGCAGAGACTATATTTCTGTTCTGCTTCCATGCTAAGACTTGACCCTACTTATTGGCCCAGGAACAATGAGAAAAGGTGTAAGCAGATCTTGAAGAAGGCAAGCATCATTTCTGAAAGTCTTCAAGTGAAGCCTTTGCACAGCTTCCAGGTCACAGAAGCTGCCAGCTGGAGAGAAGGGCTGCTTCTGTAGACCTTTAGGGTTCCTGAAAAGCTTTTAACAACAATGCTACAACATGCCAGGATTACCACCATCCCAAATAGTATCAGCAATGGGATCTTTCTTTTATCAGAGAATGATCAAATTACAGACTCATTCTAAGGGTCTGTTTTCTAAGACCACTTGTGCTACCAAGTGTTTTAGATTGGGTTTCCTAAAACACAGGCCCTGAGTCAAAGATCTGGGTGTAAGTAATTTCCTTGGGAAGTAATTCCAGGAAGCATGGGAAGGGGAGTAGGGAATTGTGAAAGGAAATGGAGGAAAGCAAATAAACAGAATGTCAGAGAGCAGATTATCATGGCAGGCAACTGATGTTCTCTGAGAAACTGTAGAATATACCTCAGAATTGAATCACCAAGGGGCAAGGAAGTTACCCACAAACTCCTGACTCTCCCCATGTATTGGTTGCTCTGAGAGGACTTAACCCTCTGCCCCATTCAGGCACAGGTCAAACATGCTTCCTCAGCTACTTAGGCAGAAATAATAGGTTTTTATTGCCCATAGTATCTGTATGTGAGATCCATTCAGGCCAAGGAAATGCGAGCAGGGTAGTGACAGCATCTGCTATGCTACCATGTACTGAAAACCTGTCTCTGAAAGAGGGTGCCAATTAAATTTTTAATACACATGAAAATAAATCTTTATTATTTGTTAAATGTTTGTCCATGTCCTACCTAAAAATCTTGTTCTTTTCCACTAGCACAATCCCCAGATTGGAAAGATTATAATGAATAATTACTGAAGAATTGTGATTTGTGGATATAGTTATATATAGATATAGATATTTTATATTATATAGTTATGTATATAATTTTATATTGATATGATAACTATATAATAGATTGAAAGAAATACATGTATATGTATGTGTACACATACATGTACATGCACACATGTATGTATACGTACACGTGTACGTATATGTATATGTACGCGTGTACGTATACGTATGGAAACCAGTTGGGAGGCTATTAGAATCTTCAGAGCATTAACCCAGGCAGTAGCTATGGTTGGAATGGAGAAGGGGACAGTTTTGAAAGGTCTTAATGAGAATTTGTTAGGACTCAATGACAGAAAATGATAATTAGAAGAGTGGATGCATTAAAAATATAGTTAATATATTTTCCCTTCTTTTAATTATACATGTTAAATACTTACCAGCAATCAAGTTAAAGAGGAATTACAGATAACTTCAGAAAAATCTAGTAGAAATTCTTCCTACTGAATTTTAAACTAACTCCATAGGTGATTTTGATGCCCTCGAGTTTGAGAATCACTGCCCAATATGATACTACTAGAATTCCTTATGAGATCTGAGTGTCGTTAACTGGTGTCTAGTTAACAATTCCCAGAATATCATTCACTTTAGGTTAACATTTTCTATCTGGAAATTTACAAAGTCTTATTAGCATGAATCAAAAGTTTAACTGTATGGCTATCATCCTTCCACTAACTACCTTGGCAAAAAGCCAGATGGCACATTAACTATTGTCAGACAGCATTCTGAGCAGAACTTTACAGCAAAAGGGGGTGAGCTGAGAAAAGAATTGCATGATTCTAAATCCAAATGCCAAAACCTAAGTGCTCCCTACTCTGTTTCTAATAAGCCCTGAATGACTATCACCTGAGGCAGCTCCAGAATGAAACAGGATGGATTTATAATTGGCCATTCAAACTTATTAATTGCCCCATATTAAATTCACAATATGGAACAACCTGATTGCCATGGCACTAACACAAACCAGATATGACACATTCTTTCCACCTGGGAGACTAATGCCCCATTCAACAGGGGACTACATATCTTCCAACTTTGTGTGAGGATTTCTTGTAGCAAATAGTTTGTAACAAAAAGATGCCACTTCTTCTCTAGCTTCCTAATGATTAAAAAGGTTACAACCAATATTCTTACATTTAACCAGAAAAACAACTGTATGAGCGAAGTTACTGACATTTTAGGGATAGAGTGATGGTAAAATTTATATCCTAGAAAGATCTTCAAGAAGAGTAAAAACCAACTGTTTATTTCTAAACATTTATTTCTAAATATTTCTATATTTAGTGTAGCCGTAATTCATTCAACAAATATTTATGGAGTATCTATTTTATATGTGACTGCCACTTTCTATGAATGCTAGGAATATAGCAGTGAATAAGACAAAGTGTGTCTGATGAACACAACAGTGGTAAATATTTAACAACCCATTCTTCAGCATGAAAAGCTCTGGTTTGCAGACCTCACTGATCCCCATGGTGCAAATACTCCCACGATGGCCAATTTCAAGCTACCTACATGATGTCACTGAGGAGCTGGGAGGTGACACACACAATCAGCTTTCACGCAGAAGTGGGAGGCAGTTCCAGCACCTGTACAGGACACAAGAACAATGGGACTCTTGTAAAAAGAGGATGGTTGAATTATGTTGAAATAGAAGTTTTGAGGGGTGCCTGGGTGGCTCAGTCAGTCAAGTGGCCACTTCTTGATTT
This sequence comes from Panthera onca, assembly GCF_046562875.1. Classification (NCBI taxonomy): domain Eukaryota; kingdom Metazoa; phylum Chordata; class Mammalia; order Carnivora; family Felidae; genus Panthera; species Panthera onca. The sequence continues at coordinate 57,705,858 of NC_138342.1, read as the reverse complement.
TGGCTCAGGTCATGATCTCATGGTTTGTGAGTCTGAGCCCTGCATCAAGCTCTGCAGTGCCAGCACAGAGCCTGCCTGAGAGTCTCTCTTCCTTTCTGTCTGCCCTTCCCCTGATCACACTCTCATTCTCTCTCTCTCTCTCTCTCAAATATAAATAAATAAATAAATAAATAAATAAATAAATAAATAAATAAAACATTTTTTAAAAAGGAAATAGAAGTTTTGAGAAACACTATATCCTTTTATTGTGTACTCTATCCTTTTCTTAGAGGTTGTCCAAACACATTAGCCCAATAACAAGTCCCAGAGTGAAAACTTATTTAGAATTACCTACCCAGTGTTTCTTAAAATGACTTGACCACAGAACTATCTTACTAGCTTGGGTCACCTTTCAACTGTATAATCAGCCCCCAAGGAGTTAAAAAGTTGGTGTGTATGATTTAGAAGGACTTAAATGTAAGGATCTCAAAATCCCCAAGACAGGCAGAGGTGGGTACATCTTCACACAGTTTGGAGTGGCAACATGTTCTGAAGAGATTATATATTCTAAATGCAAGGAAGAATTGGTCCTGTATCATCTGATTCTCGTCACCAAGACTTGTTTTAGTCACCCCTTACATATCTATTTCTCAGTCACTCAGGGAATGGTCAGATTATGTCTTCTTTTATGAATTACATAAATCCTTTATATCCTTCTCCTGAATTCTACCTTGATCATCCACTTAAGGCTGACAGGAAAAAAAAAAAGGTGAAAGTCAAACGAACCCAATAATTTTACTTGATAATAACTTGACAATTTAGGCTTTAGAAATATTGATTAAAATACCATGATTGAGGGGCACCTGGGTAGCTCAGTCAGTTGAGCGTCCGACTTCAGCTCGGGTCATGATCTCACAGTCTGTGAGTTCAAGTCCCGAGTTGGGCTCTGTGCTGACAGCTCAGAGCCTGGGGCCTGTTTCAGATTCTGTGTCTCCCTCTCTCTCTGTCCCTCCCCCATTCATGCTCTGTCTCTCTCTGTCTCAAAAATAAATAACCGTTAAAAAAATTTTTTTTAATAAAATACCATGATTGCATGAATAACTTAGCTTTTTTCCAGACCACCACAGATAACTAAGAAATTGTGATAAGTCACTCACACTTTTATAAGAAATAAAGTTATGGAGACCCACTTGAACACTTATTTTTTTGTTTTTACTTCATCCATACCAAAACTGAGACCCAGAATAAAGTAAATTAGAAAATATATAGTAGCGATTTTGTGTGGCAGGTTTAGAACATGTACAATTCTGAAAAACATATGGTAACAAATAATGAAGTTTTCCCTTTGAGGCTTTAGGAAAATTCCAAAGTGGCAAAAGCCTCTTGGAAAAAAAGAAAAAAGTATCTATCAATCTACCTACTTACCTACCTACCTACCTGAGTTTTGCTATGGGATCAGTATGCTAAAAGACACAATGTGTTTAAATATACTCACAAAAATACTTCTAGACATTCTAAAAAGAACTAATTTTTTGCATAAATGTGTTCTCTGTAGAAAACTGTCATAAATATTGCTTATGAAAATTGTAATGATTAAGTCTTGGACTCCAGAAAGTGAAGTTTCAAGAACGGCCTAGATAAATGATACAACTTGATGCTAAATCAAATGATATTTGAATTTAATTCAGTAAATTTTTACCAAGAATATGATACAAAAGACAGCTTGCTTGTGGTAAAGTGAGAATCAGTCCCTACACGTCAAGAGTTCATTCAGCAGAAGCTAAAGTGATTTAAAATATTTTTATAGTAATTTCCCAAGAGGAACATTGACTATGAAATAAACATTTGCCATGCAAAATAGAAGACCCAGCTGATAACCTAAAAATAATTTTGACTAAATGAAAGATCATCCATGCAAATTTGGCTTTATCAACACTGGTGAGTTTAAGCTAGAAAGTTAAATTAGTGACTCCACTCATTCAGTTTCTGTTAACTTATGAAACAAAATTACTGCCTAGGGAAAAAAAAAAAAAACCTAGCAAATATTGTTGTAGACTGTTGACCTCATCCATTTGGTGATGACAGTTACTTCGCTAAAATCTTTTGAAGCAATTGGTTGTGGCCTTCTTAAATTCTGTTTAGAAGGCTTCTTGTTGTGAAATAGATGAATTTGAATGAAATATTGCTCCTATGCTTTCTGACCATTTTTCTTTTTCTTATACAAGTGAAATTTATTACCTATTATCCTCTCTGGTTGCTTGGACGAAATGTCTCCTTAAGATTGGTAATATTAGTAGCAACAACAGCTGGTGAGTCTAATTTGCATTTAAATGAACAATTCACAACTATGTCCTTCGAGTCCCAGGATGCTCCTGATAGATTCTCTATGCACATACGCAGTAGTAGTGGCAAGATGGATATGTAGTCAACAGCACAGTCTAAAAGCTGCATCTGTTAATGGATCAGTCATTCTATGAAGGGCTACTGATAGCTCACCATTGTTTTGAAAAAACAGTCATCCCAAATCTGACGTCACATCTCCATGCCAGGCCAACTCCTTCTAATATTTCAGACTGTTCAAGGCTTGATTCCAGCAAGACTAGAATTGGCCTGAGTTATTTTATCAAATAAAAGAACTACCAAAAATCTTTCATCCCTGGTCAAAGCATGAAACATATGATTATAATTTTGCTTTGTCCCCATGGGTACCAAAAGTTTCGGGGAAGTTTGTACCAGCTTGTTAGCATTGTTTATTGATAACAGTGAGACTGATGATTTGGACCTAATCTTCATGGGACCCTTCTGCCATTGGTGATGCCAGTAGTGACAGTCAAACAGGTTTCAATTGCTAAAGAACATTCCCAGGACCCAGGTGACGGTGTTTTCAAATCAACAGTTTTGCAAGTAAAGCATACAGTATCAACAGCATCGGTGGTGATTACACAGCAAGACTGTGGCTACATGAAATAAAATACCATAACCAAGACTCCGTTTTAGTCTTCTTGATTCTGAGGTGTTAGTACGCATGTCAGTGGTTCTTGATCTAAGGGAACAATTGCATCCATCTGGCCTTTTACAAAGATGGGAAAATGGAAGCTCCTACTGGCCACTGTGGACTACTAATGTGAGACAGGTTTGGACTATGTATTAAAGTAAGATATTTTTACTTTAATGCTGTGGCTATATTGTATTCTGTTCTAACAAAACTCCAGATTTGAAAACACTATCACTTTGGGTCCTGGGAATGTTCTTTAGCAATTGAAACCTGTTTGACTGTCACTATTCATGCAAAAGCTATGTAATCTCTCCTTTTTAAAAAATGTTTACGTATTTATTTTGAGAAAGAGAGAGAGCAGGGGAGGGGCAGAGACAGACAGAGAGAGAGAGAATCCCTAGCAGGCTCTGTGCTGTCAGTACAGAGCCTGACATAGGGCTTGATCCCACAGATTGTGAGACCATGATCTGAGCTGAAATCAAGAGTCAGCTGCTCAACTGACTGAGCCACCCAGGCACCCATAATCTCTCCTTCTAAAAATCACCTTTAAAAAGAATTGCCTTTTCAGGATTATAAATGGTAATGCCCCATTGCTCTGTATGTTTGTGTGTGCACATGGGTGTGTGTGTATGTGTGTGCATGTGAGATTTGTATTCACTTTTAGTTTCCCTGAACTTGGACTCATTTGATGGTGGAAATAAATAATCTGTAATTTTTCTGAAAATACGTTGTGAATTTTTCACTGTCAGCTGTTAAAGATTCTAATTTTGGTACTTACCAAGCAGAATAAACCTTGTCATGTACAGCAACCAATGTTTATTTGTCACCATATCCAGAATTAAAACACCAGATCCTTTATAGAAATATGTGTAAAATAAATATATAGTTTGCATAAGAGTTAATAGATTTATTTTCAGTTCTATGTTTAGGTTACTTCTACACCTAAAAATGAGGTTGCTTTTAATTAAAATGATCTAAAAAGTTCTTCTGGGGCTCGTATAATTTGTTACATATGTACCTCTATTTAGACTGAGTTGGCACAAGGCAAATGGGTAAATAGATGATGGATAGATAGATAGGTAGGTAATGAGGAAGGAAAAGAAGAGACTAGAGAGACAGTTTTTTGTGATACATGCATAAAACAAAAACTGTCATTTCCTGAAATCCAATTAAACTATTGCGAAGCTGAGGTGAAAAAAAAAGTCACTCAAGATCTAGAGTATAAACAAACAATTAAGCCACTTACTACCCATCTCACCACCATTTTCCATCCCATCAAGGATGGATTCACTACAAATTTTCAGGAGTGGAACTTGTTTCCCAGGCTATTACAAACCCTGGATATTCTCCTGGGAAAAACTGAGAATAAGAGTCAATAGAGTCAGTTCTTTTATAATGCTTGTTTTGAAAATGCAAATTTGTTCCAAGGTAACTTACATATTAGCAAACAGTTTGAGTATGATATGAATTTTACATCTGTTTGTGCATGATTTTATCTGCAGAAAACACTACATAAGGCAATAAAACAAAACAAACAGACAAACACCCAAACCTGCATCCAGCTGACCTGAGACAAGTCACATGCACCAAATGCATATACAACCAGACCTTGAACATCTACTAAGGACCTCAGCTAATGGATGTGACTCAGTTAATGGGTGTTCTTTTGCATTTGTAAATTGTCTATTTAAAAGAAAAATCTATTCATCATCTTAGATAGGCCTAAATAGTTCAAAGTGCCAACCTGTGCACGCAAAAGGAGAGCTTGAAGGATAGAAGAGAAACTTGACATGATAAAGCATTTTGACAGAAATCAGAGAACATGTGCTATTTCCCAAGAACCAGAGACAACATGAGAAAATAAAAGAAAAACCTATGCTTGGAACAACTTCAATAAGGCCTCAAGAAGCAGAAAACATAGGAAGATTGTGAAACACATGCATTGAAGACCACATAAGAAGAAAATCATAAACAGAAACAATCTTTTTCACAATCAAAGATAAAGCACATTTTCTAAGCTCTTTCCTGACCACCACCCTTGGCTAAGATGTAAAGATTTCTGATCAGAGCAGGGATCCCTTAAAATTGTTTTACTGTCATTTTCTCCCAGTCATCCAAATATGAAAATTCCATTTAAAGAGGAGAGAGAGAAAATGCTATCTATATACAAAGACCTTATACAGAAATCACCAAACCCTGTAAGTGACTCCCTTTAGGCCAACCACCCCTTTTAGTGGCATGTTGAATGATTTTAAACATGGTTTGAATTTCCAAAGTTGTTGGCTGTTTGCTCAAGCCATAAGTTACAAATAAGAAAGCCTCAAACAATTTTCAAAGACAGAAAAACATGCCCCAGTATTTAAGGTTGTGAACATAAAAATTCAGATCCTGGGGCGCCTGGGGCGTCTGACTCTTGATTTCAGGTCAGGTCATGATCTCACAGTTTGTGAGCTTGAGCCCCACATCAGGCTCTGTGCTGGTAACACAGAGCCTGCTTGGGATTCTTTCTCTCTCTTTTTCTCTCTCGCTCAAAATAAATAAACAAACATTAAAAAATTTAAAACTTCAAGTCCTTCTCAAAATAAATTGCCGTATTGATTGTAGTACTTACGCATTTCCTAAACATTTAACATGTGCAAAACTATGCTACCATTTTTATTCGGTTCTTATTTTTGTTTTTAAACATGTCACTGATGAAGTCTTGAAGTGTTGTGACACATTTTTCCCATAAACCCTGTGGTTTTGGCACAATTTTCATAGCACTTTCATTTTGGGGACTGAGTAAATGGTGTTACAGCAGAACTGACTGTATTACACTTCAGAGAAGGCCACTAGCTTTCTGCAAATGCGACTCATCTATACATTACATTTAATATGACAATTATCCAGAAAGATCATAGTAAATAAGACTGATGGTCTGTCAATAGTGAGAGAAGAAGGGGGTGGGGGATGGGGATTCCATCTCTATGTTGACAGCAGTGTCCTTGACATTTCCTCTGAGAGAGCGTGCCATCATCTCAAATGCACTCCGCATGTCCAAAACTGAACTCTTCATCTGCCCTTAAAAAACTCTTCCTCCTCCAGTTTCCACCATCTGAGAGTAAACTGCCCCTCTGTTCCTGCTCTTTCTCCCACTCAGTCCTGAGCCTTGGTCATCCTGAATGACTCCTCCCACTCACCAAACTGCACCCAAACCATCACCAGACCTGTCTACTCTATCTCCCCAGTGCATTTCCCATCTCTCACTTTCTCTCTGTCTCCACTGCCCCGACCTGGTCTACATCTTTCTGAGGCTGCCATTTCTTTTTAAAGGTGCCCCTGCTATAGCTTCTTGTCAGAATATCCTGTGAGGGAAACAAGAATTACATCATACCTCTGATTAAAAAGTTCAATGACTTCTATTGTAGGCTTTATAGTCCACAAAATTCTTTTAGTTCAAAATGGCATAGCCCCGGCCACCTCTTAAATCTTATACTCCCCCTCATCCTCATTCCTGGCGTGATGGAGTCAAGTCCTTACTTGCATCACACCTCCCCTCTTAACCGTTCCTCTTATGTGCACTTCTCACCTGTTTAATTTATACTCAGCCTTCAAGTCTCAGGCAAATATCACTTTTTCAGAAACATTTTTCTACCTTCTACTCTAAATTAGCAACCTCTTCATTCTCTTACTGGTCTTACAATTATTATTCATCTTGAGGCTGATCACAATTTGCATTTATTTATTTATACATTTGTATGATTATTTGCTAAATTCTCTATTTCCCACTAGACTATGAATCACACGAGGTCAGAGAGCATCCCTATTTTGGCCACAATATTGAATAAGACATGCCTTGCACAGAATGAAAATTTTCAACATTTGCATAATGAATAAATTCCTTCAGAAAATGTTTATCACATCATGTTTTGGATGTTGGAATAAGTTCTGGAACTGTATCTAAGAACACATGTTCTTTTCTGGGAGACACAATCAGATCATCATCCTAATAGCAATAATTAGCATTCTGTGGATTCATGATGGGTTATATATCGTCAAAATTCATCTTCACAACAATGCTACGAAGTTGGTACAGTTGTGTTTTTATCCCCACTTCCCATATGAAGAAACTGACTCAGCAAGGTCAAGCAGTCACCCAAGGTTACACAACCAATCAGTGGCAGAAGTTTAATACACGAGCTCTACTCCCTATAGAAGCAGAAAGGACATACTCGTCCTTGGGAAGTTGGGAAAAATTTCACTGAAAAGTAACAATTTCATCTGTGTCTTAAAGAATGGGTCGGAGGTTTCCAGACAGAAAAGGGGGTGAGGGTATGCCAGAAAGAGGGAAAAGCAGATGCATGTGTGTGAAGGGGATGGCATATTTGTGGTAGAGCCAAGGAGTTCAGAGGAGGTAAAGCGCTCAGTCACAGGGCAGAAAGAACAAGGAAAGGATGCAAAAGAAATAGGCTGGGATCAGATTAAGAAAGGCCTGCATTAAATCTAATCTGATCAAGGGAAAGCCAGTGATAGTTTTGGTCTAACAAAAATAAAAAGATTCCATGTACTTCCTGTGTCTTAAAAAGCTAAGTCTACAGATTCTACCACAGGAAAACAAAAGCTCCAGACTTATTAAAGCATATGGGTAATTAAAGTCAGATGTTAGAAATTCCTAATTAAAATAAACCCACAGCCCTCTTCCTACTCCATTCACTTGCTTGGACATATCAGTCCTAGATAAACAGGTACATGGTAGGGGTGGGTCCCCCTTGGCAAAGGAGAGCCACAGGGATCCAGAGTGTGATTTTGGACCGAGATCAGTGTGTGATGAGTATTCCCACTCAGAGAGGCAGCCCAGGGTAGGATGTCAGTGCTCCAGAAGGGTGAGAAGACATCCATGTAGGGGATGGGGATTCCATAGGGTCCATCCATAGGGGATGGGCATAAGGTGTCAGAGCCTGAGTATTTCCACAGATCACAGCCCAGTACAGGATATCATAGCTAAGGAGGGTAAGGACGACATCCATGAGGAAGGGTGTCTAGCACAGGGTGTCAAAGCCCAAGCAGAATGGTGAGGGCATCTGTGAGGGAAGGGTGGTTGGGTATGGGGAATTGGAGCCCAAGCTGGGTGAGGAGGAAGTCTAGGTATGAAGGTGGAAGGTGATTCAGTGTAGGGTGTCAGAGCCCAGGAGAGGTGAGGAGTGTTTCTGTGTGGGAGAGTGGCCCAATGTAGGGTGTAAGAGTCCAGTTGGAATAAAGAAGGTACCTAGCATGAGGACTTAAAACCCAAATGGAATGAGGAAGATATCCCTGGGAGGGAAGGGGCAGGAGAGGTGACAGGAGTGAGTTAAATACACTGTATACTTAAGTATATTTAGCATACATTAAGTATACTAAAAATAATGGTGCAGGGTTTTTACTGCCAGAGAATAGAATCATAAATATGGAAAGGAATCCTAATTGATTGGAATTGAAGAGTTCAACGTAAACTCAGGGATTTATAAAATTATCTATATGATAGAGAAATAAATATATAGTAGTCTCCCCTTATCCACAGGGGATATGTCCCAAGACCCCCAGGGAACTGCCTGAAACTGCAGTTAGTACCAAACCATAGTGTGTGTGTATATATATATATATATATATATATATATATATATATATATATATATCATGTATTCTCCTGTCATAGATATGTATGATAAAGTTTAATTTATAAATCAGAGATTTCAGAGATTAACAATGATAACTAATAATAAAGTAGAACAATTATAACAATATGCTGTAATAAAAGTTCTGTGAATGTGGTGTCTCTCTTTCTCCCTCAAAACATCTTTCTGGGGGCACCTGGGTAGCTCAGTCGGTTAAGCATCCAATTCCTGATCTCAGCTCAAGTCACTATCTCCCAGTTCGTGTGTTCGAGGCCCCAGTGTCAGGCTCCTCGCTGACAGTTTTGAAGCCTGCTTGGGATTTGCTCTGTGTGTGTGTTAAAATAAATAAATAAACTTAAAAAAAAAACTTTTTGTACTGGGGCACCTGGGAGGCTCAGTAGGTTGAATATACGACTCTTGATTTGGGCTCAGGTAGTAATCTCACAGTTCGTGATATTGATCCCTGCGTCAGGCTCTGTACTGACAGCATGGAGCCTGCTTGAGATTCTTCCTCTTTCTGCCCCTCCCTGTCATTTACATGTACATGCTCTCTCTCTCTCTCTCTCAAAATAAATAAACTTAAAAAAATCTTTCTGTACTTTGCTCACTCTCCTTGTAATGATGTGATAAAATAAATGTGATGAGATGAAGGGAAGTGAATGACAGGCATTGTGACATGGTTGTTAGGTTACTATTGACATTTTGACAATATCAGAAGGAAGATCATCCTCTTCCAGACTGCTGTTGGTTGAACCTGGTGACTGAAACCATGGAAAGGAAAACTGCAGACAAGGGGATGTTACTCTAGATGTCTGTGCTTGTGCATGTGTGGTGTGCGTGTTTACATACATTTTCTAGTTCTGTCCACTGCAAGAGCATGATAAGGGCAAGAGCCATATGCACACCTAGCACTCAGACCTTGGTTTCTAAAGACCTTTACCCACTGGAAAAAGAGCTTCTTTGAAGAAACAGAAGATTCCAAGGCTGGGAAAGAAAAAGTACAAGGTAAGAGTATAGTATTTTATTGTGTCTGAAAGCGAGAAAACATTCAAAAAATAATGGGGACTTGTCAAAAGCCACAAAAGCTAGGTTGGAGGGGCTCCCACCAGCCAAGTCAGAGATAATTTCAAGGTCAAAATAAATACAAAGTAACAGATAATAACCAATTAAATTAAGTACATTTGTAACAAATGTACCACTCTGGTGAGGGGTGTTGATGATGGAGGACATTATGTATGTGTGGGGGCAAGGGGTATATAGAAATCTTTGTACCTTCCTTTCAGTTTTGCTGTGAACCTAAATCATTCTAAAAAATAATAATCTTAAAATAAATTAAATTAAATAGGAAATCATGAGCCCATATTTATAGAAATAATCCATTGAACAAATTGAAACTATGATGAGACCAGGGATTTCACATCTTCTCAAAATATCTTTTCTAGGTGGCTCAGTTGGTTAATCATCCCACTTCACTTCAGGTCATGATCTCATGGTTCGGTTTGTGGGTTTGAGCCCCGTGTTGGGCTCTGTGCTGATAGCTCAGAGCCTGGAGCCTGCTTCGGATTCTGTGTCTCCCTCTCTCTGCTCCTCCCCTGCTTGCACTCTGTCTGTCTCTCTCTCTCTCAAAAATAAACATTAAAAAAAGTTAAAGATAAGGAAATATTAGACAAACCTAAATAGAAGGACATTCTGTAAAATGATTGGCCTGCAATCTTCAAATGTGTCAGGATCATTAGTCAAGGAAAGGCTGAGGAGCTGCTCCAGAGGACAGAGACTAAAGAGACGTGACAACGAAATGCAATGTGATTTTGAGCTTCATCCTTTCACTATGAAGGATATTACTTAAATGTGATCTGGGGGTGAGATGGCAGTGAGGTATCAATGTTAATTTCCTAATTCTGAAGGTTGCACTGGGGTTATGCCCTTCTTGTAGAAAATTCACATGCAAGTATTCAGGGTGCTCGAGCATAATATCAGCAACATACTCAAAAATAGGTTCAGGAAAAACGAAGTTCTTTGTACTTACTGTAGATCCAACATTTCTGAGAGTTGATTTTTCTTCTAAATAAAGAAAAAAGCAAACAATAATATCACATTTCTATATCACTCAATTCTCCAGAATTTAGCTTGAACTCAAGCCATAGGTGGATCTTTGTCTTTTGAACTCCTGGCAATATATTACTTCCCTTAGCAACTTACTAAAAGTCACGTTCATTCTCACTTACACAGTTCTTAACAAATTATACTTGGTTTTCAATCTTTCAGCCAATTATATATATTATATAACCATGGTTGAGGTTGATAGACCAAGATTACCAGAAGCGCACTAAAATTAAAATAAAATAAAATAAAATAAAATAATAAAATAAAATAAAATAAAATAAAATAAAATAAAATAAAATAAAATAAAGTGAGTGTATTTAGCTTGCTGTAGCAAAGGACAAGGTACCCCACAGGAACCACAGGAGTATCTCAGTAAGTGGGAGTTGAGAAAGGCTTTTAATTGAATTTGAGTTTCTGCTGGATGATTCTAAGGAGTTAAAAGAGCAGGGACAAATTCTGGATTGGAAGCCATCAAGAAGCAGGGGAAATTCAGTGATTGGGAATCCTAACATTTTTTGTCTAAGAAATGGAGGATTTCGGCAAGCCTAGAATCGTCGTTGGTAAAGAAGCAGCAATCATACACGTTAGTCAGAAGAGGGAGGTGTTTAGTCATTTCTGAGGTCATGTAGTGGCCTGTCTATGGCCTGTTCTTAGCAACGTTCATGTTCTATCGAGAACATTGTGGTCTGGTTGTCATCACGACTATTTTTCAATTTCTCACCAACAATGTAGGAGAGGGGCTCTTGGGTGGCTCAATCGGTCCAAACTCTGATCTCGGCTCAGGTCATGATCTCATAGTTCATGAGACTGAGCCCCACACTGGGCTCTGCACTGACAGTGTGGAGCCTGCTTGGGATTCTCTCTCTCTCCCTCTCTGCCCCTCCCCCACTCTACGTGCTCTCTTTCTGTCTAGCTCTTTCTCAAAATAAATAAATAAACTAAAAAAAAAAAAGTAGGGGATAAGTAGGCCTGTAAGAGGAAGACACTGTAAACAGAGGAAGTAATCACTGCAGGGAAGAAAACATGGAACTAAAAGAAGGAGGAGGAGGAGGAGGAGGAGGAGGAGGAGGAGGAGGAAGAGGAAGAGAGGAAGAGAAAGAAGGAGAGGGAAAAGGGGGAGGAGGAGGAGGAGGGGAGAGGAAGAAAAGAAGCGGCAACAGCGGTAAACTGGCTGCTGATTCTAAGGCCTTACATACACCAAACGTTTTTAATTTTCAAAGCCACACAGCAAATTAACTAAGATTATTATCCCCATTTTGCAGATGAGAAAATTGAGGGATGGGGAGATTCATTTGCCCAGTGACACTCGGCTAGCAAATAGCAAATCCAGGGTCACTATATAACACACGTGATGGTGGGTTTATACGTCCATTAGCTAAATATTTACTGAAGCTACCATACACAAAGTATTATCTGGGTATTACAAGAAATAATACGATATAGCACCCTCTAAAAGATATCTGAAAACCTCTTCCAAACATTTGCCATTCTCATTAATCCCTCTTCCTCACCTCCGCCCCACAGTTTCAAAGGATATAATGTAGTCTCATATGTCATAATTGAAATACAGGATCAACAATGTATCTTGTTTGACTTTAACTTTGACTTTAACCTACCCACAACTCAGGCCTTCATCTCCTTTCATTCTTCTCTCTATGCTTACATTGTTTTCTTTTTTAAACTCTGTTACTCATGGACACTCCAAGAGGCATTTTTTATTTATATTTTTGGCTGTTTAGCACCTCGATTCCCTTTTGGGGAATTTCTTCTACCCAGTGGTGTGCTGATAAATGTTTAAAAACTGGCTCTCCAGGGGGAGAAAAAATACATTTTTAAATAGTATTTTTCATAATAAAATGTTATTTTATTATAAATTTTTATTATAAATTTTATTCATAAACTACATTTTACTATAAATTTTTACTCATTTAAAGAGCATGTAACCATCTATAAATAATAATAAAGAATATAATACTCTGCCTCTCCATTGTAAATTCCGTATGGCAATTAATTCTCCCAGAATGCTTTTGTCGTGTTTGTAACTCTAGCAGCCAAACTGCAGTTGCAGTTGATGACAGTGTAATTACAACTCAAATGTTGCTGGCTTTGTCATGTGTGTAATGAGTAAGGCAAAGGGAAACAACAAAGAGGTGTGTCAGAACTTTTCTGGTTCATCGATGACATAAGTTCTTTGCTGAATCTCATAACGGTGTTTGACTACTGGCAAAATAGTTCCTCAATTTTTTGAGCTCTTCCTAATGTAATGGCTGCAGCTGTGACACAATTTTAAATTTAATCTGCATTATTTCTCCATCATTTTCTCAAGTCTGAACAACCAACAAAACAATAAATCAAGTCCTATTTTGTAGCATTTGTGAACTTGTATGGTGCAAAACAGTCCCACCCCGGCCAATTTTGTAGCACATCAACGTATCATATTTCCACTCCACAGCCACAGTAGATGTAAATACCCTTAAGGACATAAAGAATAGTAAAATGTAGTAAAACAATTAGGAGGTGGTAAATTTTGAGTACTATTTTTGTTTTAATATAATTTATTTAATTGTAAGTTAAAATCATTTAATTTTAAATAATTATTGTTTTTAACAAGTGGCTTTTAAACTTCCTGAAAATTGAGCAGTTGGCTGTGATGGGCAGTACACGCCAGTCTAGCACACCGCTGCTTTTTCCCTACTGGTCATGGGCGGTCTTGGGTAGGACAGACCATCTTCCATGCTTCGTAAAGGAGACCAAAGGAAACAGGTCTCCCCTCCACCATAAGGAATCAAGGGACAGGCCTAGAAGCTAAGCTTGGCCCCTTATGTGCTTTCTCCCTGGCTCTGAATCTTGACTGACTCAGAAAATGAGGGAAGGAACAACTGGAGATCCATTGCCCATCATGACGGCAGTTGCTGACCAACCAGCACCTGCTATGGAACCGTGCTATGCTTCCCTTCCTACTGTCTGCAGGGCCCCTGGTTACTGCCTCTCTCAATACCTGTTCTTAAGCTTGTGATCCTCCCATGTTCCTTCTATAAGCTACATGTGGGATCTTTCTATTGCTCACATTCAATAAACCCAACAGTTACTGTGTGAGTTCTTAGAAGAATTAGCTGGATCTTCCCGTTTCTAAGTCTTGTAACTCACATAGTCCTAACACCAGGTGAAGAACCTAAATATTTGCTAAAATGAATGTGTGAATGGATTTTATGAGTATGTGAATGTTAGGGTAACATACCTGATTATGTAGATCATATACAAACCCCTAACATAATTTGAAATAGTAAGATTACGTTCTGAGTTCCAGAGTTTAGGAATAAATGTTGTAGCACAAAGTTTCTGCATGTGGTAATTAGGTAGTAGTCCCTGTCCTTATCAGTGAGGGATATGTTCCACGATCCCCAGTGGATGCCTGGAACCACAGATAGTAACCAGCCCCATATATACTGTTTTATTCCTGTACATACACACCTCAGATAAAGTTTAATTTATAAATCAGGCCCACTGAGAAATTAACAATATCTAATAATAAAAGAAAACAAGTATAACAATACACATCTTCCTCAGCTTATGATAGAGTTACGTCCTGATAAACCCATTGTAAGTTGAAAATATCATAAGTCAAAAGTGCTTTTAATACACCTAACCTACAAAACATCACAGCCTAGCCTCGCCAAGCTTAAACGTGCCCAGAACACTTACATGACCCTGGAGCTGGGTTCAATCATCTAACACAAAGCCTATTTTATAATAAAGTGTTGACTGTCTCAAGTGATTTCGTGAACACTGCACGGAAAGGGAAGAACGGAGTGGCTGGATGGGTACAGAACGCTTGTAAGTGTGTCCCTTAGGCTCGTGATGGCATGGCCGACTGCGGCTGCCACTCCCGGCTTCACAGGAGAGTATGGTGCCGCCCAGCTAGCCCAAGGAAAAGACCCAAATTCAAAATTCAGAGTAGGGTTTCTACTGAATGCGTATCACTTTAGCACCATCCTAAAGTCAAGATGTTGTAAGTCTGTGGGCTGCAATAAAAGTTCTACGAGTGTGCTCATTCTTTCTCTTGCTCTTGCTCTCTGTCTATATCTCTCGCAAAATATCTCCTTGCACTTTACTCACCCTTCTTCTTGTGACGATGTGAGAAGATAAAACGCCTAGGAGGCACCTCGACGCAGAGCTAGGCTACTATTGACCTTCCCACGATTCATCAGAAGGAGGATCACCTGCTTCCACACATCAGTAACTAAACTGCTGAAGCAAAACCACAGATAGGGGATTTCAAGTGTGTTTGTCAGTAGGTGTCTCTATATATTAGGACGTTGATAGTCCTGTTGATATTAATAATAATGACACTGCTGGTGGGGGGAGGTGGTGTTTTCAAGGGTTTGGATATTTCTTGTGCCTACTTTATAGCCTCTCCACCTACCTTTCACTCCAGCCACTGAGGCAACGAGCTTCCTTCAGGTGAGCCCTGATAACTCATCACCTCAGCTCCACTGCATTCTCTGGGACTTCCCCGACATCTTGGCGAGGCACACCCACTCAGGCAAAATTTACAAGTGAGAGAACTAACAGACAAGTCTTAACCAATGGGGATTCAAAGCACCTAGGTAGTTCTTCCCCTCATTTGTCCCTCCAAGAGAAAATTCTGAGGAATATTCATTCTGCATGGCTTTTCCGAGGGTCCCAGCAAGACTGAGCCCCAGTTGCCCAAGGTGGTGACAGAATGAATAACATACTCTTGTACTGGTTTTCTCTCCTTCTCTATTTGTCTCAGTTACCTACGCCTGTCCCCTGGGATCGTGTCCCAAATAACTACCTTGTCTGAGGCTCAGATTTTTGAGGAAGGCCAGACTAAGATGATAACTCTGAAAAATACTTTTTTAAAGGAAAGAGCGAGTCAGCATTTTTCTCTTCAACTCTTCCTAACATCTCAGTTATTCACAACTTTTCCTGAGTTGATTTGAAATTACAAACGCAGTCGTCAGAATTCAACAGTAGGTATGTGGTAAAGGCTACATTGTGTCCCTCCAAAATTTAGATGTCGAAGCCTCTACTCCCACAATCTTGGGATGTGACCATATTTGGAGTGAGGGCCTTTAAAAAGATGATTAAGTTAAAATGAGGCCACAGTCTGAACCCTCATTCAGTTTAGTGTCCCTATAAGTGAGGACAGAGCGAGAAGCTAGTCATCTGAAAACCAAAGAAAAAGGCTTCAGAAGGAACCAAAACCTTCCAACACCTTGATCTTAGACTTACAGCCCCCAGACTGTGAAAATAAATACATTTCTGTTGTTTAAGCCACTCATCCTTTGCTATTTTTTTATGGTAATCCTAGCAAACAAATTCAATATATTATCAGAAAATAGTACTTTTTCTCCCTTTACTAGTATAGGATCTACTTACCAATCCATCAAGAGAGAATTCTTTTAGAAAGGTACAGAGATTTAATATTCATAATGATACTGTTGAGTCATTGACAAAATATAAAGTTATTTCTAGGATTTTCTCTATATGACACCAATATATTTTCTAAGGTTTTGGAGTTAAATGATACAAAATTTCTCTTACCTGGGACTACAGCTCATCAGAAATGAGACATTTCCATATATTGCTGTATAAAAAGTGTATCTCTACCATGGCAGACTTTTCTAGCTTTCAGGTTTGGAAGGAGCATTCTTTTCTCAGGTAGCCATAGAGAGAAGCATGACTGGACATTATACAAAATGTTGACAAAACCTGGAAATGTTCACAGATGGTGGAAGGTATTTCAGGTTGTGGAATAAAGAGTAAGGGTGAAGTACATTGAGTTGCTTTCTGTATTGATTTAATGCCTTGTTACTTTATCTGGATCATGGAGAGTTCCCAGAACACTCTGTTTTCCTCTTTACTTTTCCTTTGATCCATACTAACCAATTATGCACGTGGAAGGGCCATTGTTACTCCAACAGGAAGGAGAGACGCCTGGAAAAGATGGGGAAACAGGTGAGGCCAATAGGCTGAAGGCTGAAGGCTGTGAGCACAGCCAAAATGAATGAAAGGCAAAATGAATGAAAGGCCTTCCTCTGAGGGGGCAAAAATTACTTCAATTCTTTCTCTCATAACTCGCCATTAAAATTCAGCATAAATGGATCACTGGAAGATATTAAAGAGCCATGATTAATATCATATGCAGAAATTTTATCTAAAACTGTAAGGAGGCTAGGAGACAGAAAAACAAACATCCATAATCATGCAACTGCTTCTTGGTATCAACACATCACTGGTCACATTTTTCAAAACACCAGCCTCAAATTCCTGCAGGAGTCACAATATATGTTTACTAAAAAAAAAAAAAAAAAAAAAAAAAATGGAAGGAAAGAAAGAAAGAAAAAAAGAAATATTTCTAAGTTTGAGTGCCTTAGCAAAACTGATTTAATCAAATGAAGTTGTCTACCACAGAAACATACTACTGTGGAATTCTGTGCTAATGGGCAGAGAGAAAGGCGACTTCAGCAGAAATGATATGACAATAGTCCATAGAAGCACACTTCACCTGGAAAGCATACGTTGAAGGTCCAGAAGCCCAGTGTCTCTGTAATCCCAAAAAGGACAGTCACAAAGGCTTACTACTTCTCCAAAGGGATTGTTGAACTTTTTACCTCTTCCAGAATGAAGACTGAAAGGTCTTTTGATATCCCACTACCTAATTTGTTTGATGTGTTTATGAAAATTTGGGTGAGTGCATTCTTTAAAGAGCATATGAAAATGGAAGTTACTCTGGGCTCCATTGGTTTGGACCATGTGTAATATGAAATAATTACCTAATTTATTCCCAGAACACTAATGAAATTACCAGTTAGTGATCAGTCAGGTACTGGATCACTTTCATTGGTCATCAATTTTTAATCTCAGTTGAGAGATTTACTCAAATGACATATTTAATTAACACAGATAAAGAAGAAATAAGCCACCCACCAAAAAAAAGAGGTGGCCATTGGGGGTTATGTAAATCTCTAAGATGATGGAAGGAAAGTAACCTCATGCTGAGTTCAGTAATAACCAGCCTTCATATCTGAGCTTCAAAGAATACTCTGAAATACGGACGTGTTCCTTCTTACCACAATCCGTGCTTTTTATTCTGCCAGTGAGCAGACCATTTCTTTCCTTTATCCTTTCTTGCTTTCATGCTTTCTTCCTTGAATTCTGAAGTAGCATAAGCCCGGGGCCCTACTTTATGTTATAGACAGTCTGTCAGGAGGACAGAGTCCATAGAACTGCAAGGAAACTCAGAGGCCTGCATCTGAAGCAATAAACAGATGCTTTGGGAAGAGGTAAGAAACGCCTGTCTGGAAAGTTCAGATACATATTCCAACCAACTAACACTAAAAAGGGACCAGGGTCTGTATAGTAAAAAGTTCTGGAATGGGCGGTGTATAGTAATAAATAGCAATGTAACACACAAGCAGTGCTTTAACAGGTTTTAACTTAAAACCTCAGACTCTCATTATATCAGTACAGAACAAGAAAAAGAAACACTAATACAATTTCCCTACAGAGGAGTATACACAAGTTTTGGATAATCTATGACAGCAACCCAGCAATGTATTTACTACTATTGCTCTCAGAGAAGGTGGAGGTGCCTTTCCCCGGCAGCTCTTGGATTTGTGAGTGTTTGTGGCCTGGTGGAAACAAAGAATTTAGACAAACATGCTGCCCACTCATTAGCATGTGGTTTTGGCAAGTTGCTTAACCTCTCTGAGAAGTGGTTTTTGTCATCCATAAAGTGTGAAGAATAATAATATCCACTAGAGCTATTTCCAAGGGGCTAACCACATTTGCAATTTGTTCTGAAATAAAGTAAAAAAATGCACTTAATGCACAGAACTTAGGAAATACTTGATAAATGTTCACTTCCATCTTTTCTTTTTCCTGCTACCACATCAAGTTCCCTGTTGATAGTCATTCATGGCGTAACAAATAAAGGCGATGGGTTCATTGACAACCACTTACACAAGAGTGGTCAAACAGTTGGACGATTTGACTGTATGCCACCATGAGGCAGATGAGTCCCCTGAGGCTCAGCCACACCCAGGCTAGCCTCCCCAAAAGAATGTTAGATCTGGAACCCCTTTCAAGGCAAAATTACCCCCAAATAATTGAGAAGTTCTGACCCCCATTCCTTCTTTTTTCAGACTAGAGTGACAAGATAGACCTTAATGACAGAGTGTAGGGAAAATACACAGGAAAAACAGAGACAGGCACTAACTTTCCTGCTCTGATGGCAACCTTTTGGTTGTACTTAACATCTTTAAATATCTTGTTCGGTACCATAACACATCTTTCCAGATCATTAAGTGATTCTTCTTGGGAACACCAGATTATTGCATAACAAGGCATTATTTTTACATGCTTCCACACAAAATGGGGAGCAGGGAGGGGGAAAGATTCTGAAGACAGGTTTGGAGCACAATTAGACACATACTACAGTCTCCAGCTCTATCTCTGCAGCAAACTTGAATGGCTAAGTTTTTACAACATTTGTAGGGAAACAAATACTCTGTGACTGCAGGCTTATGCTGTTCTTGTAATGGTTTCATCAAAGTCCTCAACCCCTCCTGAAGGCTTGAGAGGATTATGAGTTTCATGACAGACACACATAGCAGAGGGGTAGCCTGTAGAAACCAAGAAAACTCAGGAGCAGCAGGGATTGTGACCTTGAGTAAATACTTACTACTTTACACGGTTTATTTCCACATGTAAAGGCCAGAGCTCCAAACTTCGATAGGAGTTAATGAAGACGAGTTGGGTATCACTTGCTCAGCTCTCTCTAACCGTCTCCACCGTTTTCTTTAGTCTCACTCCCTCTTTCTACTCCCCATCCCTCTTTCCCTCCCTCCTATGATGAGGTTGAGACTATATTAAAAGGGTCAAAAGAACAGAAACTCTACGTTTCAAGACTGATAACCCTATTCAGACCCTCCCAGCCTCTGTACTCTCCATGGACCTTATGTGAAGGATAGACTGGGAACAATGTGTAGCTCAGAGGATAACATGATTATCTTTACACATTAGGTCAAGTTATAGAAACTAGACCATCCCTAGAGAAAATACTAAAGCATAGACCTACTAAGATTAAAAGGAATGTCAATTTATTTGAACGATGGCTATTAACTGAAGAATGTGAACTTGCTTAAATTTTGGCCAGCACAATAAATTGAACAGAAAGGAATAGAGTTTAAAAATTTAAAAAACCCCAGCAGAATGAATTTACACTTGAGCAGAGATTTCTTTATGAAGCTTATCTAAAATCAGGGTAAGTATTCTCATTTACAGACAGCCACCATACCTGCGGCTCCTCTTTTGCAAGTCAACATTTTCCCAGGAAGAAGTAGGTTGGTTGAAGCAGGAGGTAAAATGCAGGGGTTGGCGAAGTTTTCCATAAAGTTCCAGATGTAAATATCTTGGGTTTTGCAGGTCACACATATGGTATCTGGCCTCTGTAGCAACTAGTCCCCCCTACCATTATAGCTTGGAAGAAGCCATAGACAGTGTGTAAACAAATGGGTGTGGTCTTGCTCCAATAAAACTTTAGCTATGAACCCTGAAGTTTAAGTCTTAGAGTTTCCACATGGCATAAGATATTAGTCTTCCTTGAATGTTTTTTAATCAGTTAAAAATGTTTTGTATGGCTCATGGGCCACACAAAAACAGGAACTGGCCCATGGTTGGTATTTGCCAACCCCAGCATACATCAAGGACTATGAGTAGTCATATAGGCAGAAGTATTAGTCTGAATTGGATAAATCAGGAAAACCATTTTTTTTTTGTATTAACTTCTTATGAGGAGAAAAGGTCATACACATGAAAATAAGTTCAAAATATTATGTATTATACATAATATTATACAACATAATAGTTGTTGGTGATGTTTATATAGAAACTGCCACGTAAGTAAGTTTACCACATAAAGCCCAGAAGGACACAAATAGGCATAGATTGCCAAAAAGTACAAGGTAGTAAATGTGCAAATACATAGGTCGAGATTGAGTTATGAATTTGTCTCTGATATCATTGGAAGCCAATGTGAAAGGGAAGCATTCAATTCAATTCAATTTAATTCAATTCAACAAATATTTATTTTGTTAGTTTCTCCTATGAGCCAACCATTGTTCTAGGTGCTACGAATATGAGAGTTAAAACAGAACAAAGTCTTGGCTGTCATGACACAAAATAGTCAGTTATGAGATTCTCTTGATAATAAGAGAAAATAGCAAGTCTTTAAGGGAAGTGAAGCCTTCCTACATGTATAGTATTGAAAATAATTTTACTTTAGGCTTTCCATAGGCAACCCTGCTATGCTATGAAGACTTTTGTCTTAATGACGTGTTTACGAAAGTGCAATATTAAATTTTTTCTTGCATCCTTCAGTGAAGGATAGGACTGAGGGTAGGACACCAAAGCTTGCGTCCATAAAAGTAACCCTGCAGTCAGCCAACACAGCCTAGTGCCAGCGTATAATTTTTAGCTGATCTAGTTTAATCGAAGAATAGGACACGGATTACTAGATAGAAACTACATCTCAAAATCTGCCTCAGAATAACCTTGGAAGCATCTGAAATATTGTGGATGTTTGGACTGCACTAGTGAATCAGAATCTCTGAAAGAGGGCCTAGTAATCTGCATTTTGAAAGAGCTCCTTGAGGTTTTCTTTTACACCCCAAATTTTGAGAAACTTTAACTTTCAGTAGGAGGTTTTAAACTGTTTTCATTCTTCATGGGTTGGAAAATCAATTTGGGGAACGGCATTTTTTATGCAAGAGACTAAAATAAAATAGAAAATACTAAATGTTAATAGTGGATTGCACTTTATTTAAATACGTATTTAAATAATACAGATGGTAAGCATAAGCATATTTTTCAGACATTTTTATTTTTATGTTTACATGTAGTACAAGTCATACATACATATCTTTACTCTGGGCTTCACATGAAAAATTCACATGAAAATATGAAAATTCACATGAAAATATCAGTCTTCTCTGATCTGAGAACCAAAAGCAAACAGTTGTGTGTAGCATCTCAGGCAAGAATCTAAAGGGCATGTATTGTGTGCTTTTCAAATTAAAGTAGGAGACACTGGGTTAAAATTCTTTGGATGGATGTGTTTAAATAAGAACACTGACTGGAAGATGACAGTGAGAGAGATAATGGTGTTTTATAATGATGGTAATCGAAGAGGAGGAAATTGGATCTAATGATCTCATAATAAAGTATTGGGCTTCTTAAATTTTAGTGTGTATCATCAAAGGTAACTATTTATTGCTAGTATCTATGCCAGAAGCACCTTATGCATATTTATATTATCATATATATCATATATATCTATATCTGCATCTATATATATATATATATTTACATAATGTGCTTTTCTTCTAAGCATACACTAGTGAAGGAAAACATCAAATATCCTTTGTTTACCATGATGTTCATTCACGTTTTTAAAAATACATATTGTTGGAGGGGCTGAGCTGCCCCTGTGGATTAACATTCTTGGAAACCATGTACAAACTCATGACCACCCATAGAGGTCTTCTGGCCATAAAATAGCAACAAATTTCCCCAGGCCACTTTTGTATTCTTGATTTACTAGTTCATGTGAAACAATAATTCACCCCAATTTTATTTATGGTATTCGAGGATAATACTTAGAAAATGTCAGTGCATTGACTCTTTATGATTAACAGGCCTAAATTTAAGTTTCCATCCAAACCTATGTAGTCACCTCTCTACAAATTCATCCCCCCCCCCAAAATTATGATGCAAGTCCCATTATAGCAGGTGCTATTTCAGACAGAGCAGATGCTTCCGTCAGTTTCAGTATTTGTAATATGAATGCATTTGTAATATGAATGTGAGATATGCATTTCACAAAAAGCATATCTTTCAAAGACTCAGAGCAGAGAGTGACTTTAGTGTGGCTACAGATATTAAGTAAGTTCCAAAGTAAAACAACAAAGGCCATATTTCCTGTTTGAACAAAGCTTTGTGAACACAACTTCGTTAAGTATTAAACAGTCTTTATAACCTGGAACTTGTTCTTTAGAGCAAATGTTTTTAACACAGAATTCATAGAAGAGTTTCAGCGTGTTTGTGAACTCAGAAATGTCACGAATTTTCTATGTATTGATGTACAAATTTCTCTAGGGAGTGGATTCAGCTTTCAGCAGTTTCTCGAAGGCATCCATGGCAAACAAAAGCATCACAAAACAAACTTTCACTGCTTTAAAGCCAGTCTTTATTCTTTCATTCCATAATTTAAACTCTGGATCTTCTCCATCTGTCTTCAGATAAGACAGAGCACAGTTTTTTCCTTGTGTTTATATAATTTATTCTTGAAGGCTTTCATTAGGTAACACCCTGACATTCTCTTCTCCAAAAGAAAGACAAACAAGGCCTCACTGGGAAGAATAACAGTTGAGAGGAATGGTTTTAAAGGAAGTACAAAAGCCAAGGTCTAAGTCTCTTTAGAGATATTTACGTCCACATTGGAACACTAAAATAATATACAAAACTTGCTGATAAATAATGTGTTCCTTCTATAGTATTAGGTGGAATCATAATGGAATGTCAAGCCAGGTAAATCATAAGGAAACTACCTTGGCTAGGTCAACATTTCTCTCAAATAGTCGAGGTTAATATTAACATGGTTTCCTAGAAAATGATCCTCTCCTTACCATAAATCACACAACAAATGCACAACACAGGTCATTTTTGAAATATCTCTTAAAATCTGCAAACAAGGAAGTTTAAATACATAATATGTTGGTAAAAGATATAGGGCAAACTTTGTTAAATGGTGATATTCTGCACCTTTTATTCCTAGTAAAGCTGATCTTCCTTCATTAGGTTAAGACAAGTTCAGCACGCGATAACCTTTTGTGGATTTTAATTAAATAATTCCACATTTGCAGGAGTAGGTCAGTTCTCTGAATTAGTACAAAACCAAAGTATTGTTTGTTCAATACAAGTTTTATCAGACATTTTCAAGGAAATGAAAAAATTTTTTTCATTAACACTAAACTTTGATTTCAATATACATGGCAACAGTTAGGAGTGATATTTTAGTTTGCTTATTCTTAAATCACATAAATTAATCAGTTATTCCTATATCATATCCCAAATTAATTCACTGCTTTCTATGTGCCAGACGCTGCCCTAAGTAGGTAATAGTTCCTAAGGGTTTGTAATGCTGAAAAATAACAGGAAGAATTTCTTAACCTAAACTTGGATAGAATGGATGGTAAGTAAGTAAACAATTTGGTCTTGAACAAGCATGGGCAGTGACTAGGAAATCTTGATACCACAATTCGGATGGCAAAAGTGAATTGTTTTAAACAATAACAACAACATCCCATGGGCTTATTAAGTGCCAGTTACTGAGAAATCAAAAGAGCTTACTTACTGTGTCTAAATTGCACAGAAACACCACAAAATGGATATTTGTAATAGGGCTTTGGGTCCCAAATGACAGAAACCCAACTTGTAACACCCAGTAAAATGAGAACGTAGTTAGAACTCTGAAATCACAGGCACCAGTTTCTAGAAGTGCTATCAAGTTCCTCACTGGGTCCATCATCTCTGTTCTCTTTGCAAGTCTCCCACATTCTTCTATTTTGGTTTATAAATGGATTTCCTCTGGTCCCTATGTATCTATGACAGAAAACAAGACTGCTAATAATTCTCAAGTTTTACATCCTAAATTTTAATTCCAAAGAAAGGCTATTCTTTCTGAGTTGCAATTCTAATATTCCTGGAAAGGGACACTATCAGCCAAGATTTATTCAGATGCCTAACACCACATCAACAGTGTTCAGTAGGTCATGTCTGAAATGTCAATCTTTTTTATTTTACTTTCTTTCATACACTTTCATCCTTCTCCCAGTTAGAGGAATCCAGAAGCTTTAGCATTTTTCTACAAGAAAAGTAAAAAGAAAAAATACAGGGGTGCCTGGGTGGCTCAGTTGGTTAAGTGTCCAACTTCAGCTCAGGTCATGATCTCACAGTTTGTGAGTTCGAGCCTCACATCAGGCTCTGTGCTGATAGCTCAGAGTCTGGAGCCTGCTTTGGATTCTGGGTCTCCTTCGCTCTCTGCCCCTCCCCCACTCACACTCTGTCTCTATCTCTCTCTCTCAAAAATAAATAAACTTTGAAAAAAAATTTTTTAAAGAAAAAATACACTGACATTCCTTTGTAGGTTTGGCTTAATTGTTGTTGGTTGGTTGGATTTTGTTTTGTTTTTTATGCTTCCTAACTAATTTCTTTAGACTCAAAAGGAAGTCCCCATGGGGCGCCTGGGTGGCTCAGTCGGTTGAGCGCCGACTTCGGCTCAGGTCAAGATCTCGCGGTCCATGAGTTCGAGCCCTGCATCAGGCCCCTGTGCTGACAGCTCAGAGCCCGGAGCCTGTTCCAGATTCTGTGTCTCCCTCTCTCTGACCCTCCCCCATTCATGCTCTGTCTCTCTCTGTCTCAAAAATAAATAAACGTTAAAAAAAAAAAAATTAAAAAAAAAGGAAGTCCCTGAAGAAAGTGGGCCAAAGAGTTTACATTACAAAGATTAAAACACCAACTCGTACACTTGGAATGGAGATGGTTGAGGGTTACCTGGGCTGAGAGAGAGAAAGAATAAAGGGAATGGTGGAGCCAAGACTTTAGAAAAAGACAGAATCTCCAGGCCAGAAGGATCACAGGGGAATTAGGGATGAGAGGGAAAAGTTAGCATGAAATTATGGCCAAGCATCATAAAGTGGCCAGCTCTAGGAAGCAGAGTCGAAGCCAAGATAATGGACTTTCCTTGTGCTTACAGAAAAACCATGTCAGTGGTTGTCATCACTATTGGGTAGAGAATGGTTGTCAGTGTCAGCTGCCTCTACTTCAGCAACGTATTACCCAGCATATGGGCATCCATCTGTGCCCAAAACTCTGCAAAGCCTCTTGTGGGCACTATCTTCACCATCAGTCCAGGACACTCATAAGTACCCCAAAACAGAGCATAGGAAACTGGACTCCCCAAATACAGCAGTGGTAGAAAAGGGAAAGCCCTAGTACAGGTATCTGAGTGGGCTGAAGAGTGGGAAAACTCACCCTTATTTACCACTTTGGCAATTTCTAGGACAGTCACATACATGACAGGTAGGAAAGGGAAAATTTCAGAAAAAGTGCTGGCATGGTTGCAGGGCAGATGAAAACATAATAACATCCTAGGATATAGATATTCTCATTTGACATGTAAGGCAATGGATTCTTAAAGTTAAATACTTACCAGGGCCCCTGGATGGCTCAGTCGGTTAAGCATCTGACTTGGTGCTTAAGCATCAGGTCATGATCTCACAGTTTGCGGGTTCCAGCCCCGTGTTGCGCTCTGTGCTGTCAGCACAGAGCCTGGAGCCTGCTTCGGATTCTACGTCTCCCTCTCCCTGTGTCCCTTTCCCACTTGCGCTCGCTCTCTCTCTCTCTCAAAAATAAATACACATTTAAAAAAAAATTTTTTTAAGTTAAATACTTAAGCCAAGGTCACAGAGCTTGGAGATGCTGAGCCACAGTGCAGACTCAGCCATGACTCTGAAGCACGATGCAACAGTGCCTCACCATTCAGACCTTTGTGGTGGCTTTTTTAATAAATAAAAATGTACAAGAGGTATTTGTGGACATTTTTGGAATCAAAATCCCAACTTCTGACACCAGAAGAATCATATAGCTATCAGAGCGGCCATGGAAACAGATGGTTCTAAGATAATGTGTACAGTATTGGGAGAAGGGATTTTTGGTTTTGGTTTTGGTTTTTGAAAACAATGTAGTTATCTCTATCCATTATTTCTCTAGGTCTCTATGTCTTCAACTCAGGTTGGGGTCTGAGGTTATTACTTGTGGGTGTTTTGTATATGTATATTTCCATCTTAATGAAAAATTAATATGTCCATAGTATGGATCATTTGGCCCACTTAAGTGATAATTTTCAAGGGACAGAGGGATCCAAAATCCATAGAAATCATAGGATTTTAATCCATAAGCATTATTAGGAACTTTTATTTTTTATTATTTTTTTTTAATGTTTATTTTTGAGAGAGAGAGACAGAGACAGAGACAGGGAGTGGAGGGGTGGGGGCACAGAGAGAAGGAGACACAGAATCTGAAGGAGGCTCCAGGCTCTGAGCTGTTAGCACAGAACCCGACGTGGGGCTTGAACTCACAGACTGCGAGATCATGACCTGAGCCGAAGTCAGGCGCTCAACCGACTGAGCCACCCAGGCACCCCAGCATTATTAGGAACTTTTAAAAATTCTTGAATAAAATTCATGGTAATTATAGAAAAAACAAGTGTGAACTATTACGCTTCTAAATCACCACTTTAACAGTTTTGTAATGTATGTAGCCAGTCACACAAAGATTGGCTCTGTCTCATCCGTTTGTCTACTCTGTCTTATTCATTCGTGTCGCTAATGTCAGTCCCATCAGAGTCCATGTTGGGTAAGGAGTAGGAGTGGTGATGTGGGTTGGGCCAGCTCTAGCTCACTGGGCATGGACTGTGCAGCTCTTCCCAGCTTTAGGGGTGTTGGCTTGAAGTCAGCCATGGTGGGAATGTTTACACGATAGAAATCAGCATACACCACAACCCAATACTTTTTTTAATTTTCCTGAAAGCAAGGTGTTAAATATTTACCAGAAACTCCTGAATGGGAGCATTTGCCCACAGGACTGGGGTTAGGAAGACAAAGGGTGCAGAGGACAGACCCGCTATGCTACTGCAAGACCGATTTCCCTGTGAGTTAAACCAACAAGTAGTGTCTATAAAAACAGCAGGGATATTAACTTTTACAATGGTTTTTCATGAACAAAATTCTGGGATTAAAGTCGTCTCTTAACTACAATTACACATTAGCTATCCCGTGACAAGAAAATGAAAAGCTTTAAGTTTAAAAAAAAAAAAAAAAAAAGAGGTTTTTTTAAAACTTCCACCTGCTTTCAGACTGTTCCAAGTAGAGTTTTGGAATTTTTTTTACATGGCATTTACTCACTTCGCAAGCATTCTAATAGAGGAAAATAATATTCACATGTTCCAAGAAAAGAAAAAAAAATCTACATTCAGATAATTCTGTAAAAACATTACCTGTATACCATGGTATTTCATTTGGAGCAAATTCCATATCAGCCTTTCCTCAGGTCATTTATGGAAAAATAACTTTGTTGTTAAGTCTGTCTTTGCCAAGGAAAATAGCATACCCTGATGCCTGCCACCCATGTGAAATAAAGATATATTTTGATAAATACATTTGAAACTTTTTCAAAGACCCACATGCTATACAACAGCAAGTATTTCACAAATATTGGAACACCAGCCACAAGATGCGTCTCTGGTTTCATCCTAGAGCAAGAGCGAAAGCAAGCAAGCCTCTATGACTCTCTCTCAGTGTTGATTTTTCTAAGATTTGTGGAAGTTCCTTGTAAAATGATTCATGATCATGGGCTAGGCTGCCTAATTGAGTGCTTTTTCCTAGTCAGATCGTTCACAGTGCCTCCTGTTTGTGTTTCAAAAGAATCTTTTTTTTCTCAGAGAAGCTTCTTTTTGTGAAATTTAGGTGTAACTACATTTATTGAACTACTGTTAATGGTAGATGTGGAATAACTTATCCCATTAACACAGCTAACATTTATTGAGCATTTACTAAATTGGTGGGCACTGTGCTAAATATAAGCACTTTCATCATCTGATTGAATCCATACAACAGCCCTAGCGCACAGGAAATCTTATTCCCATTTAATACATGAGAACACTGAAGGAGAAGGAAGATTAATAGTTCTCTCAGGGCACCTGAGTGGCCCAGTCAGTTCAGCATCCGACTCTCTTGGTTTCAGGTCAGGTCATGATCTCACGGTTCTTGGGATCAAGTCTGGTGTTGGGCTCTGTGTGGTCAGCGTGGAGCCTGCTTAGGATACTCTCTCTCCCTCTCTCTCTGCCCCTCCCCTCCTAATGCTTCCTCTCCCCTCTCACTCTCTCAAAATGAATAAATAAACTTAAAAAAAAAAAAAAAAAAAACAACTACCTCAAGGTCACCTAACCATTCGATGGCATTGCCAGGAATCAAACCCTGGTGTGACAACAAATTCCACACATTCAACTGCCTGAATATATTAGCTGCAATATCATCGACTAAGGTACCCTGCACATATATTTCCCATTCATTTCCAACACACACAGTTTCTGTGATGCAGGTTTTGTTATTTACCTTTACAGATGATCCTAGCATGGCTCAAAGAGTTTAAGAAACATGTCCAAATTTCCAAAGCTACAGGCAATGATTGCCAGAAGTGGATTTCAAATCCAAGCCTCTAACTCCTTGTCCAGGGCTTTCCTGTGCACTTCTCAGCAGAGTCAAATGATTTAAATGTGTTACAGGTTTAGTTATTTAAAAATTTCAAGGAAATAGCCTTAAGTGATTAAAGTGTCAGTGTTTGGCTATATTAAAAACATGGCATTTATTCAGAGTCTCGATTCTATTACAGTTGAGGGTAACAATAGAAAGTAAATGCTAGAGTAAATCACAGACTCCCCACAATTTTCTGTGAAGAAAATGTCAGAGGGGACATCTATGCTATAGAAGAAGTAGAAATGTATCAACGTCAGCCATAGAAAGAGAGTTGATTACTAAATCCAGGAGGCACTGTGCCAGCCATCCAGAACTCAGGAAGAGAGAGAGATAAACAAAGAGAGAAATCAGGAAGAATCATTTGTAACCTTTAATCACAATAGAGTAGCCAAGAACAGTCCAGCCTGAGTTAAATGTCCATCAAAACTGTCCTGCGGCGGGGGCACCCGGGTGGTTCAGTCGGTTAAGCCATCCTACTTTGGCTCAGGTCATGATCTCGCAGTTCATGAGTTCAAGTCCCTCATCGGGCTCTGTGATGACAGCTTGGAGCCTGGAGCCTGCTTCAGTTTCTGTGTCTCCCTCTCTCTCTGCCCCTCCGCTTCTTGTACTCTGTCTCTCTCTGTCTCTCAAAAATAAGTAAACGTTTAAAAAAAAAAAAAAAAGACTGTCCTGCCCGTGTTCAAGCCTGAGTCACTCCAGCCCTAGCATCAACTCTCACTGTAATGGCTTCCTGATGAGAAAACCACATGCAAATGAAATAACCAGTGATTAGGGGCAATCATAGATAGTATTACCTAGATTTGGGGGGCATTTGTGGAGGATTTAGGGATAATTTGCAACACAGAGCAAGAATGATCATCATGAAGTAAAGGGACATGACATCTATGAGAGTCACCTATATATGGAGTCTGTGCACTCAAGGGAAGGAACAGACTCTCTGAGTCCTCTCACCTTGTCACGTCTCAAGCAGACTCCAACGGGGGTGAATCTGAGTAACACACCATGTAGATATCCTCATTGTATTGCCACACGTGATCACTGATGCTTGGAAGGGAACTCTAGAAATCAGAAACAATGGGCTGGAATGAGTAATTGGAAAAGTATACCATGTTTCTCTTAGCAGAATCAACATCACAAAGATAACTGGTCTCAAGCTGCTGGGAAAAGTAAACACAGCACTCTCTTTTAAGGCGAGGAGCACACAGAGAGCCAACAACCTGACCACTTTGAACCACTTCAGAATCTTGAAATTAAGGAAAAAAAGCAAAGCCACTAATAAAACAAAGGTTATTGATGAAGAGAATCTCTGAACATACTTTGGAAAGGGGTTTAGTTATCAGAAAATTCCCTTTCGTAGGAATTCTAACAAATCAGAGACAGAGTATGGTAATTAGGAAGGTGGGGTGAGGGGTATTATAGAAGAAGGTGTTTAGGAAGGTGGGTAAAGATAAGGACTGTAATAGTGGCAACAGGCTTAGAGACAGTCAAGCAAATTTTCAAGATCTATATTTAGATGCATATATACAAATATATACTAGCGACTTGTGCATGAGGGAGTCTGGAACTCATGCTTGCTTTCTGGAATTATAAGCAAAGACAGAAAGCTTTCCTAGCTGCCTTTAGCCCAGATGAAATGGTATTACTTAGAGCTAAGGTAATATCTATTACTGCAGTGTGTGCTCAGATCTGTCTTCCCGCCATTAGACTGTGAGCCCCTCAAAGAGAGGTCACAAATGCCAAACAAATATTTATTGGACAGAACAAATGAGAAGTATTAAAGTCTACTTGTATTGCCCCAACTAATCTTAAAATTGTCGACCTCAAGAGAGAAATAATACGTCTCGAGCTCTATGCAGACATTCCTTTCTCTTTTAGACCCAAACTAATTCAAAGTCCAATAATTCTAATTTTAAATGATTTCTTGCTGAGGGACACAATGCTTGTTTGAGCTACCCAGTTTGTTGCTGCCTCATTTATCTTGTTCTTAACCCTAGGTCTGCAGCCAGCATCCTGTGGGGTGAGCACCACTCCATACAAAATGAGTGCGAGCAGCATGGCCCTAGCTGACCTTCAGCGGAAGTGTGAAGTCAAGGAAATGTGAGTTTGCTTCCCCCCTACCTCATCTCTCAGCAGCCTAGATCAGGAAGACATTTTGTATATTTTCTTGGAACCATGCCACTCACATAAATTTGGGAATTATAGTTTAAGTCCACCTTTCAATTTCTTAATATCCCTTCTGGAGGTGCTGTGAGACTGTCTAAGGGTTAACATGGCCACTTCTGTGAGAGGGTTAGGGTTAGGGTAGGGTAGGGTAGGGTTAGGTTAGGGTTAGGTTAGGGTTAGGTTAGGGTTAGGGTTAGGGTTAGGGGTGGGGGTAGGGGTAGGGGTAGGTTAGGTCTAGAGGGATGGAAGAATGAACTCCTGCAAATAAGACAAGAGAACATGAACCGCTCATGTACCCAATCCTGACGTCTAAATTTGTTGGAAAGGACAATGAGGGAAGTATAGAAACATCTGATTGGAATCCAGTAAATGAAATGATTATTTGTTACTGACCTCTTAATGCAATGTGTTTGAGAATTCAACCACTATCACACGTCATTGTAGTCTCTTCTTTTGCGTCGCTGCGGAGAAGTCTTCTTTGACATTGTTGTCTTAAACAAAATCTTTTTACTGGTAGCTCTCAGTTCGGAACTCTGTTGTCTCCTGAGAGTCCCCGTGTAGTAGTGATTGAGAACCAGAATCCTGCTTTGAACTTTTTGGCTGAATCTCAGTTTCTCCTCTCCCACCACTTTAATAATTGTTTAATTTATTTAATCATTCTCAGTTTCATAATGCTCATCTTTAAAAGGAATGACAATAATACAATGTCATCCTGGCGTTGTGAGGAATAAAGGAGTTGGTGTGTGGAAAATACTAAGAGAATTGTCTGGCACATCAAAAATTCTTTATTATCTTGCTGTTTAACTATTCTTTACCACATTTAAAACTGCCTGTTTATATATTTATGTATGTATTTACTTATTTATTTATGAACGCTTAATATATCATTTACCCTCTTAACATATTTTTAAGTGTACAATACAGCTGTGTTATCTACTATGTTGTACTTTGGATCTTAAAACTGACTCATCTTGCACTTCTGAATCTTTACTCCTGCTGATTAGCAACTCTTCTTTCCTCCTTCCCCCAGTCTCTGTCAACTTCCATTTATCTGTATTTATATATATTATCTATAAGTTCTAGATATCTTATATAAGGGGAATTATGCAGTATTTGTCCTTCTGTGGCTGGCTTATTTCACTCAGCATAATTTTCTCAAAGTTCTTCCATGTTGTCTCATATTGTAGGATTTCCTTCTTTTTTAAGGCTGATAATATTCTATTGTACATACACCACATTTTCTTTATCCATTCATCTTTTGGGTGGCACTTTGTTTCCATATCTTGGCTATTGTGAATAGTGATTCAGTGAATTTGGGAGTGCTTATATTTCTTTGAGGTCTTGATTTCAATTCTTGGGATAAATACCCATGAGTGGGATTGCAGCATCATTTAGCAGTTTTATTTTTTGTTCTTTCTGAGGGAGTCCATACTGTTTTTCATAGCGGTTGCACCATTTGCATTCCCACCAATAGTGTATAATACTCCAATATCTCCACATTTTTATGAACACTTGGTGTCTTTTATTTTTTTATAATGGCCATCCTAATAGATGTGATGGGATAGCTTATTGTGGTTTTGACTTACATTTTTCTGATAACTAGTGATGTGGAACGTCTTGTCATTTAACTATTGGCCATTTGTACGTCTTCTTTGGAGAAATGTCAAGCCTTTAGACCATTTGCTAAATTGAGTTATTAGATTTTTTGCTTTTGAGTTTTGGAGTTCCTTATATATTTTAGAAATTAATCCCTTATTATAGATATTGAAAATATTCTGCAGGTTGCCTTTTTGCTTCATTGATTATTTCCTTTAATTCACAAAAGCTTTTTAATTTGATGTAGATCCAGTTGTCTAATTTTGCTTTTTTGTTGCCTATGCTTGTGGTATCATATCTATTAAATTATTGTCAAGACCTATGTCATGAAGATTTTCCTGTTTCTTCTAGGAGTTTTATATTGCCAGGTCTTGTGTTTAAGTCTTTAATCCACTTTGAATTGGTTGTTATGTGTGGTATAAGACAAGGGTCCACTTGTGTTCCCTTGCAGATGGATATCCAGTTTCCCCACGCCATTTATGGAAGAGACTATCCTTTCCCTATTGTGTACTCCTGGCTCCCTTGTTGAAGGTGAGTTAACTATAAATGTGTGAATTTTCTTCTAGGCTCTCTATTCTGTTCCGTTGGTCTATGTGTCTATCTTCATATTGACACCATATTTTTCAATTACTATAGCTCTAT
Organism: Panthera onca; assembly: GCF_046562875.1. NCBI lineage: Eukaryota > Metazoa > Chordata > Mammalia > Carnivora > Felidae > Panthera > Panthera onca. Next base: position 57,672,349 of record NC_138342.1, on the reverse strand, counting down.
AATATATTTTGAAATAAGAAATGTGATGTCTCCAGATTTGTTCTTTTTCAAGATTGTTTTGACTATTCAGGCTTTTTGTGGCTCCATATGAATTTTAGAAATGTTCTTTTTTTATTTCTGTACAAAATGATATTGAGTTTTTGATAGAGATTGCATTGAATCTGTAAATTGGGCAGTGTGCACATTTAAACAGTATTGAATGTTCTAATCCACAAAAATGGGATATCTTTCCATTTGTTTGTGTTTTGTTTAATTTCATCCATCACTTATTGGTAGTTTTCAGTGTGCAGATCTTTGACCTCATTGGTTAAATTTATTCATAAGCATTTTATTCTTTTTGCTACTATTGTAAATGAATGTGTTTTCCTAATTCCCCTTTCAGATAATTCATTATTAGTGTACAGAAACACAATTTATTTTCGTATGCTGATTTTGTATCCTGCAGCTTTACTGAATTCATTTCTTAGTTGTAGCAGTTTGGGGTGGGGGGAAGTCTTTAGGGTTTTCTATATGCAAGATCATGTCATCTAAAAACAGACAATTTCACTTCTTCCCTTCTAATTTGGATGCATTTTATTCATTTTTCTTACCTACTGGCCCTGCCTAGGTTTTCCAGTATCAAGTTGAATAGAAGTGGTGAGATTAGTTACCCTCGCCATGTTGTACTTAACTAAGGAACCACAAACAGCTGTGGGAAAGGGAGATAATCTCTTCTGGGATTGTAATAATAACTCTCCATATTGTCTGTGGACATGAAGAGAAGCTTGTCAATGTGTGGAAGGGAAATTTCTCTCAGTGTAGACATTCTGTGTACAAATCATGTCTCTGCAGGCCTTTCCCTGTGGTTTGAGATGGTTTCTCAAATCATGTTGATATAATATTTGTGGACTTAAAGAGTAGGTAATTCAGTATATCATTTGCACTGAGAACACAAGTAATATAGACTCCATAATAAAGACTTTATCCCTAAAAGAGTAAAAGATGCTACCTCTGAGGCAGTTTGATTGTAAATAATGGCAAATGTAACACAGATGATGTAACACAGGACAAAATTTATTGTAGACTGTAAATAACTTCTAGAACTTCTTTGCTATAATTACAGTCTAAAAAGGCAAGGAACCAAATACAAAAGAAAAGTAAAAGAAAAACCAAGTGAGAAAATTTCCTATTAGAATAGGTTTTTTCTTTACTAGTTTTTCACAGGATTTTCCCATTTCATCTCAATTGTTGAATTTGTTGGCATAATGTTGTCCTGAATATCTTTGTCTATTAAAACTGTGCTGATAACCCCTGCTTCATTCCTGATATTGGTGATTCACTCTTGTATTTTTCATGATTGGTCTAGCTTAGGGAATTAACAGTTTGATTTTTTTCAAAGAACCAGCTCTAGGTTTTATTAATTTTCTCTAATGTTTGTTAGTTCCCTATTATGTTGGTTCTCGTTTTAATTATTTCCTTCTTTCTATTTAGTCTGGGTTTACTCTGGGTTTTTTCTAACTTTCTGAGGTAAAATCTTAAGTCATTGATTCAGACCTTTCTTCTTTTCTAAGATAAACATTAAAAGTAATACATCAATTACCTAATTGCTATGATACAAGGAAAGACATATGAAGTGTCAAATATGTGATATAAACAATGAGACTGATATATCACAAACAATACTGGGGAAAACTTCACAGAAGAGGAGGCAGCACTGGATGTGGGCGTGGTTAAAAGGTAGACTAGACGGGAAGGATCTGGAGGCAGAAAGAATGAGTGCAGAGCACAGACTGGAATTATGAGGCTAGCTTGGCTGAGAGGAAAGTGCAGGCAGGTGACTAGAGGGAGACACTATTAAAAGAAGCAGTTTATAATATTCTCAGGAGTATTTGTGGTTTAAGGAGGATTAATAACCCTGGAAATTTAGACCTGGATTGAAGAGATATTTTAAAGCGGCAGAACCCACAGGTCCTATCATATAGATCAACTCTGTGATATATATTCCCCCTTGACTTATATTTATTTTTTAACGTTTATTTTTGAAAGAGACAGAGCGTGAGTGGGGGAGGGGCAGAGAGAGAGGGAGACACGGGATCTGAAGCAGGCTCCAGTCTCTGAGCTGTCAATACAGAGCCCAACGCGGGGCTTGAACCCATGAACTGTGAGATCGTGACCTGAGCCCAAGTTGGATGCTTAACCGACTAAGCCACCCAAGTGCCCCACCCTTGACTGATATTTAAAAGTTAGTTTCTGAGGAGCCAAGATGGCAGAACAGCATGGAAGTTTTTTGTGTGTCTCACGTCCATGAAATACAGCAAGACCAACACTAAACTATCCTACATACCTAGAAAACTGATCACAGGATTAACACAATAATCTGCACAATCTGAACCACAGAATTCAGCAGGTACATGGCGTGGAGAGGTGAACTTGGGGAGAGAGAAGCCAGCAGTGGGTAAGGAGCTGCCTTTGCAGGTGGAGAGAGGACAGAGACTGGGGTGGGGGAGAATACGGGAAAGCACCCCTTCCCAAAAGCAGCTGGAGAGAAAGTGGAAAATTGGAAACAGCCGCAGGGACTAAACTAAAAAGGGAGAACGAAGAGGGCTTAAATTCCATTAAGACTGTAAACAAGGGGAGCACAAAGTCTGCAACCCTGCAGCTCAATACCTGGCGGTGCTCTGGTGGGAAGGGTGAATCCCCAGGAACAGAGTGGGGTCCAGGATTCTCGGGCCACACAGGGAAAAGCGGTTCCACTGCTAGAAGGACATTTGGTAGAGACCGTTGAAGCCACCTGGTCCCAGTAGACCCCCAGAACATAGCCACATTTACTGGTGCTGGAACAAGGTCATTAAGGGTGAAGCCTGGTGCCAGATGTGTGTTGTTATTTTCCATAATCCCTGAAAAGCTGCTGCTACACTATCTCGAGAGCTTTTTCTGGGGCAGGCTGGCACCTGGCCGCAGTCTCAGGGCACCGGCAGCAGCAGGGTCCAGCAGGCATTCCTCGGTGCAGCAGGCATTAGGCCATTGCTCGGTGAGACCCTCCTGCAGAGAGATGGAACGGGTCAAAGCCGTGTCCTTCAGAAGTAAGGGGCCGGGGAAAACAGCCACATCTGACACAAAACTTGGGAGACAGGTACTGCCTGGGGCTTGGTCACAGACAGTGAAGAAGCGGGGAGTGGACGAAAGCTGAAGACAGAGGATGGGTTCACGATTGCTGATCGGAGAGAACAGAGTTCCCCCACTAGAGACTGGGTAGCTGGGTGACGCCATTTTCACCGCTCCCGCACATGCGCATAGGCACCTATGAGCGCTGCAACAATCCACCCCAGTAGGCTAGCAGTGCCATCTAGTGGAGAATGGAGCTGTTACACTGAGCCCCGCCCAACTGGGCCAACCTCGCTCTTCAAGAACACAAGTCTCACCACCGGCTTAGTTTATGGACTATAAAGTGCTACCTAGTCTGACTTCTAGGGGAAAACGAAGTAATTTCAGTCCTATTTCAATCTGTTAGCAGGTCCATCTATTCAATTTTCTTTCTTTTTTTTTCCTTTTTCTTTTCTTTTACACTATTCTTTTTCTTGAATACAGAAAGAGAAAAAATTCATTTTTATTTTCAATTTGTATTAAAAATATTTTTCTTTAATTTTTTTTACTATATTTTTACTTTTGCGTAAAATAGAATTTTTTCAAATTCTATCTTACTTCCATCATTCTATTTTAGTCTACTTCAGTGTATTCACCTTTTCAAATTTTCAAATGATTTCCTTGTTTTCTTTTTTCTTTTTTCTCTTTTTCATTTCTTTTCTTTTTCTTGAAGGCAGAAAGTAAAAAAATTAATTTTTACTTTCAATTTTTATTAAAAATATTTTTCTTTAATTTTTTTACTATATATATTTTTTTGCTTTTATGTAAATTTTTTCACATTCTATTTTACTTCCATCATTTCATTTTAGTCTACCACAGTGTATTCACTTTTTCAAATTTTCAAGTGATTTCTTTTTTTCTTTTCTCTTTTTCGTTTCTTTTCTTGAATACAAAAAGAGTGAAAAAATTCATTTTTATTTTTAATTTTTATTAAAAATATTTTTCTTTAATTTTTCCCTACTATATTCTTTACTTTTGTGTAATTTTTTTCAAATTCTATTTTACTCCCATCATCTCATTTTAGCCTAGTTCAGTGTATTCATTTTTTCAAATTCTCAAACTATTTCCTTTTTTTTCTTCCCCTTTTTTTTCTCTAACCTGTCAAACCACTTTCAACACCCACACCAAAACACACCTAGGATCTAGCATCATTTATTAGATTTGTGTGTGTTTGTGTGTTTAAGTTTTTAATTTTAATATTTTTTTATTTTAATTTTTTTAATTTTAATTTTTCCATGTCATTAATTCCTTTTCTCCCTTCAAAATGAGAAAACGAAGCAATTCACCCCAAAAGAAAGAGCTTGAAGAAACGACAGCCAGGGATTTAACCAACACAGATACAAGCAAGATGTCTGAACCAGAATTTAGAAACATGATAATAAGAATACTAGCTGGAGTCGAAAACAGATTAGAATCCCTTTGTGCAGAGATAAAAGAAGTAAAAAATAGAATGAAATTAAAAATGCTATAACTGAGCTGCAATCATGGATGGATGCAGAGGCGACAAGAATGGATGAGGCAGAACAGATTATCAGCAATATAGAGGACAAACTTATGGAGAATAATGAAGCAGAAAATAAGAGGGAGACTGAGGCAAAAGACCACAATTTAAGAATTAGAGAAATCGGTGACTTGTTAAAAAGGAACAACATCAAATCATAGGGGTCTCAGAGGAAGAAGAGAGAAAAATAGGAGTACAAGGGTTATGTGAGCAAATCATAGCAGAAAACTTTCCTAACCTGGGGAAAGACACAAACATCAAAATCCAGGAAGCACAGAGGACTCCCATTAGATTCAACAAAAACCGAACACCAACCGACTCTAACCTACAAGGGAAGACAGATCAGGTTTGCAGCAGACCTATCCACAGAAACTTGGCAGGCCAGAAAGGAGTGGCAGGATATATTCAATGTTCTGAATCAGAAAAATATACAGCCAAGAATTCTTTATCCACAAAGGCTGTCATTCAAAATAGAAGGGGAGATAAAAACTTTCCCAAACAAAAATTAAAGGAGTTTGTGACCACTAAACCAGCCCTGCAAGAAACTTTAAGGGGGAAACTCTGAGGAGAGAAAAGATTGGAAAAAAAACCCATATATATATATATAGAGAGAGAGAGAGAGAGACAGAGAGAGAGACATAGAAATAAATAAATAAATAAATACCAAAAGCAACAAAGATTAGAAAGGACCACAGAACACCACCAGAAACTCCAACTCTACAAGCATCATAATGGCAGTAAATTCATATCTTTCAGTACTCACTCTAAATGTCAATGGACTCAATGCTCCAATCAAAAGACATTCTGTTACGCAAGACAAAGGGTAACAGAATGGATAAGAAAACGGGATCTATATGCTGTTTACAAGAGAACCACTTTAGACCTAAAGACACCTACAGATTGAAAATAAGGGGATGGAGAACCATCTATCATGCTAATGGTCAACAAAAGAAAGCTGGAGTAGCCATACTTATATCAGACAATCTAGACTTTAAAATAAAGACTGTATCAAGTGATGCAGAAAGGCATTGTATCATCATCAAGGGGTCTATCCACCAAGAAGACCTAACAATTGTAAACATTTATGCACCAAAAGTGGAGCACCCAAATATATAAATCAATTAATCACAAACATAAAGAAACTCATCAATAGTTATACCATAATAGTAAGAGACCCCACTCACAACAATGAACAGATCATCTAATCAAAAAATCAACAAGGAAACAATGGCTTTGAATGACATACTGGACTAGATGGATTTAACAGATATATTCAGAACATTTCATCCTAAAGCAGCAGAATATACATTCTTCTCCAGTGCACATGGAACATTCTCCAGAATAGACCACATACTGGGACATAAATCAACCCTAAGTAAGTACAAAAAGATCCAGATCATACCGTGCATATTTTCAGACCACAACGCTATGAAACTCGAAATCAACCACAGGAAAAAAATTGGAAAGGTAACAAATACTTGGAGACTGAAGAACATCCTACTAAAGAATGAATGGGCTAACCAACCAGTTAAAGAAGAATTAAAAAGTATATGGAAGTCAATGAAAATGATAATACCACAACCCAAAACCTCTGATGCAGCAAAGGAGGTCATAAGAGGAAAGTATATAGCACTCCAGGCCTTCCTAAAGAAAGAAGAAAGATCTCAGATACACAACCTAACCTTATGCCTTAAGGAGCTGGAAAAAGAACAGCAAATAAAACCCCAAAACAGCAGAAGACAGGAAATAATAAAGATTACAGCAGAAATTAATGCTATTGAAACCAAAAAAAACAGTAGAACATATCAATGAAACCAGAAGCTGGTTCTTTGAAAGAATTAACAAAATTGATAAACCACTAGCCAGTTGGATCAAAGAAAAACGAAAGGACCCAAATAAATAAAATCAAGAATGCAAGAGGAGAGATCACAACCAACACAACAGAAATAAAAACAATAATAAGAGAATATTATGAGCAATTATATGCCAGTAAAATGGGTAATCTGGAAGAAATGGACAAATTCCTAGACATATACACTACCAAAACTGAAACAGGAAGAAATAGAAAATTTGAACAGACCCATAACCAGTAAGGAAATCGAATTAGTAATCAAAAATCTGCCAAAAAAACAGAGTCCAGGGCCAGATGGCTTTCCAGGGGAATTCTACCAAACATTTAAGGAAGAGTTAACACCTATTCTCTTGAAGCTGTTCCAAAAAATAGAAACAGAAGGAAAACTTCCAAACTCTTTCTATGAAGCCAGCATTACCTTGATTCCAAAACCAGACAGAGATCCCACTAAAAAGGAGAACTATAGACCAATTTCCCTGATGAACATGGATGCAAAAATCCTCAACAAGATATTAGCCAACTGGATCCAACAATACATTAAAAAAATTATTCACCACGACCAAGTGGGAATTATACCTGGGATTCAGGGCTGGTTCAATATCCACAAAACAATTAAAGTGATTTGTCACATCAATAAAAGAAAGGACAAGAACCACATGATCCTCTCAAATAGATGCAGAGAAAACATTTGACAAAATACAGCATCCTTTCTTGATAAAAACCCTCAAGAAAGTAAGGACAGAAGGATCATACCTCGAGATCATAAAAGCCATATATGAATGACCCAACGCTAATATCATCCTCAATGGGGAAAAACTGAAAGCTTTTCCCCTTAGGTCAGGAACAAGACAGGGATGTCCCCTCTTGCCACTGTTATTCAACATAGGATTGGAAGTCTTAGCCTCTGCAATCAGACAACACAAAGAAATAGAAGGCATCCAAATCGGCCAGGAGGAGGTCAAACTTTCACTCTTTGCAGATGACACGATACTCTGTATGGAAAGCCCAAAAGATTCCACCAAAAAACTGCTAGAATTGATTCATGAATTCAGCAAAGTCGCAGGATATAAATTCAACGTTCAGAAATCGGTTGCATTCCTATACACCAACAATGAAGTGACAGAAAGAGAAATCAAGGAAGCGATCCCATTTACAGTTGCACAAAAAACCATAAAATACCTAGCAATAAATCTAGCCACAGAGGTGAAAAATCTATATGCTGAAAACTATAGAAAGCTTATGAAAGAAATTGAAAAAGACACACAAAAAAATGGAAAAAGATTCCATGTTCTGGATAGAAAGAACAAATATTGTTAAAATGTCCATACTACCCAAAGCAATCTACATATTCAATGCAATACCTATCAAAATAACACCAGCATTCTTCACAGAGCTAGAACAAATAATCCTAAAATTTATATGGAACCAGAAAAGACCCCAAATAGCCAAAGAAATCTTGAAAAAGAAAACCAAAGGCAGGAGACATCACAATCTCAGACTTCAAAGTATACTACAAAGCTGTAATCATCAAGATAGTGTGGTACTGGCACAAGAACAGACACTCAGATCAATGGAACAGAATAGAGAACCCAGAAATGGACCCACAAGCATATGGCCAACTAATCTTTGGCAAAGCAGGAAAGAACATCCAATGGAATAAAGACAGTCTCTTCAGCAAGTGGTGCTGGGAAAACTGGACAACGACATGCAGAAGAATGGACAGGGACCACTTTCTTACACCATACACAAAAATAAACTCAAAATGGATGAAAGACCTCAATGTAAGACAGGAAGCCATCAAAATCCTTGAAGAGAAAGCAGGCAAAAACCTCTTTGATCTTGGCCTCAGCAACTTCTTACTCAACACATCTCCGGAGGCAAGGGAAACAAAAGCAAAAATGAACTACTGGGACCTCATCAAAATAAAAAGCTTCTGCACAGTGAAGGAAACAATCAGCAAAACTAAAAGGCAACTGACAGAATGGGAGCAGATATTTGCAAACGAATATTAGATAAAGGGTTAGTATCCAAAATCTATAAAGAACTTATCAAACTCAACACCCAAAAACCAAAGAATCCAGTGAAGAAATGGGCCAAAGACATGAATAGACCCTTCTCCAAAGAAGACATCCAGATGGCCAACCGACACATGAAAAAATGCTCAACATCAATCATTATCAGGGAAATACAAATCAAAAACACAATGCGATACTACCTCACACCTGTCAGAATGGCTAACATTAACAACTCAGGCAATAACAGATGTTGGTGAGGATGCAGAGAACTAGAGGAACCCTTTTGCACTGCTGGTGGGAATGCAAACTGGTGCAGCCACTCTGGAAAACAGTATGGAGGTTCCTCAAAAAACTAAAACTAGAACTACCCTACATACCAGCAACTGCACTACTAGGCATTTATCCATGGCATACAGGTGTGCTGTTTTGAAGGGACACATGCACCCCCATGTTTATGGCAGCACCATCAACAATAGCCAAAGTATGGAAAGAGCCCAAATGTCCATCGATGGATGAATGGATAAAGAAGAGGTGGTATATATATACAATGGAGTATTACTCGGCAATCAAAAAGAATGAAACCTTTCCATTTGCAACTACGTGGATGGGACTAGAGGGTGTTATGCTAAGTGAAATTAGTCAGAGAAAGACAAATATCATATGACGTCACTCATATGAGGACTTTAAGAGACAAAACAGATGAACCTAAGGGAAGGGAAACAAAAATCATATAAAAACAGGGAGGGGGACAAAACAGAAGAGACTCATAAATATGGAGAACAGAGGGTTACAGGAAGGGTTGTAGGAGAGGGGATGGGCTAAATGGCTAAGGGGCACTAAGCAATCTACTCCTGAAATCATTGTTGCACTATATGCTAACTAATTTGGATGTAAATTTAAAAAAATAAGAAATAAACAAGAAAAAAATTGAACTCACTATAAAAAAATAGAAAATAAAAGTGAGTTTCTGACTGAAGCAAGGGGAACACCATTCATCAGTAGATAAATGCAGTAATGAAAACAATGGCAAAACTAACAGAGGCATGGTTTTTCTTTTTTTCCCTCCAGACGACCCTATGAGAGTAAGGACAGCAGCTATTTTATCCACCAGTTTTATTAAGCATATATCACAATACCTAGCAAGAATCAGTACTTAATAAATAAATGCTGAATATATTGTGAATAAATAAATTCCCTATGTGTAGCTTCCTTAGAGTTGCAGGGGTTTGTTTTTTTTTTTTTTTTTTTTTATCCTACTGTTTAATCATTTGCAATTTTTTCTGTGATCTATTAAAATACAAATGAATTTAAGAGACTCTAGAGTTTGAATTTAAAAACAATAACAACTTTCTGCCATGTCTCAAAATAATTGGAGTCAGCCAGAATTCACAAAGTCAGGGTCGGAAAATCACTGCTACAGATAGTTATGCCGAAGGGATTCAAACACTCTTTTAAAACACTTCTTTGCAACCTTCAAAGTGAAGGTTTTGTTAACCTTGTGAAAGCTGTGCATGTGAACAGATGTACTCTGGAAAAACAAAATTTGATCAATACTGGCCAGAGAACAAAGGGGTTCAGACCTGAATGATTTCCACGTTTGGCTCTGGCCTATCAATCACAGGTGATGGCAGCGACCACTCTGCTGTGACAGAGAAGAGCTATACTGATTTCCGTTAGACATGCTTCTGCTAAAATAGATTAATTCTTAGTCATCAGAATCTGATTTAGACTCAAGCTTAGCAGGCTGATTTTCAGCCTATGGGAATAAAGTCACGGTAATTTTCTGATCATTTAATGGAAAAGAAGCCAGCGAAGATAAAAGAAAAACACCACACCACAGCAAGAGGCTACCAGTGTCAAATATTTTCTACATCTCAGGCCTGTTAAACATCATATGATTGGGCGGTTACTTTTAAAGGCATAATTCCCCTAATAATTAGGAATGGGATTGTTCTCAGGGTGCCTAGTTTACTACTATGGAAAATGTCACTGGAACAAGGCTAATTAAAGCTTTGCTTTATCATCACCATCTAGCTCTGGTTGCTATAGTTCCCTAAGATTTGATGCAATGGTCTTGGGCTATATTTTACTTCCAAAGATACACAGGGTGTTTTGGAGCAAACAGTAAACAGAAAGGAATATTCCAGTGGGAACTTGATTTCTAAGGAAATAGTAATTGGTGGGTTTTCTTCACTTTATTTCTTTGTTTTGTTTTTAATTTTTTCAAAATTTTTAATGTTTATTTATTTTTGAGAGAGAGAGAGAAAAAGAATGGGAGAGCGGCAGGAAGAGAGGGAGACACAGAATCTGAAGCAGGCTCCAGGCTCCCAGCCGTCAGCACAGAGCCCACAACCCACCAAGTGTGAGATCATGACCTGAGCTGAAGTTGTATGCTTAACTGACTGAGCCACCCAGGCGCCCCCACTTTATTTCTTTCACTGAAATGGCCATGCTTCTTCCATAATCAACATGGCTGATATACACATATACTTACTAAATGCATGTATGCCTTCCAGAGGCATTTACCAGATACTGAACACAATGTAATGAATAGCTCCTGGTCCTTGCCCTTGGGATTGCCCAGGCCCCTGGGGAGACAGTGTGAGAAGCCTATGGAAAGGAGATGAGTAAAAGGTGCTATGGAAACCCTGATCCTGGGGAAGTTTAGGGAGGCATACCTCAGGTAGTTGCCATCTAGCTGAGTCTTGAAGCATTAGGAGGACTTTGCCAGGATTATGAACTTGCAGTCAAACCTGGCAGTACACAGTACCCTCTTGGAACTCCTCTGCATGGATTTTCCTTGAATAAACATTTTGTTTTGGAATGATTTTAAATTTACAAAGGAAATACAAAAAAACTTACAAAAAAATACAGTTTTCCCCTAACATTAACATCTTACATGACCACGGTACATTTATTGAAATGGAGAAATTAACATTGGTGTAATACTATTAAGTAAACAACACCCATTAATCCCATTTCACCAATTCTTCCACTGACGTTCTTCTTCTCTTCTAGGGTCCAATTCAGCATACAGCGTTGCATCTAGTTGTCACTTCCCTGAGCTTGCACCACTCTGTGATAGATTTCTAGTATTTTTCATGACTGACAATTTTAAAGAGAATTGCCTGTGCATTTTATAAAACTATTTCAGTTTAGATTTTTCTGATGTTTTCTCATGATTGAATTGGAATTATGGGTTCGGGGGAAGAATATCACAGAGGTGAAGTGTGTTCATAGCATCAAATCAGAGGCACGTAGCATCAACCTGACAGCATCATCGATGTTAACCTCTATCACGTGGGTAAGTATAGCAAGTATAAGTAAGTATAGCAAGTCTGCCAAGTATAGCAAAGTTATCATTTTTCCCTTTTTCTATTTTCTTCTTTGTAGAAGAGTCAATAGGTCCATCCCACACTCAAGGAAATAGTATCTACACATACCATTTTAATGACTTTGTAAAGCAGGATTTTGTGAAGAAGATTTTTCCTTCTCCCTTATTTATTTTTCTATGTAATAATTTATTTATTTCAGTTGGGACAGATATATTTATTGTATACTTTGGGTTATTATTGAAGACTACAGTATTTACTTTATTGCTAAAATTGTTCCAGCTTTGGCCATTGGGAGCTCTTTCCCTTTATCTCCTGGGTCTTCTGACAGACCCCCATATTTACATTCTTCTAGCATTTCCTTGGTTTTTTTTGGCACAAGATGCTACAAGATCACATGGTATTATCCATGAACCGGTCTTAGAATCAACCATTTCTTAGTGAGCCTTGTCTCATTTTATGGGAAAACAGTATTTATTAACAAAGATATGCACACTGGGTGTGGCATTTTTGCAGTGTGTTTATAACCTGAGATAAAAACACAAGGATGAAGGAAATAGAAGAAATGTCAGTCAAAAAATAATGGAAGCTGGAAAAGTAACTGGCCAAGTGTAAATGTCTTAACAGACAAAGGAAAATAGAAGTAAACCAGCTGTGGCAGAAATACAGAGGCAAGCCAGTTGGTACCACAGAATCCCAGAAAGACTTGGGATCGGAGGCTCAAGCTACCTCTGAAAAATGGGAGTGCAGGTAGGCTAAAAAGAGAAGAATGGATAAACAGTGATATAATAAGCTGTTTGATCCCTAGTTTCCCTCCCACACCATGTATACCCAAGCAATTATCCTTCCCACACTAGCACAGGACTGGGGCTTTACTCTCTGGAGAAGTCCAACCAAAAGAACTCTGGACTTGGGAACTGTAGGCTTAGTTGAGGAAGTGTCTGACTGAAAACAAGAGAATTAAATAAAAGGTTCTACAAGAAATTTTGAGACCTCCTATCCCCACCCTTTTTTGTCTCTGACAGCACAATCAGCCAGATTAGAGGATTTCTCTCTGGATAAACCAAAAGAAAAGACCCACGTGTAGTGACAGTTGTGGGGGGAGGGGAGGGTCCCAACATAAGTGATCCAGTCAGCCTCCCTTACAATGAATATCACAAGACAACACCACAAGTAACTTGTAGGAACTTCTTCTCCCCCCACCTTTTTTTGTTGTTGTTGTAAAAGGTATCATGCACAAAGAATGTGTATAACATATTTATATAATGTTATATATACATAAATATATATGCAATTTTTATATATGTATATATATGAAAATACATATATGAAGAACAATTATATAATTATAAAAATTAACATTGTGTAGCTACTACCAAGGTTAAGATAAAAAATAATTATAAAAATAAATAAACATTTTGTAGCCAACCACCAAGGTTACAAAATTGCCAGTACTATAGAAGGAGACCACTGATTGCTATTCCCTTCCCTTACTTTTAGAAGTAACCATAATTCCAATTTTTAGGCTTCTTTTACCATTATGTAGACTATATACATATCCATAAAATATAGTTTACTTTTCCTTTTAAAAAATTTACAGACACAGAGTTACACTAGTATATTATTTATAACTTGATTCTTCCTTCAACATACTATTTGAGAGATTGATATATGTTGATTATGATGGTTAATTTTATGTGTCAACCTGACTGGTCCACAGAGTGCCCAGACATTTGGTCAAATATTGTTCTGAGTGTTTCTGGATAAGATTAACATTTGAATTGGTAGGTAGTAAAGCAGATTGCCATCCCTAATGTTGACAGGCTTCGTCCAAATAGTTGAAGGTCTAAATGGAAAAAACAAAAACAAAAACAAAACAAACAAACAAACAAAACGCTCCAGTGAGTAAGAACTCTTTCCTGCCTACCTTTGAGCTGAGACTTCATTATTGTTTGGTTTTTCCCCTGACTTTGGACTCTCACTGAAACACTGGCTCTTCCTGAGTTTTGGGCCTACTTGGCATTTGGCCTGAAACTACACCATTAGCTGTCTTGGTTCTCAGGTCTTTGAACTTGGACTGGAACTACACCATTGACTCTACTGGATCTCCAATTTGCCACCTCACCCTGCAGGTCTCCGAACTTGTCAGCCTCCATAATCATGTGAACCTATTCCTATAATAAATCCCACTCCCTCTCTCTCTCTACATCCTATTGATCCTATTTCTCTCGGGCACCCTGATCAATACATTGATGAATATGTGCAGTTTGTTCATTTCCTTTTCTGTATAGAATATATTTATTTTAATATTAATGAATGTTTTGTTTGGGATTATTATAATACCAATTTGGGATGGTTATAAATAATACTACTATGGGCATCTCTGTCCATGTGTCCTTGTACACATAAGCCTAAATTTTTCTTGGATATATAACTAGGAATTAAATTCCTGTCAGAGCCATAGATTCAGCACAATATAATTTTTTAAGACTCAGCAAAAAAAAAAAATTTTTACAAATCAAGATACTTATTCTAAGATATACGTGAAATTCAAAGGATTAAGAAGAGCCCACACAGTTTTGAAAAAGAGTTGGAGGAGTTAACCTACCTCATTTTAAGACTTATTATAAAATGAAAGTAATCAAGATAGTATACTATTTGTGTCAAGAATGACGAATTGATCAATGGAACAGAATGGAGAGAATAGAAATATGCTCACACATATTGTCAATTGATTTCTAACAAAGACGCAAAGCAATTTCATGAAGGAAGAATAGTTATTTGCCAAATGGTGCTGGAACAATCGGATACCCATATGCAAAATAATGAACCTTGACTGTTACCTCATATTATATACACAATTTATCTTGAAATAGGCCACAGAACTAAAAGTAACAGCTAAGATTATAAAACTTCTAAAATCTCAGTGACCTTGGGTTTGGTAAAAAATCACTTATATACAACACAAAAAGAACAAAATCCGAAAGAAAATTTTCAACAAATTGGCAGCAAAGTTTAAAATTTTCACTCTTCAAAAAACACTATTAATAAGATGAAAAGGTGAGCCATAGACTTGGGGGAAATTTCTCAGCAATTTCATTCCTAGGTTTATACCTAAGAGTCTGCGGTACCCACAATCACATATAAGGATGGTCATAGCAGCTTCATTCATGATAGCTTCAAACTGGAAATGACCCATATACTGGAAAACTACACAGCACTAAAAAGCAAATTACTGATGCACACCACAACATGGATGGCTTTCACAGCTACTATGTTCAGCCAAAGAAGCTAAACAGAAAAGAGTATACATTACATGAAATTTAAGAACAGACAAAACTAAGGTGATCAAAGATGATAAAAGTCAGAATAGTGGTTACTTACAGGAGATGGGATAAGTATTGACTGAGAAAGCTCACAAGAGTACCTCTTGGAATTCTGAAGATATCCAACATCTTGATCTAAATGGTGGTTATACAGGTATATACAAATGTAGGGTTTCATTGAGCTGAATACTTAAATTTAGTGTACTGTATGCTTCAGCTGTAAAAAGATGTTATAGAAGTGAATAAATAAATTATATATATGTTATCTTACATAAGAAATAGGAATTGTGTTTCTGGCCCCATAGATTATATTAATGCTACTGGTCAGCTAAAGCAAGGGAATTTTACAGCATATGTTTATAGGATGGATAAAATGTGTCTCTAACTTCCTATTATAGAGCTGATGAGGTTAGAGTTATGTTAGACTTTACTGATTTATAGAGTTTATGGATTTATAGAGTTGTGTTTCCTCCTCCATCTGGGAGGATTATACTTTACCACATCCAGTCATGGCCACATCATTTGCTTTGGCCAATGAAAAGTAATTGGAAGAAACACAGGCCACCTGTGAGCAGAAGCTTTTAGAGCTTTTATTTTTTTTTATTTTTTAATTTTTTTTTTTTCAACGTTTTTTATTTATTTTTGGGACAGAGAGAGACAGAGCATGAACGGGGGAGGGGCAGAGAGAGAGGGAGACACAGAATCGGAAACAGGCTCCAGGCTCCGAGCTGTCAGCCCAGAGCCCGACGCGGGGCTCGAACTCACGGACCGCGAGATCGTGACCTGGCTGAAGTCGGACGCTTAACCGACTGCGCCACCCAGGCGCCCCGCTTTTAGAGCTTTTAGATGTCTGCCATCTTCTCTGCTCCCTCTGCCAAGACTGGCAGTGTGTAGACAGAGGCTGCCCCAACAACCTAGGTTCTGGAATGAAGAAGACCTGGTGAAGGACCATATTGATAAGTAGCCTGACAAATTAATCTTTGATGTTAAAATCCACTGAGATTTTTAAGATCTCTATTAGCATAGTATTATTTAGCCTAAACTAGTTTATGAAGAAATTGGTATCAAGAAATGCAGTGCTACCCTAACAAAAACCTAAGCTATGTGACATTGGCTCAGGGGCCAGCCAATGGGCAATATGGAAACTTTGTTAATGGAGTCTGGAAAGATGACAATCCGTATTATGCATTGGCAAAACATTTGGTAGAACATTTGCTTGTGTTAACTTGGGAGATTGTTAATATATTGAGTGATCTTTGGATTTAGGTATAGAGGTTGGCAAATAAAATTAGTGGCACACCTTACTTCTTATATATTACAAGACAGATTAATTTAAGAAAAATAAAGTCAATTTGCAATCAGAGATGAAAGGGAATAAAATTGTTTCTCTTCCTTAAACATAAAAGATGAAACTGAGAGTCATTTGACCTACAAAAGGGCAAATTAAACTCACCTCATTTCAAGGGCCAAATCAAATATATGGCCATTATATTCTTTGTTATAAGTTTTGAATTAATTAAGATGGAGTCCTTTTAGTTAGATAAAATAGCTCACGGATAAGAGATTAAGGCCATGAATTGACACCCACTACCAAGGAACTTGATTAGCTAAAGTCATCTGTAATTAAGTTTAGAGAAAGAGGCATGTCTTGAAAAGATTAGGGATGAGGCTATAGGCACATGAAACTGGATGGAATATGAAGGATGGAAATAAATAAAAAATCCTAATTCTGAGAACATTGTACTAGTTGGGACTAAATATAATTGTGAGTGATCTTGACTAAAAATGACCCTTGGAGCCCCCAATAGTCCATGTAGTGGAAATAGGCTAAGAAAGTGGTTTACCCCTAAGGAGAACATATCCTCCAATGTCCTCTTCAATTGTGGCCAAGAAAGATACACTTGGAGAAGATAAACTTTCCAGAGAGTCAAGCCAAGAGTTACAGAGGCTAACAGCCAGGGAACTTATTCTCTGGGAACAGAAGAGGGGTCTAATCAAAAAGTGTTCCTTCTTCTCAGGAGGCAGGGGAGTGGGAGGCATTCTTGAAACACTTACCCAATGTGATTTCAGAATTGCTTCATGTTTCTTGTGATTTCTCTTCCTGAAAAGGGAATATTCCCTGCAGTTATGCTCTCTGTCCTCTAACATTAACTTGTGGGTGTGTGGGTCTCTTAATGAAGAGAAACCACACTCAGACCTGATGTAGTAAAGACAATACCAAAATGGTTTACCTTCATCTTGATGCTATTCCTGAAAATTTGGATTTTTCTCCTCTGAGGGAATTGAGTGTATTTTGTATGCAGAAAGGAAGGAAGCAAATATTTCCGAATAAAATTGAGGTCTGTGCTAAATTTTGTTTTATACTATTCTTCATTTGTCTTTCTCTGAGGAAGGATTATATAACCCTCCCTGTTAACCTCAGACTTCGTCATATGGCTTGCTTGAAACAATGAAATATGAGCAGAAGTTATCCATAGTTCTCTTGTGCTCTACTTTCACTATCGTATGGAATTCAGCTATATCCATGGGGGCTACTCCATCAACCTGGATCATGAAGCAAAGATGACAGGGAGCAGAGCTTCAGCCAACCTGTAATGGACTTGTTGCAAGAGTCAGAAACAAATCTTTGTTGTTATAAGCCCATGAGTTTTTGAAGCCTTTGTTCCTCAACATAAGTTTTCCTGTGCTAAATGATAGGGCTTTTTTCCCCCTTTTGGAGTCTTTTTGAACATAGTGACCTTCTAAAGATGTACTTGAGCCCCGTAGCAGCCACCCCACTAGAGAGTGCTTCAGCTGTTAAGAACATGAGTCACTCTCTTGTGCTACAAGAATAAGTGCTAACATGTAGTGTTGGGGGAGTCAGGCTTGCTTTCTTGTGTTCTCATGACATCGCTGAAGTTGGGAAGACACTTGTGGAAGCTTAGCTCAACCGGTTTCCACTTGGGCTTGGGATCAAGAAGTAGTATTCCCAGCGAACTGCACAAGAGATGGAAAACCTACTGTAGGAAATTAAAAGAACCACCAGCATATTGTCTGTGCTTGCTTTGAACCAGAAAACTGAATTTACTCTCATGGTGTCACAGAAACTCAAAAGTCTTGAGTGCCTAACAGGATCCATGGAAGCCTCACCTGTAGAGCTGGTTGCCATTTATTGGCTTCTAAAGGTATATATCTATCATCTTAGTCAGAGAGGCCTTTGCTGAGCCCACTGGCTTGCCATTGCAGTGGGATCTAGGGTATAACAGAGCTGAAAGACCTCAGAATATTTATCCAGAAAAGGAACAGCATCAACAACCTTGCCTGTCTGGGTGAATGGGGAAGAAAAATGGATTACTAAAAAAAGCTGTTTAATGGGATATTTCTTAAGTGAGAACTTTTACGTTACAAAGCATATTATTAACGTGAACTGTTATCATGTATTAGCATAGCTTAGTGGTTAAGGGAAGAGATTCTGGGGCCAGACTGTTCCAGGCAGGTCTACCACTTATTAGATACACGATTGTCTTAGGTCAGGCTCCTGGGCAGAGATGTCCATGCAGGAGACTTACTGGACGGTGCTCTCAGGATCAACCCTCACAGGGAGTGAAGAGAACAGAACTGGGTGGAAGGACAAATTGGATCAGACATAGTTGCAATACAGGCTTCAGCTGATCCCCTCGTGGTTGCTCAGGACCTAGAATGGTTTTTCAGAGATGTCCTGAACTGAGGTAAGGGTCATTGGATGTGGGTTGCTTTTGAGGGAGGGGAATAACTGTGGGTACAGAAATTTGCTGTGGCTAAAGGAAATTTCTGAGGAAGACTCACCTGTGACTGTCAGCAGCCAGAATACCTACAATGACAGCCCGGGTCCTGAAAAAGTGCTGAGAAGTGCCCTGCAGCACGTCAGTTACTAAGGACAAGTTACTTAACCTTCTATCCCTTGGTTTCTTTGACTATAACATGGAAAGATAATGGTACCTTTCTCATTGGGTTGTTATGAGGATAGATTAA
The DNA here is from genome assembly GCF_046562875.1 of Panthera onca. NCBI lineage: Eukaryota > Metazoa > Chordata > Mammalia > Carnivora > Felidae > Panthera > Panthera onca. The sequence goes on along the minus strand of NC_138342.1, from coordinate 57,653,210 downwards.
TATTTGTAAAGCATCTGGAACATTGCCTACCACATAGTGAGACCATATAAGTGACTGTTAAATAATTCTCCAGTGGAGGTTTTCAGGGAATATACTGTAACGAATAGATGGGGGAGCTTTATAATTAGTCTATTAATTGTTTCTATGGGGACACTTACTCTGAAAGTGCTTTTGAATGTTTGAAAGCAGTTAATTCTCAAGTAGTTTGGAAGTTCTCCATGAAAATTTTAAGAAAAGTATTAATTTGCTTGGAAGCAGCTTTTTAGCAATCATGCATATACAATTTATCTCAGGCTTTATTTAAATTATTGCATAATTTATTTTTTTATTAAAAAATTTTTTTAATGTTTTTAATTTTGAGACAGAGAGAGACAGAGCATGAGCAGGGCAGGGGCAGAGAGAGGGAGACACAGAATCTGAAGCAAGCTCCAGGCTCTGAGCTGTCAGCACAGAGCCCCATGCGGGGCTCGAACTCATGGACTGTGAGATCATGACCTGAGCCAAAGTCAGACACTTAACCAACTGAGCCACCCAGGCGCCCGTGCATAATTTAATTTAAATTATTGAATTGCTGAAATATGAATAAAAGGGTATGATTCTTGACAGGTGCTGCACTAAATATCTTACATGCATTTCTCATTACAATCTCTTTAAGAGATAAAATACTATATTGTTACTACCTCTGTGTACAGATGGGAAACTGAGACTCAGAAAGTTTTGCAAGGGTGGAATTCAAAGCTAACACCAAAGCCTTGATACTTAACCACTGAATCCTTCCATATAAGTCATCCACACACTCAGCTGTTCCAAGTCTTTGAAATACCTGTTTGATTTCTTAAGCATTGCACTCAAAGAAAAGGTAGCCTACCAGAGTTACTCTTCACAAAATTCATAAATAACCCAACAACATCATTTTTAAGCTCGTTAATGGAATACTCAAGCTTCTCATCCTAGATAATAAATAATTAAGATATTGAAATTCTAAACCTAACTTGTATTCATATCGTGGATGTCAGCTTGCACAGAGTTCTAGAAGCATTATATAAAAAGATACATTTTGTATTAAATTACATATTTAGTAGGGGGATATGTATTCATGACATCAAAAATAGACTCAGCACTTTCTAATCATAGCATCTATCACAGTCTTACCCTTCAAAAAAGCTGATCCTTTAACAACAGCTTATATATATAGTCACTAATCCACTAATTCATAGTTACTTGTAGTTCTATTGTGGCCACCAGTTGAGAAGCCTAATCAATAATTGAAGCTCCATAACTGCTAACGTTCAACTGATGCACCCTTTGACAATTCTATCACTGAAACTTAATGTTTGAAATAATCCTGACTGAGCTAAATTTTCACCAGGTCAATCTGACATCCAAGATCGGGTTAAATAGGGTAAAAGAAGACAAGAGCGTTCCTAACACTGGAGAATGCTTATTTTCAAAACAACATATTACTGTGAAATTTTACCTTTAATCCATTCTTTCCACCCCATCACACCACTTGTGATTTTTTTCAGGTACTAGACTGATATACCTTGAGGTCATGAAGGATAGACCTCAACCCTAGTTTCACCCCCAGAAGATGTCAATCAAATTCCCTTTAGCCAGTGATTGATCTAAATGTGGGTGGCTGATTCAGATCTACCCAACTAGACATAGGAGAAGTCTGCTTCTTTGGGAGACAGAGCCTCCCTTCCCAAATATAAAGGCAAAATCTAGCTAAGAGAAAACCCTTTGTGTATTTACCTGCTTCTTCTGTTTGGATATTTCTGAAAAATGTAACAGCTCTCTTTCAACATGAGTGAAACAACCAAGAGAAGTACAGAGATGTTAGCTCTGACAGTATCTACACAATGAACAATATCCAGAAGCTGCCTAACCCCAGACTATTTAAGCCCAAATTAAAAGTTATTAGTTTGTTCATACACATTCATTTGTCCAAACACAGGGCCACACAGTGTCCTTGCACTTTTCTCCATTTTTTTCTTTCTCACTCCTATTTTCAACCTTCTGTCAGCTGCCTTTTACATTGTCACAGGTAACAATCTCATTTGCAGCTGGTTCCCTAAAATTTTTTGAATGTTGAAATCAATAAATTTATTTCCATTATTATGACAATGTTAATATTCTATGTTAATATTCTAGTACACCCAAGTAGTAGGGTATAATTACAAATCCAGTATAATTACACCTGAGTCACTCAAAGGAGAATGTCAACTTCAGGTAAATGCTCTTTCCTTATGTGTTCCATCAATAGGTCAAAGCATGAGTCTACTATATATTTGGAGTATTTACTATTCATACAGTATTAAATTTTTTTTTCCTGGAGTTCCTGAGTGTTTTTGTTTCTGCTTTGAGAAAATAAACCTATGCCTTCATCATAGCCCCAATATCTTCCAGATCCTGACTCCTTCTTGGAATGAAGCACATTCTTTTCCTTGAATTTCCCTACCTTCTCTTCCAATTTGGATCGATTTGTTAATATTTGGACCATGACTTTCTTGTGCAACTTTTATTTTTTCCAGAATTTTCTAATTGCCCTTTTTTTCAATGCCTTCATCTTATACCCAAGTGCTCCAAGTTTCCAGTCACTTTAGCCATTCCACAGAGTACTTTTTCTATGTCCCTTCCCCAACTCTCTGTCCTTCTACTTTAGTTTTGATTGGTTGCTCTCCAAGCCTGATGCACACCTATTATTCTGGGACTTTACTGTTCAACAAAGCTGATTGATTTTTGTGATGCTGACTCTGTCTCACTTGAATAGTGAGGTATATTCGTGAGTAATATCCTAAGAACAGGTAAGTGGGAAGATAAACTGGAATTTGATGGTTCCTAAATATTTTATTCTACCTTATACTTTATTAATAGGTTAGTTACATCTAGAATTTTAGGTTTAAAATCATTTTCCTCTAGAAGTTTCACAACATTGCACTCTATGTTCTAGCTGTTCTAATTTTGCTGTTGAAAGGATTGTCATTGTCTTGATTTTTAGTTCTCTGTATGTGACCTCTTTTTCTGATTCTTATTTTTGTGTTTTGAAATCTTTTTCTTGGTTACCTGAAATTCCACAGTATTACATGTAGATAATTGTTGTTTCTGGCCAGATTTATATATGAAGATGTGTATCTACCTTCATTTCTGAGAATATTTATTTATTTTATAGATTGATACTTTATGCCTTTTCTTACGTATTTTTTCTTTTGGATTCTCTATTTTGGGATAATTTATAAACTTTATCTTCCAACTATTCTGTAATTTGTAAAAACTTTGGAATGGTATTTTAAATTTTCAAGTGTTCTCTCTTAATTCTTTCTTCTTTTTAAAATGATCCCATTCAAATCTTGCATGGGTAGTGTTTTCTCAAGTATAAAGTAAATTACAATGATTTTTTTTTTTTTTGTAAGTTTTCTTCTGGTCTTTGAAACACTTGTTTTTAAAGGATTAATCTTTTCTATTAGCCTTGGTCTTTCTCAGTAATGCTTAAAGGATTTCTTCAAATGATTTGTGATTCTTACTGCCCATATGTACCTTCACATTTTGAATGAGAAAAAATATTTGACAAGGAACGTTCTGCCTATGGGTGAGTTTTGTTGACTCTCAGGCCTTGTCTGTCAGATGAGGAATTTAGTGTTTTCAATAGGTGTTCCCACTTTTTCTCAAGACAGTTTGTTCAATTATCTTGGAGAAGAATTCTGATTTTTTTTTTTTTTTTTTTAATCTAAGGAGAAGAGCGTGGCATTAGGCTGATTGACGAGCAGAGGTAGGAGAGCAGATTCTATATATACACACACATCCTGTTAATACCCATTTTCAGCCAGTCCTACTTCGCATTCCCATCTCGGATACTTGAGTCTGAGACTTACTGAGATTCTCCTGGCCATCCATCAATGACATTAACTGTATCCTCCTCTGTGTTCTGAGCTGCAGCTTCCTGCAGACTGCTTTATCATCCAAACATGCATTTGCCTTTCATCATTAGAATTTGTGGGTGTCTCTGGGTCACATGTGCCACCTTCCATAATTGTTTTATTCCTTTACAATCATTTTATGGAGTCTTGAAAAGGAGAAATCTTGGTTCATCAATTTGTACAGAAGTCAGTTTTACATTTAAAAAAAGGGGAGGGGGGTTAGTGCCTGGGTGGCTCAGTCAGTTAAGTGTCTGACTTTGGCTCAGGTCATGATCTCATGGTTCATGGGTTTGAGCCCCACATCGGGCTCTGTGCTGACAGCTTGAAGCCTGGAGCCTGCTTTGGATTCTGTGTCTCCTTCTCTCTCTGCCCCTCCCCGACTCGTGCTTTTTCTCTCTCTTTCAAAAATAAATGGACGTTAAAATTTTTTCTTAAAAAAGATCCTGGAGGCAGAATAGGGAGTATATATTTTCAACAGGCAAGACATTTACTCAATTCAATCATTTCCCTGTAAAACCAATACATCTACCTTTAAGATTTGTTGTGATGTCCTTGCCTCTGTACCAAATAGCCTGATTTTTAAGTTCCTAAGTATGTTTTATAGTTTTAAAAGTATCTTCTCATAGGTTTAAAAATATTTCCTCTTTTCCTACCAGGCTGAAGCTCTTGATTCTTGCTAACTCACTTTTCCTATCAGTAATTTTCTGTTATTTCTCATGTCCTGTGTTCCGAGAAAGCCACAGATGACCAAGCTTAACACATTGAAGCGTTTTGAATAAAACAAGTGGAAATAGATTCTGTGGGAGGATCTGAGCTCTTCTCCCAAAATGATGGTGTTCAAACTGTGGCGCCTAGCCCTTGAGACATGCGGGTTGGTGGTTCAGAGGCTTCTGTGCTTTCCTCCCCTGTTCTCAGGTACATCAAGTAAAGAAGAGCCGCTGAAGCCCCCAGTTTTTTTCATAACATACCAAATACAATTTGATCTTAACTTCTTGACTCAGTTGTTGTTACACATGACGACATTTACAATTCTCTGTGGGTACACTGAAGAATTAAACAGACTCACCCATATTATTGCCTATTCTAAGTGTGGCGGCTTCTGTTGCTTCTTCCAGCTCAGTGATGAAATCCAAACCCCATTTTCACCACCACTACCACCATCCAGATGCTCAGAGCTCTTGACTCTACATGAAGTTTCTAGGTTGAAAGATTGTTATAGCCAATGTCTGTGTCTCATTACTTTTTTTTTTAATGTACTTTTTTTTACTGCTACCAACGGTTCTTTCTCATCCCCTCTATGTGCTGCCTCCCCGGTCCACCAACCACCACTCCCTGTTTATAACCACAGGCAGAACTGAAGTTTCCTGGAGAATTGTAAATAATAGAGGGAAGTCTGGATAGGCCCAGCAGGAGGAAGTAGGTGTCATGTACCTTCTGAGGAGTACCATTCCAAGATTTCGTTTTTTTGAATAATAATTTTTTAATAAGTGCTTATGCTTAGCGGTTTTTTTTTTCCTTTGAGAATTGACTATATACATCATCCTGGATTCAAAAAATGGCATTTTATATTTCACTAACTTTATAAAAGAGGAAGAACAACACAACTTTTTCAGTAAAACCATTTCATTGTTCTTAGTTGGACATATTTTTTTCTTTGAACCCCTGCATATTACTTCATTAATACTTGAATAGGTAATTCTGACAATCTCTTATTTTATATAATTTGGATGCTTATTTTATCATTCTGCCTGGAGTGATAAAAAGCCATCTGGGGTCAGGGACTCTAACTTACTCATCTTTGTATTCCTTGTAACACCCAAAGAGTAAAATAACAGGCACTTCATAATTATTTGAAGAGTTGAACAGAAGCACTTGACACTCGTAAATGCATAAAGTTACTTTATTTTAAGTATACATTTAATTTTGAAAAATATAAATGCTAAAATATCTCATCTTCTTCATCTCTTAATTCCATAAAAGTCACAATAGAAAGCTTCATAAAACTGTAAAATACTATAATGTTATAGGAATTTTAGGTTTTATATTGGAAAAAAATTATTAGTAATATATTGAAATGTTTTCTGTTCTTTATCATTTGTTCCACCATGTTGATCTACTTCATTTAAAATAAAAAGATGCATCATTTCTCCAAAGTTAATAAAGACTTAAGAGAATAAAAATAAGAATATCTGAAAGTGCGTATTGATTCTGAAAAGTAAGGTGTACAGATATGTACCAGCCATGAAAATGGCTAAAAAAGAGGCAACTACTCACTCTTTTCACATTGTAGGACTGGGACAAAGTTAACTTCTGGCTCTAAAAGTTTCACTGGATGACTTTAGCCCTGAGTTGCAATTATCTGCCTGGGAAACAGAATTCAGGATTTTTGTATGTACCCATAGAGCACAGAGAAATGAGCTAAGAAATAGGTCATACCCAAATTTCTGGTCAAAACACAACTTGACTGGCTAGCATATACCATAAAACTTTTTTTTTTTTTTTAAATTTCAGGCTGCAATGAAGCTCAATGAAATCATCATGTGAAAACTCCCAAGGCCCTTCAGCCAGTCAAATGCTATAAAATATCATTTGATTGTATTCAGCCACTTGGTGCCACTGGGCTTTATGCTCATGCTGTGAAGAGTAGATGTGAAATATCATGGAATAAATAAGAAAATCTCAAGTTCCTGCACCAAAATCACTAAGTGGTATGAAAAGATTTGAAGAAAGCTTTGTCCCATCCCTGAACAATGTCAACCTCTGTAATACAACTCAAATGGTTTTGTTTTGTTTTTAAAGGATAGTCAGCAGTCAATACATTTCAAGTACTTTAACACAGTTAAAAAAAAAAAAAAGAACCAAAAACTCGGAAGACAATCGTTCTCTATATTATACAGCAATATATAGCTGATAAAAGATTTACTCTGTGTGTGTTGGTGCGTGTGCATAAAACATACACAAACTGACTTACTGATGGCAGATAACCACTTCTTCCCACCCTTCCCCCATTTCTTGAGGTGGGGGCTCATTAGAGAGGGTTTTGTTTTTGTTTTTGCACATCGTTAAGCCTCCGTCCCCCACCCCGACTCCACTGCTTGACTGGAAGAAGAGGCAGGATCACTACTGCCTGTGGCACAGAAAATAGTTAGGATTCCAAGTCCTTGTCTCACACAGAAGAAGAGCGATCTTTATCAAGGAAAACAGTGTCTCCAAGAGATTTTCTTTCAAATGCAAAATGAGAGGCCTTTATGCTCCTTTGATAAGGCCAACTCTTGGCCTAGTGATCTCTTCAACAGTAAGTTTGTACAACCACAGGACTTCTGCTTGACATCTTGGGAGTGTACACTTAATCTTGGACTCCTAACAACTCATGTCTCTGTATTCACATCGGGGAATGACACTGTGTGAAAAATTCACCATTGTACTGTATTCTGTGTGTCCAGTTTACACAAACAAAACCACCGCCAAATCCGGCTAGTCCTCAGACAATGAGTAAATTCAGTTGAAATGCAGATGATCTGGTGGCTCTGTATGGACCTCAGGTTTTGTATGCTTGTTGGGTAACTACTTCTGTTCCTCTGAAACTAATGATTTTTAAAAAGTTTCCCTGGGCTCCAAAATTCTGCAAGGGTGTGATATTAACTGTTACTTTTAGCAGACAGAAAGTACTATACTGCATTCACATCATGAATTTCAACCTTTTGCCACAGAATATGGATCATAAGTGGATGTGAGATAGCTTTTAGATCTGCTCAAAGGCTGAAATATTGAGTTAAGTCACTTCAGGAGTTCTTTGAAAGAGATGGAGAAAGGCACAGATCCTGAAATACTTGATTCATGATCAGAAAGATAAAGTATTATATCTAGGGCTTTTATAAAAGTGAATAAAGGTATCTTTAATTTAACATGATCATAGGTTAGACTGAACTTATTATGCATGGCTCTTAGACATTTTTTTTGATGCTTCCCTTGGTAAAGAAAAAGGAAAATCTTCTTATATAGTTTTATATTAGAGTAATGAAAAACCAGGTAGTATAATCATTTTAAGGATAGCTCTAAATACAAACGCGATGCCAAAATCTGGTGTGTAAGGTTTTAACAAATAACACGTAATCTGCTGCTTTCATTTTAATGAAAACACATTGCAGGTCATTTATGTCTAATTTGTATAAAATTTAAAGTTTTAAGATTAGCAGATACTATAAAAGTAACAGCTAATTCAGGATAATAAGATTTTTATAATCAGAATTTTAAGAGGACAGAATTATAATTTAATTAACACAAGAATGAGTGGGAGTCACTATGTGCATATATTGAAACCAAATAAATGGCTTCATCCTGCTTCTGGTACTCCTCCAGCAACCTGTTTTAGTTAGGATATATCACAAATGTGGTTACATAAATCCAAAATTATGAATTCAGTTATGCAGACTCACAACACATAATGCAACCTATTAAAAAGATTACACTTAAATAACATGCTAAATTTGGTGACTAAAGACCCAATTTTCTTTTTTCTAATTTTCAGTATGGTACTTTGAAATATATCCACCCTAAAAAACATGTGTGAGCAATGTTAAAATGTGTGTGTGTGTGTGTATATATACACATACATATGTATATATATATGTATATACATATGTATGTATATATACACATACACATACATACACACATACATACACATATACACACACACATACACATATATATACATACACATATGTACATATACATACCTCAGCAGATCTGTCTGCATTCCCATAAACACTATAAATAGGTCAATGGTCTATTAATATTTCTATGAATTTTGTAGGATCCGTGATGGCATCTGGGCAATAAAATATATTTAGCCTTATTTGCATAATGGTAAATCTCTCAGACCTCTCATGGATTTTTCATACATAATGGGGTTTGGGTTTTATGAAAACTGACACAGGGGTCTGGATAACTGTCCATTGCCTACCTTCGCTCTTTTTCTAACTCTGCACATATGTGCACCAGCCACACACAGAGTATGTACACAAACACACAAATATTTCAAAATGAAAAAAATGTCCAAAATACTGCATAGGACATCGACATGGTAATACAATCAGCATCTATGTCTGGATATTACTATTATCAAAACATCAGTTATTCCCATTACATAGGAGCTTCTCCCTTCTTCCCCAATCTCTTCATAGAACAGTAAATTTCTCTTAAAGAAAGGGAAAAATGGATGCTTAGAAACATGGTGTTTTTAATCTGATCCAGCCCTCTGGCTTACCTTAGAGATTGTGTATCCGTGTGTGTGTGTGTGTGTGTGTGTATGTGTGTGTGTGTGTATGTGTGTGTAAAAATCACATTATATACAATACAATTTTTACAGAAAGCCTGGCAGCTACAAATAAGAGGTAGAACTACTCAAAACTATGTTTCCTGCTGCAGGAAAAAATTCATTTTCTTTACAGTAATTAAAAAAAAGTTTAAAAAATTGACAAAAAATAAGTTGCAGGTTAGGCCCCATAATTTAAACAACAAAATCTACGAAGAAAAATATTCTTCAATGTACTCAACAGATAAGTTCATTAAAGGGTTAAAAAAAGTTGCATAGGAAAAAGGGATATTCCAGCACTTGCTACAATGATGGCAACAGTTTCTCTACAGGGAGTTAAGTACCTTTAGTTTTTCTTCTTTTGATAACTCTAAGATTAGGGCTTACAAGCAAGAGCAAGTTCGCATTGCAGCACTTTTTCCAGTCCTGGAAAGCTCTAGAAGCAAGAAGGGACTCTGCCTGGAGGTCAAGGTTTATTCTACCAGGCAGACAGACAAGCCAGTAAGCACAGCTCCAAAGCTAGTTGTAAGTTCCTTCAATACGTTAAAAAGGTGTTACAAAATCCTTAATACTTTTGCCCTCTGCTTAATAAAGGAAAAGGACAGGGTCTGTGTGTGTCTTCAGTGACAGAGGAATTTGGTTGTCAGAGGACACATCTGAAAGTGTGAAAAGAAAAGGGGATTCTTCAGATGTTTTTAAGGAACAGTGCAGTATGGTCTTGATTTTACCTATGCAAGAGAGAAGCAGAGTGAGCACTATATTATTTGGCCAATGACCAAAACCCAAAACAAAACAAAAATTAAAAAATAAACAACCAGACAAAACCCCAGAACATTAACAACAAAAACTGTCAATTTTAAAGAAAGACAAACAGGTTACAATGTAGTTTCTGTTCCCTTGCTCCTCCAGAAATAATCATTGTCTTCAGGGTCAAGTTCTATCCTAATTTGAGGCACAACTTTTACTGGAGTTCTAGGAGGACTGGAGAAAAAAGAAAAGAAAGGAAATAGTAAGTAAATCAGATTTCCTTTATCATGTGTCAAATATACTTCTGCACTGTGCAGAAGCTGGATGGGTCTGTCCTTTGTTCTCTTTAAAATACTTATCTGCTCTTTCTGTATTAAACACAAACATTCTTAAATGGGAGGAAGGTACCAGAAGAGTCAAGAAATTCAAGTAAAAATTTTCTTAAAAATTTCATACCTAGGTTTCAAAAAAAACACACACACAAAAATCAAGAAGAAGGACGGCCATGCAGGCGATACTGTGAGAAATTAAAAGGACAAACAGACTTACATGAAGAAAATATTCATGAGTTTTGCTTTTCGGAAAATCAAGGAGGGTCTGAGGTCTCTGCAGCCGTGTTAAGATTAGGGAAGAAAACTACTGGAGAGCTGCCAGCAGTTACCCTTCAAACAGAGATGATGCGGAAGCAATAAAAGCGAATGTGAGTCCTGGGCTTTACCTTAATGACAATGAAAGTTCCATTACTTCGCAGTATAGTAGGCCTCGTAGAACACTTTCTACATAAAAGCTGGGGAGAGGTTCGGGGATTGGGTAAGCGATTTCAGATAACTTGTAGACAGGACAGGAAACAAGGTATTCTGCCAATAATCCACCATGGGCTACATTTCTGAGGGGCAATCATCCCATAGAACAATGTAAAATACCGAGTTGTCCTTTACCTTGGCATACCGAGTGACTGAAGGAAAGGAATTTTATCAGCATGATGTGTGGCGTTCAAGGAATGTTGGTGATCTTTCTCCTGGAAAAAAAAAATTCTTTAAATCATAAACAGCAGACTTAGGGAACATATAAAATTTGAGTAAAAATAAAAATTGTCATAAAAATTGATGCATTACAATGGGAAAGAGAAAGGCATACTTAGACAATTTCAATAGACACCGTATTGACCTAAGAATCTAACTAATGTGATGAAGATAAAAATCTGTTAGCTTCATTTCCTCTGGGTGAATACAATGGGATGGACCGCTGTTCTTTTTGGTGAGGGGGTAGGAGGCCAAACATTTGTATAGGATCTACTTAATGTCTTAAGTTTTGCCCTTGGATTTCCTTTCTTCTTCCGCATCCACAGTTTTGCCCTGCTGTTATTCATGGGGGGAGAAGATTTTGAGGAACTTAATTTTCCTGCACCTCTACTAACAATTTTGTTCTTTCATGAATTATAAAAGACTAATATGGCATTAGAAAAGATTTCAGTTAGAATGATCAGAGATATTTTGCTTAAGTAAATTTCTAATTCATATCAATTGTTCCATGCACCTTTCTAATGGATTTCTGAGAGAATGAATAACAGCTACCACTAAAAGAACCATTTTGCCATACAACTTTCTTCATGAGCCTCCAATTCTAGCTGGTGGTGTTTTTTATTTATTTTTTATTTTTTTGCAGCAGCCTTTAAACTGTACTTAGAAGGGCTATCCTAGGTCATGATGCCAACAGAAGACATACGTGCCGTGTCCCTTACACAGTTTTGTTTTGCTATGAATGCATTAATAAAATGAAAAATGAAGCCAGAATATAGTTTGAGAAGCTTGAATTGAAAAAAGAAATATTAACTAAATCCTGTTAATGGGACTGAGAAGAAATTAGCCTCAGTTACATGTCATGGGTTACAGACTGGGCATCAGAGCTGAGACTGCTTTAATTGTTCTTTAAACCCAGTGTGGCAGCCAGCTTCCAAGATGGCCTCCCAGCCTTCCTGGTGCCTCCTGGCATTCATGTCCTTGTGTCATTCCTTTCCATGTTGTACCAGGGTTGGGTGGCGTGTGACCCTTAGAACATGGCAGAAGTGATGGCATGTCACTTCTGAGATTCAGTTATAAGAGACTGCAGCTTCTGCCTTGGTTTCTCTCTCTGTTCTCACTGGGCTTGGGGGAACCTATATTACGGGCATCCCTAGGGAGGTGCCCATGGGCCAGGGAACTGAAACCTCCTGCCAATGGCCTTGTGCATGAACGTGGAGCTGATCCCAATTCCCATTGTCTTCAAGCTTAGCCCCCGCCAAAGGCTTGTCTGCTGTCTCACGAGTCGCTAGAGCCAGAACCACCTAAATCAGCTGTTCCTAAATTCCTGAACATCCGGAACTATAGAAGAAAATATATATTTGTTGTTTTAAGCTGCTGAATGTTTTGGTAATTTGTTACACAGCGACAGGAAACTAATATGCCCAATTTTCATAAACAGTCATTCATTTCACACTTTTCTTGGCAACCTCTTCCTGAAGTGGAAGTGGCATTGTCAAACAGAAGTCAAAGTGTCTCAACTGTCTTTTTTCCCATAACAGATCAGTAAACTTTGAAGTATATCTGGATCTGAAAGAATACATTTTCTTCAAATGAGAACCCAAAGGGAAAGTAGTTTGGAAGCAACTGCTACTTGATATTGGAAAAGCTTGAGCTATTCACTAGTGTAACTTCGGAGGTTTTCCCCTCTTTTCAAGTGGCCTGTTAACTCAATTACAAAAGAAAAGATGGTATGTTGGAAACCGTTACACCTTAGTCACCAGGCTATTGCCCCTGAAAAACCAGTCCACTTAAAAAGGTGTTTTTAGGGGCGCCTGGGTGGCTCAGCTGGTTAAGCATCCGGCTTCGGCTCAGGCCATGATCTCACAGTTTGTGTGTTCGAGCCCCGCGTCGGGCTCTGTGCTGACAGCTCAGAGCCTGGAGCCTGCTTCAGATTCTGTGTCTCCCTCTCTCTCTGCCCCACCCCTGCTCATGCTCTGTCTCTCTCTCTCAAAAATAAATAAACGTTAAAAAATTAAAAAAAAAAAAAAGGTGTTTTTAAAATAGCAGGAAAGGAATAAAGAAATTAGGAAGAAAATGTACTATGTCTTATAAGTAATACCTGAAAAGTTTTGTTAATATTTTATGATTGCTAATTTAATTGAAAATAACAATTATTCCAAATTCTCAATACGGGCAACTGATTTACTGATCATTTAGAGGCCTATGATGCAATTTCTCTCTTGAGCTCATTTGGTCATTGGCTAAATAAAGCCTAAGGAAGACAAAACCGTAATAGACAGTGATGTAGTACTATAAGCTGCAATTCTAAATACCAGCAGAAAAAAAAGAAAAATCAATTAAAAACATGGTTACGAGTTTAGCAATTGAAAGAAACTGGTGAGAACTTGGGTCAGAGAAAAGACTACCAAACAAAAACTTAGAAGGTTACGGATAAAAGAAAGAAGAGTGAAGCTCAAGGATGTAAAAAATGGAGTTTTATAATAATGAAGTATAAATCTTCAAATAGAGAAACAGGAAGAAAATAGAGGGGAAATTAACTGATCATTCTAAAGATTTTTCTCTGCAAGTACAAATCATATTTGAGCAGTCATGAAAGAGGTTAGTTGTACTCACTGTCGGAAGGTTTGCTATCTCTTAGGAAAGGTTGCTGTTCCATGATGTCCATTGGAATTTTAATACTTGGAACTTTTTCTGAGTATGGGCAGTCAGACTGTGAAAGAAATTTGTAACAGTTTTTAGAAAGTTTTTACAATACAGCCCTTCTTTACCTCCCAGTACTGATCAAATCTATCATAGTATCATTCACATTGTCTAAGGAGAAAATACTTTGATATAATCATTTTCACTTGCTAACTTTTCAAATTCTACACATTCTCACATTTGTTTTCCTCTCTTCTGAGTCAATGGAGTTAATTAAAACTAGAACCACACCAAATAGATATCACTACAAATTAAAACAAGTGTAAAGCTTACATAAACTGGATTCCCAATCATCAAATATCTATGGGTTTGTTACATGTATAAAGAAAATAATCTCAATATGAAACATTAAATCTAGGATAGGAAACTTCCTGGACTATAACATGGGCTTACAATTCTTGTTTCATTTATGCTTTCTGATTCCATGTTCAAGAAAATGAGGACTCATCTTTCTTTCCAAGACAGGTAGAAGACTAACATTCATGATCAAGGAGCCCTGTATGTACAGTTGAAAATAAACCTCTCCCTCTTACTCTAATACTCTAGCAAAACTATTTTATAGTTAAAGTTTCATTTCAATTTGTTCGTACCAAATATATTTGAAAGCTTAGCAAAACATGAGAAAATAAAAATCGAAAGGAAGGTACTAGGGAGCTATTCATGGGGCTGTTTAAGAAAACAGGTCACCATGGGGCACCTGGGTGGTTCAGTCAGTTAAGTGTCCGACTTTGGCTCAGGCCATGATCTCTTGGTTTGTGGGTCTGAGCCCCATGTCAGGCTCTGTGCTGACAGCTCAGGGCCTGGAGCCTGCTTCGATTCTGTGTCTCCCTCTCTCTGTCCCTCCCCCACTTGAGCTCTGTCTCTCAAAAATGAATAAATGTTAAAAAAACAACAACAGGTCACCTAAGCCAAAACTATAACAGATTTTCACAGGATTACCACCTTCCTTTTTTTTAAAGAAATCATTATATTGAATCCAAGTCTATGTTTAGACTGAAAAGATAAAATCCATCCCTTAACTGAAACTACCAGAGATGGCCTTTAGCAGAAAGATGAGGGGAGGGGGGTAAGAACTAGAGATCAAAGAAAATAAAGAAAAAATAAACCTTAACATACAGACTACTACATACATTGAAAATTCCTTTAAGGTGAGTCTAAAGATGGTAATAAGCCACCATATGGTTTTAAGGGACTGAGATATTGCATTTAAATTGACCAAAAAAAAAAAAAAAAAAAAATGAAGACGTCACATGCATGTACCTTTATGTGAATGTCAAGAAGGACAAGTTTTAACCACAGTATTTCAAACATTTCCCCAAATAATAGCATTTATGGATGAACAGGTTGGAAGCCAACCCTTAATCATAGCCTACAGGAAGGTCCAAAAATGACTGAGTGGCTCAAAATATTGGCAAGCCATAATTTTTCACTACTTCTGCTCACAAATGTGCTGTAACCCCCATGCCCCTCTGTGGCTCTCTATATCCATGGATCCTAGCATCCATGATTACCAGGTGGACACTAGGAGAGTCACCTTCCAGATAAAGAGCCCCCAAATAATAAGCTCAACACACAGAACTTACTACACACATGTACTCAAATTGCCTGGTTGAGTTCACTAAGACAAATACACAAGCTTGTTGTTTTTTGGTGGGGGTTGGGGCAAGAAGAAAAAGAGGAAAAGAAAAGAAACAAGTAGCATACATTATCTTCAAGAAATCTGTAGGAAATACAGAGCTGGAAACAGTAAATATCATTAATAAAAGAATAGCATTGTTTAAATAAAATATGATCTGTTGAAAATTGAATCAAAGAATTAGAAGAACTTCTCAGGAGCTCATTTGATACAACTTTTGAACTAGAGAGCATAAATTTAAAACATCCCCAAAAGTTGACAGTTTATTATTTTTTTTCTTAAAAACTATTAGAGATGAGGATTCTACAATATTATTTTCTATATTAGTTATATGTAATAAATTTTAAGTTTGGTGTCCATGTATATAAACTGGCATACTTGTTTTGAAAATTCAAGATGAAATATTACTTTAATTATGTCAGTATTTCAAGTGTTCCCTTTTTTGTCTTGAGTGGCCTAGAAATTAATTTCAAATTTTGATTTCTATTGAATGTGTAAACATTTTTTAACCATTCTTTTTAACACTGCACCCTAATCTGTACTGCAATTTAAACACATTCCCTTTTTCTGTCATCACTGGAAACAGAAAATCTATACACCTGTTCTCACTGAAGATGGATGATGACAGTCACAAAACTTCCCTCGGACTCTTTTTCTCTTTAGCTAAATGTGCCTCACATATTTAGACTTTTTTTTATTGGATCAATTTATCTGAAATCCAATTGTGTCTGTTGCCTTCCTTCACTGTACTATTTCTAAATTCTCCACAAAAAATACAACCAGACAGCCTGACCAACTGGAAATAACCAGACAGCCCTGGATCGGAGTTTTGGCTTTGCCACTATGGCTGTGTACACTCAGAAAAATGACTTAACATTTCTCAGTCTAAATTTTCTCCTGTAAAATAGGAACAAAAACATACACTATAAGGAGCTGTTATGGCAAGTAAGGACAAGTATGTATGGTCAATCAAAATGATCAAGTACAGAGTAGACAGCAAAACTTAACTATACTCCCACTTTAGAATACTTTACCAGGGACCAACTAGAATTTCGATACTGTACTGTGTAAAATCCAGAAAAAATCTTCACATAGAAAGTGTCATTTTGGCAGTCCTTTATCCCAGGCTACTGGGACAACCTCTGTGTGTGTGTGTGTGTGTGTGTGTGTGTGTGTGTGTGTGTGTGTGTAAAAATCCCAGCTTTTCTCCTAGCACTGATTACAGACCCCTGCTGCAGCACCCATGAAATGGTCTCCTAAACTAAAGATGAAAAAATGGGCAATAGTTTTATTTCTCTAACCTTAATCACCCAATTGCAGGAGGATCATTTGGACTACAAAACTGACAACTACAATTCTGTAAAACGACCCTAGGCTCCAAGACCCTTTCCTTTTCCTTGAAGGGTCACAGAGAAATAATCTTCAAGTCCAATGTGAGGGTAAGTACAACAGCAGAGGACTTTGGTTGAGTGCCTACTCAAATGGATACATAGATCACAGGAGGTGAGGTCACAGGTATTTGTCTACATCAGGCTTAAAATTACATAAAACTGAGTTATTATCTCAAAGTTAAACCCTGGATTATCAATAGTAAAGCAAATACATTTTACAGCATTTTGAAGCAAATTTTCTTTTTATCTGTGAAATGGGAGATTGGAGTTCTTTAGATGTGGTTTTTTTTTTTTTTTTTTTTTGGTGGTGGAGGGAGTCATTTTATTGCTATCAGTATATTAATGGCTATAGAAAGACTTCAGAAAATATAAAAAAAAACTAAAGAAAGAAAATAAAGGGCAAAGGAAGACTGGCATGTAACACAGCCAGGTAAATTCTCTGAATTCATCTCACATAAAGTATAATATATATATGACATCCATAAATGTCTCACATTTATTTGTTTAGCTTTATTTTGGAATTTTGGAAAGCCTTACATCATCATTGTCACTGTCCAGACTTCCTTTCTTCTTTTTCTTTTTCTTCTCATCTTCCTTCTTTTTCTTGTCCTTTTCTGGAATGACATCATCGAGGAAGCTGAGGTCATGTTGGGAGAAGAGGTAGTCCATGCCTTTTCTGACAGCTACAAGTGCCAAGATCTACAAGGACAAATATAGAAAGTAGGAAAGAAACAAGGTCAGATAAAGTCATAGTGAGTATCGACACTACTCTATCAAAGGCAGTAGAAACTTATAGAAGGCGAGAATATGACAGAACTCATCTTGCTTATATGGATTTATATTAAGTGGACCATAAACATCTTCCTTATGGGGAACCTGGATCATAAAAGTACTAAGTCAAACTCACTTTGTTCACTGAAATGTATGATCACATTCACTTAGAATTTCAACACGAAAGGATTATTTTTTAAACCATTTTCTTCCATGTCAGATTTTTAATAAATGGCTGAGAGTTTAAAGGGAAAAAACAGCCTACATATGATTTCTAATTATTCAAAATTAAAACATTATGCAGGTTTTTGAAAATCAAGAAAATTTGTATGACATACAGTACACTAAAACATCTTCAAGGTACTAATAATGAGACAGCATTTGAGTACGCACAGACCACTTAATCTACTGGGTGACTTCAATCACTATCATGACCTGAAAACTTACTGTGTGACAGATGTCGTGCTAAACTCTTAGGCGGTATTTTTCTCATTTATTCCCACCACAAACTCAAAAAGTAGATATTATGATCTCTATCTTACAAGTGAGGAAACTGAGGCTTAGAGACATCCAAAATCACAAAGCCAGAAAACAAAATACAAAGGGCCCCCAGCTGTCTACCTCTAAAATCGGTATTCTTAAAATACGTATCTTTGATTCTATGAGTTGCCCTTGAAGAGAAACTTGTAAAAGTACATTAAAGATGCCTTTGCTCAAGAATAAAATTAGTATGTACTAGGATATAGGAGTCATGACTGTCTCAAATTAAACAGTTGGGTTTATCCACATCATGCTCTCTATATGTCCATTTTTCATCTCCGGGAGAAATTAACAACATCTACCCTACTGATATTATACTATTGCTTTGTGATCAAACAAAACCTCTGGAAAAGTAAAAAATACTTTATACAGATAACACATTTATTATTATTATTTACAGCATCAGCATTAAGTGATTTACTGGATACATTTCAAGTTTATGCAGACCTTACTTTGTTTTTCCTGCCTGTAGCAAAACTAATAGGCAGACTATACCAACGGGCAAATGGGAGTCATTTCTCACACTCATTGTGTTTTCCAGTAAGTTAACAGAGTTTAAGGGGAAAAAAGGGATATAAGTGAAAAAAAAATATGACAAACATCACTAGTATTTTATATAATTTTTTTCTTCCTCCTTCTTTTTGTTTTCCCTTGGAGAAAAAAAAATTTACAAACAACAAACACATGTAAGATAAATTAGGGGCACCAGGGTGGCTCAGTTGGTTAAGTGTCCAACTCTTGATTTTGGCTCAGGTCATGATCTCACAGTTTGTGGTATCGAGCCATCAGGCTGTGCACTGACAGTGTGGAGCCTGCTTGGGATTCTTTCTCTCCCTCTCTCTCTGCCTCTCCCATGCACACACACACACACACACACACTCTCTCTCTCTCTCTCTCTCTCTCTCAAAATAAATAAATAATACTAAAAAAAGGATAAAATAATAATCTTGGGTAAGAGTAAGAGGATTTTCATAAAAAATAAAATATGGTCTGTGTATGAAAATTCTGTGGGAGAGACAAAGCAGACTGAGAGGCTGGCTTGGTGACTTGTTTCAAGTGTACACATGTACATTTTCTTGCAAGAAATGGAAAGTTATGGTAAAGTATAAAATTTAGTGATAAAGCCAAAAATAGACCTAGCATTTCCTTTTTTACTTCTTTCACTTGTACTTCTAAGTGCAGTGTTAGTTATGTTACCTTGCTTCTCATCATCTGAGAGCCCAGACTTACCCTTAAACTTAGCATGATGCAAACCAGCAAGCAGTTCAAAAACTGCACTTCTCACTCCATTTCTTCCAAGTCACTGGATGACCTGTCAGGTGCTGCCAAACTTGCTTTCTTATTATTTGGACTGAAATGTGTTATGCTTTGTTATTTAGACTGATTCTAGTATACAATATTTTAAAGATAACTAATGTGCACTGATGTCTACCTAATGTCAGGCACTGTGCTCTATACTTAATATTTATTACTGATGCTCAGAGTAACAATACTAATGCCATGCCCATTTTACGAACAAGTTAATGGCAGCTCATGAAGGCTCCCTGATCAGCAGAAACCAGTGCTGGGATCTGAACTCAGCTGAGTCTGACACTAAAGTCCAGTGTAGATGACCACAGACATAGGAACCTTAAATTACAACTGATCAATTCAAAGTTATTTGGTCAAAGCTGGAAAAGAGTAGAACCACACAGAGAAGACATATATGTCTTCTACATTACAATAACAAATGATATTGGTATGACTTGATGGGTAGGCTCAAGGAAAGGAATCCCTACCATGACTGGGAAAATGATAGCAGCCACAGTGGACTTGAGGATCCAGAGCAGGGCTAGACATAACACCTGCAGGAAAGTGAACAGGTGGACTCTGCGCAGGGGGACATGGCGCAGGTAGATAAAGTCTGGCTGATGCTTCAGGGGCATCAGAAGCAGCTTCAGACGATCCATGAACTGGGGAGGGAAGAAGAGAGTACAACTGTATTACTTCAAGAGCTGATATGCAAAGTCATTTCCACAATGCCTAACTAATGATTAGTGATTTATATACTATAGTTTAGGCAAGCAGTATCCCTTCCAGAGGACATTGGTCAGGGAGTGCAGAAATTTAGTCCAGCACAGTGAGACATAAGAGGAGTCTTCCGATTCCTATTACTTTGCAGGAATGTGATGTAGATATATGAGATAAAGTGGCTACCAAAGAATAAAGTCACAAAGCCAAATATAAATTCTAGATGCTCATCTCTTCCTTTCTATTTTTACTATCTGAGTCTCGGGAGAGAGGATCTTGTGACTAACTTCGTCATGATGTGCTGAAGGAAGACATGTAACTCATGTATCTTACTCTGCCTCAGTCACCTTACCTGAAAGAAGAGAGGATGCTACTATGCATCTTATGCATTTAAGGGATGTTTCAAGGATAGAAAGGAAGCATCCAACTTGAAAATGGGAATGCAATGGTATTTTCGTAAATTCCACATTATTTATCTACGGCATAACTTAACTAATAACATGCATAACTAATATCCAATTCACTACCATTTCTTTTCAAAGAAAAGCCATAGGACTTTTATAGTGAGTTTCAGAGTATCAACAACCAGATATTTGAACCTAGGGGAGGCTATCACAGTGCTGTGCAGAAACAGGTGCTAAACTGACCACCGAGCATCTCTGTGCCAGGTACTGTGCCTCAAAGCTTAACTGCTGAGTTTACGTTGATGATGATGAGAAGAATGATATTTCAGTACCTACCATAGGATCTTTCAAATAAAAGATATTCAGTAAATAGCTGCTGAATTGAATTATGACGTAATAAAACTCTGAAGCAGTATTTCTGCTTTCTTTCTGGAGGAAAGGGAGAAGTGTAGAAGTAAAGAAGACTGTTATGGACAAGCTTCTCAGAAGCTATTTGCTATGTAACAAACTTTCTTTCTCCATCCAGGCCTACTTTTCATTGGAGGGGGCCTTGCTGTTTATAAAGATTGTGTTACAAAATTTCTTGCTAAATCAAATCTTGCCAAAAGGTCTGAAAGAGGGAGAATAGGGAGAAAAGTGAAGAGAAAAGGCAATAGGGGCAATAGCACTGCTAAATTTAAGAAATCCACTAGCTGTCCCTTTAGCAAAGGTTTTTTCCCCATCACTATGAAATTCTTGATTTTTTTTGCCTTCTGTTTAATTTAATAAACATGTAATGAGCTCCAATCATCAGTTAAAGACATAAAGTCTAATTTCTGATCTAGACTGACTTATTAAGGCAAAAACAAAAATAAGAAAGAAAGAAAGAAAGAAAGAAAGAAAGAAAGAAAGAAGGAAAGAAAGAAAGAGAGAGAAAAGAAAAAGAACTATTAGTTTGGGGGCCATTATTAGTTTTATATTTTTCCATTGAGGGAAAAAAAGAATATTTTTACAATGCCAGGTAAAAATAAAGTATTTTTTATATATCTGTACTTGTCTGAAGTTTCACAGGCACAAGTAAACCCCCATTCACATTCATCTAGTCCAATCTATGAAGAACCACCTTGTATTTTGTGACAAATATCCTAATGGGACCTAAAGAAGGGAAAATAAAATAGCCTTGTCTGCTTTTGGGGGTCTGGCCACCTGCCCAGTTCTATCTGACTCTAAAACCAAATTAATCTAAATTCAATAAATGAAAGCAAGGACTACTATGAGGGGGTTTAAATGAATTCTTATGATGTTCACAGAACATGCCGTCTTTTCCCATTAAAACATTAGTAAGTGCTAAATAAGGCTACAATTAACAAGGTGCCAGAAAACAGCAGAAGTACTTCCAGTTTCCTGGTGCCAATTAAATTAAACCTCAATTGAAAGACAAAGTCCCTTACAAAGTTCTTCCTAATGATTTTTTTTTTAAAGGGGGCCAGTTTTACCCAAATTGTGGATAGCTGAAGTTTTGGACAAAAGTAGCACTAAACCACATTGACTTTATTCTTTTATTGGTTCAAAACTTTTGATCACTGATCACAGCCATATGAAAAGTAAATCAAATAACAGCCTGTTCTTAGAATAGTTTAAAGGCGAAGAGATAAATAGGATCTTGAAGAGCACACTGGAAGGGTTAGATTTCTTTCTGGAGATGAAGGCAGGAGAAGAGGAAGGACAGAAGGGAGGGAGGAAGGTGATCCTAGGTCCTCTCTCACTTTCCTAGTGAAATGACCTTTAACAGCTTATTTCAAGAATGGGTATGTATGATAACATTTGTTAACACAAATGAATTTTGTTAATTAACTCAAATAAAAAGCAGGTGTTTGGCAGAGAAAGTAGCAAACAAATGCATTTTCTTTCTTTAACACGCAGTGTTATATTATTTTTGGTGTACAATATAACGATTCAACAATTCTGTACATTACTCCATGCTCATCATGATAAGTGTACTGGTAATTCCCTTTCTCGAATTTACCCATCCCCCGACCTACCTCCCCTCTGGCAACCACCAGTTTGTTTTCTGTAAATATATGCATTTAAAAAACTCAGCAGTTAATGAGTAGCACTTTTCCTCAAAGATCTGTTACTGGACTACTATTACTACTGGAAAAAATACAACTATACTTAGATTGCTATAGAAAACTTACTTGTACACCATTAAGGGATGCTACCCCCATATACAGGAACACGCCATACAGTACAGGCATGGGAATAAACTAGAAAGAAAAAAAAAGTCAGAGAGAGGTTAAAAACAACAATAATAAAAACAGTAATGAAGAAGTATAGTTAAAAAAAAAGCCAAATCTGAAACTAAAAGATAGGACATAATAATACTCATCATGATAAACTTCTAAACTCTGTGCTAGAAATAAATGGAGGGAGACTTTCAACTTTCATTTGATCCTGTTTGCATTTTTTTAAACAATGAGCATGCATGACCTCAAAAAATAATTTTTTTAATGGGAAAAAAAAGTTTGTTTTCCTTTCCCCTTAAAAGGAAAGATTATGTAAACCAGATGTTTGCATGGACTGTGAGGTAGAAAGAGAAGCAGACGGTTGCTTAGCTCCTGAGACCAAGTTCCTTTCCAACAGCCTGTTGATTTTTTCCTTAATAATTTTTGCCAAATGATCTATTGGCTTGGTGTGTAAATGCCTCTCTCAATGAACCAAGCATGAAGTGGCTGTCCCCTTTCTTTCTCTAAGGAATATTAAGAGGACTAAATAATGAGAACACTGCTTAAAAGGAGCATTGAGCATACAGAAGCAACTCATTACACACATGTAGTAATACACATCTTTAAAAAGTGAATTAATAATTTTAATGCAGTAATTAGCAAGAGTCTTTTGTACTAATACAAAGTATTTTAGCAATGGGAAGTTGCAAAGCCATCTTCCCTCAGTTTTATCTATTCCTAGACCTTTGAAATGTCCTGAGTACTGTGGAAACAAGGATGATTCTGTTTCTGGGAAGTCTTCTATTTAAACAACAAAAGGTTCTCAAGCTTGGATTCTGAAAAGAAGTGCAAGTAATTTCAGTTTTCAAAAACCACAATCAATTAAGTCCCATCTTACCAATTCTACATAAAGGAGGCTATTGTAGCCAGAAAACAGTATGACTTCAGAGTAATTTTTAAAGAACTATTACATGTATTAAATGAAGCACAATTTCTACCAGCCTCTCCTTGTAATTACCTAAAACAGCTCTGTATCTGGGGCACCTGGGTGGCTTAGTCAGTTAAGTAGCTCTTGATCAGGTCATGATCTCAGGGTCCCGAGACAGACCCTGTGTCGGGTTCCACACTGAGCAAGAAGATTCTCTGCCCCTCCCCCCATGTATATGCACTGTCTCTTTCTTAAAATAAGTAAACATTAAATAAACAAACAAACAAACAAATAAATAAATAAACAAATAAATAAAATGAAACAGTTTTGTAGTTTTGACCCCTACTGGGGAATTAGTATACTCAAAATATGTCATTATCATCTCCAATTGTTATTGGCTAGCTATAGGAATTACTAAATTTATATGTAATACATATATTTATTTACACAGAATATCACATGATTCTTCTAGAAAAAAAAACTAATAATTGTAACATAGCTAATCTGATCTTGATCTCAGAAAAAAATGACACTAAATGCTGAAGGGGTGGGAGGGGCGGCCAGAGTGGTAGGGAAGCCACGTGTGCTGTAATACCTAACAGTCACCACAAAGAGGTGAGCACGTCACATTCAAGCACTTGAGGTCTGACATGTGCCTTGTTTGCTTTAGAATGTGCACATTTCCATTCCTCTGTACGAACTGACCAAAAAGTAACTAACAAAGAAACCATTTCATAGCTTTCACTCATTTTTAAACTTTTTAAAATGTCTTTTGCAGGCAAGGGCACTCCCATTTTCCTTTAATATATGATGATTCCTTTCCTGTTATCTCATTTCTAATACCTTGGGAAGGAAAGAAAGGTAGAAGGGGAAAAGAGAAGTATAGTTCTTTTACAGTTGGGCAACTAGTTAGAAATCCTGCAGTAGTTACTTTTTAATCTGGGTGAAGTGTTTTTTCTGGCTTGAAAGAAAGTAATCACAAAGGTGATATTGAGCCTTATCTCCACCCCTCCCCTAAGTTTAGCCAAATATTTTCTCTATTACAGTTCTAGCACCAGAGTGGTGGAAAGTTGTGCTATGGTGTTGGGGTCCATTCTCTCTGAATTTATGATAGATTTCACCAAATCTACCATAAAATAAAATCAGAAGGTACCATTAACTCAGAATGGGGTATGGGTAGGATAACAGCCTTACATATGATGATGGGGTTTTTTTTGTTCCCCCCCACCCCCCCCGCCAAGAAACAGACTCCCTCTCTCTCTCTTTCTTTTCAGAGAGCAAAAGAGTGAACAAGTTGAGGAGAGGGGCAGAGGGAGAGAAGAAATCTCAAGAAGGCTCCATGCTGATGTGGGCCTCAGTCCCACAACTCTGGGATCATGACCTGCAATGAAATCAAGAGTTGGACGCTCAACCAACTGAGCCACCCAGGTGCCCCATGATGATGTTTTTTAAAAAAATATTCTTTGGTGAAAAGGAAATAGCACATATAAGGAAGGCTATTGATTCAATTTTGGGGTCATCTTTAATGTGATACAGATGTCTTACAAAATTGACCATTTTCTTTAAGATAGTGCAGTGTGTCTTAATAAAAATCTTTCAGTTTGGAAATCTTGATGAAACCTGACAGAATTACTGGGTTAGAGGATTTTGGTGTTTTGTTTTGTTTTGTTTTGTTTTGTTTTGTTTTGTTTTGGATTTGGTTCATGAGTCATATCAAAAGGTCAATCCTTAAAAATGCATCACAACAAAAATTTCCCAAAGGAAGAAAAAAAAGAATGTTTTAAAAAGATGTGATCCCATTTTAAGTTAAACTAGTATAATATACATAGCAGTAGCAGGTAGACATTTTTATAAAGCAAGACAGGAGAAATAAAAACTCAAAAGACACAAGAAATACTAGATTCACAGGCACTTCAAGAAATGCCAAATGATAAAATTATGCAAACAAAATTATACAAATGTACCCAGAAAACCAAAAGGCTTAATTGTAAATAAATATTATAATGCCTTTAATAAACATTAAAAATGAAAAAGTTAAATGCTTGATCCTACAACCAGATAGAAAAATTAAATTGAAGTCAATGAAGATTCCACATACTCAGACTACATCCCCAAATTTTTAAAATTCTAGTGAATGTAGTTGCACTCTTTTTTACTTAGCCCTCTCTTTGATTTTCTGATAGTGTTAGAATATTCCCATAAGAAAAAAATGTGAAAGGGTAAATTTAATAAGAAAGGTAGATGGTAGTGGGTTGTCCACAGTACAGAATTCAGTAGAGGAGTGAAGCCTCCCAGCAGAATAATAGTCATTTTGTATGTGTATGTGTGTATGTGTGTGTATGTGTAAAACTTAGAATGAGGTACTGATTGAGAACATGAAAGCATAGAAGTTAGACAGACCTGGGTTCCAATTCTGGCTCTACCCATTGTGGAACTCAGAGAAAACTGTCCCCTTCTATTTCCAGTATTCTCATCTATACAGTGGTTATGATAAAGATTACATAATACCTAGTTCAGGGCCTGGCTCATAATAGACACCCAAGAAATGATAAATGTGGTATTGATGTCATTATTTGCATCAGAACCATCACTAGCAACTGCCCAGCCTAGCCCCCTCTGGTCCTCTGTAGTGGGGGTAGGGCAGCAGCATAGGCCAGAAGGATGGCTGCAAAGGTCAGACTTGAAGCCTCGGTTTTATATAAGCTCTGCAATGTTGTTCTTTCAACTATAGTGACTGTCTTCAGGAATACGTTATGAAAATAACATCCTAATGCCCTTCAGCTTTAAAAATCTGGGACCATAAGGAAGGTGCCGCCTTGCAATCTGGTCCCTAGTCATTGAAGAAGCCATGGAATGACTTATGATGAAGTTTGTGAAAATGTCACATTTCTCTCTACATAAGAGAACTGGAAATTGGATCAAAGAAGCTGGGGAAGATCAACTCATGGGAAATGAAAGTAAATGAGTTCTCTGAGGGCAATACCGTTTTATTTTAAAAGGCAATAAACCATGATGGTTATGAGATCAGGCTTTGGAGTCAGAACTGCCTGAGTTCAAATCTTGGCTCTACCATTTAAGAACCTTGTGACTTGGCAAGTTATTTATATATATTTTTTTATCTGTAAGATGGATGCAATTATATGTACATTTTTCATAGGTTTTATTGGAGAACTAAATAAAAAAAAAAAATCAGTGCAGAGCTCTTGGTCCAATGCCAACCTCAGTAAATGTAAGCGGCTATTACCACCATCATCTTCCTCGTCCTCACTATCCCCCCTCCTCGTTTCCCTGTTACTGAGCACAATGTGTGGCATATTGTAGAAGCTCGACAAATGCTTGCCAGATACAAATTAAACGCTAGCCTCTACATTTTAGAACCCTAAACAAATCTCAAAGACAAATTTTGGCTACGCCTCATGTTAAAAATGAACTAATTCAAGCAAAGGCAACAGAAGTAGCAGTGAACTTTACTTGATCTTTATTTCTTTAAGCTTGCCAAAAGAATGAGAAAAGAAAGCTCTAGGAACTGTCTTTCATCTTTTTTTGCTGCTCTGTGGTCTCCCCCAGTTTCCCCATACAGAACACTAGCTTAACAGGCAGTGTTTCTGCTGCAGAGACACAGATCTAAACTGTTTAACCGGTCTGGGAAGCCAGTTCTTCCTGCTTCCCCACAGTTCTGTACTGAATCGGTGGTGGGATTTGAGGCACGTATGACTGCAGCTAGCTAAGGTCACGGGGTATCCTCATGAACTTAAAGCTAATACGCTATGATTCCTTACACTCTTCCATGTAAAAAGACAGACTTCAGCAAAGAGATCAAGACAGAGGTCACAAATTTCATGTTCAAAGTAAGCCTGCATAAGTAGGCTCAGGCAACAACTACCCACCCTGCTTAATGCAGGGAGAAAATTACTTACATCATCTGAGGCCGCTAAGCCTGTGGGGATGCAGGGAACTGAGCAGGGAAGGTGTTGAGCCATGTCATTTTAAAAAGCGAAAGCCACATATTTTTTCTTGATCCTGTTCATTTGATCTGCCTTTCAAAGGCAGACTCTTAAGTAAAACCATTCTCTAAAGTTGTCACTTGTTCCTTTAAAACACACATTAGTCAAATGGTGGAGGAGAAAGGTTCCCTCCTCCAAAGTAACCGCTGATACCCCTTTCTGTGTGAATTCTGAGGTTAATGGTTAATCCTGACTTTTACTTAGTCATAACTTAGGTTCTAGTTAAACTGTACCCTCAACATCCGCTTGTTCTTGTATTGACTTTTCACATGAGCTACCAACAATTCTGTAGTGGATGCTTATAACCCACCAAATTTCAAGGGTAAGAAGGGCACATGATCTGAAATCAGCTGATGTGATTCCTGAAGTAAAGAATAGTTCTACTGGAAGATGGCGGCGTAGGAGGACGCGGGGCTCACAGCGCGTCCTGCCAATCACTTAGATTCCACCTACACCTGCCTAAAGAACCCAGAAAACCGCCAGAGGATTAGCAGAAGGGAGTCTCCGGAGTCAAGCGCAGACTAGAGGCCCACGGAAGAGGGTAGGAAGGGCGGCGAGGAGGTGCGCGCTCCACGGACTGGCGGGAGGGAGCCGGGGCGGAGGGGCGGCTCCCCGGCCAAGCAGAGCCCCCGAGTCTGGCTGGCAAAAGCGGAGGGGCCGGACAGACTGTGTTCCGACAGCAAGCGCGACTTAGCGTCTGGGAGGTCATAAGTTAACAGCTCTGCTCGGAAAGCGGGAAGGCTGGAGGACAAAGGGAGGGAGAGCTGCTGAGCCCCCGGACGGCAGAGCTCAGCTTGGCGGGGAACAAAGGCGCCAGCGCCATCTCCCCCGCCCATCCCCCAGCCAAAATCCCAAAGGGAACCAGTTCCTGCCAGGGAACTTGCTCGCTCCGCGCAAACACCCAACTCTGTGCTTCTGCGGAGCCAAACCTCCGGCAGTGGATCTGACTCCCTCCCGCTGCCACAGGGCCCCTCCTGAAGTGGATCACCTAAGGAGAAGCGAGCTAAGCCTGCCCCTCCAGCCCCCGTGCACCTTGCCTACCCACCCCAGCTAATACGCCAGATCCCCAGCAACACAAGCCTGGCAGTGTGCAAGTAGCCCAGACGGGACACGCCACCCCACAGTGAATCCCGCCCCTAGGAGAGGGGAAGAGAAGGCACACACCAGTCTGACTGTGGCCCCAGCAGTGGGCTGGGGGCAGACATCGGGTCGGACTGCGGCCCCGCCCACTAACTCCAGTTATACACCACAGCACAGGGGAAGTGCACTGCAGGTCCTCACCACTCCAGAAACTATCCAAAATGACCAAACGGAAGAATTCCCCTCAGAAGAATCTCCAGGAAATAACAACAGCTAATGAACTGATCAAAAAGGATTTAAATAATATAACAGAAAGTGAATTTAGAATAATAGTCATAAAATTAATCGCTGGGCTGGAAAACAGTATACAGGACAGCAGAGAATCTCTTGCCACAAAGATCGAGGGACTAAGGAACAGTCACGAGGAGTTGAAAAACGCTTTAAATGAATTGCAAAACAAAATGGAATCCACGATGGCTCGGCTTGAAGAGGCAGAGGAGAGAATAGGTGAACTAGAAGATAAAGTTATGGAGAAAGAGGAAGCTGAAAGAAAGAGGGATAAAAAAATCCAGGAGTATGAGGGGAAAATTAGAGAACTAAGTGATACACTAAAAAAAAATAATATACGCATAATTGGTATCCCAGAGGAGGAAGAGAGAGGGAAGGGTGCTGAAGGGGTACTTGAACAAATTATAGCTGAGAACTTCCCTGAACTGGGGAAGGAAAAAGGCATTGAAATCCAAGAGGCACAGAGAACTCCCTTCAGACGTAACTTGAATCGATCTTCTGCACGACATATCATAGTGAAACTGGCAAAATACAAGGATAAAGAGAAAATTCTGAAAGCAGCAAGGGATAAACGTGCCCTCACATATAAAGGGAGACCTATAAGACTCGTGACTGATCTCTCCTTTGAAACTTGGCAGGCCAGAAAGGCTTGGCACGATATCTACAGTGTGCTAAACAGAAAAAATATGCAGCCGAGAATCCTTTATCCAGCAAGTCTGTCATTTAGAATAGAAGGAGAGATAAAGGTCTTCCCAAACAAACAAAAACTGAAGGAATTTGTCACCACGAAACCAGCCCTACAAGAGATCCTAAGGGGGATCCTGTGAGACAAAGTACCAGAGACATCACTACAAGCATAAAACATACAGACATCACAATGACTCTAAACCCGTATCTTTCTATAATAACACTGAATGTAAATGGATTAAATGCGCCAACTAAAAGACATAGGGTATCAGAATGGATAAAAAAACAAGACCCATCTATTTGCTGTCTACAAGAGACTCATTTTAGATCTGAGGACACCTTTAGATTGAGAGTGAGGGGATGGAGAACTATTTATCATGCTCCTGGAAGCCAAAAGAAAGCTGGAGTAGCCATACTTATATCAGACAAACTAGACTTTAAATTAAAGGCTGTAACAAGAGATGAAGAAGGGCATTATATAATAATCACAGGGTCTATCCACCAGGAAGAGCTAACTATTATAAATGTCTATGCGCCAAATACCCGAGCCCCCAGATATATAAAACAATTACTCATAAACATAAGCAACCTCATTGATAAGAATGTGGTCATTGCAGGGGACTTTAACACCCCACTTACAGAAATGGATAGATCATCTAGACACACAGTCAATAAAGAAACAAGGGCCCTGAATGATACATTGGATCAGATGGACTTGACAGATATATTTAGAACTCTGCATCCCAAAGCAACAGAATATACTTTCTTCTCGAGTGCACATGGAACATTCTCCAAGATAGATCATATACTGGGTCACAAAACAGCCCTTCATAAGTTTACAAGAATTGAAATTATACCATGCATACTTTCAGACCACAATGCTATGAAGCTTGAAATCAACCACAGGAAAAAGTCTGGAAAACCTCCAAAAGCATGGAGGTTAAAGAACACCCTACTAACGAATGAGTGGGTCAACCAGGCAATTAGAGAAGAAATTAAAACATATATGGAAACAAACGAAAATGAAAATACAACAATCCAAACGCTCTGGGATGCAGCGAAGGCAGTCCTGAGAGGAAAATACATTGCAATCCAGGCCTATCTCAAGAAACAAGAAAAATCCCAAATACAAAATCTAACAGCACACCTAAAGGAAATAGAAACAGAACAGCAAAGGCAGCCTAAACCCAGCAGAAGAAGAGAAATAATAAAGATCAGAGCAGAAATAAACAATATAGAATCTAAAAAAACTGTAGAGCAGATCAACGAAACCAAGAGTTGGTTTTTTGAAAAAATAAACAAAATTGACAAACCTCTAGCCAGGCTTCTCAAAAAGAAAAGGGAGATGACCCAAATAGATAAAATCATGAAGGAAAATGGAATGATTACAACCAATCCCTCAGAGATACAAACAATTATCAGGGAATACTATGAAAAATTATATGCCAGCAAATTGGACAACCTGGAAGAAATGGACAAATTTCTAAACACCCACACTCTTCCAAAACTCAATCAGGAGGAAATAGAAAGCTTGAACAGACCCATAACCAGCGAAGAAATTGAATCGGTTATCAAAAATCTCCCAACAAATAAGAGTCCAGGACCAGATGGCTTCCCAGGGGAGTTCTACCAGACATTTAAAGCAGAGATAATACCTATCCTTCTCAAGCTATTCCAAGAAATAGAAAGGGAAGGAAAACTTCCAGACTCATTCTATGAAGCCAGTATTACTTTGATTCCTAAACCAGACAGAGACCCAGTAAAAAAAGAGAACTACAGGCCAATATCCCTGATGAATATGGATGCAAAAATTCTTAATAAGATACTAGCTAATCGAATTCAACAGCATATAAAAAGAATTATTCACCATGATCAAGTGGGATTCATTCCTGGGATGCAGGGCTGGTTCAACATTCGCAAATCGATCAACGTGATACATCACATTAACAAAAAAAAAGAGAAGAACCATATGATCCTGTCAATCGATGCAGAAAAGGCCTTTGACAAAATCCAGCACCCTTTCTTAATAAAAACCCTTGAGAAAGTCGGGATAGAAGGAACATACTTAAAGATCATAAAGGCCATTTATGAAAAGCCCACAGCTAACATCATCCTCAACGGGGAAAAACTGAGAGCTTTTTCCCTGAGATCAGGAACACGACAGGGATGCCCACTGTCACCGCTGCTGTTTAATATAGTGCTGGAAGTTCTAGCATCAGCAATCAGACAACAAAAGGAAATCGAAGGCATCAAAATTGGCAAAGATGAAGTCAAGCTTTCGCTTTTTGCAGATGACATGATATTATACATGGAAAATCCGATAGACTCCACCAAAAGTCTGCTAGAACTGATACATGAATTCAGCAAAGTTGCAGGATACAAAATCAACGTGCAGAAATCAGTTGCATTCTTATACACTAACAATGAAGCAACAGAAAGACAAATGAAGAAACTGATCCCATTCACAATTGCACCAAGAAGCATAAAATACCTAGGAATAAATCTAACCAAAGATGTAAAAGATCTGTATGCTGAAAACTATAGAAAGCTTATGCAGGTAATTGAAGAAGATATAAAGAAATGGAAAGACATTCCCTGCTCATGGATTGGAAGAATAAATATTGTCAAAATGTCAATACTACCCAAAGCTATCTACACATTCAATGCAATCCCTATCAAAATTGCACCAGCATTCTTCTCGAAACTAGAACAAGCAATCCTAAAATTCATATGGAACCACAAAAGGCCCCGAATAGCCAAAGTAATTTTAAAGAAGAAGACCAAAGCAGGAGGCATCACAATCCCAGACTTTAGCCTCTACTACAAAGCTGTCATCATCAAGACAGCATGGTATTGGCATAAAAACAGACACATAGACCAATGGAATAGAATAGAAACCCCAGAACTAGACCCACAAACGTATGGCCAACTCATCTTTGACAAAGCAGGAAAGAACATCCAATGGAAAAAAGACAGTCTCTTTAACAAATGGTGCTGGGAGAACTGGACAGCAACATGCAGAAGGTTGAAACTAGACCACTTTCTGACACCATTCACAAAAATAAACTCAAAATGGATAAAGGACCTGAATGTGAGACAGGAAACCATCAAAACCTTAGAGGAGAAAGCAGGAAAAGACCTCTCTGACCTCAGCCGTAGCAATCTCTTACTCGGCACATCCCCAAAGGCAAGGGAATTAAAAGCAAAAGTGAATTACTGGGACCTTATGAAGATAAAAAGCTTCTGCACAGCAAAGGAAACAACCAACAAAACTAAAAGGCAACCAACGGAATGGGAAAAGATATTTGCAAATGACACATCGGACAAAGGGCTAGTATCCAAAATCTATAAAGAGCTCATCAAACTCCACACCCGAAAAACAAATAACCCAGTGAAGAAATGGGCAGAAAACATGAATAGACACTTCTCTAAAGAAGACATCCGGATGGCCAACAGGCACATGAAAAGATGTTCAACGTCGCTCCTTATCAGGGAAATACAAATCAAAACCACACTCAGATACCACCTCACGCCAGTCAGAGTGGCCAAAATGAAGAAATCAGGAGACTATAGATGCTGGAGAGGATGTGGAGAAACAGGAACCCTCTTGCACTGTTGGTGGGAATGCAAATTGGTGCAGCCGCTCTGGAAAGCAGTGTGGAGGTTCCTCAGAAAATTAAAAATAGACCTACCCTATGACCCAGCAATAGCACTGCTAGGAATTTATCCAAGGGATACAGGAGTACTGATGCATAGGGGCACCTGTACCCCAATGTTTATAGCGGCACTCTCAACAATAGCCAAATTATGGAAAGAGCCTAAATGTCCATCAACTGATGAATGGATAAAGAAATTGTGGTTTATATACACAATGGAATACTACGTGGCAATGAGAAAAAATGAAATATGGCCTTTTGTAGCAACGTGGATGGAACTGGAGAGTGTGATGCTAAGTGAAATAAGCCATACAGAGAAAGACAGATACCATATGGTTTCACTCTTATGTGGATCCTGAGAAACATAACAGAAACCCATGGGGGAGGGGAAGGAAAAAAAAAAAAAAAAAAGAGGTTAGAGTGGGAGAGAGCCAAAGCATTAGAGACTGTTAAAAACTGAGAACAAACTGAGGGTTGATGGGGGGTGGGAGGGAGGGCAGGGTGGGAGGGAGGGCAGGGTGGGTGATGGGTATTGAGGAGGGCACCTTTTGGGATGAGCACTGGGTGTTGTATGGAAACCAATTTGACAGTAAATTTCATATATTAAAAAATAAAAAAAAAAAAAAAAATAAATGAAAAAAAAAAAAAAAAAAAAAAAAAAAAAAAAAAAGAATAGTTCTACTTACTGAAGTTAAGGAATCACAATTGTCAATGCTGGACTGCTTTATTCTTGCTCGTTTCAAATTGAGGTTACCCACAATATGTTGGAAACTGTATTAACAAAATAATTTCATTTCCCACATTTTGGGCAAAACCTTGCCTAATAAAAATGTTCGCTAAACTACCTTTCTTGCTGATTCCTACAATGACTCTTTGCATGGACTCAGAGTTGCCAGGTGGGAATAGCCATAATTATGAACATTAGCAGCTGAACAAGGGTGAGCTTAAGGAAGGTCAAAAGGAACTCATGCTCATTGATCCCTTGTACCTCTCTTTCTCCTTTCTCTGCATTCTAATCTGCTCCTGCAGATACTAAGATGCTTTGCATATCAGGGCAAAAAGATTCATCGTAAAATAAAGAACAAAAGGGCTTTCAGCTTTAACTCCTCTGCAGCCATATTTGGGTGCAGGGTTAGAAAATAGTCAGGAAGAGGCGTTGTTGAAAATGTCTTGCATCTCTTCCTAAAAATAGCAATTTATACAGTATCTGTTCTCTGTGTCCCTTTGGGATCGTACATGATTACTCAGCTGACAGATTCTCCAAGATTAAAGCCCATTTGCTGTAATAAAAAAAAAGCCTTTAAACACATCTGACTTTTTGAGTTAGGATTTTATACTGTATTAATGAAAAGAAATGATATAAAAAGAAAAGAAAAAATGGGTGGGGACTGACAGGTACATTTGAACTGATGGAAAGATTTCTATTTATCCTCTACTAGTAACTAAGAGACCCTATTAAAAAAGAAAAATCTGCAGTTGTGTTGTGTAAGTCCACCGTTAGGAAACCCAGGGGCAAATTCATTCTTAGTAGATCCTCCCACAACATGAGATCACAATTGCCTGCAATGACCTCTCTAAAAATGGATCTGTCCAAAAAGAGGTTCCATTGCCTCTGTGGTAAAAAGCTGTCATTACACTTTCCACCAGTTGATGTGCTGGTAGCTAAGGGGCAACAATGGAACAAAAAGCCTTTTGGTAGTGGATTTGATGCTGTGAAACTCACAACTTCAAACCAACCCCACAACTTGGTTTGCACTGGCAAAAGTGGTAATAGATTTCTCTCTGTCCCTGTAGAATGTAAGACCTGTACTCTCTTTTTTTTTTTAAGTCTATTATTTTGAAAGAGAGAGAGAGAGAGAACACACACGAGTTGGAGATGGGGCAGAGAGAAAGGAAGAGAGAGAGAATACCAAGCAGACTGAATTGTCAGCACAGAGCCCAATGCAGGGATTGAACTCACAAACCATGAGATCATGACCTGAGACAGTATCAAGAGTTGAACACTTAACCGACTGAGCCACCCAGCACCCTGACCTGTAGAGTCCTCCATATGTAACTAGAAACAACTTTGAGGTTATTTTTGATTTTACTTTCCCATGTGTTATGTGAAATATATATTCCTTCATTATTCTAGTCAGAAATCAGTTAAATCAGTTAGCTGACATTGTGGAAACCAAGGACAAGAGATGAATATTTATATCTTTTAACTACTTACCAAGTATTTTGTACATAAGGTATGCATTAATCTAAATACCCTGAGGGCAAAGCTGGTCTAAGCTATAGGTTAAGAAATTATAGTTCCACTTTCCTTAAATTCATCTCAATGGCAACTGACTTATAAATGTGTCAACTTGAGAGAAAAGGAGGGCTTTTGCCTTTTGGTCTCTATACTTCTATATTGTTTGAATTCTCTATAAGAATGTACTGCTCCATAACTTGTGTAATTAAACAAGCATTTAAAAAATCTTAAAAATTAGAATTGTTTAAAAATAAACACAAAATGCGGGCACGTGGGTGGCTCAGTCAGTCAAGCGCCTGACTTCAGCTCGATCATGACCTTGCGATTTGTGAGTTCAAGCCCTGCATCAGGCTCTGTGCCGATGGTGCAGAGCCTGCTTGAGGTTCTCTCTCTCTTTCTCTCTCTCTTTCTCTGCCCCTGCCCCACTTGCATGTGCGCTCTCTCTCTCTCTCTCTTTCTCTCTCTCTCTCTCAATAAATGAATAAACTTCAAAAAAAAATAAACAAAAATTTTCAGAGAAAAATCTGGAAGGATATATCAACAGTGGTTGTTTATAGCTTCTAGGTATATAGGTAATTTGCATGCTTTGTACTGTGATGCAAAGCCTAAAGTAAAAATTATCAATAATTAGCCACTATTGTTAATAGAAAAAAAAAAGAATAAAATGCTTACATCACACACACACACACACACACACACACAAATGGAAGCTTCATGACAGCTACACCTTCTCTTTTCACCCTATTTCTTTTAAATAGGTTTTCCCATATAGCTCATATTCATCTATTTTTGTAGATATTCACCCCATCAGTCAAACCTATATATTTGATTCCTAACTTTCTAAATAATCTACCATATCATTTTTCTTCTTTAAAAGTTCATTTCTAAAGTTTTCTAGTCATAAATCATAATTTTACTCTATTCTCCTAGGCAATAATTAAATACTGTCAGCAATAATTAAGAATAGGAGAAAAGTTACAAAATGATAATTCATGTTATCCAGGAGTCTAGTCTGTGTGCATATGGGGGGACTGGAGGCAGGATTTAGGAACAAGTAGATGGAAAGTGATGGGAAGAAAGGATATAAGGAGAGCAAGAAACATAGTGAGGAGGGGAGATCAGTTAGATTGACCTGTATGGAACTGCCATTTACATAGGTCAAAAAGCTTGGGTATTGGTAACTTAATACAGTTCAACCAAATAACTACAATAATAATAATAATAATAATAATAATAATAATAATAATAATAGAAGGAGTGAGAAGAACATCAAAATAAGTTTTTAAAGTCCTCATTCTACCTGACCTCTGCTTCAGTGTGTCACAGAACTGATGAGAATCTTGCAGATGAGGAATTCTACTCTACACATATCCAATTATCTGGAAGAGGCAAGTATTTCACATATTTACCTTCAAGATGGGAGCCATAAAGACTGACAGACCAGTCAGAATAAACACGAGGGTTCCAGTGACTCTTTGTTCTCTGAAACCAAATCAAAAGATTACCAATTGACTTCTTGTTTTCATAAACATGCTCTTGTCTTTTCACCTTCAAAAAAGACTGCACGATGAACAAACCAATGTTTGACTAAAACAGCAAAGGTGTTGATATCTTATATAAATGAATACCTCAAGTACAGCATATAAGCTCAACAGAACTACAAAATTTTCTTCTATTGTATAATGTGATTTGAATTCATCAAGAGAAAAGTGATTCTTCTAAATCCTTTGCTTCTTTTACAATAAATATATAAAAAAAAAAAAAAGTCACTTGCTCCTGGTCCATCAATTACTGGCCTCTTTGAAGCCCTTATTTTTTAAACAACTTGTACTGTTGTGTAATTACACCTTCTTTCATGGGAGACAGATATCACATTGTCCTACATTCTAATTAACAAACAGCTCAGGGAAATTTCATAAGTGGAATAAATCCCATCAGTCTAATTTCCAAATCTACAACACAAGAGTACTTTTTAACAAATAGGATTCCCATCCAACACCCCTTCCCCCAGCCCCCAGGAAAGAATCACCCACTGTTGTGGCGTGGGAAACAATGGCTCTGTCCTGTGAGCTATTCACCCAAGCAGTTAGGAGCAGGGTTTGCTGCAAAAAGTATTCAACACAGGATAAAGGTCTTATACAAGCCCTTCCTGGCTACCCAAACTTAACAGCTGGAGGTCAAGGTTTCTCAGTGCTTATGGAGACAGAAGATGAACTGGAAAATCAGAGTTCCTTTCCCTTAATAGAATCTTAAAAATCATAAGCAGACCCATGAGTTTTGAGGCGTCTCAACAGAGCTGAAAAGTTAGAGTTTGACCTTTAAAAAGGATTGTAATAGAGTACGTACCACAGCACCAAAATGAGCTGCATGTTCAAGAAAATGGATGGGCTGTTTGCAGTTTTACGTTGCGTCGTTTAGCCTTTCATTAATCAAAGGAAATATATGTAACGTAAGAAGTGAACTCGAAAAATTATGGAAGACTTTCTTTCTAATGGAAATTTAGTCTTTTCTGGAACAGCAAGTACAGGAATAAGTTAATCATCACCAGCCTTTTCTCCTCCAGTTTTGCTCATTCCCTTTGAATGACATATAGATGTGGCATGGTAAGTTTTGTAGAGCTATTTTCCTCTGACTTAACATACCTCACTCCTAGAAACTTTGGTTGTTCTCCAGGTGCAGAAGTCTCGGTCTCCATCTTCAAACTGTCAATGTGAGCAATGGAAATGACAGTTGCAGCCACATACCACGGAAGAGCCATGAAAGAGCACACCACCATGAGGATGGCCACCCAGAAGAGATCCAGGTGATATCCAGCTCCTTTCTGTAGAAAGAGGTAACAAAACCACATGGAGAAGATGCTCGTGCTTCTATCTCATCCTATTTCCAGATGGGAATTAAGATTACCAAATAACCCCAACTCTCTTTGCTTGCTAAAAATACCTACCTCAAGGTGAGCTCCCCAAGGAAGGCGACTTTATCTTCCTCACATTACGCACCCTCCCCCCCCTACAATTAAACACAAAGCTGCCACAAGACACCTCCTCTAACTTTACTGCGGTCACAGCTTACTTATCATTTGCTTATTGCTAATTATCCTCTCTGTGTCCAATTTTGTAATTAGAAAATTGGAGCTATATATCTACCTTGAAGAGTTACTGGAACCATTCAGTGAAGTAACAGAGGCAAAGCATCTTACAGAAACTTAAAAGATAGTAGTTCTAGCATAGTAGGAGTTCAAAAAATGGTGATGGTGTGGTGGTGGCAGTGGTTGTTGTTATTAACATAAGCACAACAGGCACCTTAAAGGCTGGCACTAATCCTTCTGTTTTTGACCATTTCGCAATATGCTGTTCATTTAGACAGTATTCAGAATATGAGGACCAAAGATCTAAAAGCAACCTTGAGAAGGTATGTATGACTATTTCTCACCTTTCATGGTATATGAAAATAATTGTTTAATAACCTATGAACCATTATCATTAAGGTAACGAATACTGCCTTAATCAGAATAGGCTGATTTCAAACACTGCCCAATGGTCATGATAACATTTACTGACTGGAAGAGCAGACGATGTAACAAAAGGTCTAGCTCTTTTACTCATTAACTAAATATTGTTAAATGTGTCCACAGTGTTATTCTGCGGTTATATTTCTCTGCTCTATTTATGAAGAAATCAAATGCCTAATACCCCTATGGAGGCTGAGAAAATAGAGCAGTCCATTTTCACAGCATGGAAGCAGCAGCACCAA
This sequence comes from Panthera onca, assembly GCF_046562875.1. Taxonomy (NCBI): domain Eukaryota; kingdom Metazoa; phylum Chordata; class Mammalia; order Carnivora; family Felidae; genus Panthera; species Panthera onca. The sequence continues at coordinate 57,613,919 of NC_138342.1, read as the reverse complement.
GGGCCAGAGTACGACCAGTCTGAGGGAACGGAGATGCTGGATTTACAAAATGAGAATGTGATTTATACCAGGAACCTGATGACTGTTATCATTCAGATCCTGTTACAGTTAGTCAGAACACTGCTCTCCTCTCACCGAAAAGCCAAGATTTCACCCCTGGCTTGCAAACATGGTCCAATCATGTTCTCAAAGAACTCACCACAGGCAAGGGTAGCTGACCCAAGAAAGAAGAACATATATTGACTTAGCCCAGGTTAAGACTATGAACAAAGTGTCCTTGGGAGACAAAGGTTAATATATACTCATAAAGCCAATTCATTTCGGTACAAATGGTTTGAAAGCATATGGTTTGAATTGGGAGTGAGATAAGGTAGGGGAAAGGAGAGCAAAGGGTGGGGATGAGCTAAAATAAACCTGTTCAACAATAACTAATGAGGTGAGGATCATAATACATCTGGGTCTCAGTCATTCCATTCCTTGAAGAAATACTGACTACCAACTTATTTATAGGCACAGTTCTACGTGTTAATGGAATATCTGTGAATGAAACAGACAAAAGCTCCCATATTCGAGGTGCTTCTGTTCTGAGACAACAATAAACAACATAAACTGACAGTATCTTAAAGAGTACTAAGTACTAAGTAGAACTATGAGACTTTGTACACTGAGCAGGATGGTACTCCACTGGAGGGTTTTACATGGAGGAATGACATGACTTGCTTATGTTCTAAACACTATGGCTGCTGGGTTAGGACAGACTAAAGAAAGTCAAGGAAAGTAAGACCAGGTAGGAGTTGACTATCATAATCCATGCAAGAAATTGTGATGGCCAGAGCCAGAGTGGTAGGAGTCAAGATGGCAGGAAGTGTTGGAATTCTGGCTATACTTTAAGGTGGAATCTATAGGATTTGTTCACTCCTGCTTGTGGATGTGTCTTATGATGATGTAACTATAGACCATTCATGATCTGGCCTCTGTTCACGTCTGCAGCCTCATCTTTCACTTCTCCCCTGCCTGGCTCCTATACCATGGCCACTTTCAACCATATGCAATTCCTTCAATATGTCTTACGTACTAATGCATTTGTGTCTTTGCCCATATAGCACCCTTTCCCTGGAAAAACCCCTATTCTTCCTTCTTCTTACCTTGAAGCAGTCCTACTCATCCTTAAGACTTCAACCAGCTTTTAACTTTTTATAGTTTTCCTGCCTTAGCCCAGGTGAGATGGGTAAGTCTAGTTAGGTTAGATTTCCTCCTCTGTGTTCCCTTCATTTTATGCTTTCCTTTACCACAGCGCTCCTCACACTGTTTTGAAATTATGTGTGTATTTAGCTGTCTTTGGCATTAGACTGCAAGAAACAGGAAGACCTGGACTATGTCTATTCTCTCTATCCTGAATACCTAAGTAGAGTTCATGATGCATAGTCAATTCTCAATTAATATTTACCAAAAAATGAATGACAAATAGGATGTATACATTCTTCTGAATGGCAACTATAGACTCTTAATTAGTCATAGCAAAACAATTAAAACATTATTTGTTAATTGGCAGGAATGTGAATCACCTGGGCAGAGAGGGGAGGGGAGGTGGACAACAGCTGGAAATATTACATAGTTTCAAGCCCTATTTAGACTAAATCACTCAAAACCATATTAGAGGTACCAACATGGTAATTAACAGAGAGGATCCCCAAATCTTGGCATCAAGGAAACTGTAATAACCTAAGGCTAGATTAATGGGTCAAAAGAGTAGTTGTTGCAGACAAAGTCACATAGGCTACCATGAGCCAATGCTATGCTTTCTTGCTCTATTTGAAAAAAAACAAAAGTTTGAATTAGATGTCCTGGAGACTAACAAAAAGGGACCACATAATACCAAAGAGGGTGAAATGGGGATTGTAGACAGTAGAATGAATACAAAGGAAGCTATGCAAAACCACCAAAATAAATAAAAGTTCTGGGAGAAAACAATTATAGATAATAATTACTGTGTGCCTTGACATAATTATCCTCAAAAAGTCTTCCTTTCCCTCAACCATGCTGAGAGTTCTTGATACTCTTAAGAGAAAGGGAAAATAATCAACATGACCTGAAGGCCCTGCCAGGTCTGCCTCTGTGTGGTTCCTTCTCCATCCTCAACCCTCCCACTCTCACTGTAGCCTCACTGGATTATGTCAGGCCTTCATTCTTGTCAGTCTACTTTCTCTTGTAAGGCCTATGCATACAAAGCGATTCCTGTGCTTGAATAGAATACTCTTCCCACCCAGCCTCACTTAGCTAATTCCTACTAATGCTTGAACCTCAGTGTAAGAGCCACCACAGTTCCTAAAGGGGGCCACACCCTCTCTTGTAGACTCTTAAAGCCATCACCTCTCCTTCACAGCACTAGCCACATTTGCATTGTCACATTTTGCATGATCATTTGAATAATACCTATCATCCTCATGAACCAGAAGCTCTGTGAGGACAGGGACCACGTGTGTTTTTGTTGACCACCACTGAAACCCCAGAATCTGGTGCAGTGCCCATCAAAGAGTAAACACGCTAGATAAACGTTTGTTGGATAAATGAATGAATGTTAATTAATTCATTCAATGACACTATGCTAGATCCTGGAAGTAAAATCACAGATAATATACGATTTTTGCCCTCAAGTGGTTTACAATGTAGTGCTAGAGCTGAACAAATCAAGAGGTATTTGCAATATTACAATGTTCTATAGTTGGAGTGAGCTTGGAGTGTTATGGGAGCATCCAGAAAGGGTACTAAGCCCAAAGTCAAAGACATTTTGCATAGGAGGTGGTATTTAAGCTGGGTCCTAAAATGTGAGCCATAATCAGCTGTGGCAAGATATGGGGAAGCAGGAGAAAAAACTAAACAAATAAGCTGCCATTTTGAGAAAATGAAATAGATTTGGTGCAGAGGAGGAGATGGGAGAGGTAAGAAATAAGGCTACAGAAGTTAAAAACGTTGATGTTTTGCTAACACTTTGGAATTCTTATCATAAGAGCAGTGTGAAACCATTAGAAGTTTTTAAGCAGGCAAGTGATATGATCAGATTTCTGTTCAGAAGGATGGCTCTCTTGTTTTGTAGAGGACATACTGGAAGTGGTCAAGATTGAAGGCAGAGATACAGACATGACAGCACAGTCCAGGTCCGAGATGACACAGGTCCAACTAAAGTAATAGGACAGGTGGGAGAGACTTTAAGGAGACGGAGACCAAAGAGGAAAAAGCAATGTATTCTGCCAAATTTTAATGTTCAAGGCTTACAATGTCTAGCCAGTACAGCGTCTTACATACAGTAAACACTGGAGACATAACTGTTGACCAGAATGCTAAAAGCTATGCTAAAAAATTCATGGTGCCCCAACTATTGGCATAAAGACCCAGAACCCAAATGGTTCTGTTAGAGAAGTTGTTCCTGCAAAACAAACCTATCCATGTGACAACAAGCCAATTCTAAGATGTCTTTTTTAGCCAAAGGTATCTGAATAACTAGATTTGAATGGAATGAAAATAATATAAAAATACTGGAACTTTTTAAATGTTTATTTATTTATTTTGAGAGTGAGAGCAGGGGAAGGGCAGAGAGAGAGGGAGAGAGAGAAATTCCCAAGCAGGCTCCATGCTGCCAGTGCAGAGCCTGACACGGGGCTCCATCACATGAGCCATGAGATCATGGCCTGAGCCTAAATCAAGAGCCAGACACTTAACCGACTGAGCCACCCAGGCACCCCTCAAATATTGGAGCTTTTAGTAGAAGTAGTACTGTAAGAAATATAGAAAACTTTTAATAGAAATAGTACTGTACAAAATATACAAATGTTTCAAAAATAGCATGTGAATTGTTCTTACCCCTTGCCTTTTGCAGATTTTCATAATAGCCTACTTGGATTATACAGAGGCCTCCTAACCACTCCTCTCTGGCACCTCTCCCATCCATCCTTAATGCTGCTAGAGACAGTGTTTAAGTGCGGTGCTGGTGCCATTCATCCAGGCTGGAATGTTGAGGGAGCAGGGAAAGTCAGTAGCAGATGAGCGAGTCAGATAGGACAGATTATCAGCCACGACAGGCACCTGGCTCTCCATGCTGAGGCTTTGCATCTGATACGGTGATGGGAGCCCTCAAAGAGTCCTGAAACTTCATCATACCTTAAACGCGCCTTGCACATTCTGCAACACTTTTCAAACTGGTACTCTAAGTCTTGCTATTTGGTTAAATCCGTTCTCTCTTCAAGGTCCAGCTCAAATTCTCCTGCTTCCCTCACATCACTCAGCAATCCTTGGTCCTCGATGCTACTCCCGCCATAGAAGTCCCTGCTTCACTCCTGTCCCTCACAACCCACTCTCCTCTTTAAAATTTCAATTATTATACCGTACTTCCCTGCTCAAAACTCTCCAGTGGCTTCCTGTTTCCACTTAAAATAAAACACAGTAAAATCATCTATAAGGTTCTATATCAGTGTTTCTTCCTGGAATGATTTTACCCCCCAGGGAACACTTGTCAATGTCTAGAAACATTTTTGTTTGTCACAACTTAGGAGGAAAGGGTGAAACTGGCATCTAGTGGATGCCAGTATACAGCACAGCCATCACCTTTGAGAACCTTTGCTCTACATGATCTGTTCCTACTCCCTTTGACCTCATCATGAATCACTAATTCCCCCATGTTCCAGTCACACTGGTCTGTTATCCATTCTTCAACATACTAAGGTTCTTTCTACCCTGGGGCCTTTGCATTTGCTCATATCTTTGCTTGGAAAACTGTTATTTAATAAGCATTCATGGGGTGCCTGGGTAAAGTCGGTTAAGCATCCACCTCTTGATTTCAGCTCAGGTCATGAGCTCATGGGTTGTGAGATCGAGCCCTGCATTGGGCTCTGCACTGATAGTGTGGAGCCTGCTTGGGATTCTCCCTCTGCCCCCCTCTCTGCCCCTCTCCTGTTCATGCTCTCTCTTTCAAAATAAATAAACATTAAAAAAACATTCATTAACGCCTATACTATGTTAGGGCTTGTGTTAGATAAAATAATAAGTACAATAGAACATGTGCCCTTAAGGGGTTTATAGATTATTAGTTGAAGCCAGATGTGGAGGCATATAATTTATTGTATGTGTAAGATACAAGGCACAAAGAAAGGCAAGTCAATCCCAACCTTGGTGGTGGAGATAAGTGGTGAATAGGAAAAATCCACTAAACTCCTTCAGGGCAGAGACCATAAATTAGAACAATTCTTATCTTCAACATCGAACACAAATGTTCCATACATAGCAAGGACTCAAAAAATGCTCAAAAGGCTAAGTATGCCATTTAAAGTTTAAAAAAGTCCTGTCTTGGAGCACTTGGGTGGCTCAGTCAGTTAAGCATTCGACCCTGGCTCAGGTAATGATCTCACATTTCGTTAGTTGGAGCCCCGCATCAGGCTCTGTGATGACAGCTTAGAGCCTGGAGCCTGCTTCAGATTCTGTGTCTTCTTCTGTCTCTGCCCCTGTCCTGCTCGCTCTCTCTCTCTCTCTCTCTCTCTCTCAAAAATAAACATTAAAAAATTTTTTTAAAATAAAAAAGTCCTGTCTTCGTGAATATAAATCCAAAGGATGTTCTACTTTCTAAAACTAGAGATTATTTTAAGTAGCGGGGTAGGAAGTGAAACTTTACTTCTTTTTGATATCATATATACTTTGCTAATACAGAACAAAGGTCATTTAGGAATAATCCACAGAAATCAAAATCTAGGGGAGAAAAAGACTAGTCTGACCGTCTGGTAAATAAGATGATAATAAAGGATCAGGAGCAGTATGCACATGCACAGACACAGAATAAACATCCATGCTAGGAGGCCCCCATAATCCAGACAATAAGCTGGTTTATGGGGCCACCAAGAATCATGACTTAGTTCCTCCCCCTAAGAAGCTCACAATCAGATGAGGGGACTCAGATTTGTACACAAATTACAAAGCACTCTAGACAGAGATTCAGAGAGGTTTAAAAAGGACACCCCAAGTACAGAGGATAAACTAGAGGATAAACTGTTTAACAATTTCTAGAGTGAACACACAGAAACTTCTTGCAATGATGACATCTAAAAACAGGGCCTTGAATAATACGAGCACTCACTATGAGAACCAGAGATAGGTTGGCATGTTTTCAGCTATCAGCTGTCTCACACAGTGCAACAAATCTGAGAACCATGTGGCCCAAGATAACCACATTCTTCAATATGTACTTACTGAGCCTACCATATGGAAATCATTGTGACGGGCCACATGAGAGCTGGAGAGAGGACTAAAACATGCCCTTGCCTTGAAAACATTTGGTCCAGAAAAGGGAGAAGGTAATTATACAACACAACTCCCATTCAAGATATTATGTGACCGGTGCCACAGAGTAACACACATACAGTAAGGGCAAAAACAAGAGCAACAGAAATTACATTAGGAGTGAAAGCTACACTGACAAGTTTATATCTGGAGGATTTTAAAAGATGGGAAGGATTTTGGTAAGTGGCAATCACTGAGGAATAGAGAGAAGAGCTGGAACAACTGGCAGAAGATGCTGCCAGATTTGAGGAGAAACCAATAACCCATTTGATCTGAGCATCATATAGTATGGGGAGAGCATCATTCTAAATTTAGGCTGAGAACATATCACAGAGAGACTTAAATCCGAGGCTAATGGGATGCTAAAGGCAAATGGAATTTCTTCAAGGGGCAAATGTCCAGAAGGCCAAGGTTGTAAAGGATTAGAAAGATAGGACTGACATATAAGAACAATACTTTTAAAAAATTACTGCTTTTGAAATGAAGCAAGGGAAACTGATTATTAACTCATGGCTAAATAGTTAGAATAGTCTAGACATGAAATGAAAGGACTGGATCTAAGGTTATGATAACAGGAATAGAAAGGAAAAATAAAACAGGGAAAATCTTGGAGTTATCCAAGAAAACAACCTCAAATTTAGGGTTTTATCATAGGGGGTACCAGAAAATTTACTGATCTACCAACTTATCTCTATTTCTAGATACCTATCCTACATTATTTCTGCTTCCCACACACTTAAAATCATTTTCCTTGTGAGAAGTATCCCTTGCTTTGCAGTCTAAAGCTCAGACTTTTTTCCTGCCTCTGCAGTGACTCAGGAAATAACCTTGGAGAAGTCATGACCTTGCTGAACCTGGTTTGCTTTTGAGTGCTCTGCAGGGATAATGTGGGACATAACTAACCAAAATGATGGCCAAGAAAAGCCAAGTGCCTTGGCGTTCCTACATCAATACAGAGCTGTTCAGCAGAGTGGAAAGGTGGATCCCATCCCAACAGAGCAGTCAGCCAGCCAGGGCCACTTGACATTGAGCCAAAGCAAATGCCACCCAAAAACATGCTGCTTTTAGTATTATAATGCCTCCATCCCTCTCATTTTTTCAGGTTTCTTTTCACTCAATTTCATAGCACTCAAGGCCCTTTAATTTTAGGTAGGATCTCCAATTTCCCACATTCCACAGGCACATTTCCTAACAAAATGTAAACAAAACAATATCCAGAGTGAAAAGTCTTTCATCCATGATGTCTCTACACTGGTATCATTAGATTTGTGTCAAAAGACTGGCACTTCCTCTGTAACTACTGTCGTTCAAAGAAGTGATTTCAAATAACTGATTCCTAAAGTGATGAAAACTTATTTTTTATATACTCAGTTCCTGTTTTAAGAGGTAAAATCTAATATGTCTTGATATTCCAATGTTTTCTACAGGGAACATGATAATTTTTTAAATTCTATATTTTATCAGGGGCATCTGGCTGGCTCAGTTGGTGGAACACGCAACTCTTGATCTTAGGGTTGTAAATTTGAGCCCCACGTTGGGTGTGGAGATTACTTAAAAATAAAATCTTTAAAAAGTTCTATCCTATTAATCCTAAATTTGCTAAACTTGAAATTCTGAATTTTACTAAAAGGAAAACTTAATGAGCAAAAGTGAATAGGCATTTACCTCCAAAAACACATAGCAAATCTTGCCAACTATATATCAAAATTAAGAATGTGCTTCCTAACTTTTTTCAGAATAAAATATATTAGTTATCATCCATTTCTATCCTTTAAAACTAAATCAACACTGAAACTGCTCCTAGTAGAAGACATCTAAAAATGCTCACAAAATACAGAAAATATCTTTTAGAAATCATCCTTATCTGCCAGAAAGTAAAAGAAACATTTGCAGACAAAAAAACAATGGCAACAAGAAAGAGTAAATCTACAAGGTTAGTAAACACTGGAGGCTTGGGCCCACCCTGAGAGACTATGTCAAATCCTGGGGCTTTCAGGCCTGGATTCAGAATGACCATCTGAACTCTGGTCTGGAAGACCAACTCCCAAGATCTTGGGGAAAGTCTACAAATGAAAGACATCCCCTGAAATAAAATTAGGATGCTCTAAATACAGCATACTCAGTTGGTCACCTAGGAAATAAAATACCCTACAGAGAAAGACACTAGGGATATATATGCCTTTCTTGGCCATCCTACTAGATATAAAGCCATAAGAAAAAAAAAGAATCTTGAAAGATATTTCTAACTATAAACCTGTAATGAGGTTTGAAGCTGGAATTCACATTACTTGTATGGTCTAGAAACTCTTAAGCCAAAAACACAGAGTAAAGTGGTCCTGGCCTTCTATGAATGTCTTGCCACCCTACCCTCAAAAACATACAAAAAGATATAGATATAAAAGGTCAAAACTATACTGCATCAAGCTTCTGAATCCAATGACCAATTATTTTATTCTTTTTTTAAAAAGTTTACTTATTTGGGGGTGGGGGGAGGTGTGCAGAGAGAGAGAGAGAGAGAGAGTGAGAATCCCAAGCAGGCTCCATGCTGGCAGCACGGAGCCTGACATGGGGCTTGATCTCACAAACCATGAGATCATGACCTGAGCCCAAATCAGGAGTTGAACGCTTAACCAACTGAGCCACCCAGGTACTCCCCAATGACCAATTTAAAAGAAATACAGAAGAAAAAGCACACACTAAATGACAAAACAGGGAAGTAAGCACCATGATCTAGACTAAGGCAAATTCTGCAGTACAAATGTGGCAGATATTATTTTCTGAAAATGACTGGAAAAATATGCTCCTATCCTGCATATTTTTCTACAATGTAAAATTGCTATCCCTCCAACAAACAATGAAGCCCTTCCTTATCCCATTAAATGAACTAGTTTAACCAATCAACTATAGCAAAATAAAAAATAAAGCTATGCCAGTTGTGGGTGTAGCCATGAAATGGCCTTGCATCTTCCACTCATAATTCTTGGAAGTCACCTTCCATGTACCAAGTACATAACAAGATAGCCATGCTGCAAGAAGCCTAACCCACACAGAAAGGCTCTGAAGGATGATAGGCCATGTGGAGAAAGAGAAGACAGAGAAACAGACAGACAGACACACCAAGGAACATCAAGGTACTAGGCATGTGAGACATGTGAGTGAGTGAAGAATCCATCCTGGACAATCAACACAGCCAACCCTTCGGATGTCACTAACTGCAAAGGCAGGAGAGACCTCAAGCAAGGACACAAGACTGGACATGAGTCAATAATTGCTAGAACTGGGTGATAAACCTCTGGAGTTATACCATCTGTCTACTTTTATATATGTTTAAAACTTTCTATAATAAAATATGTTTTATGGGAATAAATAAAAGTAAAGAGTTCCTGGGTTGGTTGGACTCTCCTATACCTCCCAGAAGCAAATAAAATCTTCTCTGGAAGGCTTTGAAGCACTTGCATGAGAAGACTAGCTTATAACTGTTTCTTTACAAAAAAAAAAAAAAAAAAAAGACAATGAGAAGACACACTGGAAGTAAGAGAGGAAAAAAACAAAGTTCAAAATCAAATCTGCAAAGACAGCAAATGTATAAAATAATAAAAGACTTTATGGAAAAATAATAAAGAAGTTAAGAACTATCAAAGCTGGATAGAAAGATTTGGAAAATAACAGAATGGAACTTCTAAATACAAAAAAAAAAAACAACTATAATTCTTGAAAGGAAAAATTCAGTGGCTAGTTTGCTGACAGAATAGAACCAACAGAAGAAATAATTTAATAAAGAGAAAGAACTGAAGAAATTACCCAAAATATAACACAGAGACCAAAAGATAGGAAATGTAAAATAAAAACAAAAATAAAAAAACCCAAACCAAAAACAGATTAGTAGAAGTAGAGCACAAGATGGAGATATACGACAAAATTCTACTTGGAATTCCAAAAGGATGTATTAGAGACTGAAAGAGTCAGACTTACAGAATTCTACAAGTGATAAAAGACAGGAAGATTCAATAATCTAATAATTAATAAAAGACTGGAAACCCAATTTTCCAATACACAATAAAAAGAGATCTACGCTGACACAAGTTACAGAGAAACTCCAGAATAAAGACAAAAGATGATAAAAGCATCCAAAAGACAACAATGATTACTTACCAAGCAATGAAAAGTGTATTGACAGTTCACTTTTATGAAAGTCAGAAATGGAAAATAGCTTCTACATGCTGGAAGAAAGAGCTTTTAACCTACAGTATATATCCAGAGAAACCATCTTACGAGAATGGAAGTGAGACAAACACATTTTCAGATGAACATAAATGAGGGTTTACCACACAAAGATCACCCCAGAAAAAATTTCAATAGTCTAGTAAATAAGTACTGTTTAGAGGAAATAATGCAGTCTAAAGAAAACTCTTCCAAAATGGAAGATCTGAAATGCAAAAAAAAAAAAAAAAAAAAAAAAAAAAAAAAAAAAAGCAAAGAAAACAGTAAATTTGCATATAATTCTAAAAATACTGACCATGTCTAATTAAATTTTAAAATCCAGATAGCAATCAAATCTAGGTAATAAGAACATAGGACTCAGGAAGGAAGATCAACATTAAAGCATTCTTTAGCCATTAGCAGTTTTCACCAGAAGGATAAACACACTGAATACCTTCAGAACTTAAATATGCATATTAAAATATACAACATAATCACTACCAGAAAAGATAAAGTGTATAACTTTCAAACTAACACAAAACAAATTAGAATGAAGACAATAAAAAAAAAAAAACTGTATCAACCTAAAAGAGGGCAAGAAAGGAGAATAAAAAAGAAAGAACAGTGAGGCAAATAGAGTGTTAGGGAAGTAGAAAGCAAAAATAATGTGGTAAAAATGAATCCAAATCTATTAGTCATCATCCTCTATTTAAATGGATTCAATATTTTAGTTAAGAGAAAAGACTGTAAAAATGGATCCTATGTGTTATTTACAAAGAGACACAAGACACAAGGTATATTGTAAATAAAAGACTGGAAAAATACATATCAGGGAAGTGAAAATTAAGTTACCAAACCTTTATTAGTAAAAAATAAAATAAGCTTTAAGGCCAAAAGCATTGTTAGAAACAAAGAGAGGCACATAAAAAGTTCAATTCACTGAAAAGATAAAATAGATACAAATGTGGATGTACTTAACAACATGGCTTCAAAACAAATAAAGCAAATATTAACAGAAAACAATATGTACAAAAACTCCAATGTAATAAACTGCTTCTTTGAAAAAGGCTAATAAAATTAACAAACCTCAGGCTAAATCATCAAGGAAAATAAAAAGCACAAATCAGGGGTGCCTGTGTGGCTCAGTCAGTTAAGTGTCCAACTTTGGCTCAGGTCATGATCTCACGGCTCGTGGGTTCGAGCCAGATTGGGCTCTGTGCTGACAGCTCAGAGCCTGGAGCCTGCTTCGGATTCTGTGTCTCCCTCTCTCTCTCTGCCCCTTCCCAGCTCACACTCTGTCTCTTTCTCTTGAAAAATAAATAAACGTCAAAAATAAATAAATAAATAAATAAATAAATAAATAAATAAATAGTTTTAAAAAGCACAAATCAATGACATTAGGAATTTAAAGGGAAAAGTAACATTCAGATTAGGAAACAAAGATAATACTATAAACAACATATCAACAAATTTGAAAATATTGGGGAAATGGAACAAAATATAGAAAAATATGTTACCAAATAGAAAAATAGAAATTATGAATATTTTGCAACCATTAGAACATTTTGATCATCAGTTTTATAAGTTCCACGTAGAAACTACTCAGCCCATATAGTTTTACAAGCATGTTTGATTATTCAAAAAAAAGATCATTGGCATATTACACACAATAAAGAGTATTATATTCTATTTCAGAGAATGGAATGGAAATGGAATAGGAGGAGAAACACTCCCCAGCTCTTTTATAAGGATAACGTATTCCTGATACCAAAATCAGACAGGGACACTATGAGAAAGAAAACTTTCAGGCCAATTTTACTCTTAAACAGAAGCAAAAATCCAAAATATAGACATACATATTATACTATAATATATAATATATATTATGCTACAATATATATTATACATTATACTATATGTTATATATCATTATAATTTATATATAAATATGAAAACTATGTATTAAAAAACCCTACCAGGTTGCAAGGTTGGTAAAATGACAGAAAATCTATTACTGTCACTCACCAAGTCAACAGATCAAAAACAAACAAACATGTTTTTATCTCAATAGCTTCAAAAAGAGTATTTGTCACTGTCTTCATTAAGGACAGTTACCACATTAAAATCAGATGAAGGATGACAGTGGCTGAATGGTAAACAGCTTATCCTGCCCTCTTCGGTGGTGAAGGAAATATGATTTCAAACAACTTTTTCAGATTGAAATGAGATCTATCCTAAAGTATTCTATTGAGGAGATGTGTCAACACAAAGTGTTCTGTGACTCTGCCAAGTCAGAAAGAATATTAGCTGTAATAAAACTCTCAATAAAACTGTCTTGGTTTTGAATAAATTAGTATTTCCTAGTACTATAAAGAAAGTGGAAGGCAATGATAACCATTACTACAAACATTTACCTTGAGTTTATGCTCTTTCCTGTTCACAATCACAGCTGTGATTTGCTGGTCCATGAAAATCAGAATGGTGACCAACAAAGCAGGGATCGCAGCTGCAAGGTACACCCACCAGGGGTTTCCTCCAAATGGTGGGACAAACCAACCTCGGTTTGGACTTGTTGGCTTGAAGAAGAAGGAGAACATTTTCAAAACGATATTAATACATACTGTTTGGTGAAAAATCAATGGGAGAGATACACTTTGATTTCTGGAGAGCCAACATTTCAAAATCAGAAACCGTTTTACTGATAGGTTCAACAAAGATTAGTCACCAAAAATTTCCTAAAGGTGATTATTTTTAAGGCAGTTTTTTAAATGAAGGAGACTAAGACTATAGGCTCAAGGAAAACAAGTAAATGCCATTTTGTGTATTTAGGATGATCTAAGGTAAGGACTCAAGATGGAAGCATGTGACTTAAGTTTAAAGAGCAGCCATTAAAAAAACCCAAATGTAATAGTCAGTAAAGACACAGACAAGAAATTTGAATGAATTTTGTTCATGAATTTTAGCAATTATACCAAAGTTATTTCTACTACTGACAAATTGTAATCGTTTCACATCATATTATATAGAAAAGGTACAAATATTTTTTTTTTTATTTTATAATAGAACTTGTTTAATACTCTGGTCTTTCTTATACATATGAACAGTGACCCAGAATAACTGGTTAAATCCTCAGAAATGCTACCAAAAATGAAAAAGATGATCATTTTCCCACTTCTCCTGGAATATTTTTCTATCCTCTTCCTAACATTAAATAATGAAAATAAACTAAAACAGAATCCTATAAATTCTTTTCTCTATGTTTACTATCAAGAAAGTCTCACTTCTCTGAAGATATTTGTCTTCCGTCTCCCTTTGCTCATAACTACATCACTGAATCCATCCACATTTTATTCCTTTACCAGGTTGTGAGCTTGGAAGGAGGGAACAACTTTCTCTTGTTCATCAGTACATTTCATATCCCCTGGAAAGGGCCTGACTCAAAGCAAACATTCAATAAATATTGACTTAAATGAACTAATCACTGAATGATTGAAAACTTATGTTTGCAAATGAATATGAGATGGCACAGATAATGCAACAAACATTCTGTTTGCTGTACCATATGGTCTCAGGGATGGAGAGAGAGGCTAGGAGTGCTCCATAAAACAGGTGAAAGACATAATGAAAAATTAGATAGGGATATATAAGAATGACTGAAATGTAAATTTTACCCATTAGGCCTGCACATACCGACAGATTTATAAAGTGAATAATTCTTATATCTTCTTTGTAATAATTAAAAAAAATTTTTTTGATATTTTGTTATTTTGGGGACAGGGAGAGACAGAGTGTGAGCAGGGGAGGGGCAGAGAGAGAGGGAGACACAGAATCTGAAGCAGGCTCCAGGCTGTCGGCACAGCCTGGCGCAGGGCTCGAACTCACAAACCGTGAGATCATGACCTGAGCTGAAGTCGGTCGCTCAACCGACTGAGCCACCCAGCCACCCCCTCTTTGTAATAATTAAAATGTACATTATATATAGACGTATGTATATATGGCAGGTAGTTTTGTAGCAGGAAAAGAGTAATAACATAATCTTAGGCATTTTCCTTACTCTTTCTGAGCTCCGATATCAACTTCATAAAATCAGTATGATGATAGTTGCATTACATCTTAGAATTATTATATGGACCAAGAAGGGGATTAGTTGCATGAAAATTCTTCAGCTCATTTTAAATACTCTAAAACTATAAAGCAGAGTGTATTTTTCAATAAAACTCAATATAATGTGAACCCTGCATTTAATCATAATCAGGCAGTCAACTTTAGTGAAGGAATAGACAAAGAATATGTATGCACCTAGCAAAAGACCATTTCTGAAATAAGGAAATGGATAATCCTACAAAACCAACTCAAAAATATATGATGAACTAGAATAGGGGAGAGGAAAGAAATCCATAGCATTCTACAAATGACCAAAAGCAGAAGTTCACCTACCTTGAACTCACTTGGCACAATTAATTTCGGAGTATCCACACCCACCAGGGCATCTATTACACAAAAGATCAGAATGGACAAGATAATGGCGAAGTCACTGATCAGTTTTCTTGCCTGAAAAAAATTAAAAAGAAACCAAGGAATGTTTAGTGCTGGATTAATATATTTGCCTGTGTTGGAAATGAACAAAGAATTCTGTCTTTACAGTAACAGCTTCACCAGCAAATTAAAGGAGGTGTCACACTGTAGAGAGATTATTTCTCAAATTGTTTTTGCATTGCTTTCTCATCTAGCCAGAAATAATCGAATCCCACAGAAGAAATCAGTGTGTGTGTGTGTGTGTGTGTGTGTGTGTGTGTGTGTGTGTATGGGGGGGGGAGGTTGGTGTTTGTGAGCTTATGCATGCATGCACAGGCTGGGGAGAGAAGTCACAAATAATATATTCCTGAAATACTGTGCAAACATTCTTGCTGTACAGCATAAAGGATACCTAGATAAGGTTGAAATCTCAAGGCATATTGTAAAAACCTACACAAAAATACAGAATTCTATTTATAATTTGGGAATAGCATTGTGTGCATACAGCAACATAATTCCATAAGTTAACCTGAAAACACTGAGAATCCAGCAGGAAAGGGGTTACAAGTTCTAGGTGACTCAGTGTACTCAAGACCTCAGGGAAACATGATGTGATGGAAGATGAAGATTTGAGGACATCCCTAACTTTGTCAAAGAAAATGTTTTTCACTATAAGTTAGTGCTTAAAATGTCTGTATGTGGGGCATCTCTTCTCTACCACTTTTTAAATGTGGTTGCCATTAGCTGACAAACTTGGAGCTTCCTAAATATCTGCCTCTGGTCAGGACAAGAGCTGAGGTTTATGGGATGTAGAAAACCTTTCCCTTGTATGGCTGTAGAATGGTCATTTCTGAGTCAGTAGGGAAGCATGGGGTGTCTGGTGGCACTGACAATGGCTGGGGAGCATTACTAAGAACACAGGCACCTGAGTTTCCCCTAAGGTTTATACACATGGTGGCATGTAATCTGATCATTCGACAAGAATTTACTCACTAGCTTACACTTTAATTGGGTGCTAAGGATACCACAGTGAACAAAATAGACGCAATCCATGTCTTCACAAAGGGAACATACCCAAGGAAGCCTGCTCCCAAACGAATCAGGGTTGATTCAGTGGTTGTCAAGTTACCTCAGGGTGAGCAGTCAATGTTCTGGTATTGTCAGATGAAGAGAGATCAGGGAGGGACCGAGTGGCTGCACAGTTCTCAGGACAGGGAATCTTTTGAAAGAGTAGTGGGACTCCTGCAGTCAGATGTTCAGTAGGAATGGAACTGAGAAATGGAAGTACTTGGCAAGGTGGGTATGCCAAAGGCCACAGTAGTGCTCTCTTCTTGACCACTGCCCAGTGCCAGGAGCCTTGGGTCCTAACTAGCAGCAAGACCAAAGATGGCCTATTTGCTTTGAATTCATTTCCTTTTGAAGGGCTGGATTTTGCTAGGTTTGGCTCGCTTAAGAACTACACACAAAAAAAGGCAGAAAGTCAGCTATGGGATGTGTTAACTTGCCAGTTAACACCAATCATACAGTAATGTCAAGCACAAATAAATGGCAGGGGTCAATCTGGGGAGGAAAATATAGGGCAGCAGTTAGGAGCACAGTATCTAAAGTCAGATGACCTGGTTTGGAATGCTAGCACCATTATTTCCTCTCTGTAAATATATATCCTTTCTTAGCTTCAATTACTCCATCTGCAAAATGTAGCCAAAATAATCCCTACAAACTTCATCAGTTTGTTATAAGAATTAAATAAGACAAGCCATGAAAGTTTTTATCATAACATCTGGAACATAATAGATTCGCCTAATACATGTTAACTATTGTTATTTCAAGTTCCATGAGGTCTCTTTGGCTGCAGAAACCACTGGAATAACTAAATAATCTACCATCAGGAGGTCTTAAGAAGGAATTATCAATTCCAAGAAACAAGACATGATATGGAAGCCCAGTAATAATATGGAACTGCCACTCAACAAATTTTGGTTGGAAGTATTTGGAATCCCTGCAGAAAAAGGATGTTTCCCAGGGCTCAGTACTGGAGGAAACTCCCATTCTTAAGCTTTGTACAAGTAAGTGTTAGCAAAGGCAATTCAAGAGGGTCTGGCAAAGATGGTCATGTGAAGCATGCTTAGGAACTATTAAGATGTTATAATTGCTCTCTGGTCCAGTAGGTCATAAATCACTGGAAGACCAGAGGTCTTTTTGCAAAGGCAAAAAGAAGTTCTCTTTTTTTACCACCCTCCCAGTCCTTACCCAAAAAATCTAATTTGTTGACAATTTAGATATGCTAGACGTTGTTCAAAAGGGGGGGGGGGATGGTTATTAAAAAGACAGTGGTCCTCCTTTTTCTCATAAACAGAAGAAGAGAAGTAGAGGGTGGCAAATGAATTAAATCTGCAATTCCTTGGTATAAAGTCCCAAGGAACTGTACCTCTGGCCCTCTAGGAGACAGATCTGCATGACTGGAATCACTACCAAACACCTGGGACATGTTTCTTCCTTAGTTAGAAGAGGTATTCTTAGCCTTCCATAAACTAAACACTGAAGCCCTAAATCTGCTCTTTCAGTTCTCTTCATCTTTATTAACGGCAGCTTATTTTTTCCTATTGCTTAGGCCAAAAACCATCCACATAACTCTTCTCTTTCTCTCATATCCTATATCTAATGGATCAGCAAATGACCTTCAAAACATATTCAGGATGCTGCCACTTCTCACCACCTCCACTGCTCCTTTGTCTAAGGCACCACTCTATCTCCTGTGGTTTCCTGCTTCCTATCTCATTTTCCTGATTCTATACTTGCCCCCCTTCAGTACACTGTCAAGGTATCCCAGAATAATGATGTTAAAACTTTGGTCAGACAATGTGGTAGGCAAAACAATGCCCCCTAAGGAAGTATACATCCTACTTCTTGGAAACTGAATATGTAATGTTGCATGGCTAGAGAGAATTGGGTTGCACATAGAATTAAGGTTGCTAATCAGATAACCTTGAGTTTGAAGAAATGATTTGGGATTATTCTGGTGGGTCCAATGTAATCACCAGGGTTCTCATAGATGAAAGGGGCAGGCAGGAGAGCCAGTGTCAGAGTGATGTGCTATGAAAAAGACTCAACTGGCCATTGTGGGCTTTGAAGACGGAGGAAAGGGCCATGAGTCAAGGAATGTGGGTGGCCTCTAAAAACTTCTAAAAGCAAGGGAATTCTTTCAAGGGAGCCTCCAGAAAGAACACAGCCTTGTCAATTCCTTGACATTAACCAATGGGACCCATTTCAGTCTTCTGACCACCATATCTCAAGACAATAAATCTGTAATGTTTTAAGCCATCATATTTATAAAAATTTGAAATAGCAGCCATAGGAAACTAATATAAATAAATAGATTACCTATTTTAGTTATTAGTTTCCCAAATTTATATATATGTGGAAGAAATACATATGTGCAAGAAATGTACATAGTTCATATACAATATACATAAATATATCTTGGAAGAACTTCAGCAATGATATTCTTGTCAACTGTGGCACTATTGTAAGTTTAAAAGTAGCTAAAAAGACAAATGTTAATAAGATTTGAAATTACATTTCTTAAAATTTATGGGGTAAAAGGGCTACTTTATTAACAATATTGCTTAACCTCATTAAAAATCACAGCCAGGGTGATATGTTCTATATAAAATACTCACTTCTATTTCCCCTTCCTTCCCCTTAAATTGTACAATACAGCTCAGTTACAGCAGAAACCACTCCTGGAGAGTGTTTATTGTCAGACATGCATTTCTAAGACACTAGATCCAGTTTAAACTTCATAGTAAGGAAATTGATTTTTCCCAGGCCACCTTTGTATTCGACTCCAAATCCTTTAATTGGAGAAGGCAGGTAGGGGTGCTATTTTAGTAGGCTGTTCAGGTCTTACCGTATACTAAAATTAAACTTTAATTCAAACAAGGTAAAACTGACAGTAGAACTAGAAAGTGCCCTAAAAATGTCAAGTACTGAGTAAATACAGCTTTTACTAGATACACTCTAGGACCTGTGAACGAGAGCTTTCTCTGAGTCTGACTTTAAGGAGATAAAAATCACTCTCTTGAGGTTCTTCTCACATTTCCAAACACACTTAGAAAAAAAAAATACATGAAGTTCCTTTCATTTTGTTTATTTTAACTTCCATTTTCATCAAACTTGAGCAGTTTCAAAAACTCTAAAACATCACCCTTTTATGTGCCAATATATAAATAAAGAAATCAAATAAGAAATCCATAGTTCTTGGGGGCACCTGGGTAGCTCAGTCGGTTAAGTGTCTGACTTTGGCTCAGGTCATGATCTCACATTTTTGAGTTCAAGCCCCACATCGGGCTCTGTGCTGATGGCTCAGAGCCTGGAGTCCACTTCAGATTCTGTTTCTCCCTGCCTTTCTGCTCCTCCCCTGCTTGCACTCTGTCTCCCTCTCTCAAAAATAAACCAAAAAAAAAAAAAAAAAAGAAAGAAAGAAACCCATAGTTCTTTTTTTTTTTCAATATATGAAATTTATTGTCAAATTGGTTTCCATACAACACCCAGTGCTCATCCCAAAAGTGCCCTCCTCAATACCCATCACCTACCCTCCCCTCCCTCCCACCCCCCATCAACCCTCAGTTTGTTCTCAGTTTTTAAGAGTCTCTTATGCTTTGGCTCTCTCCCACTCTAACTTCTTTTTTTTTTTTTTTCCTTCCCCTCCCCCCATGGGAGAAACCCATAGTTCTTAATTCCCTTCTAGATCTCACTGGTCATGATTAGAGGTACCAAAGTTTTCATGAGAAACAAGTTTCCACAAGATTTCACATCCAATCTTATAGATTTGGAGGCCTCAAACCTAGCTTGAACAGACATAACCCATGGATGTCCCTGTAGCCAAACACTAAGTCTCTCCAGGTTCAAACTTCAATATCCTAGGAATATAAACTATGGC
The DNA here is from genome assembly GCF_046562875.1 of Panthera onca. Lineage (NCBI taxonomy): Eukaryota > Metazoa > Chordata > Mammalia > Carnivora > Felidae > Panthera > Panthera onca. The sequence continues at coordinate 57,593,941 of NC_138342.1, read as the reverse complement.
AATCTAAGTGAAATACAAACTAAGATAACTTATATATAGCAAGGGCTTGCTATAAACAAAAATAGTTGTGTTTTTTTTTTAATGGTACAGTGATGTGCTACAATGTATAAGATATTTCCTACCTCCATTCATGAATACGGCAAAGAAAAATGTGTTTCAATTAAGATTATTTTATATGACTGGTTTTGAGCTATTTGTTTGTTTGCCACTTTTTAATTATAAAAATGAAAAGAAAAATATTTCTGTCCTCTTCAGAATTAATTATAAAATATCTTGATTAATCTAATAAGAAACAATCAGCTTAGCTATTTAAACTACCAGAGCAAAGAAGAAATGACACGGATGGGAAGGGAAATTCAAGTAACCATACACTGTTCTCCATTCTTGGGCAAAAACAACCTAATAAATCTATTATAAACATATTCTTCATGAAGGATGGTACTTACAAATTATTAAGAGAGTCATAATCATGGAGACACCAACGGGGAGAAGCTAGTTAATTTACAGCAGGGAGAAATGAGTTTGGTTTCCCTGAAGCCCCAGAAGACATTTGGTTTTCACTTTGCAAAGGCTACAGCTGCTCCTGAGTTAACGGGGGAAAGGCTGTGGGCCTGCAGAGCAGCTCTCGATGGATGGAGCTGTTACAGAGACAAGTACGGCAGCAGGCACCCTGTGGGTTCTCGATAAATATTAATCAATGATGTCAGTTCTTCTCACAATGGTGAGACTGCTAAACAACAGTGTAAAAGAGCATTTATTCCAGATGAAAAACAGTATACCAGATAAATGTGGTGCCTTCTGGCAATCGTGAAAAGGCACAAAATACCATGAGAATTTTGAAATTGGATTCCCTCCCTAGTAGCCAAAGCACAGCACTATAAAATAAATAAGCACTAATATCAGTATAGCAATCATAATACACTGTACTTTGAATCAATAATACTCACTGTAATTAGAATTCAATAAAAGTAAAGTGTGATTTAGACTCCAGGATTTTCACCCTGTAACATCCAGAGTCAGAGAGCTGGGGAACAAAGAAGGGAAATGGATTGGGCACTTTATCTGAGTGGGGCTTAGAGCTTCCGAATGAAAGTCTACCTGAAAGAGAAAATAGTATTTCCAATCACGGAACAGAGGTGGAGTGGGCCTACAAAGCAGTTCGGAAGGAAAGTTGGTGATATTTCACGCTTGGGACTCTTCCTGCCTCCTGCTGTAAACCTGAGCAGAGCACGAAACCTATTAAGTGTATGCCAGAAGCAAATAATCAGATTGCATGAGAGATGCTGTACCTCAACCTGGTCACTATATTCTAAGTAGAGAGTACAAATCTGGAGCTGATCCAGAGATGGGTAACCAGAGGAATAGGGTTCCAGAAAACCCACTGCATAAAAAATGATGGTCGGCCTCGAGAAGTTGCAGAAAGTGTCTTCAAATATGTGACATCTGTCACAGGGAAGAAGGACAAACTTGTCCTGTGTAGCTTCAGAGGGCAAGGGCAGATCCTGGGGACAGAGGCTGTGGCAGGCAAGATTTGTGTTTCTATCAGGAATTCTCTCAGAGATAGGAGCTCCTGTTCTAGGAAGCATTCCGCAGAGGAACACTTGTCAGAAATTAAGAGGTGGTATTGGACTAGATGGCATTCAAAGTCCTAACGCTAAAATTCAATCATTAAGACCCAGTTAACAAAATTTCTTGGCCCTCTAATAGTGTTGTCTTGATATGGCCCCCAACAGCATACAAGAAAGAGTTCCAGGACTTAAAACGAAAGGTGGTTTTATAATTATATTAAGGTACAAAAATCAACATTTTAAAAAGAGTAATTATTAAGTCATGTGTATAAATCAGACAATCTGAAAATGGAGTAGGAGGTCATTTTGTGTTGATGAATGGATTTCAATGCTGGTAACTTTCCTATGATGATCAAGTAAGCTGAAAGAACTCAGGACCAATAAAGAACCATGGTCAAAATTACTGTCCATAGACTGTTTAAGAGCACTCACAGAACACTTGGCCCCTTAGTGCTCCTAATCTTATTTTTCTTATGGCTCAATTCAGGTTAACTGCATTTTTTGTCATATGTCTATAAGAACTGAAGTATTTGTAATCTTTGTTAAATGTTTAATAGGCTGAGTTGTAGTTATAACCAAATATCCCTTTGTTAGTCTTACGAAAAAATATGAAAATCAATTTTAGATTAAAAACAAATTTGACTTTGAAAATTACTTTTCTTGGTATACAACAACACAAGAATTTGAAAATCTGATTCCCCTTCACTGACAGCAAGGACATTTTCTGGATAAGTTTCAGTGGCATAATGTGGTCTGATGTTTCTGCAAGAAACACCCAAACATCACCCAACATTACCAACACTAGAACGTAGGATGGAGAATACATGCCCATTAGTTCTTACTAGTTTTTGGATGCATTATTGGTTTTAGTTTGACAGTTATCATTTACCAAGAGAGTTTCTGGGGAAAAAAAAGAAAACAGAAAGGGATGTCACCTAATTCTTGTAAAGAGTTGTTTACCAACTAAACACATCCAACTTTAATAGAACTGTCACAGGCCAAAATGTCAACTAAAAGTCACGGAGCCAGAAATATAGCAAATTGTGGAATTGTAGACTGTGTTTCACATGGATGAAAACTAAATGTGTCACCTAACTGAAATGCTCATTATATTTCCACTGAAATTACAGAAACTCTGTACTTTTTTCTTATACATAAAGCCAGCTCCTCAAACCATCATCAAATTACTTAGGTCACAGGAAAGCACCGAAGTGTGATTCCATAGAAGACAGTAAGCATGAATGGATCAGAAGAATCAAAATGAGTCACGCTCATCTGAAAGCCCAAAAATCTAACTTATTCAACAAATATATATTTACTTCCTACTATGTGCCAGACTCATGAATTACCTATCTTTGTATCCCTACCCCCTCGAATTGTATCAAGCACACATTAGGGACACAATATTTTTTTTCAATATTAAATGATAAATTAATTAATTATAGAGTATAAAATACTGGGTTTTTTTAAAGGATATCAAAGAAAATTCTTCTCAAGTGTCATCTAAATAAAGTGTAAAAAGTGTTATAGCTGTTGACGTTACCTGGAGTTCATTTTATTTACTTAACTGACAATAACAATCAGAAGGCACATTAAAAAGAGAATCTTACCATTATACCAGTTCATGTGACAGTCAAAACTGTTACTTACACTAAGTGGGGGAAAAAGAGGAAATTAAGTAGCTCCTTAAGAAACACATTTTCATGCCAATGACATACAGCAGTCAGCCATATTACATTTGACTATATCAAAGTATCAACAAATTTTGTCTAATTCAGGTTCTATAGATTTATGAGTTCCACGACCACTAATCACAATCCTGCTCTAAATTACTGCTTTCATTTTGCCAGCACACATGCAGCCATGGTATCTTCCTTGCGCGCATATAATCCCTTATCAGTATGGGACTCTGGAAGACCATTTCATGTTAATGTCCTGAGCCATCTGCCACAGAAGATTACAGATTATGCTGTGATGCCCTACAGGAAGCTCTGATGCCAAAAGACTTTGACTAAAGACTTGAGGCTGACATAATAGCCCAGTAACTATATATGGTAACGATCTGAAGCGCTCCTCTAAAAAGAATGGGGACCACAAAGAAGACAGGCAGTGGTGTACTGGCATTCCATCAATATTCCCCTCGGTATTAGGGCTCTCTGGACAAGCCTGATATACAAATTAAATTCCTGATAGACAGGCTAGCAAAGACAAACTCTTTTACTGTAAGTGCTTGTCTTGATGAATTGCTAGTAGCTTCCTGAGGGATGGAAAGAGTGGATAACTGACCCTGGTCTAAGCAAAAGTAATGATGGGCTGAACTAGAGGAACAGGAGTGTAAGTATAGGGAGAGAGATTAGAGCAGGATAATCAAGGGGACTGTGACAAGTTTAATTTGATAATCAAAAAGAAAATTTGCAGAGGCAAATAAAATGCTATCATCTTTTGTCACACCAAAGTTTCTACTGCTTTTCACCACGCTCTCCACCTTGGGAGACTGGCCTGTGGTCTGAAGTAGATTCCCTTTCCTCTCCAGCTGGGTTTAGCCTGCAGCAGCTTGGGCAGGCCATCAGAAGTAAAAGAGAGATAGATCAAAATACTTATTCCCATAGCTGTATTGCTGTGAGACTTCCTCAGACCGGCTATATCCCTCAGCCTGAGCTCATGTTACCTCCCAGGACAGCTCTCTCGACTCTTTTCCTCTGGGGTCCAGCAACCATTCCCTTTGCACAACCTTTGGGCCAGGGATAGTAACAACCCACTGTTCCTAGCACTGGACACTACATTCTCCCTCATGGGTTCCCTAAACCTAACTGCACTTTGGAAATGATGCTTTTTAGTAAACCCCTCAAATCATCCCACCTGAGTGTATAATTTGCTTCCTGCTCAGACTGACACACCAAATATGATTCTGGGATTTTGATCTTGGATGGCTGTGAGGGTAGATGATACTATGAGCTGAGATAAGGAATACAGGAAGATGAGTATGTTCAAATGTGGAAAGAAAAACCACATCTTGAAGTTGCTATATAACAACTGTAGATCATCCACAGGCAGAGGTTGGCAGCAGCTGTAAAAGCAGACGTGGCATAAAGATGGAGATAAAAATTAATTTTGAGAAATTTGTAAGTACTGATCATTGCCATAAGCTCTAGCTTAAAATAGAGAATTCATTTAATTTAGGAGATGGAGTCAGCAAACTCTCTCTAAAATTACAGAACTGTAGAGCTTAAAAGGATGTTAATTGTCTTCTAGCTGAGCTCTCCTTTTCTGGGTGTTATAACTGAAGTCCAAGGTTACCATCAAAGGGCTACTGTTAGTTAATGGCAGTGCTGGCAGTGGAGCTTCTGGGTTCTCCCATCTATGTGTGCTCTTTCCACAAAATGCAGCCTTTCCCTCTATTTTGCTGTTTCCCACTAGTCATCAAGTATGGAGTACTTAGTCTGCACCCAGCCTTGTGCTAATTGATGTGAGGAATAATGCAGAAGTAAAACAGAATTCCAGCGGCTTACAGTCTTAATTGACTAAAATACAAATGTTTAGAAACGAGAGTGCTAGAGAGAAATGGCCTGTCACGCTAAAGGAAAAGACGACATTTTGTAGGACAGGGGCACTGTCATCCAGCATGATCACTTTGAGATTTTAGCAATTTCATGTGCATTGTTGGTGTGAGTGAGGAAGTAGTAACAGTTGGTTCAATTATTGCCCCAGCACTCAAGGATTGTCTAATTTATTCTATTTAAGCATACAAATTTTTATTGTAGAATAACATGAAGCATAAAGATCTATAAATCTATTGGTTCCTATCTTTAGAGACCCTCCTTCTAAATGACAGCTTAAGTCCAAACACATTTTGGCAAATGAGAGAGCAGAAAATATATTCTTATTATTCACGCAAGTGTGAATTTATCGATGTATTGTTATTATTTAGCTGTAAACATAAAGTGAGTAGGAGAGATGATGGTCTGAAAGCCTACACACCTCAACATTGCTCCTTAGAAATCACATATATTTTCTGCCCCCTGTTTATTTTATGATTGCTGTATATAATTCTAAACTATGCTGAGAAGCCTCTTAGTAGGAATTGAAACTGGATTGCTATCATTATTCTATTTTCACATGCTCATAACTTTCTCAGCAGCATTTATCAATGCTGACAAATGACCTGCTTGGGCTCTTATAAAGGGAAAATTCCTTTAAGTCTGAAGAGCTGTTATCAATTTGGGAGTTACCGCTGGAAGAAAAAGGTGATGTCTACATAGGCAGTTGAAATGATCTATATTTATCTTAAGGATGAAACTAGTTTATTTTGTAAATTACAACTAACAATTGCTTCACAAATTTTTTGTTTTCCACCTGCTATGTCTATATAATTTCAGGCTTTGGCAAGTGGAAGAGATAAAAAGGTGATAATTCCTGAAGTGTGAGCCGGGGGTGGGGGGGGAGAGAAAGAGGGGTCTAATGGATTAATAATTAAGAAGGAAAAACCTCAACAGAGAAGAAGCAATTGTCCTCAAAGACATTTACCCAAGGCATCTGGTCCACACAAAACTCATACCATTGAAAAGGTGGACTAAGTTAACACATTTCCCTGTGTAACTGGTGTTACAAGCTCAAATATCTTCAGGGACAGGCAGTTAATCTGAAATTGCAAAGCAGCCAAGTCTTAGAGTTATGAGGACAATAACTACCTGCAAAGTATAGGCTCCACCCAAGGCCTCGTGTGTGTGCATGTGTGTGTGTGTGTGTTCACAAACTATGGGCTAAACAAAGAATGGCTGTAGGCTGAATTATGCCTGTTTACCACTGTTTTGTGATGCCCATTTTAGACACATTAAATTGAATGCTTCTTTCTATGTTTCACTTTGTGGAGATTTTTCTTTTTTTTTTTTTTCTTATAATTTTTTTTTTTTACATTTTTGAGAGACAGAGTGAGACAGAGAGTGAGCAGAGGTGGGGAAGAGACAGAAGGAGACACAGAATCTGAAGCAGGCTCCAGGCTCTGAGCAAGCGTTCAGCAGAGAGCCCGATACAGGGCTCGAACCCAGGAACCATGAGATCATGACCTGAGCTGAAGTCGGACACTTAACCAACTGAGCCACCCAGGCACCTTGACTTTGTGGAGATTTTTCATTCCTTAGGCCAGCTAGTTTGGGACATTTCATTATTGCTATGGTCTCAGTGTTGTGTCTGCCTCAAATTTGTATGTTGAGATCCTAAACCCCCCCAAAAAAGATGGTATTAGGAGGTGGCGCCTTTAGGGAGGTACTTAGGTCCTAAGGGTGGAGCCCTCATGAGTAAGATTAATGTTTTTATAAAAGAGGTCCCGTAGAGAGCCCTTCCTCCATGTTTGAACATAGTGAAAAGGTGCTGGCTATGAGCCAGGAGGAAGGCCTTTACCCAACCATGCTGGTACCTGACCTTGGGCTTTCCAGCCTCCAAAAACATGAGAAATAAATTGTTGTGGTTTATAAGTCACCCGTCTATGCTATTTTGTTATAGCAGCCCAAACAGACGAAAACAGTTATCAATCTTTCCCTTTATTTTCAACTCTATAAGAAAAATCAGTTTTTATAAGAAAAAGTCAGAAAGTTTCCTGGGTGAAAGTGAATATATGATGATTCATTTCCTAGGAATTGAAAGAAAGGAATTTCAGCAACTGCATCTCTTGTCTTCTAAAGTCTTTCCACTTCTTCTACACAAAACACAAGGGGAGAGATTTCATGAGATTCTAGCTGCTTAGAGCAGCTCATTGATAAAAATCAGGTATAATCAAGATTACCTAAGAAAAACTGACATCTTAAACACTGAGAACTGAACTGCAAAGCAAAGGATTATCTTAGTTTCACTCTGCAGGTAAAAAAACAAAATGCCAGTAACTAAATGTTGGTCTTATCTTGTAGTCCCTCCATGAACCGCAGTTTTGATTTTATGTTCACCCAAGCATATTAAGGGGAGACAGGATGTCTGCACAACCCAGCTCAATTATCTGTTTTTCTGTACTACAGCATTCATCATTATGGGAAGGAAAATTTGGCTCAGATGATGCTCGTATCTTATACCAATACTGGTGTAACGACATGGTGTAAGTTTACTCCCACAGCCCATAATTCAACTACTAAATTACTACATGTACAGCTCATGAACAAGAAATTGTACATAAAAACTGTTACTAATATGAAGAGTTTTTGCTTATGTACTCTCAAAGTATGGATTTAACAGGTTTTTTTCTTACTCATGCATTTTTAGATACTAAAGTACATCCCACTTTTCCCCCTCAGTACAATACGAATTATGATAGAATTTATGACAGAATTTATCCATGGAAGGCTTTTCAAAGCCAGACTATAATTAGGTTAAAAATATATAATATGCACATGGACAAAGACTGGAAATCAATTTTTAAATGCATAAAATTGCAAAAGTTGAATTTCAGGTGACTTTTTCATTATTAAACATTGTATTATTGTGTAAATTCAATGGAAGTTATTTAAAGCTCAGGTACTTACCGTGGTTGGAAAATAACGACTCGTTTTGAATTTTTTCAGAGCCATAGAAGAGGTGTAGGTGCCCAAGAAGAGGATGAAAGACATGAGAGTGATGTCAGGAACAAAATCACAGTTGTTCCCCACGAGCTTTCCTCCGTATTTCAAACACTTCTTCGTGGACAAAAATGCCCAGTCAAAGGTAGCATTATGGTACTGAGGAAGAAAAACATGAAAATTTTTCTAGAGAACACCAATGCATCAAAAGCAGCATTTGATACTTGATGGGCTATGTAGGGATTAGGCTGAAAGTCTCTGTAGAACAGCTGGAGGGTAACCACTGGAGGGTGAAACTTGACAAAGCGTTAATGGAATAACTGGTACTGGGGGGCCAGGAGGCTAGCAATTACTGAAAACACAATGAAAATGATGCCATCTGTTACCTAGTTTGAGCTACAGCCCTACAATCATCCATTTGTTCAACAAAAACAAACCACAAAGTCCTTCTTTCCTGTCAACCTTCCTGAGAGTAAACTGAGACACATTAATATCCTAAGTCTCAAAATGTGAGACTCTCTAAAACACCTTTATTGTTTAAAAAGTACTTACTTTTGCAATACACAGCTTCTTTGGATTCAAGCGGCCCTATGGTTAATGCTCTCTAAAAGTCATATTAGCTTAACTATGCATCTACCCAGCACTTTCCCAAGGAGCTATTTCTTTTCTAAATAACTAGAGACTGGTGATTTAAGGAATTAGACTATAAAAAATACTGATGGTCCCTGCTTTTTCAACTGAATACCTTAATAAAATATAACTTTTTATCTTGTGGACTTCAGGTGAACAGCATGCACACCCAGTACTGGAACATACTAGAATGGGCTTTGGAGTCCTGTGTGGCATATCCCTATGGTACATGACCTCAAGCTCATGGGTCAATTTTCAAATTTTCTTCTATCTCATGAATTGCTGTCATGTTGGCAGTACTTCTTGAGAACAGCTAACTCCTGTTCCTATTTTCCGTTTCTAATATGCAGGAGAATCCTTTTGCTAGCACACTGGATTAGACCAAGGTACTCATGCCCCAGTGGCTCCCAGTCTTAGCTACTTCTCTAGAGAACTACCTTCAGTCACATTAGAACTACCTCACCTAAAATGTTATGCCCTCTTGCAGCCAGTTACTGACCAACACTAATGTGGTGCTACAAAATTCCCCTAAATATGCTGAAAATCATACGTGATGCTGTTTGGGAAGTGATTAGGCCATGAGAATGATTAGGCCATGAGAATGATGTCTTCATGAATGAGATTCATGTTTTCATAAAACAGACCCCAGAGAGCTCCCTTGTCTCATCTGCCATATGAAGACACAATGAGAAGAAGGCTGTCTATGAACCAGGAAGTGGGTGGGTCCTCATCAGACACTGAATCTGCCAGCACTGTGATCGTGAACTTTCTCTTAGGTCCAGGGCTAATGAGTATGTCATGTGCTAACAGAAGGTTTATTTGAGAATACCTTGCAAATAAATAGGGAAAGATAAATTTCTCCTGTCCTTTGGAAGCAAGAGTTCCACCTCATACCAAACTCATCATCAACATTCTTTACTATTCAATGAATTCTCTTGATGTAAGTAATCTAGTCATAAAAGTTCACATGTGCAAAAGAAGAATCTCAGACCAGAAATTGTTCATATTTTTATAGAGCTCAAAAGGTAAAGTACTTACATAAGTCAATAAAAAAAAAAAAATAAACTCTAGGTCTTTCCCTGAAATATTTTTTCTATATTAGCTTCAACTTATAAACAGCTGAACCACATAATTATTCTTTTATCAAACGCCAATTTTGAGAGGTGATTTAATCATGTCTCATCTTGAGCCAAAGCATAAGAGACTGTTAAAAACTGAGAACAAACTGAGGGTTGATGGGGGGTGGGAGGGAGGGCAGGGTGGGTGATGGGTATTGAGGAGGGCACCTTTTGGGATGAGCACTGGGTGTTGTATGGAAACCAATTTGACAGTAAATTTCATATATTAAAAAATAAATTTAAAAAAAATCATGTCTCATCTTGTTTTTCAGATTTCTGCATATGGATGTTTTTAGAACACATTTAAAGTTTAGAGGTCATAATAGGTAACAGATTTCTTTGTTTTAAGATCAGCAAAAATTTACCATTGTAAATTTGCCTATGTAAATTTACCATAATATCATTTCAGCACTTTAATATGAGCAGAACCCTTTTTTATAGCCCAAAGAAGTAAGCTGCGTTAAGACAATCAATCCCAACAGACAGTTTTTATTGATTTTCTTACAGAGATTCAGGTTGAGGTGAAAAAATATACAGATATACATAAAATGATAGATATGTTTTCTCATGTACATCAACTCAAAATGCCAATATCACTATTTTTTTTGGCCTCAAATGATTCCCTGTATCATCATACAGAAAGTTTAGCCTCCCAACCATCTAAGGACTTTAGTATAAAGTTTAGGCAGCACGTACAGATCTCTCAGTATATATATACACTTTTCCCACTTCCATAAAACTTTAACTCTAGCTAATAAATAATTCTATTTAAACATCACTGGAGAGGAACCTATATTATCTGTGTTACTTCAGTGTTATTACTCTACATAAACTCATATCATTGAAGGTTAACTTCATAAAACTTCAGGCAAGATTCAGATCACAAACTAGACATTAAGACAAAGCATTACTCATCTATTAGTGGTGTATATATGTAAATACGGAAAGTAGAATTTTAAATAATTATCTGATAATTTAATCATCACAGACACAATTTCTATTATTTTTTACTCCAATATGTCTCATTTTGTTATCTATGAAACATACACGTTTCAGTAAAAATGATATGTTTTACTTCAGAGGTACACTCTGCTTTGCCTATGTAAAGGGAACATAAAAAAAGAAAACTACAGATTTTAGTTACTACCTTCTGTAATCCAATAGTTTTCAAATTTTATTATCAGTGAAATGTCTTTTCATGTGGAACTCCAATATTTAAAACTGTGATAAAACTGAGATATTCGGCCCTATGTATCTAGGAGGGATTGGGCTGCTCTTTCTCACTACCCCTGGCCCACCTAAAGGCAGACCCTGAGTCCCCTCTCTTGGGAATTCTAGCTTAGTCTGAGCGGAATGTTACTTTAAAAACAATGCTGTCTCATTAAAAGTCACCTATCTATATCTATCATTTATAATTATAATTTATCTGAAATTACCATGAGTAGTTTAATCCAGGACTGAACAAACTATATCCCATAGGCCAAACTCAGCCTGACTCCTGTTTTTATAAATAAAGCTTTACTTAAACACAGTAATGCTCATTTCTTTACATAATGTTCATTACTATGTTTGTGCTACAACTGCAATGCTGAGTAATTTCAACAAAGACCAGATATCTGACCCATAAATCCTAAAAAGTATACTATCTGATCCTTTACAGAAAAAGTATCTGCCCTGGTTTAATTTCTTGCCTAAGACTCCTATATTACTTTCTACTATCCTTATAAATAAATCTTTCATGTTTCATCATATTAGTACATTACACATTTTTATTTGATTTGTATTTTTTTATATTTGTATTATTATTTCATGGGTAGTGTTATTGATGCTGGTTGATTCACTGTAAAATATTTTAAGACCCCACCCAAAAATTTCTAGAACCAATACATGAATTCAACAAAGTTGCAGGATATACAATCAATGTGCAGAAATCAGTTGCATTTATATACACTAATAATGAAGCAGCAGAAAAAGAAATCAAGGAATGGATCCCATTTGCAATTGCACCAAAAACAATAAGATACCTAAGAATAAACCCAACTAAACAGGTAAAATATCTATACTCTGAAAACTATAGAACACTTATGAAAGAAATTGTAGAGGACACAAAGAAATGGAAAAGCATTCCATGCTCATGGATTGGAAGAACATTGTTAAACTGTCTATACTATCCAAAGCAATCTGCACATTTAATGCAATCCCTATCAAAATACCACCAACATTCTTTACAGAGTTATAACAAACAATCCTAAAATTTGTATGGAACGAACAAAAGATGCCAAATAGCCAAAGCAATCCTGAAAAAGAAATGCAAAACTGGAGACATCCCGATTCCAGACTTCAAGCTAATTACAAAGCTGCAATCATCAAGACAGTATGGTACTGGCACAAAAACAGACATATAGATCAATGGAACGGAACAGAACAGAAAACCCAGAAATGGACCCCCAACTATATGGTCAACTAATCTTCAACAAAGCAGGAAGGACTATCCAATGGAAAAAGGCAGTCTCTTCAACAAATGGTGCTAGGAAAACTGGATGGTGACATGCAGAAGAATGAAACTGGACCACTTTCTTAGACCATCCACAAAAATAAATTCAAAATGGATAAAAGACCTAAATGTGAAATAGGAAACCAACAAAATCCCAGAGGAGAACAAAGGCAGCAACTTTTTGACCTTGGCCAGAACAACTTCTTACTAGATATGTCACCAAAGGCAAGGGAAACAAAAGCAAACACAAAGTATTGGGATTTCATCAAGATAAAAAGCTTCTGTATAGTGAAGGAAACAACAAAACTAAAAGGCAGCCTACATAATGAGAGAAGATTATTTGCAAATCACATATCTGATAAAGGATTAGTATCCAAAACTATAAAGAACTCATCAAACTCAACATCCCAAAACCAAACAACCCAGTTAAGAAATGAGCAGAAGACATGAATAGTCAGTCAGAGAAAGACAGACATCACATAATTTCACTCATATGTGGAATTTAAGAAACTTAACGGATGATCATAGAGGAAGGGAAGAAAAAATAAGATAAAAACAGAGAGGGAGGCAAACCATAAGAGACTCTTAAATACAGAAAACAAACTGAGGGTTGATGGGGGTAGGGGGGTGTTGAAAATGGGTGATGGACATTAAGGAGGGCAGTTATTTGGATGAGCGCTGGGTGTTATATGTAGGCGATGAACCACTGGATTCTACTCCTGAAGCCAAGACTACACTGTATGTTAACTAACTTGAGAGTTAAAAAAATAAAATAAAATAAGAAGACCTGAATAGACACTTTCCCAAAGACATCCAGTTGGCTAACAGACACATGAAAAGATGCTCAACATCACTCATCATCAGGGAAATACAAATCAAAACTATGATGAGTTACCACCACACACCTGTCAGAATGGTTAAAATTAACAACACAAGAAACAACAGGTGTTGGCAAGGATGCAGAGAAAGGGGAACTCTCTTGCACTGTTGGTGGGAATGCAAACTGGTGAAGCCACTCCGGAGAGTATGGAGGTTCCCTAGGAAACTAAAAATAGAACTATCCTATGATCCAGGAATTGCACTATTAGATATTTACCTAAAGGATACAAAAATACAGATTTGAAGGGGTACATGCACCCCAGTGTTTATAGCAACATTACCCAAAACAGTCAAAATATGGAGACAGCCCATCCATCGACTGATAAATGGATGAGTAAGATATGGTACATATATACAATAGAATATTACTCAGCCATCAAAAAGAATAAAATCTTGCCATTTACAATAACATGGATGGAGCTAGGCTGTATTATGCTAACCAAAATAAGTCAGTTAGAGAAAGACAAATACCATATGATTTCACTCACATATGGAATTTAAGAAACAAAACAGATGAACATATGGGAAGAAGGGGAGAGAAGAGAGGGAAACAAACCACAAGAGACTCTTAATGATAGAATACAAACTATGGGTTCATGGAGGGAGGTGAGTGGGAGATGGGCTAGATGGGTGATGGTTACTAAGGAAGGCACTTGTTTTGAAGAGCATTGGGTGTTGTATATTAGTGATTCATCACTGAGTTCTACTCCTGAAGCCAATATTGCACTGTATGTTAGCTAAAATTTAAATTTAAAAAAATGGCAAAAAAACTCCAGCTTTGGTTTTGATCATTTGTAATTTTCAAACTGTGGTAAGTCATAGAAAAAGCAAAAACAGGTAAATGATTCTTCTCCAGGTTCATGCAACTCCCGAAGAATTAATTTGAAGGAAATACTGAACATACATCAAAGCAAGAGACTGAGAAAATACCCTCATGGGCTTCAATCTCAGCTCTACCACGACTTAATTGGAAAACAGAAAAAAAAAGTAACTTCACTTTCCTGTGCAACTGCCGATAGGATAGCTGAAAAAGAGTACCATAAAGGTCACGGTGATCATAGCTTCGGAAAATGCTCTAACATAAATAGTACTCTTCACATGCAAACCACTCTGATTACTGCTTAGAAAGTCATGGTAAAAAACATACAACCAAATAACACTGGCTCCTAAAAGAGGGCAAATACTGTGTTGGACATGTCCAGCATAGATGTTAAGTGACCCGAAGAAGAAAGAAATCCTTGAGTCCCCTGAAATATCATGTAAACCATTGTTTGCATGTATATTTATCTGGGAAAAGCAACCACAGATTTCATTAGAACCTCAGAGGAAGCAGTGAAGCAAAGACGCTTCAGACGTTACTGCTCTGGTGCTTTTATAAGTGAGGTTATTCCATCATCATAGTACGCCATGCTCTACGTATGTCAGCTGCACTCCAATTTTCATTTATTCTAAGAGCAAATTCATGACTGCAAGGCTAACGATGATTTGTTAACTCATCAGCAAATGTTCCCCAATTCAGAGAGCTTCGTTGTTTTGTAACTACTTCTTAGTAAACTATATCCCTGTTTGAATCCTCATGGGCGTTTTAAATTTAACACATTCAGGGTGCTTGGGTGGCTCAGTCGGTTAAGCATCTGACTTCGGCTTAGGATCTCATGGTTCGTGGGTTTGAGCCAGTGTCAGGCTCTGTGCTGATAGCTCAAAGTCTGGAGCCCACTTAGGATTCTGTCTGTCTGTCTGTCTGTCTGTCTCTCTCTCCTCTGCTCCTCCCCTGCTTGCATTCTGTCTCTGTCTCTCAAATATGAATAAATGTTAAAAAATAATAATAATAAAATGAAATGAAATGAAATGAAATAAAATAAATTTAACATGTTCAAAACTAACTCCTCATCCTTCCTTAAATCTTGCTCCCCCTAGGATCTTGCCTATCTCTGTTAATAGCAAATTCATCCTTCTAGATTCTAAAAACAGAGAACCCTGAAGTCATTGTTAATTCCTCTCTTTCTCACAGGTCACATTACGGCAAAAATGATCTCAAAATATGTCCAAAATTAGGGGGGTCTGGCTGGCTCAGTCAGTAGAGCATGTGACTCTTCATCTCAGGGTTGTAGGTTCAAGCCCCATGTTGGGGTAGACATTACTTAAAAATAAATATTGAATACTGGAGGGAGTGTTCAAAGGAGAGAACTCAGTTGAGAAATAAGGGAGAACAGAAAAATTGAAATGGCAATTTCAGAATACTTTTGAAAAAAAAAACAGTAGCAAAAGGATAGGCTAGAGCATGTGAGCACTATAAAATCAAGGCACGTTCTTCAGGGCTGATGAGGACTTCTGAGGTGTTTGTGGTAGATGAGAAAGAACCAGGCTATGGGGGTAGAAGGAAGAAGGGCATGCTGGAAAAAGAATCAAGAATGGAGAAAGGAAGGTGAAAGATTAAGTAAAAGAGAGACTGATTAGGGTTTTGGCAACTCTTTGTACCAGGATGAGTAAAGGCTAGATATAACAGAAGTATAGAGCCCGAACACCAAAGGGACTGTGTATCACTAAAAACTAAGAAAGAATAGACCAAGACAGAGGCAGCGTTCAATTTACAATACACCGGGCTTCCAAAGAAATTTTAGCTAACCTAAATCATTCATCAGGATCCAACTATTTGACATATTCAAGGAAGATATCTACTAATTTATCTACCCTTTTTATCTGGAGAACAAAATTAAAGTAAAATAAACTTTCAATTTAAAGTTGCCAGATAAACTATAGGATGCCCAGTTATACAGATAAACAATGAAAAATATTTTTAGTGTAAGTATGACCCGTGCAATATGTGGAACATATTTATACTAAAAAAATTGTTTGGTATTTACCTGAAATTCAAATGTAACTGGGACCCTCTGTCTTTTGTTTTGTTTGCTAACTCTGGTGATGCTGTTTCAATTAGCTACAGGCTGTTTTGAACAATAGCAGCATGTGGAAAATAGAAAAATGTGGCCAAAAGAAAACAAAATGCATTGGGTCCTGGTTACATAAAGGAACTAAGATAGTGTTAAGAGAGCAGCAATAAAGAAAAATAAAACAAAAACAATTTTTAAAAGGTTCCTGGGAGAAACAATATGTTTGCTAAAATATTAATTATGCAAGGCAGTACAAGAAAGTGTCTAAATGAACAGTATAGAGATTAGTAAGTAGATCAGAAAAAGAGCTAATCAGTTTCATTGATCACAGAGAAAACAAAATTCAAACTAAGTCCTGAAAGAAAGACTGGTCCTTGTAGAACTCTCATACTCCAAAGGGTAAAGAGAACAGTAAGAGTGGCTGAAGGACAAAACTAAAAAAGAATGACAAAGAAAGTAACAAAAGCCAAGGGAATGAAAGCGACAAGTTTTATATGTGTATTTCTCTCTGCACTGGCAGAAACAAAGTGGTAAAGCATTAGACAAGGAGATACCATGAGCAAAGATGCTGATTTGGGGACATACAATGCTTCATTCACTTATCTAGCAAGTTCTTTATTCAAAATTTATTGAATGCCTACCATGTGGAGAAACCAACAGTGAGTAGACCAGGTGAGCCAAAGAAGGCTGATTGTGTAAATAGGTAGAAAAAAATATATATACATATATATATATGTATATATATAAGAGAAATGGGACCAAGTGACCAAGTTGCTGAGGATCTTAACTGAGGTCAATCTTGTGAAAAGGGATATCAATCTATTTTTCTGAATTTCATTTTCCAGAGAATTACCCTGTTTACACTGAATGGATTTGTTTGTAAATCTTAAACGTATAAGGTATACCGAAGGATTAATTTTAAAATTTTAAATGTTATAGGATCCTCCCCAAAGACAAAATGGGGAGATATATATGTGAGAGAGGATGAGCAAAATGTTGACAATCATTGAAGCTAGGTGATGTGCATATGGAAGTTCATTGTACAATATTCTCTGTAGTTCACTGCATGTTTTAAATTTTCTATATTTTTAAAAGTAGGAACAGGGGCACCTGGGTAGCTCAGTTGGTTAAGCATCCAACTTCAGCTCAGATCATGATCTCACAGTTCACAGGTTCAAGCCCTGTGTCAGGCTCTGCACTGACAGCTCGGAGCCTGGAGCCTGCTTCAGATTGTGTGTCTCCCTTTCTCTCTGCCCCTCTCCTGTTTGTGCAGGCTCTCTTTCTCTCTCTCTCTGTCTCTCCATCCAAAACAAACAAACAAACAAACAAACAAACAAACAAACAAACATTTTTTAAAAATAAATAGAAGTAGGAACATGTGATATTCAAGGGGACTTAAGGACAGAATGGTTTTTGCACTTGACTTTCTCAGTGAGAGAAAATCACAAAGATGCTACGCATAAGAAGATTAATATGACATTCTATTTCCCATGAAAATGAATGTTAACTCCTAAAATCACCCTGAAGGTACATCAAATGAAAGCACTTTTGCTTCCATGTCTGACTGCCAAGCAGAATTGATGAGACAATAATAGTTCTCAGTTTCTTGAATAACAGCATCTCCATTAGACATGATATGCTTCACTGGGTTACACAATAAGCAAAAAAATAAAATAAAATAATAAAATAAATAAAATGAAAGATTTTTATATTGCTCTCTTTAGTATCAACTAGTAAAGTATGCATGCACCTTTTGAAATAAATATAAATGAAGGTAATGCTACAGAAAGAAGTCTCAAGGTTAAGTAGTTAATGTACTCATTTAGGGGTTTTTCCCTGCAGTGGGTAGGCAAATTTATAGTAATTTTCAACTTACTTTATGAACTACAGGATACATTTGAGCTGCGTTGTCTAGAGTTGTATGTGTTATTGTGAAATATCAAAACTAATTGGTTTTCTACTTGTGATTAATATATAGAAGGTAGACTGAAACTGGACCACTTTCTTACACCATATACAAAAATAAATTTAAAATGGATTGAAGACCTAAATGTGAGACTGGAAACCATCAAAATCTTAGAGGAGAACACAGGCAATAAGTAACCCCTTTGACATCAACCATAGAAACTTCTTTCTAGATAGGTCTCCTGAGGCAAGGGAAACAAAAGCAAAACAACACTATTGGGACTTTATCAAAATAAAAGGCTTCTGCACAGCAAAGGGAACAATCAGCAAAAGTAAAAGGCAGCCTATGAAATAGGAGAAGATATTTGCAAATGATATATCTGATAAAGGGTATCCAAAATCTATAAAGACATTATCAAAATTAATAACCAAAAAACAAATAATCCAGTTAAAAAATGGGCAGAAGACATTATAGACACTTTTCCAAAGAAGATATACAGATGGCCAATAGACCCATGAAAAGATACCCAACATCACTCATCATCAGGGAAATGCAAATCAAAACCAATGAGATATCACCTCATACCTGTCAGAATGACTAAAATGAACAGATGAAACAACAAATGTTGGTGAGGGTGTGGAGAAAGGGGAACCTCTTGAACTGTTGGTGGCAATGCAAACTGGTGCAGCCACTCTGGAAAATAGTATGGAGGTTCCTCAGAAAGTTAAAAATAAAACTACTCTACGATTCAGCAACTGCACTGTTAGGAATTTACCCAAAGAATACAATAGTACTAATTCAAAGAGATACATGCACCCTGATATTTATAGAAGCATTATCGACAATAACCAAATTATGGAAACAACCGAAGTGTCCATCGGCTGATGAATGGATAAAGAAGTGGTGTATGTATATACAATGGAGTATTACTCAGACATAAAAAAGAACGAAATCTTGCTATTTGGGAACAAAATCTTGCTATTTGGGACAATGGAGGGAGATAGAGCATTATGTTAAGCAAAATAAGTCAGTCAGAGAAAGAGAAATACCATATGATTTCACTCAATATGTGGAATTTAAGAAACAAAACAAACAAGCAAAAGAGGAAAAAAGAGGGAGAGGTAAACCAAGAAACAGACTCTTAGCTATAGAGAACAAGCTGATGGCCACCAGAGGGGAGGTGGGTGGGGGGACGGGTTAAATAGGTGATGGGGATTAAGGAATGCACCTGCCATGATGAGCACAGGGTGATGCATGGAAGTGCTGAATCACTATATTGTACACCTGAAACTAATATTACACTGCATGTTAACTCACTAAAATTTAAATAAAAACTTAAAAAAAAAGAAAGAAAGAAAGAGTCACTTCCAACCTATCCAACCAAGCTGGATAAGGTAAAAAAAAATCATAGTTTTTAAAAACCTGTCAGAGAGATGAGGAAATATACAAACTTGAATAAATTCTAAGAAGTTACAAGACCTTCCTGGAAGAGAGAAAAAAAATCCATGGCTGCATATGCCTGCCAGAGTGGCCTGTGGAAGATAAATCTACCACAGATGGAGGTATGGAGAAATAAGCCAAATCTTTAATGAGTTTTAAATGGCTACATGTAGACTGGGGTGACAGACCAGAATTCCAAGAGCCCTCGGTGTTAGACTGAGCCTGCATCCATCCACCAAACTTTCTCATTGTCTTTGCCAAGGTGCACAGGTTGTACAAAAAGGTAGGACGTTAGGAGAGCTGAGAGAAACCCCTTAGACAGAGTTCCTACCAAATGCAAGAAATCCACTTCCTAAGATGGGAAGCAGGACAGAAGAGTGGAGAAAAAGCCCACTGAGGCATTCAGGTACTCCTGAAAGGGCTAAGGTTTCTTCCCTCTGAAGGCTGGGGCAGAGCAGTTGGGCAAAGAAAGGTCTCCCATGGCTCAGAAGCTTAGGCATAAACAAAACACAGAGCAGTCCCCATGGGACTTTCTGGGATAATGGCAACGTTCTACATGCATCTTGTTTTGGGTGATGATTACATGAGTATATAAAGTATCAAAATTCCCTGCACTGAACATGTGAGAACATTATGTTTTAAAGTATACCTCAATTTGATAATCATTTTTAAAAAAGAATCTAATGTGAAAAACAAAAAGTAATCTATTCAGTCACCTCCCTGGAAAAGCCCTGATGTTCGACTATGGAATCTGGTCTCTCCCTCTGAGAGCTGATAAGTGGAAGCCAGCCGACTCTAAGGCTCATTGTGTTGATACAGTTGGAGAGGCTGTGGCTGGTCTCAGAGTTTTATAGGAACTTTTAACAGAATTTTGTCTGCAGGCTGAGGGGATATGCCCACCAATAAATCTACAGGAACACTGGTGAAGGTGAGAAGAATTAAAGACACAAGGATTCCAACAATGAATAGAAATGATGGAAAACCTGCCTTTTCATCTTGAGGGATGGTTATTCTAGAGCTTCAATCTGTCTAAACGCTCTAATGTCCCATTTTTCCTGCTCTTTCCCCCTGAAAACACTCCCATACTACCATGAAGAAAAAAAAGCTGTCTTCATGCTAATGAAGCGGAAGAGAAAATGCCTTCCCTCCTCTGACAGAGTATACTCTGAGCCTTGTGACAGGGAGCCTTGCTGGTGCCCCAGGGTGGCATGTCACTTTTACAGCACTTGCTTTCATAATATAATTATGGCTGGATAAAAGAAGGAAATTAAATCCTTGACGACTGGATGTCCCAGGAAAGATTGAGCAGAGTTAGCATGGCCAAACACAGAGAGGGCCCAGTCCCCTGTCAGAGCAGTGGCATCCAACTTCTTTTCTTCACCAACCTGAGTTACGGCGGCAACATGGCCTAGTGGAATGATTGTAATACCTAAATAGAATAATAACAATATCTAACTTGAATGGAGAGATGAGTATGTACCAGCCACTAAGCTAAGTCCTGCCTATTTACTCCCTTGGCTTTTATAGCATCTTTGAGATAAAGTACTATGATCATCACCATTTTACAAATGGGAAAATGAGAAGTTACCACAACCTATTCAATAGTGGAGCCCTGAATTTGAAAAGGGGCAGTATGACAGGAGAACTCACCACCTGTAAGTCCTTCTACATGAGACACTATTCTGATTCCTCAAGTAATGGGAATAGGCAGATTCTGGAATTTGAAAGCCCGGAGTTCAAATCCTGATTTTACGTATACTGACGATAGGCACAGTTAACCTTTCTAAGGTTCTGTTTCATCCATAAAATACAGGTAACATAAGTGACTTAAAAATTATTGTGAGGATTCTAGACAGGTCGTATGAAGAGCCTGGCCCCTAGTAGGTGCTCAACAAGTGGTAGTTATTGCTGGTGACAATAAATCATATTACCTCTTTAATATTCATTTCTGATCTCATATAAATACAAATTGCGTGTATGTGTTTATGTGTGCGTGTATCTATGCAAAGTATACCTAAAAGCACTGATACGGATAGAAAATGAAAAATGAAGGACAGAATAAAAGTTGTCCTTCATAATTATATACATACACACATATACACACATTTTTTCCTAATTTCTTCTCTAGAGAACATAGCAACTTAACATTTTAATTAAGGTGTGCAACTAAGGGGACTATTGCCCTGGAGCATACAGCATTCATAATAGCTGAAAGGGTAAACATTTCTACTCGCAAACACTGAAGTATCATGGCATACTAGAAATATCACAGGTCTTAAAACCACTCAGGTTTCAGTTGAAATCTTTATTTTAATAATTTATGGCTATGTGACCTAGACCATAAAAGGTGATTTACCTTCTAAAGCTGCAGTTTCTCTCATCTATAAAATGAACATAATTACACCTGGTAGTTTGTGTTAATGGTTATAATATGTATAAGACACCTGGTCTCTCTACTAGATGCCCTATAAATGGTAGCTCAATTGTAATCACTATTGTGCCTTTATATCCTCTATCATAGTCATACCAGAAGTCAACAACAACTTCCATTTGTTTTCCATAAATCTTATAGTGACATCTTATTATAATTACATATCAATTACTAGAGTCACTCCAGAATTTTGCCCAAAGACAGGGCTTAAAAATTCATTAATTCTAAAGCTTTCCTTGATTAGTTACAAAAAGAATTAAGTTGGAAATAATCTCTTTTTAAGTCAGTGGAAGTGTTTCATTAATTTTTATTGCAAATTAACTTATGGTTTTAATTAATTATATATATTTTAAATTTTTAATTAGACTTTAATTAAAATTATTTAAAGTGTAGAAGGAACTGTTTTTCTCTGTATTTTAATCAAATTATTTTAGGCAATAGGATGGCTGGCTCAAAGACTGACAATTGATCTCTTTTCTGCATGTGGCTTTTAAAACATATATACATCTCTCTCTCTCTCTCTCTCTCTCTCTCTCTCTCTCTCTGTCACACACACACACACACACACACACACACACACACACACATTTATAATCAAACCCAAATAAAGAGGCAAAGTTTGGAGGAAATCAGAGAGAGCTTTAACAGTAAGGAAAAAAGTCAAGAGAGCCACAGAATATGAAAACAAGAGAGAAACAGGGTCAAGTGAGAGTTGCCCAGGAAAGATACAAAACATCATCTTTGAAAGGGTGTTGTGGGCACTCATTACATAATATCTGCAGAACTGTTTTGGTCTCCTGAGAGATGGGCACTCTATCAATACAAGGTATCATGGTTTCTGTCTTTATAACTGAGAGATTGATATTCTTTGGTAAGATTCCATATCCAGCGTAGAAGGAACACAATTAGAAGTCTGAAATAGCACTTTTCCCTTTTTCTTCAAAACAAAGTCTCCTTCCAGTGTGTGACCTTCCATGCAAAACAGCTCATTTTTAAAGCTTAGTTCTAGTCTTTTAAAGATCCTTGGTTACAAGCCATGGGAAAGGATATCATGTGACAGAGGCACAGTCCTTTCTAAGTGACAGGGGAAATGTCCTGCTACAATCACCCTTAGTGAGGAGAATACAACACCATTTGGTAGTCAGAAGAACTTTTAATCATACTAGAAATACAGAGGATACCATGCTCTCTTTTTTGACTTCTCTCATTTTTCCTTGTGAAAGTATTTCAAGGTGACAATGAATGGATATAGTAGTTAAATTCCTAAGAAGGTTTAAAAAGCATGCTGTAGGAGTAAATATTCACTAGAGTGAGAAGAGAAGAGAAGAGAAGAGAAGAGAAGAGAAGAGAAGAGAAGAGAAGAAAAAAAAGGCTGACTACAGCAAGGAAAGTGTTTTTTTCTGTCCTGCTATCACTGATTATTGAAGTTGTGTTCATGTTCAGGTTGCTAAAGGGTAGGAGACATCATGTTATGAATATTATAATTAGATTATACAATACACAAGTGGTTTGAAATATTAAGTCACTTACCATGTCAGTAGAAGAAACAGTTGGCCAATCCTCTGGAGCCAGTGTAGTGTCATTAGATATTGAGATATTAACTGTAAGAAAAAGACAATCTTTTACCATAAAAATGACCTAAATTCATAACTCAAAATCTAAAAAAGCTGGGCCAGGCACGAAAAATGTCTTCAACACCACCATAAAACACAATGAATTTTTCTTTATTATAATTGTATTCACCTTTCACCTAGATAAAATTAGCAAAGATTCAGACATATCTGTTGTACTTTAATCTGAAAAGAAACAATGGCAAACATTTAAGGAAATGCTATTACAATTTGTTTCAGGTTTCAAAAAAAAAAGAAAAAGAAAACTTCTCCATTATTAAAAAAGCATTCACTGTATTTTGTCTTGTGGAAAAATGGATGTTAGTAAGTGAATAAGTTGATCACGGGCTTCATGTACAGTCAAATCTCACAAGTAGATTTTCACTGGTTAAGAATTAACTAATTTGGGATTTTTGAAAATCTAGACTGCATATGAGAGAGTATATCTTTGCAATATGTGGGAAAACAAAAAGTCTTTCAAACACATAATAAACTATATAAATATAATGGTAATAAATGTTTAATCTAATTTTTAAAATTATTATCACAAAATTTGCCATGATTTGTAAATTTATTAAGAGGTTGCTTTTTGAGGAATGTGACTTATTTACTAAACCAACCCTCCTCCTGGAAATATTTCATTATTTTAAAATTTTTGAACCTAAAATTAAAACATATTATTTAAGGTGTTCTATAATTAAAACTTTTTATCAAATAAGCCTTTTTCCTATTACATGAGTTTTTTGTTTTGTTTTTTTTAAAGTTTACTTATTTATTTTGAGAGAAAGAGTGTGAGTGGGGGAGGGACAGAGAGAAAGGGAGGGAGAGAGAGAGAATCCCAAGCAGGGTCCCAGTAAGGAGCCTGACACAGGGCTTGAACTCAGGAACCATGAGATCATGACCTGAGCTGAAACCAAGCGTCTGATGCTTAACTGACTGAGCTATCCAGGAGCTCTGATTGTTTTGTTTTGGTTTTTGTTTAAAATGTTTGTTTATTTATTTTGAGAGAGAGTAGGGAGGGGCAGAGAGAGAGAGAGTGAGTGAGAGAGAGAGAGAGAGAGAGAGGATCTCAAACAGGCTCCGTGCCCAGTGCAGAGCCTGATGCGGGGCTCAACCCTAAGAACTGCAAGATCATGGCCTGAGCCAAAATCAAGATTCGGATACCTAACTGACTGAGCATCCAGGTGCCCCTAACGTTTTATGTATTATAAAATAGATCGTTACTGAGAGAATATCCCTAATTTATGGAGATATTGTAAAATGACATTTAGGTTTTTGTCTTTGAGAATCACATTTAACATCCAAATTGCTATTATTTGGTCCCCTCTTGCCTGCCCCCTCCTGCCCCCAAGCCCCTAGACTATCCTTTTAGTTTGCCGTATTTTAGTTCCTACCAACATAAGCTCTTAATGAGAAACAAATAGATTTATTTGATTGTTGAAATTTAGAATATAAGATCCATAACAGAAAGGACATGTCTTGTTCACTGCTTTTTCCCAGAATCTGCCCAGTCCAGCACTAACAGGAACTCAAAAATATTTATTTATTATTCAACCTTAAAAAAAAAAAAAAAAAAAAGGAAATCCTGCCATTTGCAAAAATATGGATGAACCTGGAAGACATTATGCTAAGTGAAATAAGCCAGCCAAAGACAAATACTGTATGGTGTCAGTTATAGGTAGAAGCTAAAAAAAAATAAAAAATAAAAGGTAAATACAACTCATAGAAAGAGAGAGAGTAAAATGGTGGTTGCCAGGGGCTGGGGGCTGGAGGGGGTGGTGGATCGGGAAATAGAAAGAGGTCAGTAAAAGGATACAAACTTCTAGTTATAAGAAGAATAAGGTCTGAGGATCTAAATAAAATAAAATAATAAAATAAAGTATAATAATAAAATAATAAAATAAAATAAAAATGAGAGGTGATGTATTAATTAACTTTGGTGGGAATCCTTTCATAATGTATACATATATGAAATCATCATTTGTACACTTTAAATACATTATAATTTTGTCAACTATACCTCAATAAAATGAAAATATCTTTTAATGTCAATAAATGAGGCTAGAATAGGGAACATTTAATGACTCCAAATGAATGAGGGCAGATAAAGGCAAAAGAAATGAAATAATGAAAACAAATAAAAGGGAGAAAATATTTAGCTAGAGCCCTAGTCTTCGTCAATTTTGGAATCCATTCTGATCTTTGAAGGTTCTAGAATTGTTAAACTTTTAATCTACTGCTAGTTCATCCCTATTTCCTTGTAAAACACACATGCAACCTGTTTTCTTATTCTGTTTCAGTACAGGTCACAGAAAGAATCAAAATAGGCTAAAGGATGCTTGGCCCAAACAATAAAACCAAACATGAGTTCATTCCCAAAAGGAAGAAGATGTTAGTACATTTTTGTTAACAAAACCTAGATTTTTAGCACTATTTTGTTCTAAAAAGCCTACAGTACATTTTCTTACATTATTCCATTTGCTCATTTAAAAACAAGCTATACTTTTATACCTGCTTTATGTTGAATGGGACTCTGAAACAAGGTATGCCAGGTTTCTTGCCCAGGACTGTAGAAGAGTCAACCAGAAGTAGAACTGATACCAAAATCTTGTTCAGCATTCTTTCTTTTCCTAGCCAGCATTTGATTTTTGTAGTAACAGAATTCAAGGTGGGATAATACTCTCCAATGTTAGATGATGTGAATTTCAACCGCCCCCCCCCACACCCCGAAATGTCTGACTGGTCTGAGTGTTCGGAAGAAAGCAGTCTATGTGAAATCACAGGCACTATTTAGATGGTGTCTGGGAAACTCCTCTTCCTGAGCAAGATTCTTTGATGCAATTTTATGAGCTTCCTGTCATAAGAGAGTGAAGGTCTTTGTACAACACTTTTCCACATAAAAACAAGGAGTAAGAGTGAGGGAGAAAGATATCCAAGATATCCTCCTTTTTTGTGAGATGAATGACATAATAAAGACCACCAGTGAACTAAACCAGGATTCCAATCTGAACTTCTAGGGACTACTTTCAAGTTCTAGATACACATCGATTCTGCTCAACTAAATTCCTTTTATCTTTTCAGTTTTCCTCTGAGACAAGCTATTAAAGCATGCCTCTCAAAATCCCAGAGACTACTATCAAAAGGACAATAAAAAGTATACACCTTTCCAACTTATTTTAGTAGGTAGCTGCTTCAAGAAAAGGACTTCAGGGGCGCCTGGGTGGCGCAGTCGGTTAAGCGTCCGACTTCAGCCAGGTCACGATCTCGCGGTCGTGAGTTCGAGCCCCGCGTCAGGCTCTGGGCTGATGGCTCGGAGCCTGGAGCCTGTTTCCGATTCTGTGTCTCCCTCTCTCTCTGCCCCTCCCCCGTTCATGCTCTGTCTCTCTCTGTCCCAAAAATAAATTAAAAACGTTGAAAAAAAAAATTAAAAAAAAAAAAAAAAAAAAAAGAAAAGGACTTCAAAATAAATATGTAAACAAGCATTTCCAAAAATACATGTTAACAGAATATAGGAGAGTCCATACATAAGACTAAAAGTAAATTTCTTTAAGCTCACAGAGGAGAGAATGATCAATTTCAATTGTCTTCTGTGAGAGCCACTGTTCACCATTTGGATCCAGATACATACAATAGAAGTATTTTGGCAACCAAGTGCAGAATGATCTATGCATACAGAATTCTTAATATCCTTAATCAGGATTCTGAAAAGGTCAAATAGAAAATCATAAACACACTGCACTTTGTCTGTCTTCACTATTTGCTCAGCACCATGGCTTATGCAGCAAAGAAACTCTTTGCCCTAGGAATCTGGCTCAGTTAGAATTAGCCAATTGTCACTGGGACAGTCTGTGTCCCACACTTGGTTTCAGGGAGTTTTCACAGGTTTGTCGTTTTATGTCCCTTGGATTTTCACTTCTTGATCCTTCTTCCTGTGTATCAAATTCTAGCTGATCCTCTGGAACAGGGGAAATGAACACCATTAGTAATAGACATTTAAAAATGTGCCTGTGAGTGTTCCATCTTAAGCTGGCTTTTTTTTCCCCCTGTATGTTTAATGAGAGGTCTACGGAAAGATCAGGCTACAGGAGCTACAAGCAGGAAAAAAAGGTGACATACATATGTCAGTGTTAGTATACCTCCTGCATAAGAAATTTCAATTGCACCTGTAAGGTTGTCCTTCTTCTTTATCCTCCAGTACCTCGCCCCAGGAACTACCCCATGACTCCTCTGCTTTACATCAGGGATATATACAAAGGCTACACAGTAAACTATGAGTAAGAAACAACCACCAAGGCTCAAAAGATCTGTCTGCCTTCATGCACCACCACATCACAAGTTAAGAGAAAGGAATGCTAAGAAAACTGGCCTAGAACTCTGGCTCCACCACATTCTGGAACAAACTGTCCCCAAACCACCTCACCGCATAATCTTAAGAAGTCACCTCACTCTCTTGACCACAGGCCCCTCATTTGTGGAGGGGGATTTGAAACCATTTATCTCATAAGGTTACCGTGCAGATTAAATAAGACAATGTAGGAAAAACTGTTAGCACAATAGCAGGTAAAACTGAAACAGATGGTTACTAAGGAGACTATCAGCTTTATGACCTGAAGAAAGCAAAATTTCACCCCTGGAAAAAAGTCTGCTACCTCACAAGGTTTGTGATGACTGAATACATATATACTATAATAACAGATATTGAAATACAGTTTATTAAAATCCTTAGTAAAATGTATGGCACTTGGATGGTGCTTAATAAATACTAACCAAATCTGAATCTACACCCTCAACATAGCTTCTTAGGATTAATGTAGAACTGGTTAGCTTGCTCTCAGCAACAAAAAATGTAAGAGTATTCTCTATAATAATGAAATTTTAATGTTTTATTCATTCTACTCAAGCAACATCTTGAGGAAACTGAGTAACTAGAAAACACATAGAATAAGACTGAATAAGCTTCTTGCCTGCATGGTCATGTCAGACTTCTTTAAGGATCCTGGGTAATTTTAGCACATGAACACCTCTTAATAAAATCAAATATTTATGCTTTAAATGTCTATATCAATAAAAGGGCAAAAATGGCTTTTGGAAGGATGACAAGGTGAATGAGGAAAACTTTGGGAGAAATAGCTCTTAGGGAAATTACCTGCCACCATCCCAGCCTTGAGCCTTAAAACAAATAGAAAGTTTTCTTCACGTTTTGTTATTATACTCTTCATTTTCCTAAGTATTTTTGCCAAGCCTCATGCTTTAGGTTTTCACTGTAACTAGACAAGTTCAAGTTATGACACACTCCAATCTGTGGACACTTTTTCACACATTCACCTATGATACCACGTTAGAAGTTAAAGGGCTGAGCTACTATTAAGTGGGACATTATTTAGTCACTATTTTCACACACAAAAAATTTCTATTCCATACCCACTCATCACTACATTTCAGATGTGTATACACATTAATACAGGCTATGTTTCCAAATGTGTGTTTCTTGGAACCCACAGCTAGAGAATTATACAGATCTGGTGATTATCCAAATTCATTGTTTCCCCTCTTGAGTCCTGTAAGTGTTTCACAGAAACTGCTAAAATACTAGGCTAGGAGAGTAAAAGGAAGCTAAAATGATGGATGCTTCAAATTTCTATGGTTTTCTCAAAAGATCATAGTACCATAAATGATAAAACATCAGCTGTGCTGGTAAAGTATCCTTGCAAATGCAAAGCCTGAATCATTCTATACCAGAAGGCCTAGTACTTCCTGTTTAACCATTAGTCTATGATTTAAACCTACTTTATAATCCAAAGAGGGAATGATACATAATAAAAATAAAATTGCATAGAATATGATGCAGGTCATGGAAGATAAATTAGGATTATCTTTTATTTCCTAATTTTCTTTTAATGGGCTTTCTAATTACAAAACGCATATCGACTATAATATGGGACCACAGGAGACACAATCGAGCAGTTCCTTTTAATGGTTGTAACATCTTGGTGCATAGCATTTATTAAGATAATAGAAAAATAATATAGAAAGGAATGATAATGAAATTCCACTCTAGTGACGACCATTTTAGATCATTGGGAGGCCTCCTCATGCTGTGAATAAAACAAAGGTGTAGAAATGGAAGCCAGGGGTACCTGGCTCAGTTGGCTAAGCGTCTGACTCTTGGTTTCAGCTCAGGTCATGATCTCAGTTTTGTGAGTTCAAGCCCTGCATCAGGGTCTGCACTGACAGTGTAGACCCTGCTTGGGATTCTCTCTCTCCCTCTCTCTCTGTTCCTCCCCCGCTTGCCCTGTCTCTGTCTCTCTCAAAATAAATAAATAATTCTAAAAAAAAAAAAAAAAAAAAAAAAAGGAAATGGAAGCCATGGCTACTTTCAATCATTTGGTCTTAGAGTTTCACTCAGGGAAAAAGCCATCTTTTACTTAGAGATACTATAGACCATGATGTCTCAGTACTTGAGAAAGTATCCCTCTTAATCATTCATCCATTATTAAGCATGTTCTCCCTGGAACAGTCAACAATGAATCAATAAAATATATCCCTTCTGTTAACAATAAAGTATAGAATCTACTCCCTTGAGGCAGTTTTTCTTTCTTCTCTAATTTGTTTATCATTTTTAGCAAGGCTTCTATCCCCTCCAGGTATAAAACCACACCTGGTTAGAAAATTTATTTTGACCCTTTCTAAAATATTAATATGCCCTTGAGTGCACACTCATTGCAACCTTGACACATCAGGCAAATGAACACAGGTACTTAAGTGGAAATGTATTTCTAAAGTGTAGGTCAAATGAAAATCTGGCCTCATTCATTCAAAAAGTAATTAACACTATTTTCTACATTTAAACAACACATTTTAAAACAACACATTTTATAAAAAGCAATGTGAGTATATTTGTGTGTGTGTGCACAGCGTATATGTGGGGTGTGTGTGTGTGTGGTGTGATGTACAGGTGTGTGTGATGTGTGTATGTGTATGGTGTATAGATGTGTGT
Source organism: Panthera onca (assembly GCF_046562875.1). Classification (NCBI taxonomy): domain Eukaryota; kingdom Metazoa; phylum Chordata; class Mammalia; order Carnivora; family Felidae; genus Panthera; species Panthera onca. The sequence goes on along the minus strand of NC_138342.1, from coordinate 57,563,438 downwards.
GTGGTATGGTGGTGTGCAGTGTGGTGTGTGTGTGCAGTGTTGTGTAGAGGTGTATATGTAAGTGCAAGTGTGTGGTGTATAGATGCATGTGGTATGATGTATAGGTGTGTGTGTGTGTGTGTGTGTGTGTGTGTGTGTGGTGTGTGTGATATAGTGTATAGGTGTATGTGGTATGGTGTGTATGTGTGTAGTATGTAGGTGTGTGTGGTATGGTGTATAGGTGTGTGCATTGTGGTGTATAGGGTTGTGTGTGGTGTAGTGTATAGGTGTATGTGGAGTGTGTGTGTGTGTGTGTGTAGTCTAGTTCACTGAAGTAGCACAATTCTTAAAAAGCAATGAAAAAGACCCTCTATAAATTTTTGTTGATAGTAGAAAGGAAAGGAATAAAAGGGCAAGAGAAGGAGGGAGAGGAGAGGGGGGAAAAGAAAGAAGAAACATCATATCTTATTCCTTATTTACAAAATGCTGTCATTTGTTTTTGAGTGAATCAGACCAACTTAAAAGAAATGAACATTTCCCCTCAGGGAAGGGGAAAGGACTTTCTAGCCTTCTTCCACATTATATATAGTGTATAACACTTTTGTAGACTTGAGATTCAATGGAATAATATTAAATGATCTAAATACTATGTACTGAACTCCTTAACACTTTTTTGTTTAAATATGGCTCCAATGTTTCATATTGATCTACAACAGCACATTAGTTGTTAACTTGCAGTTGAGGTGGGGGAGGCTTCTAGTAAGAACCTAGTTAGTATATTCCATTAGGAAAATTTCAGGGAAAATTAAATGTTTGAACCCCTTTAAAAGAATACAACTAAAAGATTAAACTGACTGGGGCATCTTTTGTGGAAAAAGGAGAAATAAGAATAAAAACAAATTTTTACTCAGTGTCTATTAGGTGGCAAATGTTACATATACTATTTCATTTAATCCATATGGTAACTTCTAAGAGTAGGTACAATTATTAACCCAGCTCACAGGTTAAGAAAAACAAAGAAATTAGGTAATTAGCCTAGCCCATGGTCACACTGCTGGTTAGACCTGAATCATGGTCACTTTCCTTTACTCCAAAGCACATATTGTTCACACTTTATCACGCTAACAGTTTCCCCAATTGGGATGTTGGTGATGAAATGTAATATTGTGGACTGTCCTTTAATTGGACATTTTTTAGTTTGCACTGTTGGCTTCTGAACTGAGTCATCTTTCTTATACATCTCTGCTATGTAAACATCAAGGCGCAGTGGGGATATAACCTCTATTACCTCTCCATCAATTAATAGCAACTCTATTTCTAAGAAAGAGAAATTTTAGCACAAAAACCATGTATTGACCCTGGCTGCTTTGTCAAACCACACAGCTAATTTTCCTTTTAGTGCTTGCAACTGGGCTTCCTTAGTTCTTCAGTATGACTTTGGTCCCTGAGCAATAGATGGGATGAAAGGAAGGGAGAGAAAGATGCATGAAGAAAAGAAAACTCAGGAAGTGATGAAGATTTATGGAAGCAAGTGAGAACAGGACAGACAAGGAAGGAAAAGAGGAGGAAGAGTTGTCTTCACAAAGCACAAAAAACTCACAGTCTTATTGTAGCTGTGAATCAAGTTTTCATAGTGATTAAGTGGCCCCTATTTCCTTTCCTGTACAATCACTTCTCAGTTTGCAGGCCTATGTCTCCATCTGTGTAGTTGCTGGTTCACTGTTACACACATCCCAGTGTTGAAAAACAAGTAATCCGCCAGTTTAAATATTATTGACTCATTGACTAAATTCTTTTACTAGGAGTGCATGTTGCGATGAAAGGCCAGGCTTTTGTTGTTTTTAGAATACTTACTCTAGCTGTACATGCAACTGTATTATTCTATAACTATCATTTTTCAACTTGCTATGATGAAGTACTAAATTGATGGTGGTATATAGTTTTCTTTCAAAAAGTATTAAGATCTTGAGGAGAGAAACACACAATCACTAATCTTAAGGGTTTATCATGAAAGTGGAGATATCCACTTGCCTTTTTTCCCAACCACAGACATTTTATTTCCATAGTTTAAGGAAATCCCTCCCATTCATGTTCATATCCTTCATGAGTGCCTTTCACCTGGACAACTCTAAAAATATGGGGTGCGACCAACAGTCTTGTCATAAAATAAGCCAACTGCCCAATAGTGTTTGCTCAGAAGGGGGCATGATGAAGACTGGTTTGTTTTTCCATCATTCGTACTTACTAACCTTAAATTTTAATACATAATAATAACCACAGTAACAGTGTCAGTTAGCAATTGGTCATTACATACCAGAAACCGTCCTAAGTACTTTGTCTGTACTAGAAAATACCTCAGTTTTTCCACACAATATAACAATTCTATAAGGTAGGTGCAGTTATTAACCCCTTTTTACCAATGAGGAAGGTAAGGCGAGGCACCCCGGGAAAAGGAACTTGCCTGAAGTTGCACATAGAGGATTAGCCAAGCGGGGCTTAAATACTAGATTTTCTGACTTCAAAGCCCTGCTACACTTCACTACTGGTCCCACTTGGAGGTAGTAGAGATTGCCAGAGTCCTTCCAAGACAACTCCTCACTCTGTAAGACAGACTTCCAATACAAGCTGGGGAAAACAGGTCAAAGGAAAAGCCATCTATCTCCACTTCAGTGACTACTTACTATGCATGTTTCAAGCTTCACAATGACATTTTCTAGAAAACAATGGTCCTTCTAGGAAGGAAAGTTACACATAAAATCTTCATGTATTTTTGACAATTAAAACGTTCAAATATGTCTTCCTTGGCTCTATATTATGATCTCTGCCAGCATCCAATTAAAACAACGAGCCCCAGTTTCCATTAGCCTCAGGTAAGTAGACCTTCTATGTGACAGGTGTGCTGACAAAGCCCTCATCTGGCTTTATGAATACTTCAAACCTCAAAAAAGTGAGGAGTATTTTTTTCCTTTAAAAAATTTACTGTATGACTACTTAGACTTGCCTATGAAGTCAGATTACACACTTTTTTCATAAAGAAATAGTGACATATAAATACATAAAGATAGAAATAAATGAAACAGAAAGTTCAAAATCCCACAATTAAGTATGTCTGTGAGCCAATAGTTTGAATGCGCATAGTCTGGACTTCCCCTGAAAGTACACAATGGATGGTTATTCTACTCTTATTTAGGAAAAGTTCTATATGATTGTGTAATGGTAACATCTGTGTTTCAAGCATATTTAATTGATCCTAATAATAGTATCTATCATGTATTGAGTTCCTACTCTTCTCTAAGCAGTTTTTAAGTTATGAAATATTTGTCATCAGTACACATTTTAATAATAAAAAGCTTTTGTGATTATATGTCATTCATGCTGCCTACATTTTCACTTCATACCTGTCTCTGCTTTGCTTTTTTTTTAATATGAAATTTATTGTCAAATTGGTTTCCATACAACACCTAGTGCTCATCCCAAAAGGTGCCCTCCTCAATACCCATCACCCACCCTCCCCTCCTTCCCACTCCCCATCAACCCTCAGTTTGTTCTCAGTTTTTAAGAGTCTCTTATGCTTTGGCTCCCTCCCTCTCTAACCTCTTTTTTTTTCTTCCCCTACCCCATGGTCTTCTGTTAAGTTTCTCAGGATCCACATAAGAGTGAAAACATATGGTATCTGTCTTTCTCTATATGACTTATTTCACTTAGCATAACCCTCTCCAGTTCCAACCACATTGCTACAAAAGGCCATATTTCATTCTTTCTCATTGCCACGTAGTATTCCATTGTGTATATAAACCATAATTTCTTTATCCATTCATCAGTTGATGGACATTTAGGCTCTTTCCATAGTTTGGCTATTGTTGAAAGTGTTGCTATAAACATTGGGGTTCAAGTGCCCCTATGAATCAGCACTCCTGCTTTTAAGCATGCGCTTTATGTCAATGTGTGTTGATTGTCCTTAAATAAGACAAAAGAATCCATGAGTGCAAAGCCCAACAATGACCTATCTTTTCATCAGTGTTACTGACCAACCCAACTTTAGGGAGATACTGTTCTCTTGTCACTCGTCACTCAAGATGCATACAGGTCTTCTAAGGCTTCTCCACCCAAGTGGCAGAGAAGATTGCAAATACAGCACCAAAATATCTGAGGGCAATCTAACATAGCTTGCCATCAGCATTAAAATTCTTTGTTCTGTTTTTAAACTCATAATCATTTTGTCTGCATTCTAGTCTACGATACACCCACGTCTGTCTTACTGTAAACATGGAGAGTTTTCCTGCAGAATCTATACGTAAAGGTGCATATTGCATGAATGTGTCCTACATCTCTGCTCAGGTTTACACGGTCCCCCATACGCTATTGTACTCCTGGTGCTACAAGACCTACATGGAATGTGTATCAGTTTTTATTTTAAGGGACAATAACTTGTAGCTAATTGCATGACCTGGGATAACTAACACTATTACCATTTAATTATCTGACACAAACTTCTACAGATATAAAACAACTTTCCCCAAAGTGAATCCTTTCTTCCAAATGCCTTCCATATCATAAAATGATGAATTTCCCTAAAAAAATCCAAAGACCAAGTTGAGCACCTTTTGGGAAAAAGTCCTGGTGCTGACCCAGGTGTGGCTAGAGGGATACTAGAGTGCTAGGGTGTATAGAATCATATTCCTTACCCAGAACTTACTTTTTACTTTTATATCTTTCCTAATTCTAGAATATAAATCTTCCCTGAGAGCATAACATTCCTTCTTTTCTTTCTCTTATCTCTTCTTTTCCTTTCTTACTTACATGGTCTAGCACAGATGAACTATAAGGCTCCTCTTTACCGCTAAGAGACTACAATCTGAACTTCTTTTTCAACTTCATGCTTCAAATTCTATACAGTCAACAGTATCTTGTTTCTTCTATAAGCTCAAAATAATCTATTTAGAGTTTACTTCAGGAAGAGATTCCTAGAGCAATAAGAAAACAGAAAAATATGGGACAGAAGTTCAGAGGACTGGGTTTGTCTGGCCCTTATATGTTAATATTTGGATCTGGTTTCCTCAGCTATCAGATAAGATGAAGAATAATGTACACTAAATTTCCTTGCAAATACTGCAGTTTGAGCTAATTTCAAAGTTGAGTTCATTTCAGAGCTCCTGGTTTCTCTTCCTGATTGAATCTCGTGGCTAAGATACCTTAGGTAATAAAACTTCAAATCTGGCAGGATGGTTTCTCAGAGAAAATAAAATAAAACCTTTTACTGATGATCATGATACCATGCTGAAAGCTTGCATGCATGGAGCCTACACCTTCCTCCAAACACAGGGTAAGCACCAACATGAAGCATGGTGTCCTCACCTGGGTCAGGAGGCACACAGGCACAGGAAAAGTGAGTATTGTAGCCCACTTTGAAGTTGGAGTTGATGGGGTAGTAGTCAGCTAGCTTGATCATCTTCTTGAAAGCATCGTAGATAAAGATGAAGCTAATCAGAGAAGAGAAGCCCTCTTCTGTGAAGCGAGTGAAGTACTGAACCAAGAAGCTGGCATCTGTGGCTACCAAAATGAGACACAAGAAGGCTGACCACAAGCCAATCCAAAGGCGAAACTCCAGATAGTCAAAATTATGATCCCTGGAAAGAAGAAAGAAAGGTATTTTAGACTCCGCCATGGAATACAAAGAGTAATATAAAACTACCCAATGACGGCAGAATGATTGCAAAAAATACAGGATCACTTTTAGCCACTAAATATAAATCTCATTCTTGATTTTATCCAGAAAATACCAAATCTAAGGGTTCGGTCTCGTGATATTATTAAAGAAATAATCCTGAAAGTTTAAGAATGGCACATCAAAAGTAGTCATACCATTTGCAGGTAAATAACTCAATTTTCTCATTCAAACTCTGCCTTCATGGAGTTTAGAAAATAAACAATTTGAAAGTGTCACATTGGTACCCAGTATGCACTCAATAAATGTTTGTGAGCTTCGCTGGTTAATGAAGACACTAAGATAAATAGGTTCTCTGTTCCCACATCATCGCAATCTACTGAGGGAGACAAACTGATAAACATAATCACACCAGAAAATACTAAGTGATATCTAAAGGTTCCCACAGAGTGTCACAGAGGAATAACTAATTCTGGCTGGGGGTTGTAGGAAAAACTCCAGGTATTTAAGGATAAATAGGATAATTACACTGTACTCAGATCAAGAAAGGCTCTCTTGCTGTGTCATAGCCAGATGCAACCACAGACATGGTATCCTTCTTGTGAAGCTTGTTCATGGACATGGTATCCTTCTGCTTAAGTGGTGTGTGAAGTATCTTGTGACCACCTTGTTTTTGGTCTGTTCCTTTCCCACAGTAGTCTTAGATCAGGCTGCCTCCATCAAAGGAGGCCATTGTTTTTCAAAGCCCTTTCCATTCCTTTTAAGTAAATGAGCTCACATTTAGGAAAATATGGGCCAAGTGTTGACATTTTACCATTTCATACTGATTCTCTTAAAATTATGTGAAGATTATAGTATTTTTCTTATCATTTAAATTTTTTTTAATGTTTACTTGCTTTTGAGAGAGAGAGAGAGAGAGAGAGAGAGAGAGCGAGCACAGCAGGGGAGGGGCAGAGAGAGAGAGGGGGAGACACAGAATCTGAAGCAGGCTCCAGACGCTGAGCTGTCAGCACAGAGCCTGATGTAGGACTTGAACTCACAAACTATGAGTTCATAACCCGGGCCAAAGCCAGATGCTCAACCGACTGAGCCACCCAGCAGCCCCTTTTTCTCATCATTTATGATGAGAAAGCAAACAGTAGTCATCATATTTCTTCTATGAGAAAAAGAAATAAATCAAGGATCATGCATACTTGATGCTCTACAGCTTTGATTTTAAACAAGTATCTTTTATAGTGATGTATTTTAATATATTCCTGAAGGTATGGTATCAACACCTTCACCACGACCAATCCAGTTTGGGCCACCAGGAAGTCTTTGCTTGATTTTACGTCCTTACTGATATCCATGTTTGCCCTGCTCAAAGCCATTTTCCACATTATTGCCAAAATGATCTTTTTAAATGTAAATCAGATCCTCCCTACCCCCTTTCAAAACCTTTTGATGGCTTCACACTGTTCATAGAATAAAATTCAAATTCTCTTACTAACACAATCATTGGCATATTAAATGTTTCCAATGAGAACTTGCTAGATGAATTAAGGCATGCCTATGGCTTTGGACTTGAGACAGTTACTGCCATGACCTAAGTATTCTCACAGAGAGCCAGGAGATCCTGAGTGAAAATTTTATGGAATATTAGAATTAAAAGTTCCTTAGATACTGTGATGGTTAATTTTATGCATCAACTTGGCTGGATCATGTGGTACCCAGATATTTGGCCAAATGTTATTCTTGGTATCTCTATAAGGATGAGTTTGATGAAATTAACATTTAAATTGGTAGGCTTTGAGTAAAGCAGACTGCTTTCCATAACGTGGGTGAAATTCATCTAATCAAATCTTTCAACTGAACACAGCAAAATACCTGCCAACCCCAGGCAAGAAAAAATTCTCCAGAAGATTGCCTTTGGACTTGATATGGAACATGGCCTTTTCTGTTTCTACAGCAGACAGCCTTTGAATGTGAACTGGAACATCAGCTCTCCTGGGTCTCCAGCCTGTTGGCCCAACCTACAGATTTCGGACTTGCTAGTCTCTATAATCATGTGAGTCAATTCCTTATAATAAATCTCTTTATTATATTGGTCTCGTTTCTCTGGAGAATCTTAATATAGATACCAGTTAGTCAAATATGTCTCATTTTATAGATGAGAACTCCAAGGCCAATGGAAGTTAAGTCATTTATCCAATGCCAAGGTTTTAATGGCAGAGCTGGACCAGAAACCAAACCTCTGCATTCCCTTGGACTGGTCCTTTAAAAATTTCACCATCATTCCCCTGAGTTGTATTTAGGGTGGACCTTAAAATCACTGTCCTTTTTTTCCTTCTTTTCACCAAATCACCTAAATTGGAATATAATACCAAAGCAGGAGATTATTAACACTTGGGCAGAAAGTTATCTCCTATGGATTTCCTGGAATCTTTCTCTTTTTTTCAATTTTTTTTTCATGTTTATTTTTGAGAGAAACAGAGTGCAAGCAAGGGAGGGCAGAAAGAGAGGGAGACACAGAATCCGAAGTAGGCTCCAGGCTCTGAGCTGTCAGCACAGAGCCTGACGTGGGGATTGAACCCGCAAACCGTGAGATCATAACCTGAGCTGAAGTCAGTGGCTCAACCGACTGAGCTACCCAGGCGCCCCAATCCTGGAATCTTCCTGAGGACATCTTTTGCATTCCCTTATAGTTCTCTTTAGATCTACAATCCCACTGCTTAATCCTATGCTTGTCTCTGTGAGATAAGTAGACTATAGAAAAAGCTAAATTCTAGGAACCTGAGATAATTTACATTATCACACAATGAATCAAGCCTCGGAGTCAGGGCTAAGAAACAGTTTTATTACTTCTGAGCCAACAAACTTTTTTCTTAAAATAAAAAGTTTTAAACAATTACTTAGTTTTGTTTCCCTAACAAGATGACAGGGCAGTCTTGATTTGTCCTAAGAATGCTAATGGTTGTTTAGAGAATTGATGTTTATAGGACAGGATGAGAAACAAATCCAATAACCAGCTAATGGTTAGGAACACTCAGTTTGAGTACAAAGGGAAAAAATGCCTATATAAACTTAAATCTTAGGATCTAAACAATATACCAAAATAGCTGCTCTAAAATACTTAAATATTCCCAGAGTAGCTCTATAAGAATAACCCAAATAAAATCACTAAAACCGATGGCACTTCATTATAAAAGTGATATGTTTACAGCAGCAAGAAGAAAGAGGAATAAGAGATGAGAAACTTTTTAAAACAAGTTGATCAACAGTAATGACTACAATAAAGTGGCAATATTACATCCAATAAGACTATCAGTCCCTTTAGTGCCAAGTTTAAATAGCAATTAAGTTATAAAAAGTAACAGTAAATGATAGTAGAGACAAAAGAAACTATGGTGAATTCAAATGAGAAAATGGGTTTATATCCTTATGATATCACAGTGTTCCTAGATATTTTGACTTATAGTTTCTGAGTAGCATAAAACCAAGGTACAGACAAACAGAAGAACCCATCAGAGGCATGCTACAGAAATTAATGTTCAAGTCACTGACAAATGTAAACTCCCTAAACTACATGAATAAATCCAACAACATAATAGAAGAAAACAATCATTTGAAGGCCTCTAAATAAATTATTCAAAGAATAGAAGGAAAAAAATTATTGAATGACTAAATGCAATTATACAGGCTAAAATCCAACTTGAATTAGAGGTTTCTACATGGCTTAGACACAGTGGCACCTGGGTGCCTCAGGGGCACCTGGGTGGCTCAGTCGGTTAAGCGTCCAACTTTGGATCAGGACATGATTTCACGGATTGTGTGGGTTCAAGCCCCACATGAGGCTCTGTGCTGACAGCTGAGAGCAGAGCCCGGAGCCTGCCTCATACTGTGTCTCCCTCTCTCTTTGCCCTTCCCCACTCACGTTATCTTTCTCCCTCTCTCTCTCAAAAGTAAACATTAAGAAAAAAAAGCTTTCAGATTCTTTGCGTGAGAAAAAGAAAAGGTATCTAATTCTCTGTTACTGGTTTACAATGTGTAAAAACAGTGCAAAGAAGACTGTAGAATTAGGGGGAAAAAACTACAATTGTCATTTGGAAAGTTGTAAGCTGTCATTCTGTTACTAATTTTAAAAGGTGACAGAACATCTTTCATATTCCTTAATGATTCTCCAGTTTATAGGGCAAACATTAAAACCTGTATTCCACGTCAGAGGGAAATCTGTGGATTATGTGGAGTCACGCTTGAGTCCACTGAAGCTATAAAACAAAGATTTACCTACTTTTCAAAAAAAAAAAAACGGTAAAATATTTTGGGGGGAAATCTGGGCAAGACAGACTAAAGCAGTTTCTTTACTAAAGGACTTCTCAGATCCCTTAGTAAGCTGAAATGTAAAATGAATTACTAAGAGGAAGCAAATATACAGCATTTGCCAGATTTATGGGGATCACAGAAGCTTTTTTTTCTATGAAACATCTAAATGGGACTAATCATTGAGGAAATACACTTTGAGAAATAGTGATCTACACAAATACTCTATATCTAAACAAAATATTAGCACTGTTGTTACAATACAGAAGCAAATGACACAGCATTATGAACAAAAGGACATGGTTTGCCTTAAAGCACCACATGCTACTCAGTGATGAATTTAAAGCACAGTTTCTCAAATGTTTCTTGTTGCTTTACAACTGTTTTCAAATCACTTGGAACTATGTTTACATTACCAATTATGATGAAACAGAAGGGAAAGTGAGAAAGGAACTTGCTTAGTGAAAGGAAATAATCTCTATCCTACAATTATCTAAAGTAAACTGGGATGCAAACATTTTCTGTATATTAAGGCTCTGATCACATTGCATCCAATAAATCTTTCTGCAAAGGTTGCACATGTTTGTTCCTGTTTATAGTACATGCTTGTTCCATCTTTCCACAAAAGCTTTCTTGTCTCACACAATGTTTTCTTAAACATATAAAAATGGTTTGACTTTCTATAAACTGACACGAATAGAAATTCTTTCCAATGTCCTTCTGAGAATTATGATGGAGGAGGGATTTGTAGTGATGAGCTACAGAAAACTCACATTATTGCTTTAAACTCTCATAAGATCTTGCTGATATTCTCAGCCCAGTTTTCAAAACACTCGTTTTAAATTCTCACCGCCTTCTCTATCTTGTGATAGCTTTTGATGGTAACATACAGTTTCAAAGGCTATTCTATCAGCCCTTGAGTCCATGAGGTATCATGTAGGTAACAAAACTTCCAACAACAAAATCTTAAAAATTTATAACAATATAAGAATATGGAAATTCCAACAAGTCAATATGAAATTCTGCAATCTGCCTAAGGATTGAGGTCTGTTGGGAAAGGCAATTCTCTCTGAGAGGTATCGAGTTCACTAGAAAGAGGCCAGAATACCCAATTTGATTTTGAATTTATTTGTGTGCTAATGTGGCCACTTGGATAATTCGCTTAACTAGATTTTCTCCTTCTTAAAATGATCCATCAAATTCTAAAAGAAAATACGATATCACAATTGTTATGCCCATTAGGAGTGTATAGTAATTCCATAAGAGGCATAGTATCCAGAGTCAGAAAGCAGAATTCAAATCCCAGTCCTACCAACAACTGGTAATGGGGCCTATGGCAATGCACTTACCCTCTCCCTGCCTGTTTTCTCATCTATAAAACAGGGTATGGGGGTGGGGGTGGGGGTGCCTGGGTGGCTCATTTGGTTAAGCATCAGACTCTTGATTTCAGCTCAGGTCATGATCTCACAGTCCTGAGATCAAGGCCCACATCGGGCTCCACACTGAGTGTGGGGCTTCCTTAGGATTCTCTCTCCCCACCCCCTTTCAAAAATAAATAAACATTTAAAAATAAAAATAAAAATAATAAAACAGGGTATGGTCCCTACCTCATTGCACTGCTACAGGAATGAAATGAGGAAGTACATGTAATGCACTTCGGATAATATTTGGTATGTGATCAACACTCAACAAATGCTATTACTAAGCTGACTCTTGTAATGAATCTTTAGTTAAGAACACTGGAATCAGGGTCAGGAGCAGTGGATCACTGGAACAACTAGTCTCTCATTAATGAGCCATGGGACCTTGAACAAGACATTTCATTTCTTGTCGGCCAGGATCATGACAGGAAATAGATGGCATTCTCAAATGGGTTTGTGAGGAAAACTTAATAAATGGGCTATTTACAGATGTGTGAGTAACAGAGAATGGCAAAGTACTCAGGAACTGGAAACATCAGGGAGCCATTTTTACCTCCTGGCTTCAAAAGGCCAAGGAAGGAAGAGAGTCACCAGAGCCTAGTGAGGGTAGAGCCAGGCCAGTGGAGCCACTGTACAGAGGCTCTACTCAGGGGACAAGCCACTGCCAGACTGCAGTGTTAAAGCAGGGACTGTGAGGTACAGGGAGGTGGACCCACACCCTGACCTCTCTCCCTCCCTTCCTGTCCTACTCGTGCACTAGTCTAACCCAACAATAAGCCAGAGGGCAAAGGAGACTTAGTGTTTAGGTCAGCCCCTGTGGCACAAAGCAGGACTAGAAGGATAGAGAATAATGATGAGGGCAAGTAGATAGTACAACATATGGGCCCTCAGCTGAATCAAATGTAAAATGAGTGTTGGACTACCCAATCTCCAAGGGCCTTTCAACCTCCAAATCTCAAAATGCCCATATTCTGATCTACCTAATTACTATTCTGTGCTATATCTAGACTGTGTTCTAGAATTAATCCTAATTTATAATTAGACATGTATACACATACTTGCTGAAATTGAATAGAAGCCTCTCAAAGACAAGGACAGGTCCTGTGCTGCTCAAAATCGTGAGTGGTTGACCGGCAAACAGGCAAAAGATGGCCCCAGAGACAGCTGTGCCCAGGAAGCTCTCCAACACGCCCTGATAGAAAGAGAAGAGAACTGTTAGGAGAAACACACCTTTCTTCCTCCCAGGTGTGACGCCACTAGGGAAATTAAGCACATGAATATGCTACTACAAAGGCCATACCAAACGCAGAAAATAGACACAAAGAATTGAGATTCTTACCAGTATGAATATCACCATCTATTTCACATACGATTTAGTCATTCCTCCCTACTGGAAGGGCTGACTTGTTCCAAAAAACTACAGTAACTATAATGACTGGTGGTTGACTACAGAAGGCAAAAGGTGACTCTGATCCATTCTAAAAATATTAATTGAAGCTTCTGTATGGAAAATCACATTATGTAATCCCACCAAGTGGGTAGAAATGATTTAGTACTTTGGGTGACGCTTTTCTCTCTGTGTTTAACTTCAGTGTTTGCTTCAGCCTGATTTCACCCTGCGCATAGCAGGTACTTACAAGTAGTTACATTTTAAACACAAAGGCTATTTTTTCTAAAGGAAAGATTTGAGAGGGGAGCAAAGAAGACACAAAAAGTTATTTTCCCTTCATCCTGCAATCTCTAACATACCAATTCCAAAATTAAAAAAAAAATCTTTATATATATATATATATATATATATATATATATTACACATATTATATTATATATATATTGTATATAATATAAACTGATAGAAGAACTTTAATTTATTTTAGATGAAATACATGTGTAGGAACATGAATAACTAAATCTTTGTGGCCACACTTTCCTGTACTTATAACTCTGGAAACCCAACCCATTGTTTTCCTTTAGGCTAACAAGAACAAAGAAAGATGAACCATCAAGTATCATTGACTTAAAAGATTACCCTAACTTTTTTAATCATGTCATTTGGGACCAAGGCCTCAGATGATGGCAAACTAGCCCATTTCCTCTATTTTTCATAGTTCAAATTTTAGTTAGAAAAGCACATGTTTATTTGCAAGAGGATCTAAACTTGAAATAGTATTATATCAAGGGGTGACCTTTTTAAATATAAAAAGGTGACAAGAGACCCTTTAATCATAGGGTCTATGATCATACTAAAACATACTAAATCATACTAAAACAAAATGGTGCCAGGAAGATCTCTCCTTTCAACTGAGTAACAAATTACCTGTTCATAGAAGCATGATTTATGTTTTTACATAAAGCAAGCCATCTCTTAATCTAAACTACCCTCTGTTTGGAGCAGAGTAGATTTCTGGATAATCTGTGATACCCCTCAGTGATTCCCTGCGCCCCACCAATAAAAAGTTAACTTATCTGCCTGTGAGCCTAAGGCACCTCTTTCTACTGCCCCAAAAGTTCTCCAGCAACTTTCATTCACCCATCATATAACAAAATGATCACACAGAATTTTTTTTTAATCAAGTTACGGGCATTGAATGAATAAATCACAGGAATAAAAGGCACAGCACAGGAAATATAGTCAATGACATTGTAATAGCATTGTATGGTGACAAATGATAGGTAACTCGTGGTGAGCACAGCGTAACACACAGAGAAGTTGAATCACTATGTTCTTTCAACAGCTGAAAGTAATGTAAAATAGTATGTAAACTACACTCAAGTAAAAAAATGTTTTTTTTTTAAGTAATAAAAGTTTGAATGACAGAAGTAAAAAAAAATTCAACCTACAGAACTTAAATACATCAAGTGCTATACCTACTCAAAAGCCTTCCTAAGAGACCCCTATTATAATGATTACCCAAAATGTTTTTTACACTGCATCAGAGCCACCAATGTTATGCTTAAAATGGCACTGGCAATAGCACATCCTCTCTTTGAAGGGTACCATTCAATTCAGAAAACAGTTAAAAATCCTTTAAAACAGCATCATGTATTAATGGGGCTGGGGTGGGGACAGGGCAAAAAAACAAGGGTTGACAAATAAGACTAGCTTCTCACACTGAGAGTATCTATATTCTGACACAACTCAGAACAACTTCTGAGAAATCTAGGTTGAAATCCAGGCAGGGCGGGGAGCGGGGGAGGACAGGGAACCCTATTTCCATGGCCGTGAGCTCTACTGCATGACTGAAGAATGTCATCTCAATATTTTGTAACCACTCCACACATAATCAGAGTATCCACCTCCTTCTTTTTCAGACAGAATGAAGAATAACACACAAGGCTGGCAGAACCAGGCTGCATTTATGCAGACAAGACAGTCCCTTGTGCCCAACAAATAGTTTTGATCTCTTACATGTGAAGGTATTGAGATTCAGGAGAGTTAAGTGATATGAACAAGTCCACCATGTTCAATGTGGCACGACAAGTCTTTGGAGTGTGGGTACCTGCCCAACCACGACTTCACCCATAGAAAGGATACAAAGTATGCTGGCTTCAGCTGGGGTTTTCTTGGAAGTGCAGTTTTCCACCTCCTGTGCATTGACATCGGGTTTTTTTTAAACGTCTTTATCATTTATCTTTTTCATGACTGACTTTAGTGTGTGTAACATGAAAGGGTAGGAACGGAATGCTCCCCATGTGGCAAGACAAGCCACCCTCTGCGTGAATGTGACAGGTAGAGTTATACTGTGTCATTCTTTACCAAGCACAGAGAAGGACATATTTCTCATTACTACTGCAGTATCAAAATACAGCACCACCTGGGCGTGAGACAGAACAGGAAGGAAGAAAGAAGAAATGCAAGATTGGGAATTCTCTACTTGATTTGCCATCACTATCAATCTCTCTGAGGGCAAAGCACAGGGTCTCCGGGGCCTTCCTATTTTTCTTCCTCTCATCAAGCTCTGCCCTATCCCTCCATGTGCTCTGTAGGTGTGCAGGAAACGCTAAAGGAATTGAAGAAGAAATACCCAAATCATACCCTAGGTTCCACTTATCAAAGGTCAACAGCCGCTGTTGCTCATTCAGTAAAGATAACAAGGAATTTCTCCCAGAAGATGGCTTTGATTTATGGAAACCATGTGACTGTTAAAAGGCAGATTATTTTTATTTCAGTACTTGATCCTTTGGTAAGTGCTACAGTTTCCATTCTGTTGCTGACAATTTTGAAACAGAGACAGGTGATTTATTATACACACTACACTGGAAACTTGCTTAAACTTAGAGATCCTTGCAGCGTTTCTGAGAAAAGAACTATTTTCACCACGTTTTGATTTGTTAGTCTTGACAATACAGAAATGTAAAAAAATAATCTCATGCAATGAATAACTTCAGTTTAACTAACAAGAATTTAAACCTATTTATTAGGTGAACTATCAGAAACGCTTTTCTGATTTGTTATATTCAGGATTCAGTAATATAAAGAAAGAAAAGAATGTGTGGGTGTGTATATTTTTAATAGATATAACTCATAAAGACTCTTCTGCCCCCAGTTTCTCCCTGCCTCTATTATTTCTCATTCAGTCCATGAGGACACGTGTGGCTGAGCTCTGAGGTGTGGAAGAACCAGGTGGCACAATGTTACAGCTCCGTTTTGGTTAGGCTTTTACTTCACTCCATTTCTGAGCACATACCACCCACTGTGGAACAACAGAATGAGCAAAGAACCAGCAGTCAGGAAATCTAGAGTCTAGACTTTGTTCTGTCATCAGAGAACTGATGATCTTGAGAATGTCACTTAAAGTTTGTCAAATTTAGTTTCCTTGAGAAGGACAGATTCCATATGTTTTCACTCCTATGTGGATCCTGAGAAACTTAACAGAAGACCATGGGGGAGGGGAAGAAAAAAAATGGCTAGAGAAGGAGGGAGCCAAAACATAAGAGACTCCTAAAAACTGAGAACTAAGGGTTTATGGGGGGTGGGAGGGAGGGGTGGGTGGGTGATGGGTATTGAGGGCACCTGTTGGGATGAGCACTGGGTGTTGTATGGAAACCAATTTTACAATAGATTCCATAATTAAAAAAAATTTAGTTTCCTCATGTAGAAGAGAAACATCAAGATGGTAGAGGATAACAATGGACTCTGGAATCAAAAAAATCTCAAAGTGACATCTAGACTGTGCCATTTACTCAATCAATGACTTTAAGCAAGTTACTTAATCTCTCTATGCCTTATACAGTTAGGATGCATATTAGACAACACATGAAAAATGTTTAGTATAGTCTCTGATATATGATAACTTTTTTATAAACAGTAACATATACACAATGCATTCGTTTAGATATAAGATGGGAAGCTGAACTAGCTGATTTCCAACATCTTTTCCAGGTGGCTCAGGGCAAACAGCATGTCTTGGAGTGAAGTATATCGGAGTTAAATCTCAGGTCCACCAGTCACCAAATCCTCTACATGCTCACTCTCTCTTCTGTAAAATCAATTGCTATTTCACAGAATAATTGGACTAAGAAAGACAATATATAAAGAGCTAATAATAGAGATACAATAAAATGTTTGTTTTCTTTCCTTCACTACTTCTCATCTCCTTCTTCCCAGCCTGGCTCTATTATTTCTCTTTTCTTCAAAAGAGGGAAAAGATGGGGAGAGAAAGTCGAAAGGAGTGACATAAAAGAAAAGATGAAGATTAGTCCTCAGAGGAAAAGGGGCAAAAAAACCTCTTTAGATCTCCAATATTTCTCAGAGCAAATCCTAAATCAACAGAAGCCTTAGGGGGCCACGCTACAGCCATTATTTCTTTTCATTCCTTGTGTTACTAAACACATGGAATCAACTATAATACAACAGAATAGTTTGTTTTACTTTACAGCAGTGAAGTCAAAACCCACATCCAAAACAATGTATGAACACTTTTCTGCTTACATCAGGGTACGATGTTAAACCAAAGATGGTCCCTGTTTGGCAAAACAGCCAAGAAAATCAGCACAAGTCCCATAACAGAAAGATCAAGCATAAAAGAAGTCAGACCATAAGAACAAGAGTCTTTAAAAAAAAAAAAAAAACAACCATCATTGGTAACACCAGCGTTTCAGATCTTCGAACTACCTGTGACAAGGGTCACCAGGGCCATCATGCCTGTCGTTGCTAAGGTAAAATAAGCACATTCAAAAGATAACAAAACATTAAAAATTAAAAATGTACACTGTCAATTTTGACTTCACTGCAACTGAGTATCTTCATATAACACTAAAGAATGACCTGCTTGTTTTCTGTCCTTTTTATTAAGGAATTCATTATTTAGAATAATAATCACAACTGTTGGGGGAGGGGGTTGGATGGCAATAACAGGAGAAAAGTGACACAACTGCCCAAGAAAACAAAAAATTTTCTATGGCTTTGAGAATTTTCAACCAAGTAAAACTTGGAAAGTAAAATATTTTGGTGGTAGTAAATGATAAAGTATTCACTGACATTGTTGTTATATTTCAAGCTTTTTAAGAAAACTAAAATATTTCTAACCATAAGAAGAGAAATTTCAGCCTGTGTTGGTTATAATTTATACAAACTGTGTGGAATGTTGAATAATAAAATTAAATTTCTCTAGCTGTGTCTCCAAATCTGAAATTTAGCCAAGGAAAATGATACAGCCTAATGCCACTTAAACACATCCATTGGAAACAGGCAGTCAAGACCCGAATTATCTGCAGGAGTTTTGATGTCAGGTCCCCAGTTAAAAGCCAAGCCACATGATTAAAAATAAGTGAAGAAATGATGAAAGTCTCTAAATCAAATTTAGGTCACATGACAATTATCTGAGAAGCTTTTTTTTTTTTTTTTTTAAGAAAAAATACTGATTCCTTATCTCTACCTTGAACAATTAAATCAATATATCTGAAGATCAAGCCTGGGGAATTGGTATTTTTTCAAAGTTCCCCAGTTGATTTTCATGCAGCTCAAATTTGAGGTGCACCAATTCAAAAAAAACTCCCTTCCTCTCAAAATAAGAACCACCTGCTGACATTTGTTAGGGTTACACAGACCATCCATCTACACTGGGGAAGAAGACTGGATATCCAACCCTCATTTTTTATTTCACCTGTGTAACTGCAGCCTATAAATCAGTGATTTCTGTCCTGACAGATCACAGCTGCCAAATCCTTATTGCCATCTACTCTGCCTAAAAGCGCTCTGTCGTCATGAACAGGATTTCTGTTTACACTGCCCAGCAGGACTGAAGAAAGAGAAAAAGCTGAAAGATGAATTAGCTCTCTGCTTAAAGAAAAGTGTGATCCAAAACCTTGACCAAAGAGCCACAATTGCAAGTCTGATAGAATGGATGGGCAAGACGGGGAGGCTTTACGATACTTTTTTGTTTGAAGAGTTGTGAATAGGTACCTAGATCATCTGAAGTACCCAAACATCAAATGCCAGTATAACCTTACACAAAATTAATCCCAGATGGATAAAAAATTTAAATGAAAACATAAAAGAACTAAGATATGTGGGTAAATATTTTTCTAATCTTGGAGTGGGGAAACCTCTTTAAGTATATAATGAAAATAAGAAACCATAAAAGATTGAAGATTTTGAATACATAAAAATTACAATTTATATAGCAAAAGAAATCATAAATAAGGTGAAAAGACACAGGATAGATCTAGGAAAAATGTATTTGGGATATTTCTGACAAGAAAAGGGTAGATATCCTTATTACACAAAGAGAGTTCTTATGAGTCAATGAGAAAAAAAACAAATACCTAAAAGGAAAATATGCCAAGGACACAAATACAAAGTGTAGACAGCCAATAAAAATGTGGAAGGATATTCGCCCTCACTAAAAATCAAAGAAATCTGAATTGAGTAAGAATGAGCTATCATTTTTCCACCCACTGAATGGCAAAAATGAAAATATGGTACACAATCCTGTTTTTGCAAGAGTGCATGCATGTGGACAGTCTTGTCCATTATTGGTAGAAGTAAAAGCTGGGATGACCTTTGTGGAGTGTAATTTAAAACAAATACAAAAAAATATCCTGCAAACATTTGCTAGGAATTTTACTCCAAGGACATAATTACAAAGAATGAAAATGTAGTTAGGCACCACAGTTTGTTTATAATTGAGAAAAATCGGGAAAACTGAAAGTGTACTAACAGGAGATTTATTAAGTAAATTATAGGACATGTATCATCATGTGTATAAAAGATGTAGTCATTAAAAATAATGTTCAAGGTCCACATTGAAGTGGAAAAACTTCCACTTAATACTAGCCATGTTATGAAACAGCAGGTATATGATCTCACTTATATAAAATCTTATACATCAATCTATCTGTTTCCACATGCACTGCAAGATGTAGGAAAGATGTTTATGAAAATGCTCATAATGGCTATTTCTGAGTCATGAGTTTAAGGGCAAAATTACCTTTTATGTAGTTGTTCTGTATTGTTTGAGTTTTCTACAGTGCATAATTATATCTTATTAAAAATAAAGCCATTTCAAAATTATTTCAAGACAAACACAAAATAGTTTTAGAAGGTAGCAACATTTGGGACTGCCAGCCTGCCCAAATCACTATCATTTTCTAATCACCAAGAAAACAGAGTTGACAAAGGTCTTTCCATTGAAAAAAACCCAACCAAATATGTTCGGGTAAGTGAAAAATTCGGTTACATTTGACTTAACCTTAATCAAACAGGTTTGATTCAGAACTTGTACATGAAGTGAAGCAAATGATCTAGTTAAGTTGCTTCCTGGGAGAAGGAACAGCCAGCACACTGGAGGCAAGTAAACAATGCAAGCCCCTTACTTTGTCACCAAATGCACATTTAGTTTTGCCAACCACAACAACCCAACTGCCTCATGCCAACAGACTATCTCTACCTAATTTTTTTTTTTTTTTTTTTAATTTTTTTTTTTTTTCAACGTTTTTTATTTATTTTTGGGACAGAGAGAGACAGAGCATGAATGGGGGAGGGGCAGAGAGAGAGGGAGACACAGAATCGGAAACAGGCTCCAGGCTCCGAGCCATCAGCCCAGAGCCTGACGCGGGGCTCGAACTCACGGGCCGCGAGATCGTGACCTGGCTGAAGTCGGACGCTTAACCGACTGCGCCACCCAGGCGCCCCTCTACCTAATTTTTTAAACCTGTGATATGTTTCTGGAAGACTATGTCAGGCAGATGAGCATATCACCTTGCATTTCCACTTAGAGAAAGAAATGCATTTTGGTGCCAAAGCACAACATTTAGGTAAGTTGAAATTACTCTACAGTCCTTACTACAATGAAGCAATTATCAATTTTCTTTACTCTTACTGCTATAAACTGCACATGAGAACCTTCATAAAGAAGTGTCTATCTTATGGAGGAATATCACATGTGAATAAGAAACGATACATTTCCAACCTCAGCAGATTGATTAAATATTCTCAGCACAGCAGTATGTTTAAATAAAGCTTCAAATTTGGAGATGCCAGCTATAAATGTTCCTTATTATGAGACAAATTTCCTTAAAATGTGCTCCGTTAGGCTCCATAAATATCACAAAATTCACAGAATTCTAAAAATCTTACTGTATCCTTTTGCTAAAAGGTTTGTGAAAATAAGATTATATTTACTCTGGGGAAAAAAATTTAAATGACTTTCTTCACTCTAGACTATGCTCATTCACAATTAACAATGTCAATTTGAGTTCAAAGATTTTTCTGTGTCCATAAAGCTAAGAACAACTTTTAAGTGACATAGAGACTTATCACAGAACATCAGAAAGTGTTCCCTGTACAGGTAACTTGCCCATAGACTAAGCTATCCATAAGTATTTGTTAAATCAATGTTTAACAATTTAATCAGAAGTATCTAAATGAACAGAACAGTGTACCTGCCTGGCAACCAAGAATATAACTACAATGCAATGAGCTGGCACACATGGTCACAGAGTTGGTTCCGGAAAGAACATGCTTCTAGGATGGTGAGGCTGAAAACCTTTTGTTTGTTTCATAGCATGGCAAGGGGACAAGAGCATTATTACAGTGGAACATACTGAGAAGGATAATAAGAGTGTTGCACAATTCCTGGACCTCAGAAAGCATATGTTCTAGTCCTTTGTTGCTGAACAATATGAACAGAAAAGAGGCACAAGCCCAGGGCTAGATCCAAGATAAATCTGAGGTCAACTCTTAGCAAAGTGGGTTCAGTCACTTGAGAAATCCAAGCTAAATTTTAATTGCCACACTTAAGGAATCCATGAATACCTCCTCTGAAAGCCTTAGAGTGCTCTCAGAGCAGCCTGATGGCCCAAACATGTGGCCCAACTTGGAGGATTCATGCAGTCATGGATGTTGCCATTATAAACTGATTGTACTTGGATCCATCATAGCTTCAACTGTTTTATTTTGAACACAGGTCCATGGGAAATGATCCATATGTATGGCTCCTAAGAGCTGCTTCTAATGATGTGGGGGATAGATGTATACACACAGGTGTGTATGTGGGATTAAATATACATATATTTTATTATGATTAATATTAATTATAATTTATATATTTTTTTCAGCTCTGAAATAAATGCTTAACTGTAAATTTTTGTCTTCAAGCAGGCAAGACCTCCTGCACAGAAGCTGGCAGAAGAGTTGCTTAAACAACAACAGTTCAGTGACTCATCTGTGTTTTCACAACACGTTTGTACCAGCACCCATGTCTATTTGTAGCCTGACAATAAAGACCCTATATGAACTATCTCTGAGCTGTCTGCTTTAAAAGCAAGGACACTATTCTCAGTTGACTCACTTGAGCTACTTGCGCTTTTGAGAATAACCCGTTGCCACATTTATGAAGGCATGTGATATAACTGAAGATTACTTCAGGCTGTGCCAATGTCCTGCTTAGTTCTGATCTAGTGTTTAGAAGGTCAAATAGACCCAGAGGGCTTTACCCCCCTCAATAATCCCCTATATACCACTACTGGTATCTCTTGGGGACATAGAAAAAGAATGCCTTATCAACACCCTAGACTGTAAATACCATCAGAATGGGGATTATTATCTGTTTTGGCTACTTATCTGTATCCCCAGCACTTAAAATAGTGTCTGCCACACAGTAAACACCCCATAAATACTTGCAAAGGAATAAATCAACCTCTGTCATGGGCCTGGGAAGTGATCTGGGACTTAGCACCAAATCCACAAAATATTTTGTTGTCCTGATGCCAAGTCAAGATTTCTACTTCAGAGCATCAAAACTTCTGTATGTTCAAGTACAGGTCCTTTCAGTATTGAGATACTTTTCAACATATTAAATCACCTTACTCCCTCGTCCTTAAAATAGATAAAACCAACAGAAATATCAACCTAAGTCATCCATCATCATAAGAAAACCTAGTACAACGACTACAGGTAAAATGTTTCCTATTAAAATACTAGGATATGTAAAATTACTATAAAACTGTAACTACTATAATTACTATAAAGCTATTGAGCTGTGTGTGTGTGTGTGTGTGCGCGCGCGCGTGTGTGTGTGTGCACTAGTTAGTCAGACAGGTTGTTTTATAGCTATAAATCCAGTACTTAGATCTATGCATCCATTCACTATATAGCATTAGTTCGCCCAAAAGAAATAGATAATAGACTATTCAGTTCAACAAATATATATTAACAATCATTCATTTTCTATTCTTTTTCAGTGTTTCTGCCACCCACTCGGACTTCTACGAGTACAAAATTGCAGTTCTTTGCCCATACATTTCTTCAAGGAAAGAGATTTCAGAAGGGACAGAAAAATATACCCTTTAATATTTCCAAAGACTTTTAAAACATTGAGTTCACAGCTTCGATGACATTATCAATAAGAGATTACAAAATCTGTAATAAGCAGAATATGTCTAGCAAATGTCCTCCTAGGTTTGAATTTTGTACTTTGAATTAAGTCAACTCCTAGGAGTGACATCCAGCAAATGATCATTTTTGTGGACAACCTAACATCCTGATGTGCTGAAAGCCTTTTTGTTTCTCCTAAAGTCTGCAGGATCCTGAACACTGCTTACTCCACCGTAAAGGCCTTTCCCATGACAATGATCACAGAACAAATACCCATGATAAGTACACGTGTCACACAACAGAATCCTTTACTTTCCCCAAAACTTGCACATATGGAAATTAACGCACCTAGGAGGGATCAACAATAGACTTCAACAGACTTCTTCCTCATCTCAGATGTTGCGTTTTACAGCTAAGTCTTGGGGTGCCTACATGGCTCAGTCAGTTAAGCATCCAACTTCAGCTCAGGTCATGATCTCATGGTTTGTGAGTTCAAGCCCTTCGTTGGGTTCTCTGCTGGCAGCTCATAGCCTGGAGCCTGATTCAGATTCTGTGTCTCCCTCTCTCTCTCTGCCCCTTCCCTGCTCACACTCTTTTTCTTTCAGAAATGAATGTAAAAAAAAAAATTTTTTTAATTTAAAGCTAAGTCTTATGAGGTTGAAAAGGGGTTCAGTTCAGTTTAAAAAGGCAATAAACTAACACATAGGACGTGTTGTAATTTCTCCATTTCAAGGAAAAGAATCCATGGAAAACTATGTGTTAAAAAACGATCTGCACAAGAAAGTCTCTGTATATTCTGAACAACAGAAGGAGGTTTTCTTGCCACTGTCCCCAAATCACAGCTTTATTTTCCTATCGTGACTGCCTGTATTATGTTCTTTGTGCTGGCCTCACGGTGCTTCCTCAGTGCTTTCTTTTCCACTGGTTTTGTTGAATGATCTGATTTAGTTATCACTATGCTCTCATCTGGATGAAAAATAACTGCCCTATTTGGATACAGATCAGATTTATAAAAATCCTGTTATTGACATCACTGTTGCAGTTTATTTCGTTCATTCCTACCTTATGAACGAGGAAAAGAGGGAAGAACACCCTATTCACATACTTCATCTCTGTGTCCTACCACTCTTGGTTTCTCTTCCCCACATGGCAGGTCTCTCGCTGGGAACATATACATATGTGCTTTCTGGCCAGCACAATGTTAGTTTTTAAAAATTAATTCGTTGCAAATATTTAAGAATCACTAGATTTCACATAAGAATTTGAGTTTTCAGCCTCTTTCTGAAAATCAGAAAATGAAGTAATATGGAGGGCATATTCATATAGGAATAAGCAAAACTGAGCGGTGCCTGCCCCCTTCTGATTAGGGCATGAGCTCTTAAAGGTCATCATGGTCCCCGTCTGTAAGAAAGCCAAGCTAGCCAAGTGGAAAAGTCATGTTCAGAGTCCTCAGTCCCCAAATGTTCCAGACATTCCAATCTAGGCACGAGACCTGTGAATAAAGAAGCCTTCAGGGGCACCTGGTGGCCCAGTCAATTGAGCATCTGACTTCGGCTCAGGTCATAATCTTGCGGTTTGTGAGTTTGAGCCCCGCATCAGGCTCTGTGCTGAAGCTACTGTCAGCACAGAGCCTGCTTTGCATCCTCTGTCCCTCTCTCTCTGCCTTCTCTCTCCACTGTCTCTTTCAAAAATAAATAAACATTTAAGAAGCCTTCAGGGGACTCCAACCTCAGCTGTTACCTTGCTACAAACATGTGAGGCCCAAGAGAGAACCACTCCAGATGAGCCCGTCAACCACCAAAACCATGAAAGGGAAGAATGAAATGGTTGTTTCAAGCCTCTAAGTTTTGGATTAATATGCTATGCAATAATAGATAAGGGCTAAAAGATAAAAGTGCTCTTAACAGACTACATACAATTATTTGAAGCAATTTCTCCCTTTTTACTTGGGTCAACACAGATGTCATATATCATTTCCATTTCATTTTTGTGTTTAGGCAGAATCTAAAACATGAATGTGCACAGAGAAGAAAACAAAAGTGGAAGAAAGCAATCTTTTGAAACAGCTGGGTTTGTTTTTTGTTTTTTTTTTTTAAGAAGGTGGATGGCAGCATTTATGAATGTCACATAGGTTAATCAGTAATAAGCACTAAAGTAGAAGGGACAGAGTTTGAAAAGGGAATGAATCTAGTTCTTTTCCTAAGAATACTGGCTTCACTCACTACTCTGTATTCAGCATCTAGCACAGTGCTTATTTTTTCTTAGCTTTGTACATATTTTTCTGAATGATAGAGGGCATCCACTATCATTTTTTATCCATCTTTCCTACCACTAAAATGTCAGCGGTTACTTACACAAAAGGACGGCAAACGGCACCTGCAGAGTAACAGACTATGGTTTGTACAAAATAAGTCAAGCCAGGGTCTTTACAGCTTAATGATCAGGCAGATTCAAGAACAGGAGAGACAACTCTTAACTTGTATTCCCTTAAAGCTGAATCCTACTGATAGACATGCAAATCCAACCTCAAGCAAATCCCTCAATTTTTTGATGACTGTTTGCTCTTGTGTAAAATGAAGGTAATCATGCATTCCCAGAAAAAAATGTTATCATCAAGCTTAACAGAATATGGCCCATACATTCAAGGTAGTAGATCTAAACCCCGTGCCCTGCACAAAATTAAAGCAGCTGATATGCTTTTGCCCAAATGGAATTGTATATCCTCATTTCCTTCCCTTCTTTTCCCCACTTGTGACTCAAGCCAGATTTCATCGAGCTATTTTTGTAATTACTAAAATGCTGGAAATATAGCAGCAGGCCAGAAGCAAAGTAAAATGCAGCATCCAGCAAAAGAAAGAAAATCACGCTGAGTAACTGAAAGGCCATCTGCTTCTAGCTGAGCTGTAGGGGTGAGGAAGGCAATCTGGGCTGTACTATTTGTGTCTCCCCCAAACCAGACCCACCTGCATGTTGTCAGTGGCATCCCCAAGCAGTCCTCCAAAAGTGATAGCATTAGTTACAGTTGCCAGATAAATGAAGAGAATTGCTGAAAGAGCCTGAATATTTAAAGCATCATAAAAATCACTGGCAAAAAATGGTGCTTTCCTCTTTATGTCCTTAATGAGTCCACCACAGAACCTGGGTAGGGAGAAAGCAAACATGTGACAAGGTAAAATAAGGTTGTCATCAAATTAACCAAGGGTAACTCGTTCAACCACAAAGAATTTGCAGTCAAAGTGTTTGAATCAACAAGCTCTATTTAACCACTTAAGGGAAAATGGGAAAACTGTGGAAGAATAAATTTTCTTCTATCTGTCTCTGTTTTGGTCCCTAAATTAGGTGTTGCATTCCCTAAAGAACAGTTGGTTTTTAGATGAGAGTGAATGGCGTAGATGGATTAAAATTTCTCACTCATTGTAGAAAAACATCACACCCATGAGCAGAGCATAGAAGTCCTTTAATAATCTTGCGTTGTTTCCTTTCCAGCCCCATTCATCATTCCACACGTGTTTACTGCGCACCTGTGATATGCCCAGCACTTCTCCAGGTGCTGGAGACACAACAGTGAACAATACAGGCAAAGATGCCTGCCCTTGGGGATTTTCCTTTCGATATGGGGGACAGACAATATAAGCAAAATGGGTGGTGCTAAACATCAAGGGAAAAAATTAAGTGGGGAAGAAGGTTATGAAATGCTAGAGAAGCAATGGCTGAACTATTAGAGTGGCCAGAACAGGCCTCCCGAACCGGTGACTTTGGGATAAGGTCCCGAAGGCACGAAGGAAGAAAGCCATGCAGGTATACGGTGGAAAAGCATTGCAAACGTAGCCCCATTACACACATTCGCAGGTCAGCTGCCTTAGTTATGCATCTGTCAAACTACCCTCCCAACCAAACCTCACGTCTCAGCCTTCCCCACGCATACCCTTCCTTCTGCCTGTGGGGCCCCCCCTCAGAGAGTTCAGATTTCCACCATGGGGCTATCACACTTTATCGGGACTGTCTGTCTGTGTGTGGGCTTGCTGGCCCTCGCTGCATCCTGTGCCCCACTTCAGTTTTCGTGGTCTGCGTAGGGCTGTGCGTGGTGCTGGGCAGGCTGCAGACAGTACATTGGGGAAAAAGTGAGCTATCCAAGAATTAAATTCCAGTCTGATTAAGTAAAAGGGCTGAATTCTAGAACTCATATCTATAGAAAAAGGAAAAGAATATTCCTAATAAAAGTACTTTGTAAAGAACTGTTCAGAAAACATAGGGGGAGAGGAGGTTTTATGTTCTCTATTCTTTCAGAAAAAAAGGGGAGGGAAATAATGTCCCCTTAATTTCAGAGAGAAACCCAAGTGGTCATCAGAAGAATGAAATCATTTTATTCAGATTCAATTACATCTTAAAAAGACATACTTTTGTGCTTTCAAAAAAACCTTTAATGTTCTTCAAAGGTCCTATCTTCGGGTTCCTGGGTGGCTTAAGTGTTCGACTTTGGCTCAGGTCATGATCTCACAATTTGTGAGTTCGAGCCCCATATCGGGCTCTGTGCTGTCAGCGCAGAGCCTGCTTGTGGTCCTCTGTCCTCCTCCCCACTGTCTCTCTGCCCTTCCCCCTGCTCGCACACTCTCTCTTCTCTCTCTCTCTCAAAAAAATAAACATTAAAAAAAAAAGTCCTATCTTCATAAAATCAGTATCCTACTTAAAATTTTATTTAATACAAAACAAAATGGAGAACCTAATAGTGGAAAGAAAAGGAGGAATTATCATAAAAAGAGATTTACAAAAGCAGTCTGGGAATCCTGAATCCCCAACGGCAGGCTAAGGAGACCATGACCTGTGAGTTCCTCATTTCTGTACCATGTTGCCCACTTATGAATAAATGTACAGAGAAGGGAGGGACGCACAAAAGCCAAATGGGGAAGACAACACATGACTCCACCTTCCTGCCACGGGTTCACACCGACCTGAAGACCCCGCTGGCTTTCTCTCCAACACCTCCTCCCTCACTTCATGGCCTGGACGCCAACCCAGCACACACCAGGCTCTCTGCTGTCCCCTCCCCCTACCTCACTTCTGCTGGTCTATCTCTAGCTCCTGCAGGACTTTTCTCATGGGCTTTCCTGCGGGACTTTTCTGTAAGGCCTTCTCTGAGTTCACCCTTTATATTGGAATGTCTTTCCCCTATCACAAAACCCCCTATTTCTGTTTTCGTTTTCCCCCATTAAACCATCACCACATTTTTTAATTTTCTCATTGCTTGTCTCCCACTACTACAAAGGAAAACCCAAAAGGACAAAGGGTTTTTGTTTAATTCACTGTTGCATCCCCAGTGCCTGTGATTTATCAATAGAAGTATCTGTTGGCTGCATAAGTATACAAATCAGTGAGTAAAATGCTGATAGGGAGATGTAGGGAAATTAAGATCTAAAGAGATCCTCATCTGGGTGCCTCAGTCGGTTGAGCAGCTGACTCTTGATTTCTGCTCAGGTCGTGATCTCATGGTCATGAGATCCAGCCCCACGTAGAGCTCTGTGATGACAGTGCAGAGCCTGTTTGGGATTCTCTCTCTCCCTCCCTCTCTGCCCCTCCCCTGCTCGTGTGCACAGGCAAGCATGTCCTCTCTCTCTCTCTCAAAATAAATATTTAAAATAATAAAATAAGGAGATTCTCATCGTGAATGGCCAAATAGTCCATCAGTTACCGTCCAGTTCGCTGCAGTTCTTCACAATCCGCATGTCCTCCTCCTCCTCCTCCGTGGCCTCCGTCATGAGGCGTGTCCCCGTTCATCTGAACATTCTCTCCACCTGAGTACATATTCTTTCTAAGCAAGACAACAGAGCCCAAGAGAATATCAGTTTCTTTTACTCGTCTGCTTCTTAGCTGTGCCACGCATGAGACTAACGAGATGGACTGAAAACCCTTTGGGAGAAAGATCATTTCCTTCCACCACCCTAACGGACAACTCTTAAAGTGTTGTATTTAGAGGGAGGACAAATGACTGATGAATAAAAAGCTTAATAAGTTGCATACTGTATAAGACAGAAACCGTTTCACCGGGAAAACAACAGATTTCCAGAAAACGGCTTCTCCAAATGGTCTCACCCGATTTTTTAACCTCTTAAATCTATAGGGACTCATTTTGAGCAAACCAGTCTTCTACATGTGCAGGAAGTCCCCAACACATCCTCCAAAAATCTCTATGATGTATTCCAATATCATAATCTGAGATCTCTAATTTGCAATCACTGAAGAAGATAACATATAACACTCATTTTACAGCATCGACAAAATGTCAAACCAAAGTACATACATAATTCATTTGAGATAATACATCAAGTTAAATGTGAACCTAAAAACACAATATTAGGACAGTCACCTGACCCCATTTCCTTTTGTGAGCACAACCTCCTTCTCAAGGATGAAAACTCCCAATTGCCCGATAATTTACCTTTTGTCAGATGATGGAAGGCTCTTAGGAGGCTCTATCCTGATTGCTGGGTCCCATTCCCCAGGTGGAAGAACAATGACTTCATCGAGGAACTCGTCGATACCAGCAATCAGGTCCTGCCTGTCTTTAGCTTTATAAGCAATGTCATGGAACACCTAAAGAATAATAAGAGATATGCTGATCCAACAAGAGAACCCTCTACATGCCTCACAGCATGTTGAGCCTCAGAAAGGCAATCTGTAATCCACTTTAACATTTATTTCATATATGTTTAATATAATCATATTCTCATATTTCCTATCAGCTTGTCCCAAACTATTTTGGCATTCTGATTTTGAACCCAGAGAATATAAGTGGAGGCATGAGAAAACAGCTGTGTTTCTTTTATATGTCTTTTTAATCAATACTGTAAAACAACACTGTCTTTCATCTCCCACTGGTATGTAACATTGCTGATACAGTTGCTGTGGAAGCCAGATGAAAATGGTTTGGAGAAATATACAAAAGAATCATTCTCTGAAATAAAAATGACTGGGACAAACCATTTCTGGTAATTCAAAAAGGAAAAGTTCAAGCTGAGGATTAAGATCAGGTTAAGTCCCAAACATTGCAGCTCTCGAACACAAATAATGTTAGCTATTAAAAAAAGAAAAATCTAAGTTATGCTGGTAACACATAAAGCAAAGGGCTTTAAGCAGGTGATCATCTGTCTAACCTTTTAGCAAGGCAATAACTAAACCAGCCAAGGCAGCAAATGCTTCATGTCTTTTATACAGATATCCAAGAAGGAGCTCCAGAATTTACATAATCCTCTTTGCCAATCATTCCATTCTTCTAACCTAGGTGACCATCTGAAAGTACTTTACGCATAAGCCTTTCATACCTCATCAGTCAAATTCTTTAGTCTCCAGGACAGAAGATGGCTCCTGTTCAACATCCTTACCTGTTCTTAAAGATTGCTAGTAAATCTCTTCTCCTCAACAAGAATTTTTAAAAGCTATGAAACAAATTACATGTAATGGTCCGGGGGGGTGTGAGGTTGAGATTAGGGCATTACAAATGCCAGCATCTCATCTGTGGTGCTCTAGCCGCTAGAGAGGGTCACTTTTCCAGCCTCCCCTGCAGATAAGAATTGACAGTTTTGACCAATGAGATGAAAGAAAAAAGCTGTCTGAGAAACCTTTAGAATACCTGTTAGACTGATACGGCTAACATTCCCACCCTCCGTCTCCCAACACTCCCCGCTCCACGCCCCTTCTGTATTCAACCTCCCCCTCCTCAAACTTGAATACAGAAGAGATGGCTGGAGCTGACTGCAGCAGCCCTCTCAAGCCCACAAAGTCAGAACCTTGGCTCTTGATTGATCATGAAACAGTTAAGTTAAACTGACTCTAGCAACTACCTACCTCCAAGTAAGCCCCAAATAATTTAAGCCACTATAAATCAGGTTTTTCTGTCATTTAGAGCCTAAAGCAGTTCTAATTACTGCATCTTAGGAGGAAGGATTCTTTTTTAAAGAAAATGTAAACACATGAAAATAAATAAAAGAGCCCCCTGAGATGCTTAGTTGCCTCAAGGGGGAAAAGCCAGCATAGCTATACATCAAAAATGCTCTCAGTCCCACATTAAGTAACCATCTGAGTAATCACCAAATAAAGCTTCCATAACTAAATGCCCTATTCTTCACTTAACACATGGAGAAGCTAACAAATTAAGTAATAAAGCAAAAGTGAAACATTTGGGAAAATAGTAAGCTAGAAAGACACAGAAGGAAAATCAGTGATCCCATATCCTAATTGTACTTCTCCTACTATGAGACTAGTTTAGGGTTTCATCATATCTAAAATGTGTGAACAACATTCAAGCTGTTATGAGAGTAAGGTTATAATTCCAAAGCACTAGAAACTCTGCAGTAACAGTTGCTAATGCATTTTAGTAAGTGTTAATTCCTTCCCACAAGATAAGAAGACCATAAAAACAGGTACTTTCTGATACCTAAGGAAAAAATGCATGATCCATTTTATTATGCATTACTTATAGAACCCATTATTTCTGAAACAATATGGTATAAGGACACTTGAACTCCCAGGATGAATATATTAAGCATTTTAAGAGGTAAAGTTTAAGTTAATACAGTGATTTGAACTTTTTAAAGAATATTTAACATATATCTCTTTTAAGAATTGCAAATGCTTAGAAAAAGAAAGGAAATTATGTTTTATTCCAACACAAAATTTATTTTTTGAAAACTGTGTCGAGACCAGCGCATCTGCCACGAATGACTGTACCTTATGCCATAAAGAGGACTGGTGACCACATACTCTGACTTGAGTAAATTGTGACAGCCAATTCATAGTATGAAAACTATACAAGCGGGACATTCACAAATCACCATGTTCCAGATCCCCTACCTCGTCAGACATCAGGGTGGCAATGGCTCTGCCGATCTCATGGTAGGACTTGGCTTTCCCCTTAGGACCTAAGAGAATGAACAAGAACCTAATGGAAGAGGAAAGAAGCAAAGGCTATAAAACACATTTCATCAAAGTCAATGTACATAACACTGAGACACGTTTATCCTATTTGTAAAAAGCTGAGGTCTAGAATTCATCTTTAAGACAAAGGTAATATTCATGGTAATATGAAAGATACTCTTTCACACTATCATGAAATACAAATTGTTGTTTCTTTGGAGGCAAAGAAGAATTTAACATGGAAACCCTGAGAAGTTTATTTACTGAATAGGAAAACTTCACTTTAGGAGTCATTCGATCTTTCTTTCCTAAACTTTCTTCTATCTCCATTTCTACTGATTTTGAGAATCTGCGGAGAAAACCCATTAAGCACAATAACTAGAAAGACTTAGTACATCTTCAGATTTCTCTGACTTTTCCTTACTCAATATGAACAGTGACAAATGATCCTCTCCATACTTTTAAGAAATATTTCTGCTCAGAAGTGACTGGAAGTCAGCAAAAACCAAGTCCTCTAGAAGTAAGCCACATGCTGACAGCCAAAGTAAAGAAAGAAAACTATGAGAGAAATTCGAAATAAAGCATCTTTCATGGACAGTTAAAATTCTTTTGTGAGTGTCCTCATTTTCCTTCCCAAACTTGTTTTCTTGATAATGTACACGCACTGCTCCACAGTAAGTAGGTCCTGGAATTTGCAGTAATGAGCTTATCCCCACTTAGGTTCATGTCTCAACTAGGGAGGAAGAAACCCAGTAAGTAAGTGAATAAGAAAAAAATATATAAAAGGCAACACTGGATACATCTCCGCCTTGCTTATAATCGTGTCTTACCTAACATGGAGACAATAAGGGCAATAAAAATAATCACATCACATGTGCTCAGCTTTTTAAAGTTTGCAAAACATTTCATATTCATCACCTCATTTAAACGCCACATACCCTTTTGCAATAAGGAGAGGTATCCTATTCCCGCTTAATGGTGAGGATACTGAGGCTCAAGGAGGTCAGTGGATGAGCCAAAGACGTGCCTAGTAAATGAGAGACAGTAGATAGGCCTTCTCACCTCCTGTTATTTTCAACACACAATGTGCCTAACATTACCTGCCCAACCTATACATGGGGTTACAATTCAACAGAGAAAAGTTAACCCACAATGACTCTCACGGCTCGTCCTGGGGAAAGATGTTGTGGATACTTAGCTGGGGACAAGAAATCTCAGGTAAAAATTTATGGGACCAGGGACGGGATGGGATTTGCTTAATACAATTTTATTTTATACTTATTTATCTATATACCTCACTTTAAACAAAAATGGGCCAACAGCAAGTACTCTTCAAAGTGTTAGGGTCGGTTCCAAAAAACCCTTGAATAAATTTTTTTTTTCATTATAAAATTCAGTCCAAAGGGGAAAGGAAAAAAAAAAAAAAACAGAAATCAAGAATGTAAGAAGGTATCTGAAAGTTTGAACACTCAGACTTCATATCAAAATAGCTATAAAACCATTCAATACTTATTTGCTTAGAAACCAGTTCTGGCATGAGGCGGCACACTCGCTTTCAAGTATTATCACGGTAGATGAAAAAGCAAAAGCAATCAGCAGGCATGAAAGTCTGTTCAAGTATGAAGGAAGTGATTATTAAAATTGGATTTAGTTATTCTAATATTGAAGTTCAGTTGATACTAGAACTTCTCTTCCTTTGAAGTTGGACCTAAATTATACACCCCTACATACAGTATTATAAAATGCTTCTTAATGACAGTAAAATGTACTATACTAAAGGGAATGATCACTGATTTGAGTGCAACATATGCAAAAAATATTTAACCACCTAAGCAAAACAGAAATCCCATTTAGGAACACCTACAATACTGGTCACGTTGCCCAGTCCTATTAGCCAGTCTAGCAATGGCCAGCTGTCAGGCAAGACAGTAAGAACATAGTTTTGGGCAAAGGGGGAGAATGCAGTGCGGAAAGAGAAAATATCAAATAGCTGGATCCTTTACTTATTCACACATTTTTAAATAATGGTTTCCTTTACTTGCCATTTTTTGTTATTTTAATGTGTCTAATTATTAGTTTTTCAGTAAGACATAATACCTAAGATCTTTCTGGACCCACTCTGCACCTCTTCCTACCTTGCCGTAGCATCTCCATCATGATTATAATTTACAAACACACATTATGGAAATACACACTTACCAACTGACACATGAACTATCAGGCTGACTATATGGCAACAAAGACAAAACACTATCTTGCTAGAAAGTGAGACAAATACTCTCATTTATTAGTAGTCCTCAAATATAAACTTTGGCAGATGAGATGGGTAACCATCCCAAGAGCCGAAAGTAATGGAGCCTCTAACTTAAGCCCTCTGGGATGAGGGAATATATTTTCTGTAAATATTTCCTCTAGTCTCTGCTAAATAATACCGAATAATGAATGGAAGTAGCAGCCCAATAGTGACTATAACATGCATCAGAGCAATAAACCCAATATATGAGAATTATATTGTTTCACTAACTTAGATATAAAGGTATGATTTCTCTTTGTGTGGTAATGTATTTTTTTATTAAAAAATGCATATATATTACATATAATATACAAATATTTATTAACACATATATATTGATTTGTTCTTTAGTGGAAAATCATTAAGTGACCAATAGAAATAAAATGTTACATATCAGCTAAATTTTTCCATTACTCCAGTCAGGAACCATTCAGTAAATTCAACCTCTCAAAATGATACAGAGAAGAAATCTGGCCATCTACAAGTAGCAGGAAACATCACCTCAGGTCAAGAATTTCATCTGCAGGGACGGAAACCCTGAAGAAGCCCCTGATTTTGGACTGCATTACTGAAAAGGAGATGAGAAAACTAGGATTGCAGAAGAACTCATCAAGTTGAAGTTCCCTCTGCCTGAAACATGTTCTTTCCCCTTGAACCCCTTGAAGAAGCAAAAGCTGTTACAACTTTTATGACAGAAGTACATCTTGCCAAACTCAGCTTTTATAATGTACTGAAAACTCCTTTCATGACCCAAGCTGTTTTTTGTCAATGGACAGATGTTATTTTTAACCAGAAGCTTTTTTTCCTTATTAACAAATTAGAGTAAACACCACATTTGTGTGGCTTGAAGGGCACAGCCCATGTTGACAGCTGGGGAAAAGAAATTAATTTATGCTACTGAGTTCTTTTTATTCACTCATAACTAGAAATAAAGTCATAGTTAGAATCTTTACTAGTGCTAGCTGTCTCAAGAATCTTCATGAGGCACTTCTACTCTTGTGAGCTTTTTCACATACCTAATTATGCCTGGGGAGGATGCCTCTAGCATTCTCCATAACAAAAATAAGTACCAGATGATCTCTGTCCGGAACCAATGGACTGTACTCATATTCACAAAATAATTATAGGCAGAAACAGAGCACAATATCAGAAGAAGAGCCAGCCTTCCTAAACCACTCAATCTTTGCAGAAAGGATGTGCACCTCCCCCCCGTCCTTCCTGATATATCACAGCTATTTCTAGAATAAACTCAGCATGTACCAATCCTTTACTCCCTGCTCTCAAAACAGCAGTGAATCAAATAAGCCATTATTCATATTTAGCAGTTTTGGAAATTATGGCTGAACTGTAGCGTCCACAATAGATGCATGAAGACCATAAACCCACCACAACCAACCACATTACATACGATAAATAGCAGCTAGCAACTAGAGTGCTGGGCAAGACAGAATTGAACTAGCTAGACCATTGTCCCAATCCCTCTAGTAAGATTTTCTATCGTTTTGATAATTAAGCACAAACTGCTCTTTAAGGCAAATCATCATTTATCACATAAAATATATACTAACTTACAGTGATATGAAAAGGGTAAACATTCTAAATTTTTAGAGGACTAGAACTTATGGAATAACTACTTGTCTTAAATGTGAAAATCAAGATCAGAAAAGAACAAACTGATCAGGGGTTTTGATTTCTCTTCATGGGAAAACCCTAAAGTATTTTGTTCTAATCCATTCTAAATAGCTCCTTAGATTCTCCCTAAAAGCCTGGCTTCAGAGTCAGAAATCTGCAGTTCTATTTCTAGCACTGATCGTGAATCTTCCCTTTGCCTCCATCTCTCAACTGTCAAGTGGGAATAACAATAGTTATTATCCCCTACATAGCTCATAAATAGGAGTGAGCAGCAGCCTGTGTGGACAGATACAAGATGACACCAAGCAAAGTGTATGCAAGATGCTAGGAAAATCATAAGCACATCCTACGAAGTCACAAAGAGTAAAAGAATGGTTCGTTTGCTTTCACATGGATGGCAAGAAGGACTCCTAAGCAGAGAACATCCACTAAGTTGGCTGTAGCCCTGGTGCAAGCAGAAAGCTAAAGCAGAAAGCTAAGCCGATAGGAGGGTATTGAATCTTGTGGGCACTACAGTCACAGAGCTGCGAGACCCACACTTCCTAAAAGATGCATAGCACTAATACCACTTATCATAAATAGCAATAAAGCAATAATAAACATAAGAGCATAACGTTCTAAAGGGAAAATGACCATTACAAAATGTACACCACAACAGACATTTCGGGTCTCCCTGCAGTACAACAGGCAGCACGTTAAAGCACAAGGCTGAGTACGGGGCAGTTCTTCACAACCGACTACCACATTCCTTGTGGGATTTCCTTGATTGGATTTCACAGGATGCAGCCATTGTAAATGGCCCCACATTACTCATACACAAAAAGGCTAATGAGACTCCCTACGCACTGATTATAGCAGGCACCAGTTCAGAGGACAGCAAATGGATAAAAATATTTCCTGGAAAAATGTTAACATGCTTGGATATATTGTTCAGACTATTGCCCTGAAATAGTTTTATGACATTATTGAATTACATTCCCTTGAATTGCCGGGCTCCCTTTGTTAATTCAAATGATGCTGTATTTCACCTCTAGACTAGTACCACTCTCCTGTACAGAAGAAAAGAATATGCCAGACAGGAGCAGATGATAAAAGGGATACACAAATAGTCACGATTTGCTACTCAATGAACTTGTATTATTGTTAAATAAAAAGCCCTCTACAATATTTTTTACTTGTAGCCTCCAAAGAAGAAAAGTAAGAAAAATGAAAATGCAAGAGCAATTTAACACTTCTTGGCATGTTTTTTTTCTTTCAAGCCCCAGTAAAATCATTCCACAGAGACATAAACAAAACCATAGGAGCACAAGAGCTGGACGTCAGCCCTGATCTGAGTCAGCTAGCTGTTCGCCAGGTGATTGCTCAGATAGAACTGCAAGGCTCTGCTGGAATGTTTTCAAGTGAACAACTAAGTTACAGAAAACACAAATCATGATAATCCCATCAACTGAATAAGCTACAATCTTCTCCTTCTCTCTGCCATTTGTCCAATGACTGCCTACTAATGACCAGTATTATTCCGATCTATAGTGTCTAAGAAATATAAAAATAGGGAGAAAATACCCGTATGAAAGAAAAACTAGCCTGTAATCTATGAATGGGGAGGCCATAAGGAAATGTTCTGATTTTCCTCCTAACGTGGCTCAAAGCAAACCTGGAGCCCCTTGTCTCTGTCAGTTTATCATGCCAAGACCATCTGAGATCACTGAGGATTCACAACCCTTCCTGCACACCTGAGGAAACCTAAAAAGAGAAAAGTCACCTGTCCTTGCCCTGTACCCACAAAAAGCACCCCCCACAAAGTTCCTATTCATATGGTAGTTTTATGGTGTCAAGTCAAAGATTACAAGCTTCTCTTTAAACTCTTCTTCACCACAAGTTTAAGTGAAGCATTAACTTCTATTCACCTACTGCACTCCGAAAATCAGCCTTCTAACTCTCGAGATCAGCAGCAAGGCAGATAAACTGGATGACTTCTGAGGTGTTGCGTGGTGTAGTGAGTACATGATCATAATTAACTGTAATATGCTTCCTTTTAGGATAAGAATGTATATAACACATAACAATAAAGTGTGCAAATTTAAGTGTGTAGCTTAATGATTTTTATATATTCATGTGTATATATACACATATATACTTACATGTATGTATATATGTATGTACCTATTGTCAATTTTCTGATAAAACATAGAGCAAATGACAGCAACTCTGACCTCTGAATCACTGACCATCTGTATGACCCTGGACAAGTTACTTAAACTCTCAGACTCAGTTTCTTTATCTGTAAAATACACATACCCATAGTTTACAATTTAAACATACTATGAGAATTAAAATGACTAATCCATAAGAATAAACTAGCACATGGCCCAGTTGGTTATTATAATTGTTATTATTACTACTATACAAGTGCCAAGTAATTTGATAGCATGAAAGATGAGCTAAGGCATCATTTCAGATTAAACCTCTCCGATATGCCTACTCTGGATGTATCCTCATTCCACTGATTATCTAGCCATGATTTCCCTATAAGCACATTGTGGACCTCAGCAGGTCAGGGAGTAGCTTACCTTGTGGGCACAGGGACCTCAGTCAGGGCACCCAGCATGACCGCTTGCTGGAGCCGAACAAAGGCAATGAAAGGAGTATCCAAGAAGTCAACCTCCCCAACAAGCACGTTGGAGGCTTCTGCATCACGTGGAAGTTTTTTCATGAACTTATTCTTCAGCTGCATGGGAAGAGCCAAGAAAACACAACTTATTTCCAGAAAAGGGAACAAGAAGAGCCCCTCCATATATCACTCAAGGAAATTCCACACAACAGGCTCTAGCTAGCCATTTTTCTATTATGTTTAACCATTCTGTTATAATAAACATTACTCTGGACTTTGAATTCAAAAATACTGAGGGTATAATCACATGGCTTACATATAAAACAATGTTTACATATAAAAAAAATCATTTATTTATGCACTCACTCAATAAACATATGTTCAGAGTCTACTATGAGGCCAGCATTGATCTACACTCTAGGGATGCAGGGATGGATCAATGAATTACATGCCTTCCTTGGGTCATGGGTCACATTTCAGCAGGAGAGAAACAAAATATGATTTACAGTAGTGATAAATGCTAAGCAGGAAAAATAAAATAGCTAAGAGGGTACTATTTTAGGTCCTACTTGGTCAGAGGAAGCTTCTGAAGAAGCACATTTTACATTGGAGTGAGGCGACAAGCCATGCCAGGATCTGCCTAAAGAAAATTCTACGCAAAGAGAACAGCAAGTGCTAAGGCTCTGAGACAGAAAAGAGCTTGGCAGAGAGGTTTAGTAAGAAGGTGAATGTGGTAGGAGCTAAAGCAGCAAAGGAGAGAAAACAGCAGCAAATGAAGTTGCATAGGTAAGGGGGAGAGCCAGGTGGTAAGGGCCTTGAAGGCCACAATTAAGAGTGTGGAATGCTTTAGGTAGGACTTGCCTGCTAAAAATCCAAATGAAAAGGGGAGTAGAAAGACATACATTTAGAAGATACTACCATGTAAAAAGAGTTTAAGACCATGAGACAGGATGACACAACCTTGAATGGGAGTACAGATAAAGAAGAGGGATAAGATCTAAACCCTGGGCCATTTTATCTTTCATAGAAATGGGAGGAGACGTAGGCAGAGGACACTGACAAAGAGCAGCCAGTGAGGCTGGAGGAAAACCAGGACTTCATCAACAATCAGGCGAACAAAGGGCTCAATGAAGAAAGTTTATCAGCTGAGTCAAAGGCTGCTGAAAGTTCAAATAAGATGAGAACCAGGAATGGATCAATGAGTTTGTCAAGAAGAAGGTGCTGGGTGATCTTGACAAGAGCAGCTATGGTGGGGAGTGGGTGCCCAGTGAAGAATGAGAAGTGAAGAAGTGGAGACAAGGGAGTAGAGAGATTTTGAGAAATGTTGCTACCAAGAAAAGGCAAGAAATAGGAAGACAGGTAAAGGAAAACATAAAACAGAATTTCTTTTAAATGGCAAGTGTGCTAACACTTTGGAATGTTAATGAGATAGATTATTTCTGCAGGAGACAAAGGGGACAACCGCAAAAAGAGCTCAGGGAATCCTGAACTATGGAGAAGAGAACCGAGAAGTGAGATGATGAGGAAGAGGGAGAAAGGGATGTGGGAATTTGAGGAGAGGGGTAAAGGCTTAAAGTAGTTTTCTTGGGAGGCTTATCTTGTAGGTGTTATTCGTCCCTGTCCCTGCCCTCCCCAACTCCCACTTAGAATAGGCCTGATGGAGCACTCTTCAGTGAGTGGGAAATACCTCCCACAGGTCAAGGAAAACATTTCAACAATCGTGGAAGAATGAGATGTGAATTTTGCAGGACCGTATGAAAGACAACAGACTTCTGATATATACTTATCATCAACATAAACATCCCTCCTCTTAGGTCAAAAGTTACTAGTATAAAAAGAACTCAGTACTTTTTGCCATGGATTAAAGTGGAAGGCATGCCTCCAATTTTCCCCATTCATAAAAAAGTTATAGTAACAATTTCCACTTAAAGAGTTCTTTTTTTTTTCCAAGTAAGCTCTAGACCCAATGTGGGACTTGAACTCATGACCCTGAGATCAATAGTCACATGGTCTACTGACTGAGCCAGCCAGATACCCCATTTACAAAGTTCTTAATTGGGTAAAATATGTGACATGAGAAGTGATCCCTACAACTCCATCACTCTCATTAGTATTTTTATAAAACTGTTTTTTTAGTTTGGCACTTCATATAAGAAGAAAGCTATGAGGCAAAAGCAAGGACATCAAAGCTAATAATTTTATGGAAACAAACAAACAAAGCAAAACCAGAGGGAGGGGCAGAGAGAGAGGGAGACACAGAATCTGAAGCAGGCTCCAGGCTCTGAGCTGTCAGCACAGAGCCCAACACGGGGCTCGAACTCACAGACTGTGAGATCGTGACCCGAGCTGAAGTCAGATGCTAAACCGACTAAGCCACCCACGCACCCCAAGATAGATATATTTTTAGATGTTAGAACATGACTGTCTCTAAGTAGTAAGGGAGTTTTCCAAAGTTTATACCATTAATCTTCCAAGAAATGTTAATATTTTTTTAATGTTTATTTATTTACTTTGAGAGAGAGAGAATGTGAGCAGGGGAGGAGCAGAGAGACAGAATCCCTAGCCAGCTCCACACTGTCAGTGCAGAGCCCGATGCAGGGCTCAAACTCATGAACTATGCGATCATGACCTGAGCCAAGATCAAGAGTGGGCTGATTAACCAACTGAGCCACCTAGGCACCGCTGCTAATATATATATTTTTTAAATCTTTTAGATTTTTTTTTGGTATTTTTATTTATTTATTTTTAAATTTACATCCAAGTTAGTTAGCATATAGTGCAACAATGATTTTAGGAATAGATTCTTTAATGCCCCTTACCCATTTAGCTCATCCCATCCCCAATCCCTCCAGTACTTTGTGTTTGTTCTCTGTATTTAAGAATCTCTTATGTTTTGTCCCCCTCCCTGTTTTTGTATTACTTTTGTTTCCCTTCCCTTATGTTCCTCTGTTTTATATCTTAAGGTCCTCATATGAGTGACGTCATATGATATTTGTCTTTCTCTGACTAATTTCACTTAGCATAACACCCTCTAGTCCCATCAAATGGAAAGATTTCATTCTTTTTGATTGCCGAGTAATACCCCATCATAAATATATATACCATATCTTCTTTATCCATTCACCCATTGATGGACATTTGGGGTCTTTCCATACTTTGGCTATTATTGTAAATCTCTCAGATTCTATAAATATTAAAAGAGCAGCCATGGGAAGGGTCTAAAAACAGCAAGTTGCCAAAACTGTTATTCTCACCTAAGAAAGTTGCAGTAATGAATTGTTCTCTATAACACAGAGTAGAGTATAGGGTATGGCTAAGTGGCACAAATGCATAACAAAATATCGCTGCTCGAATAATCTTCCTCAGATTTTTCCCAGAGAGTTCCCATTATCAACAGTGGACACAAAAATCTATAATAATCTGATTTTATTTCCCATTCTCATCAGCAGATTCGTTGTTCTATCTAGTTAGGCAGGTAATCTGATCATAATCCCATTCTATTTTATGTAGTTAGACTCCCACACTCATTATAAAATAACTTTCCTTTCCACATTTCTACCTTTTCTAAACATTCTTCAGAGCTCAGCATGAGCCACTAAACCATCTCAGCCCACTTTCTTGGGAATTCTTGAAACACTCATTTCTGAATCATACTTTTGTTAAAGTTTAAATCTTTTCCCCAAGTTTCTTGAGGATTATAACAGTTTATCCGCCATTACATTGGACACCTACCTTGCATATAATTCAGTGTAATAAATATTATGAGTGGAAAGGATAACTCTGTAGTACTAAAATCAGACCAAAACCCATCAAATGCCCAGGAAAGTTAGAGAGCTTCTACAGACTTACTCTAGAACCTGCTATGTCTGGATCTGTCACTAATCAACTACCTGACTCACAACACATGCAGAATATCCCACAGTTAATTATATATCTCTAAAAAATGTCTTACTGGGCACCTAGGTGGCTCAATTGGTTAAGCGTCCAACTTTGGCTCAGGTCATGATCTCGCAGTCTATGAGTTCAAGCCCCACGTCAGGCTCTGCACTGA
Organism: Panthera onca; assembly: GCF_046562875.1. Lineage (NCBI taxonomy): Eukaryota > Metazoa > Chordata > Mammalia > Carnivora > Felidae > Panthera > Panthera onca. The sequence continues at coordinate 57,520,762 of NC_138342.1, read as the reverse complement.
CAGCTTGCTCAGAGTGTGGAGTCTGCTCCAGATTCTGTCTCCCTTTCTCTCTGCCCCTCCCCCACTCACACTCTGTCTCTCTCTCCAAAGTAAATAAACATTAAAAAAAATAATAATTAAAAATAAAATAAAATAAAATAAAAATAAAATAAAAAATGTCTTACTAGTACTATGTTACCTTTACTAAGATTGTCATGCCCCTACTAGGAAATTAGTATATTTTTAAGGCCAAAGGAAATATACCATATTCTATATGCTCTAAAGAGAAGTAGTTGCAAAGCCATGTTCCTTTAGATCAGCACATCTCAAACTTCGTTTATGAAACACTAGTGTTCTCGGAGAAACTAACAGCTAATCTAAAATAAACAGGGGTGCCTGGGTGGCTTAGTCGGTTAAGCGTCCGACTTCGGCTCAGTTCATGATCTCGCAGTTCGTGAGTTTAAGCCCATGTCAGGCTCTGTGCTGACCACTCGGAGCCTACAGCCTGCTTCAGATTCTGTGTCTCCCTCTCTCTCTGCCCCTCCCCTGCTCACACTCTGTCTCTGTCTCTGTCTCTCTCAAAAATAGACATTAAAAAAATGTTTTTAAATTTTTTTTAATGTTTTTATTTATTTTTGAGACAGAGAGAGACAGAGCATGAGCGGGGGAGGGGCAGAGAGAGAGGGAGACACAGAATCCAAAGCAGGCTCCAAGCTCTGAGCTGTCAGCACAGAGCCGGACGCGAGGCTCAAGCTCACAGACTGTGAGATCACGACCTGAGCTGAAGTTGGACGCTTAACCGACTGAGGCACCCAGGCGCGCCCCCCCAAAAAAATTTTTTTAATAAATAAAACAAACATGGATGGTGCCTGGGGTACCCCAGAACTCAGCCCCCAAGTGCCTCTTTCCTATCTACCCATACTCCCTGGGTACAGCTCATCAAATCTCATGCCTTTAAATACCATCTATATGTTGATGACTCACACACTTGTATCCTCAGCCAGGACCTCTTCCCTGAACTCCAGACCTGTAACATCTCCACTTGAAATAGGTATTTTAACTTCACCTATCCAAAAACTGCACCCACCCTACCCGCCTCCCAACAGTCTCCTCAAACTGGTTCTTCCTACAATCTTCCTCATCTGGATAATGGTAACCATTCTTCCATTGCTCAAGCCAAAATCTTGTAGTCATCTTAAATACTTAGATACTTAGATACCTTCCTTTAACACCCCATACCCAATCTGTCAGGAAATCCTATTGGAGCCACATGCAAAGTATATCCAGAATCTGACCATTTCTCACCGCCTTCACTGCCACTACTCTTGTCCACGATCATCTGCTATGATTATCTCTCTCCTGGATAATGGCATTGGCATCCTAGCTGGATTATCTGCTTCTGCAAGTTGCACCCAATCTATTCACCAAAGTAGCCAGAGTAGTCAAATCAGGAGTCAGATCATGTCATTCCTCTTCTCAAAGCCCATTTCACTAAGAGGGAAGGCAACGCTGTCAGGACAAGACACAACCCCAGCATTATCTGGTTCCAATCAACAAGCTGACCTTATTTCCTCCTGCTCTCTCCCAGTCTTCTCCATGCCCACCACTCAAGACTCCATGTCCTCCCTCAAAATGCCAGCACATTCTAACCTCAGGGCCTTTACACCTGCTGTTGTTTCTGAATGTAGTGTCCGCATGGTTCTCTCCCTCACTTCCTTTGGATCTTTATTTAAAAGTCACCTTTTCATCAATGACTCTTTCCTGGGCCACGTTAATTACCATTTCAACCTCCTTCCCCTCACAAATTCTTCTTACTACTCTTCCCTGCTTTATTTTTTTCTTTCTCTGTACTTATTACAAACATATTATGTTTTATTTATCATCTTTATTATCTGCCTCCCCACTAGAATGTAAGTTCCATTAAGGTAGAAATATCCATCCTTTTTTTTTTCAGTGTTGTATCTCTAATGCCTTGAAGAGTGTTGAGGAGAAAGGCTGAATAAATATCTCACCGCCTGAGATATTTGAATGAACAAATGGTGGTTATTATTTCTACTTTTCCCAATAGGCTTTTCAAACTCGCTCTTAAGAGTTCTGAAAAACTGTAGGGCCTGGGTGACTCAGTCAGTTGAGCGTCTGACTTTGGCTCAGGTCATGATCTCACCATTCGTGAGTTCTAGCCCCACTTTGGGCTCTGTGCTGACAGCTCAGAGCCTGAAGCCTGGTTCAGATTCTGTGTTTCCCTCTCTCTCTGCCCACCTCCCCTTTATGCTCTGTCTCTCTCTTGCTCTCTCTCTCAAAAATAAATAAACACTTTTTAAAGATTTAAAAAAAAATGTTCTGGATAACCACTGCCTAGGCCATCCAAATGGACAAAAGGCCTAGTATGGCTATCTTAGTGAACTCCCCTGATAACAGTGATTGGTCCAAAGGATGGAAGCATGACTCAGCCAGGAACCACCCTTCTGGGAAATTAATATTTGAATGTACAAAAATCAACATTTTCCCCTTCACCTGAGGTTATTCCCCTGTGTTGAAAGTGTCTGTCATAGGACTGTCTACACTAGGAAGGAGAGAATGAGGTTAGCACCCAAAAGAAACAGACAAAAGCAGGAAAGAAAAATGGATAAAAAGAGAGATTTCTGAGCCCCAAATCCCAGGCCCTGAGTTACTGCAACATCTCCATTCTGTGAATTCATCAAGAATTCTTACTCATTACATAAGCTAGAAAATTCCATGTTGAGTTTAAATTAATTTGAGGTGATTTCTGTCTACTGAAGAGTCCAGACCCTTCACAAAAATGTATTCGTCAAGTAAATTTGCAGAATACCAAGTTAAATAAGGTTAAATGTTTCTATAATACAGACACTCTCAGAGCCTTGAATATGCCTCTATGCCCAGGAATGCTTTATCTCCCACTAGGAGATAAATAAGGTATGTTATGATATGAAGACATTTAAAACCGCTAATTTGGACAAATTTTTTCACCTCCCATTTAAATCCATTCTCAACTCCATGTAATTCTCTTCAAACTTTATGGATGCCTATAACATTCAAGGCCTGGCAGTGGGCACTGCAGAGGACAGAGAGACCCTACTCTAAGAAAAAAACTGTAAACATTAAACAAAAAGGTGAAGAATAATCAGGAAATAAAAGCACAATAACAGATCATTAAGACAAGAACAGAATCTAGGGCTTTTAAATCAAGTTGAAAATCACCCAATAAACTCATCTGGATTGAATTCCAAAGATAAAGTTTGACATTCCTTTCCTATAGATCACTAGTTGCTTCTCCAAGGGATACACAGCCTGGATGCTATGCAGGGTCAACTACAAGAACACACACGGTGAATACAAATTCCTTCAGCCAACTTTAATTTCAAAGAAATAGATCTCAAATGGCTGCCATGTGGAGCTACAAACGCAACCCCACCAACTCTGTGAATCCAGATGTGTGCATTTCAGGTTCCTTTTATACTAGCTTGTATTCTTTCTTCCAGAGTGAGATCTTGCCATAATTACTCAGAAGTGTATGTCTTGCCTTCTGCCATAAATGTTTATTCTTGTATTTTTTTTTAAGAGAGAGAGGGCTCAAGGGAGGAGGGGTAGAAGGTAAGGAGAGGGAGAGAGAGAGACACAGAGACAGAGAGACAGAGAGAGAGACAGAGAGAATGAATCCCAAGCAGGCTCCATCCTCAGCATGGAGCCCAACACAGGGCTTGATCCCAAGATCCTGGGATTGTCACCTGAGCTGAAATCAAGAGTAGGACACTCAACTAACTGAGCCACCCAGGAGCCCCTATTCTTATAATTTCCAAAATTTCCTTACTTTCTAAGTAGTGTCCTAACAGCTCAGTGATCACAGTATTAGCGTACCAAGAAACTAGGTTACTTGGAATGATAGCTCGGTGAGATGACGGAAAAGTCACTCACACAAGCGCTATGCATCATATATAGGTAACTGAAAAGTCAATCTTCTGTACTCTACTCAGCCTAGATTCTCCTGCTGTCCTCTATGAAGGCAGTTTTTAGGTTTTGTATATAGGACGCATTACTAAGTAATTGCTAACCAACGTCAATGGATTGGGATGACCATTTGATTAACATTACGTCCTCCTAGCCTCCTTACTATCACCTTCAGATCTATAGCATCACCTGGTAAGTAGGTCCAAGCTACCATATTATTCCTCAGTCATTAGGCAGGTCTTTAAACCCTACCTCTTTTTGTCTGCCATTATTGGCACACGTGAAAACAAGTGCATATGTTATAAAGTGCCATTTTTAACCAGGAGTACTTATAGTTTGTCATTTGAATCTGATTTATTAGAAGTGATCCTATGGGCTGTTCAATGTCCTTACCACAAGTGATGTTTTACAAATCGTAGAAACTTGAGGATACTTTCTCATTATTTTTTCAAAGCTTACACCTACTGCTACCCCATTCCATACATTTTCCTTTCCTCTCAATGAGAATAATTTTAATCTTCCAATTTGTATTTATTCTCAATTCACCCTGCTTAATGACTCATGTCCATATGCTAACATCTACCTGCTTTCCTGGGCAAAGAGCTTATTCCTGGCTTTCTTATTGGTGTTCTTTCCTGATTTCCCCCCCCCTTCCATTCTCTCTGAAAATTGCTAGCTCTGATTCCTTCCCAAACAAACTCATCTTCTAAGCTCAAAATCATTCTAGATCACTATAGGACCATGTCCTTCCACCGCAAAGAAATCTGTGTTAGTAGTTATTAGGATTACTATACCTATCCGTTTCTTTATGACAGTCCCAGTTTACCCCCACTGTCCTACTGTGATTGTTAATATTACCTTCTTTCATACTCAAAAGTGTCTTGTGCTAAGAAAAAAATTATATGGTCACCCTATATTTTAATCTCACTGAGGTTGACTTTTGAGAAGTACCTAAGATATGGGACCTTTAAGATTTAAGGAACTCATAAGTAGGAGGGAAAGCCAAGGCCAAACAGCATCTCAGTAAATTATTTATGCTACTTGAGTTTAAATGTATTCATTTACTATGTACAAACAATATTAACTATTAGGGTAGAGGAAAAAAGTGCTCTCTCACTCACCAGAGTGAGATGATTGTGCCTCTGTCCACTCCCTTTCTCTACATCTTGGGAAAAAATGGTCAATTTGATGGGTTAGAGTTTGACAGATTCATTGGGACTTTTTTCTAATGGAAGGGGTTACAGTGCCTTGAAGACAAGAAGCAAGCTGATGGTTTTCTCCTATAGCAAGACAAATGAATGGATAAAAAAAAATTAGAGAGAGAGAGAGAAGAGAGTGAGAGAGAGAGACTCATCTTCATCCATGTGGCTGGTTAGGTAAGGAGACTCAGAATCTGTTTCATAGGCTCGACTACATTTCTCTATCATGAATCCCAGGATTTAGAGTCTGTGTGGGTGTTGTAGGCCTGGAGCTATGTATTTAGTGAACTAAAAATGTCCAACCTAAAAAATGTTTCTAAGAGACTTCACTTTCAGCTATGGTAAACTAGCTTGCATCACACCAACTCTTCCAGCAAGAAAAACTGATGAATTTTTGTAATCTGCTTAAAGGCATCAGAGAGTTACTATGCCATTAAAAATTTGAGGAACCCATGTCCCTGAAAAAGCGACACTGTGTAAAGATGAGGTTAAATTCAGCTCTGACTTTCTTCTAAAGGCATTTGATAATTCCTAACTAGCTGCAGAGCTTCAGAAATTGAGCAGAGCCTTCAGCAGTCTCAAAGTAATGGACAAGCATGCCAGTTGAGACCTCTAAAAGACAAGACCCAAGGCACAAAGGCAAACTAGTAATAGACTAATCCACATAAAGACTGAAATCCAGCTTCCAATCAGCTCAATTCCAGACTGAATAGTAAGATGACCTGCTCCTCACCTAAATCCCAGCCCAAAGCGAAATAAATGAACTCTGAAGAAAGATAATATCATCCTGAGTGTCAAATTATCTCTACCACGTATATATTATATCTGACATTCAATCAGAATTACTAGGAATACTAGTAGATAAGATCAAGTGACTGGGACCCAAGAAAAAAAAATGGAAATTAGAAACAAAGGAGAACTACACATTAAAATGATCAGACACAGACTTTGAAATAACTTAACAATATTTTTACAATATTGGTTACAAGATGGAAAATTTCACAAGAATCATGTTTAAAAACAAAGTAGATTTCTTAGATATTAAAACATACATCATTGACTTACTAAAGTCAATATTACTCATAATATGAAAATATGACATATAAAAATTTGTAGATCATTAAATATGTGCATTGAGGAAAATTCATGGTCTTAAATGCAAATATTACAAAAGATGAAACGCTAAAGTTTGATGACCTAAATAACTCTCTCAGAATAAATAAAGACTGAATATTAAGGTGACCTGCTCCTCACCTAAATGAAATGAAACTCAAATAAAGTGAGTTTTGTGAGAAAGAAGTGAGAAATGAGGTATAAAGAAGAAAATTAGAAAAATAAGAAAAGAAATCATTACATAGAAAACAAATATACTATGCTGGTCATGTTCTATTTCATAATCTGAATAACAATTATACATATGTATTCACAATGTGAAAAATCATCAAGTAGATTTATAATTTATATATGTCTGCATAAATAAATCACACACATACATTTTACTTTAATAAAATAATTATACTATGATGAGTTTCTTAATAAACTGTTATTTCATTGTAAATCTGGCTTATAAATTGTTCTCCCTTGACAGAAAATCCTTAAAGGAAATCAAACACAGTGAAAAACCTATATTCCACAACCTAAGTCATACTTTAAAGGCTTATGTAAAGATTGAAAGAGAGAAGAGGTGAAATACCAAAAGGTGGGGCTCACTCCTTCCCCAGTCTTTTTGGTTTCTCCAACATGGAAAGTAGCCTCCCTACTGCCTTCTCTCTTCCTATTGTGCATACTAGGGAGATTACCCGAATGTGTTATATCTGAGGTGATATATTCCTGCCTTTAACTTCCAATAGTATATAAATCATTAATTTCCACTGCTCAACATCAATATAATATAACCTAATCAAGTATATGGTCCTCAGGTTAAAATTAGGCTCCAACGGTGTAGGCACTAAGAAGCAGACCACTGAAAACGAATGGGATAATTTTAAAAACAGGTTTGATCTACCAAGAGCTACATATGTTACTTAGAGCAGACCTAGAGTCTCAAACTCTGGGAATCCTGGAACTTAATGGCTAGAAACCAGTGGAGTGCCTACAGTGAACTGAAGACTTTCCCTATCTCCCATCTTCCTTCCCACTTTTCAGCAGTACCTCTCATCCCACATACAAAGGGAGCTGATTTGAAATAGTCAAATTCTAAATCAATTAGCCTATACCAGCTTTCCCCCCAGGTACTGGGAAAATAGTTATTCTCATTATAAGCTCTGTTTTGGCCTTCCTTTGTAGTCAGGGGTTCCCAGTATAAAGGCAGGCCTGCTCTTGAGTTCCAAGTACAAGGAGCTTGTTTTGCTTCTATCATCTTTATAATACCAAGATGAGGCAGAAGGCTCTGCCTAGTTCACCAGGGTTGTGCTTTGGGGTTTGCAGCCAAAGCCTCAGCCAGTAATAAAGGGTTCCTTGGACTTTGTTTCTCTGTGTACACATTTCCCCTAATGATCTTCTCAAGAGAGTGTTGGGCTAAGGACAGGGTTGGGTGTTCCTGAACAGCCTGGACAAACATCTCTTTTTTTTTTTTTTTTTTTTTAAATAAAAGTAATTTTATTTTTTTATTTTTTTTTAATTCTGAAAATTTTTTTTTATTTTTAATGTTTATTTTTTTTAATATATGAAATTTACTGTCATATTGCTTTCCATACAACACCCAGTGCTCATCCCAAAAGGTGCCCTCCTCAATACCCATCACCCACCCTACCCTCCCTCCCACCCCCCATCAACCCTCAGTTTGTTCTCAGTTTTTAACAGTCTCTTATGCTTTGGACAAACATCTCTTAAACACACCCCAACACTCCATCCTTAAATCTCATTTCTTTATTTTAAATTATATGGTTGCCCAATTAGGAAATGGCAGAAGGAGGAAAAAGAGAAGAATCACTGTTTCATAGCTTAACCAGGTATTGCTTTTTATTTCAAGACCACATAAGAAAAATAATCTTAAAACTTTTCCATTACATGAAGATATCATTTGCTCATCCCTTAAGCTAATTTGTGGGACTTTTTTGATGTAAAAGACAGAATTACTGGAATAATTACTACAAATATTTTTGTTTCATTTTTAATGGAAGCTCTGATTGCCCTTTAGGTTATCTTCAAGCTGTGACTTACAAGAATATTTCCAAAGGCTAAATTTAAAAACCATTGACTCAATGTCTAAGAGGTCTAAAAACAGATGATAGATAGATAGATAGATAGATAGATAGATAGATGCTATTGATTGATAACCTACAGAATCCAAAATTTAGGTAATCACTGATAATGTTATTACTAATGATCATTTATGATGTGATCTGAGATTTCCAGAATGTATAAAATATGAAAGAGTGCAAAAAAAGTCAGTAAAAAAGACAAGATGCCAAAAGGCTCTGTGGCTACATGCTTTTACTTTTTGAACACTCTTCTCCTTTGGTTTATTCCATTTTTAAAAAATACAAAATGAAAACAGTCCCCTGAGGGTGAAAATTTGATTTTCTAATTTTTCCTTCCAAATATAGACATCTTACCACCATTAATGCAAATGATTCTGCAAAGCAGCACATTTACAAACGGCTATTAAACTAAATATAACATTAAGCACAATCCATTAGTTCTGATTTCCTAAATAGGATGAAATTTCAAGTACTGACCTAGTTTAAAAATCAACTTGTCAAAATCTCTAGTCACATTTTCTTATGTCTTGCATCATTAAAAAATCATACCGTCAATATGTTTATAGCTATTTACAGTTTTTAAAACACTTTTACATTTCCTACCTTACTGAATTCTTATAGCAAGCTTATGAGAAATATATTATTAAACCACTTTCCAGATGAAAGAAACTACAGTTCAAGAAGTTGAAGAAACTTCATGTAATACAGCCAAATGGTCAAGCCAAGACACGAATTCTAACTTTTAATGCTCTATTTCACTGCACTGTGAAACTCTTATATTTCTGATAGATATATTTTGCTACCTAGAAAGTTTAAAAGATAATTTCCCTGAAACCTCTAAACCTCTTATATAGCAAACTAATGTCAAGCACCTACAATAGTTTAGGCTCTGTACAGATAATCTGTAAAAAATTTTCATTGAGCACATTTATAGAATTTAATACATAACCTAAAATGGGTCAGAGAGAAAATGCAGAGAAAAGCACCTTTAAAAGTATTTAAAGTAAATCAAGAATCTGTAGGAGTTAGGTGATGTTTTTAAAAGTTATTTTTCCTTGGGGTGCTTGGGTGGCTCAGTAGGTTAAGCGTCTGACTCTTGATTTCAGCTCAGGTATGATCTCGTGGTTGTGAGATCCAGCCCTGCATCAGGCCCTGTGCTGAGCATGGAGCCTGCTTGGGATTCTCTCTCTCCCCTTGTCTCTCTCAAAATAAATATGTAAACATTTAATAAAAGTTGCTTTCCCTCTTTTGCTGTTGTTTCATGAACTCCACTTGTACACACAGACAGGTGATCTACTCTGTGCATCAAGGAAGGAGACTTGAAATACTCATTAATCGATTCTGTTGGAAATGCCCTCTGTCTGGATGTCTGCCCTCCATGCCCTGTCCCTTAGGTGCTAAATACAACTTGTGCCTCCAAACTCTAGCGAGAATTACAAGGAGGGTAAGCCTGACCCCGACACCTCCAACTTGCCCTGATGTTGTTCTACCACAGAACGCTAGCCTTCCCTCTGTGATTATACTTATCACAATGCAGTCATTGACTGACTTGGCTATGACTTTTATTAGAAAATTACCTTTGAAAAGAGTTGTAAAGAACCCTGTAAAAAGGAACCAGGTATTATTCTACTTTGTTCCCCAGTGCCTTATAAGGGTATAGCCTTGCAGTAAGTGTTCACTAAATATCTGTTAAATGCACAGAATCTATGTGATCACATCTGTGTCGTGGTACCCTTATATTCCACATAAATACAGGTGAGGACACTGAGGGCCCAGGAAAGGTGCTCCATTTAGTGGCAGAATACTTGAGAAAGGTCTATGGGGAGAAGCAAAGAGCCTTTACTGGTTCCAAAACTTACAAGCATAGTCCAGTGAAAATTAATTTTTATATTTGAGTTGGTTGGTAGCTACCATTCATTGTTTTTTTGTTTTGTTTTGTTTTTTTATTTTGTTTTGTTTTTTAATCCCTGCTAAAGTGCCTTAAAGTACTACACTTCTCTGGAATCTATGAGGAAAATTTTGAGAGGGAGTCCCATTTTTGGAGAATAGCTGTACGTTGAATTCCTTCCCAACTTAAAATTTCAAAATCTCCATTTGGTAAAACTGCATTCAAAAGCACCATCATTAAGAGGCACAATGGCCTTCAACAATAATTTTTAAATATTAGGATTAATACTAATAATGATTACTAACATTTTTAAATCAATGGTTCCTGGCCAGATACCACACCAGGAACTCTGCATGAGTTTTCTTATTAAATTCTCACCACATTTCTATAAGCAAGTTATTGTTGTCACTAGTTACCCAGGAGGACATGCGATTTAGAGATTACACAATTGAAAATCACAAAACCAGAAAAGGCAGAGCAAGGATTCAAACCAAAGTCTGTCTATGTCCAAAATCCAAGCTTTACACCATGCTAAGCTTGGTGATTGTTTAGCTGTTTAAATCAGAGCTCTCAGCAAACCTCAGTTCTTCCTCCTATTAGCTGTAGAACATTGGGCAAATGATTTCATTTCTTTGAGTTTCCTCATCTATAAGACGGGGATAACAAATGACTATATCATAGAGGTAAAAGGAGTAGATGAAAGGATGTTTCAGGGTGTTTAATAAGCATAGCACTAAGTAAATAACAGACCCCTCAATAATTGTGTTAAAACAGGAATATTATGAGCCTGTGACCCAAGAGACCATCAGTGGGGATAGAATGTTGAAAAGAGATTTTATAAACATTAAAAGGCAGAACACAGAAGACTTGTTGAATGCCTGGATAGATGAAGTGAAGGAGAAGGCAGAGTCCAGAATGGCACACAATACTAGTACTATATTTTTTCAAATGCTCAATGCTCCCCAACATCAAAAGCAAATATTTGACCAATACTGATGAGTAACAGATGCACCAGTGAAAACTTGGCTGAGCACTAAAAATACTCGTACCCTACAGTTTCATTTTATTTTAACCTAAGGAACAGAATGGTAACAATAATTACTCCCATGTTAGGGCTTTAATATCATCCTAGAATATACGGGAAAGGGGCACAATACAATTTTTCTCTCCAAAGGAATAAAGTAAAAGACAGGTTGACACCACATTTAATTCAGAAACAATTTTCTGAATTTTAGGAAGAAATCTCTTCCCCAGTTTGCATCATAGACTTAAGTACATATATCCATCCAGTACAGTACTGTTGTAGGAAGGTAATTCTACCAAATTTATAGATGCATGAGTTTTAACTTGAGAAGGTTGCAGAGATCCCTTCCCCATGGTAAGGCTAAAAAATTAGATAAACAGAAGGCTGAGGTGAATGTGGGTGGATAAGTGCAGCTATACAGTAAAACAAATATAATTCCTCACAATAATAGCACCATTTTATCTGCATTCCCTCAAAATGACACACTCGTCCTTGAATGACCGTGTTTTCAGCAGGAAGGAAAAAAAAAAAAACAAACCTTAAATGCTTTACTTCTAACTCTCACCCTACCTATTAATATCTAAAAAGCAGTATCTGTGTACAGTCTTCCCTCTCCTACCCCAAAAAGAAAGATCCTAAACATAGGGTTCCTTTCATTCTTTCTGCCCCATAATCTCCTGCTGCCATTGGGAGAGGGGGGCTGCAGAGGGAACAATCAAATGAAGACAAAACAAAAATTAGCATCACAGGGTTAATGACTTCAGGAGAAAATTATAGTTTCAGGGGAAATGCTTCATGTGCATTCTCTTCTGCCCACATCCCAGACAAGGTAGCTAATAAAAAACACAGACTGCTCTTTTAAAAACAAAAAGTGCAAAGGATTAGAGGTGGGAAGGTGGGAGGCCATGTAGGCAACTCAGAGTCTAAAGTTAATGGCTCAAACACACCGCTGCAGAGTGCTTTTCTTGAGTGGAAGTGGAGAAAATATTGCCCACCACCCCCACCATGTGCTCCACCCCAAAACAGTCCACGAGCCAGGCAGGCTCTGCTCTTCACACTGTATGGACCTCGGAGCTGGCAGTTCAGGCTTCAACCTTCTACTTCTCTAGCTTCGACCTCAGCTCTTCAGTTCCTTTCACTCAGAACAAGACGGAAGAGGCAGGGCTCTTGTCAAAATACAGATCAGCGGTTCTAAACCTGGGGTCCCTGGTGGGAGTCCAGGGGGTCCACAGGGACTTTGAAATTACATGCAAGCTTTTGTGCCTACACATTAATTGTGCATTTCTCTGGTGAAAACATCCATGATTTCATCAGAAGCTAAATGGATTACTGACACGGGAAAAAGCATTAAAAAACCCACTGCATTAGTCTTTCAACTGAAAAAGTACATAACAAAGGACAAAGCTGCTATTTTCTGAGGTTTAGGCCTTCATATACAGAGTTCATACTGAAAGCTTCTCATGGTCCAAGGACGGGGAAATTCGTACTAGGAAAAGAGATACACAGAACACTGCAATGGGGAAAAGGAAGAACATGCCACATGCTTGTCACTGGCAAGAACATGTTCCCTAGATGATTCCTGCAGAATCTGGGAACTGAATGGGACCCAGAAGGGCCCAGTTCTGGCTCTCCTGAGTCTCAGAGAAGCTAAATATTCATTCAAGGTCACACTTCTAGAACAGCAGCAAGGACAGGATAGCTGCCCTCTCCTGAGCCCTCTGCCTCCATTTCCACACACCACCAGGACAGAAAATAATTAAAAGAATCACCCACTAAAATACTGTCTTTAAAAAGCCAGTGGATGAATGTTGTTAAATATAGAAATACTTTCCACTTAGCACATCACATGTGGTGACAAAAATCAGCCTGTAAAACACTGGAAAAGCATTAAAAAACCACTGCATTAGGCAGTGGATATAACTCTTAAGACCTGTCTACGTGGGTGCTTTAATATCTGACTACTTGGAGTCTAACAAGAAATCGTCAATAAGACGTCCATCTGCAGAGAGACAATAGAGGCAAAGCACACCATCTATTGACTTCCAAATGACTGCTAGCAATTCTCAGAATTCAATACTGTCAGCTGGGAAACATTTAAACCAGGTCCTTCCAGGGCTGAGATGTACAAGGGACCATATGGCCCCAGCAGAACACTTCAAACAGGCAGCTGTATAACTATAATTAAATCTGTAGTAGTCATGCTATTATTTATTTAGCATATTTTTTTAATGTACCCTCCGCTGAGGTCTCTGAGAACATGTACCAAATTAGAACAATAGAAAATATGGAAGAAGTAGATAAAGAGAATCAAGGGGAGAATGAAGTTCTGACACGAGAGCAGACCACAGCTAAACAGAAGTTTCCCCGAGGGGTTCTTCACTAGTACCTGGTGGGTTCTGACTGAGCACCAGCAGGTGATGACCACCTTACTGACATGAATATTGAGCCTGAAGGTTCATTCACTCTCTTGATAACTCTGGTTCCAGGGCTAAGTTCTACCCCTTTTTGAATTTTGAATTTTTGAATCCCCATGTGCCATTCATTTAACATTCATCAAACCATAAAATCTTAAAAGAACTCAAAGACTAGTCCAATTTCCCACCCAATGACTATAGTTCTAACATACAGTCATTTGCTTCTTGTTGACACTATAGTGAAAGCATTCGGTTCAAGAATTAACTCAAATGTCACCGCTGGCCAGTCCCCAGCCCCTGGCAGAATTCATACTCCTTTCTCTGGGCTAAGACATCTACCACCCTACATTATTTATAGATTTATCTCGCATTCTGAAATCAGAACCCCTAAAAGGCAGAGACTGTGTTCTATTCATTTTTTGCAGTCCTGAACTCTTGTATTGTGCAAAGGAGGACTTAATTATAGCTTCATAAATAAATTACTGATAGAGCTCAATTTCCTATTGAATTCATCTTTACACTAAAATAAAAGCTGCCTCCATGAAACATACACCTTCTATTGTATTTTATGTCTACAGCAACAGACAGTAAATCTATCTCTTTCACTATAAAGCGACCTTCATGACCTTCGTACCCCTCAAACCTTCTCATTTCCAAGAGTTTTGGTTAAGTTACTTCAATTATTCTTAGGTTAGTGCCCAGGCATCTCACCATCCTAGTTACCATAACCACCACACCCCCGCAACTGTTTCTGAGTAATGGGCATCTTTGAAAAATGTAATTCTGATGAAAGTCATAAACCTTCTATCCAAATATAGCAGGACTTTTCCTATATTCTTATTCACTTCATTTTTTGAACTTACATGATTTACCTTTACTCTTTTTTTTTTTTTTTAATTTACCTTTACTCTTGTTAAATTCCTTGTGGTTTCAGCCTGTCAAGGCCATTATCCATCTTGATTCTAGGATTTAAAATGTAAATAGCTAACCTTGTCAGTTTTGTGTCCTCTGAGAATCTGATAAGCATGCATTGTGCCTTAATCCAAATTGCTCAAAAATCTGTTCAATGGGGCAGTACAAGCCAAAAAATGCCAAGGCATTAGAAACCTTTTCCATAGTTACAGTGGTTACTAATCCACATACTTTAAGTACAATTTTGCTCCAGCTAAAAACCCTTTGATGGTCACACAACCCTCAGCTCATCAAAATGCTTACGGCGTCATCACGAACTTTATGGACGCTTACTACAATCAAGTGGCCTGTTCAGAAAAGAAATGTAGTAAATAAATATTTTTAAGTTCTTCTATTCAACATGCATAGCAATGATTTAGATCACAGGGTAGCAAATTTTGTCTTTGAAAGATCAAACAGTAAATATTTTGGGCTTGGCAGGTGACTTACAGTGTCTATCACATATTCTTTTATTTTTTTACACAACACTTCAATACTAACCATTCTTAGCTTAACCATTTTTGGACCACTGGCAGGCAGTTTATGACCCATGAGCCATAGTTTGCTAGACATTATCTCCTCAATTCTGAAGCAAATAGCCTATTGGTGAAGACAAGCATTTGGCCAGCAATTAAAATAGGCAATTATTCAATGACAGTTATGGTAGATGTCATGATGGAAAAGCAAAATGTGCAACTAGAGCTCATAACCACAGTCTCTTAGACTGGAGAGTCACCAAAAACTTCCCCCAAGAGGTGACATTTACAGAGGAGTGCATGAACACCAGTTGCCTGCGCAGGAAGAGCATTTTAGTCAGAGGAAACAGCCCAAGCAAAGGCCCCAAGGCAGAGGGAGACTGGCACCTTAATAGACCGAAAAGAACATTTGTATGGCTGGAGTATAATCAGCAAGGGAAAGAACCTTGCGAAATGACTTTGGAGACAGAAATTAGGCAGGACAACGCAGGGCTTTAAAGGCCATTTTAAGGATCCTGCGTTCATCAAAAAGGCAGTGGGAGGCCATCAAATGGCTTTAAGCCTTGAGTGTTGCTTTTGGCACTCTCCTTCAGTGCAAAGCCTGTCTTGTATTTTCTATATGCCTTCATGGCACTTAATCAGTTTTCTACATTCTCAGATTTAAAAACCATAATGGTTTGTATTACTGCAAAAATTCTTAACATACTGCTATTGGCTGGCTAGCAGCTTGTTACCTTCAGGAAAGAAGAAGGAAAAGAGAAAACACCACCACTACAAAATTTCACTTGTATGCTCCCATGGGAACTATTTAATGTAGACTCATTCTACATTGGGATCTATTCTAATAAAAATTAAAAATACCCCAGTGTTCTATTTTGCTACTTTCTCTTAAACTGCTGCTCCAAAAGTTAAAACTATATTGCTTTACTTATATTACTCACTCCACTTTCCCTTTGATGGCTTTGTTTCATAGTTTAACCTAGTCCACTATTCACAGGGAAGCAGAAGGCAGTGAGCAGGAACCTCATCTCTACCTGGTGTATTTCACACATATTGTCTTGTTTTATTCTCATAAGAACCTGAGAAATCAGGTTTTTACCCACTCTTTCAAGGCTCAGAGACATTAAGTGTCTGCATACAACCACTCGGCTCGTAAGGAAGGAAGCTACTATTTGAACCAACATCTCTGGGATTATAAAACCCAGACTCTTCTACGACTTCAAGCAAAAAACTTCTCCTATTATCCAGAAAATTCTGGCGGGGGGGGGTGGGAGTGGGGGGGAATACCTCTAAATCTTCTATGCCATTGATTTAAATCCTTTTTCTCCAAGTCCTTCCATGCTGAGATATTACAAACTAGGGGTTTGGATCAAGAAGGCACAGCTAAAATGAGACAATATAACCCACAGCACACAATTTAAACCATGGAAGGCAGGGAGTATATAATATAGGAGTACACAGCCCGTACTATGACTAGAAAAGGTAGAACCTTCTAAAAAGCCTTTCATTTTCATTGATTCTGTTTTTTATTTTAATAAAACATGCATGTTGTCCTACTTCAATACATATTTGAAAAATGAAAACCTATAGGGAATTGTTAGAAGTATAACTAGAAGCTTTGAGAAGAATTCATTGCACTCTTCTGCATTAGCAGGACTTCATTCCCGGAGTTCCAAGAAGACGCGGGGGCACAGGAACAACATTGCCATCATCCCAGGAAAATCCCTTTATGACATGTTTTACAGAAGTTTTCATGATCCCCTGATGACAACAGTTACTCCATGAGAATCCCACATTTAGAAAAAGAGTCTTACAACTAATTTAAGTACTAGTAGCAGTTGTTATTTTTCTAAACAAGATCTTCCTTCTGGGTGTAGTGTCTGGAGATCACTTCTTAGAGATCATAATTCAACAAGGCAATAAATTATGCACCTAGTTTTCCTTCATACAAAACCACAATACACAGGTTACTTATTGAAATTTCTGGAATTCCCCTTGTTTATTTCTCAGTATCACAAATAAGCTAATATTAAAATAGGCTTTAACCATCAGCATGATTTGCGGAACAATGAGTAATGCAATCAGAAGACACCGTGAGGAAAGATCAACATTTTGCTCTGACCAAAAGGTTTTTTGGAAACAAGCCATCCTAATACATAGCTGTATTTCAACTTGACTTGTTCTTTTTTATTTTCAATAATATAGTTGGGTGTTTACCATAATGCTGTCCTGGCAATCTAAACTATAGAAAACTGTATGAGTAAAACAGGGTTACAATAATGTACAGAACTGTAAAGTCAATAATAAATCCCACCCAGTGACAAATTCTTTCCAAATTTGATATACCTTACCAATAATTTCTCACTAATTTCATACAAAGTGAAGTAGCTCATATCTAAAAGCACACTGTTTTTTTTTTTTTTTTTTTTAATATATGAAATTTACTGTCAAATTGGTTTCCATACAACACCCAGTGCTCATCCCAAAAGGTGCCCTCCTCAATACCCATCACCCACCCTGCCCTCCCTCCCACCCCCCATCAACCCTCAGTTTGTTCTCAGTTTTTAACAGTCTCTTATGCTTTGGCTCTCTCCCACTCTAACCTCTTTTTTTTTTTTTTTCCTTCCCCTCCCCCATGGGTTTCTGTTAAGTTTCTCAGGATCCACATAAGAGTGAAACCATATGGTATCTGTCTTTCTCTGTATGGCTTATTTCACTTAGCATCACACTCTCCAGTTCCATCCATGTTGCTACAAAAGGCCATATTTCATTTTTTCTCATTGCCACGTAGTATTCCATTGTGTATATAAACCACAATTTCTTTATCCATTCATCAGTTGATGGACATTTAGGCTCTTTCCATAATTTGGCTATTGTTGAGAGTGCCGCTATAAACATTGGGGTACAGGTGCCCCTATGCATCAGTACTCCTGTATCCCTTGGATAAATTCCTAGCAGTAAAAGCACACTGTTGAATAGTCCATCATTTGAAATGTGCTATCCTTGGGAAAACTTAGCAATCCCATGTCATCTTGCAATAGAACATCTTTCTGTGCTGACAGTTGGTTTTTCCAATATGTCCTTGTGCCACACTATACTTTGTTTTAAATAAAGGGCAAAAAAAAAAAAAATATGGTGTTTTCTTTAAACTATGTCAATCAGCCAGTTAACTATGTTCCATTGAGCTTTCATCATGAGAAAAATGTGTAAATGGATTTGTAACAAATGAAAGAGCAAACTATATTTGAAATGTTAGCATTTGCATTATTGTCCTAGCCAAAAAAAGGAAATTTTAAATGTAGGAGATGAGCAAGAATGTGCATTTCAAGCAACTGGTTAACCTAATGAAACACTCCATCAGTGATCAGAGGAAATACTAATTTTTGAAGTCACCAGAATGAAAAGATAAGACAATAACAATACTTAAATCGCCTTTCTCGGAGAAACTCTCATACACATTTTCTCACCCTCGAAAAAGAAAAAGTTCTCAAAAAAGGGTAAATAGAGGCTGATTCACCCTTGATTAATCATCAACATTCCCAACAGCAACTAATTCACAAGACTGCTGCCTCTACCTTTCCCCAGACCCTCTGCCTCCCCACATTCCACCCCATAAGGGAGATGAAGACATACATACACATAAAAAACAGTAACAAACAAGTGAATCTTTGTGAAATGACAAATAGTAACTGCCAGGCAGTGTCAGAAATTCAAGACAGGAGTAATTAACATGAACCAGAAAGTTCAAGGATGCATGTAAGGGAAAAAGTAGCACTTGACTTCGGCCTTGGAGTAAAGGTAGGACTTGGAAAGGTAGAGAAGAGACATTTGGGTCCGATGGAAATGAGCATGCAATAACAATGTTCATGGAAGTACAATCAGACACATTTCATTAGAGTGCAGGCAGAGCAGTGGAGTGCAAAAGTTAACAGTATGAAACCCCAAAGAGCCAAATTAGCAATATAAATTTAAAAGGTGGGGAATGAAATCTAAAATGAAATTGACCTCCAACCCACCCAATCTTACCGCAAAACCAACCAAAAACCAGTAGCACATTTAAAGAATGAAAATGACAATGATAATTAAGATTTGTATAATATTTGAAAGTGTTTTAAGCATGTTCCTTTTCACACATCAGCCGTGTGCAAGAGGCAGTTCAGACTGGATTACAACAACTGTATTACACAACAGGAAACAGGTTCATAGCAATTTAAGGTTCAGCATGCTTATTTAAGTCTTCAAAGCTACTCCTGAGATCAGCTTCATTTTTAAAAAATTCAATAATTCCTTTTCCTCTTACCAGGAAAAAAAAAAAAATATGAAGGTTATAATGATGTGTACCTATCACACTTAATGGTCAAGAGGTGAATAGATCTATAGTGAGAAGGAGTACTGAACAACCTGAAGGTCAAGGAACCATGGGGTGTTACAGCAAAGCACAAGTAAGGATCTGTAAATTAAGTGAGTGTCCACCACGGTCCATGGACAAATCAACAAGCTAACTAATCTACTTTTGCTAATTTTACAGGTTAACTCTAACCATAAAAAAAAATAAATTTCAATCTTGCTGTATTTCATTAGGAGGGTTGGGGACCACGATTTCAAGGAATTAGAAATCACATTATTTTCTATTTACTGGATAAACCAAGTCATTCACGTGTATTGTTAAACTGCAGATAGTTACATCCCAATTTATATCCCCTATTTACCTCTTTCTCCAAAGACTATTTTATTTGGCTAAAACTCTTATCTTCTGTTATTTATGTTCTCTAAAATGGAAAGATGCTTCTAAAGTCCCTCATTTCTCTTTGATTGATGGATCTGGCCCACACAGTTATCTTGTCTTTACTGAACTGCTGCATTTTACTGTCGGCACCACACAGTTTATTTGGTCTCTCGGCGAGTTATACACTCACAATCTAAGATTATATATTATACTTTTTTATGCTTTTCTCATTGACCTCCACCAACACCACTTAGGGTATGGCCACACAACAAACCGTTGGTTCACTGAATCTTAATCACTGTGGCAGTAGAAACATCTGGTCACCGTAAGAATTTTTTAAATCATTGGTTTATTTAGTAGTAATTCTGGTGATTAGCCTATTTAGAGTGATGTGTGCCTCAAAGACAGACTGCAGGGCAATAGCTCTCAATTTGACACCTGTCCCTTGGGACCTAAAAAAAGGCCCCAATCCAAATAGGCAGAATCCCAGTGGTCATTAAGAGGATAGGCTCCAGAGCCAGAGTACTGCTGTATGACTTAAATGCTATTTAACTTTGGGGAAATTACTTAATCTCTTTGTGCCTCAAGTTTGCCAGCATGTATAATGGAGTTGGTCGTACCAACCCCAAAGCATTAGTGTAAGTGTCCAACTATATTAGTTGTTGTTAATTATTGTTAATTTTTCTTTATAGAGGAATAGACTCCACACTATCAGGTAAAGCCCCCGAATCAACAACAGTGCAGCTAATTTTGAAGTTCAAAGCTATTACAATGGATCCTTATACAATGACTCAGTAACTTTCTACTCCTTTGTATGTCTATGCATAGAACACTGATTAGGCAATAATGTCACTTTGGTATGACTGACTACAGTTTTTCAGATTGTAGGGGAAAAAAATCACTGATGCTCTTTTAACCTGGCAGCAGAGACGGGGGAAGAAAAGAATGGTTGTTTTCATTTCAGTTCAGTTCTAGGGAGTGAAACCAGATCATTGGTGGTAACACATGAAGAAATCAGGAAGCTCTGCTGGTGATTGATAAGGTCATGAGATTCTGCTGAGGCAAATAAATCAACTAGCCACTGGATCAATCAGACAAGTGAGGTGGAAACAGTGGGAAGCCCTTCTCTTTCTGAAGAAGAGCAAGAAAAACTTCTTCCCATGGCATGGCCTCTTCGTAAATCTACTCTGCAGTGATGCCCTGTTGGGAGGGAAATAAAGAAACAGCAAAATCTGCAAATACTCCCCTACATGTAAAGAATGGCTTGCTGCTCTTGTCTCAGTTATCCCAGATGACAACACTCCTTCAAAGATCCTAATAAAGCACTTCCACATAAGGTATGAACTTTTCCTTTACCTCACTTCAGAGACTGGATGGAAGCTCACTTAAAAATCTCTCGGCGGTGGCGAGCTGGGGAGAGGAAGGAGATGCAGAGCCAAGCAGCAAATGTGTTGAACAGTGCTTCAGAGAGAACACTTGTCCAACTCTCCTTGCAATTTTCTTTTGTTCCAAATGCTGACCACCAAGAAGGGCTCTTGAGAGGAAGCCATCCTTGGTTGCCAAGGAAATTCCCACAAAGCCTAAAGGATTTCTTTGAGAGCTGGCGACAGCAACACCTTTAGCAGAAGCAAGAAGAAACATACAGGTGGCCATGTCTACAGCCACTGTTCTTTTCACCTCTTTACCTCAGAATACACGAGGATTAGCCAGCCCAGAGATGCAATCAGACCAGGACAAGAAACCCAGTTTTAGCCTCGATATTTTAAGTTTCTGACAAAAAGCCCCCAAAGTGAGCTGGGAGGCAGATGCCAGTGACTGAGATTCTTTTCACTTCAGCGACTTGAGTCGCTAAGCTTTTACTGGAGTGAATCATAAAGGAGAAACTCAAATCTGACTGGCATACAGTGTCCCAGCAGTGGAGGAGGGTTTATTAAAGTGTTTAAAAAATCTAGGACACAAATTGGTATAATCTTTTGGGAAGGTAATTGGCAATACACAGTGAGCCAGCAATTCCACTTATAAAAATTTCTCCTCCAGAAATACTCACGAAAGAATGTAAAAAAAGAAAAAAAAACAATAAGGATTTTTCTTAAAAGCTTGATTGTAATTGCAAAGAAATGAAAATAACTAAATATTTATAGTAGAGCATCATTTAAACACAATATGACTCTTGTGTACTACGGCCTTTAAAAAGAATAATGTAGATGTCTATGGCATTGTTGAGTTTTAAAAAATCCAACTGCAAAACAATATGTTCCTATTCGTATTTTATATAAATAAGTATATAATTTTTATGCATAGAAAAAGCCTAGAGGACCCTCCATCAAATTGCTAAACAGTGGTTATTTTGAGGGTGAGAATTTGTGAATTTTCACTATTTTATTCATACTTGCTTTGTTTGAATTTTTACAGCAATTTTGTATACTTCTGAATTAGAAAAAAATGAAGTTTAAAAAAAAGCATAGAGATAATATGTTACTTCAGCAGGCAAAGAATGGCTCCATGTATATATTTAAAACTATTATAAAGGGTTTTAACCAGGCCATTAGCATGTTCATCTTAAGGTATTGCTGTTTTCTGGTTTTGTAACAATTTGCCACTTCCAAGGGGAAAAAAGTTGTTTATCTTTTTAATGAAGTCATGGTCAGAAGTGGGTAATGTGTGACATGAGATTAGACATCCATCACAGATAATTGTTGATGGCATTCTATGACTCTCTTTGATAAATTCGAAGAATATTCATGGGATTGGAAAACAGGTAGAAATGCTACCTATTGAAAAGAGGAAACGAAGCATATAGTTATGAGGGGACCTCAAATATAAAACATGCTGGTTAATTATTTAAGACATAAAACCTGCCATCCCTTTTATTAAATGCCCAATACAGGAATGGCCTGTAGCTCTGCTGGAGTTCAGTTCTTTCATAAGTACAGGTAAGAGTATGACTCAGACCCCTCACTCGGCTGCTCTGTCCTGCTCCTACATACCAATGCTCCTTTATGAACAAGAAAGACCAAGATGCTTGTCTCTCTTCCTCGGAGAGGGCTCCCGTGAGGGTTACAGGAGTCACGTGTTCATGGGTTTTACCCAGGTGACACACCACACACCTGACGTCAGTTGACAGGAACATCAGTAGAAGAACTGGAGATACAGATGCCATCACTCAAAAGCTCAGTCTCGCTACTCTTGGTGGCCTATGTCCAGTTCTAGTGCATTAAAGTAGTTTAATGTTACATTAATATTGAGTAATAATTTAATCTAATTAATAGTACCTGTATTTTAACTAGGAAAGTTTTTTTTTTTTCTTAAAATACTTTGTGAAACAGAAGAACTTCCTTTCCTCAAAGGAGTAAGATCTTGATGTCTATGGTAAATATATTAAGAAATTGGCTGTTGGGTCTTTAGAGCTATCAGTTTAATGCACTGTGGTGCTCATCCAGTGCTTAATTACAGGAACAATACCAGATGATCCAGAACACTGGCAAATTCCTCTATCCCATTGCACACCATCCTCAGTGATCTTTTCAAAATGTCAATCATACAACTCTCCAGGTAAAACTCCTCAAACAGTGTCTCGCTGCTCTTAGAGTGAAATTAAAAGCTACCCCTGTGTAACTTCCCTGGCCCATCTACTACTGCACACGTGCTACCTTTGCTCCAGCCACTCTGAGCTTGTTTTTATTTCTTCCAGTTTCTTGGATACACCACACTCATTCCGGCCTCAAGGTTTTACTATTGCTTTTTGCTGAGTCTAGAAGCCTCTTCCCTCAAATCTTCTCTTCCCTGGCTACACCTCCTACCTAAAACACCTTTCCTGTACCTCTCCACATTACTCTGCTATGTTTTCAAAGTAGTATTTGTGATGGTGTGAAATTTCTCTATTCATCTGTTTACTCATTTTTATTGTTAATATTGTCTATCTGTTCCCCAAAGCATGGGAGCTTTATGAGTCAAAAAATTTATCTGTTTCATTCACCTCTGAAACCCTACCTCCAAGAACACTTTCTAGCACAGAATATACTTTTTGAATGAATGAATGAGTTCAAACGACAGCAGCATACAGTTATGAGGTGATTTAAAAGTTCAAATGTATCGCAGCCTGACAGTTAACTTAAAACCATAGTTCTAAGTTTCACAAAAGACTCTTTTCTTTACCTGAAAATACAAGATAGAGCTTAGTTTACTTCAGACAGGTTAATCTGCTTCCTTTCCAAGCTGACACAGAACCCGTTTCTAAATGAATGTTAGTCTTCTGATTCAAATAAACAGCTTTCATGAAAGTATAGCATTATGAAAATGGGAAAATTCAACTGCCCCAGTTTTAAGTGGGACACAGATTCATGAAAGCAGTATATCAGTGCTTCTCAAACACTACTAATAACCATTGACCATTAATTCTTTAGGAATATGGCTCTGCATCAGGTGGGAGAAGGAAGCTATAGAAAGTCAAATTTCTTACAGAAAAGGAAAAAAATGGTGACAAATAATCAGTTTTGTTTATTATCTAAATGGCAAACTAATGCCCTTTGAAAGAGACTCCAAAGGCAATCATTGCAGTGGCTACACCAGACCCCAGCAGGGACACCTGGCTGAAGGCTGAAGGCAAGCCATAGCCACTGAACCACAGGGAAGCTCACTGCAGCTACTCAAACCGTAGTGACGGATGACATCCAAGGACGAAACCACTGCCTCACAACACGCCTTTGTTCTCAGGTTTTCACAGATGTGATCCCATTTGGAGCTCGCCCAACACCGCAGTGTTTCAGGGGTTCCTAAAAATGTTCTACAGACAAGTATTATAACCTCAGAAAATATGAGCCTTTCTTAGCCACTGCACCTTCTCCAAGGAGAGAACAGGACCACCCAGTGCTCAGTGTGAATTAGAGGGCTTCCTGGCTGAGCTGTGAAAAAGAAAAGGAGGTGCTACAGTACTTTTCTGTTGCTGTGCATACGAAATAGCTATTAACGCTACGGGAAGCTTTATGTAAGCCTTAGGAAGGAAATCTTCAAAACTATGAAAAAAATCATCTCAGCTGAATTTAGTTGACTCATTTCTATATCACATATGTGTAAGAAAAGGATGAGGGGTTGTTCAATCACAAAATGTTTCTTTCTGGGTTCCATCTTAAGACAGTCATGGCTTAGCAATTTCAAACTTACACATGATTTTAATGGTTTCATCCTCTTACTCTCTGACAAAATATTTACAGCCAGGTCTATTTCTGCAAACAAACAAACAAACAAACAAACAAACAAGAAAGGAAAAAAAAAAACAACCCAGGACTTTAAAAATAGAAATCAAGACCAGCAAGTATATTGGAAGATAAAAGGCAATAAGTGATGCCAAAAATGATTATAATACACTTTGGAAATTAACCTTAGGCCAAATTCTACCAGAAGACCTATGGATAGGTTCTCAAGCTAGCTAAATAATGAGCCCCACCGAAGAGAAAACCAGATAAGAAGTTACAACGTTATGTAGAGCAGTGTCTCCCTGAGAACCTGCAAGGTATTTTCCACATCTCCTGCGTCCACTGTAGTCTACGGACTGCAATTTCACTGAAGGTGGATCGTGTAATTGTGAGACGTTATTGCATTACTGGTGAACCTGAAAACAAGTCAAGCCCTTTTAAAGTCATTGTACCACTTAGCAAAGTCCTTCCACCACAGTTAGAGCTAAGAAGTAAAATGATGAGAAAGATTTTTATCCTCACAGCTGATTCCATACTCAAATGCAAATCAGAACTAAGCCACTGTATTTGGCAAGTACCCATTGCACTTGTAAGTTTTTTTTTTCTTTTTAAACAGAAAAGGAATAAAAGGAGATAGAAAAACAAATCAATCTAAGGTAAATGGTGAAGGTAACTGGATAATAAAGAAAAAAAATCCTCCATAGCAACAAAATAGAAGAGATTATTTATATAGATTTACAAGTAGATGAGCTCCAGATGTGTTTTCTTATCTACTTCTCCCCAGGTGCTTTTCTGCTTAATAAATATAACATCCAAGTTGAGGCTCTGAATCACCTAAATGTTGGCTATGCTCTTCTGCTGTTAACTATTTTGAGCTATTTCTCAATAAGGCAGCCGCTACTGAAATCCTAAGTACATAGGCTTGGCAGAGCCAGAAAGAAAAAGTGCAGTCCACAGATTTGTTTCTTCTGTTTTCCCAAAACAGAATCTCATAAAAAATATGCCCTCAAATTTTGTCACCATGTTGCTGTCAAAGAAATTCTGCTCCTCTTCATAACTCTGAACATTAAACCCATAGTTCTTGTGCTACTGGGAAGTTATATAGCTCCAGGAAGTCAAGAGGCACCATTGCAACTGTTCAAATTATAGCCAAGCAGAATAATCAGTCAATCAGAAACTTCAGTTCCAGTCGGATGGAAGTTTTTTTGGGCCAACTTGGAAAAGCATACAGAACAAGTTTGACTTTACTGCCAAGATCATTTCCAGGACATTGGCTAATTAATTATAAAAGCTTTTTCAAAACAAATTTGAGCCTGGCAACTTTTTCCTACCCAAACAGAGGGGGGAAAAAAGGTTAAAAAATAAAAGCCGGAGTTTATTTTGTTTTTTTGGCCGTAGTTTCATCTTCTTTACAAACCCATTTTCTTCTTCTCATCCTAAAATGATCCAGAAGCTTTGTATTTGAAGTTACTAAAATAGTAAGAACAGAAACTGAAAATATTAATTTGAATTCCTACTCTGCCTTGGGTTGTAGAAGAGATCATGGGTCAGTTACAAAACTTCTCTTCAAACTCTTTGGTGGAAAGCAAAGAACGGAGTTCCTTCCTCTTTGTGGGAAGCTCACTGGATTAGCTGCAGTTACTGTAATAGATACAACGTAGATGGACATTTGCTCTTAAAATGACATACTCATCAACCATCACTTTCTGGCTTTGAAAACAAAAGGAACAAAACTCCTGAATGAAATCTTCCTGGTTTCATTTTAGTACGTATGTACCTCGATGAATATGAGATGTTCACAGTAAGCATCAAAGATTCTGGTTTCAAGGACCACAATCCCACAGGTTTTACAGCAAAATCAACACCCCCAAATCATTATGTTCCAACATATTTCATCTAACACTGGCATCAAAAGCTTATGTAATATGCATCTTAAGCCATCAAATTTCCTCTGCATATGCCCAGATCTGAAGACACTCAAGAAGGTAAGAAATTTCTCTTAGCCAGCATTTACCAGCTGCTTATTGGCAAATTCCTGGCAAGACAAGAACTGTCTGTAATAAAAGAAGCTTTTTCCAAAAAAGTCTGCCAAGCAGATATTCCTAACTCTGCCTTATCCAGTATTAAGACCCCTGGCAAACCACATAAACAGAACGTTACTGGTAAATATTGAATGGAGCCAAAATGTGCCGAGTAGTGTTGAGGGCAACTCTAAGTCCTAGTGGACTGAGCTTTTCTGCTACAGGTTCGTACTTTCCAAGGTGTCCAACATTTAAATGAACTTCTGCTCACTTCAAGGGGTAGGCAAATGCAAGGGAGGAGAGTGATCTACATTAGCTTATGAAAGGGGAGCAGCTCTAGGAGTCAAGAATCAATCTCAATGTAATAGGGAGGTAATTAAGCCTGAGAGAAGCAGACAGTTCCTCTTCTGAGGAACACAAATTAAAATCAGAAGGACAACACTAGACTTCAGAGAATCTTGAAAGTCCACAAATTAAAATCAGAAGGACAACACTAGACTTCAGAGAATCTTGAAAGTCAGGAAGGAAATTCTGAACTTAACCTGATGGGAAGCCATTATAAGCTTTTGATCCAGGAGAGAAATATGAGGGCAATAATATGAAAAGTGGATTATTGACATGGGAGAAAACAGACAAGGGATTAGTTCCAAAGCTTTTCTAGCAATCCAGTCTGAGATGATGAAGGCCCTAATAGGGTGCTGCTGGGGAAGGGAAGGAAGAAAGAATCCAAAAGCCACTTCACAAGAAAGAGCACAAATTTACCTTTCCCGTACCTTTTAGAATTTTCTAAAGCTTATAAACCTTTGTCACAACTGTTAAGTGCTGCCAGTGAAGAGGAACGTCGTCATAAATAAGTCTCCCTCACCTTAGAATGTATAATTCAGATTTATTTGTTCAGGTGGAAATTTCACCCAGTTAGTCCAAATAACTGGTTTTGTTTTTTAATGTAAAGTGCAAAATTACACCTACTGGCCATTCTCTGTGTCCAGATACCGACCCAACTGGGAACAATGGCCCAGATTCTACCATATTCTTTTTTCAAAGAAAGCAAATCAAGATTCAAAACCGAATTGCTCTCCATGTCAAATAGGCTACTTACTATGTTTTCACAGACAACATAAACAGCTAACAAGGCTATCATTACCTTTGCCTGAAGAATCTCCCTAAAGTTAATCATGGCCAGCATTTCTTAGACCTTTAGTTTATCAGTGCACTTTTTCCTAAATAATACCTGTTAATCCTCACAATAACCCTGCGGCAGGGATTATTATTACCATTTTAAAGCCCATAGCTTTAAAGACAACTATAGCTTCAAGACTATTTTAAAGACAACTATAGCTTCAAAACTTAAATTGCCCAAGAGAACACATCTGTAAGGGCTGGAGTCAAGACTAATTCTTATCTTCAAGCTTCAAATCCCTCCACATACTGCTTCCCCTTCCCTCAGAGGAAGTGCAAAAAAACCCCATCCACACATCTCAGTTCATTTTAAGTTGGGAACCATCATTTCTAATCTCATTCCAGCATCTTCTAGATACATATTTAATCTTACATTTCTGGAGTAAGATGTCTTTGCTTACCTGGTCCTTCTCTGGTTTATCGGAAATGTCATTCAGACTGGAGGAAGTCAGATTCCTATGGGTCATGGCTGGGCTACCTGAAAAAAACAAAAGTGAACCCTAATTAAAGTCTTCTTTTCAAAACCACAGAGACTTTGGTTATATACTTCATAAACACTTGTAGATGATGATGGGAATGGCAATGATGCTTCAGCTCCCCTGGGGTCCCCCTGAAGAGTTTTCCAGAGTCCAGGTTGGAGCACAAAGACAGTTAAAAGGAAAGTATGTAAAAACCCAAATACCATTTTTACGTCTTACTGCCTCGCTCTAGTTCAAGATGAGTTAAACTTTGAAAGAAACATCTAAAATGATAAGCATAAAAAAAATTTACTCCTGGTTTGATTTGCCTTTTGTCACTGCCCTTTACACACATCCTAATCCACATGGTATCCTTTCCATGTTCCCACAGAGGACATGGCCTCTGTCCTCAGGTCAGCAGAGCTGGCCCCAGATTACAGGACTGGACCTCCTTTCCCCAGGCATCTGCAGTCCTTCCTAGTATACCGCTCACTCTGATAAATCGAAAAACCCATCTGTGGTCCCTTCTCCAGCTAACGCTTTCACCAAGAAGATTTCTCCTTAGTGGGTATCTGATCCAGAATTCCCATTCTTCACCTCAAAGTGGTGTTGTCACAGGCCCCTTACTTCTTGCACTCCCATAAGCATATCCTTTCTTTCCCCTTAACATGCCAGCCTTCTTATTCACGTTAAGGAATGGATTTCATCAGGAATACTTCGTGGGAACCAAGCTCCCTGGCAATACAGTGGCTGTAGGTCATAGCCAATGGCTTTAGACACCATCATACAAGAAGAGAGGAGGGACATCTAGAAGAGTGATAGCCCATCTTTAAGTAGACTATGTTAACCAAAAGAATAACATTCTGTTCATTCTGCAGTTGGACTTGAAATTTCTAGGCTTACTAAGCAAAAGAGTAACTTTTCAAAGCCTCGGTGTTTGACCCAACCCCTGCACGGTGCTGAGTAATGCATTCATCATTAATCCTCAATGATCTGACTCAGGCTGGTCTTCACATCAAAAGGACAAGGGTTGAAAAACAAGCCCCAAAGTTTGAATTCAGCTTCACATTCACTACCAAATTATTTTTTAGATTACAGACTTTAATTCCTTCAGATAGAAACTTCAACACATAATTTTATAACAGACTAAAATCTACTTCTAATAATTTGATGTCTATATAAAAGCAGCTCTAAATATCATAATGGTCTTTAACTACTAAATCAGAAAAATCAGAATTTTCTTGAGCTGGCAAGACAGGGTGTTTTCCACTCTGCTGCATTTCATTGAGTAAGCATGGCCTAGATCTCTTAAACCCTTTACCTGGTAGGACATTTTATTCTAGGAAAATTTGAGCCCAGGGCATTTTTCGAAGGAAAGTAACATCTGAAAAACTGCTTTATGAGCAAAATTAAAAGAACCTTATTGGAGGCCGCATTTTCTTCTTTGAACTGCACACCAGGTTTCCAATGTGCACTCAAAATAAAAGATACCAGGTACAAATGTGAATGCTCCCAAATAATGATGGGCTTAAAAGTAATAGGGAATGTAGCTATAATTTTGCACTTTACATTAAAAGCAAAAGCAGTTTTTTGGACTAACCGGTTGGAAATTCTACCTGAATGAGTGAAGAAATCTGAACAATATATTCCTAAAGCAAGGAAGCCTTAGCAATTCTAATCATAAATTAAAAGTAGTTTATGCAAATGAAGAGATGAGGCTGATTTCTTTCTTTCTTTCTTTTTTTTTTTTTTTTTTAATGTTTATTTATTCTGAGAGAAAGCTGCTGGCACTAGAGAGAAGGGGAGCAGAAGAGAGAAGAGACAGAGAATCCCAAGCAGGCTCCCAGCGATCAGCTCAGAGCCTGACATGGGGCTCAGTCCCATGAACCATGAGATCACTACCTCAGCCAAAATCAAGAGTCGGACACTTAACTGACTGAGCCACCCAGGCACCCCAAGATTGATTTCAAATTATCAAATCAACTAAGTGGCAGTACTGAAATAATTTTTTTAATGTTTTATTTATTCTTGAAAGACACACACACACACACACACACACACACACACACACACACAATGCAAGCAGGGCAGGGGCAGAAAGAGAGGGAGACCCAGAATCTGAAGCAGGCACCAGGCTCTCACCTGTCAACACAGAGCCCGACACAGGGCTCAAACCCACGAACCGTGAGTTCATAACCAGAGCCAAAGATGGACACCCAACCAAGCCAACCAGGGGCCCACGGTACTAAAATAATTTGAAAGAAGTTTCATTAAGTGATTTAAACTTTCTGGGAAATATCCTAAATTCATTGATTTGCTTTGGAAATTATAAATGCTGCAAAGGTACATTTTAACCCAAGCACTGTCCTAACTGTTGCAAAATCTAAATAGGTAGAAACCAAATGAATAAAGTTTTTATTACAATGATAATCTTGACTGATGTCACAACTTTTCCAAGAAACCTCATATACCGTCTCATCATTTCTCTCATGATAGTACGGCTATATTTGTATTAGATGAAGTGGGGGGTGGGGATCCAAGGAAGATGCAGGAACCAGATGGGGAAAAACAGGTCAATGCTAAGAAACAATCAAATCTACTGTTCTTCCTACCTTTATCTGATTCTCATTAATAAAGGTAACAACTTCTCTGATCTGTAACTTTGTAATACAATCAAAGAATACGGAAGTCAACATTTCTAGGTAAACCCTGAGCAAGATGATAAACATACTTCACTGTTTCCCCACCCCCTCCCTATCAAACTCCCCACCCCTATGCCCAAACACCTTGAAACCAAAACAAATGCTTCCCAAGGCAGTGGTCCCCAAAGTGCGGTGCCCAGACCAACAACATTAGCATTACCTGAGCACTTGTTAGAAATGCAACTTCTTGGGACTTACCCTAGACTAACTACAGTAGTCCCCCTTACTCTGCTGTGTCAGTTACCTGTGGTCAATTGTAGTCCCAAAGCAGGTGATCCTCCTGATGAACCATCAGAAGGTCAATAGCAGCCTAACACTATATCACAGTGCCTACGTCATTCACCCCACTTCTTCTCATCACATAGGCATTTTATCATCTCACATAAAAAGAGTGAGTACAGTACAATATTTTGACAAAGACCACATTCACAGACTTTTATTATAGTAATTGTTATAATAGTTTATTTTATTATTGGTTATTGTTGTTAATCTCTTACTGTGCTTAATTTATAAATTAAACTTTATCATAAGTCTGTGTATAGGAAAAAAACATAATATACACAGGGTTCAAGGCATCCACTGGGAATCGTGGAACGTATGTCCTGCAAATAAGAGGGACTACTATATAATCACAACTCTGGGTTTGGAGCCCAGTGATGCAGTTCTAACAAACCTTTAAAGTAATTTTGAGACATGTTAGAGTTTGAGAACCACTGCTCTAAATAAACCAGTTACCTTAACAGGATGGTGTGTCTCAGGATCTGAATTAAAAGAATTAAAAGAAGCACATATAAATTGAGGTAGGCACAGGGGTAGTCCTGATAACCTCGCCCTCCTCCAAGCCACTGCTCTAAACTACTATATCTCAAGCAAATCATTCAGTTAGCAACCTTGCCTCAGAAACACAGAGTGTCTTACTTGGCTTTTCCTCTAAGTCCTCACCTACACAATCAAATAAATAAATTTGTTTGGGAACCTCATTGTTTAATCAGCCTTTTCCAGAAACATATCACCCAAATCCAAGACAAGGACAAGAGCCAAAAGAGATTACAAACCCGATTATGTCTGGAATCAGAAATCTGTGCATGTTATTTTAGCAAACCCGGGAAGCTGTTACGCAACTGATCCCTAACAACGTCCTATTGTAGGTATTTTGCACCTGACATTCACTAAGACACATTATCAGGATAAATCAATGCTTTCTACTTATAGTTTGGGCCCATAATGTAAATTCATTATATTGCAATCCTAAGTGAGTGGAGGTAGTAGAAGAAAATGTTAACTTATACCAAAAAGGTGAAATGCACGAGGACCCTGAAGTATGCCACTTCCTGCACAGATGGGGGATTCACTCACTCAAAGGTAACCACACTCAGCCCTTTCCATCAAAATCCAGGGCATACAGGGGTGTCTGCGTGGCTCAGTCGTTAACCATCCGACTTCGGCTCAGGTCATGATCTCACAGTTCGTGGGTTTGAGCCCTGCATTGGGCTCTGTGCTGACAGCTCAGAATCTGGAGCCTGCTTTGGATTCTGTGTCTCCCTCTCTCTCTGCCCCTCCCCTATCCCCCCCCCCCCACACACACACACCACTGTCTCTGTCTCTCTCTCAAAAATAAACATGAAAAAAATTTTTTTAAAGAAACAAACAAACAAAAAATTCCAGGGCAAACAAATGTTATATAAGTGCTCTTGGTCCAAAGAAACTTTGTTTTTGTTTTGTTTTGTTTTTTTACATTTGATTTCTACAAAAGAAGAAGAATCAGCCTCAGGTGCATAATCATAATTAATTTCCATATCACTGTTTTCTGGCCCTAAGAAAAAGAAAACTTTGGAGAATCACATTTTTAGGCAGTTTCACACAATTTAAAACAATTTCATTTTGAAAGTACACACTTGGCAGGTACATACTGTCTTCTATAAAAATTAACTGCACTCTGTACTAAGTTTGAAAATCATTGTTCTTCTTTAGCACACATGTAGCAATTCATAAAGTCCTTTGCAATGATATCTATTAGATACAATGAAAAGGGTGAGGAGAATGTACTGCATAGAAGGAAGATATTTAAATGTATACGTATTAGATAAAAATGTAAATATGTATGTAATGCAATTAACACATCACCCCCCTCACCTCATACCTTTACAATGAAGCAACAGAGAGCCTCAGAACAAGCTAAAACAAAGATCACCTGGGGTATGAAATAAACTGGATTTTTTATCCTTAACAATTAAAGACTAATTTTAGCATGAAAAACAACTAAGGTAACTTACATAAAACAGACATCAGGGAATCTGGGTGTCCATGTCAGAAAATTCAGAGGTATGGGTCTGATTTGCACTATTTGAGACCATAAAACTAATAATAAATGTAGTTTTGGAAGAATGCATGCTAATGTGTTCTGTATTCCACTGACTCACTGATATTCCACTCCCCCCCACCCATTGTTGACATTAACAACTCTACTAGAAACTGTCTACATCTAAGATTAAGGGGCAACTAATCCTTTTAAGGACTAAGTACTTTAACTTACATTATCTTACTTAATGCTCATATAAGCACCTTGAAGTTAGTATTCTTCTAACTTTACACATAAACAAAATGAACTTCAAGGAGGTTAAGTTCATGGTCACACAGCAAGTAGTAAAACTATAATTTAAATCTGGATCTCTTAATACCAAGCCCTCTGCCTCTGAGAAAAAAAAAAAAATTGGTCTCTCTATGTTATTTACATAAATAAACACGCAAACTTCACCATTTCTAATAAAGAGAAAATTTAACATATAACCAAAAAGAATCTATTCTATTTCCATGCTAATTATATACAATATAATGTTCTTAAGAATATTTAAGGCAGAAACATTCTTGGTTTCCAATTTGGTTATTCCCAAAGATGGAGTACACATTTCTTTACTTTTTCGTTTTCATAAAGAAAAAAGGGAGAGAAGGGAATTGAACTCAGCTATAATTTTGCCACTGTGATTAAATAGTAGCCCAAAACCACACCTCTGTGACAAAGGAGAAAGGATGCTAAAAGCAATAGCAATGTAATTATAAAAACAACAATGTCACATGCTTCTGAATGTCCCACCTCACAATCACAGCCAAGTATTTGTAAAATTCCGCAATGTACATACAGTCAACTCTCCATTATTTCCATATTGGTTTTCTACCATATTTCTACCATATTTCAAGTTACTCCAACTGCAATTTCTTTCCATTTCAACCACTAAAAGCAGGAATATAAGCGGACAAGGAGAATAAATCACCTGGGATACTAGCAATGAGTTGGAGAAAGTCTAGAAAGAATCGCTAAAAGAGAAACTTAGATATTGTCATACCAGTTCCCTAGTCCTCCACTGCAACAAAATCTCAACAGCTACCCCTACCAAAAATAATAAAATAAACATGTCATTAAGACCTCTAACCCATTCTTACTCCTGACCTCCAAATATAGAAATATTTAACATGTAAATATTAGATGAAGGAAACTTAAAAATACCATCAAAGGAGCTCTTTGAAGGAATTTCATAACTAGCAGAATATCAGCTTGTATTTTTTTTGCTTATTTGATTTTTAATTGTTTTGTTTAGAAAATTTTTGTTGTTTGTTCATGATTGTTTTTATACTTAATTTTATTTTTTTTTAAATTTGCATCCAAATTAGTTAGCATATAGTGCAACAATGATTTCAGGAGTAGATTCCTTAATGCCCCTTACCCATTTAGCCCATCCCCCCTCCCACAACCCCTCCAGTAACCCTCTGTTTGTTCTCCATATTTATGAGTCTCTAATGCTTTGTCCCCCTCCCTGTTTTTATATGATTTTTGTTTCCTTTCTCTTATGTTCATCTGTTTTGTCTCTTAAAGTCCTCATATGAGTGAAGTCATATGATTTTTGTCTTTCTCTAATTTCACTTAACATAATACACTCCAGTTCCATCCACGTAGTTGCAAATAGCACGATTTCATTCTTTTTGATTGCTGAGTAATACTCCAGTGTGTGTGTGTGTGTGTGTGTGTGTGTGTGTGTGTATACACACCATATATACACACCACATCTTCTTTATCCATTCATCCATCAATTCGATGGACATTTGGGCTCTTTCCATACTTTGGCTATTGTTGATAGTGCTGCTATAAACATTGGGGTACATGTAACCCTTTGAAACAGCATACCTGTATCTCTTAGATAAATGCCTAGTAGTGCAATTGCTGGGTCATAGGGTAGTTCTATATTTAGCTTTTTGAGGAACCTCCATACTGTTTTCCAGAGTGGCTGCACCAGTTTGCATTCCCACCAACGATGCAAAAGAGATTCTCTTTCTCCGCATCCTCGCCAACATCTGTTGTTGCCTGAGTTGTTAATGTTAGCCATTCTGATAGGTGTGAGGTGGTATCTCATTGTGGTTTTGATTTTATTTCCCTGATGATGAGTGATGTTGAGCATTTTTTCATGTGTCGGTTGGCCATCTGGATGTCTTCCTTGGAGAAGTGTCTATTCATGTCTTTTGCCCATTTCTTCACTGGATTCTTTGTTTTTTGGGTGTTGAGTTCAATAAGTTCTTTACAGATTTTGGATACTAACCCTTTATCTGATATGTCGTTTGCAAATATTTTCTTCCATTCCGTCGGCTGCCTTTTAGTTTTGCTGATTGTTTCCTTCGTTTGTTCATGATTTAATACAAAACAAACCCCAAGAGCCCGGAGTCAAAGCCCTAAGTTTGTCTTATTCACAGTTTTAGCCTCAGAGCTTGGCACTAAGTGGCACTTAATAAATATTTGTGAATGAATGGATAATACCAACTGAGTATCATTTTACTTCCATTTGGAGTTACTAGTATAAACACTACTGTTCAAAGTCCATTTTCTATGAAGGGAGATGCTGTGTACACACTCCAAGAGCCTTCAGACTTGGAAAGCCTTAGAGTAAATAAGGAATAAGTTTGTAGCTGGCCCAGAAGTAACAGAGTGGAAAGACTCTGCCAAACTGGCTAACAGCCTATTAGTCAGCAGTGGGAACAGACGTGAGAAGGAATGAAGGGGTGAAAAGAGAAACCCCCTGTGAAGGAAGGATCAGGAGGTGAGAATGGGAGGACAAATAAGCGAGGGTGTCCAGACCTTGGGGAAAGGAAAGAGTAAAGTTTTCAGGAACTAAAATAACTCAAAGAATGTGACTGGCCTGGAAAATGAAACAAATTTAGAGGAAGGAAGAAGATATCAAAAGATCCAGATGAGTATCAAAGTATGTGACAAAAGTGCAAGCCCAAAGCTGAAGTCATCCCTAATGTATGGGACAAAGGTAACGCAGAAGACATCTGAGGGAGAGACCGGGAGTGTGCGGAAGCCAAACCACAGCACGACAAACACCTATGCCAATAAATCCTTACCAACGCCAGTCTCTTTTTGGAAAGATCATTCTCTACGCTTCTGAGATCTCTGCTGTCCACCTGCTCCCTGATAACCTATCCAACCACAACTTCTCTGATCCCATTCTCTGTTTTTGAATTCTCAGACTACTCTGTGGGTTTTCCCCAAAGACGAATGTAAGGTCTTAGACATCTCAACGCCAAGTACACAAGGTTCATCTCTTCTAATTATTTTCCAATTTCAACCAGCGAAAGCAAAATGCTCTAATCGTAGTGACTCCCATTCTAGTAATATGGCACTAGATATTTAATTTTTATTATGATCTTTAAAAAGTAGTTAATTTAAAAAGAATCATTCTTGGGGCACCTGGGTGGCTCAGCTGGTTGAGTGTCCAACTTTGGCTCAGGTCACGATCTTGCAGTTCGTGAGTTAGAGCCCCACGTCCAGCTCTGTGCTGACAGTTCAGAGCCTGGAGCCTGCTTCACATTCTCCATCTCTCTCTGCCCCTCCCCAGCTCATGCTGTCTTTCTCTCTCTCACTCTCTCTCTCTCTCTCTCTCTCTCTCTCTCATAAATAAATAATTAATTAATTAATTAATTAATTTTTTTAAAAAATGTAAAGAACCAGTCTCTATCTCTCTGCACACACACATTCTAAAAAGACATTTAAAAAGTCTCTGCTCAGCTGAGGAAACATGCCAACACAAACAAGGACTGGAACAGTTACTAAACAGTACAGTCCCCATAAAGTACATCAAGGAATCTGTGGTCCCTGTGATTATATACAGTATTTGTGATTCTATACTAGCTCTTTCTCTGTGTCTTAAATGCACGTATATGCACACACACAATATAAAACAACAGACGAGGTTATGCTGTCCAAAGCACACAGGTGGACGTATATAAAATAATTTGTGACCTTATCTCACATAACTAGAAACAGAAAAGAACAATATCATCAGCAAGCTATGCTGGCTAGTAGGAAGATAAATGGGAAAGACCAATGGTAGATTATGACAGAAGTAAACAAACACCTCACTTCCTTCGTGCCAAACAGGCAACGACCCAAAGTGATTTTACTAAATGCCCCTAAGCCAAGTTGAGGAGGAATTTCAATAGGTTCCTGCAGCCACATCATTCCAAACACATGTACCAGTGTCTGATTTCATAAGTGGCGCCTACTCTCTTATATCTATGTAGACACCAGATCCAAGATACAGTAAAATTTTGCTAATTCATATTAATGGAGAAATTCTCTGAATTAAAGAAGTATCTAAATTTAAAATAATTTAAGAAGGCCACCAATTCAACTTATGATTCAGCAAATGAGTTTATACCTCTCTCTTCCTAGATACTTTTGAAATGATAGACTTAAAAAAATTACTTTTAATATTTATTTTTGAGAGAGAGAGAGACAGAGTGTGAGCAAGGGAGGGGCAGAGAGAGAGGGAGACACAGAACCCGAAGCAGGCTCCAGGCTCTGAGCTGTCAGCACAGAGTCTGATGCAGGGCTCAAACTCACGGAGTGTGAGATCATGACCTGAGCTGAAGTTGGACACTCAACCAACTGAGCCACCCAGTGCCCCTAAAAAAATTACTTTTGAAGACAATGTAAGGCCACATCAATTGAAAGAACTGGTAGAAGACCAACAGAGATAAGAGACCAAAAACTTCCCAGAATAAGAAGAGGAGATAGAGTATTAGAGCCTGATACTATTCACACCATTCAGAAATCACAGTGTAAAATATGTGCAGAGAGGCATGTAGTCAAAAAGGAAAAGATATTCCCTGCAAAACTCTGAAGAAGCTCCATACACTGGAAGCTGTCCCAAGTAAGATGCAGGCTAAAAGGGATGAGTTTATGGAAAGTCTATGCACAGAAAGTCTACCACCACCCAGAGAAAACACCCAGAAGCCAAAGCATTTACACCACATGGCTCTTTGCCAAAAAGGTATTCAGAAAAGACCAGGGCAACCAGTGCAGAGCAAAGTCTTATTAGAGTGCCCTTCAGAATAACCATTCTTACTCTAAAACAAATCCTCTTTCTTTTTTTTTTTAAATGTTTATTCATTTTTGAGAGAAAGAGAGAACACTAGTGGGTTAGGGGCAGAGAGAGAGGGAGACACAGAATCCAAAGCAGGCTCCAGGCTCTGAGCTGTCAGCACAGAGCCCAATGCAGGGCTTGAACTCACAAGCTGTGAGATCATGACCTGAGCCAAAGTTGGACACTCAACTGACTGAGCTACCCAGGAGCCCCTAAAACAAATCCTCTTTCTTAAATACAAATGGACACTTGAGGAAGCCAAAAACTAAAACAGACACCTAAAAAATTTTTTTAAAAATATAATTTAGAAACTTAAAAAGTCTTATTAGTATATACGAGATTTGAGAAAATACTGCATCCACAGAACATAAACAGGATGTTATGAAAAACAGAACAAGGGAAATATTTTAGAGTTACAATTACTTTTAAAGAATATAGAGAAAGGATAGGGAGAAGATGGCAGCGTAAGAGGACGCTGGGCTCACCGCGCGTCCTGCTGATCACTTAGATTCCACCTCCACCTGCCTAACTAACCCAGAAAACCACCAGAAGACTAGCAGAACGGAGTCTCCGTAGCCAAGCCCAGACGAGAGGCCCACGGAAGAGGGTAGGAAGGGCGGAGAGGCGGTGCGCGCTCCACAGACTGGCGGGAGGGAGCCAGGGCGGAGGGGCAGCCTGCTGGCCAAGCAGAGCCCCCGTGTCTGGCTGGCAAAAGTGGAGGGGCCAGATGGAGTGTGTTCTGACAGCAAGCGCGACTTAGCATCTGAGAGGTCATAAGTGAACAGCTCTGCTCCGAAAGCGGGAAGGCTGGAGGACAAAGGGAGGGAGAGTTGCTGAGCCCCGGGACGACAGAGCTCAGTTTGGCGGGGAACAAAGGCGCTCTCCAGTGCCATCTCCCTCGCCCATCCCCCAGCCAAAATCCCAAAGGGAACCAGTTCCTGCCAGGGAACTTGCTTGCTCTGCGCAAATACCCAACGCTGTGCTTTTGCGGTGCCACCCCTCCAGCAGCGGGTCTGACTCCCTCCCGCTGCCACAGGGCCCCTCCTGAAGTGGATCACCTAAGGAGAAGCGAGCTAAGCCTGCCCCTCCTGCCCCCGTGCACCTTGCCTACCCACCCCAGCTAATACGCCAGATCCCCAGCACCACAAGCCTGGCAGTATGCAAGTAGCCCAGACGGGCCACGCCACCCCACAGTGAATCCCGCCCCTAGGAGAGGGGAAGAGAAGGCACACACCAGTCTGACTGTGGCCCCAGCGGTGGGCTGGGGGCAGACATCAGGTCGGACTGCGGACCCGCCCACCAAGTCCAGTTATACACCACAGCACAGGGGAAGTGCCCTGCAGGTCCTCACCACTCCAGGGACTATCCAAAATGACCAAACGGAAGAATTCCCCTCAGAAGAATCTCCAGGAGGGGCGCCTGGGTGGCGCAGTCGGTTAAGCGTCCGACTTCAGCCAGGTCACGATCTCGCGGTCCGTGAGTTCGAGCCCCGCGTCAGGCTCTGGGCTGATGGACGGCTCGGAGCCTGGAGCCTGTTTCCGATTCTGTGTCTCCCTCTCTCTCTGCCCCTCCCCCGTTCATGCTATGTCTCTCTCTGTCCCAAAAATAAATAAAAAAACGTTGAAAAAAAAAAATTTAAAAAAAAAAAAAAAGAAGAATCTCCAGGAAATAACAACAGCTAATGAACTGATCAAAAAGGATTTAAATAATATAACAGAAAGTGAATTTAGAATAATAGTCATAAAATTAATCGCTGGGCTTGAAAACAGTATAGAGGACGGCAGAGAATCTCTTGCTACAGAGATCAAGGGACTAAGGAGCAGTCAGGAGGAGCTGAAAAACGCTTTAAACAAAATGCAAAATAAAATGGAAACAATGACGGCTCGGATTGAAGAGGCAGAGGAGAGAATAGGTGAACTAGAAGATAAAGTTATGGAAAAAGAGGAAGCTGAGAAAAAGAGAGATAAAAAAATCCAGGACTATGAGGGGAAAATTAGAGAACTAAGTGATACACTAAAAAGAAATAATATACGCATAATTGGTATCCCAGAGGACGAAGAGAGAGGGAAAGGTGCTGAAGGGGTACTTGAAGAAATAATAGCTGAGAACTTCCCTGAACTGGGGAAGGAAAAAGGCATTGAAATCCAAGAGGCACAGAGAACTCCCTTCAGATGTAACTTGAATCGATCTTCTGCACGACATATCATAGTGAAACTGGCAAAATACAAGGATAAAGAGAAAATTCTGAAAGCAGCAAGGGGTAAACGTGCCCTCACATATAAAGGGAGACCTATAAGACTCGTGACTGATCTCTCTTTTGAAACTTGGCAGGCCAGAAAGGATTGGCACGAGATCTTTAATGTGCTGAACAGGAAAAATATGCAGCCGAGAATCCTTTATCCAGCAAGTGTGTCATTTAGAATAGAAGGAGAGATAAAGGTCTTCCCAAACAAACAAAAACTGAAGGAATTTGTCACCACTAAACCAGCCCTACAAGAGATCCTAAGGGGGATTCTGTGAGACAAAGTACCAGAGACATCACTACAAGCATAAATCATACAGACATCACAATGACTCTAAACTCATCACTACAAGCATAAATCATACAGACATCACAATGACTCTAAACTCGTATCTTTCTATAATAACACTGAATGTAAATGGATTAAATGCGCCAACCAAAAGACATAGGGTATCAGAATGGATAAAAAAACAAGACCCATCTATTTGCTGTCTACAAGAGACTCATTTTAGATCTAAGGATACCTTTAGATTGAGAGTGAGGGGATGGAGAACTATCATGCTACTGGAAGCCAAAAGAAAGCTGGAGTAGCCATACTTATATCAGACAAACTAGACTTTAAATTAAAGGCTGTAACAAGAGATGAACAAGGGCATTATATAATAATTACAGGGTCTATCCACCAGGAAGAGCTAACAATTATAAATGTCTATGCGCCGAATACTGGAGCCCCCAACTATATAAAACAATTACTCATAAACATAAGCAACCTTATTGATAACAATGTGGTAAATGCAGGGGACTTTAACACTCCACTTACAGAAATGGATAGATCATCTAGACACACGGTCAATAAAGAAACAAGGGCCCTGAATGACACATTGGATCAGATGGACTTCACAGATATATTTAGAACTCTGCATCCCAAAGCAACAGAATATACTTTCTTCTCGAGTGCACATGGAACATTCTCCAAGATAGATCATATACTGGGTCACAAAACAGCCCTTCATAAGTATACAAGAATTGAAATTATACTATGCATACTTTCAGACCACAATGCTATGAAGCTTGAAATCAACCACAGGAAAAAGTCTGGAAAACCTCCAAAAGCATGGAGGTTAAAGAACACCCTACTAAAGAATGAGTGGGTCAACCAGGCAATTAGAGAAGAAATTAAAAAATATATGGAAACAAATGAAAATGAAAATACAACAATCCAAACGCTTTGGGATACAGTGAAGGCAGTCCTGAAAGGAAAATACATCGCAATCCAGGTCTATCTCAAGAAACAAGAAAAATCCCAAATACAAAATCTAACAGCACACCTAAAGGAAATAGAAGCAGAACAGCAAAGGCAGCCTAAACCCAGCAGAAGAAGAGAAATAATAAAGATCAGAGCAGAAATAAACAATATAGAATCTAAAAAAACGGTAGAGCAGATCAACGAAACCAAGAGTTGGTTTTTTGAAAAAATAAACAAAATTGACAAACCTCTAGCCAGGCTTCTCAAAAAGAAAAGGGAGATGACCCAAATAGATAAAATCATGAATGAAAATGCAATGATTACAACCAATCCCTCAGACATACAAACAATTATCAGGGAATACTATGAAAAATTATATGCCAACCAATTGGACAACCTGGAAGAAATGGACAAATTCCTAAACACCCACACTCTTCCAAAACTCAATCAGGAGGAAATAGAAAGCTTGAACAGACCCATAACCAGTGAAGAAATTGAATCGGTTATCAAAAATCTCCCAACAAATAAGAGTCCAGGACCAGATGGCTTCCCAGGGGAGTTCTACCAGACGTTTAAGGCAGAGATAATATCTATCCTTCTCAAGCTATTCCAAGAAATAGAAAGGGAAGGAAAACTTCCAGACTCATTCTATGAAGCCAGTATTACTTTGGTTCCTAAACCAGACAGAGACCCAGTAAAAAAAAGAGAACTATAGGCCAATATCCCTGATGAATATGGATGCAAAAATTCTCAATAAGATACTAGCAAATAGAATTCAACGGCATATAAAAAGAATTATTCACCATGATCAAGTGGGATTCATTCCTGGGATGCAGGGCTGGTTCAACATTAGCAAATCAATTGTGATACATCACATTAATAAAAGAAAAGATAAGAACCATATGACCCTGTCAATCGATGCAGAAAAGGCCTTTTACAAAATCCAGCACCCTTTCTTAATAAAAACCCTGGAGAAAGTCGGGATAGAAGGAACATACTTAAACATCATAAAAGCCATTTATGAAAAGCCCACAGCTAACATCATCCTCAATGGGGAAAAACTGAGAGCTTTTTCCCTGAGATCAGGAACATGACAGGGATGCCCACTCTCACCGCTGTTGTTTAACATAGTGTTGGAAGTTCTAGCATCAGCAATCAGACAACAAAAGGAAATCAAAGGCATCAAAATTGGCAAAGATGAAGTCAAGCTTTCGCTTTTTGCAGATGACATGATATTATATATGGAAAATCCGATAGACTCCACCAAAAGTCTGCTACAACTGATACATGAATTCAGCAAAGTTGCAGAATACAAAATCAATGTACAGAAATCAGTTGCATTCTTATACACTAACAATGAAGCAACAGAAAGACAAATAAAGAAACTGATCCCATTCACAATTGCACCAAGAAGCATAAAATACCTAGGAATAAATCTAACCAAAGATGTAAAAGAT
This sequence comes from Panthera onca, assembly GCF_046562875.1. Classification (NCBI taxonomy): domain Eukaryota; kingdom Metazoa; phylum Chordata; class Mammalia; order Carnivora; family Felidae; genus Panthera; species Panthera onca. Next base: position 57,477,027 of record NC_138342.1, on the reverse strand, counting down.
CTGCATGCTGAAAACTATAGAAAGCTTATGAAGGTAATTGAAGAAGATAGAGAGAAATGGAAAGACATTCCCTGATCATGGATTGGGAGAATAAATATTGTCAAAATGTCAATACTACCCAAAGCTATCTACACATTCAATGCAATCCCAATCAAAATTGCACCAGCATTCTTCTCGAAACTAGAACAAGCAATTCTAAAATTCATATGGAACCACAAAAGGCCCTGAATTGCCAAAGTAATTTTGAAGAAGAAGACCAAAGCAGGAGGCATCACAATCCCAGACTTTAACCTCTACTACAAAGCTGTCATCATCAAGACAGCATGGTATTGGCACAAAAACAGACACATAGACCAATGGAATAGAATAGAAACCCCAGAACTAGACCCATAAACGTATGGCCAACTCATCTTTGACAAGGCAGGAAAGAATATCCAATGGAAAAAAGACAGTCTCTTTAACAAATGGTGCTGGGAGAACTGGACAGCAACATGCAGAAGGTTGAAACTAGACCACTTTCTTACACCATTCACAAAAATAAACTCAAAATGGATAAAGGACCTGAATGTGAGACAGAAAACCATCAAAACCCTAGAGGAGAAAGCAGGAAAAGACCTCTCTGATCTCAGCCACAGCAATCTCTTACTCGACACATCCCCAAAGTCAAGGGAATTAAAAGCAAAAATGAATTACTGGGACCTTATGAAGATAAAAAGCTTCTTCACAGCAAAGGAAACAACCAACAAAACTAAAAGGCAACCAACGGAATGGGAAAAGATGTTTGTCCGAAATGACATATCGGACAAAGGGCTAGTATCCAAAATCTATAAAGAGCTCACCAAACTCCACACCGGAAAAACAAATAACCCAGTGAAGAAATGGGCAGAAAACATGAATAGACACTTCTCTAAAGAAGACATCCGGATGGCCAACAGGCACATGAAAAGATGCTCAACGTCGCTCCTCATCAGGGAAATACAAATCAAAACCACACTCAGATATCACCTCACGCCAGTCAGAGTGGCCAAAATGAACAAATCAGGAGACTATAGATGCTGGAGAGGATGTGGAGAAACGGGAACCCTCTTGCACTGTTGGTGGGAATGCAAATTGGTGCAGCCGCTCTGGAAAGCAGTGTGGAGGTTCCTCAGAAAATTAAAAATAGACCTACCCTATGACCCAGCAATAGCACTGCTAGGAATTTACCCAAGGGATACAGGAGTACTGATGCATAGGGGCACTTGCACCCCAAAGTTTATAGCAGCATTCTCAACAATAGCCAAATTATGGAAAGAGCCGAAATGGCCATCAACTGATGAATGTATAAAGAAATTGTGGTTTATATACACAATGGAGTACTACATGGCAATGAGAAAGAACGAAATATGGCCTTTTGTAGCAACGTGGATGGAACTGGAGAGTGTGATGCTAAGTGAAATAAGCCATACAGAGAAGGACAGATACCATATGTTTTCACTCTTATGTGGATCCTGAGAAACTTAACAGAAACCCATGGGGGAGAGGAAGGAAAAAAAAAAAAAAAAAAAGAGGTTAGAGTGGGAGAGAGCCAAAGCATAAGAGACTCTTAAAAACTGAGAACAAACTGAGGGTTGATGGGGGGTGGGAGGGAGGGGAGGGTGGGTGATAGGTATTGAGGAGGGCACCTTTTGGGATGAGCACTGGGTGTTGTATGGAAACCAATTTGACAATAAATTTCATATATTGAAAAAAAAAAAAGAATATATATGGTTGCAAAAATATATACATAAAGGTATGAAAATCAATCAAGAAAATCTTCCAAAAAGTAAGGGAAGAAGGAAACAAAAAGCCAGGAGATACGTGGAAAAAAAGATCAGAGGTACAGAGGATCCATCCAGGAAGGCCAATATCTAACTACTAGGAGTCCAACTAAGCCAGAACAAGAAAAATGGAGGAGAGAACACTACTAAAGAGGATATCCCAGAGCTAAAGAACACATTTCTTCAAACCACAAGGGTCACTACAGAAATATTAATACTGCAATCTCTCGCACAACACAGACACACAAATCCAGCCCTGTAGGTAGATGAAGCACTGTGAAATCTTGGGAATACCGTAACAATAGGTAATTCCACAAAATGGCAATTTAAGACTCTAGGTTAAAAATAACTGTACAGGAAAATGCAATTATAACATATTATATAGCTTTAGAATTAACTATATGCATATAGTCACAATAATATAAATGCTATTTACAGATTTCTGACTTAAGAATCACCTGATAAAACACAAAATGTATTTACAGATAAAGGTAAGAATATAAATCTAAATAACACTGACAATAAACAGTAGAAGTCTGGAAGTGAAAGTAGCGAGGACAGGGGCAAGGAAGAGTAGGGAAACTAACTAATCTTCTCTCACCAGGTAAGTAGTTAAAAGATCCCATCAATGCTTGCTTAAAAAAAAAAAAAAAAAAAAAAAAGATAGGCTTATTACCTACAATTATAAACATAATTAATAATGGAATTAGAATAATGATACACACCTATTTTGAGGAAGGAAAAATGTACAAAACAGGTAAAATTAACAGGCAATGCCTAAGATTAATAAATCAGAACTAGCAAGATAAGCCCAGTATACAGAGATATGAAGGTAACTATGAAAAAACTAAAAAAGGAAGAAAGAAATTTTCTAAAGAAAATTTAGAAACAATTTGAAGAGTTAACAGTGGCTGTTAAAAAAACATGCCTCAGAACAAAGAAGTTAAAACAAGAAGATAAAGCAAAAGATAAAATTTGTTTTTTCATTAGAAGTCTTATTCTTGGTCAATTTCATAACTATTTGTACATAATAATTTAATAAAAATATACATTTATAATATAAATGTTAATTAAATCTATTTTTATTATTTCTAAGTAACTGAAATTAATTATTGAGTAGTAGACAACCTTGGGAGATTTAATTAAATTAAATTTTAATATAAACCTGGAGGGGCGCCTGGATGGCTCAGTCAGTTGAGCATCTGACTTCGGCTCAGGAGCCTGCTTTGGATTCTGTGTCTCCCTCTCTCGCTGCCCCTCCCCTGCTCATGCTCTCTCTCTCAAAAATAAATAAACATCTTGGAGACCAAAATTTTAAGAGTTTAAAATCAATTTTAAGTAGTTTTAATATGCCCCATGAAGTAATATTTACACTATTTTTTTTAATTTTATTTTTTATTTTTTAAAATTTACATCCAAATTAGCATATAGTGCAACAATGATTTCAGGAGTAGATTCCTTAATGCCCCTTACCCATTTAGCCCATCCCCCCTCCCACAACCCCTCCAGTAACCCTCAGTTTGTTCTCCATATTTATGAGTCTCTTCTGTTTTGTCACCCTCCCTGTTTTTATATTATTTTTGTTTCCCATCGCTTATGTTCATCTGTTTTGTCTCTTAAAGTCCTCATATGAGTGAACTCATGATTTTTGGCCACTATGTTTTAAATTATGACAAGGGAAATTTTTCTTGAACGTTCTGTCTGAAATACCAAAGATTCCAATCTATAGCTTTAGTCACCAAAAATCCTTATACCTGAAAAGTATATGCAGAAAGAAGAAAAAAAAGTATGGGCAGAAAAAAAAAAAAAAAAAAGCCATTTAGCATAGTTCTACCTCTGCAGCCAAGTAATAATACGGATTTGGATGTCCGTATCCAGTATCAATGTTGATTTAGATACAGACAAAGACATAGACAGAGATATAAAACTTTAGAAGAGTAACAGACACATCCTCTGGGCCTCCAGTTACAAATGTAGCCCTTCCTCACTGCTAGATTTATGGCTCACCAAATGTGATCTGAAGAAAAGTCATTCAAATTGGCTTCCCCAAGCAGTAACTCCTCATGGCCTTGCTAATGCACATCTTGTTAGCTACATTTTACAGGTGCTAATCACAGGTCATACACGACTCAGAGAACAGCCTCCAGGAAAGAGGACACAAACACCTCTGGGCCCATCCTGCCTCTATCACACAAGTGGTCTTGAAGACTCTCCCCATTTAAGTTCTACAAGTCTGAGCTGGAGCAAAGGAAGGGTATAACATCTCTCCTGGTGTGCATTTGCTTATATACTCTGTTCCTCCCCTGAGGAGAGGTTTATTACACAGTTCAGCCAAAGTGACTTCTAGATTCCAAATGGTGTGATAGCTGTGAGGCCTCAAGTAAGCCTAGAGTTCCTCTGTGGAATTCTGATAAGAATTAAGATGGGCCCAGGATTTCTTTCTTATTGAAAAGCCCAAGCTGCACTAAGATGCTTATTGTTCTGAGTTGACACTGTCCTACTCCTAAATCACATCTAGTTCTAAGAAACCACAAGGACAGGGATATTTAACTCCATGACACAGACCTCCATGATACCAACTGCCATAGCCATCATTTTTCATACTGATGCAGCAGGGGGTGGAGGGAGCGGTACAGGGTAGGTGGCTCAAACTTCGTCTCTCTCAGATGAACTTAACAGGTCCGTAAGGAGGGATATAAAAGGAACCCAAGAGATAATTTATATAAGCATGATACTACGGAAAGAAGACAAAGTTAGAGTAAGAAAAGATTGTAAAATGGAATAATAATCCCTTATAGGACTGCTACAAGGATTAAGCAAGGGAATGCATGAGCAAATGTCCCGCACAGATGCTAGTTTTATTCTTTTTCTCTTTGGCCTCCAATCATATGCATAAATCCTCACTGACCTCAAGATTCTTAGGAAACTGTGAAATAAAACTGCCATGGCAGAATCCCACCATTTGCAATTTTCCAGCCTAAGGAGATAAGTTCAGAGAACTGACAGTTTGCAGCTGGGGGTTGGAATTATCTGTGGGCACTCAAGAAATGAGGATTGAAGGGGAAATGTAGCTGTTATTCAACCCATAGAGGGTATGCGATAACTTTGGGCAAACCAAAGTTAGCTTCTAGCAAATGTGTGAGATGCCTCACTGAGCATGGAGGTCACTAGTAATTATTTACTTGAGAAAACTATGCAATATGTGCTTAGCTTACTTATTTTTTTAAGTTTATTTTTACTTATTTTGAAAGAAAGAGAGAATGTGGGAGGGGCAGAGAGAGAAAAAGAGAGAGAATCCCAAGCCAGCTCCACGCTGTCAGCGCAGAGCCCAAAGAGGGGCTCGAATTCATGACCTTGAGACCATAACCTAAGCTGAAATTAAGAGTCAAAGCCTTAACGGACTGAGCCATCCGGGTACCCCATACCTAGCTTACTTATTATATTACATCATGGTGATAGAAAGTTCTTTAAGTAATTTCTACTGTGTTCCAAGATTTTGATCTTAGTTCATTCTAAGCACCTGTCATTCTGATTTAAGGGAAATATACTCCTTTCTATATTTACCACTGAAGTAGTATGGAGGGAAAAAAATAAAGTGGTAAATATATGAAGACTCAAACAACAGAAGATGCAGAGACTCTAAGAATGCTTCACTTGGTCTAGTTATGCTGTTTAAAGATTGTTTAACAGTGGGCTAAGGTACTTTCTAAAAGATCTATTTTCTGCTGAACCAAAATGAAGAAAAAAGCAACAGAAAATGAGAAATTCGTATCAGTGATAACCTGAATCAGTGTCAAAACCTTAGCTTCAGAAATTTCTCTAGTACAGTGCTACTGGAATTTTCTCACAGTATACATTACCTCTGGGGCAGGGATGTCAATACAGAGGGTAGATACAGTAAGTTTAAATGCCCCACAGGGTAGATAATCTGGAAGACTGGGTATGTTATTATGGATGTGGTTCATAGAATCACAGAGCTGAAGGATTGGCTGGAGGTCTTCTGAACAACTTCTCTATCGGGTCGTTTTTCTCCTAGAACACCAGACAAAGCCAATCTCCTAATACCTACTTCTATATGTTTGATGACAGGAAACTTACCACTTTTTTTAAATTTTTTTTTTTAATGTTTATTTATTTTTGAGACAGAGACAGACAGAGCATGAACGGGGGAGGGTCAGAGAGAAAGGGAGACATAGAATCCGAAACAGGCTCCAGGCTCTGAGCTGTCAGCACAGAGCCCAACGGAGGGCTCAAACTCACTGACCGCAAGATCATGAACTGAGCCGAAGTCGGACGCTTAACCGACTGAGCCACCCAGGTGCCCCAGGAAACTTACCACTTAATGAAGCTATCCATTTCATGGTAATAAAGCTCATTCTTATATATGTAAACTGCCTCAATTTCCCAGGTAAATAGCAGCATCTAAATGAATAAAGAAATAGTGTGTGCTGGGGTGCTTGGGTGGCTAAGTTGGTAGAACATGTGACCCTTGACCTCCAGGGTCATGAGTTCAAGCCCCCTGCTGGGCATAGAACTTATTTAAAAAAAAAAAAAAAAAAAAAGGAAAAAAGAAAAGAAAGAAACAAATCATATATGCCAATCAAAGCACACACATGCTCAGAAAGAGCTGGCTTTCATTTAAATACACATAACTTCTTAGAAATACTGTACATCACCATATGTTTCTAGCCTTCACTATACATTTTCCTAAGTAGAGACCCTTGCTTTTCCTTTTATATTCTCTAGCACTGGGGAATTGGTCCCCACAGCCATCATTCCCTCCCCCAACTGGAAAAAAAAAAAAAAAAAAAAAAAAAAAAACCTTGATGGGAAAACTTTGCACCCTCACACAAGAGATGGTACTAAATCCTTGCTAACAGGGCTTTATCAGCCTGAACTTGCAACAGGTCATTAATCTTCTGGAAAATCACTGAAATTCATGAATCACTGAATCATAAAAATAAAAATTACATTTCAATCTTTATCTCAAACATCAGAGTGTCAAGCCAGTATCTTCTTTCCTAAAATGTCTACCCACAGGGCCTGTTCTCTAAAACACCAAAGCAGAGCCTATCCCTACATATTTGTATTGAGCCAGTTCCTGTAAACCAGTTAAGTTGCCCTTTCTCTGATTCTTCTAATCAGCATCTATGGCCGAGTCAGATCCCTCACTGTCTGTTCACCTCGTAGATGGTCTCCAGGTGCTCACCCTCCTCCTTCAGATGTGACCCACTCTCTCTACAAGCATCCCCTACTCTGCCCAGGAGGAAGTAGCTTATCACAAACATCACTGTCCCCTTGATAAACAGGCCTGACTGGTACATATCTGCTTGTGTCTGCCTTGTTCACTGTATTTTCCCCACACTTAGCTAAGTACCGGCTAAAGAGTCGTACTTAAAAATATGTAAGTGAATGGGGTGCCTGGGTGGCTCAGTTGGTGGAGCATCCAACTCTTGATTTCAGCTCAGGTTGTGATCCCAGGGTTGTGAGATCAAGCCCTACATCAGGCTTTGCACTAAGCATGGAGCCTGCTTGAGATTTTCTCTCTCCTTCTGCCCCTCCCCAACTCATGCTCTCACACTGTCTCTAAAAAAAAAAAAAAAAAAAATTTAATATTTAAGTGAATAATTGACAATTTGAATGAATAAAGTAGCAGTACTCCAAAACTCTATAACTGGATATAATAAAATTATCACCACTAGCAGGAAAGGGATCCTCCAAAACCAAGGTGTTAGTAATCATTCTTATTGAAGACAACAGTCACACCTATTACTGACACTATTACAAATAATAATAACAGCCTACACAGATCCTAAGCAACTAGGTGCTTAAGAGAAAACGCGTAAGAGAACTTTCATATAGGCTCTAGGCTTTTCCCTAGAAACACAGAAAAAAATTACTTGAAAATATCCCTTGGAAATTAGGGAAATGATTCAACTTTGATACCTACAGCAATTCCTAAAATCCAGACCCCAGCCTAAGTATGTGCTAGAAGAATCAATTTTTTAAAACATAGAACTTTTACTATGGGGAAAAATTGCCATTATAACTGAAGTTTTCCTGTTCTTCCTCCTCAAAAGAAGGATGCTATTAGTCCCTCCACGATATCACCTAACAAGACCGTTCTTTGACTTGTAACCATGGTTACTACTTGCAGAACCCATCCATGTATGGCTCTTCCTGAGGCCAAAGCTGATCATGGCCCATAATAGTGTATGTGCTCCAGCTGCTTCCTGTGGTTGGTAAGAATGGGATTTAGAAAACAGAACCAGGGCGCCTGGGTGGCTCAGTCGGTTAAGCGTCCGACTTCGGCTCAGGTCATGATCTCATGGTCCGTGGGTTTGAGCCCTGCATCGGGCTCTGTGCTGACAGCTCGGAGCCTGGAGCCTGTTTCAGATTCTGTGTCTCCCTCTTTCTCTGACCCTCCCCTGTTCATGCTCTCTCTCGGTCTCAAAAATAAATGTTAAAAAAAAATTAAAAAAAAAAAAAAGAAAAAGAAAAAAGGAAAACAGAACCATCCCCGGAAATTATACTTCTGAATGCTGACTTGTTGCCTCTCATTGAAAAATGTTGGGGATTTAATTTTCTGACCCGAAACAACAAAGCTCAGGTCATCAATATCCACACCTCTTGTCAGCAGACAAGGACACTATCTGTTGCTGAAAGTAGGGAGAACAGAGGGCAGACAGCATGAGAAGCAAAGACAGAAATAAAAACTAACTGTGTCATCTGGCATCTACACACCTGAGTTCAAACCCTGTGGTCCTCCACTTACTGAGTGACCTACAACACTCTCCCTGCCAGATAGGCAAGGTTACAGTGATAGGACCACCTGAAATTCTCCTAACTTAAAACAACAGTGCTTTACTTCTTACTCAGGATGATGCCCATTGTGGATTGGCTAGGGGCTTGCTTTTGCAACTCTGTCCTTAAGCCAGGACCTGCTCCATAGCAGCCACTCTCTAGAATGCTGCTGGTTTGAAGGAAAAATGAACCTAGTGGAGAATGTACTGGTTCTTCAGGTTCTCCCCAGGAATGACCCCCATCACTTCTGCTCATGTTTCACTGGCAAAGTCAAGTTATGCAGCCACACCTAACTTCAAGCGGGTGAGGAAGAAGAATCCTTATTTGTTCCCACAGGAGACCTACATTTGGGAACAGCCCTAATGACTACCATAAGCACTTAAACCTCACTGAGTCTCAGCGTCTTTATTTACAAGGGGTCAGTGAGGCTTGCTTCACATAATGTTTTGTGGGGATGTTTAAATGAGCCAGCACCAGGCTGGATAAATGACAGCTCATAGTAGTCAACACTGTTTTGGTGAGGGTATGTCAACCATGGGTAGAATGATCTAGTCAGCAGAAAATGGGCATCTGAGCCAAGGAACTCAGGTCTCAAATTCTACTACTATCAGCAGCCACTGAAGAATAGCAGAGATTCCCCTTGCTACTGAGGCTGGTTAGTTTTGATATAAAGACTATGATCTGACAAATTCAGAAAAAATCATTCCTGTGCTAGGTTTCCATATTCTTTTCAGTCCTTTCTTTTACTTTCAGGTTAAGTGTTCATTTAACCAACAAATATTTGTGAAGTGTTTGTGTGCCAGGCACTATAACAGCCTGAGTGATGAACATATCACAGCTTTCTACAAAAGAACCTCAATCTATGCAAGAAGAATCACAATTCATGGCCCGTTAATAGCTCCCTACACCACCACCATCTCTCAATATTAAAAGAGAGAGAGAGAGAGAAGAAAAGAAAAAGCAACTCATACAAATAAGAAAATGTAGACAAATTTGTTAAGTTTATCATCATTCTTTCTAAGAGTACCCAATAGTCAAAAACAAAGATGGAACTGCCTGTTGTTCGGAAAGTTTGTCTCAGGCAAACAGATACTATACTTTCTAGTTAAGTAGATGCTACATATTCTATTTCCTCTCATATGTTTTCAGACTGACTTAGCTCTTAAAGATGGTGAGAGCATATCTTTCATATCAAACTAGTGAGGACATACCAATCCAATCAAGACAAAGGAGATACAAGTGTAACTGACAATGCTTGATTAGCCAATAATATATACCCATGGAAAGAGTCAGGTGGATTAGTCCAGTCTAAAATTTAGTGAACATCTATTAAGTGCGACACTGTGCTTGGCAATGGGGATTCAAAGATGTATGTGGTTCAGGCTCTTTGACCACTTTTCCAATAATGCAGGAAACATACTTTTACCATGGTATGATAATAAAGCAATGGGGAGGGGGAATCTTTGATTGGATGGAGAGAAAAGAGGGATATAATTTTTTTAAGTCTCCTGGGAGAAGCAAGAGTTTCAAGAATAGGCTAAATTTAGCCACATCAATTTGACAGTAGCTGGAAGAGCACGAATAAGGGAGAGATTCAAAGACATGGAACCTAAGAATATGGGGATCCAAATATTACTAGAACTTAGAGTTCAAGAGTGGAAATGTCAAGGGATGATTAGAGACTTAAGCAGAGAGCAAGTCAAGGGGCATCTCACAGGTTAGAGAACTTGGATTTGATCTTCTAAGTATTAGCCAGGCTGGGGAGCTTGGGCTTGAGCATATAAAGGGCAGGGGGCTGTCACTAAAGGTTTTTGAGGAAAGGGAGTGATTATGTTTGCATCTGTGACCTAGAGAGGTCCTTCCAGCAGTCATGACTGATGGATATAAAGGGGTAAGACAAAAGACTGGGAAAACAGGAGGATATTGAAATAGTTCACACAAGAGATGATAAGCATCTGAAGCAGGGCAGTTGCAATGGAGTCACAGAAGGGCAGCAATGAATAAGAAGGAAAACAGCCACAGGGTATGGATGTAGGACAAGGAGGAGTACAAAGACGCCAGGGGCTTCTGGTCTAACAGGGGCAGGTCAGGAGCTACTGAGATGCAGGATGCATTAAGAGGAGAATTGGTATCTTAATTACCAGGACAACTCTAAATACCATAAACATTCAGTTTACCACAGAAAGAAATACCATATTTCTGAAGATTCTGCCAGAAATTTTCATCAAAGTAAAATTCTACTATTGGCTGCCAAGAAGAAATTTCATTATTAACTTTGAAACTGATATCTATCGCTGAAATACTGCATTTGCTTTTCCTCTTCTCTCTCTCACTCACATGTGTACAGACATACTAATTCAAGTAGTCAGATCTTCAGTTGTCTCCAAGAATTAAATCCAGACATTGTCTGGTCTAATAAGAGTGGTTTACTGTATACCTGCCTGAAATACTCTCCACCAGTTTCAAATTAATCTAGTCTAGTTCACTAGTAGACCATAAAACCACAGCCTCAGTTTTTCTTCAGTAGACCTTGAACTGGTAACCCCAGCTTTTCCTCACTCTGACAAAAGCCCTCATCCTCCATCAATAAGAGTATTCAGGAGGACATATCTTCTGTATACTGGCTTTACAGAGCTTCACATTTCTGTCAGCACTGCCAAGGACACACTCCAAAGTCATGGCTACAATTTCTGTTTGACTGGGAGGTAGTCATTAGTGCTGGCCACCATGTATTTCTGAATTTCCACCTTCTGGGCACATGGTAGGATAACAATTCTTTAAGGTTAGGTGTGGACATATGACTCAGTATGACAAATGAAATGTGAGTGAAAGTAACATGTGTCATTGCTGGGCTGAAACTGAAGAGGCAGCCTGTGAGTCACCATAAGCCTTCCCCATTGCCACAATGATTGTGGAAGCACGGACTGAGAGAAGGCTTCCATTAGCCAGGATGCTGACTAACAATGGTCAGCAGAACTCCCTAAAGATCCACATCAGACAAATAGTAGTATGACTAAGAAACTTCTATGGTATTAAATAACTGAGATGTTTGGGGTCAGTTGTCACTGTAGCAAAATCCAGCCAATGGATTTTTGATTGACTGCTAACTGTCATGAAGCAGCACAGAAAAAAAGTCAGGAAGACCAGCTCTTCTTATATCCCCTCAAATCATCTCCATTCTACCATGTCTCATCAATGTTCTTTGGCAGGCAAAGTGGAAATCCATCACAAACACAGAACACAAACATCATCTCTTAATGGTTCTTACACTTCCCTTTCAATACTTTCAATTATTGCCACTGCGTTTTATTTAATCTTACATTTGAATCATTTGGTTCTGTTATTCATTCATTTGTGCAACATTTATTGATTTACTACTCCAGAGAAGGCATTCTCCTAGACACAATGGAACAGCAATTGTCAAACTTTCCAGTCTCAAGACACCTTTACATACCTAAAAATTAAAAGTATTTGTCTGGGTTATATCTATCGAAATTTACCATATTAGAAGTTAAAACTAAAGTTTTAAAATAGTCATTAATTTTAAACTATACCATAAGCCCATTACATGTTAACATAAGTAATATATTTTATGAAAAATATTTTCATAACAAAAAATTTGCCAAAAGGAACAGCATTGTTTCACATTTTTACAAATCTTTTGTAATATTTGGCTTAAGGAAATACATGTGGATTCTCATGTCTGCTTCTGTGTTCAATCTGCTGAGATATGTTATTTTGATTGAATGATATAAAGAAAATCCTAAGATCCTCCAAAAGGGTCTCACGGATACCACAGCTCACCAGTCCCCACTTTGAGAACCAGTATTATAATGCAAAGGTCAGAAGGGTTTTACTGTAAAATGGAAGATTATAAATATGTAGGTATTTTGTAATATCTCTATTACAACCACACACTACCACTGTAGCATGAAAGCAGCCACAGCTGATGTATAAACTAATGAGCTTGTCCATGTTCCAATAAAATTCTGTTTACCAAACTAGGCAGCCAGTCGGATCTGGTCCATGGGCCTTAGTTTGTCCATCCCTGTGACAGAAGATAACTAAACGGATTAGACATGGGTCTTGCCCTTAAAAAAATGCATAGCTAGTAGAGGTAATAAGACAAGTACCCACTACTAACACTATTAATACAAAACAGAATGAGATACACGTCATGTGAGAAATCTCACAAAAGATACTTTCAGACTTCAACGTCACCAGAGAGTACCTCAAATTGGGAAGGTTCCAAGGAGAATGTGAGCATTGAAGGATGGGCTGAGTTTTGACAGAAAGTCTCAAGAGGAAGGAGAGTGTTCCAAGTGGAGAGAATGTTAAGACCAAAGACAATAATGGAAGGAAGCACTCAGCAAATTCAAGTAATAATAAGTAGCACCAAAGTGTAGGAGCAGAGAAAGTGAGGACAGAAAAACACAGTGAAATGCCGCTTACTCAAATCTAGGTCACTAGGCAGTGGGCCTTGAGTGCCAGACCCAGGGATTTGGATATCGTCTGAGATGTACTGAGGTTTCACTGACCATTTCCACAGGAGAGCTGACTTATCAGCCAGGTATGGTAAGATTAACTGGAAGGCAAAGCACAGGATGTGTTTGCATGTGTCCAACTATAAGCAGTGACCCCAGGTGACAGGCTGGTGGATTAGACTAAGCAAGAGGAAATAAGGACCTGAACAAAAACAATGACAGGAAGATCAGAAAGGAGACATAGGCACGCAACATCTAACATGTGTAGCAGTTCACTACGGATAGAGGGGAGGAGAGAGTGCATAATCAAAGATGACTCTGAGGTTTCGAGTCTGAAAGAAGGAAGAAAGATGGTGAGGAACAGGAAGGTCAGGAAAAGGGACAGAGTTTGATCATGAACGTATTCCACATATCACATATTGCCAGGCACAAGTTTGAATGCTCACAAATCCCAAACTCTCTTTGGTGGGAAAAAAATGCATTTTATAATTCCAACACCTTGTCAAAATTTTTCCAAATCTGTGCCTCTTGAAATCTCCTCCAAGTCCCTAGTACTCTGAAATATAACAGAATTTCTAAGTTTTTATTCTTTCTCCACTTTGATTCTATTTATAAGCTTCTAGAGTCAGTAGATACTTCAGCTCATTATAAATACAATATTAGGTATCAATGAAATAACTAATGAGACCTCTTTCAGAAGCTTGGATACATAGTAAATAACTCCCATTAAAAAAAAAAAGTGGTTAGAACTGTCTCTGTTTGAAGAATGTTGTAACTCATTCTTAGATACCTCGTAAGTTTTCTGAATGTCTTATATTAACCAAAAAGTCTGAAGGTTGATGTCAGGTTGCTGAAAGATTTTATTTCTTACAGTCTTTTGAAAAGTTATAGTGAGGGAATTTTGAAAGCTGTACTCGAGTTTCCTTTTGCCTCTTAAAAGGCCCAAAATGTGGGGCACCTAGGTGGCTCAGTCAGTCAACCATCTGACTTCAGCTCAGGTCATGATCTCACGGTTCCTGAGTTGGAGCCCCACATTGGGCTCTGTGCTGGTGATGCAGAGTTTGCTTGGGATTCTCTCTCTCCCTCCTTCTCTCTGCCCATTCCCTGCTTGCTCACTCTCTCTCAAAAATAAATAAAGTAAAATTTAAAAAAAAAAAGGCCAAAAATATATGTGGGAATGATACAACAAATGACCCAAATAAGATTTTCAGTCAAGAACAGGCCCACATCTTCAACCTGCTAAAGAAAGGAACAGAGGGATGGAAGGTGAAATACATGGAATCAAGATAAAAATGCACTAAATTTACTAGTTGCCTAAAGAAAGCTGTGATATAGTAGTTATTCTGTACTCCCAAGGTAGATTTAGATGGATTGAAAAAAATAAGGGGAGAATGTGATAACAAAGCAGAAATATGAAAGAGTCTTCACCCATGATAAACCATCTAAAAATCTCCTAGTGAGGGGCGCCTGGGTGGCTCAGTCGGTTAAGTATCTGACTCTTGATTTTGGCTCAGGTCATGGTCTCGCGATTCATGAGACAGAGCTCTGTGTCGGGCTCTGCACTTATGGTGTGGAGCCTGCTTGGGATCGTCTCTCTCTCTCTCTCTCTCTCTCCCTCTCTCTCTCTCAAAATAAATAAATTGACTTTTTAAAAAAAGCTTAAAAACCTCCTAGTGAAATAGATGTTCAAAGATGGCTATAGCATGCATGACAAGAGACAGAAATGTGCACTGATGTGCTCCTATAAATCTCATCACCTTCTTCCATGAATGCTTTCCTATTAGCTCCCTAGTTGCAAGCTCAAAACCTGAGGCATCCTGGATTCCTTCCTCTTGCTCCCCTAACATTCAATAGGTTGCCAAGTCCTACAGATGCCATCTCTAACATTTCTTGTATGATCCCCTCCTTCTCATTTCCATCAGAGCCCAGATCCTCACTCTCCCCATCTGGTCTACTGTGATCCCTTCCTGACTATCTCCCTACCTCAACTGCTTCCCTTTCTATTCCATTCAAATAACCCCTGGCACATTAATTTCCCTAACATACACTTCTGACCAATCTACCTCCATGCTAAAAAACTGTTCACAGTTCTGTTCTCTTGCCCCCTCTGTTAATTAAATGTGTCCACTTCCTCGATCTCACACAAACTCTTCTTTATGCTTTCTCAACAACCTTGCCTTTCTACTTTTCTTTCAGCCTAGCACCACCTTTCAGTGTCTCATCCTGCTTTTCCTACAACCTCCATGTGTGGAAGTACAACCCAGCCTTTAAGGTTCAGTGAAGTGACCTCGCAGAACACACACTGGTGGTTGCTGGGCATGGGGTGGGGGTGGGTGAAAGAGGTCAAAGGTTTCAAACTTCCAGTTATAAAATAAGTAAGTCGTGGGGATATCATGTACAGCACTGTGACTATAGTTAGTAACAGTGTATTGCATATCTGAAGTTATATGAAGCTAAGAGAGAAGATCTGAAAAATTCTCGTCACAAGAGAAAAGACTTTAACTATGTGTACTGAAGGATGTTAATTAGACTTACTGTGGTGATCATTCTACAACATATACATATATTGAATCATTACGTCGTGCATCTGAAACTAATGTAATGCTGTATATCAATTATATCTCAATTTTCAAAAAAAAAAAAAGTGCAGTCTATCTCTCCTTAAAAAAAAAAAAATCTCCCAATTCTCTTTTTATGCCCCACTATCCAGTCTTCCGATAAGCATTTCCAAACAGCATAACGCATGCTACTGTGTTACACGTATAGATAAACAGGTCGGTTCTTGTAGTCTTCTGATGGCACTTATTGTTGCCTCTCTTGAATCACTGTTACCTAGGAATTTTCTTCATCTCCTTCTCTCCAATTAGACTATGGAACTAGAAAAGTGAGAGCTCAGTGAATAGCTGTTGACTTGAATTTGTTAAAGTGAACTCTCTGAGTTCACCACCTTCCTAAAGAAGTTCCAAAAGTTTTTTTTTGTTTTTTGTTTTTAAGTAGGCTCCACACTCAGCGTGGAGCCCAGCGTGAGCTTGAACTCACAACCCCGAGATCTACCTGAGCTGAGATCAAGAGTCGGACACTCAACCAACTGAGCTCCCCAGGCACCCACGTTCTGAAACTTTTTTAAGAAAACTCTAGAGCCCATGAAAATTGTAATTGTTATTTAGTCAGTAAACTTTCTAATAGATGAAAGACTCTGAATTGCTTAATTCCAGAAATTCCCAAGAAGAAATTTTTAAGGTTTCTTTTAAAAAAGCAAAATATCATATATCTTTCTCTAACTTCACTCGTACGTGGAATCTGAGAAACTCAACAGATGAACATAGGAGAAGGGAAGAAAAAATAAGATAAAAACAGAGAGGGAGGCAAACCGTAAGAGACACTTTAAATACAGAGAACAAACTGAGGGTTGCTGGAGGGGAGATGGGTGGGGGGATGGGCTAAATGGATGATGGGCATTAAGGAGGGCACCTTCCAAGATAACACTGGGTGTTATATGTAAAAGCTGAATCACTGGGTTCTCCTCCTGAAGCCATTACTACACAGCATGTTAACTAACTTGAATTTAAATTTTTAAAAAAGCAAAGTAAGTCCCACTCACAATTCAATTCTTTAAATTCTAATGTTCACTGTGTAACCTGGCTATAGGATGAAACCAGAATCTATAGTCATACCACTGTGGTTTCATCAAAAAACAAAAAACAGTATGATCTAATATTAATGCTTAAGGATAGTAATTATATCAAATACTACAAAGCATAAGATAAGAAGCTACAAAGCAAAACACTGAACATGACCAGGAGGTCCTTGCCTGTTAAATTTATTAACTAGGCAGACAGACACAACACACAGCAAAGTGAAGACAGATGCCGGGGTGGGCCAAAGATGGCAGGAGAAAACCCTAAACCTCATTTTCTTCTTTAAAGTTCAGACGTAAGAGTATGAAGCAGCTGATCTTGACTGCCAATAACTGCAAAAGGACACAAGTGTTTTCTGAGGGCTCAGAAGATGCCAGTTATTAGATGTCAAACTAAATTCAGAGATAAGCATGCACAGTGAAGAGCTACGCTGGACCTTCAAAGATAGAGCCCGCTTCTACGCTCTAGCAAGGGCAAAGCATTTAGGTGGGTATTAACTTGTCCTGAAAAGTAGAGGTGAAAGCTTCTCTTTTGTTCTCAGTAGCCCAGGCTGGTTTCAGACCTGCCAGTGAGATCTGTAAGAGGAAATCATTTTTGGTTCTGTTCCAACTTCTAATTCAATACCTTGGCAGCATCCGAAACGGATAAGAGCTGTGAACTCATATCTGCCTCAGGTGACAACTAAGATAAGAAGCACACAATGTAAAAATGATGAGAGCTTACTCCCCAAAAGCAACTTTAAATGTAGCTTCTCGAAGCTAGTTACTTCAGGTTACGCTAAGCCTGAAAACATCTTGCTAAGAGAACTGAAAGATTAAATTAATGGAACCTAGTTCAGAAACCTGTTCTTTAGCTGGTATTTTTTATAGTGTTTGTGAAAAATAATTCCACATTAACTATTAGAATAAACTCATAACCAAATTCATCAGACCTGGATGAGTAGAAATTTGGGTAAATAGTTTTTGCAGGTAAACAAACAGTATTTATTTCTCATTAATAGTTTATGATGGCCAATATGGGCCCTAGTGAAAACTGGGCTGTTGATTGCTTTAAGTGAAATGACAGAGTATCAAGGATTGAACAGTGTTTACTGGACAAACCCATATTTCAAGTACCTACACTGCACTGGAGGAGACACAAAAGCATGACTTTACACCCCACACCCTAAAGGAGTTTTTTTACGTAGTGGAAATGAAAAATACAAACAAACATCAGAGGACAACATAATATACTGTAAATTTCAATTATGAGACACAGATAATAGGACCTTTGGAATTTTAAGACATGACAAGATCTTCTATGTTTATGAGAACTATTTTATAAAGACGATGAACTTCATTGGGCCCTACTAAGTAGTTTTGGATAGGCATGCTTGAAAAGGCATTCTTGGAAGGGCAGAGGAATCAACTAAGGCATGGAAGTAGAATTCACCATGATGTAAGCCAGAAGAAAAAGGACAAGTTGATTAGACTAGAGGTTCATACTGAGAAGAGATGAAAACAAAGTTGGATAGGTAGGTAGAAACAGCAGGATTTAATGTCACTTTGCACATCTTTGTTACTTATTACAGACCTTCCTCAACTTACAATGGGGTTACATCCCGATAAACCCATCATAAGTTGAAACTGTGGTAAGTCGAATGCATTTAATACACCTAAACTATTGAACATCGCACTCAGCCTACCTTAAATGCGCTTAGAATACTTACACTAGCCTACAGTTTGACAAAGTCATCTAAAACAAAGCCTATTCCTGGGGCGCCTGGGTGGCTCAGTCGGTTGAGCGTCCGACTTCAGCTTGGGTCATGATCTCACAGTCTGTGAGTTCGAGCCCTGCGCCGGGCTCTGTGCTGACAGCTCAGAGCCTGGGGCCTGTTTCAGATTCTGTGTCTCCCTCTCTCTCTGACCCTCCCCTGTTCATGCTCTGTCTCTCTCTGTCTCAAAAATAAATAAACGTTAAAAAAAATTTTTTAAATAAAAATAAATAAAACAAAGCCTATTCTCAATAAAATGTTGAATATCATACAATTAATTGCACAATGTACTACAGGTAAAAAACAGGATGGCTGTATAGGTACAGAATGGTTGTAAGTGTGTTGGTTGTTTACCTCATGATTATGTGGCTGAAAGGGGCTGTGGCTCATTGCCACTGCCCCGCATCATGAAAGAGTATCATGCCACATCACCAGCCCAGAAAAAAAATCTAAATTCAAAATTCAAAGTATAGTTTCTAGTGAGTTTGTATTGCTTTCACACCATCATAAAATAGAAAACTGGTAAGCTGAACCATCATAAGTTGTGGACCATCAATATATGTATATTAAATTTACTGAATTGATGTGGTAGGTAATAGAGAGCCCTGGGGAGGGTGATTAAGATTACACATTTCAGTTGTTCATTTAAGAAGAGAATATATCATATAAATAGACAAAAATAAGAATCCTCTCTTGGGGCGCCTGGATGGCTCAGTGAGTTAAGCAGCCAACTCTTGATTTTGGCTTAGGTCATGATCTCATCGTTCATAAGTTCAAGCCCTGCGTTAAGCTTCATGCTGACACTGTGGAGCCTACTTAGGATTCTCAATCTCTCTCTCTCTCTCTCTCTCTCTCTCTCCTTCTGCCCCTCTCCTTCTCATGTTCTCTCTCTCTCTCTCCCCCCAACCCCTTTCAAAATAAATAAAACTTAAAGATGAAGAATCCTCTCTCATTACTAAAATGTGTTTTCTTAGAAGGATTGGCCCAGGATGTGGTCTGATGTTGATTTCCAAATACTTGACATATTTCCATATCATTGACAAACTGAGCATTTTGGTCAATTTCCTTGATGCTGTATCCATGAAAAGTATTTCAATGTCTAGATGCCAGACATGGAATAAATAAAACTTTCAGAGGATAGAAATAGCTACAATATCTTAAGCAATTCTTATAAGTACTTTGTTAATAACAGTAATGCTGGATTTATTGAGTGTTGTGAAATATGATAAATACTTTGCATATTTCTAATTTAATTCTCACAATAATCCTATGTTGGTAAAATTAACTCAACTTTACAGTTAAGAAACCCAAATTTACAGTAGAAAAGTAACTTGCCCAAAGTCAGGAAGCCAGCAAGTCTTCAAACTCAATCCTGCCTGACTACAAACCCCAATGACTACACTCTATACCTGAATTTATTTTTTCCCCAAGAGGCATCACTAAAAATAATAATAATTTATTAGAAGGAATGCATGATACTTGCAGAGAAAATCATATGAGTGTTAGAGCATTATGGTGGGGTCAGTGTATCTTTTTGGCAATATAGCCAAGTGAATTTCTTATACTTTAGCTTCAATAAGGTGTTACTCACGAAACTACCATACGAGGAGGTTCAAAACCTCCCCTAGACACTTATGATCTGTGTGATTTGGGAAAGTTACTTAACCTCCCTAAGCCACATGTCTTCATCTGTAAAATGTGGACAATAACAATAGGCACGTACCAGGATTGTTCAGAAAATTACATGGCATCACATAAAGTACTTAGCTCAGGGTTTGTTACTGAAAAGTGATAAATTAATGTTTGCAACTTGTATTATTATTCAAGAAAAAATTATTCAAGCTTCTTAGACACACTATGTAGCAGAAATCATTACAAAGTTAGGAGTTCAGTAAAGGTCCTTTTGCCCTATGTTGCCATCACCAAACTCCTACTTTTCCTATAAGATTTAACCCTAAAATCATCTCTTCCCAAAGCCTCTTGCACCATCACAACTCCCAGGCCAAGCAGATGGTCCCATAGCCTTAAGTGTGTGTATGTGATTTTTAGTCATTTCACTTAGCATTTTGTACAGTTTTATCCTTTGTGTCCTGCCTCATTCGTTAGAAGGGCAGTCCCCTGAGGACAGGGACTCTCTTACTCATCTCTAAGTACCCCTGCCTAGCACGGTGCCTGCCTGCATTTGTATCTCTATGGGACAAAGAAATTATGAATATAGTTTCCCAAAACACCAGATTTACTTCAAGAAAAGCCCTGGAAGAATGAAGTGCAACAAACACTATTTTAGAGTAAACTAAAACCTCCCCTATTAAGCCATATGAGAAAGACATCTTCCCAGAAAAGTGAAATTTTCTCATGCTAAATTAGTAAAAAGCATAAATCAATAAGCTTATGATAAGAAAGGTGATAATAAACAGTTAAAAAGCCTAATGCTGTCACCAAGGATGGGCTTCCTGAAAACTGAAAGAAATTTGTATCACATGTAATCAAATTTGGAAAAAGTCCATGTAGTTTTCTGTGCATGTTCTTCTCTCATTTGGTTTTAGGTATAATAAATCCTGTCTCTTTCACAAGCTCTTTATTTTAAAGAATGAAGATTTTATCTTATTTCCATGGCACCTACTGCCTTTCTTACACATAAAAGGAGTATTTGGATTTTTTTTATCTTAGACCATTAACCTAGCAAGTTCTCCCTCTCACCCATCGCTTGAATGCTTTCAGTAAGATACCTCATCTCATGTGATCTTCCTCACAATCCTCTGCAGGAAGAAGGTCAGCATTATGACCCCACTGAGGAAGTGCTACCAGTGCCAGACCTAACCCCTGAGTCTGCAACTCCTTCCACTACCTTATAAGGTACTCAGCTTGAACGCAGGATGGCAGAGCACCCACAAAATACATTACTAGTATAAGCTCCAGTAGTAGAAGGCATTAATCAGTGATCGTAGGAAATCTGTGAGGCTTCTCCCTTCAGACAGTCTTGAGGATACCCTCCACTCAGCAATCATGAGCCCAGACTTTGTGCCCTCCCGCTCCCCACCATCACCACCATCCTTGCCCTTTCCCCAGGCATTGACTTACTTAGCCATCCCACGCTGGGAGTGCGCCGCACTCGGGGGTCATCGTCCAGGGTGCGGGTTGCTAGGCAGGGCACTGAGTTCTCAAGCGGGCTGCGGGCTTTAGTGTCAGAAGCAGAAGACAGGAGGAGGAGGAGGACACATGAGCAGCCACAGCAAGGATGAGGATGGAAGCATTAATTAAGAAGAAAAAATACTAAAGCAAATCACACAAGCGGGTTAAAGAAGAACAATGACAAGTTACATTGACACACACACCCCCTCCCATGACCCTTCGATGGAGCAAATCCCCACACACAATGAAAAAGCCTAAAAAAATACATTCCATCATTATCGTTCCCCAAGTACCAGCGAATGATCCGCCCTGCAGTCCAAATACACAAAACAGGGATTGTGTCCGGAAGGAAGATTTACATCATGAACAGTAATCTGAAGATGTAAGATCAAGACGGGTAATAATTTTGCACCACGTAAGCACACACAGAGGGAAGTTACACGTAGTTTTGTAAAGCACGGCGGGGGGGTGGGAGGCAGGGAGTTATATTAGTAAGGAGCTTTCTTATGATCTACCCTACAGACCCTCCTATGGATCTTGTACAGAAATGCAGAAAGCAACATTCCATATTTTCACTTTTGAGATATTTTCCTTGATGAACACAGAACTGGTTTTCAATTTCCTTTGCCTCTGCTTTTCAGTCCTTCAGAAACATGAGACTGGGACGTCGATGAATCAACACCTTAATATAAACCAATTCAGAAATGCATGTTGCCCCTCAGTTTCTGGTCCCTTTAATACTTATTTTACTATAATTTTAATACTCGGTGCACTCATGCCAAATCTTAGACCAAATCAAAGACAGATTAATGATGCAAGCTAAATGCATAGTATGGTTTCTCTAGATATTTTTCATCAGCTGGAAAGCACCACAAACTTCTGCCTGAAGATAATTTCATTTGGGCTTCATGTCATCTATTTTGCTATTCTTATCAAATACCTCACTCCAAGGCTAGTAAGAAATAGGGAGCATAACTGTCCTTCAAGGAACAATGAGGCAGGAAATACCTAACCATCAGACTACATACAATTTGACTTGAGAGACTTTTAATATCAGAGAGAGTCATTAAATAATCAAGGCAATAAAACATATCCAATCAAAAACAAAGATCAGATAATCTATTCACACAAGTGTGCAAATTACAGGGCAGACAAATGGTCTTTTTAAGGCTACTGGTGACTTGGGAGGTCAAGTTTTGAATGGAATCATTTACAAATTAATGCAAGTTTATGGCCAAATTTGGGCATCCAGTACATTATAAAATCTAGAAACATTTTTGTCAATTTATCTGTCTGTGTTTAAAAGCTGTAAATAAAGCCAGGACTTGTGAGCAGGCCATCTGTGCCAGCACCTGTTTGAGGCAAATCTGATGTCTCCTCTTTGCAATCTGAATTTTTAATTGTTTCCCATAACTGAACTTCTTTGCAAGTTTTTATTGCACTAAGAAAAATGAAGAAAGGAAAATGAATCAGTTGAGATTATTCCAAAATTGCTTTTGTCAAGAAGGAGGCAATTAGAAACATATATTATCAGACTGACCAGGCTTGACCACCTATTTCCTTTGACAATCAAGTGATCTGCTTAAAGGGCCCATATTCCAGCCAATTTAGCTGAAAGAAGTGCGAGATATGGGACCACTACAGCCATCTATCTAGGCCTTAGCAAAGATCGACTGAAATTCCAGGTCAGTGAGCATTGACAGAGGTCAGGAATGTAAAGTAAACTCAAAAAAGCGTTCACATTCTTTAGCTTCTGAGCAGTGTGAAGCTACCCAAATTTTATCACTGATACCATGGCCTGCCCCTAACGTGAATACAAGAGGTCAGCAGCTGCTCTGAAATTCAGGTGCTGATAACATGACTTTCCCCAACAGCTTCTCTCCCCCCCGACCCCTCCCAAGATGTTAGTGTATTATTTGTGGGGAGCTAAAGCTGGAAACTCCTTTCTGCATATACAGCCTCTACTGATGCTGAGCAGCACCATCAAGGGGACAGCGGAACGGAGCCTGGCACACACCAGCCAAGAACCTGGCTCCAAAGACAGGCATGAAAAATGAAACTGCCCGTAGAGGCTTGGCACCTGTGTTTTAGCAAAGCTGATTGGAGCCATCTGGCTGCTTACTCGCATGAAAAGTGGGAGGTTCACAGCACCCATTACTTATGTTGGCATATTCCAACATTTTGATTTGTTGGACCCTCTATGTACTTCTGTGCAGGAAGAGATACAAACTCTGTAACCTTTTCATGTTGCTTTTTTTCTCTCTTCACAAATTTACTTCAAAGATACGATTTTGAAAAGTTGTTCCCAAAGCTGGAGCCGAACTTTCTATAATTATACTATGATAATGACATATTATGTACACCTTTCCTAGATAATGCTTTCATTGTACCTCTTCTACACTTAAGCTGCAAAATAAACAACTCAGCTTTGCGATTATCATACACATTCTCTTCTAAATCATTTTTGCCTGGCTCCAGGCATAAACAAGATAGAAATTAGTTTGTATTATTGTGACTTGATGAGAGAGATCTAAAGATCTACAGCTCCAAAGATTTCAAAGTGGTGGTTTCCTGTATCTAGACCGCAGAAAAAGGTGTTGTGAGGAGCTTTTTAATGATTCATGTTACCCTTGAGATCAGCTTGTCCAAAACCATCAATCCTAATCTGTTCAAGGAAGGGTGTGCCTACTTGAATCATGCAAATAAACCCAAAACAACCTCTCCAGCAAAATGTATTTTGAACAATCCTATTAAGAAGGACATAAATTTCACTCATGTTAAACTTTTAGGACTCTTTTAGGATCGCAGTGTTGTTTGTTCAAGTAGGCATCCTGAAACTAATGGTACACCTTATGTTAACTGGGATTTGAATAAAAACTTTCTTTTTAGTATTTATTTATTTTGAGAGAGAGACAGAGACAGAGAGAGAGAGAGAGAATTGCAAGCAGGCTCCACACTGTCAGCACAGAGCCCAACTCCAGGCTTGAACCCATGAACCGAGAGACCATGACCCGAGCTGAAACCAAGAGCTGGATGCTTAACCAACTGAGGCACCCAGGAGCCCCTGAATAGAACTTTTTTAAAAAATTGTCATTGAGCATGTACTATGCATTCCACAACTATTTACCCAGAAAGTTTAACCCAAGAGTATTGGCCACATTTCACCTGTAAACACATGAAACATGTTGCCTAGAAATCTCCTTTTGGAAAGCTAAAAAAGACATCCAACTGCCATGTTTGGAGTGTACCCCTGCCTAGATATAAATTGACTTCCAGATCCCTTCAACATCACATGATTACACAAAGTAAAAGACCTGGTGTGGGAAATAAACTGTTGTTGAGGAAGCTCATTATCCTTTGTAGTTTAATTAGCATATTGTTATTAAGCACACTAGGTTGTCCATCTTTTTATGCTTGGGAAAATTATTTTATTTCTGAGCTCAGGCTTTTCATATGCAAATGGAGATAATGATATATACATTAGAAACATCATGGAGAACAATGCCCCGTGTATAATAAATGCTCAAGTAATAGGAGATTTATTGTTGTTGCTACTGCTACTAATGTCATTGATGGAATGTTTCCTTTGCTCAGCATCCTCAGGGGTGTTGGAAAACACCAAAGACAGAAACTGTGGCCTAATTTAATTCAACTTTAAATGCAAAAGGTGATTTTTAAGAAATCAGGTTGATAAACGTGAAAAGATCTCCTTTTTGCCCTTTGTTATTTGTACTGAAACTAGCCTTGAGTAGATGAGGCGTGCTTAATCATTTTTGGAAGACATTCATTTTATTCCCCCTTTTTTCCTTTTGGGAAGATAAGATAAAGAGTCCATTGTGTTCACATCTCCTCTTTGCCTTCCCTCCTTTTTCACATTTTCCTGTCCTTTCCTCTCCTTTTCTCTTTGTCTTTTGTAGAGACCAGAACGTAGTCCCAGAACGTAGTCCCAGAGAGTAGTAGGCCCACCTACTCTCCTAACTGCTCTTATAGCAAGATGGGGCTGGGGAAAACAAGACTTCACAAAGGTGTCCCTATCAAGGATCTCTGGGAAGATAATTACCCAGGGGTGGCAGCAGCAAACAGGTTAAGGGCCCTTTAAGTACATCACTCTCCCATATGGGGTAGGATATGACAAAGAGAATCATTCCATTTCTTTACTCCATCAGAGACCCAGGCTGTGTAACATAGACTGGCAAATAATAAAATATAAAATTTGTTTATTTCACTGAGGGTTGATGGGGGGTGGGAGGGAGGGCAGGGTGGGAGGGAGGGCAGGGTGGGTGATGGGTATTGAGGAGGGCACCTTTTGGGATGAGCACTGGGTGTTGTATGGAAACCAATTTGACAGTAAATTTCATATATTAAAAAATTAAAAAAAAATTTGTTTATTTCATGGTAACATCCTGCTATACATATATTATTTATTATTCATACATATATTATTATCATTGCTCAGACATATTGATCAATCTTTATTTCCTAACTGAAAATATAAAGCCCACAAGTGACACTTCATTATGTATTATTTGGCATCTCTAAAGTTGATAATGAAATTAGCACTGTTTTAAAAATAAAACTCCCAAGAATTTTTCATTTATGTAGTGGTAGAAACACAAAATTGAGACGCACAAAAAATAACAGAATACAAAATAATGGTGGTGAATTGAGTCTCTGTCCTTGATTTTAAATGTGAAAGGCATTAAATTTGCCCCTTTAAATATTTCTGAATAGCTGTTCCTTACAGTAATATCTCACATTATGCTTCTTAAAATATGTCTCCCAAAAATATCTCATCTACTCCTGGTTGTATAAATAGAATAAAACATTACTACCTTTATTTACAGATATAAAAAAAAATGAGGCTCAGGGATATTATGTGAATTGCTCAAAATCACACTGCCACTAAGTGTGAGTCCAGGACTAGAATGAAGCCTTTAGAAAAGATGGTACCATGTCTCCAAGAAGATTATAAAGTGGGCCTTCAAATCTAAAACTAAAAAAACTCATTTGTGTTCTATCTCTTAAGTCTGACCCTCATTGCCATAAAGAGCAGAACAGACTACCAAATACTGGGAGGAGAAGAGTTGGGAGAAAATGTGTTGTTTATTTAAAGATCTGAGCATTACAAATCTGGAAGATCAGACACCTGCCTAGGGAAGAGAAAGGAAATAAGAATGGTATCTGATAGATGAATTAGAAATTAGTGTTATTAAGTTACTGTTATTAAGGAATATTAAGGCACTTTTCTAGAAACTTTCCATGGATTCGTTCATTTAATCGAAGGCTGAGAAGAGCTTGATCATTCACTGGGTTCTGGCCAGGACATTCATCTGTGCTGTGCAAATGAACGCAGAATTAGAGTCCTGAACAAAACAGATGGATATGTGCTGTTGGATTTTGGAGAGAGCTGATTGTATGCAGAAAAGCACCTGGGAAGATGACACTCATGTTAAAGCAATGTGAGCCTGAGAAACAAATTGTTGATTGACCCATCTCAGAACTGGGAAAACAAGATGGCCTGCTTCAGAGGAACAGCATCTCTGTGGGAAGTTAGGAAAATGCTGGCCCTTACCCACTGAGTCAGGGACCAGGTCTGAATTCAAGGGTACAGGGAGAGGGGAGCTCCCCAGTAGAACAACCCAGCCAGAAACAATTGGGATAAACTGCAATCCAAAACTCAGACAAAAAAGCTAAGAATTTCTAAAGGGACTGAGAAAGCTGCCAAACCTGGCGGTGGTCCCAGCCAGATCTACATCGTGCCAGTATCTAGGCAGCTTGATCTGACATCCAAACCAAATAGCTTGAAAATGCCTAATCTCAAATCAGATCCAAAGCAAGGAGAGTCTAGCTAATCCCGCTTACATTTCAATGGGACCTAGAGTTACCATCAACAAAAAAACTGACTTCTTTCCATGGTTTGTTCTGTGTTGCTAACCAAGGTCTATGTTACTGTAGTTAACAGCCCTAGCAAACACTTTTGAAAATAGCTAATGGTGATATGTACTTAGGTCAGAAGAAGCAGTGTGAGAGCTAGTGAGGAAGCAGCATCTAGCCTGGAAAGGAACAATGAAAAGAGGAATCCAGGGAGAAAAGAAGTGATGGTAACAAGTAGTGGGAGCGAGTAGATCACAGTTCTCATGTTTGACAGGAAAAAAAAGGTGGGTTGCAAACTGATGATAAAACCCAGAGGCTCAATCAGGAGCAAGCCCTGGGTCCCTAGAGCTGGCTCTGGAGCAGCCACCTTTTCCAACTCATCACCTACCTGCTGGAGCAGCTTTATTAAGTCTTAGATTCTCAGTGCGGTTTAGGGTTTCTCCGTTAGAAAGAGTAAAATGAATGAGGGAGAAAGACTCTTCCTAAGGAACTATATGATGAGAAAGGGCTTCCTCCTCTCTCATACTCCATTTGGTATTAGCTACCAATACCAAAGGGCAGAGAAAATAAATCAGCACTATTTCCATGTGTCTCTTCCCAAATAATAAGCTACAGAGCAAATATCATTCCAGAAACCACTCTTACTCAGTATGAGATTTTTCTTCCTTAATTGTGCTTTTGGTAGAGTGATCTTTTTGATTACCATGTGCCTGCCAGTCACCATTTTAAACATTTTACATATATTATCTCATTTAATTTTCATTATCTATACTGTTTTACAAACATGGAAACTACTAAATTACCTTTCTAACTTTTTACTGAAAAAAAAAAAAACTGAAGAAAAATGGGGTCATGAAATTGAATTAGGAAAAAATGAAATTCATAGTTTAGGTGTAACTGGATAACCAAAGTCACTTTAGTAAAGGGCATGTGTACGCCCAGACAGTGGAGGGTAAAGAACAGATTTCTATGACAGTCGAGGGGTAAAAAAAAAAAAAAAAATGAAGAAGCCAAGGGAAAAAAAACAGGGACAAACTGATGATGGCATTGCCCCAATTTCCACAAAGGTAGTTAGTGAAAGCTGACTATTCAAATTAAGGTTCCCAGTTGGTTTTTGTCCTTAAATCAGGTCTCATTCATCTTTTATAACCTTAGACAATACATAAGGATCCATTTAAATGGAATATTTAAAATATATTTAAATAAAAAATATTTTAAAATTAATAGTTTTTAAAAATCAGACCATCCTAACAAACCATGATTCTTTACAACAGGTATCAGGTAACCTTGTCATAAACATCTTACTAAAGAATTTGCATACATACCAATTAAGTACAAACTTTACTTTCACTTTCTAATAAAAAGCAAACACTTATTAGATTTTTAAATACTGCCAAGGAATGTTCCTAGGTTTAAATGTTCTTTCATAGTATATACTATAATAATACAGATTATCTAAGTATCCCAAACCAAATTATTAAGTAGAACTATACGAAAGTGCTGACAGTCAACTTTACCCACAAAATGGCAATTTCATATGGTTCAAGGTAAAATGATAGTAAGCAAGAGGGGGCAAACCTAATGCTAACTCCATAAAAATACTTCAATTAATATATTGGGAAATTATAGCACTTGCCTAAAATTTAGTACCTGGCAGATGTGTCCATCAGAATTCACAGATGTCTCAGACAAGTGGTAATTTCGCAATTAACATCTTGAAAGCTAGCCTGATTCTTTCCTGATTTATTACAAATACAAATGTTTTTCATTTCTTTTAAAAAACATTAAATCACCTTGAACCCAGCTACATTGGGACCCTGAACAACGAGCTAATCTTTAGCTATAGAGAGACAGTGGTAGGCTGTTAAGTGAGTATGATGCTAAATGTTTGCAAAAACCAGTTCTCCAGGGGAAAGTGTGTGCATGTGTGTGTGTGTGTAATAAATTTTACTGATATAAAGGACAGGCAGCACACATACAAGTAATAATAAAATATAGGATACTCTGTTGTGAATTGCATATAGTCAGTTGATTCTGACCAAACATAGTTGCAACATCCTTGTTGAATATCCATTATCATATACGTTAACAGGTAGGATAAAAGTGAAACAATGAAGACAAAGTGCTAAACTGGATAATAGTTTTTGAGTGCCAGCAGAACATATACTTGATTCCTTATGCCCCTCACATTTTAAAAGCTGTTATGAACTGAATATTTGTATCGTCACAATATTCATATGTTGAAATCCTAACCCTCCTACCCAATGTGATAGTAGGAGGTAGGGCCCTTGGGAGAAAATTAGGTTATGAGGGCAGAGCGTTCCTGAATGGGATTAGTGCCCTTATGAAAAGAGACAGGAGAAAGATGATGGATCTCTCTCTGCCATGTGAAGATACAATGAAAAGACAACCATCTACAAGCAATGAAGAGGGCCTTCACCGAAAACCCAATCTATGGCACCTTGATCTTGGACTTCCCAGCCTCCAGAACTGTGAGAAATAAATGCTTGTTGTTCAAGCCACCCAGTCTATGATCCTTTGTTAAGAGCTCAAGCTTACTAGGCAATGGCTACAGACACTAGACACATTTAATCGGCATTATTAGCATTTTCTCCATCACTTTTTAAAGTCTATAGACAAGTGACAAAACATAAATCAAGCCCTGATTTGAATTTTCTGAATTCTTTGGTGTAAATACTACCACAATGACTTACTGCAAGTGACCAAAACGAAGCCTATGAACAGAGGTGGGAAGAAATGACAGCACACCATTTTATGTATGTTTATATATACACAATAGATGGTAATAACCAGAAGTGTATAAACTCTAGTAGCATGCAATAAAATAAATAGGAAATAGTGAATCTGAATGAATATTTATTACCTTTGTTTTTAATATCATTATTTAATTGTATACATACATAATTTGATATTTAATACTATCTGTGCTTAACAACTGGCTTGCAAAATTCCTGACTGGCTCTTGTGAATAGATAGAAGCAGCTCCATCACACCACTGGAAAAAAAAAAAAAAAAAAAAATCCCAATTCTAAAGTATACATTGCAGCTATTAACTACTCTATTGCCATCATAACTAAAGAAAGCAATGTCTATTTTCTAGCCTATAACAGTAAAGTGACTGAAGTTTATCTAGGTTTTTCAGTGTTAGAACTAGGTCCAACACTAGATACAAGATTCTCATTTATTAAAATAGTAGCAACAACTTTATAATTCTTTGTTTTAGAAATGTATTCTGAGATATTTCATAGTTAAAGATGTTAAGTAATTAAACCCGAACATATAAAGGTAATTGTGTAAACTTGCAAGAAGAATAAGTGCCTCTAGAAAACCGAAAATTTATTGGGTACCTGGGTGGCTCAGTCAGTTAAGGGTCCAACTATTGATTTCAGCTCAGGTCATGATCTCACAGTGACTGAGTTCGAGCCCCGCCTCAGGCTCAGAGCTGACCAGCACAGGGCCTGCCTGGGATTCTCTGTCTCTGTCTGTCTCTCTCTCTCTGCTCCTCCCCTGCTTGTGCTCTTTCTCTTTCTCTCTCTATCTCTCTCTCCCCGTCCCTCCCTCCCTCTGAAAATAAATAAACTTGAAAAAAAAGAAAACCAAAAATTTGCCATCTGATAATTTATAATAACGTATTTTAGAGGTACATGAAAGTCATTACTGTAGAATCTCTCTAAGTCAAATCTTGCCTCTGGATATTTAAAAGGAGTTAGGTAACACAAAGGCCAATAAAAACATGTTTAAAAAGGCCTAATCTTATTCCATGCTTCAGGGTGTAAACTGATCAGCTGAAGAGCTGGGAAGGAAGAGCTGACTGCTCTCCCTATTTGCTTTCTGCCCAGCATATGTAACATTTCACAAGTGAAAGGTGAATGACAAAGGCAATTTCAACTTAGCTCTGAAGTATAAAGATCTACTGATAGGATAAAAGAACTGAATGATGGATGGTATCAACTCATTAGCTGTATTCCACATCCAAACATTTTCTCCTGAAGCACAAAACACTGGCCTCCAAGATCCATCTGTTCTTAATTTCTACTCTAATTGCACTTCATGAAAATGAAGCTCAACCCAGACTGGTGGAAGCCACGCTCCCTCTGCTATATGCATTCCGCTTCTCTTTGCAAATACAGTGATACTTGAAAACAATGCACTTTCTTGCTTCTCTACAGTAAGTACCAGCTTCGGGATAAAAAAAATTGATCTCCAAATCATGGAATTTCATTTCATATGAAGAAAAGAATAAGAAATAAGATTAAAGACAGACTTTTACTTTAGTTGCTATAATTTTAAAAATAGGCGTTGGGGCTCCTGGGTGGCTCAGTCAGTTAAACGTCTGACTCCTGACTTCGGCTTATAACATGATCTCACGGTTTGTGAGTTTGAGGCCCACATCAGGCTCTGTGCTGACAGTGTGGAGCCTGCTTGGGATTCTGTCTCCCTCTCTCTGCCCCTCCCCCACCTGCTCGCGCTCTCTCTCTCTCTCTCTCTCTTTCTCTCTCAAAATAAAAACTAAACTAAAAAAAAAAAGAATACAGGGGTTGTTTTTAAAACAAAGTATTTGTGACATCAGTTGTAACCAACTGGTCATCCTATAACATTTCCAGCCATTAAACTCTTCAAAATGCAATTAAAAAGAAAAAAAAGAAAACAAAGACATACATAAAAAATAAAATATTTCCAGTCAGCACCAATATTCCAGATAATGATAGAACCATCAAACTGTAGTGGGAATATTTTAGATTAGATTCTTCTTCTTGTCAATGTTTTTTATAAAGAGTTTTATTTTGAATTATTTATTTATAATTTGTTTTGCTTTTTAAAAAATTTATGGTAACAGTTAATGCGTAAGTCACTCAATAAAACTGACCTTTTCATTTGGTTCTATTTAATGACTAGACACTCATTAAGAAACTACAATAATGGAATGGCTCAAAAATACACCAGAGAAAGTTTGCTAATAGTGAGCTCTCTTCCAGCCAACCCTTAATTTAACACTAAGTCAGAAAACTCAGTTTCCAGAAATGGAGTGGCTAAGTTAGAATTCAGTTTATACAATTCATTTAGTCCACCTTTTCCAGGGCAAAATATCTTACACTATTCTGTACGTACAGATGAGGGCAATGAATTAGAAGCTCCCTTATCTACTCATTTCTCTTGGTACCAAAAAAGACCAGGGGTGGGATGACAGAGAGCTGGTTTTACCAGCCCAATGCTTAGCAACACTTTCACCATGCTTTCATTCTCAGACTTCATTGAAATTAGCTTCTCCCTCCTCAGATTATACCCAACCATGAAATGTATTTGAAACAAAGCCAATAATACAAAAGATATTTTACAGAAAAGTCTGCCAAATGCAAGAGTATAAACAAGACACAGTGCCTTTCCTATTACTATATAATGGGGTTAATATCCTACCTTGAATAATTGACTTCATTAAGTAATAAATATTAAGCCTTGGATAAATGATCATTTATAGACTGGACGCCATCTCACATACCAAGCAAACACTGTATGATATTAGAATTCAGAGCATTTATCATATCTTAGTCTATCATCCTAATTCTGACAAACCCCCAAGTCTAAAGCATATTCCTTGATATACTCAAAAATCTACAAGTTTGATGACTCATCTGAAATATTCAGTTGTTTCATCATAGCATTACTACCAAACCATCTCCATCAATCAGAATAGATATATATGAAGCAAGCAAGGCATCTTGGCATTTTCAGCCTTCGTAACTGCTGAAATCTTTCCAACAGGACTGCAAACCTGCCCAACTGGATAAAAGTGTCATTAGGAAATGGCAGTGGCA
Organism: Panthera onca; assembly: GCF_046562875.1. Lineage (NCBI taxonomy): Eukaryota > Metazoa > Chordata > Mammalia > Carnivora > Felidae > Panthera > Panthera onca. Next base: position 57,443,709 of record NC_138342.1, on the reverse strand, counting down.
TATGAACTTGAGGAAAGAAGAAATATGGTGAAGAGTAAAAACAACAGAGGACACGAGATGAAGTAAAGGTAAGAGATGGAATGAGGTAAAAGAGTGAGGCAAATGCTTGGCCCTGCATTACCATTATCAGGGTTGGTAAACATCCTACTTGCACTGGAGACTGTCTTCCCAATGTCAGCCAGGGATCGAAGGTTGGATTTCTTGGTTTGATGCCGGTGCTTCCGGAGCAAAGTATAGGTCACCTTATCCTTAAGGTCAGGTTTCAATAGGCCTGTCTCAATCTGATGGTCAACAATCATCTCTGATACAAAAAAGAAAAAAAAAAAAGGCAAAACAAAAACAAAAAGCAAAACTCAGTCACAAGACCACAAAGTTACTTTTTACTCCACCTTTATGGATGTCATCCTCAAATTTTATAGCAATATACTACTTTCCAAATTTCCAACTTCCCACTTTATATGAAGGGTAAAGATACAGGACACACAGATTCTAGCATTAATGAGAGAGTTATAAATATTCCACTATGAATTATATGTTTGGAGAGAAAGAATCGTCTTGTCTTTTTTCAATCCCAGTTAATAGTGAATTCACATTAATCACATTCTTCTATGAGTAACACACTAAGTCAGTAATTTACATTTTTTCAATTAGGTAAAAAAGAGTAAGATTAGAAAATTCATGTTCTCTATCATAGCAAGTATGCCAGAAATACAAGTGATATTTAAAAAAACTTGCGAATATGCAAAATTTAATGTAGTGACATTATTGAATTTTAGATCTGTTTTCCCAAATCCTTCTGTAATGATATATTTTCCTTAAAGTAGGACGAAGTAAAGGAAGACAATACTCTTCCCCATATCAGGTTATGCGAACACTAATTAATCCAATGAAAGAAAGACTAAACTACAAAACTGCCTTCGTCTTTTCTAAGAAGGGAGGCTTATTCTTCTTTTGGATCCAACAAAAGGATTTCCAATATATTCCACTAATCATTTTAAAATTTAACCTGCCCAGAATTTTCTATGAAATTTTCACCTTACTACAAAAAAAGTTATAATTTCTATTAGTTCTTGTTTTTAGAATGGCTTTAATTGGAAAAGATAACTGTGTTTCATAGAAACTGCTCCATGGGGAGCTCTGCTAATGGACAAGATTTACTCTAAAGGAAGAAATCCTCTTTCTCACAAGTCAGCACGTTAGCAGCATGGCAGAAATGCAGCCTGGTCACCACAGGCCAACATTTCCTCTGTCCAGAACAGCGCACGGGACAAAACATCACAAGATATGCAGTGGCAGGACATTATCTCACTCACTGTATGCACGTACTGCTTTTGTCCCCTCTCTAGAACCAGAAAGAACTATGGATCCCCTGCCTACCTTTTACCTTTTCAGGTATATGAGTGCATCTAGCACACTTCAACATTTTCCGCTTGGGCAAAGCTCTCAGTATAGAAAAGTGAAGAAGAGAAGAAAAGCTCTTCTCTTGCAAAAGACTGACCAAAAATTGATGGGAACGGGAAGGGTAACGCCTCCTAAGCACTGCTATCTCTTTGTTAAGAGAAGTCACAGATGTTCCAGGGGCTCTGCCTGGGCATAACTGCACCACTCAGAGGACCATCTTAATAGCAAGCACTCACAGAACGACCTCACAACCTATAGCTAGAAACTGACAACTTACACAGTATATAATCAACTTAGAAGCCAAGCAGAGGCTGACTCCTGAATTTTCCATTACATGTCTTATACAAATGCCATAAATGTCACATAACACTGGGCCACTTGGTGGGGAGCTTGGGCAAGGCAGGAAGAGTTTCTCCCATAGGAATGTTTTGGTTTGAGAGTGGCCTTTAGCTCTGAGTGTTTTTAACTGTACAAACCCTTCTCAGTGAAACTCTCAGAACTGATCCTATAATTATACAGTTAACCTTCTGTTCCATAGTAAAGTAATTAGGTGCTACTCCTCTACTTTCCCTTTAAGTCTTGTTCACTGCAGAAGGTCCATTTGACAGAAGAACCATAAAAATAAGCAAACGGCCCCAGCGTATTTGTGGCACATGTTATCAAGCTCCTACTCTAATTCCAGGGTTGTGGATTAAAGTGTTTCTTATCTACCCTTCCTGGCAGGGCCTCCCTCTGTGCCTGCCTTCCCTTGTAATCTCAAACCTATCCATACATATGCACAGCCAGCCCTCTGTTACTAATGCCTGGAAATCACCAGTTAGAACAGGTTAAGACATCTGTGTGGCTTATGTCCTTCATTACGTTTCCATAAAACAGCCCACATTACAGGGATCTTTTTAAGTACAAACTACAAAACCTTTCAAGGAAAGTGGGGGCAGTAACATTTAACAGCTACACTGAAATTAAGCCTTCAGTGTTCAAAATCCCACAACCACTACCAATTGGGAGGGAACGTGCCAACCACAGATGATGGCAGAGCTGAAAGAGAACTCAGGAAACACCAAGTTCAGCCTCTTGTCACACAGATTTGGGAAAAGAGGGGGCAAAAGAGGTGACTCGCTCTCAGGAGAAGCCCAACTAGAGGTGCAGCTGCCCAAGTGAAACCAGGTTCTCTGGACTCACACTTTACATCGTTCCCCATATCACACAGTGGTTTTCTCCATTTTAAAAAATAAGCCCTAGGAGCGCCTGGGTGGCTCAGTCGGTTACGTGTCTGACTTCGGCTCAGGTCATGATCTTGCGGTCTGTGAGTTTGAGCCCCACGTCGGGCTCTGTGCTGACAGCTCAGAGCCTGGAGCCTGTTTCAAATTCTGTGTCTCCCTCTCTCTCTGACCCTCCCCCATTCATGCTGTGTCTCTCTCTGTCTCAAAAATAAATAAAAACGTTAAAAAAATTTAAAAAATAAAAATAAAAAAGCCCTAGACCCAAGACAACAGTCAACAAACAAACAAACAAACAAACAAACAAACAAAAACCTGATATATGCACGGGCTTCTGCAAACCAAGAGAATGGTGGTGTTCGTGCAACAACAACAACAAAAAAAAATGGCCAAAAGTGATAAACATTTTTTTTAGTTTTATTTATTTATTTTGAGAGAGAGACAGAGAGAATGAGCAGAGAGAATGAGCAGACAGAGAGAATGAGAGAATGAGCAGAATGGGGCAGAGAAAGAGAGAGAGAGAAAATCCCAAGCAGGCTCCGCACTGTCAGCGCAGATCCCAACGTGGGGCTCAAACCCACCAATGGCGAGATCATGACCTGAGCTGAAGTCTAAGAGTCAGATGCTTAACTGACTGAGCCACCCAGGCACCCTGATAAACATTTTCAAATGAAATACAAGGTCCAAGAAACATTAAACTTCAAGACTAACAAAGGTAATTTATAAATATAACCAATTATGAGATTTTACTAATCTACCAAAGTGGCCAAATGTATACATGAATGTGAAAAGTGGGTGCCACAGGAAATATTCCACATCCTGAGGGTGATGGTAATAACTAGTACAACCTTTCTTGAAGGCCACTCAGCAAATACGTAAACAAAACCCTTCCATACATTCAAACTCTGAATATTTCACCATTAGAAATCTGTACTAAAAAATAAACAATTTCATGCAACTATAACAAAATGTTCGCTTATTCATTACAATAAAAATTTGAAGGCAACTTAAATGCCCAATAATAGATGATTAAATATTTTGCAGACATCAAAATCATGTTCACATATATATTTAATCACATGGAAAGAAATTCGTGTTTTTAAGTTAAAAAGGGCAGATTAAAGTGTTACAGTATGATCCTATTAGTAAAATAAATTTCATAGGCATAAACGGAGATGTACAAAAACTGCTGTGAATGGTGGTATTTTGATTTTTGTGTGTTCTATTTTTCTGGATTATTTCACAATGAACATGTATTACTTTTGTGATAAAAAATACATTGCCATTTTGAAAATCTAAAAGGTGTTAAAAGCAAGGAACGACATGACTAACACATCTGCCAACACGTACAGCCCAGCAATGCCTTTAAATATAAAAACGAGAACTCCAAAAATAGATAGAGCTACATTTTCCTAATCCATTTCCCATCATAATACAATACCTGAAATGGCTTATAATTTTTTTTAACTTAGGAGGGTAGGAAAATCCTCATGCAGTTGCCTTCATGTGTGAATGACACTCTTTCATTGTAGGACTATAATGATGATAGTAATAATCAAGCTATCAAAATAATCCATGTAATGTTTTATCCTTTAATTATTTTAAAGGCAAGTATTTTTCTTAGCATTCAAAGGGGTTCTCCATGAAGAAAACAAGGAGAGGTCCTGAGGAGAATCAGAACTAGGCTGAATGCTGTGTGTAAGTATGAGAAGTGACACCTGCTTAAACAGTCACATGGTGATAGCTTTGCACCTGCAGAGGGAGGATGCCTCTCAGAAGCAGGCCACTGAGAAGAAGGAGCAGGTGGACTGCAAAGAAAGATAAAAATCATGCTATTGTTTGTTTGATATAATCACACCCACTATTATTTCTTTCACTCCTCCTTTGTGGAGATAAGGGGAGGAGGGGAGATGCATCTTAGAGACTGAACTGTACATAATTCACAACTCTGAATTATCAGCACAATGCAGAACAAAACAGCAGCTTCACCTTCTGCTAGAAAAGGATGTTTTAATAACCACATAATGGCAATAATTCTTCAAGTTACTGTGCCATCTTCTGTCATTTAAAGCGAAATTAGGGCGCTTTTTTCTTCATGCTGTTTAACCCTCTGTAATGTTTTGATTCTTTGAGGATTTTTAAATATTTTTTTTTCAGCCAGGGACACTCTTTCAAACACACTCTTCCTCCACCCCTGCAAATTTGATCCTTTTCTTCCCCCCCCCTTCTCCCTCCCTCCTTCCCTTTCTCCCTTCCTTCCTTCCCTTCCTCCCTCCCTCCTTTCTTTTGCTGGTAATGTATGTTATTTGCCTCTGGATTGCTTTTCTGTATTATCAGCTCCAAAAAGTGATGGTACTTCAAAGTGACATGGTGGTGCCTAATTTTACAATTTAATGACAATTTTTAAAAGTAAAGAGATGGTGGTTAGAGAAAAAGTCCACAACAGATAATAAAAAGTCATGGAAAACTAAAGTGAGAACATAAAATGCTTAATGAATCTTCCTTAAGTCTAGTGAATACCAGAACCTCTTTCTTTGGCTAGTGGCTAAACAAGGCTCCAATATAATATGGGATTCTGTCTCCAACTGCATGGAAAAGATCAGTCAGTTGCCAAAGATCAGAAGCTCCTTAGGATGGTTCCTTCTAGTACTAAAGACCCTGAAGACAGTTTTATAGAAAAGCCCAAGTTCTACTGTAGGACTTACTTTCTTACTTGCTGGAAACTTTCTAGTGACCCTTAAACCATAACACACATTCTCCTCCGAGACTGTATATATTGCCTAGCCACAAGTTTAATTCCCATTTTATCCAGCATTTATGCATTCTGACTTATTTTTTCAACTTGTCTAATTTCAGACATCTTTGCTCCAGATTAGTTCTTAAAGTCTGAAAACACAGAAATTGCAGTTCTCACTCAAAAACTGGACGGATTTTTGCTAACCATGATATTTTTTTGAGTAACAATCTCCCTTGCAGCAAAACAAATCACCCAGAAAACCATCCCTTCTGTTTGCTTCTGTCTTTGTAGACAGGCTCTTGTTCCCTGGGTACAAAAATCCAAGATCTCTCCAGATAACCATTTTCAGCCTCACTTGCCTGGTCATATGTGAAAAATTCCACATACAGCATTATTTCCTACATTATTTTCTAACCTCTGTGGATGTGGATTTGTAACTTATCTCATGTACAAAGTGAGAGATTTGCAAACGTAATTCCAGGGCCTAGAATAGTGTCTGGCACACTGTAGAAGTTCATGCACCACTGCTGAATAAATGCAGGAACTAATTAATTCTGGCCACCCCATATGAAGACATATTTACACTTCCTCCTTCTCCACATGTACCTTAAGTGTCTCAGGTTCATGAAAAGTGTGGGACTTCTTTGCAAATGGAGCTAACAAGCTCTCTGAAGAAGAATCAGATACATATACATCAGTAAGATATATGCCTCATTTGACAACTAACCTTTTCTTCCAATACAAATGCTATAGCTTTCCTACTATCTTGCTAAAAAACAACAACATCAGAGATGCCATAGACAAGCCTTTTGGCTATAGATATTCAAAGAAATTTTGTGGTGAGTCTGATATACAAGAATTTTATACTGGTCACTTTCTGTGGGGCCACAATCCATGCTGTCTTCCCCATAATCCCAAATGAGGCACCCTGCAGCCCACTTGGAAAAGTGTAGTCATCCATATAGGTCCAGAGAACATCTAGTTATTGAATTTTCCTGGGAATGACAAACAGAGCCCCTGTATCTCATTTTGAGAAAAACATGATCTTCAGTACACCTAGATCTGTAGGGTAATAAGGCAGTTTAGGCCAGGCTTTTGTTAGAAAATGAAAACAATTACTACTGTTTGGAATGTAGTGATGTGTGCTCAAGGCGTTCAACGTGATGAGTTAACATTCACTACACAGCACTAATTGCAAAAGATACCAATGCACCAGGAGGTTCAGTGACTTGCTGGTGGGTGTATAAATGATACTTAGCACCAATGTGACAGGACCTGTCACTATCCCATGTGGCTAGTACATGCGGCTGCTGGCTGCTTGCCCCCCATAACCTTTCTTACATATAGTTAAAGGATCTTGACTTCCACCTACAAAATTAGTCCCAACCCAGCAACTAGACTATTTTCCTTCTGACATAGGACATAAACCCTATTTTACGGATGATGAAACCGAGGCCCAGAGAAGCTCAGTGCAATGTCTAAGGTCAGAGTTCTAGAAATCTAGTCTCCATACTTCCAGTCCAATATAACCAAGGATAGGAGCAGGGAGCCTCCATTCTAAATATTAGCCTTCCACTAATAAGCGAGGGAAGTGAATGAAGATCTGTACATACACATTTTGATCCCAATAAAAATAATGTGAAAAATTAAAAGCATAAAAGGCTGAGAAATAAAAATTGGATAGAAACATGCCAAAATGCTAACGATGGCTATGGAGGCACGATGGATGATTTTTTATTTTCTTCTCAATATCTGCCTATATTTTCCAAACCTGCAACAAACCTTACTAGTTTTATAATATAAAAAAAGAGAGAAAATAAATGTTATAGAATTCATCTGCATTAATGGGACACCCATGGGCAGGTTGGTAGAGCTAAAAAGATGATAAAAACTTTAAACAACATACTTACCCACCAACTGGGGGAGAGAAGAAGCCTCCCTGTCAAGCATGATGGATCCCTTCTCCATACATGTCCTCAGCTCAAATAAGCTGTGAAGGGACAATGTGGCCACATGGGGCTTGCTCCATCTTTCCCCACCCTGTTCCACTTTTTCTTCAAATTTAATCCACCTAGGAACATGAGATTAGTGAGCAGCAATTAAAAGTATTCCAACCTTCTCTGGAAATAGCTACATCAACCCCTCCATCTCCACCCCCACCAGCACTTCCAAAATGTCTCCTTTGATGGAGTCTTAAAAGCTTATTATATCGTTAATTGCATTACCTTTATGAATACACCAAACAGAGTCATTAGACTGCTCCTTCACATGGCGTTAGAGGGAACAAAAATAAACCAAAGGGATCTAAGAGCATCCTTGGTTTCCCACCTGTCTATACATAACCATGAAATCCTTAAGAATGATTATTTTACTGGATTTTTAAAATAACATAGGAAAAATGTGCATTTCAAAATTCTCCATGAAAGCCTACACTATGTAAAAATAACCACCGTTGTGAGAATTCTGTTGTGACTTCACAAGGCAAGTTTCTATAAGGTGAAATATCAATTATGAACCAGTATTTATCTTAATTATTTGAAAAATATGGTGTATGAAGTGGTCAGATGAATATAAAAATTCCCCTTTAATACTTAAAGAGGGCCAGCATGTGTTGCTATGTCTTACTTTGTATTTCTCTGCTGACACATGTTCCCTTCTCATTGAGATTCTAATGGAAGCTTTTCTCTTCAAGTCTGGCTCCACATGTTTAAAAATACACAAGTTCAGTGAACACATCTATTCTGATAATAATAGATCTCCTATAAACCTTAGCAATGGAACAAACAACCCACTGTCTTTCTAAGACTCCTAGATATTTTGATAACTTAGCAATATACAAGCAACTTTTTAAAAGTTTAATGGAAATGAAAGCAAAACACATTTGACCGTCTGTATATTCCACATATTACACATACAGACTTTTTCTACACTGGTAAAGGAGAACATGAAAGCATCGTCAGTTTGCTATTCACTATGACCCAAAGAAAAATGCTTCTTTCTCTCAATTCAAACCTTCTGAAAGATATTGAAAAAGATAAAGAGGGGGTTAAAAAAAACTGTTTTTCTACATTCTTCACCCAAAGGTTTAATGATTGAAAAATGTTTTCCTAGAAAAAAACTAAACGCTCACCTAGCACACTAAAGATGAGAACAAAGGGCAGAGATCAGAGGAAGCTCTACATAAGGTATTATTTATAGACTGCTCACCACCCCCCAGAGGAGGAAAAAAAACACATTAGTAGAACCAGGAGTGAAAACAGATCAAGAGATCAACCACAGAGTCAGAGAAAATTTAGAATTTTAATCAAGCCCAATACTCACATGATTCACAAGTATTTTAGCCATATCCAAAGACTCTCTGTCTCTACTCCTCTCAGGAAGTCCCTCCTAGCCAGAGAACTCCCACATGTCAATGGTAACCTTATCTCCAACCTCACCCTCAATTCCAACACCCTCTCCCTTTCCTCTGTATCCCCCATAAATGTAAACAGTGGAGATTTTTACATATTTTCCTCACAAGTTAAAAAGCCCACATCACCACCAAAGTTCTAAAACTTCAGAAGTGGGCCTTGGTTCTTTCCATAAAAGTAGTTGTGAAACATTCCAAGACAGAATACAAGAACCTTTAATATTCATGTGTATGTGTTGTGTGTGTGTGTAATTAACTTAGTAGTTCTTCCCTTAAGTTGCTATTAGTACTACAGAAATAGAAAGAATGAAAGAAAAATGACAATTTTACATCACACTCTTATAGAATCCTATGGATTTGCCTGAAAGATAAAAGGTAATTGGGTTATTTCAAAAGTAATCATTTTATAGAGTATATTACATTGGTTAACTTTAGGTATATTATCTTTTCAGGCTTGCTCACACAATCTTTAACTATGTTTGTTGATACGTGTTATATAAATCATACATTTTTAAAATAATTTTGAAAAGGGGATGGAGGGTTGGGTTAAACAGGTGATGGGGATTAAGGAATGCACCTGTCATGATGAGCACAGGGTGATGATGTATGGAAGTGCTGAATCACTATATTGTACATCTGAAACTAATATAACACTGTATGTTAACTAACTGAAATTAAAATAAAAACTTAAAATAACTTTGAAGAGTATTTTTATTGAAGTATAATTGGCATAAAATATCCTAATAATTTCAGGTGTATATTATAGTGAATCATATTTACATTTGATGTTATGATTTATTACCCAAGCTAAGGCTCTAGTATATTAAAAGACTCCATAGTATATAAAACCGTGTCAGAATTACATATAAGGATGTTATCTATAGGAGTGATTCCTTGTTTTTATTCCTAAGAGAATTCTTAGTAGCTGAGGGAGAGAATCTTTGGTCATGGGATGTAAACCCAAGATAAATAACAAAAGCCAGCTAGAAACTCAGTAAAGGGGACTCAGTAAAGGGGAGTGTTTTAGACAGCCCTCAATTCCCTCTTATTTTTATTGAATGAGTCCCTCTTCCTATCAGTTGCCATAGATCTGTATTGCCAAATACATACAATGTGACAGTGGCTCTTTTCTGCCATCATTCTCAACTGTCCAAACTATGTAAGTTTATTTTTTTATATGCACCCCTATGTTAATTGCAGCATTATTTACAATAACCAAGATATAGAAATTAGGATACATGATACAAGGTACAAATATATATATAATAGTGATATATGATTCTGTACATATGAAACTGGTAATATCATATATACATGATAAAAATATAATATATAATGGAATATTATTCATCCATAAAAATAATGAAATCTTGCCATTTGAGACAACATGGATGGACCTCAATAGCACTTTGCTAAGTGAAGTAAGTCAGACAGAGATAGACAAATACCATACGATATCTCTTATATCATATGGCATATCTTACCATATGGTATCATATGGTATGATATCTCTTATATGTAGAATCATAAATATATAAATATAAATAAATATAAATATAAATAACCAAGCTCATAAATACAGACAATAGATTGGGAGTTGTCAGAGGTGGGAAGTGAAGGATAGGAGAAATGGATGATATAAGTTTAATAAAAATTTCTTAAAACAAACAAACAAAAAAAGGATCAAAACCCATGCACTCTTTTGTGACCAATCTGTTATTTCACTCCTCTCCACAGTTTGTATTGTAGGTCACCTGATTAGACTTAAATATGACTTTAAACAAGTTTTAAAAGTACATTTAGAATCATAAATCCCAACCAGCTGGGATTTATGGAATAGCATTAGTCACCCTCCCGGAATACACCAGCCCTTTAGGTCAAGATTTAATCACAAATGAATGAAAATGTAAAATCTCAAAACTAGCCAGTTCCCTAGAATCTATGTTCCTAAGGGATAAGTATGATCTCATAGTTCAGTTTAGCTTCTATTCCACTTTGAGTTCAGTAAATATTAAATGCCGTGATGATGTCATATCATAGCATAGCTAAGGACATAAGGGAAACTCTAGGATAATGACTATTAAATTCCTTCAAAATCTATTGTTCTGATTGTTCAAGGAATCGAGTATATTTCCAACATATGCCTTCAGACATAAATAATAGTTTGCCCATTTAAACAGATTGTTCGCATATAGTTTCATTCCAGAAACTACACATGCTATGTCTATCCTCTTCACATTATCAAGGACAAATTTGAAAAAAAAAAAAACTGAAAACTACTCAATTCAAATCAGAACCCATTAAAGAAAAGGCTAAGGCAAAGGTGCCAAAGTTCAGCCTATCCGAATGCCAATGAATTTGTTAAGGTGTCCCAGAACCATGTAATTACATTTTTTTAAAAAACAGACATTTTTATTATAAAATGTACTATAAGCTACTATCCACCCTTCATAGTAACTGTGCATAACAATATATTTGCAATAAAGTTTCCTACTTTTCCTTTTGTCTTGGTACTTGACATGTTATAGGAAAATTTATTTCAGAAGTTAGATTTTTAAATGCTTGCAATTACAAAACTGTTGTAACCTTGCAGGAAGAGTTTCTTAGGTAAAGTTTATTTATTCCAAGGTTGGAAGAGAAAGAAGATGAAGAAGATGAAGAAGATGAAGAAGAAGGAGGAGGAGAAAGTACACTCAGTTGAATGTACTTTGAGTGACTGCCAACCAAACAGTATCTCTCTCGTTTATTGAAGAAAAGAGAAGGCCCACTGGGACTCACTGAATTTTGCAACTTTCCAATCATATGATTAAATGTAATTAAGAAAAGACAAGACCTCTAACTTACATGCATGCCAATTTAACAGTGGAAAATAGATGTGACCTTTGCCCTAGAATATAATCCAACTATATAAGACTATTAAAATAATAAATTTCTTGCTAACTAATAAGTGCCTCATTACACCAAAGAAGCCAAGGCTAGTGTGTATCTGGGATAAATTATGTTTTTAAGGAGACCTCTTAAATTTCTAGATCAACTGTGAAAGTTACTGCAAAACAGTGTATGTAACTACAATTACATAGATGATTATATTCCTTTTCCTTCAGCCTTCTTGTTACAGAAGAAATAAACTTGTTCTGAAATGGAATGTTCCAAAGTAATCCAGTAGAGAAAAGACAGAGAAGTCAGTATATACTGGGAAGAGAGCAGTCTCTCTCCACACCCACATGGTAAGTGCACATATCTATGCTTGATGGCCATGCCCTATAATCAGGTTTTCCAAAGATAGACTGGGTCAGTATGCCAAGTAGAAACACAAATGGGTGTTCATTTGTGCTGTCCCACTGGAAGTAAAACATCAATACCCTTTTCCTCTGTTGGCTGGCTTTCTTGTTGAAACTTGTGATGGCTTTCCTTTTTACCCAGGTTTGGCAGCAAAAACTGAATCACACTGGGAGACTGGTCTTTAACATATATTCTCATAACAGTGAAGTCCAACATTACCCATATGAATATTCCCTGAAGGAAAACTGAAAGCCAATAACCATTTTTGCAGAGACGTCATTGTCTCAAAGAAATAAAGAATGTGAGGGGTGCCTGGGTGGCTCAGTTGGTTAAGCATCCAGCTTTGGCTCAGGTCATGATCTCACATTTGTGAGTTCAAACCCTATGTCGGGCTCTCTGCTGTTAGTGCAGAGCTTGCTTTAGATCCTCTGTCTCCCTCTCTCTCTGATCCTTCCCCTCCTGCTCCCCCTCGAAAACATGTTTGTTCTCTCTCTCTCTCTCTCTCTCTCTCTCTCTCTCTCTCTCTCTCACACACACACACACACACACACACACAAATAAATATTTAAAAGAAAGAAAGAACTTGGGGTGGTAGGAGATAGCAGTAGCTCTTCTTCCTGGCTTTGGGCCAACACCAAAGCTAGACCATGGCTTATTATTTTGCCAGTTTGTATCATGAACCTATTAGCTTATGCCTAGCCACCTTGAAAGTCTTAATAATGAGCATAGGCTTCTTCACTAATACCAAATAATCCATTCTAATTACTGCCATATTACTAAAGGTCAGTACTCGAATGACCTAACACTCAGGAATACACGAATACCCTTCAAAAAAGAGTATTCTCTGCATTCCACTGGTCATATACAATTTCTCAGGTCTAATCATTCTATCCTTTGCACAGTCTTCATTTGTGCTCTATGTTAGAAGAACCAGTAAAAATTCAAAGTTTTAATTTTTAAGAAAGGGAAAAGTAGGGGAAAGATGTTAAAAAAAAAAAAAAAAGAGGGTGGAAGAGTTGGCTGTGCTTCAAACTTCATATAAAGAAAGACTTCCCTTGTGGCTACTGTGCCTTCCAGAAGTTAAATTGGGATAATTTTCCTACTACTGAAACCATTCTCATTATTTTCTGAGACACAGAGCTTAACCTGAACTTCCTGACTAATATTGAATATGCTGTAGTGCTGGGAATCCATATAGGATATTTTTGGTCAAATCCAATCATTAGCCAACTAAAAAGTATAGAGCATTACAAAGGATAGTATTGTGTTTTCTGAGTGTATGGGCTCACAGTAGAAACTGCATTAAGCTAGAGAAGTCTAGTGGGTTAGTTCTCTATGGAATAAAATAAGTCTATGAATTGGGGTCTCCACAGAAGGCAAAGATCTCAATTTTATAAGTCAGCCAGAAAAATATTCATAGAACATTTTCACATATAAAATGAATCCCTTCTAAATACTAAACTTTTATTAGTCTGAGACATTTGAGAGCTTTTAATGGAGGAAAATCTCCTATCACATCTGGAAACTGGACATCATAAATGGTGGTCAGAAATTACTGCAAAAACATTCTGAAGCAGAGAATGTTCCAAGAACTAAAGATTACTAAAAATCTGAATCATTTCTGGAGGTACAATCACCTTCCAGCCTCCCAACAGGATCTGGGTGGAGCGGACTACTAAGAATCAAGGTACTATTTCTCCATTCCTTCATTCTGTTAGAACATATTTCTTGACTATGGATAGTATCCCAGGTAGTTGTAGACTAGAAATATAGTGGTGAACAAAAAAAACAAAAAATTCCTGCCCTCGTGGAACTTTAATTTTATTGGGAAGAGAAAATAATAAGATATGCAATATGCTAAATGGTGGTAAGTGCCAAGGACAAAATAACAGAGGATGGAGGTTATGGAGTGTTGGGGGAAGGTTTCAACTTTAGATGGGGTAGCCACTGAGATGATATTTGAATAAATACCTGAAGGAGGAGGGGAAATGAGCCATGTAGATAACTGGGGTTGCAGCAAGGTGAGCACTTCAGACAGAGAGAACAGCAAGTGTGATGTCCCTGACACAGGAACATGACTGGACAGTGAGTGAACAGGGGAGAGAAGCAGGAGATGAGGTCAAAGATATCATTGTGGATTGTTCATGAGGGAGATAAGGCCAGGTGCAAAGAGATGGACTAATTAGGAAGCATGTGCAGTAATCTAGATGAGAAATGATGGTGGCTGGGACCTGGGTTGTGGCAGTGCTGAATGTGAGATGTGGTGAGATTCTGAGTATCTCGATATCTTTGAGGGTAAAATTAATAGGAGTTGCCAACGGATCAAGTAAGGGGTGTAGAGAAAGACAGAAGGAAAACTCCAATGTTTCTGGCTTGAGTAACTAGAAGAATGGAGTTGTTCACTGCAGTGCAAAACTCTGTAGGAGAAGCAGATCTGAGGCAGGAAGATTAGCAGCTCAATATTAGACATGATATTTTGAGAAGGGGATTAGCCATCCAATTATTTGTTTTCAGTCATATAAGGAAAGAATCTGGGCTAGAGAACTTAAGGCAGATGGCATCAGCATATTGATGAATTAGTTTGAAACTTCAAACATAGGTCCTCTTCTGAGTTTTATCAATGGTGTGCTAGGTACCTTGGGTCTGTCATCAGACAGCTGTTCATCAGTCAGAAAGAGATGACATCAAAGAACTCCAACTTTGGTCAAGTAATATTTCTAAGAAAGTATTATATTTAGCACAGTTGTTTCTAAAGGCAATCGGTTCTCAACTAATCACACTTAAAAAAATATGACTGAGCACCTATTATGGTGCCAGGCACAGTGAGGCACTAGGAATACAGTAGTGAAAGACAGACATGGTGGTCCCTGCTTTCAGATGAATTGGTGTAATGAAGAAGACAAAATGAAAACAATAATATCATATCTACATTTAATTAACCAATAGTGAGGCGTCTGGGTGGCTCAGTCAGTTAAGCATCTGACTTCGGCTCAGGTCATGATTTCACAGCTTGTTGGTTAGAGCCCCACGTTGGGCTGTGCTGACAGCTCAGAGCCTGGAGCCTGCTTCGGATTCTGTGTCTCCCTTGCTCTCTCTGCCCCTCCTCCATTCGCGCTCTGTGTGTGTGTCTCTCAAAAATAAACATTAAAAAAAATGTAAAGAAGTTATAGAGTGTAGACTAGAGTGAGTCTATTTCTTCCTGGAAAGCACCCCCCTCCCACCAACAACACATGGTGTACTCCCACCACACATTCTCTCCAGCAGTACAGTCTCTCCTGGATTGATGACATCACCCAAAAATGACACCTGTGTTGTCAAGGAAATAAGTCCTTAAAGATGGTAAAGTATTCAAAATTATGTGAATCTTTAAGAATCTTAAATGAAAGTACAATGTCCGTTTCACTCAACGTTGAATTACCTACACAGTGAACTGTTACCTCCTCCTTTCTGAGACCAGAGGTCACATAAAATAGAGCCTGTCTTTGACTGAAAGAAAAAGCAGAAAGCTACACCTGAAGTCTACTCTATGATAGGTACTCACACAGGAATTTCAAGATGAGAATAAGAATAACAGTAGCTCTTCTGGTCACAACTGACTATACCAGTATACACACAGGGATGGAATTATAGAGCTATGAGATATGCATGAAGTTAGAGAGGTGCAACGCAGTATCACCCTCAGTTGATAGAACAGGGCACTCAAGCTCGGGAAGACTCCATGAGTACATGACTGGCCCAAAGCTAAGTAGCCCATTAGCACCAAAGCTAAGATTAGACCAAAATCTCCCCAACACTTAATTCAGGCTGCGCCAGTACAATTCTTACTATGGTTTTTTTTTTCTCCTAGAAAGAAGGAAAAGAAAAAATTAAATGGAGATACTAGTAAAAGGTTCCAATTTGAAGGCCTTCTTTTGGAGGATGTTTTATGAACCCAAGGTGTACTTTATGTAGGACTTTTAATACCCAGGTTATAGGTACTGAGAGAAAGGAATGAGAGAGAGTTACTGTATCATGGAAAGAGGTCCTGAAAAACCAAGAATGAAGAGCTTCAACAGGGAGCGTAAGAGGTGGAGAAGTAGAAATGTGCTACAGGCAGTTTTTTAATAAGGAGAAAATATTAACAGAAGAGTGCAAACAAGCACACTTGCTTTAAGTGTCTGTATGTTAGAAAGACAGTTATCCAGCAAATGGAAAATAACATATTTAAGATGAGGTCTCTTTCCTTAATGCTACTAGGAGGGCCAGGAGCAAAATGTAATGATTTTTTTTTTCTGAGCACAGTTTAAATTATGGAAGATAAGAGATTATCCATGGATTCTACTCTACTTTTTTTTTTCTACTGAATTTTTTTTAAAGCAGATTGTTTCCACATGGATAAACTACCTAGAAATTCTTGGTGAGAAATAAAAGCTTCTCTACCATTATCAAATGAATTAATTTATAAAGCTTTTCTACTATTAAAAATCCTAAATGGCTGAAGACATTCAAAAGTACTTTACAACAGGAGCGCCTGGGTGGCTCAGTCGGTTAAGCGTCCGACTTTGGCTCAGGTCATGATCTCACAGTTTGTGAGTTCAAGCCCTGTGTCGGGCTCTGTGCTGACAGCTCAGAGCCTGGAGCCTGCTTCAGATTCGGTGTCTCCTCTCTCTACCCAACTTGTGCTCTGTCTCTCTATGTCTCTCAAAAAATAAATGTAAAAAATTTTTTTAAAAAGTACAACAGAAATAATAATAAATCCATAAACCTACAGAGCACAAGTCTCAGTAACTAAACAAAAATTACCAAAAAAATCCAATGAACTTGATGAACACTTGATTACAAATGATATGATGCATGAAGCTTTTAAGACATGCCCCAGAAATAAGGTGCCTGGCTGGCTCAGTCAGAAGAGCATGGGACTCTAGATCTTGGGGTCATGAGTTCTAGCCCCATATTGGGTGCAGACCCCAGAAAATAAATGTTCTTCCTTTAACACCCAAAAGAACCTCATCCAGTAAAGGAAAGACTATTGGGTTAGTGGTTCTTTATATCTCATCAACTTTTACTGATCGTAGATGATAAAAAATATATTTCTTTCTGGTTCTAGAATGACCTAACAAGAACCAGAACAGCAGACATAAATCTCTTTTCCATCTACATCTGTTGAAGACTTTCACTTATTTTGCTTTTTTTTAAACCCAAAGCCATGATAATGATTTGACTTGCCTCACTTCTGATTATACTGAACACACTTGAGACTCTTCAGTAAGATACAGTGACCTATGTGTGAGCTTCTTTTGCTCACTTCTTTTTTCCCAGTACTTCATGAGTGCCTGACATATACTATGCATTCAAAAAAACACGGGCTGAAGTTAACTGATTTGAATTAAATTACAGACTATAAAAGGCGTGTCTTAACAATATTTTTCTTGTGAAAGTGAAATATATTGAATCTCCATGTGACTATGACAGTGAGAGACCAATAACTACATTATATCTAAGTTTTTATATTATATAATTGCTGTATATCCTAGAATTACAGCGTGGAGTATATAACGGAGTCTACATCCAGAAAGAAAGTAAAGCTCTATTATCATGAGACAAATGAAGCCTTAGATGTATCGGTAGTGCTTAACAATTTACAAAGTATTTCCATATGTATACACGCATATAGACATGTATATAAATATCCATGCTATAATTAGACAAATATTAAGTAGTATTACACTTACATATATTATCTATCTTATATTGCGTTCATATATATTATATGTAGTAGATCATTTTATTGATGATGAAATCAAAGTTCTGAGAAACTGCGTACTCGGCAGCTAACAGGTGAGAAATCTGAAATTGAACTCAGGTCTCTAAACTTCCAATTCAAGTGAACGTTCTACTTGGCTTTTTGTTGGATACTTAAAAGATAATATATTTTCACTTGGAATAATGGCAAGTTTGTGGATAAACAGTCATTGTCTTTGCACCCTCCCTCCTAACTGGGAATGGACAAAAAAATCAGACATGATTTCACAAGATACCCTGGCATGTGGAGACTGTGGACACATATCTCTAGCCTATCATGTTAGGGTGCTTGAGTTTATCTAAGACATTTTACTATTAAACAGCATACGAATGGAGGTTTACTTCTAATTCCTTATAAAGGTTAAAACTGTTACAACACGAATCAATGAAACAATGTTCCAGCAGTGAAATAAAGGGTGTCCTGCATCCACATCAATACAAAAGAGAATTAAAAGAATCCTTTCATTCCTTAACCCAGCCAACATGATGCTCATCAGTTATTCAAAGTGTGAAGGAGAGAGAAAGATGCTCACGGACAACAATCTTGCCCTGCATTTGATTCCCCAGGTCAGCAGTGCACAGCCAGCCATGCCTCACCTCGCTGTCTCCTTCCACTCCATCTCCTGCCCATCCACGGCCAGCAGCTCATCCAGTTCGGTGAAGAGTTGAGGGGGTGCGGGGCTGTCATCCTCCTCACCCAAGATGAATCGGATACGTTCTGCAGCAGGAGAGACTGCGGAAGTGAAAATACTGCGGTTAAACACTGGCTGGACAACCCTGAGGAAAGTGTAGCTTCGAGCTCTTCCTCTGTCCCCAAGGCTATTGGACTTCCCAGCCATGTTTTCCGTGGACATCCTCCTTGCTGGGCCTCCCTTATCCCCAACCTAAAGACAGAAAGAACTCAAAGCCCTTCTCTGTTCCTTCAGTCCTAAGCTGTATCTCAGCTCGCCACCGCTCTCCAGGACAGGGCTCCGGTTCTGTGTGGAGTGTCACAAAGAACCTTTAGCCCTCAGATGAGCTGAGGTCCAACCACATGACCTTCCCTCCTTCCCCACTTATGACCCATCCAAAATTAGTAGACAGAAACCAGCCTGAGCCAATCACTTCTTCTACAGCAATGGGAGGGGGCAACAGAGCACTCCAATCCTGAGTTACCCCAGGCCCTTGCCTCCCACCCACCCGCCCTCTGTCCAATGCCTAAAGCTCATGCCCTCACAGGATCCTCGCTGCCCGTAACTTGCTAAGTGCAAAGTTGATGAGGGAATATTTAACAAGATGGGGCCTCTTCTTTACATAATGGCAGTACCCAAAAATGTTTAGTCACACTTCAATACACTTGAAAAACAAGCCCAAGTAAACTATTGTACACCTGAGGAAAAAAACCTTTCTGACACACTCAAGCACATAATTGAATGCCCTACTAGCTCCTTTTGACCCTATCTCCTGAAAATCTTGTAACAAAAAATTAACTAGAACTTCCCTCAGGTTGTGGTTAATTTTCCCTTTTTTTTTTTTTTAAGGAAAACATCTGAAAACTGATGGCCATATTACAAAACTAAGGCACAGAGATACTCTTTAAAATCCCTGGGTAAAGCCAAGAATGGTATATCCATGTGAATGTAGTCCAGGTACACAGATACATATGTGTGTATGCACACACACACACACACACACACGATTGCAGAAATATATGTACTCAATAAAAAAAGAAAATTCTTACCATCTGAAAACTACTATAATAGGACAGGATGCAATGCCACAGATCAAAAAATACTACAAATAAACTCATGAAAAATATTCAACCTAACTAGTCATCAAAACTAATTATTAAAATAATGAGGTGTCTGGGTGGCTCAGTCAGTTAAGCATCCAATTCTTGATTTTGGTTCAGGTCATGATTTCACGGTCGTGATCAAGCCCCACATCGGGCTCCACGCTGTCAGTACAGAGCCTGCTTGGGATTCTCTCTCTCTCCCTCTCTCTCTCTGCCCCTCCCCTGCATGCTCTCTCTCTCAAAATAGAATAGAATAGAATAGAATAGAATAGAATAGAATAGAATAGAATAGAACAGAATAGAATACATGTTTTACCTATGAAAATGGCAAATATTTTCAAAAATGATCATCCCAATGTTGCCAGAGATTTAGAACATGTACACCAGCACCTCTCAGTTTATGTCACTGGTAGAAGCCTAAATGGGAATATCTCTCTCAAGGGAAATTTAAAAGGATATGAAAATGTTTTAAAAGTATATATATCATGTGAGCCAGTAATGCTACCACTAAAAAGACATTCATTCCAAGTAATAGTTGTTATCTCAAAGACTGAGGTATCCACTGCAACATTGTTGATAACTGTGAAAAATAAAAGCCTAAATGTCCAAAAAGGATTGGTTAAATAAACTGTATTACAACTATCCAATAAATTACCATGTAGTTATAAAACATGAAGTCAAGATTATTTTTTGACATATATACAAGATTAAATGAAAAATAAAACTGCAAAATCATGCAAATAAAGTGATTCCACTTTAGTAAAGAAAAAAATACACACATATCCACAAAATAAAGTCTGGAGTTGAGAGAGCCCTCACTCTGCATGGTTCCAGTGTGTGTGAATTCCAGGCGCCACCATTTAGTTAAAGAACACCAGTCCCCCAATAATACAGTTCAAATTTCAGTTATCATAGTGTATTAACTGTGAGTAATTGCACAAAGGACGAATTTCACTGCAAGCTCTTCAGTCCATAAGTTACTATGTAAATAACATATATACATCATGATCAGTGACCAATCATAATGCTTTTTGCAAAGTCTGTCAGTGATTGGTCACTGGCCATCTGGTACCCAGTTCATATACAGGCAGCAAAGTGTGTATCTGCATTGCCTTCCTATCTTTCAATGATAAATTCATATAATATAAATAACCAAAAGAGGGAAGTAGCCAAAAGAGATGAAAGTCGAGTACAGACAAAAAGTGATATGGTAGAAATGAAATCTGTGTCAAATGTAAAAGGCGTTACAGAAGACAGAACGCTGCTCATGGGGAGGTTGACAATGCCGCCAATCGCCATGTGAGAGAATCTAGACACACAGTCAAAAGGCGCACAGCGCAGCACACAAACTTCACAATGTAAATAACGAAAGTGGCTGAACCAAAACAATAAAGATGTCCCAGAGGAAGTGATGCTAGCAAAACAGAAAACAAACAAAAAACCCACACACATTAAAAAAAAAAAAACTCACATTAAAGGAACTCTCAGAGACATTTCTTGACATGGAAAGCAAAAAGGAGAAAATGTTGAAAGCGGATCCAAACTTAGAGAGGAGTATGCAATTTGGTTGGGAACAGAAAAGATGCTTGCTTCATATCATACGTTGTACAATGGGACGAAGGCAAGTCTATTCAAACTACTTCTGAGAAGATTTTAAGAAGAAACAAAACACTTTAATCTCAATGCTTCTGATGATTTAGAGTGTGCTAAATATTAGTTTTACTATTTTTTTTTCATTTTCCTGTATCTTTATAACAAACAGCAAGAAAGATTTCAATGACACGGCAAAATTTTTTAAAGGTCAAAGAAAAATAGTAGCTTTTCTCATTGATTATTAGGATTGTTTTGCATTAACTTCAGCTTGAATAGTCATATTTATGGCCTCGCACTACCACGCAAAGCAAGGACGGCCTATATATACAACTTTTAAATGTTATACAGTTTATTTCTAGGGCTTCTATTTTCTTCCTTTCACTTTTCTATCTGTTCTGCAGTGTGCACAATTCATTCATGCATTCATTCAGCAGTATTTATGGAGTACTGTCTTTGCTCTAAATAGGCTTAGTTTCAGGCTCTGAAGATAAAGGAAAAAACTTGACAAGATCCTTGTTCTTATCAAGTTTACATCTCTAGAAAGGGATGCAAACATTAACTAATTAATTGTTCAGTGAATAATTAATTGCTTAAATGAATGAATAAATTAGTACATAAACCAAAAAAAATATATCTGCAGACTGTTCTGTGTTTGCGGAACATTCAAATAAGATAATTGAATATATATTAATATAAGATACAATATATTTAATTTCAGTAATTAGAGAAAAAATGACTGTGAAATTTCTTAACATCTCTGTGAGAAACAAAAAATAAAAGTTCCAGAACTTTTACGCAAAAAGACTTGCAATGCCTTTCCAACCAAGAAATGGAAAGTGTAATCATTCTAGAGAATCATGGAAGTCATGAAAGAAATGATGGGGGTGGGTAAGAAATGATGAGTACAATTTGGAATCTGTCTAAGACTTCAGACTACTAAAAATGTGGTTATACAATAGTGGTTCTGAAACAGACAATCAGAGATTTGATGGACTTTTCATCAACGTTCAACATCAAAGATTGCCGAGGTAGAACTAGCTTTTGGAAAGGAAAAATTGTACATTTAGAGGATCAATTTTTTTGTTCATTTCTAAAAACGTGATGTTAGTCCCCACCTCTAACAGAGAAGAATAAATCTTTCTCCTCATTAGAAAAGAGACTCTACCTGCAGAGCCACAGCACATATCTCTGCTCAGCTCTGATCCAAGGAGCAGTACTCTGAGATCCAGGATCCTCAAATGAGGAAAGCACAACTCACTGCTTATCAGACAGACTTAGCTGTGGCTTCCACACACTGGAATGGAAGAAGGCTGTGACATTACTACCAGTTCGCACTCTCTGGGTCTCATGTGTAACTTGTCTCATGTACTAAGCACAGCTTCTGAACGACCAGTATAACAATCCCCTTTGGGATAAAATTCCAAAATCTTGTGTCATAAACTCGCTTGATACTCCAGTAAGTTTCTTTCCTCAGTTGCTCCCCTAAGGTTCCCCAGAAATTAGAAGAGGCCACAGCAATTGTACTGCGAATACAGACCTGTGGGAAGGGCATGCTCTGTAGCCAGCAAATACCCTTCCCCATTTCTAACATCATTCTGAACATAAAGATATGCAGAATGAGAGTCTCCCTAATGAAGGATGTCAGGAATTCATTTTTTCCCCGTAACTTTTTTTTTTTTAACGTTTATTTATTTTTGAGACAGAGAGAGATAGAGCATGAACAGGGGAGGGGCAGAGAGAGAGAGAGAGGGAGACACAGAATCGGAAGCAGGCTCCAGGCTCTGAGCCATCAGCCCAGAGCCCGACGCGGGGCTCGAACTCACGGACTCACAGACCGTGAGATTGTGACCTGAGCTGAAGTTGGACGCTCAACCGACTGAGCCACCCAGGCGCCCCTCCCCATAACTTTTAATCAAATAGGGAAATGAGCTAAATAGAAGACATAGCATTGAGATTAAGCATATAGACTCTGGAACCAAACTACCTAGGTTTGGATCCAAACTCTGCTACTTTTATGCTGTATGACCTGAGACAAGTTAATTACCCTTTCTGTGTCTCAAGTTCCCCACCTGAAAAACAGGATGGTGATGATCATTATAGAGGCTAAAATACAAGGTTTAAATTAGTTTAAAAATTGCCAGCCCTTACCAGCAAAACCTGACTAGCTTCTAAGAAAGAAAGTACTCACAGATATTGGCCCTAAGAGCCCCTATATGTTGAAAATATATAAGGTAGGAAAGAAAAAGGCCAAAAGTTCTGCACATGTTACTTCAGTGAATTTAGTAGCTTTGGTAATGAGAACATAAAGGTGTACCTTTCTGGGAAACAGCCAATAAAAGAACAGGGGAAAATAAACCTTTTTAGTCTCACTTTAATACGGGAGGGGAGAAAACATCAGAAAACCAACCTGCATTACAGATGAATAGATTATGATTCTAAGTAATAACTAACCTAGTTTCATCACAAAAGAGAACCTGGAGAAAAATGAAAGAGAGTGACAGGGAGACAGGAAATAAGGGAGAGAAAGAAAAACTGTCAAATTAATCCAATCACCTTTGTCAGAACAGAAGGCCTGTAGATCAAAGCCAAGTTAATGCCTCTAATCTGCCTTGATTTTTTTTTTTCTTCTTTTTTTATTCTGCCCTCTGGTTAGAATGTGTTTTGGATTTTTTTTTTCAAAAAAAACCAAAAATACCCACTCCCACCGCCAGCACCCACAGCACACATCACGTACACATCATCACAACCAAATGATTGCTGAGCCTGAACTTGGCCTCAGAGCAGCCACTGTCTATCAATCAAAGATGATGTATGAGAGGACACTTCACCCTGCCTGGCTAAACAGTCAACTCTCAGTTTGCCTTTCATGTCACTTTGGGTCCAATCTGTGTGTCCAACCAGTCTCCTACAACACCCCAGAAGTGTCTGGTGACAGAAGAACATACCTGCTCAGTTTTGCAC
This sequence comes from Panthera onca, assembly GCF_046562875.1. Lineage (NCBI taxonomy): Eukaryota > Metazoa > Chordata > Mammalia > Carnivora > Felidae > Panthera > Panthera onca. The sequence continues at coordinate 57,419,551 of NC_138342.1, read as the reverse complement.
CAAGCTCAGCCAGGAGTCCCAGTGTCACAAGCAAGCTCAGAGGTGTTTATTGCTACTGTCACAGTTCATCTGCTAACCTGTGTCCCAGAAGATGGGCAACGGCAAGAACAGAAACCTACCCTGGCCCCGTTCAGGAATGAATTTAAGAATTTCCGGAGAAGGACCACAACCTCAGCAGAAGGTAAACAGAATTTTGTGATTATGGGTAGGAAGACATGACTCTCTCTTCCCTAGAAGAGCTGACCTTTAAAGGACAGAATTAATCCAGTTCTAAGTAGAGAACTCAAGGAACCTTCACAAGGAGCTCATTTTCTAGCCAAAAGTCTGGATGATGACTTAAAACGTATTAAGCAATCAGAATTAACAAAGAAGTGGACGTGGTTTGGACAGTGGGAGGCAGTTCTGCTTATAAGGAAACTATGAACAAGCCAGGCCATCCTAGACTAGCTGTAACAAGAATCATGCAGGAATTTGAAAGCAACACATTTTTTCCATAAATTGATTTGGAGAAATGTAAACTTCTCCCAGAATACCCAGGTGTTCTTTCTGGTGTCCAGGAGGAAAAAAGTGTTATGTATAAATTTGAAGTGTATAAAGATAACAATTAATGTGAATGTGTTTTCTGATTTACTTCAAGTTGCTCCCTCTCCCCTCTAATTATATATTTTAATATTAGGAAAAAAAGACTTTGGTTGACTTTAGAACAATGGGTAATTATTTCTTTTTTTCCCCTTAATCTTTTTTAATTTGTTTATTTTTTAATTTACATCCAAGTCAGTTAGCATACAGTGCAACAATGATTTCAGGAGTAGATTCCTTAGTGCCCCTTACCCATTTAGCCCATCCCCCCTCCCACAACCCCTCCAGCAACCCTCTGTTTGTTCTCCATATTTTAGAGTCTCATGTTTTGTCCCCCTCCCTGTCTTTACATTACTTTTGCTTCCCTTCCCCTATGTTCATCTGTTTTGTATCTTAAAGTCCTCATATGAGTGAAGTCATATGATATTTGCCTTTCTCTGACTAATTTCGCTTAGCATAATACCCTCTCTTTCCATCCATGTAATTACAAATGGCAAGATTTCATTCTTTTTGATTGCCGAGTAACACTCCATTATATATATACACAACATCATCTTTAACTGGATAATTATTTCTAAGCAATGTGTTTTATTTATTAATCTTAATCTTAACTAGACTATAATTAAGATTAATCTTAACTAGATTATGCCAAATACCATTTGTGGAACTTTTTTCATTATCAGTCTGAATACTCATCAAGGATGAGCACCTGCCTAGGGGTAGCACATCTACCAAGACACCAAAGTGGGAGAATCCCCAGATAGCATGGGTTGAAACCACGACCTTTAAAGATAGGAGCAAGACAGATCTGTGAAAAAGTCTAAAATAAATTATACATAGAAGAGCTAGAACTCAGATATTAACAGAAAATTAGATCAAAGTAGGGACATGAATTACTCTATGTATATCACACTTCTGAAAAAAAGTTCTGTTCGCTCAAATAGGAAATCAGTGAGTTGAGAACTCCAGTATAATCCATATGGATAGTGAAGAAGCAGGTAGGAGACCATCCTTTGAAGGTTAAAAGATAAGGTCTGAGATATCTAAAAACTCTGTTTCTGATCTTGGGTGAGATTCCATGAGACACTGCAATACAGAACAGGCTTCTCTTCACAAAAAAAGAATAATAACAGACATATGGCTAAAATTAAAAATTCAAAGGCATAATGAAGTGAAAATGGATAATGCTAGCAACCAAAATTAGTAATTAGAAACTAAACTTCACAAAATTATCAAATTAAAATTAAAACATGTTTTATCCATCATGTTAGCAAAGACTTTAATTGTTAGATACCCAAAGAAATAGCCTTTTCTTCCTTGTAAACTTACATAAACTTTTTAGAGTGTAAGTTAGCAATATCAATTAAAAATCAAAATATTCTGGGTTTGGAGCCAGAGCTTCTGCTTCTAGAAATTAATCTTGAACAAAGAGATGGACCCAAGAGTATTTGTGGCACCATTTTTTTTTTTTTAGCTTGGAAGCAGCCCAGCTGTTGATCAGTAAAGAAACAATGGAAGGAAGGAAGGAAGGAAGGAAGGAAGGAAGGAAGGAAGGAAGAAAAGAATATACCTGCTCATCTTCAGATCTTTTTTTTCATTTTTCCTGCCTATTTATAGTCTTTTCTCTCCTCTCTATCTAACTCTGACTCAATTTCCAAGGCCCAGCTGAAAATTCTATCTTTTCTAATAACTTACATTAACCATTCACAGAAACATGAATCTCTCCTTTATTCAAACCATAACAACACTTTGCCTGAATTATCATTTGGGCACCAACAAATATATATCCTGGCCATTATTACCAAACTTTTGTTGATGTGACCTCTCTCAAAACTAATCACCAAGCTCCTGGAAGACAGAGTTTTGTCTATGTACTTTCCTTAAAGACCAACACAGTTCCACGTACTTAATCATCACTTGAAATATTAATGAGTTAGATATGGATGAATAAACCCTGGACATTTTCAAGTACATGAAGACGTAACCATCTGCAAAAGGAAGCCTCCATTAAGAGCTCTGACATGGAAAATACCTCAGTTTTAGAAGCTGTCCTTCTTCTACCCTCCCCTTAATCCATCTTTGCAGTAGCTTGCACAGGGACCAAAATACAGTCACCGTTTCCTACTGAGTAAGCTGCAAATAAAAGAATGAACACTTCGACCAAGCTATTTTCCTCTGGTAGATGTAATCTCTTCCTACCCTGAGGGACCACAACATTTAATCTGCACTTCTATTAAGATATTTACTATCCACCACTTTGTGTGTTATCCATTGCTGTACTTGGTCTTTGCACCTCTACCAAGCCAACCACCTGCTTCTTCACTCACCTAAGCTATTCTTGGTGCCCACCTTGTGCACAGTCAAGTTATACAAAAAAAAAAAAAAAGAGAGAGAGAGAGAGAGAGAGAGAGAGAGAGAGAATGGATATATGAATAAGAAAATGAATGGAAGAATAAACAATATATATTCTGCCCCAGTTTCTGACAAAAAAAAAAAAACACTTTCTTTCTTTGCTCCTTTCCTCTGCTTCCCTGAGGCTTAGCAATAATTAAAATATAGTTTTACATTCTCATTTGATAACTTAATATTTATTAATTTTTAGTGTATGAGACACTACGTTATTTGTTCAGAGTATACAAAATATTTTTGAGATAAGGTCCCTAACCTTGGGGAACGATGGGGAAAATGCTATCATTAAGAATGTAATATGCAGGGGCCCCTGGGTGGCTCAGTCAGTTAAGCGTCTGACTTCGGCTCAGGTCACGATCTCATGGTCCGTGAGTTCGAGCCTCACGTCGGGCTCTGTGCTGACAGCTCAGAGCCTGGAGCCTGCTTCGGATTCTGTGTCTCCCTCTCTCTCTCTGCTCCTCCCCCGTTCATGGTCTGTCTCTCTCTGTCTCAAAAATAAGTAAACATTTAAAAAAATTAAAAAAATTAAAAAAAAAAAAGAATGTAATATGCAGTTACTAACATTTTTGAATGGTTAAATTGTACCAGGCACTGTGTTAAGTGTCCTTCAGTTATTATCTCTTTTATTTTATACAAAAATATGAATTATCTGCTGTTATCAGTATCTTGTATTACTCATATTACAGGCAGGGAAACTGAGTATTTAAGAGACTAAGGGACTTCCCCAAGATCACACAACTAGTAAGTGATATAACCTCAACCCTGCCTGTGTTATTTCCAAGCCCACTTTTTAGCCACTATTCTCTAAAAGATGATCTCATTTTTTTAAAAAAGTGCTACATGAACAGTACAGATAGTAAATATACTGAATTTCAGAAGAGGCAGAAATCATAATGGCATATGAAATAGTCCTAAAGTAAATTAACTGAACATTTGGTTCATTATCCACCAAAAGGCAGTTTGTGAATGTGCCCTTTTGTTTTTGGTCTGGAAAACATCCCACTGTGGCCACCCTACAGGCTACCAAAAAAAATTTTTTTAATAGAAATAATGATGATAATGAACAATTCATACTGAGCATGACAAGTTTACATGCAAATTCCCTTCTGCGGGTTAAATGAAGACCTATTGATTTTGTATTTTCTCCTTGGCAAAATTCACCATCTGGTAAAGTCTTAGCTCTCAAACCAAAGTAATAAAAAGAAATTAATTTTTATCTCTTTGAGTTATCAATGTGCTATCACCAACTGGCTTACATAATTATCATATTATATTTCTGTCCATTCAGAGTTAAAAGTTTGTAGGTCAACACCACGCTGCTAAAACTTCCACAATTTATCTAATTATTAGATCATAGTAATAATCTAAAAATACACTTAAATGTATATATAAAATTCTCAAACTTCAATTTCACATCCCTAACTGTAAGAACTGAGAAATCGCTAACTAAAGCTACATATATAAATAAATCTTTAAAATACACACATGCATTGTAGTGGCTATCGGTTACTTTTGCCCATTCAGTACCCCTAATCTCTTTTTCTGATAACAGCATCCCACTTGCCTTTGAAAAACCATTTTTATACTTAGAAGTTCAATGAGGATGAATCACTCCCTGTGACCCAGGTCTGGAGAATGAGAATGTCACAAATCTTAGCCACAGCAATTAATTTTTGACTGGACACTTTACCTAATCCAGGACAATCAGAGTAAATAAGTGGCAGCCTTTTGTTGGAATTTCCAGGAAATAAATTTTCACTTTATGCTAAGGTGCCTATAACGGCAATAAACACTTTGAGTGGGGATGACCATCTTGCAACTCTAAGGGAAGAGTCTGCCTGAGAATAAAATAAACATGGAAGAACTCAGAACCAAGGCAGAGACAGGTTACTGGTGCCATTATTTAAGCACCTAGATTCAGCCATGCCTAAAGACAGGTACTTTTCAATCTTACAGGACAACTCCCTTTTACCTTAGAGTAATCTAAGACCATTTTTTTTGGTCACTTGCAACCAAAAGTGTCCTGATATATATGTCTGTGATTCCATTTTAACAGGTCAGAGTGGAACTAATTCATATAAGCCATCCACATATTAGCATCTTCAAATTAATTGCATTGAAGAACCTGTTTTTATAGAATCCAGGTTTTCTTGGAGTGATCTATACAAGGCATCTAGACTTTCTCCATGCCTTCACATACCTCCACCCCAATAAATCCAGAAAATGACTATTGATTTACATGCTGGCAGGCTCTAGACAGGTAAATTAGATGGTTACTTTTTCTGTTTCAAATTAGCTAAGAAATTGAAACAGCCAAATAGCATTTATTGAGATGAATAATTTTTTTAAATACTTAGGTATCCATGTATTAATAAACTCCCACACATGAAAAACTGTCAATTATCACAATTATCCTTAATGTGCCATGACATTATTATTCAGCTATAGAAAGTCAATGGTGCGAGGAGCCTGGATTTCAGAACGCTACCAAACTATGTGATTTAGAAGCAGAGTAAGTTCCATTTCAGCTAGCAAAAGGCGATTAAGAACTAGAGTTTGCTGAGACATTTTTGGAAAACAGCTGTGTCCTTAGCCTTTCTTTTTCAAAATATTGAGAAAAATAACTTACCTAGAGTTTACATTACAAAATGTTATCACGACCCAAGTCATAAATATAAGATACCCAAAATTCTTTAGGACAAAAAGGTGGTAGCCCATACATCCCCCAACTTATCCTGTCTTCCTCCTTTATAATTTCTGCCAACAGAGTGGGTTGGAAAAAATGAGAACTAGGCTCCCTGTCAGTAGTGTTAAATGTAGTGCTAAGCCATTTACAAAGAATTAGTCTCAGTGATGGTCTTAGCAGTCAAATAAATTTTATGTATGAAATTCCAGACTTTTTGGTCTGCCAAGTCTTTTATTAATTATTCCAATTATATTAATTATATTATTAATATTATTTCAATATTTCAAGAATCTCTACCAGAAAAACATAAAATTCAAATCAGTCATTTTGGGGTTTTGGCAGCCTCAAAAGTGACCTAAACCAAGTAACTGTTATGGACCGAATTGTGTCCCCCAAAATTTATGGACTGAAATCCTAACCCCCATTATGATAGAATTTGGAAATGGGGCTTTGGGAGGTAACTAGGTTTAGAGGAGGTTATGAGGGTGGAGCCCTCATGATGGGATTAGTGCTCTTATACGAAGAGATACCAGAGACCTTGCTTCCTTTTTCTACCCTGTGAGGACACAGTGATAAGGCTGCCACCCACAAGCCAGGTACTTCATCAGGGAACCAAATCACCTAGCACCTTGATCTTGTACTTTCAGCCTCTAGAAGTGTGAGAAATAAGTTCCTATTGTTTAAGCCATCCAGTCTGTGGCATTTTATTATGGCAGCTGTCATGGATTAATATAATAACTAAACTAACTAATGGTGAAACTCAACTTTTTGACTTGTTTCTGGGTGTTTCTTTCCACAATATCTTTTCCACAATATCATTTTCCTTATTTCATTTAAGCCAAGTTTGCATGGTATTCATGAGCCTTTTGGGGGAAGACAGGCTCAGAGAAACCAATTTCATTGACTCTGCCCCAGCTGCATATTACAAGAATGCATGCCCACTAATAAATCCACCTGCCAAGTATTTGTTGGGTCTGCAAGGGATATTTCACACATACTACTTTTGGCTCCCGCCCCACCGTTGATGTCCTCTGTCTGCAAAAGCACCTGGAAAGGTACCACATTAAAGACACTGTCGCCAGGGCACCAGTGTGGCAATGTCAATACCCTGCCAAGGAATTCAGTTCCCAAAGTCCCCCAGGATGTGATCCCTGAGGCACCAAAGCAACACAGTGGTTAAAAAAAAAAAAAAAGGCAGGTGACCAAGAACTCTAGATGAAATACCATGACAGACAAGACGATAAGGATTTGGTAAGTCAGTACAGAGTTCAGGATGTTGTTCTGCCCCTGCTTGAGTCCTAAATTATCTTTTGACACCCACCATATATCAGGAAATTTCCAGAAGAAGAGAAAAGGATGTACTCAAGTAAGGAAGAGGAATTCCTATGACCACGTGCATCTACCCACGTTTACCAACCAAGGTATTAAAATTACAAGTTACCTAATGCCTTATGGATCTGAATAAAAATGAACTTCTGGCTCTTGTGTTTAGCTTTTTTTCTAGTCTTTTGTTCAGATCAAATCATTTTCCCCAAAGACCTGGCTATACCCAGACTTTCTTTCAGTCAATCAATAAATTCTTAATAAATTCTTGCCTGTCTATCCCGGTTATAATTGGGTTTCTAGCACTCTCAACCCAAAGGCTTACTGTTTTATATAGTGCATACAGAAAAAAAACACCAGAACAATATACACCAAATGTCAACAATTATTATCCCTAGATGATGGGATTATAGAGGATTCTTGTTTTACTCATTTTGCTTCTGTGTAATTAACAAATTTTCTAAAATTAACATTAATGTCATTATTATAAGGCAAATAAACCAATTAAGGTATCTTTAATTGCTAACTTGAGGACAGTCATGTCAAATTAGAGCCAAACACTTCTCTACCATACTTGAAACTGCAGAATCTTGATTATCTTTCTTAAATGTCCAAAACAAACACAACGTGCCAGCAATGCCTTTATTGCGGCCTACAGATTCCAACAGCCAATTCTGAACTATGTAACAGGACTGGCCATGGTTCTGAAAGCTAGCAGCCATACTTATCTAAAAATAATCCCATGGACACAGAAGAATGCGGATGAGGAGAGGGGCTTCACGCAGGTGGCACGGGAAGGTAAGATGCTTTCTGTACATAGTAACTCACCCATTAATTAAGATGGTAAAGAATATGGCCACCCAATAACCTCTTCCTAAAAGTTCCTAATGCATGTCACAGCTCTCATCTCCATTTTCCTTTAATTTCTTACTCCCTACTCCTCCACTTCTCTTTGCTCTGCCAGAACTGTCCACGATAAGGTTTACATGATGAATCACTCCACTTAAGAGTGAACACATCAGCAGTTTCTCCAGGTTCAACTCAGAACAATTATCAGCACAATTTATACCCTGAGGTTTCTAAAGTCAGACTCAATTTTCATCAACATTAGGAAATCTTCAAGATTCCCAAAATAAACTCTACACATTTGCTCAAGTGCAGCTACTTTCTATACAAAGTAGCTAAATTTATTGTTCCAAAATTAGTGTCACAACCACCACGCTAATGCTGCCATTAGAGGCCTCCACAAGCCAAGAAGACATCCTCCCCTCCTGCAGACTGTCTTTCAAAATGCATAAAAGGATAAAGGCACCAAGCTTTAAAGAATCTTCAGAATTTCTGACTTCACCCCTACATTGCCAAAAAATTCTACCCATCTTTCCTGGATAGCAATATTGAGAAAATGTGATTCAAAATAAAATCCCATTTTAAAAGGGGAGAGAGGGGAATGCAGCAATCAAGGAAACCTTACATAGGCCCTGGTTCTTTCTAAAGAAAAAATGGTCACATTTCTCATAGATATATCAATGGTCTAAGGATTCTGACAGAACTCTGAACATAATACAGAAATGTCAATAAGATTCTCCAATGAGCATTTCTGCCTTATACAAGTCTGCTCTGGGCTGAGGATCCAAAATTAGTGGCAGTGAGCCCCAATCTCTCTTAATTACATTCTCAGTGAAGAAAAAAATTATTTAACAGGTCCCCCAACACTATCCACTTGACATTTATAGTTTTAGTGTTCTCAGACAACATAATTCTTCATTTACCTTGTTTTATCTGCCCGAAAGACTGCATTAGGAAAGCCAACCAGCAACACATACGTCCATTAGCCAGCAATGACCTCAAAACTACACCAGAATCTAGAAGCCTACTTGTAAAACTTGAGTTGAACTACTTCAAAAATGGCACAGGAATAACAAGAGCCTAATGAACATAAACAACTAAGTTTTCATGCTATTTCATTAAGTACTTTTCCAAAATATCAACAGGCATTTGTTAAATCCATTTTCAGTAAATAATAAAATGGAATCAGATTAGTTTCTAGAACTGTATTTTAGAATAGAGGAACATCATTTGTTAGATCAGTGAACTTCCTTTTCAACTACCCATATAGCTAAACCACACAAAGCTGATGACCAACACAGATCAGGGTGTGTATGTGGGCTGGTTAGGATCTCTGATTTCCTCTGAAGGTGTGCTATGAACAATCTCCGTACTTCACAGAGTAATATCAATAAAAGTAAGGGAATCACCCTCTTCAATGCGATTTATAGTTGAAGTTTTACTATAATTTTCCCATCCAACATTTCTTTATCCTTTATTAAAAAAAAAAAAAACCTGTGCATAACACTTTGAGTCATCTAAAGATAACCTCAGTTCATCAGGGAAGTAAATGAGAGCCACTTCAAAAGAGATTCATTATTAACAGCTTCCTGTTCAGAAAGGACAGGCAAAGAACTTTGTCACTTCTAAAGCTTATGGTGGACTGTGTAAGGTATAGCTATTCCTTAACTGGGTGTAGAATTTCCAATTAATTAAATATCAATCATAAAACTTAAGAGTTCCTTTGCCTTCCCAGACAACTCTTTCTTTAGATCAATCACAAATTAGTTTAATCTGGTTTAGAAATAACATTTGTCAATTTATCACACTCTTTAAGAACTATATAAGCTGAAATCTGTCTTTCCTAGAACTCTGCTTATAAAATGCTTTAGTATCCTTCTAAAGCAGAGATTAGACATTCATCTGAAAACTGTCCAAATCCCTCTGCTGCCTTCCTTATGTGGGAAAAAGCTGCTAGCAAACGGGGATCACTGGGATTTGGTTATGAAGAATGAGACAGGAAACTTCTAGTAAGGCAATAGAAGGTACTCAGGGCCTGCAAGGCAAGAAAAGCCAAAATCCATAAGAGAAAGCCAAAGTACACATGCCAAAGCCACCAAATATAAACAGCAAACCTAAAGGGACCAGAAGGAAGAATCATGGTCAAGTTACCAAGTCAGTAGGATCTAAAGGTCAAGGCAAATATTAAATATAAATACTAAAGTTGTCTAATAATGTGAAAATGAACTTAAGAAGTACTGTTGTTTGGGGGCATGATGGGGAAGTGTTCTCAATAAATTTTAGGAAGGATTCTTATCAATAAGATTCTAAAGACCCTCTAAGCCTTGCTGATATGTTGGCAAAATTCCCTCAAGTGATCAGTAAAGTGTCTGTAGCAGCTGGTTCTCAAAACTTCAGGGGAAATGGATCTTTATAGCTTAGGGAGCATTCATTGATCAGATGGGGTTCTGTACATGCTCTCCTGTCTAGTGATATCACAGGAATTTACTTCTTGAGACAACATGACCCTAAATAAACAGTAATCATGGATGGAGTCATGTTTCATCATGAGTGATTCAATTCTAGAATCAGAATTGTAAGACCTAGATTCTGTGCTCAGCTCGAATTCCATCTGATCAAATCCCCCTTTACCCTCTGACAGCTTTCCCATCTGGCTGACAAATAATAACAACCGGAAGACTGAAGAGATTACAAGACACATCCATGGATAGTGGAACTGAATTTTGCTCTTCTGCTTTACAAAAATACTCGGAAATACAAGACAGTGCCATTATATTAAATGATCTGCTAATGTACTATTCATTCCGTCACTTTTGATCTCATCTTTCCTTTGAGAAACAGAACAACAAATTTTCAAATGCAAAGATTGAAAAAGCTGAATTTGGCATTTTTGGAGGGATAATCCTTAGCAATAGTCTTACCCTTTGTTTCCCCTATTATTTAGTCAAAGATTTAGTCAAAGTACTAACTAGGAGTATTTAGACACTGGCCACATAAAGGAGCTGTAAAATGAATGGACATGTTTACTCTTCCTTTTTCAATGAATTTATTATCAACTATGGAACAAAAATAAACCTCAGTGACAGTGACCTAAAGTTGGTAAAGGCACATAACCAACTCCAAAGATGGGAGTAAGCACGAAGCATTTAAGATGATTAAAAAGCTGAGACCTGGTAGTTGTTGGGGCACCTGGGTGGCTCAGTCAATTAAGCATCCGACTTCAGCTCAGCTCAGATCATTATCTCAAGGTCCATGAGGTCGAGTCCCATGTCAGGCTCTGTGCTAACAACTCAGAGCCTGGAGCCTGCTTCAGATTCTGCGTCTCCCTCTCTCTCTCTGCCCCTCCCCCACTCAACGCTCTGTCTCATTCTCTGTAAAATAACAAACATAAAATTAAAAACAAAAAAAGCTGAGACTTCACTGAAAGAAGAAAAAAGCATGTGAATAAGGACGGGGATTTCCAAAGACAGAAAGGGAAAGGTATGCATGATGGTTCACAGATAAAAAGAACATGCAGTGAAAAGAACTAAGCTAAGTACAAGGGTGACTTACTATGATGAATGTGAGAAATTTATATAGAGCACAAGTCATACTGACAATCATTTACTTTGTCTCTTCAATAGTATGTCTTCAAAACAAATACACAATCAGCAACCCAAGAGATACTCAATAAATATTTAACAATATTGGTTATCTCTGAGCTGCATGCAAAATACATACACATTAAGACTGTTACACCCTAAAATATGCTCACCCAGTGTCTACTCTTGCCTAAGACAGATTTTAGGAAGTGTGATTCTCTATTACAGTAGAACAAAATTCATGTTAAAATAAAATGTGTAAATCAGTCCTTAACCATGCTTCTAAAAAGAGTCTTAATTTTTCAAAATAAGAACCCAAATATTTTTACAGATTCCATTGTTGGTTTACATAAAAATAAATTATAGTTATTAAATAAACTCTGAACTTCTGCCTTGTATACTCAAAAAAGAAAACGAAAAAGAAAACTGGCCAATGCCCAGTTCTTATAATGTTATATTCATCTAATCCTACTTTAAATCACACCCAAAAATGCCACCAAATAGTTATTTGTAATCTCAGCTAAATAAATACCCTAAAAAGAATTCTAAAACTCAATTCCTAATTATTTTTTTCCTGGCCACTAATATAAAATAGGTCCAAGGCAATGGGGTGGCTCAGTTGGTTAAGCATCCAACTCTTGATCTCCTCTCAAGTCATGATCTCATGGTTTGTGAGTTCGAGCCCCAAGTCAGGCTCTGCCCTGACAGGGAGGAGCCTGATTGGGATTCTTTCACTCTCCTTCTCTCTCTCTGCTCCCCACCCTGCTCGTGTTCTCTCTCTCTCAAAATAAATAAATAAACTTAAAAAAAAATAGGCCTGAACATTAAAAATTGGATTCTTTAGACATTAAATATTCTCCTACAGAGTGGTTCATCTGAGTCATATAGATGGCTATGTCCAAGGTTTCACTTCAGAAACATCAACTACAATCAATATATTTCTGAAATGTTTGTATGGTATGTCTCACCATGAATAACAATGGGTTAATTTGCCTCTGAAATTAGAATGTGCTGAGTTGAGTCAAAAAAAATGTGTCCTTTCACATGCTGAAATCAAGTTCACTTCATAAATGAGTTTCTTTTCTATCCTGAATCTTGTCCTATTTTCAATGATCAAAGACTTTGAGAACAATCGCTTGGCTTACAATCTTATTTGGGATATAATCACATATAAGCAAACTGGGCTGCACAACCCCCTGCAGACTTTTCTTCCAAAGCTTAAACTGCTATCATCCATTATCACAGTATTTCATTATTCTGTCAACTGACCGCCACTTGCAAGTTTCTTCAAAAGTTAGTTACTAATATGGGGTTTACTGAGAAGTCTTCAGCTTGCTTTCTATTTTTTGTGGCCAAGCAGTTTAAACTGTAATATTTGCATTAGTTAGGGCACTTGATCGGAAATACTACTTAATGAGGACATCCATCAGTAAATAGCACCTACTGGGAACATATATTATCTCTTCTAAGAAATACTTCTAGGGGCGCCTGGGTGGTTCAGTCATTTGAGTGTCCAACTCTTGATTTAGGCTCAGGCCATAATCCCAGGCTCATGGGATCAACCACCAAGTAGCGCTCCACGCTGACACTTAAGATTCTCTCTCTCTCTCTCTCTCTCTCTCTCTCTCTCACCCTCTCCCTCACTCATGCTCTCTCTTTCTCCCTCAATAAGAAAGAAAGAAAGAAAGAAAGAAAGAAAGAAAGAAAGAAAGAAAGAAAAGAAAAGAAAGAAGCAAGCAAAGAAAGAAGGAAGCAAAGAAAAAAAGAAGCAAAGAAAGAAAGAAAGAAAGAAAACAAACACTTTCTATACACTCCTATACACTCCATATACTCCTACAACCTAAGGATTATTATGTCTATATTCAAATGAAATACATTCTAGGAAGTTACATATATTACTCAAAGTACAAATATAGTAATTGGGGGATCTAGACTTAAAATGTAGGTATAGATTTGGCTGACCCTAAAGTCCACACTCTTTTTACTATAGCATGCCTCCCCCCTTCAAATTCTATTTCTACTGTATTTTAAAACACAGGGCACCCTTCACAGCCCATGCTCCATATCTCAAAAACATATCTGGTCATTTGAACTCCTTGAAAGTGAGTGATGTTAAAATCTTGATAACAACCTTTATTTTTCTTTTCTGTAAAGTAACCAAGCACTATATATATATATATATATATATATATATATATATATATATATATATGCATATATATGTTTAATGTTTATTTCTTATTAAGAGACAGAGCGTGGGCAGAGAGAGAAGGAGACACAGAATCGGAAGCAGACTCCAGGCTCTGACCTGTCAGCACAGAGCCCGACGCGGGGCTCGAACTCACTAACCGCAAGATCATGACCTGAGCTGAAGTCCTACGCTTAACCGACTGAGCCACCCAGGCACCCCACCAAGCACTCTATATTACCAAATGCCTTCCAATGAGTGTTAAAATGTTCCTACATTAAGCTTGGGATGGAGCTATTATTCCTTTACTTTTCAACAAGCCATCCATTCTATTTCTTTTAATTTATTTTCCTCTGATTCTAAATGGCTTTAAGAGCTGTCTAAATCCATTCCAGAGCTCAAACAACTTTGCCTATAAACTTGTCAGTTTTAACTTTGGAAGTTACAGATCTGTTTAAGAGTCAGATGAACTGCAGACAAACACAAGCAGAGTTTTGTGTAAAATGAGTTTTGTGGCAACTGCTTTGGAAAAGTATTTTCTTCGAGCTCATCAAACAACTTTCAAGACATATTTAAAAAAAAAAAAAAAAAACAACATTCATGGGGGCGCCTGGGTGGCTCAGTTGGTTAAATGTCCGACTTCAGATCAGGTCGTGATCTCGCATTTTGCGAGTTCAAGCCCTGCATCGGACTCTGTGCTGACAGCTCAGAGCCTGGAGCCTGCTTCCGATTCTGTGTCTCCCTCTCTCTCTGCCCCTACCCTGCTTGTGCTCTGTCTCATTCTATCAAAAATAAATAAATGTAAAAAAAAAATTTTTTGAAGAAAAACATTCATTCCAGGAATAAAACTACCCTAGGGTTTGCATGGGCCTAAGTTTGAATGATGGGTGTACACTGAAAAATAAGAATAAAATCAACTAACAGTGCATACACACAACCTCAAAAAATCTTAGAAGTTAAAAAAAAAGTATCTCATAAAAACTGGCTAAGGAACATAACAATTTTAAGACTGTCAAGGGTCAATAAATGCTTAGAATAATTCAGGACATTAGCTGAAAAAATACCTTTCCACTTTACAGCCCTGTTTAGAGAGCTTTAAAAACACATGTGACTTGTGTTTTAAAATGGTCTATACCACCATGGTGACCAGCTGACCACTTTGCTTTATGGGTCCATTTCCCTAATCTCTGCCATGGTAAAATATGTCAAACAGATGTTTATAGGCACATCTCTTAGCAACATATTTGGTTCCTATTGAAAACATTTGCAGATCTACATTACAAATGCTTGCAGAGTTATTTGCTAAGGTCCAGAAAGGTTCAGAGGGAGGATTTTCTTCTCTACTTCAAGTGCAGCCACTCTGTTTCAGAAGTAAGGCTGTTGGAGAATAAATTGAATGAAGCCCAGTAGATGACATTCTGTCAAAACAATCTGCAAACATTTATTTTGTTGCCACAGTTCAGCTGAAACCAGTTCCTACTGAGATACCGACACTGCTATAACGTTGATTCATGCTTTTGTGGCTTCAAAAATTAATAACCGTAACTTTTATTTTTTAAATGCTCTGGAATTGCCAGCAGTATGCTACCTCCAACTGGCTCTAAATAAAGCAGTTCATGATTTGACTTGTTGTCAAAAACAGGAAAGCATCTCTCTCCAAAGCTTTGGTTCCAAACTAGTTTCTCATGCAACAAAGTAAAGCTACAGACTGTACTTCTGCCTTTTATGCTCAAGAAGCAGGTGAGAGAGAACTTCAGAGTCCTCAATGATGAAGTCAAAAATTAAGACTTTCGGGGCGCCTGGGTGGCGCAGTCGGTTAAGCGTCCGACTTCAGGCAGGTCACGATCTCGCGGTCCGTGAGTTCGAGCCCCGCGTCGGGCTCTGGGCTGATGGCTCAGAGCCTGGAGCCTGTTTCCGATTCTGTGTCTCCCTCTCTCTGCCCCTCCCCCGTTCATGCTCTGTCTGTCTCTCTCTGTCCCAAAAATAAATAAAAAACGTTGAAAAAAAAAAATTAAAAAAAAAAAAAAAAAAATTAAGACTTTCAAGGACTTTGTCATCAAATGTATTCCTGAAGTTTAAAATGCCTATGCTACGGTCATTAAATCTTTCAAGATACAAACCAACCTTTAGTCTAATGGGCGTGTTCTTCAAAACTTTAACCAGAGGGGAGAGCTGAGACATCCCCCCAGCCTCAAAATGTCTGTGTAAGTCTCCATGCTGTCTTTAACCTTTAAAGACTCTCATGGATTTCACATTTAAAAATAATACTTCTGTTGGTTTTATTATAAAAATATTTCTTTGCAAAAATCCAAGCAACAGTGATGTTTCAGGTAAATATCACATGTTTATCCTGCACTTCACACCACCCAACCCGGGGAGCACCTGGCGCCCAGTCTGAGAAGGAAGTCTTCTCCGCCTCTATTAAAGGTCTAAGTCATTGCCGGCAGTCAGCTCTGCAATGGCTCGACACGTGACAATGACCTAACTGACAAACCATAGTCATAACCAAACTAATCATGATAAAGTAACATAATGACATTCAATATCTCTTATCTATTTTTGTTTTCCCAGGAAACCCGGATCAAGCCAAAGTCCTTAAACAGCTCAACTTCTCGGCCTTGGTGACGTGTGAACTATTAACGGTGATTTGCGACAGGCCAGCTCTGCCTAAATCTATGGTATTTACACGAGTCTTAAGTTTGATGCTACTGAATACAGAATACAGAGAAAAGCAAAGAATTCCTTGGGAAAGGGAGGAACCTAAAAAGTCAGCCAAATTTCCAGTCTCTCAAGATTTAGATAGTCATTGTTTGGCTTGATAATTTTATAAATTCCAAAAAAATCAAACCCATTATTATTCAATATATTTGGCTTATCCATTCTCCCTTCAGTAGCATAACTAAGGGTTGACTAAGAATATGCAAAGTACCTGCAGTCTGTGATCCTATCAGGCTATTGGTTCATTCACAAATTTGTAATAGGTATCTATGATGTGCACGCACTAGAGTGCTCTGCGTGGGCTCATATCCCGGAATGGAAAAACCCGCATGTAAACAGATAATTATAGTAATTGTGTTAAGTGCTTTTGATTTATTCATTCATCTCAAAAACACTTACTAAGCACCTACTGTGTACTGAGCCCCTACTAGGCACTATGCTAGGGGCTATAACAGATGTTATAGGGGCTATAATGTTGTTTTCTTCCTTAAAGCACTCTGAGAGTCTACAGTTCAATGTGGCTGGAACACAAAGCATGAGAAGAGAGAGGAGACTATAAAAATAGGTATGAGATAAATTGTGAATGGCCCTATATGCTTTGATAAGGCATTTAGACTTTATCCTATAGTACCAATAGGGAAGTGTTGAAAGCCTCAAGCAGGAAGTGGCAAGACCAGATGTGTATTATAGAAAGCTGTTTAGAGCAATGTCATAGTCGATGAAGTGAAGGAGGGAGGGTATTCAGCAGTTCTTACCACAATGAAGACATTTTTAAAGTTGTGATTAGTAGTCATAAAACCTACTCAAGTTGACTGCTCTTGGCAGCTCAGTATCTTTGTTTTCTTGGCCGCACACACCTTGAGAATGTAGCTTCCCGCCGTTCATCTCCTTACATCTGTGGTAAGGTTACCTTCCCTCAAAAGCATACTCAGCATTTCTTTTGCAAATCTGTTCACAAATGCACTGCTTTCACTTATTAGACAACATCTGATCAGATTACCTTATTTTCATCTATACTCTTTGCTTTCCTAAAAAATTGTGGCAAACCTAGGTATATAGCATTTCCTGCTACAGCCTAGTATACGACGGTATTACTTCTGATGGTGATGGTTTAGGAAGGCAACCCAAAACTCAGACTTCCATTTTCTTAGCTACTTTCATTCTACATTCACCACCGTTAACCCTTGATAATCAGTTACACTGAAGTATCTTTAAGTGATTTTTCAGATTCTCGAAGGCGATATTTAAAGCAGGCTTTTAGCTAGACAACATCTGAGTTGTGATCTCCAGTCTTGATCATCAGATTCATCTGAGGTAATTAAAAATACAGATTACCAGGTTCCCAAGTAGATCTGAGGGAAGAGGGGTGACTCAGGAATCTGTCTTTTTAGAAGTCCTCAATGAGGTTAAGAATTAAGCTGGTTTGGTAAAACCCTAGATGGAAGCTACCCTAATGATTTCCTTATAATTAAAGCAGCATTAAGCACATATTTTTCTCTTAAATACTTTAATGAAACTTAGGCAATCACTTTAAGTAATTGCCACCCATTTAATGTTTACTGAAACAGTTTACAACTAATTCACATGCCATTTTCTAAACGCTTCAGGCTTACTTGGCTTTCCTGCTGTGCATTAAGCAGTTTGTTAACCATTAATAAAGAGCGAAGAAAAATCCGAACCTGGAGGTCATTTTAACAGTAAAAGGGGCCGCCAAGAAGCATGATTTGTGATTAGCAAAATACATGTGAGTTCCTTGTAGCATTAACCAGAAACTTATGATCAGTGCTTTAAAGCAAGAACAGGCCATGAATACGCAACCTGTTTCTTAAAATAAGTCACCTTCTCTTTTTGTCCTCTGTCAGTCAGAAAATACACAGGAAAATACTATTTTTGCATTTAACAGAAGTATCTGTGAGGCAGCATTATTGATAAATAAACTCAGGACAAATATATATGTAAATGAAAAATAAAAATTGCTAATATCTAATAAGTGATTACTCTTCCTTAAATGTAGTATTCTTTCTAAGTTCTTTGCATTTAATTTTTTTCCATGTAATAATTCTAGGTACCATAATCATCTAGATTTTATAGATGAGGAAACTGCAATGAGAAGTAACCCGTCCAAGGTCAAATGGTCAATAGGTGGCAGAGATAGGAACTGAAACCGGGAAGTCTGACTTCAGGGCATCTGCTTTTAACCACCCTGGTGCACCGACGCTAAGGTAATTACAGGCCTGAACTGTGTTTGACAGAAACACTGGAAGGAATGGATCTTCAGAACAAGCCAGGCTTGCAACTGAGCATCCAATTCACTACTGAGGGCCCACCACATGGTACGCGCCACACTCCACGCTTTGGGAAATACTAATACAAAGATGAATAACACATGGTCCCTTCTCATCTTTACTGCTTTTCCATTGCCATCTCTTTCATAAACCTCTCCCTGACTCCAAAGAGATTTAATCAGCGTCTTCTGTAAGTACCCATAGGACTTTGTGTATGTCTCTCAAGCACTATTACATCGCTTTTCACACTGCAGGATAATGAAGTCTTGATATGTCTGCCTCTTCTTCCAGTTGGTTGTAAGTTCCATGGAACTTTCTGTGAACAGGGAGCAAGCCTCAGTTCCTTGTCCCATACCTAGATTCTAGTGCAGTATGCCTTGGCACACTGCTATCTCTCAACAGACGTTTGATAAATGAACAATTGAAATACAGAGGGAGGAATGCAGAAGTGAAATAACTTGCTCTACGACTCACAGTACACTTGCGGCAAAGATGAGAAAACAGTCTGTATATCCCAGCCCTACCTAGTCAAAAGTTCGAATATACTATGTGCAAGACACTAGTCTCCTCTTTTGCTAAAACTGCAGGACTTAACATTTTATCATATATTATGAAACATAAAATTTTGTTCACATTTCATCTTTATGCTTCATCTCTCATTTAACATAGTAAATCATTATAAGCAGGGGCCACTGCATACCTCAATTTCTGTTGTCAGACCATGCCCAAGGCATGCATACCTGCAATTTCATTTTCAGGAGAGTCCGCTGAAGAAGCCCATTCTAAAATTGAAGTTTCAGAGAGGTCAAGTCACTTGGCCAAGGTTACACAGGTAGTAAGAGACACACTGAGACTTAAATCTGACTCTAAATCCCATATTAGTAACCACTGTACTATTTTTGTGCTCTCAAAGATCCAAATATCAGCTCCACCTTTAACTAGAATGTGACCGTGAGGAAAGTATTTAACATTTCTGAGACTCATTTTTTTTTCTGGCTTTATTAGATAGAATTAACATATAAGATTGTGTTAAGTTCAAAGTGTAAAATACGATCATTTAATACCAGTATACACTGTGAAATAATTATCACAATTAGGTTAGTTAACACCTCTATCACCTCACATAATTACCGTGTGTGTGTGTGTGTATGTGTGTGTACACGTGTTTGTGTGTGTGTGGTGAGAACATTTAAGATTTACTCTTTTAGAAACTTTCAAGTATATAATACAGTATTATTAACTATAGTCACCCTGCTGTACATCAGATCCCCAGAATTTATTCATCCTCTTATAACTGGAAGTTTGTACCCTTTGACCAACATCTCCTCATGTCCCCCACCTCCCAGTCCCTAATAACCACCATTCTACTCTCCATAACTTCATAAGCCTCATTTTTATCATCTGCGAGGTTGATACCGAACTTACAGGAATGATATAAGGATTAAATGAGATAATAAATATAATCTGTCAGTCACATAGTAGGTATTCAATCAATATGTATTGATTGGCCCATTGACTAATAATCAGATTTTGTTCAGCAATTCAGCACATTTGTTAACAGTCCATTTAGATAATAAAACTCCTCTGAAATGCTGTGTTATAAAGCAACTCTGTTGGAATACCTCTCCAACTAAGGAGTTCCAAGTGTTCCACAAAATTAAAAGTATAAACAAAAGTAAGATTCCACAGTGAACAGAGACACCTATAGATTAACATTCTTCTAGGAACCCTTTTTATTATCCCTATTTAAAGAGTAGGGATTCTAAAGTACAAACTTAGGGGCACCTGGGTGGCTCAGTCAGTTAGGTGTCCAACTTCAGCTCAGGTCATGATCTCAAGGTTTGTGGGCTCGAGCCCGACATCGGGCTCTGTGCTGACAACTCAGAGGCAGGAACTTGCTTCAGATTCTGTGTCTCCCTCTCTCTCTGCCCCTCCCCCACTCTTTCTCTCTCTCGCTTTCAAAAAAATAAACATAAACAAACAAACAAATAAACTACAAGCTTAAAAAATATGCCCAAGTTCAACTCAGTAACTGGGGAATCTGGAACCAGAATCTAGTTTCATGTTGTACTCATTTATTCACAGCTGCCTTGCTTCCATATTAAGGTGTGGCTCTTTTTCTAAAAGCAGTTCCAAACTGAAACAGAGTTCCTACCCAGCAGAGGAAGGATCCAGAAGACCTAATTTCAGATTCAGGCTTTGTCACATACCACCTCTATGAATCAGGCCAAAGTTTCCTCATCGATGGAATAGGGATGAAACTGCTTTCTCACAGGACTGCTAAGGATCCAATGAGACAATGCATAGGAATGAGCCTAGCATAGAGCCAAGAATATAACAGGCACTTGATAGATGTTGATGAATCTGGAGATCACAAGATGCAGCAAAGCAAAGTGTTGTTGCCTGTTTTCTTGCAAGCATTCAAATACAGGAAGGAAGGAAGGAAGGAAGGAAGGAAGGAAGGAAGGAAGGAAAGGAGGATGTGATATAAGGAGGGAAGGAGGGAGGAAGATAGAGGGGATAGATAGGAAAGGAATGTAGAAAAAGAAGGGGGAGGGAAAATAAGAAAAGGAAATTAAAACATCTATCTTGGATGTTATCATCACAATTATGTTACTAAAGAGCGAGGAAGCTTCAAAGTCACACACAGTCTTACAATTTTGATCCTGGATTACAAGGGTAAACAATGGCCTCTTGTTTTATTCTTTCTGCTAATAGTAACAAAAATTGTGATTCCTAATCAAAAAATCAAAAAGTGAAATGGGATGGGACATAAATAGATACTTTTCATCCATATGTACTAGAAGAGTCACTTTTCAAGCAATGGTCCATGGGGAAGACACCAGGAGACAAAAAGCACGTTAAGGTATGAGCAACAAAGTCACCTGCAAACATTCTGACAGAGCAACAGAGACTTGTCTCTGCTGTGAACCAGACCTCACAATCGTGCAGATGCCATTTGAGCTAAATTTTACCATAAACAACAAATCTGCATTCCTCTACTCCCAAAGAAGCATTTTATGAATAACCAATCTACTGTCTTCCTACCTCATCTTAGCATTTCTCTCTCTTCCCTTCTGCTCATTCCTCAGATTTACACCCGTAAGGTGCCTCAAGTTCCTGAGATGCATGACTCAAGATCACTACCACGTTCATAGAAGAGACCAAAATCAAAGCAGAGGAAAATAAGATCTGATGGAAATTATTTTCAAGAGGGAAAAAGATGGGCACAGCTTGATTGTTATACTTTTATTTTTGGCAGATGATAAATCTTTTATAATAAGAATGTATTGTGAACACCAGAAAAATGATTACTATTACTACAAAAAGTGAAAAGTTTAAGGGAACATGATAGAAGTAGAAAAACAATCTAAAATTCATTTACCAAAATCTACGTTTGGGTATAGTATATGATGTTTTGCGCAACCAAACTGCCCTCTTTAGGCCTAACACAGCACCATCTTTCTTTCCCATAAGGCTGCAAACTCCCAATCTTAGTGTTACCTATGGGTCTTACAGTGAAGGACTGGGCACCATCACCACGAAAGGTCACCATTGAAACACATGTGTCCAGCCTAAAAACAGGCTGCTGAAAACTATGCATTTGAGACAGACTGCCTGCCTTCCAGAACTTCAGCATACCTGGATGTGGAAAACAACCAACCAAGAGCCAACAATGCATGTAGTACACTTAAAAGAGAATGAGCTACAGGCAATTCAGTTAAAGACCCACAGGCCCATTTCCACACATTCCTTTTGCCACAAAGGTGGCTGTTTTCTGGCCATATTGATAAGGAATATCTGTTACCTTCATACTCTGTGGAAGGAATGAATCAAACAATAATTGCGGTCACAGAGAAAAGTCACGGAGTCACAGAATTTAGATCAGGAAGGGACCTTAGAAAATATACAGAAATAGTTTTACAAACAAAAAACCAGAGGTTCAAAGACATTAAAGGAAATGTCCATGTTCAGCAAGCCATTAGCAGAGCCAAGAATTTTTTTTTTAATTCATTTTTATCAGCACACTGTTCTTTTTACCACTACAACACGCTTTACCAATAACCTGGTTGTTCTGGAAGTTTTAAGAGATTTCCTTTGCTAAGCCTGGTTGGGGGGAAAAAATCACCACTACACTATTTCCAGGCTCACAACACTAAATACACAGCTTCAAATTCAAATATGTGCCTCTTCCCTATGTCCACGATAATCAATATCATTCCTAGCTCAAAGCAGAAATAAATAGCATCATTCTAAGCTCCACCATCTTTTGCAATACAACAAAGCACCAAACACCAAATACAGAAAATAAAACTGGGAATGTGTCAGACTTCATAGTAAGTGTTATTCATTTCCTCAGCACCTGTGTCCAAATGCCTAATTTCCTATGACCTAGACAACAGCCAAGCTTATCGGTGCCAGTTGGCTGATCACATATCCTTCCCACTTTTCTGCCTCACAGAGAGCAAAAATGAATCTCTTAACTTGGCTAATTCAATAATTCATTCAAACCCAGAATAAAACTTTTCTTGGGAAATATAAATGATAGCCCCATTATGAACATTTAGTTGTGTGACATGTTTTGCTTCAAAAAGATGTTATAAGAATAAACATAATAGCTAAACTAAGAAAGAAAATTAGGATATCACTGAGGTTAAACCCCAGAACACATTTTCATCAGAAAAGTTAAGAGTTTCTAATGAAAACAACAAATAAATAGAAGATGAAGCCAAAGAATGAAATGAAACTGACCACTCACCTCCAAGGCTGGATAGATGAAAACCAAGTCTCAAATGAAAATCAGAAGCCCTTCCATAAACTGGGAAACACAAAACCTACCCATACCTAAACCTGAACTATTTCCTGTTGACATGTTCTAACCTGAAGATGGCCCCAGTGTCCAACTGAGGAAACACATTTTCCAGGATGTGAAACTCATCTTCGGAAATACTGAATACTGAATTTTCTTTCCTATACTGTTTGCTGTGTAAAAACAAAAACAAAAACAAAACAAAACAAAAAAAACCAAAGAGCTAGATAATCTCTGATAAGTGTACTATACATTTGACCATATTTGTGCATTTGGTGACTCATAAAAAATGCTGTTTTAAAAGTTGACAAATGCTACTCTTTAAGCATCAATGTAAAGGTAAAAGACTATCAACCTTAATAATTAAACTCAATCCTTCAAAATGCAGCTTTTCACCAGGCTATGTAGAAACTTAGCCTTTATTGATCTCTGCTCTCTGTCTCTGCTGCTCTCAATCCAAGGCTGTTTGCAGAACTCCAGTATGAAATTAGCACTCCTGTGATTTTTCACTCCTTACCCCTTAAATGAATATGCCTTTTGACCACCAAAGAAGGGTATATCAAGTTTATATATCTTCCCTGAGCTTAAGACACCTCATGAGATCTTCATTACTAATGTTCAATTATACTGAACAAATTTAGAATAATAACAATAATTAACATTCATGTGGCAGTTTACAGTTCACAAAGTACTTTTTAAAGAAAGTATACAGCTTAATTTAAATATGTCATATATTGGAAATCCACAGGCAAAAAATCAACCTTTATCAAAACCTCGCATCTTATACAAAAATTAACTCAAAATGGATCATGGTCTTAAATATAAAATGTAAAACTCTTTCTTTCAAGTGTTTTTTAAATTCCAGTTTGCTAACATACAGTGTAATATTAGTTTCAGGTATAGAATTTAGCAATTCATCACATACATACAACATCCAGTTCACATCACAAGTACCCTCCTTAATACCCATCATCCATTTAACAGCACCTCCCCACCATCCACCTCCCCTCCAGTAACCCTCAGTTTGTTTTCTATAGTTAAGAGTCTATTTCCTGGTTTGCCTCTCTTTTCCCCACCTATGTTCATCTGTTTTGTTTCTTACATTCCACATATGAGTGAAACCATATGGTATTTGTCTTTCTCTGACTTATTTCTAGCATAATACTAACTCCAACCACATCATTGCAAACAGCAAGATTTCATTCTTTTTTATAGCTAAGTAATATTTCATTGTGTGTATACACGTGTGTGTGTATAGAGAGAAACACACACACATCTATATATATACACCACCATATTTGGGCTCTCCATAGTTTGGCTATTGTTGATAATGCCGCTATAAAATTGGGTTGCATGTACCCCTTCGAATCTGTATTTTTGTATCCTTTGGGTAAATATCTCATAGTGCAGTTGCTGGACTGGATGCAGTTCTAATTTTAACTTTCTGAGGAACTTCCATGCTGTTTTCCAGAGTGGTTGCCCCAATTTGCATTCCCACCAACAGTGCAAGAAGGTTTCCCTTTCTCCACATTCTCACCAATACCTGTTGTTTCCTGTGTTGTTAATTTTAGCCATCCTGGCCAGTGTGCGGTGGTATCTCAATGTGGTATTGATTTGTATTTCCCTGATGATGAGTGATGTTGAGCATCTTTTCATGTGTCTGTTAGCCATCTGGATATTTTCTTGGAAAAGTGTCTATTCATGATTTCTGCCCATTTCTTAACTGGGTTATTTGTTTTTTGGGTGTTGAGTTTCATAAGTTCCTTATAGATTTTGGATACTAACTCTTTATCAGATACGTCACTTGCAAATATCGTCTCCCATTCCCAAGGCTGCCTTTTAGTTTTGTTGACTGTTTCCTTCGTTGCACCATTTTTATCTTAATGAAGTCCCAACAGATTATTTTCGCTTTTGTCTCTCACCTCAGCAGACACATCTACTAAGTTGCTACAGCCAACATCAAATACTGCCTGTGTTCGCCTCTAGGATTTTGATGGTTTCCTGTCTCACATTTAGGTATTTCATCCATTTTTAATTTATTTTTGTGTATCATGTAAGAAAGTGGTCCAGTTTCATGCATAAAGTGCTTTTAAGTATACTTTGTCATTTGAGGCTCACAAGTCCCAACTAAGCTGGGAAAGGGAAATGGAAACAGAGCCTCAGAGGCTCATACTGCTATTAAGTGGCAGAAGCAGAACTCAAACCCAGGTCTTCTGATTTCAAATACTATGCTCTTTTTACAGTGGCATAAGAAACTAACATATTGGTAAATTTTAAAACTTTATTTATGTATAAATATAAGTATATAAAAATATATAAGTATACATGTATGTATATGCATATATGTGCATATGTGATACATATGTGTATAAATATGTATATATGACATATATACACATACATGCATAGGACAAAGCAGACAAGTAGAGGTAGGGATAAGGATACAGAACAACCACACATGAGAAAACAAAGAATAAGCAGTTTTTAACAATGTACGTGTGATATGATTCTGCAAAAAAAAAAAAGAAAAGAAAAGAAAAAGGCATATGATGCTACAAGGGTAGCTCCAGTGTTAAGGGATAATAATGGGGTCAGTACACTAAAGAGGTTCAGCATATCCCCCTGGAGACACAAAGTCATTCCATGATCTTGATGGTTTACAGCACAGGGTCTGCAGTAGCAAGCTGTTGGGCAAGGTACAGTTAATGCAGATTCTTCAAGGACTCTATCCCACGGCCAAATCTCTAACTGAGTTTTACAAGGACCTCTTTGTCTTGGGCCCCCTCCCAACACATGGGAAACCTCAGAATGTCTCTTGCCACTGAGCGCAACTAAGCTGAGCCACTGGGTATTACAATGGCTCTCAAGGGTGGCCAGCCAGTTGAGCCAAGACATAGTTCCAGTATTTCTCAGTCCTGCAAACAACCTATACTTTGTACAAGCTTGTCTTTTATCTTTAATAAAAGGTTAGGGGATATTTTTTCCCAATAATGCTTTAAAATCCAGATAATATGAGAAAACAAAGTAATATCCAGTAGAGGATAATTTCTTATTTTCTGCCCTTTATTTCCTATCACCCAGCCAGTAAGGCAAACTGATACAGTCTGTGAAATGACATATCTATGAGGACAGAATATTTCTCCCTTTTAACCTAAGAGAGAAGATTTTCAAATATGTGTAGTAAGGAGAGAATCATTTAAGATTATCAGCTCCACAATATGCTAAACATACATAAGTAAGCCACTTTTAAAATTAGGAAACTATTGGGGCACCTGGGTGGCGCAGTTGGTTAAGCGTCCGACTTCAGCCAGGTCACGATCTCGCGGTCCGTGAGTTCGAGCCCCGCGTCAGGCTCTGGGCTGATGGCTCGGAGCCTGGAGCCTGTTTCCGATTCTGTGTCTCCCTCTCTCTCTGCCCCTCCCCCGTTCATGCTCTGTCTCTCTCTGTCCCAAAAATAAATTAAAAAAAAAAAAAAAAAAACGTTGAAAAAAAAAAATTAGGAAACTATTGGGACGCCTGGGTGGCTCAGTCAGTTAAGCATCCGAC
This sequence comes from Panthera onca, assembly GCF_046562875.1. Taxonomy (NCBI): domain Eukaryota; kingdom Metazoa; phylum Chordata; class Mammalia; order Carnivora; family Felidae; genus Panthera; species Panthera onca. The sequence goes on along the minus strand of NC_138342.1, from coordinate 57,392,580 downwards.
TCTTAATTTCAGCTCAGGTCATGACGTCATAGTCATGAGATGAAGCTCTGTGTAGGCCTCTGCACTGAGTGTGGAGCCTGCTTGGGATTTTCTCTCTTCCCCTCTCTCTGCCCCTCCCCTGCTCGCTCTGTCTCACTCTCTCAAATAAGCATTAAATAAAATGAATAAATAATAAAATTAGGAAAATATTAAGGAAACAGCACATACAATCAGTAAAAACCATCAAATCATATTTTAGTCTCTCCAACCTTCTTTTCTGATGTTTAAAACAGTATGATTTAGTCTGCTATATCTAAAAGTAACTAATGGCCCCCAAACAAAAATATGTCCAACTGTGAATAAAAAATAAACTCAAGAAGCCTAGAACTTTGCCATTAATCCAGACACTTTTCATAACATAGAAATGCTGCATGTTACCAAAAGGTACAAGTTGGAATTATAGGCTCACAGTTCATTAATCATTACACACGATGTAGGTCAACTGCTAATTGTATCTATTGCAAAACACAAGTTAGTATCTTTTCACATGTACACTGAAATGCATGTAAATCCAGAGAGAATGGACAAGAAAGAAAACCCTAGTGAGGACTCAACAGCAAAAGAATGAAGAGAGGCTTTGATTTTCTGTTCCATTATTTATTGTGTATTATATTGTTCCTTACTCCATATTATTTGAACTACAGAAATAAAAATACATTCAAATTTTATTTGTATGAGATAAAGAAAGAAAGAAAGTGAAAAATGAAACAAATTTAAAATTTTTGGTTCAAGCAAGACCACTAAAGACCTGGAAAGCAACACTGAGTGATACAACACTTTAGAAATGGAAGAGTGGGCTGGTGTTGCCACAGATAAGCCTACTTTGTCTTAAGTGACATCATTAGGGATTTCTCAAAGTGAAAAGGTGGAAGGGACTACACACATTTCCTCACCAATCAATGTTGAAGAACTATGAAAAGGGATTCAGTTACACGATTGCCTTCTTTCTTGAGAAAATCAAGGTCAAGTCCCTGAAAATGTCTTACATTGGTATTACAAAAGATCTGAGCACTTCAACCCAAAGGTAAAACAGCCCAGAGTTACCACATAAATACCTAGGGTTCGAAGCTCCAGGGTCTAACCTGCCCCCATAAAATCAAGAGACAATCACTCTCCATCTCTAAGTACAGACATAGAGCAATGGTTTCTGGGTGCTGGAGTCTCATGGAAAATGAATCACACTCTAAGCAGGGTAAGAGTATTGGTGGATAGCTCTGAGGGAGAATCTCAAAGAATGGCAGGTGTGGGGAGGAAAAGAGGAGCCTTTCCCCTTGCCACAGTCCATGACTGGCCCAGAGATTTGGTTTTAAATTGAAAGAAGGAGGCTGCCTCAGAAAGGAGTCAACCTAAAATATTAATAGATATATAAAAGAATAGGATCTTTTATATAATAGATATCTATATATAATAGATATATATAGATATCTATATATAGATCTATATATAGATATCTATATATCGATATAGATCTATATATAGATCTATATCGATATATAGATATCTATAATAGAATAGGATCTATTATATAATATATAATAGATATATAATAGAATAGATAGAATAGGATCTGAAGAATGCTCCAACCCCCCCAAAAGGAAGTCCCAACTGCTCAGCCAAACTGCCAATCATTCAACATTACATTACGATGGCAAAGCTTCAGCTATTCCCTCTAAAGAGGATGCCACCTTGATACACCCTCTTGTACACCACCAACCATATGGTAATTAATATTGATTTTATGAAGGATAACCATGATGTTGTGTAGCAAAAGCTTGCAGTTCTGCTTATGCTTTCACCCAGTAGTTTCACTTTTAGAATTTATTCTGAGGAAATAACCATGGATGTGTTCACAATTTAACAGCAGGAATGTTTGGTAAATCGCTATTATAGTAACTGAAATAAGGAAGAACCCAAACCCCAAAACTGGAGAATGGTTAAGTAAATGATGGTACATCTGTACAATAGCCATTAAAAATAATACTGGGTTAGCACTGCTAGGAATTTACCCAAGGGATACAGGAGTACTGATGCATAGGGGCACTTGTACCCCAATGTTTATAGCAGCACTCTCAACAATAGCCAAATTACGGAAAGAGCCGAAATGTCCATCGACTGATGAATGGATAAAGAAATTGTGGTTTATATACACAATGGAGTACTACATGGCAATGAGAAAGAATGAAATATGGCCCTTTGTAGCAACGTGGATGGAACTGGAGAGTGTGATGCTAAGTGAAATAAGCCATACAGAGAAGGACAGATACCATATGTTTTCACTCTTATGTGGATCCTGAGAAACTTAACAGAAACCCATGGGGGAGGGGAAGTAAAAAAAAAAAAAAAAAAAAAGAGGTTAGAGTGGGAGAGAGCCAAAGCATAAGAGACTTAAAAACTGAGAAAAAAACTGAGGGTTGATGAGGGGTGGGAGGGAGGGGAGAGTGGGTGATGGGTATTGAGGAGGACACCTTTTGGGATAAGCACTGGGTGTTGTATGGAAACCAATTTGACAATAAATTTCATATATTTAATAATAATAATAATAATAATAATAATAATACTGGGTTTGGAGAGCCTCTGACTTTGGCTCAGGTCATGATCTCACAGTTCGTGGGTTCGAGCCCCGCGTCAGGTTCTGTGCTGACAGCTCAGAGCCTGGAGCCTGCTTCAGATTCTGTGTCTCCCTCTCTCGCTGCCCCTCCCCCACTCGCACTCTGTCTCTGTCTCTCTCTCAAAAATAAATAAGATTTTTTTTAATTAAAAAAAATAATACTGGATTTGTTATAAAACTATATAACTAGAAAGATGTTCATGAGACATTGTTAGGAGAAAAAAGCAGATTATGAAGCTATCTTCATATATGTAATACAATGCCATTTTTATCAAAAATGTGCATTTTAATTTGCAAATGTGGAGACTGTACCTAAAACATTAATAGCTATCTATAAATCCTAGGTAATTGTTACATTTTTCTTTTTGCTTATCAATACTAATTATATATTTCTTGAATGCATATATATACTACTTTTATAATAAGAAAAATATTTTTGAAGTAAATAGATAACTCATAAATCTACATATACAGCCATGATGCTCCTGAACTTTAGTCCTTGCCTCTCATTATCACTCCCTACAGAAGTGAGCTCTGTTCCCCACTTCTATCGTTAAACTTATTTCCCCCAAACATCCATATCTAAAAACTTAAGGTCTGAACAAGCATACTTTATAACTTTAGCACAATGCCTATATGCTCAACATTGTAGAAAGGTAAATAAATAGTCCCCAAAAAGCAATGAGCTGTAAAGAATATTTTCTAGAACAAGATTGAATTTTTTGGAGGAAAAAGAAAACAACCATCTTTTCGACTAGTGCTTTCATGTCTTAAATTAAATATGCTGTTTAAATATGATATTTGTAACAACTATGGGTTCCAATCATTCTTTATGTATCATTGGCTGAAGAAAGCCAACTACTTTTATGACAGCAAGTCCTAAAGTTTAAATTAAGACAGCACATACAATGAGACAGAAATCAGTTTGGTAAGGAGTAATCTCTGTCTTTAGTCCTTAAATAGGTGGCATGTGTATCTTCTATAATTAATGGCAAAATCTCCTTCATGAGCAGTTTCCAGATGCCTTACTTAAACTACAGCTAATCAGTCTCTGATTCATCCTGTGTTCAGGAATGCTCTCCTAATAGACACACTTGCTATCTCACTGCAAAAGAAATATTACTACCCACTCCACTGCCATAAAAAAAAAAAAAAAATCAAACACGTTTCATCTCTTTCAAGGTCAGTTGTAGACATACACATTCCTCCTGCAGTCAGGTCCCAACCAATGTAAAAGCATCCAAACATGAACTTACATCAACCCATGATCTAATGTGATGAGTTTACCAAAGTCGCCAACCACCTGAAACACATGCCAAGGGAAATACAATGAACAGGCCACTCTAGAGTAAAGATGCGTTTCATACCAGTCAGAGGAATCTGTTCCACTACACCACTAGACAGCTTTACAGAGGAAACCTTTCCTAAGTGGAGAATTTGCTTCTCCCTTAATCCCATAGAAATCTTAGTGCTATTTAACTTAATTTTTCCAAACGATCCACCTCATTCCAGAAAGACTTAATGGTAGTTACTAATACACTTCTGGTTTTGGAGGAAACATGAAAACTATTTCCAGAAATTTCTGTCAGGTTAAGTTCTCCTTTATATCCACTGTGCAACTGAGGACTTCTTCCTTGGAATTTTTTTATCATGTGCTCCAAAACCAATTGTGTAATAATTACCTCACCCTTCACTGATTCATGGAAGCTCACCCTTCCGGCTGGCTCACAGTAAAAAGAAAGCTCATACAGAGAATGCTTTCAGTACAAGGACTCAGACCTTAAGAGTGACAGGGGTATGTCTGGGTTATAATGGATGTCTGAAAGTTCAAAACACATGAGGTGGAAAGAATAATTAGTGAACTCTCAATGGAAGAACTAAGAGAATTATCTACGACGCTGAAGATCCGCCATTCAATGGACTTCGCAGAAGGAGGTTTTCACATGACACCAGCTGTCTGTGGACTCATGGAGCCAGCTCAGTGGAGCTTGGGGAACCTGACTGGTCTCTAATCAAGATGTTGTTAAGGATGTCTTTCATTGTATTATATAAAGTCCTCTTTAATTCCTTCTGGATTCTGTGTTGGTGATACTTTTGCTTCTCCTAAACAAGTGATTTGTTTTTAATTCATCATCTCTATAAATTGAGTAAGTAATCAAGTTTTATATTTTTCCCTGGCTGCAAAAAGCTTAAAAACAAAGGGCATTTGGGCAGCTCAGTAGGTTGAGCATCTGACTCTTAATCTCTGCTCAGGTCATGATCTCACAGCTCGCAGGATCGAGCCCCACATTGGGCTCATTGCTGACAGCCCAGAGCCTGCTTGGGATTCTCTCTCTCCCTCTCTCTTTGCCCCTCCCCTGCTCACATACACACATGAGCATGCTTTCTCTCTCAAAATAAATAAACATTTAAAAAAAAAAGAAAGAAAAGAAAACTTAAAAACAAAAGTGAGGCCCACATATACCATTTAAGTCTCTGTCATTTTTTTCCCTTTCATTTCCCATTTGTTTATTATTTATTTTGTATTCTTTTAGTTTCTGTAATAACTATACATCACCTTGGTTCTTTTTGGTAACAAGGTAGAGTTCAAATAAGTCAATTCAGGAAGTTATGAGACTGTGTGAAAGTTACTGTTCAATTCAATACACATCCTATACTGTATTGCAGCTTTTGGCAAATCAAGAAGAAATACCCCATCATGAACATTACAGTCATGTATCAACTTGAATAGATAACCAGAAAATTTGCATTATTCCCATGCAATCCACATTTAAAGTGTAGTTCCCACTTCACCTAAATTACATTTTATAGAGCACTAGAAAACACTATATTTTATATGAGAGAAACAGCACAAGCAATTTGTGTTTTACTATAAGAGACATGAAAATCTGCAGAAACATTAAATCCTCAATTATAGAAAAGCTATATTTAGCCCCTAGTTAGTTCTGGGCAACTACCACCTGAACACAACAAAAAATGAGCTAACAGAAAATAAAAAGAAAATTTGACTCCATCTTTATCTTTATCCTTTCTCAACTAGTTTTTGTTATGTGATTATAAATTCAAAATCACATACCACATATTTAATTCACCAGAAAAGCACTGCATTTCCATCTAATTACATCTAAATTAGATCATGTTATACCTATAATTTCAGGTTTTATAATTATAAAGGAGACTACCACTAATGAGTTGAAAAGGAGATAAATTGAAAAGTTTGTTTTCTGTCTACCAGTCTCTCCCTTTGAGTCATGAAAAAGTTTCCGCTGCCTTTTAGAAGTTGAGTTCTTCACCATATCTAACCTGATTATGACCTCCATTTATTCAACTAGACTGATGTTTCTTATAAAATGGTTCTGTGCTTTTGGCATAACATCAATTCCATGCGATTAAATTTAGAGCTTTGTTTCAGTCAAACCAAAATTTCTTTGGTGCCTCCACTTCCATGCAAAATTAATGTTAATTATTTTTATAAACTTCAATCTGATTTGTATTATTTTCCACAACACAACATTTGTGACAAATACTTCAAGATCAAGCATTAGTATAAACCAAATAATAGTCCTCATGAAGAGGCTTTCAAACACTGCTTGGGGTTTACATTTTCCCCAAGATTGCCCCCAGAGCCAATATGATCTTGGGAATCCAAGTAGTTCCAACAGTTCAGCTTTGAGAGTTTCACCCTCACATAACAACACATCAAATCACCTGATTGGTTTGCAGAATATGAGAAATCTAACCTCAATTCCTTCCTCAAGTGACCTCATAATTTCTCTTGAAATACTGGAGACCCAGAAACCCAGTCATATGTGCTAAGCAATTACAGAAGGGATTTATTTATTAAACATTAATCTCCTTGTCATGCAGAGTACCCAGAAAATCCCTGATGCACTTTTGCACTGAAACCTCACTGGAAACACATTTTTCTAAGTCTCCAAAGATCTTTCCCTTAACAAATCTGATAGGCCTTTCTCAAGTTTTCAATCCCCTTGACCTCTATGCTTCATTTAGCAGTGTTGAAATTCTCTCCTCGCATGGTTTCCCTGGATGTTCTCTGTGTTCCTCTACTACCTCTTTGTCTAATTTGCTGACTGTTCTTTTTGTCTGCCTCCATTGCCTGGGCTGGCAACCGTTCTAAGGTTCAGAACTTGGCTTTCTGCGTTTTCCCTCAGTATTCACCACTATGAACCATATGCTAGCAGCATTTACTGGACTATCACCTTGCACAGCTGCCTCAGAAATCACCCATGAGGGCTTACCCTCTCAAATCATGATTCCATCTCCAGTTACTGACTGGTCATCTCAGGCTATGACCCCTGACACCTGAAACGTAACATCTCAGAAATAGAGCTCATTTTTCCCCTAGCCTACAACAGACTTTCCCAACATCCCACACTAAACCCTCACGACCTTATGCCTGGGTTACAAAACTCTAGTGTTCTTCCCACCTCTACCACTCCAACCCATCAAGTACACTGCTGCCTGAGTAACGATCATTATCTATCATTTTCATCGCAATACATGCATTCAGAACCTCTGACACGTTCCCACTGTCCATTGCATTAAGTCAGGAATAAAATTCATCGCAAATTATCGATAGCCATGGAAGTTTTCCTCTTGACCAAGCCAGTGTGTTTAAGAACCACCACTCATGACTTGCTTATTGTCATTTCCAGATCTGTGTCCTTGCACATAACCTGTGTTCGTACTCAAAGTGCCACCCTCACCTCTGTTTGCCAATGTATGTCTCTTCCTATATCATCCAGTTCAAAGTTCAGCTCCTTCTTCAGTTAGCCCCGTATCTTTTACCACCTCTCCCCTAATCATTTGATACTTTGATATTCAATTCACACTATGTTCTTTCCACTTATTGATATGCTACTTGCCAAGTGGTCTCAACTTGTGACATATGTACACATTATCTTTATCCCTGCTAGATTATAAAACCCTTTGGAAGCAGAGAATCTCTTATTTATAATAACATTTTGGTGCTCATATAAAAACATTTAGAATAGTTTGGTACTCTCCACTGTACAGTACCAGTGGGTACCCACTAACTAGTTATTAATTAATATACAGTGTCATGGCTGGTCAATGTCATAATCCTCTATGCAAGTCCTATAACTACAAGAAACACTATGCATCCAATGCACATATCAACCAGTAGTCTAAAGATATACAATTTCCTTCGATAAAAAGTTTTAAAATATTCCATTATAGACCTTTTCTCTCTTCAAATGAACTGTATTTCTTTTCTCGTGTTTTCCATGTTAGTTTGTCCACTTGCAGGAAAGAAAAGGACTAATTTCATACCTAACCTAATTACTCACTCCTGCCTGTATTGGAATCCTGGTTCCCCTATCTGCTTTGCTCAGTGCTCCCCTCAAAGGCATAAGCAAGCACATTCCCAAGGTCAGCCTAGGCCTCTGCTGAGGTGCCTGGAGTTTGAGAACCTAGCACATAATTCCACCAGCCACCCAGAAGTCAAGAAGCAGCCTGCATTTGAATGAAAGATACAAAAGGCCATACCTATTTTGATGTCAGTCATACAAAGGAGAAAAAGAAAGAATTAGAGTTGACTTTCTCTTACTCATAGGATGGACTGAGGAAAAAAGCGGTATACTCTGCATACCATTTCCATGGAGATTTTTTTAATGGATAAATAACTGACCTCCACAAGATGTCTCAAATGAGCATACTGGCCTGATGGCTCAAGATGCCCTTAAAAGCTCCTATAGAGGCCCTACCCTGCATCTGCTCTCCTGACTCCTTGTTTTTAAGTCAAACCATCAAGAGCTGCGTGGACCATCTCCATCGGAAAGCAAGGCCTCTGACATTTTCAATGACTCTCCCTGAAAGAAAACCATTTAGAAAACACGGGCCTGAACTGATGTATCCCAGATCTTCCATTCATGTCTTTCAATGAGGGCATCATGCAAGATGCAATGAATTCAAATAAGATTCTTTCTGAATGCTGCTTCTTTATGGCACAGTCCCCTAGACTGTCAAAACCAAAAGGTATTAATATGCCATTGTTAAGTATTAAAAGTCAGATGTATATGGGCAGTTGCTAAATGCACTTTGGTAGAGAATTAAAAGATATCAGGACAACATATCAGATCCTGGGAATTTTCATCACCATCAGTAACAGATAATACAAGTTATACATGATAAATGCTTGACTTGAGATTTAGAAAAAAGATGCTTCAATTCATTTGTTCACACTGAATCTTGGTGAAATTCAATAAATAGAAAATACTTTGTTCTGGCCCATAGTTTAGAGTAGGATTCAGGACAAAAAAAAAAAATAATAAGCACTTTGTTTATTTCTTCTGTGTTAAAAATTATTGTTGGATTACCACCAAAACTACCAAAGCCAAATTTTTAATTTCAAACTTTCATAAAGAAACTCAGGATAGGGGCACCTGGGTGGCTCAGCTGGCTGAGCGTCTGACTTTAGCTCAGATCATAATCTCATGGTTCATGAGTTTGAGCTCTGCACTGGGATCATTGATGTCTACACAGAGCCCGCTTTGGATTCTCTGTCCTCCTCTTTCTCTGCCCCTCCCCTGCTCATGCTCTCTCTCCCAAAACTAAACAAACATGGAAAGAAAGAAAGAAAGAAAGAAAGAAAGAAAGAAAGAGAAAGTGAAAAGAAAAGAAAAGAAAAGAAAAGAAAGGAAAAGAAAAGAAAAGAAACCCAGGATAGGAGCACCTAGGTAGCTCAGTTGGTTAAAGGTCCGACTCTTGATTTTGGCTCAGGTCACAATCTCACAGTTCATGAGTTCGAACCCCACACCAGGCTCTACGCTGCCAATGCGGACCCTCCTTGGGATTCTCTCTCTCTCCCTCTCTCTCTCTCTACTCCTTTCCCACTCGCTCACTCTCTCTCTCTAAAATAAATTAAAAGGTTTAAGAAAAAAACAGGATAAATACATCAGTGAGACTTTTCTATCAATGGGAGGAAAGCACTAGCACAACACAAGACGTATCTGATGAAAACAAACTTCTGATTTAAAACACAAAGGCCATCCTGTACATTGAAGATATAGAGACAATCATTGCCGAAGGCATAAGCATGAAGGGTCAAATGCCAGTTGGTATTAGTAATGGAAATATGATCCCATAAATGAAAGACTGACTGACACTCAAAAGCCTATAAAACACAGGACAACTCCATTGCTTCTTCAAGAAGAATGGCTAACATTAGCAGAACGTGTGCAGACCACGACTTATGCCTTTGTCATCTTTTGTTTGTACTTTCAGTGATAGAAGACTATAAAATATTATTTTTATCAAACTTTCTAAAAATGTATAATTTCCTTTTACTTGGTTTTAATTTTTAAACTCTGAATATCTCCTTTCCTTCTAACTAGATCTCCTTTTCTGTTCCTTTCTGTTCTTTCTAGAGTGAGTTGTAGCATGGTTTTGTATAATATACACTAGCAACTTATTGTAATGTCCGCTGGTAACTTGCCTGGAAATACTACCACTCATCCTTCTGAGAACAGAGACATCTAATTAGAAGACTGTAATCAACCCAGGCAATCTGCCTTCACACTACCCAGGGTAAGAGCATGAACTTTGGTGTCAGAAAAACCTAGCTCAAATCTTGGCTCTGCTATTTACTAAGGGCATGACCTCAAGAAGTTACTGTTGCTTAACCTCAAGAGCCAACTTATTAAAAAAAAAAAAGTCATGATAATACAAATAATAATATTTATTTCACAGTGTTCTTACTAAAAATTGAAGAGAAAAATAAACAGAATGTACATCATGGTTCCTGGCACATAATAAACCCTGCCTGATTTTAAAGTATAAATAATATAAGTTAGAGTATCACTTCTACCATTTATTCACAACCTTAAACTTTCTACTTCATAAAATGTAAACAACAATGCTAACAGCACAAGAGTGTTATAAAGAGCAATTGAGACAGTGTCAGTGAAATTACCGCTTTGGTATAGCTATACACAAATGTAAGGTAATGTGTTCTATTCAACTTAATAAACTGAGTGTTTTCCAAATGCTATAACCAAAGACAACATACAATGTTTGACCTTACTTTACACAAGGTTATAGAAACTGCTGGTGATGATACCAGTTTGGTTAGTATTTCTGTATCTCAATACAGCACAAGTAGAGACATACGCTAGAGGAAAAATACAAGTCTCCAAAGCAAACAATCCTTTGACGGTACGATACAAAAAATCCACTGGATGGCAGGCAGGAAAGTGTCACCTTACACATCCAATGCTTTTCAATGTCTGGTCTTCTGACCACTTGCAAGAGAATGTGCACAGAGTGCTTTTATAAGACACTTCTGAGCAACACCCCAACTTAGTCAAAATCTCTGGGACTGAGGACAAAAATCTGAATTTTTAACAAGACATCCAAGTGGCTTGATGTCCAATCAAGTTTGAAAACTTCTGCTTCAAAGTTCTGTTATGAAAAATCATAATAAACACAGCTAGCACTTGTCATTATAGAAAACTGTTTATCAAAAAACAGAGGAGGAATAGATCTCACCATAAAATTTCAATCTAAGTACAAATTCTGAAATGGACAGAGTAGACAAAGTTCAAAAAAGTCAAGATTTGGGGTGCCTGTGTGGCTTAGTCGGTAAAGAATCAGATTCTTGGCTTCAGGTCAGATCATGATCTCACGATTTGTGAGACTGAGCCCCGCATCGGGCTCTGCACTGAGAGTGTGGAGCCTGCTTGGGATTCTGTCTCCCTTTCTCTCTGCCCCTCCCCTGCTTGCACTGTCCCTCTCTAAACAAATAAATAAATTTAAAAAAATAAAGGTTTAACTTTTCTTTTAAATACGTCTTTTCAATGACATGTAATATAAGAATTGTTTTACATTTGGTCATCATTAAACAGGCAGGCTTCTCTAGATACTGACTTTGTTTCCCTTAACACTTGTGCACTTGTTCCTGCCAACCATTTAAGCAAGAGTTGAAATTCAGCATACTTCAAGTTCCAATGCTTCATCAAGCCCCAGCCTTCACTGAACTTGCCTGAAATACAACCACCCATCTTTTGAGGCGAGAGACATCTAATGAGAGGATTATAATCAACACCGGCAATCTGCCTTCACACTCTCCAGGTGAGCCTGTGGGGAGTGTCTCCACCCAGAACATTGCTGACAGTGCTCAGCCACACTCACACCAGTTCTTTCAGCCCGAAATGTTACCAGGAGCCAGCATGGGTTCCCAGAGAATATGCCATGGTGCCAAAATAGGCTCATTTCGTCTTCTGATTAAATGACTGCATCATTTTTTTTTTAATTTTAATGTTTGTTTATGTTTGCGAGAGAGAGACACACACACAGAGTGTGAGCAGGGGAGGAGAGGGGCAAGAGAGAGAGAGAGAGGGAGACATAGAATCTGAAGCAGGCTCCAAGCTCTGAGCTGTAAATGACTGCATCATTTAACTTGAGTTAAGCAAATATCTAACCCTGTCTCACAACTAACATAGGGGTTCTCTGTGGCCATTCTCTGAGGCAGTGCTTCACACTGTGGCCCATCATGGAGCACATACAGAATGACATTTGGATGCCACACTGAAGGATAGAGATGAAGCTACTTGACATCTGGGTCCACTGAGGCCCTTTCTGGCCACCTAAGAACTGCAGAGATCAATTTCTAAGCACATCTGTAATTTATTGCTGCAGGACACCAGTTGCGAAACACAGTCCAAGGAATGTCACTCCATAACTAAACAGTAGCCTAATCAGATTCCCCACTGAGGCTACCAGTCTGTACAGCCATGAGTGAGAGAAGTAGATTGGTACCCAAAAGCAGGAAATGCTAGAAAACCAGAGGGGACCAGGAGACAATGAGAAACTGGAAATAAGAAGAAAACCCGAAATACAAGAATACAGAAATATACAAGAAAAGAATGGGGAACAAAACCACTGATAGGAGCAAAGGGATTCCAAGGCCAGGACATACAAGTGGGTCATCACCTTAGTTTAAAGGCAAAGGATTAGAAAGATGTAATCAAAAAGAGCTGACTGATGAACCATGACCAGCTTGGAGAAGTAATGCACTATTCTATTTGACATTGTTAGCAAAGACTTGGAAGAAGACAGATAAATAGAATAAGCTTATGAAAACATCAAATCACACAAAGCTAAGAGATTTGACAATTCCTTCTTATTTTCAAGTGCTATCATATGGTAAAAGGAAAAAGGATTAATGGTATTATCATGGGCACAATTAAGACCAAAGGGTCAAAATCACTGGAAGGCTGACTTTGATCCAATGTAATGAAAGGCATTTTAACAATTAAAACTGTCCACAAATGGAATGGACCACAGGGCAAGCAACGAGCTCTCTGGCCCTCAGAGTGTGAATTATGGTCAGTTGGAAAAATCATAGCAAGGATTTCTGCTTTGATGAGAGAGAGAAGAGCTGGCCTTTAAATTCTTTGTGCTCAAATTCTTTGCAAAATATTTCGGTAGAAACCAAGTTTTTCTACCATTAAAGGAGTAGTAATGAATCTGGCATGGAGTATCACATCTAAAATGATCCCAGTCTAAATTACAAGTAGAAGCCCTTTATTTCCATTCTGGGAAATATAACTGATAGAGGCTTATTTTTACCTATGACATCATACTAGTACTAGCATTACTCCTATTACCCTTATCACCGCGGGTCAAGTTTCCAACAGAAGTTTATAGATTTTATAAGTCAAGACAAAGGAAAAAAAACGACTCTATTCCTGAAAGCTCACTACTGAGAAAATTCTGAGATGACTGTTCACTCTCCTTCTTTAGCATAAATAAGTAAAGGAAGGAGGGACCTGCAGCAACGGGACTATAAAAAGCTCACTTGGGTCTGAAAGGATGACACCGTGGACCAGCCTGGGATCAGCTTACACTGAACTCTGCACGGAAGTTCCCTAGGACCTGGAACGCATACAAAACCAGTGGAAATTCTGGAGAAGAAAAGTAATCAAAGGTTTGTGCCCAATCTGATTTCTGTGAACAGCAATAAATTCTTAATGGGTGTAATCTGCTGGCCTACAGCCACGAATCTTAAGAAAGTGGGGATCATACAGCAATAATGTTGACTCAAAAGCCACTCCCCCCAACGGGCTAACAAATCCTTCCCTGGAAATTAGGGTAATGAAGCTATGGACGTGCACGTATGAGACGAGAGTGGCCTTCACACCAGATCCTGCCAAGATTCTGCTGCCTTCCCACACGCAAAGGCCAAGACATTCAAAGCAATTGAGGCAGAACTAGTTAGGTCCAGTGTGACTGATGACAAGAAAGGGCAGCTCCTTCTGTGAGCCAAATGTCAAGACTGCACACATTTCAGCTACTGAAGACACTCTGTACCTAGATCGTCCTCTTGTTCCAGGAGGCATCACCATAAAAGGGCACCCAAAGATCAGAGATGGAAATGGGGTTTTCATTAAAAGGCTTCCCAAGAAAATGAAAGAGAAACAAGGACCAGGGGAGGAGGAACAGAGAGGATGAACGTTCTAAAGATGTTAAAGAAATAGAAAACACATCAACAGAGCCATGGTCATTGTTTGTGCTGCAATGAGGCCGCTAAACAGTTTTAAGTCGTCATAAAAGACAAAGAGTGGCAAATTTTTTTGGAAATGTGTGACAGGACATTTGGTAGGTATTTTCATGACAAAATTTTGCTCATCAGATTTATAAACCAAGTCTATTAGATCTCACCTTAAATGTAACAGTGTCCTTTTCTTCGCCTATTTGAAAAATCCAGTCACTGTTCATGGATGTTTCATTCCTTAATACCAATTGGCATGGTTCTGGTCCAGTTAAAATCAGCTTTAGGGCTGCCTTTTTTCCTAAAGCAGCTACCTGTCTGTTTGCCATCTACTACAATACACTGGCCAAATGGCTTATTTTCTGGTTTTCCGCAGAACCCACTTGTAACCCTACCAGGCCACAGCTTTTTCTTTCCTAAGAACTCAGATCATTTTTTCATTACTTTTCTGTTATATCCCCAAACCAAATTTTTCATGGTTTTGTAACAGTGTTTATTAAAAAGCCACTATTTTTCAGAATTTGTACAACTGAGCAAGAAATGATGCTGCAATATAAGAATTCTAAGAAGGAAATAGGTGCATCGTGCAGTAATCTCATTCAGGAAATTAAAGGGAAACAAAAAAAAAAAGAGAAAATAAGTCAAATGTCCCTTACTATTAATCTCTGATGTTGTGTAATGTTCAAGACAAACCAACAGATTCCATTTCATTGTCAATACTAAGATATTTCTTTTTTTTTTTTAATTTCTTTAACATTTATTCAGTTTTGAAAGACAGAGAGCATGAGAAGGGGAGGGGGCAGAGAGAGAGAGGGGAAACACAGAATCCAAAGCAGACTCCAGGCTCTAAGCTGTCAGCGCAGAGCCTGACGCGGGGCTTGAACTCGCAAACCATGAGATTATGACCTGAGCCGAAGTCAGCCGCTAACCAACTGAGACACCCAGGGGCCCCTATACTAAGATATTTCTTTTTTTTTTTTTTTAATGTTTATTTTTATTTCCGAGACAGAGAGAGAGACAGATCGTGAACAGGGGAGGGTCAGAGAGAGAGGGAGACACAGAATCCGAAACAGGCTCCAGGCTCCGAGCTGTCAGCACAGAGCCCAACGCGGGGCTCGAACTCACGGACCGTGAGATCATGACCTGAGCCAAAGTCAGACGCTTAACCGACTGAGCCACCCAGGCGCCCCTATACTAAGATATCTCTAATGGATTGTCAATTCCAAGAGGACATACAATACTTAATGTGGCAAATATTTTAAAAAAGAGTCGGTCAATTAATCCACTGTGAAATTAGATACATGTAAACACTTAATGAAAACATATTTTATATATCAAAGGGGGACATTCCCAAAACACATTACAGTTAAAAAATGCTCTACTGAGCACCAATTATCATTTCTCATACCAAGGTTTTACACTGTAATCAACAAGAGAAAATGACGTTAATTACACAGTCCACTTTATAAAGAAATTTCACAGAACTATGAAATATGAATCTGGAAGAGATCAGGTAGGAACGAGGCCCCTGTTTCAAAAAGAAGAAAATTGGGGCTCATATTGATGATTCAAATTTCAGAAAGCCATAAAACCACTTACTACTGGTCTGGCATTTAATCCAGGCCTCCTCATACCCACCTAGTGCTCCTTCTTTTACATTATGTTCCCCTCAAAACAAAATTCTAGTGTACTCATCTTACCTAATCATTCTTCAGCACTGTATTAAGTATGAAGTTGGACTCCAACACCGCTTTGCAGACCTTGAGTAGAGCCTTGAACTGTGACCCCAGGCCCACTCGCAGGATCTTCAGTGCTCCACACAAGCTGTAGTGTCTGCTTTGTCACTGACATCTACTATCCAACTCTCTACCAAGTACAATGCATTCAAGTAGCAATCAGGAAATAAAATTTAGGGTGGGAGATGTAAGAGTCCTTTAGATTCCTTATCTAATTGATACCTGCTAACTCTTACTTATTTAAATATTCAGCAGCTCCCCCCCAAAAAAGTATCAAATTTGTGTTAACATTTTCCTTTTTATTTCTTTGCAGTGACCACTTCTCTACAGGAGACATTGTCTAATATTAAAAAGTGCACAACACAACAACAAGATAGTCTCTGTTATTTAGAGGAAAAAATTAATTTTAAAAACAACTCTGACCTAAATCTCACACCTTATATAAAATGTGACTCAAAATACATTATATACTTAAAGGTAATTTTTTTTTAACTTTAGATAACAATGAAGGGAAAAATCTGGACTAGGGCTTAGCAAAGAGCTTTCAGACATGACTTAAAAACTACAATCCATGAAAGAAGAAAATAATTGACAAATTGGGCTTCATCAAAAATTAAAACTTTTGCTCTGTGAAAGACCCTGTTAAGACAATGAAAAGACAAACTATATGCTGGGAGAAAATATTTTCCAATCACATATCTGACAAAGAACTCATAACTAGAATATATACAGAACTTTCAAAAACTTGACAGTAAAAGAATAAACAACCCAATAAAAAATGGGCAAAATATACAAAGAGATATTTCACCAAAGAGGGTATACAAAGAACAAACAAGAACATGAAAAGATATTCTACACAACCAGCCATCAGGAACATGTCAGTCAAGATTATCTCTATCCAGGTATTAGCACAGCAAAGATAGAAAGTAGTGACCCCATCAAGATGCTGGGGAGGATGCAAAGAAACAGGATGGCTTCATATGTTGCTATAGATATGACTACCCTGAAAAACAGTTCAGAAGTTTCTTAAAAAAACCAAACAGGGCCCCTGGGTGGTTCAGTCAGTTAAGCGACTGACTTTTAGTCTCAGCTAAGGTCTTGATCTCAGGGTCTTGAGTTCAAGCCCCACATTGGGCTCCACACTGGGCACAAAGCCTACTTAAAAACAACAACGATAAAAACTAAACATACATTTACTATACAGTTAAACAACTCCACTCATGGACATGGTCAGAGAAATGAAATGATGGCCATTCAAAAGAGCCTGTACACAATTGTTCACAGCAGTTTTATTTGTAAATAATCTGAAAATGGAAACAGCCAAAATGTCTCTTCATAGGTAAATAGTTGAACTGTGGTACACATGCCATAGTTTTCTACTCTACAATAAAAAACAAACTATTTGCAACAACTTGGCTGGATCTCAGGAGCATTACATTGATTGAAAAGAAGCCAATCTCAAAAGCTCACATTGTACACTGTATGATTCATTTATATAACATTCATGAAATGACAGAATTATAGAAATGGAAAACAGATTAGTAGGTACCAAGGGTTAAGGAGGATGTGAAAGGAGAGGGTGTAACTATGAAGAAGAAGCCATAGGAAGGTATTTGCTGTAATGGAGCTATTCTGTATCTTGCCTGTGGTAGTGATTACCCCAATTTAGACAGGGGTGATAAAATGACATGGAGCTGTACACACATATTGTACCGTAACAATGTCAATTTCCTGGTCTTGATATTACACTCTAATTATGTAAGATGTAGCCATGGTGGAAAATGGGGTGAAGGGTACACAGGACCTCTCTGTACTATCACTTGCAACTTCCTGTGTATTTGTAATTTTTTTCAAAATAAAACTTTAAAAAAAAAACTATACTATTCCAGACTGCCCTGCCACAGGATTATTTCAGACTGACTGCCACATTCCTTCCCCTTGGAAAGGTCTCTCCTACCTGAACTTAGAGGTCACTCCATCACTAATTGCCTTGGAAGGCGCTCTAGTTCCACCACATATGCTTTCATTTTGCTCTTCCAGCGTCTCTTAGCTTCAGAAGAGTTTGGCAGCCACATCCTCATGGATTTGACCCTCGATCTCCGTTAGAGGCATGGCTTCAGAAAGAGGAAAAATCTTTCCACTCTTCTAAAGTTCTAATGTTGGCAGAAGATGGCCCCTGCTGTGGTAAATTCAAGTCATTAAGTACGAAGCTGCTGCCCGATACAGGAAGGAAATGTGGTGTGGTAAGAGAAAACACTCGTCTGAATGCTAGAGGCCTAGGTTAACGCTTCAGGTCACCTCGGCCAAATCACTTTTCCTCAGTCATCTGCTACATTACATGTGCAGGTTTAACTATGGAGTTGATGATGTCAGCTTGCTGTACATTACGAATGCTCTCGAAGCACCATGAGAGAAAGAAGAGATACATTTCTGAAAAAAAACTTCACTATCTTGAAACTTTGCAAGGCAGAAAATCAGTTCTAAAATGTACCCTTCACTTAATCATCACTCCCTGTCAGCATTATTTTAGGGAAAATTCTGACAGCCAGTTTGAATAAGTCCCAAATGAAAGGAAAACGTTTCAGGAAGTATTATAGAAAGAAAGTGACAAGACTATTCAAGGCACTGTGCCAACTATATCTCCAGTTTAAATGACCCTTTGCTCAAAACAGAATTGTTCTTTGGGAGAAAAAAAAAAAAGCTGTCTTCTGTTATTTGGACTTATCTTCCCTATTCATTTGATTCATTCATATATTCACTCTGGTGACAGCTCAGGGCCACTCAGAAAAGGCTGTACAGCCACTGGCAACCATTAAAGTCAAGGCGTTTCCTGTGCCTGCATCCTTCGGGGCCACTCCTGCTGTTACTGTGAAAGAATTTAAAAGAATTTTTTCAATCAAGGAAGGAAGCAAAAGATCCCAGGCCTGTGAATGAGCTGAGGACATTTCTCCAAAGGAATCAATGAAAGACAATAAAGGGTCATTTGGCCCTAAGGGCCACCCTGGAATAAAAAACAGAATCTCTAGCAACCTACTTTGGACTTTTTGTTCTATTTTGTTTTATTTCTTTCCTCTCTGTTTTATTTGTGACTATCTGGGGGGAAAAAAAGCTCTTTTCTGGCAACTTTTTCTTTTCTTTTTTTTTTTTTAACTGATTCGTTCATCTAGTTTTCATATAACCTAATCTACAGTAGAATAAGAGATCTGAAGAAAATTTAGAGATTACCTATACCAAGCCCTCATTCCAGGGCTCCATAAACTGAAGCCCCAAAACACCAGTGATATGCCCAATGTCAAAGAGCTGGTAAGTGGCACAGCTGGACCACAACTCTCCTGTACCAGCTCCGTGCTCTCTCTGCCCTACCATAGACCACCCTCATCTTTTTCAGGCTGTAAAAAAATTCCAGAGTTTGCTCATTAGAGCCTCAAACTCCTCCAAAGATACTAACTGCACGTAGGAACTTAAATTCTGTCACCTAAATTACTCAGGAATATTCTATGTGGTGACCCCCATTCCTTCCCAAACTGCTCTAGTTCTACATGTATAATTCCATCTGTGTGGACTCAGACCATAGATTATCCCTTTTTTTTTTTAATTCTTTTTTGTTGTTGCTGTTATAGAAAGGCAGACTGTCACATGCAGTGCCTCATTTGGATGTGTCTGGAGTCTTGGAAGCTTGACTACCCTATGTTCTCCTACAAATGGACCTTGAGAGCTTGTTTGGAGGTTCTAGCGGGGGAGCGCAGCTACTCATATACCCTTGACTGAAGAACGGTCCTCCTCTATTGGGGAAGGTCATCCTCTTTGACCAAGAACACAGCTTCATGAGGGACACACATGGAGCGGTGATAGAGGAAGGGGATACCCGCCTAGCCAGGCAGCTCAGCCAAATCAATCCTGGCGATCAATGGGATGACAGATGTCACAGCCAGATCACCCTTATATCCAATTACCCCATTTTAAATGGGGAATCTTATATGGTACATATTTACCAGAAGTTTATTTATTTTTTTAATGTTGTCTACTTTTGAGAAAGAGACAGACAGAGACAGAGCATGAATTGGGGAGGGCCAGAGAGAGAGTCAGACAGAATCTGAAGCAGGCTCCAGGCTCTGAGCGGTCAGCACACAGCCGGATAAGGGGCTCAAACTCATTAACCAGGAGATCACGACCTGAGCCAAAGTCAGAGACTTAACCAACTGAGCCACTGAGGCGCCCCTGAAAGTTTATAATGTGCCAGTCTTAGGCAAAGTGCTTACCTCATTTTTTTTTTTTTTCAACGTTTATTTATTTTTGGGACAGAGAGAGACAGAGCATGAACGGGGGAGGGACAGAGAGAGAGGGAGACACAGAATCGGAAACAGGCTCCAGGCTCTGAGCCATCAGCCCAGAGCCCGACGCGGGGCTCGAACTCACGGACCGTGAGATCGTGACCTGGCTGAAGTCGGACGCCTAACCGACTGCGCCACCCAGGCGCCCCAAGTGCTTACCTCATTTAATCAGCACAACAACTGTGAGTGAGGTAGCATTATCCCCATTTTTCAGATGAGAAAACAGACACTTTGAGAAGCTAGTAAACTGATTCAAGGCTACATGTACGCTCCAAGTCAATCTGATTTCAGCATCCAAGGCTTAACCAGCATGCTTCTCAGACCTGAAGACTTCCTAATCTTAACCACTTAGCTATTCCTTCAAAATGCTATGCCAATGTTTTCTTTATTAATATACACATTGAGAATTCTCAATCCAATACTCAACTTAAGGAGTAGGTGAACTTTAGGCCAAAGTATGCTACTATCAGTACTTGAAATGATGCATATTACCTTGTGAGGAAACCTGTCAAGAACAATGTCATAAGACTGAATTTTTCTAGACTTTTAACCAGCTTTTGACTCTGTGGCCTGAAACCCAACTATCAACCAAACTACATGAGCTCAACAGAGACTCCCAGTCATTTGGTTCTTTCCCCATTGCAAGAACGAGGCTGGATAGAAGTAGTCTCTTCCTAAGTAAGTCAGCAATCTTAACACTCTTTTTGCATCTCTGCCCATGATTTTTAATTTCTATTTTTAAGGATTTTAAATGACTTGTAGATGAGTTCGTTGCACTTTAACCTGCAACAGAGAAGAAGGGTATAAGTTTCTTTATCTGACCCACCATACAGAGAGCAGACTAGTGCAATGAGAAAACCACTTAACAGCTGTCTGCTTTGGAGGGACCTACTCAACTGTCTACATTTCTTCATCTATTAAATGGAGTTAATACTTATACCATCCTCATAGGCTTGTTATGAGGATTAAGTAAGTTACTACTTAACAAGCACTCAGAAAAATACTCAGTGAATGTTAACTATTCTTTTTTGAGAGAGAGAGAGAGAGAGAGAGAGAGAGAGCGCACAAGTGGGAGAAGGGCAGAGGAAGAAAGAGAATCTTTTTTTTATTTTTTTAGTGTCTATTTATTTTTGAGAGAGAGAGAGAGAGAGAGAGAGAGAGAGAGAGCAGGGGAGGGGCAGAGAAAGACACAGAATCCTTAGCAGCTCCAGGCTCTGAGCTGTCAACACAGAGCCCGACATGGGGCTCAAACTCACGAACCATGAGATCATGACCTGAGTCCAAGTAGGACACTTAACTGACTGAGTGACCCAGGCGCCCTGGCAGAGAGAGAGAATCTTAAGCTGCTCTGTGCTGAGCATGGAGCCCAACTGGGGGCTCAATCCCACAACTCTGGGATCATGACCTGAGCCGAAATCAAGAGTCAGGCACCTGACTGAGCCATCCAGGCACCCTGAATGTTAACTATTCTTACTATTGTAATGGTAGAAGTGGTGATTATTACTATTAGAATAATCACAAAATGAAAGTGACTTTACCTCCACAATTGATCATGGTACTGAAGAACTGTCAGAAAGAACAATTCTGTATTCATTGTTCTAAACTAAAATCATTACATTTGGCCGCATTCTCCAAAATTATACTTATCCATACCAATTCTTGACAGCCGTGTATCTAGTAGTTAATTCCCCCTGGGGAATTCCTCAGAGACCCCATAAAATAAAATCCACTAAAACATTTTTTTTAATTTTTTTTAACGTTTATTTATTTTTGAGGCAGGGGGAAGGGGCAGAGGGAGAGGGGACACAGAATCCCAAAGCAGGCTCCAGGCTCTGAGCTGTCATCACAGAGCCCAACACAGGGCCTGAACTCACAAACTGTAAGATCACAACCTGAGCAAGTCAGATGCTTAACTGACTGAGCCACCCAGGTGCCCCAAAAAAATCTACTGAAACATTTTTAAGGTTTTCCTGTAGTTGTAAAAACCATCAGGAACATCTTTGAAAGTTCTGCATGTCAGAGTCCTATCATTCATGATCTACGGCATGAAATTCTGCACACTAAAGCTTGAACATATGCTGAAGGTGACCAACTGCCTTTCAAGTAATATTTGGACTTGATGGAGGTATCCCTGCAATCTATTTCAGAGCTGAAGGGAGACGATCTTCCTTCCAGACAAGAGTTTAGATTAGGATCTCAGTTTCCTCAGGAGATTAATGACTTTGCTACTTATTTAACAAGAGACCCACCGGCACAATGGTAAAGCACATACCCACTAGAGCCAGAGAGATCTGTATTTGAATGTGACCACTGAGCAGCTGTCACCGTTGTGAGTCATTTAACCCCAGCAAGCCTTGCTTTCTCCAACTGCAAAATGGGAATAATAACAGCACCTTCCTCACTGGACTGCTGGGAAGACTAAAGAAGGTAACTTACAGAAAGTATGTAGGATTCAACAATAGCGACAAATAACCATTGCCCCTAGTTTGGTCAAACACGCTCAAGCCACAACAGAACAGGAGCTTTTCTACTACCCACCTCCTGCCAAAGCCTGGATAAGAGAAGCAACACTTTCAGAAGATGATCCTCTAATCTGGGTCCCCTAAAAACACATCCTTGGATAACGCAGAACAGCTAGAAGATGGTAAACTCAATTTTAGTTAATTTATCTCCTTAAAGCACTGTAACAGCATGATACAGTGGGAAGAGCACGGGCTCCAGTGTCAGAAAAGGTCTGTGTCTCAATACAGGTGTATTTCTTACTAGCTGTGTGACCTTGAGGAAGTTATAAGAATTCTTTGAGGCTGAGTTTCCTTATCATTAAATGAGTACAATGATGCTTTTAAAATGTAGTTGTCATAATGAAATGTTTATGAGAGTTAAATAAAATAATGCATACAATACAAAGTTCCTAGGATGGTGCCTGACACATAACAAGAACCCAGCAAATGTCAGACCCCTTGCAATGCATTTTCATGCTATTATATAGCTATACAATTTGGTTGAGAGCATGATCTTTAATTATTCTTATTGCCCCTATCTAAAATATGAAGTAAGACATTCTTTTTAGAATACAATCCTAATAACACCTTTACTTCCCCTTAAGCATGCTTTTCTTTTTCTGGTAAGTATGTGACCGATTATGTCTCTCTTTTTATCTTGGCTGCCAGGAAGCTCAGAGGCCAATTAAATTCAACTCTAGGAACAATACTGGTGCTAGCAGTTCTGCATACGGTACATTTTTCCTGGTTTTGACATCTGTTTTCACCCATATGTAATTATTACAAGACACCTAAATTTTTTGTAGAGTGTGAGAAGCTATTAACTAACCAACTAATTAATTCAGTCAAGGAGAAAATACTGATTTAAGTACCATGAAAAGAATATGAGACTTGGGGCCTTCAAGTCCTAAGTACTTCTTACATTTATCCCCTCTCCTTGGGCAATTCATTTAACCTTTCATATCTATATTTTTGCATGCCAAGTAGGAATAATAATCTCTAAAGTCCTCTCAGAATCATGCATGTATACAAATGTGTTTTGAAACCCGTCAAGTGCTATGTAAGGTCAGGTGTTATTATTATTTTCATAACTGGAGGAGAGGTGAACGTTCACCAGAGTGCAGGTGTGCACATGCACGCAGACCATGATGCAGCACTGAGGACCCCTGCAGGCAAGCGCGGAAGACGGGTAGTGATGGGGGCAGAAGCAGCCACCATGCTAGCTAGACTCACTAGAAAGCTCCTGCAGGACTCACTGGACAGAGAAGAGGCATGCCGGAAATGAAACTAAGCACTTCAAGGAATGATCCCAATTCAGTAACCATCTCAAGCCAATTTGTTTTCTGGCCGCTAACCTAAACTGATGTGCTTAGAAAACAGTGCAAATGACACAACTATTTGTTCCCCACAAGCCTGGGAGCTGCACTCTCATTCTCACCAGGCTCATCACAAGAACAGGCCATGGGTCATAAGGGGGCTTATAATGTGGGCATTCAACTTCTCTCCTGAATCCCCTACCAATGACAGCTGATAATATCACATCAACTGGTACATCCAGAAGGACTCATATACTATTAATGTAATTCAGAGAGGGGGATTTTTTAAAGAGCTAAATTTGGGCTAGAACCAAGCAGCTCTTAATAACAGTGAGGGTAGGTGTTACTCCGTTTTTAGAATAATCTGCCAACTTATTCCAGGAGTTCAAATGTTCTCTCAGCATCTCTGTCTTATTCCAAAAACCCATCACCCTCACTGATAACTTAGGGCAGCAGCTGCCTGCCCATGAAAGAGAGAAGAAGGAAGCTGCTGCAGAATGGCCTGCTGGGTAGATGATGAGGCAGGAGGTAGCGCTAAAAGTCACAAGTCCAAGTCTCAACCCTGCTCCTTGATAATGCGGGATTGCAATCAAGTCACTTAATGATAATAACTAATATACACTGAGCCTTGTTCTTTGCCAGTGCCCTTTGAAGGCCTCATAATTCATTTAACCCTCACCATCCAGTGAGCACAGGTACCTTTCTTACCTTACTCTAGAGATTGTAAGAACTGAGATCTAGAAGGGTCAAGTGACTTGCCTACCATCAAAAAGCTGGTGAGCAAGGCATCCTAGGATCTGAACCCAAATAAGATTCCAAGCCCATGGTCAAAACCACAGTGTAATATTGCTTTTGCAAATCTTTCTTCCCTTTGTCTGTCAAAGAAGGGACTAATAAAATGGACATGAAATTTCTCACAAGGTTGTTATGGGGACCAAACACGACCATGGAGGAGACAGCCCTGCATGAAGTCTGAAGGACTCTACAAACGTGACACATTCCTCCTCAAGTCAGCAAGCACCTCCTAACACCAGCTACTTGCTAAACAGGGACAAGTGGTAGAAGATGCCAAAAAGAAGTTACTTCTACATATTCTGAACTCAAAAAGGAAACAACAACAAAAAAAGATTTTTAAGAGACATCTGTGAAAATGAGTGACTGCTGTAACAAGAACAACGAGGGCCAGGCTGATGAGCAATGGGAAAAGCCCGTTCGGAGTCCGCCCACGCCCTTCAGAAAGACACAACTGTCACCTAAACTGCTGGAATTTCAAATACAGTAAAAGCTATTCTACTGCTAGGCTCATCCATTTCCAAGGCAACCCACTTGCAAAGGATTTTTCTCTAGGATTCAGTTGACTTTAGACCAATCAAGTGGAAAACAACTATTCATAGCTATAATTTTCTAATTTTGAATACATCAAGCTTTGGAGAAATGAATAATGGAATCCTCCAGGACTTGATTGCACCCGATCAAATGCTCATTTTCAGCCCAACTACTCGAGTATCACAGCTTCATGATACAGTATAAAGAGAGCCAGAGCAGGAGTCCAAAGACCCTGGGCCAAGCCTGACTCATCCAGCCGGGGATGTGTGACCTCAGGCAGGTCGTTAGCCTGTGGAAGCCTCTGAATTGTATTTCTAAAACAGGAATAATGCTTGTTACTCTAATTGCATCAAGGGTTATGGCACAATTGGATACTGTGCATAAAAACCTCTATAAGTTATATAGCACCACACAAAAATAAAATATTTTGCAATGTATAGTCAACTCAGCTTAGTCAACTCTCTGAATGCCCTTTGAACTGTGTACAGAGGGCCCAGGGAAAACTTTCAATGCCATCCAAAATAACTTTGATGAAAAAAATGCAACCTGAAGCAAAGAAAGAAAAGGCAAAGTGTGAGAACATGAAAAGTGCTATAAAAATATATATTTTGCTACAGTCATAAGGCCTTCCTGGGACCTTTTCTGATTTCTTTTCAGGGAAAATACACATTTCCTGATCATAGACTTCAAAAGTACAGTGAACAAAAATACACTCATGTCCGCAGTACATAGTGTTTCAAAATTCCTCTGGCCAAATAAAATCTCCTTTTGTGTCAGACATTTCTCTGCTTGCCCTGGCTCCAACAGAACAAGCTAACAAATCAAAACCATGGCGTAAATCGTCAGGGTAAGATACCATTCCACGCTCTGGTGATATATGGAAAGTCACTCTGGAGGGGAATCACTGAGTAAGCAGAAGCCAGGCTGAGGTTTTCTACCCTCTTGACCCTGTCACTCAATCCTCCTTCTCTTCCTTACATCATGTGAGTCACAGATAGAAAAGGCATGTGTATGATTTAAAGTCAATGCTCCTGAAACATTTACGCAGAATGGTTTGCCCCTCCCCCCTTCTGTACTCTAAACTGTAGAAGTGGTATCCCCCAGGGGGGATGATCTTGACTGCCAGTAGAGTACTACGTCAAAACACACAGTCCTGTGGCCACTGGAGAAGGTAGGAATGCACCACCCCTGCCAAAGCCAAAAGCTTTTGCTGCGACTCACTCATGGCTCAAAAACAAATGCTTTATTTGACATACTGATACAGTAGGAAGCAATATTTGCAGAAAAGAAGGTAATGACACATAAGCAGAAGTTAAAGGTGATTCAGTAGATAAAACAGCATTGGGGAAAAAATGTGAAGTTGGAAAGCAAAAAGTTCTACTTTTAAACTCAGGTTAAAAATTGATGTATCAGGGGCTCCTGGATAGCTCAGTTGGTTGAGCATCCGACTCTTTGATTTCAGCTCTGGTCGTGATCCCAGGATTGTGGGATCACGCCCCACGTCGGGATCTGCACTGAGCATGGAGCCTGCTTAAGATTCTCTCTTTCTCTCTTTCTCTCTCTCTCTCTCTCCCTCCCTCCCTCCCTCCCCCCCCCACACACACTCTCTTTCTAAAATAAAAATAAAAAATAAATTTTAAAAATTGATGTTTCACAGATGAATAATAAAGAAGATGTGACGTGTGTATACACACACACACACACACACACACACACACACACAATGGAGTATTACTTGGCAATCAAAGAGAATGAAATCTTGCCATTTGCAACAATGTGGATGGAACTAGAGGGTATTAAGCTAAACAAAATCAGTCAGTCAGAGAAAGACAAATATCATATGACTTCACCCATATGTGGAATTTAAGAAACAAAACAGATGAACATAAGGCAAGGGAAGAAAAAATAAATAATAAAAACAGAGAGGGGGACAAAACGTAAGAGGCTCTTAAATACAGAGAACAAACTGAGGGTTGCTCAAGGGCCTGTGGATGGGGGGATGGGCTAAATTGGTAAAGAGCATTAAGGAAGACACTTGTTGGGATGAGCACTGGGTGCTTTACATAGGGGACGGATCACTGGAATCTATTCCTGAAATCATTATTGCACTAAATGCTAACTAACTTGGATGTAAACTAAAAATGAATAAAACTTAAAAAAAAATTGATGCTTTACCTTAACTGTGTGCGTTTGGCATTCTGTATGCCTAATTATTAACCTGAAATTGGTATCTTTCACTTAATCAAATACTAATGCAAAAAACATAATTCTTATTTAGAGGGAATTTTCCTCAGTGAGGCCTCCCCATATTCAGGCAATGTTAATGGTGTGTCTTAAATAAGAGTGCTTATGCTCACCATGCCTCCTCTGGACCCAAAGCCCTATTTCACACTCTTCTTTTTACCTGCTGCAGTGTTCTTCTCTTCGACCTTCACCACATTTTTTTCTTCCTCATCCTTCAGATCTCAACTCAAGTATGACTTTCTCAGAGACACCAGTCATTTCCTAGTCTCCCTAATCTGGTTAAATCCCACTATTATATTTTATAGTACCATGGGCACTTACCGTAGGTGCAAGTTAACATTTATTTGTGTGGGTAAGTGATTAGTAAGTATCTCTCTCAATAGACTATAAGCTCCCTAATGGCAGGAAGTGTCTTTAATTTTGCTCTCATGTCCCCAGCATCTTGCACCACACTTGGTACACAGAAGACCTTCAATAAATATTCTGGATGAAGAGATGGATGGCTGAGTAAGTATCTCATGCTTCTTGATACTGATGAGATCATGGGGTTTATTGAGAGATTCTCTCTGGAGTTTTCAGTACTGAATAACTTTTCCATGACTTCATTTGTTCAGAAGAACAGACTGGAAAGCTAAGTGACATTTTATAGTAAAGTCACATGAAACCAAAATATTTTCAAAACATGTAACCAGGATAACTGACCAAATCTTAAAATTTTTAAATTACCAAAAAAAAAAAAAAAATGAAAGAGCAAACAAATCAATGAATGATTGATCAATAAGATAATCAACAGATAACAGGTTTTAACGTAAGATAAACAGGAAAGACAAATACCATATGATTTCACTTACACATGGAATTTAAGAAACAAAACAATGAAAAAAACAAGGGAAAAAAGAGACAAGCAAAAATACAGACTCTAAATACAGAGAACAAAATGGTGTTTGACAGAAGAGAAGTGGGTGGGGGGGATGGGTGAAATAGGTGAAGGGGATTATGGGTACACTTATCTAGATGAGCACTGAGTAATGTACAGAATTGCTGAATCACTATATTGTACACCTGAAAGTAATATAACACTGTATGTTAAATATACTTCAATTGAAAAAGAGATAAACAAGTTTCCATTTCACCCAGAAAGGAAAACCATCCATAGCAAATTCTAGCCATTTCATCTAGGTGATTTTAGATACTTCAGTTTTTTGTGTGTGTATTTTCTCAAATAATAAATGTATTTACTTATAAAATCAGCAGTAAAAAGATGTACAATATGACTTTTAATTTAATTCTAAAGGAAAGGCTTCTTTTATTTTGCTTACATTGTTACTCTTCAAGGCAGTGTAAATAAAGACTCAATAATGACAATACAAATTGAATGTGGATGAGATGTGTAACATGTCTTTCAAATTTCATTCACTCTAGGGGCGCCCGGGTGGCTAAGTCGGTTAAGCATCCGACTCCTGATTTTGGCTCGGGTCATAATCTCATGGTTTGTGAGACTGAGCTTCCTGTGCTGACAGCACAGAACCTGCTTGAGATTCTCTCTTTCCCTCTCTCTCTCTGCCCCTCCCCCATTTGTGCCCTGTCACTCTCTCTAAAATAAAAAAAATAAACTTAAAAAATTTTCATTCACTTTATTTTTTTTAACATTTTTTATTATTGAGAGACAGAGAGAGACAGAGCATGAGCATGGGAAAGGCAGAGAGAGGAGGAGACACAGAATCTGAAGCAGGCTCCAAGCTCTGAGCTGCTGTCAGCACAGAGCCCGATCAGCACAGAGCCCGAGGCGGGTCTCGAACTCACAAACCGCGAGATCATGACCTGAGCTGAAGTCGGACGCTTAACCGACTGAGCCACCCAGGCGCCCCTCACTCACTTTAATGTGAAGCTGTGAAAAAGCCATGGTTAAGAGCCTCTGCTTTAAGTCAGAGATACCCCAGTGTCCCAGAAATGCCACTTTCCAACGATGTAATGCCAGGTGAGGAACTCACCTTTGCGAGTTTCAGTGTGCTCAACCCCTCAAAGGAGGTCACTAACCTCAGAGGACTTTGATGAGGAAAACTAAGGTTATATTTTTTAGGTACCTGCAGAGTACCTAGACCACAACTAATGTTCAATAAATACTTATTATTATTATTAATTATTATTATTATAACATTTTATCAATGAAATTCAAGCCACTATACACAGATTCATTCTTATTACTTCTCGTAATCCTCCTTCATAAGAAAAGAGAGAGAAAGGATAAGTAAATATATACAGACCAATGTAGAAAAAGTGGGGAGTTACTCAGGCTCACAGTGATAATGAATGACAAAATTAAGAGATGTCAGGTCTTACTTTCTGGTAGCAAAATTCACATGACAATGTTTTTACTATTTACAAAGTAAATAACAGAACTAAAATATTAATTCACCAATACCCATTAAAATATGTGTCAGTTGCCTATCCCTTTCCATCAGAAAACAATACATTTCAGCCAAACACCACCAAGTACACCTAAGCTTACATCTCACTGGTCAAGACCGGTCACATGGCCACCTCTAGCCACAAGGAAATCAAAAGTTTTTAGATGCCCCAATGCTGTCATGAACAAAACTGGGATTCTGGGGATAGGGAGGAAAGGAAAATGGCTATCAGGCAGCCTACTAAGCTGAGTCTCCCAAAATGAACTTTCATGGTTATTTAAGTACAGAGAGAAAACAACCATATTCTTTCCTTGTAAAGGGAGAAGGGATGTTTTGGTAGAGGCACCTTTGCTTGTTCACCATCTGTGTTGGTCTATAACTGGAAGAAGAAGCAGTAAAACCTAACCAGCTCCTCACCTTCCCCTCCCTTACCTCCTGGCACACTCCTGCTGCACTGAGGCTCAACACAGAGCTTCTTCCTCTGTGAGACCTTCTCCTGCTCCCCCTACCTTAGGCACTTCCTTTATGCTCCCATACCACCCTGTGTGTAATTCCACAAGAGCAATTACCAACATTCTCTTAGATTTGTCCGATTTATGTCACTTTCTCCACTAACCTGTCAGTTTTTTCAAGAAATTTTCATCTCTGCAGCCCCACTGTCCAGGACCATGACTGAAAAGAAGTACTCCATAGAGACTACTTGTATTTGGATCAAAACGAATGAAACCGCAATGAACTGAATTGACTTACATTGTGCTGGTTGAAGGCTCAGGGATGTGACTGCATCTCTTTTCACACCCTATTGTGGTGGCTAACAGGGTGCCTGCCCAAGTGTCATGAAGGATGATGACAAGCTTACAAGCTTATGGTTCACATGAATAGATCATGTCTCAGTGAGATCATGCATTAGCTTGGCTTTCTGGCCAAAAAGAAGGGTCAAAAAGCAGTTACATTAGCTTATTTCCTCTCAGGGGAACCATGGAGAAAGGAATAGAAGTCACTGTTTACCAAACAAAAGGCTGAGAAAACATTTTTCCATTTAAGAATATGACAAATTAGTGAAAGTGACAAAAATAAATAAAAATCTACCACATACTCAAAGAGTTGCACAAGTGCCTAAAAGCCAAACTATAATTGTGAATGTGTTGGCATTTGGCATAGAGTTCGGGATTTCAAGGAAGCAAGTCACTCTTTTATGAACACTCAACAGAAATGTCACAAGCAGCTTTTGATTAACTATGATTGTCACAGTATATAGGAATGGACTAACATATGGTGTTTTTAAAATAAACTACTAACCACATCCAGTGGTTTCAATTAAAGAATGGTTCATTGCTTACAAAAATTCCCCTAGACCCAGCTGTCTTCCAAAAAAGTCCCATTGCCTCACTCTGAATTTCCACTGTCATCAGGCAGATTAGTAAGAGGCCAGTCTTGGATTTGGTGTGGACACTCAGGGTGGCCTCTGTACAAAGTAAGTACCTTCCTCCAGCTTTGTCCTGTGGCTGAACAAAGCCTGGAGTAATCTCTTATAAGGAGTATATAAATTGAATAGCAGAGTTATATTAAATGACCTGCTAGAAGAATAGAGAATATTGCAAACAATTTTTTAGAATGCTAAGGTTATTTACACTTTGGGGTTCTGATATAAAAATACACACATACAACAAAACAAAAACAATATGGAAGAAAAGACTACTAAGGCAAAGCCCAAGCTCCCTATAGGAGGATCATCTTGTAAAGAGGACTCTAAAAGCAATACAAAAAAACAGTAATGTAAATATAAAAATGAAAGGAAGCTAGTTAGACAATCACTGTAATCATTACATAATCATGGTGAAAAAACTAACCCTAGGGAACTAATGACAAGACAGGTAGAGGCTACTCAAAACTGGCTTGAGGGGAATATGTGGAGACCTGGTCCTGCTAAGTAATGGGGCTCTACTTTGAGGGGTGGTGACATGTTACCCTTTGGCACTAGCCCAGGGGATTTTTCTGTTCTTCTTTGATCTCACTGCCTTTCTTGATAGTCAGGGTTCCTCCACTTCCTCTTTCTCATAATTTGTCATCTCCTCTGTCTCTTCTTATGTTCTGTGTCATTCACGTGCATTCTCCCCCGATCCCCTCAACTGACCAAAATATAGAACTCGGTGCCATTTTTTTAAGTTTATTTATTTATTGTGTGTATGTGAGTCAGAGAGAGAGTATGTGAGAGAGAGAGAGAGAGAGAGAAAGCAGGGAGGAGGTGAGAGACAGAAAGAGAGGGAGAGAGGGGGAGAGGGAGAGAGGGGGAGAGGGAGAGAGGGGGAGAGAGAGAGAGAGGGAGGGAGGGAGGGAGGGAAAGGGAGAATCCCAAGCAGGCTCCTCACTGTCAGCACAGAGCCTGACACGGGGCTTGATCTCACCAACAAACACTCAACCCACTGAGCTACCCAGATGCCCCTCAATGACATTTTTAAAACTCAATTGTTATTTAAAAAGAAATACATTATCCAGGTTGGTTTCTCTTATACATTGTTCTTGATTGATTTCTTTTCCATCTCAACTAGTATGAGCTTTCTATTAAAATAAATGTTCCCATTCCTACTCTTGAAGACGGTACATTCTCCCCACCCACCAAACAAGAAAAGCATCTCTGCCATGTGTGCCTGTACACAAAAACATGCAAAGAAGCTCCTCGAATTTATCCCATTATATTCACCACTTAAATGTTTCTACAAATATCAGAAAGAATCATAAAAGAATAGAATAAAAGGGGCCTAAAGAGAATGTAGCATAGACAGATTTCCAGCCAGTTTCATGGGGGAATAAAATCTACAAACCTCCAAGCCAGGTGTGAGCATGCAAACTGAAGTTTCCTCGAGCCACACTTTTCCCACATACTTTCAAAATTTTTGATGAGCACTTGATCTAAATGAAGTGGAATGCTAGTTATCCAACTTTAATTCTTCGTCACTAGAGTACTTTTTGCTCAAAATCTGTATTTAAGAATTGGAAAAACAAGGGATAGTATTCACTGCTATTGGGTGTGGACATCAATATATAATAATCCAAAAGCTTGTTTGAAAGTTTTTGCTTGTTTCCTTGGTTTTTGTCTGGGGTTCTCAGTAGTTTCACAAGAAGTAACAAAGTTAAGAGTTAGACAAAAATTTGATTAAAGATTTTATAGCTGCTCATGCATGTGTTCTGGGTATTGGGTCAATCTGCAGTGAATTTCTAGTTATAGGAATTGCTATTCCCAAGCCTTGGCAACAGAAATCACTCTATTTTCTACTGAAAACAACTTTGGTTTTAAACAAACATAGCCAGCTATATGGTCCACATGTTCATTATAAATTTGCCTTCAGAAGTCACATTTCCCATTACACCTAAACTGTCCCTTCCCAAAGCCACATAAATGAAGCAGAAGTAATTAAATATAATTGCTTTCTTTTGTGGCCTTTGTAGTAAAATTTTGGTAATTGACAAAAAGATTATTTTAATACAGAGTGCTGTATCACAATGACATCTCTACCAGTAGTGGCTCCTAAGTAAGGGTAACAAGTGCATCCTTTTTTTCATAAAAATGGAATTCTGCTTACCTGGCAAGCAGCAAAACAGTAAAAAAAAATCAGGGATGTTCTTATTTCAAAATCACGGAATCGCAATTCTGAGAAGGATGTACAAAGATCATCTAAGTTCACCTGCGGCAGCAACACGGACTAATTAATCTGTTTATCCATAATACACACAAATAAACAACTCTTAAGATTCTCTATGTAAGACATTCCACAAACAGCCTTGATAACACACTCAGTAATTAACAAATCTCAGTATCCTAAGTAGCCTCTTTTACACACTATCCTCACTCAACACAGTGGAATACAAACCTTAAATAAACAGTCTCAAGCAGAGGCAGGCTTGTTCCAACACAACATGCTATATGGTTCTTTAGAGAAATGCCATCTTAAATTATATTTTGCATTCTTACATTAACCTGCATATTTTCACACATTTTAATATTTTCCCATGAGAAAAAAGTACACGCAGGGTAGCACTTTTATCTCTGTTTTGAAAACATAGACGATTTCTATTTTATTTATGTGCTAATTAGTCATTGTAAAATAAGGCTGTAGAACTATATAACATGAGAAAGATCACTTTTCCTGGCCTTCTCTCTTGTCATTTCACCATTAATTCAACTCACTCTGTTGCACAACACTGGTGATTTCTATTTTAATCACACTTCAGTAAGACTTAGGTTGAAGAGGTAGCATTTTTTTTTTAACTAAGGTAGTTGTTAATACTGAATAATCTCATAACCTTTCCTCTTGAGTTTTTATTTTCTCAGACAGGCCAGAATATTTTAAGCTAATTGGTAATTTCTGGACATTTTATTTATGCATCCAAGCAAAGAATATGCTATTTCAGAACATGATTCAAAATAAGTATGAGATATTACTACTGCCCTTGGGGCTCTAACGATACTGTTGGAGAGCTGGCACATACCTGAGTGGAACAGGTAAGTCAATACTTGAAGCATTACCAGTCTAAGTGCCAGAATTTGTATCGTTGGTAGTACTTGCCACAGGAGCACAGAAACTGGGAAAGTTGCTATGAGCATAAATGTGTTCTTCAAGCCCTTGCAGAAACAGAGTAAACCTATCATTTTCATTAAACAACTTAAAATACTAAAAATAATAGAGGAAACCCCATTGCATTGTCAATTTACTCTTAACGTGTAAGAACCCAAGTCAGGAACCTGCTGTAAGTAGTAAGCAGCATTAGGAGAGTTTTGCTATTTATTTGTTTGTTTAATTAGAGAGAGACTAGATGGAAGTGAATTTAAGGTGTCTGGCAGCCTTGTCTGAAAAAGTCCCTTCTATTTCAAAGAAGAATTCTAAAGGCTGAAAACCCAAATAAGAACATATTGCCTTAGGAATTCAAAGGAAAGGACATGAGAGGCTGTGAAGGAAAAACCAATAGGACTCAGTGAGCAGCCAGCTATGGATGAAAAAGAGCCAGAAAGAATCAAGGATAATTGAGATTTTGATTATAAAGGTAAAGCAGGATGATGGGGACTTCATGCTCACAATACCTTTATAACAATGTGATAAAAAAAATCAAGTAACACTCCCCTTCCATGGGAAAGTTATTAAAAGAATACCACTTCAACAAGATCCCTACCAGGGAAAATACTCAATGATACTGTAATAGTGTTGCATGGTGACAGATGGTAGTTACACTTGTGGTGACCACAGTATTAACACATAGAGGTGTCGAATCACTATGTTGTACACCTGAAGCTAATATAACATGATGCGTCAACTCTACTCGAATTGAAAAAAAAGATCCCTACCAATATTCAATATTCCACACAATTCCAATAATCAGACACATACACACACACACACACACACACACACACACACACAAATAGGCTCACACCCTCAAGCTTCCTGTCTTATAAGCTTGAACCGAAACCACAGGATGTGTCCTGCCTTCTGCTTAGGTGGTAATGCCTATGGCAAACAGTCATTTATGCCCCATTCACTTCATTAAAATGTTATTTCACATCTTAAATTCCACACACTGCTGGGGTTCCCCCCCCCCCACTTTCCACCCCAAGTCATAACCTCCTTTTAACCCTGAGTGCCCCAGCATCTGGAGCACAGTAGAACCCTCTGAGGCCTCCTGAACTCATGAGTCACTATAAATAGCAGCAACATCAACTCTCCCATGACACAAGTAACATCTATTCATAACATCTCATGGCATGATAAAATGGAATAACTATTGTAATAGAGTCAGAGGCGACAAGAAACGACACCCTTCCATAATGTAAGAACTGCCACCTGGAGGGCACTTCAAGTGACTTGAAGGTGACTTCAAGCGACTGAATTTCAGAAATGCAAAGCTCCCTGAGAGATGTATATGGTTACCTGGCTAAGGAAGACAGAGGCACCATGACACATTCCTCCTGTATTCACCAGCATCACAGAGGAATACATAGCAATTATTCGTACCACACAAAACACAACATTGGTGACCCAAGCCAGTGCCGCCAAAAATACAAGCATGCCAACGTATTTCCTTTCTGTACAGCACTGCCTCTGAGTTGCCCACTTGTCCCACCCAACAGCCTTTCTTCCCCAGATTAATTTCACTGAGAAACACGAAGAGCCAGAAAGAGATCCTTCTCATGAAAGAGCAAACAGCCCATTTGCTTTGCAGGGGCCCAGAACTGGGGATTCCAACTGCTGGCCAAAATCAAGAACACAGCCAGTTAGCAGAGTCACTTGCAAGTGGCAGTATTCCACCTAAACGAGCAGCACAATAGGGACCATTTCTGCCCCTTGAAAGTCCTGTTTTATGGGTCCTCTCACCTTCCAGCCAGCATCCAGGTGACACTCATGAGCAAGTTAAGAGACTGAATTTAGGCTAGTTCCCTCAAAGATGCCATTGAGAGTGAGGAGCCACGCTGAGAGCTAAAGCAAAGGGACAGACAGTGGGAACCTGTAGTAGAAAGGTCCAGAAGACCTTAAAGAAGAATGATTCGTGTTCACAGGATATGAATCTCTACAAAGTTTTAGTATGTAGCTTGTGGCATGACCTGTGTACAATGGGTGGGGGAGAAAATGAGCTTGTTCAAAGTAACTCAAAATAATAACTGTTAACCATCATTGCTAACCAGAGGCACTGCTCATTTACTACTCAGAACACCGTGGAATAAGTTCTTTGATTATCTCCTTCTCATACACGAGGACACTAGAACACAGAGAGGTTAAGTATCTTGCCAAGGCTGCACTGCTGATATGAGCTGGGATTCAAACTCAGTCTGGCTCAAATGTGTCCTCCTAACCACTGCCTTCCCAGTAGAATTACATCCCAAGGGCCCCTTCTGAAAAGGCAAACTTTTCAAGTTTTCGATCATTTTTTTTAATACAAAGAACCTTGGTTTCAGACCTAAAGAAGAACTATTTCCTCCTACTTATATAAGATAAGAAAGAGGGTGAAAGAGACCATATAGTTATTTTGTATTGCGTTTTTGTTTCTTCACAGTGAAATGAGAAGCTACCTCATTTCACACACATTCCAAAGATTCTCTTCTCTCCTACCATGCCCATTCATTTTGGGGATATGCAAATGGTATGCAGAAAATAAAGAAATCTCACTTTATGACATCAGACCTAAGGGTCTTGTCTGAAAACATTTAAAGGTCAAGAAAAAACAGGAATGCGCTATGAAGAATGAGGTCAGGTAGGGGGAGGGCACAGGGGTGTGCACTGGGAAAAGGGGAAGTCAAATGACAAAACCCCAAATAATCTTGGCTCTTATGAAAAGGTACTCTGTTCGTTTACCCGGAAGCACCAAACAAAAGCAGCTGCCCATTTCTCTGTTTCAGTTTCCTGAATATAACTGGATCACCAACTGGCATCCATTGTTCCCAGCTCACAGAACAATGTTCACTAGCATAAACCCATCAGTTCTGGTACATATCCAAAGAGCTAAAAAAAGAATACCGCAAGACTGAATGAGTGTCTATATGCACATACCTAGCAATACGATTCCATAGCAGGCGAGTCATACGTGTGAGAAGCAGTTAGCACCCCAAGCACTGATGCATGTTGAAGCTTGTCAAGAAATACATTACACATCGGACCAATATGCTGAACAGCACATTCTGTTTGTAGCTCTGTTTCCTAACATTTTACACATCTTCAGAGTCTCTGCACTCACAAAGTGGCCTATGATTTCCCGCCCCCCAAATATCCCAGGACACTAACAAAATGAGACGTTCAGAGGTCAAAACCATCCACGGTGGGAAGTCGTGTTGTGTTTCTAGGGCCTGTCTCATCAAGGACCACCTTCCCACCCACTTTCTGGGCAACCCTCAGAGATGGCAGCTGCTAACTTTAAAAAAAAAAAAAAGTGCATGGTGGAGGAGGCAAAAAGGATTATTTTTAAGAAAGAGCACAATCTAACTTTTCTCTCCACCACCCACTCCACACCACCTCCTCATTCCCTTGTCTCTCCTCCTGCTTGCTCTTCCATTTCACTCTTCTTCCCCAGTCTCTCTCCCGGGTGCTCAGTGAGCCACACCTTCTCACACGCATTTCCTTCTCTGTGTCCCAAACTGGGCGGCAGCTCGGACACCACACTGGGAAGAACAGTTGTAAGGGCTCGGGGCTGCTGCCAAGCTCAGGCAAACAAACCCAGTTCCTCCTCCGAGCTCCAGATGTGTGGGAATCAAAACACGCATTCACTTTTGAGAAGCCCTGCCTTGACATGAGAGCCGTGGAGAAAAGAAAAAGCATCTCTGTTATGAGCTAAATGAACCTATTAATTATGTCATCTTCCTGATGTGCCTAAATACTGGAAGATAATTGGCTTATTTCTTCTTCTAAATGCCCTTAACGATTCAGTTCCATGCCTCTTTAATACGGCTTCTGAAGCTGAGCTGCCCAAATTCTGTGTGGAATATATTGAACATTTTTAAGTGTACATGATAAATCCACGTGCCCTGTGGATGAATTTCCTCCATCAGTTGTGGGCGACAAGCAATTCAACACACTCGGGAGTCATCTACCCAGACCAAAATACCACGTTAGCAATAGTTAAAATAATGAGGCACTTTCCAAAGTGGAATAATTAAAAGTTAGGACCAGATTTTATGTGGCGAGGGAAGAAGGCAGAGCAGGGAAATATAAAGATGATGTGCAAGGATTAAAAACAAGAAAGTCAACTAGATATTTATCTATTGATGGGAAATATTCAGACCAATAAAAGCAACGTTTATGTCTTCCTCTGTAGTAATCCACTCACTAACTCTTCAATGAGCACTTATTAGGCACATACTATGTGCCAGGCACTGTGCTAGATGCCAGAAATAACATACTGAGCAAGACAAATTTGATCCTACCACTCATGGAGCTAACAATCTAGCATTAGCACAAGACAAAGCTGCAAGCTCACAAAATCATCAGTTAAGCATGTAGTATGAAGGGAAGAAAGGGCTTAGAAAGAATGACCCTGGGGAACCTACGTTAGATAGAGTAATAGGAAAAGGCCTATCTCTACAACATTTAAAACACAGACAATAAGGGTGCCTCAGTGGCTCATTTGGTTAAGCATCTGGCTCTTGGTTTCAGCTCAGATCATGATCTCAGTTTCATGGGTTCAAGTCCCACATCGGGCTCTGAGCTGGCAG
The DNA here is from genome assembly GCF_046562875.1 of Panthera onca. Lineage (NCBI taxonomy): Eukaryota > Metazoa > Chordata > Mammalia > Carnivora > Felidae > Panthera > Panthera onca. The sequence continues at coordinate 57,353,348 of NC_138342.1, read as the reverse complement.
CATGGAACCTGCTTGGGATTCTCTGTCTCCCTCTCTCTCTATACCTCTCCTACTCGTGTTATCTCTGTCTGTCTCAAAATAAATAAATATGCAATGGAATACTACTTGGCAATGAGAAAGAATGAAATCCTGTCATTCGCAACAACATCGATAAAACTGGAGGGTATTACGCTAAGTGAAATAAGTCAGAGAAAGCAGATATCATACGATTTCACTCATAAGCGGAATTTGAGAAACTTAACAGAAGACCATGGGGGAAGGGAGGGGAAAAAAACAGTTTCAAACAGGGAGGCAAACCATAAGAGACTCTTAAATACAGAGAATTAACTGAGGTTTGATGTGAGGGGGAGGGGAGGGGAGAAAATGGGTGATGGGCATTGAAAAAGGCACTTGTTGGGATGAGCCCTGGGTGTTGTATGTAAGTGATGAATCATGGGAATCTACTCCTGAAGCCAAGAGCACACTATATACACTGTAAGTTAGCTAACTTGATGATATATTTAAAAAAAATTTTTTTAAAGACTGAATAAATAAATAAATAAATGCTAGACCATTAGGGTGCCTCGGTGGCTCAGTCAGTTAAGCATCCAGCTCTTGATTTTGGCTCACAGTTCATGAGATCAAACTCCACGTTAGGCTCTGTGCTGACAGTGTGGAGCCTGCTTGGGATTCCCTCCCTCTCTCTCTCTCTCTCTGCCCCTCCCCAGCTCGTGCTCTCTCTCTCTCTCTCTCTCAAAATAAATAAACATTTTTTTAACAGCTAGAACATAAAGAGAGAGAAAAGCTAACAAGGACAAGAACAGAGTGACCATTCCAGGAAGACAGGACTATATTGTGCAAAGGCCCCCCCGAGGCAGAAAAGGTTTGGGCACCAGGGAACTGAAAAATCAGTGTGGCTGAAGTAAAGTGAGCAAGATAAGAATGACCCATAACAGGACTGGTGAGACGCTGGGGGCCATGATGCCCAATCAAGATTTTATTCTAAGGACAACAGGAAATTTTCAGTGGAGGAGAGGAGCAGCATAACGCAGTTCACACTTTATGACGATCATTGTCGCCTCTGTGAGGAAAAAGACTTGAAAACGAGCTTGTCGCAATGGTCTAAGCAAGAGAGGATGATTCCCTCCACCTGAATGCAGCAGTTAAGCCGAAAAGGAGTAGACAGATTCAGATCTATTTTATTTTTTTTTTTTTTTTTTTTTTTTTTTTTTTTTTAACGTTTTTCATTTATTTTTGGGACAGGGAGAGACAGAGCATGAACGGGGGAGGGGCAGAGAGAGAGGGAGACACAGAATCGGAAACAGGCTCCAGGCTCCGAGCCATCAGCCCAGAGCCCGACGCGGGGCTCGAACTCACGGACCGCGAGATCGTGACCTGGCTGAAGTCGGACGCTTAACCGACTGCGCCACCCAGGCGCCCCTCAGATCTATTTTAGACGTAGAACCAATAAAAGTCACTGATGGATTGTATATAAGGGTGTCAGCAAGGAAAGAATCAGAGAGGATTCTCATTGAGTTACTCCATTTATAACTTTCCCAGAAGTTACAGGCATCACCTGACAGAAAGTCAGGCTCATGCAGGAATCTGATCTACGGGACATGATATGTCCATATGCATAAGTAACTCAAACACCCTGACCCAAGAATAACAGAAACCGTGTGTGGTTGTTCTTGAGACACAATAACGGTATACTAGGCAGATATTTCAGTGAATTTTCCCATGAGAATTTTGTTGTTATGCTGGTGCCAGAGCCCCACAGCTTCCCCCAAAAACTTAGGGTTAAATGCCTTTCTATACGTGGGTGCACCAGTTCTGACTTACATACAAGTGCTCCAGAGAAAACCAATTCATCTAGTCCCCATGACAAGCAGCAGAGAAATTACAAATTTCTAAGAGGACCTTCATGTCAAATTGGATGACTCATGTCAAATACATCAAGGGATATTACAGCATAATTTATTGGCTAACAAGAAAATAACTATAAAAGACACATTTACAAATAATTTTCTTATGATCATTGAACAAGTGAGTCCTTAAAAATAGTCTCTCCATATGATCCCTTCAGAAACTGGGTATACAAAACAATGCAGTACCCCACAAGGAGGAGACCTCTGAGGGTAAAGAGAATGGACTGTCTTGTTTATTTTACATGCTGTGCTCAAACTGGTTCCCAAATGCCACAGAAAGCAACTGCCCCCTTCCCCCCACCCCACCCCACCCCCACTGTGGTCGATGCACATTCAGTCTCACTACCTTTCTGATTTGTTCGTTCCCTGTTACCACTTGAAGGTTACTGGCATTGTTTCTGTTGCCCTTCCTAAATAGCTGGTACATAATTATCTCAAAATCCCTCAGCGCATTTGTCTAGGTGGGCATTTTTCCCTTTTTAGTATTTATAGTGATGATGCGCTCCTTTTCATAAATTGCAAAATGGGAGATGACTTAGAGACAGAGGGAAGGAGGGAGATATCGATCTCTCTCCCTTTCTCTCTCTCTCTCTCTCTCTCTCTCTCTCTCTCTCTCTGTGTCTCTCTCTCTGTCTCTGTCTCTCTCTTTCTCTCTCACGCGCACACACATGCACAGGGGAGAGAACCTCGGGTTCTGGCACAGGCTTCATCAAAACAGATAGCAAACACAGATACACAGTAGTAATTTATTTGGAGAAGGGTGTTGTCTTTTGTTCCTGCAGACTATTCACTGTGACCTTTTTTATCTGCATTTCAAGGACATTGCTTGAAACAGACCCCATTATTTTAGTCCGAATAGTAAGGATTCCTTTCAGAAAGGCTTTCCCCCCAACATTCTAATGAAAAGCACAGAATTCTTATCTCCTGCCCTTTGGTCCTTTCTGTCTTACATTTATTCTAATACCTTTAAGTTTCAATTTTATGGTCTATCTCCAAGCTTTCCTGCAACCTTTGCTCTCTAGTTTGATGGTCCATCTGTACTGCCTCTTTTAGGATAGTACCTCACTAGCTTCTAAGCCACCTGCTCAGTTTCAGTGGTGAGACTGTAAGAGATTCACAGATTCCCATCACTACACTTCACACCCTCTTTAATTTAACTCTGTAAATTCACTTTTCAACACTCCCGAGCTGTTAATTCTAATTTGGCCTCTCATCACCTGCAATGACTGAACTGGAGCTTTATCTGTGCCACCCATAATGCATTTTATTACAGGTTCCATATTTCTGCAACTGTAGCAAAAAGATGAAGAGTGTACAGAGCTCTGCCAACATACAAAGCTGTCACTATGTAGCTCCTGTTGGAGGATCTCCCAAAATTGGCATGTGTTTCTATCGCTTCTCCCTTCTACTGCACATATTCGTTCTCGCTTCAGCCACAAAGTTCCCCAGATATCCAAATATCCTCCACATCAGAAGAAGCAAAAGCATATACCTAAACACACAGTCTACCGTATCAGTTGAATCTATGGGTGTTCTCTGACCTCCTACTACCCTGTTCTTACTAACACTTCCATCCAATGTATGATATTTAATATGTTTGACGTTTTCAGAACTATAGTACTCTACACTCTTCTCTCCCTTATGGGATATTTTTCTACTTTTCCTTTCTAAATCATCAACCTGGCCCACAGCCTGGTTAAATGTCATCTATAACGCCATCAATGTCATATATATATATATATATATATATATATACACACACATATATATGATATATGATATGATATATATGATAGTTTATTATATAACATATCATATATATGTTTTATATATATATACATAAGATATATTTCTTTTTCTTCTTGACCTACTGTCTCAATAGAACCTATTTCTAAGCAAAAGCAATCTAAAAATGCCTTTGAGTCTTCCAGTGACTACTGATTACTGTAGTTAAATACCATGTGTAACACTCTGCCCTCTTTCACTAGTCAAAATCCAGACTATCCAAGTGTGCCTAAACTTTGTCAGATCTTTTCAAGAATCTTACCAGACCTCCTCCTAGAACAACTTGCTAGGACAAGAAAAGACTCTCCATAGACATTATCCTTTAGAGACCATCCCAGTAGGATTGTGTCCCTCCCCATTAGCCACAAGATCCTACAAAGTGTCTTTCCTGAGGACATGGGATGGAAGCAGAGAAAAGAACCAATACCCAGGGAGTACTCACTGAGAGGTTTGAGGATGCTGCTGCTGGTTTCATCTGCATTTTCCACATCTGACTTATCAGAGTAGTTCTCAGAGATTCTTTCTTTTTCCTTCTTTTCTTTGTGCCCTGTCTTTCTCTTGTGGCGTCTCCTTCTCCTGTAGCTCTTCGGCACATGGACCCCAATGTAGATGGTGTGGTGGCCTAAGAAAGGTACACAGATCATTAGTCATTTCAAATCACATTCTCTGCTGCATATAAATTTCAAAAGCTCCTCAGGTCAGAAGAAAATGTCTATGAATTCATTACCATTTTACATTTGACAAACTGGAAAGATAAAATCTCTTCCCAATTTTCCGTGACCGAGAGTGTAATTCAACCTGTTAGCTGGCATTAGGATTCTGGGAGGGTATGCTCCAGTTACATCCGGATAGAGAACTTTTCTCTAGGGAAACCAAAAAATGCCAAGCCAGAAATCAAGAACCCTTGATTCTGGTCAAACCTCCATCTTCAATTAGCTATTTGACCTTGAGCACGTCCCTTAACCATTCTGGGCCTCAATCTCATCATTCATATAACAAGAGGCTTACTACATTGGGTGATCCCTGGAGGCCTTCCCAGTTCTAACCTTCCACGAGTCTGTGATTATACTAAATAGAGTGCTTAAAAAGGAGGTCTTAGGGGCGCCTGGGTGGCTCAGTTGGTTAAGCGTCCGACTTCGGCTCAGGTCACGATCTCGCGGTGTGTGGGTTCGAGCCCCGCATCGGGCTCTGTGCTGACGGCTCAGAGCCTGGAGCCCGTTTCAGATTCTGTGTCTCCCTCTCTCTCTGACCCTCCCCCGTTCATGCTCTGTCTCTCTCTGTCTCAAAAATAAATAAATGTTAAAAAAAAAAAAATTTAAAAAAAAAAAAAAAAAAAGGAGGTCTTAGCAGCATAAATAAATAAATAAATAAAGATCTAACTCAAAGTTCAAGAAGTCATTCTACTGGAGATAAGCTTTTGCATTAAAACTTTTTTTTTTTTTTTTTTTTTTTTTTTTTTTACAAAATCAGCAGAATAGAGACTTAGAACTGGGACAAATTGAGAAAAAATAAGACCTACTTGGAGAGAAGATTTCAGAAATACTCAAATGTTCACACTAGGAAACAGCTAAAATGAATGTCCGTTACAGTGCCATTCTCGTTTTTCTTTTTTCGTTTCCCAAAGTTTCTAAAAACTGGTTGTTGCAATGATAAAAATAAACCCAGCCCAGCAAAAACTGCCTTGAAGAGAAGGGCATGAGGAAAAAAGATTGTGAAATGCTTTTAGTTCTCTGGATGGAAGAAGCTGCAAAACTGACAAGTGGTATTATTCTTACAAAATCTGATAAGACAGGAAGAAAAAAGGAACTCAAAGCTCCACATCTTTTTTTTTTTTTTTAATTGGGAAACTTACTTTCACTTTATTACAGCACAACTTTAGAATGTGGGAACCACTATCTCAGAAGTAATGTGAAAACTTTTTTTCTTTTTGAACTGCAAATTAGATGAGATTATATCATCTTCCCCATCTCCTTTCCCATTCTGGAATTATTCCTGGATGACCACTTTACAGTGCCCCAGATGATATCACAACCTAACATGCAACACGTGTACGCGCACGATGTCTCACGTAAATGGCTGTGAGTCACTTTCCACAGTCACTCACCAGGCATATCTAAAAACACTGTAATTCACAGGGGTGTTCCCTTAAATTGGAAGGATTAAAACAATTGTATGCTCCTTTAGGAAGGAGCCTCCAACTAAGGAATGCAGATCCCTAACTGAATGGGTTAGGATTCCAAAAAAATCTGGTATTTGGAATGAGGTTGGAGGCATCTATATAAAGTGTGAAACTCCCCCCTCCCGACACACGTAGACACACACACACACACCAACTCAACAATTACAAAGCACAGTGAAATGCTCCTCACAGACTGAGTGCCAATGAGAAATTTATCGTGTCTAACCATTTGCAAGCAAATTGTTCTCATGGGAAAGCTATATTATACTAGGAAGTAGGAAATGTCTCAGAAACAATGTGAATTAAGAAACAGTGTCAATTGTTTCCTGTGCTCCAGTTACTAAGGGAGTCCTGCAGCTTTATCTCAAGGCACACAATATACGTAAGCAAAGCCAACCAAATTCTTTAGTGAAACAAACACTGAAAGGTTGGTCACTTTCATTCAGGAATTAGGAAAACATCATGAAAAAAAATTAAGAAGCTGGAAAATTTTTAAACCTGTCACATTAAATATTTTCTACATCTTATTAAATAAGGGCAACCAAGCAAAAAAAAAAAAAAAGTGACAGGTTAGTTACATCAGTCATATAGATGTTACACAGGAAGATTTTTCACTGTATTTACCCAAATCTACACAGTACCTTTGATAAGTCATTAAAAAGACAGTTTAAAGTGTGTTGGGGGGGGGGGGGGGGGGGATGGGCTAAACAGGTAATAGGCATTAAGGAGGACGCTTGTTAGGATGAGCACTGGGTGTTATATGTAAGCGATGAATCACTAAATTCTATTCCGGAAACCAATACTCTACAGTATGTTAAATAACTTCAACTTAAATAAATAATTTTTTAAAAAATAATAAAAAATAATAATAAAAGCTTATATGGGCTGACAGGATTTTAAGGTAAGATTTCTAGAAACTCTTGTCATTGTCAACCTAAGCAAAGAGGGTGATTCAGAGAGTAAGCTCGCAAAGCCCACAGAGAGGAACATACCTTACCTTCTGGGACCTAACTGAAGTTGCAGCCCCACAAAAACAGTGCCATTTTATTCACATCGTGATCACATGCCTCCCCCTGCCTTAGGAAGAAGATTCGGCTTCTCCCTGCCTCCTCCAGCTCCCGCCTCAGATGTTTCCCATCCACACACACCCCACACTTCATCACACACTTTCACACAGGTGGGGAAGCTTGCAGATATGATACCGCTCTCTGCAGCCCAGATATCAAGGAGAAATATGGTTCCTTGCAAGACACTCCAAATTTCAGACATTTTTATCAGCTTTATTGAGGTATAATTGAATTTACACTACTGAGGTGCAATTCACTCATTTTAAGGGTATAACCCAAAGATTTTTAGTATATTCACAGAGTTCTGCAACTATCACCTTAATCAACTTTAGAACATTGCCACCAACCCAAAAAGATCCCTTGTGCACATGTGTAGTACTGCACTCTCTGTACCTACGTCCATCTCAAACAACCACTCTTAAGCATTTTTGATACTTTCAGTGATGGCCTCTGGGAAGCTACAATTCGCTGGTACCCACACAGCCATGAACTTTTTGTGGGGATCCTTACGCTACAGTAGAATGAAATATTCCCTGAGGAAAGAAGATACTACCTCCTGAGAGTCATGAGGAAATCATGACACTGAGCAAAAATTCAAAGCATGCTCCTTTTTCTTCTCACACATTACCGGTAACTAAATTTTCCTTTTCTGTCTTGCGTTCAGATAGAAGAGAAGGAACACGGTCCTAAGGTTCAATAAACCTTTAGGCACCTGGGGACAGTGCTTGTGTTTCACCCATTACTTCTCAGTTGCTCTACACTTCAACTTCTTTGCCCAGGGGAAGAGAGCAAGACAACTTCACCTTGCAAAGTGAGCGTAAGGCATGCTTTCTCAAGGTGATAACCAAATATTTCATAAGTTGTACACGCCAAGTTACAAAAATACCGAAAGTAAAATGAGCTCAAATGGAAGCATTCTTGCTGCTCCCACAGAACACCTGTCTTCAGGATCAACAGACGCAGAATTAATGAAAATATACTACTGTTGATAAGAATCTCATGTGTGGATTTTGATATTTATTTTCAATAAAATATCTTTACCTGCCTCAGAGATGTGTCATGAAGATTGATGGCTATTTTTAACACTAGAACTCATAAAATGACAGCAAGCACTTCGGAAACATACAAAGGTTGAGGGTGTAGTATTATTTTACACATAAAATAAAAAATGAGAAACGTGACAGACAAGCTTTCCAATCCAGCAAGGGTCTACAAACCGTAGATGCTGAAAGAATCAGGGAGAGTTACCAGCTTAACTTGTAAGACAATTTTAGACTCAAAAATAAGATAAAAGATAAGGTAAGATGAGATAAAGACCTCTCAGCTAGAAATTTCACCAAAAACTGCTTCCAAAGTTTCACCAAAAACTTCTTTCCAAAGGAGAAGCAACATTTTTCCTAAAATAGCTAGAATTCATAAGAAAAGGTGACTGTCTCGACTACACTCAAATAGAAAAAAAAAATTTATGGTGACTGTTTTAAATATTATTAAAATAAAGTTTGCATTTTTGCTACTAAAATCATATCAAGCAAAACTACTGGAATGTACATTTGACAGTGTTCATTTAGGTGTGAGTCAAAGGGCACTGAGTCCTTGATTTGGCAGTGGCCTCAGTATCATGTGTTAAAATAAATACCCTGCATGCCTTTCTCTGACAGATGGTGTAAGTTCCCAACAAACTCCAAATGTCTTGAGAAATATCTCACAATCCATGCCACAGCCAGTACTACTGGGAAGAAAGCATGGCTTTCCTAGTTATCTCCGAAGGTCAGAAATTATCACCAGGTGAGGCTGGCCTCTTCCCATCCTCACCTGCTCCACCTCGGCTGAAAGCAGTACTGTGATTCTATCATGTCCAATTCTTCCAATTCCTAAGATATTTCTAAACTAATGTCATTGATAGTTGCTATCCTGTTTTCAGACCAACAGAAAACTTTCACACCTGGAAACTCTGTAGTCATTCAAGTTAAGAGGCTGTCACAGATACTCACTGTGCTACCAAGGATGATTAGGATTTTGTAGAATTAAACCCATCAAACCAGAAGACAAACCAGAAGAAGGTTTTACACCAGCCAAATTCAAAATTCTACAAAAACGCTGGACAGTGAAACCACATATGCCTCTATATGCAAGATAGACCTATTAGCTCCTGTAGGAAACATATTACTGTTCTTACTGTACATACAGATGATAGCAACTATTTATTGAGTACTTACAAATGGGCCAGGTTCTGGCTAGGTCTCTGATATCTATTACCTCATGCAATCCTCACAACTGCACAAAGTAAATACTACTATTATCGTAATTATACAAGCAAAGAAACCAAGGTGCAGGGAAGTCAAGGATACTGTCACCAACAAACTCATAAAAGCACACAGGAGAAACAGCTCTCAAGTGGCAGTAACAAAGATAGCGAGGACTTCATCACTACTTTGGTGGTGATTTGTTGGTTTGTTTTTTTCTTGGCGGGGGGCAGGGGGACGCTTGTGCTGTATAGTATACAGCATTTATACTATCAGTCTTATAACTGATTAGGCTTCCTTCCTCGTGTTGGCTGCTAGAAATACAAGAGACAAGTCTCAGGCCAACCAGTGGTGGGCAGAGTTTTGAGACACACATTTTATACACTAACCTCACTCTTCCAGATTTTCACCCATTATTTTCCCTTCACACTAAACTATTTGGGGAATAAGGAATTATATGAATTTTTTTTTTTTTTTAAATCTGAGATGTCAGTGGTCGGGGAAGAGGATGGCAATGGCTGGGGTGGTTGTGGAGAAGCGTAGATTTCTAGGCAAAGATTTAGACCTATAGATTTAGATCTAGCTAAAAAGGATCCCCAGAGGACAGGTAAAATCTTCGCCATCCCCATCCACGTACATACATATCTAAGGAAACACTGAGGGATGTTTCCATTGTTGCTCTTTCTATAGTCAACCAAATTTCTGTTTTCTCTAGTTCAAAGATTCCACAACGTCTGGCACTTTGTATCATTCTTCTAGAACTAATCAGCAATATTCCCAAAATATAAGTCAAATATTGCCTTCCCTAGCTTATCTAAAGTAAGCTGGCCTTAAGCCAAGATGCCTAAGACGTGTTGTATCTATTGCCAAGAGGGATGTAACAGAGGGAAACAAAATTAAGAGATATTTATTATCTCTATTTTAATTATGGAAAGAAAAACGTAGAAGAGGAGGCAGAGCCTCTAGATGAGTGACAGATTATAAAAAGATGCTGTGGACTTTACTTCTTAAACCAAAACAAATGTCAAAGATTTTTTAGAAGTAGAGGAATAAGAACCTTAAACAAAATCATAGTATCAAGTTGAGATGCCACAGAGGCTGTGTGTTTGACACTTCATATAATAAGAAATATATCAGTGCCTATAAACCTAAATACTTTAATAAATGAAATGCAAATAATTTGTTAGCTTATTACTAACAAACACAGAAGACTGTCCATAAGCAGCTCTAATAAGATATAACCCAAATAACATTGCTACTCAGGCATAAATACCAACTCATGAAAAGAAAACCTGCTTCAAATGGCACGGCGTAATTTTGCAGTTAACAGGGGGAAAGTCAGCCTGTGATGCGACGTGTTTGCAAGAGGGTCTGCATTTCAAACATATACCACTACACAGGACAAGAGCTGATTTTCCTTTTTGTATTTTGGATAGGGGTCACTTTTCACATAGAAAAAAAAATAATGCCTACGTTTACTAATAGAAAGTTATATATTACTTACGTATTTATAAATCATTTTGAATGTTGATAAGTAATCTCTTTTAATATTAATGCTACCAATCATATTTAAGATTAGGCATGCAGGCAAATAGTACAAGTGATGAAAAACAGGGAAATACTTTTCTTCCCACTGAACTGCATGGGAATTTTATCCACTGAAAGCCTCCCAGAAATCCTTAGGGCAACCTGAGGTTCCCCAAGCAAGACTGATAAGAAATCTCAGCTTGTTATCTGATGTTTACAAAGCACAGTGCTTTTAATATTTAATATTTCATGATGATGATGATTATGCTAACAATCTCTAGGCAGGAACAAACAGGTACAGGAAAAAGTTGTGAAGGGGAGTCAAGTTTAGGGTTACTCAGTTAACCACCTGTCCTTTAGCTGAGTAAACGTCTACACCTGTCTTTTAAGTATTCATTTCTAGTGAAGTTCTACTTACAGCCTTTAGGTAAAGAGGAGGATTCTAAGAGCACACACTGAGGTTAAGTTTCTCTTACAGTTACCATCACTAATAGCTGATAAGAGGCAAAAACTGACGAGCATTATAAAAAGTTACAAGTAGTGAATATTTTTAAAGACATGTGACTTAATATGTTCAGTGGTCGTCGTCAATTATTTGAAAATAGCTAGGCTAGAACAACCACTTAAAGGTAGTACAGGAACCTATCTTAATAAATAAACAAGACTTAAAGTGCTTCACAATCTCTAAAAAGTTGACTCTCCAAAGTAATTTTAACTTTGCTCTAGCAAAATCTCTCTTCTACTCATCTGTACACACCAAATATAATCTATATTTATATCTATGTTTGTATATCTGTATCTCTATATATCTATATAGATACAGGTGCATATAGATATACAGAGGTATCTGTATAGACTCCATATATAGGGAGATGCAGAGAGAGAGAGAGAGAGAGAGAGAGAGAGATCATTTTTATGGACAATCCAAATCAAATGATGTCCGTAAATTGTCTCTCACTGCGGATGGTACCCAAGTACACAAAGGTGCCATACAAGTGTTGATCTCCTTCTCCCTTCCCTTTCTGTGAGGGAAAATTCACAGCACGATTTCCTCACCCTCCCTTGAGCCCTGATAACAACTTGTGAACTCCCTCTGCTCTCTAGCAAAGGCACCCCTGAGCAGGGCAGAAGAGCCAACTTTAGACCGTCTAACTTGCCCTCCAGTGGGCTGCTTTACTCAATATACAGGGTTTAAATGTTTGACAGAGGGAACACCTTCCACAACCTCAATCTTCCCTCACGCTGCCCAGAAACACGTGCCTGGCAATCTCCACCCTGCTCTGGGTAGAGTTTCATCCAGAGCTTTCACACAGTGAGTGCCAACCCCCAGGAGCTGTTATCCTTTTACTTGACTGAGCAGAATAGATTGGAACCAAAAGGCCTGGGAAGGCCCGTGCCAGGCGGGCAGTGCTAAGAGTGAAGAAGAATCACCCAACAGGAAAGATGAACCCTCCACTCATCCTGACACCCCAGAACCCCCAAAAGAGGCTGGTGAATTTTAATGTGCACTACACATACTGTCAGATAAGATCCACCTGTGATCCAAACACTGAGAACTGACAGTTTCCATTATTTCTCTTATGGTCACCATTTGCACAACTGAATGGGAAGCAGGGTTGGGAGAGAGAAAACAATGGCTAATCCAATGGTCACTGATAACTGGATTTGCAATTGCAGCCAGAGAGGCAGCTTAGAGAGACACATAAATGCACACATTCACACTCTCATCCTACCCACATTGTCCATCTCCAACTCTATTATGGGTTCCCTTTTAGCACTGGCCTAAGCCCCGGCTGGGTAATAGGAAGAATAGTCTTTAGTTGCTATAGACAGATAATCCACCATATAGTTAATGCACTCATGGCTAATCAAGTATTAAATATTTAATATTAGTTCACATAATTCCCTCCTCTCACATACCTCTCACATAGGTAAATGAGATAGGGACAATGCCATAGGACTAAAACAATAACCAAGAAGTAGGAAAAGTGCCCCGAGAGACTTAAATAGCCTGAATAAGGCCAACTGCAGAATCTTCCTGGCTATGGTTCTCCTCACCCTCCCAGAAAAGAGAAGGACAACATTCAGACATAGCACCATGTAATCATACTTTTAGAGTTGAAATAACCTTAAAACATCACATGATTCAACCTTTTCATTTACCAGTGAGCCAACTGAAGCCAAAAGCCAGTGAATAACATAGAGACTGGGACTCTTGGTGCTCCCAGACATAGAAAGTTTCCTTGCCCACTTTCCCACTAGTACTGCCATGGTACCAGCCCACCATTGCCATCCCTCCCGTCTTCCAATGTCTTCAAAACACAGAAGAAGAAAAAAAAATTCGTCCTTTCAAGTTCGTAATTACCTAGAAGGAAAAAGGGGCTTAGGAATTCTCTGAAAATGTTTCTGTCTTATAGAATGACCAGTTTAAATCCACAACCCTTAGCTCCATAAACTGCCCCAAATATGAAAATGTTCTGCCTGTGACCTCTGTCCTCCACTGATCACCAATGGTCACTTTGAGAAACGGCAGAAAACTTTTAGTCTTTCCCTCTATGTCCTCCATTACACTTAACCAATTAAAATATTTAGAACGGTTACAGAATTTTTAGAGCTAAAAAAAAAAAAGCATCTTAAAGAAAATACAGCTCGACATTCTCACCTTACAGATGGATACATGAGCCTGGAGAGGTTAAAGTGATTTGCTTGTGGTAACACTGACAGTAACTGTATTAACAGGGACAAGGACCTAGACTTTCTCAGGGCAGTGCTCATCCCAAGGACGAAGAGCTTATGAAAAGCAGAGGCCAGCCAGGCTGTGTCTTCTTTCTCTCTCGCCTTTTCATAAGCTCCTCCCATCGCTTCTTGGCCTTTTGGCTAAGGTCAAGTGTGAAGCTCTTCCAACACCTTCCATTCTTCTCCTCTGTTCTTTCCACCTCCTATTCTCCCAGGTGCTTCTTCTCGTTCTCACCCATCTCCCTTTCCAAACTCCTTTCTGGCTGCAGAGGGAACAGACCTCATGCCTCCACAGAATGGCACATGAATTTCCCAAATTGCTCACAGCAGAAATCCAGAAGCAATCGCTCCCATGTACCCTTATGTCTCTCCTCAGGTCCTGCCAGTCCAACCCAGGTGTGTCTTTTGTCTCCACGCTAGTATAACTGAAAAATCATCTCTCAGTTGAATCTCAGCAACAGTCTCCCACATTCATCTTTGTCCTCCTGGGATGTTCTCTCCATCTATCAGCAAAAGGGATCTTTTCTAAAAAATGCAAATTTGGGGGGGGTGGCACCTGGGTGGCTCAGTCGGTTAAGCATCAGATTTCGGCTCAGGCCATGATCTCGAGGTTTGTGAGTTCGAGCCCTGCGTCAGGCTCTGTGCTGATGGCTGAGAGCCTGCAGCCTGCTTCAAAATCTGTGTCTTCCTCTCTCTCTGCCTGTCCCCTGCTCGCACTCTGTCTCTGTCTCTGTCTCTCTCTCTCAAAAATAAATAAACATTAAAAAAAAACTTAATGTAAATTTTGTCTGGTTACTTTCCTGCTTAAAACTCTTCTGCAATGGCTCCCCAGTGCATACTCAATAAAATCCTAAATCTTTAGCATAGCATAAAAGGCCATGAATCATCAGGGTCTTATCTACCTCAGGCCACGTTCGCTCTGTTCACATGGTCCAGCCTCAATGTTCTCATTTCCACTTCTCAAATAGGCCGATCTCTTTCTCGCCTTTGGGCCTTCACACATGCCTGCCTGTGATGTTTCCATCATTCTTGCCCTAGATGGCTCCTGTGCATGCTTTAGAGTTCAACTTCATGTCACTCTATGGGAAATATATACCCGTTTCCCACCCAAACTCACCCACATACATGATCCGCTCTCTACATTATCACACCAACAACCTTGTCCTTAAATAATGACTGGTTTATTTGATCATACATTCATTGTGGCCTGCACTGGAATATGTTATGGCATTCAATGATACATGTGAGCCCAGAAAAGCAACATATCAGAATTTATATCTGCAACTGTTCTTAGCATTTTGATAAGCTTAAAGAAAAACAAAGCGCTGTGCATCAGTTAAAGCTAATAAGAAGAGTTAACACGGATACTAATCAACTAATTTGTTGATTACTGGATATCAGTATTAGCTCCAGTCTGAAAGCATTCTGCAGTCACAGCAATCGCTGGCAATAAATTACAAGCAGGGAGTATATCCAAGGGAGGCAGTATCTTAAATTTACTGGGTTCATCCTGGGGACTTCAAATTAGTTTACTAGTACTCCTAGCAAAACTAGGAGACAGGGAGGCACAAATGCTATTTCTCTGTGGAAGAAAACTGAGGTTCAGAAATTAAGTAATTTGTCGATGGCTTACTGCCAATACCATAGTATTTTTCAGGTATTACCCAAGAAACCTCAGAGCATCTCTGGTAGGGAGATGAGAAGATAGGTCATTAACTGCACTTTGCATAAAGGAAATGTAACCACATAAGCATGACTGGCCTCATGTCACCCACAAAGGCAGGGCAGAGCCGGAAATAGAAATAGGTTCTGAGACTCCTGGTTCTCGACTATGTTCTCTAACCCACGGCATAGACTGGATAAAAGTACCTGAACAATCAGATACTGATCTAATTTGCCAAATACATGTATCCATTGGATTCAATTATAAGCTTTCATTCCACATCCCAGACATTGTCTCTATTTTTCAGTAGGGACAGAATTACCTGTTGAAAATTTAATAATCAGCTGGAGGTGGGGTGGCGACTTAACAAAACTACAAATGTGCAGTTCTGGCCCTCTAAAGCTGATATGTTGGCCAATATCACTAAAATTCAAAACCTATTTTTTTCAGAAGTTTTGGCCTGCTAAAAGTTATTAAGCATTCCACCATGAAAAGAGTCAGTAAAACAATGTCTCAAGAGGCTGAAGTAGAGTCTATTCTCCTTTCAAAGTCAGCAGACTATAAAGAAAGGTGAACACATTGGATACAGCACTGCCTTCTAACTCTAACTCCATGGAAAGGTAAAAACAATTAACCAGATTTAAAAGCTTTTGCAGCTCTTCAGAGAAGGGAGTTATTTAAGTCACCTATACTGCTGATTCAATGGATATCACCCACCACGCTCCCTACCTTCGCCTTCATCCCACCAGGCAATCAGCAGCCTCAGGGGCACAGTGTTTGGAACCTCCTGTGAGCTCCTGTCATGGCAGGTTCTCACCTCAGTCCTCTAAATGCTAGCAGCCAAAAAAGCAAAATAAAATTTTAAAAAATAAAACAAAACCCCACCAGCAAGCTCACCACAGCAACAAGAAAGCCTCAACTGAGCCTTACTCAGCTTTATTCTAATCTTCCTCTATTCTCTCTCATCAGACCCAATTCTCAATTCCCCCAGTGATTCTGCATTTTGTGATGACAAAAATGGGGAGATACTTAGCTCAGGTTTATTTCTATACTATTGCATAATCTCATCTAATTGGCACCTAAATTATATAATAACCAACAAAGAACATGATTATTCTAGTCTATGCTGGGTGGGGAGGAGGAATATATACATCTCATATAAGATGTGTTTATTTATGTACATATATATTTACATATATATACAACTGACCCCTGAATCCTCTTCATTGGTGGGAAAGTGCCATACACTTAAATCTTCTCCAAAATAGCACTTTTACAGGCTTTATTAGACAACAGCCACACACTTGTATTTTACCCTGTATACAATCATGGAGGACAATTTAACAAATTGGGGGCAATATGGATTAGAGCAGTGTGATTACGAAAATTAGATCTCGCGCCCAGAGTTTAAGGCAACCAGAATGAGTCCAAAGAGAAATAGACAGCAGGCCTTGGGAAACTTCACTTGACCATTCTAGCTTGCCTTTTCCAACATAAGATGCAAGTGTGGTTAGGAAGGCAAAGGATAGCTGTTGGTAAAAATGAATTAAGCAAATAAAAACCTTTTAAGCCAGTTAGAATTTTTTGGAATGATAATAATCACAGAAAATTATTGGTGAAATTGTATCAATCAGAAAGACAAAGTACAGAAAGTGATTCCGTATAAAGCACCCCTATCCCCAATGCCAGGTACAGCAGCAATGTAATTTCTGACAATTATTGCAACGCTTCCTTGGTAAATGGCATGTTCTATTATTCTCATTTTACAGAGCAAGAAACCCAAAATCCAAACTGCAATTTGCTTCCTTCACTTATGCAATGATTCAGCAATAGATCAGGCAAAAGTTTTAAAACTTTTATTCCCAAACTGACGCTGAGCCACCACGTTTCAACAACTTTAGCAAGTATTTCAATTTTTAAAAATGAGATAATAAAAAAATACGCCAAACATGTCGCCAAATATCAAACAATATGTTTCATAAATATGACCAGATAAAAAGTTTCTAAAACAAAAATCTATAGACAAAATTGCTGCAAGAACATTATTTCGGAATTTCTGGATCCTTGCAGAACACAACCCAAGCACCAAGTTCAATTTTTTATGGTTTACTGTGAAAAAAGAATGTAGACACCTAGGACAGAAAGTGTCCTCATGAGGGCTTTAGCCCAAACTGTACTAACCGGGAAATTCTCTATAATTGGAAAGTTCTGGGAAGGAATGTCTCATTCCAGTTTCAAAACCCAAGGAACTAACATCGGATTCCCTTGAAGCTAAAGAGCTCTATATGCAAATATTTAACTTCACTGATGTGGCAGGAGGTGTCAAATAGCTCCTGAGCTAAGTGTTGCCTGCGTTAGGGACCCTGGCGGGCTTTCAGCTGAGGCCATGATGGGAAAGAAGCAGGGCACTGAGAAAGGTCTGTGTGAGCACAACCTGCTCTGGGAAACCCACGCTGTTATTCAAGGATCAACCCTTACACACCTCGCCACATTTCTTTAAAGCTCTCTGGTGGGTGGATACAGGTTTCTTTTAAGAAGGCTTTTCCTTCAGCAATATTCGCCCAAGTGTTTCCTCTGTACACACAGTTTCTGAGCAATAAGAGTGAACAGCGGAGAAGAGGTCAGCAAAATGCAACCGGACACTTACATCCAGTGCTCAGAATAGCCCTAGCTCCAACCTGGCCCCTCCCTTCCCATCCGATAGGTTTTCATTCACTCCTTCTTGGCAATTACGTTTTCAACCATTGTAATTATTAACAAATGTCCACCCAGCCCCACTTTTTCCTTAGGATACTACCTCCTCCAATACACATAAATACGTCATCATGATATCCTCTAGGGAAAATAGGGTTAAGTCATTATGATTTCATCTCAGTAAAATGTGGAGATCCTGACCTCCAAAAAGACAATCGTCACCATTTCATCAGTGTAGCCTCGCTCTTCGAAAACCAGAGTAGAAGGAAAGAGAGTAATGCAGACATGTTTCAGGGTCCTCTTTTACTTACGAGTGTGGACATATAAACAATATAAATATGTCAGTGATCTCTGCAAAATCAAATAGCAGTAACAGCAAGGACGGGATCTTTAGAGGCTGTATTGTCTCATTTGATTAAGAGTACTAAGGGCACCAAATTTCTGACTACAAGTTTAAACAAAGACGTTACAGGAGTATATAAAGTAATTCTACCTATGCTTTACGTAGTTTGTATTATATATTCACTTATTCAATTCCTTCTTGTAACAAATATTTAGGAAACATCTACTCTGTCCCAGACCCTGCTCTGCTTTTTTGCTTTTATTTCCCTAAAAATAATCCTCCCTTAAATTCCATGAATCTTTAACAATTCTCTCCTTTAATGTCCATCAGCAGACATGGGAATTTGTAAAATTCTTCTTCCATTTGGACAGATGGGAGCACACTTCCTTCTGGACTTGGTTTTGAACAGAAGAGGAAAACCACCACAATATATCACAACAGCTTTGAGAGCACTGATCACAACTTCAGAAATGGAGACACATTTCAGCCAATATTGTCTTGCTGTATTTTATGCTTCCTGAGTTGCTGGTTAGACCATGTTAAGAAAAGGCCCCTCCTCATAAAGTCAGAGTTGCCAATGCCTGCTGGGAAGTTACCTAGCCCTGCAGAGCCAAGGCCTTATCTCAAAGGATAAGGTGGAGTTTGCTCTTTTCCCCTATTGCAAAATATGAGAATATTAAGTAATCTGTTTATATCATACAGATCCAAAATCTTGGCTGCCTTTTTTAAGGATAAAACATCCATAGGATTTCCTTCTGTTTGGAAAAAGCTACCTGGGACTCTTCAGATCTCAACCCTGATTCACAGAATAAAATCCGGCAATTTCCCCTAAGTGTGTTCGAAATGAAAACTTAGTGTGTTTGTCCCTCATGGCCAGCGTTTCTGGATCATTCTGGTGATGTCGATTACCAATTTGTCATCTACAGACCGATTCTGTGGAAGTGCCGAGGCTGGAGCTGGAGTCTTTTGGTACAGAAACAAGTATGAGTATCTGATACTATGAAATTTTTAAATGAGTATATCCACAGTAACCCTTCTGTGCCAAAAAATGTTAACTTTACAAAACTATACATGCATACATATACACTGATACGAGGTAACCAATGAAAGAACAGATATAAAAGCTTCTCTTTATTTTAAAGATTAAAGTGGTACTTGGTTGCCTTTTTAAAGAGTATCTCTTTAAATCATTAACACAAATGCACACGAAGGAAATTATGTGAAAATGAGGTTTAGGTCTTTAAATATATCCCACATAAATTCATTATTTAAACAGAGGATGACTCCTCTTCTGACTCACTCTATTCTCAGTGAGCTTTGCAGTTGATGGTTTTCTACTGAGTTTTTAGACCGTGGATTAAGCATCATGCCACCCCCAGAGAGTAAAGTTGAACCAGGTGAACTGAGGGTGTGGTTGGAAGGCTCAGTCTGTCGCCCCTTCACAGAACGACAGCGGTAAAAGAACTGCTGAGCTGAATCCAATGATCACAACTTAAGAGACCCTAAGAAGACTTTTAAAAGCACGAACACTTCAAAGTAACGAGAGCTACTGGACCTCAGTCACCCTCATAATCGCTTATTGGGAGCATATCTGATTGGTGCAAATTACTTCAAACAACAAAATTTTATTTTAAGTTTCCTTTTGCCAAGTGTGCTGCATTATACTTCAACCATGTTTACCCTAGAAGAGAAATACCTATGTGGATAAAAGGAAACATTTAATAATATAAATGAAAGGTAGGCCCGCTCCTTGCACTTGCGCTTTCTGATGCTTAAAACTGGAGCCCTTACTTCTTCCACAATTGCACCAGAAACTCAACCACTTCAGAACAAAGAGAAAAGTCTGCTTTCCTTCAAATACACCCTTCTCTTTGCAGTTAAAGCTATGAGATGGACTCGTGTCCTTGAGGAAAACAGTCCCTTTCAAACTATGAATCCTCATTAGAGGTCTTGACAGTTTTCATTCCCAACCACTGAGACCACGAATAAGCCATAAAACCCATCCATTTCAACATCTTTATACTTCACCTGGAGTGACTATAAAATCTAAGTGATTCCACTCCCACAAGATGAAGCCAGGTGAGGAAAATGAGAGGGTCAGCTAAGAAGGCACTGAATTAGAAATAAATAGTCCCTGAATGCAGTTTCAAGATTGTACTGTAGAAGAGCCTGCCCTGGTGGATATTCTCCACCAGATAACGACACCATCAGCAACCATCCTTATAGGGTCTCAAAATTCAGGAACAGGCACCTAGTGAAACATGCCTCAAAAGAAGCGTAATCAGCTCAGGCTCCAATCAACATGAAAGATAATCATTAAAACCCAAGTCATATCAGAAGACAAAAATACACAATATCCATGAGGCAAGTTCAATCATCACAAAGCCAAACCATTTTACAGATGTGTCTACCACGCCTTGTTGTCTTTCCGCTTCTTCTCAGAGAAACTTGCCTACAGATCTGTTCATGACGTTCGTGCTTGAAAATCGAGCATAATACTTTGGGAAATAAACTTCTTAGTGAACACCTTAAGAAACCCATGTACAATATCCTATTGCAGTAGAGTGCTGTCAATCCTACAGACCTTATAAACCCAAGAAGTGATTTACATCTCCTGTGAACTTAGCGAGAACATTATTCTCAAGGAAAACACACACACACGCAGTACATCTCATTCCCAAGCCTTCTCGCTGATTTTTCAACTTTAATTGTCCCGAAAGTATACATTCATTCAATCCTACCATATTTCTTACATTCATATGCTGTAACTTTAAGATTCTTATCTCCTCATTAATACTGGGACAGTGACAGAGTCACCACAACGGAGACTTAACACAGGGGCACAAGAATCTCAAGACAAAAGTTTTACAATTTTGCTCTCACTAACTTGACATTTTCCCACAGTCATGTTGTAAAAGTGCAAGGAACCCATAAAACAATATGAAAGAAAATACTGTAGTTTCCTTTTTCCTAAGTAACTTGGGCATCAAATTCTTATTAGTCAGAGTCAGGAGCATAAATGAGGAAAGGAGGGAAATGGGGGGTGAGGAGACTACACAGTCAGAAGAAACTTAGTAAGCAAACGTGAGAAACATCGTAATGACCACACTATTCCAACTATTCCAGGAGGCACAAGAGCATCGCGTGCCCAGAACCTGGCCTTCAGTCTGGTTGAAGAATCACTCCACAACACACAGTTTCCAACCCCCCAACCCCCACCCCACTGGTCCAAGTTTTGGGTAGGCATTAAATGTTTACCAAATGGTACCAATCAGACTACAGTTTCCAAAACACGTACGAATTGTCTCTCAGGTGATTCTAAAGGGCAGAATTTATGACATAGTTCACTTGCAAGTTTCATTTAACTTTAGGAATACTGTCTACAACTCTGATTATTTTTTTTAAATCTCTTTGTAAATATTTATAGTACCTTGTATATCTGTGATGCCCTCACATTATTACTTGAATAAATATTAATTAAGCCCTATCTTTTCACTATCAAATAAACAGTATTATTCCCACATTATTGATAAGTCAAAAGACAAGAAAAGAGAGGCACACTAAAAGCAAAATAGCACTAACTAAAATTTAACTCTTATTTGTTTTTTAACAGACACTGGGAAACACTAACAAAAGAGGTCCTGGAGGTTTTTTAAGTAAAAAACTGTTTGTCCATCATTTCCTAACTGAAACTCATCCATGATTACCCCTCTGTCTATCCTCAGTTTACACCCATTTTTGCTGCAACAATGATATCATTCTCCTTCTATAACATCTGTTTCTCTACCCTGCAAGATTTAGGAAAGAATATTAGAAGATGCTGCCAAATACATTTAGATAAATCTAGCAGCTTCTTTGAATTAGTCATTGCAAGGTGGTAACTATCTGGCGAAACATGTATTTTAGACAGAAAGGCACAGCTACCATAGGCACCTGCTTCAAAAGTAAGACGCCCCCCTTTTTTTAACCATGCAGGAACACACTGATTCAGATTCTAATGGTCCAATGAAGTTCTTAAAATTACTTTCTGTGTTGAGGCAAAATGTGCAGACTAATAAAACTCCATAGAAAAGCTTTCATTTTTAACTTCAAGAATATAAGATCTATGAAATGTATGGATGCTATTATCTACAAAGACACGAGTGTATGAACATATACCTCCCCAGCCCCATGAAGCTCACCTTCTACTTCTTCTTCATCACACACATGTTTAAGGAAGGAGGCTCCTCTGTCCAGGACAGCTTCATCCTCCATCCTATAGTAATAAAAAAGAAAAAAAGAATGCTCAGACTTCTCCTGGAGTGAGCCACTTGAAGTAGCCCAGCTTCTGGGCAGGTTAACCTGCAAGCTGCTGTTCATGTTAACAGGGCAGAGTCACTCTTCGTTTGGTGTCTGCTACTCCTTCACGCAGCTCCTCTTAGCTGGTGCTTGAGAATATGCCGGTCCCACATAGCTTCAGTTCTAACCTTGAGAGGGCACCCACATGGACAGGTGAGAGAAAATCATCTCAATCCCATAGGCTGGATGTTAGGGGTTCTCCCTTTAGGATTTGCAAAAAGGAAAAAAAAAAAAAAGATGAAAGCAAAAAAAAAAAAAAAAAAAAATACCAAGAGAGGAAGTTTGGTTTGTCTGGAGTGCTCGTGATGATCGTTTGTGGAAATCCAGCTTCAGTGCTTAGCTCTTTAAACACCCACTGCATAAAAATGTATACCCTCACACACACACACACATGCACACCCACCCACACACAGAAAACGACAGGGAGTTAGGCTAGTGCACAGTGGGAGCCTAGCTTCCAGCCAGCCTCTTAATACCAGCACAGCCCAGTATTCTCTGTTGAGTGGCAAGCTTTGAGTCACATGTTGGCCTTACGGAAATCTGACATCTGAGGATTATCCAGCAACCCGGCTTCAGCAACAGTCACATATATATGCCACCCATTCATTCATTTTCCACATTCTTATCACACATCTCTACGTATATCTATCCTGTTAACTCTTCCCTGAAGGGCACAAAGTTCTTCGGTTTATAGCCACATTATGCTGTCCTCCTATCTCCTTACATAATAGGATCTGCTCTGCAATTTCATATGCTAAATAAGACCTCAGAATCCATCCAAGTAATGACAGCGTTTATACGGCCTCCTGATGCCAAACATGTTTCTTAGTTTATAGAATGAGTTAAGGTTTATTTCCATACTCTGTGACTTCTTTTCATTGCATTAACTTTGACATGCAGAATTCCATGAACTCTATTTATAGACAAAGCAGAAAAAAATCCCGAATTGCTCAAATGCTGCTTGTGTCGCACCGGTCTAGAAACAAAGAACTTTCTCTGGAGACAGCTGCTCTATGTCATACCGTACATAAGCTCTGCCAGAGAACCAAATGTTCACTCTGTATTCTATTCATCCAATTATATGCTCAGGCACTGAATATTGTAAGTCTGTTTTCCATATTGTCCGTATAACTTATTCTTGTGCTTCAGATATTTGTTATAATCTGTGTGGATATGCACTGAATTCACATTTTCCTCTTTTCTATTTTAGGAGCATATCCATCTTGCAAAGCAACCATCTGAGCATAAAAAGTCAGAAATTCGGTGTCAGGTAGACTCGGATTTAAAAAATCTGGCACTTCCACTTAATATATGTATCACCTGGAGCAAAGTATTTAACTCTTTGAGCCTCAGTTTTTCCACTTATGAAACTGGGGTAACAATATCAACCGTGTAGAACTGCTTTGAGATTCAAATTAGGTAACATACGTGAAAACACTCAGTTTTGTGCCTTGTGCCTACTACATGTTTAATGAAGGTAAGTTTCCTTCCTTTCTTCTTTCCTTCTTTCTTTTTACCCTGACCTTTACTGGTGAACAGTGCCATTAAGAAACTTATGACCTTTGGGGCACCTGGGTGGCTCAGTCGGTTAAGCATCCGACTTCCGCTCAGGTCATGCTCTCGCAGTTCCTCAGTTCAAGCCCCACCGTGGGCTCTGCTGACAGCTCAGAGCCTGGAGCCTGCTTCGGATTCTGTGTCTCCCTCTCTCTTTCTGCCCCTCCCCTGCTTGCACTCTGTCTCTTTCTCTCTCCCTCAAAAATAAACATTAAAAGAAAATTTTTTTAAAGAAACTCATTGCCTTTGGACATCTGCAGAATATCTTCTTTCAGGGATATGGGTCTTGTATGCAATAGTTTATCCTGATATATGTCTTTTTCCTTCTCTATACTCAAACTAAAAATATGAAACTAATTGCAAATAGGACACAGATCAGCCATCAGGATTATAGTAGAAAAGAAAATGCCTTGAGGACTTGAGAAGTCAAATAATTTACCAGCCTCCCTGAGCTTCAGATTGCCATGAAGATTAAAAACTACAACATATTTACCAATTCATCCAGGCACTCCTCAGAGGGAGGGGGAATGTATTCATTAATATGACAGATAAAATTCCTAATAAAATAATAATAAAGAGATGAACAAGGTAATCTTAGATAGCATTAAGTGCTTTGCACAAAATACAATGAGGCAGGGGGTTACTTGGCATAAGGTGGTTCAGAAGACGCTTGCAAGGAAGTGACATTTGAGGAGAGACAAAAATGATAGGGAGGAACCAGGTATTTAAAGATGTGAGGGCAGAGTGTTCCAAGCAAAGGGAACAGCAAACGCAAAGGCCCTAAGGTAGGAACAAGTATAGCAAGTTTCAGGATGAGAAATGAGGTCAGTGAGGTTGGACAGAGAGAAGGTCAACAGTAGTTGACAATACCGGAGGAAACAGGCCCATGCAGGCCATGGGAAGTAGTCGAAATTTTAGGTGTTGTGGAAGCCACTGAAGAATTTTGTTTTGTTTTTTTGTTTTGTTTGGTCTTATGAGGTAAAGCTAACATATAACATTGTATTAGTTTCACATGTACAACATGATTCAATTTTTGTGCATATTGTGAAATGATCACCACAGTAAGTTTAGTTAACATCTGTCACCACACCACCATACAAGATTTTTTTCTTGTATGGAGAACTTTTGAGATCTACACTCTTAGCAACTTTCAAATATGCAGTACAGTATTACTGACTATAGTTAAGAGTTTTAAGACAGAAAATGACCCGAGCCATTTTACCTTTTTCAAGAATCACTCTGGCTGCTATGTGAAAAGTGGATAATCAGGAGACCAAAGAATCCAGGAAACTATCTTAGGAACCCAGTGAAGGCTGTGGGAGAAACAGGTTGTGGGGAAGGAATCAACAGTTCTTTCCTGGCCACTTTACAGTGGGGATGCTTACTTCATATGAAAAAAGGAGCCGTCAAGGACACAGCTAAATGTCCAAGTCTGGAGCTCACGAGCCTAGGGCTGGAGGATCAATGAACAAAGCTGGTAACCTGTACCTATTACTGGATGAGCTCATGCAGGAAGAAAATATAGAAATCGAGGTACAGACTGAAGACCAAGTGCTGGACCATGTCAACATTTATAAGCTGAGCAGAGGAACAGTCAGAGGTAAAAGAAAAACCAGAAAAGATTGATGTCAAGGAGGTACTGTTACTAAGAGGCTGAGAAAGATGGAGACAGAGAAGTAAAAACTTGACTTGGCAACATGGAGGTCATTGCTGACAATGACCACAGCACCTGAAACATACCAAACACAGTGCTAGACACACAGAGGGCATTCAATCAAATCCTTTTCTCTTTCCTCCCTTATCCCCTCAGTCATTCAGCAAATATTTACTGAGTACCTACTAGGTGCCAGGCATACTGCTAGACACTGGAGACACGGTGATGAGCAAGACAGATAGGGCTCCGCTACAATCCCATCTGCCTTCTCGAGGATTTCCCCTAGCAATCTGGGACAGTCAGTCCAAAGGACAAGAGGTCATCAGCAACACACTTGTAGACATAGAGAAGGATGGCAGCTTAATGGGGAAACTTTTTTTGAAGACCTCAGAAGCACAGCAAAATTCTGGAGGGCTATACTACTGCAGGCATGTGAATAGTCCTGTCTCCCCTTTGGAAAACAAAGAGCAGTTTAGCCCACACTTCTTCTCAGCACTAACCCTTTCCTGTCTTAGCGGTCTGTCTACAGGATCCAACAATTTCCTGTAGAACATCGCTTCTGCACCCCACCACAATCAAGCTGATCCTAAAGTCCTTTAGTGACATTTTATGCATTTCCTAAATAAAATGTTTGGCCTCTGTACCTAAGCCCTTCCTAAAATGGCATGTAACAAGCAACTGAGGCAGAAGTAAAGGAAGAAAATCAGTAGCTACTGAAGGAGACCAAGGAAAGTTTAATGCCCAGACCCCTCTTCCTAGGTGGAGGAGGAACCATCGAGCCTAACTGAAGCACTGTCCCGTGCACCATCTGAGTTAGCGAAAATAATGATGGGTGCATTCCTTGGCTCTTTGATACATATTTCACATTCCCTCCAAGACTATACATAGCAAGTAATCAGAAACCTAGTTCCTTCTGAGGGACAATGAGGAGCGTCTGGAAGCAGCCTCTTCCCTGTAGGAAGCGGAAAAAAAAAGAGCGCCACAGACTGAAAACATAAAACCTGCGTGTCACAGTGGCCTTTCTCCAAAGCAGCCCTCTCCTCTTCACAAGCAAGTGCCTCCGCACCAAGTTACAGGGGACTTAACAACTTTCTTCCATCTTCATACTGACAAACGTCAATTATTTGGGTTTGTGTTCCCCTCCTAAAAGCCTCTCCACAGTTGCTTGCTATTATTAGTAAGACAGAGATATCTTTTAACATGACCATCTGACCCAACCAGTTTTCCCTTCTATCAGGAGGAAGAAATTAACTCATCCAATCCCTAAGCAGGCCCCCAAATCCATTTGTAAAGTGTTCCTTTCACACGAGCTGCCTCTGCTGCAAGCAAACAAAGAAAGAAGGGAAGGAGCATGCTTCTAAAACAGCTCCCCGAGCTGCTCACATCGCCAGCATGAGGCAAAGTTCAGAATAGATTTGGAAGCTTCTCACCAGCATCACGGGGATAAGGGTCATACCAGTCAGTATAAAATCCACATGGGGCCCGTGCTGCCTTCCTTCCACAGGGCCTCTGACAGAAGAAGTCAGACCCCTTCCTCCAAAGTCCACACCCAACGTGGGGTTTCTCTTATTCTCCGTTATTCTGGGACACTAACATGATTTAACTGTAACACATGTCAAATCTGCTGCCAAATGGACCGGCTTTCACCAGCCGGTCCTCATCACTGAGCAGGCTTGTAAGGGTGACTTAAGCCCGGCACGAGAAACATTTGTGCAAAACTGTCAACCATTGGGCCTCGGGCACCCATCTACATTCCACCCCTCCGAGTTCCCACCCCCGGAGCCCTCGCCAACTGCCAACGTGCTCACCAGCTAGTCCACACAGCGCGAGCAGCTGCCACTCAGCCAGTCAGCAAGTGGCGGGCTGCCAGCACTCAGGCTTCAGGACGCAAGCCTGCCTGTCACAGTGCTGCTAAAGGTTGAAGGTCTTCGGGCGCGCTGGCCTCTAGATTCGCCTCACTTGCCCTCCCACCGCCCTGCTCCCACCCCTCCCGCTATGCCTCCCACGGCAGCATTTCACTGTCTCTATAGTAACAGCATCTGGTTTCGGGGTTAGAACTTCACACGGAGCGATTCTCCTCTTAACCTCTGGCTTTTGCCGAGGGATGCACGAGCCAAAAGGCCACTGCTTGAGGCGGGGCTACCTGTCCCCTGGTCATGTGGTGAGCTGCAGGGTCCCAGCAGCAGCAGCAGCAGCAGCGCTCAGAGCCGGACAAGAGGAAAACAGATCCTCCAACCCTGGCACGCTGGCCCGTGCACGAAGGATCCACTCTGGGGCTTGCAGCCCCAGATCCAAAGCCCCCGGCCCTCTCTCCTCGACGCCCTCCACACTGGGCCTTTCTGACAACTCACAAAAAGACACCAGAGGATGGTGTCCTATGGAAGAGAATAGCTCCAGGTTTTACATGTCCATACCTGAGTCTGAGAGTGCTGATTCTTTCTGTTCATACAGCTCAAAGTGCATTAGTTAACCTCGTATTTTAACCCACCCCACTTTATCCTCACTAGCTTGATCTGTTTACAACACGCAATGAACTCCATAATCTCTCACTTTACTGCAGCCTTCCTGCACATAGCAAATGTTTAAACAGTTCTTTACCCACGTGCCCTCACACACACCAAAGTGATGCATGCAGAGAGGCAGACAAATACTAGAATGTAAGGAGTTTTATTATCATTGGCCATGGCTGCCATGAAAATTATATCTTCGGCATGCATGAGGGCCTTTACTTAGGGACTAAGAGGTGTCAGTCTCAAATCTCAGAACTCAAAAGCAGGTCGTCCCTGCAACTTTGCCAGTTGTGATCTTAAAACAGAGGGGAGGCAAAAATCAGCATTTTCACAGGTCTTTTTCAGGAGCCACACAGAAAGCTACAATCAGTACTGACATCTAAAATTATACACTCACACACATATCTCTGAATTCTATTCCCTATTCAAGTCGTCTCTAAGAACTGGGGAACGATTTTCATTACAAATCATTTACAAACATGATGTTTTCTTTCAAATTTTTTAAACTGCGCAGCGTTTTATTGGTGCCTTTGTTGTTTTGGAAAATCTGCTTTCCACACTTTCAACATACAATTAGAGAACAATATCAAGTCTCCAAACCTTAGGCGACTGACGGGTGATCGAGCTCTGTGGCTGCAAAGAACACTGCCATCTTTTGGCGACACGTGTTCACTACAGGGAAGCGGAGGGCAAGGGCAGAGAAAATGCTCCAAGTGTTCCCTTCGAAACTTCAGCAGGTCTCACAAGGGCCTTTCACTCCCCAGGGAGGAAGAGACAAGAACGCAGCTGTTGACTTAACTGTAGAAACTGCTAGAGCTCTGGACACGCATGTTGGGGGAAAGAGACATCAGCGTGGCATACCTGACAGGCATGACTAATGGCAAGAGAAGAATCCCCAAGACCAGCTGGCAGCAAAGCAAAGCAAATCCCGTCCGCGGAGTTCAGGAGTGCCCTAATCAGTCTGGAAATTTACACAGGCCCAGGGCCAGGGAGAAATGGGTGACGGCCCCATACGAAATCAGACTGCAGACTGGATAAAAGGTGAAAGCGTAATCCGGAGCAGGATCACGCAAACACAATTCTGGATTTATGAACTGCATTAAAAGTTCATTTGTACTCTTGGGCACTTATCCCAGAGAAATGAAAACTTATGTTCACACAAAAACCTGTACACTATTGTTCACAGCAGCTTTATCTGTAATAGCCAAAAGCTAGAATTAGCCCAGATGTCTTTCAACAGGTGAATGTTTGAACAAAGTATGGTACATCCATACCACGGAACAATGCTTAGCAGTAAAAGGAACAAACTATTCATACACAAAACAATTTGAATGAATCTCCAAGAGATTATGCTGAGTGAAAAAAGCGAATCCCAAAATGGTTCCATATCGTGTGATTCCACTTACATAACATTTTTTGAGATGACAAAATTCTAGATATGAAGGAAGGACAGATTGGGGTAGCCAGCGGATAGATATTGGGGGGATGCGGTGGGGGGTGTTTGTGGTTATAAAAGGGCAACATGAAGGAGCCTGTGGAATTGACTCTATTTAGTCTTACCTGTGGTGGTGGTAGGTAGCTACCTACACGGTGATCAAATTATACACAACTTAATATACACTCACAAACGCACAGAAAAATGAGGGCAAGTAAAACTGAGGAAATCTGAAGAAGTTCAGTGGATCATATCAGGGCCAATATCTTAGTTGGTGACATTGTACTGAAGTTTTATAAAATGTTAACATCGGGGAAAAGTGGCAAAGTGTACAAACAATCTCTGCATTATTTCTCAAATATGCACGTGCATCTATAAATCACTCAATAAAAATTTCAAAAAGTTCTGCTTTTTTAAAAACATTTTCCTCAGGAACATTATTTTACATGAGGGTCACGATACTGAAGCTGGCCCATCTACATGTACGCGGAGTCAGGCAAAACAGCACAGATCCCAGATGCACTCTTGGTAACCGTGTAACCTTGGCAAAGTCAGTTAACCTGTCACTTCGGTGTCATTTTAAATGAGCTTAAAAACACTTCCTAAGACACAAGGGATTAATAAGTTCCTGGAGTAAATAAACTCAATTAATTTTAGCTGAATCTGAATCGAAGGTCCCCAGGGCCCAGAGAATGTCAGAGAATTAACAGTCCTACATGGACCCGAAGGCCTTAATTCTGTCTCCAGGAGCAAACACATAGGAATGCCAAGCAGGGAGACCGGCGCTAACCTGTCACCCATCACCAAAAGGCTCAAACTCCTCTCTCCCATCTTCTCCCTGCTGGGACAAGGTCTCCTCTACTCTGTCCTCAGACTGATAACTGGGCTCTTTTGAAAGGCTGCAACAGACTCAGCAACATAAAAAGAACTGGTAGCAAAGTAGACATAGGAACTATGGGGTGACGAAAGGTGTGGAAGTTGAGGGGCAGTGGGGCAGGGGGCGTGTTGACAGATGAAGGCACTCTGCTAAACAGAGATAACTGGACAGGGCATTGAATGCTAAACAGGGAACAGCTTGCATGACCCCCTCAGATGCCTCCCCTGATTTAGCCCACACCCGCAGCCATACCCTCTTTACTTGTTTTAGTGAGCCTTTCCAGGCGCTTCCACAACCACTGCACGCTGCCTCTGAGCAGAATTCCACTTGAAGAACAGAGAGGTCTGATTCCTCTCGGTGCAGATATTCAGTGCCTTGCCCTTTGAAAGTTCTCTCGGAGTTTTTACTGTTGGGGGCAGGAAAAGTAGGCTCGCTTCTCACTTCTTTTAACTTTCAACTGCCCTTCTTCATGTGTGCTGCTGTGAAAATCAGAAAAGTCCTAAGAGAGGGTTCAGGCAAGATGAAAAGGCTGGGGAGGCTCCATGTGAGAAACCAGAAGGACAGCAGTGGGCAGGTCTATCCTCTCCCCCTTCCTCCTCACCACTGCCAAGTCTTCAGCCAAAAGCAAGAGCCCAATCAGCAGCAGAAAAAGAGAAGGCAGCGGTAAACCTATTGGTTTAGGTAAACTAATAAAGAAACTCATAGTAGCTACTTGTGGAGGAAATTGGGATGTGAAATGTCAATACAAACCTTGAGCTCTGGAAATTTTAGCCAAACTTCACGTTATACATAATTATTTATAGTAATTAGTACAGGAATAGCACAGATAACTAATACCCACAGTTAATTCATAGATTTCATTTCAGTCTATGATTCTGCAGACATTTATTGTGGACTTTACCATGGCTTCAAGTCAGATGCAGGTTGGCAGGTGGACAGGGAATCAGGAGCAGGAGTTTGCTCCAGGACACAGCGCTGGGAGGCAGCTGGATGGTGCCGGTCAGGTACAGCTCCTGACCTACCCACATCTGAAACTCAGAGCGGACTCTGGAGAAAGGTGCCTTCCTTTCCGTCCTCTACCCCATGCGGTGGCCATACTGCTCACATCTCCCATCCTGAACCACCACAGCTGCTGGCAGGGATGAGGCTCCTAGCATTTGACTGAGTTCTCACTAGCTGCCAGGCACTGTGCTAAACATCATGTGTGCATTCTCCCTTTCTCAATGCTGTCAAATTTTGTCGGACTGATTCAGTAACAGGACTGAGAATTCCAGCCAAAGGATTTCAACACCTAGAACAATGTAGGAACTGAGATTAGGGGGCTCTCATCATCCATTAATTTGGAGGGAAAAAAAAATTCCCACTTTTAAACACTTACCACATGCCAGGCATTGTACTAAGCACTGTACAATGTTGTTTTTTTTTTATTCAATCCTTATGACAATTCCATGAGGTAAGTACTTTTCACATACCCATTTTAGACTTAATGTACTTTGACGTTAAGTAACTTACTGCAAATCACACAGTACAATGTGATGTGAGAAGACCAAGCAGGCCATCTAAAGCAGTCCACAATTTTAAGCACTCCACTATATTCCTGAGTAACTAAATAATCCATGTCTATTAGACACTACCTTCAAGAATTTTTTTCATATCACTTAACTGAAATATGCTTACAGACGACATCACTTACAACTCACCTCTTTCTTTCTCTTGCTTTGCCTACTGGTCAAAGGTTGAAGCATCTTCTAACAGGCCTCTCTAATAAATATCTTTATTCTTATTTAGCAAACACTTAGTTTGAGCTTACTGTGTGCCAGCCACTGCTATAACTGCTTGACAAATGCTATTAGTTCAATCAATTCTCACAATTGGTACAATTCAATGACATATGTACCATTTTTATCCTCATTATCTCTGAAGCACAGAGACACTAAGTAACTTGCCCAAAGTCACACAGCTAATAACTGTTGAAGTCAGAATTTGAACCCGAAGCAGTCTAGCTCCACAAGTCTGTGTTCTTAGCCACTACATATCATGCTGCCTCTCTCTGGCTGTTTTAATTAATCTGTTCCAAACTCTTTAGGAACTTGGGATCACAAATATTAAACAGACTTTTGGTGAAAGAGCAGATTCATCAAATACCTACAGAGTACACAGACCCTTGACATTCATGAGACATTGCCTCCCCCAACCTTATTTTGCAAGTGTCCACATTCACAAATATCCCTATGGCACAATTTCTGATATATCATGTGGTCAAGTATAACTCTATGAGTTTCGGAATTCTCAAGGGACAGAAAGCAACCAGGGTGACCTGAGACACAAGGAGGTAGGCCATCCACTAGGCTCACCCTGGGCTCACCACAGGCACAGAAGTTCACCACATGCATTGCTACAAATTACGAATGACTACACGGTGTAACCATTCAGGGCTACCAGCAAATAGCTGAAGTCACAACTGTTAGGTTCACACACGCCAAGGATCTACCATATCAAAAGCAAGAGTACATCACTCACCATATGAGTGATGCTACTAAGCAGAAAACAACTTTTATCTCATAAACTTTATGAGCAGTGTTCACTATTGCATGAACAACAAAGACACTTCTCTACTCTTTGTTCCCTTACTAAAACATCTCTTTCCTTAAGGCTGTTCAAAGTGTGGCCTTCATTTTCTGCAAGGAATCCCTCATTGTGTGAATGTCATCAAATTTTCCAGAGTTTAACTCATTTATTCATTCATTTCAACAATCTCTTGAGCATCTATAACAAGGCATTATCCTAGGCACTAAGGATGAATCCATGGTGGGAAATGGACAATTAACAAAATTTAAAAGTAAACTGTATAAAATAGAAGGTGAGTCTCCTATGAGAAAATGTAAGTCAGAAAGAGAGTTAGGGCGTACTGGTGGGACAAGGACGGGGTGAGGGTGGGATGTGGAGGGGGCAGTTTTTAATAGGTAGTTAGAAATATCTCACTGAGTGATGGTTGAGCAAAGATCTGATGGAGGTGAGGAAGTGAGTATATGAGGGAATGGCAAATGAAATGGCCTTGAGGCAGGAAGGAGCCTGGCAGATTCTTGGAACGTCAAGGAGACAAGTGACTAAAGCAGAGTGACGTGGAGAATAGGACATAAGGTCAGAGATGTACAGGTAATGAAAGGGCACACTGCATGGCCTGGGAGGCTGTTCTAAAGCCTTGACATTTACTCTGAGCAACTAGAAACCACTGAACAGTTCTGAGCAGAAGTGATTATTTCCTCAAGCTTACAGTCTTCTTTACTTTTTAAATCTTTGTCATTATGTAAACATTTCCAGTAAGGTCTTTCCTGGAACCTAGTTCTACTCAGAAGGTCTTCCAGGGGCCATAGCTAGTGTAGTACAGAAGTTACAGGTGGTCTACTGGCTCAGTGTCCCACAACGGCCAGGCCAGAACCTGATCCAGTCCTGTGTCTGTAGATCAAAGAGTGGACCAACACACCGTAGAAGACTAACTATGCCCAGTGTCTAGTGTGACTTGAGCCTTACAAAGGTGCTGAGCAACGTGTCAGTGCTCAGAAGTAAAGCCACTCTGCATTCCGTATTCATATAATCTTTATTAACTTCTGCCAACTAGCCTTGAAGTTCATGACTCAAGTAGTTGCCACCTGAATCCTTGCCTACATAAATTTATCCCGGGGATGGCAACATTGGTGTTAGAAGATGCCAAAGCAGATGGTTGATACGTAGGTATCAGGTAGCATGGAATGGACTTATTGATGGCTTGTTAACACCTATGATTCAAATCTATGCTTTAAATAATAAAGGAATACATTTGAACCTGATTCTAACAACTTTTCTAAGTTAATTTTATAAGAATGGGAAGGACACAGGAAGACTGCCAATTCCATACTCAGACCTACTCCATTTTGAGGGGAAATGCCCTCGACTTGCCATCTCTTGCCTAAGGATAGGATAAATGCTTATTTGACCCTAGTGGCTTCCTTTGTTGTCAAGGAGCCAGCCCACCCCGCAGAAGTATGGGACTCTTCAACCTGAAAACACCCTCTTTGACCTGGTAGGTATAAAGAGACCAACAGGCATAA
Source organism: Panthera onca (assembly GCF_046562875.1). Taxonomy (NCBI): domain Eukaryota; kingdom Metazoa; phylum Chordata; class Mammalia; order Carnivora; family Felidae; genus Panthera; species Panthera onca. The sequence goes on along the minus strand of NC_138342.1, from coordinate 57,318,748 downwards.
CTATCAAATGCAGTATGTGTCTTCAAACAAATCAACTGTTTTAAAAACTTTTTGGAGACAATCAAGCAAACTTGAACACTGAGCATTAGATGACACCAAGGAATTACTGTTAATTTTATCAGGTATGATAATGACACTGAGGTTATTTTTTTAATGTCTTTATTTCTTAGAAATAAACACTGAAGTAATAATTCGTGAAATGATACGATCTGGGATTTGTTTTAAAATACTCCAGCAAAAAAACAAGGGGGTGGGGAGGAATGTGAAACAAGACTGCCAATGTGTTGGTGATTGTTGAAGCTGGGTAATGGGTACATAGGGGTTCACTGTACTATTTTCTTCTCTTTTTTTGTTCATGTTTGAAATCTGCCAAAATAAAGTGCTGCTTAAAAAACTTTAAAACTAGGGGCACCTGAGTGGCTTTGTCAGTTAAGCATCTGACTCCTGATATTGGCTCAGGTTGTGATCTTGCAGTCATGAGATTGAGCCCTATATCAAGCCCCGTGTCAGGCTCTGCACTGGTGGAGACTGTTTGGGATTCTTTCTTTCCCTGTCTCTCTCTCAAAATAAATAAATAATAAAAATTAAAAAAAAAAAAAAAAAGAAGAAAAAACTTTAAAACTCTCCTATATAAGCCTCCCTTCTTCTATGCCCAATGCTCTCTCAAAATAAATAAATAATAAAATTTAAAAAAAAAAGAAAAAAACTTTAAAATTCTCCTATATAAGCCTTCCTTCTTCTATTCCCAATGCATTCCAGAAAACATGTATGAACACAAAAGTCATAACAAGTAGATTTACATGTTATAAAGATAGTTCTGTATCTAAAGAATAAAAAAAAACTCTAAAACCCACATTAATATCCTTCATTTTAGACATAATAAACAAAAATGTGTATTTGGCATTTCAACATGTTTTTTCTTTTCCTTCACACCTTAATATACAGGCTCTAATCCAACGAGCACTTGATTGACTGGCATGGCTAATCCTGTCCACCTTAGTCAAAACAAAACAAAGTTTATGAGACCTATGTTTCTGAGCATTAGCATCAGCATTTTCAGTTTTTCTCCGCATTTGTGTAAAATGGCACAGCAATTCCAACAGAGCACTCAAATACCTGCAGCAGAAAACACTGAGACGCACATAAACCTGGTGATGCTGACAAAACTGGACCACAAGCTGTGCGCAGTGCCACCCAGAATTCACTGCTAATCTCCCTCCACCCCTCGGTGAACACACAAAAAAGCACAAGCAGAATGTGAAAGGTGAATTATGGGGGTTCGTATACGTCCAAGCATGGTCTGTATGAAAGCTGAACCCATGAAAGTCAGGACAGCCTGTACGTACAAATATCTATCTGTGCATGACCTTGGAAGAACAAAAAGTACCTAAAAACCATCATAATCCTCCTGCTGCTGGACATTGGTGGGGTAAAAGGGAAAAGCACGAGAAGGATATTCTTGGTGACACCATATTATTCTCTTCTTGCCAAACACAGACACCTATTTTTGCCAAAGAAAGATTATTACATTTGTTGGTTACATTACAAAGCCAACTCACAAAAATCAACTTACTGCAAATGTAGCCAAATTATAGTAATAATAATATAAGCTAATGTAATAAGTGCTTTTTTTGAGTTATTTAAACCTTACTATCAGCCCATAAAATAAATGCTATTAATATCCCCATTGCACAGTTGATGAAATTAAGATTTAAAGATATAAGCGAGTTGACAAGGTTATAAAGCCTCTACGTGATAGAACCATATAGGTTATCAACTAACAGCATTAAAATGACTAATAACAGTATAGTGCTATAAGGATCGCTTTAGGTACACGATAGGTGAAACAGACTTGCATGGGCTCAGATGAAACCCTACACATCACTCTAATATCATTTTCAATGGAGAAATATAGTTTGGGTTCAAGCAACCATATATAATTATGGCACTCCAATAATAATTTGGAAGCAGAATGCATTTGGTTAGAAAGATCATCAAACAAATAGCTGAAATTAGAGAATAAATGCCAGTGTTCTCTCTAATAGATAATCACAAATAAAATTAACCACAGGCAGTTGAAATGAACCTACTCCAAGAAGAAATTACATACACATATATTCTAAGGCAACTTTTTACATTTGTTTCTCTCCCTATTACAAAAATCTATCATCTGGATAAACACAGGACAGCTGAAGACTACAGTAAAACATCAATTCATTCTTGAAGATCTGCTCAGCATTGTAACACTCCCTCTCTGAACATTTGAGACTTGCTTGTGAGCTATTACCAACTTGAATCAATTTCTCAAGCCACTAATTAAAAAGGAAGAATTATTTCTTCATTTGAATATCAGAAAAAAAAAATTCCCTTTGCCAAGAAGAGTCCTAGAAGAAGTTTACAATTACTTTCTCTCCAAATCTCCATGTGTTTTCACTTTCATAGTTCTCGCAGCTTACTAGGTGCAGCCACAGTGAAAAGGAAGAGCCAAAAACAGTCCAAGTAAGACTGTCACCACCACATTCCAGCCTTGATGGAGAGACCTCCAGGTCTGTTTTGTTAGTCTTCCTGCTTCTGCTTACAGTTCGGTAAAACCAATAGTCCACACCAGGAAAGACCAGCTGAGAACAAATGATGGCACTCTTCTACCAAATGGAAGCAACGATCAGCTTAGGGATGCCCGTTTCTGTTATGTTCACAGATTCCTTTTTGTTTATGAAGGGCTTTGAAAGGCAAGCATACAATAAGCACCTACAGAGAAAAACTACTCACTAAGCTATAGAAATGCCATTTTGTTAGTAGCCAAATCATTCATTGCTTCATTACACTATTGATTGGGACTGCTTTGACATTAGCACTGACCATCCATTCATTAGTAGAAACATACTATTCAGTCTCAGTAAGGATTAGTCTACTACACTCTAAATTTTGGTGTCTGGGCAAATCCAAACTGATATTTCTTGCCTAATTCTGATTCTCCCGACATTATCCCACTCACAAAACTTCCCTCAAAAAAAATTAGTAAAGAATATTTACAAAATGAATGTAATTCAGGCTATTAACTCTCCAAGTCTCAATTTCCTCATCTGACAAATGGATTTAGTAATCCCCACATTGTTTAACTGTGGGGAAGCTATGAGGTAATATAAACAGAAGTATCCTGTGTGCTTGGTGCTTGGCATAGAGCTGCAGGCAACACACGCAACTGGTATTATTACACATCAGGGTCCTTACCTTTTCCCAGACAGGCACGAGTCTGTGAAGGTGACATTGCTAGCAAGTGGCAGAGATGGAATATCAAACCCAGCTCTGCCAAGGCCAGCACTCTCACACCATGCTCCTTCTCTGAATCAAATAGAAGAGACAACCAGGTAGTTCTGCTAAAGTCTTTTCTAAGTTTAGGAGTCCCAGAGTAGAAGCCAGGAACAAAGGATGAGAGAAGGTTCCCCCTCCTAAACTTTACGGAAAGTACAGGGGCATCAAGGAAAGAAATCATCAGGCTCGTACCTCTTGATATACCACAGGTCAAATTTCTCGACTTGTTGATAATACTCAGAAGGGAAAGTGGCCAAGGCCTGGAAACCAGCCAGCACAGTATTTCTGAAAGGTGGTTACTCTGGGAAACACAGACCTGCTCGTGGACCAAGAAAAAGCTTAAAAATGACCCCAAATGCTAATTTTTTAAATCAAAAGAAAAGAGAATTTAAAAATAGGGACTGGGGGCACCTGGGTGGATCAGTCAGTTGAGTGTCCAACTTCAGCTCAGGTCATGATCTCACAGTTTGCGAGTTCGAGCCCCACATCAGTCTCGCTGCTGTCAGTGCACAGACTGCTTTGGATTCTCTGTCCCCCTCTCTCTCTGCCCCTCCCCTGTTTGTGCTCTCTCTCTCTCTCTCTTGCTCTCTCTCTCTCAAAAATAAAAATAAACATTAAAAAAATAGAAGCCATGAGGAGTGAAGGCACAAAAAGAAAGAAAAAAAATGTATCCCACAGTCTTTACTAACATATCTTTGATAAAAACAAATTTTCTGAAATTAGTGATTTCCTAAAATAGCATTAACAAACCTGGTAGTTTACAGTGAAACTACCGGCTCTGTAGGACACTAAAAAATTATCTATAATGATAATTACAGACACACTTTGTTGTGTACCTACATTTGCCAGTCCCTACAGATGGTTCACTTGTGATCTTCACAACGCACAAGCCCTACAGTTAGTACTAGCCACATTCCACGCAGGAAGAAAGCCAGTCTGAGAGCCATAAAGAGAATGCCCACGGGTGCAGAGTCTACAGAGGGAAGAATGGAAATTCACGCTCAGATCTGTCTGACATGAAAACCCCTGCTATCCCTTGTTGGCCGAGAATGTGCCCAGCACAGGGTCCATTGGACGTGTCCCCCGTCCTTAGTAACCTAGGAAAGGTACAAGGTGGATGGAGGCTCCTGGAGAAGCAGACCCGGAGCATCAGTGGAAGAGCATCACCCTCTCCTCAAGGACCAAATCAATGGTGCTGAAAATATTTTAAATGGGTGCTATTATGACAATACGGTGCTCTGAAAGCATGACCATCTGCACCTTGGACGGGACCAGAATACAAAGTTCTTAATAAACCAAAAAAGCAGTCAAAAGCAAATTAATGAATTCAAAAAAAAACCCCAAGCCCATCTGTGGTGTTTTCATCTACTCTGCACAATCAACAAGATTGAGTAGAGGACAGAAGGACAGGCAAAACACTTCCAAATTTTCATCATACCACCATATCATACAGGGTACTACTTTCAAGGTACTTAAAGAGTTCACACAAATTCTTCTTTTTTAACATGCTTAATAGCTAATAAGAATGCAGGCAGAAATAAGACAATTCAGACCAAAGGAGGTTCTGAGCACATAAAGAAATCACAGTAGAAGCAAGATCATAAACCAAGCTCCTAGAATGGAAGTGATTTCACTGGATAAAGCTGCTAGCTGTATCAACTGTGCATCGTGATAGTTCCAACTAGTGTGCGGGGAATAAGTTAGAGGTGGGCCGAGATGTCCATCCCCCACTCCTAGGGGCCACCAGGCAGGGCCAGGCACAGCCAGAGCCCTGGGCCATTTACTTCCAGCCGCAAGATGTCTGGATTGTTTACCCAGAGTGCCGCACAAATATTATTACTTACTAAGCATTCTATGACGTGAAAAAGATTCAGAAGCATTAGTAAATGAATCCATCATTTCACCAACTTCTTGACCAAGAAATGCTAACAGCTTAGAAAATCCACAACATACCTGGAGTAGCGTGAATAACCAACCCTTCCCTCCCAATCCTCTTCCATCCCCATGCAGCCATTATTTTTCTAACAGCTGTTGGTCAGCGTCATCCTAGGCTGAGGATGACACACTTTCTGAAGCACTGTATACAAAGCTGTATAAACTGAGTTAGGAGGCCACAGCTAAAGGCACCTTTACACCCTCAGTACAGAATCAGTCCATGCCAAAGGAGGCACTCAGGACAATTCTGTTCTCCACACAGGCCACTCACAAAGTGTACTGGGTACCTCTAGATGCCAGGGAGACACAGGAAAAAAAAAAAAAGGACTGAGGTATCAGTACTAACTGAACAGTCACAAAGATGCTACAAGGGAGCAGCCTGAGCAGAGAACAGAGAAAAGGAAGGTCCCCTCTTACCTCTACATCTTCCACCATATCTATGGATACACAGGTGCACAGTCACAAGGACAGACACAGAAATGGCTGTTTATAAAAAGCAACTGGTGTGCATTGAAAACTCGGTAATCCACAGGAAGATGGGCTTGTATGGCAGCTACAGAAGCTCCTGCCTTGAAATCCACCAGCCTCAGTAGAGCTCTGTGATGTCTGCAATCCCAAACACAAGAGACGCCCCTGCTTCTGCTTCACCTCTGCTCTTGACTTCTATCAAGAGGTCAACTCCACTACTGAGAATAAAAGTAACTTCAAACTACAGGCAAGCCAACAACAAAGTGATGATAGAGAGTTCTAAGATATCATCAGGCCTTACACTTAGTTCTCATTTTTGGACACCTTTCCCCAACACCGGAGGAGCTCTAGCTTCTTGGCTATCACTCTGCTCAGCTCCCCAGTATCTATTCCATCCCAGTCTCTTTCATGTGACCTAGCCTGCCCCAAACCGCACCTAGAACCCTAATCGTACATGCACACACATGGTATCGTTACCATTTTAAAGTACAGGCCACCACCTCCTCATTCACCTAGTCCCAACCTCTGCCTCACACTTTCCCATCCCATAGTTCTCCAACTCCAATATAGCTCTACCCTGTGGAACCCAATTCTGGTCTCAGGGACCTCCTGGCCGTTCTCTCACTTTTGGTGAGCCCCTCTGACCACTGCACGTCAGCACTGGTGTCCAATTTCTGCTCTAGGCAAGGACAAACCCCACCTTCTGCTCAGCCCCAGAGGACTGGGCCTCCTCCTTGCTGCTTTCCCAGCCAGGCACAATTTTGCTTAGATATATTCTTAATCCTGAAAATTAAATACAGAATGGTGACTATATTAAAACTATCCCTGAATCTAACCAAGTGAGAAACCAAAGGTCAGTACGTAGGACATAAGCAAAGAGCCAAAGTATTCCAAACTACAGAAAAATAGTAATAGAGAAGTGGACCTCAATATTTTAGGGAAGAATTAGATACTTTGGGAATGAGATCTGAATTTATTATTTCAGAATATTTCAATTCATTGAGGGTAGACACACTTGTATAAGCCAAGGTTGGAAGGTTAGATTTTCTGAGGTGGCATCTACGTTGTTTCTCTAAATGGCCAATACAATGCCCTGACAGTTGGCTGACTTCCTTCATGGTGTGGCACTGGAGTCATCACATCCATGAAGCTGGCTGTCAATCCTACAGCCTCTGCCTTAGGTGACTCTGAACACATCTCTGATGTCTTGTGTCTGTTCCCTCAATTACAAGAGACAAAGCTCACTCTTGCACAACCTCAGACCCGAGAACACTATGGGGTTCTGGTAAGATCCATGAAGCATTATAAGCTCCTTACACACACACACACACACACACACACACACACAAATCAGATAAATTAAAAAGATACTGTTACTAAATGTGTGCTTACTCTCAAATTATGGGGGACATGGCTTTAAATCACCACCTTCTGAGCAACAGATTTATAAAAGTCTGTCTACCTGACTAAGGCAGGGTCATCTTTTCAGGTTCAAGCTCACATTTATCAGGAAGCTCTGCTAAAAATACCCACATGCTTTTTAAACTTCAGAATGCAGCAACATTAAGGTCACTGCTAGTTTTTCCTGTATATTCTCAATAATATGGCAAAACTTAATGTTAGCATTTTGTGTTAGAGGCCTAAAATGTCTATCTCCCTGATTTAAAAAAAAAAAAAAAAAACAAACCTCAGAAATGATAGAAGCTTTCATGTACCATTTTGCCAACTGTCTGGAGTTTCAGAGGTGGCATATAAAAACTTCTGTACTGTATTTTAAATAAAGCATGGTAATGACGGATCTAAATTTACCATGGTATAGAATCACAGGAGAATCACTATGTCTTTTTATTGTTAAAAGAGATAAACTATAAATCCTTTTTAAATCACCAGCCAAAGCCCAAAATCTGTAGGAGTAAGAAAAAGAGGGTAGGTAATTATGAAAACCTGTTTTGTAAAGTTTTTTGTGGGGAAAAGTACATGATGCAGTCACCTTTACATACAAAGGTATTACTTGAAAGCAATCTAAAAAGCTCACGGATCTGCAAATGAATAAATGTTCCCAAGATAAATTACAAAGAAAAACATTCTGAATGTGAGTTATCTTTGTCATGCATGTGGTTTAAAGTCTGTTCGGATTTTGCAGACAATTCTCTGGAACTTCATTATTTAATACTGTTTCCTTAACACTTTTCATCCTTATTACTGAAGTTGTTCATCTCCAGGTCAGTCCACGAGAGCAACTTTTTACTGTGGACCTTACCCTGTGGCAGTCCAGAGATTGGGGACATAAAAAAATAAGATACAGCCACGTCACTGAAGAGATTACAGGCTACTGAGGTAGAAAGACACATTAACAGATAATCCTGCATAGTTTCAAACTCCAAGAAATATACTTGTTCAAGATAACAGAGATAGGTCTTCTGTCCTAGTTGTCTACAAACACAGCATTCCCAGTAGCAAGAAGAAAGCGTCCTCCTCCTTTGGGTTAACTTCCCCAGGTTTCTACTTGGGGTGTGGGCGGGGAGTGGAAGGAGGGACGCAGAGAGAGAGAGATCACATATAACATGTTCTTTACCAATAAGACAATGGTTTGTTGCTTTAATATACACAATCTATTGACCACAAACTCAATCCGCTCAAAGACAACACTTAACTTCTTCAACATTGCTGACACCTGTCATTCTGAGTACACTTAAATCATTACCTCTTTTCATGGTGACTACCTAAATGCCACGATCTCTCTTCTTAAATCAGATAATGGCTATTGAACAACCAAAAAGAAATGGAATACTAACCATACTCTTGTTTACTATCTAGAAAATTATGGGTGTTTGCAGCATCTGTTTGCCCAGAGAAAGCAAAGGTAAGAAACAAAAGGAAATAAAGAGATCATTGTGGTCACATGGCTCCCCCCCCAAAAAATGTATAAATGTTCAATTTTCATAGGTTTTCATAGCCAAACACCTTACAAAACTGTATATTAGATCACAGAAAGCACTGAAACAGCCCTTTGAAAAAACATACAACGATAAAATAAAAACATCAATAATAATAAGGAAATGAAACACTGGCATCTCCTGAAAGTTATAAAGAGTTAATCTAAGAGTAAATCATAATTTATTTTCCCATTTTCTGACAGCAATAATTTTTTGACACTATTAACAATTTCCATTTGGCATAATTAACCATAATACAAAGTCAATTACTTCATTTTTTTTGTTCTGAATTTTTTTATTTTTTAATATAATTTATTGTTAAATTTATCTTTATTTTTTTAAGTTTATTTATTTATTTTGAGAGAGACAGAGAGAGAGACAGAGAGACAGAGCACACGAGTGGGGGACGGGCAGAGAGAGGGAGAGAGAGAAAATCCCAAGCAGGCTCTGCACTGCCAGCACAGAGCCCAATGTGGGGCTCAAACCCATGACCCTGAGATCACGGCCTGAGCTGAAGTCAAGAGCTGGACACTTAACCCACTGAGCCACACAGGTACCCCAAAAGTCAGATACCTTTAAAACCTAGGTCTCCCACAACACCTTGGGGGGGAAAAAAAGTACATACGAAAACCAGAAACTGAGCAAGTTGAGTTCTGTATCATACATAACTGCAGAGAAATACTTTCTAACAGGCTGCAACACTTGCCATATTCTGAAGAAAGACCCAAGAATAAAATTTGAATGTCCAAAATGCATTACATAAGAGTTTACTAGTACCCATATTTTATGATACATCTTTATTATCTGAAACTATGTGATCTAAGTATCGTATTCAAAAGAAGACAGAAAAGGAAAAAAAGAAAAATTTGTCCCTGCACTTGTGAACCCCATTTACCTACACTACGTGCTCCTTTCTTACAGCACCCTTGTAGCATTATACTTTCTAAATGTGTCTGAATTATCTCCCCCAGTGGGCTGTTAGACATTGAAGGAGACATGGGCCATACTTCCTTCTACCAAGATGCGAATACAATGCTCGAAACAATCAGTGTCTGTTAAAATGTCACTATTAATTTCAAAAGTAAAAAATGTAGTATATAGTGGCCAACAGCACAAATAATGTAGAAGGGCCTTTTGATTTGTGTATTATATTGAACATTAAAAACTAAATACGTGCCCATGTCATGCAGAGTGACTTAAGTCATACTTATTTTGATCATGCAGAATAAACCTCAAGGGCAGGAAATATTCATCCAACACAGACTTTCTGAAGAGTTTTACCATTGCCTAAAGAGCACAGAATCATTCTAAAGATCAGAAGGTTACTGGTGTTACTAAAGTCACTTGTCATAAAAATATTCCAACTGATCACAAGTCAATTTCAAGTCTGAAAACTCCAGAAAAAAAGCTGAGAAATATCCATCTTATATCAAATTTCTTTTTGGCCCCATCACAACAATTACCCTAGACCCAAGTGAGGGTAATGTGAGTTTCATCCAGGATCCTCAAATGATGGTACAAGCAACCTGGGAAACAGATCCAGACATCCTAGAACCCAACTCAATTAGGTTACCTTGCTTTTCACACAACCATGAACAGGGAGGTGATTTAAAACAGAAGACTACAGGTGATGATAATGAAAGCAAAGGCCATAAGAGGAAAGAAAACCATAACTGATAAATCATTAAATAAGATCATGAAATTTTGGTACTCAAAAAAAAAAAAAAAGAATGAACCAAGTTTGCTTCCACATACAATACAGCCCTTTTAATATAATGTGATAAACTGTGTAATATTAGATTTTATTTCCAATAATTTTTAATCTGGAGATATGACTAGCCAATAATATATCTAGAGGTCCATAGCAATTACCTTGTTGTATCATATTATTTTTAATTTCTCAAAGGAAGAAAGCCTCCCCCAAATTTCTTAAACTCAAATGTAAATGAAGAGACCAAATAGAACTCAAGCATTAATTTTTCTACGTTAAAAAAAAAAAAAAAAAGCTTCCATGCAGTTCTTCGAAATACAAAGTTGTTTGGAAGACCATGAAGTAAATCATGGAGGAGATGGTGAAGTGGCAAATTTTGCATGACTTTTCCACATGAATTTTTCCCAAATGAAAATTTAAGTTTATTCATTAAATGATCTGATTCCAACACTTTTCCACATTTTTCCCAAATGAAAATTAAGTTTATTCATCAAATGATCTGATTTCAATGTTTTAAAGTGCACTTTATAGTCTGTGTGTATGTCTCTGTGTGTGTGTCTATGTGTACACAAAAGAAGAAAGCTAAATATCCACCAAATGATGGGAATCGTATATAGTTTTAAAATCAATTGTGATGTGTACTTATAGGAACACTTTTTTAAATTTTTATTTATTTTTGAGAGAGGGAGAGAGAGAAAGAGAGAGAGAGAGAGAGAGAGAGAGAGAGAGAGAGAGAGAGAGAGGGAGAGAACACGAGCAGGGGAGGGGCAGAGAGAGAGGGGGACAGAGGATCCGAAGCAGGCTCCAGGCTCTGAGCCGTCAGCATAGAGCCCAATGCGGAGCTTAAACTCATGAAACGTGAGGTCATGACCTGAGCAAAGTCAAATGCTTAACCAACAGAGCCACCCAGGAGACCCAGGCATATTTTCCTTTAAGGATATTGGAAGCACATCCTATACATTTATCTTCAAACATGGTTATAGATTTTTTAATTTTTGTATTTCTGAATTAATAAGCTTAGAAATATTCTACTTGGAATACCCATGTGTCTAGACATATTAAATGAAAAATCTCCATGAGACTTCAGATTAGTGTCGGTAACATAAACTGTCAATTCCTATTTATTCAAGAAACGATTATGGCATTTGGAATACAGCCAACACCTTGTTTCTTTTCTGTCCTTTCAGCCTGCATTATCTTATCTAACTTATTGGCAGGCATCACTTCAAAAGTAGTAATAAACTAACAATTATTAAGTCCTTACAGTGGGAAAGACACTGCTGTTAATATACACAGAGCATTTGATTCTCCACAACTACCCTATGACATCAGTAATTTCATTATGCTTATTTTTTTTTTTTTTAAATGAGACAGAGGGAGACTGAAAGTGAGAGAATCTTAAGCAGGCTCCATGCTCAGCACAGAGCCCAACATGGGGCTCGATCCCCTGACCCTGGGAATACAACCCTTGGACCACAACCTGAGCTGAAATCAAGAGTCAGATGCTCAACCGACTGAGCCACCCAGGCACCCCATTTGTCATGTTTACTTTACAGATGATGAACACAGGGATGTCAAGTGACTTTCCCAAGACCACAGTCACAAATGGCAAAGCAATATAACCATCCAGTCTGATGCCAGAGTCTGAATACTTAACCACTGCATGACTTGCCTCCAGTAGACAACCACAGTAAGAGGAAATGAAACCCAAACCCATCACTAGGGTAAGAAACCTTCCTCTCCCCTCCTTTTTTTTTTTTAAGTAATCAAAATGAATGTGCATTTCATGTGAAAAATGGTTCCAACAACTGGTCATAATGAGATTTATGGATTACCCATATATCTCAACCCATATATTCAATCTCAGGTCCTCGGATAATTGAGTTACTGGTTTGTTCGTTCTTGCTTATCATCTCATACAGTTACACAGTCAAATCTAATCCATATTTATCAAGCACTGTACTCAGCCCTAAACACTTTTTTTATTGTGATAGAAAACACATAACATAAAATTTACCACCTTAGCCATTTTAAAATTTTTTACATGTTTGTTATTGAAAGAGAGAGAGACAGAGCCCGAGTGGCAGAGGGGCAGAGAGAGATGGAGACACAGAATCCAAAGCAGGCTCCAGGCTAGGCTGTCAGCACAGAGCCTGACGTGAGGCTCAAACTCATGAACTGGGAGATCATGACCTGAGCCAAACGACTGAGCCATCCCCGTGCCCCACCACCTTAACCATTTTTAAGTGTACTGTTTGGTAGTGTTAAATATATTCACATTGTTGTGCAACAGACCTCTAAAACTTGTAGCCGTTTGCCTTAGTCTCTTCAGGCTGCTGTAATAGAATACCACAGGTGAGGAGTTTATAGACAACAGAAATGAGGGTCTGAAGGGTGGAAATCTGAGGTCAGGGTGCCAAAATGGCCTGGTGAGGGCCCTCTTCCAGGTCACAGACTTCTCACTGTATATTCACATGGCAGAAGGGTGAGGGAGCTCTGTGGGATCTCTTATAAGGCACAAATCCCATTCACCTAAATCACTTCCCAAAGGCCGTTATCTACTAATATCATCACCTTTGAGGGTTAAGATTTCAACATATGAATTCTGGGGGCACACAAACATTCAGACCATAGCCGCCTTTAGTACTTCTGAACTCCACTTTGTTGTACCATTTTATTCCTTATCAATGACCTGTCTTTAAATTTCTTTTGATTTCTAAAAATGAGCAAAGTCTTGAAAATTGTAGAATACTTCTTTTTAGATAAGCATCTATAAGATGCTGGCATTATAAGCTAGTGATTCTTAACTTTTCAGAGGGCCATGAGTCTTTTGAGAATCTGATGAAAGTTGTGGATTCTAACCTCAGAGTAAAAATGGGTACATGATTATATAATTAAAATGTTGCTATAATTTCATGAGGTTACTGAATCCTGTTCCCCCAAAACCAAGCACAAACTCACATAAAAAACTAATTTTTTGGTCTTATTTTGTACTAGTGTTTATCAATGCTGTTACAATGCAGTATTCCTTTAAATATCAAGTTTCCCCTTATGAGTTGTAATCAAGGTCTTATTTGAAAATTTTCACATAAATGTTATATTATTTATAAAAATTAATCTACAAATATTCAGGAAAACAGCTACATTGGTTATACACAGAAACACATAGAGGCAAAGAAGTTCTCTACTTCCCATGTGAGTTCTATCCCATATTCAACAAGCAGTTTCCCACAGAAATGCTATTAAAGCACCTTATATCTGAAAGTAAACTAAATTATAAATGCCTTTTCCTTATGGGCACACCTTCTTCAGATCTGATAGTAAGAAAGCCCCATGACTGATTCCAGATAAGATGGACTTGATCTTTGCCCTTCTAAATTTAATGTACTGTAGTTAAATAACCACGTTCACTGGCTGTGATTGCATCATTGCACTTTCTGATGTTTTTGATAACATAAAAACATTAGATTTTTAGAGGTGATATTCTGGAGCTGATAGGCTCCCATTTCCTTTCCATCCAGATTTTGGGGAACTAGATAACTGGAAATTATATTTTGTTATTTGGAGGGGACTAAATAAACATTCTTAAAGGACACTAGTCCATATTAGATACTAAACGTCTTGCATATGTCACAGCTTTGGCAACATCATTAATACTTTGGATGCACTCCTCCAAACACATATATATACACAAATTGTGTAAACAATATCTGGGAGCTCATGGGCCCCCTAAAGCCCAGCCATAGACTCCAGATCTCAAGATTAAGAACCTATCCCTGCATTCAGTGCACAAGTATGAACCTGACACTTCTGATTTCTAGGACTTCATCTCCTTGAAACAACACGAAAAATCTAACTGCTCTGCCTTCAAAGGTGTTTGTCATACACAAAGAAACTCAGTATTCATGAAAAATAGTCACCACAGCATTCTCTTTGTCATCTGGTGTTTCTCAAGGCATAAAGGGATTAACTGCTCTCAAAGGAAGGTCCTGGCTCTTTTCTATTTCAAAGGCTGAGAACCTGAGGGATGGACAGCCTTCTGTATCTGCCATGGTGACTTCATCCTGCGTCTCTCCAGAGAGCTAATCAGTAGACACCCTGACACTGGCAATAGAAACAAGCCAGGAATTGGTCTGGCCGATGTAGGTATCTGGTAGGCTGCAGTCACCACCGGAACCCATCCCATAAATTCTACCCACCTACCTTCCCAAGCCTCTGTCACACCTTCCCTTGTGACCCCTCTCTTCTCAAACTCCTTTTGGATTTATTAACTCCAGTGTTCAATTATCCACTTTATACTTATTTTGTCTAAAAAAGCCTCTCTCATATTCTTTCTTAATAACAAATTTTTTTGTTAATGTTTATCTTTGAGAGAGAAAGAGAGAGACAGGGCATGAGTGCGGGAGGGGCAGAGAGGAAGAGACGGAGACACAGAATCCAAAGCAGGCTCCAGGCTCCGAGCTGTCAGCACAGAACTGACAGCTGTCAGCACAGAGCCCAACATGGGACTCGAATCCACGAACCAAAAGATCATTACCTGAGCCAAAGTTGGATGCTTAACCTACTGACCCACCCGGCGTCCCTCAAATTTTTTAATACAAATTTGGCCTCTATAAATGTCACATAACTCAACTGTTTATAATATACTATTAAGCATATATATTGTCTACATTGATTATTCCTCAGACCTAAGATTAAGTTGAAGTCACAAAAACTATTGTTTGAGTCATTCCTTTAATTTATTAAAACCATTTTCAGGATGCAATTATTCTGCCACTTTGATTTGCTCCCATACTTTACCAGGTTAAAAATTCTCAATTTACCAGGTAAGAAAAGATCATACTAATTTCAGAGAGGAAACTTACTAATACTTAATATTCCATTTTTTAAAAAAATGTATTGCAAATGATGAGCAGACAGAAGATGAAAAGTGAAATCTATAGGGAAATAATTAGAAGAGAAAGTTTTCAAGTATTCAGCATCCTTGGTAACTTCTCCCATGACCCTGTGACTGGAAACCAGGACAGCATTTAAAAAGCTGGTCACCTTGGAAAGCGCAGAAACCTCTAAAAATAAAAACCAACATTTCCAGACTCTGCCATAATGGTTTCCTGGTAAACAGAAAGACATGCTTGCTATTCTACCCCCACACGGGGGTTGTGACAATTAATTATTCAACATTTGGAAAGTGCTTTGGAGATAAGCTAAGTGCTAAAAATCATCATCAATTTTCAGCAAACCGCACTTAAAGTGAACTCACCAGGCTTACTGTTGGAAATTGAGTACAAGACGATGCTTCTTTTTCCATTTCATTTAGACCATTAGACCAAACAACCAACACCCGTATGGAACGTTCCTTTCCTTTCGGTCAACCTTTGAGTGTCCTCTAAGTAAAAAACTAGTCCTTAATTTTCAGAGAAATGTAAATTCTAATAATGTGGTTTCGCAAAATTTACAGTGACGTGCTTATTAGGTATCCTTCCTCTTCCGACTTTGATTTAAGTAATATAATAAACAGTGAATTTACTAACAATTTCATCTATAAAATTATGAGAGCAATTAAAATCTAGTGCAATGTACTTCTACTGTGTTAGTTATCATTTAAGGATGCATATTTGTTTAGGTATCCATGGCTGCATTACACTACGTATATAAATTTAGATAAACAATCTAAGAATTGATTAACCTTGTTGAATGCTCTAAATGAAATTAATAAGCTATTCTATTTAAACATAAAATGATTTTGGGGCAGCTGAGTGGCTCAGTCTGTTAAGCATCTGACTCTTGATTTCGGCTCAGGTCATGATCTCAGAGCATGGGGCTCTGCACTGACAGCATGGAGCCTGCTTGGGATTCTCTCCCCACCCCCTACCCCTCCCCTGTTCACCTTCTACAAGTCTCTCAAAAATCAATAAATAAACATTAAGAAAATTATTTAAAAAAATGATTTTGGTTAGACCATTTTCCTCCTTATCTAGAATATGTTCTGGTTTGTAGTTTTTCACTTTAAAATTCACAACAGTGACCCAAGATTGAGATTTTTTCTTCACCAGAGTATAACTAAAACCCACATAAAAACCCACCTGCATCCATTAAAAAAAAAAAAAAAAGAGGGAGGCAGTAAGTGGTTTTTAAACAGTCATGAGCAGGCCATGCTCTGCAAAGTGACCACACAGTAACTGTAGTCAGTTTGGAATTAAACCTACAAGAGTAGAACTCATCCACACCTACGTCCATTTTGGAGACAATAAATAATTTTGTCCCAAATATTATTTTTTTACTTCATATCTCTGACACAGTGAAAGATCATATATACAAAATCATAATTTCATGTTTTTGAGAATTAAAAG
This sequence comes from Panthera onca, assembly GCF_046562875.1. Lineage (NCBI taxonomy): Eukaryota > Metazoa > Chordata > Mammalia > Carnivora > Felidae > Panthera > Panthera onca. The sequence goes on along the minus strand of NC_138342.1, from coordinate 57,302,036 downwards.
CTGTGCTGACATAATCTTCTTGGATATGGGACTTGTTTCCCATTAGATCAAGCTCATCAACATTTCTCTAAAAAGAGGGTTATGTATTTTAATCTCAAAATGCACAATTTTAAAAGTCATCATTGCTTTTAGAAAGGGTTTGTTTACAAGATGAGTTTTTACCACTTTAAACATTAATACCTTTTACACATCTATTAGTTAACCTTCAATCTTTTATCCATATTCGCCTTCCAAACACCCCACCCCCCAATGTGGAAGTGAAATCTTTAATGTGCTCTACATTCCTAATCTCAATAGCGAGGAAACAAAACACTGGATGCTTTAGCGAGATGATCTCCATCGGGCTCCTGCCTCACATAAACAAAAGTAACTGTGGAATTCTGCAAGGAACCCACAATAGACTGCTCAACTCCAAACAGATTAATGCCAAAACAGCTAAGAAAATTTCTCATTGACTCAGGTTGATATTTACCAAATATGTGATATAATCTTCATCTTCCACAGATCATTATATAATAAATATGTAGAAAAATTGTTTCTCATCCTTTAATAGAAGATAAATTGTTTTCGTCGTTTAGACGAAAAGAATATCCACAAGCAACTTAAAACTGAAGAGGAAAATGGATCCAAAGAAGGCCTTCCTTAAAAAAATTATTTCAAAGGAGGAGTCATAGGCTTTCTTCCTCTGCTCTACAGGCTTTATTAGGGGGTGCCAATAATGGGCTACTGGTACAAACAGAAGAAACAGACACATCATATGCTTAAAGAAGTATTTTCGGGCATACATCTTATCTCTGCTTTAATGTTAGCAGGACCATCAGATAGTTTCTTAAAAATAAACAATATGATACAATTGCCACATGGGGGGGGGGGGGAGTCATTTCAAATTAAATGTTTCCCATCCACATGAATATGAAGGAGATAAAAAAAACTCTCCAAAGGAATTAGACATGTCCCCAAGTGAATAAGAAATGAATTGGCAGAGACTGAGCCTCCATGAGAACATTACTTTGAATCTAAACCAAATTTCTAAAACACTCCAGGTGATCTGCGCTATATTTATAGAATTTAAATGCTGAAATAGTAAAAAGAATGATTCTGAAGTGTTTAAGAAATGAAGCAATTTAATTAAGTGGCAATGTTGTATTTATTGATTGTATGTTGCAATGTTTAGCTCTAGTACCAGAGTGACAGGAAAGACAAATACCTAGACTCCTGGGACCTTCTCAGGTGGACGCTATCACTTGGTCATGAAATGCTTTTCGTGAACCATTCCCCAGGTCAGCTCAGCAGAGGGTTCACTCCCTGTAAACTCAGAGGATCCTTACAGAAGTTACTTTGAGGGAGGCTAAGAACACCACACATACCTGCCCCAAAATTTCACTCACTATACGGCCAAACCCTTCAAATTCCAACAGCATTGATTCTTCCTTTTGCATCTTCTGGTAAAAAACTAAAAGTGCAAATGCTACTAAGACATATAGTACCTTGAATGATTTCGTACTAAGACACTGTCACATGTTTTCTCTTGCAAAGAAAATCAGATACAAATTAATGAGAGCGTCAGCCTGCCCGCAAACTCGTAGTGAATTAAAAGAACCGTATTATAAGGGAAGGGTAGAGCTGATGAAGTTAGGTGTGAACATAATAACTAACAGCTGAATCATACTTACTACCTGCTGCAGACGCTTCTGAGTATTTCACTTATGTTAACTTACTTAAACCCCAGGAAGAAAATAAGGTAGGGTCTGCTGAAGAACTGAAAGCCCGGGGTGGCCGGAGGCATGAGGCACGGCGTCTGTGAGTGTTGGGCACACGGCCCACATCTCCCCTTCAGGACTGGGGTGCTGCCTGGGCCGGGCCGGATCGGTACTCGCCATGCTCGGCTCGGTCTTGCTCGGAAATGGTCTTAGAAGCAGAGAGCCACCTGACCCATGGTCACGCCCCTGCCGCAGGACGGCCCACGTCTCCTGCCTGGGCGGCGTGGGCTCCCTGGGCTCAGGGTGGACGAGCTCTGAAGGACCTTCCGGGCTCCAGAGCCTGCTGGGAGCCGCCGACGGACGCCTGGGTAATGGCACCTGCTACGGAATGGCACCTGCACACGCCCCTCTGCCCAGTCCGGCTTCCTTCGCGCCCTGGCGGGGACCACCCCTCCGCACAAGCCCCAGGAAACTTGCTGAGCCATCAGAAAGTGCTCCCGGGAGAACCTAGGCTGAGACGCAGTGCACAAGGGGCTCCAGCCCAGGCATTGTGGCTCCAGAGTCCATGCTCACAACCAGCTCGGCGAAACCCTGACAGTGCGGGCTCAAAATCAACTTCGATGGGAGTTTCCACTCGGTGAAGAAGCCTCAGGAGCCATGGCTGACTGCCGCCTCTCAACGTCTTCTCAAACCGCAACCCCCCCCCCACCCCCGCACCCCGTCACTCCTAGGGTCTTGTCAGCCATGCCCATCACCTGTCCTTCATGCCCATGGACTCCGGCTTTTCACTGATGGCCAAAGACTACTTCAGAATCCCACTTTCCCACCCAGGACGTTTTCTCCTGGTCTCCACATGCTCTAAACGTTCAAGTCACTGATGCACACGACCATCGCCTCAGGCTCCATCACCCCAGAGCCACACTCGCCCCCCACCCCCTGCACCCGGAAGCAGCCCTCTCTCATAGCTCACCTCTGGCCCTACCTCAGCTTTGTCTCACAGCCTGCCTCCCATTATGGCTAAGATCTCCTCCCTGGGGCATGGCAAGGGAGCAGACAGCCTAATACCTTCCACTCTCCCTCTCCCCCACTTCTGGGCCAAGCCTCTGCATTTCCTTATGAAAATAGATCCCTTGGGGATCACTGCCCACCATGTAAGAAAACAGCCAGACCTTTAAGCCCTGTGCAGGCACAGCTGAGACACCCTCTTTACAACATAAAGATACGCAAAAACAGTGTAGAAAACACAACAGTAGCGGAATGCCTGATGTAGGAGCAACAGCTTCACAAATCTCCAGCCCTAAGAACATTGCTAAGTTGCATAATGACAACCAGGAGAAAGGAGCAAAAGGGGAAATTCTATTCAACGTGTTGTTAAGAAAGGTGACAAGTGCAATTTATTTTGGAATAATGTACATCAGAAACATATTTTAAGACAATTTTAGTTTTGATACTTAAATAGGTAAGCTTCAGTTATCAGAAAATTCAGTTAAAGTGAATATACTCCAATGACAGTAGATAAATAGACCACTCCTGCAATTTAAGCAGACAGATTCACAATTTCCCAGGAACAGTCTCCTTAAAATATTATTTCCTCTTCTTTGATTCCACAGACTCTACAACTCATGGTACCTACTGCCCGTGCTTCAGGTATTAACACTCCCCCGCCCCCCCACCCGTAGCTCCCAAGTCATCAGACTTCTGTAGATCCCATGGCTGGACACCTACCTTAGAAATGAATCCCTCACTGTCTCTACAGAACTGGATGTTCTTCCACCAGTTCCCAGCTCAAGCAGCAAATTGCTTGAAGCCTGGGCCACATGCTCTAGCCTGTTGTATTCTGTTGTTGGGTTTTTTTTTTTCTGTTTTTTCTATAAATACACTATTATTCAAGCCCATATACTAGAGTCCTTCCATAACAGAAGCCAAAAGTTGTGGCATTGAACTTTCCAAACTGTATTTAATTTGTAAGTATAGTATTACAGCTAAGAAAGTTCTCTAACACAATGATTTTTAAACCTGCACAAAATAATTTTAATAAAATTAAAAACCTCATTTAATTGGGAAAGCAAACTATTTCAGATTAGTGGAATTATCCCAAATGAGTCCAGAACCAAAGGCGCTGGTTTCAATTCAAAAATAACATCCAATTTCATTTTATCAGCAGCAAGGTGTGGTCTTGATTCAGGGAAATTTTATAAGGTCTCAATGATCTGATCATGTTTTAATAACCTCATGTGTAACAATGCCCTTATACTAGTGCCTTCCCGTCAAGGTCCAGAGCTGAGATAAGACATGCCAAGGCAGGTCAACTTTACAGGAAACATCTCATGAGGTCAAACCCACAATCCTCCCAACCAATATTCAGTGACATCAAAGAACAAGAAATTATTCTACAAAATGGTAAGTGACATGAGCAAAATGCTATGAGAGAGTAGAGAATACCATCCAAAAGGGTCTGTATACCAAAAACATTCATGCTCCTTTAAATTGTAGGAATACTTAATCTACCCAAAGATTTGTCCTGGAACGTATCCTCTTAAAAAGCCTTTTTCTCCTCTTGGAGTGAAAAAGCACTCACGTTAAATACCCGCTACATAAACTTAAACTAATTTATGCTAAACTTACTTCTTGAAGTTGTAAATGGCCCTCCTAGTTCTGGTGTTCTTGGATTTGGGGTAAAGTGTTCATGACATTAGGCGTAGGTGAGGTCTCCTTTCAGACTTCACTCTCAAGATCATAAGCATTCAAACAGATTTCTGTCTGTTCTCTGAAAGACACTCCTCTATTCTTATGATATGTAGCGCATTTCTCTACACCTTCCCCAGTTATGTCTGTCTCTGCAAGACCTAACCTCCGAGGGAACATTCTAGGTAAAACTGCATAAGGTTCAGACACATGGATGAACAGAGACATAACAGCATTAGAAGATCCCTATTAAAAGGTTATAACTGAACTCAAATATGCATTCAGATGTAATATTTGTGAATATAAAGAACAGTGAAACATACTGAGAATATTCACTAGAAATAATATATATAATAAATAAAACATCCATCCTAAGATGTTGCAATATATTGTGCATTTGCATATATTGTAAGGCACATATATGACAAGGAAAATATACACCTAACATATAGCTATATAGACAGTACAATGATATTCTCTCACCTTTCCATAATTCCAATATTATCGTGGAGCCCTGATACTGGTACCATAAAAGACTTCTATTTTCCCTCATTTATATTTATGTTATATCTTCCAGAGATTTTGTGAGAACATCTGGATTTAAAAGTTGCAGTTAAATACGATCAATATTAAAAAATTATTTGGATGAGGCAACCACCAAATTCACAGAAGTGAATAAACGAAGGACTCTTCAGCCTTGCCAACCACAGGAACACCTTTGCAACTGAAACCCAGGGAACACTAGATGTGTCTAATTCTGCATTTTTTACAATACCTAGTATCTATTCTTCAGAGAAGGCATAAAAATTGCAATTCCTTATAAATCTTTTTAAGTAAATGCCTTTTTAAAAACCTTAAGAGCAGTATTCTTTGGGGGAAACTGGAGGAAGGCTACGTAAAAACTATACCGTATTTTTGCAGCTTCATGTGACCCTACAATTATAAAAATTAAAAATTAAAAAAAAAATTAAGGACCAACAGCTCACTTTGATTTTTTCTTAAGTTTTTAGTTAAATTCCAGTTAGTTAACATACAGTGTAATATTAGTTTCAGGTGTACAATGTAGTGATTTGCCACTTCCATAGGACACCTGGTGCTCGTCCCAAGTGCACTCCTTAATCCCCACCACCTGTTTAACCCATCCTCCCATGCTTCTCTCCTCTGGTAACCATCAGTTTGTTCTCCATGGTTATGAGGATGTTTCTTCATTTGCCTCTCTTTTTTTCCCCTGTGACCATTTTTTTAGTTTCCTAAATTTCACATATGAGTAATATCATGTGGTACTTTTCTTTCTCTGACTTATTTCACTTAGCATAATACTCTCTGGCTCCATCCATGTCATTGCAAATGGCTAGACTTCATTCTTTTTTACTGCTGAGTAATATTCCATCATATCTTCTTCATCCATTCACCAGTTGATGGATATTTGGGCTATTTCCATAACTGGGCTATTGTAGATAATGCTGCTATAAACATTGGGGTGTATGTATTCCTTTGAATTAGTATTTTTGTATTCTTTGGGTAAATACGTAGTGGTGCAATTGCTGGATGATAGGACAGTTCTATTTTTAACTTTTTAAGGAACCTCCATACTGTTTTCCAGAGTGGCTGCACCAGTTTGCATTCCCACCAACATTGCAAGAGGGTTTCCCTTTCTCCACATCCTCATCAATAACAACTCACTTTTAATCTCAAGCAAATATTAAATAAAACTGTGTCCAATTCAGAGAACAGATGAAATATAGTCATATTTAAATAGAAAGGTTAAATAATTTTTCCAAGGAACTATATAACACATCACAAACCCTAACAATAAAGTTTTGTCCCCAAAATATTGGATTCCAAACTTCATGACAACAAATTTCACAAGAAATAGTTGAAAGACATGACAGTAGTGATCACGGCTACTTACTGGAGGAATATCTCTAGAAGAAATAGAGTTTAGATAAAGCTGGGTACGATGACTGGGTGTCTCTGATTGGTTTGTCCAGATTTTTTAAGTGACTATCATTCCATAAAAATAAGCATTTTCACTATAAAATATGCTTGCCAGGGTGTCTGGGTGACTCAGTCGATTAGGTGTCAAACTCCAGGTTTCAGCTCAGGTCATGATCTCATGGTTGCTGAGCTGGAGCCCCGCATTGGGCTCTGCACCGACAGCACGGAGCCTGCTTGGGATTCTCTCTTCCTCACTTTCTACCCCTCCCCCACTCATCCTTTCTCTCTCTCTCTCTCTCTCTCTCTCTCTCTCTTTCTCTCTCTCTCTCTGAAAACAAATAAAAATAATAATAATAAAAATAAATATGCTAGCCACTGTGAGGACCACAAAAGATATTCTGACCCAGTTCGCAGAGTGAGGAAGCATACAGTGTAGGACCACATGCACACCAGTGAAACAAAGGGCAGTGCAGAACAATAAGCAATAAAGTGATCGTTTAAAATGTAGACTTCACTGCCTAGAGTTTTGGCAGTAAAAACATGTGAGTGCCTGAACCGTATTTTCTTCTGATATTTTTGGATGAGTGTTTTGTTTCATTTCTTAACGTATTTTTCAAGGGAAATTATCTGATCCCATTTATCTAAATCTTTTAAGACATTTCCTATCTGCCTTCTTTCTTTTCCCTGGCAAAGGAGCCCAACTTGTAAAAAGTGCAAACGTGTGAGCTGTGTGCTTCTGCTTAATGTGTTAACGCTCAGCAATTTTCTGAAGGCGATTGTAATCAGTACTTCAGCAATCTCCTACCATGAGGCCCTACTCTGCTAACATCATGAGTGCTCATCACGCATTCCGAAAGACCTAGTCTCTCGAGGTCAAAGGAATGAAGGAATTTCTGAAGCAGCTCTACTGTGAGGTCTTGCCGCAGCTGCAGTCAACATGCAGCACACACGGGGAGGGTCTCAGGAGTGCAGCCATCAACACTCAAGGTCCACTCAACCTCCAGTCTCACTGATGATTTCACTGAGTCCTCCCTCCAAACAAACATGTTTCACCAAATAAGGCTTCCAGAACTTCATTCATGATCGTTCAAGGGTAGAAGGTACAAAAACCTGGTTTGTATTAAAGACATTATAAATATTCCCAACGGGCCATAAAGATAACAGATTTCCAAGCTGAAGAGCATGAGAAATGGAAGAGCTAACCCCATGCCCATGGGATAGAAGTTTAGATATTATTGTCATGATCCTATTCCTTAAATAGTTGTTCTTCCCTAAGTCCAGGCCTAGCACCAAGGCTTTTTAAAAGTCTCATGTGCCGAGGAGACACCAAAGGGAGGAGCCTTGCTTCCAGCATTTAACACAGACATGCCTGGATGCTTTTGTTTTATAACGACCCAGTTTAACTTCTCACAGGAGTGAAATCACCCAAAACAGAAGATGTTTTCTGAAATCCACTATTTTTAAAACAGTAGTTTCACAAGGCTCACCATAATTACCCTTAGTATTTATTTCAATTTCCATAGCATTATGTCTGTAACAGAAAACAAAAGGTGTCTACTACACCAGATGATTCCATTTTCCACTAAATCACCCGAAAGCAACCACATTCGGGTCAAGCACATATGAGGGATGCTGCCTGAAATGTAAACGTCCTCAAAAATGCAGACCGACTTACGTTATTCTGAAGGAGTATGTTACGTACTCAGTACTCTGAGTGCCACAAAACAGATACACTTCAGTGATAAGAGCCAACCAGTCAAGACCACCACCAGCTCTCAAAAGAAAAACAACAAAAACTCAACTACAATAAAAAAGAAAAGAAAATCAGTCTTTGGGTTAGAAAATCTAATTAAATTTCCACATCAACATCCAAATTCCTTCTGCTGCAAGCCTGATTTTGCAAGGGGATACATACTATTACTTACCTTATAATTCTTGAAAACAAAAGTCATACAAAGTTTAATTCTATGTAATTTAGAAATAAATATTTGGCCTAACCCTCTTTTCAGATGAAGAAAACAGAAATCACAGTCGAACAGTACTTGAGAATCAGACCTTTCGAAGAATTAAGAATTGTTGCTTTACCACAAATGTTTACCAGGTATAGGCTGCAAGTTTGCTTTTGATATTATAATCGACATATGTGAGAAATGCCTTGTCCATATTAAGCTGGAAAGGCTCTCCACAAGCTCCAGTTTTTAGCTATTATTCATCTTTAAACATTCAGTTTTTCATGAAATATGGTTTCCAAGGTATCAGCACTGGAGACGCCATGACAATATTTTAAATCTGGAAATTTGTTGGCTAGGATTCTAATTACAGAAGCTAAAAATATTCCGTGTGTAAGCTTTTGGGGATCACCCATGGGGTGAAGAGCACCATAATCATTTTCAAGGGTTCTCCAGGTGCTGTATGTGTTACTTGGGGACATAAAGTTGATATGAGTGATGCAGTGAAACGGGTGATCTCAAACTGCTAGCTATTAGACTCAATTTTTCAAGTTGATATTTAATAAACCCTTTTCCCAATTCAGCTTTAGCAATAAAAAATAAAAGTCCTAGAGAAAAAATGTTTCTTGAGTTTGGATCACTCGGAAGAACAGCTCAAGAAAGATACTTAAAAGTGTTGTTCATTCACTCAGCCAACAAATATTTATTAATATGTCAGGAACTGTTCTCAGCGCTGGCACAATTCAACTCAAGAATAAGGAATGTTGTAGAACAGAACAACAACAACAATAATAACTAACATATGTATAGTCCTTTACAGTTCTGAGCAAGGTTTCATAATGGTCACTTCATTTGTCCCTCATAACACCTCTGTGAGCTAGGTTTTACAATCATTTGTCATTGAAAGAAAAAAGAAAGATAATTTTTTCAATTTCCGAAATCAAATAACTAGCAAGTAAGAGAGCTGGGTCTCTAGCCCGTATCTTCCAAGTGCATATCTCTATTGGTCACTGGGCAATACTTATGTTAAGCATTGAAGACAAGTCCTGCATGTTCATGAGCACTGTGTTAAAGTTGTGTTTTTCGGTTGTTGTTTTTTTTAAGGACAGGGTTTCACAGATCCAGACTATGACGTTTACAAGTTCAAAGTGTTGTTAATATCTTCACGCGTTTATTTTATTATATGGAAACACTGGTGAATAAGTGTGTGCATGGTTATCTGAGTTTTCTAAACCAAATAAAAGAAGTTTACTTCCCAGGTATTAAAATCTCTCTTACTTAGGATAACATACTGGACAAAAACTCCATGAGCAATAAACCTGAACAAGCTTTACATAAAAGACTATAGCCAATAAACATACGAAAAGGAACAAGGAACAAAAGATACTTGGGAAATGCAAATTAAAACCACAATGTGATACAACTTTACATCCACCTAAATGATTAAAATAAAAGAGATAATACCAGCGGTTTGTAAGGATGCCGAAACACTTACAAGATGCCAGTGTCAACTGGTGCCACTTTTGAAGGAAGGCACAATCTATTATTCCCACATGTTTACCAAAAGACATATGTGAGAATGTTCGTAGCAGCACTATGTGTTATAGCCAAAAACAAGAAACAACCCAAATATCCATCAAGAGCAAAATGATAACTAAATTGTGGCGTTCTCATAATGCAGAATACTGCAGAACAATGAGACTAAATGAACTGCAGCTACACACAAAACATGAATGAATCGCACAACCATAATGCTGAGCAAAAGAAGTCAGACACAAAGTTACACAACATACATTCTGGTAGAAAGTTCAATAATAGATAAAAATAGCGTATAATCTCAGAAGTCAGGAGAGAAGTTATCTTTGTGGGGAAATAACGGCTTGGGGGAGGAAAAGGGGGCTCCTGGCTGCTAACAGTGTTCTATATCTTGGTCTTGGTGTGTTCACTTAGGTAAATGACCAAGCTGTTTACTTATATCTCAATGACATGCATACTTTATACATTTTATATTTCCATAAAATCTTCAGATAGATAGACAGACAGATGGGGATCGTACACCTAACTAGCCCTTAACCACTGTGTTTGCTGTAATTCTTACATCTGCTTTTAGTATTTGGTCTGTCTCTTCCTTTACTCCCAAGCTGTCCCCTGGCACTTTTCAATGTTATCCATGTAGCTGCCGATATCAGACCATTCCTATCTTCTAATTTGTAATTCAGTGTTTGCTATGGGATTAGAAATGCTATAATCAGTCATGTTAGAACTGTACATGAATTCAAAGTAAACAGATTCTGAGAGATCACCTATGAGTAAAGTGAATCTTCTTCAATATATGTCTTTTTTTTTTAACCCTTTATTTTGCTTGCTTAGAGCTTTTTTGCTGAAGAATATGCCAACTATAGGAGTTCCAAATAGATGAAGCTAGTACTGGACCCCATCAGTGAACACTAGTCTCCAGGCCAAAGCTAGAATTAACTAACACAGAAGTCCAGATCCCACAAGTTTACTTATTTGCAAATATTATAATGGACATTATCAATCAATAAATATACTTCCAGTAAAAGAAAAGAAACCAATGACTTCTTATACAAGATATCATGAAGAACTTTTTTGGTTGCCTCACTCATAGAACATATCAGTTTTAAAGACAATATATTCTGGGGCACCTGGGTGGCTCAGTCGGTTAAGTGTCCGACTTCAGATCAGGTCATGATCTCACAGTTCGTGAGTTAAGCCCTGCGTCGGGCTCTGTGCTGACAACACAGAGCCTGAAGCCCACTTCGAGTTCTGTGTCTCTCGCTCTCTCTCTGCCCCTCCCCTGCTCTCTCTCTCTCTCTCTTAAACATTAAAAAAACAATCTTTTTAAACAGAAAATATATTCCTTTCTCATTTTGTATTTTTATTAATCTTGATTTTTTAAATCCCCCCAAAATATACTACTACAAGTTTTATTTACATATTTTTTCAAATACAAAAATTCAAGGATAGCCTTTTTCTACACAATAATCCACAAGATAAAAAATATATATGTTTGTGGTTATTTATTTCCTTTAGCATCCAAATTTCATGTAACTTCTTTCTGTATGCACTCTCCATGAAAAACAGAAGTTAGCTCTTAAAAACCAGAGCTCAAGGGGCGCCTGGGTGGCGCAGTCGGTTAAGCGTCCGACTTCAGCCAGGTCACGATCTCGCGGTCCGTGAGTTCGAGCCCCGCGTCAGGCTCTGGGCTGATGGCTCGGAGCCTGGAGCCTGTTTCCGATTCTGTGTCTCCCTCTCTCTCTGCCCCTCCCCCGTTCATGCTCTGTCTCTCTCTGTCCCAAAAATAAAAAACGTTGGAAAAAAAAAAAAAAAAAAAAAAAACCAGAGCTCAAATTGCTACACGCAAACTGAACCCTCTTCACCAGTGAAATGCCCCCTGGAACCAATGGAGAGGAGATGAAGTTGAGGCAAATGGGCACTGCTGCGGAGCGGAATCACTAACAGGGACTGGAACCATCCCTTCAAACCAGGATAAACATTTCTCTGCTTTAGTATCTTCAGCTGTGACTAAAACAACATTCATTCATTTGATGACAGTCATTCAATACATAGGTATCGCTAGTTCAAAGAGAAAAGGTTCATCCCCACTCCACCAATAATTTTCCATTTAGGTTAAGAAGAGCATACAAAAAAAAAAAAAAAAGAAAGAAAGAAAGAAAGAAAAGCATACAGAGTGTAATTTCCTTGTTTTTTCAATGAGCATAATAATTCCTTTCATCTATTTAATTTGCAGGGAAGAATAGTAAGATGATGTTTTGGCTCATGAAAACAACTGCAGATATACATGGTTTCACCATGACTATTTCTACCTCTATCTTTTTTTGAATATATAGATACATAGATATAGATTGAACATACACATATATACAGATATATATTGGATGTATATATTGAATATATATATATATATATATATATATATATAGGTATATATTGAATATACACATATACATATATACATATATGGCTTGATTCAAAGGCAAGTAAGACTTTATCATTAAGGAATAAAATTGTGAACATCATGAAAAGACCAGGAAAAAAGTTTTATTTCTCCTTTACCACAGCAGGTAAATGAATCCATCTCCATTCCTGGTCGCCTGACCTTTTGATGCCTTGTTTAAAATGCCATTGTACTGCTGAGACTAGAGCCATGTAACAAAGTCAGTGCCACAAAGTCATTATGACAGTCATACATATGGGTTTAGGTAAAATAAAATCATCCACCTCTACAAATGAGTAGTATGTCTGTGTGTGTGTGTGTGTGTGTGTGTGTGTGTGCGTGTAAATGTGCATAAGACAAAATAAATGAGGAAAAGGGGAGGTTAGGAAAACCCACCTCCACTACTGGAAAAATAACTAAGGCAGGCACCACAGGGATATAAAATATTCTTGTTATGTTAGAAGGACAGTAGCATATTTTCTATTCTGTGACACAAACATATTAAATATGGAGATACCAGGAGAAGCAAAACACATTTGGAATACAACTTACCCCTGACCTTATATGAAAGAAACATTATTTTTCCCTTCCCTTAAAATTCCTGCATTATGAAAAAAAAAAAAAAAAAATCCTGAAAGTAGCAAGACCTAGTTTTGTAAAGACATACTAACTTCCTGGATGTTCCTACACTATACTATCCATTTTGCTAAATAACTTCCCCAAAACAGATAAATTTCCTAAATCATATGTTGGCCTCAGAAACTGCATCAACAGTGAGAACTGAGATATGTGTTCTCCTCAGAGCTTCCTTTGTCCTGTCAAATCAGGTACCCTGATTCTTTCCACTTAGCAATCAAGGAAAAAGTACTTAGAAACTTTCACATCATTATATCCTTCTCTTCTCAGTTGGTTCTTTCCATTCCCAGTCTTATTATCAACCCCGTCACAGATTTTATGCAAATTATTAAAAGTGAACACAATGAAACTCCAAGAAACAAGCGGATGTTGTCTATTGCCACACTCACTTAAGGAGCAGTGAATTCTCTCAGGACGCTCTCCCCTAACAATAGGAGTCCTCATGGACTGCAGCGCCCTCAGAGGCAAGCAAAGAAACATGATTATCTACATGATTCACCAGCTAATGTGTATTTCCTTTCCTTAAGTGTTGTGTTTTTCTTTACTATGCAAGCTATGGCCAGACTATCTTTCTTATTATCAGAACAAAGGATCAGAACCTCAAAATTGCACTTGCCAGAGCTCAGTGAAAAATGAAATTACCATCAGACCATCCTGGCAGTTGTCCCAAAGTTTACCCGATTTCTATCATATTTTTTTCTCTAAATGATTCCCTGTATTCTTTTTACACATTATTGTAAACTCCAAATTTATTCTAATCATTTAAAAAACTAGAATAGTAACACTAACAAAGATTTAGTTATTTTCTGTTGAGAAAATGAACTAAAAGAGATACATCATTATAAACTTAGTATATTCTGTCAATCTCATTGGCTAAGGTGCCTTATATATGTTAGTAAATCTCCAGAATGACCTCAAAACATTAAATGATATAGAAAGAAAACACTCATAGAAAATGCTGGGGGAGGGATTTTTTTAGTTTTCTTTTTTCTTAAAGGTAGATATGCCTGGAACTATCCAAAAGTCCAATCTTATCCCTCCCACCCCCATTCTTACAAATGTCCTGTATCTCAACTGTTCGTAAGAATACTACCTTCCTCTTTCTATCCATTTATGTGGGAGTTTTTGTGTTATCTTAGATATTCTGAGATAAAGTTAAAACAATTCAACTTCCAGATTTCATATAAAGAGAACAGAATCCTATCACTGTATTTAACTTTAAAATGAAAGTAAAAGTTTTTTCTCAGTTATTAAAACTATAGACAAATAAGAACTGCTTCCTCTGAATGAAGTTATGCTAATAACCTCAATCTAAGTTCCATAATGATATTGAAAATTATTTAAATGCTAATGTGATAGATACAAGGAGACTTCTTAGAAACCTTTTCAAAAGACATTACATTAGTTATAAGGCACTACTGCATACTGGTTTAAATGCTCGGAAGAAGCCATTCAAATCAAAATGGAAAAAAAAATAAATAAATAAAACCCTAGTGGGCAATGTTCACTTTAGTTCAGGTAGTATTCTAAGTCCAAGTCCCAGATACAAGAATAAAAGAGAAATACTGCACAATGCAGTGTCTCTCAGGAAAGGAACTGTTCCAGGATTTAAGACAATATGCGTTTAGTACAGCCCAGTGTTCATGATTTCCCATTAGGAGCAACTTTCTCCAACACTGAAGTGAAATGGGAAAGGCAGCGATGAGGGTAGACCAAAGTGGTTAACTGTTCTTCATTGCCAAGACTGAAGAGAGCTTGCTGTGGGTAATCATGCTGAGAAGATAAGGCCTTGAGAAGGAATGAAGGATGGAAAAAACAGAAGTTTTACAAGGAACTGGGGGGGGGGGGGGGGGGAATGCTTTACGATGGTAGAACAGAGGCAGAATGGCTTCCTTCTCCATCTTTTAAGTCAAGGTCAGGGCTTGTGGGTTTTGTTTGGTTTTCTTGCTGTTGTTGTTGTTGTTGTTCTTTTGTTTTCTTTAAGAACTTGTGGTGCTTGCTGCAGTTTGCTGAATGTAGTTCCCAACTCCTGCCTTTCTCTGGTGACTGTTATTAACGGACTGGCAAAGGCTGGGTAAAATGCACTTAAGAAAAAAGAAATCACCCCTCCTTGCCAAGACGCACATGCTGCCCAGTACCTGAGGAAGAGCTCCACTGTCGCCGGCCAAGAGAAATCCCACTTTAACCTCGGCCTCCCCTTTCCAAATCCATTGCAAATAATTGTGTGTGTGCCACTTGCAGAGAATCTGCCTGACTCACCCCCCGCTTTCGGTGTGCCAGGGAGAGATGTGCACGCTCCGTCCCGGAGCGGGCAGTCAAGTGGGGTACCAAGAGTCCCCCCAAGACTCCCCCATTGGTGGGTTTGGGGACGTTTCCCCCTCCAGCAGGTGCCCGGCCACACTGGGACCACCCAAGCTCACAGGAACACACGTGTCACTGAGCCGGAGCCCAGCCCGCCGCGTACGCTGGCCCCACAGTCCGGGCAACAACGCCTGGCTACGCGCAGGGGGCTCTACACTGGGGGAGATATAGGACTTCTCAGAGTGCTCCTCTAAACGCTAAGAAGGAAACAACAAACACAAAAAAAAAGTACTTTGCCGCGGAAGCAGCCTCCATACTCCGCGGGCGCCCAGCCCAGGGGATGCCCGGCCCGCAACTGACCTCTTTCTCCCTCCCCCCCGAGTGCGCCGAGGCCGCCCGCGCGCCCTCCGGGACCGGCCCCTGGGCCCGCCGCCCCTGCGCCCGCTGCCGCCGCCGCCTGCGCCGCGAGGCGGGGGATCGGCCGACCCTCCCCGCCGCTGCCCCGGCCGGGCGCTCACCTCCTGGGGTCCGCCTTCCGTCGCTCCTCCAGGTTGGCGGCGGAGTGTGGGGCTGCAGCGGCCGCTGCCGCCGCCGCCGCCGCCTTCGCTGCCACCACAGCCGCCGCCGCCACCGAAGCGCTGCCCGGCGCGCCGCCGGGACCGGAGGCTGGGGGCCCCGCGGGATCCCCGCAGGCGCGGGCCCGGGGCGCGGCGGGGCCGAGCCGCGGGAAGTTGTCGGCTCGCGGCGCGGATCGAGCGGGGCGCGAGCCACCCGCGCCCAAGTAGTCACAACTTTGCCGCCTGGGTGGGTGAGCGCTCCGGGGCGGAGGGAGGCGAGGACGGGGCGAGGGCGCTGGGGCGGGAGGGTCCTCGGAGCAGGCAGGACTGGAACCCGAACGGCCCACGAGGAAGGGGGAGAAGGTGGCGCGGGCGGGCGGGGGTGGGGGGGATGTCTACACGGCCCGCGTGGTGCGGGGCGAGCGAGTGTGTGTGAGCGCGGGCGTCTACTCTACTTTGCCTTCTGCAGCTTCTGCATATTTATGGGGATCTCCGATGTTTTTGCCAGTAACTAACACTGCAGCAGCGGTGACCGGCCCGGGCACCCCCGGGAGCGAGCTGGGGGACGGGGAACCGGGAAAGGCGGCCGTGGCGGAGGCTGTGCCACGAGCGTGAGCCCGCGATCCATATTTAAAGCCGCGAGTGGCCTCGGCCGGCCCCCTGCCCTGCCCTCGCTCGCGCCGCCCGGCCCCCACCGCTCGGGGCCGCCGCTCGGCGTCAGCCGCCCGGGCATCCGCGGCGGCGGGGAGGGGCCTGGGGCCGCACCGCCTCCGCCGGGGGCTCCGGCTCTGCGCGCCGCGCCCGCCTGGAACTGGCCGACGACCCGGCTCCCGGCCGGCTGCCTTCGCCCTCCCTGGTTCCTTGTCTCTCACGCCCTGAGCTAGCTGCTCGGTCCAGCTTTTTGTCCTATTCACCACCGTTCCCTGCTGGGGAGAGCCTGTTCTCTCAGGCAGAACTGAAGGCGCTCGCGTTTGCAGATCACTCTCGAGGCTACTTTATAAAACTTGAGGCGTGTAGGTCGAAGAGAGTGCTACCAGAACACAGTCATCGTTCACCTTCAGTAAAGGATGTCCGGGGAAGCACAGTTCTCGACCTTGTCCTGAAGGCAATAACCTGCCTTCCTCGGGCACTTTGAGGAACATCTTTAGCCATCCAAGGGAGTTTTCTTGAGCGTACAAAGTTATTATTTGTATTCACTCTGTTCCTAAGGCTAATTAATGACGTTTAAATACGCTTTCCCAAGCAAATAATACTAGTAATGTATCAGTGACCCAGTCCCATTGTGATCAGTTAAGTAAACCATTAAGATATAACAGACCGTCAGCACAGACACCATCTAATGTTGTGGGTACTGCTAGAGAGCAGCCACTAAATGGATTTGAGCCACATGGTAAATGATGCAAGTGTATATACATTTCCTATTAATACATATCAATATATAATATATGTGTGGAAGTCACTGACCAAACTGCGGTTTTTGACAGTAACAGCCAAAATACATAAAACCCAAGAAAAGTAATTTCACATACAGACTGCCCGCTCCTGGTTCCAAATCTTTTCTTCAATACTAAGCGTAACTAATAAGACCTCCAGAAAAAAAATATTCTAGAGGAAAATAACTTAGGGACAGAAGCTTTTTTTTCTAGTATTTAAAACTGGAAGAGATCCATTGTACCTCACCAGTGTTTAGGAAGCAGGTATTTTTTTTTAAAAGAAAAGAAAAGAAAAAGCAGATATATTTAAAATCCTTAATCGATGCTCAGAAGGCACCCAAAGCTGCCTACTGACCGAAATTAAAATGTACTAATGTCATGGGTCCAGCTGTTATTACATCTGGCTCACATATATGTGCACACATTCTACATAACCCGCCTCAGTGACATGGGAAATTCGAAACAGGAGACTGACAACAACAACAACAACAACAACAACAAAAATTAGCTGTAAAACCTTTGCCTACGTACTTATATTTTGTTTTTAGACTAACGTTAAAATTAACTTTCAGTCCCTGAGCACACAGTTAGCAAGAATCAGCAACCCCAAAGTAAGCTCACAGGCAAAAGGGAAGCCACTTTTGTATTAAGAATTTGACACTGCTGTTCAGCAGTTTTTCACACTGTGGATTATGTATTTCAACATAGCTGGCAATTTCTCATTATAATCGTGAACCGGCCATGAATGGTCAGCGTTGGTGAATGTTTGGGAAAGGAAAAGTGCAAGAAACTTACGTTCTCCAATATTCTGCTGTGAAATGTATCAAACTGTCCTTCACACAAACCAAATAGATAAACCCTGGAAGCATTTCACCATTGAGATTGGCACAATTTTACCCTGAAAGGAGTATAAAATTGCTGCGTGGGGTGGGAGGCAGGGAGGGAATCAGAGCACTGTGAGGTGAGGTTTTGTGTGTGCCTTAAATTAATGAGAAAAAGAGTTGTCTTTAGCAAAGAGCCAACAACCTCTGTTATCATTCTCATTACTTGATGTTTGCTATCCCACAATTAAAAGAGCATGTTCCATTTCCTTTCCTATTGATCATTTTCCAGTAATTGAGATATATGTGTTTTTCCTTTGAAAGGTCATTGATTAACTTCTCTTGTTAACTCTGCATGTGGTCACCTTTGCTACTGCAATTCTGGGTGAGGACAATGAATCCTGAGATCTTTTTTTCACCTATCCTAAAATTTGAGTTATATCCCTTGATTCCCATGAGCCCAAAGAAAGATGTATTGTTCTCTTTGTCTTGGGGTTCACACAGCTTGATGACAAAGACTGAACAGAAAAATTAATGGAGTTAGGAAAACAGTATAAGTAATCTTTACTGATAATGATTTATTTTTTTTTAATCAATAACTCTTTGTACTAAATGACCTTCTGGAATACCCACCTACGTAGCTTATCAATTCAAGTTTCTTTCAAGTCAGCCAAGGTCCTAATAGGCACCTAAAGGAAACAGAAAGATGGGAGGAGGGACCTTTGTTTCAATGACAAGCACCCTCTAGTGGCAGCTGGTGATGAAACCTCCTGACCACATAAGGTCCAACACGAATGAAGATGAAGTTTTTGAATAGGCAGTCCAGCCATTCCTGGCGGTGTATAAAGCATGGCACTCTCTGATTCTAAAACAAGAAAGTTGTGTGTAGTGAAATAATACAACCCATAGGCCCTTTGTTAATTATTCAAAATAAGTAGGGTGTATATCTGACGTGCAGACACGATTATTGCCATAAAGCATTTTCTCAATCTTTGTGTGACTTCGAAAAGTCACACTTCTGAATAAAGACCTCTGTATTTTTGTACTTAAAGAGCTCTTTATTTAAGTTTCCTCATTACATAAAATAAGGAGATCACCAAATTTTGTCTATAAGCCACTTTGTTCAAAAACAGCAGAACCCATAAATGTAACTCTTATATTTGGGAGTCTTTTCATTATTCTGTTTTATTAGAAAAGGAAAAGAAGGTGAAAGATATCATTGAATGTTTATCCTGTGGTTATTCAAAATTATAACAACCATGCACATTTCATTTGAGGACCTAAACAAAAAGGTGGTGGTGTATATGTTATATCCTCTTACCACAAACTTCAAAGAATAATCAGAAATACTTCTCAATATCAGGTTCTTTTTAAATATGGGGCTCACTGGTAGCAGTTGGACAAACATTTTGCTATGCACAGTGGAGTTTTCTTTGTGATAATGTTTGTTTGAGTTGCAGTTGTTTTGTTATTAAACAATATTGCGATAGAATGATCACCAAAGTTGCCACTCTAATCAGTTTAGCCAACCACTTCATGATGTAAGAGTAAAGAAAGAGAAAATCACTTTTCCTTCTCATCCTAGAACTAGTCTGGGATGAAACTGGAGATAGATATAAAGAAAGAGAGAAAGATCACTTAAAGCCCTCATTTTTGTTTCATTAACACTCCAGACAGTTCGTATTCAGTCTGACAAATTCCTGAATAAATTCAGCCAACCTAGATTTGTTTTGAAAAGAAAAGTGAACACAGTTTTTGCAAGCTGTCTGCATGTCATGAGCTAGGGAAAATAATTTTATTATATTTTGGTTAAACATTTGTCATAAGTTGCTTCATAGCTTAAACTACTAAGCTCTCAACTTATCCAACCATCATTTTTAAATTCTTTTAATGTTTATTTCTGAGAGAGACAGAGAGAGAGAAAGTGGGGGAGGGGCAGAGAGATAAGGAGACACAGAATTTGAAGCAGGCTCCAGGCTCTGAGCTGTCAGCACAGAGCTCATCATGGGACTTGAACCCACAAACCGTGAGATCATGACCTGAGCTGAAGTCAAACGCTTAACTGATTGAGCCACGCAGGCACCCCCAATTGTCATTTTTAAAACACATACTTAAAGTAAATATTAGGAGAGGTTCTAACCTGTGAAAACAGGAGTCTATCTCTGTTAATATCAAGTAAGCCAAGTTGTTCAACCTTTCTGGGCCTAAGTTCCCTCAGCAGTAAAGTCAAGGGGCTTGAGATAATAATAATAATAATAATAATAGGATACCAGAATATTTTTCTCTAATAAATTTTGAAGAATATGTTTGTGACAGAGAAACATGCAAATCTTTCAGGAATGGCATTGACACATTTGTTACGAAAGCTCTGCTTAATAACCCTAGGCCAGAGTTTCAGCCTTTTCCTCCTACAGAAATTCTCCCATGAGCAGCATAACATAGGACACAGGCATCTCTATCTGGAAAGGAAAACTTAAATCAAGCTACTGAAGCCATGCCCCCTGATTTAAAAGATTGGTCTGGTTTTAGGTAAGATAAAGAATTACATCAAAGTTCTCTGCCAGAACTGACTCCTGGGGCCCTTGGACTCTGCTAATCTGTATGTGTGTGTGTGCGTGTGTGTATACACCTGCATGTGTGTGTGTCCACATCAGCCATCTCCCAGACATAGAAAGGTGCTTGTTTCTTTGTATCTCTCTGGCCTCCCCGCCTCCTTAGGGGATGAATAAGCCCAGATGGCAGGCTGCTCTAAAGTTGTTCTTAATGAGTCACGTGGACACAGCTGTTACATTATGTGGGGACAGGTTTTCCACAGATTAACCCACCACTGGATCAAACTGGACCATGACCATTCTCGTCCCACTGGTCTGTTCCCCAGGCCAGACCTATCTTGGAGACCACGGCACCTCAGTCTCTTTGCAGGTAACCAAACAGCTGATGCTTCAAGTGCACATTTGCCAGACTGATTTCTTTGCAGAAAATGCTGCAAGATTAAAATCTGAATATTAAAATCTGGCTCCTTTTTTGCTCATCTTAAGGGGGAGAATATTCTGAGCCACTTTGCCCTTTATCCTTTTCCATTCTCACTGCTGACCAAAGGATGCTCAGTTCTACACAGAACATGGAGCATAACTGGATCATCCATTCAGTCCACAAATAGTAAGAATCTACTATGTGTCAAGGACTCTTCTAGGTAATGGATTCCTAAAATAAGCAGACAAAATTCCTGCTTCATGGAGCTTACAAATAAAGAAATAATGAGATAATTTCAATTTCCTTGGAATGCAGAATGCTATGAAGTAGCAAATGCTCTGAATAAGGAGGCCAACCATCCCAGTTCACAGTTTCAGTTTACCCCTGTTATCCCTGTGTCTTAATAACAGCATTCTCTTTCACTCTCAAAAGAGAAATTGGTGAGACCTTTAGAATCACCCTAGTTCCAGGAAAATAAAACACCATGAGAGGGCAAGGGAGAGCTACACAGATCTGAATGACAAGATACCTATATATGAAAGTTTTTAAAGGCAAGTTGATACAACAAACACCTGGCAAGACGCCTTACACATAGTAGGAACTCCGTAATTACTTATAGAATGATTGGTTGCATCAACCCTTCTTGAAACATTAAAACTAGAGAGACTTAGTCAACTAGAACACTTCTATTAAGGTAAATCCAGATTCCAAAAATTCCTTAAGACATCATTCTCCTTAAACAATAACTTTTAGACTCATCTATGTATTTATCTGCATGTGCATAAAATGTCTCAGAAGGATACATAAGCGACTGAAAACACTATTTGCCTCCGGGAAGGGAAATTAGGTGATCGTGGGGTAGGCATAGGGAGGGTGACTTTTCACTGTATCCTTTGTTCTTTTTGGAATTTTGAACCATGTGGAGAGATTGTTTCTTTTTTCACTTAAATTTAAATGTAAAATACATAGATAAGGACATTTACATCTTACAGCTAGTTCTCCATACAAAGAAGTATGTAATTAAACAGAAACCTTTCTTATAAACAATGAGATTAATATTCTTACAAACTATGAAACAGTGGCTATAGCAACACCAATGGCAGGGCTGGGATGCCTGAGCCCCTTCATAGCTATTGGATGATGTTCAAGGCGAATAGCCTTTGCTCCCGGCCCACCTGGTCTCTGTTCAAATCACTGTTATGGGACAAAAAGGTCTTCAGAAGGATATTGCTGCTTTTCTTGCACCTGGGCAAATAAAATCAGTATAAAAATCCTAAAATAACATTTTATTGGGCATCTTGCTGTGCCTTTCCTTATAGCTGTACAGTTTTCAAAAATGAAAATCTGTTGGGGCCTCTGGGTGGCTCAGTCAGTTAAGCATCTGACTTCAGTTCAGGTCATGATCTCAGTTATGAGTTGGAGCCCTGCGTCGGGCTCTGTGCTGACAGCTCAGAGCCTGGAGCCTGCCTCAGATTCTGTGCCTCCCTCTCTCTCTGCCTCTCCCCTGCTTCCGCTCTGTCTCTCTCTGTCTCTCAAAAAATAAATAATAAAAATAAAACAAAATCTGTTGCTTTTTTCCATTATAAAAGTAATACAGTTTCATTATTAAAAACTTGTAGAGAAATATAGATGGAACAGCAGTGAGAAATACCCTTTTTCAGAGAAGACTGCTCATATCCTGGCATATTTTCTTCTTTGCATAATTTAAATTTGTGGTTTACAGTTGATTAATCATATTGTATTTTTTTAAAATGAGGTAGTCACTGAGGCTACTTTTGAGTGAGGACAATCTCAGCATAGAACACAAGTGTCTAGCCAGAACAAAAAAGGGCGTGGTAGGATCTGGATTTGGTACCATCTTTCTAAACCCAGTTGGTAACTGCTGTGCTCTTATCTCAACACAATTCCAGAACTGCCCTTCTGTTTATGAAAATTCATATGGAATAGCGTCTCTGTTGATAGTTTCTGCTATCTGGCAATGAAAATATTGACTGCCCACTAACAATATTAATACTTACAATAAGAATAGCTAGGGTGCCTGGGTGGCTCAGTCGATTAAGAGTCCAACTTTGGCTCAGATCACGAAGTCACAGTTCATGAGTTTGAGCCCCATGTAGGGCTCTGTGCTGACAGCTCAGAGTCTGGAGCCTGCTTCAGATTTTACGTCTCCCTCTTTCTCTGCCTCTCCCCCACTTGTATTCTGTCTCTCTCAAAAATAAATAAACATTGAGGAGGAGAAGGTGGTGGAGGAGGAAGGGAATAGCCAATGCCAGGGCACCTGGTTGGCTCAGTTGGTAGAGCATGCAACCCTTGATCTCAGGGCTGTAAATTGGTAGAGCATGCAACTCTTGATCTCAGGGTTGTAAGTTCTAGCCCCACACTGGGTGTAGAGATTACTTAAAAATAAAGTCTTTAAGGAACGCCTGAGTGGCTCAGTCAGTTAAGTGACTGACTCTTGATTTCAGCTCAGGTCATGATCTCACAGTTTGTGTGATCGAGCCCTGTGCTGGGCTCTGTGCTGACAGCATGGAGCCTGCTTGGGATTCTCTGTTTCCCTCTCTCTGACCCTCCCCTGCTCTCTCTCTCTCTCTTTCTCTCTCAAAATAAATAAATAAACATTTTATAAGTAAATAAATAAAGTCTTAAAAAAATAATAAAGAATAGCCAACGCCAATATAGTCATTACAATGTTCCAGGGACTATTCCAATTACTTAACATAAATGAATTCATTCAATCTTCATAATAACCCTATTGGTGACATCAGTTCCAACATCAAAAAACAAAAAAAGGCAATATGAATCCCAAAACTCTTACCTTTTCATACATGTCAACTGTTCTGCATTTCTTCAAAATTTGAAGAAGTCTGGAGTTGAGGGTTTGTCTTTCTCTGTGAACATCTGATCTGAAAGAGTTACCTAATTGCTGGGCAAATCCACACAAAGTGACACCTGAATTACATTTACTGCTCCAATTTCAACCAAACCTGACAGAGCACATATACACTAATATCAACACCTGTATATATTTCTGAGAACTCAGCTATCCAAAACCAGAATTCTCAGAAGCTGAAGACACTACACTGTGGTGTTATTGTCTCTTTTTTTTTTTTTAATGTTTATTTATTTTTGAGACAGAGAGAGACAGAGCATGAACGGGGGAGGGTCAGAGAGAGGGAGACACAGAATCTGAAGCAGGCTCCAGGCTCTGAGCTGTCAGCACAGAGCCCGACACGGGGCTCGAACTCACGGACCGGACCGCGAGATCATGACCTGAGCCGAAGTCGGCTGCTTAACCGACTGAGCCACCCAGGCGCCCCGGTGTTATTGTCTTTTTTAACACGGCTACTTTTTCATCACAGCTATTGAGAATGAAATTTTCAGTGGTGTTCTCTTTCAACTTTAATTACATATATATGATGTCTGTCTCCAATCATCCCTAAAGGGCACATAACAGACAGGCAACGTATATGTTTGAAGGCCATTAATAACTTCCAATGAACCACAAACCATGGTATTTGCTTGTACTTTTCCTCTCTGACCTTTTTATTTTTCATATTAAAATATGTGGGGGAAGGTAATCTTTGTCTTGATGGTCTGGTATTGTTATTGGTTTTTTGTTTTGTTTGTTTGTTTGTTTGTTTGTTTTGGTATTTAGGGCCTGGGCCTGGTGCTAGCAGTTTTCATGCGTGAGCTAAATTTTAAGAGTTTTATCTCTCTTTACCAAAAACTAGCATTTCATCCAGAATTACACAGAAACTGGTAACAAGTTTTCCTCAGCAATTTCGCTTGCTTAAACTCGAAAAATGGTATGTAGCAAAAATTTGTCAGAAAATACATGTTAGCAGAGGCACCTGGGTGGCTCAGTCAGTTTAGCGTTTGACTTCGGCTCAGGTCATGATCTCATGTCTTATGGGTTCGAGACCCGCGATGAGCTCTGTGCTGACAGCTCAGAGCCTGGAGACTGCTTCAGATTCTGTGTCTCCCTCTCACTCTCTGTCCCTTCCCTACTTGCACTTTGTCTCTCGCTCTCTCTCTCAAAAATAAATAAACATTAAAAAAATTTAAAAAAGAAAAGAAAACACGTGTTAGCATATGTAATGGTAAATCAGAAGCCAGAAAAAGGAGGTGATTTTCATATTACTGAAAGCTGCAGTCTTTTCCTCTCAATTTGCCACTTTGGCAACTTTGATCCAGGGAAACGAACTCCCAATCACTTCTTGGTACTCACATTTCTTCATAGGTTTGTTAATGTCTTGGAACCAATAGCCTGGCATCCTAATCCAGGCTATTATAAATAAACCCTGAAAAGGAAGAAAGAACAAGAAGCAAATGGAACAAAGCAGAAGGAAGAGTGCTAGAGAGCTCTCTCTGCTCCAGCCAGAGGCCCTCAAATGCTATTACTGCTTCTTTGATTAAATTAAAATACAATAAGTATTGAGCACTTATTTAACACTTTGTCTATCCTGGCAAGAGTAAAAGACATTCCATTTAGAGAAACAACTATTCAAAGGTTTCTGCTGATGCTGCAGTTACTATTTGGAACCAAGAGCAGAGTAATCAAGTAGATGGAGGTGATTTTTCAGAGAATACTGAAGAAAGTATTGCATACTAGGTACAATGGTGCTTTCCTAACAAACTGCTTGCATAATCTTGCTTTAGCATAGACCACCCATCAAGGAAAACAGAAGTGGTCCAGGGTAGTTCTAAAAGATGGTAAGCAAATAAATTCAATGCTGCATTCAATAATTAGTAATAGCTACCATTCATCAAGAACTTCCTGATCCTCATGAAAGATAAAAATTATTCTTATTTGACAATGAAGGAAACAGAGGCTCAGAAATGTCGAGTGATTGACCTCAGATCATACAAGTACCAAAGTTATGGAGCCTGAGTTCTGAAACTAGGCTTCAGGCCCTGCTCTTTCCACTATACCATGCTTCCTCAATCTACCCCTAGGAGATACATGGAAAAGTTGAAACTACATGGTCCTTGAAGGAAAAAGTTTGGGGTCCTTACCTCCACACTCTTTCCACCCCACACTCACTATGTTCAGTCTAAACTGCCCACAAAGCGGGGTGCCTAAGTGGCTCAGGCATTTGAGTGTCTGACTCTTGATTTCTGCTCAGGTCATGATCTCACAGTTCATGGGTTCAAGCCCCACATCGGGCGAGCTTTGCAGTGACAGCTTGGAGCCTGCTTCTGCTTCTGTCTCCTTCCTTCTCTGCCCCTCCCCCGCTCGTGCGCACGCTGCTCGCACTCCCTCTCGCTCTCAAAATAAACATTAAAAAAAAATTAAACTGCACACAAAGCAAGAAGACTATTTTGATTATGTTGCTGCCTTCCTTTAACAAAAGAAAAAAGAAAAAATACTTTCAATGTTCTTCATCAGTTATTGAACGAAGTCCAAGTTATTTAGCTTAGAGTTAGTGGCCTTTCGTGACCTGGTTTCCATCAGCTGTATTTGCTACTGATCCCATACACAGCTTGATGCTTCACACACCCCAGACTCTCACCATTTCCTAAACATGCATTTTGTTTTCTTGGTCCTGGTTACTTGCTCATGTCAATTTATTTGACCAAGATTGCCTTTCTTTCTTCCACTTCCTTCTCCATCTATGGAAAGCCTATTTAGTTTTAAGTGGCCAATTAAAATGCTACCTAATCAATATTATCTTCTCTGATTCATTTAGCACAGAAGACCTCTTTCTCCTCCACACCGATAGCACTTAGATTGTACCACTGACATGTCACTTCAACCATCTCAGTGTAATGAGCCTTTTGCTGTATTTTCCTCAATTCTCCCACAAAATTGTAGGCTCTGTGAAAGTAGGAACTATATCATGCATCTTCATATTTTTCACCTCCTCTAATGTGGTCCCATACATATAGGAGACTCTCACTAAAACCTGAATGAATAAATGAAGCTTAGGTTTAGTTAATGACAATTACAACATCAAATATAGAAAGATCTAACTTGAAAGTCAGATTGAACCAAAAAACACTTGTAAGTTTTTACTTTTCTGTGGTTATTAATGTAAAAATCATCTTTTGTGTTCTATCATGGGCTTTAGCTATGGGTACATCTTCATGAGAAATTAGACTTAAATCTACAGTTTCTCTTTGTTTTAAACAGCCTTTCATGTATTCATTCAAAAAATGAAATGCCTGTTATACACAAGATCCAACTAAGTCCCGAAGAAACAGGGGTGAGAAAAACAGATAAGGCCTTTAGGGAGCTTAAATTCTAGTTACAAAGAGAGGCAATAAACAAGGAAACAAATATACAGAACAACACTATTCTAGAAAGTGACATGAAAAGGAGAGAGTAATAAGATAGACTACTTTAGACTGGATAGGTAGAAGGTGACTTTAAATGAGCCAGTCCTGCAGAAAGCTGTGAGGAAAGCACTCCAGGTAGAGGAAACAGCAGGTTCAAAGACTCTTGGAGGTTGAAGAACAAATGACCCATCAGAGTAGAGCACAATGAGAAAAGGAGAGAGTGGTATGAGAGAAGGTTTAGAGAAAAACGCAGGAGCCAGATCTTGCAGGGTTTTGTAGTTCCCAGGAACAAATTAACAGTGTATTATAAGAGCAATCAGAAGCTACTGAAGAGTTCTAAACAAAGGTATCACATGACCAAATTTAGGACTTGGGAAGTTCGCTCTTACTGCTAAATGGAGAATGAATTTGAGAGCACCTGATGGCTTGTATTAGGAGAAGAGCACTGAGGGAAGTGGATGAATTTGAGAGGCATTTTGAAGGGAGAACTAAGCAGAGTTGACAATTAGATGTAAGAGTTGAAAGAACCAGAAAAATCAAGGATGACTCTCAAGTTTTGGCTAGGAAATGGTGCCGTTTTCTATGAGGGAGACACTTGATGAGGACCAAGTTTGGAGAAGATGGAAATCACTGTTTCAGTTTGAAAGGAAGACAGAACACTGTTTTGAAATAGTAGGTTTGAGAGGACTTGTAGGCCTCTGATTTTAATAAACAGCCAACATCACAAAAATGTTAGCATTTCACAGAACACTTACATTTTCTAATTGTGTACTTATTTTTTCTTTGGCCAAATAGCAGATTATATTTACCAAAGATATTTCTGAGACCAACATCTCCCATTCCCATATCCTCTCCTCCAATGTGACCTCACCACTCCCCTTATACAGAAGTAGAATCTAATTCTCCGCTCCTTGAACCTGGATGGGTTTGGGACTACTTGACCAATGGAACATAGTGGAGGTGAGGCTGTATAGCTTCCAAGGCTGGGTCATAAAAGATGATGTAGCTATCACTTTGTTTGCTGGAGAAGTCATGCTTAGAGCCTTGAGCTGCTATGTAAGAAATCCAATTGTCCTAAAGCTGCCCATTCTTGGCTCTAAGCCAAGCCACTTGGAGCAGTCACATGAAGAAGCCACCTCTAGAGAGTCCATTTGCCAGTTCTAGTCTCCTGGTCTTCCTAACACAGGCACCAGGCATGGGAGTATAGGGGCCTCCAGATGATTCCAGCCCCCAGCCATCAAATCACCTCAACCCTCATATCTTTCCAGCTGAGATGCTAGACTCTGAGGAGCAAAGACAAGCCATCCTGCTGTGCCTTGTCCTGACCCACAGAATCTACGAATGTAGTGAAATGATTATCATAAGTTATGACATGTTGGGGTAGTTTGTTAAGCAACAAGTTACCAGATTAGCCAGTTAAACCAACATGTGAGGAATAAATACATTTAAGCTATTGTCCTACTAATACGCCATTTATACAGTTCAACACTACATTCGAAGAGAGGTATGCAATCCCCAAACAAGATTCTTTTTTTTTTTATGTTTTTTAAAGTTTACTTATTTATTTTTAAGAGAGAGAGATAGAGTGTGTGTGTGTGTGTGTGTGTGTGTGTGTGTGTGTGAGTGGGACAGGGGCAGAGAGAGAGGGAGACACAGAATCTGAAACAGGCTCTGTGCTGACAACACAGAGCCCAGTGTGGGACTCAAACTCACTAACTGTAAGATCATGACCTGAGCTGAAGGCAGACACTTAACCAACTGAGCCACCCAGGCTCCCCAATTCTTTTTTTTCTCTTTTACGGTTTATTTATTTTTGAGAGAGAGTGAGAGAGTGCACATGCACGTGAGCAAGGGAGGGGTAGAGAGAGAGGGACAGAGAGAGAATTCCAAGCAGGCTCTGCACTGACAGTTCAGAGCTCAATCGATCCCATGAACCATGAGATCGTGACCTGAGCGGAAATCAAGAGTCAGATGCTTAACCAACTGAGCCACCCAGGTGCCCCCTGAAACAAGATTTTTAATCTAAATGTCATTTTACTTACTCAAATCAAGGTTGAGTAACCATATTAGTGGTGACTATGGGATAGAGAAAGAATCTGAAGTTCAGACATAAATTTGCCATCTAATTCTTCTTGGTAGAATTAAGTTTGATAGTAAAGCACGTATTCAAGTTTGACAAAAGCTAGAGTCAAATGAAGCCACATTTTAAAGCCCTGATTTACTATGCACATTTCAAATCTTATGATTCCTTTGCATTCCATAAGAAGTTCTCCTGCAGATATCTCTAAGTAACATGAATGGAACTACAGAGGGAATAGACTGTTTATGAATAAAATTCCTAGGTATAACAGTTACGGAATTTGAACACAAAGTTGTTTTGTTTTCAGAAACAATTTCCATTTTTTTTTCTTTTCTTAACAGTGAGTATTTTCTCTTTACCTTTCTTTCAAAAAGTATGAAATAGGAGAATTTGGCCTTGGATATTAGGATATTTCTTTCAAAATAATATTTTGGGGGCACCTGGGTGTCAGTTGGTTAAGCATCCAACTTCAGCTTGGCTCATGATCTCACTGCTCGTGAGTTTGAGCCCCATATCCAGATCTGTGCTGACAGCTCAGAGCCTGGAGCCTGCTTCAGATTCTGTGTCTCTCTGCCCCTCCCCCACTCATGCTCTGTCTCTCAAAAATGAATAAACATTTAAAAATTTTTAAATAATAGTAATTAAGAATATTTTTATTTGGAAACTATTTTAACATAGCATACTAAATTTTAAAAGGAAATTATTTTCCCCGGAATTAGTATCTGTATTCCTATAAGTGAATAAAGTCGATCTGTTTTTCCTCTACAACAATTAGGAATATTTAGTAAAATCATCTGAGTGACTTTAGCAAGCACTAGCAATAATTACATCCCCTGGGGTAGCAGTTATTTTGGTCACTGCCTCCTGGCTCTGACAGTGCTGGTCTTTGATCATATTTTACTCCTCAGTGATCTAGTAAGTTTCGATTACCCTGGTAGATCCAAAATCAATATGAAACTTTTAGCTCGATATGGGCAAAATAAACTGAACTCAAGGCCTTTGACTCAACTTCTGCCTTCACTATTATGCCATATGGGTAATACCAATATTGGTGCTTTAGATTCTGGAAGTGCTTTAGATTCAGGAAGCCCCTAAAAAAAAATGGTAATTACATGTACTTACATTTTTTCCCCCATTTCTTTCCAAAGAAATAAACCAACACAATCAGTATTTAGAGACTTAGAATGTTTTGGCTGCCATATGGAAATTTTTATTTGAGGACTTAAAGGGTCGTGTCAATTTTTAAATGATGTACTATAACAACTTCAAAACAAATATTTTTTGTTTTGTTTTGTTTTGTTTTCTAAAGAGTTTGAGTTTAGGGGCTTGTTATATTTCATAAACATATACCCAATAAGAAATTGGCTCAAACCTGGGCTCACCAAACTTTTTCTGTAGAGTCAGATAGCAAATGCTTTTGGCTTTGCCAGCTATATATTCCATCTCAGTCACTCTCAACTCTGCCATTGTTGTGAGAAAGCAGCTGTGGGCAATATGCAAATGATGGGTGTGGCCAGATTTGGCCACTGAGGGCCACACTTTGCCAACCCCTGGTTGGAACTGAAGGCAGACTACATTAATAAAATATGTTGGAGGGGCACCTGGGTGGCTGAGTCGGTTAAGCATCCGACTTTGGTTCAGGTCATGATCTCATGGTCCATGAGTTCAAGCCCTGCATTGGGCTCTGTGCTGACAGCTCGGAGCCTGGAGCCTGCTTCAGATTCTGTGTGTGTGTGTGTCTCTCTCTCCCTGTGCCTGCTTGCACTCTGTCTCTCTCTCTCAAAAATAAACATAAAAAAAAATTTTTTTTAAAGAAAATATTAAATCTCACAGTTCATGGATTGGAGCCCCACATCAGGTTCTGTGCTGACAGCTCAGAGCCTGGAGCCCGCTTCGGATTCTTTGCCTCCTTCTCTCTCTCTGCCCCTCCCCTGCTTCTGCTCTGTCTCTCTCTCAAAAATAAATAAACATTAAATTTTTTTTAAAAAAATAAAATAAAATATGTTGGAATACAATCAGGTTTATTTATGAAAAGATCTAACTTTCAAATCTTCTTAGTATGTCTTATACCTCCTGTTTTGTTTTACTGCAGACTATACAGGCTCCCTCGCTCAACCCACCTCCTGTGTTACAGCAGACTGAGATAAGTCAATTATCATATTACATCAATGATTGGAATGCTACAAAACTACTCCGGGACACCACTGCAGAAAATAACAGACCAAAAGCCTATGTCTGGTATTTTAGAGTTGGAGGGAGGTGTGAAAATACTAGTGCAGAATATTTAGCAAAGCATCCTATTACCTTGAGTAGCTCCATCTAAATTAAAACTGACAGCTGATGTAGCTGATATGGGGAACACACCTCAGAAGCACTGATATCATACACAGTGAAGTGGACGCTCCCATTGCACTTAAACAACCTAATAAAATTTGAATGACAAAATAAAGCCCACACACTACCCATTCTCATTATTAAGTAAAAAAGTGGAGGAAAGCAGTAGATTAAAAGATGAACTTTATGAAGTATTTAATGACCTGCCTACTTCTCTGGCCAAATAATACGTCTGATGTAGTCAACTTGGCTGGAAGTTTTTATTTTCTTCCCCCATTTGCGTTCAATCACCTGCTAAAAAATCATCTCCCTTCTGCCTGTGAGATTTGGACTTCTAGTTCCCTGACCCCCTACTCTGCCAAAGATTGAATCATTACTGATAAAGAACTACAGAACAATTTTAGGAACATCGTTTTAGTGAAAAAGAACATTACCAAAGGCAGTATACAGCAAAATCGGGAGCAATAGAGTAGGTGAAACCATAAATGGCATTGAAAGATCAAATAAATACGATGAGTCCTTGAGTGTATTGTCTTCTTTATTTTGCTACCAGATGGTAGCCTTGAAGAATTATTTTTGTTTTCCACCGTCTTTTCAAGTTTTAAGACACCTTGATCAAAAACCAAGCAGAATGGTAAAATGTTCTCTCATAGTAATAATCTTTAGTTCTTTCCTGATCTAATCCACTAATCCACTTTCCCTTATGCTCTATGTTCATCAGTGATTCATACTCACTCTCATGAACTACAATTCCATTTAAAAGACACGAACAAGGGATCAGGCAAGGTCAGCAGGGACTGAACTCAGGTGTTCTACCGCTTGGCCTGCGACGAAAACCACTAAAACCTTGGAATTAATCTGATTAACTACAGATCCTGCAGTTACCCAAGAGTAGTGATCTCAGATGGAATGTAACTATCCTGTTCCTTATAGGAAGAAGATTGTACTTTGTAACAAGAGTGACAGAGAGAAGAGCATGAGTTTTGGAGTCAGCCCACTCTGGGTTTGAAACTGATTTCTACTATTTATTCTCTGAGTGATCTCCATTATTATGATGGTGGTGGGCTATCAGTGCTGGTGGTAGAGGTGTGGATATCACAAATAATTCAGTAACCATGAGAGGAAAAGACACGAGTGTATTGCCGAAGTAATTTCAAATAACCTTCTCAGTCCATCACACGTACTGAATGCCTCAATCTGTATTCTGTCTTCAGTTGGGTGAGCAAGAATTTATCTCTTCAGAGTGATGCTGATTGAATTAAGGCCACTGCGTGGCGTGCAAATAAGCACTAGAATCGCCTTCATCATTTACTCCATCCCCTATGTCCTATGGAATTGCAAACCTCACTGTAATACTACACCCAGTTAACAGATTGGGGTGGAAGTATGGTCAGATTTAGAGAAGAGAGGAACGTGTCCATTTCTCTTTTTTTTTTTAATGTTTATTTATTCTTGAGAGAGAGAGAGACAGAGTGCGAGTGGGGAAGGGGCAGGAAGCAGGCTCCAGGCTCTGAGCTATCAGCATAGAGCCCGAAGACAGAGCCCGATGCGAGACTCAAACTCACAAACCCGCATGTCATGACCTGAGCCGAATTTGGACTCTTAACCGACTGAGCCCCTCAGGCGACCCGAACATATCATAGAAATATCCATTTCTATGTCTTTTCATTCCTTTCTTAAACTCTAAAAGCAGAACTGAATAATCCTTCAGGGTAGACTTTATTCTCTCCCATCATATCACATCACTTTTCCTTCAACTCTTTGAAAGTCTTGGGGCTTCTGGGTGTCTTGATCTTGCAGTTTGTGAGTTCAAGCCCCATGACAGGCTCTGTGCTGACAGCTCAGAGCCTGGAGCCTGCTTCAGATTCTATGTCTCCCTCTCTCTCTCTGTCCCTCCCCCCCTCCTCAAAAGTAAATAAATAAACATTAAAAAAACTTTTTTAGTCTTAATAAAGTTATCCTAACACAGTGTTGGACCTGGAGTCTACAAGTGTCTTTTATCACCCACCATTCTCCTATTCTATTTTGCTTTTTAGTCTGAACTTTGTTTTGTATTTGTTTTAATATTTTTAATTTTATTTGTTTATTTTGGGGTGGGAGAGGGGAAGAGAGAGAAGGATAGAGAGAATCCCAAGCAGCCTCTGCACTGTCAGCACAGTGCCCAACGCAGGGCTCAAACCCACAACCTGTGAGACTGTGACCTGAGCCAAAACCAAGAGTCAGCTCAACCAACTGAGCCACCCAGGTGCCCTTGAACCTTGGTTTTTGTTCATTCAACAATTTATAGCATTTATGTGTCAAACACTATGCCCCCTAATGAGGATAGGCAACAGTTAACAAGACATAATACTGTCTTGTCCTCATGGAGCTTACCGTAGAGTTCCTATGAAAGGTAAACATTAAATAAATATACAAGGGGCGCCTGGGTGGCTCAGTCGGTTAAGCGGCCGACTTTGGCTCAGGTCATGATCTCACGGTCCGTGAGTTTGAGCCCCACGTCGGGCTCTGTGCTGACAGCTCAGAGCCTGGAGCCTGTTTCAGATTCTGTGTCTCCCTCTCTCTTACCCTCCCCTGTTCATTCTCTGTCTCAAAAATAAATAAACGTTTAAAAAATAAATAAATAAATAAATAAATAAATATACAAGTAGACTATTAATTACAAATAGGGTTAGACAATAGTCATCATTGAAAGAGAATAGATGAAGATCTGCCCTACCAAAGTCTGGTGAGCTATCACCTCTATACCTAATGGGATGCCAACGGGAGATGACTTTACTATCTTCACATTCCCTGCCACTGACATCATTCCCTCAGTAAAATCAAACAATGGAATATGGATGATGATGCTTGGGTGGGGCAATAAATGTTCTTGTAGAGTAAGTTAATGAATAATCATATTGCCACATGATACCTTTTCTCACTCTATAACACTGTACTTGCCTTTAGGGAAATCACACAAATTGTTTACTTAAAGCACACTGAGAGGCTTCTTTGCTTTGTGGAGAAGAGCTCAGGGTGATGTCTCTATCAGAACCCTACAGCTCACTCATGTTCTCATCTTTGTAAGGGAGAGAAAGTCAAGTTGGAAACACTGGATTCTCTCCTTTTTCTGCCCCTTGATAGACACATCCCCACTCACACATAGAACCCCAATGGAAACTGTGGAAATACAGTTTCTTTGCAGTTTAATGCATTCTTAGGATCTTTATATTTATCCAGAGGGCAAATATTTATCATTGAAGTTACCCTACTTCTCCAAAATATAGATCCTCCTTCGCACTTTTTAACATCTAGCCAGTATATGAAAGGAGTGTTGCCAGTAAAGAGAAATTAGTGCTAGGATCTGTTAATGTTCTGTTTGTTTTTTTGTTTTTTGTTTTTTGTTTTTTTCATTATCAGGGTTGTTTTTGTTGTTATTGTTGTTGTTTGGGGTTTTTTGTTTTGTTTTGTTTTGTTCTGTTTTACTCTTCAAATGTGGTGAAAAGATATATTCTTAGCCAAAAAATTCTACATTGCTAGTCTGTGGATATTTTTGTCAAATTATCTTCATTTAGTTACTTTCTTTAGACCAAGTTTGTTTTTTTTTTTTTTTTTATCATAGGCCTGTCCTTTTCTCTAAGTTCCTCATTTTTTCCTTATCCTTCATCTATACTGTCATGATACCATCGTCAACCCCAGGATATTACATTCCCCTCCCCTCTGCTTACATGGCTCTCCTCATGTCTGGTTTCTTCTCCTTGTTGTTTAGGCTGATTTCTGAATCTATAAGGTGAATGTTCCTTTGTTCTATTTCATTGCTATAGAAATAAAAGGGAACTCCACATAAGAAAAGTTCAATATACAGTAGAAGAATTACAATTTTATTAAGCATCAAAAAAATGGCATCATGCAAAATTCGACATTTAAAACAGCTTTGCCTGTGTTTGGCAGAGTGGGGAGGAGGTAGGAAAAGGCCCAGAGTTAACACTTACCTGGACATGAGTTGTAAAATAAAACAACGCGGGAGGTTTTTATTTCCTTCCAAATAGAGATCATCAGGGAAGAGGGAGTACTCCTAGGTCATGATTAATACTGTCTCCTCTCAAATCAAACTAAAAGAGTTTAAATCCTGGCACATTCATTTGCCATGTGCACTACCATGGTCAATGTTACCTAACTTAGCTGAGGCTCAGTTTTCACACTAGTAAAAAGTATCCACTTCATCAAGTTGATGTGAAAGTACGTGAATTAAATAGATGTCAAGTGCTTAGAAGGTCTGGTACATAGGAAGCATTTAATAAATGTTAGCCACTATTAAGATAGATTCCAAATTGCAAACATCTATGTCTTTCTGTTTTGAATCCTAATACTATAGAAAATTGAAACCAAATTCATTGGAAAACTACCCAGATTTTTCACATAGGCTTGTTGATCATCATTTGGCAATACAGGAGAGTTCTGTATATATTCTCATTCTATAGACATAGATGTATAGCTATACACACACACACACACACACACACACACACACACACATAAATATACACATACAGATTTTTTATCCATATTTTTCTTGTATAATTAAAGTTATATCTCTTGATTTTTATTTGTTATTGCATTAGATATATATTGTTTAAATAAACTACATATGAGGTACTATGAAATCTACCCAGGTGTTTTCTGGGAAAAAAGACTGGACTTTTAAGATCTCCCAAGTCAAAATAATGGAGCATGTTACTTAGGACTCTACTCTCCAGTTCACATCAGATTCCTCTTTGGGTACTTGCAATCTGAAAAGCTCACACAAGCTAACTCATCTCTTACTGGCCCACCCTCACTTTACCCATACTCTTCCTCTGCCCTGACCCAGAACACCATGGGTGGAAAAAAAAAAAAAAAAAAGGATGGAGTTTCAGCAGAATGCCCAGAATCAGGTCTGATGAGGAATCAGAATCTATTTTGACATAAGAATTGACTGCCGATCTCAAATACCCTTTTCAAAGCCAGCCATTTCTTTTTCAGCACATTGCTACAAAGCTAAAGGGACTTAGGAATTAGATGTTTGAAGGGGAGTAACTTTGCCATTCCGAGTAAGTGGCTGCGGAAGGTCACCATGGAAACCATCACTTGAATTTTGGCGTATTTAAAACCTCAATTCAGCACTTAAAATCTGTAGCTTGCCTTTGAGAAACATCTTAGCCTTTAAAAAAGCTTCGGGTAAGTGGGAGCAGGGAACCAGTGGTGTTGATTAGTCTGTTTATTTAGCTAATAAAACTAAACTGTTTTTTTAGGCACAGTGGTTGGCTTCTTTGCCAGTGTAAGCAGAAAATTGGATTCATTGTGTTTAGACATGCCCTTTCATTCAGGTCACAGTTGTACATTCGTAAATCTTTTTATCATATTTAATATCTATGCAGATGCTGTGTGGCTACATGTTTATATTACCCGTTCCTAAAAAAGAGGCACACTGAGTCAAGGATGTGTTTGCCTGGCATTCTGATTTCTTAATTGGGTTTTTTCCCCACAAGCCTAGGTTGTTGCTAACAGTTTCTTTCTCTTATAAACACCATGGTAACCAGGGAAGAGACAACTTTTCATGAAATCCATTTCTCATCATTTGATGGTGTGAAAATTGGATTTAAATTCGGAAAATAGGGCTTTAAATCAAGTTGGTGCATTTCCCTGGTGTATAAGTTCCTTAGCGTATTATTTGCCCCTTCCTACCATTGCCCTTCCTTGTCAGGGATACGAGTAAGCAAGGAAGGTGGTCGCTGTTTCACGACCCTCCCTTCTGGAGGCCTCCACTTCTCAAGACTCTTACTTGTGTGGTGTCACAGCCACAAGGTAGGCACAAAAGGCAAACTGAAGAACATCTAATCCGAAGATTAGAAGGTATTTGAATAATCAAAATATCAGTTGGAAGTTGTATACCGAGTTAATGGAATTAGAACATGACATTTCATTTCAAATTTCCTAACTTCAGAGCTTTGAATTTGTGCATTACCTCCTGTAATGCATGCTAAAGTAATAAATGCAAAGTCATTAAAATATTGCTTATGCTAATTTTTTGTCCTTTTGGTATAGGAAAATCAAAAAAACCTAACTCGAAAATAAGCATTCTAATGACAATCTTGATTCATATCATGTGAAAAGGTATTTTCCAGTTACCAGTTTTGCTCGTTATAATCACATTCATACATATCTATTAAAATGACTTATATTAACATGTGTCACTTTTAAATAAATAAAAGCAATATTTTTCTGATACTCCTGATCTCTAATGGCATGACATTATTATACACACTACTAAATTTGGATTGTCATTAGTGTCTAATAATTTATATCATTACACCAACTTCCTTTTCCTTTAATAGTGTTTTAGCTATAGACACATACTCAACTTTGCTTCAAGTATTCTTACAGGTATCAGCTGCAATTTACATTCCAGGTTTACAGACCTTCCCTAACTGCAGGTTGGAGCGGTGTATTTACATCCACAGATTAAGGAATAAATACTTAACAATCCATGTAGCCATAATTATGCTATTTGGACAAACGCTGGGTAGGCGTACTCTCCTTTCTCAAACGTAAAGCATTTTCTTTATGACATGCCATTCCAAATCGCAATTTAGAATAACTAATAAAAATGATTATAAATCACTTTGCAAAAATAAAACTGCTAGGCATGAGCTGAATAAGTACTATTAATTAAAGCTGTTAAGCGTTTAGAATAAAAAGAAAACGTCGCTTCAGCATTGCTGAAACAAAGCCAAAAACTACTGCTGAGGAAATGCAAGAAATCCATAGGAGAGTACCAGTGGCAGCCAAGGTGGCCTCACTATACAGTAAGCCTCATAGTGTTTCAAGGGCTGTTATTTCCCTTTTGATATGGTATTTTTATATCAGCTGCCTACAGACTCACGAAGTGTGTGCTTCTTTGGACATAAGCCAACTTCTCTCAAGGTATAATTTAACTGTCTTTATATCAATATGTTTAATCCTATCAGATTCAGTCGTGATGAAAGCCCTATAATTTTTACTTAGAAAATTCGTGAGCAAAATATACTATGTGCTGCCAAAGCAAGCCCTCCTGAGCATGGTGTCGTCAAAGACCATGAGGATATACGCAAAACATGCCATGTGTGCACAAGGTGTGTACAGAGCTGTGCACAGAGTGAAAATACATCATAATAATGAAACCTGTATGGCTACAGATCAAAAATATTCACCTCACCTAACTGGTAAAGTGTCAAGAATCCTTCATCAGGTTCACCAAAATCTCCAACCAATGCATGAGTAGTAGTACAGGCAATAAAGAAACCCAACCCCTCTCCCCCACAGCTTCTTTGGCAACACTCTGTGGCATTATATGCCACAGAATTGCCTGTTTAGACAGTGCATCATTATTCCCACAAGTCCAAAACTGGGCTTACGTGAACAATGGCAAAGAAAGATAATAAAGAAAGACGGACTAAGCTCCTTTTTTATTAAATTAGTATGTGAAAAACCAGTGAAGAATACGTGTATTCTTATAAATTCTACACTGATGGCTTGCTCTTTAAAGAATCATGATGTGCAAAGTTTATGCATACGTATAATTATCAAGAAATGCAAAGAAATGTTTCC
Organism: Panthera onca; assembly: GCF_046562875.1. Lineage (NCBI taxonomy): Eukaryota > Metazoa > Chordata > Mammalia > Carnivora > Felidae > Panthera > Panthera onca. The sequence goes on along the minus strand of NC_138342.1, from coordinate 57,262,766 downwards.
AATACCTGTAACACCAGAGTTTTTAAAAATCAAACATTTATGCTAATGCATGCACTTAGAATGCCCCCCAATTGGATAATTCTAATAAACTCATACAGAGAAATAGAGCAGAAATACAGAAGAAATATTTTCTTATAATGGAGTTTCTCCTTCATTATGGCTCTCAGCTCTCTGTATGTGGACCGCCTTAGAGATGAGACCAATGGTGTTTATTCTTTACTTTGTTTTTTAATGATTAAATGCTCTTTTTTTGCAGTCCAATGTGGAGATGCCTTAAGTCAAATTCCATTTAACAGAACCTAGTGCTATTCCCAGATGGAAGAACTACCTGAAATCCACAAAACAATTTTCACCTTGCAACTCAACTTGTTTAACATACAGAATCATTATGCACCAGAATTGGAAGGGTTCATGGGAAATTATCTAGGTTGGTGGCTTTCAAACTTTTTCAACCACACACACACACACACACACACACACACACACACACACATGCATACACACACACTAATAAAAGCAAATGGCACAAAACACTAATTTCCTTACTTTATCAAATGCATTACTCTTATAGTATCTATCTATTCTATTTTCTTTTTTTTTTTTTTTTTTAGTTTATTTATTGTTTAATTTATATCCAAGTTAGTTAGCATATAGTGCAACAATGATTTCAGGAGTAGATTCCTTAATGCCCCTTACCCATTTAGACCATCCCCCCTCCCACATCCCCTCTAGTAACCCTCTGTTTGTTCTCTACAGTTAAGAGCCTTTTATGTTTTGTCCCCCTCCCTGTTTTTATATTATTTTTGTTTCCCTTCCCTTAGGTTAATCTGTTTTGTACCTTAAATTCCTCAAATGAGTGAAGTCATATGACATTTGTCTTTCTCTGACTAATTTCGCGTAGCCTAATACCCTCTAGTTTCATCCACGTAGTTGCAAATGGCAAGATTTCATTCTTTTTGATTGCCGAGCACTACTCCATTATATGTATATACATATACCACATCTTCTTTATCCATTCATCCATCGATGGACATTTGGGCTCTTTCCATACTTTGGCTATTGTCAATAGTGCTGCTATAAACATTGGGGTGCATGTGTCCCTTAGAAACAGCATACCTGTATCCCTTGGATAAATACCTAGTAGTGCAATCGCCGGGTCGTAAGGTAGTTCTATTTTTAATTTCTTTAGGAACCTCCATACAGTTTTCCAGAGTGACTGCACCAGTTTGCATTCCCACCAGCAGTGTAGAAGTGTTCCTCTTCCTCCACATCCTCGCCAACATCTGTTGTTGCCTGAGTTGTTAGTGTTAGCCATTCTGACAGGTGTGATATCTATTATATTTTCAAATGCTCATTGTGACCCACTAAACTGATTTTGTGACCCACCAGTGGGTTGCAATTCACAGTTCAAAAATTTAGGCAATACCCCAATCCTTGGAAATGTATAAGAATGAAATGAATTATGGATGAAATCTAATTTTTGCATTTTAAAAATTATACAAAAACAGATTTCTATATTAATCTTTTCCACAGCATGGGTCATCAAATTTTCCTTCACAAATATAAAAAATAATAAATGATCAATTATTTTAACTACCTTTCCATTAACTGGCATAGATCTGCTTTTTTTCCACTTTCTTCTTAATGTATAGTTTGTACTGTTATGACCTTTGTCCTCCTGACTTTGTCTACTAATGTATTTTAGCATTTGTACTTTGCCTCAGGGTATTAGTGCTTATGATATTTATTATCCTCTTTCTATTTTCCCATTAGTCAAGTGCAATCTACATTTTAATAATGATTTTCTAATTCTATTAACCCTAATTATTAACTAACTTATTCAGATTCTTTGTTGATAATAACTGAAGGGTCAGGTGCTCCTGTGACAATTCTTTACTGTGCCTTCTCTTGCACAAATATCTTCTCTCCTCATTCCTCTTAAATGTATCATTAAATTAAGATTTCAGTTTTTTAATCACATCAAATGTATTTCAAGTGCTTGAGTGCCACATGGCTCAAGTGGCTACTGTCTTGGATAGTGCATGATATCTTCACCTCCCCACCATTAGGAATGAAAAGGAAATCATATGGAGACAATTTGAGACATGGACTTTCAAGCAGTAAAATATTCTCCCCCAACACACCTGATCACACCATAACTTTATTCTACCACGATCCCCACATTCCTTTAGACTTATGAGAAGATACAAAAAACACACCAGAAAAATGAGGACAGCTGATGGAAAAGGCATGGTCACCTAAAGCCAGAGGGAAGGTGGTCCCAAAGCACTTAGCAACGAAAAAGGCAAAGCAAGCGGCCTAAAGGGAAATGAACTCAGGCTGCCCACCCCATCATATCCCCACCTCTGCTTCTCTTTCCGTCTCGTGTGCTTAGTTGAAGGGTGGCTAGTTGGAAGCATTTGATGGGATAGGCAAAGGATTTCATTTTTTAAATCATCTTTTCTGCTATCCTTGCTAAATGGCAGGGCCTTTATAGCATTTTTCAAATTGAATTTACCTTTCCATTTGGGCAACTCACTTAACTGAGCTTTCATTCGCCTTCTGTGGACTAAAAAAAGGTTCTGTGTATTTACTGGCTCAGTTCTCTGCTTGCACATGAGGGAATCGGGGTGTTTACATGCCACTATTTCTGGCTGAACCTAAACCTTGGTTCCCAGAGGAAGGCAACTTGCAGACCATCTCAATTTATGAGAAGGGCATCTGTTTTCCCAGCCACATCTTACCATATGGCTCTTGGTTCTCCCCAGAACCTACTGGCCACCTCCCCGCTCTATCCTCAGCCAAACCCGAGTTTGGTTTTTCTGTTCCCAGATACTCTCTGTTTCCCTAGGCAACATCACTGTGTACAGAAACTCACTGCTTGGACACTCCAAGGATTGTCAGGGCTCAACATTTATTTTTGCAACAATACTCAAGATTAATAATGTATTTTCTATTGGGGACACAAAATGTAAGGGAAATTCAAGCACAAAAATGGTTTATGAACATATATACCATAGATAAGTATTTATAAGCAGGCAATATTAATATATAATAGAATTGACACTTAAATTTATAAATGGTTAAGTTAAGCCAGATGGCTAATTGGATTTAGGGACTCCATTTGATGAATAAAAAAATAATGCCATCTTTGAAAATAGGCCAGTAAAACTCTGGCCCCACTGCATTTTCAGAGTGATAGGAAGAGAAAACCCCATTAGCAAACAGCAAATCTCATCCAAACCTATCAGCAGAATTGACAAAACTAGTTCCAAGCCTTGGAAGATAAAATGAGAACATCGTCTCTCTCTTATCCACTTGGAGTACAGGGCCTGATATGTGGTTGTACCTAATAAATATTAATGTACTTAATGAATATTTGTCAAACAAATAAATAATGAGAAGCGGAGTTTTAAAATATACCTCTCTATCTTTGGATAGTTACAACAGAGTTTCAGACTCACACCTGAAAGTTTAGAGGTCTCCTGTCTAGTTTGATCCAACTAAAGGACTTAAATGCTGTCACACTCCAGGCTTTTAGCACACAAAATTTAGGATTTCCTGTTCCCTGCTAATGAAAAGCTATGTGTTATTTCTATGTCCTTTTTGAACCAATGGCTCTCAAATCATGTCTGAAGAGATCCCAGAAAAAGACTTTATCATTTGGGGGAGAAAATTTGCCTGTGACTTTTTTTCTTAGTGTTGAATCTATTTTTAGGCCTTTATTTTTAAACTAATAATAATAGTAAAGAGTGCTTCCATGACAACTTCTAAAGAATTAATAGTGAGGAAATTCAAGAAAGAGAATTATGCCATTCTGATTAAGCTGACTGAGTTCATGGTACATCTTGCTTCAACAACTTTCTTTAATCCCAGCTTCAAGTGTTCAAGCTGCTTCTGTGAACCTGAATGATTCATTCCTTTAGAGGGTCTGACAACCCATTCTCCTTTTAGACTGATCCAAGATTCGTTTCACAGTGTCCCAGAAGGGCCTTGAGAAGGGCCAGTGGGAAAACTTCCGGCAGAAAAGAGATGTTGCCTCAATGGGAAGAAGAGTTTTTCAATCATCAGAGCTGTATGTGAAATTAGAAATATTGAATGTGTTATCACAGGACCTGGGAAATTCCTCATCACTGTTCATATACAGGACAAAAGTAGAGAGGAAGGAAGGAGAATCAGTCAGTGGTGAGGTCCATGACCTCTAAACTACTTTCCAATTTCGGAGGGTCCGTGAGTCTCCTCCTGGCATTCTGCAATAGCTTCTGAATCTAGTTGCTTACCTGAACTAACAAAGGCAAGAAGGAACATGGAAAAAAACTGAATCTCTAATTGGTCGGGCCCATTGTTTTCTTGAGACCAGCCTAGTTCCCTCCAGAGTCACTGCTTATTGGAAGTGCTCTATCTTCTCTCAGGACAACCAGACCAGACCAGTACTTTACCAGGCACACAGAATCCAGCCAAAACAAACCCTGCCGTAGAAATGTGGAAAACGGCTATTTTTCTGGCTACAAAGCAGATGGCTTGGTAGCCATCAATGACTCCTCAGGCCCCTACCTCAGAAAGACCCTATCTTAAAAACCATCAGATCCTACTTGATTTAACTCCATGTCCTTAAATATGATGTTGTGTGTCATGATGCTATAAATTAACTTGGTATTCTGACAAATGAACTGGTGTGCTTAAGTTAAGCCCATTCGTTTCCTATTTCCCCTTTCTCCTGCTCCACTCCATAATTGGGCACTGGCAGAAAAACTCAAGTCCTTGGTTCATGCAGGGGAGAAGTGCAAGGAGAAAGGAAGGAAAAGCATCACTGTGGTGTGTGGTTTAGTTTCCCACAGTTGACTTTGGAATTCATCTCTCTGACTGCTTATTACTCACTGATTGTCATCAACCGCCAACTCCAGGGAGCGCTGGGGAGACAGCAAACAGAGGTGAGGAGGATAAAAGGAGAACCAGAAGAGCAGAGGGAAGAGACAAAGAGCAAATAATAAAACACACACATTTCCCTATAACTCTATGTAATTCTCTCAAAAGAAAAAAAATAAAAGATTACTCCTTTGGCATGACTAAAGAGAGTTGAATTCACTCCACTGTGTTTCCAACTGCTGGGTATCATCTCCAAGGAGAGCACGGGAAGGTGCTGTAAAAAGACCCAGACTCATCCTGGTAAATACCCTGTAATCAGAGGCAGCCTCTGCTATCAATGTCACGGGTGGATGATCACTGAGGCCCTCTTTTCTCCTAAAACAGAGGGACGGCAAGAACCATGGTTGAGTTTGAATGCCAGAGATACCCTGAAATGGCCCCACAAGATTCCAGAGAGGTTACTTCAGCGGATTCTAAAGCACCTCCTTCTGTTTAATGCTTAAATGCTTCCCACTCTTTTTTATGTATAGTGCTTAGTTTTACACTTAATATGTTTATTTTGGTTTTATAAAAAGGAGGAGGCTGCTCATGAAGCACACTTGTAACTGGCAAATTCACTGGGAAGCTCTGTCCTAGAGCTATACTCTAACTGCATAGTATGTTACAACATTTCTATGCATTAGGTCTGATTACAAATAATTACTACCTGCAGTTTGTGGAAGAAGTTTTCTAATTCCTTTCCTGAATAAGACCTGTTTCTCTCTCTCTCTCTCTCTGTCTCTCTCTCTTTCTCTCTCTCTCTCTCTCTCTCTGGCTCTCTCTCTCTCTCTCTCTCTCTCTCTCTCTCTCACACACACACACACACACACACACACACACCATATAAATATTTGGAGCTATGTGTTATGCAACTTTGCACTCTTTGCTCACAAGCTTTGGACATAGTAAATTATCAATAAATGTTACTTTATTTTAGTTTAAGCCTTTTGATGAAAAGATGGGAAAGGTTAGATAGTACCTATTTGAGTAATCAGTATTGTTTTCTTCCTTATTCACTCTCCTACTATTTCCCCAACATTGAACCTGACCTGAGAGCTTTGCTGATCTTTAATACATTGAATTCTGTCCAGGTAAATTCCCAGTACAGTATATATACAAATGGATTTATCCATTCATTCAGTATTTTTTAAGCAGTAATATGTTCCAGGCACTGTTCTAGGTACTGGGGATACTAATGAGGAAGGCAGACAGGGTCCCTAACAACTTGGAATTAACTTCCAGTGGGAGAACCAAAATATAAACAAAGTTTTAAATTTTATTTATGGCAAGGTGATCACAAAGGTATTTCTGAAGGTATTTCACTGAGGCCCAAGTGAAATGAGAAAGCAAAGGTACACGGAGGTACAAGGGAAAACAGTCCAAGAGAAGAAAAGAGCAAGAACACAAGCTCTGAGAGGGGAAAATTTTGAAATGTTTGAGGCCATGTGGCTGGAGTGCATGAAGGAGGGAAAGAACAGCATAAAATGAGCATTAAAAGATCATAAGGACCTCGCAGACATGGTAAGAGATTTCGATTTTATTTTAAATATAACAGGAAGTCATTCAAGAGTTTCGAGCAACGAAGTTGCATGATCACTTTGGTTATAGGACTATAGTGAAGGTGGGCAGGAGTGGAAGCTTAAGAGTCCGCAATAGTCCAGGTGAGAGATGATTGATAGTGTCTGGCACTACTGTTCCTATACCGGAGATGATGAGAAGTGGTCACATCCGATTCGTGTTTTGAAGGTAAACTATCAGTGGATTGTTCTGTTGTGGGGAAGTGAGGAAGAAAGAAATCAAGAATGAGTCCTAGGTTTGGGACCTGAGCAATAGTGAAATGTAAATGATGTCATTTAATGAGATGAGGCAGTTCGGGCCAAGGAGAAGCAGCTTTGGAGGAAAAATCAAAACAATGTGTTTGTGATGTCCATTACAAATGCAAATGAAAATCCAAAGCAATTAAATACAGACACCTGAAGATCAAAGAAAAGTCAAACTTGGAGATACAAATTTGGAAGTTGTTAACAGATTTTATTTATTACCGTTAGATGTTATGTGTTCAAAAAACAACCCATTTTAAAATAGTTTTAGTGGAAAATCCAAGAGAAGGGAAATAAAAAAATCAAGCATCACAACTATCTCAAAAGAAGCAGTTTAGCATGATGAATTAGATTAATCACCATTTCCCTTCCAACGAGATTATCTCTTCTGTTCAAATAGAGAAAGATGGATCAACCATTGAATCACTGATTTTTTTTTTAACCCATACCCTTTCCTCTGGCTCCCAATGTAACCATAAGCCTCCTTCCCTCCCTGCAAAAGAACAAAACAGTTTCACTGGCAAGGAAGTGCAAATCACTGTGACAAAGGTGGCAGATACAATCAATGGGAGAAGAAATAGTGTTTGGATAATCTGTGAACCTTAAGATAATGCTTGTTCAAGAGAACTTTGCTCACTGACTGTATAGATCCTTGGAGATAATATAAACTAAGTGAGATTTAATAACACACTGATTCTCAAACTGGAAAGATAGAAGGTCTTGGTGTGCTCTTGGTTGCACCTTTCTTTTTCTACTAAGGACAGTTCTTTCTTTCCCATAGACCCTACTTAGAGTTTTGCAAGAGCATTGGCACTAACCATGAGCACCATTTAAAGTGATTGCCACCTGTGATTTATCTTGTTTGCCTGCACAAGCTTTGGGAAAGAGGCTGGGCTAAAAACTAAATTAATATAAAAAAACAAATTGATTAGTGAGGCAGCCAGGAAATGGATAGTGTTAATGTTTTAATAGGGGTGATAACACTGGCCTCCAGAAAGAGTTCACTTATTGACCCCTCTGGCTTCTTTTTATTTGAAGTCGTGACAAAACATACCCTTCATTAATCAACTTAACTACTTGGTTTGTCATTCCAAGGCCACACTGACATAATGAATGAAGTCTGTCTTTTGGAGCCCTGCTTTGACGTTGTTAAATATAGAAAGGAATTTGGCAAATATACCCACGGAGCATTCTCATATTAAAAAACTAACAAGATCACTTTATCAGAGCCTAATATCAGCAAAGAGCAAATCCCCAGAGCATTTTCTCTATGTGCTAGGAGCCACCCCTGCCAACCAAAGTATTGGGGCCTATTTCATGAAGGTGCTTTGTAGATGACACTTCCTATTGAAGTGCTCCTTTGCCTTTCAGCTTGTGAGTAGAACGAACCAAACACGGGAGAGCCTTTCCCTGTGTTAATACAACATGTCTCAGTGCCTTTATTCATCTCCACTTCTTTTTTCAGATGGAACCAGGGTTAGAGTTGCCCTCAGAGCTCAAGTGTAGAAGGGGGGCAGGTAGCAACTACTCGAAAATTTTCAATCCTAAGAGTGTTGAATGTCCAGGAAAAATGCAGAAAGCAGATAAGAATGAAGTTGTGGCAGAACCAGGAGCTATTTCTCAGGGTAAATAGGGGTTTGTTCAAAGAGAGGGTGGTTAAAGGATCTTGAAATCGGGAGGCTTATAGTTATGTTCACTAAATAGTATTGAATGGATGAATGAATGAATGAATGAATGAAAGTATCCAGTCAGGTTAAGAAGCTACTTCAGGAGGCATCACTTTTTTTTTTAAATGTTCATTTATACTGAGACAGAGAGAGAGAGAGAAAGAAAGAGAGGCAAATGGAGGAGGGGCAGAGAGACAGGGAGACAGAGCATCCGAAGCAGGCTCTATGCTCACAGCAGACAGCCCGATGCGGGACTCGAACTCACGAGATCATGACCTGACCCAAAGTCAGACGTTTAACTGACTGAGCCACCCAGGTGCCCCTGGAGGCATCACTTTTTATACCATAGGAGGGATGCTGGGCAGGTGGTTCAGATATCCTGACCAGAGAACAGATAGATAAGGGATCTATCCGACTAGATAGATGAGGGATCAGGATCAAGAAGTTTCATGGATTGGCAATCAATAGAGGATGACTCCTGAGGAACTAAATCCAGGGTGGATTATAAGGTGGGGACAGCAGAAAATATGACAGGGATCCTGTTAACGGAACTTGGGTCCAAGATGGAGGCTTCTTCACAACTACAGTACAGAGTCAGAGCAGAGTCAGCAGTAAGATGCCTCTTGGCCTAGAGCTTGTATTCTCCTTGATTAGAATGGAGTCTGGGCCAAACTCTGAACCAGATCTAAGCTAAAATTGGAAATTTACTGCAACTTAGGGAATTGGTGGATGAATTGGTAAGGGAGCCAGACAAGTCATTACACCGTCTTCCTCTCAAAGATTCCTATAGCCAGTTTTATGGGAAGGAGCTACCAGGACATAAAGATATCTCTTCTTTGACCAAGAATAAGAGTATAGACTTTGGATTCAGGAAAGGGTTTCAGCTTCCCCATCTGTTAGCTAACAATAGCCTAGTGATAGTAACATAGCCTCTTTGTGTGTAAAACATGTAATGTGCTTAATACTGTGCCAGACTTACTCTAAGTTGCACACACACAAAAATGGTGGTAGTAGTAGTTGTTGTTGTTGCTGTTCTTGTTGTTGTTTCAAGAATTCTAGAAGGCTTACCACATGCCAGACACATCATCTCACTTGGCCCTCCCAACATCTCTTGAGTAGGTACTGTTGTTGCCACACACTTATACATGAGAAAAGTGAGACCCCAAGGGATTATGTAACTTGTCCAAGGTTACACAATTAGTACAGGAGGAACTGGTATTTCAAACCAGTTTTTCTGACACTAGAACCTTTGCTCTTACAATATACTGATCCTTGAAAGTATGAAACCATAATTGAGTCTTGAGTCTACTTTGGAATCTCAGATGGTGCTCCCAGATGACTCCTCAGAGGATGGTATACATCACATATGTGGTTTACAGATAACACCACCCTAACACTGACTCTTCTGCAGTTACTAAAGGTCTCTCTAGACCAATTCTGCTCTAATCTTTTCCATGTGGCATGTGAACATCTGGCTATCTCTCAAGAGAACTCAAACCATATATACCCACGTAAGATTAGTGAGAAAAGCACTCAGCTATGCATGAGGATTCTTCTCTAACTACATTGGGCTCGAATCCAGTTCTGCTGGTCTTTGGGTTATCAAAGACATGCATAATACTGTGTTCCCTAGTCCCAGAGTGCTCAGCTAAAGACCCTGGAACACCTAGCTAAAGATCCCAGGATGAGACTAACACTGGATTCAGGAGCATTAAAACAGGGTTTGATAGGAATGCCTGTGCTCACAGACAGCTTGGTTGCACTAAGCTCTAAAGCTATCCATCCCATCCAAAGGGACAGGACTGTAGATTTAAAAAAAAAAAAAAAAAAAAAAAAAAAACGGGAGGTTCAAGATCTCGTGATTCCCCCAAATGCCTGTCTCTGAAGCACTATGAACCTCTAGGGTTCTGAGGGTTTGGGAACTTAATCAGAACGACATCAGAACTGCTGAGGGTCTCAGTTAAACCTAAAATACTAAGCTCTTTCAGGAGACTGGCTAGGCTGGGCTTCAACAACCCCACAACTCAAAGAAGACACGTATTCATCTGTAGGACCTAGTGGAGGAGTCTGAGCCATGTTAAAGAGCAACTTTAGTCCTCTGCAGTTTCTTAAAGGTTTTTTGGAGCTCAGCATGGGATTTCCAACAACTGTAATCCCCAGCAAGCACTGGCCATGGTCCACCACCTCATGTCATCCCCTTCCCTAGAGGCCCCACCACCTTGGCTATTTTAAAGCCGAAAGCCCCAGTCTCTGCCATACACAGAGGAGACAATGCACGCTGGCATTTCTGGGGCCTGTCTAAAATTCACCACTAAGTTCCTAAGCACTATCTTTCCCCATTGGCGAACTAGGACAGTGCTCCACAAACTGCCTCCGACTATAGGGCCATGCAGTCTTCAGAGTTTTTGCAGAACACTAGGGGAACCAGAAATGAGGAATCGCTGACATTCCCAACAGCACTACTGAAGCCTCTCAGCCACGCTAAGGATAGTAACAGGCGAGAAAATCTCTGGGGCTTCCATTCAAAGTAATACAATCCAGTATTGTATTGATTGAGTATTGTCAATCAGTGGTATTGAAAGGCTGAGAAAGCAAGTGGCAGGGGAGGTACACAGAGCAGATAGCAGGGTCTAGTTGTAATGTAATGGATTTGGGCTCCAGAAGGAGGACACAGAAACTGCACTTTTCACGGAACAGCTTGCTCCGTTTACACGGAAGCTACTAGAGACAAGCATCATAAGTACCATAGTCAGGACCCAGGCCATAATGTAGTTTATTCTGGACATGAATGGATGGCAGGATAAGCAAGACAAGAAGGAGAGTTTCTAGTAGCAAAAACTGAACAGACCTGCAGTGGCGTGGGAGAATACCCCCATGTCCCTAAGAGTCTGGGGGTATAGGTCACAGCAGCCACACTAAGCTTTGTATGTCCTTAAAGGCTTGTGTTCTTTCTTAAATTTTCAATAGAATATGCTTCTATACATGTAATTTTATAGAATATCTTTTGTATTAAAAGTAATTATTGAAATGAGAATTTAAAAAAAAATTTTTTTATGTTTTTATTTTATTTTTGAGAAAGAGAGACACAGTGAGAGCGGGGGAGGGCAGAGACAGAATCTGAAGCAGGCTCCAGGCTCCTAGCTGTCAGTGAAGAGCCTGACATGGGGCTCAAACCCACAGACTGTGAGATCATGACCTGAGCCAAAGTCGGATGCCCAACCGACTGAGCCACCCAGGTGCCCCGAGAATTTTTTTTTAATCTATGTTTTGGAGTAAAACCAACTTTCAGGAATGATGATTCATCTTTTTCTCTTGCAATTCCCCCCACTCCTTGGTACATTGTTCCATAGACCTAGGTGTATTCAGGTCTCTGTTTGAGAGTCAGGCCCAGGCAAGCTAGTAGGCTTGAAACTCCAGAAAACCTCATGGGGGATATCAATGGTTGTGCAGAACAAGGCAGAGCAAAGCATTTGGTAGTTGCCTGAAGACAAAGTTTGGAGAGGACTTCAGTCCTTACAGAGGACAAGAGGAAGTCAGGACCCTAAAATTTTGCAGAATGAAGGTGCCCAGTTAAGAATGGGAGTATCCTCAAGAATAAATAAACATTAAAAAAAAAAAAAAAAAAGAATGGGAGTATCAAGTCGGGGACAATCACTAGAATCAGGGAACCAAACTGGAAGGCTATTACATTGATATCTTCCAATGAATCACACTGCCTGGTATTTACATCCTGTGTCATACCTTTCTTTGAATCTGAGCTGCCCTGAGGCCTGGCAGAAGCAATGCCATGCTAGATCTAGGACTAAGCCTTCAAAAGGTCCACAACTTCTGCTGTTGCTCTCTGGGGAAAGCTAGTCAAAATGTAAGAAACCTGCCCACTGTGGATCACCTTGCTGTGAGGAAGCCCAAACTGGCTACATAGAGAGATACCCAGGAATCCCTCCAACAGAGGTACCCTTGGCTGGATGCCCCAGCTGAGAACTAGTTTGCCAGCCATGTGAGTGAGCCATCTTGGAAGACAACACCACATGGAGCAGAATCACACCATCCTTGCCAAGTCATAGACAAATTGGAGAATCATAAGCAGGTTCTCCAGTTCTGCACATAGGCATCTCGGAAGTTGTCACTCTGTCTTAACAAGTAAAAAGCTGAACAAACTGAAAAATCAACAACTTTTCTTGGATCCATAGGAGAGGGGAGGACACAAGACAAACTGCTGCCCCCAAGATTGAAGAGATCAATAGAGAATACAGAGAATAAAAATTTATTGGAACAGAGACTCCTAAGCAGATACCACCATGGGAACCAGCATCTGGATAGGAAACCCTGAATTGTAGGTGAGGAATTGCTGGAGACCAAGTGCAGACAAGTCTGAGAGTTAAAGACTTCAGGGGGATCCAGTCATTGCCCCCCCCCACAATATTGTGTGATTTACCTCTAAGCATTCAACCAGATTCCCACAGTGAATATAGGAGAAAAATCTCATGTTTCCAGCAGGAGGAGAGGTGAAGGAACCACTTTTAAATAGCCAGACCACTCTGTTCTTCTTACCAAGATCTGCTCTCAGGAGAACTAGTTAACCAGAGCCTAACCTGCTAAAGTATTGTTAGAGCCTAACTGACTTGAGGGAAGGGAAATACCCAAATCCATCTGTTCTAGCCTTCCACATGGGAGAAGGGAAATACCCAAACCAGCGCACTCTGGAATTCTTGTCCTACCTAACAGAGGATGAAAAAACAAAACAAAACAAAACCAAAACCTGAGAAGCACTTGTGAAGGTCACAGTCCAGAGTCATGAGATCCCTAAAAGACTGGACCTAATCATAGCATCATAGGACCATAAGAATGCTTCCTCCCTGCCTTATACCTCACCATCATATTACTAAAGGTCTATTTTCAGCAGTTCCTTTCACCCAGTATATCATGCCCAGCTATCAAGAAAAAATTAGAAAGTACACCAAAAGGCAAAAAAACATATTCTGAAGAGACAGAGTAATCATCACAAACAGACATGGCAGGGATGTTGGAATTATTAGACATGGAATTTAAAACAACTATGAGTAAGATGTTATGGGCTCTAATGGATAAAGTAGATAGTATGCAAAACCAAATGGGCAACTTAAGCAGAGAGATGGAAACTCTAAGAAAGAACCAAAAGAAACACTGAGATTTAAAAACAACACTATAACAGAAATAAAGAATAACTTTGATGGACTCATTAGTAGACTAGACACAACTGAGGAAAGAATCTCTGAGCTGAAGATACATTAATAGAATCTTCAAAAACCAAAAAGCAAAGAGAACAAAGGCAAGAATCATAAGCAAATAAACAATCATTGTTTAAACCACTGAGTTTCAGGGCGAAGAGATAACTGAAGCACACTATGCAGATTTAGCTTCACAGAGCTAGCTGGAAAATAGCGTTCAAGCGCGACCTTGAAAACATGTCTTGATGCTTCCCTCGTACCAACCTAAGACTCCAAAAATTCTCCCTAAGGAGTTCAGGGACAGGGAACTAACAAAGGTCCTAGTGCTTTCACTCATTTCCCAATTATGATAAAAATATCCCAAATTGCCACAAATATCATTCTGGTAAATATGGCAATTCAACACACACACTTCCTTTAACTGATACACAATGCAAATTCTAGCCTTGTCTATTGCTATGGTGTTCAGAGCTTGCTAATTCCTACAACAGTCTCCACATGTCCACCTGCATTGGAGTGATCTTGAGCTGTCTCTGTCTTGCCTATGCAGTGCCCAACATAGAAATATACACATGTAGGTACTTAATATAACATGGAGGACAATGGTAGCAGAGACCATGATTTCTGGATTGTTTGGAGTCAGTCAACACCAGCTGCAAAGCAACAATGGTAAAGGAAGTACTACTGAAAAATTCCAGTGAGGCATACAACTGGTAAAGCTATGTGGGACAAGACGTGATGACTTTCTCTTCTCTCTATGCGATACCTGTGAACACCTGCAAAAGAGGTAACAGGTATCAACTGTCCACATTATAGAATGTACAGTTTTGGAGGAAATATGCAAGATCTGATCATCCCCTTGCATCCAGGCAGAACCAATCCCACTCCCCACCTTTGCTATACAAACCACTTAGAGAAAAGCACTAGCCATTATCCAGGAGGTAGCATCCATCTAGCTGGACCGGTTGTAACTGCTAAAACCAACAGAAGCCTCAGCCACAGGATGCCACTTCCATGCCATTTCCATGGAAATAGACAGGCTTTGGGCAAATGCAAAGTACATGCTTAAAAATAAGTCTGCAGTTTCCTTTAAACCAAGATATATTGTCAACTGATATACATTTTAGAGCTCCCCTTGACATGTGTCTACAGAAGGGGCGGATTAATAATAGCTTACATTTCTTTAGGGCTTTTCATCCCAAAGGATCCCAAACAAGAGAAACAAGCTGAATCTTTTCTTCTTGTTTAAAGGAATACCCTAGTGAATTTCAAAGCAATCCTAAATACTAGAACTAATTACAAAGAAATTCACTTTTTTTAAGTGTCAGGACATAATTATTATTTTTTAAGGCTTGAATAGTATCCACATTGCTTCTGAGAGCTCACAAAGAAATGCCGCCATCACCATCTCAGAAGGCTATCATCTCTTTCCAACAAAGACAACAGTTGCAGTGCCAAGAGATTTAGAGACATTATGGGTGAAGAGATAAAAATAATAATAATAATTAACAATGACATGGGAAGCTCCATCTGGAGCGTCTGATAACACAGTAGGATATGGATACAGATGGGAAAAGGTGGGTGGCACAGGGTAGAGCTTGTCCCAATCTCATGGGCATGGGACCCCAGACATACTCAGATTAGTGGAAGGCTTGGTTCTTTCCACTCCTTGTGATTCAAATGGAACTAGCCAGGCCACAGCCAGCATGTTTTACCAGTGTCCAGGGAATCTGGGCTCTAGATCACAGCATTATTCTGTCTGGCACCATGACAAGGTCAATAATACATTTACCAGTGTTTGATAATCCTGGATTAATATAGCTTTTCATTCTCTAAAGTACAGATGCTTTCTTATCTGTAACCTAAGTAATTTGCATATACTTCCACATAGTAATTCCAAGCACAATGCTGCTTATTCTGAGCTTTCTGCCCTGATTGACAGCTAATTAGAGCCTTGAGATGTCGGCAGGTGTCGAGATGAAAAGACATCATAAACCCAGTTACAGCACAGACAATGGCTTTTTAATAATCTGTCTAAGTCATGCAGTTCCCAACTATCTCATGCTTTTATGATGAGTAGTTGCTTGATCCTGAAGGACTGCTGAGCAAGGAGGACCTCTGCTGTTAAAAAAGAACCCACATCTATAAAGGGCCAGTGAAAGTGCACTTCTGAAAAGGAAAACAGACAGGAGCTTCCACCAGGACATTCAAAAAGAAAACAGGAATTTTCTTTTATCAATTTGTTTTCCTTCCACAGAGATGCCAAACTAGGATGAAATGGACAGACACCCCCACCCTCCCATCTGCCATTGTTAGTGAATATGATCGTATGATGAATAAGGCAGAAAAGTAAGCTGTTGAGAAGATAAAATTACCTCATTTGGAAAGAGAATATGCTAATCGCATTGGGACTCTAAATGAAGCCATTCTTTCCCTTTAGTGTCATACTTTGAGATTCTCGTGTACACCCCTTACTTGATATTCATCATGAGGACGACATTCTCAGCACAGGACAGATGTATAATGGGAAGAACTTTCTTTCTCCCAGTGTGTCACAGGGAAGAAAAAGGCTGTCATTATGAGTGTCTTCACACATACCCTCTCCCCACAGAGGGTTTTGTGAACTCCAAAGATATCTCCCCTTAACCTGTTTTTTTTTCTTTTCCAAAAAAGGTACTAATTCCACAAATCTTCATAGAGGAATTATTATTTGCATAGACCTATGTTAGGTGCTGTGGGGATACACAAGTATAAGAGGGAGGTTTTGCCTTTGAGAAGCTGCAAAATATGATTTACACTGCATTAAAACAAATGATACAATAGAAGAGAAGCCTTCCAGTGTGCTATCACTTAGTGCTAACAGCATATTAAAAATCATAGATACTATTCATTTAACAAAATTAGAGAACTCTGAAAACTGAAAAAGTGAAGGGAAGCTTTAAAGAACAGATCCTTGAAGACGAATAAGATTTGAGTTAGCCAGAAGAAAAGGGGATATTCCAAGTTGGAAGCTGGGGTAGGATTGACTTGGATAATGGCTGTAGGCTATGAAAAAAAGACTTGTTTTAGGGTTTCTAGGAATAATCCAGACTAGCTAAAGAGATGGGCTTCTTTGGGGCCAAATTTTGAGGGTTGTTAATGCCTAATTCAATGATACCCAGAAATTTGGGATTATATATTTTATTGGTAAAGATTTTTGAGCACATTCCCCAATATGTATGTGTGTATATACATATGTTTGTGTGTATGTACATGCATATATATATATATATATATATATATATATACAGAATATACGTATAAAATATATATTTTATACTTTATATAACATATTTTAAAGAATGAAATATTTAAATATTTTATTTTTTTGTTTTTTATGGTATAAGAATCCTTTACATCTGTCATCTGAGAAAAAAATCAATACATCAATATGTTTAATGAGAGCAATATGCCTTAATACCCTTTTTGTTAATCTTTGAATAACACTTCAATTCAAAATCAATTCAAATTCAAAATCTGGCTCTACACTTTTTTTTTTTTTTTTTTGGCTCTACACACATTTTATTTTGATAATTGACTTTAGAGGTTAACATAGGTGGCAAAAGATATGCAAGTGGTTTTTTCTTCACTTTTTTTTTTTTTTTTTTTTTTTTTGGGACAGAGAGAGACAGAGCATGAACGGGGGAGGGGCAGAGAGAGGGAGACACAGAATCGGAAACAGGCTCCAGGCTCCGAGCCATCAGCCCAGAGCCTGACGCGGGGCTCGAACTCACGGACCGCGAGATCGTGACCTGGCTGAAGTCGGACGCTTAACCGACTGCGCCACCCAGGCGCCCCTCTTCACTTTTAAATAAGAAAGGAACCTAAGTTCAGCAACATTCTATATTTTATTAAGTGTCAAATGCTTTTAGACACCATTGAAATATTCGTAGCTATTCGACTTCATTTTTTGAAGATAGAGACCATGACACTAATGCAGCTTTAGAGCAGGACTGTTCATCTGCACAAGTATCTCCCCTGCAAGGTATATTTCTACAAAGGCTGACCATAATTAACACCAGCATTCCTTTCTGCTCTGACTTTTCTGTTACGCCTCCTTCATGTTAGAGGGAGCATAAGTGGATACAACCATTTTGGGGGTCTGAATAAGGGAAAATAGAGTTGGGAGTACACTCAGCTTAGGTTTGGTGGGATATCCATAGGTGGTTCCTAAGCTCTTCCATGTGTAGTTAGGTTATCACTAGCCATCCCAGTACAAGGTGCCTTCCAGGAAAGTGCCTGCCCATTATACTGACTCATGTGTGGTTGTGACGTGAAGGTGCACATCAGAGGTCATAGCACAATATGAATGTGTTCTATGGCATGCAGAGTCAAAAATATGTGGAAGTGGAAAGAAACAACATGTGAAATTATGGCACCAGAAGCTAATCTGTGGAAAATTCGTGTAGTCATCAGATATGTAGTATTATAAACAAAGTATTTGGTTTTCCCTGGAAATTCTCTTGTCACCACACTAAGTTTAAAATAAATCATAGGTTGTTTTTAGGTTTTAGTTTTATTTTTATTGTAGTCACATGAAACAGAATTTATCATAATTCTTGCATCTGTAAGGCACAAACCTATAGCAATATCATAATCAGTGAGTATGTCTGTGCATGAAGTCACATATTTTATGAATGCCACCTATCAGAACACATCTTAGTCTGTCTCATGTATCTTGTCCTGATGAAATCTGGCAGTACCAAAGTGGCATGCAAAATTGCCACCAATATAGCAAAACAAATCAAGAACGGGTGTTCCTATAACAAAACTCCTACACATGTTTATCAATGAGCCAAAATATATAGCATAAGAATAATTTGGTTATACAGTTACGTAGCTCACTGCAACATGAGGGCATTTTAAAAATGCATTTGAGTTGGCTCTGGTCAATTGGTATTGTTAGTTCAAAGGGCATGTAAAGTTAGTTGTGCATGATAAAATATGAAACCCCTCCCCCAAAATCTTACGGCTCAAATACTAACATGATAAAAGTTTCCCTAAATTTGACTCCAATCCTAAAATTCTGTGTAACACTATTAGTAGCAAATTCTTAATAAGAAAAACAAATTTTGATCAGTTATGCTAAAGTAAAGTATGAGTATCTTTCTATTTTGTCTTCAGGAAACATTACAAAGTAATTGCCATATGAAAGTGTGTTCAAGCAGATGTAGCTAAAAAAAAACATAGGAAGGTATTATATACAGAGGCATGTCAGCAGTTCATTTATAAAAACACTATGTTATTTTTCTGGATCTGTGTTGTTTGTGGTATTTCCTGCTTTTAAGATAAGTAAATTGTTGGGGCACCTATGTGGATCAGTCGGTTAAGTGACCGACTCTTGATTTCGGCTCAGGTCATGATCTCATGGGTTGTGAGTTTGAGCCCCACATCGGGCTCTGTGCTGACAGTGTGGAGCCTGCTTGGGATTTTCTCTCTGCACATCCCCCCACCACAAAATAAATAAATAAATTTAAAAGAAAAAAGATGAGTAATTTGTTGTGATTTCTTCTCATGCTAAATAAATGCTCACTTTCACACTTGACTTTGCATTTGCAATTTTGTATGTTTTTTTTTCCCCCTTAAAGAATCCACCAAAACCAACTGAGGTCCACAAAATCAGATTATGTCCTTTTTATGTGCTCAGTTTACAAATAATCTTGCTAATTTAAAGCCTTCCTACTATCACTAACTAAAATCTAAATACAATAAACTAAAATACAATAAACACTTAAAGTGAGATGTATTTTTTTAATGTTTATTTATGTTGAGAGAGAGACAGAGTGTGCACATGCCTGCATAAGCAAGCAAGCAGGGGAGGGGCAGAGAGAGAGAATCCCAGGCAGGCTCCACGCGCAGCATAAAGCCCAACTCGGAGCTCCATCACTCAACCGTGAGATCATGACCCAAGTGGAAATCAGGAGTTGGACATTTAACTGACTGAGCCACTCAAGTGCCCAAAAAGTGAGATGTATTATTAAATATAAGGACATGAATTCTTACTTCAATTGCATTTCAGTAATTTTGAATCTTTTTGACCAAATTCTTGTCAGACCTGATTAGCTGCATTGTTTTTACTACATAATGCAGCTTACAAAGCATTTACTCTAATAGAAGTAACAACTTGACTTTTTTGTTGTTCTTGTATATGTGCAGTAACTATTCTCTTCAATCCGATTTCTTTCCTGAGATCTTTTGAACCCGCTTGCCCATTCATGAAACCCTGTAATCAATAAATCATAACTAGATGCATCTAAATAGAAAAGCATCACAATATGCTGGAAGCTAACCCAAAAAATGAGAGAACAACTACTATACCCTAATTACTTTGAAACTTTATTACTTCAAGCTATCTCAGGTTTCACGAGTGGTATGATCATCTAACACACAGTCTGAAAGGAAATTTCCTGTATCCATCTGTATATGAGACATTAGCAAAGCTTAATTTCTTTTTTACCTAAAAATACGTATAATTGTTTTTATAGTATAGGGACAGAAATGAAAAGCTCTGCTACATTCTTCCAATTATCTTTCACATCCCCTGGCCATGCCCGCCTCACTTTGGAGATTACTGGCCTAATTAGTAGTTTATGAATTTATCTTAGAAAAAAACAAAAACAAAAACAAAAACATTGAAGATATTTGAGCAGGGAAGAGACATTAAAGCAGTACTTTTGGAAAATTAGTCATGCTATTCAAGATGGATTAAACAGCAGAGCTTGAAGGTAGAAAGATGAGTTGGGAGGCCAGTGCAATAATCCAAAACTGAAGGGATATGAATGAAAATTAGTAGTGTGAAGGGGCACCTGGGGGGCTCATTCAGTTAAGTGTCTGACTTCGGCTTGTGTCATGATCTCGCGGTTCGTGGGTTCAAGCCCAACAGACTCTCTCAGCTGACAGCTCAGAGCCTGGAACCTGCTTCAATTCTGTGTCTCCTTCTCTCTCTGCCCCTCCCCTGCTTGCTGTCTCTTTCTCTCTCAAAAAAATAGACCAAAAAAAAAAAAAAAAAAAAATTAGTGTGGAAACAAGAATGAGAAAGAAGAAACAAAAGCAATTGACCTGATTTTATTTTTTTTTTAACGTTTATTTTTGAGACCGAGAGAGACAGAGCATGAAGGGGGGAGGGGCAGAGAGAGAGGGAGACACAGAATCGGAAGCAGGCTCCAGGCTCTGAGCCATCAGCCCAGAGCCTGATGTGGGGCTCGAACTCACGGACCTCGAGATCATGACCTGAGCTGAAGTCGGACGCTTAACCAACTGAGCCACCCAGGCGCCACTGACCTGATTTTAAAAAAGAATGAACAGGGGCGCCTGCCTGGGTGGCTCAGTGGGCTGAGTGTCCGACTTCAGCTCAGGTCATGATCTCACAGTTTCTGGGTTCGAGCCCCTCATCAGGCTCTGTGCTGACCTCTTGCTCAGAGCCTGGAGCCTGCTTCCGATTCTGTGTCTCCTTTTCTCTCTGTCCCCCCCCCCCCATGCTTTGTCTCACTGTTTCTCAAAAATAAATAAATGTAAAAAGAAAATTAAAAAAATTTAAAAAAAGAATGAACAGAATTTACAATGTACTCACTTTCCAGACAGGTTTTGAAGGTGTGGGTGGGTTTAGGACATTTGATGAACTGGTGTGTGCCTTATGATTACATCATGTGTCAAATTACCAGACTCCCTGTGTATCCTCTGGGAACGCAGGGTGTTAAAATGCCACAACCACACATATGAACGGGCTAGTGAAATTAAAGAAGTGCACACCAACATAGCTGCTTAATTAAAATCCTAGTGAGCCACCAATGGCCTAAAACCCTAAGAGTTCATTGACAGAAGAAAGCAGCAAATTAGGCACTCAGAGTGGAAACACCTCAAATTTTGTCCCAATTGACACTTCCAACCAAAAATTGGCAAAATTAAAAAAAAAATTTTAATGTTTATTTAGTTGAGAGAGAGAGAGAGAGAGACAGAGAGAGAAACAGAGCATGAGTAGGGGAGGGGCAGAGAGAGGGAGACACAGAATCCAAAGCAAGCTGCCAGCACAGAGCCTGACGCGGGGCCCAAACTCAAACCGTGAGATCGTGACCTGAGCCAAAGTTGGCCGTTTAATCAACTGAGCCACCTAGACGCCTCAAAAATTGGCAAAATTTTAAACATGAGCTAAAACTAGTTTAGTCAGAAATAGCCAAAAGTTATATCAAATCTTAGTGTCAAAATGATTTGACACGAAACATCTGGAACAGTAAGTGAAGCCATTTACCTTGTTGATAGAGGAGAGCAGTGAATAAGATAGGACAAAATAAGGAAGAATACCATCTCACACTATTCGAAAATATCTGTTATTAAAACACATTTTTTACATTTACTTTACTCTTGTTAACATTTTTAAGCATATACCCAGGTTTTAATTTAATAAATTTGATTTCGTATATACCCAAGGTTAAATATTAAATGAAAGGCCTCTTAATAAAAGTTTTGTCTTGCCCCACAACCACTCAGCCTCCCAATCTTTCTCCCTCTCATCGTATTTCAATACCTTAAAGATGACACAAAAATCTTTGGAAAACTTCATTTTTTCCTTTAACATCTTTAATCATTATATTTTTGCTTTATGCTATGAGAAATGAAGATTTATCTACTTTATACCACTTTCAACCTACTTTCCCTCAGTCCACATTTCAGCAGCATATTCCAGTGGTAGGTTGAAGCCCACTTGTGCCATTGTAAGAGTTAATTATTTTAGGAATTTTGCAAGCCAATTAATTGTCAAACATGGCCATTATTAAAATTCAATCACACACACTTATAATTAAATAAGTTATATTAAAAGCAAAGGTGGGGCATCTGGGGGGCTCAGTCAGTTAAGCATCCGACTTCAGATCAGGTCATGATCTTGTGGTTCGTTGAATTTGAGCCCCAAGTCAGGCTCTGTACTGACAGTTCTGAGCAAGCTAGGAGCTCAGAGTTTGGAGCCTGGAGCCTGCTCAGATTCTGTGTCTCCCTCTCTCTCTCTCTCTCTCTCAGAACTAAAATAAAACATTAAAAAAAAAATCAAAGGTAATGAACACTCAAAATTTACACTTCTGAATTATGTTACTATATTTTATTATTATCTGTTGAAGTTACTTCTTTATTGTATTTGTATTCTAGAAATACTATACAGTACTATGCTAGCTACACATATCTTCCCAACTCTGTGTTCAGTGAGGTCACATTGATAGCTTGATACTGACAATGATGGGAGCATTCCACCACCAAAATCAGCAGATGTCACAAACCTGGGCTCATTTATTGGTTGGTTAGTTGTCTAGACTTTAGACTCAGGAAAATAATGTAAGAAAAGTAAGAAAATCTTACCAATTTAAATATAACTTAAAAGTATATTATGTCTGTACCCATTACATTGTGAACAGAACAAAAAAATGAAGAAATACTGCTTGCTCTGTTATTCATTTTAGCAAAGAAGTTGTTCGTGTCATTGGCAAATGAGTGCAGTTCTGACGTATGTCTTCGTTGTTTGACTTTTTTCTTATTTGAAATTCAACTAACATTCATATCCGAAGTATGTTCATTTGTCACTCACAACCGTAGTTTAGCTCAGGTTCCAAGAATTCAGTAAAATTCAACAAAAGCATAATGGGAGGATCATTGACTTTATAGAATTTACAACAGTTTTGTATATTTCATTATTATTTGTAAATTGTGGGTTATATATCCTTTATACAAATAAAATTTATCACAAATGTATGTATGTAGATACATGCATTTTTGAGAGCAATTTGTTAAATTTTTACCAGCACGTTACTTACATAATTATTTTTAATAAGTTCATAAACAATATTTGCATATATGATCATATAAAACTCGTTCATTAAAGATGCAGGTAGGTTTTTTCTTGGATGGTTTTCCTGAAGTTTCTAATTGCCTTTTTTTCTTCTTGTAGAATCTTTATTATAATAATTCTCCATTTTTATTTCTAAAAACTCCATCATATCAGTAATACTATGCAGTCTTTTACAGGTATGTGAAGAAATAACCTTCTGACCGCTCTGGAACTTTACTGCAATTTGAATACATTCTAGGCCTCTGGCACAACAGTTACCCTGAGACGTCAATGACTCTTCTTTAGGTTTTAACATCTTAAATCTTCTTTCTCAAGTTTCTTCTCTTGTTTTACTAGAAAATTTCCTCAATACATTTTTTTTTAATGTTCACAATCCTTTGAATCCTATAACTTCCACTTCTAGGACTTTTTTTTTTTTTTTTAATTTTAGTTAGTAACATATAGTACAAAATTGGTTTCAGGAGCAGAATTCAGTGATTCATCACTTACATACAACACCCAGTGCTCATCACAAGTGCCCTCCTTAATGCCCATCTCCAGTCGAGCCCGTCTCCTACCCTCCTCCCTCCATCAACCCTCAGTTTATTGTATCATTAAGAGTTTCTTGTGGTTTGTTTTCCTCTCTCCTTTTTACCCCCCTTCCTATATGTTCATCTATTTTGTTTCTTAAATTCCAAATATGAGTGAAATCATGTGGTATTTTTTTTTCTGATTAGCTGATTTCACTAGCTCCATCCATGTCATTGCAAATGGCAAGATTTCATTCTTTTTGATGGCTGAGTAATATTCCATTGTATATATATATGTATATATATGTATATATATATATGTATATATACACACACACGTGCACACACACACACACACATGCCACTCTTCTTTATTCATTCATCAGTTGATGGACACTTAGGCTCTCTCCATAGTTTGGCTATTGTTGATAATGCTGCTATAAACATTGGGGTGCATGTACCCCTTAAAATCTGTATTTTTGTATCCTTTGGGTAAATACCTTGCATTCCCACCAACAGTGCAAGAGGGTTCTCATTTCTCCACATCCTCACCAACATCTATTGTTTCCTGAGTTGTTTGTTTTAGCCATTCTGACCGGTGTGAGGTGGTATCTCAGTGTGGTTTTGATTTGTATTTCCCTGATGAGGAGTGATGTTGAGCATCTTTTCATGTGTCTGTTAGCCATCTGGATGTTTTCTTGGAAAAAGTGTCTATTCATCACTTCTGCCCATTTCTTAACTGGGTTATTTGTTTTTTGGGTGTTGAGTTTCATGAGTTCTTTATAGATTTTGGATACTAACCCTTTATCAGATATGTCATTTGCAAATATCTTCTTCCATTCCATAGTCTCCTTTTTAGTTTTGCTGATTGTTTCCTCTGCTGTGCAGAAGCTTTTTATACTGATGAAAGTCCCAGTAGTGCATGTTTTCCTCAATAAATTTCTTAAGAAAGAGTATGAGGGAGATAAATTTATTGAGCAATCAGACATCTTTTTTTTATATAAAAAATTTTTAATGTTTATTTATTCTTGAGAGAGTGAGAGAAAGAGCATGAGCAAGGGAGGGACAGAGAGAGGGAGACACAGAATCTGAAGCAGGCTCCAGGTTCCAAGCTGTCAGCACAGAACCTGACATGGGGCTCAAACTCCCAAATCACGAGATAATGACCTGAGCCAAAGTCAGACACTTAACCGGCTGAGCCACCCAGGTGCCCCAAGCCATCAGACATCTTAAAAAGTCCTTATTCTGTGACAGTTCTATTGATAGTTTGATTAGATATAGAATTCTAGGTTTGAAATAATTTTCTCTCAAATTTTAGAGTTATTCCTTTATTGTCTTCAAGCAAACAGGTTGCTTTGAGAAATTCAATGACATTCTGAGTATTTGAATTTCTTTGAAAGTAACCCAAATTTTCTCTTTGGAATTTATTATTTTTTAATTAAAAAAAATTTTTTAAGCATTTTTATTTATTTTTGAGAGATAGAGAGACTCAGAGCGTGAGCAGGGGAGGGGCAAAGAGAGAGGGAGACACAGAATCTGAAGCAGGCTCCAGTCTCTAAGCTGTCAGCACAGAGCCCAGTGCAGGTCTCCAACCCATGAACCCATGAACAGTTCAGATCATGACCTGACCCAGTCGAACACTTAACTGACTGAGCCACCCATGTACCCCCCTCTTTGAAATTTTAAAAATTTTCTCTTTTTCCTTAGCATATTGCAATGTAATACATACGTGCCTTGAAAAGTATTCAAAGCACCCTTTTGATCTAGAAACCTGCTATACTTTAGCTCTTATATTACATATTTGGTATATTCCTCCTTTCTGTTTATTATTTCTTCCTAGAAGGTCTATTCTTTCACTGCTCCTTTAAATCTCTTCTCCCCTATTTTCCATATCTTTTACTTTTTGTTATACAATCTCAGAGATTTTCTTCCGTTGATTTTTTTCAGCCATTACATTTTACTTTTCAAGAGATCCTTCTTGTTCCCTTTTATCTTTTCATTTTATCCTGCTCTTGTTTTATGAAAGTAATATCTTTCTTATCTCTATAAGAACATTAGTTTTGTTTTGTCTTTTGAAGTTCTTTGCCCTGATGCTGTTTCTTTCATACTTATGTTGTCTATTTGTTTATTTCTGTCTCCTTTTTAACAGAGCAAACTTTCCACATTTTTTTGCTGGTCCTTGGTTGCTATTCCTATTTTTTTAAATTGTTCAATGTTTATTTATGTTAGAGAGAGAGAGACAGAGCACAAGTGGGAGAAGGGCAGAGAGAGGGGGAGACACAGAATTGGAAGCAGGCTCCAGGCTCTGAGATGTCAGCATAGAGCCTGACTCGGGGCTCGAACTCCTGAGCCGTGAGATCATGACCTGATATGAAGTTGGACACTTAACTGACTGAGCCACCCGGGACCCCAGTTGCTGTTCATATTGACATGAGGTATATATACATGAAAAAAATGGTTGGAAGTTCTGTATACAGTAACAGTGTTTTAACCCATGGTTTTCTCTTTGTGGTGGGTAGGCAAAGAAATGTCCAGGGGAACCATCTGGGGGAAACTCTAAGGCCAGCCTGTAGAGTTCTAGGAAAGTTCAATTTCTTCAGGGGAGAAACTTCCAATGGGGAGTTGTGAGGCAGGAGTCATTTGCTGCTAGTGTTATGCTATCAGTCTTTTTTACTTACTTCCACTCTCCTCTTTATCTAGCATCTCTGAATCTGAAGACTTTAGAAGTTCTGTGGGTGCAAATCAAATTTCTGTAATTCTATGTCCTCTTCTGGAAACACTCAATGGTAAATTTATCATTATGTCACCTAGCTATAACAATTATCTCTATTCCATCTACTAACTGATTCCAGAATTATGTTGAAACCTTTCTGGTTTCCAACAATGGCAGAAAAGATTATTTAGATCACCCTCCCACTGAAAATGACTAAAATTGCCAGACATAATACTTGCTCAGTCTTCTTTAAAGCATCAAAGAGATCACAAGATATTAAGCAATTACCAGGCCAACATCGAAAGGAAAGCAGAGACTAGAGAGATAAGCCAGCACAGAAGCAGCATTGCCCTGATGGCATTTGACAACCCACGGGAATAAAATAAAGGCCCGGGCACGTGCACTGTGGAGATTCCAACAGAAGTTGTCTTCAATAAGTTAGGGTTCCAAAGGACTACACCTTCATAAAATAGGGAAACATTATCACCTGGGGGGATCAAGGAATCTGAAGCCATGAACATAGTTAAGGCAATCCCAGGCTAGTATTTACTGCTGCCTGACAGAAGCAATGCAAAACTTCTCTAGAGATGGGAAACAGGATAAATAAAAAGAAATTCAAACTGATATATATCATGTTGAAAGAGCAGCACCTCAAAGACAACAATAAATTTTAAAAATCATAAAAGCCTCCACAGATAAGAAGGAGATTAACTAAAAATAAGTAATAGGCTGTTAACTTCTCAACAGCAACATTGGAAGCCAAAAGATAGTGGAATAAGACCTTCAATGTGCGAAAAGAGAGTATTTGCCAACTGGAATTCTACAACTAGTAATTGTTCAGGAATAAAGGCATAAGAAAGATATTTTAAGAAAAGCAAAAACAGAGACACTTCACCACAAATAGATCTTCAGTAAAGGAAATGCTGAAGAGTGTACTTCGGGCACAAGGAAAGATAAAATGCTAAAGAAGGCAATAGAAAAAAGAGCAAAATGAAGTGGTAAGTATGTAGATAAATCTAAAAAACATCTACATAAAATAACAATAGTGATATCTTTTGGGTTAGTTAATTCAGGACTATACCATGTAAGACAGGGATGCTGTATGCAAAGTTAAGGTGTCCTAAAGACCTTGTATTGTCTAAGAAAAGAATAAAGGTATTGATTAATTTTAGACTTTGATTAATTAAATATTCATGTTGTAATTTCTAGGGAAACCACCAAAGGAATAGAAATAGAGCATCTGATTTCCAAACACAAGGTAGAAATCAATAACAAAAAAGACAACTAGAAAATATGTTTTAGACATTAAGAAATGAACTTCTGAATTTTGCATTATCCAAGAAGACATCATAATGGAAATGAGAAATTATTTTGAACTACAATAGATTACTACACCAAACCCCTTCCATCTCAGAATGGCTAGCGGTTCATCCTTAGAGGGATGGATCCCTGTGCCACATTAACAATGTGGGGATTCTCCCATGAGAGAATGGCCGCTGTCCCATTTTCTTTGACACTGCAGGGTGTGAAGAGTTTTCATTGTTCACTTTCAGTTTAGAGAAGTCTTTACAGGAAAACGAGATGAACGTATGTTTCAATCAGCCATTTGTAGCAAAATTCCCATTAAGTCATTTAAACAGCTATAAGTAATAACAGATTCTGATGCACTATTTCTCCTGTTTTTCCTTTCTTTAGGCTTTTAATTTTTTTACCATTTATTTTATTTAAAAAAAAATTTTTTAATGTTTATTTATTTTCGAGAGAGACAGAGACAGAATGTGAGTGGGTTAGGGGCAGAGAGAGAGGGAGACACAGAAGCAGAAGCAGGCTCCAGGCTCTGAGCTGTCAGCACAGAGCCCAACCCGGGGCTCGAACTCATGAGCTGTGAGATCATGACCTGAGCCAAAGTCAGACGCTCAACTGACTGAGCCACCCAGGTGCCCCAAATTTGTTTACCATTTAAATAAACAACCAAACAATCCCTACCTACAGAGTTTCTTTCAAGCATAAGACAGCTTCATTTACAAGCCATCTAGATTTCCGAGAATTTTTGCTGTTTTGAAAGATCTTCTAAGGATAAAATGCCACTTCTTTTCATTACAGGAATATATTTATACCTAAAACATTTGTACAAGCACCCTTTAATGCACATTCAAAAAAATTCTAACTCACACTAACTCAGGTAATAAAACCAGCTTTCTTACAATGAAAACCAGGTGGTATCTACCTTCTGATTTCTATCTTTTTTCCTCTTTCACCCAATTGACGTGAAGCAATATTTATTGTGGGTTAGAGAAGAGATGAACAGAAAATGGTTATAAAATTCTCAAGTTTTACACATCGTGTGTGTGGGGTGGGGGGTAGTGGATGTGTGTGTTGGTCCATTTTGTGTTAAATGGTGGGAAATTTTAAGACAGGTATAGTATTCGAAACAGAAAATTAGTTTAATAATAACAAAAGCAGACAAAAACAATCTCTCACTAAATTTATTCTCAAACATGTTGACAAAGCTGAGGAGTATATTTTACTTTCCTGAATGTATATGAGTTAATCTGCATACCAGAAAAGGGCTTTTTTGGTCTATTAGCAAAGTGTGGGTTAAATACTTTTCAAATGGAAAGTTATTATCCACAATAAGAAAATAATATTTCATTCATATCTTTAAAAATATTTCTGAGAGAATTTTAATTCCCAGAAACAACCTACTAAATAATAATGTATAAAATTAAATATTAAATATTTGTGTTACTTTCTATTTAAAATAAAATACATATATACTATATATAGTATATATAGTAAAAGTATATATATATAGTTTTATATATATATATAGTTTTATATATATATATATATATATATGTAGTAAAAAAATATAACTGTATATAAAGCCACTGCCCTCCAAACCTCCTCATCTTAGAAAAATGTAGTAGAAGATTAGGAGCAGGATAATTGTTTTTAATGAAGAAAATGAGGTAGAATTCTGCTTCAACAAATTTCAACCCATCAAATTGGTTCCCAGTGTGTCTCACTATTCTTACCCCTACCTCTATTCTAGTAACTAAGATCAGCCTTTTTATATTTTGATTTTTTTAAGTAAACACATGGATTGAGTCTGTTAATAAATATGCCTGCAAATTACTTTGTTTATCGATATCATCCATAAAGGAAAAGGGCAAAAAATGATATATAAGAGTTATTAGGACATGTACTTTTAACTATATACTGACATGTTTAACAGCCTTATTTTTTCAGGAGTGATACCAGGTCTCTTTAGATGCCAATCCAACAATTTACTTTTGTACAAAGTGTACCTGTTGACCACTAACCAGTAAATCTTACTCCATAAATTAGGAGACATTGTTACCATTTGTAGTCATATGTAGAATCCAGTGGTTCTCTATACATGTGCAAATGCATTGTAATTAGAGATATAAAGGGAACAGAGTCCAACTGAAAGTATAAATGGAAGCTGGGCAGAATCTAATTTAATTACCAGGGTTGGAATTATTCCAAGACTCCACCTGTCATAAGGAAAGTGCCCTGGGACCTTTAATGACCACAAGTGGTCAGGATTCCAGTTTTACAGCTCATCCAATTAATCGCCAAGCACATCTTCTGCTAGACCATTAAGTGACAGGGCTGGGGAATCTATTCTGCTAATTAAGAACTTGGGGCTTCGTGTTAGTTTCCCAGAGGACTTTTCAGGGTATGTGGGTTATGTGTACATGGCCTTGTAAACATGCACATAATAGGAGATACTTCTATCATGGATAGTGAACAAGAGAGACTTCCACCATTTCTTCTCCACTCAATTACAGTTGGACGATCTCTATGGCACAAGTCAGACTAGGGCTGAAAAATGCTGGACTCTTGGGCAGTTTCCAGGGGCCACCCCTATCCTGTCTCTTCATTATGGTCAAATGAAGAATACACAAATTGCCTTGCAGAGCCCTACCTACCCTCTGGAGGAATTCACCCTTGCTGTTTATAGCAGGTCCTACCTGTATCAGGACCTTAACATACACTTCAGGATGAAACTCGGGTATAAAGATTCTCACTTTCTCAAATTTTTACATTAAAATGTGACTCTAACTTCCTCAATTTCCCTCTTTTCCAAGAAGCAAAATGATACCTGCCATCTCAAAAAGTAAAGTCTGAGGAATGACCATTAAATATATTTCCCACAGTGAAAAGTAGGAAAGCCTCTTCAAATAGCCTAGCTCAGTGGTTCCCAGACCAGTTACGTTTGAACCACTTTTGAAGTTTATTAAAAATAGAAATTCCCAGGTCCCACTCCAGAACTACTGAATCAGAATGATGAAGGATTGGAGCCAGGTATTTGATTTTTCAACAAGCCTGCAAGATCAGACTGTTTGAAAACCACTGGACTCTGACTTCCCTTGGAGGCAAAACAACAAAGGTCCTTTGTGTGATTCTGAAAAGAAAACCTGTCCATAGATCACACACAGTACACACAACATCTCTCTCCTTTTTCTGTGCTTATTTTCTTTGGTGCCCCTTGCATTGCTTCTATTTTAAATCCCATCATCTCAGTTATCAAGCTCAATTTCTTTCTTTCCAGGAAGCATTGTGTAAAATTACTTTGGGATCTTATTAAAATTGATGCTAATTAACCTGACCATATTTATTTTCACACTCAGATAATATGAGTAATCCATGAGAGACATTGAACTTTAGACACAAGGGAAGTTAAAATGCCTGTGACGCAAATAAAGGCATTAGAAAAAGATTATTGGACAATTTAAAACTAGCTGAATGCTACTTTTTCCTGTTACTGTAGCTGATGTTCCAACATAATCATTTGTTTTTAATTAGTGGGAAAGGAGATGTTTGAAGACATTGCAGAAATCTGGTGCCATAGCAGCCAGAGTGAAACGAAGATGGCCAAAACTTTCCAGTGCAATCGGGATTTTATTCATCTGTAAAATGAGATGGTTGCAGGATAGGATCTCTAAACTTCCCTCTCACTCCAAACCACCATCAGCCCATGACTGTGCATAATCCTTGAGCAGAGTCCTCAGAAATTCAGCAAGAACATGAATATGTAAAATTAGCAAAGTCATCTGTTACTCTTAGACCTAGAAGTGTTAGATGACTTCGATAAAGAAATCCAGGAACTAATTGTCCAGGTGTGCTGAGTACCAAAGGGGTTTACCAGGACACAAGACTTCAGTGTTACCACGTGGACAGTTGCAGCCAGACCACAGTGGTTGGTCATCCTAAGGCTCAGTTCTATAAATAAAAATGTTTTACCTTATAAATGTAATTAAGCTTTTGACACACTGAGACGTGAAGCTGGAGCGCCCCAGATTTGGGGCAGATGGCTGAGATATGACAAATTACTTCTAATCTGAGGTATCCCAGCCACGATTAGAATAAAAAGTAGCATCTGAGGGGGAAAAAAAAAGAAAGAAAGAAAAAGAAAAAGAAAAAAAGGAAAAATCTTAAGCCTTATTGGAGCCTAAGGCAAAAGGTATGATCTAAATAACAAGCAACAGAGCACTTGAGAAGGAATGCAGATAAACATCTTTATTAGAGAGGGATCTGGGGGTTGTAGTGTATGTGGCACTGATTTATACGTAGTACTTCAAACTAAAGAACTTGTCAAGAAATACATTATTTTTAAAGGGTCTCGTGTCAAAAAATGAATACATAAAAATAAAAATAAAAAAATAAAAAGAGTCTAGTGCCTCCCAAACAGTATTTTTTTTAAAGCTACCAACAAAACAGAAATTGACTTCTCTCAGGGGTAAACATGGACGTTTTTAGCGATTGTATCTAGTTACCTGGCTTCCCAGTCTGTATTTCTGAACCTCAGATATTCCTGTTCCATGGATTTAGGCAAGAACAAAGATCCATCCAAAGAATTTATAAAGATGAATTCATTAAAGTAAGGAATTATTTCACTCCAGCTTAAAGTTAACATGAAAGATACCTTGAGATTAAAAATGTATGTTTAAGGAATGAGGATCCTAGGAAGATGATGTAGCAGAAAGTCCCAGGAATCTGTCTCCCCACCCAGACAACAATTACACTGGCAGGATCTGTCTGATGTAACTATTTTGGAACTCTGGATACTATTAAAGGCTTGCAACTTTCAGGGGAAGGCTTGGCTGTAAAGTTGTGCTTAATATCAGTCGATTTCATCTCTTAGCACAAGAAATGAGAGACAAAAAAGCCATAGGGCATATAGAAAATAAATAGCAAAATGACAGAAGTCTTCCTTATCAATAATTACTTTAAACATAAATAGACTAAACTCTCCAATCAAAGGATAGACATTGGCACAATGGAAAGAAACAACAACACATAATTCAACTATATGTTGTCTACAAGAAATTCACCTTTTTTTAAAGTTTATTTGAGATAATGAGAGTGCAAAGGGGGGGGGGAGAGGGAGAGAGAGAGAGAGAGAGAGAGAGAGAGAATGAATGCCAATCAGCCTCCATGCCCTCAGTGTAGAGCCCAATGAGGGGCTCACACTTACAAACCTTGAGATCATGATCCAAGCTGAAATCAAGAGTCAGATGCTTAACCAACTGAACCACCCAGGAGCCCCTATAAGAAACTCACTTTAGATCCAGAGACACCAATAGGTTGAAAGTGAAAGGCTGGAAAAGGACATTCCATGCAGATAGTAACCAAGAGTGGGAGTGGCTATACTAAATCAGACAAAATAGACTTTAACTCAAGGTTGTAATGGGTGTATAGTTTCAGTTTTGCAACATGAACAGAATTCTGCAGATGGATGGTGGCAATGTTTATACAATAGTATGAAGGTACTGGGGTGTCGGGGTGGCTCAGTCGGTTAAGTGTCTGACTTTGGCTCAGGTCATGATCTCATGGTTGGTGGGTTCAAGCACTGCATCAGGCTGTCTGCTGTCAGCGCAGAGCCTGCTTCAGATCCTCTGTCCCCCTCTCTCTCTGCCCCACCCCGTCCTCTCTCTCTCCCTCTCTCAAAAATAAACATTAAAACAATTTTTTAAATAGTATGAAGGTACTTACTATTACTGAACTAACAACACACTTAAAATAGTTAAAATGGTAAATTTTATGGTACATGTGTTTTACCACATAAAAAACATTTTTAAAGAAAAAAACCCATGTGTTTATGTTTATACAATCTCCTGATTCAGAAAAAGACTTAGCTTTTTAGGAAGTGGTGCCTATGCTTGCAAAGACAATAAGATAACCTCTATTACGATTTATTAAAACAAGGTAGAGAAAAGATCCAATAACAGAAGTTCATTCCTAAATCCAAATGGATTCATTTCAACCCACTTCTTGACTGACTTCTCAGCCACATTTAAGACAATTTATCACTCCCTCTTTTTATATGAACATCAAACTTCTAAATATAAAAGACTTCTAAATCTAATCCTGTAATAGTGTCCTGAAGAGGTTTACTGGATCCTGAAGCAAATGGAAATTCAGCAATCCTGATGTTATCTTTATTTAAAAATTTGATGTTTTGCTCATCATGGATTTTTGCTTTAACTTGTTTTTTTTTTTAAATACTGTTAAAATATTATTTATCTTAATTAGGGTTGGGTTTTTGTTTTGTTTTGTTTTGTTTTGGCGCTCCATTAAATTTTGTCACCTGAAGCAAATCCCAGCCCTGAAAGGACTCTCTGTTACCTCTGTGACATCCCAGTTTGCTAGTTTTTCTCCTCTCTTTTTGGCCTCTCCTCAATCTTCTTTGCAGCTCTTCCTCTGTCAACTAAATGTCAACGTTCTTTAGGGTTCTTTTTAACTCCTCTCTTTTCTCTACACATGCCATCTGGGTTATCTCAGTTACTTCCATATTCTATTGATTTTCAAACTGTTTCCAGTTACACTATATGGATAATTTAACCTTAATCTGACCCCCAATCCTCTGCCTTTGTGGTCAATTCCTGTTCTCATGATGCATTTCTGGAGACATACTTCCCACTTCCAATGAAATACTTCCTCCTGCCAAAATTTAAAGCTCTGTACCCACCAGAAACCTCTCCCCATGTCCATCATGTTTGCCTCATACCTAGGGTACAGGAGGGGAGAGAAAGAAACAGACACCCTCCAGGTCCTGCATTTTATCTTTCCCTCCATTGTACCCTCCAGTTGCTCAGCTATGCCCAAATGTTTCTGTTCACAACTTCATACACACTGTCCTCTCCATCTGGCATATTTCTTTCCTGGCAAACTCCCACTTACCCTTCAGGTTTCAGCCTATATATCCCTTCTAGGGAGAACTTCTCTGATCTCTAGATTATATTGGGCTCTCCTGTGATGTGTACCTATAGGGCACTGTTCCTTCTCTTCCATATCTCTCATTATGCATCATTGTAACTACTTGTTCCATTTTCTGTATTTTCCCCCAGACCACAAGGTTCATGAGGGCAGAGACCATGTCCATCTTATTCATTATATATATCCAGCTCTAACACAGGGTCCAGGATTTATCAGTCACTCAATGAGTAATTATATAAGGGAAGGAGGGCAATCAGTGAGAATCAAACACCATCCAAATAGAAGCTATGCAGTCAATGAGCCAATGAGCCAATGAGGCAATAGATGCATAGATCACAAAGTCCAGCCACTATTAGGAAGCAGCTAAATAGAAAGTCCTACTTTTTTCTAATCTTGGACACATATATTTGTTAAAAACCCAGGACTCCTTGCTCAAATGCTGTCTGTATAACAGGCAGAGCACAGTCCATCCATTGGCTTGATTGTCCTGTGGCCACTGAAATCTTGGCAGACCTCTGCAGGGCCATCTGGCCATTAGCATCCTTCCTGAAACTCTTTCTGCTCTTCTGTGATCAAATGCTCTGCGCATTGATCTTTCCCAGGATGTAGGGTTTTATTTGCTGTTTGCTGGCTACTGCATCTCACCAAGAGTAGCACAGAATGGCTTCACACAGCAGTAGGAAAGAGATTCAAGTTTTCCAGACCCCAAAAGCTCACTGTGAAGTTTGGAAACCTTTCTTAACATAGTTAGGCTCAGAAGGCTATTCTGAAAATATTATGCTGATCTGAAAGAAAGCCATATTATACAGTGTGTGAAACTAACACATATGGTATTACTGGTCAACAACTTGAAATATGTCCAATTCCATAGGTTACAAAAAAAAAAAAAAAAAAAACCCACAAAAAACCCAAACCCTCAATTGCCTAACTTTTAGCTCATCTGTTGAAAACTGATGGCGTATATATAAAATAAAAGTAAACAATTTTAGGCTAGAAAATGTAGGACTTGACTCTGGGGACTTCATTGAAAACCGCAGGAGAAAAAAGAGACCTTTCTTACCCTGAAAGAATGAAGACCAGCACATGAGCTGAACATGTGCACAAACATCCAGTTTCTTGTAATCAAAAAAAAAAAAAAAAAAAAAAGTGCAAAAAAAAATTAGAAGCAGAAAATAGAGAACTCCATTAACCTCACTGTGTGTGGTTAACACTCCCTATTAGCATATGGGGAATTTGTTAGAAAACACTCTTAGAGCTTCCTCTGACCGCATATCCTTCCAGGTACTAAAGGCTAAGACTTACATAGCTCATAAAACACACGAACAGATTTGCATCATCTATGAAAATACTGCAGCCTTAAATATTATGAAATGGTAGAGCTGACTGCAAATCCTCTTGAAAGTGTTTGTTTTCCTGTATCGCAATAAACACAAGCCCCATGTAGAATGTGTAATGCCAAAAACAGACTTGTGCCGCTAAAGATTCAGAGAAAGATCTTGTACGTGCCGCTTGACACTGCAAAGTCTCCTTACAATAAATGTGACTACTTTTCCAATCCATGTTTCCTGGGTCTTTCCCTGCGAGCATCAACCTGTGAGTCATGGATGCTTAGATGAAGACAGGAGGAGACACCCTGATAATACAAGACTTGAGACTGCCGCCCAAATTGCAAAAGATAAAACTCCCTTGCAGAAGGGGCACTACATTTCATTACCGTGTCCACTCTTGGCTTTTCTTACAATGCCATATCCTCATATTTTTCTTCCAATTAGAAATTCATAAGGGAAATCTGTGTACAGAAAGGTATAATGAGGGGCACACTTTAGATCTTTTTTCCCAAGAGGACAGAGTTATCAGCCCCTGAGATCTTTTTTTTTTTTAAACAGTCTGGCTGGCGTTTTGGTGCCAGCACCAACTGCTGGTTAAATCATCTAATCAGCCAGGAGGAGGCCTTTTGTTCTCTTGCCTTTATGACTACATTTTTTTTAACATTTAAAGTTGCCAATAATTCCAAATGCAGTCTTATCACTTCTCTCTGATTGTTTCCATGCGAACATAAAACTATTGTATCCAGATTAAATTATAAGAGGATGCATAAATGACCCACTGTGGTTAGACTTACAAATAACAGATATCTCCTTACAATGGTTTGAAAAGGAAATTTTTTTATATCAAGCCACAACAGGAAAAAATGCATCTCTACACTCTTTTATTACCTATATTCATCATCAACAACAATAGCAATGATTTATTGACTATCCACCAGCACCACTACAGGAATTCTGGGAGTTTGAAGTAGTAAAGCTAGGCCTATGTAGTTTATCAATTCAGAACAAGGTCAGACATTTGCTTACAGACACAAAAAGGCTTTTCTGCCTCTACCCATTTATGAGTTAAATTTATTTTTTTTTTTTAAGTAAAGATAGGAAAGAGGTTAAAATGCAAAGCCGCTTTTATCCACATATAACTTTCTGACTTACAATAGGTCAAGCATCAGTGTTCAGGTTTACAGCCAGATGCAGTTATGAAGCAGGTATGAGTGTCTGTAAGAAAAAAAAAAAAAAGTTATTTGATGAATCTCAAATAATACAAAATTTTTCATTGAGAGTATAAGAACTCATGATACCTAAATCAGTATAAGAATCTCTTCATTTCTTCTCTTCTTGACCCTCTTTCAGGTTCTATTTTTGGCATTCTATTTTTAGATTTCTGCAGATAATATGCAGAGAGGTATTGCTGAGGTAATATGATGTGCAAATCTCCATTAATTGGCAGAATACTGAAAATCAATTATTTCTTCCTTGAAAATAAAGGAAATTTGTCTAAGCAAAACTGCAGGAACTTCTATAAGGCTATGTGCTCCTAATTTCTTACTGAGATTTGAAGTATATAAATACAAATATTCATGTTAAGATGTTAATCAAAATGAAAAAGTCCCTATAAGAAATGTAGGGGGTGTGGCGCCTGGGTGGCTCAGTCAGTTAAGCATCTGACTTTGGCTCTGGTCATGATCTCACTGTTTGTGAGTTTGAGTCCTACATCAGGTGAGCTGGAACCCCACTTTAGGTGAGCCCCACTTCTCTCTCTCTCTCCCTCTCTCTGCCCCTCACTCACTTGCACCCTTTCTCTCTTAAAAAAAAAAAGAAAGAAAGAAATTTAGGAAAAATGAAATGCTATTGAAATACATAAAAGTAAAATCTATTGAATTTCATCAATCATAAGAACTTGAATTCTCTATGAAAAATTCATATTTACAGTGAGTCAAAGTATAGAAATTGTGTCCAGATAATCCTTATTTAAGAGACATCCCATTCCTGTTTATATGATGAAAATATCTTGTATCCTTTAATGAAAATCATCTCTATATTGCCTTACTAAGTAGTTTACATATAGCCTATACATAGTCCCCAAAGATTTAATAGTTACTGTACAAATGCAGTAAAAAAAAAAATCATGTTGGGGGTGCCTGGGTGGCTCAGTCAGTTAAGCTTGATTTTGGCTCAGGTCATGATCTCACAGTTGGTGAGTTGGAGCCCCACATTGGGCTCTGCACTAATGGCATTGAGCCTGCTTGGGATTCTTTCTCTCCCCCTCGCTGTCCCTCCTTCTTTCTCTCTCTCAAAAATAAATAAATAAACTTAAATTTTTTTTCATGCTATCTCTGCTACTAGTACAGACATTATTATATTTGGGAGAGAAAAGTCTTTGCATTATGCATGCAGTTTTCGAAAATGTGTACAAAACTAGTATTAAGAGCCAGGTCTCAACAGAGACATGCAATATTTCCAACACCCATATCTCTGTATTTTCTGGCCCTTTTAAAGAACTGACATTTTCAGAATGCCCACAGAATAGAAGAAGTCAGACTGAGAGAGGGCCATTACGCATCGCTGGCTGCTTGGAAAACCAACAGCTCCCTCAGTTTATCTCCAGGATTAGGGCGTTAATGAAGAGCCTTCTGTGTGAATCTTCCTTGTGTTCAACACCCCTATTTGGCCACTTCTATCTGTGTCTCTGGCTACATTCATCACAGTCACTGTTTTGTCTTATTAGAGCCATTTGAAATAACCAAAGTCTGAGTAACCCCTACTAATTATTTGTGACTTTGGAAGATACAACCACTCTGAAGAGGTTCTCATTCTACCTTTAGCCTTAGCATTTTTCCCAGCAAAGAACAAACCTTATCTCTTTAATAGAATTTGTGTACATTTAGATGAATAATGCCTTCAAGGAACAGTAACACAACATAGTCTGTCTGAGACTGAAGACAGAGTCACAGAAATCCCTCAAGGTACCAAGTTTCCCCCTCAATCTGATGGCCTGTCGCCACTTTTATTTGCATATATGTATGTTTATTTTCTAATAAACATTTTCATTTAGAGGTGGGCTTAAATGGAAAGTTGAATAGGTACATGGCGGTCTCCAATAAGTTAAAGCATACATATGAAAAGATTATTTTAAATTGTATTTAATGTAGCAGAATTATTGAAGTTACTTTGTAGAATATATTTCAACACAGTATTTCTATCTCATTATTGATAATGCTCTTAGATGTTAGGATATTGAACAATTCCCTTGAGTAAATACAGAATTCTCAACACATCCAAAAGTCTATCTTGCCTTTGAAGCATGAGTTGGGGGATCTTCCATGTATAAGCTTAAGGTTATAAGAGCTGTTCAATTACTCCCTCCACATCCCTCTCTGAAAACATACATAAGCAGACAGCTCTAGCCAAGAGGCAGAGTAATTATCTGTAGACCCCACTATCAAAATGGAGGTATTTGCACTCAAGTAATCTAATAACCATTACTCATAATGAAGATGAACTGAAGACTTACTCTGTGCCAAGCACTACACCACAAGCCTTATGTGAATTATTTTATTTAATACCCAAAACAACTTGATAAGCTACCTACGATTTGAGGTTTAGAGAGTTTTTAGAGGCTTAGAGAGAACTGCCAAAATCACACAACCGGAAAAGAGTGGGCTACAATTCAAGCTCATTACTGTTTTACCCTGAGCCCAATGCTCCCATTATCCCACGTACAGCATCTGGATCAATCTCATGTAAACCCTTAGAGCATCCTTACTTTTTTTTGTTTTTATGTAATTTCTATACCCAATGTGGGGCTCAATCTCATGACCCCAAGATCAAGAGTCACATGCTCTACCGGCTGAGTCAGCCAGTTGCTCCCCTTGGAGCATCGTTAAATCATTTCAGAGCCACATCTCTAATTCAGGTATCAATTTACTTCCTCCAACACTTACCAAATATGGTAAGAAGGCATCTAGAACTAAACCAATAATCAAAATCAGAAGTAATAAGGAAATTTTAGAGATAATAAGGCACAAGTTGGAAGAATGGGAAAAAAAGGGGACTTTTTCTTCAAAGTAGCCATATGGCCTACCCATTGAGAGATGTATATATCCAGTTGTGTATATTCTCAAAGATAATCTCTATAATAGTTAAATGAATTATGTCTAATGTATCAACATGGAAAAAATCTGAAAAATCTAGTTTGAAGATATCAAGTTGGATATTGTTATTTACTGAATAATATCAAAATCTTAATTTTTAAACCCATGAAATAGTATTATGTATTGATATGGATACACACACATAAACAAAATGCATAAAACATTGACGGAAAAAAAAAATATCTAGGAATGCTGACTTCTGGGAGAATTAGAGAGTTATGGGCTAGGAAGAAGTGAGTAGAGGACCTTGACTATTTCTGTAATGTTGTATTTATTTAAAAATATCTGAAGATGGCAAAATGTTCACATTCATTAAATGTAGGAGGTGGCTACATGGTATTTGTTGTGTTCGTTTCTATAGATTCCTAAATGTTTGAAATAGTTTATCATTTTTTTTTTTTAAAAAAAGGGAAGATGAGAGGATATAGTGTCTTAGCAGGGGAGCTATATGTAAATAGAATGTTTGAAACTTGAATTATATAGCTGGTTGCAGATGTAGGGCCTTTGCCGGGCTGGAGAGGAGACTTAGATAACATCCAAGTTAGGGAGAATAAGAGGATCCCACCACCCTTCATCCTTTTTACAGACACAAACTATTGACATAAACTGGATTACCAGACTTGGGATTCTCTTGGGAAAATAATTAAATCATGACCACAATTAGGTTTTACAAGTATACAACTATGTCTGATCCACGGAGGAACCTCAAATAAAGTAAGATAGAATGAAACACAACAGAAAATTTACCAAAGGGAGCAAGGTGTCTGCTGCAGTAAATTCAGCAAACGGACCTAAGGGTTGGAGGGTAGTGAATTCAACAGCTGCTGGCAGAACCCTGGGGGATTCAGGCATTCCTGCAGCATGTTCGCGCCCCGCACATCATGAATTATTAACAGCTCACAACTTAGAAACTTTGCGGCGCAAGACTTCCCACCGCTCCCACACCTGATGAAAGAAACACTTTATTTTTCATTCTCGAGAACAAAATTGGCCAAGATATTAGCGGATCCCAAATGAGAAGGTGTTGGTGGCAGTAAAGTCCCCGCTTACCAGGCTCAAAGGCAGCTGCAACATCGGCTAGTTGGAACTAGATTAGTTCCAGGTGGAAGTTCTGGCTGTAGCAGAAGCAGTTCAGTTCAACTCAGAAGAAAACACTGTGTATCTAACTCACTGTGCTTAACCAAGCCCGTTCTAGAACCCTTCGTCCTCACTGTAATGAGCAGCGAGGAAGTATTCTTTTCCTCACTTCGCAGAAGCACCATTGGCTGAGGTTTCGGAGACCAGAGCCGCACCAAGGCAGCGACGGCAGTGTGGTGGCATGCAGGCAGCAACGAGGCCGCAGCACCCAGCCTTTCACTGGGCTCTGCAGCCCGACTGCAG
Organism: Panthera onca; assembly: GCF_046562875.1. Classification (NCBI taxonomy): domain Eukaryota; kingdom Metazoa; phylum Chordata; class Mammalia; order Carnivora; family Felidae; genus Panthera; species Panthera onca. Next base: position 57,220,968 of record NC_138342.1, on the reverse strand, counting down.
TGGCGACAGCACAGTGCCACTTTTGCAGCTGTGACGGCCCAGCTTGGGAAGCCTTAGGCTAGCCCGGACTCTGTGTGGACAAGTGAAAAGCATCTTGTGGGCGAATTTCCACAAGTCCCTGGAGGAGGAGAATTCCACAGGAACCCTAATGAGTAGGGGAGGAGAATTCCACAGGAACCCTAATGCGTAGGTGGGGCGGAGGGGTGCAGGACGATCGAGATGTGAATGCTTTTGTGCTCCCAGGGTGGGAAATGCTGAGATGTCCAAGGCACCGTAACTGGCTGCTGCAAAGGACGGCATGTTGATGAAACACTGTGCTTCAGACCAAAAGCCCACAATAAAATAAAACCCAAGTCTGAATTAGATGATTTGGCCTAATGTTTCTGCATCCCTCTAAGGCATGGAATCTTCTAAGATGATTTTGGTTAAAAAAAGAAGGAACGGGAAGGGGGAGGAGAGGGAGAAAAAAACTGCAAGTGATCAAATGTATCCACTTATGAATATGTCCTGGTGACAATCTCTTCAATTACACACAGTGAGAAACAGGTAATACTGGAGCCTGTTTGAAATGGAACTTTTTGTAAAGGCTGGAATTTAGTCTGAAACCTGAGGTATGAGATGAGAGGGGACAGCATCCCTGCAGCAGGAGCAACTAAGTGTATTAAATCCAGGTGAAAAGAGCAATAATCATGACCGCACAGACAAACGTAAATCTAAAAATGCCCCGTAAGTCACCCCCCAAACACTCATAAGCCCACAGCACAAGATGTCTGCAATGTATAAAGCATTCGAATATATGAGGAAGTAACAATAATCAAAGTGAGAAAGACAGGGGTGGGGGAGACACCTGAGACCGTTCTGATGCAATGCTGAGAACTGTCCAGCAACCGTATGGCCACTCAGAAAGGGAAGATGGTCATCCTCCTACGTGTGCTCTATGCTGAGATGCGTTTTAGCCAGTTGGTTTATTGAAAGTGTAGGTACACTTACTCACCCAGCACTTTGCCCATATCAGGAATCATGCTGTCTTCCCTGAGAGATCCCCCTCTGGCTAACTGGTCCCATCTGTTGATGACTGAGAGAGCAGCAAAGGGAGAGTGCAAGCTGACCCCAGTGGGCCCAGCCTCCCCAAAAGGGCATATGGGACACACGTGGGCTGCGTCTACCTTCCTGAGTCTTGCACAGGTATAAACACACAGGCGTCACAGAGAAGGATCACATGGGGGCCAGGAGAGACGCAAGCATGCTGCGTCCTGCTGTCAAGGTAACAACTACCTTCGATTCCTGGCAACAGGATCCTTCCGGACCTGCTGTCAGAGAAACTAAGGGATTAGCCAGACTTCTCCCACTGGGAAGGTCACCGGCATCCCGAGGGCCGATCAATACATTAATCCTCCCAGAGAGGGTCGATGTTGGCATCGCAGAGGCAGGAGAGCCGATGGTCAGCATTTATATGTTGTGAAGGACACAGCCTCACAGTTCTCACACCTTACACCTTCTCACTGACTCCACTGCAGACTTAGAGGGCCCACAGAGGAGTCGGCCTCCAGAAAGCGCCACATGATGTCTCGTCAGCCTTCCCTCTGTGGAATACGTTCCATATGCAAATTGAAGAACTCCCTTTTTGGTGAAATTTGAATCCTATCATCTTAGGACTTGACAGTTCACTGATAATTGGAGATCATTCTGACTAGGGATTTTTCAAAGAAATAGCATACCTGAAATTCAAAGCACAAAGAGACATATCCCTTTCCTTTATTATAGGTATCCTACCACATTGCTTGTGTCTCATGTTTCCCCTGTCTCAACCAAATAAGAGGCTTGCAGTGGAAATGCCTAAACTTTTAACACCCCAAATGCCCCCTCTCTTCCCCAGGAGGATCTTGTAAGCAACAATGATCACAATTCTCTCAGCTACCAAACAACAAACACTGTTTTCCTGCTTTCCTGGTTCCCTAAGATGACTGCCAAGCCCTCTGAGACTCTCACCCTTGCCATAGGAATACCCTGAAGTTGTTGAAAAATAAACATTATGTCACAATTCCACCAAAGCAGGGAATAACTTTTCATGATTTCAGTTTTAAAGTGTAATATAATCGGGGCACCTGGGTGGCTCAGTCGGCTGGTTAAGCGTCCGACTTTGGCTCAGGTCATGATCCCACTGTTCCTGAGTTTGAGCCCTGCGTCAGGCTCTGTGCTGACAGTTCAGGGCCTGGACCCTGTTTCGGATTCTGTGTCTCCCTCTCTCTCTGCCCCTCCCCCGCTCTGTCCCCCTCTCTCTCAAGAATAAGTAAGCATTAAAAAAATAAAAAATAATTTTAAAAAGTGTAATACAATCCTAAAGCAGCAATGCTTTCTTCTTCCAGTGTTCCCGGGGTTTTCACGAAAATATCCCTTTGAGATTTTACTTGCAGGCTCTCCCTAGCATTCAGACAAGGATCCGTGGGAACTGGACAGAGCATGAGCTGAATAAAGAATGCCTTGATATGCCCCCAAATTACTCCTCCCCACAACACAAGGCTGCCTGTAGCTCTTATCCCTTTAGGATGAGTCACTGCTGAGCAGGCTGCTCAGGTTGCCATGTAGGTGGGCTCGTAGAGGCCCTGTGAATTCAGGAGATCCTGAGACAAAGACCTCCCAGAATGGCCAAACCTGAGACAAACACAGTTAGGGTGCAAGTTGAGATCCCCCTACATTATTTCCAAACATGGACATCGTTCCATCAAGAAAAATGACACTTCCTCACAAGGGAAGACAAAGCTATCATTAAACAAGGGAGAAGGCATTTAATTAGGCAAGAGCAAAGATCTTGCACATGTCCGTATTTATACACCTGAGAGAGGACTAGAGTGTACTGAGGAAAACCAGAGTCAGAGAGTTCATAGTTTGAAAAACTCTTCCCTTAGGTAACCTCTCTACTAAGAATCAAGGCTTTCCTATAGTCGGATACACAGCATCAACGAGATGTATGACCTTCATTCATCCCTTTTAACCACAGTTTCCCCAACTGTGAATATCAAGGGATATAAACTTTTTGAGAATCTGATAAAAGCTATAGATCTCCACTCCCCCACCAAAAAAAAAAAAAAAAAAAAAAAAACACAAATGCATCCAAATACAATTTTGCACGTAATTTGGAAAGGAGAAATTCACAAACCTTAAAATCCAGATTAAGCGCCCCTGAACTAGATGGTTTCTGAGATTTCTTCCAACTCTACCATGAGTTTACAGAAGCCCTGGTTAGACTTGACAAATTTAACACTCTCATTTTTCTTTACTGCCTCCTAAAAACTCACACACACAAAAGACAACAGAAAAATAATAGGAAATGAAGAGATGGTAACAGAATAACTGGCGGTAGAAAGCACCCAGACAAGTGAAACTGATTTGGCTGAGCAGAGATTTAAGTAGCGCCCAGAATTCTTTCAGCTCCCCACCCAGAACACTGCAAAATTGAAGGCTCTGGCACCTGTGAAAGGAAACGTGAGCAGTGAAGTCAATCAAGTTTTACTCTTTTACGCAGGCTCTACCAAAGCCCAGTAACGAATTTTGCATTCTTTTTTTTTAAAGGAGAGTCCCTAAATTTTACAAGTTAATGCCCCACTAATCTTGTATTTGTCCCTCAGTGTGGCTGAAACAGAAAGATTAACTGAGTCTTTATTAGAAAGTTAGAGCCCAATGCCCTTCCCCAACCCATATAATCAGGGAACTCCTTGACTGAAGACAGATTTACTAACTTGAGATATTGAAAGAGTGTGTCTCAGCTATGGTCAGGGATGAGGGTCAGTTTGAAATAGAGGGAATTAAATGAAAATCTACATGCTGAATTGTGGAACCCAGGACCCCTCCCTCCATTCAGCTTCCAGATGCTGACAGTTAGTTGTCTCTGCGAGAGGTTGGAGAATTCTCTGAAAAAACTACAGCAGGTGGCATTCCTGAGTTCCCTAAAAGAAGAGCTGGGTCACTGTCCAATTATTGTATGCTAAAACCAACCAGAATACAAGCCTGCGAGCTTCTCATCATTTTATCTATAACTCTCTTCTAAATATGAGTGGACAGGGATGCCTGGGTGGCTCAGTCGGTTAAGCGTCTGACTTTGGTTCAGGTCATGATCTTACGGCTTGTGAGTTCAAGCCCCACGTTAGGCTCTGTGCTAACAGCTCAGAGCCTGAAGCCTGCCTGGGATTCCACGTCTCCCTCTCTTTCTGCCCCTCCCCCACTCGTGCTGTCTCTCTCTCTCTCTCTGTATATAGATATAGATAGATATAGATATAGATATAGATATAGATATAGATATATAGATAGCACAGAGCCCAATGCAGGGCTTGAACCCACGAACCATGAGACCATGCCCTGAGCAGAAGTTGGACACTTAACCGACTGAGCCACCCAGGCGCCCCTAGTTTCTCTAGTTTCTTATAGAATCTTATCTTTTCTTACCAAGATTTTCCAAATAATGGGATAAAAAGAAGTCCTAGTCTATCTGAACATGCATTTTCCTGAGACTTATACTTGGTTAACATAAATATGCTTGTACCGATTTTTCTAAATAATGTATAGTCATTAAGCATATTTGCAGGATAGTAATTCTTTTGTCTGTTATTGTATAGAAGACTCTTAATTATCTATTTTTTTTTTTTTTTGGAAGAAACCAAGGGAATGCAGTATGAGAAAAAAATAAGAGAAGGATGATCCTTAGCAAATCTTGCTTTCAAATTCTTAGGCATCATTAAGCCGAACACAAAATAACAAAACCATCTGCTACAAAGCCCATTTTTTTTCTTATTTACTTTTCCTCCCCATAACCAAACTTTCCCAACCAAAACATTGATCCTCTTTAACTCAAGGAAAGTATAAAAACAAACACAAGCAAAATAGTTCCAGCAAGTAGCTTGCTCATTAGGGTGGATAATGAAAAGTTGAGTATATATCTTATTTTTTTTTTAACGTTTATTCATTTTTTGGAGACAGAGAGAGACAGAGCACCAGCAGGGGAGGTGCACAGAATCCGAAGCAGGCTCCAGGCTCTGAGCTGTCAGCAGAGAGCCCGACACAGGACTTGAACTCACAATCTGCAAGATCATGACCTGAGCCGAAGTCAGCACCTAACCAAGTGAGCCACCCAGGCGCCCCAAGTATGTATCTTATTTTGATCCTTATCTTTGTCTAGCTAACAGAGTATGAGGAGTAGAAAAAGATAGAAACCAAAATTAAAAGTATATACCCTGAAAAGTCCAGGACCAATTTTCATTAACCAACATCATACAGAACTTTCACCATATGCTGTTATATTTAATTTTTTTAAGTTCACTCTTATAAAACATTTTATAAAAATCAATAACTACTGGGGCACCTGGCTGGCTCAGTTGGTGGAGCATGCAACTCTTGATCTCAGGGTTGTGAGTTTGAGCCCCACACTGGGTGTAGAGATTACTTAAAAATAAAATCTTTAAAATCAATAAATATAAATATAAATAACTACTAATGCTAAATGACAAACACATTCTTATGTGCCACAGAAAAGTTAAGTATATTACAGGGGGGGAAAAACCTATACATTGAAGTGCCAAGGAGAAAAGCAGATTCTTTTATCCATTCAAACAATATTTATCAGGCATCTGCTCCATTTTCTAGATGCTATTCTAAGCACTGAGAACACTGCGGCAAACAAAACAAGCCGCTGCCCTCGTGGAGTTTACATTCTAGTGAAAGAAGATAGACTATAAACAAATATATAATTTGACAGGTGGGGTAGAAACAATTAGCAAACATGAAGCCGGTAAAAGGGAATAGTGGGAAACAGGAAGGGGATGCTAGTAGATACGTTAGTCAGATAATGTCTGCTTAATATGATGATTTTTGGTTTTTAGTTTATTTATTTTAGAGAGGGAGTGCACAGGGGAGGGGCAGAGATAGGGAGAAAGAATCGGAAGGAGGCTCTGCTGTGTCAGTGGGGAGCCCGTCACAGAGCTCACACTCACAAACCACAGGATCATGACCTGAGCCAAAACCAAGAGCCCTCTGCTCAACTGACTGAGCCACCCAGGCACCTCTAATATGATGATATTTGAGCACAGACCTGAAGAACTGCTGGAGACAGCCTATATGAATAGATCTGGGGGACAAGTACCCTAAGCAAAGGCGATCAGCAAGGGCAAGGTCTCTGGGATAAGAGTGTACTTGACCGATTCAAGGAACAGCTGAGGCCAGTCAGCTGCAAACTGAGCAAGGAGGAAGGTAGTAAGAAGTGAAGTTGGAGATCATGAAGTACCTTATGGAGCACAGTAGTCTTTTTTCCTGTCTCTGATTGAAATGAGAGACAGAAGATGAGATTTCCCTTCCTCTACCCCACTGAAAAAGTCAGTCCTTTATTTCTTTTTATTTTATTTTATTTATTTATTTTTTTAATATATGAAATTTATTGTCAAATTGGTTTCCATACAACACCCAGTGCTCATCCCAAAAGGTGCCCTCCTCAATACCTATCACCCACCCTCCCCTCCCTCCCACCCCCCATCAACCCTCAGTTTGTTTTCAGTTTTTAACAATCTCTTATGCTTTGGCTCTCTCCCACTCTAACCTCTTTTTTTTTTTTCCTTCCCTTCCCCCATGGGTTTCTGTTAAGTTTCTCAGGATCCACATAAGAGTGAAACCATATGGTATCTGTCTTTCTCTGTACGGCTTATTTCACTTAGCATCACACTCTCCAGTTCCATCCACATTGCTACAAAAGGCCATATTTCATTTTTTCTCATTGCCACGTAGTATTCCATTGTGTATATAAACCACAATTTCTTTATCCATTCATCAGTTGATGGACATTTAGGCTCTTTCTATAATTTGGCTATTGTTGAGAGTGCTGGTATAAACATTGGGGTACAAGTGCCCCTATGCATCAGTACTCCTGTATCCCTTGGGTAAATTCCTAGCAGTGCTATTGCTGGGTCATAGGGCAGGTCTATTTTTAATTTTCTGAGGAACCTCCACACTGCTTTCCAGAGCGGCTGCACCAATTTGCATTCCCACCAACAGTGCAAGAGGGTTCCCGTTTCTCCACATCCTCTCCAGCATCTATAGTCTCCTGATTTGTTCATTTTGGCCACTCTGTCAGTCCTTTATTTCTATCTGGGATCAAGTGGAAGGAAGGAAAGGAATACATTACAGTAACCACAACGCCAAGGAAGGAACAGACTAGTCCTGATGAACAACAGACTGCTTTGAAACCTACTTCAAGATCATAACATGTGGCTCCTGCAATTTTTTATCTGAAAACATTGTTAATAGCAGGGTGACATTCATGATTTCCTTCAGTCTAAATTCAGTAACCTTCTATTTTCCCATCAGGTGAAATAGAAACACTAGTCTAAATTCAGCCTAATCATGGTGCTAATAATAGCACACACGTGAAAAGCATCTCTGAGCTACAGATGCCCAATTTTTGCTTCTGAATTGAGCCTTGTTACATGTCCTCCAAGTTCAGGTTAATCCCCATCCCACTGTGAGCAAATTTTAAGGAAAGGCACTGACACTATCTGAGATCTGGAACTCAGAACAACTACCAAGCACAAGCCAGGCAAATGTGCCAGTATGTAGTAACCTCATCATTCACTAGAAAAATTTGCTGTATTTTTAGCAATCACTTCTGAGAAACTCATTTTCCCACATTGAGGCTACTAGAACAATTTTCCCACAGAACTTGCACAAAATTTTACCAGCTAGTTTATTTTTTAAATTTATTTTTAATTTATTTTTTAATATAATTTATTGTCAAATTGGTTTACATACAACACCCAGTGCTCATCCCAACAAGTCCAGCTAATTTGTTTAAATCTCATAACCTTTTACTTTTCCTCCCTTCCTCCCTCTCTCCCTCCCTCCCTCCCTTTCTTCCTTCTTTCCTTTTTTTCTTCCTTCCTTTCCTCCTCCCTCCCCTCCTTCCTTCCCTCCCTCCCTCTCTCCCTTCCTTCTTTCCTTTCTTCCTCTCTCCCTCCCTTCCTCGTATTAATCATAGCATCCTGGCCCTAAACGGTCTCCTTTTTTTTTTTTTAATTTTTTTTAACGTTTATTCATTTTTGAGACAGAGCATGAATGGCGGAGGGTCAGAGAGAGAGAGGGAGACACAGAATCTGAAACAGGCTCCAGGCTCTGAGCTGTCAGCACAGAGCCCGACGCGGGGCTCAAACTCACGGACCGCGAGATCATGACCTGAGCCGAAGTCGGACGCTTAACCAACTGAGCCACCCAGGTGCCCCTAAACGGTCTCCTTTAGAGATGAAGTCTCTCACTGCCTTAGTGAAATAAAGACAAAGACCTTTTACCATGCTTAATTTTAACGGTAAATTAGGCACAAAAGAACATCTGTTTTGAGCAATATTAAGATTGCACTGTACAGCTCAAGTCTTCTTGGTGAATTCTCTTTCTAGTGAAATACTTTTGTGGTCATTGCCACAAAATAGATGAAGAGTATTTTGTCCTTCAAAATGGATGCCAGTCAAGGAGCTAAATGGGAGTTCCTGCTGCCTCGAGTTTCAGCCTATCCTCTTTAGAGCTACTACCACCAGATCCTTATCTTCCCAGACTCACTGGGATACGAAGACTCTCATCTACTGTTCACAATTATTGAGAAAAAAACAATGTAACAGAAATTTAAAATGTGATGATGTCACAAAACATTTTTAAATTCCATCTAGTTCTCTTAGCCTCAGCAATCAGACAAGAAAACGAAATAAAAGGCATCCAAATTGGCAAAGAAGTCAAGCTTTCATTTTGCAGATGTCATGATACTCTACATGGAAAACCCAAAAGACTCTACCAAAAACTGCTAGAACTGATACATGAATTTAGCAAAGTCACAGGATAGAAAATCAATGCACAATAATCGGTTGCATTTCTATACACCAATAATGAAGCAACAAAAAGAAATATCAAGGAATTAATCCCATTTACAATCGTACCAAGAACCATAAAATACCTAGGAATAAACCTAACCACAGAGGTAAAAGATCTGTACACTGAAAATTATAGAAAACTTCTGAAAAAAATTGAAGAAAACACACAGAAATGGGAAAATATTCCATGCTCATGGATTAGAAGAACAAATATTGTAATGTCGATACTACCCAAAGCAATCTACACATTCAATGCAATCCTAATCAAAATAGCACGAGCATTCTTCACAGAGCTAGAACAAACAATCCTAAAATTTGTATGCAACCACAAAAGATCCCAAATAGCCAAAGTAATGTTAAAAAAGAAAACCAAAGCTAGAGATATCGCAATTCCAGACTTCAAGCTTTATTAGAAAGCTGTAATCATCAAGACAGTATGGTAATGGCACAAAGACAGACACAGAGATCTATGGAACAGAATAAAGAACCCAGAAATGGACCTACAAATGTATGGCTAACTAATCTTCAACAAAACAGGAAAGAATATTCAATGGAATAAAGACAGTCTCTTCAGCAAATGGTGCTGGGAAAACTGGACAGCAACATGCAGAAGAATGAAACTAGACCACTTTCTTACACCATACACAAAAATAAATTCAAAATGGATGAAAGACCTAAAAGTGAGACAGGAAACCATCAAAATCCTACAGGAGAAAACAGGCAGCAACCTCTTTGACCTCAGTTGCAGCAACTTCTTACTTAACATGTTCTCCAAAGGCAAGGGAAACAAGCAAAAATGAACTATTGGGACCATGTCAAGATAAAAAGCTTCTGCACAGTAAAGGAAACAATCAATAAAACTAAAATGCTACTGATGGAATGGGAGAAGACATTTGCAAGTGACATATCAGATAAAGGGTTAGTATCCAAAATCTATAAAGAACTTACCAAACTCCACACACAAAAAACAAATAACCCAGTGAAGAAATGGGCAGAAGACATGAATAGACACATTTCCAAAGAAGACATCCAGATGGCCAACAGACACATGAAAAGATGCTCAACATCACTCATCATCAGGGAAATACAAATCAAAACCACACTGAGATACCACCTCACACTGGTCAGAGTGGCTAAAATGAACAACTCAAGAAACAATAGATGTTGGCGAGGATGTGGAGAAAGGGGAACACTCATGCACTCTTGGTGGGAATGCAAACTGATGCAGCCACTCTGGAAAACAGTGTGAAAATTCCTCAAAAAATTAAAAATAGAATTACCCTATGACCCAGCAATAGCACTACTAGGAATTTATCCAAAGGATATAGGGGTGCTGATTCATAGGGGCACATGAACCTCAATGTTTATAGCAGCACTATCAACAATAGCCAAAGTATGAAAAGAGCCTAAATGCCCATCAACTGATGTGTATACAGACATACACACACACACACACACACACACACACACACATTGGGGGGTAGGGAAAATGGGTGATGGACATTGAGGAGGGCCCTTGTTGGGATCAGCACTGGGTGTTGTATGTAAGTGAATCACAGGAATCTACTCCTGAAGCCAAGGCTACACTGTATGTTAGCTAATGACAATAAATTATTAAAACAAAAATCCACCTAGTTCTTCAGGTAATAAATTCTTGTCCTATACTGTCATCTACTTGGAGGCAAGCAAATCTGTCTAATAGCACCTTTCCTGGATTTTCTATCAAGTATTTGTTGAGCATTATAATGTTCCAGGTATTATTCTAGGTGCTGAAGATACAGCAGTAAACCAAAAAAAAAAAAAAAAAAAAAAAAAAAAAAGGTAAAAATCCCTGCTATTGTTTCCAGTGGAGGGAAACATACATTATAAAATTAAATAAATGAAATACATAGCTCAGGAAATTGTGTTGTTGGAGAAAAATAAGCCAGAAAAAAGAAAATAAGAAGGACTTGGAGAAAAGTAGAAGCAATTTTAAATAGGTGGTCAGGGAAGGCATCACTGAAAAGATTCATTTGAACAAACTGGGAGATACATATAAGATGCCCTTTCAGAAGCATTTTGACTTCATGTCATTTCTTCTCTAAAGACATATTCTCTGTGGTGGTTTTAAGGAAACATATTTTTGGCACAAAAACAGACACATAGACCAATGGAATAGAATAGAAACCCCAGAACTAGACCCACAAATGTATGGCCAACTCATCTTTGACAAAGCAGGAAAGAACATCCAATGGAAAAAAGACAGTCTCTTTAACAAATGGTGCTGGGAGAACTGGACAGCAACATGCAGAAGATTGAAACTAGACCACTTTCTCACACCATTCACAAAAATAAACTCAAAATGGATAAAGGACTTGAATGTGAGACAGGAAACCATCAAAACCCTAGAGGAGAAAGCAGGAAAAGACCTCTCTGACCTCAGCCGTAGCAATTTCTTACTTGACACATACCCAAAGGCAAGGGAATTAAAAGCAAAAATGAACTACTGGGAACTTATGAAGATAAAAAGCTTCTGCACAGCAAAGGAAACAACCAACAAAACTAAAAGGCAACCAATGGAAAGGGAAAAGATATTTGCAAATGACATATCGGACAAAGGGCTAGTATCCAAAATCTGTAAAGAGCTCACCAAACTCCACAACCGAAAAACAGATAACCCAGTGAAGAAATGGGCAGAAAACATGAATAGACACTTCTCTAAAGAAGACATCCGGATGGCCAACACGCACATGAAAAGCTGCTCAACGTCGCCCTCATCAGGGAAATACAAATCAAAACCACACTGAGATATCACCTCACGCCAGTCAGAGTGGTCAAAATGAACAAATCAGGAGACTATAGATGCTGGAGAGGATGTGGAGAAACGGGAACCCTCTTGCACTGTTGGTGGGAATGCAAATTGGTGCAGCCGCTCTGGAAAACAGTGTGGAGGTTCCTCAAAAAATTAAAAATAGACCTACCCTATGACCCAGCAATAGCACTGCTAGGAATTTAGCCAAGGGATACAGGAGTATGATGCATAGGGGCACTTGTACCCCAATGTTTATACCAGCACTCTCAACAATAGGCAAATTGTGGAAAGAGCCGAAATGTCCATCAACTGATGAATGGATAAAGAAATTGTGGTTTATATACACAATGGAGTACTACGTGGCAATGAGAAAGAATGAAATATGGTCCTTTGTAGCAACATGGATGGAATTGGAGAGGGTTATGCTAAGTGAAATAAGCCATACAGAGAAAGACAGATACCATATGGTTTCACTCTTATGTGGATCCTGAGAAACTTAACAGAAACCCATGGGGGAGGGGAAGGGAAAAAAAAAAAGAGGTTAGAGTGGGAGAGAGACAAAGCATAAGAGATTCTTAAAAACTGAGAACAAACTGAGGGTTGATGGGGGGTGGGAGGGAGGGGAGGTTGGGTGATGGGTATTGAGGAGGGCACCTTTTGGGATAAGCACTGGGTGTTGTATGGAAACCAATTTGACAATAAATTTCATATATTGGAAAAAAAAGGAAACATATTTTACAGCCTGTGGATCACTTTACATAAATTCAAATATGCTAGCTCAGAGATGACCACTCTCACCATTATTATCTAACATTGTTCCAGAGGAGATAATAGCCAATGAAACTGGTCATTAGAAATTAGGTATAAACATAGCAAATGAGGAGGTAAATATCACAATTTGTAGATTATCTATCAATTGCTTCACTTAAAGGCAGGGCGGTAGGGAACCAATTACAACCAAAAGAGAACTCAGCAGTGTGAACAGTTACAAAATTAATATACAGACTTTAGTTGCCTTCACATGTATTAATACAAACAACAACCAGTCTAAAAATACAAAGGAAGATAAACCCCATTTACAATAAGAAACAAAAGATGGCAAATACTTAGGAATAAATTTGACCAAAAAATGTGCAAGAACTATGAAGGAAATTTTGAAAAACACCACTAAAAAGTACAAACAACCATGAACACATGAAAATTAGTATCAAACTCATGATTAGGAAGATTCAACATCATGAAGATAGCAATTCTCCTTAACTTAGTTATATAGATTTAATACAATCCCAATGAAAATACCATCAGAATTTTTGTTGGAAAAATAGGTAAGTACATTTAAAGTGCATATGCAAAAAGAAAGAAAGCCAAAAGACTTTAGAAATATTTTTATATCTGAAAATATAAAATTAATAATAAAAGGGGAACAAGTCTACTTTATTTTTCTTTTGAAACTTAAACAAATAAAATAGTGTGGTGTCACTGAATGAGTGACAGGTGAATAAAACATAATGGGAGGTCTAGAAATAGACATCAATGTATTAGGGAATTGAGTATAAAGGTGGCATTGCACATCACTGGGAGAAAAAATGGATTATTAAGTAAATGATTTTAGAACCACTAGGTTAGTCATCTATTAAAAAATGTATGTCATATCCTTTATAGTAAAATAAACTTTTGGTACGTAAAAGTTTTAAACTTAAAAAAAAGCACTAGAAACAAGAAAGAATTTTGCAAAAGTAGGTAGGGTCTTACTAAGTATAACACAAAACCTGGAAATCATTAAAAACTGATAAATTCAGATACATAAAAATTTAAAATTTCTGCATGGCAAAAACTTTCGCAAAATTAAAAAGCACACACACACAACAGATTTTCAACAAGTATAGAAAGAAACATCCATACATTGCTGATGGAAGTATAAACTGGTAACCAACTCTATTGAGAGCAATCTGGTACTCTTAAATTTTTAAGTGTATGTATCTTCGACTCAGAAATTCTTTCTAGGATTGTATCTCATTTGATGCATGTGAGAAAATATATGTCCAAAGATATTTATGAGGTATTATTTAAAATATCAAAATATTGGAACAATTGGGATATATCTATATAATGGAATTATATACAACCTTTGAAGAGTGAGCTCCAAGAAGAATGATTTGAAGAATCATTGAGGATGATTTGAAGAACCTTTGAAGAATGATCTGCAAGATCACAATTATCTTCCCTTAGCCCAGGAGCAGAAGCAGAGACCCCAAAACCCAATGGATTAAGTGTGAGACAGAAAAAGTATGGATGTATGCTTCCAGTTTTTTTTGTTTGTTTGTTTCTGAAGAATAAACATGCCTGAAGCTGAGATCAGGGCAAGTGGAGATGGAGAACAGACTTGGATGGAGTCCAGGACTGGAGGTCCTTTCAAAGTGGGGGTGGGAACTTTTTAGTTCCAGGAACAAAGAAAAAGACTCAGTGATGAGTTATTCTTAGTGTGGACCTCACACTGATCACACTAATGCCTCACACTGTTAGTGTGGACATTAACTATTTTACCAACCTGGATACTCTTAAAACGTCCCTTGAAGAGAAAGTGGGACTTAGTGTGGTGACTTTGGACATCCTATGTAGAGATAGATAGCTAAGGGAAAATTCTGTCCCCTGACCAATGTGGAATTGAGTGGAACAATTTGGGAATTTGTTTTTAAGAAGCAATGGATACCCCACAACTGTTAGATATGTCATCCCAAAGAATCTGAACATACTCCCAATTCTCATGATGTCTTCTGGGAAAAGCACTGTTAAAAACAGCTGTCCTGATGAAACTCATTTATAGTGGTGGAATCAGAATAGTGGTTATCCTTCGGAGTAGGTAACATAAGGGAGGGCATATCCAAGAGCCTTTCACAGTACTGAAATGTTCTCTATTTTGATGAATGGTGGTTAGATGAATATGTACATACTTTAAAATGTTTGCTTAAAACTTGCAAGCTTACTATATATAAACTGTACCCCAATTTTTAGGGATATCCTTCTATTCGACCACAACCTACATGGGCCTGGGTTATCCATATTCCTCTTTCTCTCCCATAAAGAATAAAACTAATCTATTCAGCAAAATTTCAATGCCAGACAGTACAAATGCAAAGTCACAAGGAAAACAGAAACACAAATATATTTAGCTGACAGAGAGATCAAAAAAAAGTAAATACTGACTGTGGCTTCATCAAACATTTACAGAACAGTACGGGCCACAACAAAGTAGCTGATAATCAAGATATATGTTAAGATTATATTTGCTTTAGGGCAATTTATTTTCAAATTTGCAATAGGTTTTAAAGTCTTCATTTAAATCTTAACATTTTGTTAAGAGATTACGATAAAATTTTGGTAAACTGTGGGTTTAGAAAACTATAATCTTTTAATGCTTTAAAAAGTACTGTTTAAAATTTTTGAAAAACACTTTCTCAGTTCTGAGATTTTTGCATTTGCATTGCCCTACAGTCCAGGAACAGCTGCCAAACACTCTAGTGGGACTAAGAAAATAAAGTTTAATTCCTTTTCACACTAAATTTCCTTTTCTCTGCATGTATGGAATACTTCTCCACTCTCGGAAGGTATTGTGATTTGCTTCCTTTAATACTGGGTCTCTGCCTGTTTCAGTCAAAACCAAAACACTCCCCACTACCCTATTCTCATTCCCCTTCTCAAAAGAAGTAAATTTTGGCAGAAGAGTAAAGAGCAAAAGTAAGTCATAGGCCAAGGGTGACCAAAGTCAATGACCTCCAGGGCAAACCCACTAAGCTCCCTCCTACCAGAAGCCACAATTTGAGGGGTGTGGGATAAGCAAAGTAACTGCAAAACAAACTGCTACAAAGAAGGAGACTGCTGTAGGAAGAAGGTGCTCATCAAATTCACCCAACAGCACCATTTTGTCCCATCAGCAGTAGTACCTTCTGTAAGGATCCTATGAATTCTGAGCTGATAGCAATAGGAGGCCAAGAAATAATCAGACATCAAAGAGAAGAACTTGATAATATTAATAGCAATTACTCCCAACTTTACTTACTTTTCTTTTTGAAAAAAAAAAAAAATGACAAGGAAAATACAGAATTTATTCCAGCCCTGCTAAAATACATCTACCTGAAATTGTTTCTATTATTTATGAATCAAAAACTCCTTATCAGTTTTTATATTTTGAACATGTAACCATTTTTGTAAAGACTTTACACCTTTGAATCCTCCAGAACAAGACAGCTGTGTTATTGTGGAAAGGGAATTAAACCTAGATCCAGAATATCTCATTTGAAAACCATGGCTTTGTCACTTAGGAAATATGAAATAGGAGAGAATACCTGACTTCACAACGCTGTCATAAGGAGAAAAAAGTTTTATAGCCTGTAACAACCTATACAAATGTAAAGTATGAGACAGGCAGCATTAAGAGGAAAGAAGAGAGGCTTAGATCCAAAGAGATCCTGGTTCGGGGCCCCTGGGTGGCTCAGTCAGTTGAGCATCGGACTTCAGCTCAGGTCATGATCTCACGGTCTGTGAGTTTGAGCCCTGCATTGGGCTCTGTGCTGACAGCTCAGAACCTGGAACCTGCTTCGGATTCTGTGTCTCCCTCTCTCTCTGACCCTCCCCTGTTCACGCTCTGTCTCTCTCTGTCTCAAAAACAAATAAACATTAAAAGAGAGAGAGAGAGAGAGAGAGATCCTGGTTCAAATTTCAGTAGTATCACTTTGACCACGTAAGTTCTCTGAACTCAATTGCCCCGTCTGGATTGTTACAAGGATTAAATATTAACTTATGGAAAGCCCCAGTCACTTAACAGACATCCAATAAATGACAGCTATTATTTTTAAGCTTTTTTCCCTTTCCTTTAGTAATTTTTCATTCATTTATTCAACAGTTACTGAGTAAAAGGCACTGTGCTAGGGTACAATGTTAAGTAAGACATATACAACTCCTATTTTCATGGAGGTGTCCTCTAGCAGTGGGCACAAACAGAAAATTAAAATATAATTTTATGGGGAAAGTATAGGGTCCTAAGGGAACCCAGAAAAGAGACATTTAATCTAGTCTTAGGTTAGTACTGCAGAGGCTTCTCGGAGAAAGTGACACTGCACCAAAAACTGAAAGATGAATAGGAATTAACAAATGGAGGAGAGGTGATAAGGGAAATTTTCTAGGCAAAGATATGTACAAAGACCCAGAAGCAAGAGAGATCACGTTTGTCAAAAAATACCTCAAAATACCTACCAACACATACCCTCTGTTCTGGGATTAGAATACAAATACTACCATGTAAGTCTTTCTGACCTTTCCTTGTCCACTGACATGTCTTTCAGCCTTTCATCTGATAAACAACCATTTCTCCATTGCAGACCTCTGAAGAAAATTTATTTTCATCAACCAAAATCCTATCACAACCGATCACCATTATCAAGTATAAATTCCTGGTTATGTGGTCCAATAATTCACAACATCTATCCTTATTCCAATCTACTGTTACTATAAGCATAGCCTCAGACTAGATGATGATGAATAAATACCACTCTCCACTCTCAATGAGTTTAACGGTCCAATTAGAAAAATAAAATATAAAATAGATTATGCCATAAAACAATATGTGATTAAATATCAATCACAACTGAACCATAAATGTAATAGCCTTTGGTTGTACAATAAATGTGATAGAAATTTAGACAAGGCTAGATCATGATAAAAATCTTATAAATGTCAGTGCAGCTCGGGAGTATTTTTTCACATCATTCAGTGAGGCCTGTGGACTTTTATATACAGACACTGGTAAGTTCATTTGTTTAGTCTTTCAACAAATATTTGAGGGTCTCCTGTTATATGCGCACAACAGGTACAAAGGCAAAACAAAGGTCTTACCGTACAGATCTTGTATTTTTGTTGGCAGAGGAAGCAATAAACAGAACAAAAAATAAAAACTTTACATGTATATCTTATTCAATCTTTGAAACAACTTCACCAAATAGGACTTATCATCCTCCTTTCACAAAAGAGACATGGGATGTCAAATAATTTGTCCAAGATCAGAAAGTCGTGTAGCCAAAATTTTAACCTGTATCTATCAGACTGTCAAACCCACGTCCAATGTGAGCCATTCCACTCCACCGCTGAGACTTCCATTTCCCTGAACCACAGAGATTGCTGGAGGCTTCTGTGGTACATGGTTGGTCCTGAAATGGTGTGTCCAGGATATAGCCAAGTGATTCTCATACTCTCCCTCCCACTGAACTAGGTTGTGAGCTATTTCTTACTCCTGCAGTGTTCTTTCTCCCATCTGCATTGCTTTCAATTGTGATTTTGGTTTCCACATCAATGTATATATCCGTGGGCTCCATTCTATGCAATTCCCTTCTCTGCTTTTAACATCTTCAACAAATTCTCCATTCATTTTCCTCATTCACCCAAAATACCAGATTCCTGGTATTCCTCATTCACCCAAATTCCTCATTCACCCAAAATACTAGATTATAGCACTGTACTCCCCTTCAAAGTTATGGCACTAATGGGCAATGTAGCAACTGTGCTATGTTGGAAGGACTATTGTCTTTGGACTTATACCTGTTAACAATAGCTCTACCATGAAGCACTTAAGTGCCTGGTCCTCTCCTACACTATCTCATTTCATCTTTTCAATAACACTGTAAATTATTAAAAACTGTTCATGTTTTACAGATGAGGAATGAAGGTTCAGAGAGGCTGATTACTTGTTGAAGGCCAAGGTATAGTAAATACACGTCTTCCCATGTGCGTCCAACTTCAGCTCAGGTCATGATCTCACAGTCTGCGAGTTCAAGCCCCGCATTGGGTTCTGTGCTGACAGCTCAGAGCCTGGAGCCTGCTTCAGATTCGGCGTCTCCCTCTCTCTGCCCCTCCCCTGCTCATACCTCTGTCTCTCTCTCTTTCTCTCAAAAGTAAATAAACGTGAAAAAAATTAAAAAAAAAAAAAAAAGAAAAGAAAGATCTTTCATAAGATCCTTTCTGGTGCAGACATCATACAGGCATCCTTTCTACAGAGCACTTTCCAGTGATCCAGTCTCTTCAATTCCTGGCTTTGTCACATACAAATTGGGACCACGGTGAGCCTGTTTTCTCATCTATAAAAGGGAATACTACTATTTACCTCACAGAGTTATTGTGATGATTTAATGACAAAGTATGTAAAAGTCCTTTGCAAACAATAAAGCAACTTACAAATAAAATGTTCCTTAAACTTCTTTTACAAGTTAAACCTGTAAAAAATCTCGTCTTTGAATTTGTCATTGTAAATTGATTCCCCTTTATATACATATACATATATATATACATGTATATACATACACATATATATACATATACATATGTGCACATATATACATGTATATATATAATAAATATAAGTTATAAATTACAAATCAGTGATATATATACATATACATATATGTATATATATCACAAATCAGTGATACATACATATATATATATATATGTATCACTGATTTATAATTTCAGATTTAGAGGGTGCCTGGTGGTGGTTCAGTTGATTAAGCGTTGAACTCATGATTTCAGCTCAGGTCATGATCTCTGGTTCTTGAGTTTTGAGCCCTGCGACCGGCCGTGTGCTGACAGTGCAGAGCCTGCTTGGGATTCTCTCTCTCCCTCTGCCCCTCCCCTGTGCGCATGCATACTCTCTGTCTCTCAAAATAAATAAACTTTAAAAAATAATAATTTCAAATTTAAATAGAGCAATATATCCACAGCTTTTCCTACTAGGCAAACTTGTTTTACATTACCACTAAGACTAACCTTGCAATGTAAGTTTTCCTCAAATTCTTTTAGAAATGGAGGAAAATAGTCAACTTTGGAACAGCTATAAGAAAATGAATTTCATCTTAAATGTGCAGTTATATAAATTAAAATGGCCTGCAATAGGCCTAGTTTTCAATCAATTTTCTTATAGTTTTATTAAAAGTTACACATATATTTAAAATGCCAATATAATACAAAACATTCATTAAGCACTTAACATTTCTTAATCCATTTAATAAAGTTCTTCAGTTACAGGAAAAGGATAATTTAACAAAGAAAAGTTTAACAGTTAAAGGAAAATTAGTGTAGAAACTATAAAACAATATAGTCCAGAGAAAAACTATAGAAAGTATAGATAAAATAGATTACATTTTATTACCTATAAAATGCCGACACGTATGCTCATTTAAAACTGATCCATGGGTATTATATTATGTCCCTTTATTCATGTAAATGGAAAATTAGATCTCTCTATTTACCTTCCATTTAGTTAGCTTTCAAATTCATTTTAGTATGTTAATCTTAAAGTCTGTCATTTCCAGGATTGTTTTTGTGCTTCTTTCCTTGGCATTCATATTGTTTCCCTTTCTTTTCCAAGAATTTTATTCTAAAAAGCACATAAAAATGTGTGAGCAAATACATATGTGTGTGTGTACATGCACAGTATTTGCATCTTTTTCTAAATTAATATATTTCTTGACAATATAAATCAAATCAGGACAGAAGGTTCATCCCTTCCTCACCCATTAAGGCAAAAAGGTGGAAATAAATGTCTTTTGTACTGCATAAGCCCATCTCATTAAATGAAAACTCTTAGTGTTTTACTTACAGCTAATGTCCTTCAGACTGCTTTGTGGTGATATGTTTTTTCAGCAATGACGTCTGGAAAATCAAAGAAATTCAGTTTTCTACCTTTTAAGCTTCTTATATCTCTCTGAATGATGCAGGCTCAAGAGTTGCCAAATGAGATGGGCAAAGGCAGCCAAACAGGGCTTCCTAGCCAACCTAAAAATAGCAGGTGGTGGTGGGCAGATATACCATTTCTCTCTTGCTCTTTTTCTTCTTTTCCCTAAAGCTAGGTACCATAAATACGGCTTATTCAATATTAAAACAGTACAAAAAGAACTATATTCTCTCTTGTCCTAATCTCTAAACATGTGGTCAGTTAGGAAAATTTGCACATTTTGCTAAGGAAGATGAGAAAGTCAGGGCAAAGCTATATTCTGTATTTCTTACAGGAAGGTTTCCTTCCATACCCAACTTCCATTTGTTCTGAAAGTAAATCAGACCATAACTTCTGGAATCAAGAATTGCCTTTGCCTGTTGGAGCACTTTGAATAGTAACTATTAACATGTGTACGTTTTATAGTTTAAAAAGTCTTGTCACTGATTTTATGTTATTGGCTCCTTACAACAAGCTTATGCTTTGGAAAGGTTCTAGCATTACAATTTGAAAAATGAGACAACTGAGGCTCACAGAAGTTGTAGCTTGCCCAAAACTATCCAGATTAAAAAAAAAAAAGGTAGATCTTCTGTTTTTCGATTCTACTTTTGTGACACACACACACACACACACACACACACACACATAAACACACCTCCCTAAAGATTCCAACATAATGAAATTTAAGGTTTTAACTTGTAAAGTTTCACACATATGTATGTACATATATATATTATAAAATTGATATGTATATCAATTATGGGGAAAAAGTTTTCCTTGGATTAGCGGTCCTTTACAATTCAAAAGTTTAAAAAAACATGAAAATATGAATTTACTAATGATATTAAGCATAAAATGATTTCTTTAAAGAAATTCATTTTTTAACTTATTATCACTTGTGCTTGCTTCAGCAGCACATATACGAAATTATTATCATTTAACAAAAGAAATAAAATAAGGAGTTATGGGCATTTAAGTTTTGTTTGTTGAAGATGGGAGAAAAGAGCCTAGAAGGAAATACTAATGTGCGAGTTGGTTATCTCTCAGTGGTAAGATTACAAAGACTTTTTTCTTCTCCTATTTTCTGCACATTTCAAATTTCATATAAGCAAGAAATTATGGTCGTGATTGCATTTTCCTCTTTTCTTTTACGTTTATTTGAGAGAAGAGTGTGTGCAGGGGAGGGGAAGAGAGAGAGAATCCCAAATGGGTTCCACTCTGTCAGTGTGAGCCTGATGTGGGGGTTCAATCCCACCAACCACGAGATCGTGACCTGAGCCGAAACCAAAGAGCTGGCCGCTTAACTGACTGAGCCACTGAGGCTCCCCATTAATCGCATTTTCAAAAATAATTTAGACATAAAAAATTTTCTACAATATAAGGGAAAAAAGCAGGACACAAGATTGAATCTACAATACGATCTCAACTTGGTTTTAAAAAAATGTGGTTTTCTTGGTAGATTCAAGTAGCTAAAGCTGGAAGGTAACAGTTTGCTAGGATAGTGTTACCTCTGAGAGGATCCAAGAATTATCTTCTTTTTAAAAAAAATTTTTTTTAAACATTTTATTTATTTTTGAGAGAGAGAGAGAGAGAGAGAGAGAGATTGTGAACAAGGGAGAGGGAGAGAGAGAGAGAGAGACACACACACAGAATTCTAAGCAGGCTCCGGGCTCTGAGCTGTCAGCACAGAGCCTGATGTAGGGCTTGAACCCACAAACTCAAGATCATGACCTGAGCCAAAGTTGGATACTCAACCAACTGAGCCACCCATGCCCCTAAGAATTATCTTCTTATTTGAACATCTGTGCAATCTGCAAATTATTCTAACAAGCATATTGTACTTTTATAAAGAATAGGACAATGTTTAGGTTTATTGTCATTTAATTTCCAATGGAAATTAAGTGGAAGTAAAAAAAAAAAAATCATCCCAAATTATAAATCAGCAGAAAAATATTAGTATACCCAAATTGTAATTTTTAAAACTTTTAGCTTTATGTCCATTAAGTTAGGTACAGGTATCTGTCACTAAACATAAAAGATGAGGGTCAATATATTTTGTCAACAACCAAATCTTTAAAAAACTCTGAATGAGGGGCACCTGGGTGGGTTGAGCATCCAATTTCAGCTCAGGTGGCGATCTCACCGCTCAAGTTCAAATTGCGCATTGGGTGCTCTGTTATCACCAGACCCTGCTTTGGATCATCTGTCCCCTCTCTCTCTGCACCTTCCTTGTTCATGCGCTCTCTCTCTCAAAAAAAATTAACATAAACAAACAAACCTGGTTACATTTTCAATATGGAATTCAGGATTTAGAGTCTGAATGTAAACAAAAGCCCTCTAAAGATCACAAATATGTACAAATATAGAAATTAGGTCTATGTATATACATGTGCACACACATGAGAATGTATACACAGTGGATGGGTGTAAGGAAGTGGAATTTCTAGTAGACTGTACTTTTTTCTTTATAATTTTCTAGATTGTTTAATTTTCCATACTAAACACTGCTTTAGGACCCATGAAGTTAGGAATGCTCCTTCTCTCCTTTTCATTGATTACTTTGTTTGCAATAAAATAGCAACTGCAGAAGACCAATAGAGATGAAAGGTTTCATTCACTTTCTTTTCAGTCCCTATTTAATAATATCAATTATTACCTTGGTATTACCTGCACTGTTCCACCAAAGATGGCATTCATAAACTGTCTGAATAGTACTGAGGTCCTGACCAGGTAAGAAACCAATGCAGGATTTTTGCCTGCAGCCTACAACCATGCCCTTGTAGGAACAACTGGGTGACAGTTTGGGTGGGATGGGGAATAGTTTTTATCACTAACCCAGGGAAGAAATATTAGACTCATAACACTAACCATAATATTCTTTTATTCAAATAAGAAAAGAGTAATAGGCTTCTCACTTCTACAAAAATAAAAGAACAAGGGCAATTTCAAACAGACTTTAAAGATAATTTATACATACTGAGAGTTCTTTTTTGCAACCCATGTTCTAGTAAGGAGTACAAAGATCTGTATGTACTTTGTTTAAAAACAATGCATAAAAGCATAAGCTATTAATCTCATCTACTTCCCAAGAGAAGGAAGGTCTCTTGGTGTTAGAGGAGTATCAAGTATCATTTCCCCTGAGAGTTTTCCATAACAAACATTTATGGTTTTTATAACCTGAATACAATAAAGCTACTTGTATATTTTAAAATATACTTTTATATTTTAAAATATACTTTTAAAAGTAAAAGAAAAATATCAAGAATGTAGGTAGCAATCTATCTCCTTTATGTACCTTCCAACTTCCTCAAGGGGGAAAGTAATTCCTTTTCAAAAAAAATTTTTTTAAATGTTTATTTATTTATTTTGAGAGAGAGCACGTAAGAGAGCAGGGGAGGGCCAGAGTGAGGGGGAGAGAATCCCACTTGTCAGCACAGAGCCTGACACGAGGCCCAATCCCACCAATCATGAGATAATGAAATGAGCCCAAATCAAAACTCAGACACTTAACAGACTGAGACACCCAAGTGCCCCCAAAATATATATCCTCTTTTGTTATTAGTATTTTTTTTATTTTTTATTTTTAGTAAAACCAATTCCTAACAACTTAAGAATGTAGGAGATTAATAAAATATTTTCAGAATGATGAATTTAATATTAAATGAAGTGCCTAAGTTTTAATTTTTATACCAAAGACATTCTCTGGAGAGTCTCAACCACCACTCCAATCCCACTCACCAGAGGTAACCACAATGAATGGTTTGGTGAATCTCTCTCTACACAAACATATACCATACATACATACCATATACCGTAAAACCTTGGATTATGAATAACTTGTTCTGAGAGTGTCCCACAAGACAAGCAAACATTTCTAATAAATTTTAACTTGATAAACAAGCAACATCTTGCAATACAAGTAGTACGTGATGCCAAATGTCATAAGATCACAACCGAGCCAATGGTTCTTGAAATTCGCTTTGATATACGAGTGCTTTGGATTACAAGCATGTTTCCAAAACTAATCAGGCTCACAAACCAAAGTTTTACTGTATATATGTATATGTATGTATAGAGGCATATAGAGATACATACTATCTATAGTAATTGATGGATATAGATCTATCTCTATATCTATCTGTCTATCCATCTATGGAGAGAGAAAGGGGATCACACTGTAACTATTCCACTTAAAAATATATAGTGGATAGGGGAGCCTGGGTGGCTCAGTCAGTTGAGCATGGAACTCTTGATTTTGCCTGAGGTAATGATCTCACAATTCATGAGTTTGAGCCTTGTGTCAGGCTCTACACTGACAGCATGGAGCCTGCTTGGGATTCTCTCTCTTTGCCTCTCCCCTGTTTGCGTGTTCTCTCTCAAAATAAACATACACACACACACACACACACACACACACATATATCCATATGTATATACATACATATACAATTTCATATACAATGGATATCCTACCATAGTTCCACCTTATTCATTCTTCTGTAATAACTCCACAAACTTACCAATTTTCCAGATGCTTTCAGCCACCAAAACACTGAATGAAAATAACAGTACTAATAGTAATAGCTAACATTTATTGAGAATTGTTCTAAATACTTCACATATACTACACATTAAAATTGCACAACTTTACAGATACATACTATTACTTATGTCATTCTTATAGGAAATTAAAATATATTACCTGTCCAAGGTTATAATGACTTTCCCAAAATTAGTAAGTTTAAGGGCCAGGAATTGAAGCAGCAATTTGTCTTAGGAGCCTGTGTTCTTCACCAATACTGACTCTGTGATGTTAAAAATATTAAAAATAAATTCTTACTTAACAATGACTGACTGTTGGTATGTATCAGATGTAAAGATAATAGAACACAGTGTTTTGGTGTTTTAAAAACTATACCAGAACCTTCTATACTTAGTAGTGCCTTCAAAGTAATCATACCAAGAGGTTATATATTCAGTTTAGAATCTGCCATTAGTCAAAACATTTGAATTAGTTAAAAACATACAAATTTGCTTTACATATATTTCATAGACTGAAAAAGGAAAGAGATCTAAGTGTCTTACTATTACCTTCTTTTATGGCTCAAAGAGGCTTTTTCCCAGTTTTACCAGCCTTTTAATTCACTAAACTGTCACTAAATGATTTATGGTCATGAAAAAACAAAAAACAAAAAAAACTATATAGTCACAGAAAAGATCCTGAATCACATTTTTGAAATCTATGACTCAGACTCTAAACTCAGATCCAAGAGTGTTATGAATAATGGCAGAATCTTTGAAATAAATAGTCTCTCAAGGTAACTATTCTGAAGAAGACAATACTCTGTTGCCTGTTTAAGGTCAAATCTGTTAGAAGCTGGTTACCATACTCAACAGATTTATTTCATTCACTAATTCAGCAACCAGTTCATGTCAGCCATTAGCAAAATAATAACTTATGCCCATACTGGCTATTCTGTTCCCGAGCCAGATTTGCTAACTAGTATTCTAAGCGCTGTATAACATAACAAGATAGCATTGCTGTACCAAGTGGAGCATTAATTGTTTTATAACATTAGCCAATTTCCTAATTTACTCTTTTAACATAAAGTGATTCCATTCTAGCTGACCGTAACAGCAAGGACAAAATGGCAGTTTTAGGAGATGCTTTACCTTTGAATGAAACTTACTAGTTTTGAACAAGAGATGGCAGTAAAAACAGTGCATACGTACGTATATAGATATATTCAACACCGCCAAAGCACCCTCACTACCAACATTTTGAAGTGATGCCAATTAACATTTAAAGGTGTTATGTCTCAGAAGATGGGTCAAAGATCAGGTTTCGACTACTTCTGTTACCCAATCACTTTCTTGACAGTAGTTTTGTTAAGAAAATCTTTTTTCTTGAAAAAATAGTCATCTTATTTAAGCTTCGTGTAGTTCCACTGAATAGTAAAAATAAATGTAAGCTTCTTTGTATACACAATTGCTAAATAAATGGTAAACAATTTTGCAAGACAGCCCTTAATATGACGTCTAATTAGTAAATATTAGAATATTAAATTCCCTGTCAACCTGTTAAGCATAATTATCCAACCATAAAAAACAACTGGTATTCCTCAATCGAATACTTGGAGAAGCAGCTGGAAGCTGTATAGCGGACTTTCTTAGAGTAAAATATTTCTAAAAGCATTGCCTTTTGATTGCCTATATTTAATCTAGCAGCTCATTTTCTTTCCCCGACCCCTCTGTATTTGAACATGTAAAATCTCACTCAATTAAGTATTTATTAATCAATTAATGCTTTTCTCTGGCAATAGAAAAGACCTCTCATGAGCTCCTGTCTTATTCCAACCACTCACCATAAAAATAATTTTGCTTGGATTACAGCCAGAGCAGAGGTAATAATCAAGTATATAATGACCTCATGTGGCAAATGACGATAACTACTGATTTAACTATGAAATAATTATGGGCTTAAACTACTTTTGCTATAGAATTTTCAGTTTTCAAATTGTTATTTGAAATGGGCATTAAATACTGCCTAGAATTAAGGAAGAAAAGAAAAATGACCTTACATACAAAGAGCAGAAGTTTAAAAAAAAAAAATAAAAGGAGAGGTAAAAATAGAGTCACTATTGACTAAAATAAAATGAACCTACATGGTAGAGTCAAAATATTTGGGTCTTTGTTTCAGCTTTAATTTTTGTGGGATCTTGAGAAATCCCTTAGGCTTTCACATCTGTGAAATGGTGTTAAATTCTGTCTACTAGAAACTTGTAAGGCTAAAAGATGGTTATATGAAAGGATTTGATAATATCTTGTATTCATATGGTGCTTTTATCTTACTTATGGTACTTACTATTCTACATATAAAACATTTTTAAGCTCATCTGAAAACTAAACCAAAAACGAAAGTACTGTTACCTAGTTTTACTTCTAATTGTCACCTCTTATTCTAGTGCAGTGGACATTGATTGGTGTAGTACTTATCATATTCTATGCACAGAACTAATATTAAATAAATTCAAGGAATAGCCATATTGCTAATAACTTCCTTGAGAATGGTCTTAATTCTTAAAAATAAAAAATGCTTCAATATTTATCAATTTAAAATTTGCCAAAGCAGAATTTGGTGTTATTTTGCGAAATCTGAACCAAATCCACAACCTCTTTGATGGAATATGTTCTGAGAACATTAATATCACATTAAGAATTTATAACTCAATAAACATACAATTATAGAGCTGCAGTCACAATAATCTAAAAAATGGTGGGAGAAAGGGAGTAGGTAAAATTTATTCAAATTCAAATTACATACCTATCCTTCACTTAATGTCTTTATTCCTGAAAGCACCTCACTAAGTAAAAAGCTTTAAATGAAAACTTTTCCCATTCATTTTAATAGGACCCATTATATTATATACCAAGATACCAAAAAAGTATCGATGAAAAATAACAAGTTTATAAGCAATAAGTAAATGGACTGTACATAAAATATATTGTAAAAACGGTTTATTGTACGTGCCAGGTGGAAAATTTGATAGTGGGGGGTGGTTAGTAGAGAAGAATAAAGGAATCATTCTTTGGAATCTAAATTATACTTTCTGTACCATTTCCCTCCACCAATTTTCCACACTTTTGGGGACTAATTTAATGGTTATCTTGCATTCAAACTGCACTTAAAATTAAGTTATAACAACAACAACAACAACAAAAACACCCTTCAGGGAACTTCAAAACACATGGAAATACCATCTGAACATAACAGAGTCTTACAAGATGCAACCTCTTCATTCTTCTCCTTTGACATGCTTATGCAGAGCAAAATAACCTGACACATAATTCACATGTATTCAAAGTGATAATCTCTGTATAGAAAGTGTTAAGTAAATTAGTATGTTTTTGTCTGAGACAGGAATGTTTAAATATTGATTTTTATTGCATACTTGTTTAGTGTGTTTTGGAGTATGAGTTTGAGTAGGGCAAGTCTTCGCACCCAAAGAGAGAAAAGAGTGATTCTCTATAAAATGACATAACTTTCCAAGAGATATTATGGCAAAAAGTTATTAACTGAACAGTTCTTATGTGGCGGGGTGGGGGGGGAGTGGAGACTGTATTTGGCATTACTAATCTCAGTACTTTTTATAATTAATGACAATATTCCAAGGAACTACACAGAATAAGGAAGAAATTATATCAACCTTGCCTTCATTTCTCAATATTAAACTATCTAACTGATGATGAGAAAAAATTTCATTGTAGAAATACATACTTGAAAGAAAAAAAACCTTATTAGGGTTAGCCTTAAAAAGCCTCCAAAGTATTATTAAACCTAAGTAGCTCAGGCCTCTAGGAAACACAAAATTATACAACTTCAAGACTTACTATAAAGCTAATCGAAACAGTATGGTATTGGCAAAAGAACAAACAGATCAATGTATACACAATCAAGTGATCTTCAACAAAGGAGCAAAGGCAATATGATGAAGCAAAGATTATCTTTTCAACAAATGATGTTGGAACAACTGTATATCCACATACAAAAAAAAAAAAAAAAAGAAAAAAGGAATCTAGACTCTGACCATACACCCTTCACTAAAATTAACTCAAAATGGATCATAGACCGAAATGTAAAATGCATAGTTCTAAAACTCATAGAAGATAACACAGGAGAAACCCTAAATGACCTTGGGTATGGCAATGACTATTTAGAAGCAATACAAGATATAATCCATAAAAGGGGTGCCTCGTGGCTCAGTGGGTTAAGCATCTGACTCTTAGTTTTGGCTCAGGTCATGATCTCACGGTTCTTGAGTTCAAGCCCCCCATCAGGCTCTGCACTGACAGTGTGGAGCCTGCTTGGGATTCTCTCTCTCTCCCTCTCACTGCCCTTCCTCTGCTCACATTGTCACCGTCTCTCTCAAAATAAAAAAGATAAATTTTTTTTAAAAACTTAAAAAAAAAAAGAAAAATAGTAATCTTTAGGAGAAATAATAAGCTGGACTTCATTAAAATTAAAAATTTCTGCTCTGTGAAAAACAATGTCAAGAGAGTAAGCTAAATCACAGACTGGGAGAAAATATTTGCAAAAGGCACATTTGATAAAGAAGTGTTATCAATAGTATACAAAGAACTCTTAAAACTCAATAAGAAAATGAACCCAATTAAAAATGGGCGAAAGACCTTAACAGACATCTCACCAAAGATATACAGATGGCAAATAAACATATGAAAAGATGGTTAACATCATGTCATAATGACATTGCAAATTAAAACAAGATATAACCATATACCTATTAGAATGCAAAAATCCAAACCACTGACAACACCAAGTACTGACAGGGCTGTGAGACAACAGATCACATTCATTACTGGTAGGACAGCAAAATGATACAACTATTTTGGTGGACAGTTACCAAGTTTCTTAAAAACCTAAACATACTCTTACCATACAATCCAGCAATTGCACTGGTTGGTATTTACCCAAGTGAACTGAAAACCTATGTCTATACAAAAATCTACACACAGGGGCACCTAGGTGGCTTAGTCGGTTAAGCCTCTGACTCTGGCTCAGGTCATGATCTTGCGGTTTGTGGGTTTGAGCCCCGCGTTGGGCTCTGAGCTAACAGCTGGAGCCTGGAGCCTGCTTCAGATTCTGTATCTCCTCTCTCTGACCCTTCCCTGCTTGCACTCCGTCTCTCAAAAATAAACACACATTTTAAAAAATCTAGATGTCTGTAGCAGCTTTATTCATAACTGCCAAAACTTGGAAGTAACCAAAATGTCTGTCAGCAGGAGAGTGGATAAACTATGGTACATTGAGACAATGGATTATTCAGTGCACCCACCTCCAAAAAAAACCCCCCAAAACAAGCTATATGAAGGCATGGAAAGAAGCCATGGAGGAAACTAAAGGCAAATTGCTAAGTGAAAGAAGCCAATCTGAAAATGCTACATACTGAATACTTCCAATCATATGACCCTCTCAAAAAGGCAAAACAATGGAGACAAAAAGATTAGTGGTAGCCAGAGGTTGGATGGGGTGATGAACAGAGCACAGATTTTTGGGGGCAGTAAAACTATTTTTGTATGATACTACAGTGGTGAATATATGTCATTATTCATTTGTCAAAACACACAAATGTACAACACTGAGTAAACCTGAATGTAAACAATGGACTTTGACTGATAATGTGTCAATGTAAGTTCATTGATTAAAACAAATGTACCACTCTGGTGGGGGATGTTGATAGTGGAAAAGGCTGTACAAATATGGGAGCAATGAGTATATGGGAACTCTACTTTATACTTAATTTTCTTGTGAACCTAAAACTGCTCTAACAAATAAAGTCTATTAAAAAGTTTAAAAAAAAAAAAAAAGGATAAGACTGGTAAAATCCAAAGTCTGTAGTCTAATTTAGCATTTTCTGGAGGTAATAAAATTTGTATCTCTATATAAAAAAATGCTTTGGGATGATTTGTCCCTTAAAATATGACAGACCTATTTTCTAGGGGGCTCAGTATACAGTGCTTAAAGTTTCAGACACAGATGAGAATATCCTGAATGAGGGAATGTCTTATACAATTAAAATTACCTTCTTAGAAGAGTAAAGTATAAAAAGTAGTACATGCACTCTGATGAAACATGAAATGAAACGGGAAATAGGATCCAAGAGATAATACAGACCACTAGGCTCAACACTCTTGTACCCACTCAATGGCACAGCTTTTATTTTGAATCATAACAAATAAATTTTTTAAGCTTTTTTTTTCAATTCTACAGATATAAAGTCATTAAGTTAAACATTTCTAGAGGTTACTAAAAATCTCTAAATTATGTCTAAAGCAGAACAATGTAATATATATAAACCTTTGTTACCTTTTTATATTCATAATATTTTCTTCAAAAGTAGAATTTTTAAAAGATGTAATCATTTCAATGAGTATAGCTCCATCACAGTTCATGAGATTGTATTTATTATGCTAATATTTAAACAAATTCATTTGTATCAAACACAAACAAAAAATACCCATACAACATCATGAGACAATTTCAATATTCATGAAGAATATAGGATTTGAAATAAAGTGTCCCTTACAAAGATCAGTGCATCTAGACTGTTTAACCTACAAAATCATCATCTTAGACTATCAAAAAAAACCAAAACAAAACAAAAATGACATTTTAAAAAGGAAAATGATAGTTTCAAAGGCAAAGTGTCTCTTCCACTCATTTCAAAAACAGAGCTTTTCTAAAATCTAAGTAGAAAGGTTAAAAACATAGAAAAAACACTGCACCTTAACTGAACAAACTTGAAAAAACATTTTATCTCTAGACCTAAAATGAAACCATGCAGATTTTTAAAAATTACAACTATTCTACCTCCTTGTCTTCCTAATGTCTTTCCTAATATATATTTAACAAAAATGATAATCCTTTCAAAATATAGAACATATAAAGCAAGACCATTATTATCAGTAATTTAAAGGAAGAGAAAAAAAATCTAAGTTATAACCCTACAGAGAAGCACAGCAAACTGTGAAGTAAAGAATGATCATGATGTTCTCAAAGCAGAAATGTTGTGACTTTCATTTAAACTTTAAAAGAGCAGGCTGCTGGGGTACCTGGCTGGATCATTTGGAAGAGCATGCAACTCTCGATCTTGGGGTCGTGAGTTTGAGATGAATGTTGGGTATAGAGATTACTAGAAAAAAATAAATAAAAACTTAAAAAAAATAAATTAAATAAAACAGTAGGCTACCTAATTAATCCAGACAGTAAGGAAAGCAGGATAGGGCAAGAAGTAAGAGCTGGACAAAAGAGGAGCACCTGGGTGGCTGCTGGTTGAGCATCCTATTTTGATTTAGGTTAACATTATGATTTCAGGGTTCATGAGATCGAGACCCACATGGGACTCTGGGCTGACAGCATGGAGTCTGCTTGGGATTCTCTTTCTCTCCCTCTGTCTCTGCCCCTTCACTGCTCATACTTATACTAGCTTTCTCTCTCTCAAAATAAACACTGGGGGGGAAAAAACCCTACCATGTGACAAGCTATTTTCTTAAAAAAAAAAAAAAAAAAGAGCTGGACAAAAGAGACTACACCGCTAAGAAGATAATCTACCTTGTGTCTCTTTTGACTTCTTACCACATGTAAAGTTAAAGAAAAACTAGTTCCCATTACAGGGGACATTCCCAGTACAGGGTCAATAAAAAATAAAATGGAAAAACATCCCTTGCTATGTTCCACTAACGTTTTACCTATGAAAATGGGAAGAAATTTAGGGAAAACTATACTTTCACCTCAAATAAGTTAAAGACAGTTATATTTTAAACCAATCTTTTAACTATAAGACGAATATCCCATTCTAAAAAGAATGGTCTGAGAAGACAGAAAGTAGGTAGCTACTAAGCTCCATATAAATTGAACCTTTATACTCATTTATCTTTTAATTACAGAAACATTTTAAGTTATCATTTCCTCTTTAATCCTCTAAAATCCCATGCAAAAAGATGAATGAAGCCTCACCCATACCACAGATGTAGAAATAAAAGCAGAAAAAAGATTAAATGACTTATAAGCTAGGCTTCACCATTACAAAATGGGAACAAAGTCTGACCTGCTCCTTTGTTAATGTGTTAGAGGCCCATTAATAAATATCAATGAAGTGATTAAATACTAAGCTGGTATTATCTTCCACATAAATTAAAAGGAAGGGAACACATGTGATCAAAAGTATTTAAAACTTCATAATCCTTTTTTAGGGATTCTTTAAATTCCACTTTTCACCTTTAAAAGGTACACTAATTTACACAGGACACCTTACCATTTACTATGTAACATTAAAGTTCTCAGTTAAGACACTGGTCACCAGTGAAATAAGAAGCACCAGGAAAAGAAAAAGAAAAAAAAAGCCAACCTGCTGAAGGGAAAGGTAGAAGGAGGCTGGATCCTTTATGATGTAATTTAGCCAGCACTTACTCTGGAAACACCTACCTCCAGACTTCTGTCGTGAGAGATAATTAAATGTCTTTATTTTTGTAAAGCAAAAAAGAAAAGAAACTACTCGTAAGCTTTTATATAGAATTCATCAAAACAATTATTTTTTTCTTGAAACAAAAATGGTAAAAAACCTGGGTTTTCTAGAGATTTGTATGAATATGGAACGACGAAGATACACAAAGCTGAAGTATCTGGAATCATTTGGCTGCCTGTAGTCTTCAGCAAAATCACAAAGTGCTCAAAAATTCTTTGACCTGAAGGGAGGAAATAAATATTAGTATAATTCCTTGACAAATTTGAAATATCTAATATTCATCCCTATTTTATAGTACATAACAGTTGAAGACCCCAACTGTATAAGTAACTCTATCACAAAGATACAGCGTTTATTTTCAAAGAAATATTACTAAATACTTCAGTAGTAAAAGATAAATGACTTAAAATGTCATTACAGGAGTTATTTATATCTAAGATTAATATAATTCTTTAACAGCCATAACACAAATTTCATAATCTCCTTATAATAACATAGACCAATGACATGCAGCTTTAGCACCAAAAATATTAGTAATCGTGATGGTTTAAACAACTCTGAAAGGTCCAGACATGCAAAGTTTGTAATTTTTCAGAAGCACAAATTTGAATCATATTTACAATCTGTAATATTAATATGTAAGGAAGGGTCATGTACATTGTGAACGTAACCAACTGCCCAACATCACAATGCAACAAGATTCTGTTCTCTACAAATTCTAGATGACACAGTAATTCTTCTGAAGAAACAAAGATTCTGCCTTAAACACTGTGGAATATATAGAACTGTCGAATCAATATGTTGTAAACCTAAACTATATATAACATACTATGTCAGTTATGTATTTCAATAAGGAAAAAGAGAAAGCCAACTACTAGCATTATTAATGAAAGTAAAAGTAAACAGTAACATTTAAAGGTGATTCTTAGTCAAAACACAAAAGTGTTAGATAAAGAAGCTGTCCTATAGATCCACTCTGAAGGCAATGGCCAGTTTAATTTTCATTTATTTTAATAGTATCATAAATGAATTGTATCCTATATTTTTAACATCATTAATGGTATAAAGAGGTCATTTGAATTTTCCAAATATGCTTTACTTTATATCATGGGAAAAGCAACTACATGCTACAGAGTAGTTAAATAATAAATGTTGACATTTTCAAAATTCTTGAGATATAGCCTTTATGAATGCCAGGTTCCTGTTAAAGTAAATATATATTTTGTGAAGGAGAAAAAAAATCAAATTTCTCTCAAAACTAAACAAAGTAGGGGCGCCTGGGTGGCTCAGTCGGTTAAGCACCCAACTTCGGCTCAGGTCATGATCTCACAGTCCGTGAGTTCAAGCCCTGCATCGGGCTCTATGCTGACAGCTCGGAGCCTGAAGCCTGCTTCAGATTCTATGTCTCCCTCTCTCTGACCCTTCCCCATTCATGCTCTGTCTCTCTCTGTCTCAAAAATAAATAAACATTAAAAAAAATTTTTTTAAAAACTAAACAAAGCAAAAAACTGTGGCTTCTTTAGACCTTGGATCATCACCAAGTTAATTAACATGGATAATGGGATCTTTATTATATGATTCCCATTATTATTCTCTCTCAAGTGTACATCAATAGGTTTTCTCCCACTCCCTTTATCATTACAAGCAACACTCATTAATAGAATATAGTCAACTCCCAAATATGTGGAGGATAGATTAACTATGAATACGACAATGATTCAATGATCAGGCATGCCAATTTATCACTGACAAGGTCCCACATAAAAGTCAAAACTAAAAATTCTTTAATCTGAAGACTTGAGCTAATATAAAAATGGATAAAATCCATATCCTACAACTTCAAGTATCTTCCATACTGAATTTAGTTGAAAAAGATAAATTTTATTTCACAAGTAGTTTGTTATGAAAGTACCTAAAGATTGGTGATACAGAGAAGAGGAGAAGAAAAGGAAACAAAGCAGAGAAGGGGATGAGCAAGAACTTTTGTTAATGTGATCATCCCTGTATTAGAGATAAAGGGACCAAAGGATAAAAGAATCTCCTTATTTTAGCTAAGGTCACAAAGCTAGAATTTGACGTTAGGATTAGAGTCTAAAGTCTAAATCCATCTGAAGCTCTTAACTGTCTCTTACTGTAACGTTACATATTCTTTTCTGTTAGAAAGTTGTTTTCTCACAAGTTACAACACTTTTCTAGACAAGACAAAACAAATGTTAGTGTAGAGTCTTTGTACAAATCTACCTTTTCAACTAGACTGTCGTGTTTGTCTTTAAAGTCTTCATTAATATCCAGTGTTAAGATGGGGATTTCTTGTAGAAAATCAAAGTCGGTTCTGTTTTTTAAAAAGAGAGAGATGAACAAAATAATTAGAAAAAACAATAAATAAAAGAGAAACACTAAAAACTCTTATGCCATCTCTGGAAAATCAAAATGTTGTCAGTCATTTTATATTAAAATCATCCTGTCAGTAATTTATCTGGTAGCCCCTTCTTTTTCACCTTGATTTACTACTAAATAATAATATTAATAATATCTAAAAATCTCAGGTATAAAATATATAAAGCTAGGGCTTGTGACATGTAATTCTTCTCAAAAACTAAAATCATACCATAACGTAGGAATGTTTGCATTTTAAAGATGTGAAAACTAAAGACCAGGGAGGTCAGTCTGGGGCTCAGAGACTGCCTAAGGTTGCACACTAGTAAGTCTGGATTTGAACCAAGATCTGACTAAGGACAATGAAGTCCATGCTCTTAACAACTGTGCTATACTACTACCTAAGCCTTGATCTAAAAAATAAATTTAAAGTATCTTAAATTCTCTCTGAAAGACAGTACCTAAATAATACACACAGATATATTCCTACTTTACCACTTAAATTCCATATATTATGCTGTCAATAACACTGGGGGAGATTAACTACAAAAACTTTAAGGAAACAGAATCTCATTACAATAAAAAGAATCAAAATTCACACCTAATTCTGGGAGATCCTAAAATACTAACTTAAAAGAAAAAGGGCTAAAAATGAAAACTTGTACATGTTTTAGATTAAGATTTGTTAAAGATCTTTGAAATGGATAGTAAGTGAGAATAAGGAGGTCTTACTTCAGGGTTCTATGCAGGAGCCAGCTCTCATGCTTTTCGTGAAGCTTCTCTAAATACTCAAGAGGAATGCCTTGTTCTTCATTTCTTCCCCGTAAATATATTCTATTCAAGCATTTCTAAAAGCAAGCAATAAGAAAGGGGTGGGGGGGCAAAGAACAATTATTCTTGTCTGCTGTCATTAAAGTTTTCTTCTCTAGTGTCTCTTTAGTTATGCTAGCCAGCATCTCCATTTATTCCTTCTAGAAAGTTGAAATACTTCATTTTTCCCCTCCTTGTGCTTTTCAATCATTTGGTGGCTATAAACCAAGTAGTACGATCAGAACAAGTCTATAAACTTATGGGATCCATACTTGAAAAATACTGTATAAAATAAGTTTGGTAAAAAGTTCATTATATAAAATGTGTTTCAAAATCTATTATAAATCCTCTTTTCAAGTACTTAGTTGATCTTCCAATCAAAAGACAGTATAAATAACACTGATGAAAACAGCTTTGTGTTAGACTTTAAGACATTGACTATATCTTATAGCATTCTTTATGTTCTTCAACATTTGCGCTTGCTATATTCGTAACTAAAAACAAAAAAAATTCTTTTCAAAAATAAAAGTGAATTTCAAAATTACTGCTAAATTCTGGCTTTCTTGAATTTAAAAAGAACAAAATCATCACTTGGAATCAGAAACCTAGTTTCTTTGAAAATTCCGATTCAATAGCCACACAGTATCCTTTCAGACTAGAAGTCATGAAATTTATATTCATCAGAGCCTACTTTGTAGCTTAGGGAAGACACAGGAATAAAAAACAGCAAAACTGAAATGCAAGCACCAAAACCAGAAATGTGTTAATAAACGTAAGCTCTTATTTAGGTTAGCTTTATGAAGGGCATCCACTTAGTCTTCCTGGACTCATGACATAATTTCATATAAAAACAAGAATAGCTATATTACAAACTATCATGAAAGGCACATTTTCAAGTAAGCTCCCTTAAGTGAAAATGGCAATGGTCCTCTAAGTCTCTTCTCACTTGAAGCTGCTACTACCTACCCATTCCAAGCCATGAACTATAAAGGATTTCTTAAAATGGACCTCCATCAACTGTGTTAATTCATTCACAAATATTTACTGAGCTCCCACTACGTACCCAGGCCCTATTCTAGGCATTGGAAATTCAGTAGTAATTAAACACTCAAAGTTTCACACCAAGAAGCCTAAACTCTAGCAGTTACTTGAGCAAAATTTTTATTTATTTTTTTTTTAATTAATTTTTTTTTTTTAACATTTTATTTATTTTTGAGACAGAGAGAGACAGAGCATGAACGGGGAAGGGGCAGAGAGAGAGGGAGACACAGAATCAGAAGCAGGCTCCAGACTGAGCCATCAGCCCAGAGCCTGACACGGGGCTCGAACTCACGGACCGCGAGATCGTGACTTGAGCTGAAGTCGGACGTTTAACCGACTGAGCCACCCAGGTGCCCCTTGAGCAAAATTTTTAATCTAGCTGTGATAGATAAGAGCCCTTCCAAAAGTCAGGAAGGAATAAAGAAGAAAATGGAGAAAGCACAGAGAAAAGGGCCTAAAAGAGCAACTTGCCAATGTGGGCTTCTACTTTGCTGAGGAAAAGAGAATGCCTCTCTCTACAGTTATGAATTTCTAATTTGCATGTGGGGAGTAGAGCAGGGAGTGGAGCTAAACTAAATTGCCTTCACTGCACACCACTAAAAGGACTTCTAAATATTACTTTAAATTGTCAATGGAGTAAACAAATTTTAAGTCTCACCTCTGGTGTGGCTCGAAGATAAATGATTCCATCCAGTTCAAGGCTTTGACCAAACTGGTGATTCATCCAGTCATGCCAGTCTTGATAAATTGTCCACTCTGTTTCATTCATGCAGTCAGATTCATACAAATTAGATGCAAAAACATACCTGAAAGAGAGTCTACATCAACACATAATTCCTTTCCAAAAACACAAAGAAATAGAAAGGAGATCTACTAACTGGACATTGAACATTCTCCCAAAATCCATGGCAAATAATAACTTAGCAGGAAAAAAAAATAGAGTATCTCCAACTATAAGAAATATGTTCTTGGACAGCAGTTCTCAAAAATATAGTGTAAGAATGCCTGGTAGTCCCCAAGACCTTTCCAGAAGTTCTGTGAGAGGCCAGATTACTTTATACACTAGACTTCAACCAAAAGAACATAGTATACAGATAGAGAAGGCTTTAATGAGAATCTAGCTGTCTTTTATTAAGTTAGATATTAAAGAGATTTGTAAAAATGTAAAACAATCCTCTTCTATCTAATGTTTTTGTTTTGAAAAATACAATTTTACAAGTATGTTATTTACACTAATACGTAATGGGCTTAGTACTACTAATTTTAAATAAATAAGTGTCCTTTATATTTCTCAACATTAATTTCTAATAACATAAATATCAATAAGACACAAAGCTCTTTGGGCTCTTTAATAATTATTAAGAATAGAAAGGGATCCTGGGGTGCCTGGGTGGTTCAGTCGGTTAAGTGTCCAACTCTTGATTTTGGCTCAGGTTGTGACCTCATGGTTAGTGAATGTGAGCCCAGTGTAGCCTGCTTGAGATTCCCTCTCTCCCTCTCTCTCTGTCCCTCCCCCACTCCTCCCCTCCTGTGTGCTCACGTGTGGGCGCACTCTCCCTCTCTCAAAAATAAATAAATAAGAAAGAAAGAAAGAAAGAAAGAAAGAAAGAGAAGGAGGGAGGGAGGCAGGGAGGGAGGCAGAGAGGGAGGAAGGAAGGAAGGAAGGAAGGAAGGAAAGAAGGAAGGAAGGAAAGAAGGAAGGAAGGAAGAAAGGAAGGAAGGAAGAAAGAAAGAAAAAAAAAGAGAACGGAAACGGGTCCAGAGACCAAAAGTTTGAGAACCGTTGTTCTTAGCCAACACTCTAGCTTAAAAGAATCTTTGCATAAACAAGGTAACTCTAAGGCTCCCTTAGAGATTTTTGATCTGGCTCAAGATGCAGTCTAGAATATAGATCCAGATTTAACCAGAGTAGATGAGAATTTTAAGAGCATTAGAGGAAAAAAACCTTCTCTGCAAATTTGAATGAAATGGCTATCATATTCCCTAAAGCTTCCATGGAAGCTATAATTATTAATACTAGTACTTCCCTAATGTCATGATTACCAAATTGCTGAAGGTAATTTTTCTCCTCAACACAGCCTCTCTTATTACTTTGATTACCAGGAAACAGAAAAAAAAAGTCAATTCCAAGCCACGATTCCAAAATGATAAGTGCAAGTTATTTATATATACCTATCACTATATATAGATCGTTCAAAAAATAATACAGGTTTCTCTGCATCTTTGAGCTTGCCATTGAGACAGGCAAGCTGGGCTCGTATTCGACTGAGGCAGGCATATGACTGGAAGGTAAAAGACCATCGTTCAGGTTTCTCATACATCATTTGAAGAACATTCCCACCACTTTTCTGAGACGGTGTCAGTTCCTATTTTGAATGTGAAAAAAGAAACAAAAAACAAAATTAATGATCAATAGAGCTATTTAAATTTTTTAAAAAGCTCAAAAAGAGAAGTTAGATAAATAAATGCATCATGATTAGCAAAAGCAAGATGATTAAGTCCTCTTCCTCCTACTCTTTCCCATTTTATTTTTCAGTTTGCCTGAGGTCTAGAAGGCTAGCTTAACCATCAGTTCCTTAGAGCTCTTCCACAAGAAGTCACAAACTAATGGCCTATGGAAGAAAATATTTGTTTGGTCCAAATGGGACTTTTAAAAAATTTGAATTAGTTGTCAATATTTAAAAGCTAAATATAAGTTCACATAATATATCTGGATTTGTGACTTCTTTTTAAAAATGTGAAAACCACCAACAGCATTTTTTTACAGAACTAGAACAAACAATCCTAAAATTTAAATGGAACCACAAAAGACCCTGAATAGCCAAAGCAATCATGAGATAGAAAAACAAAGCTGTAAGTATTTGCCTGTGTTGCCTTAGCCCTCTGGCCAATTTAGTAGTCTGTAAATTTTAGCAAGCACCTTTAGCTGAGTGATCAATTAACTAAAACTTTCTTGGGGCGCCTGGGTGGCGCAGTCGGTTAAGCGTCCGACTTCAGCCAGGTCACGATCTCGCGGTCCGTGAGTTCGAGCCCCGCGTCAGGCTCTGGGCTGATGGCTCGGAGCCTGGAGCCTGTTTCCGATTCTGTGTCTCCCTCTCTCTCTGCCCCTCCCCCGTTCATGCTCTGTCTCTCTCTGTCCCAAAAATAAATTAAAAACGTTGAAAAAAAAAATTAAAAAAAAAAAAAAACTTTCTTGGTATATCTATAGATCGTGTATTGTTTCCTAGAAAAACCCTGAAGGAAACTCTCTCGTACAACCTCTCTCCCCACTGCCCCAGGCATTGTGATAACATCTGTAGCTGGCACCACTGAATCTGCATGCATGCAACCAAGAAGTATTACAGATCATTGTGCTCCCCTTTCACTGATTAACTGCCCTAAAGTTCCTTTAAAAATCTTTGGGTCAGGTAGAAACCTCAGAATTGGTTTTTGGACAAGGGTCCACCGTCTCCCCAGGTGGTGGGCCGCCTGAATAAAGCTCATATTCCTTTCCAACCAAAACTCGTCTCTTGAGCATTGGCTTTTTGTGCAACAAGCATCTGAACTTGGGTTTTTCAGTAACAGTATCACAATCCCACACTTCAAGGTATACTACAAAGCTGTAGTAATCAAAACAGTATGGTAGTGGCACAAGAACAGATATACACATCAATGGAACAGAACAGAGAGCCCAGAAATGACCCCATGTTTATACGGTCAATTAATCTATGGCAAAGGAGGCAAGAATATACAATGGAGAAAAGGCCATCTCTTCAGTAAATCGTGTTGTAGAAACTGGACAGCTACATGTAAATGAATGAAACTGGACCACTTTCTAACACCATACACAAAAATAAACTCAAAATGGATTAAAGCCCTAAATGTGAGATCAGAAACCATAAAACTACCTAAAAGAGAACACAGGAAGTAATTTCTCTGACATCAGCCACAGCAACATTTTCTGAGATACATTTCCAAAGGCAAGGGAAACAAAAGCAAAAATAAACTATTGGGACTACACCAAAATAAAAAGAAAGCAAAGGAAACCATCAATGAAACAAAAAGACAACCTACTGAAAGATATTTGCAATGATATTTGAAGATATGTGCAAATGATACATCCATCTGATAAGGGGTTAGTACCCAAAATATATAAAGAACTCATACAACTCAACAACAAAAAAGAATCTGATCAAAAAATAGACAAAGGACCTAAATAGACATTTTTCCAAAGAAGACAGACAGATGGCCAAAAGACACATGAGAAGATGCTCAACATCACTAATCATCAGGGAAATATAAATCAAAACCACAAGCAGATATCACCTTACACCTATTGGAATGGCTAAAATAAAGAAACAATTACAAGGATGCCTGGGTGGCTCAGTTGGTTGAGCATCTGACTCTTGATTTCAGCTCAGGATTTTGGCTGAGGTCACGATCCCAGGGTCATGGGATT
Source organism: Panthera onca (assembly GCF_046562875.1). NCBI lineage: Eukaryota > Metazoa > Chordata > Mammalia > Carnivora > Felidae > Panthera > Panthera onca. The sequence goes on along the minus strand of NC_138342.1, from coordinate 57,178,823 downwards.
GAGCCCTCTGTTGGGCTCCACACTGACCATGAAGCCTGCTTAAGATTCTCTCTCTCTGGAGGAAAAAAAAAAAAAAAAGGAAAAAAAGACAATAACAAGTGGATGAGGATGTGGAGAAAAGGGAATCCTTGTATACTATATAGATGGGAACGTAAATTGGTATCACCGTTGTGGAAAACAGCAGGGAGGTTCTTCAAAAACTTAAAAATAGAATTACCATATGACCCAGTAATTCTACTACTGGGCATTTACTAAAAGAAAACAAAAATACTGATTCAAAATGATACATGCATCCTTCTGTTTACTGCAGCATTATTTACAATAGCCAAGGTATGAAAACAACCTAAGTGTCCATGAACAGATGAATGGATAAGGAAAATGTGATGTGTGTATATATACATGTATGTGTACACACATATAAAAAAAGTATATATATATACACACAAATGTATATGTACAGTGGAATATTACACAGCTAAAAAAAAGGATGAGACTGCCATTTGTGACAATACACATGGACCTAGACGGTATCATGTTAAATGAAATAAATCAGAGAAAGATGATTTATATTTATATGATTTCACTCATATGTGGAATCAGGAAAAAAAAAAAATTTAAAAAAACCAAAAAGCAGAATCAGACCTAAAAATGCAGAGAACAAAATGATGGTTGCCAGAGGGAAGGAGGACCAGGGACGGGCAAAATAGATGAAGGGGAGTGGGAAGTACAGGTTTCCAGTTATGGAATGAGTAAGTCATGGGAATAAAAGGCACAGCAGAGGGAATATAGTCAATGATACTGTAATAGCACTGTATGGTGACAGACAGTAGTACACTTGTGGTGAGTGTGGTATAAGATATATATTTGTGGAATCACTATCCATACAACTGAAATTAATGTAACATTAAATTTTTAATGTGGAAACCAAGCAATACTGTGCCTGTATTTTATCTCACTAAAAATCACCTGGGGCCAATCACACATGCTTCCATTAAGCGGGACATATGCTCTCCAGTTTATCAGCCCCTGCCATTCTCTGTTTATCAGCCCCTGCCAATCTCACAGCAGGCCTGATTTATTTGTTCAGTTACCTGGTCCCTTTAGGTATTTTAGGCCCCAATCTTCTAATAAAACAGAACAGGTCCTCCCTAAAATTTTGTGATTTAATAACCACATTGTTAGAACCAATATTTTCAGTGTTAAGAAAAAAATGTATAATAAAAAATAAAGTAAAATCTCTGTAATCTTACATTTGAATTTGAAATAGCATCCAGAACTCATGAATTATTTTCCTTCCTATAAAATATAATTTCCCTAGCTCTGTCCACCAAAAGGCCTATCAATAATGACAACCTTGTAGGAATGAATATAAATGTCACCCGGATTATGATATCTAAATACCATTTCCCACTGAAAGGAACTAGGGTCACATTCCTTATTCGTGTCTGGAGAAATAAATGTATAAGATGAGCTTAACACATCTTGTTCCAGGAAATAAGTAAACGATCAAAATCTCCTGAGGCTGTGCCAAAGGCAAGAGAGCCAACGTCAAAGGGCTTCAATTTGTCAAAAGATAGGACAACTATGAATTCCAAAAGGAATGATGAAGGAAGGGAAGGCAAAAACTGTAAATTCAAATCTAAAGAAAACCAGAAAACAAAAACCCAAACTCTCTAATCATCTTTGGAAGTTGCTAGGGTACCAATTAATTATTCTGGAAATTTGCACATAAAGAGGAAAAAATATCAAAAATTTTATTCTGGCCCTTTCTATACAAATGTTATTTCAGGTTAATGAAAGAGTAGATGAAAGAACAGGTCTTCTTTACTGAAGAATCCCAGCTAACAGGCTTGATTATTAGAATATCATCTTTTGCAACACCAAATGATATACTGGATTAGGGCAACAATTAGCAACAGATCCTAAAATCATTAGAGAAAAGCTAATATGAAATTTTATGGTGTATGAATTAGGCTAACAAAACCTGAAAAGACTGATTGATTTTACCATCACAAAAGACATCCTCCTGGTGGAATGTGAAAGAAAATACACATAGTCACCTAAGAAATTTAGCCAAAAAAGAACTAAAACCAAATATAATCAAGGCTCTACAGATCTAACTACAAATTCACAGGAAATATAGAGATTGAGAAACATGTTAAACTATGCCACAGAGATGCACTCAGCCAAGACCAGAAAAAGGGAAACTGTACAAGGACAAATGACCCAATTTCTTCAACTAATAAACTACAAAGAAAAAAGAGGAAGAGGAACCAACAGATTACAATTTAAAAGGCATATCAACCAAATGTAACATGTAACAAGTGTAACCTTGACTCTTGATATTAATAAACTGTAAAAAAACTATGAGACAATAGAGAACTATGAACACAAACTGGATGTAATGACACAGTGGAATTACTAATCTTTTAGATGCAGTTTTTTTCAAGAAATCTTTTTATCTAGAGTTTCTTCTGAGTCTTTCATTTCTACAGATGTATATATTATCTAGAACAGAGGTTCTCAAGGTGTGGTAGGGGAATGCCTAAGAAGTCCCTGAGATCCTTGCAGGGGTCTACAAGAAAACAAAAAACAATTTTATTTTGTTTATTTAAAAAAATTTGTTTAATGTTTATTCATTTATGAGAGAGAGTGGGAGTGGGGGTGAGGGTGGGAGACACAGAATCGGAAGCAGGCTCCAGGCTCTGAGCTGTCAGCACAGAGTCCCATGCAGGGCTCGAACTCACAAACTATGAGATCATGACCTGAGCTGAAGTTGGACACTTAACCGACTGAGCCACCCAAGCGCCCTGGAAAAAAAACTATTTTAATAACAAATATACCTTATTCCATTCTCATTCTCTCATGAATGTATAATTTTCCAGTAGCTATATAACATGTGATAAAATTGCAATAGTCTAAATGTAAAAGCAGATATAAGAATTCTGGTTTGCTATTAAGTCGGGCATTAAAGACATATACAAAATGTAAAACAATGCCACTTTTATCACTAAATTTTTTTTTTTGGAAAATAGTTATGTTACATATGTTAACATGTAATGGGTTTAGTACTATGGTTTTTATTTTTTTTTCAGTACTGTGGTTTTTAAATGAATTAACTGATAAATTTTTAAGTGTTTCAAGTTATATTTTTAATATGGTAAATATTGATAGACCTACTTAAAAGTCTTTGGTTCCTCAATAATCATTACATATATATATATGTATATATTTATATATATACATATATATATATGTATATATTTACATATATATATATATTTAGTTAAATAAAGTAACATTAGCTTTTAAATGAAGTTGTCTTGGAGCACCTGGGTGGCTCAGTTGGTTAAGTGTCTGACTTCAGCTCAGGTCACGATCTCATGGTTGGCGGGTTTGGGCCCCACGTTGGGCTCTATGCTGACAGCTCAGAGCCTGGAGCCTGCTTCCAATTCTATGTCTCCCTCTCTCCACCCTTCCCTCGTTTGTGCTGTCTCTCAAAAATAAATAAATGTTAAAAAAAAATTTTAATAAAATAAAATAAACGATGGGGGCACCTGGGTGGCTCAGTCGGTTAAGCGTTGGACTTCGGCTCAGGTCATGACCTCACAGTTCATGGGTTCGGGACCCACATCAGGCTCTGGGCTAACAGCTCAGAGCCTGGAGCCTGCTTCAGATTCTTTGTCTCTCCCTCTCTCTCTCTGCTCCTTCTCAGCTCACATTCTGCCTCTCTCTCTCTCTCTCTCCAAAATAAATAAACGTCAAAAAAAATTTTTTTAAATGAATAAATGATATTGTTTTATATCTTAAAATAATTAAGAATTCACAGGATTAATCTGTTCAATAAGCAATTTACTGCCTAAAAACTTCCCATATATAGTATCTACTTCAAATGTCTCTATTAAATAATGTGACAATATAGTCACATATTCTGTGTAATAAGCATAAATAATATAGAAAAATGCCCAATTAAATTCCTAATTTTAAATTATCATAAAAATGGAACCTCATTAATATAATCAGTGAATTTGAAAAATACCTATCAGGGTTATTTCAAAGTCTAGTGCTCTCTGGAGAAAATAAAATTGAGCCAACTACTTGACAAGTGGTTTAAATGGTGAATTTGTGTAGGCCACCTTTCCTTGTGCCTGAGAAAAAAAGGCAAATAAAGCCTTGAAATTACTGTGTAGCTAATCTAGCTATAGTTAACTAAAATGAACAAGAGACTGACAGAACTAGATATGATCAGAAAAGAGATGGAACAAGATCCTAAAGAATATGTATATATAGACTTGTTAACACCAATTCCATGAGAATCAACTAAAATTAGAAAAAGAACATTTAGATCCAAATTTTAAGGTGTGATTTTGTTCCATAATCAATGAACATTCACAGCTTAAATAAGTTTTCAAAAATGTTAAATAAATTCACACTGATAAAGGTAAATGTACTCTTGACATAACCTTAAACTTTGGAGTGAAGGCAATCACACATTTCCACATAATACTCTGTGATCATAATTACAAATCAAATGCTGGATAGATTTAGTCATGACTTGACCCAACAGATAAAATTCTTGTTTTTGCAAATTGTTAACTCAATTTCTAAATGGGATTACTTCACTCCTACTCAAGCTTTTGACAAAAACATGTATGAATATGACATTCTGTAACTATAAATTTTAAAATTCTTCTCAACTATTTGATCTCTGGAAGCAGTAAAATTACTAACTGCTCTTACAAAATATCACAAAAGTTTACTACTAAAACGTTTCAATGCTTTGCTCAGATCTCTGGCCTAGCACCTACTCTGCACAAAGTACTATGTGTTTAAATAATTAAATAGGCAAGGTCATCTTAGGTCCCTTCTGGTATTCCTCTCACACTTAAAAACTCCCAATACCTAGGTAGTATCTATTTGCTAATCTCTCTCCAGCCACAGTCTCCACTAAAATACGCTATATAGGGGCACCTGGGCAGCTCAGTTGGTTAAGCGTCCGACTCTTGATTTCAGTTCAGGTCATGATCTCACGGTTCAGAGCATCGAGCCCTGCATCAGGCTCTGCGCTGACAGATTCCCCTTCTCTCCCTCTCTCTACCCTTCCCCTGCTCATGCTCTCGCCCTCTCAAAATAAATAAATAAACTTAAAAAAATAAAATATTCTATATAATCACATTTTGTTATTAGATTTTTATATAGTCGGATTAAGGTAGATTACATGAAGGGATATCTAATTCAATAACTTGGTATTCTAAATGAATCTCTAATTTGTAAAATACATAGGAAATAGTTTTGAGCATCCGAGAACCACTACTATAGTCAAAGTCAGTAAACCCTACCTTTCCTTGCTTTCCATATCAAAATAAGAGAATGAAGAGAAAGAAGCAACTGAAAATTCTTCCTTTTAGTGACAATATTCTTTGTTTCACAGTCATAGAATACATTAGAATACTATAATATTAGAATTGTCAGGTTAAGAAAGAAAAAATAGGGGCACCTGGGTGACTCAGTCAGTTAAGAATCTGATTTTGGTTGAGGTCATGATCTCAGTTTGTGAGTTTGAGCCCCAGTGGGGCTCTGTGCTGACAGCTCAGAGCCTGGATGGAGCCTTCTTCACGTTCTGTGTCTCCCTCTCTCTCTGCCCTCTCCTGCTGTCTCTCTCCCAAAACCAAATAAACATTAAAAAAAATTTTTAAAGAGAAAAGAAAACCCAGGACCTCCAGTTAAATTTGAACTTCAGATAAACAACAAATAATATTTTAGTACAAGAATCTCCCAAATATTGCACGTATTTTAATACAATACCTTACCTTACTATATAGTCTTTCCAACACAATGGACTTTCATTTTTGTTTTTTATTTAATTCTTACACAAGCTTGATTTTTCCTATTATCATTCCCATTTTACTGATAAAGAAAAGTTTAGAACAACTAAAGTGCTAAGATTACACAGCTAACTAGTAGCAGAATTAGGGCTTACATTCAGATTATATGTAAAATTTTATTGCAATAGCATTTAATGTAACTGAATTTCACCTACAATCTTATTACTAAGCATATCCTTCCCTTTTTAAACAGTTAAGCCCCATCCCATTTTAGGAAGGAAAATAAAACCAATTCCAATTTTATCTATAAGGAAAAGGGCAATCCCACATACCTTGGGGTAGGTCAGTCACTCTCACTTCCCTCTCTCTAAATTCCAGTGACTCAACAGTAATCCTTAAAAGGATCTACACATGCCAAATCAAACTTATAAACCTAATGCTTCCATTTACAGGAACCATATCCCACTATTACTAGTTCAACTGCAACTGCTTTAGCAAAGAAGAGCTTTTATTCATAGCCCAGAGAAGCAGAAGCCAAAACATCCTAGGAGACAAGTCCTCCCTTTGTGGACTAGGAGTGATCATTTCCCTGTCAGAAAAAAAAAAGACTGAGCTCTGCCCTAACAGTTGACTATCTTGAATACTATTGTTTTCAGAAGAAAGATACTTTAATCCACCACATGCACTGTAGGATCAAATATTTATAGTCCCAGACCAAAGGAATAAATAAGGAGCTGCTTTCATAGGTCCTTATGGTTAAGGGCAAAGGATGCTTCCTCAGTCTTTTCTGTAATATCAAGCTATATGAAGGTTCTCCAAAAAGTTGTATAAAGTCTTTAATCTTATATACTAACTTTTAAGAAATAAAATATAATTCCTGTTCTCAATTCTAGTCCAAATAAACACCCCTGAACACTTCCTAGAAGTTCATGCTCAAAGTAGGTGGTTTTTCTCTGGGGGGAAAAAATCCACCAAGTGTAAATATTGACCTCAAAGTTTCAGTTAAGAACTAAAAACCACACAAACACATGGCACTTTGAGGCAGAATTTAAATTACATACCGCAAACCACATAATTAACTGAATCTTCTTCCCAAAATTGAAAAAAAAAGCATAAAATAGCAAGAAGTTAACTGTCAACAATAAGTCTGTTTAGAAAATACTCTTAGCACATCATCAACTGAAATAAGGGTGTAGTTAGCTGCCTTCCCAAACTGCTTAAAGAATAAATTTATTTTTATTAAATTTCATTAAAAAGGCTTTGTTAACTTAATTATAAACTGACTTTCCACTTATTCAGCATCCCCCAGGGGAAAAAAAAAATGTTTCATACAAATGAATCTTTTCAGCTAAATGAAGTTTATCAATTTAACCACGTTTTTTATGTATTATTTTTATAGGGAGAAGACATTAGTATATATTTTATTTTTGTACCCTCAAAAGGATAGCATTTCAAAAACTACTCAGTAATAGACATTACTCTTAAACAACTTTATAAATACCAACTGCTGGATTTATAAAAGAAGTTAGCAATAAAGAACAAGTTTCCATTGAACACATAAAATACTAGGCACAAACTGTAGAAACTGCTACTCAATCTTACACTAAACGAGACCAAATTGGTATTACTTTTTAGTTCTTATCTAGTTTTCAGTTTATTTCCTCCTTTGATGTCAGGTCAGTGACATGACCATCTTTTAACAGTCCCTCCCTTGACAATCCTTCTAATCAGAAAATAAGTTTATCAGACTGTGTCAAAAGTATTAAGTAAATACTCTTTGAATAAGCCACATTAATTTTACTGCATAATTTTGTGACCTCCATTTGGTCCACTCTGATGATTGGTTTCCTTCCTTATTCTCAGCTTATTTGTGTGTGCCTTATCAACTGTTACAAACATTCCCTCTTAGGGCGCCTGTGTGGCTCAGTTGGTTGAGTGTCCACCTCTTGATTTCAGCTTAGGTCATGATCTCACAATTCGTGATAGAGGCCCTCGTTGGACTCTGTGCTGACAGCACAGAGCCTGCTTGGGATTCTCTCTCCCTCTGTCCCTAACCACACCCCCTCAAAATAAATAAACCTAAAAAAAAAAAAAAAAAATTCCTCTTAAAAGAAAAGGTAGTTAAATTTGTGTTTTTAAAGCACACTTTCATCATGTATTGTCATTCAGGTTTGGCAGACATAAAATAATTTGGTAAACTTTTGACCAATCAACAAGCATTTTCTCTTAACCAAACTTTCTCTACCTTTCTTGTATGTCAGCTACTCCTTCAGAGAGGGTCTATGAGTAGACCAAAAAAATAAGTATATACCTACAATGAGGAAAAAAAAACAAAAAACAAACAAACCTCTCCAACAAAACAGAAATATCAGGTCACATTACATTTCTTTGAGTACTGACACCAGCTTTTAGGCACACTTCCCCAGTTCTTCAGAAAGGTGGCAGATGATTGTAGTTGTTTATTTTAAAGCAATTGAACTTCAAAAATAGTTTCAGGGGGGAAAAAGTGACATAGAGTAATGAAGAAATAAAAAAATAATAAAGTGAAAGAGTCTCTAGGCTTTCTCCCTTTGTACATTAAATTAACCAGAAAAATAATTTAGTATCAACTTTTCATGAGTTACAGTTGATTTCATGATTGGTGCTGGTATTTATTTAGAAGCAAAGTAGACTCCCTGCTTAATCCTAACATATTATTTTTTTTTAACATATATTTATTTTGAGAGAGAGTGTGTGCTTGTACTGGCCAGAGCAGGGGAGGGGCAGAGACAGAAGGAGAGAGAATCCCAAGTAGGCTCCGCACTGTCAGGGCAGAGCCTGGGGGGCTCAAACTCACAAACCCTGAGATCATGACCTGAGGCAAAGTCAAGAGTTGGGCGCTTAACCAACTAAGCCACCCAGGCGTCCCCTAACATATCATTTAAAGAAGTGTCTTCACTTTGCTAAAGGAATTACATATATTTGGTGCTAATGAAGAGGAGCAGGGTGGGAGTGGTATCCATGTATATATGGAATTCTCTGCAGTATAAATAGTAATTCAAAACACAAAATTTAATTCTTGGATTAGTATGCTCTATTCCTGGTTACATTGTCCCTGGAATGTTTTTAGAAAACGAGTGTGCTTAGGAATGTGAGCCAAAGGGCATATTTAAGTTTTCTAAGAGTTTAGTTTTTAGAACTGAGAAGTAGAAAATAGAGAACATCTGTTGAAGACCTCTTCCACATAAATGAATTAAACTTGGCACCGTGGGGTTTCAGTTACATTAAAAAATAAACTTAAGGTGCTCCTATCTTGAAACGTGTGTGTGGCAGACACTGCTATGTGTCCCCTAAATCCAAGTTGTTTTTCTTCTTGGACACAAACTAGGCTTTATTGACCAGCCTCCCTTGTAATTGAGTGTGGCTATGTAACTCCATTCCAGTCAATGGAAGTAGGGCAGAAACAATGTATACCATTTCCAGGTTTCACTCTAAAAACCTCTGGAATGTGATGCTTTTCTCTCCAGCAGCTAGAGGAAGCAAAGAACACCAAGACCCTAGAGCAGAGGCTCTCAAATTCAGCTCCAGGGGTAACAAAGTATGGTCCCCATAACAGCAACAGCACCATCACTTGAGAACTTGTGAGAAATGCAAATTTTCAGCACCAACCCCACAGCAGACCTAATAAATCAAAAACTGGGGATAGGGCCCAAATGTGTGTTTTAAGTCTTCCAGGTCATTCTAATAAACACTAAAATTTGAAGCATGGTTCTAGAGGTTGGATGAGTCACAATTTAGAAAGGGCCTGGGTCCCTGAGTCACAGCATGGCATGGCATCCACCAAATGCCATTTGCACTATTCTCTGAGAAATAAAATTTTATTATTTTGAACTACAGGGTTTTAAGAGCTTATCATAGCACCAAGTATTACCTTAAGTCTACCTGATACACTTAATAAAATTTATTAGAAGTGAACTTGGTTCATTTGAAAAACACTTAGGATAGATTTGCTATGCACAGAAATAACAAAAATAGGTTACGTATGTAAAATTAAATGGGCTTATTACATACTGAGAAGTTTGAAACTTTTCCTGGAGAACTTGGAGGACAATATGCTATGTGACATAAGCCAATCACAAAAGGACAAATACTGTATGATTTCCAATTATACAGGGTATCTAACGTAGTCAAATTTGGGGGCACCTGGCTGGCTCAGTCAGTGGACCCTGTGACTCTTGATCTTAGGTTTGTGGGTTCGAGCCCCATGTTAGGTGTAGAGACAACTTAAAAATAAAATCTTTAATAAAATAAACAAAATCTTAAAAAAATAAAACAAACCAACAAACAGTCAAATTCATAGCTAGCTATAAAAGAACAAAATGGCAATTCCTAGGGGTTGAAGGAAGGGGGCAAAGGAGAGTTGTTTCATGAAATAGCTATAGTTCTTGAAGATGAAAAGGTTCTAGAGATATTTTACAACAATGTAAATACCCTCAACACTACTGAACTGTACATTTAAAAATGGTTAAGATGGGGCGCCTGGGTGGCGCAGTTGGTTAAGCGTCCGACTTCAGCCAGGTCACGATCTCGCGGTCCGTGAGTTCGAGCCCCGCGTCAGGCTCTGGGCTGATGGCTCGGAGCCTGGAGCCTGTTTCCGATTCTGTGTCTCCCTCTCTCTCTGCCCCTCCCCCGTTCATGCTCTGTCTCTCTCTGTCCCAAAAATAAAATAAAAAACGTTGAAAAAAAAAAAAATTAAAAAAAAAAAAAAAATGGTTAAGATGGGGCACCTGGGTCGCTCAGCTGGTTGAGCATTCGACTTTGGCTCAGGTCATGATCTCCTGGTTTGTGAGTTTGAGCCCTGCATCAGGCTCTCTGTTGTCAGCACAGAGCTGGCTTAGGATTCTCTGTACCCACCCTCTTCCTGCACCTCCCCCGCTCATTCTCTTTCTCTCAAAAATAAACATAATAAATAAATAAAATAGTTAAGATGGTAAAATTTATGCTATGTGTTTTTGATCACAATACAAATATTAACCACACACAAAAAAACTACACATCTCCTTTTATTTGGATTTTCCAATAAATGTAATCCCTCTTACCCAAAGTCTACTACATGAAAATAACTCAGAGAACCAATCCTAACTCATCACCTACTGATAAAAATAATAATCAGCTAGTTGCTCTAAAAATACAAATGTTTAAATTAAAACTAAATAAAAAGTCTGTAGTAGAATTTTACAGCTTTGAAGGTGTTAGTTGTTGTCTGAGTTCAACTTTGAACCAAATTAGAAAATAAGCCAGGATATCATTTTCTAGTTTTTCAGAGGGGCTGAGAGTCAGCCCATACAAAATGCTTTCTTTTGATTCTATGCATTAAGTTTTTAACACCACAAATTGCTGGGTTTCTTGCATGCAACTATGGAGTCAAGCACAAAATTATTAAAAATTTATCTAAAAAAACACTGTGTATCATCTTTACCATATTGAGTGTAATTTTATCTGTTTTCCCCCCTCTGAAAAAGGACCCAGATAAAAAATGTGAATGGGTTAAGGTCAAATTATATTATGTAAAAGTTGACAGAACGTCTCTAGAAAGCAGCTTAGCTATATTTATTTTTAAAAGTCTATATCCTTGGGCCTACTTAATTTCACTTTTGGAAATTTGTCTTAAAGAAATAATCTAGAATACAGATTTAACCACAAAGATGTTTATCACATTACTAAGCAAATGGGCTATTGTTTCACTATTACTAGGCATTTATATTATGTAAATACTAGTACATGCACACAATAAATTAGGCTGCCCTTAGAATTGTTTACAGTAAACTTTTAATGACATTTTTAATTGCCTTTGATATAAACATTATGGGAGGAAAAAAGAAAAGTACAAAATTATATACTGCTGTGCCAAGTAAGATCTCTAGTTTTCTCCGGGTAATAAGGTTACAGGTAAGCTTTATTTTCTTCCTTTGGTAATCTATGATATTTTAAGTTCAAACAATGAACATGTATTACTGTATAACATTTTTTTTTTTAATTATGTAGCTCCCCAAGTGCCAAAACTGGATATAGTAAATTATTATCTCAACTGTATATAAGATACATACAGGGTAGTGGGATTATGGATCACTTTTACTCATATCTTTAATTCTGTAACTCACTTCATGATAGAACACTTTATTATTTTGCAGAAAGCACAACTTATTGTCAAGATAAGTGAAAACCAGAAATATCAAGTAAAGATACAAAATCATTAATCTTTTAACTCTAACTGAACTTTGTAAACATTGCAAAAGAGGTGAATTAAGTTCAACCAAAAAAGATCAGAATCGACCAAATAAGATAATCATAACATAGCCAACAAAAGTTATCAAGTGATCTCAGAAGGTATGAATAGAAGTACTTTACCAAGCATACCTAATTAATTTTCAAGAATGACTTATCAAAAAATGCTGTTATTTGAAAAACAGGTATCCCCTAAGACTTCATCTCGATAAGAAAAACATGACAGAGCAGAGATATGTCCCTAACAGTTTGTCCAACTCAAAAATAAGTTAAAAGAAAGCAATTAAATCAAAGCTTTGGGCTGAAATAATATAAACCACCAAATAAGTGATTATTTGAAATAAACCTTCAATTTAAAGATTGAAAATCATCCGAGTGGTACCTTTAAAAATAATCTTATCAAGGGGAGGGAGGAAGAGGGGAGACAACATAATCTCTTTAGGTACTTTGCCTCATTATTTTGGTAAAATTGGTGCAGCTTATCAACAGTATAGCAACATTTCAGCCACTAGATGGCAGGTAAAAAAATAAAACAGCTAAAAAAAAGCATGCACAGCATGCAGGTACAAATTAAGTTACTGACTAGGGGAAGAGATCAAAGGTACCAATAACCCAACTCTTCCAACTCTACAGCAACTGTCAAGAAGTGTGATTAAATGGAGAACATCCAAAGTAGGACTGGCCTTGTCCGGGATGGTTTCTAAAGACAGTCTACTTCTCAATATTGACAGCCTTCTAAGAAAACAGATTTGGACAGTTGGTGATCCATACTTTAATACCAAGAAATAGATCAGAAATGGGTCTGGAGAAGAAAGGCTCCAAGATGATGGAAGAAAATCCCATTTCTTGAGTTTAGTAGAGGTCCAGGATAAAAGAAGAAAATATCCAAAGACAGGGAACCCATACACCACTATCCTCACATTCCACAACCTTAACCCCAAAATACTATCCCCACCCTGTCCGAAATGCCACCTAGAAGTACCAAGCACTAAGAACATAAATAGACCCCAATACACGTACAAATATAAAGCAATCCTCCAAGAATGTGCACCAAAACTCAATTAAGGTAATCAAATTGTAACATCATGGAGACATGACTAGATTATAGTAAACTGTATGACAAAACTATTTGTTAATAATATTAGGATTATTGACGTAGTAGTTATAAAGGTCAATTTGGAATTTTGATTTTAGTACATGGGGAGAAAGTGCCCCTGCCCATAAACATGAGTATCAATCAGATCCATGAAACCAAGTCTTAAAATAGAGACAGATGCAATTGATGTCTGATGACATCAATTAGGATAATATAACTAATTACCCTGGGCTCTGATTCTAAGCTTTTTTTAAAAATTTTTTAATGTTTTTTTTTTTATTTTTGAGAGAGAGAGAGAGAGAGGAGAGAGAAAGACAGAGAGTGGAGGGGTGGGGGCAGAGAGAGGAGGCTGCAGGCTCTGAGCTGTCAGCACAGAGCCCAACGGAAGGCTTGAACTCAGACTGAGAGATCATGACCTGAGCCGAAGTCGGGCTCAACCGACTGAGCCACTCAGGTGCCCCTGATTCTAAGCTTAATAGACAACCTGCTTACTATAAATCTGCCTTCCTATATATATTACTGCAATGTTTTCAACCTCTCCTCTCCAACATAACTAAAAGGGTCAATAAAATCCCAACACTAACAGTGATTTGCTAGGGCAGTCATTTTTAAGTAGGAGGCATCCCACATATTAAAATTCCCAAGGCACTGTTTGTCATTTTATAAAGCATCTCAAAACTTTGAGATTTCTTAAGGGTTCCTTCCACTGGTTGAGAATTATGGGCCTCCATAGAGAACAGAATGACCTCATTCAGTGAATCTGATAATTACACTTCTCCCTACAGATTAAAATTCTGGGTACAGTAGGGGTGGCTGCCTAGGTAGTTCAGTCGGTTGAATGTCCAACTCTTCAATTTGGATTAGGTCATGATCCCAGGATAATGGGATCTCTCTCTCCCTCTGCCCCTCTCCCCTGCTTGCATGTACCCTCTCTCTCTCTAAAATTAAAAAAAAAAAAAATTTAATAAACTTGTGGCATTTTGGTGTTTATGTATCAGTTTCTGCACCCCAGGTTAATTATATGCATACTACAAGGGAGAGATAGTTAAAGTGCTAAAGAACCAGTTACACATATTTAAAAGGAGTTGGCAGCTTATGATACTAAAACTAGAATGGGCCTTTAATGGAGGTCAACTAACCCAATCTAGCCTGACATTACTCCAATGAAAGAATCCCTTCTGTATTTCTGACATTGGTTTAATTTGTCTACTTTCTACTAACACCTGAGAATAACTGCACTGATAGCTGACCCCAGAAATGAGGGGAAAAGAGGGGTTGGTAGAACACAGGTCTTTCATTTCTAAAGGTAAGTAAACCTAAGCCAGGCACTTCAGTGAAAAAAGAGGCCACAAGACATACTTTGGGAGATAAAAATGCAGAGTGGACCAAAGACAGAAAACTAAAGGAAAATGACAAAAGGACCTGAACAGGGACTTAACAAAATAAATCCAAACAGCAAATAAATTAATTAAATAAAGGAGCACAATCTCATTAGCAACCAAAGAAATACAAAATTAAAAACATAGAAGACATTAAATACCCAACAGAATGACAAAAATTAGGAAGCTGAATAATACCACTTTGGAAAATAGGCATCACACAAAAACCCCACCAACCAATGATTTTATTTCTTCTTTCTAGAGAAAGTCTTGCATGTGTGCACCAGGTTTCATGTTCATAACAGGGCTGTTTTTACAACAACTAAACTAGAAATCACTAAAAAATTAATCAAAGGCATAGAATGGAAAACCAGTGATGTCTGAATATAATTGAATATTATATGGCAATGAAAACGTACAAACTACAGCTGTATGCAACAAATGAACAAATTGCATAAACTTACTAAGCAAAGAAAGCAAGAGGGAAAAAAACTGCAACCAACTGATTTCATTTATGTAACATTCAAAAACAGAAAACTAAATTTTATTTCTTAGTCATATGTTTGTGGATAATTAAATTACTTTTAGAAAGCAGAAGAATTATTATTGCAAGAGGTATTTTATGTGAGTGATTACCCCTAGCGGCGTTGTTACCCAAGGAAAGGAGATACTGTGACCGGAGGACAAACAGGGAGAATAAGAGTAATATTCTATTTCTTGACCTGGTTGATGGTTAACTTTCAAATTGTTCTTCAAACTATACATAAGTTTCCTATACTTTTCTATAGTTATATCATATGTTAATAAAAAAAATGTTGAAAGAAAAAAACAAATTTACCCACTTTAAAATTCTACTTAAGGATAATCTTACCTTCCCCCCAAAGACCAAACTGAAATATCAATTTCTTAAAACAAAAAATGGAGTCCATGGGGCACCTGGGTGGCTCAGTCGGTTGAGCATCTGACTTTGGCTCAGGTCATGATCTCACAGTTCGTGAGTTAGAGCCCCACACTGGGCTCTCTGCTATCAGCACAGAGCCCACTTCAGATCCTCTGTCTCCCTTTCTCTGCCACTCCTCTGCTCATGCTCGCTCACGTGCTCTCTCTCTCTCTCAAAATAAATAAACATTTTTTAAAAAATGGAGTCCTATGGAAAGGAAGTCTCTTCAAGATTCAGTCCTGGATTATTCTAAGGATCAGAATATTCTAAGCACACGCTTACGTTAAAGTTAACTATGCTTGGCAAATAGGTATGTGAGAAAATATTTTTGGTTATTCACAACCATATATCCTCAAATTCTACAGAGCATCCTGCTAATGATTTACATTTTAAATACTCAATTATTATTCCCAGACTCCTCATACCAACAGCTAAACTTTAAACAATAGACATTTTTGTTCAATCCTGTATCCTCAATTCTAACAAAGTAAGTTTCTACCACACATTTCCATTCTGATGATTTCTACTATGCTACTTTCAAGTTCAATTCTCATTTCTCCAGAAACAAAAGTCCTAGCAATCAGATCCCTTTCCTTCGTACACATACAATATAAAAATTTTGCTATAAAAAGTGAAATCTAACTGTTATTCCTTATTTCTTATTTGCAATGTCGAATGGAAAGTGCTGGGAAATTCAAAGTTGTGTCCAGGGTGAAAGTCTGGCAAGAATGAAAAGTAAAACAAGTAAGAGATAAATGCTTCTCTCTAATACATATAAAAGACTCAAAAGATAAACTAATAAAAAAGTTATTGGGTAGTTTTTTTTGTCTTTGTTTTCTGTGTTTGCAAGTTTTTAAACAAAATGTAAAAATCTACTCAAGGAATTTAATTTGCAATTAGATTTTTTGACTTTTTAATTAATTCTTAAAAACTTACAATTCTACTTGGATGCAATGAAGTACATATCTTAACTGCATCGCTCAATGAATGTTTACACACACACACACACACACACACACACACACGTACCTCCCCCCACACATACACACATTCATCCATATATGAAGGTGAAGAGACAGACTTAAAGCTAGATTTGAAAATTTTATTGGAAAAGGGAAAACAAACAAAAACCCAAAGGTTAAATACTACTGGTCCTCTAAAGCAAAAAAATTTTACTTTACTTAGTTAATTTTATTTTCATACCTCACAGTCATCTTGTGCACTTTGAACATTGCACCATCTGGCAACAGGTTCAGGAACCACTTCCCAATCCTCACAGACCTGTTTAAGGATATTCACAAATGTTGTCTTCCCTGAAGCTGTTGTGACAGGAAAAGGAAAATTGAAGGAGACTTAGGAAAAAAAAAAAAAATGCCAAAACAGTCATCAGCTTTTACAAAATTTATACTAGCAAACAATATAAAAAAACAAAAATATTCAATTTCCTAAATGTTCTCTTAGATTTGCTTTCTGAAAGGGTCCCTACCCACTTGTATTATGGACATTTGTTTGTTATTGTTTTTAGTTTATCAAAGCCATGGAACAGAAGAATTTTAAACCTGGTGACATTGTAGGCAAGGTGTTACAGCAGAAAAAAAAAATCCTAGTCTTAGCCTCACTTTCCTTAACCAAGTAATTAGAGACAACTTTGCGGAAAATAGTTAAAACTATTCTTCCACTTAGTTAGATATGTGATTTTGGGCAAGTTACTGAATCTCTGTGAGCCTGTTTCTTCACAATACAATGGAAATAATAATAATACCCTCTTTATGGAAACCACTGTGATAAACAAGCTATGAGTACAGTGACAATAACAGGCTCTTGCATTTTCAAAATTTTCCTCTCTACTTGCTCTATTTTCTCAGTTTACAAACAGGCTTACGTCCTTCCTATCTAAAACCAACTTAAAAATGGCCAAATGAACTATAAAATCAATATAAAGATGCATCCAAAACCTAGAGCTTTAGAATGAGAAATAATATGATTATATGACACTAATCATATGACACTATATGACATTAAGCCATAGTGTCTAACAGAAATTATAAAAACGTTTTTGCACAGCACCCCTGTAAGCAAGCAGTAGCCATGTTTTTTCTGCTTCACTTTAAAGGTTCTGTGCACTTTATCCAATCCTTAAAAAAAACTTGTTGTACTTTGCTTCTCCCTGATCATTCACTAGTTTCTGAGACACCTAGGAGGGAAAATAAAGGAAATAGTTCAGGTATAATCAGGGCATATTATATTCACTACTTTAACATTACCTGGGAATACATTCCATTAAATAGTAGGAAAAGTCTTGATCTAGAATTTAACAGGGTATACCAATACTCCTAATGACCACCACACCCTTTCTATCTTAAGTCACCAAATGCGGTTTATATTAGGCATCTCTGGTCAACATAATGTGTGTGTCTCTCTCCTCTCTCTGTCCATATGTATATAGAATTACACATACACACACACACATAGATCAAAAAATATAAAAAAAGCAGCTTCTAAAAGCTTTTTTTAAAAATTTTTTAATGTTTTTTTTTGAAAGAGCGCATGTGTGAAGGGGAGGGGCAGAGAGAGAGGGAGACACAGAATCCAAAGCAGGCTCCAGACTCTGAGCGGTCAGCATGAAGCCTGACCCAGAGCTTGAACTCATGAACCACGAGATCATGACCTGAGCCGAAGTCGGATCCTTAAGTGACTGAGTCACCCAGGCGCTGCAGCTTCTGCAAGCTTACAAGGAAAACTTCCTCATCTTTATAAGCTGGATTCAAAGAGGGCAAAAAGAACTTACCTTTCATGTGAAGAACCATATTCAAACCTAGGACATTATCTAGGCAATAGAAAAGAAGAAAAACCAGAAGAACTTTAAAGGATCACACATAGGGCCAAAACAGGGAGTGGGGACAGGGGTCAGGGCCAATAAGAAGGTAACACAGAACAAAGAACTGCTGAGAAGCAAAACACAAAGTCATATTATTACCACAGGGCAGAAGAAAAACTTTTAAAGATAAACTAGATGATCACTAGATTTAATCACAGGAAAAACACTGGTGACCACAGATTTTGTATGGGGAGAGTAATTACAGGGACTGTAAAGTATTTAGAATGGTAAGCAGAAGCATATATAATGATCACTGGACATTCACTGAGCTAGATGGAGGAAGGAAAGGAAAATATGATGTTCAAAAAGAGGATCCAAGGAATGTACTAAAAAATCAGGCATCACCCAGAGTCTGAAAGCACTTTTTTTTTAATTTGTTTAAGTTTATTTACCTATTTGGAGAGAGACAGAGACAGCACAAGTTGGGGAGGGGCATAGAGAGGGAGAGAGAGAGAGAAACCCAAGCAGACTCTGTGCTGTCAGATGTGGGGCTCGAACTCAGGAAACCTGAGATCATGACCTGAACTAAAAACAGAGAGTCGGACACTTAACCGACTGAGCCACCCAGGGGCCCAGAATCTGAAAGCACTTAAAGCTAGAGCATTCAGCTTTCTTCTGACACGCCTATAAATAGAAAAATTTCATGTGGTCATACTCTAAAATTTTAAGAGCAAAAACAGTTACTCTTTAAAATTACTTTTAGTTCAAGCAGAGTAACAACAGTTACTGTAGTTCCCAAATTAATCTAGTCCCTTGACTTTTTAACGTTTATTTATTTTTGAGACAGAGAGAGACAGAGCATGAATGGGGGAGGGTCAGAGAGAGAGGGAGACACAGAATCTGAAACAGGCTCCAGGCTCTGAGCTGTCAGCACAGAGCCCAACGCGGGGTTTGAACTCACGGGCCACAAGATCACGACTTGAGCCAAAGTTGGACGCTCAACCGACTGAGCCACCCAGGCGCCCCTCTAGTTCCTTAACTTTTGAGGGGAAAGTAGGGAGCTGAAAAATAAGCTAATTAATAAATTAATATTCTATGAAAGCAAAGGAGAATAAGAACCAAAGACACTGATGTTAATAACTTTAAAAAGTCATGTGGAACCTAACAGAATTACTAATGGCAAACAAGCATTACGATCCAAAAATCATCTGTACAAACTATTAATATGAAAAGAAGCAGGTAAGGCCTCCATAAATCTAACAGAAGGGAGCATTATAGTAACAGAAAACATGAGAAGATGAGTTACGTGAGTATAAACTAAAATGACCAGTTAAAGTTCAAATTCTAGGAATCACAAAATATTCTTCTACACACACATTAGCAATTTGTACGTTTCTACTTATTTGGGACTGGCAAATAAGGTGGAAGGGACAGGAACAGCAGTGCAAGCACATTAACAACAACTAACAAACCTCAGTGTCAGGAAGACAAGACAAGTTGGAACACAACTCATCCAACATCCAAATAGCAAACTGTTATCTTACAGAAACAGAAGCCCAGTGTTACCAGATCTTTAGATACCGTACAAGACACCAAGAATCTAGATGTTCAAAAACAAATCTCAAAAATGTTAAATGCTAGAAATTCATTAAATTTGTTTTTCAAGAGCGCCTGGGTGGCTCAGTGGTTAAGCGTCCGACTCTTGATTTCAGCTCAAGTCATGATCTCACGGTTCATGGGCTCAGTCCACATCAGTTCCATGCTGGTGGTGTGGAGCCTGCTTGGGATTCTCTCTCTGTCCGTCTCTCTCTGCCCCTTCAGTGCATGCCCTTTCTCTCTCTCAAAATAAACAAATAAACTTTAAAAAATAAAATATTTCCAACGTTCTAAAAAAAATGTTCTTAAATAAATTTTTTTTTCAAGTCTATGCCAGCCACTATTGTGCAAATGCAAGGCATCAGTCTGCAACTCTTTCCAGTGTAGGTAATGGAGAAGTCAGAGAAGAATTTTAAGCAGGGGAGTAACACAATTACATTTATATACAGAAAGTCTGCTCTGGAGCTAGGTAAGAGAAGATGGAGATGGGGTGACACATTAGGAAATGATTCAGGTGCTGGGAAGATTAAAGATGCTTAGGAAGATCTAGATATATGTTGCTTAACTGGATTTAAGGAAGGGAAGAGGATTAATTCAGTGTGGTATCTAGGAGATGTTGTTGTTCATTCAAAGTTACTTTTGAAATGGCTTTGTTCAACTACTTCCTCCTTTATATATGTTCTTCTTTACCCAAAAAGTGGCTATAAGGACTCACACTAGTAAACATTCACTTTCAAAGAATTTATCCTAGGAGAAAATGAGAATCTATTATATGGATCTTTTCCACTGGTGCCTTAATACTGGAGCAATGCAAAAAGATGTCTTTGAGGGTGTGTTCAGATATTTTCTACTAGGAATACTGTTAAAGCGTCTACTTTGCCTGGTCTTTTTAAAGAAGTACAAGGGCTTTGAATGTGGTAAGAATTCAAAAACATTTGCTGTATGCATGAATGGTCAGTACCCAACTTGGAGCCAAAAAAATTCTATCAGAACAGGAAGTATCAGGCATAGGTTTCCTGTGGTAGGAAATACAGAAGAATGTAAGTTCAGATGTACCTTGTAAAATGATATGCATGGTATAGTCTGCCCTCATCCGGGTTAGGAACAGAAAGGGCACTGGTCTTTGAATCATAAGCCAATGTTTACTTGGAAGTGGGGGAAGGGGTGAGGAGCTCCATGATATTAAGATCATTAAAAACTCTTTCCTTGTACTGGAATGTTTATAGCTATTTTATCCCTAAGCGTTAAAACTGGAAACCATCCAAATGTTCACACCTGGGGAAGAGATAAACTGTGGTATATCCATGCAATAGAATACTACTCAGCAATAAAAGAGAACTACAGACACAAGTATAATAGAAGATGGGATTCAGTAGGCAGAAAGGGAGAGGCTAAGTAAGACTTGAAGGTCATTGGGTGGGGAAAAACATATTTTAAAACAATGCTGGGAGTGTCTGACCACAGCAGACTCGCTGAGGTGTAGAGTTCCTCTTAAGAAATGTAACAGACATCGCCTACTCCCCTCAGGAATTTGACAAAAGATGTGACTAAAAGTAAGTGGTAGACCTTAGAACATAAGACCCACAAGGAACAGTATGGCCATACATAGATCACCTCCCACACAATGGAAACAAGCCACTCAAAAAGTAATGACTAGGCATTTAGTTACATAACCAATAAGGGTAGAACCTGAGAAGGAACAAAGGGGAAGGACAAGTGGGGGGGGGGGGGGGGGGGGGTGCAACCAGAACCTATAAAACAAGGACTCTTGCCTACAGTGGCTGGGCATTCACTTGCAAATGCCCCCTCTCTGTAAAGAGAGCTTTTCTGCAATTCTTACCTTTCTAATCTTAGATTCTAATAAACTTTTGCCTGCTGCTCATTTTATTCTGTGTCCACCTCTTCATTCTCCCAAGCGGGGAGACAAGGAATCCCGGGTACTGAGCAACACGAAAAAATCTAAAAGCATTATGCTAAATAAAAGAAGGGAGACACAAAAGGCTACATACTCTGACTCCATTTATATGACATTCTGGAAAAAGGCAAAACTTAGACAGAAACCAGATCAGGGGTTGCCAAGACACAGGAATGCAGAGGGAACCGACGACAAAGGAGCACCGGGGAACTTTTTGAGGTGATAAAAATGTACTGAATCTTGACCATGGTGGTAGTAAAACAGCATTATATGTTTGTCATACCTCATAGAAAAGTACACCTAAAAGGATAATTTAATGTATGTAAATTACACCTCTAGAACTAACACAGCCTCAAGATAAAAACAAAAAGCAAAAAGCCCTCCCCTTGCGCGATCCCAACAAAAGGAGGAAACGTGCCCAAAGTGCATCTTTCGAGGCCCCCATGCCCGGGCATGCACCACCGCCTGACGCCCGGGGGCTGCGACGATCCTCGGGCACGGGAGGGAAACAGGGCAGGACAGGGCAAAATGCATTGGGTGGGAAGGGAATTAGAGGCCCTGCCGCATCCACACAGGCCTGAAGGAAGCCCCCACTAAGGGGAAGCCCCCCTGCTTGGGGGCCAACATTTCCCGAGGCTCCTTACCAATGTTCCCTTCGATGGCAATCTTCTTGATGCGGACCCCCTCAAAGCCGGTCGCGGGAGACGGGCAGCTCCTCTTAGGTGGGGTGGCCATTCTAGTCTGGTGGTGGCCCGAGTGCATCCAACAGGGAAGGCTAGGAGGCGGCCACAGGTGCGCGCGCTGGGGCTCGCGCCACTGCCGAACGAGACTACACGCACAGGCTGAGCTCCCGCCGGCAGCTAGTACCCGGGACCGCGGGTCTTGGGGTTTGATTTTGGCGCGCGGAGGCTGCCGACGGGGGCGGGACTGCGCCGCGACCGCCCGCCAGCGGGGAAGCCACGCCCCCTCCGTCTCCCCAGCTGGCAAAGTCTCTAGCGGCTCCTTGGCCTTGGCCACCGCGGGCGGGGCTCCTGCGTGCGCGCCCAGCACGTCGGGTCACGCAGGAGCACAGGGCGGGACGGCGCGCGCGACGACGCGCCTCTTCCCAGGACCCGGGGGTGGCGGTTCCGGAGGACTAGCGCCGAAGCTGGAGGGCGAGCGAGGGACGGGGTTGCCACCCGCTCTCGTCACCAGGATGGCCGTCCCCGACTCCGGAGAGTTCGCCTCTCCAGCGGGTCGTGTGGAAATAAACAGAGCATCTGGAACAGAACTGGCTGTGACGCAGTGTATGGTAGAAAAACCAAACGGATTACCCGTGTAGTCCAGTCCGAGGACAACGGTCAGGCTAGGTCAGGCTAAGTGCTGGCGGGCAACCCAACCCTCAGGAAGTGTATTGCACTCTTACTGCGTGCCAGACACTGTTTCGAGCGCTGTTCTTGAATTAACTCGCAGCCCAGTGCAGGAAATCCTACCATTAGCCCGATTTATCAGTGAGGAAACAGGCACTGAGAAGCCTACTTGTGCAAAGTCTCAAAGTCCGTAAGTGGATCTGGCATGGGAATTTACGTAGTCTGACGCCACTACACAGCAAGCTTTTCCTGATGTCTCAAACCCCTGTCCCGTTTGATTTGAGTCTCTTTTATGCTCATAGAGAATACGTCACACCAAAATGTGCCACTATGGCATACAGATTATTTCGAAATAAAGGAACTTTAGAAATAGTGCAAGGATACTCTGCCTCTCCCTTGTCCCCCCTGAAAGCAGATGAATCTATATAAAATGTGCCCTCCCTGTATCAGGAGGGCAGAAGACCTCCTTATCGCCAAATAGGGAATTGAGGGCTGAGAAGGCCTATGAACAGAACTTGCTACTTACCAATTTACTACCCCAAGCCCAAACCCCTTTGTCTTGTCAGTTCTTCACTAATTTATTGTTTCTTTGTCTAAAAGATGCAATGACCTACTTTGGTTATTCCTTTGAATTTATTTTTATGGAGGTCCTGTATGTGCCGTAATTAAATCTGGTTTCCTCCTGTTTATCCTGTGTCAATTTAATTACTAGACCGGGCAAAGAATGGAAAACGTAAGAAGGGAAATTTTTCCTGCCCCTACAATGCTATGCAGACGTTACCACACCACGTAGGTTTCTGTTCAGCGTGGCAATACGATAGTTTAATTTTACATTCCCTATACCTGACACATAGTAAATGTTGAATTTTTGAATGCCTACCTATGTGCCATGAACTCTGCTAGAAGACTTATCTAGCTGGCAACAGATGCAGTGTAGAAATACTCTTTACAATTTGTTTTTAATCTTGGTAAAGATCTGGTAAGCTGGCACTATGCCATCTAGGAAGTTCCTGGGCTCAAATGGTCTATGGAAACCAAACGCCCTATTTACTCTTTGTTACCTTGAAATTACCATCAGACCTGAAATGCATCTAATGGTAGAGTCAGAAGTGGTGTAATGGTGAATCCATTCTAAGAAAAGGCAGAAATCAAAATGTGAATCCATGGGGAACTCTAGGATAAAAACAGTAAAAATCATTAACTTCCTTATAATTATTTTGTTATTATTTTATGTTTATTACTTTTGTTTATCCGCATAGTAATTACCAGCAGGATCCTGGAAATGAAAAAAGCCTGAATGCTTGTCATCAGGGATGGCAAGGAATCTGGGGAAGCCACTAGGTACTATATTCCACATCCAAGCATGGGGGGAAACCCATGAAATGGTAAAGGTATTGGGCGATACTGAGAGGAGTAAGGCAGGGTTAGTCTCTGAGACCTTCAAATAGGAGGTAAGTAGACGAAGAAGAGGAAGAAATCCCAGATGGATCTGATAAAGATGTTTAGAGTTGAGGAGCAGAAATAGCCAAGAGTGGTTTCCACAAAAGGCACACAAGAAAAGTAATACAGTGCCGTGATTGAGAGGTGTAAGCAGTGGAAAACTATAAAGACTAGTTTCAAATTTCAGCTCTGCCAGTTTCTGGCTGTGAGAACTTGAGTCCCTCAAAGCTTAAAAGTGTTCCTTAAAAAGACAAAGTAGATGGGAGAAACAGGGAAACCTACCTTTCTTGGCATCAAGTTCAGCATAATTTCCCATTTTCCTACATAAACCTGTGTATAATGCAAGTAAGAGACAAAAGCACTTTTAAAATCACCTTCTTGATTTTTGTACACAATCCTTTACCTGCAACCCTTGTAACCAGATGTTTGAGAATGCAAACATTTTTGGATTTCAGAAGAACAGTAGTGTGAATGGAGTATTACTCAGTAATCAAAAAGAATGAAATCTTGCCATTTACAACAACATGGATGGAACCAGAGTGTGTTTTCCTAAGCAAAATTAGAGAAAGACAAATATCGTATGACTTCACTCATATGTGGAATTTAAGATACAAAAAAGAGTAACATAAGGGAAGGGAAGCAAAAGTAGTATAAAAACAGGGGAGCCTGGGTAGCTCAGTCGGTTAAGGGGAGTAAGGCTCCCCCTACCCTGACTTCGGCTCAGGTCACGATCTCACAGCTCATGGGTTTGAGCCTCACTTAGGGCTCTGGGCTCAGAGCCTGGAGCCCGCTTGGGATTCTGTGTCTCCCTCTCCCTCTGCCCCTCCCCTGCTTGAACTCTGTCTCTCTCTCTGTCTCCCAAAAATAAACAAACAAAAAATAAAAAAGGGAGGGGGGCAAAACATAAGGGACTCTTAAATACAAAGAACAAATAGGGTACTGGAGGGGTTCTGGGTGGGAGGATGGGCTAAATGGGCAAGGACCATTAAGGAGGACACTTGTTGGGCTGAGCACTGGATGTTATATGTAGGGGATGAATCAATGGAGTCTACTCCCGATATCATTGTTGCACTATATGCTAACTAACTTGGATGTATATAAAATAAAAAATAAATATGTGTATATATATTGGAAAAAAAACAATAGTGTGGTACATATATTATGTAACCATCCCTCACCCTCCTGCAGAGGTGTTAAATACAATACACAGCTATTTTGCCCTGAAACAGATTTCACATTAAATGGGATAAAGACTATTAACTTTATTTTTTTTTTAATTTTTTTTAATGTTTATTTATTTTTGAGACAGAGAGAGACAGAGCATGAACGGGGGAGGGTCAGAGAGAGGGAGACACAGAATCTGAAACAGGCTCCAGGCTCTGAGCTATCAGCATAGAGCCTGACGCGGGGCTCGAACTCACAGACCGCGAGATCATGACCTGAGCTGAAGTCGGCCGCTTAACCGACTGAGCCACCCAGGCACCCCAAGACTATTAACTTTAGATCGGGTTAAGTTTACACTAAATTCAAAAAAATACTTTGTTTTCCAAGCATTTCAGATTTTATGAATTTTGGAATTGCAGATAAGACAGGGTATTGGTGGCACCTGGGTGGCTCAGTAGGTTGAGCGACCAACCCTTGATCTCTACTGAGGCCATGATCTCACAGTTCATGGGATTGAGCCCTGAGTCAGGATCTGTGCTTGACAGAGCAGAGGCTACTTGGATCCTCTCTCCCTCTCTCTCTCTCTCTGCCCCTTCCCCACTCATGAGCACCCATTCTCTCACTCTCCCAAAAATAAATAAATATATATATTATTTAAAAAAGGGTATTGGAGTACCCAGCCAGTCATGAGCATGCTACCATCTTCATCCTTCCTCGCCCAAAATTTTGCTACCCCTTCAAATTGAGAATTCTTTTTCTTCTCTGGGAATGCTGGTATTACTAAAGAAAGAGACAGGACCTTGACTGATAACACATAGGTTTATTATGAAAACTCTAAAGTGAGAAATGAGAACTCAGAAGATGAGAACAAAGAAAAAATAAAAGGCCTTGAATGTCGATATGTAGTGGTTATAGCCCATATATTGTATACATGAACCCAACAACTTCTGTAAAATGGTTATTTATTGACTTTATAATAAGCTTGGTTATGAATTTCTCCTTACAATCTTCTTTATTGCCTAGAAATACATGAATGCAGAAGCCATTATAAAAGCAAGAGTGGGAGGTCAGGGTGCTTTCAACCAATCTGAAGTGCAACAGCAAAATAACATGCTAGAAGGGCATAGCAGGAAACCGTCAGCCCTACATAAGGCCTTATCAAAAGAAGCTATATTATGCTGCATGCTTGCAAAGTAAATCAAGGTCATCAAGAAAATAGGACACTGTGGGGTGCCTGGGTGTCTCAGTCAGTTAAGCCTCTGACTCTTGGTTTCAGCTCAGGTCATGATCTCCCAGTTCGTGGGCTCAGGCCCAATGTTGGGCTCTGCACTGACAGTGCAGAGCCTGCTTGGGATTCTCTCCCTCTCTCTGCCCCTGCCCCGCTCTTGCTCTCTCCCTCTCTCAAAATAAATAAATAAACTTTAGAAAAAATGTGACACTGTACTCATTAGTCTGTTTAAAATAGGAGTATAAGGGGCACCTGGGTGGCTCAGTTGGTTAAGAGTCTGACTTCGGCTCAGGTCATGACCTCACAGTTTGTGAGTTCGAGCCCTGCATCAGGCTTTGGGCTGACAGCTCGGAGCCTGGAGCCTGCTTCAGATTCTGTGTCTCCCTCTCTCTCTGACCCTCCCCCGCTCACACTCTGTCTCTCTCTCTCTCTTGAGAATAAGTAAACATTAAAAAAAAAAATTAATAATGAAATTAAAATAGGAGTATAAGACATTTGTTTGTTTTTATTTAAGTAATCTATACCCCCAGTAAAGGGTTTGAACTCACAACCCTGAAATTAAGAGTCGCATGCCCTTCCAACTGAGCCAGCTAGGCACCCCAGGAATATAAAACATTTATTAAACATTGTTGCTTAAAGGAATATTTAGAACTTGATACCAAAATGCATCATTCCAAATAATATTATATAATGAAGAATTGACTATTTAAATGTAGTACAATAGAAGCAAATGAACATACTTCTCAAAATATAGCTAATTTTTATATGGGTATCTTATGTGTTTATTTCTTTATACACAGTAGATGCTTTATAGCTACGGTATGTGAAGAATAACAAGGTGCTTTTATTTAAGTATGCAGGTTGACAATCCACATCAGCATGGACTGGTATTTCTACTTCTGTTTTTTTCTTTTTTTTTTTAATATTAAATTTATTGTCAAATTGGTTTCCATACAACCAGTGCTCATCCCAACAGGTGCCCTCCTCAATGCCCATCACCCACTTTCCCCTCCCTCCCACCCCCCCATCAACCCTCAGTTTATTCTTAGTTTTTAAGAGTCTCTTATGGTTTGCCTCCCTCCCTAACTTTTTTTTTTTCCTTTTCCCTTCCCCTCCCCTATGGTCTTCTGTTAAGTTTCTCAAGATCCACATAAGAGTGAAAACATACGGTGTCTTTCTCTGTATGACTTATTTCTCTTAGCATAACACTCTCCAATTCTATCCACATTGCTACAAAAGGCCATATTTCATTCTTTCTCATTGCCAAGTAGTATTCCATTGTGTATACATACCACAATTTTTTTTTAATATATGAAATTTATTGTCAAATTGGTTTCCATACAACACCCAGTGCTCATCCCAAAAGGTGTCCTCCTCAATACCCATCACCCACCCTCCCCTCCCTCCCACCCCCCATCAACCCTCAGTTTGTTCTCAGTTTTTAACAGTCTCTTATGCTTTGGCTCTCTCCCACTCTAACCTCTTTTTTTTTTTTTTTTTTTTTTTTACTTCCCCTCCCCCATGGGTTTCTGTTACGTTTCTCAGGATCCACATAAGAGTGAAACCATATGGTATCTGTCTTTCTCTGTATGGCTTATTTCACTTAGCATCACACTCTCCAGTTCCATCCACGTTGCTACAAAAGGCCATATTTCATTCCTTCTCATTGCCACGTAGTATTCCATTGTGTATATAAACCACAATTTCTTTATCCATTCATCAGTTGATGGACATTTAGGCTCTTTCCATAATTTGGCTATTGTTGAGAGTGCCGCTATAAACATTGGGGTACAAGTGCCCCTATGCATCAGTACTCCTGTATCCCTTGGGTAAATTCCTAGCAGTGCTATTGCTGGGTCATAGGGTAGGTCTATTTTTAATTTTCTGAGGAACCTCCACACTGCTTTCCAGAGCGGCTGCACCAATTTGCATTCCCACCAACAGTGCAAGAGGGTTCCCGTTTCTCCACATCCTCTCCAGCATCTATAGTCTCCTGATTTGTTCATTTTGGCCACTCTGACTGGCGTGAGGTGATATCTCAGTGTGGTTTTAATTTGTATTTCCCTGATAAGGAGCGACGTTGAACATCTTTTCATGTGCCTGTTGGCCATCCGGATGTCTTCTTTAGAGAAGTGTCTATTCATGTTTTCTGCCCATGTCTTCACTGGGTTATTTGTTTTTCGGGTGTGGAGTTTGGTGAGCTCTTTATAGATTTTGGATACTAGCCCTTTGTCCGATATGTCATTTGCAAATATCTTTTCCCATTCCATTGGTTGCCTTTTAGTTTTGTTGGTTGTTTCCTTTGCTGTTCAGAAGCTTTTTATCTTCATAAGGTCCCAGTAATTCACTTTTGCTTTTAATTCCCTTGCCTTTGGGGATGTGTCGAGTAAGAGATTGCTACGGCTGAGGTCAGAGAGGTCTTTTCCTGCTTTCTCCTCTAAGGTTTTGATGGTTTCCTGCCTCACATTCAGGTCCTTTATCCATTTTGAGTTTATTTTTGTGAATGGTGTGAGAAAGTGGTCTAGTTTCAACCTTCTGCATGTTGCTGTCCAGTTCTCCCAGCACCATTTGTTAAAGAGACTTTTTTCCATTGGATATTCTTTCCTGCTTTGTCAAAGATGAGTTGGCCATACGTTTGTGGGTCTATTTCTGGGGTTTCTATTCTATTCCATTGGTCTATGTGTCTGTTTTTGTGCCACACAATTTCTTTATCCATTCATCAGTTGATAGACATTTAGGCTCTTTCCATAATTTGGCTATTGTTGAGAGTGCTGCTATAAACATTGGGGTATAAGTGCCCCTATGCATCAGCACTCCTGTATGCCTTGGGTAAATTCCTAGCAGTGCTATTTTTGGGTGATAGGGTAGATCTATTTTTAATTTTTTGAGGAACCTCCACACTTTTCTAGAGTGGCTGCACCAGTTTGCATTCCCACCAACAGTGCAAGAGGGTTCCCGTTTCTCCACATCCTCTCCAGCATCTATAGTCTCCTGATTTGTTCATTTTGGCCACTCTGGCATGAGGTGATATCTCAGTGTGGTTTTGATTTGTATTTCCCTGATGAGGATGATGTTGAGCATCTTTTCATGTGCCTGTTGGCCATCTGGATGTCTTCTTTAGAGAAGTGTACTCCTAGCTTTTTCTACAAATACCAATTAGTGACACTGGGATACTTTGGTGACTTGATGTTCCAAACACAAAAGCTTCTAATAAATCTCTCTAGAATATGAGAATACTCTAAAATACATACTTTCTTTTAGAACTTAGGTATCAGGGTAAAATGAAGATCCTCCAATACTGTTTATTAATATTTTTTTAAAAAATATTTATTTACTTTTGAGATAGCACAAGCAGGGGAGGGGTAGAGGGAGGGGAACAAAAGATCTGAAGTGGGCTCTGTGCTGACAGGCTGACAGCAGTGAGCCAGATGTGGGACTTGAACTCAAAACTGGGAGATCGTGACCTGAGCTAAAGTCGGATGCTCAACTGACTGAGCTACCCAGGTGCTCCTGTTTATTAATATTCTTTAATGGTCTATAACGAAGATAAAATACTTGATAAAACCTTGACAGAAAGGTCAACAAATAATTATTTGTTGTAGTAGAATATTTAAAGAAAACAAACAAAAACATTAGCTTCAGGGTCAAGACTATTTGGATTCTAATCCTGGTCCTAATCAGTGATTTGTACAATTCCCGAGCTTCAGTTTTCTAGCATGCAAGATACTGAGATACCAACCTCTGAGGTTGTTGTAAACATTAGAAAAAATTTAATGTTCAACATATTCCAAACTTACAATATTTTTCTAGGAATGTGTTCAATGTGGGAGCATCTACAGCAAAAAATAATCAATAATGCAGGATTCATGGCCAAACATAACTATTTATTAATTTTTTAAATAAACATTCAGTTTCTTCCTTTAGAAAAAACCTAGAATTTAAATATTTCCCATCCCATCACATACAAGTCTGTATACATTATTTACATCTTTCAATTAAACATATTACAGATTTTCTGACATTCAGTATCCCTTTTAAAGTAAAATGATGAAGCAGTTAAACTTTGATCTGTAATAACTAGAATTTGAGTAATCTTGGCACACTTTTCAATACAGCATTCATGTTTCATTTCATATTTCAGACCATTTTTACCCATCCAACTACTTAAAAATAAAGAGAATTGTGTGTTTCCATGAGAGCAGGATCCGTTGTCTTGCACATTCTCTGCGATTACACAATGTGAATAGGCTTCCATTATATGGCACTGGCAGGATTATGCTTTTGCCATCAGAAATTATCTCTACTCAAACTTTAAGAGTTGTCATGTTTATTGTACTCTCTCTCAGCCTAGATTTCATGACACTGTTCCTTGATAATTTTAAGTAATAACATATGGAAAAATTCAAATAGAACAAAAGTTAAGCATTCCCTACAGGATTAGGGCCCTTACCACCTTAGTTATGCATGTACAAAAATAACACATACAATTTAGTGACTGTAAAAAACTATTTCCCCCAAAAATAGTTATTTCTGCAGAACAATTTAAGGAGAAATGTGTTCTTAATATGGAAATGCACTAATCTATTATCTCAGAAAATGAAAATGAAAATATGTACAAACCTGTAAGAAACACCAACACATAAAAATTTAATACACAGAAGAAAAATTAAATATTAACAAAAATTTTAAATTACTAATAATCTCAGCTTCAGTGACATAACTTCAAGAAAGCTGTCAACCAGAACAAACCAAAAATGCTTATGTAAGTTGCACCTGCCAACACTTCTGTCAGTGGGTTACAGAAAGTGCTTCAGAACCACTAACAACAAGGACCTGCACAATCAACCCATCTGTTTTGTTCTCCTAGTGCAATGGAGGCTGAGAGGTGGGAAGTCAACAGCGTAAGGAAGTAATTTAAGGAAAAGGAGATGACAAGCCAACAGAGCTAAAAACAGGCCAGTGCTTTCATTATCTATCTTTGAGAACTGTAACCCAAAATGCTCTATTGTATAGCATTACACACAGAAAAGGAACTGGCATCATACTTGCAAAACTGAGATTATTCAATACTTTAATATGCATTTCCTGTCTTTTGTCAAAATTTAGGTTTTGTTCAGCTATAAGTGGCAGACATGGAACATAGTATTATACCTTTACAATAAATTATTCTCTATGATTAACTTGTTAGGAACATCTTAAAAGTTTAAATTGTTTGTAGTCAGAACTGTTACTATACCTTAAAATTAAATTTTTCCAATAAATCTTAAGATATCTTTACCTCTAGTAATATCATACACCATTAAACTGAAAAACAGTAATTGCTGTGGGTGAATCTTAACATTATGACAAAACTCTACTATTTAAATTATTTTAGGAGTGGATCTAGAATAGCATGTCTAAAAATTGGTATATTCTTTAATATTTCAGAAAAGTTTCAAAATAACTTTTCCCCTTGGTATGCAGTCACATTTTCAAGTTACAAATATACTTATGGTCCCATATCTTTTAAAAAGACATTCAAAAATTTTAAAGTTATAAATGATATATGAAATGATTATACAATTTTAAATATTTTATCTGTGATACACAGGTTTAACATTCAGCATAATTATTATATAAAATTTATTCCAATTTCTTTGTACAATGATCTGCAGTCTTTTCATTTGAGTGAAAATAATGTTTAAAAAAAAGGACAAAGGTAAAGGCTATTGTTATCTTAAGCTACTTCTATATTAAATATTGGATCCATTTTTTCAT
The DNA here is from genome assembly GCF_046562875.1 of Panthera onca. Lineage (NCBI taxonomy): Eukaryota > Metazoa > Chordata > Mammalia > Carnivora > Felidae > Panthera > Panthera onca. Next base: position 57,146,052 of record NC_138342.1, on the reverse strand, counting down.
ACTGTCCCTTCAATCAAAATTATCTTATAGTAGTTGAGATAAAACTCAGAAGCTATCAGGGAAAGAAACGAAAGTAGAAAACAAGAGACAGACCTTGATTTTTTAATTATTATATTTAACAATAAGGTAATTAAACTAAATTTGTAAAAATTAAATAAAACCTATACATCCAAATGACACTGTGTACTTCAAAGTAGAGACATCAGGAAACTATTCCTTTATTAAATGGTGCTACCAATGCTCAAAACATTCTCTTCTGCAAATTCAGAGCCTATGGCAGTCTTTTGAACTTCCCTAATGGTTTAGTTCTAAGAAAACAGCAAAGTAGAGTTAAGTTTGGTGAATGAGCTAGGTCTTACTAAGCTGCCAAAAAAGTCTTCGGTGCAACTAAAATGATGAAATAGATTTTCTTGCATAGTCATAAACCAATTCTCAAGGCATCTCTGAAAATGCTCCGAAAACATTACACCCTCAAAGCATAGCTAGAAAGAATAATGCTCCCACAGGAACCACTCTGAAGATCAACTCTCATTTGGATGTTTAAGGTATGACATACTTATTTGAAAAGAAAGTCCTACAACTAACTTAATAATTGTATCTCACATTTCACCATTTCAGTGGTTATCAAAACCTCTCTCAGAGAGGGTGTACACAAAGGTATAAAAGAAATGTCATTTTGCTATTTTCCCATAAGCAAGGAAAATGCTAATACATAAAATGGAGTCTGGTGATTACATGTAAAATATAAATATCCACATCATCTGTATTTCCTGAAGATAAGAGATTGTAGTGTTTTATCTTTCCTGATAAGCCAGGCAGTAACTTAATCTGAGATATATTATACACTAAACCTGTCTTCCCCCAGCCAATACATTTTATGCTCACCCTTTACCATTTACAAATAACACAAATAGAAAGAGCAATGTAAAATCTTTCGATGTAAAGTAAACTGACCTCCAAAGCCTCTACCAGCCAACTAACACATGCTTACTCTTTTAATGAAGTCTAATGCCATGGTTTTTATGGGCAACAGAACAATCAAGTCAGCAAATGAGAGCCAGTAGCACCATCTACTGCTTACCGAAAGATTTTCACTCTTGGATTATTAATTTTCCATCATTTAAAATAACTCCTAAAACTTGCTTCATTTCAACACTTAACCAAAGCATTGTGATAATAATACTATGTTAACTTATTACTTGATATTTTATGCTTTAATTAGTGGATGAGAAAACCAACTTCTGCTTTAAATCTCTGTATAAAGAGCAGGGGGGAAATCATTATCTTGATTATTTATAAACTAAATTAAGAGATCTGGGAAGAATCCAATACACATTCGTAAGCAAAGTGCTACAAAACCAGGATTTGATCCTTATTTTATAAAGGGCATCTTATTAACGCTCATGGAAACTAATCAAATCAAAGCAAGTTCTGTTAAACTGGTTATTTCTCACATGCTCTGGTGGGTGTTTCCTTACCTGTGGCCATGTAACCCCATGTACAATGCCAGGCCTCTCCCTGGGAGAACTTCTCTACTTTGTTACCATATCCATGCATACATTATCTCCTTACTTCCTAATAATACCTCTGTTTAAAGGAATACTCAGAAGCAGGCACCTGAGATTCTGACACAGTGACAACAAACTCCTATCTACACACAGTAGGAAAGTAGGGCCTAGTACTAAACATTATTTTATAGAAACATCCTTCCATTTTTACAGTGTACTACTGTGTAAGGCTTAAAAGAGCAAGAACGATTTTTCAGTATTTTCTACACTTGGCTATTTGCAACCCCTTTGTTACTAGGATGATACAAAGTCCAACGCAGTATAGAAGACTACTGGAATAATCATGCTTCGTTTTCATCAATAAATAGGACCCCATGTCACTTGATGCGAAATTTTATTTCTGAATCAACCTACAGGGATTGATATTACCTACCTAGGTAATAAAATATTTGTTTTAAGGACATCAGTTACTTCTCACTGCAGTTTATCAATAACCATTACCAATGAACGTCCAACATACTTGCCAGGCTCATTCCCATTACTTCTACTGTTGGTACTTGGAGAATGATTGTTAGAAATGAAATGGAGAAAAAGGCAGTTCCTAGTCATCATAACTGTAATGGCATTAAATTATATCACTGCTCTCCCTGTTAATGGCAAAGACAGACTGATTTATTTAATTTTAGATTCTCGCTTACTGACCATTTTTAGTCTATATAATTTCAAAGCAAGATTTCTATTCCACAAGGAAAAAGGTATATATTTCACACTAAAGGAAGAATACATATTTGTAACTGAAGGAAACAGATCTTACCAGAAATGACAAAATCAAAAGGAAGTCTGAAAAAGATACTTCTCAAGACTAAAATTGAAGTGAAAAATGTTAAAATTATTTTAAAAATTAACTTTCTGAACTTTTTACTTATGGGAATAATTCACTAGAAAGCCATGACAAATAAAATGTAAAAGTTAATAACTACTAAATTAGCACTTACATTGTTTGATATCACTGCAAAGAAAAAGATTTCCTTTCACAGTAGAAAAATCAGAAGTCAGAATGCTTCAAATTGGGCCTATCATAAGCAGAGAAGGGTACTGTATCATTTTAAAATGACAGGCAAACACCAGCTCCATTCACTGAATGGAAATGCTGGAGAGTGATCTATTTCCCCCAAACAGTCCTTAAATTCCATGTTTAATGTCTACACCTAAAATTAATAATTTATGTTTAACTTCTCATGGAAGTTGATTCCTAAAAGGAAGTCTCTAAGACTTTGTTTACAAGAAATTGGTTAAAAACTTCATGCCACTCTACTCAAGGATTTTAAGACAAGACTTTCTGAACTTGACTCATCATACAATTCCATCTATAGCTCCCCATACAAACAAACCCTCCCAACCAAACACACACTCTTATCCATCCCCTCCTCTTCAAAGTAGAAGGGAATTCTCTAGACTTATGGCTCATTTGGCAATTGCTAAGAAACCTCACAGTTCAGCATCACCTCTGAAGATGGCAAACCTATATAAAACCTGAATTTTTACACCTAGAGTGCAGTTAACATGTAGAAAGAAGCTAAAATGCAATAGGTATTACACTTCAACATCCTTTAGTTTCAATATCACAGATATCAAGAGATGGAAGAAAGACCTGCTTGTAGAACTTTAAACATTTGTTGAACAGAATTACCATCAATATCAAAAATAATTAATAAATACTAATTTTGTACGTTCTACATGCACACCTTTACAAATTGTGTTTCTTTAATGTAGTAAAAGCTGGAGATCACCAATTTTGGTAAACTATGGCTTTTATCATAGACATTTTAAAACATGCATCAGTAAGTGCCCTGGGTAGTAATCCTAATATTGTTCAAGCCCTGTTCAGTTCTATGTCTGTGCTTTGCACCTCAGAAGTGAGCCTACCAAGGCACTTAAAAACATAAGTCTTTTGGGGACTTCAGAAATTGGCCACAATTTACACAACACAGAACCCCCAACTGTCATCAGTCCAATCAGCAAGCGTTTTCTTTCAGCACACAGTATTATCAAAAATTCTGCAAGTAAGCAAACCAAGTAAAAAAAACAAACAAAAAAAAACCACCATATGCCACTAAGACAAAACTTACCCCTATCAAATTTACAGAGAATGGTTCTTGGCTTCCTCTAGCAATTGAATATGGTTTCACTTACTCAGAATAAAGAAAAAGAAACCCAAACAAGCCCCCTAAACCTATGACAAAAACGACCAAGATAAAAATAAAACACAACCAAATCCAAATAAACTCCACACACTTCATTTGAGGAACAATTTGCACAGCTCTGCGTCCTTTTATCTGTCCTTTGAGGTGAGTTTTTCAATCAGTTCTTGGAGTGGTGCAAGTTCTCTTCTATCAATAAGGTTGAATTCCTACACACAATAAAGGCAGGAAAAAACAGTAATAATGTATTATTTATATCTCATCCCAAAGCAGATTTCCATTAACATTTGTTGGACATTAGCTTTCAAAGTAAATAAGGGTCTTATCATTTTTTCAAAAAAATGTATTCCTATTCCCCCACTCTGTGTCTTGACTTAGGCAAATCACTTACGCACTTCTGATATTGTACACATCTGTAGTAATACTAGGGTAAATCCCCCTACCTTGTAAAATTACTGTAGGGACTAAATGTGATACTGTGTGCTAACCACTTCATGTAATTCCTGGCATAAAGTGAATACTCAATAAATGAGAGTGCTGCTTCCTGTTAAAAGGGAATAACCATTTAGATATCGTCAAACAAGTGGGGACCAAAAACTCTAGCATCTCCGGCAAATTTCAACATTACATGAACATGAAGAGTAAAAGAGTTAAACATCAGCAAGCTATCATGAGATGTAGCATGAGAGTAACATAAGCAACACGGAGTCCACAAATGATAAACAAAATCCTATAACAAACAAATTAGAAAGCCTGGATTTAATTTTTGCTTCTTTATGAATTCCACTCCTGTCGTTGTGAGCTTCAATGTTGAACAGATTTCCCCACAACTATAACACCGTAAGGCTAAATAAATATAGGCTGTCTATACTTCTGATCTCATATTCTGCCATGGTAGGGCATTCTGAGCTCCCAATTTCATTCACTTATTGAGATGATCATGTCAACCATTATAGTAAGTACTGGGGGAAAGAATTAGAAGCATTTAAGAGCAAGCCTACCCCTAAGATTTGTGGGATCTGGACTAAGAACACAAATGGATATATAGCATATGACTATTAAATTTTACATTAAGCTAAAACATTGTTAAATAAAACATGTTCTATCCTCCTACCTTAACAAATATACCTTCAAAGTGACCAGGAAAGCAGATTTGAATTTAGAATTCTCAAGATTGCTCAGGATTCTGCACTGGAAAGGAGTAACATGAAGAGAGCCTATCCCTGACCCTCAGCAAACCTCCCTGATCTTCCAACCCCCAGCTCTACCTGGAACTTTAAGGAGCCTCACTTGCAGGAGTGTGGACACCCTGGCTGGTTTATGTAGGCAATGGTCACACACCTTCACAAACTGCTGCCATCTCGCTACCCCTAAGATCTAGAGGTACACGTATCAGAGATATGATCATCCCTTGAAAGAATGGACCCAAGGAAAAGATCCATGCAGAACTTGGAAATATAAATGGGACCATGTGGAAAGAAAATTGAGATCAGGTACCAGAGCACAAACCAGAGGGATCTGGGAGGTATGTTCTTTGCCCTGTGGGTCCCTTACTCTGTGAGAATACAGCTGGAGAATGACCAGAACAGGATTCTCTAAACAGTGAGGTCTAGGGCAGAGGTCCCTCTTACACCAACAAGGGGTGACTGTATACTAATGGAACTACCTTTAAGAAGGTCACAGTGTCTTGAAATACATTTCAATAAGCTCAGATGTGCTTAATGCTAGGTATCAATATTTGCTAGGAGCTGATACATAACATTGCATTTTCAGATAAGATCATACAGTAGGATAAAAGTAACCCTTCTGGAGGGAGAAGATCCTCTCCTAAATCACTAAAACCTGAACATTAGCAATCCTCTTTTGTCTAAACCAAAGCACAGAAGCAAACTTTGGGATAAGATTTTCTTTTTTTCTATAGGTGTCTGTAGATAGGATACCATGGTAAAGTAATTGCTCTGAGCAACAGTTTTGGCAAGTTATAATCTAAAATGTGTTTATATAGGTGAAATTGAGACATGAAATGTGTGCTTTTAGTGTGGGGGTATGTAGAGAGGGAAAATAGACACATTTTTCTTTAGTAGAGATGGGGTGAGGGGAGGGCATTTGTGAGTATATGCCCACAGATAAACAAAACTAACAGAGATTTAAGACTTGGACTTCTGCCTACCATCTACCCTCTCAACCTCAACCAAAAAGAAGCTCATCAGCTTAACCATTTCCACCTCTTTTTCAGTCCTGCCTATTTGCTGTCTAGTTATTATAGCAGGATGAGAATATCGGACTCCTCTTAGTCTACACCCCTGAGAACTAAAGTGAGAAGGAGGAGGTCAACCAGAGTCAGAGAAAAGACCAATGGACCTCTGGAATAGCAATACTCTTTGGGGCAATTTTTTCCTCTTTTGGACATAATGAACAGTACCTAACTTAAAAATTATTCAGCATGTGATTTTAAAAAGGAGGAGGAAAAAGGTGTTATATACAAAGCCCATTTCCAGGCCAGAATATGCTTAAAAAAAAAAAAAAAGAAAAGAAAGAAAGGAAAAAAAAAGAAAAAGAAAAAGATCCAAGGTAGACAGGAATTGAGAATTGAGGGTTAAGAGGATTAGGAGGAATGCTAAAATGGTAAAGGGGCCAAGTTCATCTGGAGGCCTGCCAATTAGCCAGGTTCCTAATTCAGCCGCTCCATTATGGCCTGTTAACTGAAGCAATGTCAAGGCAAGACCTCTGAGATCCATTTTAGACTTGCATGCCACCAACCTGGAGATGAGTGGAATTTATAAACAAAAGGCCTTATCATCATGGCAAGTAGAGAAGAGCATAAAGACTAGAGAGATATGGCAAATTTTATCCTAAAGGATACCTTTAGTATGGATGCAGTATTCACCTTTGAATTCTACACATAATGCGTTTTACTGAGCAAAAAAAGCTTCCTGGGGTGCCTGGGTGGCTCAGTTGGTTATCTGTCCAACTTCAGCTCAGGTCATGATCTGACAGTTTGTGAGTTCAAGCCCCAAGTCATGCTCTGTGCTGACAGCTCAGAGCCTGGAGCCTGCTTTGGATTCTGTGTCTCCCTCGCTCTCTGCCCCTCCCCCACTCACACTCTCTCACTCTAAAATAAATAAACATTTTAAAAAAAGGAAGAAAGAAAAGAAAATCAGAACTCGAAAGGTTTCCAACTTACCTGGACAAAAAAAATAAAGTGCTTGAAAGAAGTATTGAGATGTGCTTCCTCCTGAAGTTGGATTACAGGATCGAAATGCTGATGATAAATGTGAGCATAAACCCTAAAGAGGCGTTTGAGTATAGTTTTTGCCACAGACATGAAATTCTTCGGGAATGGGACACCTAATAAATAGATAAACAACCCCCTTATTAACAACAAGAGACAAGAACAAAGCAATATGAGTTTGTCAACAAATGGCAACATAAATTAACAAGACAACCCTTTAAAGAAATATATGTGAATTACTACTTAATAATACCCACTGTACTTTTCAGAAGTTCTCAACATATCACGAATGAAATTAAACTTTAAAATTTCCATGGAATAAGAACTAGACTTCAGCATCACCCCTTAATGCTTCTTGTGTGCTTACCACTTTACTAAAAGGAAATAAATTTATGCCTAAGATGGTAATGAAACTAAAACTCACACTTATATCCTCAGATTTCTTAACATCAAGTCTCAATACAAATATGTGCTGAATACAATGTATTAACCATGTTCAGTTTTACTTAAAATGCTTGTTGGGGCGCCTGGGTGGCTCAGTCAGTTAAGTGTCCGGCTTCAGCTCAGGTCATGATCTCACGGTTTGTGAGCTAGAGCCCCACGTCGGGCTCTGTGCTGACAGCTCAGAGCCTAGAGCCTGCTTCAGATTCTGTGTCTCCTCCTCTCTCTGTCCCTCCCCTGATCATGCTCTGTCTCTATCTCTCAAGAATAATAAATAAACTTAAAAAAAATTTTTAAAAAAATAAATAAAATGCTTGCAACACTTTTTTATATTTTTTCTATGGAAATTATTTCATTACTACTCCAGGTCTACATTTATTTATTTATTTTTAATGTTTGTTTATTTTTGAGACAGACAGAGACAGAGACAGAGAGAGACAGAGAACAAGTCGGGTAGGGACAGAGAGAGAGGGAGACACAGAATCCAAAGCAGGTTTCAGGCTCTGAGCTGTCAGCACAGAGTCTGACATGGGGCTCGAACTCACAAACTACGAGATCATGACCTGAGCCAAAGTTGGATGCTTAAACAACTGAGCCACCCACGTGCATTTATTCTGAAATCAGCTATAGTCCCTCTCAATGAGGCTTACTGTTTTATGAATTAGAGCACTTTTATAGCACTAAACAAATACAAAACTAGGAAAATACAAAATTTCATGTCCTTTGTTACACTGGCAAAATGATCCAGTTTGGCAAAACATAAGGCAAATATTAAAACTCCTGGATTCAGTGTCATCACATGACACTCACTTAAAAATATTATAGGTCACAAGGAAACATAAGACAAACCAAAATGAAGGGACACTATAAAATAGTATGCTTATCCTCTTCGAAAACATCAATGTCACGAAGGACCAAAAAGACTGAAGTACACATAGTCCATATTAAAGAAAGCTACAGAAACATGACAAGTGAATGAAAGCAAATGTCAAAGATTTTCTTTTGCTATAAAGGGTATTATTGGGGAAATGTGAAAAATCTGAAAAAGACCTGTAAGTTAAACAACAGTATTGCATCATTGTTAAATTCCTGACTTTGATAGTTATACTGTGATTTTCTAAGGAAATGCACACTGAAGTACATTTGGATAAAGAGGCATCATACACATAACTTACTCTCAAACAGTTCAGGAAAAACAAAATATGTAGTTAGGGGGAAGAGACAGGGAAAAGAGGGGAGGAGAGGGAGAGTGGGAGGGAGGGAGAGAGAAAGTGCACACACAAATATGGTAAGAAGTTGACAACTAAAAAATCTAGAAGAAGAAAAAAAAAATCTGAAGAACGATATACAGGATCCTGTTCTTTGCACAACTGCAAATTTTCTAAAAGTCTGAAATTGAGTCAAAATAAAAAGTTACAAAATATATTATGGGAGATAAAAGATAAGGTGAAGGCACTTAACAAAAATGATTATGATGTATGTAAGGGAGTCCTGAAAAATAGACCTTTTATTACAAAGGCTCCAAGGTAGTTTAAACATTCAATAAATGTGTTTAAAACAATCCATAATAACAGCAACTATTTACATTGTGGTCTCCTCCACCACAAACTCTGAAAGTATAAAATATAGGGGTTCATGGGTGGCTTAGTCGGTTGAGCGTCCAGCTTCCGCTCAGGTCACAATCTCGCAGTTCTGGGGTTTAAGTCCCGCTGTGTGCTGACAGCTCACAGCCTGGAGCCTACTTTAGATTTTGTGTCTTCCTCTCTCTTTACCCTCCCCTACTTGTGTGCCTCCTCCCTCCCTCCCTCCCTCTCTCTCAGAAATAATAAATGAATGAACTTTAATAAATAAATAAAAATATAAAATGTAGTCAAAAAGCTGTCCGTTGATAGAACAAATCCTTAATTTTTTCAGAAAACACAAGTTGTAAGAAGTTTGAGAGGGTAAAATCATATGAACTAGCTGGCTATGAACAATTTCCACTTGAAAGGTCAGCCCTTAAGAGCAAATAAAAAAAAAAGCAAATGTCATTCAAGTTGCTAACAGGCCAACCCCTCAAAATCTTCTGGTTTTCTTCTCACCTAGCTTGATTTCATAGTCTGTAAGATTCACACTGTGGTCATAAATTCAAACTCCCTCTTTGCTGAAAATACACTGTAAAACTGAATATAAGTTACATAAACTCTTCCCTAAACAAGAAATGGATATGACTATGGCAGATGATATTGGCTGCCTACTCAGTATCCAGTCTCTTTTCTATAACACAGGCCAAATTTTGTTACTATCCAAGATATACGGATATTCTCACTGTTTAAAATTACAGGGAGGTTTAACTTAATGTTCATGATAAACTTGGTATGGAAAAGATAAGGCACTTAAATGTGTAAGATTAGAAATATTGTGATAGATATGATAGGCTAGTATGGTTCCTGGAAGAGAGCCAGAAAGTTCCAAAAACATATAAAATTATATAAAGCATAATGGATCCCAATTATACAAAACAATCATACCAATTTTTGATGGAAATAATGTCTCATCATCCAACTGGTCCTGAACCCAAGTCATCAGGTAATCAATATACTTTGGCGCAGAGCACTTAATAGGTTTCTTTATGTTTGTTCCATCTGCCCAGTGATACTCATATCTGTATTGGAAAGATAACAGGCACACAGAATAGCAGAGTACACCTATACAAAAAGCATATATTTTTATATTGTTAAATGTATGTATATCATGAATGTATACAGGACATGTTTTAAACAATCTGCTCCTCCAAATAAAGATCTTTTGCATTTGGCATTTAAATTTAGAGTTTTTAAACTGCTACTGACTGGACTATTTTGGATTTAGCATGATCCAAACTAAGCTGATCCATCAATCTCAACTTTTCTAAGTTTTTCTTTATATACAGCATTTGTATTTTAGAATCATACATTGCCATGGTAGAAAACCTAGCTAACTTTCCACGTCTCCACTTCTGTGATAACCATCTTTAATCTTTATGGTTTTTTTTTCTTTGAAAAACATTTCTTATGCAGTACAATTATTTTTACTTGTAGTTTTAAATCTGGGGTTAAGGATAGAGAACGGCAAGGAAGATGCATGAAGAAGAGAATGATTCAGTATTTGAGTACCTTTGGCTGAAAAGCCAAATTTGCCTTTAAAGAAAAATGGCAACTCAAATAAAGATGCCTATAGGATTTGGGTATTAACAGAACACTATCGTTTGGTATAATCAACACTTAATGTACACCGACCATGTGAGAAATACTGTATCAAGGAATACTGTTCTTGACCAAGGGACACTAAAATGAAAGACACTTTCCATACTGTTATGGAAAATAGACTAGTAGAGGAGATAGGCTCATAAATGAGTAAGTAAAGACAGTATGGCAAGACTGGTAATGGAGTTATACACAAACGCATACCCACATGCAACCACAACCTGATTTTTAAGATAAGGAATAAACACACAGCTGCAACTCCAAAGCATAAAAATCTCCAAACTGAACTATCATTTCGTTTTTTTAGTTTCCAAAAGATTACCTGGCTACCATTTAGCTTCTTTCTTTGAATCAGTTTTGTTTTTCTAACCCTGTTCCAATTTAGACTAACAAAATGACAGGTCAGTGAGTCTAACGAAGGAGGTGAAATAAAATATAATGGGAAATACTACATAATATTTTAAATAATAAAAATTATCTTGAGATAGGATAAATAAGGAATCTATTTAATTATAGCTACTTATACCTGAACAATAAACCTAAACACAATACACCTGAATAAATATTCTAACAGCATACCTTACTGCCAACCCTGGGCAACAGGGTAGATTATCAAGTCTACTTTGAAGGTCTTCAAGAGGAGATTCTCCAACTTTTGGCATCCTGTTCCACTGCTTAATCACTTTCATAGTCCAGAGATTCTTCCTAATATGAAACTAAAGTCCCGAGGGACACTTAAGACTATTCTTGTTTGATCCTCTTAGGAGACATAGATCATGAACCACATAATTTTTAGCATCATTACTCTTCACTTAAAGACAGGACTCATCCATGTTTTCTCCCACATGTTAAGAAACCTTAACATTTTTGCCTTTCCTTGCAATCATATTTTTCATTTTATTAGTGATCAGGTGTTCCACATTCATTTTTAAATGCAAAAATAAAAAATGGACACAGTTGACCTAAAAATCATTTTCAATATTCTGAAGTTTTTAAACACACTTATTTTCAATATCCTAAAGCTTTTTGAAAAATAAAACTATATATTGCTTACACTTCTACAGTTTATAACTATGATTCCTCGATCCATTCTTATTCTTTTGTCATGTCTATACTTAAGAATGACTTCATCCTGTAATTCTATTTTGCCCACATTGATTTTTTTATTCCACCTCTGACAGACCATTCTCTTTGAAATTTATTTCCATCATCATGGTATAAACTTATCAACTGCAAACTACAAAATACTCATCATTTCTTGGTTAATAATAATAACTGACAAAATCCTCTGAGCCATCACTCAATACCACTTTACAAGGGGCCAGTACTAAGCTACTAACAAATGCCTCTCCTTGGTACAATCCCAAGCATCTTCTAGTAAAGATGGCAAAGCATGACGACAAATGCATCTTCTCAGCACTAAAAATGGGCATAAGACTCTCAAAAAAAAAAAAAAAAAAAAAAAAAAAGGAAGGGACGGAGGGATGGCAGGTGGAAAGAAAGGCAGAAGGAGGGGAGGGAAGAAGGATGGATGAATGGAAAGGAGACAAGGAAGATCATTTTTTGTTTTTCCAGTATCTTTACAGAGATCCTGTGCCTGTTACTTTTGAAAAATTAGATACATTCCTCCTAACCAGCTTACTTAGATAAGGTTTCTGCAGGAAAAGTGATCAGACCAGTATTCTAAGTGGTAGTAATTCTCCCTAGTTCACAGGAACAAGGATATTGGTATAATATCAGAAAACCTCACAATAAAATACTGATCAATTTCAGAGGGGGAAATGACAAATTTGAGGTAAAGAAACCTTGCAAACACTCAGATGATAAAGTAATCAGGGTTAATATCACCAGTGATGGGACAGTTGATATTGTGTGTGCCCTCTGATATGATCCACTGAGAAGAAATTTATCATTTCTATGATGTCCTGCCAAGATAGCAAAGCCTAAATGTGGTCACAAGGAAACATCAGACAGACTGTATCAGGGGTCCCCAAGACCACCCCCATGTTTGACGATTTGCTAAGAGGACTTACAGAACTCAGCACACAGTTGTACTCACAGCTATGATCTATTACAGTGAAAGAACACAAACCAAAATCAACAAAAAGAAAAAGCAAATAGGGCAAAGTCCAGAAGAAACCAGGCACAAGTTTCCAAGAGTCTTTTCCCAGTGGACTCACAAGGGCCACACTTAATTCCCCCAAGACTGAGCTATGATAACACATGTTAAATACGATCTACCAGGTAAGCTCATTAGTGACTCACTGTCCAGATTTTTTATTGAGAAATGGTCAAGATGCACCCTCTGCATGGCACATATTAAAATTCTAAACTCCCAGAAGGAAAGCATAAGCTATACTGTTTGTACAGTCTAGGCACAGTGAGCCTGTTTTAACAAATAGGGAGGTGAGAACCCTTTCAAAATCCCAGGTTCTCAGATGCTATCCAAGGATCAATTGTGTAAATAGGCCTTTCGAGGGGTAACAGTCAGGCCTGCTATGTTAAGTCTTTTCTGTATAAAGAAAAGAAATACTGGAAAAGACTGAGGAACTGTTCCAAATTGAAGGTACCTGAAAAGATAAGTCAAATAAATGCCATACATATTCCTAGGTAGCATCTTGGACCAGAAAGGGAAAACTGAGCAGTAATGAAATGTGAATAGTGTCTATGGACTGGAGGAAGGGATGTGGAGGGTTTGTATGCTGGTTATACAGAAGACTAACTTTGTTTTTGGAAAATACACAGTTGAATATGAAGGGGTAAAGATGCATTAATGTCTATAACTTGCTCAAAAGGTTCAGAAAAAATTGTTAATGAGTACATATACAGAGTAGGTGATGAAACAAATGCAGTAAAATGTTAATAATTAGGGAATCTGTGTGAAAAAGATACGGAGGGGCCTCTGGGTGGCTCAGTCGGTTAAGCATCCAACTTTGGCTCAGGTCATGATCTCACGGTTCATGAGTTCAATCCCCACGTCGGGCTCTGCTGACAGCTCAGAGCCTGGAGCCTGCTTCAGATTATGTCTCTGTGTCTCTCTGACCCTCCCCCACGTGCGCACTGTCTCTCTCTCTCTCTCTCTCTCTCTCTCTCTCTCAAAAATAAACATTAATAATTAAAAAAAAAAAAGATATGGGAGTTCCTTGTGTTCTGGCACCTTTTCTGTACACTTAAAATTACTGAAGTTTCAAGGTTTGAAATAGTCTGAAAATAAGTTCTTTTCAAAAAAAAATTACCTTAAGAGATACTTAAATCATATTCTTTTGAACATCTTTGATGATGGCAAACTGTCAGTTTTTCTTTAAAAGATTCTGGGAAATAGCTAAGCTCGTTTGAAATTAATTTGAAGAATAAGGGTAGACAACTCCAAGTAATACTCTGCTCAGTATGTGAATTTGGTCAAAAAATACAAGTATGACTATGAAGTACTAAAACTGAATCTCTTGGGTAGTAAGTAATCTGACACTGTAGTTTAAAAGTTACCAAAATTAGGGGTGCCTGGGTGGCTCAGTCAGTTAAGTGTCAGACTCTTGATTTGGGCTCAGGTCATGATCTCAGGGTTGGTGGGATTGAGCCCTGCATAAGGCTCAGCGCTGTTAGCACAAAGTCTGCTTCAGATGCTCTCCCTCTCTGTCTGTTCCTCCCCTGCTTGTGCTCTGTCTCGGTCTCTCTCTCTCCTTCTCAAAAATAAACAAACATGAGAAAAATTTATAAAAATAAATACATAAAATAAAAGTTACCAAAAATATTCTAAAATAAGTGATGAGCAATCTAAGGTCGCTACTTAAAATGATAATACCCTAAGCACTAGTAAGTTTGGGCAATGTTGTTTTGTTTTTGGTGTGAAGCATATACTTCACAAAAAGTCAGCATTAAAAATAAAACTTCTCTCTTTATGTCTCATAAGTACCAATTAATCTTTCTTAAAGTTATAAAATGACACAATGTAGCAATTGAGAGTACAGGCACTAGAGGTGGCTGGGTGGCTCAGCCCATTAAGCGTCTGACTTTGGCTTCAGTCATGATCTCACAGTTCATGAGTTCAAGCCCCACGTCAGGTTCTGTGCTGACAGCCTGGATCCTGCTTCGGATTCTGCACCTCCCCTGCTCATGCTCTGTCCCTCTCTCTATCTCCCAAAAATAAATAAAATGTTAAAAAAAAAAAATTAAAAAAAAAAAAAAAAAGAGTACAGGCACTAGACTCAAAGAGACCTGTATTTTAAATCTGGTTCTGCCTGCTTCTAGATAATAGGACCTTGAACATCTTACTTAACCTTTCTCAGACTCCATTTCTTTTCTTACCTCATAGGGTTGTATGAAGTAAAAGATAAAATGCATGAAAGGCTTGACATTTTAGGTAGCACTAAATAAATGGTAGCAGCCATTGTTATCATCAGCCATAGTAGTAATAAAGGCCAGTTTCAAGAATCTATCCATCCAAGCAAACATTTATCAAGTGCTAACCAAGTGGCAAGCACTGTTCTTGCACCAAAAAGGATTTAAACAAAGAAGGAATCTAATAGGTTAAATAAGACATGTATAAACAGTGCAAGAAAGAAATATAATCACAAAGACAAAAAGGTTAAATAGATCAGATCTAGTCTGAAAAAATCAAAAGGTTTAGAAGCAATTGATGTGAGCCTTGCAGATGGGTAGGATTTTTTAAAAATATTGCCAGATGATTAGAGGGAGATGGGAAGAGAAGAAAAATATCCAAGAGAATAATGGAGTAAGCAAGTTTTCAGAGTGTATGCAATGGAAGGAACGGTAAGGCATTGCCAGTAATCTAGTTTGGATAGACCAGAGAAGATTCATAAGCAAACAGAGAAAAGGTTGGAAGGAGGATTATACAGGGAGAGTCAGAAAACTCAGGCTAAGAAATCTGGACTTAATGTATCCGTCATTGGTGAATTGTGCTACATTGGTGAAGGAGATGCTACACAAAGAAATTATATGTTCAGAAGCTTTCTTTCTATCTAAGAACTTTTAAGCAAAAATGAGAAGTGATTATGAACCATGTCTTACTTTGGGCCAGCTGACATCACCGGACAACTTTCCTCTGTACAGAAATCTGTGATTGTTCCATAAAGCATATTAATCTGATTGAAGAAATCCACAGCTGCAAAGCAAATACCAGTTATAAGTAAAAAATTAAATTTTAATTTTACTCAAGCAGAATCCTAGATTTATCAGTGTTCTTTTCTCCACAAAGAACAGGTGAAAAGTATACAAAGAAATCACAATACTTGGTTACACTGAAATTAGGGGTTTCTGTTTGTTAAGTGGCTCCCTTAAGCAGATAAAATATCAAAGCAGAGAGTGGGAGAAATTCTTTGCAACACATATAACCAACAAAAATCTTGTATTCAGAATATATAAAGAACTCCTATGAATCAAAAAGCAAACAACCCAATAGAAAAATGTGAGACAATTTTGAACCCCAGCCGTTAACAAAAGAAGCTTCCAGATGGTCAAAAAGCACATGAAAAGAGAGTGGCGATCATGGAATTGCAAATTTAAATGATAGTGGGATGCCGGTCCATAGCCATCAAAAAAGTTAAAATGTATTTGAAAATGCAAAGAGCTATGAATATCCAACACATTCTTAAGGAAGAACAAGATGAACATCAAAATTTGTAAAGCACAATGGATAAAATAGTACGGTCTTAGTAGACCAATGGAACAGAATGGGGAACAGAATGGAGACCAGAATGGAGACCAGAAACAGACAAGAAACAGCAAGCACAGAAGCATGTAAGTTTTAGGTGTACAATATAATGATTCAACAATTCTACACATTAGTCAGTGCTAATCACAATAAGTGTACTCTTAATCTGCTTCACCTATTTCACCCATTCCCCCCCATTTACTTACACAAATATTTCTTCTTTTTTTTAATGTTTATTTATTTTTGGAGGGGAGGGGCAGGGAGAGAGGGAGAACAGAATCCGAAACAGGCTGTCTTCTGAGCTGTCAGCACAGAGCCCCACACAGAGCTTGAACTCACGAACCTGGAGATCATGACCTGAGCCAAAGTCGGACACTTAACCAACTGAACCACCCAGGTGCCCTCACAAAGATATTTCTTAAGAAGAGCACAAAAAGCACTTATCATAAAGGAACAGTTTTCTATGTTTCATTGGACTTATTCCTGGGTTTGCAATATTTTTGATGCTATTTATAATTTTTATATTGACTCTAGTAACAATCTTATTAAATTTACCTATTGGTAATAATAATATTGGTGCAGTAATAATCCTAATATTTCGATTTTTCAACATTCATTCATATTGACTATGAATGAATATGTTTTCCTCCAAGTGATATTAAGAAAGCAATCCCATGTAGGAGCACCTGGGTGGCTTAGTCAGCTAAGCATCTCACTCTTGATTTTGGCTCAAGTCATGATCTCACAGTTGTAAGATCAAGCCCCGTGGTGGGCGCTCCCCACCCCCTCCCCCCACTGCTAAGCATAGAGCCTGCTTGGCATTCTGTCCCTCCCTCACTTGCAGTCTCTTTCTCTCTCTCAAAAAAAAAAAAATAATAATAATAATAAAATTAATAATAATAATAAAGTAAAATAAATCAAAAATAAAAATTAATAAAATACTTTTAAAATCCCATTTATAATTGCACCAAAAATAATAAGACATTGAGGAATAAAGCTAACGAAAGAAGTGAAAGATGTGTACTCTGAAAACTATAAAACATTTATGAAAGAAATTGAAGATGACACAAAGAAACAGAAAGACATTTCATGCTCATGTATTAGAAGAACAAATACTGTTAAAATGTCTATACTACCCAAAGCAAACTACAGATTTAATGCCATCTCTATTTAGTACTTTTCACAAAACTAGAACAAATAATCCTAAAATTTGTATGGAACTACAAAAGACCCCAGATAGCCAAAGCAACCTTGAAAAAGAAAAGCAAAGATGGAGGCATCACAATTCCCAACTTCAAATTATATTACAAAGCTGTAGTGATCAAAACAGTATGGTACTGGCACAAGAGAGACACATACATCAATGTGATCAACAGAATAGAGAGCCCAGAAATAAACCCACACTTATATGGTCAATTAATCTATGACAAAGGAGGCAAGAATATACAATGGGGAAAGGACAACCTCTTCAACAAATGGTGCTGGGAAAATAGAACTGGACCACTTTCTTTCATCATACACAAAAGAAACTCAAAATGGATTAAAGACCTAAATGTGAGACCTGAAACCATAAAAATCCTAGAAGAGAGCACAAGCAGTAATGTCACTGGCCATAGCAACATTTTTCTAAATATGTCTCCTGGGGCAAGGGAGATAAAAGCAAAAATAAACTGCAGAGACTACATTAAAAAAAAACAGCTTCTACACAGGAAAGGAAACAGCCAACAAAACTAAAAGGCAACCTACAGAATGGGGGAAATATTTGCAAATTACATACCCAATATGGGGTTAGTCTCCAAAATACATAAAAAACTACAAACTCAACACACAAAAAACAAATAATCCAATTAAAAAATGGGCAGAAGACAGGAACAGACATTTCTCCAAAGAAGACGTACAGATGGCCAACAGACACATGAAACAATGTTCATCATCACTTACCATCAGGGAAATGCAAATGAAAACTACAATGAGATATCATCTCACATCTGCCAGAATGGCTAAAATCAACAACACAAGAAACAACAGGTTGGTGAGGACATGGAGAAAAAGGAACCCTCATACACTATTAGTGGGAATGCAAACTGGTTTAGCCACTGTGGAAGATAGTACGGAGGTTCCTCAAAAAATTCAAAACAAAATTACCACATGATGCAGTAATTCCACTACTAGGTATTTACACAAAGAATACAAAAACACTAATTCAAAAAGATATATGCACCTCTATGTTTATTGCAACATTATTTACAATAGCCAAAATATGGAAGCAACCCAAATGTCCGTCCATAGATGAGTGGATAAAGAAGATATGGTGTTTTTGTGTGTGTGTGTGTGTGTGTATACACACACACACACGTACATATATATATATATATATATATATATATGTAGAGAGAGAGAGCGAGGGAGAGGGAGAGGGAGAATGGAATATTACTTGGCCATAAAGAAGAATGAAATCTTGCCATCTGCAACAACATGAATGGATGCAGAGAATATAATGCTAAGCTAAATAAGCCAAAGAAAGACAAATACCATATGGTTTCATTCATATGTAGAATTTTTAATTTATTTTTTCTTTTAGTAATCTCTATATGCAACATGGGGCTTGAACTCACAACCCTGAAAAAAAAGAGTCACACACTCCACTGACTGAGCCAGCCTGGTGCCCTCCTATGTGGAATTTAAGAAACTAAACAAAAAAGGGAAGACAAAGGGAAAAGGCAAAGGAAAGGGAAAGAAAAAAGAAAAGAGACGAACCAAAAACAGACTCTTAACTGTAGAGAACAAACTAGCAGTTGCCAGAGGGGAGGTGGGGCAGGGAGCAGATGGTGAAAGAGGTGAAGGGGGTTAAAGAGTAGTACACTTATACTGATGAACACTGAGTAATGTATAGAATTGGTGAAAACACGCTATTGTTTACACCTGAAACTAATATAACACTGTAGGTTAACTACACTGGTTTTAAAATTTTTTAAAAGGTCTACTCCAAAAAAAGAGTATCTGATAAATATATTTTACTAATTTCATAAGATCATTATTGAATTTCCTTTTAAAAAAAAGGCATAGATAAGTAACTGAGTGTACTACTGAGAGAGGCAATTTAGCATAGTGATTAAAGTGTAGTCTCTCCTTGTGATGAGCACCGGGTGATGGATGGAAGTGTTGCATTACCATATGGTATACCTGAAACTAATGTAACACTATATGTTAACTAGAATTAAAAGAAAAACTTAAAAAAAAAAAAATGTAGTCTCTAAAACTCTAAAGCTCTATATTTGAGCCCAGGTTCTATCATTTGATAACTATACAACTTAGGCAAATTACTAATCTTTCTGTCTTACCTTCCTTATCTATATTAAACTGAAATAATAGTACCTACATCATGATGCTATAAAGATGAAATAAAAACAATCCATGTAGAAAGGATAACAGAGGGTAAGACATAGAATTAGTGTTCCATAAACATTAATTGCTGTTATTATTATTTTTTTCCACCGAAGATGGTAAATCTGTGCTTTGTACTACATTATAACAGGAGACAAAAATTTCATAGAACTCCATATTCACAAATAAAATAACACAAAGGCTAAAGTGGATTGAGGTTATCACTATCCTGTGACATTAAGTTGCTAACTAGAACCTAGAACAGACAGCATTCCAACACTAACCTATAATGAGGCTACTAACCTAATTTAGAGCTTACTGAGAAACAGGCTACTTACTGTTCACTGCAACCCATTCATTTAGATCTTCCCCCTCAGGAAGCATGACCGCCATCCGGAGATTACCACTACCAAGTGTGGCTTCTGCGTGCTTTAAGAGCTCATACTGGTGAGAACCCTCTGGAATGTTCTTCTTTGGTTTAAATGTTTTAGAGGAGCGGCTACCACTGTGAATAGAAAAGAAACGAAGAACCTCAATATTTAAGGCACAACTTTCAACAGAGTTGCCTGTACTGTATTACTGAATAAAATAACATTGAGGTGATCTTAATGTCTACAAATAAACAGCCCTAAATTGTACTGGCTACGTTAAATCCCAGTGCAACAATGGTGGTAACTACTATGTTTGATACCCCAAACTCCTACAAATCTTCCCTACATTCCTACTGCAACTCCCAAGGAGAAAGATAATTTTTAGCTATAACTAATCCAGTGTTTCACAATAAATTAGATTCAGGATTATTGGTTGTAATCTATAAAAACAAAATAGTACTTCTATAATCATTTTTGGTCATTTTATTCCTTTTCACCCCTATTCTAAGTCCCTCATTTTACTACAAGTAATTTATTTCCTTCATTAAAGATAGTTTTATGTCAATAAAACACAAAAATCCCAGAGTGAGAATGAGAAGCTACATGTTCTGCCCAGTTATAGGAAACATCAGCAATCTTAACCCAGAATTCCACATATGCAGATAAGTAGCTAGACATTAATATGGTTGGCTTCTCAAATTTCTCAGTTCGTGTGGATACATGCACACACACACATTTTTTAAACGGATTGAATGAAACTAGTATTAGAAATGTTTTTAAGAGTTTTTAAGAGATGGATTCTTCTGTTAATACTATCAAATTTTTATCAAACTGTATTATATCCTGGTAATTCCTTCTCAATACTTCCCTTTTCTTCTCTTCATATAGAAAGGAACAGTTAAGAAGGAATTAGAACAAGGAGAGGCTGGGTATGTGCGAACTCTAAAGTTTCATGTTACTAAATTCATACCACCAAAAACATTCAGTGAACATATGAATATGGAAAGGGAATTCCAAGAACAGACAGTTACACTTTGCAAGCTCTCCATAGCTTTTCACTCATTACCTCCTTCTCCCATGCTTAGCCCCATGATCTCTCCTGTTTTCGCCAAGATAAAGGGTAGTTCTCAGTGCTGGTCACATATTATAATTACCTCAGGAGCTTTCAAAAAGTACTGAGGATCCTGAGATAAACTAAGAACCCAGTATCAAATTCAACCCAAATATGGAATTCAAATGACAGGTATTTTTCATTCTAAGGCAATGGAATTGTTGTTTAAACCGAAGTCTCTGTTCAGATGTTTAGAGTACACTGATGTTCTTCATATTATTGCCCCCTCCCTCTGCCAGGTATCTCTACTCAACAGCCAAGGTAACTCTAAAAGCACTGATCAGACATTACTCCTCTGCTTAAAACCACCCAGTGGGTTTCCAGTGCCCCAAAGTAAATCCAAATATCAAATATTAAGACAGAGGCCCTGGGGGTGCCCGGGTGGCTTAGTCAGTTGAGTGTCCGACTTCAGCTCAGGTCATGATCTCGCTGTCCATGAGTTTGAGCCCCACATCGGGCACTGTGCTGACGGCCTGGAGTCTGCTTCAGATTCTGTCTCCCTCTCTCTCTCTGCCCCTTCCCCGCTCATGCTCTCTTTCTGTCAAAAATAAATAAACATTTTTTTAAAAGTTAAAAAAAAAAAAAAAAAAAAAAAGACAAGAGGCCCTGGACCGAAACCCTTCTTCAGTTTAATCAGAGAATGCATTAAACACCAAATCCTCTCCCAGCATCTCTAAAATATAAAAACATAAAGATCATTATGCCTACACCAAACCTGAGACTTACTTTATTTTCCTGCTCTTCTCACCCTTTGTTTATCAAATTTTAGTGTGAGAAACAAACCTCATCAACATTTTCTACAAAGACATTTTACTGATTTATGTGTGATTAATGACAAAAATAGCTCTCCTATGACTAATCTGGTGCATGTCTTCAGGCAGGGTGTTAAAGTTAAATACACTCTCTTTAATTAGCCACTGTTCCAGTTAATGCAGCAACTGAGGACATGACAAGCTGTTCTGAAAAGCGCTGGCGGAACACATGAGGATTATTAAGGACATCAGTTGTGCCTGCACTCAGAGGAGGGTCAGAGCCTCACCTGCCCCCCAAAACCATCTACTTGTTGACCCACTCTGCCATGAAGTCTTAGGCTTCCAAATGTTTTCTTGATTGATACTCCACCCAGAATTGGTCTTCCACAAAACTAAGTAAATCTACCTCATAAGACTTTAGTCTTGAGTAGAAAGAAAAAAAAAAAATCTGAGCTCGATTTTGTGAAGGCCAGCTATGTTATCTTAGGCAAATACCCCAACTTTCTTGAGCTTATTCTTTCTTAAGCAGTGAAAGCCTAATTTAACAAAACATCACCACTGTCTAGATCTTAGATCTGCTGCAAAATGAGAAAAGTAATATATGTGAAATAAAGTTTGGTTAAAACTGTAAAGTGCTGTGCAAATGTTAGTTTTTTCATTGTCCTTCCTGTTCCCGAACCAGAATGACAGAGTCACAAAGCAAAGGGTAGCACAATATCCAAAGCAGTATTCAAGCACCACTCCCACCCTCTTCTTCTAAGACTGGATGGGGAGGGGGGGGGGGGGATATAAACCTACTTCAGAAACAAATGCTTTTACACATCAAGTTTATGAAAGAATTTTTTTTAAATCCTGTTTTATTTTTTGGTGCTAGTCCCATATGAAGGTTTGGGTGATCTAATGCTAATCATGGAAATCAAGAAAACAAGGTTCTATTCCTCATTTTGCCACTTTCTTTTTATGTTACTTAGGAAACCACAAATTATCATCTGGGCTTCAATTTATTTGGTTTTTTGAAAGTCTGGAAAATAACTTTTTACAAAAAGGTATAATTTAAGAGATGAGATAATGTTTATAAAGTGATCTTAGTTCCCTGTGGACTACTGACTTCCTTCTCTGTTCCTCATTTCCATGTACACTTAAACTTCAAAAAAATGTTTTCAAGTTCTCTAGTTTTCTTTCTCTCTGACCCTTCTGCTTTATTCAGCAATATAACCTAACCATTTCAATACTCTATATTTTTTATATATTCTTTTTAAAAACCATATTTAGGGGGTGCCTGGATGGCTCAGTCGGTTAAGCATACTACTTTGGCTCAGGTCATGATCTCACAGTTTGTGGGTTTGAGCCCTGTGTCGGGCTCTGTGCTGACAGCTCAGAGCCTGGAGCCTGCTTCGGACTCTGCCTCCCTCTGTCTCACTGCCTCTCCCCTGCTTGTGCTCTTTCTCTCTAAAATAAATAAACATTAAAAAAAAGAAGAAGAAGAACTCAGCTTTGTCCTTTATTTTTTTTTAATTTGTTTTAAGTTTATTTATTTTGAGAGACAGAGCATGGAAGTGGGGTAGGGGCAGAGAGAGAGGAGAGAGAATCCCAAGCAGGCTCCGCACTGTAGGCACAGAGCCCAATGTGGGGCTCGACCTTGTGAACCGAGAGATCTTCACCTGAGCTGAAACCAACAGTCGGACACTTCACCGACTAAGCCACCCAGGCACCCCCTTAACTTTGTCCTTTAAAAAATAAAAAAAACATATTCAGCTTTGGTGTGCCCGCATGGCTCTGTCAGTGAAGCATCTGACTCTTGACTTCGGCACAGGTCATGATCCCAGGGTCGTGTTATTGAGCCCTGTGTCAGGCTCTGTGCTGAGCATGGAGCCTGCTTAAGATTCTCTGTCTAGGGGCGCCTGGGTGGCTCAGTCGGTTAAGCGGCCGAATTCGGCTCAGGTCATGATCTCGCGGTCCGTGAGTTCGAGCCCCACGTCGGACTCTGGGCTGACAGCTCAGAGCCTGGAGCCTGTTTCAGATTCTGTGTCTCCCTCTCTCTGACCCTCCCCCGTTCATGCTCTGTCTCTCTCTGTCTCAAAAATAAATAAACGTTAAAAAAAAAATTAAAAAAAAAAAAAAAAGATTCTCTGTCTATCTGCCCCCCTCCCTCACTCAGGTGCTCTCTCTCTCCAAAAAAAAAATTATTAAAAAATAAATTAAAAAAAAAAAAAGCATATTCAGCTTTTTCAACAGCTACCTGAAACTTCCTCTAGTATCCACCATACCCTGGAAGGGGGGGGTCAGTACTAGTCCTCATTCCTAGGTCAAAAGATCAACTGACAGAGTCCTCAAGTTAAAAAGCACAAAGAGGAAAGCATATATGCAAAAGTCCTCATCAATGAGTACAAAAGCTCTTATAATAACAATGTATGCCCAAATGCATATATGTCACATGGCATTTTAAGATATTTGGTGAAAATATTCACAGACATTTTCAATAACAGAAAGTATGTTGCCCTCCCAACCCACCCTCCTCAGAAGAAATCTGCTTATCTGGAGAATCTCAGAACTAAGATCTTATATATCCTTCCAAATAGTCTATGCCTATACAAGCATAAAAATGCTTGGACCTGTTTTTTTTTTTTTTTTTTTTTTTTTTTTTTTTTACACAATTGTTGCATGCTATAGTATACTAAATAATGTTTTTCACTTAATATCCAGGAGATGATTGTATATTAAGGCAGAAGCAGATCTAATTTATTCTTTTTAATACTGAATAGTACTTCCTTATACAAATGTATAATACACACACACACACATATATATATATATATATATATTTAAGTTTATTTATTTAGTGAGAGTGTGAGAGAGAGAGAGAGCAGGAGAGGGGCAGAGAGAGAGAGAGGGAGAGGGAGAGAGAGAATCCCAAGCAAGCTCTGCATTATCAGTGCAGAACCCAACATGGGGCTCAAACCCATGAACCGCAAGATCACCACCTGAGCTGAAATCAAGAGTTGGATGCTCAACAGACTGAGCCACCCAGGCGCCCCAATGTATAACATATTTTAATCGGTCACTTCATGATAAACCTTTAGGTTGTTTCCAGTCACTTGTTACTATAAACAACGCTACAGTAAGTAACCTTGTGCACATGTATATATGAAAAATAAATTGCTAAAGTAAAACTGCTGTGAAGGACACGCACATTTTTTAATTTTACATAAGCCTATTTTTCTCCCCAAATAAGTCGTACCCTTTTACAATCTCATTAACAATGTATGAAAATAGCTAACACAGTATCATAACTTTAAGAGAATTTGGAGCTTTCTGATTAGACAGTGAATGACACATTATATATAAGGATGTTACATTGATAAATCATGGCATTACCCAGGGGTCTTTTCTTTCCAAATAAACAACCAAGATTCAGGATTGTTTCTCCTAGTCAGTCCTCTTATTCACATCTTAAGGCCAATCAGTTTCTACAGCAAGACAGGATGGTTTGACAAATAACTGAGTCCTAAAGGAAAACCCTGAACCCACATCTCTTACAATTGGTAATCCAATTTGATCTACCTTTTGTAAATTTCAACAGCATTATTTATTTGCTCTTTGAGAACCTGAAGAATAGATTAGCCCCCATAGTGACACTAGGTTAACTTCTATAAGCCATTTCTCACCATCTCAACACTCACATTTATCATTCCCTTATTTTAACCCTTTATTGTCCAATCCAACTATCAATGAAGTTGATACTTCCCAAGTTGAACAGGAGAATCTTAAGGCTATAGGAATTGGGGAGGGGAGAGATATATAGAAAACTCAAAACAGGGGAACCAGTAAGAGTTAGAAGAATAGATGTTTGTATATTTTGACACCCAAGAACATGCCAATTATCTTGAACAAGTTATTTGACATTACCAAGCTTCAGCTTCCTCATCTATAAAATGGGAAAAATAATATCCACCTTACTACTGAACCCTGTGGTAAGACCTCCACTAATATTAGTTCTCTTTGCTTCACCTCTAGGTACCAACCTGTCATTCACATCAGTAGCTCCTTCCATAGGTCTAAGTCCAATACTAAAGATCATGTACTTGATAAATATTTCTTAATTGACAGTTCCAGTGAACTTCAGGCTGAGAACTCCTACATCAGGATAGTAATGATGATTAATATTAACTAACATTTACTGCAGGCTTTGTGCTGAGAAGGATTTTACATGCAGTATCTCATTTAATCCTCTTAACTATGATGTATATGCTATTATTTTATTTTATGGGTAACAAAACTGAGGTTTAAAGAACTTAAGATTATAGTTAAGTTAAGATTAACTTAAGATTATAAGAGTGGTAAATAAAGGAGCCAGAATTTAAATCTAGGATTGAAATCTTGAAAGCTCATTCTTTTACCCACTACTGAAGACTGCATGATGCTTACTTACCTTTACCTTCCATCCAATTATTTCTAATAATTTTCTTCCTATATCACCACAGTTTAATCAAGTCACTTATGAAAAAACACAAGACTAATTCATAATGAGAGAGTTATCAGTTAGGCACATTTTTTTTTTTTAACGTTTATTTATTTTTGAGACAGAGAGAGACAGAGCATGAACGGGGGAGGGTCAGAGAGAGAGGGAGACACAGAATCTGAAACAGGCTCCAGGCTCCGAGCTGTCAGCACAGAGCGCGA
The DNA here is from genome assembly GCF_046562875.1 of Panthera onca. Classification (NCBI taxonomy): domain Eukaryota; kingdom Metazoa; phylum Chordata; class Mammalia; order Carnivora; family Felidae; genus Panthera; species Panthera onca. Next base: position 57,119,480 of record NC_138342.1, on the reverse strand, counting down.
CGCAGGGCTCGAACTCACGGACTGCGAGATCATGACCTGAGCCGAAGTCGGACGCTTAACCGACTGAGCCACCCAGGCGCCCCAGTTAGGCACATTTTTAAAACAATCTTCAAACTACCTAATTCTATCTCCTCTCCTCATACCTCTACTGATTTATATGAATACTTAGCACTGCCATTAAGGAAAAACAAAATCCCGCCAGAGAACAATTTCCTCCAAAAGGGTGCCAAACATACTAATGCTTTCAGAAAGGCAGATATGCACCAGCAAAAAATGTTAGAAATTGCCAAAATCAAGTACAACATGTTCTAAAAACAATAAAGCTAAAGACTCTAAGCTAAAAACATTGAGTATCAAAAAGACTACCTTCAATTCAAGGAAGTTAGCAATCTGAACAGACATACCTACTTCCATTTCTGCCTAACATTCCTTTTAAGCCACTATTATGAGTAGTGCTACTGCTACTATCATCAATGACAGAGTAACAAGTTCCTTAACACCGCTGGAAAGCAAGAAAAAAGGCTATCAGCAGGCCAGAAATTGAAGAATTCTGGTGATATTAAAAAGTTGATGAGAGGGGCGCCTGGGTGGCTCAGTCGGTTAAGCCTCCGACTTCAGCTCAGGTCACGATCTCACAGTATGTGAGTTCGAGCCCCGCGTCGGGCTCTGGGCTGACGGCTCAGAGCCTGGAGCCTGCTTCCGATTCTGTGTCTCCCTCTCTCTCTGCCCCTCCCCGGTTCATGCTCTGTCTCTCTCTGTCTCAAAAACAAATAAACGTTAAAAAAAAAAAAAATAAAAATAAAATAAAATAAAATAAAAAAATAAAAAGTTGATGAGAATACACCTAAAACTAGAAGGATATTATATGTCAACTATACTTCAATAAAAAAATAGATTTTAAAAAAAGTTGATGAGATACAGGGACAAAGTCTAAAAAACCTAGTTTAGAACATGCGCACTGATAAATGAGTGAATCTTGATAATACTATGCTAAGTGAAAAGAACCCAGACACAAAATATGTTGTATCACATATTGTATAATCCTATTTATACAAAACGTTAGAACAGACAAGTCCATAGAGACAGAAAATAGGGGCTGTAAAGGGAGAAATGGAAGAGTGTCTACTAATGACACAAGATTTCTTCTGGGGGGTTAATGAAAATGTTCTGGAATTAGATAGTCCTGATGATTGTGTAACTTTTTAATATACTAAAATCTACTAAACTGTACACTTAAAGATGAGTTTTATGGTGTGTAAATTATAGTTCCGTGTTTTAACATTTTTTAAAGAAAAATCTTTACTATTAAAAAATAATTCTCCTCACCACCTCAATAAATCAGTTTCTTTCATCCATTTATCCAGGCTTGCATTCTGCATTCCAAGTAACATATTCTGACCACCACTTATGTTCTAAGAAGCACTGTTCTAAGCCGAGACACAACACTGAGCAAGAATCCCTACTCTCCTGGTGGGGATGGAAGGAAGAAGATTCCAATATTTATAGGAAGAACCAACAGACTCACTACTGGATTTCATCATTTGTGGACAGTGGTGAAGAATCAAGGAGGATTCCTAGATTTTTAGTCTCAAGTAGATAGAAGATGGGCCACTTATGGAGATAGGCTTTGGAAGATGGGTTTAGGACATATTAACTTGAGATATCTATCAGAGATCCAAATGGATATGTTAGGTAGGCAGTTGTATTTACAAGACTCAGGCTCAGAGGAAAGATCAGACTGAAGGTAACTAATAATTTCAGTATCTTCACTGGTTAGCACAGGGCCAAAAGAGGCACTAGTATATTATTAAATGCATATTTTATAAGTTAAGAAAAGTCCTATAGTAGTAAAGAAAATTGTTCAAGATTTAGCCTAGGGCTTCCCAGACATCTGTAGTCATGGAAACTTTTCTTCCAAATTTTAACATCTTGCTCTTTAACACATTATTAGGGAATATTGTACTCGTATATTAAACTGCTAACTGGGTTGCCTCTCAATGTGAAGCAGGTTCACAACTCTTCAACTTTATAAAGTATAACTTAGTGACTTCATACAAGAACAAGTAGAGGGTTGGGCAATTCACTATTTAATACCCTATAAAATTTTATAATCTAATCCTTGGAAAATAATAAAGCACTTCACACACAAAGGCCAATTAGTTTCTACATCTGTGAAGTGATCTGAGGCATTATCTCAGCTACAGGCAAAGACACTAAAGTTTAATAGCTCATCTCCGATCACCCTCTGAGCTTTTGAGTCGTATGTAGGCTGCAGTTTCCTTTGCCCAGCACTAAATTCATTACCCCAGTCAGTAAATGGGTAGTGAAACCACAAGAGACTTTAGGAAGTGCCCAGAGTCAAATGTCTGGGTGATTTCTATGCAATAGCAGTGACTCCATTTTCAGAACCCTATACAATGTGCTGCAGTGTTAAAAAGAAGACTCCAAAACTTGCATGTGTAGAACTCAGAATGAATATTGATCTAGCAAATGAGTTGGCAGTAATTCCAAATAACACCGGTATTTCAACCAAAGGTATCTAGGGAGCTTAAACATCATTTCTTTTAGAAAATTTTTCCTAAACTCTCAGGAAAAACTGTCCATTCTCTCTTGTGTCTCACTGTAGCTTAATGCTCCTGCAACACCTTATGTGTGTATTTTTGTGTTTATTCTCTTTTAGATAGTATACTGGAGACGATATCATCAGTTATGCAGAACCATTATGACAATTAAGTGAGTGAATACATTTAAAGCACCTTAGTTTTAAGGTAGCTTTACACAGCAAATCCACAACACAGGAACTAACAGCTTTAAAATGTTCAATGAGGGGCGCCTGGGTAGCTCAGTTGATGGAGCAGACGACTCTTGACTTCAGCTCAGGTCATGATCGTGCTGAGTGTGATCCTGCTTAAGAGTCTCTCTCTCTCTCCCTCTGCCCCTCTACCCAGCTCAGGCATATGCACACACACTCTCTCTCCTCTCAAAAAAATAAAAAATAATAAAATAATAAAATGTCCAGTGAATGAATGACTACATGTAAATGCATATTTACATGCAGGTATATGTGTAAGTAAAACACCAATCCTTACTTTATCCCTTAGTCCATTCAGGCTGCTATAACAAAAGACTGAGTGGCTTATAATCAATAAAAGTTTAGTTCTCAGTTTCAGAGGCTGAAAGTTCAACAACAGAGTGACAGCATTGTCAGGTACTGGTGAAGGCCCTCTTCTAAGCTGGTGCCTGCCCACTTCTCACTGCATCTTCTTATGGTGGAAGGGGCTATGGAGCTCTGTGGGATCTTTTTTTATAAGGGCACTAACCCCAATCACCTTCTAATCACCTCCAAAAGGCCTCACCTCCTAACACCATCATATTGGGCATTAGGAGTTCAACATATAAATTTGGGGGAACACATTCAGGCCACAGCAATTCTACTGCCACACGTATACTAATCCACAAAAAGTCAGCTTAAAACACTACCTCTCATGCTTATTTGTTTACGTTTTTCTTTCTCACACTTGATTACATAAATGTGAGTTACTCAAGAATACGAATCATGTTTTAGTCACCCTTGAATCCCAAGTACCTAACACAGAACCTGGGATACAACAGATTCCTAACAAATGTTTACTTAACATTAAATAATAATGTTGAAGGGGGAGAAAAGCTTGTTCTTATTGCAAAGAGCAAGTTGTTACCAATATTAAAGAAAAAAAACGGATCCATCATCTTTATTTGGCACACCAAATCTGAAAGATTTTAACTGCAGCAAGAGAAGCAGCAGATGGATTGGGGATAGTTCCTAATCCTGATAACCAAAATTTCATTTTCAATCTTGGGCCCTTTGCAGTTCTGCCCTACTTAAACCTTGGTTTAAAAACTGGTCAGTCAGGGGAATCTGGATGGCTCAGTTGGTTAAGCATCTGACTTCAGCTCAGGTAACGATTTCGAGTTTTGTTAGTTCAAGCCCTGTGTTGGGCTCTTCGCTGACAGCTCAGAGCCTGGAGCCTCCTTTGGATTCTGTGCCTCCCTCTCTCTCTCTGCCCCTTCCCCTCCTTGTGAGCTCACTCGCTCTCTCTCAAAAATAAATAAATGTTAAAAAAAAAAAAAAGAAACTGGGGCACCTGGGTGGCCCAGTCAGTTGAGCATTCAACTCTTGATTTCAGCTCAGGTCATGATCACGGTTGTGGGATCTAGCCCTGCACTGGGCTCGGGCTCTGCACTGACAGCACAGAGCCTGCTTGGGATTCTCTCTCTCAACCTCTCCAACTCATGCTCTCTCTCAACATAAATAAATAAACATAAAAAAAAGTAATAAGAAATAAACTGTCAAGACATCTCAGCAATTCTAAGCAAGCTTACTCCTCCCAGTGGGGGGAGAGGAGGCAAGAGGTTGTTTTTATACTTTTTTTATTACTGAAATATAATTGACATACAATGTTATGTTAGGTTCAGGTGTAGAACACATTGATTCAACAATTCTATGTTACTCAATGTTCACCACAAAAGGGGTAGTCACCATCTGTCACCATACATTACAAAATTATTGACTATATTTTCTATGGTGTACTTTTCATCTCTGGAACTTATTTTATATATATTTAATAACTAAGTAAGTTTCCATATCCTCCCATTGCTTAAACTAATTTAATCATACTTTAAAAGCTAAAATGCAAAATAAATAAATAATAAATAAATAAAAGCTCATATCCATTTACTTGTGGTAATAGGATTACTTTTTCTTTTTTTCCAAAGCAAAACAGCAGAATTACTCTGGGATTTAATCCAAAATAGCAACCCACTATAAAGGATTCAATAAAGAATAAAGTCTGCAGTCTTGGCACCAATGGAACAATTTTTTTTTTTTTTTTTTAAGTAGGCTCCACGCCCAACATGGGGCTCAAACACACAACCTTGAGATCAAGAGTCACCTGCTCTACCGACTGAGTCACCCAGGTGCCCCTTGGAACAATCTTTGTATCAGATACAGATCTCAAGGTAACAATAGGGCAAAGATTCACCTACTATTCCTATAGTCTATCATTTGCCTACAAATACAGAGCAGTAAAGCAAGAGGTATACAATGCAATCAATGACATCGTTTTGTGGTCTAAATGCTGGGAAATTAAATTCTTATGATAAAGCCAACTTGACTAGGAAAAAAAATATGAAATTAAATCAGATACAGCCTACTCCTCCTTATCTCATATACTTTTAACCGAACTTTCTTTTTTCACCAATGTCTAGTCATCCTTAAAGAATTAATCCAGGTATCATCTTCCTCAGGTTTCTCTGATAACCTAGACTGTGTTAAGGAAGCCTTCTCTGTGTTCACACAGGACACTATCACGTGTCTCTATTTTACAATGTACCATGAGTTTCTCAAAGGTATGAACTATTTCTAAGTCAGCACTACATCTCCAGAATCTAGCAGAAGGCTTAGGTTGTAACAGATCTTTAATAAACGTTTTGTTGAGCTAAACTGATAAAAGATTCCAGATCAAAAATGGTAAAGTAAAGCAAGTATTTTGGCATAATCTGCTGAACTCATATCCTGGGCTTACAAAAATAGGTTCAATCAGGGGCGCCTGGGTGGCGCAGTTGGTTAAGCGTCCGACCTCAGCCAGGTCACGATCTCGCGGTCCGTGAGTTCGAGCCCCGCGTCAGGCTCCGGGCTGATGGCTTGGAGCCTGGAGCCTGTTTCCGATTCTGTGTCTCCCTCTCTCTGCCCCTCCCCCGTTCATGCTCTGTCTCTCTGTCCCAAAAATAAATAAAAAACGTTGAAAAAAAAAAAAATTTAATAAAAAAAAAAATAGGTTCAATCATAACGGACATAAGCAGCATAGTACATACTACATTACTACATATGTATAGTGGTATATATATTATGTTTTAAAACATCTTTCTGGTAGTCAGTTAACAAACGCAAGCACAAAATTACAGCTTAAGACTGTAGGACTGAATTTACTCTGACACTGTCAGTTTAAATTTCAGGGATCCTCAATGGGATGGTCCCTTCCAAGGTACTGGAAGCAGTCCTAACAATGTGTTCCCATGGTTGTATGTTTTCACAAAACTTGCAAAGGAATGCTAATTGCAACTGGTTAAGACTGCTTTCTCTAACTCCTGCCCCATCTCACTTCCGCCTCGGCTAATGCAGTATTCTGGGCATTTTGCTAAAGGAAGGTTGAGGTGGAGAAGTATGTAGGTTTCACAGGATATGTCTAGTTCTCAATCATTTCCATGCATAATTAAATTACTGCTAGTCTAGGTACAGGAATGACTTCCAGGAATATTCTTACACCCAAGCACTGCCTCATTTGGTGTCATTTACACATTAATGTGCAGGACCACAGTCACCCAGACATGAGCTCCATAGGGTATTGGCAGAGACATAAGAACACTGTACTACACATCAGCTAAGGAAAAAACTTAGTCGAGATATACTGAAATTTGACAACAATCTTAAAATAGTACATGACATTACCAATGAGTTATAGATCTGAAACTCTTGAAAGTTATCAATAATAATAAACACATTTTGATCAGTAATGCTAGAAGGAAATAATCTATTCTCTCTATAGAATAATCTACTCTCTCTACAGAAAACAGTAATCCTATTTTACAAATTGTTGACATAAGAAGTCAAAAAGTATGCAGTCAAAAATGTATACAAAAATATATTAAGGTATATCGGGCAGTTAATTAATAAAAATGTTATTTTTCTATATTTTGTGATATTCATTGACTTGGCTTTATTAAATATGTAATTTATTATGATTTTTTTCTTACTCTAAATATTTACTTTGCTACCTAATTTTGTATTCATTAATTTTGTATTCATTTTCTCCAGAAGGGCTCCCAAATCTCTACCAAATCTCTAGTCTCTACCCATTTTAAGGCTCACTAAAGGTACCGACAGATGGAAAATTAGAAGTTGGCTGATATAACCAATTCTCTCAATTATCCACACATAAACCTACTTAGGTACCTTCTCAAAGAAACTGCCCTTGGCCATCCCTTATAGAATTAGCATGTCTTCTTTCAAGCACGACTGTACTCTGTACAGTATTCTGTTACTGTATTTACCTAACTGAAAATTATGTTAACTAGTCTGTCTTCCTTTTTGCCATGTGCTTAAGAGCAGGTCCTACACTTCTTATTCATGTAGGTATTTTTTCAGAAGCTACTTTTAATGCAATAAATGATCGATAATTGTTAATCTTTCTAAGAGTTGCTACCCCTTGAACTACTACTATCTTTAGGAAAGTTTATTAAAGCTCTTTCAGTCACTATGTTAGTTGTATCAGATGTTGACTGATTAACCATTGTGGAAGTGAGGAACAGGATTAACTATAAGAATTCACATGAGCTAATTTCTTTAGGATCCTAGGAGGTGAAGTAGTTAATTATCATCTCAGTGCTTTGCTCACCTAAAAGATCATCATAGTTTAAAAAGTACGTTGTCCAGTGGAGAAAAAGGAGCAGCAAGTATGAACAGTAGATCCCCCATAAAAGCTGAGCAACTCACAGGATATCCAACTGGCTCAGATGGTAGAGCATGTGATTCTTGATCTCAGGGTCCTGAGTTCGAGCCTCACACTGAGCATAGAACCTACTTAAAAAAATAATAAATAACAAAATAAATAAACTAAAATTTATGGGAGGCCTGGCTGGCTCAGTCAGTCACAACTTAGGGTTGTGAGTACAAGCCCCACATTGGGCACTGAACTTACCTTAAAAAACAAACAAAAAAAAACCTGAGCAACTAATTTAGCTAACAGATTCTCCAGGACTATGTAAAGAAGAAGTCTGTCCTTAAATCAAAGAGCTACAAAGAATGGCCTTTGCTCTTACTTTAAAAAGTTAAGGTAACTTCTGGGGTGATGAAAATGTTCTGAGTCTTGAAAACGGTATGGGTTAAAAAAAAAAAGAAAAAAAGAAAAAAAGAAAAGGGTATGGGTTACACAGAGTTTATACACACTTGTCTAAACCTATCAAACTATATACCTCAGATCTGAGCATTTCACTGTTTGTAAATCATACTTCAATAAAACAAAAATAAAGATAAACCTAAAGCAGTGAACGTGAGCCTAAGACATATCTCTGAGCTACATAATATGGAAATATACCTCCCATGATGTTCTTAAACATATAAACAATTATTTTTTTTCTTTACTGACTTTTTTGCCTCTAGTTCAAGTGTTTTGAGCCTCTGACAATCTGAAAGACATTTAAGAACTTTCTCCCTAGAGACATAAGAGACAAAATATTTTGCACATAGGAATTCAGGGAGGTGCTAAAACATGTCCAAAAACCCAGATAAAGAACTCCTGTCCTAATCTGTCTCCTTTTTCTCAGGCTATCACAAGAACATTCATGTTCTTGTGAAATTTTCCATGAGCTCCACATTTATTTTTTAATACTAGAGAAGTATTCTTTTGGATAAAACACAGACATTCAGGATGAATAAGTACAGACCCTTTTTACTCAATGAAAAATAATCTATAGTTTATATCCTATGGTTTATTCTTTATTAAACAGTGACTCTAAAGAAAGCTTTGATCATATTTGTATCATACTTTAAAGTTCAAAATGACAGCACTTATAAGAAATTCAGTGCATTAAGTTAATAGTCTTAAGAAAATAAGGAAGTTCATGGTGATGCCTATAAATACAGATAGGGTCCAGGAAAATGGGAAAATTTTATTTCTTTTATTTCTTGGAGCTGGAGAAAGATATCAGGAACATGAATATAAAACTTATAAATCGTTTCCTCCTATAATTTCAAATGCAATTGACTGGTTTTTGTTTGTTTTTACATAAACAGAAATCATTCCTGATTTGGAGATAAATTTTAACCAATGAGTAATTGAAGTCAAAGACATTAAAGATTTAAATGAGATTTGCTAAAGCATAACTTCAGAAGCATAACCTGAATAATATGGATTATCAGTGAAGACTGATAATAAATAATACATAAAAGACAGTTCCTTACATACAGCTCAAATTTGTATTAATCTGTTTTCTTGTAAAAATGAGTTATTGAACTGTTAGTTGGAAAAAGGACTTTTAGACTCCTTACCCACTAAGACATCACTGAAACAAAAGCAACTCAAAAAGCACAGAGTAGTTTAACAAAGTGACATAATTTCCTTTCACTTACAGACACCACACAACTGTCAACACTTAACAGAATGTGGCAATAAAATGAATTAGAACTTATAAGAAGACTATTTTGAAGAGTGAATTGTTGAACATGGTAGGCTACAAATACACATTAGCTTCCACTCCCTACTCAAAATGATAATAAAGTGAATTTTAAAAAAATTATAATTATAATCCTGTAAGGACAAACAGAATGAAAGAGAAGACAACAATAAAAATTTTAAGATTATAAAGTAGATGAAGAAATAACTGAATTAACATACCTAAGGAAACTTAACCCTAAACTTAGAAGCTACCCAATTTATACCATAGATCCCACAAAAGGTTCAGGAATTAAATAAGTAGGATACTCTGGAAGTGGGAGTGAAGATAGAGCAAGACTTTCACAATCTAGGAAATTACACACCCAGCTTCCCTCTGCAATCTACACAGTGGGCATCTGTACAACCCCCCTCCTGAGAAAAGATTAGGGTTACCTACAAAAGGACAAAACAGAGACGGTGTCTAGCTTGGGAGATAAGGCACACTTGGAGGCAAATGTACCATACCTAACATTGAGAGATTAGATGAGTGTGAAAAATCAACATCGAGACCTCTATAGCCCCCAACCTCCAGCTCCTTCAGGATACCAAAAACCTTGCAGCCAGGATAATAATCTCCAAGCAATGTAAGTGATGGATCACTAAATTCTACATCTGAAACCGTTCACCATATATGCTAACTAGAATTTAAATAAAAATTTGAAAAAAAAAAAAAAAAAAAAAAAGCAAACACCAGAAGAGCTCTTGCTGGCAAATCTGACCACACCATGTAAAAAGGCCTAAAAAGATTCATACCAGGAGTTCTTCAAAGAAACAGCCTAGCCATATCACCTTTCAGCAAAGACCACAGTTAACATGCCCTTCACACACAAGCACACAGATTCCAATTAGATTTTCAATTGTCCTACATGTAAATAAAAGCAGAAAGCAAAGGAGTTACCAGGCATTTGCAGGGAGCCTCTAACATGAAAGAAGACACTAAAATAGAAAAAAGCAACCTGGAGAATAAAAGATGCAGAAGAATAAAAATGACCCCATTCCAAAAAGAACTATATAATACTGATAGGAAAAAAATATTGCTTCATGAAATAAGAACAGGATACTATATAAAAAAGAGAAACTAGGGTCCCTGGGTGGCTCACAAAAGACAGATGGCCAACAAGCACCTGAAAAAGTGCTCAAGGTCACTAATCATCAGGGAAATGCAAATCAAAACCATAGTGAGATAATCATCTGATATCTGTCTGAATGGCTATTATCAAAAAGACAAGAAATAACAAGTATTGGTGAGGATGTGGAGAAAAGAGAACGCGTGCTCACTGTTGGTAGAATGTAAACTGCTACAGCCACTGTGGAAAACAGTATGAAAGTTCCTCAAAAAATTAACAATAGGGGCGCCTGCATGGCTCAGCCAGTTAAGCGTCTGACTCTTGGTGTCTGCTCGGGTCATGATCTCACGGTTTGTGAGTTCAAGTCATGCATCAGGCTCCATACTCACAGTGCGGAACCTGCTTGGGATTCTCTCTCTCTCCCTTTCTCTCTGCCACTTCCTTGCCTGTGCTCTCCCTCTTTCTCAAAATAAATAAACTTAAAAAAAAAAAAAAAATAGAACTACCATATGAGCCAGCAATTCCACTACTTACTAAGTATTCACCCAAGGGGGAACGCATGAAACCAACAAGATATATGCACCCTTATGTTTCCTAAAGCATTATTTAGCATATCCAAGATATGGAAACAACCTAAGTGTTGTTCAAAGGAAAAATGGATAAAGAACATTGGCAGGGGCACCTGGGTGGCTCAGTTGGTTGAGCATCCGACTCTTGATTCAGGTTCAGGTCAGGATTCCAGGGTCGTGGGATCAACTTCTGCATCCTGCTTTGCACTGAGCACAGAGCCTGCTTAAGATTCTCTCTTTCCCTCTGCCCCTCTCCCCTGCTTATGCTCTCTCTCTTTAAAATAAAAATAAAATTTTTTAAATAGGTAATACAAACTCACACGAATACTACTCAGCCATAAAAAAAGAATAAAATCTTACCATTTGCCACAACATGGATGGGCCTATAGGGTATTACGCTAAGTGAAATAAGTCAGAGAAAGGCAAATACTGCATAATTTCATTTGCCTGTGGAATCTAAAAACCAAAACACAACAAAATCCAAACACATAGATACAGAGAACAGATTGGTGGTTGCCAAGGGGAGGGAGCTTGGGGCAAGTGCAAAATGGGTGAAGGGGATCAAAAAATACAAAGTTCATTCCACTTATAAAATAAGTAAGTCACAGGCACATAATATACAGCATAAGAAATAGAGTCAATAATACTGTATCATACTTTGATGACACTAGACTCACAGTGGTGATCATTTTGCAATGTACACAAATGTTGAATCATTCTGCTACACACATGAAACTAATGTAATACTATATGTCAATTACACTTCAATAAAAAAAGAAAAATAATTCAATAATTAATGCCTAGAAATGAAAAAAATTAAGTAACACTATAAATTAGAGATAAGAAATTAAAACAATCAGGTAAAAGAGTTCAAATGGCTGTATTCTGAAGCAGGAAAAAAGAGGTTGTTTTTATAAGAAGCCTTAGAGAACTATTTAACTCTAAATCATGTACATGTAGAATACCAACAAAAATAAATTTTTAAAAGTATAAAAGCTTAATTAAAAAACAGTGTGAATGTTTATTAAAATTTGGCAATAAAATAGACTATTTACAGAAATGTCAATAAACTGTTCTATCTTTAAAATCAAAGCAGGGGCGCCCGGGGGGCTCAGTCGGTTAAGCATTCGACTTCAGCCCAGGTCATAAGCTCACAGTTTGTGAGTTCAAGCCCTACGTCAGGCTCTGTGCTGCCAGCTCGGAGCCTGGAGCCTGCTTCAGATTCTGTGTCTCCCTCTCTCTCTGCCCCTCCCTAGCTCACGCTCACTCTCTCTGTCAAAAATAAACTTTAAAAAATAAAATAAAATAAAATAAAATAAAATAAAATAAAATAAAAGCGTACTGTGCAATATATCTATGACTCATAATATTTCCAGTACACCACAAATCAGTAAGCCAAAATCACCTATACATGTGGAGACTTCTCATCCTAATGGTTCATTAGCTGGTGGCTGCTTAGCTATTATCAAATTGTTTCAAAAACATTCATTCACCTTAGAAACTGCCAGATTCAATCAATTTGATATACCAATGGTCCCTGAGAAAGCCGAAAGCTATGAATGAAATACGTACAGAGTTGAGATCTGTTAAAGCAGCATGCAGCACAGAGTAGTGGGAGGATGCTGGCTGCCAACTACAGTCCTACAGCCCTGGAGTAACACTGTGCCTCCACTACTTAGTGAGACACGTAGACTTAGTCACTTAACCTCTCTAGAGCCTTATTTGCCTCATCTACAAAATGGAGACAGCATTATGCTGCAGTCGTTTCAAGAATTAGAAACCAGAGAATAAAAAACACTAATGCAATACTGGACACAAAGATCGACAAAAGCCATCTACCATTACTGTTTAACTTGGGGCATTATCTATTTCACATGGAATAGTGGAAACCTTGATTTTTGCAGTTGGGTATCCTGGAATCCTGTATTTGGCTTGTACTAGTTATGTGACTTTAGGTAAGCTACTTAATCATTATGATTACAAAAAAGAGAAATCACGGGGCGCCTGGGTGGCTCAGTCGGTAAAGAATCGACTTCGGCTCAGGTCATGATCTTGTGGTTGGTTCTTAAGTTCGAGCCGCACGTTGAGCCCCACGTCGGGCTCTGTGCTGATAGCTTGGAGCCTGGAGCCTGCTTCAGATTCTGTGTCTCCTCCTCTCTCTCTCAAAAATAAATGAACATTAAAAAAATTTTTAAAAGAGAGAGAAATTGTATCACCTACCATGTAAGATGGTTCTGAAAACTAAATGATATGTATAGAAACGTAAAGAACCACTGGTGCACAGTCAGCTCTCCATAACTGACACCAGTTAAATATAGCCATACTATCTCTTTATCCCTTATAGCAAAGGCCCTTCCACAGACATAAGCTTAAGTTAGATCTACATATTGTACATTTTAAATAAGCAATTGTAAAAAGCGTAAGTAATCATGTAATGTCAAAAAATACAACTAAAATAACAAGAGACTTGGAATTCTTGGTGTAATCAAATCTCATTAGGATTTGTTTACACAAATAACAGAGTGGCCTTAGAAAATCACAAGATCCCAGAGTCTTAACTGGTTTGTCTAAAAATAAGAGGGTGAACTGGAATCTTTTCCAACCCTAAAACTGTAAATTATTTACCCAGAGATTTGATCTCATTCTCACCAATTCCACAAGTCACCAGAAATCTCAGACACCATGAAGACTGCATATTGTTAAACATAAAACTGTTCTTTTTATAAATAAGAAAAAAAGGCACAAAAGTACAATGACTTTGCCCAACTTAAATTCTGTACTGCCACCACCTAATTTCTAAGTCCTGCCTCTCAGAGCCTGACATACAGGGGCCTATACAGGCCTATACATATTGTTTTAGAGTACATCTGCAGATCACAAGAACGACTGAATTCTTCTTCTTTTTTTTAATATTTTTTAAAACATTTATTTTTGAGAGAGAGAGCACAAACAGGAGAGGGACAGAGAGAAAAGGGAACAGATGATCCCAAGCGGGCTCCACGCTGACAGCAGAGAGCCCGATGCAGGGCTCAAACTCACAAACCAGGAGATCATGACCTGAGCCAAAATTGGAAGCTTAAACAAATGAGCCATCCAGGTGTCCCAAGAATAACTGAATTCTTCTACAGACGAATGCAGATAAAATATTTCTTTTCTTCAAGACTGTTTCATTCTCCCTTTCTGTTGAGAAGCAAGGGTTTCCATTTTTCAGCTCACCAATGGTTTAACCATGAGCTTATGGCACCCAAGCACAGGATAATCAATCCTCTAAATGAAAGCTAACAAGAACAGCTATCATTACCAGGGTGATGTCAGGAAAGCCCCTATGAAAATAATACAGATGCGGTCAAACCTGGGAACACAAGGCAGAGAAACAGCTATATAAAACTCCAGGAATGGTACAATTAAAAAAAAAAAAAAGTCCCTTTAATCCTAATACTGCAAAAATGACATTTTGCACTATCTGGAATTCAGCAATGCTCCCCAGTATCTGCAGCAGGCTTTAACTATAGCCATAGCCACTGAAAACTAAGAAAGGATAACATAAACAAGTGAAAACCATCAAAGAGGAGGAAGAAAAAAATGTATAAAATTGTAAAAATCCTCCCTTGTTGTCCCGTTTCTTTTTGAATTAAGTGAAATGTAAGTATCAGAACTACCATAAGAAAAAGGAACCAATTCATTAAGGTTAGAGTGTTTCTCATATATACAAATACGCAAAGTATTTACTGATAAAATGATAAAGTGTTCTGAGTTGTCATATCATATCACTTACTCATGCTTGTAACAGTTGACCTGTAAATCCTCAAAACTATAAACATTTCATCAGATTCAACAGCAATTGGACACTACTATTTACTTATATTTTGGAGAAAAAACTCTCTACCTTGAAATAATCCAGAGAGGAAAACCCTGGCAGAGATCTCTATCAGACTCCATAAGAAAAGCAACAAATATGTTAAAAGGAATAGGTGAAAAGCAGCTTTAAATCCATCTCCAGAATCTGTACGTCATTTTTACAGCTCCAAGTATGCCACCTGCCTCCCAAACATGTTCATTATTTGCTATCTACATTAAAATATCAGAAAGATAACTAAGAAATAAGAAATCCAATTAAATATTTCATTTTGTAAAATCTCCCTTTAGGGACTATAATCCATACAGATCTTGGAGAAAATTAATATTTTCCTAAGAAGTCATCAATATTTTAAAACTTAATTTTGTGACTTTGTTGATCAATATGTTTAACATACTACTTTTCCCTTTTAAAATTAAAGAGGAAAAAGATTGATGGCAATGGAAGCAAGCACCCTAACTATATCATTAGAAATAAAGGAGACAGATTCTTTGGCAGAATCTTTATCATTAACTTGTTTACTTGGTATTAATATGAAAAGCCCAAGAAGCCAAGAAGTTTTCTTGACATTACTCTCAGTGGTGCAATGGTGGTGGGATACAGGGAAAGGGGCACTCTCACTCACTGCTACTGGAACACAATTCACAGTGGCAGGTAGGAAACATGTGCCTGGCATACCAATCCTGAAAAAGGGGTAAGACAACAAGGTCTCTACAAAATTGTGAGATAAACATCCAACAAATAGGTGTTCCAAACCTTTCTGTGCACCTACTTATATTTCCCAAGAAGTCTCTTAAAGGTCAAAATTAGAGCAGGGTAAAAGGAATCACTAAGACCTCCACCTACCACCATGAAAATACTTGAAAATGTCTTTGATTTTTTAAAAAATTTTTGTTACTGAGTGTGTAATACATACGAGGCACTATACTAGGTGGTAGAGATTTAAATACAGCTTTTGAAATCGCTGTTACCTTTAAGGAGGTCACGCATTCTGATGAAGAAGAAAGGCCAGAAAACTGGTAAGTACAGTTGTTTTTGATAAGGGCTATAATATGGAATCTGAAATGTTATCCAATAAATTGTAAAGGGGTCACAAGTCAGGGGAAAAGAGTTGGCTCTTCAACTGAAGAAATAAGGGTGGGAAGAAGGGCAGTCCAGCCAGAAGAACAGGAATAGCACTTACAAAGGCAGGCAGACAAGGGAGGAATGTATGTTGAAAGAAATGCAAATAAAATGGCTGGGCTCCATGGGGGAGAGCACGGCAGGAAGGCACAAATGAGGCTGGAGTGGTAAGCAAACACCACATCACAGAGGCTCTCTATGCCTTGGGATTTTGCCAACAACTGCCAGCACACTCCAATCTCTACCTGAAAAGTCCAAGTGAACTGCAAGAAAAAAGTGGTCCAAAGAATTCCAGCCACTCCCTTTCCCTATTAAAAAATGCAGTGCTACAGCAGAGTAATTACGGCAGCAGTGGCAAAATCAAGTAGGGAAGGAACCCACATCCATCCACTAGAAACAGCCTCTACCTAAAAATACAGAAGCACACATCTACACAATTCCTGCTGTTCCGTATGTATGAACACAATGGATACATCCTGTGACTTTTATAAACACGGAATGCAACTATTTCATTCCTATATCCAAAAGGGTTGTATAGTCAATGCAACATCAATAATCTTTAACCTTCGTTAGCCAGTGGACTTAAAATGAGTTAAAAACAACTCTTGAGGAGTATATCCACATGACATACTGGTCTTCAAAGATACTTGAGGCCAGAGACCACATCTTATTTATTTCTGACCCCCTACCTTTCTCCTTCCACCACCAGCAAACACTTTGCTTTAGACACAGAAGGCGTCCAGTAAATATTTATTGTATTATGCAATAATACCATTCATTTGTAACACAGCTAAATAAAATTTGGAATGCAGAAAGCGTTTATATACTGGGTTTGGGAACTTCATAAGCAAGGATAATAACAGTGTTTGTACAGGACTCTCTGGTTTATGAAAACTTACATATATACTCTCTCTTTCAATTCTCAAATTTACCCAATAGACTAGGCATTCCTTTCCACCCAGTAGACAGAGCAAACAGAAGCTAAGAAATTAAGTGATGTGCCCAAGGTCACATGGCTGGTGACAGAACAAAGACTCTGAAACTCAGGTCTCCTCACTCATTAACTACTACTGTTTCCATGACAACCTTTAGTCAATAAAAAAAATTGTATACACACACACACACACACACACACGACATACTTGCCAAGCAATATACTAACATTCTGAGAAATAAAACAGTGAACAAACACTATGAAACTTACAGTCCAGAAGGGGGGAAGGGGACCTTAACTAATAATTTAAATAATCACAAGTATGCAAAGACAACCAAGGGACCTAACCTTCTTAGAGAGTACAATGAGATAAATATAGGAACCACTGCAATGGGATGGGATTTTACTGGGGGGAGGGGGGTGTCTAATGTGCAAGTAGGAATTATAGCCAAGAAGCAGGGTATGGGGATGAATGGACAGAAAATTACTAGGAGGAAATATCAGGGTTAGGAGGGTTCTGGCTAAACCGACCTAAGGGGATTCTTGCTGAAGACAGGCCAGGACGATCAAACATCACCTGAGGGACAGTGGAGGATAAGGAAGCTAAATCAGATATTGAGGCTGCAGGAAGGGGGTGTCTGGTTAAACTGACCAAGCAAGGTTCTTGCTAAAACTAGACTTTAAGGAAGTGCACAGATGAGCCTAGGAGAAGGTTCAAGAGCCTAAGTTTGGTCAAGAATAGAAACTGTCAGGGCCTCACAGATTCTCTTGAGAACAGAGGTAGTATTATAGTGAATCCGAAGGATTTTTCTTCTTTACCTTATTTTGAATCATTTAACGCAATATACAGGCATTATCCACTTACTATTATTATCCAAAGCTTCTTAAACTTGAATGTGCTTTTCACCTAGGGAATCTTAAAATGCATTCTAATTCAAGGCTTCGGGCCTGAAATCTTGCATTTCTAACATGCTCCTAGGTGATACCAAAGCTCCACACTTTAAGGGTACAAAGCAGACTTATCAAGAATTATAATTATATTGAGATTTGGATCTCCTCAGTCCTGGGGGGGGGGGGGGGGTGTCTTCTGTCACCAAAGAGCCAACAGCAGCCTTTCTTCCCAATGGTAATACAAAATGATAGTGGTACTTTTTTTCTAAATATTGAATGGCATTAAAAAAAAAAAAAGGTATGGGCACCTGGATGGCTCAGTCAGTTGAGCATCTGACCTCAGCTCAGGCCATGATCTCACGGCTTGTGGGTTCGAGCCCCACGTCAGGCTCTGTGCTGACAGCTCAGGGCCTAGAGCCTGCTTTGGATTCTGTGTGTCTCTCTCTCTCTGCTCCTCCCCTGCTCACACTCTGTCTCTCTCTCAAAAATAAAATAAAAGATTTAAAAAAAAAAATTTAAAAAAAAGGTAAAGGTATCTCTAGAACCTACAGTTATCACTAAACAATGTAGTCCCAACACCCAAACTATGTTCCCACTTAAGCAAAAGCTAAAATCAAGACCTCTCAATTGAGAGGTACATTTTGGTTCCCAAATGTTTAGCAACTTGTAACTGTACTTTTTGGATAGTTGGCTGTAACTAGTTTGGAAAAAAAAAAAAAGAAAGAAGGAAAGAAACAAAACTTTCATTTTGGTTCTTGATGTTTGTCATTTCCCAAATTACAAACTGACAAGGTTGGGGAGCACCTGGGTGGCTCAGTCAGTTAAATGTCTGACTCTTGGTTTCAGCTCAGGTCATGATCTCACAGTTTCATGAGTTCGAGCCCCACATTTGGCTCTGCACTGGCAGCATGGAGCCTGCTAAGGATTCTCTCCCTCTCCCTCTCTCTCTGCCCCTCTCCTGCTCATGCTGTCTCTTTCTCTCTCAAAATAAATAAATAAACTTAAAAAAGAAATTAAAAAAAAAAAACCCTCCAGCAATTGCACTACTAGGTATTTATCCAGAGGATGCAGATACGCTGTTTCAAAG
Source organism: Panthera onca (assembly GCF_046562875.1). Lineage (NCBI taxonomy): Eukaryota > Metazoa > Chordata > Mammalia > Carnivora > Felidae > Panthera > Panthera onca. The sequence goes on along the minus strand of NC_138342.1, from coordinate 57,100,703 downwards.
GGGCATATGCACCCCAATGTTTATAGCAGCACTACTGACAATACCCAAAGTATGGAAAGAGCCCAAATGTCCATCAACTGATGAATCAATAAAGAAGATATGGTATATATACATATGCAATGGAATATTACTCAGCAATCAAAAAGAATGAAACTTGCCACTGGCAACAATATAGATGGAACTGGAGTGTATTACGCTAAGCGAAATAAGTCAGAAAAAGACAAATATATGACTTTACTCATATGTGGAATTTAAGATACAAAACAGACAAACATAAGGGAAGGGAAGCAAAAATAATATAAAAACAGGGAGGGGACAAAATATAAGAGACTTAAGTACAGAGAACAAACTGAGGGTTGCTGGAAGGGTTTGGGGTGGGGAGATGGGCTAAATGGGCAAGGGGCATCAAGGAAGACATTTGTTCAGAAGAGCACTGGGTGTTATATGTAGGGGATGAATCACTGGATTCTACTTCTGAAATCATCATTGCACTATATGGTAACTAACTTGAATGTAAGTTTTAAAAAATTTAAAAAAAATAACTGAGAAGTTGGGGTGCTTGGCTGGCTCAGTCAGTACAGTAAGCAACTCCTGATTTCAGGGTTGGGAGTTGCAGCCCCATGTTGAGGGCAGAGTTACTTAAAAACAAACAAACAAACAAAAAAAAACCTGACAAAGTCTGTGAAGGATCGATTAAAGAATTAAATAGGCTGACTGATTAAGACCCCTTTGGGAGTTAACCATAGGCTAGAGACATAAGCATCAGTCCTCAAAACAATGCTATGTTCCAGTTGAGAGAACTCAGTTTTGACAAATCAGTTTGTTGTTCACGGATTCAAAAGTGAAATTTCTAAGAGTTGAAAACAAAAGGGCCAGCTAAATATTTGGCAGGATGTGGGGAAGAGTTAGGAAGAATGGAACAAGGCATATGTGAGTAAAAACTATAACCACAGGGAGTTTTTAAACAAAAAGCTATTTCAGTAGTTAAATCTAATGCTACAGGGCACTAATTAATAAACAGACTCTCTACAGAGCAGAAAGGCCATGCTGCTGCTCATCTGCCTGAAACATGATCTAGGCACCAAGATACTGGAAAATGTGCCATAAAAGGTTTTTACTTCTATTGCTTCCACTTAACTATTCATTCCATATTTACAGTGAGTATTAAGAAAGTATTTTAAGTTATTCCATCACCTATTTCTACAAAGAAACATACACAAAAAATATTCCTCTAATAGCCAATATTACCACTATTGAACTATTCCCATCAAATTTCAATTTGAGAACAAAAGGATTTAGGCTGAAAGATAAAATAGTAGCAATAAAAGAAAATCCAACCTTTCCTTTATAAATAGTAATTATAAGGCTACTTGCCTATGAGGTAAACTATTACCCAAATATTTGCTTACCTTCAATCAAACCCCTGCTTTTAAGCTCTAACTGCAGAAAATCGTAGTACTGATACATGTGATTAGAAACCTACAGAAATTGGCTAGGATTTAAGTAATCAGAAATGATGAAGATGCTTACAAAAAATAATAACAGCTACCAGCAGTCATAACACTGCTGAGTTATTGATAATGAACTGCTGCACTTAACTACAATTTATTGAGCTAGGCTTTTTCCATTCGGTATCTCTAATCCTCCCAACATGTCTGAGGTATTGATCCTAAACACAGGATTCATAGGGAAAAAATTAGATTACTGTCACACTCACACCATACCCAGTGGAGTCTGAGACTGCCTTCAACCATGATATGGTGGAAGCAGGGGCCCACACATGCTCAGATGACATGCGGAGGCCCAAGCCACAAGAAGGGTGGCCAGGAAGAGTTGGGTTAGGAGAATGGCTATACACAGCGGTTTGAGCAAATACGTATGTTGAGGATTATGGGAGCCTAGTTTCTCACTAACAAAGAAGGAAGTGAAAAATATGTAAAGGGAGAAGGCTAGAAGGAACCCTGTGCTACTTGGCTCAGCATTGCAGGTATTAGAGTTAATGTACTCGATATACACAGATAGAAAAAAAATATATGCACATGTAAATGTGTGTGGATATGTTATTTTCTAGCACAGTCCAATGAGAAGGTCTGGGAGCAGCAACGCATCTGAACCAACAAGCATATCTATCACCCACATTCTGTTTTCTAAATACTATTTTTCAATGAACAGAACCTACACCTTTAGAGAAATAACCACTTCCAGGGCCAGGGCAGAGAAAGTGTAGGATAAACCTGGAACATTTGGTTGTGCCAGAAAGTTAGGTAGTGCTCACAAAAAAACAGAGACAAGTCAAAGGGACACAAAAGCCAGCCTGAATAGGACTCCCACTAGCCAAAACTGAGACAATATGATTCTTGATTTAGGCTCAGTTCATGATCTCATGGTTCATGAGATCGAGCCCCATGTCAGGCTCTGCACTACCAGTGCAGAGCCTGCTTGGGATTCTCTTTCTCCCCACCCCCACTCTCTGACTCAAAAATAAATACATAAGCTTAAAATTTAAAACAAAAAACAAAGATGGATCTGGGGAAGGGGGCAGGGAGAAAAAAGAGAAGGAAGACAGAGATGGACACATAAACACAGCTATAACCCTGGGTCTCCTTTCCTAAATTTCTATTCTTTACATTGAAGTTACTTCACATAATGCTTAATAAAAATTTCCTTCCTGTCTCTATCTATCTCTTTGTTTCTGCCTATACAGAAACAGATCTGGTTTATACTCATTCACATCCCTAAACCACCTTTCCTACAGACTTCCATTTTAAAGTTAACTACAAGTGTTTGTTTCAACTCTGTTTCAACCAAGTAGCCCTACATTAGGAAATAAGGCCTTAGTCTTTTTCAAGTTAAATATTTCTGTAAAATTTCACTGGTCAGAAGAGACTAGCAATTCCAAAATGCAAGAAATATAGAAAATACTCAGTATTTTCAGTGAACACACTTTGAGTGAACGTTAAGAGCTCTGATCCTAAATTTCCCTGAATTTTATATGCATAAAATGCCAAGAGAGGAAAAACCCTAAGAGGGATGTATTTTGATTTAACCCATGCCAATAATCAGGCCAATAACCTAAAGTTGGTGATTTTGCCACTTTACCAAAAAGAGGTTGAGTAAGCTATGTTACTTATAGATCTCATCTAACTCCAAGATTCTACAGCTTTTCGGACAAACCTGAAAATGGACAATTCACAAGCAAATTCATGTCTCTATGACGTTTCCTCTGACTGAAATCTTCCACTTCCCCTTCCCCTTTCAGAAAACCCTTGTTATATATTCCATCACTTCTTTCACAAAGCTTTCTTCCAGCCCAAATCGGACAAATTGCTCCATATTCTTTAGACCCCCATGTACTGCATCTATTACAGATGACGATTTATAAGCGATCGATCACTCTGGAGTCCCACATTGTCCACAATGCTTAGCACACAGCAGGTGCTGACAATGTTTAAAGATTTGAGTCTATTAAGTTAAATTAGGTTCCTGTGAAGTTTCTCTATGTATCAGTTGGGAATTTAGCTTATTAAAGATACCCAAAGGCCAGTCTGCAGCACACCCAAAGCTTTGTCCCAATCTTATCTACACATGCTGTACAAATTTATTCTGTGCATCTGCACAAAAGCTACAAAAGGTATCACTGCTGCTGATTACCTGGACACCCTTTGGGTATTACCTAATCTACCTCATCTCCCCATCCCAAAACCTCTTTAACCTGCTTTACTTTGTTTCCTGGCACTTACGTCCTCCTACCATGTGGTATAATTTACTGATATTCAGTGTTTATGGTCACTTACCAAAACATAAACTGAACTAATACAGGAATCTTTTACTGTTTTGTTCATAAATGATACCCAGTGCCTACATCAGTGCCTGGCATGATAAATTATTTTTTTAAACAATAATTCTTTCCTTCTGTCTTAAAGCCCTCGGGAATTATGAGTCAGCATCCTCATTAACTAACATATCTCACATTGCCCTTACTTCCTCAGCTACAACCATTTACAGTAGCCTTCCAAGTAAGCTTCTAAGAACTAGAGAAAAATGTGTGTATACACACACACACACACACTTTTTTTTTTTTTTTTAAAGTAGGCTCCATGCCCAGCATGGAGCCCAACGTGGGCTTGAACTCTCAACCCTGAGATCAAGACCTGAGTTGAGATCAAGAGTCAGAGGCTTAGCCAACTGAGCCACCCAGATGCCCAGAAAATACTTATATTTAACTCCTAAACAGCAACTCTTAATTTCTCTGATCAACTCCTGGTGGAGAAATAATATTCAGGAAGCTATACCAAATAACATATAGATGAAATAACCAAAACTTTGTTCTTTCATTTCTGAGAATAATTATTTATATCTATGAGATCTTCAATTTAGCGTTGGAACTACTAGTGGACAAAAACCAAAACCAAAAGTGTTGGATTAACTTTTTTGGATTGTCAAACACAATCCAATGTTGGGAATATATTAACTGCTACATGAGACCTGACTGAAAAATTGTACCCCAAATAGTACAAACCCTCTAATGTGCCATATATTTACATACATCAGTTATGGCAAGACTTTTCTTATGTAACTAATATGCTTCAGAAAAAATAAACTTATCCACTTCATTTCTGTAACTATTACATACTGAGCATTGTATAAATAGGATACTATTCTAGGTGTATTCAGAAAATACCACCAAAACTTTCTCCATCCCTAGTTTCAGCCAAATATGGTTTTTCCCTGCCTCAACCAATTTAGCTCAGAGTTCCAAGAGACACAAGTCCATTAGCAGCAGTTACAGACATCATCTACATTGCTATTTTGAAGACAGCTTTTAATTCTTGAAGAAATCAAACATCAGCAGTGTAAAAATACACTCAAGATGAGAAGCTTCAAGCTGAGATACCTGGAAATCTCGTTTCAAGCTAACATGGGAAACAAGGACTTTCATGAAGTACCCCAATCCTCCTATCACTACCTACATGACAAACTCAAAATCAACTTCCAGGATGAGCCTAAGGAAGAGATTTCACAAACTCACATGTGTTAGGCAGGATGACACAAGCCAGGCCTCCTGTGTACATGAGAAATGTTAGCAAGCTGGCCTGCCAGTTAGCCTTCTGTGGTCACTCAGTTTTGCCTGAACACTCGAAAAAGAATTAATATTCTACATAGGGGCCTGTGAAAATAAGGGTTAATTAAATTCTCAGGATCCAGGTGCCAATGTGATGACTAAAAATTACAGGTGGGGAAAGAAGAGAATGGGAACAGAACTGCTACTGCTACTGTTGTGAAGAAAAATACTATTCTGTCCACAACAGTAAAGGAGTATATGATGTTAGTTTCAACCTCCAAGTTTTTATTAGCTTTCTAACCACAGATCAAACAAAAGTGAATCACAACGAAGCCTTCAAACGCGGAATTCCAAGGGTGTTCAGACGACCTGGGGCTGTCTGCTGCCTCCATACCCCCATCTGGCCATCCCATCTTTCTGTACATCCCCCCAAACTCTTCTGCAATAAAGGTAAATGAAATAGCGACCAGCACTAAATGTGACGTTAAGTTGGCATTTACAAATGATCTGCAAAATAACTCCCCAGCGGACCTAATCAACCCAGAGCACACTCCCGGACTGCTTGGTGGCTGTCTAAAAAGATAAAGCCCGTACTTTTCTGGGGATCATACTGGGAGGAAGGGCACCTCGGTGAACCAAGTAGCTGCTCCACACTCCAAGACCCTGGGCTGTCACCTGGGGATCCTGACCCTAAAGCCGCCTCATTAAGGATGTGTTACATCCACAGGACTTGTTACTCCAACTTTCCACTCCTAAAACCTAAGAGGGAAGTTAAAAGGGTGCTGGGGTGACAGGGAAAAGTACAACGCCCGATCTTGTGTGCTTGGAATCCAGAAAAAAGCAATGGGCAAGCGAAACGGAGAAAGACCACCCGGCACGCGACGCATAAAGGTCATGCGGAGGAGTGGGAGGTATCTATGCAGAGCGTGCAAACCAACAAACCCAAGAGTGGAACGAAGGGAAAGATGGGGAGATGGAGAATGCAGACCCAGGCACCGGGGTGTGTCGGGACTCGGGGTCCGGGGAGAAAGAGCCTCTGTGGGGGCTGGAGGACTCCAAGCGAGCTTGAAGCGGGTTGGGGAGGCGACGGCCGTCAGGCAGCGCCAGCGCACCAGAAGGGCTACCGGAGACCTGCTCAGTGGGAACGCCAAGCCCGGGCAGCTCGGGGCAAGGCGAGCTGGGGCCCGCGGCCCTGGTCGACCGAACAAAGCCGGCGCGCGCGGGGCCTGGCTACTCACAACAAGAAGCTCATGTCTGCCGCGGCGTGGGCTGGGGGCTTTGCGGTTTCTAGGCCTCCGGGCGGCGGCGGTGGCGGCGGCCAGGGATGAAGAGGGAAGGAGAGAAGAAGAGGAGAGGAGGAGGAAGGGAAGCGCCAGCTGTTCGACGGCCCCAACTTGTTCGGCTTTGCTAGTTCCAACGGCAGGCGGAGGGGGCGGAAGTGGGAAGCGCACGGCTTGAATCACTCACTGGGAGGGGAAGGGAAAGAAGGCGGGGAAAGGGCCACACGCCTGCTCTCCGAAGAACAGCCGCCGTGACTGCTGAGCTGCTTGTCGCGCCTCCCCCTCCTCCGATTCCTCTTCTTCCTCCTCCCCCTACTCCTAGTCTCCAGTCCCTCACCGCCCTCACCCCGCGAACTCTCGCGAGAGCGGCGGGCGCCGACCCTCCCTCTCCCACTGTGGCCCCGGGTCTCTCAAGTTCTGGACATCTTTGCAGCCCCGGACCACGCCCAGCGAGTGCACTGGGGCCACCAGATTGGTCAAGGACTGTCCACCTAGTTGCGGGTCGTGGCAAAGCGCTCCGAACTGCTTAGCTGGGTTTCAGCAGTCAGGAAGGAAGTGGGCTTCAGCTGCGGGATGTTCTGCAGTGAGGGATGGAATTGCCACCAGAATTATGCCCTCTGTAAGTGTTCGGCACAGGATGGTAAAAGGTTATGGAGTCTCTTTGCTAGTATATAAAAACAGGAGGAAGTTTAACGTGTTTGGAATGGGTTGGGTGTGGTTCCCCCAGAGGAGAGAAAAGGGTCTAAATGGGTTTTCAAGGTCCCTGTTGTTTTATGGTTGTATTTTAAAACCCTGAACTAGGAGAGGTCAGGATCCATTATTGTCTCAACAGGCAAGCTATGGTGTCATCAGCAGCTGGGAAAACTGCTGTGGTGACATATTCAATGTGGAGCATTCTTAAATGGATTATAAAGCCTGGCTCTGAACCCCTTAACTGTGAAATGCAAGGCTCTCTATAAAGGGGACTGAATCAATTCTAGCCTCTAGAATGTTTTGTGCAACAGAGTGCCGAATGGTTATAATTGGCTTAGGCCCCATAAATGCTTAATCAGCATTGCCACTATAACCAACCTACCGCAACATTATCAATTTAAGTACCCATTTATTTTACACAAGAGATGCCCATCTTCTTTACTTAAAACATGCATCAAGTCCACAAGTTTTCAAAGAACCTGAACATAACTTAAATAATGTGCAGCTATTAACCCACTTTGGGCTAACTGACATGAAGGAAGTACCAATATGAACTATATGCTTTTGAGTTGGTGCATTATTAGTTTGGCATGTTGGTAAATCAAACCATTTAAAAAATACAGAAGAAAATATTGGAATCTTGACATTATCTTGGGAACAGCAGAGGTCACTGGAATAATTTGGGAAGACTTAAATACTCAAAAGATGCAGGAAAGAAGGGGGGAAAGGATTTATCTCAATATAGTGAAAATAATGGATTTATAACAAAAGCCCAGATCTTGATTTGGTACTAATTTATTATGTAATTCCATAAGGGTCTTCTGAAAGTAAGACTTGAATTACCAGATTAGGAAATTATGTTTGGGAAGAGTAAATCAGTTAACCTATTAGAACAACAGTTCACACCTTTCAAAAGGAGGGTCTTGGATTATTTCATGATCTCTAAGATATTCCAGTTCTAAAAGTCTGTCATGTCAGGGACATCCATCAAATGACTGGCAGACAGTCCCCATCTGCTCCCTGATTTGGCAGGCTGTCTTACATAGTTTTGCTTTTGTTCAAACACAATTTAGATGAATCCTATGACACTGAATCAGGATAACAATTGGCAGAGGAGAGAATCTGCTAAAGTACCTGCTGAGTTCTTTTCATACCACAAGGAGAGTTGCCTGAAATTAACAGCTGATAAAACTTAAATATATTGGTCTTAAAAATGATAGTCATGTTAATAATATGGAATATAATTCCAGAGGTTAGACATTTAAATCAAACCATGGCTGTCACTTAAAATTATTCGGCTTCGAAAGCACTGGGAAATTTAGAACCAAATAGAGATTTATTCAAATGGACATTTCTAATTGCAATTGCACTTTCACCAATCCATATTTCATATCACTCTTCTCTTAAAATTTCAAGAAGTTCCTCTCCTGGTCAAAAACTTGTTTTGTTTATAAATCCTTGTTTATGAAAGATTATTAAAGTTTGTATTTACCAGTTTTTCAAAGAATTGAGACTATAGCATGAATAGAATAGAATACAACAGAACATGTGTGGGTATATGCTTTCAAATATCTTTACAGATCCATTCAAATTTATAAGTATATTTACATATATAAATATAAACAAACAAGATAGTTATACATTCTGGTAAGATAGGAAATAAACAGAATAATGTCATAGAGAATAATGGTGAAGGAAGAGGATCTAATTCATTTATTTATTTTTTAATTTTTCTAAACGTTTATTTGTTTTTGAGCGAGAAAGAGAGACAGAGTGTGGGCAGAAGAGAGGGAGACACAGAATCCGAAGCAGGCTCCAGCTGTCAGCACAGAGCCCAATGCGGGGCTCAAACCCACAAACCCTAAGATCATGACCGGGGCCGGAGTCGGAAGCTCAACCAACTGAGCCACCCAGGTGCCCCGAAGAGGATTTAATTTAGATTGAATGGTTCATAAAGTCCTCTCAAGGAGGTGACATTTTTGCTAAGACCTGAGACAAGAGAAGGAGCCAGCCTTGCAAAGAACTAGGGGATGAGCATTTCCTGGTAGAGGGAATAACAAGTGAAAATGCTCTAAGATAAGAAAGAGCTTAAAGAGTTCTTAGAGTTGAAAGGTTATGGCCTGGGCAGAGTGAGCAAGAAGAATGGCATAAGAGAAGACTGGACATGTAGACAGGGCAGGCTGGGGTTGACAAGCTTAGGCAAGGCATTTGGATTTTATTCTGAGAACATTAAGAAGTCAGCAGAGAAGTAAAAGAAAATAATCTGAATAACATTTCATTTTTTTTTAATTTGGAAAATTTCAAACATATATAGAGGGGAAGAAATATGATGAATCCATCACACAGCTTCAACAATTATCAGCTCATGATCCGTGATTAACATTTTGGAAAGATCATTCTCCCTTGTTGTGGAGAACGGACCAGAGGGGGCCAACATGTCAGAAGGGAAACCAGAAGACTATTGTAATAGTCCATTTGTTTCTCAGTTGTGATTTGGTTTAGGGTAGTGTCATTAATAAGAGGAGAAATTAATAATCTCAAGGTAAAACCAACAGCACTTGGTGATTGTGCAGGTTGGGGAAAGAAAGGAGTCAAAGATTATTCCTATTATTTTGGCTTTAGCAACTGATGGAAATAGCTATTTATTGAAATAGGGAAGGTCTGAGTGATAATTTGGTGGTAAAACAAAGTTCTATTTTAGATTAGTTAGCTTTGAGATGTCTATTAGACATCAAAGTAGTGAGGTCTGGAAGAGTTTTGACTACTGCGCAAAGCAGAGGGAGAGATCCAAACTACAGGCATGAATGCAGACCTCAGTAAGTAAATAGTATTTGAAACCATAAGACGGACTTGCAAATAGGAATTTATATTCCCGATAAGGATAGACATAGCAGAGCATTACCTGTAAGCATCTGTTTATTCTTTACTTCTCTTCCCAGATATCTCTGGTTTCTGATCACCACTTACCTACTTCAGGTGTATTTATAATCTCCTTTTCCCTCAAGGTAATGGTTTCTACAACCTTAGAGATGATTCATCATACTTTTTATCAGATTAATCATTTCCAATGTGTTTACTAACATGTTACCCTTCCCAGGTAAGATAACACTAATTAAAGCCAAGTTTCCAAATAGTGGGCAAGAGGAAATTTCTCCTTATAGAAACATTTCAGTTAAAAAACCAAAAAAACAAAAACAGGGGCACCTGGGTGGCTCAGTTGGTTAAGCATCCGACTTCGGCTCAGGTCATGATCTCATGGTTCGTGAGTTCAGGTCCCATGTCGGGCTTTCTGCTGACAGCTCAGAGCCTGGAGCCTGCTTCAGATTCTGTGTCTCCCTCTCTCTGCCCCTCCCCAGCTCGCGCTCTGTCTCTATCTCTCAAAAATGAATAAACGTTAAAAAAAGAAAATTTAAAAAAACAGTAGGAATGATTTAATTATTATTAGAATATCACCATTTTTGCAACCCCTAATAAATTACTGGATCTAGGCACTAATCATGGCTGCTGGTATCACAGGGAGAAAACCATACTTTGTATGCATCCTGATGGAAGAATGTATCATCACCTGTGAAAAAGTCTTGCCAACAAAAGAGAACTTGAATCTGGTTAAGCCTCTAGATCAACTATATTAAATTATAGGGAATAGAGGGAACAGGAGAATATGGTAAAGAACACGTTAAATGACACCACATGGATTCATCAACAAAATCCAAACTGTGGAGAAATGATACAGGACCCAATGTCTTCAACAAATGAATTACAAAGGAAAAATAGAGCTGAAAGAGAAACCTAGAGGTTGAAAGAAACATAAGAGAGATACCCACCAGTTGTCAGGTGTGCTTTCACTTACATCCTAATTCAAACAAGCAATGTGAAAAAGAACAATAACAAATATTTATGTCATTTATGGACATCCGAAAGTTTTGAACACTGGGCAATTGATGATTAAGGACTAATTATTGTGGTGATGATGTTGTAGTTATGTTTTTTTAAAGAGCCCTTATGTTTTATAAATATGTACCAAATACTTACAGATGAAATAATATGCCTGGAATTTGCTTCAGAATAATGTGGGAGAGGGAAGTAGGAGTATAAATGAAATGAGATTGGCTGTGAGTTGATAATTGTCAAAGCCAGGTGATAAGAATATGAGAATCATTAAACTGTGCTATTTACTTTTGTTTAGTTTTGAAATTTTCCATAATAAAAAGAAAAACAAATAAATAGCAGGTCTCCTTTTGTAAAGGCCTAGAAGAAGTATTAATTAGTGATGGGAATTTAAAATTTGCTGATACAGAACAATGATTTTTGGGGGTGCCTAGGTGGCTCAGTTAGTTAAGCGTCAGATCTTGATTTTGGCTCAGGTCATGATCTCACAGTTTGTGAGTTTGAGCCCCACATGGGGCTCTGCACTGATAGCACGGAGCCTGCTTGAGATTCTCTCTCCCTCTCTCTCTGCCCCTCTCCTATCCATTCTCTCTCTCCCTCTCTCTCTCTCTCAAAAATAAATGAACATTAAAAAAAAAAAAAGAACAATTATTTTTTTTGGACCAGAGCATTCTTTCCTTGCCCTCATATCACCCAGCCTTTTCTGCCTATATAAAGATATTCTTTTATATATAAAACTAAAAGGAAATGCAGTTAATACCAGGGAGAAGAAATGCCAAATTCAAACCCCGTGGCTAAATCTGGGCCTCAGTATTTCTTAAGTAGCTGATTCCTTCTGATTCTAAAATGTGATCTGACTGGGAAAGAATAGATACCTGCACAGCAATAGAAAAAGTACACCTAGGCAACAAATCTTTAGTAACCTGATCAAGTGCATTCTGTTGTGCAAGAGTGTTTTGGTTACATAACATCTAGATTGATGTGGTAATTATTCTATCTAATTAGTTTATTGCATAAGATTGTTTTTTTAGCTACCTCGTATTGACTATTTCTCATGGTCTAGTCACTCTGCTAAGCTTTTCATATATTTTATCCTCATGTCATTTGTTCCTTACACTACCCCATAAGGTTGGTATTAGGTGTTATTCCCCCCATGTATAGATTAGGAAACTAATGCTGAGAGGTTATGTATGTAACTTGCTCAAAATCACATAGCTGTACATACAAGCTGAATTCAGTAGATCCCATTTCCTTCTGCCCATTTCCATAATGACCTAAATTAGAATGAATATATCCTAAATGAATTTTGGCATGCTACACAATCCCACTTAACATAGCTAGCAGTTCAACCTAACCCTCATTAATGCCCTTTAGATCTTAATTCCATACCTTGCTTCATTAAAGACAAACATGTATAGTTATACACAAACCAGTGTATGGTTATAAATGCTTCTCAAGGGCATATTATTCTGATATAATAGAAAAGAATGAAAGTGGGGCACCTGGGTGGCTCAGTCCATTAAGCATCCAACTTCTGCTCAGGTCATGATCTTCTGCTCAGGTCATGATCTCACAGTTCATGGGTTCAAGCCCCATGTTGGGCTCCATGCTAATGGTGCAGAGCCTGCTTGGGATTCTCTCTCTTCCTTGGATTCTCTCTCTCCCCCTCCCCTACTTGCTCTGTCTCTCTCAAAATTAACAAACTTTTGAAAAAATTTAAAAAGAAGTGTAAAAGATTGGTTCATGAAACTTGGTGTCTCTGGGTGCAATCATTTATCACTAAAAGCCATAAAGTATCAAAACACAAAGCTTATTTAATGTGTTACAAGGGAAGAAGAAATCTTCCATTGATCCCAACCCTAACCCAATTCCCTCCAATTCAAGCTGTTCATTCTTTTAAAGGTGAGGTTTGTGCTGCTAGATTTAAGAGAATGATGACGTACATACCATTCGTCCACTCAACAAGCATTTACTGTCTATTATGGGCCTCTGGAAGCAAAAAACATCATGAGTCCTATAGGTCATTGGGAAATACAAGTAATCAGACAAAAGCAAAATTAAAAAGTGTGTAAGTTTCAGTAAGGAAAAGCCTATGTTATATGTGAGCATATATGAAAGGGAACTCACCTTCTTTTTTTATTATTTTGAGAGATAGAGCACAAGCAAGGGAAGGACAGAGAAGTCAGGGAAGGACAGAGAGAGAGGGAGACAGATAATCTGAAGCAGGCTCCAGGCTCTGAGCTGTCAGCACAGAGCCTGATGCAGGGCTCGAACTCATGAACTGTGAGATCATGACCTGAGCTGAAGTCAGACGCCCAACCGACTAAGCCACCCAGGTGCCCCAGGACCTCACTTATTTTGGTCAGAGAATTAGATCCTGTGCATTGAGAAATGGCTGGTATGTATTTACTCCTTGCATATAAATTCCTGTTATATTTATAAACAGCACAAATTAATAAAACTTCTATTCCCCTCTCATCATTGCCAACCCACTTTTGGTGGGTTTTTTAATTTTAATTTTAATTATTTTTACAATGTACATTTTATTTATTTTTAAATATAATTTATTGTCAAGTTGGCTAACATACAGTGTGTACAGTGTGCTCTTGGTTTAGGGGTAGATTCCCGTGATTCATCACTTACATACAACCCCCGGTGCTCATCCCAACAAGTGCCCTCCTCAATATCCATCACCCATTTTTCCCTCTCCTCCACCACCCCCCCACCAACCCTCAGTTTGTTCGCTGTATTTAAGGGTCTCTTATGGTTTGCCTCCCTCCCTCTCTGTAACTATTTTTCCCCCTTCCATTCCCCCATGGTCTTCTGTTAAGTTTCTCTGTTTTGGTGTTTTGAAGCACCATGACATAGAAATTGTTTTTTGTTTTCAAGAAGCCAGTCTTAGAACTTTTTAGAAGCTGCTACTTTTGGTATACAATTTTTAGAATCTTAGTTCATAGGACAAAAATCATAAAAGATTTCTTGCATGGACTATATGCACTCGCCCAATAAATGTTGACTGTCTTTATCTGTCAAGTTTATTATTGTCCACAATTGATTGTTTTTTCCCACTAAACTTAGACCTTGTAGACACTTTTCCAGGCAGCTGCATTGGGGGGAGGAGGAGAAAGGGTCCTTTTTGAACCTATTCAAAGCTGCTTTTCCCAAATTGATAGGACATTGCCAAGGTCAAAAAGCCTAAAATTAACTCTACCAGCTGTGTTTTGGATTGCTTCATATAGCACATGGACTCCGGGGGGCTCATTCTGGATAGGCTAGCTTACTGCTTCAATCTGCCGTACCCTTAGAAGTTTGTTTGCCTGGAGTACATGTTGTGCACAGGATGTGGTAGCTAAGCAGCTTGAAAGTGTATGGGGACTAAACAAATAAGTCTCTCTTTTAATCTCAAAGAAACCTAGCAACAATGGGGGGGCGGGGAGGGGATGGAGAAGTCACTACTGTGTATGTCAGATGAGCTGCTTAACTTTTAACCTTGCTACAGTTTCCCAGAGAGCAAGCTGGTTATGTGGTGCCAAAGACTAAGAGATGATGCTGCAGTTGCAAGGAGTCTATGTTTTTAGCCCACCCATCTCCATGAGGTCCTTTAGCATGAAGGACCATATATAGGCATAGAAAGTATCCCAACTGGCTGCAACTTAAAAATATCCTAAGAATCAGCAGCTGTTACTTTCACCCACACAAATTCACAGTTGGCTTAATAAGATAGTGCCTGTTCTCACGAGCTGCAGCCCTCTGGGTTATGCCCTCTGTTCTTAGGTTGCCTCCCCCATCTCCAGTCCCCTACTCAAGAGTAACTTAAAGCAGAATGGATAAATAAAACAGATTAGTTATGAGCGGTTCAGGGTTTGCATCAATGTAAATAATGAGATGTGGAAGTCAGATCTTGCAATATGGTCTTAAATCCCTGCCTTTACAACCACTGGACCCCAGGAACCCTAGGCTGTCCCTACTCCTGGCCATTTGTTCTCTCTCACTTATGGCCACTACCACTCCCTCTTCTTCGCATCCCTCTCATGTTTTTCATAGTTGTCATGGTCACAACCATAGCAACCTGAGCAGGCCACAATCCTCTTATAGCTGGAGATGTGAGGTACTGCTTTACACAATATAATTCCCCTGCACTTCACCAATAGAAATCTGGTCCCAGATAGTCAAATCAAGTTTTTCCTCGGGAGAAATATTTCAACCCTCCCCAAATAGCACTATTTTTAAGGTTTGTATAGCATCAGGGTAACCAGGAAGAATCTACAGATTTGACCAGTTTTTTTTTTTTTAAACTGTTCCCTATTTTTTTTGAGAGAGAGAGAGAGAGAGATAGAATGTGAACAGAGGAGGGGCAGAGAGAGAGGGAGATACAGAATCCAAGGCAGGCTCCAGGCTCTGAGCTATCAGCACAGAGCCTGATGCTGGGCTCAAACTCATGAACTGCAAGATCATGATCTTAGCCGAAGTCGGACGCTTAACTGACTGAGCCACCCAGGAACCCCCAGGAAGAATCTGCAGAGAAGCAGCCCAGGATAATCCGTCCCACCTTGAAATTTGACCAACTATTTCTAAATCCCTTATTTATAGGCTC
This sequence comes from Panthera onca, assembly GCF_046562875.1. Lineage (NCBI taxonomy): Eukaryota > Metazoa > Chordata > Mammalia > Carnivora > Felidae > Panthera > Panthera onca. The sequence continues at coordinate 57,085,186 of NC_138342.1, read as the reverse complement.
TACTCTGTGTTTCCACACCAATCATTCCATTTGAGTACAGGGGAAGAGTTTTAGAATGAAAATGGCGGGAAGATTTCATGTGCAAAATAAAGCATTTTTTTGTTTTATTTTTATTTATTTATGTATTTATTTATTTAGTTAGTTACTTACTTGCTTATTTACTTACTTTTGAGAGAGAGGGAGTGTGTGTGAGCAGGGGAGGGGCAGAGAAAGAAGGAGAGAGAGAATCCCAAGCAGGCTCCACCCTGTGAGGGCAGATCCTGATTTGGGACTCTGTCTCATGAACTGTGAAATAATGACCTGAGCTGAAATCAATAGGCAAGATACTTGACCAACTGAGCCACCCACATGCCCCAAAAGAAGCAAGTCTTTTTTTGTTTGTCTGCTTTTTATGTTTACTTACTTTTGAGAGACAGAAAGAGACAGAGAGAGACAGAGTGTGAACAGGGAAGGGGCAGAGAGAGAGGGAGACACAGAATCTGAAGCAGGCTCCAGGCCCCGTGCTGTCAGCACAGAGCCTGATATGGGGCTCAAACTCACAAACCTGTGAGATTGTGACCTGTGCCGAAGCCAGAGGCTTAACTGACTGAGCCACCCAGGTGTCTCAAGAAGCAAGTCTTAAAAGGTTAATAGACTTTCTCCAGATCAGGAAGGGGTGAGAGAGGAGTAAGAGGCAGAGACATGGCATTACAGAAAGATTATGCCACATGTGTAAAGCTCTGAAGCATGAAAAAAAAAAAAAATACATACGTAGACAAAGGACATGTTGACTGCTACAACTAATTACCTTAGTACAAATTCTCATTCATTCAACAATATTTATTAGTACTAACCATATACTAGTTACTTATGTTAGCACTTGGGGATATAGTAGGGTACAAAACAAAGTCCCTGACCCCAAGAAGTTTATATTCTAGTTGGGGGGAGATAGTTTGGATTTGTCAATGCATTAACTCTAGCTGTATTTGCATTTTCATTCATTATCCCTAATTATGGCATGAAATCTCAACTTATTAAAGCAATATTTTAGAGGAGTAAAGGTATCAGGAATCAAGTAGGGAAGAAATTCAAGAGTTACAGCATAAAGATACAAGGTGTTCTGACCACCGAGCAGACAATAGTTCCAATGCTCAGTTGAACTCTGCTTTACTTGATATCACAGAACTGTAAATTTAGTTCTATAGGAAGTGCTGTGAATATTTAAAGTATAGCTTTTAGCCATAACTCAGTGACTGCATGGTCAAATGGCAGGTCTAAAACTGGAGCAGGTGTGTGTGTGCAAAGACATTAAGATGGAACCACAACTCTGTTCCTAGGAACAAAGCCTCCTCCTTCTCCCCTGACTCTTTCCTGCCTCCGGCAACCTCCAGGGACCTGTGTCATCTATTAGAATCACTGTCACAGGGCCTTCATGCTTACAATTTCCATAAATCTTCCCCAGATCATCAACAACCATCACAGGAGGCAGGGGGTTGGGAAAGGGTGGTTGGTGGCTACGCAGCATGGCTCAAAAGGCTGTGCCTCCCAAGAGGCCTTAGTAGCTACTTGGGATAGGACTGAAAGCAGCTCTTTGTTTCTGGTAATACTCTGGAGCCAACTGTGGCTGCCCATCCTGCCATGTCTCTTAGAGAGCTTGTATAATCATGGAAGCATATGAGAATCTAAGCCAGTACTGGAAAGAGACCACAGAATTTTCAGGAAATGAGGGGAACTAATATTTATTTTATGGCTGTGTAATTTTCTGCCGGAATCTTGCAAGGTTCTATACTCATTTAATTCTTACCACAACCCACTGAGGCAGATGTCCCTGTCCCAGTTCTATGGGTGAGGATATTAAATCACATCTAATGTAACACCAGGAGTAAGTAGGAGACCCCGAATTTGAACCCAGGTACTATCTAATTTATGGGGAATCAAATGTCCAGGGCTTTGTATTATTGTAGGGTTGGGAATATAAGTAGTACACAAACACAGCTTTATATAATATTGAGTCACATATTAAGAAAGTTATTCCCCTTTAAATTAATTTTTATTTCTTCTGATTATATGAAGGAGAAAGTCTTGGTTTGATGCCTATGTCTTTAACATCTTTTTAACATATAGTCTCCAGTTTTAAGAGAGAGAGCCACAGGCTTTAGACCCAGAGACTTTAGTAGGCAACAATATTTAGCTAGAGCTTAATAAAATAGTGCTCTTATTGAATTTATTTATATCTTCTATTACATAAGGCATGTGATAATGGTTTTCATTTACAGTAGCGATGTAAAGTAGATCTTATTGGTCAAGCTCAGAATCTCTAGCATCACAGTACTCAGGTTCATCTACTTGCTAGCTGTTAGACCTTGGACAAATTAAGTAGCCTTCAGTTTCCTCACTTGTAAAATAAGTTCAATGGTAATACTAATATATAAGATGAATGTGTGGATTCAATGAGATATTGCACATGAAGCACTTAGAACAATATTTTTATTTTTATTATTTTAATTATTTTAAATATGAAATGTATTGTCAAATTGGTTCCCATACAACACCCAGTGCTCATCCCAAAAGGTGCCCTCCTCAATACCCATCACCCACCCTCCCCTCCCTCCCACCCCCCATCAACCCTCAGTTTGCAGAACAATATTTTTAAAATACTGTTGCTCAATAAATGGTAGTTATTATGAAATTTAGGAGAAAAACAAGCTAATTTAAATCAGGGTTTCTCATCTTTGGCACTGCTGACCAGACAGTTCTTTGTTGTGGGAGGCTATGCTGTGTATTATAGGATTTTTAATAGTATCCCTGCCCTCTATGTCCTAGATGCCAGTAGCACCCATTTATGACAAACAAAAATGTCTCCAGACATTGCCAAGTGTTCCTCCCAGGGGCAAAATAACCCTTGGTCATTACTGTTTTAAAAGAAAGGATTAGGTAAAAGTATGACTCAGACATGACATGACTTAGACATAACAAATATCTAAATGTGCTGTGAGAAAACCTGAAGTTTGGGAAACATTGCACTACTATAGTGCTATTCAAAATTTAATTTGCAGAAATTACTATTTTTACTTGCAGATTTATAACTATACTCTAAGCTTCCTTTTAAAACTAAAAGTATCAAGCAACTTAGAAGGAACTGGGCTACTAAGTACATGAAAGTTATCTTTACCTTTTTTTCCTTTTACTTCTTTTTTCTTCTCTTCTCTTCCAATCCGTCTGCTGCCATAGACCCTCTTCTACACACACCTGTGAACTGATGAGGCAACATCCTTTGTCCAGACTTCTTACACCCCTCCCTCCCCAGTCATGGGTGCTCTTATCTTCCTCCCAAGGCCCTATTCCCGATTTTTGAATGCATGTAATAATGTAATTGATGCCAAATCAGATAGTATGCTTTCAGTTACACACAGCAGAAAACTAAACTATCTTTGGTTGAAACAATAAGGATATTTGTTGGTTCACAGAAATGAAGTTTCAAGATTGGAAGTTTTCAGGGTGGCATTTATTCAGTGGATCCAGCTCCAGTTTTCTACAGTTCCCTTGAGTCAGGCTTTCTCTGTGTGCCAACTTCATCCTCAACTTGGTGGTAAATTGGCTATGCATTTGGGGACCTCACATTCATACCCAACCATGTTTAGAGGACATTGAAAAAAAATTGTCTCTAGAAGTTATCCAGAGACAGCCTCAGATTATTGAAAGTGTCAGTGTAGGATTTTTCTGCCTTGGAAGTTAATTGCTTTTAATGATACGATGCCTGAAAATTTCTCTATCTCTGAAGTTCATTAGTTTACTGAGATGTTGATAGAGTAAATGAGATAATGTAAGTGAACGCACTTTGTAAACTGACATGTAATTGTAAGGTATCCGCTCTTAGGTTTTTGTTTTTTTTTTTTTTTAAGACTATAAATCTACTCAACTAGATCATTTATAGTAGAGTTTATTGTACAATCTCATAGAAGAACAATGGAGAATGAATGTCAAAGAAACCTCAAAACTGGTGCCTTAATAGGGCCACATAGGTCTCAAGGAGACTGGTGAGTGATTCTAGACTCAAGAAAGCTCTGGAGTACTCAGCAGCAGAATTCATGGGCCTTATTTGATATGGACTGGTTATAATGAATGTTTCTACTTTCTTCTGTCCTGCCCCCAACTGGAAAATTATTTCTGCATTTGTAATTCAAATTGCCAGGATGGGGGCGATGACTGACTTAGTCAGTAATTCATCAATGTTTAGACTATACCCTTTACCCCTGGCCACATCAAAGGCCACTAGCTACCTTATGGGGAGAATGCTCTTAGTTTCCATGGTTAATAATGTCTTTCAAAGCCTAAATGAATGTCATTTCATACTACACAATGTGTTCTTGCTCAAATCAATTTAAATAAATTTAAAAATAGATTTAAATAAATGAAAAGATGGCACTGTCATATGAAGACATCAATGCTCTAATTAAACTATAAATTTAATGCAATTCTCCACCCAACAAATATACCAATAAGATGGAAATTTCAAAAAAAAAATAGGATTTTCCAGAAAAACTGAAGTGTACAAGTTTAGCCAGGGGAATTCTAAAAAACAAAGATAGTGGGGGCAGGGGCAGTTTATCAGATATTAAAACATTATAAAGATACAAAGTTTAAAATCTTGAAAAGTAAGCTAGATCAATGGAAAAGAATAGAAAGAAAAGATATAGATAAAAAATACATAAAATTACTGCAAGAAAAGTAGATTATTCAGTAAATGGTGAGGGACAACTGGATAGCCATCAGAAGAATCTTGGATCTGTACCTTAATTTTTTATACCAACTTAAATTTCAAGTGGATCAGGGCACCTGGGTGGCTCAGTTGGTTAAGCTTCCAATTCTGGATTTGGGCACAGGTCCTGATCTCATAGTTCGTGTGGAGCCCTGCATCGGGCTCCATGCTCCGTGCTCACAGTGAGGAGATTCTGTCTCTCACTCTCTCTCTACCCCTCCTCTGCTTGCACTTTCTCTCACTCTCTCAAAAAAACAAAACAAAACAAAATAAACTTAAAAAAATAAATGAATTTCAAGTGGATCAAAGATTAAAAGTAAAATTGAATCCATAAAAATGCTAGAAAAAACACTAAAGAATTTTTTATAATCTCATCAGGAAGAAAACCTTTCCAAGCTTGACACAACTCCAGAATCCAAATCCACACAGATATAGCACATATTGGTAATTTGATATGTGAAAGAAATTGCCAATAATGAAAAATATTAATAACAAAAATTTTAGATTGACAAATTGGAGTATTTACAACATATTTCAGGTATAGGGCTTATTTCTTTGCTTTATAAACAGTTCTTGTAATTCAATAAGAAAAAGATCACAACACAACTTTTAAAAATCAGAGAAATAAACGTAAAGAGAATATTCTGCAGCTGTTAGATAAAAGTGGCAGATCTATCTTAACTGATTTTAAATGATCTTTCAGGGGCATCTCCTTGACTTAGTAAAGCATGGTACCCTTGATCTCAGAGTCGTGAATTGATGCCCACAGAAATTACCTAAAAGAAAAAAAGTGAAAAAGAAAAAAAAAAGAAAAAGAAATGGTCTTTCAGATATATTAGTAAGAGAGAAAAAAGCAAAGGTACAGAAAAATAATGTAGTAGTCTATCATTTCTTTAAAAAAAGGGGGAGTTACTTAAAAGACCATGTTATTAATTTCTTTATTGTTTTATAAAGAAATTAAAACAATTTATAAAACAAATTACCACAAATTTATGATCTTACATTTCTGGAGATCAGAAGTCCAAAAGGGGTTTCACTGGGCTGAAATCAAGGTAGCATCAGGGATATTCCTCTTGGGGAATCTAGGGAAGAGTCCAATTATTGGCTTTGTCCAGCTTCCAGAGTTTGCACAGAATCCTTGGTTTGTGGCCTGTTACCAATCCAACAGTTGCTTCTATCATTACATCTCATTGTCTAACTTTTCTGCCTCTTTCTCCCATCTTTTAAGGGTCTTTATGATTATACTGAATCTACCCAGATAACCCAGGATAATCTCCCCATCTCAGGATCCTTAATGTAGTATAATCTGGAAATCCTTTTTGCCATACAGGGTAACAACATAGTGTCAAAGAAACATTGGAGCTGGGGTGCCAGGGTGGCTCAGTCAGTTAAGCCTCTGACTTCGGATCAGGTCATGATCTCGTGGTTCATGGGTTTGAACCCCCTGTTGGGCTCTGTGATGATAGCTCAGGGCCTGGAGTTTGCTTCGGATTCTGTGTCTCCCTCTCTCCCTCTGCCCCAACCCCACTTGTGCTCTTGTCTGTCTCTCTCTCTCTCTCTCTCTCATCTCAAAAATGAATAAACATTAAAAAATTAAAAAAAAAAGCACCATAGCTGTGTTAAAATGATAAAATCAGATTTTATTCAAGACTATTGCAATAGAGGAAAAGAATATGGTATAGAACTGGGCTTAACTCTGAATACATGGACAAGTGGGGATTTACAACCAAAGAACAGGACGAGGGTCAGTGGATGGAAAATTACTAAGGGGAAACATCAAGGGTAAACAGGATTTCTGGCTAAACCAACTTGACAGGATTGTTAGTTACTAAAGGCAGGCCAGGGTGATCAGCTATCAGTTGGTGGAGGATGAGGAATTTGATCGGGTACCTGGAGTGATTAGATATCAAGGGTGGGGTTCCTAGCTAAGTTGACTTAGCAGGATTCTTGCTAAAACTGGGCAGTGCAAAGACAAACATGGAAGCCCAAAGGTCAAGACCTAGTTCAAAAGATGGCTCTAGGGAGCCTGATTAAAATTTGATCAAGGAGAGAATCTTTATCAAGAGTTGTAGGTTCCAGGGATTAGGATTTGGGCACCTGTTGTGGGGGGAGGGGGTCATTATTCTGCTACCACACCAGGAAAATTGATCAGCCAAAGAGAATCAACTAAAAAACTATTATAAACTATAAAAGAATTCATTAGTTAAAAATAACATATAAAAGGCAATATCCTATCCACATATATATGATTATGCAAGAAAATGGAAAATGTCACTGGGGAGAGCAAACATCAACCTGGGGATCAGAAGAAGAGAAATTATTTTTCAATGTGTCCACTTGTGCATCATTTAAGTCATTTTGTAGCCATCTTCTATTGAACAAATGAATCTGATCTTGTCACTATTTAAAATCTTGTATGGTTTTTTGGTTATTGGTGGTGTTGCCCCTTATCGAAATTGTTTTTGTGGGTTGCTTTTTGTTCTTGTCAATTATTCAGGTCCCTTTTCCTATTTTGGGAGAATCTGCTATTGTGTATGGTTTTGATAGGACTCCGTGCCCCATCTTTTACTATGGAAACTGAAAGGGGAAGAATTTGCATCCTCCTAACCAGGGCATTGACTCTGGAGGTGAAGCCAAGGGACACCTTGGGTGTCAGGGAACCTGCAGGAGCACGCTGCACTGGTGAAGGGGACTCCTGCCAGTCTATTCTAAGAAACAGCTAGTGTAATGTGTGTTCTTGACCACAGCGGGAGCCCCCTGGCTTTGTCTGTTTTCCAAATCTTATCTTCCGCCTCCTGCTGACTTTGTGAGTCCCACAATGTGCATCACAGTGTTCTTTTTCTCCTGTTTCTTGTAACAAAAACTCTGACTCCAGATATTAGTTAAACCTCTTAGCAAGTCATACAAGGCCTCACTTTTTTTGTAGGCTCCTCTCTCATCCACCTTATCCCCAGGACACACCTGGATTTTCCATAATTTCCTAAACATGCCATGCCTTTTCACCCCTCCATAACCACTGAGAATGCTTTCTTCCCCAGAGAGGTAAGTGCTTTCTGAGCTTTTAATTCCCACTTAATTCAACTATAATTTCTCTGAATTATCCCTTCACAGTACTTTTTAGCCTACTTCTGTGATCTATTACAATATTTATCATATTACGATCTATTACAATATTTATCATATTACATTTGAAGTGTTTGAACTATTTTGTATCAGACGAAGAAGTCCTAGAGAGGACCTGCCCAATGAAGCCTGGTCCAGCATACAGCATTTTGAGGTTCCTTAATAAATATTAGTTGGCTAAATGAATGAAATTGAATGCATTTTTGATGATTCAAGATCATTATGACCACAATTTTGTGGTCTATTTGACTACAGCTCTTTGGTGTTACAAAAGGTTATAGGATGATTTGTTCCTTTAAAAATATATTTAATATTTGATAGCTTAAAAATAGCTTCCACATGTTATCTTTTTTAATTTTTAATTTTTATCTTTTTAAGTAATCTCTATGCCCCCAACCCCAAGATCAAGAGTTGCATGCTGAAAAAAAAAAAAAAAAAAACAAAAAAAGAAGGGTGCCTGTATGGTTCAGCAGGTTAAGCCTCTGACTCTTGATTTAGGCTCAGGTTATGATCTCAAGGTCTTGAGATGGAATCCCCAAGTCAGGCTCCACACTGTGCATGGAGCCTGCTTAAGATTCTCTCTACCTCAGGGGCACCTGGGTGGGTCAGTCCGTTAAGTGTCTGCCTTCAGCTCAGGTCATGATCTCATGGTTCATGAATTCAAACCCTGGGTTGGGCTCTGTGCTGACAGCATGGAGCCTGCTTGGGATCTTCTCTCTCCTCTCTCTGCCTTTACCCTGCTTGCACGCTCTCTCTCAAAATAAACTTAATAAATAAACTTAAGAAAAATAAAAAAAATAACCTCACAAGATTCTCTGTCTGCCCCTTACAAGATTCTCTGTCTGCCCCTTCCCTGCTCATGCGCTCTCTCTCTTTCTCTCAAAAAAAAAAAAAGAAAGAAAGAAAGAAAGAAAGAAAGAAAGAAAGAAAGAAAGAAAGAAAGAAAAAGAAAAAAGTCGAATGCTTTGCTGACTGAGCCAGCCAGGTGCCCCTACACATATATTTTCTTGGTTGATTTTTGTTACAACCATGTGTGGTAAGCCAGGGTGAGTTCCAGAGAGATTGAGTAACTTTCCTAAGATTACATGTGATTTACAAGTGGCAATAATGATAAAGTCAATAAAAGAAAAACATATGAAATTTATTTAGCACTTACTATATCCAAACACTTTTTTTACTTGCTGTATGTAATTTGATCCTTTTCACTATGTGGTAACCATGTTATTATCTTCCTTGTGTGGATGGGGAAACTGAGATTACCAGTTAGTAAATAGTAAAGCTGATATTTGAACCAGATGTACTGAAATGGAATCAGTTTCCCAAATCATTATGCTACAGTGGTAATTTTACTATAATCTCCTGCTGGCTCCTAGAGGCTGGATTCTTACAGCTTCTTTTCATGCTATTTTCTTGTTAGCATGCAGTACCATTTTGCTGCTGCTAATTCACTATTTCTTATCTATGCTAGAAACCAGGTAAGTAAAGTGGGTGTTGGGTCTAAAATTAGGAGGAAATAGATGACCATCTGTTGATTCTGTAACATCTTTTATTGGAAGGCCTTTTTTTGTTTGTTTACTTATTGATTCACCATCATATTCTATTTAATAAAAGTCCCAGAAAAGTGCCCCTTGTCAAATAGCCTTATTTGAGTTAACTCATGCAATTGACCTGAAAACAAGGTTCTCCAAATAGTCAATGGGGCATTGGAGTGGCAATAATCCGGAACACATAATCTTTTTTTTTAATCACTTGAGCTCATCCACCTGAAGGAAAGAGACACTGGCCCACTCAGTGAACCTACCACCGAATGTCTCTGCTGTAAACTGTTTCAGCATTGTTAAGTAGCTGAAATGATAAATGGATATACCTGGCCAAAGAAGCAGAGCTCACAGCTTCAGAAAAACTGCTGAGCTCGAAAACGTTTCTTAGTAAATGCCCTTTGAAGGGTTGATTCTTTTATCAATGAATATTTCTTTACTACAACTTCTTTTCTTTTTATCATGTATTCTTATATATATGTATGTATCACACACGTGCACGCGCGCACACACACACACACACACACACAGACCAGGTGCCTGGGAGGCTCAGTCGGTTGAGCTTCCGACTTCAGCTCAGGACATGATCTCACAGTTCATGAGTTCAAGTCCCGCATTGGGCTCACTGCTATCCATGCAGAGCCTGCTTCAGATCCTCTATCTCCCCTCTCTCTGCCTCTCCCCTGCTCATGCTTTCTCTCTCTCTCTCCCTCTTAAAAATAAGTAAACATTGAAAAAAAAGACCAGAGATTTTGAATTCGCCTACATCATTGGCAGTAGAGAAAAGCCCACTTTTATTATGTGTACTAATCAAAACAGCACAATAATTAACTGTGCATGAGTATTCATGTAGTTTCTCTCAGAAGAATGTTTAAGAATCTGATTTCACAAATCAAAACCACACTCAGATATCACCTCACGCCAGTCAGAGTGGCCAAAATGAAGAAATCAGGAGACTATAGATGCTGGAGAGGATGTGGAGAAACGGGAACCCTCTTGCACTGTTGGTGGGAATGCAAATTGGTGCAGCCGCTCTGGAAAGCAGTGTGGAGGTTCCTCAGAAAATTAAAAATAGACCTACCCTATGACCCAGCAATAGCACTGCTAGGAATTTACCCAAGGGATACAGGAGTACTGATGCATAGGGGCACTTGTACCCCAATGTTTATACCAGCACTCTCAACAATAGCCAAATTATGGAAAGAGCCTAAATGTCCATCAACTGATGAATGGATAAAGAAATTGTGGTTTATATACACAATGGAATACTACGTGGCAATGAGAAAGAATGAAATATGGCCTTTTGTAGCAACGTGGATGGAACTGGAGAGTGTGATGCTAAGTGAAATAAGCCATACAGAGAAAGACAGATACCATATGGTTTCACTCTTATGTGGATCCTGAGAAACGTAACAGAAGCCCATGGGGGAGGGGAAGGAAAAAAAAAAAAGAGGTTAGAGTGGGAGAGAGCCAAAGCATAAGAGACTGTTAAAAACTGAGAACAAACTGAGGGTTGATGGGGGGTGGGAGGGAGGGGAGGGTGGGTGATGGGTATTGAGGAGGGCACCTTTTGGGATGAGCACTGGGTGTTGTATGGAAACCAATTTGACAATAAATTTCATATATTAAAAAAAAAAAAAGAATCTGATTTCACTCATTCAGTTCATTCCATGAAAATTTACTGAGTACTTGTCATATGCCCAACACTATAAATAATAAATATCAGTAGTGAACAAAATCAATGTGGTTCCTACCCTCATCGATATCACATCTCTTATTGTGCAGCTTCATTATACAATCACTCCTTATTTTTTTTAATGTTTATTTATTTATTTATTTTTTTTTCAACGTTTATTTATTTTTGGGACAGAGAGAGACAGAGCATGAACGGGGGAGGGGCAGAGAGAGAGGGAGACACAGAATCTGAAACAGGCTCCAGGCTCTGAGCCATCAGCCCAGAGCCTGATGCGGGGCTCGAACTCACTGACCGTGAGATCGTGACCTGGCTGAAGTCGGACGCTTAACCGACTGCGCCACCCAGGCGCCCCAATGTTTATTTATTTTTGAGAGAGAGACACACACACAGAGAGCAAGTGGGGGAAGGATAAAGAGAGAGAGAGGGAGACACAGAATTTGAAACAGGCTCCAGGTTCTGAGCTGTCAGCACAGAGCCTGATGTGGGGCTCAAACCCACAAACCATGAGATCATGACCTGAGCTGAAGTCAGATGCTCAACCCACTGAGCCACCCAGGTGCCCCAATCCTTATTTTAACTTGTAGTCCAAGGTTATCATAAAATCCTACCTGTAAAATTTCAATAGCAATGTGAAACTTCCCAAATATACTTTCTCAAAAAATATTGAGCCAAATATAGTCATTGGATTTTAGTGCTAAAATAAATTTTAAAATAGGCATATATTATGCTCTTCTGCTGTGTCTTAAATTTTGTAAGGTATCATATTATTTTACTATTGCTACTGTAACACACTTCATGGCTTAAAAAAACACAAATCTATTATATTACAGTGTAGAGGTCAGAATGAGTTTCACTGGGCTATAACCGAGGTATCATCAGGGCTGTGTTCCACCTGGAGCCCTGGGGGAGAATCTAGAAGCTGCCTACATCCCTTGGCTTGTGGCTCCATTTCTTTGTTTTCAAAGTAAAACACTACTTTGTAAACTGTGCCGAGATTATGGAAACGGCTTCAGTTTTTTTCTTTTCAGCATTTTCTGATGTGGTCATGTTTTCTTTTCATAATGTGAAAAAAAGAAAATTCATAACACAGTCTGTTCAGAAAGCAGTTTAAAGTTCTATGCAGCTGGAGTGCAAGTGCATGGAACACATCAGTAGAAATCGAGGCTATTCTGATCGGGTTGGAACCAGACCAAGTCCAATTTTGTTGGCTGGGTAATGATTTGAGCTTGATCTCATGAACAGTAGGGAATCATGGGGGATTTTTAAGTAGAAAATTTCCAATCAGAATTGTAATTTAAAAAGAAGCTGTAATGATAGATTCTATTAAAATAAGATAAACTTTACTACTATGTTTAATTCCCTCATTTAAATTCACAATGTATAATTTAGTTGTCTCCATTGTTGAGTTAGCCTATTTCTTCATACAATCAGGGCTGATAATTAAAAAAAACTTTAAACTGAAGTATAGTTGACACACAATGTTACGTTGGTTTCAGGCGTACAACACAGTGATTTGACAAGTTAGTTCGTTATGCTATGCTCACCACAAGGGTAACTACATACCATCTGTCATCCTACAACACTTTAACAATGCCATTGACTATATTCCCTATGGTGTACTTTCTATTTCCATGACTTATTCATTCCATAAGTGGAAGCCTGTATCTCCCACTCCTCTCCACCCATTCTGCCCATCTTCCCACTCCTGTCCCCTTTGGCAACCATCAGTTTTTTCTCTGCATGTGTTTGTTTGTTTGTTTTGTTTTTTAGATTCCACATATAAGGAAATCATGTAGCATTTGCCTATCTCTGTCTGACTTATTTCACTCAGCATAATACCCTCCAGGTCCACCCACAAATGGCAAATTCTCATTATTTGTTTATGACTAATGTTCCATTGTATATATACACCACATTTTCCTTATCTATTCATTTATTGATGGACACTTGGGTTGCTTTCATATCTTAGCTTTGGTATAATGCTGCAATACACATAGGGGTGTATATATCTTTTCAAATTAGTGTTTGTCTTCTTTGGATAAATACCCATTAGTGGAATTACTAGATCATATGGTATTCCTAGTTTTAATTTTTTGAGGAATCTTCCTACTGTTTTCCATAGTGGTTGCAGCAATTTACATTCCCACCAACAGGGCATAAGTCTTTCTTTTTCTCCACAACCTCACCAACAGTTGTTATTTCTTGTCTTTTTTATTCTAGTCTGACATGTGTAAAATAATTTTTCATTGTGGTTTTAATTTGCATTTCCCTAATGATGAATGATGTTGAGCATCTTTTCATAGGTATGTTTGCCATTTGTATGTCTTTTTAGGAAAAATATCTATTTGGGTCCTCTCCCCATTTTTAATCAGATTATTTTTGGTGTTGGGCTGTATAAGTTCTTTCTTTTAAAATGTATTTATTTATTTTGAGAGAGAGAGTGCATGATCAGGGAAGGGTAAGAGAGAGAGGGAGGGAAAGAACCCCAAGCAGGCTCTGCATTGTCAGCACAGAGCCTGATTCAGGGCTTGATCTCACAAACTGCAAGATCATGCATGACATGAGCCGAAATCAAGAGCCAGATGCTTAACCCAGGTGCCCCAGAGCTGTATAAGCTCTTTATATATTTTGGATACTAATGCTTTATTGGATATGTCATTTGTAAATATCTTCTCCCATTCAGTACGTTGCCTTTTAGTTTTGTTGATGGTTTCCTTCACTGTGCAAAAGCTTTTGATTTTGATGTAATCTCAACAGTTTATTTTTGCTTTTGTTTCTCTTGTTTTCTTTTACAAAAATTTTAATTTTATTTTTGAGAGAGAACATGAGCAGGGGAAGGGCAGAGAGACAGGGACATAGGATCTGAAGTAGGCTCTAGGCCAACAGAAGAGAGCCTGATGTGGGGCTCAAACTCATAAACTGTGAGATCATGACATGAGCTGAAGTCGAATGCCTAACCAACTGAGCCACCCAGGCATTCCTTGTTCCTCTTGCTTTAGGAGATATATCTAAAATAATGTTTCAATGACCGACGTCAAAGAAATTACTGGCTATGTTTTTTTCTAGGAGTTTTATGGTTTCAAGTCTCATATTTAAGTCTTTAATCCATTTTGAGTTTTTGTGTATGGTGTAAGAAAATGGTCCAGCTTCATTCTTTTGCATGTAACTGTCCAGTTTTCCCAACACTTTATTGAAGAGGCTGTCCTTTTCCTAATATGTCTAAGAATGTCCAAGGTATATTCTTGCCTCCTTTGTCATAGATTAATTGACCGTATCAGTATGGGTTTATTTCAGGGTCTCTATTCTGTTCCATTAATCTATGGGTCTGTTTTTGTGCCAGTACCATACTGTTTTGTAGCTGATAATTCAATTTTTAATTCACTTTTCTATGCCATGAAGATGTAGCATTTACTTTGTACACTCATGGAAAAATAAGTCTTGCTGAATTGCTCTTTTTTCCCCCCAAGACATAAGCACAGATAATAAAAGGTATCTGGTTGGTATTCAAATACTACTATTTCAAGTTAACCAAATGTTCGCAATAGAGAAACTTTTTCAATCAGCAAACTTTTATTATTCATTGGCCCAATACTCTGTCATATGATACAGTATCTTCTTGACCCTTGACCAGAGGGAAAACAGTAGTGCTGATTCTACTGAAAGCAGTTTACTCTCATGATCTAGCCCAGCAAACATGAATTATTACAGTTGCTTTGAACAAACTATATAGTTTATAATTGCTAGCTTTAAAATTACCCAATATACTTTCTTGAATGTCAGTAATAAAGTACATGCAAAATAAAAACTGGACTTATTTCTTTTTCTGACAAAAGTAGTTATCTTCTTATCAAATGGTACACTGAAAAGAGAAAAGCACCTTAATTACTTTTCAATGTATTAACAGAATTCTATTATCTTGCTCAAGAGTATATTTTGTGATAAAACCTACTCAGTATGTTTTACTTTTTAAAAATTTGACCAGTGACTGTCTAGTAATAATTAACTGAGTTCTACTTAGGATTAACCCTCCAAAATATTGGTCTCAATTTTACTTTCCTAAAATAGCCTAGTCAGTCAATGAGAAAATCAGGACCACACTAGTGTTAAACACGAAACGATCTTTAAGTTCCTGTTTAGCTGCATAAAAGAAACACCACTTTGGGTTTTTGTTTTGTTTTGTTTTGTTTTTTAGTTTTTTTTTTGAGAGAGAGAGCATGAGTAGGGTAGGGGCAGAAAGAGAGGGGAGAGAGAGAATCCCACACAGGCTCTGCACTGTCAGCGTAGAGCCTGATGCAGGGCTCAAACTCAGGAAGGGTGAGATCATGACCTGAGAGGAAACCAAGAGTCAGACACTTAACAGACTGAGCCACCCACTTTACTTTTTAAGAACTAAATGGCATTATTATTAGTTAATATCAAGACTGCTGTCACAAAATAACATATTGTATCGATGGGTTACATCAACATTACTACAATAACTCAAACTCTACCTTTTATTCACATCTAGGCAAACAGAACCAAATTTCAAATAGGACATTTCACATTTCTAAAAGCACCAATTCATAGCAGTCAGATGACAAAAAAAGGACCAGGCAACAAGGTCAGGCATTGGAATTGAGGAGACATGCATCTTTTCTATTTCTGTGTCAGATGATAGTGATTTTTGTTTTTATTTCCAAAGACTGCTTACAGAACAGTGGCAAAGGAATAACAGAAGAGCTGGAACAGGCTTTTCCTTTGCCACATGATTTTAGGGAAGTCAGTGCTGCCATCTCTGGCTTCTATAGTTTCTCTTTTGAAAGAAATGATATAAGCATAGGATTAATCCAAGTTATAAGACTTAACAAGATGTTGATAGAGAAATTTGAGGAAGGCACAAACTCCTTGGATATATATATCCAAGGATATATTTATTATATATGATATAAATAAATATATAACAAATAATGCATAACACTATTTAATATACAATAAATATATAATTATAAATATCTATAAATATATCCTGGCATATATTTGTTAAGTCATTTCTATATATCTCTAGGGATACAAAAATGATAGGGTCCTAGCGATAGAAAAATAATAAGGCATAATCCCTGTCCCTGAAGATCTTAGAGATTCTTATACAAACAAAAAGTGCTTGTAAAATAAGCAAACAAAAAATCTAAACATTTGGTTTTAGTTTCAATATTTTATAGATACATTAGTTAATTATGGTATAGTCTAAGCTTTTTGTAACAAAGAGATATAGAAATACAGTGGCTTAAGAAAAATGTCATTTTGGTGGTGGGAGTGGGGTGCCTGGGTGGCTCAGTTGGTTAAGCATTCAACTCTTGATTTCAGCTGAGGTCTTGATCTCAGGCTCCTGAGTTCAAGCACTGTGCTGGGCTTTGTGCTGGTTCTTTTTTTTTTTTTTTTTTTTACCTCCCAGTTAGTTAGCATATAGTGCAACAATGATTTCAAGAGTAGATTCCTTAATGTCCCTTACCCAGTTAGCCCATCCCCTCTCCCACAACCCCTCCATAACCCTGTGTTTGTTCTCCACATTTAAGAGTCTTTTATGTTTTGTCCCCGTTTTTTTTTAATGTTTATTTTTGAGAGAGAGATAGATTCTGAGCAGGGGAGGGGCAGGGAGAGCCAGAGACACAGAATCCAAAGTAGGTTCCAGGCTCTGAGCTGTCAGCACTGTCTGACGCGGGGCTCAAACCCACAAACCATGAGATCATGACCTGAGCTAAAGTCGGATGCTCAACCGACTGAGCCACCCAGGTGCCCCAAGAAATAAGTGGTTCTTAGAAAGAAAAAAAGAAAGAAAGAAAGAAAGAAAGAGAGAAAGAAAGAAAGAAAGAAAGAAAGAAAGAAAGAAAGAGAAAGAAAGAAAGAAAGAAAGAAAGAAAGAAAAAGAAAGAAAGAAAAATGTCATTTTTATCTCTTTTACCTAATATTCTAGAAATAAGTCGTTCTGGGCTAGTAAAGAGGCCCTGCCATCCTCAACATGTGGCTTTTGTCTCTGGGTCCAAGCTGGCTGCTCTTGTCCACCCCCCCCCCCCTTTACTTTTGTATCTGGACCAGAAGGTTAGAAAAAAGAACAAGTTGAAAGCATGCCAATTTTTTTTAAACTTTTTTTTTTTAACATTTATTCACTTTTAAGAGGCAGAGAGAGACATAGTGTGAGTGAGGGAGGGGCAGAAAGAGAGGGAGACACAGAATCCAAAGCAGGCTCCAGGCTCTGAGCTGTCAGCACAGAGCCTGATATGGGGCTTGAACCCACAAACTGTGAGATCATGACCCTAGCCAAAATCGGATGCTCAACCAAATGAGCCACCCAAGTGCCCCTGAAAGCATGCAAACTTCCTTGAGGAAAAGAGCGGGTAGTGACAGAAATCACTTCTCACATTTCACTGGTCAGATTTAGAAAAAAATGGTCAGGTAGCAGTAATACTCTAGCTGGTTGGCCTAGTAAAAACTTCATTGTTTTTATTAAAGTACCATCATCAGTCTCTGCTCCATGTAAGTATGGTCAAAAGAGTTGATTAGAGTATCTTGTTTTAGTAGCTCTAAGAAAGACATTCCTCAGGAGCTAAGACTCCAGACTTTGAGAAAATACACTTCAGGAAAGGATCATAAACACCTTGAAGATGAAACCATGGTGACCCCACCTCAACAATGTGTTGTTTGATGATCAACGATATGCACCAGGACACGCTTGCTAATTCTTTAATTTGGAGAAGCTATACACTCTTACAACTAATAAAATTATCTAGGAATTTGCTTTAAGATGATCTGGGAGTGGGTGGGCGAGGAAAGAAGTGAGCTCTGTAAAAAATGAAGAAAGATTGATCCTGAGTTATTTTTAAACCTTTTGCATATGTTTTAACTTTCCTATATTACAAAGGTTTAAGAGTCAATAAATAATAATTGCTAACATCCATATAGGGAACTGCAGATTTTCAAACCTGTTTCATGGGCATTATCTTTGTGAGATTTGATAAAATTCCACAATAATTTTTTATCATTATTCTCCTCAATTTACCTTGACGAACAGAAAGTATGGAAAAGGTAAATGCTACAAAAGTATTTATGAAATTCAAAATGCATGTTAAAATAAAAAGTTTAAAAGTGTTTGAGGGTTGCCTGGGTGGCTCAGTTGGTTAAGCATCCAACTCTTGATTTCAGCTCAGGTCATAATCTCGGGGTTCGTGGGATAGAGCCTGCATTGGGCTCTGTGCTGACAGAGCAGAGCCCACTTGGGATTTTCTCTCTCCCTCTCCCTCTGCCCCTCCCCTGCTCACACTCTCTCTTGCTCAAAATAAATAAATAAACTTAAAAAAAATAAAAGTGCTTGAAAACATGTAACTCTAACTATTTTCACTACCTTCTTACTTGTATTTCTTTTAAGAATAAAATTATATCATGCAATACCAAAGCATGTCCTAGGAAGAGAATAACATAATCTCATGAGTTAGAATGTGGTGTAGTATAAAGAGAAAGAGCTTTGGAGTGAGGAATCTGGCTAAGACCTTGCTCTACTCTACCAGCTATGGGACTGGGGCCATATCATTTAATTCCACTGCATCTCAGTTTTCCAATTTAACAAATGGGATTAATATTTAAGTTGTAGGTTTTTGTGAGGATAAATTCACAGTAAATGTAACTATTATTATAAATAAAGAGATAGAAGTGCTAATGCTTTCCTTTATGGCTTAGATTCCCAAGGTAGTGCTTTAAAGAAAAATACTCTCCAATTTTCCTTCTAGTTTTGATAGAATTCTGAAGGTGTACACATCTAAAAAGATGCCTATATGAACCTTAGGAAGAAGGCAAAAAATTCATGTGTACTGCATTACTTATTGGCCAGTAAAATAAGTGTTAGGGAGAGCCTGTAGAAGACAGATGGATCTTGCAGAATGACAGTGGATTATTGTAAACTCAGTTAGATAGTGATTCCAATTGTAGCTGCTATTCCAGATGTGATTATGTTACTAGAGAACATATAAACTGAGGCCCTTATACAGAACCATTCCTTGAGGAGGATCTGTCACCTAGCTGGAACAGGTTATTATCAACATAATGTTGAACTACTTCCACTATGGGAAGACCAGCACTTTGTTCTCACTGGAATAGACACTTAATCTCTATATAGATTTTCCTTCTCTGTACATAAAGTTTATGCCAAAACCACCATCCATGGATTTATAGAGTGGCTTATCCACTGTCATCGTATTGTACACAGCATCACTTAAAAATTTTTTTTTAATGTTTTTATTTATTTTTGAGACAGAGAGAGACAGAGCATGAGCAGGGGAAGGGCAGAGAGAGGGGGAGATGCAGAATCTGAAGCAGGCTCCAGGCTCTGAGCTGTCAGCACAGAGCCCGACGCGGGGCTTAAACTCATGGAGTGTGAGATCATGACCTGAGCTGAAGTCGGATGCTCAACCGACTGAGCCACCCAGGCGCCCCCACACAGCATCACTTTTGATGAAGGAAGTCTTTGTATAGAAATGAAGTGTGGTAATGGTAGTTTCCTCATAGAATTCACCAATCCTACTCTACCCTCCATCACCCTAAAGCCACAGATTTGAAAGAATGGTGGATTGGCTTTTTGAAGACTCAGATATGGTACCAGCTAAGTAACATATGGCATACTTTGTGCAGCTGAGGCAACATCCTCCAGGATGCAGTATATGTTCTAAATCAGATAATGTATGTGGTGCTTTCTCCTATAGACAGAATTCATGGGTCTGGGAATAAAAGGGGGTAAAAATGGGAGTGACTCCTTTCATTATTATGTTATATATATATTATATTACATATATATATTTATTAATATATATGTATGTTACATATATAATATTATGTTAATAATATATTGTATATATTATTCATATATAATGAAAGGAGTCATTCCCATTTTTACCCCTAGTGATCCACTAGCAAACTTTTTGCTTCTTGTGACTTTGGGTTCTGGTGGTATACAGGTCTTAGTTCCAAATGGAGGAATGTTTTCACCAGAGGACACAAGAATGGCTCCATTAAGCTGGAAGTTGAGACTGCTATCTGTTTACTTTGGGCTCCTCATGGTAATCAATCAACAGGCAAAGCAGGTAGTTACTTACTGTTCATGGTGTGGTGATTTGATCCTGACTACCAAGGGGAAATTGGGTTACTCCAGCACACTGGCGATAAGGAAGAGTACGTTTGGATTGTGGAAGGTCTCCATTTTACATGCTCTTACTCTTCCCATGTCAGGTGATTTAAGCCAAGGGAGGAACTACAACAACTGAGTTCAAGTAGGATTAATGATCCACACACTTCAGAGATGAAGGTTCGGGTCACCCTACCAGGCAAGGGACCATGACCAGGTAAGAAGCTTGCAGAGGGCAAAGGAACTATGGAATTGATAGTAGTTATAAATACCAGCTACAACCGCATGACCGGGAGTAAAACTCAGGACTGTAATAGTCATAATTATTAAACTGAGAAAATTACTCTAGCCAAATCAGTAATTATACAAACTTCTGAAGGCTTTACAGCATTTACCAACTATTTGAGTTTATTCTGGAATTTTCACTTCGAAAAGGAAAAGGATTTCTTAAAAGTCTACTTTTTTTCATCACCTACAAGCATATTATATAATATTAAATCAATTAAATGCTGTTCACTAAGGGTTGTGATTTACTATTTTACATACTCAAACTTAGTACACAGCTAAGGCAGTGATGACTTCCTGGTATTTGCTTTAGGCAGAGATTCCTAAGTAGTATTTATCACTTTATATTCTGGTTATTTATTCACTGATACATTTCCCAGGCTAGACTACAAATTCCATACGGGGATATTTTTCCTCTGTTTTATATGCAGCACCCATCTAATGCCTAGACCCTAGAAATAAGCCATGTGTGTGTGTGTGTGTGTGTGTGGTGGGGGGATGTTTTCAGCATGTGTGGTTGTATAAATGAATGAACTAATGTTACAGGTAATTTGAGTAATTCTGAAGTGACTAAAAATTGATGATTGTAAGTAAACGTCCTTATAATCATTTAAGAAAGGTATAATGAAATAATTTTGGTATCAAAAAGATGAGAGTCTGAATGCTGTCTTTGCAATTTGTTAGTTATTAAGCATTGGGCGCCTTACTTAGTCTCTCCAAGTCTAAATTTCCTCTTTTGCAAAGTAAGGTAACATTTTGCAGCATTGTTATGAGGGTTGGAGGTAATTTGTACACCTGACGCAGGGCTTAGCTCAGAGTATGTGCTCCAACTTCATTAAAGATAGTTCTATTATTATTTACTACATGTGTCCAGGAGTAACTAAACAACTCTTTGTATGAATTAATAAACTCAAATTATTCAGAAAACACAAAACAGTTTATGACATCCTGGCTCATACCTGGAATTGTTTTAAAAACTTAGAAGACTCTTATAAACCTTGGGAAATTCCCTCAAACTTTGGGTTTTGAGAAATCTTCACCTATAAAATTGGTATCTCAACACGTATCCTACCTATATTACAGAATTATTAGAAGAATCAAATATGCAAATGAGTTTTATAAACTATAAAATGCTAAACAAATGCTAATTATTGTTATATCTTTGACTTAAATGCTTCAACCATAATTGTGAGAACATTTTTTTTTTGTCATTGCACTATTATAGCAATGCATTTTTATCTCCTTGTCCATTTCCCAAAGAGAAATCAGAGCTGAAACTTGCCACTTGATTCACAAAGCTATCTTGAGGCCCAATGACCTAGTGTTTGCTACAAATTCATAAAACTCTCATCCTTAGAGACATATACTGCAACTGCCAAAAGAAGTTTTAAAGGCAAAATGTTACGTATTTTATATTCATCAGCGTATTCTGCTGGTTGAAAACCTACTGTTGTTTAAGTAAACTTAGAAACTTTAAAAAAGTCAGTAGCACATTTCATCAGCTACCTAATGTGCTATTGACTCTCCCCATAACGTTTACCTTAGAGACTTTAGAACAAGAGCTTTGTATAAACATACCAAGATGGCCCTAGGCAGAATAGGGACATTGACTTTGTGTTTTTATGCGAAGTGGGGGTCATGTTGTTTTCTGTTTTTGTGTATGTATGTGTTTTTTAATGTGGCTTTATAGCTAGCAGTTCCTAAATTTAGCTGAGTATCAGAATTGCCCAAGAATTCACCCCAGTTCTACTGAGACAAAATAATACAAGTAGGAATCCTAGAAACAGTATTTTGAACAAATTCCAGGTCCTTCACATGTAATCAACTAAGTATCTCTGTCCATGGACCACTGGGAAACTGGCTCATCTTGCCTCAGTGTTGCTTTTCTCTTCTTCACTTCAGTGCTCTTTCCTTTGCTAGTGGTTCTTTACTTTCCAGGGTCCCCAAACGTCAGGATAAAATCTATCTGATATGTCATTAACACCCTAGTGTGACTTAGTTTAATGTGTCATTTCTTCAGAAATGCTAATGGTGTGATGTGAGAGTCTATGATAGGTTGGGGTGGGGGTGGTTGAGGGTGGGGAAACTTTGCTTCCTGGCCCCCAAAATGACTTTCTTAGAGAATAGCTTCCTTTAAGGTCAGCCTTCCCATAAATAAAAACTTTTAAAAAGGCAGCCTTCCCATAAACTCAGTCCTATATGTAAATCACTATATGGAGATGAATTTGAGGAAGAGAGTGAAAATGAAGTCCAGTGAAAATGGAAAATGGGGATAGCACCTGGAATCTAGACTTGCAGGTCCCTATAAACCTTGCTGGTTTTGTTTTTTGTTTTTCTTTTTTAAAATTAGAGTAAATGTCTGTGACCTTTCTAAGGAAATAGTGGATTATTCTCACTAGAGTTATTTAACATGGGATGTATCTCCACTTGGCAGAGATGCTGTAAACAAGATTCAAATATTGGATCAGAATCTCTCAATAACCTTAAAACTTTTTCTATATCAAAGACTTTATGTTCTCTGATTCAGTAAAATTATTTTTTGGTTTGATATTTCCCCAGTTTGTAACAAGTTGGGTTAAAGTCTTTACTTCTGATACATGTCTGCTGGCTCCTTTAGCTTGACCTTTACTTTGCAGCCTATGTCCAGGACTGCCATAAGGCTTATAGAGGGCACTTTCAGGAAAACAGGATTTCCATCATTAGTCCAGATAGGTCTTGAAACATGTATATACATGTTTACTGCAGTATTACATACAACAGTCAAGATATGGAAGCAATGCAATTGTCCATCAATAGATGAATAGATAGACGTGGTATACATATACAATGGAATATATTATTCAGCCATAAAAAAGAATAGAATCTTGCCGTCTGCAACAATATGGATGGATCTAGAGGGTATAATGCTAAGTGAAGTCAGTCAGTCAGAGAAAGACAAATACTATATAGTTTCACTCATATGTGGAATTTAAGAAACAAAACAAATAAACACATTTAAAAAGAGGCAAACAAAAACAAACTTAACTGTAGAGAACGAAGTAATGGTTACCAAAGAGGAGGTGGGTGGGGATGGGTGAAATAGGTAAAGGAGATTAAGAATACATTTATCATAATGAGCATTGAGTCATGTATAGAATTGTCAAATCACTATATTGTACACCTGAAACTAATACAACACTATATCTTAATTATACTGGAATTAAAAATAAACAAATTAATAAATTTAAATCCTTAGATACATTATTAACAAATACATATTGAAGTAGTTATATGACAATTACATTTTGATTAAAAACATAAATAAATCCTGAGGTAAAATCAGAGGGAAGAAACAATTAAAATACAACAATAACCATTTCCTTTAAACAGTATCTAAGCAAATAAAAACACACGACTTACTAGGTTTTTCCTAAGTAGTAGATACCTCACAACTCTATGTGATAGTTAATGTTACCTTTATTTTTACAATTTGGCAAAGCAAAGCTCAAAGATTGAGTAATGACCAGTTACACAGCTTGACAGTGACATAGCCAGAATTTTATGAGAATGTGACTCTGAAGTCTTATGTTTTTCCTAATTAAGCTATGTTGTTAAAGAGGGAAACATTATTCTACAAATATCATTGCTGATTTACCTTTTCCTTTCATACCTTTTTTTCCCCAGTGTCCTTTGTTTCTTGTGACAAGGATCTCATTGGTCTCTTGCATTTCCTTTTCCGTTAGCTCTCAGTTTAGGAACACACTGGCTTCAGAATATTCTCTTAGCAGGTGGAAAACTTGTCAAAATCCCAAATACAGCGGAATTACCAAATTTAGAAGTGAGGAAACTGCACCAACCGTCTCTGAAAGGATACACAACAATATCTTTGAGAAGCGGATGACTAGAGAGGAGTGGCTAGAGGCTACCTTACTCTGTGTGTGTGCATATATGCATATGTGTATATATAATCTTGCATGGCTTGACTGTTTTTTAAACACTGTGTTCATGTATTACCTATTTTAAAGAGGTGATTGTTCAGAATGATGCCTATTAACAAAGGCTTCTTGGTTATTTAGTATCTTGTGTGTCATTTGATGTTCAGAGACTGGGCTCTGGTTGTACCTTAGCTTTTGCCCTCCTAGGAAAAGCTAGTTGATGTGATTACTTCTTAGCTGACTAGTAAAAACCACTATCACCTTATCTTTATAAATATGGCCAGAGGCGGGGTGCATGAGTAGCTCAATGAAGCATCTTGATCTCGGCTCAGGTCATGATCTCACACTGTGAGTTTGAGACCCCCACTAGTGTTCTCCCACTCTTTCTCTCTCAAATAAATAAAAAACTTAAAAAAAAATACATATATGTGTATATATATATATATATGGCCAGAGGTGCTCTATTCCATCATTCCTCTTTCTAAATATCCTCAATGAGCTTTACGCAGTAGTATCATCTCGGCATTCCCATAGAATTCAGTTTTGTAACCACCTCATCTATTTGGATAAACAGTTCCTGTCAACTGTGTTGACAATGTGTTCTGAGAGCTCCCTCAGGAATATAGGTCACATTTCCAGTCTTGTTCATATTTGACATGGGAAAAATGGGCTATTATCAATATAAATCATACTCTTATTTTTATTTATGTTACTATTTCTTGATAGTACATTTCATTTAAACAACAAATTTCTAGAGACAAATCTTAACAAGCTAACTTTAACAAGTGCAGAAACTGTAGTATTTAGAAGTGTATTGGTCTGTCACGTGCCGAGCATAAATGGGTATATTTTATTCCTTGGCAGAATAGTTTTCCAAATGCAATCTATGGGAGAGACCTAAACATTGTTTAGCATGGACTTGTTAGTAGTGTCAATTGACAAAGCAGACGCAAGAAACACATCACTGCAGCAAAGACACATTTTTGAGTTTGTGGCTCCAGTCGATCAATTTTCCTTGTCAGATAAAAGAATGAAGCAATGATAGTGGTGATAAAATGCACCTCTTTGTCTTTCCTTGGAAGTAACTTTCCTGAAGTTCTCTTGCATCTAGTCAATGTAATAAACTTCTTCCTTTAATCTTGGATGATGAATAGCATCTTAACCACAGGTTACACAAATGGGCACCATTTCTTTATGGTACTTCACTTCCATCCCTTTTCCTTTTGCCACCCTAGGCTTATTGACATCCTTGGTTCATGATTTTTTTGTTCCTTTCAAATGCAAAGAAGGCTGTGGGGTGGGACCTTTAAGATTAACAACACTTCATTGCATATCAGAAGAAAAGTATGTTCACCTCCAAGAATTGAGGGGCACAGAGAATGTGTTCCTTCAGTTATTTATTAGTAATCAAACAATCATCCCCTTCCAGCTCCTCTCCCAGCTCACAATAATGTGCTCTTTAGAGTTAAGAGGACTTCTTTTGAAAATTCTTTCCTAGCAATGAGAGATGATTGTTTTTCTGTCCTCCTTATTCTCTCCTAAATCTAGTGTTTCTTTCCACCAATTGAGACTAGCTCTACCTCATAAATTCTTGTCAAAGAAGTAGGTTGACACTCTGTCAATGCTACTCGGTATATAGTACTATAATAAGTGTCAAATGACCATACCCAAAGAACAATATGCTTTATGATAGAAACCATGGAGGAACTCTCCTCTATATAAAGCTAATCTCTGCACCAGAGCTTTGATGCCTTTGATGCCTAGTCCCTTTCACCCTTCTAGGAACCCTCTCAACCAATTTCTCCTGGTTACTCAATTAAATCCTTATCGACTGAATCCTTGCCCAACATCATTTCAACATGTTCTAATCGAACCCAATTTAATCCAAACAAAGCAAAATGAAACGCACTTTTGAGCTATACTTCCTTTACTGACTTACCCCTTTTTCACCTACAAAATCAAACTTATTTTGGACTTCTATCTCCATTTCCTCATCCCTGCTTTATTCTGGCCTCTGCTATCACCCCTCCAAACAACTGTACACAAGATTCCTGAAGGCTTCCCATAGCACTAAATCTAAGATACTTTTTTCTTGTTCTCATCTCATTTGACAGGTAAGTAACGATCTTAGTAAGGACTTGACACTGGTGAATACTCCCTACTTCTTTCCAGAAATACTCCGTTGGCTTTCTTTAACTTGCTCTTATTTCTCTTACTGATCCTTCTCTCTTGCAACTTCATTTTCCTCTACAGGCCATTCAATATTGTAGTATCTCACTTCTTTTTAGGCCTTCTCTCTCTAACCTTGATCCTAACAATCTCATCCAAATCAGCAGTTTCATTTATACTGACAACCCCCAAATGAATATTTTTAGGACAGATTTCTCTGGCTTAACACAAAATGGGGTTGACTTGCTTCCAATATCTCTACATTGAATTCTAAACTTTCCCCACCCATCTCTCCCAACTCCAAATAACAATAAAATTACGGAAAACAATATTCCCCTCTCTAATGTAGCTTCAAATTCTGTTGATTCTACCTTCTAAAATCTCAAATCTTCCCTCTTCACTTCCATCATCACTACCCTAGTCAAGTCCCTCAGTGTAAATTATTTGTCCAAAAGTCTTTTCATTTCCATGATAAAAGTTTAGTCCTAGAAAGTGCTATACGTATTTGGGTTATAATTTTATTTATTTTATTTTAATTAATTAATTAAAATGTTTATTTATTTATTCTTGAGAGAAAGCGCCGTACAAGCAGGGGAGGGGCAGAAAGAAAGGGACACAGACGGGGGCGCCTGGGTGGCTCAGTCGGTTAAGCGGCCGACTTCGGCTCAGGTCATGATCTCACGGTCCGTGAGTTTGAGCCTCGCGTCGGGCTCTGTGCTGACAGCTCAGAGCCTGGAGCCTGTTTCAGATTCTGTGTCTCCCTCTCGCTGACCCTCCCCTGTTCATGCTCTGTCTCTCTCTGTCTCAAAAATAAATAAAAAAAAACGTTAAAAGAAAGAAAGGGACACAGAGAATCCCAAGCAGGCTCTGTGATGACAGCACAGACTTGCCACTCGAACTCACAAAGTGTGAGATCACGACTGGAGCCCACATCAAGAGTCAGATGCCCAGTCAGCTGCCCAGGTGCCCCTAAAATAATATTTAATACAACTTTTAAACCCTGGCGTTCCAGGGGTCCTGGGTTCCAGAGTAGCTCAGTTGATTGAACATCCAGCATTTGGTTCTGGCTCAGGTCATGATCTCACGATTTGTGAGGTCGAACCCCGGATTAGGCTCTGCGTCGACAGTGTGGAGCTGGCTTGGGATTCTCTCTTTCCCCTATCTCTCTGCCCCTTGCCCGTGCTCTCTCTCTCTCAAAATAAACAAACTTAAAAAAATAAAAATAAAAACCTGGTGTTCCGTAAGTCATTAGTGTCCATTTACAAAACTTATTGTTCTCTTTATATTATCTAGACATATATAAATCTAACCATCACTTTGATATTTGGTCTGTAAGCCTATTATTATATCCCTGACTGCATAGGGCATAGCATCATGCCCAGAACACAAAAAACACTTAATGATTATCAGATAAATGAATAATTTTTAAAAATTAGTTTCTATTCTCCCTTATGTTCTATTTTAATAGTGTTAAATATTGGGTGTTACTCCTGATTATAATCTGCAAAATTTCATTCTATGCATTGAGATTGCTAATCCATTCAGATTTGTGTATTATGGAGGATGGCTTCAGCTATTAACAAAATGAAGGCAAGAGTAAATATGGGCAGAATCCCTAACATGTTCACGGGACTGTGAATTCAGATGAATACTGAAAGGGTGATTGACATGATCCTTGGGGTTTGCTTTAAAATATTCCAGCAAAAAAAAAAAAAAATTGGGCGTGGTGGTGATAGATAAAACAAGAGTGAAAAGTGTTGATAATTTCTGAAATTCTGCCATTTTATTATACTTTGAGATTTTCTTGAATAAACAGTTTTAAATCTTTCAGATTTTCCTTTTTTTTTTTTTTTTTTTTTTTAACTCTCAGAACTCCCTTTTGCTTAATAATCTGTAATGGATCCTGGACTCTGGAGGAGGAAAACTTCACAACCAGTCCTTTTGCAAACCTCTGCCTGTCCACCTGTGAACACACTAACTTATTACAGGAGGCTTTATTTTTGCTATATACATTATCAGCAGATAAGTATCTATACACTTCCTTTTGAAAAGAAAGTTGTGGGGGGCACCTGAGTGGACTTCTGCTCAAATCAAGATCTCAGGGTTTGTGGGTTTGAGCTCAAGTCGGGCTCTGCTCTGACTGTGCGGAGACTGCTTGGGATTCTCTTTCCCGCTCTCTGCCCCTCCCCTGCTCTCTCTCTTTCTCAAACTAAATAAATAAATAAACTTTAAAAAAAACAAAGAAAGTTGGCCTTTGGCACAGATCTCAAATTTAGGGGGTACTAAACCTCCTCCGATATTATACCAACCTCTTTATAACCCGAGTAGCACAATTCCTCCTAGAAGCGGCCCTGTTGCCCCTCACGTCACGCATTTGGGGGACGGTGCTGGGGCGTCGCCAAGCTGGCGTTCCACGACTCGGCCTTCCCCAGAGCAAGAAGGCCTTCGCCTCGCCTCGTCCACTTCGGGCCTCAGTTTCCATCGAAGGAAAGAACAACCGGGCGGTCGGACCCAGGCCCCGTGGCCCCTCCCGACCCTCCGGCAGCCCCGCCCCGAGGGCGGAGACCGGGCGGAGCAGCGCGTTCTCCTCCGCCTCCTCCCGACTCGTTGCTGCCCCGGGTGCCGGCGGCGCATGTGCCTGGCACCCCCTCCCCGGCCCTGGATTCCACTCCCCCTCCGCTCGCGCTGCAGCCGCAGCCGCCTCCAGGCCCCGCGCCGCCTCCGGAGTCCATGGCCGGGACGCGCTGGGTGCTCGGGGCGCTGCTCCGGGGCTGCGGCTGCAACTGCAGCAGCTGTCGGCGCACCGGCGCCGCCTGCCTGCCCTTCTACTCGGCCGCCGGCTCCTTCCCCTCGGGCGTATCGGGCCGTCGCCGCCTGCTGCTGCTGCTCGGGGCGGCCGCGGCCGCCGCCTCTCACACGCGGGGCCTCCAGACCGGGCCTGCGCCCGCCGGGAGGCTGGCGGGGCCACCCCCCGCGGCCGCCTCCGCCGCCGCCGCGGCCGCGGCCTCTTACCCGGCCCTGCGTGCCCCTCTGCTGCCGCAGTCGCTGGCGGCGGCCGCGGGCCCGGCGCGGAGCTACAGCCAGGTAGGTGGGCGCAGCGAGGGGCCGCGCGCGGGACCCTTTCCCGGCCGCGCGCACGCGCTCCCGCGCCCCTCCGCGTGCGCCTCTCGTGCACACCCGGGGATCCGCGGCACGCGCCGCGCACCCTCCCCCCCCTTACCCCCGCCCGCCCAGTCCTCCTATTGGGCCCCAGAACAAGGGACGCTCTCCCAGGCCTCGGGTTTTCTCCTTGTTTTGTTCTCTCGAGTCTCTGGTCGGTTGGGCAGTGTAAGTGTGGCTAGGGGTGAATGTTGAGGCCTTGTTTCCCGCCGGCCCATGGTAGGTTTTGTGAGGCTGTTGATGCCCCCACCCCGCATCCCTGTCGCTCTCCGCCCGCTGGTGGTGAAGTTGGGAGGCTGGACCCGCGGAGGGTTGGGAGTTTCCGTGCAGTCAGAGCACTAGGCCTAGGCGGCCCTGGTGCGCCTCGCAGCCTGCTGATGGGGAGGTTCACGCACAGAGTTACGTGGGCTGGGTTCGTGGGGAAGGAGCCTCGTCGCCAGCGCTCCCCTCTCCCTCGTGTCCCTGGGGAAAGGCGGGCTGCCCCAGTTTACTGAAGGTCACCTCTGCACTTCACCTCCTCTAGCCGAAGGTCCTTTGGGACCATGGGTCGCCGCCGACGGGAGGACGGTGTGGAGACTGAAATATTGGGGGAGGGGACCTGGAAGAGGGGACGCTTAGGGGTAAAGCCAAGACTTGGGGACCCAGGAGGGAGGCTACAGTGTTTTCTTTTTTAAAGTCAGTGTGTGTCCTTTAAGAACTCGGATTGCAAATATTTTGTGCCTTGTAGGAAGCTTTCTTTTCTGCTTGTTAACGTGGCGTCTGGGAAATATCAGCACACGTTTTGACTACCCACTCCTGATACCTTGGATCATATTTATCTAATTCAGTTTGTGCTTCTCCTTGAACTTAAGGGAAACTGGGAGGCTAATCAGCATGGCTTCTGTCTGCCAGTGGCTGAGCTAATGGATTTGAATCCTGGCCCAGTACTTTGTGCTGCCCTTTTCGTAAAAGCTTGTGATGCTTGTGGAATTCTGGGAAAATGGGGAATGTTGCCTTTATTAAAAAACACAAACTATCTCTAATAAGCCTTTGCCAGCTGGCTACTCTCTTGATTATTTTTCTGTGAAATTGACTATAGTATCTGTTGAGCCTCTACTAGTGTTGTTACACACTGTGCTTACATTTATCATTGACTTCTTAAAATTCTATGTAAGTCTTCATGAAAATGAGGAGAACATACAGAGGAGTGAAGTATCTCCTTAGCCCGATAGCGTGCAAGTCACTTGTCTTAAAACCTGAGTTGTCTTTCCACATTGATAATTGTGCTTGTTGCATTTTTATTAAGTATGTAAGAGACTTCTGCCAGAGGTTTACATTTATCATTACTTCTTGCAGTTAGACGTAAGTCTTAATGTAAACGTGGGATGGTCCAAAGGAATCTCTTTCCTTAGGCCAGTAGAGTGCAAGTCTTAAAATTTCAGTTCTCGTTCCTGGTTATGGTTGTAGGGCTTATTGGAATCTTATTAAATTCCAGCTTTTGCTTAGTATTGTAAAATAGAGTTCTTTGGGTATGTCTCAGGTTTCTGTCACCTTATACTACTACTGTCACCTTTTATGATCTTTCCCTTATTCAGTTGGTCGTATTTGCCATTTGACAGATTAATCTTTACACGCCTCCTGCTGTCTTGTTTTACCCAGTCCTGTCTTTTATTAACTCCCCTTTGCCTACCAGGTTAAGGGAACACATTGAGCTTGACACTCAGGTGCCTCTGCTATATGGTACCAAGTTCCTTTTGCCAGCTCATCTTCTTTGGCTCCTAATTGTCCCTTGCAGTTTAGCCAAATGGGATTATTGCAGGTTTGCAAATGGACTGTTGTTCATGCTGCTTCTTTCCCTCACCTCTCAAACTGGAATGCCCTATCTTTTATATATGGCTGTCAAAATTCTGTCCTTTCAAGGCCCATCGTATATTATGTCTTGATTCTTCTGTTAATGCTCTGTTTTGAATTCCTCTAATAATCTTATATCTTAATTACAGCACTTAAAGCATCTTGTCTTGTAATGCTTGTCTTAGTTTAGATGGTAAGCTTTTTGAGATGAGGGCCTAACATGGCACATGGTGAGTAGGAGGCACTTGTATTTGTCAGATTGAAGGGACTCTTCTTGTCCTCCCTTAACTAAAATACTATTGTTATTGGGGCTGATGAATTTAAAAACAAGCCCTGAATAAAATTTATGTCCTGCCAAATCACTGGGATATACCTGCATGTTGCTTTAGAGTATACAATTTAAGCCAAAATAGGATGGGTTAGATTGGGGAAGTTTATTTCTTGCCTCTGAAATAGTAACTGTCTCCTAAGAATAACATTCGGAGTGTTAGTTTGCAGGAATAAACAATTTCTAAGTAGGTTGTCAGAGAAGTATTTTTACATTTTTCCATTTTTCTTGGAAGGAGTCCAAAACGACCTACCTGGAAGACCTTCCACCTCTCCCTGAGTATGAATTGGCTTCGTCCAAGTTAGGAGAAGAAGTGGATGATGTTTATCTCATTCGAGCTCAAGGATTGCCGTGGTCGTGCACTATAGAAGATGTGGTTAACTTTTTCTCAGGTATATTGTATGTATGTTTGAAATATGTAATTTTGTCTGAGTTTTTACTCAGACAGGGAGTCTCACAAAACCCAAGTTAAGCTATGCTATAGACGTCTTATTTGATATTTGGGAATTGTCTAGTTCTGACTGGTTTCATATCATACCAAGTAACACCATGTGTACCATTTGTGGCATATGCCAGGTTTAAAGACTTTAAATGCAACTAAAAAATGTGGTGTTCAAACTACATGGTAGAAACCAGTTTTCTCTGAAGTTCAAAAAGCAAAACCTGTTAGCTCTTTATATGTAACACATACATTTAGAATACAGGATCACTTAGTGTCAAGCGATATAATTTCCTTAATAACATTTTTGGAATGTTTACATATCTACAGTTAGTTTTTAAGTTCTGTATCTGACTGTGATTTTTAATATTCCTCTTAAAAGACCTTTAGAAGATGCCCCCTTAAATGTTATAAAATCATATAATAATATATTGTGTACTTTCATGTGCATAACATTGAGTGGGTCAAGTATTTTATGAAGCCAGTTACATCTTCAACTAGTTGCCATTATTAAGTATGCAGTATGGGGATCTTTTCCTTGGTAATGAAAAGGGGGCACAATCAATTATGGTAACAACATTATTCTTATAGCATTTTAGAGTTCTTATAGTTACGATTGTAACAAAAGAAAACACTTCTATATAAATCTAATCATATTTTAATTTTTTAAGTGATTTGAAACTGATTGTAGAAGCATTGGGAAGGGCATAATTTGTTCTATGTTGAGCTTGTTTGCTGTTGTAATGATCAGGAGATTATAAGCTTATATGTTAAGGTTTGCTGTCCTTTTCAAGTGGAACATCTTCCAGACATCCACCTTATTAGCATTCGGACGCCTTCAGTGATGGGGGTTTCTGTAAGGAATATGATAGGCATTTTGGTTCATGCTTTGTTTTGTTGTTGGAATTGGAAGATTGCATTCTAGTGACATTTATAATTGAAGTAAAAGTTTGATTTCTGGTTTTGATTTTACTCACATACTTTCAGACTGCAGAATTCGCAATGGTGAGAATGGAATACACTTCCTCTTAAATAGAGATGGGAAACGAAGGGGTGATGCCTTAATTGAAATGGAGTCAGAGCAGGATGTGCAAAAAGCCTTAGAAAAGCATCGCATGTACATGGGACAGCGGTATGTGGAAGGTACGTGAAGTCACGTTCTGGCTTTTTGCGATCAGTACGTTAGCCTGTACTGTCTAAGGCAGTTCATTTGATCCTTAGCAATAATGAAGTAGTTAGATGTTAGGAATATACCCTTTTGTAGGCTGTGAAAATGAAGCACAGAGATAATCTCAGTTTCTTATTTATAAAATGAGGATGTTGACCAAGTTTGCCTCACAAGATGGGATGTTTAAGTCATAGCTGGCACACAGTAAATAGTCAATAAATATCATTTGTTATTTTAAAATTCTTGGATAACCCAACAAGTGTGATTTTTTTTTTTAATGTCTTCTTCTTCTGTTATGTAAATTTGCGTACTTTTTGTGCTTTTACATTGTAGTTTATGAGATAAACAATGAAGATGTGGACGCCTTAATGAAGAGCCTGCAGGTCAAATCTTCACCTGCGGTAAATGATGGTGTGGTTCGTTTGAGAGGACTTCCTTATAGTTGCAATGAAAAAGACATTGTAGACTTCTTTGCAGGTGCTTTTCAGTTATATCATGTTTATGAATTATATCATGTTTATATCAGTATATCAGTTACATTATGTTCATGCCTTGTTTTTTCCTCCTGTTGTTTCCTTTTATATCTTAGATGAACCTTTTCTCCTAGGTAACTGCATTCAGTTATATTTGGTTCTTTAGGGGAGAACTCTTCACTCAGATTACCAATGTTTATATATTATAGAAATGTTTTGACGTATCATGCTGATCTTTGGTGGATGCCACATTTCAAAATTTTTTCATGTAGGTTTATTTTACTATTGACAAAGGTAATCTCTCATAAGAGTGGCTGTATTTGTCTAAGACAGTAACAATTTATATGGTTTAAAAGCATTATCATATAATTTTAGCTCTAAAAAATGTACCAATATTAGTCATGTTAGTCTAAATTCTTATTTCTCCTACAACACAATTAATGGCAAAAAAAGAGAGGAGAGATTGTGTGTTTTAGATGGACTGCATGGATTCTAAACATTCCGGAAATACAGATGTGTAGGTGTAGCTGGATAATAATTTTCATGTATTCAGCTTAGAGACTAGCAAAATATACCTAAAATTTTAATAATAAAATTCAAAAAAATTAATAGTATGTGAATGAATGTGTTATATTCTAAGGATAGAAAAGACTCCTGTTAGCATTAATTTGTAATAATTTTTTGGTGTCCTAGGACTGAATATAGTAGACATCACCTTTGTCATGGACTACAGAGGGAGAAGAAAAACAGGAGAAGCCTATGTGCAGTTTGAAGAACCAGAAATGGCCAACCAAGCCCTCTTGAAACACAGGGAAGAAATTGGTAACCGGTAAGTGAAGCAGATTCTAATAATGTGGAAGTATCATACATTGGGTCATTTTATGAATGCGCTGTGATAGAACTGTAAAATTATCTAAACACAGCAGAGAGAATAGCATGATGACATACAAATGCCTGACACTTAGGATTAACAAATTATTAACATTTATTATATCTGTTTTTTTCAGTAGGCATCTTTAAAAAGCATTTTCTTACCTTATGTGATCCAAGTATTATCACATCTAACAAAATTAGCAGTAATTTATTTACTAATGCCAGTCCATAATCACTTTCCTAATTGTATCAAAAATGTCTGAGTTGGTGTTTTTTTTTTTTTTTTTTTGGTGCCGGAATCTAGACATGGTTCACAAGGTGCATTTTGATTGTTATGTCTTCAGTTCTCTTAAACTAGGGCAAGTTCCCTTCTCCTTTATTTTTTTTTTTTTTATTCTCTTCCCCTTTTTAAATGCAACTAACTTGAACTAACTTGAATAAACTGAATCAGTCGTCCTGTACAGTGTCTCATGTTTTATATTGATCTTATTGCTTCTTCATTGTGTCACTAGTTTCTTTGTATCCTGTCTTATTTCCTGAAAACTGGAAGTTAAAGCTAAAGTCTTGATTCTTGATTCAGGTTAACATTTTGATATGGACACAATATTAGGTGTTTCTGTATACTGCATATTATATCACATTAGAATGCATATGATGGATGGGTTCATTTGTGTCAAATTTGGAAGAGTACTCAAAAATGTCAAATTTTAGATTGCTGTTTTACTGCTTTCTGGCTGTTTTATTTGGCTGCTTTGAAGTTTAAAAAAAAAAAGAAAAGC
The DNA here is from genome assembly GCF_046562875.1 of Panthera onca. Lineage (NCBI taxonomy): Eukaryota > Metazoa > Chordata > Mammalia > Carnivora > Felidae > Panthera > Panthera onca. Next base: position 57,049,529 of record NC_138342.1, on the reverse strand, counting down.
CATTTTAAAGTTGTGTATTTCAGGATCTTTGTATAGAATTGATTCAAAGGTCTTTATTAAATTTTTAGATAAAAATATGTATGCAAAAAGTACCCTCTCCCCCCATTTTCTTTCAGTAGTCTTCATGTTTTCTTGTATGTCTTAGGACAAATACGTCAATGTTTTTATGTGGTAATGTTATGGCAGTGTATAAATCTCTTCAATAAATTAAGAAGTGGTGCCTATCTAATAGTTATGGATCTGTAAATACAAATGATTTTTGCAATTCAATCTTGATAACTTAATTTGGAAAAGCAGTCTTGAGGAAAAAAAAAACACACAAAAAAACAAGCTGGTTCCAGAAGCTTGGATTTAATAGATAATCCCACTGCCAAGTAGATAGCAAGTCAGAATTGACATTTAGTTCATGAATCCTCATTGACATCTTGGTGTCGTTCTGGGGGAAGTTAACTCCTCATATACTGTGAATTTTTTAAAAAATACATTTATTTTGAGAGAGAGAGTGCGATTGGAAGAGGGGCCGAGAGAGAATCCTAGGCAGGCTCCACGGTCAGCACAGAGCCCAGCACGGGGCTCGATCACATGACCATGAGATCATGACCTGAGCCAAAAATCAAGAGTTGGACACTTAACCAGCTGAGTTACCCAGGCGCCCCTGATTTTTAATATCTTATACAGATATCACTAATTTTCACAGAATTGACTTGTGAGGCTTCAAGAGATTGATAACCAACTACAAAAAAACAAAACCTTTCTTACCAGATTATTTTCATACACACAATTAATCTTTGCATAGTTGTCCTCATGAAGCAAGACAGAATAGAAAATACTGTTAAAGGGTGCCTGGGTGGCTCAGTTGGTTAAGCGTCTGACTTCAGCTTAGGTTATGATCTCAGGATTCGTGAGTTCAAGCCCTGCATCAGGCTCTGTGCTGACACCTCAGAGCCTGGAGCCTACTGCAGATGCTGTGCGTTCCTCTCTCTATACCTCCCCCACTCGTGCTCTGTCTCTCTCTCTCAAAAATAAACATTAAAAATATAAAAACTAGGTAAACATTAAAATTTTTTTTTAAAAAAGAAAGAAAATACTGTTAAAATGTATATGAAGAAAGCTGTTATCTTGGGCAGGGATGTGAGAAAGATTGAATCAGTGACCTGTTCTGTTGAGAGTAGTTTTCATGGGCTAATATCTATATCTTATCTTACTTTTCCTCCATCACTTGTGTTTCATAACATCTTTGTGTTGGAAATATTATATATGTATGTTTTATTTTAAACGACTTCAGTCTAAAGTTACTTTGCATTGCTTGTGCCTGTTTACTTTTGCTTTGACATAGATATATAGAGATATTTCCAAGCAGAAGAAATGAAGTCCGAACACATGTTGGTTCTCATAAGGGAAAGAAAATGACATCTCCTACTGCTAAGTATATAACTGAGCCAGAAATGGTCTTTGAAGAACATGAAGTAAATGAGGATATTCGACCCATGACAGCTTTCGAAAGTGAGAAGGAAATAGGTAAGGACCTGCATCCTGTTGAGATTTAATGAATCTGTCTTGTGATACTAAAATATTTTTTAAGAACATGTTGTATGAAATGATTAGATTATAGGACCAAGGAATTGAGTTGAAGATTTATTGGTCTTTGAGTGTAGTATGTACTTTGAATATGTGCAGCAGGGCTTAATTATTTCATAAAGTTTTTTTTATTTAATCGTTTTTGTAGATTCTGTATAAAAAGTTGGGTGGCACAAATATAAAAGGAAGTAAAATGTCAACATTTACAGGTGAGGGGTGCCTGGATGACTCAGTCAGTTAAGTGTCTTACTCTTGGTTTTGGTTCAGGTCATGATCTCATGGTTTGTCAGTTCAAGCCCTGTGTTGGGCTCTGCGCTGGTAGCGTGGAGCCTGCTTGAGACAGAGTCTCCCCCGCCCCTCCCCTGCTCGTGCTCTCTGAAAATAAATAAATTTAAGTAAACAAAGATGAGAAAAGATGTGGGTAGAGAGCAGAAATGTTGACTGAATTAAAGAGTTTTGTTTGTCTCTGTATTTAATTATTACTCTGATTCCTGACCACTAAGCAACACTGAAGTTTGATAAATCCTTTTTAAACTGGTGCTATGGGATTATCCCATTACCATATGTATTTTTTAAGTGGCTATAACCCCCCAAATTTCTGTTGCCTCTATTTCTTCACTCATAATCATTTTTCTTCTCTTTGTTCTTATAGAAAAATCTGTAGTTTGTAATCTGGTATTAGTTTGAGGCACTAAATCTTTGCACTAAATCTTCATGGGGGTTCAGGTGATATTTGTTAGGTGTCACACATTTCAGATTATTTTTGCTTTTAAAATTAAAGCCCTTCCTGGGGCTCCTGGGTGACTCAGTCAGTTAAGCGTCCAACTTCAGCTCAGGTCATGATCTCGTGATTCCAGAGTTGTAGACTCTTTGCTCTCAGCACAGAGCCTGTTTCAGATCCTCTGTCCCTCTCTCTCTCTGCCCCTCTCTCTCTCTGCCCCTCCCTGCTTGTGTGTGCTCTCTGTCTCTCTCTCTCAAAAAATAAAAAATAATTAAAAAAATAAAGCCCTTTCTTACTGGTTCAAGAAGAATTGAATAATTGGACATAAAGATATGCCTAATTATAACCTGTTAATAACCCTTGAAGCCTTTATGTTCCTGATAGTGCTTTTTGTTCCACTTCCCAGAATTGCCTAAGGAGATGTCCGAAAAGCTTCCAGAGGCTGTTGATTTTGGAACCCCATCTTCACTACATTTTGTCCACATGAGAGGATTGCCTTTCCAAGCTAATGCTCAAGACATTATAAACGTGTGTGGCAGTAAGATACCCAATCTCAATAGGTTTGAACAAAAGTTCTAAAATTGAACTTATATTAATTTGGGAAAGATAGAGAAGAAAATACCATATTTCTGAACTATCTTTGGACAGTAAGATGGCATCTCCATTGTTGTAGAGGCTGAGAAGTGTAGATTTTATTAAGGTCAAATGTATAATGATAAAGAGGATTTTACAGATACAAAATAATGTGGTATATGTTTAGTATTCTAATTAAGAAAGTTTGGGGCGCCTGGGTGGCGCAGTCGGTTAAGCGTCCGACTTCAGCCAGGTCACGATCTCGCGGTCCGTGAGTTCGAGCCCCGCGTCAGGCTCTGGGCTGATGGCTCGGAGCCTGGAGCCTGTTTCCGATTCTGTGTCTCCCTCTCTCTCTGCCCCTCCCCCGTTCATGCTCTGTCTCTCTCTGTCCCAAAAATAAATAAAAAACGTTGAAAAAAAAAAAAAAAAAAAAGAAAGTTTGAAAAAAACAAAACACCAAAAGAGATAAACACAGACAAAAAAACAAAATAGGAAAGTGTGGGTTTTCTCCAAAATGGTTCAGCTTATTCATTTTTGAGTTTAGGAAACAGACTCAGAGGGAATTTGTCACAAGGCAGTTATATACTAAACAAGAATCAAGTGTTCCTGTGCTTAGAACCATGTAGGCTTCTTCATCAGGATTCCCTAATTCTTGGAGAAAAGGAATTTTAAAAATACTCTTATAATAGATAGTATATGAAAACAAAAGGAAGCAATAGCCATATTGACTTCATGAACTTGAGGACATATACGTAAGGTAGATTCCAGCCTAGACTCTTCAGTTAGTGGTGGGGCCTCAAAATTGTCTTCATTATTTTAAAAAAAACCCGATAGGAGTCATATCTTTAACCAGACGGAAGTTGCACAATCTCATTAAAGTATTACATTTGTGTTGCTTTGGTTTGAAATGATAACCACACTCAGTGTGGTAGTGGTTTATGTAGTGCTGGTAAAAAACCTGATTCACAGGTACATGTCTGATGAAAATATGGTAAAAACGACTTATTAAGAAATGAAGTATATTTGATGGATGCTGTTTAGAAACAGGGAAGGATAAATTAGGAGTAATAAAAATAGTCCTTGTTGGCATAAAACAGTTTGAGTATTCTTTGTGTAGTGTACTTATAGTTTACGTTTTCAGTGAACAAATATTTGAAATGTAACCTTGAGTTCCAAAAGGATCAGAAAAGCCAGAAGAGATGGTAGATGTGTAACTACATTGTTGCCTAAGGAGATTTCCTAAAAACAAATTTATTGAGCGTATGAATCAGAGTCTGAAAGAAAAAAATGCAGAACCGTAAGACTTCTAGAAATTGGGCCTCCTACCATTATGTTCCTTTTGGCTTCTTTTGTTATTTAGTTTTTTGCTCCACTGAAGCCTGTTAGGATCACCATGGAATACAGTTCCAATGGGAAGGCCACTGGAGAAGCCGATGTGCACTTCGATACCCATGAGGATGCTGTTGCAGCTATGCTCAAGGATCGGTCCCATGTTCGTAAGTGCTGCTCATGGTTTCCATTGTCATTTTGGATGTCTGTCTTTGCTTACAAATGCCTTTCTGTGTTTTGAGTTTACCTAGACTTTTTACTTGGGTAAACTTGCTCTGTTAATACTACTAAATTAAATGTAAAAAGGGCAAAACACTATATTGTAATGAAAAGCATTTGTTTGCTAATTCTGCATATTTCTATACAGAGTTAGGTAGGGTTTTTTTTGCTTGTTTTTTAGATTTTGTTTTTGTTTTTAATTAGGAAAAGTAATGGACAAAGGGTTTGAGTTGCTGTCTTGAACTATGAGAAAATGGCTGCAGTATTGTTTCTCCCTTTTTAAAAGCTTTATTTTTTTTGATTTTGATTTTATTTTTTGAAGTTTATTTTGAGAGTGAAAGCACGAGTTGGGGAGGGGCAGAGAGAGAGAGAGAGAGAGAGAGAGTGTGAGTCAAGCAGGCTCCATACTGTCAGCATGGAGCCTTACAGGGGACTGGAACCCATGAACCCCTGAGTTCATGACCCCTCAGCCAAAGTCAGATGCTTAACCGACTAAGCCACCCAGGCACCCCTTCCTCTTCAGTTTCTTAAAATGAATCTTTTTTTGTCATTCTCAGACCATAGGTATATTGAATTGTTCCTGAATTCATGTCCAAAGGGAAAATAAGACTTCCAGGGACTCCAGATAATAAGGTAAATTTAAAAGGTACAATTGTGGGAATTATTTTCAGTTGATAAATTAAGCATTAACTCATTTATAATATGGTGGAAACCATTTTTTTTTTTTAATGATCAAACTAATCATGATATTGAGCATCACAAAGAATCTTTTGGCATCATTCCCAATATTCATGATATGTGCCTAAAATTAATTTTTACCTTTAATACCTATTAATTATATCACACTGAAAATGTGCTTACGTTAGTTTTTCTTCCTATAAAATTTAAACATATTTTCTCAGTTTCTAAGATATTAAGACGTTTAAAATGATTCTTCTGAAATCGGGGTGTACATTGTTACGTTCACTTAATGTAACACTGTCTCTTTTCCTAAAAAAGTGTTATGAAAATGGTTGTCCTAGGAAGTACATGATTTCATAGTTAACCTATGACAAATCTAAATGTTTTGATGTCCCCTCCCTTGACTAAATGTTATGTGGTATCTTTTATTTCCCCCTAAAATCTTTTAATGTATTATAATCATTATTTTGTATATAGTGGTACATTTGAGACTGTTAACTAGAATGATTTCTTGGAAATACATGGAGCATTTCTTTACTATAGTTGTCATAGGCTATTTTTGAATATTAAGTCCCACAATCTTGTGATGTTAGATATTAGTTAAATCCATGTTAAATGTATTTTGTGCTTAATTGTGAAGATCTACTGTCTTCATACCAGGCTGTAAACACTAATGCCTAATAATTGTCCTTAACTTAATGGATTTGTCACCAAATGGACTTGCACTAAACCAGAAAGAAAAGAATTGATCATTTTAAATGGTCTGGGAATGGGTATGATATGGCAACACTTTTTTTTTTTTTTTTTTTGGGCAACACTTTTTCATTGTGCATAAATGTCCAACATTTTTCATTTTATTTTCAGGATGAAACAGGAAGCATTTCATTTGCACATCTTTCCTGGACGTGGAGTATAAAGTTCCAGTTTTGTAGCAGCAACTGATAGAGAAAGGATTTGGGGGTTTTGGGTTAATTGCTTATAAGACAAATTACATAGTGGACTATTTAGAAAAGAAAAGGAAAGTTTCAGTTTGGAATTATGAAATAAACCACAAATTTAAATTTTTGTTTAATCTTCAGGATCTGATTTAAAAATCTGGTTTTTATTTTATACGATTAAACGCTTTGTTTTCATAGAAGTTATGTTACCCATTGTAAAGACTACATATTTTTTTTCAGCACTGTCCTTGAAAATATTCCTCCCATTTTGCAGATGATCTGTTTGAGGTTTTGTCTTTCTGCCTATGAATTAAGAGCTCTGATTGTAAAACTTCTCTGGAATGAAATGCTGATTTATTTTAACCAAATACTCACCAAAGCAAGGAAAGGTTTCAGACCTTCAAACCATTATGGTTTGGCAGAGTAGTTTTAATTTTAGGTGTATTAGATTACTTAGGTAGGGGTAGAAATTTAAAAGAAAGAATCAAAACAAAAAATAAGTACCACAGGTTAGTGAGTGTAAATGACAACAATTTGGCAGTTTTAGGTCTTTAGAAATGTTTTGCCTTTCTACGCCTTGTGCTAAAGGCATTTGACATTGGTGCCTGTAATACTAAAGGAGAGAATTCTAGCCTCAACTTAAAAGTTCACTGAACACCCACCCCCAGCGTTTTTTGATTTTGGGTAAATCATAAGGTATGTGTTAGTCTCAAAACTGTGAAGTGACATGTCAGAGAACAGTCCTGACTGGTAAGGACATTAATGGCTTCACTTGAATTTAAACCAGCTCCCTAGAGGAAAAAAATGTGTCTCCTCATTTGCTTTTTCAGTGGGATAGCATATCCCATATTTTAGAACAAGTAGGGGTGCCTTGCTTAAATAAAAATAGCATTTAATGTATAATTGTGTGAAGGGTTTATGGATAAAGCTGTACTTCTGTCACGTTGTGACAGTACCTTCTGCTTAATATTAAACAGCTTGTTATTTAAATATTGGATCAAAATGGCTGGCTTCAAAATGTAGTCGTTAATAAACTAACTTTCTGTGCACCTGTGTAGGAGAATCAAAGTCCTGTATACTTTCTTTGCCTTGTTCCTGTTCTCAGGGTGACGACTGCCACATAGTTACCAGGAGATACAATTCTAGTTCTTAAAATTGAATTAGCCCAGATTTCTGAGAGGTGATATCTGGAAGAGAGATGACGCCTTCTGTCACCTAATACATAACCATATTTGATTACCAGCTAAGATATGAAATCACTGTACTGTAAGTAGTCAATAAATGAAGGCTTGTTTCAGGCTGCAGATTACCTAAGAGTATTTATTTTGGAGTGTGTGTATCAACCAAATATATTTTTGTTACATCAAGTCCTGGTATAGTGTAAGAAGACATTGTTAATTTTCATTTGTGTTTTTATCATATGAGCTTGAAGTAACCATCTTAACATCTTCAGTATTACTACTTAAATAGAAATGTGTTTTCATATATGGTTGAGTGTATCAAGCTATCAGAACTGGTGTCTATAGCAGAGTGATCTATTAGAATATGATCTTTTCTCTCTGTTTAGCAGTAGGTATCTAATTTGCCATGAAAAAAATCTGTAGGAACTGTTGGGATTGGGGTTGGTGAGAAATTCATTTGCAAATATTTTAAAGCCAATGAATTTTCATTTGCACATCTCTAGGAAAAGAATGAGAGCAAAGCTTATGTGGTGGGTAAGCATGAAGGGGTGTATCTTACCACACTAATGACTGAGTACTGCGTACAAAAGGTGGCCGTTCTTGGGAAGTCATTTTATAAATTCAGACACTTTACTCCTTCCTTGAATAGGTGATAGCTAGTAATTTAGGCTAGTAAACGAATGATTGCTGAGACGGCAAATGTAGTTACTGGAAGGGGAAGAAAAGCACATAATAGATCAAGAGTAATCTTTTATTCCATCCAATCAAAAGACATATTTCTCTCTCCTGAACTTTGACAAGACTGGATTGTGTATTATTATTAGCTATTGAAAGAAGTAATGACAGTGAATTTCGCCCTTCTGCTTGGGTCCTTTTGTGTCTTTATAATCTGTTTTGTGGTAAAGCTATAAAAATAGCAGGTTTGGATATGGCCAGGTTACCCATCCTGCTTTAGATAGCTACTAGAATTGCAGGAGGGAACTCTGTGTAGACACCAGGAGGAGATGGCTAAAGATCATGATCTGATTGATAATACCTGCTGATATGAGAGAATGAAGCAGTGTCCCAAAGTGTTTGTCCTTCTGCCTGGTCGAATAAGGCTTCTGCCAGGTAGGAAAGGAGACTGTCCACTGTGGACTGGAAGTCTCTGCGGTGTAGGGAGGAGGAAGCAGGAGAAGGCCACTTACAGCCACATGCCCTTTTGAGGCAATGGCCTTGCTCATTATTAATCAACATGCCCTATTGGCATCCTCTGCCATAAACAGTCCCTTAGCAGATTCTCACTTGGAGAGGTTTTTTTTGAGTTACATCCTATTCACTAACATTCCATTGTTCTAAGAGTTTCCCCTAAATTATGTGAAAAGGTTCACATTCAATTGGCAGGACCTTATTATGGAGTAGAATGGTTTATCGGCAGTAAAGTAGAGGCAGGCCTAAGTTCCAGGGGCTTTGAAAAAAATTGCTGTAATGTAGTAGGAATACATTTTCCCTCAATTCAGCAGATTAGAAGAGAATCTCTGAAGTTTGTAGGAAGGGAATAAAGCTGCTATAAACATTCATGTGTAGGTTTTTGTGTGTACATAAGATTTCAGCTCATTTGGGTAAATACCCAGGAGTATGATTGCTGGATCATATGGTAGGACTATGTTTAGGTTTGTAAGAAACTGCCAAACTCTTCCTAGGTGGCTGTGCCATTTTGCATTTCCACTAGCAATGAATGTGAGTTCCTGCAGCAATTTGTTCTTATCAGCATTTGGTGTTGTCACTGCTTTGGATTTGAGCTATTCTAATAGATGTGTGCTGGTTCTCTTGTGTTAGCTTACAATTCCTTGGTGACCTAAGATGGTCAGCATCTTTTTATGTGTTTATTTACATCTTCATATTACCTTTGGTGAGACGCCTTTGGTTTGGTTTGCCGCCCAGTATTTTAGGTGGTTTTCTTACTGAATTTTAGGACAGGGATATATATAGGAAGGTTTAGTTTGGCTCTTAAATCTGTATGATATGAAAATAAATGGTGGGGTAATTTGTAAATTGTTTATATTTTATTTTTTGAATGAAATAAAATTCAAGAGATATGAAAGGGTAAACAGTGAAGTCTCCCTCCCATCCTGTTCTTCAGCTAGATCCCCTTCTCAGGCAACCCTGCCATCAGTTTCTAGTGTAAACATCCAGTGATATTTACTGTGTAGATAAGCAAATATTAATAGATATTTTCATTTTAAAAATATAAATTTATAGTATACTATACATGCTGTTCTGTGCCATTTTTTTCCATTTAATAAATCCTAAAGATCATTTTATATCCGTATATAAAATCCTCTCATTTTTTAAAATGTACAGTATTGATGTACATAATTTAACCTGTCCCTTACTGGTGAACAGGAAAATTGCAATCTTTTGCTACTGTAATGCTGAAATGAATTACCTTGTAATAAACTTATGTCATTTTGTACATACATAAATTTCTCTAGGATAAATGGTCAGAGTCTGTGCACTTGTAATTTAGATCTACAATTAAACTTATGTCTGTAATTTGTTTTTTCTTAGTTTGCACCAGCAATGCAAGTGCCCATTTTCCCATAGCCTCATTAACACAGCATATTAGCAGTCAATTCTTGGCCAATCTTGAGAGGTTAAAAAAAAACCCCAAAACACAATGGTATTCTTCTATGAGGTGGCATTTCATGTTTAAGACTTGTGGGATTTCCTTTTCTGTGAATTGTCTTTTTTTTTCTCTTAAAATCTCCATCTACTTATTCTCTTCATATTAATCTTAAAGTAAATCCAAGACATGGCATCATTTTATCTAAATATATTTCAGTATATATCTTTTCCTTAAAAAGGACTTTAAAATAATACCACCATTCCTAAAAATACTAATTTCTTATCACAAATATCTGAAAAAATGTTTTGAAAAGTTGATTTGAATCAGGATCTAAACAACAGTCCACGCTCTGCAGTTGGTTATGACTTCCCCTGTAATATTTTTTATTTTTTTATTATTATTAAAAAAATTTTTTTTTAATGTTTATTTATTATTGAGAGACACAGAGAGAGAGACAGAGCATGAGCATGGGAGGGGCAGAGACAGGAGAAGACACAGAATCTGAAGCAGGCTCCAGGCTCTGAGCTGTCAACACAGAGCCTGACGTGGGGCTCGAACTCACAAACTGTGAGATCATGACCTGAGCTGAAGTTGGACCTTAAGTGACTGAGCCACCCAGGCGCCCGGCCTGTAATATTTTTTAATAAAAAATTTCAAGCATACAGAAAAGTTGAATTATACATATACCTAAACCTACGCCTAGTAAAATTTTGTCTTATTCTCTTCCTCACTTTATATCTGTATATTCATCAAGCTATCTTCTTTTCTTTATAGATGTCAAAGTTGCAGACATTGATCTTAAGCTTTGATTGATCTTAAGCTTGATCTTAAGCTTTTTGGAATACATATTGTTAATTAGGGTTTTTTCTTGAAGTAAAATTTACAGTGAAGTGAACAAATGTTAAGTGTACCTTTCACTTGATGCGTGTTAATGTACAATTGTGTAACACAAACCCCTAGCAAGCTATGGAGCATTTCCATCACATCAGAAAATTCCTTTTCCCAGTCAATTCCTACACCACTCCCATCCCTTCTCCCTGTTAGAATTTTGTTTTCATCATAGATTAGTTTGGCCAATTCTAGAACTTCATATAAATGGAGTCATACAGTATGTATTCCTGTGTAAATTTTCACTCAGCATGTTTTGAGATTTCATTAATATGTTTCAGCTCTTTGTTCCTTTTCATTGCTGAGTAGTATTCCATTGTATGAACATTTCACAATTTAACCTTTCACTTAGGTGAACAACTGGTGGACAATGGGCTGTTTCTAGTTTTTGGCTCTTATGAATAAAGTTGCTATGAACATTCTTGTGCAAGCCTTTTTGTGGATCTATGTTTTAATCTTTTCAGTAGGAGAATATCCTAAATTGTAAGATTGATTATCTTTTTAATTTTACTAGAAATTGACATACCTTTTTCCAAAGTGGTCATCCTATTTTATATAGACCAACAATATGAGAGTTCCAGTAGGCCCACATCTTCATTGTTTGGTGCCAGCTTGTAATTTTAGCTATTCTGTGTGTAGTGGTATGTTGGTTGTGGTTTTAACTTGCTGTTCATGATGATGTTGAGCATTTTTCATGTTTATTGGCCATACAAATATCTTCTTTAATGAAGATGAAGTGCCTATTATTTCTTTTAATCCATGTTTTCCCGTCCATTACTTTTGCCCTTATTTGAAGAAATAAGATTTATTTATAGAGGTTTCCACAAACTGAATTTTGCTGATTGCCTTTTTGTGATGTTTTTATATTGTGTTTGGGTTTTTTCTTAATAGGAGCCCTTCTTTTTTTTTTTTTTTTTTAATTTTTTAAAAATGTTTTTATTTATTTTTGAGACAGAGAGCATGAGCAGGGGAGGGGCAGAGAGAGGGGGAGACACAGAATCTGAAGCAGCCTCCAGGCTCTGAGCTGTCAGCACAGAGCCCGACGCGGGGCTCAAACTCATGGAGTGTGAGATCGTAACCTGAGCTGAAGTCAGACGCTTAACCGACTGAGCCACCCAGGCGCCTCATGGAGCCCTTTATTCTTGCAAGGAGCTACCTCTGTGAATACCTTTCCCTCTGGCACTTTGGCATTTTGGTTGCTTATCATGGTAGAAATTATTTTTATGGGGGCGCTTGGGTGGTTCAGTCAGTTAAGCATCCGACTCTTGATCTCATCTCAGGCCTTGATCTCAGGGTCATGAGTTGAAGCCCCTCATTGGGCTCCATGCTGGGCTTGAAGCTTACTTTTTTAAAAAAACAAAAATTATTATTATGTGGTGCAATTCTTAAATCTCCCCTTGTATGGCTTCTAGGTTTTGTGTCACAATTAGGACATCCTAGTGAAATGATTTTGAAAGTACCTGGTAACAAGGCATGAAGCCAAGGTGGATTGGAATATGGATGGACCTAGTGAAACTCACAAGGATCACCAAGATACATTTAAGAAGAAGCCTTCCAAATGATCCAGACTGAATTTGAAGTCCACAGGTGAAATTTCACAAGTATATTCAAAGACCCGTGATTGCAAAACATAACTGGTTCTAACTGAACTAAAGAGGCTCTCAACCTTTCTTTCTGCCACGTGACAGTGACATTAGGGAATAAAGACCAAGAGTTAAAGAGAAACTGAGTTATTCACAATTTCTGGTAGGCTGGCTGTAATTCCATCCATTTCTTGTCCTCTTGAGAAAGCAAATGGGGGAATACAAGCCCAATACAAGTTGGGCTAATTTTTAACCTCCTTTGACTTCTAAGAATAAGTTTTTTTTTGAAGTTTATTTATTTTGAGAGAGAGTCAGTGTGCAAGCAGAGGAGGGGCAGAGAGAGGGAGAATCCCAAGCAGGCTCTGTGCTCTTAGTGCAGAGCCCACGGGGGGACTTGATTTCATGACCGTAACATCATGACCTGAGCTGAAATCAAAGAGTGGGATGCTTAACTGATTGGACCACCCAGGGGCTCTGAGAATAAGTTGTTTTTTGATAGACCTTATAGTTGAATATGAATGGATGCTATTGTGTCAGAAAGCAGCACCCCCCAAATGGTAAGGCACTGTTGCTGCCTGGGGACTTGTATAGCTTTTCTACTGAACCTGCCTGTTGGAGGCCTGAGTGCTGTGTCTCTATCAAACTCAATTATTAACTTGTAGGAATCTGACATCCTCAGCAATGCTTACAACTGGTCACTGGCTCTATTTTTAACTAATTTTACATTTCAAGATAATACGTTTTCTGAATAAAGTTTGCCTTTTATTCTAAAGTTTATTTTTTAATTTATCTTGAGAAAGAGACAGCATGGGCAGGGGAGGGGCAGAGAGAGAGGGAGAGAGAACCCCAAGCAGGCTCTGCACTAGCAGTGGAGAGCCCCATGCGGGCTCAAACTCACAAACTGTGAGATCTGGACCTGAGCCAAAACCAGGAGTTGGTTTCTTAACTGACTGAGTCACCCAGGCGCCTCCAAGTTTACCTTTCATTCTAGGTGTAGAAATGGTATTTCTCAGATACTTGATTTCTGGTTTGATAGACTGACAGGCTTATAAGATTTTCTTATACAAAAGTAGTTGTGTTAACAAAATTAATTGTCCTCAGGAATGTTGACAATAAAAGATCTCAATAATTGACAAATCTTCAAGCCCACCAGCGTCTAAGAATCCTTGAGATTTGACCTGAGGGACCTCTAAGTGGATATATTAGGCTAAGTTATTTGAAAAATGTTTTATAATCAATCAAAACATGGTCACTTCTGAAATACAATTCTTTAAAAAAGCTTACATTTTCTGTTGAGCAAAGCTGAAACGAGGTTATAATAGACAGTGGTCCCGAGAACTACTTCAAAATCACTAGTCCGTCGTTGACTCCTTTCACAGAATGGTTAAGTTCCCTTTAAGAGTTTCATCATACATTTTTATTGACTTACACTGAGGTATAAATCTGACTTAAAATCCTCATTCTGAGGAAAATTCTTACTCTATTTGGAAATAACATCTAGGGAGTTAAATTAAGTTCTATAAGGTTAGACCTATAGTTAGGAGTATGAAAACACCCTTTTTTAAACTTTTAATTTCAGGATAGTTTTTGGTATACAAAGATATTGCAAGAATAGAATTTCTAAATGCACCTCACCTAGTTTCGCTACTGTTGACTTCTTACATTGCTACAGATTTGTCACAACTAACATTAGTACATTGTCATTAACTACATTCCACACTTCAGATTTTTTTGGCTTTTTCTTCGTAGCCTTTTTGTCCCCAGGGCACATTACATTTAGTCCTTGTGGCTCTTTAATCTTAGACTTTATTTTGGATGACCTTGACAACTTTAAGGTATACTGGTCAGGTACTTTGTAGAATGTCCCTCAATTGGAGTCTTCTGAGGTTTTTCTCCTGGTTAGACTGGGGTTATAGGATTTGGGGAGGAAGAACACAAAGGTGCCATTTCACTACACCTTGTCAAAGATTCATGTTCTAAGCGTGACTTATCACAGGCATCAGTTTTCATGATCTTGCCAACATAGAGTTTGCTAAGTGACTATAAATTTCCTTTTATTTCTTTCTATATCATACTTTTTTGAAGCAAGTTACTAAGCATGGCCCACATTGAAGAAGCAGGAAGTTCCATCTTCTTGAGGAATAGTAGCTACATAAATAATTTGTAATTCTGTGTAGATGTGTCACTTCTCCCTTACTTATTTAATCTTGTATATCAATATGGACTCCTAAAATTTTATTTTTTGGCTTATAATCCTATATTACGTTATTTTGTTGCTCCCACTGTTTTTGGTTTTTATGCCACTTCCTTACTTTCTGGTATTACAAGATGTCCCAGACCTAGAATCAGCCATTTCTCCAAAGAGCCCTGGTTCCTTTTATTGGAGAATGGTATTAGAAACCAAACTTAAGTTTCTTTTTATTTTTTATTTTTGAGAGAGTATGAGCAGGACAAGGGCAGAGAGAGAGGGGGACAGAGGATCTGAAGTGGGCTTTGTGCTGACAGCAGAGAGCCCAGTGTGGGGCTTGAACCCCCAAACCGTGAGATCATGACCTGAGCCAAAGGCAGGTGCTTAACTGACTGAGCCACCGGGCCCCTCAGAAACCAAGCTTCTGTTTCTTTTTTTTTTTTAACATGAAATTTATTGTCAAATTGGTTTCCATACAAAGATTGAATGCTGGGTTGTGCCTGTTGTTACCAAGTGTTGGCTTCCAGGCCCTTTCAGCAGAGGGATCTGTGTACCAACCCATATTCATCTTCCCCAACCGAAATTCTGCATCCACTTCCCCCTTCCCTCAGCTTTTGGCAACCACAATTCTACTGTGTCTGAATTCGACTGCTCTAAGGAGTCATGCAAGTGGAGTCACATGCCCTTCTATGGCTGGTTTGTTTCACTTATAATGTCCTCAAGGCTCATGCATGTAGATGTCAGAATTTCCTTCCTTTTTAAAGCTGAATAATATTCCATTGTATGTATCTACTGCATTTTATTCTTTCATTGGTCAGTGGACACTTGGGTTGCTTTTCACATTTTGGCTATTGTAAATAATACTGTGAACATAGGTGTATAAAATGTGTTTTGAGTCCCTGTTTTCACTTTTGACTACAGTATACCCAGAAGGAGAATTGCTCTATTACATGGTAATTTTAATTTTTTCAGGAACCATCACACTGTTCCACAGTGGCTGCACTGCTACCAACAATGCACAAGGGGTTCTAATTTCTCCACAAGTTAATTTTGATGAAGTCCAACCTCTGTTATTTTTTGTTGTTAACTGTGCTTTTGGGGTCTTACCTAAATTTTTGCCAAATAGTTGTGATGAAGTTTTTCCTCTTTTTTTCCTATGAGTTCTAGTTCTAGCTCATTTGTTTAGATCTTTGAACAATTTTGAGTTAATTTGTGTATGTTATGTAGTAGAGGCCCCACTTTTTTTTTTTGGCATGTGGACATCGAATTTTTGTCAACAAATTTGTTGAGAAGACTGTCCTTTAAGCCCCTTTTGGTCTTGGCACCCATCTCAAAAATCATTAGTTCATATATGTGAAGGTTTATTTCTAAGTTCTTTCACTTCATTGGTCTAGGTCTTTATGCCAGTACCATATTGTTTTGATCACTGTAGCTTTGTAGTGAGTTTTGACTTCAGAAGTGAGACCTCCAACTTTGTTCTTTTTTAAGACTGTTTTGGCTATTTGGGTGTCCCCTGAGATTCCATATGAATTTAAGACAAATGCTTCTATTTCTGCAAAAAATATGGGTATTTTTGATAGGAATACTTGGAATCTGTAGATGGTTTTGGGTAGTATTGACATCTTAATGATATTAAGTCTTCCAATTCATAAACATGGAGTGTCCTTCTATTTGTTGGTATCTTTAATTTCTTTAGGCAGTGTTGTATAGTCTTCAGTGTACAAGTCTTCTGCCTCAGGTTGTTTAGTCCTAAGAATGGTATTCTTGTTGCTACTGTGAATAGTGGAAAGAACAGTTTTTGTTTTTGTTTTTTTTAATTTTTTTTTTTTTAACGTTTATTTATTTTTGAGACAGAGAGAGACAGAGCATGAATGGGGGAGGGTCAGAGAGAGGAAGACACAGAATCTGAAACAGGCTCCAGGCTCTGAGCTATCAGCACAGAGCCTGACGCGGGACTCGAACTCATGGACCACGAGATCATGACCTGAGCCGAAGTCGGCCGCCCAACCGACTGAGCCACCCAGGCGCCCCAAGAACAGTTTTTAAGGAAGACAGACCTACTATGAAGTCAAGCCTTTCATGACTTTGTTTCCTTGCTTTTGTTGACAGCTACACTAATAACAGATCGTTGGAGCTTTGTTTCAAAAAGAGAAAGGGCTGGGGCGCCTGGGTGGCTGGCTCAGTTGGCTGTGCGTCAGCTGTGCGTCAGACTTCGGCTTAGGTGGTGATTTCACGAATCATGGGTTTGAGCCCTGCATCTGTGGTCAGCACAGAGCCTGCTTCAGATCCTCTGTCCCCCCCGCTTCTCTCTACCCCTCCCCTGCTTGAGTGCTTTCTCTCTAAAAAAATAAAACATGAAAAAAATGCTAAATAGCTTATGTGTAAGTCTCAATAAAATCTCAGTGGCTAATTTTTCTTCCTCATATTCCATGTACAGAGCTGCCTCTTTTCAATTTAATTCAAAACTAATTATAAATAACTTTTGCCAGTTTAGGATAATTCCCCATATTATCTGTAGCACTTAGAACAGTGCTGAAAACATGTAGGTGGCCAAAAATAAGATGAATGAAGAACCACACACACACACACACACACAGAAATATTTAAAGGGAAAAAAAACAGTCAACAACCTAGGCAAGACTATTAGATTTTATTCTTTCCTAGTACTCTTATAGCTCAACTTTACCATGTAACAAGCCAGACTTCCCGAATAACAACTCTTTCCCAGGCTATAACCCTTCTCAGGAGACAGAAGATCAAGTATCATGGTTCCAGGATGTTTTCACCCCAGAATTCTAAACCAGTTATAGAATCATATCTTCTTAGGTCTTAATTGGAATCAAACAATCTAGGCACATGTAACATAATCAAAATAGCATATACCATTTCTTTCCTTCCCTTGTGGAATGCACATTCCTCTTTTCCCCCAAAGGGTTTGTTATGAAGAGATGTTTGAGTGTCACGTTTTCCAAGAAACCTGTCTACCAGTTCAAGTTCTTGGCTCAGAATAAGGTATCGCTTATTCAAGAAAATTTAATAAATATTCTGATCTAATTGTTCTCAGACATGGACAAATTTGTTTTACATGCAACTTAGCTTTGCTTTCAATAACTACTTGCAAAAGTCAAACCCTATCTTTAAAATATCTTACAATTTTCCTTAGGACTTGGGAGAGCAGGGAAGGATGAGGAAGGGAGTTGGCTTATTTTTTAGTAGGACATTCTGAAAAGGGCAGATATTTACTTTTGAAGTCAAAGTGGATAAACTGTCAAGTGTTCCTCTTGTTCTGATATTGAAAACATTTATAGCCCAGGGCCTTCCTGGTCCTGAAACTATAATAAATTATAATATTGTTTTAAGTACATTCAAAATTTATATTACTCTTTAATTTCTTTTCCCTGAGTTTGGGTTCACAGTTTGGTAGAGATACTTGAAAGAGGTAGTTAGTGGGGATGAAGAGGAAACAATGTTTATGTCTAGCAGCACCCAGGGAAAATATATAATATCTATTATTTTGATCTCAGGTAACATTTATCTTTCCCCCTTGAATCTGCACATTAATAGAGGGAGATAATCATTTTCCTTTTCTTATCTGTTGGACTCTCTCTCCTATTATATTCACCCCAGTATTATTATCACTATTCATAAAAATGAATAGCCCCTCCAAAGACAAGTTACAGAATTAAGCCTTCAAGGTGGAGTTGTTTAGATTTAGAAGAGAGGGGCTCAACTGAGTAACTTTTATTCATATAGTCATTAGGGAAAATGAGCAAAATTTCCAGGACCCCCAACTACTCACTGCCTTTTCTCCCTGGACCTGGTTTATTTAAATCATTGCTATCAATTCTGGAGTTGATTCTAAGGTCTGGGCTCTAGGAAATCTTGACATCTAACACAGGTACAGACACTGGTCCAGGCCTTGGCTTCCAGTCTTACGATGGGCTGGCGGAATACTGTTTCATCAGATGCTCATGGCAGGGATTGCAAACTCGCTCAGGCTTGATACTTGAGGGAAGAGGCAGTTCATTTGTTGAGCAGGTATCACAGAACGTTCCTCTGCAGTTCTTACACATATTCTACAAGGAAAAGAGGAGGTTAGGTGGGGGATAGAGGAGCAGGGCATATAGATGCATGGAATAGAAAAGGCCAGATATGGTAATTATGGCAATACCTAATTATTGACTAATGTCTGCTATGTGCCAGATAGTATCTGACCAAACAGTTTCTGTCTACAAGGAAGCCTACTGTCTAGTTCTTAGATCTAAACGAAGAGAAGCAGTGCCACAGAATTCAAAAGAACAAATAATACACAAATTGCTTACTCTTAGAATGTTTGCACCCATTATATTCACTTTTATGTGGGCTAATTCTAAAATTAGTTTGCAAGTACTTAAGAATACTCCAAATAAGGAGGCAGGCAGTGAGTGACCTAGCCATGGACTGGGTAGCGGTAGCCAGCCTAGGATTAAAAAACTTGCTGAGCATGAAGTGAAAGTAGAATTCCTAATACACTGATGTGCTTAATGCTTCCCTGTAATACTCTATAGACATATCTTTTGGGATATCAGCGCAGCAGGAGCACAGCTTCCCTGCATCCTCTTTATAGGGAAATCAGTCTCTTTATTAAGCTTTTTGAATATTTAGTGGCCATGCAATGGGACAGCACGTGGGTCATTATGGCAGTGTCACTGGTAAGGCTGTGTGATAGGGTGGCACACACATAGCTCCAAGGGTCCCTAGTAAAGGCTGTGAAGAGTAATTCCCCCCGTTAATAATGCTGCTTTCTCCCAAACAATTCACCTTCCTGAGGATGCAGCAGAGGTAGGGGGTCACTTTTATTTGAAAGCCTGAGAGGAATTTTCCTCTGACATATTGTAGTTACTGTGCAGAATTAGAAAAGCCAGAATTAGATTCTCTTCCAGAAACAGACATTATTTCTGTAATTCCAATTCCAACTCTATAAAGGCAGCTCATCTTTATCTGATTCCGTTAAGACTAGGTCATATTATAGTTTTGCTTGTTAAAATTCAGCATGATCACAAAGGGTGGCATAGAGGCCGCAAAGGCAGAATTCGGCACATTTCCTCATCTCTTCCAAGCACTTGTTTCTTACAGTCATTTGCCCATTTCTTGAACATCTATGAACTGGGGACCACATGACATGCGGGGTGGGGGGGGTGGATATTACTATGAGCAGGTCAAAGACCTGGCTATCAGAACACTTGCTGTATCTGAACACTTCCTTCACTCTGCCTACTCTAGCAAACTGGGGAAGCGCTCAAGCAGAGACCCTTGAGGATCTGAGGGGATAACAAGTGGTTTTGGTGGAGAGAGCTCATTTCCCTCTCAAGAGGCTGATTCTCCAAATAATTCAAAGAATCTCCCTTCCCCAAAACTGTCTGATTTGTTCTAAGCCGGATGGAGTACTGGAAGAGTACAGACTTTGGGGCCAAAGTCAGGCTGCAGCTGGGCCTTGCCACTTATGACTTGAGTAACTTTGAGAAATGTGCTTCACATCTCTGAGCCCCAGGTTCATCTACAAAATGATGTCACAGAGGAGATAAGCTTTACAACAGGGACTTGGTCTACGCTTTGCTCATTACTCTTTCTCCAGCACACGAGATAGCACATTCTACACAGCAGGCACTCAATAAACATTTATAAATTTGTTTGAAGTTCTTTATATTTGTGTTCATGGGGATTTACTGACATGACATACTATGACTGAAAAAAAAGGGTACACAATAAATGCTTGCTCCTTTTGCTTTTTCTCCCCACTCTGCACTCTACACAGCAAAGTCCCTGTTACTGAAAGGGACTAGTGGTGTAACGGACATCCTGGTGAAGAACCTGTTTGGTTCTCAGCATCGTTACCTTTGCAAGGCGGCCGTCTTGCTGGCACAGCTGACACATCTGTGGCTTTGCAGAGAGCAGCGGCTGGTCCTAAACCACATATTGAGCCAGTTAGCTTCTCTTGGTCTCAGAAACATGAATACTTTCAGAATACTCATTTTTTTTAAGTTACAAAATTAATACAACCACGCTACAGGCTATCTGGAAACTAAAGAAACAAATTGTATACGGTCCTCGCGCCTTAATACAACTCTACTAATCTTATCACTATCCTTGGAGCTCTTTTCACTTTTATAATAAAGTAACATGTGATTTCAGTTATAAAAAGAAAATTCAAGTATACAAGTATGAAGTAAGAAGTTTCAAAAAGCCCCATCCCTCTTTTCCTATCATATCATCAGGAATAGAAAGCAATATTCTATTTTGCTTTTTTTTTACTTTTTTTAAATTCCTAACAGATAAATGAAAGGGGTGACTCAGTCATAGCAGCCTGTGTCTTCTTTCTCATGGGTTGTCATATCCTATTATATATGCAAAGTATCTTACAACCATTTATATTTGTTTATTTCCAAGTGAGCAAGAAGTATTTTTTCTGTTTTATAGAAGAGAAAACTAAGGGAAGAGGAGGCACTCTCTTAGGTCAAAGAGAATTTCTAAGAAGTGAGACGTGCCATTTCCTTAGTAAATTGCTCAGAGCTGTACTACTTCCTGTGAGAGTTTCAGGCCAATGCGTGTTTGTTGAGGATACTGTTAAAAGGACGGGGCACAGAGGCCTGTGTTCAGCTAGGAATGGGACAGCCAACTACATCATTTACACGAGATGTTTGAGAACAGGAGACTCGGTTACCTGTTCATTCGCAGGGGGAGACGGCAGCCTACAATGGAAAATTAAAAACAGTAACAGCAACTTATTATATTTCCATGTGAATCATTTCAAAAGCAAAGAAAAAGCATTACCATGGTTCTTTTATGTTGTTGGAACTGACATAATTATTAATCTTGACCTCCAAGGAGAAGAAATTTTTGTAGTTAAACCTATTACTAGAATCTGATCCTTGACCTACATTATGGTTCCTGTTTAAAAATGGATTTGGAATTACATTTGTGGTTTTCTTTTTACTGCCAAGAAAATAGTTAGCACTTGTATCCCAGCCAATAAAACTCCAATGGCCAATGCTATACATTTTAAAAGTTTCTTTTTTCTGATATTATAGAAACCTATTATATGTCATGTATTAATCCCCTCTTCCAAATATTCTTAAGATGTGAACTTTAGCAAATTAATGAGGGAGAGAATGGATGAGATTGTCACAGTTCTGGGGATAATGCACCACAGATCCACAGTGGTTCCAGTTCTCTTCCATCGAGTGGCAGGGCGACCACCAGAGTGACCAGGTTCTCAGCTGTTCCTTGGACCGTAATCCCAAGAAACCTGGGTATGTTTTAGGATTGTAGTTCAGGATCTGGGAGCTGCTTTAGACAAAGGACTTATACACAGAAGACATGGTAAGTAGAGGCAACTTAGGTGTGCCACCTTGCCTCTCTGCTCCTCAGTTTTCGCATCTGTAAAGTAGGAACAGATGATTAAACTTTCCTAAGAATTAAAATGTTAAGGAAATAATGAATGTGACGTGACACAGACATAAGGTAGTCTTGTCTTATATTCCCAGGGCCTAAATCAAAACCTGGCATGTAAGATCCTCCTGATTGTAAAGTACTTGGTTTTAGGCTGGAATGGGGCCGATTCTGAAAGGCTCTTTTAAGTCCTTGTTAATTTTATAGCCTTTCTAGTTCCTTTCTGTGGCCCATGCTGATCTGTGGGGTAGTTTAAGGTTAGTCCTACATCAGACCATGCTGTCTTTGGGAGTAAACTTAAAGGCTTTGGAATCATTCTGGCCTTGGAGGCCAAGTGCCTGCATAATCAGTCTACTGTTGGGACTCTGATTTATCTTCTCCAGCAGCTACTTTGCTCAGGTGGCACACGGCCTTATTCTTGAGGCATCAAAGCCTAGACAGGGACAGGTGCCAAAAATGTACACTGCATTGTTCTCTCCAACCCCCACTGTGGTGTCTTTCTTGTTATTAACCTTTGCTGTTGTTGTTGTTGTTGTAACAGAGCGAATTTTGGAGCAGTTTTAGGTTCACAGAAAAACAGAAAAACTGAGCAGAAAGTACCGACATTTCCCAGAAAGTATTTCCAATATACTTCACCGGCCCCCCATGCTCCCCCAATATCTACATTCCGTAACAGGGAAGGGGGGAGGGGGTAGACAATGTTACAATCAGCAAACCTACACTAACACGTCATAACTACTCAAAGTCTGCAGTTTAGGGTTCACTCTTGGTGTTGTACATTCTATGGGTTTGGACAAATGTAAGACATGTATCTAGCATTACAATACCATAGGAGTATTTTCACTGTCCTAAAAAATTTTTACTGTGCTTAAATCCATGCATATCCCCTAACCCCTGGCAATCACTGTCTCCATGGTTTTGGCTTTTCCAGAATGTTATACAGTTGGACCACCTTTGTTTTTTAATGCAGTGGCACTGTGTAATATTTTGTTATATTTCTACTTGCTAAAATAATTGTTAAAAGTTCACTTCCTTGATACTATCCTAATACTTTTCATAGTGAGCAAATCAGATGAAGAGTTAAGAAAAAGACAAAGAGTTAGGCTGTTTGAGACCCTTAAGAGAAAGGACACGAGGGAAATGAGAGGATTTATGTGAAACATAGCTGCCCTCCACTAGCTCACAAGTGGAAACAAGTCCTACTCAAGTACACTAAAGACCCTGAGAAATGCTATGACCTGTACTTCGTTCCTTTGTGATGCCGATCCAGTAAAGATGAAACATGATCTTTGAAGTGATCATGTGAGTTTGAGGACTAACCAGGGGAAGAGTCGGAGGACAGCTTGATTATTACCCTGCTTTCTTCTTTTTTTTTTATTTTTTTTAAATTTTTTTTTTTCAACGTTTTTTATTTATTTTTGGGACAGAGAGAGACAGAGCATGAACGGGGGAGGGGCAGAGAGAGAGGGAGACACAGAATCGGAAACAGGCTCCAGGCTCCGAGCCATCAGCCCAGAGCCCGACGCGGGGCTCGAACTCACGGACCGCGAGATCGTGACCTGGCTGAAGTCGGACGCTTAACCGACTGCGCCACCCAGGCGCCCCTACCCTGCTTTCTTCTAAAATGGACTAAATGGGTTTGGTTTTAATACGTGCTCTCTGCTTGACTTGTTCATGCCCCCTTTGAAATAACTTGCTGGAGTATTACTATTACAAGTCAGTGTCTGGTCAGTGCCATTGCCCATATGTATTGAAAGGTCCCTCTTCCCACCCAAAATACATTTATATCTTAGTATTTTATTAACAGACACCTGTGGCTTTCGTCCAGGGGCTTTTTAAGTTTAGCATTTTCCTCTTGAATTTTGTGCTTCCCATCCTGCCAAAAGAAAACAGCCCAGTATATTAATTATTCAGAATGCTAAGCAGTGATGATGCTGCAGACATTTTCTTCTGTATTGACTTAGCTTAGGCATAACACTAAGCAGCTTTATTATTATATGGAAGGAATTTACCTTCCAGAATATTTCCTCATTCTTTGCTCTAATTACTTTCTTAACAAATTATTCTGATAGGGTTTGCAACAAATGATTTTCAGAGTAGGTATTCTCCTTAACTCTTGCAATTCAAATAAAATTCAGAATATATCCTATTTACTTGTGAGTAAATAGTGAGCTCAAGGTATCAGTTACTGCTTAGGGTATCTTAGTTACTTCTGTCTATCTCTATATATCTTCACCTCCCACTCCCCACTGAGCTCTGGATAACTGGTAAAACCAAGCATGGCCATATATAGCAGACTATAACCCTGTGGACACTCAGTCAAGCAGCTGCCACAACACCGTAACAACTTGCATAGCCTAGACACTTGAGTTTTGTATTTCGAAGGACCAATGTAAAGTTCCAAACATCCACTCTACCAAAGTGTGTAAGCCCTGCCTAGGCAGTTTTCAGTGACAAATTCTTTCTGTGGACACTGCTGTCTGCCTTGAGCTGCTGTCCATCAGCCTCCAAAAATAGAATGCACATTCTTAGACCACTCAAGTGTCAAGGAAAGGAGGTTAATGCAACATTTATACTCCTGGAACCCCTACCGCAGGACAATTCCAGATTGAGAAACTTAAGGCCTCACTGGAAAAGCAGGGTAAAAAAGGCCAAGAATTTAAGTAAATCTCTATAAGCCCTTCTAAGTAGATTTTATGTTTGCTAAACTAAACTAATGAAGTTGGCATGCTACAAAAGGAGTGGTATTTTGTACACTTTAAATTGCAGTGAATACTACTACATAATAAATTTCTATTTACCATTATTTTCTGCTCTCCAGCAAATTAGCATCTCTTTCTCTAGCAATTTTAAATTAAGAAGCTTATAAATTTGTCCTGCTTTGTTATATATGATGTAAACAAAGAAGATAATTTTTTCCCAGTGTCTGTCTTTGACAGAAAATGTATTTAATACGTTTCTGATTTTATTATTTAACGACATTGGCTCCCGTTTCATGGATCCCAGAGATGGACTTTTCCATTTTAGCTTCCTAACCACTACAGGAGCTGGGAGTCTCACTCCTAAGACTGTCCTGTAGATATGTCTACTCTTGCTCTTTAATCACTCTATGTTCCCTCTTCTAATTTCCCAAGAAAAGTAAATGGAATCCTCATGATTCTGAAAACGGTATACAGAAGCAAATCCATATTTAAGACAATTCTGTTAAATGGAAAATCAGGGTAGGGAAAGATTACTATAACATATTATTGAAGATGTTAGCCAGTAGAATCCCAAGGAACACCAGTTTTTGTTAAGATACCAAAACAATCTTAAAGCGAAAGGGATTAAGAGGGTCACTGGAAATCATGGTTATTAATCTTCTTTTCCAAATGAAATCAAGTCAGAGAGAGTGTCCAGAGACAGACTGAGAATCAAAGCCTTGTGTTTACCCTAGGTCTTGTCTGCCATCTACATACTCAAGGCCACAGCAATTAAGCTCATGTTCCAGGAGAGAATACTGTCCAGCCCATCGAAGTAGCCTCTAAAAATTAAGTAAATGAACAAGGGAATAACAAATATTACCGTTTTGGGTTCTGGCTTCTGAAAGCCCTTTCCTGGGATGTTCCTGTTGTTTTGTAACCTTCTTTCTCTTTCCTGTTTTAGCTCTAACTCAAGCTGGTGCCTGGGACAGATGGGAGAGGAAAAGGATGAAAATTCGGGTTTCTGCACTCATAATCTCTAAAGAACGCCCAACCCTTTTCTTAAAGCTCAGCAATTACATTTTAATACTTGATTAATAAAAGGATACCAGATATATATGGGCAATCAGGTTTTAAGGTGTTAAAATATAATACAGTTAAACCAGTAACACTAAAATACAGACATTTTTTAAATCTTTCTTGGGTAATTAAGAATGTACTTTAAGATCTCCTAGTACCCGAGGGTCACTCTGAATATCAGTATTAATATTAACTCTTTTTTTTTAAGAGTCTTACAATATTTCTTTAACATTTATTTATTTTTGAGAGACAGAGAGAAACAGAGCACCAGTGGCAGAGGGGCAGAGAGAGAGAGAGGGAGACACAGAATCCGAAGCAGGCTCCAGGCTCTGACCTGTCAGCACAGAGCCCAATGCGGGGCTCGAACCCATGAACCGTGAGATCATGACCTGAGCTGAAGTCGGCCACTTAACTGACTGAGCCACCCAGGCGCTCCTAATATTAACTGTTAATAAAGAGTTGTGGTCAACTGAATGGCAATTAGTAGGATTTGCTATAATGAAAGACAGTATTTACCAATTTTCAACAAGAAACAATATGAAAGCACTAACACTGTAGTCCCATTTCGTTTTAATTAGCTGGTCTCTCTTTACAGTTATGTGTTCAATGCCCAGTTACATCATCAGCCACTAATGTCCTTAGTAGCCGTGTGCTTTTATATCTAACAACAAAGTTCTCTTTGTTTGAAGTCAGTGGCTTCTGCAGAGAATTGAGTCTCATTTGACAGATAATATGGAAGAGTTGTTAAGGACTTGGGAGTCAAGAGAGAGACAGGCTTTGAGAATGCTGCCACTGACTAGCTGCACTGTGTCAATCTGGACAAACTGAACCCATCTAAGCTTTAATTTCATCTGAAAATGGGGGGGGGGTAATATAGTCAACTACTAATAGGGTTGATGGGAAGATGTTAGGACAGAAAGCCTGTGAAGTACTTTGTGAAGTTTCTGCACACAGTAAAAATTTAGGAAATACCATTATTAGTGTTAGGTTGGCTATTAATTCTCTTACTTCTTTCTATTTATTTGGGACCTTGAATTCTAATTTCCTAATTCTTTGGTTGCAAAGCATGTTGACAAGATTTGGAAATGTTGATACAGGTGAAGCTTTCTGAATCTAATTCCAGAGAAAGGACATTACAAAGACAGAACAGAGGAGGCTGGATCCTGGGACCGCCTAATCTTGTGGCTAGCCTTAGAATTACCCACGACCACCCTGTCAGCTCCTGCTGCCCTCTCTTCACCGCTGCCTGGTGAGCTCCTCCACTTCCAGCTGCAGACTGTTTATCTTGTCTCCGAAGTCCTGCTTGAACAGCCGGTTGTCCAACTCAGCAGACTGGCGGTCTCGCTCAGCCTGGCGCAATCTGGATGTGAGCCACATGAACTTGTGATAAAAAACAAAAGCCATGGTGGGGAGGAAGACCAAGTTTACAACACAAAATAAAGCAACCCAAGGAAGAAGGCATGGAGAGACGTGGCGGGGTGGGGTGGGGTGGGGGGGACAAAAAGCTTTGCAGGACACGGGAAGAAATTATATGAGGGAAAAAAGATGGAGAAGAAACAAATTCCAACGAAAAGTAAGATGAAGGTGAACCAGGCAGAGGAAAAGTTGATTTTCCAATTTTTTTTATTCTAGTACTACAGTTTACAGCCATTAGATGATAAACAATAAAACATCACTTTTTAGAAAATCCATATCCAAAGCCAACCTCAAGTACACAGTAATTAAAGTCAAATCCACCTTTTGTTTGTGTTTATTTCCTAATAGGTTTGGTACTTCATATTTCTGCTTTACACACATAACTGGAACTTGCAAATGGGCAACTACCTTATTATATGTGGAATTAGAACATGTTCCTGGTCCTTTCCCTAAACCACAAATTATATTAAATCACGGACATTACACATTAACCCTTACCAAGGCTTTTCGGGTGTTTCTATAAGGAAAAGCCTTTGCCAGAGTTTGGCCATCTCTTTCCTTTTCCATTCCCACCAGGTTGTGTGTGACTAAGTGGACAAACAACTCAGCACCGGGCCTACGTAAGATTCCTGATCGTATTCTCTGGAGAATTCTAATGAATGTTTTCTTCTATATATCCCATAACTTTGCACCTATAAAGAAGCATGTTCTAAAAGGTGAAACCTCTGGGGCTCTATATAATAGAATTTGAAAGCATGCTATCTGTAGTCTTTAAAATGTTTTATTTTAGTGTTTGAGCACTCCTCCCAAATGCTCATAGAAAAGGCAATTCATCACCACAAAAGGTTGATGAAGATAAGAACAGGTGCAAAATTATAAGAACTAAAATAAGTTCAAGAGCACAGGATATTCCATGAGGTTAGTCATATGCTCTTTGACTTGACTTTGGTTCAAGTCTGTAAGGACCTATAGAAGCACAAGTGAAATCTATCTTACTCTCTTAATTCTGGTTTTTCCAAGAAGAAGGTAAAGAGTTTCAAAAGCTGGAAGCAAAGGGGGGTTATCTTTGTTCCCACCTAAGCAGCTGAAATGCTGCAAATCATACCAAAATGAGAAAAAAACATTTTTTTGTCAAGACTTTTTGAAGGAATGAAGGCTTATGTACAGCCTGTTCCCCCATATCAAAAGTCATTAAAAAAAAAAAATCCAAGTATTTATAGGCTTATTTACAATGCAAAGCCTAGAAAGGGGTAGATCTGGGGTCACTTAGAAAAAGAAGCCCTGCTAATTAATCACTCTTGTGGTTATCTACTGGGAATGTTTGTTTTTAGACTAAATAATAATAAAGAGTTTATTATGTATCTATTTCCTACCTTGAGATGGTTTTCTAATAAAATTAGATAGTTTCCTAGAGACTAGCAAATCCCCATCTGAACAGAAAGTAACAGAAGCTCTTAAGTCAATGTTTCCAGCAAGGAATGACAGGTGGGGAACCATCACTCATGTCTATACCTTGTTGTCTTTGCTTCAAAAGGAAAAGCAAGATAGATTTGAAAATTGTGTAGTGTTTTTTTTTTGTGTTTTTTTTGTTTTGTTTTTTTTTAATAGACGAGTTTTTCATTAAAATTGTTCTCTCTGAGCTACCTAAATAGGAAGTGGCACTGCAGGAAAATGGCAGAGGTAGAAGATGACAAATATTAGGAGGGTTTTCCAAGCTTCCACATTATTACGTTATCATAAGTTACCTAATCACTACCTTTATCTCTATGTACTTTAAAGAAATGTAATGATGCGGGTTTCCCACCCCCTCCCCCCCCAAAGTCACTAAGGCAAAAAAGTTGCAAGCAATCTTGGTTACTGAGAATAGAACTGTAGTGAGATGCTAAGTACTTATCCGTGGCTTGGGGAGTAAACCTACACAACAGAAGTGGAAAGGGGCCAGGGCCTAGGAGACACAGAGCTATTTTAGGAGAGTGCTAGTCCATACGCTGTCACCTCCTGTTCACTACGTCGCAGTGTCCGAGCAGGCTTGCTGGTACACACAATGCACCTAGAATCTGACATGGTCAGGGACTGCTTGTAAAGGCATCAATAAAATCTGCACACTGGGTTTTAATTAATTCCCTAGGCTTTTCTTGTGTGTGTTTTTTTTAAATGGTGTGTTTATCGGTCAACTCAGAAGTAATTTCTCAAAGTTTATTTGGCAATTAATTGAGAACTTATACTAAGGTTTCTAACTCTGGGGAGAAAATAAAGAAGAAAAAAACCCACAGCCTATATATCAAACTGGTTTTTTTTCCTTTCTTTTTTTTTTAAAGTCCCAACAAATTCAAAGTCAATTTTTGGTGACATTTTATGTAGAATCAGAGCCTAAATGTAGTAACTTCCAGATTTCTTTCTTTACAATTAACTTGTACGTCAGACTTGCGAGGTGACCACTTGCAAAGTGCCTAATGATGTTTGGGGATCAGTTTATTCGCTGCACTATTTAAGGTCTTTGCCTGTTTCACCAAATCCTTTTCACTAAATTAGTAAGATAAAAATAAAAATGGAGTGAAAGGGGAATGAGAAAATGAATAAACGGGAAAGACAAAAATAACAAGAGAAAAAGTCAGCTTAATATATGAAGAAGGAAGTCATTGTTTTAGTTCTGTCTACTTTAAGTGCCACGTCAAAAAACTATCAAAAAATAATTTGCACAACATTTCAAAAATACAACTTATGAACACCAAAATTAATCTGTTAAATCATAAACATGTAAGTGCTCATGAGCAAGCACTTAGAGAATGTCCTAGTTAGACCTGATACTCTTTTATTAAAAACCAGTCAAACCAGAAGTTTCAAACTTATTCGCTCATTTGCAATTAACTTGTGAGTTACCATGAATATGCAGTGCCATTTAAGACCACCCCCTGGTCAAGCATCATCTGAATAAAAGAAGTAACCCATTCATCCTTTCATTCATGCACGGGCTAAGCGAACATCTCGCATGTTTCATGGCACTGAGGCAGATCCAACGAGGGAACTTAAAGAATTCATTAACTAACCCTGAGAACTCACACTCTCATCAGAAGGTACACACACACACACACACACACACACACTAAGGCTGTAACGTGAGGCAGAAAGTGAGAAGTAAGCATTATGGGCAGGTATGGATATAAGGCTCTGGGAATTCCAACAAGGGTCAATGGGTAGACTACTGTTATCAGAGAAGTATCGGAGGAAGCTTTGGAGAGATGGCATTTGAGTCTGAATGTAAAAAATGTATGTCAAGAACAAGGGAGTGGGAAGAGGAAGGGCATTTCTAGTTGGTGGGTCCACTAGGGAAGGAATGGATGGGGAAAGTGGAAGCATGTGCAGGGACCAGCAACTGTGTAGTTTTGCTCAAGTAAAAGAAGGGTGACCAGTGGGTGTTAAAGGTGGTATCACGGGCTGGCAACACAGAATGACCGTGGGTGCCACAACTCCTTCACAAGAGGACGTGTTTCGGGCAGACTGAATTGTAGGTACCAGTTGAAACAGTCAGAAGACGAAAACCCAAGACTGGTCTCCAGAGGGGACAGAGCTGGAGACAGACAAATTTAAGATAGCGGGCAGGGGTGACAGTGGGCACACAGAACCGCTCAGAAGAAAGGAGAGACAAGAGGGAGATGGTGGGGAGGAGAGAAATGAGCTAAAGCATTAGAAGGGCCCTCAGCACCCCTGATATCACTAGCACCAACGCATTCCGAGACTTCAATGATGAAGAAGAAAATAACAACTGTAAACATATTTAAAAGTGCTTTCATCCTCACAGGTTATCCCTCCTCCAACATGACACTGAAATGGGATTATGGAAGAGGGTTACTGTTCTGCTGTTCAAAACAGTCACAAGAGGCTGAATATGTTTCTTAAAAATGTTTTCAGTGACATCTTAAAGAAACAAAATTTAACTGGCTTTCTACCAGCATGCCTGGTGTTAAGTTGGGAGAATCTCATACACTTTGTTTGCCAAATGCAGAGCACACTTCTCTTACTTCCAGCACTAAAAGCCCCAAGTGTTTCACTAAAGAAACAGCACTTTTACCTTTGTTCGAGTTGTTTGATGGTAGCAGCCATCTGATTAGTCTTCTCTTCCAAGCGACTGTTTAATTCACTTTTCTGTTTCACTCCTAAGTCTGAACTCTGTTACGGAAAAGAAGTATGAGTGATGTACATATAACATAAAGTCCTGAAATAAATCACACTTGCCTCTTGAACCTTACGAGTAAGTGGGAAATAGAGAAATAGAAATGCTCATATATTTGTATACCAGTTAATTTCCTGATGGAGAAGAAACAAAAAACAATGTTTAAAATTAATATTGCTGTAAGCATCTTTGCCACAAAAATGAACATCAGAAGGTTCATCAATTTATCACATTTCAGTATAAAAGCTAATGGAATACAGAACTCAGTTGGCAGGTTAGGCTGGAGAGTAGAAATTATCTTATGGATGTAACAGACCCCCTTTCCCATTACAATCTGAAAAGTGACCATGGCTTTCCAGAACAGCAACACGGGACCCTGCAATGGTCTGATTCCCACAGTGGTTTATTGGCAGCTAGCCTCAAAATGAGATGCGACTCTGGGAAGCCCAGGGATCTTGGAGAGCCAGTGAGCCTATTCCTCTTATTCCCCCTACCTGCAGCTTAAAGGCAAGTTCATGCTTGAGAGCCCTGAGATCATCCAGCTGCTGTCGCAGAGACACAAGGGCGTCCTGCTTCTCACAGACATCCTTCTCCAGCATCTTCATAGCCAATTCCATCTCCTGTCGCATGCTGATCTGGATCTCCAGTTCTTTTTCAACATCCTGCCCCCAAAGGTAAATAAACTGCTTATTCTCTTTCATCAACTAAGTTCAAACTCTGCAATTCCAAAGGAAAAGGTGTGAACTCTCAGGTCTGAATATTTTGGCAAAATAGCTACAAGTTATCATTCAATGCAGAGACATTAACAACAATAATTAGGATCATCACAAAAATATTTACTCAATAATTTACAAATCTGAAAAACTTGGTAGGTCAAGATACTGCTATTTAATCTGTGTAAAATATGCACATACTTGAGACACTCCGTGATAGTAAGAGAAGGGATGTCATGTCCTATTATGGAAATGTATATAGAGTGCTACAGTAGCTACCATAAAATGAAACAGATGCAGTTCTCTTCAATGTGGATGTTACTGACATACTTAAGAGCTCAAGAAACCCAAAAGATACTTTAGGTCCCCAGCATAAACATTTCAATAACGGGAATGATCGATATGGCTAACTGAATTTTTATATTCACTTAACATGAAACCCATTTTTGTTTCAACCATTATTAGTGCAACATTATTTGGATGATCAAAGATACAAAGACCTGAGGTTCTTCTGCATCCATGCTGTGCCTTGGGCATATCTAGGACCTACTTGCTTGGTTTCTTTTCTTTTTTAACAAACATATATCTTATTGTGACATAAGGAATGTGGAAAATTTTGTGTAAGATTTTGATTTTGATGTGCCATCTGAGGTACTTCTCTGTGCATGGGTAGCATGGTTAAATGAGACTGCTTCTTAAAATGCTGACATATATTATTTCTAGAATCTTCCTCATAGAAAGTGTTTTGAGATCTAATCCATAAACACGTAGAAGGAAAATGATAGTCATTTCAAGGATACTAAGATTATATTGCTGTTTTCTCAGAACTCCTGAAATTCTATTCTTACACTGTTAGTTGGTGATAATTTTTAGTACAAAGCAGGTCACCTTTATTTGCAGGCTTTTCCCTATTTTCAGAAACACTATTGGTGGGGGGAGATCCTTTTGTCTGTCATATTATCAAAATTGCAGAAGTTAATATATCAATACCATTGATATATTAATATTAATATACTAATATTAATATACTAATACTTATTAGTATAATAAGGGGTGTATTGATATACTAATACTTATATAAAATCTGTTACAAGAGTATTATTCATTATTATACATTTATGCACACACACACACACACACACACACACACACACACACCCTCTAAGGAGACAAATCAGAATCTTCACAGGGGTTTGGATCATAAAGTTTAAAAAAGTAGGTCCCATATACCTAATGTTCTTGTAACAGAAACTATAAAACTACAAAAGCTGTCTCAGAAAATGGACTGAGAAAGCATTATAGGGAATATGGGTTCAAAAAGAGTGAGAAACGGGGCTCTGGGTGGCTCAGTTGGTTAAGTGTCTGACTTCAGCTCAGGTCATGATCTCACAGTTTGTGAGTTCGAGCTCCGCGTTGGGCTCTGTGCTGATGGCTCAGAGCCTGGAGCCTGCTTCAGATTCTGTGTCTCCTTCTTTCTCTCTGCCCCTCACCCACCCATGCTCTGTGTCTGTCTGTCTGTCTGTCTCTCTCTCTCAAAAATAAACATTAAAAAAAAAAGTGAGAAACATACACCTGAAACTAATGTAACACTGTGTGTGACCTACACTCAAATAAAAAAATTAATTAAAAAAAAGTCATAGAAACAACTAATTAAAGTATCATTATAAGAGTCACAGAAGAGCTCTGTATGAACAATATTCTCATTAGCAAATATGATATGAAAAAATCCACGCTAAGACTTAGCTAAGAGGGTTTTCTAGATGTCATTTTAATTGAGTCAGATAATTAAAAATTTCCTACCATTTTTAAATATCTTATTTTTTCATTTAATTTTTTAAATGTTTATTTATTTTTGAGAGAGAGAGAGAGAGAGAGAGAGAGGGAGAGAGAAAGAGAGAGACGTGAGTAGGGGAGGGGCAGAGAGAGAGGGAGACACAGAATCCAAAGTAGGCTCCAGGCTCTGAGCTGTCAGCACAGAACCCAAGGCGGGGCTCAAATCCACAAACCCCAAGATCATGACCTGAGCCGGGGCTAGATGCTTAACTGACTGAGCCACCCAGGCGCCCCCAAAATTTCCTATGGTTTTCTAATATGCACTGTATTAATCAATTAGCAGCTAGCCCTTCCTATGGAAGAAGGTAATATCCTTGGTTAAGAGTGTTTTATACAACTAATGCCCAGTGAAGGTAAAAATCAACCATATGAAAACTTGCCTTTATGTAGAACCATATTCACGATAAACATACTCAAAATTAAAAAAAGAAAAAAGAAGAGTGAGAAACAGTTTTTTAGGATCTATAAAAATCTGTTAGGTCACTATTAATGTTCCTGACCCTGGTCTGTAAGGTCAAACCTCTCTAAGTGGGCCTTTATGTTTAATGGGTTTCTGAACTACTAGAACATAAGTGAAGTTTACCAGTCGCAACTGTGTCTCCTCCTTTAAATGCTTTCTGGCTTCACTCAGTGCTTGCCCATCTGAAGTTCTGTCCTGCTTAGGACCCTTGAAGAGATACATGAAATAGTAAATATATTTAAGGATTAAAAAAAAAAAAAACCCTGTACAGCGTTAGCTGACACTAGTACTGCTGTTTAGTAAGGAAAAATGATTATATGTGGTTAAACAGGTGTAACAATGAATGAAGACAACAAAGAGATTGAAGAAGCTTAGTAAATAAAAAATTCTGTTCTGAGAAATCACAGTTGTTTTCACAAAGTCCACACACTAAAGCCAAACGCATTACTCACAGCAAACGACTTCATCCCCACTCAGAGCCTAGTTGCTTCCTTTTTAGAAATAATTTTAATAACTATGGATATTTGGATTCTTAGGTCACAGAAGGTTAGAAGTATGAAGATAAAAGGGAGTGGGGAGACACTAATACTTTCAGGGAGAAGCAACAGATGCCAGTGACATCATAATAGCAGAGAAAAAGCACCCAGAGCAACCTGGAAACATTTAAGTATAGGTGCTAGAAGCTCTATCAGTTCCAACAGTCCCTACGGTAGCATCACTGTAATTTAGTACAGAATTGCCACTGTTGGTAATTATGATTTTCAGTCATCATAAAGGGCTAAATGTGTTAAATTATGTCCTCTATCTAAGACTGCTTAGAATTGTGTAGTACATAAAAGGTTTGCAAAAAAATCTGTATAGACATATATAAAAAGTTTGATACTTTAAGGGGTTAAGTTATCTGGTAAACTCATGTACATGGTAACTCCCAGTGGTACCAGATAAACACTTCTTACAAAATAGTACCGTGGACTAAAAACAATGATATATTTAATAGAATGAATATAACCCTGAACTACAGTGCAAATCATTAGTACAAAACAACAAGAAATTGAATGAGACCTGTTCTTGGAATCTTTAAACAGATGTAGGTGGCACAGAAGCCAAGGAGCATCTGTAGGAGAAGGTGCCTCACCCTGGCATAACCTCCATTATTCACTCGATTCTACATGGAGTCTTAGTAAAAACAGCATGCTATATGTCAAGTAGCTATATGTTTGCTACTTCCAAACAGTCCTCTAGAGTAGAGGCCCTCCCCACCGCCCCGCTAACATGTTAACACATCTCTAGGAATGTTTTATAAATCCAGTAAGGTTAACCTTCCGATTGGATTCCAATATGTAGGAGCTTTCCTCTTTAACTCGTTCCATTTCTTCTTGCAAGGTAATAATCCTGTTGTTTGCAACTGCAAGCTGTTGAAAAAATTTAAAAGGTAATCTTTTATTTTTCTTTTTTAACAGAGGATAAGATAATTCATGATCTGCTAGGACATCATTTTCAGGCTTGAATGTTCTTAGAAGGAAATAAAGTTATCTATGGCTGCATAAAAATGTTCTCATGGTGTGGGAAGTTAGGAAAAATATTTTTAAACTAGGTTAGGTAAAAATAAAAAATATCTACTGTTGCTTTTTGTGTAAACTCTTTTTCAGGACCAAAATGTTAACTTAAGATTGTTTACCTCAAGGGTATTCTCATGGGTAACTTATATTTTGTTATAATACCTATTTCTAAAATGTTTAATAAAGAGGTCACCTTGGGGCACCTGGGTATGTCAGGTGGTTAACTGTTGGACTCTTGATTTTGGCTCAGGTCACGATCTCACGGTTTGTGAGATGGACCCCTGCGCGGGCTCTGTGCTGACACCATGGAACATTCTTGGGATTCTCTCTCTCTGCCGCTCCCCTGCTCGCACACACGCAAGTATGCATGCATGCATGCTCTCTCTCTCCAATAAATAAATAAACATTATATAAAAAAAGAAGTCACCTCATGCCTTGGGATTCATCTTACAAACGATACATAAGAACTTTGATAGATGATTTTTAAGAGTAAAAAAATGAACTAAGTCCTCGCTCTAAAAGATACCATTAAGTATCAAAGAGACTTTTTTATTTCCGCACCTAAACAGGTAAGGTAATGTTATTAGCAGTACACTGCTAAGGGGAAACATTTATATCCCCATTCCAACAGGAGGGGATCTCCTCATGAGCAGTGAGCATAGGTTCTGCTTAGTTCTGGTTCTAGTGCGTAAGTACAGAGGAACCTGGGCTCAGGCTGCTTTCTAGAGATGGGTCTGGAAGCCCATTTTTCCCTCTGCTCCATGGGCCTCACGGTGCATAAAAAAGTTAACTCTGGACAAGTGGGTCTGCTTTCTAGATCCAAAGACACCCTCAAATGGGTTCTTCCAAGATTTTAACATCAGAGAAAGTTTTAGGAAACTATGTCTGTATCTCCAAGTGGGCCTTCTAATTCAGCTTTATCAATAATAAAGTGGATATTTTTATATCATCATCTGTTTATAACTTCTCACTTTATCACACTGATTCATTCAGGAAAAGAAAAGAGGGTTTTTTTTTGTTTTGTTTTTTTGTTTTTGTTTTTTTACTGGCCCTCTTAAATCCAAAATATATGGAAAAGAGATCTGGGTGGAAAAGACATCCAGATATAGATATATAGAAAAGAAATGAGACATATGGAAGAAACAGATCTGATTTGCCTTTTCTATTCTTTATAAAGCCTATACACAGTGCTTACCTATCTCTACAAATCCAAGGTTTCAATAAAATAAATGTTACTGGTAAAATAAGTACATGAATGAATAAATTAGTATTGCTAATAAAATAAATCTAGGTCAGAAGGACAAGTCTTGTGACTGAGGGAATAAAATTAATAACTATATTTACTGGGTGCTTATGATGTGTCAGACACTGGTCTAGGCCTTCATGTATTACCACTTAATTCACACAAAAACCTTACTATTATTTTATCATCCCCATTTTACAGAGAAATAGATCAAGAAATAGAGGCTTAAGTTATTGGCCAGGATTAGAAAGTTAGCAAGTGCCAGAGCTGGGACATGAATCCATGTAGCCCAGCTCTAGAGACCATGCTTCACTGTTGGGCCTTATTGCCTCAACAGAGGAGCAGCAGAAACACGGCAGAACATTTCTATGCAGAGTATTTCAGAAACTTTGTAGAGGGGCACCTAGGTGGCTCAGTCAGTTAAGCCTCCAGCTTGGGCTCAGGTCATGATCTCACAGTTCATGAGATGGAGCCCCACATCACGCTCTTTACTCTCTGCTGTCCACACACAGCCCGCTTCGGATCCTCTGTCCCCCTCTTTCTCTGCCCGTCTCCTGCTGGCGTGTGCGCATTCTCTCTCACTCTCTCAAAAATAAATAAACATTAAAAAAAAAAAAAAAAAAAGCTTTGTAGAATAAAATTCTAAGGACCGTTTCCATTAAGTTTTAATATAATTTAAGAATCTATATCCAAAAGTGAAGCCCACAAGGCTGAGAAATAAGGAAGGTGTTTGAAAGTTGTAACAATGAAAATGTTCTGAAGGAAAATGTTTAAACAGCATCTTCCTGACCAGTGCTTGAACTTGGGTTTTATTTAGACCAAATCTATCTCACAGTATATAACAGGGTAGTTATAATCAGAAATACATAAGAGAAAGTCTTTGTCACCAGAAAATTTTATGTAACATTTTTCATAGAAACGTCTAATGCTATTGAAGAAAAAAAAAATGTGGCTTAGCCGCTGGCAAGTTAAAAAATTTCTTTATTAATCAGAAGCGAAAATGAGGTTAATATTTATTCTTATTTTGGGGACTTTCCTAAGGATTTTCACATATATATTCTCCTGTGATCTTCAAAGCAACAGTGAGGCTGAAAGGGGAAGTATAAATACCCTCATCTGCCAGTGAGGGATGGGGCCTCCTGGAGGTCAAGTGACTTACTTGCTCAGAAGCACATGACTCATAAGCAGCGTGACATACAAGCAGGGAATGCTGGTGTTCTGACCAGAGCTCTTTATATTATCTGCCCTACCACCCCAAGGAGAAAATGAGATCCTTGAGGGTGGGAGCTTGCCAATCTGGCACACATCAACCAATGCACACATAAATCTCTCTCTAGCTCTAGCACGTAAGCAGTACCAAATGTTTGTGAGTGAACAAACGAACATCAAGCTATATGCTAAAGGTTAACTCTAGGCTAGCCCAGACAAAACATTCATGCAAAAGAAAGCAAGATATCTGACGGGCCCAGGTTCTACGCCTTCATAGTCCAACTGGATAACAGACACCCCTGAGATAAGCCAGCTGGCCATTCTCAGTCAGAACAAGGGATTATGTCCTATTACAGACATTATCTGAAAAAGCCAAGTCCTTTATTTTCAAAGTTCCATAGAAATGACTGGTTCCACTAGTGCACATTATTAAATTCTATGTCAATCAAAGTGTTTCCAAAACACTTACCTCCTCTGTCAGTTTAGTGTTGGATTTTTCTAATGCATCCACTTTTGCCTGAAGGTTGTTTACAGTAGCACTGTCAAGAAAGGAAAAAAAAAACCATAATGGTTTCTCTTGAAAAACAGAATATCCTGTACTTTCCATTTAAACACTCATCACATTTATCATTCATTGTCTAAAGTCCACAATTCGTGATAGAATTGCAGGTTCTAAGACAGTTTACAAGTGGCTGTGTGTCTTAACTGTTACATCCTGGCCACTGAAGCTTGTATTTAAGAAGTACTTGTTGGATGAAATTAAGGAGCTGATGCACGGCACAGTATATAATAATAAACTACATGAATTAAGTGCTTGCCATACACTGAGCACTTTTCTAAATTATTTTATTTACATTATTTCATTTACTCCTTTCAACAACCCTATGCATTAGGTATCCCCAAAGACAGATAACGAAGCTGACGCATGAAAGAGTAAATAATTGTCATGCTTCTATTTCACTATCAAATGTAAGCATACTTCTGCTTGACTAATATCTCCATTAATTCACTGTAGTCATTATTAGTTCTTGGTCTCCAGAGAAAATATACTTAAACTGCTCTTGAATTTTCTAGCTGGAACCAAGACTACTCAAAATTTATACTGATACTGGTATAATCATATAATAGGTCTTACTTTATTAAAATTGTTATCTTTTTAAAAGAATTGTAAGCAAGATAAGAGTTAATGGATGGAGAGATCAATTTTTCTGAATTATTCAACAGTCTTTAGCATAACAAGAACATCAGTGTACTTGAGAACACCAACAGAATTTGGATTGCTCTCCTCACGAAAGAGGAGATGGTTTCATGTTCCGGAAGTTCTGAAAAATACTTAGTATTTGGGAAATTAATGGTAGTGATGGCAAAGAGAGGGTAAACTAATACTATCAATTCAATGTATAAATGACAAATCCAAGGGACCAACAAGATTAATCAAAAGGTCCCAAGGCAATGAGTGGATTACCCAAGATCACTCTTGAAATATGTGGCTGGATCTACTGAACCAAGAAGGCTGCTAGTTTCAGCTGGGTATGTCACATGGTTAAGAATTTTTAACTGAACATAGTCAATCACTAGAGTTATAATTACATACTAATCTCAAATTGCCTTTCACTAAAGGTCACCCAAACAGTTAAATGTCATTTATTTAGTGCCTAGCTCAGTGCCTGGTAAGCAGGAATTCAATTTATTTTTATCGAGTATTGTCTGAATTTATCACATGGCTCATCGGTTTACTCTTTCCTTCCTTTGCAACAAAATCCCCAGTAAAGTAAAAATATTGATTCATTCTTTACTTTAGATGTCTGTTGAGTTCCTCTACATAGTTCTTCTGATCCAGAATTGCAGTAATTTGGCCATCTCTGGGATGGGAGGGGAGAGTTGGAGGAAAAAACAGAAATAAAATAAATTCCATTAGAAACACCAAGATCCTCCCTCCATTAATCTTTTCATATCACAGAGAAAAGAAAATTGTAGCACAGAAACCAGAAGACAGACCTGATGTATAATACCCTCAAACAAGAAAGACTCAGAGATTTAAAAATGAAACAAAAAAATTCTCCATATTAATAAAACCTTTGCTATAGCTTAAATCCCTTAATAACTTAGGTTATAGGTATAACACTATAATTTATCAGAGGCATTTAAAAAATAAAAATTTTCATCTCACAACTGGTAGCCTTTTTAGCTTTGCTGGTATTACTTATAACAACGACTCTCCTGTGAGATCAAGACCTGAGTGGGGATCAAGAGTCGGGTGCTTAACCGCCTGAGTCACCCAGATGTCCCTCTGAGGTCTAATTTCTAAGGGCCATGTGGATATTCTGAAGTAATTTTACATTTCCAAGAGATGTAAAAGCAGTGCTGAGTTTGCGTTTATTCTTCACCTCATTACCCTGAATGTTAACATTGTACATAACCCCATATCGTATGTTTAATATTTCAAATTTTAAGAAATGGAGAATGCAATTTTCTGATCAAGAAGGCCACTTTTTCAAACACTACTTCAAGAGAAGGAGCAAGGGATTCCTTTTATAAACCTTTTTATTTTATTTTGTTAGCCCCTGAACCACACAGTAGAAAACCACTTAACCAAAACCCTTTTAGGGCTTAGCATGCACAATAGTCAGATGCTTTTGGCAAGATTCTATTAAAGCTATATCATCGGAAATTCTTCCAGCAAGTGTGTTAAAGCACTACTGCTGTAAACATTAAATGCTATCGAAGAACATTAAAGAGAAAAGAAATTTAATTTTCTTTGTACATACCCTTCACTACCTTTACTGCTGTTCCCATCCTTGAGATACATTGAAAAATCTATAACTCCAACCTACAAAGAGAATTTTCAGAATTTAACATAAAATTAGATACTTTTTCCGAGGCATAATACAATTATCTCTTTCTGGGCACTCAGAACAGCAATGAAGTCATGACAGTTATTAGGAATTTTGATGAAAATGTAATGTTTTACTTTTATAGGACCAGAAGACCACATCACGCAAGTCAACAGAAGATTTTAACAAGAAAGTCAAGAGAATGCTTAATATAAATTTAAGGTTTAAAGTTTCTTTCTCTTTTGTGTCTTTCAAGTATTTTGCTACTGAATCCCTATTCACTTACAGGAATAATAGTTTAAAAATGATAATTACAAAGAGAATGCACAGTTCCTTAAAGAAGTTTTGGAAAATATGGATAAATAAAAGGATGTAATACAAAACACCCATAGTCCCAACCACCCAGATAGGACCACTGTAACAATTTGATATCTATTCTTCCAAACTTTCATTGATACATTATGTCTAAATTTTTTAGGACTGCCATGTCATTATTCAGTTTACTTATTTTTTTAATACAGGTCAAAATATCATATTTCCTTTTCCATTTTCTTAGAGTAAAATGTAACAGAAATTTGCTGTAGTATTTCATAGAGAAGGGGTGAGAACGAGTCAGAATGAAAGCAACAGCTTTATTTAGTAAGCAATTAATATGTGCCAGGCCCTGTACTAGGTGAATTACATTACTAATTCTTTTATTCCACACAA
Organism: Panthera onca; assembly: GCF_046562875.1. NCBI lineage: Eukaryota > Metazoa > Chordata > Mammalia > Carnivora > Felidae > Panthera > Panthera onca. Next base: position 57,007,707 of record NC_138342.1, on the reverse strand, counting down.
TAACTATAAGACATAGATATAGATACTCTTTTTTAAATCCCTGTATTTCAGCTAAGAAATGTGAAGCATCAAGAAACTACAAAATTTATTCAGCTAGAAAATAAAGAAGCAGAATCTGAACCTAAACAGTTTGGCTTCAGTCTGTATTCTTTTTTTATTTTTATTTTTAAAAATTTTTAATGTTTATTTATTTTTGAGAGAGACAGAGACACAGTGTGAGCAGGAGAGGAGCAAGATGAGAGGGAGACACAGAATCTGAAGCAGGCTCCAGGCTCTGAGCTGTCAGCACAGAGCCCCATGCGGGGCTTGCACTCACAAACCGTGAGACTGTGACCTGAGCCAAAACCAAGAGTTGGACGCTCAACTGACTAAGTCACCCAGGTGCACCAGTCTGTACAAGATATTTTAAACAGGGGTCACAGTCAAGAGAAAAGTTGAAAAACACTCATAATACATAAATGAGTCAAATTAGAAGAAAAAACAAAGTAATTGCTTATATTCACATCAAAATTTTTAAAAATACTATTCATGACTCACAGAATTTCTCTTAATTTGGTTGGTGTAATCTGATCAACCCAAATTCTGAGCTAACAAAACTCAAGAGTGATGCACTTCGTAACTGAGCACATTGTGCATACCTGAGAGTCCAAGTCTTCTCCTTTCATACAGAAATTGGCATCAATGACGTTGAGACCCACCAAGAGACCAGCAATTATGGCTCCTTCTTCTTCCATCATGAGGGCGTTGGGTTCATAGAATTCGCTGTAAGAGAAATCCACAGAATGCTCTGTTGTAACAAAACCTCAAGAATCCAATGATGTAATCACGAGACAAGCAGAAAATGCTGGCCTCATAGTTGAATATGGGTACTATGAAAATAGAGAAAAGGTTAAAAAAAGGGGGGGGGGATGGTCTGAATACTTTATTTTAGATAATAGGTGCATGAATAGACTCTAGATAATAGACAGTCTAGCTGAAAGAGAAGTGACCAGAATGGTAGTTTCACTGAAGTGATTATTTATACTTTCCCCACATATTTGTATTTGAGATGCAAGGGATGATTTTTCCATCTTTAATGCATCTTTAAAAAATTGTTTTTTAAAAATTTGCCTCGGAGATCTGCTTTATTTGTAGGTGGGTGTGTATCACATTGTTGTTCTAATTTGCATTTACATGATGGCTAGTGAACTTATGTATATATATATATATATATATATGTATATATATATATATATATTTTTTTTTTTTTTTTAAAGTTTATTTTGAGAGAGAGAGAGAGAGAGAGAGAGTCCCAAGCAGGCTCTGTGCTGCAAGCATGTGGGGCTCAATCCTATGAATCATGAGACTGTGACATGAGCTGAAATCAAGAGTTGGATGCTCAACCCACTGAGCCACCCAGGTGCCCTTACATTTATATTTTTTTAAAGTAATCTCTATGTCCAATGTGGGGCTGAACTCACGATCCTAAGGTCAAGAGTCAGTCACATGCTCTACCCACTGAGCCAGCCAGGCACCCCTCTTTTTAATGTTTACTAGCCATTTTGATTTTCTCTTGAGAAACGCCTGTTCAAATTCTTTACCCATTTTTACATTTGCTCATCTATCCTTTTTTGAAAAAAAAAGAAGTTTTTTTAATGTTTATTTTTGAGAGAGAGACAGAGCACGAATAGGGGAGGGGCAGAGAGAGAGGGAGACACAGAATTTGAAGCAGGCTCCAACCTCTCAGCTGTCAGCACGGAGCCCGATGTAGGGCTCACACTCACAAACTGCGAGATCATGACCTGAGCTGAAGTTGGAGGCTTAACCAAATGAGCCACCCAGGCGCCCTTGCTTTTTTCTTACTGGATTGAAGGAGCTCTTCACATACCCTGATTCATATCATTTATTCAATATATGTGTTACAGATATCTCCTTTCACACTCTATGGATTGCCTTTTAATCTTGTGTCTTTTGATGAATGAAGTTCTTCATTTTAATGTAGACCAATGTATCCATTTTTTCTTTAACAGGGAGAATTTTTTATGTCTTGTTTAAGAAATTTTTGTCTACCTTATATTGTCTTCTAAAATTTTTACTGTTTCCTCTTTGCCATTTGTGTCTATAATCCATCTAGAACTTTGTGTGCTGTTTTTAAATTTAATGTAACATGTCAACTTCCTGTCTTATTGCATCTGGGTAAATGCTAAGGTTGAGTCAAAAGCCTTTCCTGTTTTCTGGGGGTATTAAGTTTTAGCCTACCCTACAAAGGACCATATATATGCCACAGTGACAGACTGAACACATGTAATAAACATCTATTCTTGGGTATGTGTGTGTGAGGTATGGGAGGAAGTATTAGTTGAACTATGTGAAATTGTCATGAAACAACTGTTTTTGATCTGCAGAAACAGCAAATTTATATGATTTGACCTCATGTAAAATATAGAACATAGCAAGAAAAGAACAAAGTTCAATAAGATGTTCATACCTGAGAAGTTCCTTCTTATTGATCAAAGCTTTCATGTATTCTGAGAGTTTCTTTTGCATTAATGCCAAACGAAGCCAGGCTCTTCCTCTGCCTACTGGTGTCCTACAGAAACACATGAATCCAACAACTACAAGTAGCAGAGATAGAGGCCATAGTGGGACAGATTCACTTACTCTTGTTAATAGTCCCCAGTAATAACATGCACACCGAGGTGCTCTTTACAACCTATTCTCCCACATTCCTATGTGAGGAGTTCTGTGTGGGCTGGTGGGACTAGGGGTGTGTTTGGGACAACTGCTCTTGTGAAGAATGAATTACTGAGACTACAATTTGAAGATAAAAACCTCTGGGAGGCCCAAATGAAAATGTTCTATCACATTAGCGTCGGTAAATCCTCATAAACTTAGTGTGGATCATGTAATTGTCCAAATACTCGCAATGTGGACACAGTCCATTTAGGCCTCTATCTGATTAAAGTTAAACCAGTTTAATTTGGGAAAATGATCAGTCCTCTTTTTGAGTTCTGAGGCAGGTTCCCAGTGTCAGTTCCTGAGGTCCACTTGACAACGGTTTTAATCTTGGCTCTTAAAACTTCATTGAACACATTCTTTTTCTTAGTTGGGTCTAGCATCCTCCCTCCTAAGATCTGATTTCTTGAGACTCTAACTGATTCCCACAAGTACTTTTTACAAAATAAGAAAAATTTTGGCATTTTAATATGAATGCAACCTCTTTTAAATTAGTGGTAATTATCCCTCACAGACACACTTCTCTTAATATTCTATATCAGCAAGTCTCTTGTAGTAGTACATATTCATAAAACAGCACGCATTCTGGACTGTTATGAAATAAATGATTATGGTCATCATTATCTTTAGACTTGAAGGCAATGGTTAATGTTTTCCTAGCAGAATTCTGGACCTTAAACTTACTTAAGTCCTGGAAGATCTTTAACACTTGCTGTTATCTCTGCAGCTTCTGGAACAAGCTTTTCTACCAGTTCTAGAGGCCCCCAGAAGGATTTATTTTGTCCAAGAAAAGTTTTCTTAGCTAAGGTGATAAAAACAAAGCAATGTTTTAATATCCCTTGCAACATAAACATTCCCTCCACACACAAACACATATACACACTTCTCTCTCATCTATTTAATCCTTTTTATCAGAGAATTAATTTCTGCATTATCAGACAGTTCTGAAATTATTCATGCTTTCAGAACAGATAACATTTTGTAAAAACCAAAAATCCCCCACTCCCCAAGACTCAGTCCTTCCTCTTTCAGGAAGAATTTATAACTAGACCTATAATAATAACAATAAAAGGCTTTAACAATATAGTACTTAAAGCTGTGTGGTATTAGTGAAGAAAAGAGTCCAATGGGAAAGAATATGTAACCTGGAAACAGGCTATTAACGACTGGGGAGGGAGCAGGAAGGAAGCAAAGTGAACTAGACCAGGTTCTGCCCTCAAAAGCTTATGGTCAAGTGGAAGAACACAGAAGCAAGACTCAGGAGATATGAATTCTAGCACTTGCTCTGCCCCCACTCACTGTGTGACCTTGGGCAAATTACCTCCCATTCTAGGCCTGTTTCCACCTGTCCAACAGAACTGCCGTATTGGACTAGATACTCGTAATGTCCTTTCCAGCTCTAGCATTTAAGGATTTAAGCCCTGCATGTCTTTTAATTCAACCACATCCCTGTCTCCCTGTCTGTGCTCTTATAGGGTGCATTCCAATAGATTAATATTATTAATTCAAGCCTCTTATTTGGCTCCAGAAAGAACACTTTTCTTGAACACGTATTGCTAGAAAATAGCTGCGTGCACATTTGCATTCTGGGGCCATGGCCTACCCTTCAAGCCGTGTTTCAGGCAATGTTCCATCACCACGAAGAACTGCTGGAGGGGTGCATAGTCTGAGTCCAGAGTTCTTCCCAGGTTCAAAGCTGATTCAATCAAGCCCTTGATACTCAGCTTGGCCATGTTCATCAGGTTCATGCGTTCGTTAGCCATGAGATAATTAGGATCTACGGCCAAAGAGGGAGAGGATGGAGCCTGGTTAGTGGAAACAGCACATTTAGAAATTCAATGTTTCATTGTGTTGACGTTAGCATCGAAGGTGCAAAAGCAATGGTGGGTAGGACTGTTGGGTGTCTTGGCAAGAATGGAGACAGTGGTTTTGTATTCTCTGCCAAGTACTTGCTGTTAAAAAAAAGAAAGATGCCAGTTTCCCTTAGGAATATCCTTGATGCAACAGTGAAAATTACTTATTTTATCAAATTTCAACCATTGAGTACAGTCTTAATAATCTCACCACCACCTCTGCCCTAACCTAACCTGGGTGCCCATCCTAGCTCACTATTGCACAACCTTCACACTGGTCTCTGTGATTCCACCCTGGCCCTGCCCACCTCGTTCTCTACACAGTTTGTGAACTGTTGTAAAAATTAAAGGCAATGTAGAAAAAAAAAGTACTTAAACTTTGTTCCAAGTATACGATTGACATTTATGTTAATTAGCATTATTATTTAAACTAAACATTACATAAACTAAAAATAATTAACCGTATTAACTCCCAAAATTTTAAGACTTAGCATAGAGTGTGATAAACTATTTGATGAAAGGGACTAAGTACCACATTTTATCCGACAGAACTCGGCACAATCCAGGCACCTTCTACCTTCACTTACTGGGGCCTACACTGTGCCAGGTACTGTGGGCTGCTTCTGACAGTTACAATTTCAATCCCTCCTTATGTCAGGCTGTGAGACAGTTACCAGTAGCACCAACTTACAAACGAGGCTAAGAGTGTGAAAGAGCCAGTCCCTGGGCCCAGCCAGTAAGAGACAACAAAGCCAGAGTTCCAACTATATAAATCTGGCTTTGTTGTGCTGTTCTCTGAGGTAGTAGTTTTAAAGAAAAAAAAAGTCAGAATTGGTATATATAGTGCCATTAATTCTTCCTTGCACAACAAATCAAATGTGACTCTCTTTCCTCAGGGCAGGTAAGTGTTGAGACCAGAATAAGCTCACAAGGTGAAATGCACAACAAAACTACCCCCTAAAACACAGCCGCTAAAACCAGTTTTATCAGACATTAATTCCCAACTTTGTCACTGGCATTTATGTGCACTCCAGTGTTTCTAACCTCCCATAATCACTGGAAGAAATGAATGGGATAAACGTGTGTGGGTGTGCATAAATGTTTGTGGACAGCAACTAGATTCTGTTTAACCTCCCAATAGATGGCAAGAAAATGTCACTGGAGAGTTGGATTGGAGACTCTTGCCAGAATGGTGATGGATTTACACTTCTACATTGCCTCATGTCATTCTTCTTACAATCAGTAGCAACATGTTCAAGACATCTGTTTGTGGCCTGGGGTGCATAAACCATGCAGAAAGATGAACTAATGCCTAGGGAAATTAAATTCCTAATACCTCGGACGACTTAGTATGGTGCTATACCCTATTGAACTAATCTACATCAAACACAAACAACCCATTCATTCTTTAGAAAATACTGCTCTCAACTTCTGCACTACTAATGTTTTGGCCAGATAATTCTTTTTTTTTTTGAGGGGGTGTGGGGTTGTTCTGTGAATTAAGTTTAGTAGCAACCCAAGCCTTTACCCACTAGGTGTCAGTAGCATCCTCCAGTTATGACAACCCAAAATATCTCCAGATACTGCCCAATGCCTGTCTCCTGGAAGACAAAATCAGGTTGCTACCCCACTGAGAACCACTACTCTAAACAAATAAAAGAAGGTCAAACAAAAATCAGGGTAATTTGACATTAGGCATAAAAAGCTCAAAAGACTTCACTGCTCATTATTAATTACTTAATGCAGAAGGTAAAATGTTTATTATTTAATGCTTATTATTATCATTTTTGGGTTGAATAGTATATAAGAGTATGGGCATTACAAATCATTTTAATTACGTTTCCTGGTTAGTACGGAATCAAACTACTGAAAATAATTAGTACTTAAAATTAATTATTTCTTTGTTCCATTTTGTAATGTTGGGTACTAGTAAAGATCACCAAATCACTAACTTAATTTGTCACAAAATAAAAAATAATCTATTCAATCAGTTTGTTACTTGTCTTAAATCGTACTCGAGTGTAAAATGATTTTGTGGAACGAATATATGCTGTTAAAAAGGGTTGCAGTAACCCAAAGGGAGCATGGAAGGACTTCTGGGGTTCTGGTTTTTGGTGTGAAATTGTTGAGTGTGTGAAAATTCATTACACTGAATACTTACAATGTGGTATTTCCTGTATATTTTATAGTTTTAACCATAAAAGTTTTCATTTTCAAGTTTTGTTATATTGTATAACCCAGAAATTTTTTTTTTTTAATGTTTATTTATTTTTGAGAGAGACAGAGACAGAATGCGAGTGGGTTAGGGGCAGAGAGAGAGGAAGACACAGACTCCGAAGCAGGCTCCAGGCTCTGAGCTGTCAGCACAGAGCCTGACGCGGGGCTCAAACTCACGAGCTGTGAGATCATGACCTGAGCCGCAGCTGAACGCTCAACTGACTGAGCCACCCAGATGCCCCCCAGAAAATGGTTTTTAAAAGTGCATGGCTTTCAGGGGTGCCTGGGTGGCTCAGTTGCTTGAGCGTCCGACTCTTGAGTTTAGCTCAGGTCGTGATCCCAGGGTTGTGGGATCCAGCCATGTGTCGGGCTCTGCACTGAACGTGGAACCTACTTAAGATTTCTTTCTCTCTCTCCCTCTGCCCCTCTCCCCAGCTTGTGCATGGGCTAAAATAAAAAAAAAAAAAAAAAGTGAAAAAAAATGCATGACTTTCACAATGTTATGTCATATTTTTTCTAGGAGAAAAATAACTAAAAACGTTTAACAATGCTAACATTTAACACTATTATTTCAAAATCTGAACTTCTGTTCATTCATTCATTTTTTTCTATAAATAGCGACCATCTACTGGGTGTTAGATATTTAATGCTGGGATTCCAGAGATAAAAGACCTAGTTCCTGACATCAAAGTGCTCACTATTTATCAAACTTGGTTTACACAAATGTTTGGAGAATGAAAACAGGGCAACTTACAGAGAACACTTGAAATTTCACAATAAACATTACCATCTTTGACAAAGATCAATTTTATTTCAGAACAAATAAAATTAAAATGTTTTTATATTAGGTCAAGTATCCTCTTTCTATGGAATCAAATATAAATTTTATATAAATTTTAAGGCTAAGATACTAGATGCGATATTAATGTAAAATTTCAGACACACCGTATACAAGTCTAATACAATTTCTTCTGCCACTGGATGTGGAAAAGTTTGAGAGTCTGTGTAAACGTACTGTAATAAGAACACTAACAAAAGTATACACAGGATATTATGAGAATATGCACAGAAGAAAGCTACCTGACCTGGCTCCCTTTTTCCTTCAAAAGAACTTTTTTTTAAGTTTATTGATTTATTTTGAGAGAGACAGAGACAATGTGAGTAGGGCGAGGGCTGCCAGCACAGAGCCTGATGCACGGCTTGAACCCACGAAACTGTCAGATCATGATCTGAGCTGAAACAAAGAGTCAGATGCTTAACCGACTGAGCCAGCCAGATGCCCCTTCCCTTCAAATTTAAAGGGCAGGTATGTATATATTAAGTTCTCAGAGATGAGGCTATTTGGTTTTAAAAAAATATTTATTTATTTTGAGACAGAGAGTGAGAAAGAGAGAAAGTGAGAGACAGTGGTGAGGGGCAGAAAAAGAGGGAGAGAGAGAATTCTAAGCAGGCTCCATGCTGTCAGCGCAGAACCTGATTCGGGGCTCAAACTCACAAACCGTGGCTTGAAGTCACAAACTGTGAGATCATGACCTAAGCCGAAATCAAGAGTCAGATGCTCAACTGACTAAGCCACCCAGGCACCTTGAGACTGTTTTTTTTTTCTCCAGCTAATAAAATGTTTTTAGTCACTCTGTAGCATTTTAAGAAAATTAAGAAATACATATTAACATGGCTAATTCTGAACACTGTACTGAAGGTGAAAGAATGCAATTAAAGAAGATAAACAAATTGGAGACATACAACCTGTGAAAGAGTGGGTCAAACATTACTCCTCTCACACGTTCTGATTCTACACCCAGAAAATCAAACAAAATATGCAAAAAAATATAATTCATTAAGGTAACATTGTACAAAATTAATATACAGACATTATTAGGTGCCATACACATCAGTAACAGAGGGTGAGACTTTTGAGTTCAGTCTTTTTTTTTTTTCTTTTTTTTTAATGTTTATTTATTTTTGAGACAGAGAGAGACAGAGCATGAATGGGGGAGGGGCAGAGAGAGAGGGAGACACAGAATCTGAAGCAGGCTCCAGGCTCTGAGCTGTCAGCACAGAGCCCGACGCGGGGCTCGAACTCACAGAGTGTGAGATCATGACCTGAGCCGAAGTCGGAAGCTCAACCGACTGAGACACCCAGGCACCCCAATTGAGTTCAGTCTTAAAGGACAGAAAGCCATTGGTTTGGCAAAGAGCTGGGAAGGGAGCAGAATGGAAGGAACAGCTGGGGCAAAGGCACTGAAGAATGAAAAGAACTTGGCACACTAAGAAAAACAAAATGGAAAAAGTGCCACAGTTTATGGTACATATGAGTAAATGCTGTGAAATGAGATGAGGGAAATAGGTAAAAGAGAGACTGCTAAGGATCTTTGTTAAGGAGTATGGATTTTACTTTATCAGTAAAGAGTTTAATGAGAGGTGTGATGTCACAGATTTGAATCTTATTTCTTTTTTAAAGTTTTATTTATTTAAGTAATCTGTACACCCAACACGGGGCTTGAACTCATGACCCCAAGATCAAGAGTCACATGCTCTTCCGCCTGAACCAGCTAGGCGCCCCACAGATATGAATTTTAGAGAAGCCATTGTCACAGCCACATGGAAGACAAACTGGAAGGGTGTTAGAACTCAACGCTGTGGAGCAAGTAAGGGTCTCCTGCAATAGTTGGGGAGAGAAACAATAAGGGAAGAGCCGTCGGAGCTGTGGGGAGAAGAGGGAATTAATTAGCTTTGGGGGCTGTTCTAGGGGTAGAATGTCAGGATTTCAGGACTTGATGACCACTTAGATGTGAGAGGAGGAGGAGGAAGAATGGAGAGTAATTTTCTAGTTTTGGTGAATAGATGGGTAGGGGTACAAAGCACCATGGTGGGGAACACACCAGGAGCAGTGGACTGAAGAAACTACAGAAATGACTATAGTTACAATAATCAACTATATTAATTGATTTTCAAACCAAAGTTCTTTCAAGAATATGTGTATGTTTATTATAGGTCTTCAAGACTGCTAATTTCTATATGAGGAAATATTAATGAACTTTACAGAGTAATGAGGCTCATTTAGTTAATAGTGATGACAAAAATGAATCCAAAGTCACATAACTAAGAGTGACACTGAGTCACACTGTTCTGCAAACCCATCATCTGACCAAGACCCCATTCCATCTCTTTAGTGAAATGACTAATGTTCATACGGAGAAATCTTGAAATATTTTAAGAATAATTGAAGAAAATTAAGTTATACTTAACATATATTAATATTAAGTATGTTATATTGTACCCAATTCTGGGTAAGTTGGGAATAATTTGTATGTAACACAAGCAGTTACTCTTTAGAATTTCCTGGTTATTTGACAGATCAAAAATTTAGACTATATGAGAAACAAAAGTTGCCATACAGAGATTTTCAAAAGATACCTAAGAACATTAACATGAGATTAAAAACGACAAAATAACAAAGATATAGAGAGGAAAGCTTACTGTGTTCACAATGTTTGAAGGCCAATAATTCCTAAATAAATCTATTTTCAACCTTTTCTGTAATATTCCTTTTTTTAACGTATTTATTATTATTTTTTAAGTGTTTTATTTATTTTTCAGAGAGCACGCAAGTGGGGGAGGGGCAGAGAGAGAAGGGGACAGAGGATCCAAAGCGGGCTCCGCACTGACAGCAGCAAGCCCAATGCAGGGCTCAAACCCACGAACCGCGAAATCATGACCTGAGCTAGACAGACACTCAACCAACTGAGCCACCCAGGTACCCCTGTACTATTTCTTAAAAACTGGGCATAGAATTGCTAGTCCTTGATAGTGAACAAATTACTGAAAGCACTAGAAGATCTTATAATAAAACACAATTTGACTATTCTAATGACACTTGAGAATCATGAACTTTGACTCAATCCTCATTTAAAAATAATCAATAGATGGGGTACCTGGGTGGCTCAGTCAGTTAAGCGTCCAACTCTTGGTTTCAGTTCAGGTCATGATCTCATGGTTTGTTCCAACCCCATGTTGGGCTCTGCGCTGACAGCGTGGGGTCTGTTTGGGATTCTCTCTCTCTGTCCCTCCCCTCGCTCACTTTAATAAATAAGTTCTCCAAATAAATAAGTAAACCTAAATAGTATTAAAAAAATAATCAATAGATGGGGTGTCTGGTTGGCTCTGTCGGTAGAGCATGCAACTCTTGATCTCCGGGTTGTAAGTTTGAACCCCATGCTGGGTGTAGAGATTAACTTAGAAATAAAATCTTTTTAGGGTGGCTGAGTCGGTTAAATGTCCAACTTCAGCTCAGGTCATGATCTCATGGTTCCAGCCCCAGGTCGGGCTCTGTGCTGACGGCTCAGAGCCTGGAGCCTGCTTCACATTCTGTGTCTCCATCTTTCTCTCTCTCTGCCCCTCCCCCACTCATGCTCTGTCTCTTTCTCTCTCTCTCTCTCAAAAATAAATAAAAACATTAAAAAAATCTTTTCAAAAATGTAAAAATAATCAAGAGTCTTAGGACCCTTAGATTATCTATGTACCCATATCTATCTATTCTCCTTAATGCCATTCCAAATACCATATAAAATTCTACTCGATGGGGCGCCTGGGTGGCGCAGTCGGTTAAGCGTCCGACTTCAGCCAGGTCACGATCTCGCGGTCCGTGAGTTCGAGCCCCGCGTCAGGCTCTGGGCTGGTGGCTCGGAGCCTGGAGCCTGTTTCCGATTCTGTGTCTCCCTCTCTCTCTGCCCCTCCCCCGTTCATGCTCTGTCTCTCTCTGTCCCAAAAATAAATTAAAAAACGTTGAAAAAAAAAAAAATTCTACTCGAGTAATAAAGAGGAAGTACACTTGAGTAACATTTTGTCTGGTTGAAATCTTAAAGACGTTAGTCAAGAAAATTTAACAACAAATTTGTTTATCCTTATTGCTACCTTTCCTTGGTAATAGCGTAATCAAAGATGTGCTTCACTAAAATCCATCCTTATTCTCAGGAACACTATATCCACCCACTACTCTTAATCTGTTTGATATTAATCACTTCTTTGTACCAATTAACTTATGACACCAGGCAAGGAGTCTCATTTCTTTGGGGCTTCAATATCCTCATCTGTGAAATGAGGGTTAAGCTTGTTCAGTAATTCTTTTATCTGGTGGAAACAACACACACCCATATCGATCCTAATGACTCCCTGCAGCACCAATTTTCAAGGGGTCGGGGGAGTATATTATTAACTCTGGAATGGAGAGAAAAAACAGGTTTTGGAAAACCCCACAAATGACCCTGATACCAAATGAACTAGATCCTTGCCACTGCACATGTAGCCCTGGCATCAAAATTGGCATCACCTGGACGCTTTTGGAAATGGGAGGCCTTAGGCTCCAATGGTACCACTGAATCAGGTTCTGCACTTTAACTTGACCCGAGGTGATCTATATATGCATTAAAGTTTGACAAGGCACTGACCTACGTGACTCTTCCAGCTCTAGCATAACTTAATTCCATGATTTCACAGAAGCTTCCTCAAAGGGCAACCAGTAAACACATATACCAGTGGAAAGCCCCAGGAAGAAGGGGTAATAAAAGATTAGAACAGAAATAAACAGCACATTAAAGTACTGAGAAAATCAATGAAACCTGAAGTTGGTTCTTTGATAAGATCAACAACTGACAAATATTTAGCTTGATTGACCAATAGAAAAAGAGAGAAGACTTAAATTGCTAAACTGAGGAATGAAGAGGAGACATTATTGTTGACCTTACAGAAACAAAAAGGATTGGAAGGGAATACTACTGACAACTGTATGCCAAAATATTAGACAACCTAGACAAAATGAACAATTTCTAACAAAGATACAGATCACCAAAACTGACTTAAGAAACAGAAAATCCATAACAGGTAAAGATACGGAATTTGTCAGTAAAAAAAACATCCCACAGAGGTGCCTCGGTGGCTTAGTCAATTGAGCATCTGAGTCTTGATTTCGGCTCAGGTCATGATCCCAGGGTCGTGGAATCAAGCCTCACATCAGTCTCAACATGGGCACTCTCTATCTTCCTTTGCCCTTCTCCCCTGCTCTCTCTCTCTCTCTCTTTAAAAACAAAACAAAACAAGAAAAAAAAAATCCCACAGAGAAGAAGCTGGAACCAGAGGGCTTCATTACTGAAATCTATCAGACATTCAAAAAAATAAAGAATGAAAATAACCCTTCATAAACAATTCTAAAAAACTGGAAGATGGAACATTTCCCATTTCATTCTATGAAACCAATTATTACCTTAGATCAAAATCAGGCAACTATATATAAAAAAACTATAGATTAATAAATACCTCTTATGAATATAGATGCAAAACCCTCAACAAAGTACTTACAGACCAAATCTAGCAACATATAAAAAGGATTATACAACATGGCCAAATGGTTTTTTAAATGACACCAAAAGTGGGGCACCTGTGTGGCTCAGTCGGTTAAGCGTCCGACTTTGGCTCAGGTCACGATCTCATGGTTCAAGGGTTTGAGTCCCACATTGGGCTCTGTGCTCATAGCTCAGAGCCTGGAGCCTGCCTCACATTCTGTGTGTCTCTCTCCCTGCCCCTTCCCCACTTGTGCTCGCTCTTGCTCTCTCTCTCTCAAAAATAAGTAAATACTAAAAAAAAATAATAAATGACTCCAAAAGCACAGCAACAGAAAAAACAAACAACTGGATTTTATAAAAATTAAAAAAATTTGTGCTTCAAAGGACATCATTAAAAAGTGAAAAGAGAGCCTACAGAATGGGAGAAAAAAAATCACATTATATCCAATATCTAGAATATACAAAGAACTCTTACAATTCAACAAAAGACAACCCAGTAAAAAAGAATGGGCAAAGGATTTGAACATTTTTTTCAGAGAAGATATACATATAAATGGCAAACAAGTACATGAAATAATGCTCATTGGGAAAATGAAAATCAAAAACACAATGAGATACCACTTCACATTCACTAAGATGGATGTAATCAAAAAAAATTTTTTTTAAAGGAAAATAACAAGTGTTGACAAGAACGTGGAGAAATTGGAACCCTAGTTCACTATTGGCAGGAATGTAAAATGGTACAGCTGCTTTGGAAAACAGTCTGGCAGTTCCCCAAAGGTTAAACCATAGTCACCAATATGACCCAGCAATTCCCCTTTTAGGTGTATAACCAAAAGAAGAGAAAACACATGTCCATATAAAACATATAAAGTTGCATGTTCATAGCAACTTTACTCATAATAGTCTAAACATGGAAATAGTACAAATGTCCATCAATTGATGAATGGAGAAATAAAATGTGGTATGTTCAATGAAATGTCATTCACAGCAATAAAAAGGAATGAGGTACTGATACATGCCATGTTATGTATGAACCTTGAAAACACCATGCTGAATGTAAGAAGCCAGGCACTAAAGGCCCCATGTTTAATGACCATTCACATGAAATGTCCAGAACAGGCAAATCTATAGAAACAGAAAGTGGGTGAGTAGTTGCCAGGACCTGGGGGAAAGAGGGATAGGAACTCAATGGTAATAGATATGTATAGGGTTTTTTTTTTTGTAGGGTGATGAGAAGGAGAAGGCTCAGTAGCTCAGTACTGGTCTTGTATAGGGTGATGAGAATATTCCGGTAGTTGTGATGGAGGTACAACTTTATAAATATAGTAACTACTAAATGATACAGCTGAGAGTGGTGACTCTTATGGTATGTGAATTATATCTCAATAAGGCAGTTCTTTCAAAAAACTAGAAACTTGCTGGAGGGGAGGGGGGCAGGGGGATGAGTTAAATAGGTAATGGGTATTAAGGAGAAAACTTGTTTTGATGAGCACGGGGTGCTGTATGTAAGTGATGAGTCACTAAATTCTTCACCTGAAACTTACTGTTACACTCTATGTTAACAAACAAGAATTTAAGTAGCAACTTGGAAAGAAAAAACAAACAAATAAATAAAATTAGGAAGATAATAACAGTATTAAAAAATTAAAAAATAAAAAAACTAGAGACTTAAGATATATAATAATGTATATTATGTATGGATCCTGATTTGAATAAACCAATTAAAAAGAGACATTTAAGACAAGCAACCTTTGAAAATGAGCTGAATAAATAGTAGGTACTATTAAGAAATTATTGTTAATATCGAAGTGCTTACAAGTGGTAAGGAATACTGTTTGGAGTTTTCTTTAAAATGCAGATCTTCTGGGGCACCTGAGTGGCTCAGTCGGTTGAGCATCTGACTTCAGCTTGGGTCATGATCTCATGGTTAATGGGTTTGAGCCCCGCATCGGGCTCTGTGCTGACAGCTCAGAGCCTGAAGCCTGCTTTGGATTCTGTCTCCCTCGCTCTCTGCACCTCCCCCGCTCATGCTCTGTCTCTGTCCCTCAAAAATAAATAAATGTTAAAAAAAAATTTTAAAAATAAAAATAAAAAAATACAGATCTTCTTCAAGATACGATGGGGTTACATCCCAACCAATGCATTTTCCATTGAAAATATCATAAATTAACACCTAACCTTTAACAGACCTAGCCTACCTTAAACATACTCAGTCACATTAGCCTAGAGGTGGGCAAAATCATCTAACAAAAGCCTATTTTATCACAAAGTGTTGAATACCCCATGTCATTTATTAAATACTGTACTGAGAGTGAAAAATGAATGGCTGTATGGCACAGGATGGTTTTAAGTGTATCAGATGTTTACCTTGTGACTGCATGGCTTGACTGGGAGCCACATTTCTCTGCTATTGCCCACCGTCATGGGAAAGCTTGGGAAAAGGTGAAAATTCACAATGTGAAGTATGGTTTCTACTGAATGAATATCCCTTTCACACCACCATAAAGTAAAAAAGTCATAAGTTGGGGGTTGTAAGTACTCCAGGAACAAAAATATGGAAATTGATGAAATAAGATCAGCAAATATTGACAATTATTAAAGCTGGGTGATGGCAACTTTAGGCTTCATTACTCTATGTAGTTGAAAACTTCCATAATTAAAAATAAAAAAGAGGTTCTGTTTTCTTTTGCTTCAGGTCAAGGTTTAACTGCCAACCTCCAATGAGAAGACTACCTCTATACTGTTTTCCCATCTCTGAAAATAACCAAAACCCCCTTCTGATTGGCATTAATACTGAACTGAATGATCTTATTTGGTGATTTAATGTTTCCAAACCATTCTTTTATATACTATCACTCATTCTTGATAAGGCATTGTGAACTTTATATGTATATCCTGAACAAAGAGCTCCTAAAACCCTTAAAATTTCCTAAGTGATAAGAGCCATAGAAACATCTTTTGTTATATGTGGTTTTTGTCCCTGACTCCTGAAATAGCTCCAGAGTTAAGGGTAAAAGAAGCATTTTTGGAAAGTCCCTAAGGATGGGGGCTGGTTACCCAGGAGCAATAGCCATGTGATTAAAGGGTTGGAAGTTTCAGCTGTGCCCCACCCCCCAACTCCAGGGAGGGGAGAGGGGCTGAAGATTGAGTTCAGTCATCAATGACCAATAATTTAATCAATCAGGCCTATATAATGAAACTTGCATAAAAATCCTAACCAAAAGGGATGAGACAGCCACTGGGTTGGTGGACACACTGAGGTGCTAGGAGGGTGAAGCACCCAGAGTGAGTATGGAACCTCTGCGCTCCTTCCCACACACTTAGCCCTATGCACCTCTTCCACCTGGCTGTCCCTGAGTTGTATTCTTTTGTAATACACCATAATCTAGCAAGTAAACTCTCTTCCTGAGGCCTGAGCCATTCTGGCAAATTATCAAACTTTATGAGAGGGTCACAAGAACCTCTGATTTAGACCTAGTTGGTCAGAAGCAGAGGTGATAACCTGGCCTAGCAATTAGCATCTGAAATGAGGGGGCACCTTGTAGGAGTAACCTCCTAACCCATGGAGTCTGCACTAACTCCAGGTAGATGGTGTCAGAATTGAACTGATGCTAGCGAATTGGTTGGTGTGGGAAAATCCCCCGCATAATTGGTGTCAGAAGTAGTGTGAGCAGTAAAGGAAAAGTGTTTTTCTTTTAGGCATCCACTATCTTTAATGTTTAAAAGATGTCCATTTACATACACTCTTTTCCAAGAGTTTCCTATGAAAATGCACTGGTTTCTTCTTCATTAGGCTCCCATATCATAATATAATCAATTTTTGTTTTGGGGGCTTCCCGAACTCAACACCACAGAAGAATACCTAGAAAATTTCCGGGAACATTTATAAGTTAGGACAACAGTCAGTCGTCTCTGTTTTGAGGCAACATAAGAAATTTAGGAGATAAGTACAAACCCAAAAGTTCCTTGCTTTGCTCAGCTTATTCCATAGAAATAGTTTAAATGTTGAGGGCACCACTGTGACTTAGGACAGCTAGAGCTCTGATCTAGAAGAGTTAGATCTCCATTTCTCACATTCCCTGACACTGGGGAAATTTCTCATTTCTTTACATTTTACCTGTAAAATGTTGGGAGAGACAATCCTCCTTGGCCCTCTTGTGCCATTACACATCTTTACTGGGTTGTATCAAGACTGCAACAAGACCGGGGCACCTGGGTGGCTCAGTCGGTTAAGCGGCCGACTTCGGCTCAGGTCATGATCTCACGGTCCGTGAGTTTGAGCCCCGTGTCGGGCTCTGTGCTGACAGCTCAGAGCCTGGAGCCCATTTCAGATTCTGTGTCTCCCTCTCTCTCTGACCCTCCCCTGCTCATGCTCTCTCTCTGTCTCAAAAATAAATAAGCGTTAAAAAAAAAAAAAAAATTAAAAAAAAAAAAAAAAAGACTGCAACAAGACCTTGACCACTCTTTTATCTGGGTCATCTGTCAGGGCTGTTTATGCAGCTGATAGTCATGAGAGGTGAGGCTTTCTTACTGCTTCCTATAAAAGCAATGGGTTCTCCAAAGTCAGTGTTCCTCAGCTGCAACACCCACCCACCACATGCAGAGCATCGTGCTGAGCCTTACGGTGTCTACTAGGTGGGACTTTTGTGCAAGACACCAGTATGCTGATGTTCAGGCTGTTTGCAGCATTATAAGTAATAAAGTCCTTTGTCTCCCACTAGGAGTCTTGTATCTTTTGCCAGTATCTAAGAACAGAATTAGACTAATTTTTCAGCTTGTAAGTAGGGTAAACTCCAGACCTGACCAAAAACCTGGAATAATCTCGATCTTTAGGTTAATGCCGGGAATACTGTACACCTGTGTTCCAAATGAGACACCACTAAATACTGTAGGATTTGAGGAAGACCCTCAAGGTGAAATCACAGAAAACACGGAAGAATGCATTCCAAAAGGTGGGAATGGGTGTGTGAAATGAGGTAAAGAGAATCGGAATGGCATGGGGAGAGCTGGCAAGCACGGGAAAGGCAGTCAGGTGACAGAGGTCTCTAAAAGCAGACAGGTAATGAAACAGGTAATGAGAACCACTCTAGGTTTTGAGCAGAGAGGTGGTGTAATCAAAACTTTGAAGATGATGAGTCTGAGAGGATTATGCACAGTGAATTTGGGCGGGGGGAAGAGGACCAAAACTGCCTACCATGAAGGACTGTACCAGTTAAGGAAACAGAACAGTCACGAACAGCCAAAGTTTTTGCCCCGTGAGACTGGAAATGAAAATGAAAAAACTGAGTAACTATTTGGGGGTAAAATCAGGTTGGTTTCAGATATGGTAAAGGACATTTATGTGGAAGTATTCTCAACATATTTTTTCACCACATAGCTGTAAATACAAATTAAAGTTTGAGGTTGGATAATCAATAGCATAGGGATAATAGTGGCAATTATTAGATGCTTTCACCAGAGGAGATGGTTTATACAGAAACAGAAGGATAAAGGGTTAGTTGCCCAGCCTTTGGAGGATGACAATAATTGTATGCAGGAAACAGAATCTAAAATAGAGCCATTTCAGGAAGAGCTCTCCTTCTTAGAGCTTAGTACCTACAGCAACTTTCAAACTAAAGGTCACACTCCTTAGTGGAGTATAAAATTGATTTACTATGTCTCACCATAGTAAGGTCATGTATTGATACATGTTCTAGAGGTCATGTTCTAGGTACATACAAATAAATGATGTATGTAGTGAGTTTTGATGAAAACATATTTTTACAGTGGGTTTTAAGTCAAATAGGTTTGAACTCTGGTGTAGTGGTCAAGGGCACAAGCTTTGGAGTGAGCCTGTGGGAGTTTGAACTCTAGTTGAATTCTACCCTGTGCGATCCTGGGAAAGTTTATCTCTTTTTTCTCTGCACTTTTTTTTGAGATAATTGTTGATTCACATGCAGTTCTAAAAATTGTAGTGGTTGTGTGTACCCTTAACCTAGTTCCCCCAAATGTAACACTTTGCAAAAACTAGAGTACATTATCATAACCAGAATACTCATATTGAATCACAGTTAAGACACACAACGTTGCCATCAACACAAGGATCCCTCATCTTGCCCTTTTAAAGCCAAACTCACTTTCCTCCAGCCCCCTACCCTCTCCTAACCCTTGGCAACTACTATTTTCCACTTCTATACTTTTGTCATTTCAAGAATATTATATAAACGTAATCACACAGTATGTAACTTTTTAAATTGGCGTTTTTTTCCCCACTCAGCATAATTCCTTATATCCATCCAAGTTGTTGGGTGTATCAATAGCTTGTTCCTTTTTATTGCTGAGCAGTATTCCACCTGGCAATTTTCTTCATGGGATAGGCCTCACTTTCCTCATTTATAAAACAATACTAGGGTTTTGAAGACTAAACAAATTAGTATGTTTTAAATATTTAGAAATGCTTGGGACATGCTAAGAATAAAACATTGTTAGTGATTAAAATTATTATGGTTTTCCATAAATATAAGTGCAACAATTTTATTTAAAATAAACCTTTACTCAATGACTATGTGACACAGTGTTACATGCTAAGAATATCTCTTAGATATGTTCCTTCCATTTTTCACGATGGCGGACATTAAGTCTTAACCCAAAAGAAAATGTCAAGGAACCAGTAAGCAATCTTGATCAAATAGTATTTCACAAAGGTGTATCATTTCCCTAATTCAAGTAACATCCCAACTATTTCAATGTTCAGATAGATGGGCAATAACCTGGACAACTGCAAATTCACTGAATCCATTTAAGAGGCTGGTAATGAGTACAGAAAGGAATTTAATATTTGAGAAACTAAAGATAGTAAATTATCCGCTTTTTTTTTTTTTTTTTTAAATTTTTTTTTTCAACGTTTTTTATTTATTTTTTTGGGACAGAGAGAGACAGAGCATGAATGGGGGAGGGGCAGAGAGAGAGGGAGACACAGAATCGGAAACAGGCTCCAGGCTCCGAGCCATCAGCCCAGAGCCTGACGCGGGGCTCGAACTCACGGACCGTGAGATCGTGACCTGGCTGAAGTCGGACGCTTAACCGACTGCGCCACCCAGGCGCCCCCGCTTTTATTATTTCATTTAATCTTCATAATTTTTTCGTGAGTTTCCAAACTTTTAGACACAAATTAATAGTATATAATGAGATGGGATGCCAGATGATTGATCAGTGTTGTAAGCAAGATACATTTTCATCCTCAGAAGACATTTCATATTCTGTTAGACAGGAGTGACAGACACACTGAATGTAAAACCAACAACCATTACTGTAAGAAATCAGTTTGCCAGAAGAAACTTCAATCTTGACAAAATTTAAAACAAAACAAAACCCAAAAGCTAATAGTTCTAATCTGCAACCTCCTAGAGTTTGTTATGTTAAAAAGCAAATTTTCAGGAGGCTGGAGGCCACTGTTAACACTTCATCTATTAAAAAGTCAACTGTTATGACACATCCATAATAACAGATAAGAGACAGAATTGAAACAGTTCAGCGGTAAAGGTCTCCTGAAAAGATCTACATACATCTCAGCTTTCTCAGATCTGAAACCAGAACCCACCCCAGGCTCTGAGTTGCTAACTCTGTTACATGTGGGTAATACTCTTTAACTCATGTTTATTCTTGTAACAAGCACTTTTATAAAAACTCTTGTTATGTAATAACATAGTAAAACTCTAGCATTTTACATAACTGAAATGAGGCAAGAGAAGTAGAAAATGATAATAAAAAAGACAGGGATGAATGACTCAAAAAAGTTAATGAGTAAAGCCCCTTCCCTTCCACCATTCTGATTGTCATTTTTTTTTTTAAACTCCATTCCAGATAGACTTTTCTGTAAATACGTTCTTGACCAACATTACCATACACTACATGACTGGTAATTTACTACTATCATCAAAGTATTGAGACAGTTCACATCTTCTGGGCTTTTTATGTGCTATACTGTTACAATTCACCTCATTTCCCTTTCTGATTTCACCTGTGGCAATCATTCACAAAAATTCCCGCAAAAACAAGATGAAAAAGAGGAGGCTGACTCTCACAGTAGGCTTGATTCTTTCAGTAGTACACTGTATTAAAGAAATGGAATTTTGTCAGGTTGACTCCTAGGGAAGAAGTATGCAGCATTTTTTTTTTTTTAGTACCTAGTCTATTAAAGGAATCGAAACCTCATACCTGTGTGGTGCCTGGTAAATAATAGTAATAGCAACTAACATAATAGTAAACGCTACTCACTGAATGAATCAACACCCTCCTCTTTGTTTTTCGTTGTCTGTGAACTGTCAATCAACTAGGTAATACTGATTTGCTTTTTCATCGAATTATATGTAACTGGTTATATTAAAAGATGGAATAAAGACATAGTTTGTGGGAAATGAGGTGAAACTCATAATAATTTACTCATTTAAAGTAAAGTGAAGAAGAAACTACTGGGCATCAGTAGAGACAGAATGCCTTAGTCTTGTCTGGTGTGACCAAATGGACTGAGTACAGTACCACCCCAGATCTCACATGGACACCAAGAAGTTTAAGACAACCTCTGTTCAAGGATATTACACTTGAACTAGGACGATAAACACAAAAAGGAGAGAACAAGTAAAAAGCCTTAAGCTCCAAGTTCTGAAGAACTTGAGTGAATGGAGAAATGAACGTGGGCCACAGCTGTCAAGGAGCACTTCCTTCCTGGAGCACGCATCTAGGCTAGAGGGCGGTGCCCCAAGCACAGCGGGGCGCAGGGCAGGTAAGGGAGAAGGGGAGTTAAGTGCTCCGGGTGGAATGCTGCAGGTACAAGGCAGGAGAGGAGGCTGACGACACTCAAGGCACTCAAGGCACTCAGGCACAGGCAATGAAAAGGCCAGTCTGCACAGGGCCAGTCTCCTGTGTGTGCTAGGAGAGTGTGTGCTGAAGCTGGGGGACGTTTAGTGCCCAGGCAAAGTGGGAGAATGTAAATGACAGAGTGCAGTGGAGCCAAACTTCAATTTTTCTATTTTTATTATAAAATGTATAAATTACCTTGAGCTCCCTAAAGTTTGGTGCCGATTTCAGAAGAAACGATTGGTTTAGGGAAACTTCATATATTGGAGCATATGTGCTACTTTTGAAAGTAATTCCACTGGAAAGTAATGCTAATACGGGACCAAGATGAAAGCGCTTCATGTTATGGAAATCTACAAATCAGAACAACATTCCAGACTGGATACTTCAGATTCCTGGGATTGGTTTGTTTTTGGCCACTGTGGAATTCACAGAAATATATTTTTTCACAAATGATAAAAACATGTGTTTACATCTTCCCAACAAATGAAAAAACAGCCTAGAAAAATTTGATATAATTTTGAAATAAAGTCCCCTTAAAACATTTATTATTAGGATATTTAACAAATATCCTAAAGGAACAGCATAAACATATATGCTTTACTTGGAACCACAAGGATAAAGATTTTAAGTGCAAGACTCTGAAAACCCTAATCCTGTACAAATGAAGTACCTGTATGGAAAATGTAGCAAATATTTTTATTACTCCAATTATTGCCATGGGAAATAAAACCTAAAGCTGACAGTCTCGCTTATGGAAAACAATCAAAAGGTGGTTAGAGATTAATAAAAAAATAAAAAAGAAAGAAATAAAGAAAGAAAAGAAAGGAAAAAAAGCTGAAAGATGTTGGTGTGGCACGCACCTTCTGTATCATCGCGCATTTGCTCCACCAAATCTGTCAAATCCTCCCAAGAGTCTTTGCAAACGGCAAAAAGAAAGGAAAAGAAAGATAAAATGTCATGCAAGCCAAGAAAGAAAAGTGCTATTAAAAACAAGGTTTCAAAAGGATAACTGAAAGGGAGATTTCCTAGAATTCTTTCAGCTTAACCCAGAGATTAACAGTGAAAACGGCTGGAAATACTCCTGAGAAGGGGTAGGACTCTAAGCAGAGACATCGACTACGACTATTAAATTTGTTTCAAAGCTAAAATCATTTCAAAGTTTCTAACAAAAGGAAACAAGGATTCATATCCCATAAAAAATAACAGATTTTTTTCCACTGAAAAGCAAGATTAGGCTCTTTGTATTTTAAGCGCACACATTGGCCTCATTCAACGTTTGTTTTGACCACTTCAGTGGAGCTGGAAAATATGTGGAATGCTTTTTAGAATCAGGCCAAATATGATACAAACTAGTGACTTTTCTTAAAATAACTGAAGAAAAGTCCAAATACCTCTCTCAAAACCCTCCACCCATACAGTTCTTCCCCAAACCAAAAATAAAGGAAAAGATGCTGCTTTGAAGACAGACAAAATAAATCATTTATAATTCAATACAGATGTGCCTTCAGTTCAAAGTATAGTACTCTCTCCTTTTTCTATAAATTCAATATTCCTGTACACAGAATATTCCATGTGAGGGAGAAGGACAGGAAAGAATGCGAAGATTACAAATATAATAGGTACTTCTGTGTCTTAAAGCTGTAAGATGACTTTGGAAATAAGAGAACCTATAGAAATTTTTCAAAAAGTACACCAGCTTCATCGTTCAGTAATTCTGAAGCTATTATATTGTACACACCTGCAATATTCATATTCAAACTCACAAAATCAGGTGAATTTTGTGTGTGTAAATATGCAGCAAATAAAGGGACATTCTCAGAGGATGAAGCATAACAAAAATGAAAATGGGCACGATAAGCCTTCCGTCTTGAAAAATGTATCACAGAAACCAGCACAGGATCTGAAGCAACAAGTGGGAATCACCATTTAGGAAAGGAATTTATCATTTGTCCTGCTTTTTCACTTGTTTATTATATCATCACTGTAATTCTTCAATTCAACTGGTTAATTTCTAGCTCTGCTGTGGTATAGTGGTTATTCAAGTGGGCTGTAAGGGCACATTCTAGTTAAATAAATAAATATATGATCACTTATCCTACAAAGATGTGCAAAAAACATACAGGTATGTAAAAAATTTCAGTTTAAATTCAGAAAACAGGGAAGCGGATGAGGATGTAATATGTGATTATGTTGATATTGTGATGTTGTGATTATGATAATATGTTGATATGTGATTAAAGTAGCAATTTTTGAAAACTATATATAGATAGATTGTTGGCTAGGCCAGACATGGGGACAGGCAATGTAAGAAGAATGCAAGTATCTGTAACCTTTTACACTTGTACTGTCTCCCGATTAAAAAGTCTAGAAATTAATAATTAGAAAACCAAGCGCAGATGTAGGGCACAGGCAAATAGGATTAAATCCCTAACTTGCATCAACATCCCAAGGAAGTCACCTTACAAAGGGAGGCAGGAGAGCACAGTTCTGAGAGCAGACTCAGGATCACTGGGGCTGGCATCCCAGCTCCACCCCTACTCGCCCTATGACCTTGTCCCTGTACTTCATGTCTCTTTCCTCAGTTTCCTCATTCTGGAAAACAGGGACAAGAACAGTACCTATCTGACAACACTGTTGTGAGGAGCAAACGAGTAACACACGCCAAGTCCTTCATGTTAATATTTTCCAGCCAAATATATTTTGAAATTCAGATTATTTTTTTAATTTTAGAAAGGCAAAATGGTAAATACTGAGGCCCAAGACCCCCCACAAAACCATGCAGAACTAGCAGGCTCCGGGGCAGCACTTCACAATCAAGCACATTAATATTTCTGCAGGAAATAAATGAATGTTCAAATTAAATAGGATAAATAAAGACTATAAATAACCTCAAATAAATTCAGGTCATGTCTTAGCACCAAATGAATTCAGGCGAATTTATGAAAAATGCTCTTGTTTTTCACAGCGTTTTTGGATTCTGCAATTGTGTATATGTATGTGCAAAGCACTTCGTGTTTCATATAGAAAAAGCATAATATAAGTGCTAGTTACTATTATTTTATAGTAAATTAGTGCTAAAATACATTACATATAGATATATTTCCATATATCACTTTCAATATCCTAACAATATGCTACAGATTTATATTACGTAGGATTATAGGTTTATAAGAATGTACTTCTTAAAAAAACTTTTTTTTAATGTTTGTTTATTTTTGAGAGAGAGAGACAGAGTGTGAACAGGGGAGGGGCAGAGAGCGAGGGAGAGACAGAATCTGAAGCAGGCTCCATGCTGTGAGCTGTCAGCACAGAGCCCGATGCAGGGCTTAAACTCACGAACTGCCAGATCATCACCGGAGCTGGAGTCGACGCCTACCGACCGAACCACCCAGGCGCCCCAATAAGAATGTACTCTTAACCATCACATTAGTTTACAGACTTCCTATGCTGACCTTGTGAAAGTCAGCAAGGTGAATGTTACCATTTATCCTTCATTTTCTTCACCTAGAATCTATATTTGTCACCTAATAAAATAAAAGTACCTAATTATCGAAATGAAATATAAAGATCCTCTGAGATTCGTGCACAGAAGAGCTCTGGAAAGTGAATTTCTAGGTAGGAATGGTTGGTGAGTACAAGGGACCTCTCTGACTTTCCCCTTCCATGTCCCATCTACAAGTTTCCCAGTCTACTCTGACCAGACATATTTTCTGTTTTGTTTTTAAAACAAAAAAGTTCTGAGTATCAGGGTGATGGAATCAATTTAAAAGAGCCCTCCTCCCCTGAAAGATAAAAGGCGTGTTTTCTCCTTCTAAAGTTGTTCTCCCCTTACCTCAGCACGCTCAGGATTTCATTGCAATAAAGAATGGATACTGTGCTGTTCTTTTACATTCCTCAAAGAAGGATTTACAAAATATTTTAAAAATTATGCTATCTGGAATATGTTCAAATTGTAATTGTCAAAACAACAATGAAAGTGTCTAATACATGAATCAAAGAAAGTACTAGCATGGATAACTCTGGTCTTTTCGCCAGAACGTTTCATTTTTCTAGGGATTATACTTTGTTACTCTCAGCATGTTTTTGCATGATCCAAAAATCTATGGTAACTTTAATTTGTGTCATAATAATACATATTCACAAGTTTCAGAGAGTGGTAACCTAAAGGTTTGCTAGTTGCTACAGAAGATAGTCCTGAATTAAAATCTTGCTATAGATAATGCATAATTCAGAGTTGTACCAGTCAGAACTATGTCAAATGTACACCGTAAATGTTAAAGTAAATAGTAAAGGGAGCTTCCAAGGTTACTCTGGCTAAACAGACAGCCTCATTCCCACTCAGAACACTGATTCCTTATGAGTGCATAGCTTAGAAATGCCAAGTGGACTGTCACTGTGTGTGGTGCCCTAAGTCTGGTAATGAAACATCAGGACCACCACACCACTCTAAATGCTTGGATTACATGGTTAAAAATGGTGCACCTAACAGATTCAGGAGAAGCATGTGAACAAAGACATTTTCTAAAGTCAAGAAATAAGAGACAAGGCTGGAAGTGTACGAGGGCCCCGAATTAAGGAAGCATAGCTGATCTGAGGTTTAATGAACTATTTTCTTGGCTATCGTTCTGTTTCAAGTCTAAGAATGAGTAAGTCAGCAAACTAATATATATGGCACTATAAATAACTAATTAGCAAGTACCGTAAAATATTTGCTCTTACAGAACATGGTGACTCAATGGCAGTGGCTGTGTGGCCTGGTAGGAGGGACCTTGGCTTTGGTACTGATATATATTTGGGGTAGGACCACTGCTCTCACAAAGCCTTGGGCCCTGTGTAGTTCCATCTTTTTTCTCTGATGAGGGAAGCAGCTGAAGCTCCTTCTCTCCTGAGAAATGCTTGAATGTGCTCAAAGTGCCTCACCATTGTTTATGTATCCAGGGCTGTGAGATCTCTCTTCTTGATAGATTCTTTTTCCAGGAGTCTTATAACTATGGACAACAAAGTTACAGCCAAGTTTAGAGAAATATGTAACCAAGTTACATTGTCTCCTTGATGCTAGGTGACTCTGATTTAGAGTGTTATTTTTAAAAAGCTTATTAGTTTCTTGGGGGAAAGCATTCTTGAAGACCCAACTACTGATCATAAAGCACTCTTCAATGGACTGTTATGAAAATGAAAGCTAACTCATTTAAAGTACTTAGCACACCTTAGATTCAATGTGAACTTTACCTTTACAAGAAACTAACAAGCTGGATTCCACTAAGTATATTTGCCACAATTAAAAAAGAAAATAGGGGGAAGTGGGGTTAAATAAAAAAAAAAACAAAAAACAAAAAACAAAAAACTAAATATTAAACAGGGTAAAAATAAGCCAACACAAGCAGACCAAATGACAAGTTTAACAGCTGAGATACTCTTAAACTAACTAGTAACATAATTAGCTTTAGTAATATAAAAATTAGTAAAGGAACTGCCAAACTAATTTTAAAAAGTACGAAGAGGTTCTGTTCTAATAAACCAATAGTTTAGACCAAGATCTGTCTCTTCCCCACAGTAGAGTTAAAAACAAAAATATCAGCAAAGAAACACAAATGGTCTTGGAAAAAAAGTAATATTAAGCGATTGTGATCTTGTGATTTATAATAAATATCTATTTGGTCTTCTTCCCCAGTCCCTGGCACAGGGCTCCCGAAACCCCTGTAAATTCCTAAGTGATAAGAGCCCTACAAGCATCTTTTGTTCTAATGAGGTGACTCTAGGTGGGCTCCTGGATGGGGGCTGGTCCCCAAAAAGACCAAGCCATGCTTCTAAGTTTGGAATTTTCAGCCCCACCACTCACTTCTTTAGAGAGGGGAAAGGGGCTGGAAATGGAGTTTATTGATCATGCCTACGGAGGAAGCCTCCACAAAATCCTAGTAGTATGAGATTTGAAAGCTTTCCAGGGGGGTGCACACCCCAAATCCACCAGGAAGAAGCTCCTGCATTTGGGACCCTTCCAGACCTCACCCTATGTATCTCCTCTTCATCTGTATCCTTTTTTCATAACCTTTAATGAACTGGCAAACTTAAGTGTTTCCCTGAGTTCCGTGAACTGTTCTAGCAAATAACTGAATCTAAGGGGAAAGCGGTCATGGGGACGTCTGATTTGTAGCCAAGTTGGACAAAAGTTGTGGGTAACCTGGGGATCTACTACTTGTGATTAGTATCTAGAGTGAGGGGCAGTTCTGTGGGGCTGAGCTCTTAACCTGTGGGATCTGACATTACCTCCAGGTAGGCAGAGTCAGAATTGAGTTAAACTGTACACCCAGCTGGTGTCACAGATTGGTGTTGGACCACCCGCCCCACACACATACATTTGGTGACCAGAAGTGTTAGAAGTGAGGCATCCTGAGTGAAAGGAGAAAGACACAAGAGAACTATAGGTTTTCCTAATACAGTTATCAACACTTGGGCCATTTAATACTTAGGCTTTATGTTGAACAAAGGCTTTTACTAAGGCAGATAGTACAGTGAGTTTGTACAGAAGTCACAAGTATGAAATATCACAGGCACTTCCCTTCAGAACTAAGTAACTGCGACATGAGGTAAACAGAGATTGGTATTAGAGAGATAAGAGAAGATAAAATGAATTCCTAAATCAGGTGAGCAGCTACGTGATACTGGAAGGCTAAGGAGGACACGGCCTGATGGAGAGTGAGAGGATGAGGGAAAGGGGGCCTCCCCAAATTAGTAGAGCCTTTGCCACCTACCTGAATGGCTGCAATGGAAGAAATAATCATGAGGCGTCTGAAACCTCAACTGGGAAGCTTGCTGCCCACAGGCCTAGACATTGTGGGATTCTCAGATGAAATGTAGTACACCCTGAATTTTAGCAGCCTTTTCATCCCAGAAGACAAACTCCAGCAATCAGAAAATTTCTCATTGTACATTTAACAGTAAAACTCATTCTCTTCTACCTAAGATATTGTCACTGGCTTAAAGAAAAAAAAAAAAAAAAAAAACAGATAAAACATAATCATGGAGTTTACAGCTGCTGAATCAACTGTTCTAAAAACCACAACTGTTTCATTTGGAAAGTTCAGATTTTAGTACTGTGAGAAACCACAACCAACTGCAGTAGCGAAAGACAAAAAGAGGTAGCTAATACAAAAGTTCACGATACCATGCTATTAAAATTTTTTTAAATGTTTATGGCAGCTTGGAAATGTGTATAAAAAATTAAAATATATTACTATTTGACCCAGAAACTCCACTTCTAAAGATGAAAATTGGTAAACTGTTCA
This sequence comes from Panthera onca, assembly GCF_046562875.1. NCBI lineage: Eukaryota > Metazoa > Chordata > Mammalia > Carnivora > Felidae > Panthera > Panthera onca. Next base: position 56,978,460 of record NC_138342.1, on the reverse strand, counting down.
AATTGTAAACATAATTTGGGTAAAAATACCCCAAATGAAAGTGGTGGCCAAATTTAGAAACAATCTAAACGTCTGTAGTAAGGAAGTCAAAGAAATTATGGCATATCCAAAAAACTGAAGACATTAAGTGAGGTGATGCAGATTTCTATTTACTGTGGTGGAAAGATACCACAGAGAAAAAAGGCAGGTCACACAACACAGGAATGGTACGATTTTGCATGTATAAAAACTGTGTGAGCTTGTAAGTGAACTGTGTGTATATATTAATAAAAAAGAGAATCTGGTTACTAAATCTTATTAGTGGTTATCAATAGGTGCTAGAACTGGGGCACCAGGGTGGCTCAGTCGGTTAAACATCTGACTTCTGCTAAGATCATGATCTTGTGGTTTGTGGGTTCGAGCCCCATATTGGGCTCTGTGCTGACAGCTCAGAGCCTGGAGTCTGCTTCAGATTCTGTGTCTCCCTCTCATGCTCTCTCTCTCTCTCTCTCTCTCTCTCAAAAAATAAATAAACATTAAAAAAATTTTAAAAAAAATAGGTGCTAGAACTTTAGGTGAATTCTACTAGCTTGTGTTTTACACTCTTCTGTATTCTGTAACTCTTACAATATGAATATATCATTTCTATAACTAGAAAAATAAAGTTGCTTTCATAAAATACTTATATACATAATAAATATTTTCTAAAAAAACATTATTTCCAGCAGACTGACACATATACATTTTATTTTGAGAATATTTAATTATAACGAAAAATAAATAATTCCTTAGGGGCCATTTGTCAACAAGTCTATTTCTCTGTCCCTCTATACATGTGCTTCTAAGCTCATCAAATCTTTCTATCTGTTCTCTGGCAAAGTTCAACTATGAAAAATTGCAAGGAACAGTTTTTTGTGTTTACTCCCCTGGACTCAAAAGCACTTCACAGCAGTCAGAGTGAATTGGTGGGGGTTGGAGGAACCACAGTGGAAAACTGCGCCCCATTATGCTTTCTATTTCCCCACAAAAAGGAGGTACTGACAAAACTCAAAAAACAGAACCACAGCTGAAAAGCGGAGAATACTGTGGGTGCTCTCAGATGATAGCACTTGCCCTTTCCAGCCACGTGTTACAAGTACCCAGGTCTGGGAATCCAACGACTTGAATTCCAATCTGAGCTCTATCACTGAGTAGTTATCTAATCGGGTACAGCATTTACCTCTGGAAAATGATAAATATGTCAAAGAGAAGTTTAGGAGGAATGACATTCTGCACTGGAAGCTGATGACCCAAGGAAGAGTCACTATAAACTCCATTAAGAAAGGCACAAATTAAAGATTAAAGAAAAAGCTCTGTTCTCAGAAAGGTCCAGAAAGGCTCACCAATAGAGCAAAGACAGTAAGGCACTGTGATTACGACAGTGCACTAACGTGGACACCAGTGCAGGCATTTGAAGGAGTTGGGAAGGAACTGGAATGGGAAGGAGAGTGCTGACTTCAGGGAGAGCACATTACAGTCAGCTCAGAGGCAGCACAAAACTCTGCTGATATTTCTCTCCCAGGAAGGATTTTACAAAACTTGGGTAAAACTTACCTTGAAAGGGTGACTAGCCAAGCTCTTCCACAGCAGAGCAACAAGAAAGGGATGAACTTTGTCCAAAGAACTTTGCCCAATAGGCTTCCAAGATGGTATTACAAGCTACCACGTCCACACTTCGAAAAGTTCACAAAGACTGCCTTCTGCACACGTAATCACAACTTGGAGAACCTGACAATACAAATCTGAGGCTATCAGGGCTGGTGGCAACAAATGTTCCCGTAATCTCACTGAGGGCAGATTATAAAGGGAGGTGTGCCATACTGAAAGCCAAGAACAGTAACAGGATTCCGTTTGAATCCTAACAATTCAGGCTTTATTTTCTGAACACTTCTGAAAGGAATAAATCAAATGCTGTACCGAATGCATCTAAGTCTAGACCTTGTGGGTCACCTGGTGTACTGCAGGCAGCTTTTAGACACCTCTGAAAACAAAGCATGCCAGTACACAAATACAGGCCTAGGACTCAGAAAAACTCAAAATGTCTACTGGAAATATAAAAAAAATATTCTGACAATGGATGTGAAACTGTTAAGGAAAGTACTTATTAAATACGAGTCAGGCGGATGATCACACACCTATACTGATATAGCCTTTTGCTTTAAAAAAGAGCATTTTTTTTCCTGATTATACTAATATACCCTCTTGTAGAGTATTTGGAAGACATGAAGAAGCTTAAATAATGTCATAAAAGTCACCTGTCGTTCCACTGTCCAGAGGTAATTACTTTTTACATATTTGGTACATTTTGTTTTACTTGTGGTGGATATGTACCCCTGCATTTAACACAAATTGTGACCACAGTGTATGTAGTTTGGGAAACAGCTTTTAAAAATTATATTCTAGGGGCGCCTGGGTGGCTCAGTTGGTTAAGTGTCCAACTCTTGATTTCGGCTCAGGCTTTGGTCTCCCAGTGTGAGTTCGATCTCCACATCGGGCTCTGTGCTGACAGCGTGGAGCCTGCTTGGGATTCTCTCCCTCTCTCTGCTCCTCTCCCGCTCTCTCATTCTCTTTCAAAATAAATAAGTAAAATAAACTTTAAAAATTATATTCTAAACAATTCCCTATGCCATTAAATATTCCTCCACAATCATCTTTCAGGGCTTGTTGTATAGATGTTCTACAATTTACTGAACCACTTTCCTATTGGGCGACTCGGGTTGCTTTTAAAGATCCTGCTACTGTAAATCATTAAAACAGGGACTTGCCTGTTATTTCTGATTATTTCTTTAAGACAGATGTTTGGTATAATCACTGGGATTTAACTTGTCGAGGCTCTTGATTCACAGGGATTAAGGGAACCCCAACAAAGCTGCACCCATGTGCACGCCTACCAGCAGAGCCTGTGCCCAACGCTTCCCCTACTTTCATCAGCACTGAATAGTATTCTTGGATTTAGTAGAAAACAACAATAAGAAACTATTACATTGTACAAAACTTCAACTTTCTAAGTAAGATACAGTGAATCTGGAATAGGAGATAAATGACTAAAAGAATTAAGTTAAAAAAACTCAAGGGGCACCCGGGTGGCTCAGCTGGTTCAGTGTCTGACTTGGTTTCAGGTCATGATCTCACACCTCGTGAGTTCAAAGCCCCACGTCAGGCTCTGTGCTGGCAGCTCAGAGCCTGGAGCCTGCTTCCTAGTCTGTTGCCCTCTCTTTTTCTGCCCTCCTCCCGCTCATGCTCAGTCTCAAATAAACTTAAAAAAATATTTAAAAAACCTAAAAAAGCACAAATTGTGTGTGATTGAGGGAAGGTATTCCAATAATCTTTTCTTTCACCACTGATTATTTTCTGGAGTTATGGGGCATTACTGCATTCACCCAAAGTGTGTTGGATAGCTACCGTAAGCAGTACCTAGTACTACGAGGCCTTCTGAAGGATACAAAACAAAGTTTTGCCCAAAGAACTTTCTATATAATTTTATAAATGAGGAATCACATAGATTAAAATGAATCACTGGAGAATGATTCCAAGTGCATTCAATCAAGTGGCACAGACACTACCCAACGATTCAAGGCTTATGATTCAGGAGATGAAGAGCAATGGACATGCTAGAGAAGGCCTTCTGGATGAAGGGAGTCAAGGGGCCTTTCCATTTCTTGATATGATGTCAGCATGGAGAATCTCAAGAGGGGATAGTGTAACAGCAAGAATAATCAGGGTCCTGGCGAAGTGAGAATCTACAACCTGGCTGAAATAGGTTAAGTATGGAACAGGAGTATGAAAAAGCATTAGATAAGTAAAATTACCCAAAGCAGGGCATGGAAATACTTGGCTAAAGACTAAGGATTCAATGTAGTTACTATTTCAATCCATAATCATGAACATTTCTCTTACCACAAACAGCTTTTCACATCATTTGGTACATCTACCTGAGAAACATTTTAAATTTAGCACATAAAGGTGCTGACCTGCCAGCCAGGTCAGTTTTAGCAGAGTGCCGCTGTTTGGGAGTATCTCTGCAACTATGTAAATATTTTCACGCACTTCATAAAAACGAGTGGAAAGAAGAAAATGAAAACAAGTGGATAAAAGCTAAGATCTCCACTCCAATTAATGGCAATCACCAAGCATGCCCCAACTGGCATGCTTTTGGCCTCATTTTGATGTTCACTGGACTTACGCTGGCCACTGCCGTGATCAACTGTGTACAAAACTGCTAGAAATAGGTCACCAGAGTAGACGCCCTTTGTTACATGCAGGTCTATTGGTAGACTTACATTTTACTGAGTTTTGCTATAGGAGTGCCCCAAGAAGATTGAACTGTGGCTGCCTGAGTTTGAATCCTGGCTCTATCACTTACTACATTCCCAAATGTCAATTAGTAAAATGGGCGTAATAATCGTACCTAGGCTCAAAGGGTTGCTGCAATGATTAAATGACATACTATATACATATTACTTGGAAGAGTTCTTGGCACAAAATAAGTGTTCAGTAAATGATAACGTCTCCTCCTGTTCCAACACCATTACCACTTTTTCAGGAGTACTCTACATGTAATACAGAAGGCTGCCTGAAACAGGGCTCTTGTACAAGAATGAAAAGTTTGCTTTCATAAAGACTCATTTGGCAATTTTATGAAGAATGAATCAGTATAGGAAGAGAAATGGGTTTGGAGAAAAGCTGAAAGTAGGTGTAGGAATCTAGATGTGACACAATTAGCTCCTGGTAGTTGTACAAATGAAAATAAAAGACAAAATTAAGACTTTGTTGTGGAACACAGCACGTATATCCTTCTTTTACGCCCTAACACATGTAGCACTATTTGCTTGTTTAATCATAGCAGAAAACTATAATAGCCAGATGCCTTGTGTGTCTACAGGTGTTGTGTTAAATTCAGAAAGATCATTTATATATAGTTTATTAAAGTGCTACTTTTGATACAAATGACATATATTTACTTATGAAAATTGGAGCCTTGATTTTTCGTCAACTTCAGTTAAAGTCATTTCACATAAGAACCTTTGAGTATTGCATGCTTATAATTTTCTTAGTAAATACATGTTCATCATCAAAAAGATAAATGAATGTTCACATATAAATAAGTGAAAATAGAAAGTCTGATCACAAATCTGCAGGTTACTGGGATTCAACATTAAGAATAATAGTTTTGGGGGGCGCCTGGGTGGCGCAGTCGGTTAAGCGTCTGACTTCAGCCAGGTCACGATCTCGCGGTCCGTGAGTTCGAGCCCCGCGTCAGGCTCTGGGCTGATGGCTCGGAGCCTGGAGCCTGTTTCCGATTCTGTGTCTCCCTCTCTCTCTGCCCCTCCCCCGTTCATGCTCTGTCTCTCTCTGTCCCAAAAATAAATAAAAAACGTTGAAAAAAAAATTAAAAAAAAAAAGAATAATAGTTTTGGGATGCCTGGGTGGCTCAGTCAGTATCCAACTTTGGCTCAGGTCATGATCTCACAGTTTGTGGGTTCGAGCCCCACATTGGGCTCTGTGCTGATAGCTCAGAGCCTGGAGCCTGCTTTGGATTCTATGTCTCCCTCCCTCTCTGTTCCTCCCCTGCTCATGTTCTGTCTCTCTCTCTCTCTCAAAAATAAATAAAGCTCAACATTTTTTTTTAAGATTAATAGTTTTGTTTTTCTATTAATTGGGAGAAATGACTATTAAGTCTTATTCAGGAGAGCTATTAAAATTCACATATAATATATGCTTATTTTATTAAAGTATAGGAGTAAATGCACATACATAATGAACTTACTGTTAAAACACTTAAGATTTTAATGTTAAAAAATTAACATTATGCACAACCAGAAGGAAAAAAAACACCTACTACTTTCATCACTACTCCTAACATTTTGTTCCCAGTAAAGCATGTGAAAATTACTGGAGAGGAAATTTGGAAAGGGGCTGAAAATAAATACTAACCACCTTTCAGTTCTGGCATTTGAGTCTGTGCAGTTCTTCCTCCCCATCCCTACCCCTTAAGACTCCCTTGCCTCCAGTTTATGCCCAGATAACTCCTGCACATATTTTAGGTCTTAGCTCAAACATTACTTCAATTGGAAATCTTTTCTGGAATAAGATTTTTCACTCTGTACTACTGTACTGCAATGACTGTCATTTTACTTGCTTGAAGTACCCCACCCTACACCTCCCAACCTATCAAATAAGCCCAGAAAATCCAAAGGACCATACTTGTTCACTTCACTGTACTAGGACATAAATTATAAGTGTGGGGCATAAATCATAAGTAGGATACTTAAATGCATGTTGAATGAAGGGCCAAGGTCTGTATGATAAAAGCTGAGTTTTTAAAGCGTTATTCGTTTTTCCTTTGAGGGTTCTAATGGACACTAAGGATTTTTCTACAGGAAAAAAATGAACAGATATAAAATTTTTTGAATGATAATTAGGATCACGGGTCCCAGGTTTAGAAGCTCTGCATTATAGTGAATTCATGCTCTGAAGTTTCTTGGTAAATAGCCCTTTGGCTTCCCCTGCCAAAACGCCCATTGGGACAGGCACCTTTTTCATTAAAACATACACATTTCACCCCAAGCAGGATGGGGTTATACTAGGGTGCAGTGATATTGATGAGTAAAAGTATATTAGTAAATGTCAATGGAGTGATCTCAGCATGAGACACTTCCCACAGTCACTGAATAATAAACACTTTTCTATTACATCTTTAGGGGATTTTTCCTTGCTTATTATATCTTATCAGTAGAATATTCCCTACTGTATCTTATCAGTAGAGTAGTTCCTATCGAATGGAAAAACTTGATCACAAATCTGCACCTATAACCTATATCCAGACTGTCCTTCGGGAAATGTGAAGGGGTGTCTATTTATTTCTTAGTCCCTAGAACTGGACTTTGCATTAAGGAATGCCTAATAAATATTTCTGACCAACAGGCAGACCAGAACACATCCTTGTATGTCAAGGACAGATGTTTCATATAAACTACCTCTCTATACATTAAAATGCCAGCTATTCTAATGAACACTGAAGCAAAATGACACCACCAGGGCAGCTGCAGAGTTATGCAATAATAGCATGTATTAGGTCTGCCATCACATATAGTTCTCTACAATACCCAAAAACTATCGTGTCTGTCCAATATGTCACTGCCTCCATAGTCTGTCTCTTATTATCTGTATCTGAAAAGAAAGTTTCCTAAGTCAAAAAAGTAATTTCAAAGCTTATATCTGTCTTTGTAACCAGATGGTACATTTTACTGTATTAAATTGATCATCTGTGGACATCGTCTCTCAACATCAGATTCCCATTCTTTAAAAGGTTAATAGGAAAACAAGTATTGCTTGATAACTAAGTTGTATTTTTAATCAATTACTTTGTTTTATAGAGCTCCAAGAAAGGATAATGCTAAAACACGAATTTAAGCTACTAATGGTCTACTTTAGTCTGTCTAGTAAACAACTAGTTCAGAGTGCTCCAAAAAATTAGACATAAAAACAAAAATATACATTAAAATGGTAATGTATTCAAAAACATGCTGCAGTTCATCCTAAGGCTCCATGAATAACTATTACACGCATAAGTAACATTTATAGGGTTTACATTAATTATCTCAATTTTCCTCACCTACAATCAGATAATTACCACCCATAACTACTTGCTATTCTCCAGCTCGACCAGCTCACCATATACTGCTGGAAATGTCCCCCCTCTTCACCCTGCATCTGCCTGACGATCACCTAATTATGTACAATGTCCAGGCCAGTCTCACTCATTAAATGAAGCCTTTCCTGAACCCTCTCCTCTTCTGTGGAATCGGTCTTGGGCTCTTGTCTTAGGGGAAATCTACTCACACAGATTTATAGATATCCTCCTGGTTTTAAAAAAAGGGTACTGAGAGAGAGATCACTTCCTTGACTACCAACAAGCACTGAAATGATGACATGAATGTTTCTATTCCCATGTATTTTAGGGCTAAGCTAGGCGGAAACTCTAGGTCCAGGCCTGCACTGTGGGCTGCACAGTGAGAGGCATGAGCTGTTTTCAGAAAACAAAAGTTGGAAACTACAAATCTTCTAACTGAGGCCATGCCCAATCTTTATTCTTGTCTTAAGAGGGTATATGATGCTTTTTGTCCATTTTCTCTTGTGGGAGTCAGGGTGCCTCATTGCAGGATTTGTGTGGCTGGAAGGCTTTCCCTCCAAGAATCAGCTGGGAAGTATAATGTGAATCCTCCTGTGTGTCCAGGTACCAGGTGCTCCATTTTGTCAACAAGGTGAGAGATTCACAGTATCACTGGCCTGGAGATAACTGCTTACATGCTGATAGCTAAATTATACCTAATACTTATCACTGGTATTAATATTAAAGCAGACACTTCTTGAGTCCAAATGACTGTTCAGACATCCTGAGTTAGCCAGTGGAGCAAGGAAATAAAAGCTCTGAAAAGCACCACCTTGTTTCCCAGGTTCCCAAACCCACAGATGTCTGGACTTTCTTTTATTATACCCATTTCTAATCACTTGAAATTATTGTTTCTCTTGCCCACTTTAAGGCAAAATTCCAAAATTCAAGGACAGTATTTCCCTATTTTCCTTCATATCCTCTATAGCTGATTTTAAGGTATTGGGAAGTTCCAATTTGTCTCTTTTCCTTAATCAAAGAATGTGACACTTAGAGCTTAGGCTGCAGCCCTCGTACAGATTTCCATCACAGATTTCTCCATGAAGGATTCATACAGAACCACTATAAATGCTTACATGAACCATGAGCTCATTTTTGCTCACTCATAGGAATCCTGTTCAAAAAACAAATATAAATTCAAAGTACTAAAAATGTTAAAAATTATTTATGAAACACTAATATACTGGATTTTATAATTAAGGGAATATTTCATATTATATTACTTTCAAGATGGATGAGAGTATTTTTAAAAACAAAATATGTAAATTGAGGCATTCACTAAAAGATTTCTTGGTAGCCTTCTAAAAACGTATTTTTCTTCCCTAAAGATTCCTAAACCTTTGGGAGTTGTTTTAAACAGTACTGGCATTCTATGGATTTCCAGCTGATGTCTGCCAACCCCTGTGCACATTTCTGAGACTTAGAGCCAAGGAAGCTGTCCAACTGACAAACCAATTGTTAAAAGACGCAGCGGGTCTTAAAAACTACTTAAATATTGCCCTTAAAGACACACCCAAAATGACTGCTTTGTGTTCTGTGGTATTAATTCTCTCTAAAACTTTCTCAAGGCTAAGCCTAACGGGGGAAATAAAATCCTTTTCAGACATAAAGGGTGAGATCTGAGTCACGCTAAGATTGCAACACAAGGTCAAGGGCAAGGAATCACTTTTCCTAACCCAATCTGCTATGTGCAATTCACCTTATGCCCTCCATTCAGCAGATATGCCTAAATACCAGGCAGATGTTGATAAAGAATTTCTCATTTGTGAGCATTTCTGCATTATTTCAAAGCTGGAGAATAAACACTAGTTAAAAGGTCATTACATAAAAAACAAAATATTTGTAGCTATGACTTAAATTAACTCTCTTCCTTATAGCATTGACTTAAGAGAATTAAGGGTACAAGGTAAAAACCTGTGGTAATTTAGAAAAGGTTCTGGGAGAAAGTCACAAGTCAAGCAACCTCAAAGGTCTCAAAGGTACTGACAGTGGAAATTTCAAATGGGTCATCACAGTTACCACAAATAACTTATAAAAAGCAATGGCCAATAGATTCTATGGGTAGAGATTACCTTATTAATCATGTTTAACCTTTTTGAGGCATTATGCTCTTTAAAGCATCCATATTCATTAAATAAGCACTGAATGGAAAACTGCTCATCTACTGTCCATATTATTAAAAAAAGATAATGTTTGATCAACTATTTTCTAGATATCATAGCCTATTTCACAGGTTATACCCTGATATCCCTTGGTAAAACACCTCAAGTGCTTCAACTATGTCAAGTACAATCCTAAAGTCATGCTGTCTTAACTTAATCTATTAAGAATTATTGTAATTTCTATAATATTTTAGTATATAATCAATATTAATAGCTTTTTCATTATCAATTAGGGCCAAATGTGATAAGTGACCTCACATGTTCTCTTTAGGGGCTTAAAGACAAAGAGCTCTAAATAGGCACCAGCATCTTTTGAAAGGATACCTCAGGGGGCAGGGAAATAATATTTTTTCCCAGTAAAGTAGAGACGGTAAACTGGGTGGTAGGTAAGGAAAAAAGGTTGTCATGGTTGTTAACAGGTTAGAGTACAGAGTACGGGTTCTTCCTGAAACCTCTCCCTGACCCTCCCAGCTTACTGTAACAATGAGGATGCTGGTGAGACACTAGTGGACGGGTTCTGACCATACCTTCATGGGTAGGCTCTGGGTCAGGTGTAAGTGAGATGTCATCCAGCTCTCGCAGGCAGAGCCATTCTCCATCCATAGACACTCGGAATTTGCAAAGGTAGATGGTCTCCATGGCAGCCTGTGTGATCTTGTCAGTGGTGGGGGTTGGCATATCAGTTGGAGGCGTCAGAGCAGACATGATGACTCAGCTGGGACCACAACACACACACACAAACACACACACACTCACCCCAACAAAAATAAATAAAACCTCCTTACCCCAAAACCCCAAATCCAAAGCTCTGAAACAAAGCTCTCAGGAAAAGGGGTGGGGGAGATTAAAACAAAACACAAGGAAAAATACCTTACGGTTTAAGAACCAACTGTTCAAGACAAGCAATCCTCTACTATCTTTTCTCATAGATAGTTCCTACCACATAGCAAAATAAAATGATGCCTGTTTCTCTAGCTTCTGTCCTTTTATCTTCTCTTCCCTGCCCCCTCCTTTTTCAGCTGGGCTATAGGCTTTAAACGTTGCACAGCCGATGCCACCTTAGCTGGCTTTAAAAAACTGGTCTCTGAATGAATAAGTGAAAAATCCTCCTTTGTGCAGGAAAAAAAATACCCCGAAAAAATCCCGAAAAATAAACCAATATTTTCAATTTAGCTTAAAAAATATCCTGAACTGCAGAAATCACTTCCAGGATCTGCTCAGATGAGCCGGGATGCTGAGTTCTAATAGGATTGGTTGTGCGCAGTAAGCAGGGTGTTGACCAAAATGGCTGACTAATGAACTGAACTGAAAATCCAGGCTCATGTGACCAGCTGCTCTGAACGTAGGGCGAGCAATTCCCAGGATGCTTTATAGATGCTGCTGATGCAGGGAGAGCAATTAAGCTGCTGCTCTCATCCTGTACAACCCACTTCCAGACTGTGCTAGTCAAACTGTGATCAGACATAACACAATGCACCTATCCTCATCAATTCCCTCACTTTGGGATAAAAGGGCTAGATAACAGGAGGACAATTAACACTGGGTAATACTTCATTGCAAAGATGATGAAAGAGGCAGTTAGATTAATTTAGTAAGCACATAATTCACTTCCATCTTTTACCCTCATATACCCAGCTATCAAAATTCTTTACTAAAGGTGGTGTTTTAAGAAAAGCCAAAGCAGATTTTCAAGTTAAATATCATACTCTCAGGCATTTACAATCTCCTTCTCCAAGGTACAAAACCTGACTTTTTAGACTAGATAGAAGTGCAAGAAAAAAACCTTGATGCTAAAAAGTAAAATCCCTTCCAATTAATGGCAATCCCCTGCCCCACCCTCGCTTTTGAAGTTGTTGTATTTACCAAATTTCTTTTTTAATTGTTTTTAATATTTATTTTTGATAGAGACAGAGGGTGAGTGGGGGAGGGGCAGAGAGAAGGAGACAGAATCTGAAGCAGGCTCCAGGCTCTGAGCTGTCAGCACGGAGCCTGTCATGGGGCTCATGAACCTTGAGATCATGACCTGAGCCGAAGTCAGACGCTTAACCAACTGGGCCACCCAGGCGCCCCTACCACGTTTCTGCATAAAGTATGTATTATGTTTCTAAGTAAAAGATAAAACTATGTTATATTTTTAAAAAGCCTCCCATCCTGGAACATCCTAAGGGCATATTATCATATATTATCATCTCACCAACCAACCAACTCACCTACCCACATACATGTCTGTATTATCCAATGAGGCATTTATACCTTGATAGCAAAAAGTTAGGTGCTTCCTTTCTGAGCTGCAATAAATAATGAGATAAGGGATGATAACGATTTTCTTTGAAAATGTTTTGGACAATTGAAAACAAGTATTTTTTCTATTTAAGGATCTGGTTTTAAGGTGGAAGCTACAACTTCAAGAAATATATGCCAAGACGATTTATTCTATTTTAGGAATTTCATTCAGAAGGATACCTTGATTTTTGAAAACTAAAAGAAAAAAATTCTCCTTGAATATTATAATGACATTTTATATGTATATTACATACAAATATAATATTAAAATTTCACAAATGTTGCATCCTAACTTGAGATTGAGCCCAAAGAAAAAATGCTAAGAATCAGGTTCTGTAGGTAAACAGGCATTTCTCATACTGTTAGAGGGAAAGCAAAATGGTACAACGTAAAAATGCATATACGTATATGATTATTTACAATTAGGAAGAAAATCAGCAAATTACTAAGGAAAACAAAATACCCCAGGTTTATTCATTTCTATTTAAAATCTTTCAACATTATCCTACATCTGGACCCAAAGCTATTCATTCACTAATTTTCTCATTCAGTAAATATTCAGTCAGAGTATTCCACATGTCAGGCAGCGATCCAGGCACTGGGCATGCAGTAAGACAAAATCACCCTTTCAAAGAAGCAGAATTTATGTACCCAAATACTGAACACAAATCTTCGTTTAACACATTCACATTTAATTATAGGTCGATTCCTTTCTAGACATACATATTTCCATCTTATACATTAAAGCTTAAAGGGGACAGTTTATAGTTTCACCATGCAATACTTTATAACCTAGTAAGCAGTCATTAAAATCTTTAAACTTACACTGAATAGTTCCTGGAATCACAATGCCAAAGAGCCCTGGCTTCTGTACGTACAACACCAAGACTGTAGGTCACTGACACATTCTTGAAATATAGAATAGTGAAAACAGAAAAATCTGGATGCTTTGAGATTTCCTGGTTCCATGAATATCTGAATTGAGCCTATCACAAACCATGACAATCTTTTTAGCAACCAATATGCATTTAATAACCTTAAACAGATTTGGATTGATTACAAGACACTAGCATACAAGAAAATCTAGGTCAATAAACAGAGAAAACCTGGTCAACATTCCTTCCAAAGGTCCTTCTCTCCAGGTAGGAAATATCAGGAGGGAAGCCCAAAGCAACTAACACTTCTGCCAAGGAGAGAAAAACCTTCCTGCACTGGTTATCTCTCAGTTTAAGGAGGCATTAGGAGTCATTTCAGAAATAAGAACTGTGGGTGAGCAGGAAAACCTGTCTTTCCACTATCTCAGTCATACCTGCTTGCAGGTAAACACCTTTGAGTCTTCAGTGTGGACACTTACTCACTGTTCACAGGCAATGAATTTCCTATGAGAACAAGCACTGTTTGTAGAAGACTAACAAATAATTCTAAACGTTGTTTAGTACTGTTTTTACATTTGGGTCTTTACTAGGTAAACATATTAGCTTAGGTAACATGAAGTCATCAGTGAGACAAACCTTGAACTTTTTTCTCATTTGATCCTACCTGTGAATAAAGGCACATCTTTGTAAGATGGTTGTGAGGAGGGTTGAGGTATAGTGTGTGGCCCTAGAAGCAGAACTAACAGGCCTAAGTGAAATTCAAATCCAAGGTGATGATCTGAATAATACTATGTTCTAGTTGCTTACACAGCCTGAATTTTCCATCTTATAATTGATTCAAAGCAAATGAGATTCACTGTCAAAGTCAGAAGTCACTTTTAAAGAATACTCAGCTACTATTATAAGACAAAGTCTGATTTGTCGTGCCCAATGTCCCTGTTATACAATAGGGAAAAATTACTTAAGCTAGCTATCATTTATTGAATCTCTATTTTCTGTTAGGTGCTTTAAAATTCTTTTAATGTTTATTTATTTTTGAGAGAGAATGAGACAGCACGAGCAGGGGAGGGTTAGAGAGAGAGGGAGACAGAATCTGAGCTGTCAGCACAGAGCCTGACATGGGGCTCAAACTCAGGAACTGTGAGATCATGACCTGAGCTGAAGTCAGAGGCTTAACCGACTGAGCCACCTAGGTGCCCCTAGGTGCTTTATAAATACTGTATCAAATCTTCACAAGAATCTGGCCAAGGAGATATGGTATGTCCTCTTTACATACAAGGAAACCAAAGTTGAGCCAAGTAACTGGCCCAAGATCACACAATTAACAAGTGGCTGATCTGGGATTCCAAGGTTTGTCTTAATGCCCTCAAACCAAAGTCCATGTTTTCTTTCATGCCCTGAAAAATCAGCACTCCAACCCAAGGATTAAATTTTACTTAGGAAAAACAAAAAACAAAAAGCACAAACAAAATAACACAAGCAGTGTCCCCACAAAATTTCCCAAATATGAATTTGAACAAATTTAAGATTTGAGGAAGAAAAAAATTTTATTAGCTTTCACACTTTACAAACCACATATTCCACTTTCTCTTATACATTCAGTTCAGGTTTTTAATATGTGGGCATTTTCTGAGAAACTGGGATCCCAGCATAGATCTTTCCTGCTGTGTGCTGGCAAAGGGTAAACCAAATTCTTCCTGATCATAGTAAAGGATGATACACTACTTATTGTACTACCACTCTGAGGAAAGAGCAGGAAATAAGCATCTTACCAAGTCATCCACTAACTTAGTTGGGCATATTAAGAACACTTGAGGGGCGCCTGGGCGGCTCGGTCGGTTTTAAGTGTCCAAGTTTGGCTCAGGTCATGATCTTGCAGTTCGTGGTTTTGAGCCCTGCATTGGGCTCTGTGCTGACAGCTCAGAGCCTGGAGCCTGCTTTGGATTCTGTGCCTCCCTCTCTCTCTCTCTCTCTCAAAAATAAGTAAACATTAAAAAAAAATTTAAGAACGCTTAATACAGTCAGTAGTGTGAAAAGATTAACGAAGGGGAAATTATTTTCTCAAGTGACTTATTGCAGAACTTCTTCAAATAGCAAACTTCAAAATATAGTTTTAATACTTTAAAAATACAACCAATATCCATGAAATCATTGCCTAACTGATGAAATGAACCAACAAATTTATGTGCTCCTTCTCTCTTCTGAATTCCTGCCTCCCCTTTTGAGGCAATTACTTCTGAATTTTGTGTATATCATTACCTTACTTAAAAAAGTATTATTATGAATATATGGATGCCTAAACAATATATTTAGCTTCATCTTAACTTTATAGAAAGCGTTTCATGCTGTATGAAAGCCTTTTGCTCAACATTGCATTTTATTTATGTTTTAAATATTTATTTTTTCAGAGAGTACAAGCAGGGGAGGGGTAGAGAGAGGGAGACAGAAGATCTGAAGCAGGTTCTGCACTGACAGCAGTAAGCCTGATATGGGGCTTGAACTCATGAAAGGTGAGATCATGACCTGAGGCGAAGTTGGACACTCAACCTACTGAGCCACCCAGGTGCCCCTCAACATTGCATTTTTAAAGATTCATCCACATTGTAGTGTGCTATAATTTATCTTTTTGGCTGCTGTATTATGAGGTAATATTCCATTGTATGTGTAAAAAATTTTCTGATCCATTTTCATGCTGGTGAGCATGTATGGGTTATTTCTAATTTTTTTTTTGTTTGTTTTAAATAATATTATTTAAATACTTTTCAGAAATAGATTTCTTTTTTTTTTGAGAGAGAGAGATAGAGAGAGAGAGAGAGAGGCACAAGTGGGGGAGCAGCAGAGGGAGAAGGAGAGAGGGAATCTCACTTGGGGCTTGATGTCACCACTGTGAAATCATGACCTGAGCCGAAATCAAGAGTCAGACACTTAACCGAATGAGCCACCAAGGTGCCCCCAGAAATAGATTTCTTGTAGGTATACCAATTCTCAACAGGTCTGAAGGTAAGAAACTATTTCACATTTCTTTTATAGGTAGTTGTCTCCTATTACCTAGTTCCTATTGGGCACATACTGGTGCTTTTTAAAACTTATTGACTTGTGCAACTAAATCAGTTTGTAAACCTCACAAGTTCTACTTCCCAAAGCCTCTGGGATCACAGTTTTACAATTTAAGAAAATAATTCTCCCACCCCCACCCCCACATTTTACTAGGTGCTGTCAGCACAAAAGGGTTTCTTTGATGAAATGCCATCATGATGACATTGGTGGAAAGTCTAGATGTTTCTGCTAAAGTATAAGATTATTCAGTTGAATGATCATGATTTTTTCACACGCTCCAGTCTTCCACCCACTTCCATCCCTCTTACTTCTTTCCCTCTCTCAGACAAAAATCTATTATGTTTACCTCTGATGCTGAGATTTCTACAATTGTAGATTTATACATTTGCAAAGCTCAGTATTACTTTGTAGATATTAACCAAGAATGATAATAAGTACTAAAAAATGATTATACCTGAGTTAATTATTTTGTTAGGAACAAAAACCACCAGGAGTATTATCATGCATACTCTTTTCACTTATTAAAATTAACTAGCATCAGGCTAGAGCTAACTCCTATCTTAGTAACTAAAACTGATTTCATGGCTAAGTGGCAGTAGGTAATGATTTACAGATGTAAAGCTACCAGCAACTTAGTAGATATCTTTGGAAATTTATCCTGCTCCTGTTCTGATTTACTCAACTATAAAATGAAAATAAAAAGCTGGCTTCACAAAGCTCATGGGCTCCATGAGAACTTTGCCTGCTTTACACACCATTATACATCTGCTTAAAACAGGACCTACCAAATATCAGTCTCAAAAGATACTTGTTGGTGTAGATATGTAACTCCAAAGCACTCTATACTCTTGCAATGGTATATTTTCACCCTCCTGTTTCACCTTAACCATGAAAACTTCCAAGTTCCTCAAAACCAAGCTATATTCATGCCCCAACAAATAAGTCATTCTAACACAGGCTTTAGTCACTTGTACCTAACAGATTCATTCATTTAACATGCAATGGGCACCTACTATGCGTTAGTCACAAGGGACATAAGAACAAGGTAGTAGGCAAAAAACAGGCAATTACAGGTGCACAGACGGCTATTCAGTGTTGTTTACATACACAACTATTGAATTTCAAATTTATTTATTCATTTAGGAAGTAGGGCCTCACTGAGCAGAATGAGGAACTAAAGGACTGCTGCTGTCTGAAAAGGAGGCTTCAGTTTAGGATGGGATTCCAGTAATGGGAGGCAGTAAAGGAGGCTGAGAGCATGTAGAGTCGGAAAGCCCACAGTGAATCCTAGATCCACCTTTAGAAGCTGAATAACTTTGGCATAGTATTTGTATCTGTGCCTGTTTCTTCACTGACAGAATGGGGATAATAATATTAACTACTTCAGACTTCACGGAAGTAATGTTAAGTAAAATGCTTAGCATGGCACTTTGTACAAAGTAAGCAGTCAGTAAATACTAGCCATTATCATCATTATAGGTGCTTGAGAATTCTGGGGGGAAAAATGCTACCATCACATGAAGAGTAAGTCAGTAAGGATGAAAGCTCATAGGACTGAGGTAGAGGAAAGTCAAAAGGAGATGTGAGCAAAGGGGATGCTGGGGCATCTCTCAGGCCTTGAGGAAGGAAGACATGGGTCAGAACTTTACCAGGCATTCATATCAGGTGACCAGATTTCTTAAGTTCATAAAAAAGGCAGAGGAAGCAGATGTTTATGCCTGTAGAGTCCCTAAACAGATTCTAAAATTAGAGGAACCGTATTCTATTTTTTTTTAAAATTTTTTTAACGTTTATTTATTTTTGAGACAGAGAGAGACAGAGCATGAACGGGGGAGGGGCAGAGAGAGAGGGAGACACAGAATCGGAAGCAGGCTCTAGGCTCTGAGCCATCAGCCCAGAGCCTGATGCGGGGCTTGAACCCACGGACCGCGAGATCGTGACCTGAGCTGAAGTCAGACGATTAACCGACTGAGCCACCCAGGCACCCCTAGAGGAACCGTATTCTAAAAGGCAACATGCTGAAACAATTTCTGCTTTCTACATGCCTCTTGCTGTCACAGTCTGACAGGCTCTTTTCCTATGTTTTACGAGGTTTCAAATTTCCCCACCTCTGCCCCTATAAACTTCTTTTCAGTTTCCATGCCACTCCCTCTGACACATGCTGCCTGTCATGTCTACTTGGTACAGAACAAGTACAGAACCAGGCAGTCACTAACAGGGTCCCTGCAATCAGGGATACCCACCTTGGTCAGCAGCCCTTGCCTGGTGGGCTTTAGGAAGACCATGAACCTTCCCATTATTTGGAAGTAGTTACGGTAGTGGGCGGGATCATACTGATACTCTCTCAAGTACCACTGCTCTGTAACTCTAAAAACATTTCCTTTCTCATAATTTTAAGTCATGCTATCTTACACTACTGACTTCCCAAAATAAATGTTACAGCTCACACTTGAGCCACTTTACCCTAGAGGAAGAAGTTTCCATGTTAGTAAGGTTTGGGTGGAAAAACAACAGTTCAGATATCCTGCAAAACTCATTAAAAATTTTTTTTGTTTTAATGTTTATTTTTGAGAGAGAGACAGGGTGTGAGCAGGGGAGGGGTAGAGAGAGAGAGGGAGCACAGAATCCAAAGGAGGCTCCAGGTGCTGACCTGTCAGCACAGAGCCTGACTCAGGGCTGGAACTCCTGAACCACGAGATCAGGACCTGAGCTGAAGTCAGATGCCCAATCGACTGAGCCACCCAGGCACCCCTAAAATGGGGTTCTTTAGGGCACCTGGCTGGCTCAGTTGGTAGAGCCTGTGATTCTTGATCTTGGGGTTGTGAGTTTGCGCCCCACACTGGATGTAGAGCTTACTTACTTACTTACTTACATGCATAAATAGGGACTCTTTAATTTATGATGGGGACCCATTACCTTTTGTACAATGATAAAGAGGCAGCGTATCTTTTAGGCAACACTTAATTATTTAAGGAATTTTCAAGTATGTTAGACAACAAGAAAATATCATTATTTCATCCAGTTAATTCTGCTACGTTATTCTCCCAGACTTTTTACTACCTATAACCTATACTAGAAGAATATGTTCTCTTAGCTTCTTTGTAAGATTCCATCTCTTTAACACAGATTTCTGCTAAACAAAAAGGAAAAAGATGCAAGACAGAATAAGTCAAGTGAATATGTTTTGAGGCCAATACTAATCTTTTAGCTCCAAAAATTGCTTTCTTTGCCACTTTTGCTCTGCTCTCTCTCTCACCAAACTTACTGCTTTCTACCTAAACTGATTTAATGCTTTGGTGAGGGAGCATACAGTGATTAAGAACATGAGCTGTGACACCACACTATGCAGGAATATGAATTCATTCTGTCCTTCACTTAAAAAACTGCAATATAAACAAATATTGAATCATTATGTTGTATACCTGAAATTAATGTAGTGTTATACGTCAGTTGTGCCTCACTAAAAATAAACAAACAAAACACCTCTGGGGATAGGGCCAGAAATCTGTGCTAACAAGATGTCCAGGTGATTGACAGGTGCAAAATTTGAGTTAAGAACTATTCTAAAACCACAGAATCTGTGTCTCCAGATTTGCAAATGCAAATCTAAGGCTACTCTATCAGAATATTTGTATTTTATAATAATTTAGATAAGTCATTTAGAGATACTTAACCAAATACTCTGACAAAAAACATAAGTTGTATACATCTACTTATATGAGTTCTACATGGACTCATTTTTTTTCAGTTTTCATTTTTTTTTTTATGTTTATTTATTTTTGAGAGAGAAGGAGAGACAGAGCACGAGCAGGGGAGGGGCAGACACAGAACCTGAAACAGGCTCTGGGCTCTGAGCTGTTAGCACAAAGCCCAATGTGGGGCTTTAATCCACAAACTGCGAGATCATGACCTGAGCCAAAGTCAGACACTTAACCAACTGAGCCACCCAGGCGCCCCATTCAGTTTTCATTGTTAAGAGAGTAGTTTTTAAGTATCAGCTCTTCTATCTGTTGCAAATTTTAATGAAAATCAGCACGTACTGATAAATGTGAACTTTTTAGCTCTTTGCAGGGCACATAAAAATATTCCATAAAATGGTAGCCACTAACTACCACTACTATTATCTTACTACTCACATTCTTTCTTTGTAGCTGTTTGGATTACAGAACTACAGTAAAGCTTCTTTCATCTAATGGAGAGCCTTTTAGGATCCTCTAGTATCCAAAATGAAGCTAAGACCAGAAATAAGAAAAAAGAAAACTCTGTCTATAAAGAATTAACCTACTATTATCAAGAGGGGGGCAGTCAAAACAAAGTCTCAAAGATTACATCTAATATTTTGAAATTGTTGTTTTGTCAATCAGAGTGTGAGCTTTTTGATAATGCTGGGCCAGAAGTGTAAGTAAAACAAATGAAAGGAAGCAGAAGGGGAGAAATTGGTTGGGAAGACAAACTGTGATAATTTAGGCAGCAGTGATAATAAGAGCTGTATCAGGAAAGAAAGCAGCAGACAGGCTCTTGTAGCCAAAGGATGCAGGAACTGGGGGAATTGGGGGCATGAACCAGCTCGCCATACCTCACCAGGTCACTGCAGCTGTGGGTGGAAAAGACCCACCTGTATTTAGATACTCTTTAGTTCTAAACTCTAGTTCTCTGGTAGTCACTAACTTACAATTAAACTGTCTGAAGATGGGGGCACCTGGGTGGCTCAGTCGCTTGAGCGTCCAACTTTAGCTCAGGCCATGATCTCACAGCTCATGAGTTTGAGCCCCTCATTGGGCTCTATGCTGACAGCTCTGAGCCTAGAGCCTGCTTCGGATTCTGTGTCTCCCTCCCTCTCTGTCCCTAACCCACTCGCATTCTGTCCCTCTCTCTCAAAAATAAATGTTAAAAAAAATTTTTTTTAAGTCTGAAGATGCTACATTTCTGAAGGGTTTTTTTCCTTTTCTATGGGTGTTTATATCTGTCACTTGACAAAATAACATTTAATAGATCAGAAAGTGATTCTTAACACAGGTAAAGTATGCTTAACACAGTTGGAAAAGAGCTGAAAGCCTATGAATCACAGCATTGTAAATGGAGGAACCACTCTACGTCAATTATACCAAAAAGCTGTCTTTAAAAAAGTCACAACTCCATCTGCTATTCTAAAAACTACTATATAAAGATGAACCTTAAATACTTTTAGGTTCTCATTGTTCAATCCTTCCCCGAATACCTATCAGTTTTGAGCAGATGCCGCTATATTTACAAAATAGAATGGAGTATTTTTGTCTTTTCAAAATTAAAAAAAAGCAATACATCAGGTCAACTAATTAATGTGTATTCAACTGCTAACCAGGTATAATGTTTTCTGGAGTGCTATTAAACAATGAAAAAAGAAAAGAGACACAATAATAGAAATGTCCATGGAAGATAAATTAAGATCAGAATATATACATATACACACATAAATAATATATATACATGCACACATACATATATAATATACACATCTTTATATTGTATATATGTGTATAAACCGAACATAAAACTATTTTTTCCCTTACTCATTACTGCATTTATACATAAATGAGACAGTTCCTTCCCCAACATGGGTTCTTAAGGTGCATCTGTGAGAAAGCACATCTGTGAATGTTTCCAGAAACCCTCATTCTCTGCACTTTCCAGGGCTCAACAAGGCATTCACTATTAGCTATACGCAACTTTACAGTGGGTGGACATAGCAATGCTACCATTCCTTCCCACTTTTTTTCTTCCTTCTATTCCCCTCCTAGCCCTTCTACCATCTCACAACAGCACATACAAATACAGAAAGAAAGTTGCTTCTTTGTTGAGTGCAACTTTTTTTTTTTTTTTTTTTTGGTACATTGTTGGAAATGGAAAAGACAAAGTCAGAGATGTGGGTTTATTTGCATGTCATTGCCCTAAACATAAATGTTAGCTGTGGCTCTGGGAGTTGGAAGAAGAAATGAATCACTGTCAGTAGAAGCTGATAACTACGCAAATAGCAGGAGTGCCTCTTCACTCCAACACCAAGAAGCCATCTCTTACTCATCCATGAGAAGACTTTTAAAGTTAGGATGGAAAAGGGAAGCATTAAAAGCATTGTACCATGGCATGAAAGTAGATCCTTATATAATTTATGAGAAATTGGTGTCGAAGGTCATACACCAAAGGGGAAAAAGCCTCATGAAATATGAACCCATACATGTCTGTGAATGCATGCTAAAGTTCTGGAAGAAAACTCACCAAACTCAAAAGTGGTATCCTCAGAAAAGGGGGTAGGTCTCCTACCCAAAAGGAAAGTTCACTTTGTATTCAATGTACTCTTGTACTGTAAATATTTAAACAATGACAATAGATTTATGTGTTACTTGTAGTTTTTATAGATCAAATATTTTTTAAAAGGCATAGTAGGGGGGCGCCCGGGTGGCTCAGTTGGTTAAGTGTCTGACTCTTGATTCCAGCTCAGGTCATGATCTCATGGTTCAGGAGATCAAGCCCTACATCGGGCTCTGTGCTAACAGTGTGGAGCCTGCTTCGGATTCTCTCCCTCTCTCCCTCTCTGCTCCTCCCCTGCTCACACTCCCTCTCTCAAAATAAACATTTTTTTTTTTTAAAGGCATGGTTAGGAATTTTTATGACACTTAAAAGCTAGAAGCATAAAAAATTAGCAGACTAGCACTCAAAGACTCAGAAAGGAACATAATCCAACACAGCAAATCAGAAGCCTTCCTTCCTGCTGTATTTAAACATGATGAATATATTAAGGATATTATATCTAGCACGATTTTACACTGACATAGTACACATTATGAACACTGAAAAGTTTAAGCTACGTTCCCTACACACATTCTTGCTATTCTTTATCAGTGTCATTTAAACAAAGCTGAACTCAAATGTAAAGGTTAATTTTTAAAATATCTGAATACAATCAAGGTATCTACAATAAAAAAGATGGCATTGCCTTAATATACAACAGCTCAAAATTATTATATTAAGTACTTTGGGCAAAGACAGTAACAAGAGTTAAAAACTGGGTGATGAGGAGGCAAATACTTATTGGGTACTGAGGTTGAATCTAAGTACTGTCCTGGTAACTGAAATGAGAAATCTTTTTAAAACTGTTTCCTCAGGGGGTGCCTGGGTGGCTCAGTCGGTTAAGCGGCTGACTTCGGCTCAGGTCATGATCTCGCGGTCCGTGAGTTCGAGCCCCGCGTCGGGCTCTGTGCTGACAGCTCAGAGCCTGGAACCTGTTTCAGATTCCGTGTCTCCCTCTCTCTGACCCTCCCCTGTTCATGCTCTGTCTCAAAAATAAATAAATGTTAAAAAAAAAAAAATTAAAAAAAAAAAAGCACCAACAACTGTTTCCTCAGGTTGCTCAAATGAACAGCCAGGAGATGCAGAGTTCTGATATCCAAGTACAGTAAAACCTTGTGACTGTAACTTGTTCTATGAGTGTTCTGCAAGACGAGCAAACAGTTCTAATAAATTTTAACTTGATTAACAAGCTATGTCTTGCAATACAAGTAGTACGTGATGCTGAATGTCACATGATCACAACTGAGCCAATGGTTCTCTCTCTCTCCCTCTCTCTCTACAGGATTGTGGGGTATGGTCCCATGTCACGGTCTCAGGCCGCAGTGTTTGGCAGAAATTTTTGCATGTTGGAAGGTGCCCACAACTGGCACTAGTGTGTTTTTTGCCACTTCAAAGCACCTCTGGACGGTCCCTTGCTTTTCCAAACAAGAGTAAGCTTAGGAATGCTTTGCTTCATTCTAGGTCAGGCTGCATGCAGACAGAGACCCCTTCCTCTGCTGCCTTCTTGCCAGACACATTAAATACCGTATATGACAAGAGTTTATTTATACTGTACTCAACATCCGTTAACGATAGTGAAAGTCATCCTACACAATGACCCTCCTCTCTGGTCTCCCTCACACAAGCCATGAAGGTTTTCAAAGGTAAGTGAAGGTTAATTTATGCTTCTTTATATTGTATATTTTCTTTGTTACTTTGTATTATATTACAGTATTTTATTCATTTTCATATGAATGTTTTTGGGTTGTGGAATGAAGCATCTGAGTTTCCATTATTTCTTATAGGGAAATCCGCTTTGATACACAGTGCTTTGGATTACAAGCATGTTTCTGGAACGAATTAGGCTTGCAAACCAAGGTTTTATTGTACATGATAGAAAGTAATACTGCATTGACTCTGCAGGGCAGCCACAAAAAAATCTTTTAATTTATTGAGTATTCCTTTTCCTAAGTATGCATGTGTTCTGAAGTACATATAAAAATAACAAGGTGGGGTGCCTGGGTGGCTCAGTTAATCCTCCGACACGTGATTTAGGCTCAGGTCATGATCTTGTGGTCACAGGATCAAGACTATGTTCAGCTCCATGCTGGACATGGAGCCTACTTAAGATTCTCTCCCCCTCTCTCTCAAAAAAAAAAAAAAAAAAAAAAAAAAAAAAAAAAAAAAAAAAAAAAAAAGAAAAGAAAAGAAAAGAAAATAAGGTAAAAATAAAAACTCAGGACAAGAACTGCTCAATACATCTGCATTGTAAGGTAGAGACTAAGAGATCACACCTATGAAGCTTCAAGTCTTCATTCCTGATCTTGATCATGCTTAGGCCCTAATTTTCTAACAATACTTAAAAAAAAAAAAAAGCTAATCCTTAATAGGAGGAAGCATCAAGTAAATTAACTGAAATTCAGATAATCCCCACAGCTGACACCTCCACAGTTGAGCATTTGCTGTGTCCATAAAGTTTGTGGGGTGCCTGGGTGGCTCAGTGGGTTGAGACTCCGATTCTGCTCAGGTCATGATCTCGCAGTTGGTGAGTTCAAGACCCGCGTTAGGCGCTGTGCTGACGGCTCAGAGTCTGGAGCCTGCTTTGGATTCTGGGTCTCCCTCTCCTTCTCTGCCCCTCCCACGACACACCTGCACACTCCCTCTCTCAAAAATAAATAAACATTAAAATAAATAAATAACTAATGGTTGTACCACAACCTTTACAGAATTATAAAGAATTGATAGGAGTGTCTTCATCCTATAGTGATGTGGTTAATAAGCAGATTACACAGAAATAAAATTTTAAGGAGAAAAAAGAGGCCATGCTTAAAGAACAAAGTAGAAAGCAGATTCCTTAGAAAATTGAAAGTAATGTTGTGAATATTATCTTTACTTCCCCTACTGATTAAAGGACTAATTTCTACCTTGATTAGGCACTCCCATCTTGAGATTAGCACATACCACTCCAACACACAACCTATGGTTTTACTAAGACTTTTTGTCAGTGGTCAGTGTTGGCCCTCTTTCTAGGTAAGTAACAGAAACGGTGACACTGGACTATTACCTCCAGCTGAACCCAATGGCTCCTAACCTAAGAGAACCATGCCCCCAGTTTCAGAGGTTTGGTGTTTGTTTAAGGAGCACGGGCTTGGTAGGCAAGGAATCTGGGTCAACTTCAGTCCTACTCTAAAGCTGTTACTTGGGTCAAATCATTCAATAATACTGAGCCTCAGCTTGATCTGAAAACGTGGCATCCTATTTGTCTCACAGATGTGAGGATTAACTATGATAATCACAGCATATGCACACAGAAAACATTTGACTCTTAATGTCATAAGGGATGGATTAGGGGTAGAAAAGACAAAGTCAGGATTTCTTGGTTGTGTAGAGCAGTTAAAAGGCTTGCTCTGGTGAGAAAAGTCTCTAGCTCCATTTCTGGGAAAGAGATTCCCTCATCACCTTAGGCAAGTTTCTCCCCCTTTTCAGAACTCATACAACAAAGTACTTGGCATTTACAGCATGCCTTGTATCTTCAGCCACATTTTCATACTGTAAGACCCTGTCATGTTAAACCAGATTTAACACTCCTCCAAGTCTTTTTACACACACTGCCTACTCTAGAACCCCGCTCCTGGCAAGTAGCAATGAACAGCTGTTGACTGATAAAGCACAAAGTGAGGTCCGCTGCATTCAGGGGGCTCCCGAGGCGGTGGTATTAAAAGGTGGAGGCCTCTGCCTGCCAAACGATACAATCTCGGGAGGGGCCCCTCCAAAACCACACATTCAATTCATGTCAACTCGCGTACTGGTCCTGATTTCTCTTCTCAATCCCTTGGACGCATCTGTGATATTTACGGGTGTGGCGTGAACGCTCGTAAAAATTTTAGTGGTACAACCGAGGCCGCCCGGGCTGCGGCGGCGCAGCAGCCACACCTACTCCGCGGCCCCGGCGCCTGGAGCTCGCAGAAGGCGGGCCAACGGGGCTGCCGGGTCTCTGGGCGCCGCCCCCTCCTCGGCTCCTACGGGAAAGGCACCCAGCCTGGGACCGGGGGCTGGGACCCGGCGAGCACGTGGGAGGCTGGCGAGGACGAGCGTCCGGCCCAGGAGGGGAGGGGAAGCCGAGCCGGGCGGGAGCCAGCGGCCTGGGGAGACTCCGAGGTAAACAGTCCGGCGCCCGGACCGCGGCAGCCCCCTTGCACCCTTCCCGGCCGAGTCCCCCCTTCCCGCCGCCACTCACGGTGCTTGCCGCCGCCGCCGCCGCCGCCGCCGCCGCCGCTCGGGTAGCTCAGTAGCAGGAAAGGCAGCGGGGAGCCCGGCGACGGCGGGGTCCTCCAGGAGCGCTGTTGCTGCTGCGGCGGCGGGCGCGCTGCGAAGCCGGCGCCTCCATCTCCTGGGTAGAGCAGGAAGAAGGGGGCGGCCACTGGTGAGCCGGGATCCGACTGCCCGGCAGGAGAGGCCAGCGGCGGCCCCGCCTCGCCCTCTCGGTCCGCGCCCCCGGCTGGAGCGCGGCTCGGCTCCTCCAGCAGCTGCTCCCCGCCCCTCGCCGGTTCCTCGCTGCAACTTTCCGCGCCGGCGTTGGGCGGCGGCGCGGTCTCAGCCATGCTCGCTCCTTCCTTCGCCGCCGCCTCGTACTCGCGCCCGGGCCTGGGCCGGGGAGTAGAGGGTCACGGCGGCGAGTCGCCGCCTCGTCCCGTCCGCGTCGCCGCCGCCACCTTTCTCCTTGGCCGCGGGCCGGCGTCTGGGCTCCGCCGCGCCGTCTACAGCCCGCCCCGCCGGGGTCCGAGCCAGCTGGTGCGACGGCCCCGCCCGACGGAGCGGTCTCCCTACCGGCCGCCTCCTCTCGCCCGCCCCTCCCGCCCCGGCCCCCAGCCTGCGGCGCGGCTCCCCTAGGGGGCGGCGTCCTCCTCTTCCCACTTCCCACCTTCCGCTTCCCTCCGCCGGCGTTGACCTCCCTCCCGACCCTAGGGGAGGAGACGGCGCCCAGTGCGCGTCCTTACCCGCCCCCGGCACGGCCCTCTTAAACTGTCAGGTGTGTTTGCCCTTCCCAGTGCTTGAAAGGTGGGAGACCTGGCGAGATAGCTAGCGGCGTTTTGTGTTGCAGCCTAACTTCAGCCGTAGCACCGAGGCACAAAGATCTGGGTGGGAGAAGAGGACAAAGCTGATTTTAAAAAGGAACCTCCCTCCCCCCCGGGTATTAAACTGTACCATTTGCCTTTCACACACTAGAACTTTAACCGTTGATTCACGGTTTTGATTCCTGAGCTTTTTATGTGAGCAACTAGAGGTGGGTGTCTTCCTTCTACCACCTCTTTTGTTCCCTCTCTTGTGCGCCCTGTAGAAATCTTGTATTTGCTTTGACTTCAACTCCCTGGTTTTCCGGTGTTCTGGGTGCGCATGAGTGCATTTTAAGCCAAACAGATCAGAATTTATACGGCAAGCGCCTATTATAGGTCGGCAGTTTTCACTTTCATAGTGCTTCCGTCTCGCTAGTAATTGGCCGCTGTTGCTTTATTCTGAATGTTTGAATCAATGATTACTGATCCAGTAATTCCCATAAGTAAACATTTCTTTCTCTAATAAAGACAATTTGCAGTATTATCGTTATTTCTTACGCTGGATTCTGTGAATGTATCCTTGCATTTCCTAGCAGATTAGCTTCGTGTTCAGGTTGCAAAATGCTGGCATAGAATCCATGTTGACTTTTAATTAAAAATCACTGTTGTGTAACATTTTGCCCACTTGCTTTTCTCTTTCTCTGGTCCGACTTTCCCTCTGTAGAGAAAGTTATACTTCTCTAGGAAACTAAACCTTTTTACTGTTAATATTCTCTGAAAACCACTCTCAAAGTACAAGAAATTAACATGAAACTTCTAATACTCTTTTCCGTCAAAACTTTTAAGCAAAAAGTATTTAAACAGATGTTTACAAGAGGCTGATTTCAAGGAGTCTGACAATTTCTTAGTAGCTTTTCAGTTTCTGGCATTTCCCTGACCTGTGGATCCCAGCGCTACTGCCTGCTTGAGTTGTCTTTTGAGCCAGGATTCCTCTTTTGTAAAAATTATTCTATTACTTACTCATAGAGATGCGGGGATTAAATAAGAAATATAGGGAAAGCCTTTAAAACAAGATTTGGCATAGGGTAAAATAATTATTATAAGCTATATTTCATCACCGTGGCAAAACAGCATATAATTTACAGTAGTAAGACAAAACTGAGAGTAAAAAAAAAACAACAACAATTTTTCATTGTATCTTTAGGTTGTTTGGACCTTTTCATGTAAGCTTTGGTGAAGGTGCGAGTCTTAATAAAAACACACTTGCCTTTTAGGAATTACAAACTGTAATACCTTGAAGAGAAAAACAAAGATTCCAGATGTATTGCATGGTTTTAATGTCCATCCTTCACTGGATCTTTTATCTTGTTTTTGCATGCAGAAAATTTTAAGTATTTTAGTTCCTTCACAGGGATGTTTTGAAATGTTTCAGTAAAGAATTTGACAAGAATATACACTTACTC
The DNA here is from genome assembly GCF_046562875.1 of Panthera onca. NCBI lineage: Eukaryota > Metazoa > Chordata > Mammalia > Carnivora > Felidae > Panthera > Panthera onca. Next base: position 56,949,573 of record NC_138342.1, on the reverse strand, counting down.
CTTTGTAGGTAGAAGAAAAGAGCAAAGTCCTCACAAATCAGAATCAGCCAAGGGAGTCACCGAGTTAAAGTGTGAAATACTATCTAGTCTAAATTGCCAGCTTTCTCCATTCTAGTTTGTTAAGGTCCCTAGAGGTATTAGAAATATTGACATGCTGTGGAATTTTGCAGCGTATTGTGTGTGTGTGTGTGTGTGTGTGTGTGTGTGTGTGTACCTCTCTGCATTTAAAAGCAGTTATATTTATGCTTTATGTCATTAATTAAGTGGCAGTGTAATGAATATAGAAAACCAGTTGAAGTATGAGTCCTTTAAAATTTATAGGTAAGGCTGTTTATGAGCCTTTTCTTTAAAGGTAGATGGTACTCCAAGTTCCTAGTTGCTTATGCTTTTAGCTTTTGGATCAATAATATAGTCACAGCTCTGCATAAGCTTTAGTGCAATAAGAGTCGATTCAGCTGCTACACACATTTAGGGAAGCCAAGATTATAAAAACAAGCCTAAACATGTTACTTCTTGAAAATCCACAGAACATCTTACTATACTGTTTTAAAGTGACAAAATCCAAGCCACTGTGAGAATCAAGCCTTATTAATTTTCTTCTGAAATAAAGCAAGACATTCTTTTCAACTTACCTACATTTTCTTTTTAGTTTTCCATCTTTTATTTTTTTTGAAACTCTTTGGTGATCTTAAGGATGGACACTTAGATGATAGGACAAAACTTTTTAGAGATCAATGTCATGGGTGTACTTTTAGCATAAGCTATTTATTTATTTGTTTATTTTTAGAAAGTGAGAGTGTGTGCGAGTGGGGGAGGGGCAGAAGGAGAGAGAGAGAGAGAGAGAGAGAGAGAGAGAGAGAGAGAGAGAGAGAATCTCAAGCAGGCTCCATGCTTACCTTGGAGCCGGCATGGGTCTTGATCCCATGACTGCAAGATGATAAAGATGATAGCATAGGCTTTTTAGAGCTATGATAAGAGAAAAAATACCTCTTGGAAACAGTTGAAACGGTTTTGTCTTTTTTTTTTTTTTTTCCGGTGTAGTATATAAGCTTGTTATCATTTAAAAATAATGGTTTCCTTGAGCTGTTTATGTTTCATTGTGTGGTACTTGGGAAAAGACTTATTTGAAAATAATACACTCAATTTAACACTTCATGTTTAACTTCTGATTTTAGTTTTTTAAACTTTTTTTTAACGTTTATTTTTGAGGGAGAGAGACATAGCACAAGCAGGGGAGGGGCAGAGAGAGAGAGAGAGAGGGAGGCACAGAATTTGAAGCAGACTCCAGGCTCTGAGCTGTCAGCATGGAGCCCGACATGGGGCTCAAACTCATGAGCTGTGAGATCATGACCTGAGCCGAAGTCAGATGTTTAACCGACTGAGCCACCCAGGCGCCCCAACTTCTGATTTTATAAGTGCAGAAATTTATTTATACCATTTAATGTAAAGCTTCAGTGTGAAAGCTCTCTGTAGAGTCTACTTAGCTTTACTTTTCAATCACAAGATTTTGATCACTGTTACTTACTTTGGCAAAATATTAATTACAAAAATACTTCAATATATATGTTCTCTCCATGTTTATTTTATCTCTAATAGTCTTAGAAATATAAGCACTACTTGTAATGCAATTTTTTTTTTTTTTTTGAAAGAGAGAATGGGAACTCGAGCACTTCGGGGAGAGGGGCAGAGGAAGCAAGAGGGAATCTTAAGCAGGCACCACTATCAGCGCAGAACTGGTCTGGGGCTCTATCCAACAACTGGGATCATGACCTGAGCTGAAATCAAGAATTGGACATTTAACCGACTGAGCCACCTTGGTGTCCCAGAATGCACTCTTAAGAAATTATTTCTCTTAAGCAATATATTTAACCTAGGTCACACAATGGCAGTTTTATTTGGGTGGGAGAAATATGGATGTGTTTTTCCATTTTTCTACTTTCCTGTATTTGCAAGTAGTCTATAATGAACGCATTACCTTTATCATAGAAAATAAAACATGTTGAGGGATGATTTGGGTTAAGTTTGATAATTATACTTTCTTTTTTTATGAAGATCTAATAGCAAAGAGCAAAGTGGTGTTCCTTGTGTTTGCTGTGAAGTAGAGTTCAACTGCCCTACGGTAGAGAAGCTTATCATATATATTTTGTGTCAGCTTGGAGTTTTAATATCTCAATAGTGTTGTTGAAACTATCTGGTTGTTTGCTTTTCTGACCTATGACTTTATTTGCCATTTGTTCTGCTTCTCATACATTCTTTAAATTCTCTTTTAAATTTCTGTGAAATCTGTCCCTTAATTAGTTTTCTCTGCTTTAACTGAAATCTTCTTTTCTTGCCTTTATTATTGCAAAGGACCCCTAGCTGGTTTTCCTGTCTCTGTTTTTAATCTATTCCCATCCCATTGCTCTATAGCAGTTAGAATGAGTGATTATCTGAAGGTTGATCTATTATGTCACACAGATTCTTAAAAACCTTGCTTGCCTTCTCCATATCTGGGATCTAGTCTAAGGTCTTTCATGATCTAACCCCTCCCCATCTTTTCAATATTATCTCCCAACCTTGCTTTGCCCTTGTTGCTTTGGATTAACTTAAATGTTTGGCATTACGCATATTGCTACACTCACTCTTCCTCCAAGACTCTATCAAGTAGAACTTCTCTGCCTTCCTTATGTAAGAGGTACATGCCTCTTTTCAGGTTCCATAGCATACTAACTAAGCAGTTAATCACTCCAGCTGCAACATGTCCGTCTCTTCCACCAATGTATCTACTCTCAAGGTTGACATCTTTGAGTTTCTCTTTTTTACAACACAACAGGTTTGCTCCTCTGGTAGTTCTCAGGCCACCTCCCTCACCAGCAATAAAAATCCCTTTCCTCTTTCTAAAATCTTCTTAAGGGGCACCTGGGTGGCTCAGAAGGTTGGTTGAGCTTCCGACTTCAGCTCAGGTCATGATCTCGCTGTTAGTGAGTTTGAGCCCCACATTGGGCTTGCTGCTGTCAACCTGTCAGCGCAGAGCCTGCTTAGGATCTTCTGTCCCCCTCCCTCTGTTCCCCCGCTTGCACTCTCTCAAAAACAAACATTTTATTTATTTTTAATGTTTTTAAATTTACATTTATTTATTTTTGAGAGACAGAGAGAGACAGAACACAAGTGGGGGAGGGGCAGAGAGAGAAGGAGACACAGAATCGGAAGCAGGAGCCGTCAGCACAGAGCCCAACACGAGACTCAAACCCACAAATTGTGAGATCATGACGTGAGCCGAAGTCGGATGCTTAACCGACTGAGCTACCCAGGCTCCCCAAAACAAATAAATATTTAAAAAAATAATATCTTCTCAAAATTCTGTGCCATCAGGACCCTGAATAAAAAAATGATTCAGAGAAGTTGGACTCAAAATGAAGTCTAAGGAATAAACTTATTTATTTAGCCTTAATTTCCCTTTATGTGTATCTTTGAATGTGGTGTGATTAGAAATGTAATGGGGTGCCTGGGTGGCTCAGTTGGTTAAACATCCGACTTTGGTTCAGGGTGAATTGGAGCCCTGTTTTCAGGCTCTATGCTGACAGCTCAGAGCCTAGAACCTGCTTCAGATTCTGTGTCTCCCTGGCTCTCTGCCCCTCCCCTGCTCATGCTCTGTCTCTCAAAAATAAATAAAACGTTAAAAAAAAAATGTAAGTACAGTTGACCTTTGACAATATGGGTTTGAACTGCGCAGGTACTCTTATCTGAGGATTTTTTGAATAAATTGAGTCCAGATTGGTGAGTGTATTTTCTCTTCCTTTTCTTTAGTTTACTTACTTTATTGTAAGAATATAGTATGTAATAACATATAACATAAAAATAGATGTTAACCGACTGTTTACGTTATCAGTAAGGCTTCTGGTCAACAGTAGGCTATTATTAGTAGTTAAGTATTTGGGAATTCAAAAATGATACATGGATTTTCAATTGTAAGGGCAGGTGGGGCGGGGGCCAGGGAGTGTTGGCATCCTTAATCCTCCTGTTGTTCAAGTGTCAACTGTATGTCTAAAAGAGCTCATTTAATAAGTATAAAAAATTATGGGTGTTAATAAAGTTTTGTTTAGTCATCTACTTATTTTGAATATACTCCTGTCCCACCCATGGTAAGGTGATCTCCTAATATATTAACATAGGCCATTTAACATAGGCCATTTAAAGCAATGCTTAAGGATAAAAGGAACAGTCCCCTAGTGTAAAGTTTCCTGAGGCCCAAGGACTTCTAGCTTCAGAGAGTCCAGGAACCCACTTGTGGTATGTAAAATGTGATTAAGCCTACGTTATTGTACTGAGGGGCGGGGGACGGGGAAGGTCCATTGCTTTCAACAGATTCTCACGGGACTAAGTTTGAGGTTTTGTAGTCCCATGTTAATACCACCCCATATTTCATTCTTGTAATTAATTTCAGTCATGTCCCTGTTATTAGCTAAGAGAAACCTAAAACTGGTGTGCCCAGGGCAGTGTTTCCCGAAGTGTATTCTGTAGACCATCTGGATCAGGATCATCTGAGGTCCCTGTTAAAAATATAAGTCCCCAAATCAACACCAAGTCAGCTAAATCAGAATCTGTGATAGTAGGGCACAGAAATCTGCTTTTTAAACCTACCACATTAGGCACTCTGGATTGTAGCACTGTGATATGATAGATCCAAGGAGAAAATTAACTCAAGTGGAGTAATTTTTTAAAATGGATTAATAGTAACTAACACTAAGCACTTAACTACCTGCCAAGTGCTGTTCTAAATGCACATTATATGGTTTAACTACTTAAATGGCTATAACATCATATATTATCCAATGTGAGGAAACTGGGATGGAGATTAAGTAGGCCAAAGACACACTGTAAGTGGTGACCCTGGGATTTAAACAATCTGGCTCCAGAGGTCAAACTCCTAATTGCTACCCTGTATTATTTAAGGCAGACCATTTTATTCGTTTCCTCCAGAGTTTTTTGTTTTGTTTGTAGTTTTGAAAATATTTATTCTTAGTATTTACTATCACTTAAAGCTTTACATAGAAACCCATGTAAAAAAGTCATTTTCTTCTTCAAAAATGAATAAAGGAATCCAGAAAACATATCTGCAATGCATAGCTAAAGTAACTATATCAAATTAAAAACTTTGATATTGAGAAAATATACTTTAAGCAAAATTGATTTTTTTTTTTTTTTAACATTTACTCATTTTTGAGAGACAGAGTGTGAGTGGGGCAGGGGCAGAGAGAGGGAGACACAGAATCCCAAGCAGGTTTCAGGCTCTGAGCTGTCAACACAGAGCCTGACACGGAGCTCGACCTCATGGACTGCAAGATCATGACCTGAGCTGAAGTCAGATGCTTAACTGACTGAGCCACCCATGCACCCCAAACTTTAAGCAAAATTTAAAACATACATGTTAATGTTTGTTGATTTGGGTGGTATTAAATTTTTTATGTTTCTGTGTTTACACATTTAATGGCAAAATGCAAATGTGTTAAAAAGAATCACTACCTAAAAGAATTTTTTAAACTATGATTTATTACCTGAAGCAACTTTCAGCTTGAATGATTTGGAACTTTAGTTGAATCCTACATGATTTTGGGGGATCATTTATTATTCAGACAGTGGTACATGTTCCTCATTGTTATCTCTAAGATGTAAATTATACTGACCTTCACCTTTCTTGAATTACTTTGGTAATGTTAACATATTACTGTAACATTAACTTAAAATTCTTTTATTTTAGACAAGGAAGGAATAGGCAACTCCAGCTACTCCTCAGAGATGGAATTTATTTTTTTGTGTCAGATATGTGAGTATAATTATTTAAGTTACCGAAGCTATTTTTTATGTTTAGGATCACAAAAACTAATTTCCCAGTTTGCCAAAAGCTTTGACCATTGAGGTCTGATAAGCAAATAAATTTATTTCTACACAAAAATTAAAGGATACATTAATTCCTTCATAAGAATATAGGTAAGAAACAGTGGCTTAGAGAAATGATCTCAAAGCTAGTCAGCAGGTAGAGTAAGTCACTGGATCACTAATTTGGTATTTTCTTCCACTTTAATTTTTAATATTTTTATTATCAATAGTTACCCATAGCTTAACATGCTGACATAAAACAGGTTGTTGCCTTGGACTGATGCCAGAAACCAGTAATCTATTTTATTGGAACTGTTACCCATGAGACTCCCCGAAGTTCACAAAGGAGTCACTATGGTAAGTGATCACATTGAGTAGTTAGCAATTTATCATTCCCGTGTTATGACGATACCCAGCACATCTCAGTTCTCTTTGAGTAAATACGAAATTTGGGTGACATAAATATCATATACAGCAGTCTTTGTTACTTCATTAGCTATCAGTTCACATCAGGCAAGGTCATTTTTTATGTTCGGAATCAGGATAGCACCATCTATGGCCTAGCTTTTCCAGAATGAATTAACGTTTATAATGTATTGTGAGGTCTCTGAAGGAGTACTTGATACATTTGGGGGAATATTTAACAGGCATAACTTTTTTCTTTTCTTCCTTTAAAACATTTTTCCTCACCACAACGTTGTACATCTGGCAGGGATTTGACATAGAAAATCTTTTTAAGTCTAACTTCATTTCCTTGCTTTTTGTCTTGTGCCAGATTTTCTGTATTTCAAGTCACACAATGCTCCCCTCTTCTTCTAAACTTAGGACATTAAATTTCTGAATCACTTTTACATATATCTACACTTTATTCTCTATATTTGTGCAATGATAGGAATCGCTATACTATTAGCTACATTTCACTCAGCACCTGTGTGTGAGATGTGTTAATTCTCACACTATAGTAAGAGCCAACACTTACTAGGTGATTATTGTATAACAGGGATTGTTCTAAGTGCTTTACATTAATTAACAATTTAATTATATTAATCCTCATAAACTCTATGAAGTAGGTACTACTACTACTAATTGCAGTTTATATGAAAAACTAAGGAATGGAGAGGTGAAGCAACTTACCCCAAATCATAGACTAAGTGATGGAACTGGGTTAGGAACTTGGATAGTCTAGTCTACCCTCGAATTGGGAAAACTGTTTTACACCTGTTTCTCCTTTTACACTACAGCTATACTCACAATACTTCTGACACCAGATGTGAGTTTCCCCCCCCACCAATCAATTGTGTTGGGTGTTGTACAATTTAACTCAATTCTGACACTCTCTACCTGGAGATAATTCAAGTTGTTACCGTGGTTCTGACTGATCAGCTATAATCTGAGGTTCCCATGACCCCCTTCCTGGGTCCAATTAATTTGCTAGAGTGTCTCACAGAACTCATGCAAACACTTATGTTTATTACCAGTTTAAAGGTATAAATGATACCTTTATGATATGGATACAGGATACAGATGAATAGTCAGATGAAAAGATGCATAGGGTGAGGTGTGGGAGGGTGCCAAGCACAGAAGCTCTGTCCCCATGAAGTTGGAAAGCATCACCCTCCCGGTGTGGATGCATTCACCCATCTGGAAGCTCCTTTGAACTTCATACTATTGGGATTTTATGGAGGCTTTTTCACATAAGCATAATCAATCATCAGTTCCATTTCCAACCTCTCCCCTCTCCAGAGAATGGGGAGTGGAGCTGAAAATTCCAAGCTTCCAATTATGGCCTGGTCTTTCTGGTGAGCCATCACCATCATCCAAAAGCCATGCTAGGAGCCCACCCACAGTTACCTTTCAGCTCAGATCATTCACAGTCGTGGGATTGAGCCCCAGGTTGGGCTCTGCAGCAAGTGTGAAGCCCACCTGAGATTCTTTCCCTGCCTCTCCCCTGCTCATGTGTGTGCACTCTATCTCTCTCAAAATAAATAAACATTAAAAAAAAATAAAGAACAAAAGATGCTCCGAGTGCTCTTATCACTTGGGAATTAACAAGGGTTTACTGTTCCAAGAATCGGGACAGAGCCAATACATATATTTTCTATTATCTCACAGCTCTTAACCATTGTTATATCACCTCTCTAAGGTAGGTATAATAATTGTACCATGCAGATGAAGGAGTCTGACATCAAGTAATTAATGCAAAAACACCCAAACTGCAAAAGCTTTACTTTTTCTACTGTATCAGAAAAGGAAGTGTAGGATGGGGCTTTGAAGCCAGAAAAGCTGGATTGAAATCCTGACTCTACTAAATAGCTATATGACCTTCAGAAAGTTGTTTTTCTGGGTCACAATTTCCTCATCTTTAAAATATGGCTAATAGAATTTACTGTACAAGAGTTGTGAGGAATAAGAAACTAAGTACACTAAAGTGCTTACAAAAGTAACTTAGCACTAAGTTTTCATTTTATTTCCAACCAACCTCTTTATGAAGAAACAAAATTACTTGACACGTGCTACTGAGAAAGCTGTAAGCCAGAGATAAAGATAATGAAGGCTCCTATTAAGCCTGTCTGGGCCCAAATCCCAAGTGTGTATTCTTTATAAAGTTAACCTCCTGGAATTTCAGCATCCTCATAAATGATACATGGAGAACAGTACCACGCCTCAGAAAGTTATTGTAAAGGTTAAATTTGGTGACACACAACTGCTACATGGCAATTGTCTAATAAATATTAACCAGTGATCATCTCTGCATCTCTAGCAGCTAGATATTATTTAATGAACAGTGGCATAGTTAGAACATCTTTTGTGCGTTCCTTCTCTAGTCCTGTCATTTCCTTTCCTGGCATCATCCCAACTATTTTTCATTTCACCATCTCACAGGCATCTGGGTGGCTCAGCTGGTTGAGCATCTGACTTCGGCTTAGATCATGATCCTGTGGTTCATGAGTCTGAGCCCCACATCAGACTTGCTGCCGTCAGCCAGTCAGCACAGAGCCGCTTTGGGTCCTCTGTCCCCCTCTCTGCGCCCCTCCCCCCTTGCACTCTCCCCAAAATAAGTATTAAAAAAAGTTAGTTCACCATCGCAGCATCTCTTTCCTACTGTAAAAACCAGGGTAACTAAAGAAAAATGTAACTTTTTTACTATTTAAATTTGTCACTTACCTAGCAGTAAAACTACCAAATTTTCAGCAAATGGAGTATACAAACAGCAACTGCTACAAGTCACCAGTACAGTATGGAAAATGGAATTTTTACCTTATTTACCACATTGACTATTAGAAATATTCACAATGTAATTAAAGCATATCTCTTTCTACTTTTAACTGAAGTTCCTCTACATTCCTAAGCTTTTACTACACACAGTGTATACAATCTTTAAGTTGACAAACCTATTAACAAGTATCCTGCTCATGAATTACACTTAGGTAAGTGAAATGTGTGTCAGAACTGTTTTACAGACTCTTACAAATAAGATGATTGCAAAGGTACATTCTTTTCACTTTACAAGAAAAATGATAAAAGTGTTCTAAGTTTGACTGTTGCTTCACAACCATCTGTGAAATTTTCATAGACTACTACTTGACAGATTACTTTTTTCAACACCTCCGTTTTTCCCAAGTACTTTCATATTGCTTCCAAATATAAAAGTACTACCTCCATACTATTTTTTAGTATGACTTCAAAGGACCAAAAAAAAAATAATAATAAAATAAAATTGAACAACAACCCAAATATCCCCGTCGACAAGAATTTTTAAAATTTAGGGTTAGGTATTATATATCAATACAATAACTTCGGTTAAAAATAAAAATTTATTGATCTAAAGTTATTGCCAAAAAACTTAAGCTAAGTGAAAACTTTATTTAAGCTTAATGCTCTTTTTAACTCCTGCACGAATGCCAGAGAGTTCACCACTATAACGTTGCTCTTCTCTACGAACTTCACGAACTTGGCCTCTTCTGCGAATTTTGGCTCTTCTGAACTTCTCCCGGTGTTTGACTCTAGGATTCCGATCAATCTTCTTTCTCCTAGGTGTAAGTCCCCTATTTTTAGCAATCTGATAAGTAATGGCTCTCTTTGCATTTTGATCTTCAAGAGCCTGTTCTTCAGTGCTATTTTCTTCTTTCTTTCTCTTCAACTTTTGCTTGTCTTCTATTTCTCTATAGTATTTCAGTGCAGCTTCTTCATCAAAATCAGAATCATCAGAAATATCTGTAACAGCAGAGGCAGAAGCAGTCTCTGAAACAGATTTTGGCTTGGCCTTGGTGGATTTTACTTTTAAACTCAGTTCTTTCTTTCCAGCATCATCCTTAAGTGTGAGTAGATGACGAATTTCAGAAGACAGCTTCTGATCTACAACCGACAACTTGTTGATCAAATTTCGGTAGGTAACAAGCCTTTCTATGACAGGATGTCCATGTGCAGGGACTCTCCTGGCTTTCAGGATCAAATAAAAACTGATGTTGGAGCAGTAGTTCAAATAGAGATTGTACTTGGTCCTCAGGTATTGGCTTCCTTTTCCAGATGGAATGATCCCTTGCTCCACCAACTGTAGCAATGGCTCCAGCTCATCCTTCACCTCTGTCAACTTAACTTTCAGGTCTTCTATCAGTTCTAAGAGCTCTGGTGATTCTTTCCGCAGCATCTTCAGCTTCTCTTTCACTGAAACTTTCGCCAGATCCTTCACGACCCGGGTCTCAGCCTCATCTACTTGACGTACAGGTTTTGCAAAGGCCTCTACCCAGGTCACCCCAAAATCATCCTCTTGCAGGCCTTGGGCAAGGCGCCGCTGTATGAGCTGTGCTTCTTCTTCCTCCTCTCTTTCCTCCTCCTCTACTTCTTGTTGACTTTGTCGGTTTCGGGGCTTGGAACCGTAGTCTGTGTCATAGTAAAGTTTTTTCCTCTGACCCCACGACAAACTGGGATCCACAGATGCCTCGGCCTCACTCTGCACGGAGCTCCCACCATCATCATCATCATCTTCCTCCTCCTCCGCACTCTCTCCATCTTCATCGTCCTCATCAGCAATATCTAGGGCTAGAACCTCCTCCTCCTCATCGCCATCCTCCTCCTCGTCCCCACTCTCCATTTCGCTCCAGCCTTTAGACAAGACGGCCCGAGATCGGGCCTCATGGAAATCATCTACCTTATCTTGATAGTAGCTGGAGTCCCCTGGCGACGGTGGCAATTCTAAATCGTCTTCATTTTCGTCCGCTGGGCCGGGACCTGCCTTGGCTCGCATGGCTGCCCACTTGGCCGCTCCGCGCCGCCGCGATCTCCCCACCATAACTCACAGTCTCAAGTTCTACACCGACGTCGGGCTTTTGGCCACCTCTGTCTGACCTCAGCGCACGAGCCACGCGCTCCAGTAACACGCCTCTTTGAACAGCCACGCGCTCTCCTCCCAGGCGAGTGTACAGGCAAACAGGTCGGCTACAGATTCCACCTCCTTCCGGGCCCCAGAATCCTCTCCGCTTGGCGAGTGAACTAGGACTTCCGCTCAGCCCCGTAAGCTTTGTTACGTTAGGAGCACTTCCGTTTTCGCTTTTGCACTTTAATGCCAGTCTATTCCGGTGAATTAAAATCCTTCCGTGTAGGAACAGTAAATACTGGAAGTTCCGTTCCGTAGAGCCCTTTGAGACTTCTTATTCTCGCGAGTCTAGGCGTGGATGGGACGCGGGATCTTGAGGGACCGCGAGGCGAAGTCGTGGGGGCCGGTAGAGGGGGCTCTATCTCTTCGCGTAGGAGAGGCTCCGGGCTAGTTGTACTACGCATGTACAGGGCGTTTCCGACCTGGAGACGAGCGTAGCTCTATGGGAACTCTCTAGGTTCTGGAATTGTTATCTACCTATCAGCCTAGAAGTTAAACATGTTGTTTTCTCTCCACAAAGTCCAAATACTCTATATCTGGGCACCATAACCTGAGGCCGTGACGGCGCCGCTGGCCTCGAGAATCCTGGCAGAGCCTCGGATTAGCCCATCTCCAGCTCTCTGCCCCATCAGGGCTCGGTGACTCGGCGGTGATTTGTGTCTCTCAGGGTGTCCCCGAGGGGTGTCGGTGCCGAGCGCCCCGTTCTAGGATTTGACTCTCCCAGGAACTCAAGTTGGCTGCAGAAGGCACCGCACGACTTTTTTTTAGTGGACAAAGTTCACCCAAGATGTTTGGACCTGACACTCTCAGGGGCGGACCCTTTATTTAATTCTTCAACATTTATTAAGCATGAGACAGTGGGTGAGACTCTGGGAAGACAATGGTGGGCAAAAGCAAACGCTGTTCCCACATTTAAGTAATTTGTGGCCTCGCGAGGGACACGCGTTAATCAAATAATCCCACGACTCTTGCGCAATTCTAAATGGGATAGGGATTGTGAACTTTCGTCCAGGGTTACGCAGCGTTCAGCTGCCGAAAACACTCGACGCGCCTTTCACATCGCAGCCTTTGTACAAGCCATTCCCCTTATTTAAAAAAAAAAGGGTGTAGTCCTCCTACCCAAATTTGGGAAAGTTTTACTGTATTGAAGAGATCTTAAGCCTTTCCTGTGTGGTGTCTTTACTTACCTACTCTTTTCCTCCCTTCTTTATACCTAGTAGATCTCTGCAAGCGCTTATACTGAAAGGACCCAATACAGTGTCTGGCACAGAGTAAGTTTAATGAATAAGTATTGAAATTACAGTATTCCTTATCTCAGATGCTACATAAAACAGTGAATGAATGATGCATAAAGCTGCAAACGTTCCTAAAGGCAATAACCTGGCTGGAATGGATTTTAAGAAACATTAATTCAACTACTTTAATTTTATACATGTGGAAACAGACTTAGGGAGTTACATTAGCATACCTGGCACAGAAACCAGGGGCAGGGCTCCCACACCAGGCTTTCACATTGAGCTGTTATCAGTCCTTTGCGTCTTCAGTGTGAATGAGTTTCAGACCTTTTCCTGAGGGGAGGTTTTGCTGGGTGGATGAAAGAAACCAAGAGCATAGGTTAAAATATTTGAGGAGGAGGGTGATAATAAGGGAAGAATTAATCAAACTTTAGAAGTGTTTTTAGGGCTAGAAGTATGAAAGGACTGTCCTATAATCTTAGACTAATTTAAGGTTTAAGTTTTCATACATTGCATATGATAGATAAAGATTTTTAGTATTAATGACACCTTCAAATGTAGGGAGTTGAGTTGAACTTTCTATATGATGCTAAAATTAAGAGTGACACACAATTTCTTTGGAGAACATATAGTGTCTTTAAGAAAAATACAAATTTTTAGAAAAGTGGTATTTTGAACTAAACAATATTTTTAAAGTGTTAAAAGTTATGTTAAGCATTTTAAAACCTTTACAACATTTTAGAAAATACAATTTAGTGAATTAAAAAGGTATGGGTAAAAGTCCTATGTTCTAATGGTAAGCAAGAATTCATCTCTGAATGTGATTTTTAATAGGTTTTATCATTAAGCAAATATTAACTGCTTACTAACTGTAGCAGAATACTACATGTATAGTAGATACAAAGGTAAATTAGCCATAGTCTCTTCCATTAAAGAGTTTATAATTGGATACAAAAGAAGACAAGCATACACAGATTACTAAATTACAGAGCAGTGTGTGATGTAAACCCAGTGCTGTGAGAGATCAGAGGGGTGAGAGATTGCCTCTGGATTGTTATTCTGGAACATTGCTTAAAAAAATGTTGCATCTGAGTGGGACTGTAATTATATCCTTGCTTTAAATGTATTAAAAATTAAGTTTTATTTAGGCCCATAAATCCAAGTTTTTCTGCTTAATTTTGTTGCACATTATTTGAGAATTTATGGCCATATTTCAGGACCAGAATGCATACATTTTTATAGAGAAATTAGAAAAATATTTTTGTTTCTTTTAATGGGAATGATCACATTGCTCTAATATTATTTAGTTTATACTAATGATCGCATTTCCTAACTATTCAGAATAGAGTTGCAATATCCAGTGCATATTGAGAGAATGCTATAGTCCAACATTCTCAGATCTTTTTGATAAGGAACCATTCAGAAGCTAAATATTCAATTCCAGCAGCTCCCATAGCCTGATCTTCCATAGCTTAATCTTAGAATTATTTACTATTTAGGTGAGGAAATTTTTCTTCTTAAAAAACTTGTATTTCTGAAAAGACAGCTTAGCAGCTCTGTTATAAGCCTGTGCCAATTAAAGAGAAAAACACATAGTCCCCAGAGAAAAGGAATAAATATTAAATAACATTTGACATTTAACCATTATATTTGTGGCAACTATAGTTTATCATCAACTTTAATATTACATTATTGTGATGCTTGGCTTAGGAGTTAGCAAGCTACACATAATGAAGGCCACCAGGTTTTTGTTTTGTTTTGTTTTCTCGAGAATATCCTTTTTGCCTTATTCTAAGCTCTAAGACCTTTGGGGATTTTCTTAGTGTGGAAGGTAGGGGTTTATAAATGACACACTAAGTGTTATTAGGATACTTTATTCAGGGCATGAGTTCTGGGTGTTGAAGGTGTTCTATCACCAGATTTGCTTAAATTGGTCTCAGTTATGGACTATACAGCAATAGCAATTATAATAGCAACAACAACAATAACTAACATTGAGAGCAGTTATTATGTGCCAAGAAGTGTTATAAGCTCTTGAAATTCAGCTCTATGAGGAAGGTACTACAATATCTCTAATTTAAGAAACCGAGACACACAGAGCTTAAATGAGGTCATAAAGCTAGTAAGTGGTAGAACTAGATTTGAACCCAGACAATCTGGCTTAAAACCCACACTGTACTATAGCTAACTGCTTAGCTAGTACTGGCTTTCATATATTCTCTTAATAGATTTTCTCATTTCCAGTCTCTGCTGTACATTTGATTCAGTATCATACGATATATCCTCCTAGAATATCATTTCCATCATCCCACACCCTTGTTTAAAACCTTTTTCAATGACTCTTAGTTACTATCAAGATAAAGTTCATACCATACATGACCTTCCCTCAGTTTGCCAAAAAGTAGCCCTTCCAGCCATACGTTTTATTATTCCCCTACTGAAACCTTTCATTCTAACTTATGTGCTCTACTGCTCTAGTCTCCAAACATTGCTTTGCAATTTCAGTGTCTTCATAATTACTTATGTTAGAAATGTACAAATCATTGCAGACATCTTTTTGGCTAACAAAGAAATCTCACATAAGTCCATAAGGGAAACTGTATGAGACTCTTTGAAGAACTATTTTTGATAGCAGGGAGTTAGAGACAACCTGGATGCCTGTCCCTGGAAGAGCAGATCAATAAAAGGTCATGGATGAACATCGTGGAATTTAGAAGCATGGGATGACCATATATCTTGGTGGACCTGGTACAGTTCTATTTAATCTGTTATTCTGGTACAATTATTAATAGCACTCTTTTACTCTCATGATTTAGGTTATAAATTATTTGGCCATCTTAACTACATAGTAATTAGAAACAGTGACTGGAAACAGTGGATTATATATCCACAGAGCAACATGAATTGATATTAAAAACATTGTGCTTGGGGAGAAAAGCAAAAAATGAGATACATACTACTATATTGTTCACATATAGAAATGCATGCACAAAAAATACACGTTTTGTAAATACATATAAACAAAATAATGTAAAAAGAACAATTGCTTATGAAGGGGCAAAGAATGGGATGATGCTTGGAGATTAGAAAGAATGGGAGAGGAGCCTTCTCTGACAAAAAATGATAATGTGCCAGAAACTGAGGAGAATAATCAATTATTTGCATCTAAGGTTCAATTAAAAAACAAATAAGCAGACAGAAAATGACCATATAGGTCCCTAACTGAGAGTCCTTTAAAAGCCTCCAATATCTATGGGATCAAGTTTATATTCCTTATGATTTGACTCTTGTGTACATCTTAAACTTTACATCATACCCCATGCTCAGTGCCACCATACATAATATAGCCTTGTTTGTATATGTGTGTATGTATACACACACATGCACATGCACACACAGGCTGTGCTCTTTCTTGCCTCTTTTCCTTTGTACATATTGTTTCTTCTATACTTTTTAGAGAACTCTTATTTATCCTTTAAGACTAATTTTAAATGTCACCTTAAAAGCCTTTTCTGGCCTCCTCAGACAGGGTGAAGAGCTTCCTCTTTTGCATTCCCATAATGTTTCGTACATCTTTCTCTTTATACTTACTGCTCTTCCTCCGCTAAGTCTATGAGCCCCATTAAGTCTGGGTCCATGTAGTCATTTTTTAAATCTCCAGAATCTAGGTCAGAACTTGAGTAAATATGTTGCTATATTCACTGTCAGCCTATGAAAGTGGCAGCCTTTAACAATGAATTGCAGTATCTTTTGTGCTTCTCTAATCATCACTATTCTCCTTTTAAATGTAAAAGTAACATGTAATATTTAATGTATGGCTTTGTGTACTTAAGCTAATAGTTAAATGCACATTTACTTGCAATGCCAGTGTCATAGACTAGGTTGTGTTGACTGAAGTAAAAACAAGTAGTGTGTTTTTTAAATTTTTAATGCTTAGAGAGGTAGTAATGGTAAAAATAATTTTATATGATAGCAATAATGGGAAAATGCATCACTGATAGTTCATTCAGATAGTTCGATATAATCACAGAAACTCCTTGAACTATTTTTGGGTACGGAAAAGAAAGAAGGATTATTTTTAAGTGTAAAAAAGAAAATGGAAGACAGGAGGTATAGTGGCCATCTGCTTTCATTTCTCTCAGAAACCACTTACTCTGAAACCAGTAGGTTATATATTATTTTTGCAACTAAAGTCTATATCTATTTAAAGACACAAAAGTCCTAAAAGTGAAGCAAAATATAGAACTTGTACTGAAATATGGGATAAATATATGAACACTTTGAAGCTTTTAAAGATGACTTGGTTTGTTGGCCTTAATTACCAAATGAAGAATTTAATGAGATTGTGACACCACTTCCCCTTCCAAACTCTAATATAACTAAATACTATGTAATTATTTTGTAAACATTATTTTAATCCTTTTTGATTTTTTTTATCATGAGGAAACTTGTCGATACAATTATTTATGTATTAACTATTGATTCAATGATAATTATAGCTTTGATGGTGAAGGTCTTCTGAAACATGGTTCAGGTAGAATATTTTTCTTTAAGCCATTCCTCATTCTCTATAGAATGAAGGCCTTAGTTCTTAGCCTTATGTATGTTCAAGATCTATCTTTACCTGGCTCCAACTTATTTTTCCAGCTACTTTCCTTCTATTTTCCTCAATGAATTCTACAGTCTAGCCAAACTAAATCACTCATTGTTTTTTTCTCTTGTTGAGATTTCTTTCTCTTGGCCTTTGCTTATGCTGCCCTACATCTCAATTCTTAGATGTCCTTCAAGGCCCAGCTAAGATCTTATCTTTTCCAGGCTGTATTCTCTGACATAGTTCCTTCCATTAGCATCTAATAGCCCTTTAACTCTTCCTATGTTGGGATTTTAAAACATTTTCTCCATTGTGTTAAGAATATTCATCTTTTCTGCCAGATATATCACTGTTTGTCTTTAACCCTTATAATATCTAATACAATTACTCAGTTGTATACTGTGTAATAGTAAGTACTGTATACTGTGTATAGTAAGTACTGATAAATAGCTAGTCAAATGAGAGTTAAACTGAGCTCTGTTAAATTTCAGTAAGATATTAGAAGTTATTCAGAACAATCTAAGAATTTAATAAGCATCTGCAAATGGGACATTGATCTGTCTCCGTTTTTGATGTTAGGTGATAACTTGGACTCTGCTAAGAGCAAAGGGGAACCATTGGAGGGTTTTAAACAGGACAAAATTAGAGAATTTATGGGAAGAGGTAAAATTATGTGTGAGGTTGTTACAGTCATTTAGGTGATGAATTTTAGTGTCTAAACTAGGGCCTTGGGAATAAGGATACAAACAGTGGGCAGATTAAGAGCTCTTTGGGAGATGGTATTATAGGACTTAGTCTCTGTTTCAGTGCGAAGGTCAAGGAGTTACAGTGACTCCCAGGTTTTCTGGACAAGTGAGTGGATGATAGTACCCTCCCCCCCCCAACTAAGACAGAAAACTCAGGAAGAAAGAGGTTATCAGGGTGCAGGAAACAAGGGTAAATAAATTTTGGACATAGTGCATTTGAGGTGTCTGTGAAGAAGTTCAGGTGCCTTTTGACAGAATATATAAGTCTGAAGCTTGGGAGAAATATCTAAGCTAGAAAAGGCATTTGGGGGTCTTCAGCATTCAGTTGGAACATGAGACTATACTTGGTATATAATTGAAAACAGAAAAAATAAGGTTTGGATTGTTTTTACTTAAGTAGCTAGCACACATAAACTAGACCAGAAGGAGTATACTACCTTGTCAAATTTAAAAGGTTCAGATTAATAAATGAGCTAGATACAGTTAAATATGTAATTTAAACTTATTAAAGTTTAAGAATTCTAAATGTACCCTGTAAAACTAAGCCATGAAAAATTATCAACAAAGACAACAACAAAATACATCTGAATAAAGGCTCCATTTGTGCTTGACTCACATTTTTATCACGTCCAAAAGTTTGACTACATCTCTGGGCTGTCTCCAGTAGCTATTGTCAATAACATTGAATATTTTGGGAGATACTAATTATGTATCAGGCACTGTGTTAGGTATTTAAAATACATTATCTTACTATAAGATATCAGTGAGAAGGGTGCCATTATTATCCTCTTTTCACAGATGAGGCTCAGAAATGTGAAGTAATTTACCCAAGGTTATATAACTGGTACTTAAACCCAAGTCTGTCTCACACTGAAGTTGGTTTTGTCATTTTATTGAACCTTTTCCTAGTTCATATTTTATCACTAATGAAAAACTTGTAGAGCCCAGAGACATTCATTTCTGCTTCAGTGTGTGTTGAAATAGCTTGGACCCTCACATGTACAAACTAAGACCGTTCAGAGATACGGTACCAAATTCAACCAATATAGTGAAAGAGAAATATAAGAGAATTAGGAGGCATCGGCCATATTTCATCTCTCCAGTTTTGTTCTGGGGCCTGGGAAACCATGAATGTAGTAGATGTGTTCAGAGTATAAGCAAATAATCATAAGGCATAATTAGAGGCTCTCATTCAGAGATTGGTCTGTTGTTTCCTCATTGATTAATTTTGGGAAAATTTATTTTTTTTTCTTCTGTGATTTTGGTAAAATTGTTTATTTGCTATAAATTATTTTCCTTCAATTTCTTTTTGTCTACACTGATCGCCATATCAGAATATTACTTCACATTGTAAATTACCAGCTACTACAATTAATGTTCTACTATACAATATTTAAAATAGCAGTGAACACATTAGTGTTCACATAAGTGTTTCCTTTTGTATAAATGTAAATAACTGATAATATTCTACTTGAAAACTTGTTTCATGTTGCTAAGGAACTGAACTAAATGAAGATATTTAATAATCAAGTATAATTATCTATACAAAATCACTACTCTACAACCATATCATACAGTAATGCCAAGTTTACACCCATGTAAATGTTTTAATTGTGCACAGCACACAACACTGTAATAGGTACTTGAATGAAGGTATGTTGAAACATATAAAACACATTGTCTCTGGATTTCTGTTGCCATACTGAACATTCATTTCCTTGAATAGTCACGTTTTCTCTCATCCAAATCGTCAGTGTCACAACCCTGAGATCAAGAGTTGCATGCTCCACCAACTAAGCCAGCCAGGTCCTCCTAAAGAGAAATTTTTTTAAATAAAAAAACATGGTTGCCCCAATTATACTAGGAAATTTTGAGCCAGAATGATAGCTATATTTAACTTCTGATTGGTGCTAAAATAAATTACCACAAATTTAGTGGCTTATAGCAATACAAATTTATATCCTTACAGTTCGGTGGATTAGAAGTCCGACATGGTCTCATCGGGTTAAAATCAAACTGTCAGCATGACTGTGTTCTTTCTGGAGGCTCTAGGGGAGAATATGTTTCCTTGCCTTTTCCAGCTTCTAGATGCTGCCTTCATTCTCTGGCTCATGGCTTTTTCCTTTAACTTCAAAGCCAGCAGTGTAGGATCTTCAGCCTCTCTTTCATTCTTTCACTCTTTCACGGACTGTCCTGCCTCCCTCTTTCCCTTCTAGGAACCTTTGTGATTACGTTGGACCTACCTGGATAATCTAGGATAATCTTCCCATATGAAGGTTACCTGATTAGCAACCAAAATTCCACCTGCTACCTATATTCCTCCTTGCTGTGTAATGTAACATACGCACAGGTTCTGAGAATTAGGACATGGGTATCTTAGATGGGCCACTATTCTGCCTACCATTATACCTTAGCATTTATTTATGTAAATCTGAAAGAAGATGCTATCTTTTCTCAACATAAAAGAATAATAATAATAGTTGCTAAAATATTTGAATGTTTACATGCTGCAGGCACGTTCTAGGTGCTTACAACTGTTAATTCTCATCAATCCCCTGAAGTATATACTACAATTATGCTCCTTTTGTGGATGAAATTGAGGAGAATAGTCACATTTGGACCCAAGTAATCTGACTCCGGAGCCTTGCTTTGTTCAATAGGAAGATGGTAGATAGTGTGTCTCTTAAAACACATCTTTACAGTGTGTTATGTTGTTTTAGGTATTGTAAATTATTAGAATTAAGATACATTTATAGCTATAATATTGTAAAATAAGTTGGGAAATAATCAATTATGGCATACCTTTTAGGCCAAAGCAATTTATTTGAAACTCCAAGAGAGATACAAAAGAATTACTATGATTGACTTCAAAGAATGCATCCAGTATCTTAAAAATAATTGACTGAATATTCTCCACCATGGATTTATTCTTTCTTATTATTATTAGAGGAAACACACTTAGTGTGGCACTTAAATATGAATAGAAGAGTTAGCAAGAACAATTTTATTTTCTCATCTATTTTTCTGAGTCTTAATAATTCTTTGTAATTTATATAAAGACTCTTTAGAATGGGTCTTTATATATGTTTCCTCATATCCTGTTTTTGGGTGCCAATTGCTATTGCTCTATAAAGAGATCCCCTCCCTGCATCTGGAAAGCATTAACTTAGATAAATTACACACATAAAGAAGAGAAGGGGTAAAAGTGTAAAGTAGTGTGCTCACTCATGTAAAATGATATAAAGAGATAGGAGATGAGCAATGAAGTAACAGAGAGTAAAGGAGTGAACGGAGTGGAATGACATTATGCAGGGGAGACTACTAGAATTAGTTTCAAAGATTTGAGGAGTTTTAACAAGAGCTGGCAGAAAGGAAGAAGTTTATGGTGAGGAAAATAACAGAGTAAAAAAGATTCTGAAACAGGAATTAGCAAATCCTATATAGGAAAAGGAAAGCAGACATATTTGAATAGATAGCAGAGGCCTCTCCTGAAAATAGAATTTCCTTAAAGCAGTGAGGGACCAGACCACTGGACTTTATGAATTGAAAGGAACATATTGTTGTTTGAGGAGTTTTCTGGAAAACCTGTTTATTATTGTGTCTCGAGAGAAATTAGAGAGAAATTACTGTTGGTATTTTTTTTAATGGATTTTTGGAAATAGGCTGTTTGTAAATTAAGACCTTCCCAGAAAGTCGTGTAAGAGGAAAGAGCTCTGCATGATAGTCAAACAACTGACATGTAATATCCCAAATAGCAGTTCTGTGAAAAGCCACTGCAGGTGCAAGTTTATTTAAAAACAGACCACAACACAGGTGCAATTCTCCTTATAAACATTTAACCACAAGAGACGACCATAAAGTCTATGTGGAAAGCCGTTGGAAAAAAAGAGAATTCAGTTTTTTGTTTGTCTTAATTTTTTAATTTTTAAAAAGAATTTGGGATGAAGTTTCTTCCTCATATTTTAAGTTCTTTTTAAACTTAATTTTTGCCTCCTAATTTTTTTTTCAATATATGAAATTTATTGTCAAATTAGTTTCCATACAACACCTAGTGCTCATCCCAATAGGTGCCCTCCTCAATGCCCATCACCCACCCTCCCCTCCCTCCCACCCCCCATCAACCCTCAGTTTGTTCTCAGTTTTTAAGAGTCTCTTATGCTTTGGCTCTCTCCCACTCTAACCTCTTTTTTTTTTTCCTTCCCCTCCCCCAACCTCCTAATATTTAAATATAAATTTTACATATACTGTGATTAGATACAGATCAATATTGAGAAATTCTGTATGCAATACGCAAAAATGTTTAGGGTTAAAAAATGTGAATTAGAAGGATTTTCTCCATGTATATAAAGAATATTAATGACTTTTAGTCTTGTGGGAGGTGAATTGGACTGGAAGTTATGAGGCCTATGCTCCTTTAACTTTAGAATGACGAAGATTAATTCTGAAATTCAAATTTTTTTAATGCTTATTTATTTTTGAGTGAGAGAGAGAGAGAGAGAGAGCATGAGCAGGGGAGGGAGGGGCAGAGAGAGAGGGAGACACAGAATCTGGAGCAGGTTCCAGGCTCTGAGCTGTCAGCACAACCCAAACCCACGAACTGTGTGATCATAACCTGAGCTGAAGTCGGACGGTTAACCAACTGAGCCACCCAGGCGCTCCCAATTCTGAAATTCAAAGTAGATCCTAAACTTACACAATTCAAATGGGAAAAAAATGTTACTCCTATAAAGAAGTGCACGGTACTATTTACTGCAGTTCTCCCTTCACTCTGCCACAGTTCCAGAGCCTTCCTCCGTGCTACTCGTTTTGTTCAAGCTCTTTCCCATCTTGGGCCTTTTACTTGCTGTTTCCTTTATTTTGGAACAGTGTCTGGCTGATTCTGTGGTAGGCAGAATAACATCCCTGCACGCACCCACCCCCCTTCAAGTGCATGCCCTAATCCCTAGAACCTGTGCATGTATGACCTGTTACATAGCAAAAGAGATTTTGCAGATGTGACTATGGGTGTGGGCCTTAAAATGGGGAGATTATCTTCAATTATCTGGATGGGCCCAATGTAATCACAGGAGGCCCTAAAAGCAGAAAACTTTCCCTAGCTGGGAGAAAGAGAGATGAGGCAAAAACAGAGGCCAGAGGACTTATCCCACTATTGTTACCCAGCAGGCGAGGGGATAGGGATGTCACCCCTAAAACCTTAAGGGACCAAATTCTTCCAAAAATCTGAATGAGCTTAGAAGGAGATTCTCTGCCAGAACCTCAAGATAAGAGCCAGGCTGGCTGACCCTTTGGTTTCCACATTGTGAAATTGGAGCAGAGGAATTAGCTGAGCCTACCGGACTTCTGAGTTACGGAACTATGAGATAATACCCTTGTGTTGTAAACCACTCAGTTTGGGGTAACTTGTTACGGTGGTGTGGAAAGCCAGTACAGGCCCCTGTTTTAGTCTAGATGTTTCCTTAGGCCTTTCCCGAGTATGTCTTCTAAAGTAGACTACCTCAACCCTGCCCCACCTGCTCTTGGTCACACAACTTTGTTTATTTCCTTCATTGTATGTATCGCAAACGGTGATATTATTATTATTATTATTATTATTATTATTTTGTTTATATTATTTTTCTTATCTGTGTTCCTCACTAGAATTTAATCTCTGGGAAGGTAGGGCCCGACTGCTTATGGTCATCTGTATCTTTGTGTCAAGTGTACAACGTATAAGACACATATTAGATCTGCAACATACATTTGTTGAAAAGTCGTTTTTGATAGAATAGTAGATGGGGTAACCCCAAATGAGATGTAGAGACTTTATGGTAAGCCATGGTATATCAATATGATAAAATATTACCTAACTACTTCAGAGGTTAACATGTGCTCTGTATCAATTTTTGGAAACTGGTGTGTAAAATGTGCCAGTGACAAAAAAGAACACAAAGTAATTTGTGCAGAAGTATGATCATATAAAATGCATTTATATATGCTTTTAAAGATTAGAAATTAATTTTGGAAATAAAGTTTAGTATTCTTAATTCTACACTTAATACTCAACATTTGCTTGACCTATAATAATATGCAAAATGTAGGACCATTACTTAATTCTTAATCTACAAAATAGTTTCAGGATTAAGATTCTGAAAGGGAAGGGATAAGCATGCATTTTTTGCAGTGATAATTGGTCTTTATTTTTTAATAATGACTCTTAATTGTCTTTATTATGAATATATAAACTGTGAAAGATAATATAACAAACCTATGCATTCTATTACTTGGTTTAAGAAATAGAGCATTACAAATGCACTTGTAATTGCTTATATACTCCTTAACATTACTAAGCATATCTTTAAACTTTTACTGATAATAGTTCTTTTCTTTTTTCTTTTTTTCTTTTGGACGTCTGATCTTTTTTATTCATTACTTGTAGAAAATCTCATTTTGACTGGACTCAGACTTAAAGGTAGAGGCTCTCAGAGAGGACAGCCTCCATCTCTTAGCAATCTATCTGTTCCTGGCACTGTTGTTTGGCCTCCTTTCTCTCAGCCAAAAGTTTAGCATATTCTGCAGCCTCTTCCTTATCTTAGTACGCTGTTTCTTCAGAGCAGTATACCAATGTTTGTGTTGGAGGACACATGGAGTAACAAGACCCTGAATCTTGGGTGCTTTGGTCCTAGATGTCTTACCTTCATTACTTAGGGGCTTTCTCACAACATACTGGTGGACATCATCTTCTTCAGAGAGACTGAAATGGTTGCCGATTCCACTAGCAATTTTGGGCCCCAGGTGATGAGGCACAGTAGGATCAGTGAATCCAGAAATATTCTTCTCCCCTTTTTTACAGTGACCAAGTTGAGAACACGGAGATTGGCATCCATAACGCCCTTTCTTTCTCTAGTCCTCCTTGGTCTGTAGCAGGAATGCCCCTTACTCAGCAGCAGCAGCTGGACATGGCCATGGGTCAAAACATGGGGAAGCCTTGTTTGTCGTTGCCACCACTGATTTGGACCATGTAACCTTTCCATTCTTCACCCAGGGCATCAACAGCAACGTCTCTGGCCATAAGCTTATCATAAAAGGTATGAAGTTTGCACTTCAGTGAATTTATGGCAGCCCGTAGCTGGGAAAGAGTTGTTCAGCTTCATCCTAAAGCAGCTTACTTCCTCCACGACACTATGGAAAAGAGCTGCTAATCGTCCTTGATAAGTTACATCTGCTCTTGTAGAGTTGGAAGGAGAGTGCTCTACAGGAGTTTTGGGAAGTCCAGAGCAACCCAGCCAGGATCATCTTGTGGGGACAAATAGATTGCAGTCAGATAAAAGGTTTTAGCTCACTTTAGAAAATTCCCTCTTTAATCTTTGTGAATAACTTTATGTACAACAGATTTGTGGAACTCTGAGTGAGTGTAGGGTGTTTTGGGACTTTCAGGATACTCAAAGTTAAACTGGTTGCAATTATATATTCATTATACTGTGTATATATACACACACAAAGAATTTCCCACTTTTGAATGCTTTATTTTGCTTCACTTCTCTTGGAGATAATTTTTGTCGGCTTGTCTCAGCAGAAGATCTTTCCTCTGGTGCTAGTAAGATCTTCTCTCACTTTAGTCTTCTGGGTTGATTCAAAAGTTACTTTTGTATTGTTTAGTGTCTCAGAGATACAGAAGGTAAAGATATAGTACATATAGATAAGGTATAAAGGCCATGTTCCTGATGATCCTGTAACATATTTTAGATGTTGTGTTTTTGGAGCTGATTTGGATAGTCCTATTCATTACCAAATCTTATTTTTCATATAAAGTTCAAGGACAAATGGGAACACTAAATTGTCACACTACATGCAGAATTTAATCCATTAAAAGGAAAATCAAGAGTTCAGCTACATCTTGGATTTAAAGCCAAGAAGGCTATTAAAAAATATCATCATCCCTTTTAAGTGTTTAAGTGGCCAGATGCCAGGATATCAAGGATCTTTTTATATTATGAAAGACTTTCAAGGGGAGAAATCACATGACATTAAAGATAGAGGCTGAAGAGAGATTGATTTCTTAAGATAAGTATTCATACTATCCTTACGGACGACATGGGGAATTACATTGTGTGTGATAGGATGTTATTATATGAATTAACTTGAACTGAAGTGCTCTAACCAAAATGTGCTTATTAATGGATTGGTGTTAGCTTACAGGTGAGACTTTAGATGTATGCCAAAGAAGTCTGTCTTCAGCACTAACCCATTGAATATTTTTCTTAACAACTTAAGTAAGGATTCTGATGGCATGTGTATCAAGTTTGTAGATGCTGTGAAGCTGAGAGAATTAACTAAATCTGGACTTAAAAAGAATCTAATAGGTGGTAATGTTAGTCTGAGTTTAGCAAGATAAAACTTAGGGACCAATGCTAAATCTCATACGCAAATTCCAACTGTTTAAGTATTAAATGTGGGGAAGTTATTACCTTATAGAAGCATTTATTTTTTAAAAGGGGAGTTTGGTTGACTGTAGAATTGTTAGAAGCCAATAGGGTAACATAGCTGCCAAAAGAGAGATACTGTTATCCTAAGTGGCATTTATTGAAAAATATTGCAGTCCTGCTACTTTATACTAGGTCAGATGGCAATTGGACTATTGCATATATTGACACTATGGAGCCTGTTCAGAAAAGAGACTAGTACTGCCAGAGGACTTAACTAGAGTTTTCAACTCCCTATGAAAATGTTCTCCATTCATCCTTTATTCAATCAGTATATCTTAGGTATTCTTGTGCTTTGATCTTGGAAACAGAAATGAGCAACAAGACAATGCCCTTCTCAAGGAGCTTTTATTCTAATGAGGAGGAGACAGATACTAAATAAACTAAATAAGAAATCCAAACTATGATAAATACTATGAAGAAAATAAAACAGGGTAATATGACAGTGACTGGGTTCGGGTGATTAGCAATGAGGGAAATTCTCTCCGGGGCACTGACCTTTGACTTGAGACTTGAATGATGATGAGGGGACAGCCATGCAAAGATATGAAAAGCATTTCATACAGAGGGATTTAAAAGAACAAAGGCCCTGAGTGTAAGTAGCTGGAGAGTGATGAGGGAAAGGGAGAATTGTGGGAAATCAGGTAAAATAATGAGTTTGCATTTATTCTAAATGTAATGAGAAGCCAGTAGAGGGTTTTGAGTCAGATATGATCTGACTTATCTTTTGAAAGATCACTGTCTGCTGAGTGGACAATGAGTCATGGGGGTAAGACTGGATGTAGAGAAGAGTTTGGAGCAGTGAATAGTTTAATGCGTTATAAACATAAACCATTTTTTCCTCCTAATTATTGCTTCCAAATCACCATAATTAATTTTTTCTTTGCCTCCCCCTGACAATATTTTAAGAAAATGCAGTAATTTTGGAAATTTTCCATCATTAAATGTTTAATTTATTTTCTGAACCTAAAACAGGTCTAAAGAGTAGCTTATTAAAAAAAAGAAAGTCGGGGCACCTGTGTGGCTCAGTCAGTTAAGCGTACGACTTTGGCTCAGGTCATGATCTCAGTCTGTGAATTCAAGCCCCACGTTGGGCTCTGTGCTGACAGCTCAGAGCCTGCAGCCTGCTTCGGATTCTGTGTCTCCCTCTCTCTCTGCCCCCCCCCCCCCCTCACTTGCACTCTGTCTCTGTCTCTCTCTCGCTCTCAAAAATAAATACACATTAAAAAAAGTCAATTTCAGTGTAAAAACTTATATCCCAACCTCACTTTCTCCAACATCCAATCTGAAACAAGATGAAGTAACAGAGACCAGATTTACCCTCCCACCTGAAACAACTAAAGAACCTGACAAACTTATGAAACGATTTTTAAGAGATTGGACATTAGGCAACAAAGGGCAATGATCTCTGAGAGACAGAAAACAAATGTGAAGTCCTCTGCAATTTCCCCAGCTTGAGAGAGTTTCCAGGCCCTGGCCTCACTGGCAAAATCTGCCAAACATATAAAGAAAAAAATCATACTAATTCTACACTTAACACCTGCAGCAAATTGGAGAGGAAAAGATACTTCTAGATTTATCCTATTCAGGATGATCCTGAAAACAAAACCAGGCAAAGACATAAGAAAATAATAATTTGAGGCCAATATCCTTTATGAACATAAATACAAAAATTCAAAGCAAAATTTTTGTACATCGAATCCATCCATTTATAAAAAGGATATTACATCATGAATAAGTTGGGTTTTCCCCAGAAATGCAAGGTTAGTTTAACATTTAAAATCATTATAACTCACTATATTAACAAACATAAAAAAAGGAAAATCATATGGTCATCTCAATAATCAGAGAAAAGGCATTTGAAAAAATGCCATCTCCATTTCTGAAAAAACAATCTCAGCAAACTACGAACAGGAGGGAACTTCCTCAACTTGATAAAGAACATTCAAGGAAAACCTAACATCATACTTAAAAACTGAATTCTGAAGATATGAATATTTTTTCTACAAATCTGTCTTGTCTTTTCCCAAATGTCAACTTCAGTAGTTATAGAACATTTGGTTCATATGAAACATATCCCTAATCTGAACATCACTAACATCTCCAATTTTACCAATCTTCTACCAGCCACAATATCTCACACATGAAGTACTCAAATACCTTCACAAAAGCAACATTGCTATGTAAGCAACATGAAGACAGTACTTTTGTCCAAGTATCTAGAACAGTATCTGGCACATAGTAGGTACTCAACTAGTTGACAGAGTAGAATTATAATAAAATATCACTCTGCACCTCTACCTACCTATATAACACTTTTATTTTTTCATTTTTTTCTTTGATTTTCAATTCCTATTATTCTGCCTTCTCTCCCCCCACCTTTTTTTTTTTTAATTTAAATTTTAGTTAGTTAACATACAGTGCAATGTTGGTGTCAGGAGTAGAATTCAGTGATTCATCACTAATATAAAACACCCAGTGCTCCTCACAACAAGTGCTCTCCTTAGTACCCATCACCCCTATAGCCCATCTCCTACCCATTTCCCTCTGTCAACCCATAGTTTGTTCTCTATCATTAAGAGTCTCTTGTAGTTTGTTTCCCTCTCTTCTTTTCTCCCCCACTTCCCATATGTTCATCTGTTTCATTTTTTAAATTCCACATACGAATGAAATCCTATGGTATTTGTCTTTCTCTGATTTACTTATCTCACTCAGCATAATACTTTCTAGCTCCATCTATGCCATTGCAAATGGTAAGATTTCACTCTTTCTGATGGCCGAGTAATATTCCACTGTGTGTGTGTGTGTGTGTGTGTGTATATATATATATATATATATATATATATATATATATATACACATATATATACATACCACATCTTCCTTATCCATTCATCAGTCAATGGACATTTGGGCTCTTTCCATGGTTTGGCCATTGTTGATAAAGATGTGAATTTTTTTTGACAGCTTTGTTGATATTTAATAGATATACAATGAAATGCACACCTTTAAACTGTATAATAAATTTTGACGTGTGTGTAGTCAGGATTTGTAACCACATTAAGATAATGAGCATATCCATCCTCTCCAAAAGTTTCCCCAGGCACCCTTGTAATCTTTTCCTTCCTCCCTTCTCTCCCTGTCCCTACCTTCCTAGGCAATCATTGATCTGCTTTCTGTCACTGTAGGTTTGCTTTCATTTTCTAGAATTATTTATATTAAAAGAGTCATTTTTATTAAATTACAATTTTAATATAATTATTTAAATTGAATAAGGTAATAATTAGTTAATACAGTACACAATTTAATATAAATATATCAAAATATAATTTCAAAATAATATTTAAAATACATGACTTTATATTTTTGTAATGTGTACTTCAATTATATATATATATATATATATATATATATATATATATATATACATATAATATATGGAATCATACTGTATGTACTCTTTTTAAAGTATTTTGTCTGGCTTCTTTAACTCAGAATAATTATTTTGAGATTCATCTATGTTGTGTGTGTTAACAGTTCATTCGCTTTTATTGCTGAATAACATACCACAATTGGTTCATCCAATTTGTTTATGGATATTTAGGTTGCTTCCAGTTTCAGGCTATTTCAAAAATTTTTTTTAATGTTTTTAAATTTATTTCTGAGACAGAGAGAGACAGAGCATGAGCAGGGGAGGGCAGAGAGAGAGGGAGACAGAATCCGAAGCAGGCTCCAGGCTCCGAGCTGGCTCAAACTCACAGACTGCGAGATCATGACCTGAGCCAAAGTCAGACGCTCAACCGACTGAGCCACCTAGGCGCCCCAAGTTTCAGGCTATTTTAAATAAAGCTAACACTTCTTCTGAGTGTTGTCTTCCTCCCTCAAGTCAGAAAAACTCTGGATGTATTCTTTTTCTTTTCCAGCTTTATTGAGAAATAACTGGCATATGACTGTTTAAGGTGTACAATGTGATGATTTGATACATATATATTGTGAAATGGTTACCACAGGAAAGTTAGTTAACATATCCTTCACCTCATATAATTACCATTTTGTTGTTGTTGTTACTGTGAGAACATTAAAGTTCTCTTATAGCAACTTTTAAGTGTACAATACAATGTTAGTAACTATAGTCACCATGCTACACCTTATATCCCCGGAACTGATACATCTTATAACTGGAAATTTGTACCTTTTGACCAACCTCTCCCATTTCTCCCATCCCTCAGCCCCTGGCAACCACTAATTCTGCTCTCTGTTTCTGTGAGTTCAATGTTTTTAAATTCTACATGAGTGAGATCATAAAGTATTTGTTTTTGTCTGTCTGACTTAATTTCATTTAGCAAAATGCCCTTAAGGTCCACCCATGTTGTCACAAATAGCAGAATTTCCCTCCGTTTTATGGCTGAAAAATATTCCATCATATATATCACATTTTATTTATTCATTCATGTGTTTATGGACACTTAGGTTATTTCCATGTCTTGGCTATTGTGAGTAATGCTGCAATGAACACAGGTGTGCAGGTATCTCTTTGAAATAGTGGTTTAATTTCCTTTGGATATTCTTTTGGATGTTACCCAGAAGTGGGATTGCTGGATCATATGGTAGTTCTATTTTTAATTTTTTGAACAACATTCATACTGTCTTCCACAGTGGCTGTACCAATTTATATTCTAAGCAACAGTGCACCAGGGTTCTCTTTTCTCCACATCCTCACCAGCATTTGTTATCTCTTGTGTTATTATAATAGCCATTTTAACAGATATGAGGTGATATCTTATTGTGGTTTTGATTTGCATTTCCTTGGTCATTAGTGATGTTCAACACCTTTCATGTGCGTATTAACCATTTAAATGCCTTCCTTGGAGAAATGTCTGTACAAGTCTTCTGCCCATTTTAAAATCAGATTGTTTGGCTTCTTTGCTATGTAGTTGTATGAGTTTTTTATATATTCTATATGTTAATTTCTTATCAGATATGTGGTTTGCAAATATCTTCTCCCACTCTGTAATTGCATTTTAATTTTGTTGATTATTTCTTTTGCTGTGCAGAAGATTTTAGTTTGATGTGGTTTTAGTTGTTGTTTTTGCTTTTGGTCTCATATCCAAAAAATCATAGTCGAGACCAATGTCAAGGAGCTTTTTCACTATGCTTTCATCTAGGAGTTAGTCAGGTCTTATGGTTATGTTCTTAATCGGTTTTAAGTTAATTTTTATGAATGGTGGAAGATAGGGGTCCAATTTCATTCTTTTACATGTGAATTTCCAGTTTTCCCAAAACCATTTATAGAAGAGACTCTTCTTTCACCATTGAATATTCTTGTCTCCCTTGTCAAATAATAGTTGACCCTATGTGTATAAATTTATTTCTGGGCTCTAGATTCTGTTCCATTGGTCTATGTGTCTGTTTTATTTGTTTGTTTGTTTGTTTGTATATGTAGCTGTTTTTATGCCAGAGCCATACCTTGTTGGTTACTATAGCTTCTTTTTAGATATTTTAATTCATACTTTATAAGGGTCATACAGCATGAGCACATATCAGTTTCTATGTTCCTACATGCCCACAACCCAAGGGGAAATGTCCAATTCTCTCAGGAACGCTTTCCTCAAACTTCATTGTAGCAGATAGCTCCAGGTTAGGTTTGCATTTTCTGAAACTCAACATGGAGTGACCAACATAATGATGATGATTATAATGGTTCTGATGACAATAATCACTACTACTTATGGAGTGCTTACTATAGGCCAAAATCTTTTCTAACTCATTTATATGTTATAATACATGTTAAGCCCCACAACAATCCTATGGAATATGTATTGTTATTATCCCCATTTTAAAGATAGAGATTAAATGAGCGTTTAAGGTTTGCCCATTTCACAGCTAGTAGGTGATGAATTGGAAAATACACTCAAGCAATCAGACTCAGAATCCTTTCTCTTAACTGTTATGTTCTATTGCTTCTCAATTTTCCCCTTTTTCAGGGTCCCTTATTTCTTTGAGTTATTTTCTTAAATCTCTCCCTCACTTGACTTTGGGGAGAGAAAAGCATTCTGTCTTTCCTTCTCCCAAGAGTAAGGGGGGAAAGTCTCTTTTACCATAAACACTACTGTTTCCACAAAGCCAACAGCTCCTATGATGCCATTTCCCTTTCCCTCCAAAGTCCTCTAAAGACTAGGGGAGGAGCTCCAGCAGTGGGGGTTGTGGTTAATGGCCCCTAAGTTGAGTTCTGTAGCCTCCTAGTAAGCCTTGAAGGAAGTGTCTGATTCTCTTTAGAATTTAGGGTACTTAGCCATTCTTTTTTTGTCAGGTGTGGGTCCTAGTAGCCAATGCTGGGGCAAAGGAAAAATAACTTTATGGCTGAGGCTATTGTAGTAGTCTAGGATAGAGGATAAAGACTTGGACCAGGGTGGTAGAGAAAATGGAGAGAATCAGATAAATTTGGGATATATTCTTGAAATAAAACCAACAGGATATGGTGATAAATTGAATGTGGAGGAGATGAAAAGAAAGGAATCAAAGAAGAGAATTGTGGCTTGAATAACCAGGTTGGTTTACTGAGCTAAGGAAGACTAGAGACAGAAAAAGATTGGAATGGAAGTGTGAAGGCTTGATTATCAAGAGTACTGTTTTGCCTGGTTAAGTTTTGGATACCTGTTAGACAGACAAATGGAGATATCAAATAGAAAGTAGGAGTTTGGAGCTCAACAGGGAAGCTAAAGTCTAGGATTGTACATTTGAAAGTCACAACATGTCCTGTAGTCAAAGCCATGGGATCAGGTAAGACTAATTAAGGCAAGGATGACAGAAAAGAGAAGACTGAGGATCAAACCTCAATATTCACAGGAAAATTGAGCCAGAGACTGAGAAGGAATCACTAATGAGATAGTAGCATGACAAGGAGAGCGTCTTCTCTGTGTCCCAAGAGAATAAAGTCTTTGTCATGATTTGAATATCCCAAATATAATAAGCCGTGTTCAGAGGAAGTGAAGCATCGACCTATTTCAGATGGTTTTTAAACAAATGCTGAACTCATACTGTGTGCTGTATAGGAAATTGAAACAAACCTTGAGTAGGAGTAAAGAAGGTGAGACTAAATTACCTTAAGCTGTCTTTCATCCAGATGAGTCTGTCACTGAACCTCTTACTATAAAAAATCTTTTATATGAATGTAGAAAAAGAAACTATTTGTGGTGAAGAATTTACAATGTATGGCTAAGCTCCCAGTAGCTTAACTCACTTGCATGGAAAGTGTTCTACTATTCACATTTTACATATTTTTTGTTGGGAAGAACATAACTAAAACTGGAGATGAAATGGTTTGAAAATTAAACCAAGACCTGTTATTTACCTATAATTGGTTAGTGCTAAAAAGATTATGAAACAATTCACCTATAGCGCAGACTTGTAAAAATAAATAAAAGCTTCAGCTAAGTTGTTTCCAATGTAAGCCTATGTGTTTAAAAAAATTACCTCTATTAACCTCTTGCTCTTCTATAAGTAGATAAGTAGATAATACTTCTAGTTATCACCCTTCCTCCCCCCTCCCCCTGCTGGTGCTTCTAGTCTACCAATTTTCAAACTTTATTGTACGTTAGAATTAACTGGAAGCCTTTTTAAAAATAAGTATTCCAAGGTTACGTCTCCAGTAATTCTAATTGGGTGTGGCCAGGAAATCCATATTTTAACTAGTACTCCAGATGGTTTTAGGGAAGATAATCCCTGGACCACAGTTGGCAAAACACTGGTCCTGATCCTATATTGCAGGTATGGGTAACTGTCTTCTGGTGGCAAAAGTGACACTTGGGTCACCACCTCTTATTTTTACTGAAGTAATTTCTTTTATTTTTATTTTTTAAAAATAGTATGTCCTGCAAAAGTCAAATGACTTCATTCATATGAGGACTTTAAGAGACAAAACAGATGAACATAAGGGAAGGGAAACAAAAGTAATATAAAAACAGGGAGGGGGACAAAACAGAAGAGACTCATAAATATGGAGAACAAACTGAGGGTTGCTGGAGGGGTTGTGGGAGGGGGATGGGCTAAATGGATAAGGGGCACTAAGGAATCTAATCCTGAAATCATTGTTGCCCTATATGCTAACTAATTTGGATGCAAATTTAAAAAAAATAAAAAATAAAACAAGTTAAAAAATATTATGTCATGTACTTGTTTATTTATTTATTTAATAATATTATTATTTTTTAAAATTTATATCCAAGTTAGTTAGCATATAGTGCAACAATGATTTCGGGAGTAGATTCCTTAATGCCCCTTACCCATTTAGCCCATCCCCCCTCCACAACCCCTCCAGCAACCCTCAGTTTGTTCTCCATATTTGAGAGTCTTTTATGTTTTGTCCCTCTCTCTGTTGTTTTTATGTTATTTTTGCTTCCCTTCTCTTGTGTTCATCTGTTCTGTGTCTTAAATACCTCATATGAGTGAAGTCATATGATTTTTGTCTTTCTCTGACTGACTAATTTCGCTTAGCATGATACCCTCTAGTTCCATCCACGTAGTTGCAAATGGCTAGATTTCATTCTTTTTGATTGCCGAGTCATACTCCATTGTATATATATACCACCTCTTCTTTATCCATTTATCCATCGATGGACATTTGGGCTCTTTCCATACTTTGGCTGTTGTTGATAGTGCTGCTATAAATCTTGGGGTGCATGTGCCCCTTCAACACAGCATACCTGTATCCCTTGGATAAATACCTAGTAGTGCAATTGCTGGGTCGTAGGGTAGTTCTATTTTTAATTTTTTTGAGGAACCTTCATACTGTTTTCCAGAGTGGCTGCACCAGTTTGCATTCCCATCTGTTCTTGCCAACATCTGTTGTTCCTTGAGTTGTTAATGTTAGCCATTCTGACAGGTGTGAGGTGGTATCTCATTGTGGTTTTGATTTGTATTTCCCTGATGATGAGTGATGTTGAGCATTTTTTCATGTGTTGGTTGTCCATCTGGATGTCTTCTTTGGAGAAGTGTCTATTCATGTTTTTTGCCCATTTCTTCACTGGATTCTTTGTTTTTTGGGTGTTGAGTTTGATAAGTTCTTTATAGATTTTGGGTACTAACCTTTTATCTGATATGCCATTTGCAAATATCTTCTCCCATTCTGTCAGTTGCCTTTTAGTTTTGCTGATTGTTTCCTTCACTGTACAGAGCTTTTTATTTTGATGAGGTCCCAATAGTTCATTTTTGCTTTTATTTCCCTTGCCTCCAGAGACTTGTTGAGTAAGAAGTTGCTGCAGCCAAGGTCAAAGAAGTTTTTGCCTGCTTTCTCCGCGAGGATTTTGATGGCTTCCTGTCTTACATTTAGGTCTTTCATCCATTTTGAGTTTATTTTTGTGTATGGTGTAAGACAGTGGTCCAGTTCATTCTTCTGCATGTCACTGTCCAGTTCTCCCAGCACCACTTGCTGAAGAGACTGTCTTTATTCCATTGGATATTCTTTCTGGTTTGTCAAAGATTAGTTGGCCATATGTTTGTGGGTCCATTTCTGGGTTCTCTATTCTGTTCATTCCATTGATCTGAGTGTCTGTTTTGTGCCAGAATTAATTTCTTTTAGATACATGGTTTACATAATAGAAATACAAAATTGTAAGATTGAAAGAAGAGAAACACCATATATACAACTTTTCTTTAGCTTAGTAATTATGAATCAAATAATATTTGCTTTTATAAAAAAATAAGCTTTGGAGGAAACATTTTGTCCCCAGGGATTTATCCAACTTGCTTTGGGGAGGCGGTCTAGCCTTGAGTTTATTTTCAAGGACATAATGACTAAAGAAAAAAGTATACAGCTAACTTCTAATTACTCTTTTTGGGAGTGAATGAATAAATCAGTTATTTAGAAACTACAGTTAAAGATGAGGAGCTCTTAAGTGGTTGATGCTTGTTTTGACATCCTGACCATACATTAAAATAATGTGGTTTCAGATTTTTTTCTAATAGATACAATTGTTCATGTGACTCCAATATGTTTTTCTTAACCCTAAATATCTTTCTAAGTCCTATGATAGCAGAAATTAAAATGAGAGTTAAGTTTGACAGTATAGTAATATTGTATGTTCTAGGGCCCAGCACCATGTTCTTATTAGACTCAGTACATGACTGAAGGAGTGCAATTCTGTGCTAGCCATTAATAGTTCTCATCCTGCTGTCTTCTGCTGCTGGCTGTGAAATCTGCTTGCCTGCTGACGATCCT
The DNA here is from genome assembly GCF_046562875.1 of Panthera onca. NCBI lineage: Eukaryota > Metazoa > Chordata > Mammalia > Carnivora > Felidae > Panthera > Panthera onca. Next base: position 56,913,096 of record NC_138342.1, on the reverse strand, counting down.
GAAGCATTTTTTAGTGCCTCTCAAAATTCTAAGAGATCCTTAAAAAATTAGAGAACTGAGAACCAAAAGTAACTTAGACTTGATGTTTAATATATATGTAACCAGCATGCTTGTGGAACCAACCCTGCCTAAGAGTCAGGAAATTCTAATGTGTTGGGGCAGAGGGTAGGGGGATGCCCTGTCCAAAAGCTCAGGCGTTTGTTTATTTGTTAGTTAGTTAGTTTGTTGACACTAATTAATGACCAAAACTTACAAGAAATACTGCACTGATTCAGTTTTCTGTTGAGGCATCTCAAATGAAAATCATTTCATGGATTTATAATTCTGAAAGCTGTTACTAGATGATCAAACACAAGGTCTGCCTTACGCTGTCAAATTAATGGCAACTGATACATGTAGTATCCATTTGTTTTGAATTCCAATTTCATGTTTGAGTTTATAAAATAACTGAAAGCAATCAGAATATGTATATATTACATATGTCATGTATAATATGTATATTTAAATCTGATAGCTTGGTTAATTAAGGGCTAGGAGAAAAAGTTGACATAAGATATAATTGGGACCTTGAAAGACTTTAATTTCTTCTCCTTCTCTTCCCTTCATTTACTGTTCTAGGCATAACAAATATCACATATTTGATTTGAAAACAATATTGTGTAGGGACTACAGTTAGGAATCCCTACTTAAACATTCTTAATGTACTCTTGACTTGAAATCATTATGAATCATCTGGTTTAACTTTATAGAGCAAATGTGAAATAAAGAGTAATTGCATCAGAGTAGGTCTTTGGAGGGGCTACTTTGGAAGAAAATACAGAAATCTGAGACATACACTTCTGTCTAGTGCTGCATTTAAATTTCAGATTCCAACCGCAGTTGTGATTGTTTTTAGTTTGTTAGCTGCCTAGGGTGTTATTTTAAGAAAGCAGAAGCACCATCATTTGCACACTCCTTATACTTCACACACCTTAACCCTGACTTTTAGCTTCAGTTTTTCTAAAGAAGTGAAGCCAAGATGAAGAACCATTTGCTTTTCTGGGGAGTCCTAGCCATTTTTGTTAAGGCTGTTCTTGTGACAGGTATGTGGTATTTTGAAAATTAACCCAGATAAAAGGAAAAATACAACACAGATCTGCTCTTCAGTTTTAAACATTTGTGTTTGTGCTTCAGTTAGCTAGCTGTCTGGCTACTTTTTTCTAACATGCCTTAACCTTCATATGGGCAGTGATCTTTCTGCAGATGAGACTCATTGTAATTCTTTTTATTCTTTTTTTCCTCTTATTTGTTTGCCTACTATAACTTAGAGAATAAGAAAATATATGTATCTGGATAAGTGCTGACAGCTATACTTATATAAATTTTCATATTGAATCTTGAAAATCAGTAATCCTCTCCTTGAGTACCTTAAGAGAATATTCTGGAGACATGATATGATCATTATTGTAATTGTAATAATTACAATATAGAATTCTTGGGATTTTACTTACCCAGGGAGATTGATATTGCTTCTAACAACTTTCCTGAATCTGAGCCTACAGATTTCTTATGACACTTTAACAATGTTTAATATTATACAGGTTGCCTATAACTTGATGGCACAACTGTGGTTGTTTTGTTTATTAACCTTTCAAACTACTGTAGAAAATGGAATACACCCTGACCATAGATGTAATAATGTTCATGTAGAAGGGCAAAGTTAGAAATGATATAATTTGGCCTGTTTCTAACACTTACTGAGCTTATTTCTCTCATTTCAGAACAGGGTATGTTGTAATTAAGAAGTCGTTTTAAATATATTTTTTGCTAAGTTAGCATTAGAAATAATGAATTTCTAATAATATTTAAACATAAAGATAGTAGAATTAAAAATGTACAGTATATGGATCTCTAATATATAAATAAAAATTTATGAACATGTTTATATATCTATAAACATATATATGAAATACATATAGATACATTTGTAAAAGATCTGTCATTTCTTAAGTACATACTATTTTTCAGGCATTATGTTAGCTGCTTTACATATACTATTCCATTTAATTCTCACAGTAATCACTTGAGATAGGTACTATTAATATTTCTAACACATGGTTGAGTCCACTGAGATTTAGAAAGGTGAAATAACTTAGCTACAATCACATGGCAAGCATGTGGTAGGTAGAACCCAGGCCATCTAACCCTATAGACCACACTCCTAACTTCTATCCTCTTTTGCCTATATAGGAGAATCACTTTTTAGTAAACTCATGTTTAAATCTAGTCTGTGTTGTTAAGCATATTTTCTTATTTTTTGAACTGAATTAAATTTAACAAATATTTATTGAGCACCTGCTATGTCTCAGGTGCTCTTGGAATAAAGTAAGGTACATTCTAGTACTAACAGGTTTATTAGGAAAAATGCTGTCTGTCAGTGAGAATATTAGGATCTTTTAAGCCTTGGTGCATTGACTGTATTTGTATATTCCCTGGAAGATGTATTAGGTTGCCTAATATTTTTATATGATAACAGTAAGTAGTAATAAACAGGAATAGTTTTTTCCTAGGTTTCTGGTAAGAAAATTAATTATATGGGGCACCTGGGTGGCTGAGTCGGTTGAGCATCTGACTTTGACTCGGGTCATGATCTTGTGGTTCCGGATTTTGAGCCCGGCGTCGGGCTCTGTGATGACAGCTTAGAGCCTGGAGCCTGCTTCGGATTCTATGTCTCCCTCTCTCTCTGCTCTTACCCTGCTCATGCTCTGTCTTTCTCTCCTTCAAAAAGTAAATAAACATTAAAAAAATTTGAAAAAAAAAAAAAAGAAAAGAAATTATATGCTATAAATAAAATAAAGACATTTTCTATTTAAGACTTAATAGACAAGTCACATGCTTGACTCAATCGGTATTTTTGGTCAGGCGTAACATACTCATTTGTATTTTATTGAGAAAAACATTTAAGAGTCTTGAATATAGGAGTAGGGAAAAGACACCACTTAAGTCATCTTATTCTTTTCAAAATGTTAAGGAAAGTTTTATTATTATGTTGAATTGAATTCATAATGTTTCTTCTGCAATACCGTACAGACTTTGGGGCACCTGGGTGGCTCAGTCGGTTAAGCATCCGACTTCGGCTCAGGTCACGATCTCATGGTCCGTGAGTTCGAGCCCCGCGTTGGGCTCTGTGCTGACAGCTCAGACCCTGGAGCCTGCTTCGGATTCTGTGTCTCCCTCTCTCTCTCTGCTCCTCCCCCGTTCATGTTCTGTCTCTCTCTGTCTCAAAAATAAATAAAAAAAATTAAAAAAAAAAGATATTTAATACTGTACAGACTTTTATCAGAAGACATATTAAGAAGTTATGAATAATGCCATAATAATGCATTGTAAAGTACTTCCAACAATTTGAAGTACAAAACAATGGTCTTAAAATGTTTTTGTAATGACTGTTAATCATTAAGACTGAAATACTGCAATTAGGTCCTCTCTGTTCTGGGATATCTTTGAAATAATTAGACTTCCAATTAAAATTATATCTATCCTGATCAATTTTATTGTAGTGGGTTATAAGATTTTTTTTTTCTAAAGCACCCTACATTGAGTAAATAAAAGCTAAAATTTGTGAATTCTATCAAATTCAGTATTCTGGCTGGGAAATTATACTATAGTTTTGCAAGATGTTACCACTGGGAGAAACTAGGTAAAATGTACATGGGTTCTCTATTTGGTATTTATTATCACTGCCTGTGAATTTACAATGATCTAAAAATAAGAAAAATTAATAAAACAAAACAAAAATATATCAAATATCATTATTATTGTTTAATTAGCCTATTAAATAAAGTTGTTATAATTCTTCAAATACTTGCTAACTGATACAAGTCCTGATTATAAAAATTTTGTTTGTTTATTCTTTACAACACTTACCAGACCTCTTTTTCCAATATTCAGATTAGACCATAAATGTTGATAGTCAGAGTTAAGGCTTTAATGGTCATCTGTGTGTCCATTCAAAAGCTTGTATCTTTAATATTTTCTAAACTGTTTTTGCAAATTTATAGCACTTTACATCTATATATACCATATCTTTTAAAACAATTCCTATCAGAAATATTAACATATATAGCACTTATTATTTTATTTGAATGAATCATTATGCCATGATAACCTGATTGTTATTATGAAAAAGAAGATAGGAAAATTATAGTAAAGAATATTTAAAAGTCTCACCAAGTAAGGTTATCTTGGAGAAAATGTGCCTGTTTTTAACTCTAATGCAATATAAGGAGTAAAAAAAGTTTAAATGGGGGTTCAGGAAGGATGTGACACTTCAAACTGGAACTATAAAGGCTGAAGTTATTTTTTGTTCACTTCTGAATAATTACTTTGGTCTGAGAGAAATATCATCTAGATTTTTTTGTTTTCTCTATCATTTTGTCATTTGGTACCGATTTTTACAAGGCTGCATTATTCAGAGAGCTGTGCCTCTATTAAAAGTATTAGATGAAAATCAGAAATACTTCAGCCAGGTTCCCATAGACTGGTCCAAGAGAAAAAGAAAAAAATTTGTTTGGAGTGCATTTGGATTTCCTTCTTGATGATGTAAGATTCCGCTTAGCATTTTAGATTAGGAAAGAGAACAAATGGAGAAAGCTGAAACTGATCAACCACAAAACTTAGTTTTTCTACAGGAAAAAAGATAAATTACCTCAGTAAAAGTCCATAAACAGACCTTTCCCCCCCTTTCTTCTTAATAATGTTTTATCTTCAAGCCCAAGATGAAGATGAAAGGACTGTTCTCGTTGACAACAAATGTAAGTGTGTCCGGATTACTTCCAGGATCATCCCTTCTGCTGAAGATCCTAATGAAGACATTGTGGAGAGAAACATCAGAATTATGTACGTGGCATTTAAAAAAATTTTTTTTCTGCATGTTGTAAGCAGAGATACTTTCAGATATTAGCTACTGTTTGAATGTAATATCTGTCTATACCCCTCTTTTTGATGTGCAGCACTTAGAAGAACTTATTTCTAAACTGTAAAAAAAGGTTAATTATCTATGTGCATATATAGACACGCAGACTTTATGTGAGAGTTAAAAATGCTAATGGACAAAAGCACCTAGAACAGTGTTTGACCCACAGTAGACCCTCATACATGTTTATTACTTATCTGTCTCATTAGTTAAAATCTTTCCTGATATTACTAGACCCTTATACTCTAATAAGGAATAGATTCATTCATTCATTCATTCATTCATTCATTCATTCGGGAAACATTTATTGACTGCTACTAAATGCCAGTGAGGATTGGAGCTGGGGATACAACAGTTTATATAAAACACAGCCCATGCCATCAAATAATCTACAGTCTGGTAGGAAATTTTAAGCAGTTTAAAAGGCAATCACAGTATTGTAAATGCTATGACAGGAATAAGCATAAGATATTTCAGAAGCACTAAGGAGGGGCACCCAGTCCAGTCCTGGAGGGTGAAGGGAAAGTGGTGGTGGGAGTCAGGTGTTTGGAGTTAGTAGGTGGAAGTGGCTGTTAGCTGAGTGGGAGTTAATTGGGTAAATGTGTGTGGGGAGTGACAGGGTTGGTAGGTGAGGCAGATCATTCCAGGGAAAGGAAATGATTGCTGTAACGAATCGTATGAGATCATCACGTAACATGCTTACCGTAATCCCAGGCGCACTGTAAATACTTAGTAAATGTCAGAACTGTTAACTGCTTTTGTTATTGTTAAGACTTGGAGATGAGAAAAGCCTAGTAAATATGTGGAATTGCAAGCAGCTGCTTACAGCTGGCATGTAAAGAGGGTGGCATGGTGAGAGATGGGGCTGGAGAGGGGGAAGCATATCATGAAGTGCCTTCTGTGCCATCATAAGGGTACTCTGTTATTTGTGTGAAGACACTATAGGCTTTAGGCAGAGAAGAACATTAGGCTAGTATTTTAGAGGCCATTTTGGCGATAATGTGGCTAATATATTGCTACGATCTAGGAAAGAAACGGCGGTGTCCTGAACTGTGCACAGATTGCAAAGGATCAGAGTCAGTTGAACTGGTAGATGGATTAGATATGGGTCATTACAGAGAGGGAGGACTTAGAGACGGTGTCTAAGGTTTTGGCTTGACATGTATGTAGATGGTATTGCTAAATCCATCGTCACGTTTTGCTTTGTGTCCTTTGGTAGGGAGGGGTGCACATGAGGAGGAATGATGACATAGATGAAAAAAATGTAAGCATTAATGAAATCACCTCAACTAGTTGAGAAGGGCTACCTAATTTTTCATGGAACATCACCAAATCTAGGGATCTTGAGTCCAGTTACAGCTTTGCTACTTAGTAGTTGTGTGAACTTGGGTAGATCATAGAGCTCTACAGTTGATACTTTCTGCAGTCCTAAAATATGGATAATAATATCCATTTATTCCACAAATATTGAGCACATTCTACATGCCACACATCTAGAAAGGCATTGAGAAAGCATAAATGTTTTTGCCACAAAGAACTTACATCATCTACTACAGCAACCACTCTGTAGACAAGCAACTATGAAATGGCCTTTGCCATAATAAAGATACATGAACTTCATACATGAATGTCAGTGAGACAACAGAGGAAGGAGTTTGTCCAGGGGTGAGAATAATCATCATAAAGAGGGTAAAACTTGAGCTGATTTTTAAAGGAAAATCAGGGATTTGCCAACTAAGTGAAGATCATCGACAGAGGAGCTTCTGGGAGATTTATTTTGAATGGGAAATGTTTAAAATATGCAAATTACTGTGAAATCTGAGCAATAGTATTACTGTAGAGTGCTTGTAGAGTGTTATAGAGTACAAATGTACTAAACTGCTGATGAGACAGTAAGTACTGTCCAGCAATATACCTATTACCAAAAATAGCAATATTTGCTAGTTTCATTATTTTGATCTCTTTTGTTTCTTTTTTTAGCGTTCCTCTGAACAACAGGGAGAATATCTCTGATCCCACCTCACCACTGAGAACCAACTTTGTGTACCATTTGTCTGATGTGTAAGAGATTTTCTCCTTCATACTAATATAGATATGGAAGTTCATAACTTTTATTTAAACTTGTTAGTAAGAATGTTTCTGAATATATGAGGAATAAACATTTACCAATATAATTTGAGCTTTGAATACATTAATTCCTGTGCTCATTATGAGATATCATACATTTATAAAACTTTATCACAGATAAAAGTTAGCTATACATTTATTCTTATTTATTTATTTATTTATTTATTTATTTATTAATGTTTTATTTTATTATTGAGAGACAGAGAGAGACAGAGCATGAGCATGGGAGTGGCAGAGACAGGGGGAGACACAGAATCTGAAGCAGGCTCCAGGCTCTGAGCCCTCAGCACAGAGCCCTACGCGGTGTTTGAACTCACAAACCGGGAGATCACGACCTGAAGTCGGAAGCCTAACCGACCGAGCCACCCAGGCACCCCAGCTATAAATTTATTCTAAATTAGAAATTATTGCCATTAGTACAGGAAGGGCCAATTTGTCTTAATAGCTAGATAATTGGATTTCAGACATATTAACATGTAGGTGTTACTTTGGAAACTATGGAATCCAACATCAGACAATTTCTTTTCCTTAAAAATATTCTTCCTGGGGCGCCTTGGGTGGCTCAGTTGGATAAGCATCTGATTTCACTCAGGTCATGATCTCACCGTTCATGGGTTTGAGCCCCGCATCGGGCTCTGTGCTGACAGTTCAGAGCCTGGATCCTGCTTCTGATTCTGTGTATCCCCCTCTCTCTCTCTGCCCCTCTCCCACTCATACTCTGTCTCTCTCTCAAAAATAAATAAACGTTAAAAAAAATTAAAAAAATAATTCTTCCTTCCCAGGGCATCTGGGTGGCTCAGTTGGTTAAGCATCTGAATCTTCCTTTTGGCTCAGGCCATGATCTTGCAATTCGTGAGATCGAGGCCTGCATCAGGCTCTACGCTGACAGCCTGGAGTCTGCTTGGGATTCTCTTTCCCTCTCTCACTGTTCCTTCCCCACGTGCATGCACCAGCTTTCTGTCTCTCAAAATAAACTTAAAAAATATTTCTTCCTTCTTTGTCACTGTACATAACCTGTTTAATCCTCCTTTACGGTTAGGAACAAACCTAACAGACTAGAAGGTGAGGTACAGTATAGACAAAACCATGATATTGTCATATCATTAATTTATATTGTTTACTTTCAACGAATTTTTGTATATTAAAGGCTGAAAAATCCTGTTAACTATTCTGTATTGTAGAGCAGTTGAGGTCTGAAAGGAGCTACCTTTTGTTAGTGGTCAAGTCAGAGCTGCAAGAGCCAGCTGATTTTGGATAGAAACGAATAGTCACTCAGGTTCTGATACAACATCTGGTGAATATTGTCTAATACGTATTTTTATTTTTCAGCTGTAAAAAATGTGATCCTGTGGAAGTAGAGCTCGATAATCAAATAGTTATGGCCAGCCAAAGCAACATCTGTGATGAAGAGAGTGAGGTCTGCTACACTTATGACAGAAACAAGTGCTACACAAATCGGGTCCCATTTACCTATGGTGGTGTGACCAGGATGGTGGAAACAGCCTTGACCCCGGATTCCTGTTACCCTGACTAACTGAAGTCACTGCTGACTGCATAGCTCCTTATCTTAAAAGGCTCTTCATTTCGATGCAGAAAGTTAATATATTTACCACCAGTGAATTTGAAACAATGATTTTTTTTTTCTTCATGTAAAACTAACCCCCCCAATTGAAATAGTAACATTATTATTTTTATTGAAATGACTTTTCAGCTGTATGTTCTTAACTCTAAGTAGTGAAGTCTCTCATTATCCTTGCCCGAAGGGGTAGATGCCCTTAAGAATATAATTCCTAGCATTTAAAAAGAAACAAGGGGAGAAAATAAAACTCAAAAGAGTAAAAATCAGAAGACATAATTAAATTTCAACTTTCTTTTTTTTTTTTGGCATTGCCTTGGAGAGCCAGAGCTTTTGCACCTTCCATACTGTTCTCTTTTTAAAAAGTGTCACTGTGCAGAGAAAATTTATATGTACACATAGGTCAATTATATGTCTTCACTAGAAAAATAATAATTGGAAAACGTGTTTCCAAAATATTTGTAAAAGTAATTTAAAATGGGATCTCCATTTATGAGACTAATGAGCTGAATGTGACATCATTAAATGTGTATTTGGAAAATATATTTTGACATAGCACAGATTTGATGGCAGATGACACAGACTTTTCTTTGATAATCAGGGTAGTGTAGGAAATTTCCATTGGAAATCATGTATGTTGTAACTGAATCTGATGAAATGTGTATTCCAAAATATGTATTCTCTAGCACAGTTTGAATAATTAAATAGATTCATAAGCATATACCTGTGTGAAATAATTTATTGACAAAAATTGTGGAAACTTTGTTGTATGTAAGTTAAAATATAACTTATTACTGATGACAGTGTGTAAGTACGATATAATTATGCATTAATCACTGAATTCATACCTGTACATATTTGAAGTAGCTTCGTCATTTAAACCTAGAATTAAATTAAAAGGCAAGGTCCTTCTTGACAAACATAGTGTTTATCGTGGCACATAAACTTCTTATGGCAGAAAGCCAAGGCCAGTTGACATACATATCCCAGGGTTCTGTGGAAAGTAAATGCTGACTTTGGATTTGAAATAATGGGAGGCTGCTTAGTAAAAGTTTCCTGAAGAGGCGTTGTTCTGTTTTCTCTCTCTCTCTTTTTTTTTTTTAAAGTTTATTTACTTTGACAGAGAGAGCGAGAGCATGTGCGCATGAGTGAGCGAGTGGGGGAGGGGCAGAGTGACAGGGAGACACAGAATCCCAAGCAGGCTCTGCATTGTTAGCACAGATGCAGGACTCAACCTCGTGAACCGTGAGATCATGACCTGAATGAAAACCAAGAGTCAGAGGCTTAACCGAGTGAACCACCCAGGCAGGCGTCTCTTTTTTTAAATGGTAACAGTAATTTTTAATAACTTCCACTGTGTTCGTACTGATTATTCAGTGTTTTTTTTTTGTTTTTTTGTTTTGTTTTGTTTTGTTTTTTTGGATAGGGCTGGGACACTCTAGGGATCAGTAGGGATCGTAGTTTTGATGTGTTAAAGATACATCATTCTTGACTAATCTTTGATCTAGTGTGTGGTTTTAGCCAAGTCTTTGAATTTTATTTAATCAGTAAACATTTATTAAATATTTATCACGTGCAAGGAACCGTGCTACATTTTTTGGTGATTAAGCTGTGATAAGTGCCCTCAAAATCGTCACCACCACTCACTCCCTAGACCTCTGCCCCATTGTCATCTCATGAAGTTCACCGTGTTTTTTAAAACTGCAAACCCTATTTCCTTATCTTGGTTTATTTCTCCCCATGCACTTATCACCCTCTAGTAGGCTATATAATTTACTGATTTATCACATTTATGGTTTCTTTCCCCCTCTAGAGTATAAGGTCCACAAGGGCAGATGTTTTTGTCCAATGATGTATCCCCAGCACCCAGTACATTGCCTGGCACATTGAGGTGCTCAATAAATATTTGTTGAATGAATGAACATGAATACAACTTACTTGAGGAGATAAGACACATGCATAAATAATGACAATCATCTGACAGAATCTCATGAGGGCAAAGCAATAAGGTCCTAAGCATTATAAGAATTTATGGGTGGCTTCTGGGGAACGTGATCAAAAAAGATGTGACCACCTATTGACCCATAGGCAGGACCTGGGCACCTAGAGGCTTCTCTCTCCGTCCCCTGACCTTGGAACGTGGGTTCCCCTCGCCTTTCCTTCTCCCAGAGGCTGCTCCAGGTACATCGCCTTGAGATAGTGATGTGGCGTTGAAAACACCTGCATGGCATACGTGTTTGAGCCCAATTAAAGCCTCTTTATAAGCTTTTAAGATTTGGTGGGCAATTGTGGGGATCCATTCATCTTGACAAGCCTTGTATGTAAGTTTCCTTTGCTATTGTTAAAATTGCCACCTACCAACATGGTCTGCTTTTTTCTTTGGTCTCTCCCTGTCCTCTGTGTCAAGAGGCTGGTTTCAGATTATACCAGGAGAGTTCCCGAGAGCCTTGTGAATCCACGTTTCTATCCGCCCCCACCCCGTTGTTTTATTGAGATATAATTGACATATAACACTGTGTACAGCGTAATGACTTTACATATGTATCTAACGTGAAATACTACCACAATAAGTTTAGTTAACATCTGTCGCCTCATATAGTTACAAAATTTTTTCCCCCTGTGATGAGAACTTTTAGGGGGACACTGTTTCTGAAGAGGCTCCTCTGTTCTTTTGCCATCTTTGCCTTAGTTTTTCTGCATACCCAACAGAAAAAGTTTTGGTTAGCACGTAGCAGATCCTTGTAAGAAAGATTCCAGCCTTATTCCAGCCCTATTGTCTCATTAAAGGACAGCCGAAATAGAAAACCTAAGAGCAAACATAAGTTCTATAGGTCTTCATTCTTTCAGAAGTTCAGTTAAACTCTAAGACCTTACGTGTTCATAACAATTTGGCCACTTACCATGTACTAGACACCAATCTAAGTGCTTTATTGAACATTAACCCATTCAGTATAAATCCAGAGTAGCTGCTGGTTCTTAAATGAGAGTTATTGAAGAAAGATTAAAATTCGTTCATACATTTGCTTGTTATCAGGGAAACACTAGGGAATCAGTGTAGACAAGGCAGCTGTGAAAGGCCACTCTTGGCTCTGCAGCAAGCTTATTTGACTTACGGCTCTAGTTTGTGGGAGAGGTCCATGGGCTGCTTCCACCACATAATGACTGAGGGTGGCAAGGATACTAAGACAGGCTCCTGGGAGGCATAGGACTCCTCTGAGGGGTGACTGACTTGAGGACTCCCCATCAGATTCACTAAACATTTCCTGGCCCACCTTTAGATACTACCTACCCAACCTTCCTTCCTAGCCTCTTTCCTCCACACGGGTCAGTCCCGCATGAGGGTCTGACAGTTGTCCCAGTCTTTTTGGGCTCCCACCCCATCTCCTCTTACAGGTATTTTTCCTAATAAATCTCTTGCACCTTTAATCTTATCTTGGATTCTGCTTCTTCAGGGTCTAAATTAAATAGTGGACAATTATGAGGTATCTGATTTAAGAATGGTGATACTGAGCATTTTTCACATGCCAGGTGATTCACCTACGTCCTCTCATGTAACCCGCACAGTGACTCTTTGGGTGTCACTTTTATATTGTAAACGAGAAAAACAATCCAGTGAGTAATTAAAAATTTGACTGGCTCACTTGATCTAGTAAATGACAAGGAAAACTGAATCACTGCTATAGCCTTAACAAAGGTTAACAGAGGCTCTTGGCAGTCATTTATGCCCACTACATTTTCTTACAACTCATGCAGCATTTTGAGGTTAATTCATCTGTCAGAAGTCAGTTATTTTTGAACTTTTTGTCCTTCCTTTTTAATATGAATTAAATGGACATTTTTTTTCAACGTTTTTTATTTATTTTTGGGACAGAGAGAGACAGAGCATGAACGGGGGAGGGGCAGAGAGAGAGGGAGACACAGAATCGGAAACAGGCTCCAGGCTCCGAGCCATCAGCCCAGAGCCTGACGCGGGGCTCGAACTCACGGACCGCGAGATCGTGACCTGGCTGAAGTCGGACGCTTAACAGACTGCGCCACCCAGGCGCCCCTAAATGGACATTTTTATTAAAAAAATTTTTTTTTGTTTATTTTTGAGAGAGAGAGAGCACAAGCAGGGGAGGGGCAGAGAGAGGGAGACACAGAATCCGAAGCAGGTTTCAGGCTCTGAGCTGTCAGCACAGAGCCCGATGTGGGGCTCAAACCCATGAACTGTGAGATCACGCCCTGAGCTGAAGTCGGACACCTGACCGAGTCAGGCACCCCTGAATTAAGTGAATATTTTTAAAAGGCAGGCATAATGGATATTATTGGTGAGAATGTTTTCCTTCTGTATAGTTCTTGAAAGGTAGCCATTTGCCTAAATGAGCACACTCAGCACCGGTAAAGAAACATTGCGTTAATTAACAGTAAAAGTAATGCTTCTTTGTATCAAGCCCTTAGAAACTAGTACACCCAAGCCAAGTATTCAGTTTTCACTTTAAGACTATTGTCATTTCTAATTGTTTTATATAACTTGATATTCAAAATGGAGCATAATTACACTTCTGCAATCACAAACATACCACCGTATACATGTTCATAACCAGACGTGCGTGGACTCCCTAATCTAGAAGAAGCTGGAAAGGAAAATTAACCTTCGATGTACTGCCCAGGTCTTGGCTTTGGGGTGGCAGTGTAGTATAGTGGGTAAACCCATGGCCTGGGTGGAAATACAGACTCTTCTTAGTAACTAAATGGCAGGTCACCAAGGGCAAGTTCACTGAATCTAAGGTTGAAGAATGGGAGTGAACTCTCTTACAGTTTTTTTTAAAATACAAAAACCCCAATATACATAATATATTTATATTACTTAGTACAGCTGTTGTAGCATTCAGTAACCTTCTGTAAATTACAGTTGTTTTTGTGTGTTGTTTTTCAGCTTTTCTCTCTGCTCAGGCAACAAATGAGAGAAAAATGTAAATATGTATTGGATCAGTGATTCTCAAACTTTAGCATGCATGAGACTCACCTGGAAAACTCATGATAACAGATTGCTGGGCCCCACCCCAGAGATTCGGATTAAGTAGTTCTGGGATGCATTAGGAGAAATAGCAAGTCTCAAAACATTCCCAGGTGCAGCTACAGTTGGGGAATTGCTTGAGACCCTACAACTTTAGCATTCTAATCCTCCGTTGCCCCCTGGTGGTTGATTTATGAAGTACAACGCATATGCATTTTAACACACCTTTCATTTAATACTCGTAACTGCCCTATGAAATAAATACTATCTTCATTTTACAAATGACAAAACTGAGATACAAAGAGATGAAATAATCTTTTTAAGATTTTACAAATAGTATACGGATAACCTATAATTGGATCCAAGACTCTCAGACTCCAAAGCCAATGCTCTGACATAGTATGTTATCCTGTCTAAAATACATTTTCAGACCATTTCCCTCAGTAATTCCACTTCTGAGGAAATAATAAAAAATATGGACAAGGAGGAATAAAGATATTTATCACAGCATTATTTATGATAGTGAAAATTTGTAAGAAACTTTAGTATCAAAGGGAATATAGTATAGGTATATTTCTGAATATTTCACAGACGATGAGAGTGAAGCTTTATTTTTAACTGTGTGTAAATTGCTTATAAAACGTGAAGAGGGAAGTGTAGGATATTTCATAAAAGAATTATTTTAAGACTCCCTTCCTCCATACACACACATAGAAGAAAATAGGAGGAAATATTAACATTAGATGTTAGGATTATGTGTTACTTTTATTTGTTACATTTTACTTTTCATTATTTGCCAAATATTCAATAACAAGTGTGTATCTTGTAATTAGAAAAATATTAATCATTATTAATTTTTATTTTTAATGAATTATATTAAAATTTGGGAAATTCTGGCCTTGTATTCATTTATAAAATATATTTAAAGAAAGAGTGATGTTTATTTAGCATCCATTCTGTGCTCAGCACAGTGCCAGTTATAAGGGCCTCGCTTCTTAGGAGTTTTTTTCCCCTTGTATAGGCAGAACGAACACAGGAAAAAACACAGGATACCAAACAATGTGTGATTAAGGGGCGCCTGGGTGCCGCAGTCGGTTGGGCATCTGACTTCAGCTTAGGTCATGATTTCATGGTTTGTGAGTTCGAGCCCCGCATCGGGCTCTGTGCTGACACCTCAGAGCCTGGAGCCTACTTTGGATTCTGTTCTCCCTCTCTCTGTGCTCCTCCCCCACTCACACTCTGTCTCTGTGTCTGTCTCTCTCTCTCTCAAAAATAAAGATTAAAAAAAATTAAAACAAAACAAAACAATGTGTGATTAAATATAAAAGATAATGTGCCATGAGCCCTCAGGGAAGTTGGTGGTGTTAAGGCTGGGGTAGTCTTGAAGGAGATAATAATGAAATAGAATGGAAGTAGAACTTTCTAGAAATACATGAGTCGTATAGAGAGAGGGAGAAAGAAATATGATATAAAATTAGGATTGGGCTGCTCCTCTTTCTCTTTGTGTTCTCTAATCCAATTACATGCTTCATTTATGCATATCGCTGCAAATTGGTGATATTCAGTTTTTTCAGTGGTCAAGACCGTTCTGTTCCTACCCTGGTGAGTGTGCAGTTGTCCCTTATTTACAGGCAAATAGCCTAGCACTTCGCCACTCCAACTTTGGTCTACCAACTGGCTGATTCATCTTCATGTGGAGGCATGTTCATAATACAGAATCACAGGTCGCGCTCCAGATGATGAGATTAAAATCTGCATTTTAACAAGATTCAGGTGTGCATTAAAACTTGAACAATGCTGGTATAGAATGCAACTTTGCCAGAAAGAGCCTGAATCCTAGGCTGGGGAGACAACTGGCAGCATGGTTTTATAGCTAAGGGACTGACAAGGTCCTAACCAAATAAAATTTCCTACCACTACCCTATTATCCTTCTGTAACTAGGCCATGATTAGATTCACTCTTTTTTTTTTAAATTTTTTTAACGTTTATTTATTTTTGAGACAGAGAGAGACAGAGCATGAATGGGGGAGGGTCACAGAGAGAGGGAGACACAGAATCCGAAACAGGCTCCAGGCTCTGAGCGGTCAGCACAGAGCCCGACGCGGGGCTCGAACTCACTGACCGGGAGATCATGACCTGAGCTGAACTCGGACGCTTAACCGACTGAGCCACCCAGGCGCCCCTAGATTCACCCTTTAAGGGCATGCTGGAGGATTTGGGAGGACTGCATATTGGTCAACACTTGGGAAGGAATCTTTTTGCCAAGTTAACAACGGCCAATACCTGCCTTCTGCAGTGCAGAAGGAATGAGGCATGGTTATTTGGATAAGCTCAGAGGAAATGACTGTCCAAGTTCTGCTGAAGCACAGAAATGGAGGCAGATGAAATGGGGCAATACAACAGCAGAGGACCTTGCCTGAGGAGGTGATGGGGGCATTGAGGGCAGCTTCATCAATTTCACAATTTTATCTGTGTTGATTACAGCTCCGTGGCCTCCTCCATTTGAAGAATTTTCCTCCGCCAGCATGGAATTTTATTTGTTACTAGCTGAATCTTGATTCTGGCTATGAATTTAAAGTAAGAGAAAATGTCCAGTGGCTGATATTATTGGGTTAGGGCTGAGGTACAGAGACAAGGAAGAACAGGTGGCCAAAACCAAAAGCTATATTCCGTTGTGAGATGGTGATGACCTGTTTTCCATCAAGTGTAGTTTTCTTCTGAGTTTTAATTGGGCAGTGGGCCTGAGTCACAGTGAAATCTTTGAGGTTTTGTGAAGGAGGGACAGAGCTGTTGATTTTAAGTCCCACATTTCTAGTTCCCCTTTTGGTTTTTAGAAACAAAGTTTGGTTTCCTGAGGGCAAGATGGATCTTCTTTAGGGTCTTTAGGGTCATGACTGAAGGAGAGCGGGGTAAGCAAGGGGAGAGATATGGCAAAGCAAGCAATGAAAGTAACTCAAAGGTCATGTCTTGTGAATTTTCTTTAAAAAAACGTATAAAGTTAAGACTCTGATATGAGTGACTAAAGTAAAACTTGTTCAGGGGACCCGAAACCCAGAGGAAGAAGCTCCATGATAATGCCTACCAAGCTCAGTTTTCAGAGGTACCTGTACACACATTTCATCATCCTACTTTTCTTCCTACTTAAAATTAACAAATGTAAGATCTCCCCCAGCCAACTGGATATATGGCCAATATCTAGACAAATGTATTGTAGGCTGTGAGACAGAAAAGTTTAGAAAGCAGGTGTGTGTTAGTTTTGCTGGATTGTCTTCTGTGTTTGTTATCCTTAGGTATTATTTTCTTGTTCTTTTTTTACTTTATTGACTAAAAACACTACCAGGATATATCCAGTCATTTTAGAACCAGTGGATGACAGCCTCTAGACATAGGAACTCACTATAGAAATGGGGCTGTAGTGGTAGGGTATGAGTGCCAGAGGAAGGGGGGATCACTATCAGAGCCTTCCATATTCAGTGTGTGCACCTTAACCGTAGAGCTGACTTTGAAAGCTGATTAATAACTTACCAATGGCACACAGGATAATCAGTTTACTGTGAGAAACTCAGGCCTGGTTTTCGGTCAGTACAAGGATACTCGAGCTGATGAGCTAGAGTGATGTTCGATAGGGACATCCCCCCTGTCCCACCTTTTTTTTTTTTCCACTCTATATTCTCAGATTCAATAGATATTTTTGTCCCACTGTGCTTTTGCATTTCACATTATGGAAATCTTAGATGATAATTTAAGCTATGGCACCTCAAGGATGAAGATGTGTCAACGTATCTGTCAAAACAAATATATGATTCATATATTTTATAAAATATTCAAGTGAATGCATATTTTAAATGAAAGTATTCATATCTAGATTAAAAATCATGTGGAAAGAAAGTGAAACAAGACTGTAGCTTTATTTTAATGAGGATAATTCTTAAAAGACAGTTTTATATAGAAAAAGTTAATGATTTTTCAGTGTGTGATTAAAATATAAAAGTGTGGGTGGTGGGTTTTAGCAACTAGTGGATGGCTTGCATAATCTACCTCTAAGACCCCTTCTAATCCTGAGATTCTATGTTGCTGAGTATATAAAGCTACAGAGTATGACGTGGCTAATTCGGTATCCCGTATGGTTTGCCCACAGGAAAAGCACACCACAGGATTTTCATGGGAGCTTTGAAAGCCCTTTTAAAAATGGTCAATCAATAAATATTTATTGATTATCTACTATGTTCAAGACACTGTCCCAAGAACTTCAGAAGACTCAAAGCACAAGATTCCTTTCCTCTTGAAATTTTCAACATTGTATATTCTCAAATTTCTGAGATCTTCTTATGAAGTCTGTCCCAGGAAATCTTCTCCTAAGAAACTCCTTAGAGTTGGAAGTAACTTTCTAGATAATTCTGAGAATTCTCCCCCTCTAAGAAGGAATAGACAGATAGTAGGCCAAAATGCTGTTATTAAAAAACAAAACAAAATACCTAGATATATATTCTAAGCAAGGAAATACAGAGATATCTACTTTACAAAATAATTTACACCATTTAATCAGGATACAAAGAAAATATGTCTGCAAATCATTCTGCTAGGACATGAAGAATAAGTCTTTACATTGGTAGTAGCATACACTGGTAGAATCATTTATATTATGCTGTTAAGGAAAACTGACTATTGGATGTTTCTCTTACTTGGTTAGGATGGTGTTTCCTAAAATGTTCTCTCCAAATCCTGCAGAGTATGCATTGGTGATGGGGTGTGGCAAGTCCTACACTTTGTTTTAGTTTATGGATTAATTTTGAGAGAGAGAGAGCGAGAGAGAGAGCGAGCAGGGGAGGGAGGGAGGGAGGGAGAGAGAGAGAGAGAGAGAGAGAATCCCAAGCAGACTCTGCACTGTCAGTACAAAGCCCCACGTGGGGCACAAAATCACAAACTGTGAGATCATGACCTGAGCAGAAATCAAGAGTCGGATGCTTAACCAACTGAACCACCCAGTTACCCCAAGTCCCACACTTTGTATCTGGGTGCTCAGTCCCAGAGTTGCAGCCTTTCCCTCCCCACATTCCTAAGCCTTGTCTCCAGGCCTCTAGTCTAGGTAACTAGCATGTCTTCCCCACACTTCTTGAATGTCTTCCTCTGGCTAAGCTGTATCTACCTGGTAAAGGCCATAAGAAAATTAAAAACGAGAGTAGGTACCAGTGTCTCCTATTTCTGAAATATATTCTACAATGATGGTTAGCCTGGGTCAAAAAGATGAAGGTAGGATTTGGAGAGTGGATACAAAAAGGAACAGAGATATGTGGTCTTAAGATATGAAAATGGGGTAGCAGTGAAAAAGATAAATATAAAATTCAGAGAAGAAAAGGATTGGTTGACAAGAGACCCATTAGGAGAGAGAACAGAAAGGTGGGAAGAGGCAAAAACATAATGAAAAAGGTAAACATAAAGACTAGTGAGGGTTGAAGATTGCTTAGTATGTAAGATGTGACATAAAGTGGGAAAGATAGGGAAGACAAAAATAGGAAGCAAAATACAGAACAGTTGACAGAAAAAAAAAGACAGAAGGACGAGAGGAAATGATGAAGAGAGAAGTAGTGGAAGAAAAAAGGTGTCAAAAGAATATTAACTAGGGCAAAAAAAAAAAAAAACTGAGAAAGACTAACACAAGAAAAAGGTGTACAATCATTTGGATTATACTGATGTATAGATCTCCATACATAAAATGGAAATTTCATCTGCCTTTCTGTCTTGCAAAACCAGAGAATTTTGCAAATATGGAACTTTGATAGAAAAGGGAAGATTCAGCAAACAAAGGGAAATTGACCCAGACAAGTGGCTTCCACGTTTCAAGGATGAAGGTCATAGCCTTTCTGCTGCTTTTTAAGGTCTGTGCTAATTAGTGACAGTACTGAATCTATCAACCCCCAAGGGCCCAATCTCACCAGCATCACCTGGGCCACTACTCCTATTTTTGGAATGGGGAAAAACTTAAGGATAACCAAGAGGGTTGGGAGAAAAAGTTGGGAAACCACTGTAGAATATCAGATATAGAATATCAGGTATTTTCCTTCCCCAAAGAATGCTTGGTTGGGATAATCCCTAGGCCTGAAGTAGTAAGCAGTCTTGCACATGGTCCTGTGGATTGGTCTCTATTTGAAGGGAATCAAATGAAATGTGTTCATCTGCATTAAGTGGGTCTACATTTATACTCTGAAACTGTGCCCCAGTAGCTAACCTAGACAATGAGTTAGGACTTTCAGTAGGCGTAATCGGATCTTCATCAAATGGGCCTTGCCTTCCAATGCCAGATGGAGTTCCAGTGCTGGAGGAATGATACTTTGCCAATTTGGAGCCAAAGCATGGTAACTGCAGGATGCTTGATGGTCTTTGTTGCTGCCTTTCACCCTCATTTCCTTGTACTTCACTTTGGATTCCTTCTGGATTGGGGGCTTCATCAGGTGTACCCATAACAAGCTGCTCAGGAGTAAGGTCAACAGTTCTTTCATTGAGCTGGTTGCCTTCAAATATTTGTTCCAAAACATTGTCCCCATCTCCTCCAAGATCACTTTTGAGGCAAGGCATATTCTTTGATTGAAGGGAACTGGCTTCAGGAAAGGGCATAATTCCCCTTTGGCTCAGCTGATTCTTCATGGAACATGGTGTGTTCCTCCTCAGGGTGGACACATCATCTCTAAAAGGACTTGGGTTTTCACTTTCTCCAGGCAGTCTTTTCTCTGAGCTGTTTCTTTGGCCAGGTAGGTTGCTTGGAGGGGAGATGGTATGTCTTGCATGTTTAGTATGACTATCTTCTGTATACGGAGGACTGGTGTCTTGGTTCTCCCCTGGTGCAAGACCAAAGGATGGAGTGTAGTCCTGTAGAGCAAGTGGATCTTCTTTGTGTCCCGTGGAGCTGCCAGCACAGCAAGGGCCTCTCTGGCTTAGATGAAATACATGCGCTTCTTTTTGACCTGATGGGTAACTTGGAGGAATTAAGTCTGGGAAAGCCAACTGTTCTCTCTCTGGTGAATTTATCCTAGTAATTTGCATGCCATAATTCAAATTCTCACTTTCATGCCATGTTGGACTTTTCTGAAGCCCAGCTGGGGAATTGCTAGGATAAGGCTGGTTCTCTTTCTCATGTGGTGGACTAGGGGGAGCTTTGTGTAAAGTTGTTGGCCGATCCCAGAAGTTTCTGTTAAAATATGGCCTTCTTTCTTTCTGCCCTTGGGCTTGAATCTCATGGTCCCAGGAGTTCCAAGAGGGGAACAGAGTGCTTTCTTCCTGTCCAACAGCATTATTAGCATAATAGCCCCTGCTCTCCACAGGTGGTGGTACACTGGGAGCTGTATTATATGATGGAAAATTCTCATCTTGGTTCCAGGGATAAAATTCACCATAAGGGAAATCCTCCCTGGGTTTCGATGGATTATCTAAGGAATAGGGAAGGTATTCTTTTGGTTGATTTGAGGTATATTGCTCGCCTTCATAGTGCCTAACTGTTGGCCCTTCTTTAAAGCTCGGCTCCTCCATACCCCATCTACTTTGTCCTGGAAAAGCTTCATCTCCAGTTGGATCAATTGGGTCCTCTTCATTATAAGGGACTGTTTCTTTCAGGTCTGGAGTATTCATGGGGTACAGTGAATTTTTGGGTTGCCCCATAGTATTGGGAGAATCATCTCTCTCATCCCATGTATTGCTTCTAAGGTATGGTGAGTTTTCCCTGGGATTATAAGAGTTATAGTCAGGGTAGTAAACACCTCCCCTTGAGCCATGGGAAGGATGAAGTAAGTGTTCTTCCTGCATCCCGGGATCTTCCTTAATAGGTGGAGAGATTCCTTGATGATTCCAAATATTTCTTCCAGCAGGAAAATGTTCTCTTGCAGTGGAAGGGATTTCCTCAGGGTATACACGTTGATATGTACTGTGCTTTAATTCTGGTCTATTAGTTTCTGATTCATAAGGGATTCTTCTTGGCTCCAAAATAATCCCTTTGGGCAAATTCTGGCTTTGGGTTTGTCCATCAGAATTTGGGGCTCTTTTGGACTCTCCTCTTGGGTAATAAGAGTTTTCATGTTGACCAACAGAATTAAAATTTGGGACTAGCATGTTACTCTCAGGATGAGGCAGTTTATAGTTTGATTTATTAACTCCATAATCTTGAGAATTTCTCCAGGGGCCAGATGGATCTCTTGTAGGAATGACTATTCTTTCTTTTGGACCTACTGGTTTCTCTGCTGGATTTTGGATTTTTTCATTGCGGACAACAGTACCATGTTTGGGACCCAGAGGAGCAACATTGGTTCCCATAGGGTGTTTATTTGGTCCCTGAGCCTTTCTTCTGACATTTCCTGGATTTCCTGCATGAGTGGGAGAATTGCCTCTTGCAGTAGAAGCATAAGCTTTGCGATAAATTGGATTTCCTGAACGAAATGCTTGTTTGCCTTCCAAACCAAAGGAGTTCCACCGAGGACCCCTTTGAACCTGTTGATTTCTGTAA
Organism: Panthera onca; assembly: GCF_046562875.1. NCBI lineage: Eukaryota > Metazoa > Chordata > Mammalia > Carnivora > Felidae > Panthera > Panthera onca. Next base: position 56,890,951 of record NC_138342.1, on the reverse strand, counting down.
AAAGGCCCATTCTGTCTACGCCCCATGATAGTACCAGTGGGACGCCATTGTCTTCCTGCAGGAAAATTTCGGATGTTAGGATTTGGATAGTTTTCATAAATATTTGGCTGACTTGGTCCCCATGAGATTTGAGTTCTTGGTACTCCCTGGCCTGAAACATTAACTGTAGAGGGTGAGATAACCCCGTTTTGAGCTGTAGGATTACTCACAGTGTTTGGGCCATGGCCACTGTTTCCTGTTGGGCTGGTGTCATTTCCGCCCTGACTCCCTCCAGGTGCATTTGGTTGAGTAGAGTTAGTCTCAGGACCTGTTGAATTACCCGAGGGTTCAGTGGCTGGACTCTCTGCTTTAGGAGGATCTTTTTCTTTGGGTTTTTCAAAATCTTGTTCAAACATCTCTTCTGAATAATAAGGAGGACGGCCCCCAAATCCCTGATATCCAAAATATCCAAAATAAGGATTCTGTAGGGAAGAAGATGGAAATTGGTAATTACTATTTGTTTTGCACCATGGTGTTGCTCGGAATTTTTTTAGTGTGATAGGGAAATGAGCCACATGCTTCTTTTAAAACCATTGACTATGCTTCCTTTCTTGAAAGTTAATTCCTCCTTGGTTTCCATGACCCAATTCCCTTCCAGTTTTCTCTTCTGGTACTCTAACTTTCTGACTCACTTCTTAGTTTTGTCTTCCTAGTCCTGACCCCTAAATCTGAGGGGTGTTTTTTTTTAAAAGGATTCCATTTGCTGTCCTTCTAATTCTTTTGTTCTCATTTTACACACCTGCCTTGAGTAATCTATTGCAGGCCAATTTTTTTCAATGCAGGTATATATCAGTGACTCCCAAAGCCATAAGTCTGGCCCATGACACTATGTCCTGAGGCTGAAACAGCAAGACTGGGTCACTAAAGATCTTATTGGACACCTCCAACTGAATGTACCCAGAATTGGACCTATCTGCCCCCAAACTTCCTTCTCCAACTTTCTATATATCTAAGCAACATTCACCACTATCTACCCAGTTTCCCAGGTTTCTACTCTCCTTTATTTCCCCCAGCCAATTAATAACCAAGTCCTATAAAATCTGAACTTTCATCCTGTCCCCTCTTTTTTTTACCCCCATTACTCTTGAACTACTGCAGTAGTTTTCTTACTGGTTACTCTGAGTGTAATTGTACTTTCCTCTAATCTTTCCTCTCCATTGCTATCAGAACAGTAGAGGTTGGGGGAACCTTCTGTCACTTTCCTCTTTTTAAAAAAAATTTTTTTAATGTTTATTTATTTTTGAGAGAGAGAGAGAGAGAGAGAGAGAGAGAATGAACAGGGGAGGGGCAGAGGGAGAGGGAGACACAGAACTCCAAGCAGGCTCCAAGCTCTGCGCTGTCAGCACAGAGCCAGAGGTGGGGCTTTAACTCAAACCATGAGATCATCACCTGAACAGGAGTCAGATGCTTAACTGATTGAGCCACCCAGGCACCCCATGTCACTTTCCTCTTTAAATATTATTTAAAGTTGCCCTTACCTTACAGGATAAACTCTAAATCCCATAGCACAACATATAAAGCAGCACAGCATGTTCTAAAGAGTGGAGCTGTAGGCAGATATGGGTTAAGATCCCTGTTTCATCACTATTAATAGTATGATCCTGGGCTAACCTCAGTTTATTATAACTTTGGTTTTTTGTAAACTCAAGGTAATAAAATAATATCTATCTTATAAGTTGCCATGAGGGTCAAAAGAGATAAATATGTACAGCTCAGTGCCTGGCACTTAGTAAGAACCTAACAAATGTTGTACATTATATAACGCCACTACCACCACCAATAATAATTTTTTATAATCATCTGGCCCATAATTATTACATCCAGCCTCATTTCTTCCCCCTTGTACTTTGTGCAGGTGCAAATCACAACTACTACTGCAGCTATTCACAATGGAATCTAAATGTCTCTCTACAGATGAATGGAAAAGGCAAAAAGTGGGCGAAATTGAACAGTAATTTATCTTCTTTGGGCTTCAATTTATTTGTATAACGAAGGAGTTAGATGATTACTTAATTCCCTTCTAGGAATAACTTTCTAGAATGTATTTACTTCCTTCTCTTAGTTGCCCCATCACTGTCTAGAATCCAGTACCAACCTGGAGCAAAGGTTATTAGATTAGCCTTTTTAGAGAGAGAAAAAGTGAGAAAAAGGGACGGGGAGAGAGGAAGGACAAGGGAGGGAGAGAGGGAGGGACAGGGGTCAGTACCTATAGAGGAGAAATGATGGTCAGTACCTATAGAGGAGAAATCACATTTATATTTGTTACTGGATGTTTTTCTTATATCATGGGCACTTGAGCTACAAATTCATGTGTTGAAATTTAACATATTGAATAGATAGGAATTAAAAATCAGAGACTAATGGGGAGAAGGTAGCTTTACTTGTACTCACCCCGCCTTCTTCATTGCTGACTGGTGGACGTCCGAAACCTGGTGGTACCCTCTGAAAGGTAAACACCACAATGAATGCAAGAGGAAACCACGTTCTATGCTACCATTTGTTTGTAAGACTCAGGGTGTCTTAAAAGAGTTCGAGTCAGTGACTGGGTGTTAGCATTATTAGTTTTTAGCTTTTGAGTCATTATCTCTCACAATCTACTATTAATTATAATTATAACCCATCAGTGAATACTGGTAAATACAAAGGTTTCAGCTGAATTCTAGATTATCTTATTCAAAATACCATGTATGGCTGTGTATCCTAGCAGTCACCCCATCCCATGGCCTCCAACACACAGACACACACAGACACACACAGACACAGACACACACACACACACACACACACAGTGTGATTTGAGTGTTATTAGGATCCAAACATCCATATTAGAACATGTAATAATGGAGATCAAATAATGACACTATTTTCAGAGAGTCTATGTCACATTTAGGATGACAAACCGCCAATTCTCCTGGATTATTATGATAACTTTTTTATTTCACCAAGGTTTATTTTCCTAATCAAACTTGGAGGCTGAATGTTTGATCAGGGGAGAGTTCAGGAAATCAGTCCAACTCCTGCAGACCTTCAGGAAATCCTATGTGGTTGATGTAATAGTTCAGCATGAGAATTACACTTATCTGTTTTTTAAATCTTCACCTGGTACTGCCTTAGTTTCTTTAGTTCAGTATGGCCAGTGAAAGGAAGACACTCTTTTTTTTTTTTTTTTTTAATTTTTTTTTTCAACGTTTTTTATTTATTTTTGGGACAGAGAGAGACAGAGCATGAACGGGGGAGGGGCAGAGAGAGAGGGAGACACAGAATCCGAAACAGACTCCAGGCTCCGAGCCATCAGCCCAGAGCCTGACGCGGGGCTCGAACTCACGGACCGCGAGATCGTGACCTGGCTGAAGTCGGACGCTTAACCGACTGCACCACCCAGGTGCCCCAAGGAAGACACTCTTTTAAGGAAAAAAAGTAAGGAACTCTTATTCCTTGAAATGAATTGTTCCTTATTGATAAGAAGGTGTCTTGATTATAGAATGATAGACCAAAAAAACCAAAAAACAAAAAAACCCAACAACAACAATGCCATAGCTGAATAAAAAGTCATCAAATATTTGTTGTTTCTGGTATTTTAATAGCAACTGGCCTTTAAACTTTTCTTTAGGTCAAATAGTTTATTTTGTGATTTATATTTTTAATGCCTGTGATGCAATTTCAATAGTTTTATTTTAATGATTTTAAACTTTAAAGGCTTCTTGTAAATATTATTTTGCAATATTCTTTATAATGAGGTATCTGTGGCAAGAAGTAATAAATGATGGAAAGACCTTAGTCTAAGCATAGAGTATCTTATGATTTGCAAACTCCATTTTGTCTCAATTTCCCCTTTACGTTAAATGAAGATAATTTTTGTGCTTTCTAATCTCTTAGGGAAGTGGGGGAATAGTAGCGAAATAGCGCAATCCTTTAAAATTAATTCATTGACTAAGTTATTAGTAGTTGTTTGGTGATTGTTCAGGTCTCCAATTTGTCTGAGTAAAATATTCATTAAATTTTTTTTTCCCTACATGATTAATGATGTGATGATTTTTTTTCATACTCTCTACTGACTGGCATATGGCATTCCATTTAGAGAGTATGAACTCATATTAGTTTGAGATATGACCTGTTAATATTATTTTTCACTTCTAGTATAAAGAAAAAAACTCACATGTGGAACTTGCCATGGTGGCTGTTGATAGAGAAATAGCCCATTGCCAAATGGTGGGAATGCCTGAAGAGAAAGAAAGAACCATAGTGATGTGGAAGTGAGAAAGATAAATGGAAAATGAAACAAACCTATTAAATAAAATTGTTTGAAACTTGAGAGTCTGCATCTCCCTTTGCATTAAACTGCAATTTTCTATTTTTAGGGCTGAGATGATGATGATGATAATAATAATAGCAATTAGTATTAGTGAACACTTATGTTCTAGGTACTGTACTGAGCATTTTGTAGTGGTAAACTTATTTAATCCTCATATAAACTTAGAAGACATGTGCTGAAGACATTACTTCCTTTTCACTGAAGATAATGAGGTTCAGAGAAGTTAAGTCACTTGCCCAAAATCTCTCAGTTGGTAAATGGTCCAGGAGTGTCTTTTCATTTAATTTTGTGTTCTCTCAACTGTAATAGTGTCTGATAATAAATAAATAGTGTCTGTTAATCGACTAAGAGACAGCATTTTGGAAGCTCCACATTGGATGATATCTTGAGAAACCATTTGCACGTCTTCTTGTTTTAAGTCAGGATTATTTATGCCACCCAGAAGTACCGGAAGCAGTGTTACCTTTCAGGGCACTATTTGAGATCATCAAAGCATAGATCTGGAAGAGACTTAGAAATTGTTCCTTTACTCATGGGGAGCCTGTAGCCCAGAAAGGTAAAGTGACTGCTCAAGATCACACAAGTAATAAGGGCTGGGGATAGAACTCGAATCTCTGTTCCCTGATTCTTCTGTTAGTGCTCATGTTGCAATACCATGCTGCCTCTGCATTTTAAAAAGAGCTTCTTTAAAGCAACAGTATTTTGGTAATTTTTTTAAAGATTTAAAACAATTTTTTGGTATCTATCTATCTATATATAGATATATACATATGTTGGTAATTTTTAATCAAACAAAGGCTGGGGTAACTCGGCAGACAATTTTGGATAGGCAGTGGAGCATCATGTTAGAAGAAAGTGGCAAAACTGAAGATTCTATTTCATACATAGCAGTATGTGTCTTGAGCAACATTGGAGAAAGTGTGTATGTGGGGATGGTATGGCTCTCCAAATCCCTCTGAGCCCATTTGTTGACTCTGGTTTGGAATTTTGCTGGGCAAGCCTCACCTGAGGTGGCTGGGCTTCATCTTCTGGCTGTGCTGGGGTAGGTGATGGCTGCTTTAAAGGCCGCTTTGGTGGTGGCTTTTTTGGTTGAGGCTGGTTGGTTTTCTGGGTCTCTGGGGCTTGATCAGTTTTGCTCTTTTGGCGTTTGGGTGCTGAAGGAGATGAGGGTTTCTGTGGGCGCCCCGTGTTTGGTGGTGGTTGAGGCCACATGGGCATCTGATACTGCGGGAAGAGCTGAGGCAGACCATTCCCATACAAGGGGCCCAGTTGTGCCATCTGTGAGGGTAGCAAATAACAGTAAAACCATAGGAGGGCTGAGATTCCAGCTTTCCTCAGCCTGTAATGTCACTCTCTAAAACTCAGCCAAAATCTCAAAAATTCTATGAAACTTAACAATGGAAGCCTCAAGATCTTTAGTATTTCTTTAAATATTGTCTTACAGAAATGAATTTCAGTCTTCTAGAAAACTAACAAAACAAACAAAGCAAAAGACAGAATTAGGTGAGAAATTGAAGTTTAAGAATTTGGCTGATAATTTTCTAACTCTGAAGTGTTGACTCCCATAAGAAGTCATATAATTGATTACAGAGGACTTGGTGTCAGATTCAAAACTGTGACTTGTTACAGGCTGGAAAAGGAGAAAAAGCAAAAAGAAGATAAATGAAGTAAGAATGACAAACAGAAAAAAAACCCAACAAGGAACGAGAGAGGAGAATACAAATTCTCTGTTGTGTAAACATCCTTACGTGTACTTATGGTTTTTGGTTACTGGTGAATTTTCATTAATTCCATTTTCATGATCAGAATCTCCACAATTTCAAGGTTGGAAGGGAAGCAAAGGTGGTCATGATCTGAAGAAACTAATATATGAATTGACCTCCTACAATGTCAGTTCCCATTCAAACATTGTTGCTTTGGTTTAACACCAGAGCTAAACACAGTAAAACCAAAAGTGAGAGTTTAAAAGAGTTGCCAATCAGTAGTTGAAAATTGACAATGATGATGATTATAGGTGAGAAGCTTTTAAAGAGAATGACTTGAATAAAGGATTAAGAGAAAATTGATTTTGAAGAGAAAATTGAATTGAAGTCCTTGATTTTTCCTCCCAATGGTTCTCACGATCATCACAAAAGTCAAAAGTGATATATAGTATGGTAGTCATACAACTTTGTCAGAAAAATTATGCCAAAAGATCCAACTGATACGTGATTTATTATTAGTTGGTTCTAAGAATTAGCACTAGTGGTAAGTATAATTGAAATTTATTTAGATAAGATAGAAACTTATTTCATAAATTTAGTGTTATCTTTCAAGATAATCCAAATAAAATTTACCTCCCCACACACCTGGAGTATTTTTTGTCCTTATTATTTGTGAATACATGTTGTGTGATCTTTCCCCAGAACCAATTTCTCTTGGATACAAAGAATGTTGGTAATTAATAAATGATTTTTTTTTTTTTACATGAGAGAATAACAGTAATGAATAAGAAGAAAATCTGGGGTAAGGAGACAGGCAAAATGATTTTTCCCCCTTAAAACTCTTATAATGATTATATTGTAATTAAAGCATGTGGATAGCTGTTGGTATCTTTATTAGCTATGACAAACCTTATAATGTAATTATCCATATATAAAGAAGAAATTATCAGAAATAACACAAAGCAGAACTTACATGTGGGGAGTTCATGAAGTTGAACTGACCATATCGCATCATCTGTGACCAAAGGAATCCATTAATGTGATACAAAGTGAAAACATTTTATTATTTAACCAATCTACAAATCACCAGAAATAAGCTGAATTTCTGATTTTAATGTACAACAGTCATATCTTTTACTATTTATGCATGAATTTAAAATAAGTATGCAATTAAAAAACCCATGTCACTAATTTTTAAGTCAGGATTTTATTTTGAGAAGAATCAATATAGAATAATAGAGAATAAAAATCTTGTCTACTCTGACGTTTTTGAATGTTCTACTCAACTTTTGGAATTCGGGACTTGAGAATATGATAATTCTATGAAAAAGATGATTCTCCTTTCTGATGTATGTTGAATTTGGCTAATGATTTTGGCTATAAATCATGTCGAAGATATTATATGCCTATGTGTCTACCTTCTAAAAACGCTTGGTACAAATATCTACTTTTGCTAGCTTGAAAACTTAGCAGAGAAGCCAACATTAGCTATTCCTGAACGCAAATTAACATTTACCTTGGCAAGGAATAATGAAGTACATAGGTAGTATGGAGCTGACGAAATTACTACTTTGCCTTGATTTGAGAGTTTAAGTCTTTCAAATTTTCCCTTTCCCTCCCTTCATCTTTTTCTCAAGAAATTTTATATATCAAGAAGTTTTCCCTTTTTTAATGGACTCTCAGGACAGGGCTTACAAAAACTTCTCCCCAGAGACTGATATACATACCTCCTCACTTTTACTGCTAAATCCAGGCATTCGGGGCATTTGCATCTGGAAGTGAAAGAATATTGGTGACAAATTCAGAACATAAGTTGAGATAAACCCAATAATTATCTCCAAGCTATTTAACAACAGAACACAAAAGGACAAGTCCTAAAAAACTTTCAATACTCACTGGCATAGCAATAGAATTACCAAGCAGACCTAGAAAGACCAGGAGAATCTTCATTTTTCCACTTGGTACCTGGAATACAAAACTGGATTTTATTTTTGGAATATGAAATAATTTCACTGGCGGCATTCTGCCCAGCTGTCTGTCAAGGAGAGCGTAGAAACAGACCACGCTGGGGGCCTCTGCCGCTATTTTTACTTTACGTTAAGAAACTACTAGTTATTACCTTATAGTGTTCTAAACTGTGAAAAGGATCTGATTTAAAAGGAAAGATAGAAGCGAGAGAGAGAGAGAGAGGGAGGGAGAAGATTGATCCTTGAGAAGATGGGAGATGGTTTATAGCACTGGAATATGGACATTAGAAGTTAGCAGTTTACCTGAAATATATAAATATTGCTGACTTTGAGTTCTTGTTGCTAGGCTGGTTTAGAATGGCATAGTAATGTCTGATTATAATCACCATTCAGAATAATCTCAGTTTCAGTGAAGGTGCAATCCAAAATCAGTACTTTTAGCTACTTTCTAAGATGCCATAGACAACATTCCATTATGTAGAGGCTAATTAAATAAGCTGGAATATTCCAGAATCCTACTCTTTTCTTCTTTCCTCTATTGTTTCTATTATTATTATTATTATTATTATTATTATTATTGCTTTTTTAAAAATTATTTTATCTTTTAAAAATTCACTTCTGCTCAAGGGCTGGTCAGAGAAATAGAAAAATATAGGCAAAGATATTTTTATCTCTTTGTTAGACACTTTGACTGAACATATAGAGGAAAAGATTGAAGTTATAGACGTATGTGTGAAGTTTGAGAATATTTTCATGGATTTAATTTATCCCGCTCCAGTTAATTATGCAAGCCTTGTATAATTAAGACTTGTAGTTACAACTTTGAACAAGTTTTTTTTTTTTCTGAAACATTTACCTGTGTAATTTTTTAAGAAAACTCTGCCCTATTTGCATGTACAATAGAGGAAAATGAAGGTTTTAATCAGAATGATTGATTTCTTGGTACATCGGATACAGCACAATTCCTAGCATAGTAACCAGCACATAGACACCAGTAGTTGCTCAGTCTTTTTGTTCCTCTTTCCTTTTTCTGGGCATGAAATGTGCGTAGAAGTATTTTGAGCCAATGCTCACCCTTCTGTTTGCTTCCCATAGGAGCAATATAATTAAAGGACACTTCAGCATTTTCCTAAATTATAGGTGCAATCAATAACCTTTTACATATCAGAGAAATTGGGAGGGTTCAGTTAAACAAAAGAAGCAGTAACACATAAATGTCTTTACTGCTAATTAAGGATTTTCAGAATCATGACATTGTAGAGAATTAAAAATAACAACTGAAACTATTGTCTTCAGCATAGGCTGAAAACATGAGGAAGCTAATAAAGAGGATATTGGTGAATGCTTTCCTTTCTAAATCTACTTTCTAAGATCATGGCCCAAGATTTTGGGGGCGGTTGGATGTTTAATTTCTCTCTTACTTAACCATCCATTTAATCTCTGTAGTAGCTGTCACTGAGACTCCTGATAATGTTACACACGTAAGTAGGAAGATGTGACCTTCTATTTTGCCAATACAAAATGCCACTCACTTTCTCTTTTGTAAAATTAATATATTATACTGGACGACTGATAGTTTCCTTCTCTCTCTAGAAGTTCATGATTGGATGAAAGTTTATTTTTAACTGAAAATAGCACTCATAATGGTTGCTGTGGAGTACAGAGACTATGCAAGTTCTTACTTCTTTGTCCCATCTGTGAACTCAGATGCTCTTTGTTTCTTCTGACATATTTGAATAGTGTTTTACCCTCTCAAGCATACTTCTGACAATATTTAGTTTGGTATGTGACCTGTGTTATAAAAAATGAATATAAATTCTCACCAAGTTATCTAGCTTAGGAAGAGTGGCTCCACGGCTGTGCTGGAACAGCAACATTTTTCACTCAAATTTTGAAAAATACAGATTTGGTATAAGACGAAGTTCAAACACAGAAATGAGACAAATAAATGAAATGAATAGCAAAAGCTCAGCTCTAAGGCAGCGCATGTCATATTAGTTATTTTATCCAATCAGAGCCTTACTAGAGGGACTTAACAATCAAACTGAGTCTTCTATTGCTTTAAGAGAAGGGTGAAAGCTAAATCAGAGAGAAAATGACCCAGGAACAGTATTTGAGGTATTTCTAACGCAGTGCTGACAAAACTTGACTGCTCTACAGGAAGATGTACGAAAGCATAGTGTTAAATGAGATCTAAGTAGGTTGGAAGAAAAGTTAAAAGAAAAACAAATCTACCAAATAAACCAACGAGTTTAAAGTTTTATCAGAAGATCAGTATGCAGCAATGACTATACAACCAAGATCAAAGAATGCAATAAGGAAGTCAACCAGTATCTATGAATTAAGTTCATTCTTTGGCACTATATCATTTATGTTGACAATCTCTAATACTCACCCAATGCCAGCTAGTAGCTCCAATATATAACAAATAACTTTTACTTGAACTTTGTTAGCCTGTCTTTGAAATATAGTCTTACTGGTCTACAGTGGAAATGCCTACAAGTTGCTGAAGCCGGGGAGATCTCAAGGAGCAAGACACATTTGTTTCTTGGTAATAAAACAAAAATTCTTCATGAAGATGTCATGTTGTTTAACAAAAAGGCTCAAAATAAAAAGATTCCTCCTGTAAGAAAGCTTGGGACAGCAAGGTCACATTTAAGCTCTGTTGTAGACCTGTACAACCAATCAGCTTTGAGAAAAATGGTTTTGCCATCACAAGAGTTTAAGGTGAAAAAACACATCCAGTGTAAATTTATAAAGTGTTATTATAGGAGCTGTCAAATCAAGTCTCTTATTATGTATAATAACAGTCCAGGAAAATGAGCTTACAGCTGTAAGATTTGGGAGATGCTTTCCTTGATGAATTTGGGGTTTTTCAAGTTTAGAAACTTTGTTTATGCAGAGATATTTAGGGAACAAAAGTGAATATTAACTATATTCTGCTGTGATAAATCATTGACCATCATCAAAATGCAGGCCTACATACATCTCTCTCTCTCTCTCTCTCTTTCTCTCTATCATTCTATCTCTATATCTCTAATTCTAATTCTATAGATATAGATATATAGATATAGCTATAGAAATATAAACTTAATATAGTTAATTACTATTTATTTAACATATAATTAAAATTAGGTGAAATGTTATACCCACGGACAACTCAGTGCCTTCATTTGATTTGTATTACATAAAGCTACCAGGACATAGTGTTCTTTTTGAAGAAAAATATAACTGAGTCACTTGGGATTCCGAGTTTTAGATCAGATATGCAAAATGATAAATGAACTCTCAGCTATTCATGGTAACACAACCTCATGAAAATAGGAGTTAAGAAATTCACTGAAGGGGTTATGTTATGAATGTTTTTTGATATCTGGCTTTTTATAATAAAGATTTCACTTCCAAATAAATGGAAAATTTATACTTTTCATTAACAAGAGCAAATCGCTCTCTTTGCTGTACTTGGGATTCTCCTGTTCTCTTACGGCTCCACAAGAGAAAATATCTGTAGTGGTGATCTTTGCTTACTTATTTTTGTGTTGGCATTTAAAAATTAAGAATATTTTAATTTAATGCCAAAAACCAGTTCTTACTTGATCTGATGGTGCATGTCAGTTCATCCAGTGGTTCCGAAGGGTGCTGTCCTTCCAAGGCACCAGAGCTGCTGTGTCCTTCCTCTCAGGCCCAATAACACTGCATTTCTTAGCACCCCCTCCCTCCACTCCCTGCCATCTCCCTGAATTTAGAACCACAAAGAATAACATTGCACCAGAATGTTTGACTTTAAGTTCTAAATACCTTTTATGCCTGTCTGAATCCAAGATGTACAAAGGGATATCTGCTGCAAGTGCCTGCCTGTCTTTGATTTTGTAGAAACTGGGTAGTAGCTATAATACTGTTTGTGCTCTGTGCACATTGAGATGAATTTGCAAGTGGTAGAACACCTAGGGGACAGTGTTTTCTTGTAGGTGAAATGAGAATCGTGATGCTGGGTGACACTGGCCTTTGCCCGTGCCCTTCATGTAGATGCTGGAGTTCTGATTTTGGCCTTAGTCATTTAGGTTAGTTCCAGTGGCTACTAAACCTCCTTTTTTTTTTTTTTTTTTTTTTTTTTTTTTTTTTTTTAAAGTAAGCTCTAGGCCCAATATGGGGCTTGAACGCATGAGAGATCAAGAGTCACATGCTCCACTAACTGAACCAGCAGGGCGCCCCTCCTTTTGATCGTTTTCTTTATTTACCCTTGTTCCCTCTGCCACAAGGCTGGTTACTGGTCATGAAATAATTCATGTCTTAAATATCCAGCTGAGCCTTTGAATGGATGAATTCTTAGTAGTGGTGGATAGGATTTAGGAAACAATCAAGTCTCTTTTTTCTTTCAGAACACCGAAGAAGTGCTTCACTTGACAAAATTCTTCCAAACCAGTCCTTTATGACCTTTCCCTTTTACTGCTATCATCTCTGCTGATTTTATAAATTCTTTTTCCCTCCAAACAATTACAATTACTAGTGAACCTGTTAATGATTTGGCTTAAAACCATTTTTAAGTGTATCTCCTTTCTTTTTTCTCTGTGTTCTCTTGATTTGGCTTAAAAACATTTTGAAGTGTACCTCCTTTCTTTTTTCTCTGTGTTCTTTTCTTGTCCATAAGCAAGTCTTCTTAACCTCTTCACTGGGATCTGTACATGTATGAAATTATATATACAAATTTCTGTGTTTTTGTATAAATGCATTATTTTTCCCTGAAGGAGAATCATATCCTCCAAAGGTGTCTGACCTCCCCACTTTTTTCTCTCCAATTATTAAATAATCGATGTAATAGATTTTAATAAGATAAGATTTATAAGATTTTAATTGATTTTAATAAGATTTTTCTCATTGTCCTAGATTTGAAGCTGGTGGGAACAGAAAAGTCTTTTGGTTTCTTACTGTAGATACTGTAGAAAGAGGCCAGGCTTTGGAGTTGGCAGACCTGAGTTTAAACCTTCCACAAATATCCAACTGTTTGATTTTCTGTGTAGTAAAATGGGGGTAGTATGTTTCTTCTAAGAAGTAGATTAAATAATGCATGCAAAGTGCCTGGCATGTAGTAGGCACTGAGTGATGATCAGTGACTGATCAGTACATGAAGGTATTCTGATGATTCCACATTACACCTTGTAATGATTCACTAAGGACTCAAATGGAAACAAGGCAGTCATAGCTCTCAGAGCACATAGATCCTCATCTAAGTACAACTATGGAGCTGAAGTTCTATGGATTATTATTAGTATAACACTCTATCTAACACTGCAGGACTCGTGAATGAAATACTTGAGACAAATAGTGTCTTAGAAATTTCTTACTGGTGACTACATAGTTTCTAAGTATAGAACTCATAACCTTGACTTCTCTTTGGGAACCGTTCATATAGCATATCCTCAGGCTTTAAATGTGAGACACTCTTCTAACATAGGAAAAGAGGAGGTGGTGTTGAACTTTTACAGATTAAATGGTTAACAATGTTTTATTCTACAAACATTTCCTGAGTGGCCTCTTCATGCGAAGCCCCAGCTTAGGTGCCCACTCATCCTGCACCAGATATTAGAGAAGGAAGTTTTCTGAGTCAGAACTCAGCATGGGGTTCGAACTTCAACTTCCATGACTTACTCGTTATAGAATCTTGGGGTGCCTGGGTGGCTCAGTCGGTTAAGCGTCCGACTTCGGCTCAGGTCACGATCTCGCGGTCCGTGGGTTGGAGCCCCGCGTCGGGCTCTGGGCTGATGGCTCAGAGCCTGGAGCCTGCTTCCGATTCTGTGTCTCCCTCTCTCTCTGCCCCTCCCCCGTTCATGCTCTGTCTCTCTCTGTCTCAAAAATAAATAAAAAACGTTAAAAAAAATAAAATCTTGGGCAAGTGAATTAATTGCGTTAGCGATTTAGCCTCAGTTTCTCCATTTGTAAAGTGGAAGATAATAATAGTATTTCCTTCGTTGGTTTGTTAAGAATTTAACAAGATAATTCGTTTAAAGTTCATAGCACATGGCTCAAATAAATCTTATAAGAAAATAGATATATGAATGTTACCCATGGTTAGAGCTTGCTTAATAGCTGCTTTAATACTGACCACTGACATATTCCCCAAGTACTTTTTGAGGAATGTTTCATTTCATTGTGCTTATTCATTAAAAACAAAACAATATAAATACAGAAAACAGGGGTGCCTGGGTGGCTCAGATGGTTAAGTGTCCAACTCTTGGTTTTGGCTCAGGTCACGCTTTCACGGTTTGTGAGTTTGAGTCTCAGATCAGGACTATAAGATAAGAGTATAAGTATCTCTTATACTTCATATAAGCACTCTCTCTCTCTCACACCCTTTCTTTCTCTCTGCCCCTCCCCGCACTTGCTCTCTCTGTCTCTCAAAATAAATTAACTTTAAAAAACAAAAAAAGGAAAGCAAATACCCCACCCCCCACCCCCCTCAAAGAGCAACCAAACGTACATAAATAGAATATAGAAAAAAAGAAACAGGGTCATACATTTTATCAGATTTATCCAGTTTAAATCCAGCTTTTAGTCTTCAAATAAAAAAGTTATTCTGTGATGTCAGGGAGTTACTGCTGGTAGGTGGTTATTTATTTGGACCACCCTCAGAGGTAGTGTTTACTTCTTGGAGCTCTGAGTAATGACTCTCTTGTATGTACTCAAGGTCAGTTTTAAATGATACAGAATCTAGGGAAGACTATCTTCTTCTCTCTCTTCCCTCTTCACCCTGAGAAGAAAATGTAACCCAGTGGCTAAAAACACAGGTCTTGGGGTTCGAAATACTGAGTAATGTGTACACCGTGCTTAGAACAATACCTGACTCCTCCTAAGTCCTTCATATGGATTAGATGTTTTTCTGCTTCTTGTACTTCTTATAAGTTGGTTGTGATTCTGTCTCATGGTAGCAATAGTATATTTATTGATCATTTGCTGTGTATTCAGTGCTGTTCTAAGTTAATAGGTTAACTCCTCTATTCCTCACCACAACCCTAAGAGGTAGGTTCTGTTATTACACGCACTTTACTATAAGGAAACCAACATGCAAAAGGATTCAATAGTGTGTGTGTTCATGGTTAAACAGCCAGTAGGTGGCTAAAGCCAGATAGTCTGGCTCCAGAGCCCCTGTTCTGTCCCCTACTCCTTGCTGTCTTGGTCTAAATTGAAGCAATGGGTTGAAGACACGGCTTTTCTAGCTTTTCCTTTCATAACAATGGCTGCCATTGTCCCTATTTAGGTGTCTCAATGTTAAGTGTGGAGAAAAATCACAGGCAGTCAGACTATCTAGTTTCTAGTTCTTGACTGGTCACTCATCAACCCTGTGACTTTGGGAATCAGACTTTATAGCGTTTCTTTAACAAGAACCTGTCTATTTGTTTTCCCACGCATATGACATTGTCCTTCCTCAGTAGAGTGGAATATTAGTGGACCAGACTTTCAGTCTAAGAGAATCCTAAATTATTTGCAGTTCAGTTCTGATAAAATGCCTGATTGAGAAAAGTGGTTTTGGAAAAAGAGCTATTGAACCACTCCTGAAAACTGTGAGATCTGTCCCTGGATCAAATCATACTCTTGGTAGCCCATACTTCTAGATTAGTTTAGCTCCTTAAAAAAAAAAATCGTCTTCGGGGGGCACCTGGGTGGCTCCGTCAGTTGAGCATCTGACTTTGACTCAGGTCATGATCTCATGGTTTGTGGGTTTGTCTGTGCTGACAGCTCAGAGCCTGGAGCCTGTTTTAGATTCTGTGTGTGTGTCTCTCTCTCTGCCCCTCCTCCACTCATGCTCTGTCTCTCTCTCCTTCAGAAATAAATAAACATTAAAAAAAAAATAAAAAAAATCACCATTGGGTTGCCTGGGTGGCTCAGCCGGTTAAGCTTCCAATTCTTGATTTGGCTCAGGTCATGATCCTATGGTTTGTGAGTTCAAGCCCCACGTGGGGCTCTGCATGGACAGTGTGGAGCCTGCTTGAGATTCTCTCTCTCTCTCTCTCTCTCTCTCTCTCTCTCCCTCTCTCTCTGCACCTCTACGGCTCATGCTATCCCCCCTACCCTCAACATAAGTAAATTAAAAAAAATCACCTTCATTAAGTAACATTTACTAAAGCTCACAGATGACAGGCATAAGACATATGCCGTGATTAAGTGCCCATGTGCTGGCATGGTGCACATAAGTGGTGTTATAATGGTGAACACCATAGGTAGAATCTGTACCTTCAGGGAGTTATTTGTACAATAATGGATGTAGACGTTGTGATACTGGTTATAATCCTGTGTAATAAGGAATAAAACTGGAGAAGTTCAGAGCACATAAGAATAATTTTATGGAGAGCATCCCAGAGGATGTGAGATGTAAGCTGTAGACTGACACTTGAGTTGAAGGTAGCCAGACAAGCATAGGAAAGTAGGAAAGGCAGAGAACAGCATTGGTAAAATCTGGAGAAAGAATGAGAAGATGAATCTGAGGAATGTAGAGATGTCTAGAATGGCTGGAAAAGAACTCCAGGACTGAGAGCAGTGGGAGATGGTGAGTGCTCAAGAGGTGAGCAGGGCTAGTCAAACACATCTGGAACCTAGTGGAGGACTTTTCCGTAAGACAGTGCTGAAAGCGGCACCACGTCACTTGATATGCCTTCCATCCAATTCTACAGAGGAAATTTCTTCTAGAATTGTATTTCATGAAAAACCTTGCTCTCCTTGATATGTGTTATTTTTCTGGAGTCACATGGCTACTGGGGGAATCCAGACCAGTGACCTTCCATTCTGTGTCTTGCTTGAGAAATACTGATCTCTTTTCTTGCAACTATCATGATTTTTTTTCTCTCTTGCCATAATTCTAAGTATGTGACATTCTGGTTTCTAGGAAGCTTGGAGCTGAATTTGGTGCTAAATTAATGGTGGATCCAGATAATGTGAGACCTAAGCTAGTACAATTTTGGGGGCTTTCTTTAAGGAAAAAGACCACAAAAAACATTTGTTTAGATAAGAAATGAAATTGCAACAAATTTCAGGTTTTAAAAAGGTGACAAATACAATAAACATCACAAAATCTGGAAAAATCAGTATTTTTACTAACTGCCTAACCTCTATCATAACACCTGTATATTTCAAGCCCTGTTTTTCCTTCTCTACATACATATTTCTAGTGTCAGCTGCCAGGGACATATTCATACCACAATATGTTCTCTCGTCCTGCACCTTTGAGTCACAGGAAGAATGAGTAGGCAGGTAGAGGTCTGGGAAGCAGGAATATTTCTGGAAGCCATTTCTACATGGGGATGGCTAGCAATATTTTAAATAGATACAAGAGTTAACTGTGGATCATAGATATAGATATAGATATAGATATAGATATAGATATAGATGATATAGATATAGATATAGATATAGATATAGATATAGATAGATATAGATATATATAGCACTAAACCCAAACTAAATGTCTCCCCATTGCAACTTCCCCCAAATGTCCATGCTATTCCAGTGCCATTTGAATTTAGGAAAATCATAATTGAGGGACCACGAGAGTTGAAAGAAACAGCGGTTTTAGCTAATTGTGGGCAAATTTTATAAAAACTGATAGTCATGTGAACACATTACCTGGGCCCCTCTAAGGCATGGAAGGAAGGGCCTGGTGCTTCATAAATTTGATGATGAATCACCTCTGACCCAAAATTGAGCCTGTTTGTACTTCTTTTATGCTTGTGCCTACCTGCTAACTTTACTAACCTTACTATTTCTTGCTGTTGTCTAAATGACCTTTTGAAAAGAGATAGCTACAAACATTTAATTAATGAAATAAAATTGTGACCATAAATCTTGCCTAGTTACCATTGTTTTACAGTAATAATAGTAATAGCACTTTGAAATATATATAACAATAATAGGTTCACTTACTATGTGCCGGGCTCTGTGCTAAGGGCTTTAGATGATTTAACTAATATTCAAAAAAACCCTATGAAGTAGGTACTAGGATCCCCCTCCCCAATATTTTACCATTGAAAAAAATGAAATTTTTCTTTTTAAAGTTTATTTAGTTAGAGAGAGAGAGCATGCAAGTGAAGGAGGGGCAGAGAGAGAGAGAGAGAGAGAGAGAGAGAGAGAGAATTTCAAGCAGGACTTGCACTGTCAGCACAGAGCCCACCCAACATGGGGCTCTAACTCATGAACTGAGATCACGACCTGAGCTGAAAACAAAAGCCGGACGCTTAACCAACTGAGCCATCCAGGAGCCTCTGAAAAAATGAAATCTTAATGAAGTTAAATAACTCGCCCAAGACTAAGTGGGGTTTTGAACCTAGGTCTGCCTGTGGTTAACCGTGTCTCCCTAGATAGTGTAGACTTACATGGAATGCATGTTTTCACCAATGGTGTCAAGACACCGGGACCAAGATTTTATAAAGGACTTCTCTGTAAAAATGAAGTGGGATGTGAACTTACACGAAATGGGTTTGTGAAGTTTCAGTTTCCAATGCAAACAGAAATTATGGTTTTTTAAAATTCAATTGCATGGAAAGTAAAAAAAAAAAAATTCTTCCTTCTCTTGAAAGCAAGAGGCTCTCTCTTGGTACTGGGAGTGTATTGCATGCTGGGCAAGATGAATCAGCTTTTAAATGAACAGTTAGAGCAGACTAGATAATTGAGTAAGTTGAAGCTTGTTGAGTCTATCACATCATTTCTTACCAGACATCATCTAATCACTTTCTCCAGAAATGCTAGCCTCTACACTGACACAACTACATTGAAACGGCGCACACATTTCAAACTCTTCTCCCTAAACAGGCTCCTATACATGGGGTGCAGCTCTCTGTTTATGGCTTTTGTGTAAGGTGGGTTCCCTTTCCCACCCATCACCACCCACACTCACCCATCTATTCATAGCGCATGAATCTCATGAGCCCACACACAGGATGTTAGATCAACTCCTTGGATTCCAAGGAGCTGCTACTCATTTATTTAGCATGGGACTTAGGGACAAAGTTATGTATTTCAGATATATTGTATTCAAACTCTGAATGGTAGATGGTGCGGACTGAGACTCACAGCGAGTAAGTGACAAACATGGGCTGAGGCTACACAGACAGAGCGCAGGTTTGCACAGAGGTCTGTGTGCCTCCATTTTCCATTTGCCACAATACCGCCATCACAGGTCTTGGCCAACAGTGGCACGAAGGCCACCGACTGACTGGGGCCACCAGAGTTAGGGAGTCAGAGTGTTGCCCGCAGGCGATTTCCCTCTGTTTCTGGCTTTAGGCCCATCTTGGTTCTTTTGCTTTCCTCTGATGAGATCATTCTGGGCCCCTCAGCAATCCAATACTTGCTTTATCTACAAGAAATGTAAGGACCCAGAATAATTTAGTGTTCAAAAGATAAGTAACTGGAAGAGATTGGGGTTTTAAACAATGGACATTTTTCTTTCATTATTTTTTATTATTTTTATTTTTATTTTAACTTGTTTTATTTTTTATTCTTTAAAATTTACATCCAAATGAATTAGCATATAGTGCAACAATGATTTCAGGAGTAGATTCCTTAGTGCCCCTTACCCATTTAGCCCATCCCTCCTCCGGTAATCCTCAATTTGTTCTCCATATTTATGAGTGTCTTCTGTTTTGTCCCCCTCCCTGTTTTTATATTATTTTTGTTTCCCTTCCCTTATGTTCATCTGTTTTGTCTCTTAAAGTCCTCATATGAGTGAAGTCATATGATTTTTGTCTTTCTCTGACTAATTTCACTTAGCATAATACCCTCCAGTTCCATCCACCTAGTTGCAAATGGCAGGATTTCATTCTTTTTGATTGCCGAATAATACTCCATTGTATATATATATACCACCTCTTCTTTATCCATTCATCCATCGATGGACATTTGGGCTCTTTCCATACTTTGGCTATTGTCGATAGTGCTGCTGTAAACATGGGGGTGCATGTGTCCCTTTGAAACAGCACACTTGTATCCCCTGGATTAATGCCTAGTAGTGCAATTGCTGGGTTGTAGGGTAGTTCTATTTTTAGTTTTTTGAGGAACCTCCATACTCCTTTCCAGAGTGGCTGCACCTGCTTGCATTGCCACCAACAATGCAAAAGAGATCCTCTTTTTCCATATCTTCGCCAACATCTGTTGTTGCCTGAGTTGTCAATGTTAGCCATTCTGACAGGTGTGAGGTAGTATCGCATTGTGGTTTTGATTTGTATTTCCCTGATGATGAGTGATGTTGAGCATTTTTTCATGTGTTGGTTGGCCATCTGGATGTCTTCTTTGGAGAAGTGTCTATTCATGTCTTTTGCCCATTTCTTCACTGGATTATTTGTTTTTTGGGTGTTGAGTTTGATAAGTTCTTTATAGATTTTGGATACTAACCCTTCATCTGATATGTCATTTGCAAATATCTTCTCCCATTCTGTCGGTTGCCTTTTAGTTTTGCTGATTGTTTCCTTTGCTGTGCAGAAAGTTTTATTTTGATGAGGTCCCAGTAGTTCATTTTTGCTTTTGTTTCCCTTGCTTCCAGAGACGTGTTGAGTAAGAAGTTGCTGCGGCCAGGATCAAAGAGGTTTTTGCCTGCTTTCTCCCCAAGGGTATTGATAGCTTTCTGTCTTACATTGAGGTCTTTCACCCATTTTGAGTTTATTTTTGTGAATGGTGTAAGAAAGTGTTCCAGGTTCATTGTTCTGCATGTCGCTGTCCAGTTTTTCCAGCACCACTTGCTGAAGAGACTGTCTTTATACCATTGGATATTCTTTCCTGCTTTGTCAAAGATTAGTTAGCCACACATTTGTGGGTCCATTTCTGGGTTCTCTATTCTATTCCATTGAGATGAGTGTCTGTTCTTGTACCAGTACCATACTGTCTTGATGATTACAGCTTTGTAGTATAGCTTGAAGTCCAGGATTGTGATGCCTCCTGTGTTGGTTTTCTTTTTCAAGATTGCTTTGGCTATTCAGGGTCTTTTCTGGTTCCATACAAATTTTAGGATTATTTGTTCTGGCTCTGTGAAGAATGCTGGTGTTATTTTGATAGCGATTGTATTGAATATGTAGATTGCTTTGGGTAGTATTGACATTTTAACAATATTTGTTCTTCCTATCCAGGAGCGTGGAATCTTTTTCCATTTTTTTGTGTCTTCTTCAATTTCTTTCATAAGCTTTCTATAGTTTTCAGTGTATAGATTTTTCATCTCTTTGGTTAGATTTATTCCTAGGTATTTCATGAGTTTTGGTGGAACTGTAAATGGGATTGATTCCTTGATTTTTCTTTCTGTCGCTTCATTGTTGGTGTATAGGAATGCAACCGATTTCTGTGCGTTGATTTTATATCTTGCAACTTTGCTGAATTCATGAATCAATTCTAGCAGTTTTTTGGTGGAATCTTGGGTTTTCCATATAGAGTATCATGTCATTTGCGAAGAGTGAAAGTTTGACCTTCTCCTGGCTGATTTGGATGCCTTTTATTTCTTTGTGTTGTCTGATTGCAGAGGCTAAGGCTTACATTACTATGTTGAATAACAGTGGCGAGAGTGGACATCCCTGTCTTGTTCCTGACCTTAGGGGGAAAGCTTTCAGTTTTTCCCCATTGAGGATGATATTAGCGTTGGGTCATTCATATATGGCTTTTAAGATCTTGAGGTATGATCCTTCTATCACTACTTTCTTGAGGGTTTTTATCAAGAAAGGATGCTATATTTCGTCAAATGCTTTCTCTGCATCTATTGAGAAGATCATGTGGTTCTTGTCCTTTCTTTTACTGATGTGATGAATCACATTAATTGTTTTGTGGATATTGAACCAGCCGTGCATCCCAGGTATAAATCCTATTTGGTTGTGGTGAATAATTTTTTTAATGTATTGTTGGAGTGGGTTGGCTAATATCTTGTTGAGGATTTTTGCATCCATATTCATCGGGGAAATTGGTCTATAGTTCTCCTTTTTAGTGGGGTCTCTGTCTGGTTTTGGAATCAGGGTAATGCTGACTTCATAGAGTTTGGAAGTTTTCCTACAATTTCTATTTTTTGGAACAGTTTCAAGAGAATAGGTGTTAACTCTTCCTTAAATGTTTGGTAGAATTCCCCTGGAAAGCCATCTGGTCCTGGGCTCTTGTTTTTTTGGCAGATTTTTGATTACTAATTTGATTTCCTTACTGGTTATGTGTCTGTTCAAATTTTCTATTTCTTCCTGTTTCAGTTTTGGTTGTGTATATGTTTCTAGGAATTTGTCCATTTCTTCCAGATTGCCCATTTTATTGGCATATAATTGTTCATAATATTCTCTTGCTATTGTTTTTATTTCTGCTGTGTTGGTTGTGATCTCTCCTCTTTCATTCTTGATTTTGTTTATTTGGATCCTTTCCTTTTTCTTTTTGATCCAACTGGCTAGTGGTGTATAAATTTTGTTAATTCTTTCAAAGAACCAGCTTCTGGTTTCATTGATCTGTTCAACTGTTTTTTTTTTTTTTTTTTTTTTTTTTCATTTCGATAGCATTAATTTCTGCTCTAATCTTTATTGTTTCCTGTCTTCTGCTGGTTTTGGGTTTAATTTGCTGTTCTTTTTCCAGCTCCTTAAGGTGTAAGTTTAGGTTGTGTATCTGAGATCTTTCTTCCTTCTTTAGGAAGGCCTGGAGTGCTATATACTTTCCTCTTATGACTGCCTTTGCTACATCCCAGAGGTTTTGGGTTGTGGTGTTATCATTTTCATTGACTTCCATATACTTTTTAATTTCTTCTTTAACTGCTTGGTTAGCCCATTCATTCTTTAGTAGGATGTTCTTCAGTCTCCAAGTATTTGTTACCTGTCCAAATTTTTTCTTGTGGTTGATTTCAAATTTCATAGCATTGTGGTCTGAAAATATGCACGGTATGATCTTGATCTTTTTGTACTTACTTAGGGCTGAGATGTGTCCCAGTATGTGGTCTATTCTGGAGAACGTTCCATGTGCACTGGAGAAGAATGTGTATTCTGCTGCTTTAGGATGAAATGTTCTGAATATATCTGTTAAGTCCATCTGGTCCAGTGTGGCATTCAAAGCTATTGTTTCCTTGTTGATTTTTTTGATTAGATGCTGTGTCCACTGTTGTGAGTGGGGTGTTGAAGTCTCCTACTATTATGGTATTACTATCAATGAGTTTCTTTATGTTTTTGATTAATGATTTATATATTTGGGTGCTATCACGTTTGGCACATAAATGTTTACAATTGTTTGGTCTTCTTGGTGGATAGACCCCTTGATTATCATATAATGTCCTTCTGCATCTCTTGATACAGTCTATTTTAAAGTTTAGATTGTCTGATATAAGTATGGCTATTTTGGCTTTCTTTTGTTGACCATTAGCATGATAGATGGTTCTCCATCCCCTTACGTTCAATCTGAAGGTGTCTTTAGGTCTAAAGTGGGTCTGTTGTAAACAGCATATAGATGGATCTTGTTTTCTTATCCATTCTGTTACCCTATGTCTTTTCATTGGAGCATTGAGTCCATTGACATTTAGAATGAATACTGAAAGATAGGAATTTATTGCCATTATTATGCTTGTAGAGATGGAGTTTCTGGTGGTGTTCTCTGGTCCTTTCTAATCTTTGTTGCTTTTGGCATATATATATATATATATATATATATATATATATATATATATATTTATTTATTTATGTTTTTTTTTCATCTTTTCTCCCCTCAGAGAGTCCCCCTTAAGATTTCTTGCAGGGCTGGTTTAGTTTTCACGAACTCCTGTAATTTTTGTTTGCTGGAAAAAGAATTCTTGACTGCGTATTTTTCCGATTCAGCTCCTTGAATATATCCTCCCACTCCTTTCTGGCCTGCCAAGTTTCTGTGGATAGGTCTGCTGCAAACCTGATCTGTCTTCCCTTGTAGGTTAGGGACTTTTTTCCCTTGCTGCTTTCATGATTCTGTCCTTGTCTGAGTATTTTGTGAATTTGACTATGATATGCCTTGTTGATGGTCGGTTTTTGTTGAATCTAATGGGTGTTCTCTGTGATTCCTGGATTTTGATGTCTGTGTCTTTCCCCAAGTTAGGAAAGTTTTCTGCTATGATTTGCTCACATAACTCTTCTACCCCTATTTCTCTCTCTTCCTCTTCTGGGACCCTATGATTCTGATGTTGTTCCTTTTTAATGAGTCACTGATTTCTCTAATTCTTAAATTGTGCTCTTTTGGCTTAATCTCACTCTTTTTTTCTGCTTCATTATTCTCCATAAGTTTGTCCTCTATATGCTGATTCTCTATTCTGCCTCATCCATTCTTGCCGCCTCTGCATCCATCCATGATTGCAGCACAGTTATAGCATTTTTAATTTCATTCTATTTTTTACTTCTTTTATCTCTGCAGAAAGGGATTCTAATCTATTTTTGACTCCAGCTACTATTCTTATTATTGTGATTCTAAATTCTGGTTCAGATATCTTGCTTGTCTTTGTGTTGGTTAGATCCCTGGCTGTTGTTTCTTTGTGCTCTTTCTTTTGGGGTGAATTCCTTCGTTTTGTCATTTTGAAGGGAGAAAAGAAATTAATGAGGTAGAAAAAGTAAATAAAAAAATTAAAATTAAAATTTATTAAAATTAAAAATTAAACACACACATACACACACACAAATTTAATAAGATGCTAGATCCTAGGTGTGTTTTAGTCTGGGTGTTGAAAGTGGTTTGACAGATTAGAGAAAAAAAGGGAGAACAAAAAAGGAAATCATTTGAGAATTTGAAAATATGAATACACTGAAGTAGACTAAAATGAGATGATGGGAGTAAAATAGAATTTAAAAAAATTTACATAAAAGCAAAAATATAGTAAAAAATTAAAGAAAAATATTTTTAATAGAAATTTAAAGTAAAAATGAAGTTTTCCACTTTCTGCATTGAAGAAAAAGAAAGGAGGGGCGCCTGGGTGGCTCAGTCGGTTAAGCGGCCGACTTCAGCTCCGGTCATGATCTCGCGGTCCGTGAGCTCGAGCCCTGCGTTGGGCTTTGTGCTGACCGCTCAGAGCCTGGAGACTGTTTCAGATTCTGTGTCTCCCTCTCTCTCTGATCCTCTCCCGTTCATGCTCTGTCTCTCTCTGTCTCAAAAATAAATAAACGTTAAAAAAAATTAAAAAAAAAAAAGAAAAAGAAAGGAAATGAAAAAGAGGAAAAAGAAAAAGAAAACAAGGAAATCATTTGAAAATTTGAATAGGTGAATACACTGAAGTAGACTAAAATAGAATGATGGAAGTAAGATAGAATTTGAAAAAATTTACACAAAAGTAAAAATACAGTAAAAAATCAAAGAAAAATATTTTTAATAAAAATTGAAAATAAAAATGATTTTTTTCTTTTTCTGTATTCAAGAAATAGAAAAGAAGTGTAAAAGAGAAAAAAAAGACAATTGAATAAATGGACCTGCTAACGGATTGAAGTAGGACTGAAATTACTTCGTTTTCCCCTAGAAGTCAGACTATGTAGTGCTTTATAGTCTATAAACTAAGTAGGCGGTGAGACTTCTGTTCTTGAAGAGCCAGGTTGGCCCAGTTGGGCGGGGCTCAGTGTAACAGCTCCATTCTCCACTAGATGGCGCTGCTAGCCTACTGGGGTGGAGTGTTGCAGCGCTCGTAGTTGCGTACGCGCATGTGCAGTAGCGGTGAAAATGGAGTCACCCAGGTACCCAGTCTGTTCTCCCAGATCAGCAATTGTGAACCCGTTCTCTGTCTTCAGCTTTCATCCACTCCCGCTTCTCCACTCTCCCGTGACCAGGCCCCAGGAAGTACCTCTCTCCTGAGTTTTGTCTCAGGTGCGGCTGTTTTCCCCAGCCCCTTACTTCAGAAGGACTGCGGCTTTGACCCGTTCCGCCCCTCTGCGGGAGGGTCTCACCGAGCAATGGCCGAATGAGCAATGACTGATTGTCACCTACACCCAGGAATTCCCGCTAGACCCTGCTGCTGCTGGTGCCCTGAGACTGCGGCCAGGTGCCATCCTGCCCCAGAAAAATTTCATGAGATAGTGTAGCAGCAGCTTTTCAGGGATTATGGAAAATAACAACACACATATGGCACCAGGCTTCACCCTTAACCACCTTGTTCCAGCACCAGCGAATGTGGCCGTGTTCTGGGGTCTGCTGGGACCAGGTGGCTTCAACGGTCTCTACCAAATGTTCTTACAACAGTGGAACCGCTTTTCCCCGTGTGGACCGAGAACCTCCGGACCCCACTCTGTTCCTGGGGATTCGCCTTTCCCACCAGAACACCGCCAGGTATCGAGCTGTGGAGTTGCAGACTTTGCGCTGCCCTTGTTTACAGTCTTAAGAGAATTTAAACCCTCTTATTTCTCCCTTTTAGGTTTAGTCCCTGTGGCTGTTTCCAATTTTCCACTTTCTCTCCAGCTGCTTTTGGGGAGGGGTGTTTTTCCCGTATTCTCCCCCACCCCAGTCTCTGTCCTGTCTCCACCTGCAAAGGCAGCTCCTTGCCCACCGCCGGCTTCCCTCTCCCCAAGTTCACCTCTCCGCGCCATGTACCTGCTGAATTCTGTGGTGCAGATTATTGTGTTAATCCTCCAATCAGTTTTCTAGGTGTGTAGGATGGTTTAGTCTGGCCGTATTTGGTCTTGTTGTATTTCATGGACGTGAGATACACAAAAAACTTCCATGCTGTTCTGCCATCTTGGCTCCTCCCCTTTCTTTCATGATTTTTAAAGAAAGTTTCTGTCATAGATTTTTCTTTTTATTGTAAGGCTTTCTGAGGAGAGAAAATAATTTAAAAGAGATATCATACATTTTCAATTTTTTGAGAACTAGTTTCCCATTCAGGGGAAGTTTCTACCATGGAAAAAAGAGAAAAAAACATCTCCAAATCATAGAGTTTCAGAGTCAGATGATACTTTATTTAAAAAAATTTTTTTTAACGTTTATTTATTATTGAGAGACAGAGAGAGACAGAACATGAGCATGGGAGGGGCAGAGAGAGGAGGAGACACAGAATCCAAAGCAGGCTCCAGTCTCTGAGCTGTCAGCACAGAGCCTGACGTGGGGCTCGAACCCACAAACTGCGAGATCATGACCTGAGTCGAAGTCAGATGCTTAGCTGACTGAGCCACTAGGTGCCCCAGAAGATACTTTAGAATCACCTAAAGGGAAGTGTCTGTGTCTTTCTAGTTTCACAGACCTAAAATCTTGGGGTTCTTTGACCCTTCTCCAATTCCTGGACAAATCCTGCCAGCTTTACCTTCAAAACAGATCCAAAATCAGACGTTTTGCACCATGTCCATCCACTGTGGTCCAATGTTACCACCTTCATAGTTGCTCTGCTTGCTTCTTGCTCCTCTTCAGTTTATCCTGAAATCAGCAGCCAAGTGATACATTATATATAAGTCAGATCATGACTCTCCATCTCAGTCTGCATCAAAGATGGTCCTTACATGACCACAAGGCCATATGTGATCTGATCTCACCTCTCTGATGTCCATCTCTTCCTACTTTCTATCCTTCCTCTGCTCCAGCCATACTGGTATTGTTACTTTATCATGATACCAGGTATGCTTCTGCCTTAGGACCTTTGCACTGGCAGTGCCCTTTGGTTGGAATACTTTTTCCCAGAATTGACATAGCTCACTCTCTTGCTTCCTTTAGATCTTTACTCAAATGCTACCTTCTCAGTGATGCTTAACCTGATGAAAATGGTCACCCCATCATCTTCTCTAATTCCCATTCTGCTTTTTTTCTGTTGTACTTATCATCAATTTACACATATTTTTCTAATTTAGATTTTGTTGTCTATCTTTCCTTTACAGTAAAAGTAGGAGCTTTTGTCTGTTTTTCCATTACTAAGTCTCTAGTACTTAGATCATACTAGGCACTCAGTAAATACTTGTGGAATTAAATAAAATCATCCCCTTTATGGGGCAGATGAGGGAACTAAGGCCTAGAGAGATTAGGTGATTTTTCCAGGGTTTCATTGCTGGTTAGGCTCAGTGTTGGAGGCACTGACTTTCAATGTAGAGTCTATTTTGCCACGTGATATTTTGTTTTGAGCAATTCTTAGCAACTGTTAGTATATTCCATGTTTGAGACTCAATACATTAAATAATGATAGTGGGAGAGGCAAAGAGAGAGATATAAAGCAGAGAGCCAAAGAGAAACAGAGAGGAAGAGAGGTATACACCCCAGGGTTTGTACATGCACGCACACACGCGTGCACACACGCACACACACACGTGTGCACACATTAGGAAGACAAAACAGAGACAGGAAGGAACACTCAGAGGACAGAGACAGCCCTAACAGGGTTCATGCCTTTAGCCATTCCCCATCCAAGGACACCCTCCAGCCCACCACACTGCTATCAGGGTTAATTTCACTCACAGCTGTTCTGTCATAGAACACTCTTCTCTGGGAGCTACAGAACAAATGTGAACTCCTCAGCCTGGCGTACAAGCCGTCATCTGTCTTTTCCTGTTTTTATCCCTGACATCATGACACTTTTGCCATATTGTTCCATTTCCCCTCCCTAGATTTGCCAGATCTTCCCACATATTTGTCCATCTGCACGTGTGGTTTACTGAGCCTAGAGTTCTTGCTTTCCTTCCTCCACTTGGAAAACGGAATCTCTGAAACTTCCCTCTTCTTTCCCGGCAGAGGCAGCTTTCTGTCCTTTGAATGCTTATCTAGATAGGAGCGTTTGCCACAGCATCTGAGTGACCTATTCGTCTTGGTGCTGTTGTGTTTCTAGGGACTAAACACAGTGCCAGAGCCTAACAGGTGCTCAAAATGTGTTAGCTGAATTAAGAACATTGTAGCAGCTTAACTAAGCTTTTTTTTTTAAGTTTATTTTTTTTTTATTTTGAGAGAGAGAGAGAGAGAGAGAGAGAGAGAGAGAGAGATGCAGAGAGAGAATCCCAAGCAGACTCTGTGCTATCAGTACTGAGCCCAGTGTGGGGCTTGAACTCATGAACTGTGAGATCATGACCTGAGCCCAAATCAAGAGTCAGACACTTAACCAACTGAGCCACTCAGGTGCTCCTAAGCTTGCCTCTTACAATAAGTGGTAAGAAGTAGGGGCCACATAGATGAAGCTGCTTCTATTAAGTAAAGCCAGGTATTGGCTTACTTAGAGCCCTCACTTGTGACAACAAATAGCAAGTTCTAGATTAAAGCCTCATTAAGTCAAAGTAGGCATTGGCAGTTTTTACCAGCAAAAAGTCTCCTTAGCTTTGCTTCCTTTCCAATGACTATGGTAATTATGCATTTTAAATACACTAATTTATTTGGTATATACTTACCGAGCACACACTCTGAGTCAGTTACTGTTCCAGGGTCTGGGAGCCCTGAGGTAAACAAGACAAACATATTCCTGCCATCAGAGAGCTTAGCTGGCAGAGGGATGGTGGGGGAGACAGATTGTAAACAAATAGGAAACAAATAATTGCTATAGTTGTAATGATAGATGATATTATCTACATCAGCAGTTCTAAAAGGATACCTGGCATTTACTGAGTGCTTAGTATGCAAGTCATTACCTCTCTTAGCATTGAGTGTTTTATTTTGTTTTCGGATAAGGAAGTTGTGACACACACAGGTTAAGTAATGGGCTCACAGCCAGAAAGGACAGAATTGGGATTTGAATTACTAAATTATACTGCTGTGTGGTATTTACTTATTTATTTTCTTATTTAAATATTCATTTATTTTGGGAAGAGCACACGTGGGGAAGGGGCAGAAAGACGGGACAGACGACCCCAAGGGGTTTCCACCCTGATAGGCTGACGGCAGTGCGCTGAGCCGGATGTGGGGCTTGAACTCACAAACTGGGAGATCATGACCTGAGCTGAAGTCTTAACCGACTGAGCCAACCAGGCACCCCTGGTGTGTAGTATTTATGCAAGAAAGGATGTTCTCAAGTTCTAATGAAATCCAGGCACGGAGTAAGGGTTAATTTATGTGTTTTCTTTCATCTGTATAACACCAAAACTAAGAAGATGCCTCAGTCTGTGATAGAAGGTGGCAGAGAATAGCAGACTAGAAATGTTGCATCCAGGCTGGCTTCCAATTGTGGTTGCAATTGTGCAACCTTGAGCAAGTTATGTAGCTTATTTAGCATTCAGTGTTTTATTTTAAAAAATTTACAAGTGTGTGCATGAGTAGTTTTTCTCTAAGGACATTTTAGTTTTGAAATCATTGCATTCAAATGTCACCTCCTCAGGGAGCCCTCCGTGACCACCCCATCGTTCCTTCTTTCTCTTTCTTTCCTCACCCTGCTTTAGTGTTCTTCACAGGGCTTACCATCACTTGATGCTATATCACAGATTTGACACTCTGTTCACTGCTGTTTTCCTAACGCCTAGAACAGTGTTTAATGTATGGTGTTCACTCAGATCTTTGTTGAACAAGTGTGTTTTCCAGGAGACTGACTAGGTGACAGTCCTTAGAATCAGGATGGAATCTTCCATAAAAATGTGTGCTTTGTGCTAACGTCTCTAAAACCTCAAAAAAAAAAAAAAAAAGAGACAAATGATACGTTTTTAAGAATCTGCTGTTAAAGGAAAAACTACATTTCATAAACTTGGCTTTAAAGTAGCTTGCTTGGCATATTTGGGCACTGGGTGTATATGAAAGAAAGCCTTAGAAATCCAAGACAGAGAGACAGTCTCAATCAGGATTCCTTCCTTCCTTCCCTCCTTCCTTCCCTCCTTCCTTCCTTCCTTCCCTCCTTCCCTCCCTCCCTCCTTCCTTCCTTCCTTTTGTTCTTTCTTTCTTCCTTCCTTCTTCCCTCCCTCCCTACTTCCCTTCCTTCCTCTCTCCCTCCCTTCCTCCCCCTCTCTTTCTTTCTTTTTCTTTTTTATATTAAAAATTTTTTTTAAGGTGTATTCATTTTTCAGAGACAGAGCATGAGTGGTGGAGGGGCAAAGAGAGAGGGAGACACAGAATCCAAAGCAGGCTCCAGGCTCTTAGCTGTCAACACAGAGCCTGACGAGGGGCTGGAACTCACAGGGCTGCAAGATCATGACCTGAGCTGAAGTCGGATGCTTACCGACTGAGCCACCCAGGTGCCCCTCTTTCTTTTCTTTCTTTCTTTCTTTCTTTCTTTCTTTCTTTCTTTCTTTCTTTCTTTCTCTTTCCTCCCTCCCTCCCTCTTTCTTCCTTCCCTCCTTCTTTCCCTCCTTCCTTCCCTCCTTTCTTCTTTCCCTCCCTTCCTCCCTCCTTCCTTCCTTTCTTCCTTCCTTTCTTCTTTTCCTCCCTCCCTCCCTCCTTCCTGCCTTCTTTCCTTCCTCCCTCCCTCTTTCTCTTTCTTTCTTTCTTTCTCTTTCCTCTCTCCCTCCCTCTTCCTTCCCTCCTTTCTTCTTTCCCTCCTTCCTTCCCTCCTTTCTTCTTTCCCTCCCTTCCTTCCTCCTTCCTTCCTTTCTTCCTTCCTTTCTTCTTTTCCTTTCTCCTCCCTCCTTCCTTCCTTTCTTCCTTCCTTCTTTCCTTCCTTCCTCCCTCCTTCTCACCCTCCCTCTTTTCTTTCTTTCTTTCTTTCTTTCTTTCTTTCTTTCTTTCTTTCTTTCCTAGGTTGTTGCCTGCATTCTGTTATCTGGGACTCAGCCCTCCTTGCTTTGCAGGGATAGACTAGTCCTAGACAGTCATATTGGAGTGATGTTCAAAGTATGCTAGACACTTAACTCTAGGGTTGACCTCTTTTATGTCAGTTTTTTTCAAACACATCTTTAAATATCACCTGCGCATTTCTAGTTTGTGAATAAATTAGAATGTAAATCCCCATCCACTCTGGAAAAACCCACAGTCATTTCCTTCCCTGTGCTCACTACAGCTTATCTTTAAGTCATTATCAAACTGGTTGTTAGGCAGGTCTCTGGGTGGAAAGCTGCTGACCCCTGGGGAAAGATGAAAGTACAGGAGAGTGCTGGAGGCATCAGCAAAGGTATTATGACCAACAGCCTCATAATGACGGTTTCTCAGAGTGGGGTTTTTTCCTAATGTCTGCCTTCTGTGCAGGGTGCTTGCCAGTGCTCTACTTTTCCTCCTGTCTCTCATGTTTATGGAAGAAAGGAATTGTCTAAACTTTTAGTTTGGTCTCGTCTACAAAATGCAGCATAGTCTGTCTGTGGATGTCATTTGGCTGCTCGCACAGGCTGTCTCTACAAGTCAACCCTTCAGTGCTGAATTCTATGGATGGAAGCGGAACACACTTAGGGAGTCAGAGCTTCTATGTGTTTGAGACTTATTTTCCCGAAGAGAGTATATTCAAGTCCTAATGAAATTCAGATTGTGACTCGGGGTCAGTTTGGGTATTTGCTTCAGCTCATGCATTACCATATACTGGTGTGTATTTGAATGATTAGGCTTTTAGGCCGTCTGAGTAAGCACTGAAATTTTTTGGCAGAATTTTCTGTGTTCTCTCCACTTACTTTTTTCTTTCTTTCTTTCTTTCTTTCTTTCTTTCTTTCTTTCTTTCTTAGGAAAGATGACTCCTAGCTTTTGCTAGATTCTCAAATGGAAGTTCAACTGCTGTGAAGGGTCCATGTGGGAGAGCATTGAGTGGGGCATCTGAAGGCCTCGGTTTTTCAGCCTCTGACAGCAACTAGAACTTGAAGAACAAATTGTTCTCTGGGCATTGAATCTTCTCATCCATAAATGAGAAGATCGAATTAAATCGGTGTCTTCCTAAACTTCATTCATCGACATAGTCATTTATACTGCCCCTGTGATTATCATATCTTATTATAACTTGTACTATTTACTTAATATTTTTTATTTAAACACGAAAGAAATTTATTTTAAAAGGAAACTTGGGGCACCTGGGTGGCTAGGTCTGTTGAATGTCTGATTTTGGCTCAGGTCATCTTGTGATTTGTGAGTTCAAGCTCCACATGGGGCTCGCTGCTGTCAGTGCAGAGCCTGCTTTGGATCCTCTGTCCCCGTCTCTCTCTGCCCCTCCCCTGCTCATGCTAGCTCTCTCTCTCTCTCTCTCTCTCTCTTCTCTCAAAAATAAATACACCCTTAAAAATAAAAAGAACCTCTGGGGTGTTTGAGTGGCTCAGTTGGTTAGGTGTTTGACTTCGTCTCAGGTGATGATCTCATGGCTTCTGAGTT
This sequence comes from Panthera onca, assembly GCF_046562875.1. NCBI lineage: Eukaryota > Metazoa > Chordata > Mammalia > Carnivora > Felidae > Panthera > Panthera onca. The sequence goes on along the minus strand of NC_138342.1, from coordinate 56,857,868 downwards.
CGAGCCCCGTGATCAGCTCTGTGCTGACAGCTCAGAGCCTGGAGCCTGCTTCAGATTCTGTGTCTCCCTCTCTCTCTGCACCTCCCTTGCTCATGCTCTGTCTCTCTCTCTCAAAGATAAACATTAAAAAAATTTAAAAAAATAGAATAAAAGTAACCTCACTTTTGCATCTGTTAGTGGGAAACCAGAATCACTCAATATACATAAAAATAAAATTATTCCTGTACTACATAAAAATTATTGAATTTATTTATTTCTCTAAGAGAGAGAGAGTGTTCGTACACGTGTGTGGGAGGAGCAGAGGGAGAGAATCTTTTTTTTAAATTTTTATTTGTTTTTTTAAAATTTTTATTTGTTTTTGAGAGAGAGAGAGAGAGTGAGAGAGCATAAGCAGGGGAGGGGTAGAGAGAGATGGGACAGAGGATCCAAAGCAGGCTCCTGGCTGACAGCAGAGAGCCGGATGTGGGGCTCAAAGTCACAAACGAAGAGATCACGACCTGAGCCAAAGTCAGATGCTCAACCGAATGAGTGCGGTGCTCCTGGGTGCCCCAAGGGAGAGAGAGAATCTTAAGCAGGCTCCACACCCAGTGTGGAGCCCGATGTGGGGCTCGATTCCACAACTGTGAGATCATGACCTGAACTGAAATCAAGATTCAGCTGCTCAGTGAGCCACCCAGGCACCCCAAGTTTTTCAAAGTTTATTTTTGAAAGAGAGAGAGAGCATGAGCGGGGGAGGGACGGAGGTGGGGGGGGGGCAGGGGATCTGAAGCAGGCTCTGTGCTGACAGCAGAGAGCCTGATGTGGGGCTTGAACTCACAAAACGTGAGGTCATGACCTGAGCCAAAGTAAGAGGCTTAAACGACTGAGCCACCCAGGCGCCCCTAGACATTATTATTATTGTTTTACATTGAATGTTTGTTTAACAATATCTGCCATTATCAGTTTTACTATTCATTCTTTCTGTACCTCAGACCTTCCTTCTGGGAAATAATTTAAAGCATAATGTAGTGTTTTAAAGTATACACTTAGAATTTTGTTTAATAAGAGCCTGCTTACAGTAAAAATAAAAAAAGATGCAGCTGCTCAATGACAGTAAAAGTAAAAAAAAAGATTCAGCTGCTTAGTGAGCTGAGCTACCCAGACACCCCCAAACTATTGTCTTTATATTTGTGGCAGATGTGCTACTCCTGAGACACATGGGCATAATGGGTCTGTTATGTTTACTGCTCCAGATTAGCTCTCCACCGTCCTGTCTCCAGAAAGGTCCAGAAAATACTTTCTTCACTAGGGCATAATGGGCTCTGTGGTTTTCTCCTCTGTAGGGCAGATATGATGATGGGGATGCTGCTTTGGGTCTCAATGGGAAACATAGGATTCTGTGACAGGAGAGGCCAGATGGTGGTGTTTATCCCTCAGATAAAGAGGATGTGATTACCATGGTAGGCCACAAGATGGAATAATAATCACAGTGCTTTGACCAGCAAGGATCTGTGATGATGCCTAGTCGATCATGGGTTTCTTGATAAAAATAGATGGACATTCTGTTAAGATGTGGCCTGACATGAGAAGACAAAAAGAATCTAGGTTCATTGAGCCTAACTCAAGTCACCTAGTGGGACTCACAGTGTCTTATCCAGTTCCCAGACCTACAGCTCCCCAGTCAAGGGGACATCAGGTTCCTGTGAGAAAAGACTACATGTGTATGCCGTAGTGTCCCTAAACCTTCTCCAGAAGAAACTGACGCAGTGTTCTAGGGCATGTGGGAGGGAGTGGGGGAAGGGAAATACCCAGACTTCCAGCAGGTTGTTAGATGGTGGTCCTGAACAGGCAAAGCCTTCACAGTTTACCAATTAAAGCTTATAGAAATCAGATGAGAGATGGAATCTTGGTCCATGTCCATCTGACAGTGGAGCCAATGGATTTATCTAGTAAGTCATTTTCCAGTCACAGAATGTATAGTGAGAATAGATGTATCTTATAACTGGCAGAATCCCACATAGATTCCTACACCAATGGAACACAAGCTGTAACGGTAGGAAGGAAGCTCCTGGAACTGTGTCTCTTCTTACAATTCCTTCTCCCCTCCCCTCCCCTCCCCCCTCCCCCCACCAGATGGTAAGTCTTGTAGGGGGAATTGCGGAGATTAGTGTCACCACTGAAGTCTTGAGGGATACAGGGAAGGTGTCTTTCCACATCCTCATTTAACTCACTTGTTTGGCTGATGCAAAAGCTGGATGGGTCCTGGGAAATCATGGTAGATTACTGCAAACTCAGTCAGCTGATGATGTGAGTTGTAGCTGTAGTTCTAGGTGTGGTGCCTTTATTGGAACCAATCAGCATAACTCCTGGCGCCTATTATGTAGTTATTGATCCACCATATACTCGTATCCTATTCTAAGCAGTAAGAAAAACCAGAAGCAGTTTGCTTTTAAAAGACAGGGACACTACAAACCTCAACTGTCTTTCCCCAGGGCTGTGTCAATTTTCCTACTGTCATAATACAGTCCTAAGGGTGCTGGATCACCTTCATATCCCATAAGAAACCATGCCAGTCCATTACGCTGAAGACACAGTGCAACAGGTTTTGATTAGCATGCATATAGCAAGCCAGGAGGTGGAAGATAAATACTGCAAAAGTCCACAGGGCTGCTGACATTTCTAGACATTTGGTAGTCCTGGGCATGTCAGGATAGCTAAAGTGAAAGGCAAACTGTGGCAGCTCCCAGTACCCCACAAGAAGAGAAAAGCAAAATGCATGCGGGGCTTCTTTGTGTTTTGAAGGTAACATGTAGCACAAACTGTTATCACTTGATAACACTGTCAATGTTAAGTGAAACATAGGGCAAGAAAGGTGTCTATTCAGTAACAGAAGCTTCCCTGTCACTTGTGCATTATGACGCAGGGACTCAAATGGATGGGAAGTATCTGTGGCTGCAGGGAACCTCTGGCAAGTGCTGGCAGAATAACAGCACAGAGCTTTAGGGTTTTCTTTGTGAAAAGAAGTTCTTGCCTTGCTACTGGACCCTGGTAGAGACAGCATGCCGGGCTATGCGAGCCAAGTGATTATGCTGAGTTGCCTATCTTGAACTAGGTGGTATAGGATCCACTGAAACCATAAAACTGAGTATAAACAGCAGCATTCCACTGTAAGTGGAAACGATATATATGACGCCAGGTTTCAGCGGGTCTGGAGGGCTCAAGTAACTTGCACAAGTGATTGGTTCAGGCTTCCACGTACTTTCTCTTTATGACTTTGATGCCTTTCCTCAATCCACACAGTTAGCCTCATGGGGAGTTCCATATGACCAAAAGCCAAAAACAAAATGAAAAAAAACCCCAAAACCAGATATCCAGGTTTGCCCCAGCTAGTACTGGCTTATACCTGTTGTGAACATTCATTTATCATTCATGACACCACTTTTCGTTGTCAAAAGTGTCCCAGTTTGGGGAATCAGTCCTGTGACCACCCATCTATGATCAATTAATGGAGATTAAAGAATGTTTGCTGGTTCGTGCATTTCTGTACTGTATTCCAGCATCCGCTGGAAGTGCACGGTTAGTGCACCACAATGCCACTCAGTGGGCAGGACCTTAAGAGGTGTGTCTGGTCGTCTATTTTGTTTGGAAGGGGAGATGGCTCGAGTTACAGATTTACACTGACTCAGCACAGCACCAGATTGGTCAGCTGGTCAGGGACTTAAAGATAATAAAATTGGAAAATTAGTATTAAGGAGGTCTAGAAGGCAGGCTGTTTGGATAGGACTCTCAGGATGGGCTATAGTATGAACACACTTGTTTCTCATGTAAATGCCCGATAGAGGGAAGCCACGGTGGAGGAAATTCTCAATAATGAAGATGGTTCTTCCTGTGGGTGACATTATCCTCTTTCTCTGGCCACTTTGGTGCTTGCTCACTGGACCAGTGTTTGAAGTGGATATGGTGGCAGGGAAAGAGGTTATTCAAGGGCTCAACAACACTGTATCCCTGCCTTGTCAAACTGATCTAACTATTAACACTGTTCAGTGCCCAGCCTACCAATGGAGAGGCCACCTCTGAGCCCTTGATATGATTCACCAGGGAAACCAGCATATGTGATGTCACAAATGCATGCTCTGGGGACACCTGGGTGGCTCAGTCGGTTGGTTAAGCGTCTAACTTCAGCTCAAGTCACGGTCTCACAGTTTGTGAGTTCAAGCCCCAAGTCGGGCTCTGTGCTGACAGCTCAGAGCCTGGAGCCTGCTTTGAATTCTGTCTCCCTCTCTCTCTGCTCCTCCCCCACTCATGCTGGTCTCTCTCAAAAATAAAAAAAAAAACATTAAAAAAATAAAAACAAATAAATGCATGCTATGAATTATAAGGAAGAAGTCAAAAGGCTAGCTGTGGAGTGTGAATGGAAAAGCACACATTCAGATGATGGGAACAATTCCATTCTATTCTTACTGATTGTTTTGCAGGGTTCTCTTTCTGGAAAGGATCAGCAGGAAAAGGTGGAAACCGCTATGACTTAGCGATTTTATCCCAGCGCTATCCATCTCATGTAGACCTCACAACAACCATGTGGGGTGAATTGGCTTGTAGCTCCATGATGGAGATGAAAATAGAGGATCGGGGAGATTGGGTCTCATTCCCAAAGACTCAAAGATGACAACATGTGGTGTCTGTCTGGACATCTTTTACTATCCTGCTTTTTAGGAGACTGTCTGGCTTGCTAAGGTGGGACTCAGTGGGCACCTGCTGGCTACGGTGGGGCTCATTTTCCAACCTTTGCACCTTTGCCAGAGCCGCTACAGGACACAGTTTTAATCTCCTGCAGGTCTCCTCGGGCTCTAGTCATAGGGTAGGGGTGAGCGGAGCTCTGCCTGAAAAGGGGGAGACGTTAGGGATGGCTGCACGGTCCTGCTGTGGTTGCCGAAGTATCCCAGGTCCGGAGGCATCAGAGCTCATCTCCTGGGCTGTATCCCCAGAATCTCCACAGGGGAGGGACGGGAATCTAGATCCTGGAGAGGGTAAGGCCTGGCTGGGCCACCTGGGAGGGGGTGGACAGAATGGGGTGGGAGGCTACTTTTCACAGGTGACCAGAACTGGCCTCGGAACCTGTCAAGTTAGGCAAATAGCCCTGACTGAATATCTAGCTTTGGTGACAAGTAGCAATCATTTGCTGATTCCCTTTTTTACCAGTGTGCTTCACAGGAATGAGCTAAATCTCACGTGGCACCCACATGACTCTTCTTGTGTTTCTTCCTCTTGGAGGCCTTATTCTGCAAACAGTTCTGAGAAAACTTGTCTGATCCCTCCCAGCCCCTCCAATGCCTCTCCGGCTGGGTGAGGCTGTCTCCTCTGTGGCTTTGGCGGCACCCTGTGCTTGGTATTTTCTTTCTTTTTTTTTTTTTCTCTCCCCCCCCCCCCCCCTCCGTGCTTGGCATTTTCATAGCACTTTTCACGTATGTTGTGGGTTTTGCAGTATTGTTGTGAGATAATGTATGTAAAATACTTGAGTTGGTTCAGAATGGCTGTTTTTGTCATAAAAACAAAAACTGTGGTTGTCTGTCTTCTTGTCAGTCATGCCCAGTGTAAGCTGTGAGGGAAGGGACTGTGTGCCCATTGCCTAGCACAGTGCCTAGGACATTGGTAGATACTCAATAAACTTTCAATGAAAGAATGAACAAATTAAATAAAATGGGTTAAAGAATAGCAAAGGTAGGGAATGAGCATGCCTTTCTTAACCATTTGAATATATGTAAATAATAAACATATAATTCCTGATATTTTCAACGAGAAAAATTCTTTATTTAAAATAAGCTAAGTGTTTTTACTAGATTAAATAAAATACTCTACAATGAGAATTTTAAATCCAATATTACCAAACCCAGTAATACCAGTCAGGGATTGTTCACCCATCCCTGTTTAATAATGTTTGAATGGTGTCTCTCATAATTCTGAGAATGTGTGCCTTTGCTTGGAGAAAAATTTCCAAAGCAATGTTGCATTTCCTGGATATGACGGTGTCATGCTGGAGAGAGAAATTCTATAGTGCCCAAGACAGCTAAGAAACAGCGATTTTCACATGCAGAGACCCTTAAACTTGCTCTGATGTCATTAAGAGTATTTCTAAATCACAGAGAAAGCCAACACATTTTATTTCAATAAGAGAATGAAAGCAAGAAGGGGACCTACACTATTTCTAGCCACTTGTATTTATTAATATATGCTCAGCATTTTTAACGCCTTTGCTGCGGCAGGGTAGTAAGTGTTTCAGTAAAGAGATATACTATAGGGACAAAGCTGGGGAGCTTGTGCATACAGAAAGTAGCTGATAATCTCAAAGCTCTCAGGGCTCTTGGAAATGCCACACATCATGCATGATCTGGGGCTGCTGGGCCTTGTTTTCTGGCATGGATGTTTGCTGAGTGTCTGGGATGGCTGTGGTATCTGTGGGCGTTTCTTCCAGGGGTGTGGTCACGTCGGCACCATAGGTCTCATAAATATCTGCTAATCCAGGGGTCATCAGTGGGTCAGCTTCTGCTGGGGTGACCCTGGGGGGTCCGGCACTCTGCCCTGCAGGACCTCTTGCCAGGCTGGGGTCGTTGCCCTTTGGGTGAGCAAGAAGCCCTCCCAGGGCACCAGGTGCTACCTCTGGAAGGAGAGCTGGGTTTTCCGGATCGGCCGGGTTGACATCCGGCCTGGGGGAGCCTTGTGCACCTCCTTCGCCCTTCTCAGGGCCTTTGGTTCCGGCGACTGGGGTGTCAAATTCCAGAGTAAAATCCCCACCCATGGCTGGATTGTGGGGTATCCCGCCAAGGTTAGGCCTCATGCCTCCAAATCCTGGGAACATGGCTCCATAGGCCATGGGGCCTCCTCTGCCTCCCTGGAAATAAACCATTTACCAAAGGTACCGTTATCACCTACTATTAAGTATACCACGCAATCACAATTGGTCAGATTCACCTAGAAATCATAAAAAACTGTTAGGGAACAAAGAGTGAGTTGACAGCTTTGGGTAAGCACATTTCTCACTAAACTGGCTTTGAAATATAAAGGAGAGGATTCTGCACTTTTCTGGAAAGGTGGAAGGCAGGTGGAGACCCTTTGCCAAGTCTGAATGAAAGCAGGAAGGAGAGAAGTGGGGAAGCAGGGCAGAACCAAGTCTACAGGCAAACGGAAGTTCAAAGTTAATGTTAAGAAAACAATAAGCAGCCAAAATAGGCAATGCCATCGTAAAACAAATGAACAAACAAACAAAAACTGGCCCATTGCTGAGTTTGTTGAGGGGTATTTTAGAAAACCACCTCAACATCATTTCTCAAATGAACAAAGCCCTCTCTAAGATTTTCCTTTTCTTTTTATTTTTAGAACATGTATCAGAAAAAGAAGCTTGATCTCTCTGGAGGAACTGAAATATTTTCTTCCTGTGGACGGTTAGAATTGTAGAACTTACCAGGTCTCTTTTTTTCTGCCTTTGCTGCCCCAAAATATCCAGCCTCCAATTTTGGGCTACTTACAATGATTGTGTAGGGCTTTGTAATTTGCATGTTTGTAATCTCATTTAATTAATCGCTTACTCATTTTAAATTCTATCTTCAATTTTTTGGTGACCTTTACTGGGGGCTTTTCATAAGCTACGCATGAGGCAGAATATAAATAAATAAAATGATAAGATGATAATTAACGCTTACTTGAATTTTCAGCCAGTTGTGTTGGTAGTATGTGGATACCGCATTCTTTTCTCCTACCTTCTCTTGGCTCTCCACTCTCTAAATCTCAGCTTCTCACATCATCTCCTTGAGGGATGGCACTGTGAACCCTTTGCCTGGGCTACCTGCCTCTCCCCTTTACCTCTCTTATAGGTCTGTTTGCCCTTATCACAACATTTTGACACTATCTGCCCTTGTATCTAACTTTCCCATTGATTAGAGAGTAAACTCCTTGAGAACAGAAATCTTATCTAATTTATCTTGCCTCTATAGTGTCTTCCTATGCATCTAGTTCATACAAGGCACTCAAGAATGTTGGGATGAGAAAGGCACCTGGGTGGCTCAGTCAGTTAAACATCTGACTTTGACTCAGGCCATGATCTCGAAGTTTGTGAGCTTGAGCCCCCCGTCTGGCTCTGTGCTGACAGCTCACAGCCTGGAGCCTGCTTTGGATTCTGTGTCTTTCTCTCTCTGCCCCTCCCCTGCTCTCACTCTGCCTCTCTTTTTCCCTCAAAAATAGATAAACATTAAAAAAAAAAAAAGAATGTTGGGATGAGAGCTTTCTTTCGGTGATAGCATATTTATGGTATTTATTCATTTGATAGGATCTATAGTTGATAACAATTTAATTTAGTATGGTATTTGTTTTCTTTTGTTTTGTCCTCTAACAGAGGTAACAGGTAGAAATTTCTGGGGGAAAATATGAAATTGTGCAAGTCTACTGGTCTCAAAATTTAAAGTTGTCATATGCATGGATAATAGAAAAAGAATATGCTCAAATTAACTTATTAACGCACTTTGAATTTTACACTAATCACCTTTTAAACTTGGTTAGTTTTCTTTTTCTTATCTGAATATAGTTGACACACAACGTCACGTTAGGTTCATGTATACAACATTGTAACAGTGTTGTGTGGTGACAGATGGTGGCTACACTTGGGGTGAGGATAACATAATACATAGAGTTGTTTTCTTTTTCTCTTTTATCTCTCAATGTCGAGGTCTAAGTTGTTTGCAAAGCTGTTGAATTTGTTCTTTTGAATTTATTTGGTCCGAGAAGAAATGGGAACTCTGTACAAATCATGCGTGTCTTTTTTTTGGTTTGAAGCATATGCCATTCAATGATAATGGCCTTTCAGTAAAGGTTTCTCCTCTGCTCATATTCAAGAAACAGGGCAAAATCTTATGTTCTAGAATGGTCGTGACTCAGAAGTGACTAGATGGAAACGTGGCGAAATCTTTGCATGTTGCCTAAGAATCAAGGTTTTGGTTTCTGAGTGGAACAATCTGAGTCCTGTGCTGTATATTCAGTGACATTTATGGCCAATGCCTCTTGCAGCAAGTCTTTTGTGACTGTTCTGCCCTGACCACTATTTTCATAACAGTTTGAGGACATTACTCACCGCCATTTCTTCTGAGCTCATGATGCCAAGTCTGGCAGGAGCATTCTGTTCAAAAAGAAACAGTGCATCTTATTACCAGTCAGTAGGTTCCTATTATCCCATTAGCTACTCAAGACAAAGTTAAAAGTAAAGTAAAAAGTTAACCTTTCCTTAAACCTTAAAGTTAATGCCGTGTCCAACGGCAGGGTAAAGTGTAGAGGTGTCATTATTAAATGCATGGAGCCAAGTTGGATAATTCAGATAGAAAATTTACCTTTCCTAAATGCTGTTGTATATATATGTGTGTGTGTGTGTGTGTGTGTGTGTGTGTGTGTGTGTGTGTGTATCTGGCTAGAGTTACTCAAATAGAAAGTGTGCCTCCTTGACATTTCAGTTGCTATTAGGCACTCAGAGAATATGGAATCTTTTGTGTGAAGCCTAGACTTTTATAACTATAGCTCTTAAGATAATATTTAATTTAAAATGATATTTTTTGTAGGTTACAGACTTACCAATTGATTTGCTCCATAGGACATGTAAAATATTCCTGGATAAAGCTAAATATAAATACAATAATCATCATAAAATGCATTTTCCAAGGAAAAATGTTCAAGTAAATTATAAGCAGAGGCATATTTTTTAAAAAGCTTACTGGAGAAGGTTTATTTTGTGGCATTGGTCCCCGGGATATCAAACGAGCTATTTGGAACACCTTTAAGTGGTAGAAAACAGAATTAGTAATTCATTTTTGCTATAATACAGGCAAACCTCCCATTACAGCCATTTCTAAGTGTTATATGAAATGCATTTTCAGGTGGATTAGTCTAACAAATAAGTATTTAATATTTAAGAAAACAAAGGAACCCATTATACTTCATATTCATGAATGAATGGGGCAATTAAACATTTTCACTCTTCTTTTTTTTTATTTTTAAAATGTTTATTTATTTTTAAGAGAGAGAGAGAGAGACAGAGTGCGAGTGGGGAAGGGCCAGGGAGAGAGAGGGAGACACAGAATCTGAAGCAAGCTCCAGGCTCTGAGCTGTCAGCACAGAGCCTGACGCAGGGCTTGAACCCACAAACCATGAGATCATGACCTGAGCTGAAGTCGGATGCTTAACCGACTGAGCCACCCAGGCACCCCTCTTCTTTCTTGAAGTATAGATATTTTTCTTAATAAAGTATCTCATTGAGATCTGTACTTACTGATGGTCCTTGTGGATCAGCAAAATCCATTCCTGGTAGCTGCATCATAGATGAATATTAAAATTACTAAACTATAAAAGTAGAACTGGACATACTCTTTTTTTAAAATTTTTTTTAATGTTTATTTATCTTTGAGACAGAGAGAGACAGAGCATGAATGGGGGAGGGTCAGAGAGAGAGGGAGACACAGAATCTGAAGCAGGCTCCAGGCTCTGAGCTGTCAGCACAGAGCCAGACGCGGGGCTCGAATTCACGGACCGTGAGATCATGACCTGAGCTGAAGTCGGAAGCTTAACCGACTGAGCCACCCAGGCGCCTCAGAACTGGACATACTCTTAACTTATTTATGACTATAATAAGCAATCTAAAATGAATTTCCTGATTTTCACCTTCATTTAGTCAGGCAGGGCACAAAGTCTGTCTTCTCTTTTTAATTTTTTTTAACATTTATTTATTATTGAGAGACAGAGAAGGACAGAGCATGAGCATGGGAGGGGCAGAGAGAGGGAGACACAGAATCTGAAGCAGGCTCCAGGCTCTGACCTGTCAGCACAGAGCCTGATGCGGGGCTCGAACTCACGAGCTGCAAGATCATGGCCTGAGCTGAAGTTGGATGCTTAACTGAATGAGCCACCCAGGAGCCCCAGTCTGTCTTCTTCTTAAAAAGGATGATAATATCTATCTTTATAGGATTTTAATCAGGGTGACATGGGGGAATGTCAAATGCCTGCAGCATACTTAGTTACATGGTAGCTTCCTTTTCTTTCTACTGCTCTTTTCTCTACATTATTGCATGATTGTTTTTTCTCCACCAGATAGAGAAATAATAATCCAAAATACTACATGCAATGCTGTGGGATAATCAGTCTTCTCAGTCCTTCCAACGCTGAAAAAGATCCTGATGATAGGAAGCATAGAATTCTCTGGGCTGTCCTATTTCCCCTGAAAGCTTTCATCTTATGTGACTAAGAAACTAAGAGGCACAGGATCTTTTTAGAATCCATGCCTTGTTTCTAATGGCAAAGGACAGATATGTCAACTGCTTAAAAACATATTTGTATTGTCATAAATTATGCCTGAAAATTCCGATTATTTAAATATGCTCTGCAAATCAGTTTTCCTTCGAGTTAGTGCGCAATCCTGATTGGACTTTTGAGAAAGAATTACCTCGGCTTTTGGTGGCTTCTCTGATGGTGCCACCTGCTGTTCAAGCATTGGCCCCTCTGCTTGCTGCAAGGGCGGTTGTCCCTGGTAAACTGGAGGCTGAGGTCCTCCCTTCTGGGCTGCGTCCTGGATGGCGGTTACAATAGTAGGCTGGAGGAAAGGTTTCTGTCCTGGCTGTTGAGGCTGCAGGGATGGCTGCGATGGGAGAGGTGGGGGATGTACAGGCAAAGAATATTCATACTGCAGAGAAATTTGAAAGGAGTGTCAGGAAGCGATAGCTCACTGAACTGTGGTGTCTAGAATTTCTAAAACAAAAGGGCTTGGGAAGCTTTCTACTTGCAAGAGAGTCCGGGGAATTGGCCTGAAGCTTATGTTCATTTAGGAAGCACCAATTTATGTAAAGTCAATGTTATTGGGGCGGTCTTTTGTGTGGCTGTCTCCTCCACTTCCTTTGGGACTATCTGTGCTGAAGAATATGGAAAACTATTGGACTTCCTGGTAGAATGATTGTTTCCTCCTCGGAGTTCCCAAAGCTGCCTCTAGGTATGTCTCTTTTACCACTTTTTCACTGGATTACAATGACATCTTTGCCCACCGTCAACTGAGAGACAATACTATGTCTTCTTTGACTTTATAGCCCTAACACTTAACATGGTTCCTAACACGTGCCTGGCACTTGATAAATAATATGTTTTGAGTTAATGAAAGGAGAGAAGTGATAATTAAGTAAAATACCAATCAAATTCCTGCATCATGGAGTCCATTTTGGAAATAATCAGTGGAGAAACAGTCACTACTAACATTATTTATTGTCCCACTAAATGTGGCTTGGTGAATAATGTTACTTGTGAACACTGGAATCAAAAGTTGCTATTAAAACAACCATGTTTATTTGCTCCTTTTTGAAATTAACTGTGGTGGATGGCTTCCTGTTATTTTTAAATCATTTGCAAGCTCCTCAAAGTGGTATGGAAATCTCACAACAATCTGGCTCTGCTTTGCCTCTTCAACTACTGCCCATCTCTAAACTCTATGGCTTTTTATTACCGATACCTCATAATTTAGCACCTTGTAATACACTGTCTTATCTTATCTCCCAATCAGATCTGAAACTTCATGAACCTTGGAGCCATTCTTAAATGTTTTCATTTTCACTCCCAATCTATAATTTGGCTTATGCATTTATTAGGCACCAAAAAAATAATGGTTAACTGATTGATGTATTTATTGATTACTGTAGGGTTCATGATATTTTAACCAGGACTTTGGCATCATTTTAAATGTGACTTTGAATAATTATTTGGGACTCTTGACTAAGATGAGAGTTGTCCAGGATATAGCCTGCTTACATCTTGAAGATAGTTTCTCTCTTGTTATGGCTCATGTCATTAACATAGGCCTCTTATATTTTGGAGGCCATATCTTCCTATTTGAAATAAATATACAAATAAGTTGAAAGTTTGGACCACTTTATTTTAATTTTTCCTAAGTACTAAAAACAATTATAAGTTTTGACTTGTTAATACTTGAATACTTTTTTATTCATTATTATTATCTGTCTGTAGCTAGTATATGATAAGTTAGAGAAGGCAAATATTGTTAAGCATGAAGTTTCAAGCACATTGATGCAATTAACCTACCTGTTGAGTTTCATGCTCCCTTGGTCTCATCCATGGGAAAGAAGAATGTGGTGGCAGGAGACCATGCATCCACAAAGAATTAAATGACTTTCCAAAACCAAATCTTGAATACTAAAGATATGCAGGGGGGAAAAAAAAGAAAAAAACACATGCTTTTATTTCAGTAGTGGTTTAAACTTGGTTTTCATTTTCTACAAAATCCATAGAAAGTGTGGAGACAGCCAAAGTAAGTGTGACATCGGTGAATTTAATGTGGACAGGTAAATGCTCTCTTCCAATAGACTTACTTTCCATCCTAAGACAGACTGCAAGATTCCCATAAACTTACTTGAGATTTAGCTTTTTAAGCACTCATATTTTGGGCTGTTCAATAAAATTGAAGTACTAGAAAGGATTTTTTTCTTACTCAAGAACATTAAATATTGTTTTACCTACCATCCCATCCAAGGGTCTTGTTTTGTTTTAGGTTATCTCAATTACTCATTTGTTCTTTCAATACTTAGGATAATATCTATTCACAAATTTTATGAATTACAATGTTGCTATTAATAATATCACTACCACCACCACCATTAATTCTTGCAATAAGAAATATTCGAAAATAAGGTTACCTGAGAAAGCATATTTAATCCCTGCAAACTTCCCAACTGTCTCATTGTCTATCAAGAAAAAAGATGGGTTAGTGTTTGCCACATATATTCCTTTTCATATGGTACAACCATTTTCTCAATATATGGTATTAGCACAAAGTTTGCAGTGGGTCAGCTGAATAAAATAAAATAGAAACAAATCATCATTGAAGAGTGGAAATGTTAAATGTGGTTGTGCCATTGTTGTTATTGCTATTAAAATAGTGAGTTTGCGGGGCGCCTGGGTGGCGCAGTCGGTTAAGCGTCCGACTTCAGCCAGGTCACGATCTCGCGGTCGGTGAGTTCGAGCCCCGCGTCAGGCTCTGGGCTGATGGCTCGGAGCCTGGAGCCTGCTTCCGATTCTGTGTCTCCCTCTCTCTCTGCCCCTCCCCCGTTCATGCTCTGTCTCTCTCTGTCCCAAAAATAAATTAAAAAAAACGTTGAAAAAAAAATTAAAAAAAAAAAATTAAAATAGTGAGTTTGCTTTTTATCATTAATCAAATAAGAGAAAAAGGTATCATTTAAGTAAAGGTCACATTAAAACATTGGAAAATAGCTCATTCAATTGAAATAGAAACTTAATCATGAGAACATTGTTTCATTGACGCGTTCCTCCGTTCCCCATTTAATTTACTTTGCCTTTTATAAATCCATCCCCAAACAGGCAAACAAAACAAAAACAAGACAAAACAAAGCACCCTTACCCCCTTCCCAAATAAAAAAGGCCTCAAAATAATAAATGTAAAACACACTGGGGAAAATGGTGAGTATCTGGATAGGTGGTCAAGAATGCTGCCAATTCAACAGAAAGTCAATTTCAATTTAATGGGAAGAGGTTTAGAGTGCTTTGAGTTGTTTTTAAGCTAGAAAGTGAGAAAAAAGTAACTCTGTGAAATTAGCTTCCGTTTGAAATAAACTTCTAGCCTATGTATATATTAATTGCCCCCAGATTATCATGATATGAATAAACTTTGCAAGGTCTTATGAAAAATTTATAATCTCATAAATGTTTTTTTATTCATAACTGTTAATATTTTCTTTTGACATGGTCAAATGTTTCCAGTGTGCTGAGATTTTCTAAACAGAGTATTATTAGTTATGAGAACTTCAGCAAGACAAACATAGGCTATGAAGCAGGTGCCACAAAACCAGGTTAATGTTATTTACAGGAGTTCTTATAAACAACCACATTTTGTGGGGTAAATTCTCTTCAGGGGAACATTGTCATATAAAATACTATAAGGTGATGGAATTAAATGTAAACCATTTGTGGCGTCAGAGCAATGTGTTTTAATTAATGTAGTAATTATATTAATATAGTAATTATATAATGTATATGTAATATATATTAGGTATTAAATATTAGTATTGATCTGATTCACACACAGATGACACTCTGAAGAGTAAAATATCTGAGAGTTTAAAATTGCAGTAAAATGAGAAGATGAGGTTCTAATAAATGTCATACGCTTCTCTGGAACTTCTCTAGAAAGCCACTGACTTCTGAGTAGGAAAACAGAACCTGCCCATGGTGTTTCTCTCTTACCAAGACCATACAAATGTAAAGACTGCATGTAAATACTCTGACGATACATACCTCCAGGCTCAAACTAGCCATGCCTGGTGTTCCAGGTTGCTGAGGAAACATCTAGACGGAAATAAGAATAATTTTGAGATATCTGGTGAGAACCTTCCCTAAATGCATACTGGAAATAGAAAGCCTAGCCCAGTGCATAAAGGCCAGCTGAGGGATTTTGACTTGAGTTTTTAAGCAGAATAAAGAAAAATTTAAAATAATTGGGAGAATTAACATCATATTTAATGGCTTTGCTCCCACGTGAATCATCTACCCTTTGTATCTTAATGCAGAAATTTTTGTTTTAACTTTGAGATTACATTGAGCACAAATACAGTGTAGGATAAAGCTACAAAATAGAAAACCAAGAATACTTTGTATTCTTAAAGAAATTATCCTATAGGTAAGCAAAAGGGACAAACTTAAGGTCAGTTTTCTTGTGGTTTTGCCAAGCTTACGTGCTTCTGGTTCATGGAATGTGGCATGGAATCATGGCATTCAGCAAAGAGCACATGCAAAACCTAACTTGCCATCCATTCAAGGGGTTTCAACAAATGCTCCGTCATTCATGAAAAATTATTTTATGTATAAATCTATTGATCTGTGTTTATATTTTTTGATCATATTCAAAATGTACACTTTAAAAAAAGTCAAGTTTTATTATACTTAATGTGTTCATTTAAAAGTTGTTAAAAATATAGTTATACTTACAACTAGATTTTTTTTTTTTACAACTAGATTTTTAAAGTGTAAGATATTTTTCTTTCTAAAGCAATCTTTGTTAATATGCATAAATACCAGTAGAAAAAAAAATGGAGAATGGAAGAGTAAGAATTAGAGTACTTTGGATTTTGAGGGTCTTTGGTTCTTTGGAAATCCTTACTTTCCAGGGTCCCAGGTTCTCAATGCCTTCTTTCCTTCATTTATACACAAATATTTATGGAGCGCCCACTAAATATATTGGGATTTTTTTTTCATGAGTAAGAAGTTGAGGAATAGTTTCCTGAGTGTGTTATCTACCTTCCACTTTCTGCTTTTTTATACAAGTAAAATCTTGCCCTCTTAGTCATGGTGCAAATTGCTCCAAATAATTCAGTTTTGGAAATGGATAGCAGAAAAAGAGTTATAAATGTGTAGCAAATACTCTAAGCAGAGAAAAAGATCAGTTGTGTAGACAGGAAGACTGATGTGTGTGTGTGTGTGTGTGTGTGTGTGTGTGTGTGTGTGTGTGTAGTGAGCAGATTGTTCAGCATTTTGGGGGACTGTGAGAGTAAAGCCTTCCTTCCTCCCAGTGGCCAGTACACAAATAAGGTATCTTGGACAGATTCAACTACAAAGTATACTTTCCTTTCCATTTACTCCAAGTCATGAATTAACAACAAATTTACATGAATGTAAGTGGACAGAGGGTACATTTCCAAGGAGGGAGTAAAAGTAGAACATCTAACTTGACAGGCAGTCAGTCGGCAATCCTAAACAATTGTCATGTCCCTCAGGGTGGACCTGATTGACACAGGTGTGGGCCAGCATAAGTTCCAGGAGTGTCAAGGTATTAGACAGTGGATGGCTGAGGCTGACCCCAGGGTCAGTATTATACAAAGGTAAGCTAGGGTGGCAGCTTCACTTTTTCTTTCACTTAAAGTTCATGTTGAGTAATGGAATAGAAACTCTTTTTATTCGCAGAGTTGAGGCTTTCATCCTTGTAGCCAGTTTTTATCCCCTTTCTCCCAAACATTTAACTTTAAGAAACCCAAGTAGCTAATCTTTTTTTTGTGTCAGGGAACTGAAATATTTGAAAGTTTATTTAAGTCCAACTATGAGTTCCTCAAGACAAGAGATCATGTCAAACTTACCTTTGTGGCTCCAATGCCCAGCACATTGCTGGATACATGTCACGTGTTCAGTCAATATTTGCCAAATGCATATGGCAGCAGAACAAAGTCTTCATGAAAATAGAAACACATACTATTGGCTGGTAGAGTTCAGTACCCAGAGGATTGTATTCATGAGATCATATCAACATATGTTAGAATGAGCCAGGTATAGGACTATAACATACAATTAGCCCCATTGCCATAGCATGTTTTGATTTAAGAAACTTCAACTCTCAGTCATATAATATCTCCCCCATGAGGCAAATCTGTTGGTTAATTACTTAATTACTAGCTTCAAATGGAATTACTTAGCTCTGTTTTGTAACCATCATAATTTGGCTAATATTATTCTTTTAAAAATGAAGAAAATGGACTTTACTTTTTTGGAGAAATTTCTTCTCCATTTCAATTGCACAACGGCAGCAAGTGGTTATAATAAAATTGTGCCATGGCATTGCAGAGGCTACATAAGTCTTTTATATTTGAATGAATGGAATAAGACTTCAAAATTTTCTTCAGAATATTTTAATATCTTTTTGAATAAAAATATTACATTGACCTACTGCTTTCAGATGGTAAGCTGATGTCTGGACACCTATGACCTTTGACTCAGTAGGAATTCTACCACTGGATTAATTCAAATGAGTCCATGCACGAACTTCAGACCATGTCCTTCAGTACTGTTTAGCATCCAAGAATCTAGAAAATCTAGAAACCTATGACTTACCGGCACTGCGGAACTCATTTCCAGGAGGCAAAAGATCAGTATTAGGTCCTTCATTTTGGAAAGTGGGATCTGAAACAGAATTGGGTTGGAGAATTAAATCAGATGAATTTTTATTTCAGAATGGTTAAAAGGCAATATTTCAAATGAGCCACATCTCTGTTCTTCCAAAACAATCAGTTTCAAGAAAACAAAAATAAAAATAAAACACAATTAAATGTTTCTAAGCTTATTTATGCTTACTAGTTTTTGGAATGAATTGACAATCAATTAAAAAATATCTAAGTGATTTTTTTTATGGAGTTACAACCTAAATGAACATATAGGAACAACCTTTGTGCTGTGTTCTTTAAATGCTGTGTTTCATTTCATAAAATGAATTATGAATTTGAAAATCCGTCCCATTATGTGAAATTTTGGTCTATTAAGTATCATTCACAGGATGTTATACTTTCTCTCCAGAGTACATTTTGAAATGCATTTGAAATATAATACAATGATTATTTTATAGCAAACCTTTATTTGCAGATATATTAGAATGTATCACTCTATGTTTCAGTTATCCAGATAAACATAACAAAACTTATCTTTTAAAAAACAAGAATGAGGGATGCCTGGGTGGCTTAGTTGGTTGAGTGTCTGACTTCGGCTCAGGTCATGATCTTCCAGGTGAAGCCCCACATCAGGCTCACTGCTGTCAGTGAAGAGTCTGCTTCAGATCCTCTGTCCCCCTTTTCTCTGCTCCTCCCCCACTTGTGCTCTCCCCCCAAATAAATAAATATTAAAAAAGTAAGAATGAACTGAATATTTTAAATGCCTTTGATATTAGTGGGAAATATGTCTCAAAACTGAGTTTTCCTTTTTCTAAAATGAATTATCTCTTTAAGTTTATTCTAGAAGTTGAAAAGCCTCTTTACTCTTATATGAACAGAAATCTACCTACCCAAGAAATTTGCTTGTCTTCTAATGCCTTTCTAAATTAGGCGCTGTCACTAATAATCACAAATAGTAAAAAAGAAAAAAAAAGAAAAGAAAAAAAAAGAAAAAGAAAAAAAAGTCTATAGATTAGTCTTTTTTCTTAGCTGGTAAGATATTAGGCATGTCTTCTCTGGAACATGCTAATGGTTTACAATAAGCTATTATTCAGCTTCTGGTGACAAACAAAAATCCTCTGTATAAAAGCTACTTGGAGATAGGAAAAAAGAACTTACAGGAATCACATGGAAATCATAAAATCACATTTTACCTTCAATGTTGACATGCACTGTGTTCTCAGGGCCTGGTGATGCCAACCAAGACAGTTCTAAGAAAAGAAGATTAAAATTTTTTCTGGTCTGTGCCTAGGACTCGCTCTGTATCTCTCATTCAGGGAAGACCAGAAACCTTTATTTAAAGCGCCAATCCACCAATCAAAGTGAAGCAAAACGGGGAAAAAAACCAAACTCCGCTCCTGTAATTTAGCCCACACCCTTTTATTGCATGCAAGGACATTGGCCCAGTAGAGTCTCATTATTTTTAATTGTAAACCAACCCTTGTATTTATTCAGAGAACTCAATTGCAGGGAGGACAGTAAAGGAATAATGGACATAAGCTCTGAAGACAATCATTTTGGTGAGCTGAAGGAAATATATGTAAAATAGGTGCAAAATTAACCATTATCTATTTTGTTCAGGTTTTTATCTGCAGATAAAGCTAGTGACCCAGTGCCAACATTCTCAAGATTTTCACCCTCATACTTGTTATAGTAAATGTATCTTCCCTCCCTTACCCCAACACTCTAGAAGGAAGCATAACATAATGTTCTGAGATTGAAAGAGAAAATGGAAATATTAGATGGATAATGAGTACATTATAATGTTTTCCTCAGAATTTCCTAGATAGTTTTTTATCTGAAGATAATAGACTAGAGTTAGGCAAGCTTTTGTTAAGAAACTTTAATTGGACCCTCTGAGAGAATAACTTCAGGTAAATCTTTGGTGCATGTTCTTTGGGGAAAGAGGGACATAAGTCAAAACATTCTCCGTGAACCAATCAGGTCAATGGGCACTAGTTTCATTTCACTCTTTATTTTATTTTTTTTTAAGATTAAAAAGATGCTTATTTATTTTTGAGAGAGAGAGAGAGGAGGAAGGGCAGAGAGAGAGAGAGAGAGATTGAGAGAGAGGAGCACAGGATCTAAAGTGGACTCTGTACTGACAGCAGAGAGCCTGATGCAGGGGTCAAACTCATGAACTGTGAGATCATGACCTGAGCTGAAGTCAGATGCTTAACAGATTGAGCCACTCAGGCACCCTTATCTCAATCTTTAGATAGACTTATTTTCAGGCATTTAGTACCAAGCCAGGTTAGTCATATCTGTGTCACTTAAAAGGCTAATGTCAACATGGATGGGTTTTTCTCCAGGAACAGGTAAAGATGTCTTGGATGTGGATTGGACTTTAACTGCTTTTGTTATTTCTCTGCCCCTCCTTATCTTTCCAAAGGTGTGATTTCAGATGTGGTAGGGGTAAGAATTTAAGATTGGTTTCCTAAGAAGGGATGAGTCAGTATACTTTTTAGGGGAATAGGGATCTTACCAATTACAGGGAACACCGAGGAAGCTGGTATTTTGGAGAAAAGATGTCTTCATACCTAAGTGTAGGCTTAACATCTTCAAATAATGATATCCAAGAAATTGTTCCTGATAAAACCCATTTCCTATTGATAACAGAATTATTTTTAGGATGTAAAGAAATAAGAAATGTAAATATGTTTTGTAAATAGTAAAATGTTTTTGCAAAAAAAGTATTATTTTTGACCCCACCTTTCCCATTTGTCTCTATTCTAGTTCTGGTGCTTGATCAAGTCCTCTAATCTCTCTGAGCCCTAGTTCCTTCCTTTGTTATATAAGGATGATCATTTACGACCATAGGTTTGTTTTGAAGATTTGGTGAGATGATAAAGATACAGGGGCTGCCATATAGTGGGTGTTCAGTAAGTGGGTGATTTGTTCTTTGACTGGGAGAAGCTACATGAAACACCACAGAGACACTGTGTGCGTGTGTGTGTGTGTGTCTGTGTGTGTGTGTGTGTGTGTGTGTGTGTGTGTCTGTGTGTGTGTGTGTGTGTTAAAAAAGAGGAGCAGTGGCAGTTAGGTGTATGAGTTCCAAAGAGGGTAGAGAAGGGACTTGATGGAAGGCATTTCGTCTGCATAGAAACTGATGCTGAATCCATGGGATTAAGCTTCCTAGTTGACTGTTAACCAGGAAAATGGGATGTGTGTGAATATGTCTTTTACAGTTTATGAGCATGATCATGATAGGCTAATGATGATGTTTTCATAGAATTCATATATTCTGCCTTTCTCTTAAGCTAAATACTTAATATACTATAAATGATGTTGCTTCTACCCTTTAAAAATGACCTTCACACTCAATCCTGGATTACTGTTTTCCAGATGTTTGCGTTAGTTTCTTTCTCCTCCACTTTCCTGCATACCCACATCAATTTATCTTCCTAAAATATTGGTTTCAGCATTTCACAGCTCCACTCAAAAACTTTTTAAGGACCCCTAAAGCTATAATGTAAATTTCACCCTCTATAACTAGACAGTCAAATTAACATGTCCATTCACCTTTCCAATTTCATCTCCCATTTTATGCAAGACTGTACATTGGGATAGTAATCATGATTGTTGTAATCAGTTGAAGTAAACATTTTGCATCTGGTCAACAGCTTTTTAAAAAAATCTTTTAATGCTTATTTTTGAGAGAGAAGAGAGAGACAGAATGAGAGCGGAGGGGGGCGGGCAGAGAGAGAGAGAGAATCAGAAGCAGGCTCCAGGCTCTGAGCTGTCAGCACAGCTGACATGCAGGGCTCAAACTCATGGATGGCGAGATCATGACCTGAGCCAAAGTCGGACCCTTAACTGACAGAGTCACCCAGGCGCCCCAAGTCAACAGCTTTTTATTTTTGATTTATGTTACTGGGAAAGTTAGCAAACATAATCCTAATACATCCTAATTAAAAGGAATTTAATTACAAAGAAATCTGTAAATTAGCATGAGGATATCAATGTGTAGCAGTGATGATAGACATTAAGGAAGTACTACAGCTGATGGCTACTATGTCATGTTGATCAAGACCATACCTTTACTTCAAAAAAATGAGAGTAACAAATTAAAAAAAATGCTGTGTCCGGAGTATAGCAAAAATAAAAAAGCTCAGAATGGCAGAAGATCTGAGATACATGAGGGGACATGTACAGAAAAACTTATAAAGAAAAAGCTAGATAAAGAAGATCCTGTGGAAAATGTCAGTACAGTAGCTGGAGCACAGCTTTTGAAAACCCTTCCATGACATTAACCATGTGATACTGGGTGAGCCACTCAACTTGAATATATACAGTATTTTTGTATAATTATTTAATCTGTGAAATGTGGTCTACCATAGGATGGCATTAATTTAATTTAATTTATTTACGTTAAGCATATTAATGAATATTACGTGCTCAGCACACTATTTGGTATGCAGAAAATATTCAGTGATCATGAGTTATTGTTCTTGTTGAAATAAAGAAATCTATGGTGCATATCTACTTCATATTGGACTATGGGCCTTGGCTGTGACTATTCTAGCCACCAAAGGCAGTTATGTTAGTTATAACAATGAACTAAAATGTATCATTCTTATGATTTTAATTGCTAATGAGCATGTTGATTGCATGGGACAAAACATGGACTTTGATTTTTGCTTTGTTCTCACACATGGTCCCTTTCAACCTTCTACTCCAGCCAGACTTGTTTACTCAGTCTCTCCAGAATGTGCCATGGTTTGTCTCTTCTTGAGGCTTTTATTGAACCTTTCTCTCTGCCTAACCTCTTTTCTTATCTCTTCACAGCTTGTTTTCAAAGTTCCAGTCCATTTTTACCTCTTTGGTGACTCTTTCCCCCACTTTCTACTCCACTGTGATGTTCTCTTCTCTGACTCCAAATATTTGTCAGTCATTCGACAACCATTCATACACTACATTGTGACAAATTGCTTGTTATAGATCTTCACGTTTTACTTTTTACATGATCTTCTAATTTTTTGGATAGATTATCATATTTTTTCAAACACATAAAATATTCCTGTGGGAACAGAAATCACTCATTCCACTAAGTTGTATCCTTTGACATTATATTCACATTATAATTGGTAATATTTGGATAGTATTTACTATGGGCAGGCATTATTTTAGTGTTCTACATATATTAATTTATTTAATCCTCCAAATGACTTTTTGAAGAAGATACTATTCTCCCCTTTTTATACAAAGAGAAAACTGATCTACAGAGAGGTGAACTAAATTACCCAAAATGACAGTGAGCGGTGGGACCAGAATTTAGACACAGGCATCTTGCTCTTATGAACCATGCCAGAATGAATGAGTCATTCAATAGTAGATGACATTGATCAATCAATCATTGCTAGATACAAAGGAGTATAATACAGTACACCTACTTGTCAGAAATTTATCAGCAAATAACTAAAAGAAGAGAAATACACAAAAATAGTTAATGAGACATATAGCAAACCAACAATAATTTAATTAAAAAGCCTATATAATATCAAAAAGGATGGTCCCACATGGATTAACTGCTAAAATAATAATGCTATAGAACAGTGATTCTCAATTAGGGATGATTTTGCCCCAACACAGAACATGTCTGGGGGACAAGAGGCTACTTCTGGTGGTTACAGTTTGCTGGCAGGGAAGGGGGGGTGGAATTTGTTAGTGGCATCTAGTGAGTAGAGACCAGAGATGCTGCTAAACATCCTAAAATGTACAGGAAAGCCCCTCACAAAAACAAGTATCCAGCTTGAGATGTCAATAGTTGTGAGGTTGGGAAACTGCTAATAGAAGAATGCTCTAAACTTTTTGAGGTTGGAGAAATCCTTTGAGGCTTTGGGGTCAGGTATGAGGAGGATAGGTTCATGCTGAGCCTTGAAGGCTATTTGTCAAAATACCCAATCAGTAGCTGATGTCTGAATCAATTGATAAGTATTAAGTTTTCCAGGGAAAGAATCTGATGGAGTGTCATACATTAAGCTGGAATGGAAGAAGAGTGGAGAGTATGGTCATGTCAAGGAAGGCCAAGTTTTAAAGTTGATTTTGTATGTTGGCATAATAAAAGGAATAATAAAATTTTCATGGATCTTACACTAATGTCTACTGTATATAATATTAATAGGTTATTTTATTGACCACTTAACATGTACCACATGCTGTGCTTTACATTTTTTCTTAGTTCATCTTCATGATGCACTTCATTTTATCATGAGATAAATACTGTGATGACTGGGATTTAGAAAGGATAGAATGTCCTTCAGGAGTCAATCTCCAAAGACCATATTCTTGACTGCTAGGCCACCACATTGACTGTTATTATTTAGGGTTTTATAGAGCCCATTATCATGTTGGTTTGGGATAATGTTTATATCTGATTTTTTTAATTTAATTTTTTATTTTTTAAAATTTACATACAAATTAGTTAGCATATAGTGCAACAATGATTTCAGGAGTAGATTGCTTAGTGCCCATGACCCATTTAGTCCATATCCCCTCCCACAACCCCTCCCATAACTCTCAGTTTGCTCTCCATATTTATGAGTCTCTTCTGTTTTGTCCCCCTCCTTGTGTTTATATGATTTTTGTTTCCCTTCCCTTATGTTCATCTGTTTTGTCTCTTAAAATACTCATATAAGTGAAGTCATATGATTTTTGTCTTTCTCTGACTGACTAATTTCACTTAGCATAATATCCTCCAGTTCCATCCATGTAATTGCAAATGGCAAGATTTCATTCTTTTTGATTGCCATGTAATACTCCATTGTATATATATATGCCACATCTTCTTTATCCATTCATCCATCGATGGACATTTGGGCTCTTTCCATACTTTGGCTATTGTTGATGGTGCTGCTATAAACATTGGGGTGCATGTGTCCCTTCAAAAGAGCATACCTGTATCCCTTGGATAAATGCCTAGTAGTGCAATTGCTGGGTCGTAGGGTAGTTCTATTTTTAGTTTTTTGAGGAACCTCCATACTGTTTTCCAGAGTGGCTGCACCAGCTTGCATTCCCAGGTCTGATTTTTAATGTTACAAAATATGGAAAATAAATTTTTGTGAAATCTATTAATACTTGTTACCATATAGTCTTATAGCATTAGAATCAAATTTGAATTATTTCCCTCTAATAATATAGTCAAAGTTATTTTGAAAACTGCAGACAGTATCAGAAATTAGTATTTTTATTGGCTTCTATTTGTTTCATAATCAAGAGCAATAACCAGAAAAATAACATGGTGATGGTAATAATTATATGAATATAAAAGAAAGACATATTAGATAGGATTTTACTACCTTATCAAATGATTTCATTTTTTTCTCTGACAGTACTTACATACGTTGGATTCATATTCAGCATAGTTATGATGATAGTGTAGGTATAATTTTATATTAGGCTTTAGGCTCTATAAGTATTAATTAGCTACAGGGATAAATCTTATATTTTAAATTATGTGAGTAACAGCTCCTCAGACTGATGCTCAAGACTCCTTTTTATTTTTTTAATTTTTTTCCATGTAAACTTCATGCCTAGCACAGAACCCAAACTTGAATTCATAACCCTGAGATCAATACCTGAGCTGAGATCAAGAGTCAGATGCTTAACCTACTAAGCCACCCAGGTGTCTCAAGATTCTTATTTTTTTTTTAAGATTTTTAAAAAATGTTTATTTTTGAGAGAGAGAGAGAGAGTGAGTGAGTAAGTATGAGCAGGGGAGGGGCAGAGAGAGGGAGACACAGAATCTGAAGCAGGCTCCAGGTTCTGAGCTGTCAGCACAGAGCCCCATGTGGGGCTTGAACTCATGAACCACAAGATCATGACCTGAGCTGAAGTTGCACGCTTAACTGACTGAGCCACCCAGGTGCTCCAAGACTCTAATTTTTTGATCTTTGATTGTTTCTAATTTTTCACCATAGATATTTTGGTTAGTAAATATTTTAAAAAATTATATTTTGAATTATTTTCTTAGTATAATTTACCATGAATATGATTCCTTGTTCAAAGCATGCGTAATTGTATGACTTTTTTAAAATTTTATTTTTAATGTTTATTTTTGAGAGAGAGAGAGAGAGAGAGAGAGAGCGAGAGACAGCCAGCATGAGTAGGGGAGGCACAGAGAGAGGGAGACACAGAATCCGAAGCAGGCTCCAGGCTCTGAGCTGTCAACACAGAGCCTGATGCCGGGCTTGAACCCACAGAGATGTGAGATCATGACCTGAGCCGAAGTCTGCCGCTTAACTGACTGAGCCACCCAGGCACCCCTTGACTCTTGATAAGTATTGCTGAATTATCTAAGTTGATATGCTACCAGCAACGTATGTATAGCAACTCACTTGTCAGAATTTGTTCACCTAATTAATATTTTCCCATCATTTAATGGGTGTAATACAGTGTTTTGTGGTGGGTTTTGTTGTTGTTTTTGCTTTATATTTTTATTGATTGAAGTATAATTGACATGAGACATTATATTAGTTTCAGGTATACAATGTAATGATTTGACATTTGCATATATTGCAAATGATCACCATGAGAAATTTAGTTAATACCTGTCACCATAGTTACATTTTTTTCTTGTGATGATAACTTGGTGCTTTCTTTTTTTAACAAAGAAGTTGAATGTTTTATTATTAAACTATTTATCTTCCTGCAAGACTGTTGCTTCACCATATAAAAATAACACCGGGGCGCCTGGGTGGCTCAGTCGGTTAAGCGGCCGACTTCGCTCAGGTCATGATCTCGCGGTCCTTGGGTTCGAGCCCCGCGTCGGGCTCTGTGCTGATGGCTCAGAGCCTGGAGCCTGTTTCGGATTCTGTGTCTCCCTCTCTCTGACCCTCCCCCATTCATGCTCTGTCTCTCTCTGTCTCAAAAATAAATAAACGTTAAAAAAAAATTAAAAAAAAATAGCACCAGCAAGGACAGTATATTGCACAGTTAAGATAGTATCATTCTTTATCTGATACTATACAACTAACAAACCTTTCTCCACTGCCAGTTACTTCCAATGGACTGGTCATTTAAGCATTTTGACCCTAATCCAAGGTTAGATGTAAGCAAGTTACAATATTCCCTAAGGCTTAAAAGTCATCCTTGAATTACAAAATTTTTATTCTTTTTATTTTTTGAATTACATAATTTTTATAACTAGTTTTTGACCACAGGCAATTTCAGGATTCTGAATATTGTAACTGGAGCCTAGCCTAAAAATCATAGGGTGTTGCAAAAAAGATGCATATTATGTTTATCTGCAATCATAAGTTGTTGCAAGTAGTTTCTTTTTCCACTGGTACTGCTAAAAATTGCTATTTTAAATCCTCTATGCACCACTAATTTAAAACAACTATGCTAGATTAAGTTGTTTGATACTAGTTTATTTAGGGGTTCCATTTTCACTACTCAATAGATTTTACATGTGTCTCACCAGTTCTGAAGGATTACTGAGTGTTATCTTGATCAGTCAGACATCTTGATAGCAAAATTTGTTGACAAGTGCTGGATTTTCCTCAAGAGCTTCATTAATTTCAGTTACTTCTGATGGAGGAGAATAGAGTTCACTAGCAGCTTTCACACATTCCAATGCACCACACTCATCTTGTTCGTTCAGTGTGGTCCCAGCTTCAGGCAGGCTACAGTAAACAACATCTCCCAAAGCTTCCTGTGCAAAATTGCTGATTCCCACTGTTCTGATACCATTTTTCTGTTGTTATCCATTCATGTCTGTCTGTCAATTTACGCGGGGAGAGCAGAGCTTGCAGCGTCCTCAGGAAGCCCTGACCCTCAGCCCCCAGGGCCAGGGCAAGAAGGGGTGTGGTGGTGCGGATGCTGCGCCCGGGAGGCAGGCTTGGGCTTGCATGCCCAGCACCGCTCCCCCTGTTCGCAGGGGTGTTTTAATTTGCATTTCTTTGATCACTATCAAGTTTAAATATTTTCCTCACCTATTTATTTACCACCGTATTTCCACTTTTTGTATTCATGTTTTTGCTTATTAGCCACAGGAAATTGATGTTCTTATTAACTTGTGTTTCTATAGATCAAGAAACATTTATTTCTTTAATTATTTTTTTAATTTTGTAACATAATTTATCGTCAAATTGGCTTCCATACAACACCCAGTGCAAGGAGCATTTATTATACAACACTTTATATAGCATACAGATTAACTTCTTGCCATGTTTGATGTAAATTTTTTTGATAGACATTAAAACATATGTAAGTTAATATGTCTTTCATATAAAGGCTTTATATTTCACAGTGATTTCTTGCTGTTATACTTTGTATACACGTAGAATCACGCTGAGCTCATTTTCTATCCCTTTTGCCTTCTCTGCATGGTGGACTCCAAAGTCACATACCTGGACTGACTGTGAATCAATTTGCATTGATCCTTTGCAAACAAGGGAGTTTATAGCAGAAGTATGTGCAACAGATACAGCAGTTCTTGGCAGCTTGCCAAGTAACACCTGCTTGCTTTATATATGAAAATGATGATTCATTTGTTTCTCTTCTGGATTATTACCTGCCAGGTGATAGCCATTATAAACCCACTTCACAGGGACTTTTGGAAGAATGGGAGAGTTGACCACAAGTCAATACAGAATGACTTCAGGTCTTCACACATTGACCTTATGTGATGACATCAGAGTCAGTTTTACTGTAGAAATGGCAATTTTTCCCCCTGCTCAGAAGAAGTCTTTGGTGTATATAATTAGAAAGCAAGTCAGGAAACATATCCTGTGCTAGTCATTTGCTCAGTTTGTTGAAGAAGATTTATTAAAGGCTTACTACAAACAGAATATCATATTAAATTTAATGACAATAAAGAGATACCCAAGCTCTTGTTCCTCAAAAATGTCATAGTCTAGTTAAAGACACCATACTTGACACTGATACATGAATTAGCCTTATTATGAAAAGGCTTATCATGTGAAAGAAGATAAGGTACAGAGTGCTTAATTGCTAACAACATGGGCTCTGGGGTCAGCGTGGTCAGGCTGGGATAGAGATTCATAATTCTGTAGCTGTGTGTCTTGGGCAATTCCAATAAAGGAATCTACATAGGAGTAAATGAACAGTGTCTGGTACATTGCAAGCATGCAAATAATGCAAATTATTGATGTAGCATAAATGTTAAAGGGATGTCATATAAGGAGGTTATTAGAATGGGAGAGAATTATAGAAGCAGTCTTGCAGAAAGTGAGTTTTAAAACTAGGATTGCAGGGGTACCTGGGTGGCTCAGTCTGTTAAGCATCTGACTCTGGGTTTCAGCTCAGGTCATGATCTCACAGTTCATGTGTTGGGGGCTCTGCACTGATGGTGGGGAGCCTGCTTGGGCTTCTCTGTCTTCTTCTCTCTCTGCCCCTCCCCCCCTCAAAAATAAATAAACATTAAAAAACCTCTAAGATTGCCGATAAAGAATACAGACTGACATTAATAAGGTGAAAGACCTTTCCATATTGAAGGAATGACCAATGAAAAGAAATGAACTGGTTGCATTGAAGGTGAGAGACAAGCAGATTGGCAGAAGTTAAGTGATACTCGGGAATCTAGTGAAAAATGTATCCAGTTGATAGGATGTGATATGATCATGATGCCAAACATACTGAATCTTGGTTTTTCCTTTAAGAAAATGAATAAGGTAATAACTGCCTAGGAGAACAGTGAGGCAAATTAGCTCCCTTTCTTTTTCTTTTTTCTTTCTTTCTTTTTTTTTTTGTTTGCATATAAGTTACTTATAGCCAAAGGCTGATACCATGAAAATGAAAACTTTTATCCTAGCTTTTGAATCTTTTTTGTTCTCGAAGGTGTAAAAATCTGATACTTGGATACATACATTAAAAAAGTAATGTATATGAGAAGAATAGATTATATTTATTAAGTCTTTTCTATGTTCAAGGCCCTGGACGTTTATTTCATTTTTACTTATAACAACTCCATAAGGCAGATACTATTATTGTCAACATTTTATAGATGAAGAAACTAAGTTCAGTGGGATTGAGTAATTTGCCCAAAGTCACACAGCTAGTAAGTGGAAATCTGGATTTAATGCTGATCTGTCTGAAGCTGGAGCCAAATTATACCAAACATTTAACATTTCTCAATGAAAAGGAGCCGAACATAAAAAATGAATTATTATTAACTGGATGTTTGAATTTCATTGCAGCCTAAATGAGAGGTTGAAATTGCTCATGCATTCAACAGTTGAGCATCTAATGTGTACCAGGCACTGTTCTAGGCACTGAGGTACCAAAGTGACCAAATCTGACAAAACCCCCTCATGGAGCTCACCTACTAGTGGGGGAGAGAGTCAGTAAACAAGGTGGATAGATAGCATGTGTAGTCTGGTAAGTGCCAAGGAGAAAGAATTAAGCAGGAAAGGGGCATAGAAATTGTTAGGAGTGTGTGTTGAAACTTTAGGTAGGGTGGCCATGGAAGGACTCATTGTGAAGAGACCACATGAGAAAGAAATGAGGGAGAAGTCCATTCTAGGCAGAGGAACAGCCTGTGCACAGACAGAATGTTCCAGATGTGTGTAAAGATTGGTGAATGAGCCCAGTGAGGGCTGAATGACAGAGTTGTGAGAGATGAAATCAGGTAGGATCTCATAGGTCACGGTCAGGGCTTTGGCTTTTACTCCAAGTGAAGTAGGAAACCAGGGAGAGGTTTTGAGCAGAGGAGGGGCGTGATCTGATCTTGTAATGGGACAATTCTGGCCAGGTTCAAGAGACTGAAAGGGGCCAAAGGCAGGAGTACAGAGACAAGTTAGGAGAGACTGCAGTAATCCAGGCAAGAGATGGTGGTGTCTTGGATCATAATAGTAGCAGTGAAAGCGGTGAAACATGGCTAGACTCTGGATATTTTTCGAGGTAAACCTTATAGAATTTACAGAGTAGATGTAGGATGTGAGAGAATTAAAGGGATCAAGCAAAGGGTAGCATAATATTTATCCAGTGGATTTATACCTTACTAGTTCAAGTGTCATTTATCTTTATTTATTTATTAAAAACTTTTTTAGCGTTTATTTAATTTTGAGAGAGTGTGAGCAGGGGAGGGGCAGAGAGAGAGGGAGACACAGAATCTGAAGCAGGCTCCAGGCTCTGAGCAGTCAGTGCAGGGCCCGATGTGGGGCTCCAACTCATAAGCCGTGATATCATGACCCGAGCTGAAGTCAGACGCTTAATTGCTTAACTGACTTAGCCACCCAGGCACCCTAAGTGTCATTATCTTTAAATGCAGCTATTTATAGCATATTCAAGAACTCAGAAATAAGCAAAAAATTCTTCAAAGCCACCCAAACAGACAGCACATAGTGCTAAAGCCCATGTCCTTCCAAGAGATATTTTTAGTTCCTTTTTATTCTAATTTGAGTTACAGTTCAAATAAACATCATCATTTTATCATTTTTAGATCATAAGAAATTCAGAAGGAATGGAGAGATTATTTCCAGTTTTAGAAACCCTTATAGTGACCAGAAATAATAGCTGAGACCAAGAACAAAGATAAAATACAAACAAAGCCAAAACATAAAAAACATAGCCTGAGGACACAGAACCTAATATTTCATAATGCTTGAGAAGCTGCTGTTAAAATAGGAATGCACATTTGTAATGGTCATTGTACCGTTATAATTAGGTCAGGTAATGTTTTTATCTTTTCATCTAGAGAGGTCAAATTACAGATGTTTTGCCTCTAAAATAATGGAATGTGTTGGGGTTCTTTATCCTTATCACTTTCGAGGGCACGCACAGCAATATTCTGGTAGATAAAAAGAGCTCTGGGCTTGAATTATGATCTCCTTTCCTTCCCTGCAGAGCTGGCTTAACAAACCAGAAGAAAATGATGAGGCCTTTTTTTACTTCCCCTTCCTTTAAAATTGGAACCTAGAGCAAGTATGTCAGCAAATTCCCTGCTTTCTTTGTTCTGAGTCCCTTACTGATGCATTCTATTTTTTATTTTATTTTATTTTATTTATTTTATTTTATTTTATATTTTATTTTTTTATTTTTTTAATTTGTTTTAGAGAGGAGAGTGAACACAAGCAGAGGAGAGGGCAGAAGGAGAGAGAGGGAGAGAGAGAACCTGAAGCAGGCTCCATGCTCAGCTCAGAGCCCGACATTGGGCTTGATCCCATGACTCTGGGATCATGACCTGAGCCAAAATCAAGACCTGGGTGCTCAACTGAGTCACCCAGGTGTACTATCTTATTAGCTCATTCTAAAGGCTCACACATGCCCCGGAGACTCCTAAGACCAAATTCTTTCAAATCTTTCAGTTTTAGGTCAATAACTATAGACTAATATAAGCCACAAAAATTTCTAGCTCAAAAGCCTATCCACACTGCTTTGAATTTGAAAGGTGGAACTTTGCCCCTTCTTCACATTTCTCCATTTTCCAAAACTCATTTCTCAATTAGTTGAGGTGAGTAGAGCAGGAAGTGGATCCACCTGAAAATTCACTTATGTGGAGGAGCTCATTCTCTCATAAGCCCAAGGAATGGAGCATTATGGGTTATATAATGGATATGAAGACTTATGGCGCACACAACTACTTATTTCAGTTTTAATTTTAATTTGGGTTACAGAGAAGTAAATTTCTGAGAAGTGATTTCAACTGTTTCTAGGCAGATGTGGATTACAGCAGGAATTAAGGAATCTTACTGTGACACTGAGACACTGTGTTTCACAGGGTGTATGAAAATGTTGGGTCACATAATTAAAATTTTTTCAAAAGTTTCCTGACCATAGGAGTCTTCATAGGGATGAAGAGTTTGGAGAATTTTACTGAGTTTTATATGGATCAAGGTAATGTTTGGTTGATGTTGGCCTCTAAACCGACTGATCTGCAAGTGTAAGAATGACTTTTTCCAGAAAGCAGCCAGGATTCCTTATTCAGACAAGACAAAGATCCTGTTGCTCTCCTTCTGTTGTCTCAGCATTTCTGGCTGAAACACAGAAGTGCAAAGAGATACATAACTGCATGCAAAAATAATAGAGGAAGTACACATGATGAATCACAGGTTATTTGCTCCTCAAACCAGCAGGATGTATTTATCCTTGACTGGTTGTGCTGTGCTTTCCAGGACGTAATAAAATCTAGCACAGAATGAGGGGGGCAGGGGACAACTATCTATTAGATTCTACTTTTACTCTATGCCTTGTACTTTTCCATATTACTATATTTATTCTTCGCAAGAACCCGAGAAAGCAGGTATTGTTATGATCCCTGTTGTTTGGATATAGAAATAAGCATCAAGGAGCTCATGGCCATGCAGGTAAATTGTAGAATCAAATTTCCAGTTTAGTCTGGGTCCAAAGCCCACAGCTCTCCCACTGTAGCTTGACTTAATAGGGTTTGCCTCAATATTTGTTAAAAAAATCACTTTTTGAATAAATGAACTAATATCTAGCCACTCTGGCCACTGCAGACAGATCTGTCTGAGATGAAGGGAAAGGATAGACCTGCATTTACTCAAGGCATAGGGCAAAGATCCTTCGTCCTCAGTATTGTGTCTAAGTACATTCGAGTCACCTCTCCTTGTATCTTCTCATATCTATGTGAAACCAGATTGATCCTTCCATCCCCCTAGGAGAAGATGGGGTGGAAACAAGAAAGTAACCTTTTATTAAATGTCTGCTAAACGATAGACAATGGACAGACACTTTTCTATGTTATTTCATGTAATACTCATATCAGCTTTATAAAGTAAGCGTTATTGTCACCATCTTTAGAAATGATAACACAGGCTCGGAAAGGCTAAGGAACTTTCCAAAGATACGTATCTGAAAAGCATGTCAGAATTTGAATCCAGGTCAGTCTGATTCCCAAATTCATACATGCTATTATCACACTGCTTCTCCACAGGAAATTGGGCCTGAATGGGTTATATTAATACAGCATTAGTTACTTTGACATTTTAATGTGCTTTGGATGTTGATTCATAATATTAATTCACAGTATTAATTCATAGTAGTTGTTAAAACATAAGGAAGCCTAGACCCTTGCCTTAATTACTTTGATTTTGGTAATGGGTTCCTCTACAATTTTTTGAGAAAACAGAACAAAACAAGACAGTTTCTACTGCACTAAAGTGTGGAGTTGTAAGTATTGGTGTAAGTGTTCTGCACATGTGTGTGTTGTGTTGCCAAACTGCTTTTTTCAGTATGGTCTTCTCACTCATTTCTTAGCTGAACTACATTATTTTTCCAATCCTTCAAGGCAACAAAACTTACTGATTTGTTTTGGAAGGGCTGGTTAGACTGGCAGTCTCTGATTAAAGACTCAGAGAAAATCACATTATGTTCAATCCACATTTGTGTCTGATAGGCAATTTCTGAAGATGTCTCTGGGGGTAATTACCCAGGGAAAATATAGGCTAGAAAAACCAAGAAATGGGTAGGCCATCTTTCCCCAAAAACCAAAGAAATGAGCATTAACAGAAAGTAAACCAGTAGAGTCAGCGTACCTTAAATTTTAGGGTTCTTGTGATTTAATTAAAACTGGCATTGAGTTTTAAAGAGCATGACCTAAAAAATATTTGTTAGATAAATATATATTAAGGAATTAGAAAATGTAAAGTTGCCACGTGGTTTCATTTCTCCAGATGATGTCTGTGGAAGTTGACTGTTGATAATGATTATAAATGATATAAACCAATAATAATGAATATTAATGGGCTCTTGAGATGTGCTAGGTGGACATGCATTGTTGGAAGTTCTAGCAAATAGCATCTATCCTTCCAAATGATAACAATGACCAAAACTGGGGTGCAACAGAGCAAGCATCTCCTTATCGTCTATACCTGGCTGTCTTCCCTAGTGTATGTTATCTGCCTTGCTTGGGTAGGCCTTGTGGCCTTTGATGCCTGCTCTAACTCTTAAGAGCGTTTTACTGTAGTGTGTTGGATAAGTGGCTGAATTGTCTTTCTGCTCTGTCCCAGAGCTTACTACAGTGTAAAGTCTGTGGCTCTCACTGTTATAAACCATAAGAATGAAATATGCTTTTTAATCAATGAAAGCAAAAGAGGAACAGATGCATTTTCAGGGCTCATGGAGATGGGATGTCATCCTGTACCTTGTAATTGCTCTGGCATCTGCTGGCAGTTTCAAGACTTTTAGGGCACTCTAGCTCTCTCTTTTAGTGGCAGTCACCTGTAGGGAGACACAGCTATTGCCTGTGCTGCGCTGAATGATTCAGCTGTTACTAACTGCGTCTCCTAAGTGTCCAGGGTAGATTTCCTGGGAGGACCTGATTCAACTAGTCATCTCTGCATATAGGAGGTCTTCATTGGGCAGAGCTTTTGACTCAAGTCACTTTCACAGACTCTGGCCAGAAAAAGAACCCACCCCTAGTCCAATAAGTGGTGTCCAGGGAAGGAAGCAAGGTGAAAGGAGTAAAGCATGATTAAAGAAGACTTTGGAAGGGGATATAGGCCTGGCAGGCATTTTGAAGCTCCCAGAAGGGGTTATGACTGTCAGAATAAACTTGTTCAGACATTTAGGATTATTTTTAACACTACAAAATTTAGTCCCACCAAAACTCTACAAAATACAATTCCTCTCATATTCAAATGAGGAGAAAAGCTTTCCAACCTGGGGATGGGCTTTATCCTTTTCTTTACCTCTCTTTTCTTTTGGATTTCTTTCAAAGAATTCCCTTGTAGAGAAAACTCCTGCTGAGGAAAGGATTGAAAACTAGACATGATATCTTGACAAAATGGTACTGTGAATCTGAAGATAAAATTCTGGGAAGCTCCATTCTAGGATTTCCTTTATGGCAGTCACCTTAATTGCATTCATTATCATTCAGTTGTTTCCACATAATCTACAGTTAGTTACACCAGAATCCGTTTCATGGATTCAATTAAAGCATCATCTGGTCATTCACAAACGCTCACTGGATGGTTTCTGTGAACTAGTCAGTGTGTTCTGATGCTGAGATTATGAAGCTGGCTAATCACAGTCCCTTTCTGCAAGGAGCTAACGGTTTGTGAGAGAGTCAAACATCAAGAACTAATTTGGTTTTATAAGTGTTATAGCAGAGGGATATGCCAAGAGCTATGCTACCATGTACAGTTTAGAAGTTGATTTATTTATTATACCAGAATTTATTGAGTTCCAACTCTGTGCTAAATATAGTGCTAGGGGGGTGTAGGGCATGACAAATAATTTTGCCTTCTAGAAGCTAAGAGTCTAGTTGGAGAGAATAATGCACACATGTACACACACCAACGATCAGCAGTGGTGGTTCAAGACAGTATGAGATTAAAATCCAACTATTTATAGTAAATAGAGCCATAGTATTTCAGAGAAGAGATCTTCACAGGCAAGAGAAGTTTCAAAAACCGAATTTCAAATCCCCTTGAATGAGCTCTGAAGGGCAGATGGGACCACAGGACAGAGAGGAGGGATAGGTGTCTAATAAGGGTCGGCAGTGGCGACCAGTGTAAACCTGTTGTTCTTTTCAGACCTGAAGCCCTCTTCTTATAACAAATATTTCCTTTTCTGAAATTAAATTCATTCCATAATGTACATGCACAAGCAATTTAAAAATGAAATTACTTTAAATATAAATATAACGTGCTTACCATAATTTAAAGGAGAAAGAAAGATATAATAAACAGTGCATTTCAATACATAATCCTTCAGCACGACTACACAAGTAGCCAAAATGAAGTAGTCAGATGTTTAACCACTTGTAATAACTAAGACAGAAGTTCAAGGAAGTAAGATTAGAAGCCACGTTGAACAAGAAGTAGAGGAAAATGAAAGAGCAGAGGTACAGTGAACATAGAATAAAAACTAGTGCTAGGGTGAGTAATGGCAGACTAGACCTGTCTATATGTGATGAGAGAAGGAGGGAAATCACCTTAATTGCAGCACAGATAACATGGCAGACAAATTATAGATTGTTGATGTGAGAAAATGAGGAAGTATGGTATTCTTGCAAATGAGCTGGATCTTATCTATCAGTGTGTGTCAAGGTAATTCCCTGTGTTGCCTGGGATGGACGAGACAGAATATTGCAGTAAATAAATTCTATCTTGAAACCACAAGTTGAGGTGTACATTGTGTCTTGAATATCCCCAGGGACTACAGAGACCATCTGCTTTGATAATCAACAGGAAATTAGAGATCTATTGAAAAAAAGAAATAGCAATTCAAGGGACAATACAGAAGTTTTGTGGCAAATCTCTGGGGGATGAAGGGTTGGAAAGAAAGTGAGATTGAAGAATAGCAAGCAGTTTCAAGAAAAAGTTTCAAGTTTAATTTTCATAACATACATAACAAGAAACCATTACACCACAAAATTAAAGTAATATGATTATTAATACAATGTGATGAGATGTTTACATTTCATGTATATCAATTAATATTAATATTTGTCTCAAATCTTCACTGTAAAATATTTGTAAGCACCAAATATTTGCAGCTACAAATGCAGATGGTACAAGTGTGGAACATGGGTTTGCATGCTTGCATTTCGAGACAAGATTTTCTACAATGGTTAGCAACTTTTGAAAAAATTTGAACAAAACCAAAGCATACTATTTTCTTTAAAGCATGATATTTTCATGATTAAGAGGAAGGTGCTGGCCTAAAATATTCTGTGTATATTAACATTGTGCAAAAACCACGTTGTGTTATATATCAAAAAGAGTTGAATCCTAGGCTCAGATATACAAATTATTTTATTTACTTCCGTGAAAATCTGGTGGGATGTTTGGAAGTCATGTAGGATGTGAGCCCAATCTTCCTTGTTTGGCACATGCTCATGTGTTGCACAACATTTAGCAGGACTGTCCCTTGACACTACACATCAATAGCAGTTTCAATCATATGACAGTTAAAAATGCCTGAAAAAAATTGCCAAAATACCCCCATAGGGTTTTCCCATCTCCATTACAAGATGCTGTTACCATGCAACAAGAACAAAAAGGCTTAGGCCAAGTAAAGTTATACTTAAAACTAATGCAGTACAGTGGGTTTGAAGGAGAATGAGGCCTTCTTTTGGGCAGAACCAATTAGCAGAGACTTTAAAAAAAAATTGTTTCTGGG
Organism: Panthera onca; assembly: GCF_046562875.1. Taxonomy (NCBI): domain Eukaryota; kingdom Metazoa; phylum Chordata; class Mammalia; order Carnivora; family Felidae; genus Panthera; species Panthera onca. The sequence continues at coordinate 56,819,838 of NC_138342.1, read as the reverse complement.
AGAGAGCAAACTGGGGGTGGGCAGAGAGAGGAGGACAGAGGATTCTAAGCAGGCTCTGTACTGACACACTAACAGCAGCGAGCCTGATGTGGGGCTCGAGTTCATGAACCATGAGATCATGACCTGAGCTGAAGTCAGATGCTCAGCTAACTGAGCCACCCAGGTGGCCTAGTAGAGACTTTTAAATCCAAGGCCAAAGATTTTATTCAAAAAGTCGTGACAGGGCGCCTGGGTGGCTCAGTCAGTTAAGCATCCGACTTCGGCTCAGGTCATGATCTCGCAGTCCGTGAGTTCGAGCCTGGCGTCAGGCTCTGTGCTGATGGCTCAGAGCCTGGAGCCTGTTTCAGATTCTGTGTCTCCCTCTCTCTCTGACCCTCCCCTGTTCATGCTGTCTCTCCCTGTCTCAAAAATAAATAAACGTTAAAAAAAAAAGTTGTGACAAGTTACTGGAGTTTTTTTAAACTTTTTTTTTTTTGTAATGTTTATGTATTTTTCAGAGACAGAGAGAGACAGAGTGTGAGTGGCGCAAGGGCAGAGAGAGAGGGAGACACAGAATCCAAAGCAGGCTCCAGGCCCTGAGCTGTCAGCACAGAGCCTGATGCGGGGCTCGAACTCACGAGGTGTGAGATCATGACCTGAGCCGAAGTCAGAGGCTTAACCTACTGAGCCACCCAGGTGCCCCAGTTGGAGTTTTTTTTTTTTAAATAAAAACACCAGAAATTTAGTTCTCACAGTTCTGGAGGCTGGGAAATCTGAGATCATGGGGCCAGCATGGCTGCCTTTTCTGATAAGGGCCCTCTTCCTGGTTCACAGCTGGCATCTTCTCATTGTGTGCTCACAGGTGGGAGGGGTAGGGAACTCTCTGGGACCTCTTTTATAAGAGCACTCATCCCATTCATAAGAGCACTCATCTCTTTTATTTTTTTTATTTTTAATTTATTTTATTTAAATCCAAGTTAGTTACATATAGTGTAATCATTGTTCCAGGAGTAGAATTTATTGAGTCATCACATATAACACCAAGTACTCATTGTTATTGAAATGTTTTAATACCTTTAGTTTAAAATTCATTCATCTGTAGTTTTTCATGTTTTTGTAATTGTTATACTATCACAGCTCTAAAGGGTCAAACTCCTTGGATAAAAAACAGTGAGTTTGCAACTTGTATTCACTCACTAGTAGGTGTTTAAGCAGAGTTTGCTGTGGGCATTTGTGGCTAAAATGTCAATTGTAAGGAATGTTCATTTCAGGAATGTCATTCCTGGAATATCATGTCTGCGCACCCCAAACTTCAAATCAGTAACTAGTGGTCATGTAATGAAGGGGGTAGGAATTTTCATTTTGTGAAATTTTTTAGTCTTGCAACGATGCAAATCTTTGTGTCTAAGTTAAGAAAAAAAGAATGTACCCAAGTTTTTCTTGGGACAACCGACCACATTTTTACCCCAAACTTCTCATGGCTTTGTTTGACTTTTCTCCTCTAGTGTCTAGGTCTCTTACTTCATGCTGACTGCCATTATTTAGGGAAATTGAAGCATAAATATTTCAGTATCTTCTAGAGGGTATTGTGGAAGGATTTTCTGATTTTCACAAAGATGTAAGTTATTGTCATAGCCCAGCATGAATACATACCAATCATCTTTCTAGGCAGAGAGTGGATGCTTTTTCTTGAGCCTTGTCCAAGAAATCTGGGATTGGTAATTTCCTGAAGAAAAGTATAGGAGAATTTCAAGGACAGGTATAGTATCTTATTTCTTTTGTTTTTTCCAGTACCTAGCCAGTACATAATAGGCATTCAGTAAGTGTGCTTGGATTGAGTGAATGAGGGAGAAGTGCATACAGAGGTTACTGCCCTTTGTGATTTTCCAGGATTGTTCTCCATTCAGTCTTCTTCTCTAATACCATTTGGTCAGCAGAGGGAGTCCAAGATCCATGTCAGTATCAGAATAAACTAGGGAAATGAGAAAATTTCTAGACATAGAAAAGCAATCATCAAAAAAAGGAAGCATGAGTTTGAAATCGTCAAGAAGGTTTAATTTAACTCTTTCAATAAACTGTTACTCTTAGAATGCTAAATAATCTTGATCTCATGTGGATAATATATTAGAGGGAAATGTCTATTTTTATCTGATTTGAAACATGAAGCTTCCAGAATGTTTAAAGGAGAAAAAGATTGTTTACAACTAATTTTTACTCACATTTCACTGTCTCTACTTTTATCTTTGTATACATAATACATAGAATGTAGGATTCTTAAGGAAAAGGATTTTTGTATTATTTACCAGATTATTCCAAGTACCTGCTATGGGGCACCTGGGTGGCTCAGTCAGTTAAGCATCCGGCTCTTGATTTTGGCTCAGGTCATGATCTCACAGTCCGTGGGACTGAGCCCCCCATCAGGGCTCTGTGCTGACAGTGCTGAGTCTGCTTGGGATTCTCTCTCTTCCTCTTTCTCTGTCTCTTCTGCCCTCACTTTTCCATTCCCTCTCTCTCTCAAAATAAATAAACAAACATTAAAAAAAGCCCTTAATTAAAAAAAAAGAATAGCACCTGGCACATATAGGCATTAAATAATGAAGCTGTTGAATTAGTTAATCAATAATTAAAATTATACTACCATACAGTTTGTGTCATTTAGCATTATATTGTCTATCAATGGATGGATGAATAAAGAATATGTGAGCTACACACACATACACACACACACACACACACGACTATTATTCAGCCATGAGAAATAAAGAAATCCTTCTCTCCTTCCACTGGCAACATGGATGAACAGGATGGCATTATGCTAAGTGAAATAAGTCAGACAGAGAAAGACAAATCCTGCATGGTATCACTTACATGTGGAGTTTAAAAAAAAGTCAAACTCATAGAGAGTAGAAAAGTAGTTGCCAGGGCCTGGGGGTTGGGGAAAATAAGATAGTTTAGTAAAAGTGTTCTAATTTTCAGCTATAAAAATGGATAAGGTCTGATCAACTAATGTAAAACATGGTGATTGTAGTTAACAACACTATATTATATAGTTGAAATTTGCTAAGAGAGTAAAACTTAACCATTCTCAAGAAAGAAAGAAAGAAGGCAGGAAAGAAAGAAAGAAAGAAAAAGATACATATGTGAGGTAAAGGATGTAATTAACTAGATGGGGGGAATTCTTTTAAAATGTATATGTCTACTAAATTACCAGTGTATACTCTAAATATCTTACAATTCTATAGGTTAATTAACCTCCATAAAGATGAAAAAAAATTCAGTATTATATTGTAAGCATTTTCTTACATTGTATTTTTAACATTTCCTTTTATATTTCATTATTTCATTAAATATCCACATAATCACAATTTTATCTATTCAGTAAAATATTCATTTTCCTTTGAGTGAAAATACTACTAGGCCCCACTCCCAGAGATGTTGATTTAATTAGGCTGGAATGGGATCTGGGCATAGATAGCTTGTAAAGTTCACTAGGAAATTTTAATATACAGCCAGGGCCAGCATAGATGCAAGTTACATAGCCAGACTACTTTCCAAAAAGGTTGCACTGATTTACAGCAGAATGTTACACGTAGCACCAGATATTTTCACCAATACTTATCATTATGGTTGGAGATTGTGTGGTCCCCAGCTTCAGCAACACTGGCATCACTTGGAGATAATAAGAAATGTAGCCTCTCTGACTCTTTTTGTGCCCTAGTGAATCAGGATCTAAGCTTTAACAAGATCTTCTGGTCATTTGAACACACATTAAAGCTTGAGATGCACTGATATAATGTCTTTTCTTAATCTGATAAGGCAAAAACAGTAGCTTGTTTTTATTTGAACCTGCTGAAGTTCAATTTTTGAGGTTAAACTTTCTCTTTCATGCATTTATTGTCTGTTTCTGGCTTATCTTTTTAAATTGCCCATTTTCATCCTTCACCTGTTTTAAAATTAGGGTGATTTTCTCAGATGTTTGGATATATGAAGAAGCTCTGATGGCTTAACAAGGGACATGAATGAATTATGAAGTAGAAATCTATTGGCATTGAAATTTAAATCTATCTAGAAGCAAAAGACACAAGAGAGAGATAGGGAAGAATGTCCTGAACTAGGGAAGAATATTTAAACTGATTCTCATTTAAGGCCCTTAACATTTGTATCTCTCCTCTTAGCATTCATCAAATACCCAATCATCCATTCATTTAATACATTTTTAGATTGTCTTTATACGGTATACGGTACTAGTGCTGTGAGTCTGTGTGACCATGTGGAAATCTATTTGCTCATCTTGGGGCCTTATAGTCTATTTGGTCTGGTTACATGTATGCAAAGTTAATTAATAATAAAAAGTTTAGTTTATTATGGCTGACTGAGTGTTAACTGGATGGCTAAGATATTGGAGTCATCTAGGAATTAAGCAATGGGTAGTGGAAGAGAAGGAACTCATATCCATTGAGTCTTATCCTGTATATGTTCTATCTTACTCAATTCTCATGATAACTCCATAACATGGTCAGGATATTTGGATCATAAACCATGTGAAAAGTTGAAGAATGATTGCTATTGGTGACATAGCAAATAAAGTTTATTTGGGGGAGAAAAGAATTATGTAAGAATTCCAATTAAAAAATGGAGAAGAAATGAGGGAAATAGAAATTCTCCATTAGAATCCCACAGTAATTGTTACTGTAGGAGAGATCCACAGATAAATGTTAAAATTAGTGGGTCAAACTTTTACAGAAAAAGATGATATTTGGATAGCCTAAAATCATCTCCCCCAAATATTTAGTAAGGGAAAAGTAGTATATTTATGGTGGAGAAACCTAACAGACACCAGTTCAACATTACATAAGACATACTAATTCCATTTATCCCCTGAAAGATGCACTGAGAAGGGCATATCACTTCTGTGGTATTCTTCCTCAAAATTATAACCTCAATCTGATTCCTTAAAAATTAAAAAATAGAATTACCATATGATCCAGTGATTTCACTACTGTGTATTTACCCAAAGAATACAAAAACACTAATTTGAAAAGATACATGCACCCCTATGTTTATTGCAGCATTATTTGCAATAGCCAAATTATGGAAGCAAACCAGGTGTCCATCAATAGATGAATGGATAAAAAAGATGCGATATATATATCATATATATATATATATATATATGATATATATAATGGGATATTATTCAGCCATAAAAAGAATGAAATCTTACCAATTGCAGCAATATGGATGAAGCTAGAAGGTGTAATGCCAAGTGAAATAAGTGATTCAGAGAAAGACAAATGCCATATGATTTCACTCATGTGTGGAGTTTAAGAAACAAAATAAATGAACAAAGAAAAAAAGGGGGCAAACAGAACAACAGACTCTTAAATATAGAGGACAAACTGGCACCTACCAGAGGCAAAGTGGGTTGGGGGATGGGTAAAATAGGTGAAGGGGACTAAGAGTACATTTACAGTGATGAGCACTGATTGTATAGAAATTGTTGAATCACTGTATTGAATACCTAAAACTAATATAAAGCTGTACGTTAATTATACTGGAATTAAAAAATAAATTAAAAAAATTATAACCTCAATCTAATCACAAGAAAACGTCAGAAAAAACCCAGTTGAGGGATAGTCTACAAAATACCTACCAATACACTTCAAAGGGTTATTAAAGACAAGGAGAGCCTAAGGAATTGCCCCTATAGGAAGAAGCTAAGGAAACATGACAACAAAATGAAATGTGGGATTTGAATTAGATCTTGGAACAGAAGAAGAACAGTAGTGGAAAAACTGATAAAATCCAAATAAAGTCTGTAGTTCAGTTAATAATATTGTAGTAATGTTAATTTCTTAGTTTTAAAATCATACCATAGGTGTGTAAGATGTTATATGAACCTGGTTGAAGAATATATGGAAACTCACTCTGTGATTCTTCTCTAAGTCTAAAATTTTTTCCAAAAAATTTTAAAACATAAAAAAACCTGTTTATACTGAAAAAGAAAAAGTTTAATTCTCCCTCTTCATCTTGATTCAGTTCTCAACATATGGCTGCAACCAAAACCTTCTTTACAAAAAAGAGGAAATGAAAAAAATAAATGTGATTAGGTTTTCCTTTTGTAAAGAGTGATCATTTCTACTATGGAACAGAGTTCTTGGCTGTTTATAGTCACTCCTTCATTGTCAGGTCTGCAAAGCATTGTTCCTGTGAAATGAAAATTGTGCAATATACTGAATCTCTCTTGGCATAAGCATTTCTGGAACATCTTTTCACAATCAATAGAGTTTCATCTTGGATATCAGCTAGTCCAGCCTGCTTATTTTCATTTCATAGTTAGGATGGAAATAATACTACATGTTTATATGTTACTTTATACTTTTAAAAGCAGTTTTATATTTATATCTCACTTAATGCACACCAGCTGTAAGTGATAGGGCAATCATAACTGGCATCCCTGTTTTATAGATTTCAAAATACAGGCTGTAGGATGTTCACCAAATTCTAAGGCCACAGTTAATTATTGGCTGGCACTCTTTTCCACCTTCCTGAAACTTTCCTATTCTCTCTGAAAGTGAAAGTGGACAGTCAAATTCTCTTTCCCTTGCAGGTCAGAAAACAGGGTAATCCTTATGTAATAATAATAATTAATAATTAATAGTTAATAATAATATCCAGCCTTTATTGCATTCTTACAATATGCTAGAGGGTTTGCCGAATGTTTTTAAATAGATAATCTCATGCAATTTTCTTTATGATTTTACAAGCAGGTGGAAGCAGATGTGGAGGTGATTGGCATCTGATTGGATATGATTAGCAGGAGAAGAGGGAAACATAAAGGGTCATGATGGTTATAAGCTTTGGCAATATGGAATATGGTGGTACCATTAACAAAAACAGGGTGCAGAAAGAAGAATATGAAGTAAGATGACTTCTTTTTTTTGTATATGCCACGTGTATACTCTGAACTTACAGTGTGCCCCTTACTTGACTTCTTTAAAGTACTTAGAATAATTTGTTATGATTTAAAAAATTTACATGTGCATGCTATTGTAATGGAACAGAGACTGAGATTTGATTAGACAAGAGAATGTAAACTCATAACTTTCAGCAGATCCATCTAATAGCCACTTGCCTGGCATGGTGTGAAATCTTCCCTAAGCATGTTTCTGAGGATTGCATTGGTGCAACTAGCTTCAATTAGCGTGGGGAGACATTCCTTTGAAAAGCAAATCAGACTGCAATTACAGTGTGTGGGGCAGACGGGGCGTGGAGGGGGTAAATGATTGATAATTAACTAGGAGAAGCTTGCTGACACAAAGTCTGATTTGAACAATGATAAAGAAACATGCCTATAGTTATTACAGAATATGAGTTTTCTCTCTCTGTAACCCCACAACTACATCCCTCAGAGTGGGAGAGGGTGGGGAGAGATAGTATGTTACTGAGCAATCTTACGTTAGCTGATGAAGCACATACACAATACCCACAAGAATGTACAGAACAGTCCTTCAGGTCAGAGTCAAGTCCTACAACAAGGGCCATGGGTACAGTCAACCCTGTCTGTTACTCACAGATAAGAGTCCCTCCATCTCTCATGGAAATAACCGTTTATGATTCCATATTGCTTTATACTAGGAGAAAAACCTACTTGGACTTAAATATATTCTATGGCCTTCAGGTTCCTTTAGTCTAGGGTTCCACTTTTTTTTTTTTGTTCTAAGTTTCCAGAGCCAGTTGTTAGTTCCACCTGATTCCCCACTGGATGGGGCTAACTGAGGAGGGTTTCATCTCATGGTGAGGGTCTATGAGCCAGCTAGACCTTTCACACTGTCAAAAAGGACCACACCTTAGTCTTTCAGTTGACATTATTCCTAAAAACTCTCTCCTCTGTTTCCTTCCTTCTCTTACCAAATCCCTCTTCTGTTACCCTTGGTATATATCATGTCACAGACATGGGGAGGAAGGAAGGAAAAAAAGGCCAAATATCATCCCACTGATACCAGTTTTCAGGTGGGGAGAAGGAGGAAAAGAAGGTCACAGTGATAGGGAATTCTATTTTCACTTTTTATAGTGGTAACAGAGATAATTAAAGATTTTGTTAAGGTGCAAAATCCCTTTAAGAATGTTAAAGGATTGATTACATAAGTTATGGTTAATTGGTAAGGTGGAATACAATTTAGACATTAAAAATATGGAGTTTTTGGCAAAATAATGACAGGGAAATATTTATGATATATAGTTAAGGGGAAAAAGCATGTTATATCATACAATATGTTACTGTGGAGATAATTCAGCTTTGTGAAAAAAATACACAAAATATGTACAGAAAAAAGCGACTAGAAAATATTCATGAAAGTGTTAATGGTAGTATTACATAAATGGTAAAATTTGGGTGACTGATTTTCCTAGAATTTTCTGCGTTTAGAAAATTTTCTGTTTGCTTCTTCTCTAAGATAAAGTCACAAGAATCAGCTGGTGACTGGCTGAAAATCTCTTTATTGGAAAGTGCACAAGCTCCAAATTACAGTGGATATTTTGACAGTCAGTCCTGGCATGATTTTGTTTACTTTTAAAATGAAAACTAATGTACACATTCAAAGTACACAGAATAACTACTGTAATATTTAGAGTTCATTTTGTACATATACAAATTCACACACCCTCCTTATCAAAGTCTTGTTAGTTTTTTTCTGATTGAGGACCAGAAGGGACCATTAATGCTTAATATTTGAGATACCAGATGTGTCATATTTCTAATGAATAATCACTTCTCATTTGATATTGGATGAGGTACCGTGTGGAATTGTTCCCACTTGATCAGAATTAGCAACTGAGCCTCAGATTAGAAGAACAGGGGCTGAGCATTCACATTCTTCGTTTCCAGGAACCATCAGGTACCAGGACTAGCTGCTTCCTTGAGCACTCTACACCTTTTGATTGTTAGTAGATCTCCCTCCCTGCCCTCCCTGCCAAAGATACTGTGGAGTGGGTTAGGAATAAACACCAGAAATGGATTTCTGGTTTCCATAATGATAGATTAAGTCGTTTGGACAGATTCTGTCTGCTGGAGAAAACAGAACATGTGAATGATACATTGAAAAAAGTTTAAACCATCAAAGAGTTAATGTCCTAGTGAGGAATTACTAGGCCAAGATCCAGAAGGGGATTGGAAATCTAGAGAGGAGAGTCCAACATTTGGAATCATTTTTGCGCTGGAGCTGGTGGCTAATCTGGAAGTGACCAACCTGCACGTTCAATAGGGCTGCTAGGTTTGAGGGGCAACAGTCAGAGTCTAGGGCCCACCAAAAGTGGGAGCCCTAGAGAGCTACCATCTGCTATTGTTAGGGCCCAGTAAGGGTGAGCCAGAAGGAAGTCAGTTCTGGAGAAATTGAAGCCCAACTTTCCATTATCTGAGTAGACCAGAAAAATCTCAAACTCTAAAATTGGGTTAAGATGATCCAAATTGACGTTCCCCTGGGCTCCTGGCAGAGGCAAACAAAAATGCTCTCTGACCTTAATTGTTTCTGCACAAATTTTTAGAAACAACATCTGATGTGCTATCCAAGATAACTTGATTCAATAGGGGGCAAGACCTCATGAGTAAGAAAGAGAAGAAAAACCAAATAGGAGAGATCAAAGTTGAAACAAGATTACTAGGATTATACTTTGCTTTGAAAAAACCAAAGCTCAAAAAACTTATCAGGAAACAAGAAACTATAAGTATGGTATAGCAGATTTCAAAAAGAGCCAAACAGAAATTTGGAATTGAAAATGTCAGTCAACAAAATTATAAAACAATAGATGGGTTTAACTGCAGATTAGCTACAGCTGTAAAAAAACCCACAGCAACCTAATAAGTGAAACATAGGTCAGAAGGTTAGAATGTAGGGTGACAATGAAGGTTTTTAGAAATACATATTGACAGGGGCACCTGGGTGGCTCAGTTGGTTGAGCCAGCTCAGTTGGTTGGCTGAAGTGTCTGACTTCAGCTCAGGTCATGATCTCATGCCTTGTGAGTTCAAGCCCTGTGTCAGGCTCTGTGCTAACAGCTCAGAGCCTGGAGCCTGCTTCGGATTCTGTGTCTCCCTCTCTTTCTGCCCCTCTCCCACTCACACTTGTGTGTGTGTGTGTGTGTGTGTGTGTGTGTCTGTAAAAAATAAATAAATTTCAAAAAAAATTTAAAAAAATTAAAGAAATACATATTGACATTCAGAGGTTACCCCCAGGGTATTGAGGATACAATTTGTAACATGAATGTGTCCACCCAAACCAGTGATGGCTATCCACCTTGAATGGTAGTGGGGAAGGAGCAGGATTATCTGTGCAGAAGGTGATGTGTGTTAGCACACAGAAAGTGTGCTAACTTCCATTCTTTCCATGATTGCCTTCTATGACTTTTCACATTGTTCTATTCTCAGATGCACAAGGACACTACAATAGACTGGTAGGCTCTTTGGGTTCTAAAAATGTTTAATAGATTCTGGAAAGGACATAAGTATACTACTTGTTGAGATGTTCTTATATGTGATGTTTTCTTGTGGTTATAAATTTAAGGGAAGTTTAATTCAAACTAGTTGTTCTTTTCTTTCTTTTTAAAGTTAAAAAATTTTTTTTTAAAGTTTTTATTTAAATTCCAGTTAGTTACCATGCAGGTAATAATAATTAGTGTACAAAATAGTGATCAACCCTTCCATATAACACCCAGTGCTCATTACAAGTGCACTCCTTCATCCTTATCGCCTGTTTAACCGGTGCCCCCACCTACCTCCCCTCTGGTAACCATTAGTTTGTTCTCTATAGTTAAGGGTCTGTTTCTTGGTTTGCTTCTCTCAAGTTTTACTCTGAAATGAATACTTCTTGCAATTATTTGTCCTATGTGTTGGTCTAACATCTGTCACACAGTCGTTTCATGCTAGGTATGTGATTTTAGTTTTACAAATTTAAAGTTTTAATTATGTTAATAATAATAAAATTTCAACTTCTGTTTCCTTAGTTCCATTGAGTTTCTTGAATGTGGCTCCTAATGTCTTAGGTTAGATGTTTACTGGTGAGGTCTGTCAATATCTCACTGGGAGAATGAGTCTGCATTTTTACAGCTCTTTTAGGATGATTTCTTTTCCTGACCTGCAGAGGTCTTCCTACCCAAGGGATACTTAGTTGGAGGAGTTATGGAATATTGTTTCCTCCTTTCCAAATCACTCCCATTGTAGAAGGTATCAATCACTTATTTATTTCGCTCATACGTTCTCTGATTTTCCTTAAGTGTTGTCCTTCCTCAACCTTCTTCCTGAGTTCATGGGTTCTAACTTGGATTTTATGAATAGCTATCAGATTTGAGACTAAATTTGTTTCTAAAAGTGCCCTGTTCCCCTGAAACAGCTATTGCTCTCTTTTCCTTGGCTTGAGTTGGTTCACTACACTTCTGGTTTTTCGGTCTCTGGACCACCAGGGGGAGGTATTTTCTATCCTTTGGCCTGATAATTTCTAGCAAATCATATCAATTGCAAATATTGTGGGCTAATAATTTTTTATTTTTTATTTTTTTGAGAGAGATGGAAAGAGTGAGAGTGGGGCAGAGAGGCAGAGGGAGAGAATCTTAAGCAGACTCCACGCCCAGTGCAAAGCCTTACATGGGGCTTGATTTCATGACCCTGGGATCATGACCTAAGGAGAAATCAAGAGTCAGAAGCTTAACTTAGTGAACTACCCAGGTAGCCCTGGGCTAATATTTTAAAATACCAACAAATGTTTAGGAATCTTTAAAAAAAATTGATAGACCCTTAAAAAAAAGGTCTTAGGTTTAAAGAAAAATTGAACAGAAAGTAAGGAAATTTCCCCTTTGTCCTCTTTCCCACCCCAACCATTGATCTCATTACTAATATCTTACATTGCTGTGGTGCATTTGTTACAATTGATCCAATACTGATATATTTTTATTAACAGTTTTCCATAGTTTACATTAGGGTTCACTTTTTATGTTGTAGATTCCATGAGTTTTGATGAACAAATGTCTAATGACATGTTATCTATCATCTCAGTATGATACAGGATAGTTTCATTGACCCTCTGTGCTCCACCTAGTAATCCCTCCCTCCCTCCGAACGTCTGGCCACCCTGATCTTTTTACTATCTCATGGTTTTGCCTATTTCAAAATGTCATCTGGCAGGAATCATATAGTATGTATTATGCACAGATAGGCTTCTTTCACTTTGCAATACGCACTTAAGTTTCCTTCAAAAGGTGGATTTTTCATGGCTTGATAGCTGAATAATACTTCACTGTTTGGATGTCCCATAGTTTGTTAATCAGTCTTCTACTGAAGGACATCTTGGATGCTTCCAAATTTAGCAATAATGAATAAAGCTGCTATAAACATTTGTATGACGATTCTTCAGTTTTCAACTCATTTAGGTAAATACCAAGAAGTACAATTGCTGGATCATTTATTTAAGAGTATGTTAAGTTTTGGAAGAAACCACAAACCTGTCTTCCAAAGTTGGCGATACCATTTTGCACTCCCACCAGCAACAAATAAGAGTTCCTGTTGCTTCACATACTCCCCAGCATTTGGTGTTATCAGTGTTGTGGATTTTAGCCTTTCTAATAGGCATGTAGAGGTATTTAGTTTTTTCTTAAATTTGTAATTTCATGCATATGATGTTGAACTTTTTATCTTTTTAATATATTTATTTGCCATCTATATATCTTCTTTGGTGAGATGTCTGTTCATATTTTTGTCCATGAAAAAAAATTGTATTGTTGTCTTATTGTTGAATTATATAAGTAGTTTGTATATTTTGGATAATAATGCTTTATCAATTTTGCTACTATTTTCTCCCAGTCTGTGGCTTTTTTTTTTCATTTTTCTAACATTATCTTTGCAGAGCAGAAATTTTTAATTTTAATTTTAATTAAAAAATTGTTAATGTTTATTTATTTTTGAGAGGGAGAGAGGGAACAGGGAGCGGGCAGAGAGAGAGTGAGACGTAGAATTTGAAGCAGATTTCAGGCTCTGAGCTGTCAGCATAGAGCCTGATGCAGGGCTTGAACCCATGAACCATGAGATCATGTCCTGAGTTGAAGTAAGATGCTTAACCAACTGAACCACCCAGGGACCCCTTTAATTTTAATTTTAATTTTAATTTTAAATTTAATGGACTTTGGGTTTTCTTCTTCTTCTTTTTTTTTTTTTTTTTTTTTTTTTTTGTTTGTTTGGTGTTGTATCTAAAAAATCATCCCTATACCCAAGGTCACCTAGATTTTATGCTCTGTTATATTCTGGGTAAATTTAGGTATATAAGTCATTTTGAGTTAACTTTTGTGAAAGTTGTAAGATCAGGGTCTAGATTTGTTTTCCTTTTCTTTTCTATTTTGTTTTATTTATTTATTTTTTGCATATGAATGTCTAGTTTTTCCAGCACCATTTGTTGAGAGGATCATCCTTCCTTATTTCTGACATTTTTTGTATCTTATATGACAATGATTTTATAGTATCTTTTTTTTAATGTATAGAGAATAAAAAGATAGAAAAGAATAGAAAGATGATTTGGTCTTTCCTGTAGCATTATTGAGAAAATTTTATCTTTGGAAATTTAAAAAAGTTTCTTCCAACTTTATAACTTATGCAAACCCAAGTTCAAATCTAGGTTCTCTGTGACCTTGGACATGTGACTTATACTAAGCTTTAGATTTCCCATAGGTTAAAAGGAATTTTACTTTAAAACGGGTGGCTCTTCTTAAATCTAGACTTGCACTGTCCAATGTGGTAGCTACTCATCACCTGAGGCTATTGAGCCCTTGAAGTGTAACTAGTTTAAATTGAGATGTAAATGTAAATTCTCATTTGATTCCAAAGATTTAGAAACCAAAAAAAAAAAAAAAACCCAAAAAACCAAAACCAAAACCAAAACCAAACCAAAGCAAACCAAAGCAAACCAAAAGCAAAAACAAAAACAAAACCGAAGAGATTTTTGTTTGAGTCTAAGATAGACTATTAATTTTTTATGTTGCATATATGTCAAAATATGCTATTACATATATATGTTGTGTTAAATAAAATGCATTATCAAAAATTTTTAAAATTTTTAAATTTTATTTTTTTTAATGTTTTATTTATTTTTGAGAGAGAGAGAGACAGAGAGACAAAGCATGAGCAGGGGAGGGGCGAGAGACAGGGAGACACCGAATCAGAAGCAGACTCCAGGCTCTGAGCTGTCGGCGCAGAGCCCAACAGGGGGCTCAAACTCACAAACCCTGAAATCATGACCTGAGCTGAAGTCAGGTGCTTAACCGACTGAGCCATCCAGGTGCCCCAAAATGCATTATCAAAATTAATTTTACCTACTTCTTTTTACCTCTTTTATGTGGTTACTAGAAAATTCAAAGTGACCTATATGGCTCATTTAATATTTTTGCTGGATGGCATTTCTTTAGACTTTGGTATCCATTATCATGTCAAGAGTAAATTAGAATTCAGTTTTCTAAAAATATTCTGTTTTGTACTTCCTAAATAGAATGCCCTAAGTATATATTATTTCCCTCTTCTTTGGGCTCCAAGAAGAATTTGTCATCTAAAAAAAAATTTTTTTGACGTTTATTGATTTTTGAGACAGAGAGAGACAGAGCATGAACAGGGGAAGGTCAGAGAGAGAGAGAGAGAGAGAGAGAGAGAGAGAGAGAGAGGGAGACACAGAATCTGAAACAGGATCCAGGCTCTCAGCTGTCAGCACAGAGCCCGATGCGTGGCTCCAACCCACAAACCGCGAGATCATGACCTGAGCCGAAGTCGGACGCTTAACAACTGAGCCACCCAGGCACCCCTTGTCATCTAGAATGAAGTAGATATTATTACATTTTGCCTTTTAATGAGGACATAAAAAGGATTAATGTAAACATAACACAAAGCACAAGGAAAGGAGGGCAAAGCACATGTCTAGATCTAGGAGACAGAGGTGGGTTTATAATAAAGCTAATGAAATTCAAGTTCACGCTGCAGTGCTCTTCACTTGTATGGGTTCCTTCCCAGCCCCTGAGAGGAGAGGAGGTTAATAATGTGCTCACAGAGTCTTATGTTTTGCAGCTCTTGAAATAGATATTTTAACCACAACCAGTGAAAAACATTTGACTCTCTCACCTTGACTTTCCTTTCATCTTACTCTATCTTGTGTCAAATAGCATTGGGGTGATCACAGGGATTTTGGGGACGGGCCTAAGGAAGGTTGATTTAGGGTCATATTGAATTTGGGTTTAGTGGGGTATATTTATATGGGTTGTGAATAATTAAGTTGCTCTGGTTGTTTCATTTCGCACATGGCTCTTGGGAATACTCCTAACTGTCCTCCCCACCCCTGCCCCAGAGACTCAACCCACCAAATTTTGGGACACCAAAGTGAAGGCAGTATGAACTTGTCTTGTGGTGCTTGGAAGCAGAAGTATGTGGTAAGGGAAGAAAAAAAAAGTTCTGTATGATGTTTAAAGACAGAGACTGGTCTGCGGAAAATTTTACCGATCAGACTGTAAAGTTGACAGCAGGTTTCAGCTTTCACTGGTGCTTTGTTGAATGGGAAGATCTCAATTGCCAAGAATAGATTTAATACTGCAGCACATACAATTACATATTTACTATAGTTTTTTTTTTTTTCTTTTTTGGTGGGAATTGAACGAAACTGATTGTATCAAAACTACTGTGTTTGTAGAATAAGAATGAGAAGACCTGTGTGTGAAGTCACACACCTGTGATAGGTCACCATATATTTTCAATATAATTCCAGGGAGAAGATTAAAAAAGAATGGATGCTACAATGCTCAAAGTTGTTCTCAAAGTTTGGTGATGATCCTTGGGGGTCCCTGGTATCCTTTTGGTACATCAGTGAGTTAAAATACTTTTGTAGTGATACACAGATTATATTTTGCCTTTCCATTCTCATTTTCTCAAAGTATTCAGTGGAATTTTGAGCAGTTATGTATGTGATATTACGACAGATACATACAGATTGAATGCATAAGTAGGTATGAGAATCCTATCTTTTTTTTTTTTTTTTTTTTTTTAAGTAGGCTCCACACCCAGCATGGGACTTGAGCTCACAACCCCTGGAATCAAGAGTCGGATGCTTTACCGACTGGGCCAGCCGGATGCTCCGAGAATTGTATCTTTTGTTAAGTCAGACATGAGAGAAATTTCAAAGATAAATCCACTCTTCTCACTACATTTTCTTAATTAAATAAGGCTTTCTCATTAATAAAACAGTATTTTCATTATTTTTATTTTTTTAAGTTTATTTATTTTGAGAGAGAGAGAGAGAGAGAGAGAGAAAGAGAGAGGGAGAGGCAGAGAGATGGGGGGAGAGAGAGAATCCCATCCTCACTGTCAGTGCAGGGCCTGATGTGGGGCTCAGACTCACGAACTGTGAGATCATGACTTGAACCAAAGTCAGATGCTTTGGGCACCCCAAAAACAGTATTTTTCATGTAAAAATATGTTATTTGTACCAACATGTAATTTATTTATTATTGATGTCTTTAAGTGAATGGATAACTAAACATTTTTAATTTCATATATTCTTAATCTCTATTGTCAGGAGCACACTGTATACACTGTATGTTAGCCAACTTGACAATAAATTATATTTAAAAAAATAGAAAAAAAAGAAAAGATGTAGAGAAATATTGGTAGAAGTACATCCACATGGCCATTTTAGATAATAATTTGCCAATATATATCAAAATTTTAAATATTAAAAAGCATATCCTTTTATCCAGTAATTCACTTTCAGGAATCCATCCTCTAGAAATTCTGGCTCTGGGATGCCTGGGTGGCTCAGTTGACTAAGCATCTGATTCTTAATTTCGGCTCAGGTCACAAACTCAGTTTGTGAGTTTGAGCCCCACGTTGGGCTCTGTGGGGACAGGGTGGAGCCTGCTTGGGATTCTTTCTCTCTCCCTCTTTCTCTGCCTCTCCCCTGCTTGTGCACTCTCTGTCTCTGTCTCTCTCTCTCAAAATAAATAAACTTAAAAAAAAAGTTTTCAATGATCAATTACATGATAATTCCATTAGGTCCTCATTTAATTTTGTTGAAAGCTAAGAACAAGAAACTACTGAGTTGCAAAAGGTTATTTTCATTCTCAACATCAGCACCAATATTTGAAATTCTTTGTTATGTATCTTGGAGGTGTTCTATGACAGAGCAATTTCCCACAGTGAGATTGGTGGTAGGTGAGACAGTCCTTTTTTGGGTAATGTTGGGAAAGAGACTATGTAAGGAGAGAAGGAGAGAA
This sequence comes from Panthera onca, assembly GCF_046562875.1. Lineage (NCBI taxonomy): Eukaryota > Metazoa > Chordata > Mammalia > Carnivora > Felidae > Panthera > Panthera onca. The sequence goes on along the minus strand of NC_138342.1, from coordinate 56,802,581 downwards.
GGAAGAGGAGACATGTTCTCGATCAAGGTCAGTCTTTGCAAAACACACATGTGGGGGTTAAGAATGGAGATGTCACCCTCAAAACCATCTGTTTGTAGCCCTTGGAAAGTCTTCATGTTCCTGCAGGAGTAGCATGCTCCAGGAAGACACCCGGTCTAGATTGTCTAACTGGTAATCATACAACTAAACTGATAATTAAAGCACAGAGAGGAAGGATAGGGACAAAGGGTGGATCTCAAAGGACAGATAATTTCAATTGGTTACAAGGCTACTAAAAGTTTATAGTGGTGTAGAGTTCGCAGAGCACTTTTATGCACTATCTACTTGTGTAAACCTTGTGGGACATTTATAGCAGGGTTTTTTGCTCCCATTTTACAGATGAGAAAAATGAGGCTAAGAGAGAATGTGTTCTTTTTTTTTTTTTTTTTTTTTTTTTTTTTGATAATGGGTCATCCAGGAAACCATTTGATAGCTCTTTTAATTAGTATCACATGGCACTAATGGAAAAATAGTTTTGGAAAATTCAGTCTTGATTTACTCAATTTGGCCATGAACACTTTGACAGTTTGTAAGTATATTATTCATACTCTGCAAATCTGAAACATTGTGGCTAATAAATGGTCAGCCATTAGTAAATCTTTAACCACCTGAAAAGCTTATCATGGCATATATATTTGGATTTGTTCCACACTGATGGGGCTGAGTCAAGCATAGTGAGAGATGCTATGAAACCTATCCATGTTTTCCCTTTGTGGGGCTCTATTGTGGTTTCTGTGAATCCTTTCCATTCCTTCCCACTCTGAATGAACTGTGGTGGTCTGAGTTATAAACTCATTCAGACTAACTTCTACCTTTTAGATGTGTGGAGCAAGAGAATCACTTTTAGTGATTACTTCATGTCATTTCTCACTTTTAGATATACCAAAATAAAGCACTAAATGCCAAAATCCCTAACTCTGTATTTAAGCAACTTGAGGACAGGCAGTGTGATTTACAATTCTTTGTTTCCACTTCATATTTTGGGAGTGCTTGTAGAAAATTAAAGCTGTGGCTCTTATGGGAGAGAGTGGGTAACAAGTTGGTTGTGAGGAAATCAGAAATTATCTTTACATTGCTCAATATCCACTCCGTGACTGCAGTGCCTCCTACTCCAAAGAAAGCCCTCCATCTGGAACATCATCTAAGTCCTGATGTAATGCAGTTTCTGAAAGGGTCCCACTTTCTTCTCTCCCCAAAGAAGAAAAAAATTCAGTTTCAAAATATATTTAATACGTATACTTTCCAAGTCCAAGGTGGCATAACGTTACATTTCAAAGACAAATTTATCCATTTGTTTTCAGAAGTCATTATTCTCCAGGAAGAATATATTTTCTGAAACTTCAAGAAAGTTAGGTAAACTAAGAGTTTCTTCTGATACTCTCTAGTGTGTCTCCATCTATTCCATGATATGATCAGTGAAAAAGATTTGCATTTGAGGCGGCTTAGTTGAAAAAAAATTGAAACAGCTTACTGATTTCCTGGAAGAAAACAAAACACTTTTTAAATGTAGGTAAAAGCATATTGGATTGAAACATTTTTACTTGAGATCAAAATTTCTTTTCTAGGAGTATCCATCTCAAATCATTGTTTTGCTCTTTCCAAGGACATTTGGTTCCAGAGATCTGTACATGTTAAATGATTATTTCTGCTTGTTGGTACTTAAAGAGCTTAGTTTTGCAACATTTCTTAAGTCCCATCTCAAGATAATGGCACATATGTTCACCTACTGTGCTAAATCCTATCTATTACTATGACTATTACTATAGACAGGAAGTATTACTGCTTCCAACACTAGGTTAAGAAGGTTCTGTGTCTCATCTATGATGGGTGAGTGGACAAAAGTATCATGATTGATTAACTGTGACTGCTGCAGGCCTGCAGTGTGTTTGGGAGTCAGAGGGAGGTGAGAAAGGGAAAGGACAGTCTGTTTCCAAATACTCCCAGATCAGACCTAAGATAGAAAGTATGTTATGCCAGCAACTAAATGTCTCCTTTCTGGGTTGATACAATAGAATTGGTGGCCCAATAAAAATACTCCCTCACAGTACTGGAACCAACTGTGAGTGTTAGGTACAGGGGATCCCTGGTTTTATTAGGATCTGTATTTGTCGAGGCAAGACAACTCTGCTCCCACCCTGCAGATGACTTTCACAAAGCATTTTCCTGGCTCAGAGTATTTACCATTTGGCGGCCCTGTGGTGGTTTCCTGGGTAGTGTGCATGCCCCTTCGGATGCCTGCAGGGGCCGTCACTTCAAAGTCATCATCTGTGTCACTAGGAGTTGGAGAGAAGCCTTCTGAGGTTCCCTGGATGGCAGGATTCATTCCTGCTTGCCCTGCAGGAAGGATTCCATTCTGGGCATCTGGATTAGCTTGACTGTTGGGCAGGATGGATCCTGGGAACAGGGGCTGGAAAATGAGGCCTGTGAAGATTTGTGGGGCCATTGGCTGGAATGAGGAAGGGAAAATGCAAACAAAGTCAAAAGACACATTTTAATGCTGGTCAACCAGTCTTTTCTCCTTTGAGGGTAGCAAGTTGAGGTAGGAAATGCAGGACCAGAAGGGTAGAGTCAGACAAGATAATCAAGATTTGGCATTCCTTAGAGGAAATGCCTCCTTCTTTTGAGCAAGGCTGATGCTGGTTTTGTGACTACAATTCCATGTTGTATCTGAAAGGACACGTCAGAATCAAGCCAGTCATGGGAAAAGGAATAATGAAAAATTTGTTCATCTCAGGTGTACATGGAGATAGAACTAAGGCAGAAAATCCATACTATTATGCTGGGCTTTCTCTCTGCTATTAACCTAAATTATAGTCTTTCTTTTGCCCAAAAGTTTTTAAAGTAATTTAAGATACTAAACATTAATGGAAAAATTAATCCAAGTAGTCAATCAATCCTCATCTCATGGTTGGCATCTCTTCAGGTTTCTTTTGATTTATTTTTCAAAGGCATTGGAATATTCAGTTAGAAATATTTCTCTTGTCATTTCAACCACTTCTTTATTCCTTGAGGCTACTCAACAGAATTCCTATGGATAGGTCTGTCAATGATTTGCACACTGGAAATAAATGTTGCTGCCTGCATTTATTTTTTTTCCCCTGGAAAAAATTACTGTAAGAATTTCCTCCTAAGAAAAAATAATTTAGTATAAACTGGATTTGGAGAGAATTCAGGCGGGACTTGTTCTCTGAAACCCCTTAGCTCTGATAATGTTGACATTGAGTAAGAAGGGTTGAGGGCTCATAATTAAGATACAGGTCATTTTCTTTGAGCATAGTTCTTAATTGTAAGTTTGTATAAGAATGGCCTGAGGGGGGCGCCTGGGTGGCTCAGTCAGTTAAGCATTTGACTTCGGCTCAGGTCATGATCTCACAATTCATGAGTTTGAGCCCTGCGTCAGGCTATGGGCTGACAGCTCAGAGCCTGGAGCCTGCTTTGGATTTTCTGTCTCCCTCTATCTCTGCCCCTCCCCCACTCACACTATGTCTCTCTCCCTCTCAAAAATAAACAAACATTAAAAAAAAAAAAAAAAAAAGAATGGCCTGAGAAGTTTATTTAAAAGGTAGTTCCTAGGCTTTATTGTTAGAGAGATTCTGATTGAGCTATTTTAGGGAAGAATCCAGAAATCTGCATTTTTTTTTTATCAACACCCTGAGTTGTTTGATTTGCGAGCCAACACTAAAGTTTTTGAAAACACTGTCTTAGATTTACCAGGTACTGAAACCAGAATTAGACTTATGGCAGATGAGAGACAGAAATAGAACACAGATGTTTTCAAGCTGGGGGTCATGGCCTCCATAGATTTGAAATAAAGAAGGCAGTAATGCCCATCATTAAAAAATAAGATAAAAAGAATAGACTATAAATTACCAAGTGCATTCTCTACAGTAAGGGTAAATACTATTTCATGAAGTGTGTCTGTGTGTGTGCATGTGTGTATGTGTGTTGTGTTAGCTGCATGAAAAATATAGCTGTTACCATGAGTTTTACTGAAAAAAAGTTTGAAAACCACTGGTATAACGGATCGAAAAATGGCTTTTGATCCGAATATACTGTTTCTTGACCTTGGGACCTAAGGTGCTTGGGTTCTTTGAGCCTCAGTCTTGTTACCTATAAAGTTGTGTTACAACTCTGTTCTTTGTGTTCTTGTGGACTGGCTGGCTCAGTCCGTAGAGCATGCAACTCTTGATCTTGGGGTTGTGAGTTCAAGCCCCACTTTGGGCATAGTTTACTTAAAAATCTGTACTTTGTCACTTGGTGTGAATTAAAGGCAATGTATGTAAAAGATCTACCAAGGTACCTGTTACACAGAATTGGCTTAATGACTGGTAGATGTGGATGTTCTATTGTTGCAGAAAAGCCCCATTACTTTATTTTATTTGTGAACAATCTAGCAAATCTCTACCTTTTTCATAAAAGAAAGATTTCAAAGAAACCTGTCTTCCAAGATACTGCCTCAACTCTTAACTTCAGTGTCATGTTTAGATACCGCATTAATTCAAGTCATTTTTTTTCTGACATGACTTAAGGGGAAATGTATAGAAGTGTCTAATAATGGCAAGATGAGTTTCATTTAGGTTCAGCCCTCTAGTTATTTCTGTGGATAGGGAAGAGTTCATCCATCACTATAAGATGCTAGAAAAAAAACATATTTTCATAAAATTAAAAATTTAAGCCAAGAAAATGAATCTTTCTTTCAATAAATATCAATATGTACATTATTATACATTGTATGACTTTTGATAATTTAGAATCCTAGATTTTAATCTATGCATTTTAAAAATATGCATTGGATTTCTGGATAGAATTGAATTTGATATCAATATAGAGAAAACAAAAGCTAAGTCAAATGAATGGAAAAGTATCTGGAGAAGGATAGTGAAATCTTCAGCTAGACAAAGGATAACTTAATGCAAGGACCTATAAAAATGTTCGGTTTATAGAAGCATGCACAAGGGTTAGCAGGTGTGGTCAAAAGAGATTGTGTGGGGACAGAAAGAAGGATTGTGATAGCAGGGAAAAGAATTTGAAATGCTAGTAATTTTATATATATATATATATTTTTATATACATTTTATATAATTATATATGTGTGTGTGTGTGTATATATATATATATGTATATATGTATATATTTTACCAATTCTTCTGAGCTTAGGATGGTACCCTAAAAGGACAATAATAACACAAGTTATTAGACAAATTTTAATATATTTGAAGCAAGATATGTATAACATAACTTAAAAACTTAAGATACTTATAAAATTTGTAAAGAGATATTTAAAAAATTTCAACAATATTTTAATTGCCTCTGTGACTTGTGTCATATAATTCAAGCTGGCACATGATATTGGACTGCTAACACTTATTATCTGAATGATGTGAAGTCTTCTGCATTTAAAAAATTATAAATGTTTCTATTATTAAGTAATACATGAACATTGGAGGAAACTTGGAAAATGTAGAAAGCAACAAAGAAAAAAAGTATAATGCCATTGTACAGAGTTGGATGGATTTTCTTCCAGATGTTTTTCACACATGTCTTTTTTCCATAATAGAAGTTATGTCATTTATATAATTTGGGTCTTACTTTTTCTTTTAATACTACATCAATAATCATTTAACCTTACTAGTGACAAAATCAAATAAATAAATATCCTTTTTGGATGGTCACAAAGTATTTGCTCTATGTTGTACCATTTACTCAAACATTTCCTTTTTGTTTAAATTTAAATTGCATCCAATGTTTTTCTCCACTACAAATATTATTATTTTGATGGATATGTTTGTAAATAAACTTCTGCTGTATTTCAGATTATTTCATTTGAATGTGTTCCTAGATGTGGAATTAAGAATTGATATGAACCAGGGGCTTGGTTAAGCATCTATCATCTCATGTCATGATCTCATGGTTCACAGGTTCAAGCCCTGCATTGGGTTCTGTGCTGACAGCTCAGAGCCTGGAGCCTGCTTTGGGTTCTGTGTCTCCCTCTCTCTCCCTGCCCCTCCCCTGCTCCTGCTCTGCCTGTCTCTCTCTCTCTCAAAAAAAAATATTGTCGTTAAAAGGTTGTTTTGAATACTGAGATAGTATATAACAAATAACCAGATGCCTAGAACAGTGCCTGGTGTGTAGTAAATGCTCAATAAGTGTTAGCTCATTATTATCAGTGTTCATACAGTGCAAAGTAAACAGGAAACTTGGCAACTATCTGGTGAATTGAGGCAGAATGACATATTTCACACTAAACTGATTTAAAGTAAAAATCACATTGCAAAACAATCTTACCTGGGCTCCAAGGTGTGCTACAATAACTGGCAACATCTGAAAAAGAGTGAAAAATTCAATAAAAAAATATGTTCAAAGCAGATGATATAAATATAGGGACTTTCTTAAAAGTATACAATATGCCTTGAACAAATATTTGTTACCAATGTATCAGCTACAATCATAGAGGCCCATAGAGTTGGATGGGAACTGGAACTCATCTGATGTGTAAAAAGCAGATTCAACCCAGAGGGATTTGGAAACTAGTCCAAGGCAGCACATTAAGGAGGTAGAAGTTACTAAATTGGACGAGAAAAACTAATTTTGGTCTCAAGCTATCTCCAAACTGAAAGTTATTACAAGTAATCATGAGGATAAAATGCATGTATTTCTTTTATATGGCACCTCAGAAGAGACACTAAAAAACAGATTTCTAAAATACAAAGATTTATTGAAGCAAATATATTTAGTCTCATAATGGTTACCTGGATATTTTGCTGTTAAAATAGAGCACTGGTAGAAAATGATGGATGATGTTGTTCTATAATCTTGATACTGGCAGTTCTTAGAACTGAGTGAGAAATACTTTACTGGTCACTGATAATCACACGAATGTTATTGATATGGAGAACAAAGGCAAAAGAAATGTAGATAAAATTAAATTTCCACGTAACCTGCAGCCCACTGACAAATACATGAGGCTGGCAGAGTATGACATTCCTATAGGAACTCCCAATCTTAATGTTAATGCTTTGCTAGAGGAAAAAACAACCTTAGCATGACAATAGCTAGGCCTCCAGGATCCTATAAGTCTTCTTTAACATATGAAAACCTCTTGCAAACTTTTCTTTTTCTCTGCCCCTCCCAACTTAAAAGTATATAAACCAACAGCTTCTTACAATCCCCAGGACAGCCCTTTCTGCCCTCAGTCCTGTGTCCCGGTGTGGTGCTTTAAATATAACCACTTTTTTGCACCAAAAATGTCTCAAGAATTCTTTGTTGGCCATTCACTCTCAGACCCCCACTTCAAATCACATCATTATGAAGTTTTAGTTGAAAAGATTTTGGTGAGGGGGTTGGCATTCTCTAGTACTCTAAGAGTTAACCTAGAGTTTGTCCAAGAGAACTAGGCTTTTAAAGTTTATTTTAATGTCTATAGAAATTCACATAGTGTCATGAAAGTTATCAAAATGGGGATTTTAATACTAACCACACCAAAGATGCAAAAGTCTTATGAAATGGACTCTTAACTTTGTTATTTCCCAAGATAGTTTGCACAGTAATATCCATAATGCCAAAAGGTACATGCATTTAAGTATATACATTTAAGAAAAAGTTTTACTGTCAATCAGATTCTTGATTACTGACAAAACAACCGAGTAATCTTCAGAATGGCAATGGGAAAGTGGGTTGAGGGGAAAGGGTGCTCAGGATTTGGAAAAAAAGCATAATTACAATTTCTTCTTTAAAGGCCAATTTGAAGGAACGAAAAAATACAAACAGGAAACCACAGATGTGTAAATAAAAAGTTTAATAAAAAATAACTTAGTTATTAACCAGTGTAACAATAAGGAGAAAACATTTTTATAAGTTTTTTGGTAGAGAAATTGTTTGAAATAAAAATAGCTAACACTTCTGAGTGTTTACTGTGTGGTAGACACTGTTCTAAGTGTTTTATGTTTATTTGCTCATTTAATTCTTATAATAGCCCTAGGGGTAGGTTCAACTTTAATTCCTATTTTAAATCATGAGGAAAGTGAGCCACAGAGTGGTGAAGTAACTTGACCATACATGTAGTGACTAGGGAGCTGGGATTTGACCAAAGTTTTATGGTTCAGGAGTTCACTCTTTTTTTTTTTTTTTTTTAATGTTTACTTATTTATTTTGAAAGAAAGAGTGTGCATGCAAGCAGGGGAGGGAAAGAGAGAATCGCAAGTAAGTTCTGTGCTGCCAGCATGAAGCCTGATATCAGGTTAGAACCCATGAACCCTGAGATTATGACCTGAGCCGAAATCAAGAGTCAGATGTTTAACTGACTAAGCCACCCAGGCACCCCTGGCATTCTTAACCATGTTGGCTTTGGGTTGATAAATGAGAGCTGTGGACATGTGCCCAGGTTTCTGGCAGAGGATATAAGTTACTCTGCATAGGGAGAGGCAGGCTCCAAGGAGCTGGGGCAGCACAGGAAGTCAGGTATGGGGACCCTTGGTGGTGGCATATCCTGGAGACACTGAAGAATCCCTACTGAGAATGGGGATTGATTTATATTATTGCATGTTGGGAGCATGCAGTGTCAAACCCAGTCTACTGAATCTTTAGTAACTTCTGTGGTGCCTACTAATGCTTTTGACTCCAGTGGATGTTTGTTGGTGAATTTGAAGATGTACTAAATTTGACTTCAAGGTTGAATCAGGGTGACAATTGAAACTGAAGCTGGGGAGTTAGCATATGGATTATATCAGGGGCATGTGTTAAGGAGATTCTCATTTTATTTGCCTGTCTCTAGTCTTTTTAGTCTTTCTCTAATATGTATGTAAGAAATAAGCACTGACTGATAGACAAGATACATCTCAATATTAAAAAAGAAATGTAAAAATTAGTTATGTCACAGAATTTCACAAATATGAATAAATGAAGCAGTATAGAGTTTCCTGTGTTATTTTGGGTAAATGAAAGTACAGAGAAAGTACTTAGTTGCATATGACATAAAACTTAAGTTGAGCAGCTTAAAATTATTTTGTCAGTTAAACTCAGCTTTGATTATAATTACTCATTAATTTAAGCTCGCTCTTATTAAGACCTGGAGGTGTGTGATAGGAAGATTTTAGAATATATTGGTCCATTGTTGTATTCATGTTTCATAATTTGGGAATGTGTATTAAAAGTCTTACATATTTGTATGTCTTTCGATCCCAAAATTCTGTTCCTAAGAACTGGTCATAAGAAAATAATCATTGACATGATCAAAGACTTAGTTAAAGGATATTCACTGTAATATTGTTTATAGAAGCACACATTTGGGTGAAAAAAACTCCACAATTTTTACAATATGATGGAATGCTACGCAATCATTAAAAACCATTTTATTAGTGAATATTTCAAAATACAAAGACTATTAAAAATATATTAAGTGAAGGGGGCCTAGGTGGCTAATTGGTTAAGTGTCTGACTTGATTTTGGCTCCATGATCTCATGGGTTTGTGGGATCGAGCCCCCTGTTGGGCTCTGCACTGGGCATGGAGCCTGCTTAAGATTCTCTCTGTCCCTCTCTGCCACCCCCTCTCAGAATGGATGAATAAACTTAAAAAAAAGAATTCTATCATATATGCATATATATATGTATATATATATGTATATATGTGTATATATATATGTATATATATGTATATATATGTGTATATATATATATATATATATGCATTTTCTTTGAAAAATGTACAATGCTCATATTTTCTTAAAAAAATCTACTTACATGTGTAGAAAAAGGACTGGAAGGTCATACCATAGAATGCCGACAGTGTTTAGTTCTGGCTGATAGGATTATGAGTGAATGTTCTTTTTCTTTTTGCTTTCTATATTTTCATAATTCTATATAACTTACATCAACTATATATGTAATACGTAAAAATCTTCTACAAAAATGAGACCATTATGTGGGAATGATAAGGGCTGAGTTCATGTGTTTATCTATGAACAACTTAGTCTAGCTGTAGAGGGATCATTGTGTTTTTCTCCAGAGTCACCAAGCTTTTTTAGAGAAGTTTTAAGAAGGTAAAACTTGGACTTTGTCTGTAGGTAAAATGCAACACTTTTGACAGGAGTGATGCCCCATGTATGTCATTTATATCTTAGTGGGGGAGGGTTTTTCAGGGTTTTTCCTGAAAGCAAGTAATGATGGGAGGGGAAAAGGAACTAGAGAGTCATTGAGCACTTGAGAGGAGGCATGAAAAAAAGGGCATAAACAGGAGACTGGATTTGCTGGGAATAAACTTTATCCATCTCTTGATTTCTCTTTGGGATGATTGTGGTCACCCAGGAAGTCCTCTATGGAAAACAGCAAGCAAGAAAAGAATCCTGCTACCTCTCAGTTTCTCCCCTTATATTCTTGACTTTTCAGTCTTCTACAGCTCTTCATATTTCCCTGTTACCCGCTACAAATGTATTCTAGAGAGGGTATGGGGTTGCGTGCTTGGCTTTCCTTGTGTGTTTTCATCAAGAACCAAATTGCCAAAGATGTTCTATGTTCAATTGGACATTCCTCTGTAAATTTCTGGGTGAAATTTTCGAGAACCTTAAAAAAAATTCTTTCCTCCCCTTTAGGGTTCCACCTGATAGAAAATGCTCCCCCTTGTTGAACTGAACTCCTGTTTTGAACTTACTTGGGCTTGCAGTGGCTGTTGTGTATTCAATCCCCCCAGGGTCAGTGGGAGGGTCTGGGTACCAGGCGCCAGCCCTGCAGGAGGATTTAGCTGTAGGGCAATGAAAAAGATTGTTATTGTGTTGTTTCAGGTTGGCCATTCAAGAAACCAAAATGTATTTACCAAAGTTAAAATATGTTTAAAGGACAGGTTTGCTATGCAAATATATGTGTTTAGTATGCAGACCTGAAAACTAGTATGCAATATACTATTGCCTTAGGAATTAGGTATAGAGATGAAGTTCAAAGACTTACTTAGTGTACTAGTACAGCCATAAGGTCCAGGACTAACTTTTCCCATATTAAGTTTTCCTTTGGCATTTAACCCATTTTCTTGAGGATTACTTACGTGATTTTATCCTCACTTTCCCTTTTGGCCATAACAATGGTTCCTGGGATTTTTTGATAGCTTTCTTATAAAGACATTAATTCCTTTATAGGTATCCCCATAAAAATTGTGAAGGTCACAGTGAAATATCTAGTCTGAATGTGGTTTAATACTATGTTTCTGATCTTAACAATCAAAAAAGGAATTTATTATGTTTCCTCTCCCAGAGTAAACCATACAGGTAATCCATGAGAAGAGTGAGGATCTTTCTACCCCTTCTAGTTTTCTCTTGTCTCTAGTTTTCTCTTGTCTAGTGGTCATAGCGTTTGTGTGGGTGTGTGAACACTGTAGGGTGAAGTGAGGAAAATATGTTGGAGGAATGTGTAGAGGAGCTTGAAGGAGAGCTAAAAAGAACAAAAGCAGCAAAGACACGAAAATTTGATTAATTCTTTTAGAAACCCTCTTGCTAAGTAAAACTTTGAATGATGTACTGAAGAGCATCCAATGCTCCTACTTTTTTTTGTTCTCTTTCAACTTATCTACGATGAATGTGTGTGTGCGTGTATTTGTGGGAACACACACATGGACATTAAACATTACGTATTGCATTTAACAATGGATATTAAAATGATATAAAAGAGTCTTACCAGCTGCAGATCTGCGCCCAGTGTGATCATCTGTGTCAGCGGTATTAGACTTAAAGAGGGGAAGACCTGCAGGGCATGGAAACTGATGTGAGACCAGAGCTTGTCTGTTGCCACCGTGCTGTCCGTGCTGGATATCCTCAAGTACCTATACTCCCATTACAGGTGGATTTAGGTAGATTTAGGATGAAGGTAAATGGAGGTGAAGCTTGACTCCTTCCATGGCCCTCAGAGGTGCCCTAGCAATGTGTTGAGTTTAAAAATGTGTCAGTGCACCTGGGTGGCACAGTTGGTTAAGCACCCAACTCTTGATTCTCTGGATAAAGCCCTGTCTCAGGCTTTGTGCTGTCAGTGTAGAGCCTGCTTGGCATTCTCTCTCTCTCTGCCTCTTTTTGCTCTCGCACTCTCTTTCTCAAAATAAATAAATACTAAAAAATATGTAACTTACTCTCATTTCTTATCTCATAGTAAATTATACACTTTAGTACTTAATTTCACATAGCTAATTTTGTCTTCTTTTGCTTAAACAGCATCCCCAAATTGTATAAGCTTCAGGTTCCTTAGGGAGTGAGATGGGCTCCTGACTTGAGTGTTCTCTAATGTCCACAGACTAAAAAGAGGACTTTGCACTTTGTTGTTATAGTACTATTTCACAACATTTAGAGGTAGGTAAGGAGGGATCCTTTAGAGCAGAACCAGGGTTGGATTGAGAAGGTGGAAGCCAAGAGACGATGTAGTTTTCAAAAATATTTAAATATGTTTTAAAGAAACAGATTTTACAGTGATATAAGCTTATCAGTAACAATGGAACTTAAGAAAACTATAAGGAAATATGCAGTTATTTTTATAGATGACCTCTTAATCCCTGCTAGCTCTGGCAGATATCACATACAACTATGTCACAGTATTTCAAGGACATTGATGACCACGCTTTGTCAATAGGTGTAGCTATTGCTTTTACAGAGTTTACTATTGGTTGCTAAACAATAAGACAAAAGAAAAAGAATGAAGATATTTTGCTTTTCTTGCTCAAAAATTTCAAAAAGTTTAGTCCTTTTTGTTTTTTCTTCCCAAAAGGAAGCCTTTCTCTCTTGTTCGGGCATAAGACTATGTAAATCTTGATTTTAAATTCCCCAGTCTTAACATGTTTCCTTTGTTGGCTGCAAATGTTCTGCATTGTAGGACTCTTACCTGATTTAGCTGATGTTGGTTTAGAAGAGTTGCCTGATCTAGAGCCAGTTTTGTTGGAAGTCCCAAAGCAGGGTTGAGCTGTGTCTGCAATTAACAAATATTAGATGAGGCAGGAATGTGTCTGAGATTTTGTATCCATTTATTTCCAGGATGTTACAAGTTGTCCCAAATGCACAGATGTCTCTGGAGAAGTTTTAGTTCCCTGGAAAGTTTGGTGTGTGACAGGGGATGGAATTGTAGAGTCGAAAAATGTGAGACCAGAGAGGTGTGGTGGGGAAGGGTCTACTGTGGGGTCGGGCACATAAGTTCTTATGGTAGTTCCTAGGCTTCCTTTTCTGTAACTGCCTTCCTCCTTTTTTCAGGACATGAAATACATAGTCTGCACCTTAACTCTGTAACATTTGCTTTTTCCCAATGTCTGAAGGTAAGCTGCCATAACTTCTACTCCGTTTTCATGAAGCTTCCTGCTTCTGTCTTGTGCCTGACAAATCATTTCATGTAATGGAGATTCAATCTCCTTCTTGGCCTCCTAGTGTATTAAGAATGACCATTTTGCAGCACCTGGATGGCTCAGTAGGTTGGGCTTCCGGCTCTTGGTTTTGGCTCAGGTCATGATCTCACGGTTCAGGGGTTTGAGCTCCTCATCAGGCTTCATGCTGATAGTGGCGAACCTGCTTGGAATTCTCTCTGTCTCCCTCTCTCTGCCACTGTTCTGTTCTCTCTTTCTCTCAAAAATAAATAAACCATACAAAATAGCCAACGTGTAGGGGTGAAATGTCCTTGACACCCACATCATCTGGTTGTATGGTTTTGTTCTATAGACGAGGAAACTGAGGTCCACAGAAGCAAAGTTACCTGCCCAAGGTGATACAGTGAACGGCAGAGCCATCCACCAGGATCCCTGCAAGTTCTCTTAGTCCTTGAAGAAATAAATCCTTTTTCATTAGCTTCTCTGCATTCAGGTAGAAGCTCCCTGGCCAGGTTGACTCCAGTTTGCCTATGCTCCCCGCTGCATCCCAGAGGGCAGCGTGGTATGGCCCTCCAGCGCTGCATCAGCCATTGGGTAACTTGGATATATCCTGAAGCTTCTACTGACTGGTTTCACTCTGGACTTACCCCTTCAGTTGTAAGAAGTAAGATTGTCCTTAGAGGTCCCCTTAAGCTGTAAGATTATGTAAGTGTGTTTTTCATCCCCTACAATCTATTGTCAGCATGGCAGCCAGAGTGGTTCTTTGCAAACGATAGTCTGGTTCTTTCACTTCTCTGCTCAAACTCTGCATTGACTTCTATTTTCACTCAGAGTAAAAATCAGAGACCCTACAATGATCTGAAAGTCCTCATGCCCTGGGCCTCCAGTGTCTCTCTGAACTTTCCATCCCACCCCATTTCCTTTTGCTCACTCTGCTGCTGTCTTTGGGACAGATGTTTGCTGTCTTTGGGACAGATAAGGCTCATTCTTGTCCTAAAACCTCACCTCTACCTGTTCCTTCTCTCTGCAATGTTCTTACCCTAGACATTGGCTCACTCCCTCACCTGCTTCAAGTCAGTGCTTGAGTGCACTGTTTTATTGGTCAGGGTCACTTACCCTGGCCTTTCTCCTAAATATGCAACTTGTCCCATCACCAATGTGTACCCTATTCCCAAGCTTTGGATCTACTAAAAACAATCCCTAGGCTGTTTGAAATGTCCACATTTAAAAATTGATTCATTTTTATGGCTTTATGATAATTTAATAAATTCATCTACAAATAATAAAAAATACTTTGTCTATGTGTCATGATTTTTCATTTGGTAAATATCACTACTATACCTTATAGACATGTCAGTGTCACACCCCACATCCCCTGTACCACTCACACTGCTCCTGCTCTCATGTCATTGGCTGTTAGCAATCTGCATTAACCTGCATGCCACTCCTGAGTCAACCTTGCATGATAGCTGTGCTCCTGGAAAGTTTTATTTATCTTGAGTTTTTACAAGTAGTATGGTAATTTAAATACTCCATAGACACCCTATCTAGAAAAACTTTTTGGTAAATTTGTTTAAAGTGAAAAATCCATGTTTTGTAAAAGAATTACTAATTTACCTTGATTCAAATTATTTTTTTTGTGGACAGCTTCTTTAAAGAGGGATGTAGGTATATATGGAGTGAAATAAGGAGATTGGTTCTATCCTCTATCCATAAATTCACCCTGTTCATCTTCTTCATAGAAGTAATCATAGTTATAATTTATAATTTAACATTTCTTTAAAAAATATTTAATATCTACAATCCTTGTGAACACCATGAAGGGTCATGTCTTCCCCTCTGCCCTCCATTATTGTGTCTTCAACAGCTAGCACAGGATTGGGTACATAGAGAGTTTTCACTAAGTATTTGTTGATAGCATAGATGATTATAGACATGTCCAGTGAGTTCACCTATAAATGGGTTTTTTCGATTCTTCTATTTCACAGAAAATTCCTTCTAATTTTTTCTCAGTGTACATGCTCAAGCAGCTCAAATGGTCAAAGGGAAGTCCATCGAGAGATCCAAACCACCTACATGTACGTCTATAAAATATTGGAGGACAATTGAAGTATGTGTTAGAACACTGGTGCTCCTTCCTTTCAAAAAGTTGTTAAATGTGAACGTATTTTTCGGTGAAATGTTCTAAGTAAAAAATGTTAGCCACTTTGTAATATTCCCTTGCTATTGTGCAATTTGATAACCTTTTTAGAGTTTATATACTTGCATAATTTGGTAGCCTTTACAGAGTTTATATAGTCTACATGCTTCATGCTTCCAATCAAGAAAGTCAGAAAGTACAGTCTACCTCTTTAGTCATGAGAAAATAATCGATCGCCAAGAAAGTCTTAAATTATTTTTGGAAAGTAAAATAATTATCTACTTTGAGTAGGTATAATTTAAGCATTCCTCCCCTCTCCCCCTGGTTTCTACCCTATTGTTCTGCCAAGATAATTAAAGTTCTATGTTAGAGTGGATGCATTTTTAAAATCTAAGAATTTGAAATATGCACTAAACCGTATTAGTTTATCATTTTTCACTTTGGAAAATAAAAACAGAAAACGAAGGGAATGGGTTACAGGACAGAGCAGTTTTGATGGAATGCAGGAAGAAAGGTCCACAAGCAGAGGGTGCTGCTGAGGCTGGTTGGTAATAAAATAAACATATTGCACTTACTGGTAATGACTGAGTTGATCCTAGAAGATAAAGCAGTAGAATCATAGTCTTCATGTTTCAAAATGCTGCCTATAATAACAAAATGATGTCACTCTTTCACTCTATTTTTTCCCCCTTTTCAGAGAAGATTTAAAAAAAAAAGTTCTATTTGAAATATCATCAGTTGATGTTACCTTTCTCTCCACTCAGGAAAATGTACAGGTGAAACAATATCCAAAGTCCAGTTGATTTCTCCAGTTTCTGTGTTGAATAATTTTACCCTTGGATGAGTTGTAAATTGTAGAAGGAATTTAAACTCATTCCAGGAGGCTGGCAACTGAGACACCAATCAGGACTTAGCTGTCCGTGAAATCATTTGGTTTCTCTCATTTCCCAACACTTCATTAAGTGAGTTATTAGCTGCAGACATCATATTACCCAATGTCTACCATTTGAATAGAGGGTATTTCAGGAAGACATACCTTGTGCAATTAAAAAAAAGTGCAGACAATAAAAAAAATTACAATCCTCTTTCACTTTCATCTCCCTCCCAAATGACTTTCCAGATGTATGTTTTGTCATGTTTGTAATGTTATATGAACATATAAATCAAACATCAGAATGTACAGCTTTGTATACAGTTAGAAAGTGAGGCCTATTATATATTGCTTTGTAACTTTATTACTTAAATAATGGATGACTTCAGGTGTCAGTACGTTTAGATTTATTTCATTTATTTAATGGTTATGTTATATTATGTAACATTTCTTTTTGATGGACATTTAATCTACTTCCATCGCATTTTGTAATTATAAAAGTGGTACAATGAATATCTTTATAAAACTTGTCTTGGGGCGCCTGGGTGGCTCGGTCGGTTAAGCGTCCGACTTCGGCTCAGGTCATGATCTCACAGTCCGTGAATTCAAGCCCCACATCGGGCTCTGTGCTGATAGCTCAGAGCCTGGAGCCTATTTCAGATTCTGTGTCTCCCTCTCTCTCTGCCCCTCCCCTGTTCATGCTCTGCCTCTCTCTGTCTCAAAAATAAATAAACGTTAAAAAAAAAATTAAAAAAAAAAAAACTTGTCTCACACATGTGGGAGTATTTCTGTAGGTTTTAATCTCAGAAGTGCTGAATTAAAAGATATCTATGTTTTAAATGTTAATAGATATGGCCAAATTGTCATCCAGAAATGTTCAATTGCCTGATTTATTTTAAATGAGGAGAAAGACACTGAAACTTAAGCAAAAACACAGGTGTCCACTGAGGTTTGTTTAACAAAAAAAGAAATAAATAACTACTCATCATAGGTTTTCAGGGTCCCAGGCTACACTGGGAGTTTTTTGAGATGTGCCACCTCTTTAACAATATTTTTATGGAAGTTGGTTGGGTCTATTCAACAACTGCCTTTTCTTTAAAGTTTTTTTTTAAGCTTATTCATTTTTGAGAGACAGAGAGACTGAGTGTGAATGGGGGAGGGACAGAGAGTGGGAGACACAGATTCCAAAGCAGGGTCCAGTCTCTGAGCTGTCAGCCTGATGTGGGGCTCAAACTCATGAGCAGTGAGATCATGTCCTGAGTCAAAGTTGGATGCTTAACTGACTGAGCCACCCAGGCGCCAGGTGCAAATCAGTGATGAATCTGTGTTTGCCAAGATTTCACATGGGAGGCCATCTTAGATTTGGTTTGTTTTAGGGTCCAAGTGTCTGTTAATGGAAAATTGTCTGAGGCATTCCAAAGAGATTTTCTGTAGCTATTCAATTCATTACACAACTAATTTTTATTATTGTCAGATAGGGATAGGAATACTATCTGGGAGGGAAGCACAAAAGTTAGCAGTTGTATGTATGGTAAGTGCAATAATAAGAACAATCACATGTATGAAGGACAGAAAGGTTAATTTTGTCGGGGACAGAAAAGAAGAACCAGCTTAATAAGGAGGTGACTCTCAGCTCAGCTGGGTTTTGAAGGATAAAAAAAAATTCATTAAGAACGCAAGCAGAACAGCTAAGGCAGACCAAGTGTCCAGATATGGAGGAATGATGTTATTGTTTCCTAGCACTGGAACAAAATGGAGTGAGGGTAGCAGTGGAAGACAAGGTTGGATAGACGCCTAATTGTAATCTTCTGTAGCATTTTGTTTGCTTCTATTACTCATTTTGGCCCTTGGTTAGACATTATCTTATTGGGCTCCTTCATTATTTCCCAATTATATGTTTCTCTTGAATTGGATGGAGAGTCTTAGGATCTTATCTTACATTTGTTTAGTGTCTTCTATGTTAATGACATTGCAAAGCACCAGATGGTCACCATATGTCAATGAATAAATGGTAGATGTATATGCTATAGGGCTTTGAAGCAAAGTTGAGGTGAAAGAAAACTTCAGGGAAGAGATGGGGTTTTAAATGGATTTGAAGAATAAATATAATTGGTGAGACAGAGAATAGTCTGGAAAGGGGGTGAGATTGAGAGGAGCAATAGAATATAAGTGCTGACAGATGTGAAAGGGAGGCAACTTTATTTATGTTCTCACAGGCTTTCATAGATACAGTCAACTCATTCCGTTGTCCAGTCAACTCATTCTCCCAACTCATAATTCAGCCTGTATTTTCTCTGTGTTTTGCTAGCATCATTTCATAAATAAAAGTGAATGCAAGGGACAAAAATCCCTGCCCTCATGTAGCTTACATTTTGGTGGGGGGAAACATTAAATATTCAAGCACCCTTATTCTATGGGAGGGAGCCCACAACATTAGGGAAGCTACTTTCCCTGGGCACTATTTTCTTTTCTTTTTTCATTTTTTAAAATGTTTATTTATTTTTGAGAGAGAGAGAGAGAGAGAGAGAGAGAGAGAGAGAGAATGTGAGCAGGGGAGGGGCAGAGAGAAGGAGACACAGAATCTGAATGAAGCAGGCTCCAGGCTTCCAGCTGTCAGCATAGAGCCTGACATGGGGCTCAAACCCACCAACTGTGAGATCATGACCTTAGTTGAAGCCAGACACTTAACTGACTGAGCCACCCAGGCACCCCTTCCTGGGCACTATTTTCAATGAATGTGTAGGAAGTGAGACTTCCTTATTATTATTATTATTATTATTATTATTATTTTTCTTTTTGGTGAAGGCAGAGTTGAATTCTGTGGCCCTGTTGTTTTCTGGGCTTACGTGAGGAGGCTAGTGCTTTATCCCTGGCCTAGAGTATAGTGCTGGCAAACAGCTTGTTGGAACTGAATCACTGTGACTGTCTGGACATTGGGTGATTCAGGGGACTGACAGTGCATCCAATGTCTCCTGCAGACATGCCTCCAACCCCAAGTGGGAATGAGACACGCCTTAGCTCGAAAACTGAGCAGTCAGTGAGATTTGACCAAAATAAACAAGGGAAACTCAGAAGGCTGAGTAATTTTCTTAGACAAGAAATTTTAAGTCTGAAAGCAGGTAACTTACAATAATATAATTATGGATTTAAGTGGCAAGAAATATGTACTATAAAAGGAAATAAATTCCTAAATCATTATAAAACTGAGAGACATCAGCAAAAACAGTGAGGTAATTTATTTTTCTGAAATGACTTAGGTTATCAGAATCATTAAACTAAAGATGACACCTTTTAGACGTGTAGGTCTAGACATTTCTTGATCTTTCTAATTGGTTTTACTTTTGTGTCTTTGAGTTATGCACCTCTTTGAGAATCTGATAGAATCTATACACCATCTTCTAAGAAAAAGGGCACATTTGCTCATGAATACTATGTGTATCAGAAAGCTTTAGAGGTTTTGTGGGTCTCCTGATAGCCCAGGTTAAGAGGGTCTTGTGTAGAGGAATCTTTGTGGACACCTCTAATAATTATGTGATCCTTGAGCTTTCTGGGCTTTCTCAAGTCAAGTAATCCAGTGGATGTGGGGAGATCTGGAATTACCCATACCCAAGGTTCTCTTTGTGAATCCTGGTCTAAGAAGACCCTGTTTGTCAATGAAAGGATAAGGCAAATTGGAAACCTTCTCTCTCTCCTCCCACCACTTGATAATTCAACCACAGTGTTGAAAGAATTTGAGACACATGATGGCTATTAACTATATCAATAGCTTGGCTGAATAAATCAAAAAAATGAATAACTGGAAACTGCAGTTACTATTCCATGATGCAAGGTAATTCCAATGACACCTATTAAACATAAACCTAAATTAAAAAAAAAAAAAACAACAAAAAAAACCTAAATTGAGCTGGACCAGGCATTGTACTTGATGTTAGGACACAAGAGTAAGTAAGACAGAATCTCTGCTTGAATTCTTGTGGGAAATACTGCAAGTATTTGCTCATGGTCTAACATGCAGGTAAAATGGAAGTGTGTAGTAGAGGTCAGAAGACAGCCTTAGAACATTTTCGTCTTATGTCTCTACCTTTGTTCTTGGTATTCCCTCTGCCTGGGGTCTCACTTTTCATCTCTGCTCTCAATGTTCTCTTCATCCTTAAAGATCCTTCTTTATGCTACAATCTCCATTAAGTTTTTCTTTTTTCCCCCTAATTTGGAGTCAGCCTTTTCCTTTCCTAACAACTTTTGGGAATTTGTAGCTTTCTTATTTATTTTATTCTACGTTGGCTGATGCTATTGCTGTTTATGCTTATGTTTTGATTTCAAGGAAGATCCTGTGTCTTGCTTACTGTAGCATGCACCAAAGTATCTTACATGTGGTAGAATAATTAATATGACTTGAATTGAATTAACACTTGCTTGACTTTGTAAATTTACAAAACTCTTCGAAACTCTTGACCAGTTTGTACTATCCCAGTGGAATGTAGGACATATACTTGGAAATTTGCAGCAGAACAACTTTTTTTATGGAGTATTTTGTTGAATGTCAGAACAGCACTAGATTAAATATACCTAAAATTCTACTAAATAGAATATAATGATACAAGTTTTTACAAATCTTTTGAAGTTCTGTTTGGATTAGGCATCAGAAAATATGTCCAGACTTCTTGGCAGAGTGGATTGTCCCTTGTCAGAGGTAATATAGTATATAATGTCATTAGAAATGTTGGATATGTTATATAAATGTCTATATACTATAAGGTTGAACTCAATAGGTTGTGTTAACATTGTACTCTGTTTATGTAGAAAAATTTCTTTCTTTTTTTTTTAATGTTTATTTTTGAGAGAGAGACACACACAGAGTGCACGTGGGGGAGGGCCAGAGAGAGAGAGAGGGAGACACTGAATCCAAAACAGGCTCCAGGCTCTGAGCTGTCAGCACAGAGCCCAATGTGGGGCTCGAACTTGTGATCTGCGAGATCATGACCTGAGCCAAAGTTGGACGTTTAACCAACTGAGCCACCCAGGCACCCTGAAAAATTTAACTCAACATTAAAAGTACACACTTGCGAATTAAAAAAAAAGTTAGGATGATTGTAGATGATTTTCTAAAATGGAAAAGAATGTTCTGCAAATGGCAACAAATGAGAATGCTGAGGGGAGGGATAAGAGATGCAGTACTAGTGTAATGGATGAATTAATAATTTCAGCGTTTGGATTAATGCAAAATGGCTTAGATAAGGTTCTGGGATGGTGTTGAGAATTTATATAGTTTCAGAGTCTGTACAATACTGCCAGTGGGGTAGTTACTTTCAGTTTTGTGGAAGTAATCAGGAAAATACATAGTTTCAAAGTCAGATGGAAAGATAGTATATGATTCTATGGTGCCAAATGGAGACTCCAAAGTTAGATTCAGAGTCCGTATAAGATGGGGTGCCATCATAGGGAGATGCTTTTGTTTCCAAGTAATTGTTGTAGGTTTCAACTTCTGGGCTATTGTAGGTTGGGGTGGTTTGCTTTATGGTTATAGCAGATGTTAGTGTGGAAATTATAGTTTGAGCTGAGTTGCACATGTGGTGGTGATAGTGGAAGTTGCTCCAGAAGTAGTGATGGCAGGGGCAATGAAAGTTATAGTAGTGGTTTTTGTTTGAGGGTGAGAGCTTGAAAATGAAAATATTAGATCTGGATGTGGGGTTGGATAGAGGATCACAGAAGGGAAAATTTCGTTTTGATAAGGTTGAGTTTGTCCAAGTCTCTTGTTGATTTGTGGATTTGGACAGAGTTTGGTGAGATCAGATATTTCTTAAGATGGCCTTCGATAAGATTAAGATTTATGAGGGTTTTTTTTTTGGTGCAAATAATAAATTTTCGAAAATATTTTGATAGATGAGATTTTGATTGACTACAAGGCTTTGTAAGAGTTTTTGCAGAACAAGCAACTGACTAAATAGCTGGTATAAGAAAAACTTTGGACAACACAATTCTCTGCTTAATAGCTGTTTTTGGATGACAATATGGAAAGGCTACACCTGATGAAGCAACTGCTTTTGGATGCATTTTAGATGGGTTGGCTCTTTGCTTATTAATTATTTTTCAGTGGATTTGTGTACATCCAGGTCTTAACTCAACAGCTGTTTTTGGATCAGCTATGAATAAGGAAATGGTCTTCTGATAAGTTAGTTTTAGATGAATTTTGTTAGAATCTGTTTTTTTCAATTAAAAAAAATGTTTAATGTTTATTTATTTTTGAGAGAGAGGAGTGGGCAGGGGCAGAGAGAGAGAGAGAGGGAGACACACAGAATCTGAAGCAGGTTCCAGGCTCTGAGCTGTCAGCACAGAACCTGATGCAGGGCTCAAATTTACAAGCTGTGAGATCATGACCTGAACTGAAGTTGGACACTTAACTGACTGAGCCACATAGGTGCCCCTAAGAGGCAGCTGTTTCTGGATGAGTTTTTGATGGTATAGCTCTTTGTATATTAACTTGTTTCAAATAAGTTTGTTTGAAGTGGCTCCTTGCTGAATAACTTCCTTGGACAAGAGAATTCTTTGTAGGTCAGCCTTTCTTTTATGAATTTTTGTTGAGTCGGGTCTGGGGTAAGGAGCTGCCTTTGGATGAGCTTTGGACAGGAAACTCTTTTCTGGGAAGTTGATTTCAGATAAGTTTGTGTAGAACTAGGTCTTGAATGAATAGCCATTTGGGGATGACTTTTGGCTGGGGTGGTTCTCTGTATCCAAATTTGTGTAGAGCCAAGTCTTGGCTGACCAACTATTTCTGAATGAGTTTAGGATGGAGCTATTTTCTTCTCATCAGCTATTTGGGAAAAATGAATTTGATCAGACTTGCATTGAGATGAAGTTGGACTGACTGCAGGTGAATCAGATTATGCTCTTTGGTTCTACCTTTCCTTTGCTATTGTCATGGGATTGATCAGAAAGAAGGGTAAGCCTAAAAAACTATCACTAAATTTTAGGGAAAAAAAAAGTATTCAAATGATGGCAATGTTTTTTTATTTGACCTTTATTTTACTGGGAGGCCTAAGCTAGCTCTCATGTGTGTATATAATTTAGTTCTATGACTTTTTCTCTTTAAAAATATTTTTTTGGTTTTTTCTTTATTTTTCCCCCTTTTATTTGTTTGTTTGTTTGTTTATTTATTTATTTATTTATTTATTTTAATTTATATCCAAGTTAGTTAGCATATACTGCAACAATGATTTCAGGAGTAGATTCCTTAATGCCCTTTACCAATTTAGCCCATCTCTCCTCCTACCACCCCTCCAGTAACCCTCAGTTTGTTCTCCATATTTATGAGTCTCTTCGGTTTTGTTCCTTGCCCTGTTTTTATATTATTTTTGCTTCCCTTCCCTTATGTTCATCTGTTTTGTCTCTTAAAGTCCTCATATGAGTGAAGTCATATGATTTTTGTCTTTCTCTGACTGACTAATTTTGCTTAGCATAATACCCTCTAGTTCCATCTACATAGTTTCAAATGGCAAGATTTCATTCTTTTTGATTGCCATGTAATACTCCATTGTATATATATATACCACCTCTTCTTTATCCATTCATCCATCGATGGACATTTGGGCTCTTTCCATACTTTGGCTATTGTTGATAGTGCTACTATAAACATGGGGGTGCATGTGTCCCTTTGAAACAGCACACCTGTATCCCTTGGATAAATGCCTACTAGTGCACTTGCTGGGTTGTAGGGTAGTTCTATTTTTAGTTTTTTGAGGAACTTCCATACTCCTTTCCAGAGTGGCTGAACCAGCTTGCATTCCCACCAGCAGTGCAAAAGAGATCCTCTCTCTCCGGAACCTTGCCAACATCTGTTGCTGCCTGAGTTGTTTATGTTAGCCATTCTGACAGGTGTGAGGTGGTATCTCATTGTGGTTTTGATTTGTATTTCCCTGATGATGAGTGATGTTGAGCATTTTTTGATGTATCTGTTGGCCATCCGGATGTCTTCTTTGGAGAAGTGTCTATTCATGTCTTTTGCCCATTTCTTCACTGGATTATTTGTTTTCTGGGTGTTGAGTTTGATAAGTTTGATAGATTTTGGATACTAACCCTTCATCTGATATGTCATTTGCAAATATCTTCTCCCATTCTGTCGGTTGCCTTTTAGTTTTGCGGATTGTTTCCTTCACTGTGCAGAAGCTTTTTATTTTGATGAAGTCCCCGTAGTTCATTTTTGCATTTGTTTCCCTTGCCTCCAGAGATGTGTTGAGTAAGAAATTGCCGCCGGCAAGATCAAAGAGGTTTTTGCCTGCTTTCCCCTCAGGATTTTGATGGCTTCCTGTCTTACACTGAGGTCTTCAATCCACTTTGAGTTTGTTTTTGTGTATGGTGTAAGAAAGTGGTCCAGGTTCATTCTTCTGCATGTCGCTGTCCAGTTTTCCCAGCACCACTTGCTGAAGAGACTGTCTTTATTCCGTTGGATATACTTTCCTGCTTTGTCAAATTTTAGTTGCCCATACGTTTGTGGGTCCAGTTCTGGGTTCCCTATTCTATTCCATTGATCTGAGTGTCTGTTCTTCTGTCAGTACCATACTGTCTTGATGATTACAGCTCTGTAGTATAGCTTGAAGTCCAGGATTGTGATGCCTCCTGCTTTGGTTTTCTTTTTCAAGATTGCTTTGGCTACTTGGGATCTTTTCTGGTTCCATACAAATTTTAGGATTATGTGTTCTGGCTCTGTGAAGAATGCTGGTGTTATTTTGATAGGGATTGCATTGAATATGTAGATTGTTTTGGGTAGTATTGACATTTTAACAATATTTGTTCTTCCTATCCAGGAGCGTGGAATCTTTTTCCATTTCTTTGTGTCTTGTTCAATTTCCTTCATCAGCTTTCTATAGTTTTCAGTGTATAGATTTTTCACCTCTTTGGTTAGATTTATTCCTAGGTATTTTATGGTTTTTTGTGCAACTGTAAATGGGATTGCTTCCTTGATTTCTCTTTCTGTTGCTTCATTGTTGGTGTATAGGAATGCAACCGATTTCTGTGCATTGATTTTATATCCTGCGACTTTGCTGAATTCATGGATCAGTTCTAGCAGTTTTTTTGTTGAATCTTTTGGGTTTTCCATAGAGTATCATGTCATCTACGAAGAGTGAAAGTTTGACCTCCTCCTGGCCAATTTGGATGCCTTTTATTTCTTTGTGTTGTCTGATTGCAGAGGCTAAGACTTCTAATACTATGTTGAATAACAGTGGTGAGAGTGGACATCCCTGTCTTGTTCCTGACCTTAGGGGGAAAGCTTTCAGTTTTTCCCCATTGAAGACGATATTAGCGTTGGGTCGTTCATATATGGCTTTTAAGATCTCGAGGTATGATCCTTCTATCACTACTTTCTTGAGGGTTTTTATCAAGAAAGGATGCTGTATTTCATCAAATGCTTCCTCTGCATCTATTGAGAGGATCATATGGCTCTTGTCCTTTCTTTAATTGATGTGATGAATCGTGTTAATTGTTTTTCAGATATTGAACCAGCCCTGCATCCCAGGTATAAATCCCACTTGGTTGTGGCGAATAATTGTTTTTAATGTATTGTTGGATCCGGTTGGCTAATATCTTGTTGAGGATTTTTGCATCCATGTTCATCAGGGAAATTGGTCTATAGTTCTCCTTTTTGGTGGGGTCTCTGTCTGGTTTTGGAACCAAGGTAATGCTGGCTTCATAGAATGAGTTTGGAAGTTTTCCTACCATTTCTATTTTTTGGAACAGTTTCAAGAGAATTGGTGTTAACTCTTCCTTAAATGTTTGGTAGAATTCCCCTGGAAAGCCATCTGGTCCTGGGATCTTGTTTTTTTGGCAGAGTTTTGATTACTAATTTGATTTCCTTACTGGTTATGGGTGTTCAAATTTTCTATTTCTTCCTGTTTCAGTTTTGGTAGTGTATATGTTTCTAGGAATTTGTCCATTTCTTCCAGATTGCCCATTTTATTGGCATATAATTGCTCATAATATTCTCTTACTATTGTTTTTATTTCTGTTGTGTTGGTTGTGATTTCTCCTCTTTCATTCTTATTTTACTTATTTGGGTCCTTTCCTTTTCCTTTTTGATTCAACTGGCTAGTGGTTTATCAATTTTGTTAATTCTTTCAAGGAACCAGCTTCTGGTTTCATTGATCTGTTCTGTTTGTTTGTTTTCCATTTCAATAGCATTAATTTCTGCTCTAATCTTTATTGTTTCCTGTCTTCTGCTGGTTTTGGGTTTAATTTGCTGTTCTTTTTCCAGCTCCTTAAGGTGTAAGGTTAGGTTGTGTATCTGAGATCTTTCTTCCTTTTTTAGGAAGGCCTGGATTGCTATATACTTTCCTCTTGTGACTGCCTTTGCTGCGTCCCAGTGGTTTTGGGTTGTGGTGCTATCACTTTCATTGACTTCCATATACTTTTTAATTTCTTCTTTAACTGCTTGGTTAGCCCATTCATTCTTTTTTTTTTTTTTTTTTTTTTTTTTTAGTCTTTGTCTTCATTATCCTCAGTTTCCTCATCTTTATTTATTTATTTTTTCAATATATGAAGTTTATTGTCAAATTGGTTTCCATACAACACCCAGTGCTCATCCCAAAACGTGCCCTCCTCAATACCCATCACCCACCCTTCCCTCCATTCCACCCCCCATCAACCCTCAGTTTGTTCTCAGTTTTTAACAGTCTCTTATGCTTTGGCTCTCTTCCACTCTAACCTCTTTTTTTTTTTCCTTCCCCTCCCCCATGGGTTTCTGTTAAGTTTCTCAGGATCCACATAAGAGTGAAACCATATGGTATCTGTCTTTCTCTGTATGGCTTATTTCACTTAGCATCGCACTCTCCAGTTCCATCCACGTTGCTACATAGGGCCATATTTCATTCTTTCTCATTGCCACGTAGTCCTCCATTGTGTACATAAACCACAATTTCTTTATCCATTCATCAGTTGATGGACATTTAGGCTCTTTCCATAATTTGGCTATTGTTGAGAGTGCTGCTATAAACATTGAGGCAAAAGTGCCCCTATGCATCAGTACTCCTGTATCCCTTGGGTAAATTCCTAGAAGTGCTATTGCTGGGTCATAGGGTAGGTCTATTTTTAATTTTCTGAGGAACCTCCACACTGCTTTCCAGAGCGGCTGCACCAATTTGCATTCCCACCAACAGTGCAAGAGGGTTCCTGTTTCTCCACATCCTCTCCAGCATCTATAGTCTCCTGATTTGTTCATTTCGGCCACTCTGACTGGCGTGAGGTGATATCTGAGTGTGGTTTTGATTTGTATTTCCCTGATGAGGAGCGACGTTGAGCATCCTTTCATGTGCCTGTTGGCCATCCGGATGTCTTCTTTAGGGAAGTGTCTATTCATATTTTCTGCCCATTTCTTCACTGGGTTATTTGTTTTTCGGGTGTGGAGTTTGGTGAGCTCTTTATAGATTTTGGATACTAGCCCTTTGTCCAATATGTCATTTGCAAATATCTTTTCCCATTCCATTGGTTGCCTTTTAGTTTTGTTGGTTGTTTCCTTTGCTGTGAAGAAGCTTTTTATCTTCATAAGGTCCCAGTAATTCATTTTTGCTTTTAATTCCCTTGCCTTTGGGGATGTATCGAGTAAGAGACTGCTACGGCTGAGGTCAGAGAGGTCTTTTCCTACTTTCTCCTCTAGGGTTTTGATGGTTTCCTGTCTCACATTCAGGTCCTTTATCCATTTTGAGTTTATTTTTGTGAATGGTGTGAGAAAGTGGTCTAGTTTCAATCTTTTGCATGTTGCTGTCCAGTTCTCCCAGCACCATTTGTTAAAGAGACTGTCTTTTTTCCATTGGATGTTCTTTCCTGCTTTGTCAAAGATTAGTTGGTCGTACGTTTGTGGGTCTAGTTCTGGGGTTTCTATTCTATTCCATTGGTCTATGTGTCTGTTTCTGTGCCAATACCATGCTGTCTTGATGATGACAGCTTTGTAGAGAGGCTAAAGTCTGGGATTGTGATGCCTCCTGCTTTGGTCTTCTTCTTCAAAATTACTTTGGCTATTCGGGGCCTTTTGTGGTTCCATATGAATTTTAGGATTGCTTGTTCTAGTTTCGAGAAGAATGCTGGTGCAATTTTGTTTGGGATTGCATTGAATGTGTAGATAGCTTTGGGTAGTATTGACATTTTGACAATATTTATTCTTCCAATCCATGAGCACAGAATGTTTTTCCATTTCTTTATATCTTCTTCAATTTCCTTCATAAGATTTCTATAGTTTTCAGCATACAGATCTTTTACATCTTTGGTTAGGTTTATTCCTAAGTATTTTATGCTTCTTGGTGCAATTGTGAATGGGATCAGTTTCTTTATTTGTCTTTCTGTTGCTTCATTGTTAGTGTATAAGAATGCAACTGATTTCTGTACATTGATTTTGTATCCTTCAACTTTGCTAAATTCATGTATCAGTTCTAGCAGACTTTTGGTGGAGTCTATTGGATTTTCCATATATAATATCATGTCATCTGCAAAAAGCGAAAGCTTGACTTCATCTTTGCCAATTTTGATGCCTTTGATTTCCTTTTGTTGTCTGATTGCTGATGCTAGGACTTCCAACACTATGTTAAACAACAGCGGTGAGAATGGACATCCTTGTCGTGTTCCTGATCTCAGGGAAAAAGCTCTCAGTTTTTCCATTGAGGATGATGTTAGCTGTGGGCTTTTCATAAATGGCTTTTATGATGTTTAAGTATGTTCCTTCTGTCGCGACTTTCTCGAGGGTTTTTATTAAGAAAGGGTGCTGAATTTTGTCAAAGTCCTTTTCTGCATCGATTGACAGGATCATATGGTTCTTATCTTTTCTTTTATTAATGTGATGTATCACATTGATTGATTTGCGAATGTTGAACCAGCCCTGCATCCCAGGAATGAATCCCACTTGATCATGGTGGATAATTCTTTTTACATGTGGGTGTTTAGGGATTTGTCCATTTCTTCCAGGTTGTCCAGTTTGTTGGCATATAATTTTTCATAGTATTCCTGATAATTGCTTGTATCTCTGAGGGATTGGTTGTAATAATTCCATTTTCATTCATGATTTTATATATTTGGGTCATCTCCCTTTTCTTTTTGAGAAGCCTGGCTAGAGGTTTGTCAATTTGGTTTATTTTTTCAAAAACCAACTCTTGGTTTCGTTGATCTGCTCTACAGTTTTTTTAGATTCTATATTGTTTATTTCTGCTCTGATCTTTATTATTTCTCTTCTTCTGCTGGACTTAGGCTGTCTTTGCTGTTCTGCTTCTATTTCCTTTAGGTGTGCTGTTAGATTTTGTATTTGGGTTTTTCTTGTTTCTTGAGATAGGCCTGGATTGCAATGTATTTTCCTCTCAGGACTGCCTTCGCTGCATCCCAAAGCGTTTGGATTGTTGTATTTTCATTTTCATTTGTTTCCATATATTTTTAAATTTCTTCTCTAATTGCCTAGTTGACCCATTCATTCTTTAGTAGGGTGTTCTTTAACCTCCATGCTTTTGGAGGTTTTCCAGACTTTTTCCTGTGGTTGATTTCAAGCTTCATAGCATTGTGGTCTGAAAGTATGCATGGTATGATTTCAATTCTTGTATACCTATGAAGGGCTGTTTCGTCACCCAGTATGTGATCTATTTTGGAGAATGTTCCATATGCACTTGAGAAGAAAGTATATTCTGTTGCTTTGGGATGCAGAGTTCTAAATATATCTGTCAAGTCCATCTGATCCAACGTGTCATTCACGGCCCTTGTTTCTTTATTGACTGTGTGTCTAGATGATCTATCCATTTCTGTAAGTGGAGTGTTAAAGTCCCCTGCAATTACCACATTCTTATCAATAAGGTTGCTTATGTTTGTGAGTAATTGTTTTATATATTTGGGGGCTCTGGTATTTGGCGCATAGACATTTATAATTGTTAGCTCTTCCTGATGGATAGACCCTGTGATTATTATATAATGCCCTTCTTCATCTCTTGTTACAGCCTTTAATTTAACGTCTAGTTTGTCTGATATAAGTATGGCTACTCCAGCTTTCTTTTGACTTCCAGTGGCATGATAAATAGTTCTCCATCCCCTCACTCTCAATCTAAAGGTGTCCTCAGATCTAAAATGAGTCTCTTGTAGACAGCAAATAGATGGGTCTTGTTTTTTTGTCCATTCTGATACCCTGTGTCTTTTGGTTGGCGCATTTAATCCATTTACATTCAGTGTTATTATAGAAAGATACGGGTTTAGAGTCATTGTGATGTCTGTATGTTTTATGCTTGTAGTGATGTCTCTGGTACTTTGTCTCACAGGATCCCCCTTAGGATCTCTTGTAGGGCTGGTTTAGTGGCGACAAATTCCTTCAGTTTTTGTTTGTTTGGGAAGACCTTTATGTCTCCTTCTATTCTAAATGACAGACTTGCTGGATAAAGGATTCTTGGCTGCATATTTTTACTGTTCAGCACATTAAAGATCTCGTGCCAGTCCTTTCTGGCCTGCCAAGTTTCAAAAGAGAGATCAGTCACGAGTCTTATAGGTCTCCCTTTATATGTGAGGGCACGTTTACCCCTTGCTGCTTTCAGAATTTTCTCTTTATCCTTGTATTTTGCCAGTTTCACTATGATATGTCGTGCAGAAGATCGATTCAAGTTACGTCTGAAGGGAGTTCTCTGTGCCTCTTGGATTTCAATGCCTTTTTCCTTCCCCAGATCTGGGAAGTTCTCAGGTATTATTTCTTCAAGTACCCCTTCAGCACCTTTCCCTCTCTTCCTCCTCTGGAATACCAATTATGCGTATATTATTTCTCCTTAGTGCATCACTTAGTTCTCTATTTTCCCCTCATACTCCTGGATTTTTTTATCTCTCTTTTTCTCAGCTTCTTCTTTTTCCATAATTTTATCTTCTAGTTCACCGATTCTCTCCTCTGCCTCTTCAATCCGAGCCGTAGTTGTCTCCATTTTATTTTGCAACTCATTGATAGCATTTTTTAGCTCCTCCTGGCTGTTCCTTAGTCCCTTGATCTCTGTAGCAAGAGATTCTCTGCTCTCCTTTATTCTGTTTTCAAGCCCAGCGATTAATTTTATGACTATTATTCTAAATTCACTTTCTGTTATATTGTTTAAATCATTTTTGGTCAGTTCATTAGCTGTTGTTATTTCCTGGACGTTTTTCTGAGGGAATTCTTCCGTTTGGTCATTTTGGGTAGTCCCTGGAGTGGTGTGGGACTGTGGGGCACTTCCCCTGTGCTGTCTTGAATAACTTGAGTTGGTGGGCGGGGCCACAGTCAGACCTGATGTCTGCCCCCAGCCCACTGCTGGGGCCACAGTCAGACTGGTGTGTGTCTTCTCTTTCCCTGTCCTAGGGGCAGGATTCACTGCGGGGTGGCATGGCCCATCTGGGCTACTTGCATACTGCCAGGCTTGTGGTGTTGGGGTCTGGTGTATTAGCTGGGGTTGATCGGCAAGGTACACAGGGGCGGGAGGGGCAGGCTCAGCTCGCTTTTCCTTTGGAGATCTGCTTCAGGAGGGGCCCTGTGGCACCAGGAGGGAGTCAGACCCGCTGGAGGGATGGATCCGCAGAAGCACAGCTTTGGGTGTTTGCGTGGTGCAAGCAAGTTCCCTGGCAGAAACTGGTTCCTTTTGGGATTTTGGTTGGGGGATGGGCGAGGGAGATGGTGCTGGCCAGTGCCTTTGTTCCCCGCCAAGGGGAACTCTGTCATTCGGGGCTCAACAACTCTCCCTCCCGTTGTCCTCCAGCCCTCCCGTTCTCCAAGCAGAGCTGTTAGCTTATAACCTTCCAGATGTCAAGTCCTGCTTGCTGTCGGAAAACACTCCGTCCGTCCCCTCCGCTTTTGCAAGCCAGACTCGGGGGTTCTACTTGGCCAGCGGGCCGCCCCTCCGCCCCGGCTCCCTCCTGCCAGTCTGTGGAGCATGCACCGCCTCTCCGCCCTTCCTACCCTCTTCCGTGGGCCTCTTGTCTGCGCTTGGCTCCAGAGACTCCGTTCTGCTAGTCTTCTGGCGGTTTTCTGGGTTATTTAGGCAGGTGTAGGTGGAATCTAAGTGATCAGCAGGATGCACGGTGAGCCCAGCATCCTCCTATGCCTTCATCTTCCCAGGATCCCCAGCCCATTCTTTCTTTAGAAGGATGTTCTTCAGTCTCCAAGTATTTGCTACCTTTCCAAATTTTTTCTTGTGGTTGATTTCGAGTTTCATAGCATTGTGGTCTGAAAATATGCACGGTATGATCTCGATCTTTTTGTACTTACTTAGGGCTGATTTATGTCCCAGTGTATGGTCTATTCTGGAGAATGTTCCATGTGCACTGGAGAAGAATGTATATTCTGTTGCTTTAGGATGAAATGTTCTGAATATATCTGTTAAGTCCACCTGGTCCAGTGTGTCATTCAAAACCACTGTTTCCTTGTTGATTTTTTGATTAGATGATGTGTCCATTGCTGTGAGTGGGGTGTTGAAGTCTCCTACTGTTATGGTATTACTATCAATGAGTTTCTTTATGTTTGTGATTAATTGATTTATATATTTGGGTGCTCTCACATTTGGCGCATAAAGGTTTACAATTCTTAGGTCTTCTTGGTCTATAGGCCCCTTGATTATGATATAATGCCCTTCTGCATCTCTTGATACAGTCTTTATTTTAAAGTCTAGATTGTCTGATATAAGTATGGCTTCTCCGGCTTTCTTTTGTTGACCATTAGCATGATAGATGGTTCTCCATCCCCTTATTTTCAATCTGAAGGTGTCTTTAGGTGTAAAGTGGGTCTATTGTAAACAGCATATAGATGGATCTTGTTTTCTTATCCATTTTGTTACCCTGTGTCTTTTGATTGGAACATTGAGTCCATTAACATTTAGAGTGAGTACTGAAAGATATGAATTTATTGCCATTATGATGCTTGTAGAGTTGTAGTTTCTGGTGGTGTTCTCTGGTTCTTTCTAATTTTTTGTTGCTCTTGGTATTTAATTATATATATTTCATCTTTTGTCCCCTCAGAAAGTCCCCCTTAATATTTCTTACAGGGTTGGTTTAGTTTTCACAAACTCCTTTAATTTTTGTTTGTCTGGGAAACTTTTTATGTCTCCTATTTTGAATGACATCCTTGCTGGATAAAGAATTCTTGGCTGCATAGTTTCCTGATTTAGCACACTGAATATATCCTGCCATTCCTTTCTGGACTGCCAGGTTTCTGTGGATAGGTTTGATGCAAACCTGATCTGTCTTCCCTTGTAGGTTAGGGACTTTTTTTCACTTGCTGCTTTCATGAATCTGTCCTTGTCTGAGTATTTTGTGAATTTGACTGTGATATGCCTTGTTCAAGGTCGGTTTTTGTTGAATCTAATGCGAGTCCTCTGTGCTTCCTTGATTTTGATGTCTTTGTCTTTCCCCAGGTTAGGAAAGTTTTCCACTATGATTTGCTCACATAACCCTTCTACCCCCATTTCTCTCTCTTCTCCTCTGGGACCCCTATGATTCTGATGTTCCTTTTTAATGAGTGACTGATTTCTCTAATTCTTAAATCGTGCTCTTTTGCCTTGATTTCCCTCTTTTGCTCTGCTTCATTATTCTCTATAAGCTTTGTCCTCTATATGGGTGATTCTCTGTTCTGCCTCATCCATCCTTGCTGCCGTGGCAACCATCTGCTATTGCAGCTCAGTTATAGTATTTTCAATTTCATTCTGGTTATTTTTTACTTCTTTTATCTCTGTATAAAGGGATTCTAATCTATTTTTGACTCCAGGTAGTATTCTTATTATTGAGATTCTAAATTGTGGTTCGGACTTCTTGCTTGTGTCTGTGTTGGTTAAATCCCTGGCTGTCATTTCTTCGTGCTCTTTCTTTTGGGGTGAATTCCTTCGTTTTGTCATTTTGAAGGGAGAAAAGGAATTAATGAGGTAGAAAAATTGAAATTAAAAAAATTAAAGTTATAAAAAATTAAACCTTAATAATTAAAAACACACCCACACAAAAATCTAATAGATGATGGTAGATCCTAGGTGTGTTTTGGTCTGGGTGTAGAAAGTGGGTTGACAGATTAGAGAAACAAAATAAAAAAAAAGGGGGGGAGAGGAAAAAAAAGTAAATCATTTGAGAATTTGAAAAAATGAATACACTAAAGTAGACTAAAATACACAAAATAGAGAATATAGTAGAAAAAATTATAGAAAAATATTTTTAATACAAATTAAAAAAGAAATATGATTTTTTTTGTTTTCTGTATTTAAGAAAAAATAAAAGAAACAAAAAAGAGAAAAAAGGTAAAAAAAGAAAAAAGGAAAAGAGAAAAAAAAGAAATCATTTGAAAATTTGAAAAAGTGAATACACTGTAGTAGACTGAAATAAAATGATGGGGATAACATAGAATTTGAAAACATTTACATAAAAGCAAAATATATAGTAATAAAAATTAAATAAGTGTTTTAAAAGAAACTGAAGTTAAAAATGAAGTTTTTCTCTTTCTGCATTTAGGAAAAAGAAATGAAAAAGAGAAAAGAGAAAATGAAAGAAAAAATAGGAAATTGAAAATTTGAAAAGGTGAGTACACTGAAGCAGACTAAAATAAAATGATGTAATTAAATAGAATTTGAGAAAATTTACACAAAAGTAAAAAATATAGTAATAAAAATTAAAGACAGATATTTTTAATAAAACTTGAAAATAAAAATGAGTTTTTTCTCTTTCTGTATTCAATAAAAAGAATAGAATTGTAAAAGAGAAAAAGGAAAAAGAGAAAAAAAATTGAATAGATGAACCTGCTAACAGATTGAAGTAGGAGTGAAATTGCTTTGTTTTCCCCTAGAGGTCATTCCTTGTAGCTCTTTATAGTGCATAGATTAAGCCGGTGATGAGGTTCCTTCTTGAAGAGCGAAGCTGGCCCAGTTGGGCAGGGCTCGGTGTAACAGCTCCGCTCTCCCCTAGATGGCGCTGGTAGCCTACTGGGGTGGAGTGTTGCGGTGTTCGTAGGTGCGCAGGCACATGCGCGGGAGCGGTGAAAAATGGCGCCTCGCAGGCACACAGTCTGTTCTGCATCAGCAGTCGTGCACCGGTCCTCTGTCTTCAGCTGTAGTCCACTCCCCGCTTTTTCACTCTCCGTGACCAGGCCCCATGCAGTACCTCTCTCCCGAGTTTTGTCTCAGATGTAGCTGGTTTTCCCCGGCCCCTTACTTCTGAAGGACTGCGGCTTTGACCCTCTCTGCCCCTCTGCGGGAGGGTCTCACCCAGCGATGGCTGAATGAGCAATGGCCGAATCTCGGCTGCACCCAGGAATGTCCGCTGGATCCTGCTTTTGCGGGTGCCCCGAGACTGCAGCCAGGTGCCAGCCCACCCCCCCAAAAAATCGCGGGACAGTGTAGCCTCAGTGTTTCAGGGACCATGGAAAATCGCAACACACATCTGACACCAGGCTTCACCCTCAACATCCTTGCCCCAGAACCAGCAAATGTGGCTGCCTCCCGGGGTCTGCTGGGACCAGGTGGCTTCAACAGTCTCTACCAAATGTCCTTCCAGCAGTGGAACCGCTTTTCCCCGTGTGGCCCGAGAACCTCCCGGACCCCACTCTGTTCCTGGGGATTCGCCCTTCCCACCAGAGCACCACCAGGTATCGAGCTGCGGGGGTTGCAGCCTTTGTGCTCCCTTTGTTTATAGTCTTAATGGAATTTAAACCCTCTCCTTTCTCCTTTCTCCCTTTTTAGTTTAGTCTCTGTGGCTGCTTCCAATTTTCCACTTTCTTTCCAGCTGCTTTTGGGGAGGGATGCTTTTCCCTTATGCTCCTCCCACTCCCCAGTCTCTGTCCTCTCTCCACCTGCAAAAAGTGTTCCCTAACTTTCGGGGCTTCTTGTTCCCCAAGTTCAGTTCTTTGCATCACGTACCTGCTGAATTCTGTGGTTCACGTTGTGCAGATTGTTGTGTTAATCCTCCGATCAGTTTTCTAGGTGTGTAGGATGGTTTAGTGCTGGTCTGGCTGTATTTCACGGATGCGAGACACACAAAAAGCTTCCATGCTGTTCCGCCATCTTGGCTCCTCCCTAGAACATGTTGATCTCCACGCAGCTACTATAGAACATGCTGATAATGTCTTGCCCTATTTAAAACCCTCAGTGGCTTTTCATTGAATTTTGAGTGAAGTATAAACTTGTTACTATGGTCTATAATCTTTTTAAATGTTTAAATATTTTAAATTAGAAAAAGTCTTTAAATAATTTAGTTTTTTGTTAACTTCATCAGGTACTCATCTTCCTGTAGTTCATCATGTCCTTGCCACTTTAGACTTCTTTTTGTGGCTGGTTCCTTTAGCTCTTGGATTACACATCTTCTTCTCAGAACTTTTCTTGAACACTCCAGTGTCTAAGGAACTTCTCTCCATCCCCTTCCATCACACCACTTTCCTTATTTCCTTCACAGTATTAATCACCACTTCTAATGACTTTATTTATGTACCATTTACTTGCATATTCTCCTGGCTAAAATGCAAGTTTCAGGAAAGTGAGTACACTGTTTTTTTCCACCGCTATGTTGGTATCCAGCACATAATAGGCACCTGATAAATACGTATTGCATGAATGAATGAGGTAATTTGGTATAGTGGAAAAAGCAGTTGCATATTAACATCAGACACATTTGTGTTTGAATCCTGACTTTGGTACTTCCTGGCTGATATCCTCAGGCAAATTAAGGAATATTGCTAATCCTTAAATTCTTTGTGTATAAAATAAGCACTTTATCTTTACCTTACAGAGTTGAAGGTTTTTATGGCTCTGAACATCAAGTATTATGCTTGGCATATAGTAAATTCTTAATATTTATTTTCTGTTTAGGGTCTGAGACCCAAAGCTAAGCTGACAGCAGTTTGGAACCTGCGGGAAGGACATGTTCACTGGATCCCTTTGCTCCTGGCCTTAAAGTAATAACAGGTCACTTCTTCATGAAAGTGAAAAGTTTCTCTCCCTCCATCCCCTACCACTGCTGGCTCTCCAATTCTTGATTGCTAGTGTCTGTGTTCTAAGCATGTGGGGTTATGGACTGTCAGTATCACCAGTTAATTATACAGGGGACTTCTGTATTTCCTGGGGCTCAAAAACCTATACAGATTAGATGGTACTGAGAGTAGTTTAGATAACCTATCTCCAGGTCCCCACCTTCTCTCTTTTGAAGATTAGTAGCAGAAATTTGATGTTTCTGAGATATTAATATGTAGAGTTATTTTTCCCTCTTTGTTCATATCCCACTATACAGATTAGCTCTCAATTCTATCTGTGCAACATCAAAAGAGTGTTAAAAGAAGTTCTTTCTCTAAAAGGAATGCTACTTCCTCCAAGGCTCACACTGTAGCCAGATTTGAAAGCAACATATCTTTCCCCTTCTACATTTGAAATTCTGTGAAGAAATAAAATTAACCAATCAGTAATGAGTACTGTTCCTAATACATGCCTGACACTAACATAAATTGGAGAAAACGTGAAGAAAAACTGTAAAACATCCACGTGTTCTCCAGGACTGTCTTGTAAGCTATCTGACAAAGTTGTGGCATCTGTGAGAATGTTTCTTATTGTCTCTTGTTCAACATAATCTTTGGTAGAGGCACTATTTACCCCCAGTTGGTTCTTGGGTTTGATCTGTTTGTCTTGGAAGATTCTTTGTGACCTGCTTTCACTCTGGGTAAGAGAACTGTTTCTCATCTAGTTGATCTTCAGAAACTATGTCTGGATGAGGTCTTTTTGTTTTGTTTAAGCTTTGGCTGATGGTGTCCATACTCTTTTAGCATATCCACACTCTTCTATATTCTTGGTAGGTGCTACTGTGCATCAGTAACAATTAGCAAGTTAAAGGATAAGATTACATCCTGTGTCACACCTACTTAAAATATGATACAGCATGTTGTTTGCTGTCGTTTCTAAACTGCAGGTTTCTAGATTTCTTAGATTGTATCTTTTATTTTTTTATTTTTTATTTTTGAGAGAGGGAATGTGAGCGAGGGAGGGACAGAGAGAGGGGGACAGAGGATCCAAAGTAGGCTTTGTGCTGACAACAGTGAGCCTGCTGTGAAGCTTGAATTCACGAACCGTGAGATCATGACCTGAGCCTAAGTCAGACACTCAGCTGACTGAGCCACCCAGGCACCCCTAGATTGTACCTTTTAAAGAGACGCAGTGATCCCTCAAATAAAATAGCAGATAAAGTAACAAAGCGAATGAAACAGTAGGCAAACAAAACCAAACACCAAGACCAGAATCTGCACTTCAGGAGGACAGCCAGCAGAGGGCGCCTATGTCAAGGCCATGCTTTGCAAGAGGCTGGTGCGCAGTTTTTCTAAAGCCTTGAATACCAGTTCCCTTCTTCTCAATTGTCAGAAATAAAATTCTGTATAAAAAGTGAAATGAAAACAATAGGAAATAGTTTTGCAAATTGTAAATAAAAACCTATTTGTAAATAAAAAAGGATGCTGAAGAGAAATAACTTTAATGGAAAATTTGGTCATCATTTTTTTTTTTTTTATGATTTTGCTTTTTTTTTTTTTTTTTTCAAAATTGTATTTAAATTCCAGTTAGTTAACGTACAGTGCAATATTGCTTTCAGGGGTAGATGTCAGTGATTCATCACTTACGTACAGCACCCAGTGCTCATCACAACAAGTACCCTCCTTAATACCCTTCACCTATCTAGCCCATCCCCCACCTCCCTCCCTCCATCAGCACTCAGTTTGTTCTCTATCTTATGGTTTGTTTCCCTCTCTTTTTCTCTTCCTCCCCTTTCCATACGTTCATCTGTTTTGTTTCTTAAATTCCCTATATGAGTGAAATCATGGTATTTTTCTTTCTCTGACTGACTTATTTCTCTCTGCATAATATACTTTAGCTCCATCCATGTCATTGCAAGTGGCAAGAGTTCATTATTTTTGATGGCTGAGTAATACTCAATATTATATGTATACCACATCTTCTTTATCCATTCATTAGTGGATGGACATTTGGGCTCTTTATATAGTTTGGCTATTGTTGATAATGCTGGTATAAACATTGGGGTGAGAAGGGGGAACCCTCTTGCACTGTTGGTGGGAATGCAAACTGATGCAGGCACTCTAGAAAACAGTAGGAAGGGTCCTCAAAAAGTTAAAAATGGAACTACGATTCAGCAATTGCACTACTAGGTATTTACCCAAAGGATACAAAAATACAGGTTGGTCATCCCAATATTCTGTAATGGTTTTTGACCCCAAATCAGATTTTCTGGAACTCCTTGATTAGAAGTTTAGGATTTTAAACCTATTTCTCTATTATTTTTAATCCTAGTAGTGAATCGACTTGACTCTAAAAGCCCAAACCAGATAATTTACTGAAAAATCAAGGATTGTTTACTCATGCATATTTTAGGAGAACTAATTTGTTTCGAGACTTTCGATTGCAAATTACTCTTTGTTTTTTCTAAGATCTCAAAAGCCACAAAAGCAACCTCCTTAATTTTATTTTTCTTGTCTCAAAACAGAGCCAAAGTTTGTCATGGATGGAGAGCATAACTTTAGATGTCCATTACAGTGCTAGTCTCATGGAAAGTGTGCAGTTAATGGACTGTAATATTTTTCCTATTTCAGTCATTAGTTACTCTTTCCACAGGATGCTCAATAAAAAAGGGATTCTTGGTTGAAATGAGTTCTGGAGTGGCTACATACTGCAAGGCTTCTTGGAGATTCACAGTGCTGCAGCGTGTCCAAGTGTTCCAGAAGTCCTAGAATAAATGAATATGTTTCCTTTAACATACTTCGAACTTATTCAATTGTAAAGTTTATTTTCACACAACTACTCTTCTATGGAATATATTTTGAGAAGCACAAAGCACATTATTACTTGAAATTTACTTTTTTGTAGATCTGAATGATACATTTTTAGCTTAAACTGGCTTTTGAGGAGGTTTTAGGAATGACTGAAACATGAGTTTCACATTTTTAATGAATCACATTTTTAAGCACCAACAAACTCTTTTGCATGCATTGCGTAAAATATATAGGTTGATTTAAACATACGGGACTCTTCCTGAATGTTACTTTTCCTGTATTACATTTTTCTGACGGTAATACCAACAAATGTCATGGGGTATGTATTGTCAGAAAGACTCAACCCAGGAATTGTGTAAATCAAGCAGTGTTTTCTTACAGAAGGAGGTCAGCAAATCAGGATTGTCAGCAGAGAGAGCAGTGACTTCCTTTAAGAGAGGTATTAACTTCTTGGTTGTCAGAAAAGATTACACTGGATAGAGCTAAACAGGCGGGGAAGATTTTATTCAAAACTTTTGCAATAGGAGGAGAGATTTAACTCAACTCCACTGAAACAAGGGTTTTTAAGCCCTGAGATGAACCAGTGGGAAAGTATTGGAGGACACTGAAGTAGGGGAGGGCTGGTCAATGTGATTAGCCCACCTGTATTTGTTAATTGGCATTAGGTAGTTAGACTTGGTCGTTGGCTCCTACTTTCCCACAGAGACTAGGAGATAGGGACATTTTCTTTCTGGATGATTACTTTTCAAAGAGATGCTTTTTAGGTGCTGTAAAACTGGCAAAAGACTGTGAGATCCTTTATCTAGTTTTCAAAGTGGCAGGAGAAGAATTGGCAATTTTAAACGTTCTAAAGAAAATGCTCCAAGTAAAGGGAGGTCAAGGGCCTATACTCAGGAAAAAAACTTGTCTAAAGTTTAGGGGAGGGGAGGGGAGGGGAGTATTAAGGCCATCCCAGTCATCACTCAGAGCTTCATAGCAGTCCATCTTCTGGGAACTATGCATATCTTTCTAGGTCTAGATGTACACACACACACAAAATGTTGAACTAGTCTTTCATATAGTTAGCGTGGGTAAATGTTGGGAACTGTCTTACCTGGACCAAGTACATAGCTCAGAATAGTCCAAATTATACATTCCTCAATA
Source organism: Panthera onca (assembly GCF_046562875.1). Classification (NCBI taxonomy): domain Eukaryota; kingdom Metazoa; phylum Chordata; class Mammalia; order Carnivora; family Felidae; genus Panthera; species Panthera onca. The sequence goes on along the minus strand of NC_138342.1, from coordinate 56,761,344 downwards.
TCACAAAGTATAATATAAAGACCCTCAGTACATTTTAAAGTTATTTTCCCTTGAACTAAAACAGAGGGTAATTTTCCAGATGTATCCAGAAGTCATGGATAACAAATTCACTGAGCAGCTGAGGAGCGTATCCAATGAAAAAGTGATATAATGAAGATAATAATACTTACAGGTTTTCTGATATTTTGATCATTATCATCACCATAATCATCATTTTCCTTAACGCCATCAAAAATATTTATTAATGATTTATAGTACATAGAAGCTCATGTCATACACAGCATAGACAAAAAGTAAGAGAATCTAAAGCCTCTAAGGGTATAGTTCAAAGGTAGAATTATTTATTTTTCCTCTTCTCTGAAGATGGCTCAGCTAGTTGATTGCTTAATTTCTTCTAAAGAAGTGATCTTTAGATAGGGAAAGATAGTGAAAGATAGGGAAAAGCAGTTTGTTGAACTCCTACTATGAACTTATTATAATGTAGAACATTTCTTGGGAGGGATAAAATTGAAAGTAGAAGGTTGAATAGTTTTCCTGGAAAAAGTGAAGCTAAACTTGAGACTTGACTTTTGTGAATCTACGTATGGTTTCTTTTGATCATAGATGGATAAGCAAAAAAAGAATCTCCTTAAAATGCTTTATTTTTAAATATCTTATTATTATTAATTTTTCTTAAAAAAATTTTTAATGTTTATTTTTGAGAGAGAGAGAGAGTGAGAGAGAGGGAGAGGGAGAGGCAGAGAGAGAAGGAGACACAGAATCTGAAGCAGGCTCCAGGCTCTGAGTTGTCAGCACAGAGCCCAATGCGGGGCTTGAACTCACGAACTGTGAGATCATGACCTGAGCTGAAGTCGGATGCTCAACTGACTGAGCCACCCAGGCACCCCTTATTATTAATTTTTCTAATCATAGAAACAGCACATGCTCATAGTGAATACTTTTAAAACAATCTAGATATTAGAGAAGTATATAATGTAGAAAGTTGAAGTCCTCCATAAACACATTTGCTTCTTTTTAATTTTTAAAAAGGATAATTTTTAAAAATTTGATATATATTTGTACATATTTTTATTTATTTATTTTTAAAAATAACCCAGCATAATTTCTGTGATGTTCTTTTTTGAAAAAATATTATTTATTTATTTATTTATTTGAGAAAGAGAGGTAGAGAGAGAGAAGGTGAGAGAGAATCCCAAGAAGGCTCTGTTATGTCAGCACAGAACCCTATGTGGGGCTTAAACTCATGCACTGGGATATCATGACCTGAGCAGAAATCAAGGGTCAGATGCTTAACTGACTGAGCCACCCAGGCACCCTGTACATATTTTAAAATCCTTTGACAACATTTATTAACAATATCAATATTTTAACAGAATATAATTTATGGTACATATATTATTTTTAAACTTCTTTTTCCCCCACTTATATCTTGGACAACTTCTTTGAATATATAGCTAGGGCCTGACTCTTTCTGAATTATTTTCAGATTATTTTAAGTGTATGGCTTTGCCTTGATTTCCTATTAAAGTCTATTGACAATAGCATTATCACTTTGCTTTTATATAGCTGAAGGGAGCTAAAATTAAATGAACATCTACTGTGCCCCAGTATTGTTCTAGGCTATTTAGGTACTATTATCCCCTTTTTCTACTAGAAAATTTCTGGTTGAAAGAAATCAAGTAATTTGTCCAAAGTACCTAAATAACTAGTGAGTAATTGCAACCTATATGACCAGAAGGACCTTGATTTTTCTGCTACATATTTCAAAGTGGGTTGCATGGGTTGACTAAATGTAAAGGTAAGTAGTAGAAGAAAGTAAAAATACAGAACAAGCTACCTATTTCAAGTACAGTTTATTGAAACAAATAATTCTAAATGGTAAGTCAGGACCTACTCAAAGCTTTTAAAATTTTATCCACTAGAGACTCTATTGTTTTGCAAAATTCCATCATGTTGCTCCCATAATTTGTCTGGACTCTCAGTGGGGGAAGACACAGTTGATAAGGTCTACTATACATAATGGCTAATGGATTTTATTACTAACACTTTTTTCACCCAGTTGGAGCTTTGGGGATTGAAATTTTTCCTTGCTAAAAATAGGCAATCTTTGACTTAATAACTCCTTTAAAAATTTTAGATTTTTCCTATTTATTTATTTATTTTTAAATGTTTATTTATTTTTAAGAGAGAGGTGGGGAGGGGTACAGAGATGGAGGGAGACACAAAATCCAAAGCAGGTTCCAGGCTCTGAGCTGTCAGGACACAGCCTAACACAGGGCTGGAACCCACGAACTGGAGATCTTGACCTGAGCCAAAGTCAGATGCTTAACTGACTGAGCCACCCAGGCATCCCCTAGACCTTTCCTATTTAAATATATGTTATGAATATCTTAATTAAGAAGTTTGAGATGATGTACTGGTAATTCCTGTGTAGGTAAGATTTATGGTTATTGATTTGATATGATAACACAGTAGTCTGATGTCTCCTTGGAGTATCTTAACTGTGGGATAGAGAAGGATTCCCAAATTATAATGCTAATGGAAAACTAAAAAGATGTATACAAATACTGATTTTCCTTAACATGTAAAGGAAGATCAACGCTTATCTTCAACAAAGCAGGGCTAGTGGACTGACAATAAACCATGTTGGCATTTCAGTCACCTTTGGTGAGCATGTTAATAAAAAGGTTAGATAAACACCCATGCTTTATAGTAAATGGCTCATTTATGATTTTCAGTCTTTTTAGTCTGTTAACCTTTCAACTGGCATTAGTCTACTTTTGTGTCAGGAAGGAGATCTGAGTTTTATTAACCCATAGAGGTTCTTTGGGATAAGGTGGTGAAGGTCAAAGACAAATTGTTCCCGATTTAAACCTTTAAATGTGTCATTTTCTTCTTGCTTTTACAACAATGACTTAATTCTAAAGTCAAATATCACATATGCTACTAAACGAGTTTTGGCTTTAATGTTTATTTATTTTTGAGACAGAGAGAGGCAGAGCATGAACAGAGGAGGGGCAGAGAGAGAGGGAGACACAGAATCTGAAACAGACTCCAGGCTCTGAGCCATCAGCACAGAGCCCGATGCAGGGCTCGAACTCACGGACCGCGAGATCGTGACCTGAGCCGAAGTCAGCCGCTCAACCGACTGAGCCACCCAGGCGCCCCAAACGAGTTTTGGTTTTCATCCTTGGGAGCTTCCTGGGTGAAATCTGAAACTGGCTCTCATATATGGAGGACAAGGAGAGACCAAAGAAAGAGACAGGGCACTCCAGACTGGTAGTGGCAGGTTTAATAAGGGAACTTACATACGAAGCTTATCTTGGGAGGCTGCAAGACAAGGAGATTGCCATGCCAACCTGTCTGAATCCTAAAAGCTTCTATAGAGGCCTTAACTGGGATCAGTCACATATACTGTCAAGGGCTTTCATGTGGAAAGTCAAGCAGAGGGCACATTTCAAGGACGGTGGAGGGGCTGAAGAGTCTCTAATTGGCCTGGATTCATCTTGTGGATCAACAAGTAGTCACGTCCTCTTGGTGACCTCTTCCAACAACTAAATTCAGCAATAGATTTGAATAATCTTAAATATGTATTTTCATGTGCTTTCATTGTGGAATTCAGTGATTCTGTGAAGTGTATGGAATCACATAAGGAGTCCAACATTAACATGAGGCTTTGGCTTTTTGCCTTGCTTATTTGAGGTAGGCCTGTTATTTTGGCATTGTGTCCAGACCACAAAGGGTACAGGCATTTTGGTTGAGACAGAGACGGAAATTATGGAACAGCTGGAGAAGAAGACAGCCTAGGCTTTTGGCAGTAAGATGTAATATTTGTGAGAAAAACCAAAGAAGATGGAGATTCAAAGGGTAAAGGAAGAGAAGAAGTAACTGTGCACATCATTTCCTAACTTCCTGATTGTTTCAATGTTTTCTCATGGAGAGTTTATGCATCATTCTATCCTGGGAAGACTGAGAAGGAGGAATTGTCAGGTCAGGTATATATTCACTTGAAAGCTGACTTTTCATTGCCTTAAATAATTTTTGGAGGGGTTGACCACAAAGCTCATTCTGTTCCTGCCTGGATACAAATATCCACATATTCTGTCTATCCACAAAAGTGTTGAGATTCTGCTCTGCTCCACTGAGGATATAGTAGAGAGCAAACAACATGTTCCTTGTCCTCTTGGAGGTTATATACAGGTGAAGGAGACAGAGAAAGCAAGTAAACATACAAAAATCTGTAATTAAATTTTTATTAGATTAAGAAAACATATAATTGTGATAAGTGCTAGTGAGAAAATAACAGGTACTAAGAGAGTAACAATCCCTGTTTTGTTCTGTAAATAATGCTCAAGGAGCTAATCTGTCCTCATGGTTTTATGTACTTTACACAGACTGAATCTCTATTTTCTTTCCTAAAATCCTAACTCTTTTCTAACTTCAGCTCTTCAACTTCCTGTCAACATCTTTTGGATTTCCATCAATAGTAAAAGTATTTTTGTAAACTCTCCCACCAGCAAGCATTTGTATCCATCAGAGAACTACCATATATTTACTGTGTTTACTGAAAGATGTAGTTTGTTTTGTCTTTCTCCATCTTCAACTTTGACTTCAGACTTGCTAATTTTCCCTGACATTTTTCTTATTCTAGACTTTGTTTTGTGCTTTGGGTCTCCTTCTGCTCTTCTAATTTTGCTTTACTTTCAATCTTGTTTGGTTAATACTTTCACTCTCTCCCAATGCTATAGCTATTAAGTACATTCAGATGGCAGAATTATTAGCCTCAATATCCATTTTCTCCACATTATTTTCCCGTTTTAAAATATACTTGTTTTTTTTGACTGATATCTATGGGACAGCCACATTTGTGGACATGTTGCCTTCAGTGAAATTAAGCAATAACCCTGGTGCAACCACCAGGTTCAAGTTATAGATAGAAGGGAAGATCTTGGTAGATCTTATTTTTCAGGTCCTATAAGCTTACTGTCTCATTACAGTGTGGTTATAATATATATGTGTCTAAAATTTTATAAGTTAGAAGGGCATATGAAGTGATGTTGAAGTTCACCTTATATTTGTGAAAAATTGGAGTTTTATGTAAAAATGTGTATACATAAAAGAAGGAGTTCAGTGTATGTAAATAAAAATGTATTACTATATCGATGGGCCATGGGATATAAGTTGAGTAAGAAGAGAAAGAAGAGACAAAGGAATGGAAGGGAGGTGATGGACCTTGACCAAAGGGACAGCTGGGGAGGTGAATTGATTAAAGGCCAGGTATACCAAAGAATTATTGAGGTTGGAAGTACTGGAGTTGGAAAAATAGAAGATGGTGATTACAAAATAGAAAGCTTGACATTGGGATTTTGGCAGAGGTCCAGTAATTGGTGGCCAGGGTTTGATCATGGGAAAGAGTGGAGAAGTGGGGTGGAGGAAAGGATCATTGGACATGAGGTGAAAGAACTGATATGAGTTCTTTTTTTTTTTTTAAGGTTTATTAATTTATTTTGAGAGAGAGAAGAGAGAAAGAGAGAACAAGTGAGCACATAAGCAGAGGAGAGGGGCAGAGAGAGAGAGAATCCCAAACAGGCTCCACCCTGTCAACGCAGAGCCTGACATGGGGCTCTGTCCATGAACTGTGGGATTGTGATCTGAGCTAAAATCAAGAGTCAGATGCCTAACTGACTGAGCCACCCAAGTGCCTCAAGAACTGAGGCCATGTCTTAAGTGAATCTCCTTTGTGATTGTTGGAGTCACCAAGCAAATGATAAATGATAAAGAAAAGAATGGTAGAGAAAAAGTGAACTGGGAAGTAAAATCTTCAGTGACTAGAAGAGAGACTGGGAGAAGAACAGGTAACTGCAAAAAACTCTGATCACACACACTTTAAGGGAGTTATGGGTTTTGAGGGAAAAAGAATCTAGTAGTGGTTAGGAGGTGCCCATATACCGTATCTTCAGGTCCTGTGCTTCCTGGCGGTATGAGAAAAAAGCAGTTGATGCTGGAAAGTCTACTTGGAGGAACCCAGTCTCAGTTAGGGAAATCGGATGACAGGAACTTTCTGAATGGTATTTTGCTCATGACTGACCTGTCCTTGAGTCCAGAGAGCAAAATGGAAAGGCAGGAGTTGAGGGGAGCATGGGAGATCTGGTTCTAACAGGGCATATATAGATCTATATGGGGATAAAAGTCCAGATGGCAATAAATAATTTGGAAGTCCTTGACATCTTTCATTGATTGACATGAAAAAGAGAAATCCTTAAATCTCTAGAGAGGAAAGAAAATAACTTTTTTTTTTTTTGCCACTTTAAATGAGTACTATCCAAGTAGAGAACATTTTAAACACAGATAACCCAGAGGAGAGAGAACTGTTTTCAGAATAAAAATAATTTTGAGTCTCTCTAATTTAGGTGGAATTTACATGTAGTTTTTCTAAGAAATTAGGTAAAGACACAAAAATGAAATTTTCAGTGCCTTGGGGTGCTTTGGGTGTGTGTACTGACATTTTAGCCACCTGTTTTCAGAAATAAAATCAGTAAAAATTTAGAAAAATTTCTTTTTCAGTACTACATTTCATCCAGTTTACATAACATGTGACATAATTACATGACACAAATATTTTCCAAAATATTTCACTTTATTGTCCTTTCTTAAAAGCAGAATCAACAATACAGAGGGCAGAGTTGGTTATAGTATATGTCTCAGAAGTGAAACTTAAATTCATATGATCTAAATTCTCTAACTGATATTTCACTTTAATATTCATTTGCCATTGAGTCTCTGAAAGGCACACTAAAGAAAATGATAATAATCAAGAGTTAATAAGGACTGAAGAGTCTACCTAATTGAACTCCCTGACTCTTAATATGGAGCAAGGCAGCCTGGTTTCCAAGATTTAACAATTGTGAATGAATGGATTCTAAGGAACTCAAGATTAATAACGGCCTGTCCCACTGCAGAGATGCTGCCTGCCAAGTACTAAGCTAATGTGGAATGAAAAAAGCAGAGCGTTCTTACTCATGGGTAGGAGGGAAGTAAGGAAAAACTACATGATTTTTTGAAAATAACGACCATTTTGTGGTTACTTCGTTTCAGGTACCTATGTCAGGAAAAGCATTTCTTTTAAACTTCTCAACTATTTTATAAGATGAGACATCATTATCATTTTAATAGATGAGGAATTTGAAGACTGGAAAGGGGTTCCGGAAGATGGCGGCGTAGGAGGACGCGGGGCTCACAGCGCGTCCGGCCGATCACTTAGATTCCACCTACACCTGCCTAAAGAACCCAGAAAACCTCCAGAGGATTAGCAGAAGGGAGTCTCAGGAGTCAAGCTCAGACTAGAGGCCCACGGAAGAGGGTAGGAAGGGCGGCGAGGCGGTGTGCGCTCCACGGACTGGCGGGAGGGAGCCGGGGCGGAGGGGTGGCTCGCCGGCCAAGCAGAGCCCCCGAGTCTGGCTGGCAAAAGCGGAGGGGCCGGACAGACTGTGTTCCGACAGCAAGCGCGACTTAGCGTCTGGGAGGTCATAAGTGAACAGCTCTGCTCGGAAAGCGGGAAGGCTGGAGGACAAAGGGAGGGAGAGCTGCTGAGCCCCCGAAGGCAGAGCTCAGCTTGGCGGGGAACAAAGGCGCCAGCGCCATCTCCCCCGCCCATCCCCCAGCCAAAATCCCAAAGGGAACCAGTTCCTGCCAGGGAACTTGCTCGCTCCACGCAAACACCCAACTCTGTGCTTCTGCGGAGCCAAACCTCCGGCAGCGGATCTGACTCCCTCCCGCTGCCACAGGGCTCCTCCTGGAGTGGATCACCTAAGGAGAAGCGAGCTAAGCCTGCCCCTCCAGCCCCCGTGCACCTTGCCTACCCACCCCAGCTAATACGCCAGATCCCCAGCAACACAAGCCTGGCAGTGTGCAAGTAGCCCAGACGGGACACGCCACCCCACAGTGAATCCCGCCCCTAGGAGAGGGGAAGAGAAGGCACACACCAGTCTGACTGTGGCCCCAGCAGTGGGCTGGGGGCAGACATCGGGTGGGACTGCGGCCCCGCCCACTAACTCCAGTTATACACCACAGCACAGGGGAAGTGCACTGCAGGTCCTCACCACGCCAGGGACTCTCCAAAATGACCAAACGGAAGAATTCCCCTCAGAAGAATCTCCAGGAAATAACAACAGCTAATGAACTGATCAAAAAGGATTTAAATAATATAACAGAAAGTGAATTTAGAATAATAGTCATAAAATTAATCGCTGGGCTTGAAAACAGTATACAGGACAGCAGAGAATCTCTTGCCATAAAGATCGAGGGACTAAGGAACAGTCACGAGGAGTTGAAAAACGCTTTAAACGAAATGCAGAACAAAATGGAAACCACAATGGCTCGGCTTGAAGAGGCAGAGGAGAGAATAGGTGAACTAGAAGATAAAGTTATGGAGAAAGAGGAAGCTGAAAGAAAGAGAGATAAAAAAATCCAGGAGTATGAGGGGAAAATTAGAGAACTAAGTGATACACTAAAAAGAAATAATATACCCATAATTGGTATCCCAGAGGAGGAAGAGAGAGGGAAAGGTGCTGAAGGGGTACTTGAACAAATTATAGCTGAGAACTTCCCTGAACTGGGGAAGGAAAAAGGCATTGAAATCCAAGAGGCACAGAGAACTCCCTTCAGACGTAACTTGAATCGATCTTCTGCACGACATATCATAGTGAAACTGGCAAAATACAAGGATAAAGAGAAAATTCTGAAAGCAGCAAGGGATAAACGTGCCCTCACATATAAAGGGAGACCTATAAGACTCGTGACTGATCTCTCCTTTGAAACTTGGCAGGCCAGAAAGGCTTGGCACGATATCTACAGTGTGCTAAACAGAAAAAATATGCAGCCGAGAATCCTTTATCCAGCAAGTCTGTCATTTAGAATAGAAGGAGAGATAAAGGTCTTCCCAAACAAACAAAAACTGAAGGAATTTGTCACCACGAAACCAGCCCTACAAGAGATCCTAAGGGGGATCCTGTGAGACAAAATACCAGAGACATCACTACAAGCATAAAACATACAGACATCACAATGACTCTAAACCCATATCTTTCTATAATAACACTGAATGTAAATGGATTAAATGCGCCAACTAAAAGACATAGGGTATCAGAATGGACAAAAAAACAAGACCCATCTATTTGCTGTCTACAAGAGACTCATTTTAGATCTGAGGACACCTTTAGATTGAGAGTGAGGGGATGGAGAACTATCTATCATGCTCCTGGAAGCCAAAAGAAAGCTGGAGTAGCCATACTTATATCAGACAAACTAGACTTTAAATTAAAGGCTGTAACAAGAGATGAAGAAGGGCATTATATAATAATCACAGGGTCTATCCACCAGGAAGAGCTAACTATTATAAATGTCTATGCGCCAAATACCCGAGCCCCCAGATATATAAAACAATTACTCATAAACATAAGCAACCTTATTGATAAGAATGTGGTCATTGCAGGGGACTTTAACACCCCACTTACAGAAATGGATAGATCATCTAGACACACAGTCAATAAAGAAACAAGGGCCCTGAATGATACATTGGATCAGATGGACTTGACAGATATATTTAGAACTCTGCATCCCAAAGCAACAGAATATACTTTCTTCTCGAGTGCACATGGAACATTCTCCAAGATAGATCATATACTGGGTCACAAAACAGCCCTTCATAAGTTTACAAGAATTGAAATTATACCATGCATACTTTCAGACCACAATGCTATGAAGCTTGAAATCAACCACAGGAAAAAGTCTGGAAAACCTCCAAAAGCATGGAGGTTAAAGAACACCCTACTAACGAATGAGTGGGTCAACCAGGCAATTAGAGAAGAAATTAAAATATATATGGAAACAAACGAAAATGAAAATACAACAATCCAAACGCTTTGGGATGCAGCGAAGGCAGTCCTGAGAGGAAAATACATCGCAATCCAGGCCTATCTCAAGAAACAAGAAAAATCCCAAATACAAAACCTAACAGCACACCTAAAGGAAATAGAAGCAGAACAGCAAAGGCAGCCTAAACCCAGCAGAAGAAGAGAAATAATAAAGATCAGAGCAGAAATAAACAATATAGAATCTAAAAAAACTGTAGAGCAGATCAACGAAACCAAGAGTTGGTTTTTTGAAAAAATAAACAAACTTGACAAACCTCTAGCCAGGCTTCTCAAAAAGAAAAGGGAGATGACCCAAATAGATAAAATCATGAATGAAAATGGAATGATTACAACCAATCCCTCAGAGATACAAACAATTATCAGGGAATACTATGAAAAATTATATGCCAGCAAATTGGACAACCTGGAAGAAATGGACAAATTTCTAAACACCCACACTCTTCCAAAACTCAATCAGGAGGAAATAGAAAGCTTGAACAGACCCATAACCAGCGAAGAAATTGAATCGGTTATCAAAAATCTCCCAACAAATAAGAGTCCAGGACCAGATGGCTTCCCAGGGGAGTTCTACCAGACGTTTAAAGCAGAGATAATACCTATCCTTCTCAAGCTATTCCAAGAAATAGAAAGGGAAGGAAAACTTCCAGACTCATTCTATGAAGCCAGTATTACTTTGATTCCTAAACCAGACAGAGACCCAGTAAAAAAAGAGAACTACAGGCCAATATCCCTGATGAATATGGATGCAAAAATTCTTAATAAGATACTAGCAAATCGAATTCAACAGCATATAAAAAGAATTATTCACCATGATCAAGTGGGATTCATTCCTGGGATGCAGGGCTGGTTCAACATTCGCAAATCGATCAACGTGATACATCACATTAACAAAAAAAAAGAGAAGAACCATATGATCCTGTCAATCGATGCAGAAAAGGCCTTTGACAAAATCCAGCACCCTTTCTTAATAAAAACCCTTGAGAAAGTCGGGATAGAAGGAACATACTTAAAGATCATAAAGGCCATTTATGAAAAGCCCACAGCTAACATCATCCTCAACGGGGAAAAACTGAGAGCTTTTTCCCTGAGATCAGGAACACGACAGGGATGCCCACTGTCACCGCTGCTGTTTAATATAGTGCTGGAAGTTCTAGCATCAGCAATCAGACAACAAAAGGAAATCAAAGGCATCAAAATTGGCAAAGATGAAGTCAAGCTTTCGCTTTTTGCAGATGACATGATATTATACATGGAAAATCCGATAGACTCCACCAAAAGTCTGCTAGAACTGATACATGAATTCAGCAAAGTTGCAGGATACAAAATCAATGTGCAGAAATCAGTTGCATTCTTATACACTAACAATGAAGCAACAGAAAGACAAATGAAGAAACTGATCCCATTCACAATTGCACCAAGAAGCATAAAATACCTAGGAATAAATCTAACCAAAGATGTAAAAGATCTGTATGCTGAAAACTATAGAAAGCTTATGCAGGTAATTGAAGAAGATATAAAGAAATGGAAAGACATTCCCTGCTCATGGATTGGAAGAATAAATATTGTCAAAATGTCAATACTACCCAAAGCTATCTACACATTCAATGCAATCCCAATCAAAATTGCACCAGCATTCTTCTCGAAACTAGAACAAGCAATCCTAAAATTCATATGGAACCACAAAAGGCCCCGAATAGCCAAAGTAATTTTGAAGAAGAAGACCAAAGCAGGAGGCATCACAATCCCAGACTTTAGCCTCTACTACAAAGCTGTCATCATCAAGACAGCATGGTATTGGCATAAAAACAGACACATAGACCAATGGAATAGAATAGAAACCCCAGAACTAGACCCACAAACGTATGGCCAACTCATCTTTGACAAAGCAGGAAAGAACATCCAATGGAAAAAAGACAGTCTCTTTAACAAATGGTGCTGGGAGAACTGGACAGCAACATGCAGAAGGTTGAAACTAGACCACTTTCTCACACCATTCACAAAAATAAATTCAAAATGGATAAAGGACCTGAATGTGAGACAGGAAACCATCAAAACCTTAGAGGAGAAAGCAGGAAAAGACCTCTCTGACCTCAGCCGTAGCAATCTCTTACTCGGCACATCCCCAAAGGCAAGGGAATTAAAAGCAAAAGTGAATTACTGGGACCTTATGAAGATAAAAAGCTTCTGCACAGCAAAGGAAACAACCAACAAAACTAAAAGGCAACCAACGGAATGGGAAAAGATATTTGCAAATGACACATCGGACAAAGGGCTAGTATCCAAAATCTATAAAGAGCTCATCAAACTCCACACCCGAAAAACAAATAACCCAGTGAAGAAATGGGCAGAAAACATGAATAGACACTTCTCTAAAGAAGACATCCGGATGGCCAACAGGCACATGAAAAGATGTTCAACGTCGCTCCTTATCAGGGAAATACAAATCAAAACCACACTCAGATACCACCTCACGCCAGTCAGAGTGGCCAAAATGAAGAAATCAGGAGACTATAGATGCTGGAGAGGATGTGGAGAAACAGGAACCCTCTTGCACTGTTGGTGGGAATGCAAATTGGTGCAGCCGCTCTGGAAAGCAGTGTGGAGGTTCCTCAGAAAATTAAAAATAGACCTACCCTATGACCCAGCAATAGCACTGCTAGGAATTTACCCAAGGGATACAGGAGTACTGATGCATAGGGGCACTTTTGCCTCAATGTTTATAGCAGCACTCTCAACAATAGCCAAATTATGGAAAGAGCCTAAATGTCCATCAACTGATGAATGGATAAAGAAATTGTGGTTTATGTACACAATGGAGGACTACGTGGCAATGAGAAAGAATGAAATATGGCCCTATGTAGCAACGTGGATGGAACTGGAGAGTGCGATGCTAAGTGAAATAAGCCATACAGAGAAAGACAGATACCATATGGTTTCACTCTTATGTGGATCCTGAGAAACATAACAGAAACCCATGGGGGAGGGGAAGGGGAAAAAAAAAAAAAAAAAAAAGAGGTTAGAGTGGGAGAGAGCCAAAGCATAAGAGACTGTTAAAAACTGATAACAAACTGAGGTTTGATGGGGGGTGGGAGGGAGGGGAGGGTGGGTGATGGGTATTGAGGAGGGCACCTTTTGGGATGAGCACTGGGTGTTGTATGGAAACCAATTTGACAGTAAATTTCATATATTAAAAAATAAAAAAAAAAAAAAAAAAAGAAGACTGGAAAGGTTGCTCAAGTTCATCCCACCAATAAGTAGCAGGAGTGAGACTTAACACTAGTCTGAATCCCACACCCAAACCTTTAAGCAGTTCACAATGTTTTCTTTATTCTTTTCTACCAGAACAAATTAAATTACAAATTTCAAAGAAATCCCTGAAAGTTCACTAGTTTCTTCTCCTTCTCCAACCCCAATACTAACCTTTGAGCTTTAAGGGTGACTCTAAAAATGTTTGCATTTGTACATTAAATTATCTACTTCTCTCATTGAGCACTTAGTGGTGTTAGGCAGAGATGGAAGAAGAGCATAATATTTTAGAATGATTAACTACAGAGTTCTCTTCTAATGAAATAATAAAATACTTCATAATTTCACTTGCTTCATTTTTAATGTCTTTCTAAATACTATGGAAAATTATTTTAGAGAAAAAAAGGCATAATCATGGAGTTGAAAGGCAATATGGTTTAGAAAATTGTGGTATTTAGTTGAAGGTAGAGGCAGGTTTTGGAGTGGTGTAGGTGAATGCTGTAATTTCAGAATTACAGGCATCAAATTATTCATAATAATAAGGTATAGTTTCAAACACATAGTTACTATCGTAGTCAGTGCCACTGTATGGAATTTCTGTTGTTTCATATCCTGACTCAGTGGTCATGCTGAGTGCTGTGATCCCTTCTGTATCAGCTGCAGATGAGGTGTTGGTGGGAGCAGTGGCATTCTGCACAGCAGTGGCAGACGATGTGGTGGTAAGGAGAGTTGTAACTGCGAATGTCATGGTTGTGTTGGGAATCATAGTTGGAACTCCAGAAGGTGCATGTACAGTGGTAATCTCTTGTGTAGTAAAAGGGGTTCCTTGCATGGTGGCAGTGAGAGAAGTGGTTGTAACAAGGGGAGTTGAAGTCTGTGTAGCTGGGGCATTAGATATGGTTGCAGAAGTTGGTAGAATGGTGGCTGGAACTTGGATTTTAGGACTGGAAACCGTGATGTCAGAAGGACTTGTACTTTTGGAGATGAGATCAGATGATATTTTGTTTGTAGTTGTAGCTGAGGTTGCACTGGAGCTGATAATGTGGGGAGTTGTGGTGGCAATGGCAGTGAACGGGGTTGTGTTTAAGACTTGGGCCTTGGTGCTTACCACCTTGCTAGTTGGTTGCACCTGTGGTTGCAGGCTGGGAATGAAGGGAGGTGGATGTGGGTTGCCCGGAGAAAGAGGTATATATGGATGATAGTAGTGTGATCCAGGTTTGTTTTGAATGTGTGGTCTAATACAAGGCTTAATTTTTCCACCTACTTTAATTAGTGGATTTGGTATCTTTTGATCAAGGGGATATGGGTGTCGTCTTTGACTAGATGATTGTGGACGTCTTCCTTGACCAGATGGTTGTAGAAATTTTCTTGGATCAAATGGCTGTATACATTTTCTTCCACCAGGTGGTTGTAGATTAGTTTTGGTGTGGCCTGGTTTATTTTGGACAAGTGCTTTTGGATTAGGCTTCCTTTGTCTAGTTCTTCTTTTAACAAATTTATTTGGATGTGTCTTGTTTAGCCTAGTTTTTTGCAGAGTTTGTGGGTTAGGATTATGTTTGTTTAATCGAGGTTTTTGATGAAAGATTGAAGTTGAAAGAGATTTGAACGGTCTGATCACTCTTCTAACAGGTGGATTTGGAGGAGATTGGGATTTTTGAGGCTGTCGTTTAGAGTGTGATAATGGACCAGGATACAATGAGTTGGGTCTATTGTGAATATTTGACTTGAAATGGGGCCTTTTTTGAATAGGGTTATTTTGATAAGCTTGTGGCTGCTTAGGCCTACTTTGAGCTTTTGAACCATACTCAGTTGGACCTAGTTTTGGTTGGCCAGCTTTATTTGGATGAGTCTGTAGTTTTGCCAGTTTTTTTGGGATAGATGGCTTTAAAAGAAATTGCTTTTTAGGAAGAAGTAATTTTGAATTGGTTGATCTACTTAGTGACTGGCCAGCTAAGTTTTGGTGATGTTGGAGCAAGATG
The DNA here is from genome assembly GCF_046562875.1 of Panthera onca. Taxonomy (NCBI): domain Eukaryota; kingdom Metazoa; phylum Chordata; class Mammalia; order Carnivora; family Felidae; genus Panthera; species Panthera onca. The sequence continues at coordinate 56,746,187 of NC_138342.1, read as the reverse complement.
TATCTCGGATTTGGAGAAGACTTAACTTGAGCAGATTGTGATCGAGATAGCACTTGACCGGATGAATGCAACTGTCGTCTTTGACTGAACCCATTATTCCTTTCTTGACTCCGACTGGCCTGAAGATAGATATAGGCAAGATCAATCATACTTAATATCTCTATTGCAAAGTATTAAATTACAAAGAATTAAGAACATTTGTTCCTAATAGTTATGGTTCTGGCTCATACAAAAAAAAAAAAAAAAGCCTGCATTTATTATTTATTTATTTTAAATAGTTTGATATATTTTTTCCAATATTTTTGTTTTATTTTATTTTTGAGAGAGAGACTGAGACAGAGTGCAAGTGGGGAAGGGGCAGAGAGAGGGGGAGACACAGAATCTGAAGCAGGCTCCAGGCTCTGAGCTGTCAGCACAGAGCCAGACGTCGGGCTTGAACCCAAAAAACATGAGATTGTGATGTGAGCCGAAGTCAGACACTTTACTGACTGAGCCACCCAGGTGTCCCACAAAAAAGGCCTGCATTTAAACAAATGAATATCTCCTTTATTTCTTTATCTCTTTGTGAAGTATACAAGATCTTGTTACTGGCACAAATGAAGATGAAGCCTTTGTCCGTTTATGCATTTTATGTGTATGCTTGTACTCAAGGTTGTTTTTCCATACAATCTTAACAGATTTCCTCAATTTGAATTAATTTCTCCCACTTCTGTAGAATTTTGTTTTTATTTCTATAATAGCACTACTCAGGACTTCATGTTAAAAAATGAAGTATTTATCTAAATTATAAACTTCTAAAGATTCTAAATAAATTTAAACTCCCTGGAAGAAATAATTATCTTTTTACTTATCCTCATGTCATTTTAAATCTTACTATAATTTTTGGTACATATCAGACCCTGAATAAGTTAGTCTTCAATAAACTATTCTTTCTTTACTTAAAAGGAAGTTTAATTTAGGATAAACTGGCTATATTACTTAAAAACGGTTCCATATTCTAGAAATTCTTATTTACATGTCTCAATAAAAAAGTTGTTGCTGATAGTTTTGAACCTTCATAAGGAACTCATACATGTTACTGTAGTCATCCACAATTCTCCATTCAAAGCTTTGAACTTCCTTTTTAGTAAAGAATAGTTTATTGTATGAAATTTCATACAATCTCAGTCCAAGTCATTTGTTAAATAAAATTGAATGTGAAAAAATTTTAGATTGGGTTAAGGATGGAAAGCAAGAATAGGAAAAGCTTTTGTATTAAAGACCAGTATTTACATCCCTTTGCAAACTCATTAAAAACACCACTTCATTTGGTTTGGTTTGACACCAAACCAAATGGAACTAAATTAAATTAAGTTTAGAAAAGAAAGCCATGAACATTTTTGACAGTATTTTTAACAGCTTTTTAAATTTCCTGTAGTTAAGAAAAATTAATGTAAAATTTTAATGCAAGTAAGAAAGCAATAAAACTTTACTCATATCATGGGTATTTAAGAAAGAAATACAGTTACTTGCAGGATAAATGAACAGAAAGGAGGAAGGAAAGGGAAATTTGGATGAGTTCATCTCATTCTACATAATTTTTTGAATAACCTTTCAATCATTTGTCAATCAATGCTTGTGATGTATTAATGAACAAAACAAATAAATTCCTGGCCTATTAGAGTTTATATTTTAGTGAGTAGAGACATAGAATAAACAAAATAAGAGAGAAAATTATATACTATTCTATGAAATGATAAATGCTGTGCTGAAAAATAAAGACGGCAAGGGGGTATTAGTGCTGGGATGGGGGCAATTTTCAATTAAAATTGGGTAGCTGGGAAGGGATGCACCAGCAGTCTTTTGAGCAGAGACTTAAAGGAGGTGAGAGGAAGCTATATAAATTCTTGGCATAAAGTATTCCAGGCAAAGGGAACAGCACGTGCAAAATTTCCAAGGCAGGAACATATCTGAGCCACAACAATAGATCAGTGTGACTGAAATGAACAGTCAGGGGGAGAAAAGTAAGAGATGAGAGGTCATGGGCAACGGGGGAGCAATCATGTAGGTCTTTGTAGGATACTGTAAACACCTTGGTTTATATTCAGAGTGTGGTGGGAGAGTTTGATCAGAACAGTGACATAATGTAAGTTGGCTGTGTTGAGCAGAGACTGTGGAGCAAGGATGAAAGCAAGGACACCAGTCAAAAGATGGATGAAGTAGACCAGTGCCAGTTGATAGTGGTACAGATCAGGATGACAGTAGTAGAGGTGGTGAGGTGTTGATTCTGGATAGATCCCATACGATTTCCTGACAAAGATGAGGGGTACAAAAGAAAAAGAGGAATCAAAGATAATTCCGTGATTTTTGACCTGTGTAACTAGAAGATGCAGTTCCATAAATAGAGATGGGAAAGAGTGTAAGAAGAGCTAGGTGAAGATGTGGAATAGTGAGGAGCCCAATTTTGGCTATAAGTTAAAGAAACTTAGTATAGGTGGACATCCAAGTATAAGGGCTGACTAGGAGGTTAGATATATAACTTCTTTTTTTTTTAAGTTTAATATTTATTTTGAGAGAGAGAAAGAGAGTGAGCGAGCACGAGTGGGAGAGGGGCAGAGGGAGAGGGAGTGAGAGACCACAAAGCAGGCTCCATGCTCTCAGTACAGAGGCTGATGTGGGGCTTGAACTCACAAACCGTGATATCATGACCTGAGCTGAGATCAAGAGTTGGACACTTAACTGACTGAGCCACCTGGGCATCCAAAGACATTCCAACATTTAAAAGGTCAAGTAGATAAGGAGGAACAAAGGAGAATGGGAAGCAAAGGAAAAAGGGAAGGAATGGACATTGGTTTTGTGGAAGCCAAGTGAGGAAAGGGGTTCAAGTAGGAGAAAGCGATCAACTTTACCAAATGCAACCATTGGGATGTTAGAGCTAAAGACTGGTTGGAGTGAGTTTAAGAGAAAATTGGAGGAGAAAGAAGAACACTTGAGTGTAGACCCTTTTTCACATATGGAGCAGTAGCTGGGAGATGCATGAGGGGAGTTGATAGAGGTTTTCTTTGTTTTGTTTTATTTTCTTTGTTAAAATAGAAGAACAAACCTTTATGTTGTTGAGAATAATCTAGTGGACAGTGAGAAAAGTGATGAGAGAGGAGAGAAGGGGGTGGTTGGGGTGATGTCCTTGAGTAGGCAAGAAGGCACGAGGTCTAGGACACAAATGGAAAAATTGGTCTCAGCAAGGAGTTTGGACTGTTCAGAATATATAGGTATAGTTGAGAGTAGGTGAGTATAGCTAATTGTGATAGGACCTTGTGAAGGTTCATTTTTATTTTCCTGATGATATAGGAAGGAAGTCATCATCTGAGAATAAGATGGAGAAAGAGGTGTTGGAAGTGTGAGAGGAGTGGGGAAGGTGCTAGTTATCTAGGAGAGTGAAGAAATGTATGGGTGAGAGGAGAAGCAAGGAGGTGCTAATACTGGTAGGCCAGGAACTTTAATTTGGCTAAGGAGAAGAGCAAGGACATGAGGGAAGTTAGAGACAACAAAATAGGCTTAAAGGATTTAGAGTGCAAGATGGAGATGCCTGGAAAGGCTGAAGTGTTGGTTGGGTGGATGATAAGATCTTTTGAGACAGCAGGATCAGCACCTGAGAGGATAGGGTTTTGGAAGCATTTTCTATGTGGACATTGGAGTTGCCAAGGACAAAGAAAGGAGCAACGTTAGAGAGTGATAATGAGCCAGGTGCTGAAACCTTTGAGGAATGAGGACCAGCGATCTGGGACAATTGATTACTGAAGCAGGACAGGCTGGTGGGTGGTGTAATAGATGATGGCAAATTCAAAGCTAGTGTTTTTCAAGAATGTGGAAGGAAAGAACGGGCTGGAAGTGGTGATCAAAAGCCATCAAAACTCCAGGTCTAGTGGAGTGAAGGAAGAAACCAGCCCCCATCTGAGAGAGGCACCGGGGAAGCCAGAGCCTGATTAACGTTAGAGTGAGAAAGGATTGGGAACATTTATTTTTTTTTATAAAATTTTTTTTAATGTTTATTTATTTTTGAGACAGAGAGAGACAGAGCATGAACGGGGGAGGGTCAGAGAGAGGGAGACACAGAATCTGAAACAGGCTCCAGGCTCCGAGCTGTCAGCACAGAGCCCGATGCGGGGCTCGAACTCACGGACCGTGAGATCATGACCTGAACCGAAGTCAGCCACTTAACTGACTGAGCCACCCAGGCACCCCTGGATTGGGAACATTTAGAGAAGGTGTTTGGGATGTGGGGTCTATCAAATCCATAGCTTCTACTGTCTAGCCCATGTGCTGCAGGCTTTAAAACCTAAACCCCCTCACCAGCTTTCTCCTTGAGTTCTGAACTGCTGCCGAAGTGATGTTATGAGAACAGTGGGAAAGAAAAAAAAAAAAAAGAAAAACACTTAGATGCTTTTTCCTTAAATAATTATACCAGAGCATGTGTATGTAAATGAAATTCTGCTTTAAAGGAGTACCTTGATGGGGTGCCTAGCTGGCTGAGTCAATTGAGCACTCAACTCTTAATCTCAGGGTCAAGGGTTCAAGGCCCATGATGGGTGTGGAGCCTACTTAAAAAAAAATGTGGTCACTTGATACTTTACATTCCTGTTTCAATAGTGCTATTGTTCCAAAGTAATGTTTGGGGCTTTGTGTGTGTGGGGGGGGAGGGGGGTATTTGGGCTATTTGCCTTCCTGGCTGATTTATTAAGCCCATGTGAAAATATGTTTCTTTCTTTCTTTCTTTTTTTTTTCTTTAAAGTAGCCAGTGTGGAGCCCAACACGTGGGGCTAGAGCTCAGGATTCTGAGATCAAGACCTGAGCTAGGATCAAGAGTTGGACACTTAACTGAGCCACCCAGGCGCCCCTGTATCATTTTCTTAATCATTATATTGAGTATGCATCAGTTTACTACAGTGTTTGGAGTCAAAGATAAACTACGATGAAAAATTTAAACGACGATTACAAGTCATTGTCGACTACCAGAATAGATAAGGATGGGGAATCTTTGTGATCAGTGGGACTTACCAAGAAGCATATGCTCAGAACCCAAAGAATTTGGAATACGATTTTCATGGTTAATTGTTATGCTCTGAAAAAAGCCAAAATGATTATTCTGTTAGTCACACCCATGCAAGATTGGAGTAAAAATTTCATTCATTTAACGGGCATGGTTTGGGAAAATCTCAATATTTATGACAGAAATAAATCTTTTGATGATGAAGATCAAGGGTATTTATAATATAAATCAATGCGAAGATCAGTTTTTTTTCTTTTTCAAGACTCGTGAAATAAAATCTCAAATAATTCAAATACTGATATTTTTGGAAAAAGCATTTCCCACCCCCCGCGCAATTACTGTGCAACATCTGTAATTCAGGGAATTCAGGAACAAGAAATGTAACGAAATCCCATCCCTGTGTACAATCTGCTTTTTCAAAACCTGTCTATAAACGAAAACACCTTTTATCTTTTATGATACCTGTATGTTTGCAAAGAAGTATCCTCCAGCCAAAGTCAGAGGATATTTGTGCAATATATCCTATGCATCTCTAACCAGCCAAAAAAAAATTCTTTACAGGAAGTGTTTAAAGTCCTGGAAGACTATTAGCAAAGTATTGATTTTCCTATGTGCATGTGGTGTAACTTTAAATTATACATAATATTTCTGCTAAGCACCAGACATTTCTAGGAAGATTATGGCTATATATTACATTAACAAGGACATTTATCATCATTTTCCTTTTTTCTTTTCATCATTTTCTTATTTGGGTTCTAAACGAAAGTTCATACCTAGAGACTGATGCTGGAGTAAGAATTTTGGAAATAGATTATATGCAAATTTATCTTCTTACATTCTCCCAAATTAGTTTATGTTTTTACCCATGTAAAAGATAATTTAGTGTTGCTAATTTTAGACAGAAAAGAGCAGACATTGAAATACTCACTTTTTAAAAACATTTATTTATTTTATCTCTACACCAATGTGGGACTTGAACTTGTGACCCCAAGATCAAGAGTTGCAGGCTCTTCTGACTGAGCCATCCAGGTACCTCTGCTCACTCACTTTTAAAAGTTAAACACAATGTATTTAAAATTCTTGGGGTGCCTAGGTGGTCCAGTCATTAAGCATCAGACTTTGGTTCAGGTCATGATCTCACAGTTCTTGAGTTTGAGTCCCACATCTGGTAAGTTTGAGCCCTTCATCAGGTGAGCACAAGCCCCCCATTGGGTGAGCATGAGCCCCACATGGGGTATGCATGAGCCCTGCTTTGGGTGAGCTTGAGCCCCACTTTGGGTGAAAACACAAGCCCCGGTCCTCTCTCTCTCTCGCTCCCTCTCTCTTTCTCTCTCTCTACCCCTTGCTCACTTGAGCCCTCTCTCTCTCAAAAAAAATCTTACATATTTAAGAAAACAATTAAAACAAAAGTTATTTATAATGAGATAGTATCTAAGGAATACAGAGAGATGGAAATTGTGAGACGAGGCTAGAAGAAGTGTAGGGGAAGGCAGAACAGCAGTAAAAGGGGAAAGGAGAGAAAGAAAATGGAAGGAGAGGGTCCTGTCTTCTCATGGTATGTGTCTCCCCTCAGCAATCTCATCTAAGCTCTGGCTTCAACTGCCAGCTATATGCTATTGTCTCCCAAATCTCCACCCACACAACAGATCTCTCTCAGAGCTCAAAAACTGTATATCCTACATCCACTTGATTTTCCCTTCGCATTTCCAACAGGAACTTCAAACTGATATCTGCAAAACTAAACCAGGAACATGTCTATTTCACCCCACCCCCATACAATTCTAAGGCCCCTTTGAATAACACTACCATTCACATGCTCGCTGAAAAAGAAAAATATGGAAGTGATTTTTGACTCTTCACTTGTCAAAACTCTTCATTCCACTTCCCCCCTCACATTCCAACAGGATTCAGCACATGGTAACAGTGACCAAATCCTCTCTATTCAGTTCATTAGATTTGCTGATCCTATCCTTTTGGATTATTTCATGTCCCCATCTGTAGTGCAGCATTTCCTAATTTCTGAATGCATTATGTAATTGCTTCCAAACTGAAGCCCTACTCTACCTTACACCCTTCTTTCAACACCTTTCCCTTTGTAACCAGAGTGTCCATTCAAAAATGCAAATGTCTTCATGGTGCTGCCCTGCTTAAAATCCTTTGTTTACTTTCCACAGCTTCAGGATGACATCCAAACTCTTTAGGTGTACAAGGTCCTTTCATTCTGTCTAATATTTTTTTAAACCAGCTACACCAGCATAGAGGTCTGGCAGTTTTCTAAACATACCATGCTCTTGCTGCCTCTGTTCCTCTTACCTGGAATCTGCATTGGCTTCTCTGTCTCCCATTGCTCCTGTGAGTAGATAACTTATACTCATTCTTCTAAAACTTTGTCTATGGCCCCTAAGGCTTCCCATGTCTTCACATTACGCCCAAAGCTGTCCCCTGACCTCTACTGTATTATCTATTCTTCTCCCCAGACCACCCCTACTTACGTCCTACATCCATTTCTTCCTAAGATTGGAACTTAGTGCCTGCAAAGTACCTCACACATAGCTAGCATTAATAAAAGTTTCCTCACTGAGTACAGTTTGGGAGTGAGAAGAAGGATTGGTAGATTGTGAAGAAAATGTCTTAAATCTCTTCTACTGTTTATTTGAATAATGTGCACTACTCTTTGAGATAAGGTTCAACTATAGACTAAACCTTAGTGTTTTTTTTTTTAAATTTTTACACTGTAAGATACCCATTATTTCATTTTAAAGCTGAATTTTTAAAAGCGAAGTGTTTTTTTGTTTGTTTTAAATTGAATCGTGAAGGTTTTGCCCCCAGAAAGAAATGACTGGGGTCTTATACATGACTTTCTAACTTCAGATATGTCAGTTCAGTTAGGTAGTTTGAATAGCATTTATTATTTGAGAGAGATAGTGGCTGCCTGAAGATTATATTTACATGGGTGTATAATTATTGCAAGTGTTTGGTTAAGTAATTTCATTTTTGATCGTGTAGGCATAATAAATCATGGGAATAAAAAAAAGACACAGTAAAAAACACTGAAGGTAAGAAAATGTGTTCCTGTTCACTTTATGTTTGGCACAGATAGAAGAAGCCACAGGACATGTCGGAGGTTTTTCACAATGACATTTGTTTTGACAAGTACTAACATAGTTTGTTTTCTATGACCTGTTCTGGTGGACATTACAGAAAATTAAGCTATCTTAGGAAGAAAAGTTTATTTAAAGGAGAATTGGATGGAAACTTACTGCAAGTCTATTACATGTTAGGAGAATGTGGTGCACTAAGAATCCAAGAGTAAGCAAAGCAGAGTTCCTCAATTTAATGGAACAAGTTAGGGAGCCAAGCAATAATGAAATAAAGACACAATTAAATACCCAATTAGAAACAGTGATGAGTGCAATGAGTACAGGTGCAATGGAGAGGGTATGTAATGGGACAATTCTGATGGAGAGGGGTAAAGAATACAAAGGGAAGACCACTTTGGTGAAGCAACATTTATGCCAACATCTGTAGGCTGAAATAAAGTTAGCTAGATAAAGAGTATGGGAAGAGGGTTCGAGGCAGACAGACAGCTAAATTTCAAGAGGTCCAGTGTGACTGGAGGGTAGTGGTTGACAGGAGGAGTGGTTGAAATAAAGCTGGAGAAATGGCAGTGGTAAGATAATGTAGGGCTTATTAAAACATGGTGAGGTCTTGGATTTTGCACTTCATCTTAGTTGGAAGAATTGTTCAAAAAGAACTGTTTCCAAATACAACAAAAGCTCTTAGCCACATTCAGTTGCTGAAAAATTTAAATCTTAAAAATGTTATGTCCACGTCTTTCTCTTAGGACACATTTGAGTTTTGGGATTAGCTACAATTAATATCTCCTAGCATTTCTTACATATATCTTTGATTAAGGACTCCATTGTAAACTGAGGAATTTTAGGTAAGTTCCAAATGGAATGGATATTGCAAATATTTACACACTTACCCTGTTAGGAGCTCCTTCTTGTCAGGTTGATTCTTATCAGCTGCTGTATATGAGCATCCTCTTGATAGTAGCCAGAAATTAAAAAGAAGATTAAGAAGGAGAATTTGTAGGAAAATATTGGTGATTACACACGGTCCTTCTGCTGGATTTCTCTTGGTGATTAAAAACAGTTTGATGAGCTTATTTCTAGTCTGATGATTTCTTTTTAAACAATGGGTAGTTGTTGAGTAGATATTGGCAAGCATCTTTTTGCATACATTCTTTTCTTAGGCAAACACAGACTCATATTCTGGTGAACAGACTGTACTTTCAAAGTCAGTTTTGAAAAGTCTCTCAACTCTTGAATCCCTGGGGTGTGTCTACAGGAAGACCTTTAATTAATGGAAACTCATTGTCCTTGGTGTCTTTTAATATTATTTTATATAGTATCTAACATGCTTTCAGGAGGAACTAAAATATCAGGAGAATTTAAGATTGTCCATTCTCTGGAAATGACATCAAGGGGTTAGAGTTAATTGATATTTAATATTAGCAGGTATAGTAAATACAAATACGAGCTACTTACCTCTCTAAGATCCACACCATTACTTCATGCTGAATTCCAGGGATAGTATGACGTCTGATGCAATGTGATGTAGGGTCTTGACTCTCTAGTTAAATATTTGAACATCCAGTACTTGTGAAAAATTAAAGTGAAATGAACTGAAATACGTGGATTGTTTACAGCATGTTTACAATATTAAATGACTAAATTTGTTGAGACGATTGTGTGGGAGAGTTAAATTCAGATAGATTTTACATTAATACAAGTTATTTCTGGTAGTATGATTCTTAAGTATAACTTTTAGTATATTTTTAAGTTCTTTTACTGTGTATATGCATATCTCCAGCACTAATGAAATTTAAAGAGAACACATAAAATCAGTTATCCATATAATTATGTAGGATGAGTTATTTTGAGAAAAGAGTAAAATCTTTAAAATAAGCCAGACTATTTTCTATACTGAGGTCTTTGTTCATGGAGACATTGACATGTAAGGGTAAATTGTAAGGAATATCACAATAGTTTCTATTCAATTTTCCATGGTAGTGTGGATTGTGGAAAGGTTAGACAAACAATTTGCACTTTAGAGCAGGTTCATTTGGCATTTTCAGTTTTTCCTATTTAGACAAGCATCTTAGTTATTGATTGATACTAATATGTTTTTGTCTCCAATGACTATTGGACTTGGAGAAGCTATTAACAAAACTTTGCACATTTTGCACTAAATTTAACCTTCACATTGGCATTTCCTTTTTCTTCTTCATACAACTCCAAACTTAGGAATTCTAAAGTTCAAACAGGCCGTCCTTCTTGTTGGAGGTTGTTTTAACATTTGTGCTCAATATTTCCTTGTTTGTTTCATTCTTCTTGCTCAGGTGAGAAAGAAGTTTCTTACATTAAGCAGAAGGACGTCAGAGAAGTCATGACACTAACTGCTCCTTCTTAAAATCTTCAGGGTGGAGTGCTCCCACCTGGGGATATGTGTAAGATGATTAGTTAAATGTGGTAAGAGAATTCTAGAACTTATTCAGTCTTTAAAAATAAAAACTAAAATAAATTTTATTGATATCAAATGTAGGTACTGTTAGGTCCAAATGTCAAACATTCACATGTCATGTTTCTACTGAGGAACATTGCTTTTTGTTGGTATAGCTAAGCTATAGAATTAGAATAATAGGGAATATGTCACAATGTTTTGTTTTATTTGGTAGTATGGATAAGGAAGATATATGTTGAGAAAAGAAAGGGAGTTTCATAACATGTAGTGACTAATTTACTTTCAGTGTATTGCAATGTAATACTGTTTAGGTGTGTTTGAAGAAGAAATTTACCAATTGTATTGTTTTATTTATTATTATAATTTTAAAATGTTTATTTTTGAGAAAGAGGGCAAGTGGGGAAGGAGCAGAGAGAGAGGACGGGGGACAGATGATCTGGAGCAGACTCTGTGCAGACAGCAGAGAACCTGATGTGGGACTAGCACTCACAAACTGTGAGATCATGACCTGAGCTAAAGTCGGACGCTGAACAGGCTGAGCCACGCAGGCACCCCACCAATTACATTGTTTTAAATAGTAAAATCTCTAAAAAGTTTCTGTATGAAATAGAGTGACAATGAAAATATTTTGTACAGCACGGAGGTTTGATAGTAAAGTTTTAGTTAAGTCATACTTAAAGATGAGTTATGCATTTTCTTTTACTACAGGTTTCATATTTTCTGAACTTTTTCTAGGTCACTGTTGGTAGTAAGCAACATAGTGATATTTTTTGAAAAATTAAAAGCATTAATACGTCTCTACAAAGTAATTCCTGCAATGAACATACAATGATGAATGAAAAGGTAACTGCTTCTTGAGCTCAACTTGTTTTATGAAAAACACAATGAAAATCTGTTTAGAAATATTTTTATAAGATTCATTGTCAAAAATTATTTATGTATCCTACATAACCTCTTATATACATATGTACTTAAAAAACTTGGAAAAGAATATTCCAAACTATGTGAAAACTTTCCAAAGGAAGAGTTTCAGTGGGTTTTGAAACAGACCATCTTACTAGTTTAAGAGAAAAATCAATTGATATTAGGAAAAGGGATATAATAAAACATTTATAGACTTGGTGAATAGGATGGAAAACAGGTGTCACAATTCAGCAGTCATAGCTGAACAAGCTGGGTATGATAATTTGGTACCCAAATGTTCTGTGTGGATCTACACTTCCTTGTGAGGCTGTGTTTGCAGCTATGACTCCCTATAAAGCCAATTGTTAAACTAAACACAACAGCAAAATTTGAATTTCTGTGTTGTGTAGTATTAAATAAATATTTTTAAAAAGTAATAGAATAGCATTAATTTCATTGCTCCCAGTAAAATAAACTTCTTAAAATTATTAGAATTATTAATGTATTTATCAAAGTATTTGTTATAACTAACAAAATAAAAATTTAAAGCATTGGCTGCCCCCCCCCCCCATCTTCATCTCATTTGTCTTTAATTTCTTCTTGTCTCATTCTCAAAGGAGACTATTACCTTTATCTGCTTGGTTCCTGGGCTTTTAAAATTCAGAATCAGGAGGCCTGTTAGAAACAGTACTGGTAGATCAGAAAAAGGGGCAAGAGGAGCTTAAAATGAAGGGCTGCCTGGGCTAATATATTGGGGAAAGATTTTGGGGGCTGGTGGAAAGTACAAGAGAAACCTGGGGTAGGGATGATATCTTCCACAAGTTTCTTCTCAGAGCCAGCTCTGTGCCTGGCACATAATGGGCACTCTGTAAATATTGGGATGAATGATGCACAATCAACTTGCAGATTAAGAGCAAAGCAAAATGAGCCCTTCAACATTCTTTTTAGCCTACTTGAATTCTAAGCAATTTTATAAAAAGAAAGTCTAGAATTTGATGCTTTGAAAAATGTGGTGCAAAGAATCTAAATAAAATTCGAAGTAGATGTGTGTCATAATTAACCTTTTAAAAATGTTGATTTATTTTTGAGAGAGAGTGTGCAAGCAGGGGAGGGGCAGAGAGAGAGGGGGACAGGAGATCTGGAGCAGACTCCGTGGTGACAGCAGTGAGCCCAACCAGCACGGGGCTCGAACTCAGGAACTGCCATGATCATGGCCTGAGCTGAAGTCTGTCGCACACCCCACTGAGCCACCCAGGCGCCCCTTTCAGAATTATCTTGAAAGCATTTAAAAATGCATGACAGCACTCTCTTCTGTTCAATAGAAATTCTAATATACATTATTTTTGATGCTCTTTTAAAATAATGTTCTCTTTTCTAAATGAGAAATCAGAAAGATACAACAAAGGAATGTTTCCCCCTATATAACCTAGTTATCCATACAATGCATTGTGTGGTAAATTATTTAGATGTAATGGTGGCCTGTTAACATACAAACAGAGGTCACAGAATCGAAGGACTCACAGACCAAATTCGAATGTTTGAATCATATGGTTTATTAAATCAATTTAAAACACTCATTTTGGGGGTGCTTGGCTGGCTCAGTTGGTAGAGCACGTGACTCTTCTCTTTTTTAAAATTTATTTTAATAAATAAAATAAATTAATAATAATTTTAATAATTTATTATTTATTTAAATGAATAATTTATTATTTATTTTGAGAGAGAGAGGGGGGGAGGACAGGAGAGAGGGAGAATCCCAAGCAGGTTCCACACTGCTGTTGCAGAGCCCAATGAGACATTGGAACTCAGGAACCATGAGATCACGACCTGAGCTTAACCTGGATGCTTAACTGACTGAGCCACCCAGGCACCAGAGCATGTGACTCTTGATCTCAGGGTCGTGAGTTCGAGCCCCATGTTGGGGTGGAGCCTACTTAAAAAAATGGTAAAAAAAAACCCAAAACCCCAAAAAAACAAAAAACCCACTCATTGAGAAGTAAAGGAAAGAGATAGGGCAGATGCAACACACCAGATAGGGTGCAGCTGGGTGGATTCCTGTGTTCCACAGTGCTCATCTGTCCTGTCTCTGACACATTGGCCTTTCCCACAGATGGCATGGTTATGCTGAGGTTTGGACAGGGAAGCTCAACAGGAGGGTGACCTGGACTGGTTGTGTGCACTTGGTTTCTCAAAGAGAGTCAGGGAAAGCAAGCCTGGCTATTGCTGCAGATCACCCACTAGCTTACTGAAAAACTATGGATTTTAGCACATATGGGATCATACAGTGTCACCAACAGGTGGCTAAAGTAGAGATGACAGTTGTTATCCTGGAAGTACCATTGTTATGACCTGGTGTGCACATCTTTTTCTATCTCTAGAGATCTTCTTGTTTGTTCTTGTTTGTTCCTCATTATTTCATTTATTCTATCTTTTAGCATGTCTCACAGGTTACTAAGTTATTTGCTATCCATATTTAACACATTTTATTAATTCTGCCTATGTATCACAAGCCACTTACTTACTCTTTATCTATATTTAACGTATACAGGCATTCCTCAGAGATACTGTAAATTTGGTTCCAGACCACCATAATAAAGTGAATATTACAGTAAAGTGAGTGAAATGAACTTTTTGGCTTCCTAGTACATTTACATATTTATATTCTACTGTAGTCTGTTAAGTGTGTAATAGCATTATGTATAAAAAATGTATATACCTTAATAAAAAATACTTCATTACTAAAAAATGCCAACCATAATCTGAAATTTCAGGGAATCGTCATCATGAATCACAGATCACCAACAGCAAACACAATAATAATTAAAAATTTTGAGATAATGCAAGAAGTACCAAATATAACATAGAGATACAAAGTGAGCAAATACTACAGGAAAAATGGCACTGATAGACTTGCTCCAGGATAGCCACAAACCTTCAATTTGTAAAAAACACAGTGTCTTCAAAGGGCAATAAAGTGAAGCACGATAAAAGGAGGCATTCCTGAATTGTGTTCTGCCTATGTCTCATAAGCTACTATGTTAAACACTGCTTATGGATTTCATCCATTTGGTTTGTTTTTCTTGTCTTCTATGGCAATATTGAATATTCTCAAATAGTGCAGAAAGCATGTATTACACAATCCCTTTTTTATGGGCCCCAAATATCCATGCAGTTGATCTTGAACAACATGAGTTTAAACTACATAGATCCACTTATAAGTAGATTTTCCTTTTTATAAATATTGTTCTTTTCTTCTTTATGATTTTCTTCAAAAAAATTTTTTTAACATTTATTTATTTTCAAGAGACAGAGAGACAGAGTGTGAGTAGTGGAGGGGCTGAGAGAGAGGGAGATACAGAACTGGAAGTAGGCTCCAGGCTCTCAGCTGTCAGCACAGAGCCCAACGTGGGGCTTGAACCCACCAACAGTGAGATCGTGACCTGAGCTGAAGTCAGACACCTAACTGACTGAGCCACCCAGGCGCCCTTTTATGATTTTCTTAAGAACATTTTCTTCTTTTTGAGAGGGAGAGAGCCAAAGCATAAGAGACCTTTTAAAACTGAGAACAAACTGAGGGTTGATGTGGGGTAGGTGATGGGTATTGAAGAGGGCACCTTGTAGGATGAGCACTGGGTGTTGTATAGAAACCAATTTGACAATAAATTTCATATTAAAAATAAATAAATAAATACATAAATAATAAAAAAGAATTAAAAAACATTTTCTTTTTTTCTAGTTTTATTGTAAGAAGACCATATATAATACATATAACACACAAAGTAGGTTGAATGAATGGTTAATGTTATCTGTAGGGCTTCAGGTCACCAGCAGGCTATCATTAGTTAACTTTTTGGGGAAACAAAAGTTATAGGTATATTTTTGACTATGAGTGTTTGGTGCCCCTAACCTTTCTTCAAGGCTCAACTATACCTTACTTTATGATTGTGTAATAACTAAAGTCTGTCTGAGAAAGTGCACTTAGATAATTTTAAGATTATACCTTTGATTATTATCTTATTATCAAGAAAAATTGTTTTAAATAAGATGATATAGTTTACTAAAAAGTTTGGCACACTTTGATAAATTAATTAATATATTTTAATTGTTGAAAATATGTTGGAGTTTGATCTCCTGTGAGTTCACACATAAAATTCATGAGTTGCCTTCTTGGGCAATACACAGATATGCATGGAGCAGGCCCTGGTTGTCCACTGCTTTGGTTTCAAAATTTTTCTTTCTTTTTTGTGGCTCAAGGGAATGTCTTCTGGTGTGTGGTGAGCTTTTGTCTTTCAAACTCCATTCTCAGTCGTTTAGGCTTTTAAAAAATTTGTTTTAAATATAATTTATTGTCAAATTGGTTTCCATACAACACCCAGTGCTCATCCCAACAGGTGCCCTCCTCAATGCACGTCACCCACTTTCCCCTCTCCCCCACCCCCCTATCTACCCTCAGTTTGTTCTCAGTATTTAAGAGTCTCTTTATGGTTTGGCTCCCTCCCTCTCTCTTTTTTTTCCCTTCCCCTCCTCCATGGTCTTTTGTTAAGTTTCTCAGGATCCACATAGGAGTGAAAACATATGGAATCTGTCCTTCTCTGCCTGACTTATTTCACTTAGCATAACACTCTCCAGTTCCATCCTGGTTGTTACAAATGGCCAGATTTCATTTTTTCTCATTGCCACGTAGTCTTCTATTGTATATATAAAGCACATCTTCTTTATCCATTCATCAGTTGATGGACATTTAGGCTCTTTCCATAATTTGGCTATTGTTGAAAGTGCGTTATAAAAATTGGGGGTACAAGTGTCCCTATGCATCAGTACTCCTGTATCCCTTGGGTAAATTCCTAGCAGTGCTATTGCTGGGTCATAGGGTAGATCTATTTTTATTTTTTTGAGGAACCTCCACATTGTTTTCCAGAGTAGCTGCATCAGTTTGCATTCCCACCAACAGTGCAAGAGGGTTCCTGTTTCACCACACCCTCTCCAGCATCTCTAGTCTCCTGATTTGTTCATTTTAGCCACTCTGACTGCTATGAGGTGATATCTTAGTGTGGTTTTGATTTGTATTTCCCTGATGAGGAGTGACCTTGAGCATCTTTTCATGTGCCTGTTGGCCATCTGGATGTCTTCTTTAGAGAAGTGTCTATTCATATCTTCTGCCCATTTCTTCACTGGATTATTTGTTTTTTGGGTGTGGAATTTGGTGAGTTCTTTATAGATTTTGGATACTAGCCCTTAGTCTGATATGTCATTTGCAAATATCTTTTACCATACCATCAGTTGCCTATTAGTTTTGTTGATTGTTTCCTTTGCAGTGCAGAAACTTTTTATCTACATGAGGTCCCAATAGTTCATTTTTGCTTTTAATTCCCTTGCCTTTGGAGATGTGTCAAGTAAGAAATTGCTGCGGCTGCGGTCAGAGAGGCTTTTTTCCTGCTTTCTCCTCTAGGGTTTTGATGGTTTCCTGTCTCACATTCAGGTCCTTCATCCATTTTGAGTTTATATTTGTGAATGGTGTAAGAAGGTGGTCTAGTTTGATTCTTCTGCATGTTGCTGTCCAGTTCTCCCAGCACCATTTGTTAAAGAGACTGTCTTTTTTCCATTGGATATTTTTTCCTGCTTTGTCGAAGATTAGTTGGCCATACTTTTGTGGGTCCAATTCTTGAGTCTCTATTCTATTCCATTGGTCTATGTGTCTGTTTTTGTGCCAATACCATGCTGTCTTGATGATGACAGCTTTGTAGTAGAGGCTCAAGCCTGGGATTGTGATGCCTCCCGCTTTGGTCTTCTTCAAAATTACTTTGGCTATTCGGGGTCTTTTGTGGTTCCATACAAATGTTAGGATTGCTTGTTCTAGCTTTGAGAGGAATGCTGGTGCACTTTTGATTGGGATTGCATTGAATCTGTAGATTGCTTTGGGTAGTACTGAGATTTTAACAATATTCTTCTAATCCATGAGCATGGAATGTTTTTCCATTTCTTTGTATCTTCTTCAATTTCCTTCATAAGCTTTCTATAGTTTTCAGCATACAGATCTTTTATATCTTTGGTTAGGTTTATTCCTAGGTATTTTATGCTTCTTGGTGCAATTGTGAATGGGATCAGTATCTTTATTTGTCTTTCTGTAACTTCATTATTGGTGTATATAAATGCAACTGATTTCTGTACATTAATTTTGTATCCTGTGACTTTGCTGAATTCATGTATCAATTCTAACAGGCTTTTTGGTGGAGTCTATTGGGTTTTCCATGTAGAGTATCGTGTCATCTGCAAAAAGTGAAAGCTTGACTTCATCTTTGCTAATTTGGATGCCTTTGATTTCCTTTTGTTGTCTGATTGCTGATGCTAGGACTTCCAACACTATGTTAAACAACGGTGGTGAGAGTGGACATCCCTGTCATGTTCCTGATCTCAGGGGAAAGCTCTCAATTTGTCCCCATTGAGGATGATATTAGCTGTGGGCTTTTCATAAGTGGCTTTTATGATGTTTGAGTATGTTCCTTTTATCCCCACTTTCTTGAGGGTTTTTATTAAGAAAGGATGCTGAATTTTGTCAAATGCTTTTTCTGCATAGATTGACAGGATCATATGGTTCTTATCTTTTCTTTTATTAATGTGATGTAACACATTGATTGATTTGCGAATGTTGAACCAGCCCTGCATCCCAGGAATGAATCCCACTTGATCATGTTGAATAATTCTTTTTATATGCTGTTGAATTAGACTTGCTAGTATCTTGCATGTGAATTTTTGCATCCATATTCATCAAGGATATTGGCCTGTAGTTCTCTTTTTTTGCTGGGTCTCTGTCTGGTTTAGAAATCAAAGTAATACTGGCTTCATAGAATGAGTCTGGAAGTTTTCCTTCCCGTTCTATTTTTTTTTTTTTTTTTTTTTTTGGAACAGGTTGAGAAGGATAGGTATTATCTCTGCTTTAAATGTCTGGTAGAATTCCTCAGGGAAGCCATCTGGTCCTGGACTCTTATTTGTTGGAAGATATTTGATAACTGATTCAATTTCATCAATAGTTATGGGTCTGTTCAAATTTTTTATTTCTTCTTGTTTGAGTTTTAGAAGTGTGTGGGTGTTTAGGAATTTGTCCATTTCTTCCAGGTTGTCCAGTTTGTTGGCATATAATTTTTCATAGTATTTCCTGATAATTGCTTGTATCTCTGAGGGATTGGTTGTAATAATTACACTTTCATTTGTGATTTTATCTATTTGGGTCCTCTCCCTTTTTTTTTGAGAAACCTGGATACAGGCTTATCAATTTTGTTAATTTTTTTCAAAAAACCAACTCTTGGTTTCATTGATCTGCTGCACTGTATTTTTAGATTCTATATTGTTTATTTTTGCTCTGATCTTTATTATTTCCCGTCTTCTGCTGGGTTTGGGGTGTCTTTGCTGTTCTGCTTCTATTTCCTTTAGGTGCGCTATTAGATTTTGTATTTGGGATTTTTCTTGTTTCTTGAGATAGACTTGGATTACAACGTATTTTCCTCTCAGAACTGCCTTTGCTTCATCTCAAAGCATTTGGATTGTTGTATTTTTATTTTCATTTGTTTCCATATGTCTTTTAATTTATTCTCTAATTGCCTGGTTGAGCCATTCATTCTTTAGTAGAATGTTCTTTGACCTCCATGCTTTTGGATGTTTTCCAGACTTTTTCCTGTGGTTGATTTCAAGTTTCATAGCACTGTGTTCTGAAAATGTGCATGGTATGATCTCAATTCCTTTATACTTCTGAAGGGCTGTTTTGTGACCCAGTATGTGATCTATCTTGGAGAATGTTCCATGTGCACTCGAGAAGAAAATATATTCTGTTGCTTTGGGATGCAAAGTTCTAAATATATCTGTCAAGTCCATTTGATCCAATGTATCATTCAGGGCCCTTTTTTCTGTATTGATTCTCTGTCTAGATGATCTATCCATTGTTGTAAGTGGGGTATTAAAGTCCCCTGCAATTACCGCATTCTTCTCAATTAGGTTTCTTGTTTGTGATTAATTGTTTTACATATTTGGGGATTCTGAATTCAGTGCATAGACATTTATAACTGTTAGCTCTTCCTGATGGATAGACCCTGTAATTATTATATAATGCCCTTCCTCATCTCTTGTTACAGCCTTTAATTTAAAGTCTAGTTTGTCTAATATAAGTATGGCTACTCCAGCTTTCTTTTGACTTCCAGTAGCATGATAGATAATTTTCCATCCCCTCACTTTCAAACCGAAGGAGTCCTCAGATCTAAAATGAGTCTCTTGTAGACAGCAAATAGATGGGTCTTGTTTTTTTTATCCAATCTGATACCCTATGTCTTTTGGTTGGAGCATTTAGTCCATTTGCATTCAGTGTTATTATTGAAACATGTGGGTTTAGAGTCATTGGGATATCTTTAGGCTTCATGCTTTCAGTGGTGTCTCTGGTCCTTTGTGGTTCTTGCAACATTTCATTCACAGAGTCCCCCTTTGGATCTCTTGTAGGGCTGGCTTAGTGGTGATGAATTCCTTCAGTTTTTGTTTGCTTGGGAAAACCTTTATCTCTCCTTCTATTCTGAATGACAGGCTTGCTGGGCAAAGGATTCTTGGCTGCATATTTTTCTTGTTCATTACATTGAAGATTTCCTGCCATTCCTCTCTGGCCTGCCAAGTTTCAGTACATAGGTCTGCTACTACCCTTATGTGTCTATATTTGTATGTTAGGGCCCATTTATCCCTAGCTGCTTTCAGAATTCTCTCTTTATCCTTGTATTTTGCCAGTTTCACTATGATATGTCATGTAGAAGACCGATTCAAGTTACATCTGAAGGGAGTTCTGTGTGCCTGTTGGATTTCAATGCCTGTTTCCTTCCCCAGATCACGGAAGTTCTCAGCTATGATTTGTTCAAGTATACCTTCAGCCTCTTTCTCTCTCTTCTTCCTCTTCTGGAATTCCTATGATATGGATATTGTTCCATTTGATTGCATCACTTAGTTCTCTAATTCTCCCCTTGTATACTCCTGGATTTTTTTATATCTCTTTTTCTCAGCTTCCCCTTTTCCCATAATTATATCTCCTCATTCACCTTTTCTCCCCTTTCCCTCTTCAATCCGTGCTGTGGCTGCCTCCATTTTATTTTGCACCTCACTTATAGCATTTTTTAATTCATCATGACTCTTTTTTAGTCCCTTGATCTCTGTAGCAATAGATTCTCTGCTCTCCTCTATACTTTTTTCAAGCCCAGTGATTCATTTTATGACTATTATTCTAAATTCTTGTTCTGTTACATTGATTAAATAGGTTTTGATCAATTCATTAGCTGTTTCTGCTTCCTGGAATTTCTTTTGAGGAGAATTCTTCCATTTCATCATTCTGGCTAGTTTTCTGTCCCTTATGTGTTTTGAAAGCTTTTTGTGTGCTCTGCACCTGTGAGCTATATTAATGGAGGGTCAAAGAATGTC
The DNA here is from genome assembly GCF_046562875.1 of Panthera onca. Lineage (NCBI taxonomy): Eukaryota > Metazoa > Chordata > Mammalia > Carnivora > Felidae > Panthera > Panthera onca. The sequence goes on along the minus strand of NC_138342.1, from coordinate 56,725,291 downwards.
CAGGGCCTGGCCCTTCAGGAGGTGTTTTATTGGAGATTGTTACTTGCTCTCTGTTGTTGTGACTTTGGTTATTATATTACTCTACTTGTAGTTATATTTTGGACCCTCCACCAGGTGTGCTTTGATTTGTTCCTTGGAGTAACCCTGTAAAGGAAAACAGATGGACAAACAGACAAAAACATGCAAACACATAAGCAAATAACACAAAGAAACAAATAAAAAGAAAAGACTAAAGACTAAAAACGAAAAAACCCAAAACACCAACTGCATGTAAAGAAGAGGGCAGAAGCGGTGCTGATGGAAGAGCACATACAAAGAGAGAAATGACAAGAGGGGAAACAAGAAAAAAGAAGAAACATTGACTAGGCAGAGAGACTAAAAGGCTTAATCCAGAGAGAGAGAAAGGAAAATAAAGAAGGAAGCAGGGAGAAAGAAATGCAGATAAAGTTACCCAGGCAGAGAAACTATATGGCTTGATTATTGCAGAGAGAAAGGAGTGTAAAGAAGGAGGTGTAGAACATGTATCAAGACAATGGATTAAATATGTCTGTTTAGACAAATAATAACCAGAGTAATTAGCCTAGGGGAGGGAACAGACAAGGTGGAGAAATAGCGGGGGGGGGGGGGGGGGGGGAGGGGGACAGAATATATCTATATATCCAGAATAGACCTAGAGTTAATCCAGGCAACGCTGCATCGCTTGCCGGGAGGAACTGTCTGCAGGGTCTATGCCTCTCCGGTGGATACGCAGTTGCCCAGTGCTAAGGAGTGTGGTTTGGTGTAGTCTGAACCCACATCCTCTGTGGGCCCCGGAAGTCATCCCTGAGGCTCTGCCTTGGTGGTGGCGGGGTGTGTGTGTGTGTGTGTGTGTGTGTGTGTGTGGTGGGGGAAATGGCAATTCCCCAGTCTCTTCTCCCTGGACAGGACCTGGTGGACTCTGTTTGAATCGTCCTCACTGGGCCGCTGGCACAGATGGGGCAGGCCTTCTCTTTCTGCCAACTCCCCTGACCCTGCGTTTGGTTAGGATTCAAAGTCCCGCTCAGTGTGCTCTGGTGCTGGGGAAGCACCTCTCAGTGTTCCCCATATGTGGTTGCTACTGGCTTTGTCTGTGCTGCTACAATTCAGGGATGACAGCCTCTTCCTACTGTGGACTGAGAGCTGCCCTCGTGGATGCAGGCAGACACAGGCAGGCTTTGTCTTTTCCCACAGCACTGCAGGGAGGGGGCATCTTTCTCCTACTGTAGACTATGCCACTGACCTCGCTGCGAGCCCCCCGGGGTGGCGGACGCAGGCAGGCTTTGTCTTTTCCCACAGCACTCCATGGAGACGGCCGCCTTTTCCTACAGCAGACTGTCCCTTGGCCCAGCCACTGCTCCCCGGGGGTGGAAGACACAGACAGGTTCTGTACTATCACGCAGCCCTTCAGGGAGGGAACCACTTTCTCCAGCTGCGGACTAAGCCCCTGACCTACCACCGTACCCAGGGGTGCCTCCCCTCCTCCCCAGGTGTGCAAACAGGGAGCCGGCTCCAGTCCAAAGAAAGCCCTGCAGTTAGAGATCGGATCCCGCTCAGCCTCAATCCGAGGTCTTTCTCCTGTCCAGATACCGTCTTTCACTTTCCTAGCTGCTCTTTCTCTTCCCTTTGTCTCTCTGCAGAAGGGCGTCCCTCCCCTCTGTGCCCACATGGCCTTTTTTTTTATTTCCCCCAGTTCGCAGTTACCCACCTATCTTTTTTTTTGTCCAGTTTTCCCATTTTCTTCCTAGTAGATTCAGTCTCTTCTCCTCCCAGGCAATGGTGTTGAAAGTCCTTTGGATTCTGCACTTCTTTGTTTGAGAGATGCGGGAAGTATGGTTCCCCTTACTTCTCCGTCATGTTGGCCACTCCTCTCTAGGCTTTTGTTAACAAAAGCCAGGATGCTTATAGACTATTTCTGCTTTTTGTCTAGGGATATACTTTCTTCAGATGATGTAGCCCACAGTCTATTACCTGCTGAATGTGCAGCATGGGAAAAGAGAAAAGAAATATAAATTGATATCTGATAAACTGTCCAGTTGGTGTCCACTGAGGTGAAGTTGTGGTAATCATCAGGTCTGAAGGGTCTGAGAAAGCTTCTCTCATGTGTCTGATGTGTTGACAGAGAGGGCTGTAAGGCTGGTCTCATCTGGGGATGTCTACCAGCAAGCCTATGTAACACCTCTCTAGCATGCTGGTCTCAGGGTACTCAGAATTCTTTATTTCTAGATACATATTTTCTTTTCTTTTTTTGTTTTTACAATTAAAAAAAATTAAAAAAAATCTTTATTTATTTTTGAGGGGGGGGGGCGGTGGGGAGGGAGAGAGACAGGGAGACACAGAATCTGAAACAGGCTCCAGGCTCTGAGCTGTCAACACAGAGCCCAACTCAGGGCTCCCACTCAGGAACTGCGAGATTGTGATTTGAGCTGAAGTCTGACACCCACACAACTGAGCCACCCAGGCACCCTGTTACATATTTTCTGATATTACTGTAAACTGAATTTTCTTTTTAATTGTGATTTCTTTTCACTAGCTGTGTGACTTTCCATCTCTGGCGCCTCAACAAGAGCAGATGCCTCCAGAACTGACCATTTGCAATGGGTGGATGTGCAGAACTAATACTGTTTCCTGATCAAGAGGAGCAAGCCAAACTTGGTACAACATCCAACCCTATAATCTGCAGGCCTGCACTTCCTTCTGCTACAATGGGTGGATTCACTACAAGACTGAGTTTGGAGCCAGTAGGTGAGAGCAAATGTGTCCTGGTGGTCACAAAGAGGACATCCGCCAGCAAGAGCCCAGCCACCTCCCACCTTGGACCATCCATCATCAACAAGAACTCCAGGTCTACGTGGGCAGCACCTGTCACGTGATCTGCAAGAACAAGTGCAGCCCCCTTCTGCACATGCCCCTTATCGGTCCTGCGTAGCCATGGTTGTCCAGTGCCACCAGAAGCTGCTAGGGTTGTGAAGAGATCTCTGACCTTCAAGATTCAGCTAATACTCTTACACCCCCAAAGCCATAAAGATGTCAGCTGATTTTTCTCGAAAGCAAAAACAAAATATTTAGAAATGCACGTGAGTCTTATTCTAGGCACCTTGCTAAGTATTCCCATTATTTTAAATAATATGCCCATATTTTAGTTTTTCTATATAAATGATTACACCATGTGTAAATAACAATAATTTTATTTCTTTCTTTCAGTTCTTAGGTCTGATTTCCTTTTATGTCTTGCAACACTGGCCAGACCTTCAGTGCAATAGCACTCTTGCATAGTACTGAAATTTAAAGTAAGTTTATTTAATGTTTCCCACTTAGAATGATGTTTTTTCTAGATTAAAAACATAGGCATTATTCATCAAGTTAAGGAAGTTCCTTTATATTTCTAATTTATTATAAATTAAAAAAAATCAACTGTGTTGAACTTAAGTACTTTTCCTTCTACATCTATTGAAATGGTCTTTAACATCTCTGCTGTATTGAATTACATTTATGATTTTTTTTTCACATTTAACCATATTGTTTTTGGAGAGAAAGTCAGTTTGGTTGTTTCTTTAATAGGATTTTGGTTCCTAATGTCCTTTTGCTTCCCACACTACCCCCCTCCACCCCCCCATCTCTTTATAAGTGAAATAAGCCTGTAATTTTCCTTTATTTGGTATCATGGTTAAGTTGGAGAACTTTCCTTCTCTGTCTATCTTAATGCCTGGGAGAGTTTGTACAAAATTGGACGAATCTATATGCTGACAATTTTGCAGACCAACCCTCTTGCCTATAAAACCTCTGGGGCTATTTTTTTCCTTGAGGGAAGATTTTTAACTATTTCTTCAATTTATAAAATGGTTATAGTGCCATTTGAGTTTTTTCTTGTTGAATAAGCCTGTAAGACATATTTTTTAGGAATATGTCCATTCAGTAAATCTGAAAAATTGTTGGCATGCATTTGTTAATGGCATTTTCTTATCTTACTTTTAACGTTTACTTTATATGTTGTTACTATGCTTTAACTTATAGTATTGTTAACTGGTGCCTTTTCTGTTCTTGATCTGTCTTACTAAAGATTGTTATTTTTTAACTTTTGGCATTTAAAATCTCTACTTTATCTTTGTATTCTATTTAATTAACTTTGACTTATATTTATTGTCTTTTTTGTACATTATTTGGGATTATACTGTTGTTCATTTTGTAACTTCTTAAGAAAGATGCTTAATTCATTTTAAAAGAGTAAAAACTTGACTACAGTATTTGGTCATTTTTACTTCATGTATCTTATAATGTCTCCTAGACTTTGTTCTTATTTAATTATTTTATTGAAAGCTCATTTTTGGCAGTTTTTGTTTTTGGTGTGTGTGTGTGTGTGTGTGTGTGTGTGTGTGTGTGTGGCAGAACTCTGTATAACAAAGCCTTTGAGTCTTTGAATGCCTGAAATTTTTGGCCTCATATGTTAGTGGTAGTTGGGTTAATTATAAAATTCTGGGTTCTCTTCCATCAGTACTTTGGAAACATCATTCCATTGTCATCTTACATCCAGTGTTGGTAATGAAAAATCTTATGTTAATATGATTTTTTCTTTCTTTTGAAAGTTTTTAGAATTTTCTCTTGGTTTTGAATATACCTAAATTATAGTAAATGTGTCTCTGTAGAGCTTTTTCTGAATCTTTTCTCTTTTACTCTGAGATCTTTTGTCTCTTTAGATCTGAGAAATATATCTGTATTTTCTTTTCAAATATTGTTTTTTGCCCACTTTTCTTTTTCTTTGAGGAATTTTTTTTTATTTGGATATTAGCACTCTACTTCTATTCTCCATATCTCATACTTTCTTCTTTAATAGTTTCTATTTACATGTTCTTGTTTTTTGCTTCTGGGAGATTTCCTCAATTTGTTCTTCCAATTTGCTAATCCACTCCTCTATTGTATTCATTCTCTATATCCCAATGTTTGAGCTCTTTATTTCAATTATTATATTTTCATACATAATATTTGTGCTTGCTTCTTTTCTGTGTTTTTTAAAAAAACTTTTTTGTGTTTCTAACATCTTTCCTTATTTTTCTTAGTAATTATCAAGATAACAGCTCTTATAGTTCTGCTTCTGATAGATGGAATAGCCCAACATGTATTTTTCTTTTGAAGTAGTTGTACTCTTCAAATATTTTGTGGATTGTTTTTATGAGTTCAGTTTTCCCTAGTACTGTCATCTCTGCCAAGCAGTGCACAGTCCCTGATTGCCCCAAATTGCTTAGGGGTGTGTGTGTGTGTGTGTGTGTGTGTGTGTGTGTGTGTGTGTGTAGGGTGACTGGCCTTTGAGTCTGTCACTTCTCGTTCATAAACAACCTTCAGGCTAAACAGCCACTCTGCATCACATGGAGAAGCAACATTAGGAGGGAATGTAGCTCAGATTGTAACTCACTAGCCTTGGAACTTGTATGGGAAAGGTGTAACTCCCCAAAGGGACTTAGTTCCTATTCTATAATTTTTCATAAGCTGTTTTGGGTCGGGTTCCCCAGCTAACAGACCGAGATGAAGATTTCTTTGCAGGAATTTATTAAAGTGTGGTTTCAGGAATAATACCTCAAAGGAAGTAGGGGAAACAGAATTGGGCAGTGGGAGGGGTGAACTGTGATGCTGTTATAGCAGCTGATCCCACAGGAAGTCTGGAGTGAGGAGAGACCTTCAGAGTGTCCAACACTGAGGCAGGGTGGTTGAAATTTGGTACCAAGCTCTCATCCCAATTGACCAGTAATTGAATGCAGGCTATCCCTATGTTTTCTAGTAGGCATTCATGTTCATCACTGTTTTCTGGGGTTGTTTTGGAGTTAGCAGTAGTATTTCTGAGGTGGTTTCAAGTTTGGTTGTGATCATTGAGATGGTTTTAAGTTGACTGGTGATCTCAGGGTGGTTTGGGGTTCAGTGATGGTCTCTTGAATGGATTCATGTTGGTTAATGATTTCTGGAGTGGTTTGGGGTTCAGCAGTGGTTTCTGGGGTTGGTGTGTTTTCAAGTTTAGCAAATTTTTTCTAAGGAGGTTCAAATTTAGCACTGGTCATTGGGGTGGTTTCAATCAATGTCTCAGGTTTTTTGAGGGGAAGGTTTCCTGGTAGATTCAGCATCAGTAGGAATCTCTGGGGTAGTTATGGGGTGGTCTTTTTAGGATCAGCAGTGTCTTTTGGGATAGTTTCATTTTCAGCCCTGGTCTCAGGCATGTTTTGATGTTTAGCACTGATTTTTGATGGGGTTTCAAGTTTATTGCTTGTTGTTTGGTTGGTTTCAGGTTCAAGGGTATTCTGTGGTAGTTTTGGATTCAGTGGTGATCCCGTGGCTGCTTTCAGGTATAGGAGTATTTTCTGGGGTGGTTGTAAGTTTGGTGTTGGTCATTGAGGTTGGTTTGATGTTTTGAGTTCATCAGTGGTCTCTGGGTTGGTCTTTGATTTGGTGGCAGTGCTTTGTGTGGTCACATGTTCACCAGTGGTCTCTGAGGTGGTTTTGGGTTCAACAGTAATTTTTGGGAGTGGTATCAACTTTAATGACAGTTGTTTGGGTGGTTTCAGGTTCAAAGATATTTGTGGTGGTTTTTGGTTCAATGGTGATCTCTTGGTTGGTTTCATGTTCATCATCCTATCCAATAGGATAGTTTTAGACATAATAGTGTCTTCCTTGGTGGTTTTAGGTTCAGCAGTGGTCTCTAGAGTGGGTGTGATTTCAGGTGTGGGTTGTGGGGTAGTTTTGAGTTTGGTGGTGGTCACTGTTTGCTTTGAGTTCTATAGTGTTCCCTGGTTTGTATTTCAGTTCTGTGGCAGTCTCTTACATGAGTTCCTGTTCACCAGTGGTCTCTAAGTGGGTTTTGCTCTCTGTGGTGGTTTCAATTTCTGAGGTGGCCTCTGGGGTGTTTTCAGATTCAGTGGTGTTTTCTTGTATTGTTTTGTTTTCAGTTGTGGTCTCACGTGTGTTTTGTTGCCCCACAGTGAGTTTTGATGGGGTTTCAAGTTTAGTGCTTGTTGTGTAGGTGGTCTTGTGTGTGGTAGTTTGGGGTTCAGTGGTGATCCCTTCACTGCTTTCAAGTATCGGGGTGTTTTCTGGGGTGGGTTTAAGTTTGGTGGTTATCACTAAGGATGTTTTGGGTTCATCAGTGGTCTTTGTGTTGGTTTTTGGTTTGGTGGTCATCTCTAATGTGATTTTGTGTTCAGTAGTGGGCTCTGGGTTGGTTTTGGGTTCAGCAGTGGTTTCCAGTATGGTTTCAGAAATAATTGTGGTACCTGGGGTGGTTTCTGCTTTAGCCACAGTTTGAAGAGTGGGTTTGGGTTCAAAAGTGGTTTTTGTGGTGGTTGTGAGTTCAGTGATCACTGAGGTTGTTTTGGGTCCAGAAATCCCCTCTTGGGCAGTTTTGTAATTATCTTCAGTTTCTTGTGTGGTTTGTTGTTCAGCAGCAGTGTTTTCTGGGGTGGATTCATTTTCAGAGGTGGCTGAAGAAGTTTCTAGAGTAGGTTTAATAATAATTGGAGTGCTGGTAGATTTACGTAGAATGCTAATAGCATTTTGGCTAGGCAGAAAGGAGGTGATGGGTGCTTTTGAAGGGAGTTTTGGAGCTATTATTTTATGTTGATTATGAAAGACAAAGTTATCAGGACAAATTATACGGTCTAAAAATGGTGGTCGATATAGCTTCTTACAGATTTTTTTATGTGGGTGGTTCTTTTTGTGTTTACTTTTTTCTGTAAAGGGAGCAAATATTTTCCAGTGATATTTGTGTGGTATGTGTGGGAATCTATGAAACTGAATAGCTTCACTTCTATGCATAAAAGCATATTTTGAGAATAATAAAGGATTAGCGTTTGTTTTCCACTGAACGAGTCCTCTGTTTTTTTTCTTACTTTCACTACTAGGCTGTAAAAAGAGAAAGGAGAATGTTATTCATGAGTAAGAATATTAATGAAATTTGGGTGAACCAAACGTCATTTAAATTTGGAAGTATGTATACTTTTATTAGTTTTTGGTGAAGTATGTCACACATGCATAAAACATAATGTATATATAATTCAATGAATTAAGAAGGCAGATACTTGTGTAACTATAGTACAGATAAAGAAGTAGAACATTGCCATTATTCCAGAAGACCCCTTTAGCCCTTCCCACTTTTTATTCTTCCTTTCTCTTCAAAGTTAACCATCATCCTTTACTTCTAACACTTGTGCAGACCTATTTTTGAATTTTGTATAAATGGAATTATACTATACATCGTGACTTGTATCTGGCTTCTTTTGCTCAGCATTATGTTTGTGAAATTATTCATATTGCATATAACTGTAATACATTTTTAAAGTGTTTTTTTATTTATTTTTGAGAGAGAGAGAGAGAGCGCGCAGGAGCAAGCAGGGGAGGGGCAGAGAGAGAGACAGAGAGAGAAAGAGAGAGAGAATCCCAAGCAGGCTCTGTGCTCAGTGCATAGCCCAATGTAGAGCTCAGACTCACAAATCATGAGGTCATGACCTGAGCCAAAGTCAAGACTCAGAGGCTTAACTGACTGGGCCACTCAGGAGTCCCTGTAATACTTTTTTTGAAGTCACCATAGAGTAGTTAGTCTCTTCTATAAATCTACCACAAATGTATTTGGTCTATACTTTATGAACCTTTAGAATATTTTCAGTGTTTGGTTATTAGAAATTATATTGCTGTGAACTTTCTTGTATCTGTGTATTAGTATAGATGTATAGGCATTTTCTTGGGGAATATACTAATATTGTTTACTTTATGCCTTGGTATATATAGATCTTGAATATTGGTATATAAAACCATACAGTTTTCCAGAGTGAGTCTGCTAACTTAGGTTCCTGCTGGTAGTGTATAAGAATTCCAACATTTGCTGCTACCAGTGTTTAAAATTTTTTAAGTAAAATTTTAATCATTCTGATTAGTGTGTAGTATTATCTTATTATGGTTTATATTTTCCATTATATATGAAGTTGAATTTTATTACATATATTTAGTGCTACTTGAATGTGATCATAGTCTTAAAGATACTCTGTTACCTTCTAGACTCTTTAATGTATTGTCTTTTTGCTTTGAGATCTGCAGTTCAGTAGTTGTTTTTGGGAAAGAGAAAGAGGTGGGATAACATAAGTTTGAGGTCGTTTTTTTTTTTCAGGATTGTAATTGTAGGATTGTGATTGTAGAATTGTAATTGTAGGATTGTAATTTTTCAGGATTGTAATTGTCTTAGTACTTTTATTTTTATTTTATTTTATTTTATTTATTTCATCTTATTTTGTTTTATTCTATTTATTTTTGAGAGAGCGCACGCATGTGCTCCAGTGAGGGAGGGGGCAGAGGAAGAGAGACAGGGAGAGAATCTTAAGCAGGCTCCATGCCCAGTGCTGAGTGCAACATGGGGCTTAATCTTAAGACAGCAAGATCATGAACTGAGTGGAAATCAAGAGGTGGTCGCTTAACCAACTGAGCCACCCAGGCGTCAGTACTTTTATTGAAAAGAGTATCCTTTCTCTATTGATCTACAATGCCACCTTTCTTATAAATTACTTGTCCATTTATGTATGGTTCTGTTTCTGGGCTTTCTGTTCTAGTGGTTTCTTTATCTTTTGACAAAACCACACATCGTAATCACTGTTACTTTACATTATCTTAGTGATCAGTAGAGCAATCACATGAAACCTTCTTCCTTCCTCTCTCTTTCTATCCTTTTCTTTTCCTTTCTTTTCTTTTCCTTTCTTTTCTTTTCCTTTCTTTCTTCTCTTTTCTTTCTTTCTTTCTTTCTTTCTTTCTTTCTCTTTCTTTTTTTCTTTCTTTCTCTTTTGAGTATCTTGGCTTTTCTTAAACTTTTGAATTCTGTGTAAGAAGGTGTATAGGTGCAGATATGTAATGGAAAAAGGAAAGAAGAGAAAGAGGAAGTTTCTGTCCCAGATTCCTCTGATTGTTTGTATTTCCATGTCTCTGAAGTAAGCCAAGAAATGCTGCCAACCAAGAAGGTACAGGATAAGGAAATAAACGTAGCATTTAGATTCTTACTGTCTAGTGAAAAAAGGAAAGAGACTCTGACACTCAAATTCCAATTATAGAATAGGTGTTCTTATTTAATTATGCAGTCCTTTCTATTCTATCAGATATTGGCAAAGTTTTCTGTGCACCATTTTAATGTTTTGTGATGTAATTCTTTTATGATTTTACATGTCACTTAAATTTGTATTTCCTGCTTATTCTTTCCACACTGTTGTTAACCATGCAAAAAACTTACACAAAAGAAGAGAAAATCCATGCAGGACAAATAAAGATATTGTATTGGGGCAATTCTCAATTAAAGTTAGCATTTTACATAACAATACAGGATATGGCAAAAGTCAACTCAAAATGTGGTATGTTGCAACTGCATTATAATTTACCAAATCCAGACTGAAATTTTATACCAATTGTAAATCATGGACTAAAATAAAACTCAGTGAAATTAGATGCCTGAGCCAGAGTTTCCATTCCTTGGTGTTGACAACAAACTAGTAATTTAGCATAGGATAGGCAATAGAGGAGATAATGCTACATTTCTTTGAACCAATTAATAGTAATAAAGGATTACTAATTCTCTTTTGGTAACCAATTAGATTTTTAAATAACAAATCCAACAGAAACAGGACTGTATCCAAACAAACTATATTCAAAGATCACTATCTAAACAGAAGCTATGTCTAAATGACAATATTGATATTTAGAGTAAGGATAAAAACAACAGAATCTATCATTTATTCGCACATAGCATGTGCTAATTGTAGGTTAAGTATAGTTTATGTACATCACCTTGTCTAATCTTTTTAGAAAATTTTATGTATTTGTTTGTTATGGTCCACTGTTAACACTAGGGTTCAGTCTTTGTATTGTACATTCTATGGATTTTGGTAAGTGAAAAATGCCATTTGTCTACCATTATAGTATCAATCAGAGTAGTTTCAATGCCCTGTCCTTCATCTATTCATCCAGACCCTCCCATTCCCCACCCCTGACAACAATTGATCTTTTTTACTGTCTTTGGAGTTTTGAATTTTTCATTGTGTCACATAATTGAATCATATGCTATGTAGCTTTTCCAGACTGTTTTCCTTTAGTTAGCAATATGCATTTAAGATTCTTCTGTGTCTCTTCCTGACTGGTAGCTCATTTCTTTTTATCACTGAATTAATACCCAGTATATGGATGTACCATGATTTGTTTATTCATTCAATTATTGAAGCATATCTTGGGTGCTTCCAATTTTTGGCAAATAGGAATAAAACTTCTATAAACATTCATGTGCAGGTTTTTGTGTAGACATAAGTTTTCAAGTCCTCTGGATAGATACTTAGGAGCAGGACTTCTGGATCAGGTGGTAAGACTATGTTTAGCTTTTTTTGTTTAAATTTTCAGTGTTTATTTATTTTTGAGAGAGAGAGAAAGAGAGAGAGAGAGAGAGCACAAGCAGGGAAGGGGCAGAGAGAGAGGGAGACACAGAATTCAAGGCAGGCCCCAGTCTTCGAGCTGTCGGCACAGAGCCCTATGCGGGTCTCAAACCACGAACCATGAGGTCGTGACCTGAGCTGAAGCTGGATGCTTAACCAACTGAGCCACCCAGGTGCCCGACCATGTTTAGCTTTTTAAGAAACTGCCAAACTGTCTCCTGAAATGGATGTACTGTTTTGCCTTCTCTTTGCTTCATCTTTGAGTAACACTTCAATGTATGTATTTTACACTTTACTCAGATGGGAAAACTGAAATTCCAAGAGAGTATATAATTTGCCTAAAGTCACACAGCAGAGTAAAGGCTAATGCTGGGATTCAAATTTGAGTTGGCCCGGCTTTGAAGCTGGTGATCTTTTTGTTACACTATGTGTGTCTTTGAGCAACCCAAACACTCAGCTGGGCAGGGTCCTTTAATGGTGTATGTATATGTAGCCAATTTCTAGTATGTATGTATGAATGTATGGATGCATGTGTGTGTGTGTGTGTGTGTGTGTGTGTGTGTGTGTGTGTGTGATTAGTGCCTCTGTCCAGAGTTTAAAGCTAGACATCAGGGAGATATTTTATTGCAGAAGCCAAATAGCCTTCCTTATTTCCCTGACCAGAGAGTCACTCTCCCCCTCCTCTGCCATAGCTCCAGGAAGAGATACAAAGCTCTGTGAATATGCTAGAGGGCAGGCACTAGAGGTAACTACTCCTTATTACAACTTCAGTTATAGGGGAAGACAGTTTTCTATCATTAAACTTTGCATTCACTCCATAAAAGCACTTTAAGTAATGTAAATACTAATCAAGGCCCCAAAATCACATTTTTGAATTCAGGGCTTTTTAATTTTTTTAAAAAGAACTAGAACACTAGTGGCTATCTGTTCTAGGATGGATGGCTGGGAGAAAAAGTCACTGGCTGTCATTTGTAAGTTGTTTTGTCAGTTGATGCTGTTCAATAAGTTCCATAAATTATCTTCACACTTTTTCATTCCTTTTTGTGTTTGGTCCTCTAATTGCATGAATACCATTGCCCTGTCTTTGAATTTGTTGATCTCCTCCCCTCCTCCTCCCCATCTCCTCCTCCTCCTCCTTCTTCTTTTTCTTTTTCTTCCTGTCTGCTATTGAATTGCTCTACTTATTTTTTCAGTACAGTTATTGTATTCTTCAGCTCTGATTTTTGTTTGGTATTTTCTTATATCGTCTCTGTTTGTTGAAATTCTCATTTTGTTGATGCATTGTTCTCCTGACCTCAGTGAACATCTTTATGACCATGATTTATTAGGTAAATCACTTATGTCCATTTCATTAAGGTCTTTTTCTGAGTTTTTGTCTTGTTCTTTCATTTGGAGTGTATTACTCTATTACATCATTTTTCTTGACTCTCTAATTTTCTATGCATTGGATAAAACAACCAATGCTCTCAATCTTGAAGGAATGGTTTTGTGTAGGAGATGAATTTTGTTATTCATCCCTGCTCTAGCTCTTGGCTGACTCTCAAAACATTGTGATTATCCAAGTATCCTCTTTGCTTTTAGTTGGATGTGTGTCAAGACTTGTTGGTGTCCCAAAGGAGAGTATCTCAGTTAGGATCTAGATGCAGGCTGATTGCAAGTCAGACTCTTAGGCAGCAGCTTTTAAAGCAGCAAATGTAGGGGCACCTGGGTGGCTCAGTTGGTTAAGCGTCTGACTTCGGCTCAGGTCATGATCTCACAGTTGTTGGGTTTGAGCCCCGCATTGGGCTCTGTGCTGACAGCTAGCTCAGAGCCGGGAGCCTGTCTTCAGATTCTGTGTCTCCCTCTCTCTCTGTCCCTCCCCTTCTCTCTCTCTCTCAAAGATAAATAAAACATAAGAAAATTAAAAAAAAATAAAGTAGCAAACATACCTCTTTAGTGGGATGCTGGGAGTTGGGTATTTCTGTCTGATCCCTTGGCCCTGAGCCCTGAAGGCATAGCCAATTAAGAACTGTTTCCTTGTTTGCTCCTATCCCATTGAACTTGTGACCACATCCTCACTAGTCATGAGAACAAGCAGAACCAAGTTAAGGGGCATACCCTGAGTAGCAGCCACAAAAACTGGGGTGTCAGATGTGTGCACAAGTTCCCTTTTGGGAGACACTGGTGACCTGGAGAAAGTGAGAGAGTGTAAAGATGGCATCTCCTGGCTTCTGTGGTCTCTGGAGAGTATTGCAGTTGGCCCCTTGATGTGTTTTAAATTAGAAGCCTGCTCAGGCCAAAGCTTTGAGATAAGCAAACAAACCCCTTTCATAGAAAGGCTGGATGTTTCAGTCCACTGCTTCTGTGCTGGGCCCTGGGGTTAGCTACAGTGAGTCTGCAAGAGTGCTTTAAAAACTTGGGGCCCCTGGGTGGCTCAGTTGGTTGAGGATCTGACTTGATTTTGGCTCAGGTCATGATCTTAGGGTCGTGAGATCAAGCCCTGTGTCAGGCTCTGCCCTGAGTGTGGAGCTTGCCTAAGATTCTCTTTCCCTCTTTCTCTGACCCTCCCCTGCTCATGTGTGTATGTGCACACATGTTCTCTTTCTCTCTCAAAAAATAATTGTCTTAGTTTCCTATAGCCTTGTGGGTCTTGTGTATGTGAACCCCATTGGCTTTTAAAGCTAGATGCCTTGGGGACCCATTTCTTAGGTGGAAGTCTTAAAAGTTGGGGAGGCAGATGTAAGGTTCAAACCCTTCACTCCTCAGAGAAGCTGGGAGTTTTGAATTCCTTTCAGTTGTGTGTTGCTGTGCTGGGGTGGGTTTATGGTGAGATTGTGTTTCAACCTCTTCTCCATTTTTCCATGTGGGTTTTTTCTTATTTGCCTAATGTATAGTAGTCACCTAGCTAGTTTCTGGATTTCTTTCAGAGGGAATTGTTCTGTATGTAGCTGTAGATTTAGCTTTCCATGGAGGGAGGTGTGCTTTTGAACCTACTATGTCATCATCTTAAGCCAGAACTTCACATTTGTTTTTCCCAAGCTTGTTTCCTAGTCAGAGTCTTCAGGAGGAACTCAGGGAACAATATACTTTGGGTTCTTCAGTTTCCTCATAATAAAACTTCAGTCTTTATATTTGGAGATCAATTTGGCTGAATATATATTTTGGCTTATATTTTATTTCCTGAATATCTTAAATATTTTATCCCATTGTCTTGTTATATAGCATAACCATTGAAAAGACTGGCATCAATCTCATTTTATTTTTCTTATAAGTGTACTTGTTCTGTTATCTGGACACCTAAAGGATTTTTTTTAAACATTAAAGGTCAGTAGTTTTACCAGAGTATATATTAGTGTTGACTGCTCTGGTTGGTTTTTCCAGGTACATCAATAGTTTTTAGGAAATGTTTCCTGAATTATACAACTTTAAGTATTTGTTCTGATCCATTGCATTGATTTTCTTCTTCAAGACATTTGTAATCAATCTATCTATCTATCTATCTATCTATCTATCTATCTATCATCTATCTATCTATCTATCATCTATCTAGGTAAGTATATATGTATGTATAGGTGTGTGTGTGTGTGTGTGTGTGTGTGTGTGTGTGTATGCGTGTATCTACATACACACCAGAAAGTAATAGACATAAAATACAGATCATATATGTGTACATATCAGATATATATATATGATCTTTCCTCCTACTTCCTGTTTTTTTTTTTTTTTTGTTTCTGTTACTTTCTGTTAAGTCTTTTTTTTTTTTTTATAAGAATTGCTATGGTCATTTTTTTTAATGTTTATTTTTGAGACAGAGAGAGACAGAGCATGAACGGGGGAGGGTCAGAGAGAGGGAGACACAGAATCTGAAACAGGCTCCAGGCTCTGAGCTGTCAGCACAGAGCCCGACGCGGGGCTCGAACTCAGGGACCGTGAGATCATGACCTGAGCCGAAGTCGGACGCTCAACCGACTGAGCCACCCAGGCGCCCCTCTGTTAAGTCTTTTAATCTCCTTCAAAGTTTCTTTTTTTTAATTTAAACATATTTTGTTCCTGCTCATTTCTATTTCTCTTATGTATTTATTTGCTCATGTGATAAATATATTTGATCCTTTTCTTTTATTTCTAATTCTTTCCTGAGTTCTGTAAGCTCTCTTTTCAAACTTTGATTTTGTACAGTCATCTTTTTCTATTTCTTATTTATGAGGTTTTTTTTCATAGCTTTTATTTTTTTCCTCCAAATTTTTAACTTGTTTTGATATATAGGGCCAAAATTTTCACTTGTTTTAGGGCATGTGTTTCTGGCATGATTTCATTACCAGTTGGATCATTATTTTGACTATTCTTCTTTGGTTTTTCTTAAAAAATTTTTCAGTGGGTTCTGGTATAATGTTTTGTGGCTACAATTTTTCAGTGGGATACACAATCTGGTATAATTTTTAAGTGGGATACACTCTCTTGTCCTATGAAGGAGAATATAAAACATCATGGATTTCCTAGTTTCTTGACTTTAGGATTTTCTCTTCTGTTGGTATCATGAAATGTTAACAAATTATGTCCTTAAAATTTTTGAGCTCTACCTACTCTGTTCCTCTTCCCTCACTTCATCAGCACATTCTCTTTTCTTTTGTCTCAACAAGTCCCTTTCCTGCTCAATTTAGACACTACTCTTAACAATTTCTCTTCAGCATAGGGGTTCTTTTTTTTTTTTTTCCCTAAAGGGAGCTTTAGTTAATTTACAGAATTCATAGAGGCTGAATTATTCCATATAGTTAGGTTTTTTCCTGATCCCCTTGGCCATATTAGCAAATTGGGGGACTTTTTGTATTGTTAGGGTGAAGAGGTCACTTATTTTGTTTCAGTTGCCTCTCTTAATTATAGAAATATTATTATTTTTTAAATGTTACTTTTTATGGAACTAGATCTCATTTATTAGTATATTTGTGTATATTAATACTAGTGACAGCTTGATAAAAACATTAGCTCCTTGTAGATATGGGAAGATGACTTATGTGGTTGGTGAAAAGAGAAGACTTTTCAAAGTCAAATGCTTAAATGATACAAAATAGCTTGACAAGCTTATGTCAACAGTGAGAACACACTTCCAGAAGAACTAGATGTTAAGATTGCAGTACAAATGACATGAAGTTACTAACCCAGTTAACATTATAAATTGTGGAAACCTTTTTCTGATTCAGTATAAATCAGCACAAATTATTCACGAATCTTTACCGAAAAGGTCTATTCCGACTTGAAAATCAAAGGGAAAGCTTATGTCTGGATTATTAAGACTCAAATATGTACATAAAGAAGGGTAGTGAAAATGCAAATTGTAACCAAACTATTTAATTTCAGAGAAGAATCACTGTTGGTTAGGTGTTCCTTACTGGTGGCGTGTTCACATAATCTGAACCCTTGTGGGTACTGTGGATACTCTGATCATCTCTGAACACTGTGACATTTTTGTTATACAATATGATGTACAACTGGGTGGTATTTGATTTTAG
Organism: Panthera onca; assembly: GCF_046562875.1. Classification (NCBI taxonomy): domain Eukaryota; kingdom Metazoa; phylum Chordata; class Mammalia; order Carnivora; family Felidae; genus Panthera; species Panthera onca. The sequence continues at coordinate 56,708,367 of NC_138342.1, read as the reverse complement.
TAAGAGAAGGAGCATAGCATGGTGTCAAGTTGGCACCAAAAGAAGAATTCCACCCCCCCTTTCTCCCCCAACACTAATACCCTTGATTCTTGAGGACAGAACATGGGTAAGGGTATAAAACTTTTCCTCAAACATAAAACACTGAGTGAAGAATAAGAAGTTAATAGCTCAATATATGCATACAATTCCATCTTTTTCAGTGTGCTTCCGAAAATTCTAGCATTTAGAAAATTCAGAGGACATGAACAAGGCTGAGAATTATCACTATGGATTTGAAAAGATGGTGTGAATAAAATAAGGAGGACGAAGGATTGCAATTGATAGGACTTACCAAAAAACCAGCAGTCAGAACCCAGAGTCCAAGAATCAGGGATAGTGTTTTCATCTTTTCCTGTTATGCCCTGAAAATGGTCAGATGGTTATCTTTCTTAGCCACATTGTACCAACATACCATGGTATAGCCATTACCAACATCTCTCTCTCTATATATATACATGCATGCACATGTGCATACACACACACACACACACACACACACACACACACACGGATATATATACTGGTTAGTATCAGGTTGTTTAATTGAAAAAATGCACTTTTAATTTTTATATATAATCTTCAAAGACTTGGCCTTCTGGATGATGATGAAAAAGTGTTCAGGAATTTTACATAAAGAAATGGACCATTTTAAAAAGGAATAAAGCCACTATCTCTCTCTATATATATACTGCTATTGCTTCTTTTAAAAATTATAACAGGGATTTTGGTTATGGTTATGGTTAGGAAATTTTTTATTTTTCTACATCATACACTTAGATCATGGGTCTTCCGAGGAACTTACGCATGAATAAGAGAAAGTCATGGCACTATTTTTAGGGGACGTAAGAACTTTTTCTAAAAATTGTTTAGTCTTTCTTGAAAAAACTTTTCTTATTCCACAACAGTCTTACTAATTAAGAATTAAAAAAATTCACATCTGTGTTAAAGCATTTTCATATTCTCCATACCTCCCATAACCAAGAATAACCCAAGATAGTCTCTTGTCTGTGCATTGGACTAAAGTCACACACCAATCTATTTCTTTCATTGGTTCTGGATGTTTTCTGTTAAATAGATAGATGTCCTTTTAAGGTTGATGTAAGGAAAGCCAGAAGATGAGAAGGACATAGCTCATTAATCTTAATATTTGAATTGTGATTTTCAACAGATGTGGTCTAAAGTATGTCCACAGATAACTATGTTTATACAGTATGAGCAAGAGAAAGTATGTCCTCATAAAAATAACAGGAAATGGATAATCCTTGGTTCCCTATGTAGAGTTGCAGACCAGGAAGTTATGTCCTGAACCTGGAGGGGACATTCTTGGAAGATGTGGTACTTGAGTTGGTAGAACATAGATTTGCATGGCAGCACTAGAAAAAATATCCCATACTCCACTCCCAGTGTGGAGGCCAGATGAGGACTAAAAATGTTTCCTGTATTTGTAAAGGCAAAAATGACATCTTTCTCATGGATTTATCATTAAGAATGACCTAATAATGTGAAAGCACTTTGAAAGGTAGAGAGCGATTTCCAGGTGTGTAGCCTTTATATAATACCTCAATTCCCAAATCCCCAGCTTCTTAGATTATTTAAGAGACATTTGTTGCATGAATTTTCTATGCCACTCTCTACATGGACAGTAGGGGATACTGAAATAATTGAAAGCAAGTTTCCTGTGGTAAGAAACTCAATGTCTAAAATAGGAGTCACGCGTAAGATTATCTATAACAAAATTAAAAGGAAACAAGATTATCATAGTGGTCTGAGGTTTGTTTATCACTATCTTGATTCAGGGCAGCTTTCTGTCTGCTGGGGCTTTCCAGATATGTTCTGTTTGTTGGGGCTTTCCGCTTCATCTAACCCTGCTAAGTGATGAGCTTATAGTTCTCCTTCTAGGAATTCTTTATATCCCTACAAAGAAAAGACACATTTTACCTCAGCTTCTCTTACAAAAATTGAAAACTGAGTTTCTGTTTCAAATCTTTTTCTTCAGAATAAAACTTCCATATTTCAAAATAAAAAAAGTGAAAAAATAATATAATGCTACAAGGTTTGTATGCAAAAGGATCTGAGTAAAAAGTAGAATTCAGAAGACTCAAATTCAGAGTTTTCAGTACCTACCTTAATGGGAGGGATGCTTCTCCTCATGGATAGGTCAAAATGTGAGTGAAATTTGATGGTGGCTTGTTACTGTCTTATGTCTCAGGATAGCAGGTGAATCAAATGTGTGAGCTTTTTAAGGGACATACTGCCTTTTATGGCCTCCACTGTTTATAGGAGATAGGAGAGAGTTTTATTATAAGGGGAAGTCACTTCTTGATTGATAATCTTTATCCACACAGAGAAATGGTATTTCGATGTTTGGCAGCAGATCTCGTCATATCTATTAATTACTGAGAACACTGTGATCCTTTGAGTCATGTTCTTTCAGTGAATTTTATGTCTTGGGATTAAGCTATGTAAATTCTTTGGGTCATTGGATTCCCACTGTTATTACTAACTAGATGCCTAATTTTTGATGGTAGCTGTGTACCCATAAGATTTAGCTTACCTTTCAGATAGCCAGGGATTCTGGCAAATATTTATTAAATCTTTAGAAAGCACACAAAATAGTTCCATGTTCTGTCCTATTGTATAGAATGGGCATGGAAGACCCGTTTTTAGTTATTGGAAACATAGACAACTGAATTTCCTACCATACTTGTATCTGGGGGCCTTGTGTGTAGTTCTGCTCAATGGAACACAAATAGAAGAAATGTATGTCACTTCTATGATTGGCCACTAAAGTATATCCTGGTTTGTCTTTCACTGTCTTTAAACAAAATATAAAGGAAAGGAAAGGGTAAACTATGCAAATATTTGGTTGAAGGGAGTTCCAGGCAAAGAGAATAATTGTGTGTAGACCCTGGGTCAGAGAGTGCCTGCTTAGAAAAAGAACAAAGAGATCAGTATGGCAGAGGTAGATTTTTCCTTCCTATCTACTCAAATGTCATTTTTCTCAGCGAGGCTTATCTTCACACTCTACTTAAAATTACAACGTGTTCTCTTTAGCATTTCCTCTGTTCTCCTTGTCCTTTCTTGCATATAGTTGGTCTCTTTGACATACATGGAAGGCAGAATAATGGCCTTTAAAGATGTCCGTATCCTAATCTCTAGAACCCATAAGCCTGTTAGATTACACGACAGAAAGGGAATTAAGGTTGCAGATGCAGTTAAGTTTACTAATTATCCAACTTTAAAATAGGGATACTATCCTGGATTACCTGGATATCTCCAATGTAATTGCAAAAGTTCCTAAAATTGGAATAAAATGTAAAAAAAAAAAGTGGAAGAGGGAGAGAAGAGAGTCAGAGGGAAATATGACTGTGGAAAAAGGCATAGAAAGAAGACCGGCTTTGGGACGCCTGGGTAAGCTCAGTTGGTTAAACGTCCGATGTCAGGTCAGGTCATGATCTCTCAGTTTGTGAGTTCGAGCTCTGCGTCAAGCTCTGTGCTGACAACTCAGAGCCTGGAGGCTGCTTTGGTTTCTGTGTCTCCCCTCTTTCTGCCTCTCCCCTGCTCACACTCTGTCTCTCTATCTCTCCCAAAAATAAATAAACATTAAAAAAAAGATACTTGACTTTGAAGATGGAGGAAAGGGACCTCTAAGAAGTTAGAAAAGGCAAGGAAAAGATTCCTTAGAGCCTCCAGAAAGGACCTCAGCCCTGCCAACACCTTGATTTTTAGCCCAGTGAGCTCTGTGTCTGAATTCTAACCTATAAAGCTGTAAAAGAATAAATTTGTGGTGTTTTAGCCACTAAGTTGCTGGTAATTTGCTATAGCAGAAGTAGAAAACTATTATAGTATATAACTTGTTTTATAGTTTGTATGTTTATTTTGTTTCTTGTCAGCTTTTCAATTAACATTTAATTTTTAATACTCTTTTTTTAAAAAGTTTTTATTTTTTTATTTTGAGAGAGAGAGAAAGAGAGAGCATGAGCATGCACACACATGAGTGGGGTAGGGACAGAAAGAGAGGGAGAGAGAATCCCAAGTAAGCTCCATGCTCAGTGTGGAGCCCAACATGGGGCTCAGTCTCATGATGGGGAGATCATAACATGAGCCGGAATCAAGAGTCAACCTAACCACTGAGCCACCCAGGTGCCCTAAAGTTTAATTTTTAATAGGTAATATATTTTCATACTTTAAAATACAATACTGTTCACAATGGTATAAAGCCAGAAGTCTAGTTTCCATGATACTCCTTCCTACTAGTCTTGCCTGTCCCATCCCTGTTTTAGGTAAGAAATTTTATTAACCATTTGTTTATTTATGTAGTGTTTTTGAAAAGTATAAGCAAATACATGTATGTATGCATGTATGTATATACATACATATATATTTTTTCTTCTCTCTTACAGAAAATATACTGTACTATATATATTATTCTGCAGCTTGTTTTTTTTTCACTTAATCATGTGTCTTGAATTTCTCCATGTCAAACATACAAGATTTAGATTTCCTTATTCATTTTTTCAGCTTGACAAATAAAATAACTAACAAATAAAATTGTAAGATATTTAAGGTATCCAGTTTGATGATTTGGTATGCAAGTACATTGTGAAAGGATTCCCCTCATCAAATTAATTAACACTAACATCATGTTATATATTTGCCTTTTTTGTGTGTGAGAACATTAGTTCTTTCTTAGTAGATTTCAGTGATATAATCCAGGGTCACATCTGTAGTCACCATGTTATATTAGATCTTTAGAACTTACTCTTATAACTGAAATTTTGTACACTTATACTAATATATCCCTATTTTCTGCCACCCCCTCATCACTGGTAACCACTTTTATATTCTGTTTCTATGAGTTTGACTATTATTTTGGTTAAGATTCCACATGTAAGTGATACCATGCAGTAGTTGTTTTTCTCTGTCTGACTTACTACACTTAGCATAATGCCCTCTAGGTTCATCCATGTTATCTTACATGACAGGATCTTCTTCTCATTAAAGGCTAATGTCCCATTGCATATATATAAAATGTATATTATATGTATATGTGTGTGTATGTGTATATCTATATATCTTATATTTTCTTGATTTACTCATGCACTGACTGATACTCAGGTTGTATCCATACCTTGGTGTTGAGAAATGTGATCATAAAGATGTGATTATGTATTGACCCTTGAGCTTGACCTTGACCTCCCTGTCCTTGGAATGTGAATTCCCCTTCACTTTTCCACTCCCAGAGGCTTCTCCAAGGACATAGCCTTGAAATAGTTATGTGATGTTGAGAATGCCTGCATGGTATACATGACTGAACCCAGTTAAGTCCTTTTTATTTAATATTTGGCGTGTGGGTGCAGGGATCCATTTGTCTTGCTGCCACCCAAGACAAACCTAGTATGTAAGCTCCATTTGCTTATTAAAACTTCTGTCTACTGATCTGGAATGACTGGCTTCTTTCTTTGGTCTCTCTCCACCTTCCCTGATGGGGGCCAGTTTTAGATTATACCAGGGGAGCTCCTGAGAGTTGTGAACTGGCACTTGTTTGTTGTGAATAATGCTGCAATAAACATGGGAATATAGGTATCTCCTCACTATAATGGTTTCATGTCTTTTGGATATTTACCCAGAAGTGGGATTGCTGGATCATATGGTTGCTCTATTTTTAATTTTTTGAGGAACTTCCATACTGTTTTCTGTAGTGGCTGCACCAAGTTACAGTCCCATTAATGTTTACATCATCAGTGTTCTCTTTTCTCCCATCCTCACCAACATTTGGTATCACTTGTCTTTTTAAAGAATTTTTTCTTAAGTTTATTTATTTATTTTGAGACAGTGAGAGGCAGAGAGAGAGAGAGAGAGAAAGGGAGAGAGAGAGATGGAGAGACAATCCCAAGCAGGCTCCAAGCTGTCAGCACAGAGCCCAATGTGGGGCTTGAACCCACAAACCATGAGATCATGACCTGAGCCGAAATCAAAAGTCAGATGCTTAACCAACTGAGCCACCCAGGTGCCTCAGCACTTGTCTTTTTGTTTTCGATAGCATCCATCCTAACTAGGGTGAAGTAGTAGCTCATTGTGATTTTGATTTGCATTTTCCTGATGCTTAGTGACATTGAACACCTTTCCATGTACCTGTTGGCCACTTGCATATCTTCTGCAAAATGTCTATTCAGCTCTTATGCCTGAAAATAATTGTTTTATATATTCAGTTGTATGAATTCCATCTATATTTTGGATATTAACCTTTTATCAGCTATGTGGTTTGCAAATATTTTAGTCCATTTTGTAGGTTTGCTTTTCTTTACATTTATAGTTTCCTTGCTGAGCATAATGTTTTTAGTTTGATCTAGTCCTATTGTTAATTTTTGCTTTTTTTGCTTTTGTTGTCAAATCCAAAAAATCATCACCAAGACAAATGTCAAAGAGCTTACACCCTACATTTTCTTCTAGGAGTTTTATGGTTTCTGGTCCTATATTCAAGTCTTCAATCAGTTTTGAATTGACTTTTGTGTATGGTGTTAAAAGTGCTCTAGTTTCATTCTTTTGCATATGGATGTCCAGCTCTTCCAACACCATTTGATGAAAGGACTATCTTTTCCCCATTTTATATCTTGATGCCTTTGTCCTAAGTTAATTGACCATATATGTGTATGTTTATTTCTGGCTTCTCTATTTTGTTCCATTGATCTATGTGACTGCTTTTATGCCATTATTATACTGTGTTGATTACTACAACTTTGTAATATGGTTTGAAATTAGAAAGTGTGATGCCTCTAGCTTTGCTTACCACCCCCCCTCCCCCCCAAGATATCTGGGCTATTCAGGGTCTTTACTGGTTCCATACAAATTTTAGGATTTTTTTTTTTCTATTTCCGTGAAAAATGCTACTGGAATTTTGACAGGGATTGCATTGAGTCTGCAGATTTCTTAGGGTAGGATGGACATTTTAATAATATTAATTCTCCCAATCCATGAACAGGGCATATGTTCTCATTTGTGTCTTCTTCAATTTCTTTCATCAATGTCTTACAGTTTTCAGCGTGCAGTTCTTTCATCTCCTTGTTAAATTTATTCCTAGGTACTTTAATATTGAATTGTCTTCTTAATTTCTATTTCTGATAGTTATTTTTGAGCTAGTCTAAGATGAGACTGGAAGGAACAGAATTAAGTGAGAGGAATGGGGGTCTTTTATTGTCAGTCTGGGAAACATAGGGCAAACACAGAATTTGGGTTGGAAACATATTAATAAGTAAGACTAAGTAAAGATTAAGTTAATATAAGTAAATTAACCACTTTGTTTACAGGATTAACCCCTCCCCACCTCACTCCCCCATGATCAGAGATCTTGAGTGCCCTACTCACGTCATTGGCTAATTGTTGGTAGGGTTGATGAGAAGGCAAACCTTCATTTTCACCCGTCTCACAATCTAAGATATAAGGGACTTCCAAATACACACAATGAAAATTGATTGCCATTTAAAGTTTTTATTAGTTGACAGAAAATCTAAATAAAATCATCAGAGTTCTCAGTAGTTATGACAAAAATACCTCCACATCCCATATTAACATTATCTCTACATACTAGATAGGTAGTTTATATTTCTTACAGGATGGAATCAGGGTTTATTTTCAGAGACAATTTTGCAATGACATCAGGGGAGTAGTTTGGTATGGTTTGCTTTAAAACACATTTAAATATATGGCTGAAAGTTTTAGAAAATATTCTGCTGAATACATTTCACATTGAATTAATGTAAATTAATTGAATTACTAAAATGAAGTTAATTGAATTCATAGAAAAATATTATGACCACCATGTGAACATACAAAAAAAGTCTTCTTGTGCTTCACAAAGGTTAGAATCAAGTACATTGGATACAAATTAGCTTAGATATAATACAATAAATATCAACCATAAAGCCTAAACAAATATGTAGTGCCAGAGATATGATTTGTACTTGGCTGCCAGATTTCATGTTCACTGACTTCAAATCTTCACTTCAAATAAACTCCTCTTCCTTGGTTCACATTTTGGGGAATGGAATTTGATTTCAAGATTTAAGATGATTGTTTAAAGAGTTTTTTGTCCCTAATCAGTAAAACAGTGATAGGTCTATCTACATTTACATGTTTTTGTTTGTTTCAAGAGACCTAATTTTATCCCTTTATATTTGTGGGATTAGATAATTCAGGTGGGTTCTTGATTCGGGGTACAGAGTAGTAACTTTATGGTTTCTAGCATTTAGGGAAAAGTAAATGGCTGCTGATCCATATAATTTTCTCTCTTTAGCTAATGTCTTTCTCCCTTCTGTGGGCTATCTCTATAGGTTCCACAAAGTGTTATTAAATTATGGTCATGCACCTGTTTTGTGGGATAGAGGTGGTTTTTCTTGTCAATAGATCATGTGAGGTAAATAGATTGAAAAATTATTGATAGCACTTTAAATTTGAGGAATATTCTAATTTCACTTTCAGATTAGTGTTAAAAGTAGAGGTGGTAGTTCTGCACTCATAAATCATATCCGATGACAGAATACTTCATAACGTATGATGTACTATTTCTTTGATATATTACCAAAAATGTACTTCAATATATCATAAATATATTGCAAGAATGGATAATTTTCACTTGGCCTGAAAGATGAAGTTGTTTGTCCAACGGTAGTAGTTTGAGCACTGGCTGGAGTAGTAGTTTGGGTTGTGGGTGCAACTGTAGTTTTGGAAGTTTCAGGTGCAAGAGTGGTTGGGAATGGATTAGGTGTGGTACTTGGGGGAGCTGTGGACTCCAGTGGAGTTGAAGAAGGTTGTGGTGCTGGTGTAGTTAGAGAAGATGTAGGTGGGGTGGCTGTAGTCTCTGGCAGAGTTGGGGAAGATGTAGGTGGGGTGGCTGTGGTCTCTGGCAGAGTTGGGGAAGATGTAGGTGGGGTGGCTGTGGTCTCTGGCAGAGTTGGGGAAGATGTAGGTGGGGTGGCTGTGGTCTCTGGCAGAGTTGGGGAAGATGTAGGTGGGGTGGCTGTGGTCTCTGGCAGAGTTGGGGAAGATGTAGGTGGGGCAGTTGTGGTCTCTGGCGGAGCTGGGAAAGGTTGTGGTGATGGGGTACCTGCAGAAGAGCCTGTGTTGATGTTTTCAGATATGGTGGTAGCATTCGTAATAAAAGAAGTCACACCTGGAGATTCAGTAATTTTGTTGGAAGTAGATGTGGGACCCAAAGATGGGATTTGAGTGGTAGCCTCTGAGGTTTTACTGTTGACCACGGTGCTACTTGTAACTGGACACTTATGCGGCCAGAGATATTTTGGCATTGGCTCTCTCCTGATTGGGCGTGAAAGCTTTTGGTATCTGTATGGATCAAATAATAAATGCTTTTGAATTAATGTGATCTGGTTAGGTTGACGTTTGAGATGAAATGGTAATCGGTGGTGTAATGTATATCGTTGGACACTACTCCTTTTGTGATGTATTTTCCATGGCTTTTTTTGACCTTCACTGACCTGTATAAAGAAAGAAAATGCAAGAACTGAAAACTTCCATTGATTTATCAACTAGGTGATTATTGCTGAATGTCTGGTGAACAGTATTTATGGAGTTTTGAGAATGGAAACCAGATTGCGGGGGGTTGAGTCATTATTCTTCCAATTTTACAAAATCTCTAATACAGCTTGTTATTAGAACGTTTCACTTTGTTAAGCATGTATTTCCCAGCTAGCTACAATGGATCTATTCCTGTGTGTTCACGCCTGAAGGATTAGCTAGATCTTCCCTTTGTGCTCATAGTTTCTCTATTCTTCCTCTAGTAGAAAATTGTCAGGTTACTGCCTGAAGACTGAACAAAAGGGTATCCTATTTGCTGCACTCTGTTGATGGAACTCAGTCAAGGACATTCAGTTAAGATCCAGGAATCTTTTCTGAATCACACCTTTCATATATGCTGTCATCAAAAACCAAAACAACAAAATCCCATACAACCAACTTAACAAATATCCTGCTTCAGCTCTATATCCTCTATGTTGAAAGAAGTTTAGTTTTTAGCTTCTTTAAATTGGAAAAAGAACTTTGGCCATTACCTTTTCATTTTATCATTATAAAAATTATAATTATGGAAACTCAGAGGTCAGTGGGTCCTATGATATTGTAGGAAAATTTAGCATATTGATGCATTTTGTCTGAATAGAAGACCTACAGCTTTCATCATTTCTCAAGGGTGAACATATCTGAGAAGAACACTGATTTAGTCCAACTCCATACTCAATACTTAATTTTTTCCAGTACACCTGAATGGCTTTCCAGCTTATGCTTGGCAACTTTTTCTGATTGGGAACTCACTATCATGTCTCACCAGGTTGCCTGGTAGAGAGTTCTTGATACTGAATGGATATCTTTTTAGGGGTGGGGTGGGGGTATTTTCATTGTTAACAGAACAGAGATTTTGAAAATATTTACCATGCCAAGTGAGTCTTACATTCTGCAGAGATGTAAGTCCTACATAGTTCCTTTAGCCATTGCTCATATTATTTGAGTTAGAGTACCATCACCGTTTCTGTCTCTTATCCCTAAACAAACTGTAATTTGTCTATATTCTTTATTTCTATATTGTATCTCATACTAAAAATTTAAATTCTCACCTATATTAATTTAAATTGGAAAAAAGAAATATTAACATAAGAATAAGGGGGTACACCCCAAAGTTCCAAGCAAAGATAGGTTACTTTTTTCCTCCTGATAATTTCCACATCAACTTTTTTTTAGACGACCTAATAGATAAATCATTTAAGTCCCACATTATTATAAATGTATCTTCAGAGATTCTTTAGCATAGGGCAAAGTTGACAACTTTTGAGAGACTAGCAGAGTTGTTCAGCTAAGATACTAACATCTGCAGGCTTAAAAATAACTCTGAAAAGCATTAACTGTTTAAAAAATTAAATTACTCAGGATACTTAAGTTTTTAACTGAGAATGTTCATAAATTAAAATATTGGCTTATGATCCTCATAACTTTGATATTTCTGCATAGATCTCTCTTAAACGGGCATAGAATTCCAAAATCTGCCACACTGAACCCAGAACACTTCTCTGATCATGGAAACTCTCAGGAGATGTTCTCCATTATAGAGCAGGAGTTTTCTAATATAAAATAAGCAGGTCACATTGTCCAAGCAAGTTTTTCCTTAAGATTCAATACATCATCCAGATAATCCAGAAATTGCTTTGATTGAAGCAGGATGGGGGGCCTCGAATTTCACCAGTTCAGTGGATCCACTTTTCTGTATGGTGTCTGAGGATGCTGTGAAGAACTCTGAGATCTTAGAGGAGCGTATTTGAAACACACTGCAGCAGACCATCAGGAGAGGTTTGGGTCTGCCTTGCATTTGCCATCAAATAACTGAATGACTTTGGGCAACTCACTTAATTTCACTGGATATCAGTGTACTCATTTACGAAATGATTTAAATAAAATTAAATTACAGATCCAAAGCCTAATTATATGACTTTTATGCTTTGAAATAGTTTTGCTGTTCATTCCCTTAGGTAGATGAGTAGCTTCATGAGAGCAAGGAGTCTGTTTTGTTAATCTCTGTATGCCCAACACCTAGAACTATGCTGGGTGTGTAACCTGCACCCACTAGATATTTACTGAATGAACAAATGCATGGAATTGATAATTAAAAAACAAGTTTCTCATCAAATAAAATCTTAACATTTAAAAGTGTTTATTAGAATGTGAGAAAGTTTCAGCTATTTTGATGTAGATGATCAAAATAATATCTGATATTTTGATATGACAGACTAATTAAAATCCTATTAATTTTAATGTTAGCTTAGCATAGAACTCGCATCAAGTGACCGATTTGACTAGTTCACTTAAAATAAATACTAATTATCATTATGATTGGCAGTTATGGATGGCTCTGACAGAACTTTTTGATTCAATTTAAGATTAGGGAAGTTGGGAGGAGTTGAAAATGCCTCTAAGGGTTTGAGATTAGATTGAAGCATGGAAGTACTTATAGTAAATAGAAGAGAATATTTAAAGCTCTTTTTGCCTGTTCACACCTGTCATTTATTTTTGTAAAAGAGTCCTTATATTATTTGTACACTTTGTGTCAGGCCCTATTTTAAATGGTTTACAAATATAAATGTTAATTCCTTAGCAATACCGTAAGGTAGGTACTATTATTATCCTCATCATACAGATGAAAAAACTGAATCCCAAAGAGATTAGGTAAATTTTAGGAGAATATGTCTACATTTGTAAATAGAGATTATAACAATCTTACAGTCATAATTTTTACACCTATATTCTGCTTTACAGTTTGTAAATACATGGGTTCTTACTTATTCTTCAGCAGCTTTGTGATTATTATTATTATTATTATTTCTGTTATTATTTCCACATAGGGAAATTGGGGCCCTATATTATAGCTCAAGATTCATCTGATGTTCAGATGATGAGCATAAACCCACATCTTCTGAACCAAATTTGAGTGTGTTTTGTTGCTATAATCGTGGAAATCAGCACTAGGGTCCAGGGAAAGCCTAAGATATTTTTTTTTTTGTGGGGGGTGGGGGGAGATATTATGTGCTAAGTGGGGAATAGTAGAGTACCCAAGAGTAATTCTGTCTACCTTAGCAGTTCTTCTGCCCTCTCTATTTACTCTTTATAGTTATAGTATTCTGAGGCTATTCAGTCTCATTTAGTAAATCGACATTTCACTTATTGATTCTTCACATTTCTCAAAATAAAAGTGAACAAATACATATAGGTATATAGCCCTGGAGATAAATACGGTTATACATAATGCAACTCCTTGAATCACTATTGATTTTAATCTACCTTTTCCAGTAGACCCTAAATATCTTAAAGGTGGGGTCCACTTTGTAATCTCTTGGTTTTGGAACCTGTACTTTCCTCTCCTCTTTTGTGCTTCCTTCATTTTACCTATCCATATCCAAACTTCCTACATGTTTTCTCTAGGTGATCTTGTAAGGTCCCATGACTTCAAATACTTGTTAAATATAAACTTCACAAGGGGCACCTGGGTAGCTCAGTTGGTTAAGCATCTGAGTCTTTGTTTTGGCTCAGGTCATGCTCTCACAGTTTCATGAATTTGAGCCCCATGTCGGGCTCTGCATTGCCAGTGTGGAGCCTGCTCGGGATTCTCTGTTTCCCTCTCTCTCTGCCCTTACCCTGCTCACACTATCTCTGTCTCACTCAAAATAAATAATAATACATAAAAAATAAATATAAACTTCATTCCTAAACTTCTTTTTGAACTCCAAACAATGTATATCCAACTGCCTCTTAACATCTCCTTGGAGAAGTCTAATAGCCATTTCAAATTTAACATGGCTAAAACAGAACTCTTATGTTCATTTCTTTCTTTCACTACACATCTAACACAGCATAAGTTATGGTAGACTTAAACACCAAAATATATTTTAAATCCATCTTCGTGTTTTAATTGCTGAAATTTCATGCAAGATGCCATCATCTTTCCAATTTTAGTATATGTGCTGCTAAAGCGAGCACGAGATACCACCATCTTTTATCAGGACCACTGCTATAGCTTCTTGACGGGTTTCTCTACTTCAGCTTTTGTCTCCTGAAATCTGTTTTCTCCCCAGGACCCAGAGTTGTGTCCTTCCCCTGTGGATACTCTAGGCATCCCAAGGCTTCCTGATACACTAAAAATGGAATCCATATTCTACAGCAGTGAGACCCTACATGATTGACTTTTCTCTGTCTCCATCTTATCTCATCACACCTGTGATAAAGTTAGTGCTATGGAAACATCAATTAAAATGAGTCAAAGGAATCATTTCCTTGTGCTTTAATTAGCTGTTTTTTTATGTTTCACAGAAGACAAAAGATGTTAAGCTTTTTGGAAATAGGAATTGCATGTTGTAATTGCATGTTGCAATTGGGTATATACACTAAATGTTCCTGGCATAGAAGAACAGTTAGTTGGGTGGATACTTACTGAGAAGCAAGCACTCAGTACACAGACACACACCAGCAGTGTCAGGGTTTTCATCGTTTTCTGTTGGCTCTTGGGAAAAGCAGAAAAGTTGCTCATTGTTAGGATGTTGTGAAAGATGGGATGCGTTTTGATAAATGACTGAGTTTTTTTCAAAAGTAGATTTTGAAAGATGGCCATGGGGCGCCTGGGTGGCTCAGTCGGTTGAGCGTCCGACTTCAGCTCAGGTCATGATCTCACGGTCCGTGAGTTCGAGCCCCACGTTGGGCTCTGTGCTGACAGCTCAGAGCCTGGAGCCTGTTTCAGATTCTGTGTCTCCCTCTCTCTCTGCCCCTCCCCTGTTCATGCTCTGTCTCTCTCTGTCTCAAAAATAAAATAAAAAACGTAAAAAAAAAAAAGACAGATGGCCATGGTTTCTGAAAATTATATATGTATTTTCACTCCATAGTGGTGAGGCCAAGTTACTTCAAGCTAAAACACATTCTTTCAGAGAGAAAGCATTGGAGGAGAGTCAAGAAGTACTATTGTTATAAGCAGTTTGTAGTGTGGGCATTTTCCGTGGATACTAAAGATTGCCTAGGAAGGGCAGGATCCTATGAAAGTTTAACAATAAGAACAAAATAATTTCCTTCTTATTTCTATTCTAATTCTACAAATTTCCTTGTTTGATGAACCATCATAAAAATTATCTGGTATTTACTGAGCAGTAAATGTTCATGATTTTGTAAATGTTCCATGGTGTTCTTTTTAAGCAAAGAAAGTGCTCCTGGTCTCTGTGTTACTTAGACTGTTACTTAGGACCAAGTGCCATATCAAATGGACTCTCCCAAACTTCATTCTATTGTAGATTTTGTAGATTTTTTAAAAATCCCTGAAGGATGGAATTATGTTTTAATCATTTTTTATGATTGTGGTCAGTACAGAGTGAAGATTTACTGAATTAAAAAAAAAAAAAACTTCCAAAAGTAATTGTACTTTTTGGCTTTAGTTTGTAAGAAGGAAAGACATGGCCTTCTATTTTTCTTATTTTGGTCATGCATGCCATAGTACATGTCAGCTTGATTTTGGAAAACAAAGGTTAAATTGTTATGTAGACAGAGTACTGTTAGGGCAAATAAATTCATGTGCACACATCATTTTGGTGTGCTATCAGATCAGATACATCTCACAGTATAGGCCTCTGGTTTATGACACTGGTTTTAGAGGCAATCATACTAGTTTTAAACTGCAGCTGTGTCATTTACTGTGTGACTTTAAGTGAATTGCAACCTGAATTCTAAGATTGTCCTGAAGATTGACTGGAATGATCTATATTACAGATTTTACTGAGCACTATGTCTGGTTCATGGTGGTAATTATTATAGTACTAGTATACCAAGAAGAAAACCACCAGGCCCAGTTGAAGAAGAAATTACTACTATATTATCAGATCCCTAATATCTTGTCAGAGTTTGTTCCCTTTAATTTCAAGATTAAAGAATATTCCCCACTGGCGTGCCTGGGTGGCTTAGTCGGTTAAGCAACCGACTTCGGCTCAGGTCGCGATCTCATGTGATCTGGCTCTCTGTTGTCAGCCTGTCAGAGCAAAATCTGTTTCAGATCTTCTGTCCCCACTCCCTGCCCCTCCCCCATTTGTGCTCCCTCAAAAATAAATAAAACATTAAAAAAATATTCCCCACTGATTATATTTTCTTCTAATAATATATGAGTTGAGTCCGTTAACACGTAGTTCAGTGGTTCATAAGAAGAGAGGAGAATAACTGTATTATAAAAACTACTGCCATTACTGAATATATGTATATAACTTAAAGCTGCTTAAAGTTTACACTAGATATAATAGTCCCCAATATATTTAAAATATCCATATACCTGGCCTGCTATGATTCTTTCTTCTTAGGATGTTCGATCCAATTGATGGCCTTCCGCTGATCCTTTTAGGATGGTAACCAGAAGCAAAGGAGGAGAAAGCACAGGAGAATTTTCAGGTTTTATAGCTCTTCAGTTCAGTTTTTTTTTGAAATAGGAAATTTGTTGGATGTAGGATAAGGTCACTCCTGTCAAAAAATCTGATTTCAAAGACAGAGAAAGGTTGTAATTTGCCGATGTTGACAGCAGTCCTTTGTGTGTGACTTTCTTCCTGATGAACATGGTAACAATAAGAGCTTCTCAGTGAGTAATTTACTTGATTGATGAGAAGTGTGATAGTGAGTGATGACACTTAAGAAGACTTGGACAACCATGGCCCAGGTCTTCCCAGCAGGAACAGATCTTCCACGCTTTCCTCTTGGCTTCTCAAAGTATGCAGAGGGATTGTCCTCTGACAGGTCAATGTGATGTCAATTGCCCTCTGATAGATCAATCCCAATCCCATTTTTCCTCTGTCAAGAAATACAGTTTAGCTAAGGGCAGAGTATTAAAAATAAGAACCTGATGCTAAATAATGGTAAAGGACAATTGTTTCAGAGCTGAAAGATAAACATTGACTTCTTTCATGTGAGCAGTTTTTGAAATTTTGATTTTATTTTGACAAAACTTCAAATACACAGGAAAAGTGAGGACAGTGGTATAATGCACAACCATACACTCATTCCCTAGATTTCTCAGTTGTTTGCATTTTGCTACAGATGATTAATTGATTGTTTTGCTGTAATATTTTCAGGTAAGTTACAGAAATCATGAGAGCTAATCTCTAAATATTTCAATAGTTAAAAACACCTTTCTTTTATACCACAGTATCAGTGGCATCTAACATTAATAATACACACATATAACCTAAAATTCAGTCCATATGCGAATTTCCTGACTTTTGCCAAAAATAGTTTTAGGTTTGTTCTAACCAGGACTCAAATAAGGACCATGCATTACATTTACTTCTTACGTCTCTAGTTCTTTTTATTCTAAAACACTCTGCTCTCTTTTCTCCCATGATTTGATCTCTTAAATAACTAGACCAGTTGTCTTGTAAGTACTTATTTTTAGAAAGATGTCTATGAACCATTTTTTAAAAATGTTTATTTATTTATTTTGAGAGAGAGAGAGAGAGAGAGAGGGAGAGTGCATAAGAGCATGCATGCACATGGAGGAAGGGCAGAGAGAGAGAGAGAGAGAGAGAATCTCAAGCTGACAGCACAGAGCCCAATGAGGGGCTTGATCTCATGAACTGTGAGATCATGACCTGAGCTGAAATCAAGAGTTGGATGCTTAACTGATGACCCGAGGAACTGTTTTTATAAAGGTTTCAAAATTAGATATTTTGACTATATAAAACCATCAAACTGGAATACAATTTTGAAGCTGTGAGTGCACTTCTACCCAGTCAGTTTGTTCTTTTTCACATATGATCCCGGATGAGGGCAGGTTCACAAGTAAAAATTGTTTGGGCTTAATTCATTGCTTCTCCACTTAGTAGCAATGTAATATTTGGCAAGTTATCTAATTTATCTAAGCCTCATATTCCTATCTACAAAAGGGGAGTGGCATTTTCCATTTGTAAGATGTAATTATTGTACAAAATTTCTGTGAGAATAACATTAGATAATTTAAAGGGTCTGACAGGGTGCTCTATTTTATTTATTTATTTATTTATTTATTTATTTAAAATATAATTTATTGTCAAGTTAGCTAACTTACAGTGTATACAGTGTGCTCTTGGTTTCAGGAGTAGATTCCTATGATTCATCGCTTACATATAACACCCAGTCAGTGCTCATCCCAACAAGTGCCCTCCTCAATGCCCATCACCCATTTTCCCCTCTCTGCTGCCACCACATCAACCCTCAGTTTGTTCTCTGTATTTAAGAGTCTCTAATGGTTTGCCTCCCTCTCTGATTGAAATATTTTTTCCACTTCCCTTCCCCAATGGTCTTCTGTTAAGTTTCTCATATACCACATATAAGTGAAAACATATGATATCTGTCTTTCTCTGACTGACTTATTTCACTTAGCATAATACCCTCCAGTTCCATCCACATTGGTGTAAATGGCAAGATTTCATTCTTTCTCATTACCAA
Source organism: Panthera onca (assembly GCF_046562875.1). Classification (NCBI taxonomy): domain Eukaryota; kingdom Metazoa; phylum Chordata; class Mammalia; order Carnivora; family Felidae; genus Panthera; species Panthera onca. The sequence goes on along the minus strand of NC_138342.1, from coordinate 56,690,337 downwards.
GTAGTATTCCATTGTATATATAAGTCACATCTTCTTTATCCATTCATCAGTCGATGGACATTTGGGCTCTTTCCATAATTTGGCTATTGTTGAAAGCACTGCTATAAACATTGGGGTACATGTGTCCCTCTGAATCAGCACTCTTGTATCCTTTGGATAAATTCCTAGTAGTGCTGTTGCTGGGTCGTAGGGTAGTTCTATTTTTCATTTTTTGAGGAACCTCCACACTGTTTTCCAGAGTGGCTGCACCAGTTTGCATTCCCACCAACAGTACAAGAGGGTTCCTGTTCCTTCACATCAATGCCAACATCTGTTGTTTCCTGAGTTGTTAATTTTAGCTACTCTGACTGGTGTGAGGTCATATCTCATTGTGGTTTTGATTTGTATTTCCCTGATGAGGAGTGATGTTGAGCATCTTTTCATGTGTCAGTTGGCCATCTGGATGTCTTCTTTGAAAAAGTGTCTGTTCATGTCTTCTGCCCCTTTCTTCACTGGATTATTTGTTTTTGGAGTGTTGAATTTAGTAAGTTCTTTATAGATTTTGGATACGAGCCCTTTGTCCGATATGTCATTTACAAATATCTTTTCCCATTCCGTCAGTTGCCTTTTAGTTTTGTTGATTGTTTGCAGTGCAGAAGCTTTTTATCTTGATGAGGTCCCAATGGTTCATTTTTGCTTTTATTTCCCTTGCCTTTGGAGATGTGCTGAATAAGAAGTTGCTGTGGCTCAGGTCAAGGAGGTTGTTGCCTGTTTTCTCCTCTAGGGTTTTGATGGTTTCCCTCTCACATTTAGCTCTTTCATCTATTTTGAATTTATTTTTGTGTATGGTTTAAGAAAATGGTGACAGGGTGCTTTAAAATTGTAAACCTTCAACTGTTGAATTGCTATGAGTGGGAAGTAGTAGTTTTTGATGTGGCATTGAGTTAGTGAATATAGAGTATAATACCAATTTCTTTCCCTCTTTTTTGCTAGTAACAAGTCATATGCATTTGCAATATACTTGTTGTGGTCAAAATTGACAGTGGAATAGAATTTTTACTGATATGAAATAATTTTTTTTTGAGTCCATGGCTTCATTAGAACAATTCTCAAACTACTTTAAGTTCTTGCTCACTTGCTTAGCGATTTATAATGATCTGAAAAATTGATAGGATTTCCAGAAATGTTTATATCCAGTCTTGATTCATACCTGAAGGTTTAGTTTTCTTTAAATATTGGAAAAGCATAAGAAGCCAGTATTGCTTAGCTTTTGTCTTTCAGTAAGTGATAGTATCATTTATTCTTTTTTTCTTTCAGAAATGATGGTATTTTTAATTTTTTTTTATCATTTGTTCTTTTAATGTTTTTGCATTGTGGGAGCCACTTGGCATTTTCAGAACTCATAATCATACAGTAGCAATTATACATGTCAATGATAGAATTTTGGGAAATAATGTATGGAAATTATTAATATCTAGACTATAAATTAGCATTATCCCATATATTAAATTAGCACTGGGTGTTGTGACATGGGGTACAACTGATGATCTCACAACATACTGCCCATTGAATTATGCTCTTATGAAATACAAAATTATAGCTGATCTTCTCCTCACTGCACTTTCACCTCTATACCAAAATGGTTCATAGTTGGAAAAAAAAGATTCTCACCTAATTCAATCAGATTGGATTCACCTAACCAGTTGGTTAGTTGAAAAATCTATTAAAGTATGATTCATAGTAGAAGGCTTTTACCAATGTTTTTTCTACCCTGACACCAATCCCATAGATTTTCAGATATTTTATGCTTTCTAATACTTTGTAAAAATAATTAGAATATGGAGAACATCAATTATTTCAATCAGTGGATTAAGACAGCTTTTTCTATATCAATGTTCTTTTGGGAATTGTTTTCATTGTTTGATTTTTTTAATTTAATTTTTTATTTTTTAAAATTTACATCCAAATTAATTAGCATATAGTACAACAATGATTTCAGGAATAGATTCCTTAGAGCCCCTTACCCATTTAGCCCATCCCCCCTCCCACAACCCCTCCAGTAATCCTCAGTTTGTTCTCCATATTTATGAGTCTCTTCTGTTTTGTCCCCCTCCCTGTTTTTATATTATTTTTGTTTCCCTTCCCTTATGTTCATCTGCTTTGTATCTTAAAGTCCTCATGTGAGTGAAGTCATATGATTTTTGTCTTTCTCTGACTAATTTCACTTAGCATAATATCCTCCAGTTTCATCCATGTAGTTGCAAATGGCAAGATTTCATTCTTTTTGATTGCCACATAATACTCCATTGTATATATATACCACATCTTCTTTATCCATTCATCCATTGATGGACATTTGGGCTCTTTCCATACTTTGGCTATTGTTGATAGTGCTGCTATAAACATGGGGGTGAATGTGTCCCTTCAAAACAGCACACCTGTATCCCTTGGATAAATGCCTAGTAGTACAGTTGCTGGGTTGTAGGGTAGTTCTATTTTTAATTTTTTGAGGAGCGTCCATACTGTTTTCCAGAGTGGCTGCACCAGCTTGCATTCATTGTTTGAAATGTATCTTCTCTTTTTACTAAAGTTGAGAGTTGAATTCCTTTTAGAGTTTTGAGGAGGTCTTTGCAGGATGATAGAGACTATAGAGTCCACTTCCAGGTTTACAGAAATAATTGAAATTAAAAGCAAATGAATTTGGCAATGCACAATGGAAGATTGGCCTGGAAAAGTGATAGAGAGCAGTGTCTCAGCTTTGTCTAGTCTTGGCAAGGACTATTTAATCTATGTCTGTATATGCAAGAAGAAAAGAAAGCTCCATTTGTATCTTGCTTAATTTTTGATTTCCTAGTATGATGTTTTATCTGTATTATGAATCCTAATATCTTAAATGTGTCTAATTTCTTTTTGTTTTCAAAGTAATTCCATGTACTTCATAACTATCAATGTTCTAGAATAATTTTTTAGAAGCAAGCATAATATTCTGTAAATCTGTGGGGCATTCATTATGCTTAACATAACAAAACCAGTGGACCAACAATGGATAATTGTGACATTGATATCTTCTTGATATTGCTTTCTTTAAGTATGTCTATTATGGGAAGGTTAGATAAATAGTTTGTACTTTCCAGTATAATATCTCATTTGGTATTTTCCATTTCTCCAACTTAAGTTGGCTTGTCACTCTTTCTTTGTCATGGCTATCCTTTATGTATCAGCTACATACTTCTGTATTCAATTTTCTAAAACTAACCCTGGAGATGTTTTTTTATTCTTTTTTTTTTTTTTTTGGATTTCAAGATTTCATTTTCATTATTTCTTTCTTGTTTGGGTTCAGCAAAACCTAAACTAAATCATTCCATTGAGTAAGACTCCTCCTCATTGAGAGAAATTACAATTATTTTTGTGATTGCCATGCCTGCCTCTAAAGTTTTATGTCTAGTTTAAAGATGGCATTTTGTACTGGAACAGGAGATAGAGACACAGGATAAGAAGGTCTTGGACTTAAAGGGCAGGAAAGGAAACACATCATTCTGTAGTGGAGAGCAGGATCGGTGGACATTTTACAGCAAGAATGGAGAAGGTGGTTCTTGGCATCTGTACATGATCAGAGCTTCCCATAAACTAATTTCTCAGGTTGAGTTGTGAAGTGGATTAACAGCAATTGTATTCATTTTATTTTATTTACCTTATTTACATACCTTATCATTTTATTAAAAAAATTTTTTTAATGTTTATTTTTGAGAGAGAGAGACAGAGTGTGAGCAGCAGAGGGGCAGAGATAGAGGGAGACATGGAATCCAAAGTGGCTTTAAGCTCTGAGCTGTCAGCACAGAACCTGACATGGGACTCAAACTCATGAACCACGAGATCATGACCTGAGCTGAAGTTGGATACTTAAACGACTGAGCCACCCAGGTGCTCCATTACCTTATCATTTTACTGCGAATATGTAATAAATACAACAGTAGTTGAGGTGGAAATAACCTTTCAGGCATATTTTTGAATCCTGTTGAGTTTTGTAGAGGGTAGAATCTCTGAGCACAAGAGAAAGGTCAACTGATGTCTGTGATGAAGATGATTTTTAAAGTGTGGTATAGTCTTCTAAATAACTTGATTGAAAACTATTTTTGTTTTTAAACTTCAATTATTTTTTCCAAGAAGGGGTAGAAAAATTAAAAGAAATGTTATGAAGTATAGTAAGCTGTTTGCAATTTCAACTTCTATATAATAAACTATTAAAAAAAACAACAACCTTGATCCTTTATCTAAGCAATTGCTGAGAAAGAGATTGTGTTTAAATTCTCCTTGTTCTAAAAGACAGATTAGGTAAACATGAGGGAGAGACACTCAGAACTGCTTTCTAATTAAAACAAAACAAAATGAAGACATCTAATTAAAGAATAGCCACTGGGCAAGTTGCACGGAAATAGTGGAAATCCATAATTTTTCTTTTATTTTTTGCTGACTATAGGAAAGGAAGTAAAAGAAGAGCTCTGAAATTGTTTTTTTCTGGTTAGCTGAGCACAAACAAAACAGAAAAAGAAAGATATTAGCAAAGGCAAATTTGCAATGGTTTTGAAGGTTTTCCTGTGGTCATAAGAATATGGACCTTAAGATATCCTAGGAAGGAATTTGTGCTCTAAATGAAGACAATGAATAATAAGGAAAGGTCTAATTGAGCCTATAAAAATTATAGAATGAAATGTGTATTATAATTTAGGTTTAGTGAAAATGGTAACCAGGTTACTACTAGAGTAGCGTTTAGTAAACCATACAATTTGGCCTGTGGCCTGGTTTTATACCAGCAAATGAAGACTGTTTTTACATTTTTGAAAGACTAAAAACAAACAGCAGAAAATACCTACAAAACCTAAAATATTTACTATCTTGTCTTTTAAAGAAAACAATTTCTCATCTCTGTTTTAACTAGAGGAACTTTTAAAAGAAAATTTATTTCACCATGTAATGTTTGGGACTATTTTCCATCAAAAAAAAAAATAAAACAGGAATATTTTCCATCAAAAGTTGGTGTATTTCTGCAGAGAGTGATGCAATATTATCCTATGTATTCAATTGTCTGGTCTGCCATCTGACTTACTGGTTGTATGATTTTAAGTAAATTGTTCAACTCTTCTGAGATTTAGTTTCTTTGTTAGTAATGTGATTATGAGATTTATCTCACGGGGTTTTGTGAATATCAAATGCATTAATGCGTGTTACATGCTTAGCAGTATTTGGCTCAAAAGAAATGACCAATACATGTTAGCTATTATTAACTGTGAAACTGTTGGATGCCAGCATTCCAGAATTAAAGCAACAAGGAAACAGATTTACAGTGTTATGTAAGTAGAGGTTTTCGTGACATCCTTGTTTCTGCCAAATGGGGTAATTATATTCAATTTGGAACCTATTTAAGACTTTTTCTTGCCACCTAAAGTTGTGAAATTAACTCCCAACATTGTCACAGGTGTCAAGAAAATACTTACAGCTGACTAGAGACCGTGCACAAAACCCAGAGTAGAGATAGATATGGAGAACCACAGCACCAAAAAACCACAAAACAAACAAAAGCTGTTTCCAGGTTAATAAAGCAGAATTACAAATACTTTATAGAGCTTGACAAAGAAACTAACCCTTTTCACTGATACCTGATAAAGTGAATTTTGAACCACTGTAGAAGTAGAAATTGAAAACAAGCTGCCTCTATCTCATCCTAGATTGTCTTGGTACAAGAACAAGGAGGTTACAAAGAGAAACTCCTCTTTATTCTTGTTTGATGCAAAATATGACAGGTTAAATGGTGTCAGAGGTGTTAATATAAGAGAATTATGCAAAAGGGCTTGTGTCATTGGAGAATATAACTAGCTCAATTGTTTTAAAGGCGGAACTTTCTAAGTGATAGCAACTTAAATGTGTTTCACGGACTTCACCAGTGTAGTGTATCCGATTTCAGAAAACATGATTGGAAGATTACATATGTCCCAGTATATCTTTGGGCATGTCTAGTCATGGTTCACTTAGATGGCTTGATGCAGTGGTCATGAGGAGCAGGAATTTGGATCTGATACATTCACGGAGTTGAGCTTCTTGGGGATAGAGCCAGCTGCAGTTTCTTGGAAGTAGCTCAGTATAGCGGGTGGAAAATGGCATTTTAAGTTAACAGACAATAAATGTAAAACAGATACTAAGGGTTACAGTCCAGTGGGGAGTCTCCTGACGGTTGACAGACAAGCGATACAAAATCTAGAAGGGAATAGGTAGCATTTGGAAATGGAGGCCCACAGGAAGGCAGCAGCAGAACACTAGATCTTAACTGGTATCCAGCCTACTCAGCTAGATTTAGAAGTCAGGAGTTTCAAGGGCAAGTACATTCACAAAAGATGAATTGACTGTGTATGCATGGGTTGTTGCTGGATTGCCTCTTCTATTCCATTGAGCTTTATGTCTGTCTTTACAGCAGTACCACATCAGGTTGATTACTTTAGCTTTATATTGTCTTACATTGGGAAGTATAGTACTCCAGCTTTTTCTCCCTTTATGAAATTATTTTGACTATTCTGATTCCTTGACTTTCCATATACATTTTATTAAAATTTTTTTTTAATGTTTATTACAGCGAGCGAGCGAGCGAGCGAGAGAGAGAGAGAGAGAGATCATGAGCATGGGCGGGGCAGAGAGAGAGGGAGACAAAGAATCTGAAGCAAGCTCCAGGCTCCAAGCTGTAGGCACAGAGCCTGACACAGGGCTTGAACCCACGAACTGTGAGATCATGACCTGAGCTGAAGTTGGACACTTAACTGACTGAGCCACCCAGGCGCCCCACCATATACATTTTAGAATCAGCTTGCCAATTTCTTAAAAAAAAAAAATGATTTTGCTTGAGATTGCATTTGGGCTGTAGACCAGTTTGGAAAGAATTAAATCTTTTTTTTTTTTTAAGTTTATTTATTTTTGACACAGAGAGAGCGAGTCTGAGCTAGGGAGGGGCAGAGACAGAGGGAGACAAAGAGTCTGAAGCAGGCTCCAGGGTCTGAGCTGTCAGCACAGAGCCTGACACAGGGCTCGAATCTACAAACTGTGAGATCATGACCTGAGCTGAAGTCGGACGCTCAACCAACTGAGCCACCCAGGCATCCCTGGAAAGAATTAAATCTTAAAATGAATCTTAAAATTCCCAAGTGTAGTATGCATGTCCACTTACTTGGATCTTATTTAATTACTCGCAGCATTTTCTATAGTTTGCTATATATAGCTCTTGCAAATTATTATTTAATTTATTCCTAAGTGTTTAGTATTTTGGATGCTGTTGAAAATAGTATTTTTAGATTTTATTTATTAAGTTTTAATTTAAATTCCAGTTAATTAACGTACAGTATATTATTAGTTTCAGGTGTACAATAGAGTGCTTCAATACTTCCGTACAGCACTTAGTGCTTATCACAAGTGCCCTCCTTAATCCCCATCACCTATTTAATCCATCCCCCCACATCCATTCTAGTAACCATCAATTTGTTTTTTTTATAGTTAAGAGTCTGTTTCTTGCTTTGCTTCTCTCTCTTTTTCCCTTTACTTGTTTGTTTTGTTTCTAAATTCCACATAGGAGTGAAATAATATGGTATTTGTCTTTCTCTGAGTTACTTATTTTTCATAGCATAATGCTCTCTAGCTCCATCCATGTTGTTGCAAATGGCAAGTTTTCATTCCTTTTTATAGCTGAGTGATATTCCATTATAAATATAAATGTAAATATAAATATAAATATACCACACCTCTTTTTTTTAATATGAAAATTATTGTCCAATTGGTTTCCATACAACATCCAGTGCTCATCCCAATAGGTGCCCTCCTCAATGCCCATCACTCACTTTCCCCTCTCTCCCACCCCCCATCAACCCTCAGTTTATTCTCAGTTTTTAAAAAAAAATTTTTTTAATGTTTATTTATTTTTGATAGAGAGAGGCAGAGCATAAGTCGGGGAGGGGAGAGAGAGAGGGAGATGCAGAATTCAAAGCAGGGTCCAGGCTCTGCACTGACAGCTCAGCTTGATGTGGGGCTGGAACTCACGAGTTCTGAGATCATGACCTGAGCTGAAGTTGGATGCCCAACCGACTGAGCCACCCCGGCACCCCAAATTTCTGAGTTTCTAAGAGCCTCTTATGGTGTGGCTCCCTCCTCTCTAACTTTTTTTTTCTTCCCCTTCCCCTCCCCCCATGGTCTTCTGTTAAGTTTCTCAGGATCCACATAAGAGTGAAAACATATGGTATCTGTCTTTCTCTGTATGACTTATTTCACTCAGCATAACACTCTCCAGTTCCATCCACGTTGCTACAAAGGGCCATATTTCATTCTTTCTCAATGCCAAGTAGTATTCCATTGTATGTATAAGCCACAACTTCTTTATCCATTCATCAGTTGATGGACATTTAGTCTCTTTCCATAATTTGGCTATTGTTGAGAGTGCTGCTATAAACATTGGGGTACAAGTGCTCCTATGCATCAGCACTCCTGTATGCCTTGGACAAATTTCTAGCAGTGCTATTTCTGGGTCATAGGGTAGATCTATTTTTAATTTTTTGAGGAACCTCCACACTGTTTTTCAGAGAGGCAGCACCAGTTTGCATTCCCACCAAGAGTGCAAGAGGGTTCCCATTTCTCCACTCCTATCCAGCATCTCTAGTCTCCTGATTTGTTCATTTTGGCCATTCTGACTGGCATGAGGTGGTATCTCATTGTGGTTTTGATTTGTATTTCCCTGATGAGGAGTGACCCTGATCATCTTTTCATGTGCCTGTTGGCCATCTGGATGTCTTCTTTAGAAAAGTGTCTATTCATGACTTCTGCCCATTTCTTCACTGGATTATTTGTTTTTTTGGGTGTGGAATTTGGTGAGTTCTTTATAGATTTTAGATACAAGCCCTTTGTCTGATATGCCATTTGCAAATATCTTTTCCCATTCCATTTGTTGCCTTTTAGTTTTGTTGATTATTTCCTTTGAAGTGCAGAAGCTTTTTATCTTCATGAGGTCCAGATAGTTCATTTTTGCTTTTAATTCCCTTGCCTTTGGAGATGTGTCAAGTAAGAAATTGCTGCGGCTGCGGTCAGAGAGGTTTTCTTCCTGCTTTCTCCTCTAGGGTTTTGATGGTTTCCTGTCTTACATTCAGGTCCTTCATCCATTTTGAGTTTATTTTTGTGAATGGTGTGAGAAAGTGGTCTAGTTTGATTCTTCTGCATGTTGCTGTCCAGTTCTCCCAGCACCATTTCTTAAAGAGACTGTCTTTTTTCCATTGAATATTCTTTCCTGCTTTGTCAAAGATTAGTTGGCCATACATTTGTGGGTCCAGTTCTGGAGTCTCTATTCTATTCCATTGGTCTATGTGTCTGTTTTTGTGCCAATACCATGCTGTCTTGATGATGACAGCTTTGTAGTAGAGGCTCAAGCCTGGGATTGTGATGCCTCTTGATTTTGTTTCTTCTTCAACATTACTTTGGCTATTTGGGGTCTTTTGTGGTTCCATACAAATTCCATACAAATTTTAGGATTGCTTGTTCTAGCTTTGAGAAGAATGCTGGTGCACTTTTGATTGGGATTGCATTGAATGTGTAGATTGCTCTTAACAATATTTATAAGCTTTCTATACATCCTATTTATAAGCTTTCTAGCATCCATGAGCATGGAATGTTTTTCCATTTCTTTGTATCTTCTTCAATTTCCTTCATAAGCTTTCTATAGTTTTCAGCATACAGATCTTTTACATCTTTGGTTAGGTTTATTCCTAGGCATTTTATGCTTCTTGGTGCAATTATGAATGGGATCAGTTTCTTTATTTCTCTTTCTGTTGCTTCCTTATTAGTGTATAAAATGCAACTGATTTCTGTACATTAATTTTGTATCCTGTGACTTTGCTGAATTCATGTATTAGTTCTAGCAGACTTTTGGTGGAGTCTATCGGGTTTTCCATGTAGAGTATCGTGTCATCTGCAAAAAGTGAAAGCTTGACTTCATCTTTGCCAATTTGGATGCCTTTGATTTCCTTTTGTTGTCTGATTGCTGGTGCTAGAACTTCCAACACTATGTTAAACAGCAGGGGTGAGAGTGGACATCCCTGTCTTGTTCCTGATCCCAGGGAGAAAACTCTCAATTTGTCCCCATTGAGGATGATATTAGCTGTGGGCTTTTCATAAGTGGCTTTTATGATGTTTAAGTATGTTCCTTCTATCCCGACTTTCTCAAGGGTTTTCATTAAGAAAGGATGCTGAATTTTGTCAAATGCTTTTTCTGCATAGATTGACAGGATCATATGGTTCTTATCATTTCTTTTATTAATGTGATGTATCACATTGATTGATTTGCAAATATTGAGCCAGCCCTGCAGCCCAGGAATGAATCCCATTTGATCATGGTGAATAATTCTTTTTATATGCTGTTGAATTGGACTTGCTAGTATCTTGCTGAGAATTTTTGCATCCATATTCATCAGGGAAATTCACCTGTACTTCTCTGTTTTTTGCTGGGTCTCTGTCTGGTTTGGGAATCAAAGTAATGCTGGCTTCATAGAATGAGTCTGGAAGATGTAAAAAATCTGTATTTAAAAACTATAGAAAGCTAATGAAGGAAATTGAAGAAGATACAAAGAAATGGAAAAACATTCCATGCTCATGGATTAGAAGAATAAATATTGTGAAAATGTCAGTACTACCCAAAGCAGTCTACACATTCAATGCAGTCCTAATCAAAAGTGCACCAGCATTCTTCTCAAAGCTAGAACAAGCAATCCTAAAATTTGTATGGAACTGCAAAAGACCCTAAATAGCCAAAGTAATATTGAAGAAGAGGACCAAAGTGGGAGGCATCACAATCCCAGACTTTAGCCTCTACTATAAAGCTGTCATCATCAAGACAGAATGGTATTGGCACAAAAACAGACAAATAGACCAATGGAATAGAATAGAGACTCCAGAATTGGACCCACAAATGTATGGCCAACTAATCTTCGACAAAGAAGGAAAGAATATACGATGGAAAAAAAAACAATCTCTTTAAGAAATGGTGCTGGGAGAACTGGACAGCAACATGCAGAAGAATCAAACTAGACCACTTTCTCACACCACTCACAAAAATAAACTCAAAATGGATGAAGGACCTGAATGTGAGACAGAAAACCATCAAACCCTAGAGGAGAAAGCAGATCTCTCTGCTCTGATCTTTATTATTTCTCTTCTTCTGCTGGGTTTGGGGTGACTTTGCTGTTATGCTTTTAGTTCCTTTAGGTGTGATGTTAGATTTTGTATTTGGGATTTTTCTTGTTTCTTGAGATAGGCCTGGATTGCAATGTATTTTCCTCTCAGGACTGCCTTTGTTGCATCCCAAAGCATTTGGATTGTTGTATTTTCATTTTCATTTGTTTCCATATGTCTTAATTTCTTCTCTAATTGCTTGGTTGACCCATTTATTCTTTAGTAGGATGTTCTTTGACCTCCATGCTTTTGGAGGTTTTCCAGACTTTTTCCTGTGGTTGATTTCAAGCTTCATAGCATTGTGGTCTGAAAGTATGCATGGTATGATTTCACTTCTTGTAAACTTATGAAGGGCTGTTTTGTGACCCAGTATGTGATCTATCTTGGAGAATATTCCATGTGCACTCGAGAAGAAAGTATATTCTGTTGCTTTGGGATGCAGAGTTCTAAATATATCTGTCAAGTCCATCTGATCCAATGTATCATTCAGGGCCCTTGTGTCTGTATTGATTCTCTGTCTAGATGATCTATCCATTGTTGTAAGTGGGGTATTAAAGTCCCCTGCAATTACCACATTCTTATCAATAAGGTTGCTTATGTTTGTGATTGTTTTATATATTTGGTGGCTCCCATGTTCGGCACACAGACATTCATGATTGTTAGCTCCTCCTGATGGATAGACCCTTTAATTATTATATAGTGACCTTCTTCATCTCTTGTTACAGCCTTTAATTTAAAGTCTAGTTTGTCTAATATAAGTATGGCTACTCCAGATTTCTTTTGACTTCCAGTAGCATGATAGATAGTTCTCCATCCCCTCACTTTCAAACTGAAGGTGTCCTCAGGTCTAAAATGAGTGTCTTGTAGATGGGAAATAGATGGGTCTTTTTTTTTATCCAATCTGATACCTTATGTCTTTTGGTTGGAGCATTTAGTCCATTTGCATTCAGTGTTATTATTGAAACATGTGGGTTTAGAGTCATTGGCATATCTGTAGGTTTCATGCTTTCAGTGGTGTCTCTGGTCCTTTGTGGTTCTTGCAGCATTTCACTCACATAGTCCCCCTTTGGATCTCTTGTAGGGCTGGTTTAGTGGTGATGAATTCCTTCAGTTTTTGTTTGGTTGGGAAAACCTTGATCTCTCCTTCTATTCTGAATGACAGGCTTGCTGGGTAAAGTATTCTTGGCTGCATATTTTTCCTGTTCATCACATCGAAGATTTCCTGCCATTCCTTTCTGGCCTGCCAAGTTTCAGTAGATAGGTCTGCTACTACCCTTATGTGTCTCCCTTTGTATGTTAGGGCCCATTTATCCCTAGCTGCCTTCAGAATTCTCTCTTTATCCTTGTATTTTGCCAGTTTCACTATGATATGTCATGCAGAAGATTGATTCAAGTTACATCTGAAGGGAGTTCTGTGTGCCTTTTGGATTTCAATGCCTGTTTCCTTCCCCAGATCACGGAAGTTCTCAGCTATGATTTGTTCAAGTATACCTTCATCCCCTTTCTCTCTCTTCTTCCTCTTCTGGAATTCCTATGATATGGATATTGTTCCATTTGATTGCATCACTTAGTTCTCTAATTCTCCCCTTGTATACTCCTGGATTTATCTCTCTTTTTCTCACCTTCCTCTTTTTCCATAATTTTATCTTCTAATTCACCTATTCTCTCCTCTGCCTCTTCAATCCATGCTGTGCCTGCCTCCATTTTGTTTTGCACCTCATTTATAGCATTTTAAATTCATTGTGACTACTTTTAGTCCCTTGATCTCTGTAGCAATAGATTCTCTGCTGTCCTTATGCTTTTTTCAAGCCCAGCGATTAATTTCATGACTATTTTTCTAAATTCTTGTTCCATCATATTGCTGAAATCAGTTTTGATCAATTCATCAGCTGTCATTACTTCCTGGAGTTTCTTTTGAGGAGAATTCTTCGGTTTCACCATTTTGGCTAGTTTTCTGTCCCTTATGCATTTGAAAAGCTTGTTGTGTGCTCTGCACCTGCTATATTAAAGGGGGATCATACATTGTTCAGGGCCTGGCCCTTCAGGAGTTTTTTTTTTTTTCGGAAATTGTTACTTTCTCTCTGTTATTGTGACTTTGATTATTTTATTACCTTAGTTGTAGTAATATTTTGGACCCTCCACCAGGTGTGCTTTGATTTGTTCCTTGGAGTAGCCCTGTAAAGGAAAACAGATAGACAAACAGGAGACAAAAACATGCAAACACATAAGCAAATAAAACAAACAAACCAATAAACAAAAAGAAAAAAACTAAAGACTAAAAACAAAAAAACCCCAAAACTCCAACTACAAGTAAAGAAGAGGGCGGAGGCAGTGCTGATGGAAGAGCACTTACAAAAAGAGAAATGACAGGAGCGGGGGGGGGGGGGGGGGGGGGGGGGGGGGGGAAGAAACAAAATAAACATTGACTAGGCAGAGAGACTAAAAGGCTCAATCCAGAGAGAGAGAAAGGAAAATAAAGAAGGAAGCAGGGAGAAAGAAACGCAGATAAAGTTACCCAAAGAAACTATATGGCTTGATTATTCCAGAGGGAGAGAAAGGAGTGTAAAGAAGAGGTGTAGAACATGTATCAAGACAATGGATTAAATATGTCTGTTCAGACAAACCAATAACCAGAGTAACCAGCCTAGGGGAGGGAAGAGACAAGGTGGAGAAATGGGGGCAGGGGGCAGAATATACCCATATATCCAGAATTGACCTAGCGTTAATCCAGGCAATGCTGCATCGCTTGCTGGGAGGAACTGTCTGTAGGGTCTGTGCAGCTCCAGTGGATACGCAGTTATCCAGGGCAAGGGGGCGTAGTTTGGCATATTCTGAACCCACCTCCACTATGGGCCCGGGAGAGTGATCCCTGAGGCCCCTCCTTGGTGGTGTTGAGGGCGGATTGGTGACCCCCCAGTCTCTTCTCCACGGAGCCAGACCTGTGGACTCAGTTTGAGTCGTCCTCACTGCCATGGTCCTTCTCTCTCTGCCAACTCCTCCGACCCTGTGCTTGGCTAGGATTCACTCCATGTGCTCTGGCACTGGGGAAGTGCCTCTCAGAGTGGTGTTATGTGTTCACAGCTGGCTTTGTCTGTGCCGCTGCACTTCAGGGAGGACAGCCTTCTACTGAGGACTGAGCCACTGCCCTCACTGCGCTGCAAGTCCCCAGGGTGGCGGATGCAGGCAGCCTTTGTCTTTTCCCACAGCACTCCAGGGAAACAGCGGCCTTTTTCCTCCTGCAGATTGTGCCCTCGGCCCAGCCACTGTGCCTGGGGGTGGCGGACACAGGTAGGTTGTGTACTATGTACAGCCCTCCAAGGAGGGAACTACTTTCTGCAGCTGCTAACTGACCCTCTGACCTACCAACACACCCAGGCCTGCCTCCCCTCCTCCCCAGGTGCGGGAACAGGGAGCCAGTCCGAAGAAAGCCATGCAGCTGGAGATCGGATCCCTCCCAGTCTCAGTCCCAGATCTTTCTCCTGTCAAGATACCGTCCTGCCCAACAAGGTAAAATTTAAAAGAAGCAAATTATCTTCTAGAAAGGAAAAAAACAAAACAAAACACTAATTGAAAAAAAACCCACCTCATTTAAATATATTCTTATTAACTACAGATTAGGCACAACTCAAGAGAGAACTGGAAGATTAATATGAAGTTATGCAGAATGCAACATAGAGAACAAATAAGTAGATAATATAAGAAGTGTTAAAATGGAAGATGGGATGACAAGGACTAGGCTAACATACTTTTCTTAGAATGTGGTAGAGGTATTATTTTAAGAGATAACAGCTGGGAATTTTTCAAAGACACCAACCCAGAGATTTAAGAAGCCTGACACCAAATAAATACACAAAATGAAATCTCTCCCTGTACATTATGGTGAAAGTGTAGAGTATCAAAAACCAAAAAGAAATTAATAAAAGTAGCCTGAAAATGAGAAAAGACAGATTCCCTTAGAAATGAAGGTGAATTTTTCGTTTGTTGTTTCCATTAACAATAGAAATCAATGCTTTGCTAAAAGAAAAGTTTCATCCTAAAATTTTATGCCTTATGATTATATTGGGCAAAGAAAGTGGTGAACACATGATAAATCTAGTTAAACATTGCCTGTGAGAATTCCATTCTGCTGGATAGTAACAAATCCCCTCCCCACCACTGCCAGTGCCCTCACTCCATTTTTCTGCAGTTTATTTTTACCGTTTTCTTTCCAAAGAATCCCCAAACCTCTTCCATTCTTACTCTCAGCTGATAACCTTGCTTCCTCCTTTCCTAAGAAAATTGAATGATCAGAGGAAAATTTCTTCAAACTCCCACCACAATATCTCCTTTCCTACCAACATTTGCACCCATCTACTCTCATTTTCCCATTTTCCCCATAGATGTAAATCTGCTCTATGAAAAGCTAACCCACTTGTGCTCTAGATGCTACTCCTATTTCCTACTCAAGGATATTGCTCTTGCAGTCATCTTGCATCAATATTTTGTTCCTCCAAAAATGTTTCTATCAGCATTAAAGCATATTTCTGTTTTGGAAAATAATATTTATTTTTTGCATTAAAAATGTTTTTTAATTCCCATATAGTTAGCATACCATATTTCAGGTATACAATATAGTGATTCAGCAGTTCCATACATCACCCAGTGCTATCACGGACAAGTATACTCTTTAATTCCCATCATCTGTTTCACCTGTCTCCCCACCTACTTCCCCTCTGGTGACCATCACTTTATTCTCCATAGTAAAAACATATTTTTTGACTTACTTTTCCCACCAGCCATAACACATTCCTTTACAGAAAAATATCTGGAAAGAGTTAATTATTTTTACTTAAAATGCACTTCTATTCCATCTTAAACTTACTTCAGTCAGTCTTTAATCCTTAATCTTTCACAGTAGTCGTTGTTATCAAGATAACCAGTAACCTCTATGTACCTAAATCCAGTGGTCCATTCATAGTCCTCATTTTACTTGATCTATTATCAGCATTTGACACAGATGATCATTCCTTTTTGGAATACTTTGCTGAAGTTGGTTTGGGAGTTGTAACATCGACACTGGTACTGGGGAATATGGTGGAGGGAGGGTTGTTCACAGTTTCAGTAGTAGCTGTGGTAGATGCTGTGATGGTGGTTGCTACTGATGTGGAGGTAGACTCTGTTGCTGAAGAGGCAGGTAGAGTTAAGAAGGCCATGCCTTCTGTCATGATGGTGGGTTCTGTGGCAGTGATGGTGGGGATTGTTGTAGTGGTAGGTTCTGTGAGAGTGATGGTAGTTGCTATTGTTGGGGGTTCTATAGAAGTGATGATGGCTCCTCTTATAGTGGGTTCTGTGGAAGTAATGATGGCTGCTGTTGTATTGGTGGTAGTGATTGCTGTGGTGGCAGGTTTCATGAAAGTGGTAGTGGTTTCGGTTGAGTGTAATGCCCCCGATTTCGAATCCGAGAGACCACCAAGGAGCCGATACCAGTGAAAATGCATGAGGGTTTATTTGGAAGCTCGAGCTTGGGCCCAAGTATACCCGATATAGCGGAGCAGGGACTTGGACCCCTAGGTTAAAAGGCGTAGAGGTTTTAGTGGCCAATGAGATTGTAACACATACAGAAAGTTGCATAGTCCTGTCAGTCCACAAGCAGGTGGCCAATTGAATTACAATTTACTCTATAGTAACTGTTTGAACTAGCCTATCACTCTGGTCAGAATTGGCGTGCAAGTTTGGCGGGCAAAAGGCGGGGTTTAAGAATTGGCATGCAAAAAAGGCGGGGTTTACATTCTTTGGTGGTTAAGGGTTCCACATTCCTATATGAGCCGGTTTCCAGTAAGGGTGTGCTCAGCAGCTTGACTAGGGTGGGGGAGTGTCTTAACCAATAAGTAGGTCATGTGGGGGTTATACATGAGATGGTGGGTATAGCACAAAATGGAGTTAGTCTTGCTCTGCTTGTCCAGGGGCAGGGGATTTTTGTTAAATTCCTTGGGTCCCACATGTGGTGGTGAGTCCTGAAGTGGTAGTAATTTTGACTGTAGCAGTGGTTGTTTTAATTGTGGATTTAGGGTTAGAGGAGAATCAGTAAATAGGATATGCAGGAATTAGGGAAGATGGGTGTATAGACACATTAATAGGCATTGAGGGTAAGGTCTTGGTTGGAAAGGTGGATTTGGAAAGGATTGAGATTGTTTAATAGGTCCCAGGATAAGGGGTTGATATGGAATGTATACTTGGTTGGAGGAAGGAGTTGGAGGCAGATGAGGAGGAGGAGAAAGAGGAGGATGATGACGACAAGGAGGAGGAACATGCCCTGGTGGACCACAAAAAGGAAATGGTAGAATGCACCTTGGTGGACTGAAAAGAAGAGCAGTAGGTGATAGAATAAATCCTGGGCCATAGAGAGGAGGAAGACCTCGTGGAACCTGTCTCTGGTTATAGACTAGAGGAGATGGTGGCTGCTGGCTGAGTAGATACATTTCTCTGGGAACTCTTTGACTCCCGCTGGGCTATAGAGGTAAAAACTCTTTGACTTTCACTGGGCTATAGAAACAAAAACAAAACAAAAAACATTTCTAAATTTGATTATTTAAAGCTCAAACATTAGTGTATATCATTTTAAAATCATATAGTCAAATATTTCATTGAGAAAATAAGTTAGAAAAAAGAGGGAATAAAGAATGTTCCTTTCTTTCTGCAATTCTGGTCACTCAGTGAAAACTGAGATGGCATTAAATGCAAAAACCCCAAAACAAAACAAAAAAAACCCTACAGGTTTAGAGTAGGCCAGATTGCTTTGATTGCCTATTGAGAGAGACCAGTTTGGAAGTAGTTTCAAGTGGAGGTAAATGCTTCAGTGGAAATACCCAGGAAAACATTTTCTTATTCCACATTCCAAGAATTTGGTGAGATTCCAGGTTCTGAACCATTAATTAATTGTGTTGCTATTTATTGAGATATGATTATAAACAACACACCTTTTTAGGGACTAAGGGAAACAGATTTAAGACATGAACTTTCCGTACATGAATCTGAAATCTAGTAGGAGCTATAACCCCTTAAACTACAAGACAAGGCAATACAACAAAAAGTCTGTGAGAAATAGGGTAGTGTGTGGAGTATGGCAAAGACACTGGCGTCTGATTGCTAAAGCCAGTCCTTCCACTGTTGTACGTTTAAGATGCTTATACTCTCTCTGTTTTCTCATTTCTAAAATGGTTCTAGAAAAAGTTCCTACTTTATGAGTTGTAGTCAGAAACATGGGAAAGCCTTTTGTTATAGTGTGGTTTAGTGGTGTGTGGGGGATGAAGTCATGTAGTCTGAATTGAAATCCCAACCCCTTTCTTGTTTTTAGCTGTGTGTTGTATAGGCAGCTACTTAATCACGTATGTCTCAACATCCTCATCTACAAAATAAGATAGTACTAATTCTACTTTATAGAATTGTCCTGAAGATGAAATGAAATTGGACCTATAAAATCTAATCCATGTAATCAGTAAATGTTAGTCTTTGAATGGAAATTTATTCCCAACTTTATCCAGCTTTTAAAAAATTTTGGTATGATGAGTCTTATAATTTCAGGGTAATGCATATTTCTGTTTTAGAGGTGATTTAAGGCTTTTAGTAGAGATGGGGGAATTGAGTTGAAATTGACCTTAAACTACCAACTTTTCTTTGCCTTGCAATGTCTTTGCTAATGATCTCATGGAATTGACAACTAGAGCTCATGCACAATTTATTAGGTTGCTAAATGTTATTGATACAAGTCTGTTGCTCTGCATTTATAGGATCCAACAAATCTAAGTTAATACTGACTACTTCATGAATTGTTACCTTTTTTAGAAAAAGTCTTACTTTGTTAAAAGTTAACTTTTCTTTCTCCTTGGTGCTGTAAATTGTTTCTATGCCAAGATAAATTTTCAGCCAAGTGTTTTAAATACAAGTTGTGATTTCTAGTTGTAATAGAACCTTGCCTGAAGGATTTAGGATAAGCATTGATAAAACTGAAACAAATTCTGCATGGGTCATAGCCCAAAAAGATTAGAGTGCCTGAAGCAGGCAGAAACACACTTCTTTTAAAAGCAAAAACTATTACTCAAGTGAAACTTTAACTAAAACCTGACTTTAAAAGGTCTAGACTAGATACTTTCTAAAACAATACCTAATGTAGCAATTGTCTTTTATCAGAGGAAATTCAGGTTGTGGGTAGAGTCTTAATGTTGTTAGTGAAAAAAATTATTTAACAGATAAAATGTTTTCTAAAGTAGTCCATATTTAGCACAATTAAAGTCAGTGATTTATGTTTGCTCCCCCATTATAATAGGCACTTTTAGTTCTGTCAGTTCTCACATTCTATACATAGAGGCTGTGTTTTAAAGCAAATTTAAAATTGTTAACTTATTGTTGAATTTAATCCTTTTGTATTAGTAAATGTGCCTTCTTATCTCTAATAATACTTCTCATCTTTATATGTATTTTGTCTGCTATTAATATAAGTACACCAACTTCCTTTTGGATATGTTTTGCATGATCTATTTTTTCAATTTCCCCTGCACCCCCCCCCCCCCCCCCCAAGTTATTCAGTGGCTTTGTGTTTAAGGAGAATCTCTTCTAGATGATATATAATTTTTGTTTGTTTCAAGCCAATGAATTTTGAGGCAATTTGTTACACAACATTATTGGCATATGTAAATTGTTGAGTTCTATACTGGATGCTTTTTTTTTTTTTTAACGTTTATTTATTTTTGAGACAGAGAGAGACAGAGCATGAACAGGGGAGGAGCAGAGAGAGAGGGAGACACAGAATCTGAAACAGGCTCCAGGCTCTGAGCTGTCAGCACAGAGCCCGACGCGGGGCTCGAACTCACGGACCGTGAGATCATGACCTGAGCCGAAGTCAGACGCTTAACCAACCAAGCCACCCAGGCGCCCCTGGATGCTTTTTTTAAATTGAAGTATAGTTGACAAAAAATGTTATATTAGTTTCAGGCATATAACATAGTGAGTCAGCAATTTTATACATTATTCAATGTTCACCATGATAGATATAGTCACCATCTGTAACCATACATTATTACAGTATGTATCACTATATTCCCTATGCTGTACTTTTATTTATTTTATAACAAACTTGTACCTCTTAATTATCTTCACCTATTTCACCCAACCCCCACCAACCTCCCCTCTGACAACCACCAGTCTTTTTCTCTGTAGTTGAGTCTGTTTCTTTGTTTTGTTTTTTAGATTTCACATATAAGTGAAATCATATGGTATTTGTCTTTCTTTGACTTATTTTATTTAGTATAATATCCTTTAGGTCCATCCATGTTATCACAAGTGGAAGATTTCTTTTTCTTGTGGCTGAGTAATATTCCATTACACACACACACACACACACACACACACACACACACATTCCACATCATCTTTATCCATTCCCCTTGGGCTGCTTCCATATCTTGACTGTTGTAAATAATGCTGCAATAAACATTGGAGTGCATATATCTTTCAAATTAGTGTTTTAATTTTCTTTGGGCAAATACTCAATGGTGGAATTGCTAGATCATATGATATTTCTATTAGTAATTTTTTGAGGAAACTCAGTACTATTTTCCATAGTGACTTCACTAACTTACATTCCCATGAACAGTGTACGAGGGTTCCCTTTTTCTCCACATTCTTGCCAACACTTGTCTTTTTGATACCAGCCATTTTGACTGGTGTGAGGTGATATTTTGTTGTAGTTTTGATTTGCATTTCCCTGATGATGAGTTATGTTGAACATCTTTTCATGTGTCTGTTGGCCATTGGTATGTCTTCTGTGGAGAAATGTCTGTTCATGTCTTCTGCCCATTTTAATTGGATTAGTATTATTACTGTTATTATTACTACCATTATTATTGGTGTGTTGTATAAGTTCTTTATATATTTTGGATACTAACCCCTTATCAGATATATTATGCTAATACCTTCTCCCATTCAGAAGTTGCCTTTTGGTTTTGTTGATGGTTTTCTTTGCTTTCCTTTTTAATTTGGTAGTCCCCAAAGTTTATTTTTGGTTTTCTTTTTCTTGCTAAAGCTGATGTCCAGAACATCACTTTTATGGGTGAGATGTTATCATAGTTTAGGTTGGCCATGGTAAACCCATAGAAATATCCCTCTAGCCTGAGCCTCCAGTAATCCCAGCCAAGGCCCATTAACTGTATCAAATTTTCCTGCAATCAATAAGGCATTAAGACTTCTCTGAACTTAAGTTTTCCATTCATATTCAGACTTGTTACCCATGACCATGCACATCCTAGGTTCAAAGTGGGACATAGGAAGTCTAACATTCACCAAATCTTCACCAAACGGTTACCAAGCATTCTGTGATGTTACATGTTTTGTATACTTTCTAAGTGAATGCTAAGTACAGTTGTACTTGGTGAGGAATATTTTGTTGTGTGAGTTTGAACATCATGGCCTGAACGCAAGACCATTGCTGCTGGTAGAGCCCAGTGGGTGTTGCATCCCCTTAGTTACTATATCAGTCATGGTCCATCAGGAGACACAAATAGCACCAGTTATTTTTAATTGAGAGAATTTAATATCAAGTATCATTAACTAGGCATTATGAATTGTTAACTGGGTAATTGAAAAGGTAAAGTGAGAACACTAAAGTATCATGGAGATAGGAAGAAGCTAGCACTGCTAAGGCTAAAGGAAGAAAGGTAATGTTTGGAACTACAAAAACTTACATGCTTGCAGGAGGGGCTTCAGGGTATGAGACCCAAGTGCAAATAACAAAGATCATGAAGGAACACACAGGGAAGATTTATGGCTGTGTTTAGAAGTGACACACCACTTTTTGCTCTCATTCCATTGCCTTAAGTTAAGGCACATGGCCACACCTCATTGCAAGGTAGGTTGGAAATATAGCCCATCTGTATGTCCAGAAAGAAAAGGGAAATGGATTCTCTATGACACCCTAGAGTTTCTGCTACAATCTGAATTTCCTTGACATTTAAACTCTCTGCTCACTTTAAGAGTTCTCTAAGAGATTTGACACTCCTTTAAAATGACTCTTGAATAAATATTTCCATAAAAGTCCCTTTGACCTATATTCGTGCAGGATTTTCCTGGATATCTGTGAATTTCTTAAACCCATTATTTAATGATATAGTTGGGAACATGGGAGATATTCTGGAGACCCGACCATCCTGGTGTTGCTACATCCATATTGTTTGTAATTGGCATTGCTGAATGACATCACAGTAGAACCTAACCCGTGTGGAGAGGCACCTTCAGAAGGCTGCCATTATGAAGTAAACATTACCCAGCATTACTGTCAGAAAATTAAATAAAGAGTACTTAACAGAAACCAAAGTGAGATTATTTTTCATCCTTGTGAGTAGACTTAGCAAGCTCCTGTGTACTCAAGATAAGAGGAATGGTTATATACGTGGTGTTCTTTTTATATTAATGTTTCATCTTGGCTCAAGGTTTAATTTTATTTTCATTTAAACAATTGTCGAGATTTTAATTTGCATGTTTGTAAAGATGAGTGATTTACACTTTTTCTCTTGGGCTGCTCGTAACATAGAGGAGAAAGAGTAGATAAAATTGACTTGTAGTAAATGGCAGGAATATGTAGCTTGTCCTGACAACATAGATTTGTGATCTCCCTCAGCAATGTTCATTAATCTAAGAATGGAAGCAGAGAAAGTAGACAGTGAGAGTTAGTGAAAACTAAATAAAAATGGAATGTTAGAAATTGTAAGCATTGTGTAAAGAATATGGATCTACCTGAGATGGAATCGTGACTCTGCCACTAATGAGCTGCTTGTTCTTAGCTAAGTTATTGTAACTCTCTGAGCCTCATTTCAAGAAGGAAAGCCCTAATGCATGTATTGTAGAGCAGTACACACACACACACACACACACACACACACGTACAGAGCTGATCCTTAAACAACATGGGTTTGAACTAAGATACTCTTTTACATGGATTATTTGTAGTAGAGTATTGTAAATGTATTTTCTTTATGATTTTCATAAGAATATTTTCTTTTCCCTAGCTTACTTTATTGTGATAATACAGTATATAATACATATACAAAATATGTTTTAATTATGTTGTCAGTAAGGCTTCTAGTCAACAGTAGACTATTAGTAATTAATTTTGGGGGGAGTCAAAAGTTATATGTGGATTTTAGACTGAGTGGGGATTGATGTCCAAACCACCATGTTGTTTCTGGGTCAACTGTATATATATCAAATATGTTTTTATCCATCTTTTTGTATCTATATTTTGCAGTCAGTTTCAAACATATAATGGATTTAAAATACTTGGTTGTTGGTGTTAAATGTTGTAGTCAATTTAGTAATAACTCAGAAATATTCACTGATAACAGCATAATTTTTTCACCATTAGGATCCAGGAAGAGAATGGAAATGAGTAAGTTACAAATGGTAATCATATACTGAAGAATCAGGAGGACTTAAAGAGCCTAGCGATACTGAAAAGGATATTTAATAAAGGGAGAGGAAGGAAAATTTAGAAAGAAAGAAAAATGGACCAGAGAAGAGGTTCTAGAGTCCCAGATTTGAAATGAAGGAATTTTATGGGATGTCTGTATCTGAAGGGATGGTTTTCTGGTGATTGGCTAAAGAGCTTGTATCAGCACATTCCATTATGTCAATAGAGTTTCCATAATGAGCAAGTGCCTTTCTGTCTTGGGGTTTTCCCTTGAATCATAAACTAACTAAACCTGGCTCCTTCCTCACAATAGCACACACAACATTTGCTATAAAAAATGTTCTTCATCCCACTCACTATAAGTTACATGTCTCCAGTCAATTTTGCTTGCTGCCCTCAGCCACATCCAGATCCTTTTACTACTGTCCTTATTTAGCAAGTTTTTAAACAATTCCTCCTCTTTTACCAATACAATATTAGATAGCGGTCTGCTCTCTATTGACTGTATTCCCCTATTCCTTGTTTCTTATCTTTCTTTTGTATTTATGAGCATTCTTTTCAAGCAAATAAGCCATTTTTCTTTCACATAGAAAGGGAGTCCATACAGATAACTACACTTTACAAAGCATTGTAAAGAGTGATTGAAAGAGTAGCAGTGAGGGGGCTTCCACTGTCTATTGACCTTAAGGTTATAGGGTTAGAGTTGTGATTCAGAGAGCACAAAACTGCTCCTCTGCAACTGAACTGTCTTACACCCATGAAGCAGTAGTCAGCCACCTCATATACCTCCATTCTTGTTTGCCAGTAGCCCAAGCAGCCAAAAGATGGCTTTTGTCCTACTTCTGCCTTCAAAATCTCATGTAAATGTTTTCCCACTGGATTGTATCCAATCACATTCAGAATACCAGCTCTGTCTTGGAAATATGATTCTTAATTTTTCCTTTTCTAACATATAAGAAGTTGCATATAAATTACTGGAACTGAAGACAAACAGCAATAAAACATATTAAATACACTCCTCATGTCTTTATGGCTTTTTGTTGTTGTTGTTATCTAGCTTAGATTATATAGTCCACTTCTATAATCTTTTTCTTGATGCTGTCATAGACCATGTCCATGTTCAGTGCTCAGAAACCTTGATTTGACTTGATGGCACAGTAAGAAATAAAAAATGGAAGATACGTTAAATAACTCGTTCAGCAAGTACTTTCTTAAAAGGCATTACAGTGGACATTTCAGTGGTGATGCACCTCTCCCCATGCACACCAGTTTAAAGTCAGTTATGGGTTCTGTGATTTGGTAGATATTTCAGTCTACATTGGCTGTTGAACTTCCAAAATTTGGGTATGCCTATATAAGGAAGAAGGTAAGTGCCAGGAAGCCACTTAACGCATTTTCTTGATCTCTATCTATTGTTTTTTTGCTTGTTCACATATTTGATAATACAAAGTGGAAGTATAGTTAGCCAAGTCTGAGTTGTCATTATACCCAATTTGTAAACTTACACCGGCCTTTGCAGTATAGCTTAGCTCATATATAACCTAATTCCTTGAATAGTTCCTCTTTCCCATCTTTTTTTTCTGTCATTCTTCCCTGGCAAAATTGGGATCCTAGTTAAACTCAGTCCTCCCATTTATTCTGCCCTTGCATATAACCTGTCTGCTCAGTATCTATACTTGGAAGTTGTAGGCAGATTATTAAAGGATGTGCTCCTCAAGATTTCCATCCTCTAGTTATTTAACCAAATACTAATCTAGGTACATCTGCAAAAGGACTTTTCAGGTGTTACTAAAATATATATCTTTAAACATAGAGCTTATCCTGGATCATTTTGGTAGGCTGAATATAATCATGTGAGCTCTTAGAAAGTAGAAAAAAATTGTCTGGGAGGAGTCAGAGAGATGTGGCAGGAGTTGAGACAAAAGAGATATGTAGGAGAGATGAATGAACCTTGAAACATTCTCCCCTAGAGCCTCCAAAAGGAATGCAGCTTTGCCAGTAACTTTGACTTCAGCCTTGTGAGACTCCAGGCAGAGAACCTAGTTGAGCCTTGTTATTTTGTAGACTTCTAGTCTGTAGAACAGTGTGATATTGCATTTGCATTATGCATTTTTATTGTTTTGAGATGCTGTTTGTGATAATAATGTTATTGCAGCAATAAAAAATAATACAGAAGTTGGAGATATCAAGCTTAACATATCCAGTGCCGAACCATGATATTCCAAATCTTTAAACTATGATTCCTCTCTAATCTTACCTCTCTCACTGAATGACACCATTATTCACATGCTTGCTTGGGCTCAAAATATCATAGTTATTTATAGATTATTTCTTTTCCTTTAAAACCCGGGTCCAAAAACATAAGAGACTCTTAAATATGGAGAACAAACAGAGGGTTACTGGAGGAGTTGCGGGAAGGAGGATGGGCTAAATGGGTAAGGGGCATTAAGGAATCTACTCCTGAAATCATTGTTGCACTATATGTTAACTAACTCGGATGTAAATTAAAAAAAAAATTAAAATAAAAAAGTAAAATCCAGTTCCAACACTTCATAAAATACTTTTGAATGTATATATTTTTTTAGCCGTTTCTATGTCTGACCACTTCTCCCCTTCTTCATTGATCCCGCCCTAGTCTAAGCCACCATGTTTCCCACCAGGATTCTTGAAATAGCCTCTACTATTGTTCTCCTTACAGTGTGGTACTCAGCAGACAGATAAAGTTTTGAAAATGCTTATTGGAACATGTTGTTCCTTTATGTAAAGCTCCAATGACCTCTCATACATTTAGGATAAAATTCTGATCCTAGGTCCTTTATGATGTTGTCTATCTCTGCCCTTTTGGTAGTATTTCCTTTCAACTCTCTTCCTTTCTCACTAAGTGTGAGCCACATTAGCATTCTTCTGGTTCTCTTGCATAAAAAATTCACTGTTGCTTCAGACTTTTACATGTTGGATCCCTTCTGCCTTCAGTACGATTTCTTTAGATCTTTGAATACTTAACATTCTTGGAGTCTTTGCTTAAATACTACTTTATCAGAGAGGTTCTTTCTGATTATCTCAGATAAAACGAACTATCAATACCACTTTGTATCTTTTTACCTTTCTTGTTTTTCAAAGCACTTCTCATTTCTTACATATACATGTATTTACTTTTTTTTTTTTTTTTTGGTCGTATTTGAATGGAAGCTCCAGGAAGGTAGTGACTTTGACAGCTTTCCTTATTGCTGATTACTTAACTACTGAAAGAGATTCTGTATCACAGTAGATTCTCAAGAACTACTGTGGGATTAAAGATAAAATTAAGCACATATAAACAAATTAATGCTTAAAATAACTATCTTTGAGAAATTTTGATTCATGTGATTGTTGACAATGTAAGTAGTTGTTTTTTGAAAGGAAAATGACTTTAAAAGTCAAAAATGTATGAGAGATATAGTGTTCTGAAATAGTCATAGTACTTTTGATTAAAACCTTAACTAATAGTTGGAAGCAATGGAAACTTTGGAGTCTCAGCCATCAGCCTTTCATTATTGATTTCTGAAACCATCATCTATCTGTTCCTTAACTTGGAAAATGATTTTTCATATCATATTCCAAGACTTGTGCCCCATAGTTCACTTAGGTATTTTGGTTTGCTAGAAAGGCATTTTTTACTCCGGAATTGAGCAGATAATATGAAAGCTTATTTATAATTAATGATCTTGTGGTACTCAGGAATATTTCAGGGAGAATGCTGTGGGGAGAGCTAAGATTGTTTGAATATCTACTAATATGTTATTTTGTGTTTTGTAGTTGTATGATGGGTCGTGGTACTCAAGAGAGCATCTTGTTGCCTAATCTTACAGCTCCGTCACTCTAAGTACAAGTCCAGATATCTCACTGTATCTTCCCCTAATTACCTCTTTAACTTCATGTTACAAGGCCAGGCTTCTGGCAGTACTAATCTTATTTGGGCGGAAAAGGGGGGACAGACCCAGGGTGCACATGACCACACTGGAGGTTTCATATTGTTGCTCAACTCTTTATTTTCACTTTGTTGTCATAATGTTTATGTGGGTTGTTTTATAGTTTCTTTCTGAGATTATTCCTCCCAAAGGTTAGAGCTTATGGAATATCTCATTCTCATCCAAAAATTGAAATGAGTCTATCTAAAAAGGTCTTGAGACTTGTCTTTTGGGAAGTAGAAGTGGTAGTTGTCTCTTGGGGAAGAGGAGCTGTCGTTGTCTCTTGGGGAGTAGATGTGGTTGTTGTCTCTTGGGGAGGAGAAACTGTTGTTGTCTCTTGGGGAGTAGAAGCAGTCGTTGTCTCTTGGGGAGGACAAGCTGTCGTTGTCTCTTGGGGGGTAGAAGCTATAGTAGTCTCTTGGGGGGTAGAAGCTATAGTAGTCTCTTGGGGAGTAGAAGCAGTTGTTGTCTCTTGGGGGGTAGAAACTATAGTAGTCTCTTGGGGAGTAGAAGCAGTCGTTGTCTCTTGGGGAGGAGAAGTGGTAGTTGTTTCTTGGGGAGTAGAAGCAGTTGTTGTCTCTTGGGGAGTAGAAGCAGTTGTTGTCTCTTGGGGAGTAGAAGCAATAGTAGTGTCTTGGGGAGTAGAAGTGGTTGTCTCTTGGGGAGGAGAAGTGGTAGTTGTTTCTTGGGGAGGAGAAGCTGTCATTGTCTCTTGGGGAGTAGAAGCGATAGTAGTCTCTTGGGGAGGAGAAGCTGTCATGGGAGTGGCAGAGTCCGTTTGGGAGGTAGTGGGGTCAGTTGTGGTTGCAGCGGAACCTGTTGTTGTAGTAGTTTGTATTTGGGGTGTGAGGACAAAAGGATACATTAGAGGGAATCTAGGGATGAGTGGAAATCGAATTAGATAACGTCTTTGTTGGAAAGCTGGATATGGATAACCTGGGCCATTGGGGAATAAAGGAGGAGGTGGTGGAATTCTCCCGGGGCCAAAAAACTGAGGAGGGGGTGGTGGAATTCTCCCGGGGCCAAAAAACTGAGGAGAGGGTGGTGGAATTCTCCCTGGGCCATAAGGTGGAGGAAGGCGTGGAGCAAATCCTGGACCAAAAGGAAACCGTAGAGGAGGAGGAAGCAGTGGCCTAGGTGGATATTGTCTCCTGGGACCTCTGTGACTCTCACCAGGCTGTGGGAAAACAGAAGTGAACAATTTTTAATTAGGTATTTCTAGGTTAAGCATAAGAATGTATACTCTCTGTGGCAGGCAGAATTCTAAGATGACTTCCAAGATTCCTGCCCCCTGCTGGCATATACTGGCATAACCTTATCGGGTGAGTCCTTTTAAAATGGGTTCTGCAGGTCAGACAAATTCAGATATTTGAAACTGCGGTGCTCTTCTATTGGCTTTGAAGCAAAAAAAATGTGTTGTGGAGAGGACCACATGGAAGTAGATGGTAGTAGCGGGCCCTGTGGCTCATAGCCTGCAAACAAGTAAGGACCTCAGTCCTATAAACAAGGGACTGAATTCTGCCCACAGCCACCCAAATTGGAAAAGAGGTCCCTGAGCTCCAGGAAAGAATACAGTCCTGACAATACCTTTTCAGTCCTGGGAGACCCTGAGCAGAAAATTCAACCAAGCCAAGGCCAGAGTCTGACCAAAGGAACTGTGGGATAATAAATGCATTTTTTTCCAAAGCTATTAGTTTGTGGTAATTTGTTATTTAGCAATAGAAAACTCTTACATACACATCTAACTTACACAGTCTGAAAGTTTGTCTCAGAGAAAGGGAAGAGTTCTCTTTCACCCTCTGAATGCCTAGGCTCTTAAATGAAAGCTGAGGTAGGTTTGATGGGGAAAAAGATCGTGAGTAAAATCATATCCTATGTTTTTGGTAGGGCCTGTGATTGGAATCAATTCCAAATGAGGAAAATGTCTCTTTATATCTCATTCAAGCATTTGGGATTATTTCAGTCTTCGAACACTAATAAACAGTGAAACATGTTATTGAGCACTTATTTTGTGCGGTACACTAAAGTAGGAGCTGCGGGCAT
This sequence comes from Panthera onca, assembly GCF_046562875.1. Taxonomy (NCBI): domain Eukaryota; kingdom Metazoa; phylum Chordata; class Mammalia; order Carnivora; family Felidae; genus Panthera; species Panthera onca. Next base: position 56,660,691 of record NC_138342.1, on the reverse strand, counting down.
GCAGACATGCCTTTTGTAAGTCTACAGACCAAGTGGTTACAGTACAAGACAGTACAAAATGGCCCAAATGGAAGCAGAATGATAGTCCGTCGAGTGTAATGCCAGGGTTTGAATTCTGCCCCTGCTACTTAGAGATTGTGTGAATGTTGGAATCCTTTTGGAGACTCTTTCCTCATCTGAAAAATGATGTTCATAATAGTACCCAACACCTACCTTTTTTTTTTTTTTAATGGTAGTCACGTTTATTTCTGAGTATTGAGATTATGGGTAGTTTTAAATTCATTTTTGTAGCTTTGTAAAGTTTAGAAACACTTTTACAATTTATGATCAGAATTTTTCCCTTTTTTAATGTGGGATGTTTCAGAAACCCCCCTCCCACGCCAAATTCAAGTTTGAGACAACTTTGAGGTTGTCTGAGATTTGAAGTGGGTGAGATGTCTCAGATTTGAGTCAGATTTGTTGTGAAATATTACCTGTAAAGTGCTTCGGGCGAAGGCTGGCCCAGATACTGTGCTCAATAAATGTTACATACTACTATTTGTTATGTTAACACTAGTACAGTGGTTGCAGTTTTTGGAAGTAAAAGTAGTTGAAAAATCGTGTGGGAAACAAATACATTAGAGATTTAGAGCGATTGGTTTAGGAAAGATTAAGGATCATTGAACCGAGAAGGCAGACTTTGAAAGGAAGTCAAAATAACAAAAAATGGGGAGAGAGCATGCCGAATGGAGTGCAAATATGCCTGTTCTGTAGTGTAAGAATGCACAAGTCCTGTTCTGCTGAGGACTTGTGTCAGACACAGGTGTCTGCATTTCCCTCGTTCTGTTCTTAGGTCCTCCATGTATTTGTTCATGTGGCATTTTGCCCTTGCAAATTCTAAACTTTACGATTATTTTGTCTTCTGACTCATCTGTCTCCCTGATTCCCAATTACAGGTTTTTGAGCAGTGGCAGCAGATGTCAGAGGTACTGAGCCATCACCCATTTATAGTGCCTTAGCACTGCCCTGTGATCTTTTCAAGCATCTCAGGTTAACTGAACCTTATTCCCCAGAGGCCTATAATTTTCTAAGTTTATGCCAATTTTATTGAAGTTCTCTACCTCTTCCTGACCCTCAGTCACCCCACCAGGATGATTTTCCTTCTACTCCAAAATAATGCAAGCGATTAGAAATGAACTTCACCAATATACTGGCCACACAACCACAAAGTTATTAAAATCTACATATTTCCTTTTCCTTTACAAGTATTTTCTCAGAGCTCTGTCAATTTTCCCCTTTCTTCCCCCTGCACTTTAATATGTGTCTTTTAACTGACTTTTCCTTAGGAAACAACTATCATTTATGTTCAATTTACCTTTTTAAAGAGTCTACTTTCAACCATGAATTCCCTTATTGCTATCACTGTCTTTTCACCTCTTTCCTTTACAACAAAGCTATGTATTTGGAGTTAATTTCTTGTATTAGTTTAAGAACAATCCAGCTAAGACATGGATACTTTGAATCTAAATTTATCTATATTTTAATGGGACTAAGAGTAGTCCCTTTGTCAGATTTGCTTTGAGGATTAAGTGGGATAATGTCTGTAAAGCATTGGGAAAATTACCTATAACAGAAGGAAGACCCAATATTACTACTTACCCTGCTATATGAAAAGGATATTCTACTCTGCGTTTCTGTATTTCGGTAATTATTAACCATGATGAATCTCATGCAATTAAGTTGGTGAAAGGCCTATTTCTATTTAAACTGCTTATGCTATGGGAGTGAGGAGAGAGACATCTTGATGACCTGTGTGGCTCTCTTTCTTCCCCCTTGTAGAAGTGGGAAAGGAGAAGGTTCAGCAGGTCTGTTAGATTAGTAAAGAACAGACTGAGACTGGTGCTGAGTGCCGAAGACGGCTCCTTCCTTTTGTAGAAGACCTCTATCTGATTAAGGAAATTTCCTTCAATCCTGTTTGCTAAGAGAGTTTTTAAAATAATGAATGAATGTTAAATTTTACTAAAGAATTTTTATACAATAAAAATAAACTACTTACGCTAAACTGCTTGTATTATTGGAACTCTCAAGTTTATTTTGCAAAAAAAAAAAAATCATTGTTACATAATCAAAGCCTAATCCTTTAAAATAACGTGTGCTTCTCTTATATTCTGAGGACATGAAAATATTGAAAGTCAGCTTTAGGATGGGGTCAGTAAGGCATAATGTAACTTTTAAATATGTCAGTATGTTTTATTGGTTTATCAAAAATTATGTCATATTTATAATGCACTTACATGGTCAAGGTCAGACTACCTGAATGACCTATTTAATTGCCTCCTTTTGTTCAAGTTTCTGAGAGTAGATGGAAGAAGCATTGTTTCAAGTTTCAGAATAAGTTTATGTTGTCTGCCTTGTAGAAGTCCTAGTTTTCTGAAAAAAAACCCAAAACTCTTTTTTTTCCATTTGATGTTAGATTTTACAGTTCTTTGGTAGAAATTACTATGGAATTAATCTCTTCCCAAACTGGAGTTAATCTATCCCTGTTTTGAAGTTATCATTTTAATATTTAAAAAGACAAAAACCTGTGGCTTTTTAAAAAAAATCTCTTGCAACTTTGAATGTTTAGTAACTTCTGTGGTGCTTAACCCAGTCCTTTATACATGGTAGGTGTTATATAAACGTCTGTAGCCCCTGAGTCCATGGCAAAATGCATATTCCCAGGTCCTACTCTCAGACACTCTTATTCTTTTGGGATAAGGCCTGGAATACTCTGTTTTTAATAAATGAGTCAAATAACTTTGATTTAGATGACACATGAACCCCATGTTGAGAAAAACTGCTCTAAGTATCTCATTTTATAGATAAAGAAATACTTCCAATAACATGTTCAAAGATATTCAAATAATGTCTTTAAGTATATAGGATCAAAAATCTGCAATAAATTTGCTTTATCTACTTGTGAAATTGCTTATATATGCAGGAACCCATATTTATACATGTCTGTATAATGCGGTCTGATATTATGGATCTAAATTATCCAACATGGTAGCCCTGAGCCATGTGTGGCTATTTAAATTAGATTAGATTTTATTGTTTTTAAAAAATGTTTACTTACTTATTTTGAAAGAGAGAGAGAGAGAGAGAGAGAGAGACATTGAGAGAGAAGAGAAAGAGCCTGAACAGGGCAGGAGCAGAGAGAGAAGGAGAGAAAGAATCTCAAGCACTGGGGCGCCTGGGTGGCTCAGTCGGTTAAGTGGCCAACTTCAGCTCAGGTCATGATCTCACGGTCCGTGAGTTCGAGCCCCGCATCGGGCTCTGTGTTGACAGCTCGGAGCCTGGAGGCTGTTTGAGATTCTGTGTTTCCCTCTCTCTGACCCTCCCCTGTTCATGCTCTGTCTCTCTCTGTCTCAAAAATAAATAAACATTAAAAAAAAAAAAAAAGAAAGAAAAGAATCCCAAGCAGATTTCACACTGTCAGAGCAGAGCCTGACGCGGGGCTCAACCTAACAAACCACAAGATCATGACCTAAGCTGAAATCAAGAGTTGGTCACTTAATTGACTGAACCATCCAGATTCCCTAAATTAAATTAGATTTTAAATTTAAATTTAAATTAAAGCCTTAGAACAGTGTTTCATCAATCATTGATAGCTACTAACATATAAGGAAGGGTAACATTATTAATGTGAAAAGAAATCCGAAGTGATAATTGTGAGAGAAATATGAAGATGTGATTAAGGAGACTTACCAAGAAACATGCTGCAAGAGCCAGAAGGCCTGTGATCAGGCACAGTGGTTTCATCTTTATGATTACCTCTGAAAGTAAGCACAATGAATGGCTGATCAGCATTGCTGTAAAAAAGTACTCTTTGGAATGTATTCCAACTCTTTGTTTATGATGTAGTACAGGATAGTATGGTAGTATTTTAAGAAATTTGCCTAAATGTTATTTTGGAGCAATATTGGTAGGTTTTATAACATTGAATTATAAAACGGTGGAATTAGTTTTTGCTTTTGACTTGTAAATGGACACTGGAGGTAATGGCAAAGAGTTATTCTTAAAAGTGTTTTACTTATTGGAAGCCTTTATGACATAAGGTTTTTGCTTTCAGAAATAACTACTTTGAAATGGTACTTATTTGGATTTGAACATCTTGGTATTATTAAATAATGGTTACATTACTTTATAGATTTCTGCAGACTTGTATTTGAGCTATTGATGTTTTCTCTAGATCATGTTTTAAATTAAATTTCTTGGAACACCTAGAAAATAAGGAAAGGAAAAAAATCACCCGGGTAGACATAGTTTAAAGAAAAATTGTCACATAATATTTTTAACAATATTCTACTAAGTTATTTTGCCCTATCATGAGCAATCTCTAACTAATTCCAAAAATTCATATACAAAGACCAGGGTAGAAAAAAGAGAGGTGTCCAGGTATTTTACTGTCAATAGGTTCTAAATTTAGAATATATTGCAAGGACATGATAGCCTGAGTTCTGGGAAAGTAACTTTATGCACCCTTGTGCAGACTGGTTTTTCTGACAGTCAATTCTGACCATCAATTAAATGTGTTAGCTGAACAGTCTTAGTCTTATAAAAGAATCCTAGGGACAAAATTTCAGTGAATATTTAATTACAGGTACATATGGTTATTTCTTTAAGCATCCTTTTTTCTATGACACATTTTAATAAAAAGTTTAAAAAAAGCAAAGGCAAAACCAATAATAAAAATATACTGTAGAACAGTTCTCTCAGAGTTATATCTGATAGTATTCTGGTCATTATGAAGCACAAAAGTGTTAAGGTACATTATGGGAAAAAGTTGATTGATTGTGTAAATGGATGGACTTGTCCCACGTGCCTAGCATGAATGCTTGATTGTGACATACAGAATTTCTCAAAATTCAATGCATTTTATGGCTTATCAGATTTCATATAAGTATATATTATTCCTTTGGTGAAAATCAATGTTCTATAAGAATCCCATCAAAATGATACCTTTGAAAGTCTGAGAAAAATTTGGTATTCAAAGTAAGAGTTCAATTCATATTTCCACGTACCTACCGTTGTATGAGGATCCTTCTTAGTAGGGCTGATTAATCTGCTGGTCAAAATTATTCCTGCCAATTAGGTGACAAATGAAGGTGAGAAAGAACAAGAAATCTCAGCTCTTATATATATTGCAGTAGATTTCTAGTGATGATAAAGGAAAGGCTAGTTAGAAGATAAAATAACTTGTGGGTTGATGTTCTTTAAACAGAAGATAGGAAAGTCGTTGTTGACAATTTTGCAATCTTTTTCTGCATGTTTTTTTTTCATTTCTGAGGTGCTTTGACCCATTCAATAATTGGTGTTTCCTGAGGAAACATGTCATACAATGAGTCACAATGTCTTTTTGTCTAATGAAATAACTTGGGGTTTGTGGTGCACTATTACCTATTGTCTCTTTATTTTAAAGAACAAGTGTAGCTGTTCTATTTCAAATAATTTTAATGGGTCATCTTTTGTTACATGTTACTATCACCATATTTCCTATTTTATCTAAGAGCTAACTACATTATGTGAGAAATAAAAAAAAATCATAACTTTAAAATTGAACTCTAACACAGTCTAGACACATTTTGCAGGAAAAAAAACAGAATTAGAATTAGAAGTCATTATTAAATAGATGTTACCAAATATCACATACAAGTATCTGGCCAGTTATGGACAGGGTATATCAAATATATTGCTTGACTGTTTTGACCACTGTGCTATATCTTGTTGGTTTCACATTTCTATTCTTCTTTCAGTTGAAATAATGAAATTGTATTACTGTTTTATACTTGGACATTTGTACGTATCTGGTCCTATATATTCTTTTTCCAATTTATACAGCAATGGCTTAATTTAGTAAATGTTTTTTTAAAGATGAGAAAAATGAATTCTTGGATTAAGATTTGATCTAGATTGGAAAATAGCAAGAAAAAAATCTAGTGGTGAAAGGAAAATAGTCAAGATTCATGCAGTTTTTCAATCTTAAATTTATTTTAATTTTCTGTGTCTGTAATTATGTCAATATATTTATATAAAAGATCCTTAAGTGGAAATTTTTTAGGGCATTTCCTTTTTCTAATGAAGAACTATAACAGTGGTCTGAGATTGTCTTTAAAAAAGTCACATTGGTACTTGCTATTACTAACTTGAGAAATTAAACAAAAATATGATGCCATGAAGTTTTTGATTATGTGGAAAATTATACAGAGAGAGTTTTACTTTGAGATGGATATCTATGGGAAAGGCACAGCTTTATATTTTTGATAAACCCAGGCTTTGAGAAATAATAATGTAATCTCTGGTTCTTGCAGATTGTTGTATAATAATGTAATAGCTATTATTTATTAAGCCTTTACCATATAGGATGTGGCAGGATAACTGAGTACTATTATTATCTTTGTTTTACAATGGATAATAATGGACCTATGTCTGCTCACTTCAAAGCCTAAATAATGGGTTAACCAATATTCCACATTGCCTCCCAAATCTCAATAACCCTCATAAACTTAACCAGCATCATATGTTATAGTATGCTGCAGAGATTAATCAAGTGCATATATAGTCAGGTTATTTTACTTCAAAGCACACTACAAACATTTATTTGCTGGATAATATTGGACGAGTTATTTTACCTCATTGTGCCTCAATTCCTTTATTTGTAAAATGTGAATATTTCTAATTTTTGTGTCATGGAATTTAGTTATTCACCTTTGTTCACCTACTTATTCAACACTTATTGAATACCCACTGGGTGTCAGACATAATGCTAGTTGTTAAAGTCACAGGATATTTAAAGGTTTACAGTTTTAAAAGTCTTTAAACACACTGAGCCTGGGTGGCTCAGTTAGTTAGGTGACCGACTTTGGCTCAGGTCATGATCTTGTAGTTTGTGAGTTTGAGCCCCCTTTGGGCTCTGTGTTGACAGCTCAGAGCCTGGAGCCTGCTTCGGATTCTGTGTCTCCTCCTTTCTCTATCCTGCCCCTGCTCATGCTCTGTGTCTCTCTGTCTCTCAATAGTAACTAAACTTTAAAAAAAAAAAAAAATCTTTTGGGAGTCATAGGTGGTATAGAAACAAAGAAGGACTACTTTGAGAGCTGATCTTAGTTTTAAATTACTGTACTTAATTTCATTTGCTTTGTTGCAATTCATTGTCTTAAAAATTTTAGTGACATAATTATGTGCAATAAAATGTATTACTGGTTTGCTAATCTTAGGCCCCGATTAATTACTGAACAATTATATGCGCAAATAGTGAAGATGATTCTATCTCCAAATTAACATGGAAAGTTCAATAAACCACTTTCTTGTCTGAGAATGATTCAGTTTGTCAAAAGATGAGTATCTCTTCTTTCTTGTTTTGATGCCAACATATTTATCAGCCAAATGTTTTGACTCCAGGTGTGGACTCCACTGTAATGGATCATTGGCTCTGAAGGACATAGTATGAACATTGGCAAAACTGAAAAACAATTTCCCAATGGGTTGTCATCAGCAAAAAATTAGAGCAACACAAGCCAACAGAAGCACACGTCTGTTAAGAAATAGAAATGGTCACTCCAGTTAATCTTCAATTAATTCATGGCTTTAAAACATTCGGAATGAAAACCTTCTAGAATAGTACCAAAAAAAGCTAAAGTTTCTGGCCATAGGAAGTTCAAGGTGACAGTGGAGTCACACTATTGTTAATGCAGAGCCTTATGTGACAGGCAGAAAATATTTTCCTGATATAATTAGATTTAGCAGAATTAAACTGTCATACAGCAATATATTTAAGTCCACTGTCCTGTTTTGCAGCTCTAGTAATAACTCTTTCTTTGAACGCCTTGGAAAGCATATGAACATGTTTTTTAAAGATTATTTAGAAGTAGATGATTTGGCTTCTGGATTAATAACACTTTAAATATGTATCATGCTTTTGAAATTACAGATTGCTTAAAATTTTTTTGTGGAAATATTTGTTGTGTAGGATTGGTTAGAATTTGTTGTGTGGCATTAATAACAGACTTTGCAGATTGAAGAAAAGCTGTAACTGAATTGTACAGCATAGATACTGCATCAGACCCAGACCAGAAAGTTTTGGAAGTTTATTACAGACTTTTCCCGAGCTTTCATTAGCCAAAGTTCAAAGAAAAATTCAATCAGCTAAAAAATTCACAATGTCCCTAAAATAAAACACAGTAATTGCTTGAGAAGTACTTTTCCTTCCTACTCAGTGCCTTGAGAAAGTTTCTCATTTATTTTCAAGCAGGAAGCATATTATTCTATAGTAAATGTGAAAGTTATCTTTACAGTTTAACCAGAATATCTCCAGCATTGAATGTAAATAAGTATACAATTGCTGTTTAATTTGAATTTTGCTGGATTGATAACTCCAATCATGTAACCAGATGAATTTAGTTCCCCTTACAAGATCTCTCTTGGGGAATATTCCTGGCTTCATCTTAATTTTCAAAATATATTTCCTTTTTCATATTTTACTTTTTAAAAATATGGTTGCATACAAGTTTTCTCTGTAAACTAGCTCCAATACTTAAAAAATTTTAACCTGTAATACATTTGTTAGTTAATAGATTATGTTCTATTTATTTTCTCATTTAATATGCCAAATAAGTTTAAGACCTAGTCAAGAAAAAATTAACATCCTGGTTTTTGAATACAGAAAGAGCCTCACAGAGGGGCAGAGTTATTACTAAGGCCATATCAGGCTTATTTAATAAGATTTATTTCTTTTTTGTTTGTTTTGTTTTCATAAAATGTATTCCTAAAAAGATTATTTATAGTCTACTTGTAAGAATTTGTTGCTTACAAAATAAGGACTCTAAAAATAAAATATATTGAAACATGATGAAAGTTATATATGTCATAGCCTAAAAGCTAGTGCAAATGCCTTACATAACAATTTCATATTTTGGGGGAAAAATGGTGTCTTGTTGACCCCTGCATCAGGCTGTGGGCTCTGTGCTGACAAGGGGATTCTCTGGCTCTATCTGCCCCTCCCCCACTCACTAGCATGTGCACTTGCAGGCTCTCACCCTCTCTCTCAAAATCAATGAAGAAACTCCAATCTCCTGCAGTTAAAAAGGCAGAAAAAATTTGAGGGGCACACTCAGGACTTAATTATTAGAACAGCAGAGGTCCAGAGAAGGTTGAACTCTCAACCGAGACAGATCTGTAATGTATAGCTCAGGGCCCTGATGAGGGGGAAATGGGACTCTGAGATATAGATTGACTTTTAGGTCTTTTGGTGTATCAGTTAACTTTTTCTGTGTAACAAACCACTGCAGAAACTTGAACGCTTAGCACAGCAACCGTTTAGTATTTCTTAAAAGTCTACGTGTTTATTTAGTAGTTTTCTTGATCTGGCTGGGCGTTATTGATCTTGTCTGGGTTTGCTTATGTGTCTCTGTTCAGCTGGTGAGTTGGGTGGGGGCTGGTGGGTCTAGGATGGCTCTGGCTAGCACAGCTCAGCTGTTTTCCACATGTCTCTCTTATCCCTCTAGTAGTCTGGGCATGTTCTCATAGTGAAGTGAGAAATTCAGAAGAAAAACAGAAATGTGTAAATTTTTTTTTCAGATCTCTGCCTTTCTCAAGTTTGGGTGATACAATGTTGTTCCAATGTCCAAAATATGCTAATGGTGAAGACTGAAGACAGTGCAAGAGCATACAACTGTTGGGCTTCTATAAAGGGACTTGTGAAAAATTGGGGCTGTTAATTCAAGAAACATACTTATGTCCCCAACTTTCTGCCTCAGTTTTTAATTTTAAAGAATCTAAAATTGGGGTTAGTCCACAATAGGGTTTCTCAATCTAGACACTTGATATTTTGGGCCAGGTAATTCTTTGTTGTGGAGGACTGTCTTGTGCATCCCTGGATTCTACCCAGTAGATGCCAGTAGTATTCTCCCAGTTATAATGGCTAAAAATGTTCTAGACATTGCCAAGTGTCCTCTCAGGGACAAAATCATTCCCAATAGACAACCGCTATTCTAGATGAAGAATAACTCCTGATTTCACCACTTAATTGACATATTCAGGTTTAGTTCTTTAACAGGTATTTTTGATTTTGCTTATGCTAAGTATTAGAGCTATATTGAGAGTGGATAGTGAGATGTGAAACTGGTGGAAGAAAGGCCTACTAGAAAGCTGTTACAGTTATCCAGATGGCCTAGGGCTGTGGCAATAAGACTACAGAGAAATGGACAGAGTCAAGAGATTTTGAAGGGGTGTATTCAACAGGTCTTTTTTTATGGAATATGGGTATTGGGAGGTGAAGTAGAGAACAGTGTCAAGGCTAATGCTTATGAATTAGATAAAATTATAGAAAGAAGTTGGTAATTCAGACAAGAGGGTTAAACTTGACTAAGACATATGCAGATACCTGGAAGGCTATTTCAGGACAGTAGAGGGATGTGAGCCAAGGCAACGAAAAGGAGAATGGGATTTATGTAGTTAACACTGAACCCAGGCTGGAGGATTTAACAGTAGTATGGGTAAATAGCAAAAACAGGGCTTGTAGGGAACCCTGAAAAGGTAACAACAGATGGAACTTCTGCCACGAAAAAAATGAGTAGGTGTTGTCAGGAATATTTCAACTGCAAGTGAGATGGGTTTGAGTTTATAGATCTGTTACATGGAGGATATTTGCAGTAGACCAAATGGAGAACTAGAGAGGAAAACTGGGGAAACTGTAGGATTTCAAGGCAGACTTGAGGGCCCCTTTGAGTTTGGAGGCCTCAAATTTTAGTGTTCTTTCTCTCTAAAGTTGTGCATTTTTCCAGAGCAGCACTGGGTAGATTTTGTATACATGCAGAGGAAGTAATTATTTCTATTAATCAAATATTGGGATTATATCTGATTTGTGAGTAACTAGAAAAAATAAAAAGAAAGTTGAAGATATTTGCAAGCTAGTGTTTAGATTGATGGACTATAAAAATCTAAGCTGGATATGAAAGAAAGTTGAAGAGGGGACTCTGGGAAGATGGCAAATGTCCAGGAACTGGAGAGTTTAAAAAGTTTAAAGAGTTGATATAGTGAGAATAATTGCGTACAATATCTGGGAGATGGGAAGTTTTGATCAAAGGTATTTTGATCAGGTATGTCTTGATATATGACTTTATAGGTGATGTATCAATGTGATGATAGGAAGGTCCAGGTTACTTGTACAACTGAAGGGAAGTAAGGATCATTCAAGATGAGGAGATTAAAAAAAAAGAAGTGATCAAAGAATGGAGCAATCTGGATTTTAATGGATGGTCAGTGTGAACTGTGACATTTCCCAGAACTGTAGTGGCAATGGGGTTGGTCCAAATTTCTTCAGAGAGTGAGAGCGGTGGCTAAGAGCTTAATTGATGGCAGTAATAAAGAAGTGAAGAAGGAGGAGTGGCTAAATGGCACAGGTTTCATTTAACTGGGAACAATTTTTTAGAAGAATGAAGAGTAATGGTCTCTGTGCTAGTTGGCGTATTTATTGAAGCAACAACCACCACCACCAAAATCCTAATGTCTAACAAAAATAAATATTTCTTTCATGTCATGTGTTGGCAACTGTTGGCAGAATGCTTCTGCAACTCCACTGTCCGTATCTTCCCATTCCAGGACCAGGTTGAAGAAAGTTTCTATTTAGGACATGCAGCTCTTGAGTATAAAGGAAAACAGAAAAAGAGCAGATGTGATGGGATTCCTGTTGTTAATTTGCCTACTGTGACTTGAGTTCACATTTCAGCAGCCAAAGCAGGTCATAGGGCCAAGCCTGACAATGAGATAGGGAGGTATATTACGCAGAGAAGGAGAGATGCCCTGCAAGCTTCATGGCAATGAGTGAAAATGTAAAACCCTGTTTTTATAAAGGGTGGAAGTAAATGATTAGGAACACTACTAGCACCATCTACCACAGTAGGGAGGTTGCAGCTAAGAGAATGATATATCTGCCTCATTTCCATGTGGTTGAAAGTTGAGGAAAAATCACTAGCTTCCACTTGAGAGAGTCTATTTATGTCTTGTAAAGAAGCAGTTTACCCATTGAGGATGATATTAGTTGTGGGTCTTTTGTGGATGGCCTTTATGATGTTGAGGTATGTTCCTTCTATCCCTACTTTGTTGAGGGTTTTTATCAAGCAGGGATACTGTATTTTGTCAAATGCTTTTTCTGCATCTATTGAGAGGATCATATGGTTCTTAACCTTTCTTTTATCAATATAATGTATTACACTGTTTGATTTGTGAATATTGAACCACCCTTGCAGCCCAGGAATAAATCCCACTTGATCGTGGTGAATAATTCTTTTAATGTACTGTTGAATTTGATTTCCTGTTATCCATTAATTAATGAATGGATACAGAAGATGTGGTATGTGTGTGTATATATAAAATGGAAAACTTATATATATAAATATATCAAATGGAATATTACTCAGCCATCAAAAAGAATGAAACCTTGCCATTTACAATGATGTAGACGGAGCTAGAGTGTATTATGCTAAGCAAAATAAGCCAGTCAGAGAAAGACATCTACCATATACTTTTACTCATATGTGGAATTTAAGAACCAAACAGATGAACATAAGGGAAGGGAGGAAAAAAAAAATAGGGGGAAATAAACCATAAAAGCCTCTTAACTGTAGAGAAAAAACAGGGCTGCTGTAGGGGAGGTGGTAGGGGATGGCTAAATGTGAGGAGCACTAGGTGTTATATACAAGTTATGAATCACTAAATTCTTCTCCTGAAATCAAAATTATACTGTATGTTAACTAACTAGAATTTAAATACAAACTTAAAAAAAAATCAGGTTTCTTCCTAGAAAGCCTAATTCCTTCTGCTTTCTCTGAGATGCAATTTTACTGATTATCACCTTTTAAAATTAAACATTAAATTTCTCATTTTCAACTGGACATAATTCCTAATTCATCTTCCCTAATACAAAATTATGCTCTTGACTGGATTACTTTTTCAAGCCATCAGCTTATCTCTTTTGGTCTTCTTTTTTGTTTTAAAATATGAAATTTATTGTCAAATTGGTTTCCATTCAACACCCAGTGCTCATCCCAACAGGTGCCCTCCTCAATGCCCATCACACACTTTCCCCTCCATCCCACCCCCCATCAAGTCTCAGTTTATTCTCAGTTTTTAAGAGTCTCTTATGGTTTGCCTCCTTCCATCTCTGTAACTTTTTTTTCCCCTTCCCCTCCCCCATGGTCTTCTGTTAAGTTTCTCAGGATCCACATAAGAGTGAAAACTTATGGTATCTGTCCTTCTCCATATGACTTATTTCACTTAGCATAACACTCTCCAGTTCCATCCACGTTGCTACAGAAGGCCATATTTCATTCTTTCTCATTGCCAAGTAGTATTCCATTGTATATATAAACCAAAACTTCTTTATCCATTCATCAGTTGATGGACATTTAGTCTCTTTCCATAATTTGGTTATTGTTGAAAGTGCTGCTATAAACATTGGGGTACAAGTGCCCCTATGCATCAGCACTCCTGTATCCCTTGGGTAAATTCCTAGCAGTGTTATTCCTGGGTCACGGGGTAGATATATTTTTAATTTTTTGAGGAACCTCCACACTGTTTTCCAGAGTGGCTGCACCAGTTTGCAATCCCACCAAGAATGCAAGAGGATTCCCATTTCTCCACATCCTCTCCAGCATCTATAGTCCCCTGATTTGTTCATTTTAGCTGCTCTGACTGGTGTGAGGTCATATCTCAGTGTGGTTTTGATTTGTATTCCCTTGATGAGGAGTGACCTTGAGCATCTTTTCATGTGCCTGTTGGCCGTCTGGATGTCTTCTTTAGAAAAGTGTCTATTCACGTCTTCTGCCCATTTTTTCACTGGATTATTTGTTTTTCGGGTGTGGAGTTTGGTGAGTTCTTTATAGATTTTGGATACAAGCCCTTTACCTGATATGTCATTTGCAAATATCTTTTCCCATTCCGTCGGTTGCCTTTTAGTTTTGTTGATTGTTTCCTTTGCAGTGCAGAAGCTTTTTATCTTCATGAGGTCCAGATAGTTCATTTTTGCATTTAATTCCCTTGCCTTTGGAGATGTGTTGAGTAAGAAATTGCTGCAGCTGCGGTCAGAGAGGTTTTTTTCCTGCTTTCTCCTCTAGGGTTTTGATGGTTTCCTGTCTTACATTCAGGTCCTTCATCCATTTTGAGTTTATTTTTGTGAATGGTGTAAGAAGGTGGTCTAGTTTCATTCTTCTGCATGTAGCTGTCCAGTTCTCCCAGCACCATTTGTTAAAGAGACTGTCTTTTTTCCATTGGATATTCTTTCCTGCTTTGTCGAAGATTAGTTGGCCATACATTTGCGGGTCCAATTCTGGAGTCTCTATTCTATTCCATTGGTCTATGTGTCTGTTTTTGTGCCAATACCATGCTGTCTTGATGATTACAGCTTTGTAGTAGAGACTCAAGTCTGGGATTGTGATGCCTCCCGCTTTAGTCTTCTTCAATATTACTTTGGCTATTCGGGGTCTTTTGTGGTTCCATACAAATTTTAGGATTGCTTGTTCTAGCTTCGAGAGGAATACTGGTGCACTTTTGACTGGGATTGCATTGAATGTGTAGATTGCTTTGGGTAGTATTGACATTTTGACAATATTTATTCTTCCAATTCATGAACATGGAATGCTTTTCCATTTCTTTGTATCTTGTTCAATTTCCTTCATTAGCTTTCTATAGTTTTCAGCATACAGATCTTTTACATCTTCTAGACTCATTCTATGAAGCCAGCATTACTTCGATTCCCAAACCAGACAGAGACACAGCAAAAAAAGAGAAGTACAGGCCAATATCCCTGATGAATATGGATGCATAAATTCTCAACAAGATTCTAGCAAATCGAATTCAACAGCATATAAAAAGAATTATTCACCATGATCAAGTGGGACTCATTCCTGGGCTGCAGGGCTGCTTCAATATTCGCAAATCAATCAATGTGATAATCACATTAATAAAAGAAAAGATAAGAACCATATGATCCTGTCAATCGATGCAGAAAAAGCATTTGACAAAATTCAGCATCCTTTCTTAATGAAAACCCTTGAGAAAGTCGGGATAGAAGGAGCATACTTAAACATCTAAAAGCCATTTATGAAAAGCCCATAGCTAATATCATCCTCAATGGGAAAAACTGAGAGCTTTCTCCCTGAGATCAAGAACACGACAGGTATGTCTACTCTCACTGCTGTTGTTTAACATAGTGTTGGAAGTTCTAGCACCAGCAATCAGACAACAAAAGGAAATCAAAGGCATCGAAATTGGCAAAGATGAAGTCAAGCTTTCACTTTTTGCAGATGACATGATACTCTACATGGAAAACCTGATAGACTCCACCAAAAGTCTGCTAGAATTGATACATGAATTCAGCAAGGTCGCAGGATACAAAATTAATGTACAGAAATCAGCTGCATTCTTATGCACTAATAATGAAGCAACTAAAAGACAAAGAAACTGATCCCATTCACAATTGCACCAAGAATCATAAAATACCTAGGAATAAACCTAACCAAAGATATAAACGATCTGTATGCTGAAAACTATAGAAAGCTTATGGTCATCTTTTTTTTTTTTTAATTATTGATTTAATTTGAGAGAGAGAGAACCAGTGGGGAAGGGGTAGAGAGAGAGAGGTGGACAGGAGATCAAAGTGGGCTCTGCACTGACAGCAGAGAGCCCAATATGGGGCTGGAACCATGAACCATGAGGTCATGACCTGAGTCAAAGTTGGACGCTTAACCGACTGAACCAACCAGGCATTCCTCTTTTGGTCTTTTTAATGCAAAGCCTCTTTTATTGCTTACTCAGTTTTTACCTCTTTTTATAATTTGGACAACATTGAGACTCATTTCTAAACAATTTGTTGTTCATGTACTCCCTATACTTCTCTTTTTTTCTTCTTCTCTGCCTTTTAAGAAGTATTTAGGGTTGCCTGAGTGGCTCACTTGGTTGAGCATTGGACTCTTGATTTTGGCTTGGGTCATGACCCCAGGGTCATGGGATCAAGCCCTGCATTGGACTCTACTGGGCATCGAGCCTGCTTAGAATTCTCTCTCTGGCCCTCTCCCACCTCTCTCTCTCTCTCATGAGCGTGTGTATGTGCTCTCTCACTCTCTAAAATAATAAAAAAAAGTGTTTAAATATTTTTCTACTCTTGGCTTTTATGAGAAATTTTTTTAGTTCTCTCACCCCTGATTTCTCCTTTTCTGTCGACTGTCCTTGCTTTTCTTCCTTCTGGTCTAAATATGGGTTTCTCTTATGATTATGCCTTTATGGCTCCTCCTCCTCCTTTTTTTTCTCTCTCTCTAGTTCTGCACCCCCTCAAGTCTCCTCCTCCTCCTCCTCCTCCTCCTTTATCTCCTGTTGCTTTCATTGTATAATAAATATATAGAAAAACTTGTGATTAAAAAGACGTGTGCTCTAAACTATTGCCGATAATAAAGACACTATGAATTACATTAATGTGGAGTTTGCACAGTCCTAGTTGAATGAAACTTTTCCTTATAAGACTGTAGGACACGTAGAACACAAAGCTGACTGGCCCATCACTATAGATTCCTTATTTCTTCATTCCATAGTTCCTAGACATTTTTGGCAGAAGTGAAGAGCATGGGCTAGAGTACTTAGGTTTGAATGCCTGCTCTTCATTTAGCTACTATTTGCCCTTGGGTATTTGATTAACCTCCATGTCCCTCAGTTTCCCTATCCCTAGAGTGTCAATATTATTTTCCTATAGGGTTATGGTTTTTGTACATCAAGCTCTTAGGGTTTGGCACATGTAAGAAATCAAATGTTATTATTTTTTATAAGCTATATTTTCTATAGATATCTTTTTTATAGCAATCTTCTGTGGTAAAATCTTTACTGATTCTCTCTTCTTTAGAATTAATCTGAAATCCTAATCTGATAATATGATGATCACTTTCCATTATAATATCTATTTTTCTAGTAGGTCCTATATTCATGGCCAATTTCTGTTTGGTGGGATTAGGAGCAACCTGACAGTGTGGTATGTATCTTACCCATTTTTGTATTCCTAGAATGGCAGGCCTGGCATATTCTGTTCACTTAGTAAATATTTGGAGGGCATGGATATGAATGCTATTTTCTCTCTTACCTCCATGCATTTGCTGTGTTTTTATCAGTGGTGAAGCTACTACATTTTTTTCTGCCACTTGAAATCATTCCTTTGCTTTTCATTTCTTCATGAAACTTAAAAAGAAATCTCCTCAGTGAAATTCCATAAAACATTTTGGGGATCATTTCTTTATGGCCCTCATCATAGTTATGTACAGTCTTGGCCTTTACTTTCTACTCCTTCAGGACTGGATTGCATCTCCTTAGCTAGTGAGTCACTTTCAACCTTTCAATACCAAGATTTTGAGATTTTTTGTGTCTCTTATAATAACTTATCTATTGTAGGTTTTCTATAAGTATTTGCTCTTCCTGAAGGGGAATAAATATCTCCTCCCCTGTTTGCTCATCATTGTTTGTACTTTTGCATATAATGTTTACTACCGATTCCTTATACAGTTTAGAGTTAATTGCCTTATTTCTATCTTTGCCTCTTGAACCTTTGAGGAGTAAGTGATTGAGTTACTTATATTTGTGTTCTTTTGTTCCCTGACCTAGATATAGGTAAATTTTACTAAATCACTTGAATGAATTAATTTGTCAACTAGAAATTGATCTAATATATTTTTGGGTGAAATGATTCACGGAGGGGTTCCTGGGTGGCTTAGTGGGCTCAGCGTCTAACTCTTGGTTTCAGTTCAGTTCATCATCTCACAGTTTATAGTTTGAGCCCCGTGTCGGGCTCTGAGCTGACAGCGTGGAGCCTGCTTGGGAGTCTCTCTTTCCCTCTCTCTCTCTGTTCCTCCCCTGCTCATGCTCTCTCTCTCTCTCTCTCTCTCTAAAGAAAAGAAAAGAAAAGAAAAGAAAAGAAAAGAAAAGAAAAGATTCATGGAATGGTACAAAGTGTTAGTTGAACAATCTCTGGAGAAAATTCCTCTTTAGATGAAGGGATAGTGTTTCAGATATTCAGAAAAAGAATATCTGTAGATCTGTAGAAAATTAACTTATTCTTTCTATGTTTTTTGAATCTTTTTTGCCTATGAAATATTTACATTTTTTTCTAGACACATGCTTTGTGTGTTATGGGTCCATCTGAAAGAGTGGAAGTGCCGGTAATACTTTTGTCACTCAACTGAGAAATAAAGAGGAGACCAAGACACATGTGGTCAAATGCATACATATAATTATCTTTGGAAATGTGTACAGTATAGCAAGACTAAAGAAGAAGTAGTAAGAACCCACATCCATTTGTTTTTGTTTCTTTTCTTGTATTTTTGTTAAAATTGAAACGGTGAGAGAGGGTGATCACAATATATCAATATTCAGTTTTTCAGGATCTGTAAAAACAAAACAAAATACCATGAGCCATTAATTAAAAGTACACAAGCTCTTTCTTCTCCAATTTTTTAAAGTTTTTATTTAAATTCCAGTTATTTAACATATAGTATAGTATTAGCTTCAGGTGTACAATATAGTGACTCAACAATTCCATACAACGTCCAGGCTCATCACAAGTGCACTCCTTAATCCTCATCACCTATTTCACCTATCACCTTTCCTCTGGTAACCATCAGTTTGATCTCTATAGTTATGACTATTTCTTGTTTGCCTCTCTGTCTCTCCCCTGTCTTTGTCTTTTGTCCACGTATGAATGAAATCATGTGGCATTTGACTTTCTTTGACTGACTAATTTCACTTCGTGTAATACTGTCTAGCTCCATCCAGTTGTTTTAAAATAACTGAATGCTGGGAAGAACGTTAGAAGCTGGAACTTCAGAGTTAAATGGATATGAGTTTGAAGACTAATCTGCCATTTATACCTTGCGGTCTTTGGAAAGTCTCATAAATTCTCATAGCTTCAGTTTCCTCATCTCTAAAAAGCAGACAATGATATTAGCTTTACAGGGTTGCTATGAGTATTAAATGGGAATCAATACAAAGACTTTTTAGTGCAGTAACAGCCCTGGAACTATTCTAAGTGTTCTACAGTTGGTATCCATGATTATTATTTTTGTCACATAATAGGGATAATTCTCATTTCTATTTGTAATTAGGAGCACCTATATTCAGAAATAGGAGCAATATGTGATATTCTCCAATATCTTCAATATTTGTTAAGGATCATGTTATATCATGATGTGTATGTTTCAGTCAATATAGCAAGAGAGCTTTTCTATGGGTTGTGATTTAGTTTATATTTCTGTTCTCAAGGCTAATTGTAATATTTGCTAAAATATTTCATATATATATATTTTGTGTGCCTTATTAGAGTTGGTAGGTCCTGAAAGAAGGAGGGAGCATTCCTTTATGTCAAGTACACACTTTGTGGGGTTTAATAAACTTTTTTTTTTTTTTTTCGAGACAGAGAGAGACAGAGCATGAGCTGGGGAGGGGCAGAGAGAGAGGGAGACACAGAATCTGAAGGAGACTCCAGGCTCTGAGCTGTCAGCACAGAGCCTGACGCAGGGCTCGAACTCACGGACTATGAGATCATGACCTGAGCTGAAGTCAGACGCTTCACCAATTGAACCACCCAGGCGCCCCAGATTTAATAAACTTTGAAGTATACACTAACTTTTATTTACAAAAGCCCTAATTATAAGTGATTATTTCAGGGAAATAAAACACATTTTAGCACTGGAAACAGAAGGTCAAAATACATATTAGTGATCTTTCAAAATCTTTCTTTCTTTTGTAGGAATCCACTAGCATTGCGTTTACAGATATAACCTATCAACTCAAGGAAACCAAATTTAGTTTTTGAAATAAAAAAGTATTAAGAGTTTTTAATCCATATGGCAGAGTTAAAAACTAGTTTTCTTTTGTTTTTAAATATGAAATTCATTATCAAATTGGTTTCCATACAACACCCAGTGCTCATCCCAACAGGTGCCCTCCTCAATACCCATCACCCACCCACCCCTCCCTCCCACCCCCCATAAACCCTCAGTTTGTTCTTAGTTTTTAGGAGTCTCTTATGTTTTGGCTCCCTCTCTCTCTAACCATTTTTTTTTCCTTCCCCTCCCCCATGGTCTTCTGTTAAGTTTCTCAGGATCCACGTAGGAGTGAAAACATATGGAATCTGTCCTTCTCTGTATGACTTATTTCACTTTGCATAACACTTTCCAGTTCCATCCACGTTGCCACAAAAGGCCATATTTCATTCTTTCTCATTGCCATGTCGTTTTCTTTTTATTTCTTTTGATGTGGGAAAAACCCACCTGCCCTTATTTAGACACATCGTAAAGTTACTCATTTAGTTAGAAAACATTTTGGAAAGTATTGTTTACCTTGATTTGCCTTGGTCTCCTTGTGGTTTGGTACGTTTGTAATCTTGGACTGTTGTGGAATTTACTGAATTACTTGTTGCTGGTTGACAGTAGTAGGGTTAGCTGCTGGGGCAGTGGTAGTGCCAGCCACAGGGGCATTGGTGATGTCTTCAGGTTGGGGGGTGTTGGGAGCCGTGGTGGTGGATGTCACGCCTGCAGTTTTTCCCGCAGAAACAGTGGCAGTGGTGGTGTTGGCAGCAGCAGTGGCGGTGGTATAAATTAGGATTGGGGCAGCACTAGAAGGGGCTGATGGTGCTTGAGGATTTACAGTGTTCTCAGGTGGTGATATAGGTCTGGGTGGTGGACCAGGTGGGCTTTGGTGATGGTGGGGGTAGTGAGGGGGATGGCGACCTCTGTGGGGTTCATGACGACCGTGGTGACCATATGGACTTCCAGGAGCTGTTTCAGATTTTGCAAAATATCCTCTTGACAGCTTAGAACTTAATTGTTTAAGTAGTTTTAAATGCTCTTCGGAACTTTCACTAAACTTAAGAGAGAATATGAAACACAATTGTTTTATAAACAGGTGAGATGCATAAACCTGAACTCAGGCTTTAAAAATATGTCTATATTATCACTGAAATTTGGGTAAATATTCTAACTTCATTCCTTAAGTAATTTGATTGGTGTTCCTACCAAGTAGAGGGTTTTGAGTTATGACGTTTTGTGAAATATAAAATAAACTGTATCTCTGCTATTCTTAAAGCCTGGTAGTTTATTATAGATTTTCCCAACATGTGATCCATTATAGCCAAAATGTTGAAAAAATTTTGGTGGTCAAATGACTGTGGAAAAGATTTGGGTAAACACATTTCTTTACTATAGGATTTATTAGAGTTATTAATATAATATGCTATGAATATTTAGCATATCCAAGGGATATGTAATATTTCCCAAACTTACTTTATCATGGAAGTGTGTGTATGTGTGTGTGTGTGTGTATCATTTATTCATACTAGTGTTTTAGTGTTTCATGGAGACCCTTTTGGGACATGCTGTTCTGATTTTTATCCTAGAAAATAACATAATGCACTTTATTGCTCTGAATAGAGAATAAAAGGAAACTATGGAAGCTTTGCATTGCTCTGTGTTCATAGACCCCAAATGTGAGATTGATAGAGCATTCCATGAGTTCACTCACTTGCACAGAATTGCAGACATTAAGAGTTGGAAGTACCTTAGATCACGCAGTGCATACCTACCCAGTGAAAACCTCATTATAGCAAGGCCAGGGACAAATTTAATTGTCTTTAGTTACATGGGCTTTTAACCTGATATTCCCTTCAGACTTCCATTTAAACCCTTCTCATTTTGTCTTCACAGGCAGAAGTTGATTCTTGGGATTCTAAATATGACACTCCTCATGCCTCTTCATGAAACATTAGTTGCCAAAGTGAATAAATTCTAAGAAATAGTTGGGCACTTGACTTTATGATGAAGGAGAAATAAGTTGCCAAAATTATCATAAACTTTCAAGGTAGGTCTAGAATTTTTTTCTAAATATCAGCACAATTTGTGTCACTAAACCTAGACATTGTTTATTCCACTGTTTGTCCTGCATTAGAAGCAGGAGAATGTTTTGGATTTTAAGGATTCATTTAGGGTACTTGTCCTAGAAGGGGCAAAAGGGAGAGCAGGGGATGTAACGGGATGATGTGACAGTATTTTCAGGTAACACACCCTGCCATGCAGCCCACTTCCACTGGGACACAAAATGGGGATTATGAGAATTTAAAAAAATGGCAGAGAGTGGAAACAGGGATTTGTGATTTGGAAAAGTCTTTCCAGTTGATTCTGAATTTTTTTTCCCCATGAAAAACCATTGTTTTTGAGGAAAAAAACCTAGGTTTTTGCATTTTTAGGATCATAGGAAATGTTCCCTACTAAAAAAAAAATTAATATTTATAAAGAGAAAGACATTTACATTGAACAAACAAATGTAGATAGGTTTTGGTACTGAAGTCTAGGTGAACTTTGCTTTTTATGTGCTAAGTTGTTCTGCTTCCACTGCAGATTTATATGTATCAAAGAGGCAGGCAACTGGAGGCAAGGTTTCGGTGTTCACAGAACTATTTCTGCTGAAGGACTCTCTTAGGTTGGGAATAAAAGAAAATATTTGCACCTTATCAACTCTTCAGACATAACTGACTTTTGATTATGAATGAAAATATAAAAAGATAACTAGCAATATAAACAAAACTTACCCTGAAGCTTTTCCGCTTATGTGCACCAGCTGGCTAAATGGAAATAGAGAATACAAATGTATATAAAAAAAATTAGACCCAGAGCATATATGGTATTTCAAGAATACTGATTGTAAGTTGTTTGAGGGTAATATGTGGTTGGGTTAGGTGGATAGAATGGAGTACAGTTTTAGAATTTTGAGTGTCATTGTTAAATGTGAGTGACCTTGTAATAGTTTAGAGCACACAGTTCATAGGATAAGGACAATCAGTTTTTCTGGAGGTCTTTAGGCAGAAGTGCTCCTTCCCTCTACATTCTCATGGATTGTTGCCAACCAGTCTGTAGTTTACAGGTAGTGCAAGATTTGGCTCCTTTCATCATAATAGCTACCGTTTACTCAGGTGCCAAGCCTGGGGACCACTACAGTATCTTTATAAACTTGACATAAGGAAAAATCAGCCTGTCTTTTTGGGAGAGAAAGTGGGTGATCCAAAGAGCTCTGGAATAAGGTTTTTCACTGGATGGAAATTCCTCGCTGTTACATTTTAGCATGGAACAACAGGGAAGAGGCACTGTGTTAGCAGTGCCCGTAAGACATTGGTTGTTCATGAAATGATACTGGATTAGGTTTGCAGCAATAAGCCTTAGACAGTGTAACCTACCCTTTAGATAATGTAATGTAGGTGCAAGCTTACTGTAAACAAACCTAAAACTGTTAAGGGGATAGCAAGCACTTGCTTTTGATTGGAGTTATATATCATGTCTAGAATTTCGTAATTTTTTTTTATCCATGTGAAATCCCTTATATGGTTAGAAATGTATTTTATAGTGTTCCCTATAATCAGATTTCTTCTTCAGACATCCTTCTTTTTGAGGTGCTTACCAAAGACTAAATGTTATTCAGGAATGCTATTGCAGAAGTGGAATCAGAATACATAATTTAAAATCATAACACTACAATATCCTACTTACACATGTTGGCAATTCTAAAGACTAAAAATGTGTGGAAAAAAATAAAAATGTTGATTGAATCTGAAGGTCAACAAAAAGGTTACAAAGAAAGTTAAATTAAGATCTTAGGCAAAAATAAAATTAAACAAGGTTTGTGTGGATTAAAGTTAGGTTAACATAAAACAATGAACTGAATGTACACCTTATGATTAAGAACTAAATAAGGAAATTAACACAGGTGAGGATATGTGATATTTACCGAGAAGCAAGCAGTGACAATCAAGATGGCACCGATCCAAATGAGAGCCTTCATTTTGTCTTAGGGTCTTCTAGAAGCAGGCAGCAAAAGGTGATGCTTTATTGGTAGAAGAATAAAAAAATATCATTTTGTTTTTGCTAAATTTTAACCAAAGGAAAAACATTTATATATGTCAAAGCATGTCTATGGCATATGTTATATATACGGTATAATAAAAAATTATCAAATTTATAAGAAGAATAGTCCAACAAATATGTGCAAAGTTTACGAATAAGGAATTACCATGGCAATACCAATATAGATAAAAATGTAGACAGAAGTTAACCCTTGTCTTACTGTCAAGAAAACATAGAGAACTTATTTTTTGAGCTACTATTTTATAATTACTGAAGAGTTATTTGAGAACCTAAAACCAAATTATGATCAAGACGGTGAAGTTGATATCTTTGCACACAGCCATTGGTTCTATTAACTGAGATAATTTTTTTGAAAAACAGTATGGAAATATGCAAAAGATGAAAATGTTTGTATCTTTAACCTAAATAATCTGTCTTCAGAATGATCTTTAGTAAATTAACCAATAGGAAAAAATTTAAATCATTTTAATGTTACTTATGGGTAAGAAAACTTGGATACTGATAATCATGAAGACTTTATAGAAATTTAAAAAATGCTTGTTATAATAAGTGAAAAGTTTAACTACCATACTGTATGTAAATTATTCAAATAACACAAGTGAAAAGGTTAAATAGCACACTGTATAAATTATTCAAATGGATAAGAGAGGAAATGTAAATGAAGGATAAAATAAGTGTGATATGATGGTTTAATATGTATGTGTATTTTCCGTTATTAAAATTTTACAGTGTTTTGTTGGTTTTATAATTTAAACACATAAAAGAAATCAAGAAATTGCCATTAAAATAATCTTCTGGCTCTGATTTTGACTTTACCTACTTACATAGACTTACATAGACTTTACATACTTGCATAGACTTTAGACAAAAAAATTTTAACATTAATTTATAACTTAAAAATATGACAAGCAGAAATGAGATATTCATATTAATATTGCCGTTAGTATTATTTTTATTATTCATGAGTAACTTTTAGAAATTTGACATTTCTGCTAAATCTTTTATTTTCTTTTGATATGATCATTATTTCTAGATTCTCCTATTGATAGCAAATGCAAAAAAACCAAATCCACCAAATCCAAACCTCTCCAATTGAAGTTCTTTGAGGTCTATTATAAAGTTATCTCTTCTTGGGGAACTTGGGTAGCTCAGTTGGTTGGGTGTCTGACTCTTGATCTCAGCTCAGGTCATGATCTCAAGGTTTGTGAGTTCCAGCCCCTCCTTGGGCTCTGGGCTGACAGTACAGAGCCTGCTTGAAATTCTGTCTCTTCTTCTCTGTCTGCCTCTCTCCTGCTCTCTCTCTCTCTCTCTCTCTCTCTCTAGATAAATAAATAAACTTAAAAAAAGTTATGTTTTCTTCATAACTTTACATTTATATATCATACTTCAGTAATGAATCATATATATATTTTTTGTCACTATCCATTTAACTAATTCTTCTCCCAAAGAAGAAAAGTAGCTACGTAGAGGAATCAGTGACTAATTGTTTATGCTTACAAAATCTCATGTTCAAATGTGACCACTTTTCTAATCTTTAAGTTACTGCTTTAAAGACAAGATAGCCGTTGGAGTGCCTGGGTGACTCAGTTGGTTAAACGTCCAACTGCGACTCAGGTCATGATCTCATGGTTCCTGAGTCTGAACACTAGCTGGGACTCTGTGCTGAGAGCTCAGAGCCTGGAGACTGTTTCAGATTCTGTGTCTCCCTCTCTCCCTGCCCCTCCCCCACTTGCTCTCTATCTTTCTGTCTCTCTCAAAAATAAATAAACATTAAAAAAAAAAAAAAGAAACCATGATAGCCACAACCCAATTGATGGAGAATTACTACTATCTTTAGCAATGATTTTATTAAGTAGGACATCTCCTTTTGATTATAAGGGAAAGATCACTGGATCAATAGTCATTGGAATTGAGCTTCAGTTGTCAAACCCTGGTCACATTGTTTAACCTATCTGAGGTCCAGTTTCTGCTTTTAAAATGGAGTCATTAATTTATGATGAAATTGTCACAACTCAATAAACCCAAGAATAAGAATTGAAAACCAAATTAATAAGTGTATCTCCATATGTGAAACAGTCACAATCTCAAGTAAAATATAAGGAGCATTTAGATATTTACCTGCCTTTCCCTTTGTAATAAGAGATAAATAGAATGGAAACATTCAATTGATAAAAATTAAAAAAGGCAGGCCCATTGATTTCTTGCAAAATTAGTAAAATATAATATATATACATATATATGTACATACATATATAATGTGTGTGTGTATATATATATATATTTATACACACACACACACACACACACACATATATGTTCATGCCACTGAAAACAGTTTTGTTATTGTAGGTACAAAATTATAATATGGATTCATGTCTAAAAAAGGAATCATTTTAAAACTGGGATTCCAGAGGACAAGCTATTTTTTTTATTATTTTTTACTGAAATTGTTAACATTTTATTAATGTATAAGTGACTAGAACCTATAGATTGACGATTTATTAAAGCAACTCAATTTATTTTCTATTTATCACATTTTCTTTCATTTTTAAAAAATTTTTTTATCATGTTCATTATTTTTTTTTTTTTAATTTTTTTTTTTCAACGTTTTTTATTTATTTTTGCGACAGAGAGAGACAGAGCATGAACGGGGGAGGGGCAGAGAGAGAGGGAGACACAGAATCTGAAACAGGCTCCAGGCTCCGA
Source organism: Panthera onca (assembly GCF_046562875.1). Taxonomy (NCBI): domain Eukaryota; kingdom Metazoa; phylum Chordata; class Mammalia; order Carnivora; family Felidae; genus Panthera; species Panthera onca. The sequence continues at coordinate 56,634,034 of NC_138342.1, read as the reverse complement.
GCCATCAGCCCAGAGCCCGACGCGGGGCTCGAACTCACGGACCGCGAGATCGTGACCTGAGCTGAAGTCGGACGCTTAACCGACTGCGCCACCCAGGCGCCCCTCATGTTCATTATTTTGAGAGAGAGAGAGAGAGAGAGACAGAGTGCGAAAGGGGGTGGGGGCAGAGAGAGAGGAGACACAGAATCCAAAGCAGGCTCCAAGCTCTGAGCGTCAGTGTAGAGCCCTACACGGGGTTGGAACCCACAAGCCGTGAGATCGTGACCTGAACCGAAGTCAGACACTCAGCTGACTGAGCTACCCAGGCTCCCCTATCATATTTTCTTTCAAATGCATTGTCTATTAGGATTATATGGAAAACAGTTTGAGATATGGAAAATGATGATTATAATAATTAGAAACAAGATATAATCAAAATCTAAGGAAAACTGATTTAAGTCTTCGAAATTTTAAAAATGATACCATAACAAGGGATCCTCTTTCTGCCTGTCCAGCAATGTCAGCCTTACCTCAGGTTTTGAAGTCTGGAAGCTTGGAGAAAGAGTGCAAGTAATTCATGCCTTATAAAGGATTTTCCCCCCTCTCTATTATCCTTTCTATTTTGTTCCTATCAAACATTATTATTATTATTATTATTTTAGCATTTGCTTCGGGGCTAATCCAAATTTTTCCTGAAGCAAAAAATGGAGTGTTATAATCTTCAAAAGCTGACATTTCTCCTTCTCCTTTTTTTTGGAAACATCACGGCTGATTAACTGTGCATCAGAAAAATTGAAGGCTTATTCTTCATAATTTAAATATAATGCTCTGAGGCAATTTCTTTCCTTTATTTCAGATAGTGTTTTCTCAAATAACTTGACATTTTAGTAACAAAGCAGTAATTATTGAAACTTGAATATAAACCCTAGGTCTGTGAACACTTTCATAATTAAGACTGCTGTTTATATTTGCCTTACTATTGTGTGATAATGTTGTGGACTCTGATCTGGCAGAAAGTATTTGAAGATGGTCGCTTCTTTTGTGTTCATCTTTAGCTTTGTAGGATAAAGTACTTCATTCCTGAAAGTTAATTTTTAGAGATTCTAACATGAGCTCAACTTTAAACATTAGTAACTATAGGGTAGCTGCAAACACGGCATTCTTTTCTTACCTTTTCTGGACATAAAAATGAGAAAAAGGTAGTTAGTGAACCATTTTGACACCACTTAACATGCTGGCATTAAGATTAATAATTCCTTAATTAAATTGTCAAGTAAGATATGTTGTGTGCCACAGTAATTATCTTGCTCAGAAGAAATGTACCAGTTAGTAAATAATACAAAATGTGAGCATTATAGTAAGTTGACATTTGCTTTCATGTAAGTTTTACTTACTTGAAAATGTCATACATCATGACAAAGATAGGTAAACATCATGTACTTACACATGAATGGTCTACTGGTGGGTAATGGGATTTGTAATAGTTTTCTTTCAAGTTAGAAGTTAACAATTGTATGTTTTCTGGGCATTAATTTACCCAGTGATGAATTGAAGGTCAAGTGAGAACCTCCAGACTTTTTCTCCTAACAGTGAATTTGAGGGCACTGGACACACTGTCTCCTTGGTTATTGGTTTTTCAGTTTGTTTACATGATAGATCTATATTATATCTATCTATCTATCTATCTATCTATCTATCGATAGATACAGATATAGATATATTTTAAGGATAGCTTATTACAATGAAGGCAACCTAAAATCCAAATCAAGATGCAGACCTAGATCTGTGTGCTTTTACATAGAATATACTTTTGCATATGAAGAAACTGTGACTTGAGAAAATAGCTAGGTCATAGTTTTAACAGCCAATATTTTAACCCAAATTTGTTGATCTTTACAGCTTTTACTTTTCCCTGCAGCAAGATATTTTTAAGTATGTTTGACTTCTGTTAGGAAAATTTTTGATTAACTATGATACTGAATAAGCTATGGACAGAGAATTATCTTAGGCATTTTTGTGTCTTTATCAACTGATAGATTTTCTGGCAAAAATTTAGGTGATAAATAGTGTTTTTGACCAAGTTAATAGATATCATGAACTTCCTTTCCTTTTCTGATTTTGTTGTAAATTATATCTAATCCAAAATTCTGCAGAATGAGAGGGGCGCCTGGGTGGCTCAGTCATTAAGCGTCAGACTCTTGGTTTCTGCTCAGGTCACGATCTCATGGTTTGTGAGTTCAAGTCCCACGTTGGATTCTATGCAGACAGTGCAGAGCCTGCTTAGGATTCTCTCTCCCTCTCTCTGTTCCTCTTCCTCTCCCCCTCCCTTGCTGTCTCTCTGTCTCTGTCTCTGTCTCTCTCAAATGAATATGACTAACAAAAAATGAAAATAAAAACAATTCTGTAGAGTGAGAGAAAATGTGAGGATTTCAACTTATAGGATGCTTGTTCTCATTAAAGAGAGGCAGCCAACTTGGTTAAGAACAACTACCAATTGGAGCTCATACTCGAGCTTTCATCTTTCTACCTAAAATTTTCATGTTGAAGTGTCTGTGTAGTTAAGGCTGTGCTCATTTTATTACCATTCTGATTGATGGTACAAATGGAATACATTCATATTGATAATTGATACTGATAATTATTCTTACTGATTCCTACTCTAGTTTCTCCTCTCTCTACTTCTTGCTTCCTCTACATACCCAATCCAACTTTTACATTTCCACTAAAATAATCTTTCTAAAACACAATTAACATATTAGCCCCTTAAAACTTTTGATGTTTTCCATTTTCTACAATAGCATCTCTCAACCCATGTTATATAGAGCATTATCTCCTAAGTCTATTTAAAGTTTTTAATTTTTTTTATTTTGAGAGAGACAGAGAGTGTGAACAGGGGAGGGGCAGAGAGAAGGAGAGAGAGAGAATCCCCAGAAGGCTTCATACTGTCTGTGGGGAGCCTGATGTGGGGCTTGAACTCATGAACTGAACCATGAGATCATGACCTGAGCCGAAATCAAGAGTCAGATGCTTAACCGACTGAGCCACCCAGGCGCCCCAGTTCCTAGGGATATTTACTGGAGCTCCTTGAAAATACAGCTCAATGAACACTTCATATACATATTCTCATTTAAAGACTCCAGGATATTCACCCCAACATTTTAGCAATGCATTTTACCTTAGAAGTCTTTTTAGCTCCTGCAAAAAAAAAAAAAAAAAAAAAAAGCCATTAATTCCTGTGAAACTAGCTCAGGAATGAGTTGTTATGTGAAATTTTAAGTCTAAGTTGTTAACACATGGTGTGATGGCTAATTTTATGTTAATTTGCCTAGGTTATGGTGACTGTTTGTCGAATACTAGTCTAGATGTTTCTGTGAAGGTATTTTATGGATGTGACTAACGTTTATGATCCGTTGACTTTAACTAAAGCTGATTACCGTCCCTAATGTGGATGAGCCTCATTTTATCAGTCAAAGGCATTAAGAGCAAAGACTGAAGTTTCCTAAAAAAGAAGGAATTCTGCCTAGAGACTGAAACAGGGAATCTGTGTCAGAGGTTCCAGCCTGCAGTATTGCTCTGTGGGTTTTGGACCCAAGATTGTAACATCAACTCAACCTGAATTTCTAGCCTGCCAGCTAGTGTTGTGGGTTTCAAACTGCACAGTCTCCACAATTACATGAGCGAATTTTTAAAAATTTTCTGCATACATCCATACATCTATCCATCCATCTATCCATCAATCATTGGTTCTGTTTCTCTGGAGAATCTGACCAATACACATAGTCTGACACAGTTCGATTATTTTTGCTTTTGTGAGGCTATAATATCAGGTACAACTTGGTTTATATGTTACCATTCTCTCTCAGATTCTCTGTGCTCTAAACTTACTTGAGTATTATTGAGCCCACCAAGTACAGTTGAAACTTGAACAATGTGCGGGTTAGGGGTCCCAGCATCCTACATAGTCGAAAATCCATGTATAACTTTGACTCCCCCCAAACTTAACTGCTAATAACCTACTGGTGAAGTCTTACTGATAATATAATCAGTCTATTGACACATATTTTGTATGTTACATGTATGATATACTGTATTCTTACAATAAACTAGACCAAATAAAATGTTATTAAGGAAATCATAAGGAAGAGAAAATACATTTATAATACTGTACTGTATTTACCAAAAAAAAAACCAAAACCAAAACAAAAACAAAAATAAACAAACCACTAACAACAAAAAAACCCCATGTAAATTGACCTGTGGAACTCAAACCTGTGTTATTCAAGGGTCAACTCTACTTTTATGCTTCTGGATTTTTGCCCTTGCCCTTCCTCCCCTCAGCTTGAACCCAGTAATCCCCTTCTTGTCCTGGTAAACTCATTATTTATTTCTGAGTATCCAGCTTATGCCATCTTTCCTCCAAGAGCATTCATAGCCTCATAAATGAAATCACTATTCACTCTTTCATTTAATTCATTCATTTAGTAGATGTTTATTGAGCATCTACTGTGTCCAAAGCTGTCAGAAGTGAGCAGTGGACAAGAGGGGTATGATCTCTTTTCTTAGAATGGGGTGATCAGCGCTGTTTATTCAGGACACTCTATGACTGTTGTTGTGGAGCCATTATTAATACTGTCTTCTTTCAGTCTCACAAGTAGTTTGGTTTTGATGATCAATTATGTGGTCTTCTTCATTATCAAACATACAGTTTAGTAAGGGAGACAAACTTTAAGCAGGTGTTGTGAGTTGAATTATGTCTTTCCCTTACCTCCAAATATGTTGGAGTCCTAACTCCCAGAACCTGATAACATGACCTTATTAAATTTGGGGTCTTTGAAGATGTAACAAAGTTAAGAGGAGGTCATGCTGGATTAAGGGTCTTAATCCGATGACTGGTATCTTTCTAAGTGGAGAGAAATTTGAACATGGAGACACACAAGAGAATATCATCTGATGAGGGAGGCAGAGATTGTAATGATGTGTTCATAAGCCAGAATGTCAAGGACAGCTAGCAACCACCAGAAGCTAGAAGAAGCAAGAAAAGATCTTCCCCTTGAAATTTCAGAGAGCAGAAGCCCTGCTCACACCTTGACTTCAGACTTCTAATCTTCAGAACCGTGAAGAGAATACATTTCTATTGTTTTAAGTCATCTAGTTTGTGGTAATTTATTTACAGCTTTCCTAGCAAATCAATACAACAGGTAACTTGAAAAATTATGTGTGTTACATAACGCAAGATATTTTGTGCTATGAGACAGTATGATGGGAAAATACAGAGGCCTATCTGGTTGGAGGAAATGGTATTTTGGGAATTTTAACAAGTGTCAGGAAGAGTATAGCATGTTTAGTGATACCGACACAAAACATAACTTGATGCTCTAAAGAAACCAATAGATCTATATAGGTAAGATTTAAGAGTATAAGTTGACAGTAGGATGTCGTGAGGCCGCATAGATTAGCAATGTCCTGATTGTGGAGAATGTGACAAATAAGAAAATGATTTTGGACTTTATTCTGAAGTTGGTGGAAAGTCACTAGAGCATGAAGCTGGAAGTGGCATGATACATTTGTGATATAAAATGATATTCTTGCTTGATAAAACTTGGAATAAAGAAGAGGCAATGGGAATGGAGGCAAGTGGATTCCTGAAGACCCCAGAGGTGAAAACTTTGTTTTTGTTGTTGCACGTGGGAAAAGGGAGAGGGGTGTGAAGGAGGAGTGCCAGTTTCCGGCTTGGACAACTGTGCAGATGGTATCTTTTGTTTGAGATAGAAAATATTAGAAGAGAAAAATGAAGGAAGGGGAATGCCAGTTTCAATTTAGACTTCTGTTATCTTTGAAGTGTATGTGAAAAATGCAAAAGAACATACCAGTGGTATTGTGGAAATAGACTGCAGACTCAAAGTTTAGTTCATGTATCATTTATTTGCTTCTAATCTGCAACAGGTGGAAGAATTGGGTAATGCACATATATTTAACACATACTGGTCCAGTTCCCCAGTCTTCTTGGTACCTCGAAGTTACAAATGTTCTTTAATGTATCCTTATGTAGAACATCTCTTTAGGAGAACTTTATGGTCAGGGTCATTTCATTTTGAAACTGGTTCTCTCTCTCTCTCTCTCTCTCTCTCATTCCCTTTCTCTCTCCCTGTTTGTCTCTCATATTGGATCAGGAATTCCTTAAGACATGAAAAATAGGTTTATGGCAGAGGGTAGGAGGAGCTGTGGGTAAGGGTTACAGTGAGGCTTGTGAATATATGAGGGTTTGAACAGGGGTTACGTTAGGACAGAGAGGAACTTTGGACAGAGGTATCTTGTGTCAAAGCAAACTATGAATAGGATATCTTGTGACTTAGGAGAATCTTTTATCAAATACAATAAAGTATAAGCGATATTATTGAAGAATATATATGGTGAGTGGGATACACAGGTTATTACATCTAGAGGTGGTTAGAGAAGCTAGTACTTGAGGTGAGTCATGAAAGATGATTAAATGTTTACCATGTGAAACTGCAGAGAATTCTGGGGACAGAGAGTATGAAGAATAAAGACACAGGAACTTGAAACTGTTTGTATTCTTAGTAGGATACTTCAGTTTTAACCAACAGAAAACTTCAACCCCAACTCATTTAACTAGAATGTAAAATGTATTGTCTCAGGTAGATAAGCAGACCAGGCTTATTATATGAAGGTTTGACATACGATGTGACTACAACTCAGTTCTTTATATTTTTTGGCTCTTATTTCTTCAGCGTTGGCTTTATTTTCAGCAGCATGCCTCTTTGTGATCCCTAGATGGCTCCAGAAGCTCCTTGCACTACATGTTTCCAGACTGACATTTCTTTCAGAAGTTTATTTTCCACAAATGTGTTCTCTTTGCTCTGATTGATTTATGTGCTTATTCTTGAATGACCATGGTAAGGTGTATGGGACACTGAGCAATTAGGTCTTTGATGGAATTGGGGGGGGGGTCTATCTCACTGAAACATGTGGAGGTAAAAGAGTTGTATTACAAATAAAATTTTATAGCAGGCAGGGGTTAGAAGCTAGGTCAAAAACAGTAATTGTCACTCACATTAAGGAAACTTTAATTCCTCACATTTCTTCATTTATAAACATTTATTGAGTACATACTGGGTGCTCTTCAGCTCAGTAGTCATGAATCCCAGCTGTCAGGGAGTATACATTTAGTATTTTGTATAGATAGAGTGTAGTGTGTGAAAGGAGGGCAGGAGAAGTAAAGGTGCGATGAGGAAAAAGGTGGGTGGAGGGAAATCATGTAGAGAGGCTTGTGTGCCTTGCTGAAGAGTTTGGACTTTATCATAAAGACAGTAAGTAAAGATAGCAAGTAAAGGGCTTTAGAAGAAAGATGAGGACTTCAGGGCATAATTAATTGGTGGGAAAGAAGACAAGAGGTGGATTGCCAGTTACGGGATTGAAGGCAGGCTTAAAGAAGGGAGTGGCAGTGGAAATAGAGAAAGAAGTAGGGTTATAAACTGAATGATTCATTCTTCAACAATTCACACAAAGCTGTGTGACCTTGGGCTTTAGAGTTCTACAGGTGTGGAGAGCTAAGCTTTGCCACTTACTGGCTTGGTTACCCTGGTCCAGTGGCTTTTCTGTTTTTACTTTGGTCATCAGTAAAATAAGACTATCTGAAATGGCCACCCACTGTATGCCCCAAACTTCTTTCTAGAATCATCACTATTTAGTACATTTGAGAATAAAGACTGTTTCACACTTATTCCTTAATTCCCTATCTTAGCTGTGGTCCTTAGGCTCACCAATTCCTTTATTCAAGAATAGCATTCAAGACCTTGTTTCTTTGAGATGTTTAATGAAATTTCAGGGTAAGGAGAAACTTTACTATGAAGGAGCACAATTTAAAATTGATTATTAAGTACCCATTTTTTGAAAAGTCTGATGTCCTCTGACCACCAATAATCTCACTAGCCACTGTATTTTTTTTTTTTTTTTTAATTATAAAGGTTTGCTTGACACACAACACTGGACACTCTTATTTCTGAACTCTAGCCAGTTGCCAACATGCTCTGTTCTTCCTGTCTTTGTCCAGTCCTATCTGTAAATTCCCATTATCTTGTCTTCTAGCACACATTATCTTTTTAATTGCTTAGCTGTTCTAGTCCAGCTTATGCCTCACTCTCTTTCAGTCAAAGGTAACACCAAACTATTTTTCCCTTCCTTCCTTCCTTCCTTCCTTCCTTCCTTCCTTCCTTCCTTCCTTCCCTTCTTCCTTTCTCTTTTTAGTGAAAGAGAGAGAGAGCGAGCATGTGTGAGTGGGGGAGAGGGGCATAGGGAGAGAAAGAATCCTAAGCAGGCTCCATGCTCAGTGCAGAGTCTGATGTGGGGCTTGATGTCATGTCAGGTCCACGACCTGAGCTGGAATCAAGAGTCAGACACTCAACTGACTGAGCCATCCAGGTACACCCTATTTTTTAAACAAAGCCCCTGAAAGAAACTATGGTTGCAGTTTATAAAATAATTATGCTTTCAGCTTGCTGCCTATCTCAATTCTAAAGTTGATTTGAGGAAAAAAAATGATTAAAACCTTAAATAGCTTTCAACAAGCACAAGAAACATTTGGTTCTTGGCTACTTTCTCAGTTTCAACTTGAAGTCTTTCTCAACTGACACATGTTCCAATCACGTGATCTGTTCATTTCCTTGAGAAACTTGGGCCATTTCTAGCCTCAGGGCTTCGGGCGTGTTGTGTCCTCAACTCTTCATATTTGTCAGTCTTTGTTTAAATCTCACTTTCTCAGAGACAACTTCCCTGGATCTAAACTTATGTGAAGTCTGCAGCTATAATCTCTTATTATTTTTGTTTGTAATACCCAACACAGTCTGTAGTTGGCATTGCTTCATATGTGATTGAGACTATTTGTTTAATATTTCTCTTTTCCAGTGGATTAATTTCCATGATGGTGGAGGCTTTGTCATTTGGTTCACTATAGCATCCACAAGAGGCTTTTGAGGTATTTGGACCATAGCAGGTACAGAATAAATATTTTATAAATGAAAAATGATGTTGACAATCATTCATCCCCCTGGTGTACACTTTATATTCTGGATTTCATGCATTTGTAAATGCACAAAAGCAGAGAATGAAATAATGCATTTAAACTTCATTTAGAAGTTTAGTGTGAATTTCCCTTTTCCCCTATGTGATTAAATCTTTTATAGACCATTTAAAAAATCCATACTATTGCTTTATATGGGTATACAGAAATGTAACCAGTTCCATGTCACCAGAATTTTAGATTATACTTTTAGTGTTTCTCTTTTATAAACATATAGAATCAAATGAATGCTGTTGCCAACATCCTTTTTTTGTAAAACTGTGAGAGCCAGGAGAGCATACTGATTAAGAGAGCATGAGCTATGAAGGACTGCCTGGTTTGAAGCCTTTACTACATAGTAACTATGAGGCTTGGGCATGTTATATAGATTTGCTGACTCAGTTTCTTTATCGGTAAAATGGGTATAATATTGTTCTTTCTTATAGGATTGTCATGAAAAGCCAGTGTTATTCTAAATGTGAACCCAACAAAACCTGTAATAACTGTCAGCTATTTTAAAGAAAATTTTAAGAAAGTTCTTAGTTGCGAAATAGGCCAAAAAGTTTAAATATTTTTAATACATGTTGCGTGTACTTTTAAACTGCCTCCCAGAAAGGGTGGAGAAATTTGCACTAGCCAACAATGAATCTTTAAAATTATCTTTGTCAATTGTCAAATGGATATATATACATATATATATATATATATTACAAAATGTATGTAATAGTTTCACTTTCTTTAAATACTATAATCATTGAGTTTTTCTTATGTTTACTGGCAATTTGTATTTCATGAATTATTTATCTCTACTGCTCATTTAAAATGCTTTCTTTTTAGGAGTTCTTCATAGAATAAGGATAGTAATCTTTTCACTGCCATGTATAATGCAATTATTTTTCCACAGTTATCATTTGCTTTTTGATTTTATGTTGATTTTCTTTTGTACAGAATTTTAGCTATTTATGGTATCAAATCTATGAATCTTCTTTTTTCCATTTCTTATATGCTTAAATTTTTTGGCTCCATTTGAATAAATATACATGTTTCCTTCTACACTTTTTTATGGTTTTATATTTAAGCTTCTTGTCCATGTAGAATTTATTTTAGATTGTGGTCTTAACACCGTCGCTTAATTTTTCTCAAATAGTCAACTGTCAAGGAAGGCTTAATTACTTATCATATTTCATGGTTTTGAAGTTCACTTTACCATGTAATAAATTTTTTAGTTAAAATGTGTTTCTGAGTTTTAACGTGCTACTGTAATTATGCTAGTCTGTATGTCCATCTAATGGTGTAAATCCCTCCTCCTCCCCCACCCCGAGTGTACCACTTACTATTTACCTACTGTTTTGACTTTGTTTTTCCTTTTTAAAAATATAATAAAATTATGAGCCTCTGTGTAATAATTCTGTCCTTGGTATCTGGACCTAAGCTGTTTTTTTTTTTTTTTTTGAATTTTTAAAAAGATGTTTATTTTTGAGAGAGAGAGAGAGACAGAGTGCGAGCGGGGAGGGGCAGAGAGAAAGAGAGGAAGACACAGAATCCGAAGCAGGCTCTAGGCTCTGAGCTGTCAGCATAGAGCCCCACGAAGGGCTCAGACTCACAAACTGCATGATTATGACCTGAGCCAAAGTTGGACACTTAACTGACTGAATCACTGAGATACCCCTAAGTTGTTCTTTAAACAAACAATGGACTTTAATTTTACAGCTGACCCTGGAATAGCACATGTTTGAACTGTGCAGGACCACTTATCTACGGATTTTTTATGGTATAGTATTGTAAGTGTATTTTCTCTTCCATGTGTTTTTTTTAAATAACATTTTCTTTTCTCTTGCCATACTTTATTGTATGAATGCAGCATATAACAGATACACAAAATATGCGCTAATTGATTATTTATATTATTGATAAGGATTCCAGTCAACAGTAGACTATTAGTAGCTTAGCTCTGGAGGACTCAAAAGTTACAGGTGGATTTCTGACTGGGAGAGGAATTTACCTCTCTTATCCCCGTGTCGTTCAAAGGTCAACTGTGCTTATATGTTTCTCGTAATTTCAGAATTCTGTACTGGAATATCAAACACATCTACACACAGTAAATCAGTTGCTGTCAAAAGATTTATTGAAGGAAAATCAGCAAGATGAAAACAGACCCATTTTAAAAGTCTGTGACAGAAAAAAAATGAAGATACATGTCCTTCAACTGCTAACCAAAAGCACAAGAAGAGTATGATATCAGTGATTAAGACCTGAAAAAATTGACAAAAATTCAGGAAAGAAATTTTACAGAAAGAAAATTAAATTAATTCATACATTTATACAAAATATTGCTTCTGACAAATTTACATGTTTATGAAATAATCATTTTTTCTTAGTTTGCGTCCAACACAAGCCAGGGACCCAATAAGATTTCTTACATTTCTTACAGGTGGGTGCTAAACAATTACTGAATAGTCTTAATTATTGCAAATATATTTTTTAATAGAAGAGAATCATTGGTTGCATGAAAAAAATCTGTTTAGAATTAACATTTCAAAACTTTTAATACTATAACAATTTTTTTGAGATAAGTTAATTCAATTCTCTTCAACTCACACTAAAATGTGCTATTCAGGGTTAAGTAAAGTGACATACATCATTAAATGTAGTAGGAAGTGAGCTTTCTTTATTGCTCTCTCTTCATATCCCTGAAGGCTGAGATTAAAGACTTTTATATTAAGGTAAATAGATAACTAAATTAAACCTTTTGATACAAGGGGAACTCTTGTATTTGAGTTTTTAAGTTTCCATAAATATATTCTACTGCATGACCTCTATTGCTAAACGTCTGCATTTTTCTGAGTCTAATACTTGCCTTAAATTCTCACATTCTTTAACTTAATAAGATTTTTGCTGAACAAACTTCTTAGATGTTAAAACTAGCTTTCCAGGCTATTACTCAAGTCTATGTGGCATATGTTTTGTTGCTTTCAAATCAGGAACTCATCTGGTTCTTCCTTCAGTAGCTTAAAGACACCCATTTCAGTAGTAAAAGCATCGTCCTCGTGGCTTAGGGCATCTAGATCAGAGGTAGTTCTTGAAAGTGGCTCACTGTCCTTAGTTACAGATTCCATTGTATTATTTTCAGACAGATCTTTTGTAGTAATAGATGAATCTTCCGTGAGGTTCACATCTACTGATGTAGGGACTACAAAGTCATATCTAGATTCAACAGCAGTAAGCAAAATGGGATGGTTCTCTGCTTCATTTGTAATATCTTTCTCCATCCAAACATTGACTTCATCCATAGACTCTTCATCAGTTATCAGAACATCTTCTGGGTTATCTTTGCACCTTTCAACAGTGGTAGTGAGCTCAAACACAGTGATGAACTTTTCCTCATCAGAATCTGTTAGTTTAGGCACAGCATTGGGGCCATCCTCTGGAATGTTGAGGTCAATTTCAGTCATTTTCTCTTCTGTAAGGGCAGCTATATCTGGAATAGTGGTGAAGTCTTTTTCAGTAGCAGAAGAGATTTCAGCCTCAGGAATAGACGAGGTAGTGATCTGGACAGCCTCATCAGCAGTGACATTGGATTTAACTGAGGAACTGTAATTGTTAACATCGGGTTCATCCTTCTTAGCTGGAAGGGCAGGGGTGTCCACAATGCTGGCGGTGCCATCCTTCAGTGTGCCAGAGACTTCAGAAGTTATAGAGACATATTCATTCCCTGGGCCAGTGGCATCCAAGAGAATATCTTCTTTTGCTATGTTAGTGGAAAAATCTATTAAAGAAACAGTAGCACTTGGTGATGAGATATTACCAATTTTCACTGGAATGAAGTTTTCAGTAATAGAGTCATTAGCCATGGAGTTTGTTGTGCCTATCAGACTAGTAATTTCTTTCTCCAGATGGGTTGATGACCTAATAAGATGAGACTCAGCATCATCTTCTGATTTTGGTTTTTCCTTCAGAGATGTAAACTTGTTGCCTGTTGTTGAAAAATCACTTTCTAGTGTATTGTCATTTACTGAAGTAATGTGGTCTCCTTCTGAGGTCATAGTTGTTTCTGATTTAGGAATAGTGTTGTCATCCCCAAATAAAATGGTTGCTTCAGTTGTTGTTTTGCTGCTTTCTGTTGGAGGATGAGAGCAAATTTTTGGCAAACCATCTTCAGCCATGGGACAAAATGGCACCATGCACACTCACAGGTCTTTCTCTGGGCCCAGTGGTTTCCCTAGGCAGGAGAGTGATGTTCATGATAGTGATTGAGGCATTGGTCATCATGGTGATTGTTGCATCAACCATAGAGCCAATGGCACTGGCTCTCCTTGGAGGTTGTTTCTGTGTCTGATTGGGCAACTGGTTTCAAGAGTATGGATATTAGATTAAAAGGCAGTAGAATCCTCTCTGATTATGAAATCAACATTCACAGCTGGATTTGTCTTCTTTTTGTTTATAAGGGATGTGCCTTCCAATATGGAGCTAGTGTCACTTGAAACAGACATAGCAGAGTCTGCCAGGTACTTTGTGGGTTGAGTGTCAGTGGGGAGAACTCTGGAAGCCATGAGATTATCAGCATTAGTTTCAAGTGGCCTGTCTTTCAAGTAAGTTAAAAGTATGTTTTTGAGGTGAAGTGTCTTCTCTTGAGATTTATGGTTATTTAAATGTCTAAAAACATTGATGGCAGTTTTGGCAATGAATGTAGCATGCAGAAGGTAATTAGGTAGCAAGGATTTCAATTAGTTTTCCTCTTCAGAGAGTGAATTCTCACTTTTTCAGTAAAGATAATAAGTAAGTAATATTTAGGGTTCTTGTAATTTTCTTCTTCATTACAATTCTTACTTTTTTTGTGAATTAACATGCTTAACAAGGACGATATCAGGTCTTGTAGATTTAATTTCTTCAGGAAATTTTTCTGTAGAGTGTGTTACTTCAACCTAATGCCAGGGAGTTGGCATTATATGTCAGAATTCACCGAGAAACAAAATCAAAGTGTGGAATAACTGTATTAGCCTTAAGAATTTTATCCTCAAATTTCAGAGGGAATGTTTCCTATAATGATGTTAGTTAATTCAACCATCGTCATTTTGTTACCATTCTTAATATTTAGCTATTTAGATGAAAGGAGATTATAGTCTGGTGTTAATATTTTCCCAGTGTTATTAGAAGAAAGAGAATTTTCAGACTCAGATACAACTAAATATGAAAAAGGGCAACAGTATCAGTCAGAGCAGTGGTTTCCATCTCAAGAGCAAATGCTTTCTCTTCATTAGATTTGGACTCAACCTCCAAGTTTACAGTGTCTTTTCTTAGTTGATTGGCCTGGTATAGACATATACATGACCACTCTCTGTAGAGCTATGATAGGTTTTAAGATGGGAATTTTTCATTTTAAAGACACAGGTAGCTTCTCCAGCGATGTTTTCGCTTCAAGGAGATGTCACTATGAAGGGTCTCAGTGTCTCTATTGACATAAGAAATGCTGTCAGCATCAGGGACAAGGAGGAAAGTCTTTTAAGTTAATGACAGGCATGGCTCTTTATTTCTAAGTCATTTTCAGTGGCAGGAAAGGAAATGAGAAGGTAAACCTATTCTCTGGGTTGATTAACTGGGTTGATTTAACCTCTACTCCACCCCCTCCCCCTTATCTAGTGTTTATGAGGTTTAATTCAGAATAAGCATGGTATAAACAGAAGATTGGTGTCTTTTTGGCAGGAATTCTTTTATTCTGTGTACAAAAAGTGGGAAAAAGGAAGTGTTAACTGTATAATTGCTAGAAGTCAGGTTGGAGTACTTACTATTTCTTATATTGAATAGAGTTAGAATAAGGAGCAAAATATTCATTTTTATAGGCATTTAGTTCCTGGTTAGAAATGTCAGGTGAAATGATACCATCTTTGCAGACACTAATTTGTCAAATAGTCTTTAATTTCAGGGATTACTCTTGTGCTCACATCAACTCTGCTTCTACTAATATAACTGTGAGGTGGGATCACATTGATTATAGCATACAAAGGCTTTTCTTGGCTATACAGAATATTATTACCATTATCTTGTTTTTTGTTTTTTTTTTAACCAATGACCTCTTTACATAGACACTTTACATGGTAAGTGTGTGTCATCTATCAAAGAGAAAGAAGCATATGGTGAAAATCCTGGTGGGACTGCTGGAATTTTAGCAATTTTGAGGGTGGAGCTGGAATCATCTGCTCTGGGGAACATAGGACACTCTTATTGGACCAACAGGTCATTACCACCAAAGATACTAGCTGACTTAAGGATAGAGGATCAGATTCTATAGGTGAGGTTCACTTTATCTGAATAGTACTTTCCTCTATTGTTGTAGTGTCTATTACACTAATGGAAACAGTTTGTCTTTTCTCAGAAGAGCATCAAGTTTATATTTAAGTAGCAATTTCTTCAGGTCCAGGATGAAAAAAAAACCCTTTTGTTAAGTGAAGAAAAAAAAAAAAAGGAAGTTGTTAGCAAAAGAGGGTGAGTTTGCAATAAGGCCTCAGGAATGTTATCTGACAGTTTAGGATTTTCAGTGATACTTGACTAGAAAGAGTCCTCAGATATAGACTTTGAAAATGCTGATGTCATACTGATGCCCACCATTAAGACTGTTTTTGTATGGAGAATATCTTCAGATCTATCAGATGAAATGTAATGTGCAATTTTAAAAGAATTAACTGAGACAAGTGGTGTCTCCTATGGACATTAGAATTCCTACTTTATTATTATTATTATTATTATTATTTATTATTATTATTTTAATTTTAATTAATTTATTAATTTTAATATAATTTATTGTCAAGTTGGCTAATATATAGTGTGTAAAATGTGCTCTTGGTTTTTGGGGTAGATTCCCATGGTTTATCACTTACATAAAACACCCAGTGCTCATCCCAACAAGTGCCCTCCTCAATGCCCATCACCCACTTTCCCTCTCCCCCACGCCCCCATCCACTGTCAGTTTGTTCTCTGTATTTAAGAGTCTCTTATGGTTTGCCTCCCACCCTCTCTGTTTGTAACTATTTTTTTCCCCTTTCCTTTCCTCATGGTCTTCTGTTAAGTTTCTCAAGATCCACATATAAGTGAAAACATATGAAATCTGTCTTTCTCTGCCTGACTTATTTCACTCAGCATAATACTCTCCAGTTCCATCCATGTTGCTACAAATGGCCAGATTTCATTCTTTCTCATTGCCAAGTAATATTCCATTGTATATATAAACCACATCTTCTTTATCCATTCATCAGTTGATGGATATTTAGTCTCTTTCCATAATTTGGCTATTGTTGAAACTGCTGCTATAAACATTGGGGTACAAGTGCCCCTATGCATCAGCACTCCTGTATCCTTTGGATAAATTCCTGATAGTGCTATTGCTGGGTTGCAGGGTAATTCTATTTTTAATTTTTTGAGGAACCTCCACACTGTTTTCCAGAGTGGCTGCACCAGTTTGCCTTCCCACCAAGAGTGCAAGAGGGTTCCCGTTTCTCCACATCCTCGCCAGCATCTGTTGTTTTCTGATTAGTTCATTTTTAGCTACTCTGACTGGTGTGAGGTGGTATCTCATTGTGGTTTTGATTTGTATTTTCCTGATGATGAGTGATGTTGAGCATCTTTTCATGTGTCTGTTGGCCATCTGGATGTCTTCTTTAGAGAAGTGTCTATTCATGTCTTCTGCCCATTTCTTCACTGGGTTATTTGTTTTTTGGGTGTGGAATTTGGTAAGTTCTTTATAGATTTTAGATACTAACCTTTTTTCCGATATGTCATTTGCAAATATCTTTTCTCATTCTGTCGGTTGCCTTTTAGTTTTGTTGGTTGTTTCTTTTGCAGTGCAGATGCTTTTTATCTTGATGAGGTCCCAATAGTTCATTTTTGCTTTTGTTTCCCTTGCCTCCAGAGACGTGTTGATTAAGAAGTCGCAGCTGCGGCCAAGATCAAAGACGTTGTTGCCTGCTTGCTCCTCTAGGGTTTTGATGGTTTCCTGTCTCACATTTAGGTCTTTCATCCATTTTGAATTTATTTTTGTGTATGGTATAAGAAAGTGGTCTAGTTTCATTCTTCTGCATGTTGCTGTCCAGTTTTTCCAGCACCACTTGCTGAAGAGACTGTCTTTATTCCATTGGATTTTCTTTCCTGCTTTGCCAAAGATTAGTTGGCCATACATTTGTGGGTCCAATTCTGGGTCCTCTATTCTATTCCATTGGTCTATGTGTCTGTTTTTGTGCCAATACCATACTGTCTTGATGATTACACCTCTGTAGTAGAGGCTAAAGTCTGGGATTGTGATGCCTCCCACTTTGGTCTTATTCTTCAAAATTACTTTGGCTATTAGGGGTCTTTTGTGGTTCCATACAAATTTTAGGATTGCTTGTTCTAGCTTCAAGAAGAATGCTGGTGCAATTTTGATTGGGATCGCATTGAATGTGTACATTAGAATTCCTACTTTAAAAAGAGTCTGTGTATCTTCAGATTTTGTAAATTTATTGGAGAAAATAGAGTTATTGATCTTAGTTGAGGTGATTATCATCATTGTTGGAATGTAGCTGCTGAGGAAGTTTCAGGTTCAATATCTTCATTCATGAGAGAATTCTCAGCTTCAGAAACAGGGAGGTGAGAGGAACAGTTATATCTTGAGATTTGGTTATAGCAACATCCACATTTTTGGCCTCTTCCCCTCCAGTGATTGGAATGCTGGGTGCATGAGTAAAGAAATTGTAATTGAAGGATGTGTTGGCCTGTGGTGTCACTATTTTTGTTGTTGTTGTTGTTGTTGTTGTTTTTGTTGTTGTTGTTGTTGTTTCCAAGGAAGATGGTGTAGATAGCAGGGTTAGATATGACCCTCATTTCTGCTTTGTTGTTTGTAGGCTTCTCAGGGATACCCTTTGGAGTAATTGTTCCTGTGACTGAAGAATATCAGCACTAAAGAAAGTGTTTCCTTCAACTTCTTTGTTAGCTTGTGGTACAATAGAAATTGAAACCTAAATAATATATATTTTTTATCTTGACAATGGATTAATGTGTATCATTTGTGCTTTCTGAAGTTTGAAGTTCAGTATGTGTTGCTCTGAAATTGGCTAATTTAATTCCAACTGAGAATTTCCTTCTACCATGGAAATGATTTCTGTGTAAGATAAAGATTTTTCATCAGTAGGAATAGTGGTAATTACTTCTGTTAGCAAGTTTGAGTTCCCAGTAATGAACTCAAGGACCTGACCCTGAGGACCAGATCCATCTGGGAGGGAATCCTTTGGCATGTGACAGCTTGAGTAAGCTGCTACAGGGACACGGTCAGAATCCTCGTTCACTGATTTATTATCAGCAATGACATTTTTATTCACAAGGTAAGGCTTTAGGTCAGCATCTTTTAGAGAGTTTGTTTCCACCTGAATAACTGGATCATTTCCTATTCTATTTACATCTGTAAGGTGATTCAGTTCAGCTGTGTCTTTCACTGCAGAAGCTTTAGTTATTTTCCTTGTGTAATAGAAATTTGGTTTACTATATTCATTAGGAAAAAGAGAAGAAAACTTGGTGGTTGTTTTCTTGGGTTCAGCATTTTGATCACGAAATTCATCAGTACCAAAAATTTTGCTCTTGGTGACAACAGTAGCAGATGTGCTAGGTTTGACATTAGCCATGTTGTCTGAAGAACCTGTGGAATCAGCTTGGAGGACAGTATAGACCAAGGGGACTATTTGACTTTTAGTATTTTTTCCTTTTGAGACAATGCCTTTATTGAAGTAATGTGAGTCTATAGACACAGGCTCTGATATTAACACTGTTGGGTAGTAGAGGTTTGTGCCTTTTATAAGTTTGGGAGATGCGGTTTCTTTAGTAGGGACTTTAGAAGTTACGATGAGAATTTCAGGTAGTCCCATATATGCAAGTTTTAGAGACCTGACATTCCCCGATGATGGAAGGCTATAATGGTCAATGTTATTTTTGTTCTTAGTAGAAGTAGCAGGAGCATTTTGCATGTTGGCAGACATCTTTTTCAAAGGATAAAAGAAAGTAAGAGCCGTCTTGATTGCATCTTCTTTGTTTTCTTTCACATTGGAGATGCCATCACTGGAAGGCTGAGCTGAAGGAAAATTACTAAACCTTGAATCATATACTGTAGCTATACCTGTTTGATCTTCAGTAAAGTCAGATATACTGGATGTGGTAGTGTCTCCTCTCTGGGATGTAAATGTTTTATAAATGATAGGTGCTATGTGTCTCCTGAGAAAATTAGCACTGTTTTTAAAAGCATGATTAGTAGTATCCGTTGTGAATGTCTTGCTATCAGCTACGAGTTTTATGTCTGGAGAAAGGGAATGCTCAATTATTTTATGTTCTAAATCAAAGCCTTCAGAGGGAATTATGGTGCCATCATCATCATTTATGGTACCTTTTCCCACAGGTGTTTTGTCAGAAAAACTAGAAGGAAAATTTACATTTGCGTCAATTAGGAAGTGAGTTGTGGGTCTGTGAGCTTTGGTATTGACATTGGCATTAGAATCCTTGAGAGCAATGACATCAGTGTCAGTGCTGTTTTCCTGTCTCAGAATCATAGCTTGGTAGTTTTCTCTGGCTTTGAACACTGGTAATATTATTTTAGATAGACTGTCTGGAGGAGTAACTGTGGTATGTGGTGCATGAGACACATGTGTCTTGGGGGCATATATGAGTGTGCTCATTTTTATCAGGGAATTATCTGCTCTATCTTCTAATTCTGCAGTATGCATATCTGAGACATATTCAGATCCACTGTCATCAGACATAATAGCTGTATGGTCCAAATATGCTGGAGTGATTTTATCTGTAGAAGAAATGTTATCCACTCTTTCTGAAATGTCTTCTGTAAAATAAATGATTTCATATTCAGCTGCCATCTCTCTCTTTATAAGGTCTTTATGCTCAGATATATTCCCTTGTAAAGTGTTCGCCATGTCTTTTTCAGAGGTAATGATAATAGGTGAAATGATACCTTTATCATATGGAATAATTATTTTCTCATGTGGAATGTTATGATCAATCTTCTTGGTCCTGTCTTTTCCCATACTAGTAACAGGAACAAGTTCAGAATATTTGGAAGTCCTCATGGATGTCGTAAAATAAGAAGGAGGAAAATTTGACCTCCATCGAAGCCTATGTAGTCCAGTTGGAGTGTTTGTGATGGACCCTCCTGTGTTAGTAACTTTATCATGAGAGCTAGGCCTAGGTTCTTCTGGAAGAGTTAATGTGGGATTGGCTAAAAAGATTCTTTTTAAATTGGGAGGTGTTTGAGGTTTGAAGGAAGTAGCATCAAATTTAACAGTAAAAGAATCTTCCATATTGCTGTTACCCTTGTAGAGAGGGTTGGGCTCAGTTATTGATGGAAGGATTTTCCTCATAGCTGGGATGAAAACTGTTGTATTTGTAAAATTATGTAATTCCAATTTAGAAGCTGGATCTTCTTGATCAAAAAGATTAGCTATTTTCTTTCTTTCATAGACACTATCTTGAGAGTCTTCTGTAAGGAAAAAGGCTTTCATCATTGCTCTTTGAGATTTGAAATATATTTTGTCAGTCTTAGGTATATAATTCTCAGGAGTATCTGTATTCACAGAGAAAAATGAGTCAGCCTCATCATCTGTGGTACTATCTGAGAAAGTAGTTGATCCAATTGGAGAAACATTCCAAGCCAATGGATAGGAATGAATGTCAGCTTGAGTTATGACCTGTCTCCCTGAAACATCATCTCCATTAATGGCATCGGCATATTCATTTGCTCTTTCTAACATTTCTGACCTATTTAGTAAAGATTCAGATGAAGATTTATCTGTCATTAGGCCAGAAGTTTCAGGATTTTCAGGTGAGGAATTCGGGATAAGTATGGCAGGTGTTAGTAGAGATGGGAATCCTCTAGATTTAACATCTTTTCCAGGTAACATTGAATCACCTCCTCCATAACTACGTTCAGTGGGAAGAACAATGGAATCAGCCATACTCCTGGCTGCCTTATTCATAGATGAGGAAAAGAGTGAAGCTCTGTTGGTTGCTTTCTCAGTATTTTTACCAATGAAGGGAAGATCATCATCAGGAATGACGTTGAACTCAGCCAAAGGAATAATGTTGTTCTGCAAATGAAGTATATCTGCCAAGTTTGGTTTACGTTTATTTGCGTCCAATTTGGCTGATATAGTGGTTTTTGCTTCTTCGGGTACATCATTATTATGATAAGCAAACGATACACCTTTCCTATTGAATTGGTTTTTATAATCTATAGGATAGGTGATCACAGCAGGATCAGTGGAATCAGTGAATATCTTGCTCCCTCCCATTCTTATCATTAGTTCTGGGTCTGAATCAAACAGGTACTCCATTCTTTTGCCTTCAGGGATAATGTTGATGGTGTTATCACCAATTGGAGAAGTATTTTCCACAATTGTTTCACCTAGAAACTCAGGTAAAAAAATCCAACTTGAATCAGTAAGAGAATGAATCATGGATCTGGGAACCTTAGTATTAAAATTGACAGAAGACCTTTTGAGAACAGTAGCATCATTGTCAAAATTAAGATTTTTATCTTTGGGAATGAAGCTTTGGTATTTTTTGGTAGTTTTGATAACAGTTAGAGATCCTTGGGATGCATGTTCAGAGGCTGCAGCACTGGCATGGGGTGAATGAGAGTCAAATACTTTGGAGTCATTCCTAAGTGTGGTCTTTCTTGTAAGGGGACCATTTCCATCCCTCACTAGTTCAAAGGCATAGTTATCTGCAACATACTCAAGGGCACTGTCAACGGGTATAATAGTTACTATGTCCTCATCACTTGGAATATTTTCCCTTGCCAAAAAGGTGTCATGTATTTTTTCTGAAATGTCTTCTGTAATAAGAACTACTGCAGTGGATATATCTTTCCCTATTGAAGTCTCATCTCCAAATTTATTATTATTAGTAGTAGTATTAGTATTAATAGTGTTTTTCATGTCTTTTTTTGAAAGAATGGTAGTAGGTGAGATAATGATTTTGTCAGATGGACTATTTCTTTCTCCAGGTGGAATATTATTATTAGTCTTTGTTGTGGTATCTTTTTTCATCTTGATAACTGGATCAAGTTCAGAATACTTAGATGAACTCATGAATGTTGTGAAATCAAAAGGAATAATTGACTTCCATGGTGGTAGGTCATATGTCCCAATTGGAGTGTTTGTGATGATCCTTTCTCCAGTAGCAACTTCAAGCGAAGAGCTTTTATCATTAGACCTAGATGCTTCTGGAAGGGTTAATACAGAATCAACTGTAATGATTCCTTTTAAATTGTGGTGTGCTTGAGGTTTAGTAGAAGTAGCATCATATTTAACAGTGAAAGAATTATCTTTCAATGTACTTGCATCTTTTGGAAAAAAGTTGTCTGCTTTAGAAATATGTACTTCCTCTTCCACATTGTTGTTACTCATTGACAGAGTATTAAACCCAGTTACTGAGGGAAGGATTTTCGTCATAGCTGAATTGAGAATGGTTGCATTTGCAATGTGACTTAAATCAAATTTAGTGGCTGGATCTTCTTGATCAGAAAAAATATCTATTTTTCTTCTTTCAGAGACCATATGTTGAGAGACTTTTGTAGGAGAAAAGGCATTCATGATTGTTCTCTGAGGCTCAGAATATATTTTATCTGTCTCAGTTTTAGAGACATCAGTAGTTTCTGTATTTACTGAGGGCAGTGAATCAAACTCATTGTTTGTGGGATTGTCTGAAAAAGTAGTAGAACTAATGGGAAGTTTTGTTGAGGTTAAGGAGTTGGGCTTGGGATCAGTTTTATTTTCAGTGGAACTATCACCATCATTAACAGAATTAGGGTATTCAATCATTGTGTTAAACATGTTTGACAATGCAACTGAAGAATTAACCAAGGAGTTATTTGTCACTGGGTCAGAGATTTCAAGATTTTCAGTTGAGGCATTAGGATTGAACATGGACTTCTCTTGGATTTGTAGAGCTAGGAATCCCATGGACCCAATATTGTCTTCTGGCGGCATAGAGTTACCTCTTTCATAACTACTCTCAGTGGAGGGAGTAGTGGTGTCATCCACAATGTTTACTGTATTCCTAGATAAAGAAGAGATTGAAGCCTTTTTGTTTAAAGTTTTAGTATCTTCATTGATGAAAGAAAGTTTGCCCTTAGGGATGACATTAAACTCAGTCAAAGGAATAATGCTATCCCATGAGTATTGCATCTCTGCCATATTAGTTTTACCTTTAACATTGTCTGCTTGGGATGATAAGATGTTTTCTGCTTTACCTTGGGCATCAGTGTTATACATAGCAGATGAAACGACTTTCCTGAAGAACTGATTCTTATTTTTTAATGGAGAGGTGATAACAATGGGATCTGTAGGTTCATCTGGGAACATCCTTCCCTCTACCATGATTACTGTTTTTTCTGGGTCTGGAATAAGGGTGTATTCCATCATTTTGTCTTCAGGGAAAACAGTGATGGTGTCATCTCCTCTTAAAGTGTCCCTTTTAAGAGTTGTTTTACCTAGAAATTTGTGAGTACTTTCACTTGTGTGAGTTAGGGGGTGAGTCACAGATTTGGGAGCCTGAGAATTTGAGTTGTCAGTGGAACTTTTTAGAAAAACAGCATCAATGTCAGAACTGGTATATTTTTCTCTAGATACCAACTTTTGTAACATTTCTTTAGTTTTAATCTCATTTGGGGCTCCTTGAAATAAATGCTTAGAGACATCAGCACTGGAGTAGAGTTGATGAAGCCCAACTATTTTGGGGTCATAAGTGAAAGTAGTTTTTTTCATAATAGGATTGTATTTTTCTTCCTGTGGTTCTAGGATATATTCATTTGTGACATACGTAAGAGCTCTGTTGTCAGGCACAGTGTTTATCACATCCTCAATATTTGGAATATTTTCAGCATCTGAAGTAATGTCAGAAATATTTTCTGTAATAGGAACTATTTCATATTCAGTGATTATATCTTTCCATAGGGAATTTCTGTGCACAAATCTTTTACGAAAAACAGTATTCAACATGTCTTTTGTTGAAGTATTAATATTAGGTGAAATGATGGCTTTGTGAGATGGAGTATTTCTTTCCTCAAATGGAATATTATTATACATGTTTGTTGTAGTATCACTTTTCATTTTGACAACTGGGTCAAGTTCAGAACTCAGAGACATTATAAAATCAGGAGAAAGGATTGATTTCCGTAGTGGCACATAGGATCCAGTGGGAGCATTATGAAGCAAGCCTGCTGTGCCTGCATCTTCATCAGGAGGAGTGGAGTTTTTATACTTAGGCTTTAAAGTCTTTTCCAGAAACATGGTGGAATCAGCTGAAAGGATTCTTTTTAAATTGGGTGGAGCTTGAGGTCTAGGAGGAATATTAAATTTACCAAAGAAAGGATTATCTTTCAATATCCTTGAATCTCCTAAAACAAAATTGCCTGTTTCATAACTATTGAGTTTCTCCTCCTTGTTATTAGTCTTGGAGAGAGCGTTGGGCTCAAGGGTTGGGGGAAGTGTTGTTTCCAAAGTTGGAATGAGAACTGTTGCATTTATAATGTGATTTAAATCCAATTTAGCACCTGTGTCTTCCTTAGCAGAGAGTTTAGGCATTTTTTTGATTTCAGAAGGGAAGGAGCTTATTTCTGTAGGCAAAGGAACTTGCATCATTGTACCCAGTGGTTGAGCATCTGTGTTAATTTTGGAAATGTTGGCAGTTTCTCTCTCCATAGTGGATGCTGAATCAGCCTCATCATCTGTGGAATTCCTGGTAAAAGTTACTGAATCAATAGAAGGAATATTTGTGTCCAATGAGTGGGACTGAAGTTCTGTTTGGATTTTAATGTCCTGATTTTTTGAAATATCAGTTCCATGAATGAAGTCAAGGTATTCAGTCCCTGTCTCTGAGTCTACTGATACTGACTGTGAGGGTTCAGACAGTAAGTTATCACTCATTAGCACAAAATTGTTCGTTAAAACTTTAGGCATAAGAATGATACTTTCAGTTGTTAGTAGAAATGGAAATTCTCTAGACCTAACATTATTTTCATTAGGTTGCATAGAATCACCCCCTTCATAACTGTCCTTAAAGGAAAAATAAGTGGTATCAGCAACAGTGTGAGTTGTCCTCACAGGTGAAGAAGAAATTGAAGCCCCGTTTATTTTATTCCCAGAATTTTCATCAACAAAGGGAAGTTCATTGTTATCAAGGTTGACATTGAATGTAATTGAAGGAGCAGTGGCATTCTGTGAATGATAGCTCTCCGCCTTGAAATTTTTATCTTGATTATAATCTGATTTGGGTGACATTGCAGGTTCCTTTTGGTAATAAAGAGCACTGAATGTGACATATCTCCTATAGAGTTGGTCTTTGTTTATTACCGGTATTTTGCTAATGGTGAGATCAGTCATTTCATCTGTGAACATCCTGCTTTGTCCTATAGTTTCCATTGATTCTGGATCTGGAGCACTGATACGCTGAATCCATTTGCCTTCTGGAAGAGTGATGATGATGTCATTTCCACTTAGGGTGTCCTTTTCCAGAGCTAAGTCGTCTGGTGGAAGCTTGAGGGAAAATTTTCTATTTCCATCTGTGGGTAAAGGAGTCATGGTTCTAGGTGACTTGCTTTTGAATTTGGCAGAATAATCTTTGAGAAAGGTGTCATCTTTGTCAGAGTCAGGGTTTCCTTTTCTGGAGATCAATATTTGGTATTTTTGTTTAGTTTTGGGTTCTACAGGATTTTCATTCAGGAGACTCTCAGTGACATGTGCAGTGGGGAAGAGAGCATGAGATCCATATCTATGGAGCCCTTGAACAGAGGTCGGTGTCTTTGTTGTGGAGCTCTCTCCTTTTTCTCCAACATAAAAGGTATTTTTCTCCAATATGTATTTAAAGGTATTGTCATCAAGCCTAGTGGTCTTTAGATTCCTATTATTTACATTGTTTTCCTCTGCCAGAAAAACCACATCTGACTCTGCTGAAAAGTCCTTTGTAAGAGGAATGACTTCATATTGAGTTACATTATCATTTTCTGTAGAATCTACATGCCTTTTTTCATTTATAATGTTTCTTATATCATCAGTAGAGATAATATTGTGAGACAAAATGATTTCTTTGTCAGGTAGAACAATGATATCTCTAGCTATAATAGACTCATCAGTCACTTTTATGTTTCTCTCTCCTTTAACAAGCACTGGATTAGATGCAGAATTATTGTTTTTAATAAAATCAGCAATAAAATCAGTAGGAGGAAGAGTTGGTTTCACGGATAGATGTGATTTATTATGAGAGTTTGTGATAGAGCTCTTTAAGTTATCATTACCAAGAGAAAATGAACTCCTAGCCCTGGCCTTTGTCTGCTTTGGTGTGCTCATTGTGGAAGCAGGGTAAAACATTTCTTTCAAAGTTCCAGGTGCTTTCTGTTCAGCAGAAGCAACAAGAGGCTTAAGAATGAAAGGATTAGTGTTCGCTGAATTTACATGTTTTAAGATTATTGGAATTTTGGCTTCAGAAATATAGGATTCATCCCCTACAATAGCCTTATCTTTCTTGAAGAATGTATTACCCCCAGTTCCTGAGGTAGTGATTTCTTTTGCAAACGGATTGATAAATGCTTTATTTATATGGTGATTTATAGCATAGTCAGGACTTTCATTTATCTGCTCTTTTTTGTGGATTACAGGTTGAAGAACTGTATTAGGCACAGAGGCTATGGCGCCAGTTTTATCATAAATGCTCTCATTTTCAGTGATGGGTATGCCTATGGCTACATTTATAGGGTTATCTGAAAAAGTAGTAGGATCTTCCAGAAGAACAGAGGAGACCATGGAGAAGGGCTGAGGGTTACTTTGCACCTTAGTGATTTCCCAGTTTTGGTCAGTGATAATAAAGTGTTCACCCAATGGCTTTAAGGACACTGATTTATTAGGTAAAGAGTCATCATTTTGACTAAGAGCATCCGCAATTCTAGGTCTTTTCTGATTAGGAATTAATAGAGATTTTAATTTTATGGACACAACATCATCTATCTCAGGTATGGTAGAGTCACTATTTTCATTGCTCTCTTTAGAGTCAAAGGCAGGAGCATTAGGTGAAATTGTGGTAACATTTATTGACATTTTGGTGTCCCTAACAGGATTAGGAGAAACTATTGAGGCTTTTTTGATTATACCCTTAGTAA
Source organism: Panthera onca (assembly GCF_046562875.1). Taxonomy (NCBI): domain Eukaryota; kingdom Metazoa; phylum Chordata; class Mammalia; order Carnivora; family Felidae; genus Panthera; species Panthera onca. The sequence continues at coordinate 56,606,807 of NC_138342.1, read as the reverse complement.
CTTCACCAACATAGGAGATATTCTTTGCTTGGGAGGCAATATCCTGAGCCAAGGGGTAAATGTGATCCTGTGAAGGCATCACTTCAGCTAAGTCCAATTTATTTTCATTGACATTTGAATTTTCTGATTTGATGGTGTCTGCCAAGTCTGGGGCAGCTGTGTTACCAACTTTGGATGAAATGCCATTGCTGTAGGAATGACCTTGACTTTTTATGGGGAAAGTGATCATAGCGTGATCTGTGGGCACAGTACCAAATGCAGTTCTCTCTCTCATAGTAACAATTGTTTCTGTGTATGGTACAAAGAAATACTCAATTTTTTTATTTTCTAAGTCAGAAACTCCAGGGAGAATGATGATGGTATCATCTTCACTTAGAGTTTTTTCTGCAGATGATCTTTCTTGAAACTCAGAGGGAAAAGTCTCAGTAGCATCAATTAGGGAGGGTGCCATGGTTTTCAGATGTTGAGTGTTGAAGTTTTTGAAAGAAGTGGCAACAATACCAGAGTCAGAATTTTCTTCTTTGAGAATAATAGTTTGATATTTTTCTTCAGTTTCAAACTCAGGGTAAGTTATTCTATACAGAAGACTCTTTGAGGCCCCACCTTCCAGGGAGGTTGTATGAGATACAAATCCATTTGGTCCATGTATAAATGGAATAGGTTTTTTAATAGAACTATTCTCTTCCTTCTCTAGTTTAAAGGGATGCTCATTTGAAATATATTCATAATCACTTTTATCAGGTTCAATGATGATCAAGTCCATAGCATCTAGATTATTTTCCTTTGCCAAAGTAGTCTCAGGCCTAAGAATAAAGGAATCATCTCTTAATGTATTTGCATATCCCAGTGATAGAGGGGTACCTGTTCCAGATATATGGTAATAATTTTTCACGTTTGAGTCTTCAGAGGTGATAGGAATGAAGAGGGTCACAGGTATAATGCTTGTGTGAGAATTTGTTGTGCTACCTGTGGCAGTTTGGTCTTTTTCTGTTCCTGGATCAGCTTGCTCATCAGTATAGGATGCATAATTTTTGTTGGAGGTTTCTTTACCTAATAACACAGTGTCTTCCAGAGCAGGGTTTATATTATCTTTCATTGGCGTTCTAGACTCTGGTGTTGTAAAGGTAGATCTTCTTTCAGGGGAAAAGAAGCCTTTGGGGACGTTTTCTTTCATCATTGGATGAAGAATATCACCACCAAAGAATGTGCCATGTTCAGCACTACTGTTGGTGTTTCTTATAATTGCTTTTCCTTGAGGCTGAGGAGTAAATTTTCTAAGTAGAGTATTTGAGACTTTAGTCATATAGTTTGATGCAGGATTCTCAAATTCAAGTTGGTCAGCTGTGGTTTTGGTTGTTCCTTTGAATCTGGTGGAATTATATACATCAGAGTTAAGAGAATAATGTTTAGATGTCAAGTTGTTGCCTTTAGGAACATTATCACCTGCAATAGGTGTAACATAATTATTATCCCTCACATTTTCTTCTTTAAGTATATCTTCTTCCTTTGCCATAATACCTATGTCTTTTTGGGGGTATGCTTCATAGTTCACTATTATATCTTCCTTAAAAGTGTCCTTAGATTCATACTGTTCACTGTAAAGCATGGTGTCGACATCTTGAGAAGCGTCAGTGACAGCTATTGTCAAAGCTGCAGGGGTGGACTTATTATGAAAAGTCTTTGGTACTATAGTATCTGCTGAGGAGATCTTTTTTATAGGGTTTGTTGCTTGAGGATGATTGAAAGGGGCAACAGACTGCATGGAAGCAGAGGAACTAGCTACTAATAAAGTGCCATCATTTCTGTATACACTGGGACCTCTTCTGGACGTGGTAAAGTCATCTCCTGGTTTATTAGGTTCATTGTGAAGAGTATTAACTTCGTTCATGGTCAGAATGCCTTTCCTTATTGGTGAGGTGGCAGCTATTGAAGCCAAGTCTGTCACAGCTTCAGTATTTTTATCCTCTTTGGAAATATCATCAACTATAGTAGGACTGCCAAGAGAGATATTTGTTATTTCAGTCCCAGACATTTTGCCTTTATTGAGCAGTTTCTTAGCATTGCTTGATGTTATGGCAGCAAGGGTTTGATAGCCATCTCTATAACCACTAAGGTCTGCATTGTGCATTGTGAAGACTGACAGTTTATGTTTCTTAATGTTGTGAGAAACATTTGGGTTCTCTTTGGTGATATGGAGAGGATTATCAGTGATTATATTGTAGTATAAGTTAGAGAATGTAGGGTGATCTCTTCTACGTTGAGGGATAGAATTGCTAGATGGAAGGAATTCAGTGCCATCTGCTGCTTCCACACTCTGTTTCATAGCTGCACTTTCCCCCACACCATTAGTTATTGTTTTGGTGGCTATAGTATTAAAATGTATTTTGCTATTTCCAGGTTTAGTGACCTCATATAGAACATCAACATTTTCTTCCCCAGGAGTGGTAAGGTCTCCGTCACTTATTGTTACCTCAGCAGTAGGTATACTACTACTTAATGTGGAAAGGGACTTTGTGCTCTCCATAGCCACAAATCCATTCCTTTCAAAGCCACTGTTTTCTGATTGAGGGTACTTGAAATTATTTGAAGGTAGAAGGTCTTCTTTTATCTGAAAAATGCCATCTTCTTCCATTGAAGATTTTACTTCCACATAGGGAATTGATTCCTCTTCATTATCCCTTTCTTTGTCTAGCAAATGTCTAAATCTTTGTTTTGGTATAAGAAAACCACCTATTTTTGTACGCAAGGAGTTAATGGCTCCGGTGGGCCTTCCTTCTCGTATGCTGGCCTTCTTAATCATCAATTCAGAGCTGTCAGTCATATTTGTGGTCCTCTTACCTGCACTGGCAGTGGTACTGTATTCATCGGTGGGAGAGGTGAAATTAGCTGTAAGGAAAGTAGACTCCAATGGAATGTTCAAAGGATTTACTGGTACTTTATCAGTTTTCCACTTTTGTATAATGGCATCATTAATGAGATGAGGACTTTTAGCCACAGGATCTGATATCCAAGCACCAGCCAAGGAATCATCTTTAATGAGCAGGGAGTTTTGAGCTTGATTATTTTGGGCTTTGGGCATTAGGGTAGGTGATTCAGCTACTGATGGAAGAGTGTATCCTTTGTTCATAGGAAAGTTTGTTTCAGGGTTGGGACCTGTACCACCATTGGCATGATTACTATTAGTTGAGAAACTAATGGTTTCATCCACAGAGTCAGTAGATTTATCTGAATAAGTGATACTGAGCTTTGAAGGTGAGGTCTTGTCAGCTACACTGTCTTCACTAAAATAGACAGGTCCGGTAGTTCCAGGGTGAGTGATGATAGGAGTGATATTTCTCTGAAAATTGGCTCTTTTAAACACACTAGTTCTTTCAACATCCATTTTGGCTTTGGCATCATTTGCAGTAATTGAGGTGGGGGTTCTATGGTTACCTCTCTTGGTGATGAGGTTTGTGCTATCTATTGTAAAGGGCTTTATTTTATTTTTGGAAAGGGGATTGAACATTTCAGGGATGTCAGAAAGGAAGATGATTTTGTTTCTTGACGTTTGGGCATAATCTGCATCAAGGTTACGAGAGTAAACTTTTCTTCTAATTTCTGTTGTGGAAGAGTCTGGATGAAGAAAGATTACTTCCTCTATAACTACATCATCTTGGTCCATATTTACAATTTCTTGGACCACAGGAATGACTTCGTCAATTTCATCACTGCTCACAGCCTCAAAATTATTCCTATTAGTTTTAAAATGTACACTGGCAGGAATATTAGAATGGAGCTTAATTACTGAATCAGTGACTTTAGATCCAGTTGCTCCAGCAATACTGTTATTGTTAGGTGTTGTGATGTTTTCCACCTGTACAGTGTGTCTGCCTCTTATTACTGTATCTTTCTTCAAAGGCCAGGTTATTTTAAAGTTAATGTTGGTGCTCGTTGTTGGCTCTATGGAGTTAGGATTAGTGTAATGCTTTGTAGAAGTGATGCCATTTGTTTTGGAAATAATTGAATCCACTGGTTGCATAGTATTTTTAGCTACCTCCAACGTTGTCTTGGTATCATAAAAATTACCGATAGCATTATTGCTTTCCTTATATGTTCTATAATTAAGAAGAGAATTTATAGTATTAATGGGATTGATATTGGAAGTCGCTTCATCAGTGTCAGTGGCAGTCATGCTAGGTTTGGTATCAGCCTTGTTGTAAGTAATCAGAATAGGAAAAGATTGAAAATCATTGCCATTTTTTGCAAGAGAAATGCTAGGTGTTTGAGCATTAGCTGTAGTTCTATGATGATTCTTCTTGTCTCTGGCATCAAGTACAATAGAATGGTCTTTCTGTGGAACATCTGGAGTACTGCTCACGGTTTTGCCATATTTTTCCAGATAAGTAGTGTCAATTATAATTACGTTTTCATCCTCCATGTCAGGAACATCAAACAGAGTTGTGTAATCTTCTAGAATGTCTATGGCAGCAATGGTGGCTGTATCACTTTCTTTCATAAGAGCGGTAGCACCAGTAAAGGATACACTCTGTGGCCATGCTTCTTCCTCATGAGAAGTGGTATAAGTTCCAAGGAGGTTGTTTGCATCTGCTGTGACAGTGGTGCTCTCACCTGCAGAGGCACTGAACTCATTCTTAGCATTTTGTATATGTGCAGCAGGATTAGGGACAAAGAATGGTTTAGATCTTCCAGCGGGTGGGAAGAAGCGTTCAAGACTCCGAGTTGTTTTGGAGTCTGTCTGAAAGTGGGGAATAGCAATGGAATCAGACTTATACTGGTGGGTGGTTATGGACACAGGGACCGAGATGTTATTTTCCCCAGAAACAGCCATCCTGCTCTGTGTTATTGTGGAGTTGGGGGCAAATCTGGAATTTGTGATGCTGACAGCAGAAGTATCCTGCACAGCAGCAGATGAAGGTGAAGCATTGCTCCCTGGAGCCTCTGCCTGAGTAGAGTTGCCTCCTATACCCTCAACATAAACGAAGTTAGCTGAAGTCTGGTTAGTTGAAGGGTTACTTGGTATATCGTCCCCAAATGGGGGAAAGTTATATATCCTAGCTTGAAGAGTCTCTGAGTGGTTTCTCTTTGAAAGAGATCCAGAGTGCCTTGTTACTGTATCAGTAGACTCAGAGTAGCTATTTGAATCATCTGTAGGTGCAGAATTATTTTTTGTTCTGAGGATGGATGAGAGTTGACTTGCTCTGTGGCTCTCTGATGCAGACAAAGGTGGATTGGCAGACAAATGATTTGTGTGATTGTATGTTTCCTCATTCCCATAATACTAAAGGGAAAGAAGTATAACATTTTGGTGAGGTTCCTCTTGCTGATTATATTTTACTAAAAACCTGAAGTCAGTAGTCACAGTGCTAAATTGATCAAATAAAGCAACATTCTGAATGTCTCTGCTTTCTTTTTTATCCCTTAGTTGTTAGTTTAATCAAATCAGAAATATACAATATCAATGTAAAAAGGAACAGCTAGCATATTAGGGTTAAGTAGCCTCTGCAAATATAACAAATGTAAATCCAGGTGTCCCATAGCAAATTTTCAGTATAGAATCTCTTAAAGTATGAAAAGTATAGAGAAGCCCTTTAAATTATATACTATCATGCATTATGGTTTCTGTTATCTTTACTTCATTATGTATGTTATTTATTTTAAGGGAAGGAAGTTTATAAATAGAAAATAGAACATTAAAAATACAATGATGTTTTGTTTAGCAAAATATTCTTTCTTGCATTAAACATAAGCTAATGATATCAATCCATGTTTTTCCTCCATCTAATTTTTAGTTTCATAAGGATACTGTTATTCAAAATACTGAAACTTACCATGAAGCAAGCCACAGAATTCAAGATGGTCACAATTAAGACTAGAATCTTCATCTTGTCCTGCTATTCCCTGCAACTAAGTGCAAGATTGTCCTATGTTACATTAGCTCATTGACAACTTGAGTGACAATTTAAAAAACATCAAAAATAATCTCTGTTATATTCCAATATTATTAGTTAATTAAATAAACATTAACTAAATGATGGCTTGCTAATAAGATAGACAATGCCCAGCTAATTCTAGTGCATTATCAGAAAGGACAATATGTGGGATAGAATACTGTTTGCTAAGGTCAATTTTAACCAATCAGTGAGAATAGGAAGAATTTTGGCTATTTTTTTTTTTTGTAACTTACAGAGAATCAAGGAGTATATATTTAAATAGCAAGTACATTTTGGACAGAGTTAGTTATTCAGTGGGGACTTCATCATACAAATTCATCCTTATTCTCATGATGATATCTATTTGTTGCATTTTTTCAGGACTATTTAGACAAAAGTTAATTTATTGAATCTTTCTTCAGCCAGAGTTTAAAATTTATCTAAGTAGATCCCTTTACAAAAGAGTTTAAAGAAAGTGTAGGTATTTGAGGAAAGAATGGCTCCAAACCTTCTGATTTATTCAAGTATTACCTTGCAAAGGAGTTTTTCCTGTCAGCCACCTTCTAGCTTTGACTCTTGATCAAATCAGCCTGGCTCAGCAGTGCATGAAGAAGATCAACTCCATGATGAAAAAGTCTAAATCTCAGACAGAAACACAAACTCCTCTTTCTTCCTCCTTCTTTATTTCAGTGGGGAAGAGAAAAAGCTTTTTATATAAGGGATTTCTTCTGAGCTAATCCCAGAACAAAAGAAAAGAGAGGAGGTGTCTGTTGGCTTTTGTGCATGTATCTCTCAGGCACAAAGTGAACCTATTAGCTTATCTACAAATTGAAAGGGCCAAGGCTCACATTTTAAATATAATGAAGTCTTTTAAAAATTAACTCTCTAGGGAAACAAACCACAAGAAGTTCTTAATGATAGAGAACAAACTGTGGGTTGATGGAGGGAGGTGGGTGGGACATGGGCTAGATGGGCGATGGGCACAACGAGGGCACTTATGATGAGCACTGGGTGTTGTATGTAAGTGATGAATCACTGAATTCTACTCCTGAAACCAATATTTCACTGTATGTTAACTAAAATTTAAATAAAAAAAGAAATTATAGAATAAAAAAATAGTAAAAAAATGGCATCTAGTGCCATTTCCTCCTTTTTTCCTGTTTTTTTAAAACATTGCTCCTTCTGCTTCTACAGCAAAATTTTGCTTCACTATAATCGCATTTAACATGAATTGTCAATAGTTAGTTTACATTAGTGACAAAAACCCCATGAGGCTGTGGTTTTTGTAAGGACAGGATTGTGTTTGGTTGAGTGTTTGAAAAATATGTTTATAGGAGAAGAAGAAATTAAAAAAAAAATAACATGCCCAGTATAATCTTGTTTTTTCTTTTCTACATGATTTATATAGATACAGTGCTGATCCCTCAGGGATCAAATTCCTGGCTGATATAGCTGTTAACTCCAGTTTCTGAAGCTAATTGTCCATTTACATGGAATCCACCAAAATCCATCATCCCTGCTGTGTCACTTGCTGAGGTGATTCATTGGTATATATTCTAAAACCTCCATAAAAATCTGAACTTAAGTTGTTACTGACTTTCAGTTTATGCTATGCAAGGCATACATAGTACTTTTATGAGGCACAGAGACTCGGTCTGAACTTAATTGGCTTGCTATTTCTTTTCATTTGAAGACATCTCAAAAATTTACTTACCGGCAATTACATTTTTCATTTTTTTAATCCTACATTCTTCTTTCATATCATGTAACCCTAAAATTCTGTAATGGTTGTGATGTATGGATGTTACTAAGTAGAAAGACAAAGTTGAGCTTTTTGTACTTTTGTTTTTCCTTTAGGCTTCCTCTATTGTCCCTATTCTCTGGCTCATCTTAATACTTTTCTGTAGCTGACATTCTTTTATTATGCATTGGAACAAATACTGAATCCCCAAGTTATATCCCAGATTGTCACTGGATTGTTCTTTTAATCAGGCAGAGTATTGATGTACAAAGCCTCTATGTACACCATAATTACCTTCAGATCAAAAGCAATGTGTCATGAGTTGAACAATTATAATGTTATCACTTTAGTAGCTTGGAAATACCATTCCCATGACATTAAATATTGCTCTTTATGGCACTTGAAGTAATTGTTGGAAAGCTAGTGCAGTAATATGTACTTGAAGATAGAGTGTTTATTCAATTAGAGATAATATTTGCAGGTCTTTTTATTTCCAGTAGGCTGCCAGACTCAGATTCAGAATCTCTGGCTGGCACTAATTCATCTTTATAAAATTTAAGGTAGCAAAGATTTCTACATCATGGTTTTCAAAGTTGAAACTGGGACGATAAAATCAAGGCTTTGTTAAGAAACTTCATCCTTAAAATTCTTTTCCTCCTCCCCCTCTTCCTCTTTCTTCTTCTCCTCCTCCCTCCTCCTTCCTCCTCCTCCTCCCTCCTCCTCCTCCTCCTCCTCCTCCGTCTTCTTCTTCTTTCTTCTTTCTTCTTTCTTCTTTCTTCTTCCTCTTCCTTCTCCTCCTCTTCTCCTCCTCCACCTCCTCCTCCGTCTCCTTCTCCTTCTCCCTCTCCTCCTTCTCCTCCTCCTCCTTCATCTCTTTCTCCTTCTCCTTCTTCTTCTCTGTCCAAGAAGTTCTAATCCATTGTTACCATTCATTGAGGTGAACAGTTCATTTATTTTTCTACATACTTTCTAGTTTATGATCTACTCACTATTTCTGGAAGTTGTCATCTATAATGCATAAGTAGGCTAACACCAGTGCTTTTCCATACACTACAATAGTTATATTGAAGGAGGAACCACAGATTAGAAAACAGGTTATTGACATCCACATGCAGTTATCATTTTTACATGGCAAAAGTGAAACCTACAGGCATGGCTCTAATTAATTTTTATAAAATGCTTGTTTTATTTTATTGAATCATCAAGCTTGTTGGTACCGTATATTTAATGGATGAGGGTACATATCAATTCAACAAGTATTATTTAGTGTCTGAAAGGCACTGGTGGAAAGACAGAAGTAGAATATATAACACTGATTCTCAAAGAATTTATAATATATTCTAGGAGGAAAGGAATACACAGATAACCATGTTTTTTGCCATTTATTTATTTATTTATTTATTTATTGAAACATTAATTGAATGTTGCTTATTTAAGGTTCAGCTCGAGGCTCTGAGTGACATGATGGGGAATAAGATAAGCAAAATCTGGTCTATGAGTCACATAATCAAAGGACTATAATTTTGGGGTTTTACCAGAGAAGAAGAGATTGTTTGAAAGGCTCTTGGCTTTGAAGTTTGGGTGTTTGAGACTGGAGTTGGGGTCAGGGGGACTTACTCATCTAGGGATGCTCAAATCACTCTCCCTCTTCGTGTAAAGACTTTGTATTCATTATGGTTCTCCAGAGAAAGAGAACCGATGGATATATGTATGTGTGTATACACACACACACACACACACACGTATAGATACATGTATATGTACATGTATCTATACATATATATGTGTATATGTGTGTGTGTATGTGTATATATATATATGTGTGTGTGTGTGTGTGTGTAGTGTATATACACAACACACACACACACACACACATATATATATGTATATATAATATATATATATAATATATATATACATATACATACACACACACACACACACACACACACACACACACCCACCCACATAAATATATGGAGATATTTATTATGAGGAATTGGTTCAAATGATTATGGATGCTGAAAAGTCTCATGATTTGCTATTTGCAAGCTGGTGATTCATGAAAGCCAGTGGTGTAATTCCAGTCCAGTTAATAGTATATATCCTGGTTCAAGGGCAGAAGAAAATGTCCCAACTCTATCCAGTAGCAGGAAGCAAAAGGGAGCAAATTCCTTCTTCCTTAACCTTTTTTCTTCTATTCAAGCCTTCAAAGGATTGGATGAACCCATCCTTTGGATTGGATGAACCTTACTGAGTTCATTGATTCAAATGCTACTCTCATTCAGACACAACCTCACAGACAAAACCAAAAATAATATTTAATTTGGGCACCTCTTATCCCAATCAAGCTGACACAAAAAATTAACTATCACAGATTTCATCTCTTGGTTTACTGTAACTTTTTTTATGCTGTAACTTTTTTCATACCACTGCTTTGTCAATTCATGGTGATTTCAATGACATAGAAGGTCCTTTCAATATTTTGTTCTCTCAGTTCCTTGACTCCTTTTTTCCTATATGCTTACTGTTTACTTTTTTTTTAAACTATTCATTCTCATGGCCATAACTAAAACATACCATTACTAATAATTCCTGTGACAAACAGCTCACTTTCTAACCTCTCTCTGGTGCCCTGATTCTAACATTTCTGTAACCTCATGGATTCCTACAGTCCGTGAATCCTACCAGCTTTTAACACTTTGTTATTCCCCGAGTTCTCACTGTTCTCCTTATCCAGTTTGCATTTTATAAACAACTACTATAATCTCTCCTTCTGCATAAATCAAGTCCTTTGTCTTTTTCTTGCTTTATTGTACTTGCTTGGAAAGCATCAATTCAGAGTAAACATAACTCTCCATCCACTTTGTTCCTGTGCCCAGAGAAAACAATACTTGATTATGACTTCTAAGTGCTTGTTAATGCTAACTGGTAATCAGAATGGTCAGTTTGAATTCATTCACCTTCTCAATCTTCTTTTTTTTTTTTTCTTTTCAAATAGTTAAATTCTAGTTAGTTGGCATACAATGAATGCAATGTTGTTTTCAGGTGTGGAATTCAGTGATTCATCACTTACAGCATTCAGTGTTCATCATAAAAGTGCCCTCCTTAATACTCATCACCCATCTAGTGCATCCTCCACCCACCTTCCTCCATCAACCCTAAGTTTGTTCTTTATGTTTAAGATTCTCTCATGGTTTGTTTCCCTCTCATTTCCCCCCTCCCATATGTTCATCTGTTTTTTCTTCAATTCCACATATGAGTGAAATCATATGGTATTTGTCTTTCTCTGACTGACTTATTTCAGTTAGCCTAATACATTCTAGCTCCATCCATGTCATTGCAAATGGCAAGATTTCATTCTTTCTGGCCACTGAGTAATATTCCATTATATATAAATATCCCACCTCTTCTTTATCCATTCATTAGTAGATGGACATTTGGGCTCTTTCCATAGTTTGGTTATTGTTCATGCTGCTGCTATAAACATCAGGGTGCACATACCCCTCCAAATCTGTATTTTTGTATCCTTTGGGTAAATACCTAATAGTGCAATTGCTGGATCATAGGTTAGTTCTATTTTTAACCTTTTGAGGAACCTCCATACTGTTCTCCAGAGTGGCTGCACCAGTTTGCATTCCAACCAATGGTGCAAGAGGGTTTCCCTTTCTCTGCATCCTCACCAACACTTGTTTCCTGAGATGTTAATTTTAGCCATGCTGACAGGTATGAGCTGGTATCTCATGGTGGCATTGATTCATATTTCCCTGATGATGAGTGATGCTGAGACTTTATTTACGTGACTGGCAGCCATCTAGATGTCTTCTTTGGAAAAGTGTCTATTGGATTGTTTTTTTTTGGATGCTGAGATTTGTAAGTTATTTACAGATTTTGGATCCTAACCTTTTATCAGATATGTCATTTGCAAATATCTTCTCCCATTGTGTAATCTGCTTTTTAGTTTCATTAATTGTTTCCTTTGCTGTGCAGACGCCTTTATTTTGATGAAGTCCCAATAGTTCATTTTTGCTTTTATTTCCCTTGGCTCTTGAGATGTGTCTAGTATGAACTCGCTATCGCCGAGTCAAAGTGGTTGCTGCCTGTGTTATACTCTAGAATTTTAATGGTTTCCTGTCTCATCTTAGGCCTTTCATCCATTTTGAATTTATTTTTATATATTGTGTAAGATAGTGGTCCAGTTTCATTCTTCTGCATCTTGCTGTCTGGTTTTCCCAACACTGTTTGTTGAAAAGACTGTCTTTTTTCCATTGGATATTCTTCCCTGCTTTGTCAAAGATTAGTTGACCATATAGTTTGGGTCTATTACTGGGTTTTCTATTCTGTTCCACTGACCTATGTGTCTGTTTTTGTCTCAGTACCATACTGTCTTGATGACTACAGCTTTGTAATATAGCTTGAAATCTGGAATCAAGATGCTTCCAGTTTTGTTTTTCCTTTTCAGGGTTGCTTTGGCTACTTGGGGTCTTTTCTGGTTCCATACAAATTTTAGGATTGTTTGTTCTAGCTCTGTGAAACATGATGGTGGTATTTTGATGGGGATTGCATTAAATGTGTAGATAGCTATGGGTAATATAGACACTTTAATAATGTTTGTTCTTCCAATCCATGAACTTTTCCATTTCTTTGTATCTTATTCAATTTATTTCACACATGTTTTATAGTTTACAGAGTACAGATCTTTTACCTCTTTGGTTAGGCTTATTCCTAGGTATCTAATTGTTTTTGGTGCAATTGCAAATGGGATCGATTCCTTGATTTCTTTTTATTTTATTTTTTTAATGTTTATTTTTTGAATGAAAGTGAGAGATACAGAGAGACAGTGAATCCCAAGTAGACTCCGTGCTGTCAGCGCAGAGCCTGACCTGGGGCTTGAACTCATGAACTGTGGGATCATGACCTGAGCTGAAATCAAGAGTTGGACACTTAACTGACTGAGCCACCCAGGCACCCCTCAAATTAATATCTCCAGGTCAAACATCTAACCTAAATTCTTATATGACAGAGCCTACTTCTTATATGACAGAGCCAATTAGATAACATGTCCAAACAAAACTTCTAATATACTCAAAATACCACCCAATAAAAAAGCTCCTATAGTTTCTCCATCTTTTTTGTTGACAACTGTTAAGAGACTGAGTTGAGCATCCCTAAAATTTATATGTGAAGCCCTAATTCCTAATGTGACTATGTTTGCAGATAGTGTCTTTAAGAGATAATTAAAGTTAATTGGAGACATAAGGGTGAAGCCCTAATCTTGGTCTGGTGACCTTATAAGAAGGAAAAAAATTTTTTTTTCCTCCATGTGCATGGTCAGAGGTGAGGCCATGTAAAGACATAATGAGAAGGTGGCCATCTACAAGGTAGAGTTCTCACCAGAAATTGAATTGGCTGGCAACTTGATCTTAGATTTCTAGACTCCAGAACTGTGAGAACACAAATTTCTATTGTTTAAGCTACCACTCTATAGTATTTTGTTATAGTAGCCTGAACAAACTAATATAGCAAGTCAATAATTCCAGTTGTTCAGAAATTTTGGAGTCTTCCTTGACTATTCATTCTATTTTATACCCCAAATCCAATTCTTAGGCAAATATGGGTGGCTCTGTCTCCAAAATATACCTGGAATCTGGTGACTTTTTTCCAGCAACACCACTACCATCTTGGTCCAAATTTCAATCAGTTCTCACTTTGCTGCTTTTTTAACTAGTTTTCTGCTTCTACTTTCTCTTATATAGTGTTTCTTTTAAATATTAGTCAGATTGGGGCGCCTGGGTGGCGCAGTCGGTTAAGCGTCCGACTTCAGCCAGGTCACGATCTCGCGGTCTGTGAGTTCGAGCCCCGCGTCAGGCTCTGGGCTGATGGCTCGGAGCCTGGAGCCTGTTTCCGATTCTGTGTCTCCCTCTCTCTGACCCTCCCCCGTTCATGCTCTGTCTCTCTCTGTCCCAAAAATAAATAAAAAACGTTGAAAAAAAAAATTTTAAATATTAGTCAGATTATGCTACTCTTCTGTTCAAAGCCTCCAGTCATTTTTCATTTTACTATAAATAAATCTAAACTCTTAAAGGCCCTAGAGAATATTATGCCCCATTACCACTCAGAACTCATTTTCTGCTTTCCCTATTTCTCACTCTGTCCAGCCGTGTTACCTTGTTGTGGTACCTAGAATATTTCAGTCATTATTGGCCTTAATGATGAGAAGGAGGAATGAGAATAATTAGAAACAGGAAGACTAATTTTCAGATCATTAATCCCAGTCTAGATCTGAGGTCATGAGTCTCTGTAAAGGGCAAGAAAAGAAAATATCACTTATTTAAAAAAAATAATAAAATAATTGGGAGAGAATCAACAGAATACAGTGGGGATTAAGAGGAGTTGAGGATAATACTGAGGTTTGTAGCTTGGGTAACCAGATGCATAACAGATCATGGTAGAGATGGAGACCATAGGACAGAAAGGTGTGAGAGGCAAAGATAACATGTTCCTTTCCAATGTGTAGTATTTGAGATAGATCTGGATAGATACTTTCAGTTCATAAAGCAGTTGGAAGTGGGGATTTAGAACTAAAGAATGAATTGATGGGGCGCCTGGGTGGCTCAGTTGTTTGTCAGACTTCAGTTAAGGTCATGATCTCACTGTTTGTGGGTTTCTGTCAGCACAGAGCCCACTTCAGATCCTCTGTCTCCCTCTCTCTGTGTCCCTCCCCTGCTCATGCACTCTCACACTTTCCCTTTCTCAAAATAAATAAACATTTTTTTTAAAAAAGAATGAAGTGGTAAAGGAGATTAAGAATACACTTATCTTGAGTACTGAGAAATGTATAGAACTGTTGAATCATTATATTGCACACTTGAAACTAATGTAATGCTATGTTAATTATACTTGAAATTAAAAAAAAAGAATGAAAAGATGAATATCAGAATGATGGTTGCTTTTTGTCAAGGGCAGTGACTGGAAGGAGGCACATGCAGTCTTCTGGTGTGCTTGTCAGGTTCTATTTCTTCATGTGGGTGGTAGTTTGTTACATGGTATGCTCCCTTGGAAATATTAATTGGATTGGGCACTTTGATTGTACTTCCCCCCTTTTTAAATATCCATGTCAACAAGGGCTAGATGTGAATTTCTGTAATTTAGAAATGGATGTTACAAGACACTTCTTTTCATGTGTATTTTAAATGGAAATTTAACACAAATAGTTCTTCTCTTATACTGAATAAATTCTGGGATCAGATTTGCTCCTTTCAGTGCCCTGGGTATTAATGTTTATACTCTCAAAGATTATTATCTAAGTTTGTCAGATTTTCAGGAAATAGAAATTCTAAGTAATAGTTTCTTAATGCCATTTTTTGAGGTACTTTCTTTTATATTCAGCAGTCTTTTTTTTAGTACTTTAGTGGGATGAAAATATTTGAGTATCCAGTGTAATCATCTGAGCCATCTTGCCATGGACCATGTATTAAAAATACCTTAATTTATACACTTATTTCCTTCAGGGAGGATCCAACTTCTTCACATGCATTGAATCAGCTTTTCTATGCCAAAGATGTTATCTGCAATTAAATTACTTGTGTGTTAATCTTCATTTATTTTATACTAAATGTCGATGTATTTTATAAATGCTAGATCCACTTCTTTCTAGTTCTTTGACCTTGAACAAAACACTTAAACTCTCCAAAGCCTCAATTTCCTCATATGTAAAAAGGGCCTAACAGTACAGCCAACTTCATAGTGTTGTGACTAACATCTATTGAAATTTGATGAATATGTAAAATGCTTTGCACATAGTGCTCAGTGATTGTCAACTATTATTGTTATTGTTTTGGAAAGTAAATATTAACCTGGAGAGTATTTAGATACACAGACAAGCTAGGGAATATTAAAACTTCCAGGATAGCTATTATTCCCGTGATGTTGATTTATTTGTGAAGATGGTGTCTCTGGGTCAGGCTTGGTCTAATGGATTCACTAGAGCGATTAATGTAGATGGTCCTCAATTTATGATGGCTCGATCATGATAGTGCAAAAGTGATACACATTCAGTAGAAACTGTACTTGAATTTCGAATTTTGATCTTTTCCTGGGCTAGAGATGCTCTCCCTTGATGCTGGGCAGTGGCAGGGGCTGCAGCTCTGAGTCAGCCATGCAGTCACAAGGGTAAACAACCAACACACAACCATTTTATACCCATACAACCATTCTGTTTTTCACTTTTGTATTCAATAAATTACAGGATCTTTTCAACATTTTTGTATTAGATAGGCTTCGTTTAGATGCTTTGGCCCAACTGTAGGCTAATGTAAGTGTTCTGAGCATGTTTAAGGTCATTTAGGCTAAGCTCTGATGTTTGGTGGGTTCAGTGTATTAAATGAATTTTCAACTTATGATATTTTAAATTTATGATGGTTTTTATCAGGACATAACTCTATCGTAAGTTGAGGAAGATCTGTAATAAGATGCTGCTCAAGGGGAAGATTAGCTGAAGATTTATGCATATTCTTTGTGTGATAAAAATGTCAACATGTTTGTTATTTTAAGAAAAAGGTGAATGAAATGACTGGTTCTCAGTCCTTATACCTTTGATTATTGCCTCTGTTCCTATGTCTTTGTTATGTTATTGGAAGGAAAATAGGCAGTCTCCATCTACATCCATTATCTCTTAAATTCTCTTTAATCTTTTAGACTCAAGTGTGTATAGCACATTGTTTCTCAATTGTCTCTACCAGTGTTCAAAATGTTTTGAATCCATTTAAAGGATGTGGCTTTCTGAGAGTCCCAGGTTTATGTAGAGAGACTCAGTTCCAACTGTTTGGAGTGGGCTCAATGCCCATTCTTTTGTCTTCATCTAAGTTTTAAAATTGAAGCCCTTGAATTACCAAGACCAGCCGCATCCTTGAGGGTGACCTTAGAGTCCATGTACAGCTCCTCCCTGGATTCTATTTTCATTTTGTTTTTGCATTATAGGAGTTTTCCTTGCTATTACTTTCTTTCAAAGTCAGCTATACATTCAAAATTATATTTATTATACTTAATTCAGAATTTCTCAGCCTCAAAAATTTAATATATATTTTTCATGGTGTTAAAAGTAGACATAATATGAAAGTCATTTCAGATTATGTTAGTGAGCCTGACCCTGTTTTTCATTTCTTTTATGTTCTTGTGGAGCTTGACCGAGGGAAGTTTTCACCCAAACTTTGTTTATAGTTTCTGCATTCCACGTTTACCTTGTCAAAGCAAAAATTGCAGGATAAAGTTAAACAGGCAAGGAAGACTTCATTCAAGACTATTTCAGTAGCCAACTCTGCAGAAACAAAGGTGAGAGGTATTTTAGAGCTAGGGTGAACTAGTGGAAAAGTACCTGGAGGATGTTATGGGGATGTTGATTAATGGAAGGTATAGAGTAAATTATGTAATTCTGGAGCCTGCAAATGTTTTACTGTGATTTAGACAGTATGTGCTTGCTAATTGGTGCTTATCTAAATAAGCTCCTACTCTCCTGCAGAGACTGGGAAAGGGGGCACTATCTTCCTTGGCTCCCAGGTCCTTAGGAAAGATATTTCTAGGTTGTAAAATTAGAAAAGAGGCTTTTAAAAATGTTTACATCTCAAAAAACCAGAGAAAGAATTTACAATTGCAAGTGTTCTAAATAAGTATTCTAAACCTCCAGGGACCTAGAGTCAGGAAGAAACCTGTCTAAAATTTAGTCACACTGAGGAGAATTTTAAGGTCTTGGTCAACCTTATATTTTTCTTTTCTTTTTTCTTTCTTCTTTCTTTCTTTCTTTCTTTCTTTCTTTCTTTCTTTCTCTCTCTCTCTTTCTTTCTTTCTTTCTTTTTTTCTTGAGAGAGCGAGATAGAGCATGAGCAGGGGAGGGGCAGAGAGGGAGGAAGACATAGAATCTGAAGCAGGCTCCAGGCTCTGAGCTCTCAGCACAGAGACTGATGCGGAGCTCGAACTCTTGAACTGCGAGATCATAACCTGAGCTGAAGTCAGCTGCTTAACAGACTGAACCACTCAGGTGCCCAGGTCAATCTTGTATTTAAGTAATGCTCATAATTGGAATCGCTTTTAGGGGGACAGGCATATTAATCTTTTCATTCATTTCCAAACAGATGAGAGTGATACAAATACGCACAGGGAACAAATGATTTTCAAAATGATTTATTGAACAAAAGCTGAAAAATTAAAACTGAACATACATAAGAGGTGAGAGAATGAAAGTAGAATTTCTAGAGTTGTCTTATTTCTGAAGTGAGATGGCAGTCATTTCTTGAGGCAATATTGGCAGAGGTTAAGGTGAGAAGTTTAATATTTAGGAAAGTTATGACCTAGGAAAAATGTTGAGAAATATAAAATTAATTTCTACAGTCCTATAAATATCACCTAGTCAGTTTAAAATTACTATTTTACATTAATTATTTGAAATAAATTCCAGTCTATATACCCTCCCTTGCCCCAGCACCACTCTCTTATTTTTATGATAGTTCATGATTCTATTGTAAAGTAAAACATATCTAGTTAGATGTCCTGTGTTTAAAGCATAGCTACCTGCTGTACTCAAGCCCTAGTTCATCATTATTACAACCTAGAATGGTTTTATCCAACTTTAAAAAAACTTAAAAAAACCCCAAAAACAAAACAAAATAAAAAATAAAAAATCCTTGTAAAAAATTTTGATATTATGTGTTCTAGCAATCCTTTCTCTGAAATCATCTTAGACCTGCTCCTTGTAGTTTAGAGTTTTAGATCATGGTTCTAATCACATGGTTCATTGTGTTGTATTGTTTTTTTTTTTTATTTAATTTTTTTTTTTAACATTTATTTATTTTTGAGACAGCGAGAGACAGAGCATGAACAGTGGAGGGTCAGAGAGAGGGAGACACAGAATCTGAAACAGGCTCCAGGCTCTGAGCTGTCAGCACAGACTGAGCCACCCAGGCGCCCCTTGTTGTATTGTTTTTAATGTTTATTTATTTTGAGAGGGAGAGAGGGTGGGGGAGGGGCAGAGACAGAGGGAGAGAGAGAAATCCAAGTAGGTTCCATGGAGGGAGGGCTTGATCTCATGACTGGACATTATGACCTCAGTGGAATCAAGAGTCAGACACTTAACTGACTGAGCCACTCAGATGTTCTTATTGTGTGGTGTTTTGATAAAAGTTTACTTTATACATTTTTCTAATTTTGTTTTGTTCTCCATGGATCTTTCTTATTAATAGTAGTAGTATTCCCCCATTTCCATCTAAGCTTAACTGAGGTGGCAATTTTGCTATAGTCAAGTTCAACTATTTACAGTAAATTGATTGTGATACTCATTCTTGTGTGTGAGCTTGTATACTTCCCAGTTTCCCTTTATGAATTACTGTCTGCGTGTTTTTACATTCGTAACCTCATCAGACTCCTCACCTCCCAAGAATTTTCTTTAAAAAATGTATAGTTTCTAGGGTAGTGGAGCTCAGTAATCTTTGTTTTGGAAAAGAAACCAAGTGACTGCGATTCAACTATCTACTAAACTGTCTTCTGGGCTTATTGTTCTAGAATTGTAAGCTTTCTGACTGTTGGCTTAAGTATGAAGACACTTGGATTTTAGTCCTGGTTTTGCCACCATGTATTCTGAATTTGAGCAAATTCCATACCTCTATATCCTATATACAAAATAGGAGACTATCTGCTTTCTCTCATAGAATTGCAAAGAATAAAAATGTATGCATATCAAGAGTAACTAGTTATTAAAGTAAGGTGTTTAGAGAAATATAGAGCACTATTGAATTTCTTCATCTAATTCTTTGCATGCATGATTTACCTGTTTTCAAGATGCTCGAGATGCACCACTGCATTGCTCTTACTATGGGGAAGTAGTGTCAAGGCCAGTTGTAGGTATACTGGTTGTGGTCACAGTAGCAGGTGATGCTTGTGTGCTGCTGTCAACAACAAAGGTGGTTCCAGCTGAGCCTGTGTTTGTGGGGACTGTAGTTGCGAGACTGGTGGTTGTCACTGGGGCAGTACTAATGGCATTAGTTTCAGGTGTGGTAGTTGCTGCTACTGTTGTGATAGCTGGAGCTGTGGAAATCCTTTCTGGAGGTGGGGTGGTAGCATCTGCTGCAAGTGTGGAAACCTCAGGAGGGTCTGTGGATTCTGCAGAAGGAGTCGCGGCAGCATCGGTACTTGTTGCGGCGAGAGTAGTATCATCTGGTGTGGCAGCAGTGACCTCATCAGTGGAGACAGCTGTTTCGGGTTCTGTGGTGGCAGAGTCCAATTCGGTGGTTAAATCTTCAGGTACAGTGGTGGAGGTGACACCTGACGGAGTTGTAGTGGCAGTGATACCTAAAGTTTCTGTAGTGTCCTCATCCACTGGAGTTGTAGCCTCACTGGCTGAAGAACCAGGGTCAGCAGGGAGGGTGGTGGCTGGTATGCTTGTACTGGCAGTAGTGGTAGCCTCTGAGGCTGACGGTGTAGTTGCAGCCCTGGTGGAGGCTGCAGCTGTTGCAGTGGTAGCTGTCATAGGAATTGTGGTTGCAGATGATGTAGCCATTGCAGTAGTAGCAACAGATGTAGTGCCTGCTTCTAAGGTTGTGGAGTCAGCAGAACGGGTTTTGGCACCTTCAGTTGAAGTGGTAGCAGCTTCCGTGGTTGTATTATTTGCCGACTCAGGGGTGGTCTCATCCCCTGGGGTTGTAGCATCGGAGGTCCGGACGGTGGTTTCACTGTTGGCCAGTGCACCAGATTCAGTAGTAGAAGCAGCACTTGGGACAGCTGTGGTGGCACCAGAAGGAGATGTGGTACCAGCAATGGAAGGTGAGCTAGTGACACTTGTGGTGGCATCAACCCCTGGAGTTATGGAGACTACTGTGGCTGTGCTGGTAACTACTCCAGATATTATGGTTGTAGCCGAATCAGTTGTACTCACGGCTGGAGATGTGGAATCTACTGCTGAGGTTGGAGGGTTAGCTGTGGAGGTTGTGGCATCAGCAGGTGCAGTTGTGGCAGCTTCAGTGGTTGTGTCATTGGTCGGTTCAGTGGTAGCCTCTTCCCCTAGAGTTGTAGTTCTAGAAGCCTGCGTGGTAGTTTGACCCAGACTGGTCAGCACAACTGGTTCAACAGTGGAGGCTGAAGTCACAGGGGTTGAAGTGGCAACACCTGCTACCATTGTGCCAGCAGCTGCAGCTGTATCATTAGTGGCTGAAGTTGTGACTGCACCACGGGTGGTCATATCCAGTGATGGGGTTGAAGAGGCCGCTGCTGTGGTGGTGGTCATTGTCCCCACAGATTTTGGGTTTGAGGATCCTGCGGTTGTAGTAGCAGTGATTGACGAGTCTGTTTCTGAGATTGTGGAGGAGTCTGTTGCACCAGTTGTTACCCCATTGAGTGAAGTTGTGGTGGCAGCTACGGTGGTTGTGTCATCGGCTGTTTCAGTGGTGTCCTCATTCTCTGGGGAAGTAGCTTCAGTGGTTGTGTCATCAGCTGTTTCAGTGGTGTCCTCATTCTCTGGGGAAGTAGCTTCAGTGGTTGTGTCATCAGCTGTTTCAGTGGTGTCCTCATTCACTGGGGAAGTAGCTTCAGTGGTTGTGTCACTGGTTGTTTCAGCGGTAGTCTCATCCATTGGTGTGATGGCAGAACTCGGTGCAGCTGTGGTGGCAGTACCAGGTGCACTGGTGGTTGCAGAACTTGGTGCACCTGTGGCTGTGGCACCACGTGTAGCTGGGGTTGTGACAGAACTAGAAGCAGTGGTCGAAGTTCTGGATATTTCCATGGTAGCAGAAGCAAGAGTTGTGGTAGCACTGGCTGATAATGAAGTAGCACCAGGGCTAGTGGCCCCAGTCTCTGGGGTTGTGAGGGCTGTTGCACCTGTGGCTCCAACATATGTGGGAGTTGAGGCCGCAGCAGTGGTGACAACAGTAGTAGCAAGGATTGTGTTTGCTGAAGTCGTAGAGGCAGCTGGAGTGGTGGAATCATCAATCATTGGGAGAGTGGTGTCATCTGTTGTGGTTGCTTCAGCTTCTGAGCCGTTCGTGGTGAAATCAGGTGCAGTGGTGGAAGCAGAGGTTAAGAGGGCTGTGGAGTCAGCCCCTGGGTTTATGGAGGTGGCAGCACTGGAAGCAGCAGACTCTTGGGATGTGGATTCCACTGAAGGTGTCTTGGAGGTGACCACAGATGCTGGGGCAGTTGTAGTGGAGGCAGCACCAGTTGCTGAGTTCATGGTTGGTGTCACTTGGACTGTGGTGGCAGCCCCTGGGGGTAGAGTTTCAGGTGCTCTGGTGGTTGCATTTGATGCCTTGGTTGCAGTGGCAGATAGACTAGTTGGGGCAACTGATATAGATGTTGTGCTATCGGACATGGTACTAGCAATGGTGGCTAAATTACTAATAGTTCCAGCTGCTGCAGTGATTGCATTGGTCGGGCCATCAGTTGTGATGTCTTCTGTTCCTGTTGGCCTTGTTGGAGGCCGTGGTTTACCGGGTGGCTTATGAGGCAAATGAGGGTGGTGATGCTGTTGGTGGTGTGTATGAGGATGTTGTCCACTTGGCCATGGTCTTGGTGGCAGTGGACAGAAATGATGAACCTTCAGTGGACACTTACGTGGTCGATTTGGTTGTAGACAGGGAAGTTTATATTGAAGTTTAGATGGAGCATGTATTGGGAACGGTTTTGTGACTTTGTTATGTGGGCGCTTTTTCTGTGGAGTTTGAACAGTTTTAGATCCTTTAGGTTTAGATGATTTCAACCTTTTTTTGGCAAGTATAGATTTCCCTTTCTTTGGTCGTTTTACAGTTTTGCCTGCTGAGGAAGGTGGTCTTTTTTTTCCTTGAAGGGATTTAAGTTGATTTATACCTTTCTTACAGGGCTTAAAGGGTCTCTTTTTGGGTTTACTTAGCCTTTTCTGTGCTGCTAGAGATGTGGGCTGCCTTTTTTTAGATGGTTTTATAGATTTATTCTTTGCAGGAACTGTTTTTGCAGTCTTTTTACCTGCTGTGGGCTGTTTCTGTGTAGACTTCTTTTGAATTTTCTTCTTGGCTAGAGATCTTTTTGGTCCTGCTCGAGCAGATTTAGACCCATTGAGATTTCTGGCAGCTAGTTTAGATTTTTTTAGGTTTTTCTTTTTGGCCAGAGTTGTTTTGAGGGCTGGAGATTTGCCTTCCTTTGTTTGATTTGACTGCTTCCTGGCAGTTTTAGACAAGGAGCTTTTCAATATCTTTGGTCTTTTCTTTGAGGCTGGTTGTGTTTTTAGTACTGATTTAAGTGCTTTAGGCTGATTCACTTGTTTCTTGGCAGGTGTGGTAAAGTTTTTGGATTTCTTTGACACTTTATTTTTGGCTATAGATATTTTCTTTTTTGTTGCAACTTTTCTTGGCTGATTAAGCTTTTCCTTGGCAGATGTAGATGCTGTCTTTTTAGATGTAGTTGCATTTTTCTTTTTGACTTTTAAAACTGCTCTTGTTGCTGTTGCCTTAGCTGGCCCTTTTTTGAATGGAGTTAACAGTTTGGTTTTTTGATTCTTTAGAGTTTTCTTTTTGGCTAAACTTTTTTGGGGGGCTGCTTTAACTACTTTCGCCTGATTCTGTATTTTCTTGACAGGCGATGACAGAGTCTTGTGAGATGTACTTGGTCTTTTCTTCGGAGCTGAAGAAGTTTGGGGGGAACCTCTTATTGCTGTGGACCTAGATTGTGTTTTGGATACAGACAAGTTTGGTTTATAAATATTTTGAGATTTCTTCTCAGTTAGATACGTTTTTGGAGCTGATTTGGTTGTGCGCCGTTTTAACTGTTTCTTAGTAGGCATAGACTGGATTCT
Source organism: Panthera onca (assembly GCF_046562875.1). Taxonomy (NCBI): domain Eukaryota; kingdom Metazoa; phylum Chordata; class Mammalia; order Carnivora; family Felidae; genus Panthera; species Panthera onca. The sequence goes on along the minus strand of NC_138342.1, from coordinate 56,583,334 downwards.
CTCGGATTTTTGTGGACTTTTCTTCGAAGCTGAACTTCTATTTGATGCTGCCTGAGCTACTTTTGGCAAATTCAACTGCTTCTTGGCCGACGTGGGCAGAGGTTTTTTAGGTGCATTTTGACTTTTCTTAACAGCTAAAGATGGTTTTGGTACTGCTGGAGTCCGTTTTGACTGTTTCTTGGCAGTTGTCTTCTGACTTTTTTTAGGCTGTTTTAGAGTTTTACTTGTCCTGCGTGGAGCATTTCGTCCTGTTAAACCAGATGAAAGGGGGGGCCCTTTCTTGGCAGAGGCTAACATATTTTTCTTAGACCTGACTTGTAGACTTTGCCTTTCTGATGGCAGGGTAGGTTTTTTCTTTTTACTTGATGTCCTAGAATTTAAAGATAATTGGCTGGCTGCTTTGTTAGGCAGTGCAGGTGAACCAGAGGCATGAGAACGGGTTTGAGGTTTCCTAATGACTTGGGTGGATGGAGGTCTGTTTCGTGATGTCCTGGCAGGGGAACTTTGCACTGGCTCACGGTTAATTGTTTTCCTTGTTGCCTGGCGCTGTGATTGCTGACTCTCACTGAACTGCAGCAGGAGAGAATAGGAGATATTACCAAGTGAAGCATTCAGTCAGTTATTGTTTTGTATTTTCACTTCAGTTATGGAAACTGTTCTGCTCTTTAGTTTGGAAAGTCTTTTGGTTTCAAGTGTAATATAAATTTAGAATTAACTGCACTATAATTTAAAAGAACAAGACAATATGTGGATGATTAGAGAAAGTACTGGGTGTTACTTTCAATGCTTAGAGTATTTTCTAAGAAAATCCAACAAAATACAGAAATCTAATTTGGGGAAATCCGGTTCATTGGTTTTATAAAATACCCCATTAAATCTATGAAAACTTGTTTTTCACTTAAAAACTGCAGGATGAAATCATTGTCATCTCCTTTAGGAATTAACAAAAAAATCACATAGTTACCATGTAAACATGTTACATGACTCTCAATGAAAGTGTTACATCTAAGCCTTAGTTTAGAAATTATATAAAAGAGAAGTATTTGATATTGAACTCAGAAAGTTGGATATTGAAAAACTGCAACAACAACAACAACCCCCACCCCCACCCCCCACCATGAGTTTCTCTTGCTTGTAAAAGCTTTGTCTGAGGCATTAAATGTTCTGGGAAGAATAGGACAAGGAAATAATAATAATGACAACAAAGGAAAGGATCCTTGAATGAAGCATTGCTGGTTAAATAGCATGAAACAGACACTTGAAGACCTCCTGTAGTTCTAAAAATAGTGGATACTGTGCTCTGAGCAAAGAGAGAGATAAGGAACTAGTAAATAGTATATGATTAAATCAGAAGAGCAGAAGAAGGTATTAAAAACAAAACAAAACAAAAAAACTCTGCCAGAGCTATAAAAGGGAAAAGCAAAAGCCCACAAAGTTCAAAAGACCAAGGCTCACTCAGAAAAGTACATAAAAACCATGTGCACAAGTCATGTTTCAGATGAGTCAAATATGTATGACAATTGTTTATTTTAGATGCCAATAGAAGAGACTATCTTCTTTTTCACTGTGTTTATGCCTTATGTGGAAGAACATACTGCAGTGTTTGATTGTGAGACTATAATAATAGATCCAGAGGCTGAGTGACAAACAAGCTAGAGATAAGCTTGCCCTCATGTTTCGTCTTCACAGGGTTATCTCCTTGTAATGGAAGTAGTGGGTGAACATGCACGGGAAGGAGAAGTGGGAGTCTTGGTAATTTCATTGCAAGGTTAGTTGTAGTGCTCCAAATTTATTTGGGGATTTTCTCATATTTATCCTCCTCAACTAATAGTCATTCTCTTCTGCTTCTCTCCCTCTTTTTCTCTTTTTTCCCTTCCACATCTCCCTTTGCTTTGTTTCTTCTCTTCAAGTTCCAGGTGATTTTGAATAAACATATTTTTATGAATGTTAGAAGTAGAAGGTAATTGTTTCTGTTTCTTTCCATCTCATGTGACTGTATCTTGATTTTAGAAATACAATCCCATAATCTCACTCTGATCCCTATCTCAGTGTTAATGTAGCTTTCAATTTTAGGTAGTTCTTATTTCAAGTGTATAGAATCTTACCGGGAAACAAATGGCAAAGACCAGGATGAGCCCCGTCAGGATTAAACCCTTCATCTTGTCCTTTTAACCCCTATAAGTGAAGAAAAAGAGAAAATATTTGCGATGTGCTTGACAATGAAAGAATAGGTTTTACCAAACTGCCCAGTGATATAAAATTAAAATTTTAGTAGCAAGTTTAAGAGCTAAGGAATTTTTTTTTCCTAAAATTAAACTTCAAATGTGGATGTTAAGTGAAAAGATACCTATATATTTTTTGAAAACACTATCATTATTTGAAACCACTAAAAATCAGGTTTCTCCATTTGGTTTGCCAATAGGATTATTATTTTCCTGTAAATTCTCATCTAAAAGGAGACCTTCATCTTCTATCAGAAATTATATTAAGCAATCCCTCACCTATCCATTATCCACTTACTGCATGTGTATTTACTCTCCCCCCCATCTCCTCCCCGCTTCACACACACACTACTTTCTCTCCTCTCCCAACTCCCATCACCGTCATTTAGGAAAATCATAGCAGTTGTGACATAAAGAGAGTTCCAGGAAGATACATGGTATGCTCTTAAGTTGAGTGGCCAACTTTATTGAACTCAGATCCTATATGTATGATGGATAACACGGTGCACTATGTAATATATTGCAAGGACAGTTTCCACAAAATCCTGAGATTCTCTGATGCTATTTGACTTTTGCTTTCCTCCTCCCTCTAATTTTTACTTTTTAGTCTACAGGATCCTTTACCTGAAAATGTTTTATAAATTTTTTATGCACTTTGCCTATCGATAATTCATTTTTATTTAAAAAAATTTTTTTTACGTTTATTCATTTTTGAGACAGAGAGAGACAGAGCATGAACGGGCGAGGGTCAGAGAGAGGGAGACACAGAATCTGAAACAGGCTCCAGGCTCCGAGCTGTCAGCACAGAGCCCGATGCGGGGCTCGAACTCACGGACCGTGAGATCATGACCTGAGCCGAAGTCGGCCGCTTAACCGACTGAGCCACCCAGGTGCCCCTTGATAATTCATTTTTAGATGAGGGGTACCTCATCACAGTTAAAGTTATTGAATATATCAAATCTATTTCTGACCTGCGTTAATCTAATTTTTAAGAACCTCATGTTGTTTTTCCTAATATAAGACGGTTTTATGGGTGGAAAGTGTATGATGTTTCCATGATGCCAGTATATAGGCAAAAAGACTTGTAATTCCAGAATGTTGTGAAAGGAAAATGGAAAATAAAGGCAGCCTGTATGTAACTTAGGGAAGCTCAGTATAAATGAACTGGTCTCTGGTAGCATATGGCTTATGATAATGTGATGGGGGCACCCTCAGCTTTAGTGGCTGTCAGTGCCAACTGGTCACCTTTTAGAATCATCATCAGAAAACTCTGAAACTACTTGGTGTTTTAGTCTGAGTCTGAACTGAATCAGTCTCCATCAACATCTTCCCCCATAAAACTGTCTCTTCCATGTGTCCCCATTTCAGTGAATGACACAGTATTCACCCAGTAGTTGTGTAAGCCAGAATCCTGAGTCAGGCTTGACTCTGCCTCTCATTCTCCGGTGTCCATCCATCACTAAATCCTCTCTATGTTTTTACTTTCTGGACAGTTTTGAATCAACTTGCTTCTCTTCATCTTCACCAACAGCATCCTAGCCAAGTTAGCATCATATCTCACTTGAGCCTCTCCTTAGCAAATATTACCTATTAAGTTGCTGGCACTGTTCTAGGATATGCAGAGATAGGGGACATGGGTTCAATATCTTTGACTTGTTAGAGGTTTCATTTTCATGATTATCAAAATAGTCTCTTAACTGACCCACAGCCTTGCTTTTAATTGACTAAAGTCACTCTGACTTTTATAAAATACAAATCTGATTATTCTAGTTTCCTCATTAAAACCTTTCACTGGTTTTCCGCTGCTCTTTATCTTAAAGCCCTCCCCCCTAATTCTTCAAGTGGCTCACAAGGCCCATGGCAGCCCCACTTCTCCTTGATCTTCAGTCACATCTCTTTTAGTGTCACTCACATTGTGTGTGTGTGTGTGTGTGTGTGTGTGTGTGTGTGTGAGAGAGAGAGAGAGAGAGAGAGAGAGAGAGAGAGAGACTGTTTTCTTCCTTGAAGGTGCTTACATATTCTGTTACACAATTCAATGCAAAAGGCTTTTTATTCCCACCTGCCTACTGGAACAACTTCAGTCAAGTTAGCTAATGATGTGTTTATTGCCAATCTAATTCTTGTCTTACAGGATGGAATTCTCCTCAGTGTTTGACAAGTACTTCCCTCTTCTCTGGGTTTCTGTGGAACCAACTTATCCTTCCTGTGTCTCTGAAGGGTTTTTTGTTTGTTTGTTTGTTTGTTTTTTTAGGTTCATTCATGGATTTTCTTTCTTCTCTACTTACCCAATTATGGTTCTGACATTCACCCTATTTTTCTCTTATTCTATAGCAACATCTCTGCCTTTCCTTGGAAACAGTATCCATCTCTATGCTGGCTTCTAAGTTTATTGATCAAGATTCATATATCCAACTCTTTCATGGACATCTCCATTTGGTTGTACCATTGCACCTTTAGCCCAGCCTGTCCAAAATTGGATTTATTAGTTCCCCCAGCCTCTTCTCTTGTCATTTGCAACTATGTGGATGGAACTGGAGGGTATTATGCTAAGTAAAATTAGTCAGTCAGAGAAAGACAAAAATCATATGACTTCACTCATATGAGGACTTTAAGAGACAAAACAGATGAACATAAGGGAAGGGAAACAAAAATAATATAAAAACAGGGAGGGGGCAAAACAGAAGAGACTCATAAATATGGAGAACAAACTGAGGGTTACGGGAGAGATTGTGGGAGGGGGGATGGGCTAAATGGGTAAGGGGCACTAAGGAATCTACTCCTGAAATCACTGTTGCACTATATGCTAACTAATTTGGATGTAAATTAAAAAAAAAAATGAAGCCTTAAAAAAAAAGAGAAAAGAAACCACATGTTAATAGAAAAAGTAGATTCTAGAGTAAGAGTGCCCTAGCAGCATTGTCATTTATCCACACAATTACCTTGAGAGGGGTGTCTCCTTTGGATCTTGGTCAGGACTTGCTCCTTCTTAACTCAGCAGTGCCTCCAAGACTTGATACCTGCAGATGTCAAGACAACTTATTGAATGATTCTTCCACCTAATAAGGCAGCCATGCCTTCCCTTTGTACCTCCTACTTTTTGCCTATTGGTTGTAGTAGAGAGTGGGGGCTAGGAAAAAAATGTGTATATGCGATTATTTCAATTTAATCTTGAAACGTTTTCCCTTTGGATTTTCTGACTCAGGCACGTTGAGAACTCTATCTTATCTTTTACTTGGAAAAGGTAATGATAAAATCTGATAGTTAACAAAATTCGTAAATCAACACTACAGCTTATATGTATATCACTTATTTTAAGAAAACCATGGTTTGGTTTCTTATTTGCAGCTATAGAATAATTTGTATATTGTCTGATGTTCCCCAATTTTTGGAATTTGAACAACTTTATTTTTGCAGTTTGTTTCCGTATTCCAAAGTTTAATAGATGCAAAGACATGAATGTCTGAGAGAATGTAATAGGAGGTTATAAATAATCTTTCCTCCATTGAATTAAAACACAGTTATTTAACACTTAAAGTGTCTGCATTAAGGAAAATTTGTGAAATATGTCTACCTTGCTGCACTCCCGTTGTACTCCCTCATGATCCTTTTAACTTAGAATCTCCCAGACTTTGAAAATCACATGTTCAGTTACCTAATAATCTACTCTGTAAATACTTTTTTAATTGTCGTGACCATGCAATGGAAGAAATATACATAATTTTCCTTAAGCATACGTTTGTTAATTTTCTACTGATTTATTTACCATGTTTACATATTCATCTGTATTAAGCCACATACCAGAACAAATGGCAAATACATTAATTCTGAAGAAATGTAGCTGTGAGAAATCACTAGTGTATTTAAGAAAAAAATGGAAAAAAGTTTCTAAAGGCAATTCTAGAATGGTACAAAGAGCACTAAACTTGAAATCAAGAGGTTTAGATTTAACTCCTAGCTCAGTCATTTTATTTCTGTGTGACCTTGGTAAACTTATTTGCAAATGCCATTTTCATATCTATAAAATGGGAATCCTGTTCTATTTACCTGAGTGTGTTGTTATTAGAATTAAATTAGAATATTTATTTACCTTGTAAACTCTTTAGCACTATGTGACAATTGTTTGTAATATAATTTATTTATGTATTGAATTTTAATGTATTATTTACAGATGTATCTAACATAACTTTTAATCTCAGCATTACTAGATTTGAAATGACAACTTTGATTTATTTATTCATTCAACAGATATTTATTGGACATCCACTCCATAGAAAGCATTGTGGACTCAATAGGAACAAGAGAGACCTGGTTCTTGCCTTGAGGGGCTAGGGATTTATTGGAAAGAAATATTATACAAACAGAAAAGAGTGACTTTGATCTATTGATATCTGGTTAACAGAGAAAGTACACTTCCACTTAGCCATTTCTTTTGGACAAACTTTCTTCATTCACCTTTTCTTCTAAGAACCTTGTGTAGGCCAGAAGTCAGGGTTTGGCTGCACTTGAATGACTGGGTGCCTGCGTGATAATCAGTATCATAATAAGAGCTGTGCAATAACAACATACAATATTGTCTTTTCTGAGAATTGAGGTAATCACTTTAAAGTTAATAATATTATGTATACTTAATACTGATACACTAATTTGACTCAGAATAAAGTTGACCTCCTTTCTCTTTTAAGTTTGTCATTACTTTGGAGCATTAATCATAACACTCTCCTTTAGGAAGTCAGTACTATTTTAGGAGTTCCAATTTATGGTTTTTATTTTAATTGAATATTGGAATATGGTAGAAAGGACTTTGGAAGCTAAGAACTTTGGTCTGCATATTCCCTAAATTTGAGTGTATACTTAATTCTGTAAGGACAGTTCACATACGGAAATTGCATCATGTAACATTATAAACTCTATGTTATATAAAAATTATTCATGCTTTCTTCAGTGTGAACTGAAAGATATTTTAGAAAAGTAGACCAACCTTCTTGTAATCATGAATACAATGCACAGTTATTAACATATTATTGATATGGAAGAGATTATTAATCATTTATTTATTAACACCAATCATGATTAAGTAAATATAAAATATCTGGATATATTCTTATCAAAATCATTGGTATTAGCATGACCTTAGACATTTTTCTATCAGGTTGTTTTGAAAACAGTAGGAGAATAATCGCTGACGTGTGGTTCATATGCAATTCTTACAGAAGGGAGTTTCGGACCAACTTGGCTATCTGTTCTAGTTAACAGTGAGTGTGAAGTAGGCCTAGTTGAGACTGGAGAAGAGTGTGTCTCATTTATGAGAATGAGGAGTAGCCACTTCTTAGTTCCATTGATACTCAAAGGACGGGTCAGGGCTTAGAAGAACTTGCACCACAACATATTGCGTTTGTCAGCAAGAAAGTCTTGCTGCTAAATGAATGAATGAAAACATGAATCAATCAATTAATATAAAGAGAGCTGGAAAATGTGTGCATTGACAACATTGATTTAAGTCCTTCACTCTTAACTGATCTGTAACAGTTTGTGGATTAGCAGCCAGTTTGCAGACCACACTTTGAGTAGCACTGCTGTGGTTGACAGTTGTCACACGAGAGTGCCTGCCCACAATACCAGATCATTCATGTTTTGGAGGAAAATTTGGACTTTCATATGAGTTATATATTTTTTTAATGTTTTGCTTATTGGTAACATTCAGTTGTTAAAAGTACTCTTTAAATCAGAAAAAAATGAGAGAGTAAAAAATTCAACCCATTCTTTAACATCCAGCTCAGATACCACCTTTTTCCTACACTTTTCTGTTTTTCCTCTATTACTGCCTTGGTCTGTAAGAAATCTCTACTATTTTGGATTGTGCCATCATTAGTTATACATATGCTATATGCCCACCTTTTGTCTTAGCTCCCTTAGACCATTGTCATTATTTGGGGCTTTTTTTATTGTCTCAAAGCACTTAGCACAGAGATTTGCTTTGCTATTTGTAGATGCTCAAACTACGAGGTTGACTGTGTTAATTTAATATATTTAATTATCATAAAAACTCTTCACATAGTAAAGAATCTTGGACAAAATTTTAGGTGTATAAAAATTCATAAATGTCTAGGAATGAGAAGATCAGTTAGCAGAAATCTTTTAGACGTATGCATTTATGGAGCTAGTGAGCAGATCCAAATTTAAGCCTGTGCTTAGCAGATCCTTATGATATTTCTCATGTACATGTAAACTATCTTCAAAGGCTATAAAAAGAAGGGACATCTTATCTGCTAATTTGGTTTGCTTTTATAAACCAATCCAGATTATGAAGGCGTTCCCATCCAACATCATGAGTACACTGATTTAAAAATTTTCTGTGGGATAGTCGTGAGGAAGAATATTTTAAGATAAAAATTGATAAACTTAAAATACACTTGGCCTGAGGAGAAAAGTAGTCTTCGTTTATTTTTTCTTTCAATTCTAAATTCCTGTCGCATATATGCTATTGATTCCACATTGTATAAAGGAAGAAAGCACTTGTGGTGGGAAATGGAAAGAATAAATATGAGGCAGCCTTTCTCATGAGCTATAGTTTGACAGGCAAATTCTCCTAACCCCTCATCTCCTCTCTTTCTCTCTCTTGCACACAGACACATACAGACCCAATAAAAGTAGATCAATCCCCTACTTATTTCTCAGAGGATATAGAGGCTTTAATGAAGTGGTCATAGAGAGAAGGGACAGGGGCAGAATTTCTCAGTTCAGTTCTCCTTGGATCCCAGTCTATGAGTGTGTGGTTATAGTGATGCCAGTGACATTTTCCATGCAAGACAGCTTCTTGTTGGATTTAAAAAACTCTTTTTGCCTTCCAGTGCTTTATAGCTCAGGAATAATTTAGTCTTTTCTATATAAGGAGGTATCTACAGACCTCTGGAACCCTTTTGGTATGCACCAGGGTCAACTTTTCATTCGGGGAATGAAAGCTTGTTGGTTTTCTGGGTTCTCTGAATAATATCTCTGCCTCCAGTTTTACAGTATCCTAGAAATCTCATATCCCCTATAAGGGATTTGTATTATTCTATAGGTAACACCTGTAAGTGTTCATTTCCTTTCAAAAAAGTTAATGAATTATTATTTTAAGCTATGTGACAAATTTGGGGGATAATATAGTCAAAGTCAGTGAATGAGAGATTTCGTTGCTTAAGAGGGAAATTAAGAGGAGTTAGGGATTCTTGCTTTTAAGACATCAAGGACAATAAAAGACAAATTTCTTCTTTTATGTCAAGTATTGAGGGCTGTGAAATGAATTCAGTCATCATGGTAAAATACAATGATGGTTATTGGGGCACCTGGCTGACTCAGTCAGTAGAGCATGTGACTCTTTATTTCGGGATTGTGAGTTCAAGCCTCACATTGGGTGTAGAGATTACTTTGAAAAAAGCTTTAAAAAAATGCAATGACAATTCTTATGGTATTTCAAATATGTGAAATGATTTGTTGGTGATAGATGAAGAAAGGTTAAAATCTACAGGATAGTATGCTTAAAGAATTGTATTTTCACTGTTCAAATCTTCAGTATTTCATACCTTTGATTATTTGTTGGGGTATTGAGTCAGTACTCAGGGGGCACGTGTAGTAGCTATCCCTTGTAGGTTCTACGGAGTGTTGTCAGTTGTAGGTTCTGAGGTATTTTATTTAGGAGAAGCGGCCGCTGGAGTTGAAATGAGTAACAGGGCATGTGGCATTGGATTCTGGAGTTGCTGTGGAATCTTCTGCAAGCTCTGGGATATATATTCAAGGGCTGAACCATATTCTTCAGTGCCATAGGAATCCCTTCAGGGTTGGTGGCATCTTTGGGCAAAGTGTCAGCAGTTGTTTTGGTAGCAGTGGTGGCATTAGGGGGAGCAGAAGTGCTAACAGTCACAAGAAGAGTAGTGCTGAGGGTGGACGTGTTCACCCCTGGAGCAGCTGCGGTGGTTTTAAGAGCCTCTGCAGTGGCTGCAGTGTCAGTCACAGTACCACTTGCCCTGTTGGCACTCACCACAGTGGCTATGGGACTAGTCATGGGAGCAGTCACAGCAGTACCACTGTTAGTAGAGGTGGTGTCAACTGCAGAAGTGGTTGCCATAGCAGGAGCGTTAGTGATGGTAGTAGCTGTGTCATCTTCAAGGATAGTGTCTCTTGTCTGGTGGTGGTGGTGGTACCAGCAAAATAAGTGATGATTTTAGATGCAGAGGTAGTAGTAGCAGCAGATGAGAAGGGAGTAGTAAGGGCTTTTTCATTAGGTGTAATTTGAGCTATGCTAGCAGTAATGTCACGAGTACCTCCATTGGCTATTGTGGTGATATCTGCAAAGACAGTAGTGGATGCTGCTTGTGATGCAGGAGCTGCTTCTACAGAATTCTCAGAGGGCTGCTTTTTTGGTTGACTTGACAAGGTTTATGAGGTTCAGATGTATGAATTTCAAGTTAAGATGGAGGACATTTTATTAGACAAGGTAGTGATGAATGAGGTTTGCATACATGGCACTTGGGAGCATGTAGTAATGCTGGATCAGATGGAGATTGGTTAACAGGATGCAAGGGTCTCATCTTCTTTGGTTTGTTTTTGGAAGCTCGATGGTGGTTTCTGGAAGAATTACATCCTTAGGAGTTGTCTGGACTTAGCAATTCCTCTTGAAGCAGATCTGGAGACTGATAAATTGGTTGGTGGAGACCTCTTGTAAGAAACTCTCTTTATTTAACTATTGGAAACTTTAGACTTCAGCCATTTAGACTTAGGAACCAGATAGCTCCTTACTGCACCTTGGGAAGATGACACCTGTTTAAGTGCAAGTATTGCAACTGGAGCCTTCTGTTTTCCTGTCTTTACAGGTGATTTTTGTGTAGTATTGGCAACTGAAGACCCTTTTCCTGTATTGTGGGAAGATAATGTCTGCTTGGGTATAGCCTTGGAAATTTTTGACCATTTCTGTTTCGAATTAGTAGTTTTCATTCTTTTTATAGCAGTTTTGGAGGATGATGACTGTTTGAACTCAGTCTTGTCAGCTGAAATCAATTTGTGTGCAGACTTGTGGATTAAGTTCTCTTTTTTTGAAGTTGGTTTTAATTATGGCTATTTTTGTACAATATTCCTAGGTAGAAATCACTTTTTGGTAGAGGTGGGCCTTTTTGTTGCATCTTGGGAAGATAATGAGTGCTTGGATGTTAACTTAGAAGTTGAAGATTTTTCGAACTTAGATGCTAGGGATTGGTTTGGTGTTGCAGACTTTTGAATCTGGAGTTCTCTCTTGTCCAGCAAGAGAGTGGACGAAGAATTGAATACGAGAGAGAGGCTAATGTCTGAGAGGAGAAAAGAGCCCTGAGTAAGGCTCCTTGCTCCACATTTATTAGGATCAGAAGGCTTACAAACATAATGGGCATGCAGAAATAGATAATGAGACAATGATCATTAACTCAAGTGTGTGAGAAGAAGGGGGTTTCAAAGATATGCTGTGTTAGGGGTTTGGGTCAATGCAAAACAAAATCCTGGCACTAAGCAGATGGCTGTTAACAGCAGGCACCAGGTGCTGTGTCTGTTTATCTTAACTTGCCTAGGGGATAAAACAGATAAGCATGCTACCTCAGGTCAACAAGGCACTTTTCTTTTGCAAATTATCTCTGGGAAATTTCACCTTGCTGCTGTGGTCTGTTGCCCTGTTTTTCTGTTCTTGGACGCTTTCATCCCGTGGAAGCAGCTTTTTGCTTTTGTTCTTTGCCCGGGGTGCTTTCACCCTGTTTACTTATTGTCAGACACTTTTGTCGTAAGCCTTGTTAACCCATTGGTGCGAGTCCAAGAAATTCCTAAACTTATTCCCCACAGTTTGGTAAAACTGATAAAGATGATTTTGGTTGAGTCTCAATAAGTGAAGCCTGGCTCAAAGACTGTGTTGATGTCTGGGCTTGGGCTTGTCTTAGTGCAAGGGGGGCATGTGAGGACTTGGTTTTTCTGGTTTTGGTAGGTGAATTCAGCCTCAATAGCTTTTGTCTTGACTGGTCATGAGTTTTAAGACATTCAGTTGTCTGCAAATACAAAAGGATACAAATAAAAATATATGTGTGGCATCAAGTCACATGGGTCGTATTTAAAAATATTCACTAGTAAAAACAAAAAAGTAACCATTTTTAACTTTTTTCATATTTTATTTTTTAAGTCTACTTTTTGGAGCAGTTTTAAGTTTATAGCAAAGTTGAGTAGATGGCACCGAGATTTTCTATATACTCCCTGCTTCTACATATGCAGTTTCTTCCACTTTCAGTATCCACACCAGAGTAGTACCTATAATAATCAGTGAACTTAACATATACATATTATTCAAAGTCCATAGGTTACATTAGATCTCAGTCTTAATGTTGTACATTCTGTGGGTCTTGATAAATGTATAATGGCATGTATTCACCAGTATAGTATCTTATAGAATGGTTCACTACCCTAAAAATTCTTTGTACTCTACCTATTCATTCTTCCTAACTCCTAGTGACCACTGATTTTTTTTTTTTACTATTTTCATAGTTTTGCTTTTTCCAGAATGTGATATAGTTGGAAGTATGCATTTAAGTTTTCTCCATAATTTTCATGGTTTGATAGTTCATTTTTCTTTAGTACCAAATAATATTTCATTATTTGAGTATACCACAGTTTATTCACTCACCACTGAAGGACATCTTGGTTGTTTCCAAGTTTTGGCAGTTATGAATAGAACTGCTATAAACATCCATGTGCACGTTTTTGTGTGGACATGTTTCTGATTTTTTTAATTTATAATCCTCTATGTGACTATATAGAAAGGGATATAATAATCAAAGTTCATGGTAAATTTTTTTTAAAGCAACAAAGCTTTCCTTATCCTGGTTATAAGCACAGTGATATTTTACTAAGTTTTTTTTTTTTTTTTTTTTTTGCATATGATTGATATGAACCACTTTATCTTTTTTTAAATGAAAAAAAATTACTTGTTGAAGAGCATTGAAAACTACCAATAAGAATGTAGCAAGGTTCAAGGTGATCATAGATAAGAGGAAGATCTTCAACTTTTCTTCATGGACTTCAGAAAAAAGAAAGAGAAAAGAAAAGAAAAAAGAATCCATATTAATAGTGCATATAGTGTAAATTATTTTAGTAAGTCATGATATTAAGACTTCTCAATGACCAATACTTTCACTAAATAATTTGCTGGTTACCCACAGACTTTCTGCACCCTTTATAATTTCTAATTACATAAGCATAATTAGAGTAATTGGAGTTAACAGTGTAATTCTTCTTTAAATATAAGAAAAAGTCCATTATTTAAGTAAAAATTATTTTTAAATTATTAAATTATTTATGCTTTCATAGAGTACTGAAGGGTTGAAGCAAATATTGAAGTTTGCCCCCACTCTATCACCAGAGAGTATCTTAGGCAGAATGAAGCATTCCTATTATAGCAATTTTTACTTAACAAAGACAAGCTTGTTTTATGATTTTTACTTAAATTGTGCTTGTTCTATCAAAGATTGCTATTTGGCCATAGAACTTGCACAATTCATAGGAATAAGCTTTGATTAAACTGCAGAGAAAGTGAAACTCTGTTCTTTGAGGATATATGATGAGTTGCCATAGTAATTAGTATAATAATGCTAGAAACAAATTCAGTTTGTCTAAGTCAACAGATCATTCCAGTGGTTAATTTAACTGTTACACTTATGTCCAAACTGTGGAAAGCCCAGAGCCTAATAAAGAATCTACGTCCCAAACTCTTACCTGTGTGGATACCTTAGAAGAAGGTTTCTCCTCCTTGTTCTGGTCAGATTTTTTAACTTCTGTTAACCAACCTGACTCTTTTCCAGTAAATAGACTCTGTCTCCAAATGAAAACTAGTAAGCACCCTCTGAATAAATAAACCTTTCATCCCTGGATGTCCCTCCTACTTATTTCTTACTGTGGAGAGACTGAAATAACTTGAATATGAATATTGTTGGCAAGGGTTAATACTGAGTAAAAGAAAGTCAAATCTGCTGGCAAAATCAGCTGCTTGCATGGATTCTTTTTGTGGAAATATGTTTCACTGATAAATTTTGGAAAAAAAGAATAATTTTATTATAGAGTTTTATTATTTGTACTATTACTTGAAATCATTAGTTTAAAATCTATTGCCTAATGGCATGAGATATTTCAAGGTTTTATTCATTAAGGTCCTATTTTAGCCTCCCAAAAATGACTGTAGATATTTTGTTATGAATTATTTTAAAGAATGACTTTTAGATATGGAAAAAACTATGTTAATGCCAAATATTAATTTTATAGGAATGTATCAGAGTTTAATCTTGCCTTCAAGAGTTTCAGGGATTTTTCAGTATATTCCAATAAAATATGTATATAAAAAGTATACAGTTGATCTTTTAAGTCTGCTTTTGTTCATCAGCCTATTAGCTTTATAGCCATGATTTCAATAATATGGGCATCTGGCCACTACTTAAGTATATCATGTTAGGAAGATTAGGAAGAGAATATGCCATAATCTCCTTCTTTTAAATAACATGCTAAAATTAAGATAATGCATAATATTGATATCACAGTTTAGTTATCATTCTGTTGACATTCAGCTTTCTTTCCTTGAAAATTGAGAGTAAGTTATAAAAACATCCTCTCTTTATACTTTTATATTGCTGTGATTGCTGACAATTATTTGTAGTAATTTTCTTTTGATTTAAAATTGGTTTAACAATATATCACTGATTTTGGTAGTTTGGTAGTTTGATCACTAACTGCTAAGGTCAGCATTTACTTTTTTCCTAGATCTTGGTAAGAGAAGCCTAGGTTATTTCATCTTATTAAATGGGTATTTCAACTTCAGTCATTAATCCACTATTCTTCTATTTACTCATTTGTTTAACAAATATTTATTTGGTTCCTACACTGTATCAGGCCTAACCTTGGACAGACAATAGTGAGCAGTATATAAGACTATAGTTCCTATGTTTGTAGGGCTTGTAGGCCAGCAGGAAAGATAGACAGGCAGGTGTAACAGAGTTTGAGGAGTACTAAAGGAGAAAGAACTGGCAGAGGCAGGATGCTATGGCAGCACATTAGTGGATCATTTAATCTTGGAAGTTCAGGAAAGATTTTCTTAAGAATGTGATATTTTAGCCAAGGAGTCAACTTTTGATTATGTGGTATGAATTATCAAAAGGATTTGAGTGGCTTCAGAAAAGTGCAGGTGCAGCTAAAGCAGCCACAGGAGTTTTTGAATGTATGGTGTGAGGATGTTAAGGGAGAGAGGTGATGTGGGAAGGTAATAGCAAACTCATGAAAGTTGTCTTTATCCTGTGGGCAATGGATGTGCTTGCAAGTGTTACTTAGGGAGAGTAGGGATAAAAGAATGAACATTGACTGAATGCCCATTTAATATAGGGTACATTAATGAATATCTCAGATTAAAGGTTGTATGTCCTACTAGTAAGAGAATGAAGGCTGGTGGGTTGAATTACTAGCATTCAAAGCTAAATTTTACCACTTAGTGAAGCCCATACATTTTTACCGTGTTATGTTTAACTATTTTGAAGTTGTTTGCACACATAGAAAATGAGGATCAGTAACAAATTATTTCAAGAGGTTACTGGTGAAGATTAAGAGATTAATATATGTGAAAGTGCTTTATATGTAAGAATTTGTTGTTTTTGTTGTTTTAAAGTAGTTTGCTTCATATTTTATTTTACCTGCCAGACTGGAAATGCTTTTATAGTAGTGTTCACATGATTAAGAGCATGGGCTTTAAGGCAAAATTATCTGGGCTCAAATCCCAGCCCCACTTGGGGAAAATTACTTAATTTATTTTTCCTAACAGCAAAAACAACATGTAGTCCATGGGTACATATTAAATGGCTACATATGTGTAAACAAATAGAATATTGACCTATAGTATATATTGTATAACTTGTTGATTGCTTATTATTATTAAATATCATTATTGTTATATGCTCCACAATAACTCTTATACTACCTTGTACCTAGTAGGTGATAAATTTTTTTTAATTAATAAAACAAATTCTGCGTCTTCCACATTTGCACTTTGTTTTTCAAGAAATTAATAATGTTATTAATGGTCATAGCAAATGAGGCCCAGCTATGCCATGATCCTGACCATCCCTCTCTTCCAGACTCTAGAATTTGAGCGAGAGAGCAGGTAAAAGGCTAAAAATCATTCCTAATAATAGCACATCTGTTGAGGGTTTTGGCAAAAGATTAGATGGGTGACCAGTAAGCACTTTGTAAGGGTTGAGTGATTGTATTTTTTCTGGCAGGATGTGTTAAATATGGAGCAAGCAAATAAGCAATCCAGTTATTTTTGCAATATTTGTTTAAGAAAAAAACCCCTTATTTTTGGACTTTGAATATTCACCAATGTTTGTATACTGGAAGACGTCAACTCTAGAAACTTCCTGTGTGTGTGTATGTGTGCACATGTGCACACACATGTGCATGTTTATATTTGGACAGATGTGACACTGTAGCTTCTAGTCTGGAGGAATCTAGTCTTGTTTCCATCAACTTCATAATTTTTCTATGTATCTGTGTTAGCAGTAGTGGTCATCTATAGTCTGCCTGTGCCCAGAAATTGCTCCTGGGAATGATCTTATCATTAGCGATACATTGGAACACTTAAATTTAATGTTAACTCTAGAGTTTCTAGGGCTCTCAAGAGTCACTTTTGTGGTCCCTGGGACTGGATTACCATGGCTTAGCTTTTTCCTGGTCCCAATGACTTAGTTGTAAGTTTAGATGTTCCAGTCTCATCCTGGAGAAGATGTTCTTAACCAGTGTTAGCCCATGTACCACTTCGAGAATTAGATGCTATTTTGAACTTTGCCCCAGATAAACTTGTTTACTCAAACTCACACTAAATTTGCCTTGGACTTTCAAGGTTTCAAAGATCCCTGAGGTATATCCACAGACTCCTCAATTAAGAGATCTGCTTGCATTCAAATGGCTTTATTGTGCAAGAAACAAAAAATTAAATGAGACATGGATGTAAAATGTAAGGGGAGAAGAGAAAGGAGCCAAATCCATTGAAATCACTTTCTCTTTCTTGAATGAAGGTGGATGGGTGACCAAAGAAGAGTTTGGAGTAGTCATTTGGTTTCAGCAAGACCTATAAAAAATGATGACAGTTTAGGAATTTAATGTATAATGTGTTAACAGTTTTCATGTACACTATTGTTTAACTTAAATGATTTATCTCTTATGTCTGTATCCAAGGATTTTATCAAATTAAAAATTTAAATATAAATATTTAAATATAAATATTTGAAATTGGCTTATAGTAACTGAGAATAATTGACTTCACTGAATATTTACACCAAGACAATGTCCTTTACATGCTTCTTTATAAGTGATATTATACACTGGTTGTCTCTTAGAAATCTAGGTTCATGAGTTTTGAACAAATGTAACTATTGAAATAATGATTATTCCATTAAAAATATAATCATGTAACATCTTTTGAATCAATAAAATATGTAACTGTGTACTACTTGCTTTCATGTTGTCTCCATTAATTTTCTCATTGTGTTTTCTAAATTTTAATAAGTCAAAAATTTATCCAGCATCTTATCTTCTTTTTCCTACCATATGTCCTATTAAATAGCAACCAAATAATAAAATTTACACATACACTGATCTAAGGAAACCATAATGTATTTTCTGTTTTTCTGCACATTAGACAGCCTGTACAGAAATAGATGGCATAGTAATTAAGCTTTATCATCTGAAATCAGACAGTTTTGGTTTGGTTTCCAGTTTTGAACTTTTGAGCTATGGTAATTTAGTTAAGATCCATAGGCCTGTTTATATTTATTTTTGTGTGTGTGAATTCAACATAGTAATATAATCTGTCCCATATGGTTGCTATAGGAATAATCAGAGGTAATTATATAAAGTAATTACCGTCTAGTAAGGACAAGATGTTGGTTAAAAATAAATTTTATTATTTATTATTTTTATTTTTTTCTAATGCATTATGTTTTGTAGACTGACCAGTTTTTACAATCTTTTCACAATATGCATTGCCACTTGAGTCTTATAGAAACCACAATTAAGAGAAAGTGAAAGTTCAGAGAGAGTAGTGACTTGCCCAAATTCACACAGATGGAAGAAACAGCCCTCTGTGGTCTAATGCTATTCCACTTGTAACACAGATTACTGTGTTGTATTTTAGATTACATAACATATAGGCAGTGTGATGTACTGAAAATATTTATTGCAAAGAAACTCCAAATTTCACAATTTTCTCCCCAAATTATTTAAACTCTTTGGTTATTTTCTATTTTATTGATCTTTCCCTTTAACTTCTTCCCATAAGTTGCAAGTTATTTTAGACTCACCCTTATTATTGGATCCAAATAATAAATGGGAATATTGGCATCAAATTTAAGATTCTGAAAATATTCTTTTAGTATGTATGTGCTTTTTAAATTAAGAATTACAATTCTTTCATGGGTTTATCTTACAATATGAGAAATTTCGGGTGCCTAACTTCATGGGTCTTTTCTGAAATGATGTCTGAAATAAAGAAATGTATGGGAAATGTATTTCCTTTTATTCAATTTAGGGCAAAATTAGAGTGGAAGAACATGATCACATGTTTAAAATATATTTAAACTCATATTCTGTATAAATGTTCTAAGAAAATTTATGTTTGAGATAAGAAAAATCACAAGTTTTTACTTCATGTGTGAACAGAAATAAAGTAAAACTAATAGATTCTAGTAGTGTTCCAATTGTTGAAATTAAGTTTGATAATAAAAGCTCAAATTTTTCTTCATTTTGTAAAATAAGATATTTCATTTCTTACTGAAACAGAATCTACTATATCGGTGGTGTGGCACCAACAAAGTAAAATTATAATGAACCCATTTTGACTGCTCCTGTAACAGACTTAATTTGTCTATTGTACTATCTTAGATGTTAATGTTGTACTGATGAATCCATGGATCTTGTCTGTATTATTTTTAAAACATTTTTATTAAATATTTTTTTTAAGTTTATTTATTTATTTTGAGAGACAGAGGGCAAGTGAGCGAGTGGGGGAGGGACAGACAGGGAGAGAGAGAATCCCAAGCAGGGTCTGCACAGACAGAGCAGAGCCCAATGCAGAGGCTCAAACCCCTGAACCCGTGAGGTCATGACTTGAGCCGAAATCAAGAGTCAGAAATTTAATCTTGTCTTTATTATTTAGTTTTGTCTTTTGCTCATTTACCTGTGATGTCATCTTCTTTGACGTTTCCTTAGAGTTTTTAGACCATGGTTGAAGTCACTGGAACTGTGGTAGTCTCAGGTGTGCTTGTGATGGTGAATTCTGAGGATGCTTCTGTAGTGACTACCGTGTTCACTATTGGTTCAGTGGTAGGAGTAAGTGTAGGCTCAGCAGTAGCAATGGTATTGATGGTAGGGTTGCCTGTCTTATCCTGAATTTTCTTTGGGGGAATGACAATAAATGACGCAGGTAGGTGTGGGTGACGTACCACAGTGGGTGTGTAGGTATTTGGCAGGACTTGCCACTGAGGAATTTGGACATGTGGCCTAACTGCAACTGGTTTTGCATAATATGGATAGGGCATATATTGATTATTAACTGGTACAGCTGGTTTATGTGGGTAGTAACTGGGCTCATAGTGAGGATAGTTACTCAGTACGTAATGAACTGGGATATACTTGGCAGTTTTCTGATTAAGCAATCTTTCATCATTTTCACGGCACTGCAAAAAGAATACATTGTGCAGATGGTATAATTGTAGGCTAGAATCTGAAATCAGAACTTTTTGAAGTAATATATTTTAGTCTTTGACATTGAAGAAATACAATATTGGAAGCAGTGAACTCAACAACCATATTATTTTACAAGATACGGATTTGTACACTTCTCTTCCATTTCTTGATTTTCAACAAATATTAAAAATAGTATTAGTTTCAAACAGATTAGATGAGGTAATCCATAATGTAAACCACATTGCCAGGTCTTGCATATATGAATAGTGCTCAATAAATGTTGGGCATTATAATAAGTACAATACCTAGAAAAGTCTCACAGAGAGCTTTGACATATTATGCACAAACATAGCACATGCAAAGAAATATATGTGCATATATAGCTTTTAAAATATGTGTATATCTGTGTTCTTACCACATATTTGTAATTGTTTACAAATTTTATTTATCTAGAGATTAGGTTGAGAGCACATTTTTTTTTCTAAACTAATTATAGCAGAATAGTAAAACAATGTGATGTGGGAGGATTCCTATATTTATACTTTGGATTCTTTTCAGCTTCATTTTATTCACTAAAGATCACTTAGGGAATTTTCTGTTTTTATTTGCCTCTCTTCTATTGGTTATGTGAATTTATAAAAATACGTCATTAAATCTTCCCATGTGAATAAAAACAAATCAACAAATTACACTCCAAAGCAACTATTTCTCATGAAAGGAGACATATCTAAATGTGTTCATTCAAACATATTTGGAAAACAAAAAGAGGAAGTAAATGCAAGTGTATGAGAGTTATTCAAAGATGGGTCAGAGAAGATCCTTCCCCCAGTCTTTAGTCAGGAGAGATATTAAACTTTACATTTGTTTTCCTTTTCTCCCCAATATTAAATTCTGAGATAATTTTCTCATGCTGCAAAATATACATGAAAACCAAAAATACGTGACTTGGGTCATAAAAAGAATCCCAAGATTTTCAGGTGAATATTGAGGTCAATTCATACGATTGTTTGCTGAAGTGATTTTTTTTGGTAAAGATTATTATTTTATGAGGTTTATTTATTAATTTTTAGACAGAAGGCATTTAAGTACCATTGAACTGTGCATAATATTATACTTTAGAGTTCATGTCTCTACAAGAAATAATTAAAAGAAACTTACAGTTGGTTGTTCTTGGTTTTGCACCTGTGCACCCTGCTGCAGTTCACAAAAATGAGAAATAAGTTAAAAAAAAGCAAGGCAAAGTCCAGATTTTTTGTGGTTTAAAAATCTTTTGTACTAAAGACAAAACGTTGTTTCTCTGTTTTTGCTTTAATATTGTAAAATATTGTAATGCATTATCCATGGTTGTTTAATCTATAAGGTCTGTGAGCCACTCAGGAAGTGATAGCAATAAGCTAATTAAAATCTTTAAAAATCACCACCTGGGGAGAAAATTTTAAGGTTGAAAATAGTATGATCATTTGACTCCTATGCCAACAAATATACATATTTGTTTAAATGGAAAATATGAATAAACTATATTCAATTTGTATTGAATTTACATTGTGTTTTTGGTTTCTTTTTTTTGTTTGATTTTTGAATGTACATTATTATAAATAAGAGGGGCATTGAGCATAGTTTTTTCTGCTCTCCTACTAAGATAATTTATGAGGTTTATTTCGATTAAAGAACGGCCTCTTGTATAACATTAATATATAATGTTATATAAAAAATAGTGTTTTTTTGGGGCGCCTGGGTGGCGCAGTCGGTTAAGCGTCCGACTTCAGCCAGGTCACGATCTCGCGGTCTGTGAGTTCGAGCCCCGCGTCAGGCTCTGGGCTGATGGCTCGGAGCCTGGAGCCTGTTTCCGATTCTGTGTCTCCCTCTCTCTCTGCCCCTCCCCCGTTCATGCTCTGTCTCTCTCTGTCCCAAAAATAAAAAAACAAAAAAAAAAAAAAAACAAAAAAAAAAAAACGTTGAAAAAAAAAAAAGAAAAAAAATAGTGTTTTTTTAATCAACTTTCATTTGTTTTTATAATACTTTTCTTAATGCTGGATTGCAACATGCATAGGGAATCAGGAGTGAAAAAACAATTTCCATAGGCATATATATAGAGCTTTAAAAACTCACAAAGTTTATATGAACTTTTGGGATGAGGTTATAAGATTAAACATTTTTAAAAATGATAGATCTAGTTTAGGACAGTTCACACATATCCTTTGGATATAAAAAGACTCTTTTGGATGATGTTGGTACAGAAAATTAGAAATTTGATAAAATAATAAAACTCACGTATGTTGAGATAGAGATTTCTTTGCTCTAAATGCATTAAATTACTAAACTTACTAAATTACTAAATTAAAACTTAAAAGGTAATATGAATATTGTAGAAAGTTTGCATACACCCCCAAATTGAGATAATCTAGACATCTTCATATTATATCAATCTGTACATATG
Organism: Panthera onca; assembly: GCF_046562875.1. Classification (NCBI taxonomy): domain Eukaryota; kingdom Metazoa; phylum Chordata; class Mammalia; order Carnivora; family Felidae; genus Panthera; species Panthera onca. The sequence continues at coordinate 56,560,918 of NC_138342.1, read as the reverse complement.
TTCCTAGTATATGTTCCTGTTAGTACACATATTGTATCTTGCTTTTTTTCAAGAAGCAATATCTCATCTTTTTTTCCCATTTATCATATAGTTTTTATACTCAAATATCTATAGTCAAAAAATAAATGATGAATGATTCTGTCATGAAATGTTTATTCTTTATTGTTAACCGTTAAGGCTTCTTTCAAAAAATGTTTTATTAATAGATAGATGAGTAACATCTGTATATCACTGTCCTTTTTAATAGTTTTCATAGATGCCTTAAAATAGTTTTAAAAAATATAACTTTTGGGGGTGACAAAAATCCTTTAATGGGAATTATCGAATTGCTGTACAGAAAAGTTGTGCCAATTTATAATTCCACCAGTAGGCTATAAGATTGTGCAATTCATCACATAATGTTAATAATAAACATTATCCTAACTATATTTGGAGAGAAGGGACAAATTAACATGTATAAGATACTATCACAAAATATGTATAGTTTTGATTGTTCACAAGATTGAATGGTAAAATCTATAAACTTTCATTCTTTTTGAATTATTTATTCATGTCCCTGGGGCTTGAAGCCTTTGTGAAAATGGGAAGAAGTGTTTGGGAGCTACAGTAAGCTCAAGTAGCTCAGGAAGAGGTTGCTATAGACCAGGCAGTTGTGGATCATGTGATACTGCGATTTATAATAAAAAATATATATTTGGTCTTCATTCCAGGTTCTGGCACAGTGCTGCTCCTAAAACCCTTGTGATTTCCTAAGTGATGGGCATGGGGTTGGGAAGAAGGTGTCTTTCATTATGTTAATGAAGTGAATTTGGACCCCACCTAAGGATGGAGACTGGTTGCCAGAGAAACCAACCTTTTTTCTTTTTTCAATATTTATTTATTTATTTTGAGAGAGAGAGAGAGAGCTCCAGCAGGGGAGGGGCAGGGAGAGAGGGGAACAGAAAATCCTAACTAGGCTCCGCTCTGGGAGCGCGGAATCTGACAGGGGGCTTAAACCTAGGAAACAGATCAGACCTGAGCTGAAACCAAGAGTGGGATGCTTAACTCAGTGAGCTATCCAGGTGCCTCATGAGAAACTAACCTTTTGGTTTGAAGGTTGGGGCTTTCAATCCCACTCTGTAATCCTTTAGGGAGGGGAAAGGGATTGGAGGTTGAGTCAGCAGAAAACAGCCAATAATTTAGGCAGTCATCCCTATGTAAGGAAGCCTCCATCAAACCCCAAAAGGATGGGTTCAGACAGCTTCTGGGTTGGTAAGCACATGGAAATTCAGGGAAAGTGACTTTCTTGGAGAGGGCATAAGACCTCTGTACCCCTTCTTACATAGCTTACCCTATGTATCTCTTCATCTGACTGTTCCTGAGTACATCCTTTTATGACAAACCAGTAATCTAGTAAGTAAAACATTTCCTGAATTCTGTGAGCTGCTCTAGCTAATTAACCAAATCCAAGGAGGGGAATGTGGGAAACTCCCATTGATAGCCAGTCTTCAGAACTACAGGCAACAGCCTGGGCTTGTGACTAGTGTCTGAAGTGAGAGCAGCGGGACAGTCTGAACCCTCGACCTGTGGAATTTGACACTGTCTCTGGGTAGATGGTTTCAGAATGGAGTTGGAATCTCTGACACACTGCTGGTGTCCAATAATTGCTTGGTATTGTGTGAGAACTCCCACTCCCAAACACATGTTGGCAATGTGTCCAGGAACCTAAAATAATAATTTTCTTATTTCAGTTTTAATCCTGATTATTCAGAGAGAAAACCTAAGTTCAAAATGTGCTGGTGGGCAAAGTAAAATGGAATTTCCAGGAATAAATGAAGTAAAATAAATGTAAAAGTCATAATAAATTTTAAGGAGTTTGACTCTAAGAATTTACCTAATAGAATTATTTAATAAATATTAGCTTAAAAGGAAGTCTAAATTGAATAATACATGAATTATGAAACAAAGACTAGTACCTTCCAAAATGTATAATCTAAGAGATGGTCATCTAACATCATCTTATGTTTGTTTTCTTGTTCTTGCTATGGGCAAATAAGTGCCTGGGATCCCTGAATAATCTCTCTTTCTTGGATCTCTCTCTCTCTCTCTCAAAAAAAAACAACACATTAAAATTTTTTTAAAAAGTTAAATAAAAAGAATTTATGATCCTGGGTTATGACTTATATATTTATTCTTTAGGAATTATTTTTAGAACATTTTATAACTTAAAAATATTTCCAGAATTGTTCTCTCTTTACCTCCCCAATGTATTTTCTGTATAGTATGAGAATTTTAAGGGTTTTTCATACATGTTAAAGTGTGATTTCTTAATTCCTGGGAGCTAAAATCATATCCAGAATAACATGATTATAATTTTATAATATAAAATCAATAAAACTTTAAGAAAATATAGCAAGTATGCAGTTACTTTGTTACATGAAATATAACTTCACTTTCCACAATAGAACTTTTAAATAAAATTTTCTTAAAATCTTAATACAAATTGATTAGATGAAATCAACTCACCAAAAATGGCAAGGTTAATGCAAGGATATTCACAACTAGGAAAAAAGTCTTCATCATTGCACCTGAAAGTAAATTTAAAAAAAATAAATTAAGAGGATCTGTTATAATTTAGGACTGATTTGGGACAATATTTGCTTGTTTTATTTTCTTTTTGGTTTAAGGAAAAAACCAGATTTATGGGTAGATTTAGCCAGTGTAGAAAATATTTTATTGTACATTTAAAAAAAAACAAACTTGAAATTAACAGGGTGAATCTGATACAGGCTTTGCCAACAACTAGCATCAGTTTTAGGAAGAGAGTTACAACATACACAAATCAGTGTAAGAGGAAAGAAAGAAAGTGGAAAATTCCACAAGTGTTTCTCTACAGATAGAGGGTTTTGGTTAAGAGAATCATCAAATTCTTTGTGTAGAAGATGGCATATACGTAGGACTTGTCCATGGAGAAGGATAGGGACAAAAACTTTTCAAGTAGAGGAGAAAGCCTTGGGAACATCCATGGACACTTTGAAGGGAGTGGCATTTTATAAGAAGGGAAAGATAAAGTTGAAAAGAAAGTTTAGGGCAGCAAAGGAGAGGTCTTGAATGCCAGGTGAAAGAGTTAGGCATGGCTTTGTAAACAACAGAAACTAGTTGAGAGGTTTTAGACTGGAGATGTTAAGACTATACATTCCTTTGGAAGACTGAGTTCAAGTCCAGTCCCTATCTACTTGAGTAACTTTAGCCAAGTAATTTCTCTTGCCTAGACCTTATCTTTCTAATCTATAAACTGAAGGTTTGAACTAAGTGATTTCTAAAATTCTATTAATTCCATGATTGATCTAATGGAAATAGGTAAGATGGAGGGAAGGGGTGGGGCCTGAGACTGCATTCTTTATAATATACTTTGGTAGTAATCATAAATGATATTATTAACTTGATTGTTTTAATAAGAAATATAAATATCATAATTACAGTGGTTTTGAATATTTAAAAAAGTAAATTAGTTTTATCCTTCTAATGGAATATAGGGTTGTCACACCTACTTATTTGACCCTTTTTTTAAAAGTTTATTTATTTATTTTGAGAGAGAGAGAGACAGAGAGTGAGCAGGGGAGAGGCAGAGAGAGGGGGAGAGAGGATCTCAAGCAGGCCCTGTGCTATTAGTGTAGAGCCTGACACGGGGCTTGATCCCATGAACTGTGATATCATAACCTGAGCCGAAATCAAGAGTCAGACGCCTAACCAACTGACCCACCCAGGCCCCCTATTTGACTCTTTTTTAATAAATTGTCTTTTTAGAAAGATACATATAACACTTCAGACTTTTAATATTTAAGTGCATTATCATGTTTGTGAAGTAAATACTAACTACATCCTGTTGTAGCTATTGTTTTTGCCATATGTGTAACAAAATTGAGTCCTACCAACAGTTGTACAAAAGAGGTTTACAGAGTTAAAGCCCAGGGTTGGGAAGGGGAATCACATCAGACTCTATTTGCTTCCATTCCCAGGTAATAATGATTTGGAAGACTGTCTACTAAACTGACTTCAAAACTGCTGATAGGATATCAGTGGATAGAAAAGAACTCCTATGGAATCAAATCTGAACAACCTGCAGCAAACTCAGATTTCATTGAGAGAGTGGAGTTCCTTATTAATTATTTACATGCCAATTAATTTTTTTATTAAAATATATTTGACATACAACACTATATAAATTTGCCACATTGTAATATGGTTGCCATTGTAGTGATAATTAACACTTACATCACATAATTACTATTTTTTTTTTTTTTTTGGTTGGAATAATTAAGATCCAGTCTTGACAAGTATCATGAATATAGACAACAATATTGTATTGTAATCACCAGCTAACTTAAAATTATAGACTGAACAGTAAATTTTTATGATGAATAAGACTCCAGTTAAGTTCTCACAAAATTATAACACACACATGCACACACACACACAAAAATTCTGTAAAGTGATAGTAATTCTTCCATTTTTAGCATCAATAGATATCGGAGAGATAAGCCCATACTTTCCTTATCAGCTACTTAAACCAATGAGTACTTGAAATTGCCTTCATCACTTTGTAAGACAGAAATAATTTGTGACATAGAATTATTTAGCTTTCATGGGAATACAAAAGGCATGTTTTAAAACAATAGTTATACTATAACAAATAAAATTAAGACCTTTAGATATAAATATATTTGAAATTAATTAAGGGATCAATCGGGATTATTATTACATGTCCATCTTGCTGAGAAGTTATCCCTTCACATTTGTCTGTAGGTTCTTTGTCTTGAATACTTTCTTTTTTATTTTGGTTATTATTTTTCTAAATTTCAATGATTTTTTAAAAAGTTTTTATTTAAATTCCAGTTAGTTAACATACAGTGTAATATTAGTTTCAGGTGTACAATATAGTGACTCAACACTTACATATAACATCCAGTGCTCATCACAAGTGCACTCCTTAATCCCCATTACCTATTTCACCCATCTCCCTGCCTGCCCACCTTCTCTCTTGTAATCATAAATTTGTTCTCTATAGTTAAGAGTCTGTTTCTTGGTTTACCTCTCTATCTTCTTCTCTAGAATTTACATTGTCTTTAGTAGTTTATCATATCAAACCTTGGCCTTTAACCCAAAGTGAAGTTAAAAGAAAATTGGATCATAACACCATTCAGAATCTACGGTTTAGGTTAGAAACTAATATCAAAATGAAGCCAAGACATATTCAAACTTAACAATAAAAGCTAAAAGGAAGAATATGTGCTTCTAAAATAACTTTGGTGGTATTATTGCTATTGTAAAAAGAAGTCGGTCTCTCTGGATATTTCAGTATGATTACCTTTCCTTGTGTCTGTCAGGTCTTGCTTGGCAGTAGGTTGAGGTGGCCTTTCAACTGTAGAGAAGACCCAAGGTAAATAACTGAAGACTTATTAAAGGGTATTAGTCGCTTGGGTCATGTGATTTATTTTCCTCCTACATTTCGCCGAATAGGAAGATGACAAAAAGGAAAGATTTGATGACAGCCAGGTCATCTTTGGGTCAATCTTTGTGAAATGCAGAAGGGGAAATAGAGTTGTCATTCATAAAGCTTGAAAAAAGACTATTCACACTTTTTAAAGAATGAATTTGTATGTTTTGTAAACAGAGGAGTTCTAAAAAACATTAATTGCATTCTTAATTAACTTATCCTACCTCTTTGAATTTAAAGCTGTTGTAAAAATGAAAAATAGCTACCCATAACACTGTCGTATTTTAAAGATTTTAAATTTAAGAACCTGGATATCAAGTGATACTACATATATTATTAAGTCTACTTGGTCTTCTTCAAAACTATTGATTTTTAAAAATTAGAAAGATGATCATTTATTGCACACCCAAGAGCAAATTTTTAAAAGTTAAATCTAAATGTGAAATATTTTAATCAATATAAAGTAGTCATTTGCATTTGAGCTACAAAATAGAGTTTTCACTAAGCTCATGTACATTCAATACACATTTGTTCATTGATTAAGCTCTTATGAATGACATTTTAGTTTAGATTTTTAGTTTTCAGGAATATAGGTGACTCTGTATAAATAAAATTAAATTATTGAATTGAGGATAATTGTTCTGTCTCAGAGATAGCTCATTCTGACATAAAAGTAAGTTTTAAAAAATCACCAATATGGGGGCCATTTTGGTAAAATACAGCTAACCAAACAATTTGCCGAGCCAATTCAGAAAAGGATATTTTATTTTGTTTATGCTTCTCTGGGGAAAAATGTTAATTGTGACTTCATTTTAGCTGTGAGGTCCTGGCAAGACTGAAGTATTTACAGGAATCAGTGTAAGACTGCCAGAATATGAGAAATAATGTGAGCATTGTAGTATTCCTATATTCTTGTTTTTTTCTTAGAACTATTTTATGCCTTAGAAAATTAGGAACAATGTTCTGAATCATAGAATGAATGCTTATTGAGTTTGAACAGAGTGAATTGAGATTTTCCATTTCTCAGAATAGTTGGCTTTTGCTGTTTGAAGAAAAATGGCAGAGATTCAAAACTGCTAAAACAAGCTGTTAGAATAATAAGACCAATCATTCTATATGGTCTGTTTAGTTGCACCTTTTTTCTTTGGTTGTGAGGGTCAAGTGATAGTTGGAAGATTATGGACTGGTCAATGGGGATTGACCAATTATGAAGGTATTCCTTTCTACATGGTAATTTCTCAGTCCTTGGTTTAGAGCCATAAAATGATACTTATTTTCACTTGAGCCTTTATTTACTTAATTCACAATTACAAGAACTTATTTATTTATTTGTTTGTTTATTTATTTATTTATTATTACTTTTATTATTATTCACCAAAGGCTCAGAACACTTTTAATAACATTGTTTTAGTGGGAAAATATATTTCAGTAATTATATTTCCCCTGAGAATGCTAGGAATCTTTATCCATACCAAGAGAAAACCATTTTACAGTGGGGTCACCCATCCACCTCAAACACTAATCTGACTTTTTTGAAAAACTGGATATTATTTGTTGAGTACTTAAATTAGCCCAGGTACTGTTCCAGGCTTTAGGGATAAATTAGTAACCAAAGCAGGCAAATATCCTTGCCATTGTGGAGCTCATAGTCTAACATTTACTTGAATACTAGTGACACTGAACATTCCCCATATGTATATTGACCTAAGGAATCTAAGAGAACTAGAGTTTTGAATGACTGGTATAGATGAACTAGGTGAACTCTACATTAGAGCTATTCAGATACCTTGATGTTTTTCAAAGAAAAACAAAAAGGAAGATCAGAACTCCCATGATATGAAATCTCTCAGGAAATTGGGATAGTGATGAACAAGATCTTAAAACATAGAGAGTTTGCTATCTGGAATTGGTTCTCTAGCCTCAATCTAGTCATAAATTCATTTTAGGGGTCATAGTCTACTCCTGAAACATCCCCAGAGTATGGGAGGAAGACCAACAGGGCTTCTTAGTCAAGCTACAGCTTCTTTCTGTTTAGGTCCTGATAATCAGTGTCTGTATAACCATTAACACAGGGAAGCTGAGTAAGAGGCTATTGTGGGTTCATAAATTCAGATTTCAAGCACTATGAAATAATCATTTTGTGATCAGTGATTATTGATGCAAATGCATGCTTTTATCCATAACAACTTCTTGTTCTGTTAGCATTTCTCACATCTGATATGTACTTTATCTCTATTTTCTTTTCTTTTGGTGGTACTCACATGTATGTGGGGTTTTTTTACTGTCTCATTTTATTTCTCAGCTACTTCATTACTACCAGGCTGATCTCAATACTGTATCATGTGCTTCAAGTACAACGTTTGTGACAGTAGTGGCAATGTAAATAACTAACATAATTTTCTACAGATTAATTCTTAAGATATCATAAAATTAACATTTTAATGCAGAAGCTTGTATGCTTTGGAAACCTTTGCAATGCATGAAAATTCTGGGAAAGTAGCATTAAATGCTCCTAAATTTTTTAAACATTAACAAAACAGAATATCACGATTTTTCTCTCCTGTAGAAAATTTATTTAAATAAATTGTGCACAATATATAGTTCTTATTCAAAACAAGGCACTATAGGGCACCTGGGTGGCTCAGTCAGTTGAGCATCTGACTTCGGCTCAGGTCATGAGCTCATGGTTCGTGGGTTCAAGCCCCATGTCAGGCTCTGCACTGACCATGTGGAGCCTGCTTGGGATTCTCTCTCTCTGTCTCTCTCCCTGCCTACTCTCTCTGCCCCTCTGCCACTTGCATTCTCTCAAAATAAATAAATAAACTTATAAAATTAAGAAAAAACAAAAAAAACCCAAAAACCAATATGTTTGGAGAGTATAGTAGGCAGTCACGGTCTCTGCTTGCAGAGAACATACGAAGAGATAACGCTTTCTGTTGGATGTAGATAAGGAGACTCTTTTGAGGCCTGAGAATACATTTGATGTCATCTAGAGCCCATCTAGTTGTTATGACTTTAGTATTAGTGCACATATAAATTTATGCTTTAGCAACTTTTAGAATCCCAAAGTTTCTGGGTCCACTATAATAACACATTAAGAAATACAAGGAGTAATCAAGAAAACTTTCAATTTTTGTAAAGGATCCAATATGTATCAATTTTGTAAAGGATCCAATATGATCCTAGCACTTTCAGTAACTCTGTTCTTTATTTACTCCAATAGATCTTTTATTCCTCTCATACCATTCAAAATATCCAGGTCAACTATGACATCCATGTGGTCAAATCCAGTGCTACTGTTTAGATCCTTCTCTTCATCAATCTCAGCAGCCTTTGGCATGCTGATTCATCTTTCTGACTTGTAATGATTTATTCTTTTGGTTTTTCCTCTCAAACCATTGACTGCTCTTCATTTCTCTTTTGGTTCCTCTTATTTTTCTCAAATTCTCAATTTGGGGAAACGTTCATGGATTCTTCCTGGGCTTACCACCCTTTTACCTTTTTTCCCTCTCTAACTTTTGTATCACTATAGTTGACCTACTCCATTCCTATAGCTTTAAATATGGTACACATACTCTTAACTTCATTGAACTACATATTCATGTATCTAGCAGTTGTGTTAGTATTCCCGTTTGTATGTGAAGGGGACAACCCACATTTATGAATAAAGCAGAATATTTGATTTTTAGACACATCTCTTTTCTCAACTCTCCTAGTGTTTCCCCTCTTTAATAAATGAAACTATGATGCTCTCTGTGGATAAAGACAAAAATCCGTGAGTCATTTTTTTTTTCCCATCCTCAACAGTCCATTAGAATTATAAGCCCTATCTTTGACGATATACCCGGAATCTGCCAGCACTTTCTAGTCTTAACATTTATTGCTCCAGGGGCGCCTGGGTGGCTCAGTCGGTTAGGCGTCCGACTTCAGCTCAGGTCACGATCTCGCAGTCTGTGAGTTCGAGCCCCGCGTCAGGCTCTGGGCTGATGGCTCAGAGCCTGGAGCCTGCTTCCGATTCTGTGTCTCCCTCTCTCTCTGCCCCTCCCCCATTCATGCTCTGTCTCTCTCTGTCTCAAAAATAAATAAAAACATTAAAAAACACACACACACAAAAAAAAACATTGCTCCAGTCAATCCCAGCTACTGACATCACACACTTGATCATCTCAGTACTTTCTGGTCTCCCTACTTTTACTCTTGTCACCTTGTAAACATTCCTCACACAGTTATAAAAATGTTATTTTTTGGACATATACCTGATATGATTATTCTCCTGCTTAAAATCTTGCAATGACCTCCTCTAGCACTTAAAATAAATTCCAAGCATTTTCTCAAAGCCTATTAATTTCTATAATTTATTATTTCTCTATCCCTCATATCTTATATTCCACCACTTTTTCTCTCACTCTGTGCCAGCCTCAATAAACTTTCTGTTTCTAGAAGGTGCCATACTCTTTCCCAAATCACTTTTTACTTGTGTTCATAGTCTCTGAAATATTCTTACCCCAATTCTCCTCAAATAGTGTCTTCTTTATATCAGAGATGTTTCTTGCCACATTTTCTAAATAGCCCTTTCTTTTCCATCATCATTCTATTATTTTACCTTATTTTTTCCATAACATATTACACTATGAAATGATTTTCAAAATTTATATATGTCCATTTACTATTCTCTGTCTTCTTTCACTAGAATCTAAGTTCCCCACTGCATAGAATTATGTCAAACACATTTTAGACATTCAAATGTTTGTTGCACAAATTATCTGGATACTTGTTTAAGTTGCAAATTATTATGTCACTGCACACTTCTGAGCCATAAGTTTCAGGGGAGTAGTGTCCCTGGAAATCTGCACAGGAAATATGCACCTAGGGGTGGCTGGGTGGCTTGGTTGGTTTAGCATCCAACTCTTGACTTCCGCTTGGGTCAAAATCTGATGGTTCATGAGTTTGAGCCCTCCATCAGGCTCTGTCTGTACTTGGGATTCTGTCTCCCTCTCTCTCTGCCCCTCCCCCGCTTGCTCTTTCTCTCTCAAAAAATAAATAAAAGTAAACTTAGAAAGTTAAAAAAAAAGAAATAAGCACCTAAATAGTTTTTATACACTTGAAAGTTTGGGATTCACTACTTTCTTCTGGATGAAATCAGAACCTGTTCATGAAGAACTCCAGAAGTGGACAGGCATATTCTCTGTTATCCCTGGGATTCGGATTTCCTTCACTGAAGAGCTAGTGGATAAGAAATAGGTTTTCTCGGATTTTCCTGTAAGAGCATTAAAACCGACTTCCCTTTGATTGTCGGTGGAGCTGGGCTCTCACTGGGCTCTCACTTGGAGTGATTGCTGCTAGATATCCTGGTTGTATTTCCTTCCCCTACTGAAGTCTTGGATAGATGAGAGAAGTAATATGCATCTTAAACTGTTGGAGGGAGGAGTCCTTCAGCTGATGGTGCCTTACTTTCACCTTATTTTATTGCAGCTAATTTCTTTCATCTGCCTTGGTTTGACCAAACTTCAGCCATAATTTTATCCACAGGAATAACTCTGCAAGGTATTATTGAATTCACATAGAATTCTGGAGAAATACTGCCTCCTGGATGTCTTAGTCATTTACATAAGGAGATGACTCATCAGGTGATATTTGTTCTCTATATCTATATGAAATATTAACAGAAATGTTATGTACTGAACAAGAACATAGTAAGATATTTACCACCTTCTCTTTTGTTTCTAAGATCAGAGGTTATCCCTAAGGTTAAGAGAACTTTATATATTCACTTTTTATCCATTAGAAACAGGATATAAATTATTTTAGTCCCATCTTTTGTTCTTTTTTACTTTGCCCAATGAAGCTAAATCTCATTAAAAATACTCATTTGGGTACAGAGTTTATCCATTCAGTAGACATCTGTTTAAACATTTAATTTGTACTTACTTGTCAATTACTGTTTTTTATCCATTAAGGTTCAGCTCCAAGTCACCTGTGGGACCTTTCCTAATTTGTGTAAGTCAGTCTAGTTTCCCTTATATTTTAAAGGTTTATTTATTTAGTTTGAGATAGAGAGAGTGTGCATGAGCAGGGAAGGGCCAGAGAGAGAGGGAGAGTGAGATTCTCAAGAAGGCTCCGTTCTGTCAGTGTAGAGCCCAATGTGGGGCTTGAACACATGAGCCATGAGATCATGACCTGAGCTGAAACCAAGAGTTGGACACTTAACCGACTGAGCCACCCAGGCACCCCTACCCTTCTGCTTTAAAAACAAACAAATCCCTCTCCTCCCAAAAAGCCTCTGTGAATACTTTATTGGAACACTTATTACATTTATTGAAATTGTATACATGTTACTCTATTCTCACTAGACTATAAGCTACTTAAAGAAGAAAAAAAATCCTTTTGTCCAAATCTCTAACATTTAGCACAATTTTTGACACAAAATGAACATTGAGTTTTTAGTGAATGAATGAAATATGAAAGATTATCTGGGAAAATGTGAGTCTTCTTCTCAAGGAAAATAATGGAGATAAATTCAGCTTTTTGTTTACTTTTCCATAAAAGCCTTTTTCAATAGTTGGTATATAAACTCCATGTGAATGTGGTAAGTAGTGTCTCTACAGCTGATTACGTTTTAAAATAATAGTGTGTTCAGGGGCACACTAATTTGATCATCTATTTTAGATGAGATGGTAAACATGCTATAATAAGGTCAGTTTAGTCTGGGAAGCATAGTTAAGCAAAAGATGTATTAAACTGGCATTTTCAAGAATGTTATGTATGTTTGCTATAAATTTTCAAGAGATATTTTGAGTTTGAGGGTGAATATTTAATTTGAGTCCATCTGGTAAGATTCATGCTTCAAGATACACAGTTTGGGAGACAATGTTCTTGTGAATCCTATTCCCATAAACCAACATTAGATTACAAAATAAAATGGAGGTTTGATTGACACTCTCTTTGAGAAATTATCTCCCTAGTCACCACAATCAAAAGTGTCAGGACCAGGAATGATGTTGCCCAAATCCCCTGGGGGACTAGCTGATTAATTTTAATAGAATGCATTTGCTTCACAAATACAGTAGTTAAAAGTAAATGATAGTTTCTTCGTTTTTCTCCCCCCAGGGAGTTACAGTGATATAATTTGAAGTGAATAAAATAAAACTTCCAATCTGAGAGTTAAGGACATATATCAAAGCCTAAACAAAGAAAACAGAGGAAAGACAGTAAACTAGAAAGTTGGCATTCCCAAACTTCAGAGCAGCCAAGCTTTGCCTTTGGCCCGTCTTCAGGGCTTTGATTTCCTACCTTCTTCATTTTCCTCTATCTTGGTTTCCTTTGACTGTCTTTCCTCAGTCATGCAATCACCTCCAATCTGTCAGCTGTAAGATTGTGAAACAATTGCTATAAAATTAATTTACCAAGTTATATTGAGGACAGTCTAGTCTTCTTGCTCTCCCTCCAATAGTTTTAAATGGGATCACTGACTTTAATACCAAAGGATGAATATTTAATGTTTGAGGAAGCTCTGATCCTTGAAAATGACCAAGGGAGACAGCAGTTTCCCTGTTCAAGTCATGCTGAGAGGCTCATTAGGCTGACCTTGATTTGTAGCCAGCTAGTGGGTCATGGCAGAATTTCCCTCATTGATGTTGAGGGGTTAGCCATGAACACTTTTAACTTGGAGTGGAGAAATGTAATCTTTGTCCAAAGAGAATTTTTCTTATTTCCTGATAATTGACCTATGGGGACAAAGGTTGCCATTGTGACACAATGAAAGGCTCATTGTGCAAGTAGAATCTTGTTGGATGCTGTTTTGTCATTTACTGCAGGAGAGTTTATTTTCATCACCACTTGCTACCTTTTCCTCTTTCAGGGATTTGTTTCTAGAATGTTCATCATGAGATTTATGGAAGCTGATGATCAGGACATGTTGTTCTATAATAAAGTTTGCAAACTCTTTGCTATGTGCATTTCATTTCTATGAAAGGGAATATATACTTGGTTAACTAAAAGCCTCTGAACTTGGTTTTTCCATAACTGACACAAATGTTAAATCCTTTGAGATATATCATCTATCTATCTATCTATCTATCTATCTATCTTTCTATCTATTCTATTGTATCCAACTTGTATTGTCTTGTGACAAAAAATTTTATTTATGACTTCACATTTTATGGCAGTTTCTATGGCAAAGTATGGATAGACACAAATTTACCCATTTTTTTGGGCTAATGCTATAGTTGATTAAGAGAAAACTGTTACCATTGATATATTGATTTTAAGAAGTTTTTTTTTCAAAAATAGGAATACTCTGCTAATTTATGTATTGATATAGGTCAGAGATATGAAAAAGCTGTTTTGTTTAACATTAAAAATTTGGAAGTTTTCTTAATACTTTTTATTTCTCAAATATTCACTGAGTACTCTGCTAAGTGCTGGGGAATACTTATATTATTGTGTTACTGCAGGAACTTACAGTCTTCTCAAGAAAGATACAGAAATGTAAATGAATGATTTTTTAGAAATTAAAGTATAATAAGATTTTTTTTTTTAAAAGTGGAAGTAAAATGTAGTGGAGAAAGGTCAGAGTGGTGAGTTATTCTGTTTGGAGAGATAGGAGAAAGCTTTTCATGACGGTCATGATACTGGATTTAGATCTTGAGAGATAAAGTGGATTTAAACAGTGAACCCGAGGAATGGACGTTGCATGAAGCTAGAGCACCTAAGCAGAGGCACAGGGTGTGAGAGTGAAAGCCAGTTGTGGGGAATGGCAATAGTGTGGCAGAACACCTGGGGCTGGGAGAGAGATGGGCTCATGGCATGGTAATTCAAAAGGAAGCTCAAAAAAAAAAAAAAAAAAAAAAAAAAGGAAGCTCAAGGTTACTTTGTAGAAAGCCTTGAATGCCATGTAGGGGGAAATGGATTTCTACTGCAGCTACTATGAAGCCTTCCAAGGCATTTTAGAGGTCGGAGATATAAGTCAGTGTATGTTTTGAAAGATAACTCTGGTGGCAGTGTGACATCTAGATTAGCAGAGAAGGAAATGGGTGGTAGTTGCATTTATTAGCAGGGGTTTGATTTTTCCTCCTGAAATAAACTGAAAACAGACAGACTTTGGTACTGCCATTGTAAAGTCCTAGACTCAGGATTTATTTTAGTATATATGCTGCTGGCAAAAACATAGGAGTTGAATAGGCTTGGTTTGTATTTCTTTTCTGCCATGGGCTAGGTCCATGTGTAGTTCCATAGGACTTTCATGGTCTTTAGTTTCCCCACATATGAATTGTGATTACTGAACAGAGATTAGGTGATAATTTGCTGATCTAATGATTCAGAAAAACACTTTGTAACCTGCAAGCATGGTATCAATCTAGCTTTAGGATCTTACTCATCAGTTTTTTGAAGTTAGATTAAGTACTTGATTGTTTTGATATCCCTTACCAACATATCAAGTTTATATCCTACAGTATATAAATTACAGACTCAATTGAGTAATTGAGGCACAATTACTCAAATATTTTTTTGAATTAAATTAAATCAACTTCTGGCTCTTGTTAATACAATTGGTGCAACTATACAGCAGAAGATGGTGGATAGACTTTTATTCAAGGTACTTCCAGGACTGGTTGATGTTGGTCACCTCACTCCCCATACTTTTTATAGAATGGTTAGTCATCAAGAAATCTATATTAAAATCTGTTAAAAATTATTTTGCATTCCTACCAGCAAAGCACATTTAGAAAATAGGAAACCAAGATCTTCTATTTACTAAAGAGGGACACAAAAGATATCTGTGAGAGAATACTAATGCTACTTCAGTTATATTTATTTTTATTTTATTAGGAGGAATATTGACTCTTCAGGGAAGTGGCTCACATTCAACTTTGTAGAGACCTGAAATAAATGATAAGTGCTCAGTTATTAATCCAGATGGGTAATTTGCTTGTGAACTTATAATTTTTTTACTTTTTAATTACAAAGATTGCTTTATTTATTTAAAAAAAATTTTTTAACGTTTATTTATTTTTGAGACAGAGACAGAGCATGAGCGGCGGAGGGGTAGAGAGAGAGGGAGGCACAGAATCGGAAACAGGCTCCAGGCTCTGAGCCATTAGCCCAGAGCCCGACGTGGGGCTGGAACCCACAGACCACGAGATCGTGACCTGAGCTGAAGTCGGGCGCTTAACCGACTGAACCAGCCAGGCACCCCACAAAGGTTGTTTTAAAAGTAAATCTAGTCCAACGACTGGGAAACTTTATGTTCAAGAAGGCTTGAGTAGATGCAGGAAAGAAGACAGAGGCCTTTAATGGTAGGTAATAGCTGAAAGTTTTTGTTTCCTAAAACAGTCCTCTTGGTCCTAGTGTAATCTTTAGTCTGCATTCCTTCAGTTAAGCCAGTAACTTTGGTTTTGGTATGATGAGATGATAGGGGCCCCTTTTGTACATGGGATATTCAGCCTTAAGGATTTTATTATGATATGACCATCAGAAGCTAGTTTGAAATTTTAATATTAATTAGAAAAATACATGATTTTCTAAGGAATAGTCTGAAGTCTGCCTTAGACCCTACATCCACAAGTTCATCTGTTGTGATATGCACTTTAGTTGAAGTTTTGCCTCCTTTAGACCCCTGATTTAGTCCAAATATGCACAAATGTTGATAGTAGAAAATATTTAAAAAGTTAGAAATATGTTAGTAAGAAAGGAAAGGGTTTGTTTCTATTATATCATAGCAAAGGAGGTATTTAAACTGCTGTGCTACTGTGATCATGGAAAGACACAGGAACTTACTGCTGAGTGGAGACTAACGATGTATACCAGAGAAAAAGATGGAAACAAATTGTAACTTAATGGGGATAAATGGGAACATTGCAATATATTTTTCATGGAATGGTACATTATAATTCACAAATAACTTAAAAACCACATGCTTTGTATTATGTGTACTTACCACCTATTTCATTTTAAATTGCAGTGGGACTTTTTTTTCTTATTTACTGGCCACTAGAAGGTGTAGTTGTAGGGTCAGACAGAGGTTTTGGAATAGGAAAATTATATGGATACCATGGATATCCTCGATACAGAAATGGTACATAATATGGGCCCAATGGATATGGGAAAGGGGATCCATAAAACTGTGAAGGTGATTCATTGCTCTGAGTGACCTGTTGAAAGAAAGAAATTAAAAAGACTTGTTTTACTTTTCATGCTGGAGAGAGATAAAATAGCCTTTTAACATGTGGGCCTTCATTTTTAAGTAGGGAGTTTAGAAGTTCTAGGATGATTTACCTTTTCTCTGTGTACTCTGAACAGGGATTTAATTTACATTATTTTAGAACATTTAAGGAAATTACTTAAAGATAACCATATCTTCATACCTTTCTGCTCATGGCCAAATTTTTCAGATAATCACTTTTAACTAGAAGGCCAAGAGGGAGGGGGATTAATGAGGGAACATCAGATTTCTCCCTTTGTCTTTATACTAGATCTTTACCCAAACTTTGTGTAGGCCCTGTATCCTCTTTATCTTTCTTTATTTTCCTTTTTTCTGTCTCTTATCTTCTATTTATATCTCTATCAATTTCTGTATCTTTAACACTGTTTGTATCTTTGGCCTCAAAACCAAACTTCCTTTCAGATAATAAGATTTTTATGAGTATAAGCAGATCCTTAAATAAGAACCTTCCTCTTCAACTTTTATTTTTCTTTTCTTAAAAAAATTTGATTAACTATTTAGACAAAATAATCCTTCAGTGAATTTGTCACTGGCAAGATCATCAAACTGGTCCACATCTCCTAATTCTCAAGTTTTAATTGTTATTATTATTATTATTATTATTATTATTTTACCTTTTGTGGAATGAACTTTGTAGAGTTAAGCAGAGTGGAGACATGAATAATTAACAGCCTCTATTAGTCTAGATAATTCTAACAAAAATGTCATAACCGAGTATATTTCAGAGTGATTCAAGTTTCATTTTGGTTCCCACTGTTACATGAGATGCTGATATAATTCCCTTCATACAAGCAAGATCAAATTTTTGAAGTCTGTTCTGTTGACTGCTTTATATAAACTCTTTAAGGTTTTATCTAGAGTTTGAGAAGGTTAGATAAAGGAACTTTAACCACAGTTATGGATATGTCGCATGGACATCTTACGTGTTAAAAAGAGGATATGTAACTTACACTTGGTTGTTCTCTTTCCGGGTCTTCAGTGACCTAAAACTCAAATAGTGAAATTAGTTCAACTCATGTTCATGAAACACACAAACTGAGAAATATATACATATGTGTGAAGGAAATAATTTCTCTACTACTTAATATTATTTTATACTATCCAGTTTTTAAAAATCTAGGATTTGAGCATCCAGAAAACATTAGAGTAACCCTTTTCCTGGAAAGTGTTAATATGTATTCTAAATGATTAAAATTCACCACTGTATCAATGCTATGTGGATTGAACGAACTAAGCACTGAACAATATATGATTTACATCATGTTAAAGGGGCAGATATCAGGCATGTTTATAAAGTAGGAATACAGTGTGTGTGGGGAAAATTCCCAGGATTCTCGAATTAGAACAAAAAAATTCAAATTCATAAATACTCTGAAATATTGACCATAAATACTCTGGAATATAGAAACAGATACTTACCGGGAAACCAGCAGTTACTGCCAAAATGGCTGTGATCAGAAGGAGAACTTTCATCTTATTCAGAAATATCCTAGAAATCAGGAGAAAGATCAAATGTTAGCATAAATTTAGAAAATCCAGTTGTAGTACAGATTATGTTACTAACAACTCTGACTTTAGGCAAGTCACTTAATCTTAGGGCATCAATCTATTTGTTAATGGAGCACATTGTTTTTTTAGGTAAAATCAAAGGTACTTTGCAACTTTACAACTATGTTACCTCAATTCTTTTACAAATCAACTTTCACATATCATTTCAGAATAATACCTCTCCATATGTGGTAATAAAGGTAGTTTCTGGAGTAAAATACAGCCTTAGTTTACATAGAGAGAATGGTAGTGTGGGGGTAAGCAGTTGATCTCAGGATGTTCAAAACATGGTAATAATGTCTATAAATTAGTTTCGGTGAAAGAATGATTTGAATTGGTTCTCAGGAAACCCTGAAAATTCCACACTATTTAGAAGGACATATTTTTGACATATGGGAAAGAACATTTCCAAAGCATTTCATTTTATATTTTAATTTCAGTTGTAGACTCTATCTTATCATATATGTTGTTATAATGAATGTTATAATTGCTAATAATTTTTATAAAACTGAGCTAAATTAAGTATTTAATTAATTTATTTATGCAATCATAGGCCAACACATTACAAAGTTTCTGAAGATTTTTTAAAGTTTTACATTCAGGAAAATGTCAATTGTCCATATCATTATTATTATTTGGGGATGGCTTTGGGCAATTAATGGAGATTCTAGGGGTATTTTATCACCTCTTGATGCTTCCTAAATTTCTATGAGATGGAAAAATAAAATGTAAAAGAAAAAATGTACTCACATTTTGAACTCTGTCTTTATTTTTGATCATATTGTTCAAAATTCAAATTGGGATTTGGAAAAATACCAGATGATGTTGTAATAAGACAGGCATTTAAAATTGCAGTGAAGTTTAGAATTCTATGGGAGGACTTGCAGAATAGGCAATTTTACACACACACACACACACACACACACACACACACACTTCTCACAGACATAAGTAAACACACACAGAGCATAACTTCTAAGCTGCAAAGCATTGTACTGGGTGCTGTTGGGTATAATGATAAAGCACGATACCCAAAATCACTAATTACTAAGTTTACAAATTCAAGCAACCATTGTATGACAGTCTCAATAATTTTAATTTTGGCATTTTACAGGATATGTCTATCTGTCTACTGTTTATCTATCATCTATTTGTATCTATCTATCTATCTATCTATCTATCTATCTATCATCTATCTATCTACCATCTATCATCTATCTACCTATCTAACATCTATCTATCTATCTATCTATCTATCATCTATCTATCTATCATCTATCTACCTTAGTTTATCATATTTAAGACCTCTCTTACCTCAGACTTCTCAGCCAGTTCCTTCTCGTGGATGCTGTTGTAAGCAATTAGAAGTGACTGGCCCTGGATTATTACAGCTATTTTATAGACTCAGAAGTGAATGGTATGGAAAAGTTTGTGGCTTGAAAGCCTCTCCCTGGGATCAGTTATTACTGAGTTGAATCATCAACTATCACAATGTGTTGAAATTGGGGAATAGCCAATGTTTGTGGTTTCATTGAAACTGAGTGACTACCAAATACATCTATTTGTGATCAAATTTTCTGTCTTGTATATATAAAGCTTATAATATCATATAAGGTTGCCCCATGCTCTTATTTTTTTAAAACTTAATTTCCATAATTAAAAATATTTTCTAAGCATCTTATCAGTATTGATTATAATCTACTGGATAGCATGTTTGGTAGTGTTGTAATTTAAAAAAATAAAGACTATTAAAAATGTTAAAGAGATTAAAATCTTTTGCATGATTCTTTCAGCTCTGATTTTAGTGATCAGAGTTAGAGCTTCACATATCAATGGACCATATCTGGGAGGATCAAAGCATCATGGTTACCTTATGAAATACTATATTCTCTTTTTCAATTAAAGGTGCACTTAACACAATAGAAAGGATATAACAGTCAAATGTGGGACTGAACACGAGAGCCCTCAAAAACTTCAAGAATTACCTTAAATATGTATGCAGATTGCATGTCTGTAGTCAAGAGTTATAAAAGTTGGGCTTTTTTACCATTTATTTGAGAGTCCTCAAGAATATTGTATCCTTTCAGTTCAATTTCTATGTCAGCAGAGTTTATATGATCCAAATTTTAGTAATGCATCAAAATCTGTCCTTTCTCTTTTTTCCTTTATGTGAATTAGAACTCAGAAAAAAAGTAACATTTAAGTGCTCAAGTGCAAACCTAACTGCTTTATATGTATTGTCACATAATCCTCAAAACAACCAACCTTCAGAGCCCAGCATTATTGTTCACACGATCCCCATTACAGAGAAAGAGAAGTAGAGAATGCTAATTACTATATATTATACTGTGGTGGAGATGGTACTGAACATCAGTAATTTGGGTCCAAGCCCACCCTCTTAACTAATGCTTTATACTGTCATGTGGCAGAAGTACAGAAAAATCACTGAAAACCCAGAGAAACATTAAACTTTCTTATAACTGAACGTTCTAGCTTATCTCACTTATTTAAAGCAAACTGCCTCAATCAGAAATCTAATTTATTAAACCTAGCATGTTGCTGTACATCAGTTTAATTTGGGCCAATCTGAGGTCAGAGTAGATTATCCAAGGACTAACGGGTGTATCTGTATGTATATGTGTGTGCATATGTATGTGTGTG
The DNA here is from genome assembly GCF_046562875.1 of Panthera onca. Lineage (NCBI taxonomy): Eukaryota > Metazoa > Chordata > Mammalia > Carnivora > Felidae > Panthera > Panthera onca. The sequence continues at coordinate 56,540,012 of NC_138342.1, read as the reverse complement.
TGTTTGTACATGTGTGTATAACATACTGTTCATTTCCTTGTCTTACAATCTGTGTTTCCATTTCTTTACTTACATGAAATTGTTCTAACAAAAGTTTCCAGTTACCACTTTTTTTTTTTTTTTTTTTTTTTTAATTTTTTTTTTCAACGTTTTTTATTTATTTTTGGGACAGAGAGAGACAGAGCATGAACGGGGGAGGGGCAGAGAGAGAGGGAGACACAGAATCTGAAACAGGCTCCAGGCTCCGAGCCATCAGCCCAGAGCCTGACGCGGGGCTCGAACTCACAGACCGCGAGATCGTGACCTGGCTGAAGTCGGACGCTTAACCGACTGCGCCACCCAGGCGCCCCTCCAGTTACCACTTTTTAAATTAATTAATTAATTAATGTTTATTTACTTTTGAGAGAAAGACAGAGAGACAGAGTGCAAGCAGGGGAGGGGCAGAGAGATACACACACAGAATCTGAAGCAGCCTCCAGGCTCTGAGCTGTCAGCACAGAGCCAGATGTGGGGCTTGCACTCACGAACCGCAAGATCATGACCTGAGCCGAAGTCAGAGGATTAACTGACTGAGCCACCCAGGTGCCCTGCCAGTTACCACTTATTGTGAAAACCATAGATGTTCTTCTGTCCTCATGTTATATTATATTGTTTGGCATTTAAATAGTGGTGACTACTCCACCTGGAAACCCTTTTTTTCTCTCCTTTAGCTTCTTAAAGCCACTCTCTTCTGTTCTTTTTCAACTTTTCTAACAGTAACCTTAAGTCTTATTCACTGATTCTTTTCCCTCAACTTATTGTAGTTGACCTCTTATCTTAGTCCACTCTTGTTATGAATCATATAATCGACTTCTGAGTCCCTAACCTATACCTTTAGTCCAGAGTCTTGTCCTGTAGAATGGAATATCTAACTGCATATTTCATTTAGATATATGATGGATATGATTCAAAACTAAACTTACTATTTTTTCCTTGAAAATCTGCTTCTCACTTTTATTTAATCCCTCAGCTAATGGTCATACATCACTCATTCATCCAAGCCAGAAATCTGAAACTCACCTGTACTTTCCTTGTCCCTTCATTCTGGTAATTAAATTTTCCTTTATACACTCTGGTAATCATTTTCTTGCATTCTCATTGCCATTTCCTTAGTTTAGTTTCTCATTCTCTTCTGGACTATTATAACAGCCTCTTAATCAGATTATCTACTCTAATACTCTGTCTCTAATCCACCTTCCTCAGTAATGCTATAGTGATTCTACTAAGTTGGCTTTCAAATGTTTTTAAATTCACCCATGGTTAAAAGAATGTATTATATGTCATAACTTAGTACATAGACACACACACACAGAATTGAAACAAGATTAAAAAATAGTAGCTTTACTTATTAAGCTTTTTAAAATGCACAATACTTTTTCCATCTTTGTTGAAATATATTTGACCTATAACATTGAGTAAGCTTAAGGTATACAATATAATGATTTGATATATGTATATATTGAGAAATGATTACTATGATAAGGTTAGTTAACACATCCATTACCTCACATAGTTACCTTTGGGAACATGTGTATGTATATGTGTGTGTAGTGAGAACATTGAAGGTCTACTCTTAGCAAATTTCAAGTATACCATACTAATACAGTATTAGTAACTATAGTCACAGTGCTGTATGTTAGGTCCCCGGAAGTTACTCATCTTATAAACCCTCCACTCCCCAGCCCCTGGCAACCACCAATATACTCTATGTTTCTGGGAATTTGGTTTCTTTACATATAAGCAAGATCATGAAGTATTTGTCTTGCTTATGAGCACTTTTCTTATGAGTGGTTTTGCTTACTCAATCTTTGGTTTTTATTTGTGTTGGCCAACAGGTAGTCCTGATTACTAGCCAGCTGTATAAGGCTGCGGATGTCCTGTTATTGAAATTCTAGCTATCAGGAGGCAGCAGGGATAAGGAAGATGTCAGCCATGGAAACTCCCACACTAAATAAGGTAGTGAAAGCTCTAGATTTGACAGATATGTGTTTAGATTTTTAGATCTTATTCCTTATTAGCTGTGGATGGGAAAGCCACACTTTTGAGTCTGAATTTTTTTATCTTTAGTGTGAATATAAAAATAATTATCCTGGAACTGGCAAATAAGTGAAATGAAATGTAGAAAAGCACTCATCATGGTATCTGACTTCATAAACGATGGTTTCATGAGCATCAGAGCTGAAGCTTTGAGTAAGTCAGGCCTCTTCCTGCTACATATCCTCAGGGATCCTTAGGTAATTATGTTCTCCAGCTAATCTAAAGATATAGGAAAACATATTATATAGTAATTGGAACCAGATATGAGCTTAATATGTAGTTAAATCTGAATATAAGTGGTGGAATTTTGAAACCAAGTATTATCAGGAGGGAATAATTACTCTTTCTGGTTGGTGATCTAACTTCATCCTCCACACCAACCCAGCAAGCTCTAACAAGCTGTAATCCTGGCCTCTATTACTTTCATGTGTTAAATCTTAATTCAAATGATTAGAATATAATAAACAGAAAACACCTTTGCCTAAAAGAACAAAAATTATATATTTATATAATATATACAAATTTATATAAATTTTATTTTATAATTTATATAAAAATTTTATATATTATATATATAAAATATATACATTATATATATATATATATATATATATATATATATATATAAATCCACTCTGCAAAGTCTTCAGCATGTGGTTGTCCTTCAAAGAGCAGGTGCAACCAGGATGTTCTGCCCATGAAAAGGTTGTGAGTGACCTTCAGAAGCTGGACAGGCTATCATAGGAAAGAGAGCATAAGTTTATTTTTTGGGTACTTAGATGGAAGAAGAAAATTAATATATAAGATATTAATATGAAAACATCCAAAATGTCCATTGATGGATGAATAGATTAAGATGTGAGATACACGTGCAAAAACTCACACAATGAAATTCTACTTGGCTATAAAAAGAAAAGAAACCTTGTATAAAATCTTGTCATTTACAACAGCATGGATGGACCTTGACGGTGTTATGCTAACACAAGTCAGGCAGAGAAAGACAAACACCATGTGATTTCACGTATATGTGGAATCTAAAAAGCAAATCAAGCGAACAAACAAAACAAAAGAAAACCAAACTCACAGAAACAGAACAGATTGGTGGTTGCCAGAGAGAAGGAGGATTGGAGGGTGGGCAAAATGGGAGAAGGGGGTCAAGAGGTACAAACTTCTAGTCATAAAATAAATAAGAAATGGAAATGTAATATACAGCACTATAATCACTAATACTGTATGGTATATTTCATAACTTAATATGGTGATTAGTAGACTTATTGTTGTAATTATTTTACAGTGTATACAAATACTGAATCATTGGATTTACACCTGAAACTACTATGTCAATTATACTTCAAAAAAGATATTAAAAATAATCTATAAGGAAAAACTTTTTTAAAAGTTAAAGACCTATCTCTGCAGGTATTCAAGGAGATGTTGAGTGACTATAAGCTGTGGTGTAGTAGAAGGGGATTTTATTTTATTTTATTTTTTTTTAATATATGAAATTTACTGTCAAATTGGTTTCCATACAACACCCAGTGCTCATCCCAAAAGGTGCCCTCCTCAATACCCATCACCCACCCTCCCCTCCCTCCCACCCCCCATCAACCCTCGGTTTGTTCTCAGTTTTTAACAGTCTCTTATGCTTTGGCTCTCTCCCACTCTAACCTCTTTTTTTTTTTTTTCCTTCCCCTCCCCCATGGGTTTCTGTTAAGTTTCTCAGGATCCACATAAGAGTGAAACCATATGGTATCTGTCTTTCTCTGTATGGCTTATTTCACTTAGCATCACACTCTCCAGTTCCATCCACATTGCTACAAAAGGCCATATTTCATTTTTTCTCATTGCCACGTAGTATTCCATTGTGTATATAAACCACAATTTCTTTATCCATTCATCAGTTGATGGACATTTAGGCTCTTTCCATAATTTGGCTATTGTTGAGAGTGCCGCTATAAACATTGGGGTACAAGTGCCCCTATGCATCAGTACTCCTGTATCCCTTGGATAAATTCCTAGCAGTGCTATTGCTGGGTCATAGGGTAGGTCTATTTTTAATTTTCTGAGGAACCTCCACACTGCTTTCCAGAGCGGCTGCACCAATTTGCATTCCCACCAACAGTGCAAGAGGGTTCCCGTTTCTCCCCATCCTCTCCAGCATCTATAGTCTCCTGATTTCTTCATTTTGGCCACTCTGACTGGTGTGAGGTGATATCTGAGTATGGTTTTGATTTGTATTTCCCTGATAAGGAGCGATGTTGAACATCTTTTCATGTGCCTGTTGGCCATCCGGATGTCTTCTTTAGAGAAGTGTCTATAGAAGGGGATTTTAGAATGGTTCAATGACCTCTCTATGCCTTTTCAATTATAATATTCTCAGACTGGATGGTAAATGGGGATGAGTACCTAAAGGAACAGTTTTAGCAGTTAATGCAATAAAAAAAAAAAAGCCCAAAGGTTTATTTTCATTAAAGGATGAGAATTAGTGGTAGGGATATGCACATTTTAAGCCATATTCTGGGAAGGCTTATCGGTGGATTAACTCAATAAAACAGCAGAAATACCTTGTTCCACATCTTGTGGCTGGCAAAATTTGTAGAAATTCAATACATACACATTCCTTAGGCATTTCTACTATTTTGGTCATTGAAAATGATGAGAAATGATCTAACCTGTTCAGTACTCAGGAGGAATTTTTTTATTTAAAAAAGTTTGTGACCTCTTCTCTTTGAGAGAATGGATAAAGATAAATCTCTGAATTATCTTCAAAGCCCCTGTAAATGTTATACATTAAACTAGAAGTGACCTTAGTTGTTGTAGACTCTGGGTCTGGAGTTCTCTCTTGCCTAGCAAGAGAGCGGATGCTGGATTGAAGTGTGACAGAGGCTAATGTCTAGGAGGAGACAAGAGACCCGAGTAAGGGTCCTTGCTCTGTTTTTATTAGGATCAGAAGGCTTACAACATGATGAGAGTGCACAAAGAGACAATGAAACCATGAACATTAACTCCTGGGCATGGGGGAAAAGGGGTTTTGAAGATATGTGGTGTTAGGGGTTTGGGTCAATACCAAACAAAATTCTGGTGCTGGGTAGAAGGTTGTTTACAGCATACATGAGGCTCCACCTCTGTTTACCTGAGCTGGCCTAGGGAACAAGAAAGACAGAGCATGCTACCTCAGGGTCAACAAGGCACCTTTCTTTTGCTAAATAGACCCGCTTGGGCAACTTGGCCCTGTTTACCTGTTTTTGTCCTTCCTTCCAGTGAAAGCAGCTTTTTGCTATTGTATTAAATTGGAGGGGGCTTCCGCCCTGAATACCTAATCTTGTTTACCTAATCTTGGATGTTTTTCAACCTGAGGTATCCTATTCCTATACCTTTGTCTTATACTGGGTGCTTTTGCCCTGTTTACCTAATCTTATGTACCTAATCTTGTTTACCCAAACTTGGGTGTGTTAATCCTATGGCTTTCTAATTCTTTATGCCTTGTTTACCCATTGGTGCAAGCTCAGAGAATTCCTAAATTTATTCCCCACACTTAATGACTGTGGATTCCTGCAAAAGAATTCAAATCCTATATGTCCAGGTTGTAGAATCTGAGTGGTTGTCAATTCCACAATCTCCCTGGCACACCTAACTTCCATTTGTTAGGTGGTCATAGATTTCTCATGCCTGGAGTCAGCACCAGCAAGTGCCAGAGTCATGGGCAGACAGCCCCATGACCACCATACTATTCCCTAGAATGGGCTTGGCTTACCATGGGACTAATTATGTGCTTAAAAAATAGTTATTGAGTGAACAAACTGGGCTCATCAGAAGTTGCTTTGTATATTTCTTGGTGTTCTTTATCAGTCATACAATAGCTCAAAACCAAAAGGCCAATAACTGAGAAGCTCCATTTATTAACTGTCCCCATACTCACAAGGCATGGTTTTATCATAATATTTTGAGTTTTATACCAAATTCTATTGATAGTTTGATATTTTGCACATGGCTCAAAGTATGGAAATTAACATACATATATATTTCAAAAAGTGTTTGTAGCCCATTCCAGAAACTTCCCTTTCTTTCTAGAAGATATGTAACTTATTTTCTCAAAATCAAACTAATATTGGTTAAATACAAAATATAAAGATTAATGACCTCCTTCTATGTACTATATTTTCTAAAATGTTTGAATAGAACCTAAATATTTTGATACAGATCATGACTTATGGTGCTGCTACCCTGTGTGTGTTACACAGAGCTCTGTAGATAATGCCTATGGTTCCTTCTAAATAGACGTTTTCCCCTGATGCATGTTCTTCATGCACAGATTAAGAAAGTGGCCTGTAGTCTCATGAATCCAGGATCTGAATCATGCCTCTCCACTTACCCAACTTGGATAAGTCTCTTTGCCTTTTATAACCACCCATTTATTCAGCATTAAAGGAAAAATAACATTTTTCCTGTTTGCCTCCTAGCTTTAACAATTTAAATAAAGCTGATGTTTTCTATATGGCAGTGGATTGAAATCAAATTTTGAACTTGAACTGCTAGTCTCCTTCAGGTATGTATCTGATCTCCATAGTACTCTAGAATTTCAAGTTTCCCCCCTTGATTTTTATGTCTGAATTATTAAATTATAAGAAGCTTTTTGTATTTAATAGAGATTAGAGTTATACTAAGTCCTACAGGATCTAGTATACTTACAAAATGTTCTATTAGTTTACATTATTTAAGGTAAAAAATGCTTATGTGCTAGAAGCTGATGAATGCTTTACATGAAATATATTCACAATAGCCCTATGGGATAAGCTATGTAATTTATGTCTATTTTTACAGATAAGGAAAATGCAGCTTGGATAGCTTTGGATTTCAGAAAAAGAAAAAGAAAACAAAAAGAAAGGTACCTGAGATCACAAATCTAGTAAACTGTGTAACTGGAATGAATGCAAGATTTTTTCCTAACCGTAATACACGTAACATGAAAAGAATTAGGGAAAAATCCACATAGTGAATTACAAGGGGGCTATAGAGATTTTAAATAGTTGTATAATCTGTTATTTTAAAAACTTTTTATATCAGAAGAGGTTACATTGCAACCCCTTTTGGACATAAGGCTACAATCTATAATAAAGATAGTCTTCTAATTTTATATATAATAATATATTAAATTAAATATTAACATTAAAAATAATATAGTAAAATTAAAATAGTTACTATATATTCAAAAAGATAATACTTTTTTTTTTTGATTTGGGCAAGAGAAGTTTTGGATTAGTCACAAAAATATTTTTATAATAATTGGACATCTTAGAAGGCAAATATTAAAAGCTGTTTTTAAGATATGTCAAACAGAATTGTTAATGGAAATTGATATTCAAAGTGTATTGGTGACATTTTTGTGTCTTCTTATTTGAGATAATTGGTAAACAATGCTGCTCAGCTGTTAGCCCTTGCCATTTAAGTTATGAAATTATCAATGGAGATTCAGGTTGTGTTAAAACTTGGTTATAGTCATTAATTTATGAGTTTAGTAATCATTTATTGTGCTGTAACTAGAAGTCAGGTACTGTGGAAGTCACTCTATAGTACTCAGTAGCGAAGACACTGTTCATGCCTTACTAGAGCTTATAGCCTGTTAGACAAAATACAAGTAACAACTGAATTTATAAGTGAAATGACTACTTATGGGTACTGTAGAAATACAAAACAGACACCCTAGTGTAATATAAGGGATCCATGAGAAAATATACCAGAAAATGTAAAGACCTAAGAAGTGATATAATATTAGTCAAATGAAGAGAAGGAGTAATGTTCCAGGCAGAGGGAACAGTGTGAAATTTCAGGTATCAGGGGTTCATGGCATATTTTATGAAATGTAAAGGAGTTTACTTTGGTTGGAATGTAATGATCAAGGGGTTTATAACTGATGTATTAGTGGACCAAGTAATATGAACCATTGAAGCCAATTAAAAGAATTTGGTGTTTAAGCAGAGACCAATGGGAAGGTGTTGCATGGTTTTAAGCACGGCGGTAACATGATCAAGGTTCCATTTTTGGATGATCACTTTCTTTGAGGGGGAACAAATATGGAGGTGGTAATATATTAATCCTCATAAGAGATGAGTATTGCCTTCAGGAGGGTAGAGACAGTAAAGATAAAGATATTCCAAAGGTATTTATGAGAGAAAATCTTCAGAATATAGCTTTCCACCTTCTGTTAGTGACAGAAAAGTTTATATTGAAATAAACCTCCTGCCAGTAACAATTATATAAACTCTGGACATAATATAAAAAACAATGTTTGGAAAGCATTGGTGAATGACCAAAAGCAGGCAGAAACTTAAGGAAATTAGGCTCTTGCAAGAAAGATTAAATCTGCATTTATAGAATTTTTCCCTTTTAAACACTCTTCATCTGCAGGATGTGGGGGTGGTGGCATCCTCAGTAAGGAAATCACAGTCTTTGAGATATCAGAGGAAGGAGTTTGGGGATGCCAGAGTGGGGAAGTCCCATAATGGAGGGAATGTCTGAGGTGGAAGCCTCAAAATCTGTGTATAAAGTGTTCCCAAATTCTTGGGTAACCACTAAAATATGCCTGTGCAAAGCAAGATTTCAAGGATCCCAGGGAAAAACAATATCTGGAAAGTTGAAGAGGGGAGTAGAGATTTCAGCAGCTTCCTATTGCTGTGGAGACTGAGTTAGGAATTAGAGTTCCATCAACTCTGAGGAGCTTGATAAATATAAATTTTCTATTCAAGTACCAGAAGGTGAACCCTTGTGGTACTGGAACCCTTCTGGCCATGTTAACAGGGCTCAGTTTTGCTCTGGCACTGAGGATAAAAGTGAAATGAATATATGAATAAGTTTAAAAAAAAGGCTTCATAAGACCAGTGTGATCCTCCACTATATTAACTATTTGAGCACAAATTACAACATTCTTCAGAGGAAGGTAACAGAATGCAGAGTCCCTATGATATAAATCATTTACAAAGACAGCATGCAAAAAAAATATTACTAAATATGCAAAAAAATCCAAAGTGTATCAGTCAAGATTTTCCAGAGAAATAGAACCATAATATCCATTTTCTGTTACTACAGTTGATAATCAACAGGGATTTGATCTGCATAGGTCCATTTAAATGTGGATTTTTTTATAGTAAAGTGCTATAAATGTATTTTCTCTTCCTTACAGTATTCTTAATAACATTTTCTTTTCTGTCATTTACTTTATTGTAAGAATACAACTATAATACATACATATAACATACAACATATGCCTTATGTTATCAGTAAAGCTTCTGGTCAACAGTGGGCTACTAAATAGTTAAGTTTTGGGGAAACCAAAGTTATATATAGGTTTCTGACTATGTGGGAGGTTGGCACCTCAACCCTCATGATGTTCAAGGGCCAACTGTATATCTATGTCTGTATATCTTTATTGAGGTTTATTATGAGGTATTGGTTCATGTGATATGGAGGCTGAGAAGTCCCACAGTCTGCCATCTGCAAGCTGGAGACCCAGGATTGCTGGTGGTGTAATTCAGCTTCAGTCCAGAGGTCTGAGAACCAGGAGAATCTATCATAGAAGTCCAATTTAAGAATCAGAGAAAATGAAATTAGATGCCCCAGCTCAAGGGATAAGTCAGAAAAAAGGGGCAAATTCCTCCTTCCGTCTTTTGTTTTATTCAGGCCCTTAGTGACTTGGATGTCACCTACCTACATTGGGCAAAGCAATCTACTGCACTGAGTCCACCAATTTAAATGCTAATCTCACCCCAAAACACCTTCACAGACACATGCAGAAATAATGTTTAATTTGAGTGCTCTGTGGCATGTCGAAATGACACATAAATTACCCACTCTACAAGAAAATGTTACCCACACTCAGAAGTAAAATCAATCAATAAAAACAGACCCACAGACAGTCGAGGAATTGAAATAAACTGATTAGGATTTAAAAATAGCTAGGATTAGGGGCACCTGGGTGGCTTAGTCAGTTGAGCATCTGACTCTTGATATCAGCTCAGGTCTTAATCCTAAGGTAGAGTTCAGGCCCTGCACTGGTTTCTGCACTAGGCGTAAAAATAACTAGGATTAAACATGTTAGAGAATTTATAGGAATATGATTAAAATATTGACTGAAAAGTTTGATAATTTTTGGACAGATAAGAAAGTTGTTAAAAAATCAAATAGTAATCCAAGAACTTCAAAATTTAAAAACTTGAATTAAAATTCATTGCATGATATTAAGAGCAGAAGCAGATTGGCTATAATCGAAGAAAGGACTAATGAATTTGAAAGTCAATAGAAATTTTCCAAACTGAACAACTGAGAAAACTAAAATTAGCAAAGGCTCAATGCTCTGGGGAATAGTATTAAGCAATCTAATATGTATGTTATTGAAGTTCTAGAATGAGAGAAGAGAGAAAATGGAACAGAAAAATGGTTAAAGAAATATTGAGAAGATTTTTCCAAATTTGATAAAAAGCCAACACACCAATCTAGGAAACTCAGTGCACAGCAAGTTAGATTAATACAAAGATAACTACATTTAAGTCTGTTACAGTCAACCACTAATACCAAAGATACAGAGAGAGTCTGTTAAGCAGCTTAAGGAAAGATACATTGCATATAGGGAAATGTCAACATTAATGATAGCTGATTTTTCACCCGAAGCAATGGGAACTAAAAGATAATGTAACAATGTCTTTAGAGTGTGAAAAGGAAAAAAATATCAGCTTAGAATTCTACATCCAGAAAAGATAATCTATAACAATGTAGACATAATAAAGGAATTTTGAGGTTTAAGTGAAATTATACCAGATGAAAATTCACACCTATAGGAAAGAAGTAAGGAAGAGCACTGAAACTGCTAACTGTGTAAGTAAATGTAGGTGTTTGCTTTTCCTTCTTAAAATCCTTTAAGAATTAATATTGGGGCACCTGGGTGGCTCAGTTGGTTAAGCATCTGACTTTGGCTCAGGTCATCATCTCACTGTTCTTGAGTTCGAGCTCTGCATCGGGCTCTGTGCTCTCAGCGCAGAGCCCATTATGGATCTTCCATCTCTCTCTCTCTGCCCTTACCCTGATCGTCCTCTCTCTCTCTCAAAAAAAATTAAAAGAACATTAAAAAAAGAATTAATAGACAAATGTGGAAGTAAAATATGTGAAAGTATTAACACAAAGGACAATAGTATATAATATGGTATTATACAATTGTAATATAATTTTGTTACAGGAAAAGAGGTAGGGTATTAATTCTACATGGCCCATGACAAATTAAGGATGTGTAAAATAATCCTCAGAGAAAACACTAAGTGATATAAATTTATTAGCTAAAAAGCCAGTAACGGAGATAGAAAGGAAAAATAGTAATACAGGTTTAATCCAAAACAGGGAGGGGAAACAAAGCACACAGGAGAGAACAGAAAACAAGTGAGTAGACTTAAACCCAATCATATCAACAAATACACGAAATTTGAATGGACTAAATATTCCAATTAAAAGACAAATTTTGAGGCTGGATAAATAAAGTAAGAACCAACTAACTATATGACATGTATAAGACACATTCTTTAAATATAAAGACAAAGTTGAAAGTAAAGGAATGGTAAAAGATATATCATGTAAATACTGAGCATAAGCTCGTATGTCTTCATTAATATTAGGCAAAGTGAGAGTCAAAACATGGTGTATTATTGGAGATAATTAGGGTCATGTCATAATTAAAAGATATCTCCTTAAGAAAATATGAGTCCCAGATGTGTATGCACCTAAAATCAGAGCTTCAAAATATATGAAATAAAAATTGACAGAAGTAAGGAAGAATAAACAAATCAGCACTTGCACTTGAAGAGTTTCACATCTGTTTTAACTCTTTTCCTATATTCAAAATATAGGAAATTTGAATGAAATAACCAAATTGATCTAATGAATGTAGAAGATGGGACCCAGCAACTGCAATATAAGCATTATTTTTAAGTGCACAGAAAATATTCACCAAGACAGACTATAGTCTGAGGCACAGACTAGTAACAATAAATTTCAGAGGAGTAAAATGATATAAAATATTCTGGCAGAATGGGACAGCTGTCAGATATGTCTGACGTTCTGTTCTGAGAAGCAGTGGGCCAGGGACCGCTTACACCTAAGATGACTAAGGATCTTCCAGAGGTGGGTGTCTAAGTCAAACTTAAGGCAGCCCCACTGAGCAACCAAGACTGTCAGCTGTACCCAACTGAGTCTCAGAAGCAGCAAGGACCTCTGGTGGTTTCCAGCCAGAACTGAGCAGGCATTCTTAGCTGAGACACTAAGAGATGGTTAAAGCAGTATTGGGACATCCAGGTAGCTGATTTCCAAGAGAAAAACTGGGTTGGAACTGATGCAATCATGGTCAGGAATGAAGAAATAAAGAATGGGGTGTTTGGAGGTCACTTAATTATTTGGAAGAGAAATAGTTTTCCTTAAAAATTTCACATGATAAACACATTGCAGAAAATTTTGAAAAAGTAAAAGCACAGTACTTTGATGTTCTTACCTTGACACTTTGTCTGTGTTACTTTGCCATCATTATTATGCGTGATTTGGGGGTAGTTTTATTCACAGTTAATTTATGTTGAGTTTCAAATTAATATTATATGAACATACTTCATTATACATGGCTGCTAAATACCGTGTTAATGAATGTTTTGTAGTTCCCTTTTGTTAGAAGACTTCTTTTTTTGTTGTTTTGTTTTTTTTTCTGGTAGTTTGGTAAAGCTTCAGTAAATTGCTGTGTATAACAGATAGGATATTTTTCTTATATATGCATGTATGCAATAAATTAAATCAAGGAATATAAACTTAATTTTATAAATTCCCTGTTGCTTTGAGAAAATGGAATGCTCATTACAATACACTTTTACCTACACTGGTTGTTTTAATTATGTATCATTTGTGCCTACTGAGTTATAAATACACATCATATTCATTATCAAATAAGATGTGAAATACTTTCCCATGCTTATTTACTAATTATTCCTTTTTTGTTTTGTCTTTTTCTCCCTTTTTTGTTTTCAACAATGGATTTGAATCAGCTGACAATATAATAAAAAGTATTATCCATGAAAAAGAATATATTTTCTGATTTCAATGTGCTTAATTTAAAGTTAATAATAATAACATATGTTGAAATACTCAACCATTTAGATATATATCAATTCATTTCTCAATAATGCATGAGTTAAAAAAGAAAGCAATGATTAGAATTTTATATCTTTAAAATGTTTATATAAGAATAGTGTGGAGGTTCCTCAAAAGATTAAAAATAGACCTACCCTATGACCCAGCAATAGCACTGCTAGGAATTTACCCAAGGGATACAGGAGTGCTGATGCATAGGGGCACTTGTACCCCAATGTTTATAGCAGCACTCTCAACAATAGCCAAATTACGGAAAGAGCCTAAATGTCCATCAACTGATGAATGGATATTCATATAAACAATGGAATACTACGTAGCAATGAGAAAGAATGAAATATGGCCATTTGTAGCAATGTGGATGGAACTGGAGAGTGTTAGGTTAAGTGAAATAAGTCATACAGAGAAAGACAGACACCATATGTTTTCACTCTTATGTGGATCCTGAGAAACTTAACAGAAGTCTATGAGGGAGGGGAAGAAAAAAAAAGAGGTTAGAGAGGGAGACAGCCAAAGCATAAGAGACTCTTAAAAACTGAGAACAAACTGAGGGTTGATGGGGGGTGGGAGGGAGGGGAGGGTGGGTGATGGGTATTGAGGAGGGCACCTGTTGGGATGAGCACTGGGCGTTGAATGGAAACCAATTTGACAATAAATTTCATATTAAAGTAAAATAAAATAAAATGTTTATATAAGAATAAAAGAAATGTTTAGTATCAGTGATCTAAGCTAGAGGTTGGCAAATTCTAGCCTGAGAGTCAAATGTAGACCATGCTTATTTTTGTAAATAAGGTTTAATTGGAACACAACTATACCCATTCATTGACATAACGTCTAAAACCAATGTAAGAAGAAACAAAAATTGAGACAACCTATATTTAATAAAGTATAATTAAAATATTCCCCCCAAGAAAGCTCTGGGCCCAAGTGACTTTACTGGTGAGTGCTATCAAACATTTAAAGAAGAAATAATATTAGTAGCACACAGACTCACTTAGGAAGATCAGAGCATTTCTCAACTCATGTTATAAAACCAGAAAAACCCCAATATAAAAACTGCCAAGGATATTATAAGAAAAGAAAATCGCCGACTAATAGCATTCATGAACACAGATGTTAAAATCATTCATATAATATTAATGAATCAAACCCAGTGATGAGTGGAAAAAGCCCTCGTAAAGGCCTGAGAAAAAAGGGAAAACATTTTAGATTTCTTTCTAAAGCAGCATAGCTGTATATAAACTTTGTTTAAACCAAAAGCCTGATTTATGTCCCACCAAGCATACATTGCACACCTGTTTTGTAAATAAGCAGCCTAAAGGAAAACCATCTAGTCTTTAAGATATTGATCCATGTTCCTGCTCCTTGCATTTCTTGAAGTTAAATACTTATTATTCTTACCTATATGTTAATCTATAATCTTTTGAACTTCTACAAGATGTAAGAAAGTATATAGCCCTGTAAAAACTGTTCATTTTCTGAGCACTTTCTTCCCTATGAACAGCATGTTTCCTGGGTAGCTGTCCTAACTTAGGCTCAGATAAAGCTCTCTTACTTTAGGATTCTAAAGGTTTATGCATTTTGTGTTGATATCAGCAATATTTTAAAAAGATAATGCATTGCAACAAATTGGCATTTATTTTTTTAAGCGTGGAAGTTGATTCAACATTAAAAAATTAAACAATGTAATTCACTACATAACCAAATCAAAGGGAAAATTCATATTATTATTTCAGTGAACACAGAGAAGTCATGTGACAGAAGTCAGCTAAAGATTCATTAAAAAAAAAAATTCTCACCAATCTAGAAATAAACGGGATTTTCACAATCTGATAAAGGTAATTTGTGGGAAGTGCACAGATGACATCATACTTAGTTGTGAAATAATAAATGTTTTCTTCCTAAAAAAGGGACAGTGGAAACATGTCCATTTTTATTCCTTCTAATCACCATTACAGTGGATACCCTAGTCAGTTTAACAGGGTAAGAAAATGAATTACAAACATATAAATTGAATAGAAACAAGTGAAATTATTTTTATTTCCAGAAAATATTATTTTTTAGGTAGAAATGATATGGAATCCTCAAGTACCTATGGAAACTAATAAATATATTTAGTGAGATCTTATCATACAAGTACAATGTATAAAAATCAACTGTATTTCTATATACTAAAAATGGAAAGTGAAATTTAAAAACATAAAATACTTAGAAATAAATTTAACAAATTTGGAAGACCTCTACATTGAAAGCCACAATATACTTAAGAGATAAACTTAAAAAGGGGTCCTGGGTGGTTCAGTCAGGTAAGCATCTGACTCTTGATTTCTGCTCCGGTCATGATCTCACGGTTCATGAGTTCAAGCCCTGCATTGGGCTCTGTGCTGACAGTGCAGAGTCCATTTGGGATTCTTTCTCTCTCCCTCCCTTTCTTCCCCTCTCATGTTCTCTCTCACTCTCTCTCTCAAAATAAATAAACTTAAAAAAAGATACAAACTAAAAAAGACCTAAGTAAATATATATCATGTTCATGAATTGAAACACTCAATATTGTTAAGATATCAAGTCTTTACTAATTGATCTAGAAGTTAAGTACCATCCCATTAAAACTTGAGGAGAGTAGAAATTGGCAAACTGATTCTAAAATTTATACAGAAATGCAAAAGATATAAAGTTATAGTAACCAAGACCATGTGGTATTGATGCAAAAGCAGAAAAACACTTAAATAGAATAGATTATAATCCAAAGACAGATGCAGATAAAGTCAATTGATTTTCAATAAAGATTCCAAGGCAACTCAATTAGAAAATGATAGTCTTTTAAACAAATGATGCTAGTGTAACATAAACTAGGTATCTGTGTGGAAAAAAATTTTTCTTGCCCTATCTTCAGACTGTACATAAAAATTAATAGCTATAGAACTAAATAATGTAAAAGCTAAATCATTAAAAAAATCTTTAAGAAAACATAGGAACATATATTCATTACTTTGGAGTAGGTGAAGATTTTTTTAATAGGACACAAGAGGTACTAATCTTCCAAAAAATGACAAATCGAACTACATCAAAATAAAAAAAAAGTATTTTTAAGAAACTCCATTAAGAAATGAAAAGAACAAGATACACAATGGGAAAAGTATTCAAAATACATTTATTTGACCCATAATTTATTAAAAACTCTTACAATTCAATCATAAATGACAGAAGATTTGATTATAGTTTTTGGAAATGAAGAAAAATAAATGCCCAGTTAGCATAGAAAAACTGTATTAGTCATCAGGCAAACACAAATTAAAACCATGAGATGCTGCTTTATGCTTGTTAGAATAGGTAATGTTAAAAAGACAATTTTGAACTATTTCATATATTTGACTAGCTATACACTAAACTATTTAATAGATTAGGCTGAGATATAGGTGTAGGAGTCAGTGGTTATTTATAAATGTTTTCTAAAGTCAAAAAAATAATCACAACAATGTCCATGCAGCAATTTTTGAGAAAGAGAAGGGGATGGAGGTCAAACTTTTGAAGGTTAACCTTTGAAGGGAGAGCAACTCATGAAATTGGTTAAAACACACACACACGCACACACACACAAATGATGATTGTAAATGCTGGCCAGAGGTAGAGGAACTGGAATTCTGATACATTGCTGATCAGAGTATAAAATGGTACAGCCACATTGGAAACTACTTATCAGTTACTTACCACATACACTTACCCTATGATTTTGCTTTCCTTCTTGGTATTTACCAAAGAGAAAGAAAATGTGTGTTCATGATAGAATTTGTGTAAGAACATTCATAGCAGCTTTATTTGTAATAGTCAGTAATTGGAAACAACCCAATGTTCTTCAGTAGGAGAATGAATAAAGAACCTGCTACATTCATACAATGTAATACGCAGCTGAAGCAATAACATGGATGAATGACAAAAGCATTATATTGAGTAAAGGTTTCAGATACAAAAGAATATCTAGTATATGATTCAATGTATATACAGTTCCAGAATAGGCAAATATAGATAGATAGATAGATAGATAGATAGATAGAAAGAAAACAAATTTTAAAGTAGTAGCCTAGCATGAGTGTGGGAGACTAGATTGACTGGAAAAGAGCAGGAAGGACTTTCTAGGGGTGATAGAAATGTTCCGTGCCTTGATAGGGGTGGTGGCTACAAGGTACATACATAAATGTATGTACATATAAATATATGTGTCTGGGAATAAAACTCATCAAACCCACATACTTAAAATCTATGCATTTAAAAGTGATACTAGACTATGATGATAGATTGGATATGGGTTATGGGTATAACGTTGAAAGTGAGGTCATGTATGAATTCTCTATTTCAGTCTTGAACTAATGCTGCTGTAGTACATTTAGATAGGAAGCAACCAATGGAAAAAGGAGAAAGTTGGTATGGAAAGTTTTGATGAACATTGGAAACCATTCCCTATGAATTCATGGTATGATATGTGTTAAAAAAAAAAAAGACCTCAAGTCTGTAAAAATGTTTCTCTTAATTGAAGTGTGATGTCCCCTCCCCCCCCCCAAATATTTAAAGCAAGCAAGAAAACAAACAAACAAACAAGACCATTGTGAATTATAAAATCTAAGCAGAACTGATTTTGGACAAATTATTCTATGTAGAATTTTTCTGTTCAAATCAGTACAAAGTGAATTGGTTGAGCTGCTTCTCTGCTTCACTTTTTTTTCACTGGCCTGGGATGGGGAGATTGGGATAGTAGGGTTTAAACAAACAAACAAGCAAGCAAAGTATAGTTTTTTGCTTGTATTCTGGTGATATTTCCATTAACTATAACTTCTTCTTTGATAACAAAAAGGTATAGTTTAAAGCTCTTTTATGCAGTACTTTGAAAATGTAGAATATTTTATTGATAGCAAGTCTATTATTCAGATTTTCAAACATAGTTGTTGCTCATGAATACCTTAATATGACTTAACATCTTCCTGAAACAGATTGGATACTGAACAGTCACAGATTAGGGAATTTATTTTTTAAGCTAAGTCACTAAATTGGATCTGTTAAAGCTATCCAGAGTAATAAGGTGCTGTTAATATTTCCTAGAATAAATAAATAATTTCAGCATGCTTAGCTTAATGTTAATGTCTTTATAAAAACATTCTCAGAGTAACTTAATGTTTAACATTGTAGGATTTTATTTATGCAATACTTATCCATTGTATGCTTCCATCTGTTAATATTGTATTTATGTAATCCTCATATTTTTCACAATATTTATTACTGCAATCCCTGATTTGCAAATTCTTGACTTGATTTTCGTTTGATGCTTAGAGTTTTGCCATTTTCCCTGAATTCTGCTTCTCCTCACTGTGCCCTTGAACACAGTAGCTATGTTGTGCTTATCTCTCCTCTTTAGTCTCTGACCATCTCCTTTCTCCTCCTCCTTAATGAGAAGTTGAATGTGTGCTATGTTCCATAATGTTTTCTAAATAAACAGCATGAATTACCTCATGTAATTTTTCATGAACTCTTGGAATTTGGGGGCACAATGTTCCTAAGTGCTGAATACTGCTTTTATCAGACATCTGGATGTGTGAATCTCTAGGTCATGTCCAACATCAAGAGGTCAGTCAGTTACCTAGAATTACATTCATTCAATTCACTAATTTAGGGGAAAAGGATGAAATATAAGAGGAAAGTAGAGTAGGTGATTATTGGGTTGCTCTTCCATAGGTAAGTAGCAGTTTCCAGAGTCATAATGATATTAAATTCTGGAAAAGGTATGATTCTGGGATTTTTTTTATCAGGTTTAAAGCCTAAGATACTAATCAAATTTGTTTGAAACCACCTAACACATAATAGTCATTCATTCAGTCACTCATTTATACATTCAGATTTCTTTCTGTGTGCATATACTCACACACATCAACACACACCTACATACAAATATGTAAAGCATATTAAGTGTCAGTTCTCCTGTTTTCTCAGAATTTCAGCTGAAGCTCCAAAGCTGAGAAAATAAGTAAGAAGTCCTCCCATAATCACAGGTGAAAGGGGGAAAATTAATATTTTCTGAGTACAGTAAAACCTTGGATTGTGAGTAACTTGTTCTTCAAGTATTCTGCAAGACTAGAAAACATTTCTAATAAATTTTGACTTGATAAACGAGTGATGTCTTGCAATACTAGTAGCACGTGACAGCTAACCTCACATGGTCACAACTGAGGCAATGGTTCTTGAAATTCGCTTTGATATACAAGTGCTTTGGATTATAAGCATGTTTCTGGAACAAATTATGCACACCAACCAAAGTTTTACAACGTATTTTGTATGGCCAGCTATCTTAATTATGTTATTTCATGTACTTCCTTCAGAAGTTCTGAAAGATAAGTATTGTTATCTATGTTTTACACCTGAGAAAACAAATTTCAGGTTAAGTGACTTGCCAAAGGCTCAAAACTACATTGAGAGCCAGATCTGATGGAATCCAAAATCTGTGCTCTAGTTTTTACAGGATGCTGCCTCCTCAAAGCCGCCATACGTCTTACTAGGGAGCTACCCTTTTAGGTGATGACATCCACCTCTCTATGTAGCTGTGTCTTACGGAGAGTGTGCACTTCATGATATCTGCCACTAAATAATTTTGATTCTAAGCGGAAGTGCATCAGAAGGAGTCTAGCTGAATGGGCCTGGGGGTAACAATGAGATGATATGTCAAAGACAGGTACACACTTTAGGTCGTTAGTCACAATCACCACACTCACAAATCCAATGACAGTGTATCTTTATTCTCATTTTCCAGAGCTATTCTTTATCAATGCAATCAATGATCTAGTTGATTCAGTGATACTAGCTTCATTCTCATTCTTGTGACTTTCTAGATTATGCAATGATAGGATATTTGAAAAGAAATATAATTTTGTAAAGACGGGACTTATTAAATGATTGTATTATTTTCTATGACTTACTTAAAGAGTGCAATGCTATTTGTAAGTAAAAAGAAATTCAAGAGAAGAGTTTTTCATATATTTCAAAGAACTGGTATTAGCATTGAGAAAGCAAATAGCCTAAAGTGATATCCGAGGCACCGCCACTTCTTTTTCTCTGAAAAATAAGATAGGAGTATATTTTAATACCGGAGTGCTGATGCATAGGGGCACTTGTACCCCAATGTTTACAGCAGCACTTTCAACAATAGCCATATTATGGAAAGAGCCTAAATGTCCATCAACTGATGAATGGATAAAGAAGAGGTGGTTTATATATACAATGGAATACTACTTGGCAGTGAGAAAGAATGAAATCTGGCCGTTTGTAGCAATGTGGATGGAACTGAAGAGTATTATGCTAAGTGAAATAAGTCAGTCAGAGAAAGAGAGATACCATATGTTTTTACTCAAATGTGGATCTTGAGAAACTTTAACAGAAGACCATGGGGGAGGCGAAGGGGAAAAAAGTTACACAGACGGATGGAGGCAAACCATAAGAGACTCTTAAATACTGAGAACAAACTAAGGATTGATGGGGAGTGGGGGAGAGGGGAAAATGGGTGATGGGCATTGAGGAGCGCACCTATTGGGATGAGCACTGGGTGTTGTATGGAAACCAATTTGACAATAAATTATATAAAAAAGGAGTATATTTTAATACCAATAGACTGTTTTATGTAATATTTTCTAGATATTTTCCAAAATGCTTAACAAAAAGTTAGAAAACTTAACCTCTGGCACTGTTGTCACCTAGAGTAAAGGTCACACTATACTGAAATATTTTAGTATTTCTGATTAAATAACTTGAATTGAGTTGCATTATACAAAATGTCACATTATAAAAGTGACTTTTCTAAAGAGGTGCTAAACTATTCAATTCTGGTTGGATTTTTGTAGATTTTTTTTCAACTGAAGAATGCTAAGTATTCATTTTCATAGAAGGAGGAATCAGAAAAGACTCTTAGCAGGGAGGAGATTTCAAAAAAACCTTTGCCTTTTACTTTTCCCTTGAGGCCAGATTGTTTGCTTTTTAGTGTCTGCTCTTTATTTCTTGGTGCCATTCCAGCTTGCCCTTCTATCAAACACCCATGAGCCTCGGTCAACCAAGCCCATTAGGACAGGTAATTAATTAAGGTTATATTTGATAGAAAAGTCATGGAATTTTTAATTTCCATGAGATTGTGCAATTTTTTTTAACCCTTGGAGACTTTATTTCATTCCAAGCCAACACAGATGTATTGGCAAAGTTACTTCTACCTTGCAAAGCAAAGTGATGATTTAGGAGAACTGATTCTATATTGTGTTTGTAGAATGTCTTTTACACATTTACTACCTATGTTTTCAGAGTTAATACCAAACATATAGCATAGGCATACATGATTCTCAAAAATTTATTTTTATTTTAAAAAACATTGCTAAAGTCCCCCAAATTATTAGCTTTGCAGGACTATCTAAACACTAACTTCCCCCCTTTTGATAAGACCTCTTCATTAGTTCCCCTGACAGTTTTTTGTTTCTCTTTTAATTTAGGGTATGTCATGGTATTTAATGCATGCCTCTTGGCAAATACTTACCAAAAACTCTGAACGATTAGGACACCATCTTATGGTTCCTTTCGGTAATCAGTATTGGCCTAGTGAGAAA
The DNA here is from genome assembly GCF_046562875.1 of Panthera onca. Lineage (NCBI taxonomy): Eukaryota > Metazoa > Chordata > Mammalia > Carnivora > Felidae > Panthera > Panthera onca. The sequence continues at coordinate 56,518,152 of NC_138342.1, read as the reverse complement.
AGGACATTCACAAGAAGTTCTTATTAAATAAAAATTAAATTGTATTCTAATTAATTGATTATGAATAATCAATTATTGGCCTCCCTATTCAAGGTAAAGACCACATATTTTACTATATCATTACCTCTCTCATTATTTCCATGACTAAGTCCTATAAACATTAACTTTATATTTTCTATTAGATAACAATTTCTTACATAAAATGGATCTTTGTTTACCTTCTTTTCCATCACCTGCGGGGTAATAGTTGGGTCTATAGCAGGAGCAAAATAATTTGTAGTGCTGGGTTTTTGTGAAGTAGAAGGAATGAAAAGTCCTCTGTTGGCATGCTTAAAGTTTATCATTTCTTTTTGTGCTCCTGCTGGCTATGAAGAATTAGAAAGAAAACTAAGTGGTTACCGGTTCAAGTATGAGGTCAAAATTGGGAAGAATATAAAGCAATAGGATTGAGATGCAAGGGATGCAAAGGATTGAGAAGTAAATGACTTCATTGGTTTTCTAGGTTATAATCTATCATAGAAAGACTATAAATAAATACCAGCAAACATGGATGTCTCTTGATACCTGATTTTAAGTGAATGTACCTAGGAGTGTATCTTATATAGAGTAGTAAATATTTGGTAATCTGCATAAATTGAATCTTGACTGGCATAAGATTATGGGTGGAAAGAGGAATAATTGTTGATGGAAAAATAATAATAAAGTTTTCATTAAAATGCACAATAGTGCGGGAACCTGTAGGTTGTCAGTTGCTGATTTCTGGTAGGTAGCACAGTGTGGTGAGGAATCTTACCATCACAACAGTTTCAGAAGCTGTGTCTGTGAAGGGATCTAAAGCTAGTTGCTGCTGGACTCCCGGTATAACCTGAAAAATTGGAAAGTTTTTAAAAAGCCTAAATTTTTCATCTATAAAATAGTGGTTTTACATTCAAGGCAGTTAACACACGTCTCAACTTCTTTAATTTCAGTTTCTTAAAAACAAACATAATCATTTAGATTCGAGAAAGAGAAAAGTAACTTGTGACATGGGACATACAACTCTGCTTGTGTTGTTAGGAGCTTGCTGGACATTCTCTGCTGGGCTCTGGTGTTCTGTTGAATATTAACAACCCTGCAGAACACCAACATCAGACAAGGTCATGTCTGAACATGATGAAGTACAACAAAAACAAGATCACTCTGTAATTTTGTGTAAAGCAAGGTCACCATGCTAGCCACAAAAATACCAGGTATCCTCATATCCTGGATAATCTGAGTAACTCTTCTTTTTTTTATGAATCATAGCCTTTGCCTTGCTTTGTTGTTCTTATCTTCTAGGTAAGAATTGTTTAATTAACCAGTTGTAGAACTATCAATCATTTCTTGAGAATACCGAATTCAGAGTGAACCATTACTTCCTGAAGTCTCCCCAAAATCACCTGACAGAAGCCTAGAAGAGTCACCTTCCTATTAAGACACCCCCAGGGGTGCCTGAGTGATTCAGCTGGTTAAGTGTCCAACTTTTGATCTCAGCTCAGGTCATGATCTCATGGTTTATGGCATGGAGCCCCATGTAGGGCTCTGCACTGACAGCACAGAGCTTGGGATTCTCTCCCCCTCCCTCTCTGCCCCATCCTGCTCATGTGCTCTCTTTCTCTCTCTCAAAATAAAGAAATAAACTTAAAAAAAGATTTATTAAGAAAAAAAGACACCCAGAGTCCCCTATGTGTGTCCTCCGCTGTTGCAATGAGTAGATAAATCTAATTTTGTTCAACTATGGTGGTGTTCCTGATGGGTTTTGGATGAAGGGCACTGATGGATTTAATAGGTCATGAAGCAAGTCATTTGAAAAGTTAGTTTTGTTTTTAAAGAAAAATATGCATTACTTACAGGTTCTACTTGTACTGGAATATATCCAAATTGGGTATAGAATGGCATCTGTCAGATTTTTGGAAAATGTGTTAGATTTGTTGTATGATTTTTTCATAATTTTATAATAAATGATGACTTAAAATTATATATAATATTGTATTATATTATAATTATATTACATACTTTTTAAATAAAAGTTCATATCTTCTAGGTGATAAAAATTATTGATAAATTGCCAAGCATCTTTTTAATACTGTATTATTCCTAGCTTAAAATTTCCCCTTTCTCTCTAAATTAACACGTCTCAGAATTACTACTACCAGTCTCTTAAAGCATAATTTTCAGTTTTCTCTAATTTAGTTTTAGAGTGGTGATAAACTACTAAAAATTTCCCCCATTCTAACTAAAAGAAATCTAGTTATGTATGTGCCACCTGGAATTACATTAGAATTCCAAAAATGTATTGCAGGGCCACAAAGCTCAATATAAAGTTATCTAATTGTATCTAGTGATCCTAGGTGCTGTCTGTCATGGGGGATATTTATTTATTTATTTTTTAATAATAGCCACATGTAAATATGACAAGAGGGATGCTGGTAACTTTTAAAAAATTAGAAGATTTTTTCCAAGATGATGCAACCTTTGGCCTCTGATTTTACTGAAGTCCACTCCCTGACTTCGTTCTTTTTAAAATTCAGCTTCGAGCACTTCCATCTTAGTGATATGTTAGGAGAATGCACTATATCTTTTTGTCACCATCAGTCTAGGCTGTTGACTTTTGCAGTAAATATACTCAGATATTCTCTTCTCTGAAAATTTACTATAACTTCTCTATTCTCAGGAGGAACTAGTCAGATTACAATTAACTAGTAGTTACCTGCTCCTCAAATTGCTGTTGTCCTGTTTGTGGAGGTGACTGTGTGGCTGTCTGTTGAGGTTGTTCCCAAGGTAGGAGCATGTAGACTGGATAGTACTGAAACATCTATTTGTAAACAGAAAAGTACATAAGAGCTTCCATTAGATCCACATAGGTCTTTAAAAAAGTCTTCTAGGGGCGCCTGGGTGGCTTGGTCGGTTAAGCGTCCGACTTCGGCTCAGGTCATGATCTCACGGTCCGAGAGTTCGAGCCCCGCGTTGGGCTCTTTCTGACAGCTCAGAGCCTGGAGCCCATTTCAGATTCTGTGTCTCCCTCTCTCTCTGCCCCTCCCCTGTTCATGCTCTGTCTCTCTCTGTCTCAAAAATAAATAAACGTTAAAAAAAAAAAAGTCTTCTAATGTCAATATTGTTTTACAGCTGATATATATATATATATATATATATATATATATATGCATAAAGTAGTCCTTCTTTAAGCACATATATGCATATATGCATAAAGTAGTCCTTCTCAGACTTTAGAAATAACTCATATTACACATGATGCTGGACTTTAAGATTGCACTTAACAGAAGACCATGGGGGAGGGAAAGGGAAAAAAAAAAAAAGTTAGAGAGGGAGAGAGCCAAAGCATAAGAGACTCTTAGAAACTGAGAATAAACTGAGGGTTGATGGGAGGTTGGAGGGAGGGGAGGGTTGGTGATGGGCATTGAGGAGGGCACCTGTGGGGATGAGCACTGGGTGTTGTATGGAAAACAATTTGACAATAAATTTCATATTAAAAAAAAAAAAAGACTGCTTGGTCAAACACATTAAGGAAGTAGTAAAATAACAAGATTTTCAAAAATGGCACCTTGGGCCTTACATAAAAACTGTAGATTTTATATACAGACATCATGTACAAATTACTTTGCGAATATCTAAGAAGAGAATAGTTTAGCAGCATTTTCCATATTTTGTGAGAATCACTATTCTGCAGGATATGGTATTAGAAGTTCTATGATAAGGAACGAATTCTCAAGAATGTTTTGCTTTAATAATTGCCATTTTGAGACAATCCTTATGCATTTTTAGAATATTGGGCAACCCAGAAATAGACAAGGAAATGCTTTAACTGCAAGTTTAACATGCCACACATTATCATGTATTGGCTTCCATTTATAGCTGTGTGTGTCTACACATGTATATTTGTTTACAGAAAATGGGGACCTTAGTATGTACATAGAGTTTAGTATGCTGTTTTGTTTCCTTGCATAATTAAATAAGAGACAATAATAGATATAAGAGTTAAAAAACAAAAACAAGTGTAGTTTGAGAAGTACATTTTATGCAGTGGTTCTTACTTTTGGCTATGAGTTAAAATCACCTATTTAGCATTTTAACAGATAATCATACTTGGGATCTACTCATCAGGTCTTGATTCATTAGGTGTGGGCAGGGTCTGGGCATTTGTAATTTTGAAAATTACAGAGGGTGGAGAGCCACTGGTTTAGTGGTTAAAAGAAGGATGAAGAATTATATTCCCAGTCATCTATTTACTTCCATTAGGATTGGGAATTTAATCTCACTAAGACTTAGTTTCCTGATCCTTAAAATGAAGCAGTTTCACTTACCAAGTATAGAATGAGGTAATGTCTAGAAGTAACTTTTATTTTATGATAAGGGTGGGACAAAATTACATAATTATGATTACATGGGAGCCAAGTGGTGTAAGTTTTGATGAAATGGTCAGTTTTCTGCTGGTGAATAATTTATCTATGTCCCTATTTCTTTGAACCTAGTTTATTATAAAATTAATTAAACTAATCTTAAGAGGGTTTTTCGTATTACTCTAATGATTATACTAGTTGGCATTCATTTTTTAAGATCTCTTATTTAATAGAAATCACCATTTGATTGTAATATGAAGTTAAATTGAAAATACACACAAGAACCTGGAAATATTTTGAGCAGAGTGCCATACTGCCAAATAACATGGTAAGCGTTTTTTTATCTCTTCATCATATCATAATTTATCAATTTAACACATCTACCTCTAAAACAAAATTCAGGGTTGGAAAAAGTCGGCCTACAGTATTTTTTTAGTTCCCAAATGCCAGTACAAATGCCATGCAGAGGGAACGTGACTTACGGCTTGGTGAGCTCCTTTATTCCCAATACACTAATGCCCTGGAAACTCGGGAATCTCCTTAGCTGTTCTTCCTTCAGGAGTTATTATGTAAGCCTAAAATTAACAAACTGATGCAATCCCAGCAATGGTGGCACTAGACAGAGATAATTGTATAAGTTTCATAGCCCTGCTATAGGACTCAGAGCTACAAATATAAAAGAAAGCATTAGGTGGAGAGTATATATAGCCATCTGTCTGTAGGAGTGACAGTATTCCATTCATTTACCTGTGCTTGCTCTTGAGGCATTTTGAAGGAGAACACATAGGGCATAACCTGCCGAAAAAAGGTATAAAAAATTATACTTGACTTTTGAAAATATATTTAAAAAATTTTTTTTTTTTTTTAATTTTTTTTTCAATGTTTTTTATTTATTTTTGGGACAGAAAGAGACAGAGCATGAACGGGGGAGGGGCAGAGAGAGAGGGAGACACAGAATCGGAAACAGGCTCCAGGCTCCGAGCCATCAGCCCAGAGCCCGACGCGGGGCTCGAACTCATGGACCGCGAGATCGTGACCTGGCTGAAGTCGGACGCTTAACCGACTGCGCCACCCAGGCGCCCCTAAAAAATATTTTTTAATGATTATTTTTGAAAGAGAGAGAGAGACAGAGTGCAAGCGGGGGAGGGGGGGAGAGAGAGGGAGACATAGAATCCAAAGCAAGCTCCAGGCTCTGAGCTATCAGCACAGAGCCTGATGGGTGCGAACTCACAAACCAGGAGATCATGACCTGAGCAGAAGTTGGATGCTTAACTGACTGAGCTAACCAGGTGCCCTTAAAGATATATTTTTTAGATGTTTACTTATTTATTTTGAGAGAGAGAGAGAGAGAGAGAGAGAGAGGATGCACACTTATGAGCGGACACACATGAGCAGAGGAGGGGCATAGAGAGAGAGATTGAGAGCAGACTCTGTGCTGTAGTGTACAGCCAGATGCAGGACTCAGTCCCACAAACCACGAGATCATGACCTGAGCCAGAATCAAGATTCAGATGTTTGAGGCTCCTGGGTAGCTAAGTCGGTTAGGTGGCCAACTTCGGCTCAGGTCATAATCTCATGCTTGGTGAGTTCGAGGCCTGCATCAGGCTCTGTGCTGACTGAAACTCAGAGCTTGCAGTCTGCTCTGGACTCTGTATCTCTCTCTTTCTCTGCCCTGTCCCACTCACACTGTCTCTCTCTCTCTCTCTCTCTCAAAATGAATAAAACATTAAAAGATGTCAGATGGTTAACCGACCGAGTCACCCAGGCACCCCTGTACTCGACTTTTTAACATAAAATTCCGGAGCTGTTCTTCTTAGACCTAGCCACTACATGTGTAATTTATATACAAGAATTCTGTGACAACAAAAGGGTATCTATTATGTGTATGTCATTAATGAAAATTGTTTCTTTTTTAAAGATGAAATTTCTCTATCTTTTCTAAGACTTGTTTTATCACTTTTGATTTGTGACTGTGATATAATAGCTGATTTAAATAGCTTTTTTTTTCATGTGAGAAATCAGAAAAGATAGGGAAGTACTTCCAGTGATGGTAGAGAAAATTATGAGGAAGAATTCTCTCTCAGTAACCCCTGTCTTATTTTAAAGAACTCCTGTCTTGTTTTTTGTTTGTTTGTTTGGATTTTGTTTTTAAGAGATAGAGAATGAGCAGGGGAGAGAGAGAGATCATGACCTGAGCTGGAATCAAGAGTCAGACGTTTAATTGACTGAGTCACACAGGCACCCTGCTCCTGTCTTATTTTAAAGCTGATTCGTAATTCATTTTCACATTCAAAGTGAGTTACCTCTCCAAAGAATAATGTGGGAGAGGCTCTACTTACATGATTAGAGCCCTGTTGGGTCTGTGGTGATGTTTGAGGCTGTGAGGGGTCCAGCTGTCCCACCTGAGTTCCCTGGGCAAAACTGACCCATCCTGGGAAAGGTGTCTGATTTGGGAACAGTCCAGCCAACCGGTCAAAAGCTGATAAAGAGAATTGGGAGAGCCCTGGAATTTGAGCTTGCTGCTGCTGTTGTAGAATCCCAGAGAAAGGAGGAATCCATGAATTAAATGGGCCCTGGGAGGACATGAAAGAAAGGAAGAATTTCTCTTTCATTTCAGAAAGAATTTAAAATCAGTCCTGAGCAAGAAAAGGACAAAATGTAAACGATTTCTGCAATTCTACTGCAGCATTATAAAAAAGGACAGCATTTTAGGACATTATGAGCTGTGCAAATAGCATGACCAATGCTGAATTCCCAGAGATCATAAAAAATATGGGGCAGAGTGAGGTGGATGAAGGGTATGGTTTCTGCAGTTGCCAGACTGGTTGTAAATCTTCTTCTTCAACTGAGTATGACTTTGTGTAAATAGTTAATTTAACTATCTCATAGTTGTGAGAATTTGTGTCTGGTATGTGTCAAGTTCTCAGTAAATAAATCTTAATCAGATTACAGCTTTTACTTTTGTCTTCAAACAAAGGTCATTAGAATATATGGGATGAATCCATAACCTTGATAATTGAGATTTCAGAAATGAAATCAGAAAACATTTTGTCCTCATACAAACTACTGTAAAAAAATGTCATAGGCAAATCTTCTTAGAATAATCAAAGAGGTACCTGAAACTGTAGTGGCTGAAGCTGAGCAGTATTAAGATTCAGAAGTAACTAGAAAAGGAAAGATAATATGAAAACCAGATTATTACACATGCTAAAACGATTAAGAACGATGTTTACTACAAATAAAGAACAAGTCAGAGCTGACTGATCCGTTTCCTGCTAGTGGTGTTTTCTCACTAAGCTTATGCTAAATTACTGTGATTAGAGATTAGGATTTAACCACCTCTCCCCTGCTATGTATAAACTTGCAAAACTTCAGCCCATTCCAGTGGGTTAGCCACTCACTTTATGCTCTTAAACTCCTATACACATCTGTATTAGGTGCTATTAGAATAAAAATATATATGACATACTATCTCTGCCTTTAAAGAGTTTACTGTCAAACAGGGGAGCAAAATGATATTCTAGAAATAACCTGGTACACCCAATAAACATCAGTATTGGAAATGTATTTGGATATAAGAGCTAATGGATAGGCATGCAGGGTAAATTAATGAAGGCTTTTATCTCTACTCTACTGGGTTTCCATAGAAAGAAACAACCAAGATGGAGAGATCGTTGTAAGTATTTCAACTAACCTCATTGCTGTTGCTTGCAGACATAAGGCGCTGTGGGATAAGCTAAAAAATAAACAACAAACAAATGGTGAAAGAAGGATTTGTTAAAGGTTCCCCACAATGGTTTTAGTTATACCATAAGATCACTTACTGGGGCTGACATTGTGGCTCCCAGAAGCCCAAGAAGAATTATAGTTTTCATTTTCAGATGAAATAGCTAGAAAATAAGTTGTAAAATTGACCTTTAAAGAGAACCTCTGTGTAAAAATCATGATAACAATAATGTGTTAGTATTGTTCCATCAGAGGAGTGGTTGGGTGAATTCTATAGTATTTACTTATATATCAGGATTTAAAATAAAAAAGGCATACTTATAAATATCTATAACAGACCTTATTCTTTTTCTCAGAGCAGCTCTTTATAAAAACCAGAATTGTTTGCTTCTCCTCTTAGCTTGACCAAATCGTTCATTTGGTGGCATGTGATGTAGTTGAATGAGTTAAAGAACAAGGTGGCATCCTCCCTTGCGATGTTTTGTACTTAAGGGGATGGGTCCTTCTGATCATGAGAGGCCCATCAGTAGGTCTTTATGATAAAGATAATTTTAATGTCTGTTTAATGTAGTAGTAAAAATACTACAATAAATATCTGACAATAGCAGTCTAATAACAGATAAAAGTTCATTTAAAAATCTAATGACATTAAAGTATCTTAAAACTAGGCAACTGAGTCAATATTTTTCTAATTTGGGGAAAGATTATCAAATAAAACTGTAATATTGATTTATAGTGTAACGCATGGAAGCATATTATATCTTGTCCTCCAGATGTAAAAACTCCTGCCCTAATTCAAATTACTGACCTACATAAGCATTTAGGGTGACCCTGGTAGTTTATTCTACAGGAGTTGACTGATTTGGGCCCTTAAAATTATGAAAGCAAATATTTTGGTATCTTACCTTAATCCTTTGCCTAAGAAGAGAAATCTAAACCCATGCAAGATCTGTGTTCTTTTTATCTTTCAGCTCTGCTGCTTGAAGCTTCTCTTAAATTTAAAAACCCATCTTTAGAAAAGAATGACCAATCATTTTTCAAAGGGACTAGTGATTTAGTGGGTTTCAGACAATGGCTTAGCTAATAACCACTTTCCTAATCATCGAGGTAGTACATGGGATTCCCACACTTTTAGTAATGTCCTTAAATTATCCTCTGACAAATGTTTCCCTGTGATCATTCCTAGCTTCTGCTTTGGTTATGACTACATCTTCTAGAATAATTTCATTCTGCTCCATTTATCATCTTAAAATGGATACAGTAATAGAGTAGCCTTTAGGCCTTTATTCAAGGATTAATGGGTGATTATTTTTTATTTCAAGAGTAAAATACAGAATTACTAGATGTAAGAGGTCTAAAAGATAAAAATCCAAAACCTACTCAGAGGCAGTTAAGATCCTCTGGTTCTTCAGTGTTGGACTGAGTAAATATGAACTAATTTTATTTAGGTTCAACCTTGAAAATATCAGTATATCTCCATTTACCTACAGAATGAAATCCTAAAATCATTACTAATTTCTATGTATCTATGACACATCTGTGACCCATGTGATCATGTTGCTTGGAATAAGTAATTTAATAAATATGAAGCATGATGGCCTACATTTTAAAAATAAATGGCGAATGTTTTGTGTTTTAAAACATCCCTTTTGCTAAATATGATTTTAGCATTCAAAATACAACTGTTATGATCCATACTTCATTGTTACTTAAATTTTCTTCATAATGTGTTTTGCATTTGTCTTGTTTTTCTTTGCTGTTAGTATTGACCCTCTTCTAGTAGACAGTCCAAGATCATAAGCATTGCCATAATGTATTATCAGTTAATTTCCATTGGAAGAGTTCTTTTGCTAACTTAATCTTGAATAACTAATGGTAGCTATCATGCAGGAAAACAACATTATTACCTTTCAATGAATTTGTCTTTCTTAGCAGGATGAGACACTTCTTGAATTTGCATGGTTCATTAATGCTGAAAAATATGCCATTTTTTATATAGCCAAAAAAAAAAAAAAAAAAAAAAAAGAAAAGCTACAAGGGAAAAAAATAGTAAAGATAACAAGACCCCTTCCTTTACTAAAGCAGAGAAGCCACAACTAGGATTTTCTATCTGTTAGAAAGGAATTTTCCCAAGATTTACAAAAGTTTCCTTTTAGATTAGCCAAATATTTAGACTGCCCCAGATGTTGATGCAGATTTAACTAGAGCTTGGTGGTTAATGTAACCAGTTGTTGCCTGGAAAATCCAGTATTTGGGTGGGTGGGTGAACTAGATAGATGGCTCTAAATTGTCTGATGACATACTTCCAATTAATGACCTTGGTCTATTCTGAATATTGTCAAATTAAATTTAGTACACCATTAAGGTCTCAGTCTCAGAGGTTTTCTGTTGCATTGTTGGGGTCTTAGGCAGCTAACACTACTACCGAGCCAGAAAGTTGTCAGGGCCCAGCACTGGAAAAGTTAGGGACTGTATCACAGAGCCAAAATATAGTCAATGTAAAAATCAGCTTGATGATGAATAGTTTCAACTAGCTACATTCCTTAAATGTGAAGGCAGTTGGAAGGAAATTTCTGTTATTGTTTTCTTTTTGTTTTTATTTTCCACACTTGAGTATTCTAAAGCAAAGCAGTTGAAACTCTCCAGTTATACAACAAATTGAAGTAGAAAAGAGCAGGTTATACTTTCCTACCTGATACCTCCCTATATCATTGGTGGCAAAGTTATCTCTGGGCAGGAGGGAAAGTAGCAAGGGGTTCTCATTTAATTCTTACCACACCATAGTGTGGATATTGTCTGTGTCTCTTTTTTACATTGAGCTATGTTGAACTTATTCATTTTTTTTTGGTCCATTCACCCAGTAGCTATTCCATTGACTTTGTGAAATAAATAGGTTCTTTTATTCAAAGAAGAAAAAGGTGATACACATCCAGAGCAATGTCAGTCTTTATGGATTAAGGTACAGGGACCTTAAGTTGAGGAAACCTTACAATGAGGATATCCTGAGCCAGAGATTGTGACTGTGACTTCATTACTTTGTTTTAGTTTGATGACCAGAACACCAGATACCCTTTTATTCAAATAAAAATACAAAAACACACATCAGTGCCAAGTACATATGACTGTTGGATTATGTACCATTAAAATGATCCGTACCCTTACTCTGTTCCAATAACGTAGATGGTGAAGCACAAATAACAATGGCTTATATATTAGTCCTTTCAAAATGTTATCTCTGCTTTCCTTTCCCTTAAACCAACCTGAAAAATCAGTTAAGAGGTTGACAGAGAGCCATGGTGAAGTAAATCAGTATTCTGCACATCAAGAGAATAGAGTTTGAATTTTAGCACTGCTTATAATAAAATAATTTTCTTGTATTTGAGTTATAATTTTCTAGGAGCTTCTAATGACATATCAAGGTAAACAGGATACTTATATCATTGCCACATTTCAGTGAGAAAGCTGAGGCACAAGGTTCAGCAACTTCATTCATTCATTTATTCATACAACACACGTTTATTGTATAACTTCTATATCCATGTCCTTATTGGGTTTTGAGAACTTAGTACTAATAAAACAGACATGATTTCTGCTTCATGGAAATTACTGTTAGTTTTCTACTATCAAAGGATTTCCAGAATAATGGCCAGTATACTGGTCTTTTGATTATTAATCAAGTAGTCTTTCCAAATCACCAAGCTGCCTAACCAGGGAGAAGAGAGACAGCACAATTCCAAAGATAATTAACAACAATAACAAAATAATAAATGATAAAAGTGAGTATTTTCATTTATTGCCAGAGTTGAATAATGAATCTCAGTTCAATCAAGGTAACTGGTGACTCTAACAATTACTTCGTTATTAATTTGTACAGTAAATACAGAGGATAAGCAAGCTGTCAATCATATCTTTTCTATTACATAGTAGAGTGCTTACTTCTAACTTCTATGAGACCTTACTGAAGTGCCCCCTTCTGTTTAATAGTGTACATTACTGGATATTAATCATCACCTGCCCACTATGCCAATACATTCTAGCTTAATGGCTTTGGCTTGATAATATGAGTCTAAATTTATTATATTTCAGATTTATAGGTACATGCATGTGAATTATGTCTATAAAATATAATTTCCAGGATTAACTTGTTCAGGAATAGAGATATTAAGAAAAATAAGGTTATATATACCTCCTTTTTTCAAAAAAGGGCCCAGGAGGTTCAGAGTAATTGAGAAGCCACTATACAATTAAGCTTGGGCTACAAAACTATCAACTGACTGTAATTCCATAAAGTGTAGCCTGTAGAGCATTCTGTGGGAGGCACATTGTCTCAAACACACCCCATCCTGGTTTGGGCATAATCAACACTCGCCTTTTCTGAAAAGCACTTCTTTTGTCCTCTAACCTGAAATGGTTTCTTTTTCTGCTGAACTACTATCATATTTATTTGTGTCCTTTGCTCTTTGTAAATTTCAGACAACTACTTTCATGACCCATGTATCTGTTTCTTCTTTTTGTCTGGCACTAAACTGGTTTCTGTATGATAACTTCTCAGAAACAAACTCCATTTTAATAAAAATATTGTAGTTTTAGTAACTTGATTTAAGATTAGGGTCTTTGGGTGATTTCTGGCTTTTCCCCCCTGACATCTAGCCAAGCCCACACTGTGGTCATGGGGCTTCTTGTTAATGTTGCGGTCAAGGGCAGTAGTCAGACCAGTCTGACTTAATTCTCCCTCAGAATTGTGTTGATTGTCTTCTTTTTCTATTTTGTTACATTAAGAGTGTATCTCCTTAACAAGATTTTATGCTTTCTGACAACACTGGTATTTTATGGCTCCAAATTTTGCTGTCTTGTCTTCCTTTTTTCTTCTTCACTTCCTTTTCCTTGACTTCTTCTATATATTTACTCATTTCTTCTTTTGTCTCCTACTCCATTTATTTCCTTTTCTTCCACCTTTCCTGGTTTACAAACTGTCCAGTGATCTGACTCTTGCCTTGTTCCCCTACTTGACTGCTTCTCATGTCAGTCCTTGTTCACCAAGCTCCAGCAATGCTAGTTTTCTCTCTGAAGTTTGAACATGTAAAATCTATTCCTGCCTCAAGGCCTTAGTTGTTTTCTACGCCCAGAATGCTGTCTCTTTGATCACTGAGGAGCCAGAGTCTTCTTATCATTCAGCTTAGGAGTCATCCTACAAAAGGATGTTCCCAGACTACCCAATCTAGAGAAGCCACCTCTGTCATATCACCCTACTTAAATTCTCTGCAAAGGCTGTATCACTGTTTCATAACTGATAATTTGTTTACTTATTTATTTATTCTTTTTAGTAGTATTAATAATTATTTGTTTTTATTTTTTACATTCCATTACTAGAATATAGTTCCATTACAGCAGAATCTTTTTTTTTTTAACTTCTTTATCTCAGTGCCTAGAGTAGTGTCGGGCCCATAATAAATACTCAAGTATTTGTTGAACGATTGTATGAAAATTCTTATGACTTGGAAATTCCAAAGATACACTTACAGAGTGAGATTAAATGTTACTTACAGCACTGACAGATATGGAAAGTCATTGAAGTGTTTGATGAGGAGACATTATATTGTTTAATAAATTACTCTTCTTTCTAGAAATTTATTCTGTTATATAGGCATATTATAATACAACAAAATTATTAATGCAGTGTCTTTCATATTCCAAACAAAAATTATACCTCTGGCTTGGTTTAAACACTTTTCTAATATAGAGTCTGTTACCTCATTTCTGGTGAACTTACATGAAGAGTTTGGTAGAAAAGAGTGGTCATTTGTAATTATGTGTTTCTCTATTAGTAATGTCTTAGTCCACACCTTAGCAATTTTAGAAGTGTCTGCTTTTTTTTTTTTCCTGCTTGCTATTTGAACACCAAAAGGAGAACTGATATTTGTTGTTTGGAAAATGGCTCAGTGTCAAGTCTGATTGTAGAATTAAGGAAAGAAATTGGAACTAAATTGTTAGACAGAAGGATTAGAAGTAGGAAAAAATCAGTATAAAATTTATGAAAAATAATGTTATAAATGGGAATTGTATGCTGGGGGGTCACTCAACATAATAGACTCAGATTATGAAGATGAATATAGCTAAAAGTGCTGCTAGATATTATTCTGTCATTCTGCTCCACCTTGGAAATAATTCTGTCTGAATTACCAGTGTTGGGTCAGTTGGTCACCCGTATTCACCTTACCCTGTCCTTTGGAATTATTGATGAAAAAAACTCTTCTTTAGTTTCTAACTCTTCTTTTTCAGAATCGTATTTGTCTCTGTAGTGGATGCTGTGATGTCCCAACCAGAGCCCCGTTCTGAAATGAAGGATTTATTGCCCTAGCTTCTGGGAGTGCTAACAGCAGTCAGCCTCAAGATTTGCCTCTCTTGCCTCCCTCAAGGGCTTCTCTCTTCCCGGGCCAACAAACACCCTGTAACTAGTCCACTAAAGGCCAGGTCTCTTACCACCCAGATCCAGAATTCTGTATTGGGATTGACTAAAGCCTTTGTTGACACAGCAGCTGATCCCGCTTCCTTCTCCTCCATTCCATGGATGTTAAGTCTGAAGACTCTTAATAATTTTCCTGCATGTTAATCTCTACCTCAGACTGCTTTGGGGATCTCAACCTGAGACAGTCACCAAGTTGTTAATCATGGAAATATTACCTTTGAGTGACATGTTCTAAAGATTTGATCATATTTCCTCAAGTGTTAATTTCTCATCACGTTAGCCACTTCTGAATCACTAGAGAGAATAGATTATTTGTATTGAGAAGTAGCCTCTAATGTGCTACTCTCATTTATCATGTGTTGAATTGTGAATGTCATTATTTCTGTGCCTTAGGCCATGGTCTGATATACAGAACTAAGCTTTTCATTAGACTTTTACTGTTATATATTTTACTGTATATTGAATAAGAACAAATATTATCTGAAATAATGGCCATAAAATGGTTAAATGGGAAAACTCCAAGGCCCTATATATGGAGTCCATGATGGGAAATTATTGCTGGTTATTTTTTTCATATAATGGTTTCCAAAACTTGCCCCCACCGCATCATTGCAAAGTATTTCTGACCAAGCTTGAGAGAGAGAGAGAGAGAGAGAGAGAGAGAACGAGAGAGAGAGAGAGAACAGAGATCTCACTAGGGGCAGAAGCACCCAGCAGCTTTGCAATGTTCACACCAGAAAGTTTAGGACGGTATACATTTGTGGAGTAAGTCAGGACTAAGATAAACTAGGGCTGTGGATATTTAATTTCCAAAAACTTTTACAAAACTTCACAGTTTATTGTATTTATTTGTTACCAGTTTTCAACTCATCTCCATCTCAAAGAACTTCAAATACAGCTCAAGATTAAGACTCTGGAGCCATTTTGCCTGGCTCCACTTTTAACTGCCATCTGCAAGCACTTGAACTGTGGACAAGTTTGAAACCTCTCTGAGGCTGGGTTTACCTTTCTGTAAAATGGGGATAACCTCATTGGGTTCATAAGATAATTATACTCTGTTCATATAAAAAGTATCTGATGTTAGTTACATTGGGATTAGATCCTAAGCATCTTGAGTGTCCCCAGGGCCTAGCACAAGATTGACTCAGAATATTTATTTGTTAAATGTATGAAAGAATGAAGCATAATACAGAAATATATTTTCTTACAGAGACCAGCATGGTAAATTGAATAGCACTTGATGTAGAAGAATAGAAGCAAAACGCAAAAAGCCAGCGTGATGTTAGAAATAGAGGATCCTGGGTGCTTGGATGGCTCAGTTGGTTAGGCGTCCGACTTGTGCTCAGGTCATGTTCTTGCAGCCTGTGAGTTTGATCCCCACATCTGGCTCTCTGCTGTCAGCATGGAGCCCACTTTGGAACCTCTGTCTCCTGTTCTCTCTGCTCCTTCCCTGCTCGTGCATGTGTGCTCTCTCTCTCTCTCTCTCTCTCAAGAAATAAACATTAAAAAATTTAAAAAAGAATAAATAGAATATCCACAGAACACTTGGGTAAAAAGGTAGGCCCCTGAAACAAACTAACATATATATTATTGATCAACTAGTCTGTTAATTAAAAATATTCTTGAAAAAATTTCCAAAATACAAATTTCAACATTTTATTAAGGAAAATTCACTTGTTTTTACCAACTCCTCTTTCCCTCAAATTCTATTCTTTCTTTTAAAGTGGTGTGCTGGTAAACTGGAGCTCTGACAGCAAGCAAATAGCAAACCTCTTTTTTGTTGTATTATCTAATTTTCATACTGTAAATACTCCCACCAGGGTTCATTTCAAATTACTGACTGTTTAGCAAACTAGCTTTTAAAATTCCTAGTATTAAAGTTTGAATCTCAAAATGCAATAAAAGTCAAGTCCAACAAATTAATGCCTTCGCATAATGGATTGTGCTTGAATCACCCAAATAATGAAGTTTTGTTGCCCTAGTCAGAAGTATTTCACATGGTATATCTCATATAGCTGTCAATTTATGCTAAGGATATAGGTGTTTAGAGATATGTGAAACTAACATTTGTTTACTGCACTATATCATGTTCTCAGCTATGTTTTCTAAATGCATTTTTTCAACTGATCCTCATACGAATCTGCATAGTATTTTCATTATCATTTTATTTACATGGAACCTGAGATTCAGAGAAATTAAATAATTTGCCTAAGGTGGTTTAGTTGTTTAGTGATAAAACTCTGATTTGAACCCAGGTCTTTTCACAAAGTAAATACTTATTTCTACACTGTTCTCTAAGTGTTTATATGGGACAAAGATACTGGATAATTTTTTCCCATGTACTTTTGAGGTACATTAAATAAACATCATGATTTTCTTGCTTAAAATTTCTTTCTCATGGTTTGTTGAGGATTCGCACATTTCCTGAAAGTATAATCTCTGACATATATTCTGTTATAGTCAGTGTATCCCAATTTCTGGATTTTTGGAAGCTTGCATTAGATCATTTGAGAATTTTCTAAGACAGATACTAAGGCAGAAATTTTATTTCTGTCTTTTTAGTAGTCTTAAGAAACTCCTTACTGATATAAGGAAATATGCCCAGGATTATTGTTCTAAAAACAGCTTAAGGGCCCTCAGCTGAGATGATAAGCCATGAAGATCTCCTAAGAACAGTGCTTATTGTTCTGGTCACATTTCAATGAAGGAAGTTTAATTTTCTCTATTCCTTTTCCAAGAAGGTCTTCCACCTGCAAAAACAATGACTTAAAACAACAGAAGCCAAGAACTAATAAATCAGTGCCACAGACAAATTTCCTCATCAGGACTGCTTCCAGGAATTTAGAAACTGTGGAAATACCAATATTGTGTCTTCATAAAGTATCTGCTTAATTGGATATTTTAGATTCAGCAGCCAGAACCATTTATAAATTACTAGTCAATTTCTATTTTTGCCAAATAAGAATTGCATGGGATTTCTGGTAAGTGGTAATATTACTTACAAAGACTTCTGCTTTCCTTCTGAAATTACGTTCATGACTACATTAGATGCCTCATCAAATTTGTAAATGTATGTACTGTTACCTTTCATAGCTTATTCTTGCTCTTGCATTCTCTGGTTTTCCATGTATAGATGTGTACACCAAACATGTAAACATTTTACTTGCACACTTCTATCTATAAAGCATCACATTTGTTATCTGTTTCTGAATGATGATATAATTAGAACAAAAATACTGCTTATTAACATTTGAATTGTGCCAGGTGTCATACTAAGCACTTTATATAAATCAACTCAATTGTATTAATCCTCCCACAACCTTGAGTTTTAGATATTGATATTCTAATTTTATAGTAAAAAACATAGAAATCCCTGAGATTCAGAAATCTTCCCAGAGGTATGTGGTTAATGGGGCTCTGGGGGGCAGAATCTGAAGTCTGTACAATTCCAAAATCGTCTTCTTAACAACCATACTATACAGAAGCACATAATTTATTAAAGACCTATTCCATAACCTTCAAGGTTTGCATTTTCATATATGTGCAAATTTTAGGAAATCACTTAGTTAATCAAATAGTGTTTTGGCATGGATCCGATGGGTGTGAACCTATATTTCTACAAATGTACTTTTCTTCTTTTCTATGCTGTTATAAACTCCATAGAGAATTTAAGATATTTATTATTTTATATATTTGTGATATTTTGACAATATTTTATAATATTAGGACAATAGTATTTTTATTAAATTGTCCCTTTCTGCTATGATACCTATTTTACATTATTGTGGAAAATATCCTTTTGTTACGCTGTCACTTACCAGTCAAAAATGAAAAAAGTAGTGTTTTGGAGAAAAATTAATTATAAATGCTATAAAATGAGTTCTAGGCCCTGAAGGTATGAACGAATGAAAGAAGTATTACCGAGAAAGATTCATGAAATTGGCAGCTAATCTCTATAAAGGTGACTAAAGTAGCCCATGGATAAACATTGTGTAATGATTTACAAAATGTCTGAGTTTGGGTTATCTGTCTAAGCCTGGACTTTGAATAAGTGTTAGGTTGGGTTGAAATGACTCCTAAAAACCAACGTCAGTGAAGCAATTTGTGGGAAGTCATTTTGATATAGCATGGCCTGTTTGGTTGCTAGTACAGCAGAACTACTTGGACCCTCTTTCTTCAGTAATTACTCATCCTGATTATTCTGGAAGGTAAAATTTACCGAGTAGTCATGTTATCATGTGGCCCAATGAAGTATCCTCATTGGATTTTCTCATTGCTGAAACAAGCAATTTGCTTTTCTTAGGAATTTCACATAAACTCTAAGTCTAGAATCACCACTGAAAGCTAGAATAAACAAGTAAAATCTCTATCCAAGAAGACTTTTTGAAGACGCTTTTAATATTTCTCTGTACATATATATCTGTAAAGGACTAAGAGAATCAGTTTATGTCGGATGGTGGAATGAAGTTCCTGGCTGTATGTTTCGTAGGTGCTTCAGAGAACTGACTTAGATTCAGAGATTAGATAAGCCTTTGGATAAAATTTCTTTTGGCACAGGTGGATACAATTAGAGTCCAGAAAGGAATAATTGTGAAGACCTAGCCTAGGGCCAGTGATGTGCACCCACAAGGCTGTGTTTTAGAAATCTCTGGCAGTTCCATTAGGATATTAGGAAATTGTTGGTAGGAGAGGTTCCTAGAAAGCCAATGCATTGCTTTTTTTCCTTTAAATGTCAAAAGTACCAAAGAATTCAAGGACATATACTACCCAGTGATATGTGCTAGTTGGGGGAGGTGGGATGGTCCCACAATTAGCACATATTTCTGGATATGTAACTTCCATGCAGCACTAGGCCCAACATAGGTCAACTTCAGCAAAACTGCAACAGCTATTTGTGAAGTACAATTTCATCAAAATTTGTGAGTTCCAAACTATTGCCAGTATAAGTGATAAAGCCTGAAGTTTATAACCGACCAATGTTCTTTGGATAAAAATATGGTAAAGAGAAGATCTCTGATAAAACACATCGTAGGATAATTTATTAGAATAAATAGAAGAGTGCAATAAATTTATTCACTAAATTTATTGCATAAATGACATTGTTGATAGCATGGCTTCATCATCAAAAAGTGTTGAGTTTGAAGTCCATTTGAGGCATTTACCAGCCATATAATTTTGGGCAACTTAACTAACTTCTATGAGCCTGTTCTCTTCTCTGTAAAATGGGACAAATTACATGCTTATCTACAGGGTATTGATGGAAAGTAAATGCTGCTAAATGTGAAAATGCATTGGTCACCATAATAATAATTTTCAATAAACCATATTAGGGGAAACTTGACACATTTGATTTTCTAGGGAGAAGTGTCTAAGAGGCAAAGTTAGTTTAAAAAAAGTGTCCCAATCTGACTCACATATATGTGACTATCTAATTTAAAATTATCATGTTGCAGTTTAAAATAATAAAAGAAAAAGTTACTTGGATAAAAGGTTAGCTTTATCAGTGAGGAATAAAAAAGCGACTGCCCATATGACTATCCCGTGCTGTCCTACATTTTTTTTCTCAAACTTTTGCTGGTTTATTGATAATTTAATATTCATGATATACTCTCTTTGCTAAATCTTGGTATCCCCTATTAAAATGCAAATGACTTTATCCCTTCAACCAAACATTATTTATTATTAGCAATGATCCAGAGATATTTTACTCAGAACGCTTATAGTCTAAAATATGAGAATTTTGTGTAAATGAATGGGTGAGATACTGTTTGATGAGAATTGAATAGAGGTAAGGTCATGGCACATATGGATTAAGGATAATCCCTTAATCCATATTAAGGATTAACCCTGAGCTTGGCCCTGAAAGAGGAGTAGGAATTCACAGGGAAGACATATGTGGAATGAAAATTTGAAGCAAAGTATAAATTATGTGCAAATGCCTGGGGCATGACATAAAAAGTTGGTACTTATGGGGGCATAACTATTCAAGATAATTGGAATACAGATTCCTATGGGAAATTGTTGGAATGCAGTTTGGAAGATAGAGGCCACATCATACAGGGCTTTCTAAGACAGCAAATGTACTTAGATTTTATCCTGTTGACAGCTGGCCTTTATCAATTAAGCAAAGGATGCATGTATTAGTCATCCTTCTTTCTGGTCACATGTAAAGTTCTACTTTCTAGCCCTTTAAATTAGTGACTTGCTTTGGCCTATTACATATGAGCAGGAAATAGTATGTGTCACTTCTGGCTAGAAGCTTTCGAATAATTCACCACTCTCTTTCTCCTGGGCCACTGGCAATGTTCCAGATGCTAGGTTTTCTATCGACATTCATTTCTACAACCTGGATCCCCCTGATGAGAACAATATGGAGAAAAACTTTAAATTGACCCACAGTAAATATGTAGTGTAAAGGAGAAATAAATCTTATAGTTTCAAGCCACTGAAGTTTTGGGATTGTTTGTTACACAGCATAAATTAGCTTATACTTATTATTACACTGCAACATTATTACCTCACCATGACCCTTCCTTATACTTCATCTGAATAAATTTTTCCCATAATCCGACTAATGCTTTTTCCTAGGATTTCTCATCTGTTTTCCTAATAGGGTCACCATTCTAGCTCTGTGATACATTACTTGCATGACTTCAAGTGAGCTACCTAACCTTCCCAGGCCCTAGTTTTCTGCTCTGTAAAATAAGACTAATAATATTTGCCTGTGGGTCTGTTGTGTTGGAGGAGGTCATTGAGAGGACATGACTGTTGACTGATCTGAGGCTGGACCAGGGCAACTGGATGCTTTTTGCCTCCTCCTCTGATCTTGGAATGTATATTCTGTTTACCACTGGAGACAGTGGAGACATTTCCAAGGATACCACTTGAGAGAGCAGTGTGTTGTTAAGATCATATAGATGGCTTATGTGACTGAACCCAGTTACGTTCATATAGATTTTTAAGATTCTGGAAGGCTAGGGCAGAGATTTAATCATCTTGTGGCTACCCAAGATAAGCCTTGTATGTGAATTCCCTTGCTTCTTATAACTGCTACCTGTTAGTCTGGAGTGACCTGCCTCTTTCTTCCATCTGTTTTCCCTTGCCCTCCATGTACAGGGTCTAGTTTCAGATTTTATTCAGGAAGTGCCTGAGGTTTAGAACCAACATATTGTGAGAATTAAAACATGTTATAGGAAGTACTTGATCATTGTCTTGCATATAATGGGTAATCATTAAATAGAAACTGTAATCATTATTACTAATATTGGTAATATTTCCACTTCATTTATCTCAAACTCTCAACTCCTGGTGCTCAATGTCTTTAGTAGGTTATCAATTCAGTGACCAATCATGGCCTCCGTTTGAACTTCAAGTCCTATAACTATTACTGATGCCTCAGCAATTTTTGAGGTTCACTGATCTAGAGATAGTTGTGATGTTATCAGTTCTCTATGATTTTTAATTGCAACTTCACTACCAAGTTGGTTCCTATTTATGAATATATACTTATATGTATTTCATCAATTATTTTACTTTAGGATGCACAATCCTCAGTGTCCATGAACTGTTCATACAGCCAGTCAGCGTTACAAATGTATGACTCTATTTGTATATAGATGGGGTAGATAGTAGAATATACATCATCAGATTGCCTTGGTAAGAATAAGCTGCAGGTAGTAGGCTGAGAGGTCCCTAAGTGAAATGATGTTCAAGAAAAGTGTGTGTGTGTGTGTGTGTGTGTGTGTGTCTGTGTGTCTGTGTGTGTGGGTTTGACAGAGAGAGAGAGAGAGAGAGAGAGAGAGAGAGAATATATGGTTAGTGATGTAATTTTGTTGCAAGATTACGTTCTGCTTTTGTTGCAAGATTTCCTGTCTGCTTTTGGACAGTCAAATCATTAACATAGATTGATTAAAATGTAAAGAAAATTACTGAATAAAGTGTGAAATCAGAGACTTGGACACCTGAGTCTTACTAGCTCCTGGTGAATGTGATTATCTTTAGATGCTTTACCTAAATAATTCTGTGGCTAATTAAAGAAACTAAAATTTTATCTTAAGTACCAGTCACAATTGTGTACAGCTACTGAGAATGTCTTACTGGGATTTTAAGGCTAAGTCAATTAGAAATGATTGTAATGGGCACAGGAGGGGCCCCAGGACATGATAAAATGCTCTGTGAGCCGTAAAGCAGGGTAGGCATTCAGCAACGCGTGCAGAATCTGTTTGTGCATGACTACATGGGGGTTCTCTCCTCATCAAGTACACATATGTTTAGTGTTTTGTTTTTTCTTCAGTGTCATTCTTTTTTCCCTAATAGAAACTATACACTGTACTTTATCATGACACATTCTAAATTTTCCTCCATGCCATGTAAAATAAATTCCAAATAACTGCAGATAACTAAACTTAATTTTAGCCAACTGAATATGTTAAAGAATATGAAAGGCTACACATGCTAAGGCTGAGGGACAAATTGCACTGAATAGATTTGTTGTGAGAGTACTCATTTTTTAATCATCAATGTGGATGCATACCTGGCATTTTTCTGTAAGTGAAATAAGGAGTTGTAAAATGCTGAAAAATTCAGACTGCTGTCAGAAAGGCGCTGTATCTGTTCAATCTAGTATGTGATGGATAGGCGCCATTTATTTGGCTTTTACTGTTTAATAAGTAATGGCAATACAGAGAACCATTTTAAAAGAAAGATAAGGTAGGGGTATCCTTTGCCGTGGGAATCAGAATCTACACATGATTTTTTTTTTAATGTGACAGACTTTTGAATGTTAAATGCTAGAGGAAATTCATGGCCAACTCAGAAGCTTATAAAATGGTTCCTTAACCCCTGTGACAACATTAGGAGGTATATCCAGCTTCCGTAAGAATTCCCCTAAGGAGAGCATAGACGAAGGTCATTTATGGCAACAAAGGACAAATTCACTCAAAGCATATACCAGGGATTAAAGTTTAGTACAAGGAAAATAAATGTGACAACGGAATCAATAAAGACATTCACAAACAAGAACAGAGACATGCTGTTTGCCAGCCAGAGAAAAGCCAAAGGAAACAAAGACATGAGGAAAAATAAAGACGTCTAAATTTACCTTAAATAAACTCAATGACTTTTTCAAAGTGTTCCGTGCATAATGCTGATATTTGGTTTCCTAAATCTTAAAAGGACAGACCAGAGGCCAGTCACCTGTGTACATACCCAAAGGCATAATTGAACAGTATTTTTGCCAGTTGTCTCTGTGGTTTGGCAATTTCAAAGGGCTGATTTTTTTTCCCCATCCATTTCATTCACCTGCTTATCACTTGCTCACTGATGCCAGAATTTTCCCTAAAATTGTGTGATTTCATCTTTATTAAAACTTTTAAAGTCTGCTTAAATGTTGTCTTTTACATTAGAGTTTTAAGCTCTGTTTACATGCTGCCTTTTCATTTACCTAAATGAATAAGTGCTGAGAACTTAGACTCTCAGAAGGTTGGAGATGGAACTACAGGCAGTCCCCAGAAAGAAGTGGTTGGAAAAGGTCACTCGTGCTGTTATGACATCTGGAGAGACCAAGGTTAGGTAGGAATAGACGAGGAAGAAAGTGAGGATATATATTGGGGCAGAAAGGATCAGGTTTATGAGCCTGGGGGGCATGAAAGATTTTTGGACCATTGTATAATTATTCCTGAAAGTGGTATCCTTGAAAATTGTCCTTTGTGTATTGTCATTTTCTTGACCCTTCAGATGGCTGGGGTTAAAGAACAATTCTCCTGAGATAAGCAAAATTTCATTCTAAATTAGACAAATAAATGCCAAGTATTTATATTATTGTTAGATTTGTGATATTTGAGGCATTTGGAGGATTAATAGGGAATTCCAGGGAGACAAGTGAGATACTTAAAAGTCTAGCAAATTGATTTCTGCATGTAGGGTAAAGGACTGAGATCTTTCGGTTCGTGTAAAATAGGACTAGCAAGTACCATAGGTGTCTGAAATTATATCGCATGAAGTTACAAAGTGGTGTCTTGTACCTCTTCCCTGTATCACCCTTCTTCTGGAGCTTAAAGTAGGAACGCTGCTTTGATATTTTTCTAGAGTCACCATTGGATGCTTTGTTTTCTTTCTTCTGGAGAAATTTGTGATAGAAATACAGCTTACAGTGAGTCTGCAGGGATTGAAATTAGACAATACAAAAAATATTTTAATGTGAAATTCCTTTGCACCTATGAATCTTTAATAGCAAAAGAGTTGGAGGGCTTTACAGATATCATACTTGAATCCCTTCTTCATGTGCATCATCCTGCTTTTCTATTGCATATCTCAGAATGAATCAACTCCTTTCCATAATTATTTGGTGATTTAAGCAGCAATTACAATGTACTAATCAATTTTGCTCCTGTGCTTTGCCATCAGGCATCAATTATTTACTTGCAGAAAGACTTTCACCTAACTTTACTGCAGATTGCCACCGCCCCCCCCAGCTTTACTGAGGTAAGACTGACAAATAAAAAGTATACATATTTAACATATACAATGCTATGGTTTCATATACATTGTGAGATGATGATCACCATTAAGCTAATTAACATAACATCACCTCACATACCATTTGTGTGTGTGTGTGTGTGTGGCTAGAAAACTTGAGATTTAGACTCCTAGCAAATTTCCAGTATACAATGCATTGCTATTAACTGTAATCAGTCACCATGCAGTACATATCCAGAATTTACTCCTCTTATAACTGAAAGTTTGTACCCTTTGACCAACATCTCCCCATTTTCCCCACCCCTAGCCAGGTAACCACCATTCTACTCTCTGTAACTATGAGTTTGACTTTGTAAGATTCCACATATAAGTGAGATCATGAAATATTTGTCTTTCTGTGTCTGGTTTATTTCATGTGGCATCATGTCCTCCAGGTTTATCCATGTTGTCACAAATGGTAGGATTTCCTCCTTTTTAAGGTTACACAGCCAATGGTTATACATAAAGACCTCAGTATCACTAATTATTAGGGAAATGCAAATCAAAAGCACAATAAGATATCACCTCACACCTGTTAGAATGGCCATTATCAGAAAATCAAAAGATAACAAGTGTTGGCTTGGATGTGGAGAAAAAAAAAAACCCTGTGTACTGTTGGTGAAAATGTAAATCCGTGTAGTCATTATGGAAAACAGTGTGAAGGTCCCTCAAAAAATTGGAAGTAGAACTGCCATATGATCCAGAAATTTCATTTCTGGGTATATATCCAAAGGACACAAAATTAGTATCTCAAAGAGTTATCTGCACCCCCATCCTCATTGAAGCATTATTCACAGTAGTCAAGATATGGAAATGGATAATTTTACTGCAATTTAAGAATTGACAGTGGTCATGGGGTGCCTGGGCAGCTTATTCGGTTAAGTGTCTGTCTTTGGCTCAGGTCATGGTCTCACCGTTCCCGAGTTCGAGCCCCGTATTGAGCTCTGTGCTGACAGCTCAGATCCTGGAGCCTGTTTCAGATTCTCTGTCTCCCTCAGTCTCTGCTCCTCCCCGCTCATGCTCTGTCTCTCTTTCTCTCTCAAAAGTAAATAAACATAAAAAAAAGTTTTTTTTTTAAATAAAAAAAATTGACAGTGGCCAGATTTTCACAAGAAACTATGATCTTTCACAATAATTTCAAGCCTTGATTCTTTTCATTGTGGTGAAATTGTTATTTTCACCTTCTTTTGATTCTTTGTTTGAGAAAGTTGAGGTTGAATCAACCAAAGCTGTATAAAAAAGGACAAAATACTTGGAGCAAATATAGTCAGTTGTGTGTGTGTGTGTGTGTGTGTGTGTGTGTGTGTGCACATGCGAGAGTGTTAGAAAAATCAAATGGAAATAGGCCTTTTTTCATAGATCATTCTGTAAGCAATTCTGCCTTACCTGGATCCAGAGACTAGGATAATAATACCACATAGCTTTTGTCCACTCTGTTTAAGTAATTAAGAGATTAAGTAGAAGAACTGTAAACAGAAGCTAGTTTTTCTTTCTTCTTCTTCTCTAAAGGTATTATCCAATTATAGATAAACAACTACATAATTTTTTAATGTGTATATATACTAGATATTGCATGGGACATACTTATTAAAATATATCATTTGAAATTCAAATTTAACTGGATATCTTATTTTTCATTTATTTATTTTTGCTAAATCTGACAACCCTACAGATGAGGAAACATCCAGAGGAGACGAGGATGCAAACTGTGCAGAAAATGAGCATTCCAGGCAAAGGGAACGGTAGGTGCAAAAGCCATGAGTTGAGAGCAATATCCATGGTGTTCAAAGAATAGCAAGAAGGCCAATGTGATTGAGTAAATGAAGCCAAGGGGAGATAGGTCAGAGGGTTGAGAGGAACTGACATTTGAAGGGACTTTGACTTTTATTTGGATATGGGAATTTCTTAGAAGGCTTTGTGCAGAGTGACAGGATATGGCTAGTATTCTGAAAAGATCACTGTGGCAACTATGTTGAGAATAGGTCCTAAAGGGGAAGGATGAGCAAGCGGTGCAGTCCTGGGGCTACTGTGAAACTCAGATGAGAAATGATAGTGATTGTGACTAAAGTCCTTGTAGTGTATATTATGACAGGTGACTGGATTTTGGATATTTTGAAGATGTGATTTACTCATGATCTCATATGTGCCAAAGAGAAGAGTAAAGGATGACTAGAATAATACTGTTCTTATTTACTGAGCTATAGGAGGTCATGCATAGAGCAGTTTGTGTGTCTTTGTAAGACCTGAGGGGAGCACCTCAGATTTTTTTCTAACAATAAGATCTCTTTGTAGTAATACAGTGAGCTTCAAAATTACAAGTTGT
This sequence comes from Panthera onca, assembly GCF_046562875.1. Classification (NCBI taxonomy): domain Eukaryota; kingdom Metazoa; phylum Chordata; class Mammalia; order Carnivora; family Felidae; genus Panthera; species Panthera onca. Next base: position 56,490,746 of record NC_138342.1, on the reverse strand, counting down.
GTACATTTTTTTGGTATGGATGTGACACTGCAATGAAATATTTGAAAATAAATAAACACCCAACAGCAACAAGAAAAACTCAAAATGTTAAAATATGTAAGTCCTGCAAATAAGATCTGAGACTTTATTAAATATCTAACAACTAAGTATGAATGCTTATAAACCAGCAACAAAACTGAATGCAAATTCAGAAAAAAATCACAGGGCAGTGTTTTAACATATCCACCGACTTTATGTCTCTAGATTAAACTAACAACAACTGGGATGTGGGAAGAATAGGTAAGACCTGGTGACTGGTGAGATAAAGGAGGAAGGGAATGTGAAGTCAAACTCCTTTCTTACTTTGAGCCACTTCAAAGATGGCCCTGCCCTTCCCTGAGATGTGAAATGTAGGTTAGGCATAAAGGAGTAGGGAGAGAGTCACCACTGATAGCTTCCTCCCCACCTGCTACTTCCTGTCCTCTTTCAGGGGAGGGTGGTTTAGGAAAAAAAAAAAAGAACAAATTTAAATGAAATAATTTATACAGTTTATTTATGAACTGGATTTATCTTCCAAAAAGTTTATTGTTTCACATATTTTCAATTCTAACAATTATCTTTATAGGTATAGAGTTTTTCCTTAAAAGAGAACAGAAGAAAATCCATATATGTAATCATTATTTTTGCAATTAAGCTGACTGAAAAAGAGAAAGCAAAAGAGACATATTTTGATATAGAATCAGAAATAAACTTTTAAAGAAGAAATATTTTATTTAGATTTTATTTCTTCATCTCTGAAAAAAAGAATAATGTTAAGTTGGTATTTATGCCATATGTAAAGTCTCAAAAACAGAATTGGAGTTTCTCTGACTTTATAATTTCAACATTTTCTTTTTTCTTGTAAGTTAATGTTTCTTACATAAACCCCTGAGAGTCAATAGCCTTTTAAAATAACAGAATTGTGATAGGCTTAGGCATTGGAAAAAATTCAGAACTTTCTTTGTATTTTAGTGATTCCTGTCTGGATATGCAGCATGTGTGGTTTCTGATTATCTGATCAACACTATCTACTCATATTGTCGTTGGAAACTTATACTTGATGAACTTTCTCTACTTCATATTGAGATTCTTTTCTAAGAAGCTTTAAAAAAACTATTACAAATGAATAGTAATCATATTCATTTTCCTGAACTAAGTATAGATTCTGTCTTAAACTGTTCAATATTATCTTTTGTAATACAGTAAGAATAATCAAAAGAAAAAAGAATATAGCGATTGTCATGAGTTAATGACTTTCAGGGTTTTAAATCACTGGAGCAATGTATGTAGTTAGAACTCTCATCACTGCTTTAAATCTGTGTTTGAAGTATACTTCAAGTTACTGATTCCTACTCAGCAGAGATTTTCATTTGCCAACAAAGACGCCTAAAGCTTTGCTGTTTTCCTGCAATGAATAATTGTAAGTAAATATAAACTGTTTGTAGAGGGATGAAGGAACAGGACATAGAATTAGAATGGCCAGATTGCCTCTGTGTTCTTATTGATAACCTTGCTGCACAAGTGTGGACTCTGGACCAGTAGCATCAGCATTGCCTTGGATCCTGTTAGAAATGTAAAAAGTCAGGTTCCACTGCAGACCCACTGAATCAGAACCTACAAGATCCCTGGGTGATGTTTATGCCAACTGGAAAAGCACTGGAGAGAGAGCGGCAGAGGGAGGGTAAGGAGGAACAAACGGAAAAGAAGAGGGATAGGGTGGGGAGGAAGGGAAGGAAAGAGATCTGGGGGGTTGAGATTGGGATGGGGATTGAGGAGGGATTTGAAGAGAGGAGGAGGGAAAAAGGAAGGGTTATAGATGTTTCAGCTCTGTGTAGTTTTAGTATATATTTTACAACTGTGGTTCTGAGACAGAGGCAAGTATGAGGAGCAAGTATTGGGTTTTTATAATGTGTATGACCCTCAGATGGTTACTCTTCCCTTTTATTCTAAATTTATTTATTTATTTATTTTTAGTAATCTGTACATGCAGGGGGGGGCTCCAACCCACGACCCTGAGATCAAGACTTGTATGCTCTTCTGACTGAGCCAGCCAGGCGCCTCTGGTTACTCTTCCTTTAAGTTGATAACTAATATGTTTAAATATTATAGTAATAATTTCCTTGGATTAATTTAAAGAATAACTTTAATTTTGCAAATGTGGACTGGTTCTTTCCAGATGTAATGAATTAAAAATTTCTCCACGTATTCATGAAGTGAGTCCATAATCATTTGTCTTCTATAGTTTATGTCCTCAACATCCTATTCTCTTCCTTTATTTTAGTAAAAATATCTCAAGAGCTGTCATTAATGACTGGCCCAGTGGTCTTTTCTGAATGTAAAACTTCGTCTTTTAATCTGTTTTAATCCCATCATCCCATCATCATGTATGATTTATGGAAGTGCCATAGTTTTCTCTTTTATAGATATTTTCTAAACTTCTATGAACAAAAGAAGAATTTTTATGGTGAGAAAAATGTGGTTTATTTATAGTACTGAATCAAAGAATTTCAACTAGTCACTCTTTGATAACATATTTTGAGTCCTGTGATATCTTCATATTTCATATTAAGGATAAATATAGCTTGCCAGGAGCTGAATCTTTCTAAAATAGAGATACCGTCATAACATTTCACTTTATGAAAGTCCTTAATAACTTTTTTTTCCCTGAAGGAAACATTTCAAGGCATGTCATGGTCATCCTGACCTCCTCTACTCTGGTTCTTGTCAGTCTTAGACCCCTTCCTTTCTGTGCTCATATGAACCACCTGCCCTGGTGAACCACAGCCCTACCCAGATAGCTAGATGTGTGCTTTGAGCCAAAGAAGCCACTCAGGAAGTGAATCATTGAGAGAATGAGTGGGAAGTTAACAGGCATACAAGATGAGGAAATGCTACCTAGGGAAGTAGACATGAACAAAGGCAGAGAACAAGAGAGGAAGGTAAGCTAAATTTCTGTCAAGTGTTTATTGTCCCTCACCTGATTGTGAGGTCCTCAAGGCCAGAACCATGTCTTATTCATCTTTTTAGTCTGGTCACCCACTTTTCAGAAGCATGTTCAAACAAAGTGGGTTGAGTGATGCATTTTGAGGGAAAAAGTGAAAAGTTCCAACTTCACAGTTGCTTATCATACTTTGAAAATGTAGGTAAATAAGCAATGTTTGCTTGAGACCCAAGAATTCTGAGTTTCATCTTTGTAAACCTGTTAGAAAATAGCAGGGGTATTAAGTTGGGTTAAGAATTTTTGGGGGTGCCTGGGTGGCTCAGTCGGTTAGGTGCCTGACTTCGGTTCAGGTCATGATCTCACAGTTCATGGGTTTGGGCCCCACATTGGGCTCTGTGCTGAATGCTTGCTCAGAGCCTGGAACCTGCTTTGGATTCTGTGTCTCCGCTCTCTGCCCCTCATCCACTCATGCTCTGTCTCATTCTGTCTCTCAAAAATAAATAAATGTAAATTAAAAAAATTTAAAAAAAAAGAATTTTTCAGGAAAAGTCAGATTTTTTTTTAATGTTGCACATACTAATAGGGTTTATTCTAATCATAATTTTCCAGATTTCACTGCAGGCTCATTTTGTTTTTATGCTGGGAACCCAGCATTTCATTATTTGCAATATCTATATATTCAATGAAGTACTTTAAAAGTTTTATATCAGGTCTTTAAAATATGATCAACTCTATTGAAATTTTTCAACAATATGTTTATATTAATGCAAATCCAGTTTTTAAATTTATTACTTAGTATTGTAATAAATAATTTTAATTTATTATAGTGTTCCCAGTTTGGAATATTTATCTTATTTATAATGTTAAACATGGGTTTGGGTATAAAGTAATGATCTTGTTTATGTTTCATTGAGTTTCTCAAGAAGAAAACATTGTTTATATAAATGAGTAAATTGATATAATGAAATCAGACACTACAGAGAACTTTTGCAGTCTTAGGGAAAAGGTGGAAAGCAATGATAGTTCCAGGCATTTCCACCACATCCAGCCACAGAAAGAAAATAAGCATTTTAGAATTACTTTCTTAGATTATTAAAGTTAACATAATTGCACTGAAGAATTTGGATTGTTTTAGTTGCAAAATTATGTGTTTTTTTTATTTAAATTTTTTTTTTCTTAACGTTTATTCATTTTTGAGACAGAGAGAGACAGAGCATGAATGGGGGAGGGTCAGAGAGAGAGGGAGACACAGAATCTGAAACAGGGTCCAGGCTCTGAGCTGTCAGCACAGAGCCCGACGCGGGGCTCGAACTCACGGACCGCGAGATCATGACCTGAGCAGAAGTCGGACGCTTAACCGACTGAGCCACCCAGGTGCCCCGCAAAATTATGTTTAAGAAGCTAGAGACTGAAAAAGCAAAATATGTATCAGAGTCTTAAAACTGCATGTTATATCTTCAAGAGAGAAACTTGGAAAGCAACACATTTTAAATTTACTGAAAAACATTTCTATTCTGCTCTCTGCTGACACTCAGAATGAATGGAAAAATCGTTAAAAGAAAACTGAATGCATTTTATATTTGATAGTTAAAGAATTCTTGGTTTGGTCTCATTTAAAAGGCATTTGGCAGAGGGTTTAGTAGCTGGGACACTGATCTGTGGCCTGTGTAGAAAACAAAGTAGAGTGATACTGAATGAGGTATAGAACAAGACCATGCCGCGATGAAATGATATGTTATTAGTATGTGGATTCTGTCTTTTCTTAGCAATATCAAAATTTTACCAATCTGTTTTTCTCTCAGAATAGCCAGCATCATAGCACCTATTAATTCATATGTAACGGTTTTGTGTCACGTCTAGAATTCATAAATAATTTTTTTAAAGTGTTGGGGCATCTGGGTGTCTCAGTCGGTTGAGCATCTAACTCTTAATTTCGGCTCAGGTCATGATTCCAGGGTCATGGGATTGAGCCTTGCATTGGGCTCCGCGCAGAGCATGAAGCCTACTTGGGATTATCTCTCTCTCTCTCTCTCTCTTTCTCTCTATCTCCCGCTCTCTGCCCCTCTCCCCTGCTCATGCTTTCTCTCTAAAATAAAGTAAATAAATAAAAAATAAAAGTGTAGTGTAGCATGAAATACAATAAATATTATTTAAAATAAATATTATTTCCTGTACACATATTCTATATAACATGAGATGTAATAAAGTTTTCCATTATAATGTTTCCATTATTGCATCATACATGATTTGTTGGCAAATATTATATTTAAAATACTTCACTTTGGTAATCTAATTCAAATCTTCAGTAGATGCTTTAGGAAAAGATTGATCATTTTCAAGGGTGAAATTTAGTACAGTGTAGTACCAGAATGTCATTCTATATTAAGCCTCCCTCATATACTCAAATAATTAAAAAAATTTTTTTTTAACTTTTATTCAGTTTTGAGAGACAGAGACACAGTGAGAATGGGGGACGGGCAGAGAGAGAGGGAGACACAGAATCCCAAGCAGGCTCCAGGCTCTGAGTTATTAGCTCAGAGCCTGATGCGGGGCTCGAACTCACCAATGGTGAGATCATGACATGAACTGAAGTCGGACGCTAAATTGACTGAGCCACCCAAGTGCCCCCCAAATAATTTAAAAAATAAACATAAAGCCAAAATGCCTGGTACATATTAGTACCTCAATAAACTGTTAATTGATAAACATATTCTCTCAGTGGTTTTAATCTGTGTGTGTGTGTGTGTGTGTGTGTGTGTGTGTGTTTACTTTAAATTCCAGAAAAATACAGATTTGAGAGAGAGAGGGATTATTTTTTCCAGACATTCTCTAAGCATTAAAATTCTAGTTTCCCTTTGAATTTATTATATAGAAGTTTTAAGTTCTGTTAAGTGACTTTTTTATCTTTGAAATTATGTTGGCAAACTGTTAATAATTTCTCAGCTTGTTAAACACAATAATATATGTCAATGTAGTTAGTAAAAAATAATAGCAAATTACTTCAATCTGACAAATACAATAAAACCTTGGATTGTGAACAGTAGAAACTTGTTCTTCCAGTGTTCTGCCAGGTGAGCAAACATTGCTAATAAATTTTAATTTGATAAAAAACGAGGTCTTGCAATACAAGTAGTACTTGATGCCAAATGGCACATGATCATAGTTGAGCCAATGGTTCTTGAAATTTGCTCTGATATACAAATGCTTTGGATTACAAGCTAGTTTCCGGAATGAATTACACTCACAAACAAAGGTTTTAAGTGTATCAAAAGTTATAGTAATTAATGTTGAAAGGAATATGCAGTAAGTTTTTTATTTTCAAGAATGTGCTCAGATTACTATGTTAATGTACCATTTTAACAAGCTGTCCTTGCACTCTCATAAAAGGCAAATATAGAGCTTTATAGCACCAATTTGTTTTCAAGAACACTTCCACGTATTTCCAGATCCTAAGTGCTTGTAGCATGAAGTTCCATGATTAATTTGGAAAGTTGTTTACATTACCTACTGAAGTTGAGCGTGTACATACTTTACGACCTAGCGATTTCATCTCCGATATAAATGACTGATACGTTCAGCAAAAGACATGTACAAGGATGTTCATAAAAGCATTACTCACATAAATGTAAAATTGGAAAGCACAAATGTGGATACATAACTTGTGGTATTATTACACAATGGAATATTACACAGCCATGAAAATAAGTTATTGTTCAATGCAAAAGTGTGCCTGAATCATATAAAATGAAGGAACCAGATGTACAACTGTATTTACAGTATTTTTCTATTTATGTAGACTTAAAAAATCATATTAGATGTCAGAATAATATTTCTTCTCTGTTTATTATTTAAAAACTCCTAGATTTGGGGCACCTTGGTGGCTCAGTTAAGCATCCAACTTTGGCTCAGGTCATGATCTCATAGTTCATGGGTTTGAGCCCCACATGGGGCTCTGTGCTGACAGCTCAGAGCCTGGAGCCTGCTTCAGATTCTCTCTCCCTCTCTCTCTTTCTTTCTCTCTCTCTCTCTCTCCCCCTCTCCCACCCATGCTCTGTTTCTGTCTTTCAAAAGTGAACAAACATTAAAAAATTTTTAAAAAAGCTTCTAGATTTTATGTGAAAGCATCAAATATAATGCCTGGAAAACAGTAAGCAAATAACATTTTTTAAAAAGGTCTCCTCCTATGGGAGAGCAGAAGTGCAATTTGGTGCTAAACTGTATCTGTAAACATTCTCTATTATATTGTAGACAAGTAATAAGGTTAGACCAGAAATGACTATTTTTCCATACTCAATTGATTTTATTTACTCAGCAAAGAAATATTTTGGAGGAAAAATCCCATTGATATTTAAAATGACACAGCAATAACGGGATTTAGTATGTGCTTACTATATTACAGATATATTACATAATGTCATATGACATACACAATAGTATTAGTTGAGAAAATACTAATTGAGAAAATCAACACTAGAGAAATTTAATAATTTGCTTTGAGTTACAATGTTTTTATTTACTGAACCTGGGATTTGAACCTATTTTATCTGATTCCAGCATCCATACCATATAATCATTAAACCAATACACTGTGCACAAACATTTACACATATTTAATCTGAGTTTATAAAATATTTAAAAGCAAAACAGCTTAGAACCTATTTTTATATAATCAGAAATAAATCATAAGTTACCTTGTATCTGTTAATGGTGAGCCTAAATCCGAAGTATATCGGATTACCAGAACATCAGGGAGAGTCTGTTTTATAGTCAGGTGTTCAATATGATTATCACTCTGATCATGTTCATTTTTATTTAAGTACTAAGGAAATGATAGAAAGAAGTATAATATCTATGCTGATGAGTAGAATAACATTCTTTCACATGTTTTGCTGATTTTAATTCTAGATCCTCAAATACATTCTATCTTTGCTCATTGGTGATACTGGTACCAATGCCCTATGCTATGAAGGCTGAAAGGTTACCCTTATCAACCCTTTAGAGATTTGTTGTGGATAATGGGCAGGCAGGATAAAAACTCACACTCTATTCTTTCCTCCATTGAATTTTCTTGGCAGATATATTGGAAACCAATTGGCTATGAATGTAAGACCTTATTTCTGGACTCTCAATTCTAGTCTGTTAGTCTATCTGTTTATCTTTATGTCAGTGCCATGCTGTGTTGATTAGCTTTGTAGTAAACTTTGGAATTGGGAAGAGTGAGCTAACTGTTCTTTCACAAGATTGTTTTAGCTATTCAAGATCCCTTGCATTTACACATGAATTTTAGAATCGTCTTGCCAATTTTTCCAAAAAGGGCAATTTTTCTAGGATTATGAGAATAATTTCACTGAATCTATACATCAATTTCAGGAGTGTTACCATCTTAAAATATTGTCATCTGATCCATGCATATGGGATATCTTTTCATTTATTTAGGTCTTTAAATTGTTATTTCAATGATGTCATCCTTAGGAATGATAAACTTGATATCTAGGTTTCATTCAGATCAAGAGATAAAATAAAATGCATAGAAGAGATTTGGAATACAGTGGATTTGCTGGTGACTGACCATGAGTTTCATAGGGTATACTGGAAGGGTCGCAGGAAAGGGTATCAGATGGTTCAGAAAATGAAATATATTAAGCCATGTAGGGATTAAGGTCTGAGGGAAAAGTAAACATTTCTATGGTAAGAAAGGATGTTAATTAACTTTTCATAAATTTATTTTCTATTTAGTTATATTATTTTGAGAAATGGCAGTTTACATATTGTGCCTATTTTATTGGTCTCTTTGTCATTTTCTTATTGATTTATAACCATAGATAGTATATCTATACTAGAAATAAGGCCTTTCCTTTATACACTATATATGTATGTATATGTGTGTATTACATATTTATGTAAACATAGGTTTATATAAATTTATATTCATAAATATTGATTTATATTTACTGATATATATTCATATATTTTTTCTTCCCGATATATGGTTTGAATTTTCATGTTCTTTTTTTTTTTTTTTTTTTTTTTTTTTTCAACGTTTTTTATTTATTTTTGGGACAGAGAGAGACACAGCATGAACGGGGGAAGGGCAGAGAGAGAGGGAGACACAGAATCGGAAACAGGCTCCAGGCTCCGGGCCATCAGCCCAGAGCCTGACGCGGGGCTCGAACTCACGGACCGCGAGATCGTGACCTGGCTGAAGTCGGACGCTTAACCGACTGCGCCACCCAGGCGCCCCATGTTCTTAATGATGATATTTAATGAAAAGTCTTTTTGCCCTTTTAAGTGGATTCCAGTATGTCAAGTTTGTTGTTTGTGCTTTACTCATTTTGTCCAAGAAATCTTTACCCTACCCAAGGTCAAGAATAGCTTCTATGTCTTCTTCCGGAAGCTTTATCTTTTAGCCTGACTTTAAGGTTATGATATAATGCAAATTAATTTTTATGTGTTGTGAGGTAGAAGACAGTGTTTATTTTTTTTCATGCATATATCCATTCCTTTCAACATCATCTATTAATTAAAACATTCATCTTTTCTTATGAAAATCAATACTTTGTCAATAATTAAATGACAAGATATATGTGGGCCTATTTTTGGAGTCTGTTTTATTCCATGATATCTTTACATATTCACATATTGCCTTATATAATATGCTTAAAATTTGCTAATACACGTTCTCTATTTTGTTTTCCTTTTTCAAACTTGTTTCAGCTACTCTATGTTGTGTGTTTCCACATCAATTTTAAAAATAAATACGTTAATCAAGTTCTACCCAAAGAACCCCAATGGGATTTTGTTTATGACTGCATTGAAAGTAAAGATCAGTTTGAAGAGAGTTAGACCATTAAAATGTAAGGGAGAAGATAGGGACAAGCATAAATAAAAGCCTAAGAATGCAGTCAAGAGTTCCTGCAAAAACTTTAATGCAAAAATTTCAAATGTATTTAAGTTTTTGTTAGAAAGATCCCTTCCCATCAGTGGAGAGTAGATTGAGGAGAGAAGGGCTATTCTGGAGAGACTGAGTGGGATAAAAAGAAGTGTGTGGAAAGGAGAATGAAATCAGGGAGAGCTACTAATAGGTCCCTTTCAGTGAGAAGAACTGAGGCAGGGTCAGTGAGAGTGAAGTGGGAGAGGACTGATAGAGACATCTGGAGATTATAGAAGAGACAAGATGTTGTTATTGATAATATTTATTACTTCCCACCATGCTCAGTCATGATTAGGGAATTTGGATGGAGTTTAGGCTAAAAGTTTGTTATGGAAGTACAAGGTCTCTGATGTCAGTGGATTCAAATTTAGGAAGCAGTGTGTTGATTTGCATTCTGGATGCATCCTTATTTCATTATAGAGTTGTAACAAAGTTCACCAAAAGGTGGCTTAAGAAGTACCAATCTAGATCATATACCTAATACAATTTTATTTGAATAGAACTTTTCACTGTTCTTCCCTAAGAACCATACACATATTCAGCTACATATACCACATCTCTACTTGAGTGTCTGCTAGCATCACTTATTTCACACGATCAGAATAGATTTTAATCTATTTTTCTCCCACCCCAAACCTAATCCATTAGCTAATATTCTTTCTCTGCCTTCTCATTTTCACTATCTCCATTTTTATAATCTCACCTGCTACCATCCAAGGCCAAACCATCAGAATCTTCCACTAGACTGTTGCAGTAACTGTGGAACTTGTCTTTGTTTCACCTTTATCCCTCCAGGAGAGAATCTGATGTCCACCCAGCAGCAGAAGTAATTAAAAAAAAACTTTAACGTTTATTTATTATTGAGAAACAGAGAGAGAGAGAGCATGAATATGGGAGGGGCAGAGAGAAGGAGAGACACAGAATCTGAAGCAAGCTCCAGGCTCTGAGCTGTCAGCACAGAGCCAGATGCGGGGCTTGAACTCACAACCCTCCAGATCATGACCTGGTTAAGTCAGATGCTTAACCAACTGAGCCACCCAGGGGCCCCAATAAGTAATTTTTAAAGTGAACATCAAATCATGACACTACTCTGCTAAAAGCACTCTAATGCTTTCTGATTGTAAGTCAGACTAAAATGTAGCACGTGTATACCTCTCTGTCACATTATCTTTTGCTTTTCTTTCTCCTGTTCACTGCTCTAGCCACACTAGTGTTCTGGCTTTTTTCTGAGATTGGCTGGCTGTTTCTTACTTTGGAGCATTTGTACTTTCAGCTCTCTCTTGATGGAGTATTCTCCTAGAGTTGTATATGACTTTCTTCTCCCCTCCATCCAGCTCTCTGCCCAACCCTCACCTGCTCAAGGAAGCTTTCTTTGACTTCCAAAATTATACAGGCTCTGTGCCAGCTTGACTTGTTTTATGTTTTTTCTTCATAGGTTTTAAAAATACATACATTATTGCAAATTACTTGTTTGTTGCCCGAGTGCGCCTCCAGAATATAAGGTGCATAAGGAAAGGAACTTTGTTTTACTGCCATAGATGATTATCTCCAGCACCTCTATTACATGCATGATGTGTAACAGACACTCAAAAATATTCATTGAATAAATAAATAAATAAGGAATGAAGTGAAGGTAATTTTCTGGCAAATGGATAAAAATTACGGAGATTTACTGTATTTTGCATACTGAATGACCCACAAGACATTAACATTTTTTATATATATCATATATGACAAAGAGAATCTTAAGAGGTATCCAATTAAACATTTCTCTCTGATTCACTGAGAAGATCCAGATAATGTGCTCCTACACAAAAGTGTATTATTAACAATGCTTAAATTTTTGTGTCAAAGTATTTTGAAATCTTCCAAAACTCCCTGTCACAGGACCATGTTCTAGTTTTCTAGCATCTGTTTTATCCTAATTTCTTTGAATGAAATAAATTCTTATTTATTTATCTTCTGCTTAGTGCCACTGTAATGTAGTTTCAGTGAGAGTTGGCTCCTTGCTATTTTAGTTCACCTATGTTTCCAGTATCTAGAATAGCTCCTGGCACAAAGGAGAGTGAAAAGCTATTTACTTAATGGATATCTTTGGAGCAGAGCTTAGAGAATATCATGGTGGGGTCTTATTCCTTTAGATATGTTACTTAGTCTATGATTTGCTATTGTTGGGTCTTTTGTTTTGCAGAAGAAATGAGCTACACTTAGAGAGTGGTAAAGGGTGTGACACTGTATGTGATACACGTATGATAAAAACAAATGGTGACGTTAAGGGCAAGCCAAGCAACTAATAATAACCTTGACTGCTGTAGGTAAATCCTCTGGAAATTAAATAAACATGTCAACAAGGTATATGCTTGCAAGAGAGATTTATTAGTGAAAGTAAAGAAATTCAAATTCCAGAGCTGTTGTTATCCATTTCCTTTGGTAGACATGATATAACCCACAGATGCCATCATAGTAGAACCAAACTCATGTGTATAGAACATAGAGTAAGAATTTGATTTGTTAGATGAAGTATATACATCGATGTTCAGGAAGGAGATGTTTCAAAGACCCATATCTGAAGATAAAAAATTATTTGGTGTTAGTAACTCAAAATATAAGAATTGCATAATTTCACTTGACTGTCCTTCAAATTCTTCTCTCCCCACATATTCACCCTACTACTACATCACTATCAGACACTGTTACTGTTGCAAAGAGAGTAAATGCTCTATTTCTCCTGTTTTTGGCTTCATTGCAGGATGGATAGAAATGCATGTCTAGTTCTGACCAGTGGATTCTGAGAAGTTACATGTGCCATTCTTGGTTGTGGCAATTAAGAATGGGCGTTTTGCCTCCACTCTGTCTTACTCTGATGTCCGGATTTTGGAGGCCATGTGTTCTAGAGGTAGTATCAGAATGTGATGTGAGTGAGGAAGAAATAATCTTCTATTATGTAAGACACTAATATTTTCAGGAATTGTTACCATAGCATGATGAGCCTGTTACAAATAATACAGTGACTTAATTTACATCTAAATAATGGTATATTCAATACACACATGACATAAACATATATTATTTTTGAAATATAACATGACTAATAATCATGGAATCCCATTTACAGTTTTAAATAGAAATTTTATTTTTAAATGTCTATTTACTTTGTTTTGAGAGAGAGAGAGAAGGAGTGAGCAGGGGAAGGATAGAGAGAAAAGTCGACAGAGAATCCCAAGCAGACTCCTTGCTGTCAGCACACAGCATGATGCAGGACATGACCTCAAGAGCTGTGAGATCGTAAGCCAAAACCAACATTGGTCGCTTAACCTACTCCAAGGAGAATACTTGGGAAATGGTAGGAGATCAATACTTGCTTTGAAGAGATTATATCTGCTGAAAAGGAGAATTGTAGTTTGGTATTAAGATGTATCTGGAAGATCTGGAGATCGTAAGCCAAAACCAACATTGGTCGCTTAACCTATTCTCCAAGGAGAATACTTGGGAAATGGTAGGAGATCAATACTTGCTTTGAAGAAATTATATCTGCTGAAAAGGAGAATTGTAGTTTGGTATCAAGATGTATCTGGAAGATCTGGAGATCGTAAGCCAAAACCAACATTGGTCGCTTAACCTATTCTCCAAGGAGAATACTTGGGAAATGGTAGGAGATCAATACTTGCTTTGAAGAGATTATATCTGCTGAAAAGGAGAATTGTAGTTCGGTATTAAGATGTACCTGGAAGTATGCTGAATCTGTAATTTGGTATTTATGGGTTAAAGGCTTAGGAAAGAAATCAGTATTCTTCCAAACTTACTGATCTTTCTTATGGTTTTATTTATTTTGCAAAGAGCTTATTGCAGGAAAAAATGCTTACTTAAAAAATCTTGGAGCAATAATATTTATGTTTATGACTTGCTTACTATGTATACTTCATCTCATGTGGTACTCATAACTCTATGGGTCAGTACCAGTATCCTTCTTATTTTACAGATGAGGAAAACAAGGCACACAGAAAGTCAATATTTTGCTTGGATTTTCCTCTTACAAAATGTCGATCCAGGGATATAGACTGACTTGGCCAGACACTAGCATCATAGCATTCATATTTTGTATCCTGAAAATTCTATTCCTATCACACATATTCTGTTTGAGTTTATTTACTTTGTCAAAAATCATTTCAGAGGAGATCTATTACATTCACAGATGAATATGAAGTTACCTTGTGTTCTTTAAATGGGTACAAAAATTTGAGATCCATCATCTTCCAGAGAGTAAGGCAAATTTTCTTCTAGAGGCTGGCGTTCAAACTGATCAACATTAAAGTCAATATCACTTAAAATCTAAAGATAAAATACACAAAGGAGAAGGAAAATGTTTCTGTTGGCGAAAATAACATTCTGACTGAAGGCTTGCTTATTTTGGTTTTGTGACAGAGTTTTGAATATATTCTTTCAGTGCTTATCAGAAGTATTGCTACCAGTTCTTTCTGACATGAAAACATGCTCACATTCCTATATAGGTTTTCCTGACATACTCCAATGCCTCTACATATTCTATGGGGCAATGGGTAGGCAGAATAAAAACTCCCACTCTGTACTTTTCCAGAAGGTGGCAGATGATAAAAAAGAAAATCCCTATGGGGAGAGAAATCCCCACCTCCCTAGAGAATTTTTGGACTCTTCTGATACCTCTCCAGAATGTTCCAAAACTCCAGGTCATATTACATCATAGTGGTATGATTACAAACATATCCTTGGAATAGAAATTTCTTATTCTTTTAAACATTTTTAGAAGTTTATTTATTTATTTTGAGAGAGACAGAGACAGTTCAAGTGGGGGAAGGGCAGAGAGATGGAGAGACCGAGAATCCCAAACAGGCTCTGCACTGATGCAGGGCTTGAACTCACAAAACTCTGAGATCATGACCTAAGGCCAAACAAAGACTCAGATGCTTAGCCAACTGAGCCACCCAGGGGTCCCAAAATTTCTTTTTAAAATGAAGACATTTAAAGGGGCACCTAGGTGGCTCAGTCGGTTAAGCATCAGACTGGATTTCGGCTCAGGTCATGATCTCCCGCGTTCCTGGGATCCTGCATCAGGCTCTGGGTTGACAGCCCACTTGGGATTCTCTCTGTTCCTCTCTTTGTGCCCCTACACCCCTCTAAACAAGCAAGCAAGCAAACAAACAAACAAACATTAAAAAAAATAAAATGAGGATATTCACTAATGATTCCTGTAACTAAAAGGGAGAGTGTCCATATACTTGCTTTACAATGTCTATATCCTTTTATATCTCTTACAGTATTTTTTCAGTAACTTCATAGTTTCATTTTAAGCTAAGTAATTATTTTTGTACCTGAATATATTTCCTTATCCAGATTTGAATACTAATGACATGACAAAGATATTCCATCACAGGCAACACAGTAATACCAAAGTTCTACTTTACTATATACCTTCAAATATAATTCATATATTTCCAAACAAGATGTACCATTGGTCCATTACCCAGTTATAAAAATAGGTAGATATTTCAATCAAGGAAAAAACCATCAAAGCGCACAGGTAAGATTTAGCATTCATGTTGCCCTCTGATTTAAACTTAAGTGCATAAATAGGAGGAATTTATACATTATGTTGTCTTACATAGAGCTCAGTCAAAAGTAAAGGACTCTAATTAAGAAGCAAATGGAGGTGCCTGGCTGGCTCAGTCAGTAGAACATGCGACTTTTGATCTCAGGGTTGGAAGTTTGAGCCCCATTTTGAGTGTAGAGATTAGTTCCAAGGAAAGAAAAGAAAAGAAAAGAAAAGAAAAGAAAAGAAAAGAAAAGAAACAAATGAACCTATTTCAGAGTGCCAAATGAATGCATTGGAATACTCTGGAAAAAAATGCAAAAGACTCTATTGTCTGAATTTATATTAAAGCTTTTAAAGTTTAGGAAGATAGCATTAATATTATATCACCTAAACTTTTTACAGTAACTATAGTACATCAGTTTTCATAAAATGATTTCTCTGAGAGTGAAGAAATTAGTTGCTGCAAATGTGGTATTAGAAAATATAGAACTAACAGTTATCTTTAAATGTAAATATATTAAAATGTTACCTCTTCGCTGAAGGAATCATAGTTGCTTTGAACATTTCCCCACTAAAAAAAAGGCAAAAAGTGGTATACTTCATTTAGTTATTTTAATATTTTAATTTTTAGCATATTTTCTATTAGAATACAGAGTTATTTTATATTGAAAATGGCTACAGAAGAAATTGTTAACAAAATACACTTGTCTGGGTCTCATAATTAATTACATTGTGTAGTCATTAAAAAAGATTATCTCGGGACACCTGGGTGGCTCAGTCAGTTAAGTGTACAACTCTTGATGTAAACTCAGGTTGTGATCTCAGGGTCGTGATGTCGAGCCCCTATTTGGGATCCACTCTGGGCATGGAGCCTGCTTAAGATTCTCTCTCTCCCTTTCCCTATGCTTCTCCCCTTACTCCCCTCACACTCTCTCTCTCTCTCAAAAAAAAAAAAAAAAAAAAAAAAGATAATGCATTGTGTTGCTGATAGAAAATAGTATTTTCTCTGATAATTTTTAATTTCTATTTTGGATTAAGATTTTGACTACGCACACACATATATAAATATAATACACACATGGATGAACACACCCTATTGTATTTTAATGAATACTCCACTTTTTAGCTGATAGCAGACATAATTAACACAATGTTTTTAGATACCTGCAAAGGCCTTGAATAAGGATCATCAAATTGATAGGATCATATAGGAAATACAGTCCATGTTTTAATCAGATATAATGCATTATATCTTTGATCTGGCATAAGAACGATCTATTAAAGTGAAAGTATTGATCCATTCGTCAACGTGGATAAGTGTCAACAACATTAAGATTGAGGGAAAAAAGCAAGTTGCAGAAAGACACATACAATTGCATGTCTTGTTTATGTAAAATTTTAAGCCCTCACAAACCCCCCTTTAAGTGCCATATACATGCACGGTAAAATGGTCCCCTTAAGTGCCATATACACACATGCTAAAATGCTACAAACAAGCCAGGGGGGGCATCTACACAGACTTCACAATGGTTGACATCTGGCATGAGGCAAAGGACAATCAAATTTCCAGGGGAAACTTCAGCAGGGCCGACAACATATGTTTCTTTCACCACGAACTATAAGGTTCAATGTGGTAAGTTGTTTACATTTGTACAATATAAGTGGTGAGAAAATGGATTTTTAGAAATTCCTTTTAAATATTCAGGTCAAAGCAATGCACGTTTCATTACTGAATTTATAACTTAAGACACGGTCTCACCATACACAAATTGCCTCCTTAGACATTTTTGAAAAAACAGTTGTAAAGGTCTCACTCATATTCTTCTTTTACTTACTGTTCTTTGCATGAGCACACTCAAAATACTAATCAAGACCAGGAATTTCATTGTAGATTTCTGTGGGGGAAAAACATTAACGTATGTGCTTCAATAAAGTGGAAATTTATACCGGCAGCAAATCATCTGATTACAAGGAACACAAAAGGGAGAGTTAAAATAAGAAAGGAAAATGAAATGGTCTCATGTGTACACAATGTTTTACCTAGACTTCCTTATTTCCCAAAGCACTTCACTTACGAGCTTTTTAGATGAGAGCAAATTAAGTAATGGATAAGGTCATGTCACTAGAAAATGATTTTCTCAACCTAAACTCTACCTCTTTAGAACTGTCATTGCTCGGGGGTACCTGGGTGGCTCAGTGGGTTAAGCATTGCAGTTCAGCTCAGGTCATGATCTTGCAGTTCAAGAATTCCAGCCCCCAGTGGGCTCTGTGCTGACAGCTCACAGCTTAGAGCCTGCTTCCGATTGATTCTGTGTTTGCCTCTCTCTCTGACCCTTCTCTGCTTGTACTCTGTCTCTCTCTCTCCCTCTCTCAAAAATAAATAAAAACATTAGAAAGAGAAAAGAAAAAAAGAACTTCTATGGCACACCTGGTGGCTCAGTAGGTTAAGTGTCTGACTTCAGCTCAGCTCATGATCTCGTGGTTAGTGAGTTCGAGCCCGGTGACGGGCTCTGTGCTGGCAGATCAGAGCCCGGAGACTGCTTCAGATTCTGTCTCTCTCTCTCTCTCTGTCTGTCCCTCCCCAACTCGCACTCTGTCTCTCAAAAATAAATGAACATTAAAAAAAATAAATAAATAAACTTCTTAAAAAAAAAAGAACTGTCATTGCTTAAACTCAGCCTTACCTTTCACTACATTAAAGAGTAAATTCATTTCCCTATAGAAAATGCTATTCCATTCTAATTTCATGTGTGGCTAGATTAGCTGATGCTGGTGAACGTCTCCAGAACACGTCCATTTTGTTTGTTGCTGCCACTTATTTCTATCTACTCTTATTTTTTTTTAATATTTATTTCTTTTGGAGAGAGCACAGGCTGAGGAGGAGCAGAGAGACGGGGACAGAGGAACCCAAGCTGGCTCTGCGCTGACAGGCTGACAGCAGAGAGCCCAATATGGGGATAGAACTCAGGAAGCCCGAGATCATGACCTGAGCCAAAGATAGCCACTCAACCAACTGAGCCTCCCAGATGCTCTATCCTCACTTTTTATACACGCACACGCACTCACAAACTCATGTCACAACATTGGCCTATTTAAAGGGTAAATCCTTCCTATTAAGGATGATTAAGCATCGATCTTACACTCAAGAATAAAGGTAGGAGGTATTTTATTTATCAGTATTTCTCCCTATATACGCAAGAGTTTTCAAAAAGGAAGATATCTCTACAACTCACCCAGTGAAGAGAAATAAGCTAATGTAATTATTCTATAAACATTTTTCTGTCTGCCACTCAGAAAAATTAGGTTTCTGAAATTCTGTGATCTGACTGCTTAGGGAATTGTTAAACTCCAGATATTTTGTAGATCTTATAATCACAAGGATTTCACCTAACATATTTGAGACTACTTCTATAGTTATAATGCAGTTCTGAACAAGTTCAGTGAGATTTGAAATATATATTTTTATAATATGTATAATATATTATATATATTTATATATATATTTATTTATTATTCTATAAAGTCATACATGTTCTCATCCATGAAGGACCATTCTTTATGCATACTTTTATCCATACCAGGTAGACGCAAGGCTTGACACATGTTATGCCATTAAATAAATATTTCAGGAACATATAAATCAGCTAGCCCTGGTCTCAGTGAAAATATATATCTTAGTCTAATGCATTTGTGAAATTCTTAAGGAAAAAAAGTGCACAACTTCATACTTTACCTAAATTTTTCTATTTATGTGGTGCCCCTCCTCCACTTGGAAAAACAATTTGAAAGTCCCCTGATGCCCCTCGTATACCTGGAGGTAAGGCTATATGAAACTATTATTCACATGTCTGAGGAAAATTACTAGCACCTCTATAATTTATGCTGTGGATAAAGAAAGTTAAAATTCTTAATCTTTCATCATTGTCCTTGCTTCATCTTTTTTTTAAACTTTTTTCCCAATAGACTTCATTTGGTAATATTCAATTTCACCAGTTCTTTGATGCACAATTTCCCACATTAGTGTCTCTGAAATTCCATTTAAAATATTTTACAATATAATTTTGTATTTAAAAAGTTATATTTTTTTTTACACAGAAAGTCACAAACTAGATCAAAACATTTCATGGTGCAGGGATATTATTAAACCTTCTAACT
The DNA here is from genome assembly GCF_046562875.1 of Panthera onca. Classification (NCBI taxonomy): domain Eukaryota; kingdom Metazoa; phylum Chordata; class Mammalia; order Carnivora; family Felidae; genus Panthera; species Panthera onca. Next base: position 56,471,135 of record NC_138342.1, on the reverse strand, counting down.
TAGCTTAATTGTCTGCATAGCATCTATCTATCTAATCTATTATCTACTTTCTATTTAATAGTACTTAAAGTAATAGTTTGTCATAGGTTGAATATGGAAATGTTATATCATAATTTTCCTTCTTTACTCATAAATGTCTAAACTCTCAGCTGTAAAATTTGATAGCATAATGTTTCTTTTTTTTTCCTTGAACAGACGACCTGCTGTCATCAGCAATAACCACCCTGACCCCACTAGAAACCTGGAAGAATGTCTGAAAACAAATGCTGTTTATAGGTAGAGAAAATAAATTCTAGCCATATTCATCAAAACAGCTCATGGGGGACAAATTAAGCTCTGAGTTACACAACTTTCAGAGTTTACATTCATGTGAATTAAAAGCCACTTCCAATTTTAGCCATGAAAATATAGGTTCAAATAAAATGTTTATATGAGTACATAATGTAGCTACAGAACATTTTGAAGGAAGCATACAGAGAAACATATTAAGTTCATTGGGCCCATTGTTAAATTGTTTTAGCTGCCACTTTATACAAAATAATATGCTATGCACTGTGATAATTATGAAGAACAGTAAAATACTATTACTATAACATTCATATTCCTTTCAGGTTTTAGAATCCCAAATTGTACCTTGAAATTGAATAACCGAGCAACAGTTACCATTTAAAAATGCTTTCTGAGATACCACAGAGGGCTTACCTTCTGATTTCACATTCCCCTCATCTACTTCAGAATTTGTCAAATAATTGCATATTCACTAATTCATGTTCTGTTTAGAGCAATGAATATAATGTTCTTATTTTCTTATAATGATCTTAATTTCCAACCAAAGATCTTATAATCTTAACTTCCATTCCTGGTATCATCAATAAATTTTTTCCTCCTGTAGAACATACCTAAAAAGGATTAGATGTACTTAAATAATTTTTACTAGTATTACCTGATTCTCAAGATGTGTAATAGGCAAAGAGTCTTTCTAATATGACCTGAGACTCAGCCCCACAGCTATTTAAACAGTTTTTTTGTGTGTGCGTAGGGCAAAGCTGTTATCTTTCTTCATGTCAATCTTTTCATTCAAGCATCCCCAGAACTTTATACGGTCAATCAAGTAATCATTTCAAGGACCTTTATCTTTTCCTGAAAAGTTTCATCTTTCTATTTTAATGAGGGATCATAGCAAGTGTAGGTTGAAATGTCCATTTATGCTATTTTAAATGGATCTATCAGAGGCTAAGTCAGTGTTTTCTCTGCACAAATAAAGTGAAACATGTCCTTGGTAGAATAGTAGAGTTGCTTATTCTTACTGGAGAAAGGGCTTGCATCGATACCTAGTCTAGATATTTAATTTCTTTGAAATCTTTGTCATAATTTGGACAAGGTGTATATGGCAGTGTGCAGTATCTTAAACTAATGAGATCTGGTGGACATTTCATAGGATCCTTTTGAGTCTTCCATTAAAGAAGAATACCGAATGGGGTGTGACGTATACAGTGCTAGAAGCAGGGAGGCCAGTCAGGAGGTTGTTACAAAAATCTAGGAAATATGTCATAGTTGTATGAGCACGGGAATGTTGACAAATGACTAGATTCTGCATAATAGGAAGTTTCAACTTGCTGGATTTAGTGAGAGATCATATGCATAATGTTAGAAAAAGAGCAGTCAAGGATAATACCAAGGGTTTAGTCTTCAGCAAATGGAAAACTAATGTTGGCATTTATTGAAAAAAGATAGAATGGGTAGGGTAGAAGGAAGATTGGGAGATTGGCATTCAAGAGATATTATAGTTGAGATGCTTATTTAACACACAAGTCAAGTCAGACAAGCAGTTAAATATATGAATCCAGAATTCAGAGGTTATATCCAGGTTTTAGATAAAATTCAGGAACCACCATCATGACAGTATTTAGGTGGCATTTAAGCCATGTGATGAGATGAGACCAACAAGGGAATAAGTATAGAGAGGAAAAGGAGAAGCCAAAGACTGATGATCCCTGAGACCCTGAAGTAGTAAGAAATCGGGGTGGGTGGCGGGGAATGGGGGGAAGAAAAGGAATCAGCAAATGTGACTGACACTGAAACCTCATGGAACTAGGAGAAAATGCATAAGAATGTCTTATGCTAGAAGATTGCTGAAGGATATATTTTAAGGTGGTGGGACTGCGCAACTTAAATGCTGTAGAAAGGTCAAGGAAGGTGAGAACCAAGACAAGACCACTGATTTAGTAGCATGGATATCACTGGTAACTGGCCAGAAATTTGGAGTGAGGTTTAGTTTAGAAACCCTAATGGAGCATGCTTAAGGGAGATTCAGAAGCAAAAGGTCTAGGAAATATTTCAAGTGACAGAATGGCCACAGATACGTATCGAGCAGGGTCCAGTCAGAAGAGAAAACACAAGGATTTGAACAGAAGGAACATAATATAACTGATTGTGTTAACCAGGTAATTAGAGAAGTGAAAAGGCAAAAAAGAAACTTTAGGAAGCACCTACCATCCATGGGTTTAGGGGAACTGAGAGAAGACATGGTTTTAAAAGCTTACTGTTTTGGACTTAGACTTTTTGGGGCTGGGACCCAGAATTCTGATGATGAGGCACAGACTGGCTACTGTCACTACCTCTGAGAGGCAGTGATGAGATTGGTTTGGGGTGTAATGGAAAAATTGCAAACGTGGACCAAACGTGTTGCTACTACAATGATTTGTCGCTGCTGTGATAAAGATACATTGTTGGGGAGAGCTGATAGGCAGAGAAAGGAATAGAAGGAGTGTCTGTTACCTCTTTCTGAGTACCCGTTATGGAAAAAGTCTAGTAGATCACTGGCAGAAGGAGGAAAGGAATATGGTTTGGTAAGGTGTTCAGCCTTACCTTCACAAAGAAGAGTACAGAAGGATGGTTGTGAGCTGAGAGAGTAGCTTAATGACAGTTACAGTTCATCTCTTTGGTTGCTCAGCATTTAACACTCCCTTATACATATATTTTAATTTCCATACAACAAATGAACTTCATGCCTTCACTTAAGAAGGTCCAACTGTCCTGCATGTTTATTTTGCTTTCTGCTCAGGCTTCAGGTGATTGGGGCTCTTCACCTGAGTTGGGGAAGTGACCTCGACTTTTGTTTCTGGAAGGTCAGGATCCTCACTGGTCCCATCTTTTCTCTTTCATGTTATATAATTTTCAATTAGCTTTTCCTATTAGAAAAGAAGAAAAGAAGCACCAAAACCCCCATCCCCACCCCTGGGCTGTAGGCTAAGTGTATCTTGGGTCCATTGTCTAGGGAGACCTGATTTTGTGTCTCTCTGTGTGTGCTTATAGATTCAGTGGTAGTCTGGAGTCATCCCAAGTTCAAACTCAGTTGGAACATTTTGATTCTCAAGCATTTATTCTTCTCATGGGACGTAAGATCTCTGAATCAGCAGAGTGCAGAACTATGGAGTTGAGAAACAACACTTCTATTGACTGGGTTCCTAAGCATCAAAGGTAGAGAAGCTACTCACAATTCCACCCCACTATTCCAGAAGCTATGTAGTATAATCATGGTGGAAAAGAATCATATATTTGAAGCCAATACTGCAGCTTATAAGATAGAAGCTCATCTTTTGGGGAATCTTGGTCTACCAACCGGCACCAAAACTAGTTGCTAGTAGAACATTCTATCTACCATTCTATCAGACCAGGTGCTTTTGACGATGGGTTACCTGGCAAGACCTGTGAATCCCTTGGCTGTTCTTCTTTTCCTGTGAAATGAGTCCTAGAAGGGAGACAGTATTATGTAGAATATTATTGTGGCAAATAAGGTATTTTGTAAGTCTGTGGATGACGTTGCTGGCAGAATATTATGAGACTGGAGAATTAGTAGCTATCAAGGATACAAACCTATGTCTGTGAGAACAAAACGTTGCTCCTTTCATAATGGGAATAGTCTCATAGAATCAGTCTGTCACCAGCTAGGCCCATTGATTTCTTTGGGGACTGATGCCGTAGTGAGGTCTCACTTTGGTCTCTACTGAGGCCAGGAGTAGTTGAGTCACATCAGACTATATATAAGTGAAAATCCATGTTTTCAACGCCTTGTCGGCCTCCATCTGCCATTGTGGTCACTTTTGCCTGAGCCTCTTAAATAAGCTTGTGATGACTGGGGGAAAATGATGGCCAACGTTCCCAAGCATGCCGTCATGTGCTGTTGAATATTGACAACTTCAAGCCCTTGATTAGCATTCACATCATTTTCCAGAAGCTAAATGGAACAATATACAGCAAAGAAAACTATAAAATCGAGATAACACCCATAGGGAACCCTGCAAGTGTACTTTTCTAATAGTGATCAAAAGAAGCAAGAGTCAAAATAGGTATGTAGTAGCATTTGTTTTATAAAATGTTAAAAAATAGGCAAAACTAAATGATAGTAGTTTAGGGAATGCATCCAAGGTGGTAATATTAAAAAGAAAAACAGAATTAATTACCTTAGCCCACCAGGAGTTTTTAACTCTAGAGATAAGGAAGGGGGTAGATTGATAAAAGGACACATAAAGGTGTCCCATGAGGTGGTAGAAATGTTTTATAACCTGATGTGAAATTCCCAATTGGTGGTGGCTTCATGTGTCTTTGTGTTAGAATTGTTTACTGTAATGTATATCGAATGGACTTTTTTGAAGTGCCATGGATCTCAACAACAACAACAAAGCTTTAAAATGTAAAGCTAAAATTTTTGACAATTTGAATGTAATAAAACAATGAGGGAGACAAAGAATTGGAAATTCTTTGGAAATTGGAAAAGTTCCTAGTCTTCTGGTTTGGAGGAATTTCCTGTGTCTCAGACCTGATCCCTGTCTTCTCACTCCATGCTTTGTGCTTCACAAAGGACCTGACATCAATTCAGAGCATGAGCATTTACTTTTCACTCACCTAACCCCCGTCAATACAGTCAAAAGAGAAAGAGTGAACAGTAATGAAAGAAACCAAAATATTATTGTAATGATAGGTGTAACTCAAATTTCATACACTCGCAAATAATGAATCAGAACATTTCACAGTACTTTGCAATAAAAGCATAAAAAAGATGACACTTCCTCTATGATAAAATGTCATGTTTGTTCAAAAATGCCACGTTCTGTTGGATGAAAACTTTTCTTCCACCCTATGAAAAGCTCAACGAAAGACTGTGTTCCAAAGGTGATACTATTATGTCACATAATGTTCCACTAGCAATTATGATTTGAGAAGGTTTTCTATTGTCTTGATATTTACACTTTAGTTCATCTTCTTCAGCTTGTCTTTTAGCTACTCACATTTGTAAATTCTTTCACAGGGCTGCAATTTATACCGAAGAAAAGAGCCCGAGTCTTGACAACAAAATCATTAAAACTGACTTCAACGTGTGATCACAAATGTATCGTAAAATATTTAGAAGTGGATAGTGAATATATAATGAAAGAAAAGATACCATTACATTGGTCTTAGTGTCAGATTATTGGCTAATTCAAATTCAGATTAGTCCCTATTTGACTCTAGGATGGGGAGGCAAATTTATCTCAAACAAAAAATTTTCTTAGTTTCTCACTTAAAAAAAAAATCTATCTCCTAATGGCTACACAGAATATTAGTGCTAATATTCTGATCCACCATAAGATTTGGGGCAAAATTACATACACAAGAAATTTCCTAAGAAATTATTTCAGACTAACTATACGATAAAGGTTTTTAAGAATCCCTTCCTCCTTCATTCCTCAAGTCCTTTTTATCTCATTCTCTCTCTCTCTCTCTCTCTCTCTCTCTCTTTTTGTTAATAAAAAGATTGATCACCCAGTATATCCCAGGCATTGTTGTCGACCCTGATAACAAAATGGTGAATAAGACACAGAAATTTCTACCTTATGGAGCTGATTTTTGTGGAGGGTAGATGAGGCTGACAATAAGACAAATACGCAAATAAATAACAACTTATAAAAGGATACTCATAGGGGTGCCTGCCTGGCTCAGTTGAAGAACAAATGACTCTTGATCTTGGAGTCATGGGCTCGAGGCCCATATTGGGTGTAGAGATTACAAAAAAAAAAAAGTAGACTTTAAAAAACAGAGAACTACTTGGGCACCTGGGTGGTTCAGTCACTTAAACGTTGGACTTCGGGTCAGGTCATGATCTCAAGTTCAGGAGTTGGAGCCCCGCATCAGGCTCTGTGCTGACAACTCAGAGCCTGGAGCCTGGTTTGATTCTGTGTCTCCCTCTCTCTCTGCCCCTCCCCTGCACTCTCTCTCTGTCTCTTCAAAACAAATAAATAAACTTAAAAAAGAAAAAAAAAAAAAGATAAGACCACAGGTGGAAAAGAGGAAAAGAGAAATCCACTGTTACTTCTTGCTTCTACTCTTACCCACCATAACTGCCCCCACATGAGCCTAATCCACTCTGCTGTAGAAATAATGTTAAATCAAACATTATTCAAATCATATCACTTCTCCACTTATAAGCCTCCTATGCCTTCTCTATTAACACAGAAGATACGTGAAGCCACTCACCATGGACACAAGAATTACCTGTTCTAATTAATGACTTTTCTGACCTCGATTTCTGCCATATTTTCCATCTGGCTCAAGGTCTGAGGGCTCTCTGTCTTTCTCCAACTGTTTTGTGTTTGAGCTTATCCAAGAATCTCTGCACTGATTTTTAAATGGCCAGGTGCCTCGTTACCTTTGGGTCTTGCATAAATACCTTGTTTCTGAGGATCTCTAAATAAGTACCCACCAATCCAGCAGTTTTATGTCACTGCCTTCTTTTCCTCATTGCACTATTAGTAGTTCTCTTTTTTTTATTAAAATTTTTTTAATTTATTTATTTTTTACAGCTAAAGAGATACAGTGCGAGTGGGAGAGGGGGAGAGAGAGAGAGAGAGAGAGAGAGAGAGAGAGAGAATCTGAAGCAGGCTCCGGGCTCTGCTCAGACACTTAACCTACTGAGCCACCAGGTGTGCCATAGAAGTTCTTTTTTCTTTTCTCTTTCTAATGTTTTTATTTATTTTTGAGAGAGGGAGAGAGAGAGACAGAGTACAAGCAGAGAAGGGTCAGAGAGAGAGGCAAACACAGAATCAATCGGAAGCAGGCTCTAAGCTGTGAGCTGTCAGCACAGAGCCCACTGGGGGCTGGAATTCTTGAACTGCAAGATCATGACCTGAGCTGAACTGCAATGCTTAACCCACTGAGCCACCCAGGTACCCCCGAGCAATGACAGTTCTAAAGAGGTAGAGTTTAGGTTGAGAAAATCATTTTCTAGTGACATGACCTTATCCATTACTTAATTTGCTCTCATCTAAAAAGCTCGTAAGTGAAGTGCTTTGGGAAATAAGGAAGTCTAGGTAAAACATTGTGTACACATGAGACCATTTCATTTTCCTTTCTTATTTTAACTCTCCCTTTTGTGTTCCTTGTAATCAGATGATTTGCTGCCGGTATAAATTTCCACTTTATTGAAGCACGTACGTTAATGTTTTTCCCCCACAGAAATCTACAATGAAATTCCTGGTCTTGATTAGTATTTTGAGTGTGCTCATGCAAAGAACAGTAAGTAAAAGAAGAATATGAGTGAGACCTTTACAACTGTTTTTTCAAAAATGTCTAAGGAGGCAATTTGTGTATGGTGAGACCGTGTCTTAAGTTATAAATTCAGTAATGAAACGTGCATTGCTTTGACCTGAATATTTAAAAGGAATTTCTAAAAATCCATTTTCTCACCACTTATATTGTACAAATGTAAACAACTTACCACATTGAACCTTATAGTTCGTGGTGAAAGAAACATATGTTGTCGGCCCTGCTGAAGTTTCCCCTGGAAATTTGATTGTCCTTTGCCTCATGCCAGATGTCAACCATTGTGAAGTCTGTGTAGATGCCCCCCTGGCTTGTTTGTAGCATTTTAGCATGTGTGTATATGGCACTTAAGGGGACCATTTTACCGTGCATGTATATGGCACTTAAAGGGGGGTTTGTGAGGGTTTAAAATTTTACATAAACAAGACATGCAATTGTATGTGTCTTTCTGCAACTTGCTTTTTTCCCTCAATCTTAATGTTGTTGAGACTTATCCACGTTGACGAATGGATCAATACTTTCACTTTAATTGATCGTTGTTATGCTAGATCAAAGATATAATGCATTATATCTGATTAAAACATGGACTGTATTTCCTATATGATCCTATCAATTTGATGATCCTTATTCAAGACCTTTGCAGGTATCTAAAAACATTGTGTTAATTATGTCTGCTATCAGCTAAAAAGTGGAGTATTCAATAAAATACAATAGGGTGTGTTCATCCATGTGTGTATTATATTTATATATGTGTGTGCATAGTCAAAATCTTAATCCAAAATAGAAATTAAAAATTATCAGAGAAAATACTATTTTCTATCAGCAACACAATGCATTATCCTTTTTTTTTTTTTTTTTGAGAGAGAGAGAGTGTGAAGGGAGCAAGGGGAGAAGCATAGGGAAAAGGAGAGAGAGAATCTTAAGCAGGCTCCATGCCCGGAGTGGATCCCAAATAGGGGCTCGACATCACGACCCTGAGATCACAACCTGAGTTTACATCAAGAGTTGTTCACTTAACTGACTGAGCCACCCAGGTGTCCCGAGATAATCTTTTTTAATGACTACACAATGTAATTAATTATGAGACCCAGACAAGTGTATTTTGTTAACAATTTCTTCTGTAACCATTTTCAATATAAAATAACTATGTATTCGGGACACCTGGGTGGCTCAATTGGCTAAATATCTGACTTCTGCTCCAGTCATGATCTCACAGTTCATGGGTTCAAGTCCCAGGTCAGGCTCTGTGCTGACAGCTCAGAGCCTGGAGCCTGCTTCCGATAATGTGTCTCCTTCCCTTTCTGCCCTTCCCCTGTTCACACTCTGTGTCTCTCTCAAAAATAAATAAACATTAAAAAAATAAAATAACTATATTCCAATGACAAATATTCTAAAAAGAAAAATATTAAAATAACTAAGTGAAGAATACCACTTTTTTCTTTTTCCTTGGTGGGGAAATGTTCAAAGCAACTATGTTCCCTTCAGTGACAAGGCAACATTTTAATATTATTATGTTTAAATATAACTTTTAGTTTTATTTTTTCTAATGCCACATTTGCAGCAACTCATTTTTTAAATCTCAAGAAAATCATTTTATTAAAGCTGATGTATTATAGTTACTGTAAAAATTTTAACTAATGTAGTATTAATGCTATCTTCATACACCTTAAAAACTTTAAATTCAGACAGTAGAGTCCTTTTACTTTTTTTCCACAGAGCATTCGATTGCATTTATTTGGCACTCTGAAATAGGCTCATTCTAGTCCATTTGCTTCTTTTTTCTTTTTAGAGTAATCTCTATGCCCAGTATGGGGCTCAAAATCATGACCCCAAGATCAAAAGTCACCTGCTCTATTGACTGAGCCAGCCTGGCACCCCCATTTGCTTCTTAGAGTCCTTTACTTTTGATTGAGCTCTTTGTAAGACAACATAATCTATAAATTCCTCCTATTTATGCCCTGAAATTTAAATCAGAGGGTGCAAAGTGGTAACATGAATGCTAAATCCTACCTGTGTGTTTTGATGTTTTTTTTTAATTGAAATATTAATCTACCTATTTTTGTGACTGGCTAATGGATCAATGGTACATCTTGCTTAGAAATATACTAGTAATTACAAAGGGCTGAACTTTACCACTCCTCTGTTCCTCAATGATGGGATATCTTTTCAGGTCATCTTTATTCAAATCTGGATAAGGAAGTATATTCACCTATAAAAATGATTACTTAGCCTCAAATGAAACTATGAAGTTATTGCAAAAATACTGTAAGAGATACAAAAGGATATTGACATTGTAAAGCAAGTATATGGACACTCTCCCTTTCAACTGAAGGGATTATTAAAAAATGTCCTCATTAAAAAAATGTTTATTTATTTATTTTGAGAGAGAGAGAGTGAGCAAGCATGTGAGTGGGGTAGAGAGAGAATTCCAAGTGGGCTGTCAGAGCAGAGCCTGAGGAGGGTTTTGATCTGACAAATCGGGAGATTATGACCTGAACTGAAATCCAGAGTTGGACACTTAACTGACTGAGCCACCTACATACCCGCAAACAAATGTTTTAAAGTAATTCAGGAAAAAAAGTCAGATTAATGGTGTCATATTTCCACATATTTTCCTTCAAGACTTTATTGAAGTCACCAACAAATTAAGAGAGAGAAGCAGAGGGTAACAAAATTAGTTTAGAAAAGGGCATTCAAAAAAAAAAAAAAAAAGGAAGAAAAGGGCATTCAATATAGTCACTGGTATGTATAATTGACTAGAGGCAAATAGATCATATTCCTACAAGACTTTTTATTGAATTGGATTGTCAAAGAAATCTTGAGCTCAGACTAAAAAAAAAATCATTTGGCTATTTGAGACCTAAAATAACAAATTCCACAGCAGAAGACAGGCATTGAAAGCCACCAAGAATGGAAAATCCACTTTAAGTGTGACTGAAGAGAACAATGGATCTAGTATTTATTTCCAGAGTGAAAGAAAAATCGGGGAACTTTCCTCATCTCAAGTCTTTATAATTTCTGCTGAGTGAGATTTTACTATTGTTATGGACAGTGATCATTATATCCAAATGGAGGTGGGTTTTTTTGGTATTTTTTTTGTTTGTTTTTTTTAATGCCCATCTCAGTTTTATCACTGTTTATTGGGTATGTTTGTGGGGCAGATAACTTGTCTTTTCGGTTCACTTTTCAGGAGCAGGAGGAGTCCTGAGTTTTGGTAGAGAGTTGGAATCCTGAATTTTGTCTTACTTGGCAAGAAAGTCACAGTGCTTTATGCTTGGGAGGAAGAGTAAAATGGATGCTTTTTATTTAGTGAGGGGAGGTGTGCAGATACAGGTTCTATATTTACCAATCTAGTTTTTCTTAATCATCATTATTATTACATTGGGAACATGTGACTGCCTAATAAATAATCGAAGATGGGCAGAAGCGTAGTTCCTTTTTCAGTCCCGGCCACAAAACTTCTTGAAATCTTTCACTTCCTTCCCCTATCAGCTTCCATGGAAGCAGCATATTTTGAGATAATGACATACAGTGAAAGGAACACAGATTTTTCGATTCACTATTTGAAGGAAAGGCCCCTACCAGAACCATCCAACTTCCAATGGACTGTGGTATAATTGAGAAAAAATTATTAGGCGAAACTGCTGAGATTTGGGGTTCTATTTTATAGGAATCAGTTTAACTATTGCTGGAGAGAAGCCGTAAGGTAAACAAATATATAAAATCATAAAGGTAGTGACAAGTCCTGTTATTGCGGATAAGGATTAGGAATTATTCTGATACTGGGAGTCATGCAACTCTTTAGGTAGGGGAGTGACACGATCTAACCTAGGGTTGAAAGAGAGGATGGATGGACAAAGGTGTCTGCAGGGGCAGCAGTTAGGAAACTGTTGCAGTAATTCAGGTAAGAAATGATGATGGCTTTGGACAGATGGTAGCAGTGGAAATGGTGAGAATGTGTTCTGTTGTGCATGGATCCCAAAGGTAGAACTGACAGCACGTACAGACAGCCTAGATGTGGTTTATGAGTGAAAGGAATGGGTAAAGGAGGCCCCAAGAATTGTGTGGCAGTTTCCTGACATGGGAAGGATAGCAGGAGAGACAGTTTGCCATGTCTTTAGAACACGAAAGGTGAGCAGTTCCATTTTTATTCCTAGAAGGCTCAGGAATAAGTCAAACTGAATGTTTCTCAAGCCTACCTAGTTAAGGTTGACTTACGATCAGTGATTAAAAAACAAAATTGCACATTGGGGCGCCTGAGTGGCTCAGTCCGTTGAGTGTCCAACTTCAGTTTGGGTCACGATCTCCAGACAGTGAGTTCGAGCCCTGCTTAGGGCTATGTGCTGACAGCTCAGAGCCTGAAACCTGCTTCGGCTTTCCCTCTCTCTCTGCCCCTCCCCTGCTCCTGGTCTGTTCTGTCTCTCAAAAATGAATAAACATTAAAAGAATTTTTTTAAATGCACTGAAATTAAGTAATACAAATTCCTTCAAGTTAATAAGCTCTCAAAAAATTAAATTTCTTTCTCCTTATAAAGTTATCTTTAAAATTAAAAATAAGGCTCCCTCACTTTTTTATTGCAGTGAGTCTGAGCATTGCATTAGCCCTGCTGGATGGAGTTAGATCTTGTACTCAGCAACAGCAATCAAGGCCATAAATTCTCATTCTTACAGGTTTCCAAGAGAGTTCTCAGAAGTGAGTGTAGTGTTGATCTCTGTCGTATTGCTTTTGCTTGTCAAAACTTAGTATGTCAGAGGGTAGAGAGATAATGAAAAAGCGGAAAAGACTAATGTTACCACTATTCTGTAGGCTAGTAGCTAGTTTGTGCCAGTTATTTTAATTTATAACTATGTAAGTGCTGTCATCAGGAGTTTCTCAGATGATTGTCATTTGTAGCTTCATCTATTTCATTGGGGGAAATTTTACCCATGCATAGGGTCTTTTTAGACAGTGGCATTGAGATTTCAAAATTTTTGAGTATTTTTGCATGTTGGGACATTGATGTTATTTAACTTTTATCCAAGGTTTCCTTTGTCCTTTTAGCATTCCTCCCTCCATCTTTTTCTTTAAATTTTATTTACTAACTTTGAAAGGGAGAGAGAGAGGGCAAGAGAGAGCACAAGTCGGGGAGGGACAGAGAGAGAATCCCAAGCAGTCTCCAAGCTCAGCGCAGAGCCCAATGCAGGGCTCACACTCACAAATTGTGGGATCATAACGTGAGCCAAAGTCAGGAGTCCAATGCTTAATCAACAGAGCCACCCAGGTGCCCCTTAAAGATCTTAATTACATGTTTGTTGCTCCTTTTGTGTTACTAAATACACAATCCTACGATGAATCAAATTAAAGAGATGTCAAAGTTTGTGCCCTTTTGGGCCCCAAAGAATCAAAATTCAAAATCTTTTTCTCAGCTTCTGAATTTTCTGGGTCACTAGAAACCCATGTCACCATATGAGCAGCAGGAACCTCACTTCTGGCACACTTTTCCACCAGAAGTAGTGTATGACTCCAGCCTCCCTGTGCCCTCAATTCTTCTACTATTGTACGCAGTCCCAGGGGAGCCTTAAAAATGTTAACTGATTTCTTAATTAAGTTCTTTTTCTTCCTACCTCATGTAGGATCAACTCTATTTGCAGGCTCTCAGTCGTTCACATTTTCTTTCCCCTGATTATCAGGTTCAAATAGACTTCACTAGGAACTGATTTATGGGGATTCGCGTATTTGTAGATATGACACTGTGAGTTTGCCAAAGCATTTGTTCATTGCCCAAACAAATACAGTCCATCTTCTCATGTCTGAGTTACTCTTTTATCAGCCCAATACCTAATTTCAGCCTGATTTCTATCTGTTGTCACTGTGGTAGGGTGTGAAATGGCTCCAACTTTGTTCTAATCCCTAGAATCCGTGAATGTTACCTTATTTGGCAATTCGTAGGTCTTTGAGAGATGTGATTAAATGGAATAGTGAATTTAAATGTTGAAATGGAGAGATTGTCCTGGATTATCTGAGTGGGTCCTAAATGTAATCAGAACATATTCCTATAGAGGGAGGCAGAGGAACATTTGAACACACCCAGGAGGGAAAACCTTGGAAAGCACAGAGCAGACAGAGGTTTGATGGTGCATTCCTTGAAGACTGGAATGATGCAGAGGCAAGTTAAAGAATGCTAGCAGCCACAGGAAGAAGCTGGAAGAGCCAGAGCTCTCCAAAAGCCTATCGAGGGGTTCATGGCCCTGCCAATACATTAATTTCAGCCCAGTAAAGCTGATTTTCGACCTCCAGAACTGTGAGAGAATGAATTTTTGTTGGCTTATGCCTCCAACTTATTGAGAATTTGTTGCGACAAAAAAATGAAGATAGCCATCATGTTTAACTTCATGCCAGTTTGTGTATCTTCTAATTTCTAACAAAGTTCTAATTCCATGTACTTTGGTATGCTTTCTCATCCTCCTGCTGATACTTTTCTAAATGAGTAATCTTTGGTAAATCATTTATCTTCTCTGTGACTCATTTTCCTAATGTTTAGGATGGGAGTGATAATAATATCTACTTCATGGTTATTATACAAGCTTAAGTTAATATTTGTTAGGAGCTTAGAACAGTGCCTAGCACTGGCAAACATTATGTAAATTGATATTAAATACATGTTTTATTTATATATATATAAATTTATTGTCAAATTGATTTCCATACAATACCCAGCGCTCATCCCAACAGGTGCCTTCCTCAATGCCCATCACCCACTTTCTCCTCTCCCCACCCCTCATCAACCCTCAGTTTGTTCTCAGTATTTAAGAGTCTCTTATGGTTTGTCTCCTTCCCTCTCTGTAACTTTTTTTTTTTCCCCTTCCCCTCCCCCCTGGTCTTCTGTTGAGTTTCTCAGGATCCACATATGAGTGAAAACATATGGTATCTGTCTTTCTCTGCCTGACTTATTTCACTTAGCACAATACTCTTCAGTTCATCCATGTTGCTACAAATGGCCAGATTTCATTTTTTCTCATTGCCAAGTAGTATTCCATTGTATATTAAACCTCATCTTCTTTATTCATTCATCACTTAATGGACGTTTAGGCTCTTTCCAAAATTTGGCTGTTGTTGAAAGTGCTGCTATAAACATTGGGGTACAAGTGTCCCTGTGCATCAGCACTCCTGTTTAAACAGTAGATGAAACATTTGGAGGGAAGGATAATGGGGGAGAGCCGTGGAATGATGGTTGTCTCCCCTTTAACTGCCTTATGTCACATTTTCAAAAGAAATAATTTGGAAACAAACAATTAAAAAATTCTATTTGTATGTATGGGGTTTTTTTAGATAGTGTTTATTCAAAACAAAGACATATTGCCATTATATATTTAAATCTCTAAAAATTATTTACATATTTAGGAAATAGCCGTTTAAAATTTTGGATGGAAAAAGTACATCATAAACATCATTTCTATATAAATGAAGTCTGATGAAAAAAATACCACAAGCCAATCAATATGTGAGACTGGTGGTTTTAATATACTAAATAAAAGTCTTTGGAAAAGAAAGTAAATATTTGTAGATTTCATTGATTTCTGCAACAGAATCTGAAAAAAAGGAAAAGAATATATTAGTTTTATATAATAAAATTACAAAATTACTCACACAGCAAAATTGCTTTTGTTTTTTTTATGATTTTAATGTTAAAGGACTCTATTGAAACAAGTCCATGTTATGATTAAAATGCACATTTAAGACAATCAAGTTTTTCTTCTATCTTCTTGTATATATTATGCACAGTCTTATAACTATTTTACAATGTAATTTTAATTCAATATTTTTTATTATTAAAAAATTTTTTTTTAATGTTTATTTGTTTCTGAGAGAAAGAGAGAGAGAGACAGAGACAGAGACAGAGACAGAGTGTGAGTAGGGGAGGGGCAGACAGAGTAGAGGAAGACACAGAATCTGAAACAGGTTCCAGGCTCTGAGCTGTCAGCACAGAGCCTGATGCAGGGCTTGAACTCAGGAATGGCAAGATTATGACCTAGGCCAAAGTCAAACACTTAACCAACTGAGCCACCCAGGAGCCCCTTAATTCAATATTATGCTTTATTTGCATGCATGTATGTATTATACAGGATTCCTTTGTGTGAGGTCTTGGGTTCAGATCAACACAATCTTCTGATACTGAATGATTTGAAATAGAATTCCTTCTCTGCCTTGAGAGACCTTTAGAAAATAGCATACTTTCTAAGTTAGAAACTAAGTGAATATAGTAAGAAACTAAACATAAATGCTTACTGAAAATGTGAAATTATTAAATTTGTCTAATATCTTGAACTAGTTCATCAACAATAATCTTTGTCTTATATAATAATAAAATAGTAAAAACCCAAGGAATATAGTAGTATTAAAATTTGGAGTCTTTTAATTTCCTTGGCAAGAGCTGTCATTAAGAGGCATCACCAACAGTATTAACTCCCATCACATTTGATTTTCAATTCTACTTTAACTGCTGATATCACTTCAGTAGAAATTCTGATTTGACTGACAGTAAAACAAAGCCTTGCCATTTTCCTGTCCAATTTTATAACAGTACAATTAAAGCCGATTTGGGAAGGAATGAAAGAGAACTTGCAACGAGGGTAACCAAGTTTTTTGTTCAACAAGAGTAACCAACTCAGGTGGAATGAGTCCAAATGAGCTTTTTGAACAATGCCTTTCTTCCCAGGACAATGTTTAATGGGGGATGGATGTAGTTTTGTGGAGGAAAGGGGTGGGGACTAGGAGATTTCAGATCTAAATTTTTGTGTTTGTTTTCTGAGACAGTGTCTTTTGGTGTGGGGTAAGGATGGAACTTGATTGGATAACATACAGAACGATCTGTGACAACTTTAGCGATGGTTCCTCTTCTCCACAATTCAACCCCCATACCTCCTATGGAAGTTTCTTCCTTATACAGACCACTATTATTTTAGAATATTTATCGTAATCAATTTGGATCAGTTTAAGAAAGATCTATCTATGCAGTTCCTGAACTTCTTACACAGGACATGAGTTCATAATTGCAGAGATTTTCAGATGCAGGGTATCAATGCCTCTCCACACTCCACTTTCTTGGTTTCATGTCATAAAAATATATTCCCAGGTGATTTCAAATGATGAGATTTAGTCTATTTAATGTGTGATTTATTTATTTTAATGTTTATTTATTTTTGAAACAGACAGAAGGTGTGAGCAGGGAAGGGCAGAGAGCTAGGAAAACAGGATCCAAAACGGGCTCCATGCTGTTAGCAGAGAGCCCAATGCGGGGCTCAAACTCTTGAACTCATGAACTGTCAGATCATGACTTGAGCTGAAGTCAAATGCTCAACGGACTGAACCACCCACGTGCCCCATAAGGTGTGATTTTAAATCTCAGTATCATATATGACTTACAGAAACAAATGATTGTTACTCTCTTCTCCAGAAAATTTCATTTCTTTACCTAAAAAATAAATGTCATGCATGCTAAATATACTTTATTTCATAATACTGGGCCTACATTTTCTGAATAATCTTTATTCTCTAAGAAATTGTATCCTGGTGATCTCTTTATAACTCGTATTTAGAATACTGTATATTGCCATCATATTTAGTTTTTGAAAACAGAGAGTTGTTCAAAGCATTCTTCTCAATGAAGCTCCTTGATAAATTCCTTTGACTACAGGATAAAGTCCAAGTATTTGGCAGTGTTTTCAAGTCCCGTTTTTATCATACGTCTTATTTCTTTTTATCCATACGCTCCAACATTTCCCCTCTACCCCCATGTGGGCCACAAGCCTATGCTTGTAAATGGAAAGTGCTTTAGGTCAAAGCAACCCACTGAATGACTATGTTAACGTGTGGAGCATTGTAGAATAAGGCTAGCTCTTTACACTCCTCTGGTGCCATGTCAAACCAGCTTTTAACTTGATCCTGATCTTTATCAAAAACAAAGGAACAGGAAGAGAATTTGTACCTCTTTGTAGGAAGCAGATGCTAAGAGTATTCCATTAGTGGCAATGTACTGAAGAAATTATTCACTGGTGGATTTAAGCTCCCATTTCTTTTCTGCCTGTGCCCAGAATTTAGAGTATCTTCTACGTAGTTTGGAATCCCACTTTCCCTTTTATAAAATAGGCCAGTTGCTTGGACCACATATACTAAAACTTAGGGAATAGGTGCTTCCTAAAGATTTTTTAAAGACTGATTGTCTTAAAAAAGTCTAGAGAACTATACTTTAGGTCAAGATGAGTAACAGGAATTGGATTTACAGCCTTACTTGAAGCAAATTTTTAAAAATGTACCACATATATGAGAAACAACAGTTTCTCGAGATCTGAACATTAAGCTAGGAAAGACAGCGATCCCTAAGAGACGGGAAACAAATGAAGTGAACCTTACGATCGCCCTAGCTTACTGCCTGGAGAGTTTCCAGGCCTTCATTAAGGGAGATGGAGCTAGGAGCCCAGAAAGACAAGGTAGCTGAAATTCACAGGGCAGAGCATTGGAGCAGAAAAAGAGGGACAAAGATATACATACAAAGATCTAAAGAGGTTATCCTCATATTTTCAACTAAGTATAGATTATTCATATGAATATACCACCTGAGGCCAGGTAAAGAACCACCTGAAAGACAAAATGGAACAATATCTGGTGTTCACATAGGGCAGGGGAAAGTTTTTGATCTCATAAGAGTAAAAAAAAATCTCAAAATTCACAGGGCATAAGTTTGAGTACTCAGAACGGTTTGATCCCCGTAATGGGAAAAATTAGCCTTAGATAAGAATGTTCCTTTGTTCCTGCTTAATAAGGCTTGTAACCTAATGCCATCTTAAAATAAAGCCCTTGAATATGTGTATATGTGAAGACCAATGGTTTCCCCTAATTTCAAAATAATTACGCTGAGTGAAAGAAGTCAGACACAAGAGTATTTACAGTCTTGTCCTACTTCGGTGCAGTTCTAGAAAATGCAAACCAACCTGTGGTGACAGAAAAGAGGTTGGGGATAAGAGAAAGGGGAGGGTGGGATTTTTTTTTCTATTGATATGTACATATGTGAAAACTTATCAAAGTGTACCTTTTCAGTACCTATAGTGTGTTGTATGCTAACTGTATCTTAATAAAGCTGTTCAAAATGTTTAAGCTGCTATTTGTTTGCTTATGGAGAGATTCAGTTTCTTTCTCTCTCCTTCAAATTCCGTGCATCACAGGAGTTAAGGTATAGGCAACCCACCTAGTCAAAAGTGGAAGGCTGAGGTTCTGGGGCAGCAGGTTCGGCATCATCAGGCTCAATCGCCCCAGGGTCAACTGCAACAGGTTCTGGGTTTGGAGGTGGTGTAGTACGTGTGGATACTTGAGGTATAGCTACATAAGGTTCGGCAGCAGTAGGCAGGGGAACATTG
Organism: Panthera onca; assembly: GCF_046562875.1. Classification (NCBI taxonomy): domain Eukaryota; kingdom Metazoa; phylum Chordata; class Mammalia; order Carnivora; family Felidae; genus Panthera; species Panthera onca. Next base: position 56,452,166 of record NC_138342.1, on the reverse strand, counting down.
AGTGAGAAGAAAGGGCCTTCGGGTTTATGTGAGTTAGGGACAAAGTGGGGAGATTCCCTAGGAGGAGGAGAGGGGATCCACCAAGCAGTTGCAGGAAAACTAGGAATGTGGTGGAAGGGGTCTCCAGGAGAGGTGAGAATCCAGGAAAATGAGGGCACCCCTGTATCAGGGTCAGGATTCCCAGGGTAAGGGGGGGTTTTATTCTCTGAAGGACGAAAAGGAGGAGCAAAATCCCTGTCTGACATGGGATAAGGAACATTCAGAGATGGATTAAGTGGGTAATGATTGCCACCATAATCCTAAAGGAGAAGCAAAGAAGTCAAAGTTGATTGTTTTTATCTATCTTATCTATATATTACTTACGTTATGACTGTAATGATATATGATGAGTGAAGATTATTTTTGTAACAATTCCAATGGAATCTCTTTCTCAAGGCTAATACGCTTCTGTAATTTTTGAATTAGGAGACTAATAATTTCTTGAGAAAACTGAATAAATCTCAATTTAGGGAGAAATATTTTGTGTTTAGGCAAATCAGAGTGTTTTAAACTGCACAATATGCCAGCTTAGGCCAGGACAAAAAGAGAAGGAGAGAGTGTGTGCAGTATAGGATTGGTATTTCCAGGCCTCCTTCTCTGTACCCTCCGCCAAGCCCACTGATCTCATTGCCTGCTCCCGAAAAGTCCAAAGTGCCCCACCGAAGCATTCACTTTGTTATACCTCTTCCAGGTGCCCTTTTGATCTCCTTCCCATCCAGCAGCATCCAATTCCACTCATCAAAGCCTAATATCTCAAACTGTTAGTAAGAAGTAAAGCAGACTGGATGTGGATGAGTGACTACTGGCATTTTTTGTTTAATTGAGATATAATTGACTATAGTTAATACTGTATTGTATATTTGAAAACTGTTAGGACGGTAGAGCTTAAACGTATTTGTCACACACACACACACACACACACACACACACACACACAAAATAAATAAGTAACAAAAGCTTTCACCACAAGGAAAAAATTGTAACTATGTGGTAATGGATGTTAACTCAATGTGGTGATCATTTTGCAACATATACTGCTGGCTTTCATATTTAGTTTTCCCTGTGGTGTTTGTGTTTTAAATGAGATTATTAATGTTGCTGATACATTTACTGTTAAATTTCACATGATTTCTTTCAGTATAAGTGTTGACACATTTTCCTCCAGTTGCTATCCAGATTTGTCTATTACATGTATGTAAGATTATTGGGGCGCTGCAAGGTCACAAAATTACGTAGAAATTTACAAAAAGTTAAGACATGTCTTGGTCTCATCTACATGACATTTTATTTCCTATCATAAATTTGTCAGTTTCCATGAGCAATTTTGACACATATTGGTTTATATATCAAGTTCCTAGACTCTTTGATACATTGCATAGTTCAATTATAATTTAAGGAATTTTAAATGTGTATAACATAAATATTTTAAAATATAATAAACTATATATATAATATTTTTAATGTGTTTATGTTAATGCTAACCAGTTGATGAACTTATTTCATTTACATGTATGCCAAGTTAACTAGTCAATGGCAGACACCATTTATGAACTAGACCCAATTGCATATTTGTTAGAAGATATGTTAGATAAATTCTTTATCATCAGTACTTTTCTATTATATATAACTTTATACAGCTAATTTTCAGTTTAAAGCATTTAATCTTAAGTGCGGGGAGTGTAACTGGGCAAGATATCAGTATGAATAAGAAAATTACAGGATGTATAAATATACATGTGCCTATATTTATACATGCATTTTAAATGAGCCCATCATAGCAACAAAGGAGAACATGTTTCTAAATTACTTTCCAAGCCTGTCAAGGAAAAACATAATACTGAATTACAGTAAAACCTTGGTTTCAGAGCATAATTCATTCCAGAACAAGCTAGTAATCCAAACCACTTATATATCAAAGAGAATTTCAAAAACCATTGTGATCATGTAACATTCAGCATCACGTACTATTCGTATTGCAAGACTTCTCTCGTTTGTTAAGTTAAAATTTATTAGAAATGTTTGCTCATCTTGCGGAACACTCGCAGAACAAATTACTCGCAATCCAAGGTTTTACTATATTTAACATCATTAGAAAATACTATTTTAAAAAGAAAATAATAGAGAATACATTTTAATATCTTACAAGCAAATATGAATATATTTTTTACCCTTTCACCAGATGTGAGAAATTTCTAAAACAACAAAGAAAATAGTGTTTTTAAACTTCATGCCCCTGAAAAATATTGTTCCTTAGATCTCTACCTATATTCAGTGATCATAACTGACAAAACTCTCTAAGTAACTTAGGATTTTCTTTCTTAAGTGGTACAGTTATTTGCCTTGTTTTCCCGTGACTATGTAGACTCTTCTGTTATTCTAAATACTTCTTAAAAACTAGATACTGAATAACCAATATTAATGTTCTATTAGTGACAATATTTCATACAATCATTAAATTTCTCATACATATTTATTTATAAACTTTCATACATAGGGCACCAAATATTTTGATTCAATTTTGTGACTAGTTGCTTGTATATACCAGTTATTTACATTAGAACATTATTTGTGCTTACCACAAAATCCCCTGTGACTAAACTAGGCTTTGCAATATAAATTCTCAGAAAATACAGATGTTTCCTCAGCAGCTTTGGGATATTTAAGCTTTTTGTCGATGGATATTCAAGGATTTATTTTTTAAAAGTATAAAATGAGTGCCTACTATGTGCTCTCTGAGTGCTAGACATTGGGTTCCTAGGTACTGGAAAGAACAAACAAGGTTTCTTTGTTCAGGGATGATTTCTAGGCCTCCCAGCTAGTCCAGCTTCCTCATTAAAATTTAATATTGTATAAAAACAAAACACATGAATAAAAAGTAAAGTCAGGGGGCGCCTGGGTGGCGCAGTCGGTTAAGCGTCCGACTTCAGCCAAGTCACGATCTCGCGGTCTGTGAGTTCGAGCCCTGCGTCGGGCTCTGGGCTGATGGCTTGGAGCCTGGAGCCTGTTTCCGATTCTGTGTCTCCCTCTCTCTCTGCCCCTCCCCCGTTCATGCTCTGTCTCTCTCTGTCCCAAAAATAAATAAAAAACGTTGAAAAAAAAAAAAAAGTAAAGTCAGATCTATAAATACAGAGAACAAATTGATTCTTGCCAGAGGGAAGGGGTAGAAGGGATGGGTAAAATGGGTGAATGGGAGAGGCGCCTGGGTGGGTCAGTCAGTTAAGCCTTGGCCTTTGACTCAGGTCATGACCTGGCTGCTCATGGGTTTGAGCTCCTCATGGGGCTCTGTGCTGACAGCTCAGAGCCTGGAGCCTGTTTTAGGTTCTGTGTGTCTGGTCTCATTTTGCCCCTCCTCTGCTCATGCTCTGTATCTCTCTCTCTCTCATAACAGTAAAAAAATTAAAATAAAAAAATGGGTGAATGGGAGAGAGAGATAGAGACTTATGAAATGAGTAAGTCATGGGAATCAATGGCACAGCATTGGGAACATGGCGAATGGTGTTACGTAGCACTGTGTGGTGACAGATGGTGGCTAACCCTTCAGTGGGCACAGCATAGCATAAAGAGAAGTTGACTCACTATGTTGTATACCCAAAACTAATGTAACATTGTGTGCCAACTATACTCCAATAAAAAATTGATGAAAAAGAATTTAATATCGTATCTGATATTTCTTCCCAATTTTAGGTTGGTTTCTTGAATTACTGAGTTAAAAATGTTTGCTTATGCATCATATTTTCATTTTAAGGTATGATGCGTGATGCACAAGTGATACATGTTCCAGAGTGTTCACACAGACACATGTCAGTGAGTTGTATTTGTGACCACACAGCCCTAGACTTATAATTAAAATATCAATTCTTATAAGAAATTCAAAGTAACACCTCCTACTGTTCTCATTTTAATGATTATTTCAAAACCTTTCCATTCCTTTGCCATATATCTCATGGTATTAGGTCAAAAGTGTGCACATCCAGACCGTATCTCTTGGCTTTCCTTTGCTGGATTGTCATGTTTCTCTACGGCATACTTGTAGATGGTACAAGTATAGTTTTCTTAGCACACTCCTGTTATCAGCCCTTGAGGCAAAAATGACAACTTACAAAAAGTCATATACTAGTCAATCAATGAATGCTGTGGCCTCATACATAGGGGTAATTTGTGGGTATTTTCTGCACAGAAATCATCTAGCTCTTTGGGACACATTCTTCCTATTAGTAATTCCTAGATCATGCTATCTTCTACTGTAATCTTTCATACAGGCAAAATCTTTTTGGATTCATTCCTTAATTTGTTCAAATAAATTTAGTACCTTGTCATAAATTTTATTGGGCATAGGAAAATATTTATCACTCTGCAGAGGGAGTGCCCTTACTTAATACTTCTGCTCATTGAAAAGAAATAAAGACACCATGGGAAATATGTTAAACACAAATATATTTGTACTCCATAAACATTTTTCAATCAAATTTAACAGCAACAGCAACAGTAGTCATAAAATTGCATTGTAAAGAAATCCAAGACTTTTAAAATGTAATATACACTTTAAGATAAAAACAAGCACATTCATATGCAAATTAAAAAAGTTTTACCTCATGAACATGGAAGAAGCACTTCTAAAACAAAGGAAAAATTAATTCCCTATGGTTATTTGACAACATCTGCACCCAGATTTCCATATTACTGAAGAATTTGTACAGTCTTATTAGTATAGTTTCTTTATTTTTGAAGTATGAATCACTAGTATAAATTGTTTGTTATTGTTATCAACATATGGTTTAGAACTAGGTACGTGCTCTCAAAAGTTTTACTTTGGCTGATGGATTTTGGTTTGTAATTTTCTACGTGTACATCAATCTTCCCAACCAACTGAAAGATGATTCAGCTGTTATTCATATACCTGGTTTTACTGCTCCCTTTCACCTCTCAGGTTTTGCTTGCATTAGGTGTGTGTGTGTGTGTGTGTGTGTGTGTGTGTGTGCACTTGCACTTGTGTGTATATGTGTCACTTCTTTACAGTTGCAGTTGTTCTTCAATATTCAGTTGTTCTTCAATTAAGCTTCAATATATTTTATAAATTCACCACAGATTATGCACAAGATAAGAATAAAAAATAGTGGAAAACTCATCATTTGCTATTTTAAGAATTAGAATTTAATTAATTTTAAGAGATAGGATAATATCTTGAAATTTGCACAGGATGACAATAATAATTGTAAAATAGTTAACAATATCAAATAGCATTTAAGTTCCTATTGTATCCTAAGTATTCTGCCAAGCACTTTAGGTAATTATTTAATTCCCAAAATGATTCTATGAGGTAGGTGTCATAATTTTCTCCTTTTACAAAGGACGATGTTTAGCACACTCATTGGCTAGGATTAAAAATTTTCCTACAGCTATTTTTTTTTTTTTTTTTTTTGCAGCACAGTCTCATTTGTTTATGCCATGTTGAAGGTTGCTATGTCCATTTAAGCATTAAGTATATTTAAGTATACTCCACCAAATATTCCTTATGACTCTACCTAAATACCTTCAGCAATGAAACATCACTCCCACAGGAAGCCCAAGCCAGCTTTCCATAATTTGAAGACATAGACTCTTAAAATAATCTACATGGGATTCTGATTCCATGTAAGTTTATCTTCCTGTAGCCCTCTGCATTTTTGTACTAACCTCTTCTCCTTGCTGGGTAGCCATTTTCAGTTAACACAACTTTATTATTTTATTTTTTTAAATTTCTTTTGAAAAGTTTGTCACAACACAGGGACCTGGCTGGCTCAGTCAGTTAAGCATCCAAATCTTGATTTCTGCTCAGATCATGATCTCTCTGTTCCTGGGATCCAGCCCCGTGTGTTGGACTTTAGCAGAGCCTGCTTGGGATTCTGTCTCTGTCTCTCTTTTCTCCTCCCCCCACTCCTATGTGCTCTCGTTCTCTCAAAATATATAAACTTTTTTTTTAAAGAAAAGTTTGTTATAACAAAACTCATGCCTATTAACATGTCTCTCTGCTGCACTGTTATCAAGACTATAATAACTTATGTCATTAACATGAATCTCTCCCTATCTACAATTATTCAATGGTTGTACTGTGGCTATAATTTTAGGAGTCTATTTACTTGCCTTTGTAAAAGCAACACACAAGATGCAAGACCATAATAGAAGCTTCATTTTGAGTGATCTTATGAAGATTAATTTTATAGTGGTTGTTTCAGAAAATATACAATATATATCTTAGTTATTTCTCTTTTCCTAGAGAGAGACAAAAGAATGCATGCTTTATTAGTCTGAGTAGAAGCTCCCTTAGCAGAAAATTTGGTCCTGCTATTAACTACTGTCCCCATGACCTAACAGGAATGATGCTACAACTCAAATTACCTGCTTTTGCAAATGTCCTTCAATAATTAATTGGCTTCTATCCAAACTTCTTTAAGTGGGAGTGAATTGATTTAGTTACATAGGGATACATTTTTGCAATTAATTTGTCATGGAGGGCTTAGCATAAACCATAACCAAGGTATGTGCCTTGGTTAGGCTCAGTCTTCTTCAAAGATAGTAAACTCAATCTCTGGTTGGTTGAATATTGGTTTATGTCTTCTCCCTTCTTCAAAATCATAAATTATCTCCCCTCTTAACAAAAAGTCAACATACAGACTTTTATATAATTTTATATATTAATATTTAATAATATATTTAATATATTATTTATTACTTATATATACCATACATATATATAATTACACATTATTATATTATATATTTCTTATTTATATATTATGTATTATTATTAATATATATTATTAAATAATGTATTATTTAATAATATATACAATTTATTTAATAATATATATTACAATATATTACAATATACAATATGTTACAATATATTATAATATATATTATTATAGACATTTATTAATATTATTTAGTACCTCAAATTTGAAAAAATATGAATGCTCAATACGGAGTAATTTATTAGGAGTAATAATATCAGGTTCATGATATATTGCCAAATGAATATTCAGATGTTAAATATAGCTAACATATTTAATGGACTATTTCTAGTTATGGGTGATTTTAAAAATAATTTAAGTAATTCATTTTATCTTCTATAATCTATAATGTTTTTGTGAAGTGAAAATGTATTACTTGTATGCTAACTATACAAAGCATATTCTAATAATACAAAATGTTTTCAAGTTTTAGTTGAGACTGTGAATGCTTAATTACCTAATTTGTAACAAGACCTAGGCTGCAAAATTATATTCATGGGCAAAGCCCTGGAAATTATATACTCCATCCATTTCTCAAAACATATGTTTTATTTTAGGTCACTTGTTTACATGTTCAACATGGTTTTGACCACATATTGGACGATCTTTGCTGTAATGTTCTTTGGTATTATACATCTGTTTTTTTGTTTTGCTTTGTGGTTTTTTTTTTTTTTTTGAGAGACTACGAAAGACATCAATAGGTTTTATATTGTTTTTAGGTAGTAAAAATATAGGAGACAAAGATCCGTGCCTCATTCTCTCTCCCAATAAGTAGCACTGAAGAAATTCCTGACAGGCCCGAACACTTAGCTTTTCTTCAGCTATGGATACACTTTCATGTCCTAGCTACATTGATATTACTTATCTCTTGTTTTTTGCATTTATTTTTGTTTTTTGCTTACCAGCAATTTCATAGTCAAATATCTTGGCCATATTTAGAACTCTACAGGGCATGTGGCACCTCATTTGGAGATGCTTACTTCATCTCTGGCTTTATCTTATTTCCCCCAGTCTTGTTTTGTCCTCATCAAAATACTTATATCTTTTTTAAAAAATCCTGTTTTACTTATTTTGCAAGCTGTCTTAAGTCCTTTCAAAATGGGTTATATTATAAACAGAGGAACAAATTAACCAAACAAATCTCCTAAAATTGTTTACAGTGCCAAAATTCCCTTCTGCTATATTTTAACATTTTTGTAAAAAGAACATAAAAATGTTAGTTGGTGAAACAAAAATATCATGAATGTATACCTAAAGAAGACAACATTGTAGCCTTCAATATAGACCAATTATTTTTAAAGTGGCCTGTGCTTCATGGTAGACCCTAAAGATTAACAATATAAAGTTAACTGATGTATTCATTGATCTCTCTAAAACCATTCCTTTTAGCTTTTTCTGGGTTTCTGAAACAGGAGTATTTAATTGGCTGGTTCCAGATTTTCATATACATATTATATGACAAATGTCTAATTTGCCATAATACTGTCATATTGTCTAATAATTATCTAAAAATTGTCATATTACATGGCACTAGAATAACTTAGAAGAACCCATCCCTTATCCCAGTATTATTTTGGGAACCTATCAATTTGATTATATACAAAGGCTCCAAAACATAGATAAATATAGATAAAAAAACTATGAAAGAAAATGCATATTCACCTTTTTAAATGTGGTTTAGAAAGAAATTCTATATTAGTAGTTCAAATAATGCTATCTTAAATTATTATATTACAGATAACCCAATAAGCATAGTTTTACTTCATTTATATTTTGTCTTAATGTGGCTATTAAGTTAACAAAGCTCTTATGCATTAGAAATTCTATTAAAGATGAATAAGCATTTCTTCTTCATAAAGAATTTGAAGAATAAAGTTTTCCTATAAGAATAATAACAAAGGATAGCTCAATTATAATTTTAGAGTTCTAAAAAAATCAAAAATGGAAAAATTCCAGATTTATCAATGTTTAAAAATCCCTCCCTTGTCCCACTGTCTAAATTTATTTATCTACTCATATATCACTTGTGATTTAGTCTTTTGAATCCTCCAGAAGAAAAAAAAAACATTTATGTCTCATTCAATTAATAATTTTCCATTCTCCTTTTCCTCAATTTTTTTTTCCTTCGAATAGCTTTTAAGTGAGAGGGGATTATTTGACCCCACTCTTCAGTTCTTCAGAACATGAGAATTCCTGAGTAGAACAAACCCATCCTTTTAGGGTTTATGTGAACTCCTGAGTCCAGTCTGAACCTAAAGAATAAAAAAAAATCCTGTACTTAGTCTTCTCTTATGTAGTCTTGAAGTGATATTCAGATATATGGTGGATTAGATTTACATACCACGCTGTGTTAATAACTTCTTCAAACCTGGAGAGAACGTAAATATGACATGCATTTATAGTCACCCTATTAACTGAGACCTAAGGGAGAATCTTTCAATAATGGAAGCATCTTTATATGAGGGTGGAGGGAAGAATACCTTGTTTCCAGGATGGAAACTAATGGCTGTAGATTTGGTCTTGCTCTGGACACTGTGCCTCAGTCCCTTTCCTCCGGGGGTACTTATAAGAAGTTTTTAATTTAATGTTACTTCTTTTGTTTTGAAATAAATCAGCTTCATATCTGAAAAAATAAAAAACTATGAGTTTTACTTATTTGGCTGGAAATTATTCCCCTTATTTCACAGCATCATAAAATCAGGGAAATTCCCATAATGTGGCAGTAAAAGACAAATTGAGAACTGTATTAAACTTAAATACTAAATGCATTTTGAAATATTGATTACTGGATTGTTGACATTAATTAGAAAGGGTGATGAAGGAATTTTATAGTTTATTTTATGTTAAATACGGAATAAAATGGTTTAACATAAATATTTGTTTAAAATACCAGTGTGGTGGGGGTGCCTGGGTGGCTCAGTTGGTTAAGCATCTAACTTCAGCTCAGGTCATGATCTTGCAGTTCGTAGGTTAGAGCCCTGCATCAGGTTCTGTGCTGACAGCTCAGGGCCTGGTGCCTGCTTCAGATTCTGTGTCTCCCTCTGTCTCTGCCCCTCCTCTGCTTGCTCTCTCTCTCTCAAAAATAAATAAACATTAAAAAATAAAATAAAATAAATAAAATAAAACAAAATAAAAACAGTGTGGTGTATTTTTCTATATTAGTGTTACAAACATGAATTACCAACTATGAATAAATATTAAAAACTTAAAGAGCTCTTCTGTCTTGTATATTTATTATTGACAACCATGTATTTCTAGCAATATGCAATATAAATAAGAAATGATAAAAGACAGTACTGGCTGGCAGTGCCCAAGTCATAAAGTAATGTGAAGTGATTTAGCTTGAATCATAGACAGGACTGTAGTATTTGTTAGAGTGAGAGAACCCTCCTTTCCAAATATGTAACTTTCTGTGGAGTCAATTAGCATAAACCCCCTCACTAATGGCCTCACAGAAGGAAAAGTGCTCACATACAACCATAAAAATTTTAACCGTATTATCTATTAAACTACAACATATTTCTGACATTCAGCCAAAAAAAATGATGTGTGTGTGTGTGTGTGTGTGTGTGTGTATGTATATACATGACAAACAGGAAGGCAAGAAAGAGCAGTCTACAGATTAAAAAAAGCAATCGTCAGAACATGGGTGAGTTATTACAGTGACTTGTTGGAACCAACAAACAGAGAATGTAAATAATTTTGAATAATATATTGAAGAATCTAATGGTAAGGTAGACAAGACTCAGGATCACATAGGTAATTTCAGCACAGAGAGGGAAACTATAAGAAAGAATGAAATGGAAATGCTAGAAATAAAGGTTGACTAACAAAGAAAAAGAATGTATTTGGTTAGCTCATCAGTAGGCTCAACGCAGCCCAGGAAAGATGCAGAGAACTTGAAGATAAGTTTCCTTCTTTCTTTCCTCCCTCCTTCCCTTCCTCCCTCCCTCCCTTTCTTACTTCCATCCTTCCTTTTTTCTTTCTTTCCTTTCTTTTTTTTCCTTCCTTTTTTTCCTTCACCTGATCATTCACTTAGACACATAGTACTGTTCTAGACCCTAGAGAATATGAGAAATGCAACCCAGTGGATAAAAAATAATCTGGGAACAAAATTAAAATAAGGCCTTTGGAATTTAAAGCTCCAAAGATGCCACTTTTTTATGTATGAAGAAGTTAAAAAGTAATTTAACTTTTTAACGTAATTAATCCTCTATCTCAAACTGTTATACTAAAAACATGGGTGCTATTAATTCTACTTCATGATTCAACAGGATGGGAAACCTATGGATTATATTTGACAGTTGGATAGAATGGACATGAAAAATAAGCTTACCAGTAACTTTCTTTTGTTATATACAATATCGTACTTCACAAACAGTAGGTGATTTTAGAATAGTGATGGACCAGAACATACCCTGTGCTTTTGTAGTAATGGAAATAGGATGCCTTTTTCTCCATTACTGACAGCTACTCTCTTGGAATGGTCAAGGTTTTTAATTTACTAGAGAAATAACAATATACTACTGGGGTATCTGGGTGGCTCAGTTGGTTAAGCATTCTGAGTTCGAGCCCCATATTGGGCCCTCTGCTGACAGCTCAGAGCCTGGAGCCTGCTTTGGATTCTGGGTCTCCCTCTCTCTCTGCCCCTCCCCTGCTCATACTCTGTCTCTCTCTCTCTCTCTCTTTCTCAAAAATGAATAAACATTTAAAAAAAAAATATATATATATATATACTAAGTTTTATTGCTATAAGTATGCAAAAAATGGCCATATTTTTGTAATGTTTTCCTATTTCAGTATTTTCAAAATCTCTTCTAATCGCCAGTGAAATAAACTTGGATCTGGAGAGGCTGAATCATTGACAAATCTTTGAAAATTATTTAGAAATCACCAAAAGGAGCTGTAATAGCTGCTATGTTCCAGTTTAATTTACTATAATAAAATATTAGGTCAGGGCATCTGGGTGGCTCAGTTGGTTGAGTGTCTGACTCTTGATTTTGACTCAAGTCATGATCCCAGGATGGGATGGAGCCCTGCACCAGGCTTCATGCTGAGCATTGAGCCTGCTTGGGATCCCTCCCTCACTCTGCCCTCTCCCTCTCCCTCTGCCCCTCTCCCCGAGTCACTCTCTCCCTCATGTGCGTGGCTCTCTCTCTCTCTTTCTCTCTCAAATAAATAAATAAATGAATTTAAAAAATTAGGTCTAAAATATATAGAATACCTGAGACTTTATCTGAATACTGGATAATGTTTTGTCTACTAGGGAGTCAAGTGAAACTCTGCTTACACATTACTCCTCATATCGCTCACATTTTAATTTGGGAAGCCAACAAATATATACATATTTAGGAGTCAGCTGGGTTCCCCTCCCTAAATTTGAGGGACAGCAGTTATAGAGCTGAATCTAGAGAACTGGGAGCTGATTTTAATTGGCTGATTACATGTGGCAATTAAAATGGTTAAAGTGGATAAGATCATATAGGAAAAAAATGTACAGTTAAAAAGAAGTGGTTGAAGTCAGAGTCCTAGAGAACATTACTGTTTTATACAAGGAGAGGAGTGCATGCAAAATGCCTGGAAGAAATAGCTAAAGAAAGATTTAAAAAAATTACCAGGAAATAAATCTTAAGCGATAGTTACAAATAGAATAGTGCCCTGGAGGCAATTTACTCATTTTCTACTACAATTTCCTCATCTGCAAGGAATATTAATCTTTATTAGTAATGTAATGGTAATATTAATGGTTGTAAGTTTAATTGAGGCAAATATATAAAGTACCCTGCATATAGATGCTCAGTCGGTTTCAGATATTATAATCACCCTTATTATTTTTGCCACAATCTATTAAAAAGGAGAGATTACAGAGGAAATTTTTAAAAGCATCAAAAGAGTTATTATCTTTGACATAGAGGAAGGTCACCATATTCGTAGAGACTTGAAGAAGACAGTTAAAGTCATATTGAGAGTTATCAAGTTATTGGTATATTGTACTAGGTAGTGGGTAGTATTTAGGCTGGATGGGCTCAATATAGTCTATGAAATAAAAAGGGAAGTTATTTTCTAATAAGATGAATTGGAAGCGTAAGAAGAGTTGAGGAAGGCAGATAACTCTAATGCCAACAAGACAAAGTTTGATAAGTGGCCTTTGGTGACCAAAAAAGTTTAGAAAACTAACTTACTTTAGGATTCATCTGCTTGGATGGAGTGACAGTAGAAATCAAGTTCATGTTTGGATGTTTTCCAGGTAAGACTAAGTGCAGAGAGGCAGGAGGGTTATAGGTACCATCAAGATAATATTTGAAATAAGGATAAAGTCTGGGCTGTATAAGAAAGGGAGTGAGGCCAATAGGGAATAGAGAGAATGGAATATAATCAGTGTTAAGGCATGGAGTATTCTGTGAAGACAAAGAACAATTCTCTTAGCTTCTTCCTGTTCCACCATTTCAAAGTATATGTCATATGTTACTTCCTTCTGAAAAAAACTTTGTGTTCATATTGAGTAAGAAAGGACATGAGGATAAGAAGGATTGGATAGAATGGAGTATAATGGAAGGATTAAAAGTTTGGAATATTCTATGAAATCAAAGGAAAAGTCTCAAATTTTCAAATCTTTTCACCAAAGACACATGTCTTATAATGTCACTATCCTGTGTACACCCCTCCCGTGTCTTCCCATCACAACCAAATGCATAACACAAATTTCTAAGCTCAATAACCTTCATCTTTATCCCCTACTTTCTGATCTCTAATCTAGTTTTCTTTAACTTTCTCTTCCCTCTGTCTTCTCTGGGTATTTTCATCCAGAGTTTTTCCTTATAATACATGCATGTACCCACTTATTTGCATTTTGTGTTTCTTCATTTGTCAGATACCAATAAAAGGGGGGGGGTGCTTAGAAAGTTTGTGTTCCCAATGTCTGACTCCCTTCTTCAGTAAGACAATGTAAACTGAGAGGAGTGAGGGTTTGTGGTTGAGGCTATGGCAATTTATGAGCATGAATGAGAGAGATGGTAGAATGATAGCTGAATAAAACTTTGAACCCAACTGTGGTTGGAGAATATAATCTGTAGTGTTCCAAGTTATCCATTATGAGAAGTAAAATCTAAGTGTACAGTTATGTCAGTGAGCCAAGCTCATTTAAAGTCAATTGTTACAGGACTCTTTATAATATTAAAACCTAGTGGGCCAGTCTGAACAATGGAAATGATGATTACACACCAAAGACTGCAATTAAAATTTTATTTTGGGGGAAAAAAGGCGGTTCTATAACTCAGAAAGAATGATGAAAATATCTTAAATAATCATCAGCCCAGTTTGTATGAAACCACAATACAGACCCAATACACTCAACATGAACTAACAGGAAAAGTATAAACTATTCGGGAAATATTCTGCACAGTCTTCCTTTGGCTCAACATTTCTGCACTATTAATAGGTCTGTCCAAGCATGCTGGTAGTAATGAAGTAATATGGTAGATAAGAAAATGTAGAAGATAGATTTTCCAGCCAAACCTAAAAGAAAAAAAGACAATCCTGTATTACCTATTAGATTTATTTCCAGAAATAATGTATGTCTGTATATAGAACACACAAATACGCAACCATTCTCGTCTGGCAGAATGTTATTATTTATAATCATTTTTAGTTATTTCCTACTACCCAAATGATATCTAGCATGTAGTAGGATTTTAATAACTATTTGTTGAATAATTAATGAGTGGATGAAAGTTAATAGCCAGGTTCTTTAATCTAGCATACAAAAGTAATGTTCATATTTATTTATTAAATGGTAAACATTTACATTTTCAGCCAACTTTAATGGAATACTTACTTTTATTTTCCAAAATGTTTATTAGTCATAAAATATTGCTGTTTCCTATATTTTAATTCTTTTGATCTAAGTGCAATATAGATTTTAGTAAAGGAATTTTATTGTGATGAATGACTTTGGGCTGATATTTTAAGAAATCACTTTACAATTATTAAAGTCTTCAGAATCTATTGTACATTTTTTTTTAGTTTCTCTGTTTCTTTTGTAATTATTGTAATTTTTCTGTCAATTCAGTATCTTCTGCCTTATTCCTGCCCGCCCCCCCCCCCCCCCCGCCACCATTGGCTTGCTTAGTCTATTTCTAATTATATGAGAGGACTTAGTTGAGGACTTAACTCCAATACATCACTTGATCTTCCTGTACTACCATATCTTCATGCCTCTAACTTAGCATTTAGTACATTGTATTGTCATTTTTGCGTCCTTGTGTAGAACAGAGCTTAACGAGGGCAAATTTGGGATCTTATTTCTATCTCTTTCATGTGTCTCACATGATAGAGCACATGATCAGCGTTTTAGAAATGTAGAAAATATATAAATGATGATAGCAAGGGGAGTATTGCTATTTATAAAATACAACTGTATTTTCAGCTCTTACCCATAGTAGTTACATTAGTATTTTGTAAGTTTATTTTTATTTCTTTTGAGAGAGAAAGATAGAGAACAGGTTGGGGAGGGTCAGAGAGAGCGGGGGACAGAAAACCAAGCAGGTTCCTGCTGTCAGTGCAGAGCTGGATGCAGGTTTAAACTCACGAACCATGAGATCATGACCTGAGTCAAAATGGAGTTGGACACTTAACCGACTGAGCCACCCAGGCACTGCTGTATTTTTCTCATAGAAGATTGTTTAGTGAATCTGACTCTTTTTCATTATTAGAAGGACAAAAATGATATGACAAAGCAAATCGAGTTTGTGACAATGTACCTAAAGTTAAAGTATCCTCTCAAAAAATAGCCTATCTGGACTTTGTGTACAGTGTGGCATTGGTAGTGGAAGGTTTGAGCCCTAGGGCCAGAAATCTGTATTAGACTCTTGGCTCTTCAACTTTTGCGGGGTGATCACTAACAACTTACTTAACTTCCATGGGCCTCAGTTTTCTTATTTCAAATTGGCTGATCATATTAACTACCTCATAGGTTTTTTTTGTAAGCATGAAAGTAGTTAATGTAGGCAAAGGACTTAGAACAGTGACCAGCACATGGTAAATGCCTTAATACATTACTGTTATTACTAATTTCTCTGAAGCCTACTTTGCTCTGTTGCGTATAAAAAGAACAAAGCGATAAATTGAAGGAGACAGAATTCCAAGACAGGAAATAACATATACTGTAAGGAAAATATAAGAAAAATTAAAGGTGAGTATATAAAAGCAACACTGATGTTCATTGGTTTCCTTGGATCTCCACCATGGCTTTAAAGCAGTGGTTACAATATCAAAAAAGTAAACTAGGAAAAGTAGGTTTTGGGTATCAAAAAAAAAATGATGATTTTTTTTCCAGAGAAAATGATGCAGAGAATTTATTTTAAAATGGCTTGACTTGTGCAGGAAACTCCCTTGATAATTATATATTTTCCAAACAGAAATGCTGAGTCTTCACTTCTTGGCTCAACTCAAAGATATGGGTAAACATCTTTGTGGACATTAAGTTTGTGACAGTTTCTGCTCAATGCCATTGCTTCTGGCTGAATGCATCATCAGCTACAGAGAAAATTTCTTATAATTTATTTTCTTAATTTATTTATTATATGTTTTATAAAATATTTATAAAACACATGAAATAGGTACACAGGTAACTTACATTTATGAATCAACAATTCTTATGCAAAATATAAGATATTTCACAAGCCAAATTATTATTTAATCAAAATTGAAACTACATTGCTTAACGATATTAAGGTCACATTCTTCACATAAAAATTCTATTTTAAATAATTGTTTATGTTTTAAGCCTAAAGGCACTTACCAAAAGAAGTAGAAGCTGTTAATTCAAGATTCTTAAAAGTGTCTCTTTAAAAGAGAAATAAATGACATGTTTTAGCTAAATGTTTATAATAACAAACAAAAATAATATTTAAATCTCCATGGAAATATTTAGAACAGATTTTAGGCATCTCATAGTCAAACTATAGATACCAAATTCGTATTTTCTCTAATAATGTGGAAGATATCTTTAAATGCTACATGTATATCTAAGAAACTAAATCATGTTTTAAAAATATCTGAGGAATGAAGTGACTTATTCAAAATCAAAAGCTTAGTTATGTCAGGTCTTCTGACTCTAAATTCTGTATTACTTATATTAAATTGTCAGTTCTCTGGGTTCAATTTCTTGCTCTCTCATTTATTGTTCATGTTGAAAAAGAATGCTTCCTAAGTCACATTTTTAAAAAACAATTAAATAAAGGAGAAATGTTAAATAGAGCATGGACTACTTTTTAGAATTTCAGATACTTACGTAAAATGGAAATAGTATTCTCTGTTAACTACCGCTAAAAACTGCTGTAGGTATCAATTGAAATTTTATAAGCAAATACATCAGAAATTTAAATCTAATGTAAATGCAATTTATCATTATAATTATTTTTATTATAGCTGCATTTGCACCATATCATTTATAATTCAATTTCCAGCCTAGAAATATTTAATTTTGTTTTATCTTCTACTAAATAGAATCTGCTGGAATTTTATTTCTCTATTTCATTTCCTCAGCTTATTTTTACTACAAAAGATAAGTCCATTTTTTAAATTAAAAATGAAAAGGGACAACTTACCAGAATAGGGGTAATTTGGTAAGCATTTATCTTATTGTGATTCCATGGTTTCAATGCTGCCTGATATTGCTGAACAGTCTTGAGATATTGGGGCAGGGTGAACTTCTGATAATATTGGTTGATTTTGTTCTAGAAAAAAATGTAAGTAATTGTCTTAATATTTCATGTACCAGAGCATACCTGGACATAACCAAAAAAAACTAAAACTTGGTTTGTTTGGGTAAATTCTAAATGATACTAAAAGACCTAAACAAAAGAAAGCTAATTCATGAAATGTTATTTCTATATTTGCATTCATAGAATGAACTATAGAATTGAGAAGATTCTTGGTTAATTCAGACTTCAAGCCCAAAATACTTAAAGAAGAAGTACTTGTAAGAAGGCAAGAGGATAATATTCTTTGCTAAAATAAGTTTCTCAGATTGTGGTTGCATTTCCAGGATCAGTAGAAAAACATGGTTTCCTTACAGTCGTATACATAGAATGTGTGATTAGATTTAGTAGAATCTGTGACACTGAACCAATTATTAATCTGAGTGTCATCTTGTAGAGGTAAATGAATTCATAGAGAGCAATTTGCAGAGAGCCTGTCACCTATTTTATGATTAATATATATTTCCCTCCTCCATGTTCTATTTTGAAGCATCTATGTGGGCCTGACTGTAGATTACTGTAGGGATTAAAACTGGAATTAAGCACAGAGGCATCTCCCTTCGGGATAATTTCCTGTTTTTCCAAAATGGACAGTTGGTGGGTTTTTAGAATAACCAGGGGATAATGGCTAGGTGGATACATGCAATGCAATGGTACAGTTGATTCTATGGGAGAATATTTTTCCAACAGTTTTGACAGAGTATAAGGAAGAGTTTTATTGAAATTAGAATTTATTAAAAACAGTTGTTGAGAGGAATGGAGTTCAGCGATGTTCATCTAGTCCAGTTATTTTATAAATGTTTGTATGGAAAATTTACCCAAAGTGTTAGGTACTTCTTTTCTTCTTCAGTCAGCTCAATTTTCTGTTAATGACAAAAATAAACTGTGACAAATAAAAAAAAATGGGATGGTATTCAGTTAATTTGGTTTGAATGAAAATACTTACTTTGGTGAGTACTTCAGTTGACTCCTTAAGGAAAGAAAATAAGAATCAGCTTTATTTGGATAGCCCACCAGTAATTTCATCTATGTCATTACAGTAGGGAACTAGAGCTAATTATTTTAATAATTAAAGGCCAAGCCATGGCTGCCAAGAAACAAAGTGCTACTTTATAGGACTTTATTATGACTTAAGTGAGTTTTAATATTCATTATCAGAGCATTCTTTATGTCAACATAAAGATCCTTGGCTGAAAATATATTTTGTTTCAAATATTCTATTTACGTTGTTCATATAATGTCAAATTCTCATACAGTATAGGCAGATGCAAACTAAATAGAGGGAGAATGAGTCAGAGAGAAAGAGAGAGAAGAAAGAAAAATGATGCAGGCCTGTGGAGGTATGTGGAAAACCTGTTTGCCATTTCCAGAAAGACTACTGTTTTTTCTTAGTGCCCACAGGCCCAAGCTTGAGTTTGAGAGAAAGGGTAACACATGCTTGTGAGGCACTGAGGAAGAAGATGTTGGACTGTGCCTCAGGTCACAAGACTCTGGGCCACAATCCATGCTTCATTTTCTCTTGAGATGTTTTCCCACTATGTTCATGGACTTGATTCATTCTACTACAGCAGGTGTTCTTGTACCTGTGATTTACATGATACATAACCCAAACCAATATTCAACCCCTAAACAATATGAGAGGGAATCAGGGTAAATTGCAAGATCCTGATTTGCCATTGACTTATTTAAAAAATGCATATTTGCGATGAACCAGAGTTCAGCTATACATTATCAAAAGTATGAGATAGAACAAAACACTTGACTATGTACATAATTCATTTCAAATCTCTAAAATGATTTTGAGTCTGTATATATTTCTTATGAAGTTTTGTCTTTATTGCCAATATTTCCTTATTGGATATTTTGATATGGCTCTGTTTAAAAATTAGCAATACTTAATTTACTTAAAATAATTAACCAGTACCAGGGAAGCACAGTATTTCTCAATAAACTATTAGATTATTTTATTTTGTTTTATTTATTTTATTTTATTTTTTTAAATGTTTATTTATTTTTGAGAGAGAGTGCGTGAACAGGGGAGGGGAAGAAAGAGAGGGAGACAAGAGACAGCAGAATCCCAAGCAGGTCCTGTGCTGACAACACAGAGCTTGATGTGGGGCTGGAAACCAGGAACCAGGAGATCATCAAGAGTGATGTTTAACCGACTGAGCCACCCAGGTGACCCTTGGCTGTTTCATTCTAAAAGTATCATTTCCTGGGGTGCCCGGGTGGCTCAGTCAGTTGAGCATTCGACTCTTGACTTTAGCTCAGGTCATGATCTCATGATTTGTGGGTTTGAGACCCACCTTGGTCTCTGCACTGAGAGCATGGAGGCTGCTTGGGATTCTGTCTCCCTCTCCTCCCTCCCCACCCCATTCTTTCTCTCTCTCATGAAATAAATTTTTTTAAAAAGTATCATTTCCCTCACTAGATGAGTTGCTAGAAGATTTCTTAAGAAATAAGATCATGATTATACTTATCATCATCAAAATTTGGGGACCAAGGTAATTAAATCCTTAACAGTATATTCTTAATATTCATGAAATTAAAGGTCTTTTGGAGGGCACGTGGATGGCTCAGTAGGTTGGGCTTCTGACTTCGGCTCAGGTAGTGATCTCACGGTCTGTGAGTTCGAGCCCCCAGTCTGGCTCTGTGCTGACAGCTCGGATCCTGGAGCCTGCTTTGGATTCTGTGTCTCCCTCTCTCTCTGCCCTTCCCCCACTCACACTCTGTCTCTCAAAAATGAATAAATGTTAAAAAAATTAAATAAAAGATCTTTCTCATATTACAAGCATATTAGTACGATAGGTGAAAAAGGATTGCAGTAAAATTTCAGTTAAAAAAATAATAAAAACTAGTTTTTTTTTTTAAGAAGCAGTGGAAATCGCATATTTATGCCACAAGGAAGAGTCTTGTTTACATGCAAGAAAGAATTTAAGTTACTTGAGAAACCCAACATTAAAAGGTAGACAGAAATTATATTTTTAAGTAACTTAAAAATATCACTCTGTTTCATTAAAAGAAGAGCATTTTATATAGGCCTAATTATTACTATTTTAATATTAGCTTTGAAAAAATATGAATTAAATATAGCTTTATATAGTATCAATACCTTACCATATCAACAGTCTTCCCTGAGGTTTCCTTAAAGAAATAAAAAAAGAATTAGATACTTTATTCCCACTGTATTGATTATACATAATTTACTCTTGAATATATAGGGAAAAAACTCCTCTTTCATAAAGAGGAAGAATATAATTAAACTTATTTTTATTGATTCTTTTAATCGTGGTTACATACCCAAGATCTAAGATCACGTAAGATCTAAGATCTAAGATCACGTAAATATATATACATTTAAAAATTTGTTTTTTAATGTTTATTTATTTTTGAGAGAGCAGGGGAGGAACAGAGAGAGAGGGTGACAAGGAATCTGCAGCAGGCTCCAGGCTCTCAGCTGTCAGCACAGAGCCAGGTGTGGGGCTTGAACCCATGAACAGTGAGATCATAACCTGAGCCAGAGTCTGGAGCTTAACCAACTAAGCCACCCAGGTGCCCCTATATTTCTTAAACGAATGATGAATGACATATCTCATTAATGAAACAACAAATAGATAAATAAATCTTATCTGACTGGTATGCATAACTACATTATTTTCCTGCCTATGTAAATATAAAATAAATAATACTTA
This sequence comes from Panthera onca, assembly GCF_046562875.1. Taxonomy (NCBI): domain Eukaryota; kingdom Metazoa; phylum Chordata; class Mammalia; order Carnivora; family Felidae; genus Panthera; species Panthera onca. Next base: position 56,430,905 of record NC_138342.1, on the reverse strand, counting down.
TTGTATAGCCATAACAAAATAAAAAATAATTTCTTAAATATATTTAGTATAAATGGTTTTGATTTATTTCCTGAGATAAGCTGCCAGATTCCTTTAAAATTTCTTAAATTACACATTTTAATCTTATTTTAAAAATTGTTATATTTTCGTTTCTTTTTTGGACTTTTATTCATTCTCAGAGACAAAATAAGCAAGACAAAACTAGGCTATTTCTTGGATGATATGAAAATGACTTTAGTCATTTGTGGTATGCAGGAAGACATTTGGAAAATAATACTTTGTATAGATCTGAATGAACAAGAGTCCTTATCGAGAATGATATTTTGGATTGCTCCCACTTCATTTGCAAATTTTAAGATATACACCAGATCTCTTGGTGTGGTAGCAGTATTAATGAGTGACCTTTAAAAAAGTAGTAGTATTAAAATTTTTCATAAAGTCTCCTAGCACAAATCTAATCTTCATTATCTTTGGATGTGTACATTTTTTTTCTGCCCTCCCCAAATTTTTCATGGAGATCTGAAGTGCCAATTCTCCCATATTCTGTAAGTCTAAATTTATTGCTTAAGAAAACTGGAACAAAGACTGTTTAGGGCAGTGCATATTAAGTGTCTAATATCTTGCTAGTTACTGAGATATTATCTTTATAGTAAAATGCCTTACCTCACTGGTGGAGAGCTGTTCTCTGTTCTGTATATATGTATATTAAAAAGAAAAAGGCCAAGGGAGATTTCATTATTTATTTTTGAAATGAAGAAAAGCTCCTTAATACAAAACTGTTTTATAAAACAAAATGGAAGAGTACTTGGAACTTGGGCAAGTTACTTCACTTCCCTGCATTTTCTTACATTATTGTCTTTTTTGCTACATAAAGATAATGATAATCTATCTCTCTCCTACATTAAAGAATTGAGGAACCAAGAAAAATGATATATGAGCAAACATTAAGGACATGGATACTAAATTTAAATGAAATTACTTATTTTTCATTATGGTTACAATTGTATATGTTACTACAATTTGGACTGTATTGTTTGTAATTTAATTTCTGGACTATAATATTTTATTGTTCTGTGTTCTCAGAACTTGTTGGGTATCTAGCTATTTTACATACCTTTATCCTGATCTCATCCCTTACCAAAAACAAAAATAAAAGCAAATAAAAAAGAAAAACAGTAAATCAAAAAAGCAGCACTTACCACAGTGGGAATAAAGGAATAGGCCATTCTCTCAATCTGATCCCATGGGTTCATAACAATCTGAGGTTGATGAAGAGCTTGGAGATATTGGAGGAAGTTCAAATTCCGATAAAATTGGTTGATTTTGTCCTAGAAAGAAGGAAAATGATCAATATTGAGTCCAATAATAAGTCCAATATTGAACCTCCTCCATGAGTCAAAGCAGGTCTCCACAGAACCAAATTACACAGATAATTTGTAAATGGTGGCAAATTTACCTAACAAAAGAATAATCTAGTCACTTAAAACTTGTTGTAACTGTGTTTACATTTGTAGTAAATTGCAGAATTAAAGAAATCATCTGTTTAATTAAGGCCTCCAGAACAATACCTTGTGTGAAAAGAACAAATGCATAAGGAAAGAAAAAGACATTTTTTTGAATTAAAGGTAAGTGTCTGTCATTTCTTTCCCATGTGTATAAAAATTCTGGTCTGCAGTCAGATAGAACTGAAGTTTAATTCCCTTGATCCTGGTCACTGGAATCCATGACCCTGATCATATTGCTTAATCTCTCTGAGCATTACTTACCATGCAGGATTATAGCTGGTAAAATATATAGCAGTTTTCATAGTACCTACTATTTATAAGAATATAATATAAATAAGGTAAAATGAAATATCTATCATCTATATCTATCTATCATTTAACTATGTCTATCCTGCTCAATAAAAATTCTAGTAAATGCCAAAGCCTTTGATCTGACTCTAAAGATTTTTTTTTAGAGATTAAATATGAAATGACAATAGTATCTTTCCTTAAAATTTTCATTTCATAGAGATTGAAAGTAAATGGGTATATAAAATATCATTTGGTAGAATTGCCTGAGTATAATTATTGGATAAATCCACAACATTAAGAGTGGTACAAGGCAGAAAGCTACTGGAAGCATTTTTAACAAAGTATAAGAATGGCCTTTACAGTAATTACAGTTTCCTAAAAAGGGAAGGTTTATTTGGAGAGTGCCATTTTTAGTGTTCAAAGAAAGACTATTTCTGTTTAAAAAAAGTTTAGAAGGAATGTCTATTCTGTATAGCGATATGATAACAATATTTACCACTTTTTTAGATGCATCTACTGTGTTCCAAACATTTTTAAACATAATTCATGTACATATCATCTAATATTATTCTGCAGGGTCAATATGACTATCTTCACTTATAGTTGAAGAAACTATAGCTTGGAGAAATTAAGTAATAATTTGAGAAATTATGAATGGAACACAAATTGCTGAACTCCAAAGTGTGCGCTCTTCCCTTGTGCCTATGGCAAACTTTTCTAGTTCATAGAGGATGGGTTATATGATGTATGGCATGGAAACCTTTACTCTTGAGATATCTATCTATGATGCCATTGTCAAAAGTTGAGTGGGCAATAATGTCATACTTCAATTATGCTGGTATCTAACTTCCATCATTTAAACTTGAAACTAATCTTCCGAGGTTTGTAACTCTTTCAACATCGGCCGGATAATTGTTCAACACTTATTTTTCTTAAAACACATCCACAAATTTGACAAGATAGCAGCCAGAAATTAAAGTAGCAAAAATAGAAAAAAATGCCTACTATAAATTTGGGGGTAAATATCTGATCGGTATATAATAAGTTATGTGAACATTTGGGAGAAGACATAGCCGTAGTTAGATGGTTGAAACTGTGATTTGTATGAGAAATTTACCAGTTGCTGTAGGTAGATCTTCTTTTCCACAGTGGGCTTAGCTTTCTGTTAGGAAAACAAAAGCACTTGCTATAAAAATTCACAAAAAGAAAACACTGCTAAGTGACATAAATCCATTTTGTTTGAATGAACGTTGCTTACCTCTGTGAGAACTTCAGCAGACTCCTTAGGGGAAGAAGAGAAGAACTACTGTAACTGCATGACTTCACCTTAGAGTTGTACTAGAGTGGTAAGGGTCAATTTATTGGAATATTTGGGGCCCATGCCACCGCTACTGAGAAATATACCGTTTGTATTATGAATTCAATAAATTAAAACATTCATCATCAGAGCCCTTGCTTTGTGTCAAACTCATAGCATGCAACTGAAAGTATGCTTCATTTCAAAATTTTCAACAATTCTACATTATTCATACAATATCAAGGCCCTAGAATGAATGTAAGTGACAAAAAAAAATGCAAATTGCAAAGTAGGCCTAGTGAGGTGTGTGGCAAAGTAAATCCTACACATTCTTTCTAGAGGATATAAAGTTATTTATAAGTGACCATTGGCTCTCCATTTGAGTTACCAATTTGCAGTTTAGGAAAGAGTAAAACATGCTTCCTAGACATATGTAGAAAGATTTCAGGCTGGGCCTCAGGCCACAGGGCTCAGGGCCACAACTAGGCCTCTTATTTTCCCGGGCATGTTTTCACATTATGCTTTTTGCTTGGATATTTCTACCATATGAATTGTTTCTGAAACCAGTGACCCACACATCTTAATGCCTTCCCTTAATCACCCCCTTTAGACAAGAGTTTCTCAAATTTAAAGTATATCAGAACAATGCCTGATGCTGCTAGCTGAGAAGTAACACTTTGAGAACTACTGCACTAAGCAATATTGAGAGGCTTTTCAGGATAAAACTATGTTGAAGGCAAATGGTAGGCTCTTGATTTGACACGAGCTTGATTTAAAATGCACTTTTCTCTGGAGTCAGATATCTGATGCCTCTATGAAAGGCACCAATGTACGTTGTGGTGTAGATAGCCACTTTCAATCCATTTGGGTAAGTGATTTCTCCATTGTTTACCCTATTTGTGACTTTAATAAGTTAATGCACACTTTGCTAGAAATCTGGTATTTCTTGATGAACTTGCTATTTGATGTTAAAAGAAAAGGGCTCTTACTTCACTAGATGACCTGCTAGAATATTCCTTGAAAGATAATAATAAATATCAAAATCCAGCCACCATAAGAAATCCTCAGGATTATTCTTGAATATTAGTAGTTATTGGGGATATTTCTCATATCACCTAGATGGTCATTAATATGATAAGTTCAAAGGATTAACATAACAGCAATAAAACCAGGTTCATGGTTGCTCATTATTAATCACCTTTGGAAAACAAGTGGAAGAGATAAAAATGATCTTGTGATTAAATGGAAGTGTCTCAAAAGAATATGGACCAATTTAGGTGGATACTACTAAGGTGAGCAGGGAAAAATTGTCATTTTTAAGAACTTATATATCTCTTTCCAGTTTTATTAAAAGAGGATACTTACAGATATTCCCAATTCATTTATGTTTCTTGTGATTTCCTTGAAGAGAGAAGAAAAATAATTATATTTTTTATCTCCAAAGCATTGTTTATAAACATTTTATCCTGATTATAAAGGGAAAAATTCCTCTTCCATAAAAAGAAATGTTAAATAGATTCATTTTAATTGTATGGGTTTTGTATGAATTATATTAGAATTTCCCATTTGGTGACAAACATACAATCAGCAGTATTTATTGTCATATTTATTGTATGTATTGTATCTCCAGAGAATGTTCTATTTATTATTGTATCCCTACAGACTAGTGTTTGAGACATAGTTCTTGTTCAGTAAATTGGCCAAAAGAATGAATGAACACACAAGATTAATTTAGGCAATGCATGGATAAACTTTTTTTTTTCATTTTAGTAGTCACTATTTATTTCATTCTGAATTGTAAAAAATATATCAGGTCAACTAACATTTGTCTTGGAAGTAAATATATATATGCTTCTATAGTAAATTCATTTAAGTTTAAATGAGTCAATTTCAAGAAAATATTACAATAGGAAATAGCTTTTAAAAAAGAAAATGTTAGGGGTGCCTGGGTGGCTCAGTCGGTTGAGTGTCCCAACTTCGGTTCAGGTCATGATGTCATGGGTTGTGGTTTCGAGCCCCACATCAGGCTCGCTGCTGTCAGTGCAGAGCCCACTTTAGATCCTCTGTCCCTCTCTCCTGCCCCCCCCCACCGCCACTCACACACACTCTCTCTCAAAAATAAATAAACAAACAAACATTTAAAGAAGAGAGAATAGTTTAAAAAATAAAAAAAAAAGAGAAAGACGAATGTTAAGTTTGAAGCTTTTAGGAATGAAAACCATTAAAAGATAAGTCCTCCATTCCTCACAGAATGTGGAAATCAGTGTATTAGTTGATCCATGCAAAAATATATTTCCTCCAATTTAATTATTCGTAGAATTAGGGTAAGAGGGTGCAATTTTAGTGTCATTCTTTTAAAAAATCTTGGTTTTCAAATTTCATTCACTTGGAATATGTTTTCCAAATCTAGGTTAATGTCAATGTTTTTTTTTTCAAAGTAATATAATATTTTTGCTTCACATTGTCTTACAGATGTGAAAACAATATATACTTCACAGGATGTGGGACAAATGTCTCCCCCCAAAAAGAAAACAATACCAAGAAAGATCGCATTTACTGAAATGAAGTATAATATTCTTGGTCATAATGTGATATCAAGAAAAATCAACTTCGTAAACAAAGTGTACAGAATTAGGGAAGAAAGGTAAAGATGATGGACCATTAAAAAAAGAAACTCAAAGATATTCTGCTTTAATAGCATGTCTTGCACGTTCTAGCCCACAAATCTTTTCCTACTATCCCTTTCATGTTAGTCCACAGCATTTTGGTAAAGCAGTGGAAAGCCTCGCCATTTTTACAATTATAATTAAAAATAATACTCATTTTGGGTTAATGAGAAAATGACCCATGTTTGAGAGAAAAAGATACCTCATCAATCAGGAGTAATAGATTAAAAAATTAAACTTTACCTTACTGGGATGAATGAACACTTTCTTTTCCTGTTTAAATTTCTACAGAACAAATAACTTCTTTTATAGTGTTGATTAAATAAAAAAGTAAAATTATATGTAATTTAAGTTAGGACTTACTTCTTGGGAGATGCTGGTAGATTCCTTAGAAAGAGAAAAACAATATGACTTACTTACCTAGATTATATTCATACTAGCAATAAATTGTCAATCAACAACCGTTAGGTAGATAACATTGAGTCTCTGCCTAGGTTAAAGAACAAAATTGATCAAAGTTTCACTCCCTGTATGTAATTAACTTACTATATTTCAGATAATGAGCTCATTCCACACTATTTTCAGTTATGAATAGCTGAATCAAAAACTTTCCTAAATATCATCCACAGAGAAGAAAAGAGAAGATTTTCTATTTTCACTGTACAATTTCCAATTTTCTTTTATTTTCATTACTTTTTCTTTGGTATTTTTTAAAGAGACAAAATATATCACAGGAGACAAGAAAATCCTTTAGTAACATTGAAAATTCTGTGGACACCTGTTATGCACCTATGGATAGAGTCATTTGGAAATTAGCACTTAATATGGATCCAGAAAAACATGAGTCTTTATTGCAGAAACATAAAGTGGATTCACAAAATATACAGTGTTTATCGTGACTTCTGAGCGAATATCATTAATATTGAGACAACTTAGGAAAAACCCAGAAATTTAATCTTGATAGTTAGAATTTATAGAGCTTTGGTCTTGGTCTTTATTCATCTCTTTTTTTTTTTTTTTTTTTTTTATGGTTGCACTTCCAATTTTTTTTCTGGCACTATAGTTGTAGTCTTATTGGTAAAAAAAATATTGTAAATACTTACAAGTTCAGTGCATTTATGTTTTGACTAGGTGAAAGGATTTTATGTTTTATTAAAGTGTCTTACCTCACTGGAGGAGTGATGTTCCATCTTTTGCATTAAAAAAAAAAACAAATTTCAGTTTTATTGGTTATTTTAAAGTGAAAATCTGTCTTGTTGTTGTTCTTGTTTTGGGGATATGGAGCTTCTAGAAATCCATTTCTGGGAATGCTTAGGGTTTAGTGGGATGTTTCCCATAATATTAATAGATAAATCATTTTATACATCAAATAAGTCATTGTTATGGCTTAACATATTTCTTACTTTTAGGAAATGATTGGGTTCTTGGTTTTTAAGTATTAATCCTGTCACAGCCTAAAATACAAATGTAGATGTGCTACAGAATATTAAAATGTTATAACACCATGATATTATATTTTATTTAGTTTATGTTGATTTCTAGATTTAATTAATCTTTTTTTTTTTTAATTTTTTTTTCAACGTTTTTTATTTATTGTTGGGACAGAGAGAGACAGAGCATGAACGGGGGAGGGGCAGAGAGAGAGGGAGACACAGAATCGGAAACAGGCTCCAGGCTCTGGGCTGTCAGCCCAGAGCCTGACGCGGGGCTCGAACTCACGGACCGCGAGATCGTGACCTGAGCTGAAGTCGGACGCTTAACCGACTGCGCCACCCAGGCGCCCCTAGATTTAATTAATCTTAAAGGAAAGTTTGAGGACAATTACTGACTTAGAGAGAAAGGGAGAAGTGTGGCTAAGACTAGTAGATTATAGGCAGAAGAAATAATCAAACTTGGTGTAAGATTGCTCATTGAAGTGTTATTATGATTATTTTTTTCTATTTACCTAAATGGAATTCTTACCCTAATTTTGCTCCCGAATTGGCTTTGAATTTAAGAAATAACAAAAAAACTCTTCAAGATATGTATGTGAGATAGGAAACAGAGGATGCAGAGAATTCTGATCCCCTTAAGGTATAGTGCAGTTGTGGGGAGGGAGATATTGGGTATGGAAGAGGGATTGACAGTGGGGGTAGAAGGGAAAGGAAAAAATCAGTTACTTCTGAGGAATTTAGTAGATTCCACGTGTGTGTTTTCAAAGCACTTCATTGACATGACATATCTAGTCCACTGTATCATTTTGTGGTATATTTACTATATTCTCACTGGAAGAATACGATGCCTTGAGAAGTTAAGGGATTATTTTGCAGTAAGTTATTTGGCAGTGATTTTCAAAGAGAACCACTCTTTAACACATCACTGTTTCCTGTCTAAACAGATTCTGAACTACTGTAACCAAGAATAGTGAAATTCTGACTCTTCCTTGACAGATGGTTTTTGAGTCTACATTTTCTCTGTGGCTTTCCTACACTTTTCAAGGTATCCTTGTTTCATCTCAATATATTTCTTACTTTTAGGAAGCGGTTCTTGGAGTCAAAAAATGTTCCCCAGTACATTCAAGCAGATATGGGAGGAAGTTCATGCCTTTTAACCTATAGCTAACATCTCCTTCATCCTATAAGGAGAGTACTTTATAAAAAGTGTTTTTGTCCACCTTGATACCTTGTATAAGGCAAGGCCAATGAAACCTCTGATTATAGGTTTTAAAAGTCACACACTTGTCTCTATTTCTTGCTCCCTACCCTTGCCATCGTCTGCATAAAAGATTCACTCTTCTTATATTTAAATAAGAATAGATAATCATAAACATGTCATTATACTTACATGCTTTGCAAGAGCAGTAGCCAAAAGGCAGGTAAGAAGGAAGAACTTCATGTTTACTTAGTTCTGTAAAATAGGTATATAGCAAGTTAATAAGTTTTATTCTCCTGAAAAATTACACATTTTCTCAATAATTGTACATTAATTTAGCTTTGTTCCAGGCAATTAGGAAAGTCTAATGAAAACTTTGATAAAAGCAGATTCACTTGAGAAACACATGGATATGAATATGACAAATTCTTTATAAAGAGAAATTTTATTAACAGAATATAATGTGAAATCTTGGTTTCTAAAATGTCGAAGTTCCTTTTTGGGTATAGCAAGTTAGTAGGGTTTTTTTTTTTTTTTTGCCCTATATGTAATTGGTTAGTTTACTAACTTACTCATTCAATGACTAGTTGCTACATACAACATATCAGACATGAAGATACAGTGATGAAAAATAAGTACACTCAATCAGGCCATTTATTTATAACTCTTCCTCAATCTTGTGGACAAGGACTATCAGAGCTGTAAAATAGAAGACAAACTCATGTTTAAACAGATATCAGGTGCATCAAAACATGCAGTCTGGCTCCTTCATGAGAAGTAGCAGGTGGAAATAATATTGTGATGGGTGCAAGGAGGTCTGGGTGTCTCCCAGTCTGAGACAGGCTGCTGAAGCTTGAATAAATCATTAAACATCACTGCATCTCATATATGTAGCAAAAGAGAGACTGCTAATAAGACTGATTTCTGTAATCCCTTCCAGCTCAATCTCTAATACCATGACTATGTGTTAGTCCATAAGGTTTGCTGACTACATATCAACTTCACTTTCCTATTTGTTAAACAAAGAACTGAAAAGTGAAATAATTATTCTAATGCATTGTTTATATATAACAGTGTCTTACTGTCTAGATCAACACATTAAATTGATTATTTTTAAAGAGTAAGATTTTGTTTTACTCAAATAGTATTAAATTTGCTGGTGATCTTTACCTATGCACTTCTGGGGATTGTGTACATATAGGCATTACTCTGTCCTAGGATTTACATTGCCTAAATTTCTAATTAATTTCTCATTTTTACTAAGAATATCAGGTATATTTGTTTACTGTTACAAGATGATGCATAGGATGTTCATTTTAGAAGCATTTCATAGTGATAATGCTTTATAATATTATAAACATCATTTTGCCTCTTAAAATATGAAATAAATTTATTTTATAACAGCTTACTTCAATTTTACTTAGACATTTGGTTCTCCAGGGATAAAAGAAATTGGAATGTAGATGCTGAGAGTTAAAGTAATGTTTTTAGCATATTGATAAATGAGAAACATAGAAATTGTTGCAGTTACTAAATACCTGCTATATGCCAGACATTGTAGTAGTTACATTGCAAATATTATCTCTGGTCTCCAGAGCAGCTATGTTGGGTTACTGTGTCTGATTAACACATGAAAGAAGTGATCCAGGAGTCCACATCTTAAATACACAGTACCCTGGATTTCCAAAAACCTCATTATGACGACCTAGCTCTTAAAATAAGACTTTGGCACTTCGTAATAAGATAGAGTAGTATAATAAGCATTTTACGGTGTCTATACATTAATTGTACCCAGAAGCACTGAAAAGTAGCTAAATCAGTAGCTTATGTCCTAAAACAATTTCTCAAAGGACCTTAAAGTACACTGACATTAATTTCTTTAAAAATATTTTTTAGAACTATGTTATTAGATTTTACAATATTATAATGCATGTAGAATAACAAAAAGGATAAGTGAAAAATATTACCTTGCTTCTTAAATGGAAGACAAGAAGTACAGGCAGTCGGATATCTGAAATGGGTTATCACTCGCTATTTAAACCTAGTTCCTCCATGATATGGTAATTCTGTGGTTTAAAATACCTAAAAAGGATTTGAATTCTGAGAAGCCATGATGATTAGAAGTAGTTTCTCCATCCAATATTTGTACCACATATTCCAAGGAGCACTTCCACTTAGCTTGATTTAGAGCATGATAACAGGAAATGAGGATGTTGTAATGTGTAGTGATTATTCCGTGTTTGTGCAGCTTACCTCTGCCATGTACTGGTTAAGTGGTTCATGATAAGTATTTATTTTTTTCCTAGAGGCACACCAGTGTCCCTTCTTATCAAAAACATCTTGAACAAATACCTAAAGTGACATTTGGGATATGTTAATTAAAATTTCATTAACGTATGAAAAATAATACTCCTTATATTTATTGCTTACCATTTGCCACCACTAAACATGGTTATTGTATGTAAGTCCGTGCGATGTAACGGGAAACTCAGCAGTCCTACGAACTAGCGGTAACTTTAATAAGGATTTACAGTCTTAACTTGTCTCAGTAGTTTCTGAATCTGTAAAATATTAATAGTCATGCTGAATCCAATTATAAATTGTAACAATTAGCCACAATTTATGCAAAGTGAATTGGTATCTACATGGCACCTACTTTTTCACAAGTCACAAAATGAAATGGCTGTGGTAACCAATCAGATTACATGTGTACTGAAGGTAGGTCCAGGTTTAAGGAAAATAAAGTATTGTGGGGACTGTAGCCTTCCTGAAAGTTCAAGCCTAACCTGAAGGGAAAAGCCAATACTCAGCTCCAGTCAATTTTGACATGTAATATACATGCTCTATAGCTGCCACATCTTCCATTTTTTTTAAAGATAAGCCAAGCGCTTCATTACTTATTCAGAATTCTTTGTATATTGATTGTAACGAATTAAAATTCTTTAAAAATATTGTGTCTGCTGACAGAACCAAAACACAACTGGATCTTGCCCAAGTGCTGCCAATTTGAGATTTCTGGAGAAAATGCTAGGTCCTAGGCTCATGTAATTATTAGAAACGGAATCATTTTGGAAAACCAAGTCTTATGATTTGCTGAAGCATTGATGTTTAAGTATCAAGAAGGTAAAATCCCTAATAATTTTGTGTAGAAATCTTTGCAAAATTTACCACACACATGACTACACTCTCAACACTAGGGAAGACCAATTATTAATATTTGGTATTAACCACAGATAGCTTTTCCCCCATGGGATTATGTTTCATGGAACTGCCATTTTTTCATCTGTTTCAGATTTTTAATTTTTTTTAATGTTTATTTTTGAGAGAGAGACAAAGCACAAACAGGGGAGGGGCAGAGAGAGAGAGGGGAAGACACAATCTGAAGTAGGCTCCAGGCTCTGAGCTGTCAGCACAGAGCCCGATGCGGGGCTCAAACTCACGGACTGTGAGATCGTGACCTGAGCCGAAGTCAGAGGCTCAACTGACTGAGCCACCCAGGTGCTCCATTTCAGATTTTTATGACTCTTTTTCTGCTGCCTATCAATCATCTTTTGTTTGTTTGTTTGTTTGTTTTGTTTTTGTTTGTTTTTGTTTTTGAAATCATTTAAGTAACTTTGTCCTCTGGAGAAGAAGAAATCGGACTTTTCATTGTTGCATATCTGCCACTTTAGTTGGTCTGACACTTGGCTGATATTTAGTAAACGCTTTCATTTCACTTAACAACCAGGACCACTTGCCTTCAGCAGCAACAGCTTCTGCTCTTACTTATTGCTTTCAGTTTTTGAGACCACAGAAACCAGACAACCATGCTTGTTGATTTCTGTGACTCTCCCAGTAACTGTTCTATGGGTTCCTTCATTATAAGACATGAGTCCATCTGCTCCTCTCCCAACCCCTAAGAACTTACCTATATGTTTATCCCCTTCTCCTCTTAAAGTTTTATTTGCTTCATTTGTACTTGCTCCTTTGCTTAGTCTACAGTATCCTCAATTCTTCAGTCTACAGGTCCCATGTCATCATTCTGTGCCACCCACACTGGCTACATTATGCATTTCTCCTTTCACTCATCACCAAACTTCCTGAAGGACTTCATACTTGTAGCTTCTTCCTTCTAACCTTCAGTCCATTGCTTCTGCACCAGTTTATCTTCCATTGGCTAGATAATTGCAACGAATTTCCTTATATGTCTTCCATTTTCTTGTTATCTCTAAAATGCACTTTCCACACCTTTCTCACAAATATTCTCATTCTAAAATGTATGTAACAAATCATGTTACTCAACCAAAACATTTGTATAGTTTCTGATAAGAACAGATACTACACTTGATCTTAACCGAAAGGCCAAGGAGCGCTGTATGGTTTCTTATACTGTCTACGGTAATGTTCAAGATATTTAAAAGAGAATTCAAGATCATTCAGAATCTTCCCAGGAGTCATTTCTGACCCCACTTCCTGACATTCCTTATGCCTTATCACAATCTTTCCAGAGCACGCTATGGATGTGTGTTAGAGCACACTATGACTGGGAATGGCCTTCTATCACATTCTCTGCCTTGTAAATGCAAATGAAATTTGAACCATCTCTGAATAGGTCTCCAAAATCTTTGATATACTTGAATTTTTCATATATGCTATCAACAAAATATTTGTACAGATGCTGAAGTTGAAAATGTACTTAAGACTCTCTACTTAATTCAGTGAACATTTCTTGAGTACTTAGTGTGTGCCAGGAGTTATCCTAAGCATCTGGAAGAAAGCTATGAACAAAAGAAAACGTGGTTTTCATGAAGTTTATATTTTAATTGGTTAAGATATTAACACATGATAAATAATAAAGCATTGGTTCAATCACTGCATGCTATGGGAAAACTGAATTGAAGATACTGGATAGAAAACTGTCGTAGGGATGAGGTGTTCATTATCTAGTAAGATGGCCATGAAAGGACTCCCTGAGCAGAAAAGTAAAAATTTGAAGGAAGTGAGAAAGTAAACCTTGCAGATATTTCAGAAGGAACTCATCTGCAAAGGTCCTAGAATATAAGTATGCCTGGCAAGATTCAGAAATATTGAATAGATCAGTATGGTTGGAAAATAGTAAATTTGGTGGAAACAAAGAGAAAAAATGAGGCCAATGATACAGGGCTCTTGAGTATTGCCAGGACTTCGAGAAAGCAACTACACTGAATGGAAACTGATGTCAAGCAGAAGATAACTCGGGAAAAAGCAGACTGAAGAGGTTAAGAGAAGAGACATGGCCCATTTAGAGACTGGAATAATAATCCAGACACATGATTATGGCAGCAGTGAGGGTGATGAGAAATTGTCACATTCTAATTATACTTTGAAGTTAGAGAAAATGGAATTTAATAGATTAGAAGTGAGGCATGAGAGAAAGGAAAATTTCACTAATTACTCCAGATTTTTGGCTTGATCACCTGGAATAACCTGGTTACCATTGACTGAGATGGAAAAGATAGAGACAAGGCTGGTTTGTGGGGAAAACATGAGGAGCTCAGTTTTCTAAGAAGTTAAGTTTCAGGTGCCAATTATAAATTTCATTAGAATATAGAGTAAACAGTGTACAATTACACTTACTTACCTAATGGAATTGATGACAATACTAATGGACATACTGAATACAAAACCCTTCTCAGTGTCAACTATCAACATCCCAGCCTTTGCTGATACGACTGATATGCAGCTAATAGGAGAATGGAAAGAAAAGGAAACTCTTACCATTAGTTAGAAATAAAAGGCTCGGAATGGGGCGCCTGGGTGGCGCAGTCGGTTAAGCGTCCGACTTCAGCCAGGTCACGATCTCGCGGTCCGTGAGTTCGAGCCCCGCGTCAGGCTCTGGGCTGATGGCTTGGAGCCTGGAGCCTGTTTCCGACTTTGTGTCTCCCTCTCTCTCTGCCCCTCCCCCGTTCATGCTCTGTCTCTCTCTGTCCCAAAAATAAATAAATTAAAAAAAAAAAAAAAGAAATAAAAGGCTCGGAGTAGACAAGTTCAGTAGGATATAAATACACTGAGAGAAAGGAAGTTCTATAGTATAGGAAGTCCTATATTATTTCACTGGGAATGTGTATGTACTTGTTGTCATATGTTTAATATCTTACAGTGATTATATCTATAGTTCATCAAGACACTCACACACAGAATGTCCTTAGGTATAAGAATGAGGTGGTCCAGAAAGAAAATAATGTGTGGAGGAGTTTGTACAAAGTTGAGAGAATTAAGAGGTAGGTCATGACAAAAGAGGTACAAAGGCCAACAGTTCTGTGAGAATGGAAGAAAACTCAAACACGGGTTAATAAGAGCTAGGAATAATTCAAGAAATTTCAATTATTAAAAATGTCATAAATAGATTAGTGCATAAGATTAGTGAATATCATTAAAAATGTCAATAATTGGCTAGTGAATGTTGATGCCTTGGAAATAATTTGGAACCTTTCATTAATTTCTAAGTCTGAGAGGAAGTGGCCTCCGGTAGGAAAACAAACATGAAATTAATGTGAGCCGTGAAGAATGATTTGTGAGAAATATATATAACTACTTCTATTTCTATAAAGGTTTAATTCAGTATTTTTTTTGTATGTTTTGAGAAATCTATTAATACATTCTTACGCACGTTCCAAAAATACTTTTAAATTAAACATCTACTGTCTATTGTAATAGCAATGTGCATGTGTAGTACAAATATAAAGTAATGCCAGGGAAGGAGACAAATTTCAGAATCATGCTTACTGCTGAGGAGCTTGGTTGGAAATGGAACTGAGTGGGGAAAACAACACTTCAGTAGTATTGATAACAATTTCTCTTTTCATTAACTAAGAGTTTTTAAAAAATTAAGGTATAATTTATGTTCAGTGAAATACACATATTCTAAGGTGTTGGAAGGCTGAGCAGACATGAAAATGAGAGAGACTGTGGGGGATCCTGGGGGCTCAGTCGGTTAAGTGCCCAACTCTTGATTTCGCCTCAGGTCACAATCTCAGGGTTCCTGAGACGGAGCCTTGCGTGGGCTCTGCACTGACAGCGTGGAGCCTGCTTGAGATTCTCTCTCTCCCTCTCTCTTGGCCCCTTCCCTGCTCACATGCGTGCATGAACATTTGTGTGCTCTCTCTCAAAATAATTAACTAACTAACTAAATACATAAATAAATAAACATTAAAAGAGAGAGAGAGAAAGAGAGAGAGACTGACATATGGGAGAAGAACCAAGTTTGATTGTGAGAGAAAGATTGGCAGGACCTGAGGTAAAGGCCCACAGGAGCTAAGGGTTTATATCTCATTTTGGGGACAGTGGGCAGTATGAAATACTTTAAGCTGACATGTGACATGGGGAGAATTGCATTTTAAATTAATCATCATGGCATAAATATAGAAAAGGACCGAAGAACAGGCAAAACAGAGGCCGCATAACCATCTAAGAGGGTGTGAATAGATTGCTATGTAATTATAAGGGCTCATTTGTAGAAACGGCATTAGGGGTGATGATTAAGACACAGACTGGAGAAATGTTTAGAGCAAGAGGTGGCAGACTGCTAAACAATCAATCAAACATTGCACAACACTTTTTCTTCTACTATGAGAAATAGAATTGGGGAAAATTATTAACTTCTTTCTACTAATTTCTTAAAAAGAAAATAAAAACATTTTTTACTGGCTTTACTGTAGTTCTCTAGCTCAATTGTAAGCAAGGGAATTTAGAGCCAGTACAGTTAAAAATGAACCATATGTGAATTGGACATGTAAAAATTAAAAGTTAACACGAGGAATATTTTATAATTACAAAACTTACAAAACTTTTATATTTCATCTAGTTAAGAAATGTTAGAGAATAGTAAGTGGATTTCTCCTGCAATTTGTGTCGATAATGATAAAGATTATGGAATGACATTACACCTGAAAATGGAAATATTACATTTCTGCTATCAGCATTTTTTCCATTTTAAGAGGTATTTATGTAGAGAAAAGTGCACCGTTTATAAGTATACAGTAGATAAACTTTTTATATGCATTTACCTGTGTAACCTCCACTTAGATCAAGGTATAGAAACTTTCAAGCACCACAGAGGCTCACTCCTAACCCCTGTCAATGATCCATCCAAAAGGCGACTACTGTTATAACTTCTAAATCATGTTTGGTGGCACCTGATTTTGAACTTCATATAAATGGCATTATATAGTATATATCCTTTGTATTTGGTTTCTTTCACTCATATCTGTGAGGGTCATCCATATTATTGCATGTAGTGATAGTTGGTTTATTCCCATTGCTGAGTAATAATCCATTGTAGGAGTAAACTATAAATCATCTATTTTCCTACTGATAGACATCTGGGTTGCTTGCATTTGTTTTTGCCTTTTGTGAATAGCACTGCTATGAACTTTCTTCAGTATGTCTATTGATGGGTGTTAGTACATATTTCTTTTGGTTATTAGAAAATTTTAATGATCAAACCTGTGAAAAAGTGGTAATGACTCATGTATTATTTTACTTACCACTTATCTGCCAGTTTTCACCATTTATTTACATTAATAACATTGGGTGTTATTCAGAATATAAACTATTAAGAATATCTTAATGAAGTTTTCCAACATGCAAACGCTGTTCATAATTTTTAACAATGTCATGATGTAAGAAAAAAATGCAAACATAGTCCTACTTTTCTTTGATATTATATTTAAATTAGAATAAGGAAGAAACTTGGAAAAACTGGTCTTTTCCTATCAAAAAATCTTATTTGCTGGCTTTGGAAAAACATTTTCAAGGATACAATTTTAAACATTTAAATAAGTGAAATTTTCTTCTTTTTAAACAATTAAGATGTTAAGTATAGTGGTTGAGTAAAACAAGGATGAACAGTTAGTGTGTGTTATTAATAATGCAAAATAAAGGAAACTTTTTAATGAAAATAAAAATATAAAAAGGATGCAAAACTTAGATGTGAGAATAAAATAACTTAAAAATGTCATGTCAAACTTTAAAACAATAGTTAATTTTGGGGCACCTGCGTGGCTCAGTTGGTTAAGCGTCCGACTTCGGCTCAGATCGTGATCTCAGAGTTCATGAGTTTGGCCCCGCATCGGGCTTCCTACTCTTAGTACAGAGCCTACTTTGGATCCTCTGTCTCCCTCTCTCTGCCCCTCCCCTGTTTGCTCTCTCTCTCTCAAAAAAAAAAAAAATAAATAAATAAAAATAAGTAAAAATAAAAAATAAACATAAATATTTAAAAACAAAACAAAACAAAAGTTAATTTTGCAAAAAGACTATGGAAGCCGAGAGATAACATACATAAATTCTGAGTATAAATTCTGAATTTACCTTGAGGCTAAAAGTATAATTAATCATGGGGTGCCTCAGTGGCTCAGTTGGTTAATCATCCAACTCGATTTTGACTCAGGTCATGATCTCACAGTTTGAGACTGAGCCCCGTGTGGGGTCCTGAGCTGACAACATGGAGCCTGGTTGGGATTCTTTCTCTTCCTCTTTCTCTGCCCCTCCCCTGTTTGTGCATGCACACTCTCGCTCTCTCTCAAAACAAACAAGGAAATAAACAGATTTAAAACTACAAACAAAGGTATAATTAATCACAACAAAATATATATTAGACTTTTAGGTAATAAATAAACTTACAAGCACTCACAAAAATAAATTAGTAACTCATCCTCCCTATTGGAAAGTGTCCTCTTTTTGGATCATAAAAAAAATCTATATAACTATCTATCTATATCTATATCTATATCTATATCTATATCTATCTATATCTACATATGATTGAGGGAGCTAAATAATTTAAATAAATTATTTTGCATTTGTTTTCTAAGTGTTCTAGCTAAGTAGGCTTCCTTTAAATAACTATTGAATAAATCTGACTTTTAAAATATGCATTGCTCGGGGCGCCTGGGTGGCTCAGTTGGTTAAGCGTCCGACTTCGGCTCAGGTCATCATCTCACGGTCTGTGAGTTCCAGCCCCGCGTCAGGCTCTGTGCTGACAGCCCAGAGCCTGGAGCCTGTTTCAGATTCTGTGTTTCCCTCTCTCTCTGCCCCTCCCCTGTTCACACTCTGTCTCTCTCTGTCTCAAAAATAAATAAACGTTAAAAAAAAAATTAAAAAAAAATAAAATAAAATATGCATTGCTAAGTCATGTACAATGTTCATTCTAATGTGATTATATTCTTTTTTTCCCCAGTTTTTCTTTATTCACTTTTTTCTTCTCTCTCTCTCCCTTCCTTTTTATATTTCCTTCTCTACTGTCTCAAACAACAGATATTCAGCACTATTATAGGCACTGAGATCACATTACTGAGTAGATAAAAACATATGGATAAAGTGAACATAAGGGATTTGGAATTAAAATTCAAATAATACTACTTTAATGTAAATGGAGATGTTTATAAACCACACTGAAATTTAACTCATCCTATATTTTATATTGGAATACTAAAGTGTTATATATTCTGTAAGGTATATTCAAATTACACTTAACAAAATAGGAAGTATGTGGAAAATGTTTGACATTCAAAAATAACAACTGGTGATTGTAAGCAAAGGAGTGGCATTCTTATTTTATATATTATCTTATATTCCATGACTAGTGGGTGATCTTAAAAAATCGATAGATCAGAATTTATACTGCTGTCTTCAAATAAAGAAGGAATGATTCATTTTCCTCCAAGACTAAATACTATGCCCTTGAAAATTTCAAGGTGTTTTATTTATAGAATAGCTCAACAAAGAGATACCGATATCTCAAAGAATGGTACTCTAAGGGTGTAGCCCATAGACAACTGTTATAATGAATTTTCTTGTTCTGTTTTGTAATCTCCTTTAATGACAAGATGACCTTTATTATCAATTCATACTAATGAGAGAAAGCTGGAGAGTCCCTGACAAATTCTTAGAGTATATTTTTAAGCCCCCAGAGCTTAGATACATATTATATTACGTTTCATTCTCTTGTAATATAGAAATATGAGGGGAAAAATTTGAAACAATTTTTGAGTGCAACTACATATAAGATATAGTTTTGAGTACAAAGAATTCCAATGAAAACATATCGACACTGTGCTCAAGGTACTTACATATTAATCTGGAACATAAACAAATATACAGAGACATTTAGGAGATAGTTGAGTATATTTGGGGAGTCATAAGATATAGATAGATGGTAGTTAATGTGGGTAAGTGATATAGGAAAAATGCAATCAGATAAGAAGTAGACCAAGGTCAGGGGCGCCTGGGTGGCTCAGTCGGTAGAGCGTCCGACTTCGGTTCAGGTCATGATCTCACTGTCTGTGAGCTCGAGCCCCGCATCTGGCTCTGTGCTGAAGTCTCAGAGCCTGGAGCCTGCTTCAGATTCTGTGTCTCCCCTTCTCTCTGTCCCTCCCCTGCTCATGCTCTGTCTCTCTCAATAATAAATAAATGTTAAAAAAATTTATTAAAAAAAAAGAAGTAGACCAAGGTCAGAACCTTAGAGAACATTAATGTTATGTATGGGAAAAAGAAGATGAATCCGTGAAAACACCTGGAGGAAGTAACTACATGAAGAGATATATGAAGAGAATTTCCAAGAAGACAAACATAACTAACAGAACTGAATAAAATAGGCATTACAAAGATAATTACTTATCTCTTTCAGCTTCAATTTTCTCATTTGCAAGATGTTATAATAACAGTTTTGAGGGAAAAAATGGTGAAAAAAATGCATATAAATCACACCGCACAATAAAGTTGATCAGTAAATTTTAGAATTTATAACTGTCATTCTTATTTTTATCACTGTTATTATCATAATAAGAAAACAGATTGAGTAGGGAACAAACAGGCAGAGAAGTTCCCTTCAAAGTAGAAGAGAACCACACATCTTTTGAGACTGGAGAAAAAGCTAATATTCAGATATAGACTGAGCTATAGAAGGCTCTGACTAAAAGGTTGATTGTCTATAGGTCTCAATATTTTCCACAAAGGAGGGCAATGAGAAAAACTATTAGAATAAAGCAAGTATAGAAATGAATTGAAATGTGGACACCTGGGTGGCTCAGTCGGTTAAGTGTCTGACTTTGGCTCAGGCTGTGATCTCACAGTTCGTGGGTTCGAGCCTCACATGGGGCTCTGTACTGACAGCTCAGAGGCTGGAGCCTGAATTGGATTCTGTGTCTCCCTCTCTCTCTGCCCGTCCCCACTCGTACTTTGTCTCTATCTCTCCCTCAAAAATAAATAAACATTAGAAAAATTAAAAAAAATAAATGAATTGAAATACTGTGTGGCTATAAAATATCATCTTTTATATTTTAAAAATATTATGTGGAAGATGGACACCCGTGTATCAGAAGGAAAATCCACAATTTTGTTAACTCTATCCATTTTCTCATATGTGGAGATAAATGTCGCAATAAAATTGGAGCCTTGTTACTTATTTTGACTATTTAAATTAATATTTGACTATTGACTGTGCTTATTTTGACTTATTAAAGTTAATATTTATTTTTTGTTATTTCATTTCCTGTCAACATTTTATAACAATAAAATAGATAGAGCTTCCGCCAAAATCCAGTGTTCCACGAGGTTTGATCTGATAAATTTGTCTTCAACAAAATGCGTGCTTTGAGATCAGAACTTTATTCATGTCTCACTTAAGAAGTTGAACCCCATCAAATGAAATTTAATCTACTCAGTTTGGGTGTTGGAAGACTCATGTCCTTCAAGTGAGGCTGGTGACAAGTTTACATGTGATAGAAAAATAACTTTTCACCGCCTCTCCAAACAAATTCACTTACTTAATTTAATTCTTTTTGGTTGGATGATCACGTGTACTGAAAACAATCTTAATCCAAAGCAGGATCCAGGCTCTGAGCTGTCAGCACAGAGCTCAATGCGGGGCTTGAACTCATGAATTGTGAAATCATGACCTGAGATGAGGTTGGAAGCTCAACCAACTGAGCCACCCAGATGCCCCTTGAAGTTTGATTTGGTATGTTTTAAGGAAATATTTCCAGAGCATATTAAAAAAGCCCACTGGAATTCTCTCCCTTAGCCCCCTTTCAGCTAATATAAAGGAGAAGGTGTATATTTGAAGGAGGCAGCTAGATAATTTATATCAATAATTTTCACAAGAGGTTCCTAAACATTGTACATAGATGCATATAGGCTTTTCCCCAATGAACATCATCTTTAAAAAAAAAATTTTTAATGTTTATTTATTTCTGAGACAGAGAGAGACAGAGCATGAACGGGGGAGGGGGAAGCTCAACCAACTGAGCCACCCAGATGCCCCTTGAAGTTTGATTTGGTATGTTTTAAGGAAATATTTCCAGAGCATATTAAAAAAGCCCACTGGAATTCTCTCCCTTAGCCCCCTTTCAGCTAATATAAAGGAGAAGGTGTATATTTGAAGGAGGCAGCTAGATAATTTATATCAATAATTTTCACAAGAGGTTCCTAAACATTGTACATAGATGCATATAGGCTTTTCCCCAATGAACATCATCTTTAAAAAAAAAAATTTTTAACGTTTATTTATTTCTGAGACAGAGAGAGACAGAGCATGAACCGGGGAGGGGCAGAGAGAGAGGGAGACACAGAATCGGAGCAGGCTCCAGGCTCTGAGCTGTCAGCACAGAGCCCGACGCAGGTCTTGAACTCACAAACCGTGGGATCATGACCTGAGCCGAAGTCGGACACTTAACCGACTGAGCCACCCAGGCGCCCCAAAAACTAATTTTAAATGTAACTGGATCCTTATTTTAGCTTGTAACATTGAAATATATAGGTATTATTGATCCTTTTTAATTCAAACTATATAGGAAGTGTGCAGATTATGCTTAACAGAAATAACAGATGACAGACACAAAAGTAGCATTTTTATGTTATCTATAATCTCATACTCATGAACAGGAGATGGTTTTAGAAGACCGATGAGCAAGAGCATGTCCTACAACTTTGCAATAAAGGGGGAAATAAAGTATTTTTATCTCCAGTACTCAGTTCCATGTCCTTGAAAATGAAAGAGTGTTTCATTTGGAAGACAAATAAAGAAGAGCCAATGCAATTTCATAAAGATGGTGACCTAAGGATGCAGTACATGTGGAGGTTTTATCCTACTTTTCCCATTTTAATTGAACTACTTCAATTAGTAGGAAAAGAGTCTCTTACTGCCAACCTATCCAAGTGAGAAAAGTTAGTCTGGTGAGTGCTGGGGGAGAGCTCAAATCCTAGAAGCCTATTTAGTTATCTGCAAAAGCAACTACATTAAATAATGTATTCCTATTTCATATTAATATAATAAAAAAATAGAGACAACAGATTTAGGACAAAATGCGAGTTCACTTGGATGTATTGGCTATTGTAAATATGCTGCAATAAACAGGGGTGCATATATCTTTTCAAGTTAGTGCTTTCTGCTTTCTTTGGGTAAATAGTAGTGGAATTACTGGATCATACAGTATTTTTATTTTTAATTTTTTGAGGAAACTCTGTACTGTTTTCACAGTGACTGCACCAATATACACATTCCTACCAACAGTACACGAGGGTTCTTTTTTCTCTATATCCTCGCCAAGACTTGTTATTTCCTGTCTTTTTGATTCTAGCCATTCTGACAGGCATAATGTAATAGCTCATTGTGGTTTGATTTGTATTTCTCTGATGATTAGTGATGTTGAACATCTTTTTATGTGTCGGCCACATTTCTTCTTTAGAAAAATGTCTGTCCAGGTCCTCTGCCCATTTTTAAATGCATTATTTGTGTTGTCTATATTGAGTTTTAAATTCTTTATATATTTTGGTTACCAATCCCTTATCCGATATATCTGACTCACTTCATCTGGAGTGATATTGTGGGCTCTCTTGTGCGCAGACAGGAACTGTGACTGCCTACTTGAGAATTTAGGTGAAAGTTGTTTGGAATACACACATGGGAGCAGGAACAAATTATAAAGATGTTACAGTGAGGACTAAATCTTCCTGAGAGATAGCTGTAGTGGGGCTTCTAAACTGAAGCTTCCAAGGCACTGGGTCTACGAGGCACATGCGAGATAGAAGGCCCTGTGAGTTTACAAAGTTACTCCAGTGCCATCCACATGGCCTTAGTTGTTAGAGAACTGGTTATTTTGGTTACAGTGGCCTGGTCTCTAAATGTGAGGAATGGAAATAGAAAGAACACACAGATAAAAATACATCCGATGAAATATGGCCTTTTGTAGCAACATGGATGGAACTGGAGAGTGTTATGCTAAGTGAAATAAGCCATACAGAGAAAGACAGATACCATATGTTTTCACTCTTATGTGGATCCTGAGAAACTTAACAGAAACCCATGGGGGAGGGGAAGGAAAAAAAAAAGAGGTTAGAGTGGAAGAGAGCCAAAGCATCAGAGACTCTTAAAAACTGAGAACAAACTGAGGGTTGATGGAGGGTGGGAGGGAGGGGAGGGTGGGTGATGGGTATTGAGGAGGACACCTTTTGGGATGAGCACTGGGTGTTGTATGGAAACCAATTTGACAATAAATTTCATATATTGAAAAAAAATAAAAATAAATAAATAAATAAATAAATAAATAAATAAATAAATAAAATAAGAAAATCCATTAGAGAAAAAGAAAAAGCATCCGAAATTTTAATGTTTTGGCAAGAGATGTGGGCTTCTGTGTCTCAGCCAGAGGCCTAGACACTGCAGTTAAGCGTCGATACAGTTAAAATGATAGCACAATCCAGATCTAGCATATCCAACATGAACGGAAAGGAGGCATACAAACAATACAATGTTACATACAATCTTCCTTTGGCTCAGGAGTTTTGCCTTTTCAACAAGCAAACATATTGATATATGAAGTGATATGATAGATAAGGATACTATGCAGAAATGACTTTTCCAATCAAACCTATCAATAAAAAGAACATATATGATTAACTATAAAATTTATATTGCAGAATGTACATATGTAATACGTATGCATTGTATGTGTACATATATGTATGCTTAATACATATAAGCATGCAAAGATACATTCTGGCTTAGCAGAAATATAATTGTTTATATGTATTACTAAATAATATTTACTAGTGCCAGCTATTTATTTTAATTATTCTTTTCTGAAATATCCAGATGAAGAAAGTGGTCTCGGGATCAGAAACTAAGCAGTTGCTGGATTTCTAGAAGCATTTTAGAACGTTACAACCCCTAGGATAGGTTATCTCAGAACTATTCAAACATTGTTTTTTCATGATATGGTAATTCTGTGGTTCAAAATACTTAAAAAACCAGTTGAATTCTAAGAAGACACTATGATTAGAAATTTTTTTCCAGATTACTTCCCTACAGATTCCAAGGAGTGCTTTAACACAGTTTGATTTAGAACATGATAACAGGAAACGAGGATGTTGTTATGTATAATGATTACCTATATTTTGTGTGAAGTTTCTTCTGCTATGAATTAGTTTTTTGATTGAAGAAAAGTTTCTTTGTACTTTTTCTTCTTTTTGTCCTGGCACCTCCTTTCCTGTAAAACAGTATGGTGTTTTGGATAAAAATATGTCTCTAATGCTTTTCCAGCTGAATAAATATCTGGAATGAATTCTTAGTTTTCTTTTTATCTCTTGTTTTGCTTCTATAAAAATGAAATAATGATGATAAAAATAACAATATTACCTAATGTAAAGACTGTTGAAAAGTTGGTAATAATGAGTATAAAATACATATACATTTCTATGGAAACCACTAAAGCGGATTACAAATTCAAAAACCTACATTGACATTGCAGGTGATATAAATGTATAATGAAGGTCCAGGTGTAAAAAAAATAAGACATGGTGGGACCATGGCTTCCCTAAGAGTGGTCTTCATCTTGTAAAATGAAGAGTTAATAGTCTGCTCTAGAAAATTTTGACTTATACAATTAATGTCCTTGTCTTAGTACATCTTCTAATTTTGAAGGATAGGAAAATAGTTAATTTATTCATTATATATTGTGATTAAAAATATTTGAAATATTGTGCAAACCAATCAAACACAACTAAGTTTTGCCTAAGGGATGCCAGTATGAGGCTTTTATGCAAAATACCTGTATATAATGGTTTGTGTTTATTGGAGAGCCAGTCATGTTTGGAAAGCCAATATGCTGGTTATCTGGCAAATGCGGAAGCTTCATTATGTTAACTTATCATTTTGTGTAAGAGTTTTTCTAAAATTTATCCCACACACTATCCTTGTAAACAATAAAGGACAATGTATATGAAATTTAGCAGCTGGTGACAAAGTGCTTTCTCTTAATGTAGTATTGTCTAGCACTTAAAAAATTGTGTTTGATTTTACATCTTCTTTGTTACTGTCAGTCAATTATGTTGCATTATGTCAAACTATTTCACTAAATCACTTTTCCATCCAGAGTGGAGGAAACCGGACTAAACCACCTTTGTAGTTCCAGCACCTGCGCTGACCTGGCGTGTTGTGCTGTTCAGTAAATTCTTTACTGCCTTGCTTGCTTTTTGAGCCACCTCTTTGACTCTTATTTGCGACTTCTAATTCAAAAAGACTAGAACTCACGCAACCGTGCTTTTCCAATTCTCCCCCCTCTAAAAAAGTTTTCTATGACTTACAAATTACTGAGTGCCTACCTACTTGTCTTCTCTCCTCTAAGACCTTTTCATGCGGTTAACTTCTTTCTCATGTATCTTCGCTTCCTTTGTACGTGATCGTGATCATTCCCTAAGTCTACAATGTTCTTTGGGATTCTCTCTCTGCCCCTCCCCTGCTCTCTCTCTCTCTCTCTCAAAATGAATAAAATAAACCTAAGTAAATGAATAAATAAACAAGCACCTGGGTGGCTCGTTTGGTTAAGCAGCTCTTGATTTCAGTTTAGGCAATGATTTCATGGTTCATGAGTTTGGGCCTTGTATCAGGTTCTGTGCTGGCAATGAGGACCCTGCTTGGGGTTCTCTCTATCTGCCCCTCCCCTGCTTTCTCTCTCTCTCTCTTTCTATCAAAATGAATAAAATAAACTTTAAAATAAGTAAATAAAAACAATGTTCTTTAGTTCTCTCTTATCTCAGATACCATCCCTTCAATTTGTGCCCCCGCAAGTCACACCACAAATTCACTCTTTGCGCTGACCCCCCCCCCCCAGCTTCTTGGAAGACTCCATGTATGTGCTTTCTTCTCCCTAACCCTCCAGCCCACTGCTTTTGCACCAGACATCTCATCATCTCCTGCACGGAGAGTCCCTCTGGCTTCCAAATTGGTCTCCAAATTTTTATCAGTCATTTCCAAAATATATTTCTACGGCACCCCCACAATACTTTTTAAAACAATGGATATTTCAGGTAACTTAACTGCGTAAAAACATTTCTCTGGCTTCTTATCATGTCTGAGGTAATACTGAAGCTTTTTCACGTCATATTCAAGGCCCTTTGAATTTTACACAGCAGATATTGGTGGCTCCCATTCTTGTTCATCCGGTGCCATTCCACTCTTCCTGAGAACACTACGGATGTTCACATCTCTGTGACACTCCATTTTGCCTCTGACCGAGGATGCCCCACTGACTTTCCTGACGGGGTACCTGATAAATTTCTGTAGTCTTTCAGATCAAGTTCAAACTTGAACACAGCTGTGAAAATATCCTGCAAATACCACAGAACACAATTCCTTATATTGTTTATGTAAAATGTCTTCTATTTAATAAAAACAATAAACAAAAATGAATATGAAGTTAGAAGCTGCCATATAACTGAAGATTACTAAATACTTACTGAGGACTTAATATATGTTGGGAACCCTTTACACATTGAGAATAGACAGTGAACAACAGTGGCAAAAATCTCAGACTTCATGGAAGTTATACACTAACTGGAAGGAGACAGAACAAATGTGATAAGCAATAGGTGGTGGGTTTGCTAGTGATATATACTAAGAGAAAGATGGTATGGAGGAAGATTAGACGTTTTGGTAGGAATGTATTTCCAATATTAGGTAGTGTGGCCATGAAGTGCCTTCCTGAGCGGAAGAGTAAAACTTCAAGGAAATAAAAAGTAGAGTATAAAGATAGAGAGAAGGGAGCACTCCAATCCAGGCCATGGGACTGGCCAGAGAGGGGAGCACACCTGGAACACTTAAAATAATAGCAAATAGAACCAGTGTGGTTGGAATTGAGGATATTTGGTGAATCAAGGTCAAAAAAGCAAAAAGGGCCAGATAATACAGGATTTTTAGGACACTGTAAGGACTTCAAAAGGCTTTTAATCCAGAAAACAGCTTCTGGTGATGACTGCATTTCAGAGACTACATTCACCCTCATGCCTTAAGTTCCTTAGGAGAGAAAACAATATATGATATCTCAATTTTAACATATTGTACATTAGGAATTTAGAATGTATCCTCCAGAGAAGAGAATAAAGGCAAGATAAATCCCGTGATTGCCCCAGCCTGTTGGCTAGAGAAAATTTACCAACTGTACACAACAAGGTGGTGCCTAAAAGGAATCCACAATTCCCCTGACTTGAGGAGAAATAGTTGAGATTAGTGTAGGTATGGGTCTGCAATTAACGTAGCCAAACACTGAGAAGGAGAACATTCTAAAAGCAGGAGAAAACTTCCCAGAGAAAGAATACTGGAGATCTGAATCTTCGGCTGACGTTTGATTAGTAGAAATAAATGTGAAGGAACCCCATGAGGCAGGGACTGAACATCAGAAAGGAGCATGTATATAGTCATTGGGAAACAGATCAAAGAGATGTGATCAGTGACAGACCTGATATATATTGGTATATGTAAAAGATGAAACAGCAGAGGAGAAAAAAAAATCACTCATTTCTCTTAGGCTAAAGTCTATACAAGGACAGGTGAAATTAACTAAAACTCAGGAAGAGAAACAACAAAAAGTTCTATTTGGAGTTTGTTAAGTTTCAGGTCTTGTAGGGCTGGTTCAGGACAGAACACACAACACACTCAACTCAACATTCTACCAGCTTCCCTTCATCTTCCCTTCATTCCTCAGCCTCTGAGTCTCAGCACCCTCCTTTTGTTCCTTTCAAATGTCTTTGGCCCTTCACATTTCTCTCTGCTGTGTGCAACCCTGTGGGGTTGGCTTTAGTTTGGGCTGCTTTTCTCTGGAAGAGAAGCCCTGTCTTCATGAATTTTGGTGAATAAAACGTTCTATCTCATAAAAATTGTCATTCAGTGTAATTTGTAAACTTTAAGCTGTCAATATTTACAACCAGTAAAGTATAGCTAAAAAAAGCACAGCTGAGATTTTCTTCTAAGCCACTTGCTAAATGTGCATTAGTTTTCCTTATGCGTATGATTAAAATTAAAGGCAAGATTTTGATTAGTATTCTAGAGGTTTCATGAAAATTGCATGAATTGGAATGTCTTCTAGTACAGAAGATTTCAAGGATAAAATGAAATTGCTTAGATGATTTTCATGCCCCTTAAATAACCACCCAGGTATGTTAAGAATTGCTATGTCATAAACTACTTTATTTCATAATCATTGTCCCAGAAGGTTATGAAATAGCACTGTGTGTCTTTTCTTTAGAAATTTTGGTACAGTAAAGACTATTATGAGTTTGGGCCTATAATGGTTGCAGAAAAATTATACTGGGAATCAAAATAAAGATGGGAGGAATGGGTTCAGTTGTGTCCCTCCCACAGAAGATACACTGAAGCCACTAACCCCAGTAACTCAGAATGTGACCTTATCTGGAAATACGGGCCACTGCAGATGCAATTGTGATGAGTTCGTATTGGAGTAGAGTGGGCACTTAATCCATTTGACTGGTGTATTCCTAAGAAGAGAGAGACTCACAGGGAGAAGATTGCTTTGAGGCAAGAGAGGCAGAGATTGAAATAAAGCATTTACAAATCCAAGAATTCCAAGATTGCCAATAAATTGCTAGAAACTAGGTAGAGGTGAAGAAAGATTGTGCCCTAGAGATGTCAGAAAGAACAAGGCTCTACCGATAGAATATGAGAACATAAATTTCTGTTGTTTTTAGCCACCAGTTTTGATATTCTCTTATGCACCCCTGGAAACAAATACAATGAGAGAACCAGTAATTGCTTGATAAATCAATTTATTATTAATGACAATTTTCTTTTTAAATTTTATAATTTAATTAAAACAGAGGGAAAAAAAGGAAATTTCAAATAGGAGACTCCCATGACTATTGTTTTAAAAATATTGATCATTGATCTCAGGTGTGGATTGTTCATGTAATACTATTTGATTGGAATTCTCTTTTGTTTTGAAAAGTTAGAATTTATTGATGGGTCCAGTTTTTTGGGGGGGGGGATTTTTTTTTCTTTTAATGAAAACATTATATAGAAAAGACGCAATTATATAGAAAATATTTATTTTGTAATATCACGGCATGTCTGAAATAGCTATAGTTTTAGCTACAGTAGGAGCTGGCTTTGATCTCTAATAACTAAAGTAGAAGTTTTAGTTTTTGAAGTTTTATGATTTTTCTTTGAGCTATTGGAAGTAGTGATCTGGGAAAGAATGGAGATAATGGATCAGAAAGTCATCAGGACTAGAACATCAGGCTTCCAAAAGCACTATGATGTTGATACAATCCAAAGAATAATGATAATATGAAAGTATAATAATAAGAGATATTTGTACTTTCTTTGGGTTTCCTAGCACCTGAATCTCTCCTATGCTTCGAGACTTCCTCAGATGGTTCCAGTTATTTTTAAATTCTGATATACTACATACCATAATAAAAGTAAAACTGTAGTGTTTTAATTACTTTTCAAAACATGATTTTAAAAGCACTTTGAGAGTGTTTATTATATCCGGGCTACAAAATTTTGCTAGGTGGGTAAAGGACTTTTGAATAGGAAGAATCATCAGGAAAGACAGCAAATAGGACTTTCCACCAAGCCTGTGGATAAAGAGAAAACATTCTTTTTATTAAATTTGAACTACAGATCAAGTCATTGCTAATACCCTTATGCTTTCTTGTTTTTTGATTTGTATCTAAATATATTCCCCTGTGACTGACCAGGTGTTCACAGTTGCCCATTTGTTACCCTTTGCTTGGTCTGGATTAGAGGCTTAAGAGGCTTCTCTCCTTCCTATAGGCTCTGAGCTCTGTTTAGCCCAAGTCTGAAGAAGCAGTAAGGATGGAGCGTGCCCCCCTATAAACTTATCCTGAGAATCAGCTAACCACAGTGCACACTTTCTCTCAGATCCTACTGGTTTCCCCCTGCTTGCCCAAGTTCCCTTCAAAAGTTTCTGCTGATCTTTGCTTACTTCTCTTTAGGCAGTGAAAGAAAAGGTTTCTCTGTTGGATTTTGAGACACTTGGCAGATTTCTGAGGTTTAAGCATTCTCCCCATTTAGGCAATGGGTTCCGTTCCGAATAAAGTCTTTCCTTAACTAAGTTTGGGTTTGCTTTGATTTGACATGACACAAGATCCCTTACCAAAAACTGGGCCTTGGTTAAAATCATCCACAGAGAAAAGCTGACTAGAATTGTTCTCAAATACTTATATAATCAGACTCTGCTTTAGAGTAAATTGCTACCATCTCGATTAGTTTTTTAAATTTTCCTCAAGCTTTTATATCTCATCCTGAATTATTTTGGTAGTTTCTCAACGGCCTTCTTCATTGTCTATCTAGATTCCTCTCTCTCCAGCTGCCATAAACCTGCTGGTAACATAGTCTTAAATACACATGCAGTCACCTCACTTCTTTATGAAGTGATATTCTGACTGATGATTGTTTATACATTCATTTTTAAAACTAAATAGTAAGCTGTGGAGTACAGAGAATCTGGCTAATGGTATTTATATTTCCAATGGCTGTCTCACTGTATGATCCTTTTGTGGTCAAGTGACAGCCTATGCCTGCATGAACACGAATTTCAGTATGACCCGTATGTTCGCAAATGATTATACAAGGAGTTGTATTTATTCGCAATTGTTTCTTTCTTATCTTTGAAAGAGCTTCTTTATTTCTATTGTTGTAGGGTCCCCTCCCTAAAAAAACAAACAAAACAAACAAACAAACAAACAAAAACAAACAAAAAAAACAAACACATGATCTAGGAATTCCACTTTGGCTATTTATCCAAAGCAACTGAAATCAGGATATCAAAGAGACACCTACATTCCCATGTTCATTGTAGCATGATTGTGCAACAGCAGCCACAGTAGCAAGATGTGGAAATAGAAGTGCCTTGATGGATGAATACAGAAAGAATATGGAGTATATACACACACTGGAATATTATTCCTCTTTTTTTAATGAAATCATGCCATTTGGGGGAACATGGGTGGTCCTGAAAGATATTATGGTCAATGCAATAAGCCAGACCTTAGAAATGCTTAGAAATGCTTAGAAAGATAAGCATTGTGTGGCCTCACTTATTTGGAGAATCTAAAGAGTCAAACTTACAGAAGCATAGGGTAGAATGGTGGTTCCAGGGGCTGGTGTTGGGGCAATGGGAACGTGATGGTCAGAAAGCACTGTTGTGGTCCTGCCTGATAAGCAAGTTCTGGAGACTTCCTGTGCAGGGTAGCAGAGTATCTATAGTCACCCAACTGTACAGCATACTTCCAATTTGCTAAGTGATTAGATCTTATGCTAAGTGTTCTTACCACACACATGCACACAAAATTATAATCGCAATAAATGATGAAGGGGGTGGGAGAAAATGGGAGGCAATAGATAGGTCTCTGATTTTGATAGCGGTGATGGTTTCCTGGGTGTGTACTTATCCCCAAACTCATCAAATTGTATACATTAAATGTGTACCGCTTTTGCATCTCAAACTCTATCTCAGTGAAATGGTTTTAAAAATAAAAAATAAGTGGGGTGCCTAGGTGGCTTGGTCGGTTAAGCGTCCAACTTCGGCTCAGGTCATGATCTCACGGTCCGTGGGTTCGAGCCCCGCGTCGGGCTCTGTGCTGACAGCTCAGAGCCTGGAGCCTGTTTCAGATTCTGTGTCTCCCTCTCTCTCTGCTCCTCCCCTGTTCATGCTCTGTCTCTCTCTGTCTCAAAAATAAATAAATGTTAAAAAAAATTAAAAATTTAAAAAAAATAAAAAAATAAGTTTGTATTGTTTTAAGCCCCTAGGTTAGTGATAATTTGTTGCAGCTGCCATAGGAAATGAATACAGGTGGTGTGGGGGTATTATAAATAGCCTGGGCTTTGGAATCCAACGGACCCAAGTATTGATTTTTTTTCTGTAACGATATACTTATTGTGCAATTTGGGATGAGTAACTTAATTCTGTTCAGTGCTGGATTCTTTCTCTGGATGTAATCATACTACTTCAGCAGGATTGGGTACAGATTTAATAAAATTACTTCTGGGAAAGCATAGAAAGTGATAATCTCAAGTATAGAAACTGTTCTTACCACACACCTGCTGCCATTTTTAAGCTTTTGCTCTTTGTCAGACTGTGTATATGTGCCTTACGTTCGTTATTACGTTAATTCTCCAGCAACACCTTTAAGTTGTCATCACACAAGAGAAAATAGGGTTCAGACAGGCTTAATTCCTTGGCCAGAATCATGTCACCAGGAGATGAGAGCCATAATTGAAACGTGAAAAAAATATGTCCATGTAAGTTTATCTACAGGAGAGGTAGGCCACACTGATCAGATTCTTTAAGGCTCATACTTGAAAGTACCCTCTTTCAAAGAAAACCACAAAGCAGAGTTATTTCTAGATGCCTAATGTATTCATTGTGTAACTGAGACATAGGTCATTGGAGTCACACTGCATTTGATCTTCTGTATAAGTAACATTTTCATTGTGGTCACAAATACTGGGTGTATATAGTGTGCGGTGTGTGTGTGTGTGTGTGTGTGTGCGCGCGCGTGTGTGTTACAGGGACAACCTACCAGATATACATTGGGTGTATGTAAAGAGTGAAAGGCAGAGGGGACAAAAATCACTGTTTTCATTCAGGTTAGATTCTGTATAAGGACAAGGTGAAAATCACTAAGATTCAAGGAGGAGAACACCAAAGAGCTCTTTGGTATCCGTTAAATTTCAGAAGTCTCTTACACACCCAGTGTGTAAGGTGGAGGGCCAAAAGGCCCATAACACACCCAACTCAACATTCTGCCAACTTCCTTTCCTCTCTGCTTCTTTCCTCAGCTTCTGAGTCTCAGCACCCTCTTTTTTGCTCCTTTCAAATATCTCCGGTCCCTTCACACCTCTCTCTGCTGTGTGCAACCCTATAGGGTTTGGGGATTGGCCTTTAGTTTGGGCTGATTTTCTCTGGAACAGAAGCCCTGTATCCATGAATTTTGGTGAGTAAAATGTTGCAGCAAAATATTGTCATTCAGCGTAATTTGTAAACTTTAAGTTGTCAATATTTACAACCATTGTACAGCTGAGATGATCTTTCCAGCCACTTGCTAAAGTGGCTTGCTCATTAGTTTTCCTTGTGAGTATGTTTTAAATGAAAGGCAAGATTTTGAATAGTATCCCAGTGATTTCATGCAGGTTGCATGAACTGGAAAGTCCTCTAGCAGAAAGCATTTCAAGGCTAAAATGAGATTGCTTAGATGATTTTCATGCCCCTTAAATAACCACCCAGGTATGTCATGAATTGCTATGTCATAAACTACTTTCTTCCATAATTATTGTCCCAGAAAGTTATGAAATAACCACTTGTCATTCTCTGGAAATGTTGAGATGGTAAAGAATATTATGAGTTTTGGCATATAATAGTTGCAGTAAAATTATACTGGGAATCAAAATAAAGATACGTGGAAAAAGTTCAGTGTGTCTCTCCCACCAACGATATACTGACATCCTTACCCCAGTAACTCAGAATGTGACCTTATTTGGAAATATGTGCTGCTATGGATGTAATTATTTGGGAGAAGTTCACACTAGAGTGGAGTGGGCACTAAATTTGACTGCTATCCATTTGACTGCTGTCTTTATAAGAAGATATGTATATATATATATATATATATATATAGAGAGAGAGAGAGAGAGAGAGAGAGAGAGAAGATAGATTTGAGATAAGAGAAACAGATTGAAATCATGAATTTACAAACCATGGAATTTTAGGATTGCCAGTAAGTTGCTAGAAAGTATGTAGAGTTGAGGAAAGATTTTGCCCTGTCAGAAAGAGCAAGTCTTTTCCAACAGTTCTATGAGAGCATAAATTTGTGTTGTTTTTAGCCACGAGTTTTGAAAATCTGTTATGGCAACCCATGGAACCAAATACAATGGGAGAACCAGTACATGCTTGATCAATCAATTTATTATGGGTGATGAGTTTTTAGACCAATTTTATAATGCAATTAACACAGAAAGAAAAAGGGAAATTTCAAAGAGTTCAGAGACTACCATTACTTTTGCTTTAAAAATATTGAACATTGATCTCAGGTCGTGTTGCTCTTGTAACACTATTTGATTGGACTTCTTTTTTATTTTGAAAAGCCAGAATTTACTGATGGCTCCATTATTTTTAAATTCTGATATACTACATACCATAATAAAAGTAAAACTGTAGTGTTTTAATTACTTTTCACATGATTTTAAAAGTACTTTGGGTGTATTCATTATACCCGGGCTACAAAATTTTGCTAGGTGGGTAAAGGACTTTTGAATAGGAAGAATCATCAGGAAAGACAGCAAATAGGACTTTCCACCAAGCCTGTGGATAAAGAGAAAACATTCTTTTTATTAAATTTGAACTACAGATCAAGTCATTGCTAATACCCTTATGCTTTCTTGTTTTTTGATTTGTATCTAAATATATTCCCCTGTGACTGACCAGGTGTTCACAGTTGCCCATTTGTTACCCTTTGCTTGGTCTGGATTAGAGGCTTAAGAGGCTTCTCTCCTTCCTATAGGCTCTGAGCTCTGTTTAGCCCAAGTCTGAAGAAGCAGTAAGGATGGAGCGTGCCCCCCTATAAACTTATCCTGAGAATCAGCTAACCACAGTGCACACTTTCTCTCAGATCCTACTGGTTTCCCCCTGCTTGCCCAAGTTCCCTTCAAAAGTTTCTGCTGATCTTTGCTTACTTCTCTTTAGGCAGTGAAAGAAAAGGTTTCTCTGTTGGATTTTGAGACACTTGGCAGATTTCTGAGGTTTAAGCATTCTCCCCATTTAGGCAATGGGTTCCGTTCCGAATAAAGTCTTTCCTTAACTAAGTTTGGGTTTGCTTTGATTTGACATGACACAAGATCCCTTACCAAAAACTGGGCCTTGGTTAAAATCATCCACAGAGAAAAGCTGACTAGAATTGTTCTCAAATACTTATATAATCAGACTCTGCTTTAGAGTAAATTGCTACCATCTCGATTAGTTTTTTAAATTTTCCTCAAGCTTTTATATCTCATCCTGAATTATTTTGGTAGTTTCTCAACGGCCTTCTTCATTGTCTATCTAGATTCCTCTCTCTCCAGCTGCTATAGACCTGCTGGTAAAATAGGCCCAAATACTTCTTTCTGAAATGATTTTCTGTGTGTGTTTTTACATCCATCTTTAAAACTAGATAATGAGCTGTGGAGTGCAGAGATTCTGGCTAATGGTATTTATATCTCTAATGGCTGTCTCACTGTTGCTCGTGATCTGGTCAATTAATAGCCCATGCCTGAATGAACATGAATTTCATTTCAAACCTTATTTTCTCAAATAATGACAGAAGGATTTGCATATATTTCCAATTGTTTCTTTCAATCTTTTAAAGAACTCCTTGATTTCCATATCTTCAAATTTACTATGCAAACTAATTACATACTAAGTAATTACATTTCTTGGTACTTTAGGGGGTTAAGGAATATTGAATCATTATTGAAAAATTGATTAAATGAATTTTTATCTTTTTTGTTCCCTAGTCACTTTTCAATCTGAATACTATGATTTCACACTTAACATAACCAGAGTATTTTTAACATTCCCTACTTAGACCAAGCAAAACATAGGCACACGGCAAAATTCCCTGAGGGAAAACACCACCACCACCACCACCACCACCACCACCACCACCAACAACAACAACCAAAGCCAAGAAACAGATGGGAAACAACAGAGCACTGTCTTTCTGAAAGGAATATTGCTGAGCACTTTTACTTGCTAATGCAATGTTGACAACTTCATCCATTTTTTTTAATCCTTCCTTGATTTAGTCTTTCATTCAACTTATCATCAAATCTGTTGATTGCCTTTACTAAGGGTCTCTTTCTCATATTTCATGCAGACTCTTTCTATCACCGACCTATTTCTGTCTCTCCGCCCTTCAGCATAACTATAGCCTACTCGTTTCATCCATGTTAATCTCTCCCAAACAATATTTTATTTAATTACTTAAATTTCTTTTAAGTTTATTTATTTATTTTGAGAGAGATGGACAGAGCTTGAGCAGGGGAGGGGCAGAGAGAGGGAGAGAGTGTGTTCGTACTGTCAGTGCAGTGCCAGACATGGGGCTTGAACTCACGAACCACGAGATCATGACTTGAACTGAAATCAAGAGTCAGTGGCTTAACCGACTGAGCCACCCAGGCACCCCATCTCCCAAAAGATATTTTAATATATCCTTCCTTGATCAAATATTATTCATCTATTACCTAATGGTTAGGGAGTCAAGTTCAGATTCTTTGCCCTATCTTCAATGGCAATAGGGAATTAAATTTGAATGAAAACCCCATGTGCACTTAATTATAATTCAAATCCTTGGGAACTATTTTTACTCTGAAATGTAGGGCAGTCTTATTTTTCCCCCAAAATATTGCTTAATTTTATGGTGAAATATTGAATCATTCATAGAATTCATAACATTCAATGTTGAGTTAGATAAAATTGACATTCTAAAAGCAAATTGGTAATATCTCCTTTCCTTCTTGTTGGCATTATATTCGACCAGTTGTCCCTATCCTATTGCTTGTCAGAATCCCCAAGGAAAAGTTTCAAACTTTATTGTGTTATGAATCTTATAAAAATATAGGTTCTGATTGTATAGGTCAGGTTCTGATTGTATAACTTTCTGACAATTGATACAGCTGCTATAAAGATTAAATTTTAGAAGAAAACGTTTTTTTTTTTAATTTTTTTTAACGTTTATTTATTTTTGAGACAGAGAGAGACAGAGCATGAACGGGGGAGGGGCAGAGAGAGAGGGAGACACAGAATCTCAAGCAGGCTCCAGGCTCTGAGCTGTCAGCACAGAGCCAGACACGGGGCTCGAACTCACGGACCATAAGATCGTGACCTGAGCTGAAGTCGGCTGCTTAACCGACAGAGCCACCCAGGCGCCCCAAGAAAACGTTTTAAACAATATTAGGCACAGATTTAGGGGCAGGGCAGCCTGCCACCTGCAATTATAACAATTCTGACCAAGGTCGTTTATGAAATGTGTTTTAATAGTTTCACCAATTCAATGAATTGGCTCAATAGCATCATAATGCCTGTTTTGTCCATGAGAAAATGAAGATTAGGAAAGATTAGGAATAGCTCAAGGTCATGAAACAGTAATTATCATAAGCAGGACGAAGATAATGGTGTTCCCATTCTCACATCCCAGCCCTTAACCATACCAGGACAGAAGATTTCTTTTGGAAACATGTTAGTAAATAACTTACATTTTAGGAGAGCCACACCAGCAACTGGGGCTGCTTTTGGTTTAATACCTGGCTTTTGTTTTTTCTTGTTTTCATGTCACCATTGATAGTTCTGAAGAATATAAAATGTTACTAGACCCAATTTACCTCTGGAATCATATCCTGGGATTACGGAGCAAAATTGAAAGGAGGTGGATAAGGAACTGGTAGGTCATTTATTGGAAGTATCCAAGGATATTGACGTGGCTGATTTAAATACCATCTCTAGATAGAAACAAAATAAAAGGACAATTGCAGAGAATTGAGACAATGACCGTGTAAACCTATTTCACAATAATTTTCATTAAAAACTTAGGTTGTTAATGTTGGTAGGAACTTATACATCATCTGCATGATTGTTTTTTTTTAAACTTGGGTTAGGCTTCCCTTTTTTAAATGTTTAGAAGAAGATAAAAATGATAAAACATTTACTTTTTACTGTTTGTTGACAATTTTGCCATTTCATAATACATGTGGGGCCATTGATTATAGCCAACCACTTACAAAAGGTTTCCATATTCTTTATAATATTACCTTCAAGCTCCTACTTCAAGCTTCCTACCCCCTTGAATATTCCAGGGAGAAGGAAAGTTACTAATCCAGGTCAGGTGGAGCTGCTACTTTGACTTTTGACTTACAATAAGCTTCCTCTCTCTTAGTAGTCCCATATTCTTTAATATTAACTCTGTTAATCCAAATGTTCCTCATCTCTCTTTCTAATTCTTATTTGGTGCCAATTGGCCAATTTTGGTGCCAATTTATCTATTTATTATATTACTAAGAATTTTTGAGACCTTATCTCACTGATATGACATGTCAAAATAATAAGGGATATCAATAGTACATTTTACTAAGAAAAATGTTAAGTAACTGAGGTTTTCTATCTTACTTAACATGGTCATTTAACTTAACCTAATGACTTTATCACTCTCCAAAAGAATCAGAGGGTGGAGACACCACTTCATACATGTTATTAGCAGCCTCTATGCTCCGTTAGGTATGTATTGTACTTAAAAGAATTACAATTTCAGCTCTTTTTCTGGCCAATGCAATTATTTGTCAGACAGAGATACTTAAGTATCAAGAGAATAGTTGGCTTCTTCAGGGTGGCCTTACAAGTTTCCATTTAATTGTTACTAGTTGCACAAGACTTGGGGTCTTTTACCAGTGTATCATAAATAAGTAAAATCAATGTGTACTTTAATCATTAATTATATGGAGATGATTCAGAGATGAGTATTGATTCTTCTCATAGAATAAATATTCACGAACAGAATACGTCTGTACAAAACCACATTATCAAGGGAATACTCACAAACCATGGAGGATACCTTCCATGTCTCTGCTAAAAAAAAAAAACAAATTAAAATGTTAATACATGCTTAATTATCAAGTTTACCAGTGAATGAAAGTGTCTTACCTCTTCAGATGAATCAGCTCCCTGGGAAAAAAGAAAAAATAATAATGAACACCTTCATTTTATAACTCCAAATTGAGTGTAAAAATGCACCAAGCTGCCATAATTATGATTAAACATAATGAAGACAAAGTCTTAGTTGCTGATACACTAAACTAGTTTTTGTTGTTGTTGTAGTTGTCTAATGACATCTTTAAAATGAATGAAGAGTAGGTTTTGTTATAGTTAATTTATTACATTCTAATATCAACTCACACTTGCCCAATTTTGTGTGTGTGTGTGAAAGGAAGAAATACCAGTCATGTATGAATGGTAGAGAAATTGAAAAGCTATACTTTGGACTTGTTTAAAACAATTTTTTTAACAGATATGTTTCATGTAGGTTAAGAGCTACTTATATGAAAATGTTTTATGTGATTATTAATAGAGTCTGGTATTATGTTTTTCTCTATTCTTGAATTTTTATTTTTCCAACTTCTGTCATTTTACAAAAAATAAATTTACTGTGATACCATACACAATCTTTTTGAAACATCCACTAGACTTTGTCGGATTAGTTGGAAAAGTATTATTATTTCTTGATGAATTTCTCTGTAACTAGACACAAAGAATACCAAAGCAAAAGGGACCATTAATTTGAAAAGAATAATAATAAAAAAAAAGAGGGAGGACAATGAGGAGGATATGAAGGAGAAGTAAGAGGAAGAAGAGAGGGAGGATGAGGGGAAGAACATAAGGAGGAGGCTGATGAAGAGGAAAAGAGAGAGGGGACTGAAGACGTTAGGAGGAAAAGGAGGAGGAGAAGGAAGTGAAAAAGGAGCAGGGGAATCAGGAGGGGTGTAGGTAGAGTAAGAAGACAAGGAGGAAAGGAGAGGGCTGAAGAGCAAAAGGGGAAGGAGGAGAAGGAGGAGGTTAGAAGACGGAGGAGGAAAGGGAGGAGGTAGAGGAAAAGGAAGAAGTGGAAGAAGAAGAAAGCTTCTAACAGGGCAGTTTTACCTGGTGACACACAAGTAAATGACAATACAGGCAGGAGCTCCTGAAATTTGTTTGGCCTAGACCTTATAATATTTAAATGTCTTTTATTAGCTTCTCAGTCCCACATCTTTATGAAGCTCTTTAAAAATTTTTATTTTTACATTAAATTGATTACATTTGAGTGTCCATGTTAGTTTAGTGTGTGTACTCAAGATTTATTGTAAATCCTTAATGAACATATTTAGATTGATTAAATGAAAATGCCCATATAAAAACTTTAAAATTGTTAAAGCCATGTTCAGGAAAATGCAAACATAGGTGAAAATACAATAAGGAGAATCCTTGGATAACTACTAAAAACATATTCTTCAAAATTCCCGGATATACTTACGATCATGGCAACCATGAGAGCCATGATAAAGGCAAAGACAAGGATCTTCATATTTGGCTGAGTCCTGTGAAAGCATATGTGAAAATCAGTAGCACATTCATTCCTATATTTATAATACTGGAAATGCAAAGACAATTGAAACACATTGCCTGACATTAGGGAACCTTAGAGACTGGTGGGGACCTTGATTAGTAAAGATAAGCACCATGATATGGAAATAGTAAGGGCTATGGAAACACTCAAAAGGGACATCTTGAACAGACCAAGAGGATGGGGGCATTAAAGTAAAGCAAAAGCGAAAATTGTGCTAGGCTATATAGGATAAGTAAGGAGAGGTGCTGGGAACCAGCCAAGGGACACAAACGAGAGAGAGGATTGCATGTTGGAAATGACATCACTCAGCATGTAAGGGGGACACTGATGGAAACAGACTGGCTTCTTAGATTGTTGTGAGATTATAGGGTCCACAGAATGACAGGAAGAGAGTTAAGGCAGTGTTTAAAGAAATGTTTAGAAGGAAAAAAGGCAAGCAACAGGGACTGATTTTATAACAGAGTGCAGGAAAATGAGCCAGGTTCCTGGCTTGAGAATGGTGTAGATGATGTGACCCTGGTATTAGAGCATGAATGATACCTGGCAGAGAAAAATCAATTTGAAAAGAAGTTTCAGGGAGAACATCTGTAGATACTTTGATAAATTGAATTTGTAAAAACGATATGCTTCTCCAAATTTTTTTCTTTAACCAAATTAATGCTATCTCAGATTATTTGGTATTGGTTTGTAATTCTCTCTATGCAAGTGAGCACAATTTTACTGCTGTTGAAAAAGAAAGAAAATAGATTACTTATTTCTGAATTGAAGACATATAAATAAAAACATTTTCAAACTATAAAATAAATAATAGGTATTGTCTTTTTTTTTTTTTTGAAGCCACCAGTTTAGGCAGAACAAATAGTAACAACTTATGTCTAGTGACGGAAGAGACTGTTTTTCTGCTAAATAACTCTAAATATTTAACATATGAAATAGAACTAAGGCTGATAGCATTTTCCATGTTCCTAACTGCTTATTTGGCCTTATTGGTTTAAACCAGAACTGTTACATTACATTAAACAAATTATAAAAATTAAATCTTCTTGGTGAAGTTTTTCTATCATCTACTAGTTAAACCAAATATTCAGTCATATGATACAATATAGGGTGTAACTTTTAGTGTTATTACTGGCATTTTGTTGAAAGTAGAGGATTGAGAGAAATTTGCAGAAGGCAGTCTTGCATAGATAGATAGATGATAGATAGATAATAGATACACAGAATGATAGATAATACATAGATAGAATGATAGATAGATGATAGATAGACAGAGGTGGGCCTTTGAAAAAATATTTCTCAAGGAACACAATGATACATAGTATAAACTTTTTTAAGCCAAATTATGATTAAAATGAAAATGAGTTAAATGAAAGAAATTATTAAATTAAATAGTCCTTTATGCCATGTTAATGATGCAGAAAAACAACTATTTTGAATGATGAAAAGAACAAAGAAAATGTTATGGACAATGAATTAATGCTGGGAATAAAGTAATATTTAAAAAAAGATGACTTAAACCTTTGAAATACACACATTTCCAAAGGAGAGCTGACAGTATTCAAGAATTCATTTTCTCATGAAATTTAAACTCCAACTTTAAGCTAAAGGTAAAAGTAATTATTAACAAAGTCAATGTCACATATTTAGTCAAAGAAATAAAAAGGCTTTTAGAAAATCCCACCAGCACAGGTGATGGACCATATCTCTTCTATTTTCCACATCATTCTCTTTATACAATCATTGCTGTCAATTCAGAGGCACTGAAATCCTGAACTCAAATTTAGATCCTCACATCAGGTTATTATGTCTTTCAATTGTTTCTTTATGACAAATTATCAGTCAGTAATATACATTTTATAAATGGTTTTCAACTGATTCTAGCAAACAAAGATAAAAATAAGACATCATATTTGATTGTACATGAATATATTACCTGATATCCAAGATAAGACTCAAGAGTCAGAGGCTGAAATTCTGAAGCCCTGAGAGATGATGTGCTTTTCCTGAGAACTGATTTAAATACACTAATCCTCCATGTGTTATTCTAAATCATGTCAAATATGAGATCATATTATAAAACTGAAAATAATGCTGAAAATCTGTCCCCATAGAAACCAAGATAAACAGAACACAGTGATTCACAATAGAAGGTTGTAAAGCAGATGGCCAGGAAACAAATGGATCCATTCAGTAAGAATCTCAGTGCTAGTCTAGGCATTTGTAAATAAGACAAAAGGAAAAGTTAGGCAAAAGAGTCAATCAAATGTAAAATGATGGAAATGGAAAAAACTTTCTTTGGAACACCATCTACCTTATTCCAACAAATATATGTCTGAAATAGAACTACTCAATGCCAAAAATGGTATCATTTAAAAATTTTTATCTGTCTAAAATGTGGTGGCAACTGTCATAATAAAATTAGTCTTCACTTATTTCAGTAGTTTGCTGCAATTTATTAAACTGTGCTTTTATTCTACTGACTTTGGAATATTTTAAATCTTAATGTGTATCCAAAATTTGGCAAAACTCACTAATCCACTAAGTGCTGTATGACAAAATAATTCTTATTTTCAAATCAAATGGCCATAGATGCTTAGTACCACAAATCTCACAGGTAACTGAAGCTATTTGTGGATTTAATTTATTTCCTCTGAATCTTTAAGGGTTCGTGTTTCTCTGTGAAAGCCATGTGTACATGATTACAGTAGATAGAAGGGAAGTTTCCTTTCACTTAATCTCTAGGTAAATTTGTATAACAATTCATGTCTTTTCTACTGGTTAAATAATTCACTGTAGTTAGAGCCGAATATGAGAAAATCACTTTAGGGTTTGTAGATTTTTTGTCCTAGTCCATTATTACTCA
The DNA here is from genome assembly GCF_046562875.1 of Panthera onca. NCBI lineage: Eukaryota > Metazoa > Chordata > Mammalia > Carnivora > Felidae > Panthera > Panthera onca. Next base: position 56,387,198 of record NC_138342.1, on the reverse strand, counting down.
AAATGTGATCAGAGGAACCATCAGAATCAGAATCACCTGAGAGTTTGTGGAAATGCAAGTTAATAGGCCTTCTTTCAAGACTGACTGCATCAGAAGCTTGGAGGCAATTATTTGTGTACCATAAAGTTTTAAAAACCAAATGATAGACTCATAAATGTATTATTTGTTTATAGTTATAGACTAGATACTATAAAGAAAATTTAAGTTTTAATTATTCTCAGGTGTTTTAAGAAAATATTCATTAGGTAAATCTTCTGTGCTATATTTGAGCCATCTATTAGAAATTGTTGTTATTCTCTGGGTAGTATACAAAACATTACAAATGTTTTATAAGGTGAAGAAAGAATTGTGATCAAATTCAATTTATTTTATATTCTTCATTGATTTCTAAGCCCTATAGATATAAGGTTTCTTCTCAAATGCAAAGCAAAACTAATCTTTAGTATATTCTCAATGGAAAAAAAAAGATATATAGGGTTTAGTAAGTATAAGTCTGATTTTTAATTTTTTTTAATGTTTACTCATTTCTGAGAGACAGAGAGAACAGAGCGTGAGCTGGGGAGGGGCAGAAAGAGAGGGAGACAGAATCCAAAGCAGGCTCCAGTATCTGAGCTGTTGGCACAGAAAGTGACACGGGGCTGGAACTCACTGATTGCAAGATCATGACCTGAGTTGAAGTCGGATGCTTAATTGACTGAGCTACCTAGGCACCCTGAAACAGGTCTGATTTTTAAAATAAGTCCTGCTTATTAATTTTGGAATTGTCATATGACTTCCTTCCTAAGTATTCTCTTTCTCTGTCCCTCCAAGTCTCACTTACTTTCTTCTTTCACTTAGGAAGAGAAGCATGGGGATTATGTGTGACAGTGGGAAATAAGAAGGTGGAATTTAAGCACTATAACCTTTTTGTATTTACTATGGTGCCGCCCTCGGGGACAGTAGTTCATTTTATAATATTGATGGGCCAGAACATGTCCTGATATTTTATAATTAAGTAAGACAGTTATCATTTCTTCTATAATCAATCACCATTCTGTTTGAAAATGTCAGGGTTTACATTTACAAAGGAAAAATAAATAAAGAGCTATTGCTATATCAAAATGTGACCTTCATTTGGAGGCATTATTATGTAAACAATGATGGGTATTTGTGGTGGTATTTTGCCGGATATATTTTCTCCCTCTCTTTCTTCTCCACATGTTATTTTTCGTCCTTATTCTTCATTTGTCTCACAATGAAAAAGTCTATGACAAAATCCATGATGTTTATTTATTTAACGTAAAAAACATTTTGTGCATATTCTCTTGTGAATCATGAAAATGAAGAGGGAATCCACAGTAGATTAGCAGATGTAGAGGAATGCATCAGTGGTCTGGAAGACAGGGTAATGGAAAACACCCAAACTAGACAGCAAAAAGCATAAAAAATTTTAATAAGTGAATATAGGTTAAGTGATCTCTTAGACAACATCAAAAAAAATGATCATTTGCATTATAAAGGTCTAAGAGGAAGACAAAGAGAAAGGGACAGAAAACTTTGTTATTTATCTATCTATCTATTTATTTATTTATTTATATTATTTGAAGAAATAATACCTCAAAACTTCTCCAACCTAGCGAAAGAAATGGACATCCAGGTTTAAATGCATAGAGAATTCTGGACAAGATGAACCCATAGAGGTCCACTCCAGGAAACACTAATTGAAATGTCAAAGATTAAAGATAAGAGAGAATTTTAAAGCACCAGAGAGAACCAAATGTCACATACAAAGGAAACCCTGTAAGTCTATTAAGTGATTTTTCAGCAGAAACTTTGTAGGCCAGAAAGGGATTATATGGTATATACAAAGTGTTGAAAGGAGAAACTCTATAACCAAGAATACTCAACCCTTCAAGGTTATCATTCACAACTGAAGGAGAGATAAAAAGTTTCCCAGAAAAACAAAAGGTAAAAGAGTTGGTCAACACTAAACTAGCCTTATAAGAAATGTTAAAGGGAGTTTTCTAATTGGAAAAGAAATGACCATAATTCGATGTAAGAAAATGTGGATAAAAAGATGTAAAATATGATAGCATATACATAAAAAGTAGAAAGTAAAAAAAAGAAGTTTTTTTTAGAATGTGTTTGAGCTTAAATGATCATCAACTTAATATAGACTGCTATCCATTCAGGATGGTGTTTATAATACTCATGGTTAACTGCAAAACCCCAAACTTATAAGAGATGCACAAAAAAAAGAGAGAAAAAAAACCTAAACATAACTACAGAAATCCATGAAGATTGAGAGCAAACGAGAGGGAAAGAATTGGTATATACACACACAGGTGCATGTATACATATGCATGCACACACATACGCACAAACACAAACAGGAATATTACACCGCCATAAAAAGAATTAGATGCTGACATTTACAGCAACATGTATGGACGTAGAGGGTATTATGGTATGTGAAATAAGTCTAATAGAGAAAAACAAATACCATATGATGTTACTATATGTAATCTCTGAAAACAAAAAAACAATAAATAAACATGCAAAAAAGGCAGATTCAAACCTATCAATTCAGAGAACAATCTGATTGTTTCCAGAGGGAAAGGGGTGGGAATGATGGACAATGGGGATTGCTAGTTACATGCTTCCAGTAATGGAATGAATGACCCATGGGAATAAAAGTCACAGCATAGGGAATATAGTCAATGGAATTATAGTAGCATTCTATGGCGACAGACGGTAGCTACGCTTGTGGCGAACACAGCATAACATGTAGAGGGGTGTATCTGTGTTGTACACCTGAAACTAATGTACCACTGTGTATCAAATATAATCAAATTTTAAAAAGAGAAATGGAAAAATTAGATCTTTTGTTCCTATAGCATTTATTATAGGATGTGTCCTTTTATCATAAGAGAAAAATTGTTTTTTAAAATAATTTCAGCACTATTTGCAGTGGCAGAAATATTGTCAGTTCATGGACTGTTGTATCTTCAGAGTCTTAGAATAATGTCAGGTATGTAGTACCTACTCTATGGATATTTGAATAAATAGATTTAAAAATGAAAGTAACGGGGCGCCTGGGTGGCGCAGTCGGTTAAGCGTCCGACTTCAGCCAGGTCACGATCTCGCGGTCCGTGAGTTCGAGCCCCGCGTCAGGCTCTGGGCTGATGGCTCGGAGCCTGGAGCCTGTTTCCGATTCTGTGTCTCCCTCTCTCTCTGCCCCTCCCCCGTTCATGCTCTGTCTCTCTCTGTCCCAAAAATAAATAAAAAACGTTGAAAAAAAAAATTTAAAAAAAAAAAAAAAAAAAAAAAAAATGAAAGTAGGCAGTACATGAATAGAAGAATTTTCAAAAACTTTTTGTTTATATTAATAAGCGTCTGAAAACTGTACATGTAAGTACATGGTAACCTTGTGACTTGGGTTATGATTATATAAAGTTTCTCTTAAAAAAACACTGGTAACCAGTCTGGGGTAAAAATATTAGATTGTCAAAGGCAGGGAGTCCATGTGAACTCTGAAATAAGTGTTTAAAATGATCCAGGATGAAGCCCAGGTGAATGGGAAAGTGTTGATGCCCAGTGGAAACAGGTGGGATGGAATGCTAAGGGGTAACCTCAAAACAAGATGATTCTTTGAAGTCCAGCAAAAAGTCCTCTTGATGTACTTGTTTCCCCTTCTCCAATATACATCACAAAGTGACTCTTTAGGCACAAATTGCAAGGCCATCAAGGCCTGTGCCCTGCCCTTTGAGCGCCTCCCAGCCCCTGCTGCTCTCAAGCCATGCTCAGCTCCCTGGAGTTCTCTCCTTACTCTGCACAGAAACCAGCCTCAGTGAAGTTGCTCTTTCTGTGCTCTTCCTCTGATGATTAGAATGTGAGCACCGTGAAGCCAGGATCTTTGTTTGGTTTTCTGTTGTACAATAACAACCAGAAAACATGTTTGGCATATCATATGTGCTCAATATTTGTTGGAAAACAGTCTAACCACCAATGGAGGGCCTTAAAATGTTTAGGTTCCCAGTGCCTGACTCACTGCTTATTGGGGTGATATTGTGGGCTCTCGTGTGGGCAGACAGGGACTGTGACTGCTGACTTGAGAATTTGGGTGAAAGTTGTTTAGAGTAGACACGTGGGAGCAGGAAGAAATCACAGAGATGTTATAGTGAGGACTAACCTGTGCTGAGGAACCACTGTAGTTGGGCCTATACACTGAAGCTTCTAAGGCATTAAGTCTACGAGGCACATGTAAGAGAGAAGGCCCTGTGAGTTTACAAAGTTACTCCAGTGCCGTCCACATGGCCTTAGTTAGTTGTTAGAGAACGGTTATTGTGGTAATAGTTGCCTGGTCTCTAAATATGAGGAATGGAAATAAAAACACCACACAGATAAAAATGCATCTGAAATTTTAATGTTTTGGCAAGAGATGTGGGGTTCTGTGACTCAGCCATCATGCTGCAGACTTCAGTTAATCGTCGATACAGTTAAAATGATACCGCAATCCAGATCTAGCATATCCAACATGAACCGAAAGGAGGAATACAAACAGTGTTACACAATCTTCCTTTGGCTCAGGAGTGTTGCCCTTTCAAGAAGCAGTCAACATATTGGTATGAGGTGATATGATAGATGAAGAAACTATATAGAAATGATTTTTCCAGTCAAGCCTATAAAGAGAAAATTCTAGATTAGCCATAAAATTTATATTCTAAAATATGCATATGTAATATGTGTACATTGTATGTGTACACATGTGTGCATAATACATATAAACATGCTAACCGGCATTCAGACAAGTAGAAATATAATTATTTACATTTAATAATAATTAATATTTATAAGTGCCAACAGAAAAGATTCTTAGCACGTATTATATATTCCAAATGAATAAATGATTGACAGATAATAGCCAGATTCTGCAATGGTTCTATTTACTGCCTGAAATAAGTGGGAAATATTTATATCTTTTAACACATTTGAAGGAATATTTTAATTTCCATCTACTGTTTTCAGCATAAAACACATTACTACTTCTTAAATGACTATGTCTTGACTTAATTTGAATCTATCTTTAAACACTTGTATTAAGCAAAATGTCCTTTGAATTTTTTTTTTAAATCTCTGTAAAAATAAATCCTTCATGCTTAATTTTATTAGATGCTTTTATGTATAGGTTTATTTTGTAAATCTTAACACTTAGGAAACTTCTTTATAAAGTTGTTTCTCTTTCTGAAGATAAAGTTGAGGATATGTGAGTCAGCATCTCATTTCTATCTATCAAGTCTCTCAATTAGTGGTATTCATGATAAGCTATTGCAAAATAGAAAATGAATGAATGAATGAATGAATGAATGACATCAAAGTGAATGTTCCTATTCAGAAAATACCACCACAGCCAAGCTTTTATCCATATCAATCATGTTTTTTTCTTCACATACAGTTATTTGGAAAAGTAGTCTAATCCCTTTTCATCATCAGGAGGACCAAACTGGTTCCGAGAGCCAAGCTGTGGACCAAAGCCATGAAAGGTAAAAACCACCCCTCCATGTCATCTCCAGCTGGCATGTGTGTGCAGCGTAGCCTCAGTCGTGGAGAGTTTCAGAGGCAGGACACTAGGGCTTGACTCCTGGGTTGGAATCCTGCCTCTTGCACTGATTACATGCACTGTGATCACGGGCATTTTTTAAACCTCCCTGTGCATTGTTTACACCACCTACAAATTGCTGTTAATGGTACTACCCTCAATGATGTGAGCATGACAGAGGGTTTAGAACTGTGGCTGACGCACGCTAAGCACTCAGTAAATATCAGGCTTTACCACAGGATTTGCCATTGCCCATTTTGCCATGTTGGCCACTTTATTATTTATTATTTTATTATGAACATATATGGGTTTTGACCAGGAATTTAAATTTGAAGATGTAACTTAAGAGAGTTGATACTAGAGTTCTCTTCACAAAAGAGAATTTTTTTGTTTTTGTTTTGTTTTCGCGTCTATATGAGATGATGGATACTTGCTAAATTTATTACAGCTATTTCACTTCCTTAATTTCAAGTGTTTTTATAAAATAAACTAATACATTCTATATCTTCTCATCTCAAGGAATGGCTGCCAGAATCAAGCAAAATATATACACCAGTGATTAGGAAATTAAAATTCAATACAATCCAAATCTTTATCACTATTGTTATGATTTTACATTGTTAAATTTAACTGTATGATTTTTAATTTTAACTGCTGGCCTAGGTTTTAAGTTAAATTGGATTTAATTTCTATGTGAGAATTTAGGATTTTTACTTATTTTATATCTTTATATGCTTTTTATCAGAAGGCCAGAAGGGGCACCTGGGTGGCTCAGTGGGTTAAGCCTCTGACTTCAGCTCAGGTCATGATCTCATGGCTCCTGAGTCTGAGCCCCTCATCAGGCTCTGTGCTGACAGCTCAGAGCCTGGAGCCTGCTTCAGATTGTGTGTTTCCCTCTCTACCCCTCCCCTGCTCATGCTCTGTCTCTCTCTCTCTCATTCTCAAAAATAAACATTAAAAATATTTTTAAAAAGGCCACGACATCTTACTTATTTAAAAATGAAACATACCAAAGTGAGAATGAATGGGTAAGTATTTTCCTTAAGGCGATTCCAAGGGTTCAGAGCTATCTGCTGTGGATGAACAGCCTGGAAATAGTGGGGGAAAGTGAACTTCTGTTGATACTGGTTGATTTTGACCTACAGAGAAATAAAATTATGAATCACTACTCACATAATCTCTGGCAGGGTGCAAAAGACAGACAGAGGCAAATGAACTCTAGCATTACCTATTTAGATAACTTATAAATTATTCTAAGTAGACCTGGCAAAAAGAGAGTGAAGTTACATAGAAATTACTGTAAACATATTTACATTATAATATTGAAAAAATCTGATGGGCATAGAGATCTGGCATATTGCCAGTCACATATTTTATGTACATAGAATCTTCCTGCTTTCAAGTTCTTTAAGCCTATTCCATAAGCCTTATTATAGGTTCTTGTATGGAATAAAGGTAGAATTAAAATAACTATGTCCCAGAGAATAATTTCCAGTGCTTATGAATGGGAAGCTATGTTTTGAATTGCAAAGGACCAAGTTTTGGGTAGATCCATGGCTATAATACACAATTCAGAAGAATGCTACTGGAATCATGTTGACAAAATATAAAGGGAAGTCTAAATACCAAAGAGAATTTCCTAAAATCAGACTGGTTTTCAGTTGGGAGGATTATGGTTGGAGATCACTGAAGGAAATCCTGCTTCTATTATAAAACCTCCAGAGGACATTTCGGCATTGTATAGGACAAAGATTAGAATAATACCTAATGCTGTTGGTGCATTTATTGTGTCCCTGGCATTCTCTTATGTAGTTTACATATATTACCCGAAATGATCTTCACAAAAGCCCCTCAGTCAACAGTTTATTTCTATGTTTACATTTCAGGTGACGGTAGTGTAGCTGACAGAGATTACGTACTTAAGAAATGTTACACACATAAAAACTGGTGCAGCTGGAGTTGGAATACAAATATCCTGACCCCTAGCCTGTGTCCTTTCACTGAGATACATGTGTCTCCAGCCACAATATTTGGTCTAAGAATGCCTGTGGTTCCAAAATAGTCTCCAAAAGACGTTAGTTTTGAGACATCAGGTCATGGCATCCTGTCCAAGAGAAGATGAAGCATAGTCACTGTACATGGGTTCCAGGGTAGGTCGTTTGGAAAAACCAAATATGATCCATTTTTGAGGTGTGCAACCGTTTCAAAGTCACTCAGATAATTGCTCAAAATCATTTTTCTTAGAGATCAATCCATACATAGCCACAAAAACAATGATTTCATATCCAGGATGGATACAGAAATATGTGACAGAAATATGATTTATGTTGAATGTGATGTAAAACATTTATTTGGAATGAAATTATTTGTTATGACTTATTTGGAATAAACTATAATTCGTGTGAAGGAAAAGTATAAGTTTATTAAAAGTTACCAGCTGTTTCAGGTAATTCTTTTCTTCATCATTCAGCTGAACTTCCTATTAAGAACCAAAAGCAACTTTGGTTATAAAAGTACAAAGGAAATCACTACCCGAGAAATTAAATGTATTTCATTTCAGGAAACATCGCTTACCTCAGGGGACCCCTCAGTGGATTCCTTAGGGAAAGAAAGTACAAAGCAGCTTCACTTGGGTGACACAATTGTATTTGCGTCCAGCTACTTACGGCAGAGGAGCTAGGGCTGATGGAACACCTGAGAGCCAAGCCACTGTTTTCAAATCACAGTCCTAATTTGTGATGTCAGATTTAACCAGGAGCCAAAACACCGAAACTTTCACTGTGAGAGCCACACTGTGTGTTAACATACTAACACATTGCTGAAGGATGTTTTCTTACAGTCTCCTCCATGTGTATCCAAACAAGGAAGAACGACCACCAAGAGGAGCAGACAACTCAGCGAGCACACAGAGCTGGTGAGGTGTGAGGGAAATGAGAGCCTGCAGGTCATTTCTGGAAGTGGCATGGGCTCTCAGTACGAGATCAGACGTGAAAGGACAGGAACGGTTCCTAGTATGACTCCTAGGGCTCTGATGAGGAAGACCTCTGTCCGGGCCACAGGCCACAGGACACCGGGCCACATCCAGGCTTCACCACCTTGCAGCAACCTTCCCATGGTGCTCCCCACCCAGCTCTTTCTGTCACAAGAGGTACTTGTGTACCACTCACCTACACAGCTCTAATGACCCACTCTGCTATTCAATCTCCTAAACCATGTGGGGAGAGGAAAACCATGGGGAAAGCAATTTACAGACTCTTTTGTTCCTATGGGCTCTTGTTAAAAAGTGACATTGTGTGTCAACTATACTTCAATAAATATCTTTCAATTTCTTAAAAAAAAAAAAAAAAGTGACGTTTCCGAAGAGTCAGAAGGAAAGTGCGTATTTATCTGAGAAGTTACACTAGAACAGTTAATCTTGGCTAAGTAATACTTAGTACCATACCCCCAAGTAACTTTGAGTTGAGCATTTTTGTCACACGCTTTTTCTTTATCTTTGTTGTATATTTTTATTACAACATTATTATTTTTATTGTATTGTATTATTTTTATTGTTGTATATATTTTATTTGTTAAAAAGTTGGCAGCTTCTCATTTCTGTGAGATAACATACGAGCTGAAAATGTGCTGTCCTGGAGAGACCAGTTGTTTCTTTATTTTAAAAGAAAGCAGCTTAGAAAGTGAGCTGCTAAAAGTCTTCTTAAGAAATTAAAACGATGAGTAAAAGCAACCAAACTCTAAAGACCACGAGAGCGGAGTCTGCAGCATTGCCATGTTGTTTGAATTGCCAGTAGAGATAGGCAAGTGTATGTCACCAACATGACCGTTACTGTGACAGGCAAAAATAAGCAATAACCCAAGAAAAAAAAATGAGGCTTTCAAAAAATTGTAAAAATCAGTCCGATTTTTAAAAGTAGTGTAAAAGACAGAAAATATAATTAGATGTAAATGAAAATGTCGGATGGAGAGAATTGAGAACAATTATAGGAAATACAATCCAGGGGCCAAAGAAAAATTGCATTTCTTAGGCAATTAAAATGATGATTTTTCTGTTTATTACGAGACCAAATTTGCAGGCATGCCACTTCTTCTCATTAACTTTTTAAACCCGATGTAGCAGTATATAAATAAAAACAGCTTACCATATCAACAATCTTCCCTGAAGTTTCCTTAAAGAAAGCAGAGAAAAGTGAAACCCATTTCATTCCATCGGGTATACAGAATTTCCTTTGGAATACAACAAGAAAACCAACGTTCCATAAAGAAAGAAGAATAATGCATTCATTTCCATTCTTTGAGTTGTATCTGAGTTCCCCAACCGGGAAACACCCTGATTGTGTTGTATCAGAATGCAAACTCCAGGTGGAATATGATTCCCTTCTTTTAGTTGTTGTATCTCCAAGCCCTAGAGTCATGTAAGGAACATAGTACTTGAGAAATACATATTTCTGAAATAAATATCTACTTGAATTTAATGACTTCTAGTATGAAGTGTGCGTTTAAATGTGTGTGTTTGTTGCAAAGTACAGTAAGTGGGTGTTTGCATAGAGAAGCATTTCTTCAAATCTGTGTTTTGGGTGGCTTTTATGTAAAATTTCTACTAGAATAAATTTCAGGAAAAATATTTGCTCAGCATTTGCTTACATGAGCAAAGATAGTCACAATAAATGAAAAAGTCAGGATTTTGTAAAAATCAAAACCACAAAATGCTGAGATCACCTCTCCTCATGGGACACATGGATTTTAGTTCATGATTTGAGTCTTGTGCTTCTTAAAGCAAGGTACATGCCATGTATTTTATAACCATTATGACATTTGAAAGTAACTTTAAAAGTTGATTTAATTTTAGTGGTTCTGACTCACCTCCTGGGAGACGCTGGTAGATTCCTTGAAGAAGAAAGAAAGAAACAATGCATTTCAGTTATGTATTTGTATAAATGTCATTTTGCCTCAAGCAGCTTCCCACTTTCTCATAAAGGAAATACAAGGAGCCAAAGTAGCCCTAGCCTTAGGTGGTATCAGGGTGTCTTTAGGCATTTAGCTTATGCAGCATTGGTAGGAAGATATTTGGAAATTAGAACTTGATGTATGAAGTTGAGTCCTTACCCCAAGTCGGATGCCTCTCAGCCATTTTGTCAAATTGAGGATGGGCACCAGGACTCCTGGAGTCACATTATTATTCAGTGACCTCTAGCAAAGGAAATGGTGTTGAACATTTTTGCTCGGTCCCTTAGCACACAAATCTGATCTTGCTCACTTTGACTATGTAGGGTTTTAGTCTGCTCCCCTAAATGTTTGTGATCATTGCCACAATTTATGTCTTCTTTTTCTGTAATTCCCTAACCAACTTGATGCATGCAAAATAGAAATTGAGAATCAAGACTGTCTTGTACAGACCTTAATCTCTGTTTCCGGATGCCATGTTTCTGTCCTCACAGGAAAGCCCCTCACCTCACTGGAGGACAGGTACTCTTTTTCCTATATAGAAACAAACATAAGTTTCAATTGTATGGTCCAATGAAATGACTATCATGTGGAAATACCGTTTCCTTTTTAGGAGGACTTTAGTTGAATTGGGCTTCCTTTGCCAAAGTCTCATGGTTTCCTACATAGTAATACACAAATAACTCTGTACATGAAAGAAATTATTGTTCTAACTTAACGTATTTTTATATTTAGGAGCTGCTTGAAGTGTTGCATTGTAGATATTAAAGTTGCCATAGTTTTTTAACGTACGATATTATCGGTGGAAATTAGACAATAGTACATGAGGAAATACTACAGTAATTTAACATAATTATGGGTTCTCAGGTAGGAAATATACACTTAGTTTGAAGATCAATGCTAAATATATAATATTGGGCAGGTGTTCTCTATCAGAGGCAAGTCCTAAAGATGAAAGCATTTTCTTGATATACATCACTGACATAAAATTCCAACCATGGCAGAAGCACTTGTGTATTAGTCACCTGCTAGTGACTGCAGTTCATGATTAGGTGAGCAAAAGTGTAGAGGAGAAGGAATGACTGAGGCCACCTACAGAATCAAAAAAAGGGAAGAAGGTGGTTAAGACTAGTGAAGTCTATGGGAAAAGGAACTGTTGTCCCATGTAAAATTGATCACTGAAGTAGCTTGCTTCTCTTTGCCTGCATTGAATTTATTAGCATTTGCAATTGTCTATCTCCTCTTGACTATTGAATTGGCTTTAATGTTAAGAAGACATCAAGTCTCATCAAGTAAATGAGGCAAGAAAGATTCTGAGTGCCTTAAGTAGATGGTGGTCTTCTGAGATGTAAATTGAGGGTAAGAGGAGGGGTTGGTATGGAGTTTCTTAGGCTTTGCAGAGTAAAGGAGTAATTGGAAATTCTCTTTAAGTGACAATTACATAACACTGACATATTATATGTACATAGCTATTTTTATTTACTCTAAGATCACTGAAGGTTTTTCCTATGTAAACTGGTAAATTTCACGTGATATTGACATATGACTTCACATAGCTTCCTTGTTTTACCCAGAATGAATGCTATGGAAACAAGCTGACTCTCATCCTATTTCAGGTGGGGTCACTGCTTTCTTTGTTGGTTAATAGCTCAAATCCACATAATCTATGGATTTTGCTTCCCAAATCTGCCATCTTCTGGACACAAGAGTTTTTCCGCCCAAACGAAGAAACATTTTGACCTTTAGGTTGTTCCTTAGGCATGTGGCATTCAAACCAAGGTACTAAAGCTTACTTCCCCTCATGGTGGTGATGGTATCTTTAACCTCCATGGGTCACCTAAGCAAATCATTCCCATTCAAGAAATAGGAAGCACAGAGAGGGAGGTGATTTCCCTAAAGTCTCATATCTTGTTCATGGCAGGTCTGGCACTCTTTTCCAGGACTTCTGACTCCACATCTCACATCGTTTACAGTTAAGTGCCCTCTCCTATGGTCAGTTTCCTGCTCTGCCACTTAGTCCTTGTGTTTGACAAAGTCCTTTAGCCAAAGATGATTTATGAATGCAAGTGGCGATGTGAACTGGACTGTTGACAAATGATTTCATGTCTTTCATTTCAGTTCACTTAGTACAATGGAGATGATATTCTCTTGGTCTGCCTCCTTCAAAGACAACTGCCAGATTCAAGTAAAATGACCTAGAAATGAATACTTAGGACAGTTCAACTTATTCATACTCAAAATTGGTATTACTAATGCTATATTTATAGCATTTTGAGTATATGATTTGTGACTTCATTTCTGACCTAAAGAATTACATTTAAGTTTGTTGCACTTTCTACATTTAAAGGGATTGACGCCTTGTTTCTCTCCTGTTAATTTTTTTTCTTTTACAAGAATGTCAGAAACCAACAAACAAAAAGTAGAACTCACCAGAAGGGGAAATAGATGATAGCCATTTGTCTTAATGTGATTCCATGGGTTCCTAACACTGTGCTGTTGATGATAAGCCTCAAGATACTGGGGAAGATTCCATGCCTGATAAAACTGGTTGATTTTGCTCTGTAAGAAAAGAAATATGCCAGTATTTAACATCAGAATGGAATCTTTTCTATGGGCCAGAGCTTATATGGACAAGACAAAGTGAATTAAAACTTGATTTAGATAAAATCTCAGTGATGCCAAACTGATCAAAGACATTTCTAACCCAAAATTGACTGTTACAGATATTTACTATCTCCATTCATGGAGTGAACTTCAGTGCTTGCTTCTGTAGCACATACACTAAAATTGGAAGGATACAGGGAAGATTGGCTTGGCCCTTGCACAAGGATGACATAGACTGAACCTCAGAATTAAAGATGCAGTCTAGCTACTTGAACGCTTCCACATGGAAATAACTGAATGTACAAAAGGAACAGAAAGTATAAGAAATGGAGTGGAGAATCGTTTAAAAAATCAAACAAAACCACCGTCTGAGTTTTCATTTCTGTTTCCATAGCTGGTTAAGAAAGCCTGGTTCTCATGTCACGGAACACTCACCTTCTATTCCCATGGCCCTGGGCTGGTCCTATGCCTGTTATGAAGTTACCCTTTAGTGAACTGATGATATATGTGGAGTGATTTGGATCCTACAGGTCACATTTGTCTAGCTGAACAAATTCTACCTTGATTTGGCTTTGGGTGTTTGCCCATATGTTAGTGTAGAAATTGAATGTGAAATCACTTAATTCTTAGAAAGATTCACTTCATACTGATGATAAGAAAATCAGTATGTAAAAATCAACGTGTCTTTAGAATTGCATGTGGATAAGTGTCAGATGGACACATGATTATGACAAGGATGATAGAAGGAATGTTATTAGAAATATCTAGAAAGACTGGTAGAGCTATTAGAATGTTCTAAGAATAAATGGTTTCATTTGGGAGATCTCGCTTTTAAATGCTCAATGGGAAGCAGTTCCTGTTAGAATGCATTTAGAGCATATTTTTCCTATGTGTATAAATTCAATAGCAATTGGGACCTTTGGTGCACATTTTTGTGTTTTGAGGATTCTGTTAAATAGTTTACATATCTAACTCCGGAGAGGGGTTACCAGATCTCTTACAGTCGGGGTAATAATAGTTAAAAGCTTTTTACCTTAACATATCAGGTTTTGCTACTTGAAAGAGAAGTTCAGTGAGCAGTTATGTACTTTGAGACCACAGTGATAGATCACTTAAATTTAAGAAGACTCTTCTTGAGGCTTGTAACTCTTCCTAATTTATTGGGTCATACATTTTACTGAAAACTTCTGTTTGTTAAGATAATCTTTACATATCCTGATCACAACAATTGAACAAAGTAATTTTTAACACAAATTTGGTGTGAACTATGTCATAGGGAACATCCAATAAGTGATCATCTGGGAGAGAAAAGAGTTGTCAAACAGATTCTTTCACTGGAAGTAATTAATTATCTGAGAAATTACCAGTTGATTGAGGTAGACCTTTTCTTCCTCAGGCAGCTCAATTGTCTATCAAAAAATAAAGCACATATTAGACAAAGATAAGCAAAACCCCAATTCATAATGTTAAGTTAATTTTTAAAAATAATGATTACTTACATCAGTAGGGACATCACCAGTTTCCTAGTGTGACAAATAAAGAAATAGCTTATTTAAATGACATAGCAGTAGTTGTCTCTAAACAATATGATAGAAAGGGAGGGGCAATAACTGAATAGCCAGAGTCCAAGCTACTAGCCTGAGAAATCAAGTATATATTAGCAATTAAGTAAGTTAAACTATTAATTTTCACAACTGTCTCTCTCATTTTGCGCCACTATAAAACCATGACTCTAAATATGTCTTATTTCAAAAACATTATCAATCTTAAGTTGGCAATTTTACATGCTGCCACTGTAGACAGGTGTCCCAAAATAGCAAAATAGACCAGGTGGGCTGTGTGGGAAATGAGGCCTTGTGGCTCTTTGTGGAAATGACAGTCATGGCCTGAGACTCTCAGTTTGCATCTGGAATGTGGACGTGGACAAAAGATCAAGCAAGTTTCCCAAGTCACAAGCTGGGAAGAATCCAGGCAGTGCCCAAGGCACAATGGTCTGGACCGTGACCCATGAAGATGTTTCCTGCTCCTTTGGAACACTCTCACACTGTGACTTTTGCTACCATAGAAGGTGTTTCTTGTACTGGTGACCTACACATGTCTTCGCTCCAACGCTCAACTCAAGCTCCTTAAAAGTGGTTCCCAAAGCTTAATGTGATCCATATCACATAGTGGCCTGCCTGAAATGCAGATTGCCTAGTTGCAACTCAAACTTTCTGGTTCAGTATGTGTGAGGTAGGGCCGATGACTTTGTGTTTCTCATAATTTCTCAGGTGCTTCTGATATTACTTACATCGTGACAATCTGTATGAACTGCTTCTCTAAAGAATCCTGAGAAGTTTTCGGAAGTGAAACCACAGTGAAGGCAATTGGCAAGCTCTTGATTTGGCACAGGGTTGATTTAAAATGCAGTTTCTTATGGATTCATATACGTATTTTCAGAGGATCAGGGTAGAACAAACAATTCTTCTCAGGAAGATTGTCAATTGCAGTCACCAAAGATATTTTTAGAACTTTTCCATTACATCCTTTAAATGTTTAGACGTGGATTTGCTAAGGATTATCAAAGTACTGACTAACAGGAAAGCTGCCATTTCTTGAAATTGCTCTTTGGCTTTAACATAAACAGGATCTTACCTCACTAGAGGAACTGGTGGCAGATTCCTGAGAAGTGAAAAGATAATATAATAATACAAATCTGGCACAAAAGAAATTGAATCTTCAACGTTATTTTTGAATATCAGTAGTTACTTTATATGTGCTTCGTAGTAATTACCTACTTGATGATTAGTAGGAAACATCAAAATGTATTGAAATAGAACACTTAAATCGATTTTTAGAGATAATTATTGCAAATGACCTTGGTAAACCAATGGGAAGACAACAATATACTTTATATATGCTCCTCATGCTTTTATTTTAATATGTACTTATTTTAATGTATATTAGAAAGTATATAACCAAGTGAATCAAACCAGTGACTAGGGTAGACTTGATAGAGACTTTCAATTAAAAGCAAATTTAGTTACTACTAAAAGGGTAAATTTTTGAGAAACTATAAATATCAGCCTAACTCATTAAAACACAAAAGGACCAGGTCAAGGACTGTATTTCTCCTGGCAACTAACTGCGGAGGAATTTACTGGATATGTTGATTCATGCGCAAATAAAAATTCAATTAATTAGTCCTCAAATTAGGACAAGTGCATGGTTTTGCCTTGTTTTTCCAATATTCTTGATATAGAATATATTTGTCATCTCTGCTAACGTGTAACTTTACTCAAAGCAATTTTATACTAAACGATATGATGAGATTTGAAATCAAGATTATTATCTTAATGGGAATGCAGCGAGTGTCCTCCTTGAGAGCAGCCAAAATCAGGGCTGATCTAATCTTGATTCAAGAGAGAGTTGCTTCTCCATCATCTCTATATCGAATTTTTTGGCAGAAAGTGATGCTTATAAAATATAATGGTCATGAGGTCCGGAATTGGGACGGAGAAGGGAACGTGATGGACCATATATAAGAACCCCTGTAGAGAAATGGCATTTTGAAAACTTGGGTCACAAATGGAACACAAATGCTTCCCTGGAATCCTTTTCACATAGTTTCACAACAAATAAGACCATGAAAACATCACCCATTTCACACTCAGAGGTGAACAAACACTACTTATATGAGCAAAAGCAAAAAGAACATAATTGTTAGAAAAGATACCATATTCATCAAGCAAAAAGATATGAATGAATAACTTTTACCTGATTGGTTTGGATGACCACATTATTGTCCTGCCTATATTTCTGCAAAAAAAATACATACTGTTTATTTCAGAGCCTATGTGAAAATGAAAAAGTACTTGAAATGTATTTAATGACAAGAGTTCTGACTTACTTCTTCAGGGAGGATGGCAGAGTCCTTAGCAAAAGAAATTGATAATGAATTTTTATTCCTTAATTATGGAATTTTTACTTATCCTCCCTAAGAAAGTACCCTTTCACATACATTATCCAGGATGTCAAGATAAAATATTAGTCTTTGACAGAATTAAAAAGTGAATTTGACCTAATTTTTTTTCTCCTTAGATACCTAGCTCATTATGTTTTAGTTAAGTAACTTATACTGCACTCTTGTATTATAAGATTGCACAACTATAACATTTTTGCAAATACCGACAGCAGGGAAGAAACAATTTATTACTCCTCTGCATAGAACACTTTCCCTTCTTTCTTTCTCTCTTTCTTTCTCTCCCTCTCTTTCTGCCTTCCTTCCTCCCTTTTTGTTCTTTTCTCTCCTTTCTTTTTCTCTCTTTCTTTCCTTTTATTTTTCTTTCTTTCTTTCTTTCTTTCTTTCTTTCTTTCTCTTTTTGAAACGGAATACAAAGCAAGGGAGCACGGTAATTCTTTGAGTGACTTTAAAGAAGTTTTGTGCACATGTTGTGTATCCCTGGGCAACAAGAAAATTAAGAAATTAGCACTTAATGTGGATTCAAATGTGCAGGAGTCTCCTACTCCAGAAGAGGATAAAATAGATCCTGTCATTGCGTTCACGACATGCAAAATGCTCACTGTTCTTCCTGTGCTGTTATTACTATTATTGGATAGTGGCTTGAGAAATAAATGAAAAAAAAGGTATAAATCTCATCCTAGTATAAGTGGAAGCACAGAGTTTGGTTTACTCTTTTCAAATTTTGTAGCAATGACTACACTTCTTGTTTTTCAGGATTCCGTAGCTCTAGTGTTATTGATCACAAAAATGAAGATAATTAACCCAGTACATGCTATGTGCTACTAGGTGCCAGGAATTGTCTTCACAATAATGCGCCTTACCTCACTGGAGGAGAGCTGCTTTAGCTCCTATATAAATAACAAAAACAAACAGAAATTTAACTTTTATGGCTTATTTAAAATGCCAAGGTGATTCTCTGCCTCTACTGTTCAATAGCAATGATTAAAACAATTTCTTTGTAACCTAGGGAAATAGGGAATAGAAATCAGGCCTCCTTCAAAATATTGTTCCAAATACAATCAGTAAACAATGATACTGTTACTTATAAGTTGCCAGGACAACTGTGACAGTCCTTTTGAATATCCTGATCTAGCACTGGCTAGTGGCACCTCCCAAACTGTAGCCTAGTAACCTTGTGAATTAAGAGGTATGATTAAGGCCAATGACTCTGTAGAAAGAAAAGCAGGAGGGTGATTATGTCTAGTGGAGTTTAAGAGCAAAGAGGTCATTGATGCTATACAGTATTGATAACTGAAGCCTTTTTGTTGTTTTTTGAAGTAACTTGTTCTTATCAGAAATAAGTCTCACTTTAGATTTATTCTTAAATTGGCTACAAATGGAAGAAGGCACATATCCCTGTCTGCATGTGTCTCCTGGATGTGGGGACACACGTTAGGGCAAAGGTTCTGAGCACCACAAGGAAACTTGCCCTTGTCGCACAGTTTGATGTTGGGGTGGGAGGGAAGTGGGCATGTGAGTTCCCCCAAGAACAGTGTGGGAATAATGCTGATAGACCGGCATGATATATACTAAAATACATACGTAAACATGTGTATGTATATCTGTGTTTGTGAAGCTCTTTCACATGCTTTATCTCTGATATACTCATTATTTTGTGACATGAATGTTACTATTGTATTCTCGCTAGGTCATTGGGTGAATAATTTACAAAGTTTCCACTCAAATCCAGAGCTACAAATTGTCCCCTGTCACTGGTCCTTGTTTTGTATTTTAACATCATGATTTCTCAACTGCTTGTATCAAGAATGGTGAAATTCTGTCATTTCATTGACAGCTGACTGTCGAATTCCAAATTGTAGTGGTGGGACCTGCTTACAATTCGAGAGACATGCCAGGGAGTGGAGAAAGCTCCTCCGGAAAATTCTATCAATTAGCCAACATAGGATGCAGGGGAATTTATGCCTCCCTCCCTATGGCGATAGCTTCCTTGTCATTATCGCGAAATCACTTCATAAAGGTTTGTTTTTCTTCACAGTCCGCATAATGCAGGCCCGTACTATCCTTGGTCATACATTAAAGGGTTACATCCTTAGCCTCTCTTCCATTGCTGCCCACATCTGCATCTTCTGCGTGTAGTAAAAAGGTCACTCTGATGTATCTAAGTAAGAAAGGATCCCATTATATGTCCCATTATCCTTACTTACATGCTTTGCCAGAGCCACAGCCAAAAGGCAGGTAAAGAGGAGGAACTTCATGGTTACTCGGGGCTGCAAAAACATACATGGAAGACCAAGAAAAGATTTCAGCTTCTACAAATTACATTCTCTGACATTTCATGTTCTATTATTATCTTTACACCAGGTAATGGAGAAAGGGCACTGAAGAGGACTAAAAGTAGATGCTTTTAAGGAGCTCGTGAATATGAATGTATCAGTTTATTTTGGAAGAGCCATTTATGTCGTTCTCAATCAACAAGACATAATGTAATGCCATACTTGCTGAAATGTGGAAGGTTCATTCAGATATAGTCAGTTCAAGGGATTATTCTCACTGACAGGCCTTTTGTGAAGATCAACTATCAGAAACACAAAGCACAAGGGGCACTCTTTTAAATCAGATACAGGTGAGGCAAAATGCAGCCTGGCTCCCTCCTAAGAAGTAGCAGGTGGCAGTGATTGGGTTAGACATCAGGTGTCCTCCTAGTTCCAGCTTGACCCTGGACTTGGCTGCTGAAGTGTTCGCTAGCCTGGGACAACACTAGGTGTCATTGACCGCATTCAACAAATGGGACTATGACTCTAAGTTTGCCTCTAGCCAGCTCACTCTCTAATTCTATGGCTACAAACAAATCCATGAGGTATTTGACCGATTCGAGTTTTTTCCCTGTGATTAAGTGAATAAGCAAAGATTAAAATAAGGTTATTCTAGTGTATTTTCCATATATTTTACTTATCATAGTTTGCATATTTAAAATCTACTTTGAAGAGTAATTTTAATGTTTACCCAAACAACTTCAAAATGTCTGTGACCCATACTTATGTGAATGAAGACGGCATATATGTACATGTACTAAATTATCTGTCTTAATCCTGGATTGTATAATATTAAAATAATTCCAAGTCTATAATATAAAACCTCTCAGCTTTACACTGAGTAGTAATGGCATAGAGTTGATGTGATATTTTTCTCTTCTAAACAAAAATAATGTTTCATCCATACGGTATGCAGAAGACATATTTCACATTGCCAAAGGATTATTTAAAATTGTAAGGGATATTTCATTGCTTTTGATGAAATAAGTGCATTTTATATATCTGTTTGCATATCATTCTTACTTAGAGATAGTATTTCACATAGGTGAAAGAAATGAAACGTGTAAAACTGCGAGTTCTTAATTAGACATATATTTAACATGTTAGATGGACATTTGAAAGAGTTGTAGGGATTCAACAACTGCTATACGGCAAATACTGTGCCTGACTCCATATAATATTCAATGTATTCTTCAAAATAGCTTTGTGTTTTCTGTATCATCTCCAATTTCTAAATAAAAATATGGTCCCGGAACTACACACCAAATAATCAGTTGCTGGCGATCTAGAAGCCTGGTACTTTGGTCCTTCCTCCAGAAAGAAACATTGCACTTTATGAGATAGAGAGTCATGGGAAATATTGCAGTGTCTACATATTAATTGCATATTTATTTATTAATTACTTTATTATTTTGTTTTATTTTAGAGAGAGAAAGAGTAATTGATGGAGAAGTGCAGAGGGAGAGAGAAAGAGAGAAACTGAGAGAGAGAGAGACAGAGAGAGAGAGAGAGAGAGAGAGAGAATCTTAAGTAGGCTCCAGGCCCAGTACAGAGCCTGACACTGGGTTTGATCGCACAACCATGGGATCACGACCTGAGCCAAAATCAAGAGTCAGATACTCGACCGACTGAGACACCTAGGAGCCCCTAATTTCAAAACAAAACAAAACAAAACAAAAACCCAAAAAAACTAAAAAGAAGATAAATGATTAGCTTGTATTAATTAAAAGAAAATTCCTCAAAATTATAACTTTTTATAAGTACTTAAATATTTTTTAATATGTTTGAAATATCTTTTACCAGGCCATCATAGGAGAGAAAGAACATATATAAACATTACCTTGCTCCCCAAATGGAAGACCAGAGGACCAGGCAGGGAATGATCTCTGATGGGTTATGTCAGTACTATTTAAATGTTGTTCCTCCATGATATGTTAATTTTGTGGTTCAAAATCCTTAAAAAGCCAGTTGAATTCTAAGAAGTCCCTCTGATTAGAAATTGTTTTTCTTCCAGATTTTTTTCCCCCGCAGATTCCAAGGAATGCTTTAACACACTTTGATTTAGAGCATGATAGCAGGAAATGAGGATGTTGTAATCTACAATGATAATCTGTATTTTGTATGTGGCCTTCCTCTGCTATGAATTAGTTTGTTGATTCAAACAAGTTTCTTTTTTTTTTTTTCTTTTCTCCTGGCACCTCCTTTGCTGCACAAGAATATGGTGTTTTCGACAAAAAAATAGTTCTCTAATGCTTTTCCAGCTGTCAAATACCCTGGAAAAAAATTCTGGAATGAATTTTTTCTTTTTCTCTCTGGATTTTGCTTCTATAAAAACGCTATCATCATAATAAAAATAATAATATTGTCTAATCTAATGTAATGATTTTACAACTTGGCACTAATGTGTATGAAGTAGATACATATTTCTATGGAAATGGCTAAAACGGATTACAAATTCATAAAACAACATTTTCATTGCAGGTGTTAAAAATGTATAATAAAGGTCCAGGTGTAAGAAAATAAGATATAATGAGACCATGGCTTCCCTAGGAGTGCCAGCTTCTTGTGAAAGGCAGAGTTAATACTCAGAAGACTATTTTGACTTCTACAGTTAATGTCCCAATCATGACATGTCTTCTAATTTTTAACATTAGGACAAGAGTTGAATATTTATGTGAATCTGATTTTCATATATTGCTAACTGTTTAACACGTTTGAAATATTGTGCAGTCCAATCAAACACAACATTATAGCCCCTGCCTAAGTGCCACCAGGATGAGACTCTTGTGCAAATGCCTACATGTAATTATTTGTGTTTATTGAGGAACTAGTCGCATTAGGAAACCCAATTTGCTGGTTAGCTGACAATAAATGTTTAAGCTTCAATATGTTAACATATTTTTTGCAAGAGTTTTTCTAAAATTTATCATGCATACCATATGCTTGTAAACAATAAAGAACAATTAGAGTATATGGTACTTAGCTGCCATTGAGAAATGATTTCTCCTAAAGTTATAATTTTTGGCCTTAAAAAATTGTGTTTGATTTTCTATTTTCTTTGTTGCTGTCAGTCAATTACATTGCATTGTATGAAACTATTTCATTGAATCACTTTTCCATCCAGAGTGGAGGAAACCTGACTAGTTCCAGCACATGCCCTGACACCTGGCATGTTGTGGTATTCAGTAAATTCTTTATTTTTACAGCTGGCCTTGCTTGCTTTTTCAGCCACCTTTTTGACTCGTATTTGATACTTTAAATTTCAAAGAGACTGGAGATCATGCAACCATGCTTTTTCATTTCTTTAAACGCCAATGAACTTTACTTTTTCTCTGACTTAGAAATTACTATGAATGCACATGTACTTGTCGTCTTTCTCTAAGACCTTTTCATGTGGGTAACTTCTTTCTCCTATATCTTCACTTCCTTTGTTTGCATTTGATCATCCCCTTAGTCTACAATGTTCTTGAGTTCTCTCTGGTCTCTGATGCCAACGCTTCAATTTGTGCTCCCAGGAGTCACACCACTAATTCACTCTTTACACTGACCCCCCAGCCTCTTGAAAGATGACATATGTGCAGCTTCTTCTCACTAACTTCCCAGTCCACTGCCTCTGCACCGGACATCTCATCATCTCCCGCACAGTCAGTCCCCTCTAGTTTCAAACAGGTCTCCAACTTTTTATCAGCCATTTCCAAAATCTATGTCCCACAACGCCCTCACAAAACTTTTTAAAATAATAGATATTTCAGGTAAGTCAACTGCCTAAAAACATTTCTCTGGCTTCTTATCACGTCTAAGGTAATACCGAAGATTGTTCTAATCATCTTCAAGGCCATCTGAATTTTGCACAGTAGATATCTGTGGCCTCAATTCTTGCTCCTTGTTGAGTCATTGACCCTCTTTCCTGAGGTCACCATGGATGTTCACATCTCTGTGACTCCACATTTTGTCTCTGACCAAGGTGCCCACTCACATTTTCTGTGACAATACATGATAACTTCCTATGTGTTCTTTCAGATCAAACTCAAAATTGAACACACCTTTTCATTTTGTTTTGTTTTTAAAACTAGAAACACTTATTTATTTATTTAAAAAATGTTTTTAAAGTTTTTATTTATTTTTGAGAGAGAGAGAGACAGAGCATGAGCAGGGGAGGGGCAGAGAGAGAGGGAGACACAGAATCTGAAGGAGGCTCCAGGCTCTGGGCTGTCAGCTCAGAGCATGATGCGGGGCTTGACTCACAGAGTGTGAGATCATGACCTGAGCTAAAGTCGGATGCTTAACTGACTGAGCCACCCAGGTGCCCCTTATTTGTTTATTTTACAGGTTATTTCTTTATTTGAGAGATACAGAGAGAGAATGAGAGAGAGGGGGAGAGCAGGAGGAGAAGAGGGAGGACAGAGAGAATCCCAAGCAGGTTCCACACTGTCAGCATGGAGCTCATTGTGGGCCAAGCCCATGAACCATGAAGTCATGACCTGAGCAGAAACCAAGAGTCAGATACTTAACAGACTGAACCGCCGAGGTACCCTTTGAATACAACTTTGAAATTACTCTCCAAATATCACAGAAACACAAATCCTTATATTTCTTGTGCAAATTTCTTCTATTTAATAAAAATAATATATACATATAAATAAAAGATTGATGCTGATATGTAACTGTAATTCATTTAAGGTCGCAGACTTTGAGTCTGGAGTTCTCTTTTGTCCAGCAAGAGAGCAGATGAAGAATTGAATATGAGAGAGGCTGATAGCTAGGAGGAGACAAGAGCCCTGAGTAAGGGTCCTTGCTCTGTACTTATTAGGATCAGAAAGCTTATAAGTGTGATGGATGTGCAGAAAGAGACAATGAAACAGTGATCATTAACTCAAGTGTGTGAGAGAATGGGGTTTTGATGCTATGCAGTGTGAGGGATTTGGGTCAATACAAAACAAAATCAAGGCACTGAGCAAATGGCTGTTTATGGTAGGCAGTAGGCACCTTGTCTGTTTATCTTAACTTGCTTAGAGGATAAGACAGAACATGCTACCTCAGGGTCAACAAGGCACTTGTTGTTTTTTTGTTTGTTTGTTTTGCTAACTAGTTCAGGGCAATTTCACCCTGCTGCCATGGTCTTTCACCCTGTTTACCTGTTTTTGGTCTTTCACCCTGTTTACCTGTTTACCTATTCTCCAATGCTTTCATCTTGTGGAAATGGCTTCCTGATCTATGCTTTTTTTTCTACACTGGGGTCACTTTTGCCCCGTGGCCGCTTTCTGCTCTAAGCCTTGTCGACCCACTGGTGCAAGCTCAGGGTATTCCTAAACTTATTCCCCACACTTTAACAAATAATTATTGAGAGCTAATATGTGCTGGGAGCTCCAATAGACACTTAGAATAGACCATGCAGACAAGCAGCAAAAATCTTAGACTTCAGGGAAGTTATACTGTAACTGGAAAGAGACATAACAAACATGATAATTAAATAATAGGTGGTTGGTCTGATTGTGATATACACTAAGAGAAAATTGATTTGGAGAAGGGAGTTAAGAAATTTGGGAGGGAAGGCTTTTCAGTATTAGATAGTGTGGCCAGGAAATGCCTTCCTGAGCAGGAGAGTAACAACTCAAGAACATAAGAAGTATACTATAGACATAGCTGGGAGAAGAGACTCCACTCCAGGCTGTGGGAGGGGAGCACGCCTGGTACTCTTAAAAACTACAACAAATAGAACAGTGCAGCTGGAGTTGAGGATATTTAGTGGATGAGTTCAGAGAAGCCATATGCCCAGGAACTACAGGATTTGGGGGCATCACGATGACTTTAAAAGAGTTTTACTCCATCATTTAGCTGCTGGCCATAATTGTGTATCAGGGACTAGATTCATCTTCTTGCTTTAAAGAACGAAAAAAAACCCCTCAAAATATATGATACAACAATTTTAAGACCTTATACTACAGGAAAGGAAAATATAATCCCCAGGAAGAGAGAGAAAAGCCAGATAAGTCCTGTGATTAACCCAGCTCATCACCTGGAAAGAATTTACAAACTGTGGCACAAGAATTTGGGGCTTTAAAGCAATAGGCAATTCCCCTCAGTGGAGAAGAAGTTGTTGAGATTGCTGGAGGAAAGGACTGCACTTAATGTAGCAGAATACTGAGAAGGAGAGCATTTCAAAGGCTGGAGAGGACTGCCCAGAGAAAAGACTTCTGGACATCTACAGAGGGTTGCTCTTATTCTTCTGCTGAGTTTTCACGAGTACAAATACATGTGAGGAAACCCCATGAGGCTGGGGGCTGTACATCACAAAGGAGCATGTTGTGCAATCCCTTGAATCCCTTGAACTCAAACGGGACTAAGATAGACCAGGTTAGCTACAGCCAGGGTGGAAATAGCCTGTAAAGCACCTGGCATTGGTAGCATGCTTTAATAGAAGTGTAAATTTATGTGGAAATGAAAGCCTCTAATTGCCTCGATTGTCTAATAAAGCTTAAAAGCAAGCCTCTACAGTGAAAATTGTTTACAGGTAGCTTCATTGTGACCCACAACATAAATCAATAACATTCAAGGGAATAAAAAAATATTCAGCACCCCCTCTCAAAAAGGCAAAATTCAATGCTTGGCATCCACTCAAATTTACATGGCATGGAGCAAAGAAGAAATATATGACTCACAATGAAGAGAAGTTTACATTGATAGAAACAGACTCAGCAATGACAAATAAGATGGAATTAGCAAACAAGCCTATTAAGAATCTTAGTGTAACTGTATCTGATGTGTTTAAGTAGAGGAAATCCTGAGCGTATTCGAAACACATGATGGTAAGATGAAAAGTACACTGAATGTAGGTAGTAGCATGTGTAAATGAAAAGAGTCAGGAACTTGAATATATAGCAAAAAAGTATCCAAAATAACATGGTAAAAGAAAGTGCTAAAAGAAAAAACAGTCCCTTGAAATATCTCTGGGGAAACCGTTTGTGAATACATATGTAATTGTAACAAAGAGGAAAAGGAAGGAACAATATTTGAATAAATAAATGGCTGACATTTTCTAAATATTAGGAAAGTCTGATACCGTAGATTAAGAAGCTCAACAAAATGGCAGGTGAGAGAACATGAAAAATGTATATCAAACAACATAATCAAATTGCTTAAAAGCAGTTATAAAGAGAACATCCTAAGTAGCCAGAGTTGCAAAGATGCAAATGACAACTGACTTAATTTTGAAAAAAATAATAGAAGGAAAAGAGAATAGGAAAACTTTTTAAGCACTGAAAATATATCTGTCAAATAAATAGCGCTCAATGCCATGACCTTGGGATCAAGAGTCACATGCTCAACCTACTGAGGCACCCAGGTGACCTGAAATTATACTTTGAAGTGAAGATACAATAAATCTTTCATACTCCCAAAGGTGAAAAATCAATGACAGCCGGCTTACTTTGTAAGAAATATTAAAGGAAATACCTACAGGTAGAAGTAATAACACCTGGAAATCTGTAAACTACTCAAAGGAAGCACATTAGAAATGATAGAAATAGGGTAAATATGAATCGTCTTAATACTTACGTCTTAAAACTCTATAAAGGGTAAATTTTTTTTTTTAAAATAACAACATATAGGACAGTCTGCAACACATAGAAAACTGAACATATAAGGCAACATCACCACAAAGGGTGTGAGATGGAAAAGGAAGACTATCCTTGTAAAGTTCTCTTTAGAAGGACTATTGTAAAAAAAAAAAAAAAAAAAAAAAAAAGATAACAAGTGTTGGTGAGGATGAGGAGAAAAGGGAACTGTGGAGAAAAGGTGTACAGTGTAAATTGCACAGCTATTACAGAAAACAGTAGGGAGGTTCCTCAAAAAGTTAAAAATAAAACTGCCATTAGATCTTGCAATCCCATTGGCATTGACTTGAAATTAATATGATGCAGTATTTGTTTTGTACCTCAATGAAACAGTGTGGTTGATCTATTAAAAAACTAGAACTATCACATGATCTAGGAATTCCACTTTGGCTATTTATCCAAAGCAACTGAAATCAGGATATCAAAGAGACACCTACATTCCCATGTTCATTGTAGCATGATTGTGCAGCAGCAGCCACAGTAGCAAGATGTGGAAATAGAAGTGCCTTGATGGATGAATACAGAAAGAATATGGAGTATATACACACACTGGAATATTATTCCTCTTTTTTTAATGAAATCATGCCATTTGGGGGAACATGGGTGGTCCTGAAAGATATTATGGTCAATGCAATAAGCCAGACCTTAGAAATGCTTAGAAATGCTTAGAAAGATAAGCATTGTGTGGCCTCACTTATTTGGAGAATCTAAAGAGTCAAACTTACAGAAGCATAGGGTAGAATGGTGGTTCCAGGGGCTGGTGTTGGGGCAATGGGAACGTGATGGTCAGAAAGCACTGTTGTGGTCCTGCCTGATAAGCAAGTTCTGGAGACTTCCTGTGCAGGGTAGCAGAGTATCTATAGTCACCCAACTGTACAGCATACTTCCAATTTGCTAAGTGATTAGATCTTATGCTAAGTGTTCTTACCACACACATGCACACAAAATTATAATCGCAATAAATGATGAAGGGGGTGGGAGAAAATGGGAGGCAATAGATAGGTCTCTGATTTTGATAGCGGTGATGGTTTCCTGGGTGTGTACTTATCCCCAAACTCATCAAATTGTATACGTTAAATGTGTACCGCTTTTGCATCTCAAACTCTATCTCAGTGAAATGGTTTTAAAAATAAAAAATAAGTGGGGCGCCTGGGAGGCTTGGTCGGTTAAGCGTCCGACTTCGGCTCAGGTCATGATCTCACGGTCCGTGGGTTCGAGCCCCGCATCTGGCTCTGTGCTGACAGCTCAGAGCCTGGAGCCTGTTTCAGATTCTGTGTCTCCCTCTCTCTCTGCTCCTCCCCTGTTCATGCTCTGTCTCTCTCTGTCTCAAAAATAAATAAATGTTAAAAAAAATTAAAAATTTAAAAAAAATAAAAAAATAAGTTTGTATTGTTTTAAGCCCCTAGGTTAGTGATAATTTGTTGCAGCTGCCATAGGAAATGAATACAGGTGGTGTGGGGGTATTATAAATAGCCTGGGCTTTGGAATCCAACGGACCCAAATATTGATTTTTTTTCTCTAACAATATACCTATTGTGCAATTTGGGATGAGTAACTTAATTCTGTTCAGTGCTGGATTCTTTCTCTGGATGTAATCATACTACTTCAGCAGGACTGGGTACAGATTTAATAAAATTACTTCTGGGAAAGCATAGAAAGTGATAATCTCAAGTATAGAAACTGTTCTTACCACACACCTGCTGCCATTTTTAAGCTTTTGCTCTTTGTCAGACTGTGTATATGTGCCTTACGTTCGTTATTACGTTAATTCTCCAGCAACACCTTTAAGTTGTCATCACACAAGAGAAAATAGGGTTCAGACAGGCTTAATTCCTTGGCCAGAATCATGTCACCAGGAGATGAGAGCCATAATTGAAACGTGAAAAAAATATGTCCATGTAAGTTTATCTACAGGAGAGATAGGCCACACCGATCAGATTCTTCAAGGCTCATACTTGAAAGTGCCCTCTTTCAAAGAAAACCACAAAGCAGAGTTATTTCTAGATGCCTAATGCATTCATTGTGTAACTGAGACATAGGTCATTGGAGTCACACTGCATTTGATCTTCTGTATAAGTAACATTTTCATTGTGGTCACAAATACTGGGTGTATATAGTGTGCGTGTGTGTGTGTGTGTGTGTGTGTGCGCGCGCGTGTGTGTTACAGGGACAACCTACCAGATATACATTGGGTATATGTAAAGAGTGAAAGGCAGAGGGGACAAAAATCACTGTTTTCATTCAGGTTAGATTCTGTATAAGGACAAGGTGAAAATCACTAAGATTCAAGGAGGAGAACACCAAAGAGCTCTTTGGTATCCGTTAAATTTCAGAAGTCTCTTACACACCCAGTGTGTAAGGTGGAGGGCCAAAAGGCCCATAACACACCCAACTCAACATTCTGCCAACTTCCTTTCCTCTCTGCTTCTTTCCTCAGCTTCTGAGTCTCAGCACCCTCTTTTTTGCTCCTTTCAAATATCTCCGGTCCCTTCACACCTCTCTCTGCTGTGTGCAACCCTATAGGGTTTGGGGATTGGCCTTTAGTTTGGGCTGATTTTCTCTGGAACAGAAGCCCTGTATCCATGAATTTTGGTGAGTAAAATGTTGCAGCAAAATATTGTCATTCAGCGTAATTTGTAAACTTTAAGTTGTCAATATTTACAACCATTGTACAGCTGAGATGATCTTTCCAGCCACTTGCTAAAGTGGCTTGCTCATTAGTTTTCCTTGTGAGTATGTTTTAAATGAAAGGCAAGATTTTGAATAGTATCCCAGTGATTTCATGCAGGTTGCATGAACTGGAAAGTCCTCTAGCAGAAAGCATTTCAAGGCTAAAATGAGATTGCTTAGATGATTTTCATGCCCCTTAAATAACCACCCAGGTATGTCATGAATTGCTATGTCATAAACTACTTTCTTCCATAATTATTGTCCCAGAAAGTTATGAAATAACCACTTGTCATTCTCTGGAAATGTTGAGATGGTAAAGAATATTATGAGTTTTGGCATATAATAGTTGCAGTAAAATTATACTGGGAATCAAAATAAAGATACGTGGAAAAAGTTCAGTGTGTCTCTCCCACCAACGATATACTGACATCCTTACCCCAGTAACTCAGAATGTGACCTTATTTGGAAATATGTGCTGCTATGGATGTAATTATTTGGGAGAAGTTCACACTAGAGTGGAGTGGGCACTAAATTTGACTGCTATCCATTTGACTGCTGTCTTTATAAGAAGATATGTATATATATATATATATATATATATATATAGAGAGAGAGAGAGAGAGAGAGAGAGAGAAGATAGATTTGAGATAAGAGAAACAGATTGAAATCATGAATTTACAAACCATGGAATTTTAGGATTGCCAGTAAGTTGCTAGAAAGTATGTAGAGTTGAGGAAAGATTTTGCCCTGTCAGAAAGAGCAAGTCTTTTCCAACAGTTCTATGAGAGCATAAATTTGTGTTGTTTTTAGCCACGAGTTTTGAAAATCTGTTATGGCAACCCATGGAACCAAATACAATGGGAGAACCAGTACATGCTTGATCAATCAATTTATTATGGGTGATGAGTTTTTAGACCAATTTTATAATGCAATTAACACAGAAAGAAAAAGGGAAATTTCAAAGAGTTCAGAGACTACCATTACTTTTGCTTTAAAAATATTGAACTTTGATCTCAGGTCGTGTTGCTCTTGTAACACTATTTGATTGGACTTCTTTTTTATTTTGAAAAGCCAGAATTTACTGATGGCTCCATTATTTTTAAATTCTGATATACTACATACCATAATAAAAGTAAAACTGTAGTGTTTTAATTACTTTTCACATGATTTTAAAAGTACTTTGGGTGTATTCATTATACCCGGGCTACAAAATTTTGCTAGGTGGGTAAAGGACTTTTGAATAGGAAGAATCATCAGGAAAGACAGCAAATAGGACTTTCCACCAAGCCTGTGGATAAAGAGAAAACATTCTTTTTATTAAATTTGAACTACAGATCAAGTCATTGCTAATACCCTTATGCTTTCTTGTTTTTTGATTTGTATCTAAATATATTCCCCTGTGACTGACCAGGTGTTCACAGTTGCCCATTTGTTACCCTTTGCTTGGTCTGGATTAGAGGCTTAAGAGGCTTCTCTCCTTCCTATAGGCTCTGAGCTCTGTTTAGCCCAAGTCTGAAGAAGCAGTAAGGATGGAGCGTGCCCCCTTATCAACTTACCCTGAGAATCAGCTAACCACAGTGCACACTTTCTCTCAGATCCTACTGGTTTCCCCTGCTTGCCCAAGCTCCCCTCAAAAGTTTCTGCTGATCTTTGCTTACTTCTCTTTAGGCAGTGAAAGAAAAGGTTTCTCTGTTGGATTTTGAGACACTTGGCAGATTTCTGAGATTTAAGCATTCTCCCCATTTAGGCAATGGGTTCCGTTCCGAATAAAGTCTTTCCTTAACTAAGTTTGGGTTTGCTTTGATTTGACATGACACAAGATCCCTTACCAAAAACTGGGCCTTGGTTAAAATCATCCACAGAGAAAAGCTGACTAGAATTGTTCTCAAATACTTATATAATCAGACTCTGCTTTAGAGTAAATTGCTACCATCTCGATTAGTTGTTTTTTTTTTTCCCCTCAAGCTCTTATATCTTGTCCTAAATTATTTTGATAGTTTCTCAGTGGCCTTCTTCATTGTCTTTCTAGATTCCTCTCTCTCCAGCTGCCATAAACCTGCTGGTAACATAGTCTTAAATACACATGCAGTCACCTCACTTCTTTATGAAGTGATATTCTGACTGATGATTGTTTATACATTCATTTTTAAAACTAAATAGTAAGCTGTGGAGTACGGAGAATCTGGCTAATGGTCTTTATATTTCCAATGGCTGTCTCACTGTATGATCCTTCTGTGGTCAAGTAACAGCCTATGCCTGCATGAACACGAATTTCAGTATGACCCGTATGTTCGCAAATGATTATACAAGGAGTTGTATTTATTCGCAATTGTTTCTTTCTTATCTTTGAAAGAGCTTCTTTATTTCTATTGTTGTAGGGTCCCCTCCCTAAAAAAAACCAAACAAAACAAACAAACAAACAAAAAAAAAAACAAAAACAAAAAAAACAAACAAAAAACCCTCAAGGCAACCTGGAGGTGTGCATAAGTGACAATATCCTTCACAACCTTGAGACGATTTAATCAGACTACATGTTTGTGTGTTACCATGGACGGGAAACCAAAAAAATTAAAAAGTGCATGCAACACTATGCCATGTGGTGTTGGGGCTCAATTCTTCGGGTACAAACCCGATTGAGTAGTGCCGGCACAAATAAAGTTGCTTCCTGGAGAGAAAAGCCTAGGTGTCACAACTTTTGTGCGAAAATCCTGCCACACTATGTCTTTAGATCTCTATGCCAAACTAATTGTATCCTAAGGGATTACATTTCTTAGTACTTTGGGGAATTAGAAACCAGTGAGTCATTATTGAAAAATAGATTAAATGAATTTGCATCCTGCAGTTACAAATCTGATCAAGGTCTTTTATGTAATATGTCTTTTAATAGTCTCACAACTTCTATGAATTGGTTTAAGTGTCATCACAATCACATTTTGTCCTAGAGAAAATGAAGTCTAGAAAAAATTAGGAATAGTTCAAGGTCATAAAACAGTAATGTTTGGAACCAGAGGCAAGCAATGGTATTCCCAGCCCTAACCCCGACTCCTTAACCATACCAGGACAGGAGTTTTCTTTTGGAAACATTTAAATAAACAATTATCGTTAGGAGAGCTACTGCATTTCCTAAACTGGGACTGCTTTTGACTTAAAACCTTGCTTTTGTTTTCTCTTGTTTTAATGTCACCATTGATACCTCTGGAGAATATCAAATGTAACTAAACCCAGCTTACCTCTGGAATGTAATGGAAAAGGGATTTCCTATGGATATGGAGCTGGGTAATGTTGAAAATAAAGTTGTCCTGTTTTTGGAAATTGTTGGGAATACCTCCCCTGTATGCAAGGAAAAGGAAATGGACAATAGCAGAGAATTGAGACAATGACAGTGCAAATATTTCACAATAATTTTCATTCAAAACTTTGATTAAAGTTAAAGTTGGTAGGAACTTATGTATCATCTACTTCATTGTTCTTTAAAACTTGGGCATAGGTTTTCACTTTTTTAAGAGGGAAATGTTGAAAGAAGGTAAAAATGATCAAGGATTCACATTTTTACTGTTGCTGACAATTTTGTCAGTTTATAATACATGCAGGGGCCTTGATTACAGCCAATCACTTACAAAAGGTTTCCGTATTCTTTATAATAGTACCTCCAAGTTCCTACTTTGCCCATCCTTGAATATTCCAAACAGAAAGAAGTTACTGATACCAGGTCAGGTAGAGCTCTTTTGATTCTTGAGTCATAAGAAGCTTACTATCTCTTAGAAGTCCCTTACAAACTTCTATTAAATGAAATATCCCTCATCTCTCCTTCTGATTCTTTTTGTTTGGTGCCATTTTAAACTAATCTATTTACTACGGTACTAAGTATTTTTGAGACCTGATCACACTGATATGACATGTCAAAATAATAAAGGATATCAATGTTGCATTCATTTAAAAAAATGTTAAGGACGCCTGGGTGGCTCAGTAGGTTGAGCATCTGACTCTTGATTTTTGCTTCGGTCATGATGTCAAGTTCCTTGCCTTTAGCCCCACATCAGGGTTGGTGTTGTTACCTTGGGATTCTCTCTCTAGGTCTCCCTCTGCCACCCCCCCACTCACATTCACTCTCCCTCACAAAATAAAGAAATAAAGTTTTTAAAAATGTTAAATGAATGAAGTTTTCTCTGTTATTTAACATGGTCCATTAACTTAAGCTAAGGACTTCATCACTGTCCCAAAGCATCAGAAGGTGGAGATTTACCACCTCATATGTGTTTTTAGCAGCCTCTATACTCCATGAGGCATATATTATACTTAATATCATTAAATTTTCAGCTATTCTTTTGACCAAGGCAATTATGTGACAGAGATACTTAAGTAGAGAGAAGAGTTAGCTTCTATTGTGCGGCCTTATGAGTTTCCATTTAGTCATTACTAGTGCACAAGACTTGGAGTCTTTTACCAGTGCATCATAAATAAGTAAAATCAATGTGTACTATAACCATTCACTATATAAATATATTTAAGAGGTAAGCATTGATTCTTCTTATAGAATAAATACTCAGGGACAGAAAATGTTTGTACATTACCGGATAATCACTGGGAATTTCAGGATATGGATACTCAGGAGATACAGATTTCTGTTAAAAGCAGAACAGATTAAAATGTTAATACATGCTTACTTATCAAGCTTACCAGTTACATGACAGTGTCTTACCTCTTCAGATGAATCAGCTCCCTGGGAAAAAAGAAAAATAATAATGAACATCTTCATTATATAATTCCAAACTGAAGGTTACAATGCACTAAGCTGTCATAATGGGGATTAAACAAAATAAAGACAAAGTCTTAGTAACTGACACACTAAAGTAGTTTTTTCTTGTTGTTGGTTTAATGACATCTTTAAAGTGACTGAGGAGATCAAGGAGGATACAATGGCTTTGAAGGACACACTGAACCTGATGGACTTAACAGATATATTCAGAGCATTTTCCTAGAGCAGCAAATACACATTCTTTTCGAGTGTACATGGAACATTCTCCAGATTGGATCCCATACTGGGTCACAAATGAGACCTCAACTAGTACAAAAAACGATTGAGATCATACCATGCAAACTTTCAGGCCACAATACTATGAAACTTGAAATCAATCACAAGAAAAAAAAATTGGAAAGACCACAAACACATGGAAGATAGAGAAGATCCTCCTAAAGATAGGATGGGTTAGCTAGGAACCTAAAGAAGAAATAAAAATATACATGGGAGCAAATGAAAATGAAAATATGGCAGTCCTAAAACTTTGGTATGCCACAAAGCTGGTCATAAGAGAGAAATATATAGCAATTCAGGCCTTCCTGAAGAAGTAAGAAAAGTCTCAAACACACAACCTAACCTGACACCTAAAGGAGCTGAAAGAAGAACAGCACATAAAGTACAAAACCAGCAGAGGAAGGGAAAGACTAAGGATTAGAACAGAAATAAATGATGTAGAAGCAATAAGAATCCAGTAGAACTGATCAACAAATCTAAACACTGGTTCTGTGAGAGAATTAATAAAACTGACAAACCCGTAGCCAGAATTATCAAAAAGAAAAGAGATAAGACCCAAATAAGTAAAATCATGAAGGAAAGAGGAAAGATCACAACCAACACCACAGTAACACAATTATAAGAGAATATTATGAGCAATTGTATACCAACAAATTGGGCAATCTTGAAGAACTGGATACATTTCTAACAACATATAAAATACTGGAACTGAAGTGGGAAGAAATAGAAAATTTGAACAGATGTATAACCAGCAACGAAGTTGAGTCAGTCATCAAAAATCTCCCTCAAGAGTCCAGAGCAAGATGGATGCCCAGGGGACTTCTACCAAACATTTAAAAAGGAATGAATACGTAGTCTTCCGAAGCTGTTCCAAACAATAGAAATGGAAGGAAAACATCCAAAATCATTCAGTGAAAACAGCTTTACCTTGATTCCAAAACCAGGCAACGACCCCACCCAAAAGCAGAAATACAGACCAGAATCCTTGATGAACACGGGTGAAAAAAAAACCTCAACAAGATATTACATATCAAATAGAACAGTACACTGAAAGAATTATTCAGCATGATCCAATAAGTGGGATTTATTTCTGGGATGTAAGGGTGGTTCAATATTCACAAATCAATCAACATGATATACCACATTAATAAGAGAAAGGATAAAAATTCTATGATCCCCCCCCCACCCATAGATGCAGAAAAGGCATTTGACAAAATATTGTATTCTTTCTTGATAAAAACGCTCAAGAAAGTAGGGGTAGAAAGTAATGTTGCAAAAGCAAAACAAAGTGGGAGGCATCACAGTTCTGGATTTCAAGCTGTATTAAAAAGTTGTAATCATCAAGACTGTATGGTACTGGCAGAAAAATAGACACATAGATCAGAACAGAATAGAGGACCCAGAATCGGATGCTCACTAATTTGGTCAACTGATCTTCAACAAAGCAGGAAGGAATATCCAATGGACAAAGACTGTCTCTTCAACAAACAATGTTGGGAAACTTGGAAAGCAACGTGCAGAAGAATGAACCTAGACCACATTCTTACACCATACACCCAAGAATATTCCAAATGGACGAAAGACCTAAATTGAGACAGGAAACCATCAAGATCCTAGAGAGGAACTCAGGAGGAAATCTTTGGCATCAACCAGAGCAACTTCTCACTAGACCCGTCACCAGAGTAGAGGGAAACTAAAGCAAAAATGAACTATTGGGACTTCATCAAGATAAAATGTTCCTGCTCAGTGAAGGAAACAATCAATCAACTTAAAAGGCCACCTACAGAATGGGAGAAGATATTTGCAAATGACACGTCAGATAAAACACTAGTATCCAAACTGTATAAAACACTTATCAAAGTCCACATCCCCAAAACAAACAATCCAGTGAAGAAATGAGCAGAAGACATGAAAAAATATTTCACCAAAGAAGACATACAAATGGCTAGGAGACTGATTAAAAAATGTTCAACATCACTCATCATGAGGGAATACATATCCAGACTACAATGAGATACCACCTCACACCTGTCAGAATGGCTAAAATTGACAACTCAGGAACCTACAGATGCTGGCAAGGATGTGGAGAAAGGGGAACCCTCTTACACTGTTGGTGGGAATGCAGGCTGGTATAGCCACTGTGAAACAGAAGATGGAGGTGTCTCAAAAAAGTTAAAAATAGAACTACCCTACAATTCTGCAATTGCACAACTAGGTATTTACACAAAAGATACAAAAAAATAAGGGGCACATGCACCCCAATGTTTACAGCAGAATGATCAACAATAGCCAATTTAAGAGAAGAGTCCAAATGTCTATTGATTGATGAATGGATAAAGAAACAGTGGTATATCCATGCAATGGAATATTACTAAGCCATCAAAAAGAATTAAGTCTTGCCATTTGCAATCATGAGGATGGAACTAGAGTATATTATGCTAAGTGAAATAAGTCAATCAGAGGAGACAAACACCATCAGGGGAAGGGAAGGAAAAATAAAATAGGATAGAAGCAGAGAGGGAGGCAAACCATAAGAGACTCTGAAATATAGAGAACAAACTGACGGTTGCTGGAGGGGAGTGGGTGGAAGGATGAGCTAACTGATGATGGGCCTTATGGAGGGCCCTTGCTGGGATTTGCTGGGATTTGATCCAGAAATCAATACTATGTTTTATGCTGTATGTTAACTAATTTGAATTCAAATAAAATCTTGAACGTAAAAAAATAAATAAAATGAGTGATGAGTAGGTTTTTGCTGTAATTAGATTGGAGAGCAATTGAAAGACTAAGCTTTGTATTTCCTAAAAACAAATGCTTGTTTTAAACACATGGATATATTTTCTGTAGATTAAGAGCTAGTTATCTGCAAATATTTTATGTGCTAGTAGAGTCTGGTATTGTTTTTCTCTTTGTTCTTCAAATTTTATTCCTTCCACTTTTGTTCGTTTGCAAATAAATATAAAGTGATACACTGTGATGTCATAAACACATTTTCAGAAACATCAAATAGAACTTGTTGGATTAGTTGAAGAAGTATTCTTAATTCTTAATGAATTTCTCAATAATTAGACAGAAAGAATACCAAAGCAAAAGGGACTCACTTTAACTTGAACAGACTAAGAAACAAAGGTAAGACTAGGACAATGAGGAGGAGGTAAGTAATGAGGAGGGAAAGAAGAGAGTGAGGATAAGGGAAGGACATAAGGTGGAGGCTGATGAAAGGGAAGTGATAGAGGAGACTGAAGAGGTTAAGAGGTGGAGGAGGAGGGGAAGGAAGGCAAACAGGAGGAGGGGGAGTAGGTAGAGGAGGAGGAAGCAAGAGAGAAGAGAAGGGGAAGAAGGAAAGGAGGAGGCTGGAAGGAGGAGGGGAGAGAGGAGAACAAAGAGGTTAGAGAGTGGAAGAGGAGAGGGAGGAGGGAAGGAAGAGGATAAAGAAGAGGAGGCAGATGGAAAGATGAAGGAGAAAGAAGAAAATTTCAGAGAAGTCAATTTTCACTGGTGACCCACGAGAAAATGACAACGTAGGTAAGAGCTTCTGAAAATTAGTTAGTCTAGTGCTGATAATATGTGTTTTTCATTAGCCTCTCCTTCCCACATCTTTATGGATCTCTTTTAAAAAAAATATTTTTATATCAAGCTAATTGTTTTCAGTGTCCATATATGTTTAGTGTGTTTGTGTACCCAAGATTTATTCTAAATTCCTAGTGAGCTTACTATATTAATTCAAGGCAAGTGTCCATATAAAACCATTAAAATCTAGTAAGCCGTGTTCAGGAAAATGCAAAAACATAGGTGAAAATGCAAATAAGGAGACTCCTTGGAGAACCACTAAAAACGTAATCTTCAAAATTCCCGGATATACTTACAGTCATGGCAACCATGAGAGCCATGATAAAAGCAAAGAGAAGGATCTTCATATTTGGCTGGGTCCTGTGAAAGCATATGTGAAAATCAGTAGCATAGTCATTCTTTATTTACAAGTCCAACATTTCTTGACTGAACTATACTCCAAAGCCTTGGGAAACATACTGGAAATGCAAAGACAATTGAAACACATGCCTGACATCAGGGAACTTGGAGACTGGTGGGGACCTTGATAAGTAAAGATAAACGCTGAGATTTGCAAATAGTAAAGTGTTATTGAAACCCCCAAAAGTGACAGCATGAAAAGACCAAGAGGATGGGGGCATGAAAGTAAAGCAAAAGGAGAAGCAGTTGTAGATTCTATAGGGTAGGTAAGGAGAGGTGTTGGGAGCCAGCCAAGAAACACAACCAAGAGAGAAGATTGCATGTGGGAAGTGATATCGTTCAGCACGTAAGGAAGACAGTGATGGAGACAGGCTGGCCCCTTAGATTGCTGTGAGATTACAGGGCCCACAGAATGTCATGAGGAGGGATAGGGCAGAGTTTAAAGAAATGTTTAGAAAGTAGAGCGACAAGCAACAGGGACTGGTTTTATAACAGAATGAGTGAAGATGAGCCAGGCTCCTGGCTTGAGAATGGTGTAAATGGTGTGACCCTGGTATTAGAGCATGAATGATACTTGGTAGGGAAAAATCTAATTAAAAGGTTTCAGTGAAAACATTTGTAAACACTTTGACAGATTGAATCAGTAAACATAATGTAATCTTGCAAATAACCTTATCGAACCAAAGTAATGGAATCTGGGACCATTTGTCATATGTTTGTAATTCTCTCCATACAAGTAAATTCAGTTCTATTTCTCTTGAAAAAGAAATAGGTTATTTGTTTCTGAATTGAAGATATATAAATAAAGGCATTTTACAAACTGTAAGGTAAACAATAGGCAAAGCCTTTTTCTTTTTTCTTTTAGCCACCAGTTTTGATAGAACATACCTTAAGAATGTATGTCTAATGAGAGAAGAAGTTAGTATTTAGTCTTCCACTAAATGACTACGTTTTTAACATATGAAGCAGAACTTGGGACTGATGGAGTTTTCCTTCTTCCTTATCTGCTTCTTTTGCCTTACTGGTTTAAACTCAGGACTGTGGCCTTAGACAAATGATAAAAATTAAGTCTTTCTTGGTGTAGGTTTTCTATCATGTACAATCTAACCAAATATTTAGTCATTGTATGATACAAAATAGGATGTAGGTCTTAGTGTTGTGTATCCCTGGCATCCTATTGAAAGTAGAGGATTGAGAGACATTCATAGAAAGTGGTATTGCATTGATAGATAGATAAATGATAGATAGATAGATAGATAGATAGATAGATAGAGTTAGGGCTTTGAAAAATATTTCCCAAGGAACACAATGATAAAAGTCTGAAATATTGCAAAATTTTTTCCAGTCAAATTACAAAGAAACGGAAGATGAGTTAAATAAATGAGTCATTAAAATAAAATAATCCTTTATACTGTGTTAATTATGCACAAAAACAAACTATTTTGAATGATGAAAAGGACAATGAAAGGTAGTGGAAAATTGAAGCAGTACTGGGAATAAAGCAATGTTAAAAATGATGACTTAAAACTTTGAAATACGCACATTTCCAAAAAGAGAGCTGATGCTATTCAAGAGTTCATTTTCTCATAAAATTTAAACTCCAACTTTAAGTGAAAGGTAAAAGTCATTATTGACAAAGCCAATGTCACATATGTAGCCAAGAAAATTAAGTCTTTTAGAAAATCCCACCAGTAGAGGTGATGGACCATATCTCTTCCATTTTCCACATCATTCTCTTTGTAATCATTGCTGTCAATGTACAGCTTTTACATCTCAATCTGAATACTAATGAAGTGGTTTTAAAAATAAAAAATAAGTTTGTTTTGTTTTGAACCTCTACATTAGTGGTAATTTGTTGCAGCCGTAATAGGAAACCAATACAGGCACTCTTGGAGTATGATAAATAGCCGGGGCTTTGGAATCTAATGGACCAGAATATTGATTGTTTTTTTCTCTAACAATTTACTAATTGTGTCATTTAGGGCAAATATCTTAATTCTGTTCAGTGTTGGATTCCTTCTCTGTATACAATTATACTGTTTCAGCAGGATTGTGTACAGATTTAATAAAATTACTTCTGGGAAAGCATTCAGTTCTCAAGCATAGAAAGTGATAATGACTCCTGCTGAAATTTTTAAGTATTGTTCTTTGCCAGGCATCGTATAGGTGCCTATGTATGTTATTACATTAATTTTTCCAGCAACGCCTTTAAGTTGTCATCACACAAGACACAATAGGGTTCAGACAGGTTTAGTTACTTGGCCAAAATCATGTAACCAGAAAGTGAGAGTCATAATTAAAACATGAAAAAAAAACATGTACATGCAAGGGAATCTACTTGAGAGCTAGGCCATTGATCAGAATCTTTAAGGCTCATACTTGAAAGTAGCCCCTTTTGGGGCACCTGGTGGCTCAGTCCGTTAAGGGACTGACTTCAGCTCAGTTCATGATCTCACAGTTCATGAATTCAATTCCACTTCAGTCTCTCTGCTGACAGCTCGGCACCTGGATCCTGCTTCAGATTCTGTGTCTCCCTCATTCTCTGCCCCTCCCCTTCTTTTCTCTCTCTCTTCCAAAAATAAATAAACATTACAACTAAAGAAAGAAGAAAGAAAGTAGCCCCTTTCAAAGAAAATCACAAAGCAGAATTATTTCTCAGTGCCTAATTTATTAGCAATGCCTCATTGAGACATATGTAATTGGAATCAAACTGTACTTGAAGTATTTGACAAATAAAACTTTCATTGTGGTCACAAATAGCAAGTGTGTGTGTGTGTGTGTGTGTGTGTGTGTGTGTAAAGAGTGAAGGGCAGAGGAGAAAAAAAAATCACTGTTTTCTTTAGGTTAGAATCTGTACAAGGACAAGGTGAAATTCTCTAAGACTCGAGGAGGAGAACAAGAAAGAGTTCTAGATCTGTTAAATTTCAGAAGTCCCTTACATACCAAATTGTGTAAGGTGGAGGGCCAGAAGGCGGTTCAGGACACAAACACAACCCACCCAACTCAGCATTCTACCAGTTTCCCTTTATCTCCCTTTCTTTCCTCAGCCTCTGAGTCTCAGCACCCTCCTTTTGTTCCTTTCAAATGTCTTTGGCCCTTCACACTTCTCTCCGCTGTGTGCAACCCTGTGGGGATTGGGGATTGGCCTTTAGTTTGGGCTGTTTTTCTCTGGAAGAGAAGCTGCCTCCATGAATTTTGGTGAATAAAACATTTTATCATAAACATTGTCATTCAGCATTATTTGTAAACTTTTAGCTGGCAATATTTACAACCAGGGCACAGCTGAGATTTTCTTCCAAGCCACTTGCTAAATGTGCATTAGTTTTCCTTATGCATATGATTAAAATTAAAGGAAAGATTTTGATTGGTATTCTAGGGATTTCATGCAAATTGCATGAATTGGAATGTCTTCTAGTACAGATTTCAAGGCTAAAATGAGATTGCTTAGATAATTTTCATGCCCCTTAAATAACCACCTAGGTTTGTTGTGAATTGCTATGTCATAAACTATTTTCTTCCATAATCATTGTCCCAGAAGATTATGAAATAGCATTGCTTGTCGTTCCTTTAGAAATGTTGACATAGTGAAGAATATTATGAGTTTTTGACATATAATCATTGCAGAAAAATGTTATTGAGAACCAAAACAAAAATGGGTGGTATGGATTCAGTTGTGTCCCTCTCCCAAAGATATGTGGAAGTCCTAAGCCCAAAACATCAGAATGTGACCTTCTCTGGAAATATGGGCCACTGCTGATGTGATTAGTTATGATGAGGTCCTACTGGAGGGAGTAGAGTGAGCCCTTAACTGCATATGATGATTATCTGTATAAGAAGAGAGATGCACAGGAGAGGATTGCTTT
Organism: Panthera onca; assembly: GCF_046562875.1. NCBI lineage: Eukaryota > Metazoa > Chordata > Mammalia > Carnivora > Felidae > Panthera > Panthera onca. The sequence continues at coordinate 56,344,652 of NC_138342.1, read as the reverse complement.
GAGACAAGAGAGGCAGAGATTGAAATAATGCATTTACAAACCAAGGAATTCCAGGATTGTCAACAAATGCCAGAGATTAGGAAGAGGAGAAGAAAGATTGTACCCCAGAGCTGTTGGAAAGAGCAAGACTCTGTCAACAGAACTGTGAGATCACAAATTTCTGTTGTTCTTAACACCAGTTTTGGTGATTTGTTTGTTATGGCCACCCTAGAAACAAATACAATGGGAGAACCAGTATATGCTTGATAAATCAATTTATTATGCTGACCTTTTTAAAAAAGTTTTATAATGCTATGAATACAGAGCACAAAGTCAGGGAAAAATCAAATTGTTCAGAGACTAACATTACTACTCTTTTAAAACTATTGATCATTTACCTCAAGTTTGTGCATTTCATATAACACTATTTGATTGAAAGAGCTTTTTGTTGTTGGGGAAGCTAGAAACTACTGATGGTTCAAACTATTTTTTAAAATTCCAATATAATACATAACATAATACAAACAGCACAGCGGGTAGTTCTATCTAATAAATAGATGGTCAAAGGACTTTTGAATAAGAAGAATCATCATCAGTAAGAGAGAAAATAGGACTTTCCGCCAAACCTGTAGATAAAGAAACATTCTTTTTATTAAATTTGAACGACAGACCAAGTCATTGCTAATACCCTTATGCTTTCTTGTTTTTTGATTTGTATCTAAATATATTCCTCCGTGAATGAGCAGGTGTTCACAGTTGCCCATTTGTTAGCCTTTGCTTGGTCTGGATTTCATATTCATCAGGCTTCTCTCCCTCCTCTACGCTCTGAGCTCTGTGTGGCCCAAGTCTGAAGAAGCGCTAGGGATGGAGTGTGCCCCTTATCAACTTATCCTGAGAATTGACTAACCATAGCCTACACTTTCTCTTAGATCCTACTGGATTCCCCCTGCTTGCCCAAGTTCCCCTCAAAAGTTTCTGCTGATCCTTGCTTTCTTCTTTTTAGCCTGTGAAAGAAAAGCCTTTTCTGTTGGATTTTGAGACACTTGCAGATTTCTGAGATATAAGTGTTCTCCCCATTTAAGCAATGGAATTTGTTACCAATAAAGTCCCTCCTTATCTAAGTTTGGGTTTCGTTTGATTTGACATGACACAAGCTCCCTGACCAAAAACTGTGCCTTAGTTAAAATCATCCACAGGGAAGAGCTGATGAGAATTATTCTCAAGTATTTATATAGTCAGACTCTGCTTTAGAGTAAATTGCTACTATCTCTATTACTTTGTTTTTCCTCAAGTTCTTATTTCTCATCCTAAATTATTTTGGTAATTTCTTGATGGCCGTCTTCATTGTTTGTCTAGATCCCTCTCACTCCAGCTGCCATAGACCTGCTGGTAAAACAGTCCTAAATAACCCACCCAATCACCTCACTTCTTTATGCAATGACATTGTGACTGATGGTTGCTTGTTTTCATATCCATCTTTAAAACTAGATAATGAGCTGTGGTGTGAAGAGACTGGCATAACTGTATTTATATCTCCAGTGGCTGTCTCACTGCTGCTCATTATGAGGTCAAGTAATAGCTCATGCCTGAATGAACATGAATTTCGTTTGGACACTTATTTCCTCCAATAATAACAAAAGGAACCGTATTTATTTCCAATTGTTTCTTTCCAATCTATTAAAGAATTCCTTTATTTCTATGTCTTCAAATCTCCTAGCCAAACTACTTATATACTTCTCCTGGTACTTCACAGAGTTAAAAAAAAAATTAAAATGAATATTGAAAAATTGATTGAATGAATTTCTAGTCTGTTTTTTTTTTCTCTCCTGTCACTTCTCCCTTGAAGTTCAGTGGTTTAGTTCTACATTTTAGCCCACTTGTCTTTTCAGTTTGGATGCTATTCTCTTAGAAACTTAACATAGTCAAATTGTCTTTAACATCCCCTACTGAGACTGACACACACAAAGCAAAATTCCCTGAAGGAAAACAACAAAAGCCAAGAAACAGATGGACAACAGCAGAGCACTGTCTCTTTCTGAAAGACATATTTGCTCAGCACTTTTACTTGCTACTCCAATTCTGACAAGTTGTATCCATTTCTTCTTTTTTTTTCCTTCTCTGATTTAGTCTTTCTTTCAATCCATCATCAAATCTATTGATTGCCTTTCTTTGGATCCCTTTCTCATATTTCTCTAGAGTCTTTCTATTGCCAATCTATTTCAGTTCCACCATCCCTCTGCTTAATTATAACCTACTCTTTTCACCCATATTAATCCCTCCCAAACAATATTTTTAGTATATCCTTCCTTGCTGAAATATTACTCAGCTATTCCTTAATAATGCTCAAGAAGTCAAGTTCAGATTCGTTGCTCTGTCATTAATGGCAACAGGGAATTCAATTTGAAAGAAGTCTCTATGTATATTTAAAAACAATTGAAATCTTTTGGAACTATTTCAACTCTGAGATGTAGAACAGTCTTATTTTTCTCCAGAAAACATTGCTTTATTTTATAGTGAAAGTTTGAATCTTTCATAGATTTTGGAATATTTAATATTATTTTAGATAAAATTGTCATTCTAAAAGCAAATTGGTAATGTTTCCTTCTCTCCTTGTTGATATTATATTAGAATATCGGTCCCTATTTCAATTGCTTATCAGAATCCCCAAAGCAAAGTTTTTGAAACTTGTTGTGTTTGAATCATAATGGGATCTTTTTAACATGCAGATTCTGACTCAATAGGTCTGGGTTGCCTTCAGACTCTCTATTTCTGACAATTTCCCAGACGCTGTTGTTGCAGCTACTCCAAAGACTACATTTTAGAAGGAAATGTTTAAACAATATCGAGGCATAGATTTAGTGGGAGGGCAGCCTGCAGTGACAATTCTGGGACAATTCTGATTAAGGTCTTCTATGTTGTTTGTCTTTTAATAGTCTCACCAATTCTATAAATTGGTTAAGTGTCACTGTAAGACTTGTTTATCCATGAGAAAATGAAGTTTAGAAAAGATTAGGAATAATTCAAGGTCATGACATAGTAATTGTCAGGACCAGGATACAAACAAAGCTGTTTCCATCCCCAAATGCCCTTTACCCATCCCAGGACTGAAGTTTTCTTTTGCAAACAGGTAAGTAACTACCCTTCAGGAGAGTTACACCAGGCTACATCTCCTAAACTGGGGTGCTTTGGGTTTGATGCCTTGCTTTTGTTTTTTCTTAGACTGTCACCACTGATACTTCTGGAATATAGAATTTCACTAGACCCAGTTTACCTCTGTAATCTTGTCCTGGAGCAACTGGGAAGCATTGTAAGGTTATTTATCTCTGTGATATCTCTGAAATTGTGGATGCTGCCAATATTGCCAACTTGGGAAATATACTCCCTGTATACAAACAAAAGGAAAGGAAAATTGCAGAGAATTAACACAATGGCCTTGCAAATATTTCACAATAGTTTTGATGAAAAACTTAGGTTGTTAAACTTGGTAGGGACTCATATATCATCTACATGGTTGTTTTCTCAAACTTTTGGTCAGGTTTTCACTTTTTTATAAGAAAATATTTAAAAGAAGATAAAAATGATACAGCATTCACATTTTTTATACTGTTTGTTGATAATTTTGTTGTTTTATAATACTATGGGACCCCTCCTTACAGCCAAACACTCACAAAAGGTTTGCGTATTCTTTATAATAACCCTCCAGCCTCCTACTTTGACCATCCTTGAATATTCCAGGAAGGAGGAATTTACTAGTTCGAGGTTAGATGGAATTGTTACTTCTCACTCTTGACTTTGGGTGATCTTGCTGTCTCTTACAACTCCCATATTCTTTAATATTTACTTCTGTCCAAATATCATTCTTCCCCCCTTGGAATCTTACTTTGTGCTATTGTAAATTCACTTATTTACTATATTAGTAAGAATTTTTGAGAGCGTATCACATTGATATGACATGTGAAAATAATATGAGATATCAAGGATATATTTCATTAAGGAAAATGTTAAACAAATGAAATTTTTCAACTTATTTAACATGGTCAATTTAACTTAAGACTTCACCACCCTGCAAAAGAATCAGAAGGTGGAAACTTACCATATAATATGTGTTTTTAGCAGCCTCTATTCTCCAGTAGGCATATATTATACTTAAGAGAATCAGAATTTCAAATATTCTGTAGCCAAAGTAATTATTTGCCAGACTAAGGTACTTAAGTTCTGACGGAATAATTGGTCTCTTCAGGATGACATTATGAGTTTACATTTAAATGGTACTAGGGCACAAGACTTTTGCGTCTTTCACCAGTGCGACATAAAAAAAAAATAAAATCAATATGTATTTTAGCCATTCGTTATATAGATATGTTGAGAGATAAGTAATGATCCTCCTTATAGAATAAATGCTTGGAGATGAAAATATAAAATATGTTTGTACATATTTTCACATTATCGGGAAAATACTTACATGGTGATGTTTTTTATGCCAATGATGCTTCTGTAAAAATAGAGAACAGATTAAAATTTTAATATATGCTTAATTATCAACTTTTCCAGTGAATGAAAATGTGTCTTACCTCCTCAGATGAATCGGCTCCCTTGGGGGAAAAAAAAGAGAAGAAAAGAAAAAATAGTGAACATCTTCATTTTATAACTCTAAATTGAGTATAAAAATGCATTAGTTGCCACAATTATGATTAAACATAATGGAGGCCAAGCCTTAGTAACTGATACATTAAACTAGTTTTTTCTTTTTTGTTTAATGCCATCTTTAAAAAGAGTGAAGAATAAATTTTTGCTATAACTAACTTGCTACATTTTAATATCAATTCACTCTGGTACAAATTATTTTGTGTGTATAAAAGGGAAGAAAAGCTATCACGTGTGAATGAGAGTGAAATTCAGAAGCTAAGCTTTGGAATTGCTCAAAACAAATATTTTTTATGTGGATATGTTTTAAGTTGCTCAGAAGCTACTCACATTCAAATGTTTATGTGCTCATAGAGTCTGGTATTATATTTTTCTCTATTCTTAGATTTTTATTTTTCCCACTTGTATCCTTTATTAAAAATTATGTGATAAACTGTGTTAACCAAATGTTTTTAAACATGCACAAGAACTTGTTGGATTAGTTGAAGTATTATTACATATCTTAATGAATCTCTCAGTAACTGAACACGAAATATACCAACGTGAAAGAGGCCATTAATGTTAACAGAGTAAGAAATAAAGAAATGAGGAGGAGGTGGAGGAGGAAGAAAGAGCCTCAGAGAGGTCAAATTTACCTGGTGACAAACAGGTAAATGGCAATATAGGCAGGACATTTGGTTGGCCTGGAGCTTATAATATTTAAGTGTCTTTTATAATATAATATTTAAGTGCTTCTCAATCTCACAACTTTATGGAGCTCTTTTAAACATTTTATTTTTACATTAAACTAATTATACTTGAGTGTCTCTCTGTGTTTAGAATGTTTGTGTGTGTGTACCCAAGATTTATTTTAAATCGATAATGAACATTTCTAGGTTAATTCAAAGAAAATGTCTATATAAAACCATTAAAATCTATAAAACTGAGTTAAGGAAAATGCAAACACAAGCAAAAACACAAGAAATAAGGAGAATCCTTGGATAACTACAAAGACCATATTATTCAAAATTCCCGGGTATACTTACAATCATGGCAACCATGAGAGACATGATAAAGGCAAAGACAAGGATCTTCATATTTGGCTGAGTCCTGTGAAAGCATGTGTGAAAATCAGTAGCATTTCAGTAGCATAATCAGTAGCATAATTATCATTCCTTTATTTACAAGTTAAACATTTGTTGACCAAACTATGCTCCAAAGCCTTGGGAAACATACTGGAAATACAAAGACAATTGAAACACATTGCCTGACATCAAGGAACTTAGAGACTGGTGGGGACCTTGATAAGTAAAGATAAGTGCTGTGATATGGAAATAGTAAGTGCTATGGAAACACCCAAAAGGGACACCTTGAACAGACCAGAAGAACAGACCAAGCAAAAGCAGACGCTGTGCTAGATTATATAAGATAAGTAAGGAGAGATGTTGGGAGCTGGCCAAGAAATACAAATGAGAGAGAGGCTTGCATGTTGAAAATGACACTGGTCAGCATGCAAGGAAGACAATAATGGAGACAGACTGACCCCTTAGATTGTTGTGAGACTACAGGACCCACAGAATGACATGAGGAGAGTTAAGGCAGAGTTTAAAGAAATGTTTAGAAAGTAGAATGACAAGCAACAGGGACTGGTTTTATAAAGGAGTGAGTGAGAGTGAGCCAGGTTTCTGACTTGAGAATGGTGTGGATGTTGTGACCCTGGTATTAGAACATGAATGTTACTTGGCAGAAAAAATATATAATTAAAAAGAAGTTTCAGGATAAGTATTTATAAACACTTTGACAAATTGAATCAGTAAAAGTGATTTAATATTGTAAATAATCCTATTCAATCAAATTAATGTAATCTGGGACCATTTGACATGTGTTTGTAATTCTTTCTATGCAAGTGAACCCAGTTCTTTTGCTGTTGAAAAGCAGATATTTATTTCTGAATTGAAGACATATAAGTAAAAATATTTTTCAAACTATAAGGTAAATAATGGGCAAAGGCTTTTTTTTTTTTTTTTTTTATTGACCATCAGTTTTGGTAGAACATTATGGTAACAACTTTTGTCTAGGGATAGAAGAGACTGTTCTACTAAATAACCTCAAATCTTTAACATATGAAGCAGAACTCGGGGCTGATGGCATTTTCCTTGTTCTTATCTGCTTATTTTGCCACATTGGCTTTAACTCAGGACTGTGGCATTAGATAAATTATAAAAATTAAATCTTTCTTGGTAAAGTTTTTCTATCATCTACTAGTAAAACCAAATATTCAGTGATTTGATGATACAAAATAGAATGTAACTTTTGATGTTGTTTATAGCTGGCATTTTATTGAAAGTAGAAGACTGAGAGATATTCACAGTAATTGGTATGCCATAGGCAGATAGATAGATAGATAGATTTAAGGACTTTGAAAAAAAATTTCCCTAAAACCACAATAATAAAATTTTGAAACAGTCAAATTTTTTTCAGCCAAATTACAAATAAAATGAAAATATATCATAAAAGATGAATCATTGAAACAAAATAGCCTATTATACAGAGTTAATTATGCAGAAAAATAGAAACTATTTTGGATAATGAAAAGGTAATGGAAAATGCATTGGTGCTGGGGATAAAGTAACTTTGAAAAGGTTGCTTCATTTTTTTTATTTTTAAAAAATTTTAATTCCAATATAGTTAACATACAGTGTTATGTTAGATTCAAGTATGCTACATAGTGGTTCAACAACTCTCTACATTACTGAGTGCTCACATTGATGACTGTACACTTAATCCCCTTCAGCTATTTCATCCATCTCCCCAGTTACCTCCCCTCTGGTAACTATCAGGTAGTTCTCTACTATTAAGAGTCTATTTTTAAATTTTTGAAATAATACACATTTGCAAAAAAGAGAGCTTGATGCTACTCAATACAACATTTTCTTATAAAATTTAAACTTCAAGTTAAAGGTCAAAGTAATTATAAACAAAGTCAATGTCATATATTTAGTCAAAGAAATAAAAGAGATTTTAGAAAATCCCACAAGCAGAAATGATGGGGCACATCTTCTCCATTTTCCACACCATTCTTTTTGTACAATAATTGCTATCAATTCAGAAGCACTGAAATCCTGAACTCACCTTCAGATCCCAACATCAGGTCATTACTTCTTTAAATTTTTTTTGAAAAAATTATCAGTGAGTAATATACATTTTATAAATGGTTTTCAGCTTATTCTAACAAACAAAAGATTAGAATCAGGTGATATTTGATTGTCCATGAATATATTACCTGTTATCCAAGATGAGACTCAAAAGTCAGAGAACCCAAAATTCTCAAGCCTTAATTAAGAGTATGATGTGCTTTTCCTGAGGACTGATGTGTTTAAATACACTGAAATCCTCCATTTGTTTTTCTAAATCATGTCACATATGAGATCATATTATAGTACTGAAAATAATGCCCAAAATCTGTCTCCACAGAAACCAAGATAAACTGAACATGGTGATTTTATAATAGAAGATTGTGAAGAAGATGACCAGGAAACAAATGGACCTGTCAAATATTAATCCTAGTATTAGTCTAGGCATATGTGAAAAAGACAAAAGGAAATGTATGCAAGAGTAAACCAAGTGTGGAAATGAATTGAAATGGTAAAAATGTCTCTGTAGAATGCCGTCTACCCTGTTTCAACTATTGCATGTCCAAGATGGAACAACTCTATGCCAAAAATGATACCATCTTATTAAAAGTTTATCTGTTTTTCAATAAGTGGTAATAACCAGCATAATAATATAGGAGTCATCATTTATTTCAAGTATGTTTCCTACAAATTATTAAAATGTGCTTTTATTCTGTTGACTTTGGCATATTTTAAGTCTGAATTCATGTTGCCAAAATTCAGTAGTTTTTGAGAATTGTATAATAAAGCAATTCTTATTTTCAAATCAAATTACTTTAGAAGCTTGGTATTACATAGCTCACATAGCAAACAGAGGAATATGTTTTGAAATTTGATTTACTTACTTTGATTCTCTAGAGGCCCATGTTCCTCAATGGAAGCCATGTGTTCATAAGATTACATTAGATAGAAGGAAAAACTGTTTTCACCAGTTTCTAGTCAAACTTTATAAAAATTCACCTCTTTGCTACTAGTTGATTAATTCAATGTAATCAGAACTGAATATCAGAAAATAACTTTAAAGTTTAGGTAAGTTTTATGTCCCAGTCTATTATTACTCAAGGTGTGGTATGTGGGACTGTGTCAACACCACCTGAGAGCTTGTTGGAAATGCAAATTTTTTAGTCCCTTTCCAGACTCAGAATCTCAGAGGTGCACTGGGAATCTCATTTTAACAGTTTTTCCGGGAGATTATTTGGTACCATAAAGTTTGAAAAACTGCATGATAGGCTTATAAATGTATTATTTTCCTATAGACTTGATCCCATAAATAAAACTTAAGTTTTAATTTTTAACAGGTGTTTTAAGAAAATATTTATTTAAATTTAATGCAAATCTTGTATGCTATATTTGAATAACTCAGTCAGAAAGTATTCTTATTCTCTGGGTAGTATACAAAATATGAGTTTTATTAAGGCCAAAAAAAAAGAATTAAAGTCAAATTCAATTAATCATTGTTATATTTTTCACTGATTTCTAAGCGTCATAGATATATGGTCTCTTGTCAAATGCAAACACATCCAACTCTAGTATATTCTCAATGGGAAAAAGATATACAAGGTTTAGTAAGTATTGAAATAAGTCTGGTTTTTAAAAATAAGCCCTGCTTATTCATTTTGGGATTGTCATATGACTTCCTTTTTTCCTCTTTTCTTTCTCTCTCCCTCCATGTCTCACTTTCTTTCCTCACTTATGTATTTATTGATTCATGTAAACAATGTTATGAGGCACTAACCTAATAGACCTATGAGATTCCTGGCCTCATCAACAAAGAGTGAACTAATGTTCCAAAGGCAGTACCAAACAACACCAGAAACAACAACAAACTGCCAGGTAATGAAAAGAAATAGATGTTAATAATTATGCACATTTAAATATATACATTTAAAACCTACAATTGAAAACACATGTTAGATTCAGATATCAAAATGTAGGCATTATTCCACCCATCGCTTTCCGCCTTAATGTGATAGGAAGTGTGAGGATTATGTGTGACGGTGGGAAACAAGAAGGTAGACTCTAAGCACCAGAATAGCCTTCTTGTGTTAGTTATGGTGCCACCCTCCAGAGACAGTAGGTCATTTTAGAATACTGATGGACCAGAACATGTCCTGATATTTTACAGTTAAGTAAAACAGATGTAATTTCCTCTATAACCAACCATACCATTTGAAAATGCCAGGGTTTACATTTACAAGGGAAATATCAATAAAGAGCTATTGCTAGATCACAAGTGTGGCATTAAATTGGTGGCATAAGGATGCAACCTGTGAATTGGTATTTATGACAGTATTTGTGCTGAATTTTCCTTCCCTTTCTCTTCCTTTCTCTCTTGTTGTTTCTCCTCCTGTCCCTCCTCCTCCTTCATTTCCCTTACAATGAAAACATGGTTAGCAGTCTATGACATAAACCATGACGTGTACTTATTTAACTCAAAAAAACACTTTTGTTATATTCCTGTATGAATTACTAAAATAAAAAATACTGCAACTGAGAAATATAGAACAATGTATGACTGCCTACTAGATAACATAAAACCTCCTGGGCATTGGAAGTACAAAGTGACAATCTCCTACTGCTGCCTTTGGGGGTTCACCTTATATTATGGATGTTTGTTTCCTCCCAGATTGATATGTTGAAGCCCTACTCCCGAATATGTTGTATTAGGAGGTAGGGCCCTAGGGAGATAATTAGGTTTAGATGAGTTCATGAGGGTGAAGCCCCGTGATGGGATTATTGCTCTTATAAGAAGAAAAAGAGCTTCTTCTGTCCACCATGTGAAGAGACAGGCAGCTTTCTGGAAGCCAGGAAGAGGACTTGCATCATGAACCCAATCCTACTGGCACCCTGATATCAAAGTTCCCAGGCTCCATCAAGTCTATGGTATTTTTTATAGTAGCCTCAGCTGAATGAGAGATCTTTGTGAAACAGACAAGGAAAAAGGTGACTGCTGATAGTGTTTAATATGGTATTCTAAATTTGGGAAGAAAAGGTCAAGAGTGGGCTTTAAGATTTAGAAGTAATCTGATTATTGATCACAGTGAAAACTATGAACATTAAAGAGATTATATAGGAAAAAGTAAGTGACAGGTCACTGGTCATCTGGAAACAGATGTAAAATCTTTTAACTGAAGTTATTGGTTTAGGTAGTGCTTTTCTCAGATCAAGCTTCTGCTAAGAATAAAAAAGCCCATGCTACAAAAACACACAAAAAGGTATTATACAATATTGAATTGATTTTATTGAATGAAAAATAATTATCTCAGTGACTATTTCTTCAGATTCTTTAGTAAAGAACAATAAGGAACAACTTAACTTCATCGGCATATCAGTACTTGCAACAAAATACTCTCCCAAATACTTGTCAATGATCAGAAACCACCCCCATTCAGAAATAAAAGCCAAACTTATTCAATATGGGCATTACTAATAGTTAAATATATTAAAATCTTCATTATCTAAACCCTTATTCTGGATTTAGAAAATGACACAAAAATGTGTTTTAAAGTCAGAATCAATTCTACATTTCTGTTCAGACAATGTTTAATATCCACAGGGGCAGGTAGGTGAAATAAATGAGCAAAAGGAGGTCTGGAGCTGCTGAAATACATGTTGTTTCGAAGGTGACAACTGCTAGCCTTTTATGGCCATGAATTCTCAGATTAAGGCCTCCAAATTAGGAGAAAGATAAAGTGTGTTCACTAATTTCTATACAGGAAGCCTCTAGACAAAGATCACAGACTTTGGTCTGTCCTGAGACACCCTTTCCAATGGTGCTCAACAACCTGGCGACTTCTCCTCCAGGTGTTTGCATAAGCAGCTCAACCACTAACCCATTCTTTTATTCAATAGTAAGAAAGTGGTGAAGCCAATTGCCATTAATTGGCACAAGCTCAGAGTCAGAGTTTAGATACATATTGCCAAAGACCAGGGAATAAAACAAACATTGAATATGAAATACTGAGAATATAGCTATGACAGCTAATTCCAGTCTTCCAATCAACTCTGATTCTGTGTTTGTGGCTTAAATAGCTTCTGCATTACTTTCTCCTGATTGCAAGTTTGGTTTAGCTGAAAATTAGCGACAGAGCACCACACAACAACAGGAATAAGTACTATATCTCTATTTTTTGGCTCTTTGACTTTGAAGAAGTTTTACCTCAGTAGATGAGCTTCTAGAAGTTTCCTTAAAGAATTTTTTTAAGTTAAAATCAGGTGCCAGGGGAAATCGAAATATTTGCATTATTTGTTAAATATCATAGGGACTTGAAATTTCTCTCATGATTAACAAGTAAAAGCGAAGATTGGATTATACTTTTAGCACAGAAAATCAATACAATCTGTTTACTTAACTCTTTATTGTCAACTACTTTTGGAAAGAAAGGGAGAAGAAATAATAAACACCTTACCTTTAGTGGAAGGATTGTAACTGAAGGAATTCAGGGCAATTGCAAAGGAATGTATTTGGCGGGAAGGGGGCAGGAAGTAATTCTATTTCTAAGGCAATTTAAAAACCTTTCTCTACCTTATTAACAATACTATAAATATTACAAATAGATTTTAAAGATATAAATTATATGTAGACTTCTAAAATATTTTCATAAATAGAAATGTCTTACTACATCATCTATCTTTGGGGGTTACTTAAAAAAAATAGAACTATTATTCCTGTAGCATTTGTTATACAGTATATCTTTTTATCATAAAAAGATAAATTCATTCTTTTTGAAAAATCACTTCATTACTGTTTGTAATGACGGAAATTTTGTCAGTTTGTGGACTGTTGTATCTTCAGAGGCTTGGAGTCATGTCTGGCATGTAGTATATACTCTATAAATATATGTTTCATGAACAAATAAATCTACAAGATGATTTTGGGCAGCACATGAATAAAAAGATTTTTAAAAATTTTTATGTTCAGGTTAATGTGTATTAAAATATTATACATATAACTACCTAGTAAATTTGTGACTTGAGTTACAATTATATAGTTAGTACTTAAACCATTTAGGGGCGCCTGTGTGGCTCAGCTGGTTAAGCGCCAGGCTCTAGATTTTGACTCAGGTCATGATCCCAGGGTCATGTGATTGAGACCCATGTCATGCTCCTCACTCTGGATCCTGCATGGCTCAGCATGGAGCCTGCTTGAGATTCTCTTTCTCTCCCTCTGCTCGTCTCCCCTGCTCACACTTTCTCTATTTAAAAAATAGAAAAAAAAAAAGGAAAGTAAGCCATTTAAATAATGTTAAGTTAAAAATATTCATTAAATATAGCCTAGATAGGAAATGCATATGGCAAACATTTGAAATGGCAAGCTGGAGTAATGAAGTCCACTCAATGACAAGATCTCCATTGCTCTAGAAAACTTGAGAAGTTAGATGATTAGTGGAGCAATGCAAGAATAAACCCCATTAACTGATTTATTCAAGGAATTAAACCTAAAAAAAGTGTTTTTTTTTTGGTCTTCATAACTAAAAAAATGTAACTGTTTTAAGTTTACCCCTATTGTTTAGATGCCAGAATATACTATTAATGAAAAAAACCCTTAATTTTCAATTGGTATGTTTATATTCAAAAAAGTTATGCACACATCTACATACAATAATTTAGGCAAATACAGACGTATATACCGTTGCCAAAAATAAGTATGTGATCTTAGTTCTTCCCACGTGTAAGAGTAGCTTCAGACCACAGGCTAAACTTATATAAGTTCACAGACTTCTATGCAGTTCTGATGAACACAGTGTTTCGTTTTTTTTCCCCCCTTAGGAAACATGTAGATATTTACAAAAAGAGTAAAATATTTAAAAGCTTTTTATTAAATCTGGAGTGGAACTCATCTGGAGTGAAATTCATCTCCGGAAGTAGAATTAGAAAAATCTCAGTTAAAAAAAAAATGACTGTCTTAAAGCAGAGTCAGCAAACTTTTTCTATAAAGGGCTAGATAACAAATAGTTCATACTTTGTAGGACATACGGTGTCTGCCATGTACTAAGCTCTGCTGTCATAGCATAAAAACTAAGTCATTACAGACAATATGGAAAAGAATAGGCATGGCTATGTGCCAATAAAATTTTGTTTATAGGCACTGAACTTTGAATTTCATATGCTTTTCGCATCACAAAACCTTATCCTTTTTTTGACATTTTTCAACCATTTAAATATATTTTTAAAAAATTATTAGTTCTGACCTACAGGCTATAGCTACCAACAACTGCCTCACAGATTATGGAAAATGTATGAGAAGTAAACACAAAATCTATGGAGCAGTGGGAAGAAAAAAGGGGAAAGAAGAATGAAGGGCAAGTATTTGTGTGCCTTGTAGAAATACATTTTCTGGCCCTATTAACAAAATTATTAATAAAGATTTGTTTCGTGGAGGAATCAAGATTCTTACCCCAGCCTACAGAAATTCTGTCTAACATGCATAGCATCTTTGACTGAAGAAATATTGTTGCTCAGCCTTTCTGACTATAAATCAAAGACAATATCTAAAGTAAAATGAATAGATTAATTAAATGTGACAAAAACTCCCAGTTTTCTTCTTTTCTTTTTAATTTTTTTCATTTCATTTATTTTTAGAGAGAGTAAAAGAGAGCACAAGTGGGAGAGAGAGGCAGAGGGAGAGAGAGAAAATCTCCACATTCAGTGCGGAGCCTGGAACAGGGCTTGATCCCATGACGCTGGGATCATGACCTGAGCCTAAATCAAAAGTCGGACGCTTCAAAAGTCGGACGCTTAACTGAGTGACCAGTCACCTGCCAAAAATTCCTGGTTTTCGAATTTGCTTTGTCTTTTATACTTTTTACCCTTTAAAATTTTTTTATTTTTGTTTATTTGTTTTCTTTTTTTATATTAAATATAATTTATTGTCAAATTGGTTTCCATACAACACCCAGTGTTCATCCCAACAGGTGCCCTCTTTCCCCTCTCCCCCACCCCCCATCAAACCCCAGTTTGTTCTCAGTATTTAGGAGTCTCTTATGGTTTGCCTCCTTCCCTCTCTGTAACTTTGGTCTTCTGTTAAGTTTCTCAGGATCCACATATGAGTGAAGATGTATGGTATCTGTCTTTCTCTGCCTGACTTATTTCACTTAGCATAATACTCTCCATTTCCATCTACATTGCTACAAATGGCCAGATTTCATTCTTTCTCATAAATAGTATTCCGTTTATATATAAACCACATCTTCTTTATCCATTCATCAGTTGATGGACTTCTTACCTTTTACCTTAATTTAAATCCAGGCAAAAGTGAGAATAATATTTTTAATTCATGTTATATTTTATTCAAGTCAAGGTGTTGTAACTAATGGAACATGAAGTGAATGTCCTTCTGTAAAGAAATAAAAATCAGTATTGATTTAACTCTCGATTTAAGAGCAAACTGCAGTATACAGAAATGCCAGAATAGTATGCTTTGGTATAAAATAAAATAGTAGATAGGAAAACACAAAATTGTGACCAAAAGTGTACAGAATTGAGAACAACAAATGAAGGCTGTCTAAGGTAAAATATTTTGCCTATTTAGTGTAAACTTGGTTATATTATAAACTCAATGTTTTTAATAGTGTAAAGTGAAATTTCTTCTAGGGCAACTAACTTGTTATATTCTGGATAGCTGACTCATTCTCTTCTTAGGCTCAGTCCTAGTGGGAGTAATTATAGCTCTTTTTGCAAATCAACAGCAAGTTTGGGAGCAATTTTTACATTTTTCCTCAAATTGCTTTCCTTTATTTTAGAGATAATGCATTTAGTATGAAAGTGAGACAAATCCTTCAGTGATATTGGGATTAGCTCTTTAATGGAACGGGAAAGACAGGAGTCTTTTTTTATAATCCACTTTGTCTCTGTTTCCAAGGTATATTTAATATGATGGCTCAAATGAACACATCACTACTATTAAATGACTTCCAAAAAGTTAAAGGGGAAAACTTTGAGGATTCTGACAGAACACAAGTTGGTACGTTTAGAAGCGTGTGTTGTTGGGGTTCCCTCCCTCTCTTTGCTGTGCTCTGTGGAGTGTGGAGTCTCACAGGATGTAGTCTCTGTTACTCGATGCCAGGATACTGTATGGCTTGCTGATAAAGTTCCTTGTCTCAGTAGAGGAGGGGACCTCTGTGTTCTTCTAGATAGAAATAAAAAAGATAACAAATTATTTTTTTGCTCATTCATAAAGCCAAATTGGATCTCTGTGGGTTTTGTTTTGTTCTGTTTTGTTTGTTTTATTTTTATTCAGTAGGAAAAGACCTTCAAAATACTTTACCGGGGGGAGCATTAGTTGATGTGTGTTCATTTACAAAGTTGTCTACTATATAAATATTCAAACTTCTATATTTGGAGTAAATCCTATTTCCTTCTTTTTGCAACCGCTTGGGCACTTGGGATTTTAATAAAGTCAATTAACTTGTCATATAGTTTAAATAGAGAATGGTATGTGAGCAAATGTGCCATAAGGCACTGAACTACTTTAGACATAATAGTAACTTCTTCAAGGGGAAAAACGTGTTTTATCATTTATGTTCCAATTAATAACCTTTAGCAAGTATCTCCTCTCGTACAGAAGTGAAATGAAAGCTGAAATAATTTTCTTGATGTGAATACTTGATATACAAATCCAACATTATCACTAAATTCTTAGAAAATGATGGCAAAAACGGTTCTTACGTCTCCTTATCTTATAACTGCTACTGGCTTCATCGTGTTCTTAGCTGAATAAAAAGATGTCATGAACAGAAATGATGGAGGCCAATACTGGAATCAAAAGAAAAAAGAGAATGGTTAAAGTATGACAGAGGGAAAAGAAGAGTAAACCTACTGATTTCTGTGAAAGATGAATTACTAACATATTTTTCTTTTTTCTTTTTTTTTTTTTTTTAAATAATCTCTATATCCAATGTGGGGCTTGAACTCATGACCATGAGACCAAGAGTTGGATGCTCTACTGACTGAGCCAGCCAAGTACCCCTAATACTGTTTTCTTTTTATCCACATTGTTTATATATAGAATGCAAATCCTGAATGTTAATTTTGAATTGGCTGTACATTTCAGGAAGTGCCAAAGGCCTTCAAAATGTATGAGTGGATACAGAATGCATGAGGTAGCAAAGGCACTGAGCAACATGAGACCTTGTGAGGAAAATGAGTGAACAGCCGAGGTGGGAGGGGAAAGCATGTTCCCGTTGGTTAAGGGACTGAGTTGCTCCTATAATCTTTAGAATGATTATGAATAGAATGATTTATTATATTGATAGAGTTTTTTATGTATAAAGCACTTTCATATCTCTTACCTACTTAAGTACTCAGTAATTTGTATGAATGTCTCACATCTGAGAAAGATGAAGCTCAGATAAATTGTACTTTTATTAGGCCACATGGCTAGTAAATTGCAAAATTCTGATACTCAGATATTTTCAGGGCAAGATTAGATCTTTGGCATGTATTGCTATCTTGTGTCTAATTATCTATTTATGCATAACCTAAATTCTATTTAATTTTAAAAATAAAACACAATTTAAACTTTTGGTTTCTTTTTACTTTTTTTCTAAATTTATTCAATATTGAGAGAGAGACAGACAGACAGAGACAGAGCATGAATTGGGGAAGGGGCAGAGAGTGGGACACACAGAATCCAAAGCAGGCTCCAGGTTCCAAGCTGTGAGCACAGAGCCCGATGCAAGGCTTGAACGCAGATCATGACCTGAGTTGGATGCTTAACCAACTGAGCCACCTAGGCACCCCTAAACTCTTGGTTTCTAAGATGAACATTCTTTGAGCTAATGTCTTTTAACTAGGTAATTAGCCATAGATATAATTTATTTCACTTGTATTTATTTGTTTTAGTATTTCAACAGATATATTCTTAGTGACATTGTTGTGATGAGCACCGGGTGCAGTATATAAGTATTGACTAACTAAGTTGTACACATGAAAGTAATATTACACTCTATGTTGACTAACTGGCATTTAAATAAAAATTTTAAATAAATAGATGATAGATAGAAAAGAAAAAAAATTAAGTAACAAAGAAATATTCTCAAAATGTCAGTTTAAAAAATAAAACAAGGAGAACCTGGGTAGCTCAAGTCAGTAAGATACACTTGATTTCAGCTCAGGTCATGATCTCACAGTTCATGTGATCCAGTGGGCTCTAGGCTGACAGCGCAGAGACTGCTTGGGAGTCTCTCTCACCCCCTCTCTCTCTCTCTTCCCCTCCCTCATTTGTGCACTCTCTGTCACTCTCTCTCAAAAATAAATAAATAAACTTAAAAAACTTCTAATCCCTAACAGCTTTTGTTCTAGACACTGTGCTAGTCATGTATGTGTATTATCTACACAAGAATAATGCAAGGTGGATTATTTTTCACTATTTTAGAGATAAAGAGTTTCCTAAACTTCTAAAGTAATCATTTTGAATGTCCTGCCATCAAAAAGCAAGACCTTAGAATATAATAATAAAATAAAACCGACACAATAAACTGCTTCCAGTTTCTATTTGTCAATCCTGTTAAAGAAAAACTGATAAAGAATGGTTAATAAGAGTATTGTGCTAATTAGAAAAAAAAATTCTTAAAAATATCTTATTTTAGGGGTGCCTGGGTGGCTCAGTCAGTTAAGCATCCAACACTTGATTTTTGGCTCAGGTCAGGATTTCATGGTTTGTGAGATCCAGCCCCACATCAGGCTCTGACCTGATGATGTAGAGCCCCCTTAGGATTCTCTCTCTCTCTGACCCTCCCCCCTGCTCTCTTTCTCTCTCTCTCTCAAAATAAATAAATAAAACATTTAGAAATATATCTTATTTTAGTACCTTTAAAATATTGTTTGTATTTTTCTGCTAAATAATATTATTTGGTTGTATATA
Source organism: Panthera onca (assembly GCF_046562875.1). Taxonomy (NCBI): domain Eukaryota; kingdom Metazoa; phylum Chordata; class Mammalia; order Carnivora; family Felidae; genus Panthera; species Panthera onca. The sequence continues at coordinate 56,326,013 of NC_138342.1, read as the reverse complement.
CATTTTTCACAGATAAAAAATGTGAGAGAAAGGATATATGAAAATATATCTTGTTTTCTAAAGGGAAGACAAAAAGCCTGAGCAGTGGATAATCTCAACACTGTTGAAACCTTGTTTCTATTAATATGGTAGTTATGTGGTTTAAAATACCAGTAACCCATCTGGATTCTAAGAAATACTATGATCACCTATTATTTTTCTGCCCAATTTTTGTACCCACATATTCTAAGGAGTGTTTCATGCAGGATGATCCAGAACATGATAATAGGAAATGAAGATGTTATATGTATATTGATTATTAACATTCTGTTTTTATGTAGGCTCACCTCTGCCATGATCTAGTTCTGTGTTTCAAAGAAGTTCTTAATTCTCTCTTGGCCTCAATTTCTTATGTGTATAAGTTTAGCTGGATACAGGCAAAATGAATTTCCCAAACGTATTTTCTAATTTTATCTGAACATGTATCTCAAAAACATTTGGATATGTCATAAATTATATCCCTATTAAAATAAGTGTACTTCATTATTTGAATGAATGGAGAACTAAAGCTTGGTAGCCATCTACTGATTGTAAACACTTGTCTGCCTGAATGACAAGCCACATAATAGAATAGGACTCCTATCCACTATTTATTAGCACTGTAGATTGAAAAAATAATCTTTATCTTCAAGTTTTACATCTGTAAGATGTTGACAATATATACAATATGTGTGTATGTTTTATTGTAAAGTTTACTAATAATGTTTATAATAGAAAATACTATTATTTGAGTGAAAGATGCTAAATCAGAAAATACAAATTCAAGGAACTGTAGACGCCAGGTAAGTGAGTAAAACAGAATTAGATATCCAAAATCTATAAAGAACTCATCAAACTCAACAATCAAAAAACAAATAATCCAGTCAAGAAGACATGACATTTTCCAAACAAGACACAGACATTTTTCCAAAGACATCCAGATGGCCAACAGACTCATGAAAAGATGCTCAACGTCATTCATTATCAGAGTAATACAAATCAAAAACTACGAGATATCACCTCGCCCCTGTCAGAATGGCTAAAATTAACAACACAGGAAACAACAGATGTTAGGGAGGAGGTGGAGAAAGGGGAACCCTCTTACACTGTTGGTGGAAATGCAAACTGGTGCAGCCACTCTGGAAAACAATATGGAAGTTCTTCAAAAAGTTAAAAATAGAACTATCCTACAATTCAGCAATTGCACTACTAGATATTTACCCAAAGATTATAAAAATACAGATTTGAAGGGACACATGCACCCCAATGTTTATAGCAGCATCATCAACAAGAGATAAATTATGGAGTCAAGTGTCCATCAACTGGTGAATGGATAAGAAGAGGTAGTATATATATGTATATACAGAATGGAATGTTACTCAGCCACATAAAGAATAAAATCTTGTCATTTGCAGCAACATGGATGGAGCTAGAGTGTATTACGCTAAGTGAAATAAGTCAGTCAGAGAAAAAAATACCATATGATTTCACTCATATGTTGAATTTAAAAAAACAAATGAATGAGGGGTTGGGAGAAGAAATAGGCAAACCATAAAACAGACTCTTAATTATAGAGAACAAACAGGTTTGCTGGAGGGGGGTTGGGCAGGGGGATGGGCTAAAGGGTAATGGGCATTAAGGAGAACACTTGTGATGAGCACTGGGTGTTGTATGCAAGTAAAAAATCACAAAATTCTATAATTGAAACTAATATTACACTGTATGTTAAAAAACTGAAATTTAAATAAAAAACTTAAAACAGAATTAGATCTACAAAAGGTAAGATAAACTAAGGATTTTGACCTTCTGGAGTTCAAGCCTTGGTGAAAGTAATGTAACAATTGATATTCACCTCCAGCCAATTTTTGACATGTAAGAATTAGTGCTTTGTATTGCTAGACCCTTGAAATTATTTTTAGGAGATGAATCAAAAGTATGATTTTTAAAAATATGAAACTTCTGATATTTACATGTTGTCAACTACTTAAAACATGCTTCAAAATAGTGTGCATCAACAAAACATATTGAAGGGCTGGGTTTTCCAAAGTACTGCTTGTGTATCTGTATTACTGGAGAATGGGTCATTTTGGCAAGCTAAGTGGTATCTTTAGTCTAAAAATTAACTTTTAAGTATAAAGATGTTTAAAAATCCCTAATCATTTTATGTAGAAGGATTTTAAAATTTTACCACACATTATTACATTCTGAAGATCAATTACTACTCTATAGGTTATTTATAGCCATTGAATAATTTAAAGTGGTTTATGTTTTCCTAAAATTTCTGTTTTTTATATCACTTACATCATTATATATAAATTTTATGTAATTTATATAGTCTCTGATTTTTATATCTCCTATAAATCATATTGTTTTGCCTTTCAGTTTTTATGACTTCCTATCAGTCCATATTGTTTTGTATGAATCTATTTAAAAAGCATTGTCTCTCGAGGGCAAGAAATCGGTCTTATTCAATTTTCATCCCCATCAATTATATTGGGGCTTGATAGCCATGCTTCTTCATTTCTGGAACTTGAGAGAAGGTCTGGATCAGTCATTTCTCTTGGGTAGTTTTGCTCTTAATACCTCCTCTAACTCTTCTGTCTTAGCCCCTTTCTTTCTAAATCGCTACTTAATTTTCATTGGTCTTTCTTTCCCCAGACATACTATCAATTTCTCTCATCCTACATTCTACAAATACTATCTCATAATTCTCTATTATTCCAGCTATATCACTAGTTTCTCCCATCCTTTACTTCCAAATATGACCAATGTCTGCCCCCAGCTGAGAAACTTAACAGAAGACCATGGGGGGGGGGGGGGGAAGGAAAAAAAAAGTTAGAGAGGGAGGGAGCCAAACCATAAGAGACTCTTAAAAACTGAGAATAAACTGAGGATTGATTAGGGGGGGTGGGAGGGAGGGGAAAGCAGGTGATGGGCATTGAGGAGGGCACCTGTTGGGATGAGCACTGGGTGTTGTATGGAAACCAATTTGACAATAAATTTCATATTAAAATAAATAAACAAACAAACAAACAAATAAATAAATAAAAATTAATTAATTAATTAAAAAATACATTGGTGATTTCTGCTTTATAACTTCTGCATTCAACTGACTTTTGCTCATTCATGTTACTCTTGGATAATTATCATTTGTTTCCTGATTGACCTTTCCACTTTTCCCCTAACATTTGCCAGATCATTATCATATTATTCTCAGAATTATTTTGCACAAACAGATGTACCAAGTCATTTTACTGTATATGTGTGTGTGTGTGTGTGTGTGTGTGTGTATTTGTGGCTTTATGTTACATACAGAATAATATTGAAGATATTGAAAGAGCATTCAAGCTATTCCATATCTTTCCTGGGAGATACTTCTGACCTCACTTCATGCCTCATCCATGATTTTCCTGAAAATATCCTATAATTTTATGTCTTCAAGACTTGCAATGTACCACTGACAGAGGATGCCTTCTGCTCACATCCTCTGATTAATGAACTTTTGCATTTCCAAAACAAAGTTGAAATTTCAATATTTCTGTGGAAATATCCTCCAAGCCTTAAAAAGGTATAGTCATTGCTTATTTGGTGTGTTCATTAACAGAGTATTTGCAGCGATGCTGTATTTTAGTCACTAACATAGATTTATTCATTCATTCACTCATGTAACAGTTATTTAAACTATTTAATTATACATATTTAAATTCATTACATAAACTGTTTAAATATTCAAACGAAGATACATTATTCTAGGCTCTTGAGATAGAGCCCTCATGAAAATACATTTTCTTAAAGGGGATACAAATTTATAAGTGTACAGGTTTACACAAACACATAATTGGAGACAGGCAGCAAAAAAAACACATGATTAAAAGAGTAAAATGTATAGTATTTACGTTGTATTGTATGCTAAGAAGAAAAATAAGTAAAGAAAATGGAGTAGGCAGTATCAGGAGGAGTGTTGTGGAACATGGCCAGGAAAAGCCTCATGGAAAAGGTAAGTAAGGACTTAAGGTACAGAAAGAGAAGAGAGTGTGGTCCATGTGTTCATCTGGGTTAAGAATTCCAGACTGAGAAAACAGCAGGTGGAAAGCTCTTAGGTGGCAGCTTGTTGCAGGGAGTATGGCGAGAGTCTCAAAAAATGAGTCTGCAAACAAAGTGCAGTTAAGTGAAGGTCTTCATACTCCAGTGGAAATGAGGCCCTGACTCCAGAATGAAGCTTCTTTTTCTTAGGATGACTGCTAAAGACTACGTGCATAAAGTCAGCTAAGCAAGTGTGTTAATCAATCTAGTGGTTTAGCTTTTCAAGGTTGAATTTTGAGTTAAATGGTTTTTATAACACCAGGAAGGGTCACGTGTGAAGGAGGATCTGGCCCTTGAGAATGTTAATGGCTCTAGGAGTTCCTTGTGAGCCGCAGCCATGTTCAACTGTGTAAACATGTCCTAAGGCCTTGCACATTCTCCAGCCCTTCCCTTTTGAAGTCTTTTCCTTTGATGCTTCTTTCCTCCATCTCCCACAGCAGCTCGCTTAGAGAGCTCAAGGAATAGCAAAGAGGCCAACAGGACAAGAACAGGAAGTACATGAGGAATATAGAATGTAAGATCAAAGAAGCATCAGGGGAGGCTGATGAAGTAAGATATCTTAGGAAATTTTAATGATTTTGGATTTTAATCTGGGAGTGACAGGAAATCAATGGAAGAATGTATGGTAATAAAGTGAAATACTATGAATTGCATTTAAGAGCATCACCCTGACTTCTCATTTGAAAATAGCAGAAGGGAAGAAGCAGTGAGACCAGTTGGAAGGTTACTCCTATAAAGCAAGTTATAATGCTGGGTTGAACCATAGTGGTAACAATGAAGGTCATGAGAGTGTCAGATTCTGGATACCATTTGAAAATAGAGCCCAAGGGATCTGCTAATGGATCAAATGTAGGTGTGAAAAAAAAAGAGAGATGAGTCAAAGATGACTAGCAATTTTTGGACCGAGGAATGGCAGAGAAGCATTTGGGAAGCTTTTAAGAGCAGAAAGTTTTTTGGAAGGTCAATAACTCAGTTTTAGATATGTTGTTTAACATTTCCTATTAAGACATTCAGGGAGATGGGTGATTAATCCATTGCATATACAAGTATGGAATTTAAGGGAGAGGTTGGGCTTGCAGCTAAATTTGGGAGCTTAATAAGCTTAATAATGGGAGCCTGGATAAGTTCAACAGAGAAGTGAGTACAGACAATAGAGAAGTCCAAGAACTGATTCCTAGAGCCTTTGTCCATCATGTGTCCTGTAAATGAGAAGGAACCATCAGTAAATCTGAAAACGGGTTGCCAAAAGTTAGAAGAATGAGAAGAGTGTAGTGACCCAGGATCCAAATGAAGGAAGTGTCGCAAATGTCAAATGCTGTTGATAGCACGTGTAAGAGGAAGCCCTAGAAATGGCCATGGGGTTTAGAAAAACAAATTTCAATTCTGACCTCGCTAAGAGTCTTTGTGGACTGGTAGATGTGAAAGTCTGATTATAAGGAAACAAAAAAGATGAAGGAGAAGAGCACCTGGAGATACCAAGTACGGACAAATTTAAAAAAAAAATTATACCCTGAACCCCTGAAAAGAAGCGGGAAAGAAACAGGTAACGTTACCAAGGAATGGGGTCAAGAGAAGGAGTATGTTCTTTTTAAGATGAAAGAAATGGCAGAAGGTTGGCAAGGATGTATCAAAGAGTGGAGAATGGGGATGCAATGCTATTTCCTTGAGTTAGTAGGAGGGGTTGGTCTAGTGAGCAAGTGCAGTGTTTGGCTTTGCTAAGAGCAAGAATAACTACTCAAGAGTAACAGACAAACAGGGGAGCCCCAGTAGCTCAGTAGGTTAAGCGTCTGACTTGAATTTCGGCTCAGGTCATGCATGATATCATAGTTCCTGAGATCCAGTCCCAACGTCAGGCTCCAGCTGATAAGGCGGAGCCTGCTTGGGATCCTCTCTCTCCCTTTCACTCTGCCCCTCCTCTCTCTCTCAAAAATAAATAAATAAACTTAAGAAAAAAAGAAGAGTTATTCTGCCCAGAATGTAAAGTTAAGAGTGATTAGAATTAAGAATATGTTTCGTAAAAAAAAAAAGGATATGTTTTGTGAATCAGCACCTTGGGATTTATGCTTCCATGATGTCTGCCAGCTTAGAGAACATTGTTCTTATTTTATGATTCTTGAGTAACTTTTTAAAATACATTTTAATAACTATATTTCAATTAAATATTTTTTTGTTATATTCGAATAATCTCATGGGGAGAATTAAAATACTGCATCTAAATAAATAATGCTAAGATATCTATTTTTACCTAATAAATTGTCAGGGTTAATCAATTATATGTTATATTGTGCATAAGCCTGGATCATTATACAAATCTGCACTATTTATTTTATTTCCTTCCCCCATCCCCGACCGTGTTTTGGAAGTTATTAAACAGTTTCTCAAATATTACTCAGGAAAAAGTTTTTTAGTACCAGCTCTATCTCCAAATAGCTGTAGTATCCTCAGCAAATAATGCAAATTCTCAGATCCTAAGTATCCTTGTTTGTAAAATATATTTAAAATATCATATGAATGATATCTAGAGTCTCTCCCAGTTCTTACTTTCTGAACATTTTTGGTCCCTTTACTGTACTCTTTATCCTCTTGTTGTCGTTGTTGATCTGCTTTCTTTCTTGAGGATGTTATTTACATGGCTTCAGCTATCGACTTTTGTGCCTCACCCAGATCTCATGCTTGCATATTTCAGATTCATTGCCCAATATGGGAAAGAACTTCAGCTGAACAAATTCTGTTTATAACAAATAGTCCTAGAACATCTTGTTTTTATTATAGCTTGCTCTTCACTCACGGTTGCTACATCAGATTTAAGTGGGTGAAATTCTCATTTTACTTTAAGTAACTGGCAATTGTTAAATTATGCATTGGCAAGGTTTGGATCGCCCACATGATACTTGGCTCCTTACTTGTCCTTGTGTTCTGATGCTTACCGGCTAGTGGCATCAGGTGTTATCTTACATCTATGGCTTTTCAATTTTCCCTTGGGCAAGCCTCTTTCTCTAGTGTATTGTTAGTGATTTCCTTGATCACTTGCCTACTTTTCTGGTCCATCTGAGTCCATAACTATACTGACTAAAGTAATTCAAAATTGGTGAGGAAGAGTTATAAGAAAATGCTGTATTTATTGCATAATATGTACAGCATATTGCTGAGAAAATAAAAAGGAAATGTTCAGTGGGTATGGCATGCTTGCTTTTTTATTCCTTTTCTTAGAAATTACACATTTTTGCCTATGGCCTTGGCAACCAAGGACTAACACATAAGGGCACCCTGGGCAGCCAAGGCCTTTTTCACTTGGACCTATGACAGTGGGGACCTTTCATTATTTCTTTCCACACCTTCATCCTGGTTCAATATGAACATAATCTTAGAATGAATATTAGCTAAATAATTCCAATACACAGTAGATGTTGACTTAAGTTTTCCAAGCAATATAAAACATATATGACAATCAGGAGTATTTCCCTCCCTCGTACATGTAGCATGATATGAATGTGTGTTAGAGTTATGCTTATATTCTACTTGTTCACTTTAAAAAGCATCTGTCTGTGCTTAAGTCCTGATTATATCTATTGTTGGCAATGATAAGAAAACAACACTGTAAAAATAAGTAGCATTAAATACAATTAGACAATTACATTATGAACATCAACCACTAAAGAGGCAAAGAAACCTGAAGACTGCTCTTGTAAGTAGGTGCATATTAAATACTTTCACGGTGTGCCTCAGACTATTGCAGTGCAAACCCTGCTCCTCTCTGTGCTTCACTTTCCTTTCTGCCTTCTATCTTCTGTTCTTCCACAAACATTAGCTGACAAACATTGGCCTACTGCCAAAAATATGAACCCAAAACCTGAGCAGTCCTATTTGAATAAATGTGTGCTGTTAGTGTTTGAACTCTGGGAGTAGTTACTCTCTGAATGTTACTCTCCACCCCATTGTCTACAGAATAAAATTCATAATCCTTAGGAGCCCAGGATGTTTTGTCCTTCTTTATCTGACCTCTTCCTCTCTTTCTGTTTCATCTCCATTTATTGCCTTCCTTGGCAACACATGTACTTATGACTATACCTATGACTTCTCTGAGCATCATATTTAACTAACAATACCTTCTGGACACCTTCAAGCTTCATTTAACCTTCTAATTTAACCCTCTAATTTCAGCTTGGTTTCTTATCTTGGTTTACAACGGAGCTAAATTTTCAATCACAAGGCATATTCTGTTCATTTCCCTGATTTCTCACATTTCTCATATTTTAACAACACTTTTGTCTTCTCATTGCCTAAGATACCCAGTACCATCTTTCTAGTTGGCATCGTCGTACTGTCTGTCTTAGACTACTGTAATAACATGTTACTGTAATAACCTCCTTTACTGGTTACTGGAGATATTGTCATAAAGTTATAAAATTCAAGAAATTTTACAATTCTTCCTTGCTTCAAATATCTAGTATCTTCCCTCATTTCTAGTGAATTGTGTCACACTGCATGATTGAAATTCAAAGACATTGTGGTCTGACTCCATCAAACCCCTTCAATGGTAACTTATATTCTATACCTTCTGTGTAACCTGAAGCACAGAACCTATCAAAATTGGTATTTTTCTCTTCAAACTCCTGTCTTTCCTTCAGCCAAAATACTTTATTCCCATTTAATCTCTCTTAAAATTCTACTTATTCTTTTAAGGTCTAACTAAAATAGCAGCTCTTTAGTAACCAGATCCTCCTGTCCACACTCAGCTCTGGTGCCCCATTTCTCCAATTCAGGCATAAATAAATTCTACACATTTAACCACATATGCTACATTCATAGCTAAATTTTATTTATTTATTCAAATTTTTATATTTATTTATTTTTGAGAGAGAGAGAGAGCACAAGCAGGGGAGGGGCAAAGAGAGAGGGAGACACAGAATCTGAAGCAGGCTCCAGGCTCTGAACCATCAGCACAGAGCCCTATGCTGGTCTCGAACCCACAAACTGCAAGATCATAATTGAGCCAAAGTCCGACTTTTAACAGACTGAGCCACCCAGGAACCCCGATAGCTAAATTTTATAACAGAATTTATAAAGGGAGTTAAAACATGGGCACTACATATGATCAAATAGAAATAAATGTAGTCAGACAGATCTAGTAGTTTTAAATTATACCTTTGCCATTAACAAGCAATATTATTTTGAGAAAGTTACTCAATCTTTTGTTGTCTCCATTTCTTTAATCAAAATGTGAAGAGGAGAACTACCCCATGAAGCTTTTGTAGAGATTATACAAGATAATGTCTGCAAAATGCACAGTGCCTGGACTAGGGGTGATACTAAGTATGAAAATAAAGGCTATTATTATGCCTGAAATAGAAAAAGGTAATCAATATTTATCAGGTAAATAAGTCTCCATGACATTTTGTAATATTTTTGTTAACAGATTTGCCAAGCTGTTCAGATAGATTCTTTTTCTGAGATGTTTCATTACAGAGGAAATTTTATTCCTCTTGTGTATGGAATATTGGTTGGAAGTGAATGATTTGTTTTTCCCAAATCAAGTAGTCCTGGAGTTTGCCTTACATGACCAAGCTATCATCATGGACTTGTATCTTGTCAGTTTCTCCACTGCAGCGTAAAACACTAATAACTGTTCAGGTTAGCATGAAATTATGGCCTTTGTGAAGACCCTGAATATCTCTGATGTTCATATAGAATTCCCCTACAATTGAGATCATGAGGACCCACCAAGTGCTAAGTAGATTTAATTGCATCCACAATGACTTGTGAATTGGGCCAGAGACTCACTGTCTTCCAGCTTTTGTTTCAGTTATTAGACAATTACATTTCCTGGACAGATTTCCTTTATTGAATTGTGAATTGCTCCCTTGTTAAGATGATCCCCAGAATTTCTGGGTATAGATAATAGGCAGAAATCATTTTCCAATCATGTGGACTACTTGGAATTGAAGCTCACTATTGATTTTATCTCAAACCACAAAATTAGCATACCACTAAATACAGTATATAAGCCACCACAGAAGCAGACAGACCATCATCCACTGAGCTTCCCCTTCACTTCCTGTCCTCCACCTTGGAAAAAGGTAAGAATTTCAGATATAAATTTGATATATCCTCTTTTCACTTTTACTTCAAAGTAGGCTGAGATATATGAAGAAAATAATTGCTTAAAATATAGTCTTTCAAATAAGCATATTTAAAGTAGTACTGGCACTATTTCCAACACTTAGGTTAAAAAAAAAGTAGAAATGTCTATAAAGATTTGGTAAAAATTATGACTGCATAAGCTCTATGAGTCTAAAAAAATGTAGTAATGACGATTACTATTTTTTTGGTACAAAGGCAGTTCACAGGCTACATTAAAAAATCTATTTCTTGAATTAATAAATCTTCTAACCACAACAATAAAAGAAAATATATTTAAATTATTTTAGGGGGATCTGAATAATTAATGGGTAACCTTTATCCAACAGCAATTTTAGAGGTGGCACATTGAGTCAAGAAACTTCAGGAGTTGTTTGGGGATGTGCACTTCTTGAGATGTTTATAAATCTTTTTTAGAAGTGGGTGTTCCTCAAACTTATGTAGAGTAGCCAACTTTCTCGTTGATCATTTAGTCTATAATAGTTCAAATATTATTAAAATAAGCATATGAAATACAGAATTAAGTAAAGAAAGAAAATGTTTTATTTTGTAAGAAAATTCTAAATGGGACAGAGATGACTTGGAAACAAAAACAAAGAGAAGATTTGAATAAGATTGGTCAAAATGAAGTTCTGGCTAAAAAATTGGTATATAAAATGTTAATTATAAAATACAGAAAATGAAATGAGATCCTTCCTATACATAATGATCTCTAATGGAGTACCATATTCTTTTCTGAAAATTAAAAAAAAATTATTTGGAAACTTATGGTGCTCTTAGGCAAGGTAAAATTATGAAGATTTATATAGTACCCATGAGCAATCTCTAGAAAAAAATATTTTTCCTGAATAAAGAGAATAATTTTCAGCCTTCAAATGTTGGAAAGGATATTTTGCAGATAAATTAGGGAATTTTTTCGTGAAATGTTTTTAGTTCAGAAGTTTAGTTTAAATAACTGAGATTGAAGATTGTATGTCAAGCTATCTTAGTAGCACAAACATTGTTTTGTACAAGAAATTATAGAAATGCAACAAAATCAGGCATTTAGTACATTTTGGTTAAAAGTGTTAACATACATGTTGTATTATAAGAAGAGGTAGCCTGGAGTGGGGATTGGGCAAGAGGACCTGATACTTTGGTAAATCATCAAGAAATCAGGGAGAAAAAAAGCATAGTGTATTGTCTCTAAAGTTGTGTGTCACAAAGGAGAGGAGGAATTATTGGATATGTAGGGATGAAGACTGAGTAGTGGGTATAAATCGAGAAGAAACAAACCAATCAGTGGAGCATCTGGATAAGTGGAGGAAATAAAGGAAATGCTCAAATGAAATCTCAGTCTTATTGGAAATGAGATATGATTAAAACAAATATTCATGGGAATGGTTTGGTTCACTAAAAAAAAGTAAAAACTAAAATATGATCTTTGTATATATTTTCTTTGATCAGTTTCCTCCCAATGGAACTGAGGATCTATCAGGGTTGAGATCTTAATATTTTGATCACTGATACAATCCCAGCACCTAGACAGTATCTGGCAATAAAAGGTGTTAAATAAATATCTTTGAACAAATGAATCAATTAATAAATGTTTATGTAATTACTTATAACTTTTTTCTAGTATTTATAACTTTTTTCTGTCTTTCAAAAAAAAATGCAAGAAAACCATAGTACTGTGAATGAGATGAAAACGAGTGAGAAAGGGTGGAGGTGATACCTGAGAAAATCTGAACAGTTAGCCATGAAGTATAAAAATAATATGTAAGAGTAAGGAGCCATGGGAGATTTTGACCTTGATAAAGTTTTTATTAGTATTTTTTTCCTAAGATGCAGAGATTTTTATTACATATTATCTTTAGTTTCGTTAACAGGAAAGTAACCCTAGCTAAATAAGAAAATAGATTGACCAATCTATTACCATTCCTTCATTTCCCCATTGACAGGACTTGATAGCCATGAAGGTCCTCATCCTCGCCTGCCTGGTGGCTCTTGCTCTTGCAAGAGAGGTAAGAAAGTGTCTAAATAATTAAGATTGCAATGGACTATCTGCCTATGTGTAGAGAATAACATCAACAACATTTTTAAAATACAAATAAAGCAGAATTCCAACAGATTTGTTTTGACATTCACCCAGTATTTCAGCAGTGTGCAGTAGGGGCACAAATCTGGGCCAAATGCTTTCTTTATCACTGTGCCACCGCTTCCTTAGGGAAAAGCAAGTGGACTTATTAGCAAAGAGACAAAATGAAAAGAACCAGATATAAAAATGACAATAACAATATTGCACAAATATGATGGCGTGCATGTACAACCCAGATAAATATATCTTATTCCAGTGATAAAATACGTGTAGCTCTCATCTTAGGGCACTGGGTCCACTTCTACCTGTATCTATCCAAAGACAATGATAGGATGGACTATCAGGCAATAATCATAATCGTGAATGTATTTGTAATCATAATAAAGTGTTTAAAACAAACGAAAATAACTTTTTTCTGTTGCCCATCAAAAACTGTTGATTCATGTAAAATAAAAATGTGTTAACAAAGTTACTAAACATAAAAGACAAAAACAATGGCCTTCTAAGTCTCTCAATATAGCATTTTTTATTTCTCAAATTTGTGAAATAGCTGCATAAAGAAGATAAAAATTAGATAGGAAAAATGTTTAGCGATGAGTTACATATGGAAACCAAAGTAGTGTTTTATTTTTCCTTTACAGAAGGAAGAACTCACTGAATCCACTGAGGTAAGATATTTTTATTCAGAAAAAAATTTCCAACCATAAATTATTAACATTCTGCAATAGTCATTGATTGTTTTATTTTTTGTTTTTCCTTTACAGACTGTGGAAAGTCTTTCAAGCAGTGAGGTAAGACAATGTTTTCAGAGGAAATTTCCCAGTCTTGGAACAGTAAAATGCTGTGTTATCTTTCTATTTGGTACATTAGGACAATTAGGTTAATAATGCAGCTATGTTCTGACATAAGTTTTGAAGTAAATTTCCATTGTAAATGTTTATGGACAGAATAAATATCTGGAAAATTCAGTATCCTACTAGCACTTTCTAAGTTGGTTGACTACTTGAAATTATGTCATTGTGACCCCCTCTTTTTTTTTTTCAATGAACTTTACAGGTTTTTTTTCTGTCTTGAGCTCTTTTTACACTGACCTGATTCACTGTTCTGATATTTATTGAGCGCCTTATTCACTGTTCTGATATTTATTGATATTTATTGACTAGGAGCTGTGGTCCAAAACAGGGATGTCCATAAAAAAGAGCTTGCAACATAGTGTGTGAGCAGACATGCAAATGGACATATTTTGTAATGCAATAGTCACTATATTAAGTAAAAGGCAGTGAGAGGTAGTGTAGTCCTAAATCTGCGTGGAGAGTCAGGTAGGTATTTACCCTGATATGTCATTACCTATTAGTTAGATAGTATACGTGGTCTCTCTACAAGGTTAACGGACCCTTAAGGGGGGATATTTATTTCTTATGATTAATTTGAAGTGTAAACATAATAAGTAAACTAAGAATGATTAAAACAATTAAAAGATAAAATTCATATTATCAATGAATATGATTCTTTTAGACTCAGATAGAGTGACAGAGATCATTTGTTGTCCTAGGAAGGGAGTGTGGTGATAGAGAGAAATTAGCATCTATTAAATACCTCTTTTTGCACTATGTTCACTAATTTTCTTATTTAACTGCATTCATCTGTCTTTTATACAACAAGCTTATGCAGAACAGCAAAACATACAAGTTTCAGCAATTACCCTGAGGTTTTACTATTATCAAACAAGGTGTACACGTTAACCTATTACATGTTGTCATTTTCTGATTTGTATTGACAAATAAGAAGCATTCATGAAACTAAACCTAATTTTATTTTTATCTTTCTGAAGGAATCTATTACACACATCAACAAGGTAACACCTTCATATTTAAGTGTACTTATTTTCAAAATTTCCCACATTTAATTTTTATAGGTGGTAACATTTCTTTACATGTGATTTGGTTTCTAGCAGAAACTTGAGAATCTTAAACGTGAGGAGCAGCAGCAGAGACAGGTAATTTATTTGTGATAAGTATATTTTTAAAGTTATTATGGAATCTAATACACACAAAATATGTATGTGTTCACTCTAAAGACTGATAATAAAATAAATGCCAATGAGGAAATTAAATTCCGACAGTCAATATATTTTTAAGACATAAATGCATTTTTTCAAACTCAGAGTTAATATGCAGAGTATAGAATCAAAACCTAAGGGTAATTATTGATTTACTCATATTTCCAAGTGGGGAACTAGGTTCCCCTTAGTCTCAAGATGGATATTCGGATGAAAGAGAACAAGAAGACAATATGACACATTTATTAGTTGTATACCCTTGGCCTCAAGTTTCTCTGTACTTAATTTTCTTATTTGTAAACCAAGAACATTCATAACCCCACAGTATTGATGAGCTGACACACAGTGTCACTGACACACAGTGACACAATATTCACTGACACACAGTGAATATTCACTGATTTTATATAACATTTTGTATGTTTTATATTAACATTTATGAATGGTGAAGTTCTTCAAAGAATTTCCATTACACAGATGAAAGGAGTGAGGTACAGAACAATTGAGTACACAATTATCTGACAATATCACACAGTAATTAAGTAGTAGAGCTTGCTTAAAATTAAAGATTTTCTTAGACAACATAAAATTCTTCATTTAATTAAATTACATATGGTAACATATTTGATAACATATTTATCTAATAATAATATTTCATCTTCTCTATTTTATCAATGAAGTTGTATTGTTTGGAACTTACACCAAATATTTTTAAATCAGAATGAATTCACAAATTGATGCCTCTTGAAAGACTCAAAATAACTACCTTCTACCAAGGGAAGTAGTGCTGGAAGGTGACTAGTGTAAGAAACTCCTTGAATTAAGCCATAAATCAAGATTTCATTTTCATTAAAACAACAACAGCAAATAAACGTTGGAGTTATCCCTCTAAGTCTTTTTAAATAGATCTTTCATATGTGAAAACAATTTGCTCTATTATGAACACATTATGTTGAAAAGTCCATACTTATGAAGACCAAAGTGGATAGCTATCTAGGCAATTCAGAAAAAAGGTGAAACGGGTCTTGAAATCTCCAAAACTTGATTTCAGTTTGATCTGTGGATTCACCTATGAAAGGGAGTAAATGAGAAATACCTCAATGAGCGTTTTACTCAGTAGTCTTCACCTGACTGAAAATACTTTCTTAACCAAGACCTGTAAAAGATTTTCTTTCTCTTTCCACTCAGTTATGAGTGTTCAAAAGACAGGAGGTTAATTCATCACAAATGACAGTTATAGCTGAATCATGGACTCAAAGATTCTTTTCCTTCTTTCCAGGAGGAACGCCAGAATAAAATCCACCCCTTTTTCCAGCCACAGCCTCTAGTCTATCCTTATGCTGAGACCATTCCTTCCCCTGTCCTTCCACAGAACATCCTTCCCCTTGCTCAGCCTGCTATGGTGCTGCCTTTCCTTCAGCCTGAAATAATGGAAATCCCCAAAGTTAAGGAAACCATCTTTCCCAGGCACAAAGTGATGCCCTTTCTGAAATCTCCAGTAGTGCCTCTTTTGGACAGCCAAATCGTGAATCTCACTGATCTTGAAAATCTGCACTTGCCTCTGCCTCTGCCTCTGCCTCTACTCCAGCCCTTGATGCACCAGATCCCCCAGCCTCTTCCTCAGACTACCATGCTTCCTCCTCAGCCACTGCTGTCCATCCCACAGCCCAAAGTCATGCCTTTTTCCCAGCAAATTGTGCCCTATCTCCAGAGAGACATGCCCGTGCAAACCCTACTGCTGTACCAGGATGCCACCCGTGAGGCCCAACCTGTGACTGCCCCAGTTTACAATCCTATTATTGTAAGTCCAAACTTAATAATTCTGCTGTCTCACTTATGACATGAATAGAGTGATAGAGGAAATGAGAGCTCTACAATGAAAGAATAAATGAATAATGAATAGATCTAAACTGCACATTGTGTAGATCAATGATTCTCAACCCTAGCAACACAATAGTACTATCTGTAGGACTGTTTCTTTCCAAAATCCCAATGTCTAGGCCTACCCACAGAGATTCTGATATAATTGTTCTGATCTTTGATGTAGAAGATACCATCGGGAACAAATTATTTTGGAGATTCTGATTTAATCGATCTGTTGAGAATTTAGGTAGAAGATTAAGGTTTATTAAAGCTGGAATTAAATCTGATAATCTGATTAGGCTTGGAATAAAAAAGGTTTATTATTTTCTACAATTTTGAAGTTTTCCTTGTGCACATCTATTCTGCAGGTGCCTTTTTTTCACATCTTGTTTTGATATATGTACATATGAGGGTAAACAATTGAGATGCTTATTTTATCACTCAGAATTCTTAGGAAAAGCGTCTGTTTCTTTGCATAAATGTGAACTTTTTATTTAATTATTTTGCTTTCTTTAATTTTTTTTTTTAATTTTTAAGGTCTAAGAGAATTTCAAAGTTAATGTCCCCTCCTTACTTTTGGTAAGTTTTGGGAGTTTGCAGATTAGACTGATTATTTTCATTAATATCTTTTTATATTTCATTCTACTGTCTAAGTCCAAGATAGTGACAAACTTCATCAATATGCTTACTTATTTTTTTTTTCTTTTTTTTTTTTTTTTTTGTTTTATTTATTTATTTTTTTTTTTTTTATTTTTTTTTTTTATTTTTTAATATATGAAATTTACTGTCAAATTGGTTTCCATACAACACCCAGTGCTCATCCCAAAAAGTGCCCTCCTCAATACCCATCACCCACCCTGCCCTCCCTCCCACCCCCCATCAACCCTCAGTTTGTTCTCAGTTTTTAACAGTCTCTAATGCTTTGGCTCTCTCCCACTCTAACCTCTTTTTTTTTTTTTTTTTTTTTCCTTCCCCTCCCCCATGGGTTTCTGTTATGTTTCTCAGGATCCACATAAGAGTGAAACCATATGGTATCTGTCTTTCTCTGTATGGCTTATTTCACTTAGCATCACACTCTCCAGTTCCATCCATGTTGCTACAAAAGGCCATATTTCATTTTTTCTCATTGCCACGTAGTATTCCATTGTGTATATAAACCACAATTTCTTTATCCATTCATCAGTTGATGGACATTTAGGCTCTTTCCATAATTTGGCTATTGTTGAGAGTGCCGCTATAAACATTGGGG
Source organism: Panthera onca (assembly GCF_046562875.1). Classification (NCBI taxonomy): domain Eukaryota; kingdom Metazoa; phylum Chordata; class Mammalia; order Carnivora; family Felidae; genus Panthera; species Panthera onca. The sequence continues at coordinate 56,308,526 of NC_138342.1, read as the reverse complement.
TACAGGTGCCCCTATGCATCAGTACTCCTGTATCCCTTGGATAAATTCCTAGCAGTGCTATTGCTGGGTCATAGGGTAGGTCTATTTTTAATTTTCTGAGGAACCTCCACACTGCTTTCCAGAGCGGCTGCACCAATTTGCATTCCCACCAACAGTGCAAGAGGGTTCCTGTTTCTCCACATCCTCTCCAGCATCTATAGTCTCCTGATTTCTTCATTTTGGCCACTCTGACTGGCGTGAGGTGGTATCTGAGTGTGGTTTTGATTTGTATTTCCCTGATAAGGAGCGACGTTGAACATCTTTTCATGTGCCTGTTGGCCATCCGGATGTCTTCTTTAGAGAAGTGTCTATTCATGTTTTCTGCCCATTTCTTCACTGGGTTATTTGTTTTTCGGGTGTGGAGTTTGATGAGCTCTTTATAGATTTTGGATACTAGCCCTTTGTCCGATGTGTCATTTGCAAATATCTTTTCCCATTCCGTTGGTTGCCTTTTCGTTTTGTTGGTTGTTTCCTTTGCTGTGCAGAAGCTTTTTATCTTCATAAGGTCCCAGTAATTCACTTTTGCTTTTAATTCCCTTGCCTTTGGGGATGTGCCGAGTAAGAGATTGCTACGGCTGAGGTCAGAGAGGTCTTTTCCTGCTTTCTCCTCTAAGGTTTTGATGGTTTCCTGTCTCACATTCAGGTCCTTTATCCATTTTGAGTTTATTTTTGTGAATGGTGTGAGAAAGTGGTCTAGTTTCAACCTTCTGCATGTTGCTGTCCAGTTCTCCCAGCACCATTTGTTAAAGAGACTGTCTTTTTTCCATTGGATGTTCTTTCCTGCTTTGTCAAAGATGAGTTGGCCATACGTTTGTGGGTCTAGTTCTGGGGTTTCTATTCTATTCCATTGGTCTATGTGTCTGTTTTTATGCCAATACCATGCTGTCTTGATGATGACAGCTTTGTAGTAGAGGCTAAAGTCTGGGATTGTGATGCCTCCTGCTTTGGTCTTCTTCTTCAAAATTACTTTGTCTATTCGGGGCCTTTTGTGGTTCCATATGAATTTTAGGATTGCTTGTTCTAGTTTTGAGAAGAATGCTGGTGCAATTTTGATTGGGATTGCATTGAATGTGTAGATAGCTTTGGGTAGTATTGACATTTTGACAATATTTATTCTTCCAATCCATGAGCAGGGAATGTCTTTCCATCTCTTTATATCTTCTTCAATTACCTGCATAAGCTTTCTATAGTTTTCAGCATACAGATCTTTTACATCTTTGGTTAGATTTATTCCTAGGTATTTTATGCTTCTTGGTGCAATTGTGAATGGGATCAGTTTCTTCATTTGTCTTTCTGTTGCTTCATTGTTAGTGTATAAGAATGCAACTGATTTCTGCACATTGATTTTGTATCCTGCAACTTTGCTGAATTCATGTATCAGTTCTAGCAGACTTTTGGTGGAGTCTATCGGATTTTCCATGTATAATATCATGTCATCTGCAAAAAGCGAAAGCTTGACTTCATCTTTGCCAATTTTGATGCCTTTGATTTCCTTTTGTTGTCTGATTGCTGATGCTAGAACTTCCAGCACTATATTAAACAGCAGCGGTGACAGTGGGCATCCCTGTCGTGTTCCTGATCTCAGGGAAAAAGCTCTCAGTTTTTCCCCGTTGAGGATGATGTTAGCTGTGGGCTTTTCATAAGTGGCCTTTATGATGTTTAAGTATGTTCCTTCTATCCCGACTTTCTCAAGGGTTTTTATTAAGAAAGGGTGCTGGATTTTGTCAAAGGCCTTTTCTGCATCGATTGACAGGATCATATGGTTCTTCTCTTTTTTTTTGTTAATGTGATGTATCACGTTGATCGATTTGCGAATGTTGAACCAGCCCTGCATCCCAGGAATGAATCCCACTTGATCATGGTGAATAATTCTTTTGATATGCTGTTGAATTCGATTTGCTAGTATCTTATTAAGAATTTTTGCATCCATATTCATCAGGGATATTGGCCTGTAGTTCTCTTTTTTTACTGGGTCTCTGTCTGGTTTAGGAATCAAAGTAATACTGGCTTCATAGAATGAGTCTGGAAGTTTTCCTTCCCTTTCTATTTCTTGGAATAGCTTGAGAAGGATAGGTATTATCTCTGCTTTAAATGTCTGGTAGAACTCCCCTGGGAAGCCATCTGGTCCTGGACTCTTATTTGTTGGGAGATTTTTGATAACCGATTCAATTTCTTCGCTGGTTATGGGTCTGTTCAAGCTTTCTATTTCCTCCTGATTGAGTTTTGGAAGAGTGTGGGTGTTTAGAAATTTGTCCATTTCTTCCAGGTTGTCCAATTTGCTGGCATATAATTTTTCATAGTATTCCCTGATAATTGTTTGTATCTCTGAGGGATTGGTTGTAATCATTCCATTTTCATTCATGATTTTATCTATTTGGGTCATCTCCCTTTTCTTTTTGAGAAGACTGGCTAGAGGTTTGTCAATTTTGTTTATTTTTTCAAAAAACCAACTCTTGGTTTCGTTGATCTGCTCTACCGTTTTTTTAGATTCTATATTGTTTATTTCTGCTCTGATCTTTATTATTTCTCTTCTTCTGCTGGGTTTAGGCTGCCTTTGCTGTTCTGCTTCTATTTCCTTTAGGTGTGCTGTTAGATTTTGTATTTGGGATTTTTCTTGTTTCTTGAGATAGGCCTGGATTGCAATGTATTTTCCTCTCAGGACTGCCTTCGCTGCATCCCAGAGCGTTTGGATTGTTGTATTTTCATTTTCGTTTGTTTCCATATATGTTTTAATTTCTTCTCTAATTGCCTGGTTGACCCACTCATTCGTTAGTAGGGTGTTCTTTAACCTCCATGCTTTTGGAGGTTTTCCAGACTTTTTCCTGTGGTTGATTTCAAGCTTCATAGCATTGTGGTCTGAAAGTATGCATGGTATAATTTCAATTCTTGTAAACTTATGAAGGGCTGTTTTGTGACCCAGTATATGATCTATCTTGGAGAATGTTCCATGTGCACTCGAGAAGAAAGTATATTCTGTTGCTTTGGGATGCAGAGTTCTAAATATATCTGTCAAGTCCATCTGATCCAATGTATCCTTCAGGGCCCTTGTTTCTTTATTGACTGTGTGTCTAGATGATCTATCCATTTCTGTAAGTGGGGTGTTAAAGTCCCCTGCAATGACCACATTCTTATCAATAAGGTTGCTTATGTTTATGAGTAATTGTTTTATATATCTGGGGGCTCGGGTATTTGGCGCATAGACATTTATAATAGTTAGCTCTTCCTGGTGGATAGACCCTGTGATTATTATATAATGCCCTTCTTCATCTCTTGTTACAGCCTTTAATTTAAAGTCTAGTTTGTCTGATATAAGTATGGCTACTCCAGCTTTCTTTTGGCTTCCAGGAGCATGATAAATAGTTCTCCATCCCCTCACTCTCAATCTAAAGGTGTCCTCAGATCTAAAATGAGTCTCTTGTAGACAGCAAATAGATGGGTCTTGTTTTTTTATCCATTCTGATACCCTATGTCTTTTAGTTGGCGCATTTAATCCATTTACATTCAGTGTTATTATAGAAAGATATGGGTTTAGAGTCATTGTGATGTCTGTATGTTTTATGCTTGTAGTGATGTCTCTGGTACTTTGTCTCACAGGATCCCCCTTAGGATCTCTTGTAGGGCTGGTTTCGTGGTGACAAATTCCTTCAGTTTTTGTTTGTTTGGGAAGACCTTTATCTCTCCTTCTATTCTAAATGACAGACTTGCTGGATAAAGGATTCTCGGCTGCATATTTTTTCTGTTTAGCACACTGTAGATATCGTGCCAAGCCTTTCTGGCCTGCCAAGTTTCAAAGGAGAGATCAGTCATGAGTCTTATAGGTGTCCCTTTATATGTGAGGGCACGTTTATCCCTTGCTGCTTTCAGAATTTTCTCTTTATCCTTGTATTTTGCCAGTTTCACTATGATATGTCGTGCAGAAGATCGATTCAAGTTACGTCTGAAGGGAGTTCTCTGTGCCTCTTGGATTTCAATGCCTTTTTCCTTCCCCAGTTCAGGGAAGTTCTCAGCTATAATTTGTTCAAGTACCCCTTCAGCACCCTTCCCTCTCTCTTCCTCCTCTGGGATACCAATTATGCGTATATTATTTTTTTTTAGTGTATCACTTAGTTCTCTAATTTTCCCCTCATACTCCTGGATTTTTTTATCTCTCTTTCTTTCAGCTTCCTCTTTCTCCATAACTTTATCTTCTAGTTCACCTATTCTCTCCTCTGCCTCTTCAAGCCGAGCCATCGTGGATTCCATTTTGTTTTGCAATTCGTTTAAAGCGTTTTTCAACTCCTCGTGACTGTTCCTTAGTCCCTCGATCTTTGTGGCAAGAGATTCTCTGCTGTCCTGTATACTGTTTTCAAGCCCAGCGATTAATTTTATGACTATTATTCTAAATTCACTTTCTGTTATATTATTTAAATCCTTTTTGATCAGTTCATTAGCTGTTGTTATTTCCTGGAGATTCTTCTGAGGGGAATTCTTCCGTTTGGTCATTTTGGAGAGTCCCTGGCGTGGTGAGGACCTGCAGGGCACTTCCCCTGTGCTGTGGTGTATAACTGGAGTTAGTGGGCGGGGCCGCAGTCCAACCCGATGTCTGCCCCCAGCCCACTGCTGGGGCCACAGTCAGACTGGTGTGTGCCTTCTCTTCCCCTCTCCTAGGGGCGGGATTCACTGTGGGGTGGCGTGTCCCGTCTGGGCTACTTGCACACTGCCAGGCTTGTGTTGCTGGGGATCTGGCGTATTAGCTGGGGTGGGTAGGCAAGGTGCACGGGGGCTGGAGGGGCAGGCTTAGCTCGCTTCTCCTTAGGTGATCCACTTCAGGAGGAGCCCCTCTTCCGTGGGCCTCTCGTCTGCGCTTGACTCCGGAGACTCCCTTCTGCTAATCCTCTGGCGGTTTTCTGGGTTCTTTAGGCAGGTGTAGGTGGAATCTAAGTGATCGGCAGGACGCGCTGTGAGCCCCGCGTCCTCCTACGCCGCCATCTTCCGGCACTCTCCTATGCTTACTTATTTATTAATGATAAAAGCATCATGGATGCCTCGACGGTTAATCATTATCTACTGACCTGAAATTTTGTATCTTTTTTATTTCAAAGAATTTGAAAGTTTCATTATGTGCTATAGACAGATTTGACTGGTTTGTGTTCAAGTGCCTATATTCTGATGCTTGGTTATCAGCATTTTTATAAAAACTGAAAATAATTTCTTCTACTTCTATGTGAATATATTTGAGATTATTTTAAAAGATCTCTTTCATTCTCATTTCTAACTTAGGCGTTGTAACTTCAATTGTTTTTATCTCACTTAAAATTTACATATCATCCTTTAATTCATGAATCAAAATAAAATGAATTTTTGCAGGTGTGAGGTTTAAAAATGGGTGAGAACATAGCTCTGGGATTCTTAAAATATGAATATTTCTGTGATCATGGTAGACTAGTCTAGTCTAGTCTGAGTATCAGTGGGCTGATATTTAATCATATCGAAATTTTTATATGCCTCCACGGTAGGCCTTAATATTTTGCATTTGTAACAAAATTTGTCTTATAAATTAATCACACCAAAATTACAAATGAGGAGGGATGAGTAGTTATGTCATATAACATAACTAGTTCTATATTTGCTTTATATTCTACAGAATTGACTGCAACTGGAAATGTGACATCCTTTCAATCTTTACATCGTTACCAAAAGTGAATAATTTTGAATCTACATGGAAAAAATGAAAATTTATTCTTTTATTTATTTTTGTATTATATGTTATTCATCTTAATTTGAATTTGCTCATAAACTCTACATTTTCCAAATTTTAATTCACTAATACCATAGAAGTTTAATTTTGAGTTGGAAATACCATAAGTATGTGAAAAACATGTGTAAAAATAGTTTCTGGAATTGTGCTTGTTATTTGAGACTCTATTTCCTAACCAGTCATTTCAATAAATTAATCCTTTAGGCATATTTAAGTTTTCCTGTCTTTATTATAATTTTTCAAGCCTTAATTGCCCTTAAGATTGTTATTAATTTAAGATTTTGGTGTTAAGAGGCAAGTGGGTGGCTCAGTTGGTTAAGTGTCAGACTTGATTTCAGCTCAGGTCACGATCTCATGGTTTGTGAAATTGAGCCCCCTGTCAGGTTCTGCCCTGACAGCGGAGTCGATTTGGGATTCTCTCTCTCTCTCTCTCTCTTTCTCTCTGCTCTTTTCCTGCTCATGAGCGCACATGCCCTCTCTCTCTTTCTCTCAAAACAAAATAAAACACAACAAAACAAGGATTATTGGTGTTAAAAATAGCCATGGGAAAATTGAAATTGAATAGAATGCTTTGAATTGAATGGTAAAGAATATCAAAAAGTGGAGGAAAAGATAGTGTGATCATACCCTATTTTGGTTCTGGAAAGTCTTGGTTTACACTTAGTGTCCCAGTTAAACTAGTACACCTGTGACTTTCACTATCTAAAGTAACCAACATCGAGTGTTAAATTTTATAGTCACTCTAAGCAAAAAAACACTTCAAATGAGAAAGCTGATTCACAGCTTTGCTGTTAATGGTAGCTAAGTGGGACTGTGAAAGTTAGTCCTTCAGAGCTTCAATTTCCACATCTGTAAAATAGACAACTCAAAGGTTTTTAATGAAGTTTTAATCTGATCAGTGTACTGCACAGTCACAGGATAATTGTTCTGTATGGTTCCACATTACTGACTTCATTTACACCAGAGAAGCAAGAGCCAGTATCACAGTCAGAATGAGCTGGGTTACATGGTTTGGGCCAGTAATGCCCAAGAAAGTAAGACTTATATGAGGGTCTGATATCCACTTTCTCTGATCGCAGAGTAATTGTTTCATTGCAATGAATTTTTCCTTTACCAACAACTACACTTTTATGCTCAATTCCATCCCCTTTAGTTTACACAGTGACTCATTAGCAATTGTTTTCCTTACCTAAGGATCAAATGTAAGTCAAACTTATGCTATATCTTTCATTTTTAAAGAAAATTCCATCTCGTAACAATATACCTCCAAACTCCTCCCAGTTCTTTAGACTACTCTGTGACAATCTGAATATGTTATGGTCTCATTAACCTGCCCCCGTCAAGGTTTTGTCCCTCTAGAAATCACTTTTTTCCTAGGTTGCCAACAGCTTTCTTCTTGCTACTCTTGTGTTCATTTTACCCAACCTCGTAGAGCTGTTTAGTAGAGTTGATCATTGCTTTTTTTTAAAATATCATACTTCTCTTCGTTTGAAATCTTAAACTCATCAAACCCTTGCTTTCTTTCTTAACTCACTAGCCTTTATTTATTTATTTATTTTTTTGCAGTCTCCTTTCCGGCATTTCTTTTTCCAAACTTTAAGGGTTGGAGTACCCTAAGGGTTAGCCTTAGTCTGGCTGATAGTGTTTGGTTCCATGGCTTTAAGTCCATCCATAGGTTGAAATCTTCTAAATGTACATCTTCAAAAGCATTCTTTGCTGAGCTCCAAATTCATGCACTCAACTTCCCTTTTTGGTCTCCACACCTAATTATATAATTAATATCTCAAATCTGGCATGGACAAGCATAACTCTTCAGCTGGATCCAGTCTCTGACTTGCTCAAATTTCACTGGGCATATTTCAGTAAGAGAAAAAAAGTGTTACACTAGTACAAAGGAAACAGACTTACTTGAATAAGCACTTCACCAAAAGAAGGTTTCTTAATAGCCAATAAACATATTAATAGGTACTCAAAATCACCAGCCCTCAGGAAAATGCAAATTAAAAGCTACCATGCAATATCACGATACAGCCACCAGAATGATTAAAATGAGAAAAGAAATTTGGCCATATCTAGTGTTGGCAAAAAACAAACTATAGGAACGCCAAGCAATGTTGATGTAAATGTAAACTGGCATGAGCATCTTGGAAACCTGTGTCAGTCTTTGTCAAAGGTAAACATCTTTATATCTTATGACTAGAGATTTTATTCTTAAGTATATACCCAACAAAAATACATATGTGTGTGTGTATTTACACTAAAAATACATATATATACATATGCACTAAAAATATGTAGCCAATGTTCCTAGCACCATTGTTCTTAATATCCAAAATTCAAATCAACACTAATGGGAATCAACACTATTTTGTATAAATTGTGATATACAAAGAATGGAACATTGCAATTAACATGAATGAACTACTACTACATGGCACAACATGAATGAATTTTATATAAGGAAGACTGGATGATAGTAGACAGACACCCCATAAATATTATATATTAGAATCTACAAAATATTGGTTTCTAGTGCAACAAGTTAGGATAGTAGTTATCTGAGGGGAGGCAGAACTTGATAGGGAACATTAAGTGGTGCTCTCAGATGCTTAGTGATATTCTTTTCCTTAATCTGGATGATGAGTTCTTTGTGATAATACATTTTGATGTGTGTGCTTTCTATATGGCTGTTTGTTGCTTTAAAAATTTAAATGTACATTAAATGTAAAATCATGTATTTCTTTATTAGTGTCTTGCCTACCTTCTTTTTCCCTAAAAGTGGGGGTTTCTCTGGTGCAGAATCACCTCTTTGCCTCTGGACTTAAATACCATTCCATTCTATGGCAATAGACCTGGTTTCCTCCGAAGCTATGGAGTGGCTGCATAATGATACTGTAAAATGTGTTTTAGACCCTACTATGGTGAAATTTGAAAAATGGAATGCAGGAGATGGGAGAGAACTTGCAGATTAATTCCTGCTTTTTTTTCCTCTGTATATTATTCAGTGGTGTGGTTCTTTACAGCCTCTGTTAATTACATAATAATCATGTGAAGTTTTTTATTGCTGAAAGGATTTAGAGGACTCAAACAGTTTCCAGTGTAATAAAAACAGATTTATTACAGGGAAAAACAGAAGACAGCAACACAGGGAAAGGATGTGCAGTGAAAAAGGTGCTAAGATCTGGGGAGCAACTTATTTGTCCTTCCACTGCTTGATACAGGATATGCTTTATCTCCAGATCTTAAACCACTAATGGAGGCTGTGCAAAGCATCTCAGTACCAGGAAGCTCAAAACCACTTGTCGTGAGGGTCTTTTACAAAAAAAACTTGTCCTGCAGGCACATTTTGGCTACATGACTAGTCATACCTGTTGAAAACCAGCCCCATTTCACTCCCCAACTCCTAGATTCCACTGAAACCTGGTGTAAACCATATGCAATTATTAGTAAACAATCCTGACAGGCTGATGTATCCTGCCCAAAGCAACTCACAGACATATCTCTATAGTATCATTTGCCTTTCATTATTAAATACCATAGTGTTGGCCAACAGCCAGTGACTCTAGAGATAAGCATACAGTCATCCAGACCAACTGGGATTAATCAGTGTTATACACAGTATTTCTGGAGAAAACTTTTGTGCTGGTGAAGCATACCTGCTGAATAGCCTTCAACTTGTAGTGAAGTGGTGCTTGAATTGCTTTGCATCTTTATTCACCTCCACTTACTTAAGGTGCATATATTTACATAATTTATAATTGCTTCCAAGCAAACTCTTCTTATAAGAAAAGGCAAACTTGGTCACAGAGGAAATATAGCTGTGTGAAGATGAACACAGAAATTGGGGTTAAATAGTTACAAGATGCAGCCACAAGTTAAGGAATGCCAAGGATTGCCAACAGCCACCAGAAGCTGGAAAGAGCCAAGGAAGGATCTCCAGGGCCTTCAGAGGAAGCATGGCCATACCAACACGCATTGATTTCAGACCTCTAGACTCCAGACTAGGAGAGGATAAGTTTCTGCTATTTTAAGGCACCCAGTTTGTGTTCCATTGTTATATAGCAGGAAACTAATATAATGAGGCATACAGATTTTGGTTACTTCTGTTCAGAAATTATTTGAAAAGCTTTGACAGAATTATTTCAAAAATGGAGAACCGAAAAATTTCTGCATTACTGAAATTATGGAAAGCAAAGTTTGCAAATGGGAAGACATTGGAATCGAGCCCCCCCAGGGAAGAAAAAAGTTTTTAAATGATGAAAGCCCGAAGAATGTTCGAGACTTAATTCTCAACTTCTACAATTGCAATTTGGTGTATCTTAGTGTGCAGGAAGAAGATTTTAGTAAAAAAAAAAGTGAGCATAGGGGTGTCTTGGTGTCTCAGTCAGTTGAGCATCCAACTTTGGCTTAGGTCGTGATCTCACGGGCCCCACATCAGGCTCGCTGCTGTCACTGCGGAGCCCGCTTTGGATCCTCCGTCCCCTTCTCTCTGCATTTCCCCTGCTCGCGCTCACTCAAAAGTAAATAAACATTAAAAAAAAAGTGAGGATATATTCCAAGCCAGGAGTGTCATAACACCCAAAGGGAGAGGTCCTTGTTCCAAGCAGAGCCAATTAACATTCTTCTGCTGATGTGTGAATACTCAGGGAAGCTACAGTGTAGTCATTTCCAGATGTAGGACCTGAACAACCATGAAGCTCTGAGATGTGAGCAAACCGTCTTTTTTATCTCCTGCAAAGTAAGTCAGTCCAAAGAAGAGTGAAAGTGAAGGATGAACAAAATGGTGAGTGACCACCTTCAAGTTCCTAAATACAACTATACTTCACTCTTGGAATTTTTAGTTACATGAGCTAATAAATTCCTTTTTTTTTTTTCATTAATTTGAGGTAATGTTTACATATGTCACTGGCACCATGATATTCCTGACCAAACAGAACAAAATTCCTGTATATCATGGTTCTATGATAGTGGGTCTTTTATAGAACTATAAAAGACCTGAACAGGTCTTCATAACAAAATACCATATACTGAATGGCTTAAAAAATAAAAAAAAAATTGCTCACAGTTCTGGAGGCTGGGAGTTCAAGTTCAAGGTGCTAGCAGATCCTGCATCTGGTGAAGGCTTTCTTTCTGGCTTGCAGACAGCCACCTTCTTGCCATATCCTCATATGGCAGAGAGAGAGATAGAGAGCTCATCTCTCTCACATCTTTTCTTATAAAGGCATTAGTCTCACTCATGAAGTTTCCACCCTCATGACCCAGTTGCCTCCAAAGACCCCTCCTCCAACTACCATCACATTGGAGATTAGGGTTTCAACATATGGATTTAGGGTAAACACAAACATTCAGTCTATAGTAATTAAAATAACACAAATTCACAAGCTTGTAGGTCTCATGTGAAATTTAGGAAAGTGAAATACCAATTATTAGGAAAAATGAAATCTACTGGAAGATATGAAAGATTTAGACCCCTAACTCCTAAATGATCCTGAAGATCTGTGTTTCTTTTTCATGATAAAATCATGATTTCTTTGTTTACCATAGCTGATGGTGGCCTTAATTTTCTGCTTCTCACTGTTGCTTCACCCTTGATATGGCCTGTCAGTAAGAATAAAAAAAAACTTAGCAAGTTCTTTCCTTAATGTACAGTAGAGTACATAAACTAGTGTTGTAGGGGCTGGATGTGGCCAACAAAGAAAAGGGGACCGTGTGTTTTGCATTTAAAAAAACTAAGGGAGCTTAGGTGTCTCAGTTGGTTGAACATCCAACTCTGAGCTTTTGGCTCAGGTTATGATCCCAGGGTCATGGGATCAAGACCCACATCAGGCTTCACACCGAGCATGGAGTCTGCTTAAGATTTTCTCTTTCACTCTCTCTCTGACCCCCTCCCCAACTTGTGCTCTCTCTCTCTCTCTCCAGAAAGAAAAAGAAAAAAACTATGCCATATTAAAAATCAGAAAATTTTACACAAAATTTATATCTCTAGTTTCTCTTATGAGTCTCAATATCTGGTCACACTTGATATATGCCTGTGTGACATATATCACACAATGGATTTGAAGGAGTAGCAAAAGAAGACATATACTCAGTTCACAATTAGCATCATTTTTCCCCTAACCTTTTTTCCCACTTATTTGTGTTATCTGCAGTGTTCTAGAAGGTTTGGTAAGCATATTACAAAGGGAAACATTAAAAAAATATCTGTAGATAGATATGCTTAATTCTAAGGACCTACCACTTACCCATTTCTACAGACAATGCATAGATGACTGTTTTTTAACCTTTTTCTTAAAGAATGGACTTTTATGGGGTGCCTGGGTGGCTCAGTTAGTTGAGTGTCTGACTTTTGATTTTGGCTCCGGTCGTGATCTCACAGTTGTGGGATCAAGTCCCACATTCGGCTCAGCACTGAGAGTGGAGCCCACTTAAGATTCTCTCTCCCAATCTCTCTGCCCTCTGCCCCTCTCCTCCGCTTGTGTGTGCTCTCTCTTTCTAAAATAAATTTAAAATAATAAAGAAAGAATGGACTTTTATAAGTCTTTTTTCCCTAACTATAGTGGACCCAGCATTCTATTAGGAGGCTCACAGTAATTAAAATTGGATTTCTGACCTTAAGGTAGATGAAAGGAGCCCAGTCACAAAACAAAGTGATAGTAGGTAAGTTCCTGAAGCAAGGAGATAATTAACATTTTTAGAGATTTAGTCAGGAAGTGGTGGTGGTGATAATTATTGTATGAAAAATGGTCAAACCAGAAGTGATGGCTGTGTGAAGCTAATCAATATATCCCTAGGAAAAATTTAATAGCAATTTCATCAGGGTTATTTTTGATATGTAAATATAAAAATATTTTGGTGAACAGAATATGTCTGGTAAACAGATTTTTGGATAAGCTACCAACAGAAAGTGATGATCCACCCCAATTTCTGAATAAGAATTAACATGGATCTATAACACTTGAAGTAGGAAAAGTCAAAGTTCTGTAGGGACTTTACTATAATATCATATTTCCAATCCTAGTCCTTGTCTTTGATCTATGAGTTTTGGGCACTTACATAAAAAAAGGGAACTAGTTGATCTTCTTCCAGACTCTGAGATCCATTCTGTGTCTTATCACTCATTGCTTACAATGGAGAATCTCCTGATGATCCGTGATTCATATTGAAATTTATTTGAGTCAAGTAATACTTGATGTTGCCGGCACAGTTTGTCTCCCTTCAAACCTAGTCCAAACCATTAATGGTAAGTCCTCTGCTCAGAGTGTATATTTAGAATAGATATACTTAGAAACTGGTTTAATCTCTATATTACCTCCCTGATGTATGGAGTAATAAGGTAAAAAAAGTACTGAATAGAAACCATTCTAACTTCTTCTATAATAAAATAATGATTTTGCATCTCTGGGGAAATTGCAGCAACTATTAAAGAGTAAAAAATGTGGATGGGGCACCTGGGTGGCTCAGTTGGCTAAGCGTCTGACTTGATTTTGGCTCAGGTCATGATCTATCTCATGGTTTGTGAGATGGAGTCCTGCATCTGGCTCTGCGCTGATGGTACAGAGCCTGTTTGGGATTCTCTCTCTCCCTCTCTCTCTGCCCCTGCCCCACTTGCTCCCTCTCTCTCTCTCAAAATAAATAGATGAACTTAAAAAAAACACTAAAAGATGTTAGGATAGTGGATTGTTTGATTATTTGATTTCCCATTTGGCCTTTTCAATAGCTTCTTGGAAAGTAACAATGGATTATAGCAAATTTAATAAGATGGTGACAATTCATTTTTAAATTATTATTATTTTTTATTGAAGTACACAACATAGTGTATTTTATTCAAGTGTACAACATAGTGATTGGGCAACTTTATATGTTATGCTATGCTCACCGCAAGTATAGCTACCTCCTGTCACCATACAACACTATTACAATATCAGTTATTATATTCTCTGTGTTGCACCCTTTGATTTATTCATTCCATAACTGGAAGCCTATATCTCCCACTCCCTTTCACCCATTTTCCCATCCTCTCCACCTTCCTTATAGGTGGTATTTTAAATATGGTGTCACATAAATCCTTGATATTCACATTTTTCCCCTTCATTTTGCCTTTAAAACCAAAGAAGAAAACAATACCAGAAACAGTTTGCTTTAATCTTATAGAACAGAGGCTTCTACCTCATAGGACAATTTTAAGGACAAGTCTACTCTAGTTTTGTACTACAATTTAGCTTGCAGGAAACATGATTATCTTATTCCATGGCTCACTGGGCATTCATTAAATTGATGACTTTATTTCCATAGGATTCATGACATGAGAAATATCAAGCATCCTTGAAGCCTTGGGAAATAACATGACGAAAGAAGCTGGGAGACACATTTTATGAAAACACAAGGGCCTGTACTCTCCACTAATTTCTTGCAGGTTCAGTAGTTGGAGTAGGTTGGCAAACCTCCAGATAAAAACAAAGTGTTTCACATGTACTTCTTAACACAGAGAGAAGTCAGAAGAATCGATGCTAACTGGTTTTCTTTTCATTTTCAAGGCAAAAAATTCATCTTTGGGTGTTATGCACATAAAATATATATTATTGGTAGGATGCCGAACAGTTGATGGCTTAGGGCATGCCACAAGAGGCCTTATCTCTTGTATGTTAGGATCTTATAGATACAATAGTTCCAAAAGGGTCATGACGTGTTGGGTTGGCTGTAAACCTGGAATATACCCTGAAAAGTAAATCTCACCTGGGGCTTTTAGGATATCAGAGCAAGTAACAATTGTCATTTCAAGAAATAACTCCTCATTGGGCTCTGAAGGATATTGAACAGGCCACCATGGCTACTAGGTGACCGTGTGTACTAAGGTGACCTCTTAAATGGTCTAATCTACCTACATATAAACTCAGCTATAATCAGGTGGGTTGAGCACAAACAGGTCCTGGTGGCATAAATTAATTGCATCACCAGGTTGTTCAAGTACCCAGCTGACACACAAATGCCACACTGCTGTTCCTCTCTGCAGCCACACCTCATGGGAAATATTCTACAAACAACTGACTTCAAGTGAAAGATTTTGGACCTCGTTTATAATTTGCCAGAATCAGAAGTGACATTTTAACCTTTTTCATTAAAATGTGATTGCAAGTATCATAGAAAAATTTAGTGAGAACAAAATATTATATACATACTCTGAAAAGGATTATGTAAATGTTGCTGAATGAAATAATGACAGAAAGTATGGACTGTGCCTTAAAAGTATAATTTATTGAAAAGAAAAAGAAAAATCTCAGTCACTGCACACAATTACATGAAATGATGGCACTTACAGAAGAAGCAATTCAAAGACTTTTTAAACAAAATTTCCATCACAGAAACTTAGTAAAGACTTCAATACCCTCTGATTCAGTGGCCTTCACACCGGCATGATGTAACTGAAATTTAGACAATAAACTGTTAGGAAAATTTAGCTTAAGGAAAATGATGATATTCTATCTAATGCACAGTAGAGAACTCAAGAAGAAAAGACTGCCTTCAATTTGGGATTGTCCTGTTCTAAAATAACAGTCGAATCCTTTGGCTAGGATGGTTTTACACGATAGAGGCGAAATTTAGAGAATGGAATTTTCAGTCACATCTGTAAAGAGAAAAGGAAATATGTGGTTAGCCATACTACATATTTTGAGTTAAAGACACACTTTTATGGTATGCACATTTTAATTTCCATTTTTTCCATTTTAAGATAAAGTTTACAATGTTATTTGTGCTTTCCTGTGGCTGACATATATATCCATTGTTCCTGATTTTTACGTTTTGAAAATAATTTATTACTAGATAGTATTTCTTTTGAAGTAATATAAAAGATATGGCAAGGCAACTGGAAGAAAAAGTTTTCATGTGGGTCAGAGTTTTATCATTTTCTTTAGTTTGATCTTTTGGAAAGAAAGTTGCCACCATTGTGAAGGGAAGTGCACAAACACACATACACACACACATTTAAAAGCTCCAATCAAGTGGGAGAAGGTAATTAAAACAAATCTGTTGACTTTTCAGTCTGTTTGCCTATTGACAAGCAATCATTTGGTTTCACTAGGTGACTTGCTAAGGATTTCTTCTGTAGTGAGCACAAGGAACAGGATACAACTGTTGGGTTCACCTGAGTGAGTCTCAATGTCACATCTTCATAGAACGTTAGTAACATACAAACTCCTATACTTGTATAGGATTTCCAATATTATAAATTATATTAGTTAAAGTTAGGTAACTTTTTAAGTTGCCGTTTAAATACAGTATGAGCAGGAAACAAAAATTTGCACATTACTAAGCCAATTTAATTCTTTAAGTGCTAATGTGTTCTGAAGGAACTAGACTTCAGCAGAAAAAAAAAACAAAACTTACAGCCTACAATCATATCTTTTTACCTTGTCTTCAAATGAAAATAGGATTAATGGTTAGACAAGTAATTTGCAAACTTACCAAGTACCATAATTGTGGAGTTTCTGAGAATTTTTAATTTTTCTGGAAGAATAAAAATTGTTAAAATTATGTGATCAAGGTAGTCAGCAATAAAATTTTCTTAGCCCTGCCCCCAAAATGACCACTACTTATTTGCTGTGTCTATTTTCCCAGCACTATACTTTGCAAAGATGATTATATTTAATCACATTCAGAGTTATTAAAATAAGCATTGTTATACTTATTTCAAGTAACCAAAAGTCAGAATTTGAATTTAGAACTATTGGATACCAAAATCTGTGCTCTATTGTTATGTGTATTATGGGTATAACCCAAAGGAAGGCATTTGAAGATTAGTAAAAGTGCAAAAAGAAAAAAACTGAGTTCTATATCAGAACCCTTTATAGTTTTAATTTGGAGAAAAGTTTTTTTCTACCCTTATCAAGAATGAATTTCACTTATAGAATAGATAACGCTGCTCCAAATGTTCCTGACTGTTGGACTGTTAGCCATAGATACCAGAAAGTATTGTCAGTTTTCCATTTCAGAAAACTCTCACATGAGTCACTAAACACTGATTTGCCATGAATATTCTAAAACTGTTTCTATGGTAGGTTCTGTAAGTGAATTTCTTTTATTTCCTTTGGTAGAACATCAATATTTAGGTAAATGAACTTACCTACCACTCTGGCACAACACCAACGTTTTCAGTGTTCTCAGGGGCCGTAAGTTTAGTGATGTCATAGAATGGTGTGTAAGCAATATACTGCATGACTTGTGGAGGGTAATACCACACAGCATAGGGATAAGCATCAAGTTGGTAGAATTGTTGGAAAGGCTAGAAGGAAAGACCATTGAGAAACAACAATGTATGAACAATTGCTGTTTTGAATCTCTGAAAATGAATCATTCCAATCATTTCAGACATGGCTGTTAGCAACACAAGAGATAATTACTCGGTGAGATCTTTGAAAGAAAAAGAGAATATGAATTACAGATTCTGAATAAAACTTCAAAGGTGGAAGAAGCAACCTATTTGAAATACTTTTCATGTAAGAGAGTTGGGAACTGACACTAATTTTGTCCATTGTATTTCCTAGAGGCAATTTCTTCTAAGACATATGGAACATCCTCAACGATCGTTATTAAGAATCGCTAAATGGCAAGTAGTGACTGGGGGGCTTCGTGACTGATATGGAACTGACCTTATTGTTCACAAGAATCAGAATTGTTATGGCAGCACATAGTTCATAGTATCTGGTTATTGCCTTAAAAATGAAATCAGAATCCCTAGGAAAACTGTGGAACAATGGAATTGAGGGCAGGGGAAAGGTTGGTATTTGCTCTGTATTACTAACAACTTCATTTCACAGATGAGAAAACAGGATCAGAGAGTATTTTTACAGAGACATGCAGTATCTCTCCAGATGGTTTATTCAAAAGAAAAGTGTGTCAACTAGTTTGAGAGTTTGAGATTCCTAAATATAAATTGAATTTTAGAATCGACTATGGGCATAAAAATATAAAATTAAGAAATATGTTAAAAGAGAAATTAATGTAACCATGGAGATTAACACTTCATAGTGCTTATGATTATAAATACAATGCCCACATCAGCTGAGACAAAAAGCAGAAAGCAGCTCCTTTTCCAAAGACTACTGACAAGTAGTGCTAATATCCCCTGTCAATTAATACAAATTGTCCCAGAAGTTGGGAGTGAGAAATAACTTCTGAAGAAGAAAACAACCCCTTCAAAGTGTGAGGCTATATAAAAGCACACATATTTAAACTTCACAGTATATCATTACTCTGTAATTTATTAATCAAAATATTACCAATTGGATGTGGTTGTTTTCAGTCACTCTGCGCAGTTGTTGCTGTATAAAAGGAAATATAGTACATTCTAAATTACTTAGACATCTTCTGGTACAACACATTCATTTTTCAATGTACCAAGAATATATCATCATCCATGAAATTTAGGATAAACTGCATTATATGCCAGAATTATGAAAAAGTATAAAAACACTTTTTAATTTGTAACTTTAGAAACATAATATTCAAATGGTGCATGGGTGGCTCAGTTAGTTAAGTATCCACCTCGATTTTGGCTCAAGTCATGATCTCACAGTCATGAGATTGAGCCCTGTGTAGGGCTCAGCACAGAGCTCAAAGCCTGCTTGAGATTCTCTCTTCCCTCTCTCTTTGCCCCTTCCCAGCTTGCACGTGCAAATAAGCAAGTGTATTGTCTCTCTCAAAATAAATAAACTTTTAAAAATATTAATATATTCTAGATTTAATAAATAATCTTACCTGGTCACGGAGAGCTTCCTAGGAAAGAGAAAATATTTTGTTTTAGTATATTGACTTTATTAATTTATGAATAACAAACATTTATTAGGTACTTTCACTCATTCAGGGATAACTATGCTAGCCACTGAGGACACAATGGACATTATGAAATACAATGAACATTATGAGCAAGACCAATATAGTAATAATATTTGTGGAGGTAACAGCTTAGTCATATACCTAAAATAATAAAACATATTATTCCTGTAATTTCTCAGATCAGTAATGGTGAATTCCGGGGGGGGGGGGTGGTGGTTAGTGATATATTTAAATTTATTTGGACTTTATTTTAAACATAAGCAACTTAGACACCAAATAAGAGTAACAATTGGGCCCAAATCAAATTCATTATTGGCTATCCTCTTCCTACACCGATAACAGAAGAAAATGAAAAATATAATTTTACTAAATTACGACAGGGCCTTTTCCCTAAAGTCTTAATTAAGTTGATTTGTTGCAACTAAAAGTAAAGGTTTTTTTTTTTCCTCCCAAGCGAATGACTTTATAAAAATCAAAAGGATCAAAACTAAATAGTGTTAAGAAGTTTGTGCTGATGGGTATATTTTTGATTTATTGATATGTTTTAGCATAAAAGCAATTTATGGCATTATGGTTGAAATGTACATCTTGATAAGAGACCTTCATAATGTTGTTAGAAGTCTCATGAACAAAGCAAATTTTATAGAGTCTGAAGGGTCAGAGCAGGAAATTGGACTTGCTACAAACCAGATTTAGGGCTCGCTGAGTAGGAGATAATCCGATATTCAAAATAACACCAGGAAGAATGTTTCCATTTCACACATAAGGAAACAGGTCCAGGGACAGTGAGTACAACTTGACAATTCTTAGAGAGATTTGACAAAAACAATTTGAATGTTTAGGACTCCTGATTCCTCCTACAGAGTCTATACTGTTTCCTTAAATGGGAAGTTTATTTGGCATATCTGTGCTTTCATGAGCAGGAATAGGAATGTTTCTGGAATCTCCATACAGCACTGAATTTGGGAAAATAAATACATGATAAAGTCCTAAATATAATGCATCATCAGAGACTATAAGAGGATTTGATGTAGAATTTACTCAAAGTAAATTTCTCCTTGGTTAGTAATTATGAATAAATAGACAGCATTAGTATGGGCATAAATAGAGAGAAATGGCTTTGATAGTAAATATATAGGCAGTCATATGAATAATTTTCCAATTATTGTTAACTACCAAGGCTAGAATAGTTTCCTGAGAAAAAAATGAATACATCTTTAGAAGTGCACCCAACATAAAATTTAATGTATTTTAATTCTGCAGAATACAATTTTGTATTATAATAAATAAACTATTACCAGTTGCAGTTGGTTGTATTTGCTCAGTCTATGAAGCTGTTCCTATTCAAAAGAAAAAATATTCTCAGTTGCTTGGATACCATTCAGTCCAACCCCATCATTCTTAAGTAATGAAGCTAGAATCCTAAAATGCTTTTTCTAGAAGTAAAGAATGAGGAACTATTAATCTTACTTTAGTGTTATTTCTACAACAATTTGGACTAATTGAATTATTTCTTTTTAAAATATTAGAAAACTGCTTTCTTAACTTATTTTTATTTTTTTAATTTTTAATTTAATTAATTAATTAATTAATTAATTATTTTTGAGATCCCACGACCTGGGATCGTGACCTGAGCTGATATCAAAAGTCAGGTACTTAACTGACTGAGACACCCAAGTGCCTCTTAAGTTATTTTTAAGTTAAAATAAATTAAAATACAATCAGATATGAGTATTCAGGCAATTTTACTTATATAATATCTTGTGTCAGAATACTAAGAAAATTAAAAATGACTTCTGCTTTCTGACCAAAGCTTTTAAACTTGGTCAAATGAAATCAAAATATTAGATGAAGTGGGGGAAAAAATGATGATGCTTCTGACATTAGCCACATTTAGTGATCATTTACTTTGAACTATGGATTATATTAGCTGCTTTTATATCTTTTAATATTTATTATCATTGTCATTTTAGAAATTAGATTATAGACTTATAGCAGATAAATAAACTAACATCACATGCTGGTAAAAGGCAAAGCTTAGGGGCAAACTTAAGTCTGGCCAAATCTATGGACTGTCATTTTAATACTAGGCTATTCAGATCCAAAGCAGACTATACAGTACAAATATTCAACTTAAAGCATGTATTAAAAACCTGGAATTAAAAAACTCATTAATTTTATTTTCAGAGAGGAAGCAGTCATTATCTAGAATCCATTAGACTACTTACTATGGATTACATTTTAGCAGATAATGAGAAAGAGAACAATTTATCAATATAACATTCTTACTCATTTCTTGGTACATTTGCCTTTGATAAGCTCATAATGAAATTTTACCAGATAGCGTTGAGAGAGTATATCTTCCTTTGAAATGTGCTTCTGCTAAAAAACAAAAACAATAACAAACATATATGTGTGTGTGTGTGTATATACATACACATATATGTATATGCATATTGTAGCATATATTGGGTAATATTTCTATATTTTAAATTTGATGAATAACTCTTACCTGAGTGTTATTGGGAACAACTTCCTTCAAAAAAATAGAAACAAGCACACTTTTAATTTTATGACATTAATTTACATTTAAGGTAAGAATGCTAATTAACCAAACACTATTACTAAATAACTGTGGTTAACTGATTTTAACAACAAATTTTTGCATAACTGAGACAAGGTGAATAATTTGAGGTATATACTGTATTCAAGATTCCCTTTCTTCTCACTGCTTTCAGCAGGGAGATTATTCAGAATGTTGAAGGTGGATATAAAATATTCACCTTTAGTGAATTCACAGAAACTTGGGTTGGTCTTATTTTGTAATTTGGATGAAGGTCTCCCAAAGTTAAGGGAAAGACTTCATCATCTTCTATGCCTGCTATTTTTTCTTTCTTTAGGTTAACAAGGGGCAAAGAATGTGTAATTAATTAACCCTGAATGGGTTGATTTCTACACAGAATATGACATGTTAACATAATTGATTTAGAAACATAGCCACCATTGTAATTTTTAATGACAAGATTGAGTTCTACTAATATGGGTAGATTTCAATAAATATGAAACCTGGGAAGGGCAAAATAACTAGGGAAAAAATGTTTGGGCACCACAGATAGCCAGATACCATTGTTTGCCAACAACAATCTTGTCATTTTTTCTCTGACAAAGAGTTGTTTTCTTACATCTGTTGGGGTGATATTCACATCTTAAAATTGAAATAGAGTTACATATATGGCACCTTGTACAATGAGACCTTATGAAATATGTAACCTTCATGGTTCAACAAGCTTTCATAAATGTTTTCTAACTAATTGGGATATTGAATTAACATCAAAATCACTTACCTCGCTTGATGAACTGGTGCTAGTTTCCCTTTGCTAAGAGAAAGGAAACCAGTGTCATTGACCCTGGTATTTTTAGAGTTGTAAGGAAACTAGGTCTATACTTTCCTCTTGGGTTGCTGACTCCTGGTTTCAGATTTGAAATGAGTGATATGAAAAGCTTCAGGGCCAATATAATGTATTTTCTGAAGTGTCAATTTTATTTAAAATATATGGAGAGAAGAGGATAATAACTTACCCAATAACTTAAAAAAACATTTTTTAGTAAAACAAACACAGGTATATGATTGAGTAGAATGCAAAATGTATATGGATATTTTTTGCGTGTGATAAATATGAAATTTGAAGAAAAAGCCCCATTGAGCTGACCTACCCAGAGTTAAGCATTTATTCTCGTGCACCTTTGGGGCTATTTTGAAGTGAATAAACTGGAAACACTAAAATACAACGACCAATTGGGGCACATGGGTGGCTCAGTCGGTTGGGTGTCTGACTTCGGCTCAGGTCATGATCTCACAGCTTGTGAGTTCATGCCCCATGATGGGCTCTGTGCTGACAGCTCAGAGCCTGGAGCCTGCTTCAATTCTGTGTCTCCCTCTCTCTCTCTGCCCCTACCCTGCTTGTGCTCTCTGTCTCTCATAAATGAACAAATGTTTAAAAAAAAAAAAAATTTAAATAAAAAAAATGCAACAACCAATTTCAGCATGGACCTAAAATTATATTAGCTTTTAAAACATCTACCCTTTGAAATATGTAGTTTCCTTTTAAGGCATGTATGTTTATATTTATATATGGATATAACTTTTGTATCGAAGTGCAAATTTTAAAAGACTGATTCTAATATTCAAAAGACTATTCATCTCTTCAGAGAGTTGATTAACTATATATTAGGGACTTACATGTTTTTCCCACATTTTTAGATTGGGTAGCAGAGCCAATCCCCGGTGATCCCCGGTGATTGCTGCAATTAATTCTTTCTGCCCAAGGACTGCCCTCAACATTGAGAAAGCTCATACCCCAAGATGGCAGAGGTAAGACTTTTGTTGGAGCCTCATGTTCCATTTGTTAACAGTCATGCACATTTTGCTTTTTACTCTTTATTTTAATAAATAAGCAATGTTTTCACTGATCATCATATAAATGACATATTCCCTCTTCCAATTTTAACTTTATCTGGCACGACATTGTACATTCTTGGACTTGAGAAGTTTAACCTTGCTCACTTTGAGAAGATAGTTTTGCATGAAACAAAGCATATAGTGTGTACCACGTGTGATATAAAAGTGTAGGATGTCTTACCTCAGGGCCTTCCATAACATGTCCCTTAGGAAAAGAAAAAAGAATTAATTTTATGTTTCAAATGTAAAATAACAATTGCTGAATAAAAATAGACAGCAAAGATAATAGAAAATTGAGGCAATAGCCAAGTTATAAGGAAAATAAAAAGGCCTGCCTACCCTGGCCTGAGCTAACCAAAGGATTTACCTCCCTAATCTGCATATCAGAGTTTAATAAAAATTATTTTGGATTCTTATATGTTGTGATAAACCAATGTAAATAATTCTACATTTTACTTTAACCAGTATAAGTTATTTTTTCTTTAATTTGGCTTTTTCAAGGTAAAGAGCAGCACCGGATTAAAGATCATGTGGTAAATAAAAGTGCACAAACCATTGGCTCAATGACACATACATACTTAAGCAAAATGGATTTTCTCCCTCTATATTCCATAGCAATATAGTGACATTATCAATAAAATTTAAGCTGAAAATATGAGTGCTGGTGTAATTATCCAGCTAATTCTGGCCAATATGTGATATATCTTTTTTTCTTGAATTAGAAATATCTCTTTGTTTTGACTTAGAATTATTTACTTTGTGTGGGTATGTAAAAGGAATGTTTTTACTTCTTCATTTTCCTTATATTAGCTTTAACAGCTTTAAAACAAAAGATCATACGTCAGTTGACTTATTCTTAGTATTCTGCCAAGAAAAGATAATCATTCAGGTATGAAGGATAGTTAGATATATTTATCTCATAAATTTTGAGCACCTGTGTGGTCTCTTTATACCAAATCTATTAAAAATCTAGTAGACAACTCATATTTTAAAAATCATGTTTAAATAAAGCAAATCATCAACTGTGACTATGTAAAACATCCTTGGAGCAGATATATTGCTATATATAGTACCCTGAATGAAGCATTTCTTCAGCTTTGGTGATAAGTTCAAACAATTGGCCAGTCCACAATCACATCCATGCAAGCACACATCCCTTCCTTCCTTCCTTCATCCATCCATTCATTCATACTAATGTTTCATCTCCCCATAGGTGTAAAGTAACATCAATAAAATCAGTATTCTTTAGAATTCTCAGCAGAAGTCACATTTTGAATGTCTGAAAAGTTCTAAGAAACTATAAATGCCATAGAAAAACTTCTTTTTTCTAAACTTAAATAATTTTCCCACTGCAAGAATACATTTTTTTTTTTTGGCCACACTATTTAAAGAAAAATTTTGGTACCTTGGGTTCATCATTCTGTGTTTCTCTCAGAAGTTCTCTTTGCTGAAATCAATAAAGGGTAGCATGTAAAATATATTTTTGAAAGGACAAACTTTTAAAATAATTTAAATACCATTGGTGTTCCTTACCCTGCTCAGTTCACTGAGGTGTTCCTTAGGGATAGAAAAGAAAAGAGAAACAACATTAGTGAATAGGGATGTAAGTGAGTGAACATCTGTAAGAAAGTGTACCTTGCATTGTGCTGCTGCAAATTAAAAAATAAATATGTTTCTCATGAATGCACTAATATTTCTTGATATGTCATTTTTAACATCAGTTTATTTTTGCTAAGCTTTCTTTGCTTAAGCTGTATGGCAATATGCACTTAAAATAGTAAAAAATGAGTCACCTCTTGATTTCAGCTCAGGTCACGATCTTGCATTTGGTGAGATCAAGCCCTGCCTCGGGCTCTGTGCTGACAGTGTGGGGTCTGCTTGGGATTTTCTCTCTCCCTCTCTCTCTCCCCCTTGCCCCTATTTGCACTCATGGGTGCGCTTTCCCTCTCTCTCTCTCTCCTCTCAAAATAAATAAATAAAAATTAAAAAAAAAAGTTGTCCCAGTATATTTTGTTGTTATCTTTTATCTTATTTCAGTCATAGTTCTGAATTCTCTTGATCTCACCTGTCTGGTTCAATAAACCTAGTGTCTATTTCCATAAGAGGCAATAAAGAAGTGGACAGCACAACACTTGCATCCGTTTGTTAACTTTATGGTGTATCTTGTGGAGATCTCCTTACCTGTCTTAATTCTCTTGGTGTAAGCTACAAAAGAAAAGAAGGAAGGAAGGGAGGGAGGGAAGGAGGGATGGAGGAAGAGAGAAAGAAGAAAAGTCATGTTAAAAACCATTCAGGCAAAGTTGGGTTGCCTATCAACTTTTTACATAGTGGTCATGAAGTCAAATTTCTATTTGTGTTTTATTTGACAATTAAGTCACTAAATTATAGAAAATACAATACATAAAGGAGTATTGTTTAGAGACAGAATGTTCCATCCATAATACGTATGGAAATTGTATATTCTACCTAGGTTATGCAAAGGAAAGCATAAGTGTTTTACAAAGAGGCAAATGCATAGGCACAAATTAAAATTTAATGTAGCTTTTTAATATTTGAACATCTGGCTTTAATATTCTTTGTGGGTGCCTGGGTGACTGAATGAAGGAAATATTTGGTCAAGCTAAGTGAAAAAAACATTTATAAACTAAAATTAAAATACATTTCCCAGAAAAATGTGTTTGTCTTTTAAGAAAAATAAATGGATAACACTTACGAGAGCAAACCTGAGAGCCTGTCTTTCTTTGAGAAGCTCCTATAGAATTAAAGTGTGAATGATCAAAAAAAATGAAAAACATACCAAAAAAAGGAGCATGTTTGTCCATTTGAGCACAAGTTCTCAATTTTAATTAGGTAAGCCAGCATATTTCTTAGGTAGAAGAAAAGATAATTAGTTTTAATTTTATAATCTAATTTTTAAAACTAAAGGAGACACCCTATTTGGTTGTTTCTTTTTACTAGGCTTAGAGACTTAGTAAGTCTGTGCTTAACAAAATGTCAAAGGAAGAATTGAATAAGGATTTAGTCGAAACAGAGATTTGAGAGAGTAATCCAAGTAGCTGAGTACTTGGATACATTTGAAGGCAAATGAAAAGTGGAGCAGGGAAGACATTCATCATTCATCATAGCTAACAGAAAAAGTTGGGAGCTGGGGGTAGAGAAAGAGCCTTACCTCTCTGCTCTCTGGTTCATTCTGCAAAGAATAAAAAAATAAATTAAAAGGTATTATTAGTTCAATTAGTGGGCAGAGTGGAGGTGTAATGACTCTTGCAAAAACGTGAGGTACAAGTACCTAATTGAAGATCCAGTGTGTAAATGAGACCAAATTATAAATCACATGTTGGAGTTCAAGTAGAAGAGAAAGAAGCAGGAATACATTAAAATAGATCATGTTAACATATTCCGTTTAATTATTTCTCTTGAATATTAAGATTTTTATTAACCATAAATATTTATGTAAGTTCATGTGCCCTCCTCTCTAAGAAAGTTTGTGAAAACAAATAAAAATTTCTCAGCACTTCAACTGAGTTTATTATATCACAGTGAATGTGAAACTGTTTTATAGAGAAGAGAACAGGTCTAGAGTCTGTGTGTTATCAAGACATCATCACTTACATTATATAATTAGAGGGAGTTCTTGGAATACAGAATAGAATACTCACTCGAACGAGTTCTGGCTGTCTATGAGGATGTTTCTGTGAAAAACAATAGTGAATTGTAAACAAAACAAAAGAAAAAGTAATCAAAATACAATAATAATAATTTCACAATAAATATGTACTATGAATTTAAACATTACTACTTAAGCAAGGCTTTTATTTTAATAGCTAAATTTATCTGAAACCACGTTTCCCTGGTAGCAAAATGGGGGGAAAAAGTAACTATAACTATTTAATTAACAAATATCAAAACAAAATAGGTTAATTATGTTCTCTCTTTGGAATATGACAGAAAATTGGGAAAAGTATGTAAAAAGACTAAAAAAAATTCTTAGTTTAAATTAATCCAGAATGATAAATAAGTTATTTGGTTTTCTAAACTACTATTACATGATCGTTCTAAAGGTGATTTTAAAGCATTACAAATTTGTGGAGTAAAATGTATGCTTTCCTAATTAAATGTTGTTTGTCTGGATTTTATTTTTATCATCAATTTAATTACACAAAAGATTTTCTCAATCTGAACCTTGACTCTGGAGACAAGGCTAAGTTTGATTAAATGATAGCATAAACATTTCTGATGTTTTCTTGGGAATAGAGATGTAGAATCTGTTTTCTGAGGAACTTGTATTCATTTCATTTGTAAAGACAAGATAAGAACTACTCCCATGACACATTCCTGGGGACTTGGATCTTTTTTTGTAACTCAAAGTCAGAGATTTCTTTCTGTTGGTGCTTAGAGTGTAGCATAAACAAAATTCTCTTGGTTAAGAAGTTGAGTTACTGGTGATTACTCATTATCCTTATAAGGATTTAGAGAATAAGAGTCTCATCAATAGAATAATGTGCCAGCACTTCAGAAACTTTTGCTTCCATATTTATTTGATGGTTGTGATGTCCAAATATCTCAAATCATTACTTGGTGAGTTTCCCTCCAGGTCATCCTTGTTTATTCCTCCCTCCTTCATTAGAAAGAAAACCAAATAACATTTTGCCTCACGTAACTAACAGAATAGCATTTCTTTTTACTTTTGAGAAGAAAAATAATTTACATTATCTAGTTTCACGGTCGACAGTGACCACAGTAACTTGATTTCTGAATCAGAAGAATCAGCCTTGTTTTTCTATACCTTGGGCAAAAATTTGTTGCCACAGCTATCTCAAATGAAGGTTGACTTCATTTCCAAAAGCAAAATACACTGGACTATGTGACTTTATGTTATATTTGATAAGGAAATACAGCACCTATTATATGTCTACAAATAAGCTAATTCTATAATGGACCAAGGGAAAGAACCTAATTACATTATTTGATGCTATTTATTATGTTGTACAATAACTAATTTTTTTGTTTTTGTTTTTACTTTTTATTAAATTTTTTTTATTTAGTAGTGCTTATATTTCAAGTCAAACATTAGATTTGGACTTAAGACTTGTGAAATATTACCATAGTTTTAATATCAAGACTTTACTAATTAGAGATCATCCCATGCTTTAAGATTATTATTCTCCATATTTCATGTTTGATAAGATATAAGATCATTTCTGACAAGAATCTGCAACTTTCTAAATTCTCTACTGTACTCACAGGTCTGGCAAGAGCAATAGCCACAAGACAGGTAAGGATGAGGAGCTTCATGGTGGTCAAGGCCTAGGTAAGAGAACAAAATAAAAACGAGTTAGGTCTTATAATAAAATTTGTTTCATGAAAAAGAAATCCTTGATTTTCCAAAAAAGGAAAATTTATGATAAAATAGGTCCATTTGAGGAGTGGTATTTTAATTAACATTATTTTTAATTTTGCTATTTAACATAAATTTAGTTTATGATTCTAGTTATCTTGCTCTGTGCTTATTTTAAGAAATATCAGTTTCTGACCAATATTTTCATCCACTAACATTCTAAAAGAAAAAATTTGATTTTTGGGTATGGTGTATGGTTTTGTCTGAGGAATAAAGGATTATCAATATTTACATACAATTTTTAAAAAACCCAAACTTTTCCTCTTAGATCATCAGATTTGCTAAATGAGTAATAAACTAATTTATTTTATCTGAATTTTTTTGAAAATCTCTCCTTTAAGTCTATTTTAGAGCATTCTGTTCTTTTGGAATCTTTGTGAAAAATGGTATCAGTGCATTTGTAGAAATTATTAATCTCCATCAGTTATTAAAAAAAATCTAGCTATCACTTCATGTTTGACTACACTGATCTATCCATGACATGACTGTATGAAGATGATTGGACAGATTCATAAGATTCAGATGTCTTGTTATGTTTGATTTCCAGAGTTCCATCAAACTGCAAGAATCTGTAACTACTGACATTTATATGTAGTAGAAAAATGGTTTCTGGGGAAATTATTTTTAAAAATCATGTTATACATGTTATGCCTTAGTCAACAAACTAATACTGACATTTTTATATATACTGCTTCAGTTGAATCTAAAAACAAACTGTTGAATCTAAACACATTAGTAAAGAAGGCATATTTATAAGCCCAAAATGAGTTTACTATCTTTACCCATTTGTATCCTTCCAAATAGCCAAATTTAAACATCTTTACAAAAGTAGTCATTTATGTGTCTAACATTGATGTACTCTTTATATAATTAGTTTTATTAGCCACGTGACATGAAATAAAAATGGTCGTGAAACATTCTACCAGAAATGTTATAGTAATTAAAAAGATCAGAAATTATTTTGCATAGCAACTTTGCTATTGGACAAAATAATTCAAACTGCATCATCAAAAGTGTCTATTGAAATTATGTATCTACTTTTTCAATATACAAGATTTTAGTTACCAAGTCTTAAAAAAATGATTTGATCTTTATAAAACTATAGTAAGTTTTCACCAAAATCTCTGAGATCAATGGTGTCAAAATTTGCAAATGCATTCTAAACTACCATTAAATCATAAGAAGGTATCAATATTTGCAAACACATAGAAAAGTTACAAATGCATCTTAATGAAAATGAAAGAAAGAAAGATTAGACAGTGTGAAATCATAGTAAGTTTGTGATATGTAAACACAATACCTTGAACTCAAGCCTGGGAAGAAGAAGCAACCTGGGTTGATGATCAAGGTGATGGCAGATGTCTTTGCTCCACAGCTATTTAAACCAAGTGATTAGTAAAATGCTAATTTTGTGGTTTCAGTTCAACCAATAGGTTATTTAAATTCTAAGAATTCTCTCAAATAGGAAATTCATTTTCAGTTCAATTTCTCTCCCAAGAAATTCTGTGGAGAGCTTCCAACAAAGGAGTGATTCATGCTCTGATAACAGAATATAGAGGAAATGGAATATCATTACTCAAAATTAAAATACAAACATATCCAACTTTATGGTTATTATAGGAACATGATTGTCTGTTAAGTGAATAATTGGAAAGACTAATATGTAAGTAAAATTCTCTTTTTATCTTTTGAAAAATCCAATGCCTATAAAGAAAATTCTCGGGATGAATTAGAGTCTTCAAAATTTTTCAACTTTTGTTAACATGCTAGGTCATGGTAAGAATTCATGATTTACTTCACCTTTTAAAACTCAATTTGTCATACATTAGTTATTTTAATTATTCACTTTGTGGGGTAACTTACATTGTATATGCTCTGATTTTTTTTTTCCAAAAAGGAAATGTAATTATCCTATAAATTTTGGTGGCATGTTAACTTCATCACATCATTTTTTATTTGCTTTGCTTTGGAAGTTCTAGTTGTGATATCATACATTAATTTAGTTACTAGATTGTTTAACTAAAAGTAATAATTATTGAAGAATTAAATTTTTAAATGTTGCAAAAAATAAATCATACCTCTGATTTTCCATCTTTTAAAGTAAATAAATAAAACTAAAAAAAAACAAAACAAAGTCCCACTCTCCAATCCCCAATTTTACTCCTAGAATGAACTTGCATCACACATTTTAGAAAGAAATATTATATGTTGAAGAAAATTTCCATACATAGAGAAGGTTTTTTAAAAATACTGTTAATTGTAACTGCATTTTTATAAGGAAAAAACGTACCATATATTCAAAAATTTTTTAAATACTATAATGATATTTACATCTTATTCACAATCATGTGACAGGAACATTATTCTGTATTAAAAAGAAATTCCAGAGTGGGTCAGGCTTTCTACAATTGGAATCAGAGAGATTGGTTTTCCATATTGAACCTCTCTACATAGTATCTTTCTTGCTGACTACATCATATCAATTTTAACAGCTTACTAGTGTTTTCTATTCACAGGCATACCTTGGAGATATTATAGGTTGGATTCCAAACCACCCCAATTAACTGAGTATTGTAAAAAAGTGAATCAAATGAATTTTTGATTTTACAGTATATATAGAAGTTGTGGTCTTTTAAGTGTGTAATAGGATTATGTCTAAAAACCAATGTACATACCTTAATTTAAAAAAAAAATACTTAACTGCTAAAAAATACTAACCATCACCTGACCTTTCAGTGAATCATCATCCCTTCACTGGGGGAGGGTCTTGCCTGGATAGTGATGGTTGCTGACGTATTAAGGTGGTGATTGCCAAAGGTTCGAGTGGCTGTAGCAGTTTCTCAAAATAAGAAAACAATGACATTTGCCACTTCGATTGACTCTTGCTTTCATACGTGAGTTTTCTGTAGTGTGTAGTGCTGTTTGATAGCATTTTATCCACAGTAGAACTTCTTTCAAAATTGGAATCAATATTCTCAAACCCTGCTGCTGTTTCACCAGCTAAGTTTATTAATATTCTAAATCCTTTGTTTTCATTTCAACAATCGTCATAGTATCTTCCCCATGAGCAGATCCCGTCTCAAGAAACCACTTTCTTTGCTCATCCATAAGAAGCAACTCTTCATCTGTTTAAGCTTTATCTCTAAATTGCAGCAATTAAATATAATAATAATGAAAAAGTTTGACATATTGCAAGAATTACCAAAATGTGACACAGAGACATGAAGTGAGCAAATGCTGTTTGAAAAATGGCGCTGATAGACTTGCTCAAGTCAGAGGTGCCACACACCTTCAATATGTAAAAAAAAAAATGCAATATCTTCAACATACAGTAAGGTGAAATGCAATAAAATGGGCTATGCCTCTACTCCGATTCATGCAAGCATCTTTAACTGCATTATAGTGCCTTATTTTTGTCTTTTCTAGATAGCATATCCAGAATGATTGACTTATTTTGCCCCTTAGAATTACACTATATAAAAATCTACTGTAATTTATAAAAAACTACTGTATCTTCATTTGTTTATTTATTTTTTGTTCACTTATTTATTAACAGAGATGAAGGAACTGGACAAGGTACTGTGGATATAAAAGTTGAGCAAGATAAGGGACTCCTAGGTGGCTCTGTTGGTTAAGCGTCCAACTCTTAATTTTGGCTCAGCTCATGATCTCATGGTTTGTGAGATAAAGCCCCACCTTGGGCTGTGTTCTGAGATCATGGAGCCTGACTGAGATCCTCCCTTTCCCTCTCTCTCTGCCCCTCCCCTGCCCCTGCTTGTTCTCTCTCTCTCTCTCTTTCTCAAAATAATTTAAAAAAAAATTTTTTTTAAGTGTTGAGGAGGACAAAATCCCAGGCCTAGTACTATGGTGGGTACTCAACACACAAAAAGCAAATAATTTTAATATTTTTGATAGTCCAAAAATAGAGATTTGAACAGGATCTCCAGAGTACCTATGAACAGTTGAGACTGGGAACATACTTTTTAGAAATGTTTGATAATAATAAGACTTGTCATCAAAAGGAGACAATCAAGCTTTTAGAAGTGTCTAATCTGCATCATTAAACAAGCCATCTCTTAGTGAACTTGTGTATCTATCATGAGATTTCTCACAAACTCAAAATCCCAATTTTTCTGTCTATAATCCTCTATAGATAAGGATTAATTTCCACTTTGTCTGAATTAGGTATTGAAGAAAGTTACTAGGTTGTAGTTTTTATTTTTTATTTTTTAAATGTGTATTTATTTTGAGAGAGAGAGAACATGAGTTGCAGAGGGGCAGAGAGAGGGGCAGAAGAGAATCCCAAGCAAGTTCCATGCTCAGTGCAGAGCCCAACACTGAGCTTGATCTCATGACCCTGAGATCATGACCTGAGCCAAAATCAAGAGTTGGACACTCAATTGACTGAGCCACCCCTCCTCGGTGCCCTGGTTGTAATTTTTAATAAATCATTCTTATCATTGTAAAATGTAACTGTTTCCTATAACTTGAGAAAAGATGGTTTCATGTTTTGTACATTTGTGCAATGCCAAGTCCTACAAAATTTTAGCCTAAGTTCATTTGCTTTATATTGATGTTTTTCATTTGCTTTACCAGTTAATTTTGTTCAGTTCCAACCATTAAAACAAAGCTCAAATTTGAAACACATATTTAGGTCATTTATAGTCAGATAAGCCTTTGCCCCATGAGTAAAGAAATGAGATTATTACCTGGTTATCAATTTTCTATTGCAATAGAGTCACATGGACGGTGAACATATAATTGATCATTCAACAAGGAACATTCATAATAATGAAAAGTTATGCTCTCAGTAATTATAATAGAAAAAGAGACACAAACTAGGACTATTTTAGGCACACCGTGGCATGACCACTCTAACGATATCACACAACTGGTTTTGAAATTCCAACAGAATCCCTAAACAAAAGAAAATGGAAGGCGGTAGATGAGGGGCAACCAAATAGAAAGCTTTCTTGTTTTCTAGTTTTTTGATAATGGAAAAATTATTTCCTTCTTGAATTCATACTTATTAGAAACACTAATTAGCATAAAAATGAAGAGAAATGTCAGTAGCCATTAAATGACACAGATTTTGAAAAATTAAAGTTAAATGGTAAACTTTACTATGCAAGGCTTTGTATATTGTTGCAGCAGGTTGTGGTCCAGACTCACACCTTCTTTGAAGGACTCACTTTGTATGAGACTATCAATAATTCAGAACATAAAGTTTCAAAATTAGTTTGTCATAATTCTTTCAGGAATGTTTGGTTTTATGACTGGTGACTCTTCTAGGAAAGCGTCCTTTAATTATGTGACTAACAGCTAACCTTCCAGAAGGAAATCTACCGAGAAATGTGAAAGATACTTTTTTTTTTTCTCTGGAAACCCACACGTCATTTGGAACCTAACAGAAGATTCACAATGGATGCTTGGTAACTACTCTCAGGTATTGTATGACTAGAATCTTGGAATTCAGAAGTAAAATAAGAGTCCTTCTCAGGGAGTTGTTGTCTATTATGAATGTATGACATTACTGGAAATATGGAATCTATGTTTACTTTTGTGTTCGTATCTAGAAAAAATCTCCTTTTTAATTCTTTAGTATGTTCTGAAATAAAACACACAACTGGAGTAAAGTGCTTTAATGCAGTGGTTGCAAACAAGGCCCTGGGGTCACACTGTCAATTTAAATCCTGGCACTCATTAATCTGCTACTATCTTGGGTCAATCATTGTGCCTCAATGTTCTCATCTGTTTAATAACATCCACTTCCTACGTGAGAAAAAAATGAGATTACATACCTGCAGTACCTGAAACAAAGTGCTCATTTAAAATTATCATTATTAGAATATGATTTTATAAAAGCCTCAACTATTTTGTGCCCAAATTATCCTCTTACTTCATAGATTTGTAAACTTTGTGAATTTATGAATGACATCTTTATGTTTATATGTCATAGAAAATGTATGGAAAGGTAAAGACAAAACTTCTAATAGTGACCACAACTAAAGAACTTTTGGGATGGGACATGAAAAGGGAATAGAGAAGAGAGCTTAGAATTTTTATTAATGAAGTGCTGTACTATTGTATATTTTCACAGAACACAGTGAATTAGAAGGTGCTTCTCAACTTTTAATGTACTTATGAATCACTAGGGTATCTTGTTAAATTTCAAATTCATGCTCAGTAGATCTGAAATGGATCCTGAGATCCTGTATTCTTAACAAATTTTCTGGTAGTGTTATTGCTGGTGATCCATGGGATACACTTTGACCAGCAAGGAACTAGGAGATTTGAAAATGTCCTTTAAACTTACCAATGATGAAATTTTGCATATAAAAAAATTAAAAAGTACCTAACATCATGTAAAGACATGTAACATATATAGCAAAAACAGATGCTAAATAATTCTGAATCGTATTTCCATGAGATTTTTACCTTCATAACAATGTCTAGAATAAAGAATTTTCTCACCTCACCCTAGATTCTTTGTGTAGGTAGGATGTTCTATTAGCAACAGTTTGTCTATGTAATACCAATTCTATCACCTTCTGGATACCTCCAACCGAAATTCATTCATTTTGCCACTAATGACACTTTTACTTACTCAAGACATATGGGAAAATTAAGCTAACATTTAACTAAATGCTACCTAGTGAGTTCTTTCTAAAAGACTGGGAAATCTGATGTGTAAAGGGAGTTTTGCCTATCAGAAATATACCTTCCTTTGACTTGACGGAACATAGTTTTCATAATTGATATGCCTTCCTGGGTCTAATCATTGTATGTCCTTGTCTAACAATGTTTTTATGGGGATATATAATGTATTTAACAGACATTGTCACCTAGCAGAACCATAATTTCCCAAACAGATTAGTAAGCCATCCATCAGTAAAATGGAATATATTCATTTATTAATTTCTATGGTTCTTAACAATGTTTTAAAGCCTTCTTACATTTATTATTCTGGTCGCTCCTCACAAGAATCATGCACTGTTGGGAAGGCAAGAATTATTTTCTCTTTTATGGATGAGGAAACCAAGCCTCCATAAGTTAAGTAAATTAATTTCCATACAAGGTCATGCATCAACTAACAGGTAATGATGGCTTGCTTCTTCCAACGTGAGAGCCTGTGCTCTTGCTAATATACCACTCAACAAGAGCATTTAATGTATATAAGTTATTGTATCTTTACATAGGAGATAGAGGAAGTAAAATCCTAGCAAGAACAGAATGCCTAACATGCATGTAAGATGAACTGACTTAAACCACCAGAGCATAGTCTGAGAATAAGAGGAACTATCTGAATAAAAAATGTCACAGTGTTGCTAACAACAAGCTTCACAGTACTTCTGGGGAAGTCTGCAGACTGTCAAATATGCAATGTCCTTTTAGCAAGTACACCTTTATCGGTATTAATGCTTCTTGATTAGCTAGACTTTAATAGCTAGTAAGATTGTTTGTCACTGCTATGGAAGTACTGAAGTGCCTAACAGTGAATATTAGACTAGAGAGGGCAATTTTAGAATTGAAAAATTTTAAAGATAAAGAAGCTGTTGTTAATGACAATAAGAAGATAATGAGTGAAGTGAGGTAAAGTCATTTTTTATCATTTATGATTGAAATATAGTTGACATATAATGTGATAGCAGTTTCAGGTGTACAACATCGTGTTTTGACACATCTACACCTTACTCAGTGCTCACCCCCATAAGCATAGTCGCCATCTGCCATCATACAACCTTATTATGATATTATTGACCATATTTCCTATGCTGTACTTTTCATCTCCATCACTTCATCTTATAACTAAAAGTTTGTGCTTCTTAATCCCCTTCATCTATTTCGTCCATCTCTCTACTTCCCTCCCCTCTGGCAACCACCAGTTTGTTCTCTGTTAAGAGTCTGTTTGGTTTTTGTTTATTTGTTTTGTTTCTTAGATTCCACATATAGGTAAAATCATATGGTATTCGTCTTTCTCTGTCAGACCTATTTTTAGGTAAAGTGTTTTAAAGAGGTCAGGAGTTTGATTGGACTATTTGTGTGGGCACTAATATAGGCCACCCAGGATCATGACAGGTTTAAAGATGGAAAGAACCCTCTGCACAAGGATAGCATTAGGGACTCTGATGGACAGTAGATGGCAGCAGTGAGATGAAGAAGAGGTCCAACTGGAGACTAACAGGACTTCCAGGTAACAAGGCCCCTAGAATACAGTCCCTGCAGAAAGTCCTCAGGAAATGGAAGTGGTGGTGGAATGACCATTCCTCCTCCTCTTGTGGACCTCCAGATACAGGTGGCAACAGGGAAGGGACACCTCCCCCAACTTGCAGGAGTTAGAGGGTATTTTTATGTGAGAAGATTCAGGTTCAAATTTCTGTCTTTCTTGGAAGTCAAGGAGATGAAGGGGTTTCTAGTAATATTACTGAATTTTTGTAGACACAGTGAAAGGGACTGTGAGGAGGCTGTGGAGCTGGAGCGTTTCCGAGAGAAAGAACTCTGAGGGAAGTGAAGAAGAAGAGATAGCAAGCTGGGGATTGTTGACATGGCCAGTGATTAAATTACAACAATGAAGGATGTACTATAGTGGAAAAGATCCACAGAGCACATGGAAAGTCATAAAAATTTAAGAAGTAGAAATTATTTTAGGAATTAACCTCTAGACGGCTGATACAATAAGTACAATAGAAATCCAAAGGACAGATGGCATCTAATGGGTTGATCTAGTCAAGAATTTGAAATTACTATTAACATTTGGGTAAGATTTGGAAAGTTGAGAAGTGAGAAGGAAGTTTACAGATGAGGGAAGTGCTAATAACAAGTGGAGGCAGGAATTCAAACTCTAAAATAATTCTGTTGGGACTACGAAGCTGTACGTTTTTTAAAATGTTATTATATTTTTTAAGTTTATTTGTATTTATTTATTTTGAGAGAGACAGAGACAATGCAAGCAGAGGAGGGGCAGATAGAGACAGATCCCAAGCAGGCTTCAAACTGCCAGCGCAGAGCCCCATATGGGGCTCAAACTCAGGAACGGTGAGATCATGACCTGACTCGAGATCAAGAGTCAGATGCCTAACCGACTGAAGCACCCAGGTGCCTCAAATCTATACATTAATAAAGTTTATATATTGAAAAATGCTACAGTTGTTGAGGAATACAAGAACTTTGAAGGCATAAAAAAGGAGGTGCTACCTTCAACATGAAAAGAGTAGGAAAGGAGTCTTGGAAGATGAGTAGAAGTGTATGAGCCGAGGAAGTGGGGAAGTGAGGAAAGAGGGGAAGTGAATTACAGATGAAGGTGGGGAGGTGTGTTGAACTGTCTGTGCCGCAAGCACAACATGGAAGGCTATGTAGTACAAAGAGAAATTTGGATTTGATGTTGAGAACTGGAAATTCTTCTTCTGATGAGGAAGGCAGAAGCCTGAAAGGCTGGCACTCTCTCCCTGGGCCTGGCGATGAAGCTCTGTAATGTTCTTCACCTTTGCCCACCCTACCCACCCCAGCTCTTTCCTGGATGTCATCACCTCCTCTTGTTTCAGATCAGGATGGTTATGGATTGTTCTAGCCCAAGTGCCTCCGGGGCCTTCCTCTTCCTCTGCCTACAAGCCTTCTGAGGACACAGGAGTTGGGTGCCTCCCTGTTCCAACAATTCACATGCCCTGTTTCTGGTCTTTAGGTTCTTTCCTTTCCAAGCACGTTGCTGAGGAGACAAGGAAGAACATTCACTACTGTGTACTGTTAATTGTAGTGTCAGTCTTCTAATGCAGTTAGATCCTTCCAACAGTAATACAGCCTGACATTTGTTGAGCACTTTTAATAAGCCAGGGTTCAGGCACTGTGTTAGCACTTTAAAAAAAATAATAAATCTTTTATTTAAATTCCAGTTAGTTAACATACAGTGTGTGTTAGCACTTTTTAAAGATTTCCTCCTTATAAAGATTTTTTCATGACAACCCAAAGAAGTAATTATTTTTATTTCAATTTTAGAGATGGAGGAACTAGGGATAACAATAGTTACACAACTTACTTGGGCTAAGACAAAAATGGTGTATCTGGCTTGAACCAGGCTATCTTATTCCAAAGTGCCCCCTCCTATTTATTTTTTAAAATATAGCCCCCAAAGATTTTCTGTGTTTTGTTTTTTAAATTCTCATAAGCAAGTAGATTAATGAAACCCTGAAGTCAGTTTTACAGGTTTCTGGTATTCAGCTTGTAAGCTGAGATACAGAGTTTGAGTCACAACCTTCATTTATTGTAGGACAGTTGCAGATTTGAGTTTAGTGGCTATTTGAGTTTAGTGGCTATATTTACAAAATTTTATTTTGTTTTTTAAAGTTTATTTACTTTGAGAGAGGCAGACAGCACTTATTTCACAAGTGGGAGAGGGGCAGAGAGGAAGTGTGAGAGAGAATCCCAAGCAGGTTCCATGCTGCCAGCGCAGAGCCTGATGCAGGGCACGAACCCAGGAAGTTGTGAGGTTATGACCTGAACCAAAACCAAGAGTCAGATGCTTAACTGACTGAGCCACCCAGGTGACCCTATATTTACAAAATTTTTAAGAAATCAATAAGAGAGAAAAGAAAAAGATAAACAATTCATTAACCCACATGCCAAAGATACCTAATCATTGGCAAAAAATGTGAAGCATGTTTTTAGCTATTGATATATATACATCTATATATCTATATATCTATATATCTATATATCTATATATCTATATATCTATATATATATCTATATATATATAGTTGGTTGGAATTGTTCCCCACATGATGGAATATTTTCCTTTTCTTTCCTTAGGACTCTTTTAAGGCTCTATGGACCACAGATGGAAAAACAATGTTCTATGTAATCTTCTATAATGACTCCACAATATTCCATCTTATTAATACGTTACAATTTATTTAGCTACCCTTAAAGGGGCATTTATATTTTCAAAGTTTGTTTTCTGCTATTATACATATGGTTGTGACATGTATACATGTACGTGAATTTTACTGCACATTCTCTAGCAATGTTTTTAGCATATATTTCTAGAAGAAGACTTGAAAATTCCTGAATCAAAGAGTATAAACATTTCTGATCTTTGATTCACATTTCCAAATACTCTTCAGGAACACTTTTCAGTTTATAAAAGCAGAATTCATGTTGGAAAGTGCCTGTTTGGCCAGGAGTTTTTTATTTTATTTATTTATTTATTTATTTACTTATTTAATTTATTTATTCATTCATTCATCCATTTGAGAGAGAGAGAGAGAGCAAGGTGGGGAGAGGGGCAGAGAGAGAGAATCTTAAACAGGCTCCATGCTCAGCGTGGAGTCCTATACTGGGCTTGATCCCATAACCTTGGGATCATGACCTGAGACAATATCAAGAGTCAGATGCTCAACCAACTGAGCCACCCAAGCGCCCCAAGGCCAGGAGTTTATATCAAATATTTTTCATTTAATTTTGGGGTTAATGACTTTGCTAATTTAT
The DNA here is from genome assembly GCF_046562875.1 of Panthera onca. Lineage (NCBI taxonomy): Eukaryota > Metazoa > Chordata > Mammalia > Carnivora > Felidae > Panthera > Panthera onca. The sequence goes on along the minus strand of NC_138342.1, from coordinate 56,268,581 downwards.
TAAATTGATGGGCAAAAGTTGTATATTAATATTAATTTGAATTTCTTTTATTATAAGGAAGGTTGGCTATTTCCAAATGCATATTGTCCATGTCTACTCATTTGAATTATTTCATATCCTTTGTCTTTCCCTTGGGGAATACTTTTATATTTTTGTAGGTTTTTATTTAATCATAACTATATCTTTTATCATTAATTTTGTGGACATGTTTTCATAAATACAATTTGCCTTTTAATGTTACAATAGGTTTAATGTTGAGATGTTTTCAGTGCTTAATCAAACAAATCAAAATTTTGTTGAATGGTGCTTCTTTTTTCTAATTTTGTTGTCTTTAAAATTAAAAAATATGTGTTTTTTGTTTCATATTGTTATATTTACTGAGTTATATAATAAATGTAGATTATTGTAATGGATTTAAAAAAACTCACGTTTTTGTGGTTGAAAACTCATACCTTTTCTTGAATCCAAGGGGAAAAATCCTAAGCACCTAAACCTTCAGAGGCAGTGGGTTTGGCCTCACACCCAGTTCTAATCCTAGCTTTCTTATTTTTAAATTTATGCCTGTAATATCAGTTTCTTTTCCATGTTTTCCTTCTTTACATTTAATTCTGTGTTACTAATTTTGAGGACAAAACCGGAAGTCAAAATAGTCATCTCTATTTTTGTTTAAGTTAACACTAAAGACACAGGTCAAGGACATTTCATTTGCCCTGAAATTATTGTGTCATCTTGGAGAGTATTAAGATATGTCACTGAAAATAAGAGAAACATCCATCACCTACAAAACAATGGCTTTTCTGATGAACAGTGAGAAATGTCTAGAATGGTTGAATCATTATATTGTATACCTGAAACTAATAAAACACTGTATGTTAATCATACTTCGGTTAAAAAACAAAAACCATGGCTCTTCTGTGATATATCCAATATGAGTCTTAAAAATGCCTTCATCTCAGATTGGTTGCATAGTTTGCCAGAGTTCTTCAAAACAATGAAATATCTGTTTTATGATATAAAATTAGAATAGTGTCTTTTTTTTAACTCAGAAAAGCAGTAACTACCAAAATTCTCTAGCACAACATATAAATTTGATAAAAAACATCAAACAATTTTGGGCAATTTTTACCTAAATTATCATTCATATACAACATGTGACATATGAATCTTTATCTTAAAATTAGAACTGTATATATTATTTAAACTTATTAAATATTATTTTTTTAAAGCATAATAGTTGTTTCCAAAGGCTCATTTTAATGTCATGTTCACATTTTAGGGAGAGGGCAATATAGGATGTAATCTTTACTTTGTGGAAAAATGAAAAACCATCGGCCCATGATGGGGTGATGGGTTACTTAAGTTAAGGCACCACGTCCACAAACCGAGACTTATATGTAACGTAACTGCAGTTTCAACCATCAACCAGGAACATAACCACTAACCAGTCAACATGGAATTTCCTGGTCAGTACTAAGAAATTTACTGATAGACTCCTTCCTGTCACTGCCAATCAATTTATTTTCTTTCTTTCTTTCTTTCTTTCTTTCTTTCTTTCTTCTTTCTTTCTTTCTTTTGCCCTCTCTTTACCTTTAAAAACCTCTCTTTTGTTTAGTTCAGCAGAGGTCCTCTCTGCTTGCTAGAAGGAATACTGCCCATTGACAAATCACCTCATTAAGTCAATTAGATTTTCAAATCTGTTCGGTTGAATTTTGTTTTTTAACAACTTATACAAATATAAGGACAATGATTTTTCCATGCTTTCATTTCTTTGCTCTTAAAAAAAAAAAGCAACACTCTTTATTTCTTTACATTATCTTTTTATTTTTATTTTTTTTACCCTTCTTATATAATAGAAGAAAGGTTGAGAGTAAGGGCTATATGTATAACAAAATAATTCCCTTTAAATATTTGTCACCAATCAGTATTAAAATTTAGATTTAATTTTGGAAAGAAGATATAAAGTTAAAAATAAAGACTAATCAAAAAATGAGGAAAAATCAGAATGAGTATCTTCCCAGAAGCATTTGATCACTCCCTGTGGGTATTTACCAAATACTGAGAGACAGTACCCCCTGGATCTCTTGCTTTTCTGAATGTCTTGCAAATAGAGACACTGGCTGCCTTTATTCTGAACTATCTTTTCAAGAATGTTTTTATAAAAAACATCTTAGGAAGTCTTCTTTCAGAATAAAGGGCAGGCTTGTATACTGTCCAGTTATAATAAATATAATGGCTCTTTCCAGGGTAAATATCAGGCTCATTATAAAAAAAAAAAAATTGAGTTCCTAAAATTTGGAATTCCTCCCCTGTAACACACCTACTGTGTATGCAGATATCACTTGCCCCTCTTCACAAAGCACTGTAAAAACTGGGGAAGACCCAGTGTAGATGTTTAGACTCTAGTGTGATTGTTGTGTGTACAGGAGTCTAGTCTTCTGCCAGTATCTCTGTAGCTGGCTGTCTCTTTATTTTACAAGATAAAGTCATAAGACCCTTCAAAATTTCTGAAAAATTTTGAAGTACTTAACAGTCTACTCAGGGAAACTTTTCAAGCAAGCTAACTTTGTAAATCTTGTTTCAGGCTCTTGATTTTGGGAAAGAAGAAAACAAGGAAGGAGATGAATATCAGAAAAACCATCAGAAGTGAGATCAAGCTTTTCCCTGATGAACGACTCTGGAAAAAAAAATAAAGGAAAAATAATGAGAGAAGTAGCAAAACACAAGACTGAAGGCACCACCTGACTAGAATGCCAAAGCTCGTTTTCACTGACTAAAGGAAATTTACCTTGGAAAATGATTAATTGTCATGTAAACAATTTTCTATGGTGTTTTGAAGTATTATTGATATTACACCACCAAATCAATAATGGAGTAAAGAGGTTTTACTGTTTCTTTTTTTTTTCTTTCTTAGTTCCTTTTTTTTTTTTTTTTTTTTTTTTTAAAGTAGGTTTCATGCCCAGCACAGGGCTTGAACTCATGACCCTGAAATCAAGACCTGAGCTGAGATCAAGAGTCAGACACTTAACCAACTAAGCCACCCAGCTACCCTTTAAGGGGGTTTTTCAATACAATTCAAGAAATTGTCAATCTCTTGGCATCTAGAAATCAACATGGCAAGTTTGACAATTTGATGATATTTAATAAAATGTTTAAATAGGAAATCACTCAAAAAAGTCATCAAAACTCTTAAAAAGTTGTGAATCAAGGCCTTCAGTTTTATTGATAATTTTATCACATTTTGGTCAGTTAGAAGTCAAGTTTTGGGGGACCACATGGCCTTTGGATTTACATTAATTGTTTTGTACATTAATATGAATAAAAGTGAGATAGGAAAATTCCCAAAATGAAGAAAGAAGCGATAAAAGAAAATAGGGATAGAAATAAACAAAGGAGATTTTTTTAAAAGGATTAAATGGGCAATTAACTTATATTTGTGAAAAGGCTCTCCTTTATTTTTTTTACCTTCTTTAGTTCTGGTTTTTTTTTCCCTCTTATTCTATCATCACATTTGGTTAGCCAATAGTCCTTTTTTTGTTCTTTTTTTTTTTTTTTTTGCATTACTTTCAGTTGTTTTAATTTTGTGACTTTACTCTCTTCCATCCAAAATTCTGAATGAAGGAATCTATAAATATAGAAATGTTAAGATTAGTACTGAAAATACATAAAAATCTCAAATTTATGATACAAACAAAAGATGTATAATAAATAAGCAAGTCCTGTTACTATGATTTTGTGGCATAATAATGGACTCCCCCATCACAACTTTACCTGTTTTTTTTTTTTAATTTAATTTAATTTTATTATTTTTTTAGAGAGAGAGAGCATGTGAACAGGGGAGAGACAGAGAAAGAGTCTTTTTCAGATTTTTAAAAAATTTATGTATTTATTTATTCAGAGAGAGAGAGAGAGAGACAGAAAGAGAGAGAGAGAAAGACAGCAGTGGAGGGGCAGAGAGAGAGGGAGAGAGAGAATCCCAAGCAGACTTGGAGCTGTCAGTGCATGGAGCCTGACATGGGGCTTAAAGTCACAAACTGTGAGATCATGACCTGAGCTGAAACCAAAAGTCAGACACTTAACCAACTGAGCCACCCAGGTGCCTCACAACTTTACCTGTTTTAAATTCTGAATCTTGGTAAAGATAGTATGTTTCAACTAATCACTCCTATCAAGATGTAGATTAATTGTCTGTATGCAGTTAACTTTGTTTTGTTTTTTACAATAAGCAATTTAGAAAAGATTAGAATTATGCCAATGAGAGCCTTAGGGCACCTAGAGTGTTTTGACAGGTTAGTAGCAGAAGAAAGTGGTTGGATTGTGTGGGTTTGTAGGGGGGTATACTGTTATGGGACATCCTGGCATAATGAAGTTAGTCAGTGTTTAGTGGTATTGACAAAATAATGCCACCTATGTGATCAGAGAAAGACTAGAAATGTGTCTAACCTGAAGTTTCATCATTTTGTCTAATTCCAGGACCATAGTCATGGTCTCTGCATCTAAATTTCCCTGTGTTTGTTATAGAACTAGGGAGCCAGAAAATTTTCAAACACCAGAAGATTTGATTCTTGGTTACAAATCCCTGAAACTGACTCTGGCTACATTGAAAATAAGGTTATTGAAGAGGAGGATTCAGAATTAAAGGATAATTTAATGTTAAGTGATCAAGTAGCTCTAAGGTGGAAGATAGTACAGCAAGGCCATCTAGTGGAATAGTCTGACCCCTGTACAGCAGTTGGATCAAAATGTATAAACTTATCACTTTTGGGTTATTCAGTCAAGATTCACAATTCCAGGTAAGAAGTTCTGATTATCCAGCTTGGGTCATGTTGGCTATAACAAAGCATGAAGAATTAGGATCTTGTTCTTTGAGCTTCCATAGTGAGAAAATCAAGTATGTGCACATGCTTTCACACTAAGACTACACACAATAGAGGAAAGAAATATCTCCAAAAGGAATTCAGAGAGCTATTTAAAACTGGAAGTTTGATGGTTTACACAATATAAGCCCTACTCAAACATGGAAGGAGATTATCTCAACTGTACTAAGAAATAAAATAATTAGTAGTTTTATATTTGTAATCTATAAATTAAGCCTGGATTCAGGGCTTGATCCCATCATCCTGGGATCATGATCTGAACCTCAGAAGAGTAACCGACTGAGACATTCAGGTGTCCTATGGCTTTTGATTTCAAAAGAAACATTGCTCAGGAAGTGCTTTGATTTGAATAAATGTGGCTCCTTTTCAAATCTATGAAAAGAAATCACTTAAAACAGTATTTATATATTGCATTTATTATGGAAAGTTGTTCTTATCCTTGTAACTGTGAGAGTAATTTTTGTAACATGGGGTTTTCTTCAAATTCCATGAAGATTAAATGAGAAACTAAATATAATCTTTAAGAAACTTATACGTTTTGCCACAAGAAGGGCCTTCTTTTCCTGGTAGGGTTATTTCATTTTAAAAATCCTGCTTAAAAAAGTTAAAATTGTGGAACAATCAGTGGTTTTCTAACCATCTTGAGGAAGTTACTTTTATTTTTCTCTGCAGAATTCAATTGATAACTCTGAATATACACTTTTTAAACTAAATAACACTTTGTAAAATGTTACCAGGTAAAGTTAAAAATAAATCTGTGATCAAATATATTTGGTAAGTGTTGGTTAAAGATGACTATCAAAGTCTTTCTTTTTTTTTTTTAACTGAAAAAGATTTCAGATCGTTTAATTCACTAATCTGCTTTACAAATCTCAAAGAGAAAAGCTATACAATGTAGTATTTCCAAAACATATTTGAGAAAGGAACTCTTTTTTTTATTTTGACCTACCAATTACAAGTTCTTGCAAATTTGGGGAAATACCAGTACAAATAGTTAGAAAGAGACCTTGTTGATGCATCATAGTTTTTAAAATAAATTATTTACTTTGATTATTACATCATTTCACCTGTTGTTACAAGTTCTGCACAGACTTCTGTTTTTATACTGATTTCCCAGCTCCTCAGTGGTTTACACTGTCCATTCCCCGGTGGTCAAATACATTTTTACTGACTATTCTGAAATAAAATGATGAATCCCCCAGTGGGCTAAAAAAGTTTTAGTTAGCAAGTTGAGGGTTTCCAAGACATAGAGTATTCTTTGGCCATGTTATAATCCAAATGTAGTATAGACCACAGAGAATTTGAGAATTTGTAAGATATGGCCTAGAACTTTAATTTTCCAGGATCTGTTTAGTCTATAGACTGTATTATCTCATAGCTGAGAGAAATTGTAATTCTGATGGTAATAAAAACAAATCAGTAATTGGTCAACAAATGTCAATGACTATACAAGTAGATTCAACTAATATGTTACTGTTGAGTGAATGAACAAACATCTGAATATACGACTAGTTAAAATACTCAGATCATAGTCCTTCTGATAACAGAAGGTCAAAAGACTATATCTGATAAAATTGACTTCTTATAGAAATTTAATGTCCTAAGACTCATATTTTGTCCCTTAAATTTAGTATTCAGAAGACCATTCCAGCTGTAATATTCTAACAGTAATAGAATTTTATATGATATAATCATAGTAGTATAATTATTCTGCATTATGTTTATATAATATAGCAATAAAATTATGTTACATAGGCAAAAATTGTAGATTAGAAGTTATGAATCCATTTTATGGAATATTTTTTAACTTGTAAAACAAAGTTTTCTGGCAAATATTATAGAGATAATGCTGATCTTCCTTGTGAAAGTAATATCTGCAAACTTACACAATACAAAAAACATTGTATAGTGATCATATTTTTCTTAGAAAAAAATTTGTAATCTACCAAATGTACCTGGGTTGCCAAGATACTAAATTTTGCACCATTAGAAAATTCAGACTCCACAAATTTTGAGTTAATTTTTTTTAATTTGGACTTTAGTTAATAATTTTTGATATCTTGAAATTGGGAAATCTTATGAAAACCAAGGACCAAAAGCATACATGTCTAGGCTGGATGGTACGATCCTAATACTTCCCTTTTCATAAAGAACACTGAGGGAAAAAAAAAAAAAAATATATATATATATACACATACATACATATATTCTCATATATACATTAGAAAGATATATTGTCATACATACATTAGAAAGGTAATTTAACAATACCTGAATCTAATATGTATTTTTTTATACTATCGGTGTTTTCTTTTTTCTTAAAGCAGCCTACTCCTGAAACCAATACTACACTGTATTTTAACTATCTTGAATTTAATAAATAATTTTTTTAATTTAACAAAAAAAATAGGCAGCAAGGCAGAGGCTTCATTGAAGTTTTGAGTATTTAAGACAGAGACCACATTGTTGGCATATACCTGGGAAGGGTAAAGTATAAAAGTTAAACCTGACTTTTTGTGTTATTGTGTACATTATGCTGAATTAAAAGAATACAATTTCATCTCCAAATCTTGGTGTTATAAGTAAGAAGAGAGAGAGAGAGAGAGAGAGAGAGAGAGAGAATGGAGCCCAACAAATGGCTCAATTCCACAATCCTGGGATTATGAGCTGAGCTGAAATCAAGAGTAGGGCGCTCAACCGAATGAGCCACCCAGGTGCCCTGAAAAGTTGTCTTTAATATAAATTAAGTGCAGACATTTCTTCTTTCCTTTGTCATTCCTAAAAACATGTTTAGTTTTGTTTAGTTTTGTAAAATCTTAGCAAAATCTTGAATAATAGAGTTTAGGTTAAAGAGGTGTTTAATTGTTTTGTAAAATGATGTAAAAGAATATCTGTTACTGGTGAAAAACATAGGTCCCTTAGGACCTTGAATCTAGCTAGATATGATAGGATATCAGCAATTCTGGTTTCAAAAGAGGCAAACTATAACATATGACAGACAGTTAGGGGCCAGGAAGAATGAAGTCTTGTGAAAGACTTTCCATTGGTATTTACTAATGCATGTCGGGTTCATTTATGATGATGATTTACTTTCAAAGTTTTTTTGTTTGTTTTTCTTTCTCCTGTACTGTAGTCCCCTCTGATATTATTAAGTGGTGAGGAAATTCTGACTAAATCAACAGCCTTGTGTAATTTACATCTTGGGGAGCAGAGAGGGCATGTGTTTGTGCTTGGACAAAAATAACACAGTAAGAAGAATCCAACGTAAAGAAGTTTTGATGCAAGCAGCAGGGTTGATGCCAGGAGCAGCAGTTCAGAATGAGGATTTAAAAATGTTTAGAAAAACCATTAGCAACATTCTGGAGGGGTCTCAATTTCCTATGGTGACACAGGTTGTGATTTTATGGTGTCTTCTTAAGATACTTTGAGAAAATAATAGACTCTGAAAGGAGAAAACTTACTATGTGACTTTGGGGACTTAGATTTCATGAATCTCCACTGAGAAGTAGAGATCAAGGATAAAGACTCCTAGCGTTGTTATAAAGATGAAGGGAAATAAAATAAAATGAAAGATCTGGAAATATATCACCAATTCAGAGGTGCTCAGTAACTTTTAATTCATTATTCCTCACTCCTCCTTTCCTCTTGAAGAATGCGGTGTTCTCATTTACAAAACCGTCCCTGATTACTTCAGTAGGAAGTAGCTTATGCTCACTTTCAACTTTTATAGTACAATGGACTTCTATTAAGGTATTTAAGGAATTGTAGCATCTGTAATGATATACTTTATGTAGCCTCACTTCATAATACCCCTTGTCTTTCCTCCCTCCCTCCCTCCTTCTCTTCCTCCTCCTCCTTCTTCTTCTCTCTTTCTTTCCCTGAAAGGTTAAACATTATTATTTATGCTTGTAACCCTCGAAGTATGTTACATCTAACAGAGATGCAATATTTCTAAAAAAATATATGGAAATAAATATATTAAAAACTTCGAAGTATTACATTTCTTGGATTGAGATATACCATGATTTTTGTGTATCAGAGACAGCAACTTCAAATCTATAATTATGGGTTTGAGCTTGTAGATGTAAAGCAAATATGATATTACTATGCAAACAATAGCTGTTCACATCTTTTTCCTCCTCTAGGGCATATCATTCTTATCAACCAGAATTATTCAATGATTCAATCATTTAATGAACAGTCTGAAACTTGGTATGTGTATTAGTCAATGAAGAGACAGAGTAGGAAAATAAGAAGAGATACAACAGATAATAAGAAGATAAGAGAAGTAATCTCTGATAATCTTTAAAACTTCTAGGAAGCTTTCTATAAAAACTATTTAACTACTTTGTTATGAAAAGGGGAACCACAGGCATGAACCCAACTGATGATATCGTAATTAAAATTTGAATTGAGCTATTGGCCAAAAAATTTGCCACTCAGAATTAGGTTTCAGATTTTGTTAGGGTGGTTTACAAACAGGAATAACCCACTAGCATTTATCTAAAACCAAACAAATACTATTTCAAATACGTGTACTTAATTCTAGAACTCAGAAATAAAATAAAAGTGATAACCTTTGAAGTATGTGTTCATGTGACCAAATCTATTCTTTCAGAACATGTTGTTCATGCTGGTGTTAGACCTAATTTTACAGAAACACTTTATTACCTGAAGTAATGAATAAATTGGTAGCAAAGAGAATTACATTTGCCATTTGACAAATGCTTCCCCTGTGGCAGCCACCTTAATCTCACAACGAAGCCTTCGCCATACTGGTCCCCATCAGCCTGCTGTGGTCTTCCCTTCCCCTTCCCCTTCCCGTTCCCTTTTCTTTGCTTTTCTTTTCTTTTCTTTTCTTTTCTTTTCTTTTCTCTTTCCCTTTCTTTTCATCAGCCTGTACCATATTCTAATGTAATATATAATTTTTGTTTTGTGTATTAAAAGTTTATGTTCTGCTACATTCTTATAAGTGAAATATCACAAGATAGGCATCTTTGCCAGCGCTGTTCACTAATGTAACCTAAGTTCCAAAAAAATGCCTGACCTACAGTATGTAGCCAATAAATAGAATATCAATAGTTAAAAGAAAAAAAAAACATGGTGACCAAATGTTAATTTAGAGATTCTTAAATAATATAGAGGTTATACTGCATTATACTGATACACCATACCTTACAAGACTATTCTTATCCTAAGAAATCAAATTTAGGTTTTTCTTTCTTACTTATGCTATTGATTTAAATAGTGTTTAGCACTGTGTGATGTGTGGATGTGTTGAATCACTATATTGTACACCTGAAACTAATATTACACTGTATGTTAACTAACTGGAATTTAAAGGAAAACTTAAGAAATTAAAGTTAGTGTTTAATATGTACAATTTCAGGAGTACATTAATTACTTTATGATCTCAAAATATGTTGTTTGTGGATCTTTCTTTATAAATTATATAAGTTTTATTTAAAAACATTAAAATATAGATATGATGATGAAAAGAGTTTATTTTTTTGGCATATAACCATTCATGAGTCTGAAATAATAAAAAAGGTTAAAATGAGGCATTAGGAAATGTAGATGTCACAGATAAAGTGCCTGGAAAATAAATACAATGCATTTCCTAGAAATGTTCTTAACTAACTGGCGATTATTTAAACAAAGGTAGACTTAGAACCAGGAAATTCTTTGCTAAGCACATTTCAGTGGCATGAGGTCTACAGTGTCAATATCTATTTTCAGCCAAGATTAATGTGTAAATCTGAATAAGAACATGCCGCTCTTTGAAACTAAAATATAGATGAATTAAACTGTAATCTAAAGGCAGAGTAATCACTTCACATGGGCTCTTTAAATTTGGAATCAAAATATTGGAGAGGAAAGGGCTAGAAAATTATTATCTAATTGAATTATATAGTGCAATAGAATTCAATTTTGATACTCATCAGCTAATACTGACATATCAGTTCTGACAGTTAAAAATATAATTTGGCAAACCTTATTAATACTTATCCTCCTCAGGATGTTGAGGCAAATTAAGCTCAGAAAAAAAAAATTATGTTTAATTACTTAATATTTGAAAAAGAAATAGAGGCACAGAAAAATGTTGATCATGATAGATAATTAATAATGCTATGATGTCTCATGATATGAATGTGTGCACTGATCAATTGCTTACATAATGAGAAAAAAACACTTCCATTCTGAAAACATAATTCTAAAAGTGATATTTTTATATTTAATATTTATTAAACAAATGGGATTGTGAAATATGGTTGAAATTTCTAATTAGCAACCATTGATCATACCTTACCAGTAAGTATGTGACAAGTAAATGGCTAGCATGGAACCACAAAGCAGCTACTGAGGCCCCTGGCAGTCTCAATCAGAAACCAGTTTCACCTGGGGCACCTGAGTGGCTCAGTTGGTTAAGTGTCCCACTTCAGCTCAGGTTATGATCTCATGGTTTGTGAGTTCAAGCCCCAAGTCAGGCTCTGTGCTAATAGCTCAGAGCCTGGAACCTGCTTTGGATTCTATATCTCCCTCTCTCTGCCCCTCCCCCATTCACACTCTGTCTCTCTCTCTCAAAAATAAATAAACATTAAAAAATTAAAAAACAAAACAAAACAAGAAATCAGTTTCACCAAGTTTTTGCTTTTGGACCCAGTTCTTCTATCTTAAAATGTATTTTTTTTCTGATCTCATCGGCCCTTTTCCCTTACTATCCAGATGAAATTTGTACTATGCTTCATCCCTTCCCCCCCCCCCCCCCCCGCCAATTCAGCTGATGATCCCAAATCTTCCTTGATCTCTTGAGGCTTCATCCTCAAATTCCCCTTTTGTAACCACTTGTTTAAAGATCGGGTATTTGATTTTGTGAATAGCTAAATGGTGATGACATTCCTAAATACGCTTACATATGCCTTTTGGACTCAGACTCAAAAATCTCAAAGATGTGAATAGAGGGGAATTTAATATGTGAAAGGATTTGGGAATTTAGAAGAAAAGAACCTCAGAAATAAGATTTATAGGAGGAAAAGCAGGAGAGGAAATAAGGAAGATGAATTTTTGAGACTGGCTTATTTGGCACACTTTACAGTATCTGAGATGTCCAACTAGTATCCCAAAGGCAGAATAATTTATTTTGCTTGAAACATTTAAATGTTTGCAACATTAAAAAAAAACAAAACTTTCATACATAGTTCATTAATTGTAGCCTTTCTTGATATATCAGATAACTTGACAAAACTGGTCTTCATTTTTACTGGGCTATATTGACAGAAATTGGGTTATATGTGCTTTATACAGGATATGCACTTTGATTTAACACACTTACCATTACACCCTTTTAAAGTATATGTAGCCTGCTTCATTCATTTCCTTTTGCTGTTAAACTGCCTAGCACCATAGAAATTAGAGTCTGCACAAAGCCCAACCACTAAAGTGTTATTTACTTAATATCTATTCAAAAATACTTGTTAATGATCCAGCGTGTGCAAAATATTATACTAGCTAATACAGCTAATACAGAGTAGGCAAAGATACTTTAAAATATGAGCTTTATCTTTATAAAGACCAGAGTGTAGGAAGGGAGGTAGATGAGCACAACATCAGCTGAAATAAAAGTAGAAAAAGATAAGCATTACAAGAGATGTTATCACTTCATAGAAGAGAGAAAATATATTTCTAGTTAGAATATCCAGGAAATCTTGATGAACAGAGTAGAGTCAGAACACACACTTGATTGACAGATTGGTAGGTAGATATTTATATTGTGTTGAGAAGGTAAATCTTATGTCTCTATAAGACTGTTACTATTAGTCATTAAAGTAATTTAGGTTTATTTATATGTATATATATATGCATATAATTTGTATGTCTGTGTTATATTTATATAACATTTGTATGGTCTTTATAGTTATAGAGATTATATTGATAACAATCACTTGTGCTTGTGTGTGTGTATCAGAAATTTTATTAGCAAAATCCCTGAGATTTTTATTTTTATTTATTTATTTTTGTTGTTTTCTTATTTAAATTCTAGTTAGTTAACATATAGTGTAATATTGGTTTCAGGAGTAGAATTTTGTGGTTCATCACTTACAACACCCAGTACTCATTGCAAGTGCCCTCCTTAATACCCATCAACCATTTAGCCCAACCCCCCACCCACATCTCCTCCATCGACCCTCACTTTGTTCTCTATAGTTAAGATCTCTTATACTTTGCCTCCCTCTCTTTTTTTCCCCCTTCCCTTATGTTCATATGTTTTGTTCCTTAAATTCCACACATGGTGAAATCATATGGTATTTGTCTTTCTCTGGTTGACTTATTTCATATAGCATAATACACTCTAGCTCCATTCACATCAATGTAAATGGCAAGATTTCATTCTTTTTGATGGCTGAGTAATACTCAATTATTGTGTGTGTGTGTGTGTATATATATGTATATATGCCTATACATATATATACACACACATACCACTTCTTATTTATCCACTCCAGTCAATGAACATTTGGGCTCTTTCCATAATTTCACTGTTGTTGATAATGCTGTTATAAACACTGGGGTGCATGTGTCCCTTCAAATCTGTATTTTTGTATCCTTTGGGTAAATGCCCAGTTGTGCAATTTCTGGGTCATAGGGTAGTTCTCTTTTTAACTTTTTTGAGGAACTTCCATACTGTTCTCCAGAGTGGCTGCACAAGTTTGCATTCCCACCAACATTGTAAGAGGAATCCCCTTCTCTGCATCTTCATGAACATCTCTTGTTCCCTGTGTTGTTAATTTTAGCTATTCTGTCAGGTGTGAGGAGGTATCCCAGTGTGGTTTTGATTGGTATTTCCCTGATGATGAGTGGTGTTGAGCATCTTTTCACATGTCTGTTAGCCATCTGGATGACCTCTTTGGAAAAAGGCCTATTCATGTCTTCTGCCCATTTCTTCACTGAATTATTTGTTTTGGGGTGTTCAGTTTGATAAGTTCTTTATAGATTCTGGACACTAATCTTTTATCATATATGTCATTTGCAAATATCTCCTCCCATTCCGAAGTTTGCTTTTTAGTTTTGTTGACTGTTTCCTTCACTGTGCAGAGCTTTTTATCGTGATGAGGTCTCTATAGTTCATTTTTGCTTTTGTCTTCCTTGCCTCCGGCAACATGTCTAGTAAAAAGTCGCTCTGGTTAAGGTCAAAGACATTGCTGCCTGTGTTCTCCTGTAGGATTCTGATGGTTTCCTGTCTCACATTGAGGTCTTTAATCCATTTTGAATTAATTTTTGTGGATGGTGTAAGAAAGTGGTCCAGTTTCATTCTTCTGCATGTAGCTGTCCAGTTTTCCCAATACCATTTGTTGAAGAGACTGTCTTTTTTCCATCGGATATTCTTTCCTGCTTTGTCGAAGATTAGTTGACCAAAAAGTTGTGGGTCCATTTCTGACTTCTCTAGTCTGAGAACCCATTTCTGCGTTCTCTATTCTGCGGCAAAAGGTCAGAGTCCAGGTAGCTGCCCTCAGCAGCTGCCTCTGCTCCTATGCTAATGAATGGGGCAGCTCAACGGTACCCACCATCTCTTTTGTCCCTTTTCTAATTGCATCTTTTCCCAACTGCACTCTAGAAAGGGGAATAGTCTCTCCCAGTGTGAACCAGGGGATCCTCAGACCATGCTATATGCTCCCAGGCCTCTGCCCTCCTTCTCCCCAGGAGCACCTCTATGACCACCAGGCTTTGAGCTCTGCTGCATGTAAAAACTTGTGATAATCAGCTCCTCCATCGATGATTTTGGGGAGATGTTTTTCTTGTGCAACGCCTTGCACCCTGCTTGCTCTCTTTTTCTCTTTCTTTCTGTCTCTGTCTCTCTCTCTTCTCTCTCCCTCATCCAGTCTCCCTCCCTCTGCAACACTGGCAATTTTTTTCTCCCCCAAATCACATCTGTGCACCTCCTACCTTCCACTATGTTGCCTCTTTTCTCCCACTAGCTGTGCAGTTTGTCTCTCAGTCCTCAGATAGATTTCCTGGGTGTTCAGAGTGATTTTATATTTATCTAGCTGTGTTCAAGGGAAAAAGCAAGCATAACCACTCCTACTACTCCAGCATCTTAACTCCCAGAAAGAACTCCAAGATTTTTAATAATTATATTATACTCCTTCCATGCACCTAAAAAAAAAAATTAGATTGCTTACTATAATAATTATAGATATTTGTTGAATAATTAAATTCCAAGTACTGTACCTAAATTATGCCTTTAGAATTTTTTTTAAATGCTTATGTATTTATTTTTGAGAGAGAGAGAAAGAGCATAAGCAGGGGAGGAGCAGAGAAAGAGGGAGACACAGTATCTAAAACAGGCTCCAAGCTGTCAGCACAGAGCCCGAAGTGAGGCTCAAATTCACAAACCGTGAGATCATGACCTGAGCCAAAGCAGGAAGCGCAACTGACTGAGCCACTCAGGTGCCCCTAAATTATGCCTTTTAATCCTTATAAGGACCTTATGAAATTATGTCTAGTGTATAGATGTAGAGTTTGAGTCTGAGAGAGGTTGAACAATTTGCCCATGACAAAATAGAAAGTGGCAGATTCAGGATTTGGACCCAGATATACAGTCTCAGAGCTAACACTACCGTGGTATTTAATGACTGTATTTGCAGTAGCAACTTTTTTTCATCAGTAGAAAGAGAAAATATTCAAACACAAAGCTATTACAACTGAACTACTCAAGGACACATACTTTTCTTATCCAGTTTGTTAATAGACATTGACCCTTCTTCTTAGAAATGAATAGTACTCCCCCCAACCCCCCTGAATTATTGGGTGACTGTGCTAAAAAACATACCAGACTTTGAAACATTCTGGGAACTATTTTGCCAAATATTAAATTATTCACTTGAAATAAAAATAATTGCATCTTAATACAACTATATGGAGTGTTAAATAAATGGGAATGTAAGGAAGAAATAATGTATTATATTTATCAACTGGGTTAGCAAAACTGTATCTATTATGATACTATCATTAAAATTTTTATTTATTTATTTTAAGTAGTCTCTATACCCAATGGGGTTTAAATTCATGTCCCTGAGATCAAGAGTCACATGTTACTCCAACTGAGCCAGTCAGGCGCCCCCTTTATGATACTCTTCTTAACAATGAATGTTCCCAGGGGTCTAGGCCAAGGTGTATTTGATTCATCATGTTTTGGTAACCCTTACATTCCATTAAGTGCAAGTTACATCAGAGCTACTTTTTTAGTCTTGCAAATCAGTCTCCTCTCCATTCTCTTCAATGTAATCTTCACACCCATTCCATCTCCCTCCATTTGTTGGACTAACCTTGACTTTTTCATACTGCAGCTACAGTGAAGTTTCTAATCTTAAATATGAAACTGTCACTCTCCTGCCTAAACTCCTAAACCATCCATAATCCCTAAGACTATTTAGGTGCCTCTCCTCTGTATTCTTAACCTCTCATGCCTTCCTTATTACAACACTTACCTCACTACATTGGCCATTTACTTATTTTTTCCAGAACCGTAAATTCTTTGGAAGAAACAATAACAACAAAGGTTTCTTTATTCCATATTCTACTGCTAGGCCTTCAGCAGTTTATTGAAATAATGTCCTACACTTACTCTGTTTACATTCTTACCTCCCACTCAGTTTTTTATATACCATAATTTGCACTTTGCCTCATTATCCCCCAAAACTGCCTTCTCCAGGGTCACTAATGACCTCCTTCTGGCCAATTCCCAGCGGATACTCCTAGTCTATCCTGCTACTTTTCTGTGCAACATTTGATGCCACTGATTCTCTTATTTTCAAACAGCACTCTCTTCATATGTTATCCTTAAGAAAACATCCTTTTGATTTTCCTCTTCTCTCACTGGTTTCTTTTGCTAGCTCTATTTCCTTAGCCGTCCCTTATATATTGATATTTTCAGGGTTTTTTTCTGAGCCATTATAGTAGATATTTCTTGTGTGTGAGTGGTACTCAACTTCTTTGGAATGCTACCTCTGTATTTTGCTGATTTCTCATATTATGACTCCTCATCTTCTGAAGGTAGAAACCTAAACCTAAAAATTTACTCTGTGAGCCTCCCTTGCTACTATAGTGAAGCATGTGACCTAGGTTCTGCCCATCACATCCACTCTCAAGGTACTATAATTGGAAATTCAGTGAACATGAAGAAGCAGGTATCTGGGGGAATTAACTTCTTAATATGATGGCTGAGGGCTCTAGCTCTTTTCTGGCAGACCTTCTGGTGTTTATTCTCCAGCATCATGTATACAAACTACCAGTCCTCAGGGGACTGGCATGATCTGTGTAAGCTTCAGTATTTCCTTACAAATACCTTGATTGTAGGCTTTAGCACTGTTCTGTCTAATGCCAGGCCTGGATCTCTAAACCAAATTCTGTAAATTACTAAAAATCTTTCAGGGTGCTTGGGTGGCTCAGTCGGTTAAGCATCTGACTTCAGCTCAGGTCATGATCTCATGGTTTGTGGGTTCAAGCCCTGCATCGGGCCCTGTGCTGAGAGTTCAGAGCCTGGAACCTGCTTCAGAGTCTGCGTCTCCTTCTCTCTCTCCCCCTCCCCTGCTCACACTCTGTCTCTTTCTCTCTCTCTCTCTCTTAGAAATGAATAAACATTAAAAAAGTTAAAAAAAAAAATCTTTCGGTGTATGTATCCCTTTCCTGCTTAAACACAGAATAGGTTTTTATGTCAGCAACTGAGAATAGTGATCAATACAGTCTTGGTTTTCTTTCTTCCTGCTTTCCTCCCTTCCTATCTTTCTTTCTTTCTTTTCCACCCTGCAATTACTCTAAAATGATCCCATGACTGCAATTTTTATTTTTATGTTAAAGACACCTGAATCATATGACCATGCAGACTTGTTTCATAAGCTCCATATCTGTATCTAAATTATGCTCTGTACCTCTCTGCTTCATTTGTTCATTCCACAAGTAAGAAATATGTGTTCACCACATGCCAACATCAGCCTAGGCTCTAGAAACCGAAAGATGAGTTAAAATTAGACTCAGTCTTGTCCTCATGAAACCTGACACTTAGTGGATCAGGAGACATGATCAGCATATACGTGGCAAAGTGTAATTTTGACAAGTGTCGCAAAGGAGAAGTGCATTGTGCTCTGGGTGCTGTGAAAGAAGTGCTTGATGTAGACAGACCAGTAAAAGCATCTTTCCTTGACGAACTCACTTTTAAAGCTGCAGTCAAGAGAATGGGAGAGCTGAAATGAGTATCGAAGAGCATTTCTGGCAAAAACAGAACGTGACATGCAGAACCTGTTGAGGGAAGATCAAGATGCAGTTGAGGACTGAAACAACCTGCTGTTTGTTGAAGTGGAGCAGAAGGGGAGATGGGAAACAGGAAGGTGATATATGATATATGAACTTGGCCATTAAGGGATTTGTAGGCCAGTTTAAAGATCTGGACTTAACCCTGGAAACAGCAGGAAGCTATTGAAAGGTTTTAAGGAGGATTATGGTGGGAGGTGACAAGATCAGACGTATGTACTAAAAAGCTCACTCTGACTTCAGAGAAGAGAAGAGAATGCAGTAGTGGAAGAGTGAAAGCAGGTAGACCAGAAGTTACCCAAATAAGATATGATAATGTTAAATAAGAGGGTTGGTGGAGATGGAAAGAACTGGACAGATTAAAGAGACTTCATTATGTGTATTGAACTTTGCAGCAAGGATATAGAGGGTAAGGAAAATAACACATGCATGGATGTTAGTGCCCTTCACTGACACCGTGAACTCTGGAAAAGATCAGGAAAGCCTTACAGGCATGTCAAACCCAGTAAGTCTAAAAAGAGCATGTCGCCTTCTGCCTGATACTAGCTCTTGTTTCTCTGGATCATTCCCTCGATTGCTCAGTTCAGATACACCTCTGTCTCTTTTCCAGCCACCAATCTAGCATTAAATGGTTTTGAGTCTACCTACCAAATGTTCCATTTCTAGGTGAGCTGCCATCATCTCACTGGAACAGTCATCTCTTCACTCTTGTCACCGCCTTGAATATTGTTTCTGTCTGCTCTGTGTTCCACACATTAGCCTAACAAGTCTCAGAAATGCAAAGCTGATTGTGGTGTCTGTCTTATTAAAACTCTTCTTTCCAATGGCTCCCCATTGTTTATAGGAAAATCATTAATCACCTAAACTCACCTATAAATCCCTGCATGATATGAGTGTTGCTGACTTCTTTAGCCCCACCTCTCACCAACCAGCATACTCATCCTTTTCTGAAGAATACAACCACTGAAAACTTCTTTTGTTTTCAAGAATGCATGAAGCTCTTACCCCTCCATCCCTATGCATGTTATTTCCTTCACCTGGAATATTTCCATGTTATATACTTCAATACATCCCTGCTCTTCCTGGCCTACCCCTGCTCTGTCACCACTTCCCCTCCACTATTTAAGTGACTTTTCTTTGAGGTCTTTTGGACAGTGTTTAATTTCCACATAATCAGCATTGTATTATATTGGCACCATGTTTTAAATTTCTACTTACACATTTATCTTCCCTTCTCGATTATGAATTATTTGAGGGCAAGGACAGACATCATTGTTTCATCAGCAACTTACAGCACTTAAAATATAAATGGAACTGAAATTGAATTAGCTATTCAACCCTAACCCCATAGCCTTGACATAAACTCAAGGAAACAAATAAGGACATGTATGTAGGTAATAACATTTATTTGAGTATTTTGAGGTCTAGTACCTAATGATTTTAAATATCTAGGATCTGATCCATTGATGATACAAATGTCTAGACAAATAAAATTAGTAATATTTTTTTTCAGCAAAGATAAAATAATTCTTATGATAGTCATATATTTGTATGTATTCATGTATTTGATTATGTGTATTAAAGTATTTTGCTATGATCTTTAGTGTTTGACAGGTTACTTTTCAGAAAATTTTAATAAGTCTGCTTAATACTATTTCAGTCCAGATATCGAGTCCCTACCTGCCTAATTAAAGATAATTTATTGCAGGACCTATTTAGTTTTCCCTTTTATTTTATTTATTTATCTAAGCATATTATGTTGCTCTTTGGTGCCACCTAATGATCAAAGGTGATACTCCTTCTGAAAAGAAAGGAATCAAAATAAAAATAGATCTATTGTCCTTTCTCAAATCTATAGGGTAGAGAGGGGATTTAGTCTCCCTTGGTTGTCTGTGTGTGTGTGTAACAGAGACAGAGAAGAAGAGGAGGATAAGGAAGTGGAAGGGAGAAGTGGCAGTACTTTGTAGTTTCCCTAGTCCATTAATTTATTTTTTTAAGTTATTTATTTATTTAGAGAGAGCATGAGTGGAGGAGAGGCAGAGAGAGGAGAGAGAGAGAATCTCAAGCAGGCTCCGCACTCTCAGTGCAGAGCTCCATGAGGAGGTCAAACTCACAAACCTTGAGATCATGACCTGAGCCAAAACCAAGAGTCAGACACTTAACTGATTGAGCCACTCGGGTGCCCCAGTCCATTTATTTAACGTTGGTTTGCTACCACAACTCTTTCCCAGACACAAAGTTTAAATATTTTCATTTAGAATGGTTGGAAAACACCTAACCTGAAAAACAAAACTTGGAACCTCTTCAAGACTTGTAGCATCTTTCACAAAAGTGTGTGGAGTTAAAATAAATCTTGAATTCTGGGTTTCCTCTTAGCTTTCAATGTTTCTTCTCTGATGCTTCCATTAAGAATCCTTAAGTTTTACCTCCTCCTACTGGAACTAAAGAGAATATCACTTGTAACACCATCAGAAATTAAAATATCAGGGTGCCTGGTGGCCCAGTCAGGTAAGCCTCGGACTCTTAGTTTCAGCTCAGGTCATGATCTCAGAGTCATTGGATTGAGTCCTGCATTGGGATGCTGTGCTGACAGCATGGAGCTTGTTTAGGATTCTCTCTCTCTCTCTCTCTCTCTCTCTCTCTCTCTCTCCCCCTCCTCCACTTTCTCTCTCCCTCTTTCTCAAAAATAAATAGATAAAGTTAAAAAAGAAATGAAAACATTAGCAATTATTTTTTCTTTGAATATTTAATAGACCTCTGAAACTGTCAAATCTGATACTTATTTTCTCTAAGTACTAAATGGCTTAAGTTTAAAGACTATAGTCTTATTTAATTGCTTATTAAATTATTACATTTCTTAATGTTATAATATAGCATTCAATAGTCATTAATGAAATGTAATCAAAATCATGTTTTGATGTTTTCTTTTTATTTCTTGCTGATTAGAATCATATTTGTCAGGGATGTCTCCATTTCATGTATTTTTTAATTTACTGGCAAAAACAAAGGTGTTTGTAGATGTTTTCATCACTTTCATTTTATAAATCAGTTGTTCTCATTTGCAATATGGTTTATATATGTGATACTTTTATCTTAGTTCATTTTGCTTTGATTTCTTCAATTTTAATCTTTATTTTTTTTAAAAAAAAGTTGCTTTTGTTTTTCTGCTCTAACTACTCTTTCATTTTCTGCTTTTACTTGTATTTGAGTTCTGCATATGCAGAGTTTATTCTGATATATTTTTCTTTTTCTAACTTTTAAGTTGAATTATTATCTCATTAATTGTCTAATAGCCTTTTAATCTTAGAACAGAAAATTCATATTTATGGAAAAATTGTGAACATAGATTTCTCATATACTGTACACCCAATTTTCTCTTCTATTAACATCTTGTGTTTGTATCATGCATTTGTTACAGTGAATAAACTAGTATTGATACATTATTATTAACTGAAGTCCACATTTGATTCAGATTTTCTTAGTTTTTACTTAGTGTATTTTTTTCTGTTCCAGAATTCTAGCTAAGGTACCAGATTACATTTAGTTCTTATGTCCTATGTCTATGGAAGAGCTGTTCTGACAGGTCTTCTTGGCTGTAACAGTTTTTTCCTTTTTGATGACCTTGATAATTTTGAGGAGTAACTCTCAAGCTATTTGTAGAATGTCTCTCAACTGGCATTTGTCTGATGTTTCCTCATCATTAGAGTGGAGTCATGAGTTTTGGGAAGGAGCAGCACACAGGTCAAGTGCTATTTTCATTTCAGCATTTCAAGGATGTACACTACTAACATGATTTATCACTGTTGATGTTAACTTTAGCAAATACGACAACATGCTTTGGATCTCATCCCCTCCTGAGTTTCTGATTCAGTAGACTAGGGAAGACCAACAAGTTCCCAGGTGACACTGACACTGATACTGCTAGTCGGGGGATCCCACTTTGAGAAATTTGTAAAGGAAAAGAATGAATTAAGGGCAGAGCCTGGCCCATAAAAGATAGTGAATTTTACTTCCTATACATTATGCCTCAATAAGCCTGACTTAAACAAACAAAATAAAAAAGAATTTTAGAATATTATTTAGTAAAACAACTAGTATGAATTCTGGGACAATCATCATGGCTCTCTTACCTTCTAGGTGAAGGATGTTGTGTGCATTCCTATCATTTCTGTGACTCTATTTCCTTACACACCAAATGTAGATGATAATTCTGTTTACTTGATAGAGTTTTCCGAGGGTTGAAATAGTACTTGGCATATGGTAACATTCAATCTATGTTAGCTAGTAATATAAATCGGTGGTAATGTCTCATAAAAATGAGAGAGAAAACTATTAGGTGAGTATGTTTTCCTAGTCAACCTCAGAAAAAGAATAAATCTGATATCTTTTTATTTTTCAAAGACAATCAGGGCTAGCAAAATGATAGGCCAGATTATTAACAATGGTTCTACTCTTAATGGAATGAGAGATCGTGATCTGAGGCAAAGTCAGATGCTTAACTAACTGAGCCACCTAGGTGCTCCTAGTCCACATATTTTATTATATAGAATAATTTTATTACATACAGTACAAATATTTCCTTAAAAATACTGAGTTCTCTGTGTTTGATAACATGATTGAGATACTTATTTTTTATATTCAAGTCTTCTTATGATCTGATAATATTTTGTTTTAGTGTATCCTAGAAATGAAAATAAACAAAACAGTTTTAGGAAACATGTATTTCCACCCACTAATAAAGCACTAATATATTTATAAATCATACAAAATACATATCTTCAATGAAACCAGTGCATCACATTTTTACTAAGGTAATCCAAGAAATCTTTGATGGAAAAATAAAAATTGAACGGGAAAATTACGTTTAACTTATATTTCTAATGTCTTAAAAATAACATCAACTCTACAAATCACACTGTTCCCTTTCTAATCAGTCATGCTAATAATAAAACACAGAAATGGCTCTGAACATGATAAATTGATTTATTGCATTTTAAATCATTTTCTTAAAATAAAGGGTAATTTAAATCCTATTTTATATCTTTACTTAAGATTATATTGCATTAATCTTAATGCATTAAAATGAATTTACATGAAAGATTAGTTATATCATGGCAGAATGTCTAAGAAACATTCTTTTACATTCATATAACATGTTATGAATATTTCAAAATTCAGTTACATCTTCTAGTGTATACCAAGCCTTCCAATAAGAAGGACAAAATTTGGGGGAGGAGCCAAGATGGCGGAACAGCATGGAAGCTTTCTGTGTGTCTCCCATCCGTGAAATACACCCAGACCAACACTAAACCATCCTACACACCTAGAAAACCAATTGGAAGATTAACACAACAAACTGCACAACCTGAACCACAGAATTCAGCAGGTACATGACACGAAGAGCTGAACTTGGGAAGCAAGAAGCCCCAAAAGTTAGGGAACCACTTTGCAGGAGGAGAGAGGACCGAGACTGGGGGGGGGGGAGCATACGGGAAAAGCACCCCTCCCCAAAAGCAGCTGGAGAGAAAGTGAAAAATTGGAAACAGCCACAGGGACTAAACTAAAAAGGGAGAAAGGAGAAAGGAGAGGGTTTAAATTCCATTAAGACTGTAAACAAAGGGAGCACAAAGGTTGCAACCCCACAGCTTGATACCTGGTGGTGCTCTGGTGGGAAAGGTGAATCCCCAGGAACAGAGAGGGGTCCAGGAGGTTCTTGGGCCACACGGGGAAAAGCGGTTCCACTGCTGGAAGGACATTTGGTAGACTGTTGAAGCCACCTGATCCCAGCAGACCCCGGAAGGCAGCCAGATTTGCTGGTCCTGGGGCAAGGTTGTTGAGGGTGAAGCCTGGTGTCAGATGTGTGTTGCGATTTTCCATCGCCCCTGAAACACTGAGGCTACACTGTCTCGCGATTTTTTGGGGGGGCGGGCTGGCACCTGGCTGCAGTCTTGGGGCACCAGCAACAGCAGGATCCAGCAGTCGTTCCTGGGTGCAGCTGACATTTGGCCATTGCTCATTCAGCCATCGCTGGGTGAGACCCTCCCGCAGAGGGGCATAGCGGGTCAAAGCCGCAGTCCTTCTGAAGTAAGGGGCCGGGGAAAACAGCCGCATCTGAGACAAAACTTGGGAGAGAGGTACTGTCTGGGGCCTACTCACGGAGAATGGAAAAGCAGGGAGTGGACGAGAGCTGAAGACGGAAGACCAGTGCACGACTACTCTTCCGGGAGAACAGACTGGGTGGCTGCATGGCACCATTTCTCACCTCTCCCGCGCATGCTCATGCGCACGGATGAACACTGCAACAATCCACCCCAGTAGGCTAGCAGTGCCATCTAGGGGAGAGCGGAGCTGTTACACCGAGCCCTGCCCAACTAGGCCAACTTTGCTCTTCAAGAACTAACCTCACTGCCAGCTTAATCTATGGACTATAAAGAGCTACAAGGACTGACCTCTAGGGGAAAACAAAGCAATTTCAGTTCTACTTCAATCTATTAGCAGGTTCATCTATTCATTTTTTTTTTCCTTTCTTTCTCCTTTTCTCTTTAAAATTCTTTTCTTTTTCTTGAATAAAGAAAGAGAAAAAACTCATTTTTATTTTCAATTTTTATTAAAAATGTCTTTAATTTTTATTACTATATTTTTTACTTTGTGTAAATTTTTTCAAATTCTACTTTACTTCCATCATTTTATTTTAGTCTGCTTCAGTGTACTCACCTTTTCAAATTTTCAAACAATTTCCTTTATTTTCTTTTTCTTTTTTTCTTTTCCATTTTTTTTTCTTGAATGCAGAAAGAGAAAAACTTCATTTTTACTTTCAATTTCTTTTAAAAATATTTTAATTTAATTTTTATTACTTTATTTTTTGCTTTTATGTAAATTTTTTCAAATTCTATCTTACTCCCATCATTTTGTTTCAGTCTACTACAGTGTATTAACTTTTTCAAATTTTCAAACGATTTCTTTTTTTTGTCTTTTCTTTTTTTCTTTTTTTATCTTTTTTCTCTTTTTTGTTTCTTTTCTTTTTTCTTAAATACAGAAAATGAAAAAATTCATATTTCTTTTTAATTTTTATTAAAAATATTTTCTATAATTTTTTCTACCATATTCTCTACTTTTGTGTATTTTAGTCTACTTTAGTGTATTCATTTTCCCAAATTCTCAAACGATTTCCTTTTTTATTTTTCTCTCCCCCCACATTTTTTTTGGTTTGTTTGTTTCTCTAATCTGTCAAACCACTTTCTACACCCAAACCAAAACACACCTAGGATCTGACATCATCTATTCAATTTTTGTGTGGGTGTGTTTTTAATTTTTAATTTTAATATCTTTTTATTTTAATTTTTTAATTTTAATTTCTCTACCACATTAATTCCTTTTCTCCCTTCAAAATGACAAAACGAAGGAATTCACCCCAAAAGAAAGAGCACAAAAAAATGACAGCCAGGGATTTAACTAACACAGACACAAGAAAGATGTCTGAACCAGAATTTAGAATCATGAAAATAAGAATACTAGCTGGAGTCAGAAATAGATTAGAATCTCTTTCTTCAGAGATAAAAGAAGTAAAGAATAGCCAGAATGAAATTGAAAATACTATAAATGAGATGCAATAAGGGATGGATGCAGTGGCGGCAAGGACGGACGAGGCAGAACAGAATCAGCGATACAGAGGACAAACTTATAGAGAATAATGAAGCAGAGAAAAAGAGGGAGATTAAGGCAAAACGCACAATTTAAGAATTAGAGAAATCAGTGACTCATTAAAAAGGAACAGCATCAGAATCATAGGGGTCCCAGAGGAGGAAGAGAGAGAAATAGGTGTAGAAGGGTTATGTGAGCAAATCATAGTGGAAAACTTTCCTAACCTGGGGAAAGACACAGGCATCAAAATCCAGCAAGCACAGAGGACTCGCATTAGATTCAACAAAAACCGACCATGAACAAGGCATATCATAGTCAAATTCACAAAATACTCAGGCAAGGAGAGAATCATGAAAGCAGCAGGGGAAAAAAGTCCCTAACCTACAAGGGAAGACAGATCAGGTTTGCAGCGGATTTATCCACAGAAACCTGGCAGGCCAGAAAGGAATGGCGGGATATATTCAGTGTGCTGAATCAGAAAACTATGCAGCCAAGAATTCTTTATCCAGCAAGGATGTCATTCAAAATAGAAGGAGAGATTAAAAGTTTCCCAGACAAACAAAAATTAAAGGAGTTAGTGACCACTAAACCAGCCCTGCAAGAAATATTAAGGGGGACTCTCTGAGGGGACAAAAGACGAAAAAATATATATATATATAAATATATGTAATATATGTAATATATGTGTGTATATATATATATAAATATATATATAGCAACAAAATATTATAAAGGACCAGAGAACACCACCAGAAACTCCAACTCTATAAGCATCATAATGGCAATAAATTCGTATCTTTCAGTACTTACTCTAAACATCAATGGACTCAATGCTCCAATCAAAAGACATAAGGTAACAGAATGGATAAGAAAACAAGACCCATCTATATGCTGTTAACAAGAGACCCACTTTAGACCTAAAGACACCTTAAGATTGAAAATAAGGGGATGGAGAACCATCTATCATGCTAATGGTCAACAAAAGAAAGCCGGAGTAGCCATACTTACATCAGACAATCTAGACTTTAAAATGAAGACTGTATCAAGAGATGCATAAGGGCATTATATCATAATCAAGGGGTCTATAAACCAAGAAGACCTAACAATTTTAAACATTTATGTGCCAAATGTGAAAGAACCCAAATATACAAATGAATTAATTACAAACATCAAGAAACTCATGGATGGTAATACCATAATAGTAGGAGACACCCCACTCACAGCAATACACAGGTCATCTAATCAAAAAATCAACAAGGAAACAATGGCTTTGAAGGACACACTGGACCAGATGGACTTAACAGATATATTCAGAACATTTCATCCTAAAGCAGCAGAATATACATTCTTCTCCAGTGCACATGGAACATTCTCTAGAACAGGCCATATACTGGAACACAAATCAGCCCTAAGTAAGTACAAAAAGATGGAGATCATACCATGCATATTTTCAGACCACAATGCTATGAAACTCTAAATCAACCACAATAAAATTTGGAAAGGTAGCAAATACTTGGAGACTGAAGAACATCCTACTAAAGAATGAATAGGCTAAGCTGTTAAAGAAGAAATTAAAAAGTATATGGAAGTCAATGAAAATTATAGCACCACAACCCAAAACCTCTGGGACGCAGCAAAGGCGGTCATAAGAGGAAAGTATATAGCAATCCAAGCTTTCCTAAAGAAGGAAGAAAGATCTCAGATACACAACCTAACCTTACGCCTTAAGGAACTGGAAAAAGAACAATAAATAAAACCCCAAACCAGCAGAAGACAGGAAATAATAAAGATTAGAGCAGAAGTTAATGCTATCAAAACAAAAAAAACAAAAAAACAAAAAAAAAAGAGCAGAACAGATCAATGAAACCAGAAGCTGGTTCCTTGAATGAATTAACAAAATTGATAAACCACTAAGCAGTTTGATCAAGAAAAAAAAGGAAAGCACCCAAATAAGTAAAATCAAGAATTAAAGAGGAGAAATCGCAACCAACACAACAGAAATAAAAACAATAATAAGAGAATATTATGAGCAATTATATGCCAATAAAATGGGCAATCTGGAAGAAATGGACAAATTCCTAGAAACAGATACACTACCAAAACTGAAACAGGAAGAAATAGAAAAATTTGAACAGACCCATAACCAGTAAGGAAATCAAATTAGTAATGAAAAATCTGCCAAAAAACAAGAGTCCAGGGACAGATGGCTTTCCAGGGGAATTCTACCAAACATTTAAGGAAGAGTTAACACCTATTCTCTTGAAACTGTTCCAAAAAATAGAAATGGAAGGAAGACTTCCAAACTCTTTCTATGAAGAGCATGATCATTAGCCTGATTCCAAAACCAGACAGAGACCCCACTAAAAAGGAAACATATAGACCAATTTCCCTGATGAACATGGATGCAAAAATCCTCAACAAGATATTAGCCAACCAGCTCCAACAATACATTAAAAAAATTATTCACCACAACCAAGTGGGATTTATACTTGGGATGCAGGGCTGGTTCAATATCCACAAAACAATCAACGTGATTCATCACATCAATAAAAGAAAGAACAAGAACCATATGACCCTCTCAATAGATTCAGAGAAAGCATTTGACAAAAGACAGTCTCCTTTCTTGATAAAATCCCTCAAGATAGTAGTGATAGAAGGAGCATACCTCGAGATCATAAAAGCCATATATGAATGGCCCAATGCTAATATCATCCTCAATGGGGAAAAACTGAGAGCTTTCCCCCTAAGGTCAGGAACAAGACAGGGATGTCCACTCTTGCCACTGTTATTCAACATGGTATTGGAAGTCTTAGCCTCTGCAATCAGACAACACAAAGAAATAAAAGGCATCCAAGTTGGCCAGGAGGAGGTCAAACTTTCACTCTTCGCAGATGACATGATACTCTATATGGAAAACCCAAAAGATTCCACCAAAAAACTGCTAGAACTGATTCATGAAATCAGCAAAGTTGCAGGATATAAAATCAATGCACAGAAATTGGTTGCATTCCTATACACCAACAATGAAGCGACAGAAAGAGAAATCAAGGAATCGATCCCATTTACAGTTGCACCAAAAACCATAAAATATCTAGGAATAAATCTAACCAAAGAGGTGAAAAATCTATACACTGAAAACTATAGAAACCAGATGAAAGAAATTGAAGAAGACAGAAAGAAATGGAAAAAGATTCCATGCTCCTGGACAGGAAGAACAAATATTGTTAAAATGTCGCTACTACCCAAAGCAATCTACATATTCAACATGATCCCTATCAAAGTAACACCAGCATTCTTCACAGAGCTAGAACAAACAATCCTAAAATTTCTATGGAACCAGAAAAGACCCTGAATAGCCAAAGCAAGCTTGAAAAAGAAAATCAAAACAGGAGGCATCACAATCCCAGACTTCAAGCTATACTACAAAGCTGTAATCATCAAAACAGTATGGTACTGGCACAAGAACAGACACTCAGATCAATGGAATAGAATAGAGAACCCAAAAATGGACCCAAAAACGTATGGGCAACTAATCTTTGACAAAACCAGAAAGAATATCCAATGGAATAAAGACAGTCTCTTCAGCAAATGGTGCTGGGAAAAGTGGACAGCGACATGCAGAAGAATGAACCTGGACCACTTTCTTACACCATACACAAAAACAAACTCAAAGTTGATGAAAGACTGCAATGTAAGTCAGGAAGCCATCAAAATCCTTGAGGAGAAAGCAGGCAAAAACCTCTTTGATATTGCCCGCAGCAACTTCTTTTTTTTTTTTTTTTTTTTTTTTTTTAAATTTATTTTTGGGACAGAGAGAGACAGAGCATGAACGGGGGAGGGGCAGAGAGAGAGGGAGACACAGAATCGGAAACAGGCTCCAGGCTCCGAGCCATCAGACCAGAGCCTGACGCGGGGCTCGAACTCACGGACCGCGAGATCGTGACCTGGCTGAAGTCGGACGCTTAACCGACTGCGCCACCCAGGCGCCCCAACAACTTCTTACGCAACATGTCTCCAGAGGCAAGGGAAACAAAAGCAAAAATGAACTGCTGGGACCTCATCAAAATAAAAAGCTTCTGCACAGGGAAGGAAACAATCAGCAAAACTAAAAGACAACCAACAGAATGGGAGAAGATATTTGCAAATGACATATCAGATAAAGGGTTAGTATCCAAAATCTATAAAGAACTTATCAAACTCAACACCCAAAAAGCAAATAATCCAGTGAGGAAATGGGCAAAAGACATGCATAGACACTTCTCCAAAGAAGACATCTAGATGGCCAAGCGACACATGAAAAAATGCTCCACATCATTCATCATCAGGGAAATACAAATCAAAACCACAATGAGATACCACCTCACACCTGTCAGAATGGCTAACATTAACAACTCAGGCAACAACAGATATTGGTGAGGATCCGGAGAAAGAGGATCTCTTTTGCATTGTTGGTGGGAATGCAAGCTGGTGCAGCCACTCTGGAAAACAGCATGGAGGTTCCTCAAAAAAATTAAAAATAGAACCCCCCTATGACCCAGCAATTACACTACTAGGTATTTATCCAAGGAATACAGGTATGCTGTTTTGAAGGGGCACATGTACCCCAATGTTTATTGCAGCACTATCGACAATAGCCAAAGTATGGAAAGACCCCAAGTATATATATATATATATATATATATATATATATATATATATATATATACACACACACACATATACACACATACATATACACACACAATGGAGTATTACTTGGCAATCAAAAAAGAATGAAATCTTGCCATTTGCAACTACGTGGATGGAACTGGAGGGTATTATGCTAAGTGAAATAGTCAGAGAAAGACAAAAATCATATGACTTCACTCATATGAGGACTTTAAGAGACAAAACAGATGAACATAAGGGAAGGGAAACAAAAATAATATAAAAACAGGGAGGGGGACTAAACAAAAGAGACTCATAAATATGGAGAACAAACTGAGGGTTGCTAGAGGGGTTGTGGGAGGGGGATGGCCTAAATGGGTAAGGGGGATTAAGGAATCTACTGAAATCATTGCTTCACTATACACTAACTAATTTGGATGTAAATTTAAAAAAATAAAAAATTAAATAAAAAAAAGAAGAACAAAATTTGGCAATGTTAATCTCTATTTTGAGAGCAAAGATATTTAATATTTAATATTATTGCATTTGGAAAATACATTGACTTTCAAAAACATATGTAAATCACCCATAGTAACTGGTAATAAATTTAAATACAAAAATTTATCACTTGTGATTGAATCTCTACAAAGCTACTTTTTGTTTAATAGACAAGTTTTAAAAAGAATTCCTAGGTTTACAGAAAAATTTCACAGAGGGGCACCTGGGTGGCTCAGTCAGTTAAGTGTCCGACTTCAGCTCAGGTCATGATCTCACAGTTCATGGGTTTGAAATCCACGTCTGGCTCTGTGCTGACATCTTGGAGCCTGAAGCCTGCTTCAGATTCTGTGTCTTGCTCTCTCTCTGCCCCTCCCCTGCTCACAATCTGTCTCTCTCTGTCTCTCAAAAATGAATAAACATTAAAAACAAAATTTTAAAAATTTGTAAAAAAATGAAATAAAATAATAAAATAAAATAAAATAAAATAAAATAAAATAAAATGTATTTCAGATCTCTCAGTCCTCTGTTCAGATCCCTGTGATGAGTTCTCCCAGAATAGCCCAAGAAGTTGCAGTGGGCTGCATAACCTTCCATCTGGCTCCCCGTCTCTCTTACCTCACTTCCTCCTTGTCCCTTTTTCTCCTAGATCCATAGTAACCTCACTATTCCCTAAGACATACTTGGCACGTCCTTGACTTGGCACATTTACACTAGCTGTGACCTCTTTTCTGGAGTGCTCTCCCCCAAAATACCTTTTTGGTTCACTCAACTCATTCAGATATCTGTTCAGATGTACCTCCTCCAAAAGGACCTGACCACCATATTTAAAACAAACTCCTCACCCTACACCCTACTATCCTTCCTTAGTTTAAAAATTAATGCTAATCACTATTTGACTTTCTGAATGTTTACCGGTTTATTTGTCTATTGTCTGCCTCATCCCAACAGATTGTGGGGATTTAGGCCTATTTTTGGGTGCCCACTATGCCCTTAATAAGTACATGTGAAATGAATCAAGTGAAAATAATGTCTTTCCATCTGTGTACTAAAAATGATGGGATATTAAAAACCAGCTGGGAGACAGCCACTTCAACCTTGCCACAAAAGTTGTACTCTCAGTAGAATAAATATTGGTGCTGTTATAAATTTTTAATACCTATATTTGTTTATATAATCTGAAAGTAAATGTGAAATGCCTATAGCAGAGATCAGAGGTACTATTAATTATGGTGATAATCTTCCTATTCTCCCTTTGCCCCTTCTCTCTGCCTTTCTCCTGAAGCAATGTGACATGAGCAAGATAGACTGCAAATGCAAAGGCAATTTCTCCTTCTGCAGGAGAAGAACCCACAACAAGTAAGCATTTGGGAGTTTATATACATGTCAACCTTCTCTGGTACTGAGAGATGAAAAGAAGTTTAGTTTCCCCAGTCTAAACAAATTATAACTGGGAAAGGAAGAAGAGGGTTTCAAGGTACTTATCCTTTGGAATGTAAAAGACCCAAAGTCCTGAAGTTTTGCAAACCCAGGAAAGTTTCCCCATTCCAGATTTTGATTCTATTCCACTTTGAAATGTAAACACATAAATCCAAGGGAGAGTTAATCTCAGTTCTAACTATCTATTCAGCCATCTTTTAACTTCCAAACCTTGTTTGTTGACCTATGTCCAAGATTTCTTTGTTCAGAAAGCCGTAACCAAATATATACAACCAAAATATAAAAATATTTTCTCTAGTGTCCTTCCATCCAGTCATCTTTTTATCTATTCTCTTTTCTTCTGCTGAGTAATTTTATTCCATCTTGTCTACAAGTTCTTCTTAATTTCCCAGGGAATACACTAATATACATCCCCATATTCAAATCTATACCATCACATTATATAAATCCAAACAATTAGATAAAGCAAAGCCAGTATTTGATGCCACTCAATTTTGTATCTTTTTTCAGAGGGTCTTTAGAGATCAATTTGCAAATATTTACTTGTATGTATATATATACTAAGACACATACATATATTAAAAAACATATAATGTTTTTGTTTATTTTACAATAAGGAGAACACATTGTATGAATTGTTTCCCCCAGTTTTTGTCATTTTTGTCACTCAAGAATATCCTGAAGAAAATTTATTTCAATATATATACATCACTATTTTCTTAGTACTAAGTCATTAGACATCTTGTATCTGTTCTTCTCCCTCTTTTTTTTTAAAGATGGAAAAGGGGCAGAAAAAGGAAACTATTTGCAAATAATGTATTGTTTCAGGCAAGGTGGCCTTCCTAAGAGGAATGAAGGGCCTATGGAGTGGGTAACCTCACTAACAAGTGATAATTCCAGTGCTAACAAGGTAATTCCAGGTTGACTGGTTAGAGTTACATTCCAGGGAGGGGGCAGGGTTGAAAGTACAATTAGCTTAGGTAGTAAGTCTTAGTTTGCTGAGGTGGTATTTAGTACAAATGATTCCATTCTGAGC
Organism: Panthera onca; assembly: GCF_046562875.1. NCBI lineage: Eukaryota > Metazoa > Chordata > Mammalia > Carnivora > Felidae > Panthera > Panthera onca. Next base: position 56,235,143 of record NC_138342.1, on the reverse strand, counting down.
CTCATATCTCCTTTTTGACATGAGGAATACCATGAAATGAGAAAACAATCAAAACCCTCTTATCGTCTACCAAGTTCTAGCAAGTTTGTCTCAAAAACTAGGCATTGCTGATGAAAATCTTAATGTGTAACTGATCAAGGATGAGGAGAATGAAGACATTTACTCTTCTTCTCTGTACTCCTTTGTACTTTGCCATTATGATAATTGACACTTTCTGCTAGTGTTATCATAGGGTGAGTTTCTTAAAGGTAGTATCTACCTCTGATCACACTATGTGTGTCCAGTGACTAATATGATGTCTGGTACTTAGTTGATGCTCAGAAATGGTTTCTTGAATTAACTTTTAAATAATCATTTGAATTGCATCAACTAATGAATCTTAGATTCATTCCCTCTCAACAAAACTTTAAAAAACAACAGAAAACTAATAGAATTGACTACCTTTAAATTTTCTGATCATTTGTTTTTTATTGTGCCCCCAGCTAGAAATTCAAAAATGAAATAATGTTGCCTAGTCAATCTAGTTGCAGTTACTGGTATGTGAGAGCAGAATGATCCTGTACTGCCGGTAACAAAGACTCTCCTTGACCAAACTTCAGTCAGGCTCCTCTGAGCCCTCTGCTCAACGAGGCCTGGTCTTGGGCTTCATCTCAGTGCTTGTGGCATCTAGTCTTGGCAGGAATCCTGCTAAGTCAGTTTAGTAAGAATACCCCATCCTCAATATCTGATCATTCTCAATATCTGACCAATCTATCACCGTCTATCTACCAAGGTAATATCTGACCGTCCTGGTTAACTTCAGCCATAATTTTCTTTGGTCATTTTAGCAAAGAATTGCATTCTACCCTCTTAGTAATTTTCCATCTATTGACCCCCTCTCCCATAGTGCTCCTTTTAAATCCCCGTCTTTCCTTGCTGTATTGGGAGCTGGGCCCAATCTGTCTCCCTTACTGCAAAACCCTAGTACAGTAATCTCCATACCCATTGCAATAGTCCTGAATAAAGTCTGTGTCTGCCTTACAGTCTTTAGCAAGTTTCATGAATAATTTTTTCTTTAAAATTAGCATAGCCTAAAGGCTCAGAAAATTCTGGAGTTGATCAGGTGGCACAAAGTTTTCAACAGTAAACTCTTCTTTCTTTCTTTCTTTCTTTCTTTCTTTCTTTCTTTCTTTCTTTCTTTCTTTCTTTCAGGCCCCATGCCCAATATGGGGCTTGAACTCATGACCCTGAGATCAAGAGTCACATGCTTTACTGACTGAGCCAGCCAGGCACTCTCTCTACTTCTTCATATAGAAATGTACTACATGAATAAAAAAAATAATTCAAATAATGAAAAGATACAGTTTTTACACTCAAAGAGCTGGTATTTATATAATTAATTAACCAGGGACCTTTTCTTTTTATAGTGATACTGCATCAATTTTGTTCAAAAAGTTCTCAAATAGTGAGACTTAAGTAAGATCCTAAATACTCAAAGTTTATGGTGCCTGGGTGGCTCAGTCGGTTAAGCATCTGACTCTTGATTTCAGCTCAAGTCACGATCTCATGGTCATGAGATTGAGCCCTGCATCAGGCTCTGTGCTGGGCATGGAGACTGCTTAATATTCTCTCTCTCCCTCTAACTTTGTCCCTCCCCTTCTCTCTCTTTTTCTCTCAAAAAACAAAAACAAACAAACAAACAAACAAAAACCTCAAAGTTTAAAATTTTCTTATTTATTCATATGCCTTCTTTTTCTACAATATATCACAAAAGAATAATAGTTAATTAATAGGAGATTATTTCTAAGATTATTTTTTGATTATTTTATTTCATCTATTAAAATATTTTTGGTTTCTAATTTTTTATACAATGACTCTGTAGGCCTTTTTAAATTAAAATGTAAATGTGGGGGAAATCCGTATAACATTTGGTGCCAACTTGTTTAAGATTGGCCAAATATGATAGTGAGGAAGTAAATAGAAGAAGGGCAAGGAGAATAGGACTGGTGACTGCTTAGTAACCACCATCAACTTTCTACCTTCCAAGATGAAAGGCTGACTTTGACATGCAACTGTCAGTGCAAGAACTTGTAAATAATCATGGAACCACCTATTAGAAGAGATAATGAATTAAAGCAGCTATTCACAAAAGGACAATAACGGCAAGAACAACAAAGGTGAAATACGCCTACCCGTACTGCTGGAATAATGTAAGACTTCGTGAAAAAAAAATCATGAAGCCTACAAAAAGATGCAAATTAAGACTTGAGTAATTGAAAGATTCTATGATTTTACACAGGAAGACACAAACTCAGACACTTGACAATTTTTCCTAAGTTAGCTAATAAAGCATTCAGTCTAAGTGCATAGCTCTTTGATCGCCTGGCTTAATCCAGGGGTAACATTTTAAATATCCAAAGGAACAGATAGAATCCACTCCCTTCAAACAACTTTCCATAAATATTGCTTATCACACCCAGGCTTTTGATAAATACTGGACAGCAGAGAATTCAAAGTTACTATCTTTGACAGGTTAAATTTAATTTGTTTTCTACTTGAGCAAGATGTGGAAGCAAGCATGGGGAAGAGAAGGCAGTATGTTCTAACTAGGAAAGAGAGAACATGGAGCTCTTCCCAACCCCTCATACTCCCCACACTTGTTTGTTCGGTTAATGTGTATGTTACTCATATTAAAATAACATGTGTGATGCTTTTCAGCTTACAAAAATTTTAATAATAATTGCTCCTTTCCATTAGTAGGGGACATAAGTGTTATTGTATTTTATACTAAGAAATATTAGTGAAAATAATTACCTTGCATTGTTCAGTTCATAGTAAGCATAGCCCCAGGATCTGGCCTGTTCTCATTCACTATCCTGTGTTGTATGGTATTCTATGGAGGGCTCTGTGAACTTTTGAACAGATAACTACATTTCATTCCTTATGTCAGTGTATTTACAATTTTGTGACATTGCTGACAATATTGAACTGTACCTAAACCCCAGGTTTCTGGAAAAGAGGGGAGGCTGAAGGAATCTCCTCACAGTTTTGTGCCTTGGAGAAGGGTTTATTGCAAAGAGACACTCTTCCCCATATGACTAAGATAAAATGCAAAGATGCCCTCTTGTTTAAGGGCAGGGCCAGACACAGACTCTCCAGTTTCCTATTCTTTGCCATGTAAATGATCAGCTGAACTGGTTGTCCAGCTGATCAGTAGGAACAAAATAGCTGTTAACTAAACTTTGGTTAAGATTCCCTCCATCCCCCAGGACTCTGAACTTTCTTCTACCCTCAATCTGAATCAATTCACAAGAGCTCACTCTGAGAATAGATAGGCTGGCCTCAGGCTAAACATTCTCTGATCTTCTATTCCCAATCTCTCACCCCACATCACCAAGCATGACTCTTTCCAGCCTCCTTGACTTTTTTGTGTGAAAGAAAAGCCCTGTTGTGTGACTTCTCCCCCCATTCTCAGCTTTACTGAGGCATAACTGACAAATACAAATTGTATATATTTAAGGAGTGCAGTGTGATGATGTGGTATAAATAAACACTGTGAAATGATTACCGCAATCAAGGTAACTGACACGTCTATCACCTCACATAGTTATCCCTCCTTTGGTGTGTGTATGGTGAGAATACTGAAGATCTCCTCTTTCAGCGAATTTCAAGTATACAATACAGTACTATTTACTATAGTCACCATCCTATACATTAGATTCCAGAATCCATTCATTTTGAAAACTGGAAGCTTGTACCCTTTGACAAACATCTCCCCATTGGCCCCTACCTTCCAGCCCTCCCCCCGCCCATGTAACCACTATTCTATTTTCTGCTTCAATGATTTCAACTTTTCAATTCCACATATAACATCTACCCTACTTAACTCTTAAAATGCTTACTAATCTCATGGTCAGAATGTTCTCCCTATTGCAATAGTACCTCCCCTGCCCCCGCCAGACCTCCTAACTCCTGACAATAATTCTTTCAAATAAAGTCCCTTTTTACTAAGTCCAGATTTGTTTCTGGTTTGGGGGATTCTTTTTGACATTACATGATTACAATTGAGAAAGAACATTCTCCCTGTTACTGCCTGAGTAAATGCTTTTTTTGAAATATTAATCTGACCTTGATATTCCCATGTTCTTAGCTGTAAGTACTGGATTAATTGCTGTTGCCCAATCTTCAAAATATCAGTCCTGAACTTTCATAGCCTTTTATAGCTTCCCACTTCTAAGTACATATGCCTTACATTTCTTAGCTAAAAGAAGAAATTTCAATGTATTATAGAAGTACATTTTCTTTCTCAAATCTGTGTAAACACACATAACTACTAGATTACTTTAGTGCTTTCTTTATTTTACTAACATGCAGTGTTCTTCCCTTTATCTACATCACATACATGACCTATGTTGATGTGACTATTATTTATTTAATCAGATGGGATCATTTGGAAAAATTTAACTTTATTTTCGGGATTCCTTTTTAGTTGGCATTTTTTTTGAAAGAACAGACAACTGCAAAACATCAATACTTACAATGAGAAAAATTAATTTCTTGCTCATGCTGCTTGAGGGCGGCAACCCAATTATGGCATAGCTGTGCTCTGCTAAATTTCACATGTCTTCTCATTGGGGGACTGAAGGTGAAAGAAGAAGTATTATCCAGTATATTATGTTCTTATAGTAAAGGATTACAGCAAGAGTGACGTCCAAAACGCATACAGATATTCTAGGCTTTTGTTCAGACATAGCCTATGTCATGTCTGCTCACATTCAAGTGGACAAAGCAAGTTACATGGTCAATTCTAAGATCATTGGAGTAGAGAACAAGATTCTACCTGCAACCAGTTACCTCGGGCTGCCATAGCAAAGGACTATAAACTGGAACAGAAATTTATTCTCTCCCAGTTCTGGAGGAGGATTTTAGAAGTTCAAAATCAAGATGTAAAGAGGGTCATGCTTCCTTTGAAACTGTGGGAAGAATCTTGCTTCTTCCTACCTTCTGGTGACATCCATCAAGACTTTGTGTTCTTTGGCTTGTAGTCCATAATTCCAGTCTCCACCTTTGTCTTCACATGGAGTCCTTCCCTCTTATCTTTACCATTGTATTCTCATAAGGATATTTTCATATTGGATTGAGGGCCCCCTCCTCACTACAGTAAGATATCTTGACTAGTTGCATTTGTAATGACCCTAAGGTCACATTGTGAAGTACTAGGAGTTAGAAATTTAATATCGATTTTGGGTGACACAATCGAACCTATAACAGGTAGAGAGGGGAATACCTTCTTATAAATAAACTATAAATCTACCACCATTTTTGTTCCTTCTGCTCTGTCCCTGACCATTCAAGAGTCTAACTACAAAACTTATCAGAAATTGAGGAAGTAGAGAATGGGTTGAGATTCAAGATGGAATCCTTTCCTAAGAAGTGGCTGAAGTAGTAGAAAGTGGGCTGACTGCAGAGTGCAGAACAAAGCAGAGATCCACAGCTGCCTGGACAAGCATAAGTATAAGCCATTTCTGTGACTTTAGATCTTTAGTACTTGCCCCTTGAGTACCAGTCCCCTGGTATTGTTGACTCTAAGAAAGATTCCTGGGGGACAATTCAAAAATAAGGATTATACCCAAGTCTCTGCACATGGAAGCAAAACCCTCTTGGTAGGTGAGAATGATTCTGATGCTATAACTTGCCCATTTCAGAACTGACTGAATTCTAACTAGGTGATCTCATCAGAGAGAGAACTAGTGAAGAAAAAGAGAGAGGACATGATGCAGCAAGTCAATGTCTTTAAATGTTACCAGGTGCTACCAGGCTTGAGAATTATTGGACTAAACTAAGCAATTGGGATAAATCTAAAAAGCAATATCCTCCCACCCCACAAAAGGATTTCTTATGTATCAGCACAGAAATCCAGCAACAAGAATCTGATAGAAGTCCCATAAGAATACAAAAAGTTTTGTTTATTTTTGAAAGACAGAGAGAGACAGAGTGTGAGTGGGGGAGGGGTAGAGAGAGAGGGAGGCACAGAATCCAAAGCAGGCTCCAGGTTCTGAGCTGTCAAGACAGAGTCTGATGTGGGGCTCGTGGGGCTCAAACTAAACATCTTGACCTAAGCTGAAGTCAGTCACTGAACCAATTGAGCCACCCAGGTGCCACCTGGCCTAAGTCTTTCTGGTTTCCATAGCTGTGACATCTTCCAACTCCCTGAGGCCAATCCTGCCAGGAATAAGGGGGAAGTGGGAAGTGGAGGGACAAAGCTAAGGATAGTGAGGGAGATTGGGGGTACTCAGTTGCTATAGTCCTTTGGCACAGGGGTTTATAAATGAGTTCTTGGATTAGTCGGTTTAGGTTCAAAAGCCAAGTCAGCCACTTAGTGGCTATAAATTTGTGCAACTTGACTAACCTCACTGGCTTTCTCTCTTTTTCTTTCTTCCTTCCTTCCTTTCTTTTTTCTTTCTTTCTTTCTTTCTTTCTTTCTTTCTTTCTTTCTTTTTTCTTTCTTTTTTTGCCTTAAAATGAGGAAATAGTACTAATTCATAAGGTTATTGTAAGGATGAAATGAGATAATCTATGTAAAGTACTTAGCATAGTTTTGAGATGCATTAAGCCTTGTGAAACATTAGATATTATCATCATTATTTAGCTATGATTTAGCAGCTTAACAAATCAAGTAAGTGACTTTTTCTTATGACCAAACACCTGCCTTATGTCCCAGATTTCTCATTTTTTTCACATATCAGAATCTTCATCTAATTTCTTCTCATATAGAAATTAGACTTGCTTTTTTTTTTGTCACTCTGGAAATTAGTCCTGCTTCTGAGCTCCAGGTAGTAACATCTCACCCACCTCCTTACTTCTTTCTTAACCTGTCTGGTGACTATTGATTACTGCCTGACTCTTAGAATACCACCAACTCTCCCATTCTCCAATTCCTGACTCCTGATACCCACATGTATATTACCTATTACACCATGCTCTCCCAATTCCACTGTCCTAGCACCTTCTGTCTATCTGATGTGTCATTGTTATCGTTTACTTTATCAAAATATCTAATTCAAATCTAAATCAGTTTAAAATGAAGAATATACTTTCTTGAAAGGGTTTATGATTAGCCCATATTCTCCTTCTCTTTACCCTGAAGTTTCTTCTTATAGCTGGAATCCAGTATCACAGTATCATCATTCCAGTATCCACCTGCTGACCAAGTCTCAGAATATAGTTCCAAGACATAATCTATATGCTAAATGTGATGATCACAGATAACTATACATAAACTGAGTGGCATATAGTAGGTATTCTGTATATTTCATGATTTCTTCTTCCTCCTGTCATTGTTGCTGCCACAGATGCATGAGTAAGGAAAGAGCCCAATTACTATACATAGGTTAACATGGTACCAGTAACAAGGTTGACTTACTACAAAATGCATGTACTATTAATAGTTCTTCAAAATGTTTTCTAATTTGCCAAGGATTTGGAGTAGAGAGTTCAGGAAGGGGTAAAATGAAACAACTTAAACCTACATATCGGTATCATTTTCGAGAATTAGACCCACTTAGGAGGAAAGGAATGAAAACAATAAAAGAAAAATAGGATTTCACAATTTTCCCACCAGCTGATACTTGCTTGAATTCAAGAGAAAGAAATTCCCACAAAATAAAGGGATTCACAAAAAATTAGGTCATAATATGAGGATTTTCAAAAGTCTTTACAAAATTGTCAGTACCATTTTTAAAGATATAGTAATACAGGGGCGCCTGGGTGGCTCAGTCGGTTGAGCATCCAACTTCTATCTCGCAGTTTGTGAGTTCGAGCCCCGCATCGGGCTCTGTGCTGACAGCTCGGAGCCTGGAGTCTGGAGCCTGCCTTGGATTCTGTGTCTCCTTCTCTCTCTGCTCCTCCCCCACTTGTGCTCTGTCTCTCTCTATCAAAAATAAATAAAATTAAAAAAAAAAAGATATAGTAATACTATACTAATTATGTGATGATGGCACAGGTAGTAAAAGAATATGAATTATAGTCTATTTTACATGTAGTTTATTATTTTTTAAATGAACAAGGTTGTTGGGGCACTTGGGTTGCTCAGTCAGTTGGGCGGCCAACTCCTGATTTCAGCTCAGGTCATGGTCTCACAGTTGTAACCCCCATGACACACTCTGTGGTGAGTGTGGAGCCTGCTTGGGATTCTCTCTCTGCCCCCTTCTCTCTCTGCCTCTCCTCTGCTCATGCGCTCTCTCCTCTCTCTCTTTCTCTCTCTCAAAATAAATAAATAAACATTTAAAAAAATGTACAAGGTTGTTAATTGGATAAATCTAATTTGGAATTAACAATGTAATATATAGGCTGAGAACTCCTGTTTTTAACATTGAAGCTAACTAATAATTGGATAGCAAGAATATATCTGATGGGAGTGACAATGAAAAGATAAACTAATAAATTTGATATTGACAAAATATGAATTCAAGATTTTCTTCTACTAAGATTAAACAAAGATGCAAATTATTTTAAAATTCCTGACATTTAAGTATCCAGCATTTCAAGGTACCCATATGCTCAAATAAATGCTACTAAAAAGTTAGTGCTTATGTCTTTCTTTTGTGTTAAGATTCCCGGGGACTTTTCATGACTGAGAGATTATTGTGATCACTTTTTCTAGGCTTGAGGAATATGAAAAAGTGAGGCTACATCAATGTATTAAAGCAGTCATATCCCTGGTTTCAGCTTTGACATAGAAAGAGCATCAGTCACACCATCCTTCATCCTTGCAACAATGACAAAAACTGAACTGGAAATCAGCAATTCTTCTTAGATTTATTAGAGAAAGGAGGTCACAGGGAAGACTGCAGCTCCCAAAACTGGAGAGACAGCATGCATAGAATGAGAGCAATTGAGAGTAGAAGCCACTGGAACCTGTAACTGATAGGAAAAATTACATGATAACTGATGTAATGCTGGAGACTGAGTGTGGATTAGTTTAAGACTTAAAAACTCCTGGGAGCTCCATCTTAGAAAGGCTCCATGCTTTGGGGAGTTTTATTTCTGGGAGTCTCACTAGCTTATCATGATGAATAAATGGAGAAAAATACCCTTGAGCTTCAGGCAGAGGGAGGGGGAAATAACCATTTAAAGATAAACCTAGAGTGTTCTCCACCACACAGTCTTACTCACTATGGAAAAAGATATTATCAGAGACTTATCTAACCTGGAAGAAGGGAAATACTCAACTACAGTCCCTCTGGCCTTCCTGTCTCATAAATGAGGTGAGGGAAAGACAACAGTGGAGATAAAACAAGGATGTTAGAGATAATTGAAGTCTGTGACACTATAGCACACAATGTCCTAAACTGAGAACACTGGATGTTGGTGACAATGTGGATCAGTGGTAATTTTCATTCATTGCTGGTGGGAATACAAAATAGTACAGCTATACTGAAAGTTTCTTACAAAGCTAAATGTAGTTTCACCATATGATCCACCAACTGAACTCCTAAGTATTTAACCAAATGAGGTAAATACTTATGTCCACACAAAAAATTGCACATAAATGTTAATTAATACCAGCTTTGTTCATAATAGCAAAATTGGAAGCAGCCAAGATGTCCTTCAATAGGTGAGGATATAAACAAACTATGGTAACATTCAGACAATTGGATAATACTGAACAATAAAAGGAAATTAGCTGTCAAGTCACCAAAGACATGGAAGAATCTTGAATGTATATTGCTAAGTCAAAGAAGCCAGTTTGAAAAGGCTACATAACTGTTTAACTCCAACTACATGATATTCTGGAAAAGGCAATATTACAGACAGAGTAAAAAGGTCAATGTTTTCTGAAGTTCAGGGGAGGGGACACAGAATTGTTAAGTAGAACACAAGAGTTTTTAGGGGTTTGAAACTATTCCAAATGATACCGTAATGGTGGGCATGTGACATTATGCATTTGTCAAATCTCATCGAAATTTATAATACAAAAAGTAAACCTTAATATAAACTATGGACTTATTTAATACTAATGTGTCAATATTGGTTCATGAATTCTGATAAACGTACCACATTAATGCAAGATGTTCATAAATAGGGAAAACTATACAGGGGAGAAGAGTTGTATCAGACCTCTCTGTACAATCTGCTCAGTTTTTTTAATGTTTATTCATTTTTGAGAGACAGAGAGAACAGAGCGTTGAGTGGGGGAGGGACAGAGAGAGAGGGAGACAGAATCCAAAGCAGACTCCGGGCTCTGAGTTGTCGTCAGCACAGAGCCTGATGTGGGACTCAAACTCACTGACCACAAGATCATGACCTGAGCCGAAGTCAGACACTCAACCGACTGAGCCACCCAGGCATCCCTCAACGTTTTTGTAAGTGCAAAACTTCTAAAAAATAAAGTCTGTTAATTATAATAATTTAAAAAAACAGTCACACTCCCACCTATTTTCTCACAATTAGTGTTGAAAACTTGTCATTTATGAAACAGACCCTCAAACTCCACCCAGAAGAAATAAGTGTGTGATTCAGAAGGAAAACAAAAAGCTCAGTGGTCACAAATAAGGAACAACAGGTGTCTTAGCTTTTTGTCACACAGATATGCCAATCTCATATTTGTTTTTAGTGTTTTGGAGAATGACAGTGGTATAATATCAACTCTGCCTAATTTCTAATGGTCAAGATAAACACTGAAAAAAAAATAGGTGCTTATCTAGGATTTTTTTTTTCTGGAATGAGTATACACAGGAGGAAAGCTTAGGCCAAGGACTCAATCATTTTGTAACTTCTGTACTCATTGATCATGGAGAAGGATGAAGGTTAGTTAAGGTGGCCATTTTGCCTATTGTTTTATTTTGATCAGCAAGTAAATTCTCATCATTTACAAGGTTTTCTTTTCAAATTTTTATTTAAATTCTATTTAGTTAAGGGGAGCCCGGGTGGCTCAGTTGGTTAAGCATCCGACTTCGGCGCAGGTCATGATCTTATGGTTCATGACTTTGAGTCCCACGTGGGACTCTGTGTTGACAGCTCAGAGCCTGGAGCCTGCTTCAGATTCTGTCCCCCTCTCTGTCTGCTCCTCCCCCATCCATGCTCTGTCTGTCACTATCTCTCAAAAACGAGTAAATATTTAAAAAAAATTAATTCTATCTAGTTAACATACAGAGCAATATTGGTTTTAGGAGTAGAATTCAGTGATTCATCATTTACATACAACTCCCAGTGCTCATTATAAGTACTCTCCTTAATACCCATCACCCTTCCAGCCCATCACTCACGCATCTCCCTCCATCAACCCTCAGTTTGTTCTTTATCTTTAAAAGTCTCTTATGGTCTCTCTTTTTGTCTTTACCATATGTTCACATGTTTCATTTCTTAATTCCACATATGAGTGAAATCATATGGTATTTGTTTCTCTCTGACTGACTTATTTCACTTAGCATAATACCCTCTAACACTATCCACATCAATGCAAAAAGCAAGATTTCACTCTTTTTGATGGCAGAATAATATTCCATTGTGTGCAATGTGTGTGTGTGTGTGTGTGTGTGTGTGTGTACCACATCTTCTTTACCCATCCATCAGTCAATGAACATTTTGGCTCTTTGCATAGTTTGACTATTGTTGATAATGCTGCTATAAATATCGATGTGCAGGTACTCCTTCAAATCTGTATTTTTCTATCCTTTGGGTAAATGCCTAGTAGTGAAATTGCTGGATTGTAGGTTAGCTTTGTTTTAAACTTTTTCAGGAACCTCCATACTGTTTCCAGAGTGGCTGCACCAGTTTGCATTCCCACCAACATTGTAAGAGGAATCCCCTTCTCTGCATCCTCATCAACATCTCTTGTTCCCTGTGTTGTTAATTTTAGCTATTCTGACAGGTGTGAGGAGGTATTTCAGTGTGGTTTTGATTTGTATTTACCTGATGATGAGTGGTGTTGAGCGTCTTTTCACATGTCTGTTAGCCATCTGGATGACCTCTTTGGAAAAAGGCCTATTTACGTCTTCTGCCCATTTCTTCACTGAATTATTTGTTTTGGGGTGTTCAGTTTGATTAGTTCTTTATAGATTTTGGACACTAATCTTTTATCAGATATGTCATTTGCAAATATCTCCCCCCATTCCAAAGTTTGCTTTTTAGTTTTGTTGACTGTTTCCTTTACTATGCAGAAGCTTTTTATCTTGATGAGGTCTCTATAGTTCATTTTTGCTTTTGTCTTCCTTGCTTCTGGCGACATGTCTAGTAAGTATTGGCTCTGGCTGAAACAGGGAAGTTTCTGCCTGTTTTCTCCTGTAAGATTCTGATGGTTTCCTGTCTCACATTTAGGTCTTTCATCCATTTTGGATTAAGTTTTGTGTATGGTTTATGAAAGTGGTCCAGTTTCATTCTTCTGCATGTCACTGTCCAGTTTTCCTAACACCATTTGCTAAAAAGTCTGTCTTTTCTCCATTGGATATTTTTTCCTGCTTTGTCAAAGATTAGTTGACCATAGAGTTGTGGGTCCACCTCTAGGTTTTCTATTCTGTTCCAATGAATATGTATCTGTTTTTGTGCCAGTACCATAGTGTCTTGATCACTATCACTTTGTAATATAGCTTGAAGTCTGGAATTGTGATATCTCCAGATTTGCTTTTCTTTTTCAAGATTGCTTTGGCTATTAAGGTCTTTTGTGGTTTCATACAAATTTTAGGATTATTTGTTCTAGCTCTGTGAAAAATGCTGCTGTCATTTTCATAGGAATTGAATTGAATGTGTAGATTGCTTTAGGTAGTACGGACATTTAACAATGTATGTTCTTCCATTCCATGAATATAGAATGTTTTTCCATTTCTTTGTGTCATCTTCAAATTCTTTTATAAGTGTTCTTTAGTTTTCAGAGTACAGATTTTTTTTTCCTTTTTGGTTAGGTTTATTCCCAGGCATCTTATGCTTTTTAATGTAATTATAAATGGGATCGATTCCTTGATTTCTCTTCCTGCTGCTTCATTATTGTTGTATAAAAATGAAACAGATTTCTGTATGTTGATTTTATAACCTCAACTTTAATGAATTCATATGTTAGTTCTAGCAATTTTTTGGTGGAATCTTTTGAGTTTTCCACAAAGAATATCATGTTGTCAGCAAATAGTGAAAGTTTGACTTATTCCTTGCCAACTTGGATGTCTTTTCTTTTTGTTGTCTGATTACTGAGGCAAGGACTTCCATATTCTGTTAAATAATAGTGGTGAGAGTGAACATCCTTGTCTTCTTTCTGACCATAGAGGAAAAGCTCTCAGTTTTTCTCCATTGAGGATGATATTAGCTGTGGGTCTTTCATATATGACCATTGTGCTGTTGAGGTATGTTCCCTCTATCCCAATCTTGTTGAAGGTTTTTATCAGAAATCAAAAAGTATTGTGTCAAAAGCTTTTTCTGCATCTATTGAGAGGATCACATGGTTCTTATCTTTTCTTTTATTAATGTGGTGAATCACATTGATTGATTTGTGAGTATTGAACCACTCTTGAAGCCCAGGAATAAATCTCACTTGATGGTGGTGAATAATTCCTTTATTGTACTGTTGGATTCAATTTGCTGGTACCTTCTTGAGAATTTTTGCATCCATATTCATCAGGGATATAAGCCTATAATTCTCCTTTTCTAGTGGGGTCTTCGTCTGGTTTTGGAATCCAGGTAATGATTTGTAGAATGAGTAGTAGAATGAGTTTGGACGTTTTCTTTCTATTTCTATTTTTTTTTTTTTTTTGGAAAAATTTCAGAAGAATAAGTATTAACTCTTTCAAATGTTTGTTCACATTCCCCTGGGAAGTCATCTGGCCCTGGACTTTTGTTTGTTGGGAGATTTTTGATTACTGATTCAATTTTTTTTGCTGATTATGGGTCTGCTCAAATTTTCTGTTTCTTCCTGTTTTAATTTTAGTAGTTTGTATGTTTCTAGGAACTTTTCCATTTCTTACAGATTGCCCAATTTGTTGGCATATAATTTTTCATAACATTCTCTTATAATTGTTTATATTTTGTGGTATTGTTTGTGATCTGTCCTCTTTAATTTGTGATTTTATTTATTTATGTCCTTTCTGTTTTCTTTTTGTTTACAAGATTTTCTAAGGCTTCAGTCTGTTTTGGCTTTTGGAGGTTGCCAACATCACATGACTAGAAGCATTTGAGCATCCCTGCAACCACTTGTTTACAAGTGAACGATAAGAGAGAGAGCATGAAGGTTAAACCTATTCTGGTTAGCTTGTATTTGTATCTTGACTTTTTGAATAAAAGGTTATTTTTGGTAAAGAATAAAGGAAGTCTCACAGATCTTTATCATTAAAAAATAATAGGGGCACCTGGGTGGCTCAGTTAGTTTAGTGCCCAACTCTTGATTCCGGTTCAGGTCATGATCTTACGGTTCATGAGATGGAGCCCTGTGTTAGTCTCTGTGCTGACAGCACAGAGCCTGCTCGGGATTCTTTCTCTCCTTCTTTCTCTGCCCTTGCCCTGTTCACGCTCTCTCTCTCCCTCTCTTTCTCTCTCTGTCTCAAAATAAATAAATAAACTTAAACAAAAATAATTAAAAAATTAAACTATGCCACAAGGTTAAAAATTATAGTCTATATTAAATTTGTATATTTAATAATTAAATGTTTTAACACATACATTTTATCTAACTCAAAAAATACAAAAAATAAAATGACCAACTTCGCAAAACCAAATAAATAATATAAAATCTAAATTTGAGTCTCTGATTATTCCTGCTGTACCTTGAAAAGCCTCATTTCTCAGAAACCACTCATCTGTTCTTTTTTAGCTTTGGTAGGGCTAGGTATGAATGCTGCCTATAACTAAGGACTATGGTTTTCTTAGCTTGTTATGTCCCTTGCACACATTAGCCACTTTCATTCAGTTAATATGTATTCAATGCATAGCCTGCTGAATGCCAGACATAGTGAAAACCTTGTGTCTAAATCAGTTATGTGCTAATAAGGAAGCAGGACAAATAAAGTTTAATTTCGGCACAGTGGAGAAAGTGTTACGGAGGACAGTGTAGGGTTTGAAGGTGACTCTAAAGGATATTCAGTTCTGCAAGAGTCACGGAAGGCCTTTCAGAGGAAATGCCATCTCATTAAAATCAAGAGACAAAGGAGAAGTAATCAGGTTTGAAACTAATTGGTTTGAAGGTACTGGTGAGGGTAGAGGGTAGGAGCAAGGAAGAATTTCCTCAACTGAAGACAAAGCAGGTGCAGAGAGCTGCAAAGAAGAAAGGTGAAGGGTTCTTGGGCTGCACAAACTTTTGACCTTTTATTTTTTGCATTCTCTTATCTAAATTCCATTGAGATTAATGATTAACTTTACATGGAAATTCCACACTATATGTTAAGCGTGTGTTTGGGAGTGAAGAGAATTTTAAAATAATAGCTCAAAGGTGAGTGATGTCTACATTCTTTCCTTAGCTGTCATCTGTTTTCAGGGTTGCTTCAGAGTTAAAGGCAAAGATCTTAAGCAGGATGTGTTTTCCAATTGGCTTGTTAGAACACAACCAGGTACTACAAAGCCTTCTTAAACAGTTCTCAGGAAACGAAGCTGGGTCTCCCGATCCGGGGTCCTCACTGCCCTCCTGTCTTTTCCTTCTCTTTTTCTTCTCTCACTCCTCTAGGAAGTTTACTTTTTTGAAGGTCAACCTCATTTTATTATTTGCCGGTGTGTGTAAATAAAGGACCCCCCCTTCCAAGTTCTCTTATATTTTTCTCCAAACCCTTTCTCCTTCATTTTCCCAGTCACTTCCTCTCCCTCCCTCTCCCCCACCCACTGATTGCTATTGGCAAATTTAGGAATTTGATTGTGAGCCAAAAATGAAAAATAACAGCAGAGGCTTTTTAACATCTCTGTATGAATGGGAATGACTCTGGCTAAGTGCATCAGCTGGTATGTATACATATTTGTGATACTCCAGTGAATCACAGACTCCAGAAGACCAACCCCCGCAAATTTATCTCCGCCTCCTTCTCTGGCATGGAGAATAAAAGCTCACCGGAAACATCCCAAATGCATAAGTGGTTCTCATCTTTTTTGGCAGCCTAAAACCTGAGTGGAGTTTAAAGAGAACTAAATTGGACCATCCAGTTTCCTTCCCAGGATCATCTGGACAGGTTGTATTTTTATTTTTATTACTGATATTAGTATTAAAATTTTAGATATAAAAAGTTTAGGTGCAAATTATATATCACAAAACTGTTAAAAAAGGAAATATAGAGAGAATAAAGTCTATATTAATACTTTAGTTACATAATAATGTAAAGCATTTTAAAACCTTTTTAAATCCTTTGTTTGTCATTAAAAATAAATCTTGCATTACATAATGCTTTTCTGTTTAAATAATTTTAACACAAAACTACGGTATCATAGTTACCTTGTAGGTCCTGAATGCTGGACATGTTCTCCATTTCATTAATAAGGAAACAGAGCAAGCAGAGTAGAAACAGTTAAAATGAAGAGTGACTTCTAATCTGGTGATCACTTCTGTGAAATATGTCAGAACCAGTCTCATAGTACCATGGGCCTTATAAACATTATCATTACTTTTAGGTGAGATACATCAGAAAAAAATACAGCATATATCCAAGTCCTTAGTAAATAGTTGACAGGTAGATTTTTGGCAGCATAGTACCTATTTTATCTAGGAGTCCTTAATTAAAATTGGAAAGCGCAGAGAGATTTGATCTAGCAATTAAATTTAACAAGTATTTTTTAGCATCTGCTTTGTGACATAGTGCTGAGGCTGAGGTGGATTGATGGAGAAAAGGATATTCTCTGCTTTCAGCCATTTTAACCAGATCCAAGTAAGTAGAAGATGATGAGGATTGAGCAAGCCCTATACATCTGCACTGCCCACAGTTTGCTCAACACTTAACACTGTGTCTGGAAATGAGGTAGGCACTCACAGAGCTTATTTGCTGAATGAGAGTCAGATTAAGGGATGGAAGAGGGGAGGATAGAAAAAGGGACAAAGAAAACAGGAAGAAAAGAAGAAAAAAAGAGGAAAAAAAAGAAAAATTCTTTCTGAATTCAACTGAGTTTATAAATCACAGTCTTAACAATTTTTTGTTAGTGTTTCTAGACCACAATAACCTTTATAATAAGTTAGAAAATAAAATTGACAATTTCTAACTGAAATACATTTTTAAGAAAGAAGAGATCATCTAGAGGGTAAGTCCATATATTGTGATAAGAGATAATTTGCCAAAAGAAGTTAACAAGAAAATAGATATTATTATATGCCTCTTCGCTTAACCCTGAGACCAAAATTGACCATGAAGGGGCAGCTAGAAGTCAGCCAAGTGCTGAATGATAAATCAGCTACTCCCAATCGACTGTAAGCCAATTTTTGCAAACTTGGCAGAATACCAAGAAAGTTGTTCACACTAATAAACAAATCAGTATGTTGGGCAAGCAACACCTTTATACACATTTCTTCTAGTGAAAGATTTCTATTTTCTGACAACAAAGAAGGTTTAAGGAACAAGGTGATTTATTAACAAAACTGATTTTTAATCAAAATGTCATAATTCTGGTGAGATTACATCTAACACACTTGAGAGAGAGGTCTTGAAAGAGTTGAGTTTGCCAATAGGAACTGGAACTTTTTCCCTTTTAAGTTAGAACATGCAGGACTAGTTATTCTGTGGTTTCCAAAACATACATTAAGCCATTCTTGAGTCAAAAACAACAATTGAAAAAATTTTTCATTTTGTCTCTCTTCTGGTGTGTAATCTGAGGCCGAAATGAAATAAATGCTATAGTGGGTTGTCCCAAAGAACTTTAGTGGAGTAAACACCTAGAAGTCACATTGTGTAAAAGTCACATTGGATATTTACAGATTTTACTCTCTCCAGTGAGAAAACAGATAACTGATCATCAGTTTTGCCAGATAATTTTATATTTCTGAAATATATTCTTGGGAATTTTGACAACACATATTTTCCCTGATTTGAAAGGAGATATTACTATGTAATGTGTACTGTTTCTAACTTAGGTCATAAGTGTCTGGCTCCTTGTCATGAGCCAGCTGTGAAGGTACACGTGCAGGTTGTGTCTTTCCACATTGTCAGCTTTATTGAATCATAAGGCAAAGTTAATCATAGTCATAAAGCAGGTTTGGGATTCCAAACTCAATGTCATTTCTCCATATGATTAAACTTGGCTTCTTACACAGCACACCGAGCAGAAGAGAAGACACACCACACAACCAACAAGGCAAACAGAAGGGTGTGGGAAGTCAACGAACCAAAGGCAAAATCAGTTAAAGCTTCAAAGCTGAGCTTTGGTCATGTCCAGGTCAGCACCCGGCACGTATTGCCTATTACGTTCAAGAGGTGAAGGACCTCAGCTCTGTTCGGAAATCAGTCAGGCAGAGCCCTCGGAGGCAGCTGACTTTTTTAAGTGGTCAGACGTAGAAGGGTCATGTCTGAAGAGTCTGACAGTTTGTTGCAAAAATCCTCCCCTTTTCAAAGGGTCTTGAGACCCCTGCAGACCTCCTCTGCTTCTGCTTGTTAGCAGTTCTGGGTGTCAGCTGATGCTGGTCTGGGCGGTATCTTGGCTGGGCTGCAGTACCCTTAACCGCTTCTGCCATTGCTTGACACAGACTCTTACTTGACATGACAGACTCCATCTTGCTCTCTACGCTCTATTATCATATGGATTTGACACAATAACAATAGGGACTCATGCTTATTAAGCATTTATAATGGAAATTTATACTTCAGTTGAGGTAAAATAATTTGCTAAGATTATATAATTTCAAATAGCACAGCTAGGATTTAAATGAGGTGGTCTAAGGGCAACTGGGTGTCTCAGTCCATTAAGCATCTGACTCTTGATTTTGGCTAAGGTCATGATCTCATAGTTAGTGAGTTTGAACCCCACATTGGGCTGTGCTCTGACAGCATGGAACCTGTTTGGGATTGTCTCTCTCCCTCTCTTTCTGTTCCTCCCCTGCTCACACTCATACTCTTGTTGCTTTAAAAAAATAAATAAATAAAGTTTAAAAAACAATTAAAAAAATAAGCAGTGTGGTCTACTTTAGGGCCCACACTCTTAAAATTATATACTATTCTTTGTTATGTACACATTAATCATCTAAATTAAAATGAATATATAAACTTTTAACACATGTATTTCTCATTATATGAACACATTGAAATATTTATGCTACCATATCAAACATAAGGCAAAAACTTGACACATTTGATTTTATGAGCAATAAACTTCTATACAACACTATTAAAAGAGTTTAAATATTACTGGCATATAAAACAGAAAAATAAGCCATACTTTCAATATAAAATCAACAATAAATTACTAGCTAAAAAATCAGTTAGGAAAAAGTAACACCCTTGATAGACAAAATGGATCAAAATAATTAAAATAACCAATAAATTTATAAAAGATGAAAACAAAAAGTTATAAAATATCTCTGAAACAGTTTTAAAAACATATATTTTCAATTGTGAAAGATTACAACAAATAATTTGCAAATACTGGTGAGCACGTGAGAATATAGGCAATTTCATATAGTGTGCAAATTGGTATAATTTTAGTGATTAAAAAATATTTAACAATATACCTTTTATTTTGGCAATTCCATTGTCACTGTGAAGATAATTGTGAAAAACATAGAGACATTCATTAGAGTGCTACTTATATCTAAAAAAAGTTGGGAAAAACAAGAATTTCCATCATTAAAGAATTGTTTTCTTTATTACACCCATACTATGGACTTCTATGTGTAATTTATAAGAATAAAAACAGAATTTATATATTAACAGCAAAATGCTCACATTATATAGTGAAATAATAGAGTACAAAATGAATGTAAAATATAATAAAATTAGGGGCGCCTGAGTGGCTCAGTCAGTTAAGCGTCCGACTTTGACTCAGGTCATGATCTTGAGGTTCATGAGTTCAAACCCCTCGTTGGGCTCTGTTCTGATAGCTCAGAGCCTGGAACCTACTTTGTATTCTGTGTCTCCCTCTCCATCTGCCCCTACTCCACTCACACTCTGTCTCTCTCTCTCTCTCAAAAATAAATAAACATTAAAAAAATAATAATAATACAAATTAAATTAGGTACATAAGTGTATAGGTTTTATATACATTTAAATATTTGGAAGCATAAATATCGTGGTATTAGGAGTGATTATCTCTTTAGTTTGGATAAAGAAGGCACTTTCATTTTCTTTATGTTGTTTAATTTTTTTCACCAATTATGTGTCAAAAATAAGGATATTTCGGGGGCCTGAGAGTGTCTCACTCAGTTAAGCATCTGACTTTTGATTTTGACTCAGGTCATGATCTCATGTTTCGTGGGATTGAGATCCATATGGAGCTCCATGCTCACAGTGTGGAGCCTGCTTGGGATTCTCTCTCACCTCTCTCTGCTTCTCCCCCAGTTTGCTTGCTCACTCTCTGTCTCTCTCTGACTAAATAAATAGATAGATAGATAGATATTTATATATGCACATTTACATGTATACATAAAAATGTGCACTTTTGCCCTTCCTTGCGTAAGAAAAATATGGTTTCTGTCTTCAAGGAGTCTGATGCAGGACAGACTTAACCTAATTAATGACGTCTGCTTTTTGATGTAATTTTATGACATATAAATAAGATTTTAAAATAAAACTTTTCAAATCTGGCACAAAGTAAATGCCTAGTAAAGAACATCCATTTCCTTGGTGGTTGTAGAAAGAAGAGATTTTCACTTTTTATAGGAAAGCCAGTTGGAAAGCCAGTTTCATATTCAATCAGTAGTTGGATAGGCTTTGAAGGAGAGCAGTGAGCACAAAGGAAAAAAAATGAGGGAAATGACAGGGACTGAATCCATGGAATTAGTGCCAGGTGCTAGTGATTGGGAGTTAGGAAGCAACGTCTGAAAGTCTCCATCTGTAATGTGCAGGCTACAAATATAGTGGGGAAAACATGACTGGAAATAGCCTTTAGAAGTCAAAGGTCTATTCATTTGGTTTGGTTTGTAAGACTTCTCTTCCTAAAAGTTTACCATCAGGTATTTCTTATTTTAGGTGAATCCATTTGTCATGGTAATTGCAATTTCATTTTTCTCTTTATTTTTTTCTTAAGTTTATTTGTTTATTTTGAGAAAGAGAGAAAGAGAGCAGGGTGAGGGGGAGGCAGAGAGGGAATCCCAAGCCGGCTCTGCACTGTCGGCACTGAGACAAATGTGGGACTCGAACTCACAAACCATGAGATCAAGGCCTGAGCTGAAATCAAGAGTCAGACACTTAGCAGACTGAGCCACCCAGGTGACCCTCGTTTTCTCTTTATAATGCATCTCTCATGAATTGGGATTCTCTATATTGAAGGAAACACACTGAGTGGTTAAAAGAACTGCTGCCTCCAGAAGGCTCCTGTTATACTACAAGGTCTCTGAAAAAGACAATAAAAGCCATAGCAGTTACAAATGTATAAGTGTATCAGGCAGCTTTTTAGCAAGAGTGAGGTATATGCAAAATGGGAGAGGGAGGTATATGCAAAATGACCTCCAAAGACTGAAGGAACTATAAAACCAAAGAAAAAGGCCAAGTCCAGCTTGACAAGAAATGGCTTATTAAGAGGACTTACAGATAAAAGAGTATGTTGGGCCACACAAGACAAGTAGATCTCTGTAACCCCACCTCCCTTAAGATTTGCTTTTGTAATGCTACAGGCTGGGAGCACTGCTAGGGGACCATCCAAGAGGAAAATGTTTAAGAATAAGTGTGTGTCACAGTCATGTCTCCAGAGTGGATCAAGGACATTTTGCCCTAAGGGTATACTTAAGGGTAGGAGGTGATGTGCTCAAGAAGGCTTCAGGTCACAGAGACGTCATCATGGTGGATTTGCATTAGTCTGGTTCACACAGATGAATAAAAAGGAGATCTAGAGTGGCTAATATCAAAGATGGACGAAATTTGTTGAGATTCTATATCACAAACAGAATGGAGAAGAAAAGATAGTAGAAGAAGTTGAGTCAATGAAGGAAAGTTTGCTTAATTAAAAATTCTATGACCAACCCTGAACACAAAATGGGTTATCATGGAATCAGGAAATGAATTATCTGTGATAACCATCTTGTTTACCCTTATAAGTTTCAGACAAGTCATTCAATGGAAATATCCACTACTTTACTAATCAAGTGAAAGAGAAAATTAAAAGTAATGTGAGAGGTCCCAGAGGAATCTTCTATTCCCTCAGGAATCCATGTCTTAGAAATATCCATTACAGTTTCATTAATTTTATCTTCTTTTATGTACACTCATTGAGCATTTGAATTTTTTCATTAAATGAAACGTATTCAGGAACTAAGGAAGCTATATGGCAATAGCTATTGAATGTTACCATCAATCTTTATTGTTATTTAATGTATACATATTTAATCAGAGTGATTATCTACCAAAATATTGTTGTATTTTTGAGCATATGCATCTTTTTATATACCCCATCAATTTGTACAGAAATAGTGTTGTTGTGTTATCCTTCATCATGGAATTTTCTATGTCAAATATTGTATATAAATATAATATAAATGCATCACATTATTTTTATGTAGTTAAACACTTTATAGTGCCTTGTACTTTCTTACTCTTTTTATATGTTAGACTTACCTTCTTAATAGGAGAGATTCTTAAAGCACCAAGACTATATTATGTACTCCTTCAATATGCTTTTTACCTTAAATGCTCAATAGCTAAGAAATGCTAGAAACCCAATAGAACCTCAGTTAGAGCTATTATTAATGTTAATATATTTTAAAGTACGTATAAAGTGGAAAACATACATTTTTTTTCTTTTAGTGTACCGCTTTATGATGGATTCTTCCAAATCTTCTGACTATTGTGAATACTTTGGCAAAATCCATGGAATTCTAATGTATAAAGATTTTATAAAACATTGGGATGATGTGGAGACATTCCAGGCAAGACCAGATGACATTGTCATTGCCACCTATCCTAAATCTGGTAAGTCTCCTTAGTATGTCAATGTCGTTCTCTTTTCACCTAGAAATGACAAACCCACCTTGAATAGTAAATATTAAGCTGTTCACTTCTACCACACTCATTTTTCATGTGAAAGATACAGTAGTTTAGACATAGAAAAAGTGGAATATCAGAGCTGTATTCGAAGAGCACAATCTGTACCT
This sequence comes from Panthera onca, assembly GCF_046562875.1. NCBI lineage: Eukaryota > Metazoa > Chordata > Mammalia > Carnivora > Felidae > Panthera > Panthera onca. Next base: position 56,211,988 of record NC_138342.1, on the reverse strand, counting down.
ATAACCTGAGTAGCACATTGACAGATAGGTATGGTTGGCCACTTTAGAAAATTATGTAATATAAATGGATGAATATAGAATCATAACTAAAACCTTAAGCTACCAACTGTGTTTATCTAATGTCATTAGTGTCATCACATAAAAGTATAAGCAATTTTTGCAAACTTTTAAAAAATTCTTTTTCAGCTAACTAGCTCTTTTTCTCTAAGGCTATCCCCCAAACTCCTTTTTTAAGCAACATCTTTTTTTTTTTTCCTGAAATTAGCTCATAGTTCTGGAGTTTTACAGCCATAGATCTTTAGAAATTAGGAAGATCTGATCCAGACTTCTCTGGTTGCTATATTTAAACACTTACATATGTTAAGCACTGAATATGTCTCACTTCATTGTTATTTTACCCTTCCACCAGAGGAATTCTTCTAAAACACAATCCTGATAATTGTGCAACATTGCCTGTACAACATTGTCATTCTAAAACTTACCAAAAGCTCAAACTCTTTAGTATGAACTATAAGGAATTTTCTGCTTGCTGTCTGCTTGCCTTGGCACCCTCCTCCCCACCTATCTCTTCTTCAATTTAGGCTTTATAATCTATTTCCAATTCTTTTCTTCACCACTATATTAACCTTAAGTATGTGCCCTTTGATTGAAAAAAAAAAAAAGACAGTTCTGCTTGGTAGAACCAGTCTCTGACTCACAAAACCAGTGAACTAATGCCAATAATGTGTTAAGGCTAAGTTCAATTCTCATGTTGTCTTGAAGGCATTTCTTGTTGAAACATCACAGCAGCAGCAGCACACTGAGTTAAATGTTCCTCCTTTGCAGTCCTTTGAATTCCTATACCCATCTGTATTACAGCATCTTAAGAAAAAAGAAGTGTTGTAATTATCAAGCATTGTTTGCAATTCTCAAAAGCACATCTGAGCACTAGAAGGCAAGGGTTCAATCTATTCTTTTCTGTATCGGGGACTCAAGTTGAGGCATAAGAAGCTATCAGTAAAGTTTGTGGCTAAAGCGTGCTTCAGTGTATCTTCTGTTATTCAAGTCTCTTTACCTTTTTTTTTCTTTTTTCAAAATTAACATTTTGTATTTTGGCACAGTATTTACAGATATCTATTAGACAGAAAAGGTAGTCTAAATCCTCCTGTAATATCAGCATAGTGACCATATCTTATTTAATTGTGTATTCTTGGCATTTAGCATAGTGACAAGCTTGTACTCAATATATATGTTGAAAACAATGAATGAATGAATGAATGAATGAATGACACCTCCTTACTCACATTATCCCAAAAAATGTAGGGACTGATTATTCTCACTGGCCTGTCTCTTCACTATTTCTTTGCATGAGTTTTCCTTTTCTGTTTTCTCATTTATTCACTTAGCAAATATTTATTGAGTTCCTGCTATGTGACAAGTGTAATATTAGCCACTGGAGATATAATGGTGAACAAAACACACCTAATCTCTACCCTCTCAGTGTTATAATCCGATGGTAAATATAAATAAAGTGGCAGATACAATGCAGTATGAAACCGCTTTGGGTGAAGGAAGTCCAGTAGGGTATTGCGACAACATATAGAAGGAGCACCTCACTTGGAGCCTTTCAGAGGCTTCTTAGAATGAGCAAAGCAAAGACCTGAGAAGTTTAGCTCATAGAAGAGGGTTCCAGGCTGAAGGAATAGCACATATGTGGATGTGGGAGACTCTGAGAGTATGCTTTCTCTCTGGCTTCTTCAATTCTTTCAGTTCTTCCTTCTAGCCCACCTGCATTTAGTCCATTCTTCAAGACTTACCTGAAAGCTTTCTTTCTCCATACTCCAGTAGTCATCTTTTCTTTCTTTGAATTAAGCTCAGCATTCAGTTGTGTATTATTTTCCCTTGTACGACTTTAGTTGCCTTAAGCATATTTATTGTTAACTTGTCCTAGAGGTGAGGAACTATGTCTTATTCTTCTTTGTTTTTCCTGATAATGTTTAAATACAATGCTTTCCCTGCAGGAATATTTTGATAAATCAAGCCTCCCTACTTTTTAGATGTAAAAATTTAAATCCCTAATTGTTATCAGCTTGCATAATGTCCCAATTAATCATGGACAAATTTGGACTCCTACCATAGGTGTGTCTTACTACAATATTCATCCTTATTTCTTGAGACTATTTTTGGGTCTTACAAGAGTAAGTATTAGAAGAAATATTTCTTGAATTCCATGGCTATTCTTTTTTTTAATGCTTCTTTTTTTTTTAAGTTTATTTATTTTGAGAGAGAGAGTACAAGCAGGGTGGGCAGAGAGAGGAAGAGAGAGAATCCCAAACACAGGGCCAGACATGGGCCTCAATCTCACAAACCGTGAGATCATGATCTGAGCTGAAATCAAGAGTCAGATGCTTACAGATGGAGCCACCCAGAAGCCCCAAGTTCTGTGGCTGTTCTATCTTTCAAATAATATTGCATTGGTACCTTCCTACTTTATCCAGCTATAAATCCACTACCTGCATCATCAGCCCTGCATTGTCAGTGAGACACTAAGGTTTGTCTAATTTTTACAGGTACAACCTGGGTTAGTGAAATTGTATACATGATCTGCAAAGAGGGTGATGTGGAAAAATGCAAAGAAGATGTCATTTTTAATCGAATACCTTTCTTGGAGTGCAGAAAAGAAGAGCTGATGAATGGTAATATTTAAGTAGATTTTTAAAGGTGTTTACATATATTTTAAAGTGTGGCTATAGCAGGTGCAAGAAAAGAGAGAGGAAGCAAGAGTGACAATTAGTATGATGTCCTCTACATGGAGAGTACATAAATTTAAATTTAAATCTTGACAGAGTTTATGGTATAGCATTTGTCTGATACAGAGTGAATAAGGATAGCTTTTATATGCCTTCAGTAGAGTCTAGTAATATGTAAGCATTTATCCCTATATGGCTGAATGTGATAATACTTTAAACATTAGAAAAATATATGTAAATTTTCAAGGATATATCCAAAATGATATTCATCAGAGGTTCTTTAAATATTGTGAAAAATTAGAAACAACTTAAGTGTTAATCAAAAAAAGGAATAGCTTAATGTGATACAATAACACTATGAAATCATTAAAAAAATTAGGTTGGCCTATGTTCCTTGTAGTTTCGATATAATATGTTAAGGAAAAATCAATTAGAAGATACTAAAAATTCTGTCTGCATGTGTGGTATTTAGATGGCTCTGAGACTGGGCATAGAGATATACAGTTGACCCTTGTACAATGCTGAGGTTAGGGATGATCACCCCTCACACAATAAAAAAATCTGCATATAACTTTTGACTCCCCCCAGGTTTAATTACTAATGGCCACTATTGGATCAGAAACCTTGCCAATAATGTAAACAGTTGATTAACACATATTTTGTATGTTATACATGTATTAATATATTGTATTTTTGTAATAAAGTAAGCTAGAGAAAAGCAAATGTTACTAACAAAATCATAAGTAAGAGAAACTACGTTTAAGTATTGTACTGTAAAAGAATTCATATATAAGTGGACCTGGGAAGTTCAAACACATGTTGTTCAAAGGTCAACTGCATTTATATGGAAGGCTGCTCACCAAAATATTAATACTTATTTTTTCCAATATGGTGAAATTGTATCTTATCTTGTTGTTTTCTCTATAATTTCCTCTATGTAAACTTCTATGATAGTGAGTATGTATTATTACTATGAATACAATATAGAATCTTAAAGTTACTTCTATTTTAAAAATATATATAAAATCCACATAAATATTGATAATTTTGGAAGTTGTATATAACCTTTAACTTTTTAAAAATCAGGAGTAAAACAATTAAAACAGATGGCATCTCCTAGAATAGTGAAGACTCATCTGCCAGCTGACATTCTTCCAGCCTCATTTTGGGAAAATAACTGTAAGGTAACCAGAGTCTAGTATTCTTAAAACTTCATCCAAGTTGGGGCACCTGGGTGGCTGTAGTCGGTTAAGCATCTGACTTTGGCTCAGATCATGATCTCACAGTTCATGAATTTGAGCCCCGCATCAGGCTTTCTGCTGTCAGTGCAGAGCCTGCTTCAGATCCTCTGTCTCCCTCTCTCTCTGTCCCTCCTCCGCCTTGCACAGGCTCTCTCTCTCAAAAATAAATAAACATTAAAAAAAAGTCATCCAACTCAAAATAAGTTTGCAATGATCAAGTCAGGTAACATCCTGTGTCTTATACACATTTATTTGTTCTTTCATGGAACCTACAGATATTTAATAAATATGGATTAATGTCAGTGTAGTTAGAGTCTATATTTCAACTCCAACTCTAGAGGTTATTTGGAAAAAAACAGGTAAACTCCAAGCCACTCCAAGGTATTCATCTGCAAGGGGATAATAATAGTATCTTCCTGGTGGAGCTGTTACAGGGATTAAGTGAAATAATGCTTGTTAAGTGCTTAACACGGTATCTAGTATATTATAAACATTTGGTAAATGGTAGCTACTTTTGTATTTGTTACTAATGATTGTATTGAATGCATTCCTTTTTGCAAACTATTGTACTTGGCATGTTGAGGCATTCAAGCAAACTGGAAAAAGATAAACCAGACAAGTATTATATAATAATTATTTACTGAGTATCTGTTGTGTGCCAGCAATGTAAGGATTAATAATACATGTGCAAGCCTTGTCTTCATGATCACATGGTCCACTGGGGGAAAGGGACAAATAAGCAGATGATGCAGTAGGTGTCACAGGTCAAGTAAGAGAATTCTGGCCCAGATATTACAATAAGGCAGGTATTCAAGAACAAGTAACATCTCAGCTGATATTTAAAAGATGTATTGGAGTTAGTCTATATAATCCCAGAGGCAACCCTAATGATGATCTGAAACAAGTTCATTTCAGTTGCTAGGTTGACTATACACATTGGCTGGATAAATGAAGGGAGATAAGCTAGGGCTTGATCACAACAGACACTGAAGTTAAGTTAGGAAGTTTGGACTCTATTTGGTGGTAATGAGGAGTTACAGACATTTTGAGTTGATGATTGATGTGATCAGTTTTGGTTTTTACAGAGAATGATATACAACCCTAAAACATTACGTCTTGGATTATTGATGCTGTTTCTCAACACCTTTCTAGCTTTCTTTAGGATATACCACAACCCTATATGCTACAAGTATGAGATATCAAAGTACTATACGCAGTTGTAATAACAAAATAGGGGGTTTATCACAGTCAGGAAACATTTCTATTTTGTACTCGAATGATAGCTGGTGTGTTTGACATTTTTCTGGAGATCCATGGTCCAAAATTCTGAAGGTTCTAGTTTCTTGTTTGTTGTTTAACTTTCATCAAAAGCAATCTTAGATGGAACATGTACATCCTGCTGACATCATTCATTACATAAAGTTTCTCTCATTAGACCATTTATATATTTTTTGGGAGATGTGCAATCACCATTTTTTCAAGAGATATGACCAAGTTACCTGTTTTTCTTTTGGAGAATGTGTTGTGGCCCCTTCAGGTCTCAAATGAAAATAAATACAATCCATTTACAATAGTCTTAGTCTTCACTAAACTATTTAGCATTCACAAAACTGGCTATCATCTCAGACATCAATCAAACAGTTAGATAGAATCATGTCCTGAGCATTTCTGAGGTAATTCACTGGGGGACAAGAAGATAGATGGATTGGGACTATTAGTAAAAGTGTATTTACAGTGATGAACCAGAAGCTAAAAGAGAATTTTAAAAAGTGAGGGGAAAGGGTGTCAAACTGACACATAAAAGAAACATTGAGGACAATAAATTTCAGATCTTGGAATTGTTTCAGGACAGATATATTGGGGAAAACTGATAAGAAAGAAAGAAGGAGTAGGAATTTCTTGGAAGAAAATGATGTCCCAGCATAGGTCTTCAGAAGTGAAACCTTTAGAGTGCTGACATTATTTGTGATTTGGTCATAAAAGTGGTTAGCTGTGGTAAACTAAAGGAAATGATCAATGAATACAAGAACTTAGTGAATTAGATGGTTTATGCATACAGATACTAAAGTTACACTGGATGATGACAAGATTGGGAATGGAGAGTAATACAATGAGGCAGATGTTCATATTTTCAATTAAAGCAAGGGAATCACCACAAGCTTTAGCTGGGAGAGGTATGAAGTATCACAGGAACAGGGGTGTTTCAAGTGTAGCATTTTAAAGTGGATTATGATCCCAAGAGAATTGTGGGTAAACTAGCAACTTCGTCTGGAGAGTGATACAGGCAAAGCCCTATCTTTTAGAAAGACCTAGATTTCCCTCCAAGACAGGAATAGCATGCATGGCAAAAACTTTGGGGTATAGAATAGTATCTGTCAAAATGAAGATAAGATAAACTAAATGGGAGTTTAGGGGGAAGAGGGATTGCTTTTGTTATCCCCACCCCCTATCTGAGAAAATAAAAAGCCTCATGAAGACCTGCAACCAAGCTTTAAAGTAATGGATAGTATTTTGAGATGTAGAGAATATTCAAGACAGAGGGAACAGCATGAAGAAATGCAAGGGGTAAAAATCTGAAGTAAATTCATGCATACAGTGGCAATGAGTTCTATTCAGCTAATATGCAAAATGCAAGAAGGAGAGTGTTAAATTACGTTGGAAAAGTTCAATATGGCTATTGATAGTTTTCATAAGAAAAGAAAATTCACCTTTTTTCTGCAGTTATTAGAGGTTTTTATAGCAGGACTTTAAAAACGAGAGCCATATTTCTTAGAATACACTACAAGAATTCTTTAAAATTGTTTGCAAATGTAGAAACTTGAAGAGTTAAGAAAAGTTAGTGAGCCCAATCAAATCCAGTAAACAAGTGGAGAGTCATGAACAGCCTTCCCTGATGGCAAGGCTCAGGTTCCTGAGGGCAGAAGTGGAGACCACAGGAATGCTGAAGTTTCCTTTTGCAGATCTTTTCCTGCAGCACTGTGTACTGGACCTAGAAAATACCGTAAAGATCAGACGCAACTCACTTGCTTACTGGATAGAAAATTTATATCCAAAACTGGTGCTTTGCACAAGATGATAGAACTTTTTAGTGCCAGACTGGCAATTAACCAAGGCTTCCTGACTGCTCTTTCCGATTGGTGTTTCTTCTGCATGTAGTACAGAAACTCAACACGATGTTAGTGAAGATTACGTTTTCACTGTGATCAATGTGCATTTAAATAGACCCCCATTAAATACGTTTGTTCCCTCCAAGACTGCATGAATGACTGCATTTGTGACATTAAAATGAGTTATTATACATGAAAATGGCATACAAAATGAAAAGTGAGAACAGGCACTGAATAACTGTGCAAAAGATACTTTCACTTCAGGTTATTGAATTTTTCTTCTTTATAATTTTATATATTTTATATACTTTTTACAATGAATATGTATTATGTTTGTAGTTGGAAAGATAAATGTTTCTTGATGAAACTATGTTTGAAAAAAATCAAGTGACGTAATATATAATGTCATCCTTTTAGATGATCTACCTTTGCCGGAATGCCAAAGATGTCGTTGTTTCCTTTTATTATTTCTTTCTAATGGTAAATGCCCATCCAGATCCTGGATCTTTTGAAGAGTTTGTGGAGAGATTCATGGATGGACAAGGTAAGACACCTTCTTTACTTGGAATTCTTTCAAAGTAAATGATACAAGACAAATGACGTCTCTGAGCAAATATTTTTGTTGTCTGTTGTGGTCTGCTATCTTCTCTGACCCTTAATTAAAACAGAAATTCTAGAATACTTTGAACTTTAGAACAAGCACAGTGTTTCCAGATGTGGATGGAAAATGCAGAATCTGGACACTCCAGTTCAGTGCCTAAAAATAAATATATAAAAGTGTTTTTGGAGGTTGGAGGTAACCATTTTCCTCTCTAAGACTGAGATTCAGTGTCCAATTCTGAACCATTTCTTTTTATTAGAAAAAGTATCTCATAGCATTACAACTCTATTGAATAAGGGGGCAAGGAAATAGAAAAGGGAGAGAGTGCCCATTTGTTTCCAAGGAAAATTTCAAGTGCTTTGTTGGATGAGCATTCACGAAGAAATCTGAGTATCTACAAAGTTCTTTTTCTTTTCACCCAGGGTACAGTCTGAATGTTTTAACTAGATTTCTCAGAACCATACAAGAGTTATTAGAGCAGAAATTCTGGGAAATTTTACCTTTTAATTAACTCCAGACTATAGCAACTATTTAAAGTTAAGGAAGAAAGGATTCAAGAAAGTCTAGTATTTTCTAAAGAAGACCATTCTGATACTGTCATAATAATTGCAAAAAAAAAAATGGTAATAATGTCTTTATATCCATAGAAGGTAATATTGACTCAATAAAAGTGGAATATATGTACTTTATGTTTGTTGCTGTATTTTGGAAAAATTTATGCTAACCATCACAAATTAAACATATGTCTAAAGATGGTCAAAACCCATATTGTAAGTCAGAGAAAGATAATGTTGTACCTCTGCAAATTGGATGAAAAGATCATCCAATTATCCAATTATATACATATACATATACATACATATATACAATATTTTATGTTAAGAACAATTGTCAGTAGAGTCAAAGGACAGAAGTGGTGGACAATGACAATGCAAAGCAGTATACCTTGACTCACACAGCATTATATTATTTGGTCAGCTTTTTATTGGGTGAAACACTGGGATATGCATGAGAAAAGAAAAGGGAAGAGAGACCACTTTTGAGCATATCACATCATCTTCAAAATGTTCTAACTTTTTTGGGGTGCCTGGGTGGCTCAGTTGGTTGGACATCCGACTTTGGCTCAGGTCACGATCTCACGGTTCATGGGTTGGAGCTCCACTTTAGGCTAGGAGCCTGAAGCCTGCTTCAGATTCTGTGTCTCCCTCTCTCTCTCTGTCCCTCCCCTTGCTCGTGCTCCATCTCTCTGTCTCTCTGTCTCTCTCAAGAATAAATAAAAAAAGTCTTCTAGCTTTTTAAAAATGAGAATAGCACTAAGAGTCCCTAAGAAAACATCCCTACCATATAAACTGCAAGTAATATAATAAAAAGTTATATAGTTGCCAGTTTTAATTGTAAAAGCTAGTTTTATGAATAGTAAATTTCAACCTGGACTGAATTCTCATTATAAGATCATTAATAGTTTCATTAACTCAACTCCCTTCACTGACAACTTGATTTCACACACACACACAAATACACACGCACGCACACACGCACACATTTCAAAAATGCTCTTATAAGCTGTGAATCAAGTTAATTGGATAATTAACCATAAACCATGTCATAAACCATGTCATAATGTTGAAAGTTTAGAATGTATTTCTGTACATGGATTGTTCAACATACTTTGCCTCTCTTGCTGCAGAGAAATTTGCTTAAGATCTGTGACTGACCTCTATTTTTCATGCCATGATCATTTATTTATATTTATTTGTGGTTACTATTGTTTACATACTCATTTTCAAGCTTTATAGAGATGATAGCATGCCCTTAAATTGCTTTTATGTCTAACTTTAGTGCCTTATGGTTCCTGGTATAAACATGCAAAATCTTGGTGGGAAAAGAGGAAGAATCCACATGTGCTTTTTCTCTTCTATGAAGACATGAAGGAGGTGAGAAATTGAAAACCTATGGACTATTGTACACCTAAGACTTAGCTAACTGGAATTAAACACTTTTAAAAAAGAAAACATATGGGCAACTTAATAGTTTCTAAAATATTAACACTTGACAAGACTCTAGATACAAAAATATGTCTTTAAATAGAAGATTCAGGCATCTCCAAAAGTTATAATAATTCAGATACATTAACACAGATTTGAAGCTATTAAATAGAACTCTTCCGTGAATAAATATATTTAAACTGAGTCTCAAAAAATTACCAAAGATAAAATTTGAAAGAACTTGAGTTCACAAAACAACAGCAAACACAGACACACACACACACATACACACACACACACATACACACACACAGATATGAACACATAAGGAATCACGATGGACAAGAAGTGTCAACTGCCTCCAAATCTATGGGTGTTGGAATTATCAGGTAAACCCTATAAAATAATTATTCTTAATATGTTTAAAGAAATAAAAGAAGAAAAATATTTTACAAAGAAAGAAGAGGTTACTAAAATTGACTTAGCAGATTTGAAAAAATATAGCAAAATAGAATTTCTAAAATAATTTTTAAAAATTAAAAAATTAAGAGATGGTTCATATAACAGATAGAACATGGCTAAATAGTGAGTTAGTGAAGTGGAAATGGAGCAGAGGAAATTACATAGAATGTACTACAATGAGATGAGTAGAATACTTTAAAAATAGAGTGATAGATATGTGGGATAGTGATACGATTCCCATCTATCAACTCAAACTTCCAGAAGAAGAGAATAAACAGAATGTCAGAGCAGCAATATGCAAAAGTATGATGATCTCAAATTTCCTCATAGTGTATTTTTTCTCAACTTCATTAGTAATCAGGATAACACAAAATAAAAGTCACTATGAGATGGCATTTCACGCACCAAACTGACAATTAACAAGTCAGTTAATGTGGACCATTGAGAAGTACCATATTACTGATAGCAGTATAAGAAGATACAGAAGATAAGAAACACTATGGAAACAATTTGTCATTATCTAAGAAGGGCAACCAAACAGGATTTAACACTCCCAAATGCCTACGTATATACTCTTGAGAAACTCTGGTTTGTGTACATTAGGTTATATGTACAATAATCTTCAAAGCAGCATTCTCCATAACTATAAAAATTGGAAACAACCCAAATATACATAGGCTCAAGAATCATGATATATGCTCTTGTCCTACAATTAAGTATGATATCGGAATGAAAAAGAGTAAACGTCAAATATGCACATCAATTGGGCAAAACCAAATCATATATTGTCTGTGGATAATATGTGTATGTTTGAAAACTATTAAGTAAGGCACAGGGTTGATTAGATCAGTTTTAGAACGGCAGGTTTTATGTTGATGTTTTTTGTTGTTTATGGGAATGGAAAGTGGAATGAATGAAGTTCAAAACTTGCAAATGGAAGAACTCTAGAAATTTTGAGTATTCTATTCCATAAATTGAGTAGTAGGTGGAAGCACAAATGTACACAAATAATTTTTGCAAAAATAGACAAATCCCGGGTTTCTTTATTAAGAGAAATGTCTTTTCTTCTCTCATTCTTTATTAGCACCAAGAAAGCAATCAATAGTTTCTTGCTCACATCTTTGTACAATTATTAAAATCCATGTTGCAAAAATTCTAGAGTTGTTTTGATCAGAACAAATTTAAAATAAAATCATACATAATATTTTAGAAACTGAAGTGTTATTTCTTTATAGAGTTTAACAGTATAACAAATTTGAAAAAGAGAAACAACCATGATATGTAGTTTATTATATTGCCTAATATTATGCCCTATAAGTAGAATATTGAAAAGAGTAAATTTAAAACTCACACACAAAAAATTTATTAACTAATCTAACCATTTCAACCTTCCCACCCCAGGGTCTATGTTCACTTATTCCCTATTTTGGTTGATAATGACCATGTTGAAGTCTCCTCCAAATTTGAATCAGTAAGGTGCCTAAGAATGAATAAGTTAGTTTTCCTTTGTTTCTACAATGTATCAAGTAGAAAGAGAATAAGATATATTAATATTATATATAGATATACAAACTTTTTGGTAGAAGATAGACAAGTAAATAAAATTATGAGAATAAAGACTTATATGGGAATTTATAGGAGCAAAAATAGGGTTAGCTCACTCAAATTGGATTAGTCCAAAGAAATTATCCCAAAGAAGGTGATACTTGAGCTGAAGCTTGACAGGCAAGCTGTAATTTTTAGAACAGAGAATTTGAAAATTGCATTCTTTGTAAAGGGAACTATACACCAGAGATAAGCGTTATAGTTGGTATTGCGAATAGTTGCGTTGGATGATTTTCCTGGATGGTAGGGCACACTATAAGAGTGACATAGGAATGGGGATGTTTATAGCTATGGTTCGTTCATATACATCTGATGTTCCATCTTGACTATTTGAGTTTTTATAATTTTTCTTAATCTTTTTGGTTACTTTGCTTCTCAGTATGTACATCAATAAATTAGAGAAAAATGAAAACTGTGTACATATTTTTAGCCCAAAAGTTAATCTGTTACAGGTGAGACTATAGTCTTTGAGCGTGTATATTCATACTGTTAGATAATAGTTGTTGAGCATGTACTAAATAAACATCAAGAACTATAAAAAATATTTTATAAACATGAGCTAATTTAGTTGATTCTAACAATCTTTAAAGCATCTTTTATATCTACATCATGGATAAAATAATAATGCCTAGAGAAGTTAGAAAAAATTCCACCTCTCCAAGAAGTGTTTTGTTTTTTTTTTTTTCGCTTGAAACCTAATTTGAAGCCAATGTCAGTGGGGAAAAAAGAGGTTCTCTCTCTCTCTCTCTCTACCTCTCTCTCTCAATCCAAATAACAATATATTTAACTTTAGTAATTAAAGTTTCGAAATTTTTTTTTTCTCTAGGATATCAGAAAAGAGGTGATAAAAGTGATACAATTTCTGGGAAGGAAGCCATCAGAAGAGCTTGTGGACAAGATTATACAACATACTTCATTCCAGGAGATGAAGAACAACCCATCTACCAATTATACAACACTACCAGAAGAAATCATGAACCAAAAAGTTTCTCCCTTCATGAGAAAGGGTGAGCTCGTCCTGCAATTTGCCCCAATTGCTATAGGAAGTCACAAGTTGAAATAGTTACCGGCAAACACCTGTTGAAGTTATTCTAGCCTGTGGACCCAGCTTGTTTTCTTCAGAGCTCTTTTACATTTGAGTGATTTTTGTATTGAGTTACCAGTTCTATAGAGGCATTAAAACATTGGCATTTCTGCTGCTGCTGCTACTACTACTAAATTGCTACTACTTATTGATTGCTTAGTATATGCAGCATATTAAGAAAGGCCAGCAGCCACCCCAGCCTTAGTACCAGCATTAATACCAGACCCTACTAGCAATCCTTTATAAAGTCTGTGGGCCTTGGTGCTGCACCATGTACATTATATAAATGTATATGATTTTAAAATTCTAATTCTCTTTAAATTCAAACTAGACGCTCAAGAAAACTTCTTTGTTACCTCACTTTGAGATGAGGAAACAAGCCTGGAACGATGAGCTTTACCTTCACGAAGTGGTAAACATTTTTCAAGACCAAGTGGCAAATATACAAACTCCTCAAATTGTACACAATAAATGTGTATAGTTCTTTGTATATCAGTTCACCTCATTAAAGTTGTTTTAAAAGATTAAGTTTCAAAACACTTGTGGCACATACAGCTTTGTTTAACCAAAAATATCAAAATACAATGAGGTGACATTCTATTGAGAGGAGGAATTATCTGATGAGATATGGTCAGTTTATAAATCCAAAGGCATATAGAATATGCAGAGTATTGGGACATCGGTCTTGCTGATATATGAAGCAGAACAGAATAGAGAAAATCTTGCTCTTTGAAGGAAACTTTCAGTGAGAGGGTCAGGAATTTTTAAAATAATAGGAATAGCAAACCCACCACTGGCACCAGTAGAGAGCCCCTGAAAAGAGAGTTAACAAATGGATTATATTTTCATTGTTTAGTTCTCAGATAATCTCAGTCTTCTTTTTCATAGTGTCCATGTGTATTTTTAAGATAAAATGATGGACTTAAAATAGTAGTCATGCTTGTAGAGGGCTGCATACTGCTATAACCTCAGACCCTACTCAATTCTCAGGACACATATTTTCTATCTTTTTGGGTTAATTATGAAAGTTTAGACCTCCTTGAGCTAAGGGGACAAGGGAACTACTAATTTAAGATACTCCTTCTCCCAGGGGAGGGTTGGATGTAATGGAAAACAAAAGAGCCTGCTAGACTTGCAATAACACAAGGCTGAGAAATGTTGAGAAGCTTAACTATCAGCAGGAGCAAAAATTGAGAGGAAGCAAAGGATATGAAAAAATTCTGAATAAGAGTATAGAATTAGAATTAGTTGAGGGACAACTTACAAATTCATGCCTTGGATACCTAGTGTTGTCATTAACCAGGTTATGGAAAATTACACAAAGAAAACACAGTTTTGTGGGAAGAAAATGCATTTAATTTTGAACTAGTTGAATTGGAGACACTTACATGGAATCCAAGTGGCAATATCAGATAGGCAATTGGATATGGAGACATAAGCCTGGATTTGAGTTTTAGTTTGAAGATGATATTTCATATCTTGGGAGTGGGTAAAACATGGATCTCATCTTAGAAGTACTGACATTTCAGAGGAAACTGTAGAAGAAAAATTAAGTAAAGTAGCACAAGAGAGAAGAGTCAGAGAAAGAAATTTGCTGGGTTTTATTTGTTTGTTTTTTAATAATCAGGACAAATATTTCTTTGCTCAAATGTGTGTGTGTGTGTGTGTGTGTGTGTGTGTATATAATATATATATATATATTATATATATATACTATTTATGGTATATATTTTATTTTTATAATTGAATATTATAAGAATAAAATTTGATTAGGTGTTAATGAATATAATAAATGTTAGAGAATGTCATGATTCTGGCTGGACAACATATTTACTATGTTTTCTCTTTTGTTGCAGGGATTGCAGGAGACTGGAAGAATCACTTTACAGTAGCACTGAATGAGAAATTTGATATACATTATGAGCAGCAAATGAAAGGGTCTACTCTAAAGTTAAGAACTGAAATCTAAGAAGGGTTTTCTTAATATATCTAAGGTTAAAGCTTTCTTCTCATCGTTCCTCACTTTTTTCAAATTTTGGATTGGTAGAGAAGGAATCATATGAAGGATCATGATTAGATTCACATGATTATTGAAATGTTCATATAAAAACAAGATTTTTGTCCAGGCTATGGTCTTTTTTGTTTTCTTTCTTTTTCTTCCTTTTTTTTTTTTTTTTACAAATATTGCACAAATATATAACCTATAAATTACTACAAATCTATGATCTATGTGTATGATGTAGGAACACACAGTTTGAATTGTCGAGTTAAAAATAACCAAAAATGTCCATCAATGGATGAATGGATAAGTAAGATGTGGTATATATATATACAATGTAATATTACTCGTCAATAAAAAAGAATGAAATCTTGCCATTTGCAACTATGTGGATGGAACTAGAGGGTATTCTGCTAAGTGAAATTAGTCAGCCAGAGAAAGACAAATATCATATGACTTTACTCATATGAGGAATTTAAGATACTAAACAGATGACCATAAGGGAAAGGAAGCAAAAAGAATATAAAAACAGGGAAGGGGACAAAACATAAAAGACTCTTAAATATAGAGAACAAACAGAAGGTTGCCGGAGGGGTTGAGGGGGGGGCTAAATGGGTAAGGGACATTAAGGAAGGAATCTACTCCTGAAATCATTGTTACACTATATGCTAACTAACTTGGATGTAAATTAAACAATATATAAATTTTTTAAAAAACCCCAAAAAATAAAAGTAGTTAAACATCAAAAAACAAAGACAGTTCAAATTCTTTATGGCTACTTTTTTTTCATTTAGTAGTATATTTAGTATGTGCATATGCTTCTATATACATATATGCATAAATATATGTTAATAACTGTGCATGGACTTTGAAGACCTTGGGAGAAAAAATTAAAGAATAAATACATTTGGAGGCATAACTATACCTTTTGTATTTTCTTTTATTTTCTGAAAAATGGCCTACTTTGGAATTTATCTTAGTCTAATATAAGTTTTGGGAAGAACTGGACTGATTTCTAGATGTCTATAAATAATCCCAATGAGTATTATTTATGCTTGAATGTCTTTAGCTAATTTGAAATATTTATGCTCTAGAGGTCTTTCTGCCCTATATATACAATGCAATGAATGTAAGCTCTGTACTCTTTAAAACTCCTAAAGAATGTGATATTTGCCAGTAAAACAAAACAAAAACAAAAGTAAGAGAAGAAGAATTGTTATTTGCTATTTAAACAATGTTGTCTTGGGGCGCCTGGGTGGCTCAGTCGCTTAAGCATCAGACTTCAGCTCAGGTCACGATCTCTCGGTCCGTGAGTTCGAGCCTCCCGTCGGGTTCTGGACTGATGGCTCAGAGCCTGGAGCCTACTTCCGATTCTGTGTCTCCCTCTCTCTCTGCCCCTCTCCCGTTCATGCTCTGTCTCTCTCTGTCTCAAAAATAAATAAAACTTAAAAAAAATGAAATAAATAAAATAAACAATGTTGTCTTGGCTTGTATCTTATTTTTCTGTATTTTGTTGATGATTTTTTTCATCAATAAATGAAATTTTGCCATTTGTGACAACATGGATGAAATTTAAAGGCATTATGCTAAGGAAGTCAGACAGAGACAAATACCATATGATCTCAGTTATATGTGAAACCTAAAAAAATAAAATAAAAAAATAAACAAACAAAAACAAAAGGTCATAGATACAGGGAACAGACTGATTACCAGAGGCAGAGCTGGGGGTAATCAAAATGGGTGAAGGTAGTCAAAAGGTATAAACTTCCATTTATAATATAGTCATGGGGATGTAGTGTACAACATGGTGACTATAATACTGTATTGCATATTTCAAAGTTATTTAAAAGTCTTCATCGCAAGAAAAAATTTTGTATGTAACTGTGTTTGTAACTCTGCATGGTGACAGATGTTAAGTAGGCTTATTGTGGTGATCATTTTGTAATATACACAAATATCAAATCATCATGTTGTACACCTGAAACTAATATAATGTTATATGTCAAATATATTTCAATTTTCAAAAAAAGTCTTTTTAGTATCTGGAAATAAAAAAATTAATTAAGAAAAAAAGCTGCCATGACATAAATATACTCAGCTCCATGGGCAGACCCTTATGGCCAAAAAAAAAAGAGATCATCTGTCTTTGGCTACAATGGAGCTGAGGTATCCTGCCAACAACCATGCAAGTCAAGCATCTTATGTCTACCTAGGCACATATATATATTTGTTATTAGCAAGAGTTTGAAAAAAGAAACTCCTTACTCATTTGCCAATGAAAATATTTTTTTCATTTATGTCAACTCTTGAAACCATTGAACATTAACTAAAACTTCTAGTACTTTTGTCCAAATCTGTGAATATCAAAACCAAAGTTGTCTACAAAGGGCCACATTTATTATAGACACTTTAGAGCAACTGCTTATGGGGAAAATATTAAACTAGTCTCCAACTTAGCCACCATTTAGGGAAGTTTTATGAAAAGAAATTGTATTAGTCAGCTTTACTAAGAAATGAAACAATCTCAGACTTCTTGTTAACTACAACAAAGGGTTATTCCTTGTTTGTGTTGCTTTTGAGTGCCACATGGTTCCAGGCTTTAGACAGGCTGAGACTTTGACATATGTGTTTTTCATTTTGGGGCCCAGGCTGAAGGAGCAGTTCCTTTAGGGGACATGTTCACTCTCAAGGTAGACAAAAAAAGAACAAGAGATCCATGGTAAAATACAATGTCTCTTAAAGCATCATTGGCATCTTCTCACTTCTACTCACATGTAATTGGTCAGAGATCACGGCTTAAGTCCAAAGTTATTGGGCAGGAAAATATACTGCTTTCAAAGGCAAAGTACAGGACAGTGAATATTTGCCCACATTAATATAATCAACTTCCATGGCCTTCTCTCAACTTTTTACAGCCCTTTATTATCAAAACTGTTGGCATTGATTTGAAATCCTGCAGGAAGAATTGTATGATGAAGAGCTCAAGAACTCCCAATTTTGCTCTTAACTCCGTGCCATAACCTAAAACTCAGTCAGTTATTCATTCTCATCTCACAGGAAGGCCTGTGAGAGTCCCAATGTTTGGGCTGAAGTGTCAGAATTGTTGGCGACTCCTTGACAGTGACAAAAACATTGAACTGATCTATACCTAAATGATCATTCAGAGTACATACTACATACATAGTAACATAGTTATAAGAAACTAGAGATTTATGTTTTGAGATATCTTGCCCTAAGTTTCAGTCTTATGTGATCAGGGTAGTATTGATGAAATCTACTGATGTGTTGCTGCCAACCCTCAAACACTTATAGTCTCATTCTATATATAATTCATCTTTAATGTATGTCTCTCTCTATATCTTTCTCTCATATATACAGATAGATAGATAGATAGATAGATAGATAGATAGATAGATATACACATACATTTGGAGGCATATATATATATATATATATATGCACAATATCATGCAAACTTTTAAAACTTATTTCTAAACAATATTTATTTATAAAATGTATCCCTACAGAAAAGAATATTTAAAATACTGTTTCAGCAATCAACTTGACAATGCTTTTTAGACCAATAATAATTAGGGCTTGGGAAAGTAAACCCTTTGAGTAATGGGGCAAGTTTACTAGGCTGGATACCTTTCATTTACCCCTCCAGGTTCCATCGTGTTTTCTGCCTTGGGAGGTTGAAGTGTATGGATTACATTAACAGGATTTTGGGCTCTCTGGCTTCTATTTGGCAGGAGATCTGAAGAAGAGAGGAGAATAAAGTTAAGCGGATTATTTCCCTGGACCTTTCTCATGACGTCAAATTAAGTGGGATGCATCCTTCAATCAAACTAACCTGAAAAGTCTCATCCCTGAATTCCCTTGTTTTCATTAATGGCATGCTTTCTTCAGCTATATCTAGTAACACTAGGTCCTGAATCCATAAGTTGCAATTTTTCTGGAACATAAATCTTCAATCTCATGCAAGGGAGGCATGAGAAGAGCCTGAGCATCATATTCTAGCTGCAAGACCTGTGGAGAGGCAAACTGGAAATATTTTCCCCTGCTTTTCAGACTAATCTATAAATGGTATCTAATTTTCTCCAGATGTGTTGCCTTCCTGTAATTCTGTAGCAGTGTGATATTCAGGTTGTTTCTTAGTTTCTTCCCTGAAGCAGACTACAAGATAAAATCCTTAATCAAGATTTTCCAACTGGAGCCAAAGGAACGGTTGGATGTTCACAGAGGATGATAATATAGAATAATTATAGCTTGGGGCACCAGAGTGGCTCTGTCGGGTAAGCATCTGACTCTTGACTTCAGCTCAGGTCATGGTGTTATGGTTCATGGTTTGGAGTCCCGGGTCAGGCTCTGTGCTGACAGTGTGGATCTTGCCTAGGATTCTCTCTCTCACCCTCTCTCTCTCTCTCTGTCCCTCTTCTGCTTGTGCTTCCCCCCACCCCTCTAAACTAAATAAACATTTAAAAAACATCTTCATACTTTGTTGAATGAGAGGTTGCAATTTCAAATTCCATTTCTGTACAGTTTGATAAACTCACAGCTCTAAATAACTTTGCCCTGTGTTAACAGCATGATTTCAAGACCTAGAAACAAAAAGGAAGCCTGTCATATATAGGTGATCATGTGGAAAATGACAAGAGTTTCAAGTCAGTTTTTTCTATTTGGAAACAGAATTTTTATCACAGTCACCACTATTGGCCCAGGGCTTAAAAAAGTGATATAGATCTGGCTCTGGATGGTAGAGGCTTCATTTAAGGAACAGAAGATATTCCAACTTTTCTTGGCTTCATGTTCTTTTCCCTTTGCTCTGACACAGGCAACATGTTCCTGCTGGTCTAATTTGCCCATGGAGTTCTAGAGGTACAAATAAATCACCTTTAAGTGAGAGTTTCTAATAAAAGCACTGGAGCCATGAAATAGCATCTGTGTTATGCTTTTATGGTTGAAATTAAAAGCGAAAGTAAAAGAGCCTCCATTTACTACGCATAATTATTGGATAGTGTTCATTCCAGATTCCATGGATTTCCACAGGCTCTTTGTTTCCATCTATCTACCACCACATGTAACAACAAAAAGCCTTCCCTTAAGCATTTAATACTTAAACTGGTAATAAATAGACTTTGTACAGCTAATTATCAACCTCATATAGCCCTACAGATTTCATCTTTTCTTCCTAATGCATAAGACAGATTATCTTGGTTGACTGAACAATATATAGAGGGAAATTTCCAGTAACCAATTTCTGTAGAAACAAACTCTGGGCCTCTAGTTCCTCAAGACAAGCATCTGGTAAGTGATTTATCAACTCTCTCTTTAAAGTATCAATATTTTGTATAAAACTAAGTTTAACAACTGAAAAATTAGAGAACAAGAAATGGAGAATTCTCGTATGGATGTTTTGCTGTGAAATGGGAACTATCTGGGGATTCTTAGGTCCAGATTTTCTATCATAAATTCAAAGCATTATTTTTCATATTTAAAATTGTATTGTCTGAAGAGGTAGTCTGCTCTACTAATTTTAACTTTGTAAAGCTAAAACTAATTTTAAAGGTTATTAATCTTCCACCACAGTATTTCTGTTTATCTCGAAGGAATATTTATCTCAAAGGAATATCTCAACTACTTGGTTGAGTTCTTTAAAAATCTGTGTGTAAGAATATGGAAATCCGATCTAGGTAAAGATACAAGTCTGCTTTTTTGTACTTCTTGAAATTACCAAAGAATTGTATTGTATAGATGTTAGATAAATGCATTTTCCATTGATGACTGCTTTATTTCCTTTTTCAAAAATAATTTGACTATATGGCATGTTTTTCACTACAATGCATATATGATCTTTTTTATCTTTAAATTAGAGAACCACTACAGTAATGTGTTCTTCAGTTTCTACAAATTTATTACTTTCCTAAAGGTTTTGAAACAAGATTATTTTTTCATGCGCACTCTCCTACTGTCACTTTAATGAAAAACTACTTCGGAATGGTCTCTTCTATATCCCTTTGACTTTTACCTTAGATTTATTATTTAAGCAATATCCTAAAAACCCCACATTAGTACAGAAAACCTTAATAAATGAAGAGTCACTTGATATCACTAAATGTTTATTGTAGTAATGAGATTATTTAGCATTGTATTTTAACAACTGATGAAAAGAACTTAATACATTTTAAACCTGAATATTTGAAATTAGAATGATTCTAGTAAGTCAGATTAATTTATTTGGGCTAATGCCTATGACCAGTCAATACAGGTTTTTTCAACGCATAAATGTTTACAATCACGTTTTTTTAAAAAGAAAGATATAAATATTTTCTTCAAGATGTGAAAATTAGAAGCCAATGTTCTGAAAATGTTCCAAAATTATATTTTATTTTAAACCATTAAAATAGATTTATTAGCTATCAGCATGAATAAAGCTATACTGAACTTTAAAATCACTATATTCCCGACTGAAAATGGGGATAATATAGTTGAAGGCTGTATGATCATATGATACCTAAATTTCCAGATATACTAGAAGAGGTATTTTATATGGTAAAAAAAAAAATTCATTTGGGGCCACATGACTCATTTAGTGTTTCATGATGGCTCAGAGTATGCAGAGGGTATTTTCAGCAACAATTAGACCCTTTGTTTTCTCTGGAATGTTGGCAAGTGTATCCTTCTTCATTGCATCTAAGAACAACTTCCTGTCGTGTTCTGAAACTTGACAGAAATAAACTTGAAAGAGTTTGGAACTGACTTCAAAAGTCAATAGGAAGTAGCTATCCAAAGCCTTTAAAAGTTTGAAGAATACTTTCAAGGGTGTGTGTCCGGGCAGAATCTAAGATGTCACAGTTGAAGATGCACACCTGAGTTAAAGTCATCTCCTTCTAGGAAAAATTAAAGCTTTATGAAACTTCACAACGCACACATCTAGCGCTCGCTTTGGCAAAACATACACAGGTACATTCATCTCATTGCATCTCATAGCACCACATCCTGAGAATAGATTTTAGAGAGGAGGAACAGTGGAATAACACAAATCTTTCCTAGAAAAGAGTAATTCTTTGTTTTGGAAAAGGTTTGGTGATAAGAGATCTGACATTGCCCAGGTAATTTTCTTTAGGTCTGATTCATCCCACTATAGGCCACTTTGCCTTTGTCAATGTGGGTTTAAGGCTTAATCTAACTCCAGTTTTGTCAAGTTAGCAGAAATCAATGTTTTCAGCCTATATAAATATCATTATTTCTCAAAGACATTGAATTTTGTATCTTATTCTCCAAAGAAGGTTGTGCTAAAAGTTACAGTACCCATAGAAATTATAGATGGACAAGAAAGAAAGAAACATATTTTAAAGGAGAGTAATGAAATACTTTCGTTAACAAAAGTGCTCAAATTGGTTTAAACATTAAAAGGGAATAAACATATGTGTGTGTGTGTATATATATACACATATCTTTATATATATATATATATATATATATATATATATATATATACACACACACGCACATATGGATTTTTAAAAGGATGAATCGAGAAACAGAGAAAAAATATAGGCTAAGAAAAAGTAATGTTATTGTCTAATAAGATAGATTCAAAACAAAAAAGATCAAGAGTTAGCTAAATCTATGTTAATAAATATTATATTCCATAATGAACACAATCACAATTTTATAGTTCAGAGAGCATAATTTCAGAGTAAGAAGAAAAACCCATTTACTGTGTATGTTAAAAGTTTTGAGAGAAATTGATAGAAATAGATATGCAGAGGTAAATCTTACACAACATTAATCTATCTGAGAGATTATATTAAAATATTTTGAAGATTCAAAAATATATTGACATTGAATACATTTGTATATATGCATATATAAATATATACATTTACATATATATACAGATTTATACATACACATATATACACTAAATATGGACACCAACAGATATACCAATAGATATATCTTATACTACCAATAGATAATACAACTTGCCACAAAATGATCATTTTGATCATTTTGGTCACAATCAAATGTAAAATATAAAATTTATGATGTTTGAATTCTCTAAACCAGCAAATTAACATAGAGAATCTAATTAAAAATTTTAAAATGAGACAAGTTAAATTTGCAAATTAAAGCCAAATCAAATACATTTTCTTCATAATAATCGATTGGGTTAGTAATCATATAATTAAATACAAATTATTTAGTAAATAATGAAAACTGGAAATATTTGAGCCTCTTGGCTTTGGCCAAAACTAACCAGTGACAAATTCAAAGCCTTAAATGTTTTGGGGTGCCTGAGTGGCTCAGTTGGTTAAGCAACTAACTCTTGATTTCAGCTCAGGTAATGATCTCTTGGTTTGTGAGACTGAACCCCATATCGGGCTCTGTGCTGACAGCATGGAGCCTGCTTAAGATTCTCTCTCTCCCTCTCTATCTATGCCCCTCCCCCACTCTCTCTCTCTCCCTCACTTTCTCTCTCTCTCTCTCAAAATAAATAAACATTTAAAAAGTTATTTAAAAATCCTTAAATGTTTTCATATTAAATTAAAGACAATTACTTATTCAACTGAAAAAAAAAAACACACCAAAAAACAAAGAAAGAACAGGATGGTGTCCAGAATCCATAAATCTATGTATGATTTTTTTGAGTATAGATGACACACAGTGTTACATTAATTTATACACAGGTGTACAACTCAGTGATTTGACAAACTTGCACATTATGCTATGTTCACCATGTGTAGCTGCCATCTGTCACATCACATCTCTATTAAAATGTCATTGCCTGTTTTCTTTATGCCGTGCCTTTTACTCCCATGATATATTCATTCCCCCTTCCCTGTTTTGCCCAACCCTGCATCTCTCTCCCCTCTGGCAACCATCAGTTCTCTGTATTTATAGATCTGATTCTGCTTTTTGTTGTTTCTTCTTCTTTTTTATTTTAGATTCCACTTTTGAGTATAATCATATGATATATGTCTTTCTCTGACATATTTCACTTAGCATAGAACACTCTATGGTCCATCCATATTGTCTCAAATGGCACAATCTCATCCTTATTTATGGCTTAGAAATATTCCATTTTCTATTGATGGACACAGATTGCTTCCATATCTTGGCTGTTGTAAATAATGTTGCAATAAACATAGGGGATAAGCATATGTCTTTTCAAACTAGTGTTTTCATTTTCTTTGGTAAAAGACTCAGTAGTGGAATTATTGGATCATTTTTAATTTTTTGAAGAAACTCCATATGGTTTTCCACAATGGATGCACGAGTTTGCATTCTCACCAACAGTGCACAAGGGTTCTTTTTTCTCCACATCCTCACCAACACTTGTTGTTTCTTGCCATTTTGGCTTTAGCCATTCTAATTGGTGTGAAGTAATAGCTCTTGTGGTTTTGATTTGCATTTCCCTGATGATTAGTGAGGTTGAGTATCCTTTCATGTGTCTGTTGGCCATCTGTATGTCCTCTTGGGAAAAACATTCAGGTCCTCTGCCCATTTTTTAATCAGTTGGTTTGTTTTTTAAGTATTAAGTTGTATAAATTCTTTAAATATTTTGGATATTAACCCCTTATTGAATATATCATTTGCAAATATCTTCTCCCATTCCATAGGTTGCCTTTTTGTTTTCTTGATGGTTTCCCTTACTGAGCAAACACTTTTTATTTTGATGCTGTTCCAATAGTTTATTTTTGCATTTGTTTTCCTTGCCTAAGGAGATACATCTAGAAAAATGTTACCATGGCTGATGTCAGAGAAATACTGCCTGGGGTTATGATCCTTCACTTCGTTATGTACATGTTGTTTGACTTTGGGAATTTCTCATAACATCTCCAACCCTTGGTTCCCTTTTCTGGAAAATAGGGGTAAATAATATCTATCTCATATATTGCTAGAAAGGTAAATTATTATTATAATTTTTTGTGGTTAATATTTGATTGATCTTTACTCTGTGTCAAGCATTGTTCCAAGTACTTTACTCATTTAATTCTTACAAGTATCCAATGTGATGAGACATAAAATAATTCCCATTTTACAGTTGAAGACAATATAGTCAAAAAATTTACAAAAATTATTCAGAATCACACTTGAAAGGGCCTTTTGAAAACTGGCTCCAATCCATTGTGGGTGCTCCATAAATGTTTATTTCTCCACCTTCTTCCATCTGCCTTTGCCTACTTTTGATCGTACAAAACAGGAAACATTTGCTCAACCTTCTAACCAACTCTGCCAAATATTGCCTATTTCTCTGCAGGAGAAATCCAAAGCTCCTACTTTTTAGGTGAAATCATACAGCATCATGGTGACAGAAAAGCCACATTTCAAAGAAAGAAAGACAAAATCAAGTTAAAGAAAAAAACAACCCACATACAAACACAGACATACACAATTCTATTTTCAATGAAGATACATGCTTGTTATCCTATTCCTAACATGTATATCATTTACACTTACAAACAAGAAGGCCCTATTATAAAGCAGAGTTGTATATACTTTCAGGAACTGAGATAGTGATCTCACCAATCTCTTCCATTGCTATGGTATTAGAGAGCTGTTTTCTGGATTTAACAAGGCCCTGGGGATGCCAGATGAAGAATATAATTAACTCTTTACCATAAAATACCTATGTTAAAAGACCCTGACAATAAGAGTGCCTGGTAGCAAATGGCATCCATTACTTCCTATGTACAAAGAATTGCCTGAGGATATGAAATAATAGGGTACATTCATCTTGTGAATATCTGTATGAGATGGAGGAAACAGTAATTGCAATTATCTCCACTTAAATACTAAAGTTGTTAAGCACTTTTAAAGCTAATGGCTTGCTTAAGACAAATTATAGTGGCATCTGAGTTGCCTAGTCAGTTAAGCATCTGAGTCTTGGCTTCAGTTCAGGTCATGATCTCACGGTTTGAGTTGGACCTCCACGTTGGGTTCTGTGCTGACAGCATGGAGTTTGCTTGGGGTTCTCTCTCTCTCCCTCTCTCCCTACTCTTCCCCAGCTCCAGCTCTCAAAAATAAATAAATAAACAAACAAACAAACAAACATTTAAAAAGAGAGAGAGATTATAAAGCAGAGATTAAATATAAAAACTTAGACCTTTATCTCTTTCTGTGGGACTAAATCAAAGATAGAGAATAGTTCTCTAGATGAAAGAGAATGTATTTTTTTTCTGATTTGAGACAATGTTAAAATTTTTAAAAAGCGTGAATTTTGAGGGGCCCCTGGGTGGCTCAGTCAGCTGGGCCTCCGACTTCGGCTCAGGTCACGATCTCGCGGTATGTGAGTTCGAGCCCCGCGTCGGGCTCTGTGCTGACTGCTCAGAGCCTGGAGCCTGTTTCGGATTCTGTGTCTCCCTCTCTCTCTGACCCTCCCCCATTCATGCTCTGTCTCTCTCTGTCTCAAAAATAAATAAATGTTAAAAAAAAAAAATTTTTTTTAAAAAGCGTGAATTTTGAGATTATGATGGTATAAATGGTGACCATATGATAACACTTTTAGAAATACATGCCTGACAGTGTGCTGCATTTTCTTTTTCTTTTTCTTTTCTTCCAAGTTTTTATTTAAATTGAAGTTAGTTAACCTATAGTGTACTATTGGTTTCAGGAGTAAAATTTGGAGATTCACCATTTACATAGAACACCCAGTAGCATGATGCATTTTCATACACATTATTTCATTTATGATATTTTTTCAAGTTTTTATTTAAATTCCAGTTAGTTTCATTTATGAGTTTATGACAATGACGTTAACACAATGACAATGATTCTATGAAATGGATGCTATCTGGTCAGATGAAGAATTCTATGCCCAAAAAAGTTCACTTGCCCAAAGCTACTTAGTTGGTAAGTTCTAGATTTTTCTAGCAGTGGCCTTTCCAGCAACAAAGCTGAGAGCTTTCACTGTTGGATGAGTTAATTTCCAGGATGTGAAATCTGGTTTTACCATTTAGAAGTTTTGTGTTATAGGGCAGGTTGCATAAACTCTGAAAATTTCCAATGATAATATCAATTTCAAAGCTATTATTAAGTCAGGTGGAGATATATAATATGAAAATTATAATGATTATAAACACTCATAAATATTAGTATTTTTCATGTATTATGCCTTTCATGTATTAGCCTTAATCCATGCTATCTTAGCCAACTAAATTTGATAACATAAACTAAGATCATTTATAGGATACAGTGTGTGGGAAAAGAACATAGGTTCATTTCTATGTAGACAGCAAACAAACAAAAGACAACAGTCAAAAGGCACATAATTGGATAATTTATTACAGACATAAACTGCCAAAAGTCATGTGAAAAATACAGAATATTGTTTGTATTACTTTTGAGATTTTATAAATAAGAAGCTTTTATAAATGTACGCTTTGAAGTTTGATAAAAGCAAAGCAGCATTTTAACTAGCAGTATCCTAACAGAATTTTTCAGCAATAGAGGAGTGTTGTGGTAAACATGTTCCTTTCTTGTTTCTACTGTTATGACCTAAAACATATAGTTGGGGGGCACTGGGTGGCTCAGTAGATTAAGCCTCCGACTTCATTCAGCTCAGGTCATGATCTCACTGCCTGTGAGTTCAAGCCCCACGTCAGGCTCTGTGCTGACAGCTGAGAGCCTGGAGCCTGCTTCAGATTCTGTGTCTCCCTCTCTCTCTCTCTGCCCCTCCCCTGCTCGACTCTGTCTCTCTCATAACTAAAATAAAAACATAAAAAAAAAATTTTTTTAAACATATAGTTGGTAACCAGAGAATATTCATTTTATTTAGAATTGGAGAATGTTAGGGGTGAAACAAACCAGAGTGACCATTTTGTGTATTTCCCATATTTTTTAGACAGGTAAAACCTGGCTCAGAAATAGGAGGTAAGTAACTCAGGTTTATACGGTTGGTTTGTGAAACAGTTCAAATGCCACACCTCAGATTCCCAATGCTGTGCTTTGAAAAGCCCCACAAATACAGCATTTCTATTGCTAAAATAGTTTAGTCTTTACACATTTAAAAAGGAGTTCATAAAATCTGTCCTGTTTAGGTGTGTTGAATATTGGGGCACCTGGGTGACTCAGTTGGTTAAGCGTCCAACTCTCGATTTCAGCTCAGGTCATGATCTCACGTTTGCTGAGTTCCACCCCATGTTGGGCTCCACATTGAGTGTGGAGCCAGCTTGGGATACTCTCTCTCTCTCCCTCTCTCTCTCCCTCTTTCCATCTCCTCTGTTTCCACTCTCCCTGTCTCAGAATAAATACCTTTTAAAAAAGAATCTGAATATCAAAATATTATCACTTTCTAGAGGAATAACGTATTGATTATTGTGATTTTAATATTAACTTTTTTGTGATTAAGACACATCATATCCTTAGGTACAATATTTCATTATTTTAACTCATTAATAGGCATGAAAGCCAATGTTTGGTTTAGGTTAACACAGACTAACATTGACTTTTATCAGTGTGAAGAATATTAAGTAGTTTCTGAGGACTTATAATTATCTTCCAGAGGAAGTTATATTTCAAGGGACATTTTGTTTACATCTATTTAATTTACTTGTTATTAATAATTATATTTGATTTAAAATTTTTTTTAAAAAGAGTATGCCTGGGTGGCTCAGTCAGTTAAACGTCTGACTTCAGCTCAGGTCATGATCTCAGGGCTCCTGGGTTTGAGCCCCGAGTCGGACCCTCTGCTGACAGCTCAGAGCCTGAAACCTGCTTGACATTTTGTGTCTCCTTCTCCCTCTGCCCCTCCCCCACTCACGCTCTGTCTCCCTCTCTCCCTCTCTCTCTCTCTCAAAAATAAACATTTAAAATTAATAATTACATTTGAATTATCTACAAAAACTTCATTAAACATTAGACAAAGTCAGCCATTATTCCAGTCTATTCTTTTGGTGTAGTTGACAGACCTCGTAAGAGACAATATGAACTTATTTCACTAGTAAACCCAGGTGGAATGAAAGTTTTATATCTAATGCTGAAACGTCTAAAGACATGTCTGTTTCAATTAAAACATCAACATTAAACTAACTTTTATATCAAATATTTTCCCAGACCATATGAACTTAAAAAAACATGTAGGTTAGTTTCTATCTTTCTGAGAGGTTTAGAAAACCAAATCCTTATAAGCACTTGTCTTCAACTAAATAGAACTCTTTCAGAAATTAGTTTTAGCAATACCATCCAGAGGTAGAAACATATCACATATTTACAACATATACGCGTGGACATACACCCAAACACACAGACATATAGACCTTATTTCTTTTTTATTCTCAAGTTACTTAATGTACAGTGTAGTCTTGGCTTTAGGAGTAGAACCCAGTGATTCATCTCTTACATAGGACACCCAGCGCTCATCCTGAAAAGTACCCTCCTTAATGCTGGTTCCCCATTTAACCCATCCATTACATTTTAAACACATAATAAGATGTATAACTTCAAAAGACAGAGAAAGAACCGACATTCTTCCAAGAAGCACTTTAATTTCTTAAGGCCAATGCTTTACAAGCCTTTAGAGATAAAAAGGGGAAGGTTTTTGTTTTGTTTTGTTTTGTTTTTTCCTGGGAAACAAGGTTTTTATCTGTGGCTACAGCCACAACTGGGCAGCAGGGCAGGTGGGAACACCCAGGCTGGTGAGTCCAGCCAAGCTGCCAAGTCGTCTCCCACCTTCAGCAAACAGAGCACAAAGGTGTTCAGGGGCCGGCTGAGGGCATTGGTGCAGCAGTAAAAGCAGCAACACTCAACCTCAAGTCAGGTACCTGGAGGGTCATGGAAGGTCCCTGCAGGATGAGGGAGGACTAGAAACCCGGGGCTGGGACTCAGAAGCCTTAGGAACAGGGAAAGTTTTCCAATGGTAAAGGAATAGGTGAATTCTGAATTGCCTGCACAGCTGACTTTTGTTTTGCAAAAGGATTTGTGAGTTAAGGATAGTTTTTCTCAATTCCTCGAAGAATTGGGTGGTAACTTAATTGACATTATGGATTGATTCATCTATCCAATTATATTATCTTCAATTTGCTTCTTTCCCTCTGCGTACATAGTTTTAATTTTAAATATTTCTGGCAATATTGAATAACCTCCATCAGGTGTCAGATGGGTCCCTAAAGAGAATGAAAAAAAATATTACTTTCTCAAAATCCAGAGTCACTTATAAAATAAGAAAAAAGCAAAGCAAAGCAAAGCAAAACAAAACCTTGCATGTAACAGGCAGGCAGAAAGCCAAGCACAGTTATGCAAAATGAGACCAGTGAGAAGGCCAAGGCTGTCCCTGGGACAGAAAGGTTCAAAAAGCAATGGGTTTGGATTTCGAAAGGAAGGGTCAATGTAACATTGCATTTTGCAATCTCTAGTGGGCACTACAGAGACTCGGGAGAACTGATTTTGGTAAGAATTTTTACCTTTGGTGGGCTTCTTCTGGTTTTTCAAAGATCCTCTCTATTGGCTCTGGTATTTGCCAGAGTTTTCCCTTAGTTGTTTCAAGGAATAAAGTAACCATTTACCTGAAAAATCTCTCAGTTTTGTCCTGTCTAGGAGAGGCCCATATAGGAGCCATCCTTTGGAGGCAGATCTAGGGGTGTCTGTAAGGCCATCCACTGAGATTTTTGTTTACAGTTATGTAGTCTCTTCAGGAGAAACAATTCAGACAGAGGATCACACTGGGGGAGCAGCAGGAGTTAAGTCAGTCATAGAATCTTTTGTTTCAGGCACTTCTTGCATCTTTAATTTATTGTTAGCCTTTTGTAATCTTTTAATGAAACTATTTTGAACTTTTTTAGCCTTGTGGAGGCTTCTGCTTGCCAATTAAAAGAGGTATTCAGTTCTGTTTGAGAACCCTTACTTTCAAGTGAGCTTCTTAAGTCATCTTATCTGATCGGAACGATCCACGTATGGCCACTTTACTTCCACATTGTCTTTAGTAACATTTTTCCATCTTGCTAGACATCTGGAACATTCTGGAACTATAGTTCTTAGACATAAAATAAGCAGGTAAGCCAGAAGGAAGCACACTCAATTCTCTATATACAGAGGATCCCATTTCTTTCAGCTAGGTTTTGGGTTTCTTGGAGCCAAACTAATACTTAAGAGGGACTTGTCAAGGGGTTGGGATTTAGTGAGGTGTTTTGCAGTGTGCCTTATTGCATGGAAACTTTCTTGAGGTTGGTTGGTGACCTAGTGTCAACCTAACTCATTCTGTGACAAATTTATCCTAACACAGAGTCTTTGAGTTAGGCAGTGAGTGCTCTAACAGCTCTTAAATGCTCAACCTATGCCCGCTAAGTTTTGCAGCTTTTTGGCCTTCAAGATCCATGCTACCAATAACTTTTATTTACATAAAACAAGACAAAAAAACATGTCCACCTTAATACACCTGCAGCAACCAAAAAATGTCATTCTGGACTGGTCAAGAGAAGGCCCCGTGCATACCACAAGCAAACCCCAACGTGGGCTTAACCAGCAGATGCCCTTCAGGAGACTTTGGACAGGAAATTGGGAAAGGATTCAACCAGCAAACTCCAATAAATAAGGGCCTTGGACTGGAACTGGGGAAGGGATTCCAACATGGACTTGTGGACTAAACCAAGGGCTAAGAACTGGTGTTCTGCTCTGTTAGAGCCTCCTGTCAGAAAGCCAGTTAGATCAGTAGCTTGAATATAAGAACAGAGCTAAAACCAAGACTTACCAGGAGCCCTCAGAAAGGACAAGAAAAACAGTGGACTCAAAGACTCAAAGGGCTTGTGGGGCATCATACCTATGTTTCTTTTTGCCCCCCAAATGCCATCAAAAGTTCACTCTGGATCCCATGGGGAGCCTGAGTGGCTCAGTCAGTTAAGCATCTGACTCTTGATTTCCGCTCATGTCGTGATCTCATGGTTCGTGGGTGTGAGCCCCACATCGGACTATGTGCTAACAGTGCATAGCCTGCTTTGGATTCTCTCCCTCTCTCTCTGTCTGCCCCTCCCCTGTTCATGTTCTGTCTCTTTCTCTCTCTCAAAATAAATAAATACACATGAAACAATTACAAAACTAAAACTAAACACTAAAAAATAAGAAGTTCACTTTGATCCCAATGCTACCACCAAATCGGTTAGGAAACAAAGTTCAAACGAGTAAATTTTAAGATCTAATTTGTTAAATGATTCATGAATTGGGCAGCATCCCATCTATAGCAAGTAGACAGGAGCTTTCTCATGTTGTTATGTGTGAGTTTTCTAAAAAGATTTATAGTTAAGGTAGGGCCTAGATAACACAGTAGGGAAAACATATTTAGGAGGAAAGAAATGGCCTCAGATTTAAACGTTTTGAATTTGTCAAACAGTCAAGACATTCAGAGAAATGTTCAGAATATATAAGTCTTTGTCAGCCTGGTGATGTTGACACTAATACATGTAAGTCACATATCGAGGGTGTTTACAGAGTAGATAAGAATGCTGACACTAGATTTGAAGTTATCACATTTAAGGTGTGACCACTCATTTATCTGTCCTTTATGTATGAATTCTAGTTATCATTTTTCTCTTACTACTTAATTCTTCATTCCTTATCACTTTACCATGTTCTATATTTCCTCATGGTACTTATCTCCATATAGTATGTCTATTCTTATTTTATCTAACTCCACATTGGCTCCATAAGAGTAGATATTTCATTGAGAATGTTCCTGTAGTATCCACAATATGTTGGATAGAACAATACAGACTATACTGTGGTAGGGTCCCCTCCCTAAGGAAAGAAAAAAAAAAAAAAAAAAACCTCAAGGCAACCTTGCTACTTGACAACGTCCCTCAAGACCTTGTAACATGAGATCACTTAATCAGACTACAAGTTTGTGTGTTTCCATATATGGGAGACAAAGAAGCAAAAAAGATATAAAAAAAAAAACTATACCACGTGGCATTCTGGGCTCAGTTCTTTGGGTACGAACCCAGCTGAGTGGTGCTGGCAGGAATAAAGTTGCTTCCCGGAAAGAAAAGCCTCAGTGTTAAGACGCTCTGTGCGAGAATCCTGCTCCATTACTTGGGGGCTCTCATCCAGGATTTGGAGATGGTGCGTTTCCACCTCCTTTGCCACTAGGGATACGAACCTCAGGGCGCCTGGAGAGGTGGTTCACCAGGCACCAGTGGACTGCTCGATCCGCAGGAGACTAGCCCTCCCAGCGCACGGAGGCCAGAACTCTGTGTGTGCCAATGGAACCCTTGAAGCCCAGGAACCAGTTCAGAGAATACCCGTCACACTGGTAGGAACCCGGGTTCATTTTGTCAGACCTGCCCCTAAGAGGCGGAAGGGGAGCCTGATCACCTCCCAGACTTGCCCTAGTAGTTCCACAAGGGAGGAGGAATGAAGCTGCAAATCTAAGGCTTTGGGTGTTGGGCGGCAGGTTGGAGTCACCATGTGACTGTGTATGGGGACTTGTGTCTCCTTCATTTCCTGTGTCAATGACTATGATAATTAGAGCCAACAGTCTCTGGTTAGTCTACCTCAGAACGGAGACTTTAAGAAATATTCCCAAGCAGCTGCTGAAACTCCTTTTGTTTTGGGGAAGTTCCCTGTCTTCTCCGGACTGACATGGACTGCCTAATTCTACTGGTGGGAAACAAAACAAAAGAAACCTGGAGTCTGCTCCTCTGTCTGAGTTGACAAGATTTAAAAGTAGGAATTCTCTTTCTCTGCCTTGTGCTGGCACCTTGTCTCTTCTGCCTTCCCTTCCCTCCCTCCTGCTTCTGCACCACCTGGGGGGAGGCCTACATAACTGGCTCCTCAATGCCTCAGGCACCATCAACTCCTCTTCCCACCCTAGATGTTGAGAAGTGAAGACCACCGAAGACAGATTTCCCCACTAACATTCCAGGTAAAAATTAACCATGGGGAACAAATTGTCTTAAGTGGACTCAAGTAAAGCATATTCAGTGTTTAAGTTAATTTAAGTTTGTTGATTTGAGATAGACAATGTTTAACAACATTAAAAAAAATTATTCTACCTAGATTTGCTGTAGGTCAAATAAGCTCATGTTATCTCTGTTCCAATTTGTTAACAAAAGGATGATTTAAAGTGATGGTTAATTTTGTCTGTCTCAAAGTTTTCATGGGTAATTGTTAAGATAGCTTTCAAAGTCTTTGGTAACCTAAAACTTTAAAGCTTTGCTTGCATGATAAATTGAGATTGAGTTTATTGGATACCTAATGAGATAAGAGGTGGAAGCACTAATTACCAGATGTAGGTTTGTGCTTCTGACTTGTTGCAGAAAAAAAAACTAAGGATATTCGGAACTATTGAAAAGCATGCTTTCTACTTAATGGATTCATAAGTTTGCCATCTAAAAAAAAGTTCTGATGTAACATAGAGTTCACAATTGGTCAGTACTTAGTTCACTGGTACCAAGGTTTCTAGAAGTTAAAATTCTGCTACATGTAGTTAAAACTGGTAAAAATAAGACAAGCAACTCTATGTAGACAAGTAAGAGATGTAAAAGAAAGATATAAAAAATGAAAATATATTTTTTTGAAGGTAAAAGAAAGTAATTTTGTCCTACATGAGACTGGCTATTTGGATAAAAATGGCTTGGGACAAAATCTAAATGCAAAGAAAAGTTGTAGAAGGCTCGTGAAGGAAAATCTTTAAAAAGAAATTTTATGTGTGGTCAGGATGGACTAAGGTTAAAATAAATGGATTTTAAAAGTACACAGGGTTAAGATTAAAATTCTTCCTTTGATCCAAAGAATGGGGAAATAATGGCAATACTCTTGGTGCCAGCCTCCAAATCCTCCACATTTGTGTTGTTTCTGTTTAGCAGAGGAATGGATGCCTCTGCCATATGAGGGATGGATAATATATAAAGGGCTTTTACTAAGATACATGGGAGCCATTTTACTAAACTTAGCCCACTGTATGCCAAAAATGGATATCCACATGGCTGAAGCATATTTATGTGGGCATTGTTGGAAAAGGCAGGGGAATGGACCTTGACTTTGGCTCTTTAAGCCCCTCCCTCAACGGCAATAATCGATATGTAAGTTATTGTTGGGCCATAATAGAATTAATGCACCCTATGACAACCAAGAAAATCTTGCTTGGTCACAGTCCATATGCCCAAGGTCCTACAGGCAGGAAATAGGGTGGGGGGTGGGGTGGGGCGGAAACCCTTTACATTACAAGGTTTAAGACAGATAAAAGGAGATCTAGGTAAACTTTCTGATTGGGTAAGTATATAAAGGCTTTTCAGAATATTACATATGTTTTTGAGTTGACCTGGAAAGATATAATGCTTTTGTTAAATCAGACTCTTAATGAGACAGATGGTTTGGGAAAAAAAAAAAAAGGAAATCTAAGACTTAGCCCTTAAATTATGCTAAATTAGCCACTATTTTACAAACATAAAATGCGAAGACCAATGGCCTTCCTACAGAGGTTGAGGGAGACTCTCATTAAATATATGGGAATCCCCCCGACACCCCTAAGGCTGAGATGATTTTAAAGGACAAATTTGTCACTCAATCAGCCCTAGATATTCAGAGAAAATGCAAAAATTAGCTGTTGGCCTTGAAGGGACCCTGAAGGAGCTCTTACGAGCTGCCAATTGGGCATATTACAAACAAAACAGAAAAGGAAACTTTAAAAAAAAAAAGAAAAGAAAAGAAATATGAAGACTTAGTTGTGGCCTTACATACTATGTCAGACTGAACTTCCCGAGGTCCTGGCACCAAGTGCCGTTTATACGGCCTTTCAGAACACTAAAATGGGAACATCCTCAGAGGGGACAACCAAAATGAAAACCCCATAAGCCATGCCCCTTGTATGGAAACAATCACTGGAGATCTGAGTGCCCTCAGGGACCTCTATCTATGAAGGCTCAGATAACCAATGTTCCTGGAATGAACTAACCGGGTCCTGGAGCTCTTCACGGTGGCTCCCCTAAACCAACTGTCTATCAGAAACCCAGAACATTGGGTAACTCTGAATATAGAAGGAAAACTGATTGATTTCCTTCTTGACACCAAAGCTGCCTCTTCTGTCCTCCTTTCCACTCCAGGCCAGCTATCCAAAGGCAGCATGATAATTAGAGGCATCTTTGAAAAACTTCTAACTAAATTTTTCTCTCAGCCCTGGGATGTATATGGGGAAACCTAATTTTTTCTCATTCTTTACTGATAATGCCAGAGAGCCTCACTCCCTTGCTAGAAAGGGACATTATAACTAAATCATAGACTATGTGCTACTAACTCCAGGACAGATAAACAATTATGTGAATTTTTGAAAATTACTGGATATTGTAGGCTGTAGATCCCAGGGTTCAAAAAAATGGTTTCCTGCTATATCAGTTATTAAAGGGGACTCAATCCTACTAGTCTCCTCCACAAAAATAAACTGGGGTCTGACTTCCAGACACTGTCTCCAGCCCTTGGAGTGGTTACAAACAGAGCAGGGCAATTACTATTACCAAGCTCACAGAGCTGAAAGATTATTAAAACACAGCATCAGGACTTTCATTTCGGGAGGGACAAAACTTATCAAATGGCCCAAAGAATGTTTACGAAAAGAAAAATTGTCAAGGACAGTTCTGCAAGTACTATCAGGCTGTAAAGTATGTCTTAAAAACAAACTCTCAACCACAAACTTGCTTTCCCAGAAAATCAAGGAACTGGAGACTATCCAGTAAAGACTAACAATTAGGTTTCACTCATCTGCCAAAGTAAAAAAAAAAAAAAAAAAAAAATTTCCAACATCTGTTTGTGCGGGTTAATGTTTTTACTAACTGGGTAAAGGCCTTCCCCTACAAGACAGAAAAGGCACATAAAGTAATAAAAATTCTGCTTTATAAAATAATACCCAGGTTTAGCTTATCTAAAAATTTACAAATTAATAATGGTAAATGGCTGCCTTGACTCTTTCTCTAGTAGAACTCCTGGCTTTTAAAGAAGTTTTACACATCAAAATAAAGCAGACTGTCTGCTTATACTCAGCAAAACTCTTAATAACACCTGATAAGCATTAGATGCCTTAAATTTTTTTAAATTAAGTTAGGGCCAAACTCTTAGAAATAGAGCCACCATTGATTACTTACTGCCACCACTTCTCCATCACCTGGGTTAAGAGATTGATTCCCTGTCATATGTTGTTTACAAAGTCAGGGTCTCTCCTAGATTATTTGACAGGTGTGGGAACTGGGGACATTATCTTAAGATGCCATTTTGTAGGTCAGTATAATCTTTACTGTGTGTTTTTCTCGTTATGTCTACTAATGTTTATGCCACCTCATGCCTGTCAGCCTTCCTGTAAAACCATGCTGTGGGCCACTCAACCGACCCTTGAGTAGACTCTAACTGCTGAACCCCTACACCATCCCTTATCAGCTTGAAGAAGCCAGAGCAGTCATCATCCCTATTTTCTAACAGCAGTTACAGGCCCTATTCCAGGGAAGAAATAAATAGGGAAAGGGTTAACATTAGGCAGGGAGAGATAAGGGACGTTCAGGAGGCAGACTGCAGCTACAAATGGGAGGCGAAGAACCAGATGGGGTTTTCCCCTTATAAAATCCCTTATAGGCACCCTCTCCCCATTATCCAGTGCATACGGAGGGATCTAAATGAGGTAGACAATCTAACCCAATCTAAGGCAACAGTTGCGAGCCCTTGGCTGTACCCTAACCACCTTACTCCACTGGGTCAGGGAGCGATTACCTGTGAATCTGACCACAGACGCTCACCCCTTTAAACCGGGAGATGCAATATAGATAAAGAAATAAACTGTCCACCCCCTAAAAGCTCCCTGGAGGGTCCTGTTCACTGTCATTTTGTCCACCCTTACTGCAGTAAGGTAGGCAAAGTGGGTCTCTGCATTCACTACAGCAGAGTGAAGCCAGCATCTCGAAACTGGGAGTGCATTCCTGATCCATCAATGCCATGCAAGCTGACCATACAGAAGAAGCAATCTGCAACTCCAGAGGCTCTGGGAGACTGCAGCCCTGCTTTAGTCACTCTGGAAGCTGACTAATCTACACATGGCAGAAGCTTGAGGAATTGACAGTCCAGTGGAACAAAAGACTGTCCTTATTTTCTATATGTTTCCTTACTGTGATGCACTGTCACACCTAGTTTCTTTATTATGATTCTTGCTCTGTTCTTTGCCATAGGATCAGCAGAGGCTGACCCGGTCTGGCTAAAAATGTGATGAGAGATTTCCGTGAACACTCACCTTCCTTTTGTGGATAGGATACTTTGTTGGTTGGACCAACATGGGAAAACAATGGCCATAAGAGACTAGAAAAGTAGATCCCCACAAACCTTAGAGTAAAACAAAATACCCCAGTCCTACTGTCGGGGTTTGGCTTCTTAAAAGCTCAATTATTGGGGAAAAAAACTGTCTTGCCTAGTGGGGAAAAAGTTCATCATTGTCTCTGTTCAATACTTAACATGCCTAAGCCAAAGCTTTTATAAGTCAACTGCCCGAAAAACCCAATAGTGGGAGATCCCAGATCACCTTGAGCCAGATTCCCCAACCTTTGTCTAACTTCTCTCATCTCTGAGAGACCTGGGACAATGTCAACACAGCTATCAAATGGCAGGCCCCAGGGGGACTATACTAGATATGTGGGAGGACAGTGTATATAAACCTCTAAACCAAGATGATGCCCTTTGACCCTAAATAGAGGGGTCTGAGCACCAAAGGGGGGACTGTGGTAGGGTCCCCTCCCTAAGGAAAGGAAAAAAAATCCTCAAGGCAACCTTGTTACCTGACAACATCCCTCACGACCTTGTAACATGAGATCACTTAATCAGACTACAAGTTTGTGTGTTACCATATATGGGAGACAAAAAAGTAAAAAATACACAAAAAACTATGCCACCTAGCATTCTGGGCTCAGTTCTTTGGGTATGGAACCCAACTGAGTGGTGCTGGCAGGAATAAAGTTGCTTCCTGGAAAGAAAACCCTGGGTGTCATGACTCTCTGTATGAGATTCCTGCTAAAATACTATAGGAAAACAACAACAACCATAACAAAACAAAACAAAACAAAAACCCACAACACTAAAATATCAATGGCTTAACATAATGAAGAATTATTTTTTTCCTGTCATGGTCTAAAGAAAGGTGGGAAGGTCACCTCAATCATGGCAGGACTAGGCATCTGAACACACAGACTAGAAAGGCTCCTTGGCCATGGAAGAAAGGACTGGAGAGTCAAGGAAAAGTTTTACATCACCCACAGCCCAGTAACCAAAACTTAGTCACATCTTCCCAATCTAACTTCAAGGGAGACTAAAAAATACTCTCTGTGCTTGGAAAGAGGTAAAAGTATTGTGAACACATAGCATTTTCTCTGCCCTGGCCCTTGACTATAAATAGTACCAAAGGTACCCAGTACTTCCCAGCAGATACTATTTTTTTAAAAATCAGAATTTGTTATTTAGCAACAGAGGAGGGTGGACAATGACTAACTATGAACTTTTAAAACTTTACATTTCTTATTCTTTCTTTTCATGGGCAGATATCCACAAAAATTTGCAAATAATGACAGGAAATATAGTAGTACCAATACCATCAAATCATAACCCAGTGCTGTCATAAATTTACTTTTGAGGTATAGCAAACACAAGAATCAACTTAATACTATCTATTGTATTGGAACTTTAGGGTATTTATAAATCCTAAGACTTTTGGTAAAAGCAAAATAATAATAAAAAAATAATAATGTTTACTTACTCTTAACACAGAGCCCACTTTGGATCCTCTGTCCCCCTCCCCAGCTCTCACTCTCTTTCTTTCTCTCAAAGATTAGCATTTAAAATAATAATAATAATATTTAAATATATACTCCTCCCCCATGATGCTCAGGAACATCTCAGAACCACTAACACATTACCATCCTTTCAAACTAGGTCAGAACTATTGTTAACTCTGTGCATAATGGTGGGTCAGTGGATTCTCCTATTCTGGTGGAGAACAGACAGAAACGCAGTTATATCCCAGACACAATCACGCAGAAAAAATACTGAAGTCTCTAGTTTCTTACAACATAATTTGGCAAAGTATTTACACACTCCAACCTCATTAACACTCTAGCCTTCTCTCTCCCATTTTAGGGTCTTTGCACGACGTGCTCTTTCCTGGTTGGAAAGTTCTCTTCTCAAAATTAACACTTGCTCCTTTCTCAGGGGAAACATTTCTAAGCAGCTTGATTCTGTCAGTTTCCCTCTATTTATGGAATATATCTCTGCTTCATAGCACTTACCATCAACGAAAATTTCAATTTATTGGTATGATTGTTTGATCAGTATCTTTCTTTCCCACTCTCTTCGAAGCACCATGAAGATAGCTGAAAGTTTTTATAGTAGTTAGATTCTCCAGTGCAGTGTGTCCCAGATATTAAACAATAATATCCAATTGATACTTTTGAATTAATTAATTAATTTTGCTCTCTCAACATTGTCCTTTATGTTAGTATGTACAAGGGTAGTGAAAATCAAAATAAAACAAGTAACAAAAT
Organism: Panthera onca; assembly: GCF_046562875.1. NCBI lineage: Eukaryota > Metazoa > Chordata > Mammalia > Carnivora > Felidae > Panthera > Panthera onca. The sequence goes on along the minus strand of NC_138342.1, from coordinate 56,171,682 downwards.
AATAACACCTTGTTCTAGAAATCAAACAAAAACCTGGTAGCTAGCCAAGCAAGAACTTGTACACTTTGTCCTTTGTTACACTTTGACAGAGTGGAGAACATAGCTGGGATTACTCTGGGTAGTATGGACATTTTAACAATATTAACTTTTACAATCCATGAACACAAAATATCTTTCCATTTATTTGTGTCTTCTTAAATTTATTTCATTAATGTCTAATAGTTTTCAGTGTACAGTTCTTTTACTCTTCGGTTAAATTTATTCCTAGATATTTTATTATTTTTGATGCAATTATAAACGGATTGTCTTCTTAATTTGTTTTTGATAGTTTGTTAGCATATAGAAACACAAAAGTGTTTTATATATTGACTTTGTACTCTATAACTTTATAATCTTTTAAAATAAAAAGTATTTGCATGAGGCAGGGTAGGGGTGGAGTGAGGAGGATTTGAAAAGGAAAAAAAGATAAGAAATTGCACATGAGAAAAGGAACAGGTTTAATTATATCCTTTGACTCAGGGTCCGGAGACTTCTGATTTTAATTCTTGAAGAGAAGTTCAGCAGCTGCCCGAGGGCTCAGGAAGCCTGATAAACCCACGCTTGTTACATAGTCTCTGTTTTTCTAGCACTTTAAACAAAGAAAAATAACCCCTTAGGCTCATGCTAAATTGGGGAAACAACAATGTGTTTCAGAGTAGTGCTTAGGATATATTTCAAGCTCTTCCACTTATATATGATAGCTAAAGAGAGATAAAAGTACTTTTATTAGAACCATGCTGAGAATATAAAACTATACATGATGTCACTGGTGTTACAAAGTGCATTGGAGCGATGTATCTCCAGTGCTACACCTACCCCAAGCTTGTTTCTTTCACCCAGTCTTTTGTTGTCATTCCCTTCTTCTTCCCCGCCCTCCCTCTATACATACTTTCATTCTTGTGGTCTGTTAAATATAATTTAGATGGAATCATTTGCCAGTCTCATCTAGTAATTTAAAGGAGGGAAGTACTACCTAAGGCCACTCTTCAGTTTCTAGTTTACAGCCTGGGTGGCTCAGTCAATTAAGCATCGGACTCTTGATTTCAGTTCAGGTCAGAGTCTCGTGGTTGGTGTGGTTACTCTCCCTTTACTCCAAAGCCCAGTACTTTTACTATCTATCCCACAGATCTCGGCCTCAATTGTCCAATGGACATGTTGATGGTATTTAATGTATAAACAGCACATATGAGATACATAGTGTAAGACCTATGAGTTTTTATAATACTTTGTTTCTTCCACTGATTCATAAGGCACAGTAATGTGATCTAAAGCTGCTGGATCTATAGTAATGAAATACTAATTTATTTAATAAAATATCAATTTATTTTACTTTGATTACCGCTATTAAAACAAATACTTCTTAACATGCTCCTTTTTGTTTAAAATCTAGTTTCTGAAAAATGGACAAGGAGCTGGATGTCTTCAGGAGGGAGTTAGTGGATGTTCAGGGTGTCCCCCTCTTCTGGAGCATTGCTGAGGAGTGGTCCCAGGTGGAGTCATTTGAGGCCAGACCAGATGACCTTCTGATCGCAACCTACCCCAAATCCGGTAAGATCTTTTTATTTGTTTGTACTCACTGATTGGTTATCGATCTGTATGTGTAAGGCCACTGATCTCATCACTAGTGAAGGGAACACAGCAGCAGTTGCTGGGACAGTTTTGTCTGAAATCAGAGAATACTCACTTTCGATTCTAAAAGATCTGCCACTGAGTAGGGGCTAATCTGAGGGAAAATTAATGCCATTGTCTTAGTTTCCTTTTTAAATCCAAACAAAAATGATGAAAACTGCATATCTAGAATGATTTAGGTACATTAGATTATTTACATATTTATATTCCTTCTATGCATTTTAATGTTTATATTATTCATTGTAGTATTTTAAACATATTTGGTAAAATATTTTATTATTTTAAACACTTTATTATTATTTTAAACACATTTAGAAATGTTTTGCTATAATGTTAAACAGCTGCTGACCTCAGCGTTAAAAGCTGCTGACCTTCTCTGATCTCAGAAAAAAGAACTTAAGATGACTCAATAAGAATCACTAATTTTTATTTCTCCAGATGTTTTTATGACAGTCTTCCAATTCATCCAGTGATAGATATACAGAGAAATATCAGAGAATGAGTTTTTATTGCCTTTTATCCACTTAATTTACTTGAGCCCATAATCAATCAAGTGTTCCAATTGCTAAATTCTCTAATGTCAACTTTCCTTTATATTTCTGCTCCATTTCTTTTTTTTTTATATAACGTTATCTATTTATTTTTTTGTGAGGAAGGAGCAGAGAGAGAATCCCAAGCAGGCTCTTTGCTGATGTCAGCACAGAGTCTGACACAGGGCTTGAACCCACAAACTGTGAGATCATGACCTAAGCCCAAATCAAGAGTTGGTTGCTTAACCAACTCAGGGTGACTGAGCCACCCTGGCACCCCTTTCTGCTTCATTTCTGAAAGGAATTGAGAAAGAGAAGTTTTTAATAATTACATTGACTACTAATTCTCTTTTTATTTTATAAATGTTGAAATTACTTCATAGGCCTATGTAAAAAAGCCTGGGAGGAAACACCTGAGTTTTTGGAGATTCTAATGCCAAAATTATAAACACTGCATGAGAACAAGGAGCTCTTATCAGAAAACAAACAAATGTACAATACAGACCTTTGTAGGAATAGAAAACAAGCCTATTTTGGCAAAAGCTAGTTTTTTCTTTCTTCTTACTACTTACATTGCTCTCTAAGCAATTTAGCAGACCCAAATTGTTTGGAAAGAAAACTACTTTGCATTTCCTGGTTGAGGCGCAAGTTTAGAAAAGGTAGGGCAATTACTAAAAATGTACATGATCTTTTGTTTTTGCTATTTAAAAAAATATATTCACAAGCAGAAAACCATTCGGATGATCTTTGGAAAGCACCATTATACAGTGCTTCATTTGTGAAAGTGCTTTTTGAAGCTGGATTTCTTTTGACGTAGTGAAAGCTAGGTGGCTAGCTGGCTACATGTAAAGTAATTGAATACTCTGTGGTCACGTTTTGTCTTTGATTTTTTTTCCCTTTACAAGCTGTTGAAAATGTGTCTTAATGTTATTAATATATCAGTTCCCTGTAAATTTTGAGAAGCCGAGCTAACTTATTCCTTACATGAGGCAAATCATGTGCTTTAAAAAAAATATATGGAAAATAAACATTTCCAATTTTAAGCATAGCAAAAATGGTACTTTCCATCAGATCTCAATGGCCACAGTTTGAATCATCCATTGACAGGAAATAAAATGTGTTATATTTTGGAATTCAGGTCTCTTCTTCCCCATGAATCTTTGCTTAAGCCTAACCCAGATCAGGCAACAAAATTTTCAAGGATAGTATTAATTTGACTCACATTTTTCTTAACACTGTAATTGTCTATGTTAGAAGGATGAGAGAGATAGTCTCATACCCATGATTCAGGGACAAGAAGCAGAAAGAATTGTCTATAAGAAAGAACTAAAAAGGAGGCCGAAAGTACTCTCAATTATGGAACCAACCCAAAGGTGCATCCTTGTGCTGTGGTAGGGTCCCCTCCCTAAGGAAAGAAAAAACAAAACAAAAAAACCTGAAGGCAACCTGGCTATAGGAGTACATGACAAGAATCCCTCCTGACCTTGTAACAGGAGACCACTTAATCAGACTGCATGTTAGTGTGTTACCATATATGGCAGACAAAGAAGTAAAAAATATACAAAAAACTACACCACGTGGCGTTTGGGGGCTGTTCTTCGTGTAAGAACCCAACTGAGCCATTCAGGCACTAATAAAGTTGCTTCCTGGAAAGAAAAGCCTCAGCGTCAAGACTCTCTGTGCAAGAACCCTGCTACATTTCTTGGGGGCTCTCATCTGGGATTCGGAGAGGGTGCATTTCCACCTCCCTTGCTGCCCAGGATGCTAATCTTGGAGCGCCAGGAGAGGTGAGCTCGCCTGGCATCAGCGAGCACCTCGATCCACAGGAGATTAACCTAGCCGCGCTCCAGGGCGAGGACCCCGTGTGAGCACAACTGAACCCGTGAGGTCCAGGAACCAGTTGGGGGAACTCCACCCATCAGACTGGTAAGAACCTGGGGTTCATTTTGGCAGACCTGCCCCTAAGAGGCAGAAAGGGAGCCTGATCACCTCCCAGACTTGCCCTAGTAGTTCCGCAAGGGAGGAGGAATGAAGCTCCAACTCTAAGGCTTTGGGTGCTGGGGCGGCAGGTTGGAGTCACCATGTGACTATGTATGGGGACTTGTGTCTCCTTCGTTTCCTGGGTCAATGACTATGATAATTAGAGCCAACAGTCTCTGGTTATTCTACTTAGAACGGGGACTTTAAGAAATATTCCCAGGCAGCTGCCAAAACTCCTTTGTTTTGGGGAAATTCCCTGTCTTCTCGTACTGACATTGACTGCCTAATTCCACTGGTGGAAAACAAAAGAAACCTGGAGGCTGCTCCCTTGTCTGAGCTGACAAGATTTAAATCTAGGAATTTTCTTTTTCTGCCTTCTGCTAGCCCCTCACCTCTTCTGCCTTCCCACCACATCCCCCTCCTGTTTCTGTACCATCTGGGGGGCAGCCTGCATTACTGGTTACTACTTAGTTTTTACTGGTGAATAAGGCTTCTAAGAGTTAAAATTCTACTAAATGTAGTTAAGGCTGATGAAAATAAGGAAGACATCTCTGTATGTAAAAGAATAGATGTATAAAAATATATAAAGAATAAAAATACATTTTTTGTTGAAGGTAAAAAAAAAGTAATTTTGTTAAATGAGACTGGTGGTTTGGAAAGAAAAGGGCTTAGGTCAAAATCTAAAAGCAAAGGACAGTTGTAAAAGGTTTGTGAAGAAAAAATCTTAAAAAGTTTTTGTTTTTTGGTCGGGAGGTCTAAGGTTAAACCTTTAAATGATGATAAATTAGCCACTATCTTACAGACACAAAATAAAACCCTGGTGGCCTTCCTGGAAGGGTTAAGGGAGGCTCTAACACCGCGGAGACTGAGACGTTTCTAAAAGACAAATTTGTCACTAGATTGGCCCCAGATATTCGGAGAAAACTGCAGAAACTGACTGTTGATCAGGAAGGCACCCTGGAGGAGCTCTTATGAGCTGCCAATTGGGCATATTACAACCAAGATCAAGAGGAGAATAAAAAAACAGAAAAGGAGGCTTAAAACAAAACAGAACAGAAAACACCAATCCCAGGCCTTAGTTGTGGCCTTACATACTATGTAAGACTGAACTTCCCGAGGTCCTGGCACCAAGTGCTATTTATATGGCTGTTCAGAGCACTGAAAATGAGAATGTTCTCAGAGGGGACAATCAAAACGAAAAGCCCATAAGCCATGCCCCTTATGTGGGACAATCACTGGAGATCTGAATGCTCTCGGGGACCTCTATCTATGAGGGCTCACATAACCAATGTCCCTGGAAGGGACTGATGGGGCCTGGGGCTCTTCATGGTGGCTCCCCTAAACCAACTGTCTATCAGAAACCCAGAATGTTGGGTAACTCTGAATATAGAAGGAAAACTAGTCGATTTCCTTCTTTTTTTTTTTTTTTTTTTAATTTTTTTTTTTTCAACATTTTTTATTCATTTTTGGGACAGAGAGAGACAGAGCATGAACGGGGGAGGGGCAGAGAGAGAGGGAGACACAGAATCGGAAACAGGCTCCAGGCTCCGAGCCATCAGCCCAGAGCCCGATGCGGGGCTCGAACTCACAGACCGCGAGATCGTGACCTGGCTGAAGTCGGACGCTTAACCGACTGCGCCACCCAGGTGCCCCTCGATTTCCTTCTTGACACCAAAGCTACCTCTTCTGTCCTCCTTTCCACTCCAGGCCCACTATCCAAATGCACCATGATGATTAGAGGCATCTCCAGAAAACATAACTAAAATTTTCTCTCAGCCTCTGGGATACATATGGGGAAAACTAATTTTTTTTTCATTCTTTCTTGATAACACCAGAGAACCTTACTCCCTTGCTTGGAACTCCCTTGCTGAAGTTTATAACTAAACTACAGACTATAGTGTACTAACTTCAGAACACATAAACAGTTATGTGAGTTTTGGGGAATTACTGGATATTGTAGGCTATAGACACCAGGGGACAGGAAAATAGGTTGCATGCTATATCAATTATTAAAGGAGACTCAACCCTACCGACTCTCCCAAGAAAATAAAATGGGGTCTGAATCATAGACACTGTCTCCAGCCCTTGGAATGGTTACAAACAGAGCAGGGCAGCTCACAGAGCTAAAAGATCATTAAAACACAGCACCAGGCCTTTCAGTGAGGGAGGGACTTATCAAAAGGCCCAAAGGATATTTGCTGGAAAAAATTTGTAAAGGACAGTTTACCAAGTAGTATCAGCCTGTGAAGTATGTCTTACAAACAATCCTCTCAACCACAAACTTGCTCTCCCAGGCAATCAAGGAACTGGAGGCTATCCACAAAACACTGACAATTAGGTTTCACTCATTGCCAAGGTCAAAGGAATTCCTACATCTGTTGGTAAGGGTTCATATTTTTACTAACTGGGTAAAGGCCTTCCCCTGCAGGAGAAAAAAGGCACAAAAAGTAATAAAAATTCTGCTTTGTAAATAATACCCAGGTTTGGCTTACCTAAACATTTGTAAATTAATAATGGTAAATGGTGGCCTTGACTCTTTCTCTAGTAGAACTTCTGGATCTTGGAAAAGTTTTACACCTTAAAGTAAAGCAAACTGTCTGCTTATACGTGGCAAAACTCTAAATAACACCTCACAAGCATTAGATGCTTTAAAAAAATATTTTTAGTAAATTAGGACCAAACTCTTGGAAATAGATCCACCATTGATCACTTACTGCTCCTGCTTTTCCATCACCTGGGTTATAAGATATTCCCTGACATAAATTGTTTACAAAGTCAGGGTCTCTCCTACATTGTTTGACAGGTTTTGGAACTGGGGACATTATCTTAAGATGTCATTTTGTAGGTCAGTATAATCTTTACTGTGTGTTTTTCTCGTTATGTCTACTAATGTTTATGCCACCTCATGCCTGCCATCCTTCCTGTAGAACTATACTGTGGGCCAATCGGCTGACCCTTGGGTAGACTCTAACTGCTGAACCCCTAAACCATCCCTTATCATCTTGAAGAAGCCAGAGCAGTCATCATCCTTATTTTCTAACACCAGTTACAGGCCCTATTCCAGGGAAGAAATAAATAGGGAAAGGGTTAACATTAGGCAGGGAGAGATAAGGGACGTTCAGGAGGCAGACTGCAGCTACAAATGGGAGGCTGAAGAACCAGATGGGGTTTTCCCCTTATAAAATCCCTTATGGGCACCCTCTCCCCATTATCCAGTGCATACGGAGGGATCTAAATGAGGTAGACAATCTAACCCAATCTAAGGCAACAGTTGCGAGCCCTTGGCTGTACCCTAACCACCTTACTCCACTGGGTCAGGGAGCGATTACCTGTGAATCTGACCACAGACGCTCACCCCTTTAAACCGGGAGATGCAATATAGATAAAGAAATTAACTGTCCACCCCCTAAAAGCTCCCTGGAGGGTCCCGTTCATTGTCATTTTGTCCACCCCTACTTTAGTAAAGGTGGCCAAAGTGGGTCTCTGCATTCACTACAGCAGAGTGAAGCCAGCATCTCCTGGGAGCTGATCCATCAATGCCATGCAAGCTGACCATACGGAAGAAGCAATCTGCAACTCCAGAGGCTCTGGGAGACTGCAGCCCTGCTTTAGTCACTCTGGAAGCTGACTAATCTACACATGGCAGAAGCTTGAGGAATTGACAGTCCAGTGGAACAAAAGAGTGTCCTTATTTTCTATATCTGTTTCCTTACTCTGATGCACTGTCATGCTTTCTCACTATTATTGTGATTCTTGCTCTACTCTGTGCTGTAGGATCAGCTGAGTCTGGTCTGGCCGGCTGGAAATGTGGTGAGAGGTTTCTGTTAGCACTCACCTTCCTTTTGTGCTTAAGATACTTTGTTGGTACCAACATGGGAAAACAATGGCCATAAGAGACTAGAAAAGTAGATCCCCACAAACCTTAGAGTAAAACAAAATACCCCAGTCCTACTGTCGGGGTTTGGCTCCTCAAAAGCTCAATTATTGGGAAAAAAAAACTGTCTTGCTTAGTGGGGAAAAAGTTCATCGTCATCTCTGTTCAATACTTCACATGCCTAGGCCAAAGCTTTTATAACTCAACTGCCTGAAAAACCCAATAGTGGGGAGCCCCAGATCACCTTGAGCCAGATCCCCACCCCTTGTCTAACTTCTCTTATCTCTGAGAGACCTGGGACAATGTCATGCAGCCATCAAATGGTGGGCCCCAGGTGGATTATACTAGATATGTGGAAGGACAGCCTATATATAGTACTTCCCTCAATCTGGGCATGGTCATATGTGCTGGAAACTATTCATCCATCTTTCTTCCTGCTCCCACTTGCCAGAGGGAAACATTTGGGGGTCAAAGTGTATGGGGACAGGGCGACTCAAATGAAATGGTGTGCCTTACAAATAGGCGATTAAAAATATAATAAATGCCTCCCGAGCAATAATCCACTATTATGGCCGTGCCACTAGGGAGAGGATGTGTCCTGGGGCTACTGCCCTCCCATTTACATGCCAAACCGCATAATCAGACTACAAGCAGTTATAAAAATTATAACCAGTAAAACTCCCAGAGCTCTTAACTTACTAGCCAAGCAGCAAACCAAAATGTGCAGTGATATCTATCAAATATTGCTCGGACTTAAATTACCTGCTTGCTTCTGAGGGAGGTGTTTGTAAAAAGTTTGACCTGCTGCCTACAGACAGATAAGGAGGAAAAAGTCATAGAGGAGATCACAAATCAAATGAGAAGGATGGCTCATGTCCCCATCCAGACCCAGAACAGTTAAAATTCCAGGGAGTTATTTGGAGGATGGTTTTCAACTTCCAGGGATTCAAAACTCTCATAAAAATTATCGTCCTAATTCTGGGAAGTTGCTTACTCCTACCTTGCTTAACTCCTCTGGTTGTACAGTTTGTCTCCCGTCTCACTGAGGCCACGATTTTAAAAAAGACGGCCACTCATGTAATGATGTTACGGAAATATAAACCTCTAAACCAAGGTGATGCTCTTTGACCCAAAATAGAGGGATCTGAGCATCAAAGGGGGGAATGTGGTAGGGGTGGTAGGGTTCCCTACCTAAGGAAAGAAAGAAAAAAAAAAACAAAAAACTGAAGACAACCTGACTATACACGTAGGTGACAACATCGCTCACAACCTTGTAGCATGAGATCACTTCATCAGACTGTATGTTAGTGTGTTACCATATATGGGAGACAAAGAAGCAAAAAATATACAAAACACTACACCACGTGGCATTTGGGGGCTCAGTTCTTTGGGTACAAACCCAACTGAGCCATGCGGGCACGAATAAAGTTGCTTCCTGGAAAGAAATGCCTCGGTGTCACGATTCTCTGTCTGAGAATCCTGCTACAGCGCAGGTCAAACTTCCAATGTCTATGCAGTGCATAGATCATTTAATGTAATTTTTAGTTTCTAACCATGATTATTCAATTTAAAGACTATCATTTATTGCACATTTGGTAAAGAGGAAAGGGATGAGAACAGTTAAGAAGATATTTTTCTCCAAACTTATATTTACTTTCTAAAAAAATGTATTTATTTTAAGAGAGAGCATGTGTGCATGAGCAGGGGAGGGACAAAGAGAGACAGAGAGAGAGAGAGAGAGAGAGAGAGGGAGAATCTCAAGCAGGCTCCAGGCTGTCAATGCAGAGCTTGATCCAGTGCTTGATCTCATGAACCATGAGATCATGACCTGAGCCAAAATTAAGAATCCAACGCTTAACTGACTGAGCTACGCAGGTGCTCCGTATTTGCTTTTTTAGCACAGCCTCAAGAAACTGATCATTGAATGCTTTAGATGATTAAATATCCTTACATACAGACTTGTGATAATTTTACCTTCCTATAAATGCATCATAAGTTGAAAATGTATTTTAAACCCCTAAACCACTAAACATCATAGCTTACCCTAGCCTACATTAAATGTGCTCAGAACACTTACAAAGCCCGCAACTGGACAAAATCATCCAACACAAGACCTACTTTGTAATAAAGTGCTGAATTTCTCATGTAATCTATTGAGTACTGTACCGGAAGTGAAAAATGGAATGGTTGCCTAGGTACAGACTGGTTGTAAGGGAATCTGTTTTTTACCCCCATTCAGACTGGGAGTTGAAGCTGCACTGTCCAGCATCTGGACAGTATCTGTAGATATCTGAGAGCATCGTATTGCTGACCACTAGACCAGGAGATCAAAATTTTAAATTCAATGTTGGGTTTCTACTGAATGCCTCTGAGTTTCACACCATCATAAACTAAAAAAAAAAAAAAAATCATAAGTCAAACCATGATAAGTAGGGGACCATCTGTAGTCTCATAAAGATCTGAGTGACTCGATCTACTCTGCTCAGTGAAGATGTATTGTCTTCTATTTATGAGTAGCACACTAGTCACCACAGACACAATTCACAAAGTTCTCTTTGTATCCTCTCTTCACACCTCCACCAAATGTTGAACATTTTTACCTCAAGTATTCTTCAGTCCCAAAGCCTAGTAATATCTTTTGATATTAATAAGAAACGTACAAATCGAAATTGGCCACTTCCCTCTCCATTCCACTCGGGAGGGTTTGCTACATAACTTACCTCCTGTCTTTTGCATTATCCATGTTTTACTTACTTTTCATGACTTACTTTATAATTATTTTAGTCATATTTACTCTCTCTCACACATCACACACACATATACACAATACATATGCATATGTTCAAGTAGATGGTGCTGTCTCCTATAAAAGGGAGAAGAGAGAAAGGGAATGGGAATGAAGAGCACCTTTCTGTTTCCTCTACCTCTATTGACTCTCTTATACTGTTTTTGACAGAAAAGAGTAAAGTTGTTTGATTTTTTCCCCCTTAGGGACAACCTGGATCAGTGAAATATTGGATTTGATCTATAATAATGGGGATGTGGAGAAATGCAAGCAGAACGCAATATACAAACGAGTGCCGTTCATGGAATTGATAATTCCTGGACTGGATAATGGTATTTTCCCTTAATGTTTCTTTTCCCCATAGCAATAAATCCCCCTATTGTTTTGTGGTGTCTGAAGGAGTCATGATAGAATCGATATAGACAGAACTTGGACAGTTGACTCATAAGTGTCTATAATAGAAGAGTAAGAATGCGGCTATACCAATATTATACTCCTCTTGCACCCAAAGATAATATCTGTATTAGAGGAGATTTTGATGAGAATACTTTTTTCTTAATAGCACAGGTGGAAGTCTTCAACGTTTAAATGTTGTACAATCATTATATACAGAAAATTCAGTGTTTGATTCAATATAAAATCATGTCTACTTCTTGTTAGCTGATGTTTACAGATTCAAGGAACAGAACAATGGATGGTAATGCATTATTAAAATTGTGTTAGTTATGAGCCTCAAGGTTCAATTTAATCTTATAATTTGAATATAAGAAAGCTGGAAAAGGAATTTGAAATCTTCTAGTTCCATTTCCCCATATTGTAAATAAGAAAAAGAGAAAGATAAATGAAGGAAAAATTTGGATATCTTGACATGGACCTGTTGCTGTTTCCACCTCATCAAGGTACTGTATCTGAGGATATTACAGACAGTTATTGACTGTAATACATGTGAAATAAAACACATAAGTAGCCAGAATTTATCAGTTTTGATCTCATTATAGATTTTATATGAAGTCATATAGCCATATGATCATTTCAAGCCATATAGTGAGTGGGGTTAATGTCTACAAAATCTTAGATTACATTGCCATTAACCTTTATGATTCCACATTTATAATATAGTTTAACTTTTGTGCTTGTAGGTGTGGAGGATTTGAAAAAAAAGCAGTCTCCTCGATTAGTGAAAACACACCTACCTGTTCAACTTCTCCCTTCTTCATTTTGGAAGAATAACTGCAAGGTAGCAAATTTTAAAGAAAACAAATCCTTATTTGTGTTGAAATTTCTTTTACTAATCATGCAGAAATTACGGTGGGCGATTGCAATCCCTGGATAAATAATTGCAAAAATAATAATGTGATCCCTATACCCCAAAGATTGAAAAAGACACCAGAGGACACCAGTGCCATAGATAAATAGATGTAGACTTAGCGCCCAAGCACTGAGACTCTCTCAGGTTTTCTGTTCTCTAAAATGCCTGTTTTTCTGTCTAAATCCCTTCACTCACTACCTACTTTTAAATATTTTATATTTAAGTATTTAAATGAATACTTAAATATCTAATATGTAAATACTCAAACAACTATTTAATATTTAAATATTTAAATAACCCAATAACTGCTTATTCATGAATTCAATATAATTATAATTTACAAATATGGATTTATAATTATATATATACACACATATATACTTATATATATATATATATATATACATACACACACACATATATAGATGTGGATTCAGTTAAACTTCCTTTTTTAAATTCAAGTATAACATTTTAAATTCAAGTATAACATTAAAAAAAAATTTTTTTTAATGTTTTTATTTACTTTTGAGACAGAGTGAGACAGAGCATGAGCAGGGGAGGGGCAGGGAGAGTGGGAAACACAGAATCCTAAGCAGGCTCCAGGCTCTGAGCTGTCAGCACAGAGCCTGACACGGGGCTCAAACTCACGGACTGTGAGATCATGACCTGAGCTGAAGTCGGAAGCCAAACCAACTGAGCCACCCAGGCACCCCTCAATTATAACATTTAGAAAAGTACATAAATCCTAGGCATACTGCTTGATGAATTTTTACAAAGTGAGCATATCCATGAAACCAGCATCCAAATCAAGAAATTGAACATTACTAACACCCCAAAAACTCTGTTTCTTGACATTCTGGGCAACAATCCCTGTATTCAACGATAACTACTATCCTAAATGTTTTCACCATAAATTAGTTTGCCTGTTTTGTCTGTAATAAGAAAGTATGTAATCTTGAATATTTAACTTATTTCATTTAACACCATATTTGTGAGTTCAATTCTTATCATGCTTGTTATCTTGTTTTTGTTTTGTTTTCTTTAATGTAGCCTGCTATATCATATGTCACAAAATGTGGTACCTTGAACAAAAGGAACGTGTTAGATAAGCAAATCTCAGGCCCAATTCAGACCTACTGAATCAAAGACTATAGGGATGAGGTCTAGAAATATGAGTTTTAATAAGACTTCCAGGTGAATTAGAGTCATGCTAATGTTTGAGAACCACTGATATAAGGTATTCCATTACATCTATGTGAGTATTTCACAACCTACTTACCCACAGTATTATTGGTGGTTGTTAGTTGTCAGTAATTAAATAGTACTTCAATGCACATCCTTTTTTTTTAAAGTTTGTTTATTTATTTATTTATTGAGAGAAAGTGAGCAAGTGGGGGGTGGAGCAGAGAGACAGAGAGAATCCCAAGCAGGCTCCACGCTGTCAGCACAGAGCCCAACATGGGGCTTGAACTCACAACTGGGGAGATCATGACCTGAGCCAAAATCAAGACTCAGTCACTCCTTCAATGCAGATTATTATTTTTTTTTAATGTTTATTTATTTTTGAGAGAGAATGAGACAGAGTGCAAGCAGGGGAAGGGCAGAGAGAGGGAGACACCAAACCCAAAGCAGGCCCCAGGCTCTAAGCTGTTAGCAGAGATCTCAACGCGGAGCTCAAACTCATTCACTGGGAGATTATGACCTGAGCTGACGTCCAATGCTTAACCTACCGAGCCCCCCAGGCACGCTTCAATTCACATTCTTACAAAAGTTTTCATTACACATGTGTGTACACATTTCTCCTTGGTGTTATATCTTGGGATGGAATTGCTGGATCTAGCGTATACATGTAACCAGCTTCAATAGATATTTTCAAACATATGGACCAATCCACACTTTGACCAGTAGTGCAAGAGTTAAAGTTACTCTACATCCTCATCAACCTAAAATATACTATAAAAATATTTAATTTTAGCCCTACTAGTAGATGTATGGTGGCATCTCATTGTGGTTTTATTCATATTTCCCTAATGACTAATTAGGTGAAACACCTTTACATAGCTTAAATATCTTCTTTCCTGAGGTATCTGTTCAAGTTCCTTGGCCTTTTTCTTCCGATAAGTGCTTCTTTTTTTTTGTTATTAAAGTAGAAATTCTCCATATATTCTGGATACAAGTCCTTGGATGAGATCATTGAATTTTTTTATATCCTAATTCACTCCATTTTTTTTCTTTCCTTAATAATGTCTTAAAGAAGTTCTTAATTTTGACGTTGGTCAATATATCAGTTTTTTTCTTTATTTTTTATTTTTTGGTGTGTGTATATTTGTTTAAGAGAATGCCTTCCCCAAAGTTATGAAGATATTTTCTCTTCTGTTTAATTGTATTGGCTTTATTGTTTCAGTTATCACATTTAGACCTAAATATCTAATACCTATAAGAAAGATGTTCTTTTTTAAATTTTCTCATATAATAGTAATTCTCTGTCTTCTTCATGCATACACACACACAAACACACACTAGCATTATTTTATGAATGTTTGTTACTGGTATATGGGCATAAATCTTTTATCCTGAAACCTTATTAAATTCACTTAATAGATCTAATAGATTTTTTTGTAGATCCCATTCATTGTTCTATGTAGATGCTCATGCTGTTAGTAAATAAAAAATACAAAATATTCTTACTTCTTTTTTATGAATGCTTTTTGCTTATTATTATTATTATTATTATTAATTTTGCCTTATTGAACTGGATAGAACCTCTAATACAATACTGAATAGGAGTGGTGAGAGCAGATGCGCTTGTCTTGCTCTTGATCTTAGAGAAAATTCATTTCGAAGTATGATGACGTCACCTGTAGGTTTTTTTGTATATGCCCTTTACCTGGCTGAGGAAGTTCTGTTCTATTTACTTTGCTGAGTTTTTATCAGGAATGCATGCTAGATTTTGTCTAATGATTTTTTTCTGTACCCATTAAGACAAATCATATGAGGGCACCTGGGTGGCTCAGTTGGTTAAGCATCCAGCTTCAGTCGGGTCATGATCTCCTGGTTCATGGGTTCGAGCCCTGTGTAGGTCTCTGTGCTGACAGCTCAGATCCTGGAGCCTGCCTTGGATTCTTTGTCTCCCTCTCTCTCTTCCACTCCCCTGCTCGTACTGTGTCTATCTCTTTCAAAAATAAACATAAAAAAAAAGACCAATCATACAGTTTTCCATTATTTTAGTCTGTTACTATGATTAATTACACCAATTGATTTTTTAAATGTTAAAACAACCTTGCATATCTTATATTTAATTATTTATTGTATTCATTTATGATATGTATTAATTTGGTGTTGTCATATTATTGAGTACAACTTGCTAATTTTTAAAAAATAATTTGTATCTTTGGGAGATAATTGAACTCTACTTTCCTTTTCATTGTAATGTCTTTATCATTAGGGAATAACCCCTTCCTTTGGTACTATAGGGACTAATAAGATGAATTGAAAGGTATTTATTCTTTTCCAATTTACTGGAAGTGTTTGGTTGGAATTGGTACTATTTCATTCTTAATATTTTGTACAATTCACCAGTGAAGCGATCTAAGCCTGGAATTTTCTTCTTCTGGAAGGATTTTTAACTGCAAATTGAATGTATTTCATAGATTTAGTATTATTCAGATTATATACTTTTCTTTACATGATCTTTGGTAGTTTATGCATTGTAAGGAATTGGTCCATGTCATTTAAACTGTCAAATTTGGGGGGCACCTGTGTGGCTCAGTTGGTTAAGTGTCCAACTCTTGGTTTTGGCTCAGGTCTTGATCTCACAGTTCATGGATTCGAGCCCCGTGTTGGGCTCTGCATTGACAGTGCAGAGTCTTCTTGGGATTCTCTCTCTCCCTCTCTCTCTGCCCCTCTCCAACTAGCTCTCTATGTCTCTCAAAATAAATAAATAAACTTCAAAAAAATTTTTAAAAATAAGCTGTCAAATTTTTGTAATGAAGTTGCTCATGATATTCCTTTAACATTCTTTTAATATATGTAGAATCACATTTCTCATCTTTTCATATTTTTCTATCAGTTATAGAGAGAAGGATGTTGAAATCTGACTATAAATTTTTAATTTCTCCTTGCAGTTCTGATTCAGCTACCTGTAAGCAAAATTCTTCGATAAGCATATAATCAGTAAACATTTATGGAAGTGCTACTGTGTATGTACCAATATTGTAATTGTTATTATAAATGCAAACACAAATAAGACATTCTCTGCCATCTAAGAGCATGATATTTTATTTAATTTTTATGAATACTATTGAGCTTATACAAATAAGTCTGTACATGCATTTATGTGTGACTTTCTTTTTTATTCAAACTCTAATTAAAACAAAAAATGATAAGAAAGCAAGGATATAGTTTATCATCTTAATTCCAAAGGTAAAAATCCTCAGATGTTCCCAGAAACACATGGTCTTGCTATTAAGAGAATTGGGGCATATCTTCAGGATAGCCTTCTATCTACACTGTGGGAAGTGGAAATAGTCCGCACTAAAGAACTTACATGATGATAGAATAAAATGATTGATTTGTTACCATATACTCCTGCTATTGAAATAGGAAGTTATTGGAAATGTTTATCTCAAGAAATTGGATCAGCAATAGTCTCAACTCTTAGAACTCTATACTCAATCTTTTGAAAAACCTCTTTTTACTCTCTCTCTCTCCTTGCCCCAGAATATGAGAACTACTATCAGTGACTTGGGATTATAAAACTTCCCATTTCTTTTTCCTATCAATTGGAAGAGAAGAAGGAAGCTGATTCTAATTAGAGAAAATGAGATTTCTTCCTGAATGCATTTTCCCTTAGAGTTATGTTTACTGCATAGGTGGCTGGGACCTCAGGATTATTAGATGTACTTCAGGGGAAAAGTAGGGTTATGGATTTCAGTGGACTTCCCTGAAAATCCAATTAACACTGAGACGTAATAATGTCATTTCTTTTGGAGAATATGTTCAAAATTTCTTTTTTCAAGTAGACTTTAGGACTCTATACATAAAATAAATTTTAATCTCACAGCAAATCACTATAAACAGCAATAATTGTTATGTATCCATGGTCACGAACAAAATGAAGAATGTTTAATCATTATTGATTAAATGTATCCTTATAAAAAATTTATTTTCAATTAAAAATAGGGCATTTTTTCAGTTTTAAAAATTTTACTTTAGCTTTCTATAAGTTTTATAATTTCTGTTTCTTTTTACATGTTTTAGTAAGTGATATAGAATAATATTTTAAATTTGAGAACAATATTAGCTCATTTTTGCTAATATAACATTTACTATAATTCTTATTATATTTGATTTTCTGTGTTTTAAGAGATGTTCTTTTCAAAAGCTAAGGAGAAACAGGGTGTGAAGGCCCAAATCTTTGTGTTAAACAATACATAGTTGTGAATATTCCATGTCAGGATATATATATATAAATGCTGAGATCAGGACATTGATAGGAGAAAATAAGCATTCTCGCAAGACAAGAAAGTTTACAAAATATTAAAAAATATAAATAAAATGATGATTTGCCATATCTCTCCACAGATGGTCTACGTGGCACGAAACGCTAAAGATGTGGCTGTGTCTTACTATTATTTCTACCAGATGGCAAAACTGCATCCAGAGCCTGGCACCTGGGAAGAGTTCCTGGATAAATTCATGACTGGAAAGGGTGGGTTCAACTCTTACTTTACTCAAGGTGTTCTATAGTGAAAAGTCTTTTTTTTTTTTTAATAATTTTTTTAATGTTTATTTTTTATTCATTTTTTAATTTTTTTAAATCTTTATTATTTTTGAGAGAAAGATAGAGAGACAGAGTGTGAGTGGAGGAGGAACAGAGAGGAAGACACAGAATCCAAAGCAGACTCCAGGCTCCAAGCTGTCAGTACAGAGCCCGACACGGGGCTCGAACTCACAAACTGTGAGATCATGACCCGAACTGAAGTCGGATGCCCAACCGACTGAGCCACCCAGGGGCCCCTTTAATGTTTATTTTTAAGAGAGAGAGAGAGACAGAGTGTGAGCAAGGGAGGTGTAGGGAAAGAGGGAAACACAGAATCTGAAGCAGGGTTCAGGCTCCGAGCTGTCAGCACAGAGCCCCACTGGGGGCTTGAACTGTCGAGCCGTGAAATCATGACCTGAGCCGAAGTCAGAGGCTCAACTGACTGAGTCACCCAGGCTCCCCATAGTGAAAAGTCTTTTTGCAAGAAGATAGAAAGTTCAAATATAAATCTGTTATTATAAACCTAATATGTGCCCAGCACTCTACTAATGAATTAGAAAGACTATAGAAGAAGCCAAATACATAGTCATCTCTTCCCTTTAAGAACTTTTAGGGAATATGTAACACAGATTTTTCAGTTATTAGTCTTGTTTCATTAGTGCTTAGTGACGATTAAGTGTTTTCATCCCTTGCTGTGCAGCCATTGTATTGTTTCGATTTTACACGTATTTCTTAGGCTCTCTTTTCTCTACCAGTCCCTTATTTTTATTACCTAGACTGAAAATTCTTGAGTAAAGATTTTATCCTTAAGGCTCTGTTTCTCTACCTGTGTATCGTCTTTCAGGGAAACATACTTATGCCAATAGTAGTAGCTCTACATATAGTTCTCATACAAACATTCTTCTATAAAAACTCTCTTTTCAAGGCAAGTCCATCTCAATGGTGTCTTGCAAATTTTTACTCCTGCTACTGCTTGGATGATTCTCTGTCCATATAATGTCTACTCATTCTTACTATTATCAAAGCCCAATTTTTCCTCTTAGATCCAAATACATTCTTCTTTCTCCAGAGCCCTTTCTTAACCTCTCCACCCCTATCATTTTCTCTCCCTCTCTTCTTCTATAAAGTTCCCTGCCACTCCTTTCCAAGTAAATTGTAAATTTAGTGAAAACAGAAGTAATTACCCTATTAGCCCAATTTCTTGAACTGATAAGTGCTTTTGTATTGATAATGATGACTTGGAATAATATGTAACAGTTCTCTATGCAAATGGTTTTAATTTTCCAAACATTGTATCTTTCAATTTAGTGGCTTTTGGTGCGTGGTATGATCACGTGAAGGGCTGGTGGGAGAAGAAGAATGATTATCGTATTCTTTACCTATTCTATGAAGACATGAAAGAGGTGAGAGGCAACTACAGTACAATTTCTCTTTTACTTTTTAACGAAAACTAAGGTTCATCTTTTTTTATATCACATTTTCCTTTCTTCTTGATCTATAAATATGATCAATCCACTATCCTATTAATTATACCTTGAAAATTGATATTTTACTCAATCCCCTATTTTTCTACCACTACTGCCTCCTGCGCTAGATCAGACAACTATATTGACTTATTTGGAGTACCTCATTTTGCTTCTATTGTCCACCGAGAGAAAATGATCCTCTTGAAAACTCAGAGTATGCCCACTCCCTTCTTCAAATCTCTCAGTGGTTTCTGTCCTTACATGAAATACAAAATCATTAAGATAATTTTGAGTTCAGCATTATTTAGTCCCTATCTCTCTCCAACCTCTTCTGGTATCACCTTTGTTTTTCTTACTAAGTGAGCTTGCCTGAAATATTTTTCCCCACTATTTTCAAATTAACTTTTCCTCATTCTTCATGTCTTAAGTTAAATGTTAACTCTCCAGAGAGTTCTTTCATGTCCATAATGTCAAATACTTCACCTTGTCTTATCTATTAAAGTCTCTTTTGCAGGGCACCTGGATGGCTTAGTCGGTTAAGTGTCTGACTCTTGATTTCAGTTCAGGTCATGATTTCACGGTTCATGGGATTGAGCCCTGTGTTGGGCTCTGTGCTAACAGCATGGAGCCTGCATGGGATTCTGTCTCTGCCTCTCTCTCTCTCTACTCTGCATGTTTGCTCCCTCTCTCTTTTAAAATAAATAAATAAACTTTTAAAAAGTCTCTTTTGCTGTTGATTTTTTCATAGCATCTACTACCATATCTTTTTAAATGATCATATGATTTTTATCTTTCATTTTGTTAATGTGGTGTATCACATTGATTTGCTAATGTCAAACTACTTTTCCATCACTGCAATAAATCCACTTGATCATGGTATACAAACCTTTCAATGTGCTTTTGAATTTTGTTTGCTAGTATTTTGTTCAGTATTTTTGCATTGATATTCACCAGAGATGTTAGTCTGTTATTTTCCTGTGCTGTTCTTATCTTTTTTTGGCATTTGGGTGAGGCTAACCTTGTGAAATTGGTTTGGAAGTGTTACTCCCTCTTCTACTTTTTTGGAAGAGTTTGAGAAGGATAGATATTAATTCTTCTCTAAATTTTTGATAAGTAATCTATTCTTGATGTTAGATACACTTTAAAAAAGGAGATCAAAATTTTGAAAATTATACCTTAGGATAATAGTAGCTTGCTTTATTACCATTTGTTATTCTACTGGTTAATTTTATTTTTGAGTATGAAAGGTTGAATATTAACCCAAATTTTTTTGCATTTTTTGAAACAGAATTTAATCTTCTTTGTAGCGGGTGATTGCCTGGCATAACCAAGAATAGGACATGTACTTTGGAAAGCAAAGTAAACCATACACATAAAAATGTAAAATCATTTTCTCGATCACATTGAGATATGTAGAACCATATTAAATACATTGCCTATTGCATGACTATGTCTACCTGAAATAATTCTTTTATTTTATAATTTTTTAGGATCCAAAGCGTGAAATTCAGAAATTGTTAAAGTTTCTAGACAAAGATCTGCCAGAAGAAACTGTGGATAAAATCCTCTATTACAGCTCTTTTGATGTGATGAAGCAGAATCCATTTACAAATTATACCACTGTAGCAGGAGTTCGTATGGATCATTCCATTTCTCCCTTCATGAGAAAGGGTGAGAAATCATATACTAGTTTGCTAATTACATTATAGATAGGTGGAGAGCTAAAAGCAATACTGTAGGAGATGGAAAGAGATTGAGTATGCTGACAAGAAAAAAATTAGGAACAACAGCAACAAAAACTTAGGGGAAATACGTGGCAAATAAACTCTGTAATTCCTGTAAGCCTATCATGTAAGACAGACCTTCTAATGAGAAATGGTTACTCAAGAGCCTATACATTGATAAACATGAGTCTTGGCATCCATTGCTATGTCAGAAGAATGCCTTTCATTTGTGTGAACTCTCTAGATATTTTTCACATGCCTTACAATTTTTTCTGTGGTCAGTAGCCAGCTTAAATGATGTTAGACATCATTTTTTGTTAACAAAGCTCTTGAGGGCAAAGAATAAAGATTGTGAGACATTGAATTTTCTTTCAGTGACATTTCTTGAAGCTATTTGAGAGATTATTTCTTTATATAAGATACTGGAAAAACCCATGGGTATTTTGGAAAACTAAGGAGGCCTGGGAGTTTGGGAGTGAGGGATGGAGTTATGGAGTTCTAAAATTAAAGATTTAAAAATACAAGTGTGGTAGAATTAACAAAATTGATAACATCCTGGCTAGACTTATTCAGAAGAAAAGAGAAAGGACCCAAATAGATATATCATGAATTAAAGAGGAGAGATTGCAACCAACACCACAGAATACAATTGTGAGAATAATAATATGAAAAATTATATGCCAACAAACTGGGCAATTTGGAAGATATGGACAAATTCCTAGAAATATAGAAACTGCCAAAATTGAAATAAGAAGAAATAGAAAATTTGAACAGACCCATAACCAGCAAAGACATTAAATCAGTAATCAAAAATCTCCCAACAAACGAGAATCCTGGGCCAATGGCTTCCTAGGAAAATTCCACCAGACATTTAAGAAGAAATAGTATATATTTTCCTCAAACAATTCCAAAAAATAGATGTAGAAAGAAAACTTCCAAACTCATTCTGTGAAACCAATTGTCTTGATTACAAAACCAGACAAAGACCCCACTGAAAAGGAGAATTAGAAGCCAATATCCCTAATGAAATGGATGTAAAAATTCTCAACAAGATAGTAGCAAATCAAATTCAGCAGTCCATTAAGAGAATTATTCACTATGACCAAGTGGTATTTATTCCTGGGCTGCAGGGCTGGTTCAATATTTGCAAATAAATCAATCTGATACACCAAATTAATAAAAGAAAGGATAAGAATCATATGATTCTCTCAATAGATGCAGAAAAATCATTTGACAAAATACAGCATCCTTTCTTGATAAAAACCCTCAACCAAGTAGAGATAGAAGGAACATACCTCAACATCATAAAGGCCATATACAAAAGACCCAGAGCTAATATTATCCTCTATGGGGAAAAACTGAGAGCTTTCACCCTAAGGTTAGGAACATGACAGGGGTGTCCACTCTGACCACTGTTGTTCAACATAGTATTGGAAGTCCTAGCCTCAGAAATCGGGCAACAAAAAGACATATAAAAAAGGCATCTACATTGGCAAGGAAGAAGTCAAACTTTCACTCTTTCCAGACGACATGATACTCTATGTGGAGAACCTTGAAAAACTCCACCAAAAAACTGCTGGAACCTGGCATATGAATTCAGCAAAGTCTCAGGGTACAAAATCCACATACAGAAATCTGTTGCATTTCTATACACCAGTAATGAAGCAGCAGAAAGAGAAATCAAGGAATTGATTACATTTACAATTGCATCAAAAAACCACATGAAATACCTAGGAATAAACCTAACCAAAGAGGTAAAAGCTTTTTACACTGAAAACTATAGAAAGCTTATGAAAGAAATTGAAGAAGACACAAAGAAATGGAAAAACATTCTATACTCCTGGATCAGAAGAATAAATATTGTTAAAATGTCGATACTACCTAAAGCAATCTGCACATTCAATGCAATCCTTTTGAAAATAACACCGACATTCCTCACAGAGCTAGAACAAACAATTCTCAAATTTGTATGGAACCACAAAAGTCCCTGAATGCTGGAGGCATCACAATTCTGAACTTTAAGCTGTATTACAAAGCTGTAATTATCAAGACAATATGGTATTTGGTACAAAAACATAGGTCAATGTAATAGAACAGAGAACCCAAAGATGGACCCACAAATATATGGCCAACTAATCTTCAACAAAGCCATAAAGAATATCCGATGGAAGAAAGACAGTCTCTTTAGCAAATGGTGTTGGGAAAACTGGACAGTGACATGCAGAAGAATGAAACTGGACCACTTTCTTACACCATACACAAAACTTAATTCAAAATGGATGAAAGACCTATATGTGAGACAGGAAACCATCAAATTCTTAGAGGAGAAAATAGGCAGAAACATCTTTGACCGCAGCCAGAGCCACTTCTTCTCGACATGTCGCCATAGGCAAGGGAAACAAAAGCAAAAATGACCTATTAGGACTTCATCAAGATAAAAAGCTTCTGCACAGTGAAAGAAACAATCAACAAAACTAAAAG
The DNA here is from genome assembly GCF_046562875.1 of Panthera onca. NCBI lineage: Eukaryota > Metazoa > Chordata > Mammalia > Carnivora > Felidae > Panthera > Panthera onca. The sequence continues at coordinate 56,148,104 of NC_138342.1, read as the reverse complement.
GCGACCCACATAATGTGAAAATATATTTGCAAATGACATATAGATTAAAATCTATAAACAACTTCTTAAACTCAACACCCAAAAAAGAAATAATCCAGTGAAGAAATAGGCAGAAGACATGAATAGATACTTTCCTAAAGAAGACATCCAGATGGCTAACAGACACATGAAAAGATCCTCAACATCATTCACCATCAGGGAAATACAAATCAAAACCAGCCCTGTCAGAATGGCTAAAATGAACAACTCAGGAAACAGCAGATGTTGACAAGGATGTGAAGAAAGGGAACACTCTTATGCTGTTGGTGGGAATGCAAACTGTGCAGCCACTCTGGAAAACAGTATGGAGGGTCCTCAAAAATAAAATAAAACTAGCTTATGACCCAGCAACTTCACTACCAGATATTTATCCAAAGGATACAAAAGAGTGCAATAAGTGAAATAAGTGAAATAAATCAGAGAAAGACAAATATCACATGATTTCACTCATATTTGGAATTTAAGAAACAAAACATATGAACATAGGGGAAGGAAGGAAAAATAAGATAAAAACAGAGAGAGGAAAACCATCAGAGACTCTTAAATGCAGAGAACAAACTGAGGGTTTCTGGAAGGGAGGTGGGTGGGGTTATTGGCTAAATGGGTGATGGACATCGAGGGGAGCACTTGTTGGGACTAGCACTGGGTGTTATATGAAAGTGATGAATCACTGAATTTAACTCCTGAAATAACTATTACACTATATGCTAACTAACTTGAATTTAAATTACATATATATATATATATATATATATATATATATATATATATATAGTAATTCAAATTAAAACTGATCTAAGAAGGAAATTTTATAGATGTCTCAAATTTGTCATTTTATCTTTCTTTTCAGGTATTTTGGGAGATTGGAAAAATCACTTCACTGTAGCCCAGTATGAGAGATTTGAAAAAGAATATGATAAGAAAATGAAAATGTCTACACTGTCGTTTCGTTCAGAGATTTAAGAAATACTGTTCTTTCTCCAACTCCTTTACCTAACCCTTAAATTAGAAAAAAAAAATCCCTTCAAACATTTAGTGAAAAAAATTCTGCATGAAATATTTCTTTACTTACTAATAGTAGTGTTTTGTAATAGAATATTCAAAGAATTTTGGAGTCTACATATAAAAAATCAATAGTCTCTATGATTTAATTAATTAATGTTCTTACTATTCTTAAAGACAAAATAATAAAATGAAGTTTAAATCTATAAACATACCTGCTTTATTTTTTTAAGTTTATTTATTTATTTTGAGAGAGAGAGAAATAGATAGCAAACAGGGAGGGGCAGAGAGAGAAGGAGACAGAGAATCCCAAGAAAGCTCCATACTGTCAGCACAGAGCCTGATGGGGGGCTTGAACTCATGAACTGTACAATCATGACTTGAGTTGCAATCAAGAGTTGGGTGCTAACTGACTGACCTGGGTGATGCCTCATTGCCTTTTTTTTTTTAATTCAAGTTCTGGGTCATTGGACTTGCAAAGAAGATATTTAAGACAGTCTTCAAGATGGATGGATTAGAACCAAAATATTCACCTTAAAAAGGCTTTAATTTCTCTTTGTTACATGCTTAGAATGATACCAGTGTAATATAAGCTTAATGACATTTTTGTGCAGAGAGTTCACTGAAATGTATTACTCTAAAATGGTTTACTATGGATTAAATTTTGGATAGTATATCAATCAGTAGTAGTCTCCTGTTATAGTTTATATGAGTTCAAAGAAATTTAAGCCAGATTAGCACTAAGAAAAAAATACACGATGAGGTATGACCTCACACCAGTCAGAATGACTAAAGTTAACAACTTAGGCAACAACAGATGTTGGTGAGGATGCAGAGAAAGAGGAACCCTTCTGCACTACTGGTGGGAATGCAAACTGGTTCAGCCACTCTGGAAAACAGTATAAAGGTTCCTCAAAAAATTAAAAATAGAACTACCCTACGACCCAGCAATTGCACCACTAGGTATTTATCCAAGGGATACCGGTGTGCTTTTTCAAAGGGGCCACATGCACCCCAATGTTTATAGAAGCACTATTGACAATAGCCAAAATATGGAAAGAGTCCAAATGTCTATCAACTGATGAATGGATAAAGAAGATGTGGTATATATATATATATATATATATATATATATATATATATATATACACACACACACTCATACACACACACACACAATGGAGTATTACTTGGAAATCAAAAAGAATGAAATCTTGCCATTTGCAACAAGGTGGATGGAACTAGAGGTTATTTTGTTAAGCAAAATTAGTCAAAGACAAATATCATATGACTTCACACATATGTGGAATTTAAGGTACAAAACAGATGAACATAAGGGAAGGGAAGCAAAAATAATATGAAAACAGGGAGAGGGACAAACATAAGAGACTCAAATATAAAGAACAAGCTAAGGGTTGCTGGAGGGGTTGTAGGTGAGGAGATGGGACAAGGGGCCACAGGAAGACACTTGTTGGGATGAACACTGGGTGTTATGTGTAGGAGATGAATCACTGAATTCCACTCCTGAAATCATTATTGCACTATATGCTAACTAACTTGAATGTAAATTAAAAATAAATAAATAAATAAGAAAATTAACATTAAAAAAGGAAGGAAATACAGAGAAATAATTGTAAGAACATAAGAAATAGCTACGATACCAGTAGTTGATATTTACTGACAGCTTACTATGTACCAAGCACTGTGCTATACAATTTACTTGGCTATACTTTAACTGATCTTCATTCAATTCTTTATTTTTTATTGTTATTTAATTTAATTTTTTGTTTCAAGTTTTTATCTAAATTATAGTTAGATAACATATAGTGTAATATTAGTTTCAGGAATATAATTTAATGATTCATCACTTACATATTGATCTTCATTCAATTCTTTAAAATAGGTATTCTAATTTTTCCCAATTTTCATAGTCAGTAAACTATCAGTACACATAACAAATATTCTGTGAAGGCATAAAGAAGGGCCAGTTTGGTTTCTGATCCTTTTTTATTAACTCTTATCCTCACATTCCTCTCTGACTTATTCTGTATTCTCCCTCTTTCATGTTTTCAAATCCCTGCCATTGTGTGTTAATCATACTCCATGACTACCAGCTATTTCAGATGTAAACTTACCAAGATCACTGAAAATCTTCTCTGATGAGGAAAATAACAGAAGTTCTCAAATTTCATGCATTGTGAAACAATAAGAAAAACTGCGTTGCTTCAAAAAACCTCAAGTAGGAATAAATAATAGCTATTCTTGGATTTTATTTTTAACTTTTTTTACTGTGATATATACACATAGTAGCGATTTAATAATAATATGTTTTAGATGCCACAAACTGAGTTTTCAAACTTCTTTTAATCCATATTTATTTTCTATTTTGACTTACCTTAGATCTTGAAGTGCCTCTCACCTTTCTTCACATTATAGTCTTAATAATTATGACTATTTTATTTTTTTTTTTTAACGGTTATTTCCTTTTGTGACAGAGAGAGACAGAGCATGAACGGGGGAGGGGCAGAGAGAGAGGGAGACACAGAATCGGAAGCAGGCTCCAGGTTCTGAGCCATCAGCCCAGAGCCTGACACGGGGCTCGAACTCACGGACCGCAAGATCGTGACCTGAGCTGAAGTCGGCCGCTTAACCAACTGAGCCACCCAGGCGCCCCAATTATGACTATTTTAAAGATAGAGAAAAATCACAAAGAATTTAAATGATTTTCCCCAAATCATACATTTAAGAAGTAATGAGATTTGTTCTATAATACAAATGACCAACATCGGTTTTCCAATACATGTCATTGAAATGAACAAGTGGTCATTTCAAATTTCTGCCAATATCCTCTATGTTCTGTGCTCCCTTTATTCAATGAAGATTTAAAATTGTATTTTGAATGAATCAAGATATTATTTTTGGCTTAAAATATGTTAGCATCCAGGGGCGCCTGGGTAGCTCAGTTGGTTAGGCATCCAACTTTGGCTCAGGTCGTGATCTCACAGTTTGTGAGTTCGAGCCCCACATCAGGCTTTGTGCTGATAGCCTGGAACCTGGAGCCTGCTTCATATTCTGTGTCCCCCTCTCTTTCTGCCCCTCCCTGCTCACCTTCTCTCTTTCTCAAAAATAAATAAAACATTAAGAAAAATAAAAATACATTAGCATCCACGGAATTTTTGTTTCATTTTGTTTTTGGAGAAAAACAGCAGAGAATCGGACACACTTCAGATTTCTAAAAAATATAGTCGATATGCAAATGTAGACAACATAATTCCTATTCAGTGCAGCACTGAAACTATAAACATGGCATGAATGCTCTGATAAGGAAAACCACGCCATGAACTACAGTAACTACATAAGCTGAATTTTCATAATGTCTCTCATTTCAGATACTTTGCCTGCTTTTTGTCATGGATATACAGGTAATTTTCAGACCACGTTGCCAGTATTTTGATTCAGAAAACATTAGCACTGCACTTGTAATTCTTGACTTAGTATAAAAATAACACTTTGGGCATAAAGGTAGTAAATACTGTCTATCTTTAGCACTCAATTGAAATGGAAGAGTTCAAATGCACTTACCTAAAATCTACATTTGATGTAAACCATTTGATCTTCAAATGATGTGAAGCGTTTTCTTATTGATAAATACTATACTATAATTTCATCAACCAGGTCCTTTTCAACTCTCAATTATTCTAATATTATAATAACTCTCAAGAGCTCTAATTTGAAGAGAGGAGATCTCAATTTATTGAAATTAGCAGTTGAGTAATTGAACTTGGCATGCACGTTCCTAGGTTTTATTTTAAAATGTGGTAGTGGGGTGCCTGAGTGGCTCAGTCGATTAAGCATCCGACTCTTGACTTCAGGTCAGGGCATGACCTCACAGTTCATGGGGTTTGAGCCCCACGTTGGGCTCTGAGCTGACAGTGCAGAGCCTGCTTGGGCTTCTCTCTGCCCCCTCTCTCTGCCCCTCCCCTGCTCATGCTTGTGCTCTTTCTTTCTCTCAAAATAAGTGAATAAATTTTTTTTAAATGTGGTATTTATACTTTGAGTATCTTACATTCACCTGAAACAAATAAGACAGTTGCTCTGATACTATTCTAGACACACTCACATGACACTTTTAAAAGTAAAATGAAAAAGAATACATACTCAAGACTAAGACTGTAGGTGGTTGCTTTTATGTTGCAGTGAAAGATGTAGTCGCTTTCCTTATGCTATTAATTTAGCAAACTAATAACCTCCTGATATGTAATTATAAACAGACCTATTCTAGTTGATTAAATAATTTTATAAAGTGTGAACTGTTTTATAAATTCAGTAACCATATAATATTATATATTATACTATGATATAATAATGTTAATAATTATATTAACTATAAAAGTATAATGCCATATTATTATATTATGCAATGTTATAATAATATGTGTGTGTACCAACCTAGGTAATATTTTAGGATGTTTATTGCTTATGCAGAGCCCAAAGAAATAAAGGGAAAAAGTGGAGCTGTTCCTATTGAAGGAGAATATGAATAAAAACATATATGATTTAAATTCATACATATTTTATTCAGAATGGCAATATTCAGAAAAATTAAAACCATATATATAAACAGAACTTTAAGGAATCATTAAATGGGACTATTTCTTTAAACCACACTTTCCTATGCTTGGTTTTCCCTGGTTTCCATCAACCAATTCATGAACACATGGATCTATGTTTCTATCACTACACTATTCATGTTAGAAACAAACAAATGCTGAGCACATGGCTCTTGTCTTTGGGGAGCTTACAACTGAATAAATCGAAGAGAGACATGGGACTACATATTAAGTGTTACATTGTCTTGTTCAGACATTAAATATCTCAGAAATTCTGATAAGATATTTCTTTCAGCTGTGAGAGACAGAGTACATATTGCCTGTCAGCACTGTTTTCATCTCTAGAAGGAAAGAGGTGCATTTTTCTTTTTTAAAAATATTTTTTAATGTTTGTTTATTTTTGAGACAGGGAGAGACAGAGTACAAGTGGGTGAGGGGCAGAGAGGGAGGGAGACACAGAATTTGAAGCAGACTCCAGGCTGTATGCTGTCAGCACAGAGCCCCACTTGGGGCTTGAACTCACAAGCAGAGAGGTGATGACCAGAGCTGAAGTTGGAGATTTAATGGACTGACCCACCCAGGTGCCCCAAGAGGGGCATTTTTCTTTAGAATTTTATAAGTTACAACTCTCTAAACAATTAACTATCACTGGTCTATATGTCAAAAGATACGGACCAGGAAGATGTGGTGAGAATTATTAGAATCAAACAGTAATAGATGTAGATCAGAATTTCCATATTAAATGTTAAATAAGACAAAGAAAGAAATGGTTAAGATAGTTTTTAAAAATTAGTAAGCAAGGAAGAGAAGGAGAGAGGAAGAGAGAGAGAGAGAATTCCATTTTATATATGCCAAGACTACAGCATCCAAAGAGGGAAATGGAAACTTATCTTGCATTGCTTCCAGTTCTTTAGGGAGGTAAAATGTTTTATCTTTTGAGCAAGTATAGAATTACATGGGACTCCTTGAACAGTTTAAATCAAAAATAAACTAACCTTATGAATCCTGTCCATTAGTATGTCCTGTATTTCTATTTTTCAAAATGGAAAAAAAAACCCACAGATAGTATGCTGAAGAAAGTGGAAAAATATTAAATTTTTTATCTCAACCAAGGACTTTAAGAAAGACCTCATTTATAATAAAAGGGTTTATAACTTCAACAAAATGTATGGGAGAATTCCTGAAAATTTTTAACGAATATAATCACAGCCAGATTTACTTTTTTAAGATAAGAAAAAATGGACTGTATTTTATATACAAACTTGGTATAATATTTATATATAAAATATATAAACATACATAATTTATGTATATAGTTATATGTAAACACATATTAATGTAACCATTATCACAGAGAGTAGTTTTGCTACCCTAAATATCCTGTTTTGCCTATTCATCCCTTCTTCCCCACTAACCTCTGCCAACCACCAATCTTTTTACTGTCTCAATAATTTTACCATTTTCAGAACGTCATATTATTAGAATCATATGGTATGTAGCCTTTTCTGATTACCTCGCTTCACTAGGTAATAAGCATTTAATTTTCCTCCATGTCTTTCTGTGGCTTGGTAGCCCATTTCTTTTGATGGATGAATAATATTCTATTGTTTAGAGTTTAATTATCCATTCACCTACCAAAGGATATCTTAGTTGTTTCCAACTTTGGGTTATTATGAATAAAGCTGCTATAAACATCCCTGTGCATGTTTTTGTGAAGGCATAAATATTCAACTTTTTTTGGGAAAATGCCATGGAGGGTGGATTAGTGGGTCATATAATAAGAGTATGTTTAGGTTTCTAAGTAACTGCCAAATTGTCTTCTAGAGTGGCTGTGCTGTTTTACATTCTCACCAGCAATGAATAAGAGTTCCTGTTGCCAGGATTTGACGTCTTAATGTTCCAGATTTTGGTCATTCTAATCATTTTTAGTGGCATCTCACTGATGTTTTAAGTTGTATTTCCCTGATGACATAGGATGTGGAGCATCTTTTCATATACTTATTTGCTACTTGTATAATTTCTTTGGTGAGGTGTATGCTAAGGCCTTTGGCCCATTTTTTTGTGTGGGTGTTGTTTGTTTACTTATTTTTGAGTTTTAAGAGATTTTTGGTATATTTTGGAGAATAGTCCTTTATTAGATGTGTCTTTTGTAAATATTTTCTTCCAGTGTGTGGTTTGTCTTTTCATTCTTTTGACAGTATTTCAAAGAGCAAAATTTTTAAAATTTTTTAAAATATAATTTAATGTCAAACTGGCTAACATACAGTGTATACAGTGTGCTCTTGGTTTTGGGAGTAGATTCCCATGATTCATTGCTTACATACAATACCCAGGGCTCATCCTAACAAGCACCCTCCTCAATTCCCATCACTCATTTTCCCCTCTCCCCCCTACCTCCCATTAACCGTGAGTTTATTCTCTGTGTTTAAGAGTCTCATGGTTTGCCTCCCTCCTTCTCTATTTGTAACTATTTGTAATTTTCCCCCTTCCCCTCCCCCACGGTCTTCTGTTAAGTTTCTCAAGTTCCATATATGAGTGAAAACATATGGTATCTGTCCTTCTCTGACTGACTTATTTCACTTAGCATACTACCTTACAGTTCCATCTACGTTGCTGCAAATGACATGATTTCATTCTTTCTCATTGCCAAGTAGTATTCCATTGTATATATAAACCACATTTTTCTTTATCCATTCATCAGTTGATGGACAGTTAGGCTCTTTCCATAATTTGGCTGTTGTTGAAAGTGCTGCTATAAACGTTGGGGTACATGTGTCCCCATGAATCAGCACTCCTGAATCCTTTGGATAAATTCCTGCTAGTGCTATTGCTGGGTTGTAGGGTAGTTCTATTTTTAATTTTAGTAAATTTTAGTTTATCAATTCTTTCTTTCATGGATTGTGCCTTTGGTGTCATACCTAAAAAGTTGTCACCATGCCTAAGGTCATCTAGATTTACTCCCATGCTATATTCTAGCAGTTTTACCATTTTGCATTTTACATTTAGATCCGTGATCCATTTTGAGTCAATTTTTGTAGAGGGAGTAAGGTCTGTGTCCAGTAACTTGCAATTTTAAAATAAAATTTATATCACTATTCAATGACTTGCTTTTCTTTAGAAATGGTAGGGGTCTTAAAGTCTGTTTTAGCTGATCTTAAGGTGTCTAAATTTTTTTTTTTCTGATTAGCATTTTGCAAATATATCTTTAGCTTCCTTTTACTTTTAGTCTTACTCTTTCTTTATGCTTTAGGTATTTTCTTGGAAAAGACTTTTACTGAATTTTTTTTCCTGATCTAGTAATCTGTTTTTTTCACTATTTTATTATTTACTATTTTTTCTTCTTCAAATTTTTATTCAAATTCTAGATTGTTAACATATAGTGTAATATTGTTTCCAGGAGTAGAATTTAGTGATTCATTACTTATATATAACTCCCAGTTCTCAACATGACAAGTATCATCTGTATTTTGATGATAAATTTAATCCTTTTTTTTACTACAGTTGCAGATACATTTGGATTTATTTCTGCTATTTTATTTTATACTTTATATTTATCCTCTTTCTCCTCCTCCCTCCCTGTCTCCTTTCTCTTTTTTCCTCATTTCTTGCTCCTTCCTCCTATTCTTGCTTCCACTTCTACTGGCTTAGAAGCTTTATTATCATTATTATTATTTTAGTAACTTCTCACAAAATTTTTCATGTTTAATTAACAAGATATAAAAAATAATCAAAAACTTGAATTCTGATTAATAGAAGGAACTTAGAATCCTATATAACAGTCTACTCATCTCTTCAAGTAATATGCTAATTTTGTATTTAAGTTGTCCCATATATTATTAATCCTATGATTCACATTTTTTTTTTAGTTTTATACAATTAGAATTTGTTTATATTTACTATCATGCTTTCTCAACATTCCTTCTTGAACCTCAGAACTTTCTACCAGGATTGCTTTCTTTCTTCTCGAATTTTATTCTTTAATTCTTTTTCTTATATATATATTTTTTTTCTTTTATTCTTTTCTTGTAGTGAAGTTTCACTGGTGGTAAAGTCTTAGCTTTTAATTAAAGACATAAAATGTTTTTAATTTGGCTTTGCTCCTAAAGAATTATTTTGTCATGCACAATTCAAATTGCACAGATATTTTCTCATAGTGCTTCAGTATATTATTCTACAGCCTCGAGTTTTTATTGTTGCTCGTGAATTTGACTGGCATTCCAATTGTTATTTCTTTACACATCATCTCTTTTCTTGCTTTTAAGATATTTTCTTCAGGGCGCCTGCCTGGCTCAGTCGCTTAAGCATTCCACTTCCTCTCAGGTCATGATCTCGGGTTCCATTGGGCTCTGTGCCGACAGCTTGGAGCCCAGAGCCTGCTTCCGATTCTGTGTCTCCCTCACTCTGCCCCTCCCTCACTGGCACTCTGTCTCTCTCAAAAACAAATAAACATTAAGAAAATTAAGATATTTTCTTTATTTTGATATTTGCAGCTTTATAATTGGAATTTTTAAAAAAATGTATCTTGTCTGCAATATGTTGTGTATCTTGAACCTGGGAAGTCACGTATTTCATCATTTCTAGAAATTCTCATCCATAATTTCTTTAAAGAACTGATCTCCCCTATTCTTTCTGTTTTCTCATTCTCGAACTTTTATTACACATATGTTAGAATTTCCCATTTTACCTTATTTTCTACACGTGTGTTCTCTTCCTCTTTCCTTTCGCATTGTCTCTTGCTTTGGTTCTTTTTTAGACCTGTTCACTTTTTTAGTGTTGTTAAGTTTTACTCTTTTGTTGCTTGCCCATCTATTGATTTTTTTATTTCTATGATTTTAATTTTTTTTAAATTTTGTTTAGTATTTTCTTATAGCTGCATAATCATTTTGATAGTTTAATTTGTATTGCTATTTTATTTCTTAAAATATTTTATCATAGTTAATTTAAACTCTCTGTGATAAAACCAACCCTTAATATGTTGAAAAACCTATATCCCATTAACTTTGTTTCCACAATCTCTTTTTCGTAGTGGATTATTTCCTCCTGTACTGTGGAATTTTATTGGGAGGTAATAATTGTGTGAACTTTATATATTGCAATCCTGAAAGACCCATATTTAGAACAGTATTCATCAGAGAATATTTGTATTTGCATTTCTCAGGCATCAGTGGCCACTACTAACTTGGGATAATATTATTGCAGCTTTAATACTTTGCAGGTCTATATAGATCATGCACATTTGATCACAGACCCACATGGTGAAGGCTTATGGTAACAAATTCTAATGGGGTGTTATTAACATTATCAACTCACAGTCTTACCAGAGAGACACATCTTTCATTGTGGGGTTTTCCTGATTTCATTAGCTCTGCAATACTTGTGGCAATAAATTCTGTTTTATCATAGAGAGGGTTCTTTGAACATTCTTTTGCCACAGTTAAAAACCCTGGTTTGTGTTTTCATTTTCTCCTTCTGATTCCAAACAGCTGCTGGTGACTGGAGGCTACTACAAAATGGCACCAAGTAAAAGATTTTATGCATTCTTGGCCAAAAAACTGAAAAACAGGGACCATGCAAAACTTTAGAAGTGCGATGTGAAGCAGCCGTGGCTTCGGCACTGTGGAGTTTGGTGGTGGATTGTGGTGGTTCTTTTACAGCAAACAACACTCCCAAAAATGTGTCCATGAAACCACACTCCATTAGTATGCAATGGGAACGAAACTGGGAAAAGAAAAGAAACGGTTTTATATTAAGCCCAAGTTCTAACGAGTATGAATTCTTACTAATAATTATGATGCCATATGCTCTGTTCCACTTTCAGACCACAAACACTCCTCATTTAAGACAATGTCCAAAAAGAATAACATCTGTTATTCTTGTATAGTTCTGTATAGAACCTGTATACTTGTATTCTTGTATTCTTGTATACTTGTATAGAACCTGTATAGTTCTGAGGGTCAAATAACTTGCATTGATAAGCATGCTCCACTTACATCACCTTGTCAGAGATCTGTGAAAGGTTTTAACAGACCTGATAAATCAAGACCATATTTTAACTCAGCAATCCATGGTAGATTTTTCTTCGGAGAGCAAATGAATTATCTATAAAACAGAAGTTACAGTTTTTATAGCAGTGTCTTTACTAAGAGTTTCTATGTCCCAAGCACTATGGGGGTTTCAAAATTCCTGGGAACAAATTTGGTAAGAGCAAATGTGAACAGCGTAGGGAGCAATGGTTCCTGTGGATGCCTATGGCGTGTGAGTTTTGGGGGTTGGGCTGATAAAAGAAGACAGTAAAGGGGCGCCTGGGGGGCTCAGTCGGTTGAGTGTCAGACTTCGGCTCAGGTCATGATCTCGCGCTTGGTGAGTTGGAGCCCCGCATCAGTTTCTGTGCTGACAGCTCAGAGCCTGGAGCTGCTTCGGATTCTGTGTCTCCCTCTCTCTCTGGCCCTCCCCCCGTTCATGCTCTGTCTCTCTCTGTCTCAAAAATAACTAAATGTTAAAAAAATTTTTTTTTTTAAGAAAGAAGACAATAAGAAAACCAGAGAAGGGGAAGAATTCAAACACACACTGACACTTTAGTTGCAAATATAGGTACATAGTAGCAGTACTGGGTGTCCCACGGAGCTTTCTGAGACAACACAATGGAAAAGATAAAACATAATTTCTAGGAACTGTCCTCTAAAGCAAAGGAGATGTAGCATCATTGAGGGGGAAGCCAGCTATGGTTGGCAGTTCCATGGGAATAAAGTTATTCCTGTTGTGGACAAAACTGAGCATAACTGCATCTGGTTTATTAAAAATTCAGTAAAATAGCTCATTTCTGTCTAGGCACTGCTCAGAGGCCGTATTCATTGCTCCAGCCTATCCTGCTATTGTATTAGGAAGTGAACACAGGAGAAATAATAAGTTCATACTTGCATTAGTGCTGACTACCACTGGAGCATGGTACTAAGTGTTTCACAAATGCTTTTTGAAATTTGCACATCGTCTTTATGAATTTAGCTCAGTATTATCCCCTTTTTACATAAGACATGACTGAAATACAAAGATAGTATGTAGCTTCCCCAATGTCCAATAGAACTGGTATTTGAATCTAGTCAATTCTGCTTTGCTACACAACCCTACCTCATCCTAACCAAAGTTAGTGCTTCATAAATTATAAAATTGGCACTGGAAAAATTAAAAATGCTTCCAGGCTCTCCTGATAGAAAGGGGCAGAGACTAGGTTAGAAAGTATCTTCAGTTCTGACTTTCAGCCCTAAATCTCTAACATGATTGGCTGAAAATGGTGCAGACCAGATAGTGAAGGGGATTTAAAACTAAAGTCATGATACAACAAAACAGAGGTAATTACATCCTGGACAAAGGACACACAGACAACGTGCATAAGGTGAGGGATTGAGTTGTAATTCACCAATCTACACTTTCTATACTTCTCCCCTTCACAGATTTTTGGTGTAGTCTGGCTGTCCCAGAGAGTTACAGCTCTTCAGGAAAAGTTAAAAACGATACCAAGAATAGCAAATACACGAGCCACCTATATTTACCGAAATTTGAATCACCATTCCATATTTACTTCTTGATGGAATGTCTTTATTTTCTGAGTACATTCAGATATTTATAGGGTGTATATTCAACTTTCTATGTCAATTAAAATACTGTATATCCAGATAACATGACATTAAGCTCTTTATTTCTTTAGATATATACAAACCCAAAAGAGTCTCCCAGATCTCAAGCTAATCTGAACTTTGGAAAGTTCAATAACTACAACGTATAAGATCACTTTAATTTTACCAAAAGTGAAATGAAAATGTCATTATTATACCCTATAAAAGAAATATATATATATATATATATATATATATATATATATATATATATATATATATATAATTTCATGAAGGTAAAATAAAAGCAACCATTTGTTTTGCATTTCAAAGAGTCATAAAGCAAACATCTTAGACTAGTTGTTCTTTCATATGTTTACCTCATCTAGTTATGAAAGTCAAGACTCCTAAAAGTATTAACAATACAACTTCTTCAAAAGCAGTAAATGATAGCAATTATTTGCAAGAGCAAGTTGAATAAAAATCTACAAGGTAAGTGGTTAAGAGGGAGCAGAAAACTTTTCTAAAAACTTATTCAGCTATGAAATTATAATTTCTAAAGATATTTTTAAAAATTGGTTATATAGGATTTTTGACAAAGTTGTTGATGTATATCCAAAGAACTACTTCTCAATATAAAATAGGCATTACTAAATATTCATTTTTTAAAAAACCTTATACCAAGTGATGTATTCAACAGGGACTCTTGCCCAACCACACACTTTCTCAGGCTGAGGATGAACAAGGTTCTGATACAGGGCGGGTGTCTCCAGCACTGTAGAGATTAGAGAAGGAGAAATGATGGGCAAAGGTTGATATTGAAGTGCAAATTACATGTAAACAGAAAATATCATTTCTATGTTTTGCTGAGACAGCTGTAAGGTCTCAGGCCAAAGGCTCATTTCCTTAAGAGAGCTTTTGTTTCTTTTTTCAGGAAATGGAAACCACAGACAGAAGTATGGACAGTGGAAGCAGCTGCTCACCTTTCCCAGGCCTGAAGGAGTAAAGAGCCAACCTGTGTTTCCACTGGCTTCTCTCCCCCACTTGGAGTAAGAGGAGGGAACGTCTTCAACTCAATACCTTAGCATTATGATGTTAATCCCAAGAGTGGGATTACCCACCTTGTATCTTTGTGAGTCAGACTGTATGTGCCTTGGACTGGTTCCCAGGAAAGCAGCTCTCTTGTCTTCCATTTCTTCCTAGAGAGGAGTGCGTGAGTGTGTGTGTGTGTGTGTGTGTGTGTGTGTGTGTGTTGAAGTTGGGTGGGGTGGAGTGCGGCTAGATGGGAAAGAGACTGGAAATCAGGTAGTAGGTTTTATTTCCTTCTCAGGAGCAAGGGAAAGCCAGGATCATGTACAAAAACCATGGTTATCAAACATGGCTTTTCTCTTTGGCAACTAAGAAACTAAACACTCCTGGAGCACCCAAGATTATAACCTTTGGTGCTGAGACATTCACTTTCCATTGTTCTGTAAAATCACTTTTACTAACAATGAAAAAGAAAAAAAAAATATGTATCCATACACACAGCCCCAACCTTGTCTTGCTTAATTAAACAAACTTCCCTTTCTTGAGGAAGAAGAGAATATATTTGATTGGTGGCAGTTATATATGAGAATTTACTTTTGTGCTCACTTTCGTTTCAGTGGAGTATACCCCACAAGCAACACGTAAGTGGAAGAATTTGAACTCGTTCATCTTCCAGATACTGAAGTTCATGATCTCATTGCTGTACTATGGTCTCATTGAAGGATGATTACTTGGACTTTGGGCCAAATTAACGATTAGAGGTAAAATAAGTGTGAGGTTAATTACATGCTAGTATTTATCAAACACAATTTTCTAAATAAAATTAATCTACTTCTTATATCTAAGACTAAAAACTCCTATTAATATATCATATAACTATGGTTATTAACATAAATCTAAAAGCCTTTCATTCATCAAAACATTTAGCAAGTGCATTCAAAGGGTCGTTAGTCTATAGCACCAGCAAATATAGTTCTTTATGTTGCGCACTCTACAATTCCAGGTCATTCATATTACAGTGCACAACGTGGTGTACTTGAAAGACAATTCATTTATGAATAGGAATAAGCTCTAGGTTTTGCCATCGAAGGAGTTTGAACTAGGGTTAAACAAGTGAACTCTTGCTTTTGAAGACATCTAAAGAAAGAAGGCCCAGATTCTGCCAGCCCACTTTTGGATATTTTCATTTAGTTTTCAATGTCAATAATTTTTGTTTCTTGTAGACATTTCTTTATTTTTTTTAATTTTTTAACTTTTTTTATTTTGAGAGACAGAGCACGTGCAGGGAAGAGGGGCAGAGGGAAAGAGAGAGAGAGAATCTTAAGCAGGTTCCATGCTCAACATGGACTCTCATGCAGGACTTGATCTCACGACATGACCTGAGCTGAGATCAAGACCCCTGTGCTTAACCAACTGAGCTACCCAAGCACCCCATATTTCTTGTGGATATTTCTTTACCCAATAATGACCCTTCATTACTGTCATCTTCTTCCTCATTAAAGATGACTGAGGCATACAGGGATGTCAATATTCAGATGAGGGAAGAAGGAAATGAGGAGAAAGCATTTTGGTGACATATGTCCATGTAACCTGCCTTCACAGAGGGAAGTAGATTCATCTCCACCCTAGTCCCTGCCTTCTTAGGTAGATGAGCTATGATGACACAAGGAATTTCAAGGAAATGACTCTTAGCATTATTTCTATCACAGAAAGAGAGAGATGGCCCTTTGCTCAAGAATTTGTAGGGAAGCAAAAGTTGCTAAAAGGATTGGGTTCTCCTTTGGACTCACACATTCCTAAGTAGTGTAACTGAGAAAAATATGCATGCAGAAACCACTGGTATAAAAACAATGACATTTGGAGAACATAGATAGATATTAGGATAGTAAATTGCACACTCGTATAAGGAAAATAAAAACAAATGTCCTCAAAGTGTAGAAGGGAACTAGAAAAACATCATAATGTGAGAAAAACTGTCATCTCTTTTAACTTGAGTTAAATATCACAAAAATATCATTTCAAGTTTCAACATTTCTTCCCACTTTCCATTTTTGAACTTGCTCTTTAAAAAAATTAGAACATTTATTCAGTATTACTAGGTTCATAATCTGAGGCTGCTATTTTTATAAACATACAGTAAGATATACCATGCACTGTGGTCATTATAAGACTGTGGTGAAAATTTAGAGACCCTTTCCCATACCAATGCAAATATAAAAAGAAAGTATGTATTCAGCATTTCTTTGTATTTGCCTTGCATATGCTATTTTTTTAATTTTATTTTTTATTTTTTAAAATTTACATCCAAATTAGTCAGCATATAGTGAAACAATGATTTCAGGAGTAGATTCCTTAATGTCCCTTACCCATATAGCCCATCCCCCCTCCCACAACCCCTCCAGCAACCCTCAGTTTGTTCTCCATATTTATGAGTCTCTTCTGTTTTGTCCCCCTCCTTGTTTTTATATTATTTTTGTTTCCCTTGCCTTATGTTCATCTGTTTTGTCTCTTAAAGTCCTCATAGGAGTGAAGTCATATGATTTTTGTCTTTCTCTGACTAATTTCACTTAGCATAATACCATCCAGTTCCATCCACATAGCTGCTATTTTCAAAAGCATAAGACACATTCTCTGTCTTCACGGAACTTATCTTCTTATAAGATAATAAAAAAAACTAAAATTTATTAATAAATGCCAAGCTATTATGCATAGGCAAATTGCATGCCACAAAAAATGACAACTTTGGGAAATATTTGTTCTATTTATGGAAGAAAAATGGTTACTGTCCTTAACATATACAGAGTTTTAAAATGACAAGAACATGAATATTTTAATAGAAAAATTGGAACAGATTAATAAGTTTACCCACCCCATTAAAAGCAACATTAAATCGAGATAGTATAAAAAAGTCAAGCTCTGATATAATTTTAAAAATGTCAATTAAAACAATGAGATAACTGATCATTTTTGAATGTTAGATTATAAAGTACCATAAAGTTTTTCCAAGTCACTAGAATGAATAAAAGGTCCATTGGTATTCTGTTGATGAGAATTTAAACTGATAGAGACTTTACAATTACATACTTTTGATTAGAAATTCTGCTTCTAAAAATTTTTCTGAAGAAATAATTTTACTTAATAGTGAAATTCAGCATAAAACTGTTATATATAATATAATTTTATTTTGGGGGTAAAATGTGCAAAACTTTTAGAATGTTCTTTAAATACCCAAATATTAATAGTTGTTTCTGTAAGTGAAATTTAGAACAAATTTAAATTCATATTTCTTATATCTTCTAGAATTATTTTACAATATGCCTCTTTATTTTTATAAACAGAAAAAAGCAAATATTTTATTTATTATTTTATTATCACTTTTAAGAGAAAGAGAAAATGCAAGCAGCAGGGCACAGAGGGAGAGGGAGAGAGAGAATACTAAGCAAGCTCTATGCCCATTACAGAACCCGACCCAGAACCGACACCAGACTTGATCTCACGACTTTGAGGTCATGACCTGAGCTGAAATCAAGAGTCAGATGCTTAACCGACTGATCCACCCAGGCACCCTGCAAAAAGCAAATATTTTAAAATGTTAAGTTCCTCTCAAATTTTTTTCTCACCTGCCATAATTTTCTAATTTATATAACACCTCATAGAATTTATTTATTTATTTATTTATTTATTTATTTATTTATTCATTCATTCATTCATTTGCTTATTTATTTGCTTATTTATTTATTTTACTGGAGAATGACATTGAAAGAATCTAAACTTCTTAAATACTTCTGTTTAGACTGGTAAGGACCAATTTCAAAGAAAAAGGAATACATTCACTGTGAATCTTTTCTGTAAGTCTTGTTTTTAAATTAATGTTTATTTTTATTTTGGGGGCAGCAGAGAGGGAGAGGGAGACAGAGGATCCAAAGCCAGCTCCATGCTGACAACAGAGAGCCTGATGTGGGGCTGGAACTCACGAGCCATGAGATCATGACCTAAGCCGAAGTCAGGCGCTTAACCGACTGAGCCACACAGGTGACCCTGTAAGTCTTTCTTAATCTCTCTTCCATCTCTATTTTATGTGTTAAGCTTACATGACTTGGAAGTCATAAGTTGTTTTCTGAAGTTGATTTGTTACCCAGGATTGATAAGCCCTTAGCCAAATCATTTAGAATCTCTGAATTTCATAGGTAAAATTTGAGTTACTGACGTTAAGCATGCCCTAAATCAATAATGATTTATGAATCAGCAAGGCAAACACAATACCTTTCTTCTTTCCCTGTTATAGTATCTGGAACATGATAGTTTCGGAAACTAAGTAAATGAATGGATAGATAGATTAATGGAAGAATTGACCCTGGAATATCGGTGTCTCCTTGAAAGCAAGGGCAAATTTCTATTCATGATTCTCAAAGTGTGCTTTTCAAACCACTAGCATCAGCATCATCCTGGAGTTTGTCTGAATGACAAATTCTCAGACTCCATCCTGGAGACTGGGGGTTGGGACTCAAGAATCTGTGTTTTATGAAGTCCTCCAATATTTGCTTCTTATTTAAGAATCTCTGACTTAGGTTACTGTTGACTTAGTATATACTGATTAGAGTTTGATGAGTTCATTGATAATGTAGTTGCCAGGCAATCCATACACATTTGAATAGAGTTTTTCTGAAATTAACACCTAGTGCCAAACTTTGCAAATTGCACTCTTTGCCATGTGTCATACAAAAGTGTTTATGTTGATTTTAATTGGTGCGTGGGGTTAGTTGTCCATACTTGAACATTTAGCATTCGGACACTTTTACAAAAAGAATCCAGATCTCTAAAAATTTTGCCCTCGTTTTCTGCATGGCAAGATACGCTGGATCTCGCATCATCATCACATTACTCACCCACTACAGAGACAAAGTACTATCTTTCGTGAATTGTTGTTTATCTTAATCTCAAGCTATTTCATAAGTTGTCTATGAGGGGCGCCAGGGTGGCTCAGTCAGTTGATAGTCTGACTCTTGATTTTGGCTCAGGTCATAATTTCACAGTCATGGGATGGAGCCCTGTGTTGAGCTCTGCACTGAGCATGGAGCCTGCTTATGATTCTCTCTCTCTTTCTCTTTCTTTCTGTTTCTCTGTCTCTCTCTCTCTCTCTCTCCCTGTCTCTGACCCCCTCTGCCCCTCTCCTCCACTTGCACTCTCTCTCTCTTTAAAATAAAAAAATAATTTAAAAAAAATAATAAATTGTCTATTAATGTATGGGTGATTCATTTTTCCAGTTTGTCTGGGAGAGACTCAGTTTATACCTTTGTTCCACATAATTATTCAGTCTTACCTTTGTCTCCAAAGTGTCTTGGTTTGGATGATAAATTATAGGTCACCCTATTCGTAGACATTTGCTTTTGCTACTCCAGACTTGTCATCCCTTCTCAAAGCTAATGTTGAGGATCTTTAACAAAAGACAAAGGTAAATGTGATCCTAAGTGTGGGGAGGGGAAAGCAGACAGGTTCAGAAGTAGAACCCAAATCAAAAATAAAATTTCCTTAAAATATTATATTTCATTTTAAAACCTATGTAAAATTTTATTTCTACATAATATGTATTTTAAAATTAAAAGAAATGTCTTTAAAGTAACAAATATAAGGACAAAATTGTCTACAATCTATTTCAATCGGTTGAAATACCATTGTATTGGGATATGACTCAGCAAGTTGAGTCTTTTTCAGAAATTTGGCTGAATCAAACTGGAAAATAATACATATCAGATTAAAACTTCCAACCAATTTAACTTCCATATTTGGCATTATAATATTTTGAGAATCCAGGTGTTTATAAAAATATCTCTAAAAAATTAAAATATCATTTCTACTAGTTTGGTGATCATGACTAGGCCCAAATATAAATGCCCCTCTCTCCCTCTGCCCCTCCCCACCTTCTCTTTCTCTCTCTGTCTCTCTTTCTAAAAGAAAAAAAGAAAAAAATTATAAAATGTCCTTAACAATCTGTAAGTAAAATGGAGGGTCTTAAGGAATGTGCTAGTTTCCTTCTAGGCTGTTTGATTTCCCAGAACTACATAGGTATAATCTCCAGGACAAGGGCTTGGCAGTTATAGCTGGATCTATCTTGTTAAGTGGCCTTAACTAAAGGATTGATTACAGCAAGCAGACTATAAGCAAATCTTACGGAGTGGTTGAGATAAGGGTAGAGAACAGGAGCCTATTTCTGGGGCAAAGTTTCTTCCCTTCCACACATAGCTTCTTGTTTAATCTTTCTTTGTGTATAGTGACTCAGCATATAAAAATAAAATGTTGAGAAGTTGTAGAAATTAGAGTGACAGAAACCATCAGTTCTACCCTGTTTCTGCTTCCCGAAATTATTTCATTGTCAGTAAATGTTTGTATATGTTTGCCCTTTCTGCGATATTGTAAACTTACGTTTACACTTGCTTTTAGATGAAGCACACACACAAACACACAATGGCTTTTCATCATAATCAAAATTATTATGGGACGCCTGGGTGGCTCAGTCGGTTAGGTGTCCAACTTCAGCTCGGTCATGATCTCGCAGTCCACGGGTTCGAGCCCCACGTCGGGCTCTGTGCTGACAGCTCAGAGCCTGGAGCCTGCTTTGGATTCTGTGTCTCTCTCTGCCCCTCCCCTGCTCATGCTCTGTCTCTATCTCTCGAGAATAAATAAGCATTTAAAAAAAAAATGTTAGAAAACATTCTTATAAGAGGAGCAACAGGCTTACATACACTGATGCTTCAGATTTTTCCCTAGGCATTTCTCTCAGACCCTGTGAAACCCTGTGGAAACCTTCAAATCCAGGCAATCTGACTGTGCTTACTTCTGGTCACCACCCTGATCCATTTCCTTCTCTGCTTCCTGGTTCTGTCAGCTGTTGAAACAGAAGTGCCCGCCTCTGTGTGTGTGAATGTGTGTGTAGTTCAAACTTTTTATATCTTAACTGCCTGTAAAGTCACTGACTACTATATGCAGAGCCAATCCTGAACTTGCTTTTGTCCTGGCTTCAGAAGTGAGCCTCCCCAGGCTTCCCTCGCCCTGCCATCCTGGGACTACCATCAGCCCCCAGGGTTCTTTTCAGTGCCAGCACCACTGACTGAAAATAAACACTGAAAAAGGAGATTAAATCGTGAGGTAAAATTTGCTTTTTAAAATTTCTTGCCTTGAAGTTTTTGTCCTGCAGCCATAAAACATTGGGCTTCTTTAGTGATTTCCATTTTGAACACATGTTTGCAATTTAAATGCTGTTGCCTAATTCCAGTTTTCCCACAGGAAACTCAGTATTGTTGTTGATGCTGTGCACAATCTCTTGGGCTTTCCGTGATCACATTTCTTTTTCTAGGGTCAGTTGGACTTTTCTGAAGCATGCCAGGTTTGGGGGTCTTCTTATGAAACTGCATGCCTCATAGGGGAATAAAGTTGGATTTCATTAGGGTGAAACAAATGGAAACAAATATTCTTTTCTCATTAAAAGAACCGTTCAGTTTTAATGTCAATTATCTCAGTTTTTTTTTTTCTTGAGAGACAGAGAGAGATAGAGAGATAGCACATGGGTGAGGAGAGGAGAAGGGCAAGAGGAAGAGAGAGAGAGAGAGAGAGAGAGAGAGACAGAAGGGGGTGAGGGGAGAATCTTTATCAGGCTCATGCCCAGCTCAGAGCCAAGGCAGGACTCAATCCCATGACCCTGAGATCATGACCTGAGTCTAAATCAAGAGTCAGATGTTCAACCAACTGAGCCATCTGGGAGCCCCTACCATTGATCTTTTTAAAAACTAATCTAGATATTGTAATTTTCTCCCTATTGCTCAAGTAGGAAGACCTATCATGTCATGTAAACTATCATATATAACCACATAAAATTGTATGTCACTTTCTGATAGGATTTAAAAGATGTTTATAAACTAATTTTTATAATTTTAAATATCATTCATAAACCACCTTCCAGGGTATCAGGCTCAGTGACATTAGTTACGTTATGTCTTCCAACCTGACCCCGTCTGCATCCATCTCCCCCTGTAATTCTGAATTCATCATTATCCGTGGGTCACACAAAGGCAGTGCAATTCAGGACTACTACTCCTAGATTCCTGAATTGGTTACACCCACTTTCCAGATGTGACGAGTATGTATTCAGAATCAGCTGCTTTATTTTCATCGTTACTCATATACATGCTTCTCTGACAACATTTCTGCAGCATTAATAGCTTAAGGTTTTGGTCAGAGGCAAGTCTGCTTTGTCAGAGAAAAATTTCCTTACAAATTATGAACACCCTCATTTGGATGAGATAAATCAAAGTCTGTTTCTGGTTGCCACTCACTTGTGGTATGTTTTTGAGCAGATTCTCTGCACTTGATACTTAATCTCTTCCACAGAATGAAAGTGAGACTCACCATTGGGGTGGGTAGCACAGTCGATACAATTTGTTTTCTAGAAGACGTGAATTCAGTTTGATATATCATTTATATCTACCCTATATTGTTAGAGAGTAGATTAAAAGTGGTTTAAAGTCATGCTTTACACATTTTACTGTGCATACAAATTACCTTGTGCATACAAATTACAATTTAACTTTGTTGAAATATAAATTTGATTCTATGTTGAGGCCTGAGATGCTACAGTTCTAACAAGCTCTTAGGTGATGCCGATAGTACATGGTGCTTGTACATGAACTGTATTTGAATAGCAATTGTGAATTGATTACATAAATATTTTAAAAAATAGAACAAATGAATCAAAATGAATGATTTAATGAAAAAGAATGAGTGAAGACATGAATGGACCCAGGAATGATATTATAAACGTATGAAATAACATTAACCACCCACCGAGTGGGGAACGAATTTGTCCACATGATTTGTAGCAGACAGTACAAAATTGGGGGTGCTGTGTCCTCAGTATTTATTTGCTTTCCCATAATAATCTATATGCATAATAAGAGCTGGTAGCGGGGTTATAGTGCTACTGAATTTTGTATTGTGGAACCAAAGAAGAAAAAGAGAGCCTTACTTACTTTCCTCAATTAATTCAAAATATATAAGCATTCGAATGATATTTGGGATCAAAAGTTACCTTTATAAAATCTGGGCAGAAATAATTGGCTAATAAATTAGTGGAACAAAACGTTTTAGGGAAAACGGTTTCATTTATTATGTGAAACTCAGGTCTAATATCCAAATATATTATGTTGCCTTCTGCTGTCACTCATTCCTGCCTGTATATCCAAATTAGGAAGTATCACTACCCCCAAGATCTTAGAAGATTCTATCTAAGTGGGACATGCAGCTTTAATCATTCACTCATTCAGTTCACTCAATATCTACTTCACTCCAAGTACAGAGCTTATCGAATCTATTTCACTCCTTTCTACTTCCTGCTTCTGCTGGGTTCTTGACCAACCACATTATTTGTTCCCTTCTTGGGGCTGCTGACGTATTCCACAGTAATTCATGCTGGAGAATTTCTTCTACTAGACTCTGTTCCTGCACTAACAAGGGACTGCTAAGGCAACCAAATATTTACCACCAAATAGAAGATGATTGAGAAGCATAGAGAAGGCAACAAATTAATATGGAATATTTAATATAGTTTTCTTAAAATGCCCTGGTCACTCAGCTTTTATCGGCATCTCATCTTAGGATCTCATCTGCCTTAAATTCATGTGTCTACTTATACTAAACCTCTGCTTTTCCATCATTATACTGTTCTTCAGGCCTCCAAAGGACCCAGCTCCTTTATGCGCAGTAATAAAGATGAAAAATCCTGATTATTTTTACTGTTTTCCTAGCATAAGATGCCGTGTATTTAAATTTTTTTTAATGTTTATTTATTTCTGAGACACAGAGAGACAGAGCATGAGTGGGGGAGGGGCAGAGAGAGGGGGAGACACAGAATCTGAAGAGGCTCCAGGCTCTGAGCTGTCAGTACAGAGCCCAACACAGGGCTGGAACTCATAAACCATGAGATCATGACCTGAGCTGAAGTTGGTCGCTCAACCGACTGAGCCACCCAGGCACCCCAAGATACCATATATTTAAAGACAAGCCCATGATTTAGTAACAACTTTTACTGGGGAGACAAAAAGACACACTAATTTTGTGTGCATACCTATTAATTATAAGATATAAAATTACGATATATAATACATGTCTTATAATGTAAAATGAAGAAATCTTTGTCCAGATTTCTCTCTTCTAGACTATTTTTCAGGGATGTGTGGAAGAATTACCTCTAAAACACCAGGCTATTGTATTAACAAGTTTTTCCTAATCAAAAACATACTTCTTGCTATACAAATTAATTTTAGGCATAACAGTTTAAGCAGCAGGTAGCTTTTAAATTAGTGATTTTGTGTGTGTAATTATACAAGTAAATATTGAAAGCTTCATCATTGTTTAAAGTTCCTTCAAGGAATTTTGGAATCACTAAATCATTTACAAAATATTTACATGATAAAAATTATATATAAGTATGTATATATCAATCCATTTAAGAACCTCTAGTTGGCAATCTTTGAAGTCTAGTTATAGTTATTTTGCTAGCGACAATAAGAGTTCTTCTAAGATACTATATAATTCAGATTGCTAATTCAAACTCTATTCATGTGTAATATATACTATGTATTATTTTTTTATTACAAGAGTCTCAAAAATAAATGGAACAATAGGCTCCAAGGGTCCTATAACTTCTATGTTTTACATTTCCTTCCATTTCTAGGATTTTTACATTCTGTGGGGATGCGGGGTGAGAGAGTTGTAAAATGAGAAACAGTAGTAAAAGCAAAGCTAGAGTTTTATTTACAAAGTTCAGTGCAAAGGGGCATCTGGGTGGCTCAGTCAGCTAAGCGTCCAACTTTGGCACAGGTCATGATCTCACGGTTCCTGAGTTCTGCCCCTATATCAGGTTCTGTACTGACAGTGTGGAGCCTGCTTGGGATTCTTTCTCTCTCCCTCTCTTTACCCATACCTGCATGCACGTACTTACACTCTCTCAAAATAAATAAATATACTTAAAAAAAAAAACCTTCAACAAAGTTTAGTAACTCTCTGCGATGATCAATTTTATGTGTCAACTTAATTGGGCCACAGGGAGCCCAGATATTTGGGCAACATTATACTAGGTCTGTGAGGGTATTTCTGGATGAGGCTAACATTTAAACTGGTAGACTGAATAAAGCAGATTTCCCTTTCTAATGTGAATGTGCCTTATCCAATTAGTTGAAAGCCTAAATAGAACAAAAAGACTTCCTCTTCCAGGGAGTCAGGGACAATTCATACAACCTGAATGCCTTGGAGCTGAGACATCAGTTTTTTTTTTTTGTGCCTTCACACTCAAACTGAAGCGTTGGTTGTTTTTGGGTCTCAAGCTTGCTGGCCTTCAGATTGGAACTAAACCATTGGTTATCCTGAGTCTCAGTTTGCCATCTACATGTCCTGGAACTTGTCAGTCTTTATAATTGCATGAGCCAATCCTTCATAATGAATTCTCTCTCTCTCTCCAAATATGTATAAATATATTTTTATTATATATAAATAATTTATATATATAACATATTAATTTTAATAATATATATAATTCATATTTTATATATAATTTAATATATATTAAGATATACATTATATATTTAAAATATTGGTTCTGTTTCTCTGGAGAAGAGAGAATAATAATATAATATGGTCCTAGGATTCAAATTTTTTTGAAGACTTAACAGAGCAATGAGATTCTAATTTGGAGTTAGTATTGTTAGTATGATTAGGATTAGGATAGTTACATCAAACAGTTTACTAAGGAATTTTTTATATGTACATTATGTACACACACACACCCACACACATACATATAAAGAGATTTATTATACCTAATTGGTTTATGAGGTTTTACAGGCAGACAAGTCCCAAGATCTGCAGGATAAATTGGCAAATTGGAGATCCAGAATAGCTGATGATTTAATTCCAGTCTGAGACTGGAGAAGGCATAAGAACCAGGAGAGCTGATAGTGTTTTAGCTTGAAAGCTGTCCGTTACCAGACTCAGGAAAAGTAAATGTTTTAGTTCCAGTGTGAGGACAGGAAAAAGGCTGATGTCACAGTTCAAAGATTGTCGGGCAAGAAGCATTCGCTCTTAGTTGGGGGAGGGCCAGTCTTTTTGTTTTATTCAGGCTTTCAACTTTAAGAAGGGCAATCTGCTTTATTCAATATACCAATTTAAATATTAATGTCATCCAAAAACACCCTCACAGAAATACTCAGAATGATATTTAAGCAAATAGCTGGTCATCTCATGCTACACTCAAGTTGATCAATAAAGTTAACCATCATAGCTCCTAAGCAAGATGGAGTAACAGGAAAAAAATTGAGCCCTGTGATTTCCAGATGACTGCCTTGAAGGAATCCCCAGGCCACAAGGAGATAAGAGCAGACATCCAAAAACAAAACAAAACAAAACAAAACAAAACAAAACAAAACCAAAACAAAACAAAAACAAGGCATACAAAGAAGCAGACAAAAAAAAAAATAATAAAAAATTTATTCAATTGAAAACTACCTAGAACTAATATGATGTTAGAATTAGCAAATTATGGCCTTAAAACAATCATTTTAACTGTATTCAATATGCTCAAGAAATTGAGATAACAAAAGTATAATCATTTCCAAAATGATATTCTGGAGATGAAAACTATGTCTGAGATAAAAAAGCAATAAGTGGCATTAACATCGACTCCACATTGCAGAAGAAAAGGTCAATGACCATGAAGGCATAGCAATAGATGTTATTTAAAATGAAACACAGGGGTGCTTGGGTGGCTTGGTCAGTTAAACATCGGACTGTTGATTTCAGCTCAAGTCATGATCTCACGGTTTGTGAGATAGAGCCTTGCATGGGACTCTGTGGTGAAGGCATGGAGCCTTCTTGGGAGTCTTTGTCTCCCTCTCTCTCTGCCCCTCCCCTGCTCATGCTTTCTGTTTCTCAAAATAAATAGATAAATAAAATGAAACACGAGGAGAGAAAAGAATTTTTTAAAATGAATAAAGCATCAGTGAGCTATGAATAACTTTACGTGGCCTGAGGTTTCAGAAGGAAGAACAAGAGAAATAATGACTATAAACCCATAATTCCAAGAAGATCAATAAATCTAAAACATGCACACACACACACACACACACACACACACACACGCACATATACTCCCTGTGAAAATAACCATACCAAGGCATATCATCATTCAATTGCTCAAAACCAGTGATAGAAAAAAAGAAAATCGTAGTCACAAGGATATAAGGCCCAGCATAGAGAATATAGTCCATGACATTTTAATAGCATTCTACAGTGATAGCTGGTAGCTACATTTGTGGGGAGCATAGATAAGTACAGAGAAGTTGAATCATTATGTTGTATACCTGCAAATAATGTAACATTGTGTGTCAACTATACTCAAAAAAATAAATAAAAAAGAAAATCTTAGAAGCAGACCAAAAAGGCAGAGGTGTTATGTACAGAAGAACAAAGGTAAGAAAGATGATGGATTTCCTACAAGGAAAAATGAGGTACAACTGAAGTGTAATGATGAGTGTTAGATTTATTTTGCCCTAAGTCCAGATAATTCTTGGCATATTTCTGTAAAATCTGATTTCCAGTTGTAAGATGTGCTGTTTCATTTGTTTCCAAGGCTTCCAGTAAAGACCTTTGTCCTGCTTGTCACTGGGCCAGTTGCTGCTCTTGCAATCTACAGCTTTACACCCACAAAAATGCCCTTTGTATTTAGATCTCTGAACAGTGAGTGTGTTAAAGGCCAATTTCACTCTGTATCAACTAACAGTGTCTTAAGAATAACATTAGTTACTCAACTTCTAATTTTTATTTTCTTTATTCTCCCAAGACTGGATTGTCAGAAAATAGCAATATCTTAAGAATTTGTACAACCTGGTATAAAAATGACTTCCCCAAACGACATCATGAGAAAAAACCTGAAGATGATTCATGGCTGTCCCATGGTCTATGCATTTACAAACAACTGGGAAAAGATTGAACAGTTCCACAGCAGACCCGATGACATCGTGATAGCCACTTACCCCAAATCAGGTGAGTTTTATAGCCTGACAAATACATATCTGACGTTAGCCTTTGTTTCCTGAAAATCAGCTTCTCTACAAAATCATTATCATCCTAAAGGTGCCTGGGTGGTTCAGTTGGTTAAGCGTCAACTCTTGGTTTTGACTCAGGTCATGATCTTGTGGTTTGTGGGTTTGAACCCTGCATCAGGCTCCATGCTGACAGTGCAGAGACTGCTTGGGATTCTCTCTCCCTCTCTCTCTGCCCCTCCCCTGCTTGTACTCTCTCTCTCTCTCTCTCTCTCTCTCAAAGTAAATAAACTTTAAAAAATAAATGAATAAAATCATTATCATCCTAAATAAAATTATTATTCCTGTCAGTCAGTCTGGCCATCGACTTTGAATATATTTTGGATGAGCATTTGGGACACAGAAAGAAGAATTAAGTATCTAATAGAATGCAGTAAGATGGCAAACTCCCTGTAGGTACTTTTTCCCTCCAGATTCCATAATAGTTACACAAAATGTTGCCTTTCAATGCAGGTACCACTTGGGTTAGTGAAATTGTGGACATGGTTGTAAATAATGGAGATGTTGAAAAATGTAAGCGGGATTTTATAACAGTTAGAGTTCCAATGTTGGAAATGGCCGTCCCTGGACTAAGAACTTCAGGTAATTGTAAACCAGCTGGGAATTATATTTTGGTAGTATTATTTATACAACACATTAAATATTATATTTGCATTTTCCATTCAAAGAAAATGGAGTCAATTTGGTGCCATAAAATGGAAGTTTGCAAGCAGTACAATCACCAATACATATAGAGAAACTGTAGTTTAATACATTGCATATCCAGGTATGATAGCCTAAGATGAAAGAATTTTGTTGTAGAAAACAACTAAAAATTTGGTTGATAACATAAAAAATGTTCCTTATCTTTTTTTTTTTTTTTTACTTTTGTTGTATAAAATCTTATAGATTGGATTAATAAGCTCATAATTTAGGATATTGCTGTAGTTAAATAAGTAAAGTACCAATGCCTCTCAAACACAAAATTTATTATTAATACAATTCATTTTCATTCCACAAATATTTTTTGAATGCTTCTAAAGAATTATGCACTGTGCTATGGGCTATACAATGATTAGTAAATTCAATGCCCTATTCCCAAGGAGTTTACAGTAATACTGTTATTAAAAAAGTAAATAATAATATGTGAATATTATTAGGCTCATGTATCCAAAGAATAGGGCTCTATAAAAGAGAGTTTATTTTAGCTCAGATATTTAGGGAACTCTACTTTGAAATGAGACATAAAGTCATGCACATAGTTGGAGAAAACACATTTCAGGTGATGAAATAGTAGGTATGAAGTCCTAGATGCAGAAAAGACCTTGGTACAGTCCAGGGATTAAACAACAATGAAAGGGGGAAAGAAGGGCTTGCAGTTTTCAAGAAATGCTCAGTGATCTAAGAGAGGATCAGGAGTATGATGTCCTGTGGGCAAGTGAGAAGGGCTTAAGAAGTGAGACCTAGCTCTCTAATGCTGCTGGAAACCTGGGGTAGAAAGACAGAAGTATGGTGGTGAATGTTTATATCAATTTAAAGAGCAGAATCCAAATTCTGTATCCTACCAGAGTTAGTTACTTCCACAAGCAGAGAAGAACCAATAGGGAAGGTGTCATTCCTTCTGTGTGGTTGCCTGAAGTCAGAGCAAATGCTGAATCTTTGTGCTAAAAGAGTTATTCTGGGATAAGCAAACAAAGTGAGTTCAAGAGTGAGATCAGACTCCAAAGCCATAAAGAAGTATGAAATGTAAAAGCAATAGAATCAGAATAATCAGGGTGGGAGACTCAGGTATGACTAATGGCAGATGGGGGTTAAGAGTAGGGAGTGAAGCCTTGTAGCATCACCAGAGAGTGAGTAGGTGAGGTTCAGCAGGTAATAGAGGGTAAAATGACACTCAAATGGACTCTGGAGCCTGAATATGAATATGTGTGATGTCATTACATATTCCCTACATTCACATTTGTGCAATAAAGGGTTCATTTGAAGGACCTTATGTGGTAAAACAATTACAACCTTGAGGTTGAGAAATCTTTTAAGGAAGTTAGGGAGTGAAAAGGAACAACAGCTATGGGAAAAACTTCATAAGAGAAACAAACATAAGAGTTCATGTCATGGGCATTGAGGAATAATGAGTTATGGAAGATTATGATTTCTCATTTCTATATGCTTTGTAAGGTGACTGTCACTATCAGGTCAGTATTAGCATAATGAAATACTTGATGAATTTTGTAGGTGTATAACTAATGTTTCCAGATAAAATTCAAGATACCACATTTAATCTTAAATTCAGATAAATAGCTCTTTTATTTAGCATAAGTATATCCCAAATATTAGACGGAGGATACTTACACTAAAAGATGTCTGTTGTTTACATGAAATTCAAATTTAACTAAGATTCTTGATCTTTGTTTCCTAAGTTGGCCAAGCCTATCCACATTAAAATTAAGAGATTCTTCCTAATACAACTATGTGCCATACATTTTTCTCTACAGAACATTCATTGGTAAACAAAGCAAGCTAGATCTCTGCTCTTGTGGGATCTCCATTAGAGTGTGTGTGTTTGGGGTGGGAATGAGGAAGAGGCATGGGAACTGACAATAAGTAAATAGACAAGTAATAAACTATGAAACAAAAATAAACCTTACACAGAACATTTTAAAAGGATGTTTTAATAGAGATGCAGTGGCTTTTTAGCATATGTAATAACTTTTTGTAAACAACTGAAGCATAAGATTGTTTTGAATAAGTCAGCTGCAATTTTGAGCAGGTGTGCCTTGTATGCAAAAGGTGGGAAGATAATGTAGGATTAACAGGTAATCTAGAGGTTAGACCGGGTATAAGTAATATTGTGAAAAAATGCAAAGGACTTTTTTATTGGATATGAAACCTGAAGGAGGAGACAACAATAATTGAGATTTTAAGTGTTGGTGACTGAACAGAAAATAGCATCATTAACAGATATATCTAGGATATGGTAAAGCCACTGGGTGCATTAAAAGAATAGTAAGTTAAAAGTATAGGCCCAGCCTTTCCTAGTCTATGTCAGGAATTCTCTGAGTGTGCCTTTACCCCAGAAGTGACTTCAGACTGACCAAAGTCGCTTAAGTAGTGAGATACAGGGTGCTGGGATCTTTCTAGCTCTGAGTATACAAAATAAATGGATATTTTCCATCTCAGGGAAATTCACATATCCCTTATACAAAGACTTGAAGCCAGGTTTCCCACATATTAGTTGTATGACTTTAGTGAGTCCAGCTAACACCTAAAAATTACACAACATTTTCATTTTGCATATATATACATATGACACATAAAGGAAATAATAAAAACGTAGGTGCAACAGCAGATGCTCTACAGAAATAACATTGTCTAAACCATAATAGCTGATGTGAGAATTACTAGTTATTGATATCTCTTTGAGATACAGAAAATATTTTTGTAATTATTTATAATAATGCAAGGTATGATAAAACTCCAAATTGCTAAATCCAATGCTATCACCCCTCGTTTTGGAGGTGGAGAAAATGAAACATAGAGACTAACATATTTTCAAATGTCTCATGATGAGTTCAGTGACAGACTTAGGATTCCAACACCTCAGAACTATGCCTTTAACCATGATGCAATATTGCCTCTTAGAATCCAGATAAATAAAATCTGTGATTGGTTTAAAATCTAGCAGCATTATATACTGCTCAAAAATATTTTACCAGGTTGTAGAAAATCAGGAAATGCAGGCTCCTTGAAGATTTTAATGTATCTCTATACCAAACTAAATTTTCCCAGGAATAGAACAATTAGAGAAGAATCCCTCACCCCGGCTTGTGAAGACACATCTACCAATTGATCTCCTTCCTAAGTCTTTCTGGGAGAACAACTGCAAGGTATATTCCACATTGCAAGCCAAAAATTTTTAATTAATTAATTAATTAACTAATGTATTTATTTATTCTTGAGAGAGACAGAGATGGTGTGAGTGGGGGAGGAAAAGAGAGAGAGGGAGAGAGAGAATCCCATGTAGGCTCCACGCTATCAGCACAGAGCCTGATGTGGGGCTCAAACTCACGAAACTGTGAGATCATGACTTGAGTCAAAACCAAGAGTCGGTCACTTAACTGCCTGAGCCTCCCAGGTTCCCCTACAAGTCAATTTTTTAATGTGACCTTATTGTTTTAATCACACAAATAGTGATTGCTCAAATGTTTTGTTTACTTGTCACTATGAGAACTGAGCTACATAAGAAAGTGGTTAAATAAAAAATACATATATTTCAATCTAAACCTATGTATTCAAATTTGCCAAAGACAGGTAGCAACAGGATCCCCATCTCAGGACAGTATTGCTACTGTTATTCCCCAGCGGTCTCTAGATGTTCTGGCCTACTCCCAAAACTCAACATAAAGATGTGAGTTCTTATTTGATTATTTGGTAAAATTCTCCAGTAAAACATTTGTGCCTGAATATTTGATTCTGGGGAAGTTTTAAATTTGAAATTCAATTTCTTCAATAATTGTGGGGCTATTCTGAGTATCTATTTCAACCTCACTGATTTTTACTGGTTTGTGATGTGTGAGGAATTCTAAGTTGTTGAGTTTTGTAATGAAAAGTGTTTTATAATTCTCTTCTTATTCTTTCTTTGAACAGACTGTGTTTTTATAGCTACTTTATTTTAGAGCAATTGTAGGTTCACAGCAAAATTGAGTGGAAGGGAAAGAGACTTCCCATATATCCCTTGCCCCTACACATGCATAGCTACCTAGTTTCAACAGCTCCCACCAGAGTGGGACATTTGTTACAACCGATGAACCTACATTGACGCATCATTATCACCCAAAGTTCATAGTTTACGTTAGGGTTCACTCTTGGTGTTGTACATTCTATGGATTGGGACAAAGGTATAATGACATACATATATATACCATTATAGTATCATATGGGGTAGTTTCACTGCCCTAAAAACCTTCCATACACCACCTGTTCATCCCCTTCTCCTCCCAACCTGGCAACAACTGATCTTTTTTATTGCCTCCATGGTTTTACCTTTTCTAAAATGTCATATAGTCAGAATCATACAGTTTGTGGCTTTTCCACATTGTATTCTTTCACTTAGTAATATGCATCTAAGGTTCTTCCATATCTTTTTATGGCTTGATAGCTCATTTCATTTTAGTGCCAAATAATATTCCATTGTCTGGATATACTCCAGTTCGCTCATTCACCTACTAAAAGACATCTTGGTTCCTTCCACATTTTGGTAATTATGAATACAGCTGCTCTGGGTATCCACTTGCAGGTTTTTGTGTGGGCCTTATTTTTCAACTTTGGGTAGATACCACGTAGTGCAATTGCTGGCTTGCAGGTAAGAGTATTGTTTAGCTTTATAAGAAACTGCCGAAGTGTCTTCCAAAGTAGCAGTACCATTTTTCAATCCCACCAGCAGTGAATGAGAGTTCCTGTCACTGACTCCACATCCTCATCAGGATTTGGTGTCAGCTTTCTGGATATTGGTCATTCTAATAAGTATGGAGTGATATCTCATTGTCACTTTAATTTTCATTTCCCTGATGACATATGATGTGTAACATCTTTTCATACTCTTATAATTTTAATGGCTGTAAGATTTGTTGTGATACGGCCTGTTTTTTTCCTTAATATTAGTTGTGCCTTCTCTTTTTTATTAGCCTTGCTAGATGTTTATTAATTTTGTGATTTTTAAAAAGAACCAGCTTTTTGTTTCATTAATTTGCCCTAGTGTTTTCCTGTTATTAATTTCCATGGATTTCAAATCCATGTGGTTTCCTTCCTTTTTTTTTTTCCTGCAGATGATTTATATGGCTCGAAATGCCAAGGATGTTGCAGTTTCGTATTACCATTTTGACTTAATGAATAATTTGCAACCTGTTCCTGGCACCTGGCAAGAATACCTGGAGAAGTTCATGACTGGAAATGGTAGGTAGGCTTCGGCTTGAAATTAATACATAATTTTTTTTATTTTTAATAATACTAATAAGCGTTACTGGTATGGCTTTTCTTATCAAAACACTTTTCAAAGTCAGTAACAAGTATATTTAAATAGCATTTAAAAAACTTAGATCAATTATATCTAATATCACACTATGACATCAATAAGTAGATTTGGTGTTTTACATTGGCTTGATGAAAATTTTCTCCAATGTCTTTTCAGTTGTTAGGAATCCATTCTCATTTCCTGCTTATGATAGAAATTGCTTAACATGCCCATATCTTTAGTTAGATCTGTTATACATAAATAGTACTTAGACAAATAATTAATATGAGTACTTAGTAGGATAGTTTTCTTCCACCTGAGGCTAAGTAAAACCCACTGGAGCTCAAAGCACTTTCATTTGAAATTTACATTTACTTTGTACTTTCTATTTTTAAAATCTAATTGTACATTCATAATTATTTATTTTTAATTGGCCTTATATATTCAGTTCCCTTGATTACTAAATTCCACAAAACATTTGTACAATTTGGCTTATTGTTTAGAAACAAATCTTTAATCTGATGAATGCTTATGGTAATAGACTGTTTTTTCTGGAATTAGTGGCCTATGGTTCCTGGTTTAATCATGTTAAGAGCTGGTGGAAGAAAAAGGAAGAACACCCAATACTTTTCTTGCACTATGAAGATATGAAAGAGGTAAATAGAAATTCATTCTGGATAATTCCCCCACTACATCCAAAGGGTTGGGGCCAAGGGGTAATATATATTTTCAACTTAATCTATGGACTAAAAAAATGTTACGATTATTTTGCCTCTTCTCCATGCCTGCTTACTCAAATCTTTCTAAGATCATTAGTGACTTCTAGTGGTGAATCCATGACATTTTTATCTTCTCATACTTTTTCACCATTGTTTATTTTGAGCACCTTTTCTTTTTGAAATTCTTTCCTACATTTAACAAGTTATCATACTCTTCTGGTTTTCCTGTGGATCTCTATCACTTAATTTTGTTTTGTTTTGTTTTGTTTTTTAAGCTGCTTGCTACATTTTCGTGATCATACCCATGCCCACTGTTGCCAAAACTATTTATGTGCTAATGATCCCCCAAAACCCCATTTTAACTTCCACCCTAATTCAGATGCATGCTTTAATTAAAATGACCCTCAAATTTAACACATTCAAAACTAAACTCATTTTGCTTCTCTCTCTCTCCAACGCGTAAGCCTTTTCTCCTTTTATTCTCTCTTTGGTTAACGATGTCATTTGTCCATTAATTTTCAAGTTTGAAAATATATTGTCTTCATTGGCTTCCATATAGTGGATATGGTTCCACTCTATTGTGAGCATCTCATTGGTTCATATGACCTGTCTATTATAACTCTGAAAAGTACCCCTCTCCTTTACTCTCTTACTATATCCCTCTTAGTTTGGAGAGTCATAAGCATTCATGTAGTCTCCTGTATGAACTACTATTACTTCAAATACTGCATAGTTCCAGCCCTACTCTGAGGCTATTTTACTTAAATTAGGCAAACACACACACACACACACGCGCACACACACACACACACACCAGAGAAATATGTGGAAACCAAGTTTCTCTATTTGAAAAGCCTGGACATAAAAATGAGAATACATTTTAGCCTTTCAGATTCATAATGGAAGGTACAATAGCTATCATTTTCATGGCTGCATTCACAGTACATAATATAGCACCTTACATATACGGAGGGACTCATATGATAACTTGTATGGATAATTGATTATTTGAATGAATAAATAAATGAATGAGCAGTAATAACAAGCTTTTTAGAGACACCAATTTTACTTGTTATAACAGAAATCCTGCCTCATGTAAAATTTCCCTTGATCCAAGTATTTCTGAAAATGCCTCAGGGTACTTCTCACATTTTAACCAAAAGAGTCCTTTGAATTTTTCTGCTCTGCCCAGGCTCCCATCTTCCATCACATCTGTTTGCAGCCCATAGAGAATTCATGGTCTAAGCTTTACTATTGTCCACTTACACAGGGCTTGAGGCAATTTATTTCAATTTGCTGGTAATATGCAGCTGTGAAACTGAAGTGGTATTATGAGAACACTTTTAAAAAGTGACACTATCCCATGAATGTTTGATTAGCCAGAGTTAAGTCATGAATTCATAAGAGAGAAAATTGTCCTTCTGTTCTATGTTTCTTCACTTCCTAGACCCAGCATAGCCCTTAATAACTTTATGAAAGGATCAATTTTAGCTTCTGAATATAGTCCTTTTTCTCCATAGGGATGGGGAAGTACATTTTCTGGGCCGGGCTGGTATCCAAATTCTGAGTCTGACAGCATGTTGTCCTCTACATGACATTTTTGTGTCAACCATGTATCTCCTTATTTAGCTAAAATGTGTTATTCAAACCCACTTGTTCATACTGATTTATGGTCCGACCCAATCAGCTTTATAAGCATATCTTATATCTTATATGAATATAAGCATATTTTTAATTCCACTCAAACGTGCTACAATCATAGTGCTAATAGATGATCTTTTTCTCCTGTCATACCAGTCATTTTTAGACAATGTATATGAAGTTTATTCTATCAACAATAGAACAAAATTATAATTGCATATCAGTAATAAAATTCAGAGAGAGGTCCAGTAATTTACATCAGGTTTATGAGCATCTGCATAAATTCTTAACCAATGAGGTGACAGAGTAATACAGCAGAAGGAGATTCTGTAGGAGCCAGCTCCCCGCTTTCACTTGAACTGCGCTATAAATTAACATGCTCATTGATATTTAGGCAGTGGCCAGATTATTCTCCAAACACTTTGAATCCCTAATAGAAACTGTTTTCTATTTGTCTGTCCATCTGTGGTTTTCCTAGCACCACTATTAACTTTTCTTTGGCCCTGTTTCCATTATCATCATTTCTGACCTTTTACTTCTTCCAAGCATCCCTTAATTAGTCATCTCTTTCTGTTCTCATTGTCTGACATATAAGACATTGGCAGACCTTCCCTTGTAGGGAACTCCCTGCCAAAATGTACGTATGTGTGTACATGAACACACATACAGTTAATGACATATTATTAAATGCTGTTGCTTCCCTGCATAAGAGATAAAGTACAAATCCTTCAGCAGGACATCCAAGGACTTTCTCAGTTTTACCCCAATTTATCTTTCCAGTTTTAAAGCCCTCTCTCACTCCTATGAACAACTCAGACCAAACTTCAACCTCTTTCCTTTTTTTTCTTCCTTCAACATATTATGAGACCCTATACCCCCAAAAGTTTTGACTGTTTTCTCTACTGGAAATGCACTCTCCAACACCTCAGCAGACCACACATCATGGTAAATTCTGACTCCCTTTTTCAACTCAGCTTAGCTATCACCTTCTCAAAGTATTTCTAGACATACCCATATAGAGTTTAGTTTAGCTTCCTTAAATTTACAAATATTAAGTTTATGTCATTAGAATCCGGAAAGTGATCCGTTTATCAAATTTTGTTCTTTTTATCCTCAATTATTCATGAATAACTTAAGTTTTGATATCTTTGCGCTTTCATGGGAGTTTATTTTTGATAGTTTATATCCAAGCAAGGTTGAAGGTATAAAGACTCTAAGGCAAACATACTTGAAGTTGTTCATGAATTTATTATTTTTGTTTTTAAATATTGTTATTAAAAACAAGAAAGGATGGGGTGCCTGGGTGGCTCAGTCAAGAGTCGGACTTCGGCTCAGGTCATGATCTCACATTTTGTGGGTTCGAGCCCCCTGTCAGGCTCTGCGCTGACAGCTCACAGCCTGTAGCCTGCTTCAGATTCTGTCTCCCTTTCTCTCTGCCCCTCCCCAGCTCACTCTCTCTCTCAAAAATAAATAAACATTTAAAAATTTTTTTAAATAAAAATAAAAAAAAGAAAGGAATTTCGATTACGAACAAATAAATAAAGCCAGGAAGAATAAAAAAATAATACTGGGTCCCTAAACTTTCACTGTTCAAATCTGATTACAACTTGACTTAAAATAGCTGCTTTTTTTCCTCCATATATTGTTACTATTTAGCCAAGCTTTGTTCTTATTTTACTTTTGATATAAACTAATATAATATGAAATTTAGAATAAACAAAATATTTCTAGCCTATTTTTCCCAAACATAAATTATTGATTTTTTCATTTTCATGATTAATTTTAAAAAACATTGATGACCCAACAAAATGTGGATTGAATATTCAGAACCAAGACTTAAGAAAACAAATTATAAATATTACAGTTTTCACATTATGTTAATGATGTGTTTACCATTTTCTTGGGTATGTCTCTCTTTACCCACTGATAGAATCCAAAGCAGGAAGTCAAGAAGATTATAAGATTTCTAGAGAAGAATTTGAATGATGAGGTCTTGGATAAGATCATCCATCACACCTCATTTGAAATGATGAAAGACAACCCTCTGGTGAATTACACACATATACCAAGTACAGTGATGGATCACAGCAAATCCTCTTTTATGCGTAAAGGTAAGTATTTTGCTGAATTTAATTTCCCTTTTCACTTTCTTATGAATTACTCTGAAATGAGGATTAACTTTGTGATCTCTAACAAGTTACTTAGCCAGTTTGGGCACCAATTTCTTTATCTGTAATATAAGGACATTAAAAATACCTGCCACAAAAAGTTGCTGAACTAGATTAGAAATTACCAGAGGAAATAATGCTTATAAACCTGTTATCTGAATACCTTGGGTATTTGATGCGTATTTCTTCTCCTATTTACTCTGCTACTAAATGGGACTAGTTTTGTCAGTTCTCATGTGAGTCATTCCAAAATTTTTATTCTTAAATCTTGAATCTTTACCTAAATAGGCATAGGCCTCCCTCTCTTCCTCAGTAATTGGTTAACGTCACTCAATACAGAACCATCTACCCCATATCACTTAGAAAACGGAGGTCACTTTGTTAAGGATTCACCAGGAGAAAGGACTTTTTTTTACCCTATGGGAAGATTCTGTTCCCTAAAAATACCATCTGAATTATAGGAAACATGGAATCTAAATTTAAATTAAAAAGATGACAAGAGAGGAATATGGCATTCACTATTGATTCCACTGAAGCAAATCTTTTAGCTTGTGGCTTCTTGTACAGGATTTGTGTCAAAAGATGTTTTATTAGTGATAAAAATAATGCATTTAACAAATTATTAACAAACAAATTTGAGAAGTTATCCACCTAATAACGTCACCTTCTATTTTCAATATTCTTTATTGAAGTGGGAGGGAAAGGGGTAAAATTACAGTTAGTGTGCTAGGAAGTAAACACAACCCTAAAATGTACTGTGCATATGAACATGTGGCTGAAAACCCTTTATTTTCAAAGACTTACATGGTTAAATTGTTTTCTAAAACATTTTTCTCTATTAGTTATTAAAATAGCAAATAGTGTTGGTGTTTTCAAATTATTTTTTATTTTCAAAAGCATTACATTTAACTTTTCAAACCTAACCTCTAGAAAGTAAAATTTTCATTGTAAGTGGTGTCTAAACAAAGACTCATGCACACATACACACATTTTGCTGGCAGAAAGGAAAAAAAAAATCCGAAAAGAATGCTCCTTTACTAAATAAGGCAAATTGTCATTTTGTCGGATTATCTGAATGTAACTTCCAAGAGAGTTTTATTCCCAGCCATATGAAAATTGGTACCACCTCATGATATCTCATTAGAGTATTGAGGTAGATGAAATAAGTTCCATAACTGGATTCTGTGTTTCTCCACCTTCAAACAGAAAAGAGTGCATGCTGGTCTAATGGGAGAGTCAGTCTTTACATCTTCTCTGGAAGTGGTAAAAAAAAAAAAAACAAAAAACATATTCTCTGAGGGCAGATTGATCTGGTGTTTATCCAGGTTATTCCACTCCCTGAATCTATGACTTTGAATACATTGAATCAATCTGCCAAAGGTCTGGCTATATCACTGAAAATATGGAGAAAGTAACAAGCTCTGTGTCATAAATTTTGGTGGAGGATTATGGTAAATGACATGTAAACATTTGGAATGTTTTTTCTGACCATAAATAATACATTAAAAAGTAACAAGTCTTATTAGTCTAAATAGTTTATCCACTTATTCATTCATGCACTCAAGAGACACTTAAAGAATCCTTATTTATTCATTAATTTGCGTATAGGAAACACTCTTCGTGAACACCTGAATGCAGCATGTATTCTCTAGAACATGCTTGGATGAATGACACATGCATCTGCTTTAAGAGGCTTATAATGCAATGCAAGAGGCATGCATGTAAATGGATGTTAAACAGGGTTCAGATTGATGTATAAACAAAGGGCCAGGCGCACTCAGTCTTGAAGGATGCCATGTTGTCTAAGTCAAGGTCATACTTTAGTTACATAGTATAAAATAGTAAAAGTAGTACGGAGAGGATAGATGATCTACAATGTTCATGCTTGTGTCCCCAATCGCAATAAAACAGAAAAATCTGGGCTTCGACCAGCATTTATGTTGTCAAAAAAATTTATACTTCCCTTACTCTTGTGAAGCAAATGTGTTTATGTATAT
This sequence comes from Panthera onca, assembly GCF_046562875.1. Classification (NCBI taxonomy): domain Eukaryota; kingdom Metazoa; phylum Chordata; class Mammalia; order Carnivora; family Felidae; genus Panthera; species Panthera onca. The sequence goes on along the minus strand of NC_138342.1, from coordinate 56,107,159 downwards.
TATATAATTAATACTCAAAATACAAGATCATTGGAATACTTTATATATAACTCTTTATTGTTTAATCCGTGCTTTTTATTTTTAATGGCATCTTTACAGATGTACTGTTCCAAATATACACTACTCTTGCATTTCAAAGAGCTCTTAACCCTAGAGAGCATAGTGAGTGACCATAGAACACAAAGTATAATAACCAGGGAAAAACCTTGTTTACGGGGATGTTTTTCAATAAAAGGATTTGAAATCTTCATCAAGTCATCATGAGTTAATGTAGCTTGCAATTCAATAGGACATACTTCATATTTTATAAAATAGCAAAAGTAGATGTTTGTCTCCAAGCACATTTGTAGTACATTAAAAATTTATTTATTTTGGGGGGCGCCTGGGTGACTCAGTCGATTAAGCGTCTGACTCCAGCTCAGGTCATGATCTCACAGTTTGTGAGTTCAAGCCCGACGTCAGGCTCTGTGCTGACAGCTTGGAGCCTGGAGCCTGCTTCAGAATATGTGACCCCCTCTGTCTCTACCCCTCCCCTGCTCATGCTCTTTCTCTGTCTCTCAAAAACGTTAAACTTTTAAAAAATTTTAAAAATTAATTTATTTTCCAAATAAATATTTACAAGCATCCAAGTATAAGAAATAAATGTAAATTTGTATTCCAAAAGTTTTGTAAAAATGGTTCAGAGATGTTATATATTTGATTTTAAATGCTATTCTTTTCATCTAAACTTCAAATACAGTAGAAGTCTAATGAACTCAGGAAAGCAGGGATCCTCCAGGTGTCATGCCATCTTCATTTATAAATTCATGGGAAATTATACTTATCAACTTTCTAGTTCATGGATTGTTTTTGCTGATGACCAGTCCTTTGTATAGTTTCCAAAACTAATTCATGAGATAAAATCTGCCCTGACCATTGATCCAATGCCCAGTAGTAACCTTATGACCCATGACAAACAGAAACACTAAAAGAATCTCGTTCAGGAAACTATTGTACAGCCTGTAAATTTTGACAAGAAAATTAATCAGTTTCAGAATGATTCTTTAAAAGTCAATCAAAACCACAATGAGATATCACCTTACACTTGTTGGAATGGCTAGTATCAAAAAGACAAGAAATAACAAGTGCTGACGAGGATGTGGAAAAAAGGGAACACCTTGTACACTGTTGTTGGGATGTAAATTGTAGCCACTGCAGAAAACAGTGTGGAGGTTAAAATTAAAAATAAAATTAAATGGGTGCCTGGGTGGCTCAGTCGGTTGAGCGTCCGACTTCAGCTCAGGTCACGATCTCGCAGTTCGCGAGTTCGAGCCCCGCGTCGGGCTCTGGGCTGATGGCTCGGAGCCTGGAGCCTGCTTCCGATTCTGTGTCTCCCTCTCTCTGCCCCTCCCCCGTTCATGCTGTGTCTCTCTCTGTCTCAAAAATAAATAAACGTTAAAACAAATTTTTTTTAAAAAAATTAAAAATATAACCACCATATATTTGAGAAGATATATGCACCCCTATGTTCATTTCACCATTATTTACAATAGCTAAGATATAGAAGAAATGTAAGTGTTCAGCAATAGAGGAAGGGATAAAGGAGATGTGGTTTATATGTACAATGGAATTCTACTTGCCATAAAAAATAAAATAAAATCTTGCCATTTGCAACAACATGGATGGACCTAGAAGGTATTATGCTACGTGCAACAAGTCAGACAGAGAAAGACAAATACCATACAATTTCACTTATTGTGAAATTTAAAAAAAATAAATATTAAACAAAACAAAGCAGAAACAGACTCATAAATAAAAGAACAAACTGATGGTTGCCAGAGGGGAGGGGAGTGGGGGAATAGGCGAAATAAATGAAGGGGATTAAGAGGAACAAACTTCTGGTTATGAAATAAATAAGTCACAGGGATGCAGAGTACAACATAGGGAATGTGAATTATATTGTAATAACATGATAACTTCATTTATCATGTTGATCATTTCTTAATGGATAGAAATGTCGAACCACTATATTGTATGCTGAAACGAGTCTAATATTGGATGTCAATTATACTTCAAAAAAAATTCAGGTTCTGTTTAGTTATAAGCCACCTTTTTAGATGGAAGGAATTACCGATAAAAGAGAACTGACATTTTAAAATATTCAAATACAAGGAAAGTTTTTCTTTTCTAACCTTTTCTTTTAGTATACATTAGCTTTTCCCTCATACTGGAAATATATTACTCCTTCATGTTTTCTTATTTATTTTTAGGGACTGCAGGTGACTGGAAGAATTACTTCACAGTGGCCCAAAATGAGAAATTTGATGCCATTTACAAGAAGGAAATGTCTGGAACTGCACTTCAGTTCCGCACAGAGATTTAAAGAGCCTACACTGCCAATCTGAAGGAGGAAGAACTGAGCTGTAATTTGTTAAAATGGGCAGTTATGAGTTTACTTGGGCAGTCAAATGGACTTATAAAGGAGAAAATGTGCTTTTAAAATGGATTTTTTTTTTTTAGCGTCATTAATCAGGTCTCAGTTTCACTCCTGACTCTGAGCTTCCAAATTCCCTAAAGTTAGGGCCAATTGTTACCTTTTTGTAGGATCTTCCTGCCTTTTCCTAGACTAGTATGAACCGCAAAGTACATTATCCTACTCAATCTCTACATATTGTGGCTGAGAATTCTGTTCCCCTCCCTATTAACATGGTCCAAGAAGTCCTATTTGCACCCTGAAACTATATTTTTTAGCTCTGCCCCAGCTTCCCTTTGTTGAAAATTTGACTCAGGACACTGTGTTCCATTGCTGTCTTCCAGGTTTCAAGTTGTTTCCTGGGTCATAGATCATCTTCTCACAGTGTCACTATTTGGATAACATAGTTCATGTCCCAGATGATGTGGTTCAGATTTCAGAAATGTTGTTCCTATACCTAATTTCTAAGCATACAAATTTTTAATTGATGAGGATCCAATTTCTGGGTCTCCATAGGTGAAAGGCCTATACTGGTCTCCCTAAGACCCTTCCATGGGAACTGTAGCTCTGCTCTGAGAGCCTGGAGAGAGGCAGCAACCTGCTTCCTGTGCAAAGTCCTCCCCAACCTCAACAGTCTCTACTGCAAGGCTGAGAATTGTCTATTGCCATGCTCTGGGCAACATTCAGGAATTTCAGTTACTTCATTTTGTGATTTTTTTTTTTTTTTTTTTTTTGGTGCGTGTGTGTGGCATTTATCAAACTGGTACCAAAGGGAGACTCTGTTCTGAATTTCCACTATGCCCTTCTTACCCCATTTCCCTTCTGTGTACCATCCAACACCCATGCCCATCAGCTTGGGCTCTTTGATAAAATGCTTCCTTGGGACATTTGTTTCTCAACGCCAGCTTTGCCTTAGACGTACTCATCTATATCTCCATGTGCAGCAAGATCTTTTATCTGCGATAATATCGGCATGTGACAAATTGCATGCCAGGCCCAACCTCCCAAACTCATGCTTGGTGAGAATGTCCTGGGTCTTATTTGTTCTGGAGAAGAGTTCTGGAGCTGAGCCACGACTGAGACAGCTACAGTAATTTGGGTGATGGTGTTTTGCCTTCATAGGCAAATGGCTGCCATCAGCCTCTGAAGTGGGAATAGAGCCTCAGGCATGTAACTTCTCTCCTCCCTAGCCCCAGCAAACTGTTTATCTAATGGCAACTGCAAATCTCCTGGGAGTGATATATATACATGATTTTGGAAATAGTTGTTTTGATAGTTTTATTATAATATGTATTAGAAATTATTTTTGTATGTTCCTTAGAAATATGTTTAGTAGTAGTTAATCTTGAATACCTAGGGATGTGGTGAACTAGTTTCAGCTTTCTAGAATATGCTTAACAACACAAAAGTAAAGCCGATCACAGATCTATTTGATTTATTATCTTTATTAATCAGTTAATGTGATACATGCTTTGGATTATATGGTATATTTTTGAATAAAAAATGTGTCTTTCTGAACTAGTCTTTAATCTGGGTAATAGATCGGCTACACTGACTGCCTTCACTAGCAGGATAGGATAGTTTCTATTTTCCCTAGTTTTCCTTTGTGGAAATAAGTTTCTGTACCTGGATTTTAATTTTTAAAAAATTAAGTAAGCTTTAACTATGTCCCAGGTATTTTATTAGGAACTGGATATAGAGTGGAGAAACAAATCGAATTTAGATTTTCATTTACTTTTCTTACAGGTGTTGCCTCTGATCCAAATGCCAGAACTCTGTTCACTCTCTCATCAACTCAAGCTTCACACTACAGAGTAACACTCCTACTAGAATTCCAATTTCAGAAGTGCCTGATATCTTTTAAAATCACTTAAAAACTGCCACCAAGTTAATTTTCCTAAAATAATGCTTTTATCATTATTTTTCCTATTCAACAATCATCCGTATAATTTTCAAACAAAAAAAATTAGAATAATCTCATTCTATTTTTCTCTTACCTAAGCACATACCTCAAGGATAGTGATAGCAGATGTCTGGCAAGGATGAGATTACTTTCATATCCTTGGCCCCTTGCTAATCAATCAAAGACCGTTTTCCAAGAAACCAAATGTGCCCACAAATATTGTTTCATTGTGGCATTCAAAGCAAGTACTGGCACTTGTCCAGAGTAGGTGCCTATTATAAAACTGCCATTATTGATAAACAGAAAAGAGCCACAAAAACTCCCAAGGGAACTGTGTTTTAATCATGGATTTTCCTTTAGTGAAATGCTTACATTTTAGAAAACAAAAGAAACAGATTTTAGTTTCTCATTCTGTAAAATTAATCAGTTTGTGTTTCCTCCATATTCTAAAACTCTAAAACTATGGCTATCCTGGCCTCATGCTTCCATAATCAAACTGTTTTCATCAGTGCCTGAATGTTCTTTGTGTTTCTGCACCAGTGCTTTTGTTCACATCTTGCCTTTCTCCTCCCAACCTCACTCCCACAAACATCCAGGATGCCATATTTCCACCTCCCTAGATTAAAAGCCCAATTCTAATTTTATTTCTCTCTCTTTTTTTAAGTTTATTTACTAATTTCATCTCAATAAACATTTCTCTTGCCACGCTCTCTCTCAAAGAAACTTCTCCTTCCATCCGAGTCTTCTAGTATTTGTCCCCTGGATAATTTATCTGACAGTTACTAACTAAAGAGGTATTCTCCTAAAACACCATTATGCTTTTGGAGCTACCTACCTATCAACAAATTAAGCTATGTTCTTTGATGACAAGTACTGGCTTTCACCTTTTAGTGCTTCCACAATGCCTAGTGCAAGCTCCATGTTCTGCATGATGACATTAGAGTCACTTGAACTCATCCCATAAAGTTTATTTGTAAACCTCTCTTTTGCAAATTCACAATCTATTTCAATACACATTAAATACACAAATTAAACAAACATAGCATATATATGTATTGCACTAATAGATTAAGGCACTTTTCTCTGCTGAATTAAACTGTAGCCTCAGACACCTTCTTAACACAACACTATATTGATATATTAATTTACTGAGGTTGGTATGTGCGATGATCGGTTTTATATGTCAACTTAGATAGGCCTACGCTACCCAGCTATTTCATCAAATGAATATAGGTGTTGCTGAATAGGTATTTTATACATGTGATTAATATCTACCATCAATTGACTATTTTTTGAAATTTTTAATAAAAATGACATTTTTATTACAAAAGAATATTCCCAAAAGAACATAGATTATGTGACAGAGCACCTGGGTGGCTTAGTCGGTTGAGTGTCTGACTTCAGCTCAGGTCATGATCTCATGGTTCAGGGGTTCAAGCTCCTTGTCAGGCTCTGTGCTGACAGCCTGGAGCCTGCTTCAGATTTTGTGTCTCCCCCTCTCTCTCTCTCTGCCCCTCCCCACTTGCACTCTGTCTGCCTCTCTCTCTCTCAAAAATAAATAAACAACAACAAAAAAAAGAACACAGATTATGTGAAGTCCTAAAATGAAATATCTTCATTATGTGGGATAAGGACTCCTTTTATTTTTTTTATTTTTATTTTTTGTAACTGATTGTCAAATTGACTTCCATACAACACCCAGTGCTCATCCCAACAAGTGCCCTTCCTCAATGCCCATCACCCGCTTTCCCCTCCCTCCACCCCCCATCAACCCTGTTTGTTCTCTGTATTTAAGAGTCTCATGGTTTGCCTACCTCCCTCTCTATTTGTAATTATTTTTTCCCCTTCCCTTCCCCCATGGTCTTCTGTTAAGTTTCTCAAGTTCCACATATGAGTGAAAACATATGGTATCTGTCTTTCTCTGACTGACTTATTTCACTTAGCATAATACCCTCCAGTTCCATCCATGTTGCCGCAAATGGCAGGATTTCATTCTTTCTCAATGCCAAGTAGTATTCCATTGTATGTATAAAACACATCTTCTTTATCCATTCATCCGTTGATGGACATTTAGGTTCTTTCCACAATGTAGCCATTGTTGAAAGCACTACTATAAACATTGGAGTACATGTGCCCCCTATGCATCAGCACTCCTGTATCCCTTGGATAAATTCTTAGCTGTGCTATTGCTGGGTTATAGGGTAGTTCTATTTTTAGTTTTTTGAGGAACGTCCACACTGTTTTCCAGAGCGGCTGCACCAGTTTGCATCCCTACCAACAGTGCAAGAGGGTTCCCTTTTCTCCACATCCTTGCCAGCATCTATAGTCTTGATTTGTTCATTTTAGCCACTCTGACCAGGGTGAGGTGGTATCTCAGTGTGGCTTTGATTTGTATTTCCCTGATGATCAGTGACATTGAGCATCGTTTCATGTGTCTGTTGGGCATCTGGATATCTTCTTTACCATCAGTTGATTTTATGTAAAGGAGCTTCTCATTGATAAACTGAGATATACCTGAGGAAGAAGTAATTCAGAAGTTCCACTTAAAAAGTGCAATATCAATTCCTGCCTTAGAGTTTCTAGTCTGAAGGTCTGCCTTACAGATTTCAGACTTGCCTAACTAGGCCTTACAATCATACAAATCAACTTTTTGCAATAAATCTCATGATATATACATATATATGTATATGCAAACACACACATATATGCATGTACATTTGTAGTGTGTGTGTATATATATACATCCCATTTGTTCTGATTTATCTGACAAAAATCAAATATTAAAAATCATCAAAAAAATTAAAATGTTAATAATCTATTGGATGACAACTTTATTAAGTCTCCTTCCTTGTTATTTGTTGAAAGCCAAGAATTTAAGTCCATCTGATATTGAAAGAATTTTCTTTCCAGTAATTACAATAATAGTTAGTCTCAATTTCTAGGAAGGATGAAAGATATCTATGCTGAAAACTATAAGTCATTGATGAAAAAAATCAAAGATACAAATAAATGGAAACGCATCCCATATTCATAGATTAGAAGAATTAATATTGTTAAAATGTCAATACTACCAAAAGCCACCTATAGATTCAAGCAATCTCTATCAAGATTCCAATGGTATTTTTTACAGATGTCAGAAAAAGCACTCATAAGATTTATATGAAACTGCAAAAGATTCCAAATAGCCAAAGCAACCTTGAGAAAGAACAAGGCAGGAGATATCATTCCTCTTGATTCAAGCTATCCTATAAAGCTATAGTCATCAAAACAGTATGATACTTGTTCCTCTCCCAGAGGAGAAGGCAAATGGCAGACTCTGGTGATAGCTACCATGATAGGTCCTACAGCAGCTCTGGCACGGCAGAGGGTCCTGCGGCAGTGCTTGTGGCCATGGTTCCCATAGCCAGAAGGAGATGCCCACAGAACCCCGCTACACAGCATATGTAGGAAATCTACCTTTTAATACAGTTCAGGGCGACACAGATGCTATCTTTAAGGATCTCAGCATAAGGAGTGTACCGCTAGTCAGAGACAAAAACACAGACAAATTCTGCTATGTAGAATTTGATGAGGTGGATTCCCATAATGAAGGCTTGACATATGATGGTGCATTGTTGGGTGATCAGTCACTTCATGCAGACATTGCAGAAGACACAAAACAAGATAAAAGTGGCTTTGGATTCAGGAAAGGTGGACTGGATGACAGAGGCTGTGCTCGCAGTGAGGACACAGGCGCTCCTCAGACCTTTGTCATGTGTGTGTCCCCATCTCTGCCTTGCATTTATCTGTCTGTTCCTTGGCATAAGTAACAGTGAGATGCTATGCTTACCACCCTCCCTGAATTTTATAATGAAAATGGGCCTAAAATCTGGCACTTTACTGTTTCACTTGATGAATTGAGGATTTTACTCTGCAGAGCTGTCAAGAGCCTTCAGAGGCTATAAGTCACCAGGTCTCCTCCTTAGGACACAGTTGCCTGTTCCCACACACTGTGTTTGGCACATACCCAGGGCCAGGGCCTGGGCCGTTGCTTCTGAGCTCCAACGCCTGTGTGTGAACAACCTGGGTCCTGCACCGAGTCCCGGTCCTTCCAATTGAGAGTAGTTCAGGGCCAGCCAGCAACTAGAGCCAGTGGAAGAGACCAGCCAGTGGGAGGGGAAGGGGGTGCTACAAGGTCCCCTAGCCTACTTAGCAGTGTGCTTAGGGAGTTGTCCTCACTAGCTGACATCATTGGCTTCTCTCACTGTGTCTCTGTCCTGAGGTCTCAGCAACTATGAACTCTCTCTCCTTTCCCTCCTTTACCTGCCACCTCTCCTTCCAAAATAAGAACCATTTGTGTAACACCAATACTTAAGAAAGACATGTATTATGTGGTTGTAATCAAACCTGATGCTTTCAGATGACTACTTACATCTTCAATGTGGAAAGCTTAAGAACAAAACAAATTCATCTAAACTGTGCAATCCAGCTGACTTTTAAATGTAAGAATGGAATTCCACATTCAGCTGTATGTCAGAAAGTAAATCTATGGGTATGGCATTTTGTGAATAATCTTTTAAATAAAAGAAAATCTTACAAAACACTTAAAGCAAACAAACAAAAACAATATGATATTGGCATTGAAGCAGACAAGGAGACCAATGGAACAGAATTGTCAGCCCAGAAATAAGCCCAAGCACATATGGTCAACTAATATTTGACATAGGAGCCAAATATAGTCAATGGACAAAAGGCAGTCTCTTCAATAAATGGTGCTGAGATAATTAGATATTCACATGTAAAAGAATAAAACTGGACTCACGTTTACACCACTCACAAAATTAACTTGAAATAAATTAAATCTTCCATTAAGAACTGAAACCATGAAACTCCTAGAAGAACAAAACTCCTTGACATGGGTCTTGGTAATTATTTTTTGACCATGACACCTAAAGCACAAGCAACAAAATAAAAAAATAAATAAATGGATATACATCACACTAGAAACTTCTGCACAACAAAAGAAATAATAAAGTGAACAGACAACCTACAGAATGGGAAAAAATATTTGCAAACCACTTTTCTAATAAAGGATGAATATCCAAAACATATATAGACCTCATATAATTCAATAGCAAAGACAAACAAAGACCAAATAATGCAAATAACAAATGGGTAAAGCACCTGAATAGACATTTATCCAAAGAAGATATGCAAAATATCAATAGGTACATGAAAATTTACTTAACATCACTAGTCATTAAGGAAATGGAAATTAAAACAAGAATGAGAGATCACCTCATGTCTGTTAGAATGGCTATTATCAAAAAGACATGAGATAACAAACTCTGGTGTCGATGTGGAGAAAAGGGAAACTTTATGCACTGTTGGTGAGATTGCAAATTGGTAAAAAACCATTACAGAAAACAGTATGGAAAATCCTCAAAAACTTAAAAATAGAGGGGTGCCTGGGTGGCTAAGTTGGTTACGTGTTCAACTCTTGATTTCAACTCAGATCATGATCTCACGGTTCATGAAATCAAACCCCACATCAGGCTCTGCATAGACAATTCAGAGCCTTTGGTATTCTCTCTCTCCCTCTCTCTCTAGTCCTCCCCTGCTCATTCCCTCTTTATCTCTCTCACAAATTAAAGTAGTTAAAAAAATTTTTAATTAAAATTGAACTACTATATGATCCAGGAATTCCACTTCTGGGAGTATATCCAAAGGTAAGAAAAACTCACCTGAAAAAATATCTGTACCCCATATTCTAAGCAGCATTATTTACAATAGCAAAAATGTGGGAATGACCTAAGTGTCCATTGATAGATGAATGGATAAAGAGGTGATAGTACATGTATATAAAATAAACATTTTTTTACAATATTTACAATAACCAAAACATAGAAAGCATAGGAGAGAATTATTTACAATAGGCAATACATGGAAAAACGCTGTGTCCATCAACAGATGAACGAATTAAAAAATGCAACAGATAGATGATAGATAGAGATATGGATATAGATATATATATATATAGATAATGGGATATTATTCAACAAGAAAATATAAGGAAATCTTACCACTTGTAGCAATATGGATGGACCTTGAAGGCATTGTGCTAAGTGAAATAAGTCAGACAGAGAAGACAAATACTGTGTGATCTCATTTATATGAAGAATCTAAGGGAAATAAGCCATATACCATGTTTTCACTCTTATGTGGATCATGAGAAATTTAACAGAAGACCATGAGGGAAGGGAAGGAAAAAAAAGAGAGGAAGGGAGCCAAATCATAAGAGACTCTTAAAAACTGAGAATAAACTGAGGGCTGATGGGGGGTGGGAGGAGGGGAAAGTGGGTGATGGGCATTGAGGAGGGCACCTGTTGGGATGAACACTGGGTATTGTATGAAACTAATTTGACAATAAATTTCATATTAAAAAAGAAAAAAGAATCTAAGTGGGGGGGGGGGGACTCAGAAGAGATGAGACGGTGGCTACCAGAGACAAAGAGTAGTGGAAAAGGGAATTATAGGAAGGTGGTCAAAGGTGCAACCTTCTAGTTATAAGATAATGAAGTGCTAGAGATGTAATGTGCAGCATGAAAACTATGTCTAACACTGCTGTGTGATAAATAGGGAAGTTGTCAAAAAAAAAAGTATAAGTATACCCTAAGAATTCTCATCAAAGGAGATGTTTCCTCCTTTTTTTTCTCCTTTCTTATCTTCTTCTTTTCTTTTTATGAGAGTATGGATCTTAGCTAAACCCACTGCAATCATTTCACACTGTATGTAAATCAAACCAACATGCTGTATGCCTTAAACTTATACAAGGATGCATGTCAAATATTTCTTAATAAAACTGGAAGAAAATAAAGTGAGAAACCTGAAACTTTAAATTAGGAATAGATCTAAGTCTGGTTTACTCCAAAATGTCATTCTCAACAATTATATGACACTACATAGAATTATATATAAATAATCTCCTTCAGGTATTAGATATGAGATGACCTCTCAAAGCACTAACATAAATGTATTCAGGTAAAGATGTCCGAGCTTACAATGTAAATGTTCCAAGCTCTGTCCACTTTCAGAGACCTACTGCTGCAGGGACACTGCCTGCAAACCCATGCAAGGTTAGATTTGTGAATGTTTTTCTCTGATAAACTATGGTATAATTGGCATTTGTTTATCATTTTTAAAAAGATGGCATCAGCATAGCTCAAGTTCAACTAAATTACTGTGTGCTTTGAGTGTTGATTTAAAAGCTCACTAAGAGTCCAAATACATAACTAATACGATAGTTTTTGTAATGCAGTCTATTCATAAGATGAGGACTGACCGTACCCTGTCCTGTTCTCTCCTATTCAGGGAGGAAGAAAACAAGCTGTCATAAATCTTGTGGAGAAACTTCTCGTGCAAATTTGAATAGGGGAGGAGAAGGAGGAGAAAGGACAAAATATTTCTTTGCAACTTGTACCCTCTATATCTCTTCTTTTCTTCTAGGCTATTGAGCAGGAGTACCAAAATTCTTGAGCATACTGAAATTCAAGCATTTGTAAAGAAAGTAAAATTCTTGTGGTTCTCCTTAGAGATTCTAAGATAGCCTGGATAGTGGTTTCAGATTATACATTTTATGTAAACGTCAAAGGTAAACCAATGGCCGTATTACCTATTGCTATTTCCAAGTGATGAAGAGCTATTCGTGTTTTCCAAGTAAATACCAGATGGAAAGATGATAGGTATATATGGAGATGGATAGATAGATAGATAGATAGACAATAGATAAATAGATAGATAATAGATATAGAGAGATATAGATAGATGATGCATAAAGATATAGTGATAAATGAAAGATAGAAGAGAGATGATAGATGATAGATATAGATAGATAATATATAAATAGATAATAAATAGATAGATTAGATGATAGAGACAGGTAATGATAGATGATAAACAGATGATAGATAGATGATAGATGATAGAGAGAGAGAGAAAGAGAGAGAGAGAGAAAGAGAAAGATAACAGCTATCAAGATACTCTTTTGTACTGACTGGATTCCTATTTGGAAATGCAAAAAATTCAGCAAATAAAACTTAAAACCAGTGGTTTAAAACAATTGGAAAGGAGGAAGGAATTTTAGTGAATTAGACAGCTTTACCTTGGACCTTTAGCCAAATGTGCACTGTTTCAAAATAAAAGAAATTAGTAACTTTTCCAGGACAGTTTGCTCAATGTGTGACCTATTCACTAGCTTAAATAATTGGTGCAAATTCCATTTCATTAACATTTTTGCTTATTTCATGAATGTTATTCCTTCCATTGGTTAAAAGCTAAATTTCTAAACAGATTGTTATGTGTGAAAACTCCGTTCTTGCATTGTTTTGCCTGAATTGTCCTTATGGACATATTTTGAGGTCTTATACTTGAAGTACACTGGATTTCTACAACAAAGCCAATACCCAAGGAAAGTAAATCAGAAAAAGGCAGGAATACATAACAAATAGACATAAAGTAAATAGATATAAAATAAAGCTCAATGCAGCCTACTAGGGAAGGCATAGTGTTTAGTGTTACAGAAGTTCTATGGCAATATGTGAATTTTCAGCTGTCAATACAGTTTTACATTTTGTGAAGCATAACATGCATTCAGAAGAATGTACAAATCCTAAGTATCTGGATAAATATGTCCAAGTAAACACATCTGGGTAACTAGATCCACAACTCAAGAAACAGAAGAACAGCATAGCGACCTTCCCCTCCATTGGACCCCTTTCCGGTCAGTATTCCCCACAATGACACTGCAATCCTGAGTTCCAACACCACGGGTTAGGTTTGCTTTTTTTGAAATTTATACTATTGGAATGATACGGATAGATTCTTTGGCTTTCTGATTATTTTCACTCAATATTATAATTGGAGGATTTATCCATGTTGCTTGTACTAGTAGTTTTTTTTTTTTTTTCATTTTCATTACTATATAACATTTCATTGTGGAAATATACCAATATTTATGTACTCTTGATGGCATTGAAAGAGTTTCCTGTTTGGTTTTACAAATACTACTGCTATGAACATTCTTGTTCATATTTTTGGCAGACATATTTTTGGTGTATTTTCCTTAAATTTAACCTAAGAGTTAAATATGATATTCACAGGTTTAAAAAATACCACATAGATTTTTCTAAAGTAGTTATACTAATTTTCAATTACATTACTGGTGTTCAGTCCCACATTCTCCCCATGACTTATTTTATGTAATTTTCATTTTAGTCATTTTGGTGAGTTTGTATCACGCCGTGGTTATAATTTACACTTCCCTATTGACTAGTGAAGTTGAGTAACTTTTTATGTTAACTGGTCATTTTAATATCCTTTTTTTTGTGAAATGCATGCTCAAATCTTTTACTTATTTTCAATGTCTTGACTGTCTAAAGACAGAGTGTATTATGCTAATCAAAATAAGTCAATCAGAGAAAGACAAATACCATATGATTTCACTCATATGTGGAATTTAAGAAAAAAAAAACAGATGAATCTAGGGGAAAGAAAAAGAGAAGAGAGAGAGAGGGACAAACCAAGAAACAGACCTTTAATATACAGAACAAACTGAGGGTTGCTGGAGGGAAGTTGGGGAGGGGATGTGCTCATTGGTCATAGGTATTAAGGAGGGCACTTGTGATGAGCACTTGAGTGTTGCATATAAGTGATGAATCACTAAATTCTACTCCTGAAATTAATATTACACTCTATGTTAACTACCATTTAAATAAAAACTTGAAACTAAATAAATAAATAAAATTGATTTGAAAGATACTGTGTGTCTATTATATTTATGAGTGTGTGTATGTGTGTTGAGTATGTTTACACATAGATGTATATAGGTGTGTGTGTATATGTACATATATATATATATATATATATATACACACACACATACTGGTTATATTTCCTTTATTATATGTACTTCAAATATCTTCCCTGATTCTGTGACTTAACTTTTGGTCTCTTAGTGGTATCTTTTGGTATTATTATCTTGATATAATCTAATTTGTCATTTTTTCCCTTATAGTTATGTCCTATGTAAGAATAATTGCTTAATATCAGGTCATTAAGATGTTCTACTCTTCCTCTAAAAGGTTTATTGCTTAATTTAACAAGTCTAGTCATTCTGTAATGGATACTTTTATGGTAGAACTCCAGAAATGTTTTCCCTCCATAGACATATCCAGAATAGAATGTTCGAGAATATTTTTTCTGGCTTTCCATAATACCACACCCCCACCTCTAACCATTCAAATAATTCTGAGAAAACTAAGATATTCAAGAAAATATTTTCAGCTTTAAATATACATAGTCACATTATGTTTTGGCAGGTAATAATAAAGTCTAATGATTAGTATAATAAGAGTATGCCTTGTTCTAATTCATAGGCTTATCTATTTTCTTATTTGTAAAATAATTTCATTCAGACAGAAGGTAGGCCAACCACTGCTAAGAATTAAGATGTTCAAATGAATAAATTTCAGCTCTGAACTACTATGAAAGAAAATAACTAAGATATGTAAACTCGGATTCACATGATCATGCACATGACATTTTATGAATTTGTTCTTATTTGCCAAAGATATGTGGAAATAATTATTTCCTTAACTAATCTGTCATAGAACAAATGTACTGAAAGCATTTGAGGACTGAGGTTATTTTCTTAACTAACACTTCCACAATGAAAACATGACTTCTATTCCAAAGAAAATTGGGAGACTGCGTATAGAAGAGGAAAACAACTATTTACTAAACAAATCTCTACCTACCTCACCCACAGTAAAGTCATGACCCTCCTTTCTCACTACTTCTTTCTTTTATAATAATAGTTCATAATTAGTCTTAGGCTTAGAATTAGAGGAAAGTCTGAAGATAGAGAAATATCATCTTCAAAGTAATTCTTCATCAAGGCAATCTAATAACAGATTTTTTAAATTGCCACCATCTGTTATATACCTTGTCATCTGTCTCTAGTAACTGCCTGCAGAGTGTACCAAACATTCTCACTTTATTGTTTTTGTTACTACTTACCTGCAATTTCTCAAATCGATACCTGAAACCCAATTTGTCTGTGCCTTTTTTTATTGATAATACAATGGGCTCACAAGAATAACAACAAAAACAATTTGAGGAATGTCATACAGTGCTTACAGTTTATGCCTCAGGTCTTTGTGAGTTCTTTTTGGCAGATGGTCCCTGAAGACCTATTTGACCCTTTATTTTATTCCAATAGAGCTCATTAACCATATCCTTTTCTGCAGATATTTTCTTCACAAAATCCATTTTTCTTCATGCAGTTAGAATTAGGTTCAAATAGCACCCTTCCAAGGATTTAGCAGTGCTAGGAACCAAGATATATCTTAATTGCCGAACTCCTCCCAACTGCATGATTCCCACTAACAATGATGATTCTCAGGCTTTGTAGCTAAGCACCAGGAAGCCCCTTCTCAGGCCGGTCTGGCCAAAATCCCAAAATGATAAAAAATGAACGACTGGGACAGGTGTGGGAGGGGGGGATGTGAACAGATGATCATTGATTGCTCCATGATAATGAGGATACTTCTGAGATTTCCTCAAAACAAAAGGAGATTCGTTGTTTTAATTTTGAATTGCTATTCACTCCCTTATTCATTGTGCTCCTGCAGAGGTGAAGTGTCTTATCTAACTAGTAAATTGGGGAGAAGGGCTGGCATGTTTTGCTCATTGCTACTCTCTTCTGGGAGTGGGCATGTACTCTTTCTTTAAAGATAAATTCTGCCTAACTCTGTGGTTTAGTAATTCTCTTTGGCTAGGGCCTAAAGTCATATTTTCCAGCTTGGCCTCTGTCAATAATAATAGCAATATTCTTGCATCATCTTTAATCATTTATTTTGTTTCTTAATATTGTACGGAAGCTGAGCCAAGAAGAGTAGCCTTCAATGGTCTGTAAAGGACCCAATTGTGCTTGGATTGAGAACACTGAAAAATGAAATAACAAAATATTAGATAAAACACTCATGAGGAGAGGTTTTTGGAATGAAAAGGGCATTGTTTCTGTCCTTAATCTCTGGTATAAAGGGAAAGATTTTTGACGTTGATGTTTTTTAATAAGGGTTATACTGGGCCAGTTTTGACCCCTGTAACCTTGGTATCAATAATGTGGTATAGTGGCCTTAGAGATAACTGCAGCTTATGTAGGATTTCACCTTAAATGAGTGGTTTTTTTTTTGTTTTTTTTGTTTTTTCTTCAAGCAGGTCTTGGGCAAAGGTGGTATATTCCTTGAGAACAGCCTCGGTAAGAGCCAGAAGAGGATCCAAGCCAAAGGCGGCCAAATGGATAGCCTCAGAGAATGGATGGAGGTCTGTGAGACAGTTTGCAGATGACAGCAGAACTTTCTGCTTTGTCTCAGTAGACTCAAAGACTCAGTTATAGGCACAAATACACAAGAACACCAACAATAGCGCCTTAATAAAGTATGGCTCTGAGGCCTCTTAGCAGGCCCTGCTTGTCCTCAACTGAAGCAGCTGAGACAAACATTCCATACAGAGGAAAGATCCTTTAAAGCTTTTTGGTCAATGGTTGGCAGAACAGTATTGGTTGCTTCTAAACTGCAAAGCAGTTATATTCCTTGTTATTATAGAAATCAGCTTCTAGAAAGCAGATATTCTAAAACTCAGGTTCTAGCAGGATGTAGACAACAGTAGAATCACTAACCCAAATTTTATTCCATGCTTAGGGCCACAGAGGAGCTGTAGAAAAGCTAACTTTGGACCCATCTGGTACTGAACACAAACTCAGGGCTACCCTCCTCCCATGGCATGATTTTATGTTGGCTATTGACTTACTTAATAAGAGGAAGCTTAGGATTCCTTCATGTACTCAACTCTCTCTAATATACCAAATCTTGTGTCAAAACCAACATCTTTCTGGGAGTTTGTTCACAGCTTAATTTAAGTATACAGGGCATGATGTGATAGTTAATTTTATGTGTCAACATAGCTAGGCTATGTTGCCCAGATGTTTGATCAAACACTAGTCTAGATGGTACAGTGAAGGTATTCTGGAATGTGATTAATGTTTCTAATCAGTTGACTTAAAGTAAAGGAGATTATCTTCACAATGTAGGTGGGCCTTATTCAATCAGTTGAAAGCATTAAGAACAAAAAGCTAGATTCCCCACCCCCCCCCCAAAAAAAATTCTGCCCTCAAGACTATACATAGAAACTTTACCCTACTGTTCCCCAGGCCACCTACAGATTTCAGACTCAGGACTGCAACATCAACTCTTGCCTAAGTTTCAGTCTGCCAACCCACTCTATGGATCTTGGACTAGTCAGCCCCCAAAATCATGTGAGCATATTTCTTGAAATAAATCTCTTCAGGGGCGCCTGCTTGGCTCAGTTGGAAGAGCATGCAACTCTTGATCGCAAGGTCATGGGTTTGAGCCCCCGTTGGGTGCAGATATTACTAAAAAACAATAATAAACTTAAAAAAAAATCTCTTTACACACTCACATACCTACAATCACCCAGACTTTCTCCCACATAAATGTGTGTGTGTATATATATATATATATATATATATATATATATATGGTTGGATGTGTATGTATGAATATAAAGACATATATACATACATATATTGGTTTTGTTGCTCTGAAGAATCCTGAAAACCTCACATGGTATCTGGGCAACAGGCATAAAGTAATTGGCACCCTGGAAAAGTTAAAACGAGGAATAGTTTCTCTTTTCCTTGAATACCATTGAGTTCCTGCTATGGTCTTGATGAATACTAAATATTGAGGTTCAGTAGCTCAACATTGCCTGGAATAATTGCCTTAGGGAATAGTTTTTTTTCTTTTTTTTTTTTTAATGTTTTATTTATTCTTAAGAGAGAGAGAGAGATAGAGCATGAGCGGGTAAGGGGCAGAGCGAGAGAGGGACACAGAATACGAAGCAGGCTCCAGGCTCTGAGCTGTCAGCACAGAGCCTGATGGGGGGCTCAAATCCACAAGCTGTGAGGTCATGATCTGAGCCAAAATTGGACGCCCAATCGACTGAGCCACCCAAGTGCCCCCTTTTTTTTAATGTTATCTTTTTTTTTACTTTAAATATTATGTAATGTTTATTTATTTATTTATTTATTTATTTTTGAAAGAGAGACAGACAGAGCATGAGTGAGGGAGGGGCAGAGAGAGAGACACACACACACAATCTCAAGGAGGCTCCAGGCTCCAAGCTGTCAGCACAGGGCTTGATGGGGGGCTTGAACCCACGAACTCTGAGATCATGACCTGACCTGAAGTCGGACACTTAACCAGATGAGCTGAATAGTTTTTTTTTTCTAAATATGGTATAGATGGTGGCAGGGTCGTGATATTATTTTGTATGTTACTAACTCTTCAAACTTTTTAATCTGCTGCATATCAGAAACTTTTGTTAGATTTTCTGAGACCCTGAAGGAATTAGGTCCATTCTAATGACAAAATTTAGGCTGCAACTGCTAATAGAACCCCAGAATCTACTAAATTATTAAGAATCCATCTGTCTGTGACTCAGGAGAATTCCAAGTTGAGAGAAATTGGGCTTTGGATTATGAACTTCTTGTTTTTATTATTCTTTTTAATAGTTTGTGGGTTCAAGCCCCACGTGGGGCTCTGTGCTGACAGCTCACAGCCTGGAGCCTGCTTCAGATTCTGTGCCTCCTTCTCTCTCTGCCTCTCCCCCACTCACGCCCTGTCTCTCTCTCAAAAATAAACATTAAGGGGTGCCTGGGTGGCTCAGTAGGCTAAGTGTCTGACTTCAGCTCATGAGCTCATGATCTCATGGTCTGTGAGTTCGAGCCCCGCATTGGGCTCTGTGCTGACAGCTCAGAGCCTTAAGCCTGCTTCAGATTCTGTGTCTCCCTCTCTCTCTGCCCCTCCCCTGCTCATGCTCTGTCTCTCTCTGTCTCAAAAATAAATAAAAACATTGAAAAATTTAAAAAAAAATTAAAAGAATTTTTTTAAATATTTATTTTTGAGAGAGAGAGAGAGAGAGAAAGAGAGAGAGAGAACAAGCACGAGTGGGGGAGAGGCTGAGAGAAAGGGAAACACAGAATCCGAAGCAGGCTCCAGGCTCCAAGCTGTCAGCACAGAGCCCAACGTGAGGCTCGAACTCACAGACTGTGAGATCATGACCTGAACGAAAGTTTAACACTCAACCGTCTTGAGCCACCCAGTTGCCCCTGGATTATGTACTTCTATTTCAGAAAAGAAAGAAAATTTTATTTTGGTAATTCTGTTTCTTTGGAGTTGGAGTTGCAATGGGATTTAATGTTTAACCTTTAACTTCTCTTAGGAATCTGACAAAAGAAGTGAGAATATAGTCCAATTTGGGATATTTTTATGCTGTTAGCAGTTTTTAGAATTTTTTTTGTGCTTTATCCTAATTATATCATTTAATTTCATTGCAGAATCTCTAATAATCTGATGATGATCAATAGGGATAGACATAATTGGGTTGAGAAATAGAATATGGAGTAAATTATAGAATGGCCTTTCTGTTGACTTAATTAATGTGCTGTTTGGATAATTTCACAGGTTTCTAAG
The DNA here is from genome assembly GCF_046562875.1 of Panthera onca. Classification (NCBI taxonomy): domain Eukaryota; kingdom Metazoa; phylum Chordata; class Mammalia; order Carnivora; family Felidae; genus Panthera; species Panthera onca. The sequence goes on along the minus strand of NC_138342.1, from coordinate 56,087,211 downwards.
GCCAAAATCTAACTACTGACCAGCAGTCCCAAAGGATAGACTGGTATTGGAGGAGTGGCTTTGGAAAGGTGTCACCAGGACTGTCCTGATTACTGCTAATCTTGGGGTGCCTGGGTGGCTCAGTTGGTTAAACATCCAGCTTCAGCTCAGGTCATGATCTCGTGGTTTATGAGTGCAAGCCCCTTGTTGGACTCTGTGCTGACAGCTCAGAGCCTAGAGCCTGTTTCAGATTCTGTGTCTCCCTCTGTCTCTACCCCTACTTCGTTCACACTCTGTCTCTCTCTCATAAATAAATGAACCTTAAAAAAAATTTAAACTGCTAATATCATTCAAGAGAAATGACATTATCCCTAGTTGATCATAGTTGATTGGTTAAGCCAAAGGAATAAAGAGAACAAATACTGAAAGAGTATTAGTAGGAAGCATCTCCTCCTCTTTGTGTTTTCTTTCTGTGAAAAGAGTACTGATATTCAAGGCCTCTCTCCTCTACTGATTCTAAAGCTGAGGTTAAGTCATAAAACTAGTAAATTTGGGGAAAATAACTAAGCAAGCACTGTTCTGCTGCACTCTTCACCTTCTGACTGTTATTCTGGCCACTAAGGTATTCTGCTCTGCTTCTCCGGGTATAGGCCACCCCCCTATTGGACCTGTAGACCATATAGACCTATAGACCTATCCCAGTTCAGAATTACTCACAACTATGTCTGCCTAGTTTTGAGACCAGTATTAACAAGCCTATTTGACTGACAAATATAAAATTAAATTCATGGACTTGGTTTCAATCAATAATAAAGTTATTTTAGCTTCTATCTTTTCCTTATATGTCCTTTCTCAGAACTTCAATGGAGAGCAGGGATTCTCTATATTGGGATCTATTTAGAGAGCTTAATATCTGGTTTCCATAAATATATTATTTTCCCAGTTATTCCAGGTACAACTATTAAACAACCATCCCCACATCTTCTACTGCCTTTTCCCTACGTAGAACTTACAGCCACATTTCTAAGGCATATAATTTGACAGAGTAATGAACTAGCTAACTAGTTCTCTCAATACCATTTCATAGATCAGATTACCCTTTCCCACTGATTTAACAACCCCTTCTTTTTTATGTCACATATTATATACATTCACATTTCCGGATAGACAGAAGGAAATATAGAGGAAAGTCACAGTCTTAAGTCATGAAAGTTCATGTATTTATGTGTTTATTGTATTCATTATGTTGTCCTCTTCTGTTGAAAACCAAAGCACATTTTTTAACCTTTTGTATTTCTTACCACTATGGATTATGCATTGATACATAAATAATTTGTTTTAATTGTCCACAAATGACAGTGTATCCTACCTCTGTTTTTTTCCCAATTCCTAGCATAGTAAAGTCACAAGCTAAACATTCACTAAAGGGTTGTTGAATATATTTATATAAACTGTAAATCTGTTTACAAATATAAATTGAAGAAGTGATTATGAGTATTATTGAGATATTTTGTTGTTTCTAGAATATAAGGCAATTGTCTTCTTTTGCTATATCTTGGGATAAATATGTTTTCAAACTTTAGTTGATGAGGGTTATAAATAGGTTGACTTATAACTTATGGGTTGGAAGCTTTATCTCCTGAGTTTTATTTGTAGAGGTTTTAAGAAAAGATGATACTGACGAATAGCACCCCCCTCCAAAATCATTCTACTATAAGGGACCTCTAATAGATGGTTTTATAGATAGATTGGACTTACCTACATATTGTCTAGTTATGTCTATGGTGGCATTAAAGATCTAAATACGCTTTTTCACATGTGGATCCATACAGCTTACTCAGGAGGAGAAGGGAGTCGAAGCCCAAACTTTGGTTCATAGACAGTGGGCCAGAGTATGAGGGGTAGAGTAATTCTTAGTGCTGCACAGGAACTACTGTCATTCATATTTCCCTCTATCCCTGTCATTCAGAGCTTCACAACACAAGGGCAGACACCACTAAGAAAAATCCTTCTTGGTTTCACCCATCACTGAATATGGAGACTGGGAAGTATTGAGAATTTCAGAAATCATGGTCTTTAGATGGGTACTGTAAATGGTTGCAATATGGACACTGGCATCAGAGGATATATGCCTCCATGAACTGGGATGAAAGAGGAAATCAGAAACCACCACAGGAGCCTGGAACTAGACCAGACGCATCCCCTAACAACTTCCAGAAAAATCCTGGAAGAATTTAAGAGCAACTGAAGTTCTTGCAAAGTACATGAAGTGAAAAAAGGAAGAAGAATGTTTTCATAATGTGTGCGCAGTACCTAAAAGGCATGTAAGAAATGGTCATTGCTGATATTAGTAGTACTGTTACTGAAAGTATTCAATGACAGAGTGTCTTAGAGTTGTTAAGATTGTAAGCTTTGGAGTTGGAGTGCCTGTGTTCAAATCCTGGCCATGCCACTTATTGGCAATGTGATGTTTGTCAGGTGACTTAATCCCTCTGCTTCAGTTTTCTCCTCTGTAAAAATGAGCATAAATATAGTTCCTACTCATGGTGTAATGAGGGTAAAGTTTGTAACATATGTCAAGCTCTTAGAATTGTGATTCACACATAGTAGGACTCAATAAATGTTAAATACTCTTCTCAGAAGGAATTTCATTTCAGAGAGTGAATGTATTGCCATCTTTAGACACTGGCCTGGCAAAGACACATTTACTTTTGAAAGCAGCGTAACTTTTCTAAAAGCAAACATAAGATAATATGCCTAAAACAAACATGGCAGAATGGGAAACACACACACACACACACACACACACACACACACACACACACTTACACACACAGAGCCAGAAGATTCTTGTGGAGAAAAAAGATTAGAAGTATTAATCTCCACGCTACTAATCTACACTGTGAAGGAAGAACCACACTTGAAAACAATATATTATCGAAGCTTTGGTATAGTGTCTTGCATCAGTAAATTCTTACTGGATTATAATGTGTTTTCAACTTTTAAATTTAATATATAAGGGTGGATTCCAAAATCCTTAACAGACAATTGTGTTCAGATGATTCATTCTGAAAAAAAGTTAGGAAACAAAAATGACTCTTAAAGAAACACACAGAGAGTACTGCCTCATAATTGTCTTATCAAAGCAATCTGTCTCATGTGTACCATGGAAAACAAAATTAAATATGACTAATCTTGAGTAAACACATGCTTAAGAACACGTTCAAAAACAAAAAAGAGGAAGAAGAAATCAGAAAAAGAAAAGAAAAAGAGGACAAACACAGGCATGCCTGGGACTGGGAGACATTTACAAACTGCCTTAGGCAAAGCTTGTTTTGGAGCTGTGTTAAGTCGGCCCCATTCAACTACCACAGGTCTGTTTGGTTGAAACCATTTCTCCAGTGAAATTTCCCAGATAGTGAGAACATTCTGATGTGAGTAATAATGAGATACTATGATGTGATTGCCAAAATGCATTGATATAGCAGCCAAATTTTAATGCTCTTGCATGAGTCCTCTGAAGAGTCAGTGAAACCCCAAATGTAAGCAAGTGTTGAATTTTATGTTTCATGACTCATTTATTAGAGACAAAAGAACCCCTGGGTTCTGAAGGCCAATATGACAAATTTCCGAAGTGAAAATACAGTACAATGTCACTATAGAGATAGGATTTTCAAACTGGATTCATGCATATTTTCTCTTTTTGTCTTGATATTCTAAGACAAGATGATTTACGAAGTCCTGATAGACGAATAAGGGCTGTTTGTAATGATTCTAAAATGGAAAAGTTTCTTTTTTTTCTTCTTTCCTTTACAAATTTCCTTTCTCCCACAATATTAGTGTTAACGTGTTCTTGTCCCTTCCATCCCACTCCACCTACATTTGACTACACGATCAAGTTATAAATAGCTGAATTACTTATTGTGTTAGGTGACCTATATTCATGCATATGCAGAACACACGGACACTCAAAGGCCATTGTCAGCATTGAGATTGTCTACTTTTATGTAACAAACTATTCAAAAACGTTAGTGGTGCGGGCGCCTGGTTGGCTCAGTCGGTTAAGCGTCGGACTTCAGCTCAGGTCACGATCTTGCAGTCGGTGAGTTCAAGCCCCGCGTCGGGCTCTGGGCTGATGGCTCAGAGCCTGGAGCCTGCTTCCGATTCCGTGTCTGCCTCTCTCTCTGCCCCTCCCCCGTTCATGCTCTGTCTCTCTCTGTCTCAAAAATAAATAAACGTTAAAAAAAAATTTAAAAAAAAAATGGTGGTGGTGGAAAGCAAAACATTATCCTCAAAGTTGCTGTGGATCAGGGAATCTAGACAAGGCGAAGACAGTGTGGCTTGTTTCTGCTCTGTAATGTTAGGACATTCAACTGGGAAGACTCAAATCTCAAGTGGCTGGGTGCTGAAATTTCCTTGGGGCATTTTTAATCCCACGTTGGGAGTCTAGGTTGTGTTGACTCGAAGACTACTCTCAGCTGGTAAGGGAGACCAGGGAGCCACATGTTTGTTTCTCGTGGCTTGGGCTTCCTCCAGAATGGTGGCTTCACTGTAGCTTGACTTCTTACATGACAGTGCAAGGCTCCAAGAGCAAGTGTTCTGGTAAACACGTTAGTAATTGCATAGCGTTGTATGGTTCAGCATCAAAAGTTAAATAGTGGCATTTTCAATGTCTTCTTTCAGTTAAAGCAGTCACTCCCCTTCTCAAGGGGAGGTAAAGAGCACCACTCTTACTGAGAGGAGTATTAAAAATTTACATTCATGTTTTTAAAAACCACTGCAATAGTGTTGGAGATAAATATTAAAACAAAATTTCCTATTATAGCTGAAATCTGGATTTCTCACTATTTCATTCATTGGAATAAATATCCCTAGATTTTAATTGTGACTGTTTTTCCTATTGATTCTAAGTAAAAGAAGAGCAGTGAAATCTTCAGGAGGGGGAATGAATCCGTTCTCCTCCTAGATTTTCTCCCCAGCATTGAAATAATACTAAGCAGTTTTGTGGGCTCTCCTTAGGTACAAAAATTTACATGTAGGCTGTAAGACAGCAGATTTTTGCTTGAGTAAAGGGAGATCAAAGTCCTGGTTAAAAATATTAGGTGCCTAGCGTAGAAATAGGAGCAAGAGGACCAACCTGTTGTAAAAGAGGTAAAAACCTAACAGCTAGATGATACCACAAAGTAAAAACTAACCCTTACTGCTCAGTCCCGCCCTCCCCCCCTCCCTACCTGAGTGGGATTTCATGGAGATCCGTGCTTTTCCTTTCCTCTTCTCACATGTTTAGTCCTCTGGAATTGTTATCTTTTTGGTCAGTCATACTTTAGTTGGAAGAAATATATTCTTGGCCATTACCTGCTCATAAGCTTTAGAGAGCCACACTCTGGCCCTTCTCTGGCTGCACCTCTCTGGAAGCCAGGGAGTCTGCTCCTCCTTCTGGACCACGTTTTGGGAGTCTTGAACCCTGGAATTCCCTGCACATATAGCCCTAGCTTGCTCTCAGATCTATAAAAGTTCTTCTCAGGTCAGTCCTCCCCGGGCTGACCCCTGCAGCAGGCATGTGCCCAGCATGGTCAAGTGGGAGCTTTTAGCCAGGAGGGAGAGGTGTGGACAGAGCATAAGCTTGTGGCTTAGTTGGTCCAAATACATTTATATGAGGCTCTTTGGGTGGCAAATGGAGCTAACTGGGGCTGTGGTCCAGGGCTTCCATTTGTGCTGACAAATGTCAGCAGTGGGCCAGTTACGGGCTGTTTCTGTTTGGTAAAAAAAAAAAAAAAAAGAAGAAGAAGAAGAAATAGTAACTTATAAAATTGCTCTTCTTTCCTAATCTCTCTTCACACTGGCGTATTAATTTATTTTCCTGATATATGAGTCCATAGATATGGGAATGTAATACATTTCACCCTGTGTTATTATTTGTCTGAACAAAAGGTACAGGGTGTACAGTCACCAGTAGGGACACCCACCACTCCTGACACTTCCAACTTGGAGCTCTGAGCACACATTCCAGAGAGTTATTGTTACACAGTGATTAAGACATATAGAATAGTTTGTTATGTGCAATATTTCATGAAGTTAATCAGTCCTAGGGAAAGAGTTTTGTTTAGGCCGGTTGAGAACTACAGAACAGAAAATGTGTTCTAAAACACGTGATTTACAAATGAATTTCATGACTACAGTTGATTCAGGGTAATGGTTGATTACACTGAAGCAGACGTCAAAACAAGTTTACCACTTAAAATTCTTCTGATGAAAATAGTACCATTTAACTTGAATTCATCTAGGTGCAGAAACTTTTCAGAAGACTACAGTGCAAAAGTGGAGAACAGTGATATTCAGGTTAAGCCAGACAGTTTAGATCTGGTTCCAGATGGCTCTGAGCTCAGCGAGGGTCCTCTATCTGAGTCAGAATCCTAAAGGCTGGATACTTGAGGCTTTCAAAATTTTTCTTTCCGTGGCTTATTTGTTTTTATGAAATTATTGAAAGACTTATCTTTGCCTCATCCTAAATCATATACTTCTTACAAAATGCTACAGCTAAATTTGAGAAATAAAAGTTTAGTGATAATATGCGGAGCCCCCTTGATTAAAGATAAAGAAAGAAGGATGGTATATTCATGCTTGCTAATCTTGGGGTTAGTTACTTTTCAGAACAATGTTCACTTGAAAAAGTAAGTGCTTTCTCCTTATGGACATTGAAAGCCGTGAGGAGAATTAGGCACTTCCATCATTGTTACAGGACGTATGATGTAAATGTTCACTTTTATGATGATTTTTTTAACTAATTCTATTCAGTACTCTGGAGTTTATTCAAGGTCATGGGGCTTGGTATTTAACTAAGGATTGCAAAAATAAGTTCTCCTCACCCTCTTACCTCTTCAAGAATTTTATTCCACCAATATTTCCTTCTTTCTTGCACAATCATTCCCTCATCCCATGAATGTTATTCCTTCTATGTTAGAAAAATATATATACAAAAATCTCTTTACCCTGCATTGGCCTCCAGCAATCACTTCATTTCTCTACTCCCTTTACAGTAAACTCTTAGGTGTTGACTATCATCACAATCTCTTTGAATCCACTCCAGTGAGGCTTCCCCCCCCACCACTTTATCACACTGCCCTTGCCAAGTTCACCAAAAGCCTTCATATTGCTAAATTATATGGCAAATCTCAATTAGCTTACAATCAGCAATGGACACAGATAGTTCTTATTTTCTTCTTGAAAACTGACATTTGGCTTTTGGAACACTACGGTTACACATCAGAGATATTGCAGGTGCATTTTCAGACCACTGCAATAAAGCAAATATCCAAAAAATACTAGTCAAATGAATATTTTGGTTTCCTAGTGCATATTACATATACACTATATATACATTATATCATGTCTATTAAATGTGAGCATTATGTCTAAAAAAATGTACATATCTTAATTTAGAAAATACTTTATTGCTAAAAAAATCCTGGCCATCATCTGACCTTTCAGTGATGGTCATTTTTTTTGCTGGTGGAGGGTCTTGCCTCAATGTTGATGACTGCTGACTGATCAGGGTGGTGGTTGATGAAGGCTGAGGTGGCTGCGGTGATTTATTAAAATAAGATGACAATGAAGTTTGCCTTATTGATTGACCCCTTTTCATTTGAACACTTAGAGGCCATTGCAGAATTATTAGCTGGCCTAGTTTCGATATTGTTGTGTCTCAGGGAACAGGGAGGGAGGAGAGGGATAATCATGGGGGAACGGCTGGTTGATGGAGTAGTCAGAACTCATACAGGATTTATCAATTAAGCTCACTGTCTTGTATGGGCATGGTTTGTGGCACCCCAAAACAATGAGAATAGTAACATCATAGATCACTGATCGCAGATCTCTGTAACAAATACAACAATAATGAAAAAGTTTGGAATATTTCAAGAATGATCATCATGTGACAGAACAAATACTATTGGGAAAATGGTGTTAGAAGACTTGATGCCATCAGCTATAAAATGGTGCTCAAGACAGGGTTGCCAAAGACCTTTAATTTGTAAAAAAAAAAAAAAAAAAAAAGGCTGTATCTGCAAAGCACAGTAAAGAAAAGTGCAATACAAGGAGGTATGCCTGTTTTCCCAGTTGGTTCTTCTCCTACCTCCCTGACTGCTCTCCCTCAGTCTCCTTTCCTGCTTTCCCCTCATCTTGCCAACCTCCAAATACTGGAGTCATCCAGAACTCAGTTCTTGGATCACTTCTCTACCTATACTTACTCCATAGATGAGCTCATCTGTTGTCATTGTTTTAAAAATCATCGGGGGCGCCTGGGTGGCTCAGTCGGTTAAGCGGCCGACTTCGGCTCAGGTCATGATCTCACGGTCCGTGAGTTCGAGCCCCACGTCGGGCTCTGTGCTGACAGCTCAGAGCCTGGAGCCTGTTTCAGATTCTGTATCTCCCTCTCTCTGACCCTCCCCTGTTCATGCTCTGTCTCTTCCTGTCTCAAAAATAAAAATAAAATGTTAAAAAAAAATTAAAAAAAAAAATCATCTGCAAGCTGATGACTTCCAAGTTTATATTTCATTCTGGACTTTTGCTTTGAGTTTAAAACTTCTGCCTCCAAAAGTGTACTCAGTATGACTACCTGAATGTTAAATGAGTGTGTCCAGTGTAATATATGTGTCCAAAATGAAATTTTGATTTCAAACTCCAAACCTGCTTCCAGCACAACCTCATGTCAGTAAATGTCAACTCTCTCAATTGTGCAAGTAAATTAACCTTAGAATCATTCCCTACTCGTTTTTTCCTAAGACTTGCAGCACTACCTTCAAAGTATATCCCAAATCTGATCTCTTCTCACCACATCTCTCACTAATACCTTTCCCCAAACTTCTGGTACTAATAGCTTTGATTATAGCAACAACTTCCTAACTGGTCTCTGTGGTTCAGCCCTTGGCCTTTACCCTCAACCATCAACCCAGGACAGAAAGCTTCCATAAAGGGAGGAATCAAATAATGCCACTCCTCAGCCTAAAACCCTCCTGTTAACACTATGGCAACATTCTCACACAGAGAGTCACCAGTGACACTGAGGCTTTTTTTTTTTTTCAGGAAGCAATTTTATTTGTCAGCACGGCTCAGTCTGGTTCCTACATGCAGAACTGAGCCCTGAACGCCACGTGGCATAGTTTTTTTTAAATACATTTTCTAATTCTTTGTCTCCCATATATGGTAACACACAAACATGCAGTCTGATTAAGTGGTCTCATGTTACAAGGTCGTGAGGGATGTTGCTACATATGTGTGTAGCTGGGTTGCCTTGAGGGTTTGTTTTGTTTTGTTTTGTTTTTTCATTCTTTAGGTAGGGGACCCTACCACGACACTGCATTTCTCACCAGAGTAGAAACCAATGTTCTTATAATGGCCTTCAAGTTTCAATGTATCTTTCCTTTTATCTCTTGGACCTCTTTATTTCCCCTCTCCAGTCTTGTCTGACCTCTTAGCGCTCTGTGAGCTTTTTAGGCATGATCCTGCCTCAGACTACAGCTCTTCTCTGTATTTGAAACATGCTTCCTTAAACATCCAGATGACTCACTCCCTCAGTTGTTTCAAAGGTCTTTTTACCAGACAACTTCTCTGAACACTCTATAAACCTAATAGCTCACTCTCCAATCCATTTTCTCTTGACCAACTTTAATTTTTCTCCACACCACTTATCATCATCTAACATATATTAATTTCATTACTTGTTTAGAGTTTGTCTTTTCTCAAAAAATACAAACTCCGAGAGTGTAGGAACTTGATCTGCGTGTATGCTACTGTATGCTCAGCATGCAGAATAATAAGTGGCAGGTGCTAAATAATATTCACTAAATGAATGAATGGACACAGAAGAAGATTCCCAAGCACACTAATAGAAGACTGTTTATTAAGATGGTAAAAGATCATTTCAGCTTCTGTAATGACAAAGAAAATTCTTGTGACATCTACTGCTGCAGATAAGAATAAAACTGATAGAGTGAGAGCACACACAAGCAGGAAGGAGCAAAGAGAGAGGAAGAGAGAGCATCCAAAGCAGGCTTCATGCTCAGGGTAGAGACCATACAGGGCTCCATCCCCTGACTGTGAGATCATGACAGAAACAGACATCAAGAGTCATGTGCTTAACCAACTGAGCCACCCAGGCGCTCCTTTAACGGAGTGTTTTTGTTTTTGTTTTTTTTGTTTCAGAGAGAGGGGGGGGGCAGGGGCTCAAGTGAGCAAAAGGCAGAGAGAGAGAGGATCCCAGTAGGGGCAGAGGGAATGGGGGAGGAGAGAGAGAAAATCAGGGCTCACCTGAAGCAGGACTTGTGTTTTTTTACCTGAAGCAGGGCTCAAGCTTACCAGATGTGGGACTCGAGCTCACGAACCCTGAGATCATGGCCTAAGTCAGATGCTTAATGACTGAGCCACCCAGGTGCTATGTAAGAGGCTTTTAAAAAATAAAGTTTACTATAATTAAAAATACCATAGAGGCACCTGGGTGGCTCAGTCAGTTAAGCGTCTGACCTGGGATCAGGTCATGATCTCGCAGTTGGTGAGTTTGAGCCCTGCATCAGGCTCTGTGCTGACAGCTCAGAGTGTGGAGCCTGCTTCAGATTCTGTGTCTCCCTCTCTCTCTCTCTCTCCCCCTCCCCATTAACTCTGTCTCTCTCTCTTTCAAAAACAAGAAAACATTAAAAAATTTTAAAATATTTTTTAAATACCATGTCATTATTGGAAAATATCTTCGAAAGAAACAGAAGCAACAGTATGTATTTATTGTAGCATTGTTTGCAGTGGTAACAAAAATTGCATTTTTTTTGTACACCGGTATGGATCTGGTACAACAAACTGTGGTAAACCTAAACTACCAAATAAGTCAATGATATTGACCTTGAGAAGGCTCATGGTGTATAGCAAATTTAAGAAGCAAATTGTAGAGTGCTAAAGGCTACCTGTCATACAAGTGAAATTTGTATGGGGTGCCTGGCTGGTTCAGTTGGTAGAGTATACAATTCTTGATCTCAAGGTCATGAGTTCAAGCCCACATTGGAAAGAGATTACATTTTTAAAAAGTGAGACTTGTTACATACTGCATCAAGAAACTTTGGGTTTGTTTTAAGTGATTTGGGAAAGGGGTCATGACGGTGGGGTTTGTCCTACGGTGGGCCAGTCAGAAAATGGGAGCAACTCTATGATGAAAATCTTTATATTTTATCTAGGTAGTGGGAGGGATGGAGTGAAGCTAAAGCTGTCATGGTTAGAGAACTATTAGTCACCCATGTTAGCTAAAAGAGAATGATAGATACTATTTTTGTTGTTCCATGGTATTCTTGTTTTTGTCTGGGCTTAGTCATGATTACAGAGTGATCCTGTTTTTGTCTCATTTATCCAGTCACAGACAGAGCCTGTTGGATTTTGGTGTTCTGCAAAATCTTTTAAATAGGAAACATGGTCAAGGTGATATTCATGGTAGGACAGACCAGCTGACAGCTCTCAAGGCTACTTTTGTCTTTCTCAAGATTAACGCGCACAATGTGATATTATTTTGATAAAAACATGTCATAGGCAGCAACATCAGCTTTTATAAATAAAAAAACATAGTATTTATAAATAAATAAACATATTGTATATATCTGTGTGCATATATATATATGCATATGCATGTCCCCATACACATACATATTAGGGTATATGTGGGTACATATGTGTAGGAGTGTGTAAATAGTCAGGAAAAATATACAACAAATGATTACCATTAGCCACAGGGATGGGGGAGTCAGAAAAGCTTGAGAAGAAGATAAGAAAAAATTATCAAATTTTTCATTAAATAACTGAAATCCTTGACGGATTGCCATGATCATGTATGTGTGATAGTTGTCAATCTGAATGGGAAAGCTAATAAAATTTGAAGACAAAAGAAAAGAACAATTTAGCCTCTAAATGAGAAGTATGTAATTGGTGGAAATAAGTTCTGATTCCAAAGCTTTCAATTATCAGGAAATTCTTAACTTCTCTGACCTTGATTTCTTCATCTATAAACTAAAGTTAATATCACAGACATTTGTGACCATTCAACAAGAAACTGTTTGTAAAGCACCTTTGAAGTTATAATATTACAAATGTGTATCATCAGGCCTTAGGTTAGACCTGGATCTCACTCAGGACTTCTTTTCCGGATCCTAGTTCGTCCAACTTTGGGATATGCCGCCCCCACGTGGATGGTAGTGGATAATGCTGACCAGGTATCATGAGTCTGAATTCTTAGGATTTTCCTAAATTTGTTCATGGAATAAATATAAGATTTATCGAGATGTAGTTGTGTATATATTTGTGTATATATTTGTTGTGTTTAAATTTTTTAAATGTTTATTTATTTTTGAGAGACAGTGTGCGATTGGAGAGGAGCAAAGAGAGAGGAAGACACAGACTCTGAAGCAGGCTCCAGACTCGGAGCTGTCAGCACATAGCCTGCGGCGGGGCTCCAACTCACGGACTGGGAGATATGACCCGAGCAGAAGTCGGACGCTTAACTGACTGAGCCACCCAGGCGCCCCTTTTTTGTGTGTTTATATAAATATGTAATATAAAGATATGTTTATGTATAAAACGAATACATGATATCACACAAATTACATGTGTATGTCTGTGTATGTACACAGATATACAAAACCAACATGAATATACACAACATCTATAATAGGAAATTTCATGGCTATTCTCTAATCAATAACTTCCTTGATATCTAGCCAGGAAAGTCTTTTTACATTAGGGCCACTGCTATTTATAAAATAACAAGTGTATTAAAAGTTTAAGCCGATTTCATTAGCAACATATAGGACTCAATGGCATGTTACATAAAATTATTAAAATGATATAAATTATTGCTTATTAGATGTTAAAATTTCTAAAAATATATTCCTTACAATTTAAGAAATATGTAAGATTGTCTAATGTAATTCTCAAGACTATTGAAATAAAATATAACTGGGTTTCAAAATACAACTGGAGAATAGTTTTTTTCATCAATAGAAGTTCACTCCTTAGTTCCATGGGAAATCTAAAGACAGTAACAATAATAACAGCAAAACAATGAAAAACAAGGTGTCATTATCCTATTATTCTGTTTTAACATAGTTTTTGGAAATCATTCACATTTGCAATTTGATAAAAGAGAAAATTTTTCTAGGCCTTAGGAATTAGTTATTTCAGAACTGTTCAATTAGGAGTCTAAAGAAATTCAAATTATGGAAAAGTTGGTTTGGATATTTTAATAAATAGATTTCATACATATCTTATATATTCTCTACAATTCTATGAGAAAGATATTATTTCACATGCAAGGAAACCAAAGCCCTCATGTTGAGAACTTGTCCAAGAATGTGTGTGTGTGTGTGTGTGTGTGTGTGTGTGTGTGTAGTAGTAGTAGTAATAGTAAAGTTGAAATTAGTGACTGGCTACATATATTGTTCTTTCTATGATATTGTGGTTCAGCCAGAATTAAATGCAAGGTTCTTTTCGTATTGAACAGCTAGAGAAATGGGTCTGCAGCATAGTGTTTGTGTGTTTGTTTGGAGGAATGGGAGATAGGCATTGAATTTGACTGGAGTGGTTATAGTTCTCTTGAAAATATTTTTGGGGCAGGAAAATCAGGACAGCCAGAAATTCAGGAAGTCAAATTAATGAATCTGGTGGAAGATTCCTCTGTAAAGGGAAGAGAAGAGACTAATAAAGATTGAAATTTTCTCCAACATTTTAAACAGTAATTATAAAGTGTTCACCAATGTAACCACCCCCATTTTAGAATTAGAATGTGTCTGGTAACTTAGAAGACCCCTTCATCACTATTGTTTCTTCCTTCTTTTCTTTCAAAGGTTACCCCTATCCTCACTTTTTGATAATAAATCTTTTTGCTATCTTTTCAGATGCGAATTCATTACTGAACAATGTAGTTTAATTTTGCTTGTTTTTACATTTTAAGAAGCTATTCAAGAGTTTGTTTTTGTAGATTCCCTTTATCATGTTAAAGAAGTTCCCTTTAATCCTAGTATTCTATTTTTTTTTCAAATCATGAATAAATATTGAATTTTACTGATGGCTTTTTCTACATCTGTAAAAATCACCATATTATTTCCCTTCCTTTAATCTGTTTAATGTTGTGGATTATGTTAATTGATTTTTGAAAGTTAAACTTGAGTTCCTGGAATAATCCTGACTTGTACTTGAAGCTTATTATCCATAATTGGAAAAGTTTTGCTAAATTTGTGTCATTACTTGCCTCTATATTTATCAGTGATTTTCCTGTAATTTCTCTCTTTTGTACAGTACATATCAAGTTTTGGTTGGGAAAATTTAATGTTACCTGTTCTTTGAGTACTTCACAAAAGTTGCTCAGAAATCTGGTCTGGACCTGGAGTGTTTTTGTAGGAATTTATTTAACTACTGATTGAATATTCTTATATGGTTCTTGGGACAAATAGATTTACCCCTTCTTCTTGCATCACTTTGGTTAACTTATTTCTTCGTTTTTTATTTAACTTTCTTATTAAATGTATTAATTCATAACATTAATTAGTATTTTCATTTTTCTCTCAATAAATTATCCTACGTCACTTTAGCTCTATTTATCCCTCATGACTTACATGCTATTGGAATGAAATATTTTCTTTCTCTTTTATACCTTTCAATTTCATGAGGGTTTTTCTAATGTTTTATTCAATTAATGGTTAGATTTAACCATATGTTTACAATTTTCTTTGCTCTACACAAAAAATATATGTATGCATTTTTGTTCACATATAAGAAAATTAACAATATTTATATGAAGATTAAAAAATTTAAAATAATACTACATGCTATTTAATGATAAGAACAAAAATAATAACAGTACAAGGAAATTCAAGAGAATGCAAAGAACAGAATTCATTATTATGAGGGGCAAATGAGAAGTAAACTATAAAGAATTGATTTATAATTTCTAATTTTTTTAGCTGGCCTTCTTACAGATTAGTATTTGCTTATCTCACTTTATTTGTAATATTTATAATATAGTACTAGAATCATTTACATAAAACCTTTGAAATTAGAGTTAAAAATCCAACTTAATGCTTTTTACAATAAATTAATCTGAAAAAAATTAAACAAATATAAGGACCTGGCAAAAATGTGTTAAAAAATGAAAGCAATAAAAAAGAAACAGATTTTACAAAATTAACGCTGGCAAAAAAGCACAAATAAAGTTCCTTAAAGAGGCATGTTGTATATTGTAAACTACACAAGATTGCCTAATTTTCATACATTTTTTTGCCATGAATACAGACTCCTTTATTACTCATTGATTTTCTGTCAGCTTGTTCTGTCAATTATTGAGAGAGTATTACCATAATCACCAAGTATAATGGTGGATCTATTTCTTTTGTATTTCTATCAATTTGCTTTATGTATTTCGAAGCTCTGATGTTAGGTAAGTACACATTCAAGGTAGTGACGTCTTTTCGATGAAATGACACTTTTAATTATAAAGTGACCTTCTTAATCCCAATAATATTCTTTACTCTGAAAATCTACTTTATCTGATATTTAGATAACCACTTCAGCTTTACTAAGTTAATATTTTCATGGTGTGTGTATTCTTTTAACCTCTTTTTTCTTGTAAAGTGGATGCCTGTAGACAGCGTACAGTTTAATCTTCCTCCTTAAAAAAATCCATTATGACAATATCTAACTTTTAATTAAGATAATTAAACCATTCACATTTAATTTGCTTATCTTGCCATTTGTTTTCCGTTTATCTTATCTCTTCTTTGTTCTTTTTTTTCTTCCTCTCTACTTTTTTTTTATGTTTATTTATTTTTGAGAGAGAGAGAGAGAAAGAGAGAGAGAGAGAGCATAAGCAAGGGTAGAGCAGAGAGACAGGGAGGCACAGAATCCAAAGCAGGCTCCAGGCTCTGAGCTGTTAGCACAGAGCCTGATGCAGGGCTCGAACCCATGAACCATGAGATCATCACCTAAGCCAAAGTAATTTAGCCGACTGGGCCACCCAGGCGCCCCTCTTCCTCTCCACTTTCATTTGGATTAATAGAGTATTATTATTTCTATTGGCTTAGTAGATATTTCTCTTGGTTTTATTTTCCAGTGGCTGCTCTAAAGAGTAAGTATCATTTTTAGTGTAATTACTTTAGTGTACATCCTTTACCCCTTCTCAGAGTTTGCAGTATTTTTCATGTATTTTTTTCTATGTGTTATAAATTTCACCATACTTTGTTATTATTTTAGTTTTAAATAGTCATTTGACATTGAGAGATATTAAATAAAATAAGCAAAAAAGTCTTTCATATACACCCACATATTTACCATTTCCAGTATTCTTTCATTTGTTTAGAAATACATTTCCATTGGGGATAATTTTCCCTCTGCCTTTAACATTTCTTAAACTTGTGGTCTGTGGAAGATTCTCTTGGTTCTTGTAGCCATGAGAAAAGTCTAATTAGTCTTTATTGTAAAAATTTTGTTAGTTATATAATTTTCTGGGTATATATATTAATTAGAAGAGTTTTAATTTCTTTTAGTGCTTTATAGATGTCACTCCACCGTTTTTTAGCTTGCATTGCTTACAATGTTTAATTCGTTTCTTTGTTCCTTTGTTAGGTAATGTGTTTTTCTAAATTTTCCTGTTTTTGAGATTTTTGTTTAATCATTCATGGTCAGCATCTTAATTATGATGCACTAGAGGTGCTTTTCTCTTTCTTTTTGTTTTGAAAAAAATTGATTATTAGAGCTTCTTATATCCATGTGTATATGTGATTTTTCAAATTTGAAAAAGTTTGGCTATTATTTCTTTCAATGTTTGTTTCTATATCCACTCCCTCTTTCAGGGCCATAATTACATGTATGGTAGGCTGCTCTGTTCTTTTGGAGAGGGTGGTGGAGGGGAGTGGTTAATTTCCTCTGATTTTCATTTTGTGTAATTTCTATTACTATGTCTGGACGTTAATTTTTCTTCTATACTGTGTCTAATCTTTTCTATACTGTGCTAATCCCATCTGATGGATTTTTCATCTCCAGAAGTTTAATATGGGTAGGTCTCTGGAGCTCTTTTATTCTCTCTTCACATGCTTATGCTTATCACTATGTTTTTGGCCACATGCTAGTTATAATAGCTGTTTTAAAGTCCTTGTCAACTAATCCTATCATCTGTCATCACTATGATTTTATCTATTGAATGGGATACTGTATATTATACCCTATAAGTTATATATTCATACTTTGTTCAATGTCTCATAAATTTTTATTATGGATTTACATTGTTGGGTAATGGGTTTTTATTTCCATTTCTTGGTATTCTTTTAGGTATACAGGGTCTTTGTTCTAGTAGAGAGACATTTGGAATTTTATCCATTAGAAGTGTGCTATAGAGTTCGTTAAATCATATTCAGAACATACTTATTTTAGGGTGAATTTTACTCCACCACTGAGGTAGTACATATCTAAGGACTCTGCTTAAACTGCTTGCAGGTCTTTCCACTCTAGTTGGGAAAACATGAACTATTCCTACACCACCTACTATTTCTCACGGTTCTTTCCCAATTTCAGTAGGGATAGGAGAAACGGAATACCATGTATGGATACCCTCATGGAATATATAGTGATTGGGAAGTCACATTTCAAAGGTCATGATTTGCAAGATGGGGCAATAGCACTTGACATTAAATGGAGGTTCCATCTCCCCTATAATCTACACTGAGCAGGATTGATAGAAAAAGAAAATGAATATTAAAGCAGCAAAGTAAATTGTTAACAGGTAAAACCACCTTGGCTGGGTGAACTAAAGTACTGTTCCAGGTTTCAATATATTTGAATGATCAACCAGTAGGGCTTGCGCTCTATATGCCAGACTGGGGACCCTCTGCCAAAGCACCCAATACCATAAAGTTATGAAAATCCTAAGAAACTGACACTGCCCCAACTCTCACTGTAGACTAATATGGTACGCTGCTGAGAACACCAAGTCCTATCACCCAGTTGGAAAAGGTGTTGTCTACTGGAATTTACAATAGAATATTGCCCACCAAGATGGGTGAGTTACTTCCCACTCCTGCAAGAGGGGGAATTACTCAATCTCCCCTGGGATCCTATCGTCCTGCTGCAAGCTGCACCAGCTGAAACGCTTGATTCCTGGAATGGAACACGCACCATCACAAACGAGGAGAAGACAGGGGTCCTGATCTGGCATATTCATCCCCAGTGCATCTTCTCATGCCTAGACATACTTGGTTGGAAGGGGTGGTGGTGAAGGTTGCAGAGACTATAATAACAAAGGCAATATTTAATGCAAATAGTTGCCAGAAAACCAATAGGAGAAAACACCTTTAACAGAAGATTAGGTGCTTAACAATGTAGAGGAAGTGGAATGCCTTAGGAGTAAACAAATCTGTATAATCTCTCCTCTATTTAAGATCACATTTCGCATCATGTTATGCTTAGTCAACTAGGATTTCTTTAAATTCAACTTTCAAATAGCAAATGAGTGCTATTAAAGTTCTGGCTGGAAACTTCAGGTAAGAAATTTAAAAATCTCATGACAAATAATATATAAGCAATATATGATGTACATTTGGATTTATGTTGTCTTCTAAAAGAAAGGTCAATCATTACATGCTTCTGGGTTAACTTTTGGCTTGTTTAATCACTTTAGAAAAGTTTTCAGTTGTATTTTTACATAATTGGAGGGTTTTCCCCCCGGGTGTTATACTTCAGAATAATTTGATAGATCTTGAGGGAAGTGTACGACAAAGCAGTAAAGTTAAAGTTGTATACAACTGTGAGCTCACTGGCCTATTACCTCGAATTTCTACCAGTGAAAAGTTAATTTGGTCCTTTAATAGGTAACACATGAAGTAAATACATAAAGGCAAATACGATTCTCACCAGTGACCATTACCATCTTTAAGATAACATGTGTAGATGAGCCAAGATATCATCCTTCGATGGGTATTTTATCTTCTTAATGTTGTGTACTGGATTTTGTATGTTTATATATTTTACATGTATTTTGTATGTTTATATATTTTACATGTACATATCAAATAAGTTTTATGCAAAGTCAAATTTATTTATTTAAAAAAAGGATATTAAAGTTTCTCTAAAGAAAATTCTGTTATAGGGGTGCCTGGGAGTCTCAGTCGGTTAAGTGTCTGGCTCTTGATTTCTGCTCAGGTCACGATCTCACGGTTCGTGAGAGGGAGCCGCCCTGTGTCCCGCTTTGCCCTGACAGTGTGCAGCCTGCTTGGGATTCTCTCTCTCTCCCTCTGTCTCTGTCCCTCCCACCCCCTACCCCATACGTGTCCTCTCTCTCTCTCAAAATAAACAAATAAGCATTAAAAAAAGAAAGAAAGAAAATTCTGTTGTAAAAGCAATGATCAATTGGGGTAATGTAAATACTATGTGTGCTCTCTTTTTGTGCAATTAATTGAAGCACGGCTTCTATTATCCTCTCTATGATAAAACTATTTGTATACAGTAGCTTCTTTTTTTTTTTTTTTTTTTTTTTATTTTTTAATATATGAAATTTACTGTCAAATTGGTTTCCATACAACACCCAGTGCTCATCCCAAAAAGTGCCCTCCTCAATACCCATCACCCACCCTGCCCTCCCTCCCACCCCCCATCAACCCTCAGTTTGTTCTCAGTTTTTAACAGTCTCTAATGCTTTGGCTCTCTCCCACTCTAACCTCTTTTTTTTTTTTTTTTTTCCTTCCCCTCCCCCATGGGTTTCTGTTACGTTTCTCAGGATCCACATAAGAGTGAAACCATATGGTATCTGTCTTTCTCTGTATGGCTTATTTCACTTAGCATCACACTCTCCAGTTCCATCCATGTTGCTACAAAAGGCCATATTTCATTTTTTCTCATTGCCACGTAGTATTCCATTGTGTATATAAACCACAATTTCTTTATCCATTCATCAGTTGATGGACATTTAGGCTCTTTCCATAATTTGGCTATTGTTGAGAGTGCCGTACAGTAGCTTCTTTTAAATTACTTTAGCTTTCCTTTCAACTCATCAGATTTCATAAATATATTAGTCATATGTTTAGCTATAGTTTCCTATAATTTTTTCTGGAAAGAGACTAGCTCTTCAGGGATCTTAAGGTCAGAATAATTAAAATCACATTTTTAGTTTTTGAAAAAAAACCTTATTTCACAACCTCTTCAAATCTTTATGGTTAATATAATTTCTTCACTTAGGTTTCTATTAAATTTAAGAACACAAATCTAAAATTTAACTTCAATAATTGGAGAAGTTTTCTTAATACTGTCCCATTAGTAAGATACTTTTTAAAAAATCAAAAAGTTGGGGTGCCTGGGTGGCTCAGTTGGTTAAGCGTCCGACTTCGGCTCAGATCGTGATCTCGCAGTCCGTGAGTTCAAGCCCCACGTCGGGCTCTGTGCTGACAGCTCAGAGCCTGGAGCCTGTTTCAGATTCTGTGTCTCCCTCTCTCTGACCCTCCCCCGTTCATGCTCTGTCTCTCTCTGTCTCAAAAATGAATAAACGTTAAAAATAAATTTTTTTTAAATAAATAAATAAATAATCAAAAAGTTAATTTATGACATAATACTGGTCATTGCCTATCACTCATGTGCAGACACTTCAAGCTCCAAGATGAGCCTCAAATACCACATTTCTAATAAAAACTTCCCTCTCTTTACCCCTACCTCTAATTCCTAAAAAACAGAAAGCAATCTGTACAAAGCTCTGACACATTTTACCTGTGTCATTTCATCTGAAGGTACTCGTCGCTTTCTCTAAAGTTAGGAGAAGGAGAAGGAATTAAATGAGAGAGATAATAGATTTTAAATGTGTCTTTTATTCCAGGCACTGTAGTTGTAGCTTAATCAATATTATTTTATTTATTTAAACATATAACTTTATCTTATATGATGCTCATATCATTACATAATTTATAGTATTTATTGAATAGTTATTCATTTATTATATATTAATAAACATTTTATTTATCTTATATTACTTAATATAAAAGCCTCTTAAATTGCCTTTCATTTCTACCTTACAGAGGAGAAAACTGAGTCTCATAAATGTTAAACAAGCCAAAATTCTTTGCCCTGATTCTAAAACCTAAATTCTTCTCATGATATGCTGACTCTAATATACTATGCCTATTTTTATTATAGTTACGTCTGCAATTACCTTCACAGAGAGCATAAAATGGATATGAGATTATCTCCTTTATTCATCTGCCTTTCACTTAGCAGGGAGTTCTCTGTCTAGTAGCCACACAATAAACACAAATAAACTTAATAAAGGCTACAGTTTAATTGTTTAGAACTGAATCTGATTCCCTGATAGTGAATAACATGAGTAAAATATCAGTGAATTGTGACTGATTGTTCATTCTAGTGAATCACGACAACTATTTTAAAGTATCCTGGCAATTAACTATGGATGAGGTTGACACCAGCAGGCAAAAATTTTGTGCATACCATAAAATCTTAGTATACAGAGTCTTGAATTGAAATCTACTCCCAAGAACTGTACGATGAGTTAGTAACTGCTTTAAAGAAGCAGCAAATGTCTCACTATAGATTATCTGTGATTATAGGGGAGTTCAGCAAAGGCATCATTAAAAAACATAGGATTTCTAATTTCAATAGATTTATTAAAACAAATATAAGTCATTTCTACTTATTCACAGATATATGCATACACATACATGTACACTTTTCATAGAGGTGATTTTCTTCAGATGATTTGTCCCACATTATCCAGTGTGGGCTGCACAAATTCATAATGTGTGAATTTGTGACACAAATTTATATTGTGTCAGCATGTTTTGGGCACTTTGTGGTTTACATGGGTAGGTTGCTTATACTTGATAAGGGGACATGATACACGCTGATAGGGCAATCTATCTTAGTGGTTTATACAATAGACTCTGGAAGCCAAAGAGCCTGAAGGCTGCTATTACCAGTTCTTTTCTTATTCTAGTATGTGAACTTGGCAAATTACTAAACTTCTCTGAGCAATGGTTCTTCCTTCTCTGATGGGAGAATATAGGATCGACTTCATTGAATCTTTTTTTAGTGAGAAATAAATGAGATTAACATATGTAAAACACTTTACACAATGTCTTGTTTGACACACGGTGAGTGCTTAATTAATGCTAGCAATTATGAAAGGTTGAATGTTGATGTAAATTATTTATTACTCAGACCAGCCAACTAGCTTTCAAGCACCACTTTCCATAAAAGCATGCTTGAGTTAGCATTCCTCTTCAAAGAACTCCTATTGACTAGTAATGTTACCCATCATCTCTTGAATGTATACTTGTACACAGTTCATCCATTTACTTATAATTTTTTCTCAGTATTAACATAAAATATTTTCCTAAACATATTATTAAAGTAGCAATAAACATTATAATTACTCTATCTGCTTGTACTTCACATTTTTTCTAAGTATTCCCTTTGTAATAATCTTATCTATTAACAACCAGTAACTACTATAATAATGTTTCATTGTTGCTATCGACACTATATTGAATGTGTTAAATATTGGAAAACTGATAGCCTTAGCCTCTCCACATTTCTGAATAAGTTCTGCCCCAAATTGAGGCTTCAGTAGCCAGGCCTGAGGGTAGAGTTGATGTACACAACAGCTTCAAGCAATTTAACAGTAAGAATTTCACAATTATGAGATGCAATGAAAAAGTTAAAGGATCAAGTTTAAGAAAATGATCAGAGAGCAGGAATCATGACCCAAGCTAAAGCAACAGGTTGAGAGGTAAGACACATGTTACCCCAAGCCTATAATTATCATAAAATATGGTGCTACCATGAGGAAAACCATTTGGTAGAGAGAAGGCTCTTAAGGGTATCGTTTTGAATCAAAACTGAAATAATTTTTCTTTCTTTTTTGCTTGAAAAACAGAGAAATTCGTTTGTCATATCTCATCAAATCTTCTACATCAAGCTACATCATGTTAAACAAGAACATTCTGCTGTTGTATCTCCAGATTAGTCTCCTAGGAATCACTCTTGGTGGGAATGTTCTGATTTGGCCAATGGAAGGTAGTCACTGGCTGAACATTAAGATAATTATAGATGAGTTGATTGAAAAAGAGCATAATGTGACTGTCTTAGTTGCCTCTGGTGCACTTTTCATCACGCCAACCTCGACCCCATCTCTGACATTTGAAATATATAAGGTGGCCTTTGGCAAAGAAAGAATAGAAGGACTGATCAAGGACTTTGTTTTGACATGGATGGAAAAGAGGCCATCTCCTTCAACCATTTGGAGATTCTATCAAGATATAGCCAAAGTCATCAAGGACTTCCACATGGTATCTAGAGAAATCTGTGATGGTGTTCTTAAAAACCAAAAGCTGATGGACAAGCTGAAGAAAAGCAAATTTGAGGTCCTGATATCAGATCCAGTATTTCCTTGTGGTGATATAGTAGCTTTAAAGCTGGGAATTCCATTTATGTACTCCCTCAGGTTTTCTCCAGCCTCAACAGTGGAAAAACATTGTGGGAAGGTACCATTCCCTCCTTCCTATGTTCCTGCCACTTTATCAGAACTCACGGACCAGATGTCTTTCACTGACAGAATAAGAAATTTCATCTCCTACAGTCTACAGGACTACATGTTTAACACTCTTTGGAAATCATGGGATTCCTACTATAGTAAAGCTTTGGGTATGTAATATCTTTTATTATTATCTGAATTAGAACAGAGCTTTGTATCACCTCTTTACTTCCCTGTGGCTATTATTTTTCAATCCTACCTATTGATTACTATTAGTATCACTTGAGAGCAAGAAGGAAGATAAGTAACAATATGCTTTGTAACTATCATGGGTTTTCTAATTTTATGGACTCAAAGATACCAACTAAATTCTTTTATGGGTAACATATAGCAACAAATATTTTAGTTTAAAAATAGGACTGAATTCTCATTTAGATATTGCACTGAAAACACATATTGCCTAGAAACTTCAGTGGTGTGTAGGGAAAACTGGAAGAGATTGTTTCCTACAAGTCCATTATTAACATAGAATGTGTGTGTGTGTGTGTGTGTGTGTGTGTGTGTGTGTGTGTTTAAAAACATACAGGCATACAGATAATCTCTGATCATTGTTCATATATCTCTCACTGTTTACTAGGTATGCCCTTAGGTAGGGAGGTTACAACATAGATTAAGATGAAGTTCCTGGCTTCAAGAATTTAAGTCAAGCAGAGAAGTCATACAAGAAAGAGAATGTTTATAATATGAACGATTGGGTAATGGAAATATGTATAAAGAACAGAGAGGGCATAAAGGAGATGAACAGTATGTGACAGAAGAGAGTGACATTCTGAGAAACTAGAGGTGATATACAAAGAAAAATTTAAACAGTGAATATGAATTTCCCTGCAAAATAAGTGTGGGGAAGGAAACTGTGCCCAATGTTGTGGAGTCTTAAAATAGCACATGTGTGCTGGGTATTACTGATGATTCATTTTTTATGAAGGTCAAAGTGTAAGATGCATGTAAAAGAACCATGGAGATATCAGGATTGCAAAAATGAATTAATCCAATAAATATTTTCAGAGCCTCTTGTATGTTATGCTAATCATTTGGTTTTTTATCTATTGAACAACTGGGAACTGTTTAAAGGGATGTATAGATTGCATCTTATATAAAATATCTAGATAGATGTGGACCCAGAGTGAGATGGTCTTAGGCTACAGGCTTCTGCGTGACTCCAGGAAAGATGTGGTAAGAGCATGTATGAATGAAGTAGCTTACGGGTGGAGAAGAATAATGTAGATGAAACTGTGTAGTAAGGCAATTAGGAAAGAAGGCTCTTGATAAACAATTTCTGGTTACAAGTGTGCGACCATGGAGAAGTAATTAATTCTCTTTACACCTGCATTTATTTATCCCATCTCTAACAGGGCTACTGCAAGGACTAAATTAGTTAACAATACAAGGATTTTACAAAAGTGTCTATGAGCTAGAACCATTCAATTTGTGTTAGCTGTGTTAGCTGTGAAATTAGTAAAAGCTAATGGCTAATTGGTAAGGCATGTTAAGAGGCATGAGGAAGAGATTAAGATGGTTTCTTTTTTTAATGGAGGTTTAATTGACATATAACATATTGGTTTCAGGTGTACAATCTAATGATTCTCTCTAAATATATATATATTTATATTTATATATTTATATCTATATCTATATTTATATTTATATATATTTAGAGAGAGATTATAGAGATATTATATATATTATATATACTATATGTTATATAGTATGTATAATAATAAATTATTATTGTATTATTATATTATATATCATAATATATAATATTATTTTATATTAATATATAATATATAATATTATATATTATATTAATATTATTATATTATATATATTGTATATTATATATATATTTAGAGAGAGAGATATTGTGTGTATATATATATATATATATACAAAATGATCAGCACATTAAGTCTAGTTAACACTTGTCACCATACATAAATAATTTTTTCCTGTGGTAAGAACTTTTAAGATCTACTCTTCTAGCAACTTTCAAATATACAATACAGTATTAACTATAGTTGCCATGCTGTATATTATTACATCTCTAGGACTTAATTTACTTTGTAACTGGAAGTTTGTTCCTTTTGACCCTCTTCGCCCATTTCACCACCCTCCAACTCTCCACCTCTGGCAACCACCAATTTGTTCTCTGTAACAATGAGATTTTTTTTTTCATATTCCATGTATAAATGAAATCATACAATATTTGTCTTTCTCTGACTTATTTCACTTAGCATATGCCCTCAAAGTCCATTCACATTGTCATAAATAACAGGATTCCCTTCTTTTTATGGCTGAATAATATTCAATTCTAGATACATATGCCACAGCTTTTTTATTCATTCACCCATTGATGGACACCTAGGTGGTTTCCATATCTTGGCTAGTGTAAATAATTATGAAATGAACATGTGGGGTGCAGATATCTTTTCGAAAGAGTGATTTTGTTTCCTTTATGTATAACCCAGAAGTAAAATTATTGGATGACATAGTAGTTCTATTTTTAATTTTTTGAGGAATATCTATACTGTTTTCCATAGTGACTGTACCAATTTACAGTCCCATCAACAGTACCCAAGGGTTCCCTTTTTCCCCATATCCTTGCCAACAGTTGTTATGCCTTATCTTTTTGATAATTACCATTCTGACAGGTGTCAGGTAATATCTCATTGTAGTTTTGATTTCCATTTCCCTCATGATTGGTGATGCTGACCACTTTTTTTTGTACCTGTTGGCCATTAGTATATTTTCTTTGGAAAAATATCTATTCATATCCTCTGGCTGTTTTTTTTTTTAATCAGGTGGTTTTGTTTTGTTTGCTCTTGAGTTATATGAGTTTTTATATATTTCAGATAGTGACCTCTTATCAGATGTATGATTTGCAAATATTTTTCCCATTAGGTAAGTTGTTTCTTCATTTTCTGGTGGTTTCCTTTGCTGTGTAGAAACTTTTTAGTTTGATGTAGTTACATTTGTTTTGTTTTTGTTTTCTTTTGTTACTTTTGCTTTTGGAGTCAAATCATCACCAAGACTGAGGTCAATCTGCTTACCACTTAAGTTTTATTTTAGGAGTTTTATGGTTTCAGGTCTTATCATCAAGTCTTTAAACAATTTTCAGTTAGTTTTTGTGTATGGTGTAAGAAAATGATCCAGTTTCATTCTTCTGCCGGTCCAGTTTTCCCAACACCACTTATTGAAGAGGCTATCTTTTCCCCCATTACATTTTCTTGGCTTCTTTGTCATAAATTAATTGACCATAAATGTGTGGGTTCATTGATGAGGATTGTTAAGAGGATTGTTAACTGGCTCATCATCTCCTGTGGGTATGTTAAATAGTTTTCCCCAAATTCAAAAGTAGATGTTTTATCTCCTGGGATGTAAATGAAGACTTGAGTTGTACTGTTATTCAGAGAGAATAAGCATAGCTACTATGTTGATTATAAACTATCCTATGAAGATAGAAGTGAATGATCAATATTGTAGGGCTAAAACAGGATCTTAAAAATGAAGAAAGAGGATAATGAAATGACAATTTTATGAGGCAATTAAGTTGTCAAGATCTGCAAAAACCCTTTAATCTTCTCATGCATATAGTAAACAGGGACATCTGAACATGCGCAGTATCTCAGTTAATGAAATAGAGGAATGTAGGTAGAGAGCTCCTTGGTCATGATATGTTTACATTTTTACCTTATTACTTATTTTTTTTCAACTATTTGTTCTCAATCTTGAAATAATAAGTATCACGATCGTAATGCCTCTTATTCATATTGGTGAGATTATTCCCCAGATAAACCTTCCTCATACTGGGAGTCATAGAATCACATGTTCCTTTGTATTTTGCTTGTAAATTAATACTGGTAATAAGACTACACAATTTTCCCGTCATAAGACATGAGACTATTCTTTCTTAACAATGTGTTCATGGAAGTGTAATAAAGATTTCTAAAAATGTTCTTATCCTTCGATTTTGATAATATCATGTTTCCAATCAAATTACACTCTTTTGACTTAAAATGACTATTTAAGTTTGTCTTTACAAGCAATATTCTTCTTATTGATGCTGAGGGACATGAACACTCATATTGAAAAGACCAGGTAAGAAAGTAAAAGTATTGACATGACAGAGTAGTTTATTTTTGTGCAAGCCTTTGTACAGGGAGAATGATAAATAGTGCTGACATAAAAATCACTTCCTTCCAATGTGTAATTTCTTCTACTTTAGTTTGAATGCTCTGATCAAAGTCGTTGCAATGAACTCTCAAGTCTCAAACTGGCACACCTGAGCAAAAATTAGGACTTTCTCTAAGATTACTTTTCTGTAGTGGAATGCAATAATAAGCTCAGAGTGAGTTCTTAATCTCTGCTAATTATTAGGAATCAGATCTTATAATGTCTAAATTACTTCTTTTATCCCAGGTTGTGGGTATTTGGTTCAAACTCATGGTTCAAAATTTTAATAGCAATAGCAGTTAACATTTATTGATTCCTTCCTGTGCACTAGATACTGTGATAAGTCCTTCACATATTATATCTCTTTATCTTTGCAATGAATTTATGAAGAAAAAACTACTATCACAGGTGAGAATATTGAGGCTTGGAAATATCGATTGTCAACATAAAATTATATAGTGACTGGTAGGAGAAAACGGTTTTCATATGAAAGTCTGACACCAAAACTTCTAGAACAATTTTTCTTTCCTTTCAAAGTTTCAGTTGCAAATCCATCAATTATTCAGAATATTTTTTAGGTTAAACTTGCTTGGGTACTTTTCCTCTTCCTTTAGGTGGACTTAGCTTTTGAAATCTGCTATCCCAGATTTTACTTAATTAAATTTGCTAAATGGAGTTTAATTAACTCATGTTATCATCAGGAAACTTGTTGTTTCTTTAGGCATATGTCTCCATGTGACTGTTGCCTGGAGCGAATTGTCTGAGGATAGGTTTCTGGTCCTAAAAGAACTTTAAAAGCAAACTTTAACTGAAAGTATGAAAAGGCTTCTGCAGATTTCAAATGTATTTATATAAAACTGAACCAAGAAAATTATATTTTTGTGTACATATTAATAACAATAAAACTCCACCAAAATTGGGGGAACAATTAAGAAAATAATAATATGGCATTTTAATGCCAGTAAAAAATATTTATAATCCATAAACATTACCTATTGCTATCAACAGTTTTATCCTTTAGCCAGTATAGAAACAAATAGCTTTTTTTATGTGAATAATCTTTATATATTAGATTTATATGAATACATATGTTTTATTATCCATGAATATTTGGTGAATAATCTCTGAGAACTAATGCCATCTATAATAACAATAGACTTTCCTGTAAATATATTAAATAGGAAAAACAACAGATCTTCAAAAAAATTTATGATTGTAATATTCAGACCTTTGCATGAACTAAACACTAAGCACAGGTAATTAATGTAAAATAAAGTGCTAGAAATGAAACAAATGTGAATGTGTATATCTCCAAAATGCTTGATTTCCAGTAGATATTTTAAAGGAGAAAAAAAAATGTATTGGAGTTTTTTCCCTAAAGAGTAATACATGTTGGTTCGGAACATTTTTTTTTTCTTTTTCTCTCTCTTCCCAACCTTTTTCTTGCTTCCTTCTCTCCTCTCTTCCTTCCTTTCTCCTTCAGTTTTTTTATGTAAATTAATTTTGATTGGTTAGAACCAATCAAATGACCTCTGGTAGCATCTCCTTTTCCATAATAACCCCTGAGTGGGCTGACAGCCATTAGATGACATCCAAGATAGAATTTGGTATGGGACATGAGCAGTTTCAAGAGTATGGTCACTCTTTTACCCCCACTCAATGAAAGGGAATGAAGATGATCATTTTTATGGGTATACTCTTGAATTCTATATGTGTGGACTTCTTAAAGCAAACCCTTTGTGAACTTTGGTACTGAATACATTGTTAACCATATCATTTGTGATGGGCCTCAGACTGAGCATGACTGACACAGGAAAACCTGCACCAAAGCTCAGGTGCCCCAGGGGAGCATTACCTGAGAAGTGGAAGAGAGGAGGTGGGTCTAGGTGATGAGATCTGGTTAAATTGGTAATTCTTTTTTATTTTTTTTATGTAAATTTTTTTTAATGTTTATTTATTTGAAAGACAGAGCACAAGCGGGGGAGGGTCAGAGAGAGAGGGAGACACTGAATCTGAAGCAGGCTCCAGGCTCTGAGCTGTCAGCACAGAGCCCGACACGGGGCTCAAACCCAGGGACCGTGAGATCATGACCTGAGCTAAAGTCGGTTGCTTAGCTGACTGAGCCACCCAGGCACCACTGAATTGGTAATTCTTAAAGTAAGATTTTCTCCTTACATTATCATAAATAGCTAACACTTATTGAACATGGATGCCATTCTGAATAATTTACATGCATTTTTTTTTTCATTTAGTCCTCATAACGATAGGAAATAGGCACCATCATTCTCCACCACTTTGTAATGAGGAGGCTGAATAACTTGCCTGAGGTTACAATCAAGAAAGTCGTGAAGCATTTGATGCAAGACACTGAGCTAAAAGGAAAGTTCTAGAAAGATACTCAGTTTATATACAACAAAACAAAGGGGGGAAAAAGTAATCTAATTGAACACTTTCAAAAGGTTTAACTAAATACCAAACAAGATACTCAAAAAAAAAAAAGGAAACTTTAATGTGAAGCTAAAACTCTAACATCACTAAGGAGTTGATTACTCAGTTTTTTAAAATAGTATTGATGGGAAAATGTTGGGGTTAAGAGCAAATGCTCAGAAATGAATTTTTGGAGCATCTTTGGTGGTTTTATTAAGGCACAGGGACAGGACCCGTGGGCAGAAAGAGCTGCACTGGGGTTGTGAGGAGTGGCTGATTATATACTTTCAAGCTGGGAGGGGGTTAGGGATAGCAAAAGTCTCTAAGGAATTTAAGAAGCAAGGTTTCCAGGACCTTGATGGGGCTAGCTGTTGTTAGGCAAAGGTCATTTATTACCATCTAGTAAAACCTTAGTCATGAGACCCTTTAGATGTATATCAGGGGACCATATGCTTGGAAGTTGATTACTAACATATATCTTGAGGGCCTCAAGATAAAGGAATCTTCCAAAGTAATTTTTATATGTAAAAGGAGACTTACAGGGTCCTGGAGGTCAGGATAATGTTAAGTTGTTTGCCTTTTGCTTTTAGCAAAGTATTAACATCAGGGCAGTTGAGTTTCTGGAGGAAGGTCACTCTGTTAGTCCTAAGTACTTCAGCTGTAAGTTGTAAGGAAATTTAATTTGTTCTAAATTTCTTCTGCCTTTGTTCTCCATATCAGTATGGAGGATGGTCTCCAGGCTTTTATGGCCTTTGGGACCATCTCCAAATCCATGAGAAATGAATTAGTACAATTAAATTCTACCCATTCATTATAATACTCAGTGAGCACACACAGGAAGAGGAAACCTTCAAGCCAGGGCATGTAATTGGGGGGAAAAAAAATTGTAAGAAAGAACTTGAATACAAAAATGTTATTTTAAGGATTCTCAATTCAAACTGGTAGTATTATACATATTTTAAAGAATTTGAATCTTAATTTAATTTTATACGGATGATATTCTCCAACAAGTGTTATATACACTGTTAAACAACACAAATTCACCTGAGTAAATTTGAATATCTAATTGGATTTATTAAATGGTTCAGGGATTGGACAGCATCCCATCTAGTAAGTAGAGGGGAGCTCTGTAGAGCTATAGAAAAGGAAAGGTTGAAAGAGGACTGGTTGGGGAGAATTATTACCAAAGAATGCAGTGTTTTAGGCAAAGTTGCCTTCCTAAGGGGAACAGAAAGTTCAGCAGATTACTTCCTGAGGTTTACCGGGATATTCCAGCTTGGCTGGTTAAAGGTTTCAAACTGGGGATTGAAACTGCAATTAGATTAGATATTAAATCTTTGTTTACTGATGTGGAACCTTAGCATGGCTTCATTTGGGGCCTGCACTTCTCTCTTTAAAAACACAAATTTTATCAAATAAGATTGAGAGAACTTTCTGTTTATTTTATCACCATTTGGAATACTTCCTTTCAAAATAAGCAGAATGAAAATGAGAACTTGATTCAAAGCACAAGGATTATATGCTAATTGGTGCAAACTTTCTCTGGCTGACTTAGTTTTCACTCATACCTACTCATATGTTCATGTTTCAGAAACATATTTAAAAATATCATTTTCTGGACTCTTTATGTTTAAGATGTCATATTATCAAATATTCACCACTACAAAATATGTTTTTCTAATTTTTGCTGTTATAAATTATATCTCACATTTTAAAAAGTAGAATAAAGGGTCTCCTGGGTGACTCAGTCTGTTAAGCATCTGACTTCGGCTTAGGTCATGATCTCATGGTTCATGAGTTCGAGCCCTGCATCGGTCTCTGTGCTGACAGCTCAGATCCTGGGGCCTGCTTTTGATTCTGTGTCTCCCTCTCTTTCTGGACCCCCCACTTGTGCTCTGTATCTCTTTCAAACATAAATAAACATCAAATTAATTAATTAATTAATTAATTAATTAAAAGTAGAATAAAAAAAGAAAGAATACTGGGCTGGGAAGTGGAATACTCATGTGTTCATCTATTCTGCCACTTACTAGCAATGTGACTTTGAGATTACTTAAACCTTTCTTGATCTGTTTTCTTACATATAAAATGATGGAGTTGGACAAACTGGACCCATGCTCTCTGCAGAATGACAATCCACTATGCTCTTACCCAAACTTTATTCAGATTACCTATTAGCAAACAAACGTGATAATTTTAAATCACTGAACTTCATTTTTGTCATGAAACCAGGCATATTTGGCAAGAGTTGTTATTTTTCCCATTGATGGAAATTTAAATCTAAGGTTATACCTACATCTGTCTCCAAACATAATTTATTTTTTATCTTTTTAAATTTTTGAATTTGCAACTATGATATATTTCAGGCATACAGGAAACCAGAGGATAAGTATAACAGACATCTCTATCAACACCTGTGAAATTAAACACTGTAACATCAAAGTATAATTTTATATCAAAAAGCATATATATTAGCTATTAATAAATTCTATTATATGCTATTGTTCTTCAATAATTAGATAATTATGTTATTGTCCTGGAAAGGCCACTGTTTAACACTGACAAATTGACTCCTTGGACTCTCCTTGTTTTTTATTCAGGGTGATTTAGGGCTGCCTACATGTATTTGATTCAGGTATATATTTTGATAAGCTTTAAGTGCTAATATAACTATTGTTAATGAATAATCCTCAATTACTTATTATATTCTATTTATCCGAACGTCCATAATTAGACAAATCTAAGTATTTTATAGATAAACTTTTGATTATGCCTTGTACATTGCTGTGTTTTGTGTCCTATTTATTGGAAGGTTGTGATAGCACAGATTTATGAGGACACTTCAAATTCTTTCTACTAGGTCAATTTTAATGGTCTCCAGGATTACTCATACTCTCCTTTGCTGTTGTGTTTCAAAATCTAATAAATTTTAAAAGTACAGGGGTGTCAGGGTGGCTCAGTCGGTTAAACGTCCAACTGATTTAGGCTCAGGTCATGATCTCATGGTTCATAGGTTCAAGCCCCAAGTCAGGCTTTGCACTCACAGGGAGAAGCCTTCTTGGGATTCTGTCTCTCCCACTCTCTCTCTGCCCCTCCCCTGCTCATACTCTCTCTCTCTCTCTGTCTCTCTCTCTCTCTGTCTCATAATAAATAAATAAATAAATAAATAAATAAATAAATAAACATCAAAAAAAATTTAAAGACATAATATTGAAATTGAGGCTGACTCTTAAAAGGATACAAGCACAATAATTCTAAAAGCATCACTTCCCTCTCCTCTCTTTCCCTTTCTCTGTCTTTCTGGTCTTTTTGTTACTCAAAGGCCTGTAATTAGTCAATTCAGAGGCAACAGAGCATGAAAAAAAAGCAAACCACTTTATTTCCACTCTCAATTCCTGCTTTCTATCCTTTTAATCACTTTATTGTTCTTATTTTCTCTTTTTAATAGAAACCTCTAATAATTTTAATTTTTCAAATAGAACCATGATATAGCTGCCCTCCTTCAGTTTGGCATTTAGTAAGAATCTCAACTGATAGATATCATTTTATCTATGCCTAGCTGGTCATTCCGTAGCTAACCCATTGGTTTCCTGATCAATCTTTAGGTAAATTTATTAAACTATGAATATTACCAAATATTGCATTGAACCAAGCAGTTTATAAGACAACTTTGCAGGTATTATTGCTAATCCACAAAGTAATATAACAAATGAATATCATTATCTCTCATTTATGCATGAGAAAACCAAGGCTGAAAGGGTCTAGGTAGTTTTCCAGGGTCACAATGCTTGTAAAAGAAGTTTTTAAATCTGGGGCTATTGAATGCTAGTGTCCACATATTTTAAGCTACTACACAGCTCCAAGTGAAAAAGCATGTTGTTCCTTCTGGTGCCAGGCCCTATCCTCCTGATTTGGTGTGAAGATGCCATATGGAAGAAAGTGAAAAATTCCCTGCACCAAGGAGATGATTGTAAATATGCTTTATCAGAGAAGAAAACTTTCCTCTATCAAATGTGTAGTAATTTATTCTATAACCCAATTAATCTAAAACATCTTGAAATGTCCAAGAAACCTCTTCTAAATGAAGGTTGTTTTTAATTTTTTTCCTAAATATGAGCCATGGGGAAGTGATCATAAGGCTGGTCATTGTGCATTCCCAAAGCTTCTAACACTTTCAAAGATGAGGCATAATACTGTAGATCTCCAGCAATTTCTCAAATGATGGTATGATGATGGCCCAAATTGCCCTATTTTGTCATATGCTTTTGGGTATGCAACTCAGTATTAATTTCACTATGTATGAAATGGAGCAAATCATTTGTGCCTCACAGGTTCCATGAAGGACTGAATTAGACAATGTATGTAAAAATGCCTTGTGATATGGGTGGCCTGCGTGGCTCAGTCAGTGAAGCATTGGACTTTGGCTCAGGTCATGATCTCAGGGTTTGGTTCATGAATTTAAGCCTCACATCAGACTCTCTGCTGTTAGCATGGGGTCTGCTTCGGATCCTTTCTCCCTCTCTTTCTGCCCCTCCCCTACTCGTGCTTTTTCTCTCTCTAAAGAATAAATAAATAAATAAATAAATAAATAAATAAATAAATAAATATTAGCTGCTCCTGAGTGGCTCAGTCAGTAAAGGGTCTGGCTCTTGATTTTGGCTCAGTTTATAATCTCACGGTTTGTGAGTTCAAGCCCCAAATCAGGCTCTGAATTGACGGTGTGGAGCCTGCTTGGGATTCTCTCTCTCCCTCTGTCTCTGCCCCTCCCCCTGCTTGCTCTCTTGCTCTTTCTCAAAAATAAATAAGTAAAAAGTAAAGACTAAAAATATGCCTTGTAATAAAGGACATCTAATTTGAAGATACCATAAGTTCTGAGTAAATGGCTTTAGCAATAAGAACTAATATTTTTTGTTAACCTAATTTGGGAAAAGGTTTATTAAATTGAAGACACGTTTTATAGTTATTATCACAGAGTACACAGATACCAGGCTTATAACTTGACTTCTTTTCCTTTAAAATAGGATTTGAAATATCATTTAAAATATCATTTCTGTTGTCAGAATAATCATATTAATGCATATAAAGGTTTGAATTATATCTTTTTCCTTTTAATCTATAGATCAATTGACCTATGAATGAGTGTAGCCATCACATTAAATATTATTTTATTTGAAAAATATGCCTAAATATACTTTGAAAATTTCTTTTTATATTAAAAGATCTACAGTAGGATGGTTTTTGTTGTGGATATCCCCATGTCTAAGAAGTTTGTCCAGCTGCTGGTTTTTATTTTGACTTTGACTAAAATTGTTCTTAATGGAAATGTGCTAATTTGGCCAACGGATGGTAGCCATTGGTTAAATATTGAGCTCATTCTAGAAGAGCTGATCCAAAGAAATCACAATGTGACTGTACTGGCTTCATCAGCAACTCTATTCATCAACTCCAATCCTGATTCTCCTGTGAATTTTGAAGTGATACCTATCTCCTATAAGAGCAGCAATATAGACTCCTTAATTGAACACATGATAATGCTGTGGATAGACCACAGACCAACTCCTCTCACTCTCTGGACTTTCTACAAAGAACTAGGAAAATTTCTAGATGCTGCTTTTCGAATGAATATACAAATCTGTGATGGAGTATTAAACAACACCAAGTTACTGGCAAGACTTCAGGAAGGTGGTTTTGATGTATTGTTAGCAGACCCAGTAACTGTCTGTGGGGACCTGGTTGCTCTGAAATTAGGAATTCCATTTGTGTACACACTGAGGTTCTCTCCAGCCTCAACAGTGGAGAGACACTGTGGGAAAATCCCCGCACCTGCCTCCTATGTTCCTGCAGCTTTGTCAGAGCTCACTGACCACATGACCTTTGGTGAGAGGGTAAAAAATACTATATCCTATCTTCTGCAAGACTACATATTTGAATCCTATTGGGGAGAATGGAATTCATACTACAGCAAAGTTCTAGGTAAGTCTCTAAAATATTGTCTTATTAATGACTCCAGATACCTTATTTATCTTGACAGTAATACAGCAAAGGTTTCTATTCCACTGCACATGCCAGGCTGAAGTACAGATAGTTATTATAAATATAATTCTCTCTACAAGATCATTATTTTTGGATAAGTTTGTAAAAAATGTAATGGTGTTATTAATATGTATGTAGTGTTTCAATGCAAATAATCTCGTGACTATTTAGGTAGTGGCTTTCCAGTGAGTAAATCAATCTTCCTATATAAATGAAAGTGTCTTTACTAGGATGAACTGCAACCCTGCTAAAAAATACCTGCCCAATATTTTGAAGTATACATGATTTACTTTCTCTTCTTCACTGCTCATTCTTTTGTAGGTCTGCAGAAAACTTTAAAAGGCCTAGGACTGGGGGGCACCTGAGTGTTTCAGTCAGTTGAGCATCCAACTTCATCTCAGGTCATGATCTCATGGTTCGTGAGTTCGAGCCCCGCATCAGGCTCTGTGTTGACAGCTCAGAGCCTGGAGCCTGGTTCGGATTCTGTGCCTCCCTCTTTCTCTGCCTCTACCCGGGTCACACTCTGTCTGTCTGTCAAAAATAATAAATAAACATTAAAAAAAAAAGGTTCAACCCTGATAAAAGGCCTAGCATTGGGGATTGGAAACCTGACTTTATACCCTGCCCTTCTCTATCTCTCCATCCTTAGGCTCCTTTGGGTGCTTAGACTAGCATGGCTCCAACTTAATTTCCCTGTATCTTTTGGCAATCCTCAAGTTTCATGGCCTCACAGATCCCTTAGGAGGATCAAATAAAATAATGTAAACAAGGCCAGCTCTGGTTGGTTGTTTATATTTCTGATCTCTTTCTGATACTTATGAACCCTCCTTCATTTTTCTATTTTCTTCTCTCCTGAAAGTTTTTTTTTATCTAGATTTATCAGTAGCACCAGGAGTATTAATTAACAGCAGAAATTAACTGTTGATGATATCAATGCTACTTTTTCACGAAGATAAGATGCAAAATATTGTCCTTTTACATACCTTTCAGGCTCCCTCTCTCTCACTCTTTATTTTCCTTTCTTTCTCCTTCCTCTCTTCTTTCCCTCCCTCCCCTCCTTCCTTCCTTCTATCATGCTTTCATTGTGTAAAAAACAGCATTTCTTGAACACCAACCCAGTACCTGCCACTTTTCTAAGTACAGTTGGCAAAACAGATCAAAATCTCTACCCCCATGGAGCTTACATCCCAGTAAGAAGATACAGACAATAAATGAATACAATATAAGATGTTAGACTGTGATATATGCTGTATAGTAAAATAAGAATAAATAGTTCTGGGAGGAGGGTTACACTTTTAAATACGGTGGTCAGGGAAGGTCTCAAAAGGTGACATTTGAATGAAGACTTGAGGGCAGTGAGGGTGAGCGCCATTGGATCCCTGGGCGAAAAGCATTTTATTAAAATTGTTTTTTAGTTTTTTTTTTAAGTTTATTTATTTATTTTGAGAAAGAGAGAATGTGTGCCAGTGGGGGAGAGACAGAAAGAAAGACAGAGAGAGAGAGAGAGAGAGCAGGGGGTGGGAGCTGGCAGAGAGAAAGAGACAGAATCACAAGTGCTGTCAGCACAGATACCTATATGGGGCCTGAACTCAGGAACCATGAAAGCATGACCTGAGCCAAGATCAAGAGTCAGGCGCTTAACCCACTGAGCCACCCATGTACCCCTGAGGGAAAGTATTTTAGACATCGATAAGAACAAGTAGATGGAAAGATCTGTGGTAAGTCATAGAACCAGGAATATCCTTGCTGTAACTTGACCTTAATCTTACCTTTCACAAACAGATTTTGTATATATTTTTTCTTTATTGGATTTTGGAATATTTTTCATCCAATTTTCCATCACTTAAACTTTTAAATTGCTTCATAGAATTGGTCTAGAGAGAAAATATCAAACACATCACACATATAAATAAAACATATGCAAGATAATTAGATTTACATAGACTTTTGAAGATACATACAGTAATTAGAATTTTGAAAGTAAAATGTTGTGTTTTTATATTCATTATAATGTCACCTAATTATATTTTCCTTTTCCTGGATTCCAAATTTCTTATGCCTCAAAGACATATTTTGATTTAAATTTAGATGTTATTCATCTGATTATTTCCCAAGACATTTTAAATGTGTTCTATAATAATTACCCCTGCCCATATATGTATCACATACCAACTATTGCAGGTATTGGTGAGATAGCAGTCTATATTCCTTAAAAAAGGGGATTACAAAAAGTAACATGGTGACGGTTCCTGGAAAGTCATGAGGCTCTGAGTTCAAGTTCCATTTGCTATGTATCTTCAGGCAAATGACTTAAACTCTGAGTCACAACATTTCCGCCTCTTTAAAAGAGGGTAATTATTTCACTGTACTCTTTAGGATGACCATTAGACACCATATATATGGATATGCTATGTCAATTATAAAGAATTATACTTATGTTAAATATTGTTTATACCAAACTGCACAAGAACTCTGCAATGACAAAACCCTAATTATACTACCATGGGGCTTTGTGCTTGTAGAGTAGTGTGTGTATGTGTGTGTGTGTGTGTGTGTGTGTGTGTGTGTGTATATATATATATATGAAGAATAAATGGCCTCTGGAGTTTACTAAATCTCCTTTTTCAAAGGGACCCATAACAAGTTATATAATGCATGGAAAAGCCTTTGTAAAACACAATGTTCTTGACTTCTTGTTTTCACAGGATAATAGTTTCAGAAATCCTAGATTCTGAGAAATTAAATATTTTATTTATCTATATCCTTTATACTTCTCATGTTACTAAACATACTTGAACAACAAATAACTCTCTTGGGTATTTTATTTCAAATCAGGAGGAGTGGTATAATCCAATTTGTCTTTTGTTTGCAATTACATTCTTATTCAGGACACCTGGTAACTGTAAACTGATACTGAAATAGGGCAGGTGCCTTGCACTTCATATTATCCTCAAGCATAGGGGAACACAGGAGATTTAATAACCTCAAATTTCTGTGGAGTTCACTTCTAAATGACTATTCTTTAGGTCTCTGGGAAAAGCAGATGAGAAAAATAGCATATTTAACCATGGTAAAGAATATACCCAAATATCTATATTGAAGGAAACAAGTCAGTGACAAGGAAATATCTAACTACATTGGTTAAAAATCTTGTTTTATTTATCAGTGTGATGTTAAATTTTATAGATGAAGCAAATAAAAATCATCATCAATTCAATTTTAAATATGCTTCTAATGCCTAATGGAGCAGGCATATCTGAGAAATGACAATCATTGCTATTCATATACAGGAGTGAATGGATAATAAATCTTGGTCAAGCCAAGTGTTCTGTAGAGTACCTTCAAATTGTACTGAGCTTGATCTCCCCCCAGCCTCTGAGAAATCTGCTGTATGGCATGTAGATAGCTCTAATGTGGGTAGGATTGGGGACTGGCCTTTGCTACAGCTCTAGGAAGGATGAGGGCTGAATGCTGTAGTAAAACTAAACAGGTACAGCAACTGCATGTCCCCATTTTGTCTGTACCTTTTGGTTTCCCAGTTGGTTTCCATCTTTCTAAGCACAGTACATATCAAGAGAGCAGAAACCCAGTATTAATCTAGGCACCATTTGGCCAATGTAGCCTATTTTACATGTCAGTACCATACTGTACTGTCAGTACTGACACTTAGATGGTTTCCATATCTTGTCTATTATGAGAACGTTGCAGTAAACATGGGAGTGTAGATATCTTTTTAAGACAGTAATTTCATTTCCTTTATATATAAACCCAGAAGTGAAATTGTTGGATCATATGGTACCTCCACGTTTAACTTTTTGAGAAACTTCCATACTGTTTTCCACTGTGGCTGCACCAATTTACATTCTCACCAACAGTGCACAAGGGTTTCCTTTCCTCCACATCCTCACCAACACCCATCACTTGTCTTTTTGATAATAACCATTTTAACAAGTGTGAGATGATACCTCATGGTGGTTTGATTTGCATTTATTGATGATTAGTGATGTTGAACACCTTTTCATGTATCTGTTGGTGATTTTTATGTTTTCTTTGAAAAAATATCTCTTCAGTTCCTCTTCCCACTTTTAAGTGGATTATTTGAGGTTTTCTGGGATTGAGTTGTATGAGTCCCTTACATATTTTGAATATTAACCCTTTATCAGATATGTCGTTTGCAAATATTT
Source organism: Panthera onca (assembly GCF_046562875.1). Taxonomy (NCBI): domain Eukaryota; kingdom Metazoa; phylum Chordata; class Mammalia; order Carnivora; family Felidae; genus Panthera; species Panthera onca. The sequence continues at coordinate 56,046,819 of NC_138342.1, read as the reverse complement.
TCTCCTGTTCCATAGGTTGCTTCCTCATTTCATTTCTTTTGCTGTGAAGAAGCTTTTGAGTTTGATGCAGTACTACTTATTTTTTCCTTTGTTTGTGCTTTGGTTGTCTTATCCATAAAACAATTGCCAAGACCAATATCAAGCAGCTTTGATTCTGTTTTCTTCTAGGAGTTTTATGGTTTTAGGTCTTATATTTGTCTTTACCATTTTTGTGAGTGATGTAAGATAGGAATCCAATTTCACTCATTTGCATATGAATATCCAGTTTTCCCAGCTACCTTTCCTTAAGAGATTATCTTATCTCTATTGAGTATTTGTGGTTCCCCTGTCAAATATTAGTTAACCATAGATGCATGGGTTTATTTCTGAGTTCTCAATTCTGATCTATTAGTCTATGTGTCTGTTTTTATATCAGTATCATATTAATTACTGTACCTTATAAATATAGTTTAACAACAAGAAGTGTGATCCCTCCAACTTTGATCCTTTTTTCTTGGGATTACTCTGGCTATTCAGGGTATTTTATGGTTCTATACAAATTTTAGGATGGCTTTTTCTATTTCTATAAAAAATGGAAAAATGGAATTGGAATCTTAATAAGAATTTGCTTGTATCTGTAGATTGCTTTGGGTAGTATGTACATTTTAACCATATTCACTTTTATAATCCTGAACATAGGATACCTTTCCCTTTATTTGTGTCTTCTTCAATTTTTTCATTAATGTTTTAAAGTTCTCCATGTATAATTAAGGGTCTAAATGTGAAACCTGAAACCACAAAAATCCTAGAAGAGAGCACAGGTAGCAATTTCTCTGACATCAATCATAGAAACAGTTTTGTAGATATGTCTCCTCAGGGAAGAGAAACAAAAGAAAAAAAAAAACTATTACAACTACATCAAAATAAAAAGCTTCTGTGCAGTGAAGGAAACCATCAACAAACCTAAAAGGCAACCTACAGAATGAGAGAAGATATTGGCAAATGATATATCCAATAAAGGGTTAGTATCCAAAATCTATAAAGAATTCATATTAACTCAAACCCCCCCCAAAACAAACAATCCAATTAAAATTAGGCAGAAGACATGAACAGACATTTCTCCAAAGAAGACATACAGATGATCAACAGACACATTAAAAAGATAAGCAACATCACTCATCATCAGGCAAATGCAAATCAAAACCAGGTGAGGTAAGGTATCACTTCACACCTGTCAGAATGGCTAAAATCAAAACCACAAGAAACAAGTGTTGACAAGGATAAAGACAAAAAGGAAAGCTTATGCACTGTTAATGAGATGCAAACTGTCATAGCCACTGTGGAAAACAGTATAGAGGTTTCTCAAAAAATTAAAAGTAGAACTGCCATATGATCCAGTAATTCCACTACTAGGTATTTACCCAAAGAATATGAAAACACTAATTCAAAAAAATACATGCATCCCTATGTTTATTGCAGCATTATTTATAACAGCCAAATTATGGAAGCAACCCAAGTATCCACTGATAGATGAATGGGTAAAGAAAATGTGCTATACATATACACAATGGAACACTCTCCAGCCATGAAAAATAACGAAATCTTGCCATTTGCAACAATTTGGACAGATCTAGAGGGTATGATGCTAAGTGAAATAAGTTAGAGCAGGACAAATACTGTATGACTTCACTTATATGTGGAATTTAAAAAACAAAACCAAGAAGAAAAGAGACTCTTAACTATAAAGAACAAACTGATGGTTACCGGAGGAGAGTTGGTGGGGACTGGAGTGATAGATGAAATAGGTGATGGGGAATTAAAAGTACACTTCTCATGATGAACACTGTATGTTAACTATACTGTAATTAAATTTAAAAATAATAAAATTTTCCGAGTACAAATTTTTTACTTTCTTGGTTAAATTTATTCCTAAGTATTTTATTATTTTTGGTGCTGTTGCAAATGGGATAAAAATAATTTTTAATTAATTTTACAGTTATTTTGTTGTTAGTGTATACAAACAACTGATTTTTGTATGTTGACTTTGTATCTTGCATCTTTACTAAATTCATTTATTAATTCTAACAGATTTTTGGTGAAGTCGTTTAAACTTTCTATATATAAAATGGTGCCGTCTTCAAGCAGAGAAAATTTCACTATTTCTTTTCTAATTCAGATATCTTTTATTTCTTTTTTCTTGCCTGACTGTCTTACTAGGACTTCCAATACTATGTTGAATAGGAATGCTGAGAGTGGGCAACATTGCGTTGTTTCTGATTTTAGAGGAAAAACTTTTGACCTTTCACCATTGTGGATGATGTTAGCTATGGGTTTCTTATAATTTTCTGTCAAATATCTTGGGTTGGGGAATTTATTGCAGGGGAGTCTTTGGCAATACCTATACTTCCTAAAATTTAGAAGATTTCTTTTTCTACTTATGTCAATTTTGACTAATGTTAAATAGGATAGATAGATGACAGATAGATAGATAGATAGATAGATATAGATAGATAAGTAGATAGATACATAGACACATAGATATATAGATACACAGATACATGGATATGTAGATACATAGATAATATGGTAGGTAATCTTACCCATCTTTAAGTTGTCAAATGTATTTTCTTAGAGTTCTGGTAACTAGCTTTTTAAGTGTCTTCTTTATATCTATTCTCTTTACTTTTTTAAAGTTCTTTTTTATTATGATTTTCCAGCTTTCCCTATAATGCATTCCCATATGGAGTCATCTCCCGCTCTGACTCTGGTCTTAGCTATTTACATTGCTTTGGCCTATGTGAATGTAATACAAGTGGACTCTTATAAGCAGCTTACTCTCACTGCTCTGTGAAATTATTTTTAAAACTATTAATGGAAATATTCATTTAGCATAAGAAACCATTACAACAGGGGCACCTGGGTGGCTCAGTTGGTTGAGCATCTGACTTCGGCCCAGGTCATGAGGTCATGATCTCACAGTTTGTGGGTTTGAGCCCCACATCAGGCTCCGTGCTGACTGCTTGCTCAGAGCTTGGAGCCCGCCTCAGATGAGCCTGGAGCCCGCCTCAGATGAGCCTGAAGCCTGCTTCAGATTCTGTGTCTCCTTCTCTCTCTGCCCCTCCCCCACTCACGCTTTGTCTTGCTCTGTTTCTCAAAAAAAATAAATATAAAAAATTTTTTAAAAAAGAAACCATTACAACATATTGAGTTTTGGTTTTTTATTTAATTTTTCTAATGTTTATTTATTTTTGAGAGAGAAAGAGAGAGAGAGTGAGTGGGAGAGGGACAGAGAGAGAAGGAAACTGAATCTGAAGCAGGCTCCAGGCTCTGAGCTGTCAGCACAGAGCCCCGATGTGGGGCCCTGACTCACAAATCGTGAGATCATGACCTGAGCCAAAGTCTGAGGCTTAACCACCCAGCTGCCCTTCAATATGTTGAGTTTTTAAAAGCTGACAAATACCATAAGCATCACAAAATCCAGAAAAATAACACATTTTTATTTTTCATTTTTTTAAGTTTATTTATTTTGAGAGAGGGAGAGAGAGAGAGAGCACGAGCAGGGGAGGGGCAGAGAGAAAGGAAGAGAGAGAATTCCAAGCAGGCTCCACACTCTCAGGGCAGAGCCTGACTTTGTGCTCAAACCCACAAACTATGAGATCATGACCTGAACAGAAACCAAGAGTCAAATGCTTAACGTACTGAGCTACACAGGTGCCCCAGAAAAATAACACATTTTTAAATTTACTTCCTGGCATTTCATTATAACCCTTTTTCATAATTTTTTTGGCTGAACATTCTTTGCTTGCCCTATTCACATGACATTTTATAATTCAATATTCTATAGAGAATAAGGGTATTTCAACCTATTGTCTAGCATGGTTGACCAAAATGTATTTTTTACTATTCAAAATTTAAAAAAAATTTTTTTCAGTTTCACAACTTGCTTTTGGGTCATATCAGGTAAACTTTAAGAATTACTGCCAAGTTTGAGAAAACCTCTGTCAGGTTTCTTTTAAAACAGCTGTAAGGTTTGAAAGAACATTCCATATACCAAATTTTGGCTCTGTAGAGTTTTTAATTTTTTTTTTTAATTTTAATTTTTATTTTTATTTTAAATTCAGGTGTAAGTAACATACACTATATTAGTTTCAAGTATAAAACGTAATGAACCAAATTTGTATATATTGCAAAATAATCACAAGTCTAGTTAACATCTGTCACTATACACAGTTACAAAATTTTTTTGTTTAATGAAAACTTTTAAGAGTCACTCTCTTTTTTTTTTCTTTTTGGCTTTTTGGTGTGTCTTTTTTTTTTTAAATATAATTTAATGTCAGGGCACCTGGGTGGCTCAGTCGGTTGAGCACCTGACTTCAGCTCAGGTCATGATCTCACGGTCTGTGAGTTTGAGCCCCGCAACGGGCTCTGTGCTGACAGCTCATAGCCTGGAGCCTGCTTCGGATTCTGCGTCTCCCTCTCTCTCTGCCCTTTCCCCAATCATCCTCTGCGTCTCTCTGTCTCAGAAATAAATAAACATTAAAAAAATTTTTAATAATAATTTATTGTCAAGTTAGCTAACATACAGTGTATACGGTGTGCTCTTGGCTTCAGGGGTAGATTCCTGTGATTCATCACTTTCATACAACAGCCAGTGCTCATCACAAGTGCCCTCCTCAATGCCTGTCACCCACTTTCCCCTCTCCCTTGTCCCCATATCAACCTTCAGTTTGTTCTCTGTATTTAAGAGTCTCTTATGGTTTGCCTCCTTCTCTGTTTGAAAGTATTTTTTCTCCTTCCATCCCCCATGGTCTTCTATTAGTTTCTCAAGTTCCACATATGAGTGAAAACATATGATATCTGTCTTTCTCTGACTGACTTATTTCAGTTAGCATAATACCCTCCAGCTCTATCCATGTTGCTGCAAATGGCAGAATTTCATTCTTTCCAATTGCCAAGTAGTATTCCATCATATATATAAACCACATCTTCCTTATCCAGTCATCAGTTGATGGACATTTGGGCTCTTACCATAATTCGGCTATTGTTGAAAGTGCTGCTATAAACAGTCGGTACATGTGCCCCTCTGAATCAGCACTCCTGTATCCTTTGGATAAATTCCTAGTAGTGCTATTGCTGGGTTATAGGATTTTTTTTATTTTTTTATTTTTTATTTTATTTTTTTATTATTTTTAATTTTTTGAGGAACCTCTACACAGTTTTCCAGAGCGATTCCACCAGTTTGCATTCCCACCAACAGTGCAAGAGGGTTCTCATTTCTCTGCATCCTCACCAATATCTGTTGTTTCCTGAGTTGTTCATTTTGGTCACTCTGACAAGTGTGAGTTGGTATCTCAATGTGGTTTTCATTTGTATTTCCTTGATGATGAGAGATGTTTAGCATCTTTTCATGTGTCTGTTGGCCATATGGATATTTCCTTTGGAAAGGTGTCTATTCATGTCTTTTGCCCATTTATTCACCAGATTATTTGTTTTTAGGGTGTTGAGTTTGGTATGTTCTTTGTACATTTTGGTTATAACCCTTTATCCAATATGTCATTTGCAAATATCTTCTACCATTCTGTCGATTGCCTTTTAGTTTTGTTGACTGTTTACAGTGCGGAAGGTTTTATCTTGATGAGGTCCCAATAGTTCATTTTTGCTTTTATTTCCCTTGCCTTCAGAGACGTGTCAAGTAAGAAGTTGCTGCAGCTGAGGTCAAAGAGGTTGTTGCCTGTTTTCTCCTCTAGGGTTTTCATGGTTTCCTCTCTCACCTTTGAGTCTTTCATCCATTTTGAGTTTATTTTTGTGTATGGTGTAAGAAAGTGGTCCAGTTTCATTCTTCTGCATGTTGCTGTCCATTTCTCCCAGCACCATTTGCTGGAGACTGTCTTTTTCCGTTGGATACTCTTTCCTCCTTTGTCAAAGATTAGTTGGGCATACATTTGTGGGTCCAGTTCTGCGTTCTCTATTTTATTCCATTGGTCTTTGTGTCTGTTTTTGTGCCTATACCAATCTGTCTTGATGATTACAGCTTTGTAGTAGAGACTAAAGTCTGGGATTGTGATGCCTCTCACTTTTTTTTTTTCAACATTACTCAGGCTACTCAGGGTCTTTTGTGGTTCCATACAAATTTTAGGATTGTTTGTTCTAGCTTTGAGAAGAATGCTGGTGCAAATTTGATTGGGATTGCATTGAATGTGTAGATTGGTTTGGGTAGTATTGACATTTTAACAACATTTATTCTTCCAATCCATGAGCATGGAATGTTTTTCCATTTCTTTGTATCTTCTCAATTTCCTTGATAAGTTTTCTATAGTTTTCAGCATACAGATCTTTTACATCCTTGGTTAGGTTTATTCCTAAGTATTTTATGGTTCTTGATGCAATTGTAAATGAGATCAATTTCTTGATTTCTCTTTCTGTTGCTTCATTATTGGTGTTTACAAATGCAACCGACTTTTGTACCTTGATTTTGTACCATACAACTTTGCTGAATTCATGTATCAGTTTTAGCAGCCTTTTGGTGGAGCCTTTTAGGTTTTCGATATAGAGTATTATGTCATCTGTGAAAAGTGAAAGTTTGACTTCTACTTTGCCTATTTGGATGCCTTTTATTTCATTTTGGTCTGATTGCTGAAGCTAGGACTTCCAACACTATGTTAAACAACAGTGGTGAGGGTGTACATTCCTATCGTGTTCCTGATGCCAGGGGGAAAGCTCTCAGTTTTTCCCCATGGAGGATGATATTAGCTATGGGCTTTTCATATATGGCTTTCATGATGTTAAGGTATGTTCCTTCTATCCTGACTTTCTTGAGGGCTTTTATTAAGAAAGGATGCTGTATTTTATCCAATGCTTTTTCTGCAACTATTGATAGGATCATATGGTTCTTATCCTTTCTTCTATTAATATGATGTATCACATTGATTGATTTGCGAATATTGAACCAGCCCTGCAGCCCAGGAATGAATCCCAAATGATCATAGTGAATAATTCTTTTAATATACTGTTGAATTAGATTTTCTAGTATCTGGTTGAGAATTTTTCCATCCGTATTCATCACGGATGTTGGCCTGTAATTCTCTTTTTTAGTGATGTCTCTGTTGCTCTAGAAATCAAGGTAATGTTGGCTTCATAGAATGAGTCTGGAAACTTTCTTTCCATTTCTATTTCTTGGAACAGCTTGAGAAGGGTAGGTATTAACTCTCCTTTAAATGTCTGGTAGAATTTCCCTGGGAAGCCATCTGGTCCTGGACTCTTATTTGTTGGGAGATTTTTGATAACTGATTCAATTTCTTCACTGGTTATGGGTCTGTTCAAATTTCCTGTTTCTTCCCATTTGAGTTTTGGTAGCATGTGGATGTCTAGGAATTTATCCATTTCTTCCAGGTTGTCCAGTTTGTTGGCATATAATTCTTCATAGTATCCTCTAATAATTGTTTGTATTTCTGTGGTGTTGGTTGTGATCTGTCCTCTTTCATTTGTGATTTTATCTATTTGGGTCCTCTCTCTTTTCTTTTTGAGAAGTCTGGCTAGGGGTTAATCAATTTTGTTTATTTATTTATTTTTTTCAAAAAAACCAGGACTTAGATTCATTAATCTGTTCTACTGGTTCTTTTGGATTCTATGTTGTTTATTTCTGCTCTAATCTTTATTATTTCTCTTCTTCTGCTTACTTTGGGGTTTCCTTGCTGTTCTGCTTCTAGTTCCTTTAGGTGTGCTGTTTTGTTTCGTATTTGGGATTTTTCTCATTTCTTGAGATAGGACTGGATTATAATGTATTTTCCTCTTAGGACTGCTTTTGCTGAATCCCAAAAGGTTTAGACCTCCATGTTTTCATTTTCATTTGCTTCCATGTCTTTTTTAATTTCTTCTTTAATTGCCTTGTTGACCCATTCTGCTTTTAGTCGGATATTCTATAACCTCCATGCATTTGGAGGCTTTGCAGTTTTTTTCATGTGGTTGATTTCAAGTTTCATGGCATTGTGATCTGAAAATATGCACGGTATGATGTCAATTATTTTATATTTATTGAGGGCTGTTTTGTGACCCCATTTGTGATCTATCTTGGAGAATGTTCCATTTGCACTTGAGAAGAATGTGTATTCTGCTGCTCTTGGATGAAAACTTCTGAATATATGTGTAAAATCCATGTAGTCCAGTGTATCATTCAAGGACATTGTTTCTTTTTTTTAATTTTTTTAAGTTTATTTATTTTGAGAGACAGAGAGAGTGGAAGAGGGGCAGAGAGAGAGGGAGAGAGAGAATCGCAGGCAGGCTCCTTGCTGTCAGCACAGAGCCCAACGTGGGGCTCAAACTCACGAACTGTGAGATCATGACCTGAGCCCAAGGCCATTGTTTCTTTACTGATTTTCTGCCTAGATGATCAATCTATTGTTGTAAGTGGAGTATTAAAGTCCCCTGCAATTATCATATTCTTATCAATAGGATTGTTTATGTTTGTGATTAATTGATGTATATATTTGGGTGTCATCAAGTTGGGGGCATAACCATTTATAATTGTTAGCTTTTCCTGATGGTAGACCCTGTAATTATGATATAATGCCCTTTTTCCTCTCTTGTTACAGCCTTTAGTTTAAAATCTCGTTTGTCTGACATAAGTATGGCTACTCTGGCTTTCTTTTGACTTCCAGTAGCATGATAGATGGTTCTCCATCCCCTCACTTTCAATCTGAAGGTGTCCTCAGGTCTAAAATGGGTCTCTTGTAGACAGCATAAAGATGGATTTTTTTAATCCATTCTGATACCCTATCTCTTTTGATTTGAGCATTTAGCCCATTTACATTCAACGTTATTATTGAAAGATATGGATTTAGTGTCATTGTGTTATCTGAAGGTTTCATGCTTGTGGTGATGTCTCTGGTCCTTTGTAGCCTGTGCAGTGTTCCACTCACAGAGTCCCCCTTAGGATCGCTTGCAGGGTTGGTTTAGTGGTCATGAACTCCTTCAGTTTTTGTTTGTCTGGGAAAGTCTTTAATCTTAAGCCTTAAGATTCACTCTCTTAACAAGTTTCAAGTATACAACACAGTATTGTTAACTGTAGTTAGTTTGCTACATATTACTTCCCCATTATTTATTTTATAAGTAGAAGTTTGTACCTTTTGACCCCCCTTACTTATTTTACCCACTCTGTGCCTTCAGTAGCCACCAACTTTTCTCTGTATCCATAAGCTTGTTGTTTGTTGTTGTTATTTTCTACATACAAGTAAGATCATACAGTATTTGTCTTTCACTGTCTAATTTGTTTCACTTAGCATGATACCCTTAAGGTCCATCCATATTGCTGTGAACTCTTTGTTCTGTGATTTAACCTTCAGGCATGCTGAATGCTGAGGGACACACACTCGGGAGATTGACCCACAGAGATATGAGAGAGACAACTGCAAAACATGCATGTGATGACCTCTAAGATAAGCTCACCCTCTGATGAGTCTGATTCACATGAACATGAACAAAGCCAGCCTAGAAAAGCTCTCTAGTCTAAAGCAGAATTGGGAGCAGAGTCAAAGTTAAATAGAAAGTTGTTTTAAGACTCTAAATCGTTCAATAATGGAAAACTAATAAAAATACTTCTAGCTTTTAGGTACTCCATTTGTTAAATCCTGGAACTCTACTTTGCTCTCTCTACATATGCACTCTCTTTTTTTGCACTTCAGTATCTGATGATGTGCTATAAATGTTTACCAATTGGCTTTCTGTGGTGAAAAAAGAAAAAAAAAACACTTTTGCATAGCATTTACCAATATCTGTGGTGTAAAACCTTCCACCTTGACTAGTTTCAAGCTATTTGGTATATAACGAGCAACTTGGCAAAACACATGGAAGTTAACAATTAACTTTCATTAACCTTCAATAACCAGGTCCAGATAATCTCTAGCGTATCCATTTATGACACCAGCATTGATCCATTCAGATGCCCAAAGTTCATGGACATAAGTCTCATTATGCTGAAAAATAGTCTTTGCTCCAACACATGCTACAGACTAATATCTGGGCCTATGGATATTGTACCCAGAGATTTCTTTATGTAACAAACTATAAGCTTATACAAATTATGTGTTTAGTAAAGCAGAAGCTTCTCTCTTGGAGAAATCTGTTCCTCAAGAGAAATCTTGGGCAATAAATAAATGCCCTCCTCTGTAGATCATTTTTATAGCCACAGAACTCCCATCTCCACTTACATACATACATTTTTAAAATACATCATTTTTTACTCTTCAAGAAAATTGTCACTTTTTAAATATTTCTGAAAAGTTAAATGGATACAATAACTCTCTTTCCCAATGTCTTCCAAGATACTACTAAAAAGTTTACCTTCTAGGAAGGATCATGTTCCAGAAAAAATAATATACAATCTAACAATACTACAATAAAGAACTAGTTCAACAACTTACTAATCTAGTACACTGCCACAGGATACTTGAAATTTCAAAAAAAGTCTTTTATGCACTAGATACCTATATAAAAGAGAAGAAAAAAAATGAAAAGTAACAATTGATTATTTCATGCAGTATTCTTAATTTCCTTTATTTAAAAATTAGTAATTACTTCTAGGGGCACTTGGGAGGCTTAGTTGGTTAAGCATCCAACTCTTGATTTCAGCTCAGGTCATGATCTCATGGTTCATGAGACTGAGCCTTATGTCAGGCTCCACGCTGAGTGTGGAGCCTGCTTGAGATTCTTTCTCTCCCTCTCTCTCTCCCTCCCCCACCCCGCACTTGTGCACTCTCTCTCAAAATAAACATTTTAATATATATAAAAACACAAATAAAAAATAGTAATTACTTTTAGAATTTAGTATTTTTGGATCAGGTCAACTGTTCTGCATGTTACAGGCCTTTTACTGCTTATATATTTCCCTAATAATGTAAATGTGCACTAAACTTGACATGTCAGACCATGTAGATACTATCAAAAATACAAACACAAAGACAATCACACTTTTTATTAACTTTTGACAATGGGCATCCAAGGAAATACTGGATCTCTGATGTATCACACTCTTCTAGCCCTCAAAGGTAATAGAAGCTCAATACCTGACCATGCTTTATATTTCATGAAGGTAACATTTCAAACGGAAGTTGGAAAAAATATTTTAATCCACACGTTAATTTAATGATGCTATAATAGAATAATGCCACTTAGAGATTAGGAAGGAATTTCCTCCAATTATGGGAAAATTTTTACTACACTTTAGTACGTGTGCCTCACTAAACTAACAAACTTAATTCTTTTTAACTTTGTTGTATTATGCTATGTCTTCACTCTTGGAAACAATCCATGAAAGAAATAGTTTTTTTTTTTTTTTTAATTTTTTTAACGTTTATTTATTTTTGAGACAGAGCATGAACAGGGGAGGGTCAGAGAAAGGGAGACGCAGAATCCGAAACAGGCTTCAGGTTCTGAGCTGTCAGCACAGAGCCAGACACGGGGCTCGAACTCACGGACTGCGAGATCATGACCTGAGCCAAAGTCGGCCACTTGAGCGACTGAGCCACCCAGGCGCCCCAAGAAATAGTTTTTAAGCTGGGTTTCATTAAAAACTTCTGCTCTGTGGAAGACAATGTCAAAAGAATGAGAATGCAAGCTATAGACTGGGAGAAAATATTTGCAAAGGACATGCCTGATAAAGAACAATTATAAGTATAAAAAGAATTCTTAAAACTCAACATTAAGAAAACATATAACCCAATGAAAATATGGTTCAAAGCCATTAACAGACACCTTACCAAAGACATACAGATGGCAAATAAGCATAGGAAAAGATGCTCCACATCATTTGTCATTAGAGAAATTCAAATTAAAATGATAATTAGATACTACTACACACCTCGTAGAATGGCCAAAATCTGGAACACAAACTAGAGCCACATGCTGGTGAAGATGGGCAGGAACAGGAATCACTCTAGGTATTTACCCAAAGAATACAAAATACAAATTCAAAGGGATATTATGCGCCCTGATGTTTATAGCAGCATTATCTATAGTAGCCCAATAATGGAATATATATACTCAGCCATATACATATACAATGGAATATGACTCATCCATAAAAAAGAATGAAATCTTGCCATTTGTGATGACATGGATGGAGCTAACAAGCATAATGCTAAGCGAAATAGGTCAGTCAAGCACAAATATATGATTTCACTCACATGTGGAACTTACGAAATAAAACAAATGACAAAGGGGAGAAAAAAGAGGAGGCAAACCAAGAAACAGACCCTTAACTATAGAGAACCAACTGGTGGTTACCAGAGGAGAGGTGAGTTGGGGAATGGGTGAAATAGGTAATGGGGATTAAGGAGTGCACTTGTTGTGGGGAGCACTGGCTGTTATATGGAAGTGTTGAGCCACTGAATTGTGCACCTGAAACTGATATTACACTGCATGCCAAAAAAAAAATCATTTGGTATTGGTCATGTAACACTCATTTTCTTTTACAGAATAGGAAAATAACACTATATTCTTTCAAAAGGGAACAGTAAAGAAAGTTATATTAATGTTTGTCTATAACTGGGGAGTGAGGGATCCAATATAGAAAGCAGATACCAATTATTAATAGTGTTTAGGTAATATTGTTAGCTCTGACACATAGTCATGGGTTCTTTAGTAAACACCACCATGTAGTAATTTTGCACATACGTATGTGTAATTGAAGTATAATGTAAATGTGTGTGTGTGTGTGTGTGTGTGCAAACAGCATGCACACGCACTATAGTAGCTGTTCCCCAGTGATTTCTCCAGGGGATTATAGGATTGCATTCATGGTTTTGTCCTAAGTAATTCCATGCCACTAACAAAATAAAATATTTGAGGTGTATAATTTTAATATGTCCTTGACAACTCAGCTATAATCAATGCCTTTAATCGGTTTAATTATTGAATATTTATATCATTTTATTTGCATTTCTCTTGGTGTTTATTTAGATGCTTATTTTGTAATTCCTTGTTTCTAATATTTTCTACTTGGAGTGAGGGAGATCCATATTTGGAGTGACTTGTAGGAATTCAGAATTGAAATTGTAAATATAAAATCTGCATAACTGTAATGAAGCTTATAAAAAGTAGGAGATGATATAGTAAGGGTGTGAAAAATGATAGCTTATGGTCCTGGGGAAATGACAAATATAGCTTTGGCATAGTCAGCATAAGACTATAACCAGAAGGAGGTGGAAGAGGAGAACCATGGGGAGTAAAGACCACCCAGAGAACATTTGGGGAGAAGGAAATTTTGTACAGGTCTTGATGTATATGGTCCTACTCTAGCTGTCTCAGAAATAGAGAAAAAATACAGGAGAATGTATATGAGTAGATTGAGCTGTTACTATTGGTAAATCTTCTTTAAAACAAAGAGAAAGGTAAGACTCTACTAGGATAAAGTCTCATTAAAGTTCCAACTTATTAGGTTGGATTTGAGATAATTTCTTTTTATACGATCCTCAATATCTTTTTATGAATATAATTTATTGTCAAATTGGCTTACATACAACACCCCGTGCTCATCCCAACAAGTGCCCTCCTCAATGCCCATCACCCATTTTCCCCTCTTCCCCACCCCTGTCCACCCTCAGTTTGTTCTCTGTATTTAAGAGTTTCTTATGGTTCGCCTCCCTCCTCTGTTTGCGACTATTTTTTTTCTCCTTTCCTTCCCCCATGGTCTTCGGTTAAGTTTTTCAAGGTCCACATATGAGTGAAAATACATGATATCTGTCCTTCTCTGATGAATGGATAAAGAAGATAATCTTCAATATCTACTCAAAGTCACATTTAAGTCTGGGAAATAAATTAAAATAGTTTCCATGCTGTTTTTGGAATACTTGCTATAAATACACATTCAAGGTTAAGGGGTTTAGAGAAAACATTTTACAAAGAAATTGACATTGCAGTCATGAACTGCATTGTTTTAATAAATTATCCATTATGGTTTACTTCTTATTCTAATGACTTTCTGATTCCAAAATCATCAATATTATATATGTGTGTGTATCTATGTTCATAGTGATGTTCATATTGTTTTTTAAAGTTGAACATATCTATCTACATAAAGTATTATATCTTATATAATATTATATATAGAATACCCTATGTAATATCATATCTAGTTAAACATGCATATGTGGGACTTAAAAAAAAATACATATGTATGACATCTTCTAATATATGTAAAATTATATATATTAAATATATAATTATAAATTTATAGAATTACATAATTAAAATATCTGTATATTTTATAATTTATAATAATTTACGTATATAAATTTAAATCTTGACTCTGTGCAAAACTATAACTTGGCAGTGGCTGTAGGTTTCTTTGAATTTCAATATGGCAGTCACATTCTTTTTAATTCTTAGGTATTTAATATATTTTTCTTATGATTAGTGAGATTTTCCATTTAATATTAAATAGAAGTTGGTATTATAGGGCAGTCTCATATTTTATTTCATTTGATTACTATTATTTTTTAATTTACATATTTAAATTCATGTTAGTTAACATTCAGTGTAATCTTGGTTTCAATGATTCATCACTTACATATAACACCCAGTGTTCATCCCAAGAGCACTCCCTAATGCCCATCACCCATTTAGCCCATCTCCATCCATTTCCACTCCAGCAACCATCAGTTTGTTCTCTGTATTTAAGTCTTTTATGGTTTGCCTCCCTCTCTGTTTTTACCTTATTTTTCCTTCCCTTCCCCTATGTTCACCTGTTTTGTTTCTTAAATTCCACATATCAGTGAAATCATATGATGTCTGTCTTTCTCTGACTGATTTATTTTACTTAGCATATTACTGTAGTTCAATTCATGTTGTTGCAAATGGCAAGATTTCATTCTTTTTGATTGCCGAGTAATATTCCAGTGTGTGTGTGTGTGTGTGTGTGTGTGTGTGTGTGTGTATCCATCCCACATCTTTCTTATCCATTCATCAGTCAATGCACATTTGAATTTTTTCCATAATTTAGCTATTGTTGATAGAGCTGCTATTGGGGTGCATGTACCCCTTCAAATCAGCATTTTTGTATCCTTTGGATAAATACCTAGTAGTACATTTTGCTCATGTGTTGATAGAAATAGAAATACCTTTGTATTCATGAGTGATTATAGATTCTGAATATGTTTCTATTTCAATATTTTCCTATAAGATTGTACTGTTTTTTTGGTGGGGGGGGGGGAGATGAATGAAATGAATATTTCTTCCTCTTCCTTCCCACCAACCTTTGGAATAAAGATTTATTACCTGTAATTTTATTAGTGTATACCTGTAAAATCATATGGGGGTAGTATTCTCTCCATGCAAAGGAATTTGACTGCTGTCTCTGTTCTTTTAACAAATGAATCTATATGGCAAATATTTTACTCTGGTTGCAAAAAAATTTTTTACAGGTCTATAGACTAACAATTCTGAAACTATTTTATGTGTCTACTAAAACTGATCAAATAAATAAGCATAAAGTGGTATTGGAGACAGGTTTCTCACTGTTGAAAGGACTTGGGAATAAACAGAGAAGGCTAGATATAGAAACAACTATAGATAGGGATTTATAACAGTATTAGGATGTGCAATTATATTTGCTTGTTTACTTTCTGATTAAAACTAACATGTCGGTAGCAATGAACACATTTAGCATTCTCATCTTGATTTTTAAAGGCCATTCTCTACTAAAATGAAACAGTGTTCCTTGGAGACATGGTTGATTTTAAGGTTGAGGCAGTGAAAATAGTAACTAAGCCTGAAATATCTTATAGTAATAGAAAGTGAAAATTGCTTTAAAAGAATGGGGTCATATCAAAAGGAAATAGGAAACAATATATGGAAAAGTTTCCAAAATCTGGGACAACCTGAATAATAAAAATAAATGACAATAGCTGAGAGGCCCCTGCGGGGGGGGGGGGGGGGGGGGGGGTCTCAGTTGGTTAAGCATCTGACTCCTGGTTCTGACTCACAGTTCCTGCGTTGGAGCCCTGCGTCGGGCTCTACCCTGACAGCACAGAACTGCTTGGGATTTTTCTCTCTCCCTCTCTCTCTGCCCTTCCCTGGCTTGCTCTCTCTCAAAAAATAAATTGAAAAAAATTTTAAATAATGATAATAGCTAGATAAAATATATAAAATAAAATAAATTTATATGCATTATACTGATATGCATAAATAAATTAATAAACAGGCAATTTCTTAAATGCCAATTAAAAATAGAAAGAATGATGGGGCGCCTGGGTGGCTCAATGGGTTAAGAGTCCGACTTCGGCTCAGCGTCATGATCTCCTGGTTCATGCGTTGGAGTCCCGCACAGGCTTGGTGCTGGCAGCTCAGAGCCTGGAGCCTGTTTCAGATTCTGTGTCTCCCTCTCTCTCTATCTCTCCTCTCTTCACACACTATCTCTCTCTCCTTCAAAAATAAACATTAAAAAATTAAAAATAGAAAGAGTGAAAAAATTTTAATTATGTTTTTAATAATAACATTTTACATAAGCATAATAAAATGATCAAAACTAGGATTCTTATAAAATGTCAATTATCTTTCTAATTTTTTTCTTTCCAGTAAATAATGCAGGTTCCCCTCTTGCATTTATTTGTCCAGGGTCCTTACTTTTTTCCAACTTGTGATAGTTCACACAGTCTTTCTTTGCCTCTTCTTTATGAAGAGTATGAGGCATTATACATATATATGTATACATATATATCCTTCAATTTGGGTTTTCTGATATATTCTCATGATTAGAGTGGGATTCTACATTTTCGGTAAGAATACTATAGAAGCAATTTGTGTCCTTCACAGTGTGGCATATCTGGAGGCACAAAATATAAATCGATTATCACTATTGATGATAATTTTTATAATTTATATAAGATAGTTTCTGCCAGGATTCTCCCTATGTAATTAATACATATCTTGTAGGGAGATACTGTAAAACCATGCAAATTATACTAACCATATGTTTTCACATATTTTTACAATCCTTTACAGTAAAATTCCAGTTAGTAACTACATAAGGAATCATGAAAATGGTAATTCACCATTAGGCCAACACAATAGTGATAGAGTAATAATTACTGCAGGGTATAAAGAAGTCTCAATACTTCACTTGTAACTTTTTTGTCTAAAATTATTATTAAAAAATTAAAAGAAACTGGAAGATATGTTTGAGAGAACTAAAATTTAGGGCTTAGTTTTGCAGTCTGGTTGCATGAAGAAGAGCCAGCTTTAAAGAGTAGAAAAGGAATTGAGAGAGGAGACACCAAGTAGGTCAAACCAACGTTTGGATGCAGATATCTTAGTCTAATCTCCATGTCTCTTAACCATTCTATCCTATTTCCTATTCCATGTGTTTTTATTCAGAACTTAATTCTAAAGACTATCTTTAAGATTTCTCTTCTGGGTTATGTTTTATTTCTACAGGGGTATCTAATTTACTCTTTACTATATCTATTGAGTTTTAAATTTCATTTGTTGAATTTGTAATTTCTAGAAATTATTTTTGGTTCTTTAGTAATTTTTCACAATTATTCTTTTTGTTTTTTTTTTTAATTTATTTATTTTGACAGAGAGTATTTTAGAGAGAGAGCACAGATGGGGGAGGGGTAGAGAGAGGGAGAGACAGAACCCCAAGCAGTGTCAGTGCCATCAGCAAAGAGCCGGATGGAGGTCTCAAACTCACAAACCATGAGATCACAACCAGAGCCCAGATCAAGAGTCTGATGCTTAAGCAATTGAATCACCCAGGTGTCCCGGCAATTATTCTTTTTAATCTCTTGCTCCTTATGCTTTTAGGCTTTGCTTTCATCATCTTAAACACTGAAAAAAATAATTATATACTTCATTTCGAATAATATTTCAAATCACTGTGTTAGTATTTATGGTCTCTGTTTCTGTTAATATTTATGGTCTCTGTTAATATTTATGGATCTCAGTCATGAAGCCTCCTTTCCTTATAAACAAATTCTAATTATGCAGGATTGGCTGCAGATTTGACGCTAGATTTATCTTTGCATCTTTTAAACAATTCTACTTTGGGTCTTCTTTTTAGTGCAACAGAAAAACTCTCAAGGGACTTGAAATTTCAGTATGTCCCTGTCAATTTATCTAATTGAATATAATTTTGTCACTGAATATAACATTGATATAACTATGTTACACTTCTTAGAACATAGATACATTAGTATTCTCTTTTACTTCCAAATGATACTTTTCAACCTGGTGGCTACCAAGCACTCTTAAAGACTTAGCTAAAGCATTATTGCATTATTCTCTTCTTCCAGGAAGCAACTTCCTTCGTGGGCTTGCCTTCCTCAACTCGTTCTGACCATCTAAGATCCATCTCCATTATATTTGTAGAATAAGTATTGGTTCCAATGACATTTTCTGCAGTAATCTGTGAACTCATTTTGAACCTGAAGTGGTCTTTCTTGTTTATGCCCTATGCATAATATAGAATCTGGCATACACTATGCGCTAAAAACTTGTCTTTTGGAGGTATGAAATATTAAAGGATTTATAGAGGAACTGAAATTGGGTTAAAGTATAGATGGATGATTGCACACAGCATCTACACTTCTAAATTGTACCCCTCCCTTGAGATTGTAGTGTTCACAGCCCAATTAATATTTCCACAGACATGTCCAATTATTAACTCACACACTGAAGGTCAAAAACCTTTCCGTAGCTACTACTTATCTAACATTTTGTGGTTTTGCTAGTCATTATCCATTACTCCGGTTGGTCAAACCACAAACTGAGCACTTCTCTGTTTTTTAAGACTCATTCTGTGATTTCCATTCACAAACCAATATCATATTTTCCCTGACACTCATCAAGTCTTGTTTTCCTAATATTTACTTTTAGCCTGTTACAGATTGTTTTTTCCCTACCACTCAAATCCTATTTAGATTCTGGAAGAGTTTTATTATAGGACACATATGATCATTTTCTGGACATGATTTGAAAATCTGAGTAGACCTCTTTTGTGGAAACTGAAATTGATCCCAGAGTATAGCACTCAAGACTCTCCAAAGTGTTCTGTTTTAACTAGTATTTTCTTTGTCTGTACTGTTCTGTGTTAGCCTTGACTCTATGCATACTGAACTGATAACTGCATACTTAAATGGCCATCATTTCCACATCATCATTCTTTTTCTCCTTGTCTTCCATTCACCTTCAGAACCCATCTTCTGTCATGTTTGCTACTGGGCTCAATGAAAGGCACCCACATCCTGAAGCTTTGTGAGATTTTTTTCCACATTGGAGTGATAGCATCTTCTGGAGCCTGGAAATATTGTACCTTAGTATAATATTTAGCATACTCTTCCTATTGTTATTGTGATGTGATGTGATGTGTGCATCTTGTCCACATACTATCATACAACCAAATTTATGTCAAGACCTACATTTTTGTTTTCCCAAATTTTCAATCATCATGTTCCATAAGATATACCATATTATTTACTAGACTTTCTTAAATGGGTTCTATTGTAATTAAAAAGTGTCCATTGAAAAGTATCATTTTTATTTTAATATATTTAAAATGAACTCCTAAAATGCTGCAGCCATTTCCTCCAGAATATTTAAATATTTCATGCATTCTCCTAACAAATATCCTATAGTATTGTGCCCGGTGCACGCTACTGACAAAGTTCTCTACACGGTATCATTTCCTAACTCTAGAAATTAATTTTTAACTTGATCTGTATCTAAATTGCGTCTTCAGCTCTGTGCTCTGCAAACATTTAACCTCTGCAGAGCAGTGTCTGAGGGAACCGCTGTCATGGTCCCTAACAAATGGATTTCAGCAATTGTGCTGCTGCAGCTCTGCTACGCTGGCTGTGGACTCTGTGGGAAGGTCCTGGTGTGGCCCTGTGACATGAGCCACTGGCTCAACCTAAAGATCATACTGGAGGAACTCACAGAAAGGGGCCACGAGGTGACCGTGTTGGTGTCTCCACAGAGTTTCATCATCGACTACAGCAAGCCTTCTGCAATGAACTTTGAGGTGGTCCCTGTGCCACAAAACAGAGAGACTGCTGAGAAAACGCTAAATGACTTTTTAGATATAGCTGCTAATGTTATGCCAACATTGTCACTCTGGCAGTCAACAATGAAACTGCAACAATTCCTTCTTCAAATAACTGGGCATTTAAAACTCCAGTGTGAGAGTGTAGTCTACAACCAGTCAATGATGAAGAAACTCCAGGAAACCAACTACAATGTAATGGTCATAGACCCGGTGTTACCCTGTGGAGAGCTGATTGCTGAGTTGCTGGCAGTCCCTTTTGTGTATACAATAAGGTATTCCATGGGTTACACGCTGGAAAAATATTGTGGGAAACTTCCGGTTCCACTTTCTTATGTGCCTGTTGACGTGGCGGCACTATCAGAGAGAATGACCTTTCTGGAAAGGGTAAAAAATTTAATGTTCTCCATTTTCTTTGACTTCTGGATCCAACAATATGATACTCAGCTTTGGGACCAGTTTTACAGTGATGCATTAGGTAAGAGAGTGCTCCTCATTCTAAAGGAGTTAAGAAAATCAGGTGGTTTAAGAAAAGCCTAGGAAAATGAAAAGAGTGTATTTTTAAGTTTCACTTTCACATGAAACTTCATAAGTGATAGCAATGACTGTTATCAACAACCAATTGGGAGGGAGAGGCAAGAAAAGTTTTGGTTACCCTTTCTTTAAAGTCATCTAACCATTTTGTAAGAAACCTTAATACTTAAAGATTGTTATCAAAACAAAACAAAATATGAAACATACTAATAAATGTCAACCTAATGGAAGATGTATTTTTTGTCCAATATAGGGTATCACAAAAAAGTCTTGTACACTGAGTTTTTATAGTGGAAGAGATTTGACTTTTTATTGGTCAAAAAAGTGTAACATTTGTTGTAAGAATAACATAATCTCCTTGCCTTATTCCACTAATAAACTGAAAACTGAGCTATATTAACAATGGGATTAACTTTGCATGTAATTTATTTTGTCTGAATTGTGACCCACAAATTTTGAGAATCATGGATTATTACATTCAAAATTTATAGTATTCTCTGTGTTGAATCTGAGTCCCTGACATTCTTATCCCTTTCGTAAATTTCGGATGAAGCTTCAGTAAGTCTTAAGTGAACTGTTTCATCGTAGCTAGTCATACTGAAAAGTTTCCTAGGATGCTTTGTACTTCTTCAGGGAGTACTACACAGAAACCTGAACAATGAAATGGAAAACTGTAAAAAATTATAGCTTTAGGTGTTGAAAGAAGCATGTTTTTTTTACTTCACTACTTACATATATATTCCATCTATTTTTAATGGTTTGCATTTTTCTATCAGGAATGGTTTTGCTTTGTTATTTTTACACAGATAGCTCTCATTTGATTCCATCAATATTAACTAATTTAACTCTCTGATTGTATTAGTTTTGTAGGTCTGCCACAACTAAATACCACAGACTAAGTGGCAGAAACAACAGAAATTTGTCTTCTCATAGTTTGGATGCTAGAAGTCCATAACCAAGGTGTTGCCAGGCCAGTTTCTCTTCAGGCCTGTCTCCTAGCTTGTAATGTGACCACTTTTTTTGCTATGTTCTCTCATGGTATTTCCTCTGTGTATATATAATCCCAGTGTCTCCCCCTCTTCTTATAAGAAGACGAGTGATATTGGATTAAGGCCCACTCTTAGGACCTCACTTAAGCTTTATTATGTCTTTAAAGGACCTAACTCAAAATATAATCAGATTTCAACATATGATTGTTAGAGGAACAAAAGTCAGTCCATAATGCTGACTTCCAGTAGATACCTTTTTTCACAAACGGATATTCAAAGGAAGCCACTTTAAAAATCCTGAGGTTTATACATGATTTAAATCTATACTATGTCAATTTCACAGTAAATAATTCAAGCACCAGAAACACTACCTGGGTGTAGGCAGTGTGTTGGGCTCTATGGATTTAAAGTAAATCAGACAGTATCTTGGCCTCAATTCTATTGTCAGGAAAAGAAATGCAAGATATAAAAATATAAATATATTCTGAAAACTAAGGATGTTTTCCTAGTTCTAATCAATAAGTTTTTAGGACATTTGTCATATTATGCATAAATAGGGGAAAGTTATAAGATTCTGTATGTATAAATTTTATGGATTAAATGTAGTCCTTAGGATCTATGATAATTTTTAAACTCTATCATCTTTAACAGGTTTGTTTGTTTGTTTGATTGTGTACTTTTGTTGATTTTCATTCTCTCATTTTCTTTATCAGGAAATTCTGAATGCACCATGAATATGATTTAATTCTCAATCTCATAATAAAAGATAACTAATACAAATGGGTAAAAAAATTCAAACGGAACAAAAATATATATAATGAATAATAACTGGCTTCGTATTTCCTCTACATAAGTATCATTAACTATTCTTGTCATTACATCAAGATATTATCTATGCATCATTAAGCATAAGTATTTATATATGTCTTTTTTTTCTTTTTTGCCAATAGGAGCAATTACTAAATATTCATTTTGCCTTTCTTTTTAACAAATATATATTTGACACAGAATATTTTAAAATCTACATTATTCTTTACATTGACTTAATTGTAGTGATGTCAATGGATCTAACAAATCATTAAACTATTCATTCAATATCTACTCTCCTAGCAACTATCAAGTATATAATACAATATTGTTAACTATAGTGACTATGTTGAATAATAGATCCCCAGAACTTCCTCATCTTGTGGTTGGAATTTTGTACCTTTTGACCAACAATCCCCATTTGCCCCAGCCCCAAGCACTGTTAACCAGCCTTCTACTCTCATTCCCGAGTTTGGTTTATGTTAAGTGAAATAAACCAGACAGAGAAAGACAAATACAATATAATTTCAGTTACCTGTGAGAAAAGCAAACAAACAAAATAACAAGCTCATAAACAGAACAGATTGGTCATTACCAAAGCAGGGGTGGGGGCTGGGTAAAATGGGTGAAGGGAGGCAAAAGGTACAAACTTGCGGTTATAAAATAAAAAGTCATGAAAATGTAATGTACAGCATGGCGACTATAGTTAATAATACTACATAGCATATTTGAAAGTTGTTGACAAAGTAGGTCTTAAAAGTTGTCATCAAAAGAAAAAAATTCTGTAACTACGTATGGTTATGGATGTAAACTAGATGTGTTGTGTTGACCATTTAGCAATATATGCAAATATGAAATCACCATGTTGTACATTTGAAATTAATACAATGTATGTCAATTATACCTCAATATAAAAAAGGAAAAGAAAGATCTAAAATCAATAATCTAAATTTCCACCTTGGAAAACTAGCAAAAGAAGAGTAAATTAAATTCAAAGTAAGCAGAAGAAAATAAATAATAAGAATTAAAGCAGAAATCAATGAAACAGAAAACAGGAAATCAACAGAAAAAATCAAGGAAAAAAATGTGATATGTTGAAAAGATCAATAAAATTTATCAGACTCTAGCCAACCTAAACAAAATAAAAAACTTAAAAGAAAGGATATCACTACGGATGCTATGGACATTAAAAAGGATAACAAGTGTACGCTATGAATAATTATTTGCCCACAAATTCCATGAAAAACACAGTTCCTTGAAATACACAATTTGCCAAATCTCACACGAGGACAAGTAGACAATCTAAATAACCCTGTATCTAATAAATTGGGTTAATAATTACTCATCCAAGACAGAAAGCACCAGGCTGTTTGTTGGTGAATTTTACTAAATATTTATTTTTTTCTTAAATGTTTATTTATTTATTTTGATAGAGAGACAGAGAAAGAGGCAGAGAAAGAGGGAGAGAGAATTCCAAGCAGGCTCCATGCTCAGCATGGAGCCCAACATGGGGCTCAATCCCATGACCATGAGATCATGACCTGAGCCGAAACCAAGAGTCAGATGCTTAACTGACTGAGCCTCCCAGCTGCCCCCTCTACAAAATATTTAATAATGACATTATACTAATTTTCTATAATCACTTTTAGAGGATAGAAGCAGAGGGAATACTTCCTAAGTCATTCTATGGTGCCAGTATTGTCCAAATATCAAAACCAGACAAAAACATTACAGCAAAAGAAAACTATAGACCAATATTTCTCATAAACATAGATCCAAAATCCTTAACAAAATATTAGCAAAGTGAATCCAACAATGTATAAAAAAAATTATATACCATCATCAGGTAGGATTTACTCTAAGTATGCAAGACCAGTTCACCATTCAAAAATCAATTAATGTTACCCATCACAAGAGACTAAAAAACAAACAAACAAACAAACAAACAAAAAACACAAGAGGATATCAATAGATGCAGAAAAATTATTTGTTAAAATCCAACCCCAATTCATGTTAAAAATTCTCAGTAAATTAGGCATAACAAGGACTTTCTTCAATTTGATAAATAATATCCATAAAAAACATATAGCTAAAAAACAAAAACAAAAAAAGTTAAAAATAAAATCCTACAGCTAAAATCATCTTTAATGATGGAAAACTGAAAGCTTTTCTTCCAAGATCGTATACTAGGCAAGATGTCATCTCTCTCCATACCGCTTTAATGTAATACTGAAAGTTCTAGCTAAGGGACTAAGACAAGAAAAGGAAATAATAGAGAGGCCAGGAATAGACCCACACAAGAGAGTCAACTGATCTTTGACAAGGAAGCAAAAGTAGTACAATAGATAAAGATAGTCTTTTCAAGAAATGATGCTGGAACAACCGGATATCCACATGCAAAACAAAACAAAAAAAAAAAGCATGTAGGTACAGAACATACACCCTTCACAAAATTTAGCTATTAGTGAATCATAGATCTAAATGTAAAACCCAACACTATAAAACTTCTAGAAGATAACATAGGAAAAAACATAGATGATGTTGGGTATGTCAATGGCTTTTTATAAACAACACCAAAGACACAAAATAAAAATAATGAATAAGCTGGACTTCATCAAAATTAAAAAGCTTCTGCTCTATAAAAGACAGTGTCAAGAGAATGAAAAGATAAGACGCTGATTGATAGAACATATTTGCAACAGGCATATCTGATAAAAGATTGTTATATATGTTTTTAAACTCTTAAAACTCAATAATAAGAAAACACATAACAATTAAAAATAGGACAAAGAGAGACACCTCACCAAAGAAGATATACAGTTGGCAAATAAGCATATATAAAGATGCTCCATATCATGTGCCATGCAAATTAAAATAATAAGATAGTACTCTACATCTATTAGAATGGTCAAAATGCAGAATAGTGACAAAGGCTAAATGCTGGCAAGTTGTGGAACAGGAACTCTCACATTCTGCGAGTGGGAATGCAAAATGGTACAGCCACTTTGGAAGACATTTTGATGGTTTCTTACAAAGATAAACATATTCTGAATAACAGTGGTGACAGTGGACATCCCTGTCATATTCCTGAACTTAGGGGGAAAGCTCTCAGTTTTTCCCTATTGAGAATGATATTAGCAGTGGGTCTTTCATATATGGCTTTTATGATCTTGAGGTATGATCCTTCTATCCCTACTTTCCTGAAGGTTTTTATCAAGAAAGGATGCTGTAATTTGTCAGATGCTATCTCTGCACCTGTTGAGAGGATCATGTGGTTCTTGTCCTTTCTTTTACTGATGTGATGTATCACATTGATTGGTTTGTGGATATTGAACCAGCCCTTCATCACAGGCGTGAACCTCATTTGGTCCTGATAAATAATTCTTTTAAAGTATTGTTGGATCTGGTTGGCTAATATCTTGTTGAGAATTTTTGCATCCATGTTCATCAGAGAAATTGGTCTGTAGGTCTCCTTTTTACTGGGGTCTTTCTCTGATTTTGGAATCAAGGTAATGTTGGCTTCATAGAATGAGTCTGGAAGTTTTCCTTCCATTTCTGTTTTTTTTGGAACAACTTCAAAAGAATAGGTGTTAATTCTTCCTTCAATGTTTGGTAGAATTCCCCTGGAAAGCCATCCAGCCCTGGACTCCTGTTTTATGGGAGATTTTTGGTTACTAATTTGATTTTCTTCCTGGTTATGGGCCTGTTCAAATTTTCTATTTCTTCCTATTTGAGTTTTAGTAGTTTATATGTGTTTAGGAATTTGTCCATTTCTTCCATATTGCCCATCTTATTGGTATATGATTGCACATAATATTCCCTTATTATTGTTGGTATTTCTGCAGTGTTGATTGTGATCTCTCCTCTTTCATTCTTGATTTTATTTATTTGGGTTGTTTCCTTTTTCTTTTTGATCAGACTGGCTAGGCATTTACCAATTTTGTTAATTCTTTCAAAGAATCAATTCCTGTTTCATTGTTCTCTTCTACTGCTTTTTGTTTTTACTTTGTTTTTGCTTTTTCTTTCTTTCTTTCTTTCTTTTATTTATTTTTTTATGATAGCATTGGTTTCTTCTCCAATCTTTTATTATTTCCTGTCTTCTGCTGGGTTGGGGTTTTGTTATTCTTTTTCCAGCTCTTTAAGGTGTAAAGTTAGGTTGTGTATCTGTGACCTTTCTTTCTTCTTTGGGAAGGCCTGGATTGCTATATACTGCCCTCTTATGACTGCCTTTGCTGTGTTCCAGAGGTTTTGGGCTGTGGTGTTATCATTTTCATTGGCTTCCATGTCCTTTTTAATTTCCTCTTTAACTTCTTGGTTAGCCCATTCCTTCTTTAGTAGGATGTTCTTTAGTCTCCAAGTATTTGTTATCTTTCCAAATTTTTTCTTGTGGTTGATTTCGAGTTTCATAGTGTTGTGGTCTGAAAATATACATGGTACGATTTTGTATTTGTTGAGGGATGATTTCATCCCAGTTTATGATCTATTCTGGAGAATGTTCCATGTGCACTGGAGAAGAATGTGTATTCTGCTGCTTTAGGATGAAATGTTCTGAATATATCTGTTAAGTCCATCTGGTCCAGTGTGTCATTCAAAACCATTGTTTTCTTGTTGATTTTCTGCTTAGATGAACTTTCCATCTGTAAGTGGGTGTTGAAGTCCCCTACTATTATGGTATTATTGTCAATGTGTTTCTTTATGCTTGTGATTAGTTGATTTATATATTTGCATGTTCACACATGGGGGCACAAATGTTTAGAATTTTTAGGTATTCTGGGTGGATAGACCTCTTAACTATGATATAACACCCTTCTTCAACTCTTGTTACCATCTTAATTTTAAAACTTAGATTGATATAAGTATGGCAATTTCGGCTTTCTCTTGGCTACCATTAGCATGATAGATGGTTCTCCAACCCTTTACTTTCAATCTGGTCTTTAGGTCTCAAATGGATCTCTTGTAAACAACATATAGATGGATCTTGTTTTCTTATCCTTCTGTTACCCTATGTCTTTTAATTGGAGCGTTTAGTCCATTGACATTTAGAGTCAGTACTGAAAGATATGAATTTATTGCCATTGTGTACCCTATAGAGTTGGAATCACTGGTGGTGTTCTCTGGTGCTTTCTAGTCTTTGATGCTTTGGGACTTTTTGTTTTGTTTTGTTTCATCATTTCTTCCTTCAGAGAGTCCCCCTTAAAATTTCTTGCAGGGCTGGTGTAGTGGTCACAAACTCCTTTAGTTTTTGTTTGTCTGGGAAACTCTTTATCTCTCCTTCTATTTTGAATGACAGCCTTGCTGGGTGAAGAATTCTTGGCTGCATTTTTTCAGATTCACCATGTTAAATATATCCTGCCACTCCCTTCTGGCCTGCCAAGTTTCTGTGGATAGGTCTACAATGATACTGATCTGCCTTCCCTTGTAGATTAAGGACTTTTTTCCCTTGCTTCTTTCATGATTCTTTCCTTCTCTGTGTATTTTGTGAATTTCGCTATGATATGCCTTGTTGATGGTTGTTTTTTGTCTAATCTAATGGGAGTTCTCTGTGCTTCCTGGATTTGAATGCTGTGTCTTTCCCCAGGTTAGGAAAGTTTTCTACTATGATTTGCTCATATAAAACTTGTACCCCTTTTTTTCTCAGTTCACCTTCTGGGAACCCTATGATTCAGATGTTATTCCTTTTTTAATGAGGCAGCGAGTTCTCTAGATTTTATATCACACTCTTTTGCTTTAGTTTCCCTCTTTTTTTCTGGTTCATTTTTTTCCATAAGTTTGTCCCCTATACTGCTGATTCACTGTTCTGTTTTATCCATCCTTGCCACCATGGCATCCATTTGAGATCACAGCTCAGTTGTAACGTTTTTTATTTTGTCCTGACTAAATTTTAACCCTTTTATCTCCCAGAAAGGGATTCTACACTTTTTTCAATCCGAGCTAGTATTCTAACTATGATTCTAAATTCTGGTTCAGACATCTTGTTCATATCTGTTTTGATTAAGTCCCTGGCTCTCATTTACTCCTATTCTTTCTTTTAGAGTGAATTCCTTTGCTTCATCATTTTGAAGGAAGAAAAAGAATAAAATAAATAAAAATTTAAAAATCAAATGAAGGATTCTAGATCCTAGGTGTGTTTTGGTCTTGTGGATGAAAGAAGCTTGGTAGAATAGAGAAAAAAGGGAAAGAAGAGAAAAGGAAAAAAAAGAAAGAAAGAAAAGAAAAGGAAAGGAAAAAAGGTTGGAAAACGTATGAAAAATTTTAAATATATATATAATAAAATAGATTCAAATGAAATGAGGAAAGTAAAATGAAATAAAAAATTTAAAAATACAGTAGAAAACAATAAAGAAAAATGTTTTTTATAAAGCATAAAATAAAATTAACCCTTTCTCTTTCTGTATTCAAGAATAGGAAAGAAAAGAAAGGAAAGGAAAAGAAAAAGAAAAAGAAAAAAATTGAATAGATGGATCAGAGAAAAGAATAAATATTATTGAAATTACATCCAGTTTGCCCTAACAGTCAAACTATGAAGCACTTTATAGTCTATAAACTAGCAGGCAGAGAGACTGGTGGTGTTCCTCTAGAGCACAGTTGGAACAGTTGGACGGACTTGGTGTAACGGCTCTGTTCTCCACTAGATGGTACTGCTTAGCTTATTGGTGTGGATCCTTATGGCACATGTACACGTGTATGCGCATGCATAGAGAAGGTAAAAATGGTATCACCTGGCTACATAGTCTCTGGCAACAGAACTCTGTGGTCTCTCCCACCGGCAATAAAACACCCCTCCTTTGTCTCTGGCTACTGTCCACTCCCTACTTCTACACTGTCATGATCAAGCTGTCAGCCTACCAGATGGCACCTCTCTCCAAAATTTTATCTCAGATGAGGATGTGTTTCTAAACCCCTCACTTCTGAGGTCCCTGTGGCTTTGACCTGCTCTGACCATCTGGGGGAGTATCTTGCCGAGCAATGGCCAGGTATCAGCCAGTCCACAGGAACATTTGTGTGACCGTGCTACTGCAGATGCCAGAGACTGCGGCCAGGTGCCAGCCTGCCCCAGAAAAAGTCCATGAGATCATGTAGAAGCAGCGTTTCAGGGATTATGGTAAATCAAAACACACATCTGGCGCGAAGCTTCACCTCCCTCTAACGTCTTTGTTCCAAGACCAGCAAATGTGGATGTTCTCTGGGGTCTGCTGAGACCTTTGCCTGTGAGGAGGCCGCACAACCTCTACCAAATGTCTTTTCACCAGGGGAACTGCCTCTCTCCCATGTGGTCCGAGGACCTCTCAATCCTGGGGATTGGCCCTTCCCACCAGAGCTCCACCAGTTATCGAGCTGTGGAGTTCCAGAATCTGTGCTCCCCTGTTTATAGAGTCCTAATCATATTTAAAGCCTCTCCTTTCACCTTTCTTCCTTTCTTGTTCAGTCCCTTATGGGTATTTCCACTCGTTCACTTTCTCTCCAGCTACTTTCAGGGAGAGTGCTTTTCCTGTACTCTCCCCTCTGTCTCTGTCCTCTCTCCACAAGCAAAAATTGCTCCCTACACTCTGCAGCTTCTCTCTCCCAGTTCACCTCTGTGCCACATACCTGCCAAATTCTGTGACTCAAGTTATGTAGATTGTGGGGTTGATCCTCAGATCAATCTTATAGGTGTGCAAGATGGTTTGTTGTTGCATTTCAGGGATGAGTTGAATTTCTAGCTGCATTTTATGGACAAGAGGAGCAAAAAACTTCCATGTTGCTCCGCTATCATGGTCCCTCCCCTTATTTCCTTTACTTTTGATTGCCTTTGTATTTGTAACTGTGCACCACTATCTCAAATATAGAATTTTAGTCAATACCTTAATTTGGGTATTTCTTAAAATGTGATCTATACATTATACACAGTAATTTCACCAAGGGAGTTGGTAATCAAGACAGGATGTCACACATATGGAATAAGACAACTAAAGTACATAAATATATTGACGTGGAGGTTGTGAGGTCGGGTTTTCATCCAATCTCTGGCAATTTCAAGTTAAGTTTCCTTGAGAAATTCCTCTTCATTATTAAATTAAGGCATCTGACCATATAGCTTCAGATGTAAATTCAAGCACTACAAAGCAATGACTATAGAAAGAGAGTCTATCCTTTCTGTGTTGCACATGATCCCCAGGTTTGCTTATAATCCTTAAAAAAGGAGATTTCTCATCTGAATTTTTCTTTATTTAGGGCAAAACATGTTTCCTGTGTCTAAAACTGGTTGACCTGGTCATTTGCAAACACTCGTTCTTGTCCACAAATCTTCTAAAATTAATACGTAGAATATCCCTTTCAAAAAATATAATTCAAAGATAACACTAAAATAACTGTGTGATATTGGTGACATGTATATTTCACATTCCAAAGGGGGTTGTATTGGGAATGAATCAGGGAATTCCTACTAAGAAAATAGTGGCAAATCAGTTGTAGTGGAAAATAATAGGATTTTATTGAGGAAGATAAAGTAAACAAATACTAGTGGGATTCTTAAACAATAGGAGTAAATCAGAGACTATAACAAGCTGGAAGATAGTTAGAAAACCATTGATAGGGAATTTGGTGCTGATATGCTGGGGCTAATCTGTCATCTGTCATTTAACTGGAGAGAAACAATGAGTATTAAGTTCATCAGTACATGGAGTTGTGGTTAAATTTTAGATTGAATTTGTAGTTGTGAAACTTCATTTGCATATTACTATTCCTACCCAAATATATTCTTACCTTCTCTCCTTCTCTCCTCTCATCCTTCTTTTCCTTACCCCCTTTCCTCCCTCCCTCCCTCTTTCCTCCCTTATTTTCTTCCTTCCTTCCTTCCTTCCTTCCTTCCTTCCTCCAACCCCCACCCCACTTTCTTTCTTCCCTCCTTCTCTTTCTCCCTCTCTCCTTATAATCTTAATTTCCCCTTCCTTTTAACTAGATGTGATCTTCCTTTTCACATCTTCCTTTTCCTCTAGATGTGATAGATAGCTAGAGGACAAAGATTTCCCTTGTTTGTCAGAAAATTAATGGTACATTTTATCCTAAGACACATATATGCTAATAACTTTCACTTACCTTTTTTTCATTTTCTCTAGGAAGACCCACTACATTATGTGAGGTTATGGGGAAAGCAGAAATTTGGCTAATCCGGACATATTGGGATTTTGAATTTCCTCGTCCATACTTACCTAATTTTGAGTTTGTAGGAGGGTTGCACTGTAAACCAGCCAAACCATTACCTAAGGTATGTCTATTACAGTGGAGGATGTTTTGTGTACCGTATGATATAATCCTATTATTTCTTTATTTAAAGTGTGCTGCCTCAATAACAGAGATATACTATTTGCTACTCCAAATCTATTTTACAAACCATAGGAGTCTTTTATGAATTATATTACCTTTTTGAACTTCACTTTGATATTTCAGCTGAAGAAAGAAGTGATTCAAGTGGCATGTTAAAATATCAGTGTGTTGAGCACCTGGCTGGCTGGGTCAGTTATGCATCTAACTCTTGATCTCAGCTCAGTTCATGATCTCACAATTCATGAAATCGAGCCTCCATGTCAGTCTCTGTGCTGTCAGTGCAGACCCTGCTTGGGATTCTCTCTCCCTCTCTCTTTGCCCCTTCCCCACTTGCACTCTCCCTATGTCTCAAAATAAACAAATAAACTTTAAAATAAGACATCAATGTGTCTATAGTTTGGGTACTGTATGGAAGGAACAGGAAGCTATAGCCTTGGAATTCCCTCAGGAAAGTGCTTTGGTCTTCCTAACAAGTGTGATGGGGTTATGAGGTGAGACAGTTACTATGATTCCTTGAGCGATAACGATGCCTTCATGAAAACTCTCAGATAGATTTCACAGACTTTGGTCAGTAAGAAGTAAGTGTTGACAGAAGACATGGAATTAGGTAGCAATTCTTGGATAACAGTGACCTTTACCAAGACAGGAAATAATTCACAGAAAAGCTTTTTTGAGATGACAAGGATGGATTCAGTTCAGACCTATTCACTTTTAGGAGCCAAAGGAATTTTCAGGTGGATATTTCTAGGAATCATTCAGGTAATGCAAAGTCTGGGTTTCAGAGAGAGCATTAGGAACAGATTAGGTAAAATAGTCATAGAACTGAGAAACCCAGTCACTGAATTTGTTCTTTAGTACCATGATGCCTGGTTTCTCTGAAGTAAAAAGGAAAATTGTGTACCACATTCCAAAGTCACCAACAAATAAATATTGATAGCCAAAAATGTTGGAAGAAGACAATATTGAGAAGTAAAAGAGAATGAGAGAAAAACATGATAAGAATATTGTATTTAAGTCTCTTTATCAATAACTGTCTTTATGAAAGAATTGAAGAGGCAGACACTCATTTGCTCATGTTGCAGATAAACAAACAATCTCTGAGACAATTGCAGGTTAAATAGTGCTCTTAGGAGAGTTCTCAATTTCTATTTAGTGTAAAATGCATATTTAAGTTTAAATCTTATGGCAGGATTCTGGATATACTTTTCTTACCACTCAAGTTATAGCTGCAGGTAAGCTCTACTGAGTGTTATTATAGCAGATAATGAACCAGTATCTAAACAGAGTTACAGAAAGGGATGTGACATATTCCTTGTTCACTAGATAAAATTCCATACCACACTATTATATTTATCTTCCCATCCTCACTTTTCACACACACACACACACACACACACACACACAATTTCACAACATAGTTCAGACATGTTTTTGTAAAGGAGGAAAAATTATTCCATCCCAAGCCCAATTACTAATACAAACATTTGGACAATATGGACACCAATCATAGCTTATATCTCTGATGAAAAAATTATGCCAGTCATTGGATACACAGAAAAAAAAAATGAACAACAGCCAAATCAAGAATCCAAATCCAGCTGCTAGATGTGTAAGGCTTCATGTACATGTGTGTGTGTGTGTGTGTGTGTGTGTGTGTGTGTGTGTGTGTGTTTATTCAATCACTGTCCTTAGGGTGGTAAATCAAAATGGCAAAACACCAATTCCTGGGACTTCAGAGATATTCTCCTAACATTAACTAAGCTAAAATAGCAATCTACTTTCATTTATGACATCATCCTTTCCCTAGTAATTTTACTACCTTTAAATTGATAAATACATTGAGAAATAAATATAATTGATAATTGTAATAAATATATTGAAAAATATTACAGGGAAGCCACAATAGTTGCACAGGGCATGCATAACAGATCTCTAGAAGTTGACATTCACATAAATTATGATACAAAAGACTGTAATCCCAGACTTTGCAGAGCCCAACCTGCATAACTGTAAGTGGTGACCCAGAAAATTTTATTTGTCGAGAAATTTATATTTACCAGTGCGCTAAGGCTCAAGTTAAGGGCAGGTCAGCTACTTGTGGGAGGGTAGACAAATAATGTCTCATAAATGTTATCATGATAGGACAATAGCAGAAGTTTACCTTTTATTTTTTTTATTTTTTTTTAATTTTTTTTTAATTTTTTTTAACGTTTATTTTTGAGACAGAGAGAGACAGAGCATGAACGGGGGAGGGTCAGAGAGAGAGGGAGACACAGAATCCGAAACAGGCTCCAGGCTCCGAGCGGTCAGCACAGAGCCCGACGCGGGGCTCGAACTCACGGACCGTGAGATCATGACCTGAGCCGAAGTCGGACGCTTAACCTACCAAGCCACCCAGGCGCCCCAGAAGTTTACCTTTTAAAACATATAATTATATATTGAAGTTCTAAAAAACTCATTTGTAGGCCTATTAGTCAGGAAAAGAATAAACACGAGAAAAATATCCTGAATGCCTAATAGGGAGTTAGATTGATTTTTTAATAATTTATTGGATCTAAATTGACATGGTACAATTTTAACACATGTCATGCATAAATGAGAAAACTTTTCTCCCCCTATGATCCTGCATATTTGCAATGAAAATAATTTTGTCTTTGTAGGAAATGGAAGAATTTGTCCAAAGTTCAGGTGAAGATGGTATTGTGGTGTTTTCTCTGGGGTCAATGGTCAGAAACCTCTCAGATGAAAAAGCCAATCTCATTGCCTCAGCCTTGGCCCAGATTCCACAAAAGGTTAGTACAACATTGGATCCTGGTGCATAGCAACTCTGCCAATTGGAGAGAAAGTGTGGCTAACAGGTCTCTTTCTAGATCAAAGTTGAAACACTGAACATAACTAGTACCATCTGTAAGTAAAATTTTCTCAAAATATTAAAACGGTGTATTGGGGCACATTTGGTCACTTGTTTAATAAACTTTTGCATTGCTATGGAAATACATCTTTTTATACTATCATTTATTTTCAATGAAATAGAGATTAAAATGTTAAGATCCCAATAACCTTTTGAAATCTTAGGACCTGCACTGAGTACTCCTCAAATTCTCAAGAATGTTAACTCCAAGGTCCAGGAAAGGAGAGAGGTTCTACATAAAGTAGACAGGAATCATACTCAAGGATATACTTTATATCTCTAGGTTTTATTAAGATTTTATCATGATCTAGTTGGTTTAGAAATAGAAGCTTCATCTTTCTAAACTGAAATTTCTACAGTTAAACACAATTAAAAATCCTAGTATTATTATCAAACAGTATGTATTTTCTGATTTATGATACTCAATTAACTTTTTGTTGTCATTATAGTTAGAGATTTCTACTCTTTATATACTCCTGTTCATTAAATACCCTAGAATTCATTATATTGGCATATTAGTTAAACTATATAAAACTCTATAACTGTGAGTGCACTAATGAGGCCTGTTAAACCTTTGAATTTTTATTTCTAAGCTTTTCTGCTAAAATTTTGCCATCTGAGAATGGGGAGAAAAAGGAACTCTCTTGCACTGTTGGGAATGCAAACTGGTACAGTCCCTGTGGAAAACAATATAGAGGTTCCTCAAATAGTTAAAAATAGAACTACCCTATGATCCAGCAATTTCACTGCTAGAGATTGACCCAAAGAATAAAATACTACTGATTCAAAGGGATACATGCACCTGATGTTATGGCAGCACCATCAACAATAGTCAAATTATGGAAAGGGCACAAACATCCATCAACTGATGAATGGATAAAGAAGATGTGGTATAGATACACAGTAGAATACTATTCAGCCAAAAAAAAAGTGAAATCTTTCCATTTGCAAAGACATGGGTGGAGCTATAGAGTATAATGCTTAGCAAAATAAGTCAAAGACAAATGCCATATGATTTCACTTATACACGGAATTTAAGAAACAAATGAGCATAGGGGGAGAAAAGAGAGACAGACAAACCAAGAAACAGACTCTTAGTTATAGAGAACAAACTGATGGTACCAGAAGGGAAGAGTTTGGGGGGACGAGTTAAATAGGTGATGGGCATTAAGGAATTCACTTGTTGTGATGAGCACTAAGTGAGTTATGGAATTGTTGAATAAAATAAAAACTTAAACAGTGTGCCACTTACTTATATTCAATCTGAACTTAGTCATACAGAGCTCACCCCTAAAAGTATGTAACAAAAGGTTAACATCCCAAGAAGATACTTTATTAAATAATTACAGAAGGCAAACCTCTGTCTCCTCCTCCTTCCAACTTCAGAAGGAAGGAGAACAAGGCAGAAAGGAAGGAAGGAAGGAAGGAAGGAAGGAAGGAAGGAAGGAAAAACAAGAATGGAGAAAGAAAAAGAGGCAGATGGAGGGAGAGAGGGAAGAAGGAAAGAAGGAAAGACTATCATTCAAAAACCAGACAATACAATTTTAAAGCTAATTATATTTCTGGAAAACATTGCATTTGAAACATGAGAGTTAGGATGGCCTTATGACATAAATAAATTTACACAGTATTCATGTTTATTTTAATGTTTTTTAGAACCTCCACACTCTGGTTGATTAAATTAGTCTTTTCTCTCTCTTCACTTACAATCTCACACCTCAATACTTTGAGTGACAAATATAAAAATGATAAAACTATATTTAATAGACTATTAGCACAAGCCCTTTTTGACAAGGTTGATGTAAACAGTCCCACTATATCTCCATGTTTGCAAACTATCCCTTATGTCCACTTTTCTCACTATCACATAAAGTAGTGGTGGGCTACATGACTTATAAATAACTCTATAGCCTTAAGTTGACTTCATTGTGTGTTTTCACTTGCAAAATTAAAGTACTGTCTTCCACAGGTTTTATGGAGATACAAAGGAAAGAAACCAGCCACATTAGGAGCCAATACTCGGCTCTATGATTGGATACCCCAGAATGATCTTCTTGGTAAGACTGAGGAGAAAAAAAGCTGTACAATTGGAAATGGACAAGTAAAGTGACTGTTTAACAACAAACAAATTCAATAAGTATGTAATTAAAAATGTCACATTTTAGGCTAAAATGAAAAACACAAGAAACAAGTGTTGGCAAGCGTGTGGAGGAAAAGGAACTCTCTTGCATTGTTAGTGAAAATGCAAACTGGTGCAGCCACTCTGGAAAACAGTATGGATGTTCCTCAAAAAAAAAAAAAAAAATAGACGTGCCATATGATTTGGTAATCACACTACTGGGCATTTACCCAAAGAATATAAAAACAATAATTAAAAGGGATATATGCACCCCTATATCTATAGCAGTATTATTTACAGTAGCCAAGATATGGAAGCAGCCCAAGTGTAACCAATGGATGAATGGATGAAGATGTGGTATATTTACACAATGGAATATTATTTAGCCATAAAAAAAGAATTAAATCTTGCCATATGCAAAGACATGGACGGATCTAGAGAGTGTAATGCTAAGAGAACTGAGTCAGAGAAAGACAAATACCACATAATTTCACTCATATGAGGAATTTAAGAAACAGCAACAAAAGAAATGAGCATAGGAAAAATAAAAGAGAGACAATGCAAGAAACAGACTCTTAACTACAGAGAACAAATGGATGGTTACCAGAGGGGAGGTGGGGGAGAGGTAGATCAAACAAATGCTGGGGATTAAGGTGTGCCATTATGGTGATGAGCACTGGGTGAAATATGGAATTATTGAATCACTGTGTTGTATACCTGAAACTAATAGAACACTGTATGTTAACCATACCGGAATTTAAAATAAAATCTAAAAAATAAATTAAAAACTAAAGCTAGAAAAAATAATAAAATGTTACATTTTACTTACAGTTTCAAAGCAGAAATAATTTGAGAATTGGCTCTGGATTTTATAGATTCAATGCTTTCTTCGGTTCACAAAAGAGCATCTTCAATTAAGACTCTCATTATTCTTCAAGTTTCAATCTCAGTTCAGGTGTTACTTCCTCAAGCAAATCTTTCTGCACAATGCAGAAGGAACTAATTCCTCCTTTCCTGGGATCATTGTTTTCTATGTGCATAGAAATATCCCATGTGCTCAGCTTTTGTGGAAAATGCTGCTTTCTTCATTGACTTACCCTGTAGTTTTTTCCCTGTCTCTTCCTGAAACTCTGTTAACCTGTCTTAATGAAATCCTCACCCACTTCTCACCCAATTCCCGAACTAGGTCATCCCAAAACAAAAGCTTTTATCACTCATGGTGGAACCAATGGGATCTATGAAGCTATTTATCATGGGGTTCCTATGGTGGGAGTTCCCATGTTTGCTGATCAGCCTGATAATATCGCTCACATGAAGGCCAAAGGAGCAGCTGTGGAGGTGAACATAAACACAATGACAAGTGAAGATCTGCTCAATGCCTTGAGAACAGTCATTAATGAACCTTCGTAAGTACTACTGCTTTTAAAAGCTTACCATTGTTTATACTGCCCATCACTCCTGGAAAAACATCCATTGTCTCATGCCTTTTAACTGATTTATTTTCAAATAACAATCATATCAATATAAGAACCACTCTATTATTTCATTTCCCATACACTGGAGTAATTTGCTGAAATTGCAAAAAAAGACTAATACTTCAAATATTTTATCAATGTAATTTCAAAATCAATAATTTCCATGATGACATAAACTCCCAGATATTTTTTAATAATCTGCTTATATGTATAGACACACATATATATGCTTATTTAAATAGTATAACCATTCAGTAAGTACAAAATTGGAAGTAATAATTAACACTGCCATTCAAAAATACCCATCATTAACGCTGACTATATACCATTCTGCAGTTTATGAATATACACAGGGAGGATAAATATAGAGTAGGCAATAATTTTATAAATATTGGTTATTACTATGTGTTGATTTTTAAACAAAATATTGTATTTTATCTGAATTAGGTAAAGATTAATTGCAATAAATCAATAAACTATATTGAACTTCAGGTATATATCATTATGGTTTTTTTTCCCTGAAAGATCTCACCAAGATTAAGAATTAATACATGAACTCAGTTTTGTCTTTATTTTTAACTATGTATTTTTAATTTTAGCAATAGTTGAACTCCTGCTATAGAAATAATCTCTAATATGTATTACTTAAAATTTTAATTTGTTGGCTTGCCTGAGTGGCTCAGTCAGTTAAGCAGGTGATTCTTGATTTCAACTCAGGTCATGATGTCACAATCCTGGGATCAAGCCCTATGTTGGGCCCTGCATGTCCCCCAACTTGTGATCTCCCTCTCTCTCTCCCCCACCTCCAAATTCTTTTTTAACATGTCAATATGTATGCCACTTATTTTCCTCATATTTACTCTTTTGGCTGTATCTTAAGGGAATCTGGATTTGCCATTGATTCAGAGATTTTTTACTCCAAAATATTTTGGATTCATTCTTAACTGAATATATTGTATGAATTCCCTGAGAACATGTTTAGCCTTATTTGCTGAATGCCTTGATATAAGAATGACACCTCTCTGAATATAATATATTTAGCTCTCTCTTTTCTTCAGAACTGTGTAAATATTACTCATGGTATTCTGGCTTTAACTCCTTCTGTAAGAACTTGAAGCTTGTCTGATTATTTTTGGTTGTTTCTTTTTCAGTTTGGAAAAAAATCATCTTTTTTTCTAAATTCAGAAACCTAGTTAATGATGTATCTTTATCAGTTATTGTCTACACTTTTCCTGGGTTATGGTATGTCCTTTCAATACTATTAATCTAGAATAAAAAATATTTAATTTTTTTCTTCTCAGAAAATTTTTTGTTTGTTATTTATTAGAATGTTTGTTACGTTTTTTTCTATTTCAGAGACATCAAAGTTCAATGTTCTCTATGTTAAAATATTTTGGATTGTTTTGCTTCTGTATTATTTTCTAAGTGTCCTAATATTTTTTACTTTTCTTAACTCATTGAGATTTCCTCAAACAATCCATAATTAGTAAATTTACTTTTTGCCATTAAAAAATTACTGTTTCTAATTTCATTATTAATCCTTTAAGGAGGTATTTTAACCATTCAAACAGCCCATTTCTATCCTTTATCACTGTTTTTTGTTTTATAACTTGATTTTTTAATCTTTTGTTGATCACCATTGCATTCTTATTAAAATTCAACTCTCCTTAAGCTATGTATTATGCCTAACTACATTCTGAGTCCATCATTTTTATGTTTCCCCCCAATATTGTATATTTTTTCATCTAGCTCTCTTGGTGTTTGTTCTGAATTTGTACAGGTGCCTTGTATTTAAACTTGTTTCCAGGTTATCTGAGACTCCATTATTTTATTCAGAGGCAAAACTCAAAGGATAGTTATCACATTCTGTTTATATTACTGAAATCTGAAATTCAGGAGGTAGAGGAGAAGGTAAACTCAAAGGCAATGTTGTGCAGCTTTTTTTTTTTTTTTTTTTTTGGTGGAACTAATCTATGTAAAACCATCTATTCAAAGCCCTACTTGCAGGATTTTTTAGACAAAGGGGTCAAGGTATTGATTCCCAAGCGGGAGAACACTCAATGTTTGCTTTATATCCAACTTAAAAAGTCAGTGCTAGTAGTTCATTTCCCCCTCTCACACACATTCCAATCAAATGATTTTTATTAAATTCATTTTAAGTCTTAATTTTCAAAATAGTCTTGGTATCATCAATTCAGGAGCTGGATCTAGGGTTAAGAGCTTCATCAAGGCTTACTATGATCTTCTGTTTCTCATAAATGATGATCTCGATGTCTAATGCATTAGACTTGCTGGGTTGTTAATTGCTGACAATGTGGTTCCTTTTACTAAATATCAGAGTAAGTCAGTTCTGTAATTTTTTAAAACTCTACTTTATTGCATAGAATGCCAGTAAATTTTATTGTAAATTTGGAAACTATTGACACAAAAGATAGAAACATAAATAATCAGAATTTTCCAGTAAAATACCTAAAACTATTTCTTTTGAAATATCTTACCATTAACTCTAAACCTAATTCTAATTCTGAAATTATCTGGGAACAAAAGGGTTTACTGTAGAGTATATATATGGATAATTTAGTTTCCATTTTTCTTAATCCATAAAGGAATTAAGGAACACAAAAGATTACACTTAAATACATAAACTATAGTAATTTTAATTAATTGAATGTTTTGAGATAACAGTCATATAACATTAGTGTATAATAAAATATTAAATGATCATTTTAAATATGAGCATAGGTCTTTCTTTTCACATTGATAGGAAAGTATATTTTACAAATGCAAGTTTATCTATCTAGTATATATGTATTTCAGATTTTAAATCTCTGTCTATAAATGGAGAAAACCTTGAACAAAAATATGATTTGGAAAAATAGGCATTTATTGCCACCACAGTTTGCCTGAAATGTTTTAGGATGAGCTATGTGAAATTCTACTTAACCCTACCTATATGACAATCCAATTGAAATAGTATGACTATCCTTTCTCCCTGCACACCAAAAAAGAATACAAGTAAGTTACCCCCTGCTACTGGATCTAGCATACCATGTTCACTGGTGATTGATGATCACATTCCTCCTTTTCCAATCCCAAATGTCCGACTCACATCAGGACATCTCTTCGCATTTCACCAACCTTCCTTTAGCTTCATGTCTCCATTTGGAACTTTTATTTCTAACACAAAACCAAAATAAAATATACTAATTCTAGCTCACCAGCCAAGAAATGTCCAGTGAAGACATTACTTGCCTTTCAAATACATACTTATGCCCATTGTTATTTGAGAGATTAGAGTTGTTAAAACTCTATATAACTATTGCTACAGTGATGTCACATTGATTAGGGGCAATAATTCTAACAAGATATTTCTATTATTCTGAAAAACTGAAAGTTCATGTCCTTGATACTTCCAAAATTACCCTATTATCTTGACACAATCTTGATATTGTCTATATAGACACTGTCTTTTGCATTACAAAAACACAAGTGCGTGCAGCAGAGGAATTATCACAGAGTCAAGGTCTTAGACACCGAAGAAATGGTTTACTTATGTTAATTATCAGTTACTTGTCTATCGTCATGAACTAGCCAGAGATTAGAGACCATGCTTATGGACCTTCTTATGGATATTTCCCCACAATATTGGGTTATTCACAGTCTTGGTTTTGGAACGATCCTGGAAACTATACTTTACACAAGATCAAAATTGCTGCTTGGAAAACTTAGGCTATACATTTGTAACAAATTTATTCCATCTCTTATGTTTGCATTTCACCGCATTCTGTTAAGAATATATTTCTTCTACATCCTCTCTTAACACCTCTTTTGAGATTCTATACAATCAACAAAGTTAATGTCTCACAAAGAATGAATTTTTTCTCAAGGTATCTATGGCCTTTGGCTTAATTAACATATAACATGCATGACATATTGCCTATAATGAGAAGAAAACCTTTTTCTAATTCCTATGTAATTTCTCAATTGTCTATTTTTGCCTACCAGTTATAAAGAGAATGCTACAAGGTTATCAAGGATTCAACATGATCAACCTGTAAAGCCCCTAGATCGAGCAGTCTTCTGGATAGAGTTTGTCATGCGTCACAAAGGAGCCAAGCACCTGCGTCCAGCTGCCCATGACCTTACCTGGTTCCAGTACCATTCTTTCGATGTGATTGGTTTCCTGCTGGTCTGTGTAGCAACTGCTATCTTCTTGGTCACAAAATGTTGTTTGTTTTCTTGCCAAAAACTTGGTAAAACAGGAAAGAAGAAAAAGAGGGAATAGATCTTTCTAAGTTTGGCAAAGGCCTTAATGGGCAATCCTGTTCATTCTAGCCACAGTGACCTTAATGAAAACACATGATCTCCATCCTGTTTTCAAAATTCCCTTTCCTCTACCTTAGCTTAGAGATAAAGCCTAGAATTCAACATGATCATTAACTAGTAAACACGTCCCAGTCTTCTTTTGTCTTCTCCCAGGTGCCTTTACCCTCTTCTTCTCATTTTCCTGACACAGGGACACTAATAATTTTATGTATACTCTATTCAAAATACCACTATTTTTCAGTATGCTTAACCTTAGGAACATGCTGGCTGACAACATGCTGAATCCTCAGGAACACACAAAGTATGAGCTGAATGTGATGGATGTAGGGAACATAGAAGACTAAACTTCACAAGTTCCCCTAGAATATACAAATCAAGGAACCACCATAAAATATTAGTATGCTATAATAAGAGTAATTATTTCTTTTTGCATAAAAATAAGCCCTTCTGCTAGCCCAAAGCGACTGGAGTCAGAGCCTATATTGATAACTGTAATAATGTATCATTCTGGGGAAAGTCTACAAATTCCCACTGAACACACAGATAATCATGGCCTATGTTCCAGCCTGTAATCAACCAGTACTCTTGTGTGGACTCCAATGCAAGGGTCTGGGGACTTCCCTCAAACAAAAGAGATTAAGTGGGTCATTATTTGCTCTCAGGGACAGAGAATGTCAGCAATGTTAAAGATGAAGAGATCATTTATGGAAGAAATAACTAAGAAATATAGAAAATATTTTAGTAATTTTATGAAATGTTTAATTAACAGTACAATTGATAAAGTTAAATGCCAATTTAGTATATTGAAAAATGACTAATGCACATAATCTATAATCACTCTTTATAATCAAATTTGTTCAGTTTTCTAGCAAAAACAAACATTTACTTGGAATATAAGATCATTGTATCATTTTTCAGTCTTTGTCTTCTACAAATTTAAATTTATTAATTAAGCATTATGCCAAGGACGTATGGTATTAGCAGGTCTACATGACTAAGGGCATGCTATAGTAAATAGTTATCATGCAAAGATCATATTTGAATCAGCTTTGCATTAATTTAGCAACTAGATTAAAGACTGCACTTTCTTTACCCTTTATAAACTTAATGACATGTTCTAATTAAAGTTTTAATTCCAGTATTAGCTGTATAGTTGAGGCAATAAATAACATCCATTGGCTTACTGAAAATTTTGAAATCTGTTGTCATTTCAATGTGGCATTTTGAAAATTACTTCCAATTTTAAAATAACTGAATGATATATGATACATGAACATATAAGAATTTCTTTTTGAATATGTACATGACTGGAAATGCAAATAAACTCTTAAAAAATTTTTTTGTGAAGGCTGAAAATGTGTTTGTTAAATGTTAACATTTTAGTAGTTGATTCATGTTGATGTGTTTTTAATTTTACAATTTGATTATGTTCCCAGAAGAGCTGCTTTTGTTTGTTCTATGCCCAGTTCACTTTCTGCTATTGGATTGCAGTAAATGGCTTAAGGTCCAATGAGAGGTTGGCTAGCTATTCATGGTGTTGAGCACTACCCATGTTCAGACACCCATTTGGTTTCAGAGACTGGCCACCTACCACATAGAGATTTGTTTCTGTTCAATAGCCACTGCTCACCTCCT
Organism: Panthera onca; assembly: GCF_046562875.1. Taxonomy (NCBI): domain Eukaryota; kingdom Metazoa; phylum Chordata; class Mammalia; order Carnivora; family Felidae; genus Panthera; species Panthera onca. Next base: position 56,002,709 of record NC_138342.1, on the reverse strand, counting down.
TTCTCCCCTCCTACTGGTTATCTTCAGGTTTCTTCCTTTGCCTGAACATCAGAAGGCAGCTGGCAAAAATTCCTGTTAGCTGTCTAACTGCAACATGTATTTGGATAATAAACAAACAATTAAATAAAAATAATACATATGCACATACATACATTTATACATACATACATACATACCCACTGAAAATGAACTTTCCTGAGTGGTTGTTTGTAGAACTATTCAAATGAGGAAACTCTCATCCCTAACAAGCAGAAACCAAGTCCTATCAGAGCACTGTTCCACAGCCCTTACATTCTCAGAACTTAGAGATACTCAAGAGGCTGCACTTAATACTTTTACTTATTTTGTTCATAAGCATTACATGTTCCCCTTATCCTCTGACAGCATCTCCTCTAGTTAGGGTTCTTTACCTGATAGGGTGATCCAAAACTTCATCCACAGCAAATAAACGTCAGCAGCTTAATTACCTTTGGTATTTTTAATCCATGACTACAGCCAAGAGAGTAACACAATCTTTGACTGAATTCTGAAGCAGAGGAGCTCAAAATAATCAAGAAACATTCATGGTTTATAATCTAAGTAAATCATGGCCATATCATTCCTCTTTTGAGAAATGCAACCTCCAACTGCCTGACTTCAAGTTTTAATAATGGAAAACAAACCTGTCTAAGGAAAATGGTGAAGCATACGTGTAGGGGACTCATTACCATTTTCAACCCCTTGAGACCTGAACCATGTATTCAAACTAAAATACAGAAGACTTTTTATATGAGACTCTGATTTGAAGCATACATTGCATCCTTTGAGACAGCAACTAAAATACATAGGATATTGTCTCCCAGCTAAAACCCTGAAAATCTTTCATTAGCTAAGGGGGAATTTGGTAAAATCAGCAAATTCCATGAATATTAGATTTTGCTGCATTTCCTTGGCTGTAAATATGTTTCCTGGTCATACACAATGTTGATATCAAAACCAACATTTTTACTAAGGCCTCATGTGCATAGTTTGTGATCTGGCAGAAATACTACAGATAAGGTGAAGGGGAAATCTGTTATCTTGAAATTATAACTACTTCTATGAAGAATAAAATGGTTCATCCTTTCAGTGGAAGGTGACCAATTTTTCTACTTTCTAGCTAGCTAGAACCTTAGGCAGTTTACCATATTGGGAAGGAGGTGGGGACATATTTGCTAATAACAGATTGAGCATGTAACAGCTGGCACAGCCAGATGAGCCTTGGTGAGGTGAACTCCTTGCTGTGCATTCATACATAGTTTCATCCCAGTCTTCACTGCTTTGTGCATGAGCTTTATGATAAAATTCTGGACTGTCTGGAAAAAGACTCCAACAGGACAGGACTGCTCATCCAAACCACCTTATTATTGATACCGTTGTCTATAGCACATGACTTCTGAAGGGAATTTTTACAGAATATAAGTATCTTCATAATCTATGCAAGCTCCAAGAGGCTTATTCACATACCTCTACCCTCAGATCTTCTTGCCTTTAATCTTCTCTCTAATTATTCCTGTCTTTGACAAACCACTCAATCCATTAGTCTTTGCCTATGAATCTATAGAGTTGTAAAGCACCTTTTCCCCATAAAAACAGAGTTACCTAGATATACTCCTTGATATTTTACACATGGGGAAAATTTTGTTTTCACCACTGTCTTTCAGAGACACCTTTCAGTGGAGCTGTAACAATGGCTACTTCCTGCTGCTGGGAGAATATCATGTATACTCATACATAAATTAGCCCTGGGAATGTTTTCCCTATTTTCAAAGGGTAATTCCTTTGTGATTCTGAAAGTGAGGATTGACAAATTTATTTAAAAATATTCGTTAAGTTCCATGAGAGTCTAAGCCACCTGCAGAGAAAATTTACTTGTTTTTCTGGGCCTGCTTGGCCTGTTCTCATATATACTGTATCTATTTAATTGTGTTATGTTGCTGCTAACGTTCAGTCACATTTTTCTTGCTACCACAACATAGGCCATCACAAGTAGCAGAGTCACTTGGTGCCCATGGTCAAGTGTCTCATCTCAGCCAGAGCTCAGTAATAAGCCAGGAGATGTTTTTTTTTTTTTTCCTATGGGAAAGAGATATCATGAAAATGGATCATATTTTTCTTCAACATCCTAAGATTCTCTTTTTTGGGGGTTGTCAAAAGTTTATTTAACATTGCTATCTGGTACTGGCATAGTAGTTACCCTTGGATTTTCTTTATTATTGTGGTAAACAAAGCAACACATGAGATCTACCCTCTTACCAAAATTTTAAGTATATGGTACAGTGTTATTAAAGCATAAGCCCAGTGTTTGTACAAAAGATCGCTAGAGATCATTCATCTTGCATAACTGAAATGTTTTGCTTCTTGAGCAGCAACTCCTGTTGACCCATCCCTCTAGCCTCTGGCATCTACCATTCTACCTTCTGCTTCAATAAGTTTGCTTACTTTAGACACCTCGTATAAGTGGAATCATGCAGTATTTTTCCTTCTACGCCTGGCTTATTTCACTTAGCATAATGGCCTCAAGTTTCTTCCATGTTGTAGCATATGACAGGATTTCCTTCTTTTTTTAATGCTGATTAATATTCTATTTTATGTTTATGCCACATTTTCTTTATCCATTCATCTATGGGTAGACATTTATGTTACTTCCACGTCTGAGCTATTGTGAATAATGCTACAATTAACCAGGGAGTACAGATATCTCTTTGAGATACTGATTTTAATTCTTTTGGAGAAGTATCCAGAAAAGGACTTGCTATATCATAGAAAAATAAATTTTTAATTTTTTGAGTAATATCCATACTGTTTTCAATAGTGGATGCATCATTTTACTTTCCATATGTGTTACATTACTTACATTTATATTATAACAGTGCACAATGATTCTGATATCTCCATATCGTCACCAATACTTTCTTTTATAATGGCCACTCTAACAACAGATGTGAGGTGATGTCTCATTGTGGTTTTGATTTGCATTTCCCTAATGATTAGTTATGTTGAGCATTTTTTCATATACACATTGGCCACCTGTATGTCTTCTTTGGAGATATGTCTATTCAGATCTTCTGCTCACTTTATTCAGATTTAATCACACAATTTCCATGTAGATGACAAAAGTCACCTAAGATGTTTCAAACAAGATCACTTCAATGAAAAGAATACTTAGCAAATATCTGGGCAGTGTGAAGGATACTAAAAGGAATGGTGAGGCCCCCAGACTAACAACAGTTCAAACCATTAACCCATTAGGCTAAGGCATAAAAGAAAGCGGTAATATTTCCAGAGACTAGCGAGAATAGGAACTGTGTAGGAAGAAACCAATGACAAGAGATGTAGTAATGGAAAGACAAACCAATTGCCGAAGACAAGGTCCCAAATCAGGGAGGAAACAGCAAAAAAACTACAATTGCTCTGTTCTACCATTGTCTGAACCAGAAGTGACAAGGCAGAGGAACTCACATGATACAGTGCACAGATGTGAGCTTCCTGAGAGCCAAAAGTAGAAAAGAAAATTGAGGATAATAAATCTGGGAATATAAATAAAGAATAATCAGAGCATTCCAGGTCCACCATTCAGAACAGAGACAAAGAAACAGAAGTTATAAAGTGAGAATAAGAAAGAATGACTAGGTATCAGGAGTAAAACTGGAGATTTTATTAGCAGAGGATGCTGCTTCAAGAAGGAGGGAAAGAATAATTGTGAAATTATTTAAGCATTCTCATTGATACATGATGCAAAACCAGGGAAACTTTTACAATACACTAACTTTTAAGACACGCATGAGTTATCACTGAGAAGGACACCAATGTAATCAATTTTACAGATACAATTGTTTACCTGAAGGTCTAAACTTATTTAATCAAATAACTATTAGAATTAATAGAAGCTCAGTAAAATGAGTAGATACTAAAAATTCTACATCCTTGAACTTACTGAGTAAACTTTTCCCAAGTATTTGTGAGGTGATTTATACACATTTCTGTAGTACTTAAAACAACTCCATGATGCAGACATATTCATCTTAGTAGAATGAGTAAGAAAGCCATATGTATGTACTTAATGTTATTTTGTGGGGACATAAAATCAGAAGATACATCAGGGGCACCTGGATGGCTCAGTCCGTTGAGTGTTCAACTTCAGTTCAGGTCATTATCTTACTGCTCGTGAGTTCAAGCCCCACATCAGGCTTTGTGCTGATGGCTCAGAGACTGGAGCCTGCTTTGGTTTCTGTGTCTCCTTCTCTCTCTGCCCCTCACCTACTCATGGTCTGTCTCTCTCTCTCTCAAAAACAAATAAACATAAAAAAATTTTTAATAAAAAAATAAAAAATAAAATCATAAGATACATGAAAAAACAAATGTTTATATATAACTATGTACATAAACTACATGTTAACAGTGCATATATATTTTTATTTTTATAATAGTCTCCTCTTACATTTGACTTAGAATTTTTTTTAATATAATTGTCAAATTGGCTTACATACAACACCAAGTGCTCATCCCAGCAAGTGCCCTCCTCAATGCCCATCACCCACTTTCCCCTCTTCCCCATCCGCCATCAACCTTCAGTTTAGGGGAAAAAATAGTTACATATAACTCATTTATATAAGTATAATTACACTTGTAAAAATTATATGTGCTAATGAACAATGACTAGAAATATGAAACTTCATTCAATGTTGATTTAATTCACTCATTTATTCAACAAATATTTTTAGAGAAAACATGGAGAAATTTTGGAGAATAATTGTGCTATTACAGAGGATATGATAGTTAATAAATTAAACACTGTACTTCTTTATGAAAAATGAGTAATTTTCTAGAGAAAAGAATTGCAAGTGTGGATATGAAAATAATATTGAGAAGTTTATGACCATTATGTCTTTCTGTATTTTTCTACCATAAATATGGCTGTCCTTATCCATTTATCAACAACAGAAATTAAGTTAGGTGCCCTTTAAGAGCTTCTATTAGATTTCAAGTTTTCATAGAGAAAAGTACAATGAAAGGGAAGTGTCCAGGGAGGAGAAAATTAAGATGGACTCCTGGATTTCTACCTTGTGAGTGTATTTGGACAGAGTTTGCTTTTACAGAAATAGAAAACAACTTGAGGGGCAGCTTCACTGAGATTAATATGCTGTGTTCTGTCTCGAACTTATTTACTTTGAAGAGCCAAAGTGATATTTGGATGGAGATTTTTAGAAGTCATTTGGATAACACAAGGTCTCAATCTCAGCAAACAGCAAAAGAAATAGATTGAAACTCAACAGCAGAAAGGAGACTTTATGGAAATCAGAGACCTAAACATGGGTTGGTTCTCTATCAGTGTGATGGTAGATTGTTTTTAAGTAAAAAAAAAAAAAATTGCATAACACATTCCAAGTCTCCAAAAAAGAAATGTAGTGTGTTAGGGATTTTGGAAAGAAACAGTACTGAGAAGGAAAAGATAGTAACAATAAATAGGGACCAATACTATTTAGCTAATAATAGGGTCTGTGAAGAGAGGCCATCTTTTGCTTGGGTTGTAGGAATATGAGTAAAATCTCTTTGGGAAGATTGCAAGGTAAAGGAGGGATCTTGATTCCTATTTATGGTACAATGTGTACTGATGTTTGAAATTTTATTTCAAGATTTTGAATATCCTTTTTTTTCCCTAGTCAAGTTATAGTTGCAATCCAACCTCGACTGAGAGTTACTATTGTAGGAGTAATGAGTCAATATTTATTAGACATAAAAAATAAGGCATGACATTTTTCATGGCTCTCTAGATAATATCCCATTCTTTAATATTATATTTTTTCTTCTACTCTCATTTTTCACACATAAACACACACACATATTCACATGCACATACACATACCACACAATGAGTCACAATTCTTCACAGTCATCTCAGTGATGCAAGATGGGAAAAATTATACTCTTCCTCCCTTTCCAAATTCACCTATTGATATAAAATCTTGTGCAGTTTGAGTACTGCTGGAAACATTTTCATTCAACAGGGTAGACATTGTATATTGAGTGTGTTAATAAAAAAAGAATTACATTGATGTACATTCATTATTAACATGGAGGGATAGATAGATAAATAGATGAATGATTATCCACTTCATATCTTGAAACATTATCATGTACTTAAATCTTAATATTCAAGGGGCATATAAACATTCCCATAAAGTTGTCTTATTAAATCAATCACTGTAGGGAAAAAAAATCTCAAATAGATGATATTTATTCCTAGACCTGCTGTGTTTTGTGTATCACATCTTACCTAATGATATTATCAGCCATTTGGTTATTGAGGCAGAAATCACATTTCTTCACCTCTTTGTACAAAACCATACATCTTTACTCTAATATATTTTTTCTAGTCACAGACCTAATCAGTAATTACAAATTTCAACTATGTTTCTAACATTTACTAGTAGCAGTCCATGTTTCAGGCTATTTTGATTCCATGTTTAAGTTATTAACCCATATTTTTAAAGATTTTCTGTTCTTTTTTTTCATTTTCTGTTCTTTAAACTCTTGCCTTTGTATGCCAATTTATATTTAGCTGCCAGAACTGTCTGCTAAAGGAAAAATTTGATCTTGTGATTTTTTAAACCTAAGTAAATATTTTTTGCCTATGAATTAAAATCCAAACTTATTTTATATTATTCAAGTTTAACTTAATGTCTCTTATGTCAATCCAACTTTCTTCTATAACCTACTGCCCACAGCTTTATCTGAGATCCATATCCATTTGAATACTTCCCTAATATCCTTTAACTTTCCCCCTTCTTCTATATATCGTGAAACCTGCCTTTTTGCCATACTCTGCCTAGATTCTACCAAAGCTTTCATCTCATCTCATGTGTTATCTGACTTACTAAAGTTGTTTCTAATTGTTCCATAGCAATAATGACGTTTATTTTCCTCTGGAATTCTGAACACCCCGCACTATTTATTTGACTTTTACCAATGTATTCCTCTAGGTATCCAAGTGTATTTAAGCAAACTAGTTGCTATTCCACGTTGGGAAAAAGATGTGGAATATGTTTGCCTAAACCACCTGGCCCCTTTAAACATAGTGTGTGTGTGTGTGTGTGTGTGTGTGTGTGTGTGTGTGTGTGTGTTTCAATGTGTGAAATACTAATTATAGAGCGTTCTTATTTGTTGTTTATCTCATTGTCAATCCAGAGAATACGTGTATCTCTATTTTATGTTAGTTCTATAAGTTTGGAATAATTTTTCCTAGGTATTTTTGCCTGTATGTTTTATTCTCTTAATCAACATAAAACTTGCAAGCAATAAATAAAATTTTTCCTTTAAAATTAATTTTTAACTTTTTCTGTGTCTAAACCGTCATTTTTTCTCTGCATCCAGCAGCAACACACTGCAACCTCTGCAGAACAATGTGTGAGGGTGCTGTTGTCTTGGTGTCCGAGAAGGGGGCTAGGGCAGTTCTCCTGTTGCAGCTCTGCTCTGGTTGTAGACTCTGTGGGAAGATTCTGGGGTTGGCCCTGTGACATGAGCCACTGGCTTCATGGGAAGATCATTCTGGACAAACTCACAGTGAAAGACCATGAGGTAACAGTGTTGACTCCTTCATATGCTCTCCTCATTGACTAGAAGAAGCTTTCCTGCTCTGAACTTCAAGGTAATCCATTCAGTGGATATCAAAACATTATTTGAAAATTCAAATAATAAACTTATAGACCTACCTCTTAATGTCTTGCCAGAATTAACATACTGGTAGTCAACAATGAAACAGAGATTTCTTTGTCGAAATGACTGAAACTAAAAAAGTCCTGTGGGAGAGTATAATCTACAATCACATTCCAGAAAATCAACTACAATGTAATGATTACAGATCCTGTGATGCCCTCTGGGGAGCTGGTGGCAGAATTGTTTGCAGTCCCTTTTGTGACCACGTTAAGAGCCTCTGTAGGAAGCATGAAGGAGAAACATTGTGGGAAACTTCCAGCCCTACCTTCCTATGTAGTTGTTCACATGACAGGATTAACAGAATGTCCTTTCCGGAAAGAATGAGAAATGCAATGCTTTCTGTTTTCTTTGACTTCTGGATCCAGGATTATGACATTCATTTTGAAACAGTTTTATAGTGAGGCATTAGCTAAGAGACACTGCTTTTCATTTTAAACTTGTTATCAGAAGAAATTTAGAAAGATTTAAGTGAAATCTATATCAATGAAAGGAATACATTTTAAAACATTTGTCTTCCATTTTAACTCTGCAAGTGACAACAATGAACTGGTTATCAAAAACTAAGTGAGAATGGAGACAAGAAATTTCTTGCCATGGTTACTCTTTATAGTCATCAAATCATTTCCCATAAGATACCTTCATATTTGTTAAATTCATGTCCAAAACAATGCAAAACACTCAAAAAATTATTAATCCTCTGTAAGAAAGATTGTTTATCAGGTTTGGTTATGACATACAAGTTCAGTACCAAGAGTTTTCATATAGGAAGAAATTGTAGATATTCTTGGTAAAAATAGTATAATATTTATTCTAAGAGTAAGATAAAACCTACTTACTGACACCAGTAGTAAATTGAAATATGTCAACATTAACAAGGAGATTAACAAAAAGATTTAATTTATCTGAATCTGCTCCAAAAATTATTGATAATTAGGGATTATTACACCCAATCTTATACCATTCCTATTGGAACAGACTGCTCATCATTTTTGCCCTCTTATAAATTTTAGATGAAACTTCAGAAAGTCATATTTGGAAAGTTTCATCATGGCTTGTCACTGAAAAGTTTCCTAGAATGCTTTATATTTTTGGAGAGAGTACCATACAAAATCCTGAAAAAGCAATTAGAAAACTCTAAGAAACGTTGTTTCTTAGCAGTAAAAAAGAGACGTTTTTTTACTTCACTGATATAAATTTATTCTACTTGTTTTTAATTCCTTGCCTTTTCTGATAAAAATGCTTTTTCTTTGGAATTTTCATAAACTCAAGTATGGTCAGAATCGATCAACTCAGACTTCCACTTCAATTGTCTCTGAGTATTAGACATAGATATGAAGTAATGAACAAAGGTTCATATTAGAAAGAAAATATTACCTAATTTAATTCATTGAATGTCTAATTATCTCACCAAATTGATGTTCAAAGGAACCCACTTCAAAAGTCCTTAGATTTAGACATGATTTTAATTTAAATGCATTGATTTACTATATTTAATTAATTTAATAATCAGTACACATTGCCTAGATGCAGACTACATGTTAGACTATATATAGATTGGGTAAAAAACATAAGGATCTTGGCCTCAAGTCCACCTCAGAGGTAAGTTAAAGAGATGGAACTATAAATTGGATTATTTTAGTAAAGACCTCTGGAAGGACTCATGTTGATAACAAGAGGACAGAAGCATTATCAAAGGATAATTAAGCGGGGGGAAACAGCCTAATGTGTTTAGGCGGGGGGAAACAGCTAAAGTGTGTACTGGCCATGCTTCAGGCAATCCCCAAGAACTGTAAATATTTATGCCCCAAACCTGAAACACCAAAATATATAAAACCATTAATAACAAACATAAACAAACTCATTGATAATAACAATAATAGTAGGGGACTTTAACATCCCACTTACAACAATGGACATATCATCTAAGCAGAAAATCAACAAGAAAACAATGGCTCTGAATGGCACACTGGGCTGGATCGACTTAACAGATATATTCAGAACATTTCATCCTAAAGCAGCAGAATACACATTCTTTTCCAATTCACATGAAATGCTGTCTAGAATAGATCAGATACTAGGTCACAAGTCAGGCCTCAAGAAGTACAAAAAGATTGATGTTATACCATGCATATTTCCAGCCATAACACTATGAAATGAAGTCAACTGCAAGAAAAAATTTGGAAGACCACAAATACTTGGAGGTTAAAGAACATCCTACTAAAAAATGAATAGGTTAACCAGGAAATTAAAGAAAAAAAAAGACAGAAGCAAAGGAAGATGAAAACACAACAATCCAGAACCGTTGGGAAGCAGCAAAGACAGTCCTAAGAGAAAAGTATATAGCAACACAGGCCTACCTCAAAAAGCAAGAAAAGTCTCAAATAAACAACCTGAACTTATACGTAAAGGAGTTAGAAAAGGAACAGAAAGTGAAACCTAAAGCCAACATAAGAAGGGAAATAATAAAGACTAGAGCAGAAATAAATGATAAAGAAACAAAGTAAGAGTAGAACAGATTGATGAAACCAGGAGCTGTTTTTTTGATTTATATATAATTGATAAACCTCTAGCTAGACTTATCAAAAAGAAAAATAGACCCAAATAAATAAAATCACAAATGAGAGAGGGGAGAGATCACAACCAACACCACAGAAATTCAAACAATTATAAGAGAATATTATGACAAATTATATTGCAACAAATTGGGCAATCTGGAAGAAATTGATAAATTCCTAGAAACATACAAACTCCCAAAACTGAAATAGAAGAAACATAAACTTTGAACAGACTGATAACCAACAAAGAAACTGAAATCAGTAATCAAAAGTCTCCCCAAAAACAAATGTCCAGGGCAGATGGCTTCACAGGGAAATTCTACCAGACATTTAAGGAAGAGTTAAGAGCTATCCTTCTCAAACTATTCCAAAACACAGAAACTGAAGAAAAACTTCCAAACTCACTCTACGATGCCAACCATACCTTGATTCCAACACCAGACCAAGACCCACTAAAACAGAGAATTACAAGCCAATATCCCTGATGAACATGCAAAAATTCTCAACAAGATACTAGCAAATCCAATCCAATAGTACATTAAAAGAATTATTCACCACAAGCATGTGAAATTTATTCCCAGACTGCAAGAGTAGTTCAATATTCACAAATCAATCAATGTCATTCACCACATTAATAAGAGAATTAATAATAATATGATCCTCTCAATGGATACAGTAAAAATATTTGACAAAATACAGTATCCATTCTTGATAAAAATCCTCAACAAAGAAGAGATAGAGGGAACACACCTCAAAATCATAAAGGCCATATAACAAAGAAACACAGCTAATACTATCCTCAGTGGGGAAAAACAGAGGTTTTCATGTAAGGTCAAGAACAAGAAAGGATTCCACTCTCACAACTTTTATTCAACATATTACTGGAGGAGAGGTGGATAGGGGGATGGGATAAATGGTGCTGGGTATTAAGAAGGGCACTCGTGGCATTGAGCACTTGGTGTTATATGTAAGTGATGAACCACTAAATTCTACTTCTGAAACTAATATTATACTATGTGTTAACTAACTAGAATTTAAATAAAAAATTGGAAAAAAAGACAGAAAAAATGAAGGGGCATCCCATCCAGAGACCACAACAATGGAAGATATAGAAGATACTTAGTAATTATTAACTGGAATAGTGAATAAATAAGGAACCCTCATATTTACTAGACAGACAGAAGCTACTATAACGGGGGTGGGGGGGAGGTGGAAAACACTAAGTGGAGCAAATAGAAGGTAGATGAAAAGCCTGGAGAATATGATAAGTCACGAAGTATAGGAAGAATTTTAGCAGATATAGGAAAATGCTATTAAATTTAGGTCATATAAATAAAACTACTGATACATTTTTATCCAATTTCAGCAGAGAACATAGTTATTACTCTATTTGGGATCCATAATTTACAGATAAATTTTGGGGATGGTTTAGTCAATTAAGTGTCAGCCATTCTGTTGTCTAAATTAAGTATCAAGTATGTATGTCATTAAAAGCCTATGCATAAGTTTTACCACATTTGTGCAAACTAAGTAAATGATTTTAGAAGATTCCTTCCAAAGTATTAAATACTATTCAAAAGAGTGGCATTCCTTGTTTCTATGCCATTCATTGGTGCACATGAATTTAGTCACACTGTTTCCACATTCCCTAGGTCCTGATTTTGTTAGTCTTATCGAGTCCAACCATGTCATCTATTGGCCAGCCCAGAAATAAGTTTATTTAATGTCTTTTTCTCAGAAACAGCTTTGTGTGATACAGTGGAGGCTTGCTCCCTACATGCTTATGTTCCACTGTATGTGTTTTATCCATATCAGTCTTATTGACGAGTGGCCATTTTCTCTTTAAAATCTATTTTAGTTTTCTCCCATTTCTGCTTTCTGCAAAAGAAAATACCTTTTGAAAGTTTCAACATTATTATTATTTATTTTCTATTTTATTATCAACAAATATGCTACTTACACTGTGATGTCATAGTATTCGCCATTTCCAACACACTGAACATTACCAGAAATCATGTTACATGATTTTCATATAGTAACTTATAATTCTCAATAATTCCATATGTTGATGTTGTTGATGTTGTCATTGCACTTTACAGATAACATTAATAGACTCAAATCTCCTCAGAACATGCTAGTCTGGCCTTTCAATCAACATATCCAAATATGAGTTATGAAATGAATCAACAGGAATGACTTAGGTGATAAACCTGAACATCAAAAGTAGGTTTTCTACACTGCTTACTATTTATTTCTGCACAATGTCAAATACAGTCTTCTCTAAAAATAATTATATATAATGATTATATACATAATGATTATATGTAACATATATTGATTATATAATGATTATATAATGATTTTGTTTAGATGTTTTATTTAAACCCACAGCTACATTATTCCTCACAATCATTCAATGTTTAAATATCAAAATTTTGATATCTTATCACTTAGGCAAATACTGGTTTTTTGTTGTTGTTGATTTTTTTGTCCTTTATTTTAAATAGGCAGACTTATTTTTCTGTTTTGTTTTTCATTTCACTCAGTAAATATAATTTGCATTGTTTTAACTTATAGTATAAACCTAGGGATTTTATTTTGCTATGGTTATCCTTTGATTCTTTTTTTTAATGCTTATTTATTTTTGAGAGAAAGACAGTGTGAGCCAGGGAGGGGCAGAGAGAGACACACACACACACACAGAATCCAAAACAGGCCCCAGACTCTGAACTGTCAGCACAGAGCCTGACGGGGTGGGGGGGAATCGAACTCACAAACCACGAGATCATGGCCTGAGATAAAGTCGGACGCTTAACCGAATGAGCCACCCAGGCACCTCATTTATCCTTTGATTCTTAAAACAATCGTGTATGTATAAGAAACAGAGGTCTAAAAAGGTTAAATGGCCCAGTTAACACAATTTGTTAATAGCAAAGACAAAATTCAAACCTAGTTTTTTTTTTCTCTTTTTTTTTCTTCTAAGATTTTATTTAAATTCAAATTGCTTAACATATAGTGTAGTGTTAGTTTTAGGAGTAGAATTTAGTGATTCATCACTTACATGTAACACCCAGTGATCATCCCAACAAGTGCCCTTCTTAATGCCCATCACCCATTTAACCCATTCCCCACCCACCTCCCCTTCAGCAACCCCTAGTCTGTTCTCTATAGTTAAGAGTCTCTTATGGCTTGCCTCCCTGTCTGTTTTTATCTTATTTTATTTTTCCTTCCCTTCCCCTATGGTTATCTGTTTTGTTTCACAAGTTCCACATTGAGTGAAATTATATGATATTTGTCTTTCTCTAACTAATTTTGCTTAGTATATACACTCTAGTTCCATCCATGTTATTGCAAATGGCAACAGTTCATTCTTTTTGATTGCTGAAAAATATTCTTATATTCTTATATATTATATTACTATTACATATTATACATTATATATTATGATTATATATATTAATCATATGTATTATTCATATATATATACACACACATACACACATACCACCTCTTCTTTATGCATTCATCAGTTGATGGATATTTGGGTTCTTTCCATAATTTGGCTATTGTTGATAGTGCTGCTATAAACATTGGGGTGCATGTGTCCTTTCAAATGTATTTTTGTATCATTTGGATAAATACCTAGTAGTGCAATTGCTGGGTCATAAGGTATAAGTTGTTTCTATGAGAGAAAGAGATTCTGAACTCTAGACTACTAAGTTACAAGGAAACTTTTGGACCTGTCCATTAGCTAAAAACAAAATGACAAGCGTTGGCAAATATGTGGATTAAAAGGAACACTTGTGCACTGGTGGTGGGAATGTAAAATGGTGTAACTACTATGGAAAATTATAAGTTCCCAAAAGTTACCATATGATGTGGAAATATCACTTATGCGTATATATTCAAAGTGATATTTGCACACTCATGAAGCATTATTTACGATAGCCAGGATGTGAAAGTCATCCAAATATTCATTAACAGATGAATAGATAAAATGGGGATGCACATACAAAAGAATGTTATTCAGCAAAAAACAAAAGAAATCTTATCACTTGCCATAACACGGATGAACCTTCAGAACATTATACTTAGTGAAATAAACCAGTCACAAAATGAAAACAAAAACAAAACCAAAAAAGTTGTAAATTAGAGTATGAGTCCTCAAAGTATACATCTACCATCACTCCAATATTAAGAGAATACAACAGTGACAGAAAATATATATTCTGCTCAAATGAATATTCAAATTAATCTAAAGAAACCAAGTATTATATTTGAACAGGCATTGATGATGAGCTCTTTTTCAATACTCTAAAATAGTTCTTATTAAATATTTATTAAATATAAAAGAAGACTCATAGAATTCGCATAAATTTTAAAGTAGTGATTCTCAAATTTTAATGTGCAACAAATCACCTGTATTCTTGTTAAAATGCAGGGTCTGATTCAGGCAATTCAGAGTAGAACCTGTTTCTGCAGTTCTAACAAAATCCCAGGTGATGTCAGTGTTCTCTTTTGCAGACTCTCCTTTGAATGGCAAAAGTACTGATAATACAATGATCACTTGTGTACAATGATGACTTCTTTCACATTCAATTAGAAACTACTCTGATTAAATTTTAAGCACTTGTATTCCTATCCTCTAAATGTGGCTTTTAGAAAAATGTTGGTAGTTTGAGCAATGTTTCTCAATTTTATTGACATTTTACATCAGAACTACTATACTCAATTTCAAATGCTGGCATAGGCAGGCTGTCCAAAGTTCAGTCCATTCACCATTAACTGGATGAAAGAATGAAGTATGGAATACATTTATCATAACTCTGGATTATGAGCTTCCTGTGCTTGATTTGAGTCTGGGTTTAGTTAGAGCAAGACCTCTGTTTTTGTTTTTGTTTTTTTTTTTTTTTATGTTTATTCATTTTTTGAGAGAGAGAGAGAGAAAGAGACAGAGCATGAGCGAGGGCTGGGGGAGAGGAGAGGGAGACAGAGAATCCAAAGTAGGCTCCAGGCTCTGAGCTGTCACCACAGAGCCAAAGTGGGGCTTGAACTTACGAACCGTGAGATCATGACCTGAGCCGAAGTCATTTGCTTAACTGACTGAGCCACCTAGGTGCCCCTAGAGAAAGACTTTTTTAAATGAAAAATTAAAATGACTTTAGGAGCTTCCTCTGGCATGTAATCTAATTAGGGCAGACCATATGTTAGGTAACTACTGCTAAGGTATCAATTAAAGAAAACACACACACACACACACACACACACACACACACACACATACACTTTTATACTCTTACTGCCAATATGTCTATACTTAAATGTTTTATAGTAATATAAGTATATTACATGATATCAATACCAAATCACAGGAGAAAGATCTAAAAATCTCAATTTTCATAATTAGTTTCATATTGCTGCTCATTTCTGAGTCCTATATATTTCTCATTTATTAAAGTCCAGAGAAATAACTGCATTTATATTGTAGTAATAATTTAGTCCTTCAAAAGAAAAAACAAAATTGTCTGTCCTGACAAATCTCAACAGAGCTGTTTTTTCAACCCATATTTCCCTACACAGCAACTACAACTGCCACCATGTACTTAAAAATCAATCTTTATTCAAACCACCAATATCACAAAAATTGCTTGAATAAAATACATCTAAGTGTTTGGCAGCTTTTCTATAAATGCATTTTAAAATATAACCTCATTATAGATAAGTTTCAAGCTTTAATCACTAACGCTTATTTTCTTCATGATAGTGTCACATAGCTTCACCTGTATTTTTCATCTGAGATAAAATAGCGTTCTAGCTTTCTTTGCTCCAAGAAATTCTGATATGCAAAGAATTCTGTTTTTAAACATAATTCTTGATTGTAGCATTTAGAATATGAACATGATGCTGAGGGTATAGTTTGCTCAATACAGAACAGAATGGACTATTGTTTGCTATATTAAGGAATAACCTTAGAGACTTGTTCGAATTATACAGTTAGGAAAATGCCCATGGCTAGGTGATGCCAACAAGATAGCAGAATAGGAGATCCCTACTCATATCCACCAACAGCAACAATAATTTTGCAGCCATCTGCCAACAAAAATGCTTTTGTGGGAGCTTTGGGATCCAGGTAGGAAGTTTGGAAACCCCGATGAAGCCTAGGACTAAGAAGGGCTATTTTTAAAAAGGCCTTTAAAAAGGCAGGCACTCAGGTGGCAGGCTGGCCAACCATAATGCTAGCTACAGACCAGAAATATCCCCATACCCTTGTGGATTTTGCTAGAGTCATGACTGATCCTGGTCCTGCCATTAGTATCATTTAAGGAGGGACCCAGGAGGAGCTACGCCTACGTGTGCCTTGGGTAACAGGCCTGCTGACCTTGGTCCCTGCTATGAATCCTTGAAGTAGTTCTGTAACTCATGAGGCTCCAGCCCCACCCTAGCCGTGGTGCAGCCCAGAGGCCCGATGGGAGACATGCCCATCGTTGTCCCCTAGAGGCAGGTCTGCAAACCTCAGTCCACTGCAAGTCCTGATGCAATCCTTTCATTGAGTTCCTACCCCTCCTAGTCACAATCCAGGAGATGTCTTGCATGAGTAGGAATCTAGTAGGAGAGATGCCTATTAATGCTCCCACAGGCAGGCCTGCAAACCTTGGATTCAGTTGTGGACCTTAAAGCATCTCTGTGACTTAGTTCCAGACCCCACTTAGCTGTGGTACAGGGCTAGTCTTACCTGCCCAAGGACCAACCCAATAACTCAGTAGGAATCCTCCCAGGAACATGGAGAGAACCACATCCATGCAAGCAACCTGGTAACAGGCCTTCTGTAATGCGGACCCAACTTTAAACACATGAGAAAACTATAACCATTGGGACAATATGACATTAGAGCAGAAAGGCAGATTGAGAAATGGAACCAAATGCATGTATGGATATTTGCTATATGACAGGAATGATTAGAGGCATAAGAGGAGAAGGGTACATGTTCCATTTTACTGCATTGGGACAATTGTGTATCTTCATAGGAAAAAAAAATCCCCTTTTCTCACAGCATACAAAACAAAATCAACCCCAAGGTATGGAAAACCTGATGTGAAAGGCAAAACTATCAACTATTTTAAAAAGTATGTTATAGAACAACATTTCCATGATCTCAACACAGAGAAAAATCTCTAGAAAAGAAGACAGTGATAGCACTAATCATAAAAAAAAAAATTACAAACTTAAGCACATCAAAGGAAAGAACTTTAACCCATTAAAGACACCATGAAAACAGTGAATAGACAAGGCATAGAGTGAGTGGACAAGTTTGTAATGGACTTTATCATATGACCAGAAGTATCTGGCCTAACTGAAAGGAGGGGTGGCTTACTGATGAGTAAGTTATGGTAACACTTGAGAGGCAACACCTAAAAGGTGGGGTTCTTTGTTATAGGAGATAGTGTATGCTTTGATTCAGAGACTGTTATATAGTGCTTCTCCTCAGAGCCAGAATATATGGGTGCAAGAATCAAGGGGTAGAAGTGGGATTACACTATTACCCCTGCAGAATTTTTGCTTCCCATTCCAGCAATTGATCTTAATCCTCAATGGGAAATGTTTCTGCCAGGGAACACAGTAATGGTTCTATTGAAAGACGAGATGACCACCTAGCCATTTTGGACTTTTTATGCCTCTGAACCACAGGGTGGAAAAAGGTAGTCTACTGTATGGAGTGGTTTATTCTGATTAACATGGAGAAGTTGTTACTGCTACACAATGGAGGTAAATAGGACCATGTATGGAACCCAGGGGATTCTCTAGAATGCCTTTTTACTTCCATGTCAAATTGTAAATGTTAAGAGAGCACTAACAGCAACCAAAAAAGGAAGAATGACTAAAGACTCAGACCTTTCAGAAATAAAGATTTAAGTCACTCCACCAGATAAAGAATCCCGAGAAGTTTTTGGCTGAAGATAAGGGAAGTATGAGATGGGTGCTAAGGAAGGAAGCCATCGATATCAACTATGACATCATGACCAATTTACAGAAGTGAGGACTACAGTAGCTTTGACATTTTCTCTTTGCTTCTCACTTACATGTTTTATTTGTATATACTAACCATTTTCCTCTCTTTCTTTCTCATTTTATGTCTTACACAAGTCATTAGAGGTTAGCTCACAATATAATCTTTGGATAATAGAATATTTATTGGGACTATGACTGAATATAGTGATTTTTAAATATTATTTTGAAGAAATTATACATGCACGAAGTCAATCATCTATATATATTTGAATGTAAAACTTAAGTGAACAGAAGCCAGTGTGCAAAATAAATATCACAGGACTGAAGTAAGACTATTATTATGTGTTGAATAAGTCTAATTTTTATACAACCATTGCCTCTAATAATTATCTTGGTCACACATCTCCATTTCACAATCAGATGGCCCACCATGTGACAAGTTCTATGATTTTTGGCAAGATACTTTTTATTACCTATAAAATATGGATCGCTTAGGGTACCTAAAATGCTCCCTAAGCTTCTTTGTGACTTCAGATTATTCATTTTAGTCTTTTATTCCCACAGATCCACAAACCCACTGATTCATTTCAATCACCATCCAGCTTTCTACTTTGATTCTTTACCATTGATGAACTGTTTTCCTTCACGTCACCTTGCATGCCTTTCTTCGGAATCTCATTCCAAGAGCTTATTTTCTGTGACCTGTGATACATGATTAATTTTTACAGATTTATACTGGAGACTTTGGTCTTGGCCTATGCTTCAACTCACTGGCACTGGTATCCTCATGTATTATATATATACAGACAAAGGTTAATATTTTATTAGAACTCAAGTATTTATTTCCTCTGTAACTGTAAATTAATCTTGCATACCTTCTTAGTCTTTGAGAGTAATTATTACATTTATGCTAAGGACAGTTAAGTTCCATTCAAAAGGGATTTTTTTAGGTTACTAAAATGTTTACAATAATGCCCCAACCAAAAATGCTTCACATATCTTAGTAAATGGCAGTGAGGGAACATCTCTCTTAGGAAATATAAATTTGGATAGGTGAGTGATATTCTAGCTATGGAAGGTGTCTGTTAAAAACACCACCCAGATCAAAAAAAACTAACCTAATGGTCTTCCTTGGTGCTTGGTACAATGTCTTTATGAGTAATATGTTGGGTTTTGAAGTCAGGTTCCCTCTATTTCCTTTTATTAAATGCAATATGGAAGTGATTAGGTCCAGGAGCCAGACTGCTGCTAATTTCAATCACATCTCCACCACTTTCTCTCCATGATAGCTAGGGTAAGTTACCTGAACTTTCTGTACTACAGTTTCCACATCTGTAAAATGAAAAGAATAATAGTGCCTATAAAAAGGATTTCTGGGGGCGCCTGGGTGGCGCAGTCGGTTAAGCTTCCGACTTCAGCCAGGTCACGATCTCGCGGTCGGTGAGTTCGAGCCCCGCATCAGGCTCTGGGCTGATGGCTCAGAGCCTGGAGCCTGTTTCCGATTCTGTGTCTCCCTCTCTCTCTGCCGCTCCCCCGTTCATGCTCTGTCTCTCTCTGTCCCCCCCCAAAAAAAAAAAAAAAAAAAAAAAAAGGATTTCTGGGGGCAACTGGGTGGTTCAGTGGGTTAAGATCTGACTCTTGATTTCAGCTCAGGTCATCATGTCACACTTGTGGGAATGAGCCCCATGTTGGGCTCTTTGCTGAGCATGGAGCCTGCTTGGAATTTGGAATTCCCTTTCTTCCTCTCTCTCTGCCCCTCCCCAGCTCGCTCTCTCTCTCTCTCTCTCTCTCTCTCAAAATAAATGAAAACAAACTTAAAAAAAGTAAGGATTTCTCCGTGTGTTTTTCATGAGTTAATAAATATAGAAGATTTTCTGGGAAACAGTAAATTCTCAACAAATGTTTATTAATTTCCCCTTTAACCAAAAGACATAAGTGAAGCTCAGTAAATTTTTGTTATTGAATGAATGCGATCACAGAATCATGACAGGAATCAGTCGGATATGAAAAATACATTGGACCCTCAAATATTTCTTCATTTTTCAAACTGAGGAGAAGTGCTGAATCTAGCATCAAAAAACAGAAATTGATAATTCTAATGTAATTCCCAATATTTTAGGTTTACTTAGCAGATAATTTTGATCCAATGAAAAGAAAGGAGTAATAGTAAATAATTCCCAGAAATAACTCATCCACAACTAGGCAATTTTCTTTCCTAAGGGAGATATTCCATGATCAGATCAAAGAAATAATACAGATATAACTGAAAATTGAATCTAGAAAACAGATATCAGAGACTTTGATTTTCAAAGCTGAGTGGAACCTTAGCTATAAGTTCATAGAAATGTTTAATTGTAAAGGACAATAAACTTAAAGTTCATGCAAAGTGGTCATACTTCCATACAGATAAAGTATATATTTTTATTATAAACAAATTTGGAAAATATATTTCCCCAAGACTAACTTTCACTTGATTTCATAAATATATTTAATGAAGTTTTTTGCTATAGTATATTAAAAATGGTTACATTTTTTTGCAATTTCTCCTATCAGGGGGTGAGACTATTTCTCCAATCTTTGATTGGACTTGCCTCATGACCTGTTTTACCAATAGAGGTGGCAGAAATGACATAGAGTGACTGCTACACTTAGGCCTAGAACTTTCATGCAAGCTCTTGTAGACTTCTGCTGTCACTAGAAAAAGCACAAGATGGTCCACTGGAGAGACCACATGAAGTGAGAATCAAAGTGTCCTGCTAATCTAGAAAACCTAGCCACATGAGTGACACTTTCCTGGACCTTTCCTCCTTAGTTAAGTTGAGAGCTAGCTTCAGCCTACTGAGTGAGCCCAGGAAAGCCCCAAAGAAGAAACATTTCCTTGAGTCCAGCCCAAATTGCTGGTCCACAGGATCATGAGCAAATAATGTTTCTGATTTAAACCCTAAGTTTTAAGATAGTGGGTTACACAGCAATAAACAGAGACATTAGGATTTGTGAAAAATACCATGCATATTTTGCTCTTCAAATAAGCCCTAAGAATGTAAATATAATGGATAAATGTTTAACTGGAGAGAGGTCTGGACTATTACAGGATACTTTGCACAAGCTGTCTATAATGGCCTAAATATATTTTGACTAAGAAACCATCATATTTCCACTTCCTCACTACTCCTAACAGATGTAAAATATTTTAATTCATATATATGAATATATGTATTATATACATATATGAATATATGTATTATATACATATATGAATATATGTATTATATAAACATATATGAATATATGTATTATATACATATATGAATATATGTATTATATAAACATATATGAATATATGTATTATATAAACATATATGAATATATGTATTATATAAACATATATGAATATATGTATTATGTACATATATGAATATAGGTATTATATAAACATATATGAATATATGTATTATATAAACATATATGAATATATGTATTATGTACGTGTATAATATATAATATATCATATTAAATTGTTATAATGATTATGTGTGTATATATGTGTGTGTGTGTATATATATATATATATATACATACAAACATACATATGTACATATGACACAAGTCAAAGTTTCTATTTAACTGCAGGGAAAATGTAATAAATAAACAATTCACTTACCTAATACTCCAGTGTTGACCCAGAGAGCCCCTGGACAGTGTGAACTGAAATATTTATTACTTTCAGCTATGGTGAATGGGTTCATATACTTTTGGGAGAAAAGGCACTAGTAGTTTGATATTTCAGGTATTTGATAAACAACTCCATCTCCTGGAGTTTGAACACAGGACAAATTACGAAGACAGTGGAGATAGTGGTTTCTGCAAAATTCATGCTTTGGAAAATAAAATGAAAAGGTGATGGTTATTAACCATCAAATTAAGGCAAAGTGTGAAAGCCAGAGAGGCCTCCTTTGTGGCATATAAAGAGATTCTCATCTCTAGCAAAAGGCAAAAAAAAAAGTGTATATTTTTAAAATAGGACATTTCCAGTTCTACTTAAATTCCCAACCTAGTCTGATCTCTTACCAATGTCAGGGCCCTAGTTGAAAGAGAATAGAATCCCAAGTCATATGAGAAATGGTTAATTGTATTTGGCAATCTTGAATCCCAAGATTCCCCTGAACGCTTTGAGTCTACAGTGGCCTGCTCCTCGCTGTTAAGAAATAACACTTTTCCATTGTTTGAAGATGATATATTATGATCTTTTCCACAGGGCTTCATGTGTCCCTCTCAGAACCATAGTTCTTGGCCATAGTTCAATAAGTAAGGTTAAATCACATTGTCAACAGCCAGGTATAAGCTGGACCTATTAAGGGAGAAAAGATATTACTCTAATTCAAAAGAACTGGAGGACCTAGAAAATATCTCCTAGTAGTAACTAGGAGATTATATTGGAAACTGTATGCTGAGGGACAAGATTAAGGAAAGTAGAATGTAAAACTGCAGAAGGAAGAATAGTTTTATTTCGTAGCACTCTCTCAAAACACAGAATACCTGTGTTCAAACTCCAGGACATGGTGGTAACAGACTACTAGGATGCCCACAGAACCTTGGGAAAAGCAATGGCCTACACAAAGTAAAACTGACAGGCTGAAAGTGCCATGGTAAATAGTGGAAGAAGGAATCAAAAGGCTTAGAGCAGTGGATATACTAAGATAGAGGTACTATATAAGTCTGGAAAATCTACCAGTGATTATTTACTTAAGTTACAAGAAATGCTCAATGTGGCTGTTCTCTGACAATTAGTTCTTTTGGTAATTACAAAACTGAGTTTTAGGTTAATTATAATCAAATCTGAAAATAATAGAGACACTTGATGGTGCTTCGGTCATCAGAAGTCAACCAAAAAGGATGATCACAATGAGCAGTAAGGTCAGAGTGGCAGCCAGGCAGGCCTAAAGCTATGGATATGGTTATACAGCAGGCAGAGCTAGGGACAAAATAGATAAGCCACCAAAAACGGCATTGCTCAGTCTATACTACCAGATTACTTCAAAGATAGATATCTAAAGGGTGAGGACAATTGCTTCCCTAGAATCACAATCACTTGCCAAGTTTTTGGACCTGAGTATTTTCATACCTCAAATTCATTGACTGATATAAGAGTGGGTCCCCCAGAGAAAAAATCCTGTAACATCACAGTGCGTGTACTTGCTAATAACTCCCTCAATTTTTTCCTAAAGGGACAACAGAATCCCTGGAACAACTGATGATTTTCTCAGTCCCCAAAATATATAATTGAAGAGGTATACTTTGTCATTGGCACAAGCCCCAGATTGCATCCTCAGCCTATGGGATAAGGTCATAATAGAAAAGGCCAAATAGAAGCACTTTTCATGAGTTTCCTAAAGCTGCTGTATCAAATTAACACAAAGTTGGTGGCTTAAAACAATAGAAATTTATTGTTCCAGTAGTTTTGGAGGCCAGAAGTCTGAAGTCAAAGTGTTGTCAGGGTCTATTCTTTCTGGAGGCTTGGGGAAAAATCCATTCCATGCCACTCTTTTACCATCTGATGGTTGTTGACAACCTTTGGTGTTCCTTGGCTGTGGCTTCCCTCCAATCTCTGTCACTATTTTCACATTACCTTTTCTTTTATAGGTATCAAAATCTACCTCCATCTTTCTTCTTATAAATAGTCCTGTCATTGGATTTAAAGCCCATCCTAAACCCAAAGGAATGTATTTGATATCCTTGACTTAATTATATTGCAAAGACTCTTTCTCTAAATAAAGTCACTTTCATATATTCTGGATGTTATGACTTGGACATATTTTTGGAAGGACCACTATTGAACCCTCTATATCCTTGAAATAACTTCCTTCCACCATCTCCCTGGCCACAACCAAAAGACGAATAGAATATAATATCACATCTCTGGGGGATGGGTGGACATTAAATGTCTTAAATTCTAAAATAATTTAAAGGATGTAGAATGATGGATTCCATTACATTTCCATTAGCTCTGTTGCAGTTTGCCACTGCAAACCAACAGATCCTGAAGACTGATAGTAGACTCCTGGAAACTTTACCAAGTAGCTGCTCCAGTATCATCTCGTGCCAGAGGTGCGCTCCCTGACCGATCAGATTAACTCATCCTGAGGCCATTGCTTTGGTGTCCTCTTCCAACCTTATCTGGAAAGAGGATCAGAAACATTTCTCATTCTTATAATTTTCATTCTGTTGGAGCAGTCAGTCATTGCCATACATTTACAGTTCTGCCTCAGGATTATATAAAATAACTTAGCTCCAGGAGATATGGATTATATGGAAATCCTTCAGAAAATTTCTCTAATCCACTATGTTGATGTCATTATGTAAATCACACAGAATGAGCAAGAAGTGGCTAGGATTTGGACACTTGTGTGAGATACATGAGATCCAGAAAGTGGGAGATAAACCTTGACACGTCCCAAAGAGAATGTATTTTCACATTTTGCCATTTTCTCCATTGATAAAGGAGAGAATAAAATGAAATAAACATTGCTAAAAGTGTTGTTTAAAATGGAGCTAGGAGGACATTGAGGAACTAGGGTTTATGCACATCTCCTGTCTCTAATTCTCAGAATTGTTGCTGAACTCAGTTAAAAGCCAAGGAATCTTTTCCCATTCCGTTGGTTGCCTTTTAATTTTGTTGGTTGTTTCCTTTGCTGTACAAAGATATTTGCAAATGACATATCGGACAAAGGGTTAGTATCCAAAATCTATAAAGAGCTCACCAAACTCCACACCCGAAAAACAAATAACCCAGTGAAGAAATGGGCAGAAAACATGAATAGACACTTCTCTAAAGAAGACATCCGGATGGCCAACAGGCACATGAAAAGATGCTCAATGTCGCTCCTCATCAGGGAAATACAAATCAAAACCACACTCAGATATCACCTCACGCCAGTCAGAGTGGCCAAAATGAAGAAATCAGGAGACTATAGATGCTGGAGAGGATGTGGAGAAACGGGAACCCTCTTGCACTGTTGGTGGGAATGCAACCTGGTGCAGCCACTCTGGAAAACAGTGTGGAGGTTCCTCAGAAAATTAAAAATAGACCTACCCTATGACCCAGCAATAGCACTGCTAGGAATTTACCCAAGGGATACGAAAGTACTGATGCATAGGGGCACATGTACCCCAATGTTTATAGCAGCACTCTCAACAATAGCCAAATTATGGAAAGAGCCTAAATGTCCATCAACTGATGAATGGATAAAGAAATTGTGGTTTATATACACAATGGAGTACTACATGGCAATGAGAAAGAAGGAAATATGGCCCTTTGTAGCAAAGTGGATGGAACTGGAGAGTGTGATGCTAAGTGAAATAAGCCATACAGAGAAAGACAGATACCATATGTTTTACTCTTATGTGGATCCTGAGAAACTTAACAGAAACCCATGGGGGAGGGGAAGGAAAAACAAAAGAGGTTAGAGTGGGAGAGAGCCAAAGCATAAGAGATTCTTAAAAACTGAGAACAAACTGAGGATTGATGGGGGGTGGGAGGGAGGGGAGGGTGGGTGATGGGTATTGAGGAGGGCACCTTTTGGGATAAGCACTGGGTGTTGTATGGAAACCAATTTGACAATAAATGTCATATATTGAAAAAAAAATAACAATAAAAAAAAAAGCCAAGGAATCTGATGCATATTAGAATAGACATAAATGGACTTTCTGCCTAGCATTTGCCCTAGTAACCAATCACATATAGATTCATGTAACTGTAGCTATACCAGCACCAATCAGATTTCGTTCAAAGCAACTTGTATCTTTCCTCTTTAAAAACCCTAAACTTCTTTGTCTCTCAGAAGCACATGTTTGATTTTAGTCAACTCTCTCTCCCAGATTGCAATTCCTAAGATCCCAAATAAACACACGCATTTTATTTTGCAGTTTTTAGTTTTGTCATTCATTGGTTGCCCTCCTTAAAAGGAACACAGTGACATGTAGGCCTCTTCAGGAATTAAAGGAAGAATATTCCATCCCCCCTCCCACAACCCCTCCTGTAACCCTTAGTTTATTCTCCATATTTATGAGTCTCTTCTGTTTTGTCCCCTCCCTGTTTTTAAATTAGTTTTGTTTCCCTTCCCTTATGTTCATCTGTTTTGTCTCTTAAAGTCCTCATATGAGTGAAGTCATATGATTTTTGTCTTTCTCTGACTAATTTCACTTAGCATAATACCCTCCAGTTCTATCCACATAGTTGCAAATGGCAAGATTTCATTCTTTTTGATTGCCGAGTAATACTCCATTGTATATATACCACATCTTCTTTTTTTTTTTTTTAATTTTTTTTTTAACGTTTTATTTATTTTTCAGACAGAGAGAGACAGAGCATGAACGGGGGAGGGGCAGAGAGAGAGGGAGACACAGAATCAGAAGCAGGCTCCAGGCTCTGAGCCGTCAGCCCAGAGCCCGACGCGGGGCTCGAACCCACGGACCGCGAGATCGTGACCTGAGCCGAAGTCGGATGCTTAACCGACTGAGCCACCCAGGTGCCCCATACCACATCTTCTTTATCCATTCATCATCGATGGACATTTGGGCTCCTTCCATACTTTACCTATTGTTGATAGTGCTGCTATAAACATGGGGGTGCATGTCTCCCTGCAAAACAGCACACCTGTATCCCATGGATAAATGCCTAGTAGTACAATTGCTGGGTCGTGGGGTAGTTCTATTTTTAGTTTTTTGAGGAACCTCCATACTGTTTTCCAGAGTGGCTACACCAGCTTGCATTCCCACCAACAATGCAAAAGAGATCCTTTTTCTCTGCAAACTTGCCAACATCTGTTGTTGCCTGAGTTGTTAATGTTAGCCATTCTGACACGTGTGAGGTGGTATCTCATTATGATTTTGATTTGTAATTCCCTGATGATGAGTGATGTTGAGCATTTGTTCATGTGTTGCTTGGCTATCTGGATGTCTTCTTTGGAGAAGAGTCTATTCATGTCTTTGGCCCATTTCTTCACTGTATTATTTGGTTTTTGGGTGTTGAGATTGATCAGTTCTTTATAGATTTTGGATACTAACCCTTTATCTGATGTGTCGCTTGTAAATATCTTCTCCCATTCTGTCAGTTGCCTTTTAGTTTTGCTGATTGTTTCCTTCGCTGTACAGAAGCTTTTTATTTTGATGAGGTCCCAGTAGTTCAGTTTTGCTTTTGTTTCCCTTGCCTCTGAAGACTTGTTGAGGAAGAAGTTGCTGTGGGCAAGATCAAAGAGGTTTTTGCCCGCTTTCTCCTCAAGGATTTTGATGGCTTCCTGTCTTACATTGAGGTCTTTCATCCATTTTGAGTTTGTTTTTGTGGATGGTGTAAGAAAGTGGTCCAGGTTCATTCTTCTGCATGTTGCTATCCAGTTTCCCCAGCACCACTTGCTGAAAAGACTGTCTTTATTCCATTGGATATTCTTTCCTGCTTTGTCAAAGACTAGTTGTCCATACGTTTTTGGGTCCATTTCTGTGTTCTCTATTATGTTCCTTGATCTGAGTGTCTGTTCTTGTGCCAGTACAATACTGTCTTGATGAATACAGCTTTGTAGTATAGCTTGAAGGCTGGGATTGTGATGCCTCCTGACTTTAGTTTTCTTTTTCAAAATTGCTTTGTCTATTTGGGGTCTTTTCTGGTTCCATAAAAATTTTAGGATTGTTTGTTCTAGCTCTGTGAAGAATGCTGGTGTTGTTTTGATAGCGATAGCATTGACTATGTAGATTGGGTAGTGTCGACATTTTACCAATATTTGTTCTTCCTATCCAGGAGCATGGAATCTTTTTCCATTTCTTTGTGTCTTCTTCTATTTCTTTCATCAGCTTTCTATAGTTTTCAGGGTATAGATTTTTCACCTCTTTGGTTAGATTTATTCCTAGGTATTTTATGGGTTTTGGTGCAACTATAAATGGGATCGATTCCTTGATTTCTCTTTCTGTTGCTTCATTGTTGGCGTATAGGAATGCAACCAATTTCTGTGCATTGATTTTATATCCTGCAATGTTGCTGAATTCATGAATCAGTTCTAGCAGTTTTTTGGTAGAATCTTTTGGGCTTTACGTATAGAGTATCATGTCATCTGCAAAGAGTGAAAGTTTGACCTCCTCTTGGCCGATTTGGATGCCTTTTATTTCTTTGTGTTGTCTGATTGCAGAGGCTAAGACTTCCAATACTATGTTGAATAACAGTGGCAAGAGTGGACATCCCTGTCTTGTTCCTGACCTTAGGGGGAAAGCTCTCAGTTTTTCCCCATTGAGGATGATATTAGTGTTGGGTCGTTCATATATGGCTTTTATGATCTCGAGGTATGCTCCTTCTATCCCTACTTTCTTGAGGGTTTTTATCAAGAAAGGATGCTGTATTTTGTCAAATGCTTTCTCTGCATCTATTGAGAGGATCATATGGTTCTTGTCCTTTCTTTTATTGATGTGATGAATCACGTTAATTGTTTGCAGTGGAATTGTTGCAGTTTTCCTTCCAGTTCTATTTTTTGGAACAGCTTCAAGAGAATAGGTGTTAACTCTTCCTTAAACGTTTGGTAGAATTCCCCTGGAAAGTCATCTGGCCCTGGACTCTTGCTTTTTGGCAGATTTTGGTTACTAATTTGATTTCCTTACTGGTTATGGGTCTGTTCAAATTTTCTATTTCTTCCTATTTCAGTTTTGGTAGTGTATCTGTTTCTAGGAATTTGTCCATTTCTTCCAGATTGTCCATTGTATTGACATATAATTGCTCATAATATTCTCTTATTATTGTTTATATTTCTGCTGTGTTGGTTGTGATCTCTCCTCTTTCATTCTTGATTTTATTTATCTGGGTCCTTTCCTTTTTCTTTTTGATCAAACTGGCTAGTGGTTTATCAATTTTGTTAATTCTTTCAAAGAACCAGCTTCTGGTTTCATTGATCGGTTCTGCTATTTTTTTGGTTTTGATAGCATTAATTTCTGCTGTAATCTTTATTATTTCATGTGTTCTGCTGGTTTTGGGTTTTATTTGTTGTTCTTTTTCCAGCTCCTTAAGGCGTAAGGTTAGGTTGTGTATCTGACATCTTTCTTCCTTTTTTAGGAAGGCCTGGATTGCTATATGCTTTCCTCTTATGACTGCCTTTGCTGTGTCCCAGAGGTTTGGGGTTGTGGTGCTATAATTTTCATTGACTTCCATATACTTTTTAATTTCCTCTTTAACTTCTTTTTGGTCCATTCATTCTTTAGAAGGATGTTCTTTAGTCTCCAAGTATTTGTTACCTTTCCAAATTTTCTTGTTGTTGATTTCGAATTTCATAGCATTGTGGTCTGAAAATATGCACGGTATGATCTCGATCTTTTTTTACTTGCTGAGGGCTGATTTGTGTCCCAGTATATGGTCTATTCTGGAGAATAGACTATTCTGGTCTATGTGCACTGGAGAATGTATATTATGCTGCTTTAGGATGAAATGTTCTGAATATATCTGTTAAGTCCATCTGGTCCAGTATGTCATTCAAAGTCATTGTGTCCTTGTCGATTTTTTGATTAGACAATCTGTCCATCGTGTGAGTGGGGTGTTGAAGTCTCCTACTATTATGGTATTACTACTGATGAGTTTCTTTATGTTTGTGATTAATTGATTTATATATTTGGGTGCTTCCACATTTGGCACATAAATGTTTACAATTGTTAGGTCTTCTTGGTCTATAGAGCCCTTGATTATGATATAATGCCCTTCTGCATCTCTTGGTACAGTCTTTATTTTAAAGTCTAGATTGATATAAGTATGGATACTCCAGCTTTCTTTTGTTGACCGTTAGCATGATAGATGGTTCTCCATCCCCTTATTTTCAATGTGAAGGTGTCTTTAGGTCTAAAGTGGGTCTCTTGTAAACAGAATATAGATGGGTCTTGTTTTCTTATCCATTCTGTTACCCTATGTCTTCTGATTGGAGCATTGAGTCCACTGACATTTAGAGTAAGTACTGAAAGATATGAATTTACTGCCATTATGATACTTGTAGAGTTGGAGTTTCTGGTGGTGTTCTCTGGTCCTTTCTAATCTTTGTTGCTTTTGGAATTTATTTATTTATTTATTTATTTATTTATTTATTTATTTACATTTTCATCTTTTCTCCCTTCAGAGAGCTCCCTTAAAATTTCTTACAGGGCTGGTTTAGTGGTCACAAACGCCTTTAATTTTTGTTTGTCTGGGAAACTATTTATCTCTCCTTCAATTTGAATGACATCCTTGCTGGATAAAGAATTCTTGGCTGCATATCATTCTGATTCAGTACATTGAATATATCCTGCCACTTCTTTCTGGCCTGCCAAGTGTCTGTGGATAGGTCTGCTGCAAACCTGATCTGTCTTCCCTTATAGGTTAGGGACTCTTTTTCCCTTGCTTCTTTCATGATTCTCTCCTTGCTTGAGTATTTTGTGAATTTGACTATGATGTGCCTTGTTGATGGTCAGTTTTTGTTGAATCTAATGGGGGTCCTCTGTGCTTCCTGGATTTTGATGTCTGTGTCTTTCCCCAGGTTAGGAAAGTTTTCCACTATGATTTGCTCACATAACCCTTCTAACCCTATTTCTCTCTCTTCCTCTTCTGGGACCCCTATGATTCTGATGTTGCTCCTTTTTAATGAGTCACTGATTTCTCTAATTCTTAAATCGTGCTCTTTTGCCTTAATCTCCCTCTTTTTTTCTGCTTCATTATTCTCCATAAGTTTGTCCTCTATGTCGCTAATTCTCTGTTCTGCCTCATCCATCCTTGGCACCACTGCACCAATCCGTGATTGCAGCTCAGTTATAGCATTTTTAATTTCATCCTGAGTAGCTTTTACTTCTTTTATCTCTGCAGAAAGGGATTCTAATCCATTTTCGACTCCAGCTAGTATTCTTATTATCATGTTTCTAAATTCTGGTTCAGACATCTTGCTTGTATCGGTATTGGTGAAGTGACTGGCTGTCGTTTCTTCATGCTCTTTCTTTTGGGGTGAATTCCTTCGTTTTGTCATTTTGAAGGGAGAAAAGGAATTAGTGAGGTAGAAAAAATTAAAATTAAAAAAATATTAATTCAAAAATTCGAAACACACACACACACAAAATTGAATAGCTGATGCTAGATCCTAGGTGTGTTTTGCTCTGTGTGTGGAAAGTGGCTTGATAGATTAGAGAAAAAAAGAGGAAAAGAATTGTTTGAAAATTTGAAAAAATGAATACACTGAAGTAGACTAAGATGAGATGATGGAAGTAAAACAGAATTTGAATAAATTTTCACAAAAGTAAAAAATATAGTAGAAACAAATTTTTAAAAATATTTTTAATAAAAATTGATAATAAAAATGAATTTTTTCTTTTTCTGTATTCAAGAAAAAGAAAAATGAAAAAGAAAAAAAAAGAAAGAAAGAAAATTGAATAGATGGACCAGCTAACAGACTCAAACATGACTGAAATTCCTTCGTTTTCCCCTAGAAGTCCAACTATGAGGCGCTTTATAGTTCATAAACTAAGTAGGCATGAGACTTGTGTTCCTGAAGAGCGAGGTTGGCCCAGTTGGGCAGGGCTTAGTGTAACGGCTCTGTTATCCACTAGATGGCGCTGCTAGCCTACTGGGGTGAATTGTTGTGGCGCTTGGAGGTGCGTATGTGCATGCGCAGGAGTGGTGAAAATGGCATCACCCACCTACTCAGTCTCTAGTATTGGAACTCTATTCTCCCTGGTCAGCAATCAAGCACCAGTCCGTCTTGGGTTCAGTCCACCCCTCTTTTCCACACTGTCCATGACCAAGCTCCAGGAAGCACATCCCCCCTGAGTTTTGTCTCAGATGCAGCTGCCTTCTCCAGCCCCCGACTTTGAGGAACTGCAGCTTTGACCCACTCTCCCCCTCTGTGGAGGGTCTCACCGAGCAATGGCCGGGTGCCGGCCGCACCCAGGAATGCTTGTGGGACTGTGCTGCTGCCGATGCCCATAGACTGTGGCCAGGTGCCAGCCCACCCCAGAAAAAGTTTGCAAGACAGTGTAGCAGCAGTGCCTCAGGGATTATGGAAAATCACAACACACATCTGGCACCAGGCTTCACCCACAATGAACTTGTTCCAGTAGCAGCAAATGTGGCCATTCTCTGGGGTCTTTTGGGCCCAGGTGGTCTCACAGCCTCTACCAAATGTCCTTCCAGCAGTGGAACCACTTCTCCCCATGTGGCCCAAGAACCTCCTAGACCCCACTCTGCTCTTGGGTATTCGCCCTTCCCACCAGAGCACCGCCAGGTATTGAGCTGCGGAGTTTCAGACTCTGCGCTCCCCCCTGTTTACAGTCTTAATGGAATTTAAACCTCTCCTTTCTCCTTTATCCTTTCTCCTTTCTCCCTTTTTAGTTTAGTCCCTGCGGCTGTTTCCAATTTTCCACTTTCTCTCCAAGCTGCTTTTGGGGAGGGGTGCTTTTCCCGTAATCTCCCCACCATCTCCATCCTCTCTCTGCACGCAAGAGCACCTCCCTGGCCGCCGTGGCTTCTCTCTCCCCAAGTTCACCTCTCCATGCTTCGTACCTGCTGAATTCTGTGGTTCAGGTTGTGCAGACTGTTGTGTTAATCCTCCAGTCAGTTTTCTAGGTGTGCAGGATGGTTTAGTGTTGGTCTGGCTGTATTTCATGGACGCAAGACATACAAAAAACTTCCATGCTCTTCTGCCATCTTGGCTCCTCCTCCTGAAAAGATCAGTTTTGACAAAGTCATTACCTAATCTGCAGAAGTTAACTTCATTAAGAAAACCAATAGGTTGGAATTCAGTTTCAGTATTGCACAGTGGGGCTTCCTTATACCTCATGCTAATGTATACGTATGTGTAAGGTTTCTCTCCTCTGATGCCTCCCCCGCTCTCCTATTTTTTTTAAAAAAGATATTAATGTATTAAAGAACACTAATGCCTTACTTTTTTTCTTTTTTGTACTTTACTATTATATGTTCCAAGTTTAATAAATATTCATTGTTTCCTTTCTGGATATTATTATAATTAGTTTCATCAGTGATTATTGCTGAAAATAATTTTGTTGTATAGAAGAATGCTATAAAAATATCCCCGTATATCAAAAGTGCAAAGTATGCCTCATTTCTGTCCAACTGTTTAAACATGTCTCTTGTCAGGCAGAAGAACTGCTCTTAACTTGGTTTCTTTCTTCTCTTTGTGGTTCACTTTTTAAGTTGTGTTCGAAAGGCTCGATTACCAATATTTAAAGGCAAGCTTTGGAGATCTTTTTGCTATTTCAAATGTTTTCTTATGCATGGACTTAAAAATTGTTGCATACAATATTTGGTTCTTTATGCCATCTGCAATTTATTTTTCTATGAGATGTGTGGAAAAAAAATCAACAAAAAGATTATATAAGTTTCTGTTTTGATATTCTCAATATCCCAGGTATTAGAGTTGGAAATATCTGACTGACTTGACAAGGTAAGACCATAATATGGGCGATCATATTGCAGGAGGAGGGAAATCTAACATAATCCAGAGGGTTGGGCCAAATCTTGCTGGGCCTCACCTAGCATTCCTACCCTCCTTTTATTTTGTGTTTTACCATCCATTTATAAAGCATTGTTCGATAGATTGAGAAGAGTAATTGAAACATATCCAAGGCTTTGTGTGGAAATTATCTTTAGTCTTTTTAACCAAAGATCTTTTTTACTGGTTGCCCAGATTTAGGTAGGAATCCAGTAAGAACCATTCAGATTCCTGTAACAAAGGATATTTACAGGAAGGAATATTTTGTACTTCATGAGGGTTGTGAACTGTAAACACAAAGGACTTGCCTAAACACTGTGCTTAAGGGACTTGTCCAAATTTTAACTTCTCTTCCATCTGTATGTAGGTCATGGTTTGTGTCCTTCAAACTGGCTCCAGCTTCCTTATTTAAATCTTTGCTCTGGGGCGCCTGGATGGCTCAGTCGGTTAAGCGTCCAACTTCGGCTCAGGTCATGATCTCACGGCTTGTGAGTTTGAGCCCCACATCGGGCTCTGTGCTGACAGCTCAGAGCCTGGAGCCTTTCAGATTCTGTGTCTTTCTCTCTCTCTCTCTGTCCCTCCCCCACTCACACTCTGTCTCTCTCTCTCTCAAAAATAAATAAACATTAAAAAAAAGTCTTTGCTCAAGAAATTATGATCCTACCAAACAACAAAACATACATTGTCAAACCCAACTTGCCAAGCCATTTTCAGTAATTTTCTACTTACTCCTTTCTGTAATCTTCCATTTCCATGTAGTCACCTCGTCTCTTTTTTGTTTCCCTTTTTACTTTTCCATAGTTCCTTTTTGTTCCCTGTCTGCTCTCCCTTTAAAAACATCAGTCACCTTTATCTTAGTTGGAGTTGAACTCATTTCATACTGGAATCTCTCTCCCCTTCTATAAATGGATGAATAAAATCTATCTTGCCACCTTTAACAACTGTTCAGTTGTGTTTTTCTTTGTCAGGGACACATATGTTCTATTTGATTGATTTTATTTATACAGTAGATGTTTCTGAAAATGCTTGGTAAAAACAATCAGGCTTCTCACTCTTAAATCACAGAATAAGGCTCTAGTGAAATCCCTGTTTTTTTTCAGTTAGGAAATTATATATGTCAGTATTAAAGTAGAATTATTTGAGGATTTATACAATTAGAATTATAAATTGAGCATAATCCATCTATAGGTACCACATCTTCTTTGATTTGATGAACAGAATTGAAGAATCTCAAGATAAATATTGAAGAAGTGTTTGTCAAAAAATACATAGAGTTATTTCTCCCTTAGGGTGGAATGGGTTAACTAACACAATATGTTTAGCCAAGAGGAAAATATTTGGATATGGCACACATCTTACAACATGTGGAGGAGAATCTGTCACAACTTGATCCACAGTGGTTGAATTAAATAGAATGACTTTGCTTGTGCTTACTAGCTATTTCAAATGTTTACTACGCCTACTGTGTCTCAAAAGCCTACTCCCTGTTTTTTTCTTATTTTCTTTTTTAAACTTTTGACAACAAAACAAGCAACATTTTATGACACAGAAAGTAGCAATTACCACACAAGCCAGTAGGAATCCGATCACATCCAAAGAGTGGTCCTGGAAACAGGTGAGGTTGTAAGAAGCTGGCCGTAGGTGCTTGGCAACTTTGTGCCGTGTGACAAACACAGTCCAGAAGACTGCTCCATCCAAAGGCTTTAGAAGCTGATCATGATGAATGGTTGATAACCACATAGCATTCTCTTTGTAGCTGGAGGAAAATCAAATAATTTATAGAACAAACTGGAGAAGTATGTTGATTTTCACGTGGAGGCTAAAAATGAGTGCCACATAACCCTGGAAGAAAAATCTATCATTTTTCTTAGAGATGATTATAGAGATCTTAATGGGCTAGAATTTGCTAATGTCTAGGATTTCAAGCTGTGAAGAAAAAGAGAAGTTGGGCAAGGACAAGTATTTCTAGTTTAGAAAGGCAAGAAAAAAAAATGAAATACATGATTTCTGTGTGCAAATTTTGAATTATCCAGTAAGGAATTGTTAATAGATCTGTTGAGAAAGTTTCAAAATATTATTATAATCCAGAGATAGGATATAAGTCCATGATGAGGTTAATGGACATGTCCGGGCAGAGCTGATCAGGAGCTGGTATTGACATGATAGCAGTGAAATTAGTGATTAGAAGTGTGGAAGTGGATTGTATTGGCTTGAATCCTGACTCTGACACTTGTGTGCTTTTTTTAGTGTTTCTGTTCCTCGGGTTTTCATTTTTGAATGGATAGGAATAGTACTTTTCTTATCTGATTATTTTGAGGAATGATGTATTGATTCTTGGATTTGACCCTATCATTTGGTGACCCAGTTTGTGTTTGCTGTTGTGGTTTTTCTTGTTGGTATTGTCATTTTAGAATCTGGAGAGTGCTCAGCATTCCACTTTCAGGCATTGCCAGTTTCATTGGTTTCTACTGTTGAAATGATTATGAACTAACAGACAAGGAAGAAGGCTAAATAAAGAGGGCTTACAAACTTTAAATCACAAAGTGCTATAACATGGGACTGTAGCAGTACAGTGGAGGTAATATCTGTCTCTGTCCTGTAAAAACCAGTGAGAATGCTGGGTTTTTGAGAGGAGAGAAGTAATCCTGAAACACATTTGTAATACAATAGGCAAAGACTATAGTGAAGAAGTTACTTACTCCCTACAAAGAATTTACTAGTACAATGTGTACCATATCACAAACATTCAGTATACATCAGCTAGTTTTCTTTTTTGGGCACAGCTTTACCTTATTAAAAATTTTAAAATGTAGAAAGACATCTATATTAGAAAGATGTGATTTGACATAAAACCACCAAATGGAAGATACAATCCTTAAAAAAAATGTGCTTCTCGTGGTGCTTATTTAAGATGAATAATAGTTGGACTAAATTAAAACTAGACAACATTGTTTTTAAAATGCAAATGTCCATTTAAAATGCAAATGATACTATAACCAATATATATTCAAGCAAAATTTTATTTCTAAAGTCATTATGAAACCAAAAAGAGAAAATGTATACATAATTATGATATTAATAATAATAGGAATAGTAACATCCTGAACTAATTTGGAAACCAAATATTTCTGATACAGAAAATTTGACTTTTAAAAGGAATATTCCAATATATCTCTTCTAAGTCAATTGCTTTTTGATTTTATGGTTCTTCTACCAAATAAGACAAAAACAAGTATAAACAAAATTAATAGAATTTAACTAAATTTATAAGTAGTGTTCACATAATTTTTAATCGAGTAAATTTGAAAGCCCTAGTTATTTATCATTTATCTGTGGTGGGAGCAAAATATTACCATAGAAAATTTTGGAAGTATTTAATGGGAATTTGCGACTGATCAGGTCATACTGGTTTACAGAAAGTAAACTATTTTAGACGAGTTTTAAAACAATTTAGTTCTCATGCTGAAAGAAAATCATAATTGTGCAGATTAGTACTATAACAGTACTAATCTTTTTTTTTTCTGTTTACTTTTTTTGATTTTTTTTTGCATTTCCCATCTAGCTTGGGTAATGAAACTAGACTGGTCAGTTTTATTCCAGTTTCTGTAAAACTCAGTTTTCCTTCCTGGTTTTCTGAGACTTGTGTGTTGGTTCAGAGCCCTGTGGGGAGTGTTGGAAAGCAGGCGTACTCTGTACCTCCTGTTTTTCTGAACCTCGCAGATGATGCCAGTTTTGATATTTTCCTCCTTTTCCTTCTCCAGACGTCCAAACGGATTCTTTGGACAGAGGTGTTTGGAGAAACTGCTTTTGCGATTATACATGTCAGAGCCTAGACAAAGTATGTTTGAAGATACAGACACTAGTCTCTGCTCCTTAGAAAGCTTCTGGGTATAGTCTCCCCAGTGTAGGGCATAGGGCCAGGTGTGTTGGTTGTTTTGATATTTGGCTGTTTTATTTCTCCTTGTTTTTTTGTATTATGGTTTGTTCTCTTGTTTTGCTTTGTTTTTCTTTTTTTTTTTAATATTTTATTTGTTTTTGACAGAGAGAGAGAGAGAGACAGAGACAGAGCATGAGTGGGGGAGGGGCAGAGAGAGAGGGACACAGAATCTGAAACAGGCTCCGGGCTCTGAGCTGTCAGCACAGAGCCCAACACGGTACTCGAACTCATGGACTGCGAGATCATGACCTGAACTGAAGTAGGACGCCCAACCAACAGCCACCCAGGCACCCTGCTTTGTTTTTTATTTTTGCCCTAATCCTTGGGTTTAAAGTTCAGGGCTGCAGGTAAGGGGCAGAGTGGCAAGGCCAGTACAAGTGGTACCCGTGCGAAGGAACCCAGCTGGCATCACTATAACAACATTCATGGTTCCCGACTTCAACTTTGTTCTCAGTGCTTCCTCTTAATCTTTCTGTTAACCATTTCAGTGATTCTTTTTATTGATATTTCAAAATTTATCCACTATTCTTTGTTTTAAAATTTTTAAACATTTATTTTTGAGAGAGAGAGACAGAGTGTGAGTGGGGTGGGGGGTGCAGAGAGAGAGGGAGACACAGAAACCAGAGCAGGATCCAGGCTCTGAGCTGTCAGTACAGAGCCTGACTCAGGGCTCAAACCCACGAACCATGAGATCATGGCCTGAGCTGAAGTCAAATGCTTAACTGACTGAGCCACCCAGGCACCCTAAAATTTCTCCACTGTTTTTAAAACTGTTACAAACTTTTCCCCTAAAACCATTGAAGAAAATTTACTGTGCCACTCAAAATGGGTTATTCATGGCTATCTTCAAAACATTGAGCAGATCTTACTCATAATTGTGTTCATGTCAGGACTCATTTTTGCTCACCTGACCTTCATATTAGCATCTCTCTAGAAATAGTATCTAGTAAAAAAAAAATTGTACTCGTGAAGAATCATTAATGACTCACTTCAATGCATTGAGCAAATCTGTACTTGACATTGTGTTCAAGTTCAGTCTAACAGCTGCTTTTCTGGCCTTTATGTGAGTGATGTTACCGGGTTGATCCACAAGCAAAGGAATGCCCACCATTGGATCCCCGTGATAGATCATCAGTTCCACCATGAGTTATACAAGCTTCAGTTTTTGGATGACCTAGAATTGAGTGAATTTTACTAAAATTATTTTATAAGTCTTTAAAATGAGAAATGAGCATTATAATGCACTGAATCTAGAGGCAGTATTTTTTAGATAACAGAATATTATATATGTGAAATTGCATTTAAATTGCTTTCAGAGCTCAGAGCAAGAAGCATGTAAGTCTGCTGGAGAGGTAAATGAAGACTACATGAAAGAAGTGGTGTGTCATTTGAACTTCAAAAATGAACACAAGATTGGCAGGTGAACAAATTGGAAGAACATTTTGGATAAAAAGAAACATGTGCAAAAAAGCAGGGGGCATGTTGGAAACATTCTCTTAAAGTAGTGAAGTCATTGAGTCTGATATAAAGGACTTCAGGGCAGCAGAAAGGGTGATGGTGGTGGCACTGGAAACAGAATTAGGAAAATCCACATTTATTCATGAAACGTATTATTAATTAATGAAAAACATTGTATACTTTTTCCTATAGAAAATGGAGTACAATAAAAGCGCTGTTATTTTTCAATAGCATTTGAAATACCCCTGCAACTAGGAGAAAGATAGATAGGTGTATGGAGAGAATTAAAAGACAGCAACAATTTTGGAAGTTATTGAAAAATTCACCTGTGAAAAGTAATTACACCTGAAATAAAGGTATTTTGATTTGGGCCATAAGGAATGTAATGAAATGCCAACTCTTACATTTTTTCCTTAATTTTCCTAGGACTGGAAATAATAAAAATAACTTGTTTTATTTTTTAATATTTCAATAATAAATGCTCACTAAATTTGTTTTTTGTTGAGCTATTATCGCATTGCTCAGCTGTTATGTTTTCAGTTTTTGTTCTCCTGAGTCATACCAAGAAGGTCATTCTGGGGGATCCACATATACAGCCGAGAATTGATTGGGTCCTAAGGTTTCTGGCTTCTTGCCATCAAATCACCATAAAACCTGTTAAGATAAAGAAAATACTTTTTGTAGTTGAACTTCAAAGTTACAGCGTATTAGGATTCCAGGGTGATTCAAAGACATCCAGTTAAATCCCTTCCATATGATGGATGAAGAAATGAGGACAGGAGGTGTTAGGTAACGAGAACCAGTAAGACACTGTTATAATAGAAATGCTCATATAACATGTACATATTTTTTATGTTAAGTCAACTATGGAGTAAAGTCACATATTATGGTGTAGGCAAATCATAGTGGCATAATCAATGACAAATTCAGATATTTAAGAAATTGTAAGACTGTCATGATTCTAGAGCAGAAAACAGTGGCAAATTAATCTACACATTTATGTTACTATATATACTAGCTCTCATTTTCTAAACTTAATATTAGCCTGTATTTGTTTTTGGCTCTTGTAGAAGGGAATTTACTTATATCCACTTGTTTCTCAAGTTATTACATGGAGTTTTGTATCTTTTGATATACAAAAAGGCTAATATATGCAATCAACTACTTATGAGAAGTATTTGTATTTCCTTATAATTCATAATTAATTCGGCTTAGGAAATAAATATAACTTCTTTTAGATTATAGATTGTTAAAACACTACCCCCAAGAAAAATGTCAATTGATAAGTTTTGACATGAATCCAGAGTATTAACACTACTGCTGGTTTGGAAATTCTTTCGATGTTGATAATGTATAAATAGCAGTGTGGCTGTTGAAAAAGTTCCAAAATTGTAATGCTAAAATTTATTCAGCTGACTTCCAGTACTTAAAAAATGAAGCACAAAGCATTGACGGCATTGTTTAACATGGTTTATGTATATACCAGTACCAAAATACGGTGCCAGTTTTGGAATTTCCAAGCAATCCCCATGACTTGGATTATAATTTACTAGGGTTTAACTTCTGTTTGTTAAGCAGAATGTAAAGTAACTTTAGATTTTCAGCAAAAAATGAGCATAGGTGATTAAGTGAAGATTCTATCAGATGGGAAACTAAAAAGTAGTTCACAAATACCCAAAGACCCCAGGTATTTTTTCATATGTTAGTAGAAACTATTATATCTTAAGGTGAAGGATGCATCTGAGCCCTTTACATGCAGTCTTCCCTCTGCTTGACTCCTTTTATTCCTTCTTTCTCCATCAGGAGCAGTAGTTAGAAGCAGAGTCCATTTGAGGCCAGATTTTATAATGCACAGGGTTCACTTAAGGACAGGACCCATCTCAACTATCTTTTATTTTCTTGTTTCAGATTTTAGTAGGGCCCAGTCAACCAGGGAAGACTGATTTTTCTTTCTCTAAATCATCGTGGCTGGCTTAGATACCTGGACACGGCTTGGTGAGCTCTGGCCATCCTGAAAAGCACACTGAATAGGCCTATTCAAAATTTAGAGGAAAGAAAAGAAGGATTATATGGCATGTGTAAAAACTGCATGATGCATTCAGATTTTTATCAATATTGCTTAACATTATTGTGCTAGTACAGCTACTGTGAAAGTTTAACTTTTTTTCTGATAACATCTACAGCGTGCACAGTGTCCTCAGGAATCCTTCAGTGAAAAGGAGCAAATGATAAGGTCGAATTTAGTGATTTTGTACCTGCCCACAATACCATTATAATACCAAAATTTAATCGTGTACCTCATATATAAATACACACACACACACACACACACACACATAAACACACACATATATATAATTTATATATGGTATATAGATATATATTACAGTGTCAATGTCAAAGTTACTGTCAGACACCCTCGGTACTACTTTAGCCCCTGCTGTGTTTTATTTTGGTTTTTAAATGGATATCTGAGGTAAATTTGTAGGCATAATAGTTACCTGTCTTGCAGGAAATGTTTATAATCAAAACTTTTACAGAGCTTGACTTATTAAGTAGCTGTTTGTTATAAGATACTTTACCTTCTGTGGAATCTGGCAAGGGCTGATGCAATCACGTCGGCTCTTTTTTCTGTCATGTTACTGACCATTGACCCCAGAGTAAAAACCACAATACCATTTTTTTCCAGAGCTCTGGGAAAACTTTCCCATTTCCTGTGAAAAAAGAATTTGCTCCATCACAAAAAAAGGAACAGCAAAACCAACACTATTTAAAGGATACCTGTAGAAACAAACACGTAAAATATAATCAGGAATTAAGGGAGCAGCTGTTTTTTTTAAATTGTAAAATGCATATAAATTTTACCATCTTAATTATACCTAAGTGTACAGTTCAGTAGTGTATTCGTTGTGCAACCAATCTTCAGAACTTTTTTGTCTTGTAAAGCTGGAAGTCTATACCTATTAAAACTCTCTATCTCCCTCTTCCCTAGCCCTTGGCAATCATCATTCTACTTTCTGTTTCTATGAATTTGACAAGTCTAGATACTTCATGTAAGTTGAATTGCACAGTATTTGTCTTTTTGTGACTGGCTCCTTTCGCTTACTGTCAACTTAGTCCGTGTTGTGACATGTGTCAGAATTTCCTTCCTTTTAAAGGCCAAGTAATATTCCATTTTTTGTTTATACCATGTTTAGTTTATTACTTTATCTCTTGATGCCACTTGGGTTGCTTTTGCTTCTTGGCACTTGTTAATAGTGTTGCTGTGAACATGGCT
Source organism: Panthera onca (assembly GCF_046562875.1). Lineage (NCBI taxonomy): Eukaryota > Metazoa > Chordata > Mammalia > Carnivora > Felidae > Panthera > Panthera onca. The sequence goes on along the minus strand of NC_138342.1, from coordinate 55,960,259 downwards.
GTACAAATCTGTCATCTGGATCCCGATTTCAGTTCTTTTGGATATATACCCAGAAATGAAATGGCTGGACCATTTGATAATTCTATTTTAATCTTTTGAGGAAACTCCTTGTTGTTTTCAGTAATAGCTGTTTTTTAACAGATCTAATCCCTCATATCCTGGGAAAGAGATGTGTCCATGAGGTCAATTTCCTCTATTATATATATTTGTGCAAATGAGTGTATGTGTGTGTAAGCAAGAAATTAAATAGAGCCAGTACACAATAGTGTGGAGGAGATACTCTTAGAGAGTATTATATTCAGACTCTTTATAAATAATGCTATCAGTTACTACTGTGGGGGCCCCTGAGTGACTCAGTCAGTTAAGCGTCCGACTTTGACTCAGATCATGATCTCATAGTTCGTGAGTTCAAGCCGCGTGTAGGGCTCTGTGCTGACAGCTCAGAGCCTGGAGCCTGCCTCATATTCTGTGTCTCCTTCTTTCTATTCCTCTCCCGCATTTATGCTCTCTCTCTCTCTCTCTCAAAAATAAATAAATATTTTTTTAAAAAACCTTTTTTTTTTTTTTAAATTTCTACTGTGGATTTTTGGAAGAGAGCCACACAGCATTTTTTTTTCTTTCTTTCTTTTTTTTTTTTTTTTAATATATGAAGTTTATTGTCAAATTGGTTTCCATACAACACCCAGTGCTCATCCCAAAAGGTGCCCTCCTCAATACCCATCACCCACCCTCCCCTCCCTCCCACCCCCCATCAACCCTCAGTTTGTTCTCAGTTTTTAAGAGTCTCTTATGCTTTGGCTCTCTCCCACTCTAACCTCTTTTTTTTTTTTTCCTTCCCCTCCCCCAAGGGTTTCTGTTAAGTTTCTCAGGATCCACATAAGAGTGAAACCATATGGTATCTGTCTTTCTCAGAGAGCCACACAGCATTTATCGTTTATTGTTATACTTCTACTAAATCATTTGTGTTTATTCCAGGCAGGTTTTCTGGAGAATTATTTTACTCATTAGAATTTCATTTACCTGACTATGAGCACTAGGAAAATGTTACTTACGATTAAGATGAGTTTATATCTAACATTATCTCAGCCTTATAATTCTTTATACCTTACCTTCAAATTTTTTGAAATTTCCCAAACTCTCTCCTTAAATTACTGATTGCTGACATTGAGGAGTATGGTATTATAGTTTGAACTTTTGTGAAAGCATCCTACGAATCCTCTTTATAACCCGGAAATATACTTCTGTAGTTACATATTTGAGTAACAATATTGCTGGGTTTGTCTACATATGATACCATATGCCCTGAAATTATATTGTAAAATTGATGTCTCATCAGAATGTGCTCTGTGTAGCTGGAAGTGAATGGAGGGGTCCTGGTCATCACCACAGTGAGTGTCTCAGAGAGCACTTGCACTACGGTGGGAGAAGTACGCAGGGCTTTGTCCAGCAGACATGTGGTCATCCTCCTTAGTAGTTCAGTTCAAACTATATAAGGCTCCTGGTGAGGACATATTTGCCTGCAAATGTTTCAGAATCACCATGTCTTGTCCCTGATCCATGGCAATTAAAAACAAATATTACTTTCTACGCTAGACTAACTCCACGTTGCTCAGTGTACCCTCCTACCAAAAAAAGAAAAAAGAAAAAAAAATTGTAGAGGAACAAAAGTTTCCTGGATACCTGGTCGAAACCATATACTCATCTTTGTCTCTTTTTTTTTTTTTTTTTTTTGCTTCTTTTCTTTAAATTGGTTATTAGTTCTTTTCTCTCTGGAACATAATGATCTAACTTTCCAATATAAAAACTCTACTTTCTCACCCTAATCATTGTCAAAAAACTTCTTTTCAAAATTTTTTTACAGAAAAAGGAAACTGTTTTCAAGCTTTGGTGATCCTGCGGACTATTTTTGTAGAGCATTCTTCAAAGTATAATTCCACCCAGATGACATTATTTTTAATATGAGGATCACTGAACTTTCCTGTAATTCACCTAGTGCATCCTTGTAACATGTGTGATTTCAGTGATGTGTACCAACAGTTAAGGTTACCTGTGTTCAGTGTTTTGTTTCATTGGCCTAAAGCTTCTTCATTTGTACTGTGGAAGATGGTTCCTTATGGTATTACAGTAATATATCCTCTGTGGATTAATGACTGATGTGCACTGGTTGTTCTCATTCCCTGACATGCTTATGAAAATAATTTAAGCTTATTGCAAGAAAATTTGCAAAAGTATAAAAAATTACAAAGAAGGAAATAAGAGTTACTCATGCTTTATATCAGGATATGCCTGGCTTAATATTTTGTATGCTTTCTTTTTTTAAATTGAAATATGATATATAACATTGTGTAATTTAAGGTACACAACAGGTTGACTTGATACATTTGTATATTGTGATATGATTGCCATTGTAATTATAGCACCTCTATTGTGTCACATAATGATTTCCTTTCTGTGGTTGGAATAATTAAGATCTAGTCTCTTAGCAAATTTGGGGACTATAATACATTATTTTTGTATTCACTATACTCTGCGTTAGCTTTCTAAGACGTACTTACTGCTAGTTGCAAGTCCGTACCCTTAAACAATATCTCTGCTATTTCTCCACTTTTTTTGGTGGTTAGCCCCTGATAACCACACTAACCGCTCTCTGTTTTTTATGAGTTTGGCTTATTTAGATTCCACATATGAGAGATATTGCATATTTTTTCTTTGTCCTTTTGAAAAGATAAACAAAATTGGCAAAGCTTTAGATAGACTAAGGAAAAAGACTCAAAATTAGAAGACGTTATAGTTGATAATTCAGAAATGCATAGGATCACAAAAAACTACTATGAACAATTATATGCCAACAAATTAGATTACCTAGAAGAAAGGGATAAATTCCTAGAAACACAGAACCTATCAAGACTGAATTATGAAGAAATAGAAATCTGAACAGACCAATAATGCGTAAAGAGATCGAATCAGTAATCAAAAACCTTCCAACACAGAAATTCCCAGGAACAGACAGCTTCACTGGTGAAGTCTAACAAACATGTAAAGAAATATTAATGCCAATCCTTTTCAAATTCTCCCAAAAACTTGAAGAGGAGGAAGCACTTTCAAAATCATTCTCCAAGGCCAGCATTACCCTGATACTAAAGCCAAATAAGGACACCTCAAGAAAGAAAACTACAAATCAATATCCTTGATGAATATAGATGTAAAAATTCTCAACAAAATATTAGCAAACTGAATTCAAGACCATATTAAAAGGATTATACACCATGACCAAGTGGGATTTATTCCTGAGATGCAAGGATAGTTCAATATATGGAAACTAGTAACTCTAATACATCACATTAATAAAATAAAAAATAAAATAATCCAATCCTAATAGATACAAATACAGGTTTGATATAATACAACATCCTTATGGTATCTGTCTTTCTCTGTATGGCTTATTTCACTTAGCATCACACTCTCCATTATGTGGATCCTGAGAAACTTAACAGAAACCCATGGGGAGGGGAAGGAAAAAAAAAAAGAGGTTAGAGTGGGAGAGAGCCAAAGCATAAGAGACTGTTAAAAACTGAGAACAAACTGAAGGTTGATGGGGGGTGGGAGGGAGGGGAGGGTGGGGGATGGGTATTGAGGAGGGCACCTTTTGGGATGAGCACTGGGTGTTGTATGGAAACCAATTTGACAATAAATTTCATATATTAAAAAATAAATAAATAAATTTAATTGTGAACTCCTCAAAAAAAAAATAATAATACAACATCCTTTCATGATAAAAAAAAAAAAAACCCTCAACATATTGGTCATAGAAGGAATACAACTCAACATAATAAAGGTTGTATCTGGCAAATCCATAACTAACACTATACTAAATGGTGAAAAATTGAAAGCTTATCCTGTAAGATCAGGAAGAAGATAAGTATACTACTCTTGCCAGCCCTATTCAATATAGTACTAGAAGTCCTAGATAGAACAACTAGGCAAAATAAGAAGTAAAAGACATCTGATTGGAAAAGAATAAGTAAGTTGTGTTTTTTTGCAGATTATATAATTTTGTATATAGAAAATTCCAAAGACTCACCCAAAGAAACTGTTGTAACTAATCAACCAATTTAGTAAAGTTGCAGAATATAAAATTGACATACAGAAATCAATTGCATTTTTATACACCAGTAGTGAAACATCTAAAAAATAAACAAAACTGTCCTATTAATAAAAGCATCAAAAACAATAAAGTATCTGGGTATAAATTTAACCAAAGAAATGAAAGGTCTATACAACAAAAACTATAAGACATTGTGGAAAAAAAAAAAAAATAGAAGACTCAAATGATAAGACCTCCCATGTTCATGGATGTAAAGAATTAATATTGCTAAAATGTCCATAATACCCAAAAACATCTATAGATCCAATACAATCCCTATCAAAGTGTCAATGACTTTCTTCACAGAAATAGAATAAACAAGCATAAAACTGTTATGGAACCACAAAAGACTACAATTAGGCAAAGCATCCCTCAGGAAGAAGGACAAAGCCGAAGTCATAACACTCCCTGATTACAAACTATGTTGCAAAACTATAGTAATTAAAACACTATGGGACCAGCATAAAAATAGACATATAGGCGTGTAGAACAGAATACCGAGTCCAGAATTAAACCCTATATAAATGGTCAACTAATATTCAAAAAGGGAACCAAGAATAACCAATGGGGAAAGGATAATCTTGTCAATGAATGGTGTTAGGAAAACTGTGTCAGAAAAATGAAATTGGACCTGTATCTTATACCAGTCACGAAGATTGACTTGAATAAATCAGAGACTTAAACATAAGATCTGATACTATAACACTACTAAAAGATAAGATAGTGAAGAAGCTCCTTGACATTGGTCTTGGCCGTGATTTTTTTGGACATGAGACCAAAACCACAAACAACAAAAACAAAACCAACAAGTGGGACTACATCAAACTTAGTAGCTTTCAAACAGCAAAATGAAAAGGCAACCTATAGAATGGGAGAATATTTGCAAGCCATATATTGGATTAGTGGTTATTATCCAAAATATATAAGGAACTCCTACAACTCAATTACAAAAAAACAAACAATATGATTAAAAAATGGGCAGAGGAACTAAATAGACATATTTCCAAAGAAGATATCCAAGTAACCAAGAGGTACACAAAATGATGCTCAGTATCACTTATCATCAAAGAAATGCAAATCAAAACCACAATGAGATATAACCTCATATCTGTTAGAATGGCTATTATCAGGAAGTGATAAGTGTTTGTGAGGATGAGGAGAAAGGGGAACCTTTGTACACTGTACATGGGAATGTAAATTGGTTCAGCCACTATGAAAAACAATATGGAGATTCCTCAAAAACAAAATAGATCTGCCAGGGCTCCTGGATGGCTCAACTTTGGCTCAGGTCATGATACCACAGTTTGTGAGTTTGAGCCCCTGCTGTTAGTGCAGAGCCCATTTTGGATTTTCCGTCCCCTTCTCCCTGCCCCTTCTCCACTCACACTCCCTCTCTCTCAAAAATAAAACACTAAACAAAAAATATATCTACCATATAATCCAACAATTCCATTTCTGGGTGTATACCCAAAAGAAATAACAGGATATTGACAAGATATATGCACTCCCATATGTATAGAAACATTATTCACAACAATCGAGGGACAGCCTAAGTGGCCATCAACAAATGAATGGTAAAGAAGATGTGATATATATATATATATATATATATATATATATATATACACACACACACACACACACACACACACACACACACAATGGAATATTATTTACCTATGAAAACAAAGGAAATCCTGCTATTTGGGACCAAATGGATGGAGCTTGAGGACATTATGCTAAAATTTGTATGTTTTTATTCTAATCTTTATTCATATAATTAAATCTATATTATGACATGTTTTGAAAATTTTAATCCTAATTTATACTTTTTTTCATTCTATAAGGAAATTGTGCTCTTATATTTACCATTTTGTCCCTTTCTTTTCAACTAAACCTCATATTACAACTAATTTAGTGTAATTAAGCATTATTTGATTAAACCGATTATAATGGTGTAATATGCACAAATATAAGTTATTTACTCATTGCTTAATTTTGGATATTTACGATACTTCCATTATTTACAGTGTTTACTCTTATGAATAATTGCCCAAAATAGATTTTGCACCTCTGGATTATTTTTCTTTGTATAGTTTTATGAGTATATTATGAAGCCAAAGGCTATAAACATTTTTAAGACTCTTGATGCATCTTGCCAAATGTCTTAATTCTTAAAAAGTGTACAAAAATTTTCTGAGAAGGTAATAATTAATGGAAAAGTAAGTAGTGTGTAGAAACCATTTCTTTGTGTAACAATGTCTTCACAGTCACTGACATGGATTCAAATCTTGGTTTTGCAACTTAATAACAACAGCTACTATTAGCAATCATTATTATCTGCCACACATCCTTCTTGTCCTTCTCTTCCTCCTTTTTTTTCTCCTTCCTACTGACAATTATTTTCTCAAAACTGAAAGAGGAAATCTTTTAAGAATAAGGTTAGCTAAGGTAGAACTTTCACTAATTTTACCACTGTCATTGAACTTTGTGAAACTTATCAGAGGTAGCATAAATAATTTGCAATCAAAAGATACATTGTGTTTTACTCTCAAATAAGATACCAGTTTTATGTTGCTACCAGTAAAGAGGTAGACAAAAGGATCTCTTAAGAATTGTAAAGTAGTCCACTAAAGATCATTTGCTTCCTATTTATGTTTTAAAGATTTATCAATTTAAAATGTATTAGATTATTGTTTTCCTTCATAAGGAATATCATCCTATAAACTGAATAGAATTGTTTGTAATTTTAAACTGTGGGTAGTTTTAAGATTCAAGTGGTAGAGATTATTTGATCTTTATTATATGGCAGAATTTATGGTTCTTATTATATATGAAGTCTACATTTTCTCTGTGCTCATTCTGTCAGGCAGCTATGATGTTGAGACCTATATTCCCTAGGGGAGCTTTACTGAGGTTTTCTGTAAATTTGGTGTAGGAAGAAAACATCTGTTCTAACAGACTAAGTCACTCTTTTAAAATGCTCTAAGATGGGGGGTGCCTGGGTGGCTCAGTCGGTTAAGTGTCCAACTTCAGCTCAGGTCATGATCTCACACTTTGTGAGTTCGAGCCCCGCGTCGGGCTCTGTGCTGACAGCTCAGAGCCTGAAGCCTGCCTCAGATTCTGTGTCTCCTTCTCTCTCTTTGCCCCTCCACTGCTCATGCTCTGTCTCTCTCTATCTCAAAAAGTAAATAACAACATAAAAAAAAAAACTTTTTTAAATGCTCTAAGATGTAAAATCATGGGATTTCATATGAGGAATGTTTTTTATTATTAATAATTTATTTATTTTTCAATTTACATCCAAGTTAGCATATGGTGCAACAGTGATTTCAGGAGTAGATTCCTTAATGCCCCTTTACCAATTTAGCCCAACCCCCCCTCCCACAAACCCTCCAGCAACCCTCTGTTTATTCTCTATATTTAAGACTCTCTTATGTTTTGTCCCCTTCCCTGTTTTTATATTATTTTCACTTCCCTTATGTTCATCTGTTTTTTGTCTTAAAGTCCTCATATGAGTGAAATCATATGATATTTGTCCTTCTCCGACTAATTTCGTTTAGCATAATACCCTCTAGTTCCACTCACGTAGTTGAGGAGTGATTTAAATACTGGAGCAGATGCAAATAAATGTTGGATTTAGCTCCAACACTGTTAGGGAACACATTTATATCATCGAGGAATGGTTTTCCTTTTAGTTAGAGAACTGGCAAAAAGCCTTAACCCTTACCAAAAAAGGTGAGCATTTTAACATGCTTGTCTCATTGCCAATCCTTACACATATACTTTTAAACAACTCCATAGGATACCTGCTCTCTAGGACTTTTCTAGAGAGTATAATCTTGATGTGTTAGAAAACCAGTTCCTATTAAATGAGGAATTAGATCTGGGTGGTTGGCACCATTGGGTTGATTATTAATAGTATGTGATAGTACCAAAATAACAATAATACCGAGTTAACATTTCTTCTGGATTACTGAGTATGTGCCAAAGATATTTGGGATGTTTTATGTGTACTATTTTTTCCTCCACAGCAGCAATACGAGCAATGATGATTATTACTATCATCTCTCTATGAACAGTGTAGTGTAGTTTTCCATAATTGCTGCCTATATTTTGCAACAGCCTGCTGAGTGGTCCCCCTTTTCACTCTTGCTCTTTTGCAGGCTAACTCAGTGACTACATCCCGAGGGATTTTTTAAAGAAGGAAATGTGATCATATTACTCCCTTTCTTAAACCTTTTCGTTTTCTCCTTAATGCCCTTACTAGATGTTTGAACCTCCTTATGATTGTCTGTCTCCAGCTTCTCCCTCCAGCATCATCTGTCCTTCACTTGGCATCTTCCTGCTAGGCTAAATTTGGAGCTCTTGAGAACTGTCATCCTTCTTTTACATGCTTTGCTTTTGTGTCTTCCTTACTCTCTGCTCCCATCACTTCTACATATCCTTCTGTATATCCTTCTGCATATCCCGTGGATTGCACCTTGATTATCAATGACTGAGATATGCTCTCTGTGATTCCCACTGAATGTTCCTTACCGCTGTGATCCTTCATTATTATAACATGTTTCATTCTGTTTTTATTATGTGCTTGTATTCTGTCTTTCCAGATAGAGTGTCAGGTCGGTGATCATGAAACTACAGTTTCCCTGCATGTTGGCACTTACCTTTAGAATATGCTAACTACTTTGGAAGTATTCTTTTAGTGAATATCTGCTACTTACTTATGTATTGAATAATTTAGGCCTTGATTTAACTGACACTATTCTCAAAGTCTCCCAGGAATTCCACTTTATTTTGTAATGTTAACGAAATTCAGGTACTTGTGTTGTATAGAAATACGTGAGTTTCTAATTGGCAGGTCACTTTAGCTTCCCATATCTCTCTCACTATAAATAAACTAAGTAAAGAATAGAATCATTCATATTGAAAATGCAAAGTGACCAAAGCAAAATAAAGAAATATATTACCTTAGGCAGGGGTTCAGCAGGTTTGCAGGTGAGTCCCCCAACAAAATGAAAATGTGGTAAGAGTAGACGAGAAAATTCAAAATCCCAGTAGGTTCAAATGAGCCATATTTGAGCCTTCGCCATTAACTCAGATAATATATTGGTTCTTTGTGGGTGGAAAAACACATACAAAAACATAAAACAACTGTTAGACGAAATGAGAATTTTGTCATGTGACTGTAGTAATTTTCTGAAAGCAATTTGGAATGATGAGCCAAAGATGTTTGACAGTGTTCTTTGATAAAGCAATTGTGTGTGGGTGTTGTGTATATCTATATAGATCTACATATATATTTATATATATATATATATATATATATATATATATATATATATATATGAAAGGTGATGTGAGAGAAATGTGAGAGGAACATTTTATCTCTAATGTCATTCACATCAGTATATTCACCAACAAAATACTAACAACCAAATTCAAAGGCACATTAAGATCTTTCACCATGCCAAGTGGAAATCATCTCTGGTATGCAGGGATGATTCAACAAATTAACATGATACATCACACTAACAGAATGAAGGATAAAAGTCATATAATTATTTTAATAGGTGCAGGAAAGCAGTTGACAAAATTTAACATCCTTTCATGATAAAAGCTCCCACCAAATTAGGTATACCAGGAACATACTTCAGTATAATAAAGGCCATATCTGGCAAGCTCACCTCTAACATCATACTGCTTGATAAAAATTTGAGAGATGCCTGGGTGGCTCATTTGGTTAAGCGCCTAAGTCTTGGTTTCAGCTCAGGTCATGATCTCAAGGTTCATGAGTTTGAGCCCTGCCCTGGGCTCTGCACTGACAATATGGAACCTGCTCCCAAGCAGAAAAGAAGTAAAATTCTCTCTGAAGGTGGCATGATATATATAGAAAATGCTAAAGACTCCACCAAAAAACTGTTACAACTAATAAATGAATTCAGTAAAATTGCAGGATCAAAAGCAACATACAAAACCCAGTTGAGTTTCTATACACTAACAATGAACTATCTGAAAGAGGAATTAAGAAAGGAATCCCATTTACAGTTGCATCAAAGGGAATAAAATTGTTAGGTGAACATTTAACCGGGAGGTGAAAAATCTGCACATGTGCACGTTGTCGTTTTTCATGGGTATATACCGAGAAGTGGAATTGCTGGTTCATATAGTCACTCTCTGTTTAACCTTTGAGGAATTTGCAAATTGTTTTCCAAAGTGGCTGTACCATTTTTAATTCCTAGAAGCAATATATAATGATTTTAATTTCCCCACATTCTTGTCAACACTTGTTATTGTCTTTTTGTTTATAGTTATGGTACTGGGCATGAAGTTGTATCTCATTGTGGTTTTCACTTATATTTCCCTGATGCCTAACGATGTTGAGCATTTTTTTTCATGTGCTTATTGGTCATTTGTATATCTTCCATGTAGAAATTTGTTTTAGATACTTTAGATACTCATTTTTTATTGGTTATTTTCCTATTATTGAGTTGTAGTATTTCTTTATATGTTTTCAGTACAAGCTCATTATCAGACATGATTTGCAAATATATTCTCTAATTCTGTGGGTTGTTTATTTTTCACTTTTTTGATGATATCCTTTGAAACACAATAATTTTAATTTTGATGTTCAACTAATACAAATTTAATTTGGTTGTTTGTGCTTTTGGTGTTTTACCTAAGAAAACATTGTTGAATCTAAGGTTACAAATATTACCCCATATTTTTTACTAAGAGCTTTTAAAATTATTTTTCTAAGTCTTACATTAGATTTTTTATTTATTTTGAGTTAATTTTTGTATATGGTTTGAGGTAGAGTGATCCAACTTCATTCTTTCACATGTGGATAATTAATTTTCCCAGAAGGAATTATTCTGGATTTAAAATCTATTGATCTATACATCTATCGCTATGCCTGTAACACACTCCCTTGAGTACTGTAGATTTATAGTTGGCTCTGAAATCAGGAAGTGATTTAGATAGTCTTTAATGTCCTTCCACAGTATTTTAGAGTTTTCAATGGTGTGAGTTTTGAATTTCCTTTGTTAAATTTATTCCTAAGTATTTTATTCTTTTTGATGGTATTGTAAATGGAATTGTATTCTTAATTTCATTTTGGAGTGGTCATTGCAAAATATATAGACACTCAATTGCTTTCTGTGTATTGATCTTGTATCCTGAAAACTTCCTTAGTTTGTGTTTTGATATAATATTATTTTAGTGTCACCCTTAGATTTTCTCTACATAAGATCATGTCATCAGTCAATAGTTTTACTTCTTCCTTGCAAATTAGGATTTATTTTATTTCATATTCTTGTTTAAAGTCTTAGCTAGTACCTACATACTACATTAAATGAAAGTGAAGAGACTGGCTTTCCTTGTCTTTTTCCTTATCTAAGAATGAAAGCATTAGGTCTTTCACCATTAAGTATGATGTTGGCATGGATTTTTTGTAGATGCCTTTTCTCAGTGTGAGGAAGCTCACTTCTATTCCTTGATATATTGAGTATTCTTGTCATGAAGGTTGTTGGAGTTCATAGAATAACAACAGTGAATTTGTTTGCATTTATTGAGATAATCATGCAGTTTTGTCTTTTATTCTATTTGTATGTGGTATTATATTAATTGATTTTTCAGATATTAAAGCCACTTTGCATTCCTGGGATTAGTTCCATTTGTGTGTGTGTGTATATATAATTCTTCTTACATGGTTAAAGATTTGGTTCACTAGCATTTTTTTGAGGGTTTTTGGGTATATTCAAAAGGGATATTGGTCTGTAGTTTTCTTGTGATGTCATTGTTTGGTTTTAGTATCATGTTTTATTGAATGTATTTTCTGCTCTTGTATTTTTTGGAGAATTTAAAAAAATAATTGATACTAATTTTTCTTTAAATTCTTGGCAGAATCACTCAATGGATCCATCTGGGCCTGGGCTTTCCTTTGTGGTAGTTTTTTGATCCCTAATTCAATCAATCTTTTTGTTGTTGTTGTCATAGGTCTATTCAGATTTTCTGTTTCTACTTGAGTTCTTTTCATATTCATGTCTATCTAGTGATTTGTCCATTTCACCTATATCTCATTTGCTGGCATACAGTTTCTGTTAATGTTCTCTTATGATCCTTTTTATTTGCCTAAGGTTGCTAGTTGTATCTCCAATCTCATTTCTTATTTTAGAAATTTGTGTCTTTTCTTTTTTGGGGTGTCCATCTAGCTAGAGATTTATTAGTTTTGTTGATATATTGAAAGAACCAAATTTTTGGTTCTGTTCTTTTGCTTTACTGTTTGTTATTCTCCGTTTTTGGGTATCTCAGCTCTAATCTTTGTTATTTCCTTTCTTCTACTATATTTGAGTTTTGTTTGCTCTTCTTTTTCTAGTGTCTGTGTTTTAAAAATCTATTTTCTGGTTTTACTAAGAGATATTGGCATATAACACTGTAAGGTATACCACTTAATAATTTGGTGCATGTATATATTGTGTGTATATATATAAGTTTAGTTAATATCCATCACCTCACATAGGTACAAATCTTTTTTCTTATAATGGGAACTTGTAAGATCTATTCTTTTAACAACTTTCAAATATACAATACAATATCATTGATTATAGTCAACATGCTGTATATTACATCCCCAGATCTTATTTATATCATAACTAAAAGTTTGTACTTTTGACCACCTTAACCCATTTCCCCCAAACTCCAGCTTTTATCTCTGGCAACCACCAGCCGGTTCACCATTGCTGTGAGTTCAATTTTTTTGATTTCACATACAAGTGAGATTATACAGTATTTGTCTTCTCTGTCTGATTTATTTCATTTAGCATCATGCCCTTGAAGTCCATTCATGTTGTCACAAATGGCATGATTTCTTTCTTTTTTATGACTTAATAATATCCCTAGCTATATATCAATACACCACATTTTCTTTATCCATTCATCACTGATGACACTTAGAATGTTCCTATGTTATGGCTATTGTAAATAATGCCAAAGTAAACATGGGAGTGCAGATACCTTTTTGAGATAGTGATTTCATTTCCTTGGGTGGCTGGGTCATACAATAGTTTTACTTTTAATATTTTAAAGAACCTCCCTAGTGTTTTCTGTGGTGGCTGCACCAATTTACATTCCCACTGAAGTGCACAAGGGTTTCTTTTTCTCCACATCCTTGCCAACACTTGTTACCTCTTGTCTTCTTGATAAGGGCCATTTTAATAAGTGTTAGGTGACATCTCATTATTTTGTTTCTGCATTTCCATGATGATTAGTGATGTTGAGCATCTTTTCATGTACCTGTTGGCTATTTGTGTGTCTCCTTTGGAAAAACGTCTATTCAGTTCATTTACCCATTATTTTAATTGGATTGTTTGTTATTTTGCTATTGAGTTACATGAGTTATTTACATATATTTTGGATGTGAACTGCTTATCAGGAAGATAATTTGTAAATATATTCTCTCATTCTACAAATTACCTTTCCATCTTGTTGACAGTTTCCTTTGCTATGCAGAAGCCTTTTATTTTGGTGTTGTCCCACTGGTTTATTTTGCTTTTGTTGCCTTTGCTTTTTGTGTTATATCTAAAAAGTTATTGCAATGACCAGTATCAAGGAGCAGATCCCCTATGTTTTACTCCTAGAAGTTTTATAGTTTCAGGTCTCATATCTAAGTTTTCAATCCATTTTGAGTTAATTTTTGTGTAGGGTGCAATATAGGGGTCCAGTGTTCTTATTTTGCATGTGACTGTCCTGTTTCCCCAATATTTATTGAAAATAGTGTCCTTTCCCCATTGCATATTCTTGCCTCCTTTGTCTTAAGTTAATTGACCATATATGTGTGAGTTTATTTCCAGGCTCTCTATTCTGTTCCTTTGATCTCTTTTGCCAATATTTTACTGTTAAGATTACTATAGGTTTGTAACATGATTTAAAATCAGAAAGTGTGACACCTCTAGCTCTGTACTTGTTTTTCAAGATTGCTTTCACTATTTGGGGCCTTTTGTGGTTTCCTACAAATTTTAGGGTTGCTCTATTTCCATGAAAAATACTGACGGGTGTCTGGGTGGCTCAGTCGGTTGAGCATCCGACTTCAGCTCAGGTCATGATCTCGCAGTTCGTGAGTTCAAGCCCTGCGTCAGTCTCTGTGTTGACAGCTCAGGGCCTGAAGCCTGCTTCAGATTCTGTGTCTCCCTCTCTCTGCCCCTTCCCCGCTCATACTCTGTCTCTCAAAAATCAATAAACATTTTAAATAAAAGAAAAATACTAAATACTATTGGAATTTTGATAGGGATTGCATTGAATCTATAGATTGCTTTGGGTAGTGTGGACATTTTAACAATGTTACTTCTTCCCATACATGAGCATGAAATATCTTTCTATTTATTTGAGTCTTCTTCAGTTTCTTTCATCAGTCTCTTTAATTTTCAGTGTACAGATATCTCGCCTCCCTAGTTAAATGTATTTAAGTATTTGTTCTCTTTGGTACAATTATATACGGGGTTGCTTTCTTAATTTCTCTTTTTTTAACACAAATATGACATGCACATAAGCTGTCTATTCATTTTCTTCATTGTGCAGCATGCACTGGAATTGGTGACTCTGATGGCCAACTGGGCTGCTCTGTCCATAATGACTTTACAGTTCTTAGAGGAGACATTGTGAGCAATCTCTGCACTGTAAGATTTGCTGAAGAACAGTAGTGCTTTAAGCTCCTTGATGTTGTGGACTAGGAACTTCCAGAAGCCACTGGGCAGCATGTACTTTACTTTCTTGTTCCCATAGCCAATGTTGGACATCAAGATCTGGTCATTGAATCTTCTGTGCACCTTATTGCCAATGTCTCTGGGTTTCTTCCAGTTGCACTTAGTTTTGACATATTGAATTTCTGACTGGTGCTGGATGAATTTCTTGGTCCTCTTTTTAATGATCTTTGGTTTCACCAGAGGTCTGAGGGTGGCCATGATGCCCAGTAGGAGATGGCTGCCACTTTTTCAGGTAGCACTGAGGAAGACAGCTTAATTTTCCTTTCTGATAGTTGATGTTAGGGTATAGAAATGCAACTGAGATTTGTGTTTGGATTTTGTACACTACAAGTTTACTGAAATCCTTCATTACTTCTAGTAGTGTGTGTGTCTATGTGTGTGTGTAGTCTTTATAGTTTTCTACATATAATATTATGTCACCTGAAAATAGAGACAGTCTTAATCCTTCCTTTCCAATGTGGGTGATTTTATTTTTTTTCTTGCCTAATGCTATGGGAAGGACTGCCAGTACTATGTTAAATAAAGGTGGCAAGAGTGGGTATCTTGTCTTGCTCCTTATCTTAGAGGGAAACCTTTCAGCTTTTCACCTTTGAGTACCAGCTGTGAGATGGCCATAAATGGCCTTTATTATGTTGAGGTGTTTTCCTTCTATACCCACTTTGTTGAGAGTTTATGTCATAAATGGATGTTGACTTTCGTAGGTAGGTTTTTTTCCTGCATTTATTGAGATGATCATATGACTTTCATCTGTACTTTTTTTGATGTGGTATGTTACATGGATTGACTAGCAGATGTTGAACCATCCTTGGAATAAATTCCGCTTGATGATGGTATGCAATTTTTTAATACATTCCTTTAATCTGTGGTTAAATTCAGCTTGCTATTATTTTGTTGAGGATTTTAACATCCGTGTTATCTGGGATATCGACCTCTAATTTTCTTTTCTTATAGTGTTCTTGTCTGATTTTGGTTTCAGGTTAATGTGGGCCTCATAAAATAAATTTGGACTGTTCTCTCCTATTTTTTTGGAAGAGTTTGAGAAGGATTGGCTATAATTTTTCTTTAAATGTTTGGTAGAGGGGCGCCTGGGTGGCGCAGTCGGTTAAGCGTCCGACTTCAGCCAGGTCACGCTCTCGCGGTCCGTGAGTTCGAGCCCCGCGTCAGGCTCTGGGCTGATAGCTCGGAGCCTGGAGCCTGTTTCCGATTCTGTGTCTCCCTCTCTCTCTGCCCCTCCCCCGTTCATGCTCTGTCTCTCTCTGTCCCAAAAATAAATTTAAAAAAAAAAAAATAAATAAATAAATAAATAAATAAATGTTTGGTAGAATTTGGTAGTGAAGCTACCTGCTCCTGCTCTTTTATTTTTTGAGTGATATGATTACTGTTTCAATTTGCTTACTGATAAGTGGTCAGTTCAGATTTTCTATTCCTTCATGATTCAGTCTCCGTGGGTTGTGTGTTTCTAGGAATTTGCCCATTGCTTGTAGGTAGTTCAAATTGTTGGCATGTATTTTTTCACAGTAGCCTCTTATGATTTGTCATATTTGTGTGTTATAGCTGTTACGTCTCTTCTTTAATTTCTAATTTTATTCTTTTGAGTCTTTTCTCTTTTTTCTTTGTAAGTCTAGCTATAGGTTTTCTATTTTGTTCATCTTTTTAAAAAATGGCACTTAGTTTCATTTATCTTTTCTATTGTCTTTTAGTCTCTATTTCATTTATTTCTGTTCAGATCTTTGTTATTTCCCTCCGTCTAATAATGAGTGTGGTTTGTTCCTTTTCTAGTTCATTGAGGTGTAAAAAAACTTTTTTTAATTTGGGATCTTTCTTTTAAAGTTAGTGTAGATGTTGGGGCACCTGGGTGGCTCAGTCGGTTAAGTGTCCGACTTCAGCTCAGGTCATGATCTCACAGTTTGTGAGTTAGAGCCCCACGTCGGGTTCTGCACTGACAGCTCGAGCCTGGAGCCTGCTTCCGATTCTGTGTCTCCCTCTCTCTGACCACCCCGCCCACCACCACCTTCCATGCTCTGTCTCTCTCTGTCTCAAAAATAAACATTAAAAAAAATAAAGTTAGTATAGGTGTTTATCCATATGAACTTCTCTCTAGAACTGCTTCTGCTGCATGTTATAAATTTTCTTACTTTATACCTGTATTTTCATTTATCGTTAAGATATTTTTTGATTTCCCTTTAATTTCTTCTTTGACCCACTGGTTGTTTAGTAGTATGTTGTTTAATCTCTACATATTTGTGAATTTACCAGTTTTCTTTTCTGAATTGATTTCTAGTTTCTTAATGTAAGAAAACATTCCAGTCTTCTTCCTGTGTTTCTCCTTACTCTTATACTACTACCATGCTAAAAACATTCTTGACACAACTGGCCACCAAATATGTGTTTTGTTTTGTTTTTTACCATATCAAGAAATTCTCTGTGATACCACCTGGGTGTCCTCGAATTTGATTCTGACACCAGCTACCTGGAGGCAACAGATTTCACAGGTTAAGGGCTCTTGTCCCATGAGATGTCACTTCAGATGCCAATTACAAGTAGTCCATACTCTGGTTACCCTCAACTTCTGTTCAACTTGGCTACAAATTGTAAGTTTCCATGGCCTCCTCCCTCTTTGGATTTGATAAGTTGCTAGAACAGTTCACAGAAGTCAGGGAAACACTTAATTATGTCTATCAGAGTATTAAAGGATGTGAACAGCCAAATGAGAAGACACGTAAGACAAAGTCTTAGAGGTTTTGGATTGTAGTAGGTTCTATATCAGTGGATTTGTTCCATGTTCCATTTGTTCTATGTTCCATTTGTTCCATTGTTCCCCCAATCCATGGATGTGTTCTCCCATTTAAAAGCTCTCTGAACCTTGTACTTTTTGGAGTTTTTATAGAGGCTTCCTCATGTAGGCATGATCAATATTAACTCCAGTCCTAGCTCCTTTGCTCTGTCTAAAGCAGTGGGGAGTGAGGTTGAAAGTTGCAAGATCAAATTATGCTGTGGTCTTTCTGGTGACCAGATCCCACCCAGGAGTCGGCCTAGAGTTACCTCATTAGAATAAAAGATGCTCTTAGTGTTCTTATCACTTAGGAATATATAAGAGTTTTAGAAGCCTTGTGTCAGGGACAGGGATCAAAGACCAATTGTTAGAATAGAAGATGTTCTAGTGTACTTACCACTAAGAAATTTATAAGGAGTTTAGGAGCTCTCTGTCAGGACCTGGGAATCAAGACCAATCTATATATTTCTTATTATTCCACACTACAACACTTGTGACACTTCTGACGAAGTCAGGAAAGTTGCTTGATATGATTTCAATTTTCTTAAGTTTATTTAGACATTTTTGTGACCTAATGTGTGATGTATTTGAAGAATATCCCAGAACCAAGGATCAAGTTTGGTGTTTCCTGTGCAGCTGCCACAAAAACTGGCATGTCAGACGTGTGTACAACCTCATTCCAGTGAAGCAGTGGTAATCTGCAATGGGCAAAAATGTGAACATGAAAATGGTACCCACAGGCCTCCCTGGACTCCGGGGAGAATTGCAATCTGTTGATAGATTTGTGCTGAATTGGAAGCCTATTCCTTGGGAAGCAGCTTTTAAAGTACGAAATAGACCTCTTTCAGGGAAAGACTGGAAGATGGGCATTTCTGTCTGCTGCCTCTGTGTTGAGCCTTAAGAGGTTAACTAGGTAGTAAGACCTTACATCTGTTACCTATCAAAGGCTGAATATGAGAGTGAAAGCAGCCAGGTGAATATTTTTTTAAAAATATGTATGTTTATTCATTTTTGAGAGAGAGAGAGACAGAGTGCAAGTGGGGGAGGGGCAGAGAGAGAGGGAGACACAGAATCTGAAGCAAGATCCAGGCACTGAGCTGTCAGCACAGAGTCCGATGCGGGGCTCAAATTTGTGAACCATGAGATCATGCTCTGAGCCAAGTTAGACACTTAACTGGCTGAGCCATTCAGAAGCCCCAGTCACGTGAATATGTTTAAAGGTCAGGAAGAAAAGAGAATTTGGTCATGAAATCAAAGACTTTCACATAGTTCAATTTTATAATAGGATGCAGGTGTTAGTGGTTATATTCATTTATTTTAAGTTTATTTATTTTGAGAGAGAGAGCAAGCACAAGTGGGGGATGGGCAGAGAGAGAGAATCCCAAACAGGTTCCACAATGTCAGCACAAAGCCAGATGTGGGGCTTGAACTTATAAACCATGAGATCACGACCTGAGCCGAAATCAGGAGCTGGATGCTTAACTAACTGAGATACTCAGAGTAGCTCATGGATTGGAAGAACAAATACTAAACTGTCTGCACTACCCAAAGTAATTTACAGATTTCATATAATCCCTATCAAAACACCAACAGCATTTTTCACAGAGCTGGAACAAACAATCCTATAATTTGTATGGAACTACAAAAGACCCAAATAGCCAAAGCAATCTTGAAAAAGAAAAAAACTGGAGGTATCACAATTCCTGAATTCAAGTTATACTACAAGGCTGTAGTAATCAAAACAGTATTGTATTGACACAAAGACAGACACATAGATCAATGGAACAGCATAGAAAACCCAGAATGAACCCACAATTATATGGCCAATTAATCTTTGACAAAACAGGAAAAAATATCCAATGGGAAAAAAATCTCTGCAACAAATGATGTTGGTAAAACTGGATAGCCACATACAAAGTATAAAACTAGACCACTTTCTTACACCATACACAAAAATACATTCAGAATATGTTAAAGACCTAAATGTGAGACCTGAGAACGTAAAAATCCTAGAGGAGAGCAAAGAGAGTACTGTCTCTGACATGAGCAGTAGCAATATTTTTCTAGATATGGTTTTCTAGATTTTTCTCCTGAGGCAAGGGAAACCAAAGCAAAAATAAACTATTGGGATTACACCAAAATAAAATAAACCTTCTGTGCAATGAAGGAAATAATTTTCAAAACTAAAGGGCAATTTAACTGAATGGGAGAAGATATTTGCAAATGATATATACAAGAAAGCGTAAGTTATCCAAAATATATAAATAATTTGTGCAACTCAACATCGCAAAACCAAATAATCCAATTAAAAATGGACAGAAGACATAAACATACATTTCTCCAAAGAAGAGATACAGATAGCCAATAGACACATGAAAAGATGCTCCACATCAGTTATCATCAGGGAAATACAAGTCAGAACTGCAATGAGATACCACTTCACACCTTTCAGAATGGCTAAAATAAAAAACACAAACAAGTGTGGAGATTTCTCAAAAAGTTAAAAATAGAACTACCCTACGATCCAGCAATTGCACTACCATATACCCCAAAATACAAAAATACTAATTCAAACAGATACATGTACCCATATGTTTATAGCAGCATTATCTATAATAGCCAAATATGGAAACAGCCCAAGCGTCTGTAGATTGAATGGATACAGAAAAATGAAATCTTACCATTTGCAATGACATGGATGGAGCTAGAGAGTATTATGCTAAGTGAAATTAAGTCAGAGAAAGACCAATACCAAATGATTTCACTTATGTATGGATCTAAGAAATGAAACAAACAAGCAAAGGACAAAAAGAGAGAGAGAGACAAATCAAGAAACAGACTCTTAACTGTAGAGAACAAACTGATGGTTATCAGAGGGGAGGTGAATGAGGGGAATGGGTAAAATAGGTGATGGGGATTAATGAGCGCATCTGTTGTGGTGAGCACGGAGTGATGGATGGAATTGTTGATTCACTGTATTGTCACCTGAAATGAACATAACACTGTCTGTTAACTATGCCGGAATCAAAATAAAAACTTAATAGAAAAAAAGAGTAAATAAGTAAGTTCATAAATAAATAAATAAATAAACCCACACCAAGCAAAAGGTAGAGGAGATGAAAGTAATATAATGTGAATATATGAGGGAATTTTCTGAAAGGAGTTTGGAATAATTTAGCCAAAAATATTTAAAAGTGTTTGTGGTTAAATTATGCACACACACAATACATATATGATACAAAGCATGTATGATGATGCAAACATATATAATGATGCAAATATATATTTACATATATATGTTGTTCACATGTATATATAAAAGACAAAGTGTAAGAGGCTCATTTCTAACATCACAGTAGTACATTCACAATCATAAACGATTATTAAACCTAAGCCACTATCAAATTAAACACGCATCTGTTTACTCTGAAATGCTGCAAAAGTAACAGATGCAAATGTAAGCAACTATTTGAGCTCCCCAATCAGTTAACCAATGGAAACACCTTTCCTTAGAATCCTGTCTAATTTCTATAAATTAGCAAGTTATTTCCTTGATCCTAGATTTTCCAAGAAAACTGTGAGGCTTTGAGGGTATGGCTTGATTCCTTGTGCTTACCATTGCGGTTGGTTCATATGAGTAGCTTAATAATTTTTGTGTATTAAATAATATTTGCAAATAACAGCTGGAATATTTTCATCAAGTATGGAAACACGTGCACTGTTAACTTTGGCTCATTTTGTCTTTAATGGAGTGACATAGTTGTGTGCACCCTTCAACAAGATTTTTAAGCCTTTAAAACATGATTTGTAAGGCCTTGTGAAAGAATGTGTAATCATTAGAAACTTCATATTATAGGTTCCTGAGTCTGGGATAGAGCCACCATATCTTCCAATTGTGAAGGAATCTTTCAGGTAATGTGACAAAACACTTTAAGTTTTAAATGAGGAAACTGAGGAGAAACAAATGAAAATAATGTCCTCAATACTCTATACAGACTGTTGTGCTAGAAATATGGAACTCCTTAGTCTACACGTCTGCTTACATCAAGATGGTGAAATTTCTAATGCCTTTTCTTAAAGATGGGAAAAGTATAGTAAAATGGATATGTAGGAAATAGGTGCAGCAGAGAGGACTTTTAAGGCACTACTCTGATATAATAGTGGCGGGTACATGTCATTACAAATTTGTTAAAACCTACAGAATGTACAACACCAAAAGTGAATTCTATTGTAAACTATGGACTTTGGATGATAATGTGTCAATATAGGTTCATCAGTTGTAACGAATGTACCATTCTGGTGGGAGATGTTGATAATGGGGGAACTTACGAATGTGTGGGGACAGGGGTTATATGGGAAATCTCGATTCAATATGCTGTGACTTAAAATTATTCTAAAAAATAAAGTATATTATAAGTAATATTTTCACCCTGTATTTAATAAACAAAGGAAGGATTAAACACTTTACCCAGAAAAAAGTAAAAAAAAAAAAGTTTAAATATTAAAAACAAACACACAAATAATGGATATGTAATTGCTTCAAGAAATCCTCAGTGCTTTATTTATGGGTATTGACTTCCTGGAGTATAATGTATTAATACTGGACCACAGGTTCAAACTGACCCTGTTGTATAAGTCTTTCCATAATATTTGTGAGATTGAGGATTGAGAGATCATTTCATATTTTCATTTCATCGTTTCACTTATAAAAGACAAATTCCTCTGACTTTATACAAATGTACCTTCCAAGGCAATAGGATAATTAAGACTTCATGCCACCAGTGAAAAACATGACTTAGTACTTCACTGTAAAACTGAGCCCACCTCTTCTGATTAAATGTTTGGAACCAAAAGTCAAAATAAAGCACGTATATCATATTTTTTACTCTCTCTATGAATGCCATTTGATCACTTAATTCTGACATAATAACAGGTACGTAGGATGGAGGGAGAGAAAGTCCTCCACTATACTTTTCAAATGTAAAGCCCGGAGAGAAGCGGAGACTCTACACTAAAGGTATTTTGAGTAGCTCAGGCAGCAGGTCACCACAGGGTCCAACGGTATCTGCAAGTATGACATCAAACTTTGATTCTTGTAATTTTGTCATGAGTTTCCTGTTCAAAACTGCGTCTTTACAGAGCTTTTCAATACAGTCAGAATATTCCCACGAGTTTTCTTGCAGTTGTGAAAAATATGCCCAGAATGTATCTTTCGATAAATCGCATGTCCATTTGGTGATCAATTTTCTGAAGAGAATCCTAAAATCATCTTTCAGTAAATGTGTAGGATAAATCTCACATTTAATAGTAGATGATTTGCTTGGATCCACAAGAATGGAAGCTCAAGATGTCAGAACAGTCACTTCATGACCTCTCTGGACAAGTTCATCCAGGATTGTCTTCATGTTGATCCAGTAGCTGTATTCTGTGGGCCACACCAGCACCTGTCCACAACTCCCAGAGCTAAAGTAACAGCTCAGCTGTAGCAGCAGAAGAACTGAAATCCATTTCATAGACATCCTGGTGGAATGTAATGCTTCTTTTCAAATTCCTGTTTCCTTCTACCATCGCTTGTGCTAATACCCAAGGAGAAGTCAATCAAGAAGTTAAAATGTAACGCTTACATTCAAAGTAAACACATTATATGAACAGTCAAAGCATTTGGATGGCAAGCGGAAAAAGTCAAAGGCAGATGACTTCATCTATGTACACATGTGCTTAGTGTCTGTTTGATGATTATAAGTTCTATTATCTAGCTAAGAGCCAATGACCTTGCATGTGCAAATCACCTATCTTATGTAATATATTTTGAAGAGGCAAGAGGTAACTGTGTCTGCAATCTTCTTGACACAAGAATTAAAGTTATTATACAGTTGAATTATATTTCTTGGATATGATTGTTCAAGGGATTTTTTTGTTCTATTCATAGAAATTTTGTTGACATGTAATTCACATATTATACAACTGCCAAATTTAAAATGTACAATTTAGTATTTCATAGTATATTCACAGAATTGTGCAACCATCGTGAACAAAACTGATCAATTTTAGAGCACTTTCTTCATCCCAGATGGAAACCTTTACCCTCTAATGAAACTCTCCGTTTTCTTCATCTCTCAGCTCTAGCCAACATTTTATCTACTTTCTGTCTTATATATTGCCTATTCTGAGCATTTCATATAAATGAAATTATACATTATGTTGTCTTTTGTGCTGGTACTATAATTAGCATAATGCTTTATTTTAAAATTTTGTTTTCTCACTTTATTGAGATATCATTGATATAACATTGTGCAGGTTTAAGGTGTACAAATATATTGTGAAATGATTACTCCATAAAATTAGTTAACACATCCTTCACCTCACAAATTTTTTTTTGTGGCATGGACTTTTTAAAGATAATCTTCTTTTCTTTTTTTTATTGAAGCATAGTTGACACACAATGTTATATTAGTTTTAGGTTACAACATAGTGATTCAACAAGTTATCTGTTATGCTACGCTCACCACAAATGTAGATTCTATTTGTCACCATACAGCGCCATTGAAGTAACTTTGACTATATTCCCTATGTTGTACCTTTTATCCTCCTGACATTCATTCCATAACTGGAAGCCTGTGTCTCCTACTCCCTTTCACCCATTTTGCTTTCCCCTTCCCCCTCTTTTTTCTAGCAACCATTGGTTCTCTGTATTTTTGAGTCTTTCTGCTTTTGGTTTATTCATTTGCTTTGTTTTTTAGATTCCACATATAAGTGAAATCATATGGTATTTGTCTTTCTCTCTCTGACTTACTTCACTTAGCATAATACCCTCTAGGTCTGTCCATATTATCACAGATGGCAAGATCTCATTCTTTTTTCTTTTTTTTACGGTGGAGTAACATTGCATTGTCTATATATACTATATCTTCTTTATTCATTCATCTATTGATGGACATTTGGGTTGCTTCCATATGCTGGCTATCGCAAATAATGCTGCAGGAAACATAGGGTGCATATATATTTTTGAATTAGTGTTTTTGTTTTCTCTGGGTAAATACCCAGTAGTGGAATTACTGGATCGTATGATATTTCTATTTTTAATTTTTTGAGGAACCTCTATACTGTTTTCTATTGTGGCTGCACCACCAACAGGGTGGTGGTTCCTTTTTCTCCACATCTTTGCCAATAGCTGTTATTTTTTGTCTTTTTGATTCTAGCCATTCTGACTGATGTAAGGTGATGTCTCATTGTGGTTCTGATTGGCATTTCCCTGATGATTAGTGATGTTGGGCATCTTTTCATGTGTCTGTGGGCCATCTGTTTGTCATCTTCTTCTTCTTCTTTTTTTTTTTTTTTTTAAGTAGGCTCCATGCCCAACATGGGGCTTGAACTCACAACTCTGAGACCAAGAGTCATGAGCTCTACTGACTACGCCAGACAGGCACCCCTTCATCTATTTGTCTTCTTTAGAAAATGTCTATTCAGGTCCTCTATTTTTAATTGGATTATTTTGTTTCTTTGGTGTTGGATTGTATAATTTCTTTATATATTTTGAATATTGACCCCTTCGTGGATATGTCATTTGTGAATATCTTCTCCCTGTAACTTGCCTTTATGTTTTGTTGATGGTTGCCTACCCTGTGCAAAACCTTATTTTGGTGTATTACCAATAATAAAAATAGAAGTTTATTTTTGCTTTTGTTTCCCTTGCTTGAGGAGACATACCTAGAGAAATGTTGCTGCAAACAGTGTCAAAGAGATCGCTGCCTATGTTTTCTTCTAGGAGCTTTATGATTTCATGTTTCATATTTAGGTCTGTAATCCATTTTGAATTTAATTTTGAATATGTTGTAAGGAAGTGGTTCAGTTTTATTCTTTTGCAAATAACTTTCAGTTTTTCCAGCAGCATTAACTGAAGGGACTGTCTTTTCCTCATTGTATCTTCTTACCTCCTTCATTATAGATTCATTGACCATATAAGTGTGGGTTGATGTCTGGGCTCTCTATTCTGTTCCATTTATCTGTGTGCCTGCTTTCGTGTCAGTACCACACTGTTTTAATTACTATAGTCTTGTAGTTGTCTTGAAATGTGGGACTGTGATGCCTCCAGCTTTGTTCTTCTTTCTCAAGATTGCTTTGGCTATTTGGAGTCTTTGGTGGTTCCATACAAATTTTAGTATTATTGATTTTTGTTCTATGAAAAAATTTATTGGTATTTTGATAGAGATTGCATTGAATCTGTAGATTGCTTTAGGTAGTATGGACATTTTAACAATGTTACTTCTTCCAGTCCATGAGCATAGAATATTTTTCCATTTGTTAGTGTCATTTTTAATTTATTTCATCACTGTTTTATAGTTTTGAGTAGGTCTTTCAGCTCTTTTCAGCTTCCTTTATTCCTAGGTTTTCTATTCTGGGAAACTCTTTATCTCTCCTTCCATTCTGAATGACATCCTTCCCAGGTAGAGTATTCTTGATTGAAGTTTTTTCCTTTCAGCCCTGTGAATATATCATGTGTTCCATGAAAGGGAGATTTATGCAAAATGATCTCTAAAGGCCAGAGGAACCATAAGACAAAATATAAAGACTGACAAGTCCTGCTTGACAATAAATGGTTTATTAAGGGGACTTAAGGGCAGAAACACATCTTAGGTAGCTGCAAGTAGATCTCCACAACCCCACCTCCTGTAAGACCTGCTTTTATAACTCCAGTGGCTGGGGAGTATGTGCTGGTAGGCCACTGGGGAGGAGATGTTTGAGAATTATAGTCATATCTCGAAAGCAGATCAAGGACATTATGTCCCAAGGGTGTATTTAAGGGTCGATTAAACAAAAATTGTAACCACTAATGTAGTTTACTTATTAAAACACATAGGTTATTCACGAAAACAAGTTTCAAGATCTCACCTCACTGTGTCCAACAATCCAAAGTTATGTCATAAACTTTTCCCAGTTCCAACCATTGCCATGCTTTACAAAATCTTCCTTGTGATTACCAACCCAGGCCCCAGCACCTTAGAATGATCTTCCCTTGACTTCCTTCTTCTCAAATCATAGTAAAACCCTGTCAAGGTGCTGTTCTCCCTTCTTGTTATGTCAAATAAACCTAGCTTTGATTGATCAACTTTTAATTAATTAATTTATTTATTTTTGTATTCTTTTGAGGATTTGGCAGTTGACTTATATATTCAAAAGGATCTGAAATGTTAACAGAAATCCTTGAATACAGTGAAAGACAAATCCATAACTAGGCTTCTTACATTTGTGTGTCATTGTGTCCAATATAGGTGTTATTGAATCGATCCATATTTCTTCTTCACAACATTTCATGAAGTCTCTTTTGATATATAGATTTTCCTGATTGTGAAGGCTACATATGATAATATAACCTAATTATGAGATTACATATAACTACTTTGGTAAGAGGACAGCACTCTTGTTAAAACATTGAAATGCACATAAGAAAGAACCCTCAATTTATTAACCACAACCTTTCCTTGTGTTTCAAATTCCCACTATCAGTAGGCTCCCCAAGTTTAAGCTTCAGCTAAGATTTATCCATTAATCCTTTTTTCTGGTGGTATTATATTAATTGATGGAGACAAAGATTTATGGAAATATTTTCCTTTTCTTAAGGTTTTATATCTTTTTTCTTTCTGCCTTATGCTCTGCTAATATCTGGCATGGTATATTAATCTCATCTCACATTAAGGAAATAACTGTTCAAAACCTCGTATACTTTTTTTCTTCGTTTTTACTCAGAACTTTTTACTCAGAGTTCTAACAAAATTGCAATGATGTGCATTAACATTATTTTTATATAAAATGATTAAATCTTGTATATAAATGTGATGCTATTTCTGATCCCGGCCCAGATATTTAAAGGGAGCCAGATGGGGCGCCTGGGTGGCGCAGTCGGTTAAGCATCCGACTTCAGCCAGGTCACGATCTCGCGGTCCGTGAGTTCCAGCCCCGCGTCAGGCTCTGGGCTGATGGCTCGGAGCCTGGAGCCTGTTTCCGATTCTGTGTCTCCCTCTCTCTCTGCCCCTCCCCCGTTCATGCTCTGTCTCTCTCTGTCCCAAAAATAAATAAAAAATGTTGAAAAAAAAAAAAATTAAAAAAAAAAAAAAAAAAGGGAGCCAGAGCCATAGTTATAATAATGAGTGTGACAAATTTTGCTTATAAACTATTTCAGGTGGATTTTACTCCTTGACAGTGTGATGTAATGGATAAGACATTTAATCAGTCTATATATAAACTAATTGGAGTGCATTACATAAAGTTATTTTATTTGTATTTCTAACTTTGTGGCTTCTTGTGTAGGTTAACATTAAACTGGATATTTCCTTCCTGGTATCTTACTTACTATATTTGTCTCAAGCCTAGCCAGTGATACTAAGCAATTTAAATGATTGAAATAAAATTATTCAGTTTATGCACTAAAGAATGAATTTTAGTGCACCAGAACAAATAATTTCTGAGAAAGGCTTCTCAGAAACTATTCACAGTAGTTATGTTCTATAACAGAATGTGTTAGCAAATATCGAATCATTGCTCCCAGGGGAAATATACAGTTAGGTTCCTACTAGTCTCTCCTCACATTTTCCTCAGTTGATACACATATAACTTTGTTTCAGGTGTATTTCTGTTTAAAAACACTTTATTTAATATATATTATTGATTCATTACCATCAAATTCATAGTCAAAAGTGCTATAACTAATGGAACTGAATGAAGCTTAGCCAACAAACATATTTTCTCTCTGAGGCACATCACAATCTTCTTGCCTCCTCTTAGGAACATTAGAAAACACTTCAGCACTGTCCTCAGGGGCCATTCTAAACAATGAAATCACCAAGAAAGAGCACAGAAATGCAAAAGATATGTAATAAAATATACTAGGAAAGGGACACTTGTTTATAATCTGAAATGAAACAACAAGGCAGAGTATGGCCTTATTCAGCCTCAACGGGGAACATGCCTATTGGGTGAATCTATGTTTGTTGCTGCTCTGTGCATATCTGTGAGTGACCATGAAAGCGCTACACGTATTGGTTTGGGGGTTACCAATAAACTTTAGTGAGTAGACAAGTTTGAAAATATGTCATCTGCAAATAATGAAAAATGACTATCATAGAGCTTTTTATTCTCACACCGATCCAATAAGGTAGGTATGCAAAACCTTTTTTTTTCTTCCCATTTTTCTCTCTTTTTTTTTTTTTCTTGTACAACCATATTTTACGGAAAAGGTATTACTGTCAGGATTGGGGTCTTTGTATATTTTCTGGCTATCATAATACAATGTATCAAAACACTAGACTCTATCTTATCTTGATTTCATGAGCAGTAAGTTCATGACCTGAGCTGAAATCAAGAGTCAGGTGTTTAACTGATTGAGCCACCCAGGTGCCCCAACATCTATAGTTTTCATAGCTGCTTATTCTATAAGTTTCCCAAGAGCAGTGACTGCATTTATGTCATTCACTCTCCTTCAGTGCAGAGGGTGGAATCTAGCATCTAGCGGAAGCAGCACACACATTTGTGGGAAAAATTATCCTTTCTTAGATGTTGGACAGTGAAAGACTGTTTTATAGTGGCTATATCCACATGATCTTACACTTCTTTCACACTTTTCTCAACGGTTACGTAGCCCGGAATCTTCGGTGATAGGTGAACTATGAAACACTGTCATGTGAGGGACTGGTGTGAAGAAATTTTACACATTGCCCCATGTCTTTTCGGTAAGATGTCTGAATGTCGGATGGAAGACTCTTTCTAAGGGATTAAAGTTTTACATTAGGCAATATTTTGGCAAGTTTTCAGTAGAGTCCTCCAATGAATGCAAAATTAGTTAATGGGGGTGGGATGGGGAGGAGGGGGTGAGGAAATTCAAAATCCCAATATTTTGTATCAGCCACATGCCAGCTTTTCCCATCATTTCACATAATGTAGTGGATCTTCCTGAAAAAGAAAATAGAGAAACAAAGATATATTAGTTTGTGAATTTTTGTTTTTATTTCTTAGAAGATATAGTAATACAGTTTCAGATCTCTGTGGGGCAGGATGTTCAAAGTATGCCCATGTTTTAAAGTTTAAACAAACATTTAAACAACAAAAATGAAAAGAAGACCCTGTGCATGAAAAGGTTACGTATTTAATAAAATACTCCCACTTCTGCAGCCTTTCTAGGTTCAAATATTCAATAAAAAGTCATTTTCTTTCATGTATTACAAATTCAAGATGACTGATATGTTTGTGAGTATTTCTCTGTGAGCATTTATATGATTTATATTACATTCTAAATGGCTATCTTGTTTTCCATCTCCGTATCATTAGGCTTGTGTCTCTTTTATGATATTTGTGGTATTTTTACTTAACCCTATGGCATTTTAAGTGTGCTTTATTTTCCATGCTAATGATCCTCATCATTTGACGAAGACACATGTGACTGAGTTTCACATGGCACCTGGGCCCAGCTCAGAACTCACTTTGCTCCTCACTGAAAATGGAGAAATGCCCCAAGGTTGATGTGAGTGACTGAATAAGAAGTTGTTTTCTTTTTCTTTTTTTTTACTGATTTTTTTAATGTTTATTTATTTATTTATTTATGTCTCATTTATTAACTCGTTTTATTTTTTATTTTTTTTTAATTTACATCCAAATTAGTTAGCATATAGTGCAACAATGATTTCAGGAGTAGATTCTATAGTGCCCCTTACCCATTTAGCCCATCCCCCTTCCCACAACCCCTCCAGCAACCCTCAGTTTGTTCTCCATATTTATGAGTCTCTTCTGTTTTGTCTCCCTCCCTGTTTTTATATTATTTTTGTTTCCCTTCCTTTATGTTCATCTGTTTGTCTCTTAAAGTCCTCATATGAATGAAGTCATATGATTTTTGTCTTTCTCTGACTAATTTCACTTAGCATACTACCCTCCAGTTCCACCCACATAGTTGCACATGACAAGATTTCATTCTTTTTGATTGCCAAGTAATACTCCATTGTATATATACTACCTCTTCTTTATCAATTCATCCATCGATGGACATTTGGGCTCCTTCCATATTTTGGCTATTGTTGATAGTGCTACTATAAACATGGGGGCGCATGTGCCCCTTCAAAACAGCACACCTGTATCCTGTGGATAAATGCCTAGTAGTACAATTGCTGGGTCATAGGGTAGTTCTATTTTTAGTTTTTTTGAGGAACCTCCATACTATTTTCCAGAGTGGCTGCACCAGCTTGCATTCCCACCAACAATGCAAAAGAGATCCTCTTTCTCTGCAAACTTGCCAACATCTGTTGTTGCCTGAGTTGTTAATGTTAGTCATTCTGACACGTGTGAGGTGGTATCTCATTATAGTTTTGATTTGTATTTCCCTGATGATGAGTGATGTGGAGCATTTTTTCATGTGTCACTTGGCCATCTGGAAGTCTTCTTTGGAGAAGTGTCTATTCATGTCTTTGGCCCATTTCTTCACTGGATTGTTTTCTGGGTGTTGAGTTTGATCAGGTCTTTATAGATTTTGGATACTAACCCTTTATCTGATATGTCATTTGCAAATATCTTCTCCCATTCTGTCAGTTGCCTTTTAGTTTTGCTGATTGTTTCCTTCCCTGTGCAGAAGGTTTTTATTTTGATGAAGTCCCAGTAGTTCATTTTTGCTTTTGTTTCCCTTGCCTCCAGAGACGTGTTGAGTGAGAAATTGCTGCGGGCAAGATCGAAGAGGTTTTTGCCCGCTTTCTCCTCAAGGATTTTGATGGCTTCCTGTCTTACATTGAGGTCTTTCATCCACTTTGAGTTTGTTTTTGTGTATGGTGTAAGAAAGTGGTCCAGGTTCATTCTTCTGCATGTCGCTATCCAGTTTCCCCAGCACCACTTGCTGAAGAGACTGTCTTTATTCCATTGGATATCCTTTCCTGCTTTGTCAAAGATTAGTTGGCCATACATTTGTGGGTCCAGTTCTGGGTTCTCTATTCTGTTCCATTGATTTGAGTGTCTGTTCTTGTGCCAGTACCATACTGTCTTGATGATTACAGCTTTGTAGTATAGCTTGAAGTCTGGGATTGTGATGCCTCCTGCTTTGGTTTTCTTTTTTAAGATCGCTTTGGCTATTCGGGGTCTTTTCTAGTTCCATACAAATTTTAGGATTATTTGTTCTAGCTCTGTGAAGAATGCTGGTGTTATTTTGATAGGGATTGCACTGAATATGTAGATTGCTTTGGGTTCTATCGACATTTTAACAATATTTGTTCTTCCTGTCCAGGAGCATGGAATCTTTTTCCATTTCTTTGTGTCTTCTTCAATTTCTTTCATAAGCTTTCTATAGTTTTCAGTGTATAGATTTTTTACCTCTTTGGTTAGATTTATTCCTAGGTATTTTATGGTTTTTTTGTGTTGTCTAAATCTCACCCTGATCTTCCATATTAAATATGGGTCTGTAGCATGAAAAATTTGCATTGATCACACTTATCTCAATCTGGTCTTCAGTTGCACTCAGCCAGCCACCACAGCAAAAACAGGAAGCTGATTTCCTTTAGAAGTATAGGGAAAGGCAAGCAGAGAAACCCCAGTGGCTCAAAGGTCCTCCCTGATGATGCAGACCTCACCAGGAATCAACATGCCTCCCTTTCCATAGCTTTGCAGACTCATCCTTTCCTGTATATTTTACAAAAGAAAAGTTATTGCAGGACCAAATTCCTGGACTTTCTATAATCAGTAAAGTGCATCATGAATGAGATGCACTACATAAAATGATGTCTCACCTCCACATCCATGTCATGTATTTTTATCTGTTCGAGGAAACGTTAAACATTCTGACATGTATTAATTATGATTTAATGTAAAGGGAAGGCTGCTTGATAACTGTCTGGAAAGAATGGGAGCCGAAGAACTGTTCCATGATTCAGTCCATTAAATGTTTTCTAAATTTGTGTCTCTGGTCTCCAGAAAAATAATAAAATGAAAAAACTGAAGATAAATATTACTAAGCATGTGGAGTGGGTGGTAAGAGAGATTCACTTTCAAAGTGTTGTAAATTTTCCTTTTTATATATTTGTAATTTAACCAAGCGATCTCCTTTGTCACTTTCTAGGCCTAGAATAAATCAGCAGTGCTGTGACTGGTGCCTGTTCAAGAAAAGGCAAACAACTTCTGGAGAACTAAGCTGGAAATCTTCTTGTTGTACATGTTTATTTGCATCAGTCTTTTGCATCTTTGTCCCCTTATTTACCCAAAATAAGGGTTCCCTTGCTTCTTTATGACTTTGGATTATTTATTTAGTTTTTTATTCCCACAGACCCATCAACTCAACCACCCATTCCACTCACCATCTGGTTTTCTACTTTGGTTGTTTGCCTCTTGATGCCCTGTTTCTTTCGTATTATTGTGTAAGTCCGTATATTGCATCATCTAAAAGATTATTCTCTATGACCTATGATTCTTGGTTAATTTTTAGCAGATTTATCTTAGAAACTTTGGTCTTAGTATTATCTCTTTAGTGTTTTGAGTGTTTCAGTTTGGTTTTTGATCATGGATCTGCCCACCTTCTCACTTCATTTACCATCCAGCTTTCTACTTTAGTTGTCATTCAATGCCCTGTTTTCCTTCACATTACCTTTCATGAACTTGCAATGGAATCTCAGAGAGTCAAAAAAGTCCCCAATGTTCTAGGTTTACCTAAAAGAAGAGTTTCTTTTCTATGACCTGTGATTCTTTAATTTTTAGCAGATTTATTTTAGAGGCTTTAGTCTTACTTGTATTCTCTAACCCACTGTCTCCAGTAACCTCATACAAAATATATAGTCACAGGTTAATGTTTTAATAACTAAGAGCTTTATTTTCTCAGTAACCTTAATCTGACATACCTTTTAGCTCCTAAGAATAATTATGACATTTATGTGAGGGTAGTTAACTTCCATTTGAAAGGGATATTTTTCTTAGGTTTCCAAAATGTTTATAATACTGTTCAACAAAAAGATGCTCTTTCTATTGAGTAAATTGTCATAAGAGAACACTTTTTTTGGTAAAGTTAAGTTTGGGTAGTTGGTGACATAGGCTGGCAATGGAAAGCATCTGTTAAAAAGACCACTCAGGGGACGCCTGGGTGGCTCAGTTGGTTAAGCATCTGACTCTTGATTTTGGCTCAGGTTATGATCTCATGGTCATGAGATCAAGCCCCATATCAGGCCACATGCTGGGTGTGGAGGTTGTTTAAGATTCTCTTGTTCCCTCTCCCTCAGCCCCTCCCCCACTCCTGCTCCCTCTCTCTCTCTTTCTTTCTATCTCAAAAAAAAAAAAAAAAGACCACTCAGATTAAGAAAAATTAACTTTCTTGGTCTTCTATATAATAGTATACTTGGTACTTAGTACAGTGTCTCTCCCAGTAATAGGTTTTGAAGTTAGGGTCTCTCTCTTTTCTTTCAGTTATTGCAATATGCAAATTTGTTAGGTCCAGGGGCCAGACTGCTGTGTTTCAATTCCATCCCAACATTTCTTACCTATGAGAACTTGAGTAAGTTACCTGAACTTTCTGTACTTCAGTTTTCACATCTGTAAAATGAGAAGAATAATAGTGCCTATAAAAAGAATTTCTATGTGTGTCCTCCATGAGTGAATAAATATGAAGGACATAGAAGATTTCCCGGGAGAGAGTAAGTTCTCAACAAATATTTATCAATTTCCCCTTTAAACAAGAAACATAGGTGAAGCTCAATAAACTTCTTTATTGAATGAATGTGTTCACAGGATCATGATTAGAAATCATTCAGATATGACAAATATACTGGACCCTCACATTTTGCTTTATTTTTCAAGCGGAAAAAAACTGAGAGTAAGTAGTTAATCTAGCATTAGAAAACAGATATTGATAATTCTAATGTAATCCCCAATGTTTTAGATTTACCTAGCAGATGATTTTTAATCCATTGAGAAGGAAGGAGTAATATAAATAATGCCCAGAGACAACTTATCCACAATGAAGCAATTTTCCTTTCTAAAGGAGATATTAGATGATTAGATGAAAGAATTAGAACAGATATAATAGTAAAAAAAATTGAATCTAGAAGAGAGATATAAGAACTTTGATTTTTTTTTTTTACATTTATTTATTTTTGAGAGACCGAGAGAGACAGAGAATGAGCAGGGGAGGGGCAGAGAGAGATGGAGACACAGAATCAGAAGCAGGCTCCAGGCTCCAAGCTGTCAGCCCGACTGGGGGCTCAAACCCATGAACCGTGAGATCATGACCTGAGCTGAAGTCGGACGTTCAACCGAGAAACCCAGGCGCCCCAGGACTTTGATTTTGAAAGCTGAAAGGTACCTTAGCTATAAGTGCATAGTAAATTTTAATTGTAAAGGCAGGCAAATGTAAAGTTCACACAAAATAGTCATTATTTCTTATATATGAAGAATATTTTAAAACAGAAAGAGGTTTGGAAAATATGTTTCCTCATAACTGACCTTCATTGATTTTATAAGTATATTTAATGAAGTTTCCTCCTGTAGTGCATTGAAAATAGCTACATATTCTTTGCAAGTTCTTCTATCAAGAGGTGGAGGGTATTTCTCCAATCTTTGGATTGGATTTGCCTCATGACCTGTTTTACCAATAGCAGTGGTAAAAGTGACATAGTATGACTTCTAAGCCTAGGCCTAGAACTTTCATGTGACCTCTTGTGGACTTCTATCACTGGAAAAAGCACATGCTTGTCTTTGGATAGGCCATATGAAGTAAGAATCAAAGTGTCCTGCTAATTTAGCAAACCCTAGCCATGTGAGTGACACTTTTTTGGATCATTCCTCCTTAGCTGGGGCCTAATGAGTGAGCCCAGGAAAGCCCCAAAAGAGAAACATTTCCTTGAGCCCAGCCTAAATTGCTGGTCTGTAGGATCAGCAAATAATGTTTGGTTTAAACCTTGAGTTTTAAGATGGTGGGTTACACAGCAATAAATAACAGAGACATCAGGATTTATGAAAAACACAGTGCTCTTTAAATAATTAAAGCCTTAAGAATATTAATATAGTAGATCAATGTCAAGTGGAGGGACATCTCTAGTGTCACAGAGTTCTAGATTACTTTACACAAGTTCTCTTGAATGGTTGATAAATTTTGATTGAGAAACTATTATATATCCATTTCAACACTAAACCTAAGAAAATATAAATTCTCTTTAGTTTAAAATTATATATATATAGGGGCACCTGGGTGGCTCAGTCAGTTGAGCGTCCGACTTCAGCTCAGGTCACAATCTCACAGCCTGTGAGTTCGAGCCCCGCGTTGGGCTCTGGGCTGATGGCTCAGAGACTGGAGCCTGCTTCTTATTCTGTGTCTCCCTCTCTCTCTGCCCCTCCCCCGTTCATGCTCTGTCTCTCTCTGTCCCAAAAATAAATAAACGTTAAAAAAAATTATATATATATATATATATATATATATATATAAACTCTACATCTATATCATCTATATCTATGTATCTATGTGTAGTATATCTATGTACAGTATATATAAAATAAGGTTTCTTTCCACCTACTTTAGATAAAATGTAATAAATAAACTACTGACTTATCTTTCACTGTAAAGCTTATCCCAATTCTCATTAAAGGTCTCAAATACAAAGTCAAGATATAGGAGTAATACAACATATTTGTCACCCTCTTCGTAATTATCACTTTGTCATTAAGTTCTGAGATGACAGCAGGTACAAAGGAAGATCACATAAGCCTTCCACAGTTTTGCATACATATTGCTAGTGGTAAAGTAAAGACGGTAGGCCAAAAGTAGGTTAAATGATTCAGACAGTAACTCACCACAAGGAGAAATGGCATCTCCAAAACTAATATCAAAGTTATATTCTTGCAGTCTCTTCATAAGTTCCTTGTTCAAAACTGCATCCCTCACAGAGCTTTGGAGAAGTATCAGAATATTTATTTTTTCTCATTTTTGAATCATACGTCCACATTTTACTCTTTGGTAATTCATATACCCACATCTTGAACTTTTCATGACAAGCAAATCAAATTCATTCTTAGTAAATGATGTAGGATACACTTCAAATTTCAGAACAGATGGTGTGGTGCAATCCGCAAGGATGAAACAGTCATCTCATGACCCCTCTGAGCAAGTTCAGACAGTATTGTCTTTAAATTGATTTAACGATTATTCCAATCGCCACATTAGCACCTTGCCACAGGTCCCACAGCTGAGATAAAAATACAGCACCGTTTCTTAGACATTCTGGTAAAATGAATCCTTTTTTATAAACCTCTCTTAACTTCTGATGCGGCTGTCATTCACACACAGGAATGAATGAATGAAGTAGTTAAAATATAACTGGTACGAACTAACAGTAGAGGTTTCGGTAAGCAAATAAATAAGGAAAAGGGTAGATGATCTTGTATTTGTATGTGCCTCTAATTAATCCCAGTATCACTGGAAATACTGTTATCGCTGGGCTAGAAAGAAACTACCTTGCATATAGGGAATCTTCAGATAAGAAAGCAGCATTGTGTTAGAGCAAATCTATTCTGATTTGAGCATTTCCAAACCAGCTTTCTGAATTTCCTCTTCCATATTTTACACGTTATATTTAGCTCTATTTCATTTCTTTGCCTTTGTTTTTCTGACTGTAGATACTACTACTACTTTTTTTTCTTTTTATCCATACTTGGGTGCCCTTTGAGTCCCACTTAAATTACTTTCATTCATTTGAAAATGCTACCTCCCAATTATGATATTTTCCTTTTC
The DNA here is from genome assembly GCF_046562875.1 of Panthera onca. Classification (NCBI taxonomy): domain Eukaryota; kingdom Metazoa; phylum Chordata; class Mammalia; order Carnivora; family Felidae; genus Panthera; species Panthera onca. The sequence goes on along the minus strand of NC_138342.1, from coordinate 55,922,859 downwards.
TGAACATTTGCAAAATTCTTATGTTAGTTTTACTTCCTCAACACTTTGACAAAGTATTTATCCTCTAGGTATCTTCTGAACTTTGTTTTGCAGTCTACCTTTGTAATCCATGTAAATAGTATTTTAAAAATCTTATCAGGAAGTCTCTTCAAATTACAAGTAGAAAGAGGAAGACTCATGTCATGGAATAGGTTTGTTTTCTTGCTATCAATAATCTGTTGACTTGAAATGAGAGGAGATTCTCTCTTAAAAAGGATTTGGACAGAAGATTCTAAGCAAAGCATTGTCCACAGAGTTGCAACATCCTTTAATATGGCAATGCCCTTTGGTGGATGTTTGATGTGTTACCCAGATTCTCCTTTTGGGAATATAGAAGTTATTCCTCCGCTGATGAGAAGAATGACAGCTCTCGTCTATCAGCTTCCTTTAAGAGCTGCTTCTGCTGAACAGAACTATGTAGTCTAAAGTGATGTCTTTTTCCTGGGGCAGCCCATATCCAATGCCTGCCTCTTCATTTCAATTTGGGGAAACTCTTAAAGGTGATCTTACTTTCAGATTGGGTTGGTTGAGACCTAGGCTGAAGCTTCATTGCAGTAATCTCCCCACCCCTTATCTGCAAGGATATGTTCCAAGACCCTAAGTGGATGCCTGAAACCACAGATAGTACCAAACCCTGTATATGCTATGTTTCCATATCCATACATACCTAAGCTAAAGTTTTAATTTATAAATTAGGCAACAGTAACTAAATAACAGATAGAAAAATTAAAACAATATACTGTAATAAAAGTTCTGTGAGTGTGGTCTTTTTCTCAAAATATTTTACTGTACTGTGCTCACCCTTCTTCTTGCGATAACATGAGATGATAAAATGCCTATGTGATGAGATGAAGTGAAGTGAATGATGTAAGCATGGCGATATAGCACTAGACTACCTTTGATTTTCTGATGATATGTCAGAAGAATCATCTGCCTCTGAACTGCAGTTGACCAGGGGTAACTGAAACCACAGAAAACAAAACTGTGGATAAGGGGAGGGATACTGTAAGTCTCTTTTTTTTCTTTTATCTTTCCATCTTTTTAAATTTTTTTAAAGTGTTTATTTTTGAGAGAGAGAGCACGAAAAGTAGAGGGGCAGAGAGAGAGAGGAAGACACAGAATCCAAAGCAGGATCCAGGCTCTGAGTTGTCAGTACCGAGACCATTGCAGGTCTCAAACTCACAAACTGTGAGATCATGACCTGAGCCAAAGTCAGATGCTTAACCAACTGAGCCACCCAGGTGCCCTGTCTCTGTTTTTTCCACTGTTCAATCTTGCTTCAAATCCTTCATTTTCACAGACTTTGCTTCCAAGATCACTCCTTAATAATCTCCCTGCAAGCTTATCTTCAGCTTGATAATGGAATCAAGAATGGAATCAGAGTAGACACTGAGATTGGATTTTGGAGCTGGCTCATTCACCGCCAGTTGTAACGAGGAAGATATTACTCAAACTCAAAAAACTGGAGGACATAGCCAATATCTCCTAGTGGGAACTGGGAAATTATATAGAGAACTATATGCTGAGGGACTGGATTTAGGAAAGTGGAATATAAGCTTGCAGAAGGAAGCATAGTTTTATTTTGGAGCACTCTCTCTCAGGACATAGAATTCAATACCTTTGTTCACACTTCAGGAAGCGGTGGTAAGGAATGGCCCACACAAAGTGAAACTGACATGCTGGAAGTGCCATGGGAAACAGTGGAAGAAGGAATCAAAGGGCTTGGAGAAGTTCATATATTAAGATAGAGATGCTACATAAATCTGGAAAATCTGCCAGTGATTGTGTACTGACTGAAGTTATAAGGAATGCTCAGTGTGGTGTCCTCTGATGGCCAGGTCTGTTTGTAGTTACAAAACAGCTCAAAAACAAGTTGATAGCACTCAATTGTTAGAAGCCAAGTGGTCACAATGATCACAATGAGCAATAAGGTCAGAGTGGCAACCAGGCAGTCCTAACCCATGTAAAGCTATGGATATGGTTATATACAGCAGGCAGAGCTAAGGGTAAAATATATAGGCAGCCAAAAAGGCTTTGCACATTCTATACGTGCAGAATCTCTGGCAAGCCTAGGAGAATAACAGCACAGCCAGATGATGCCATCTGGACTGAAGGATTACGTGCATTTGAAAAAAAGAAATCCTGGCATGTTTCAGGACCCTGTTAGAACCCTTGACCATGAGATGCCATGTTAATGCCCACCAGAGAAAATCCATCATGGAAAGGTGCTAAACACTAAAGTAGGCAAAATCACTCAGCCAGTCTCTATAAACAGCCATCCCAGTGCTGGCCCCAATAACAAATTAACGAAGTGACCATCGTAGCAGACAGTAAGGCCATGTTTAGGCCTGCATGTATGGACTTCTATTTACCAAAGCTGATCTAACTACTATTTAAACTGAGTGTCAAGAATATCAAATCTGCTAGCTATAGAGTCGAACACTGTATCCCTGATATGGAATAGTTGAGGGTGCCAGTTTCCCAAATTGGATCTTTTCCACTCTGGCTATTTTCCCTGACAGCAGTAGCCACGTATACTGAGAATTACTTTATCTTTCTTATCTGCATGGGCTCTGTGGAAAGGTCACATGCCATTAACTTGGAATTTTAGCATTTAAAACAGTTGATAAGGCTGAGAGATATAAATTGGTATTAAAATCAAGATAGTTTAAGGTCATGTGTGAAAACTGACTTTTGCGTGTCAAAACAAAGCCTTTTCTCAGTATCTTAATTTTCAGTAGAAAATAGTGTGGGCTATTTTGAATTTGCAAATTACATAGTGGCTATAGTCAGAAAACTGGAGAGACCTTAAGATTCACTTCATTAGTTTACCTTCTTTTAGTTATCATCTTCCTGTGATGCCTAATATTCAATGTCTGAAAATAATTGTTATATATAATTTTCGCATTTTCTATTTATTTACAGTAGAGGTCTAGTCTGCCCACAGTAACACCATAAGGACCAGAAATGGAAGTCCAAACCTATTTTTAAGCAGTGCAAACAACTAGGAATAGTCTTGAGTAGACAAATTAAAGCAGAAACTGAAGAAGCTTTGTGGCAAGGGAATATTCTTTTTTTAAAAATATTTTTAATGTATATTTATTTTGCAGAGAGAGAGACAGAGCAAGTGGGGAAGGGGCAGAGAGAGCGGGAGACACAGAATCTGAAGCCCACTCCAGGCTCTGAGCTGTCATGAACCATGAACTGACTACATGAACCATCAACTCACGAACCATGAAATCCTGACCTGAGCCGAAGTCGGATGTTCAACCTACTGAGCCACCCAGGCACCCCAGGAATATTCTTAATATAGATGTTTGGTGACTTACTGAACTGAGAGAGTGCACACCTTCTTATTTTTCCAGACTGCCTAAGATTAAGAAAACAAAATAAGCACCCTTTTCCCCTAATAAAGAACAAAATAGTTTACACTCATGCCAGGATGCACCTATTAACATTGCACAAATAATACTGATAACAGATAAGTTCACTGGCTGTAGATCAGTGGTTTTTTAGCAATTCTGTGGTGAATAACAGATATAATCAAAATAATGTCTGATTTAGGGAATTTAAAAAAAATGAACCAAAGCATAAAGTTAGAAAATAAAATATGTGATTTGAAATGCCTCACTTTATTATTTGAGTAATGATTTCTTCACATTTTTAGCCCCAGTTTCAGAAAAAAGTGCTATGGTATGTTAGCTGGGGGCTGGTGAATTAGATACATGGTCATTTCCTCTAGAGCTCTCCAGATTATTTGAGGAAAAGAAAGAACACTGTGTGTGTGTGTGTGTGTGTGTGTGCGCGCACACGCGTGTGTGTGGTTGAAAAAGCTAATTACAGTGTTTTATTTTTCTATTTTATGCTTATTTGGTTGTCTCCTTGTTTAAGGAAACTCATGTCAGATGTCTTCAAGTGTAAGTATATTTTTCATTAAATATGCTGGTTCCTTTGAGTTGGGAGTTTATATTCTTAAACGGGATAAATACTTTTCCATATATTTCTCATTCAAAACTATTTTTTAAAGCATGGAATTAGAATTCCACTGAATGCCTAATTACTTTAAGAAAGATAAGAAATGGGAAAGGACGTTTGGTTAAGAAATAATGACAAATTTGTAATTAGAAGATATTCTTAAGGACAATCATTGGAAAGATCTTTAATGATCTGAATTGCAAAGAAAATACTAAGTAACTGTAACCCTAAGGGTTTTGTTATAGTTTAAGTTGGAGTGAGATAATTTTTACTGATAAGTTTAATTAGGAAATATACCAAACTTATATGTACCAGTTTAAAAATGTTATTTTTTCCCTGAAATCACCTCATACTTTTTATATGAACTTAAAAAAATCCTGTTGTAAACTTTCCTGGCAGGAACATATCATTAGAGTTTTATTTTGAAATGGATTTAGGCTGTGAGATTAAGACTATTTTGTTATTATAGATCTTAGATCATGAACTTCTTGATCAACTGAGATATTTACACATCTCCCCTCATAGAAAACTCATCATGAAATAATTTTTGTGAGGAATTGTTAAATCTTTGTGAATTAGTTTCTAATTTTTCCCAATATCTTTATAATTTTTTATTTTGTCATTTATTAGAGACTTATATTACTTAAAACACAGAGAAGGAGTTATTTTTAATATCACCTCTGCTGAAAGACTCAGTGTTTATATGTTACAGAGATGAGATGAAAGAAAGAGCTTTGAGAAAACATAGAAAGAATGAGAAAAGAGAACCTAAATTTTGTTTACGGGGAAAATAGCTTTATATACAACTTATTCATAAAAACACTTTCAATAACACAATATAGCCTACAATTTTGAAAGAATAATTATTCAAAGACTTTAACTTCATTAGATGAATTGCATTTGAGAACTTTCACTATTGAAGGATATGTATAGAGGGAGAAGATCTAAGTAAAATATCTTTAAAGCCATGAGGAAAAATTACTGTAAGTTGTGAAAGAAACAACTTTCCTAAATAGCTCCATATACCATAATAAAATTTTAAATCTAATGTAAATTTCTTTTTGAGGTGATTTATTTTTGAAACACAAAATTCTGGCCATTCCCTTTGAAGGAATTTCCCTGCATAAGGAGGGATTCTAACGATGGATGTAGCACTATTGATCTCTCCAAACCTGATCAAAGCTGGACTCTAAGATTCAAATCTAGAATTTCTGTTTTCAGTGAGTGATGAAGCTGTAGGAAGTAAATCACATTTAATTAAAATATGGTGAGCATTTGCCAACAAATATTCTTTAAACTAGTTTGAGCACTTACACTTCAATAATCAAAGTACGTTTAGCACTTGAAATGATTTTTATTTATTTTTAATTTTTTTTCAGTGCTCAAAGGCCAAACTCACACTTCCCCCAACTCTGTGAATGGCTACTTGGACATACATCTGAGATTGGCAGTAAAAGTAAGCTCTGTTAGAAAGGGATCATGCACAGAAAATTAGCCAAGGTCTATGGGCAAGGGAGAAACCACAAACTTGAACTGTAGTGTCTCTTTAGAAAAACAAAAGCAAAGTTTCAAGCAACTGGCCTGATGAGCTTTAAGATCTGGAAAACACATACGAAGCTTAAGGTTTCTGCCACAAAAGGGGGCAAGAAGCATGAAACAAGTGTATCCATACAACACTGAGAAAGCCCCAGATATAAGCAAAACCAATGTAATGTATCTCTCAGTTGTTAGCAGTTGTAAAAATTGGAGGAGGTGACCAATAACCTCAAATGCAAAACTCCAAGGAACATCAAAAATCAAGGAAACATGACATCACCAAAAGGTCACAAAACTGTCCAGTAACTATCACAAAGACTCAAAATTCTGCAACTTACCCAATCAAGAATTCAAAATAGCCATTTTAAGGAAACTTTATTGGCTCCAAAAAAAACATAAATAATTCAATAAAATCAGAAAAATGATACATGAAGAAAATAAAACATTTAACAAAAAGATGGAAATAACAAAGAATCAAATAGAAACTGTAGATCTGGAGAATACAGTGGATGAAATAAAAAATATATATTTATTTAATAGAGACCATCAACAGCAGAATCGACCAAACAGAAGATAGAATTAGTGAGTTAGAAGATAGGAATTTGGACATAAGCCAATCAGAGGAGAATTAAAAAAAAAAATAAAATAAAATACAGTGGAAAAAGTCTATAGAACATCAGTAAAAAGAAAACTTATCTACATATAAATGAATCATTGGAATTCCAGAAAGAGAAGAGTGGGAGAAGGAGGCAGAAAGTTCATTTAAAGAAATACTAGCTGAGACCTGCTCAAACCAGAGAGAGACTTGGATATTCAACTTAACAAAACTAATAGATCACCCATAACTACAATTCAAAATAATCTTCTCAAAGACATATTATAATGAAGCTGTCAAAAATCAAAGACAAAGAGAGAATCCTGAAAGCAAGGGAAAAGAAGATTGTAATCTATAAAGGAACCTCCATTAGGCTATCAGCAAATTTTTTTCAGCAAAACCCTTACAGGCCAGGAGGAAGTGAAAGGATATATTGAAAGTGGTAGAAGAAAAAACTGCCAGTCAAGAATCCCCTATCGGGCAAAGTTATCCTTCAGAAATGAAGAAGAAATAAAGACTTTACCAGACAAATAAAAGCTGAGGGAGTTCATTATTCCATATTTGCATTGTAAGAAATGCTGAGAGGAGTTCTTTAGCTGAAATGAAAGAAGTTCTTTAAAATAAAAATTACTACACATCCACATTACAAGAAACAGTGAAAAGGAGTACTTTAGCTGAAATTAAATGAAAAAGTCCTTTACCCGACATGTTTTCAATGAAAACATATGAAAATATACAACACAGTAGTCAAATAGTAAATATACATATAAAGGTTAAAGGAAAAGATAATTAAAAATAAATATGACAACTATAATTTGTTAATGAATACACAATATAAAAAGAGGTAAATTGTGACATCAAAATAAAAGGGGTGAGTAAAGGGAAGAACTTTTTATGCAATTGACTTTAAGTTGTTATCAGTTTAAATAAATTGTTTTTATCTATGTTTTATGTAAGCCTAATAGTAACAACAAGGCAGAAACCTATAGTAGATTCACAAAAGATAAAGAGAAGTGAATCAGAGCACACAACCATGGAAAATCACCTATCCACAAAGGTAGGCAGAAAGAAAATAAAAGGAGGACGACAATAAAACTACAGAACAGCCAGAAAGCAATTAATAAGATGGCATTACCAAATCATTACAAATCAATGATTATAATAAATATAAATGGATTGTTCTCCAATCAAAACACACAGGGTGGCCTGATGGATTTAAAAAAAAAAAAGACCCAGCTAACTACACGGTGCCTAAAAGCTTCTTACTTCCACTTTAAGGATACACATGGGTTCAAAGTGAAGGGATGGAAAAAGATATTCCATGCAAGTAGAAACCAAAATAATAATAATAACAATAATAATAAATAAAAATTTAAAAAGAGAGGGGGGGACAACTACACTTATATTAGACAAAATACACTTTAAGCCAAAACTGATAACAAGAGGCAAAGAAGGTCATTATATAATGATAAACGGGTGAGCTCATCAAGAAGATATAACCGTTCTATACACATATGCACGAGAGAGAGAGAGAGAGAGAGAGAGAGAGAGAGAGAGATGGAACGCTAGCAGAGGAGGCCAGAGACAGAGGGAGACACAGAATCTGAAGCAGGCTCCAGGCTCTGAGCTGTCAGCAGAGCCCCATGCGGGGGTCGAACCCACTAAGGGCAAGATCATGACCTGAGCTGAAGTTGATGCTTAATCGACTGAGCTACTCTGGTGCCCCTAGGGCATTTTTTAAAATTACAAGTTGTTATGTACTATATGCTAGGTCATTTCTAAAATAACACTGTGATATAAGTAGTGTAGGTTTCTTGGAAGGAGTTTAGATCAGGCATGAGCCTGGCATGTAGTTCAAAAACAATGAGAAAGCTGATCTTATAATTTTAGAAAAACACTAAGATTGCAGAGGGAGAAGAGTGTTTGTTTCTTTTTCCTAGGTTAGATATAATTCTGCCCACTTATTTTTTAACCAAGTGTATATCTGTACACTCTTACCCCAGCTGAGAATGTTCGAGTTGTTAACCTTATTTTTTAGAAGAAATTGGATTGATTGGCTTGATCACATTCTGGATGGGCAAGTGAGGAAACATTAAATTCAGGAACCTATGTCCCAACATTTTTGTTGCCATTTCCCACCTGAAACTAGAAAAAGGACTAGCGATTTTGGACTGGCTTTTGGTTTTTCTCCTCTACTCCACAGAGTTTTAGTGGACTCATCATGGCCTATGAATCTCTCTCAGGAGAAAAAATAAGTATGCTATTCCCAAATTTTACACTGCATTTGGTTTGGCAAAAGAGGGAATATGAGCAAAGGCAGGAGTTAGAGGTCATTTTAATCTAGAGTCAGAGCTTGTAAACTCAACACTTTGCCAATTCTACACTGGTTAACAGGTAGTGGGAGTAACATGACTCCCTCTGAAACTTCTTGCAGGTTTCACACTTTATCTAGAAACTGCCCCACCCCCTTCAATGGGAATAAAGCCTGCCTGATGGATGAATTTAGAAATTCTTTTGCTCCTAGCCATACTGCCCGAATTTTATCCTTAATTTATAACATATAACTTCCTGAAAGCAATCCAAAGCAAGATTTGCAGAATTTAAGCAAATGAATAAAAAGATATCTGGTTACACGTGCATTTTGAAATATTACCTCCTTTTGTAGAAAGCAATGTATAGTATGATAGAGTTTAAAGTTTATCTAACTTTCCATAAGATCTGGGCAAGGGCCACTGATTATGTTTGTGTTTTCTTCTGTGAGATTTTTGATTACTGATCTCAATGAAAGCATTGCAATACCATCTTCCCCAGAGCTCTGGGCAAATTCTTCCATTTCCTATAAAGAAAGAATTTCCTCATCTACGAAAGAAAGTCAACATGGGGTTTTTTTAAAAAAAGAAATGGGAACATATACTTGGAATTAAAGTGTTAATACAAACTCTTATATCTAGGAGTCCTTGGAAAGGAGACAGGAACTAGAATGAGGCATGCTAATCAGCATAAAGGATCCCCAGGACAGAGTGGGTAGCTTCCCTTAGTCAAAGAATCATGATTTGATAATCTGACAATCACTTTAAAAGTAAAAAAATAATGGGGCGCCTGGGTGGCTTGGTCGGTTAAGCGTCTGACTTCGGCTCAGGTCATGATCTCACCGTCCGTGAGTTCGAGCCCCGCGTCGGGCTCTGTGCTGACGGCTCAGAGCCTGGAGCCTGTTTCGGATTCTGTGTCTCCCTCTCTCTCTGCCCCTCCCCTGTTCATGCTCTGTCTCTCTCTGTCTCAAAAATAAATAAACGTTAAAAGTAAAAAAATAAGTGTCTGCATTTCATGGTATCATATGGATTGCTGGTATATGTGAAGGGAGTTCAACTGAGCGGATGAAAGGACCGTCTCTGGGAAAAATAATTGACAGGAATTAAAGTGAGAGATTAAGATTTCAGTCTCTTTAGCTGCGTTTAGAGCCAGAATCAGAACAATGGCAGAACTGAAGTGGGATTGAGAAGCAAAGAACCCAGGGAGAAAATAAAAGTGAGATTAGAAGGCACGTAGTGATTCAGTGTAAATTGTGGAACTTACATTTTTCCGTTCCATAGGCAGCAGACACATTTTAGTCTCAACTATAACAGTTTAAAATATCATAAATATAGAGGTGCCTGGGTGGCTCAGTCAGTTAAGCCTCTGACTTCAGCTCAGGTCGTGATCTTATGCTTCCTGAGTTCAAGCCCAGCATCAGGCTCTGTACTGACAGCTCAGAGCCTGGAGTCTGCTTTTTTTTTTTTTTTTTTTAATTTTTTTTTTTTTTTAACGTTTATTTATTTTTGAGACAGAGAGAGACAAAGCATGAACGGGGGAGGGTCAGAGAGAGGGAGACACAGAATCTGAAACAGGCTCCAGGCTCCGAGCTGTCAGCACAGAGCCCGACGCGGGGCTCGAACTCACGGACCGCGAGATCAGGACCTGAGCCGAAGTCGGCCGCCCAACCGACTGAGCCACCCAGGCAGCCCTGGAGTCTGCTTTGAATTTTGTGTCTGCCTCTCTTTCTGCCCTTCCCCTGCTTGTGCTCTCTCTCTCTCTCTCTCACTCTCTCTCAAAAAGAAGCATTAATTTTTTTAAAAAATAAAATACCACAAATACAAAAAAGAAATTCACAAAGACTATTCCCTTTAATGTAGGGAGTATGGTAGATCTGAGCCTGCAGGTGAATCATTACTTTTGGTAAAATATGTAGAATATAACAGAAACAAATCCCTCATTGAAAAAAGCCAAACAAGTTTAAAAATCAAAACATACAATATGAATGAATTTTTATTCACAACATGTAGAACATTCTTTGTGTTAACATATGTGCTCATGTACAAAACAATTACATCTACCTATTAGCATTTTCAATTAAATTATGATCTACGTTTTAATTGACTAGAAAAGCCAGAAGTCATTAAACTCCTGAAAAAATGTGTTCTTATTAAAACTTAAACTGGAAAAAATATAATGCTTCAATGGTTTTATTTAGCCTTTGTATACCTAAAATTATTATCAGAGTTTATATATTTAATATTATGCTTTATAGATTATTTAAATAGACAAATATTTCTTTTTAAGAAAAGCTTTCATCTCCACAAGGTAGAATATATTCCTTTAATTGTTTAGTTGTTTTGAATAAACTCGGGAATTGCTAACAAGGTATGCAAATCTTTACTGTAACTCCTTTATGTCATTTTATAACAAAAAAGAGAAGGAATATCTTTAAACTATGATTTTAAAGACTATTATAGGAAAGCACATTATCTAATTGCCAGATAAAATAATTCAGCACTATGATACATTGCTTTGATAGATCTTAAACCAAGCAGCATTAGGGTTTACATTTTCAAACTTTATTCTTCAAAGCATCATAATTATTTTCAAACCTCATCAAATTGAGGAAATATGTTGTTTCTTTATATTTCTTTATTGTTAATTTAATGCCTAAGAATTGTTTGCCTTGCTGTTATTTAGGCCACTATTCCTGTAAAACACAGATAATCCTCCAAATGATTTATATTGTTCTAAGATGCAGCTATAATTTTAGGTCTATTAAAATTGGATTATAAATATCAAGCTGTGGTAAATCATTTACTGAGCTTGTTTAATACATAATTCCAGTTGGATTAAATAATTCTTCAACCTCAAGGGTAAATAACTGGCAGATGTACTGGAAGATAGTTTTTTTAGAAAAGAAAGGGAGAGAGAATCCTTACTTCTACTGAAATTCAATGTATATCCTTATGCTTACTGCAGATTTCTGGCGAATGCTAGTTATCAAGAAGCCTAAGTATTAGTTCTTGGTATAGTGGTCACAGTACAGTTTTTGAGAGGACCAGGAGAAGTGCTGGGGTAAGGGAAAGGATGAAATGGGAAAACCCACTGCATTTCTGTTAGATGGAGAAATCATCCCCACAGCAGACAGAATTCTGAGAAATGCATATCCCCCCCCCTCAAATTATCTGCAGTGCAGTTAAAGAGTTATAGTTTTGTCTCTTCTTTCCAAACATAGATATTATAAGTAAAATTGGTGGGAAGAGTAAAGGGCAGGTATTAAATTATAATTGTTTGGTTTTGTTCCACCATACCATCTATAATTCTAAGTAATCGAAATCAACTAGTTCTCTAAAGTCACAAAGTATTATGGTACAAATCTGGTACTATTATTATTAATTTTTAAATCAAGGGCAATCTTCAAATCAAAGACAAAAGATAGTGTTTTGTACTCCAAGGGGAACAAAGATCGATGTGTCATATGAGATGAAATTAATGGTTTTAAAACATGATTCACAGCAGAGTAGAAACTTTGAATCTCCTAATATTTCTATTAGAAGGGAACCTCTGCTTTTTTTCTACTTTGTCTAGTTTAGAGAATATGCAATAATTATAACATACTGGATGCAAAATGATGTTAAGTATTTAGAAAAGGTTTAATATGATTGGTACTGAAAATAGAATTTATTATTGCATTCCTGAGTTCTCAAACACCATCCTAATTTGTTGAGCTAAAACAAGTGAATAAAGTACTAGGATTTTAGTAGTAGGAACCTCCATGTGTTTATCTTCTCTTTTTAAAGAATAAGGTATTATACATCTTAACTCTAAATCATGTGGTGAACTCCTTGGGTGATTCTTTGATCTTTGACTTCATAAGCTGAGGAATGGAAAAGAACTGGGAAAACTAGGAAAGGAATCTGTTCAAATCACTGGCTGGTTAATTCAGATGGGCCCTGTTTTCTATCTAAACTATTAAACTATTCTCTCTTGTTCTTCTTCCCTGTCTTACCAAATTTCCAGCAACAAAACAGGCAACATTTTGTGACCAGGAATATAGTAGTAGCCACACAGGCCAGCAGGAACCCAATCACATCCAACGAGTGGTACTGGACCCAGGTGAGGTCATGGGAGGTTGGCCGAAGGTGTTTGGCTCCTTTGTGGCGCATGACAAATTCAATCCAGAAGACTGCTCGATCCAAGGGCTTTGTAGGCTGATCATGGTGAATTCTTGATAACCTCATAGCATTCTCTTTATAGCTAAAGATTGGATACATAGATAGCAATTTGAAAAAATTCATTAAGAACATGAGATACCTAAAATTATGTTTCTATCAGTAAAAGGATATTACATAATTATATAAGAAATTGTCATAAATGATATCGAGTACAGAATGCCTATGACAATTTATTTCCTCTTGAGAGATTTCTAGATACGTTGGCCCTATCAGCAGAATTGTTTGTAGTTTAAGTAATAATTGGAAGTAAGGGAGAAAAGACTTGCTAATTGGAAATACCATTAAAAAGTTTAGAAATAGGAATGTAGAGGGACACCTGGTTGGCTCAGTGGGTTAAGCCTCTGGCTCCTGGTTTTGGCTCAGGTCATGATCTCACGGTTTGTGAGTTCAACCCTGAATGGGGCTCCTTGCTGACAGTGTGGAGCCTGCTTGGATTCTCTCTCCCTCCCTCTCTCTGCCCCTCCCCTATTCATGTGCACTCACGAGCTCTCTCTCACTCTCTCAAAATAAATGAAAGTTAAAAAAAAATATATATATATATATATATAGAATATGTAGGCTGAGAATACAGACTTTTGATCTCATTTGCTAAGCAAGGTATTAGGAACGAGCTAGTGATAGGAAGCAGTATTGAGGGGCAGGCCAGTGATAAAGGGCCCCCTCTCCCCCTGCCTGAGTTTGAGCTAGAGTGTGAGTGGGATGATGCAAGCAAAATGAATCTGTGTTCCTTTTCTTCTTGGGATGTTATTTTCAGTTTGTTGTTGTTGTTGTTGTCGTTGTTGTTGTTCTGATGTGTTGCTAAAATTTGTTAAGTGGACTCTAGTTCTTTTCTGGAGCTGTTTTCTTTCCTGGAGGGCTCTATAAGGTTGACCTTTGCCAGGCAACAGAGAGGCTAGGGTCTTCATCTTGCTGTTTGGATCTCTCAATTGTATTGTATCTTCTTTCTCTTGTTTTAAGTTAGTATATACCAATATAGGGTTTAAAAAAATTTTTTTAATGTTTATTTATTTTTGAGAGAGACAGACAGAATGCGAATGTGGGAAGGGCAGAGAGAGAGGGAGCCACAGAATCTGAAGCAGGCTCCAGGCTCTGAGCTGTCAGCACAGAGCTGGACACATGGCTCAAACTCACAAACTGTGAGATCATGACCTGCGCTAAAGTCAAGACGCTTAACTTACTGAGCTACCCAGGCACCCCAATATAGAATTTTTTTAATCAAAAAGTAGCATGATCCAATTTTTATAAAATTATTTCTTTTTCTTCCCTATTTATAGATTAGCAGAAGGAAATATCTGAAGTAATATTTCTCTACTGCTAACTAGTTATATCTGCATCAGGAAAGTTATTTTTTATTTTTATTTCTCTATTTTTTGTTACATTGCCTAATTCTTTATACTGGTAATATTTGCAATTTTTAAGAAATAAACAATAAAATTGTTAGTAAAAAATAAAGATCTGCGTCTCTTCAACAATAACTTATTTTCTTTAAATAAACAATATTTCTTTGAGGTTGTAATCTATTACCTATTAACGGTAGGTGAATCAAAAGGCCTACATAAAATTTGAGAAGTATAAAACAATTGAATTTGATATTACCTAAAAGTGTCAGCTTAGGGCACCTGAGTGACTCAGTCATTAAGCATCTGACTTCGGCTTAGGTCATGATCTCACGGTGAGTTTGAGTCCCACATCCGGTGAGCTCCAGCCCCACTTTCAGTGAACATGAGCCCTGTTTCAGGTGAGCCCTGCTTCTCTCTCTCTCTCTCTCTGTCTCTCTCTCACCCCCTCCTTTCTCTCCCTCTTTCCTTCCTGCCCTGCCCCCTGCTCACTTGCACCCTCTCTCTCCATCTCAAAAAAGTGTCAGTTTAAAAATTGAATGAAACAATTTACTCCTTTTAAAACACCAGATGCTTCTCAGAAAAGAATATATTCTATACTTACGAAGGGTTGTTAATAACTGCCTTCAAAGCGTTAAGTAGATCCGAACTTGTCATTGTATGTAAGTCTACTTTAAGAGCTGCCCCTTTGGCTTTCATACGAGCAATATTATCATACTGATCACCAAACATGGGAATTCCCACCATAGGGACCCCATGGTAAATAGCTTCATAGATCCCATTGGTTCCACAGTGAGTGATAAAAGCTCTGGTCTTGGGATGACCTAAGAGGAAAAAACATATCATTATTCAAAGTTGTGAGAGTTTCAGAAACAGAAAATCGTGACGCCTATAAACCATTGATTCAATTAGGTAACATATACTTAAATTCAAGTTAGTTAACATGCCATGTAGTATTGGTTTCAGGAGTAGAATCCAGTGATTCATCACTTTCATATAAAACCCAGTGCTCATCCCACAAGCATCCTCCTTAATGCCCATCACTCATTTAGCCCCCTCCCTCCCTCCCTCCAGCAACCCTCAGTTTGTTCCATTTTTTTATGGTTATTTATTTTTGAGAGAGAGAGAGAGAGAGAGAGAAAGAGAGAGAGCATGAGCTGGGGAGGGACAGAGAGAGAGGGAAACACAGGATCCGAAGAAGGCTCCAGGCTCCAAGCTGTCAGCACAGACCCCTACATGGGGCTTGAACTCACGAAGTGTGAGAACATGACCTGAGCCAAAGTCGGATGCTTAACTGACTGAGCCACCCAGGCACCCGTTCTATGTCTTTAAAAGTCTCTTATGATTTAGGCAGCATCTTCTACACAATTCTGTGCCATGAGACTATATATAAATTCCTATAAGATCTAAAGAAAGCAGCAATTCGTTATTCCAGGCTAAGCAGCAATTACTTACTCTAGCAAGTCATTTCACAAACCTCTAAGAAGGTCTATGTGGACTTTAAATGATGGAGAGTAGTTGCCAGTTGGACAAATTGGGGTGAGGAATTAATAAAAAAAAAGGATGGAGTGATTTAAAAAATGAAATTCTTGTATGGATAAGGGAAGGAGTGGTGGGAGGTACAGGGTTTCAGTGGGAGAATGTTGGCATAACAGTCTAGGAAGATAAATTAGGGAAAGTTCATGAAGCACTCTGTTTAATAAAATGGGATTTTACATTTGATTTTATAGTAGTATAGAGACATTTATAATATTAGAGATGGTGAATAGGATTCTCACTTTTTTTTTTTTCAAACAGAAGAGGAAAGAAGAGAGGTGGGAGTAAGTGGATATAGACAACCAGGAGGCTGCTGCAGTATTTTATGCAAGAGTTAATGAGAGCCTGATCTAAATGAGTGTCGACTCTGACTCTGAGGAGTCATAAATGGGAGAATTCTATTTTGATTGTAATTTAGAGCTCGGGAAAGATTTGCTCCTTGACCAAACTCTAGCCAAATTTCTTTGAACTCTCTTCTCAACTAGGCTCTGATTTTGGAGCTTCTGAATTTCTCTCTGCATTGCCCAATTTTAGCAAGAATCCTACTAAATCAGTTTAGCTAGACTCCCCCAGTTTGGTATCTGATCACCCATATTTATATCTGATTGGTTTCCTCATCCTTCACCTTCCCCAGGTGGTGTCTGATGACCCTGGTCTGTTTTCGGCAAGAATCTGCTTAGGTTGGTGTAGCCAGAATCCCTCCCTTGCCCTGATGTTTCCTCTTAGTATTCTTCTACCCAGTGACCCCCACTCTGCTCCTTGGCTATAAGATCCCCACTTTTTCTTATTGTATTCAGAGTTGAGTCCAGTCTCTCTGCTTCACTGCAAAAGTCCATGAACTAGTATCTGTATTCATCATAATGGTCTTGAATAAAGTGTGCCTCACACTTTTTAACAAGTATCATGAAGAATTTTTTCTTTAACAAGCTCCAGAAGAAATGCTAAGAAGAAATTAAAAATTTTTTTGCTTGTTTTTAACACAAATTTGTTGGATTGATCCATTACTAAATTATCATTCAGAGGATCCCTCATTCAGCTCTGTTTAGTTTTGCTTCTCTTTGGTCTTACCAAGAAGATCATTCTGGGGAATCCATTCATATAGCCGGGTATTGGGTCCTAATGTGTCTGGTTTCTTTCCTGTGTATCTCCACAGAACCTGTCAAAATAAATACCTTTAATCTAGTAGAAGATTTTCAGAAGCACATCCTTTCAAAATGAGACACTTACTCAGAATTAGCCTAGTTCAATGCCTCCCTGTAACAAATGAACAAAATAAGGCCTTAAATGATTAAGTAATGAATGTTTAAAGCACTGAAACGGCAACTATGTTTTCAAATGCTTGCAATAATCCTAATAGACTGCCATCATCAGGGCCATTCTCAGTAGGTGAAGAAACAAAACCAGACAATCTGTATATGGAATAACTACATATTGGTGTTATTAGGCCTTTGTGGGAATTTTTGGTAATTTTTTTAAACAACGTTTAAAATTTTTTTAAACAACGTTTAAAGGGAATTTTTTTAAACAACGTTTCCAGAGGCAAAGGAGAAGGATGTTACATTCCCTTTAGGAATTTGTAAGTGTTTTGAACTTTTGTTATAAACTTGACAGTGACATAGAAGCAAGTATTGTTGGGGTGCCTGGGTGGCTTAGTTGGTTAACCGTCTGACTTCAGCTCAGGTCATGATCTCATGGTTCGTGAGACTGAGCCCCACGTTGGGCTCTGTGCTGACAGCTTGGAGCCTGGGACCTTCTTCAGATCCTGTGCTTCCCCCTCTCTCTCTGCCCCTCCTCCGCTTGTGCTCTCTCTCTCTCAAAAATAAATAAATAAAACATTTTTTAAAAAAGAAGCAATGTCTTTTTTATTGTGGTCGAATATATGTAATGATATTTAGCATTTTAATGTATTATAAGTATACAATCCAGTGGCATTAAATACATTCACAATATTGTAGAACCATTACTACTATTTTTAACTCAAATGTGTCTGTCCATCATCTCCAACATGAACTCTGTATCATTAAACAATTAACTCCCTATTCCTCTGACTTGGCAGACTTTGGTTACCTTTATTCTACTTTCTGTCTCTATGAATTTGACTGCTCTAGGTACCTCATCTAAGTGTAATCATACAGTATTTGTCTTTTTCTGACTGCCTTATTTCACTTAGCATTATGTCCTCAAGGTTCATTCATGTTATATCATATCAGAATTTCCTTCCTTTTTAAGGCTGAATAATATTCCATTGTGTGTATATACCACATTTTGTTTATCCATTTATTTGGTGGTTGTGAATAATGCTACTATGACCATTGGTGTACAAATATCTTGTTGAGTCCCTGATTTCATTTGTTTGGGGTTTTTTTGGATATGTAGGTAGGATTGTAAACACTGGGTCATATGAGAGTTTTATGTTTAATTCTTTGAAAAACAAAACTGTTTTTCATAGCTACTACATCATTTTGCACTCCTACCAACAATGTGCAAGGGTTCCAATTTCTCCACATTCTCACTAACACTTGTTATTTCCCAATTTTTAAATAATAGCTATACTAATGGATTTGAAGTGTTACATCTTTTGTGCTTTTGATTGCAATTTCCTTAATGATTAATGATGTTGAGCACCTTTTCATGTACTTATTGGCCATTGTATATATTCTTTGGAGAAATATCTATTCAAGTCCTTTCCCATTTTTGAATTGGGTTTTTGTTGTTGAGTTTTACGTGTCCTTTATGTATTGTGGACATTAATCCCTTATCAGATACATGATTTACAAAGCTTTTCTCCAAATCTGTATGCTGTGTTACTTTCTTGGTAGTATCTTTTGATGCACAAAAGTTCTTAATTTGATGAAGTCCATTTTTTTCTTTTGTTGCCTATGCCTCTGGTGTCATATCTGTGAAATCAAAGCCAAATCCAATGTGATGAAGTTTTCCTCCAATATTGTCTTCTATAAGTTTCATAGTTTTTCTTCTAAAGTTTAGGTTTCTGATCCATTTTGAGTTAGTTTTTGTATACGGTGTAAGATAGGGTTTTAACTTCATTCTTTGGCATGTAGATATCAGGATTTTACCAGCACTTTTTCAGAGACTCTCCTTTCTCTACTGGTCTTGTACCTTTGTTGAAAATCAACTGATCATATATGTGAGGGTTAACTTTTATTCTGTCTTTCATGCCACTGGTTTATATGTCTCTTCTGCCAGTTCCACATTGTTTAATTTACTGTGGTTTTATAGTAAATTTCAAATTTCAGAGTTGAAAAATGGGAGTCCTCTAACTTTATCCTTTTTCATAGATTGTTTTGTCAATTTATGGCTCTTGCAGTTCCATATGAAGTTGAGGATTGGATTTTCATTTGTACAAAAAAGTCTGTTAGAATTTTGATAGGCATTGCATTAAATCTGTACATTGCTTTAGATCATGTTGACAACTTAACCATGTTAAGTTTTTCTATCCATGCACATGGTATGACTTTACTTGTTTAGATATTCTCTGGTTTCTTGAAGAAATGATGTTTTGTTGTTTTCAACATACAAATATTTCACCTCCTTGGTTAGATTTATTCCTAAGTATTTGATTTGTTTGGTTGCTCTTGGGAATGGAATTGTTTTCTTAATTTTATGCTCAGATTGTTCAAATATGTGTGTATAAACACAGCTGATTTTTGTGTATTGATTCCACAATTTTGTTGAGTTTGATTATTAGCTCTATTAGCTCTTTGTGGATTCTTGGGGATTTTCTATGTATAGGATGATGTCATCTGCAAATAAACATTATTTTACTCTTTTGTTCCAATTTGGATGCTTTTTCATTTCTTTTTCTAGTGTAATATGCCCAGACCATAACTTCTGGTACAATGCTAAATAGCAGCAATGAGATTAGGCATCCTTGTATTGTTCTTGATTTTAGGGAGAAAACTTTTAGTTTCTGCCATTAAGTGTGATGTTAGCTATGGGTTTTCCGAGTTTACTCGTTATCACATATTGAGGAATTTACCCTCTATTCCTAGATTTCTGAGATTTTTTTTATCATGAAAGAATGTTGGATTTTATCAAATTCCATTTTTGGGTAAGTTAAAATAATCATGTGGTGTTTTTTTTTTTCCTTCATAAGTATTAATGGATGTATTGCACTGATTAATTAACTTCGGCTGAACTACTCTGGCATTCCTGGGATAAATCCCATTTATGGTGAAACACCTTTCAATATTATAGTGGATATCATTTTTTTAAATAATTAATTTTTTTCTAGTGGATTTTATTTGCAAATATTTTATTGAGTATTTTTACATCTATATTTACAAGGGATCTTGGTCTGTAATTTTATTTTCTTTTACTGTCTTTATCTGGCTTTTGTATAAGGGCAGATTTGGCCTCAGAATCATTTAGGAAGTGATCCCTCCTCTTCAATTTTTTTGAAGAATTTGAAAAGCATTAGTTTATTTAATTATTTCTTAACTGTTTGGTAGTATTTACCAGTAAAGCTATATGTCCAGGACCTTTTGTCATTGAGAGGTTTTTGATTACCAACTGAATGTTTTGAGTTGGTATAGGTTTGTTGAAATATTTGTTTCTTTTTTAAAGTAAATTGTGTTTTTCAAGGAATTTATCCATTTCTTTTAGGTTGTCTAATTAGTTGATATACAATTGTTCCTAATAAGCTCTTATAATCCTTTTTATCTCTGTAAAGTCAGTAATCTGCCCAGGTTCATTTCTGATATTAATTATTTGCATCTTCTTTTTCTTTTTTTAATTCCTCTTTGCCAGCCTGGCTAGAAGTTTCAGAAATTTGTTGATATTTTCAAAGAACCAACTTTTGGTTTCATTGATTTTCTTTATTATTTTTCTATTGTCTTATTTCTGCTCTAATGTTATTTCATTCCTTCTGGTAACTTTGGGTTTAGTTAGCTTTCTTTTTAGGTGTTCTTTTTAGGTGGTTCTTTAAGGTGTAAAATTAGGTGTTGACTTTAGATCTTGCCTCTTTTTCAATGTAGACATTTATAGCTATAAACTTTCCTCTGAGCACTGCTTTCATTGCATCTCATATATTTTGGTGTATTGTCTTCATTCATTTTCAAAGTATTTGTAATTACTCTTGTGATTTATTTTTTGGCTTATAAGTTGTAAAGTACAATAGCATACGTTAACTCTGCTCCTTCATAGCTACATCCCCCACTCTCTGTTCCTGATGACACAAGATACACATTTATACATTATGTTTATAAAAATAGATTAGATTAATAATGGCTATTTATGCATTTTTAAAAAATCTTTGAGAAGGTTTTAAAAAGTAGAATACAATAAAATTTTTGAGAAGATTTTAAAAAGAGGAATACAATGGCACAAAAACAGACACTCAGATCAATGGAACAGAATACAGAACCCAGAACTGGACCCACAAACGTATGGCCAACTAATCTTTGACAAAGCAGGAAAGAATATCCAATGGAATAAAGAGAGTCTCTTCAGCAAATGGTGCTGGGAAAACTGGACAGTGACATGCAAAAAAATGAACTTGGACTGCTTTCTTACACCATACAGAAATATAAACTCAAAATGGATGAAAGACCTAAATGTGACAGGAAGCCATCAAAATCCTCAAGAAGAAAGCAGGCAAAAACCTCTTTGACCTTGGCCGCAACTTCTTACTCAACACATCATCTCCCGAGGCAAGGGAAACAAAAGCAAAAATGAACTATTGGTACCTCATCAAAATAAAAATCTTATGCACAGGGAAGGAAACAATCATCAAAACTAAAAGGCAACCGACCAGAATCAGAGAAGATATTTGCAAACGACATATCAGATGAAGGGTTAGTATCCAAAATCTATAAAGAACTGATCAAACTCAACACCCAAAAAACAAATAATCCAGTGAAGAAATGGGCAAAAGACATGAATAGACACTTCTCCAAAGAAGACATCCAGATGGCCAACAGACACATGAACAAATGCTCCACATCACTCATCATCAGGGAAATACAAATCAAAACCACAATGAGATACCACCTCACACCAGTCAGAATGGCTAACATTAATAACTCAGGCAACAACAGATGTTGGCAAGGATGCGGAGAAACAGGATCTCTTTTGCATTGTTGGTAGGAATGCAAACTGGTGCAGCCACTCTGGAAAAAAGTGTGGAGGTTCCTCAAAAAACTAAAAATAGAACTATCTTATGACTCAGCAATTGCACTACTAGGCATTTATCCAAGGGATACAGGTGTGCTGTTTCAAAGGGACATATGCACCCCAATGTTCACAGCAGCACTATCAACAATAGCCAAAGTATGCAAAGAGCCCAAATGTCCATCAATGGATGAATGGATAAAGAAGAGGTGGTATATATATATATATATATATATATATATATATATATATATATATACAATGGAGTATTATTTGGCAATCAAAAAGAATGAAATATTGCCATCTGCAACTATGTGGGTGGAACTAGAGGGTACTGTGCTAAGCGAATTTAGTTGGTCAGAGAAAGACAAAAATCATATGACTTCACTCATATGAGGACTTTAAGAGACAAAACAGATGAACATAAGGGAAGGGAAGCAAAAATAATATAAAAACAGGGAGGGGGACAAAACATAAGAGATTCTTAAATATGGAGATCAAACAAAGGGTTACTGGAGGGATTGTGGGAGGGGTTTTGGGCTAAATGGGTAAGGGACTTTGAGGAATCTACTCCTGAAATCATTGTTGCACTATATGCTGACTAACTTGGATGTAAATTTAAAAAATGAATTAAATTTAAGAAAATAAATAAGAAAAAAAGTAAAAAGTCGAATACAATTAAAACTACAATAATACTAGCTTTTGTAATTGCCTTAGTTTTTACCTTTGCTGCACATCTTTATTTTTTCATGATTTTGTGTTACTGTCTAGTAGCCTTTCATTTCCACCATAAAGACCTTTCATTCTTGCAGGGGAGGTCTAGTGGTAATGATCTCCCTTGCTTTTGTTTATTTGTTAATGTTTTAATTTCTGACCTCATATATGAAAGAAACGTGCCTGAAATGAAATTCTCAGTTGGCAATTTTTTCTTTCAGCACTTTGAATATATCAACCCATTACCTTTTGGCCTCAAGGTTTCTGTTGAGAAATCGTCTAGTCACCTTTTGTGTGTTGAGTTGCTTCCCAAGATTCTCTCATTGTCTTTGTCTTTCAACAACTTGATTATGTATCTTAGTGTGGATCCCTTTGAGTTTATTCTACTTTAAATTCATTAAGCTTCTGGATTTTTAGATTTGTGTCTTTCATTGAATTTGGGACCTTTTAAGCCATTATTTCCTCAAATTATTTTTGCCCATTACTCTCAGGGACTCTCAGAGTGTGTTTGTTCTTCCACTTTATACTATCCCATAAGTCCTTTAGGCTTTGTTCACTTTTCTTTGTTTTTCTTTTTGTCCTTCTGTCTTGATAATTTCAATTATTCTTTCTTCAAGTTTATTGATTCTTCTGCTGGCTCATATCCGATTTTGAATCCCTGAAGTGAATTTTTTATTTCAGTTATTGTAATTTTTAGCTGCAGAATTTCTTTTTGGTCATTCTTATGATATCCTTCTCTTTACTGATATTCTTATTTTGTTCCTACATCATTTTCTTCTCTTTATCAGGGTCTTCCTTTAACTATTTGAGCATCTTTAGGGCAATTGTTTTCTTTATCTAGTACTTCCAACAGCTAGGCTTCTTCAGGAATGGTTTCTCTCAGGGTGCCTGAGTGGCTCAGTTGGTTAAACATCTGATTGGGCTCAGGTCATGATCTCATGGTTCATAGGTTTGAGCTCTGTGTTGGGCTCCACACTGCTGGTGTGGAGACTGCTTAGGATTCTCTCTCTCTCTCTCTCTCTCTCTCTCTCTCTCTCTCTCTCAAAATAAGTAAATAAACTTTAAAAAAAGGAACGATTTCTCTCAATATATTTTGGTCCTTTTGATAGGCCATAGTTTTACATACCTTTGTATGCCTTGTCACTTTTTTTGTTGTTGAGAACTGGACAAACGATTTTTGTAATCAATATAATAACTCTGGAAATCAGATTTTTTTAGGCAATTTTTTTTTAATTTTAGAGAGAGAGCATACAGGCAGGGTATTGGGCAGAGGGGGAGAGAGGGAGAGGAAGAGAGAGAGAGAGAGAATGAATCTTAAACAGCCTCCATGTTCAGCATGGAGCACAATGCAGGGCTTGATTCCATGACCTTGGAACACGACCTGACCTGAAATCAAGAGTGGGACGCTCAACCAACTGAACCACCCAGTGCCCCTGGAAATAGGATTCTCTCTTTCCTTAGGGTTTGAGGCTTATTTGTTTATTTTCATTATTGAAAAGTGTCTCTTTGCTAGGAATCAGACTGAGGTGAATGCTTTAGATCTTCTATATCTAAAGCATTTTTTTTGAACCTGTATCTTTCCCTTGACATAGATATTGCTTTCTAAATTCCATTGTAGGTCAGGTTGTTTTGAATGGCCTCATTCCTTAATGTCTGGCTCACAGGCAGAGAAAAGAGGGAAAAAGAAAAACAAACAAACAAACAACAGTGCTGCTTCAACTAATGGGTGTTGAAATAATTATGACCAACTTTTGTTTCTACATATCAGTGGATGGAAGGCAATAGTTAGCAATCAGAATGCAGAATCATAATATTTAGAGGATAAGATCCTTTTTGTCCATCTTGGCTCCATCAAATCACACAGTAATACAGGCAGGTTAGCTGCCATGAGGCTGGGTGATACAGGATCTGAAGCTCCTGCAATGCCAAAATTAACTACAATTGACCAAAATTAATTACAATTGATCAGCCAATATTTCACCGCAAATTGCAAGTGCTCAGATAGACTGCAGAGTTCTAATACAGTTACTTCAGAGTTTTTGCTAGTATAATTGCTGTTTAGGTGCTTCCTTGGTGCTTCCTACTTTACCTTGATGTCACCTCTAAACATACTTCAATACAATTAAAAATTTAATACTTTTATGAAGATTTTTAAAAATTAAATATTTAAATGGGTACTGCTTCCACAAACAATTTTCCAAAGGAATTTAGTTATGAATTTAAGCACTGTCATGATTGTTTGGAACTTAAAAATACATGTAATTGTCTATTTTGACTAAAGCTAGAAAACAAAAAAATATCCCTGGTAGTTTAAGAACATTATTAAGTTATAACCTAGAATGTTATTAACTTAAAAATCAGATTTTGCTAGGAACATCATAGAGTGAACTGCACAAATTTTTTATTGTATTACTAAAATTTTTAACTGTTTAAGAGAATCCTTATTTAGGAGTATTCTAGGAAGCGAAGCTGTCAGTTCCAGGCTAAACCAGGACCTGGTTCAAAACCATCAATTAAAAGTCCCAATTATATATAGTCCCAATTATGTCCCAATTATGAATTAAGTTCATATTTTTAAAATATCTTTTCCTTTACGATCATATTCGTTATAACTGGCATGTGTGCCTCAGACTTAAAAATAAACAAGAACAACAAAATAAGATTAGATTACATAGAAGCCTTAAATCCTAGACATAGAGCCAACAGATTGCTTCAGATTAGTGAATGATTTATTTTATCCTATTAGTAAAAATAAAAATACTACAATATGTGTTCCTGATAGTAATGCCAAGTTTAAAGCAAGATAATAATCAAATGTTTTTAGTGGCCCTCTCTAGCATTTAATACTTTTTCCTCAGAGTTCAGTTAAATTGATATTAACAATACTAATAGCTTTTCTTAACATTCGTTAAGTAGATTTTTAAGGAGAACTTCATGGATTTTAAAATGGCTGCCCCTCAAAAAAAGATAAGATTATCCGACCTTCTGTGGAATCTGGGCAAGGGCTGATGCAATTAGATTAGACTTTTCTTCTGTGAGGTTTTTGATCATTGAACCCAGAGTAAATACCACAACTCCATCCTTTCCAGAGCTTTGGACAAACTCTTCTAACTCCTGTAAAGAAAACAGTCTTTGTAATAATGAAAATTTAGAGCTTACAAGAACAAGAAAGCCATATAACTTTAGCACTGTGTTTGAATTATTGAACAGTTCTGTCTTTCCATGTTAACCATTTTGGAGTATGAAATATGATCACTGGTTATCAGGCAAATAAAAATAATTTAGTTTGGAGGTTCCCTTCCAATGTGTTCTAAACACTTTTGAGGTATGTTTGTGTGTGCCTGTGTTTACAAATTATTGACTATGTGTTATCTCCTGCCATGTGCTGAGGTCTTTGGATGCATTATTTAACTTAGATATATGGTGAACTTAAGAGATACGTATACATTTCCACACGGGAGAGCTGTTTCAGAGAGGTTAAGTAATTTGTGCAACGCTACACAGCAGTAGCCGGCAGAACCAAATTTCTCAGTGAAGCTTGTTGACTGTACAGCCAGTGACCATACTTCGTGCTCTCTACTGCCTCTAACATCCTCTCCATAATGCCCCAAATGTGGCATTTGATTACTGCTTTAAGTTAAATTCTTCTGGTACTTCACTTTATATTTAGCCTTGGATGCTAAGAAGATTATCATGAACTTTTATGTTCATTCACAGCCAGAATAATGATATGCTAATGGATACTTACTTTTTTTCTGTTTCTAAATTTAAATTTTCTTTTGGTTACATTTGTGCTTTATATAAGCTTCCAGTACCACATTTAGAAATCAGGTAGCCATACAACTTATCAGATAAGTAACACAGAAATACCTATAATATAATACCTATAAGTGACAATAATATTATGGAAATATATGGCTTTGCATTAAAGATAAAAATGGCATATTTAATCCTGTTGAAGTCAAAAGCAATCTTTTTATCCCATTTTTTTTTCTCAGTTTTTTTATTTTATTTTATTTTTTAATATATGAAATTTACTGTCAAATTGGTTTCCATACAACACCCAGTGCTCATCCCAAAAGGTGCCCTCCTCAATACCCATCACCCACCCTGCCCTCCCTCCCACCCCCCATCAACCCTCAGTTTGTTCTCAGTTTTTAACAGTCTCTAATGCTTTGGCTCTCTCCCACTCTAACCTCTTTTTTTTTTTTTTTTTTTTTTTTTTTTTTCCCTTCCCCTCCCCCATGGGTTTCTGTTATGTTTCTCAGGATCCACATAAGAGTGAAACCATATGGTATCTGTCTTTCTCTGTATGGCTTATTTCACTTAGCATCACACTCTCCAGTTCCATCCATGTTGCTACAAAAGGCCATATTTCATTTTTTCTCATTGCCACGTAGTATTCCATTGTGTATATAAACCACAATTTCTTTATCCATTCATCAGTTGATGGACATTTAGGCTCTTTCCATAATTTGGCTATTGTTGAGAGTGCCGCTATAAACATTGGGGTACAGGTGCCCCTATGCATCAGTACTCCTGTATCCCTTGGATAAATTCCTAGCAGTGCTATTGCTGGGTCATAGGGTAGGTCTATTTTTAATTTTCTGAGGAACCTCCACACTGCTTTCCAGAGCGGCTGCACCAATTTGCATTCCCACCAACAGTGCAAGAGGGTTCCTGTTTCTCCACATCCTCTCCAGCATCTATAGTCTCCTGATTTCTTCATTTTGGCCACTCTGACTGGCGTGAGGTGGTATCTGAGTGTGGTTTTGATTTGTATTTCCCTGATAAGGAGCGACGTTGAACATCTTTTCATGTGCCTGTTGGCCATCCGGATGTCTTCTTTAGAGAAGTGTCTATTCATGTTTTCTGCCCATTTCTTCACTGGGTTATTTGTTTTTCGGGTGTGGAGTTTGATGAGCTCTTTATAGATTTTGGATACTAGCCCTTTGTCCGATGTGTCATTTGCAAATATCTTTTCCCATTCTGTTGGTTGCCTTTTAGTTTTGTTGGTTGTTTCCTTTGCTGTGCAGAAGCTTTTTATCTTCATAAGGTCCCAGTAATTCACTTTTGCTTTTAATTCCCTTGCCTTTGGGGATGTGCCGAGTAAGAGATTGCTACGGCTGAGGTCAGAGAGGTCTTTTCCTGCTTTCTCCTCTAAGGTTTTGATGGTTTCCTGTCTCACATTCAGGTCCTTTATCCATTTTGAGTTTATTTTTGTGAATGGTGTGAGAAAGTGGTCTAGTTTCAACCTTCTGCATGTTGCTGTCCAGTTCTCCCAGCACCATTTGTTAAAGAGACTGTCTTTTTTCCATTGGATGTTCTTTCCTGCTTTGTCAAAGATGAGTTGGCCATACGTTTGTGGGTCTAGTTCTGGGGTTTCTATTCTATTCCATTGGTCTATGTGTCTGTTTTTATGCCAATACCATGCTGACTTGATGATGACAGCTTTGTAGTAGAGGCTAAAGTCTGGGATTGTGATGCCTCCTGCTTTGGTCTTCTTCTTCAAAATTACTTTGGCTATTCGGGGCCTTTTGTGGTTCCATATGAATTTTAGGATTGCTTGTTCTAGTTTCGAGAAGAATGCTGGTGCAATTTTGATTGGGATTGCATTGAATGTGTAGATAGCTTTGGGTAGTATTGACATTTTGACAATATTTATTCTTCCAATCCATGAGCAGGGAATGTCTTTCCATTTCTTTATATCTTCTTCAATTACCTGCATAAGCTTTCTATAGTTTTCAGCATACAGATCTTTTACATCTTTGGTTAGATTTATTCCTAGGTATTTTCTGCTTCTTGGTGCAATTGTGAATGGGATCAGTTTCTTCATTTGTCTTTCTGTTGCTTCATTGTTAGTGTATAAGAATGCAACTGATTTCTGCACATTGATTTTGTATCCTGCAACTTTGCTGAATTCATGTATCAGTTCTAGCAGACTTTTGGTGGAGTCTATCGGATTTTCCATGTATAATATCATGTCATCTGCAAAAAGCGAAAGCTTGACTTCATCTTTGCCAATTTTGATGCCTTTGATTTCCTTTTGTTGTCTGATTGCTGATGCTAGAACTTCCAGCACTATATTAAACAGCAGCGGTGACAGTGGGCATCCCTGTCGTGTTCCTGATCTCAGGGAAAAAGCTCTCAGTTTTTCCCCGTTGAGGATGATGTTAGCTGTGGGCTTTTCATAAATGGCCTTTATGATCTTTAAGTATGTTCCTTCTATCCCGACTTTCTCAAGGGTTTTTATTAAGAAAGGGTGCTGGATTTTGTCAAAGGCCTTTTCTGCATCGATTGACAGGATCATATGGTTCTTCTCTTTTTTTTTGTTAATGTGATGTATCACGTTGATCGATTTGCGAATGTTGAACCAGCCCTGCATCCCAGGAATGAATCCCACTTGATCATGGTGAATAATTCTTTTTATATGCTGTTGAATTCGATTTGCTAGTATCTTATTAAGAATTTTTGCATCCATATTCATCAGGGATATTTTTTTATCCCATTTTTAAGTACTAAATAAACTAAGCCAATCAAGTAAGACAAGAAAAAAAAATGTATGATGACTGAAAGGGGAAGGCAGGAAAGAGATTCATTTTAAAGAATTGGATCACATGATTATGGAGGCCGACAGGTCCAAAATCTGCAGGATAGGCTATCAGTCTGGAGACTCAGACAAAAGCCAATACTGTCTTTCAGTTCTGAAGGCTGTCTGCTGTCAGAATTCTCTTTTGCTTCAGAATGGTCAGACTTTTGTTTTATTCAAGCCTGCAGAGGTTCACCAACATAATGGAGAGCAATTTGCTTTACTCAAAATCCACCTATTTAAATGTTAATTTTATCCAAAAATTACCTTGCAGAAACACCCAGAATAATATTTGACAAAATATTTAAGTATTTGGCCCAGGCAAGCTGACACATAAAATTAACTATCACACTGTGATGATAGATGGATTGACTTAATATGTAAACCCAACAGTCTCTTTAATTTTCAATTACAGCAAAATCTTCTTGAGAAATCGGCAAGTATTTTATAATGTATGTAGAAGAATATCTTTCATAAATAATTAATGAATTTGGAAAATAAAAGGAAATACTTGGAAGTACCTCAGATAATAATATGTAATATATAACATGAAATATGTAAAATGATTGCTCTGATCTCCTAGTAGATGATGTGAACAATAGAACAAAAGTGGTAAGACCAGAAAAAGAACTGAGTATATGAAAGCCTGCCATGGGATAAGAGTGATGTCAGAAGTTAGTGAGACAATCAGTGAGAAAAAAAATCACACTGAGTAGATTATTAGGAGTGGTGTAATAATATATAAATTATTGAGACAAAAAAGGGAAGTGAATATTTATCTCCTACATATATTTATATGATATCATAATAATAATTTAAAATCTAAATAAGCCTGTTCAAGCCTTTAACTGACTGGATCACCCACATGATGGAGAGCAATTTGTTTTACTCATAACCCACCTATTTGTTAATTCTTTAATATGCAAGCATTTTCGCAAAATTTCATTCCCTGAATAATTCAGGTGTTTAGTTTTGGTATTAGAATATTGCAGGATTTTCAGTAATATCCCTAATCATAAAAAGCAGATTAAGGACACTAAATGTATGTTACCTACAAATACAAAAGTCAATGTGAATGTACAAAGTAACCCATAATGAGGATGAAAAGTGACGTAATCATGAGGTTTGAGGCTCTAACAGAAAGAAACATGATGACAAAATCTGATAAAACTTGATTCTTTCCACAAATAATAACCACATTTGTGTGCTGTTTTTGAGTTAGTGTTTGTACACTTTTGGAGTGTCCCTGGGGTCCTACTATGCTCTGGTGGGAAGAGATATGGGAAATAAGATTGCATTGGAGAAACATATATTATTGGTGAAATAAATAATTATGTAAATACACACAAACATAGATTATGTAAACACATATGGTATGTTATGGTATCAGTAATAAGGCAATAGGAGGGTTCTGAATAGTACTGAATTATTAAGATATAGCAAATAAGCCTATAAGTAAATCTTACACTATCCTGACAGTTTTTTCTTTGTCTTTAGAATTGAATCTATACAGTGCATGGATATTTTACCAAAAACTATGAAATAACATAAAGAAGGCTCAGAATATTTAAGTGATTACTTATTTTTTAATGTTTGTTTATTTTGAGAGAGCAAGTAGGGGAGGGACGGAGAGAAAGGAAGAAAGAAAATCCCAAGCAGATTCCATAAGATCAGCACAGAGCCCAAAATGGACCTTGATCTCATAAACTGTGAGATCATGACCTGAGATAAAATCAATAGTTGGAGCTTAATAGGCTGAGCCACCCAGAGGCCCCTAAGTGATTACTTTCTGAGCAAAAGCAATAGTTTAGAATAATATAGAATGGATTTCCAATATTATTTAAGTTGTCAAAATATTAATTTATATAATAAAATAAAGTAAAACTTCCTGTTACATGGTTTAAAAATTCCCAAATATTCTCAGTCTCTTCGATGAGTATTCCATATACTTTCTGGTCTTACTGAAAATTGGATTTTGCCCTATAATCCTTTAAGTATACTCTATTCATTCTACCATACTTATATCAGTCAGGGTCCAGATAGACACTTGATCCGTGTTCTCCTCTCTTCTGACTGTATTTCCAACGGTTTCCTTTACTATGCCTTAAAAAAGTATCTTCATCTTTATGTTTTTAATCATAAAAACATATCAATATCAATAACCCATGATTCCTAATGCCAATTGTCAATCTTTTAGGAACAGCCCCCATTCACAGAGGCATCTAGTTCATAGTCTTATGCTCCACCCCAACTTCTGTTTTTACTCTGGGTAACTTAATGTTCACGATAAGCACCCAATATGAAATCATGTTTTTTTTTATCCCTTGACATCCCTAATTTAAGACCATTGCTTATTTAAAAGGCAAAACCATGGAGGCAGTAAAAAAGTGGTGATCCCAGGGATTTAGGGATAGGGATAGATGAATAAGTGGAGAATAGGAGATTTTTAGGGCAGTGAAACTGTTCCGTATGATACTATAAGGGCTGATACATGACATTATACATGTATCAAAACCTATAATATATATAACATAAAGAGTTAACTTTAAATTATGGAAATTGGTTGGTATTGATTGTAACAACTGTGCCCCACTAGTGTGGGATATTTATGGTGGAAGAAGCTGTGTGTAGGAAACAGGCAGGAATTCTCTATATTTGCTGCTAAATTTTGCTGTGAATGTAAATGGCTCTAAAAACAGTGTATTAAAATTAAAAGAAGAAAAACACAAATACTGCCTATCCCCTGAGATTAAGACACTGTATTCAACAGCTGCTTACTTAACATCGCATTGGTACCTCAAATTTAGCATGCCCAAATATGAACACATTATTTTCCCTCACAGCTGCTCCCCTTTAATTCTTCACTTTAGTAAATGCCACTATTCTCTGCTAAATTGGCTGTAAGAAACCAACAAAGACATATACAAAGAAACAACAAGCCAAGGATTCATTCTCGAACTCTCTCCCTTAATCCCCACCTCCAGCCAATCACCAAATCATAATGATTTTTTTTGTAAGTACTTCTTAAATCTCTCTACTTCTACTCAAAAATTACTATCATATTATAGTTTGGATCTCTATAATCTCTTGCAGGAATTATTGCAACTGTATCTCAGCTCATTTCCCTGTGTTAAATCTTGCTTCATTCCAAACAATTCAATAGTCAATGTTTATGAAAAGGTAAGTCAATGTTTATGAAATGTTTTGCTGTTTAAAAATTATACACTGATCTTTCATTGATCTTAAGTTTGAAGAATACTTAGTATTGCCCATTTGTTGTTTTTTTGTTTTTTTGTTTTTAATAAACTATCTCCTGATAACCTTCTCAGTCTAATTTCTCTTCTTTGTTAAAACCAAACAGTTCATCATTGTTGAATTTGCCAGGTTTTTTGGATGGGCCATTATATCTCTATTTGAAATATTCTCAAAGTATTATAATTTCCCCACTATTATCCATTTCTAAGACTAGGTTATGCTAAATAACATGCAGCTACAAAATCTCAGTGGCCTAAGACAACAATTTATTTTTTTCTTATGTTGAATCCTTATCTATTGAGCTGCAGCTGGTTTATCCATTCTTTAATCGGGACTCAGGTTGATATATTATCTAGAACACTACCTGTAGCTACTATCTATAGCCCTTTGACATAACAAAGGAAAAGAGAACTCTGTAGTAACCAGATCTGACAATTAAATAGTGGGCCTAGAAGGGATACATACCACTTTACCTCAGTCTCATTGTGCAGAGTACTCCATGGTTCCACTATACTCAGGGGCTAGGAATCTCATCCTTAGCAAATATGTGACATAGCTGATGAACAACATCACTAGTGGTTGTCATGATAATGTTATAAGATACCTATGGTAGTATAACAGTCTAAGAAAATAATGCCCATTAATTGCTGTGTCTATGTTTTCAGCTTAGGGATTAAACATTATAAATAATAAACTAGAAATAATTCCAGGAGATAAAAAGTTAAACAATCAAAAATAAGCACACTTATTTACCTTCGGTAGGGGCTTTGCAGGCTTGCAGTGCAGTCCTCCAACAAATTCAATGTTAGGTAAATAAGGGTAAGGAAATTCAATATCCCAGTAAGTTCGAATCAACCACATTTCAGCTTTCCCCATAATCTCACATAATGTGGCAGGTTTTCCTGAATAAAAATGAAGGATAATGGAAAACAAACTGGTATATTAAATAGGGAATGTTTGACCATCTAATTTTCTAAGAAAAATCTTTAAAGAACCAATATTGGGCCCATGCAAACCATACAAAATCAATTCACCTTTTCCTGAAGGCACATAATAGTGAGATTTTGAATAACCAAGCAAGGATTTAAGTCTAGAACAAGACCAAAAGCCTACTGCTTTCTCCTGCCAATGGAGTCTGTCTCTTCAGCTAAGCCTGAGCCCTACTTCATGCTCAGAATTGGCAAATACTCTCAGCAAAGGATAAGAAACAAGCAGTGATCCTTGGCTCATTGTAGTAGGGTCTCTGACTCTTCTGGAATTACAATTTATCTCATTCTTGTTGCTCCAAAAGCCTTTTGATTTCTTTAAAAACTGACCTTTGAAATTCATCTGTCTTCTCGTGTTTTCGAGTGTGCTGTAAACACCTAATCACATCCAGCCAGGAATAGAATCTTTTAATACATTTTTGAAAAGTCTTATCTCCTTTGCTATGCAAAATTAAAGTTCCTGTTTCACAAGAGTTTGTCCTCTTTGGTGGCAAAATATTAGCTATTCTGACATATTTAGTTGACTGACAGCAACAAAGGAGTACCTTTCAACTGATGTGGCAACCAATTGAACATTAACAGAATAAAAACTCAAATTAGTGGCTGAATTAAATGATTTTCCTTATTTAGGAGCCAGAGCTTTATTTCTGAATTCTAGTCAATTACTATGGTGTAAGGAAACTTACCCACAGGTTTTGTGTCCTTTTGAAATATATATTCAGTATTGCTGATACGAGGAAATTGTAACTATATAGTTTTCCACCATAAGGCCTTTTAAATATTCTCCTTGATAATTCTAAACATGTTAAAATTTTGATCAGAAAATATGAGGGATTTTGAATTGACCAGGACAATCTATCTGTATAAGCAATCACAAACAAATCTCAGTAATTTATGGGTTTGATTCTGGTAATGGCAATGGTATTGAAAATCCAACTTCATACTCAGTACATACTCCATTTTAGTGACTTCCTGGTGTCAGCCACGGATGTAATCTTCTTCTCTTTGTGTAATGCTTCACTCGCCCCACCTTTTTTATAACAGTTTTGTAATTTATATGCCATACAATACTTCCTTCTAAAATACACAGTTCAGTAGTTTTTAGTATATTCATAAAGTTATGCAGCCATCACCATTATTTAATTTTAGAATATTTTCATTACCCCCTCTAAAAAACCCTGTATCCATTGGCAATCATTCTGTTTCCCCTTCTTCGCAGCCTCTGACAACCACTACTCTACTTTGTCTGTATTGGTCTGTTCCAGAATAATCTCACTCATTTCATATAAATAAATTACAAATGGTCTTTTGTGCTCCCATTTTTCACTTAGCATAATGTTTTCAAGGTTCATCCATGTTGTAGTCTGTATCTGTTCTTCATTACTTTTTATCGCTTAATAAGATTTCTTTATATGGATATGCTTCATTTTCTTTATCCATTTATCAGTTGATGATCATTTAGGTTGTTTTCATTTTGGGCTACTATGAATAATGCTGCTATGAGCATTCATGTATAGGTTTGTGTGGGCATATGTTTTTATTTATTGTGGATACACAGCTAAGAGTAGAACTGCTGGGTCATAATGGTTGATTCATTTCTTCATAACAAGATAATGTCTTTTTGCTGTTGAATCTCCATTCCTGAGATATTAGGACATTAGGATATTTAGGACACTTAATGCTATTTATTGAAATGAAGTCAATATAGTACAAGGGAAGTAAAAATAATTGATTTGGATAAAGAGATTTTTAGAAACCATTGTCTCAAATTTGGAAGTCAAAAGAAACCACAGCATGCTTTTTGATGTCATACTGAGACACTGTTAAACAATAAATGATGGAAGAATTATTTAATTCTTTAGAAGAATGTGCCTATATTTTACTTTTTTATTACTGATTCCCTATTTACTTTTGAGTCCACATATACTTGGGTTAAATGTTAGCTTGCGTATTTCTGTCTGGTAGAAAATATCATCCCCCAAATTATGATTTTATTGCTCTATATGACATTAAGCAGTTTTGTGTCTAACTTTAGTAGTATTACCCTAACATTACTTTTTCCCCCCAGTTGTTTACAAGTAGCTCCTCAAAATATATTTGAACCACACTTGCATTCTTAACTGGTTTCCTCCTCAATGATTGAAAATATATATATACATATATACATATGTATATATATGTGTGTGTGTATGTATATATATGCATACATATATATATTTATGATTCATTTAATGATTGTATAAGAATTATGGGTTGTATTTTTTTTCAAAAATAATTCAAAAAATACTTGGAATACGTTACATAATGAAGATCCTAAATTCTGAATAACCCTAAATAAAAAACTTTATTCTACTAAAGTAATAGAATTTTTAAACTTCTGAGCCAAAGAAATGTTTTTCGTCTACCTATCAAGCCTTCACATTCTTCTTTCTCAGATTACTGATATATTCCCAAAAAGAATATTCTAGGGTGCCAAGAGCTAAGAATCAGAGACAAAGTCATGTTCCATCAATAATGGTTCACCATAAAAGAGGTTCCAAAACTTCATGTTAAGTTTCTGGAACCAGAAATAAACAGACAACTTAGATCCAGCAACAGATCACTCACCGCTTTATTCATGACTCAGAAAATGTCTCCAAGATGAGATGCTGTTACCTTTGCTCAGTTTTGCCTTTTGCTGTTTGGCCCCTGACCATGGGTAAGTGATGGGCATAGCAGTTTCTGTCCACATGTTTTTAGGGCCAAATCTATAAGAAATAAGCACCTGCTTCCATCCACAGAAGGCCCAGAAAAAGTCACAGTGCTGTGTATTAGATCTTATACTGTCCTGAACTAATCACTGGCATATCTTGGGCAGCATACTTCATCAGCAAAGGCAAATGCTGTTTGATATCGATTATATGCAGAGTCTAGAAAAATCAAACTCATGATAAGAGAGATCCGATTCGTGGTTGCCAGAGGCTGAGTGTAGAGTGGACGAATGGGACGAAGGTTGTCAAAAGATGTCCATTTCCAGTTATAAGATAATAAATACTGGGGAATATAGTGTACAACATAATCATTATAGCTAAGAATACTATTTTGTTTATTTGCAAGTTTCTAAGAGAGTAGATCTTAAAAGTTCTCACCATAAGGAAAACAATTGTAAGTATGTGAGGTAATGGGTGCAAACTTATCATGGTAATCATTTCACAGTAATACATCTCTCAAATCATTGCGATGAGTATCTTATAAAATGTTATACCTCAACTGTTATCTCAGTAAAAGTGCAAAAATTCATAACAAGAAAAGAGTTTTGGTTATCACCTATTACTCATGATCTTATTGGAGCAGTCAGTCAATGGAATACGCAGCACACACACATACACACACACACACACACTCACAAAATCACACAAAAACAAAAAACAACCCTCCAAAACAAACCAAAAAGTGAGATCAACTTCTGAAAGAAAAAAAATGACTGTCATTACTTACTGACTTTTTTTTTTAATTTTTTTTAACGTTTATTTATTTTTGAGACAGAGAGAGACAGAGCATGAATGGGGGAGGGTCAGAGAGATAGAGGGAGACACAGAATCCGAAACAGGCTCCAGGCTCTGAGCTGTCAGCACAGAGCCGGACGCAGGGCTCGAACTCACGGACCATGAGATCATGACCCGAGCCAAAGTCGACCGCTTAACCGACTGAGCCACCCAGGCGCCCCACTTACTGACTTTTTATGAATTGTCAGTCCAATCTAAATCTAACTTAAATACTAGTAGAGTTGCTAAGGGATTATATTTAGGTTGCTGAATTCAAGAGTGAAATACAAAAGCACCAACGGATCTCCTTATCTTTATAACTATAAAAAAGAGATATTAATGGTAACTAGACTATAAAAATAATGCTAGAAATAAGTGAGAGTTTTAGCAAAGAATGGTAAAATATTACTGATTGTTATAAAAAATATCTGAATAAAAATTTGTTTTGAAAAACTTTAGATGTTCAAGAGGTCAGTTTTCCCCTGATTGATCTCTGAATTCAGTGTAAACTTAACTCAGTAAACACATAGAATGCTTCATAAACTTTCCATAAAGTTCATTTGAGAGGAAAGATGCAGAAGGCTATCTACAAACATTTTATAATAAACAAACATAGTAGGAATTTATACTCTTAAGGTCCAGAGATATAACTGAAGAATCTTATATGGGAGTTTTTTTCCTGACATTATTGTGTTCTGGCATTGAGAAGAATGAATAGAGAGAAACCTAAAAGCAAAGTGAAACTAATATGTATAATGTGAAAATGTCTCGCATCACAAGGAAGTGTGATTCAACGGTAATAGTTGATAAGTTATTTGGCCATGTTAAAATTTACACTTAAGGTATTAATATTCTAAATCTTTAGGGTTACATAGAAAAACTTCATAGGGAGGGTAAGTGATTATTTTGTTATTGTTAAGATGCCAGTAGTAATGCCAGGGACCAAGTTGTTGAGAAGAGAGATTTTGCTTTTAAAATATATTTTAAAGAGAAAGACAAGGATGTAAGATGTCCAAAATATGCAGACTTGTAAACTGGAAGACTAGGTAAGCATAAAATAATAATGAAGATACTTTCTATTCTTATAGCTTTTTTTTTTTTTTATGTTTATTTTTGAGAGAGAGAATGAGCGCACAAGTTGGGAAGGGGCAGAGGCAGAGGGAGACACAGAATCCGAAGCAGGCTGCACACAGAATCCGAAGCAGGCTCCAGGCTCCTAGCTGTCAGGACAGAGCCCAACATGGGGCTCAAACCCACAAACTGCGAGATCGTGACCTGAGCCAAAGTCGGTGCTCCCTCAACTGACTGAGCCACTCAGGCGCCCCTATTTATATAGCTCTTTGTAATGTAAAACAAGACAAGCCATAACAGCAAAAACTTCCTCACCTTTTGGAAAAAAGAATTATTATTATTATTTTTAATGTTTATTTATTAGAGAGGGAGGGGGGAGGGGCAGAGAGAGACAGAGACAGAACCCAAAGCAGGCTCCAGCCTCTGAGCTGTCAGCACAAAGCCCAATGAGGGGCTTGAACCCACAGGCTGTGGTATCATGACCTGAGCTGAAGTTGGGACACCTTAACCAACTGAGCCACCTAGGCGCCCCTGGAAAAAGAATTATAATGAAACTTCCCATTGAACTAATCTATAGTATGGGAATGTAGAATATAAAGAGGTAAAAGGAATTGCTGAAGTAAGAGAGAA
Source organism: Panthera onca (assembly GCF_046562875.1). Taxonomy (NCBI): domain Eukaryota; kingdom Metazoa; phylum Chordata; class Mammalia; order Carnivora; family Felidae; genus Panthera; species Panthera onca. Next base: position 55,884,413 of record NC_138342.1, on the reverse strand, counting down.
AACAGTGTGCTCAGGGTCAAAGCTCACAATTTGACCTCTAATGCAATTTTTTTTTTTTTTAATTTTTTTTTTTTTCAACGTTTTTTATTTATTTTTGCGACAGAGAGAGACAGAGCATGAACGGGGGAGGGGCAGAGAGAGAGGGAGACACAGAATCTGAAACAGGCTCCAGGCTCCGAGCCATCAGCCCAGAGCCCGACGCGGGGCTCGAACTCACGGACCGCGAGATCGTGACCTGGCTGAAGTCGGACGCTTAACCGACTGCGCCACCCAGGCGCCCCAGACCTCTAATGCAATTTTGAATAGAACAAAAAAAAACAAAACAGTGAGATTTAAAAATCTGGAAACATGGTCTTTTAGGGGAAAAAAAATCACATTTTGCCATTGGGAGAGAACTGCATATGAAACCAGTATATATTTATTTATTTTCTAGTTTTGTGCTCATCACATGCTAAACCCTGCAACCAGCAATAAAACCTAAATTGGATGCAAACAGAAAGCCTGAGAAAAAGCAAGTCGATCAGGAAAAAAAAAAACAAAAAAAAAAACCCAAAAAACCAGACTGTATAAAAGCAAAACTAAACAAGAGAGGAATAGTCCAGAATTATGTCAAATTCAACACACAGTTTTCTAGATATTCCAAAAACATTAGTAGCAGCAACCAGGATTTATGTGTATACATGGAGAATATTCTTCCTATGATAATTTGTAAAAAATCAATCATCCAAAACGAAAAAAAATTTTTTTTGTTTTTTTTTTTTGTTTTTTACTTAAAAAGCTTGGGTCCTCACTTAAAAATATTTTTTTAAGGGACACCTGAGTGGCTCAATCAGTTAAATGTCTGACTTGGTCTCAGATCATGATCTCACAGTTTGTGGGTTCAATCCCTGCATCAAGCTCTGTGCTGACAACTAGCTCAGAGCCTGGAGCCTGTCTTTAGATTCTAACCCCCTCTCTCTGTCCTTCTGCTACTTGCACTCTATCAAAAATAAATAAAACACATACAAAAAAATTTTAAAAATACGTTTTTTAAGATTTTATATCGTCAGGTAAACATTTACATTTTATTTTTTAAGTGTTTATTTTGAGAGAGAAAGCACACAGGTGTGAGTGCATGAGTGGGGGGAGAAGCAAAGAGCAAGGAGAGAGAGAGAGAATCCCAAGCAGGCCTCGGGCTTGATCCCATGATCACAAGATCATGACCTGAGTCACAATCAAGAGTCAGATGTTTAACCAACTCAGCCACCCAGGCACCCTTTTTCTTATGAAGTAAGAATCTTTAATGCATGCAAATATATCTTACCTAAAGCCTTGCTGTAATAGTCATCCCATTCCGGAAATACAAAATATAAAAACATAATATCAGTCACTATGTACAGTAACCAATTCTCTAGTCTCTGTACAAAAGTCATGCGGTCTGTCAGTCCCGATGTGATGCCAGGAACATATGAAGAAGGGATAGGAAGCTGAGCACACAGTCTCTCAATGACATTCCCATAAGAAAATCGAAAAGAGTATATAAATGGAATATTGAGGAGCTCAGCCAACAATTCCCCACAAAAGCTTAAGGGATCAGCTAAACAGATATCAAACTTAGCTGCTTGTAGCCTGCTGAGTAACTCCTTATTTGTGATAGCACTCTCACACATTCTTTTGGCTGTCCTAGAAAACCTGTAGACAAGTTCTGTCAGTTTTCCTTGCATGCTCCACCATGAAAGTTTTGGCACCTCAAAGGAAATATCATAGAGAATACCATTGAACTCTTCCATGAGAGTTTCTTTAGTTACTGGAAGTTGAAGGATCTCCACATTAAAGGGAATCTTGGTATGATCAAACAGATAACTTGGTGAAGGTACCAGGACAGTTACTTCATGCCCACGAAGCTGGAGTTGATCCAGGATAACTTTTAAATTAATCCAGTGACTAAAATCCAAGGGCCACACAAGTATTTTCCCAGTCCTTCCAGAGTCGAAGAAATACAGATGCAGCATGAAAAGAACCCAGAAACCTTTTACAGTCCTCATGATCAACTCTTGCTCTAACTAAACCGAGGCTTAAACCAAGTTCATGAAGTTCACAATCCCACAGATCTCTTTCATGACTTTCTCAATCAATTTATAGTAGGTTGAGCTGAACTTTGGAGTACATAGTTGGTTTTACCAAATGCAGCTGTTTTGTTTTAAAAAAAATCAATACAGTTGGGGCGCCTGGGTGGCTCAGTCGGTTAGGCATCCAACTTTGGCTCAGGTCATGATCTAGTGATTCGTGAATTTGAGCCATGCATCAGGATCTGTGCTGACCCCTCAGAGCCTGGAGCCCACTTCAGATTCTGTGTCTCCCTCTCTCTGCCCCTCCTCCACTCGTGTGAGTGCGTGTTCTCTCTCTCCCTCCCCCTCAAAAATAAACAAACATTAAAAAAATGTTTTTAATCAATACAAACAACGAAATGAGTTAGGTAGAAAATAGAATGAGAGTTTTAAAACTTCTTTTAGAGGATATGAAAACAAAAAGGCTTAAACACAAATTGAGAATAAATTCTAAATGATGTTAAAATCCATCACCATGTGAAGCATATTCAATTAAGGCTGGGTATTTTGGTAACTTTTTCTCTGGTATCTTAAGTTCCTTTGAACAGAATGGTCTGTGTAGTATTTTTCTTACGGACAACTCTGCTAGGAATTCTAGAGGAAAGAGGTTATCACCTACTTCCAGAAGCAGAGTATACGTGCCAGAGGCATTAGGGCAGGGAGAAAATTTAAATCCAAATGTTCTCATGCTGAATTCAGTGCCCTTTCTGCCAAATCACATCTATCTTTAAGAGAAAAAATATTTTTTTTCTTTTGCTATTACTTCATATATGAATTTAAGTTCTGATTCTAGATCAGATTCATATTATGTTGAAAAGAAACAGAATAAAGGCAAGTCATGAAGAAGATACCTTAATAATCTTATTCTTCCTTCCATCACACTCAATTCTATTTTCTTTACTTTCTTGTTCTAACAAACTTTTTATAATGTAAAATTCTATTTTCTTTTTTTTGCTTGGATCCCTACACCTGGAAACCACCACCCCATGTAGAAATGGGTCCAATGATATTTAGGACAATAACTTTATCAATAATCCTTTTGCTTAAAAAGTTGATTTTAGGGGCACCTGGGTGGCTCAGTCGGTTGAGTCTGACCTCAGCTCAGGTCATGATTTCACAGCCCATGGATTCGAGCCCCACATGGGACCCTGTGCTGACAGCTCTGAGCCTGAGGCTGCTTTCGATTCTGTGTCTCCCTCTCTCTCTGCCCCTTCCTTACTTGTGCTCTTTCTCTCCCTCTCAAAAAAATAAAAAATTTTTTCTTAAAAAAAATTGATTTTATACAAGGAATTAGTAAGAAATATATCATAATAACATTATCATTTCCAATATCATAAGAATATCTGACTAATAAAAAACAGGATTGAGCAATTATTCAATTGATCACCGTATCTATAAGTTCTACTCCCAAGTTATATATTGATCTGTTCTTCTCTGTCAGTTGTTATTATCACTTTAAACCTAGCCATTTTCATATCCAACTTGGATTTACTGCAATAGTTTTCTAACATCCCTACTTTCATTTTTACACTCTCATAACCCGCTTTATACAAAGAAACTTTCCTGACTTTCAAAAAGTTTATTTCAGAGAATGTCAGTCTTGGGTAAAATATGTTAACTCTCTTTTTCGTGTATGTTAAAATCTGTATTCTCTGAAATGGACCCATGAATCCTGACTGATATTCTAATCTTATGTTATTCTACTTTATTCCTCCATCCACATCAGCTTTCTTTGAGCTTTTTGATTATTAGCAATTGTTTTCTGAAGTGATATCAGCAAGAATTATGGACTCCATCAGTAAGCCTGCCTACCAGCTTTTGGGGAAATCTCATCTTCACACCTCCCTTCCCCAGCTAGGCCCACAGTTGTCCCCAACACTGCATGTACCTCACTCCTATTACCTTTGATAGCTCAAGGTGCATGACCCCATTGTGGTGAGACTAAGCCTTTGTAGACAGCTTTTGGGCAAGTGAAAAAGGCTGGCCTGAATCTGTGGGATTGGGAGAGTTTACACAAACTTAAACATTTCAGGGCTCTGCCCTAGGGAAAATGAATGGGAAGCTCTCAACACTAGGTCTGTTTTTGTGGGTTAGGATAAGTCATACAATCTGAAGACATCCCCTCAAGAGGGAACAAGAAGTAAGGAGCAGACATCCATAGAAAAGGACTGATAAAGCTAGTGGGACTGACGGGTGAAGGTGTTTATCTCCCCCAGAGCCAGTCAGCAAACCCTGGAGGGAATGATCACTTCTTTAATGTGAAAACTGACACAAGACTTCAAGGAACAAGAAGAGTCAAGGAAATATGACACCACCAAAGAACACAAAGAAATGCAAATCTGTGAATTGCCTGCAAAAAGTACAAATTAGATTGTTCTAAGGAAGCAGAGTAAGCTTAAGAGAACACAGAAAAATCAATGAAATCAGAAAAACAATATATGTACACAATGGGAGTTTCAATACAGATAGAAATCATAAAAAAATGAGCCAAAGATAAAGTTAGAAAAAAATTAAAGAGGATATTTTGCTTATATGAGGACCAAACAAACAGAAATATTGGGTCTGAAGAATATAATGAATGAAATGAAAAAATGAATACAGATCATCAACAGCATACTCTATGAAGCAGAAGAATCTGGGAACTCAAATACAAGTTATTGAGATATTGGAGGAGCCAAGATGGCAGAACAGCATGGAAGTTTTTTGTGTGTCTCGCGTCCATGAAATACAGCCAGACCAACACTAAACCATCCTATACACCTAAAAATCTAATTGGACGATTAACACAACAATCTGCACAACCTGAACCACAGAATTCAGCAGGTATGTGGCACGAAGAGGTGAACTTGGGGGAGAGAGAAGCCAGTGGAGGGCAGGGAGCCACTTTTGCAGGCAGAGAGAGGATGGAGACTTGGGAGGGGGAGGAATACGGGAAAAGTACCCCTCCCCAAAAGCAGCTGGAGAGAAAGTGGAAAATTAGAAACAGCCGCAGGGACTAAACTAAAAAGGGAAAAGGAGAAAGGAGAAAGGAGAGGGTTTAAATTCCATTAAGACTGTAAACAAGGGGAGCGCAAAGTCTGCAACTCCACAGCTCGATACCTGGCGGTGCTCTGGTGAGAAGGGTGAATCGCCAGGAACAGAGTGGGGTCCGGGAGGTTCTCAGGCCACACGGGGAAAATCAGTTCCACTGCTGGAAGGACATTTGGTGGAGACTACTGAAGCCACCGGTCGCAGCAGACCCCAGAAAACAGCCACATTCGCTGGTGCTGGAACAAGGTCGTTAAGGGTGAAGCCTGGTGACAGATATGTGTTGTGATTTTCCATAATCCCTGAAAAGCTGCTGCTACACTATCTTGCAAACTTTTTATGGGGCAGGCAGGCACCTGGCCACAGTCTCGGGGCACGGGCAGCAGCAGGGTCCCACAAGCGTTCCTGGGTGCAGCCAGCTTTTGGCCATTGCTCAGTGAGACCCTCCCAGAGGGGCAGAACAGGTCAAAGCCACAGTCCTTCAGAAGTAAGAGACCAGGGTAAAAAGCCGCATTTGATACAAAACTTGGGAGAGAGGTACTGCCTGGGTGGGGCCTGGTCATGAAGAGTGAAAAAGCAGGGAGCAGATGAAAGCTGAAGGGAGAGGACAAGTGCGCAATTGCTGATCGGGGAGAACATAGATCTGATACTAGAGACTGGGTAGCTGTGTGACATCATTTTCACCTCTCCTGCGCATGCGCATACACACCTACAAGCACCACAACAATCCACCCCCGTGGACTAGCAAGGCCATCTAGTGGAGAACGGAGCCGTTACAATGAGCCCCGCCCAACGGGGCCAACCTCGTTCTTCAAGAACACAAGTCTCACCACCTACTTAGTTTATGGACTATAAAGCGCTACATAGTCTGACTTCTATGGGAAAACGAAGTAATTTCACTCCTATTTCAATCTGTAGGTCCATCTATTCAATTTTCTTTCTTTTTTTCTCTTTACACTATTTTTCTTTTTCTTGAATACAGAAAGAGAAAAATTCATTTTTATTTTCAATTTTTAATATTTTTAATTTCGTTACTATATTTTTTACTTTTGTGTAAATTTTTTCAAACTCTCTTACTTCCATCATTTTATTTTAGTCTTCTTCAGTGTATTCACCTTTTCAAATTTTCAAACGATTTCCTTTTTTTTTTTTCGTTTCTATTCTTTTTCTTGAATGCAGAAAGAGAAAAACTTCATTTCTACGTTCAATTTCTATTAAAAATATTTTCCTTTAATTTTTTTACTATATTTTTTGATTTTATGTAAATTTTTTCAAATTCTATTTTACTTCCATTATTTTATTTTAATCAACTACAGTGCATTTATTCACTTTTTCAAATTTTCAATCATTTCTTTTTCATTTTCCTTTTTCTTGAATACAGAAAGAAAAAATTCATTTTTATTTTTAGTTTTTATTAAAAATATTTTTAATTTTTTTCTACTATATTCTTCACTTTTGTGTAAATTTTTTCAAATTCTATTTTACTCCCATCATCTCATTTTAGTCTACTTCAGTGTATTCACTCTTTCAAAATCTCAAATGATTTCCTTCCCCCCCGCCTTTTTTCTCTGTCTAATCACTATCAACACCCAGAACAAAACACACCTAGGATCTAGCACCATTTATTAGATTTTCTGTGTGTGTGTGAGTGTTTATTTTTTAGCTTTCATATTTTTTAATTTTCATTTTTTCATTTTAATTTTTCTACCTCATTAATTCCTATTCTCCCTTCAAAATGACAAAACGAAGGAAGTCACCCCAAAAGAAAGTGCAGGAAGAAACAACAGCCAGGGATTTAACCAACACAGATACAAGCAAGATGTCTGAACCAGAATTTAGAATTGCGATAATAAGAATACTAGCTAGAGTCAAAAATAGATTAGAATCCCTTTCTACAGAGATAAAAGAAGTAAAAAATAGCCAGAATGAAATTAAAAATGCTGTAACTGAGCCGCAATCATGGACGATGCAGCAGCAGAAAGGATGGATGAGGCAGAACAGAGAATCAGCAATATAGGACAAACTTATAGAGAATAATGAAGCAGAAAAAAAGGGGACGATTAAGACAAAAGAGCACGATTTAAGAATTAGAGAAATCAGTGACTCATTAAAAAGGAACAACATCAGAATCATCAGGGTCCCAAAGGAGGAAGAGGAGAAATAGGGGTAGAAGGGTTATGTGAGCAAATCATAGTGGAAAACTTTCCTAACCTGGGGAAAGACACAGACATCAAAATCCAGGAAACACAGAGGACCCCCATCAGATTCAACAAAAACCAACCATCAACAAGGCATATTATAGTCAATTAAACAAAATATTCAGGCAAGGAGAGAATCATGAAAGCAGCAAGGGAAAAAAAAAAGTCCCTAAACAAGGGAAGACAAATCAGATTTACAGCAGACCTATCCACAAAAACTTGGCAGGCCAGAAAGGAATGGCAGGATATATTCAATGTGCTGAATCAGAAAAATATGTACTCAAGAATTCTTTATCCAGCAAGGCTGTCATTCAAAATAGGAGAGATAAAAAGTTTCCCAAACAAAAATTAAAGGAGTTTGTGACCACTAAACCAGCCCTGCAAGAAATTTTAAGGGAGACTCTCTAAAGGGAGAAAAGATGAAAATATATAGAAAATACATACATACATACATAAATAAATACCAAAAGCAACAAAGATTAGAAAGGACCAGAGAACACCACCAGAAACTCCAACTCTACATGCATCATAATGGCAATAAGTTCATATCTTTCAGTACTCACTCTAAACATCAATGGACTAAATGCTCAACCAAAAGACATAGGGTAATAAAACAGTAAGAAAACAAGATCCATCTATATGCTGTTTACAAGAGACCCACCTTAGACCTAAAGACACCTTCACATTGAAAATAAGGAGATGGAGAACCATCTATCACGCTAATGGTCAACAAAAGAAAGCCGAAGTTAGCCATACTTCTATCAGACAATCTAGACTTTAAAATAAAGACGGTATCAAGAGATGCAGAAGGGCATTATATCATAATCAAGGGCTCTATAACTAAGAAGACCTAACAATTGTAAACATTTATGCACCAAATGTGAGAGCACCCAAAGATATACATCAATTAATCACAAACATAAAGAAACTCATCAGTAGTAATACCATAATAGTAGGAGACTGCAACACCCCACTCACAGCAATGGACAGATCATCTAATCAAAAAGTCAAAAGGAAACAATGACTTTGAATGACACACTGGACCAGATGGACTTAACAGATATATTCAGAATATTTCATCCTAAAGCAGCATAATATACATTCTTCTCCAGTGCACATGGAACGTTCTCCAGAATAGACCATGTACTAGGACATAAATCAGCCCTCAGCAAGCACAAAAAGATCGAGATCATACCATGCATATTTTCAGACCACAACACCCTGAAACTTGAAATCAACAACAAGAAAAAATTTGGAAAGGTAACAAACACTTGGAGACTAAAGAACATCCTTCTAAAGTATGAATGGGCCAACCAAGAAATTAAAGAGGAAATTAAAAAGTATATGGAAGCCAATGAAAATGATAACACCACAACCCAAAACCTCTGGGACGCAGTACAGGCGGTCATAAGAGAAAAGTATACAGCAATCCAGGCCTTCCTAAAGAAGGAAGAAAGATCTCAGATACACAACCTAACCTTACGCCTTAAGGAGCTGCAAAAAGAACAACAAATAAAACCCAAAACCAGCAGAACACATGAAATAATAAAGATTACAGCAGAAATTAATGCTATCAAAACCAAAAAAATAGCAGAAACGATCAATGAAACGAGAAGCTGGTTCTTTGAATTAACAAAATTGGTAAACCACTAGCCAGTTTGATCACAAAGAAAAAGGAAAGGACCCAAATAAATAAAATCAAGAATGAAAAAGGAGAGATCACAACCAACACAGCAGAAATACAAACAATAAGAGAATATTATGAGCAATTATATGTCAATACAATGGGCAATCTGGAAGAAATGGACAAATTCCTAGAAACATATACACTACCAAAACTGAAACAGGAAGAAATAGAAAATTTGAACAGACCCGTAACCAATAAGGAAACTGAATTAGTAATCAAAAATCTGCCAAAAAACAAGAGTCCAGGGCCAGATGGCTTTCCATGGGAATTCTACCAAACATTTAAGGAAGAGTTAACACCTATTTTCTTGAAGCTGTTCTAAAAAATAGAAATGGAAGGAAAAATTCCAAACTCTTGCTATAAGGCCAGCATTACCTTGATTCCAAAAGGAGACAGAAACCCCCACTAAAAAGAACTAGAGATCAATTTCCCTGATGAACATGGATGCAAAAATCCTCAACAAGTTATTAGCCAACCGGATCCAACAATACATTAAAAAAATTATTCACCACGACCAAGTGGGATTTATACCTGGGATGCGGGGCTAGTTCAATATCCACAAAACAATTAACGTGATTCATCACATCAATAAAAGAAAGGACGAGAACCATATGACCCTCTCAATAGATGCAGAGAAAGCATTTGACAAAATACAGCATCCTTTCTTGATAAAAACCCTCAAGAAAGTAGGGACAGAAGGAGCGTACCTCGAGATCATAAAAGCCATATATGAACGACCCAACACTAATATCATCCTCAATGGGGAAAAACTGAGAGCTTTCCCCCTAAGGTTAGGAACAAGACAGTGATGTCCACTCTTGCCACTGTTATTCAACATGGTATTGGAAGTCTTAGCCTCTGCAATCAGACAACACAAAGAAATAAAAGGCATCCAAATCGGCCAAGAGGAGGTCAACCTTTCACTCTTCGCAGATGATATGATACTCTATATGGAAAACCCAAAAGATGCCACCAAAAAACTGCTAGAATTGATTCATGAATTCAGCAACATTGCAGGATATAAAATCAATGCACAGAAATCAGTTGCATTCCTATTCACGAACCATGAAGCAACAGAAAGAGAAATCCAGGAATCAATCCCATTTACAGTTGCACCAAAACCCATAAAATACCTAGGAATAAATCTAACCAAAGGGGTGAAAAATCTATACACTGAAAACTATAGAAAGCTTATGAAAGAAATTGAAGACACACACAAAAAAAGGAAAAAGATTCCACGCTCCTAGATAGGAAGAACAAACATTGTTAAAATGTCGATACTACCCAAAGCAATCTACATATTCAACGCAATCCCTATGAAAGTAACACCAGAATTCTTCACAGAGCTAGAACAAATAATCCTAAAATTTGTATGGAACCAGAAAAGACCCCGAATAGCCCAAGCAATCTTGAAAAAGAAAACCAAAGCAGGAGGCATCACAATCCCAGACTTCAAGCTATACTACAAAGCTGTATTCATCAAGACAGTATGGTACTGGCACAAAAACAGACACTCAGACCAACAAAACAGAATAGAGAACCCAGAAATGGACCCACAAATGTATGGGCAACTAATCTTTGACAAAGAAGGAAAGAATATCCAATGGAATAAAGACAGTCTCTTCAGCAAATGGTGCTGGGAAAACTGGACAGCGACATGCAGAAGAATAAACCTGGACCACTTTCTTACACCATACACAAAAATAAACTCAAAATGGGTCAAAGACCTCAATGTAAGACAGGAAGCCATCAAAATCCTCCAGGAGAAAGCAGGCAAAAACCTCTTTGACCTTGGCCGCAGCAACTTCTTCTTCAACACGTCTCCAGAGGCAAGGGAAACAAAAGCAAAAATGAACTACTGGGACCTCATCAAAATAAAAAGCTTCTGCACAGCAAACAATCAGCAAAACTAAAAGGCAACTGACAGAATGGGAGAAGATATTTGCAAATGACATATCAGATAAAGGGTTAGTATCCAAAATCTATAAAGAACTTATCAACCTCAACACCCAAAAAACAAATAATCCAGTGAAGAAATGGGCAAAAGACATGAATAGCACTTCTCCAAAGAAGACATCCAGATGGCCAACTGACACATGAAAAAATGCTCAACATCACTCATCAGTGAAATACAAACCAAAATCACGATGAGATACCACCTCATACCTGTCAGAATGGCTAACATTAACATCTCAGGCAACAACAGATGTTGGTGAGGATGCTGAGAAAGAGGATCTCTTTTGCACTGCTGATGGGAAGGCAAAGTGGCATAGCCACTCTGGAAAACAGTATGGAGGTTTCTCAAAAAATTATAGAACTGGGGCGCCTGGGTGGCTCAGTCGGTTAAGCGTCCGACTTCAGCTCAGGTCATGATCTCGCAGTCCGCGAGTTCGAGCCCCGCGTCGGGCTCTGGGCTGATGGCTCAGAGCCTGGAGCTTGCTTCCGATTCTGTGTCTCCCTCTCTCTCTGCCCCTCCCCCGTTCATGCTGTGTCTCTCTCTGTCTCAAAAATAAATAAAACGTTAAAAAAAAAAATTAAAAAAAAAAAAATTATAGAACTATCCTATGACCCAGCAATTGCACTACTAGTTATTTATCCAAGGGATACAGGGGTGCTGTTTCGAAGGGGCATATGCACCCCAATGTTCACAGCAGCACTATCAACAATAGCCAAAGTATGCAAAGAGCCCAAATGTCCATCGATGGATGAATGGATAAAGAAGAGTTGGTATATATATATATATACACACACACACATATACATATGTATATACACACACATATATACATATACACATATATACACATATACACATATATACATATATATATATACACATATATACATATATATATACACATACAATGGAGTATTACTCGGCTCAAAATGAATGAAATCTTGCCATTTGCAACTGCATGGATGGAACTGGAGAGTATTATGCTAAGTGAAATTAGTCAGAGAAAGACAAAAATCATATGACTTCACTCATATGAGGACTTTAAGAAACGAAACAGATGAACATAAGGGAGGGGAAAAAATAATATAAAAACAGGGAGGGGGACAAAACAGAAAAGACTCATAAATATGGAGAACAAACAGAGGGTTACTGGAGGGGTTGCGGGAGGGGGGATGGGCTAAATGGCTAAGGGGCACTAAGGAATCTACTCTGAAATCACTGTTGTACTATATGCTAATTTGGATGTAAATTTTAAAAAATAAAATTAGGGGCGCCTGGGTGGCTCAGTGGGTTAAGCGTCCGACTTCGGCTCAGGTCACGATCTCGCGGTCCGTGAGTTGGAGCCCCGCGTCAGGCTCTGTGCTGACAGCTCAGAAGATGGAGCCTGTTTCGGATTCTGTGTCTCCCTCTATCTCTCTGACCCTCCCCCATTCATGCTCTGTCTCTCTCTGTCTCAAAAATAAATGTTAAAAAAAAATTTTTTTTAAATAAAATTAAAAAATATAAAAATACGGTTTTTTGTTGCAAAGTAACTACTATAATTGAGAAATAGTGTGTGAAAAGATTTCCCCCCACTCTAGTAGACATAATTTCAAGGCCCCCTCTATAATGCCTCATTCATGGTATAATACCCAACATTTTTTTCTCAGGCCTTTTTGCTCTTATGGAAATGACAGGTACTTTAAAACATACTGGATGTTAGAGTTTGCTTACAGATTGTTGAGAAACTACATGAATACGAACTATCTCATTAAAAATTCAGATTATGTATAGAACACCGTATCTTAAGTGTTTTCTGTTTCAAGTAGAAGTACTTTCTCTTAGATTTTTCTTTTTACTTCATAACACTTGTCATGGTCTTTCAGGTGGAAATGAGGTATAGTCAGCATTGTTGCAAATGCACCTACATTCCTGTATATATTATGCATTTGTGCATAATTAACCTCATTATAAACTAAAAGCCACATAAATAATGCAAACTGTCCCTGTGATAACTGTGCATATCATAATGTATCTAAGTGCTGGATGTAAATGTGGATAAAAGCATCAGTGAAACTGAAAATATTTTAATGTTTTCTGCTCTGCAACAACAATTTTCAAAGCTTTAATCACTCAGAAATTAAATACCAGAAAGGTATTTAATAATACCAGGCTTCCTTGGAGCCTTCTCTGGTAAGAAGATAAGCTAGTATTTTATAGACCAATTTGGATGCCTTTAACGTAACATAATTTCTAAAAGATCCAGTTTTATAAATCTAGAATAATGGTTAAATAGAAGGCTTTACCAACAGTTTTGTTCAAATGAAAATAAAAGTGCGAACAGTCAAAATCTAAATTAACTGTAATTATTTTCTCCTAAGTGTTGTAACCCTTGTGGGAAACAGCATTTCTGGCAGTATTCCCAAAGGACTTGAATATAAAGCAAACCTAAAGCACAAGCAAAATTGCTTTTATTTACATTGTCCTTGAGTTAAGCACCTATTCTTTATATTTGCATACATATTAATAATTTGTGTTAAGGGAATTAAATTACTTTAAGTGTAATTTTATTCCACTGTATTTTAGCTTGATAAGTAATTTTTATAAGTTGACTACAGTGGCTTAAAAACATGGAATTTAAGTAAAATCTACGCTGAAAATAATACCTGTAAACCACACCAAAAATAACAGAAAATGGGTTAGGTAGTATATTTGGTATACAAGGTAAAGTTTTAACAATATATTCATCATACAGTGTATAATGTTATTACCAAAAATCACTTTAATAATAAAATAATTTTATGTCATTGTTATAATTGCATTCAGAAATTAAAAATGTTTTTAATTGTGTAATTTTTAAACATGTGTTTTGACTATATTAAAATGTAATAAATAGTTTTATTCTAAAAAAAATTGATCTTTGCAATTCTTAGACCATATAATCAGATACATAAACCTATGTCCAATTATACATGATCAAAGAATCCTCTATTCACTTTAATTTTGCAGTTTCACATAAAGCAATATATATACATAGAGTTAGGAAAAAACGTGAACATAAAGATACATTGAACAGAGTCACAAAAATCCCATTATACACTGCAAAAACTACAATACTATCCATGTGGTTGTTTCTTCAAGATCAATCCTAACACCTTTCAAATGTCTATGTTGTCCAAAAAGATTTAAACACAAAAACTCCAAGCGGTTACACAGAATGACAGGATTGATGTAACTTTTTCATCTTTATAATCTCTGTGTTAATACTGTTTATTTCAAATATACAGCTTACAGTCAGAATTTTGTAAGCAACATAGAGGTCAAAGACAAAAATCAAGTGATTATGAAGTTAATCTTGAAAATAACACAGGGAAGATGGGTCCATCTACATCAGGAACTGTGTAGGAGTTTTAATTTCCATATAGAATGCAGTATCTATTAAAGGATAAGTAATACAAATAAGTAATACAAATATTAAAATTTCTTATATTTTTAAAAGTATCTTTAGAATTTTTAAGTACATTTTTAAAAATATATGTTCTTAAAATCCAATAATATTCACAAAAATTACCAGATAATAATAAAAGTCACTCCAGGGACCTCTACTGGTGAAGCTTGACATTTATCCAGTTAGCAAAGAAGAAATGTTTACAGGGTCCAGATTCAAGATCACAAAGCTGAATCTGAAGCTGAGACACAATAAACTGAAAACTGGCACGGCAGATATTCCAAATTTCTCATTTTTTAGCATCCCAAAGATTCTGTACCTTTGGGTACTGCACCATGATACAACTCAGATGAATAATTTTAAAGTGAAGTCTGTGAAATGGGGGTTATATGAAGCCCTGACAAAGATAAGCATGAAGGAGGCCCACCGAATCTTCAGCCCCATTGATCTCCAGAAGTATAATCCAAGTAGACATACGAGCAGGCTAGATTCTTTGTATCAGTAGTAGTAGCCCAGTCATAGTTAGAGGGAGTCATTCTGTTAGGCCATGTGTAAACCTTCATCTCTGCACCCATCACCAATCTGTTGAAAGAGCCATCAGACCAGCTCTAGAGTAACCAGTTATTTGGTGCTTCTCCTATGGTGGATATTTATTTTACCAATGCAAAACATATGGAAATGCAGTTTATTGGGTTTAATTGGCCATCTTTTTGTATGTTTTTTGTCTCTTCAGGTTTATTGTTGTTTGCACGTACTGCACATATTGTCTACTGTGGTGTTTTTTCTACTGACTCTTCTTTGGTGAAGACAAGTTGCAAAGGGTAAACTTAATCTAAAAAATATAGAATTCTGGGGTCATGGATGACAGGGCCCAGAGTGGCAAAAAAACAAAGATTGATTATACGATCAAAAATAAGATCACATAAACTAGCAACAATTAGAAATACTAAGTCAGAGATGAACTTTGGAGCTATGACTGATCAATCATAATGAGGACATGCAGGTTTTGAGAGTCAGAATGGAATGAAATAAAAACTGGGACAAGGGGACACCTGGGTCGCTCAGTTAATTTACTGTCTGACTCTGTTTTGGCTCAGGTCACAATCCCAGGGTTGTGTGATCAAGCACCACATCAGGGAGCTCCACGCACTGAGTGTGGAGCCTGCTTAAGATTCTCATTCTTTCTCTCTCT
Organism: Panthera onca; assembly: GCF_046562875.1. NCBI lineage: Eukaryota > Metazoa > Chordata > Mammalia > Carnivora > Felidae > Panthera > Panthera onca. The sequence goes on along the minus strand of NC_138342.1, from coordinate 55,868,838 downwards.
CTCCCCCACTTGTGCACTCAATCTCTCTCTCTCTTTCTTAAAAAAAAAAAAATGAGGGGCGCCTGGGTGGCTCAGTTGGTTAAGTGGCCGACTTCAGCTCGGGTCATGATCTAACGGTCCGTGAGTTCGAGCCCCGCGTCGGGCTCTGGGCTGATGGCTCAGAGCCTGGAACCTGCTTCTGATTCTGTGTCTCCCTCTCTCTGACCCTCCCCGGTTCATGCTCTGTCTCTCTCTGTCTCAAAAATAAATAAACGTTAAAAAAAAATTTTTTTTTTAAATAAAAAATAAAAAATAAAAAAAAAAATGAGGGCGGCTCGGTCTACTGAGTGTCGGACTTTGGCTCAGGTCATGATCTCATGGCTGAGTTCGAGCCCCACATCAGGCTCACTGCTGTCAGTGCAGAGCCCACTTCAGATCCTCTGTCTCTGTCTTGCTCTGCCCTTCCCCCACTTGTGCTGTCTCTCAGCAATAAATAAAACATTAAAAAAATTATTTAAAAAAAATTTTCTAATTGAGGCAAAGACACTGAAATCAATCCCAGATGCTTCAATAAAATATAGGATAGGTGATCAATGCCAGGAGAACAATTAGAAACAAAAAAGCCTTAGAAGTACAACAGGTAACCATCAGAGCTCTAATGTAGGCGGTCAGCATGTAACACCTCTATTTTAATCAGTTTACTGTAAATTCCTAGAGTCTTTAGGTCTAGGGGGCTCTATCAGTCAAGGTTCAGTCAGGAAAACAGAAAATTCACTAATTCCATCTACAGCTGATCTTGTTCGCTCTTCTATTCATCCATTCAGTTCAGTTTCACTTCATATAATATTAAATTTCATATAATAAATGAATTTCTGATTTCTAGAATTTTGGAATGGTTATTTTATATATCTTTCTCAACTCATTCCATTCTTATATTAACTTACCCTTTCATGTCTAAACACTTTTTTTCTCTGTCTACAATCTTTAGGTGCAAATCATCCTATTTTGTATAGTTGTTATCTCATGTGGTTTTCATGAATTAATCTTCAATAGGTGCTGATCTCTGCAAACACTCACTGCACATGTCCTGGATTGTGAAAGCATCCATTCAGAATGTTTTTTTCTGACCTCCTTTGCTGCAGCTTAACGTGATCACCAATTTCATTATAATTTAACTTTTTTAGCCTGAAGTCACTGCACTCTACAGATAGTGTAAATTTTGATGCCTATTGTTAAGGCACTTACCTTTTTAAAAAAAATTTTTTAATCTTTTTTTTAATGTTTATTTATTTTTGAGACAGAGAGAGACACAGCATGAGCAAGGAAGGGGCAGAGAGAGAGGGAGACACAGAATGTGAAGCAGGCTCCAGGCTCTGAGCTGTTAGCACAGAGCCTGACGCGGGGCTCGAACTCACGAACTGTGAGATCTTGACCTGAGCCGAAGTCGGACGCTTATCCGACTGAGCCACCCAGGCGCCCCAAAAGTTTTTTTTATTCTCCCCCAAAACCACTTTTTTATACTTCCTACAAGCATCTATTCATGGAATTTCCTTTTTTAATAAAAAACCTAACAATCGGTGGATATCCTTTCGTGGTTTCATACTTGGCTGTGTATGTTGTTCTATGTTGTCTTTTCTTCAGGATGTATATGCATGCGATTGAAGCAGAAGTGGAAAAGCATGGAGTCCATTAAAATCAACTCAGTCCACTACACTGAATATAACTCTTAATGTACATGTTTGGGAGAAGGAAATTCCTTTTAATTAATGATGTTTTAAAATTTTCTTGCACTATAGCCAAGAGTTGTTTTACATAGATATGTTAGAATTTGTTGAGGTTTTATCTGTGACCATGTCTAAGTTCAATTTTACAAAATTTTTCATCTGCACTTGAAAAGAATGTACATACTTCCTTTGAGCTCCCGAATTCAACTGATGAATCTTGTTACTTGTTTTGCCAAAATACTCAACTTCTGGAGCGCCTGGGTGGCTCAGTAGGTTGAACATCTGACTCTATGTATCAGCTTAGGTCTTGATCTAGTAGTCGAAAGATCATGCCCCACGTTGGGCTTTGCACTAACAACATGGAGCCTGCTTGGGATTCTTTCTCTCCCTCACTCCCTGCCCCTGCCCCACCCCCTCTCTCTCTCAAAATAAAAATATGAACTTTTTTTAAAAAAATCAACTTTCAACTTTTGTTACAAAAACAATTTTCATACTAATTTATTGTTTGCTTGATTTACTGGTTTCCGAGGTATACTGAAATCTTACAATTTTTCTTATTTGTTAATTCTTAGTGAATTACTTCTATCCATAGAAATGTTTTTCTTTATTACATTTCATACTGTGCATCTTTTATTCTACTTTGATATTAATAGCATTACATTAATTTTCAGTTAGTACTGGCTAAATACAGACACATATATAAAACAATTCAAGGTCATTCTGTGTTAGTTATTTTCATTTTAAACAAAAATAAAAGGTGGATTAAACAATCTTTCTTAATAGATGAGTTTACTTGATGCATACTTAAATTAATGTAAAAGTAATATATTAAATGAAAATGAAAGCAACTACATTAAAATACTAGTTTGCACTTACCTGTAACAATTTAACATTTAATTACCATGTTTTTTCTCACTGCATTCTCTTTTTCCTGCCTTTTTATTAGAATGATCAAAATGTTTCTATTCTCTTGAACTGCCAATAAACGTTATACTGTACACATATTTTTCTCAACTCTAAGAAGGGCCTAGAAACAGTAACATCCCAGCAACAATAAGCACACCTACAACCCAGATCTTAATTTCTGTATATTACTCCTCAAAAATAGGAACCACGGCTTCCTGGACAAATGACTGATTTTAATTCAAGGCAAGAAAAACTACAAGATGAGCATGAATCATCTTGAAGTACATTAAACAATGGGAACACATCAAAAAGGTAGTGAGCAACTGGAGAGGGCTCCGATGAATCAAATCTGGAATAATTTGAGTGTAAAAAATTAATAATGATAGTTTTGGATTAAACTCCATAGGATAAATCAAATACCCATAAATCTATACTGACAGAAACAAAAATAAATAAAGGAAAGGGGAAGCTCTTCCTTATGTTCTAATTCCAATTAATAATTAATGGATACTAAAAATAGAGGGCAAAAGTATGATGACAAACAGGATATTTACACAGTTTCAAGGTATCTCCTCACAAAATACTTAATTTCAAAAGGAAAAATTGTAACATTATAGTGCAGAAACCTGCAAACATCATCTTAAGTGATCAGAGCTAATTTTACCATTAATGAGATACATTAACATCATATGAGTCATGAAAATCATAATGAAAAGAGCATATCACTTCTGTCATATTCTTGCCAAAAATGCACAACTGGAATTTAATCATAAAGAAACATCCAACAAACCTAAGCTGAAAGTCATTCTATAAAATAACTGGCCAATAACTCATCAACAGTGTTAAAATTAAGAAAGACAAAAACAAAACAAAACAACAACAACAAACACCCCAAAGGATTATCTCAGATTAAAAGAGACTAAGGAGGTATGATAACTAAATGCAACATATGATCCACGACTAGATACTGGTACAGGAAAAAATATATATACATATCAGCTTCTAGACACTTACACTTGTGGTCCATACACTTCTACCCTCCTTAATCCCCCCCCCCCCCCGCACTGACCACGAAAAAATTAAGAGTCCTCTTCTAAAGGAAATGAAATAAACAGTCCAAGATGAAATAACGTAACCAGAATCAATGTACCACATACAAGTAAAGCCTTTTTCATTTTGACATTTATAGTACTTAGTAATGTCTAGTAATATACACATATTTAGCATAAAAGTCAACATCAGTCAAAAATAAAAATCTCAAATTAAAAAAAAAAACTAGCCAGTTAACAAGTCCTTCACTGGTGCAAAGAGATCCCTGTGAGTCAAAATGCATGCGCACACACGCACACACATACACACACACACACACACACACACACAGACCCTCAGGACACAGTGAAAAAGGATAACTTTAAAAAACGAAAGGTTAACTGTTTTAGCAAATATAGATATCCAAAATATTTCATCCATATAAATAAGATACTGTAAAACAGAACAGAAAAAAGGGAGGACTCATATATTTCACACCTCTTATGCCCCACCTCATATCTCTTCAGCCCATTTTTCTCCTCCAGTTTTTGCTGTGGCAAGGAGCTTCTGCACAGTTGTAACCTAACAGCATAGATCTCTTAGCTTCTGCACTATGACTTCTTTGGCACCACTGCATACTGCTGAAGAACCTCACCTAGCACTCACATGTATATAATTGCAGTATGTTCAGTAGGAGTGCTCGCCTCTACTTCAGGTAGTCGGGTCCCGGCTGGATTAAGTCCCAATTGTTCACAGTGATGATCAGCTTGGTATTGTACTTTCCTCCTTTCTCTGGACTTTCCTGGTTTACCTTCCCCTGTTCCCTACTCCTATAACCCTTGGATTTCTCAAAATAAACTACTACATTCTGATCCTCATTTCAAGCTCTGTTTTCAAGGAGAACACAGACTGAGACAGTCTGTAACAGAACTGGAAATAAGAGCAGAGCCACAAAATAAGACTTGGGAATTGGACAATTAACTTGTAACTGGCAATAACAATCTCATTGCTGATGACATGAGCAATAACTATAACATGAGTGATAACTTCTAGAACTCAATGAAATCAACAACTTATGATTCACACAGGGGAGTAAAGAATTGGGAGATGGTAAAGTACTGATTTATGGACAGTATGGACACAATGGTAATTAAATAGTGTATATATAGAGAAAATGGCTTTTGTTAACAGTTTTCTATGCCTTGTAAAAAAAATGACAGCGTCAGTTTAAATAAACATCAAATCAAAACATGCTGTCAAAGTCAGAAGTTCTCATTGGCAGTGTTTAGACTCTTTTCTTCTGAAGCAGCAGAAAAGCAGTTTAGAATTGCAAAGGTAGCAGAACTACAAAGGAGACTCAACTCACAACTTCAACAGCCCTCCTGTGCGAGAGTCAGGACCTAGACAGAAAAAGAATGAAACCCTGGGAGACTTGGGGTGAGGGGAAAAAGCCTGAAAATACTGAATCTCCCAGATTCTTCTGGGTTCTGTTTCTGGGGGTAGGTTGGTAGAGAAATTTCTATCAGAGGACACAGTAAGGTTTCCACTCACCTAAAGCTATGACTTGCTCATTTTGGACTCCTCGTATCAGTGGGACAATGGGCAAAGAAAATAGTTATTATTAGTGGGAACAACTAACTTTGACAATTACCCTGATTAGGATCACAGTTACATGGTAGGAAAAACAGATTTTTCCAAGACCCAGGAGATGTAGAGGAGTGCCTAAAATTCAGAGTGGTAGAAATCATTGCCTAATGATAACTCTTACGAGTTTACCTGCAGCAACCATGATCGAAGAATGCTAAGGTAACTTGGGGATGAAGGCTCATGTCATCCCATCAGACTAATAGTTCAGAACAGCCAAACTGCAGGCCCAGAGAGAAGGAAACAAGAAATTTGTAAAAGGGGAGGAGGATGATAGATACTTTATTATTCCTTCAGGGCCAGCTGCAGTAGCTAGGACCAAACTCTGTTCCCACTAATTCCCTTTGGTAAAGGGGAATGAACTTGGCCACCATATTGAAAACACTGTAACTAACTGTACTCAATAGAGGGCACCAAGGGATATGCGCATTGCAAAATGTGGACTATAGTTATCACTCATTTTGCCCTACCTCACCTCTCCACTGCTTTCTACTCCCCAACCATCCTTCAGCCACTGCCATACTCAAACCAACTTCCTTAAAGAGATAACCAGACACTAGCCAGTGGTCCTGAACAATCTTGCTTTCTGCCCCGGAGTTTCTCTGATGTGACTGTGGGACGTCTATGAGCAGCTATGTTGACCACATGCATCCAAATACGGCAGAGAGTTACTGGCACCTTACACCAACCTTGACAAATGGGGGACAAGAGCCAATAATACATTCTCTCCTTCCTCTACTATTTTTTAGGTGGCCTAATTAATCTAAGAAGCATTCTACATACCACCTGAAATGGTCCCAGGAGGATAGAAACCAACTCTCCACAGTACTGACCAGGCGGGTAACATACCCTGGTACTGACTTTCCCTCCTTCCTTATGTCACTTTCCTTGTCCTACACTCCTATTTCATGGAATCAGTTCTAGAAACAAAACACTAACATGCAAGTCCTTTTCTTAACTGCAGCTTTCTGGGGTAACTAAGCTAAGAGACACATTCTTAGAAGAGAAAAAAACACAGTGGCTGAAATTGAAATAGGTGAAAACAAAAGGTATGTTGGAACATAATATAAGGAAATCTCTTAGAATATATAAACAAAAAACAAAGATGACAGAAAATGTGAGAAATGAGATAAAGTGAGTTATTAATAAAGTAGAGGTCCAACTAAGATCAAATGAAGAAAAAAAGAACTGAGAAAATAAAAAGCAACAAATTATTAGCAAACCAACACAATGAAGTTTTCCAGAACACAGACATGTATGTAATCTTCAAAAAGAAACAGCCAATGGAGAGCCAAGCTGGATGCATAAAATATTCATTACTATGAAATTTTAAACGAGGATAAATGGAAGATCCTAAAAGATTTGAGAGGAGGAAAATTTTGATGACCAGCAAAGGAATAGGAAGTGCACTGCCATCAGCATATCATCAGCAACAAGAAATGCAAGAGGACAACATAACAATGTCTTTATATTCCAGAAGGAAATGGATTTTTAACATAGAATTTTACATCTCTCCAAATTAACTATCAAGTATTCAGAAAATAATATAATTTGAAATATTTTAGGAGTTACACTCATATCTTTCTGACGTCCGTCAGGATATACTAGGTTATGCTGCAATAATCACTCAAAACTCTTCCAGGCTTAAACCAATAAAGGTGTATTTCTCTCTCATGTTATATGTCCACTGCAGTTATATTGAGAGTTCTGTGTCAAATAACCCTCATTCTAGAAACCAGACTGACAGAACTGCCACTATCTGGAACACTTCTAGTGACTCTCAGACAGGAAAAGAGGCTTTTCACTGAAAAGTTAAACTTGAAAGCAAGTTAACTTTTAGGCAGCAGAACTATACAAACCTACAGTGTGCCTAGAAGTTGGGTGGTGTGTGCAGGGGAGAAAAATACATGCTATACAGCACTAATGACTATTATACTTTCTCAGGCAGTTATGTGAATTTACCTCAATAAAACAAAACTCTAATCCAAGGAACAAAAAAGAAACTGGAACCACCGAACGGTGGACTCACAGGGGAACTGCTGTGCCAAGTGTAGGCACCATCAAGTTGGAAAAGGATGACACATGGCTCGCAGAAGACTTAGTTAAAAATGAGTGAAAAAGACGACTGAGAAACTGGAAAAAAGTGAGGACATGATGAAGAAAATTATGGGGTGGGGGTGCTGAGGAGGAGGAGGAAGAAAAGAGGTGAAGAAAGAGGAAAAAGGAAGAAGGGAGAAAGATGGGGGCAGGGAAAGAAAAGAAATCCAATTAAAATTTACCCTAGGAATATTAACCATTCAGTAGCATGGGTGTCACAACATGGAACATGTAAAGAAGTAAACGGTATTATTTGGCTTTGGAGTAATAGTTGCAATATACAAAGCAAAGAAAACTGTATTTATTGACTGTTAAGAATCAAACTATAAAGACAGAAACTTTATGCTTACAAAGCAATACAAATGTCACTAACCTTGAAAATGTAAAAGCAGCAGCGTATTTTAGAGTAGTTAGGTAAAGGCAGGAGGTAAATGGAGGTAGAGAGGTAGGTGGAAGGATAGAAGAACCAATGTCCTGATCTTAAAAATGAAGACACAAGTGACACTGTCTCTTAAAAAAACAAAACAAAACAAAACAAAACAAAACAGTGGTTGCAGTTTCTCAGTGGAGAAACTGAGACTAAAAAACTGGAAGGATTTGAAAGGAAGTAAAAAGTTTTACAAGGGTTAGGTAAATTTATTCAACACACATACATTATCTAAACTTTAGAAGTCTTTTTGTTTTTCTTTTTAAGTTTGTTTATTTTGAAAGAGTGCCCCAGTGAGCAAGCAAGGGAGGGGCAGAGAGAGCGAATCCCAAGCAGGCTCCGCACTGTCAGCGCATCCAGAGCTGGACTTAGGGCCTGAACCCATGAACCGAGAGGTCATGACTTGAGCTGAAACCAAGAGCCAGACATTTAACCAACTTAGCCACCCAGGCACCCCTAAACTTTATAAATCTTCAAATAGCTACATATCATTATCTAGAGATGTGATAACCATCAGTAAAAACCAAAACTGAAGTGGTTAAATAAGGCAGATTGTCAGAAGATACTTTTTCTTTTTTTTAATGTTTTTTTTATGTTTTTGAGAAAGAGAGACAGAGAGTGAGTGGGAGAGGGGCGAGGAGAGAAGGAGACACAAAATCCGAAGCAGGTTCCAGGCTCTGAGCTGTCAGCACAGAGCCCCATGCGGGGCTCAAACCCACGAACCATGAGATCATAACCTGAGCTGAAGTCAGGCTTAGCCAACTGAGCCACCCAGATGCCCCACTTCTTTTTCAATAAGCCCATATATACCATTTGATCTATCTAATCACAATTATAAATTCCCAGGATTTTGCTAAGTTGTGTTTATTTTTTTCCTTTCCCCAGTGAAATATTATCCTTGAAGTACTGGACAAGAATGTTTAGTTGTTAATCTGAACTATTCACTATGGTACTGGAAGTCCTAGCCAATAAGAAAATTATGTAAAAAAATAAATAAAATTTGGAACACAGGAGGAGAATTTGTCATCATTTGTGAGCAATGTGGTATTGAAGAAAATCAAACACAACAAATAAAAAATTATCACAGATTATTTTAAATTCTCTAGGATAACCAAATATAAGATCAGTATTAAAAATCTAAATATTGGGGCGCCTGGGTGGCTCAGTTAGTTAAGCAGCTGACTTCGGCTCAGGTCATGATCTCACGGTCCGTGAGTTCAAGCCCCGCGTCGGGCTCTGTGCTGACAGCTCAGAGCCTGGAGCCTGTTTCGGATTCTGTGTCTCCCTCTCTCTGACCCTCCCCTGTTCGTGCTCTGTCTCTCCCTGTCTCAAAAATAAATAAAACGTTAAAAAATAAAAAAAATAAAAAAATAAAAAAATCTAACTATTTCCTGAGAAAAAAAAATCAATCATAAGGTATTGTAGAATTTGCCACAATAAACAGAAACACAAAATAAAGGATGATTTCTCAATGATAAATCATGTTGGAACAATTATGCAGTGAGATCTCAATACCATATTCTCACAAAAACAAATTTCAAATTGAATATTACATCTTTAAATGCAAAAAAACAAAAAAAACCGAAACTTTAAAATTTAAAAATATGTAAAAAAAAACCTGAGACGAAAGCAGTAGAAAATCAAGAACTCATAAATAAACTACTTACATATTTAACTATATGAAAGATTTTAAACATTTATATGAAGGAAGATACCATAAACAAACAGAAAGCCTATCATTGGTAGAGAATACATACCACAAACCATTAATATTCATGTGTATTATTCATATGCATAAAGCATAATAAAAAAGTAAACTCATAAATATATGAGCAGAGACTGCAAAAAGACAATTGCCACAAAAAAAAATATAAATGGTTAAATGAATTATGAAAAGATGCTCAAACTTATAAATAATTATAGAAATACAAATTAATACAAAAATGAAAATAGTGTTTTTCTCTTGCTAGAATGGCAGGAATTTAATGGCTCTATATTTTCCAGTACTGATAAGAAAATATAGTAAATGGGCAAGTCTCAGAGACTGTGTAAACTGAACAACTATTTGGAGAATGACTTGACAATACCTACGAAAATGTAAACTGACCAAATTGTATCATTCAGTATTTTTGAAAAATAGTATAAGTGTTAAAATACATGTGCAAGAATATCCATTACAGCACAGATGCAACAGCAACATTTAAAAGTTCTCTGCCCAAAGATAAGTAAATAAAGACGTTTTGGTTCATCTATACACTAGAAAATATGAAGCTACTAAAAAGAAAAAGGGATGGCTGGGTGGCTCAGTCAGTTGAGCATCTGACTTTTGACTTCAGCTCGGTCATGATCCCAGGGTAGTAGGATCAAGTCCTGAGTCGGACTCCATGCTGAGCATGGCCCCTGCTTAGGATTCTGTCTCTCTCTTTTCCCCTCTCCCCCACTCGCTCCTCTCTCATTTTCTAAAATAAAATTTAAAAAAAAAATTTTTTTTTAAAGAAAAAAGGCAGTCAATATGCACTAACTCAGAAGTATGTTCATGATATACTGTTGAGTGCAAAGAAGCTATCTACAGAAGTATTTATTATTCTCTAACACAATAATCTTAAAACATAAGTATACAGATGATTACAGAAATATAGGGGGAAAAAAGCCTGGAATAATAAATAACAAACTGATAACACACTACCCATGGAAATGAGATTCGACTGGAAAGTGAGACTCCCATTTTATGTATTTTAATTTAGTATTTGTTCAAGGGGCATGCACTACTCTTATAATTTCAAGAGATAATTACAGTACTTTTTCTACAGTTATTGCTTTACATAAAAAAACCATTCCCAGCAAATAATTCCTGGCAATCTAGCTCTAACATAGCTTTTGAATACACTTTCAACTATAGTCCTCTCCCATGTTCCAACACTCCACCTTACATGTAGCATTTCTAAATCTCACCCATTTTCCCCAAACAATCCTGCTTCATCATCTGAATTTATACTCATATTCTTCTTGCTTATGTACTTTATCTCCATATAAGATTTAATCTCGGGGCGCCTGGGTGGCTGGCTCAGTCAGTTGAGCGTCCGACTTTGGCTCAGGTCATGATATCACCATTGGTAGGTTCGAGCCCCCGGTCGGACTCTGTGCTGACAGCCCAGAACCTGGAGGCTGCTTTGGATTCTGTGTCTCCCTCTCTCTCTGCTCCTCCCCGGCTCATTCTGTCTCTCTCTCTCTCTCTCAAAAATGAATAAACATTAAAAAAAAAAATTAAAAAAAAAAAAAAAAGATTTAATCTCCTTGAGGGCAGAGATTGTCCTTTTATCTCCCAAAGTGTCCCACTGAAAATGTTTAATATGTTGTTAAATTGAATTAATGTAAATTTACAGATATGCTATATTGAACATACTTTGAAAATCTGCACTAGTTCATATGTGTTCACCATTTTTTAAGGGAAGCTCTAAGAAAACTAGACAGAAGTGTTTTTATAGGAGATAGTTCAAGACAGTGATACAGAAAAGATCCTCAATTGGCCTCCTCCCACAGACAAACCAAGTCTACGGCTACATATGTAATGATTTCCTCCAAGAGAGACCTGAAAACTACCTGAGTAACTCCTTCACATTGGGCAAATGAGAAAGAAGCGACATTAAGGCAGAGTGCAGACCCTAAGACCCAAGCTCGCCATAAGCCCCACCCCCAGTGCAGTGAACCACAACTGGGAGGGAATGCACAACCCTGAAGCTTCTTCCTGAGAAGCAAAGGGTTAGTCCCCCAAATTAGACACACCAACTTTTAAGACCCCCAAAACATATGCCTTGAAAGCTAATGGGACTCCCATCCACAAGCCTCAAAGGACTGTAACAAACTAGAAATGGCTCTTAAAGGACTTATGTGCAGACTCACTCACCACAGGGCCTAGCGCAGAAACAGCCACAAAGCACAGAAGCAGCCATCTGAGAAAAGGTACCAGACCTTATGTGAAAGAAATTCATTTGCTGACCTTAAAAGCACTGGCCAGAAGGGCAGGGGCTTTTGGGGATCTCTCAGGGGATGGAGTCTGCTGGGATCCACTTTTGACATTTTCCTCCCTCTCTTCTTGTTATCTTCACACTCTCCCTCTACCACTCCCCAGAGTGCCAGTATCTCCCAGAGGGAAGTTTTTACATTCGTCTGGTGCCCCGGTTTTTACATCTGTTTTCGCATCTGATTTTACAGCTGCAACTCAGGTGAAACCCCTGGCTCACTTGGCCCTGGGAGGCCTGTGGGGCTTGCATTCCTGGGTACCATGGGACTAAAATAACTGGGAAGGTGGTTGTTAGCAGATTCCAGTCCCCATAGTACTGCACAGATAGCAGACAGAAAGACATCTGTGGCCTTTCTGAGAAAGAAGCCTATGTACATAGGAGCTTTGGCCTGAGAGCTAGGCTTCTGGTCTGGCACACTTCTAGAGGCCTATGGAGATGTTCTCAGGGAACTGTTAAAACTAATAAATTCAGTGAAGAGTATACAAAATCAACATTAAAAAATCTGTTGCATTTATATACACTAATAATGAACTACCAGAAAGAGAAATTAAGAAAACAATCGCATTTACAATGCATCAAACAGAGTAAAATACCTAGCAATAAATTTAACCAAGGAAATGAAAGAGCAGTCTACTGAACACTATAGACACTGCTGAAAGAAACTGAAGGTCCAAATAAATGGGAAAGATATTCTGTACTCACAGATGGGAACTGTTAAAATGTCCACACTACCCAAAGCAATGCATAGACTCAATGCAATTCTTACCAAAATTACAATGACATTTATCACAGAAATAGAAAAATAATCATAAAATTTATATGGAAACACAAAAGACCCTGAACAGTCAAAGCAATCTTGAGAAACAAGAACAAACCTGGAGGCATCAACTCCCTGATTTCAAACTACATTACAAAGCTATAATAATTAAAATTGTAAGGTACTGGCATTAAAAAAAAACAAAAACAAAAAAACACAGAATAATGGAACACAATCCAGAATTCAGAAATAAACCCATGCATATATGGTCAATTAATTTACAACAGAGAAGCCAAGAATACACAATGAGGAAAGAACAGTCTCTTCAATAAATGATGCTGGGGAAACTGGACAGCCACATATAAAAGAATGAAACTAAAATCACTATTTTACATCATACACAAGTTAAGTCAAAATGGATTAAAGACCTGAACTTAAGACCTGAAATGATAGAACTCCTAAAAGAAAACACAGGTGGCAAGCTCCTTGACATTGGTCTTGGTGATGATTTTTTGGTAGGACTCTAAAAGGAAAGGCAACAAAAGCAAAAATAAACAAGTGGGACTATACCAAAGTAAAAAGCCTCTGCACAGAAAGGAAACCATCAACAAGATGCAAAGTCAACATACAGAATAGTAGAAAGTATCTCTACGTACAGAAAGTAGAAAGAAATCATGTATCTGATAAAGGGCTAATATCCAAATAAAGAATTCATACAGAGCTCCTGGATGGCCAGTTGGTTGAGGGTCTGACTCTTGACGTTGGCTTAGGTTATCATCTCAGTGTCCCGGGGTTGAGCCCTACATTGGGCGCCATGCTGAGCATGGAACCAGACCGCTTGGGATTCTCTCTCCCGCTGCCCCTCTCCCCTGATCACACTTTCTCTCTCCAAAAAACCAAACAAAACAACAACAACAAAAACAAACAATCTAATTTAAAAATGGGCAAAAGATCTGAACAGACATTTTCCCAAGAAAGGCATACAGGTAGGCAACAGGTACATGAAAAAGTACTAACATCACTAATGATCAGAACCACAAGATATTAGTCACGCCTGTTAGAATGACTATTATCAAAAAAGACAAGCAATAGTAAGTGTTGGTTAGGATATGGAGAAAAAGGAACCCTTGTGACTGTTGGTGGGAATGTAAATTGGTCATAGCCATTGCAGAAAACAGTGTAGAGGTTCCTCAAAAAATTATATAGCTACCATGTGACCCAGCAATTCCATTACTGGGTATCTATCCAAATGAAACGAAAATACCAGTTCAAAGATATATATATGCACCCCCATTTTCGCTGAAGCATTATTCACAATAGTCAAGATATGGAAACAACCCAAGTATCAATCAAAGATAAACAGATGAAGATATGATATACACACACAAAAAGGACTACTACTCAGCCATAAAAGGAATATTTATCTTGTCATTTGCAACAACATGGAGAAACCTTGAATGTATTATGCTAAGTGAAACAAGTCTAACAGAAAAGGACAAATACCATAGGATTTCACTTATATGTGGAATCTAAAAAAACAATCAAACAAAACCTAGACTCACAGATGCAGGAAACAGATTGGTGGTTGCCAGAGGTGAAGGGGGTGAAGGTGGGAGATGACAGGGGTGAAGGCAATTAAGAAGTACAAAAAACAATGTCCAACTCTTGACTTCGGCTCAGGTCATGATCTCATGGTTCATGGGTTCAAGCCCTAAAACTGGTTCCTTGAGGAGCCGGCTTGAGATTTGGTGCAGAGCCTGCTTGAGAGTCTCTCTCTCTCCTCTCTCTGCCCCTCTCTCTCAAAATAAATAAAAATAAACTTAAAAACAAAAGAAGTACAAAGGTCCAGTTATAAAAGTAGTCATGGAGATACAATGTATAGCATGGGGAATATAGTTACTAACAATGTATTAACTTTGTAAAGTGCCAGTGACTAGACTTTGGTGGTAACCATTTCACAGTACACACGAATGACAAATCACTATGTTGCATACTTGAAACTAACATATGTCAATTTACCTCAATAAATTTTTAAAAATAAGATTGTGGGCTACTGAGTTAAAACAATGAGGCTCAAAGCCTGACTTTATTGCATGCTGGCAATAAAGTCTGAGGCACCTACCAGAGATGATGTGAGAATTAAATATGACATCATAAAAGCTCTCTTTTGCTTTTCCTCCTTTACCTTATTTTTTACTATGCAACTCCAATGTGCTCTGAGCACCTTTCTGCCCCCATCCACGCTTGGGTCTCATGAGTCCAGTCATAAAACCTATCCCTGTGTGATTTCTAAACGAGCAGAAATGTACTTTAACAAAATCTATTTGTCCCTATTAATCCTGCACCCTCACCCTCTACTTTATTCAGATGATCTCTTCCCAAATAGTTTTTGTTTCTGTAAGTCTCTGATCATGTTTAAAGGATCTTTAGGGGGCGCCTGGGTGGCTCAGTCGGTTGAGCATCCGACTTCGGCTGAGGTCATGATCTTGCGGTCCGCGAGTTCAAGCCCCGCATCATTATCTGTGCTGACAGCTCAGAGCCTGGAGCTTGCTTCTGATTCTGTGTCTCCCTCTCTCTGCCCCTCCCCCGCTCATGCTCTGTCTCTGTCAAAAATAAACTTAAAAAATAAAAAATTAAAAAATAAAAAATAAAGGATCTTTAGGTCAAGGTCCAGTGGAAAAAAAAAAATTTCCTCAAAGATTAAAGAAAGTTCTATTCTATGGGGGGCCTGGGTGGCACAGTCGGTAAACTGTCCGACTTCAGCTCAGGTCATGATCTCACGGTTCCTGAGTTCGACCTCCACATCAGGATCTCTGTCAACGCACAGCCTGCTTCAGATCTTCTGTCTTCCTCTCTCTCTCACTGCCCCCCTCCCACTCGCACACACTCTCTCTCAAAAATAAACAAACATTAAAAAAAAAAAAGTTCTATTCTATCATGCAAGATATTTCTGGCTTTGTCTTGTTTGTTGGATTTATCTTAAACCAGTTTCCTGAAGCTGACAAAATAGTTCTAACAACTTCAGGCTTGTCACATAATTTAGTCCCCTAAGGTGAAAAAGTATCTATTCTACTGTCTCTTTCCTAAGAGCAAGTAAATCTCTTTTCCAGAAATCCTCAGAAAAACTCTCACAGCATTCATTGGCATATGTAGGGTAAACTGCTCAGTTCTAAACCAAGTCTTGGGAAAAAGGAATGCCATGCCCAGACTGATTTAGGAGTTCCTGTGGGAAAAAACGAATACAAGGCAGAGCCAGTTATTTCTGAACCACATGGGGGGGGGGGGGGGGGGATACTTCAGTGATAGTTCAAGAACTGTTAGGATAAATACAAGAACGGAGCCATACAGGAAACCAGTAACGTTCACCATAACCGTTATTTAAAATTTATTAATAAAAGGAGTCAGTGGAATCTGTTCTCAAACTCTTCAACTGTGTGTCCTCATGGCAGTGGTAACAGACAGCTGCTATACTAAAGGCAATGTATGTTTCTAAAGATGTCTGCTTGCAAAGTATGAGAATAGCCCACTTTTGCATGAGGTTTTCTACACAGGACATGGGTGTGATTTTGAAATAAGATATGACAAAAATGGGATTTAATCATACCCAAAATCCCCCAAAGAAAGTCTGTATACAGTACATATTTTATATGCGTTTAAAGTTTGAAAACACAAAAATAAAAAAAAAACACACATTAAGTATTGTGAGCTGAAAATTAATCCCAGTAACATTCTATCTCCACAGATCTCAGTTAAAAACTCTCTCAAGTTAAATAGACAAAAAATACTTCATCTAGAGAATGTTCCCATAAAAACCACTTAAGTCTTAATTTGTACCACGATTCTCATACACTTCCGAAATACCACCACAAATGAACTGGGAAGTAGGCATGTTTGCATTCTATAAGCCAGTTATGTGCCAAGTGATCCAATATTTCCAGCCAAAAACTAAGCTTACATTTCAAATCAGAGTCCCCTGGAAACTTTGAGAGGCTAACTGTAGCCTCCTGTGTTCTGGCCATATAATTTAAAAAATAAAGTTCCTTTCAGTGGCATCAGTGGAAGTCAAATCTAGAACAATAATTTACTGACCTGTTACACCCTGAGTACCGTTAGTAGGACTGAACAGTCTTTCAGATGCCACACAAGAGACAGAAAAAACTGAAAGGGAAACACAAAATGTAAGATTTAGGGTCACGGAAAGAGGCAAAAATATTAGATGACCTGTATTACTATAAATTAAATTCATAAGATTCCTATCCCCACTACAATGAACTTGAGGTCTGAAAGTTTGCCCCTCCCCTCAAAAAAATAAAATTTTGCCCCCATAGTGTCATATGTCTCATTTTTAATTTGTGTATCAAATTGCGTTAGGCATTTTCTATCCAAACCAAACAATTCTAAAATTCAGAACAAAATGACTTACGTGGCACCCTTACCTTGAGGTCGGGGAACTCTAGCAAAGTCAGTGAAATGCTGGCAACAATTCTCATTTCCTTCTTTGTATTCCATACATCCGACATCCCTTGGGATCATTTACAATAGTATGGCAAAGCAGAATCTATGTCCTTCAGAAGAGTGACCAATGCATTCTACAGCAGGAAAAGAGATATCCAGGAAAAGGAAGCTATGCCTATGACAAAATATTCTCAGTGAGTGAAAAGTGAAGACATTCAGATGTTAGTTCTGTATGAGATCACACATTTTTATCAGATATGTTACTCTGTCCACCATTTGGAAGCCATCCTTCCTGACAGAATTCCTCTGGAGCTGACCATTATCATCTCCTGCCTCTTTTGCCTCCCACACTGGTTGGTCAAAGAACCCCACTTCCCTGGACACACATTAGGTCAGAGCTGGCTCCATGAAACTAGCATGGCTATTCAGAGTCCTTCTGAGGAAGTGCTATAGAAACATAGTGGAAAACTGGTCTCTCTCTTTCTGACATTGAGAAGTATATGGATAATGGAAGCCTGGAGATGGTGATGGACATTTATAGAACACTTAAGACTATGACTGGGGCACTTAGGTGGCTCAGTCAGTTAAGCACCCAACTCTTGATTTCTGCTCAGGTCATGATCTCACAGTTCATGAATTCAAGCCCTGTGTCGGGCTGTGTCGGGCTCTGTGCTGACAGGGCAGAGCCTGCATAGGATTCTCTCTCTCCCTCTCTCTCTCTGCCCCTCCTCCACTTGTACTCTCTTCCAAAATAAACTAAAAAAACTTTTTAAAAAAAGACTATGACTAAGAATAAAGCATAGAGGGAAAGCCAAACCAAGAGAAGTGATACACCTGGATTCACACTCTTGAACTTTTGCTCTTGCCAATAAAATCCCAGACTGATTTTTAAACTTTGAATAACTGAAATTTCTTTTACTTGAACCTATGTTATATGTTACTGATTAGAGATTTTTAGAATTAACATCATAGAGTACACAGAAGAAACCATGCCTCTCCCAGTAAGAAAAACGATCATGTCTTCAACTATTTACTATTATGACTCCTTTGCAGAGGGGAAAAATTATAAAGCAATCTTTCACACTATGTTCCTGTCAGTTTTTTCGTCCAAACAAAAATTAGAAATCAATTCTTGTGAAGATTAAATGAGCTAACGCAAGTATACAGAATGCTTAATAATTAGTAAGAACTCAATAAATGTTAATTTTTTAGAATAAATTAACTGGATAGCAAGCTTATAAAGCATAGGTTAACATCTAAGTGACTACACACTCCAGGAATAACTTCTCCTTAGTAAGAAAGCTTTAAGAAAATGTTTAATATCCTTAGGAGAACCTAGCACCCTGGTTTTAAACATGTATTAATTTATGTTCTCTTTCTTTCCAAAACAGATGAGGTGACTTCTTTGGAAAGACCAAATTAGATACAATATGGATGGACACTTGCTCCATCAACTGCTACCTTTGTACTCTTGGGCGAGTTTAATCTCTCTGGGCCTGTCTCCCCATCTATAAAAACAGTAAGTGAGATGTTACAGAAGGATGAAATGAGTAATGGAAGCACAAAGTGCCTTTTTATACTAAGCACTCGATGATTTACAATTTATTACTATTATTTCAGGAAAATGACTTTAGTATTACCTAATTTTGCGTAACTGGTTATTTCTTAAAATAACATTTTTGGTGATTCCTCTAAATCTTAGAAATTTTCAGTTTAAAACTTGAAGAAAACCATTAGCTATTAACTTCTGTACCTTATTGATGAATACCAACAAATGTCAGTTATATTATCGACTGTTTTAAGTCCAATTAAAGGCAATGCTGCAACTAGAACCCAGGTTTCCTAACCTCCCCCCACCCCACCCCAGCTAAATGTTCTTTCTTCTCTACTACACTGCACATAATTAAAATAAATCCTTAGGCTTTATTTCTGAAACAGGTAAATAAAACTACTAATTATGAAGGCATGGAAAAAACATTCTAAATGCCAGGCAGAACATAATACAGTGAACATAAAAGCAGTATCCTGGTAGCTTTAACATCTTTCAAGACTGAAATTCCCGCATTCCCCTTTTTAGACCAATACAGATTACGTTTCTGTAAAACTGTGATCATGATTTGGTACACAGTGCAACAGTAAATGCAACACTATGTAAAAAAAGAAAAAAAAGTGGCCAAATATTTAAATATCCCAATGCCTGAACATTCAACTTAATAAAAGTCAAAATTTCAAGTTAAACTCAAGAAGCTGAAATACAAAAAAGGCTTTTATACACTGTTTTGTGTGGCCCTCTGTTTTATATAGCTTGTTACCACTAGGAAGGATTGATGGTTAATTTAAAGTATGTAACTGTAAGAAGTTAAATTACAAAAGTGTATTTTAAAAGTCAAACAGAAAAACATCTGTAAAATAATTTATTCAAAGATGAAAACAGAAAAACCTGAAATAAGAAAACAATCCTACGACCAGACTAGATCCAAAAATGTTATCAGATGAATACTTAATCAAATACTAACTCAATCACATACCATCAGTTCTTATATTAGAAACAGAAGTAGGCTTTTAAGATTAATTGGCCCAGATCAATCATTTCTGCTAAAATATGCAAAAAATGGGAGGGTGGCAATCAGGGTTCTTATAGTACCCAAACATAAAGCATCATTTTATGTCCACTAATTCATAAGAACACAAACTGGCATCCAGACAAAAATGAAGTACAACAGGTAAGTGTCAATCTTTACCAATTTATTTTATACAAAACAGTAGCAATGTAGAATATGGAATATCTTCCGCTGCCACACACATAAGTTGTGAACATTCCAAGCCAATGTATACAGTTGGAGGGGAAGGCTAACGATAGCATCAACCATGCTACTGAACATAGGAATTTTTTTATTTAAAAAGATTAAAAATTAGATAGCAATGTCTTCTTAATATTGCTCTCATCATTGAAGACCGAAGAAAAATAAAAAGTGACTTTTTAAGATTAAAAAAAGAGGGAAAGGGAGAAACAAAGAGGCTGCTACAACACTGCCATACTGTCAAACCATCATACTTCAATATTTGCATACTTGATAGCAGCATTATTTTTACTGAACCGTGTGCAACTACATTTAGAAACACATCAAAGCAAAATATCATGGCAGTCATCAATCAAGATCCAAAAGAAAACAAACAAAAAATAACTCTAGGATGAACACACTATAAGTAGATGAACATTTATGGAGAATGAATCAATATCTACATTCTTGGACTGTTCCATTCTGCTCCTTTAATAAAAGTGTCAACTCAAATTGTCAACTGTGCATTTTTGGAGGATTTGAGTTTTTCCAGTTCGTATTATACTGCATGCTTGGAACATAAAGGGATATAATAAACCCTTCTACACAATGAACTTTAAGTAGACCGCTGAAAATAAATTTACTACTTGTAAACACACACAAAAAAAAAAAAAAAAAAAAATACAAGATTTTCTTTATCTTTAAACAATCAGTGCTTCCAAAAGCGCATTATCTTCTATATCGACCTCTCTCCCCTCGGTCTCTGTCCCGGTCACACAATCGCTCTCTTTCTCTCTCTCTATCACGTCCTCTATCTCGTTCTCTGTCTCTTCTGTTATCTCTAGGGCGGTCTCGCTCCCGCTCCCGATCTCTTTCACGGGGTCTACTTCTCCGACCACTGACAACAGCTTGTGTGCGACGAAGGAAATCATCCACTCTCATGTCATAATCATGCTAGAAAATAAGAAATGGATTAGGTATGTCAAAAATCAAATGGAACTTATGAGTCCCCATACTGTAATTACTGTATAGTATGGAGAAACAATCTACAGAAATGTACTAATGCATTAATTCACAGAATGTAATTTTGACACTGCTTAGAAAAAGATTGTGACACCTAACTAGTCACCCACAACAGTTGATTATTCAAACCTCGTTGCAACAACTCACTTCAGGAAGTTTCTTATACAACTCTAATGACTTTTCTAGCCAATTCTTTTTACTAAGATTTAAGCCAAAATAATCACCTAGTGATGACGATCAACTATCATAGATGCAAGCCTGATGCCAACTATGCTAAATATCATCCATGTTTTTCTCCAACAGGTGAACCCTACTTTTTTTCCTCCTTTGACTCTACAACCTGAACCAAGTCTGCCCTCTTAAGGTAAAACTAGGAGTTGTTACATTCCAGATTTTCTTTCAAACTAAACCATTGTTAATGACAAGCAAGTTTCGAAATTTGATAGACTTTTAAGAAAAGAGGGACATCTGGGTGGCTCAGTTGGCTAAGCATCCGACTCCTGATTTCAGCTCAGGTCATGATCTCACTGTTGTGGGATCGAGTCCCACATCGGGCTCCATGATGGGTATGGAGTCCTCTGCCTCTCCCCGGCTCGCTCTCTCTCAAAAAATACAAAAAAATTTTTATTTAAAAAAATTAGAATTTTAAGAAAATATGTACTTTAGTAAGATTGTGAGGTCTACTCCACATAGATCTAAATATACATGAAAGGCTGGGGAGAACAAGAGAGGGTAAGATGAGCAACTGTCTAAGTGAGGTGCAAGGTGTCACTGTGACTACTTCTAAGCTTAATCCCTGCTCTAGCTTTCTACTCTTAGTTCTCAACTCACCTTTCCTTACTGAACTTGGTCTTTTTCCAAAAGTCAGCTTAAATATTCAGATTATTGTGTTCAAAAACAATTCCACCCTCACATACCTTGAATACATGAATATTATACTAGCATAAAATATATACACTAACCAAAAAATTACATACAGATGCTTAAAACTTAAAAGGACAATAATACCTTTTAGTAAAAGAATCTTAGAAAGAACTCCTAGTTTGAAAATTATGTAATCATTTATAAAAAGTACCACAACCCATCTAGCCAACTAAGTTTTCATCATACATAAGCCGTACATTTCTTCCTGTATGACTGAAAAAAAAAACTATTAACATCTATTAGTCAGTTAGGATTCTCAGATTGTTTCACTGAATATTAAAGATCCTAATAGGATTTGATTTTGAAAAGTTACTGTCTTTATGAGAATAAGAAAATAAATAACAGACAAAAAGTTATCTCAAAAACGGGCTAGGCCACTACTGCTCTGACTGGCCCTCTCAAATATGCATGCTCTTCATCTAAGTGGGAAGATAATGTTTATTTGGCTCAGCCAAAAGACTCATCACCTCAATTTGGTTGGGGGGGGGGGGGGGGGGGCGACAGAGGGTTGAAGAAGGTGTCCAAACTGTACATCCTACTTTAACAACCTAACTACGTAAGACTACCAAACTTATATACAAAGGAATTATGCTAACAAGTGCCAGGAGACAATTTCAGTTTAAAAAATGAAAGTATTATTAGGGAAAGGGAAAAAAAAAAAAAAAAAAGGAATATCAACCATTTAATAAACAAACTCAACCCAACTAGTATAATGGAAAAAAAACACCCATAAATCTCAAACTAGAGACTGTCTTTCATTCACTCTGTTTTGAAGAGATCAAAAAATGCTTTTCATATCAACCATATCAAATTATTAGAACCAGTAATTACTAAAGGAAAATTATCCATCTGCCTTTCTTAACATCTGTTTATTTGTTAGCATTCTCTTAAGAGTCAGATAGAGGAGGTGAATTGACAAAATTTGTCACAGAAACAAGTAACTAAATAAGACCAGAGACGATCGGTTAACTAACTTAATACATACCATCCAATCTATGAAAATTGAGTCAGAATATACAGAAAGCTTAAAAATACCTATTTACAATAAAAATTACACAATTATTTATAACTGAAGACCCCAGTACAGAAAGAAAATCTAATTCACCATATCCCTAGGACAGTATTACCTAAGAGTTATATGTAGAAGTTGCCTCCACTTGAGCAGTTTGTTTGATCGGTGAAAGAAATAAGTCTATTTAAATAATCCAAAGGAATTAGCCATTCTTAATAAAAACAAGTTGTGAATTACTCCAAAACAGTATGGAGTAAGAATATCCCCACATTTAAATTATCTACAGAATTCAAGGTAGTTCCTTCACACTTTTGCCTTCTTGTGCACTTACTACTCGTTTATCTCTGTATCTTGCTTCATGTGGTACTGGGTGATGTCCTGAGTAAGGGGGATGAGCTTGAGGAGGTGGAGCATGGTGCTGATAGTAAGGATGGTGTGGAGGTTGTTCCATTCCAGGATAAGGAGCCTAAGAAAAGAAACCACTTCCATAAGCATCTACCAAATATCCGTGTAAATAAACCATTTTTAGAATTCCACTACCCAAACAAATAATTTAATAATCTGTCCTACCCATTTACTTCCACAGAATTAGGGTTTGTCAGAATACCCTCTTGTTGTGCTTGTTGGAAATATGTGCATAACAAACTAATTACACATCCTTGAAGATTTAACACGTTTGGGGCTCCTGGATGGCTCAATCGGTTAATCATCTGACTCTTCATTTCCACTCAGGTCATGATCTCCCGGTTCGTGAGTGCGAGCCCTGCCTCAGGGTTCCATGCTCACAGTGTGGAGCCTGCTTGGGATTCTCTCTCCCCCTCCCCTGCTGGTGCACACACCATGCACCCGCCGTGCACTCTTCTCCCCCTCTCTCTCAAAATAAATACACCAACTTAAAAAAAGAAGATTTAATATGTTTACACTTTCATGTTGTGTCATTTAAATACTAATAGAACACAGTAAACCCTTAATCAGTGCTTACAATGAGCCAGACACTGTCCTAATAAGCACTGAGGGAGGCACCAACAACTGGTTAAGTAACTTAAGATCACACTGCTAGTAAAAAGGTGGAGCTGGACACCATAATCAGGCATCCTGGATCTAGAATCAATCATCTTAATCTTAACATCTACCCTTAAAAAAAAAAAAAACAAAAAAAACAAAATCTCCAGAACCTAAGGAACTTTTAAATGCCATTATAAAATGTGTAAGAGCAAATCAAAGGTTACTTTCCTAGTTAGTGCCAAGATAGTATTTTGACATTTAAAAATTTTCACAGAATCTAAGGAAAGCAATCTTATTAATCCATCTATCTTGTACACAGTACCTTAAGTGAAACAAGTCAGATGAAGAGGCCACATTACAGGCAGCATTAAAAAAAAAAAAAAGATAAGAACTATTTAAACTTCGAAGTTTTTTATTTCTTGGGAATTAATTCTTCAGCTATCCTCAATACCTTAAAAGATACTCTTAAGAAGAATATTCAGCTTTCTTACAGGAAAAAAAATTTAATAGTTATGAACAGCATTTAATTAACCTTATTTTATAGAAAAAAAATTAATGAGTGTTGGGATCAAGCACTTTACTAAACTTCACATGTATTTTATAAATCATTTTGACAATCCAAATAGAGTAAACACTGGTATTCATTAAATTTCAAGCCACAAAAGGACAGGCACAATGTCGTTTTCATTCACCAACCAAGCCTAAAGCAGAGTGCCTTGCACAGAACGAGTACATTAATTTGATGAGCCAAAGAATGGACAAATACCCTCTGAGTTTTACCGATAAAGAAAACTAAGAAAGAAACCTATTATGAAATTTGCCTAAGATCACAGAGTTAAGAAGGGAAGGTATCTGAACCCAGGCAGTTTGCAGTACTAGCTACTACAAAAATAAACTATAACACTTACTAATTAATCTTGTACTATTAACACAAATCAAATTATTCACTAGTTTTTAGTTGTAAAAATAGATTCCAACAATTTATTTAATGGATAACTGTAACAGTCATCTTCCAAATAAGCATTCAAAATATATGAAACTGCAAATGAAGTGAAATAATTTGCAAAAAAAAAAAAAAAAAAAAAAAAAAAATACAAACCATTCCTTGCCAAGGTGGTGGTGGTCCCATGTTATGAAATTCCCTCACATAATCATTGTAGGACTAAAATGAAAAATAACAATATCAATAATAATAAAAATCAAACCCAGAACTATCAAATAAATCAGATCCTGGTTTTACGAACATTAAATGTATAAAATGAAATGCTTACCCCATTTAAAAACACATCTCGGCGAACTCCTGAAAATCGTCTGTTGGGAATAAGATTTGTGAAACTAAATTCAGGTAATTCATAAACTAGTTCTAAGAATGTAATTTGAAACTAAGCAAGAGTGAACCCAACTTACCTGTCTACTTCCTGGTATCGTGGATCCTTTAAATACCCTGTTCAAACATCAAGCATTTTAGTAAATCAAATTTATATTTTTTATTATGGCATTATAATTAAACCTTCCTTACCACTCATTTCAATTCTTTCCAAGAAATATAGTGATGCTATTAAGTGATGCTATTATTGTATTATTCCATTTTCAGATTTTCTTCTTAGATTACATGATAATCTAGAAAGTAACTAATAACTTACTGATACCACAGAATTATAAACTGCTAGAGAGGTTTTCATATGAATCTTCTAAATCCATACCCCAATTCTCGCTAGATAGAAAATTTCTTCATTCTGCTCCATAAGAAAAGTAAGGGCAGAGGAATTATCTTGAGGACACTGTAATAGGACTTCCTTAAAAACAAACGTTTACTTTCCACCTTAGGTATTCACAAGCTCTGCTAAGTCAACCACAGACAGTTTTTAAAAATGCAAACTTAAGGGGGAGAAAAACAAGTCCCAAAAATGAAGATGTATACATTTTAAGTGAAAGAACCATGACAAAAAAAGAAATATTCTTTCTCCCCATCTTAAAAGATGGAAGGACTCAGCAAATTAAAATGTAAAAACATTTGAGTGCTCATGTTTCTGAGGAAAAACTAATTTCACTCTCAGGAATATCCATTTTGGAGAAGAATAAGGTTTATCAAGCCAAAAAATGCTGTAATGTTCACTAATACCAACCTCCAAATTGCCTAATTTTTATAAGTGTATTATAAGCACCGTCTCTTAAACTCTGCCTTTTTAAATTCTGATAAGACTAGCTGAAAGCTGCTTTCTAGATTATAAACCAAATATTTCTCATTCCTCTCTAAAAACATGTGAAAGATTTTTTTTTAAAAAAAACACAGCATAACTTCAGTTTCCAAATAAAGCTATATACCACATGAAATACTAAGTATCATAGAAAATGAAAAACATAATAAAGTGTAAGATGGCTGCTTTCCCTAATCATCTTTAATCTTAAAACACATGTGCAGTTTCCATTTGTGAAATAATTGTAAATTAGCAACATCAGGTAATTAACAGATGATGATGAGTCACACTAAAATAGATAACCTTCACGAAGTAGAACTTAAGTGACAACTATTGATAATTTCCTATGATTTAAGCAGTCATGTCCTAAAGTTTTCTCACTTTTAGAACTACAAGATTACAATAAATGTTTTTGTGTCGTTGTTGTTTTTGTTGTTGGTTCATAATTTTAAGTCAAATATCTGCAGGATTATAAAATATTAACCTGGTCTCTGGTGAAACTCAGGGGCATAGTCAATCCTTGGTTTCTTTCTGCTGTTATGAATATCATAATCTTCTGGTCGACGCCTACACAAATTAGACACATTAGAAATTAAACCAAAAACTGCTGGGAGAACAAACAGCAATGCAAGAGTTTCTGACAGAAATAAGTACAAAGAATAGCCCATTATTTCCTTTAAAATAACATCCTAATTTCTGGTGAGCAAATCTTAAAATTTCTAAATTTTAATTCCTCTAATTACTATATAAATCAATCCTTGAATGTATTGCTGGAAGTAGATATGCTCTATAATCTCATGCTATCATGAAAAACTTGGAAAGAGCAGTCTGCTCAAAATACGTAAATCACATTTTAGTATTCTAAACAGAAGTAAATGAGCTGCTCTCAAACTAACGTAAACATCCAGTTTAACAAAACACTTTCCCAAATAAAGTCTCCATTCACGTGAAAAAACAAAGAAAAAAAAAAAAACTATCACCATTACACAATAGGTAACTCTAAAATCTATATATTCAAACTTATTAATCCCATCTTAGAAGAAGTCTACACAGAATTAATTATTTCTTGCTTTTGCTTTGCACAAAATTATGCTTTTCACATGATCATACAGAAAATTTGATACTTATTCCAAGTGACTTTACAGGAAAGTTTTGATAATCTTAATACTTGGAAAAACTAATTTTCTATAATAACATTTAAAAACTAAGGGAATTTTTCCCAGAGACAATGTCTTAAAATAAAACTGGAAAGTAATGGAGCAATTTAACAGAGTTCATAAAACGAGTTCAAAGTATATATTCTTTAGAAAGTGAAATTTTACTGTCTGCAGAGGGCTGCTCTTTATGGTCTCCCATAAATCTCAATGGCTAATGTAATACATCATTAAGTACACTTCACTTTATTTAGCATTTAATAAAGAGCTACACAAAATAAAAACAAGAATTCCAAGTTTTTTTGGCAATAAATGTATCTTTTTACCCTTACTTTCAAATAAAGTCTATATAATAACCTAGCATCACTAGTTTTCCAGCTGTTTGAGTTATCAACTGCTTTCATTAACTTTTCCAAGACAAGTTCACTCAAACTGCAAAGTGCAATTACCCCAAGCCCCCGCCCTCCCCAACAAAATAAAAACAGTTGCATCTACAATAAATAAGACTAAGAAAATTAAAAGCTGGTTTAAAAAATAAACATACCGCTTTCTTGTAGTTTGGGGAGTGCATTTACGACCGGTATAAAACATGATAGAAACAGTTCATATAGTAGTCCAACTACTGACTTTAAGCTGTAAGCCATACATATATGGAGGCCCTGGCAGGCTTGAGAGAAGGTGTAGTGGTGTAATAAGTATAGTTTGCAGTCCATTGCAAAACTGAGGTAAAAACTTCACTTGTATATATTGTATTGCACTGGAAACCTCTTAGCTTAAACTTCAAAAGACATCTTGGTGTTCAGTCCTTTAAGGCCAAAAGTAAGGGGGCTCTGCCAGGTGTCCTCCTACCTACTTGACAGTGTCCTTTTTAAGCTCAAAGAAATGGGGACTCTTGTTGGATTATCTGTACCTACCACAGGATGTTTCCACCAAAAGGAAACTTAACCAAAGGTTTCATCCCATCAACCATACATCCAACAGTCTTTAGCAGAATATTTTAGATTTAGCTGTATGCAAATCTACACAGGGGAAGGTGTTGGGTGGAAGGGCTTAAATCAGTCCTTTGCAAAGACTTCTCCAATTCTGTAACAAGTTAAACCCCCTTTTCCTGGAAAATGCTGCTTAGTTCATAAAGTAGTGATCAATAACCATGACGATCCTCTAAAAAACATTTTAAGTCCACAGGTACTGCCAGCATCTGGAAAAGTTGTAAACAGACACAGCAACAGCCCTTCTTTTCGGTTTGTTGCCGGGTCTCCCAGGGCCACTTGATCCCCTTTGGAAAGAACCTATTGTTTTCAGAAGCTCAGCAAGATGTGTGAATTCACTGGGTACATGTTAGAGAATATCTGGCAATGGGGTTAACACATCACGGTGATAAAATTTGAAACAGTCCCAATAATGCTCCTCTTGAATATCAAAATAACTTAAAATATTTTATCCTCTAAATGAGGCGTCATCTTCTGAAAAAACATTAGTGATCCTTTATAAAAGTCCCATATCTGATAAGGCTTATCCAGAGACACACCTGAAAGAAAAGGCTTTTTACAAAATATTAACAATTTTTGCAAATAAAGACTTCCTTCTCTCTTCCTCCTTTCTAGCCTGTTCTGAGCAACAAAGGCCTACCTCATTGCAATTGCATACATTGTATTATCAGAAACT
Organism: Panthera onca; assembly: GCF_046562875.1. Taxonomy (NCBI): domain Eukaryota; kingdom Metazoa; phylum Chordata; class Mammalia; order Carnivora; family Felidae; genus Panthera; species Panthera onca. Next base: position 55,840,037 of record NC_138342.1, on the reverse strand, counting down.
ATCTAATTTAAACTGGTTATCACTCTTTAGCAAATAATTTTTTTCTGCATAAGGAAAGATCCCCATTTTCCTCTTGAAAAATGACTGAGACCAAGGTGACCATGTGAAATCCTCAATGAAGCCACAAACTAGTCCATGCAGCTTGATTTGAGGATTTTCTCTTTCTTCTTTACCGCAGGACAAACTTTTGACGAATCACATTCCTCCATCATGTTATTCTGATACATGTGCCTATTATCAGTCCAAAGAACGTTTCTAACCTTCCCACATCCCGGACTGGTTCTCGACGGGATGGACGTCCTCTTGATCGGGGCTGAGAATGCATTCTTCTCTTGTGACGCATTTTATGAATGACCTGATACAAGTCAATACTTTCATCGGGGGGAAATAGAAGACAAAGCTGGGTTCCACATTCAAGTTCAATTTCCTAGAACAGGAAAGTAGTAATTTACAAGACGAAAACAGGAGAAATTTTCAATAGACTTGTTGTATTTTCCTGAAGTACAAGAACAAAAACAGACTGACTTGAAGACTTCCTTCTTAAAGCTGATGATCATACAGGATTCCAATAAACTTCCTTGAAAGGTTTTAAAAAACCTTTCAGAAGTGTTTCATGTATTTATATATGGGTAAAAACTAAAAGTTATATAATCTGCAAAGTTAAATACACAAATGCAGTTGCTTAAAACTCTATGACAATCATCCTCTGCAAACAAAGGAATGTTTCTTTGTGCAAAATACAAAAACATCAGGACAAAGTTCTCTACCTTAACTCAGCGGAGGAAAAACATTGTTAGTGTGTGCCAAAATACATTACAAAACTACATTACAAAAAATACATTACAAAAACTACAAAGGGAGACTAATGTATGGCTTTTTAAAATGAAGATTTATTTTCAACCACCAGCAATTTCATTTATGAGTAATGAAAGCACACCGCTTCTGGTTCAAAGTTACATGCAGAAGATTCAGGTTTAAATCACTACACTTATAATTTCATTTGCAGACTTGAAAACCTGGGTATATATACTTTTCATATAGCTTCCTTCTAATTAGAAAACTTCAGCAAAGATGTTAAATGGCATTTCTAAAATTATACAAAGTGCAGTAAATAACATAATGAAAAACAATTTAAAATCAGGACCAGAATTTCTCATCAAAAACTTTTCTTTCAATTGTATTAAGTACCATATACAGCTACCTATCTTTCAACATTTATGGAGGTCTTACTAATTGGTCAAAACCACAGTGACTGTGAGTTCCAAATAAGAATATTTTCCCTTAATCTTTCACACGAATTCTTTCAAAAATGGCTTAAAAATGTCCTTCAATAAAATTCTCTAAAAGGAATCATTAAATGTATGTGTTTTAAATAATCAAGTAAGACAACAAACCTGTCCATCACGTCCAATCTTTACTGGCTTATGTTCATTCCAAGGATTGGTGAGATGAGCTGACTTAGTGAAGGGTAATTCACGCCTAAATACAAAGTAATACCAATTATATTCTTTTGTAGAATCCTTTAGAGACCTTATATTACTTCAGCAGTTAATCCTGATTTAAACGTGACTAAAATTTAAAGAATTACTTAGGCTAGAAGCATTCATTCCCCAGAGAGGGAGCACCTTTAAGAGAAGGGTTCTTTCCACATTCTCCAGTGTTCTCAAAAATAAGCTAAATAATACAGTGTGTAAGAACATGAGCTTGGAAACCAAGACAGTTTGGGTTTAAACCCCAGCGCGTGCTGGCTCGCTCTCACATGCTCTCTCTCTCCCTCCTCTGAGCCTGCGCTGAATTCTTCAGCTTATAAACAATGGTATCACCACCTACACTTCATACCTGTTTTTAATAGTGTGCAAATGGAACGACATATAACATGTTTAGTTAGCTCGTTTCTGTGTAAACAAACCGCATTTTTTATTAACTAATCAACAAAGAGCTGAACCTTCATCAGATAGTTAACACCAAATGAAAGTGTTCCCTATGCTTCGTTCAGAACTGCTCTCCCAGATTCCAATGTCCTCTCCTTTTCAGGAAGACAATATTTCCCTATCACCCATGGAATGACTCTTGACAATACAAATGTTTATACGTACAAATTCATATGTCTGCACATATGAATTATGCCCTCCACTTAGGTGCAGTACTTATATAACTTAAAGAAACTCATGCTCTAAACTCTGAGCCACAGGGCAAAATGGTCTCACCAACTTAAAAGAGACAGCCTGTATTTTTATATTCTTTATCAACCTAGCATAATGCTAAATGCAATCATTCTTATTAATTTTCAAGGAATAATCAAGTTAACAGCACTTAATAAGGCTTTATCTATGTGTGTGCAGAGTAATGCCAAATTAAATAAATGCGTTAAAGAATTATTTATTGTATCTACAATGCACATGAAACTGCTCAGCCCAAAGACATACAAAGATGAGTAAGATAAAGAGCTGCTTGCATTCGTAAATTTCTTCCACAGCTATCAAAGAAGAATAAACGAGCACATAAAAGTTTTGCTGGTCACATCTATTTTGGAGAGAAAGAAAATAATCAAAAAATGCTTCCTGGAAGAAGTAGCATATGGAATATGCCTGAAAGAAAAGTGACCCAGGAAAAGCCAAATGTAAAGAGCTAAGGAAGGGTTACGTTTGAAGCAATGAGAGAGCTTGAGCAAAGGTATAATGGAGAAGAAAAAACACAACCTGGTCTAGTGGATAAGCTATATAGTCATTTGTTCTACTCTTACACCAATTTTCTTAAAGATGAATATAGAATGCTGAAATTTTATAACTTCTTTAAACTTTGGGGAAGAGTAAAGTGTATCTAAAGTTAACACAGTGGCATGCTCTGTGGTGGTGATCATGTGAATATATGGGGGAAGTGGGCTATGAATTATGGAAATACCCACTAGGTATTACTAAAAAGCTTGAATTCTTAGTGTAATAATATACATCTTACTTCACACACCAAAAGTGGCTCAAGAACGTATACCTAATATGTATACAAAATATATACACACATTTTTTTTTTTTTAAACTTTTCAGCTCTCAGAAGTTAAAAGAAACAAGTCTATACCAAAGCCTAGGGTATCCAGAGGGAAATCTCTAGTAACAATTCTTTGTACTTTAATACTTTCTTAGATTTTCCCTCTAAATTGCCAGTTAAAAAACAGTTACAGGAGAGGAATAAATAACCTACAAGCCACCAAAATACAGGAAGTTACAAATTGTTCCTGCAGAAAGTTATCACTGTTATTTAAATATTAGCAATGAAATACTGAAGGACCAACATAAAACCACACATTGAGTTGGGTTGAGTCACTTGTGGTTAAGCTTCTCGATGGCATTGGTTCTAACTAGATTCTACAGATGTTTTTTGTGTGTGTTGACAAATTAATACCTATCAGAGTATCACCAAGAACTGTGAGGCCCTAAGCAAAATAGGACTCAGAATGTATTTAGAGAAACTACAGGACCACAGTCATCGTAGTTATAGAATAAACATCCTAAAGTTACCTTTTAAACTGACATGTGTAATGAAGACAACTACAGATGACCAGCTTTATTGTGAGTAATCCAATGAACATGGAAGTAACTCGCTGATTTAAGGGGTTTGGTTAAGTGTGACAAATTTAACAAAAGAACATACAACTGTACAAAGGCTCTTATGTACTATATAGAGGTTTGGCTACTAAAGTTAAAAGAAATAAAAGAAATTCTAAAAGAGAAAATGGGCTAATTGGAATGAACATGGAAGGGGTGAGTATAAAATAGCATCAGTAGATGCTAATTTAATTCTGGACAAATGACATTTTATAGAGTATAGCCTTATTTAGAGCTAATTCCCAGTGATAACTTAAGTCACTTTTTATGGCTCCTCTCCTATCTGCTAACACGCACCATGTGATCTTAAACTTCAGTGTGCCTACAAAATACATGAGCCATCAGAAATTCAAGAGGTTTGAGGTGTGTCTTAAGATTCTGCATTTTAACGATCAGATACTACTGACACAAGTGGTCGAGAGACCACACTTAAATAAACTTAAGTCTAGTTATTATTAAATCCAAAGGGTGCTTAAATAAGTCTATCAAAACTATCATAAAAAGAAAAAATATCGGTAACAATTACTATTACTGATAGAAAGCCTTCAGCATTTATATTTAAAGTTTGATCCTCTTAACTGAACCAAATGCAATTCTCATTTTATACACAAAACTTAAGAATACAATAGACTTACCCAAGGAAATACCAATGTAATATTACATGCCCCTCAGAATTCTTCATTATAAAACTACTCTTGAACTAAGTGATGAGTATTGTAAAAATTAAAGTTGTAGTTTTTCTTTAAGAATATTCTTGAGGATACAGGAGTACTGATGCATAGGGGCACTTGTACCCCAATGTTTATAGCAGCACTCTCAACAATAGCCAAATTATGGAAAGAGCCTAAATGTCCATCAACTGATGAATGGATAAAGAAATTGTGGTTTATATACACAATGGATTACTATGTGGCAATGAGAAAGAATGAAATATGGTCCTTTGTAGCAACGTGGACAGAACTGGAGAAGGTTATGCTAAGTAAAATAAGCCATACAGAGAAAGACAGATACCATATGTTTTCACTCTTATGTGGATCCTGAGAAACTTAACAGAAACCCATGGGGGAGGGGAAGGGGAAAAAAAAAAAAAAAGAGAGGTTAGAGTGGGAGAGAGCCAAAGCATAAGAGACTCTTAAAAAATGAGAACAAACTGAGGGCTGATTGGGGGGGGGGGGGGGGGGGTGAATGATGGGTATTGAAGAGGGCATCTTTTGGGATGAGCACTGGGTGTTGTATGGAAACCAATTTGACAATAAATTTCATATATTTAAATAAATAGATAAATAAATAAATAAATAAAACCTCAATAAAGAGAAAAAAAAAAAAAGAATATTCTTGAGGTATGTGGGTGGCTTAGTCAGTTAAGTGTCTGACTCTTGAATCCAGCTCAGGTCATGCATGATCTCATGGTTTGTGGGAACAAGCCCTGACAGCATCTGCGTTGGCATGGAGCCTGCTTAAGAGTCTCTCTCTCCCTTTCCCTTTGCCCCTCCCCCCGCTGGTGCACACTCGCTTACTTTCTCCCTCTCTCTCAATAAATAAACATAAAAAAAAAAAAAAATTCTTGGGGCTCCTGGGTGGCTCAGGCGGTTAAGTATGCAACTCTTGATTTTGGCTCAGGTCATAATCTCACTGTCATGAGATCAAGCCCCACATGGGACTGTGTGCTGGGCATGGTGTCTGCTTAAGATTCTCTCTCTCACTCTCCCTCTGCCCCTCCTGCACACATGCTCTCAAAAAGAAAAAGAGAAAGAAAGAGAAAAAGAGAAAAGGAAAAAGAAAAAAGAAAAAAACAAAAGAAAAAAAATTTTTTCCAGGTCAACATAAAACTTAAGTACAATAAAGAAACTTTACTACCCAAAGTTCCGTACAAAACGTTAGTATTTTGGGTTTGTACCTCTTGTTAGTGAACACATATCAAACAAGTTGGTAAAATAGCCAATAAGTCAGTGAGAAAGACAATACATGAATAAATTAAGCTCACCTTCTGAAATTAAAAAACAAATTTCCTTATCACGAATTGGGAAATGAAGGTTAATAGAACAAGTAACATTCAAAACAAAATTAGCTGCAACCAATTTAAAATGGGTAATTATTTTGTCTTCTAATCCTAAGACAACATTATCTCCAAATACTTTCCAATAACACCAATAATGTTTCTAGTCATAAAACCACAGACTAACAAACTTCTTTGGTTTTTACACAGTTATAGACATCCAAATAAATAAGTCTATCTCTGCTAAGAAATAGCAAGCACCTTGTTTTCCCTAAAAACTGCCACCAGATCTTTAAATTTTATAATTTTAATTTGATTATAATAGAAGTATAACTTAATTATAACCTTAATTTCTGAAGAGCCATAAATTTTTATTTAAAAATCCTGGGTATAACGGAGTAGGGGAATTATCACTGACACCCTCACCAACATAGCACTGCATTCCAACATTATAATTATGCAATTTTTCATTTGTTTTTTCCATGTTGTCACATGGATAATTACTTCTGTGTATTACATTTAAGTGACAAACCATAATTCACTTAACCAGTTTCCTATATGGAAGAATTTAGATTGCTTCCAATTTTTCCCTATAGAAAGTAATGATGGGATGAGAAGTGATGATATATTTTTATGCAGTTTTGCTACTCTATCAACAATCAACCTAATATACTATTTTCACTATATTATTGCTTACGTAAGTTCACAGTTCTTCACTTTCCCATACATAAAAGTTTAACTCCTTTGGCTGGCCCACATTACTGTTCATCTCTATCTTTTATCATCTGTTTCATTAAAAAAAAAAAAAAAAAGGACTCCCTATCCCACTCACATACCTTCCCCTCCCCCCCACCGCTTTCCCATCTCCTAAGCCCCATGGCTTCTGCTTGTGTTTCCATGCTCTTCCTAGTCTGCCTTCCAGACCAGATATGAATAGCATTTTTCATTCTTATCCAATTCTTCCATCCTCATCAAAATCCAACACCTAAGCTAATTTCAACTTATAAAAAATACATATGGTCTGTTTCAAGTAATATTTTTTTACTGAAATTAATTTTATAGGCAATAGATGTGTACATGCCATATAAAGTTCACTCAAATACTTAGTTTTTTATGTTAAAATAACTTTCTAGGCTCAAGATGTAGCCGCTCCTGCTGGATGTGTCATGTCAGCAAACAGAAGCTTAGATCTAACTTTTGTGTCCCTGTATGTGCTCAGCTTGACCAGAAATGCAGTATATCCAATCAGCCAATCCCCAAACACCAAGCCACCTTTAGTCTGGGCTTTCTCACCCCAAATGAGGTTGACAACGTAGCCCTAGGCAATAAGACATTTTCTATTTGTCTCTCTCTTGTTATTTATCCTATAAAAGCTTTCTGGGATGCCTGGGTGGCTCAGTTAAGTGTCCAACTTTGGCTCAAGTCCTGCATGATCTCAAGATTCTTCAGTTTGAGCTCTGCATGGGGCTCTCTGCTGACAGCTCAGAGCCTGGAGCCTGCTTCAGATTCTATATCTCTCCCTCTCTCTGCCCCTCCTCTGCTTGCACTCTGCCTCTCTCTCAAAAATAAACATAAAAAAAATTAAAAGCTTTCTACCTTCTGCCCCATTTTGCAGCTCTCCACAGGAGAGTGTCCATTTCATGAAGTGTTAAAGTTTGTATCACCTAAATTTACTTCTTTTATCATTTTCTTTTTTTTTTTTAATTTTTTTTAACGTTTATTTATTTTTGAGACAGAGAGAGACAAAGCATGAACGGGGAGGGTCAGAGAGAGGGAGACACAGAATCTGAAACAGGCTCCAGGCTCTGAGCTGTCAGCACAGAGCCTGATGCGGGGCTCGAACTCACGGACCGCGAGATCATGACCTGAGCCGAAGTCGGCCGCTTAACTGACTGAGCCACCCAGGCGCCCCTCTTTTATCATTTTCTAACAATGCATATTCAGTAAGAACATAACAATAGTTGTAATAACTCAGTTATTTCTAATAAACATATTTAAATCTTAATTACCATTTTCAAAATATAATACCAACTAAACATGTTTTGCTATTTCCTTAAGAAAAAGTACTTGTTCACAACTAAATTAGTTACCTCCAAAATATGAGCCAAGTTAAACAGTGGCTATTTTCCTATACCAGTTACTAAATGACACGTTAAAATCACTAAAATCACATAGATCTATCCAGGTAACATTCCAAGCAATTGTCTAATTCATGACAAACTTACTGCTATGTTACTAATATAGAGTACAAATGAACTACATAAAACTCCTGACTACATAAACCTTTGCCTTTACATCCTATAGGAAATATAAAGACAGTGAACAAGATAAGCAAAACGTATTAATGTTTAACTTTACTTTAACACTGTTAATTTTTTTGGATCCAAATCAGCCTAGGAATGAGTCCGAAAAGAGAGTATAATCATCAGAGAGAATAAATTAAAGCTAAAAAACTGTGGAGTTTTAACATTACTCCCAATTGGCAGCCATTTAGTGCAGATTTAATTATCTACACTAGAATGTATAATTTACCTGCAAATCCAGTCAATTTTAAAAACTCCTCCCAACATTTTAGCATTCATTCCTGCTGGAAGCACCCAATGTATAGGAGATCCTCCATGATGTGACTCTGAAGAAAGTCTTGCAAATCCTAAGGGCATCAAATCACAATAAATAGGTGCCTAATATAAATGATGTTTTTATATATCCAAATTATTTTTATCCTTACCTTGAAATTTTCCACTCTCTCTGACAGAAAATATTAAGATAACACTCCTTGCAGATCTGAATGCAGCATTTAATTTCTTCTCATTTACTGGCAGCGTGGACCAAACACCCTACACAAATAACATAAAGATCACAGACTGAAATTAATGCAAATCTTTCACCACTGCAATTATATCTGCAAAAGACCAAGGCTACTGATACTGCTGTATTTTAAATTTAAGTCAGCTATAATTAAGAAAGGTCTTACTTATCAACTGTCAAAATAATGTGCTAATTTATTAAAAACTCAAGAAAAATATGGAGAAAATTCCCAACCTTAACAAAATCATTAAAGATTTTGGGGGAAGGATGTCAAATCTTATGATATAGAATTCTACATAATAGAAACAATCACCTAGAATTATTTTAATTATCACAATGATTTACTGTGGGTAAAAACATGTCTGAAGGTGAATCACAGCATGTACATTTTTCTCCTTAAACTACTTAATCAAAATAATTAAAAATACTATATTGGTAAATTATAACTGGAAAATTTCTGTCTGGTTTCTAGCATTTCTCATTTTTCCTATTTAAGTTCAAATTTTTAGGCATTAATTAATAGTTTGACTAAAAAAAGCCTCCGTTGTACACAGAGCAAGAACAAAGCTACTAATTTCTAAAGCATTTTAATCTATTACTTGTTCGTGAAAAGATCAAAAGAAATAGCATGGTAAGGTAAGGCAGAAGCTCTAATTCAGTCAGTCTAGTCTTACAAACTAGATCTCATTCACACTAAGTGCTTAATTACTTCTGCCTAAATTCACTCTAGCAGAGAAACAGAATAAACTTCCACGGGATAGCTATTTGGTATATTATTCCACCTAGTTTGATGGATAATGACAAATGTAAGACAGTAATACTGACAAAATATGGTTTGAAAAATTATTAATTTTCTAAAAATCAGTAGAGGCTATAATGATTCATTTTAAATCAAGAAAAGGAAAATTTTGTAACGGTGTAACAAATATAGGTATTTTAAAAGAAAATTCATATCTTACAACATCCTAACAGCAACTAGACATATCCTTTTTGTAAAGCCTTGCTTGGATGGGCCTTTTAGCTAACTCTTTCTCTTTTCTTCTAAATCCAAGTGATACAAAATAAATAAATAAAATAAGTCCAAGTGATGTCACTTCTAAAAATAAAAGAAACTCCCCATAAAAGAATGATTTCTTTTCAACAACATCAAGGTGTAAAACCAGCATCAATATAAAACAAAAAATGGTTGTAGAAACTTTTAAAACGTTACTTCAGTAAGTTAGCATTTGAATTGAATACAGAAACACAAAAATCCAAAAAAATACTTTTACAGTACAAAGTATAAAACATACATAATTCTTCAATATCAAATATTCTGACTTCTAAAATCACCTTCAGACTGAAAAGAAAACTCAAATTACTATTAGGTCGCTTACATGGCCACAAAGCAGACCTTAAGTGGCAAGTGGGCTGTGGATCTTTAAAGCTCTAATGAAAATCACAGTATACCACTCAAGATACTCAAGTCTACCTTCACACTTAAAATTTTCAAAACTGGGATAGTTTCAACAGAACTGATGCTAATACCTTAGCTTTGGCAAGAGACACATTCTCATGGTTGTTACTCTTTATGAGAAAAAATCTTGCATCCTGTAGTACATATTTGAGTTTACTGGTTTGATCTGAAAAAAAGAAACCCAAACTGATTAACCAGAAGCCATTATCACAGACGTGTAAGCTGTACTAACTGAAATTAGCCCTCTACAACCCAGCTAAACTTTTAAAATTCATAATCACCCATTCAACCTGGAAAGCTAAGCCACAACACATAATAGAGCAAAGCTAAGAAAAGACACCAGCATTCTGCAAGAAGTTAAACCTAATCTAGTGATGTTCCGATATATCAGATTCATATTTAAGTATGAAAATGGTTACAAATTTTATAGATTTCTTTTCCAAAATCACTCATTTAAAGACAATTATGCTATTAAAAACATATATACTATCCACGGTGTCCAAAACTATAAAATATCCTGAGATTTTTGTTACTGTTCTAAAAGGTATGCAGTAAGAAGTAAATGTGGAGCTGTCTCTATGTAAAACTACATCATTAATTTTTTCTTTAATGCAATATATCAGAACATTACTACATTAAAACCAACTATTAATGGAGAACTAATAAGGCAAAATAATGACTTTATGCAGCATGCAATGAAAACAATTTCAAATTTAAATGATACCTTTTCGGACAGCACGAACGGAAGATGATAATTTCTCATGCTTCTTTTCTGAACCTGTATTTAGCCAAAGTACATTTGTTCAGATTGAGCTTTAATAGAGATAAGACAAAATTTCTACAGTCTTGTCACATAAAGTTCTCATTCAAGACAAATTATTCTTCCTGGCGCACCCACACACACAAAAAAATACTTCTCAATGTGTACGAGTGTTTTGTTTTTTGGGTTGTTTGGATTTTTTAAAAATATATTTGAACAGTTTCCCACTCAGAAAACTAGTCACTGAATCATCATCTTCCAAGAAAAAAAAAAAGTGAAATTCCACTTAAGCAGTAACAGAACAGGATTAAAATAATAAGAAAAAGCTTAGTTTTCTCTAGAATTATTACACTGAACATGCCAAAAATCAATACTAATGAACATCAACAAGTTCACACTAAACTACAGCCTCCACACTTTCTACAGCAAATTACATCAGAATCAGTCAGATATGACCACAAATGAAAGTAAAATGAGGATACCTGCATAGGACTCTGATGCAGAGCTTCCACTTCTATCAAAAACAATTGGAGAGATGCCTCTAGCTCTCTTCCTTTCCTTCTTTTTCTCATCTAAAAAGAATTCAAATGAGATTTTTAAAAACATTACAAGACAGGTACTCAAACAAGAACGTATCACGTGCCTGGTTTCTGCACAATCTCTAATAGTCATTGCTAATCTCTCCCCTGATCCCTCAATTTCCTCAGAAGGTGTTCCATTTCAAAGGTTTGTTCAAACACAGAAACATGTTTCTCCCACCAACTTAAATTAAAAACACATGGCCATAACTGAGAATGACTTATCCTATATATAAAGGTAGTCCTTTGAATAAAGTTTTCCAAGAGGGGGAGGAAATCTGCAAATACAACTTTTGTTTCAGTAAAATATACTGTTTCTTTCTACATATGAGGTACCACTGTTCCAAGTCTCTCTCTAAAAAGTATACTATCATTCTTCATTACAATTCCAACTCTGATTCTTAGGTGTCTGATGAGCCCTAGAACCCAAAGCTTTTCAATGTAAAAAAAATTAATAATAATACACTAGAGTAAGTTGGTGATTGCTTTTCTGGTTGCCACTGCCTGCTCATGTGTCTTCGAGTTCATTCTTCTTGTCCACTTCCTTCTTGGATTACTGGTCTTTTCTTCAAATTCAATTTAAAGTTTATTCCAAAAATCTTACTGATAGCCTATGTATTTCTACTAAAAAGCTAGGAATCTTCAGTGGATCCAAAAAGTTTACATTACCGGTCAGTTAAGAACCATTTTAAGTTTAATTTGGAACTTCATTAGGCTTAAAAACAAAGACCTAAAATGGATTAGGCTCTCCTGTCTCTGTTTATTGGTATTTTAATTATACCATTATAAGCTCTTTTAATTTCCAGCTAGGAACTAAGAAGGAATAAATATGAAGAGAAAATGCACAAATTTATTTGTATAAAAACAGCAGAAAAATGATCAATGATCCCGCATAAAATTTTATATTATAGAATGACTATAAAGAGTTACCTACTTAAAAAGATTTAGCTAAATTATCTCCTTAATCCTCATAACAAACTCATGCAATACTTAAAGCCATTATTCTCATTTATTGAAAAGGAAACAGAAAAGAGGAGTGGTTAAGCAACATGGCCAGGGTCCCAGTTTCTGGGTACAGAACCTAGTTCAAATGCAAGTCCTCTTGAAGCCCTGAGCTCTCTTCTTAGGAGCAAAAAGAAAAAGTATTTTACTACTGAATGGGGCTTCCAGATCTAACTAGTCTGGAGATGGAAAATCCCAAAGACATTCTAAATTCCTTTTCTTTTAGTTTAAGCATCTTTCCCTTTTTTTATGTTCTGCGGCCTCTCCAAATAGACATAACAATAAGCTTGTGAGTGAGGCTGGTTTTCCTACTGGAGGGCTGAAAGAGAAGAGCAAAGCAGCACATATAAGCACAATTACAAAGCCAAGCCCATTTAAAGCTAGCATCCCTCAGGGGCATAATGGTATCTCAAATAACCAGCTATAGATAAAAGCATTTGTTTCCAGGCTTGCCTGCTTTAAATGATACCCAACTTTCAAAAGTTTTAAGAATCCTTTCCCTCAGGGCAAACTAGAAGACTGCAACTGAACAGACTGAAGCTTTTTAGTATAAAATGGCTGAAAATCTCACCCAAATAGATGAGAGCCAGGAGGTTCAAATCCTAAATCTCTCTCATACATGTCTGTTTTGTTCACTGACTACACATTCCTGCATAGTGCCTGGCACTCAGCAGAAACCCAATTCGGTGACTCAATAAATAGGAAATTCACAGAGATTAAAAGTAAAACCTTGTTAAATTTTTATTTAAAAATTCTAGCATGTTTTATCATTTTTTTCTCTTTGAGTATGTAGGAGTCTAATGAGCATTATGAACTGATCACTAATGATAATACACCTTTTGCTGCTGCTTAAAAAACAATACTTTATGGTTCAATCTCACTAACATGATACAGGAAAAAAGAAAAAAGAGAAGCAGAGTTAAGACCCTGCCCAACTGTTACTTTTTTTTAAGAGAAAGCTTCTAAACTTTTAAAATAAATACCATTAGAAATAACTCCCACTGCTCTTAAGAGTTTATGATCGCCTCTTCCAACTATTATTTTCAGATCAAAAGAACAATGAAAGTCATCTAACAAATAAACCTTTAATGACCACCAAATGTCACTTTTATAAAGAAGTTACCAAAGATTCTGAGAAAAAAATAAGGTAAAATAAACTAGAATCTGGAAAATTCATGACACAGAAACTAAACTGTGATCCCCCATGTTTAAAAATAGACATCTCCTAATTACGGAGTTCCAAATCCACCCCCATTTTTCTTTCACACATTATGATGAGAAAGTACTCCATGATAAAGAATAACTTCCTGCCCACAATACAGTCTCTGAAACATGTCCCACATAAGGGATCTTCCAAAGACAATAGTTTCCTTTAATAAGGAAAGTAAGAATTCCAGGTATCTCTTTTATAATAATAAATCTCTTCTATAAATAGTTTTGATATCAAGGTTCATGAAACTATTGGTTACCACTGAATTTGAAATGTCTTATCCACAAAAATATGAAGTATTATTAAGCACCTTGATACAGTATCAGCAGCATCTAAGAGCTTATTAAAACTGCAGACTGTTTCAAGTCCTACCCAATTTAAATAAGTCACCTTTGTTTGACTTAAATAAGACATACAAGAAATATTGTTCATAACATGGATACCAAAGATGGCTATAATAAAATATCCTCTACCCCCCAGATGTTTCTTACAGTCGTCACAATAAATGAACAAACATTCATTCGTATTGTCAATGCACTTTTTGTTTTCCATCCATTATTATAAATTACAAAAAATACATCATCTCATCAGTTTGCAAAAAGTATAACGGGAGAATAGAATTAAAGATTCTACAAATTATGGGGCCCCTGGGTGGCTCAGTGGGTTAAGTGTTTGACTTCAGCTCAGGTCATGACCTCACAGTTCGTGAGTTTGAGCCCAGAGTTGGGCTCTGTGCTAACAGCTTAGAGCCTGGAGAGCCTGCTTCAGATTCTGTACCTCCCTCTCTCTGCTCCTCCCCCACTCACACTCTAAGTCTCCAAAAAATAAATAAGCCTTAAAAAAAAAAAAAAAAAAAAAAAAAGATTCTGCAAATTTTTATATCAAACTTAACTACCCATCAATTCAGTTTAACTCTTTAAATCTCTTAAAATCCTGTCTAAACTCTGAAACCTAGAACTCCAGTGAGCAAAAGGTTGAAAGCACTTCAGTTGCCAATCACTAGAAAATAGCTGGCCATTTGCTCTATCACCTATACAATTTTAAGAATGTGTCTTACTAACAATGTACTATCAAAATGATAAAACTCTATTAATAATGAAATTGTAACTATTGTGTAATAACAAAAGAATAGAATTGTTCTTATATTCCAAAGTTTAGTTCATTTAGTATATATAGCAGATCTGGCTGCATTTTGACATAAGACAGTCATGACAGTATGTGTAACCATCATATAATGGCAAGGGTTCTTTGAAGTACCCTGACCTCTCCTTGTTGTACTCTGAATTTTCCCCCAAAAGATGGTCCCCTCTTAGCCTCATGACTGCAACTACCTACCATTCCTATATTTACATCTCATTGATCAGACAGGGATAAAGTGGTAGGACATGTAGTATTGAAGGAATAACCCAAGACAACTCTTAACCAATCTCCCCACAAGAATCTTACACTCTTATTTTCCACCTCTTGTACTTTTACACCAGCCTTTGGGAAATCCTGCAAGTCTGTCAATCCACAGGTACAGAATTGGAAAAACAGTGTGTGTTCCCAAGAGAAAAAGAAAGTTGTTTTGATTTCTATTGCCAAATGATAGAAATCTACAGGCATCAGACATAGAAATACTGTAATGCCAACCAGACAGGTTCCATGTCAGTATCAAGTAGATCAGGTATCAGTGTTTAAACAAACTGCTGACCGGTATGAAAACCTAAGAATTTATAACCTTAAAACCTGAAATACATTTCCATTGAGAAACAATCAGACTTGCATTCATTTAGAATACAATATGAAGTTGGGAAACACATTTACTAAGATATGTAAACCTTACTCAAATGTATTTCTAATACTCAAAGGCATATAATTGTAAAAAAATCATGAGACAGTCTTATTAACATCCCACATCTCAAAATATTTTATAATTCAATTTAAGTATGTTCAAAAATAAAATCAGGTCAATTTTTTTTCTTAAGAGAAACTTATACATACAAAGAGTAGTACCTGATCCATCTGTGCCTGAACCAGATCTGACAGATCCATCTGTGAAGGAAACGGATTCAGAATCAGAGTCGCTAGCTTCACTTCGAGTGTCATAATCATTTCCCTCTTCCTTCTGGTCTCTCTCATCCTGTTCATATTCTTCTTCTTCCTCCTCCTCCTCCTCTTCTTCCTCCTCCTCTTCCTCCTCCTCCTCCTCCTCCTCTTCTCCATCTTCGTCCACTTCTTCATCTTCCTCCGCATCTTCTTCTACCTCTTCATCTTCTTCCACATCTTCCACCCCTTCCTCCTCATTCTCAGTGTTGTTGCCTTGCTCATCAGAAGAACCACTGCTGCCAGTCTCATGGTCAGAGCCATATTCTTCAGAGTTAACTTCTTCCTTAGAAGATTGGCTGGATCTGCTTGCACGTCTATCCACTTCAAGCCCAATTCTCTGATGTTTAAAGAAAAAGGGAATCAGCAGTCATATAACAGATAAAGTCAGACTGAATAAATAGTTCTAATGCCTCAAAAAGAATTGTTTTCTGTTTTATATCTGCAATAACATTTACTACCTCAGAACCATCTGGTGTAGGGGATTTGGTCCTCCTTTCGGGATCCCTTTTCCGGAGACAAGTTTTTTCAGGCTGACTCTTATAAGGTTCTCTAGAAGCACTGCTTGACAAACGAATCTTCCGATCAGCTTCTAGACGCTTGCTTCTTTCAGATCTTTGATATTCCTCATTTTTATACTCTGCAACTGACTTTCCCTTGGTACTAACTATTCTTTTGTTATTGCTGACAGATGAGCTCAGTGGCTTAGAAATCAGCTGTCTTGAATGAAGAGAAGGCTTTTGCCGCTTGATGTCAGTAGATTCCATTCGGTCACTTTTTCTTTTTGATCCTTAAAAATACAATTTAAAGAACACATGTAAGTGTTTTATGTCTTCTACTTATTTCACCAAAGATTAACAGAGAATATGTATCAGAGAGAAAAAGAGCTCTTATCTTTAAAATGTCTTCTGAAATATTTTTACTGCAAAGTTAATCATAAAGAAACCATAGTTTGCAAATACTGGAATAAATTCATGTATTTGAGAAATTTCACACATTTGAAAAGAAATAGATTACTTTTATTCATATTGAATTCGGTACCACAGTTTGTTATGCTTGGACACTTTTGGTGTTAACTGACCCCAGGAACAAGAGCAAAAGCAAAGTCACTTTCTTAATAAATTAAATCTCTATTTAAACTTTTTAGGGACACCGGGGCAGCTCAGTTGGGTAAGCATCTGACTCTTGATTTTGGCTCAGGGCACAATCTCACAATTCATGAGTCTGAGACCATGTCGGGCTCTGAGCAGACAACACTGAGCCTGCTTGGATCCTTCTCTCTTCCTCTCTCTCTCTCTCTGCACCTCCCCAGCTCACTCCCTCCCTCTCTCTCAAAATAAATAAAACATTTTTTAAAAATTTTAATAAAAAAATAACCTTATTTTAACAAAAAAATTTAAAATATTACATACCCTTTTTCTCGTTTTTATCTTGTTCACTCTCTGGATTATACAGTTCATCATCCTGTTCTGGTACTTCAGTCAAAATGTCATCTAGAACATTAAGTTCTCCATCTGAAAGCAGGAAATTAAAAATAGGGAAAAATCATTACCATTAAGCATTTATCTTTGACTATGTTGGGTCTACGTAAATATGGAAACATAACCGTCAAAGATCTTTTATTTCAGGATCAAGACACGACAGTAATTCTATAAAACCATACAAGATAAAGGACATGATACAGAACTCTGGACTACAAAGCCAGGAGTAGTGTACACCCACTCCATAGGGTATGAAAGGACACAGTGGAGTATAAGAGAAAACGTTAAAAACTTCTATATCTGTACTTCAACCTCTAATTTCTCATTTTTGTAACTGCTTTAAAATGTGCATAAAAAATTAGAACAGAAATACTTGTGTGTAACATAAACACACACCTACCAAGGATGGTGAGTACTCCTCACAACCTACTTATTGATTACCAAGAAAAAAATAATTTTACAGTGGAGAAACCTGGCAGATTCTAACTTAACCAAGTAATCAAAATTAACATCACCAGCAGTATGTCAAATCAGTATTACAGACTTGGCATGATGAACTAAGAATAAAACAATTCTGTGATATTCCCATCCAAAATGCAAACTCTGGGGGTGTCTGGGTGGCTCAGTCGGTTAAGTATCCGACTTCGACTCAGGTCACAATCTTGAGGTCCATGGGTTTTGAGCCGCGCATCGGGCTCTGAGCAGACAGCTCAGAGCCTAGATCCTGCGTCTCCCTCTCTTTCTGCCCCTCCCCCCTCACGCTCTTTCTCTCTCTCAAAAAAAAATTAAATTAAAAAAATGCAAAAAAATGCAAACTCTGAACCTATACTTAAGGAAACATCAAACTGAAACAAAGGGTCATGAAATAATACCAATCCGCTAATACCAATCCACTAAGAAACTACTCCAGATTAAAAGACTTAGGAGACACAATAACTGAACAAGGCACACGACTGGGAAACTAGTGAAATTTAAATAAGGTCTGTATAGAGTATGGTACCACTCTGTTAATTTCCTGATTTTGATACTACTATAGTTAAATTAAAGAAAATCCTATTTCTTAGGAAATACACACTCAAGTATTAGGGACGAAGAAGCACCATGTCTAAAACTGGCAAACAGTTCAGGAAAAAAGTGTGTCTGCATATGCATATATCCACATATATACACAGAAAGAAGAGAGAATGAATTCAAGAAAAACAATGTAGTAAAAAGTTAACATTTGTGGAATATAATTGAAAGATAAAGAAAATTTTTGTACTATTCATTTATCTATTCTGTCCAAAATATGTCAAAATAACATTAAAAGTAAAAAAAAGTATTGATGTGCTACACAATCAAAAACGTTTGAAACTGCTGATATCAACTCTGAAAAGTGTAACTTGTTCAGTCAAGAGAACTACTGACTACAATTAACATACTGAATGATCATGAAAACCTACAACTCAGTTTTGTCACTGCATCCCCACGTATACAACAGGACAAAGTAAGTTCTAAGAAATACATGTAAATATTTACTACCTTAAATTGATTTTTTTAAATAATACACTAAAATTAATGGTAAATGCTTTGAACACTTAAGTATTCTGGTGTCAAAAATATCTTTCCAAATTCAAGGTGTGGTAAAGAGAAATGTGAACTCATAAACGTTGATGGGTTAGGACAATTACATTTATGGTTCAAGCCAAAAAGCAAAGCCCATTCAAAAGTATAGCAAGCATGGAGCCACCTGGATGGCTCAATTGGTTAAGCGTCCAACTTCCTCTCAGGTCATAATCTCACAGCTCGAGCCCCACATCGGGCTCTCTGTCAGCACAGATCCCGCCCTTTGGATCCTCTGTCCCCTTCTCTCTCTGTCCCTCCCCCGCACACATGTGTGTGCACACACACTCTCTCTAAAATAAACATTTTTTTTAATTAAAAAAAAAAAAGTATAGCTAGGGTTACTTTTTTATATATATAGCAAGGGTTATTAACCTGACATGAGGTCTATAAACAATTAAATCAGACTAAAATATCTCCAAAGGGAGACAGAAATCAGTGACTGAAGAGTACTAAAACACAATGTAGGCATGACAGGAAAGTAAGCAAGGTTACTTACATAGGATACAGGAAAAAGTAACATCTCAGTATTTGGAGTCAAACACAGTTTCTGTGTAAGAACATCAAAAGTGACACTGCCTGGAATGGCATAGCAATTCCTTTCTTTGGGTGGTTAAGAGTATTCTTTACTGTTTTTCTAAAATATATACATTATGTGAATTTTTATTTACTTCTAGCTCTCTGATCAGTAAAACACTGGATCCAACAGATGTTCACAGAATTAACTATATTTCTGAACAACAACAATTATCACAACGAAATAAGCAATTAAGTAAACATAGTGCTACAAATCTTTTCATGAAATCACTAATTCCATTAGTAGAAAGAACAACCCAAAAGCCTGAACATTCACCTTAAATTATATACTTTACATGTGCTAAACCTAACACAGAATGAACTGTACAGGTTAATTTAAATCAATATAAATTTCAGGCATGAAATTAGATCATGGTTTCCCTATTAAAAAAAAGGTCATTATTGTTTTAAAAAGCCTTAACAAATAAGTGTATTAATCAAATGTAGAGACGGGTTGCAGTTTTAAAAAGCAGCTACAGGGGCACCTGTGTGGCTCAGTCAGTTGAGCATCCCGCCTCGGCTCAGATCACGAACTCACAGACTGTGAGTTCAAGCCCCGCATTGGGCTCTGTGCTGACAGCTCAGAGCCTGGAGCCTGCCTCTGATTCTGTGTCTCCCTCTCTCTCTGCCCCTCCCCTGCTCATGCTGTCTCTCTCTGTCTCAAAAAATAAATAAAAACATTAAAAAAAAATTTTTTTTTAAAGTAGCTACAAATTTTTAACACAACAAATATTAACCAATGCTTCCTTTTTTTTCCTTTTAACATTTTACCACTTTCACATATATCCTATATACATAAATGAATCACCTAAGGTATGTTTTATCGTCCATTGCTTCACAGATAAAGAAAAGGAAGCTCAAAAGTGCCAGGTGACCAAATTCACTTGTCTAGAAACAGTTGGGGGTACAAGCCTACAGTTCAGGTTTTCTAAAATCTATAATTAAATTAGAAGGGAAGTAGTAGTAAAATCTTTAAACAAAGTATAAGGGCACAAAAAAATGCAAAATATTATTAAAAAGTAATGTGCACTAGATTAATTTCAATTAATGCACCAGAAAGCCCTGTATGAGTGACACTGTAACATCTTGAAATTTACTTTAGGATCAAACACTACATTCTCACTTGATGGTCTACAAATTTTTATGTATTATACTCCGTGACATCAATAATCTGTGGTTTTATCACAGTATTGGCAAACTAAGGCCTGCAGAACAAATTCAGCCTATGGCTTGCTTTTTTTAACGAGTAAGGTAAAAATAAGAATGGTTTCTGCATCTTAAAGGTTGTGTTTTAAAAAGGGGGGGGGGGCGCCTGGGTGGCGCAGTCGGTTAAGCGTCCGACTTCAGCCAGGTCACGATCTCGCGGTCCGTGAGTTCGAGCCCCGCGTCAGGCTCTGGGCTGATGGGTCGGAGCCTGGAGCCTGTTTCCGATTCTGTGTCTCCCTCTCTCTCTGCCCCTCCCCCGTTCATGCTCTGTCTCTCTCTGTCCCAAAAATAAATACAAAACGTTGAAAAAAAAAAATTTAAAAAAAAAAAAAAAAAAGGGGGGGGGGACAGACACACACACAAAAAAATGTGACAAACCCTTCTGTGGCCCACAAAGCCTAAAATGTCATTTACTATATGACCCTTTACAAAATGTTTGCCAACCCCTAATATAAATGACATTTTTTTTATGTTTTTTTTGAGAGAGAGAGAGAGAGAGAGAGAGAGAGAGCACGCGTGAGCGCACACGCACACGAGGAAGGGCAGAGGAAAAGGGAGAGAGAGAATCCCAAGCAGACCCCATGCTGTCAGCACAGAGCCCAACACAGGGTTTGAGCTCTCAAACCATGAGTTCATGACCTAAGCCAAAACCAAGAGTCAGACGCTTAACTGACTGAGCCACACAGGCGTCCCTAAAATGAACTAATTATAAAGAAAATGAAGATTATTTAAATATTCTCAAACTACTACTGCTGAATACTAATCATCACTGGCATATCCTTTTTGGAAAAAAAAATAGTTCTAACATAAAATAACACCCACTAGTTCTCTAGCATGACCTTTAAACTACCTTAACAAATTTAATTTTTATTTTAATTTTTTAAATAAACCTTTAATAAAGAGTTTTAAATCACTCTTTGCCCTAAAATTATACACTAATATACTGTATAAATATTCATATACATTCAATTCCATCATAGTAGCTTGACAGCACCCAACCTAAGAATATTAATACTAAAATGAACAAAGGTTAGTAAATGTCATTAAGAGTTCCATGAACATACAATTCATATACTACAAAAATAACCCTAGTATATACTTCTATGAGATAAAGCACTTCACATTGTTTTTGGAAAAATCTACATAAAGAATACGGTATTTTTTTAAAGCTATTTTAAAAACTCAAAAACTGTTCAAGGTTTCTCAACAGAATGAATTTTGTCACAATGAATTAGCTCAAATGAAACAAAATTACTCATTAAACAGTATTTCTATTTACAGCTAAAACTCAAATCCATCCAAAGTTATACCCTAACAACTTGCATGAATCTAGCTCTTGGACACTGTTTTGAAAACTTTAAGGATTTAATATAAAAATCCAGACCTTGCATTTTTTGAACGGACTATTTGGTCATTAGGGATCCAGATTCTCACCTGAAAGCAACCAGCTGGAGCAGTCCTGATAGTCTTCTGTTAAGACAGAGAGGCAGTAACATGTCAAGGCTTTGCAAGAGACAATCTGGGTTTATGCCGGATGAATACGTGCATTTACAAATACTGCTTGCACACAGACCGTGCTTGCTCTTTTCCTTTTGTTTAACCTAATACCTACCATTAACTATTAAAGAAGTACTTTATCTGCTGGACCCTAGTATGCATAAAAGCCTGCAACTCATGAATAACAATGTCAAATAACTGCAAATAAACTTAATATGCATGATACTTTGTGAAAGAGTAGAAACAGTAAGGAGGACAATCCTACTCAACTCTAGTTGATTAACTGCCTTGACAAAATTCAAGCACCATGTTGTCAGATCTTCCAAATTTTCAAGGATTCCCAAACTCAGATTTTCATGTGGACTTAAATGATGGACTTAAACATTGTCTCAAAAACAACACAAAGCGGCTTGCTGCTAGCTTGACTGCTCTGTGGAAGTGCAATCATCTGTGAATGTTTTGCATTCACAATATATGATGTATATGAACCTCATTATCATCACTGGTGCAAGCTAGCACAATCTTAGTTACCGTCACAAACTATTACCAAACTGAGTTTTCCAGGGATATAGGAGGCAAAAGAAAATAAAAACAATCATTGTTTTAAAGCCTGTTCAAAAATTTTCAAGATGTTAGGACTAACAAAACTTCTTTTTTATTGTTTTATTGGGGGATTTTTTTTAAGTTTATTTATTTTGAGAGTGCGTGAGTGAGGATGCGCATGAGTGAGTCCACGCAGGCGTGCATGGGTTAGGGATAGAGAGAGGGAGACGGAGAATCCCAAGCAAGCTCCACGTTGTCACACAGAGCCCACTGAAAGAGATCGGGACCCAAGCCGAAATCAAGAACCAGAAACCCAACCGACAAAGCCACCAAGGCACCCCAGTTTGTTTTACATAATCATGGGAAAATGGAAATCTAACTGGCTTTCAAAGTACTTTAACCACCAGAAGGTTAGGTATATAACAAGAATTCCAGAATGCAGCCCACAGAATTGAAGTGACATAACAAAAATCTCACAACTATGCATACAAATGTAGTGCTCTTTCCATTATACCAGAATTACACTTTAATCTTGCAATTCCTGGCCCAGGAAGGCCGCAAGCCTTAACTCCAGGGATATCAGTGTAGAAAATTAACCTTTATCTGAGAAAGCAGCCCATTGTTTTGGACCTGGAAACTTCTGGGTCAGGAGATACAAAGTGCTATTTATTTGAGGGTCGGGAACAAAGACCTAGAGTATTTAAAGAAAACTGGCCAGTGCACTTTTTGTTTTACGTCACAGAACACCGAAGTACATTATATCTTTTAATTCATTTAATATAGTTTTAGTCGGCTTTGACAATGAAGCAAAATTTCCTGGAACCTACCTTTCTGTTACATTTTACATTAGACCAGTCTCAGTTACTTTGTCATTCAAAACTGTCATTCCTCTAAATGAAGTGGAGAGACTTGAATTTCCCATCACATCCAAATTTTCTGCTCTAAGCATAATAAGCATACAATCTGAAGTTTAAGGAGAGTATTTTAAAATTTTTTATCCTATTTCTATTTGGGTAAAACAAATACACTGGGTTATCAAATACATACTCTATGCTTTCTAAAGCCCTAGCTAAAGTGAACCAAGAAAGTCAATCTTTTTCTAAGGACTCACTATAGAGAGGGCTGAAGTATGTTCATAAAATATGTGTATGTATATATAACTGTGTGTACATATTTATGTGCTCTTGCCTGTGTGACTGTGTGTATACATACACAATTTAAACTGACAAAATCCTTAGCTTTGGATAGCAGAGGCAAATGTCTCATGGTCAGTTATGAACCAAGTCCAACCTTGCAAGTCATTTCTTCAAGGCACTGAGTCATGATTACTGTACGTCAGGAACCTGGTAAGACAGACATACTCTTAGCCCTCATGGAGCTTTCCATTCAGTAATGTAGAAAAACATGTTACTTATGAAAGTGGTAAATCACTTTCCACATTTTGGATAAACTTTTACACTGTTTTTCGGAGAGAACTTCGTAAGACCTTAAGAAATAAAATGCATACAAGGTATTTAAAATAGAAAAGATCTGTATTCCTCATAAAGTATTAGTATCATTCAAATCTATTTTTTGGACAAATAATCACCACAGGAATCAGCGGGAGTTGGCAATTTGTCAAGTTATATAGGCTTCAGGTTCTAAATATGGGTATTATAGAAGTATAATAGAAGTTAATGTCTATTTGTTACATAGCCAATGTAGAAAGCCCAATAATCCCAACGACTCTATAACCAAGTCTTTTAACTGTTCTGTGACCAACAGCAAACGTCTGCAATTTAAGTTCATTTCTCATCAAGATTTTACATCATTCATGAAATCATTTAAGGCCTGTGAGGAGTCTAAGATTCTTAGAGGGCTTAAGTTTATAATTTCATAATGTTTTGCATAAGGTAACTACTGACAAATACTTCATTTCCCACTTTTTCTTGCAGAAGTATAAGGAAGAGTGAATTAGGTATTCTAATTCTGGCTATTTTTCTGGCTGTGTAACAATGATAAATAAAGTTAAGTGAGACACCCTGGAACTCAGTTTCTTTATTTGCAAAATGAATTATTCTGGAAATCTTCCCATTACAAAATTAAATAAGCAATTCCAATAGGTTTTATATTTGCTAGCTTTCCCACTAGAGACCATCTTTGAGCTAATCTATAAAGACAAGCACTAATATCAAAGATTTAAGAGATATAAACTCCACTATGGGAATTAACTTTTTTAAAAAACTACAAAAATGTGAGTTCTTTCAAAAGTTGGATGACTACCCTAAGTATTGCTAATAGGTGGCATTACATGTTCTTAAGAACTTTCATCACTAAATCCATCTCTAAAACAATTTTTAAAACATCACCTACTTTCAGGGCTCCTGGGTGGCTCGGTTGGTTAAGTGTCCAACTCTTGATTTTGGCTCAGGTCATGAGTTCGTGAGATACATGGGCACTTTGGGCTCTGCGTTGAATGACAGCGCAAAGCCTGTTTGGGATTCTCTCTCTCTCTCTCTTTCTCTCTCAAAATAAATAAACTTGAAAATTACTCTTCTTCCAAAATGCACTTTACTGTATCTACTCTATTACTAATTTAACTGTGTTCATTTTAACAATGAATTCTTGAGAAGTACGGACTTTTACTCATTTTGTATTTGGTTTACCTTACCCATCACAACCAGCACTCACTCCAACACAGAGCTCACAAATTACATTCTGATGCAATCAAATGTCAACTGAATGAATTCTTACTGATTGAAATGATCTATTGTAATAACTAAATTTACTACTAATTAAAAGCAGTCCCTTTTTTGTCACTAACACCTTGCAACCCGACCTTCACATTCTTTTCGTGCTTCTCAAAGGGGTGCATTTTTTAAGACTTAGGTCAAACTAAGACAACCTAATCACTGAATTGGTTTAAGATAGCCCCAACTCCTTAAACATACTTCCACACACTCCAGGCTCCAAGCTTGTCCCTATCCTAGAGCAGTTTAATGAAGCATGAAGACTCCTCTTTCTCTTAAGGAGAAAAACTAAAGAGATCGTGGGCCTAACGCAACTTGACTCTAGAATCCATTCAACAAATCCCCACCCCAAGTTGGTTGGCCACCCTGAAGAGGAGATCTGTGAGGTATATACAGGGCAGCAGCAGCACCATATTTTTGTTAACTATAACCTTCCCAAAACTATCATGATAATCTTACGGTTAGAAAAGACCCTAAAAGCAGCATCTAAACTAGACCACTCTCCAGACAGGTATTGATCCAGGATATACATAAACATCTGTAGCACTTGGGAGGTCCGTTTTTCAAAAGACATGACATCCCTTTCTACCAACATCGGTTTTTCCCATATTTACTGTAACTGTATTACTCCTTCAGCTCTCTATAAATTACACCCATTTGTTCCTGGTTGTACCTTCTGGGAGCTAACACAACGTGTTTCTATCAAAATAGTGGCTAGGATTTTTTTTTTTTTTTTTTTTTGCCATGTCTAAGTCATATAATTATTGCTTCAAACATCATGTTTTCCAAAATAAGTGTTCGAGGAACCAGAGGGGCAATTCTTGCCACTTTGCCTATTTAACAGGAAGAGCCACAAATTACTTGTAGATATTTCTCGAGATAACTAACCCACCTGTACCACTTCTTAAAAATGCTCACTTACTAGACTACCAGCTTTGGCCGTGGCATTAAGGGTTTTCGAAATTTTGCCTAAAAGAAAGGGTCGTTCTGAAAATACGCATTACACCCGCATAATCCTACCAGGAAATAAACCCAAGGGCCTGCCACTAAGAACAGGCCCTCTCAGCCGCGCCCAGGACTGCAGAACGGAAAAAGAAGAGAATTAGGATCAAAACACAAAACAAAACAAAACAAAAAAACCCAGGAGAGATGAAGTGCTAGGTGGTTCGGAGATCGAGGACGCAAGAGCAGGCCTAGTCTCTTCCAGCGGGTCCAAGTGTCTCGGTTGGGACGGATCGGCTCCGCGCGGGGCAGGCTAACCTCCCCAACCCCCACCCCGCAACGACAACCACGGCTCCATCGACCGACTCCCGAGTGTCGCCTCCGCCCATCACCTTTCTCCGCACTAACCTTTCTCCTCCCGGCTGTCGGCCGCCATTGCTCCCCTCCTGTTTCCGCTGCTGCTGCTGCTGCTGCCGCCGCCGCCGCCGCTTCGACGCGACCCGCGCGGGCGCCGCAGCCGCGGCAGCCGTAGCACGGGCACGTCCGTCAGTCCGTCCGCTGGGCTGCGCGCTTCGCACCTTGGCCTCTACCGCTCACCTTTCTCAACTCACCCTTTTTCTCCTCGCTTCTTCCCTTTCTCCCTTTTCTCCTTTCACTCCAGCCTCTGGCGCCCTAGGCCCGGCCTTCTCGTTGGGGCTTGGGTACGGGAGGGGGTAGGGGGAGGGAGGGAAGGGAAACAGATGGCGACGGCGGGCGGCGCTAAAATGGAGCCTGCTTCCTGCTTGAAACAATCCCGCTCCCGAAATGCCCTGCGCTGTTTACGCTTCGTTCCTCCCTGGGACCGTCACAGTGCGGAGAGGGGCGGGAGAAACGCGGGGTGGGCAAGGGAAACGTGATAACGTAGGCACGTCGCTTCGTCTCCCACAGCCCGGATGTCCACGGATTGAGTCTTTTCAGCGATTAGATCGCCGAAATTACGGTTTATTGAGCACCCCGTAGCGATGCGTACACCCTGGTGGCGCTGTTTTCTCACCTGAAAAGCCTACTAACGGACCTTCCCGAGGACAAAAGATGCTTCTGATTGTTACGCGGATCTCCTAATTCTGGAAATCGGAGACAGGATAAATCTGGGCGGGTCCCTTTGCCGCCGCCACTTTGTACTCTTAGTGCCAAATAGGCTTTCATAGTTGGTGCCCTAGGGTTAGCCAAAGGCAGCGCAGGATGCAACCCGCTCACTTGTCACAAAAGCCTACTAGTTTTGCTGTTAATTGGGGAAATTAATTCTATTGTACTTTAGTATAGCTTTGTAATTCATGTAATAACATTTGATTTAGGTATTTATTGAGGCGCTGGGGTACACAGTTGATTTAAACAGAGTATTGAGAAATTGAAACTACTGAAGTGACCAAAAATTACTCAACTACATAATGTGGTAAAATCTGCAAGGAAACTTGCATAAAGTTCATGGTCCAAAGGACTGAAAATGTCATTTTGCTTTACTGCTCGGTAACTGAGTTTACGCGGGAAGGAAATTTGGAGGGAAAAGAAAGTGATATTGTTATATAAAAACAAATAGAATGTTCAAAGACAAATAATCTAGAGTCTTGGCTCTTGATGGCCATTGTAACAAATTGAGAAAAGTCAATGGGAAGAATTTAAAGAGGGCTTGTAGAAAAAAACGAAAGAAAAACAGTAAATATAAAACTCAGCTCTGTATCATCAGATGCATAGGAATCAAGGGTAAACAGGACAGTATTTCTGCCTTTAAGGAATTTTCAGTAAATATATGGAAGAAATAAGTTAGCAAGAAATTACACTCTAACGATAATTGCTGAAAATTGTGTGTTCCTACTGTGCGCCAGGTATTGTTCTGAGAATTTGACCTACACAATCTGATTTCATCTTCCAAAACCCCAATTAGATTATATTACCTTATTTTACATACAGGGAAAGTGAAGTAAGAAATTGAAGTGTCCAAGGTCACCAGTAGTAGTAATTAATATGGCTCAAGTTCAGGAGATTTACCTCCAGCCCTCCAATTGATAATACTCCCTCCAGTAAACTCAGAATGTTACTGTAACCTTCAGGGGTATGTTACTCAGACTGGTGGGGGTGCAGAATAGAGTCAAGGAAAGCTTCCTGGAGAAGGAATTAAGCCTACCTGAAAACTAAAAGACTATTAATAGTCTAGGTGAGGAGAGAAAGGGCAAAGGTGATAAAAGGATGTTTTTCAGGAAAAAAGGTCTTGCGTAACAGAGCTACCAATGGTTTGGTTCAGGTTGATATTAAATAGGTAAGAAAAGGCTGAATCAAGAAAAGTGTTGTAGGGGTGCCTGTGTGATTCCGTGAGTTAAGCATCCGACTCTTGATTTCAGCTCAGGTCATGATCTTGTGGTTTGTGAATTCAAGCCCTGCATCAGGCTCTGCACTGACAGTGCGGAGCCTGCTTGGGATTCTCTCTTCTCTCCAATCTCTCTCTCTCTCTGTCTCTCTGTCTCTCTCTCTCTCTCTGTCCCTCCCCCATTCTCATGTGCTCTCTCTTTATAAATAAATAAATTAATTAATTAATTATATAATGTCCTACTCAATTATTAATTCAGTCAACTAGTATTCATTAAAATGCTACTCAGTCCCAAATATTGTTACAGGCTCTGGGATTAAGAAATATATTTAGTATAAAATCTTGTTTCTCTCTTCAAGAAGTTGAACTCTACATTCTAGTTAGGGAGACAAAGCATAAGTAAACAAATTAAAAAACGTGATGAATTCTATGCAAGAAACAAGTAAGAGGCTATTATGGTGAGGCCAGCTTGGGGAGGAGAGCTTTCTATGAGAAAAACTAGAAAGGCCATTGTGAGGAGTTGAAGTTGAAACTGATACCTAGTAAGAGGTGGTGGTAAGAGGTCTTCCAGGCAGAGAACAGCACATACAAAGGCTCTGAGGGAGAAAGAAGCCATGTTATGGTCAAGGATCCAAAGAAAACACCAATGAGCTGGAGTCCAGATAATGGATAATGAGAAGACAAGTGACTGAGATATTGTTTGAGGGACAGGCCACATCTTAGGAGTAAAAGCCTAATCGGGACCTAGCCTAAAACAAAAGCAGTACAAGATTTGAGAAGAGAGAATGTCGAGGTTGAGCCCACGAGAGGGTGGGAATGAAAACACCTCAGGCTTTCTAAAAATTTACACCTGCAAAATGTAAAACCACGCATACACAATTTCAAAGTGATCAACACTTTCAGAGGAAGACAATAAAATCTAGGGTCTCTGAGACATATTTTTCACAATATTCAACATTAAATCAGGCCAAGTCTAGGTCCTATAATGCAGGTTACAAATTGGTGCTTGCTGATCTAAGACTTTCCTTGAACCAACACAGTGTTTGTATGGTTTTGTTGAAGTGTAATGCTTTCAATCAGACACTTTTCAATTAGACGTGACCTCCACCACCACTCTCAGTTGCCTTACCCCTGTCCAATATTACTGATTGAAGTGTCTATGTATCAAGTGTGTGGACTCAGGGGCGGGGTGGAGGGGGATGGAGGCAGTTTGATTCTTTTGCTCTGGGTAGGTTATACAGAGTGAGGAGTAATGGAGACTCAGTCCCAAGTCTTAAAGAATATGGATCTAGAGACGGCAAATGTACAATATGAACCTGCGACATCTTGCTATACCAGAAAGCAGTAATCAAAGAATTCTAGGATCCTGTCAAAATGACTCAGAAGAGTTGCTAACTAAAGTGGCTCCCACTGGCCAATAGGCCAATGGCCAAGTATGAGCCATTTTGAGCATAGGTAAAGATAAAACTGCATTGAAATATGTTTCAATCCATAAATTCCCTAATAGTTCCAAAAAACCCCTCAGTCCTCTTCAGATAATGCTAGGGAACAAGTTCATTATTTTGAAAACTGGTAAACAAAGAGAAATCTTCATAGATCTTGTTTCCAATTAGAACTGTATCTTGGGGTTACCAATCAAATAATTGATGAAGGAAAGTTTCTCTGTGGAAGAATTACAGCTAATACATGGCCAGAGTGAAAAATCACAGAACTAGGACGTTAGAATTTTACAACCATTAATGAAGTACAGATCAAGGCAATGATTATTAAAGGATACTAATTTACATAACAAAGACAATCGGATCTTATGTGCCTCTTGATGGAAACACATTATCTATGAAATAATCTTGCCAAAAAACAAAACCCAGGAGAATGTCTGTCAGCATTTTTCAACCAGGGATGATTCTGCCCCCATGGGATATTTGGCAATTTTTGAAAAAATTATGGTTGTCACAACAGAGGTGTGACACGCTATTAGTGTGTAATGGGTAGAGGCCAAGGATGCTGTTAAACATCCTATAAGGCTCACAAACCTATAAAACTCCCACACACACCCCTACCCACTAACAAAGAACTATCTTACCCAAATGCCAATAGTGCTCATGCTGAAAAATCATGCTCCAGAGAATAGGCAAAGCACAGGTGAATATTTTAAGCCATCCCATGCAAATACCATTAGCAATAAGAAACTCTACAGGAGTGGAGCGCCTGGGTGGCTCAGTTGGTTGAGCGACCGACTTCGGCTCAGGTCATGATCTCAGGATCCATGAGTTTGAGCCCCACGTCCAGCTCTGTGCTGACAGCTCAGAGCCTGGAGCCTGTTTCGGATTCTGTGTCTCCCTCTCTCTGACCCTCCCCGGTTCATTCTCTGTATCAAAAATAAATAAGCGTTAAAAAAAAAATTAAAAAAAAAAAAAAGAAACTCTACAGGAGTATTATAAGAAATGTTAAAAATATAAAACAATTATAATTCATGAATGTTATAGGTTGAATTGTGTCCCCCAAAATAATATTTTGAAGATCTAACCTGAAGTACCTCAGAATGCAAACATTTTGATATAGGGTTGTTTCATATGTAATTCATTAAAATAAGGTAATAGTAAAGTGGAATGTGCCCTTAACCCAATATGACTGGTGTTCATATAAAAGGAAAAGAGACACTGTAATAGAGACACACAAGGAAACATGTGACAACAGAGACAGAGATTGGGTGATGCAGCCAAGGAACTTCAAGGGTAACAGGCAAAAACCAGAAGCTATGAGCCAAAGAATGATTCTCCCCTACAGGTTTCAGAAGGAGCATAAATAACCCTGTCCACTCCTGGATTCAGACTTCTAGCCTCCAGATCTGTGAGAATAAATTTTTATTGTCTTAAGCCACCCAGTTTCTCATACTTTATTACAGCAGCTCTATGAAACTAATACCTTGGACCTTATTTAGGGACTAATTTGAACACATGAGTACACACACATACATATACTCACGTGTACCTATCAACAAGCTTTGAAAACTTTGAATTATAATTTTAAAAACTTGCTGTTAATTTTTTTAGCTATAATAAGTTATGTTGAAAAAACACTTCTTTCAATTTCATGACACATACTAAAATATTTGCAGATGAAATGATATGGTATCTAGAA
The DNA here is from genome assembly GCF_046562875.1 of Panthera onca. NCBI lineage: Eukaryota > Metazoa > Chordata > Mammalia > Carnivora > Felidae > Panthera > Panthera onca. The sequence continues at coordinate 55,808,485 of NC_138342.1, read as the reverse complement.
TTTGCTACAAAATACACTATATAAGAGCAGGGGTTATAGATGGGGGTCATATATAAAACAAGTCTGCTCATGGGCTGAAGATGGGTGATGGACAGACATACTCTCCTCTCTACTTTTTAAAAAATATATTTGAGATTTTCTGTAATAATTTTAAAGAAAGAGCAAGAGAAACAGCCAAAAAAATTGAGTTTATATCAAAATGCCATTTTCCCTAATCCATAATTATCCTATCAGAGCTAAATAGTAATTGAAAATAATCTTCACTTACGCCTTGTAAGTTTGTCTTTTTATAAAATAACACAATCAAGAAGTTTAGCATAACAGAACACAATATTAGCAGGAGAGCTAAAAACATTCAGTAACAAGATGAATAAGTTCAGGGAATCTAATATACAGGATGGTGATTATAGTTAATAGTACTTTATTGCAGGGGCACCTGGATGGCTCAGCCAGTTAAGCAACTCTCTTGATTTCAGCTTAGGCCATGATCTCATGGTTTGTGAGTTTGAGCCCCGAGTCAGGCTCTGTGCCTGCTTGGGATTCTCTCTCTCCCTCTCATAAGCATGCACTCTCCCCCCACTCATAAGCATGCACTCTCTTACTCACTCTCTTTCAAAATCAACAAATATTTTAAAAAACAGTACTTTATTGTACACTTGAAATTTGCTAAGAGACTTGATCTTAAGTTTTCTTACCACACCCAAACAAACACAGCATAACTGTGTGACGTGATGGATGTGTCTATATTAACTTGATTATGATAACCATTTATAATATATATGTATATCCCATTGTACACCTTAAGTATATACAAGTTTTATTTGTCAATTATACTTCAACAAAGCTGGGGAAAAACAAAGTTAAAAAAAAAAAAAAAAAAAAAAAAGCCTTTCAAGGGAAAATGGGTCTCTCTGGCCTGACCAGAAAAAGGAAAGGCCAAAGGACTTGAAAATCCTCAGGAGGAGAGCAGAAAGCTAGAAAAGAGAATCAGAAGCAAAACTTTAGAGAGGGAATGTCCTGAACCCATCCAAAGTAGTAGTATAAAAAATCAAAGATAGCTTGATGGGAATCATTAAATATATTTGAATATGTGTTCTGCACCCCCGTCTAGAATTTGACTGAATTCATATCTGGTTCCTAGTAAGACTAGGTCTTTTCTGGTAAAGAATTGCTTGAAGGCTCTTCTGGAACTGCCAAAGAATGAAAAAGGATCACCTTAACTATACCACAGTAAATGCTGCTGAGCTATTGAATGTATGAAGCAGAGTTCTTGGTGTAGCACTAAGTTCTCACCAGCACAATCCAGCATATTATAGAATCTTAAAATAACGCTTGACTAGCATTTACTTAGAACTCACCTTTCACATGTATTATGTCATTTAAACTTCACAACCAGCTTGTGAATCAGATTCAATAAACATTTTTAATAACAGCAAAATTATATTTTTAAATAGAAAAAACTCAATAAAAATAAGAATACTATTTAAATATTGAGGGCATTTTACATTTTGAAATGTATTAATCTTCTGATTTGAACAGGTACCTGAACCCTTTTTCCTGCATCCAGATGTCAACATCAAGTTTCTTTTAGTTTTTATGCATCCCACAGAAGGCAGCCTTGCCTCCTTTAACAGAAATTATGTTGATTTAATTCTCACAATAGGAAACAGATTTTCAAAATATAAGTATTAAAAAAAAAACAGAGTTTTGCACAGCTTTAAAAAAATAATTATCTACTCCTTGGATGTTTAAAGAAATCTGGGCTTCCAAAACTATTCTGCTTACTTCTCAATAATATTGGTAGCTCACATTATTGAGTACTGACTCTGTGCTGGTCGGTTCTGAATGCTGGCTATATTTTACCTCAATTCATCTAACCCCAGAGGCATTACTGTTTTCTTTATTTTACTGAGAAGGTAAGTTTAAGTAATGTTTTGTCTTTAGGGTTTTTGCTTTTTTCCCTTTTTTCCTTCTCTTTTCTTCATAGCATCTTGGTACAGGGATGTGCTGTATATCTCTGGCTATCCTAACCCATTTTTCACACTCTCCACCCTACTTTGTACCTTAGAAAGCTGATCCATATGGACTGCCCAGTTGGTTCCCTTCCTTGGTTTTGGTTGATTTCAAACAATGGAAGGCACAAGCATGAGATCTTAAAATAGGAGGAAAGTAAGAAATGAACTGTTGATTTTCATGACTCCCTTCATGTAGGGTTACCAGAGGTCAGCTCTGTCCCTGTATCCACGGCCCCGATTCCTAGCAGTCAATACTATCCTATCTGGGTTCTGGTAACCCCATCCTCAATTTGCTCATTCTAGTGTAGGGTCGTGCTATGGACTGAATTGTGTTCCCCAAAACTCCTATGTTGAAGCTCAAATGCTCCAACGTGTGTACCTGGACATAGGGCCCATAGAACCCAGGGACAGCCCCTGAATACCAGTGTCTCTGCTTCAGTGTCATTCATTCTCAGTATTTTGCTTGTTTTGGGGGGCTAAAATAGGAATCCAGGCTGACAGAGCTGGAGCGAGTTGGGGAGCTGGAACTCCGGAGTTCTACAAAACCAGTAGCAAGTGCTGTGAAAGGCACAAGACTAAAAGTAAAAGGGACTTACGGTACTAAGAGCCTCTCATGACACACTTGGACTAGCCCAGAGAAAAAGAAAAACCTAGAAACCCATGGTTCCACAGAATTAAATCTGTGAAGCAGAAAAGACCCAGGGTTTGAGCCCAGCTCAGTTCTCCAGCTCTGAGGTTGCCCAGGTCTGGGAAATTCAAGGACTGTACCTGATGGTGTTCTACTTTTCAGTTCTTTTTTAAAAATGCTGCTTTTTCCCCCCTTCTTTCCCTTTGAATGGGTACAAATTTAGGTCTCTTTAGCTGAAAGACATTCCTCCTACACTTTCCCCCTCTTAGCCAGAGACAGCACCCACAGGTGGTGCTTGGTCACTCAGGTACTGGGGACAGCTGGATCACTGCTTGGACTCTGTTTCAAGGAGGGATGGTAAATATGTAGCCTCCCCTGCCCCATCCTATTCCCTTGCCAGCTTCTTTCGTCGTTACAGAGTTTCATTGAGCCCAGCTGCAGCTGCCTGGCCGTGTGGACATTGTCCTCTGGATAGCCATAAGATACACCTGGGGCTGGAGCCTGTTTTTTCTCCTCTGCCCAACAGGATGTCATCATGGGAAATAAGGAAGAGAATGTGGGGAGCCAATCCTTATGTCCCTCTCCACCTACCACTCTCCTACATTCCCCATCTGTGTCTCTTTTGCTCAAAAGGAGAGGAAGAAGCAATAAGGAAGGAGACTTTGTATTACTTATCCATTTCTAAATAAACATTTGTTACTTTTAAAAAACAGATAAACGGGGCACCTGGGTGGCTCAGTCAGTTAAGCGGCCGACTTCGGCTCAGGTCATGATCTCGCGGTCGGTGAGTTCGAGCCCCGCGTCAGGCTCTGTGCTGACAGCTCAGAGCCTGAAGCCTGTTTCCGATTCTGTGTCTCCCTCTCTCTCTCTGACCCTCCCCCGTTCATGCTCTGTCTCTCTCTGTCTCAAAAATAAATAAACGTAAAAAAAAAAAATTAAAAAAAAATAAAAAACAGATAAACAGAAAAGCAGGGAATGGGTAGTCTCTTTAACATATGCTGCTAGGAAAACTAGATGTCCACTTGCCAAAGAATGAAATTGGGCACCTATCTTATACCATACACAAACATCAACTCAGAATGGATTAAAGGCTTGAATGTAAGACCTGAACCATAAAACTCCTAGAAGAAAACATAGGGGTAAGCTCCTTGACATTGGTCTTGGCAATAACTTTTTGGATTTAGCAACAAAAACAAAAATAAGTGAGTGGGACTACACCAAACTAAAAAAGCTTCTGTACAGTAAAGGAAATCATCAACAAAATGAAAAGGTAACCTATGAAATGGGAAAATCATATCTCATAAGGAGTTAACATTAAAAATATATTTTAAAAAATGCATACAATTCAATAGAAGGAGAAGCAGAAGCAGAAGCAGAAAAAGAAGAAGAAGAAGAAGAAGAAGAAGAAGAAGAAGAAGAAAGGAAGAAAACAGAAAAAAAAAAAAAAACACCAGTCCAACTGAAAATGGACAGTGGAACTGAAAAAAACATTTCTCCAAAAGAAATAGCCAACAGGTACATGGAAAAGTGCTCGACATCACTGATCATTAGGGAAATGCAAATCAAAATCACTATGAGGTTTCCCCTCACACCTGTTAGAATAGTTATTATCAAAAAGACAAGAAATAACAAATGTTGGGTAGATATGGAGAAAAGGGAACATTTATGCATTGTTGGTGGGAATGTAAATTGGTGCAGCTACCATGGAAAACAGTATGGAGGTTCCTCAAAAAATTAAAAATAATACTACCATATGATCCAGCAATTCTGCCTCTAGGTATTTAACTGAAGGAAATGAAAACATTATCTTGAAAAGATATCTGCACCTCCATGTTCACTGCAGCATTATTTACAAAAGCCAAGATGGAGAAGCAATCAAAGGGTCCACGGATTAATGAATGGATAAATAAAATATGGGGTATAAGTGTGTGTGTGTACACAATAGAATATTATTCAGCTATATAAAAAAAGAAGAAAATCCTACTATTTACAACAACATGGATGGACCTTTGAGACACTATGCTATTAAAATAAATAAAATACGGGCCACTGGGTGGCTCAGTCAGTTAAGTGTCCAACTTCGGCTCAGGTTATGATCTCACAGTTTGTGAGTTTGAGCACCATGTCAGGCTCTGTGCTGACAGCTCAGAGCCTGGAACCTACTTCAGATTCTGTGTCTCCCTCTTTCTCTGCCCCTCCCCAACTCGTACTCTGTCTCTGTCTCTCAATAATAAATATACATTGAAAAAAATAAAAAATAAATAAAATAAAATAAGTCAGGCAAAGAAAGACAAATACTGTATGATATCATTTATATGTGGAATCTAAAAAAAAAGCTGAACTTATAAATACAGAGCACAGATTAATGGTTACCAGATGCAAGGAATGAGAGGGTAGGAAAAATAAGGACAGGTGGTCAAAAGGTACAAACTTCCAGTCCAGTTGGAAGACAAAAAAGTCTTAAGGATGTAATGTACATCATGGTGACTATATGTAATAATACTGTATTGCATATTTAAAAATTGCCAGGAGAGTAAAGCTTAAAAGTTCTCATCACAATAAAAAAAAGTGTGTAACTATGTGTGGTGATAGACATTAACTAAATTTATTTTGGTTATAATTTCACAGTATATACATATATCAAATCATTAGATTGTACACCTAAAATGAATATAGTGTTATATGTCAGTTATCTCTCAAAAAAAAAAAAAAAACAGTAAAGTATGCAGAAGCACAGAAAAAGTGATAGATAAGCCAAAGACCATGAATAAAAAAATCTCCAGGGGGGCGCCTGGGTGGCTCAGTCGGTTGAGCGTCCGACTTCGACTCAGGTCACGATCTCACGGTCTGTGGGTTCGAGCCCCGCATCGGGCTCTGTGCTGACAGCTCAGAGCCTGGAGCCCGCTTCGCATCCTGTGTCTCCCTCTCTCTCTGCCCCTCTCCCACTCTCACTTTGTCTCACTCTGTCTCTCAAAAATAAATAAATATTAAAAAAAAAAAAAATCTCCAGGGTCAAGAATGGAAGACAAAGGTGCTGTTAGTGGCATAAAGAGTAGTCAAAGTTAAAAAAAAAAAAAAAAAATGAATCAACACTAACTCACCATAATGATGGATTGATTCTAGGAGAAGGAAACGAGAAATTTCCACCTCTGAGAGATATTTGCTAGAGATTAAGTCAGTAACTGATTTGCTACTGATTAAGTCAGTGACACTTATGAAGCAATCAGAGCTATTTCTTATATCCAAATTATGTTCCAGTTGTTTATTTTTTGTGTTTGTGGCATTTGCCTAAAAGGCTGTGTGTTGGGCACCTCATTGCTCCTTCTAAGGATTCCAACATGCCTCCTAACCATGACATCTTCTTTCTACCTTTCTTTTATTGACTTCAATTTTACTCAGTGTTCTATAAGTATGTATATTTGTAGAAAGGAAAACTATTTATGTATTTTTTTTTGAGATATCACCCAGTTTGTCTCATGTGACCACTGCCTGTTCTGTTGTCCCATGACACTTGGATTTCCCTTGTGTCCAAACTCATAGCCATCTCTTGGTAAACAGTAACTCACCTTTAAAACCGCCATCCAATTTTTTGAACCCAATTGGAATGCATACAATTTGAGTGACAAAATGGTACAATTGTTTATAAAGTGTTTATGAAAACAAATGATAAACAATTTTTAAAATCTTTTGAAAAATTAGAAATGTCTGGTCCTTATCCTACCTATAGCTTTATCCTCCCATTGTATTAAACAAGGAGCTATTCAACCAATATTTATTGAATATAAACATGAAAATGAAATCAAAAATACTTATTTTTTTCAGTATATATTTGAGATTCTAACTTGAAAATCTAAATTGAGGACAGGCCTGTTATATCAAGGCTATAGGCTGTACATGGGTGAGAGTTTTATACATATATATGTGTGTTGGGACAGTTAGGGAAACTACAGATGAAGGCAACGGATACTTGGACAATAATGTCCCAAGGTAGCTATTCAATATTTACTGAGTAATGATAAAAGCATTATAAAAAATGCTTTATGTGCATTTGCATTTAACTCTCATTTGACAGATTACTAGATACAAGTTCATAGCTAATAAATTCCAGAACTAGAGTCTGAACCTGCCTCTTTTGATTCTAGGATCTGGCACTTCACCTCTATCCTTATTGCCACGGATAATAAGATTAGAAAAATGGTGGAAGTCAATCATTTGAAGAACGAATTCTACCATAAGTAATATATTTGTATGTGGGTGTCTTTGAAGCTTCATCAACAATAAAATTCTAATCATGCTATGAATATCACAATTCATAGAAGAAACTATTGTATTGGAATCAATTCTGTCATACCAGTTTGAAGGAATTTATCTTCTAGTATAGTAAAAGTAGTAGACAGTAAGGTAAGGGGGGATCTTGACTCCTTTAACCAGGGGTGAGCTGGCAAATATTTAACAACTGGCTCTCCAGAACAGAAACCTTCTTTCTAGTGTTTACCAACTTCTGTGGCATAAATACTTCCACTATCACCTATTTCAAGCTACCAATGAGACATCACATCATTGAATACATAGTTGAGAAGTATGCAGTAATACCATTATATATTATTTCCACTCTGCAGAAGCAATGGTTGTAAGCATAAATAACCTCAAGAACATAGGTAATACTAAATTTTAATTGAAAAATTAGGAAATAGTGAGTTTTGGGATTTGTTACTTTTGTTTTTAATATAATATACTTAACTATCCCTTTATATAATCTAACTTTTAATAATCCCTGTGTTAAGCAACCAGCTTGCAGAATTTCTGAGAATTCTAAAAATCTAACAATTACAAGACAGCTCCAGCACCCTACTGCCCTTAACTGCCCCTCAGATAAACAACTCTCGGTACCCATTTTTGTATGTTATAGTTACCTCTTGGCCACAGCTAAGGAAAATGAAGTAGGAATAGGAACAAGTCCAAAGTCACTTCTCTCAGGATTTGGAATTCAGGAACCAGAGTGGGAATCATTTTCTCTGCGTGACTGAAGCTATAACATGAATGTTTAAAGCTAAACATTTCTTGACCATAATGTGGACTGAATAGCAGATAAGACCAAAACATTATGTCCCAAAACCTTTGTGATACAGCAAAAGCAATCATAAGAGGGAAGTATATAGCAATATAGGTTGACCTCAAGAAGGAAGAAAAATCTCAAACATGCAACCTAACCTTACACCTAAACGTGCTAGAAAAAGAGCAACAAATGAAGCTTAATGTCAGCAGAAGAGAAATAATAAAGATTAGAGCAGAAATAAATGAAATAAATGATATAGAAGCAAACAAACAAAAATCCAGTAGAACATATCAATGAAACCAGGATCTGGTTCTTTGAAAAAATTAATAAAACTGATATACCCCTAGCTAGACTTATCCAAAAGAAAAGAGAAAGGACACAAATAAGTGAAATCACAAATGAAAGAGGAGGGATCACAACTAACACCACAGAAATACAAACAATTATTAGAGAATACTATGAAAAATTATATGCCAACAAACTGGGCAATCTGGAAGAAATGGATTAATTCCTAGAGACATATCAACTAACAAAATTGAAACAGGAAGAAATGGAAAACTTGAATAGACTAATAACCAGCAAAAAAAAAATTGAATCAGTAATCAAAAATCTCCCAACAAACAAAAGTCCAAGGCCAGATGGCTTCCCAAGGGAATTCTACCAAACATTTAAATAAGAATTAATACCTATTCTTCCTCAAACTGTTCCAAAAAATAGAAACGGAAGGAAAACTTCCAGACTTATTCTACAAGGGCAGCATTACGTTCAATCCAAAACCAGACAAGGACCATACTAAAAAAGAGAATTACAGGCCAATATCCCTGATGAACATGGATGCAAAAATTCTTGACAAAATACTAGCAAGTCAAATCCAACAGTACATTAAAAGAATTAGTCACCACAATCATGTGGGATTTATTCCTGACTTACAAGGGTGGTTCTATATTCACAAGTCAATCAACATGATACACTACATCAATAAAAGAAAGGATAAGAGTCATATGATCCTCTCAATAGATGCAGAAAAAGCAAAGACAAAGAAGAGCATCCATTCTTGATTAAAACCCTCAACAAAGTAGGGATAGAAGGAACACAGCTCAACATCATAAAGGCCATTTACGAAAGACCCACAGCTAATATCATCCTCAATGGAGGAAAACTGAGCTTCTTCTCTATGGTCAGGAACAAGACAGAGTTGTTCACTTTCACTGCTGTTATTTAACATAGTACTTGAAGTCCTAGCCTCAACAATCAGACATCAAAAAGAAATAAAAGGTATCTAAATCAGCAAGGAAGAGATCAAACTTTTACTATGTGCAGATTACATGATACTCTACGTAGAAAACCCAAAAGACTCCACCAAAAAATTGCTAGAACTGATACACAAATTCAGTAAAGTTGCAGGATACAAAATCAATGTACAGAAATCAGGTGCATTTCTATACACCAATAATGAAGCAGCAGAAAAAGAAATCAAGGAATTGATCCCATTTACAATTGCACCGAAACCATAAGATACCTAGGAATAAACCTAACCAAAGAGGTAAAAGGTCTGTACTCTGAAAACTATAGAAAACTTATGAAAGACATAGAAACTTATAGAAACCTATGAAAGATGACACAAAGAAATAGAAAAACTTCCCATGCTCATGGATTGGAAAACCAAATATTCTTAAAATGTCTATACTACCCAAAGCAATCTACACATTTAATGCAATCCCAGCATTTTTCACAGAACTGGAACAAACGATATTAAAATTTATATGGAACCGCAAAAGACACTGAATAGCCAAAGCAATTTTGAAAAAGCAAAGCAAAGCTGGACACATCACAATTCTGGACTTCAAGTTATACTACAAAGCTGTAGTTATCAAGACAGTATAGTACTGGCACAAAAGCAGATACATCGATCAATAGAACAGAAGAGAAAACCCAGAAATGGACCCACAGCTATATGGTCAACTAATCTTCAACAAAGCAGAGAAGAATATCCAATGGAAAAAAGAAAATCTCTTCAGCAACTTGTGCTGGGAAAACTGGACAGCAACATGCAACAGAATGAAACTGGACCACTTTCTTACACCATACACAAAAATAAAGTTAAAATGGGTGAAAGACCTAAATGTAAGACAGGAAACCATCAAAATCCTACAGGAGAACACAGGCAGTAACCTCTTTGACATGGGTTATAGCAACTTCTTACTAGATACATCTCTGGAGGCAAGGGAAACAAAAGCAAAAATGAACTATTGGGACTTCGTCAAGATAAAAATCTTCTGCACAGTGAAGGAAACAATGAGCAAAACTAAAAGGCAATCTTTCAGATGGGAGAAGGTATTTACAAATGACATATCTAATAAAGGGTTAGTATCCAAAATATATCTTAAAAACTTAGGAAACTCAACATCCAAAAAACAAATAATCCAGTTAAAAAATGGGCAAAGACATGAATGGACATTTTCCAAAGAAGAAATCCAAATGACCAAGACACATGAAAAGATGCTCAACATGACTCAACATCAGGGAAATGCAAATCAAAACCACAATGAGATATCACCTCACACCTGTCAGAATGGCTAACATTAACAACACAGGAAACAACAGATGTTGGTGAGGATGCTGAGAAAGGGGAACCCTCTTACCCTATTCGTGGGAATGCAAACTGGTGCAGCCACTCTGGCAAGCAGTATGGAGGTTCCTCAAAAAGTTAAAAGTGGAACTATCCTACAACCCAGCAACTGTTCTATTAGGTATTTACCCTCATTTACCCACAGGATACAAAAATACTGATCTGAAGGGATACATGCACCCTGAATTTTATAGCAGCGTTATCAACAATAGCCAAACTAGAGAAAGAGCCCAAATGTCCACTGATCGATCAATGGATAAAGAGGTGGTATATCAGATATAGGTAGATATAGATGATATAGATATAGATATATAATGGAATATTACTCTCCATCTCTATATATACACATTTATATTATACAATTATAGAATATTACTCAGCATCCCTCTCTCTCTCTCAAAATAAATAAACAACAACAACAAAAAAAGAACAAATGCAAAGAGAAAAGCAGAAATGGGAAAACACACATCTTGTTAGACCTATAGTAATCTAGTTTTCAATTGGAGTTCTTCCTGAGGCCTGGCTGCATTTTACCCTTGGACATGGATAGAGAACCTTGTCTTCTGTTAAATTAATCAAACAGGGAGGCTATTAAACTGAGGCACCGCGATCACCATGGTGGCTTTCATAAGCAAATCAAAACCTAAGCCTGTAAATGCTTCAAGTCTTTCAAATCAAAACCTTAGGACAACCAATCACAAACAACCAACTAGTCTTTAAGCTATAGCCAATCAAACAACTTCCTTTCTTTGCTTCCACACTTTCTCTACGTGTCTTTCCCCTAGCTTCTATCAGCGGAGGTCTCTTAGTCACTTTCTGATTTGGCACTGCCCTCTTTGAATTCATTTTTGCTCAAAAAACTCTTACATTTTTTAATATGCCTCAGTTTATCTTTTTAACACTGGTAACAATGCAAGGTTGTATAGCCACTTTGAAAGGTAGTTTGGTGATTTCCTACAAAACTAAAAACATACTTTTGCAGTATGACCCAGCAATCATGCTCCTTGGTATTTACCCAAAGGAGCTGAGAACGTATGTCCAGACAAAAACCTGCACATAGAGGTTTATAGCAGCTTTATTCACAATTGCCAAAATTTGGAAGCAACCAAGATGTCATTCAGTAGTTGAATGGATAAATAAACTGTGGTACATCCAAACAATGGAATATCAGTTGACACTACAAAGACATGAGCTATTAAACCATGAAAAAACACGGAGGAAACTTGAATGCATATTGCTGACTGAAAGAATCCAATCTGAAGAGGCTACAAACTATATGATTCCAAATATATGACACCTGTAAAAAGCAAAACTATTAAGACGGTAAAAAAATCAGTGGTTGCCGGGGGGGGGGGGGGGGGGGGGGGTAGAGGTGGGAGAAGGATGAATAGGTGAAGCACAGAGGATTTCTAAGGCAGTGAAACTACTCCACATGATACTATAATGATAAATACATTTGTCCAAACCTGTAGAATGTAGTGAAAAGTGAACCCTGATGTAAACAATGGACCCTGAGTGATAACAATGTGTCAATGTAGATTCATCACTTGTAACAAATGTGCCACTCTGGTGGGGGATGTTGATGAGGGAGGCTACCCATGTGTGGAGGCAGGGGGTACATGGGAAATCTCTGTACCTTTCTATTTTACTGTGAGTCTAAAACTGCTCTTAAAAATATCATTAGGAGACTTTTTACTTGGGTAAGTTTGGATTTCAATTGTGCCAGTCTTCTGAAGTAGCATTCAGGCCACATTTTCAGGAACATTTAAAAAATTTGCGGGCTAACTGGAATGCACAGCCACTACTTTTGTGCATGTGTGGCTGTGTATGCCTATGAAGGACCTCAACACAAGCTGTAAATTAATGCTTCCATCTAAAGGGATTTGATCAGAACAAGCATTCTTATGCCAATGTAAGCAAAGAAAGGTATAATAAAGAGAAGGAAAGAAAAAAAAGCATTAAAAACCTAAGTAGTTAGGGGTGCCTGGGTGGCTAGTTGGCTGAGCGCCAGGTTTCGGCTCAGGTCTTGATCTCATGGTGCCTGAGTTCAAGCCCCACATTGGGCTCACTCATGTCAGCCTTCCAGTTTAGGACCCTCGGTCCCCCTCTCTCTGCCCCTTCCCCACTTGCATTCTCCCAAAAGAAATAAAATAAGTAAAATAAAATAAAAGCTAAATAGTCAAATTGATACTTAGTTAATCATTGCATTTGTTTTTCCAGGGCTATGTTACCTTTTGGAGAAAGAAAAACAAGGTGGAAGGCAAAATGAAGGTTAGAATTAATACGGGCAGGCAAAATTTCTATAGGGTATCTAGTCTATTCTCCTTATTTCTGTCTTAAGCCTTAATTTTATCTAAAGTTTAAGCAGCCAGTCCTACCTTCTCCACTTCCTCCTCTCTCTGCCTGCTTGTTTTGTTTTTATTTTTTTCACAAGCATTTATTGAACGTTCATTTTGTGGCAGGCACTGCTCAAGACATTGGCTTTTGTGCCAAAATACAAAGTTTGAACTTGATCCTCTTGATTTGGAGTTTCCAAAGTCAAATCTTGTACTGTGCATAAGATCCATAAGGAAAATTTATTGAAAATGCAGCTTCCTAGTCTTAATCTTAGAGATCATGTTCAGGGGCTTGACATAGGCCTGATAATCTGCCATTTTAGCTAGCATCTCAAGTGATTCAAAAGAACAGCATTGTTCGGATTTACATTTTAAAATAAGTCTATTGGCTTCTGTGTATCTGGTAATTTGGTTTGTGGGCAACCCAACTCTGCAAATTTTGACCTCTTTAAGACTCTGGCGGGGCGCCTGGGTGGCTCAGTCTGTTAAGCGTCCGACTTCGGCTCAGGTCACGATCTCGCGGTCCGCGAGTTCGAGCCCTGCGTCGGGCTCTGGGCTGATGGCTCAGAGCCTGGAGCCTGCTTCCGATTCTGTGTCTCCCTCTCTCTCTGCCCCTCCCCCGTTCATGCTGTGTCTCTCTCTGTCTCAAAAATAAATAAACGTTAAAAAAAAAAAAAAAAAAAAAAGACTCTGGAATCAGGCTCTCTATTGTAATCTAGACTCTGCCATTTAGGAGCTATTGACCAAATGAACCTGTTTCCACTCTGTGTCTTAATCTCTGAGGGTATGTGGGAATCAGAACACCCAGCTCAGAGAGTTACTGTGCAAGTGTCACAAGTAGAGCACGTGTGGTATCCGGCACACTGTAGCAAGTGCTCAAAAACCAGACATTATTGTTCTTATTATCGGTGTTGTTGTTCTTGCAGTTATTATTGGTGGTAGTTTTACCCTGGCTTTGTTTTTTTAGAGGGAAGAGGAGTAGGACATAAAGTTTGCCCACAATAAGTGGTCAGGCTTCTTGGGCCTGACTAGATATTTCCTTGGGTGGAAAGAGAAAAGAGTTCACACTGCTTCTATTATCTAGAAATAAAGTGGAGATTTATTTTATTACTAGTGATTTTATTTTAAACTTTCCTTGTATTTACTTATTAAATCCCTGTGTAACATGTCCTACCATTATTGCTGCTCTGAAATTTTCTTCTTGTTGCTTATTTTAGTTTATTTAAAAAATTTTTTAGTGTTTATTTATTTTTGAGACAGAGACAGAGCATGAGCAGTGGAGGGGCAGAGAGGGAGACACAGTACCTGAAGTGGGTTTCAGGCACAGAGCCCGACACGGGGCTGGAATTCATGAACTGTGAGATCATGATCTGAGCCGAAGTTAGAGGCTTTAAGGACTGAGCCACCCAGGCATCCCTCTTGTTGCTTATTTTAAAAGAACCAAAATTATATGTAGCTCAGAGAAGGAAATAATATCTGTTCTTGACAAGCAAATAAAAGATGTCATTAACAGAGATAATGATTATAAAAGAAGAATCAGGATTGTAAGCAATGTAAATTCAATTTGGGCCAAATTCTTCACCACTTACATACACCTAGGACCTTATTCCCTTTTTTTTTTCTTTTTTTAAGAGAGGGAGAGAGAGCATGAATAGGGGAGAGGGACAGAGGGAGAGAGAGAATCTTAAGTAGCCTCTATGCTCAGTGTGGACCCTGACACGGAGCGCAATGTCACAACCCTGGAATCATGACCTGACCCGAAACCAAGAGTTGGATGCTCAACAGACTGAGCCATCCAGGTGCCCTGGACCTTATACTCTTAAAAGTTAAAATGTAATTGCATGCATTTTTTCACCGAATCCTTGTAATAACCATGTGAGGAAGATATTCATATAATTTCATTTTTAAAGATGAAGAAACTGAAACAGGTTAACTTATTTGGCCAAACAAAAGTATGTAGAACTCAAACTTGAATCCAGAACAAACCAGTCTTAATCTCATGTTAGCCTGCATACCAAACTGCCTCCTAGTCATGGCAGCCTGGAAAGACCTGGTAGGGCCACAAAGTGGCTTACAGGATGACCTCTAGTCATTTCTAGAGGTTGAAGAAAAAAAATAAGTGACATTTTTTAGAAACTGCCTTGCAGTCCTTGCAGTCCATCCTCTGAATGACTGATGTTAGCTTTGATCTACATTGCATAGCCTTTTTTTTTAAGGTTGACTTATTTTTTAGAGAGAGAGAGAGAGAGAGAGACAGTGTGTGAGTCGGGGAGGGGCAGAGAGAGAGGGAGACCCAGAATCCGATGCAGGTTCTAGGATATGAGCTGTCAGCACAGAGCAGGATGCTTGGCTCGAACCCAGGAAGCACAGGATCATGACCTGGGCAGAAGTCAGATGCTCAACTGACTGAGCCACACAGGTGCCCCTACATTGCATAGTCTTTATCCCAAAGGTGTCTACAAATATATTCAGAACATACTGGTGTGGTCCCAGGTTTACAAAGTTTTCAAACGAAAATATGATGACTGAATTATCTTGTAGAACGGATACATTTAAGTAAACATTTTGAGTTTATTTGAGCAAAAATCAATTCAATTTGGGTAGTGCCAAGCCAAAAGTAGGTAGGGTGCTCCATCCATAGGAGCTGGGGAGAGATTTCATAGGGAAAAAGCGGAAGCAATGTAAGGAAATTATCGATTGTCTGTAGCTTAAAGCCTAATGAGCTGTTTGTGATTGGTTGTCCTTAGCTTTTGACCTAGTAACCTTGAGGCATTTACCAGTTTAGGGTTAGGTTTGCTTACCTGGGCCCACAGGGCATTTAGAACCACCTCAGTCTAATGGCCTTCTTGTTTAATTCATTTGACATAGGCAAGTGTAATTTATATTAGAGGGAAAGGCATTTCTGTACTGTTCCCTTAGCCTCCTATAAGGAATGGAAATAACAAGCAGAAGACCACTTGATTCACTGTTCAGGATTAACAAAAATGAAAAAAAAAAAAAACAAAGCCACCCTCCCACCTTCCATTTCTTCCCAAGAATTCACTGAACAATTGGAAGCAGGAGATATGCGGGTCTTCCACTGTTTTTGTGGGTTTGAGCAAATCTGTCTTAAGATTGAAGGACAGGCTCCCTCAGATGATTACCCGCATTACTCCTAAAAACAAATGCTTTGGAGGGAAATTGGTTAGAATAGCAATAGTGGCTTAAGGTGAACAGCAGAAGGGAAATCTTTTTAGTGCCCTGAGTTAGAAAATCATTTGTAATTTTCCCTAAAACCAGGTTGAACTTAATACACAAATTTAAATGTTTGCTCTTAAAGACATAGAGGCCCTTTAAGAAAACAGTTTTTGGTGAAAGTAATGATAGATAAATCAGTGGAAAATAAATTGAGCCCGTTAAAAAAAAGCTAGGCATTTACTCCTACCTCATTAAATCTTAATTTTGACAATGTTGATGAGGGATAGAAGCAGAAAAATGTTCACCTTTAGCCCAGAAGGCTGACCTATAGCTTGCATAGATCCGATAAGGATCAAATAGGTACTGGTTGCTACAGTCTTAAAGGGTCTCATGACTGTTTACGTAATCTCATTGATAGTTAATATGGAACTGAATGATAAGCACCAGAGAGATCTTCCGAAAGTAGTTTTACGAGTAGAAATTTGAAGAAGACATTTAAGATCTAATACTCCCTGCATATCCCCTCCCCCCTCCCCCTTGAACACTAAGCATATAAGCACTAGCTACATACAGCAAAAGTGCAGCTCTTTCTACCTGATGAGGGAGTGTGAGGCAAGCAGAGGGCAAAGTCCAGGCTAAAGGCACCCCCGCCCAGGTGGGACATGTATGATATTCCTTGGACACTCCCAGCTACCCCAAAACAGGAAAGGACAAATAAACAAAGGTTAAACTATAGGAATGTCCACCAGTTTACAAGAAAAAGGCAGTCCCATCTGTGGTCTGAAGTCCAGGAACTCCCTACTGTCTTAATGTTAATGCTTTGCTAGAGGGGAAAACAACCTTAGCTTGAAAGTAGGTAGGCCTCTGATAAGTCTTTAGCATGTGAAAGTCTCTTTGGAAACTCCCTCTAGACTTTATCTCCCCCGACTCCCTAAAACGGTTACCCCCCCAACACTTGCAGTGCAGCTTTTTCTGCCCATGGATCCTGTCCCTGTGCTTTAATAAAATCGCCTTTTTGCACCAAAAATGTCTTCAAGAATTCTTTCTTGGCCTTTGGCTCCGGACCCCCCACCACCCCAAAACTTCATCACTACCCACAAGTCCTGCCCCGTGCTAAATAAATTTACTAAGTTGCACTGCAAAATGTCCAAAGATTTCTTTCTTGACCATCGTGCTCAACAATCTCACAACAATGAGATTTTTAAATTGATGTGTCATAATTGCTTCGTATAATGAGTTGTTGGATATGGTTCACTTGCAGACTGTTCTACCTAAGTTAAGCAGAAATTTATTACTGGGTGTGCGATGGCTTAAACTCTTTGGAATGGCAGGAACTAAGTGAACTTCTTATAAGAACTTCCACTTGCCCGCTAATTCCTGATTCCTGAGGCAGCACTGACACCGGGAAGTCATCAAACTAAGAGGCAGAAACAGTCAGAATAATGCAGTCTCCTGTTATGTTTGCAGCACCAAAAACAGCCCCTGCTGTGAGTCCTGTGTCTGTGGATCCAGTGTCCCTGACTGGTGGAACACAAACCCATCCACAGCCATAACAGTGAAGGCATCTGGGAAGTGTAGTTTTTACCTTCCAACCTCAAAGACACAGAAAGATTAGAAGTAGGTTCATATGAAGTAGAGCACTGAATCATAAATTATTCAACCATTCTTTGAATTTTGATTTTAGATTGATACATATTTTCAATTTTGTATACAATTTAAATATTGATACATATTTATCATTTTATGATAATTAAAATAAATTCCTAGAAGTGAAATTTCTAAGTCAAACAGTGTGAATTCTGTTGAAGTTTTTCATAATTATTGCAAAATTGCCCTCTTGGAAACTTATATCAGTTTATATTCTTTACAGCCAACTTTGTCAATCATGATTAATGAGTTTGTACTTTTAAAAAGAAAAATGACACATCAATTAAAAACTAAGAATTTCAGAAGTGCCTGGCTGGTTCATTCAATGGAGCATGTGACTCTTAATCTCAGGGTCGAATGTGCAAGTCCCACATTGGGGATAGAGTTAAACAAAAAAAAAGCTTAACTAAGAATTTCTTTTGCTAGTGAGTTTGAACATTTTAATTCTCACCATAAGTGAATTACAGTCACTCGTTGCTCTAGTATTTCTCAACAATGCATTTATTCATTATCTGAAGTAATGAGAAATGTAACATTTGTTTTGCTCATCCAAACAAATTTTGGATGTTTATTGTAACTTTAAGATCTAGTGACCTCTTACTTTAGCCCTGTTATTGGTAGGTAGACAATCCTTTGTCTGTCTTTCAAATAAGTATTAAGGAAAGTTTCTTCTTTTACTGTCTCTAAAATTAAACTTCGTTGAGTCCATAGGCTTTAACTTAAAAGTAAGGGTATGTAACTTGATTATGATGCAGTCACCTCAATTTGGGTGGAAATGCTAGACTTGAAGGTAAGTGTCTGAATATCTATCAGTATAATTTGATGAGGTCTGTGGTTTACTTGTGCATGAGTCCAGGCTCTGAATGTCTTGCCACTAACAGTAAGAGTTCTGAAAGGAGAGAAGTTTTGTAAGGAAGAGCTCTTTGATTCAAGAAGGTCTGAAAGGTCCAAACAGACAGCTGTCGTTCCATCTGCTAGAATCGGCTGATGGAGTCACTATCCTTTCCTGATTAATGTGGCTGGATCAATTCTGGGGACCCCTTGGCCTGTCAGGACAACCGTTCACACATCTTTTTCTCCTAGCAGGCAGCATGTACAGCATCCAGACTGAAATATTAAGAGATTGATTGATCGATCCATCAATTGATTGATTACTTACTATTCCTGGGGCTAACAATTCTCCCTTTTCTTCCCACATAAATATAGGGTGATTTAGAGGAGGAATTAAAAAGAAGGCTTGTTTTATTCATATGTAGTGATTTAGAGGGGAAAGAACTTGTTTTAAATCCACCCTTGAAACTAGAATATTAATTTTTTGCTAGATTGAAACAAGACCCCATACATATGCATTACCCCTAAATAGCTATCTTTAAGGCCGGCTATTTACACAAGACTGTACACAGGTCATCATTCTCCATCTAGTGGCAAGATAGGCTAATTGAAAGCAAGTTCCTAAGAAGCAATAGTCTGACACTTGAGTGTTAGAGCCAAATATTTTAAAAGAGAACAGTAAGTGTTGTAAGTGTCAAATAAAGCTCACCACTGTTTTGTTAAATTTTGATATAAATAAAAACTCTAGGGGCTCCTGGGTGGCTCAGTCCATTGAGCTTCTGACTCGATTTCGGCTCAGGTTATGACCCCAGGGTCATGGGATTGAGCTCTGCATGGGGTTTAAGATTCTCTCTCTCCCTCTGCCCTTCTTCCCCTCTCCCCCTCTCCCCCCCCTTCTCTCTCTCTCAACAAAACAAACAAACAAACAAACACACTATGTGAAATAATCCATGATTACAATTTTGACATTGGGTCAGGTCATCTAATTTGGAATTAAAAAGAATACCCTTGCCGGATAATAAACAGAATATTCATAACTGCAGGCTTTTCTTGAAAGTGTTTTAACATCTTAAATGTTTTATGATCTTAAAAAATCTTGTTCATAATAAAATGTGAATAGAATTTTAATTATTGCAGGGAGAAGATTTCAAAAATATGCTACCAACCAACTTAGGACAAATCAACATCAGAATTAGGTCATTGGGCAGAGAGTTTTGGTACTTATCTAAGTACCAAGAACTTTGCAATCTGGAGATATTAATCGGTATATGCAAGAACTTGGCAATCTGGAGATATTAATCAGCATACGATGGTACGTATAACTAGCAAAGGTAGCTGATAGTCCCACATTGGGCTAACATTCAGCATTGAGACTATATCAGGTAGTTACAGTGGGCATCTATCTCTTCCAATAAGTTCAATATTCTATTAGGATTAGTGTCCATGATATCTGGTTATTAAATCATTTAAATATTACTCCAGATCCTAAGGGACACAGGAAAAAAATAACAAAGTAGAAGGAATGAAAGTACTTTGAAAAGAAAGTAAGCAAATGGATAAATCTTTAAAAGAGGAAACCAAATGAATGGATCAGACCAAATAAGAATTTTTAAAAAGCATAATAAATAATAGAGAACTAAAGGAAAAAATTAGAAACATGAATCAGGAAAATCAATTATGAAGGACCAATTGAAGATACTGAATATGAAAAATCTGCTAGATGAAATAATACAGTAAAGGCACTATCAGATATACCTTGCTACTGTTTTGTGGATACTGTTTATCAGACTGAATGTTCTTGAAACAAATTAGTAAGCAGTGAGATCAGGTCAATGAAAATTTCCAGAAGGAAATTACAAAGGATGTTACAAAGTTGTACTGAAAAACTAGGAGAAGTTAAGACAGTGACAGGGGTGCCTGTTTGGCTCAGTCAGTTAAGTGTCCTCCTTGGTTTCAACTCAGGTCGTGATCTCACAGTTTGTGAGTCTGAGCCTTGCATGGGGCTCTCTGTGCTGGCAGCACGAAGCCTGCTTGGGAATTGCCTCTCTCACCCTCTCTCTGTCCCTCCCCCCATTTACACTGTCTCTGTCTGTCTCAAAATACATAAATAAACTAAATAATAATAATTAAAAAGGACATAGTGACAGAATTTTGAGAGATTAAAAAATAATAGGGGCACTTGGGCTGAGTAGGTTAAGCGTCCGACTCCGACTCCGGCCATGATCTCATGGTTCCTGAGTTGGAGCCCTCATCCGGCTTTGTGCTGAGAGATCAGAGCCTGGAGCCTGCTTTGGATTCTGTGTCTCCCTCTCTCTCTCTCTCTCTCTGCCCCTCCCTCACTTGTGCTCTGTCTCTCAGTCTCTCTCAAAAAAAAAAAAAAAAAAAAAAGAAAAGAATAAACATTAAGAAAAAAGAATAATATCAGTTTGTAGATAGAAAGAGCACAGAGAAAGTGTTGAAATAAGAGAACTTGGAAGCTAGAACTTTTTATCCAATTAATTATATGTAAGGCTGAATAAGTTATTGTAAGATACACAAGACCTCAGAAGGCTGACACACAAAGATACCATTTGAAAACACGGTAGGAGGAAGTGTTTGATCAAGAAAAGGAATGAATTCAGATGGTAACTAGGAGTGGAAAGGAAGAAAGAAGCAGAGCTTTGCATTGTGTTTGGAAGAGAAACTGCCAGAGGCATCTTTAATACAAACAACTTTAGGGAAAAGCAAGACTGGACTGTTTTCTTTACCCCAGAGATTCCAGAGAGCAAGCATACGTGTCATACTTGTCATATGTATATGTGTGTATTTATCGGAGGAACAAAGGCCAAAAACACCTACCATGAATTTATTTACAATTCAAGTTGTACTTGTGAATATGCACTATATCCTACCAATTGGAGGTGATATTTAAAATATATAATAAGTAGGGGCACCTGGGTGGCTCAGTTGGTGAAGAGCTAGACTTTTTTTGTTTTTAATGTTTATTTTTGGGGGGGGGGGCAGAGAGAGGAGATAGAGGATCCAAAGCAGGCTCTGTGCTGACAGCAGATGTGGGGATCCAACTCACAAACTGTGAGATCGTGACCTGAGCTGAAGTTGGATGCTTTACTGACTGAGCCACCCAGGTACCCTGAGCATTGGACTCTTGATTTTGGCTCAGGTTATGATCCCAGGGTTTTAAGATCAAGCCCAATGTTGGGCTCTATGCTGCTTAGTCTTCTCCAGCTCTCCCTCTCTATTTGCCCCTCCCCCCACCCTCTCTCTTTCTTTCTCTCAAAATAAATAAATAAACATTTGAAAAATAAAATAATATTTAGACAGTATAGCACAGTGCACTGACCAATCAGTGCAGACACCAGCCGAAGTGCTGCAGCACGTCCTGGGAGGGGGCTGTGCTTTTTCACCTGGGGATTATGAGTATATTTGGGTCAGCCTGGGGCAGTGGAGAGGCAGTGGGGAGGGACTCAGGGTGGAGCCAATTTACCAATGGAGTTGTGTCAAAATGTTAACAACTGGTATGGTCGTGCATACTGGCAGAATAGCGATATGCCTTCACATTTGATGACTTGCATACAAATGCCTGAAACATGCTTTACTTGTTTTCTCTTTTTATAACAAACCTTGGGTGGATGTTATATTCCTAGAGATTAAGACAGTCTGTAGTAAAACAATTTGGCATATTCGAGAATCTTATTTACTTAAAAAAATTTTTTAATGTTTATTTATTTTTGAGAGAGAGAGAGAGAGAGAAAGAGAAAGAGAGAGAGAGTGGGGGAGGGGCAGCAAGGGAGGAGACACAGAATCTGAAGCAAGCTCCAGGCTCTGTCTGACCTGTCAGCACTGAGGCTCGAACTCACGCACCGTGAGATCACAACCTGAGCCGAAGTTGGATGCTTAACCGGCTGAACCACCCAGGCACCCCTGGAGAGTCTTCTTTACATTGGAAGTCAGAATATGTAAGTAGGGAATATTAAGTTTTAATAAAAAAAAATCAATTATCTTATTCAAGATATTTTCTTGACAAGGAAGCCTGCAAGGTTTTTTGTTAGGCTTCCTGGGTTGTAAATGTTCTGTACTATTTCTTATACTTCAAAGAAAGGCAATTTAAAACATGGAACCTATTAAGCAACATATTTTTTTTTAATTTTTTTTTAACGTTTATTTATTTTTGAGACAGAGAGAGACAGAGCATGAACAGGGGAGGGGCAGAGAGAGAGGGAGACACAGAATCTGAAACAGGCTCCAGGCTCTGAGCTGTCAGCACAGAGCCCGACGCGGGGCTCGAACTCACAGACCGTGAGATCATGACCTGAGCCGAAGTCGGACGCTTAACCAACCAAGACACCCAGGTGCCCCCATATTTTTAAAATCTAAAGGAGAGTTTCTCCTCATCACCGGCCTCAACCAAACTGCAGGCTGGAGCCGAGCCCAGTAGATCTCAGCAGAGCCACAATGTACAGCAGACCAGTCTGCACACCCATGAGAGGAATAAACATTTGTTCTTGGGCCATTGAGTTCTGCAGCTGTTTATTATGCAGCTAAAGACATTCATTTGTCATGTGTTCACTTATTCATCATTCATTCAATATGTATTGAACATCCATGTGCCAGGCATTGCTGTAAAAATCCAGAGCTAGTTTTTCTTTAAAAAGATTAATTAGATAAGTTTCTAATAAAACCAAACAGGAAAGAAGATGAAGTCAATAATAGCACCGATAAAGTTTGCATTCTACTGTCAAAAGAGAAAACACATAAATAAATAGAGAAACCCAGAGGGCTAATAAGCACCTGAAGAGTTATTTGCCCATACTACTAATCAAAAAATGCAAATTAGAATAGTAATTAGAAAGTCTAATAATATTAAGTCATGGTGAGGATGTTGGGAAATAAGAAACCTCCCACACAGCTTAAGGGAGAGTTATCTGGTGCAATCATTCCAGAGAGCAACCTGGAAGTACTTGGTAAATTAACCATACTTACATACTCTCTATGATGTAGTAGTTATATGCTAGGTCTTTTGCAACTGTCACTAACAATACTTTTTATAGCAGTGTTTGTGGTAATAAGAATGGAGGGAGCCTAATGTCTATCAGGAAGTAAATGGGAAGTAAAGTGAGAGATAGACATATAATTAAGTTACATGCAGCACTAAGAATTAGTATTCTATATTAATATGTAGCTAGGCGGATATTTAAATATCATGACAAGTGGGAAAAAGGAAACTATGAGATTTATAAGAGAATATCTGTCAAGGAGATCAAATGCACACACCTAGAAAACAATACTACATTTATTTTTAAGGATATGCTTGTATCTAAATAAGCAGAAATGACAGACTAGTAAGCACATATTAAATATACAAGAGTGGGAGAGAGATGAAGATGATAGATGAATGGAAAAAATAATAAAATAAAAGTAGCCAAGTAAGAAGAGAAAGGCATTGCACAGATACTGATAATGTGCAGTGAAATGGAGAGGGTGATTAATTCCATTTTGTGAACTTGATAGTCTAAAATAACTTGATAGTAGAACCTGAGGTATGAGGACTAGGGTCATTTGAGAGAGAATATGGAATTCAGTGTTGAAAATGAGCGTATTTAATCCTTAAGCTTCTGATGATCCCCTGCTCTTAAATCCTTTCTAGGGTTAGAGGAAGGTAATAAATATCACAGTAGCTACATTTTAATTGTGGTTTTCGTTTGGCAAGTGATAATAATGGGACGAGCTATAAAACCCTAACTGATGCATCTATATTAGTAAACATAAATGTAGAAAAAAGAAAATGATGTTCTATATTCATCAAAGTCCTTACCTTTTACCATGACAAATATGGTGATTTTTTTTTCCATAGGAAAAAATAGGAATTTCCTTTGCAATTATCTTGTTAATTGGTATAAGTGAGGCTTAAACTGCATTAACAGACTTTAATGTGTTGTCATTAAGAATTATTTAAGTTGAAGCTATCATTTTATTTTTCTTTAATCATCATTAATGACCTTAGATGAGGATTCTCTTTGGAGCTCAGTGCCTCTCAAAATTATTTGTCTTGCACTTACCCTGTGCTCTGTATTCTTACTGTCTTGTTTCCTTTGAACAATCATAAAAGAAAGAAGGCAATTGAATATACAGCACAGCCTATTAGAGGAAATAGCTGAAATAACATTTTCTTAACTGTTGGATGTAAAAATCAAGAGGATATTGTGCTTCCATGTAGAATGTATAACTATATTCAATGTGTTTTAATATCACTGATTGCTCCTTAATTGATGGGATAGTGAATGTTTGTCACGGAGAAAAATGCCAAATTGCATCTGAGGGAATCTGAAGAATGTCTTCGGCTGCAGATTAAAGTGCTTCAAAAGTTTAAAGAAAAGAATGTGCTTGTTTTGGGGGGTGAGGAAATATAGACATTACCATTTGAGAAAGAAAAAGCTTATTATATCACTTCATGATCATTACAATTTAGCTGTCAACTGTTTATTTCACCTTCTAACTAGTGAACAAGGTTAGGTTAGTTATTTCTTTGACTAGGTGGATCAAGAAGGAATAGATTCAGAAAGATTACCTAATGAAACGGATTAGTATTGTGAATTGATTTGCAGTCACTCTGTAAATGCTGCTGCTACTGCTGCTTTCCTAGTGTCGTTGTAATTATGTGTATTTTTTTTCTGGTTATTTCATGTGAATTTTTATACATATTGCATTTCAAAATGATTTTGCGATTGCAAAAATGATTATTTTGACCCAAAGACAGATGAACAAGCTAACCCTTTCAGATCTGATCATGCTGGAACTAGAAGCTCCTGCTTATTTTTCTCAGCATTTGCCTTCTGGTTGCTGATTGCTGTTAGCTGTTCCTTATGATTTGTTTCCCAAAGAAGTAGGATTTGTGAGACTTGGTTCTACCTCCCATTTTGATCCATCTTTCTGGGGCAGGCTAAGTCACAAACTCCCTAGTTCGTTGCCATAATAGGCAAGGTAACTGAGAATAACCGGTAGTACTTTCAGAAGCTCCTTCTTCTACTCACTGAATGTTAATTACTAATTGTGCTCTGGGAGAGGAACATTTCCTTTGCTCTCTGTAGGAAGAAATACTCTTCAGAGATCCACAGTTCTTTTATATCATAATGTAGGAAAAGTACTATGTTCTTTAATGAAACATCTGGAATTCCAAAGTTTCTATTTACAAAAGAAAACAAGCAACATTATTTTCTATTTCGTTCACCTTTTCTCCCTTAAGTTGTTCGACTTATAACTTATATGACTCATGTAAGTCATATGACTTATATGACTCCATATAAATGTAGGCAATTCTCTTGCTACATTAGTGAAAGAGCAGACCTATGCCGGCCGACTCCATCTTGTTCTGTGTCCTCCACCTTGAGTGACTATGTCCCCGACATGGTCCCTTTCCGGGAAAATCACAGAAACCTCAGACCACACCTCCTCCCCTTGAGTAACCTCCCGCTCACCCGTTCAAACTTCCTGATCAAAACACGCCCGGCGACCTGCGTAATGGGACTCCGACCCTTCCCCAGCCAATTGCCTGAGGCCACGACCCTTGCCCAGCCAATCGGCTGAGGCCACAGCCATAACCTCACCAACTGCCCCTAGACTCCTATAAAACCTTTGTGCTTTTGAAACTCACTGGCTCTCTCCGGCATCTCACCACTGCCTCAGTGCAGGTAGGGAATTGAGCTTGAGCTAGCTGGAATAAAGGCTCTTTGCTTTTGCATCAGACTCGGCTCCCTGGTGGTCTTTGGGGATCACGAATCCTGGGCATAACATTAGGAATTGCAGTTTCACTGGTTAAAGAGAAATAAGTCATAGAACTCATGCACATAGTGTATTTTTGTAACTTTGGAGTTGCTATTGGCTAACCTTCATCAAAATCTATTAGTGTTCGCTTCAGCAGCACATATACTATAATTGAAATGATACAGAGAAGATTAGCATGGCCCCTGTGCAAGGATGACATTCAAATTCGTGAAGGGTTCCATATTTAAGAAAAAAAATCTGTTAGTTAAAAATAGTATTGTACATATGAAGTCAAATTTTGGAGGCTCTTATATGTTTGAATAATGTTGAAATTAGATGGATACGTCAACATAAATCTTTAAAAATATCTTCAGAATCTATTAGTATAATCTTGATATTAAAATTATTACAATAAAATCAGGATCTTCAATTTCTGAGAGCTTTCAAATTCATAAAATACTTCCATATACAGCTTTTTAGAGGCAGAAACTATTTCATTGGCTTTTATCCCTTGAACACAGAAATTGTCAGATATAGCTCAGTAAGTGTCTTAAGTAAATATTTATCTTTTGTTGTTCTCTTTGCCCCAAGTGCAAATCCCCTTTTTATACTTGGGGAATTATTCACCACATGCATCTTTGACAGAAGCCCTAAAGTCACGTGCTCTATATCACACCTTTCTTTTCAGCTATGGCACAGGAGCATGTTGTGGGCTCAGCTAATTAGCTGTATCCTCTCAACTTTGCATCAGGAACTAGTGACACAAAAGGGCAGGAGTGGTGAAGAATCTACTGTGACATTGGCAGCAGCATCCTGTTCTATGGCATTGGTAGAAGTAGAGCCAGTGTGGCATATGGCATCCGGTGCCAAGAGGTGGGTGGCTGTGTGGGTGGTGGTTCACCACTGGTGGGAATAGGATCCTCATGGCCCATAGGTCCCTGGTCTTACTTGTGGTCTGTTGCCTAGTATCCTTTGTACTCTCCCCCTTTCAGATTGTGGTGCTCTAGTTTTCCTGGCAATTCTCTTAGCTATATAAAATCCTTTCAATAAATTATTTTTTGCCTAAATTAGAGTCAGTTTCTGTTACTTGTATTAATAACCCTGACCAATAAAATATAGAATCAAATTACATATCCTTATGACCTTATTAAGATAGGTTTTCTTTTTTTAATTTTTTTAACGTTTATTTATTTTTGAGAGACTGAGAGAGACAGTGTGAATGGGGGAGGGGCAGAGAGAGAGAGACAGAGAGAGGGAAAATCCCAAGCAGGCTCCAGGCTCCAAGCTGTCAGCACAGAGCCCAATGCAGGGCTCAAAACCACAAACTTCAAGATCATGACCTGAGCTGAAGTCAGACATTTAACTGACTGAACCACCCAAGCACCCCTAAAGATATGTTTCCTGAATAGTGTTTACATATTGGGAAACAAAGATTAAGAGACATTAATTAACTTGGCTAAGATGAAACATTTAGAAAGAACTAAGAGCCAGGATTCAAATATAACTGCTCTAAGTCCAGGGCTTTTTCTTTTTATCATAGTGTGACTACATGCTAAGCAATACTTTTTCATTTTACTAAGCACACAGGAAGCTTACATTTCACAGCCTCTTTTGTCATTAATTGGGGCCAAGTGACCGATTTATGGACAATGAGTGAAGATGATGTTTGCCCCTTCCAGTGTTGGCCACAAAACTGTCTCCTCAATCTTGTATGTACTCTCTAAAGGGAAAACCTTAGGTTTTCTTCCCCCTATGTAATGAAAAACCCATTTCTTCCCTATTATATGCTTCTCTTTTATGAGTCTCCTTTATTATTCATACAGAACAATTTACTTCTGACACTTCTGGTCATTAAATATGTGGAGGTTTTCCCAATATCAGGCAAATTCTCTGTGACACCAGATAAGTGT
Organism: Panthera onca; assembly: GCF_046562875.1. Classification (NCBI taxonomy): domain Eukaryota; kingdom Metazoa; phylum Chordata; class Mammalia; order Carnivora; family Felidae; genus Panthera; species Panthera onca. Next base: position 55,780,498 of record NC_138342.1, on the reverse strand, counting down.
CTTACAATTTAAGTCAGTTCTGACTCTATCTATGTGGAGATAGCATCAGATCTCACAGGCAAAGTCCTCAGTTCAAGACTGCTCCCCCCCTCTACCTTCAGATACAGGTTGCAAGCCTAGGGTTATCACCTGTGCTTCTGACCACCCAGTCATAGATCAGAGGTCCCAATACCTCTCTCCTTGGGTTTGATTAATTTGCTAGTACCATTCACAGAACTCAGAGAAACCCTTCCTTATGTTTACTAGCTTATTAAAGGATGTGATAAAGTGTATAAATAGTCATATGAAGAGATGCACAGAATGAGGTGTGAGAATGTCTGAGCACAGGAGCTTCTATCCCCATGGAGTTGGGGTGTATCACTAACCCCACGTGGTTTTTGCCAGCCTGCAAACTTTCTGAACCCCACACTATAAAGATTTTATGGAGGCTTTCTCACATAAGCATGATCAATTATTAACTCCATTTCCAGCCCCTGTCCTCTCTCTAAAGAAGGCAGAGGGTGTGTGTGTGTGGGGGGGGGTGGTTTGTGCAGTGAAAATTCTAAGCTTCTAATCATGGCTTGGTCATGACCACCATCCAGAAGCCATCTGTGAGCCCACCCAACATTGCCTCACTGGAACAAAAAATGCTCCCAGTGTTCTTATCACTTTACGAGAGTCTTAGGAGTCTTGTGTCAGGGATAGGGTCAAAGATAAATATTAGAACAAGAGATGCACCTAGTGTTCTTATCACTTAGGAAATTACAAGGGTTTTAGGAGCTCTTTGCCAGGAATTGGGGGTGGAGTCCAATATACGTATTTTCTATTACCTCACATTCTCTTTCTGTTCAAGTGGTTTAAAGTATGATTGAAGACCCTAACCAAGAAAGGAATCCAAAACTGAGTCATTATTTGGAGTAGAGTTACCTGAAAGAGCTACCTGGGGCACATTATGAACTGGAGACAAATTTTTGTTGTGTTATGCTCCTCTTATTTGAAGGTTTATTGTCAAAGAGGCAAGTTAACTCTTTTTAAAAAATTTTTTTTCTTAATGATTTATTTATTTTTGAGCGACTGAGAGAGAGAGAGAGAGAGGAGAGAGAGAGAGCATGAGCAGGGGAAGGAGAGAGAGAGCACGCGCACGGGCATGCGCACACGTGCGAGTGGAGGAGGGGCAGAGAGAGAGGGAGACACAGAATCTGAAGCAGGCTCCAGGCTTTGAACGGTCAGCACAGAGCCTGATGTGGGGCTTGAACTTATGAACTGTGAGATCATGACCTGAGCTGAAGTCAGACGCTTAGCCAACTGAGCCACCGAAGCACCCCTAGTTAACTCCTTTTAACACAGTAATTGGTAACAGAAGTGAAGTACTGCCATAACAGAATCCTAAAATATGTGACACTGATTCAGCTATTGGCTCTGGATAGTGAAGAAATAGTTACTGGGTAGCTACGTTATATGGTGGCAAAATTTTCAGTATATTTGTTACCTGCTTTTCCTTACAAGACAGACCATGTGCCAATTGGGCTTGTAAACTCTACAGGAAGAGTTTGGAAAACCAAAAGTTGGCAGTGTCTTGGGAGACTATTGGCTCATTTGGCAAAGTATAGTTAAAAAAAGAGATGATCCCAGGAGAAAATTGGCTAACTGATAAATAGAAATGATAAGAAAGAAAGAGAAAGAATAGAAATTCAGGGCCTTAAAAGCTTGAAAGTCCTAATGTCTAAACCCTAAACAATCAGAGCTAGCCTTACTAAAAGTTGTGAATGAAAAAAGTTAAGTACAACTTGATGGTTAGATAAAGGGACTCATGGAAAAGATCAGATTATGAGTATGTCCTTAATTTGCTCAAGATAGATTCAAGGTGGCTGCCATTAAGTAAAAAGGAAATCATAGGGTGAAGCAACAACACAAGTCAGACTGCAAAATCATGTCTAGAAAAAACTATTGGTGTGGTTACCGGCACATGGAATTGATTGGAAAGAGATTGAAAAGTATTAACATTTTTTTCAAGATTTATTTATTTTTGAGACAGGTAGACAGAGCTCAAGCCAGGGAGGGGCAGAGAGAGAGGGGGACACAGAATGTGCTGTCAGCACAGAGCCTGATGTGGGGCTTGAACTCACCAACCATGAGATCATGACCTGAGCTGAAGTCAGATGCTCACTTAACCAACTGAGCTATCCAGGAGCCCCCAAAAGTATTAAATTTTTGAAGAAATGATTTGCCAATGAAACTAAAAAAGTACAATAAAAAACATTTCTGATATTAGGATTTAAAACAACTTGCAGATCCCCAAATTTGCAGCAGTAGGCAGGCTTTTAAATCTGTACATTCCCTAAACAGGGTTTGCTGCTCAATACCCAAGCCCAATGTAGTCAAGGAAAGTAATGGATAAGGAGGAGGCTTCCAGAGGTTGAGAACATTGGATAGTGGAGTTCTCCCCAGAAAACATAATTGAGCCTAATCAAGATTTTCCCTCTCCCCAGGGCAGTGTCTGCCCAGTGGGATTTCAAAATTGGTTCAAACCAGCAACTGCTGTGTTTCTTAGTCTCCTAAATGGAAGTATTGATTGTGGTTATCTTATCCCTACTCCACCACTGTAATTAGATATGTGTTTAGGTGAGGGTCACTTCCTAGTCTTTTTAGCTCATAGGTCTCCAGAGCCTGGGACATCACATCTTGATCAGATGGGAAGAACTACATGGCAACCTGAGAGCCTGGGTTTCAAGCTGATGCAGTTAGTGATTAAAAGTTTTGGGTTAGTGATGGAGGTGAATGTGTTTCATGCATGGGAAGATGAATAAAAGGATAATGAGTGGCCAGAAAGGAGGACTGGCTGGATGCTCATTAACCTTATTTCCTTCTTTTGGGCACATGGAAATGCTACAGTTCAGAGTGTCTCCTGAAGTTAGATCAGCTAGATTGCAGCAATATGAGGTGATAAATAGAACATGGACAGAAGCCATTTGTGTCACTTCCCAGACCTGGCTTCTTAAAGATCCTTCACTATCTTTCATACATTCTCTCCATTGTCCCATGACTGTAAGCAAAGAATCTGAGAGAGTAGAACTTCCTGAGTCAACACTTGTAAGAGAGCTGCTCAAGAGAGCTGCCATACCAACTATGGACTGTGAATTTGTCAAATCACTAACATTTTATGATGGTGAATCAAGGGACGGTCACATTCAAAGATATGATACAGAAGAAATTATGGAAGCATATTAAATAAATCTGTATATATACTTAATAAATAACTATTATACAGTCTGAATTTTGTCTGTTGGCATGTTGGAAAAGAAAGAAACATGGAAGAGGGAATTCTTGGGTTCCCTGGAATAAAGCAGAGCATATTTTAAGCATACATAGAATCACTAGCAAAGAAAGTGATAAATGGAAATGAATTGTTACCTCTTTGAAACAATAAAAAACAGAAACCAACAAGGGGAAAATAAGAACTGATATCAGATAGTGATTCCCAAGCCTGGGAATGGGCTGAGAGGAGGAGTTAGGGAGTCATGTAACTGAAAAAATTTTATGGAGAAGGGGAAAGTTTTGGAGAGCCCAATGAATGGGAATTATGTGTTGTTGTCCTACTCAGCGAATAGCCTCTGTGCCAAGGAGGATAAAAAGTTCACAATTGAAACCATAAGAGATTCTTAAATACTGAGAACAAACTGAGGGTTGATGGGGGGTAGGGGAGAGGGGAAAGTGGGTGATGGGCATCGAGGAGGGCACTTGTTGGGATGAGTACTGGGTATTGTATGGAAACCAATTTAACAATAAATTATATTTAATAGAAAATTTAAAAAAAAGCTCACAATTGTTCATCTAAGACATGAATGTTTAAGAATTCCCATGGAAAAAGTTTAGTCGGTAAGATGATGGAAAACTGGTTTGAAAAGAAGTGAATTATTAAGGAGAAAGAATTACATTTTTTTTTTTTTTAATTTTTTTTTCAACATTTTTTATTTATTTTTGGGACAGAGAGAGACAGACAGAGCATGAACGGGGGAGGGGCAGAGAGAGGGAGACACAGAATCGGAAACAGGCTCCAGGCTCTGAGCCATCAGCCCAGAGCCCGACGCGGGGCTCGAACTCACGGACCGCGAGATCGTGACCTGGCTGAAGTCGGACTTTTAACCGACTGCGCCACCCAGGCGCCCCAAGAATTACATTTTTTAAGGGGACTCAGATTTGCTGACTTTTTAACTGTTAATAGTTCCCATATTTAGAAATAAATTCCATTTATATATTATATTTTGTAGCATTTGCTACCCTTCCCTTCATTATTTATCCTATTCATAAGGAGATAAATTCATTCCTTTATCTATGCTTATTATCATTTCTAGGGTTCAGAGAATTCAAAGTACTTTGTATACTGTGAGTGTTAAAAGAATAAAGATTTCTTCTTCAAATTTGTAATTCATTTCAACAAAAACTATTAAGCTCCTACACTGTGTCCTCAGCAGCGGGGATATAAAGATGAATAACTTAACAACTTATTCAAGGAGTAAACAGTCAGTTCTTAAGGAGGATTATTACACAGCACTCAGTTCTGTTAGGTAGGTTTTTTCCAAAAAAGACCCACCAAGCAATTCTCTGACACCAGCTGGGTGTCCCACAGTGCAACTTAATTCTGACACCATCTACCCAGATATAGCAACAGCTTCCACAGGCTAAAGGTTCAGTCCCACAAGACTGACTTTCACTTGAGATGCCAATGGCAAGTTCAGGTTGTTAACCTGACTGACTGGCTGTAAATCAGAGGTTCCTATGACCTTCCCCTTGGGTTTGATTAAGTTGCTAGAGCTGCTCACAGAATTCAGAAAACCAATTTACTCATTAGATTAGTACTTTATTACAAAGTATGTTAAAATATACAAGTTAACAGACAGAAGAAATACATAGGGCGAGGACCTCAACAAAGTAGCTTTGACCCTGTGGAGTTTGAGGCCAGTCAGTCACCTTTACTGGTTCAGCAACTGGGAAGCTCTCTGAACTCTGTTCTTTTGGATTTTGACAGAGGCTTCATTATTTAGCATAACTGATTAAATCACTAGCCATCGGTGATTGGATTCAATCTTCAGCCCATCTCCCCTGAAGGTCAGGAGCAAGGACTAAAGGGTCCAAACCTCTAATCACTTGGTTGGTTCCCCTGACAACCAGCCCCACCCTTAGGTGACCTAGGAGCTTTCCAATAGTCACTTCACAAACATAATAGAAGACACCTTTGTGGCTTTCTTCACTTAGGAAATTCCAGGAGGCTTAGGGGTTCTGTCCCAGGAACAGAAAGAAGACCAAACATATACTTCTTATTATAAATCACAACATCACAATGATCTAGGCATGTAAAGATACTGTTATTACCCAGTGAAATAGCACAATGGTTAAGAGCTTGGATTTTTAAGTGGGATTCCCTGGGTTCAAAACCGAATAATTAATTTACTAGGTGAATGACATTTGAAGTGTTACTTAACATTTGTGTCATCAATGGTAGTAACATTAGAACCTTCCTCATAAAGTTACTTTGAAGTTTAAATTAATTAATATATCTAAAGAATCTGGAATAATGCTCAGCACATAGTAATCATTGTACATATTAACTATGATCATAATAGAAGAATCTATGATGTACTCTGTGAACAAGGAGAAGGAAAAGTAATTTAGTTTACAGGGTGGAGAAGAACATTCGAAGAGCTGGGTTTTGCATACCAAGGGGGAGAGACTGGTATTAAATCATATTTGAGGATCTTTATAGACTATCAGTTTTTAGAGGGTGAAGTCAGGATAGATCCCGGTTTGGGTGAATCCTTTAGCATGAACTCATCATTCAAAGGATGACTCCATTCCAAATGAGTTTTATACCTGTTAAGGTCTTATATAGTTACATCTGACTAGAAGAAGCTTGATTATACCCAGCTTACCGCTTACTACTTGGTCTATAAAGCCAGGTTTTTTGTTTTTTGTTTTTTGTTGTTTGTTTTTTTACTCTCCCTTTTGTTAGACCACACTTATAATAGTTACGCGGTTTAAATCCTTATTCAGAGCAAGGAAGAGGATTGACTCACACTTTAGAAATTTTCTCTCCATGTTACTCCTTAAAAACTTGCTCAACTTCATAGTAACTGGTGACTCCTCACCTGAGGGTTTCATGGTGTTTTCTTAGAAATGAGTCAATGATATTAGCTCCAATGGCAGGTGAAAAGATGTCTAAATCACATCATACTTTCAATAGACTATTTTAGCTAAGAGAGTAGAAGAGACCAAACAATGCCAAAGAAGTCTTTTCTTTAAAAAAAAAATTTTTTTTAATGTTTATTTATTTTGAGAGAGACAGAGCATGAGCTGGGGAGGGGCAGAGAGAGAGGGAAAGAATCTGAAGCAGGCCCTAGGCTCCAGGCTCCAAGCTGTCAGCACAGAGCCCAACACAGGGCTCGAACTCACTAATTGTGAGATCATAACCAGAGTTGAGCGAAGTTGGATACTTAATGGACTGAGCCACCCAGGTGCCCCAAGAAGTCTCTTCCAAGTAATAATAAAAGCATTTACGGGGAGCCTGGGTGGCTCAGTCGGTTAAGCATCTGACTTTGGCTCAGGTCATGATCTTGCGGTTTGTGGGTTTGAGCCCCTCATTGGGCTCTGTGCTGACATCTTAGAGCCTGGAGTCCGTTTCAGATTCTGTGTCTCCCTCTCTCTCTGCCCCTCCACTGCTCATGCTCTGTCTCTCTCTCCTTCAAAAATAAATAAACATTAATAAATAAATAAATAAATAAATAAATAAATAAATAAATAAAAGCATTTGCCAATCCACTGAAAAATGACTGCCTCTTCTCTATATAAATGAGATGTTTTGCTCTCTGAAAATGATGAGCTGTTAAGTTTTTAATTCCATTCCCAGGAACTTTCAAATTTTCAGGCATTACTGTGAATGAGTCTGTGCAGCATTTAGAAGGCTAAAAACAAAGGGAGGAAAGCCAAAGAGAAACACCCGTTTTTCAGCATTTGCCCCAGGGCTTTGCAACCAAAGCACCACCCCATTTCTTTTTGAGGTGACTACACCCTCTCTTCTCTAGGCATTGGAATCTCTCCTGTATATGTAAAAGCTTTTTTCTCTCTGACAAAGTTTCCTTGTCAGGGAATTTCTAGATAAGAATCTTGAGTTAAAATCTCAAATTATATGCATCCACCCACCCTTATATTATAATTACCGTCTTGGGCTTTAAAAAAATAACTACACACATCAACAGTTTCACAACTGCTTCAGAGAATGGTTAAGATTAGTAGGCAAGCTCCTAGAGAAATTATGCAGGTGACCACAGTTATTAATGTAAACATGGTTAAAATGTTTGAATGCTGTCATGCTGGGACCAAGAGGCCAAATTTGAAGATTTTATCGTGATGCTTTTGGCTCAGCACTTGAGAACTAAAATAAAGGGATTTGTAAGTGTTGTTGCCTTACCTGCATGCTATTTGCGTGCTTTGGGGTTTTCCCTCGTAAAGAACATCATGCAGTATTTGGGGTAACATTAAGAAATTTTTCTTTTAAGAACTACAGCTACCATTGGGGCGCCTGGGTGGCTCAGTCGGTTGAGCGTCCGACTTCAGCTCAGGTCATGATCTCACAGTTCGTGAGTTCAAGCCCCGCGTCAGGCTCTGTGCTGACAGCTCGGAGCCTGGAGCCTGCTTCAGATTCTGTGTCTCCCTCTCTTTCTCTGCCCCTCCCCTGCTCATGCTCTGTCTCTCTCTGTCTCAAAAATAAATAAAAACATTTAAAAAAAAAAAAAAAAAAAAAGAACTACAGCTACCATTATAATGTGGTAGCTGTTTTGCTATGTCTTTCAACAATTTTTTTTTCCCATTAATTTCACTTTGGTCAAATTTTTTTTCAGAATGAAATTCAAAGATTGGAATTTCCTGCATATATGTAAATTCATTTATTATGAAACAACATATAACATCGTAGACCACTAGAATTAAGAAAAACCACAGAAATGTTGATTTTACTGTTTGGTCTAGGAAGTGAAGGGCTTGTACATTCTGGCTGTGTAGGGCCTGCACATTTCCTGAAGTTATTCCTAGACCCTTTACCTCAATTTCTAACTCAAATTAGCATTATGCAAGCTATCAGACAGTTCATTGAACAGTACTTGCTACTGTGAATCAATTGGGCTTGCTCTTTCCATTCCAAACCCTTTTTATCTGTCTGTCTTCCTGGACAGGTTGGGGAGAGGAGTTGGTATCTCAGCTCCTCCAGTAGGAGTGGTAAATTTGCCTGCATCTAACCAAAAACTTACCCATCCAGGGCCGGATTATCCTTCTGTACTGTTCATATACTGTTTTTGCATTTGTTGATTCATAATGAAGTCTTTTTATTGTGCTTGCGTCCTAAATTTCATCTTTATATACACATCGGCACTTTATGTCTTTTTAGACATAAAATAATTATCCCTTTTTTAATTTATATATAACTGTAAACATTTGGAAAACTAAATTAAAATAGGAGAGAGAAATCACTTTATATGAAATAATCATTTTCTTGAAGGAAAAAGAAACTTTGTATTTGTTCCTAGCCTATAAATAGTAAATAAATTTTCATTGATGAAACTTCAGACAATAAGCAAAGAGAAGTGAAAAAAAATCTAAACTTCATGTAAAGATATTCACTGTTACATTATCGTGTTTTTGTTGTTGTTTTTCTGTGCATGTGTGTGTGTGTCTATGTAGTCAAGTGGTTTGTTTTCAGGATTGGAATAGTATAAGAAGTATAGTTTATAAACTTTATATTCCATTTAAGGCTTAGTTACAAGTATTTCTTCATTCTTTAAATGGCCCTCAAGGTCATGATTTTTAGTGGAGGTATGATAGTCAAACAGATGGAAATAACATTTAACTATTCTCCAAGTGGCAGAAATTTAGGTTATTTTTGCATTTTATTATAAAATACTGCTGTAATGAATATTTATGTACATAAGTATTTATATTTGTTTCTGATATTTTTAGGTCAAATTCTTTTAAGTGGTATAGCTAAAGACAATTTAAGCTTTTATTTATTTAATTTTTTATGTCTATTTATTTATTGAGAGAGAGGCACCCAGACAATTTAAGCTTTAAATATAGATATTTGAATATATCATCAAATTGTCTTCCAAAATTTGTACCAGTTTTTATTTATTTTTTATTTATTTATTTTTTAGTTGTACCAGTTTTTAAACTCAGCAATAGTCACTAATATACCCTTACTGTGTGCAACACTGAGTATTATCATTTTTTTTTTTTACTACCTAATGCTGATTGGTGAACAACAGTATATTCTATTTCAATTTGCATTTTAAAATATCAAATGAAACTAACATGTCTCTCCATCCTTTGTATATCTTCTTATATGAATTGCTAGTTATTTACTTATTTTTTTCCTATTGAACAGGCTCATCTTTTTTTTTTTTTTTTTTTTAAGATTTTTTTCTTTCAGGGTGCCTGGGTGGCTCAATGTTTAAGTGTCCATAATTCTTCGTTTTGGCTCAGGTCATGATCTCATCATGGTTTCGTGGGTTTGAGCCCGGCATCCAGCTCTGTGCTGACGGCATGGAGCCTGCTTGAGATTCCCTTTCTCCCTCTCTCTCTCTCTCTGTCCCTCCTCTGCTCATGTTGTCCCTGTTCTCTCTCTCTCTCTCTCTATAGATAGATATAGATATAGATTTAAAGATTTTTTCTTTTTTAAGTAGGCTTCATTCCCAGTGCATCTCATGACCCTGAGATCAACACGTAAGTTGAGATCAAGAGTCAGATACTTAACTGACTGAACTACCAGGAACCCCTAAAGATGCTATTTTTAAGTAATCTCTATACCTGGTGTGTGATTTGAATAGCCCCAAGATCAAGAGTTGCATGCTCCACTGACTGAGCCAGCCAGACAACCCAAACATGATAATGTTTGTATTGTTTTGTAATGTTTGTAATGTTTTGTATTGATTTTTAGGAGGTGTTTTTTTTGGTTGTTTTTTTTTGTTTGTTTGTTTGTTTTTAATTAAAGGCATTAGTACTTGGCCATATATTCTCCTTTTTGTAAGTTGCTTTCTTATCTGGTTTACATGTTTTTAGGACTAGATTGTGGTGCTAGTAACCTAGTTATGAGGAAAAATTAAACAAAGACAGATGATTGGTCTGGGAGGAACTGATTGAGATTGGGGCCTGAATGGTGGTCTTTGGATTGCATTAGAATTTGAATGATTGGTTTACTATTTTGGACAATGAGATTATAATTTTGGTACTCTAGCCTCTACTATTTTTAACTTTCAAAACAACTCTTTACACTGCTATCATCATATGTAAGGCACAGATCTTCTAAAGTGGCAAAGGCAGACTTACAAGCCAGGTTTGTCCAGCACCAAAATCTATTCTTATGATTATACCACACTACTTTTGAAGATTACATAAGTGATTTTTCATCCCTATGCTTTCTCAGTATGTTTTTAAATGCCTTCCTGATATTCCCTACAGTTGGTGTTCCATAAACTCACCATGGTTGAGTTTGTTTCTCAACTACATAGATAAGGACACAAAGGAACAGAAAAGGATAAGTATCTTGCCCAAGATGACCCAGCTAGTAAAACTAATTCAGGAAAAGCAGAGAAGGCCAAGAGCAGTGAGATCTATCCTGTCAATCTTTTCATCTTGTGTTTCTTCATTTGTTTTTTATGCCTAGAAAGTTCTTCTCTGCCTAGAGGTGAGAGATAATCAATTATGTTTCCTTCCACTTGTTTCTGGTGCTGGTTTGCATATTTATATTTAACTCAAGACTATCTGGAAAATATTTTGGTGAGAGAAATAAATTAGAGGTGTTTTAGTAAGGTGAGGAGCTTGATGAAATGATTCAGAGTTTTATCTGGAAGAATATATAGATGATAATTATTGAGAAATATTTGAAGAAGAGTACCAGAACAGAGAACTAGTATTGCCAGAAATTTAAAAAATAACAACGATGCAATAATTAAATCAGCATGCACTGTTTTAAGAAAAAAATCAACTCTGTTCAGTATACAGGAATAATTACAATGATGTGAAATTCTATTTTTCTCAAAGAGCATATTCGGTTATTAATTTGGGATTTTATGATTTTTCAGATCCAGAGAATGTCAAAATAATAATTGAAAAAATACAAACACCCCAAATAAAAATCCAAACATACCTAATGCTTGTTTTGGTAGATTATATACTAGAATAGGAACCATGCAGAGATTAGCGTGACCCTTGCTAAGGATGACACACAGATTTGTGAAGCATTCCCTACTTTTCAGTTATGCAAGATGAATTTTATACCTCAGTAAAGCTGAAAAAAAAAGTCCAAGCCTAAATTTTCTATTAACAAGGCTTGCCCTTAATGAATTGTGACAGTGAAATAATCCTTTTGACATGGGGCAATTACTGTGGCCATAAACATAGACTCATGGCAGATGTTGACTTCAGAGGCTACTGAGCTGATAAGCGAACATTTTTGGGCTTTGTTTATGTGCACAATAGGCACTTTCTGCATGCTCCACACCCTGCCTCCTAGCAAAGTGCATCTGCTGCAGAACTCTGTCTTCCCTCTTAACCTATCTTTCTACTTTTGAACTGCAATAGGGTTGGGTCGTCACTGGCTCTGTCTACTTCCTTGTGCTGAGATGTGGATAAACAGGAACCTCTCCCTGGAATTTTGAGGATGTTCCAAAGGGCCTCCAGGTGGAAAGCATTTGGCCTTGACATCACATAGAAAAGAAGGGAGAGGTTGGAAAGACAATAATCCTAGAATCAAGGGATTTTAAAAATAGGAGAAAGGATTTCTTAATCTTCTATGATTCAACCAAAAACCTATCAACATATATGTGGTTTTCAGGATAAGGATCTTAATATCAGAAATGGAAAACTCAAGGTTGGCTGTGTATGAGCTCTGAAGTTTGGGGAACTCTTTGCTAACCCTTTTTTCCTTAATGACATTTACAGAAGTAGAGGAAATGTACTTCCTTCTAAGAAAGGCAAGCATGGCAAGATATCAACTTTTCTATAGGAATCAGTCAATTCTATTTTTCTTCTTCTAATTGTCCCAGATTCTTAAATAACTGACTTCTAAACTGTCCAAGTCATGGTCTGGATTAAGCAGTTTTCATTGTCTCCATCGAACACACAATCTTGCTTAAGGGGAGGATCATGCCTTACTTGTAGTACTCAAATGGTGTAAGTTAAGGCTTTTTATCCCCCCAGACGAGGGATGTTAATATAGGAAAGTCTGCCACTCTGGTTTGCAAAATTTATACAAACTCCAACTTTCAAGAGCTAGTCTATGAGGAAAGGCTGTTTACTTTTCATCTTTGCATTTTCTAGGGTATCTTTGAGCATAGAGTCTTACACATGTAATTTTTCAACAGTTAAAACAATAAATACAAACAATAAATATTGAACTGAGGAGTGTAATCAAAGGAAAACCTTTCATTAATTTTGAGACCAGGAGGCAGAAAGAAAGAAAGAAAGAAAGAAAGAAAGAAAGATGTTACAAACCTTACTGATTATTTTTCTTCCTTACTTTAACTATTTGCCTTAATCTTAGTAGAAAGATCCCCCAATATCTCAGCTTTATCTTCTAGGAAGACTATATACAGGCATCATAGAACATAGATACTCCCTTTTGCCTTGGAATATTTATCCTTCTGCAATGTTATAGGAAAAGTTTAAGATCATAGGCTGACTTAAGAAAAATGAATGACTGGGGCACCTGGGTGGCTCAGTCATTTGAGCATCCTATTTTGGCTCAGTTCATGATCTCACAGTTCAAGAGTTCAAGACCTGCATTGGGCTGTCTGCTGACAGCATAGAGCCTGCTTGGGATTCTCTCTCACCCTTTTTCTCTACCCATTCCCTACTGTCTCTCTCTTTCTCTCAAAATAACTAAACTTAAAAAAAATAAAAATAATTTATTCTTTTGGCAAATATTTCTAATGCATAATTCACTTTGACTGCCTTGATGTATGCAAGCCTCTGTTGGGTGATGTAAGTGAATATTTTCAATTTGCTTTTCAGGAGGAATAGCAAAATAGATGTGTCTACCATAGTTTTCCTAAAGCAAAGTCTCTAATTGCACATGTGCCACACTAGGCAAATTTTCTATAATGGCATATGCCACATGTTGGAATTTTTGCCAGTTAGTTTCTACATATCATTTAACATTTCTCATGCCTAATGAGAGTTTGTGTGTGCACAAATGGATGTGTCAAGACCATTTGCCAATTAATCCATTAAAAAAATTGTTATAATGCCTTTTCAAAAAAGGAGAGGATAAGGCATAAAGTATTAATGCGTGTGCCTTTCCTGTGACAATAAAGAGCATATCTTATAGTATTTTAAAATCCAGGTAATACTATAAATTTAATATCTAAGTAGCAAGAGAACAGGTGAGAGAGAGTTTTCAGGTAAGACAGCCTTGGTTTGCTTTTTTCCTTTCTTTAAGCAAGACTTATTAACTACTTGCCTGGCCTCTAACTATGGTTGATTTGAGAGGAAAGGACATCTTTCCATGATTACAATGTCATCCTACTCCTTTTTAAGTAGATTGAAATGATCTTGGAATCATTTTCTTACTCTCCTATTTCTTGGTTATCACTGGTCTCATTTAATTTCACCCATTATTTTTCCTTCATGATCTCTGTGCTTGAAGCAGCAACCCACACTTCAGCTGCCAAGGTCAGTTTGCCATAGTTTGCCGAAGAGGGTGGCCCTTTTAAGCTTGTGCACCAAATCTATAAAAGGGCCCTCATGGGCTATGGTGATAACTGATAACTTTAAGGTTATCTTGTTTCCTCTTTCTTCAGCTTTTCTATTTGTTTTTTTTTTTTTTTTTTTTTTTGCATACTCTCTAAAGTTATACATTGAAAAAATTTGAGAAGATGGAAAAGAAAAACCAAGAAAATTAGAATGTATATCAATTAGTTAAAGCAAACAAACCCAGGCTGAATAGAAAATAAAAACAGGAATCATTTCAAAATGTCATTGGATTCATGTTTTCTCACTATCCTCTTCCTGTTTCTCCATCTCACTTCCTCCTCCCATATTTCTTCTTTCTCTTTCTTGCGGTAATTTCTAAGATAACCAAGGAGCAAGAGTATGCCGTTACAAATATTCTAATCCTAAAATGAACATATATGCTCGCTCTCTCTCTTCACCTTGATAAAAAGAAAGATAGATAAGCAGATTAGTATATATACACGCTTGCATGGGAATGTATATCACATATTCTAGATTAGATTAAGGCGTAAGGTATAAGACCATAGTGTTAGTTTTGCACATTAGGAAGTAGCTCTAGGAATAAATATTTGTTGCATGAATAAATGAATGAACCAATAGTTTACCGAGTGCCAGATTCTGTGCTTTCCTTTACACGGATAATCTCAGTGAGTTCTCACAATGCAAAGGTTGGGAAACAGAGACTACTGTTGACCTTATGGCAAGACCTAGGTCACAGATCCATGGACTCAGGAGAGAGGGTGAGGCCTGAATTCACAACAGTACCTACTGTCATGGTATTAGGCATGGGCTCAGATTTTGTGGAATAAAGCTGATCAGAAATCCTCAGTTTAATTATGCATTCCATGCACTTAAGCTTGGGATTTGTTACATTGTATTGTGGTACAATATGCTGATCCAATATTTCAGATATTCCCTACGAATACTGGGAAAAGAGTGAAGGGAGAGAATATTTTATTTGTCAATATTCCAAGGAACTATTTGATTTAGAGAGATTCATGAAAGAGTTCAGAGTTTCCAGTCCACCACTTGACTAATGAAATACTTACCTCTGACTATAGCTGAAGTTCAAGTCTCTCAGATTGATCAGCAGTGTTTTCGGAGATAAGTAGAGTTTTCCCTTAATTAATTGATATTTATGCATCTATTAGGTATCTTTTCTTCACTGCTCATACCTTGAGCTGTTTAATACTAGTAGATTAATTTGAAATTATCCCATCCATGGACTGAACTAAAGTCAGTAAGTCATGATTCAGTATTAAAGGATAGGATGGCACCTGGGAATAAACGACTGAGTCATAGAGCCTGTAAGACTACACAGTGCTGGGAACAAAACACAGGTGATGGCCAGCAGGGAGGAGAGAGGCAAGGTAAAAGGAATTAAGAAAAGGAAGAAATCTGTTTGAAAACTGACACCTTGGACCTTGAAATACAGCCAGCAATACATTGATATCTACGAACACTGGGGGTCTAGGGCTGTGATTAAAGACATAGGTACCATCTGACAGACCTACTCTGATTTCTAGCTATGGGGTTTTCTCTGGTTTTCACTCAGTGCCCATCCTCCTTAGAGTCTGTTGTACTTCCAATGTCTTTCTCTTCTCCCCATAAAGCCAATAGTTTCTCTGACACTCCTTTCCAGAAACTGGGTGCTCACCTTCAGAGTTAGAGTTCCCACTAGCTGAGAATTCACTGAGATAGTCAGTGCCCCTGGATTTCTGTGTATTGCCTACTGACAGACTACCTTCCTGCTATCTCGTCCTGTCCATCTTCTGTCACATTTTTCTCACCCGGGATTTGACTGCTTCTTGTCATCATTCTTCCCATCTAGAGTGTTCTACTTTGCTTCTCTGAGCAGACCCCACTAATGCTAAATCTGCCCTTACATGCCTTTAGGCAGAGCTGGTGCTAGACCTGTATTTTGAACTGTCCCCATGGTTAAAAAAATATCCTGGTTCTCATTTATCTGTTCATGCATCAAACTTTATTTATTTACTTATTTATTTATTTATAATGTTTTTAAATGTTCATTTATTTATTTTGAGAGAGAGAGAGAGAGAGAGCATGCGCAAGTGGGGAAGGGGCAGAGAGAGAGGGAGAGAGACTTCCAAGCAGTCTCCGTGCTGCCATGGCAGAGCCAGAAGTGGGTCTCGAACAGACAAACTGTGAGATCATGACCTGAGATGAAACCAAGAGCTGGATTTTTATTTACTTATTTATTTATTCAAAAAATTTTTTTTAAATGTTTATTTAGTTTTGAGACAGAGAGAGAGAGCACGAGCAGGGGAGGGGCAGAGAGAGGGGGAGACACAGAATCCTAAACAGGCTCCAGGCTCTTAGCTGTCAGCACAGAGCCTGACATGGGGCTCGAACTCACAGACTACGAGATCATGACCTGAGCTGAAGTTGGACGCTTAACCAACTGAGCCACCCAGGTGCCCCAAGAGTTGTATTTTTAGCCAACTGAACTACCCAGGCACCCCATCAAATATCATTTAAAGTTTTTTTCTTCTTTCTTTCTTTCTTTCTTTCTTTCTTTTGTTTTTGTTTTTGTTTTGAAAGAGAGGGAGAGAGAGAGAGAGAGAGCAGGGGAGGGACAGAGAGAAAGGGAGACACAGAATTTGAAGCAGGCTCCAGGCTCTGAGCTGTCAGCCCAGAGCCTAATGCGGGGCTCAGATTCACAACTGAGATCATGACCCGAGCCGAAGTCAGATGCTTAACCGACTGAGCCACCCAGGTGACCCTCAAATATTTATATTCTTACTATGTGTTGAGCATTGTCTTAGGTATTTAAGGTATAATGACAAATAACCATAGACGGACACAGGAACTCTCACATACTGTTCCCGGGAGTATAAATTGGTAAAAGACATTGGGAAGCAATTTGGCAATATTTTGCAAAGTTGCATTTGGACACACCCTATTATCCAGCTATTTCCTGTCTCAGTTTGTACTTCTAAAACCTCTTCTTTCTCAAACCAAACCAAAACAAAAAACTCTTATTTCTCTACATTTGCTTCACATGTTTCTCTTTCATTTATAACATATAGATTATATAAAATTTATAATTAGCGGACATTGTACCTAATTACTTCTCACAATTACAAGGTGAATTAAAAAGTTATTCCTTGGGTGACGCCTTGGTGGCTCAGTCTGTTAAGTGTTTGACTCTTGGTTTCGGCTCAGGTCATGATCTTGAGGTTTGTGAGTTCAAGCCCCATGTTGGGCTTTGCACTGACAGCATGGAGCCTGCTTGGGATTCTCTGTCTCTCCTTCTCTCTTTGCTCTTCCATTGTGTGCTCTCTCTCTCTCTCTCTCTCAAAATAAATAAATAAACTTAAAATCTTATTCCTTGTATAATGATGCTCAGTGGGAGATCCAACTCTTGTCTTTACAAGGTTCTTTCCAAAAAAAAGATGCCCACCCCAATTCCCCATTACATCTGAGCTCAGGTAGTTCAACTTCTGTCTAAGTTCTCAGTCTTCAACTGCAGCACAGCGGATCCTTCTAAATGCAAATACAACAGCACAAATTGTGCATTGTTAATTCTTTAAAATACAGAATTATATACAATTCTATTACCTATATGCTGAAAATAATCACATGGATTAAATATTTGTGAAAACAGAGGAAAGTAAAAGGTTTAAGATGTGCTTTCAAGGTGTGACCCACATTTAAAAGAGTGCTACTCCATAGCCATTTAAAAAAATGTCACCCCCCCCTCCCCGCTCCATTTCCTGTTTCCAAAGAAAAACTGCTTAATTTCTGCTCTATTTAAAGCCAAAGCATGCCTTCACATGCAGATCAGACTGAGCGATAAACAAATGAGAAATGAGAAAGTGAAGAGGTGACCAGGAGGTGACCCCTCCAGAACTTGTGCAACACACATCTCCAGCTTCATGAGCTCATCACTACAAACTGAGGTTACATTTCTGTGTCTAGATGAACATGGCTAAAGACTCTGTCTATCTGATTATCAGATACTGGCACCTGTTTGTCTACCACACTGTTTGGAGAGTTTCCAGGGTACTGCCTTCCATGTGGCTAGGAGCTCTGCTAAGGTCAGGTTCCTACCCCCAGCCTTCCCATCCTGCTGGCTCACAGGATGTTTGCTACCTTTCTGCTCCTGATTTTTATCAGACTGCCACTCTGCCTCTAACTACCACTGACATTGCTTGCCCAGCTGCTGAGTGGTGACACTGTTCCGGTAATTCTCCATAAGATGCTTGAACCCCTGCTAGGAGCTTGGCAAGGCTTGGGAGGCAGAGGAATTGCAACTTGAATGTTGACAGAAGTCTAGCTAGTAACGGAGGAGTGTGAGTACTGTATGGTATAAGAAAAGTGGCCATGACAGGGGCGCCTGGGTGGCTCAGTCGGTTAAGTGTCTGACTTCGGCTCAGGTCAGGATCTCACAGCTGGTGAGTTCGAGCACACGTTGGGCTCTGTGCTGACACTTCAGAGCCTGGAAACTGCTTCAAATTCTGTGTCTCCCTTTCTCTCTGCCCCTCCCCTGCTCACATTCTGTCTTCCTCTGTCTCTCAAAATTAAACATTAAAAAAAATGAAGAAAACCAAGATAACAAAAGTGGCCATGACAATTGACTTAAATGTCAACAAATAATAGACAATGTGAGAGTGCTGGTGAACCGGCCAGCACACGCTCCCTCGAAGAAGAGAAGCTGCTGTAACAAAGACCTAGTTTTGCCAGACCTGATTTTGCAAGAAAATTAATAATTAAAAATCTTTTTAATGTTAATTTATTTTTGAAGGAGAGAGAGACAGGATGTGAACGGGGTGGGGTGCGGAGGGGCAGAGAGAGAGGGAGACACCTAATCCTAAACAGGCTCCAGGCTCTGAGCTGTCAGCACAGAGCCCGACACGGGGCTCGAACCCATGAACTGTGAGATCATGACCCCGAGCCGAAGTCAGACACTTAACCGACTGAGCCACCCAGGCACCCCTGAAATTAATATTTTTAAGTAAAACTTTTCTTCTCAACAGTGGCACTTGATTCTTTTATTTTTTATATGACACTGCCATGGCCAAACGCAACATCTCTGTGGACCTCAATAGGACTGTGGGCCACTGACTTATATATCATTGACTAACAGCTGCTATTATACGTAGCTGCTCTTAGAACCCATAGCCCAACTACATTTCCAAGTCCCTGCATAGCAACCATCAGATTTCCACATGGCATGCATGAGTCAACACACACATGTGAGGGAGAACATGTGAGGGAGAATTCCATTCTTATCAGAGGAAAACCCACATCCTTTCCGCTAATGGAATCCGGCTCAACCAACTACTTAAAACAGTCACATGGTTTATCCGATTCCATCTCAAATAACACTGTAAAGGAAAGGATTACATTATAGTCCTGATGCCACTGTACCAAATTCAATACAGTTTTCCTCAGTCTCACCTTCAGGATGAGGCAAGGAAAAGTTCTAAGTGCACATATAATACAATTTCATCTCTTACCCTCCTGGAGACTGAACCACCTTGAACAGAGATTATAAACACAGCTTTGAGGAATAAAACAGTAACTTTCAGGTTTAAGAGAAAGTGTCTTCAGCTCTGTGGAGGCAGCCTTGGTAGACATCAAATTTATAATACTGAGGAAAACACTTATGCCCAATGTCAGGCCTCTGTGCTGGGGGACTACTTCTCTACATTCAGGACTCTCCTCAAGAATAATGGAAAGCTATTTGTTTGTAAGTGTAAAAGGCCCACCTAATTTCCACACCATGCAGGAAAACCGCATGTCACTTTTTCTCCTTGGAAGCTTCTCCTGCTTCAAAATTTACAGTTTACTTTCCACTAGATAGTTCAGGAACTCCAACTGAAGGCAAAGCAAATTTAAAGGAAGAACAATTCAGCCACGGAAGCAGAAACAAGCAGAATCCCAAGGTCTACTATCAGCAGTAAGAAACAACATCACACTGGGGAGAAGGTGAGAGGCCACCTCTAGTTTTTGGATAACCCAAAAGGTGGACATCCATTGTGGAGAAGACACATAAGGTACACTGGAATTACCTAACTAATGTCTATTGTGATTGCATGGTCAGTAGAGAATATTCTGATGGTTTGATTTTCCCAGTAGATTTGCCAACCAGAAAAGAATGTGCTGGTCAGGCCAAACTAAAAATTATGGTCCATTTAGCTAGATTGACAATATTTCTCATTGGAAACTAACAAATTTTCTGGTTATATACTTTATTTATTTATTTAACTATTTTTAAATGCTTATTTATTTTTGGGGGAGAGAGAGAGAGAGAGAGAGAGCGCGCGCACGCGCACTAACTAGCGGGGGTGGGGCAGAGAGAGAGAAGGAGACAGAATCAGAAGCAGGCTCCAGGCTCTGAACTGTCAGCAAAGAGCTAGAGGCGGGGCTTGAACTCAATGACTGAGAGATTATGACTTGAGTCGAAGTAGAATGCTTAACCAACTGAGCCACCCAGGTGCCCATCTGACTATATACTTTAGTTACACAAATACATGACTATGTGGTATAAACACATTGGGAGTGCTTTACGTATTTTCCATACTCATATATTTGATAACCTGATTTAATTTTTTTTATTTTTTTTAAATGTTTTTATTTATTTTTGAGACAGAGAGCATGAGCAGGGGAGGGGCAGAGAGAGAGGGGGACACAGAATCCAAAGCAGGCTTCAGGCTCTGAGCTGTCAGCACGGAGCCTAACATGGAGCTCGAACTCACGGAAAGTAAGTAATCATGACATGAGCTGAAGTCGGAGGCTTAATCGACAGAGCCACCCACGCGCCCCGATAACTTGATTTTAAATAGGCGTTCAGATAGCAACATGGGTAAATTAAAGTATCACCTGGTGCATTCAACTCATTTTTAACTTTTCTTTATTCATGGACTGGAAAATGAATTTTTGTTTCTATTTCTCAAATTATTTTTCAAGGTTAAATGAATTTATATTTCTTTATCTGCAGAACTTGCACTGCTGTTAACAGGAAGGAAGTGGAGAAAACTCAAATCTTTTGACAGCCTACTATTGTTTTGGCTCCTTAAATATATTATGTCATTTGTTTTGCCCAATAACCCTGAGGTAAAACAGATATTTTCCTCATTTTATTAAAATAGGTGTAGGCATGTTTACATGGCCCAAGACTGGTCCTGGGTCACAGAACTAGTGAATTACAGGACTAAGATTTAAATTTAAAGAGGCTATAGCCAAATTATGGAAAGAGCCTAAATGTCCATCAACTGATGAATGGAATACTACGTGGCAATGAGAAAGAATGAAATATGGCCTTTTGTAGCAACGTGGATGGAACTGGAGAGTGTGATGCTAAGTGAAATAAGCCATACAGAGAAAGATAGATACCATATGGTTTCACTCTTATGTGGATCCTGAGAAACTTAACAGAAACCCATGGGGGAGGGGAAGAAAAAAAAAAAAAAAAAGAGGTTAGAGTGGGAGAGAACCAAAGCATAAGAGACTGTTAAAAACTGAGAACAAACTGAGGGTTGATGGGGGGTGGGAGGGAGGGGAGGGTGGGTGATGGGTATTGAGGAGGGCACCTTTTGGGATGAGCACTGGGTGTTGTATGGAAACCAATTTGACAATAAAATTCATATATTAAAAAAAAAATTTAAAGAGGCTAGAGGACTCTTTAATTTCTTTTGATTTATTATTGACACATTGTAGCCTCAAACTCTAACGTAACATATAATCTTGTATGTTTCTAAAAGTTTTAATTTGCTCTAAACAAGGTTTAAATGGTATCTGGATGAGCCGGATTGGGATAAACCTTGTCTCAAGTCTGGTAGATATGTAGGATTGTAGAAGGATGGGCTTTCGAGATATGGGACTCAGGGCAGAGACATGAGACTCCACATAAATTTAAAACCTATGTCATTCTAGGGGCCCCTGGGTGGCTCAGTCAGTTGAGGCTCCAACTTTGGCTCAGGTTATGATCTCGTGGTTCATGAGTTTGAGACCCTAGTAGGACTCTGCGCTGACAGCTCAGAGCCTGCAGCCTGCTTCAGATTCTGTGTCTCCTTCTTTCTCTGAATCTCCCCTGCTCGTGCTCTCTCTCTCTCTCTCTCAAAAATAAATAAACATTAAAAAAAATATTTTAAAAAGCCCTACATCATTCTTTGTGAGGCAGTAGGAATAACAGGTAGAAAATAAGTGTGTGACAAAGGAACAAATTGAGTGTAGCTTCTAAAGAATTGAATTAGTTGCAGGGAAACTAGCAATCACATTCATCCATAGCAGGCAATTGGCAGGGGGACCTAAGGACAGGATCAGCTGCATATTATGTCTGAAATATGGTTAACACTTGTTTGATACTTAACATTAAGCTAAACTCATACAGAACTAGAAAACAAGACCATTAAATTCCCAGTTATTGTTTTCTCTGAAAATGGTTTGTTTACTTGATAACTTGACTAACTATAGAATTTCAGGCTCGAAGGTTTTTCACTCAATATTTTCTTCATTTTTTTCGTTGTAAGCAATATGTTGATGCAAAGTCTGTTTTTATTGTCCTGTAAGGAATCTATCTTTTCTCTCAAGTGGCCTCAGGATTCTCCTCTTTCACTTTATATTCTAAGATTTCACTATCTCTTCTCTGTATTTTTAATTTTGTATGGCCCTTGCTGACTCTTTGTGAGGTTTCATGTCCTTGTGCAGTTCTGGAAAATTCTAGACGATTCTGTCCTGAAATATTTCTTCTACTAAATTCTCTCTAAATCTAGCGAAGGAAGTTATACTTGATAGGGTAACTTAATAACTGGTCTGGCTTTGAATTCTCCCCATTCCTCTTTGTGCCGCTAGCCCTCAAGAACATTGCCCTATTTCTCTGCAGTAAGTGCCCATAGTCATCTTTCTTGCCTGGAGGTAGATACTGCCATTTCTTATGCAGGATGGGGAGGAAGGAGATATGCATGGGTTGACCTGCCTGGCTCTTGCTTCTGTGGTACTCCAACTAATCATCCTACCAATTGTTTCTCAGTCTAGCTCCTTCTCCTGGATTTCATTATCTCTATTCATGGAACATGAATCATATATCATATGATATATCATATATCATAGGTAGATTAAACTATAGTTTGAAAATATAATCCTTCATTAAATGATGATGGAGAAGTAATGAAGGCAAACCAAGAGGGTATGGTTGATATATTAAAGTAGTTGAATTTTAACCTTATTAGTCATGACTATGGAACAGAGATGGGGGAAGCATTCATTTAGATTTTAAGTTATTTATTTACAGCTTGATTAATACTATTCTGTTATTTTTCCTAATGTTTAAACATTAGGATTTAGGGGAAAGAATAGTTTTCTTCATGCCAAATAACAGTCCTAAGAGGCCAAGTTTTTTGTTTTTTTTTTTTTCAAAAATAATATTTTTAAAGTTATTAATAGAATGGACTCATCATTAAAACACTTCTTTTTAACTGTAGGTATTTGGCATGGAGAGCTTAGCTGTGTTCAACTTTGTTGATTTGCTCCTGCATTTGTGAAATTTATTTCTCAGTTCTTAAATATCAAAAGCAAATCAGAAATAAATTCTGGGAGGGCCTGAGTGGCTCATTTGGTTAAGCGTCTGACTTTGACTCAGGTCATGATCTCACAGTTCATGAGTTTGAGCCCTGCGTTGTGCTCTGTGCTGACAGCT
Organism: Panthera onca; assembly: GCF_046562875.1. Classification (NCBI taxonomy): domain Eukaryota; kingdom Metazoa; phylum Chordata; class Mammalia; order Carnivora; family Felidae; genus Panthera; species Panthera onca. The sequence continues at coordinate 55,757,082 of NC_138342.1, read as the reverse complement.
CAGAGCCTGAAGCCTGTTTCCAATTCTGTGTCTCCCTCTCTCTCTCTGCCCTCCCCCACTCACACTCTGTCTTTCTCTCACAAATAAATAAACATTAAAAAAAAAGAAAGAAAGAAATATGGGTCATCTGGGTGCCTCAGTCAGTTAAGCATTGGAATTTGGCTCAGGTCATGATCTCGCAGTTTGTGAGTTCAAGCCCCACATTGGGCTCTGTGCTGACAGCTCAGAGCCTGGAGCCTGCTTTGGATTCTGTGTCTCCCTCTCTCTCTGCCCCTAACCTGCTCTTACTCTGTCTCTGTCTCTGTCTCTGTCTCTGTCTCTGTCTCTCTCAAAAATTAATAAACATTAAAGAAAAATAAACTCTGCATATACATGTATTTTGAGTTTTTATTGACTGAATATGTGTTTGACTGGAAGAGGCTTATTTTTTAAAAATAAATAGTATTTGTATGGTGCCTATCCTCATAGTTATTATTTTAAACCCAACTACATATCCTGCTATAACTCAGATCTTTTAACCTCTCAAAGTAATGAAAAATAAAAACTTATCATGTGACTGACTATCTTAAATCTTTAAGTATATCATGCCTTAAACAAAATGTCTCCTACTGGGAAGAAAAATTAACTTTTTTTTTTCAGGTTTGATATCAAGAACTGACAAACAATATGGAATATGGAGAATATACATAGGGAGTTCTCAGAAAAAATTCTTAGGGATTTACATTTTTTTGTTTTGAATATTTTTTCTTTTTTAAAAAAATGTTTGTTATTTTTGAGAAAGAAAGAGAGAAAGTGGGGGTGGGACAGAGAGAGCGTGAGACAGAGTATCCAAAGTTGGCACTGTGCTGATAGCAGAGAGCTCGATGCGGGGCTTGAACTCATGAACCATGAGGTCATGACCTGAGCCAAAGTTGGATGCTTAATCAACTGAGCCATGCAGGCATCCCTATGTTTTGAATATTTTGATAAATAGCCCAAGGAAAGGTCCTCAGTTCTCAGACTGGTTTATAAAAGAGAACACTCACTGTCATTATGCTTCCATGAGCATTTATAGAAAGTCCTGTTCAATGGGATTTCTACCTTTTTCTTACATACAAACCCAAGTTCAAGGATGCTTCTCTGTTACTTGGAACCTGATCCCCCATGGTTCTCAGGAATACTGCCCTGTTGCATCATCAGTCCTTTCTTCATTCCTTTAACTTATTTCTCACTTGCTCCTTATCCTCATACATGATAGAGAGTTTCTAAAATATTGACATATTTGTCAGACCTACTTTTGTCCTCAGCATACTCCCAAACCAACTTTTGCATCACAGATCTACTGCTGTGCCTCCCCATTGGCTTAGACCAACTGGAGGCCAGAGGACATAAGAATCCATTAATGGTGTCTATATGGGTCAGCCTCCCAGGACAAAGAGTAGGGTAAAGAAAGGTAGAAGGAGGGTAGAGGGAAAACAGCACATTCAGAGGGGCAATTAAAGGCACACCAAAGGCAGAGTAACTATAATAAAATATCTCATTTAGAGAGAAGAAATGGAAGAATGTGATCTCTTGTTAAGAGTATGCACCATAAAATCCATAAGAAATATAATTCCATTGCCCAGGCCCTATTATATTGTAGGATTAATTTTCTAGTCTACTCATAGAGATTAGATAGATATTTTAAAAATTGTGTTTGACTCTCCAAATACATTCCTTCTTATTCTCCATTGAATAGCAGCACTCTGGTTTGAAAAATTGACCTTAGCTCAATGAGTGAGCCTAACTGGTATAAGGAGAATCACAGGGAGGGGAGAAGATAGGGTCAAGATACTTATCTCCTGGCTTCCTTTCTGCAAGTTTGCCTTCTGTGTCCCTCACGGAAGGCCACTGATCGTCTCAAGCCAAATCACTCTACATGACTCTCTCCTTTGGTAACTTCTGGTATAGGGGTCATAGCTCAACTGCTAAAAAACTCCAGGTTCCTACATCTTACCTTGTAATTCACACATCCATTCCTTAGTAAATAGTTCCTTTGTAAATACTCCTCCTTGAAGTTAACCTATTTAATTGTGCTATCTATTTCTTCTTGGGACCCTGATTGAAGAATAGGAAAACTCATCATCTAACCCACGGCTGACATGAGTCTGACTCAACTGTACTGAAGGAGATTGTACAGAAAGCTTGAACTTGAAGAACAGTTACCACAGGACCTTGTGAAGGTCGAATAGACAGGACTTAGTACAAATTCCCATTGGGAATGAGGTGGGTGTTTTGGGTGGCACATGGGTTGTGCTTGGTGAAGATATTTTTGGAGCGATAGGTATGTCTTTGGATATGTGCTAAGCAATTAAAGAGTAGATTGTAGTGAATATTCACTGTTGTTCTATTTTATGCCAATAAATTTAATTTTCTATTCATAAAATAATCTGAATTATGACCCTTGCCAATTCAGCAGCACTATTTTATTAGAACAAAGGAGATGAATAGGACATAAATTAGCCTGTCTGTTCGTGAAATCCAAAATAACGGGAGTATTTGAGATTTTGACAAACCACCTCAAATTAAAGGCAAATAACCAGGGAAGTGGCACAAGTGCAAATTTAGTAGAGTACTGATATTTGCAATATTTATGGCTTAATGATGTTCTTTTAATCATGATACAGTATTTGATATGACTAGTTGACTATTCACACACAAATTATTGCCCCTTTTCACACTTTCTATACCCATATTAGGGGTCCTTGATAACAGATAAGAATGTTATAGCTCAAAGAAATTATTATCTATTCTTTTTAGATTATCCTAATCCTAATCTGGTAATATAATGCCCTTTTTGAGAAGATTGCATCCAGTCAAAGGATAGCTGGTTAACATGACATATCAAATTTAAAAACTCTTAAATGGGACCTTCTCAAAACCTACCTTTCCCTACAACAGCCAGAGTTTCTTTGGGGAGCACTATTTTCTGACACTTCTGAATGATGCATGAATATGCTGGGAAAACAGTCCTAATAAATCTCTTGCCACTGAACTCTACCTTTGCCTGGAGCTCAGTGAGGAGGAACTTTGCATGGCATCCTGCGTGAGGTGGCAGAATTGCTGTAGTATCAGGTTATAGGAACGTTTTCCTTAATGAAACGTGGTGCAGAGAGCAAAATGGAGTCTCTCATGTCAAGCAGGAGCCTGTGTCAAGCAGGGACTATGTCAAGTGATGATGCAAGCAAAGGTACTGCAGCTATGATATATCGCTGGGATCAGCATCAGCTGACACCCAGAACTGGTAACAAGCAGAAGCAAAGGAGGTTGGTAGGGGGCCCAAGACCGATTTAACTCCTTTTTAAAAGGGAAAGATTTTTGCAGCAAACTGTCAGACTCTTCAGACATGACCCCTCTATGTCTGGCCACTTAAAAAAAGCAACTGTGCCTGAAGACTCTGCTGGATTGATCTCCAAACAGAACTGAGATCCTTCACCGCTTGAACATAATAAGCAGGAAATTCTGAGAGCTCATCCGGACTCAGACCTGGTCTTTATTTCAACTGTACACCCATAGACTGACTTCTAGTTTGGTTTGTTAACTTCCTACACCCTTCTGTTGTCTTGTTTGTTGCGTGGTTTGTCTTATGTTCTGCTCTGTGTGATTAAACCAAGTTTAATCACATGGTGAAAGGTCATTGAGTTTGGAATCCTGAACCTGCTTTATAATTGTGATTGACTTCGCTTTGTGATTGAATAAAGCTGATGTTGTGGAAAGACACTACTCGTGTGTGTGCCTTCATAGCCTGCTCATGACAGGTGGAAACGAAGACAATGCCATCTAAAACTTTCCATGGATTCACAAGAAAGAACTGCTATCTTGGTGTCAAATCTTGAACTTAGATAAAATAATTTTGAACATACAGCTGCTATTTATTATTACAGTGGCCATTCAGCAGACGGGCAGTTTGCCTTCAAAAAGGATACTGATATTGAGACCATGTCTTTAATAGAGTCACTGCTAGGGAACCTCATGCATTTAGCAGTACAAGAAGATTGCATAATACACTTTGGAGATGTTGGCAAGGTACAGGTACACAATGGAGTACTACACAGGCACTCAAAATGATGCTGAGGAATTGAATTTACTGATACAGACAGATGTTCATGATTCATCCTTAAGCAGAAAAAAGACTAAACTGCATGCTGTCAGGATAGTTCCAGCAGCAAGTAACAGAGCATCCAATTCAAAATGAATTCAAAATGATATATTTGTTTTTATAGCTAAAATTATTAGATTTATTCATTCAATTCATTAAGCACAGATGTAGGACGCCCTTCAGGGTTGGTGGATTCAGTGACCCAATGATGTTATCAAGGAACCAGGTGGTTTTACTTTGCACTGTCATCCAAATTATGCATCATCCTACAACTGATTCTCCAAATATGAGATAGATTCCAGGTGCAATTAAGAATTGCTTGCTTCCTCATTCATATTCAGATAGAGAAGCAAAGAATGGCTTTCATTTGCTGTAAATACTGGAAGAGGTACTTTTCTAGAAGTCTCTAGCAAATGTTTCCTCATATATCATTGGCTAGAATTACATCATTTGCTGGTAAAGGGACTGTGATTCTCTTTAGATCAGTCAGGCTCACACACTGAGTTAAGTAAGGTTGATTTCTGAAACCAGAGTGCTGCTATTCAATGGAGAGTAAGGTAGAATGAGTTTGGAGAGTCAAACACACTTTTTAAAATATCCATATAATCTCTATCTATGAGTAGCTAGAAAATTAATGCTAAAATATGGTAGTGTCTGAACAATAAAATTATATTTCTTATAGATTTAAAAAAATTATCTATCTCTATGTATAGATAGTCTAGAAAAATAATACTACAAAATGGTGGTATCTGGGTGATGGAATTGTATTTTTGTACATTTTCTTCCTTTTGCTTATCAGCACATTAATTTATAACTAAGCACCTTAGTTTCTTTACATTTTTAGTATGAGAACTTTCAAATAAATAAAAGAATAAAGGAAATAGTATAATGAAGGCTCAGAGTATCTATTACCTAGTTTCAACAATGATCAATTTGTGGCAAATCTTGTTTTATGGATTGCCTTGTAATTGTTTGTAAGAAACACTTGATTTTAGTTAAAAAAAACTTAGGATCTAGTCACCTATTTAACATTTTCTCTAATTCATAGAATTCACCTTTATGCAAATCAGAAAAACCAAGCTACGGATAGCCCAATACTGTTCTTGTAAATTGCTCAAGATCCCTCTTGAATTGGGCCCAATGCATCTGAAAGTTTGGTTTTGTTCAGCATCTTACCCTACCTATGCTTCTCAGAAATTTGTACTGCTGGATCCCCAATATGAGGGGGAAAAGCATATGCCTCTAGGAACCTGGGCATACAAATGAAGTGTCTCACTGAAAGCTAGAGCTATTTTGAAATCTCATTTTTATTTGTAAAATCTGTGAATATTGGCATTTCACTCTCTATATATTTAACAGAAATAGAATGTTTTAATTTACTCACCATTGAATAAATCTGACTTAGTAGGAAGTTGGTCCATGTTGGTCTTATGGCTTCCTGTCCTCCAAGGCACCCTGACAAATACTCCTGTGAACACAAGGTCCTCAGTTTGAGAGGCACAGCCTAGGATTTCTTTTCATTTAAGACTCTGATTCTGCCATTAGATTTTTGTTTTCTTGACTGTGAAACTCCATTCTTTTTAAGGACTTTGGCTTGAATTTAGTCCTCTTGCTTTTTCTACCACAGACCTCCTCAGTTAGTGTGTCCTTTCCTGGGAAGTAATCCTCAGTTGCCAGCCCTATTGACTCCTGTCCTGGCCAGGCCTGATCCAGTACCCCACAAGAGGATGTTGGGGCCATAAACCCCAAACAATGCAACACTCATTCATTTAATAGATTTTTATTGAGTGCCACCTATGGGTCCAGCACTTGGGCAGGCCTTGGGAATACTGTGGTTAAACACAATCCTGTCTTTAAGGAGCCTACACTGTCATGGGGATACGTATGTACAGACAGTTACAAAGTGGGCTAAGAAGTACAACATTATGTGAAGTACTGTGTCCTATGAAGCACAGAGCAGGGTCCCTTAAGTGGCTCAGGAATGTCTTCCAAGGGGCGCCTGGGTGGCTCAGTCGGCTGAGCGTCAGACTTCGGCTCAGGTCATGATCTCACAGCTCGTGAGTTCGAGCCCCACATCGGGCTCTGTGCTGACAGCTCAGAGCCTGGAGCCTGCTTGTGCTTCTGCTTCTGTGTCTCCCTCTCTCTCTGCCCCTAAACCACTTGCATTCTGTCGCCGTCTCTCTCAAAAATAAATAAACATTGGGGCGCCTGGGTGGCGCAGTCGGTTAAGCGTCCGACTTCAGCCAGGTCACGATCTCACGGTCCGTGAGTTCGAGCCCCGCGTCAGGCTCTGGGCTGATGGCTCAGAGCCTGGAGCCTGTTTCCGATTCTGTGTCTCCCTCTCTCTCTGTCCCTCCCCCGTTCATGCTCTGTCTCTCTCTGTCCCAAAAACAAAATAAACGTTGAAAAAAAAAAAAAAAAATTAAAAAAAAAAAAAAAAAGAAAAAAAAAATGGAAAAAAAAATAAATTAAAAACGTTGAAAAAAAAATTAAAAAAAAAATAAATAAATAAACATTAAAAAAAAAAATTAAAAAAAAAAAAAAAGGAATGTCTTCCAAGAATGCAATGTAGTATAATGACAGGAAAGACAAGGAAGGGAGTGGCTAGGTGGTAATTTTCTATATTTGAAAGAAAACTTAGTCTTATACAACCATGCAAAATGTTTTCTGAGAAGTAAAGGGATTGTTAAAAAAGAATTCAATATGGGAACTTATTTCCAGGGTTACTGATTACGCTGAACCAACAAGAAGGGACTGGCACAAAGAGTTTGATCACTTAGGGGTATGGATTAGGAAAAAAAAATTGTATTTCTTTCAGATGGAGTCTTTTTTTGGGTGAACTGTAGTTCAGTTATACAGTTATAACTGTAGTGTGTATTTTATCCGTCTCAATACTTTTGCTCATGAACTTTCTTTGTTATCCTGGTGAAATCTTCATTATTTGTGAGTTTTTGGCTTTCTGTAAAATCTCTGCCAAACAGAATCAATTGCTCCCTTGTCTCCCTTCCCTTAGCCCTTGTTTCCATACCGCACATGGAGCATCTTCATTTGCCTCTCCTGCTATGTCTTCCTGCCAGTGGAAAGCAATTGATCATTCCACCTCTAACCTCAGAACTCAGTATAGCACTTAGATACAATAGATATTTTAACAAATATATGGATTAAATATATTCAAATTTTATTTTATTTTCATAGTCTACTGATTATTTTGATCACTTTATCATTAAAAGTCTATACTATCTCAGGATTCAGAAATTTTAGGTTTATTTTCTCTTTCTTGTTTCTCAATACAAGAATGAGGTATTGGTGGTGACATTGGCATTTGTTCTGAAATTGTCTTGATTGGGTGAATATGATGTGAGACTCATTTCCTACTGAGTAATTCAGCAACAATCATTCCCAATCAATGGTGAGCTCCTTTAAGGTGGAGAGAGAGGGATAGGCCTCATCCACACACAGTGGATCAGGGCTGGGTAATAAAACTGAAAGAGAAAACAGATGAAGAAAGGCCTGTGCCTACCCTTTCCAGGCCCTCTATGGATGTATAGCCCTGCACCTCAAATTACTTAGGCAAAAGACTGTTTGATGTTTAGACTTTTATTTTCCAACTTTAGCCCTCCTTTCTTTTCCATTTCAGGTATATATCAGACACAAATATACTATAAGTTGACTCTTGACACTGGATATTCACCTTGAAATATTTTCAGACCATGAAAAAAATGGCACATCCATTCTGACAGCCTGTTTGGGGGTTCCAGTTTTAATAATTTACATCCTATACTTCCAGAAATTCTACACATAGGGCAGGGTCTCATTATCATTTGTGTGTTTTGTTTTAACTTTATTAGGCCCAAACAAACTAAAAGTCACTAACAGGTAGAAAAACATATCACGGTAGTATATTAGGATTTGGGTTGGTAACAGGAAGTTGTGGCTTCCAGAGATCAAAATAGCCTTGTTTGTGACATTAAAAGGAAATCAAAAGAGTTGTTCATCTTAGGTCAGGTTTTAAACAAGTAGAACAACATATTTTATGATAATATTTCTGGTCATTCTGTAAATACTTTTGGGTGAGTCTGCTGTTCTAGGCATTATGCTAGATGCTTTGAAGAATAAAAGATGAATAAAAACAAAATTATTTCCTTAAAAGAGACTGCAATAACAGTTAGCCTTTCCATTCATTATGAACAAGATAATTTTGTAACTCCCAGAGGCATTGTGCCAAACACAACTTGCTAGAACTTATTCGGTCATCGCTAGGTTCTGCAGTCCAATTTTGATTAATTTAGCACCACTTAACCTCCTTTAACCTGGACACTTCTGGTATTAGAAATGTCAGGGGCTCCTGAGTGGCTCAGTGGTTGGGTGTCTGACTTTGGCTCAGGTCATGATCTCACGGCTCATGGGTTTGTGCTGACAGCTCAGGGCCTGGTGCCTGCTTTGAATTTTGTGTCTCCCTCTCTGCACCTCCCCCACTTGCATTCTATCTCTCTTTTTCAAAAATAAATAAAAATTAAAAAAAGTCTTTCATATTATCATCCACCAAATAATTAATATTGTTAAATATTCAGTCCTATCTCTTTTTTTAGAATGAGGCATTACATAAAAATACAAGTAGGTAAGTTTAAAAAAGAAACCAACTAAGACATTGTATCTTTGACTGGATGTTGAGTAGTGATTGCCTTCCCACAGATAATTTAGATAATTTACATATATTCTTTTTCTGGTTAGCCTTATAGATTCAAAAGGGGCAGTCTTTCAGGTCTTGAGTTTAATTACTTATCAAAAATACTTTAATGCTGGAAAACCACCAATCTAGAAGTTAAAAATGCACTATTAAAGTATGGTAGCTAACAACCCAGCCTATAACCTAGAACTAGACTGATTGGGCTCAAATCCCAGCTTGGACACTTACCAGTGTGTCACTTAGGTTGAGTTATTTAAGTCCTGGCAAAACAAAAATGAAAAAGGGGCACCTGGAGACTCAGTCGGTTAAGCGTCCCACTCTTGATTTAGGCTCAGGTCATGATCTCACCATTAGTGAGATCAAGTCCCTCATCAGGTTCTGCACTCGCAGCACGGAGGCTGCTTAGGATTCTGTCCATGTCTCTTTCCTTCTCTCTCTCAAAATGAATAAATAAAAATAGAAAAAACAAAATCAAAACCAAAACCAAAAAACAACCAAATAAACAATAAACAAGTGGGGATACCCAAACTAAAAACTTCTGCCCAGCAAAATAAATCATCACTAGAGTCAAAAGGCAGCTTATAAAATAGGAGAAAATATTTGCAAACCACTTATCTGATATAGGGTTAATCTTCAAAATATATAAAGAACTCCTACAACTCCAGCAAAAACACTAATAACCTGATTTTTAAAATGGGCTAAGAATTTAAATAGACATTTCTCCGAAGAAGATTTACAAATGCTTCCCCCCCCCCCCACCCACACAAATTCTATATCAATATCAGGGAAATGCAAATCAAAACCAGAATGAGATATCACCTCAAGCCTGTAAGGATGGTTATTATTAAAAACAAAACAAAACAAAACAAACAAACCAACAAAAAATATTGGTGAGAATGTGAAAAAAGGAAACTCTTGCACGCTGTTGGTGGGAATGCAAAATGGTGTAGCTACTATGGAAAATAGTATGGAGTTTCCTCAAAAAATTAAAAATAGAACTACCACATGATCCAGCAATCACATTTCTGGGTATTTATCCCCAAGAATTAAAATTAGGAGTTTGAAGTGATATTAGTACTCCTATTTCATTACAGCATTATTTACAATAGCTAAGACATGGAAACAAATTAAATGTCCACGAACAGATGACTGGGCAAAGAAAATGTGGTATATAAAAACAGCATTTTTCACAGAACTAGAACAAATAATACTAAAATTTCTATAGAACTACAAAATACCCCAAATAGCCAAAACATTTTTGAGAAAGAGGAACAAAGCCGGAGGTTTAAATTCCAGATTTCAAAATACACTGCAAAGCTATACTTAAAAAAAAAAAAAAAAAAAAAAAAAAAAAAAAAAAAAAAAGATGGTAGTGGCACAGAAACAGACACACAGGTCAATGAAACAGAATAGAGAGCTCATAAATAAAACCACATATATATGGTCAATTAATCTCTGACAAAGACATAAAAATATACAATGAGGAAAAGACAGTCTCTTCAACAAATGGCATTGGGAAAACTAGACAGCTACATGCAAAAGAATGAAACTAGACCAATTTCCTACACTACACACAAAAATAAACTCTAGCTGGGTTAAAGACCTAAATGTGAGATCTAAAACCATAAAAATCCTAGAAGAGAACACAGGCAGTAATTTCTCTGACATTGGCAGTAGCAAATGTTTTCTAGATATGTCTCCCAAGGAAGGGAAACAAAAGCAAAATTCAACTATTGAGATTACATCTACATAAGAAGATTTTGCACAGTAAAGGAAACCATCAACAAAGCAAAAAGGCAATCTACTGAATAGGAGAAGATATTTGCAAATGATATATCTGAGAAAGGGTTTGTATCCAAAATATATAAAGAACTTACACATCTCAACACCAATAATAATAATAATAATAATAATAATAATAATAATTTAATTAAAAAATGGGTGAGGACCTGAACAGGTAGTTCTCCAAAGAAGACATACAGATGGCCAACAGACACATGAAAAGATGCTCAACATCACTGGTCATTAGAGAAATACAAATCAAAACCAAATGAGACATCACCTTATACCTGTCAAAATGGCTAGAATGAAAAACATAAGAAATAACAAGTGTTTGCAAATATGTAGAGAAAAAGGAACTCTTGTGCATTGTTGGTACGAATGTAAACTGGTGCAGCCACTGTGGAAAATAGTATAAAGATGCCTTCAAAAATTAAAAATAGAAATAGTATATCATCTAATAATTCTACTATTGGGTATTTACCAAAAGAAAATGAAACATCAGTTTGAAAAGATATGTGCATGCTATGTTTATTGTGGCATTATTTACAATAGTTAAGATATGGGAGCAATGTAAGTGTTTATCTATAGATAAATGGATAAGAAAGATTGGTACACACACTCACACATGAATACTATGCAGCCATAAAAAAAGAATGAGATCTTGCCATTTATGACAGTGTGGATGGACCTAGAGGGCATTATGCTGAGTGAAAGAAGTCAGAGTGAGAAAGACAAATACCATATGATTCCACTCATATGGAGAATCTAAAAAACAAAACAAATGAATAAGCAAACAAAAAGCAGAATCAGACCTATAAATACAGAGAACAAACTCATGGTTGCCAGAGGAAAAGGGGTTGGGAGGATGGGAAAAATCAATGAAGGGCATAGGAGATGCAGGCTTCCAGTTATGGAATGAATAAGTCATAGGAATACAAGGTACACACTGAGAATATAGTCAATGATGTTGTAATAGTGTTGCATGGTGACAGATGGTAGCTACATTTGTGGTGAGCATAGAATAATACACAGAGTTGCTGAATCACCAGGTTGTACCTTGGAAACTAATGTAATGTTATATGTCAACCATACTCAAAATTTTTTTACACATTAAAAACTTTAAAAAAATTAAAGAGGTTATACTAATACCATCCCTTTTGCTGAGATGAAATAAGTATTCATATTTTTAAAGGTTATGGTGTAATATGTTTCCTGATGAATGTGTTTTCAATTTAGCTTAAAAAAGAGAAACTATAGTATATCAACATATTGAAATGCGATTTAGCCTTAAAAAAGGAGGGAAATCTGAAATATGTGACAACACGGATGGACCCTGAGAACATTATGTTAAGTGAAATAAGCAGTCACAGAAGGATAAATATTACATAATTCCAATTATATGAGGTATCTAAAATAGCCAAATCCATGGAATCAAAGAGAATGGTGGCTTCCAGGGACTGAGGGGAGAAACAGGGAGTTACTAATCAATGGGCATAAAGTTTCAGTTACACACAAGTTGAATAACCTAGAGATCTGCTCTGCGATATTGTACTTATAGTCAACAATAATGTATATTCAAAATTTTGTTCAAAGAGTAAGTTTCACATTAACTGTTCTTACCACAATAAAGATTTTTAAAAATTACATAAATCTTTGTACCATAGTTCCCTTCTCTGCAAGATGGACATAAAAATGATGCTTGCTTTACAGGCTTGTTGTGAAGATTAAAACATACATGAAGTGTCTTGAAGAGGATATGACACAGGTAAACATTTCATAAATGTTACCTAGTATTATTTTTTACTTGAAGATAAAAACCTGCTACCTAATTATACCAGTAGTCTCCTATTGGGACACAAAGAGATTGGGTACAAAGAAATGCTCAGTAAATAATTCAATCAATGAGTATTTTTGAATGCCATGTTTCAGGTGCTGTCTAGGTAATAGGATAGAGCCAAAGAAAACAATATAAAGATCTTAGTCTTAAGGGTTTTCATCCTAATGGAAGAAACTGTAAATGATTTTAACTATTAATAAATATTTTGAAGAAAAAGATGGCAGGCTAACAGGATGGAGACAGATGGGAGATATTAGTGGCACAGACTGTTTTAAATAGAATTGTCAGGACTCCCTGGAGGAAATAATATTTGAGCATAGACAAGAGTGAAGTGATAGTGTAAGTTCTGGGAAAATCAATGAGAATTCTAGGAAGTGAGAACAGCCTGTGTAAAGACAATGAGGCAGAACTAAATTCAGGGGTCAAGAGCAAACAGAAGGAGTGACATGTAGCATTTGGAGATAAGGTGGGAGTAGCCAAATAATTTTGGATTAATAGTAGATACCTTCAATGGATCAATAGAAATGATGGAACTGATTTAAAAAATACTCCAAGAAATATAAAATATTATGGAAATTAGGGACCGCAATAAGATATTTTTTTTTAAATTTTTTAATGTTTATTTATTTTTGAGAGACAGAGAGACAGAGCATGAGTGGGGGAGGAGCTGAGAAAGAGGGAGACACAGAATCTGAAGCAGGTTCCAGACTCTGAGCTGTCAGCACAGAGCCCAACATAGGGCTTGAACCCATGAACCATGAGATCATGACCTGAGCTGAACTGGACACTTTAAGCAACTAAGCCACCCAGGTGTCCCTACCATTAGATAAGTTTGTAAGAAAGACTTTAGGATATTGAATAGAAGGAGTTTTTCTCTTGTTCATAACTGAAAAGAAGAACTAAGTCCCACCCTTCCTATGAGAAACTGCAAAGAGATACCAAAAATTGGGGCCAGACCCCATCCCTCACCAAGAGTAGACACACTGTGGGATGAAATAACTTGTTCTCCTAACAGTACCCAGCACTCAACTCTCAACATGTATAAAGAGGAAACTAGGGAAAAGAGTGGTGAAATTCAACAAACTCTTGGACACCACAGTATTCATAGGAAAAGGTTATTCCTCTTTCTCTTCCTGAAGCTCAATGATAAAAGCACATTGGGAGAATCACATGTAAAGATCACATGTGTGTCCACATGTGTGCAAGTGGGGAGATTGGTTTCTCTTTCCTCAGCTGGATGGATGATAGGCTATTGAACACACAAGTCTTCCTGGAGCTTCTATGGCAGAGTCGTGTGGTGAGAGTCTTCTTGGAGAATTTAAGAACTTGCCACTGAAGTTGGGGAGCCACTTGTGAATCAAACATAGCTGCTCACTTCTAGTCTTCAGATTTGAATAAGAGTTCACTGGAGTAGCTCACACTAACAGGGTAGGAAAGGACTGTGGTCCAGAATTTGTTCCTGACAGGGAATAAATAGCCTCCTCTACCTAAGGCTGTTATTCTGTGGTTTTTGAAGGTTCAAAAGGTGGTTATCATTGGTTACCATAGCTATATGCAGAGCAGCATGAAGGAAAGGAAAAGGGCAGGATAGCTTCTAAGTGAAGGGAAACTCTAGCTAGAGAAGGAATTAGGGGTAGAACTGGTGTCAGAGCCCAGAATGGACATGACCGATTCTCTCTGAGGGATTCCTCAGTAGCTGAGAGAGCTAGAGAAAAGCTGAAAATCATCCAAATAAAAACAAACACATCACCAGCACAGAGCTCTCAATTGTAGAATCTAATAGCCATAGACAAACTGGACTGAACCAGAGAAAGACCTGGGACACTGTCCCACACCAACAGGCCTGATTATGTAAGATTTCTTACCTCTATCTCCCCCTCTGACCCCAAAACTAGAGAAACTAAGTAGTGAGGAGAGAGGAGCCAGATCTTCCAACTTCTCGACTCCAAGCAGCCAGCGTCACAGTTTAAGCTTATGTTGAGGGGAAAAAGAAGGCAAACTTATTTATATTAGATTCACAGTTGAAATTTTATACTAGACAAAAATTCTAGCAACTGAAATTAGTAGAAAATGATCACATGTGCCAAGATTTTATGAAGAGTTATGAAAAGGAGATTCAATCCATCATGGTTGGAAGCTTTCACTAGAATAAAAATAAAATGATTTAGCGTTTATGCTCCTGTTGAGATGTAACCAAGCAATAAAACATAATAATACAAAGCACGTAGGATCTACTAAGGAGGCAAATGCACTAATCTAAAATCATAATCTTGTGGAATTTTTGAAACATTGAAATGTAAATTTTCATCCAGCTCCTCAGTTTTGATAAAGCATTGATTCTGTCAACTGTCTTTTTGGTTTAACAAAGTAAATGTGAACTTCCCTCAATCAGCGACAGTAAGATGGAGCCCTGAGACAGGCTCTGCACTGATAGCTTGGAGCCTGTTTGGGATTCTCCCTCTGCTTCTCTCTCTCCCCCTCCCCTGCTCACGTGCTCTTTCTTTCTCTCAAAGTGAATAAATAAACTAAAAAAAAAAAAAAAAAAAATCAAAAGTCTTCCAAGAGAAATTATATTTCAGAAATTCATCTAAGGAACATGGGTACCTCTAATCTAGGGACTTTGAGTTCTACCCTTGGGTCAAGCTAAACCAGTGGAGGTATACCCTCATTTATGAGTATACCCTCATAAATATATTTCCTATACAAATCTGTCACCAACCTTAACTTCAAAGTTATGTTCTCAGTCTTCTTTGAATTTATTATTAAAAACAGCTATAAAAAATTCTCTTCTATTTTTTGGTAAAAATATTGCTGGTATTATTCAATGCATTGCTCAGTATAGCCCCTCTCTGGGAAATGTCTTCATCAACTTAGTGGCAGAAAAAAATCTCTCTGGATGTGCTTTTTTTCTTCCAAAGATGAGAATTGTAAAACTTTCTAAGTTTCCTTTGTTTTCCCTGTTGCCAGGATGTTCAGAGCTGTTTTCATCTCTATCAGAGCAAGTATGTCAAATGATATATAGAACATACGTGCATTTGTACTTTTTTTCTTGAATTTGATCCCTATTTTATCAATTTATTGTATGTTTGGGGGAATGTCTACTTGTAGAGATTCATATCCCAGAAAGGGTTTGCTTCATATCCCAGAAAGGGTTTGTTTAGAAGACTGAAAGCTGATCTCTTAACATGAAATCAATTAACCTTAAAAATGTTTTTCAAAGACTAATTGCAAAAAATTGTTTTAAAAGAAAATGGGTCCAAAAATCTTCATTCATTCACTAGTGTAACAACACTAACTAATCTGTATTGTATATTCTAACAAATTAAACAATGAGAAGATTGTTTTAGCTTGTTATTGTGTATTAATTATAAAAACTCATGTCTTATTTTTACTATAAGCATCATTAGGTATTGTAAAGCTTAGTAAAACCTCACATCAATACCCAGAAAAATTATTCCTAGCATCATGAAGATAGTTGTACCAGATGCAGAACATCTCATGGAGGAATTTATTTTTTCGTTTTATAATACTTTTTATTTGAAAGAATTTGCCTTCTTTGTGTACACTGAAATGTTATATTCTCTATGTATTTTACAGGAATAAAAAACATGTCTCATTTTAAATATTATCCCAAAAATAATTTAAGGGAGAAAAAGTTTTTGTGAAACTAAACTTTAAAAAAATCCTCTGGGTAAGCACCTCTCAAACAAAAGACTGATAATAAAATAATCTAGATTAATAAGATTTCTTGCCTACCTAACTACATGACAGGTTTCTTGTCCTTCCCCTTCCTCAAACACCTCAAAAAACATGTAGAAACCAAGCTAGAGATAAGGATTCTTCCCTGATACAGGTAATGCAAAGGGAAGGACCAGAAATTTCTTTGGCAAACGATTCCATCTCTGGCCATTTGTGTGTGGCTGCTTTAATACCAGGAACCCCACGAAGTGCGATACTGGGTTAAAAGCCAACCCTGGGCTAGCTGATGTAGTCTTCTCTGTTGAAAAAAGTAGTGGATGAGATAGGCTGAGAAACAACCATCACATAGTGACACTCGCTAGGAAAGACATAGAGGCAAAAAAGGGTTTCACAGACAGGTACAGATAGGTTAATGAAAAATCACATTTTGGTTAAGAAAATAAGACAGAAAAAAGGAGAGTCGGTGATCCAGCAGCATTTTTACATGATCTCCTTACTGAGATAGAGTCCAAAGGTTAATTATATTGATGTTCTTTGTTTTCTCAGCTTGAACAAATTAAGGTGCATGAGTAGCTTCAAAACAATACATGATAGGAGGAAATGGAAACACAACTGACAATAGCTGTGTGTATTCTGATAACTCGCTCATTCACAGGTTTAACATTAGTCAATCTGTAATGCTAACCCAATAAATTGACCAATAAGAGGATTGCTTTAGCATTACAGAGACATAATCTAGGTATAATTTTGAGGGCTTCCATAAATTAATTATATTATTATGCATAAACATCCATATATTATCAAGCATAAAAGAACTTGACTCAAGCTAGGGGATATTTAAACAGTGATAAAAATCATCCATGACTAGCCATGCTGGCACTATACTTCTTCAGCATACTCATGCTTATGGCTATTAGATGCCTCATTGCTATGACATTGCTAAGTATAGGAAGGACTACGGAAAAGTTTGTTGGCTGGTAAAAATACCTGTGGTTCAAGTTATTATTTTACTAGTTATGCAATGTAACGTATCTATTGTGGGTTTCCAAGAGACTCAAGTGGACAAATATATTTCATCTTGACTCTGCCTCCACCTGGCACAGAAGGACACAGGGAAGACAGACTGCTCTGATCTCAGTCCTGAAAAGGAGGGTAACTCATTGAATACATCTTCTTTATGCCACAGTTTAGGGCAAAAGGATCACAAAATAAAATTTATGATTTAAGGAAACAGCAATGGAGAAAATAAATATTTGAATAAAAGACAAACTTTTGCTCTAAAATCCTTTTTCCACCCTCTTAGATATCAATTAACTTAAAAATGATTGACTTTGCTTTTGTACCCTACCTCTAAGAATAACAGTTAAGGAAATGCCTAAATACATGAAAAGCTCTATTTGGTGGATAATTTAGTCTAATGTTTTATTCCTCCCTCTTTCTCCGTCACTCTTCAAATGTCTACTGAAGTATAAGCAGTACCATGAAATTTGGTGACACATACAAATGCTCTCTGAGTAGACTGAATGAAGGTCATTAATACAGGAAGGGTATACTTAGAATTATCTTTTGGTTGATAACCACTCATCCTCTATTCACATATCCTTAATCTCTGGTTTTCTATAATTTTAGGATTTATCCATGGGTTTTTAAAAAATCATGAAGCCCTCTTATTTTTTGCATCTACATCTTTAGATGTACATAACCCTAAGTTTACACGACCATCGGACCTTATAAAGAATTTGAGTTGGAATCTGGATTTTAGTAAAGAAAAAAGTCATGAGATTCTGTTAAAATGAGTCTGACCTGGTCTTAGCCCAAAGTTATACTAGAGAGGAAACTTTTTTCTTTTGAAAGCAAGAGTATAGTCAATATTTTCACAAAATATGAAATAAAATAGAATATAGCATTATTAAGCCAGTATTAACGTTTTATTAATGAGGATTTCACTTTTTAAAGGCTGTGTAATAGGACAACTTAATCTCATAACCTGGAAGTTTTTACTTCATTATTTTTGCCTCTTTATTTTTGGCTAAATTGTACTTTCAAGTGAGTAGACAAAAACCTGATACTATAACTTCAAGTAAATATACATGCTATTCTTCAGTGTTAAGTGATCTATTGGGCTGAATAAAAAGGGTAGATATGACGGTCTCTCTAGTCCCTAGAACAGTTTGCCCCAACATAGAGGTTTCTTGGGTTATTGCTAGAGAATGATTCCAGTTCTTGGTAGCCTTACTACGGATCCCAATTTCTGCATCTGTTGAGATAAGCCAGTGGCTAAATGGATGTTTGGTAATATTAAACAGTACCAATCTGCCTTCTGTATGGTGATTTTTAGGACTGGTCACACATACCCTCTTCCTCTTTCCTTTCTGTCCTCTTTCCATGTATATTTTTGAGATCCCATACATGTTAAGAACGGGGTTACTGTCTGTTAAGAATTCAGTCTAGTGGAGTTGAGATACAAGAAAACAAAAAGTTCTAGCTCAATATGGTAAGTGCTATGATACCATGAAAGTACAGATGAGATACACCTAGTGTCATTTATGGGGATTAGGGAAGGCAGTTTAAAGATTATACCTGACACAAATACACAGATATTTGTATATACATGTATGAAAACACATTTTTTAAATACATCACTTCCTTTGCAGAAGTAAGACAGTAATGACTGTGTTGGCTGATATGCCTTTCTCCAGTATAATAAAAGACATATACTATCTCAATTGGGGGTAAATATCTATAAACTACTTGGTTTTTCTAGAAGAATGATGCCACATAATTTTAAGGTATTAATACTTTTTTAATCTCTACTATATTTTCAACAGATGACTTACAGTCAATAGCAAAGGAGAATTTTCATTATATGCATGGTAGAGTGGAAAGCATGTTAGATAAATTAAAAAATATAGCTGTTACTCCTGGGTTGGTGGGTCATAAACAATGTGATTTTGACCAAATCATTTAACTTAATTAAATGATTCTTCACTGAAAACATGAGGAGGCTGAGCAATATGATTTAAAATTTCTTCCTAGATTTAAACTTCTGAACTTTACAAAACTCCTGGTGCACGTTAACACTTTTAAGCTATTATGATCTTAAGGCAATAACTTTTAAGTTTCCACTCTTTTAAAGTGCTTATAAATTATTTATGTTCTCATGCTCCCTATAAAATTGACTTAGTCCTGCTCCCCATACAAACAGTCCCCACTACACTTGCCAAGACCCGTCAGACTGGTTCTATTTACATCATTAGTGACTTCTTTCTTCACCTCAATCCAGCCCATGAAATTGCTGATATAGTCTGGATGCACACACTTGATTGCAGACCTCGGTCTCCACAGGGCTCTTCCCTGCTGGTCAGCGATGTATCGGTGAGTTCCTTTTTTCTTTGTCTTAAATTAACTTGTAGTTCAAAATGGCATAAACCACACCACAGAATGTGTAGATCTCTAATTTATTATTTGTTTAAGAAAATATTTTTGATTTTAAAATAAAATTATGTCAAGAAATACATTTCTCTTCTTTCTGCATTAGTGTTCCCTGGGATGTAAGGCTTCATCCCCAAATATTTTTGTATATATTTTCAGATGGGTTCAATAAATGATAAATGTAGATGGGGTTTGACAGCTGTCTTTTAGTTAACTGGTTAGTTAGTTTCAAGAATAGAATGTGTTCTTAGCTTGGGCTTTGTGCTATTGAGAAAATATTCTTATTTTCAAAGGTATACGTGAGAAAAAATAAATCTGAAATCATGCAGTTCAAAATTACATTCATTTCTAGAAGTAAATAATTTAAATTTCAAAATTATAGATGTTTTGAAAGGAAAAAAAATAATTTAAGGAGACAGTCTGATCAAATTATTAGAGTTGGATTTAAAAAATAAATCCAGTGATATACCTGACCACAATCACTTCTCTAACAGATAAATCATAATTATTTTGAAGTTGTTTTCATTCAAAGTTAGAAACTAAACAGTAACAAAGTTTCTATGTACTAGTTTGGACTCTGAAAAATAATTTTATCTTTAGATTAAGATTTTATTTTCTCTAAGTGATATATTGGCATGTCATTTTTTTTTTTTTTTTGATTCTACTTTGAGAAGGAAACAGTTCGGAAAAACTTCCAGTAGAATCTTAATAGGGGCAAACACTCAGTCTCTGTCATTGATAGAAAGCTCCACATACTTATGAAAAGTTTAATACTCTTCTATACACATTGGTGAAGCAACTAAGAGCTACAGACATAAATTTAGTCAGACTTCAAGGCTCCCTACCTTTTGCAAGTACTTCCCTATAATCCATGATGATTCTTCTGTCCTACACTTTTTACTACATTATCTTTAAGAATATTACTGTAAAAAAAGAGTGCTTTTATTTAAACATATAATCTCTATCAAACTTAAGGTACTAAATAGATTTCAGACTTTGTCTATGCTAGATATGAGTGAGCCAGGAAATTGTGTAGAGGAGCTATAACATGGGGGTATTGGAATGCATTTTTCTGAGTAGAGTCTCTAATTTGAAGGAAAAGATGTACCTATTTTCTGGTCCTACTTCAGAGCAGAGGGAAGATATCTCTCAGGGAAAAACAAAATAAACAAACAAAAAACTCCTCCCTGATCTAAAACTGTAAAAAAAGGGGAGCATATCTATGTTTGTCAGCCTAGGAGATGTTAAGAGAATGGGCTAGAGTAGAAAGGGACTAAATTTACTATGCACATTTGCACCAACAGGAACGCTTTGAAGAAAGAGGTGTAATTGAAATACGTTCTTTCTAAGGACATTGGTTCATAGCTGGGCAAACATAAGAAACACTGGAGGGTTTTATCAAATGTCACATTCCTTCCTCGTTAGCCAAATTTCTGAGAGCCCCCTCACTCACTGCACCTGTTCTAAATGAGAACCACTATTTTAGAATTTAAAGGTAAAAAGAAATTTGGACCAGGTAAATATTATTTTTCATACGCTACCGTTTCCCCCAAATTCTTATTTTATACTATCCTTTGAGCATGAAGAGAATATATCATGGATTTTATAAACACACACACAGAGAGCAGAAGGCTAAAGAAAAATTTACTAGGAATAAGTTCATAGGGAAGAGATTGGGAAGAGAAGAATATATTTATTAAATATATTTATTTATGATGGGGTGTATGCTAACTGTAGTTATCCGCAACCACTGATAAGAATGAAAGATAAACAGACTGAATTTATAGACAGTATCTACACAAATTTAGATGCACAAAGGCGAAATGAGTAATATTCAAATTAAAAAAAATGGACAACTTTAGTTTTTACTCAGTAGGGTGAGAACTACCTCTCAGTTTGTGTGTGGCCCATGGACCCTTTCCATTAGATTCAATGGGGGCTTATTAAAAATAGAAAAGCCCAATTCTCATCCTAGAAATTCTCATCAATCTCTGGTTGAGGCATGGGAATCACATTTTTTAAAAGTTACACCAGGTAACTCTTATTCACTCTAAAGTTTGAGAAGTACTGATTACAGTGTAAAGCTATAAAAAAGAAAGGAACTTGTAAGGTGGAATGGAATTAAAGCACAAATGAAATAGGTCAGCTTTTAAGAGAGCTATAGCCCTTTGTTTTATTTAAATTGGTATAATTATATCATAATGGGAGGTAATCTCTCCCTAGTCACTTTTCCCTCCAAGGGAGAAGAGTACTCATTTATGCAATGTAGTGATGATTAAGGAAGAGAAGATAATTTCAGAAGGTATGGGAAACTGAAGGGTGGATACAGACATGATTTGGGTAGTTTGTGTCCAACAGGGAGGGTCTTAATATGGATCAAAAATATGTTTGTTTAGAGGGAAACCTTACGTGAAACCAATCAAGCATATCCCCCTCCCCCACCCTCTAACCCAAATCAATTCAGAGATAGTGATACTGAAAGGTCACCAAATTGATGTTTAGGCCCAGAGTTGCTATGGGATCCTGAAGAAAGAAAACTATCTGTTGAGCACCTATTATGTATTGTACATTTTCTAAAATACTATCTTATTTAATTCTGGAAATACCTTGAGAAACACTTATTGAGTGGCACCTGGGTGGCTCAGTTTGTTGAGCGTCTGACTTTGGCTCAGATCATGATCTCCCAGTTTGTGGATTTGAACCCTGCGTGGGGCTATGTGCTGACAGCTCAGAGCCTGGAGCCTGCTTCGGATTCTGTGTCTCCTTCTCTGTCTCTATCCCTCCCCACTTGCACTCTGTCTCTGTCTCTGTCTCTCTGTCTCTCTCTCGAAAGAAAAACAAACAACAACAAAAAAAACCACACAACTTCCCCCTCTTCCCAACTTATTGTGATTGCTCCTTTAAGAGTTGAAATAAGTGTGGCTCAGATTGTCCAGGGTTAGTAAATATTGAATCAGATAAGAATCTGATCTTAGCCTTCTTGGCTCTAAAGTCTATGCTGTTACTGCCACAACACATTGTCTATCATATGCGGGGAGCTAAAAGAAGAGTCTTTGGAAAGTTTGCATTCTAATAGAGAAAGGGAAAACACGCACACACACACATATACAGATCTGGAGAAAATGTGCATGTATGTGTAGGCATATATGGCTATACAATGTCCTAGCCAAAGAAACAGATCGTATACAGATTGATATGAAATAATGTACACAAATGCTGAAGGAGGAAAGGTGGTGGCATGTATTTTACTTTCATTGGTACATTTTTAGAAACATTTTAAAGAATGCATGGACTGCCCTTATTTAATTTTCTTAAAACTATCTTTGTACTAAAACAAGACGAAAATGTGACCTAACTTTTCCACACTGTTTCAAAGGTGAGCAGTGACTGAGAGTATAATACCTCAATTACATCATCACTGTTTTCTAAAAAGGATTACAACATTTGCTATTGCATGAAAATCAAGTTCGATTCGAGCGGCATATCATGGAAAGAAGTCACCTGTCTGTTGTAACTATAACTGTCTGAAGGGACCTTTGTTATTTTTTTCATTGTTGTCGGCTTTCCTCCAAAAATATGCCATTATTTCAATACAAAGAGGGAATAAATAGAAACATTCAAGAAAAAAAGCAACAGCATGTGCTTCAGTATCGTCATTGAGCTTTATAAGTATGCCTGATGGCTTTAGTAATCGAGAATGGGGTGAGTTGGGTAGCTGTGGAGCAGGTCTTCTAAGACAGAAGGTGGTGAAATGGGTGCTCTGGCTGCTTTCCATGGCTTTGTCAGCATTAGGATTTAGAGGAACTGCATGAAGAACTTCATAAAGCACACTCCTTTGGACATATTCTCATCAAAGACGGTGGGTGAGAATTAGGAAGAATGCCCTCACAACTGCAAGCATAATTTAATACATTTGAAATGAGTGGATTAGAGAATAGGAAAGTATTAAGAGGTTGAGAAAAAAAAAAAAATGGGTTGCAGAGATATCAAGTTATGCCAGAATCTGCAAGCCCGAACTTCTCCCACTTACTTACATGGCCTGTGTGGTTGGGCAATTTGTGAGACTTTTAGAATAGTAGCTCTGAAATAATAGAACTAAGCTAGGGAAATCAGAAGTACCATACATCATCACTAAATTCTCTCTTGCAATCTTTTGTCTGAAGATGTCAGGTGATGTCTCTTTTTTGCAGCTGCAAAAGGAGATACAGAAGAATTTAGCACTTTGTTTCAAGTCAACCTGTGAGTCAGTGAAGAACAAAATAATAATTGCCATCATTTGTTTTACATGTCCTATGTGCCAACTACCGTTTTAAAATATTAAAATATCATGAGTATTTAATCTTTATAACAACCTATGATTATATTATTATTCCCATTTTATGGGTGAAGAAATTGAGGCTCAGTTGGTAACATTATTTGCTCAGAGGTAACACATGGCAGAACTGGGAGTTAACCTAGATCTATCTCTCTCTAAACCTATGCTATTAACCACAATGTTGTACCATCCTCCCGTCTCCTGTATCTACCACAATGGTTCTACAGCAAGGATGATTTAACTGTCTCATTGTGTCAAAAGCTATAGAAGCTATAATTATAAGCAACAGTGTTATTATTCAATGGGTAGTCTTCTCAGTTTTCCTCCTGGTAGACAGGCAGCATTGCTATCTGTGTTCTATAATGTAGGGGATTCAATGTTCAAAGATTAGGTAATTTGCATGTGGTTACAGGAACGGGTGAGTCAGTCAATAGTAGAGAGAGGATCTGTTTTTCCTGTTCACCTGTAAACTGAATCCAATATTGTCAAGTAGAAGAGTTAAATTAACACAGGTGTCTACATTATCTAGGAAATACTACTGTTATTATTATTATCTCCATTTGAATATGTACAGAAATATATGACCTTTTAAAAATTAGTTGTTTACTTTAAAAGCTTGTCAGGTTGCATTTAGCAAAATTCAGAGAGGGTACATATAGCAGGAAAAAATACATATAGATGATTCCACCATATATTTTCTTATTTGGTACTTATCAACTACCCTGTAAGGTAGATAATTTTAATAGTACCATGAATTTACAGGTAGGGAAACCAAAGATTAGGAAGACCGAGACTTCCAAATCTCTGAGTAATTGATTGGTAGAGCTGGAGTTTAATTCATCAGTTGAATTTCTTTTTACACATGAGGCCTAAGCAAACTCCTGATACATGGAGCAGAGTTGCTGTGGGTGAGGTGGCACTAAGGCTTGGGAGCCTTACTTGCTTTGTCTTCTTATCCCCTTAGGCATGCATGAGGCAACTTGAGGGATTTTTCAGCCCACTTTTAAAACAAATTAATTTCTCATTATTATGGTGGAAATAATGACAAGAGCCAACAGTTGTTGAACCTTTATTATGTGCCTGGTCTGATGTCAATTGCTCTATAGGTGTTATTTTGTTTAACCCTCAGAAGAACCCTATACTTAGGTCCTATCATTAGCCCCATTTATAGGTGGGGACATGTGGACTTAGAGAGAGTGAGTAATTTCAGAGCCGCTTAGCTAGTGAGAGGCAGAGCCAGGACTAAATCCAAACTCATGGATGCCAATGAGTTTGATGCCAAAGCCCAGACACGGAAATGGAAGTCCTTTGTTTAAAGTCATAGAGCATAATCAAGAGTATCTTAAAATCAGCTGCTAGACAATATTAACTAAAAGTATTTTATCATCTTTTCCATATACAGAAACTATAAAAAAGTTAGTAATATATTTCTTGATGTTCTCTTTTCACAAAGATAATTACATAAAAGTGGCAATTTACCTTGATTGCAATTAATCTGTTTTGCATATTTTAATAGCATTGGATTTCTCTATGTAGGAGTGACAAGAAATTTAGGGTAACAGAGGTTTATATAAAAGGGAAATAATATAAACAAGTCTGGAGGCAAACAGGTAAACCTGTCAGGAGATTAACAAAGTAATCAGGAATTTAGGCTCCTGCTGTTGTGCTGTCCCACTAGCAATGAATATACATCCTCTAAATCATGGTCCAATATGATTGCCTGAGCTCCAACTAGCACATATGCATTCTAGCTATGAAATGCACATCAGGATTCCACCCACTGGAATAGAGACTAATTAGTCAGAACTTATTCACACGGTGACTCCTATGGACAAGGGACACTATTCTATTTTCCAGATGGCCACATGCTTAACCAAATATCAAAAATTCTATTAATAAGAAGAAAATATTTGGGATATACATTTACAAGTATCTACTACAGACATGTTAAGTTTGAACGATGGTAAGTGTATCCTATTGTGATGAACAGCAGGCAGTAGACATATGGGTCTGAAGTTAGCAAAGTGATCTGAGCTGCAGTTATGGATTTGGTAGCCATCAGCATATAGATATGAATTAAAGCCGTGGGTGTTGGTAACTGAAAATATTTTATTCTTTTGGATAAAAAAACACTGCCTTTATAATTTTATGGTATTGATTTACACAGCAAATTCTACCTTATTCTAACATGAATCTGAGCATATTTCATTATCATTAAAATGCCAATATATTAGGGTATTATTAATGTAATTATATAATGATCAATTTTATAAATTCTGTGTTCCATTCAAAAGTTAAGACCCAATACTTTTCTATATTACAGGTCAACAACTGGGGCAGGGGATTCATTAATCAAGAAATCTCACATCTGGAAGAATAATATAAATATTAACAGAATCAGTAATTTTCCAATTGTCCTTCATTGACAAATTAATTCAGATATTATAAACAGGAGTTTCTAGACTACTGAAGGGATTCTTTGTGGCTAACAGTGTTTGCCAGGAAAACAGCAACCTGGAAGACACCACAGAGTCTTAGCATGTGTTTCAATGGATACGTTCCAATGTTAAGGGCCATTACTGTTTTATGTAAAATGAAATGTCATGGGTCTAGGGATTTTTAAACTGGCTTAGGAGGCAAGCAGTAAAGACATTTTATGACTTCCTCTTACAAAACTTGGATCACTTGCAGTCCCTTACTTGTAATCCCTTACTTTGTTCCAGTTATCTGGCATGTGGCAACCAGAGAAAATTATGTTAAAGCTACTTGTTTGATAAATGCTGAATTTTTATTACAAAAATATTAAGCATTTTTAAGTCATGTGAGACATGGAACACTAACTTTGCTGGAAATTAAGGAGCATTTAGATCAATTAAAGTCCCCATTGTTTTTTTTAACAAATGAAGAAAATGAGAGCACGTGCAACGATGGTACAAGTTGGAGATTAAGGGATGTTGGAATTTGTGTGATGTTGCATATGCTCTCAGGTTTTTCAGCTGAGAAACTTCAGGCTCAGATGAAAGGACTTCATCCTTAAAATTTTTTTAACGTATTTTTTTGAGAGACGGAACACTAGCGGGGGAGGGGCAGAGAGAGCGGGAGACACAGAATCTGAAGCAGGCTCTAGGTTCTGAGTTGTCAGCACAGAGCCCCATATGGGGCTTGAACTCACGAATCACAAGATCACCACCTGAGCTAAAGTCGGGGGCTATCCTGACTGAGCACCCAAGCGCCCCAGAAAGGACTTAATCCTTAAGCAAGAACCCTCAGGACTAAGATGCAGGTCACTGGTTTTATAGTTCAGAGCTATCTCTACTGTATCATGCCAACTCTCATAGGAGGCATCTAAGCAAAGTTATGAGAAAGATTTGGTAGGAAGATATCTAACGTTACAAAAAGTTTCTGAAAGTCTATATGTTAGCCTCAGAGCAGCCCCAAACTGAGGTTTCTCAACTATTTTTCTTCTAATAACACCTGCCGCCACATACTCACACACTTCCTGTGAATTCCTATTTTCTTTTACACTTTTAAGTGCGTACAATTCCCACAACTAGTTGCAGTGGCATCCCTTGTCGACATTTCTGTGGGAAACTGGCTTTTCAAGTTCCTTACTCAGATTGTGCCAATTTAATATCTTGAAGTGGAAAGAGTTTGAGGAAAAGAAAGCAAATATATCTGCGGAATTAAAGATTAAGATAGCTCAATTTATAAGTCTATAAACCCATACCTAATTTCTTAATAATATCTTTAAGTTCTGTTTCACCACATCTACCTATGATTATATATTTCTAGAGGTCAGGCTAAGTGTCAACCTGAATTTCAGTTTGTGGTTTCCTGTGCTGCACCATATCTGTCTGGGAACTTAATAAATACCTTGATGATCACACAATGGAGATCAGAGACATTCCTTCCTGTTGAGTTGCCACTAATACTCGCCACTAATATAACATGTGTATTTAACAAAGTCTAATGATCACATGTGTGATTTTCACAACTTCCATTTAAATTAGGTGCCAGAAAAGATATTATTACTTGAGTTTATGGTTGGTTAAATATAGGAATGGTTAAGCTATGGGTTTTGGCTAACAGTTAATGAGGGGTAGGGTTTTCCGTCAACAATGTTTATTCACAATATCTATTTAAAACTTCCTACTGTACTAAGTACTGTATTTATTGCTGTACTAAGTAATACTATGTTTTTGTGCCTACAATTTCAATAATCTTTAAATATTTTACAATGTGAAATCCCATTATGGAGTCATTTCAGTAATAATCAAGGAAGTGTTGTCAGATATGTTAAAAATTGTTGTAGAGCTTGGTATGAATGATTTTATACTGCTCCCCTCCCTTCCCCATCATATTGCTTTCACTAGGTAGTAATTGGTGTCACCTGCCAATATTGAAGGAAACACTAAGAGTGTTACAAAACTAATTTTTGTTTCAATGCTAGGAATATTGTGGAGAATAGAACTTATTACATTATATACGTTGGGTTTTTTTTTTTTTTTTTTTTTTGTGAGAAAAATGTGGCATTGCCACTGAATAATTGATCAGTATTTATTTTATGGTTGCCATGAAGAATGTACCTGAACATGGTTGGCTTGTTTGCTCTGTTTGTTTATTTTTGTTTTTGAGTTGGTTGCTGGTAAGCTACAAATTTTGTGGCCGGACTTAAGGAAATGTCTAAATGGGAATTTACATAGTTTTAGTATTACTCCCATTTTATGTTTTCACTCGTGTTTTGTTTTCTCCTTGCAGAGAATTTAAATTCTCTCTAAATTTAAAACTTTTAAAAAAATGCTTATATTTGAGAGAGTGGAGGAGAAAGGGCAGAGAGAGAGGGGGACAGAAGATCTAAAGCAGGCTCTACGCTGACATTAGAGAGCCTTATGTGGGGCTCAGCCTCACAAACCGTGAGATCATGACCTGAGCCAAAGTCAGATACTTAACTGACTGAGCCACCCAGGTGCCTTTGCATCTCTAAATTTAATTTAATACCATATATACTATATTATATCTATATCTATATGTCTATATCTATATCTATACCTAATGTCCTTTTAAGTTACCTTAAGCCAATCTAGAACAAGATGGAATATAAATAAAAACATTTATAATAAAAACAATGAGCTTCTCACCATTTATCTTAGCTGTAAGGAGAAAATGGAAAAGATTTTCTGGTAATTAGACTACCACCTTGTTGTAATTGTAACTTCTCTATGTGAATTTTTCATAGTTATCATTTTTGAGAATGCACACATAATTCAGTCCAAAGGCCTGACTGATGTTATTAGATGCTTTATAAATTTGTGTAACAGTTGACAGGACAGAAATATGTTATTTGCAATTTTATAAGAAGTAATTTGTATTTCTTTTAAAAAAAGCAATGAAAATATATGATCCATGCACACATATACAAATGTTAATTCCACCCTGTATATTTTTATAGTCTCGTTCTACAAAGTATAAGAAAGATTAAAGATCTCTCCAATGCCTACTGGTATGAGTTTTCCACAGAGGAGAAAGCACCTGAGGTATTTGTGTAGATAGAACAAGCAGGCACAACTCAATAAGCTAAAGAAATAAACAAGTGCCAAAAATGTAATAAAAATTGAATAAATAGTTATTACTTGATATTTGAAATCCTAAGTGCTGACTTAGGGGATTAGCAATGTCATAAGGTACCACGTTGTTACTTTATTGTGGTATCTTTCTTCATGCTTTTCTTTTGATATTGTAATATACAGACCTTTAATAGCCCCAGATAACATGTTTCCTGAAATTAATGTCCCTCATTTGCATTTATCACTTTCTGTACTATGATCACACTTTACAGTGGATAGATCAGATCACAGTTGGAAAATCATATGTTTTCAGGTGAAATAGAAATATTAACCACAAAGCTTGATCATTACATAAAGTGTTTTATGGAAATCAGGTTTTACTTAATAGTAAGTATTCTTCACAACTTCTGACCTGTCTTTCCTTGTGTGTAATATGCCAAGTTCTTTTCCAAGGCTAAGGCAGACTAGAAGTGCTTTGAGAGAAATTAAAACCTACACTATGGTGTTGACAAACATTCAGTTTAATTTGGTTTAGTCAATTTTAATTCATTTCCCTCTGTGAACGTATCTAAGTCAGAGAATATAGATATAAGTAAGGCTCAGTCCCTATCCTCAAGGAGTTCAGAATACATACTTCAACGTGATGCTCTGATGCTTGGTGGGGGGGGAGGGGGGTGCAGGGGGATAGACCTAACTGAGGGGACTTTTTGAACTGGCTTTTAAATACACATGAGCTTTTATGATGCAAGCAGAACTTAAACTCTGTTACTCCACCTAGGAGGCAGCAGAAACAAAGGCCTGAAACAAAGAGCCTGAAAGCTCATGGGGAAAAGGGGGAATGTCAGTTTGGGTTTCTAGTAGTCTCAACTGGCTATATCACTTCTAGAAAGATAGCTTACTGAAATGGAGAGTGATCCAGAGATTGGGAGGACAGAAAAGAAAACTTGTTAAGCTACAGGAAAAATTTTAATGAGAATTCCAGAATAAGGTCAGTGACAATGGGATTGCAGACAGACTACATTAAATTTGCCATGCAGATGAGACTGGAAAATTAAAAGATTATTATAGCTTCCCAACACAATTTGCATTGACTTGTAGGTTATTGCTTAAGTCAACCATCAGTAAACTATGGCCCAAGAGCCAAATCTGGCCCACCACCTGTTTTTGTACAGTGCTTGAGCTAAGAATGATTTTTATACTTTCGTGGTTGAAAACAAATCAAAAGCCATGACAAATGAAAATTATATGAAATTCAAATTTCAGTGTACAGAAATAAAGTTTTATTGGAACACAGCCATGCTCATTTGTTCATGTATATTGTCCATGGCTGTTTTGGGCCTACAAGGGCAGAGCTGAGTAGTTGCAACAGAAAATGTGTGGCCCAGGAAGCCTAAAATAGTTTCTATCTGAACTTTGACAGAAGAGTTTGCTGACCTGTAGTTGAAGTAGTTGATAATAATGCTTTGGAACCATCAGCTTTACAGATACTGTGCACATGTTCATTCAAAACATCTCAGCTGGACTGGTCTGGTGAAACATGCAGACTAGGAATATCAGTGCTGGTTACTGTTACAGAGAATAAGCAAAGAGTTTGAGATCCACTGTTAATCAGTCTATGATGGTGGTGTGATGTGCGGGCTTGTGCTGATAAACTTTCCTTTGAAGCACTGTGAGCCCTGACTTACTCTCCAGTGCTTGCCATGAGGTTTATTTGCCTTAGTGTCTTTTTTTTTTTTTTTTTTTTTTTTTTTTTTTTGCCCTTGCCTTTTTGTTGTTATCTCTGCTTTTCTTTTTTAGTAAAATTCCAAATTGACGCATTAGGAAGTGATAATGATAATACAACTCTGGACATATTCCTTATCTTTTGGCCATTTTAGGCTTCTAAAAATGTACCCATATTTTATTTGCTGTATTCACTTGCTATATTCATTGTCTAGTCACACATGTCCTCAAACCGAAAAGAAAAATCACAGAAAAAAGGAAATTTGATGCCACTGAAACTATTAGAATTTATCTAGTCTGTCTGAAGGTGTGATTTTACATGAAAAGGTTCAGAAAAGTTTCAACAGGCCACAATAATCGTTGGACAGGATTTCTGTACAAGAGGGGTTAATTACATTAAGTGTCTATTGATAGGCACTTTATTCCTCCATTTTACCTATTTTTTTTTGAGCATACTTCAACCACATGTAACTAGGAATAATTCAGTATTGGATCTCTTGCTGAGAGAGCAACAAAAAAAGTAATTAAGAAACAGGGTGAATCAGTTTGAAAAACAATGCCATATAGACTGGGAAGAGAAGAGATAATGTTTCAAATGACTAACATCTCAGCAATGTGGTCATTACCATTATTATTAATAATGAAAATAACGATACTAATAATAGTCCTTGCTGACTGTTTTCTACTTGTGAACCCAGAGTAATAAAAAAAAATTATCATTTTAATCTCTGTATAGCTCATCATGTTAGGTGGGGTCTGAAATTATTATCTCTGGTTTTGACCTGTAGAAAATAAGAGCGAGAATAAGAGAATCTATTGGTACAAGATTATACAATAAATAAGTTGGTGGCAGGACTCAGAATCAGACTCTCTTATTGTTTATTCAAAGTGTTTTTGGTAGATTCCCTTTTCTCTTTGTCCCATGCTGTCCCTGTTGTCCCTTCAAATTACCAAAGACAGAGCATCACCAAAATTGTTGTGAATCGTGGGGGTTAGGACAGTACCTTGGGCACAATAGTGATGGGAAATCCATAAAAAGACAGGTATAATCTTTCTTGTTTTTTTTTTTTTTTTTACCTTTTTAAAAATCTCTCTCTCTCTTTTGTTTAATTCAAAAGCTATTATGTTTGTGGTTTTAAGAAAATGAATGCATCATAACACAAAAAGTAAATAAAATGAAAGTCTCTCATATTTCTGCTATTCCACTTCTTGCTATTAGTAAATTTGTGTCTCTTTCTCTACATTTTGCTATGCACACACGTAGTTTCATTATTTAAAAACAACCGGAACATAGAATGCATATATTTCTGCAACATTTTTTCATTAAAATATATCATTGACTATTTGAATGTTAATACTTCTAGATTTACCCCATCAATTTAACAGCTGCATTGTTTTACTTTGCTGTCTTAATTAAAAGTTATCATAGAGTAATTAGAATTTCTGCCATATTTCACAACTCTACATAGTGATCATATATTTTTGATAATTACAGCACATTTCCAACAATTACAAATTCATATTCTTAATCTGGCATGTTTTGACATTAGTTGAGAAGCCCTTCCCTCCCCACATTACCCCCAAAGTTTTGCTTACGTCTGCTATATCCATCTCCTTTCTTCTGCAACAGGTGAATAGCAAGCATTCAGAGATGAAGGAGCAGGGATCAGTTTTTAGGTTTCTTAGGCACATTTGCACATAAAAAATAATAACCTCCTCGTAAAGCAGTCTTTTTATATTGCAGTAATTGCCATTCTAGGATCAGGTGTTTGGAATATCACTCAAGGGAGGACTGAAGATTGAAGAGACTGGGGAGAGGAAGATGAAGTTTCCTTAGCTATAATCCCATAGGAAAATCATAGGAACAAGGGAGGAGACCAAACAGAGTCTCTGGAGTCTTTCCCTATATCTCTGTGTTTTCAGGAGGGGCAGAATCATATCTCAATGATGATAGTATTGACTTCTGTGACAGTGTTCCCACAGAATAAAACATCGAGACAGAGCCAGGGTATGATGAGGTATGATAGGGACCAAAATGATATCACTTCCTCGTCCTACATAACTGGAAACAGAGTCCCCTTGATTCCTGTAAGCAAAAATTATTTATTGCAAAATGCTTTCCAGTTTGCAAGAAGTTTTCACATTCCTGACCTCATGCAGGATTCCGCAATCAATCATGTGCTTTAGACAGAATGGCTATCCTGTCCCTTATCAATGAATGGGCAACTTTCATCGGGCAGAGTTTAAATGATTTTTCCAAGTTTCATAGCTACTAAGGAAAGAGGTGGACTCAGAGTCCTCCTTATTTTGGTTGAACTTCCCGTGTTCCTCCAGGATAGCACCACACTTTCTCACCAGTCCTCATGTACCAGACAGTGCTCTGGAGACAAGCATATGTGCCAATGATTCTACCAGTATCTCAAGACATTTAAAATAACAGCATCCTTATTTAAAATAACAGCAACTCTGACTTATTATTTTATTTTCTCCAACTTTTGAGTTTGCTTAGCAACTATTATAGCACAAGGGAACAGCAACTGTGATAATTAAACAAAAACCTGGTTGACAAACATTTTTCAGTAACATGCTTTTGAAGAAAGAACAAGTGGGAGAGGTTGAGGGAATCTTACACAGAAGGGATTTCCTGCAGTGTTACTGAAATTTGGAGTCAAACAGGTTCTTTGGAAGAGAGTTCTGGGTATCTTTTATGTGTATCCTCAAAGTTTGTTTGGAGACAAATTAGAAAAATGGAAGGAGAATAGAATTAGAAATTCTATCTGGAATAGTATAGATCAAGCTGTAATGCGTTTCATGGACCATTTAAGATTCTAGAGTGGTAGAAATAGGCTTTAAACATTTTTATAACCTCTACAGTGCCTAACTCAGTATTTTGAACCTAGCCAGCTCTGTAAATCATAACTAACACTTACACAGCACTTTCTACATGCCAGGCACTGTGGTAGGCACTTTACATATAGTAATTCATATAATCCTTACAAAAATCCAATGAGGGGCCCCTGAGTGGCTCAGTCGTTAAGCGTCCGACTTCAGCTCAGGTCACAATCTCGCGGCCCGTGAGTTCGAGCCCCGCGTCGGGCTCCGGGCTGATGGCTCAGAGCCTGGAGCCTGCTTCCGATTCTGTGTCTTCCTCTCTCTCTGTCCCTCCCCCATTCATGCTCTGTCTCTCTCTGTCTCAAAAATAAATAAACGTTAAAAATTTTTTTTAAAAATCCAATGAGATATGTACTGTCATTATCATCTTCACGTTATGGATGAGGAAACAGGCACAGAGATGTCAAATTACTTGCCTAAGGTCAGGCAACCAGAAGCCAGGATTGGCTTCAGCAGCCTGGGACCAGGGCATGTTCTAAACCAAAACAGTACTCTACCACCCGAGTGTCCTGAATTCCCCAGAAATGTCTGCTTTAACTAAGGAGTACATGTGGGCATACTGTGACATAACCCATTTATTTGCTTTCTTTCTCAGGCGAGCTGCGGTGAGGGCCAGGAAGAGAACTTGTTTGGAGCCCTGGGCTATTGGCCTTATCACCTTTATATCCCTGATTGTCCTGGCAGTGTGCATTGGACTTACTGTTCATTATGTGAGATACAGTAAGTATGGGCTGCCCTGGCATCATGTGATTTACCCCTAAATATTTCCTCTTGTGCATTCCAGTTTTGATTTGCCTCAGGCCTATTCATTCATGCCCACAACTTATTTGCATAGCTGGTACAAAGAATTCTTTACCTACCTGTCTCTTACTTAATCCTCACAAGCCAAGAAGGATTCTTTCATCTATCTTTGATGTAGCAATGCTTCCTGCTGGGAATAGCATGCTAGTTTTAATATTCGTTAATAAGCAATAATCAAATATTAAATAGGAAGACCATAGGAGAGTTAGAGTCCACTGTGTTGAGTTGTTTGAAGACATAGGACAATCACCTTGATTTAAAATTATTCCAACTTATTGAAATCCTGAGAGCCCAATAAATTAATTACATAATCAAGGATCAGAGAGAAGTAGGCTCTATTCTTTACGAGTAAGATAGAAAAATGCTCATAATGATATATTGTTGAATAAGTGCCCATTTCTGTTATTTTAAATCTAATCTCGGAATATATTACATGTGATTAAAGAGGATAGGATATGCTGAGAAGGTTAATTATAAAGAGGTTCACTCTGGTAGTCAGGTGTCTCACATCTAGATGAACCATGAGTGTGCTATGTTATTAGAAAGGTCCCCAGGGTGCTTTAGGACTATTCTTCTATAACAACCCTTCTGAAGTTTCCCTCTACTTTGCTTGGGGTTGTAATTACTTGACTCCACTATGACCTATTGGCTTAATATCTCCCTTAGTGACTAACTAATTCTTTGATGTCAAGACACTATAACCAAAGAAGCTAATCACTTGATTCAAATTTAATTGCAAATTTGCACAAGTTGCTTTCCTATAAAGAGACAGTATGATCAGTAAATTGGTTATCTACTTCCACTAACAGACATAATCTCAATTCCAATCTCAAATCCAATCTCAATTTCTAAAGCAAGGTGGACCATTTCTGGGTAGTTTAAAGTAAAAATATTTAAAGTAAATACTTGTTTTGGTAGAATTTGCCCACACACAAATCTTTAAATTTGGAGTATCTATATTTTGATGATTTCTCTGGAGCATGTTTTTAATTAAAAAAAAAAAAAAGAATGGCTAAAATAACTTAATTCTATAGTTCTGTTATGAATATATTGAGTCTCATTATATTATAATCATCATTATTTCTCTCTACAGATGCCTAGCACTGTATGATAAAGATTAGTGAGGGGTATCTAGGTGGCTCAGTCTGTCAAGTGTCTGACTCTTGGTTTCAGCTCAGGTCATGATCTTACGGTTTGTGAGTTTGAGTCCCAGGTTGGGCTGTGCTGACAATTGCAGAGCCTGCTTGGGATTCTGTCTCTCCCTTTCTCTCTCTGCCCCTCTCCTGCTCATGCTGTCTCTGTCTCTCTCAAAATAAATAAACTTAAAAAAAGATTAGTAAGTCATATGTATGATATCTTCATGGGGGCATACTTTGGTTTGTCTGACTTCACAAGGAATTCCTAGTAATGCTAGAGGTTTCATTACTGAAGTGAGAGAAAATGTTTCTTACTATTTCTCCTTTGCTTTTTCTAAGCCATGCATTATAAGGCTTACAAATCTTACTCACATGCATAAAATGAAAACCTGGCAAGGTTTTTCCAGTAACTTGTTCCTGGATCCTATTGTCTGGATGATCGGTATGGTAATATGGAACACTCAACTTCCACTGCCCACACAGCACATCTGAATAAATAGTGATTGTTGTGATATGTGTTACTGTCTTACATGTATGACCCGCCCTCTGTTTGGAGATATAAACAAAGAACAGAGTGGATATAGCACATGAGCATTGAGGAGTTGGCACACCTAGATAACCAACTAAACCAAATAGTTATGGAAACAGACAGGTTAGGATGGAGGTAATTCACCTTGAAAAAAAACATCATTTTGGCAAAAAGTCCAGGACAGCATAGAATTGTGTGGGCGGCTTCTATCCAGTGGCCTTTAGGTCTGCCTTTTTGCCCTTTTGTAAATTGTCTGACAGGAGGTGACTCTCTTATGAGCAATATCCTTATAGGTTACAGATTCAGGAACTTGTTAGAAAATTATCAGCAAACTAGTGTTCATCCTTATTTTTCTTACTTTTCTGTTAATATTCCTCAATAATATTTCCCAACAGCTACACATGCCATATAATTTTGGCAACTGGGAATATATTTTGACTCTTAGTGACCTATTTGAGTCTCTTCAGCAAAGTAAAATATTGACTACAGATAAGTTGTTCATTTGGGTGAAACATATGAAATCGTCATATTTGAGCATATTTGGCTTATACAAATGGCAGTTTCAAAAAGTCAATCTAATAATTTAAAACAGAATAAGAATAATATGTATAAGTCAGTTCTCTCTACTTTTCAGTGAGGGGATAGGTACCCCACCAGTAGTATTACATGGGAGCTTGTTAGAAATGAGGATTATTATGCCCAATTTAGACCCAATGTTCAGTATTTCAATAAGTTAAAAACCTTCTTTGGGATTATGTGTATTTCCAGGGAACTTCCTGGATTTCAGGTCATTCTGGCCTTTCAGGGCAAGACCGTTCAGTGAAAGGGAGGTAAGGAAAGAGGGAACAAGGCAAAACCTCCCTAGCACCTCACTTTGGTGGCTCATTTCCAGGAGGTCCTAACATTTCAGGCTGCCATCCAACATCTTTTGCATCACTGACCATTCCTTAGCCATTCCCTAGCCTTGCCAACCCAACCAAATCCTCTGGATGGCTCGGATGTTCTTTTGAAATTTACCAGTAGTTTTTTCCCAAAACTCTTATGTATGAGAGACTTCTTATACAGCTTCAGTGAGTGGGTTTGGTTTTTCCCACCCAAAAAGTGGTATGTAAAGAAAGTTTGTGTTATGAGAATTAGA
Source organism: Panthera onca (assembly GCF_046562875.1). NCBI lineage: Eukaryota > Metazoa > Chordata > Mammalia > Carnivora > Felidae > Panthera > Panthera onca. The sequence continues at coordinate 55,719,431 of NC_138342.1, read as the reverse complement.
GCTTGACTTGAAATCCAGTTCTGTCTTTTCTGGCTATGTCATGTTAGAGTTGGGCAATTTCCTTACATTTCTGAGACTGTAGTCTTTACCTGTTAAATGTGGACATACTGCCTTCCCATGGAGATTATAGTAAATTAATGTTAGTTTCCCTTTCCTCTGGGGTTCAAGTGAAGAGGGAAAGAATGAGAAGCAAGAGAGAAGAGGAAAGAAATTGAGATTGGGTGAGGCACACTCCATTCTCCTACAATAACCACACACAACTGTCTTGATCACCATTATATTCCTAATACTCAACACAGAGTCTTTCATAGAAGAATTAATATTTGTTGAATGAATGAATCTTCTTAAGGTCCCACGCTTGCTTCAGGTATAGAAGGGTAGATGAATACTGCGTTAATTTTCAGCAGGCCCAAAATGAGGGCTGCTTAAACCGGATGAAGAAAGTGTAGACAATGGCTAAGGAAACAGGACACTCCTTATGGCTGGTGGGAGAAAATAAGTGGAGTGAGAAGGGAGTCAGGTGAAATTAAGTGTCCCTGGAAGGTTATGTCAGATGGCAGCTCTAGCTCTCTACCTGAACTCCAAGCATTTTCATCTCTACTGTTATCTCCTTCTTTAGCCCCAAAACATTTTCTTACACTATGGTCCCTGTGGCCAGAATTGATATGTAGTTTCCTGAATTGGAAGAAATCTACTTCTGGAATATAAAAGTAAGTTTACTCTTTGGAAACTTCTGAGTCCATTTTATTTTGACACTTCTTTAAAAAATTTAAATCCAAGTAAGTTAACTTATAGTGTAATGATGGTTTCAGGAGTAGAATTTAGTGATTCATCACTTATATATAACACCCAATTCTCATCCCCACAAGTTCCCTCCTTAATGCCCATCACCCATTTCGCCCATTCCCCCACTCAACACCCCTGTAGCAACCCTCAGTTTGTTCTCTGTATTTAAAAGTCTCAAATGGTTTGCCTCCCTCTCTGTTTTTATCTTATTTTTCCTTCCCTTCCCCTCTGTTTATCTGTTTCGTTTCTTAAATTCCACATATGAGTGAAATCATATGATGTTTATCTTTCTCTGACTGCTGAGTCCATTCTTGTTTGTACGTTCTGATGGTGTAACTTGCTGCCTCTCGTGGCTAATTCAGGAATGGGTAACAAATGACTAATCAGCCCGCAGGATCACCAAGCATTTCTTATGGCTTTTACACTCTAAATCTTATGATGATGAGTGTTGTTTTTTATTCTGAGATAACCAGGAAGTTCAGGGCAAGATAATGGAGATGACGACCTGGGGTAGGACACTCTTTCTGGTCTAAACAGGGAAATAATGATGCTTTACACACATCTAATTAAAAGTATTATGTTTTTTTTTCCCTCTCTCCTCATAGACCAAAGGAAGACCTACAATTACTATAGCACATTGTCATTTACAAGTAACAAACTATATGATGACTTTGGAAAAGAGGCTTCTAAAAATTTCACTGAAATGAGCCAGAAAATTGAATCAATGGTAAGCACTTTTTTCTCCATTTCTAGGCATTTGCAATCACTTTATATCATAAGTTTTGGTACCTAGCTTCCAAAACATCCATTCAACTGATCTTGTGTATCTTTGAAAAATGGGAAGCAGCCCTGCCTGAAAGATATAAAACAAACTGACAGTACATGACTTGGAGAGCACACCTTGCAGGGCTGAGGCAAGTGAACTGTAGACTTTCCTTTATGTCCCTCTTACTTGCTCTTCCATAGCTAATGCTACAATCCTGATGAGTGGAGTCCAGGAATTTTGGGAATGTGAGGGTGACCCAAAATATGACTGTTGTATCCTATAGAAGACACCTTGAGCAAAAGACCATGAGACTGAAACTATTCAGGCACATACTTGAATGGTATTTTGGTATTCAAAAATATCTGACCTTGGGCTGGTTTTTGGTATATGAGTCTATAGGAAATACATGGATACTCATCTCTACCTTTAAAACATCAACATTCATCCTCAGAGATGAATCAAATATTTTAAAAAGTGGAAAAATTATCAGTTTAGGCCAAGAGAGCAACAGTCTGTGTGATGATTCGAATCATTATCAGATTACTTAGAGAATAATTTGGACTTTTCCTGACAGTGTATGAGGTAATTTGTGGCATATGATGTGATGGAAAATACCCTAAACTAGAAGTTGGGACACTTAGTTTTAGAACCACCTGTTACCAATTTTCATTCTGAACAAATTTTCTTATGTGAAAATTAAGGTATTAGACTAGATAATTTTAAAATTGTCTTCCATATCCAATATCCTGAGTAAGAACATAATGGCAGTTATGTGCATAGAAACTGCCTAATAGACTAGAAGCCTGAGGATTTAAATACATTTGTAAGGAGGGGGTCAAATCCTGGTTGAATTTGTACTTATAAACAACAAATCAGGAAAATATCTGAATATACTCTCTTCTAAAACTGTATTATATATATATATATATATATATATATATATATATATATATACACACATATATAGACTGTATATGAATATACTCTCTTCTAAGACTATATATATATATATATATATATATATATATATATAAAATAAAGAAAAGAAAATGGAACTAAAAAGGTCAAAAAAGATGCAACTATTTGCCTTGTTTTTTGTGACATTCACTAAAATAAATTTTATAAGATCCAAAATGATTTACGTATGAAGGAATATAGATAGGACTCTTGAACACTCTTAAAATTAATAATAATTTTTAAATTATTTGATTAAATATAAGCCCTTAAATAAAAATATCCAAGTGAATGTTGTCATTAGAGGACTCACTTGTACTATGCTGATCTGTCTTATAATTGAAGTAACTGCTCTTGGGCACAAAGAGGAGTCAGCAAAAGATATGAAAGAATAAAAAGGCTCATTGTTCCTGTCAGTCAATCACTAGCTTGTAGTAACTGTGTTTGGTTAATGTTCACACACTTGAAACCAAGAAATACTTGACATGTTTACCTTGACTTCTAATTTAAAATTTTAATTTGGCTAGAATTCTTTTAAAAAATTTTTTTAAAAATGTTTTTATTTATGTTTGAGACCGAGAGACAGAGACAGAGACAGAGACAGAGCACGAGCTGGAGAGGGGCAGAGAGGGAGAGGGAGACAGAGAATTGGAAGCAAGCTCCAGACTCTGAGCAGTCAGCACATAGCCCCACGCGGGGCTCAAACTCACAGACCATGAGATCATGACCTGAGATGAAGTCAGACGCTTAACCGACTGAGCCACCCAGGAGCTCCAAGTTGGATAGAATTCTTAATTATAGTAGTAAGAAATATCTCCACAAGATACATTCTGGTATCTTATTAAAGTAAACCTTACAGAACATATTAGGCTAAGTATCCTAGTTCACATGGGCCTTTCTGAGAGCATTTTGAGTACTGAAGTGGGTGCAGATAATGCCAGGATATTTGGTAACTTCTTCACAAGGTTTAAGAACCACATGACACTGTCATACACCCACATCTATGATCCAACCATCAGTTGGCGGAACTATTCAATTTCCTTTGTTTACCTACAGTAGAAGTCTGTATCTCAGGGTATGAATATTTACTCTTTCTTTTCATAAAACTGTGTTTATTCCTTTTTAGTCTCTTTCTGAGTGTACACAGCAGATGTCATTCTTGGCCAACTACTGTGGTTCCCAGATAACTCCTAAGGCAGAGTTCAGTTGAAATCACTGAGTAGAATACCAGAAAAGATTCTTTGAGATTCTTCAAGTTGAGTGAATTGTGAAATGTTGATTAATGTTTCTTGTTTTGCTTTGTTTTGTTTTTAAATTTTCCATAGAGCTTTAAATTGACTTGTAGAAAATTATTCTTGCTGATGTATGTTGAATATTTTTGGAACAGGTAAAAAATGCATTTCATAAATCTCCATTGAGGGGAGAGTTTGTCAAGCCTCACATTATCAGGTTCAGGTATGTAAATCTAAAATGCTGACTTCTGAATATAATTTAAAACTAAAGCTGTTAGCTTGGCTAGTAATAAATACTATTGGAAATATTAATGATATGATATAATTCAATTAAACCAATATTCATTTGACAACTGTTCTAAGGCATGGATTATAATTTGCTTTACTCATTCTCTAAATCCATAAGGAAGCATTTGCAAGGTGAGGTAAGGGACGAGTATTATTGGTGGCTATATTATTGAATTGTTCTTTGGGAATCTAATTACAAAAATAGGTACCTAAGCCATATTCCTTAGTTTAATAACCAATTGTTCCCTCTATAAAATAGCATAGTAGATGAGGTTTGTCTTACCCTCTTCATTCTCCTCTTTATGAATTTTGTTTACTTTTTTCATCTCTGTCTCTTTCTGCTCCAAATATTTATTTAAGAAAATTCCAGATCTGATCATCTACCATCAATAAATAGAAGTTCATAGCACAACATTTTAAGCAAAATACTATATAAGTATCTTAAATAATATATTGTCTTAATAAAAATTATTTGTATTTTTAAAAAATAGAATGAGAGCTGTTTCCAGTATCATTTCAATGACAAAAACTGCAAGTTACCTCTCAGTCTATCATTTAGCTGACATCTCTAAATGTCTAAACATCTCTAAATGAGGTGTTACTTTGACCACTTTCTTCTGAGAAGTCTGTATTCCCTGGGATTTGAAATACTATTCTTCCTTGATCTGTATCTACTTCTCCAATCCTTAAATTTTCACTCTCTCAAGGGGACTTCATGCACCCACATGACTTCATACTATCGAAATTCAAATTTCTATTTCCAATCTAAACTGTTTTTCTGATTTCTAGAGCTATCTGCCTGCCCATGCACATCTCCACATGTATGTTCCACAGAAAATTCTCTAACTCAGGTGAAACCCACTGACACTAATGGGAAACCTGGACATCATCCTACTCTCCTCCATTTCCTGGGCCCCTCACATTTTATGAATAACCATGTTCTTCCAGTTCTACCTTCCAAATCACTTTCTAATTTGTTTACCTCTTCATCTTAGTAACCTTCTTACTCATTAGTATTTTTTCTACTATCAGTGGGAAGAAATGCAAGTTTGTACAAAAGATGAAGTTAGTCTTACAGATTTTAAGCTGAGATACTAGGGGACATGAGCCTGAAATACGAGTCTCACTCGGGGGAGGAAAAGGGAGCTGAGTTGAAGATATGCCTTTGCTCATTCTCAATCAAAGTACTAGAGAGTGTGGATGTAAACAGAATTTTTCAGAAAAAGGGTAATGCAAGGAAAAAAATGATGATGAAGAAAGCCTGAAGAAAATAATACGTAAGGAGATGGGGAAAAAATAGGAGCCAAGGAAATAGGGAAGGAGAAAGAAAAAAGAGATATCATGAGAAAGGCACCACTGATACAAAAGACAAAAAGTTTCAAGCATGGAATGGTCAGCATTGACAAATACTCCTGAGAGACCAAGTAATATGACCAGAAAGAATTAACTGGATATGCCAATGAAGAAGAGAGACAGTTTTGTTTGTTTTTGTTTCTATTAGTCAACCAGTATAGGAATAGTTTAAGAGAAGGAATAAAGAATAATTGTTGTACGGTGTTGCTGAGTCAGTGAAAGGGGTGAGATACATAACAGTATTCTCATTACAGTCCTATTTGTTTTTTCAGATTACAAAAACAATATAAAATATATAAAATTCAAATAACACAATATCACATAAAATAGAAGGCAAAAACTCCCTCTCTAATAGTTCCATTTGCAGAAGTAACATAGCTTCTTAACAATTGGTTGTGTGGTATTTCACTACAAGTATGTGTCAGGGTTGATTTAGCCAATGCCCTTGTGATGGACACTTGGGTTGTTACATATTTTTTTCTGATTTAAAAACAAGGTTATGATAAACATTTGTATAAATCTCTTTGCACACACAAAAGTTTATTTGAAGGGAGTGCTGTATCAGAGAAATGGATCATCAAATGTATAATTGATAAACAAAACTGACCTCTAAAAATAAGGTTCTAATTTACATTCCCATTTACAGTTTATATGAGAAGTCAATACACTGTATAGTGGGGAGTAAAATTCTTTGAGAACTGATTATATATGAAAAAAAAGGAGGTAGAGTAGCTGACAGAAAATGAGAAAGAGAAGTCAAGGATGATTCCAAGAAGTAATTCATCTAAACAACACTAAGGCTAATTAATGCTTTATCTTGAAAATATAATCACATGAAGTAACAACAATTTGGTCAAGCTTTCTAATATCCCTAGGATTAGAAGTTGTTTAGGAAAGCATGATGTTGCTTAGGAGATTTCACTGGATTTAAGCCACTGGGAATTAAACCTGGAGGCCAAACCCAGAGTTGATTTCACATTGATCATATGGTATATTTAATAGTATTAAATGGTTGACAATAGGGTATCTTTTTATATTAATAACTAGATATTTTGGTGTTAAGGGACACCATGAGCATACTATCTTACTATCAGGGAGGCTAAGTTGGAAGTTTTATATGTGGAAAACAATAGGAATATAGAATGAAACAAATTGGATCTTTTAAATTACATTATGGATTTGTTTTGTGTGTGTGTTTCAAATGGATGATAAAGAAAAAAATAGATTGTGATATTACCACAAATCTAATTTTGAACTTTATCTTTAAAACCATTTTTTTCTGTTTTTCTTTTTGATCCACAGTCCAGAGGAACATGGAGTGTTGGCTCATATGCTGCTGATTTTTAGATTTCGCTCTACTGAGGATCCTGAAGCCATCAATAAAATTATTCAACGTGTTCTAACTGAAAAGCTGCATGATGCTGTAGGACCCCCTAAATTAGATCCTGAATCAGTTGAAATTAAAAGTAAGTTTCTTTCTGTTATTTAGTTTAATTTTCTTACATAGAACAGCTCCATGTTAGTTTTGGTCTTAGGCACTGATTTTATTTATTTATTTATTTATTTATTTATTTATTTATTTATGCATTTATTTATGTATTTATTTATTTAAAATCCAAGTTAGGTAACATATGATTTCAGGAATAGAATTTAGTGATTAATCACTTAAATATAATACCCAGTGCTCATCCCAACAAGTGCCCTCTTAGGCACTGACTTTTAAAAATTGTTTTGGATATCCTTTAATTATGGAGTCTTGCCATCAATAGAACATTTATTTGGGACTAAATTGGTCCTAATAAAGTATTTTAATTTTAATACTACCCTAAACTTATGTCTCCTATGCACATCTCTCATTAACCCCGGGTCTGTGTTCTTTCTCTGTATTGGGACTTACACCTCAGCTCTAGCATCCAATTATACATGGAGAAAGTGGTTTTGTACATTCTTCTTCTTGTTGCTTCCACTTTATGTTCTGAGTGTATGATGTATGAAAAGGTTCATGCCATTCACACATTTGCCTTCAAGTTGCATTGATATACCTTGTTATAGCTTCTTTCCTTAGACCATTTACCAATGAAAAATTTATAATTTATTTATACTTATTTTTATATATTTTACAACTAATTTAAAAAGTCTGAGCTTTTTGTGTGGAGGATAGGGGAATGAAATAAGCAGGAGTATGTCCTCATTACCAGAAAGGAAGAAATATAGGAGATCCTCAGTGGAAATAAATGTTTGGTTAAGAGTTGTGTGCTATAGAACAATGCTAGTCATAGAAATACCATGTGGGCCAACCCTATGATCTTAAATTTTCTAGTATCCACATTAAAAAAGCAATAGTAAACATGTGAGCTTCATTTAAATAGTTTGATATTTAACCCACTATATCAAAGTATTATTATTTCAACAAGTAGTCAATAGAAAATTATTCATGAGATATTTTATATTCTTTTTTTTTGTACTAAGGCTTTGAAATCTAGTGTATATTTTGTTATTTATAGCACATTTCGGTTTAGACTAGCCACATTTCAAGAGCTACTAGGCACATGTGGCTAGTGGACACAGTATTGAACAGCACTAGAAAATAGAGAAGAGGGAACAAGTAGAAAGTATGAACATAATGTGCTAACATAAAAGCTGATAGACCTAACTAGCAGCATGACCTAATGGTCACCTACCCTGTTTGCTTAGGAAGAAAGACTTGGGTAGTTAGGACCAGCTACATAATTTATGAGGCCTAGTGCAAAATGCTGGACTCTTTTCAAAAAGCAACAAAAACTTACCACTAAGAGTATTAATATATAAGATTTCTTTCTTCTACAGTCTCTCTTGACTCGTCATGGTATTTTTATTTGCTAATTAATGGCATTCTATGTGAAAAAATTAAAATTTTAAATTACTAGCATGAGATGTATTGTTCCTCTTCATGTTGTAAAATATCAATTTCAAATGCAAATGTAAAAGCATTTAAGTATGTGGAATTATGAAAATTATACAACAGTATTTCACACATGCATGAATTTGGCTCTAATCAGATCGATAGAAAAACTATACAAGACTAGCTTCACAGTTTTTTTTTTCCCCTTGTTGATATGTGCACATTTTACCAATGTTCTCTACCTTCGGCTTAAGTAAGAAAGACCTGAAAAGTCCTTGTATGTCATTATTTTCAGCAGAAGCTGTTGGCTAATATAAAAAAGTAATGGGAGCAAGAAAGGATATAATAGGGCCCTTGGGTGGTTTGTGTCTAGTAGAATGCTATTGCTTTCTTTCTGTGTTCTGAGCAAGTCCTGCTTCAAACAGAAAACATGGTCTCCTGGACTGTCACTGCGTCCTGGTTCCTTAATGGTAAGCATCACACACTTATTTTGTACTCACTTTGAGTGTGCTGAACGTTGTGGATCCACTGGAATTCTGAGTTCATTGGGTATCACAAATGATATATGCAAATGGGCGCCAGGAGCCCATGGACACATATATTGTGTGTTATCTCCTCTGTGCATGTCATACCCCATTGCTCTTCAGACTTCACTTTTATTTATTTTTATTTTTAAGTTTATTCATTTATTTTGAGAGATGGGGGAGGGGCAGAGAGAGGGAGAGAGAGAGAATCCCAAGCAGGCTGTGTGCTGTCAGTGCAGAGCCCAGTGCGGGGCTGTATCTCACAAAGGGTGACTTCATAACCTGGGCCAAAACCAAGAGTTGGAGACTTAACTGCCTAAGCCACCCAGGCTCCCCCAGACTTCACTTTTAAAGCACAAATTATAAAATATAAAATATTAAGAATTTCAAGACAGTGAGCATTAAACCAAATGCACAGTCATGCTGAGTGCATAGCCCAATGTAGATACACCTCCATTAAGATGGCCCTTTAAGTAGTATCAAGAGCAAAGCCAGAACTTTCTCTAGGAAAAGTGTGAGCTAGAGAAGAACAGGTTATTTGAAACAAGGAGATAAGAGGTGATGATATTTAATATCTACAGAGAATAAATAGTCACTTCTTTATTTGAGCCATTTCCCCCCAAAATAGCCAGAATGGAGAAAGTCAGAAAGAAGCTTTCTAGAACATAGGTTCCTGGCATATAAATACTATTAAAGACTAAAAGAAAAATTAACATTAACATTTTTGTATTTAGAACACTGATTCTGCCATGTTCAAAGAGAATAGTTTTGGTCATTGGAAATCTACTGAATCAGGACATTTAACTGTGTGGAGTTTTATGTATCTGTTGGTTGGCTTAATGCTTGCATAGGGTTAGAGCCTGATTGTTGAGAAATAAATAAGCTAAGGAGCCATGCGCTAAAGTTGAAAAGAGGGCAAATTGTCTTTGCAAATTTCAGCAGAAAGAAAAATTAGAGAGATAACATTCTTTTTAAGTGAGAGTGAGGATGGATTTATGGACCTGCCATTCAAAAATGTTATACAGGGGCGCCTGGGTGGCTTGGTCGGTTAAGCGTCCGACTTCAGCTCAGGTCATGATCTCATGGTCCCTGAGTTCGAGCCCCGCGTCCGGCTCTGTGCTGACAGCTCAGAGCCTGGAGCCTGTTCCAGATTCTGTGTCTCCCTCTCTCTCTGTTCCTCCCCTGTTCATGCTCTGTTTCTCTCTGTCTCAAAAATGAATAAACGTTAAAAAAATTTTTTTTAAAAATGTTATACAAATGGGACTATGCCTGTGAGTTTAGTGGGGAAAAAATCTGAAATAATGGTCAGTAAAAATATCATTGCATTTAGGGAATCAATACCATGGTTTAGAAAAGTATTTCCACAAAAGGGGGAAATACTGCATCTTATTTGTGGTATGAAACTCAGATTCCTGGGTTTCATCATAAAACTACTGAATCAGAATTACTGGGAAGAGGAACAGGAACTGACAGTATAAAGATGCTCTCTCTGTGACTGTTATTCAGACTAAAGTTTAAAAACGCTGTTCAGATCTCCCTTTTCTCCAAGGTAATGAACATGCTCTACATATGATAAAATAACTGTTGCTTTTTTTTTTTTTTTTTTTTTTTTTTTTTTTTTTTTTTTACAATCTAGAGGTTCTGTCTTATAACAGAATTAACCAGCCTTTTCTATTTAAAGTACTCAGAGGCATTATGAAATCCTGATGTGCTGGCCCTGTTCTATTCACCATTTCTGTGTATTTCAGAAATCAACAAGACAGAAACAGACAACTTTCTGAACAGTTGTAAGTGTAACATATTTATTAAAATTGCATTACTTGAATGTTAACACTGGATCATTTAGGCTTACTTTGTGTGATATTATAGGGTCAGAATAAAGTTTGATTGATCTGTGCACAGCTCATGGTGCTTTATCTTATTGTTTGAAGCACATTTGATTACTAAATAATGAAAAAAATTGGGAGAACTTTGGAGTGGATATATGGGTTTCTGTGGCACAGGTATAGTGGAAATGAGTTGTACACTTGTTAAAGAAGGGAAAAAAGACTCAGTGTTCTGGCTGCAGATATCTATAATACTCTTACAAACATTTTCTAAAGATTATATAAAAGTAAACGGCATGTTGGCATTTTTCAGCTATAGGCAGAAGCTCATTGTTACTCTAAACAAAATCTTAATGATGATTTTTAAAAAATTTTTTAACGTTTATTTATTATTGAGAGACAGAGAGAGACAGAGCATGAGCATGGGAGGGGCAGAGAGAGGGGGAGACAGAATCTGAAGCAGGCTCCAGGATCTGAGCTGTCAGCACAGAGCCCAATGTGGGGCTCGAACCCATGGACTTTGAGATCATGACCTGAGCCGAAATCGGATGCCCAACTGACTGAGCCACCCAGGTGCCCCTTCATGATGATTGTTAATCCCATACTATGGAAATATCAGGCAACTATGGGGTTGGGTATATATTGATAAAATTATTGAAGGCTCAGATAGTATCTTTACCCATATTTTATTTATTATTTTTTTAACTTTATTTATTTTGAGGGAGAGAGAGAGCATGAGCAGAGGAGGGGCAAAGAGGGAGGGAGGGAGGGAGGGAGAGAGAGAGAGAGAGAGAGAGAGAGAGAGAGAGAATCCCAAGCAGGCTCCATGCTGTCAGCGCAGAGCCAGACGTGGGGTTGAACTCTCAAATTGTGAGATTGTGACCTGAGCTGAAATCCAGAGTTGGACGCTTAACTGACTGAGCCACCCAGGCACTCCTACCTATATTTTAAAAGTACTGACTCTAGGCCTAGTATTTCCCTTCACCTACAGCAGATTACTCCACCATGATTTAGAGGATACATTTGATAATTATGGAGTTAGTACATAATATATTTTTCTTAAATGATGGAAGGAAATGTGCTACTCACCAGCTTAGAATATCAGTTAATTCATGAGCTTGATTAAACATGAGACCAAAGAATAATCCTGTTACGTAAATGGCATGTATTCTTGCCACTGATATTTATTGTGCTAGTGATGTATTAAGCAATAGAAATATAAAATGGATGAGATATAATACCTGTGTAAAGCAGCTTTTACTCTAGTGAGACTAGATGTATGAGATTAATGTATGAACACATACTTCTGAAGCAATGGGTCTCAAGCAAGAGAAATTTTGACCCCCATGGGATCATGACCCACTGTGACTTTGGTTATCATGGTTGTGGGGGGGGATGCTACTGGCATCTAATATGTATAGGCCAAGGATTCTTCTGAACATTCGATCATATACAGGATCATATACAGGATACAGTGAAGAATTATGCATCTCAAAAATGTCAATAGAGCCAAGGCTGAGAAACCCTGTTACAAACAATATATATACACATATATAATATTATATATGTATATGTATAATTAGCACATATAATAAACCCTGTTATAAACAATGCTTATATGTAAATAATATATATAATTAGTGTATATATGATATATAATTATATATAATTAGTACTGGTAACTCTACTAGCATATATACATGTATATATAAACAGACATATATACATATATATGTATATACATGTATATATAAACAGACATATATACATATATATGTATATACACAGAGAGAGAGAGAGAAATGATGATGATGATGATAGAAGTATGAAAAAAGCCATAACTAATCCAGTTTGGGGGCAGAGGAATTGTTAGAGAAGGCATCTTAGAGGAGGTAATGAATGACTTAATCCTACAAGATGAAAAGATGTTAAATTAATGAACCACTATAGTTTAAGGAAAAGTAAGGACAAGAGAAAATGTTTGGTACTATTGGAGCACAAAGTATGAAAAACATTGAGATAGTAACGCAATTTGATACTTAGAAGCAACTGCTAAGTAAGGCATTGTCTCTCTTTGGCAGGCTGTGGGACACGAAGGAATAAAACTGCAAGACAGAGTCTCAGGATCGTTGGTGGGACACCTGTAGAGGAGGGAGAATGGCCTTGGCAAGCTAGCCTGCAGTGGGATGGGATGCATCGCTGTGGAGCAACTTTAATTAATAGCACGTGGCTTGTGAGTGCCGCTCACTGCTTTAGAACGTAAGTCTTGAAACTTGTGAATGACTGGGGTAAGCAAAGTGCACTCGTGCACTCGGGCTTGGCAGGAAGGAAATACCTTGCGAAGTTTGAAAGAGATGATTTTTTTTTTTCTGTAATGTTTATTTATTTTTGAGAGAGATAGAGACCGAGTGCGAGCGAGGGAGGGGGAGGGAGAGAGGGAGACACAGAATCTGAAACAGGCTCCAGGCTTCCAGCCGCCAGCACAGAGCCTGACTGAGCCTGATGTCAAAGAGCCTTATCTCTCTGCTGTGTATCTATCAGGAATGGGGGCTGGGTGGATTGCAGATTTGACCTCAAAGGAGAAATTCTACATGGCAAGAAATAATTAAATATGAAGACATTTGGTAGTAACAAATTATACAACTGAAGTATTCCAAGGAATGAAGACCTTTCAACCTAATGCAAAATGCCTATGTATATAGGATAGTAATGTTTTGTTAAATTTATGTGTAGCCTTTTCAGTTTTCAGATAAATGTGTATGTTTGTGAGTAGGGAGCATGGTACATAGAATACATTTGTTCCTGCATCTGTACAAAATATGCTTTCTGTATGTCTCCTGGAGTCACTGATTCCTAGAAATGTCAAAAGGCTCTAGGATCTGGAGTAAGTGATTCAGTGCAGAGTGGCATGTATTTCCTAAAAACCACACCACTGTGGCATTTCCACCTCACCTTACTCCTGAGCCAGATTCTCAGATTGGAAAGAGTTTATTTTTATACATAGAAAGTGTAATTTTATTTTTATTTTTTTTAAAGGTTTTTACTTAATTTTGAGAGAGAGAGAGAGAGAGAGAGAGAGCAAGCAGGGGAATGGCAGAGAGAGAGAGAGAGGGAGACACAGAATCCAAAGCAGGCTCCAGGCTCTGAACTGTCAGCACAGAGCCTGACGTGGGACGTGAACCCATGAGCCACGAGATCATGACCTGAGCCGAAGTCAGACGCTTAACCGACTGAGCCACCCAGGAGCCCCAGAAACTGTAATTTTAAAAAGAAAACGTATGTTGACACCAGCAGCCTAAAATGTGTAATATAAGTCCTTACATTGGTAGCATAATAAAGTGGAATTTGCTGTTCATATTTTTTTCCTCAGGTATAAGGACCCAACCAGATGGACTGCTTCCTTTGGAGTAACAATAAAGACTCCAAAGATGAAGCAAGGCCTTCGAAGGATATTTGTCCATGAAAAATACAAGTATCCATCACATGACTATGATATTTCAGTTGCAGAGCTTTCTAGCCCGGTCCACTACACAAATGCAGTACATAGGATTTGTCTTCCTGATGCATCTCATGAGTTCCTACCAGGGGATGAGATGTTTGTGACAGGATTTGGAGCACTAGAAAATGATGGTGAGCATCTGAAGAGAAATCAAACCATAGTAGCCCAGTTTGGTATTCTAAGCCTTTTAAAGAATGGAATGTCATTATGCCAAAATATGCTGGTGCATTGGTCCTGTGGACCTGGGTAAGTCAGGCCCTGTTTGTAAATTAGGTCTTTTATAAGACACAAAGATTCCTTCATTGCTTTAGGTTACTATCAAGTGCCTCACTACTACTGTAGTCATGGTGCTTGGTAAGGTGTCTGAAATAGTAAATATGTCTGAAGTTTTTACTAGGGATTTAACTGCATAGGAGATTAGGAATCACTAATATACTCAATCGTGAAGATGAGAGAATCGTATAGCCACCATTCTCCCTACTGAAATTACATTCTAAGTTTCACAATGGAACAGAAGTCACTTAAACAACATGATGCTCTCTCATAAGTATCTAACTTTTCATTTAAAGTAGTAAGGAAATCATTCTTTTCCCAAATATTACTGTACCTGAAAAAATACATATCCTAAATTGCCATCTTATCCAACAATTATGAAAGATTTTCTCAAGGTTTATAGAATATATGTATATCTACACATATAAAGAATTTTTTTGTCTTTAGGTAGTGGTCAAAATCATCTTCGGCAAGTACAGGTGGATCTCATAGACACTAAAACCTGTAACGAACCCCAATCTTACAATGGTGCCATAACTCCTAGAATGTTATGTGCTGGCTCCTTGAAAGGAAAAAGAGATGCATGCCAGGTACGTGGTTTGACCAGAAGTATGCTGTGTAATTTTTTGTTCATCTTTTATTTTGAAATCATTATAATTTGCAGAAGGTTTACAGAGGGGTCTCATGTATTCTTCACCTCGTTTTCCCCAAACATTGCATCTCACATCCTATAATACAATATAGAATCTAGGAAATTGACATTGGTGCAATGTGTGCTTCTAGTTCTATGGCATATTTTTTTACATGTGTTGTATGTTTGTGTAACCATTACTCCAGCTGAGAGATATTCCATCACCACAAAGATCTCCTTTATAGTAACACTTACTTCTCTATCACTTTCTTTTTTTATCTTTTTTCATTTAAATTCCAGTTGGTTAGCATACAGTGCAATTTTAGTTTCCAGTGTAGAATATAGTGATTCAACAGTTCCATATCATGCCTGGTGCTCATCACTACAAGTGAACTCCTTAGTCCCCATCACCTATTTAACCAACCCCCCCACCTCCCTTCTGGTAACCATCAGTTTGTTCTCTACAGTTAAGAGTCTGCTTCTTGGTTTGCTTCCCTGTCTCTTTTTTTCCCTCTGCTCATTTGTTTTGTTTTGTTTTAAATTTTTTAATGTTTATTTTTGAGAGAGGGAGACAGAGTGTGAGTGTTTTGTTTTGTTTGCTTTGTTTCTTAAACTCCACATCTGAGTGAAATCATATGGTATTTATCTTTCTCCAATTTATTTTACTTAGCATAATACTCTCTAGCTCCATCCAAGTCATTATAAACGGCAAGATTTCATTCTTTTTATGACCGAGTAATATTCCATTATATATACATTATATATATAACCTATGTATATTATATGTATATAATATGTATATATGTATGTGTATATATATATATACACACACACACTATGTGTATATATGTGTGTATATATATATATATATATATATATATGTATATATATATACACTACATCTTCTTTATCCATTCATCAGTCAAAGGACATTTGGGTTGTTCTATAACTTGGCTGTTATAGATAACGCTGCTATTAGGGGAACATGTATCCCTTTGATATTTGTTTATTTATTTATTTATTTATTTATTTATTTATTTATGTATTTATAAATTTACATCCAAGTTAGTTAGCATATAGTGCAACAATGATTTCAGGAGTAGATTCCTTAATGCCCCTTACCCATTTAGCACCCCCCTCCCAATCCCTCCAGCAACCCTCTGTTTGTTCTTTATATTTAAGAATCTCTTATGTTTTGTCCTCCTCCCTGTTTTTATATTAGTTTTGCTTTCCTTACTCTATGTTCATCTGTTTTGTATCTTAAATTCCTCGTATGACTGAAGTCATATGATATTTGTCTTTGACTGACTAATTTCGCTTAGCATAATACCCTCTAGTTCCATCCAAATAGTTGCAAATGGCAAGATTTCATTTTTTTTATTGCTGAGTAATACTCCACTGTGTGTATATATATATATATATATATACATATATATACCATATCTTCTTTATCCATTCATCCATTCATGGATATTTGGGCTCTTTCTATACTTTGGCTATTGTTGATAGTGCTGCTATAAACATTGGTGTGCATGGGCCCCTTCAAACAGCATTCCTGTATCCCTTGGATAAGTACCTAGTAGTGCAATTGCTGGGTCATAGAGTAGTTCTATTTTTAGTTTTTATTTTCTTTTATTTATTTTAGTTTTAGTTTTTTAAGGAAACTCCATACTGTTTACCAGAGTGGCTGCACCAGTTTGCATTCCCACCAGCAGTGCCAAAGAGATCCTCTTTCTCTGTATCCCCGCCATCTGTTGTTGCCTGAGTTGTTGATGTTAGCCATTCTGACAGTTGTAAGGTGGTATATCTCCATGTGGTTTTGATTTGTATTTCCCTGATGATGAGTGATGTGGAGCATTTTTTCATGTGTCGGTTGGCCATCTGGATGTCTTCTTTGGAGAAGTGTCTATTCATGTCTTTTGCCCATTTCTTCACTGGGTTATTTATTTTTTGGGTGTTGAGTTTGAGAAGTTCTTTATAGATTTGGATCTATGCCTTTATCTGAT
This sequence comes from Panthera onca, assembly GCF_046562875.1. Lineage (NCBI taxonomy): Eukaryota > Metazoa > Chordata > Mammalia > Carnivora > Felidae > Panthera > Panthera onca. The sequence continues at coordinate 55,702,412 of NC_138342.1, read as the reverse complement.
ATGTCTACATATCTTTATCTGATATGTCTTTTGCAAATATCATCTCCCATTCTGTCAGTTACCTTTTAGTTTTGTTGATTGTTTCCTTCGCTGTGCAGAAGGTTTTTATTTTGATGAGGTCCCAGTAGTTCATTTTTGCTTTTGTTTCCCTTGCCTCCGGAGACATGTTGAGGAAGAAGTTGCTGCGGGCCAAGTTCAAAGAGGTTTTTGCCTGCTTTCTCCTCGAGGATTTTGATGGCTTCCTGTCTTACATTGAGGTCTTTCATCCATTTTGAGTTTATTTTTGTGTATGGTGTAAGAAAGTGGTCCAGGTTCATTCTTCTGCATGTCACTATCCAGTTTCCCCAGCACCACTTGCTGAAGAGACTGTCTTTATTCCACTGGATATTCTTTCCTTCTTTGTCAAATATTAGTTGGCCATACGTTTGTGGTTCCATTTCTGGGTTCTCTATTCTGTTCCATTGATCTGAGTGTCTGTTTTTGTGCCAGTACCATACTCTCTTGATGATTACAGCTTTGTAATACAGCTTGAAGTCTGGGATTGTGATGCCTCCTGCTTTGGTTTTCTTTTTCAAGATTGCTTTGGCTATTCAGGGTCTTTTCTAGTTCCATACAAATTTTAGGATTGTTTGTTCTAGCTCTGAATGCTTGAGTTATTTTGATAAGTATTGCATTGAATATGTAGATTGCTTTGGGTTGTATCAACATTTAAATAGTATTTGTTCTCCTACGCAGGAGCATAGAATATTTTTCCATTTTTTTATGTCTTCTTCAATTTCTTTCATCAGCTTTCTATAAATTTCAGTGTATAGATTTTTCACCTCTTTGGTTAGATTTAATCCTAGGTATTTTACAGTTTTTGGTGCAATTGTAAATGGGACCGATCCTTGATTTCTCTTTCTGTTGCTTCATTGTTGGTATATAGGAAAACAATGGATTTCTGTGCATTGATTTTATATCCTGTGATTTTGCTGAATTCATTGATTGGTTCCAGCAGTTTTTTTGGTGGAATTTTTTGGGTTTTCCATATAGAGTATCATGTCATCTGCAAAGAGTGAAAGGTTGACCTCCTCCTGGCCGATTTGGATGCCTTTTATTTCTTTGTGTTGTCTTATTGCTGAGGCTAAGACTTCCAGTAGTATCTTGAATAACAGTGGCGAGAGTGGACATCCCTGTCTTGTTTCTGACCTTAGGGGGAAAGCTCTCAGTTTTTCCCCATTGATAACGATATTAGCGTTGGGTCTTTCATATATGGCTTTTATGATTTCGAGGTATGATCCTTCTATCCCTACTTTCTTGAGGTTTCTACCAAGAAAGGATGCTGTATTTTGTTCAATGCTTTCTCTGGATCTATTGAGAGCATCATGTGGTTCTTGTCCTTTCTTTTATTGATGTGATGAATCACATTGATTGTTTTGCAGGTATTGAACTGGCCCTGCATCCCAGGTATAAATCCCACTTGGTCGTGGTGAATAATTTTTTAAATGTATTGTTGGATCTGGTTGGCTAATATCTTTTTGAGGATTTTTGCATCCATGTTCATCGGAATAATTGGTCTATGGTTCTCCTTTTTAGTAGGGCCTTTGTCTGGTTTTAGAATCAAGGTAATGCTGGCTTCATAGAAAGAGTTTGGAAGTTTTCCTTCCATTTCTATTTTTTGGAACCGCTTCAAGAGAATAGGTGTTAACTCTTCTTTAAATATTTGGTAGAATTCCCCTGGAAAGCCATCTGGCCCTGGACTCTTATTTTTTCGCAGATTTTTGATTACTAATTCAATTTCCTTACTGGTTATGGGTCTGCTCAAATTTTCTATTTCTTCCTGTTTCAGTTTTGGTAGTTTATATGTTTCTAGGAATTTGTCCATCGCTTCCGGATAGGGCACAGACACCTTTAAAATATTTTTTAAAAATAGAGCCCCAAAGACTTCTACCTGTGCAACAGCTCAGTTGAGAGCTTTTTTTCTCTTTTTCTGAATGGCATAATTTTACTCCCATTGTTCTGGCATTCATGCCTAAGACAAAACACATATAAACCATCACAACTTCCATCTTATAATGACATAATTCCCTGATAATGTGTGAACTAATTAGTTTCAGTAGGACAGACTATCTTTCCGTTTTTGATAATTGCTGGTGGACATCACCTGATGCATCTTGTAATCTGTTAGCTATTCTGATTTTTCCATTAATTACTTTATTCTCAGACTCATTTTTTCCTGTCTCTTAAGCAGATTTAAATTTTGTTGTCTCTGTAATGTCTATTTCTGCATCCTAATCTGCTCTGCCTTCATATAGGCTTGGGTTTTAATTATCAAAATGATTTATTTGGATGCTACCTGTACTTACACTCTTTTTGTATCTCCTACCACCTACGAGGCTATACATCAACACTTATTGGTGAATTGATTTAAAAATTACAAACACGTTATTCCAAATTCAGTTACTATTAGCATTAGTTAACATGTTTACATGAACAAAAGAAAATGCACAAAGAAGTTAGTATAATGCAGAGGGGAAAAGCCAAATGTCTGAGTTAGAGCACTCTGGATTCAAATTCAATTCTGCTACTGAATACATGTGCCATCAGGCAAATTACTTAATTTCTCCAAGTTTTGATTTCCTCATTGTTAATATGGAGAAAATGAAATCTTGCTCCATGTTTTGTTGCCAGAATTAACATGAGTGAATTAGATAATATGTTAATTCAGAGCTCCATAGAGTGCTGAACACCTAATGGGTGGTCAGTACTAAAGACCCCATGATTCTGAGGCAAGATCAGCCTGTACCTTGTTTTTCTGAGCTATATAAAGAAACAGCCCTCGGGAGTTCACAAGGCATAAACAATCGGAATTTGTGGTTTTAAATATGTATTTACTAAGTTCTATTTTATGCCAGGCTCTATGCTAAGCACTTTATATTTACTGTTTTATCTAATCTTCAAAATTATCATCAGAGGTAAGTATTATTAGGAGCATTACAAATATATAAATTAAAGGTCTTAGCCGGCTGGAAGAGCCAGACTTGAGATTTAAACCCAGGTGTCTGACTCTAGTGTCTGTCCTTTTTATCAGTAATAGACTCTCCACCCTTCTTTTGGGAGCTATGTTACACTGATAAAGAATATGAGGAATTATAGTCTCAGATGTACCAGATAAGAGTACTCTTCTCCAAAGAGATGGCTCCTTTAATCTCAGTGTACCCACCTCTGAATCTAAGCTAATGCTTCAAGTAGTGGATCTCCTCCCTTATGTGAATTACTGACACAGGGTATCACTTCTGCATCTGAGCACACTGATTTTTGAAAACTTCCCTTTCATTAAATTCAAATTAGAAAAATAACAAAAACTGCCATAATGAACTGAATTATTAGTTACCAACCTCTCTCTTCTCCTGTAGGGTGACTCTGGAGGACCACTGGTTAGTCCAGATGCTAGAGATATCTGGTATCTTGCTGGAATAGTGAGCTGGGGAGATGAATGTGGACAACCTAACAAGCCTGGTGTTTATACTAGAGTGACTGCTTTCCGAGACTGGATCCATTCCAAAACTGGTATCTAAGAGAGAAAAATCTAGTAGAATGGAACACATTTTTGTGTATAGGCCATTCTCAAAGATACAGAATTGCAGAAGTCTTGCAGGTCACTTGGATATGACCCATCTAACTAACCTGTTTGCTTGATGCACATATTTCCTTCCTACCTCTGCTCCACACTGAGCGTCCTGCTTCTGTCAGATAGATTCTGTCCCAATTTGCGTTCATTTGTTTTCTAGAAGCTTTTTCATCAAAATTTTGGCTTGTTGACGTAAATTTCTTATGCATATTATGCATATATATATATATATATATATATATATATATATATAATTTGAAGCAATTCCTTCTTTCATTTTTCCAACTTCTCTTATCTCAGATCTCTGCTTTCAAGGTGCAGAACAAAGGGTCAAAGGAAATGTAAAAAGGAAAGAACTATATTTTTATGTACAAAAAAGTATTAGGAATTTCTTTTTCCTTAAAGGAATGAGGAAAATGATAATATTCATTATGACAGGTCAAGCAAACAGAAAGCAGAATACAAAACACTTAATGATGGAGAAAGAATGGGAATTAAGGAAGTACAGAGAAACCAAGATATAGTTTTATTTTCATTTCTAGCTGACATCTACAGTGATAAGTGTGGGGACAATTCTGTTTTCCTGTGACCTACAATAATTATACAGATTCTATATAATGTACTTGTTCTAAGTTAAAGCAAATAATATTTATTTAGTCTTGCATTACTGAAAGTATCAATATATTATAATGAAAACATCATCCATTTACTTGATATTATGATAGCCCATGAAGAAGGGGAAGATGGGAAAATATCACTACTCAATGTATTGCAAATGCTTTAAAAATCTGAGGTTATGAAAATTCATTTAAGAACAACCAGTATACCTTACGTATTAAGATTTTTTTTGTGGTTGACTAGACGAGAATGAAGAGAGAATTAGTATTTAATGAAAAGGAACTATCACCAAGGGCTTGTGTGCTTGTGATTAAAGCTTTTCCAGCTACAAAGCCTGGAAAGGAATAAGGTCCAGGTGTTAATGTATAGTTGTAGTCATGCAAATGGAAGTGAGACCTCCATTGGAGATGATTACACATCTTTGCCTGCTACCTGCTTTTCCAGCCCATGGCCTGAGCACTTCCCTGGGCTTGGATCAGAAGATATCCTCCCTGCTGTGTCTAGTATGGCACAGAATTGCTAACTGCTTACATACAAAACTGAAGACGGAAAGCCAAATATCAGCCATTTTCATAATTTTATTTTTGGTAATTTACTAAGCTGTGAGAGACATAACACGCAAGTGATCTAGGCCATCATGAAGTTAGAACTCATGCCATGTTAATGGTGAGCTTTCACTAAAGTTTTCATTACCCTTACCTGCTCATATATAGCTATTCACCAAATTCTGTATTGGGCCATAACCACTTTGAAAACCACAATCAGTAGGAAAAATTTGACTTTTATTGACCTGAATAATATTGGCATATGAACTGGTAAAATTTAGGCACTTGGCTAAAATAAGATGAAAACTGACATGAATGGACGTGTTTGATATTTTGCACAAATTATTTTTGTTTCATTTAATATTCTGAAAAAAATAAAATTGAGGCAAGTGATGAATTTTAAACAAAGATTTAAGTACATTTCAAACTAAATTACTCTCAGTGTTCTATTCAAAATTGACCCCCTGTTTCAGTATCTTCTGTAGTTGGGCCTCTAGATGGCACCTGTAAGCTGTGGGAAGATAGAAAAAGATGTCTGGATCTTCAAGTGCTAAAAACCGTAGTAGAAATTCTGTGTTAGGGATTTTTTTATAAAAGCAAAAGAATACAATTCCTCTCTTTGAAGGCATTTAAAAATAAGTACACATAAATTGACATCATGGTCAATATTTTCCAGATTTCTGGAGGCAAGTTTCCAAACTAAAAATTTATAACATGTGATGTGAGGAATTTCTTCTGCAAGCCAACTTGAAGAGATTTAAATTAAGGAGAAATTTTAGGAGTTTAATTTCACAATGGCATCATAGTCCTCAGAGAAATACTTTTGATACTATCTTTTACAAAAGATTTGAGAAACAGAGGTTGGGTCACAGTGAAAATATGAGCAGTAGTTCAAACTTTATGTGCACAGAGAAATAGATAATACGATAGGTCATATTTTTAAAATAACTTCTTTTGAAAAAAGATAACATGTGGAGGGTTTCAGCATTTTTGAACATGTCTATTTTAACTATGTCATTGGAGAAAGTTAAGTCATGACTGAAATAACATTTATTAATTGTATAAGCGGTATGCAGTTCCTTTTATATCTTTTATCTCTCTTCCCACAGTACCTAGTAAAGTGCTTTGTATGTCATAGTCTTTCAATGTGTTGCTTTATTTTTATATTATGCAGAAAACATAGCTTTATTATTGTTTACACATTGACTTTAAGAAGTAATCCAGATTTTACATTAACTGTGATTTAAGCCAGGTGATTAAACACTCTAAACCTCAATATACTCCCTTATAAGACAGGGATAATAATATTACCTCAAATGATCGATTGTAGAGACTACAATGAGATAACATTTGAAAGTGCTTAGCAGAGTTCTTGGCACATAGTGGGTGCTCAAGAAATGGTAGCTATTATAATTATTACTTTAATTAAACGGCAATCTTGTTTTAAACAATTGGTACTTGATCATTAGATAATTAGATAATTAGAATAATAGAATAGGCCAATTTCTTGTTTAGTTAGGACTCCTCCTGGAAGTCTTTCTTGACTCCCTCAAGTGAATATAACATCCTCTTTTCTGAAATTCCTTACCATCTAAAAAACAACACTTTAAGATTTTCCCAGATAATCATAGATTCACATATAGTTGTAAAATATAAAACAGAGAGATCATGTGTATCATTTACCTAGTTTCCCACAATGGTAAACATCTTGCTTAGCTATAATATAATATCACAGCCAAGAAGTCAACATTGAGACAATCCATCAATCCATCAACCTTATTCAGATTTCACCAGCTTTAAAAGCATGCAGTTATGTGGGTATGTATGTGTTTAATTCTGTAATTTTATCATGTGTAGATTTATGTAATCCCCACCACAGATGAGGTACAGCATAGTTTGATCTCAAGGATCCCTCAAATTACCCATAGCCACCTGGCTCCTTCCCTATCCCTGTCCTCAGTCTTTAACTCCTGGTAACCATTAATCTCTTCTATATGTTTATGATTTTGTCAATTCAAGAATGGTAATGGAATCATACTCTATGAAACCTTTAGAGGTTAGCTTTTTCACTCAGCATACTTCCATTGGCATCAATCCAAGTTATGTGTGTCAATAGTTCATTCTTTTATTACTGAGTAGCATTCTATGGTATGGATGTACCACAATTTGTTTAACCATTCACTCACTGAAGGGCATTTGAAGTGTGTACAATTTTTGACTATCATGAATAAAGCAACTATAACATTTGTGTGTTGTGTGTTTTGTGTGAACATTCATTCCTATGGGACTAATACCCTAGAGGGCATTAATGGTCATATGGTAAGCACATGCTTAGTTTTCAAAGAAACTGTTATATTCTTTTCATCTGGTTTCTTACCATTTTTTTAAACCTCTCTGTACCTACACTCTCTCCCCATGTTTTCTAAAACTGTTTTTAAAGTTTATTTATTTTCAGAGAGAGAGAATAAGCAGGGGAGGGGTAGAGAGAGAGAGAGAGAGAGAGAGAGAGAGAGAGAGAGAATCCCAAGCAGGCTCTGTGCTGGCATCACAGAGCCTGACACAGGGCTTGATCCCATGACCCTGAGATTATGACCTGAGCTGAAATCAAGAGTTGGATGCTCAAATGACTGAGCCATCCAGGCACCCCTCCCCATGTTTTTTTAGAGATGTGTGAATAGATCTGATACAACAACTAGACCATAAGCCCTCTCAGATGGGGACCATGGCCGTTTCATTTTTATAACCTTTATAGTTCATAGGAAAGTATAATATTTATGGCACATACTCAATAAAGATTTATGAAATAAAGATTGAAGACAGTAATAAAAGAAAGCAAATAGGAATACATGAGAAATTTTAAAAAAGGAATTACTTTGAGGAGAAAAAAATTAACAGTGTTGCCTTCATGAATTCATTATGCCATAATTTTTATAATTCTGGACTTTACCACAGTACCTCCAAGTACCTCATATTGCTTGATATATAATCTTGCTCTCTGTACTCTCCCACATGGTATACAATCAAATACAGACTAAAAGACATGGATTATGTGATAATCTTATCCTTGTGCCTGTTTATTTCCTGATACATAATGTCTTTGATGGTTTTCTGATGAATCTGTATCAATTTCTACACTGTATTTGTGGAGTGGATTCAAGTACAAGGATATATCTTATATCTGTGTTGGTATTAATTTTTATAACCCTGACTCTATGAGTTTTTTGTTCTAGTAATGTTTTTATTGTACAACTCTCAAGGTGGGGTGGAAGACAGAGAGGCCTGTGACATGTAATTAGATGTGCCTTAGTCGACACTGATCCATTAATCAATACTTCTTTGGCACAGCTGTAGCCAGTTTAAATAAATAACAGTGTCAATCACTATAATCACTGCCCTGCACATACCTTTGACTCCTGCTTTTCATTCTTGCTTCACCACCCTATGACATTTGCTTTTTACCACAACCCTGATAAAATCCAGATCTCCACCTACTCTTTTCCTATAGTGTGCCATTGAACATGTTTGGAGAAAAACACAAAACCACTCTGACAGATCTGACTTCAAATGCATGATCACAAATCTCCAGTGCACTCTCAGGGCTTCCCCAACATCATATGATACTTCACTGTTCACCTTCCCATTCTCCCAGATTTCTGTTTCACATCTCTTCCTCTCCTCAACTCCCCTATCACATTCTTCTGCATCCCATTCTCCACTGATGATCTTGCTTCTCACCTCCTTCACTGGAAATCGAAGCATTCTGAAGAAACCCTCCACCACCTCTATTCGCGTGTCAGCGGCTACTTCTGCACACTTGGCCTTCCTGCCTGTTGCCCCAGGTGCTCTGATTGAAAGCCAATTTCCCCACCTATACACTAGATCCCATATTCTCTCACCTACGTAGGTAATTCGCTCCAGCAACTCCTCCCTCCCTCTCCTACATCAAATTTTCTTTTTGTTATTTTCTCAACCTTAAAACAGACACACACACACACACACACACACACACACCAAAATGATCTCCACTCAACTTTTTCTACCCGTTGCAGCTCCAAGACTTTGCAGGAAAGCTTTTTGAAAAAATCACTCTATATTTACTACCTGTTTACTACCTCCTATAACCTCTGCTTCTGTTATTCCTTAAGCACATTTCAATCAAATTTTGGCTTCGTAATTTCTCTAAAACTGCTCTTCACAAGGACACTAATAGTCTCCATGTTGCTAAATCTAATGGTGAGTTCTCATCTTACATGTCTCATCAATCGCATTTGGCACAGTTAATCCCTGCCTCCTCCTTGTTAGATCCTCTTCTTTTTCTTTCAGGTCACTACATATTCCTGATTTCCTGCTACTCTCAGACTTTGTACTCACAGGTAGTCTCATTTTCTGGTTGCCACCCTTGTCCTTGCGCTCCTAATGTTAGCTTACACCAGGGCTAAGACCTTATTATTCTTCCTTGGTGATCTCATTCAGTCTCATGGTTTTAAATACCATCTATATGATGACATTTCCAGATTTTTATCTCTGGCTCAGACCTCTCTTCTCAAGTCCAAACTCCTATGTCCAATGGTCTATTGGTATCTCCATTACTGGTATCTCCATTAAGATGTATAATAACCATTTCTTTAAAAAAATTCTTTTTAATGTTTATTTATTTTTGAGAGACAGAGAGAGAGACAGAGCATGAGTAGGGGAGAGGCAGAGAGAGAGGAGACACAGACTCTGAAGCAGACTCCAGCTCCAAGCTGTCAGCACAGATCCTGATGTGGGGCTCAAACTCACGAGCTGTGAGATCTGAGCTGAAGTTGGGTGCCTAACTGACTGAAGTTGGGTGCCTAACTGACTGAGTCACCCATGTGTCCCTCTAATAATCGTTTCAAACACAATGTGTCTTGTCTCCAAACATGTTGTACCCACTGTCTTCCCCACCTCAGTCAATGCCAGTCTTCCAGTTGCTCAGGCCCTAAAACTTTTGACTTCTCTCTTTCTTTCATATCCCAGATCTAGAATTTTCTAGTATAATATTCTCTAGAATTTTACCTAAGCTCAAGCTCACTTATCAATTATTTGTAAATTTATCTTCTGTTCCCCTTTGAAAAGAATATCATTTGCTACTTTTTCCATTCTCTGAATCTCCAAAATTCCAAGGCCTGTGTCTCCCTCTCTCTTTGACTCTCCCCCACTGTGCACACTCTCTCAAGCATTTCATGAATTCTTCTGCCTCCACACTTTCATTTTTGCTGCTTTTCTACCTGGGAAGCTATTTCCCTAAATAGTCATGTGATTTTCCCCGTTCTCTTTTCATTCAAGTCTCTGCTCAGATGTTGATCCTCAGAGAAGCCTACTTTGACCATTGTATCTTGTATAATCGCTTCTGTCTTTCATTTTCCTTTTTACCATACTTTACATATCTTTATAGCAATCATTTCTACCTGACACTACACACACACACACACACACATACACAAATGCACACGCATGCACACACACACAGTGAGTATAATCCAGTATAATCTCATTTTAATTACATCTGCAAAGATTATTCTTCCAAATAAGGTCACATTCTGAAGTTCCAGTTGGGGGACAATACTCAACACAGTACAGTGCCCAAGACAGAAGCTACAGTCTTTTTGTATCCTTGGAAGTGACCTAATCTAATCTTGGAAGCAACATCCTGCTGCATTTAATTTGGTAGAAGTGAGTTAGTAAGTCCAGTCCATCCTCAGGGGAGGAGATCGCACAGGGGTGGTTGTGACCCTTGTGTGTCATACAAGGGTGATTCCAGGAGGTTGACACTCTGGAGGGCCATTTTAGAGGCTTCCTACCATGAGCATGGACTTGGAAGGGGTCTTTTGAAGTTAAGGCTCCAACCTGTTGCTGTGATTGACTCTATGATCTTAGCTTTAGTTCTCCTGAAAGCAGAAGCTGAAACAATGGCTTCCATGCAGATAGGCTCCTGGAAGTGATCCTACGAACGGCGGGGTGGAGGTGTTGGGAGGAAATAGCAAGGGGAAAACCAAGACTTGGCTATGTGATTGAGTTGGAACCTCTGGGGGAATGGTTCTCCATCCCACAGGGATTTCTGAAGGGCTGTATGGAATGCTTCTCAGAATTATCCATCTGAGAAAATAAAGAAGGAACATTTCCCCTCACCGATTGAGAGCTGCCCCATGGTGAATTACCTGTTTGCGCTTCCAGGTTGTGCAAATGTCAGGGTTGATCTGACTCCCATTGCTCCCATGCTGAAGTTTCTAAAGAAGTTTCTAAAGAAGTCTTACAATGCTTGAGGTGAAGTGATGTCTGAAGTCTATGCGGAACTATTTGCCATATTTGCATTTGGAATTGAGGTGAGACCAAGAAGAAATAAAGAGTGCCCAAGAGATTTATGGTAAAAGGGAGAGGTTAGGAGAAATTGGAAATTCAATGACAAAAGAATTTGCCTTTTCTAAGTCAGAAATAGTTCACCTACATAACTGTCATATGCCTTCCCTCCCATTTTAGTTCTCAAGACTAAAAACTATGGCTGTCCTCCTGTGTAAGGCCTAACTATTCTGTGCCCTAAAGTTACTGTTGATCAGATTAACCATTGACTTGCTGCTCTCACTGCTCCCATGTATTTATGTATGTAAATATTCACATACATAAATATAATAGTTTTGTTATAAAGGCATTGGTCTTAAGGTCTGGGCTGTTAATTTATATCATAGTCGTGGATCTAAAAAGATAAAAATCAAATAAGCCAAAAATAAGCCAAAATAATAAAAGTGATTGTCATCTCTAGATCAGTGCTTTCTAACAGAAATATAATGTAAGCTACACATGTATTTTAATTTTCTAGTGGACACACTTAAAAAAGTAAAAAGAAACATGTGGCAGGTGGCCACAAGATGGGCCACATTGTCATGATGATTATTTTGAATTAAAAAGCAGTTAAAACCCATTAGATTCAGGAAGAGCTCTTTACTTCCCCCCTCAACTGCCTAAAAATTTAGAAGGAGGATTTGCTCTAGGAAGAGAACTATTACCATAGTTAATTACACACTGAACTAGATATGGTAGAACCTAGCAAAGCCTTCCCCTTTTTCTCTTTAGACTTGCCCAATGTGTACCATAGTTTGCTTGTCCACAAGTGCAGTTCCTCTACTATTTCCTAATGAACTCATTTTGCTGGTAAAATAACCAGCCATTTTATTTTTAAGGTTGACAATACAGCCATAGTAGTTCAAAATACTGGGCTTATTTTATTATTTCTGCAGTGACATTTATTAAGGATTATTCAAAAGATTTAGTGGCTTAAAAAAACATTTTATTTCAAATTAATTTTTGACTTCTAGAAAGTTGCAAAAATCGTAAACAATGTTCCCTTATATTACTCGCCCCACCATGTCTCATGCAAACATTAACCATAGTACAATTATCAAGAACAGGAAATTAACATTACTACAGTATTATTAGTTAACCTAAGGTCTTATTTGAGTTATTAAAAAAAACTGGCAGTTGGGTGCTGGAGGGTATATTAATAATTTCTTTTAATACTTTCAGTACATGCCTAAAACTACTGGTCTCATCCTTTCAGGATTAAAACTCGTTAAAATTTTAAAGGAAATACAGTAACTTCTTTAGCTCCTAGGGTTTCTTTTTGTTATAACTCATATGAATATTCTTAGAGCAATGTTTTTCAGACTTTGGTGTCTATAAACTTACCAGGGATATTTGTCAACAATTTATCTTGGGTTCCATCCCTACATGCATATACAGTTGGGTTGGGAGAGCCTAGAATGTGTATTTTAAACAAACATTTGCTAATGGATCACTCTTTGATGAACATAGGATTAAAAGCAGATTTGGCAGAAATCAATGTGATATACTGAAGAGGTTTTGAAAAATCTTTCCTCAATTGTCTTTCAAACTGATTTTTTTTTTAAAGAATGACTCACTAATATCAGTTCTTATATTTTACTATTAAAACATGCATGCATTACCTGGAGGAACACATAGGTTACCTGTCTTTTTTTTTTTTCTTGATATAAATTGTCATCCTATCTGGTAGCTACATCATGCAAGAGAGAATGGGAACAAGATACAGGGTAGAACCCCAATAGCCACAAACGTTGTAAAAGGTCTTCAAGGCAGTAAAATCAGTCCTGCAGCAACCCAGCCTCTAGAGGTGGGGAAGCAAATAGATCACACACAAAAAACTGTATTGACTCCAGTTAGCACAGCACCAAAATGTTTGTACCTTCCCATTTTTTTTCCCAATCTTACATAATCCTCTATGCAAACATACATCTAACCTCCTTTGGTGCACAAATTCTACATTTACCACCGCCTCTGCTGCATTGTCCTCCTGTCCTACCGGCCACTTAGAAACTTTGCAGGGCCAGTCATATATTCTAATACAATAAGGCACTTTATTAATAATAGAACTATTATTGTAATTAATAGCTTTTTATGTAAGCATATAGACTTTAATAATTACATTTTGTGACATTCAAGAAATTCACACAACATCTTCAAAGAAACAACTTGTAGCAGAAAGCTAGCACGGCAATGATGCCTTTATCAGCACTAGAATATATTATTTTTCTGATATAATTTCTATTTCTTTAGGTTTCTAAACCATACTAAACATGGGAATAATGTACCCAAAACTTCCAGAATTTAAATAGGAAATATATTATTTGCTGAGATGTGGTGTTTCCAGCAGCATCTATCTATAAATATGTATTGTGAAACTCATATCTGAAGAGAGTATGGAGGAGGGTAAAACTGCTGCCTAAAAATTGGGCAGAGAAGACAGCATTGGTAGAAAATGGAGAGAAGGATACTAGGGCTTGACAATAAGAAGCAGATTCTAGAATTCAGTTTGTCAAACATGGTTCATCCTAACTTTACCTTGTAATTGGGGTGACCATCTGTGTTGGCTAATTGGCTTTATCCGGAGAAAAATGAAACTTTGCATATCATTGTGACAGGAGCTTGTTTTGCAAATAGGAGCAAGATGGAAGTTAGGCTCCTACCTTCCCAGAGAAACTGGCAGATGGGGGTGTCATCTCTTAGGGTATTTACATCTCAAAGATAAGCTTCTCAGGTCTTTGAGAAAGACATTCCTGGATCATAAAGCTGGCAAAAGGCTTACTAGTTTTCTTATGTAACTTAGGTTAAGAAATAGACTAGTAATTGCTATAATTAAAAAAAAATAAAATAATTGGCACGGTGTCTTTTAGGCCTTTGTTGTTATCATCTTTCCCGAATGAAGGGATGGTTTTTCTTGAGTAGATGAAAATTGTATGGCAGTTTTTTATTTTTATTTATTTTTATTATTTTAAGTTTATTTATTTATTTTGAGAAAGAGAAAGCACAAGTGGGAGAGGGGCAAAGAGAGAGGGAGAGAGAGAGAATCCCAAGCAGGCTCCACACTCTGAGCGCAGAGCCAGGTGCAGGGCTCCAGTTCATGAACTGCGAGATCATGACCTGAGCTGAAGTTGAATGCTTAACCAACGGAGCCACCCAGGTGCCCCATGTGGCTAGTTTTTTAAAGATTTAATGCAGAAGATTGGCTTACAATAGGTACAACGGATCTTCAGTGAGGATCAATGGGTTATCTGTGTGATGTTTGCTTTGTAATGGCCAAGAGATGGTGGTAAGAATTAAAATAACTCTTAAAAATAATGTTTCATTATGTATTTTCTTGACAATTGCTTTATCTCTTTTTCATTCTTATTAAAAACGGCACTTTAAAAATAATTTGTTAATCAATGATCAATAAGGTTAGATATCCAACATGAAAATTTCAGTTTTCAGCAATTTCATTCTTTTATCTGCTGAAACATTAGTTTAGATTAACTATAATTTATTTAACCACTTCTATATTGATGGACACTTTAGCTCTTTCTCGTTTCCTCTAATTAAGAGAACACTGCAGGGAACATACTTGTATTTGTCAGGTAACACAAAACTGTTATAACATGCAGAGCAAAAATGCATAATAGCTCAAGCATAATAGAATTTTATTTCTTGCTCACATGATTATCCAAGGCAGGTGGTCCAGATAATCTACTGGTCTTCTCCAGTGTTTCAGGGACCTAGGATGCTTCCACCATGGAGCTCTACCATCCATTAGGGACACTTCATTCTTTGTATTTAGTCTGCAGAGCAAGAAAGTGATCATGGAGGAGGCACACTTGCTTTTCCTAAAAGCCCTACACAAGTGGAGTACACAACAGTTCCACTCCCATACCACTGGAGAGTGGATCGGTCACACATTCATACCTAAGTACAACAGTGGCTGGAAAGCACGCAGCTAGAAAAACAAAACCAATTTCCTGGGTAGCTATTAGTCTCTGCCACGATACTTGTAATACATTTTTTATGGCTATTTGAACATATTTATGTAGGATTGATACCTAGAAATGTTACTGCTGGGTTTTGATATATACTGTAAAATAATCTTGTAGATAGATTTTAACAACCTAAAAATGCATGATAATACTACTTTCCTTGCATCCTCTTCAACCTGACATTTTCAATACCCCATCTGATAAATAAAAATAATCTCCTAATTGTTCTAATTTGCACTTCATTAACTATTAAGCTTTTTCAACTCAATTAAGGCAAAATAATTCTCCCAAGATTTACTGTTCAATGTGCTTCTGTGAATTGTCTGTTTATAGTGCTTACTGTTTGTTTTTGTTTTTTTCTACTGGGTTATTTGCCTGCTTCATATTGATGTTCTAGGTCTCTTTATATATTATAGAAGTAATCCTTTTTCTTTTACATATGCAGTAAGTCTTTTTTTCCCAGTCTGTCACTTCTTTTAACTTTTTAAATTTACCATATTGCATTTTTTAGGTTGTCAAACTCAGTTTGACACTTTTTTTTTTAAATGTTTATTTATTTATTTTGAGAGAGAGAGAGAGAGAGAGTGAGAGACAGCATGAGTGAGTGGGGGGGGGGCAGAGAGAGAGAGGAGAGAGAGAATTCCAAGCAGGTTCTACACTGACAACGTGGGTCTTGATCTCACAAACTTGGGGCTCTATCTTATGAACCATGAGATGATGACCTCAGCCAAAATCAAGAGTTAGATGCTTAACCAATGAAGCCACCCAGGCACCCCTTCCTTTATCATTTTTAGGCTTTGTGTTTTGCTTAGCAAGTCTTTTACATTGAAGAATGTATAAAGTTTTCTACATTCTTTTTTTATTATTTTTATCATTTTATTTTTATTTACATTTACCTTGTAAAATTTACCTTGGTGTGAGTAGAGCTCAAAATTTGGCATTCAAGTGGTAAAAAAAATAATAGATTTTTGTTGTTTTTAATGAACACTACAAAAACTACCTTGGATCAAGAAAGAGAGATTATTAAAAGGTACCAGGAAGACTTGGTTAACTTGCAATAATTTTCTTGTATAACATGCAAACAAAAAACAATTCTGAAATTAAAATCTCATATTATTTTAGTTGACAAAGGTTGCCAAAATTCTTCCCTGATAGATACTACTCAGTCTAGAGAATGATAGAAAAATATGTTTAAATTTTTGCTAGAAACCTAGAAGGCTATCATTTTATAAATTGAAATAAGATGTAATTGAAAAAAATTTTAATGTTTATTTATTTTTAAGAGAGAGAGAGAGAGACAGAGAGAGTGAGCATGAGTGGGGGAGGAGCAGAGAGAGGAAGACACAGAATCCGAAGCAGACTCCAAGCTCTGAGCTGTCAGCACAGAACTCGACGAGAGGCTTAAACTCACGAATGGTGAGATCATAACCTGAAGTCAGACGCTTAACGAACTAAGCCACTCAGGTGCCCTGAAATAAGGTGTAATTTCTAAACTACCTAAGAAATGATAAAAGATAAATATGCTCAATCCATTATAAAGCATAAATAATTAAAGCAAATTAAGCATAGCAAAACCATAAAATTGGCAGAAACAACCTTAAACACATAATTATAAAAAATATAAATAAGTTAAATTCTTTTAAAAGCTAGAGATTCTGTCTCATAAGTTCCCAGAAAACAGACTCTCTGACAGAGATTTATGTATATGTGTTTATTGGACACTGCTCACTGAAATAGTGTCTCTAAGACAGTGAGATACAGTACTGGGAAGAGGGAAAAGTTGCAACAAGGTTTCAATCAATGCCACACAGAGTTCTGAAGCTGACATATCCATTTAGACATGTCCTGGCTTCTCTGACATGTCCTAGATTGAAGCAAAGATACTAGGGCTTTTAAAACAACTTCCTCCTCACTCATTGGCCAATTGTTGCAGACCCTTTGGGCTGCTATACCAAAATATCATAGACTGGATAGTCTATAACAATAGATATTTATTTCTCACAGCTCTGGGGGCTAGGGAGCCCAAGATCAAGGTGCCAGCAGATTTGGTACCTGGTGGGAACTTACTTGCTGGTTCAATGACTGCCATCTTCTCATTATGTCATCACATGGTAGAAGGGACAAGGGAGGTCTTCAGTGTCTTTTTTATAAAAAGGCATTAATACCATTCATGAGGGCTGTGCCCTCATGACCAAGTGACCAACCTGGACTTCTATAAATACTTTGTAACACAGTTCTCTACATCCTCTCTTACTGGCTTCCACACAACAGCCCTTCTCTAGGCAAGGTGATCTCTCTAAAACACAAAATTGATTGGATCATTCCCCACTTGAAAATAGCCAATAACAGTACCTTGGTTTCAGAATGAACAAATCCTTAACATGGCCTATCAAGCCTAACAGGATCTGGCCCCTGACTATATCTCAGTTTTATTTCAGGCCTTTGTCCCTCACTCTTAATGCTAAAAGCCACAGTAGACTTCCTTCAGAGGCTCTAGGGCAGAATCCACTCCCTTTTTTTTCTAGTTTCTTGTGGCTACCACACACCTTGGTTTGTGGTCACATCTCTGTCTCCATCTTCACATGCCTTTCTCCTCTTCTGTGTGTCCAATTTCCTTCTGCCTCTCTCTTATAAGAACACTTGCAGTTAGATTCACAGTCCCCTTAACTTATCAAGGATGATCTCCCCATGTCAGGGTCCTTAACTTACATCTACAAATACACTTTTTCTTGATAAGGTAACATTTCTAGGTTCCATGGATTAGGACCTGATGTCTATTGGTGGCCACTATTCAGCCTACCATACCTTCCATAGGAATCCAAAATATATCCCATGCAAATTGTAGCATACAATTTGATTTTGGGGAGCAGGGAGGGATACTGTTTGGAATTGGCAATGAGGAGCAAGGAAATATCCTTTCTACCTATATGGACAATGGTAAAAGGGGTAGGAGAGAAAGAATAGCCACCACCTGAAATGGTGGCAAAGAAACCTTTATGCTGGAGTTGTCAGGTTCCAGTTAGAACATGAAGATGATGTTTGGAGAAGAATTAAAAATTAAGAAAGATTTTATATAATAAAATAGAATAAAATGAAATAAAGAAATAAAGAAAATGAAATAGAATAAAAAATTAAGAAATTAAAAAGTGAAAAAATTTTTAAATTTTAAAATTAAAAATTAAAAAAAAGAAAAGAAAAATAAAATTTTCTCTTTCTGTATCCAAGAAAAAAAAAGGAAAAAAAAGAAAAGAAACCAATTTTAACAAAAATGGAAGCCAAAAAAAAAACAAAACTAGAAATGAACCAGAAAACAGAATGAAACCCAAATGAAGTTACATCCAGTTTCCCCTAGAACTAAAACTATGAAGCACTCTATAGTCTGTCCGTACACTAAGCAGGTGGAGGGACTTGTGCTGTTCTTTTAAGGGATGTGCTTGGAGGGCACAGTTGGGTGGGGCTTGGTGTAATGGCTCTGTTCTACATTAGTTGGCCCTGCTTAGCTTACTGGGGTGGATAGGTGTGGTGAGCATGCGCTTATGCATGCATGTGGATGCGCAGGAGAGGTGGGGTTGGTTTCACCCGGCTCTCCAATCTCTGGTATGGGAACTTTGTGCTCTCACGACCCCCAATCACTCCCCCACTACCCCTCCCCTCCTTTGTCTCACGCCTCCATCCACTCCCTGCCTATACCCTGTGTGTCCAAGCCGTGAGCCTGGCAGGTGGCACCTCCCTCCAGAGTTCTATCTATGATGGGGTTGTGTTTCAAAACCCCATACTTCAGAGACTCCTGAAGGGAGGGGAGGGTCTTGCTGAGCAAAGGCAGGGTGCTAGCTTGCCCCAGAAAACGTTGGTGAAGTTGTATAGTGGCAGAGGTTCAGAGATTATGGCAAATCACAATACACAGCTGGTGCCAGATTTCACCACACTCCGATGTTTCTGTCCCAATATCAGCAAACATGGCTGTTCTCTGGGGTCCACTGGGACCTTTACCTGTGGGGAGGCCATATGGCTTCTACCAAATGAACTCCAAGCAGGGGAACCACTTCTCCCCATGTGGCAAGCGGACCACTCAGACCCTGTTGCCTGCTCCAGGGGATTCACCCTACTGTCTCATCAGAGCACTGCCAGGCACTGGGCTCTGGAACTTCAGACTCTGTGCTCCACTGTTTATAGAATCCTGGTGGTATTGAAACCCTCTCCTTTCTTCCCATCAGTGATTTGGGGGAACAGATTTCTTGTTCGGTCCCCTGCAAGTGCTTTCACTCTTTCTCTCCAGATACTTTCAGGCGAGTGTTTTTCCTGCACTCTCCCCCTCTGTCCTTTCTCTGCAGAAACATTCCTTATCCTCCATGGCTTTCCTCTCCACCTGTTCACTTCTCTGCACCATGTATCTTCTGAGTTCTGTGGCTCAAGTTATGCAGATTGTTGTGTTAATCCTCGGATCAATTTCCAAGGTATGCAAAATGGTTTCCAAGGTATGCAAAATGGTGCTCATCTAGCTGCGTTTCAGGCACAAGGCAAGCTGAGGGTTTCCATGCTACTCGTCCATCTTGATCACCACACTGCCCTAATCTTCTAATCTAAAGGGGATATAAAGTGAATCTGACAACTCACAGGCTTCAAGTAACAATTGTTTCCAATTTTTAGATTTGCCCAAGCCATACTTTTAATAATTTATTCTGGATTTTTTTGACCTAAAATTGGTGTCACACTCATGATTTTAAATATCAACTTTACTCATGTAAAAAATAAATTGTATTATCTCTGTTCTTGTATTTCTCTCATTTTATGATATATCAAAATTCCACAGACACTAGTTATAACACTGCCACAGTTTCTCTTGTAAGTACTATTAGTAATTCATCTTACAAGAAGACTGAAACTCATTGAACAGCAATTTGGTCTCATAATCTTTTTATTAATGTTGGGCTTCACTTCATGCTGGCAAGGCATGTCAATCCCCCTTTAATTTTCCTCTGGAGGAACAGATTATATAATCAAGTTGTAATTTTAGCAATTAGAATTACCAATGCTCAGGAAATTACATTTAACTCTAGAGGACTCACAGGAAGTAGGCAGTCAAGCATCAGAATATTTGGTTTTGATGCATATACATTGCTTATTAACTAACAGGCCTATTGGCTAGGTTGTACAGTTTCCTTGAGAATATGAAGCTAATTTCCTAGTTATGGATTTTATACACAGGGGATAGGGTAGCTCCCATTCTAAGTTAACTAAATGACATCTTGGTCAGATAAATATGTCTTATGAGTTTGATAAATATAAACAATTTCCTACAGCTGGGTCATAGGGGCTTTACTGAGCTTCAATTTAGCTGTAATTAAAAAAGTCTCTGTTAGTTCGCTAAGCTAACCCAAAATATTACTGCAAATACAGAAGAAAATAGTAGTAAGAAGAACCAAATACTATGTAGGAATAAACAACCAATAGAAAGAAAAGAGAAGAGGTGCTTGCTTCCTGTTCCACGTTGTAAGAATTAGACAACTCATAAGTGTTTATTAAGAATCTGGAATGTATAGAAAATTAGTATAAGTCATAAACCCTATACTTCAGGATTTTGTCATCTACTTGGGGAAATAAACATGGAACAAATAGAATAGTAAGTAATAATTAGTTGCTATGAAGTACATGAAATTTTATCAGAAAAAATGAAATTAATGTGGGCCAGAGTTTTTCTGGAAGGTTTTGTAATAAGTTTTAAGATAGTTTTGAAGGATTTTGAAAATAAATGGATATAGATGCAAATACCAGGATAAAACTTTGGGGGAAAATATAAACCCAGGAAGAGAAAGTGCTGTCATGGGGTGGATAATTCCAGTGGCTGCAAAGCATTTGAATAATTCTTATCCAAGTTGACATTGAGACTTCATGGCTGCATTGAAGCTAGAACATGATGTCTGTGGGAGTGTCCTTGGAACAAAGGTACATTCTGTAAATCACTCATTTAAAAAAAAATTTTTTAACGTTTATTTATTTTTGAGACAGAGAGAGACAGAGCATGAACAGGGGAGGGTCAGAGAGAGGGAGACACAGAATCTGAAACAGGCTCCAGGCTCTGAGCTGTCAGCACAGAGCCCGACGCGGGGCTCGAACTCACGGACCACGAGATCATGACCTGAGCCTAAGTCGGCCACTTAACCGACTGAGCCACCCAGGCGCCTCTGTAAATCATCCATTTAAAGAATGATGATTCAATAAGACCATAACTATAACGTATGTACTTTTTCTTTATAACTGACAGGACTTCTGTGATTATGGGGCTAAGAGGAGAAAAATGGCATGAGTACTGAAAGTTTAGGCTTTGTTCAAAATGGAAGAAAGATTTGTCTTGTTTCAGCAGCAACACTGTCCAGTGGTGGAGAACCACAGTTTCTATTTCTAATACTAGAAGCAAATCAAAAGCAAGAAGAGATGCATATGGGAAGAGTTATATCTAATATAAATACTTTCAAATGTTTAAGTTTTGTTTTAAAAATATAAATTGACAGTAAATATTATACAGCATTTATATTTGTTATAGATGATATTTCTATTAGCTGTTTCAAGAGATAAATTACTGAATCTCAGTGAGTTGGTAAAACGGAAAGTGTATTTCAAGATTATGCAAAGTCCAAAATGTGATATACTTCAAAGGGCAGGTAACAATTCTTATAGTGGTGATTATGTCATTTTTGGCACCCTTAAGTTTCTTTTGTAGGAATTTGTTAACTTCATATAAATTTTTAAATTTATTTGCAATAAAATAGATATTTCCCAACTTGTTTTATAAGGCCAACATAACTTTGATTACAAACTTAACAATGACATTAAAAGATAGGAAAACTGTGCCATTCTTTCTCAGAAGCATGAATGCAAAAATCCTGAACAAAATAGTGTATGAAACCCAGTGATACCTAAAATGTATAATAAATTGCAATCAAGTTGAAGTTATTCCAGAAATACGAAGTCGGTTTAACATGTAAATATCAGTCAATGTGACTTACAACATTGATCAAACACAGGTAGAAAAGAAGTATCATTATTTCAATTATGCAAAAAAACACATTTGATCAAATTTGAAATTCATTTAATATAAAACATCTCAAACTAAAAACAGAAGATAACTTCCTTAATCTGATATAGTGAGAGCAAACATCCTACTGAATGGTGAAACATGTTGGAAGCCGAGCTATCCCAGCCTGAGTGGCAGGGCCCGGGCTGTGGACAGACTGGTGACTGCAAGGCGGCCCACCAACACTGAAGCTTCTTGTACTCCCGCTTTTAGTAATTTGGCCTTAAAACTACCTGGGGTATTGTCTGTCGGGGAATGGCCCTCGGCAGGCCCCCTGGGAAAAGAAGCATTAGGAAAGAAAATAAGGTTCTGCAAGAAATTGTGTAGCCTTATGTTTAGCCCTTGCCATCCCCTATGGAGACTCCTCTACTTACAGGAAGGATAGCCTCATGTATTTGCCAGCAAAGAGGGCCTGTAAAGGAGAGACATAAGGATTTGAAAGCCTCACTCTGGCAACTAAGGAGTGTATCTCTGGGCACAGGTGACTTCAACCCATAGCCCCACCTGGCCCCCCGGAGGCATTCCAGATGATGACTGAACCTAGTCGGTTAAGGTACAGAATGGTTCATTGGTTCCTAGGTGCATTGTCTCTCTGAGAATGTAGGAGGCATGGGTTTCTAGGGCTTTTTCAGCCCCTTTCTGGCACCTCAGACCGAGGCAAACACATTGTTCTTCTGGCTTCAAGTGGTTAGGAGGTCATGTCCCTGTAACTGTTCCACTTGAGGTGTTTCATGCGAACAGCAAAGCAAATGCTTCATAGACTATAGATAATTATAGATAAACGCAGATGCATAATGGAATAATGTAAGAAATTAATCAATAATCAAAGGGTGTGTGGGAACATTACGGGAAAATCGCCATGTTATTTCTTAAAGGTTGATTACACATAGGAACGTTTTTAAAATTAGGTAATGTTAGAAAAACATAGATGACGTATGCTACAAGGAAATCACTAGCAAATATAATGCCACGTTTGCTACAATAAATCAGCCAGTTCAACACACTGCTGTTGTCTGTGTCCATTTTTATTTTAGTTTTAGGTTTTTATTTTAGTTTTTTATTTTTAGTTTTTTTAATTTTAGTTTTATTTTCACCAACGCTGTTCTTGCTTCGGGAACCCCTGGTTGCTGGAGCTCATCTCCAGCAAGTGGCCCCCAAACAGGACCCAAAGGTAATCAGATAGGAGCATTCGGGAGGGCTAGGACTCCACCTGGGGTGCTGCAGACCCCTGCAGACGTAGACAGGTAAGTGAAGGGTGGATAGTCAGAACAAAAATTTGAGAAGTTATGGGCCATATTAAGTCTAAAGAAAGAAGACTATTGAAGTATTACTGCATATGCTTGGAAAAAGAAAAATTAAAGTTACTAATAGCCAGTTGGCTAAATTTTTACATTTTATTCAGGAATGCTGTCCATGGTTTCCTGAAGAAGATACAGTAAACTTACAGACATGGAATAGAGTAGGAGATCAGCTTAGGGAGTATTACACTCTCCATGGACCAGAAAAGGTAACTGTAGATGCCTTTGCTCTTTGGAATTTAATTAAAGATGTTTTGAACCTCGGCAAGAGGTTGAAAAACTCCCCCAATGGGAGAATTTTTCTTTAGGGGAAGGTACTCCTTTGCTTTCTCCTGCTAAGTCTCAGGCAATGCTGGCTTCGGCCCTGCCTGATGACGATAAGCTTACACCTGAGGAGGAACAAGATTTGCAGGATGCTGCAGCCAAATATGATGAGGGAAGCCCTATAGGGGTTTGTGCAGCTCCACTAAATAATAAAGAGCCTCCTACACCTTTTCGGGCTCCCCCTAGTCCTTTACATTGTGATAAATTGTTTAGACGTTTGCCACCTCGTCCCCCTCTTCCAATGACCTTGGCACAACAGAAGGTCCATAGAACCTCAGGCTTTTTGGCTGCACTAAGACAGGCAGAACAGGCAGGGGATATTGAATTTGCTCAATGTTTTCCTGTCATGTATGGAGGCGAATTTGATGAGGAGATCTCTTGGGAACCTCTGCCATATAAAATACTCAAGGAATTAAAGGCTGCATGTCAGGACTATGGTCCTCTTGCTCCTTATACATTAACTCTTCTGGATACACTGTCTAACCGATGGATGGCACCTTATGATTGGGTGCAAGTGGCCAAGGCCTGTTTGTCTGGAGGTAATTACTTGTTATGGAGGGCAGAATATGAGGAATTGGCTAAGAGGCAGGTTTCTATGAAAAGGAAGTCCAAGGATGCCCCTATGACTTTAGACATGTTGCTAGGAAGAGGAGAGTATAATACTGCCTGGTGTCAGATGTATTTAGACAAGGATATTCTTGCATAAGTAAATTCCTGTGCAGTCAATGCTTGGAAGGCCTTGCCAGTCACCACTGAAAAAGCAACAGCATTAGGGAATGTTAAACAAAGGGCAGAGGAGCCTTCTGAGGATTTTGTCTCTCACCTAATGGTGGCAGTAAAAAGAGTTATAACAGATGAGGAAGCAGCCAACATTTTGGTAAAGCAGCTTGCATTTGAAAATTCCAATACTACTTGTCAGTCTTTGCTGGGGTCTATACGAAAAACTGGCTCTTTAACCAATTATGTCAAACAATGTGCAGATGTCAGTCCTGCTTTTATACAGGGAGTAGCTATTGCTTCAGCCCTGAAAGGAGAAACTTATTCTCAATTCATGCAAGGATTGTCTAATAAAAATGGTAAACAACCTTTAAAGGGTCTTAATGTAAATTGCTTTACATGTAAGCAACCAGGGCATTTTAGTCGGCAATGTCCCCAGAATAGATTTGTTTCTCAAGTGTCCGGACAAAATGTAAATACTCGCCTTCCTCAGGCACTTTGCCTTCGCTGCCAGAAGGGATTTCACTGGGCCAAATATTGTAGGTCCATGTTTCATAAGGATGGCACTCCTCTGAACCCTAACAAGAGTTAGATTTTAATCAAGGGAATTCTGGAAACGGGCAGAGGGGCCTGTCCCAGGCCCAGACAATAAGTGGGGCATTTTCCCTGAACCTGTTCATTCCTTTTGTCCCGTCTTAGAACTCTTCAAAGTCACTCCAGGGAGCACAGGATTGGACCTATGTTCCTCCACCTCAACAATATTAACACCAGATGTGGCTGTTACCCCTATACTCACCGGGGTAAAAGGACCTTTGCCCAAAGGCATAGTGGGAATCATTTTGGGTCAAAGCTCTATGGCCTTACAGGGCTGTCAATTATTCCAGGAGTGATTGATTCAGATTACACTGGAGAACTCCAGGTACTCGTTTCTCCTCCAACAAGAACAGTTCAAATAGAGAAAGGACAAAGAATAGCACAATTATTATTATTGCCTTACCATGAGACAGGAAAAGTAGCCTCTCAACAAGATAGAGGTCCAAAGTGATTTGGGTCTAGTGATTTGGTTTTTTGGATCCAAGAGGTCACAGCTTGGCGACCTCTTAAGGAATTATTAATTCAAGGGGAAAAAATTACAGGTTTGCTCGATACAGGCGCAGATGTGTCTTGTATTGCAGGAAAGGATTGGCCTTCTGAGTGGCCCACTAAAGCTGCTCCTATAGGACTTATAGGTATAGGAAGAGCTCCTTCTATTGCTAAAAGCACACAAATTTTGCCATGGGCTAACGAGGAGGGTCAATCTGGAGTTTTTTGTCCTTGTGGAATTCCCACTATCCCTATAACGCTATGGGGACGGGACATATTATCCCACATGGGGATGCTGCTATATAGTCCAGATGACAAGGTGCCTGCACAGATGCTACAGATGCATTTTGATCCAGATAAAGGACTGGGAAAACACAATCAGGACATTAAAGAACCTATACAGACAATATCTAATGTTAAAAGACAGGGACTTGGATATCAAAATTTTTAATGGAGGCCATTGCTGAAAGAGCTGCTGATCCCATTAATTGGATAAATGACAATCCAGTTTGGGTGGAACAATGGTCTCTACCCTTAGAAAAGTTACAGGCAGCAAAAGAGTTAATACAGCAACAGTTAGAAGCAGGGCATATAGAACCCTCCAATAGTCCATGGAACACACCTATTTTTGTCATTAAAAAAAAAATCAGGAAAATGGAGATTATTACAAGACTTAAGGGCAGTAAATGCTACTATGGAGGATATGGGTTCTCTTCAACCAGGCAACCCTTCTCCTGTGGCAGTACCCTCCACTCATAACATAATTGTTATTGATCTGCAGGATTGTTTTCTTCACCATTCCTTTAAGTCCTTAAGTCCTTTAAGTCCACCATTCCTTTAAGAAGGCACTTTGCTTTCAGTCTGCCATCAGATAATCTTAAGCAGCCTTATCAAAGATATCAATGGAGGGTGTTGCCACAGGGTATGAAAACAGTCCTACCTTATGTCAAAAATATGTTGATCAAGCTTTAACAGAAATAAGAGGCCTTTATCCTGACCTTTATTTGGTCCTTTATATGGATGACATATTAATCGCTCATCTGGACCGGACACTTTTACAAGAAGTGTTAATCAAAACCACCTCCACCCTGTCGTCTCATGGGTTAAAGGTGGCACCAGAAAAAATCCATACATACTTGGGACGGATATTAAACACACATACAGTTTCACCTCAATCTTTGCAACTTAGAAAGGACAATTTACAAACTTTAAATGATTTCCAAAAACAATTAGGAGATATTAATTGGATTAGGCCATTTTTTAAGATTCCCACTGCCGATTTAAAACCATTATTTGATTTATTACAGGGAGACTCTAATCCTTTATCTAAAAGAACTTTAACTCCTGAGGCCTCCGAAGCCTTGAATATGGTAGAATAAGCCATTAATAAGTAGATTTTAAGGTGAATCAACTATAATTTACCTTGGTCTCTAATAATTCTGGCCACAATATATACTCCAACAGGCTGCCTATGGCAGGAGGGGTCACTTGAATGGTTACATATGCCAGCTACTGGAAAGAAAATATTAACAGCATACATTGATTTGACTGCCAGCTTAATAACTAAGGACAGAAGAAGAAGCATGGAGATCCAAAAACCAATTACAAGATTTAATAGAATCCAGTGAAAATTGGCAAATAGCTCTGAGTGATTTTAGAGGCGAAATACTGTTTCATTTGCCAAAAAATCCTATATTACAATTCCTTCGTGAACATCCTGTTATATTTCCAGAGAAATGTAAATCATCTCCTATTCCTAATGCATCTCTGGTATTTACTGATGGTTCATCCAATGGAAAAGCTGTGGCTATTATTGACTATCACCCGCATATACAAGAGACTCAGGAAACTTCAGCTCAAAAGGCAGAAATAATGGCAATCCTGTTTGTTTTTTCCACACTAACTGAACAAAGTTTTAATCTTTACACAGATTCTCAATATGTGGTTAAGCTCTTTCCCCATATAGAAACTGCTACAATAGCTATTAATAAAACTACTATTCCTAGATACTTACTGGAATTACAAAATTTTATTCATGAAAGAAGAGATCCTTTTTACATAGGTCACATCAGGGCTCACAGTAATTTGACAGGGCCCTTACATGAGGGAAATGCATTGGCTGATAAATACGTGAAGTTTGTTCTGGGAACAGCAATAGAGGATGCTCAGAGAGCTCATAAAATTCATCATCAAAATGCTGCTGCCTTATGATATCAATTTCAGATTACCAGAGAAGCTGCTAGTCAGATAGTAAGAGATTGTCCTACTTGTCCTATGCATGTCAGTGCACAATCTATGGGAGTTAATCCCTGAGGCCTACGAACTAATGATTCATGGCAGATGGATGTAACTCACATTTCCAGCTTTGGGAAACTTTCCTATGTACATGTTACTACAGATACTTATTCCCATGTAACTCTAGCCTCAGCCAGAATTGGAGAAGCCCACAAAGATGTCATTCAGCACCTGTTCTATTGTTTTTCTTATTTAGGTATGCCACTTCATTTAAAAACTGATAATGCACCTACCTATACTTCAAAAGCTTTTAAGCAATTCTCCAACACCTTCAGCATTAAACATACTACAGGAATTCCTTATAATCCTCAGGGACAAGCTATTGTAGAAAGAGCCCATCAGACTTTAAAACATCAAACTACCAAACTGCAAGAAGGAGAGCTTAAGTATAGCTCCCCTCATCATATTTTGAGCCATGCCATGTTTGTTATTAATAATTTTAATGTGGATACTGCGGGCATTTCTGCCACGCAGCGTCACTGGAACCCTGATCTTGATGCTCCTAAACCATTGGTAAAATGGAAGGATCTTCTTACAGGAACATGGAAAGGGCCTGATGTTTTACTAACTTGTGGGAGAGGATATGCTTGTGTTTTCCCACAGGATTCATATTCTCCTTTGTGGATTCTGGACAGACTCATTAGACATGTTCAACCCGCCACCACCTCCTCCATCTTTCCACACATCGACTCAACACAAGAGACGTCTATCGGAGGAGAGCCGAGGAGGACCACTGACATATCGCATGAGAGAACTTCACCTTCAAGATGACTGGCAACCGCTGAGACCAACCCCGATGCCACGGCACAGACTGACCCAAGCGACTCAAGACAGTAGTCCACCAGCATGGGGCCAAATAAAGAAACTGACGAATGAAGCTGAGAGACTGGTTCTCAACCAAGGACTTCAACCTTCTCCTTTTACTCTTTTTGTTGCTATACTTGCCATTTTAGCTTGTCAGGCAAAATGTGACAAACCGGGTACTTCTTATTGGGCTTATTTACCTAACCCTCCTTCCTTTCAACGGGTAACTTGGGAGAATGAGGTTATTCCACTTTATACTAACATTCCTTCTTTGATGGGAGGAGCTCAGTCTCCTATTCAATTGGGACAGGCTGTTAATACTAAAAACTTCTCCTTTTATGGAGTTTCAAGTTCTGTTCCTATCTGCTTTGTTATCCCCAATACTATAAAGGATGAGTCTCCCTCCATTAATGGCTGTGCTCCAACATCTTATAAGGGGGTGTTGACAGATTCTCCTAATTATGCAGTTGCAGACAAAAGACTCCTATGGTCTCTAATTTTGCTTTTACCTGGAGACTCTTCTCCTAAAATGTTTACTCCTAAAGATTATCTGAAAGCCCTCCCTGTTTGTGCAGCATCTCCTCCAGAGAAGGATGACACTAATGAGGAATGGGCCTTTGTTAACCCTAAAATAGGCTTCCCAAAATGGAGATATTGTGCTTATAAAAAAGAGATTCATATTGTTATTCCTGGGACATATTTAACTGTAATTGATAGAAGTTGTGCAGATTCTTCTGTAGACTATAGGCTTTTCTTGGAATCAACTAATGTTAGATACTCTTGGAAAAATGAATATATCCCTTGCTGCATGCCAATTAATAGATGGCATATTAATGGATGGGTACCAAGCATCTTGACTATTTCTACAAAAAAAGGCAGGATATTTTCAATCTGAAATATGGCGTGTGATTGCTGCCACAAAACTGGTTAACACTGCGCAGGCCGGAAAATCAGAGCAGATATCAGGTACAGGCTTGCTTACGGTCTCCATATGCATTTTTAATTTCCGGAGATTATAATTCCTTAAATATCTCTGAGTATGCTGACAAATATCATGTATCTTGTATCCGCTGTAATCTTACAAATTGTGTTTCCCCTTTAACAAATGTAAAAACACTGATGATTGTTCAGCGACCCCCATATTTAATGGTTCCTGTCACTCTAAATACTACATGGTTTGATAGTTATGGTTTGCAAGCTTTGCAGGATGTAAATGCACTTCTTGTTCGTGGTCGTCGCTTTATAGCTCCTCTTATTCTTGGAATTACAGCATTTATAGCTTTAGCAACTTCCCTTTCGCTTTCTGCTATAGCCTTATCTCAAGAAATTCACACAGCAACTTTTACTGATCAATTATCAAAAAATGTACCCATGGCTTTACCTACACAAGAAATTATAGATAGTAAACTAGACTCTAAGGTTAATGCTTTAGAAGAAGCTGTTCCCATGATTGGTCAGGAACAGACCTCTTTTAAGGTTCGCCTTGCCTTGAGATGTCAATTGATTTTCATTGGATTTGTGTAATGCCCCTAAAAGTTAATGAATCTCTGTATTCTTGGGAGAGAGTTAAAAATCATATCCTAGGTATCTGGAATCACTCAGATTTAAATTTTGATTTAAATTCTTTACATAAAGATATTCGTGATATTAGTCAAGCTGAGGCTGAGTTTTCTGCCTCACAAATATCAAACACATTTTTTCAAAATTTATCCTTTTATGTCTCTCATAAAAGCTTTTTTACCACTATCATTAAAGTGGCTTTGATTGGAGGATTGATAATTCTTCTTCTTCTGCTTCCAGTCATCGTCAGACTGTTGAGGGGTAGTATCCAGGGGCTGGCAATGGAACTTCATGCCATTAAATTAAAAAATAAAAAGGGGGAGATGCTGGAAGTTGAGCTATCCCAGCCTGAGTGGCAAAGCCCGGGCTGTGGACGGATTGGTGACTGCAAGGCGGCCCACCAACACTGAAGCTTCTTGCACTCCCGCTTTTAGGTAATTCGGCCTTAAAACAACCTGGGGTATTGTCTGTTGGGGAATTGCCCTTGACAGGCCCCCTGGGAAAAGAACCATTAGGAAAGAAAATAAGGTTCCGCAAGAAATTGTGTAGCCTTATGTTTAGCCCTTGCAATCCCCTATGGAGACTCCTCTACTTGCAGGAAGGATAGCCTCATGCATTTGCTAGCAAAGAGGGCCTGTAAAGGAGAGACATAAGGATTTGAAAGCCTCACTCTGGCAACTAAGGAGTGTATCTCTGGGCACAGGTGATTTCAACCCATAGCCCCACCTGGCCCCCCGGAGGCATTCCAGATGATGACTGAACCTAGTCGGTTAAGGTACAGAATGGTTCATTGGTTCCTAGGTGCATTGTCTCTCTGAGAATGTAGGAGGCATGGGTTTCTAAGGCCTTTTCAGCCCCTTTCTGGCACCTCGGACTGAGGCAAACACATTGTTCTTCTGGCTTCAAGTGGTTAGGAGGTCATGTCCCTGTAACTGTTCCACTTGAGGTGTTTCATGCGAACAGCAAAGCAAATGCTTCATAGACTATAGATAATTATAGATAAACGCAGATGCATAATGGAATAATGTAAGAAATTAATCAATAATCAAAGGGTATGTGGGAACATTACGGGAAAATCGCGATGTTATTTCTTAAAGGTTGATTACACAAAGGAACGTTTTTAAAATTAGGTAATGTTAGAAAAACATAGATGTCGTATGCTATAAGGAAATCACTAGCAAATATAATGCCACATTTGCTACAATAAATCAGCCAGGATGGAATGGCAACCTCCAAGCTCCTTACATGCAGAATTGCAATATCCGGTATACAGAGAGAACTCACACATATCCATAGGAAAAAAAAAAAAGATAAATAACCCAATAGAAACAGTAAGCTAGATATATGAATAGAATTCTCAGAAGAGGAAGCCCAGAATGAGAATGAGAATCATTCTCACTGGCAATTAGGGAAATTTAAATGTAAACCATAATGAATACAATTCATTTACATCAGAATGATGGCAATACTAGTTATATTAAAATGGATACCTTGTGAAAAATCATTTGACAGAAACTTCTGCCTCGTTATAGCCGATGTCAAACTGTGGAAGAAGAAGCCAGTATAATGGATCGGTCAAACACAGATTTAGGATTATCCCTCTTTACCACAAACCTGTTTCTTGGCTGTACCTTCTAGGTGACCAATCTAAGACTAGGCTGTTATTTTTTTCTAAATAGTCAAGTCAAGGAAGTTTGTGATTCTCTGGATGACTCCTCTCTTGAAACCATAGAAAAATGGTAGTCATTAGTACTAGTCAGACAAGTTTCATCATATTTGTTCTGTACATTTCACACAGCCCATAAAAACAAACCAATCAACACTGAATGTAGCACATAAGCCTGTGAAACATTGATCACCTTAAAAGCTACTCTAAGAGGTCATTTTAATTATCACTATCATCGTTGTCACCATCATCATCACCACCACCATTGTCCCTGACACCACCACAACAATCAGAATATTATGTACAGGTAAATGGGATTTTATCTGGGAGGTAAGTTACAAACCCTAGCAAGTTGCTAGAGTATCTTCTAGCTTTTTAAAAACTGGTTGCTTTCTATAAGTTGGATTTTTATTTCTAGACACTGCTAAAAAACATGCTACTGTTTTTGAGGTTTAAAGGCTCTGCAAAGTCTCTGGGAAAGTTTTACAAAGTTGGAATAAAAGAATCCAGTTTTAGCAAAATTTTGCTTACTTTTTTTATAAGAACCCTACCATTTTTGTTCTTTAGTAATGTAATTGAAATCGTATCTTCTAATATGAAAATGTTTTCTGGGAAATAATTTAAAAATATAAATTCCATCATGGATTTTTGGAATAATGTACTTTGTAACTTAGGTCCTGAATTGGCAGCAGGCAGACTACAGAGGGGCTCAGAACTTCATAGATTTTGAAATGAATTCCCTTCTGTAGGCTCTCTGATTTTCTAGAATTTAGGGGAAAGTTAGAGGTGGAGATCATTCAACTCATTTGATCATTAATTTCCCTGTTCCTTATTCACAACTCTTTCCCTAATGATTTAAAGTCCTCTGGGGGGGGGGGAGGTTTATCTTTATAAAATTTGGGGAATTTCGCACTGGAATCTTGCTTTTTAACACGCTGTTCACTGTATAACAGAATTCAGGTGCATCTAATTCAAATGGTTTGTAAATGAAGTTCTAATAAATGAAAACTATAGTTATGTTTATGCTTTGTGGTTTAACAGCTAATGCAATATCAGAATGTAGTTAGAATATAATCTAGGAAATGATTCCTAGTATGGACTGTGGGGATAAATTATAGTGAGACTGATGTTTTAAAATTGTGAATCGTGTAGTTACCATTATTTTTATCGACATTATTATTGTAATTGATTAAGGTGAACAGTTGATTATACCAGGATAATGATGAGCCCTAACTTGAATTAGATTCAATACAAAAATGAGGCAGTTATAGTTTAATTATGTACATACAGTTGGTTAAATTCATTGTAGATTAATTTTTAACCAATTCTCTTTGTTCAATGAGTTCATCCTGGAAGGCAGGTTTCTGTCTTTAAAAATGGCCAAGGGACATGTAGGTGGCTCAGGAGATTAAGAATCCAACTCTTGATTTCGGCTCAGGTCATGGTCTCAAGGCTTGTGAATTCCAGCCCTGCTTTGGGCTTTGTGCTGACAGTGTGGAAACTGCTTGGGATTCTCTCTTGCTATCACTCTGCTCCTCCCCACCACCCCCACCTGTTTCTCTCTCTCTCTCTTGCCCGCTCTCTAAAAATAAATAAAGTTTTTTTAAAAAATGGCCAAGATTAATTTGGTAAATGAGAAAGTAAGTTGTTTCATGAATGGAACTTTTAAAATATTTAGAACTTCATTTTAATAATTTCAGCTATTATTCAAAAATAATGACCAATTCCTCGAGCCCAAGTATCACATTTTCTGGAGGAAAGGTTGAATACATCACACACCACTGTGATCTTTTAGATATAAAAGTATCTCCTTAATTGTTTATGATAGGAAGACATCCACAATGAGGGGGAGAAAAGCATCAGTGTTCTAGTCAACAGTATGTATTCTCTACCACTTCCCAGAGCTTCTAAAAGAAGCTTTCAAAGAAAAATATTTTATAAGCTGTAGCATAGTGATTCTTTGTATAGAAACCATTTCAGCCACTTTAGAGTCACCACTCAGGCTACATAAATGTTTAAGTCCCTCATACTAATTTGCATGTCTCAGAAAGACTAAACTACCAGACTAACCTCCACCTGGCTAATCCAAAACATATTTGAGACCTCAGTATCACGGTAAACTTTTCTGGTTATTAAAAGAGACATATTATCAGATATTCATAAGGTTGTAAATATTATTATCAATTACCTTAATTGCATACTCCTTTTAAGGTGTGATTTATCTAGTGTAAGAAACATAATACCTGAATAGCCTTTTTGCTCTGAGGATGAGATTAAGCAGCAGGATTCCAGAATGAAGGCATGCATGCAATGCATCTGAAATAGGGAGTTCCTTTGAAGAGCTTTGACAAATAATCCCAGTTTTGGGAAGCACTCATTAACAAATCATCAAAGGGGTATCAAGAAGAGGCAGGATTAAGAGTAGAGAACAGGGCAGAGAGGAAATAAGACTGGGTGGAGTTGCACAGTTGTGTCATAAGGTAATTTTTTTTTAAGGAACTTCTCTACCGAAAAATAAATTGGTCTTAGAGGAATCAAAACAGAAAGATTCTCATATTCATAAGGAATATCTGCCAATCTGCCACATATATCCCCTGATTACAAACTCCTCTGTTTTGCAAGTTTTGTTTAGGATGATGAACACAAAAGATTGAGGAAAGAGCTGGGGCTATTTTGAAATTTGAAATCAGATTATTATGTGTATGTGTTACAGTACTTCCTCCAAATCAGCAATTTCATGACATCATGTCTTTCAAAGTATATGAAATAACTAGTGTCAAACTTTATATAGATTAGACTAAGGGTAGCCATAAGACCTAATTGTAACCTTGATCACTCTATTAGGGTGATGCCAAGTCACCATATTTTCTGATTATTCTTCATCTAATTGATTGGTTTTAGTGATGAAATTTGCCTGTCTCTTAATTTATATGATGCAAAGAATCCATGTTTATTATAGAAAGATTAGAAAATATAGTTAGGAAAAAAGCAAACAAAAAAAGAAAATAATCTACCCATAATCTCATAACATGGGACAACTCTAGTTGACCTCATGATTTTCCTTTCACATTTAATTAAAACTTATAAATGGTTATATTATATATTTATTTTTAAGTCTATATATATTAATGTACATGATGTGACTATAGTTTACAAGAATACAATCAGACCACACTTAATGTTTTGTAACTTGTTTAGATCAATAAAAAGAGCAAATTAATTTCTCTTTTTGAGGACAAAAACCATGTGTATCTTGCTCACTGCTATATCCCTAGAAGCTAACATAGCTAACAAATCGAATATGATTTGTTAAAGGAATGGACATTAGAGTCTATCTTCTCTGAGATGTTTAAGGTTTCTATGTTTCATACTAACATAAGAGCCTAATTATAAATTGTGTTGTATGAGGTGAGGAGAGCCAGGCAAATTTAGACTGTCTAGCCCATATGGTTTGAGCTATTTTCTTCTTTTCATAGGCATAGAATATTCTCCTAGAGAAGATCTTGGCCAGTATGGATGGTGACCCTTATCTTTCTTGGAGTGACAGCAGTCTTGGGAGTAACTATTGGTTTCCTTGTTCATTTTCTGGCAGTGCGTCAGTATTGACTATTTTCCATTTTCACCCTTACTACTAAATCTCCTTTTACTTTTAGAAATTGATAAGAAATAATATAAATATTAAATTTCTTAATGGAAGTTTT
This sequence comes from Panthera onca, assembly GCF_046562875.1. Lineage (NCBI taxonomy): Eukaryota > Metazoa > Chordata > Mammalia > Carnivora > Felidae > Panthera > Panthera onca. Next base: position 55,666,779 of record NC_138342.1, on the reverse strand, counting down.
CTCATCTATTAACTATGTTCCAACATAATCATTCTCTATTATTTAATACCAGTTAAAAATTTTTTTGAATCAAATGCCTCCTTGAGCCACTCTGACATATTACCAACTATGAGAGTATGGCAAGACTGAAAAGCTCAATATTTTGATGCCAAGATGCATTGTCAATAAAGGAACATATGTATTAGGTCAGTAGTTGAGCTGTTATGTCTTTTAGTAAATATACCTAAAATTTTGGAAATCCTTATTCTTCTTGGCTCAATTCTGGTTGTTAAGATACAATTGCAAAATAAGAATGGATAATCCACAAATGGCTCATCTAATAGTAGATAGTAGAAGTGGCTGAATGGCTGAATGTTTATGTAAATTTGATCTTATTTAAAAAAAAATTAATACTACACTCAGAAAGTTTGGCTTTCCAACTTATTTTTACCTTTCAGAAAAATAAACCCTTAAGTCTGTGTAGCTATTTAATGTTTTCAAATAAATTTGATATCCATTATTCTGCTTGATCCTCATACTAATCCTTTGAGTGAAGGAGGGTAGGTTTTACTATCTCTTTTTTCACATGCAAAAAACCAAGATTAAGAAAAGTCAAACTAACAAGTCATAGATGAGCATAAACCGAAACCTTAATATTTAAGTGTATTATTTTACTTTATCAAAAGTTTTTCTTTTTTATTCCTCTGAAATACATTACCCTGTATAGTATAGGATATGTATCCAGTGTAGGATACATTTTGCCTAATACAGTGAAAATTCTAGTTTTTCCTTCATTCTGGCCTCTCCTTTGTTTTCTCTAACCATCTTGATCTCCAATTTCAAAACTTGTCCTTCAGAAGGGTCATGTATGCTTACAGTCTCTTGCGTGCCATTTCTGTCCTTGAACTCTCTGTAGTCTGGGTTCTTCTGCCCTCTGCTTGATTCTCCTCATTAAAGAATAACATCCATTATATAATTTCCTTAAGGAAAGTGCTCTGAGTTTACCAAATCAAGCCCAGTGAAGAAGCCCAGTAGCTTAATTAGTTATCTTTCCAAAATATAATTTGCATTTTAATAAGTCCCTTCTTCTGGAGAAACAATGCATTCATGAACAGGAGACAAAAGGAGAACTGTAGGCATCCTGGCTTAAGCAAGATATGTGTGGGATGAGAATTTGCCCTTGACTTTCTCTGTATGGTGAACCACCTAATATTTCAAATATAAGGCTAGATGGACTTTTATTACCTGAAGTTAATTGAACTGGGCTCCTTGTGAAGTAAAAATGGGTACCCAAACTCTGTTGTAAAGGTCACCTAGAGTCAGCTTAAAAGACGGGTTTGCTCTCAGATTCTGGCTTAGGAACCAATACAGTCTTTGTTAATACTAAGAACAACTTGAGTTGGATGAGACCTAATCTCTCATTCAAGTGGTATGAAATTCGCTTGTCTGTTGAATATATTGTTTCTCAAGACATTGTTTTGAGTTTCTACTTCTTGAGTTACCTCAGAAATTAATATTCCACAAGGATCATTATTCTAGAAATGACTCTGGTTCAGCCCTTTCTTAACTATTTTATTTAACTACTATTTAAACTATTTCCAAAAGCTTACCCAGACATTTATAAACAATTAAAAAGTCCTTCAGATTGTTTATCTAGCAGTGCTAAGCCCTGGCTTTGTCTCAGAATCACATGTAGAGCTCTTCTAAAGAAGTACCCATTCCTTGGGCCCTTCCCTTATGTTTTATGATTCAGTGGAACTGAGGCAGGACCTGTCCATGTGTGCCTTTAGGAGCTCTGTAGTTATTCTGATAGTGTTATTCTGATAGACAGTGTTGCAATCTATGCATATAAGGCAATGTTTTATAAAGGTAATAACATTTATTTCTATCTTAAAATAAAAGATTTTATTATAAACTTTGGGATGGGCTCAGATTTAATGTAAATACTGACTATTGCTATGCCTGTAAAACTGACTATGATTTTATAGGCCACAGTGTAAGGTACAGGGTAGATTCCCATTCAAGTTGTCTAAATAATTGTATTATTCAGCTCAGGCTGCCATAACAGAATACCAGAGACTGAGTGGCTTAAACAACAGATATTCATTTTCTTGCAGTTTGGAGGCCAAGATCAGAGTGCCAGCATGGTCAATGTTGCCTCACATGCCTTTTTTTCTGTGGCATATGGAGTTGGTGGGTAGTCTGTGGAGAAAGAGAGAAGGGTCTCTGGTGTCTCTTCTTATAAGGCTACTAGAATCTGACTTAACCCTATGACCTGATTCATGATCTGATTTAACCTTAATAACCTTGTTAAAGGCCATATCTCTAAATATAGGTGCATTGGGGGTTAGGGCTTCAACATATAAATTTTAAGGGGACAATTCAGTTCATAAGGATAATCAAGGGTGGGACGCCTGTGTGGCTCAGTTGGTTGAGTGTCAAACACTTGATTTTGGCTCAGGTCATGATCCCAGGGTCACACTGGGCTCTGTGCTGCACATAGAGCCTGTTTAAGATTCTCTCTCTCTCTTTCTCTCCCCCCCACCCCGCCTTCTCTTCTACTCGCTCTCTCTCTTTCTAAAATCAAATCAAATCAAGTCAAATCAAATCAAATCAAATCAAATCATAAAATAAAAATAAAAACCAAGGGAAAATAAACTTAAAAATTACACCTCAATGGGGCGCCTGGGTGGCTCAGTCGGTTAAGCGTCCGTCAGACCTGAGCTGACTCAGGTCATGATCTTGCTGTCCATGGGTTGGGGCACCCCATCGGGCTCTGTGCTGACAACTCAGAGCCTGGAGCCTGTTTTGGATTTTGTGTCTCCCTCTCTCTCTGCCCCTCCCCCGTTCACACTCTGTCTCTCTGCCTCTGAAAAATGAATAAACCTTAAAAAATTTTTTTAAAAATTGCACCTCAAATCAATCTGATTTTCAGTAATATAACTAGACTCAAGTATCTAAACATCATGGTTTCTTTGAATATGGGCATGATATATGTGACTTTTGACAAATTAATCTGCCTACCTGTAAATACCCAAGTTCAGCATACTGGATATAACACAAAATTAGCAGATTCTAGTTGGTCAGTCTTCTATTTGATGAAAGACTTCACAGATTAAAATCATGAAGTGGTATGAAAGAGGATCTTGGAGTTTATTTATTGCAATTTAGTGTTTGTGATTAGTGAAAAAAAATCCCAGAAAGCTGAAGTGATATACCAATACAGCACAGCCCATTGGTGGCAGAACTTAAACTAGTTTCTCTAACTTCATATGCATTATTTTTTTCAGAATGGCCTTAGATAACTTCTTAGCTAGAACCTAGCATTTGCTTTTCATATATACCAGTTGCTCTAAGGAAAAATATAGGAAACCATTGGAATATAGGAAACTAATTTTTATTTTGGATTGAAATGATATTTCTGATTCCCAGGATAATGCTTTATTTCATCTCAGAGATCATATATATTTCAAAGCCTATTATTATTATTAGCACTTCTTAGAGACTCTGTAGTACTTTTTAAGGTGAATCAAAAGTACAATTGCTCTCAAAATATATGAATGGATGATTGCTTAACCAAAACAGAGTACCATTTCATATGAGTTTCTATTTTTAAAAGTACATGCATAATGTAGAAGAACTACCTCTAGGCTTGTCCTATTTTAACATTACAGTGGCCCTAGTATATTAGGTGAGACATTTTACATTTGGGGACAGGAAGGAATGGGGAATGTGAGACCTTGTGATGCTCCACCATATATGCTAGAGGGAAGTAGGATGGCAGCAGGAATTCAAGGAATGACTTAAAGGAGTGGAAAGCACGCAGATAGGAAATGGGGCAGAAGAAAAGTTATAAAAGGGTATAGATCATCCAGAAAGAAAAGGGAAATGTTTGTAATGTTTCCTGTGTCAGAAGTGTTTAGAAAGTTTAACTGGGTAATCACTAGATCAAGAATTTAGATGACACATAAAAAGTAGGTTTCATTTCTAGTGCACACTAAAGTGGATTGTTAGTGGCTGCCTGGATTGCCATTCTGCTGTGGATGCTGAGGGTATACCTGGCTTGGCAGGGCAGTGGTGTCTTTATCATATGGCATTATCATATGAAGGAAGGAGGGGGACCACTTCATGAATACTAGGTAGTTGCTATTTCTAGAATGGGTGGATATTCACTCCCCTTCATTTCCCTCCTCTTCCTTTCTCCCTCCCTCTGATAATTTAAAAATCTGGGTCAAATGTTAATTTTGAGACAAAAGTATGGAGGGATTTGAGTCTACCTGTTATTTTTAAATTCTTGGAGTATTTCTTTGTTTCACAGGAAATATTTTCTATTACCAAGGTGATTTTCATATTTCTGGAGTTACACACAATGATAGTTGTGAAAATGGAGCTTCACAAGCCAACACAGATCTGGACAAAAATAAAGAGACTAAGGTAAATCAGAGATTCCTTTTAATAATTTCATAATAAATTTGATTGAAACAGACATGATGGCTATTTTGTTTTTTTCTCTTGACAGATGTCTGATGTTTTTCAAAATTCTAGTATATATAAAGAATATATCAACTCTCAGGTCATCAAACTTCTGTAAGTACAAATTCAGTCAGGATCTTATGGAAAGGGAGGTAGATGATATGTCACATCAACTGTGGTTTTAAATAACAACAATAAAAGGAAAGAAGAAGAAAGAAAGAAAGAAAGAAAGAAAGAAAGAAAGAGAAAGAAAGGAAGGAAGAAATCTCCATAAATTAAAATATAATTGCAGTTAACAAATTTCTGTTCAGAGTAAGAACTGTTGTGTACAAATCTGTAACCTCCATACTTGAAGGGGAATTATAAGGTTGTTGATAGCAGCCAGTCCTAACTGACTACTATGATGAAAGATCATTGTAACCCTGTGGAAAACAGAGTCCAATCTTATTGTTTTGGTATTCATATACTAGCCTCCTCTTCTCCCATCCATTCCCATCTGGCTATATCTTTACTATAATAACTTTCTTTTGGTCTCTTTAATAATTACTATCACTATAATGACTGTGGAGCAAAGTGAATAATTTAAGATAATACTTGTCTGAATATGTCTTTGAAGTGGTTTGAGTATGGGGGTAGACAGGAAGGATGCAAGGAGGAAGTATCATGGAACACTGGGGATGAGTGATAAAGAGGGACAGTACTTGTATTTTGGTAATTGCCAATATCCATTCGTGGGGAATTCTGAAGTACCAAAATAAAACAAAAAATTCAGCTTGCCAAAAAACCAACCAACTAACCTACTTACCTATAGAAAAACAAAAACTTTCAAAGACTCTTCTATTGATCATAATTATTTGAAAATAGAGTTGTGGATATTTTTTTAAAAATGTGATTTGTTTTGAAAGTCTCCAAAAATGAATTAATCTCCTTTCATAATTAATAAAAAGGATGTAATGAATATATAGATAATAAAGATTCTCTCTATGTTTTAGAGTTATCTTTCTGAGCTTTCTCATTGTGCAGTTCTGCTGGGGTAGAGATGTATGAGAAACTATAGGGAGAAGCTTAGTACTGACTCCTGAATATATGCTAGGAGTTATCTTTTGAATGTTTCCTGGTACTGCATTTTTGTTTCCATTTATCTCTTTATCTAAAGTAATTAGAAAATATCTGTACAAAAACATGGTTTTTACTGTTTTAATAAAATCTTACACCAATCATTTGCTGGCCAGTACTCAGTTTCTCATGTATGTTTGAATTATTCTGATTTCTAGTTTGTAGTTCATATCTTATTCCATGAATAATACCTTTGAACCAGTTAGAAGATTTTTAGGGACACTTGCACTTTATATATACTGAGATAATATCTGTGTATTCTTCTTTAATATATATGTAAAGGAAATACGATGATTAAATGTGGGAAATTCAATGTGTTAACAAGACATCTTGAAATATCAAGAAACAACACACTAGAACATTTCTGTTGTTTCTTGTCCTGATCCCAAAGGTTCAAGGGTACAGTTACAACTGACATTCAAGTTTCCTCCAGCAAAAAGGCACAGCATGAAGACTGAAATTGAAGCTATCTTACATCAGATATTGAAAAACAACATGGCATCCTGGAATGCAGTCCATACTTCCTTTAGACTCATAGGTATTTCACTTATTTCCATTATTTTCTATTACTTAGGTTTTTGGACTGTTTGAAAAAATATTAGAAAAAAATTAATAAGGAGTTTCAGGTATTTGCTTTGGGGAAAAATATACTTCTCACATTTTGGCAATCCTATGAACGAGTTGGAAATGACAGTGGCATAAAATCTTTGAAGAGTGATAGAAAGGAGGACTAAAGTATGGGCATGCATGTGATCTTGGAAGGTTTCACGTTTATGTTTGAAAAATGGGATGAAGGACTCTAAGCAAAGCATTATTCCTCCCTTCCCTCTACTCTTGTCAGGATCTCATTACAGGAAACAGATTTGGGGCTTAGTTGATCATTCATTGTGGAGACTGCTAGAATAAGAAGGAAGTTGGGGATAGGGAGTTTTCACTGCTCTTGTGGAAGAATGGGAATGATACTATCAAAGAAAAACCAATTGTCTGGAATAATTTCCTAGAAAACAAGGAAAGAAAATGATAGGATTTTGCCCCAGTTCAGAAAATGAAGTCTGTAAATATCTTGAGTGTCTGAAAAGGTCTTGAAACTCTCATTTGGATTGTTAAAAGGCCTGTTAGGTGATAAGTGTGTGGTTCCAGAACCCAGTTTTGTGGTTCTTCCAGACCAACAGTTGATCCTAGTGTCCTTTAAGGCTATCAAGGCTGACAACTGCCAGTTACAGCTCCTTTACCTCAGAATACCTGTTATCACTGGACCACTTATGAGAACAGAGTTTGAGGCAGAGCTTCTCAAAAGAACAATACAATTCCTCTGTGGGTAGCTATTGGGAAAGAAGGTTGCCTCTCTGTGTCCTAGGGATTTAAAGTGAACACTTGCTAGTGGGTCCTATTGTAGTTCCCCACCTTCTCTCTGTCTCTCAAGTCTCTTCCCAATAGAAAAGATACTTGAATTTAAGTTAAATTCTCAAAATTTCATAATTCAGTCATGGTAATGAGATGACTCTAAAGAAAAGGATAAGCCCAATGAAATATGATTTTAATTGGAAAATTTTTCTTTATAGATAACTTGGAGTAATTCATATGAGAATTATCATAAGGAAATAAATCCAAAGATAATTAATTCCCAGTGCCTTTTTTAGTGAGAATGTCAGCTTGTTATCTCACTAAATATTTTACTGCAACTATCGTAAAATTGAGAACTTTGTTTTTTTTTTTATTTACCTTTCCCCTTTCCTTTACTAGCTAGTAGAGATGTGGAGAGATGGTCAAAATATAACAGGTAGGAGGTAGGGGGGCTGATAGCTAATATGTGAATTAGTCTGAATAGTTAAATGTTGGGTGTAATTGGGCTAGAAAAGTTAGCACGTATGTCCTTGGATTGAAGATAATTTCTTGGTGATATTTTATTAATTTTATGTTTTGTTTTGATTTCAGAACTCAGCAAGGCTAATGTTGAAATGCTTACCAACAACTGTAAGTTCAGAAATTATGACAAACTTAACTCATTCACAAATATTTCCCTATCACTTTCTTAAAAAGTATCTTGAAATATGTAATATGGAAATCTATAGTAGTCTTTCGAAATTATTGGCTATATCAGATATATATCTGGAATTGCTTTTTGAAAAACACTGGCCAGTGAATTTTAACTTTTGTAAGAGTTGTCCAAAAGGATGAAATAAGAGCTGTTTCCAAAGAATGGAATCATTAGTGAAGAATATCATATCTGAGTAAGTTAAAATAAAAAAGATTGAAGGGAAAAAGGACAACGAAGGATAATAAGAAAATATAAAAGTAGGCTATCCCAAATACATTTATTATAGAGTAAAAATAGTTTTGTATCTTCTAAATAAATTCTCTTTAGACTATCATGTTGCCCACAAGATACATATATGCATTCTTTCACTTAATGGATATTTATGGTGTATCTATTATCCACATGGGGCTTTACAGACAGCACTGCATATGCTATGCAAGATGCAGGCATACAGAAGTAAAGTCTCTACCTTCAAGAATTTTGCAATCTACTTGGAGAGATGAGACTTACAACAAATAGATAACATAACAGTCATTGGAAGATGATTGAGAGTGAAAAAGAGGATAAGTAAAAGTCACCCAAGCCAAGATACAGTCAGGTACCATGATCACAGTACATTCCAGGAAAGAGGTAGCATTGCTTAGGAGATTCTGGACAATCACTGAAGGGTTTCAAGTATTGTTTTAAGATGTATTTCTCATAAAGCATAATCAAAGATGGCTGCTTTTATATAAATACATCCTTTCTTCAGGTTGTGGAAGACCAGCCAACAGTATCATGGCAGGCAACCAAATTGTGAATGGGAAGAATGCCCTGGTGGGGGCATGGCCATGACAAGCCAGCATGAAATGGAAAGGCCAGCACTTCTGTGGGGCATCTCTGATCAGTAGCAGGTGGCTATCATCTGCAGCTCACTGCTTTGCTGAGTAAGTGTGAACATCTGACTAAATGTAGGATTTGGGATAAACTGTGGGGATTAACCTAAATACATGAATGTTCACCAAAGCCAAGTGAAATTTATAATTAACCTGAATAACCAAAGGGCAGCAGAGGCATTTAAATTTGTCAAAGAGGAAAAAGTGAGAGGAAGTAATTCACATTTTCCAAAAAGCTACTTTGGCCTGACATTAAGTGCTTTATTTACATCATTTTATTCAATCGTAACAATAGTTCTGTATGGAAGTTATAATTTAACCTATTTAAAGATGAGGAAAGTAGGGTTCAGAAATGGTGATGTAACTTGGCAAAGTTCATACAGCTCCTAAATAACAGAAATTGAATGTAAGCCCAGGTATGTCTGACTCCAGTTATTATATGCTTATTTTTCTTGCCCTCCAGAGGTTTACTACCTAACTGAAGATATTTAAATGTGATATGTTAAAACTGGTAGGCAGCATCGTGCAGTTAATGTCACATATACAACAAGATAGTAAGTTCTATGAAAATTTGATGAAGAAAGGAGCATTCCAGCTGAGGTATGAAAGTGTAAGATTTGACCAGGACTCTAAAGATATAAGATATGATTGATACAGTGGGTAGATGGGAAAGAATAATATGCATTTTGGGTTGGGGAAACCACTTTCTTCAGATGTGTTGAGATAGAATAACACAATTTGCATTCTGTGGACAGCAAATAGAGCAAATTTGAAGTAGAGAAACTTTGTTAAAAGAAACATTAGAGGGTTCCTTGGTGGCTTATTAAGTGTCTGACTTTGGCTCAAGTCATGATCTCACAGTTGTGAGTTCAAGCCCTGTGTTGGGCTCTGTGCTGACAGGTCAGAGCTTGGAGCATGCTTCGGATTCTGTCTCCCTTGCTCTCTGCCCCTCCTCCACTGACTCTCTCTCTCTCTCTCTCTCTCCCTCTCTCAAAAATAAACAAACGTTAAAAAAAAGAAAACATTAGGGAGGAGCCAAGATGGCGGAGCAGCATGGAAGCTTTTTGTGTGTCTCACATCCATGAAATACAACCAGACCAACACTAAACCATCCTACACACCTAGAAAACCGATTGGAAGATTAACAAAACAATCTGCACAACCTGAACCACAGAATTCAGCAGGTACACAACACGAAGAGCTGAACTTGGGGAGCAGGAAGCCCCAAAAGGTAGGGAACCCCTCTAGTGGTAGGAGAGAGGATGGAGACTGGGGAGGGGGGAGCATATGGGAAAAGCACCCCTCCCCAAAAGCAGCTGGAGAGAAAGTGGAAAATTGGAAACAGTCGCAGGCACTAAACTAAAAAGGGAGAAAGGAGAAAGGAGAGGGTTTCAATTTCACTAAGACTGTAAACAAGGGGAGTGCAAAGGCTGCAACTCAGCAGCTTGATACCTGGTGGTGCTCTGGTGGGAAAGGTAAATCCCCAGGAAGAGAGTGGGGTCCGGGAGGTTCTCGGGCCACATGGGGAAAAGTGGTTCCACTGCTGGAAGGACATTTGGTAGAGACTGTTGAAGTCACCTGGTCCCAGCAGACCCCAGAAGGCAGCCACATTCGCTGGTGCTGGGGCAAGGTTGTTGAGGGTGAAGCCTGGTGTCAGATGTGTGTTGCGATTTTCCATAGTCCCAGAAAAGCTGAGGCTACACTGTCTCGCGATTTTTTGGGGGGGCGGGCTGGCACCTGGCTGCAGTCTCAGGGCACTGAAAACAGCAGGATCCAGCAGGCATTCCTAGGTGCAGTCGACATTCGGCCATTGCTCATTCAGCCATCGCTCGGTGAGCAGACCTGGTTAAAGCCGCAGTCCTTTGAAAGTAAAGGGCTGGGGAAAACAGCTGCATCTGAGACAAAACTTGGGAGAGAGGTATTCCCTGGGGCGTAGTCATGGAGAGTGGAAAAGCCGGGAGTGGACAAGAGCTGAAGACAGAGGATCGGGCACGACTGCTGATCCGGGAGAACAGACCGTGTGGCTGCGTGGCACCATTTTTCACCCCTCCCGCGCATGCGCATGCACACCCACGAGCACTGCAACAATCCACTGTGTTGGATTTAACCAACACAGACACAAGCAAGATGTCTGAACCAGAATTTAGAATCGCGATAATAATAATACTAGCTGGAGTCGATAGACTAGATTAGATTAGAATAGATTAGAATCCCTTTCTGCAGAGATAAAAGAAGTAAAAAATAGCCAGAATGAAATTAAAAATGCTATAACTGAGCTGCAATCATGGACGGATGCAGCAGCACCAAGGATGGACAAGGCAGAACAGAGAATCAGCGATAGAGAGGACAAATTTATAGAGAATAATGAAGCAGAGAAAAAAGAGGGAGATTAAGGCAAAAGAGCACGATTTAAGAATTACAGAAATCAGTGACTCACTAAAAAGGAACAACATCAGAATCATAGGGGTCCCAGAAGAGGAAGAGAAAGAAATAGGGGTAGAAGGGTTATGTGAGCAAATCATAGCAGAAAACTTTCCTAACCTGGGAAAAGACACAGACATCAAAATCCAGGAAGCACAGAGAACTCCCATTCGATTAAAATAAAACCGACCATCAACATAGTCAAATTCACAAAATACTCAGGCAAGGAGAGAATCAGGAAAGCAGCAAGGGGAAAAAAGTCCCTAACCTACAAGGGAAGACAGATCATGTTTGCAGCAGCCCTATCCATAGAAAACTGGCAGGCCAGAAAGGAGTGGCAGGATATATTCAGTGTGCTGAATCAGAAAAATATGCAGCCAAGAATTCTTTATCCAGCAAGGCTGTCATTCAAAATAGAAGGAGAGATAAAAAGTTTCCCAGACAAACAAAAATTAAAGGAGTTTCTGACCACTAAACCAGCCCTGCAAGAAATATTAAGGAGGACTCTCTGAGGGGACAAAAGATGGAAATATATATATATATACCAAAAGCAACAAAAGATTAGAAAGGACCAGAAACTCCATCTCTACAAGCATCATAATGGCAATAAATTCATATCTTTCAGTACTCACTCTAAACGTTAATGGACTCAATGCTCCAATCAGAAGACATAGGGTAACACAATGGATAAGAAAACAAGACCCATCTATATGCTGTTTACAACAGACCCACTTTAGACCCAAAGACACCTACAGATTGAAAATAAGGGGATGGAGAACCATCTACCATGCTAATGATCAACAAAAGCAAGCCAGAGTAGCCATACTTATATCAGACAATCTAGACTTTAAAATAAAGACGGTATCAAGAGATGCAGAAGGGCATTATATCATAATCAAGGGGTCTATTACCAAGAAGACCTAACAATTGTAAAGATTTATGTGCCAAATGTGAGAGCACCCAAATACATAAATCAATTAACCACAAACATAAAGAAACTCATCAAGAGTAATACCATAATAGTAGGAGATTTCAACACCCCACTCACAGCAATGGACAGATCATCTAATTAAAAAATCAACAAGGAAATAATGGCTTTGGATGACACACTGGACCAGATGGACTTAACAGATATATTCAGAACATTTCATCCTAAAGCAGCATAATACACATTCTTCTACAGTGCACATAGAACGTTCTCCAGAATAGACCATATACTGGGACACAAATCAGCCCTCAGTAAGTACAAAAAGATTGAGATCATACCATGCATATTTTCTGACCACAACGCCCTGAAATTCGAAATCAACAAGAAAAAATTTGGAAAGGTAACAAATACTTGGAGACTGAAGAACATCCTACTAAAGAATGAATGGGCTAACCAAGCAGTTAAAGAAGAAATTAAAAAGTATATGGAAGTCAATGAAAATGATAGCACCACAACCCAAATCCTCAGGGATGCAGCAAATGTGGTCATAAGAGGAAAGTATATACCAATCCAGGCCTTCCTAAAGAAGGAAGAAAGATCTCAGATACACAACCTAACCTTATGCCTTAAGGAGCTGGAAAAAGAACAGCAAATAAAACCCAAAACCAGCAGAAGACAGGAAATAATAAAGATTAGAGCAGAAATTAATGCTATCGAAACCAAAAAAAAACCCCAGTAGAACAGATCAATGTAACCAGAAGCTGGTTCTTTGAAAGAATTAACAAAATTGATAAACAATTAGCCAGTTTGATCAAAGAAAAAGGAAAGGACCCAAATAATTAAAATCAAGAATGAAAGAGGAGAAATCACAACCAACACAACAGAAATAAAAACAATAATAAGAGAATATTATGAGCAATTATATGCCAACAAAATGGGCAATCTGGAATAAATGGACAAATTCCTAGAAACAGATACACTACCAAAACTGAAACAGGAAGAAAGAGAAAATTTGAACAGACCCATAATCAGTAAGGAAATCGAATTCGTAATAAAAAATCTGCCAAAAACAAGAGTCCAGGGCCAGATGGCTTTCCAGGGGAATTCTACCAAACATTTAAGGAAGAGTTAACACCTATTCTCTTGAAACTGTTCTAAAAAATAGAAATGGAAGGAAAAATTCCAAACTCTTGCTATAAGGCCAGCATTACCTTGATTCCAAAACCAGACGGAGACCCCACTAAAAAGGAGAACTATAGACCAATTTCCCTGATGAACATGGATGCAAAAATCCTCAAAAAGATATTAGCCAACCAGACCAAGTGGGATTTATACCTGGGATGCAGGTATTAAAAAATTATTTACCATGACCAAGTGGGATTTATACCTGGGATGCAGGGCTGGTTCAATATCCACAAAACAATTAACGTGATTCATCACATCAATAAAAGAAAGGACAAGAACCATATGATCCTCTCAATAGCTGCAGAGAAAGCATTTGACAAAATACAGCATCCTTTCTTGATAAAAACACTCAAGAAAGTAGGGATAGAAGGAGCATACCTCGAGATCATAAAAGCCATATATGAACGACCCAACACTAATATCATCCTCAATGGGGAAAAACTGAGAGCTTTCCCCCTAAGGTCAGGAACAAGACAGGGATGTCCACTCTTGCCACTGTTATTCAACATGGTATTGGAAGTCTTAGCCTCTGCAATCAGACAACACAAAGAAATAAAAGGCATCTAAATAGGCCAGGAGGAGGTCAAACTTTCACTCTTTGCAGATGACATGATACTCTATACGTAAAACCCAAAAGATTCTACCAAAAAACTGCTAGAACTGATTCATGAATTCAGCAAAGTTGCAGGATATAAAATCAATGCACAGAAATTGGTTGCATTCCTATACGCCAACAATGAAGCAACAGAAAGAGAAATCAAGGAATCGATCCCATTTACAGTTGCACCAAAACCCATAAAATACCTAGGAATAAATCTAGCCAAAGAGGTGAAAAATCTATACACTGAAAACTATATAAAGCTGATGAAAGAAATTGAAGAAGACACAAAGAAATGGAAAAAGATTCCATGCTCCTGGATAGGAAGAACAAATATTGGTAAAATGTTGATACTACCCAAAGCAATCTACATATTCAATGCAATTGCTATCAAAATAACACCAGAATTCTTCACAGAGCTAGAACAAATACTCCTAAAATTTGTATGGAACTAGAAAAGACCTCGAATAGCCCAAGCAATCTTGAAAAAGAAAACCAAAGCAGGAGGCATCACAATCCCAGACTTCAAGCTATACTACAAAGCTGTAATCATCAAAAGAGTATGATACTGGCACAAAAACAGACACTCAGACCAACGAAACAGAATAGAGAACCCAGAAATGGACCCACAAATGTATGGGGAACTAATCTTTGACAAAGCAGGAAAGAATATCCAGTGGAATAAAGACAGTCTCTTCAGCAAGTGGTGCTGGGAAACTGGACAGCGACATGCAGAAGAATGAACCTGGACCACTTTGTTACATAATACACAAAAATAAGCTCAAAGCAGATGAAAGACCTGAATGCAAGACAGGAAGCCATCAAAATCCTTGAGGAGAAAGCAGGCAAAAACCTCTTTGATCTTGCCTGCAGCAATTTCTCACTCAACACGTCTCTGGAGGCAAGGGAAACAAAAGCAAAAATGAACTACTGGGACCTCATCAAAATAAAAAGCTTCTGCACAGCGAAGGAAACAATCAGCAAAAGTAAAAGGCAACTGACAGAATGGGAGAAGATATTTGCAAATGACATATCAGAGAAAGGGTTAGTATCCAAAATCTACAAAGAACTTATCAAACTCAACACCCAAAAAACAAATAATCCAGTGAAGAAATGGGAAAAACACATGAATAGACACTTCTCCAAAGACATCCAGATGGCCAAATGACACATGAAAAAATGCTCAACATCACTTATCATCAGGGAAATACAAATCAAAACCACAATGAGATATCACCTTACACCTGTCAGAATGGCTAACATTAACAACTCAGGCAAAAACAGATGTTGGTGAGGATGCGGAGAAAGAGGATCTCTTTTGCATTGTTGGTGGCAATGCAAGCTTGTGCAGCCACTCTGGAAAACAGTATGGAGGTTTCTCAAAAACCTAAAAATAGACCTACCCTACCACCCAGCAATTGCACTACTAGATATTTATCCATGGGATACAGGTGTGCTGTTTCGAAGGGACACATGCACCCCCATGTTTATAGCAGCACTATCAACAATAGCCAAAGTATGGGAAGAGCCGAAATGTCCACTTATGGATGAATGGATAAAGAAGAGGTGGTATATATATATACAATGGAGTATTACTCGGCAATCAAAAAGAATGAAATCTTGCCATTTGCAACTACGTGGATGGAACTGGAGGGTGTTATACTAAGTGAAATTAGTCAGTCAGAGAAAGACACAAATCATATGACTTCACTCATATGAGGACTTTAAGAGACAAACAAATGAACATAAAGGAAGGGAAGCAAAAATAATATAAAAACAGGGAGGGGGACAAAACAGAAGAGACTCATAAATATGGAGAACAAACTGAGGGTTGCTGGAGGGTTTGTGGGGGGGGATGGGCAAAGTGGGTAAGGGGCATTAAGGAATCTACTGAAGTCATTGCTTCACTATATACTAACTAATTTGGATGTAAATTTAAAAAAATAAAAAATAAAGTTAAATCAAAAAAAAAAGAAAACATTATTAGAAAATATATTCAGAAAATTTGTTATATTGATTGGGCATGTCTCTAAATGACAAGATGCTTACTTCCTGAAGATCTCTTTTAGAAAGAATGTTTGCAGGATTTGTGTTTCTGAAGCAATTTTCAAACAGTAGTCCATGGATCGTGAACTACACAGGGGACTTGTTAAAAGTATAGATCTTTAAGCATCACACCAGACCTTTTAAATATAAATCTCAAGAGGTGAAGCCTGAATTGATTCTAAGGGAGTTGAGTTTAAGAAACACATTAAGAGTGTGGAATCACTGAAGGTTATAGAACGGGAGAAGGATTGAACAATGTCACCATTATATAAAGTTCTTAGAAATTAAAATTAAAAAAAAAAACAGCACCTGACATTTTGAAGGAAAGTGAGAATAGTTAGACAGTATGTTATGTCTTAAATTGAGAAAGAGTTTCAGTGGGGAACTGGAGAAATGACCAGAAAATTTAAATTAGAAGTCAAGATGCGTTGACTTGGTAAACATAATAGGGTAATTGGGTGAGAACAAGTGGCAATTTTTTTATGGACAAAGATGTAGATTCATGGAATCCGGGTGTTTGGCACTAAGTGATTCTGGACCCCATCCATTGAGGCTGCTTCTATGACTCCCACTTAAGTCGAATACTCAGGAACTGGATGGGGGTTTAGTAGCAGAAGACATCGGTGACTCTACTTAGAAGTATTTGCAGAAGGCTGACAGCTCTAATTGTCCTTTGTACTATTTTATTTGTAACATCTCCATGTCAAAGACATCTTTAAAAATTAAAATTTGGTGCTTTCTAGTGTTGGTTGGGAGCCTAACGCTTTATAAGATAATGACCACTAATGAACACTATTGTCACTCGAAAACTACATATATTTTAATTAAATTGTGTTTTCCAGGAAAAATAATTCAGGAGATTGGACTGTCAACTTTGGAACTATAGTAAATAAACCATATATGACACAGAAAGTCCAAAACATTATTTTTCATGAAAATTACAGCAGCGTTGTGGTTTTTAATGATATTGCCCTTGTACAGCTTGCTGAAGAAGTCTCTTTTTTTTTAATTTTTTTTTAATGCTTATTTATTTCTGAGACAGAGAGAGACAGATCATGAGTGGGGGAGGGGGAGAGAGAGAGAGGGAGACACAGAATCCGAAGCAGGCTCCAGGTTCAGAGCTGTCAGCATGGAGCCCGACGCAGGGCTTGAACTCACAAACCGTGAGATCGTGACCTGGGCCAAAGTTGGCTGCTCAACCAACTGAGCCACCCAGGAGCCCCTGAAGAAGTCTCTTTTACAAAGTATGTTCGCAGGATTTGTCTTCCTGAAGCCAAAATGAAGCTTCCGGAAAATGCCAGTGTTGTAGTTACTGGATGGGAACACTTTATGAATGGTAAGTTTTTCTGTAAAAGGGTAATAGCTTCATGGGAATAATTATTTAAACAATCAGTTAGCCAATTAACCACTCTCTCGTGCAATTAATCAGTCACTAAATATATCAAACAAACAAACAAGTGTTGGGACCAAAAACTTGGCATTGTCTTCAATTCCTAAAATGCCTTTGGGAATAAGAAGTGGAAAAATTGGAATTATGTGTGAGGCAGCCAGTTACAATAAACACCAGAAAGGGAGAAATCTACCCTGGGACTGGCCTGGTTCTTGCTGACCAAAAAAAAAAAAAAAAAAAAAAAAAAGAATATCTATTCTATAGACATTCTTTGTCTCTACAACCAAGGTTAAGATCCCCATGATACACAGAATTTGTTGCCTTTAGGTCCTCTTCCAGTGATACTTCAAGAGGCCTTTGGGAAGGTTATCGACAACAAAGTTTGCAATCATCCACATTCATTATCTGGTCTGGTTACCAACAAAATGCTATGTGCTGTATTTAAGTCAGGAAAAGCTGATGCCTGTCAGGTATGTCTAGACATATTATCAAATCATTTTGTCCCAAAGTACTAATTGAATTGAAGTGTTTATCAGTACAATTTTTTTGTGTGTGTATTAATGATTTCCATAGAGTAGCTTATTTTGATCCACATAACAGATATTTATTAATCCCACTTATATATCAGACACCAGCCTAGATGCTGGGGATGTATTGCTGAACAAAATCTCTGCCTTCATGGCAGTCTAGGAATCCATACAAAGGATAATACACGGTGATAAAATAAATTTGGCCCTATTTTCTGAGCCATCTGCACAATGCACTGCTGTTTCTTCCTTATCCAGAAATGTGGCCGGAGGTTTAGCATGTATACACGTCACCCATTTCTCAGGCTTCATTCATGATGAAGCAGCCAAGTCACTTTTTCTTCATAGTCAAGGCTGAACTCATTATAAAGTTCAATTCTGGTCAATCCAACATATGGCAGCTATAGGCAGTATATTCTGATTTGTAGTTACCCTTGGTTTTGAATAAACCTAAGCTCCACAGTTCTAAGCTCAAAAGAAAGTGGACTCTTTTCAGTACCCAGGGGCTTCTGATAAGTCCAGAGAAGCAGTAAAAGGATATTCTTTGATAGGACAAGAAACATGTCTTCCTATCTTCTTCTAGAATGATTCTGGTGGACTGCTAGCTTATCCTGACTCTAGAAAAGTCTGGCACCTTGTTGGAATAATAAGCTGGGGTGATGGATGTGCTAAAAGGAATAAGCCAGGTGTTTATACTCCAGTCACTGCTTATCATGATTGGATTACATCCAAGACTGGGCTCTGAAAGAAAAGTAACTTTGGAAAGGACCATAAAGACAGCTAGCCACAGGATATTCTTATCCGTTGCTTCAAATCTTTTTCACTTTTGATTGTTGATATAAATCATTTTCTTACATTCAAATACCTAAAGTTCTTTAATATTTTATAATATCTAAAATGCTATCCATTCATATATTTATCTATTTAATGAATATAGGGGGAAAAAGAAACGAAGGCCAAAATATTTTATTAATAGCCTAGTTCAGATTTATCTTACCACTATATTTAGAATTCGCCTTAATTAATTTTCAGAATTTTTTTAAATGTTTATTTGTTTTTGAAAGAGAGCGCCCACGCATGAGCGGGGGAGGGGCAGAGAGAGAGGGTGACAGATGATCTGAAGAGGGTTTTGTGCTGACAGCAGAGTCCAATATGGGGCTTCAACTCATGAACCATGAGATCATGACCTGAGCTGAAGTCAGCCATTTAACCTACTGAGCCACCCAGGCACACCTATTTATCAGAATTTTGAAAAATATATATTTTGTTATATATGATGGAACTACCAAATAAGTTGTTTTTAATTCTGTAAATTATGGAATATGTTAAACTGGAATATGTCAGATAAATAACACACATTCATTTCTTATTTATGTATGAAATCGTTTGCATACCTTGCATAATCATATAATCTTGGAGTGGAGAAGGGATGTGTGAGCTAGAAAAAGTTTCTCAATTTATAGATAAGAAAACTGAAGACTAGAGAGGAAAGTTTGCTTGCTTAAAGTCACTCTTCAGCCTCTCCTATAAGTTGTGACCCTCATGTGGTAGAATTTAGATGCAAAATTAGTTGGAAGTTTTAAATGATTTTTAGGTTGCAATTACTTATATAACATTCTTCTCATGTCCTCTTTTTGTCATGTGTTTGTCTTCACTTGTAGCAAAAATAATGTGAGGTCCTCAAGGGCAGGTGACTGTGTGGCATCTATTATAATAAGTCTCTTTATAGTGTATGTGCAAATAAATGTATGGGGGCTGATTTTGTAGTCTCTGAAAATAATTTACTTTTTCTAATTTCCTAAAATAGGTAAAAGCAGCTGAAGTTTTCAAAAGCAGCCAAAACAATCTAGAAAAAAATACTCCTTCCTTCAACTGTTTGTGATGTTACTCTCTCATTCTTTCTTTATTATAAAGTAGGACTCAAATGCCATGATGTCAAACCAAACCATAGCCAGGTGTGACAAGCTGGTGTTTTTCTCTCCTCACTCTCTTCTCAGGCAGGTGACACATATTAACTCTACCCCTTCCCTGCTTCACCCCTCCCCTCTGGCAACCACCAGTTTGTTCTCTGTATTTGTGAGTCTGTTTTGATTTGCTTGTTTGTTTGTTTTGTTTTTTAGGTTCCACATGTAAGTGAAATCATATGGTACTTGTCCTTCTCTGTCTGATTTATGAAATATTCTCTTTACTTGGATTCCAGGGGGAAAAAAAAAAAGAGTACTTTTTTGCAATCTTTCTATGTCATCAGCTATTCTTTCTCAGTTTGTACTGCCAGAACTGCTACTAGCTTTTCCCCAGCTCTGAACATTGGTGTGTCCCAGGACTCAATCCTCAGATCTCTCCTCTTCTCCACTTACACTCATACCCTATATCATCATATCCAGTCCAGTATTTTCAATACTAACTGCTTGCTGACAATTTCTAAATGTATTAACTTTAGTTCTGACTTCCCCTTGGATCTTCAGTTGCATGACTAAAATTTCTACTTGAAGGTCTAATAGACAACTTATATTAGCATTTCAAAACAGAATTCTTCATATTTCCTGAGTCTTCTACATCTAAAAAAGGGAAAAGATCCTGGAGTCATCCTGGGTAGGAATATATTTGAAATGCTATCCTTCGTAATTTTCCTTATTGGGTTTCATGTAGAACTTACAATTGGATTAGGAAAGGTCTGTCCTTATATTTGGAAATGCCTGGATATGTGGTTTTGACTCTTGGCTAAAATAAGGCCAAAGGATTTGTGTGAGATTTACATGAGGTTTAAAATCAGAAACTGTCCTTGCAGACTCTGAGCCAGTATGTTTCCCAATCCAAGATCCTCTGGATCTTGATGTTAACAGAGTTTGGTGGTTCAATCTGGAGACAAAATATATATGTATGTGTGAATAAGGACAGTGGGAGTTTACACCTGTGTATCTTTTGGTCTTCCAATGCTTGCCTGTACTCTCTCAATGTACTGTATCCTTTGCTTTTTTTATGTAAGTATTCCCTATGGAATGTAAGTGTTATACAAGCTTTATGTAAGTGTTCCCTGTGGAATCTTATGCTTCCTTTCAAATATGTAAACTTGTGAAATCTTTTTGAAGTTTAATATTTAAAAGTGCAGCAGTGGTGTGCTGAAACTAGCTTGTACCAATGTATGAGTTTAATGTTAAAATTTCAGGAATTATGTTAGCCAGTTGTGAAACACACTGCAGTTGAAAATTAAGAGTACTAAATATCCAAAACTCATCATGTCCTAATTATGTTACTACATTTTACTAGTACTTTGGGTCTTGAGGTTATTTATATCTATGGTATCTGTATGTTAAAAATAAATATAATAGAGTGCTATTGTTCATCCCTTCCCAAATTCATGTTCAGTGATATAATGTGCGTAGTTCTAAATTGTCCATGTTGTCAGTATTTATACCATAGAAATTGACCAATGTCACAAATTAGTGACACAAACCCCTAACCCTGACACCTGGTTTAAATACGTACCAGTACATCACTGAATGTACCTATTCTTCATTTATGCTTTAAAAAAAACCACCAGATAATGCAACTGGAGCACAATTTCTATATCTTGACATTACAAACTGGGTTTTTGGTCATTGTGCCAGATGTTTTATTGAGTGCCTTAAGTGCTCATCACTGAGGTGAATGAGGCTTGATACTGGTTTTCATTTTTCATAATTTTAATGCAAAAGGAAGTTCCAGAAGAAGCTATCTTTGAAACATGTCATAATGATTTGTCAAGGACATTTCAGATTTGCAGTTTGTAGTGATTAAAGGATTCCAGAAAAGACAATTATTTATTATTACAATGTGTTGTATCCTCTACAATTATTACATTTAATTATGGAAATAAAATAATCTTATCTTATTTTCTTATGTTGTTTCTTCAAAAAATTTAATTATCTTCACTTAAAATTTGTCACAGTTGACATAGCTGAGTAAAAAAATTTTATTTACACTAAATATAGGAGTACGTATTATGTGAGAATTCAATTAAATAACCATCTCTGGTTTTAAAAGCCTATGTTTATACTCTTTAAGTCACATTTATCTCTGAAAAAGTGATTCAGCAAGGGAGGAATTACTAGCCAGGGTAATGGGAGATTGTCTGCACATTTTCCTTCTAGCTCACTGATAAAAGAGAATTAGGAGCAATCAAACAAAGCCACAATCAGAGGAAGGACAAAGTTTTAGTAATAGGGAGAATTAGTCTAGGAGCATCTCTTTCTCCTCCTTAATTAACATCCTACTCCACCCTAACCTCAACACCCTCAGAGAATAAAACCTAAACTCTGTATTATGACTTGTGAATCCATAAAAGCCTTGACTCACTCTTCCTATTCTTCATTCAAGACACAGTTCAGGTGTTACTTTACCTGGAAGCTTTTCCTGACATCCCCCGGCTGGTGCTCCAGATTGCCCCAGGCGTACATCTGGTCCTTATGCTTTCCACAAGATGCAAAACTTTTATTTATGCATCTGAATATCCTACTAGACCATGAGCTTCTCAAGGGCTCTTTTTCATCTCTGTGTTCCTGGACCTGTGGCTGGTTCAATGGAGGTAATCATTGTGTCCAAAGGAATGATGCTGAAATGCACTGTTGGGATCTGGCTGTTACATATATTTCTGTTATATCACCCATTGGGCCCTTGCATTTAACCTGTTCTCCAATCTCCTGTTACTGGAGATTTCTGAAATGTGCTATCCCAGGCCTTTCCAAATGATATACTCCTTGTCTAGAATGTCTTTCCCTGATTTTTTTTTCTGGTAAACCCCTTCCATCCTTTAAAAATTATCTGACACCTTTGGGAGATTTTTATCCTTTGTGCTCTCATGGATTTTGTGCTTATTGTCATCAAGCCATCATCTCACCCTGGAAAGTCCTACAAAGCCAACAGATATGATTTATTTTTAGTCAGTATTAACTTGACCTGACTCCCTGGGAGCTTGTCTTTTTTTTTTTTTTTTATATATTTTTTTTTATTTTTTAATATATGAAATTTACTGTCAAATTGGTTTCCATACAACACCCAGTGCTCATCCCAAAAGGTGCCCTCCTCAATACCCATCACCCACCCTGCCCTCCCTCCCACCCTGCCCTCCCTCCCACCCCCCATCAACCCTCAGTTTGTTCTCAGTTTTTAACAGTCTCTTATGCTTTGGCTCTCTCCCACTCTAACCTCTTTTTTTTTTTTTTTTTTTTCCTTCCCCTCCCCCATGAGTTTCTGTTATGTTTCTCAGGATCCACATAAGAGTGAAACCATATGGTATCTGTCTTTCTCTGTATGGCTTATTTCACTTAGCATCACACTCTCCAGTTCCATCCATGTTGCTACAAAAGGCCATATTTCATTTTTTCTCACTGCCATGTAGTATTCCATTGTGTATATAAACCACAATTTCTTTATCCATTCATCAGTTGATGGACATTTAGGCTCTTTCCATAATTTGGCTATTGTTGAGAGTGCCGCTATAAACATTGGGGTACAGGTGCCCCTATGCATCAGTACTCCTGTATCCCTTGGATAAATTCCTAGCAGTGCTATTGCTGGGTCATAGGGTAGGTCTATTTTTAATTTTCTGAGGAACCTCCACACTGCTTTCCAGAGCGGCTGCACCAATTTGCATTCCCACCAACAGTGCAAGAGGGTTCCTGTTTCTCCACATCCTCTCCAGCATCTATAGTCTCCTGATTTCTTCATTTTGGCCACTCGGACTGGCGTGAGGTGGTATCTGAGTGTGGTTTTGATTTGTATTTCCCTGATAAGGAGCGACGTTGAACATCTTTTCATGTGCCTGTTGGCCATCCGGATGTCTTCTTTAGAGAAGTGTCTATTCATGTTTTCTGCCCATTTCTTCACTGGGTTATTTGTTTTTCGGGTGTGGAGTTTGATGAGCTCTTTATAGATTTTGGATACTAGCCCTTTGTCCGATGTGTCATTTGCAAATATCTTTTCCCATTCCGTTGGTTGCCTTTTAGTTTTGTTGGTTGTTTCCTTTGCTGTGCAGAAGATTTTATCTTCATAAGGTCCCAGTAATTCACTTTTGCTTTTAATTCCCTTGCCTTTGGGGATGTGCCGAGTAAGAGATTGCTACGGCTGAGGTCAGAGAGGTCTTTTCCTGCTTTCTCCTCTAAGGTTTTGATGGTTTCCTGTCTCACATTCAGGTCCTTTATCCATTTTGAGTTTATTTTTGTGAATGGTGTGAGAAAGTGGTCTAGTTTCAACCTTCTGCATGTTGCTGTCCAGTTCTCCCAGCACCATTTGTTAAAGAGACTGTCTTTTTTCCATTGGATGTTCTTTCCTGCTTTGTCAAAGATGAGTTGGCCATACGTTTGTGGGTCTAGTTCTGGGGTTTCTATTCTATTCCATTGGTCTATGTGTCTGTTTTTATGCCAATACCATGCTGTCTTGATGATGACAGCTTTGTAGTAGAGGCTAAAGTCTGGGATTGTGATGCCTCCTGCTTTGGTCTTCTTCAAAATTACTTTGGCTATTCGGGGCCTTTTGTGGTTCCATATGAATTTTAGGATTGCTTGTTCTAGTTTCGAGAAGAATGCTGGTGCAATTTTGATTGGGATTGCATTGAATGTGTAGATAGCTTTGGGTAGTATTGACATTTTGACAATATTTATTCTTCCAATCCATGAGCAGGGAATGTCTTTCCATTTCTTTATATCTTCTTCAATTACCTGCATAAGCTTTCTATAGTTTTCAGCATACAGATCTTTTACATCTTTGGTTAGATTTATTCCTAGGTATTTTATGCTTCTTGGTGCAATTGTGAATGGGATCAGTTTCTTCATTTGTCTTTCTGTTGCTTCATTGTTAGTGTATAAGAATGCAACTGATTTCTGCACATTGATTTTGTATCCTGCAACTTTGCTGAATTCATGTATCAGTTCTAGCAGACTTTTGGTGGAGTCTATCGGATTTTCCATGTATAATATCATGTCATCTGCAAAAAGCGAAAGCTTGACTTCATCTTTGCCAATTTTGATGCCTTTGATTTCCTTTTGTTGTCTGATTGCTGATGCTAGAACTTCCAGCACTATATTAAACAGCAGCGGTGACAGTGGGCATCCCTGTCGTGTTCCTGATCTCAGGGAAAAAGCTCTCAGTTTTTCCCCGTTGAGGATGATGTTAGCTGTGGGCTTTTCATAAATGGCCTTTATGATCTTTAAGTATGTTCCTTCTATCCCGACTTTCTCAAGGGTTTTTATTAAGAAACGGTGCTGGATTTTGTCACAGGCCTTTTCTGCATCGATTGACAGGATCATATGGTTCTTCTCTTTTTTT
Organism: Panthera onca; assembly: GCF_046562875.1. Taxonomy (NCBI): domain Eukaryota; kingdom Metazoa; phylum Chordata; class Mammalia; order Carnivora; family Felidae; genus Panthera; species Panthera onca. The sequence goes on along the minus strand of NC_138342.1, from coordinate 55,641,901 downwards.
TTGTTAATGTGATGTATCACGTTGATCGATTTGCGAATGTTGAACCAGCCCTGCATCCCAGGAATGAATCCCACTTGATCATGGTGAATAATTCTTTTTATATGCTGTTGAATTCGATTTGCTAGTATCTTATTAAGAATTTTTGCATCCATATTCATCAGGGATATTGGCCTGTAGTTCTCTTTTTTTACTGGGTCTCTGTCTGGTTTAGGAATCAAAGTAATACTGGCTTCATAGAATGAGTCTGGAAGTTTTCCTTCCCTTTCTATTTCTTGGAATAGCTTGAGAAGGATAGGTATTATCTCTGCTTTAAATGTCTGGTAGAACTCCCCTGGGAAGCCATCTGGTCCTGGACTCTTATTTGTTGGGAGATTTTTGATAACCGATTCAATTTCTTCGCTGGTTATGGGTCTGTTCAAGCTTTCTATTTCCTCCTGATTGAGTTTTGGAAGAGTGTGGGTGTTTAGAAATTTGTCCATTTCTTCCAGGTTGTCCAATTTGCTGGCATATAATTTTTCATAGTATTCCCTGATAATTGTTTGTATCTCTGAGGGATTGGTTGTAATCATTCCATTTTCATTCATGATTTTATCTATTTGGGTCATCTCCCTTTTCTTTTTGAGAAGCCTGGCTAGAGGTTTGTCAATTTTGTTTATTTTTTCAAAAAACCAACTCTTGGTTTCGTTGATCTGCTCTACAGTTTTTTTAGATTCTATATTGTTTATTTCTGCTCTGATCTTTATTATTTCTCTTCTTCTGCTGGGTTTAGGCTGCCTTTGCTGTTCTGCTTCTATTTCCTTTAGGTGTGCTGTTAGGTTTTGTATTTGGGATTTTTCTTGTTTCTTGAGATAGGCCTGGATTGCAATGTATTTTCCTCTCAGGACTGCCTTCGCTGCATCCCAAAGCGTTTGGATTGTTGTATTTTCATTTTCGTTTGTTTCCATATATGTTTTAATTTCTTCTCTAATTGCCTGGTTGACCCACTCATTCGTTAGTAGGGTGTTCTTTAACCTCCATGCTTTTGGAGGTTTTCCAGACTTTTTCCTGTGGTTGATTTCAAGCTTCATAGCATTGTGGTCTGAAAGTATGCATGGTATAATTTCAATTCTTGTAAACTTATGAAGGGCTGTTTTGTGACCCAGTATATGATCTATCTTGGAGAATGTTCCATGTGCACTCGAGAAGAAAGTATATTCTGTTGCTTTGGGATGCAGAGTTCTAAATATATCTGTCAAGTCCATCTGATCCAATGTATCATTCAGGGCCCTTGTTTCTTTATTGACTGTGTGTCTAGATGATCTATCCATTTCTGTAAGTGGGGTGTTAAAGTCCCCTGCAATGACCACATTCTTATCAATAAGGTTGCTTATGTTTATGAGTAATTGTTTTATATATCTGGGGGCTCGGGTATTTGGCGCATAGACATTTATAATAGTTAGCTCTTCCTGGTGGATAGACCCTGTGATTATTATATAATGCCCTTCTTCATCTCTTGTTACAGCCTTTAATTTAAAGTCTAGTTTGTCTGATATAAGTATGGCTACAGGGAGCTTGTCTTTTATTGCCAATTTCACTTTTTTCCTCGACTCAGATCATATTAAGGACAAAGTTTTATTTCATTTCAATAAGCATACTTGAAAAAAAAATAATATTTCATAAATTAATACATCGATTTAAGTACACATATTAGCATCCATTTAAATGTGAAGTATTATTTACTCTTCCTTTGAAGTATTAATGATATCATATTGAATTATCATTCCGTATTTTCTTTTTTTTAAGTTTATTTATTTAGTTTGGGAGAGAAAGAGAGAGCACATGCATGCAAGTGACAGAGAGAAGGGAGGAAGAGAGAATCCCAAACAGGCTCCACACTGTCTGCATGGAGACATGCTTGAACCCACAAACTGTGACGTCATGATCTTAGCTGAAATCAAGTGTCGGACATTTAACCAATGAGCCACCCAGGTGCACCTCTGCATTTCATATTTTCACTCAATACTTTTTCTTGAAGTCTTTCTATATTGATCTACAAATGTATCAGTCATAGTTCAGAGCAGGAAAGGCTTGTTAAACAGAAAGGAGTTTGAAGCAGAAAACTATGTTGTCAAAAATTGTCATAACAGCTGGGGATGAAGGCTCTAGGCTAAGCCTCAAGGGTAATTCATAGAATAATGGAAAACTGATGCCAGGGGAAGGGATAGAAACTGGCATTTCTGATTTTAATAGTTAAGATCCAAAGGACAGAAAGCATTGGCAACACTTTGTTTTGTTAATAGTACCCTTCACTGTGCAAAAGCATTTATTTTGGTGTGGTCTCAGTTTAATGTTGCTTTTGTGTCCCTTGCCTGAGGATACATATCTAGAAAAATATTTCTATGGCTGATTTCAAAGAAATTACTGCTACATTTTCTTCTAGGAGTTTTATGGTTTCCTGTCTTCTATTTAGGTCTATAATCTATTTTGAATTTATTTTGTGTATAGTGTAAGAAAGTGGTCTAGTTTCAATCTTTTGCATGTAGCTTTCCAGTTTTCCCAGCACCACTTGTTGAAGAGAAAACCACTTGTTTTCCCCATTGTATATTCTTGCCTCCTTTGTTGTAGATTAATTGATCATATAATCATGGGTTTATTTCTGGGCTCTTTATTCTGTCCTATTGATCTATGTGTCTACTTCTGTATCAGTACCACACTGTCTTGATTGCCACAGCTTTGTAGCATATCTTGAAATATGGGATTGTGGTAACTCCAGCCCCATTCTTTTTTCTCAAGACTGCTTTGGCTATTCAGGGTCTTCTGCACAGCAAAAGAAACCATCAACAGAACTGAAAGGCAACTTCTTCAATGGGAGAAGATATTTGCAAATGATATATCTGACAAGGGTTTAATATACAAAATATATAAAGGGCTTATACAACTCAACACCAAAATAAAATGATCCAATTTAAAAATGGGCAGAGGATCTGAACAGACATTTTTCCAAAGAAGACATACAGATGGTTAACAGACATACTAATCATTAGGGAAATGTAAATAAAAACCATAATGAGATATTACCTTACAACTGTCAGAATGGCTAGAATGAAAAACGTAAGAAATAACGAGTGTTGATGAGAATGTGGAAAGAAATGAACACTCATGCACTGCTGGTGGGAATGCAAATTGGTGCAGCCATTGTGGAATATCGCATGAAAGTTCCTCAAAAAATTAAAAATAGAATTACCATATGACCCAGTAATTCTACTACTGGGCATTTACCCAAAGAATACAAAAACAATAATTCAAAAAGATACATAAACCCTTGTATTTATTGCAGCATTATTTATAATAGACAAGATATGGAAGCAACCCAATGTCTACCCATAGATGAATGGATAAAGAAGATGTGATAGAGAAGATACATTGGAATATTACTCAACCACAAAAAAGAATGTGCCATTTAAATGTTGCCATTTAAAACAACATGGATGGAGCTAAAGGGTATTATGCTAAGCAAAATACATCAGTATATACTATATACACTATATACTTTCACTCATATGTAAAATGTAAGAAACAAAACAAATGAACAAAAAAGAGACCAACAAAAAAAGACTTCTAAAAAAAAGTTCATTTATTTAATTTAGGGAGGAAGGGAAGAGAGAGAGGGAGAGAGAGAATCCCAAGCAGTCTCTGCACTGATAGCTTGATCCCACAAACTGTGAGATATGATCTGTGCTGAAATCAAGAGTCCAAAGCTTAACCAGCTGAACCACCTGGGTGTCCCCCCCAAAAGATTCTTATATACAGAGAACAACCTAGTGGCTGCCAGAGGGGAAATGGTGGGGTGAGGGGTGAATCAGATAAATGAGATCAATAGCACACTTATTTTTTTTTAAGTTTAATTATTTATTTTGAGAGAGAGAGAGAGCGCACATGAGAATGCACAGAAGGGTTAGAGAGGGGAAGAGAGAGAATCCTAAGCAGGTTCCATAATGTCAGCACAGAGCCTGATGTGGGGCTCAATCTTAGGAATCATGAGATCATGACTTGAGCCAAAATCAAGAGTTGAATGCTTAAACAACTGAGCCACTCAGATGCCCCAAGAGCACACTTATCTTGATGAGCACTGAGTAATGGATAGAATTGTTGAGTCACTATTTTTGTACACCTGAAACTAATATAACACTGTATGTTAATTATACTTCAAAAGAAAAACAGGATAGAGGTTACTTTTGGGGGAGGGTGGGAGGCTAAGGCTGTGATAGGGTACTGGGGAGCGGTTGAGGTGGCAGACAAAGTTCCTTTTTTTAAAAAAAAATATTTTTAGAGAGAGAGAGAGTGAGAGCGAATGGGGAAGAGGGGCAGAGAGGGAGAGAGAGAGAGAATCCCAAGCAGGCTCCACACTTGGTGCAGAGCCCGACTTGGGGCTCATGACCTGAGCCAAAATCGAGATTTGGTGCTTAACCAACTGAGCCACCCAGGTGCCCCCAAAATTCCATTTCTTAACCGTGACAGTGGATACGTGGATATTTTCCTTACACCAACTAACTCATTAAACTTATTAAGTAATACCGAAAGAAAGAAAGAAAGAAAGAAAGAAAGAAAGAAAGAAAGAAAAGAAAGAAAAGAAAAAAAGGAAAAGAAAGGAAGAGAGAGAACAACAGGGAAGGAGGCAGGGAAAAGAAAAAAGAAAAAAGAAAAACGAAAAGGAAAGAAAAGAAAAGAAAAGAAAACAAAAGAAAAGAAAAGAAAAAAGAAAGCACCAGCACTGATGATATTATCACTGCATCCTCCTGATACTCACAAGCTGGTCTGGTCTTTTGTCTCTAAAATTATTTCTTGGCCCCCAGAAAGCTGAAGAACAGAGAGTGAAATGCTGCTACAGAACACATCATATATCCATGAGCTTTTACCAGCATAAATCCACAAGTGACTTCATTTCTGCCTTAGAAGGCATCTGACATGCTTCTCCCTTTCAAGTTTCATGTGAGTGGATCTAGCTGGCAAAACCCAAATTGTAGCCAGAATCCTAAATGCAAAGGAGTCTGGGAGATGTCATGTTTAGCTTTCCAATCTCTGCAGCAGAAAAAGGGATCTTAGAATGAGGATGAGCACATCAACCCACTATATTTTACTATAAACTCTTTCCTTTTAACACCTAATAACATTCCAGAATATTGATACACCACTGTATGTTTGTTTAATTTTTTTTTGAGAGAGAGAGACAGACAGAGAGACAGACAGACAGTGGGGAGGGGCAGAGGGAGACGGAGAGGGAGAGGGGGACGGAGAGAGGGAGAGGGAGAGGGAGAGGGGGAGAGAGAGAGAGAGAGAGAGAGAGAGAGAGAGAGAGAGAGAGAGAGAATCTTAAGCAAGCTCCATGCTCAGCACGGAGCCCGACTTGGAGCTCAATCCCATGGCCCTGGGATCATGACCTGAGCTGAAATCAAGAAGCAGAGGCTTAACCGACTGAGCCACCGAGGTGTCTCGATATGTCATAGTTTATTTAACCGTTTTTCTTCCAATTAATAATTAGTTTCCTTTTTTTTTGCTATTGCAAACTTTTTAATAAATATTTTCATATAATCCTGTTTGATTACCTATGCCAGGATAGAAATCTAGGTGGATACCTAAAAGTGAAACTGCCTGGTTATAGGGGATAAAGGTATAAAATTAAACAGGTTCTCCCTCTAAGGTTGCTGCTTTGATTCTCCTACCGTCAACATATGGGGGCCCATTTCCCCACATGCTTACCAAATCTTAAAATAAAATGTTTGATCTGGGTAGTGCTGTATTATTGTGCTGATGTATATTTACATAATTATTAATGGATGATATTAAGCATTTTTTATATTGTCCATACACATTTCTTCTGTGAATATTCTTTTAAAACCCTATCTACACTTAATACTGAGTTTTTAAAATATTTTATTAGCTTTTAGGAGATCTACATATATTTTGGTTGTTAATCAGTATTTTAAACATATAGTTTATTTACTGAACATCTACTGGATACCAAGCACTCTGATGATCATTATGAAAAATAGAAATACAAGATATAGTCTTTGCCTTTAAGTTCAAGCAGGTTACACTTTCACTGGGGTCATAGGACCATCCACAGGACATATTTAAGTAGAAATCAATACAACATAGATGATTAAATCTAAAATGAGCACTAATGACAGTAAATATTAGAAGCCAGAAAAAAAGAGATCAAAGAGAATAATACTTTACAGGGGAAGCTTCATGAAGGAAGTGGCAATTAAGTTGGACCATGACGCATGAATAAACATTGAATGGGTAGAAATGACAATCCTGAGAGTATTAAACAGCATGAATAAATGCATGGATGTAGGAAAACACTTGCCATTCAAGGAATGGAACTGTCAGAAATGGCTAAAGTAAAGTCAAGTTTTGGGCAAAGTCATTATTAAGGTAATACAATGTCCTGGATATTGTGCCAAGCACTTGGTCTCAGCTGATATAACAAACTTACAGGTATGATATTGTTAGACTGCATTTTTACCTATAAGAAAGCTGAAGCTCAAAAGATTTATACCAATAGCTAGTTACCAGTAGACCTGGCATTGGGATAGAGGTCATGCCCTTTGTTTCACCAAACTACTTTGGAACAACATAAATAAAAAGAAATGATGTTCTAGAGAGCCTTGAATATTAACCAGAGAAATTTATATTTTATCCTGAAAGCAGTTGAAAATTTTGAAGATTTTAAATAGACAAGTGTCATGAATATGTGTTTTAGGAAGATGATTCATGTTAATATCATCATTCAGGTCTCTGTTCAAAAGCCTCCTCTTCAGAGATGCCTTTCCTGACCACCCTAAAGATAGCTGCTACCCTCCGCCCTCCCAACACACACAGCACTCTCTATCCAATTGCCCTGCTTCATTTTCTTTATAACATATATAAATATATTAAATTATGCATTTACTATTTTGAGTGTTTATCTGTTTTTCTCATTAAAGTGTAAGCTCCATGAAGACAGGGACTTTATCATATTCCTTGTTGTATTTCCACTACTAGGAACGATATGTAAACCTCAGGAAGTTTTCAACAAGTATTTATTAAATGAATGAATGAAGTGAATAAATGGTGAAATATATGAAAGATAGTGCCAATAGTCTATATATTTATATCCAAAATATCTTAATGACCTCCTGATTTTTTTGTTTTCATAAGAAGTTGGTGTCACCCAAAAGCCTAATCCATATTCATTTAGTAAAACAACTCTTGACTAGATTAATTCCTATAAACATTTACCAAAATAGGACTGATATTTCTTACACCAAAACCTATCTCCACCTGCAAATCCATTTCTACAAAAGTATATACACAGTTCCAGAGAGAATTTTTAGATTAAGCATGTTTCAAATAGTAATGTTGTAGTAGAATTTTCATATCAAAAAAAAAAAACACAACAAAATAATGTATATTTGTCATTTGTCAGAGACTGCTCTGGTGGATACAGCTGGTTTCACTGAGGAGGAGTTTTCCATGAAAGGAATGGATGGGGTTTGAGTCAGAACACTGATTCATCAAACTGTGGTAGTATTTCCTGGGTGGATCTCTCAGCGACCAATCCAAGTTATGTCTATTCTTTTTCTAAGTATCCAACTCAAAGATAATTTTCACGTCTTCCTTTAAACCACAGATCCATAGCTGTCATCAACACTTGCTAAACGAGTTTCCTTTTAATTGCTTTCTGCTATTGCACCCAACCCTTAAAACCCCAAGTATCATTGTGGTTAGCACAGTTACTGAGAACCACCGACCAGGACAAAGGAAGTGCAGAAGTTTCCTTTATCTTCATTAACGCCAACAGCCATTATATCAGCACATTATGTACAGGTAAGTAGAGATTTGCTTGCCCAGAATTCTGACATAATTAGAATTAACTGTTTCGCCAATGACTCCCACCCAAGGGTTGCAGTAAAATAACTCACTTTAGAGGGGGTTTGTAATATTTTTCTACAGCATTTTGGATTTTCTGCATGGAGACACTCCTGTCACATACGTGCATTTGTGTCTGGAATCTGTAGTTTTATGTCATGTTTTGGAGAATGCTTCAGAAGGGTGACAGGTAGCTTAACATCCTATGAATGAAAAATGACGGTGTGACTGTTGTAGAGAGGAGGAAACAGAGAGAAAAATTTCCCTTATAAACCAAATATTAAATTGTTATTAATGATGATTATGACTCCTCTGATTTGTTTAATATCTTGTGTTTTCTAAACTGCTTTCATAAATATTGCCTTGATTCTCACAGTACCATTTCTTTATAGGTACACTCTGTAGAATTGCATATAAACCATGTATTTTTATCTGTAAAATGTTCATGAACTAGAATAGAATCATTATGCATAGACATGTGCTATTTATTTTCAAAGTATATAACTAGATAGTTATTATGTTAAGTGAACAGTGATCATCAATGCCATTTTGAAAATACACTTTTAGCTTACAAGACGTTTTCATCAAAATATATGCAAATAGCAAAATGAAGTGGAACTAATTATAAAATATTTAATGTTCAGGTAAGTGTAAAATATAAATGCAGGCCTTACACAAATATTTCTCTTAAAATTTGCATCTTGAGTCAAATTTTTAGCCCTCTAAGTACACATACACACACACAAACACACACAATTTACAGTGTCAGTATTCATGTAAAAACGTGATTAGAAAGAGCATACTCACAGAGACAGAATATACTAACATTTTTTGAACTAAAGTAAATAATTTACTTTTGTGCAATTTCTTTATTAAAAATATCATATTATTCATAATCCTGATGTTTTCTTTTAGCCACATCTCTGATTTATCAGTAAAGGAAAGGGTGATCATACACATTTAATAAGTGGAAAGTAAACAGCATAATTATTTTTTTTTAATTATTTTTTTTTTTAACGATTATTTATTTTTGAGACAGAGGGAGACAGAGCATGAACGGGGGAGGGGCAGAGAGAGAGGGACACACAGAATCGGAAGCAGGCTCCAGGCTCTGAGCCATCAGCCCAGAGCCCGACGCGGGGCTCGAACTCACGGACCGTGAGATCGTGACCTGGGCTGAAGTCGGACGCTTAACCGACTGAGACACCCAGGCGCCCCATAAACAGCATAATTATTAAAAGACATCACTTTTATGCTGGATAGATGTGGATTTTTTTTTTTTTATTTTGGTTAGGTTTGGTTTTGTGTTTATAGTGTCCCTTCTTCTTTTTGTACACCTTAACACTTTTGTGAAGTCTTCACCTGAAAGATTTCAAAGGATTATTAATGCATTGTTTACAAGCACTCCTAGTTACTTAGAAAAGTTTCAAACCTTAATTTAGTGGTTAGTTTCAGGCTGAGGCATTAATCTGCCCAGAAGAACTTAAAGGGATTTGGAAACATGGTTGTTTCTGCAGGTGCTTTTGAGGAGACCTTAATCAATTTTGTGGTTGCATTTGGGTGCCTAAACAATGAATAGCCAAGAGGAAGAAAAGAAACACTAGACATGGAAATAAAAACTTCAATGCCATATTATATCAATTTCAATTGTTCTCTTAGGGTTAGTTCTCTAGGACAGAACGGAAAAGGTCTCAGAAGAAAGTGATGTTTTAGATCCTTGCCAAGGTAGCATTGAGAATTCACAGCCAAGAGTTTGTTATTTTTGTATTTTTTAATGGCAAGATATAATTGATATTCTGTATCCTCTTATGTATCCTCTATTCAGTAATTCCCCTTATGTGATTTTTCAGAATTTATAGTATGCAGTACCAGAAATATTGGCTGAATAGCTGAGTGGTTTTTCTGTGTGGGAAGTATTTCATTTTTAAGCAGATATTTCATCTGCATCATGGTTCGTAAGATCTTTAGGTTATCAGTTAAAGGTAGCTACAACTGGGAGAAGCATCTGAGCTGGTGACAAGCAATAATCAAAATGGAAAAAGAGGATAGGCAACATAAATATGAAATTCTACAGCATTTTCAATGAAGGGCAACTGGAAATTAGGAAGTGATTTCAGTCCTCCACTTTCAAGCCATAGCGTCTGGATGAATTCTAAGATAGCTTATTTGATCACATTTTAATAGATTTATTTATGTTCTTATAAAAATACCAGTTCTAAAACAGATTGCAAAGATAAAAGAAAAAAATTGCCCAAATCTATATGAAGTCGTGTCCGGAGGTAAAGTTCTAAAAATAAAACTAGACAAAACAAGAAATGTACCAGTATATCCCCAGTTAAGACACTCCTAAGAAAAGTAATTCGTGAGAGTTTATGGGAGACAGAAAAGTAAGGAAAGGGTGTGGAGCAAAGATTAGAGAATCAAGCAGTGAGCAAAGTAGTCTTGGTGGAGCCAAATGCCTAGGAGATGAGGTAAGTACTTACCCATCTCTGAAAGGTGGACAAGATTTTGAATTGGACAGTTAAGGAACATATGCTGACAATTTAAAGTCTTTTGAGTGATTTCAAACAATGAGACTGTGAAATTCAGGAAAGCCACGAAACATGGAGATAAATTAGTTGTAGTCAGAATGGAAACAAATGTTTGCCTTGGAAAGAGAAGTGTCGATTCTGTACTATGTTTTATATAACAAGCACTGTAATTTACTAATTCAGTTTCACAGCTTTGTTTGTTCCCTGTTTTCAGATGAATCCTAAATTAACCCCAACTATGGTTCCTCAGTTAACTACTGGTGTGACATCTCCATTTGTGTACTAGAAATTTAAATGTCTCTTAAATTCCAGATACATATCTCTTAGGCTTCATCTGACTCTCTTTTACCTATTCTTTACAAACATAGCTAACTAATTACCAAATTCTGACAAAGATTCTACTGTAAATGTTCTCAAATTCATCACTTTGTTTCTTTTCTTACTACCACAATCCAGAATGCTATCATTCCATTCCCATTGATTATATTAGCCTCTTTGCTCATTGGTCCTCCCCTTTCATTTTTCTCCCTCCTTTAAACTACAATTATCCAGACTGAAGATTCATCTTCCTAAGCACTGCATGTCCTCATTTCCACCAGATAAAATCAAAATCTCTTCTGATTAGCACTGAAGGCCTTCCATAATTTGTAACCTTCTGATCTATTTATCCTTCAGAGTCTCATTGTCCTTGATATCCCTTGGCTTCATTTATATACTATTTCAACAAATATTATCAATAATGTGCTAGACACCACAAAATGGCCTGCGTATAAAATAATAACATCATGAATAACAAATAATGACATGGGCCAGATGATAACAAGACCTCGACCAGAGGTGAAAAGACTGCCATGTAAAAATAAAAAATACTCTCAGTGTAGATCCATATTAGGGTGAGCCATGGAAGGCCTCAAGAAAGAGGAGATGACAGAGTTGAGGATAAAGTTTGAGTGGGGGCTCACTGGGTAGGCTTGAGGCAGACATTTTAGGCAGAAGGACCAGAGCGTGCAAGGCCATGGAGGTGTGGAAGAGTCTGGTTGTTTGTGGAACTCTGAGTAGTTTGAAATGGCTGAAACATAGATTAGAAACAGGCTTGGAATGAGATGAGATGGTGGAGGGCTTGTCTTAAGTCAGGGGCACAATTTATATGTGGAAACACGAGGAAAAAGAAGGATGTGGGGTACAGATGAAGAGAAGTTCACAAATGTGATGATGGAGTTGTAAATATTCTCTTCTGATGCTTTTCATTTTCTCAGTGGACTAGGAAGTAAGGTTACCAGCTAAGCTTGAGAATGGGGCAAATGGTGCTGGAGGTTTGAGGTAAAAAGGAGAAGTATGAAGTCATTTTTAAAGAGAGTGGAAAAAACTCCGTAGAGGATGTATTTAAAACAACAACAACAACAACAACAACAACAAACTTGTTCTCCTGGAAGTATCAACCCAATTTATTTTTATCTGAGACCTAATACATCATACATACTCCTCTCCAATGCCGCTTCTAATCTGAAAACTCTCACAATATGTCCAGCTATATTAAAGTTTTCCAGTTTTGCCATGAAGATAGCATACAGTTTAGTAAGAATCTGTATCACTAACAGTGTTAAACTGAAGATTCTCAGACTCTTTTGGGAATTTGAGTTAATTAGATCTGGGGTAGGATACCATAATCTGCATATGTAACAACCACTCTCAGGTGATTTTGATAAAAGCCATCCTCCAACCATACTTGGAGGAGCCCCAATATTTAAGACAAAATCTCAAAACCTTTGTGTGGCAACAAAGTCCTTGTTGTTGCCTCCATATCAGGATTTTCCAGAGAAACAGAAACAAGAGGATATCTCTTTCTGTCTCTATTGCCTCCTCCTCCTCTCTCTCTTTCTCTCCTTTTCTCTATCAATAGATGATAGATAATAGATCTATACAAATATATAGATACATAAACATAAGATATATCTATGTACCTAAGGTAGCTTCACACAGTTGTAAAGTTAGCACGGCTGGAAACTCAGGCAGGATTTCTATGTCATACTTCCAAGGCAGACTGTTTTTTTCTTCTGATGAAAATCTCAGTTTTAGCTCTTATGGCCTTCACCTGATTGAATGAGGCCCACCCACTTGCAGAGGGTAATCTCCTTACAGTCAACTGATTAGAAATGTTTATTTCAGCCACAGAATACTTTCATGGCAACATGTAGACTCATGTTTGACCAAACAACCTCGCACCATAGCCTAGCTAAAATTGACATTTAAAATTAGACGTTATACTGTCCAGCTTTATCTTTGGTTAATCCATGACAGTTTGCAGCAAGAAAATTGAATTCCTGGCTAGTAAGCTAGCAAGAAAGATGGACACTGCTCTCCCCCAATATAGCACTTCATATTTGCCTGTGTTCTCTGGATATAACAAGGACATAATAAAATAGAATTGTGATCATAATTCAAAAATTATGATAAGCTTTGGCATAAAGAACTTATAAGACATTTCTATTTTCCTCTCTTCTTCCTCCCCAACCTGGCAAGGTCTTCACTAGTTGATACTAACTCTGTCACTACCCCATTGGTCATGGGAGACAACTAGATGCTAAGTATAGATAACTTGACATTATCGTATTCCTGAAAAATAATTTCACAGCACAGATCCAAAGAAGTTTAATTGTAAATTTCTTTCCTTCTTTCTCTTCCTCCCCTTCCTCGTTTTTCTTTCTTTCTTTCTTACTTTTTCCCTTCCCTTTCCTTACCTTCCCTTTCCTGTCCTTTCTTCATATATCTTTTGCTACCCCTATGCCTAAATTGAGCCAATAAGGGTGAGCAAGAGTAAAGATTTGGAGTGTCTGTGACTTTTTTTTTTTTTGATATCCTTTACTTGCAGACCAGTCACAGCTTCCCGTCCATCTTTGCCACTATGGATGATTGCACTGATTGTGTTCGGAGTGTTGGCAATCCTGGGAATAACCATTGGTCTCCTGGTTCATTTTCTGGCAGTAGGTTGGTAAAGAACACATTTTTATTTATTTCAGTTTGTTGTAAACTTTATTTACATTTCTACCAAAGACAAAGAGATAATTGCAAATAATAAATTATCTGTCTTCCTTTATTTTTTTAAAAGTTTATTTTATTTATTTTGAGAGAGCATAAGCAGGGGAAGGGGAGAGAGAGAGAGGGAGAGACAGAATCCCAAGCAGGCTCTGTGCTGTCAGCACAGAGCCCCAAGCGGGGCTCTATCTCACGAGCCATGAGATCATGACTGAGCCAAATTCAAGAGTCAGACACTTAACCAACTGAGCCACACAGGCACCCCTCTATGTTCCTTTAAAATGGCCATCAGTGACCCAAGATCCCAGAAAGAAGCATTTGCCAAGCTCCCTATTGCAGACATCTTTTGTATATACACAAGTAAAAGAATATATATGATACAGCGACATGAATACACAGATAGACAGTTGATAGGCAGAAAAAGTAATCTACCAAGTTGGTATTAATATGTGTTACCTTGTAATTAAAATACTAAGACAAGAAAGACAAGAAAATCAGCATATGCTTACACTGCTCATTTTTCTCCCAACTTCCCAGTAGTTTGTTAGCAATATTATTCTTTTTATATTCTCAACCTTTATAATACTTCATTTGCAATCATAATTACTAGATGTTTTCTAAAGAATACTATGGGAAGTGATTCTAGGGGTGGGACATAGGGAGTTTGCAGCTTATATTTTGATTCATCATCTCAAACATTCTCTTATGCAATCTGTTATTTTAACTCCATGGAACACTTGTCTTCAGTTTTTAACACAAGAAGCTGGGGTAGCCCTGAGGAAAGCTCCTTAATATACAGACTCTCTGAACTATAATATAGTGATCCTGACGTCTCTCCTTTGTTCATCCCAACTCACCTCCAGAAGGTTGCCTTAACCGGGAGATTAGAGCACATATAATAAAAATGGCACATTACTATGGATTCACATTTATTTTCACTGCTGTCATTCTGCAGGGTCAAAATAGGACCTTTGGAAATATTCCTTGTCTTTTTTCCAGGCCCTGAAGTCTCATTACAGTAATAACAGAGTCATTGAGAATTTAGAAAAATCCTCAATGAACTCAGCTTGTGAGGAGATGTATCTCTGATATGTATCATTTTTCAGCCTAGTTTATATTTCACATTTGGGGGAATATTTGCTTCATAGTTTTTAGCCTGGAGTTGTGTCTTTCTTTTGCTTCCTTGGAAATGAGCCCTTTACCCTTGTCTTTGGGTGTTTTTATAAGTTAGAGGAAGGAGAACATAAAAGAAATGCCTTAACTCTGTCAGATTTAAATAGAAGTGTTCTCATAATTTATGCTTAAAATATTATCGCACTTCAAAACACTGCACAAAACCAAAACCAAAAATGTGTGTATGTTTGTATGTGTGTGTTACATGTAAGTTGTAAGTTTTCTTTATAGAAATAACTTCTAAGTAATCAAGTCATGAAAAAGTCATAAAACAATTTCTTTCTGTCCCTTATCCATCTCAATTCATATTGGCATTTGAACCACTTATAGAAATGGGAATATCAATCATAAGGTGCAGATGTGCCTTATGGATATCTCATCCCTAAGGGTTGTTTTCATTTCATCAGGTACCAACAGATCTCAGTGACTGATTTCACAGTGACCTCAGCATAGTGAGCCATCTCTGTGGCTGAATGCTGTGTGGAATTAAATTAATACTCAATTCCTTGTTTTAGGGTATGGTTTCTTAGTCTTAATGTCTTAGACATTAAATGTTTAGTTTATGCACTGGCTCTTGGAAAAGTGTTCCATGCAGTTGTAATAAAAAGTTTGTATCTTGTCAATTTATTAGTCTACACTGAGGAATATTCATGGCAGCCTAATTATCATAGTAGGTAGAAATATTTAGGAATCTAAATAAAGAACTGAAAGATACACTATGAACACTGAATTATAAAAAAAGAAAGTTGAATAGTTTAAAGATCTATGTTTTACTACTTATGTTAAAATCTAATAAGCTACCATTGCAAAATTCGGTCTCTATAGTAAAAGATCCATGATCCCCAGACAAACTAACTATAATTAGCAGTGTTGGTTCACAAATTATTATTCATAAACAACCCATTTTCAGCATTTTGTTTAGACATTTCTGGCTTCTTTTTTTATCACACTTCTCACTGTAAAATATTTTCACCACTTATAATAGAAAGTCATATTTCATTTTAATTATGGTGCTTTCCTTCTCTGCATTTGTATAGAACCTGCAATTAGATGATTAATGTTTTTCATTATATCCTTATTAGTACCTTGTGTAATGATTTCAACCATATTGAGCCTGTCACTTCCATCACATAGTCTTCAAAAGCAATGATCATATTGCACAATAGTATTAATATTTATTCAGTGCTTACTATACGCTAGGTGTTGTTATATAGCATCTAGAATATTTCTAAGTGCTTAGTATCTATCACATATTAGAGGTAAGATATATCACACGTCTTACCTCTGATAGGCATCTTAGTATCTATGAGAATTTAAGGAAATAAAATGGATTAGGTGTAGTCTTTGTACTCAAATCGAATTTTTGTTGATTCTTGGCTTTTAGTATCCATATGATATTAGTCAAGTTACTGAATATCTCAACACTACATTTTTCCAGAAAAAAAAGGGGTATACTTCATATGTTCTTTTATAAAGTATCTTCTCATGGTACATACTTAATAAATGGTAACTATTTTTACTCATAGTTTAATAATTATACGACAGAAATCTCACTTACAGTATATAGTTCTATCTGTCTCAATCAAGATATTACTCTTCTTGCTGACTTTTGTCTATATCTATATATGCTGCATTATTGGTCCCGTAAACACTTTTCACAATGCCCAGGATATCTAACCGGCTGTGCCAGAAAGATTCACAGGCTTTATCAATGTCTAATATGAACACAATATTTACTAGTTGATATTACTATGTAATTTGTATCTGCATTTGAAATCCATTTCACCTAAATAATTCTTGGATGATGTTTTTATCTCACAGAAAACACGACTTACTATTATCAAGGTAGCTTCGAAGTGCTGGATATCCCATACAACAGAAATTATCAAAGAGAGACATCACCAGAAAATAACTATCTTAGCAAAATTCTTGAGACTAAGGTAAACTGGTATTTTCCTATATTTATTTCATTGTTAGTTCTCTGAAATACAAATATATTATTGGAATATGACGTTTGATTCTGTTCTCTTTAACAGATGGTTGATGCATTTCAAAGTTCTAGCATTTACAGACAATATATCAATTCTCAAGTCATCACACTGGTGTAAGTAACTAATAATAGCAGTTAGAAAAGAGATCAACTCATTCATACATACATATTTCAAGCACCTCTGTGAAATGTCACAGTCATTAGCCAATAAGTTACTAATACAGTATTATCGTAAGTTAAATGCCAGACTAATTGTTCAATATAAAACCAAAGCAAAGATGGGGCTATCTAGTTTTATCCACTAGATCTATTGAGAATTTGTTATTCATATAATGCGTTAAATTATAATTGCCTCATCACTCAAGCTTCTTAAGTTTTTATGTCTAGCAAATAGTAGGTGATCCCTTAGACCAATGTTTGATAGTCTAAAATTTTTATTTAGTAGTTGTATAAATACAGACCCTGTTTTCTCATGTCTTTCTTTTTCCTTTTTTGGTCTTATGTAAATCTATTTAATGACTCATGTCCTTCTACTTGCAAATCAGCCAGACACCTTGTGGAAATACCCTAGAGTTCTTTTAGGGTAGAAAAGAGCATATCTACATCAGGCTTTGATGTCAAGGAAGTCCTTGTAGTCACCATAACAAGAAGTAAAATAGCTATCGTATGTGGGTTTAGAGTAGCAGGTAATAGCAGAGGGAGGCCTAGAACAGAAGTTAGGCAACTTGATCCCAGTCTTTACCACTTAGTAATCCCAGAGTCATTAAATCACTTTGACTCTATTTACCTCTCTGTGAAATACTGTCATAGCACCTTCGCTGCCTCTCTCATGTAAATGCACTTAGGGTCAAAGAAGGTAATGTGTATGGAAAGATTTGTAAATAAACACATTTCCAGTGAAGGCAATTATTGCTTTTACCTTCATCAGTGTCACCAGCTATGCCTGCTCCTGGAATTCATGGGACTCCTGGAATTGCAGAACACATCAAGATCTCCACTACAATTAACCTTGAGAGATGATTTTAGTATTGGAAAGAGATGGGAGCTAAAATTGAAGGGCCCAGGTATCTTTCAGAGAAGTCTGCAACCACTGCAATCACTTCCAAAGGAAGCGATGGAGAGGCTACAGGACAGACGTTTTCATTTTGACACCCCTTTCTATGATAATCAAACCTGCATGAGCTGAGTGCTTCCTAGCACTGATTACTGATTTATATGCCAAAAGGTTAATCATCTGTCAGGGAGAGCCAAAGCATAAAAATGCCACTTTGGACACTATCCTCAAAGCTGTTTGACAATTCCTACATGTCCACCCGTCACCTTCTTGGGTTGCTTACCCCTATCTGAATTCCAAACAAATCTTCCCTGAATGACATGGTCAGGTTCATCTTCCTCAAGCACAGTTTTATTCAACAACTTCTCTTTACTTCTATCTCTTGGCTCACATTAAAAGTCCTCCTCCATCTGAGCCCAATCTCTTAGACACTGCTGTCTCTGTGACCTGGCACAGGGAGACAAAACAGTGTAAAGACTCTGGGTTATAGAGTCAGTTGTACTGAATCTGATTTGAGTTTAGTAGCTGTATAATCTTGAGCCTATTAGGTAACCTGTCAGAGCCTCCGTTTTTCCTTGTCTACAAAATGAAGACAATGACACCCATGCTGCAGGCTTGTTGTGAAGTCTAAGTGTGACAATAAATGTGAAAATAAGTACCTAGAACACAGCAGATCCCCAGTAAATGCAAATTAATTATCGCTAGCCAGTTATTCTGGAGTGTTACTCTTCTCTACCTGATGAAATTGTCTGCTTGATGTTGAAGTAGTGATAAAAACACTTTAAATCCCAGTGTGTATGCCACCTCTTTCATGAAAATTACTCTAATTCTTTAAATAAAAAATAACTTATCCTTCCTCTATTTGCAGATAAGACAAAATAAATATTATCCCTTCTGCCTCATTTATTGTAGTCATTTGTATACATGTCTAATTTCCTAGAAATCTGGAAATTCTTGGAGGGTAGGTGCCATGTCTTAGTCACGCTTGCATCACCGACTAGCACCCATTCCAGTCACTTGTCTATAGCAGTTGCCCAATAAATGATTGATGAATACATGAATAAGCGAGCCCAGTTCTCACATGATATTTCCACCCTGTGCCGCAGGCCTTTCCTACTTTTCAGATTTGTAGAACTACTTGTCCTCTAAGATGAATGCTGTAGCTGCTTGCATACTGTCACCAGGTAAATGTAGGCAGATGGATGATCCTGTGATTAACCAAAAGTGAAGGTACTGCACAAACCCATAAAAAGACAAGATACAAAAATATGAAAGATCAGGGAATGAGGAAGGAAATGCTATTTTCTTAGCAACATAAGAAATATGCTTATCTTGTTGAAACATACTTATCTTGCTTCCAGTCCTCATAACAACAGTCTAACTGCACATATATGGCTGATATTCAAGGCTCCCAGATCAATGAAGGAAAACACCAGAAGAAGAATTGAAAGTGTCTTACATCAGATGCTGAGAAACCACGCAGGCTCTCTGACTACAGATCCTAATTCTCTTAGGCTCAAGGGTAAGCTTATGAATTAAATAGGAGCAGTGTTATTTCATCTTTTTATTTCTAACATATATCACAAGTACCAGGAACAAAGCCGATCCTGAATTTTTTAAATGAATAGACCATTATTTTATTTCAGAGCAATAATTTGTATTCTTCGTTACTAAAAACATTATAATCAAATCATAATAATACCACACTTTAAAGCACTTCTGGGAGAAAAGCTGCTTCTGATTATAAAGCAAATAGTAAGACTTTGAACAGTCCTTATAAGTAACAGTGTGTCTTGTATATATTTTCATGATCTCCTATAAACTTCAAAAATATCAAACAATCTGCCATTACAAGACAGGTCAGTTTTTAAGTTATTTTTGTCTACTGACAGGAATCAGTTTCACTTGTGGGTCTTTTTGATCTTCTAAGAAAAGATACTGACCGTTTTCCACCTTAGATGATAAAGATTATATTCCAATTAAATAAAAATGAAGTCTCTCATTTGGAGCTATGGAAGTGGTATTTCCATATCATACATTTGCATATAGTAAAAGAACAATTCAAATAAACCAATATTCTCTCCTTTCTACTAACATTTTCTCCTGAGATTCAAAATTATTTCTGACCTCCTCTCTGCTGAACCTAGCTAGCATCTTACTCCATTGTCTCCAAGGTCAATGGCTTATGCTAGGTATTATATTTACCATGAGCTTTTTGTTCTATTTCAGAAATCAGTAAGGTTGATGCTGAAAAGATTATCAACAACCGTAAGTTCAGATCTTCTTAATTCAATGTGTGAGATGATCTAAGACATAACAGTCAAGATTTGTTACTGTTGGCTAGTTACAATTCTAACTAGGTACCTTACATACAACTCATTTAATCCTCACAATAATCCTAAAGATAGATATTATTTATTATCATTCCATGTTAGAGTTGGGGAAACTGAAGCACAAAGAAGTGAAATAATTTGCCTAAATTCAACCAGCTTGTGAATGGTGTGGTCAGAATTCAAACCAGGGAGTCTGGTTGCAGAGCCCATGGACTTAACTGTGACTTTATCTGCCTCCCAGAGCTCTCATATTCTCCAGGTGCTGAGGTATCTTGGAGATACTGTGCTGGGTATGGAGGTGATCTAGGGGTTGCTAGTGATTCCTTTGCAGATTACATCCTGTTCTCTTCAGTGCAAGATATTGTCAGATAGAACCATACAAGAATAACTCAGCTCAGTTTCTGCTTTATAATCAAACAAGTGTCTTCCTACTCTCAATGGAACAAAACTGACTCTGACAGGCTGTGGGACACGAGCAAGGATGTCAGCTACGTATGATAGAATCAAAGGAGGTTCCAATGCTCAGAAGGGAGAATGGCCTTGGCAAGCAACTCTCAAAAAGAATGGCCGACACTACTGCGGGGCATCTTTGATCAGTGAAAGACACCTGGTGACTGCAGCTCACTGCTTTCAAAAGTAAGTTCATCATGTTGCTCAAGGATAGGGAGACCAAAGACTGGAACTGGGCCAGTTCACACTTGTTATCTCAGTTAATTATCAATAGCTCTCTTCTCAAGTGTCCTGGTTTGGAAAACAAATTATATGGGAAGCCAATCTAAGATTTTCCTGCATTACCTGTAAGCATGGGAAGAGTCATTCATTCTTGATATGGCATTTTTTTCTCACATGATTCTTATCTCTCATCACTTTATACTGCAGACATCCTTAACTACTCATAGTTGCTAAAACACATCATCCTGTTTCATAGCTTCCTCACCTTCTGCACATACCATCCCCTTCTCATTTTTTAGGCAACTCTGACCCAGCTCTATGGTCTCATCCAAAATGCTACTTTCCTTAAGAAATATCTGAATACTACTTGGCAATGAGAAAGAATGATAAATGGCCTTTTGTGGCAACACGGATGGAACTGGAGAGTGTTATGCTAAGTGAAATAAGTCATACAGAGAAAGAGAGATACCATATGTTTTCACTCTTATGTGGATCCTGAGAAACTTAAGAGTAGACCATGGGGGAGGGGAAGGGGAAAAAAAGATAGGGAGGGAGCCAAACCGTAAGAGACTCTTAAAAACTGAGAATAAACAAGGGTTGATGGGGGGGTGGGAGGGAGGGGAAAATGGATGATGGGCATTGAGGAGGGCACCTGTTGGGATGAGCACTGGGTGTTGTAAGGAAACCAATTTGACAATAATTTTCATATAAAAAAAAAGAAATATCTGTTCCCTAGAGCATGCAGATTTAAGTCCACCTGTTTTCTTGTCCCACTAATTATACACAAATCACTTAAGCAATTAGAACTGTCTGTGTTTATGCCCATCCTTCGTTATATTTAAGTTTCTGGAAGGTATGGCTATTAATTTTTATTTCTATATCCCCACTGCTTTACACAGTATATGGTATAGGGAGGGACTCAAACAGTTTTTTAATTTATGAAAAAAATCAGATTGTATCACTGCTAATGAGCTATGGCACAAGGGAATATTAATGTCATTAAAAAGTACAGTAGATGAAGGCCATGTTTCTACTATTTTGAAATAAATACAAAATATATAATTTTTGCTCTTTCAGGACAAACAATCCAAAAAACTATACTGTCAGCTTTGGCACCAGAGTAAATCCCCCCTATATGCAACATCATATTCAACAAATCATAGTTCATGAAGACTACATCCCGGGTGAACATCATGATGATATTGCAATTATACAGCTCACCAAAAAAGTCTTATTCAAGAATGATGTACATCGAGTTTGTCTTCCTGAAGCCACACAGGTTTTTCCACCAGGTGAAGGAGTTGTTGTTACAGGATGGGGAGCACTTTCATATAATGGTAAGTCCAGTGAAAATTTAACAGTGTGTCAGTACAAAAGCACGAAAAATGGTGGGCTAGGCACAGAGTCAAAGGCATCATTTACTTCAGGATGCCTACTTCTCCCAGGCAATATCTCAGGAAATGATGCGTATGGACTTATGGCTTTGCAAATTGCCTTGGTGTGGAATGTTCTGTGGAGACCAATTGATTGTAGAAATTCCCTAGCCTGGAGAAACTAACTGAGAAAGTTCTGGTTCAAAGATATAAGAAGAGAGATAAGGACATAGAAAGGCAGTATTTAAAAGATTTCAAATGATTCTTTGAAGATGTCCTTTCCATTGGTTCAGGTGAGGGAAATGAGTAGGCAAGAGTCAAATACAGGTTTTATGCACAGAGGACAAAGCAAGTTTTCCATCCTGCTCTGTTTTAGAACAGGTCTTTTACTAATTTGTATACTTCCTTTAGGTAAATACCCAGAGGTACTTCAGAAAGCATCTGTGAAGATTATTGACACAAATACCTGTAATGCTCAGGAAGGATATTATGGTATGGTATTGGACACAATGCTATGCGCTGGGTACTTGGAAGGAAATATCGATGCCTGCCAGGTAAGTCTGGACACTAGTCACATTGACCATCAGTTACAAATAACTGCTATTATTTTATGAATGTCATCAATACAAAGACAATTTCTATACTTCAGTTAATTTGCATTTTGACAATCCTGTTAAACTCTTCCAGCTAAAGTAATTCTCCACTACATGAAATATATGTTTATAAGTGTTTAACAAACACTTAAGTTGGACTTACTCTGAGCCCAGCATTGATTGCAGTTTTTTACAAATAATTCATTTAATCCTCATACAACATTGTGATGTGGGTACTATCATTATCACTTTATAGATGAGAAAACCGAGGCAGAGGAAGGTAAAGTGATTGGCACAAGATCACACAGGTAGTAACTGGGAGAGCTGGCATATAAACCAAAGTAGTCTAGGATCACAGTCCATAATCTTAATCACATTTCAATAAAAGATCAGTCTCAGAAAATTTTAATCTACTTCCAGCCTATTTCTCTTTCCTTCTTAGCCTCCTCATGGCTAGGGTTCTGGCTACTTTTCTCAGATATAAAGCCCTGTTTTCTAAGTACATCTATAATATTTGCTTCCCAAAAGCTTTCTCTTAGAACTAGCTAACTAGTTTCTCATAGAACTAGATAATTTATCAGCTCATGCCTGCAAGGTTCAGGTCAACACCAAAGAGTCCCAGAGAATATAATCTGGCCAAAAGTGAGGTTAAGGGTGATGCAGGGATTTACACCATACATTTTCCTATGGTCTGTATGAAGGATGAGTCACAAACTTTATCTGGGCTTATCACTTAGTGTAAGTAAAGTATCTGGAAGTTAATTCTCATAATGATAAATATTATTTGTCTTATTTAGGGTGATTCTGGAGGACCACTAGTTCATCCTAATTCTCGAAATATTTGGTACCTTGTTGGAATAGTGAGCTGGGGAGAAGAATGTGGTAAAATCAATAAGCCAGGTGTCTACATGCGAGTGACTGCCTACCGCAACTGGATTGCCTCCAAGACTGGTATCTAAGAGAAAAGCATCTTGTAGCAACTATCTGAAGTCATTTTCACCTAAAGTTACTCCCAACCTTAGTTAACATGCATTTTAAATTAGTGTGTACGGTGGCTGTTTTGAAAGAACTGTGGTCCTGAGGGAGTATTTATGAACTTTAATTTTAAGGAACTTACAAAACAACAAATCTAATGTTTAGTCCAGAAAGGCCTAAGCAAAGAAAATGCTCCTATCAAAAAAAGGACTATTCCTATTTTACTATTTCATGAACCCACATCATGGCTATCTCACCATAGAATAAAGCTCTTGGTTTTAGTCATTCAGACTTTTTTCAATTATGAATATATATCCTCCCAACTCAGTGGCAGCGCTATGAGAAAGTGGAACCAACCCTTTCTGAGGGCTGGGTTGGAACATGCTCTATCTGCCTTCATGTCGTAGATTTTGAGGAAAGGGTATGGTTGTGAACTGACTCTGGTCAGAATTTAGGCACTGACTTAGTCTCTCATTTGAACGGGGGTCTTGATCAGCTCTTAAAATCACTGGGAAATAATTTCACTGTCAGTAAAACTAGGCAAAATACATTTTAGACCTATAGAGACCATGTACACTAATTCTTCAGTGTTGATACAGGTTTTTGTGGAAATTCCTCACTTGCAACACATAAAAATAAGTAGCTGTGAACCATGAAATGTACAATGTATTTTAATAAAAACAAATTTAAAATCAGACTATCTTTGCTCAATGACAAATTCTTTCTTTCTCTCTTTCTCTCTTTCTTTCTTTCTTTCTTTCTTTCTTTCTTTCGTGTGTGTGGTTTTCTTTGGTTTGGTTTTATTCTTTAAAAAAAATTTTTTTTTAAGTTTACGTATTGTTGACAGAGACAGAGTGCAACCACGAGCTGGGGAGGGGCAGAGAGAGAGGGAGACACAGAATCTGAAGTAGGATCCAGGCTCCAAGCTGTCAGCACAGAGCCTGATGTGGGGCTCAAACTCATGAACTGTGAGATCATGACCTAGGCTGAAGTCAGATGCTTAACTGACTGAGCCACCCAGATGCCTCTTGTTTGGTTTTATTCTTAAAAAGGTCTTTTGTAGGTGGCTTTTCTTCTTTCTCTGTTATTATTTTCACTTGGTCCTTGGCTTGGGAAAAAGCTATACAGTAGTTAAAAAGCTACCTCCAGGCTGCAGGGAGAGGCTCAGGCAGGCCAGCGGGGATGCAACAGGTGGGTCCCTCATTACTAGATGCAAGAGGCTCTCAGTCATGCCTGAGGATGAGGCCGGCCAACCCAGGGTTGAGGCCTGCCCGCCTGAGAAGTTTGGTCAGGTGGTTTCTCATCTTCTGGGTGAGCTTCAGTTAACCGCCTAGGAAATGGTTCTCTAGGAAGCCACTGAGTTGGGAGTATGTGTAGGAGAACCCAGGGCTTGCAAATCCACTGAGGACTAGGCCAGGCTCTTCTCCAGGTCCAAGACAGGTTCCATGGCCTGCAGGCTGCCCCCTCACCCCCCACTTATCTCTGGATGGCTTCTGGACCTCCAGGAAGAAAGCTTGTTTGCCTCCCTGTTTTTGCATCTTTGAGAGATACTAGGCACCCTCCAACTTCTCTGCCAACTCTTAGAAAAAATGGCACAGTCACCAGGGGCCACGGGCCATGAGAATAGAGGTCCAGAGAGAGGCAGGTGGGTGAGGCTCACAGATGCAGATTGACCAGGCAGCTGATGGCAGCTCCCACCTTAGAAGAATAATTCTGGATGATCTGGTGGCTCATGGTTCCTCAAGATCAGGAGTCAACCACACACAAAGTATGGTGTTAGTGCATCTCAGAAATGGATGATGGAATGGCCAAGAAGATGGTTCTAGAAGCTGTTGCTGGGGGCTGAGGAGGAAGCTGAGGGTGGCTGAGGCTGGAGTGGCATGGAGAGAAAAACAGTTCTGTTCCAGCAAGAGACATACCTACATGCTATGCCTGTGCCTCTAACAACTGCTCCTGGAAGCTGTCCCAGAAAGAGGAAAAATAGCAAAAGCAATAAATCCACCCTTTGTCCAGAAGGATTAATAAGGATTCAAGTAGAGTTTGGATAACTACCTGTCCAGAGGGTACAGGATGGATTCAAAGATTTGGTTTTCAAAGTGGAGGTAGGATTAGAAGTGGAAAAGAGTGATACTAATGACGACTAAGATTTTTGTCTGTCCTTTAATTATACGTTTTTGAGCCTTCCGATGCAGTTTCCATTATAGCTGAACTCATAATGTGAACTCTTGCCAGTACTTCCTCTTGGGCTTAGAATCCTCTTAGCTCTCACCTGCCTATGAGTGCCAGAGTTTATTAATGTGGGGCAGTAAACTTCATATTCTGTTAAAAAAAATCAATTTATTACAAATAAATGTGCACCTACCTTTTTAAAGTCAAAATGTAAAGAGCTTTATTGAGCTTAGTTGGTAAACTGTTTCAACTTTTAAGTATTACTTATATGCTATTCTCTTTTCTATTGAATATGTTTGTTAATCACAAACTTTGCAGTGAGAAGTAGCAATGCAGAAGCAGCTATTTTTATATATAAAATTTTATTGCTTAAAAAAAAATCAAGTACTGCCAATTAGCATCATATCCATTCATATGCTATTTAAAACAGATGGAAAATTTTGTGGATTTTTTTTAATGATAGAGTATACCATAAAAAAAAGAATTTAGAGTGTACTCTGTCCTCTGCTTAAGTATGTAAACCGGTAATTTTAGATAAAGAACTAATTTGGTTCTTTTACTCATAATATGAAAATTTTAAATTTGTTATCTGATAGTCTTGATATTATCATTATGTTAAGAATAGTGCAAAATTTGGCACAGACAGAAACATATTTTTATTAGAAACATATTTATCTTTTTTAAAAAAGTTTATTTTGAGACAGCATTTGCACGTGCATGCACAAATGGGGGAGGGGCAGAGAGAAGGAGAGAGAATTCCAAGCAGGCTGTGGGGCTCAAACTCACAAACTGTGAGATTATGACCTGGACTGAGATCAAGAGTCAGATGCTTAACTGACTGGGCCATGCAGGCGCCCCAGAAACATATTTACCTTAAATACTCTACATAAAGTAATTAAATCTGCATAACAACATGCATGCAGTCAATGCACAATAAAACAGATGTTTCAAATATAAATGTTGAACGTTTATGGCAATGAAGATTACGCATTACGAATGTTAAAGTTCTATACTTTAAAATCCCAAGATTAGGAAAAGAAAAACAATGATTAATTGCAAGGGTTATTCTAGATATGCATTCACTTGTATCAGAAGAAATCAAACCTCAGAGAGATCAGTGTCTGTCAAATCTAGCAATTCAATGTCCAGTCAATAATCTTAACATTCCTTTTTTTTTTTTTTTTTTTTTCCCTTGGTGCTGGGAAATGCACTGCAGAGTGATATGGGATTATCCCTGGCTTGACGATTTTCTCTTTTGTGATTGGCTTAACCATTTTATATTTGTTCCTCACTCCTTGTTTGTCCTTATACATTCATCAGGTCTTTGACAATGTCCTCAGATGGTGATAGCAGATGTTGCAGCTGATTTTTCTATGAAACCAGCATCTAGATCCCATTACTTTTCTACTGGACCTTTTATGGAACCTTGTCTTTTCAGGTTTTAGCTATTTTTTGTTTAAAAATCATTCATTCTCAGCCACAAGTCTTTCCACATGTCTTCTTAGATCTGCTAGTATGTTGCTGGATTTGTTAGTTTATTCATATATGATCCTTGATACCTTTTAGGTCCTATCGAAAACAAAACTCAGCACCACCCACAAAACAACTTGAATTCGTGGCATGTGTTCCTTTCAGGAAAGGCTATTCTTCTGGGAAAGAAGGAGACTTGGGCTCTCAGTAGCCTCTGAAAAGGGTGTTTATGAAGGATGAACCTGGGTTCCTCCATTCTCATCCATGTTCTGCTGGGCTTCCTTCCTTCCTTCATTGCTTGCTTCCTTCCTTCCCTACTTCCTTTCCCTCCTCCCTTCCTTCCCTCTTTCCTTCCTTCCTTCCCTCCTTCTTTCCCTCTTTCCTTCCCTCCTACCTTTATCCCTTCCTTCCCTTTCTTTCCTTCCTCCCTTCCTTTCTTCCCTTCCTTCTCTGCTTCATTCTCTCCTTCCTTCCTTTTTTCCTTCCTTTCCTTCTCTTCCCTTCCCTTTCTTCCTTCCCTCCCTTCCTTCCCTTCCTTCCCTCCTTCCTCTCTCCCTTCTTTCCTTTCCCTTCCTTCCTTCCTTTCTCCCTCCCTCCTTTCCTTCTTTTCTTTTCTTTCTTTCTTTTTTTTTTTGCTTTCCTTTCCCCAACTCTCCTACATGAGTAATGAATAGTACCTATTTCATGAGGCTATATAATTTCTGTTATAAATGAGCCTGTTCAGACTGTTAGCTTCACAGTTTCCAAAAGACAGTTGATTTTCACTATGTTAACTAACTGGGGAATTTACAATTTTTTTTTTTATTGTTTATTTTTTAGACAGAGAGGGAACGACAGAGTGCAAACGGGGAAGGAGCAGAGACAGAGGGAGACACAGAATCTAAAGCAGGCTCCAGGCTCCAAGCTGTCAGCACAGAGCCCGACCGGGGAGGGGGGCGCTCAAACTCACTAACTGTGAGATCATGACCTGAGCCGGAAGTCAGCGGCTTAACTGACTGAGCCACCCACTAACTGGGGAATTTAAATAAAAGCTTAAAAAAAAAAGAGGGGTGCCTGGGTGGCTCAGTCAGTTAAACGTCCTACTTTGGCTCAGGTCATGAACTCATGGTCTGTGGGTTCGAGCCCCATGTCAGGCTCTGTGTTGACAACTCGGAGCTTGGAGCCTGCTTCAGATTCTGTGTCTCCCTCTCTCTCTGTCCTTACCCTGCTCATGCTCTGTCTCTCTCTGTCTCTCAAAAATAAATAAACATTAAAAAAAAAAATAAAAAAAGAAACTACACTGTGAAAACAACAACGACAACAACAACCCGAAGATAGTTCTTTTTACAGCACTAAGTAGCCTTTTAATATTTCTCTTCAACTAAAAACTCTATATGCTTTTCTACTCAATTGATGAAACAGGTGGAGGGGTCCTATAGTTTGTGGGGTGGGTTTCAGTGTAGGAGCAGAGGGTGGCAGTGGCCTAGCCCAGGGGCTGTGGGCTTAGGAGAGTTCAGTCAGGCTGTTGTGAGGAACTCTCCTGCACCTCGGTTGGAGAATGGTGCTGCCAATTTCCCTGGAGGCAGCTTTTATTCTGAAATGAGATCGAAGGATTTATTACAAATGTGTGGTATGAGGCCTGTGAACTTGACGGTACTCGGCACTGCTTTGAACTCTTTCCCTGCACTCACGTAGCTAGCCTACTATGATGGCTTTGCCAAATCCATAGCCTGGATCCCAGATTATAGCAGTGCTTCTCAAACTCTGAGCTCTTAGGGTCCCTTACCTTCTTCAAAATTACTGAGAACCCTAAAGAGCTTCTGTTTTTAAAGGCTTTTTGTTTATATTGGGATTCTCTCTCTCTCTCTGCCCCTTTTCTCCCTCAAAATAAATAAACTTAAAAAAATAATCGTACTCATTAACATCAGAACTGATCCCATCATAAAGTCATTAAGTATCAAGAGGCACATATAAATTCATCAAAATTTACTTTTCATGCTAGATCTCAAATTTTATCATTAGCAACAAATACTGTCAGTTGTATTCCTTAGCACAAATTTCCTTTATTTATTTTCAAGATAATGTTTGCCAAATACTGATTCTAAATAACCAGAATTTGTCAGTCATTCTTTTCAAATACAATGCTGTTCCATAACAAAAGTGGTGAGTTCACCATGTGAGTCATACAATTGTTCAAGACCTTTATTTAGGACAGCCCTTTTAATTCAATATGCAGCAAAAATGCTTATGTTTACTTCTCATTTGGTTATTCAGAATATTACAAAGACATACTCAGCCTCAAGATTTTATAGTTTATAATTCTTACTGTTTCATCCAGGGAATTCTTTTTTTTTTTAATTTTTTAATGTTTATTTATTTTTGAGAGAGAGAGAGACAGAGTGCGAGTGGGGGAGGGGCAGAGAGAAAGAGAGACAGAACCTGAAGCAGGCTCCAGGTTCTGAGCTGTCAGCACAGGGTCTGATGTGGGACTTGAAATCGCAAACTGCCAGATCATGACCTGAGCTGAAATCAAGAATCAGACGCTCAACCGACTGAGCCACCCAGGCACCCCTCATCCAGGGAATTCTTAAATGAAATTAGATTTTTTCCCCTCTGAATGTGTGGCAATGAGGAATACAATGATACAATGACTCTTGGTAGAGTCAGATGCCACTACCTTGATTTACTAAGGTGCCAGCAGTTTTAACGACTATTGCTTTTTCACTACTGGTTGATTTCACAGACCTCTTGAAGGGGTCTCAGAGACCCTCAGGGGTATGCAAACCAAACTTGTAAAACCACTGATCTATTCTGATTTTTCTAAAGGGAAGTGCATATAACAAATAACTACAAAATAATTCTGTCAATGCATAAAATACCAAGAGTCATTCTTCCATATACATGCACAAAGGGAGCATGTTGAAGAGGTAACTAACCCAGGAGGGGGATGGGGGCAATCAAAGCTGAGATAAGCCATTAAGGGGAACAAGAGGAAATCAAAAAAGTCTTCTTGATGAAGGGGTGGATGTGCTTGGGAAGGGCATCCAAAGCAGAGAAAATACATTGTCAAACACCATGACTGAATACAGCCTCATTTAGTAGGATAGGCTAGATTATCTTGTAGCACATACCTAAATCTGCACAGCTTAATGCATCACAATTTATTTCTCACTCATAGACTATTGCCAGTAAGATGACTCTTCAAGGCAGCTGGATCAGCAGTTTGGGTTGCTTTTATCCGTGGCTATGGAATGTGAACATGTAGCCTCCACAATCTCCATGGCAAAGAGAGAGCTGCTATTAGATCTGCTAACAGAACTGAAAACATATCCACTAATGGTCCTAGACTATTAGAACTCCTCAAATGGCCCCTTAAAATTTAAAGGGGCTGAGAAATGTGAGAGAGCACTTGCATGTTTGGAGAGGCATGAATTTAATTGGCTGACCTTAGGTCCTTAAAACAGATCTCTGGCACTAATTTCTACTAACGCAAAGAATAGATAGTTTCTAGGATAAACAGTAAAGTGCTCTGTTAGTTAACCAGAATGATGATGAGTAGGCAGATTCACACTGAAGTTTCAGATCAAAAAGGATTAAAAGTAGAGCTGGAGGGCTTAGATAATAGGCAAGAGATTCTTCATGGTATAATGATAAAAAGCTCAGTATTGAAGAGCTATTTTTTTTCCTTAAGTGGGTAGAAGAGGGAAAAGAAAACAGGTATATATGTATTTGTTTTCCATGGATGTGTTAATAAAATTTGTGTTAATCTAATTTTTATAAACTGAATTATACTTTAATTCCCTAAAATAGCCTTGTAGTTAAATAAATATATTACTTTGAATTATTTTCTATATACGATATCTATACATACACACATATATTTGCTTAAAGGATAATAGGCTTTTAATTTTTACCTCTGAAATCTGGGCTTATTTTTTGTTTGCGAACAGAAGAAAACACCTATGTTCTGTCATTTCTTCCAGCAGAGGGCACTACAACCCAAGTATCAAGTTTCACATAGTTTTCATAACTCACATAGTTACTTGACAACTCTCATAAATGTGCCAAGTATAGCCCCATGAGGAGGCAGGGGAAGACAAAGTAAAGACTTCCCTTCCAGACCTTTCTTCTGGTAAACAAAGAATATAAACCAAGATGATTTGCGCATGTTCTTATCAATTTGTACCAAGTGTCAAATAAATGGAGACAGCTAACAGCCCAGAGGGCACAGTTATAAAGGTGCCATCACATCTAGGAGGGGTTAAAAATGGTTTTGGGAAGAGCATAGATGAATTCCATTTTAAAGGAAAGTATCAAGAACATTCTTGTAAAGGACAATATCAAGTTTTGTGATAAATAAAGACATACATATTGACTAATGGATTGTGCTCTAAAAACCACATGATCTAGTGGAGGGAACATATAAATACACAGCAAACTCAGATGCATGACAACAGCAATAACTGCCAAGTTTAGACCTCAAAACTGTTTCAAATTTCCAGTTGCCTCCTTGACCACACCAAACAATTCAAGTTCCCATAAACTTAACATCACCACAACATTTCATCATCTGACTCACATGTGGTCCTCTTTCTCTGTCCATTCATTATTTAATGTCATTACTGATCTTGTATATTACACCATATTCACCAAATTTAAAGTCAAACAGTACATTGAGCATGGTGTAATTAACATACTGAATCTTAGTACAAGTTAGGGTATCTTGGGGCGCCTGGGTGGCTCAGTCGGTTAAGCAGCCGACTTCGGCTCAGGTCATGATCTCGCGGTCCATGAGTTCAAGCCCCGCGTCGGGCTCTGTGCTGACAGCTCAGAGCCTGGAGCCTGTTTCAGATTCTGTGTCTCCCTCTCTCTGACCCTCCCCCGTTCACGCTCTGTCTCTCTCTGTCTCAAAAATAAATAAACGTTAAAAAAAAAAATAAAAAAAAAAACAAGTTAAGGTATCTTTATACTTGTGTCCTTGTTCATTTGTGCTATCCATTGCTTATATTCACTTCCTTATGGGAGCTGAACCAGAAGAGTATAAATTTATATTTAAAAATTTAAAGATTTGTATAAATCTTGTGATTGTCCAGTGAAGCGCTATAGAGAGGGTAGTGTTTTTAACAGTACTTTCAATCAAGGTTTGAACAGTAACACACCTGAAGGAGTAAATTTAGTAAACTGTAGTAAAAAGCACTTTTCAAAGTTTGCATGGTTTCTTTACAGAGGTTTTCTGGATTTTTCAAAATAGGATTTTCAGATTAGCCCTTGTAAAAGAGCAAAATTAAAAGAAAAAAACAACCCTGCCTCTCCAAAAGTAGCTTTTTCTACTTGGTTCTGCTGTATTTTCTTTGACTAAATATTGGCTATGAACTAGCATAGTGTTTCTCTGAGTCACCTTCTATGAAAAGCTGCCAAGCATTGGCAGCTTTTCACAAAGGAGCAGGTAGGGGCCAACCAAAACTTCTGGTACATCAAAAAATCCTTCTGAGAGGAGATTACTTTAGCTGAATTTTTAAAGCTAAAGCTTTTCAGGGTGTCAAAAATATTTTCTGCACTAAATGGGTATAGGGCATACCAAGCAAAGGGAAAAATATTCACAAAGAATCAGAAGTATACCTGAGCATACAGCCTGTTTGCAGGTCTGCAGGTAGTTAGGCCTTTAAAAAAAATGCTTATTCATTTTTGAGAGAGAGAGAGAGAGAGAGAGAGTCCTTATGAGTGTTTGCATGCACAAGCAGGGGAGGGGCAGAGACAGAAGAGGGATAGAGGATCCAAAGAAGCCGCCTCTGCTGATAGCAGAAAACCCCATGCAGAGTTTGAGGTCAGGAACCATGAGATTATGACCTGAGCTAAAGTTGTGCACTTGACCGACTGAGCCACCCAGGCGCCCCTAATTAGGCCTTTCTTAAGCAGAAACGTTGAAGAAGTTGTGGACAATGAGGCAGAAAAGCTAGATTGTTGAAGAAGTTGTGGACAATGAGGCAGAAAAGTTAGATGAGGCCTTTGTCAAACTTACTGAGAAAGAAAATCCTGAGCAGAGAAAAATATAATACAATTAGATGTGTATTTAGCAGTTAATCACCAAATATTTTTGAATTTACACATGTCTAGAACAGTAAACATTGTTATGGAGTCTGGTCAAGAAATACAAAATATTGTCCTTACCTACCAACTTGTGAATTATAAGCTAAAATATGTGAAATACTAGGGGATGAAGCAAGGCAGGACCAAGATGGGAAGTGTACTTATATCAAGATGCAATAGTTGTCCTGGAATGGTCTGGGAAGGCACACTAGAGTAGTGGTTTAAAGCATGGACATTGGAATCATTAGACCTGTACTGGAATTCTGTCCCTGCCGTCGTCCAGTATGAACTTAGGCAAGTGTCTTAAATCTCCCAAGCCCCCGTGTCTTTGTCTACAAAGTATAAATGATAACAGTACCAAGGCTTGTACATAATGTAAAAAACATAAAGCATTTAACACAGTGCCTAGTGCATAGTAAACCACTCTCCCCCCACAAAGAATGGTGACCTATCGTTACAGAAGCGAGGCCTTGACAGGAGGGGAGAATTTGGACAGGTACAGAGTGTGGGAAAAGGCTGGCATTTCAGGTGAGGGGGATATTGAACCTGAGCAAAGCAATGAACATGGCACATTTGAGGACGCTAGGAAAGAAATGAACATTAAAGGGAAGAGGAATAAGTCTGGGCATATGGGATTGATATGGAGGGTTCCCATATTTAGAGCCCTAAGTGAAGGAGTAAGATGTGTAGTTATCATATGGAGTCCTCAAATCTGTTGGTGCTCCAAATAGTGTTCTTAAACTAACTTTGTATTGCTTACCACTTTTAAATATGTATGGATGCTGTCGAAATTTATAAAGCACAAATTAGTTTAAAGGGGCCCCTGAATTAATAAATATTTAAAAATTTATCCAAGCATACCATTCTTCAGGTCTCAACTTAAATCTTATATCCTCAGACAAACTTTTCCTTATTTAAATACTTAAAGTAGTGCCCATGCCTTCTTTC
This sequence comes from Panthera onca, assembly GCF_046562875.1. Taxonomy (NCBI): domain Eukaryota; kingdom Metazoa; phylum Chordata; class Mammalia; order Carnivora; family Felidae; genus Panthera; species Panthera onca. The sequence continues at coordinate 55,607,628 of NC_138342.1, read as the reverse complement.
CTTTATAGTCTTTATTCTGCTTTAATTTGCTTCATAGCACCAAAAGCTAAGCTTGGAATTATATTATGCATTTATTTGACTATAAGCTTCCATAAAGGAGCTCACTCTTTGACTGTAAGCTCCCATGGAGGCAAGAACTGTTGTATTCACTGCGATCACTCTAGCATCTAGAACAGTGTCTCTACATGGTGGGCCTTAGGTATATATTTGCTGAATAAATAAACCTACAAAGCAGTAGTTTCAAGTGCATACTACAAGGCAAATTAATTGATTATGTTATACGTAGTCAGTCATTTTCAGTGAATAATTCCAATTAAAATTGCTTCAGAAGACTCTTTGCTTCCTCTTTATAGTTATCATTGGCTCTTTGCCTGAAAGAGAATTTATTAATATAAGAGGTGACACAGAAGAATTGTCCCAACTATGAAACACATAAGAGGGAAATAAATCTTTGTTCTACAGGGATGCAGCTTAAACATGTGAAAGAACACTGCTTCTGAGATTAGGTATATGGCATAGCCATTTATTTCAGTGCTGAAATGATAAAGACATTAATCAGAGCCTCCTATAACCCAAGACAGGTTAAACCTCTAACATGTTATTTAAAATTAGGTAATGTGTGTTGTCACTTGGATGACAAAGCATCCAGGTGATAATAAATTTTGAACTCCTGCAACCTCAGTCATCATGAGACAATGAACCTGTGTCATAAGATTGCTTAAAGTATAATAGAAACAAGATCCGTGTTTATGTATTAAGCAAGCATGTCATCAGAGGATATACTGACCATTTGATGAGAAATTTGGTATGACCCAAAGTACTTATGTCAGGAGACATCTGATATTTTAACATAAATGTTACATTATTTGATCCCTCGTCGTGTTTTTTGGGTTCCCTGACCTTTATTCTGACATATACAGACACATATCATTTAATTGCCACTAATTATAGGGCAAAAGTTAATACCTTCACTAAAAGTATTTTATGTGTCTGAACTTCCCTAAGAGTTTGCTAGGGTTCACTTCATTTTCTTCCTATAACAGGAATGGAAATAGTGGTCGTGTGATGCTCCTTTCTTCTCTCAAGACTGGCTGTTATTCTTTAAACTGTATATTAGCAAATTTGCTCTGGATATTTGACCGTGAATGAATAGTATGTTTTAATAGAAATCACAATAGTAAGCAAACAAACAATTACATGTGCGATAACCTGTTTATCCATATACTCACCTATTGCTACATCAGAATTATTTCTGACATGTCTGTCCCTAAAAAATCCTAAACTCCACCTCTTGCAAATCAAGTAAGATATTTTCAGTGATAATGACTTGGATATTTGCATGTGTAACTCCCTTCCACCCACCATACCTGTGAGGCACAGAGTTAGAATCGGGAAATTTGTCCTGGTTCTCCTAGTGGCAACCTCCTTTACTTTTTTGGAGCCCAGTACATATGATTCTCTTTTCTGAACAGAAAAGTTCTGAACAGAACTATAAGCAAGTCCATAAAGACTCTGTTTTTACAGTTTAAAGTTGTTGATGATCTTTTTAAATAAGATGCTTAATTTAACTCCAGGAAAAGAGGCTAATGGTAGGGGATGTTAGGATCACCATTCAGTGAGAAAAACATTATTCCAATCCCAGTTCTGTTAGTCATATTGTGGCTTGAGAAATTTACTCAACCTTCCTGATCTTAGTTTGCTTTCCAGAATAATGGGAATAATAGTGTACACTTCACAGCATTGTTGGGATTAAGGAAACAAAGTACTGAAAATACTCAGTGCAGCGACAGGAAATCAACAAATCTTGGTTAAATCAGAAAACTGCTCCAGAACTATATTTTGTCACCTCCTTTTGTCCTTAAATATTTGTTTCATATGCAAATGTGCATGCCACTATATTTTATTAGTTACATAACTCAAATTAACTGGATCTTTGTTTTTTAAATTTTTGTTTTAATTTCAGTTAGTTAATGGACAGTATTATATTAGTTTCAGATGTATAGTATAGTGATTCAACAATTCCATACATTACCTGGTGCTCATTACAACAAGTGTACTTCTTAATCCCCATCACTCCCAACTCCTCTCTGGTAACCATCAGTTCTGTATAATTAAGAGTTTGTTTCTTGATTTGTCTCTATCATATTTCTCCCTATCTCATTTGTTTCTTAAATTCCACATATGAGTGATATCATATGGTATTTGTCTTTTCCTGACTGACTTATTTCACTTAGTATTATATTCTCCAGCTTCATCCATGTCATTGCAAATAGCAAGACTTCATTCTTTTCTGTGGCTGAATAATATTCCATTGTATATATAACACATGTTTTTTTTTAATTTAAATTTTAGTTAACATACAGTGCAATATTGGTTCCAGGAGTAGAATTTAGTGATTCATCACCTACATACAACACCCAATGTTCATCACAATAACTGCCCTCCCTAATACCAATCACCTATCTAGCCCGTTTCCCACCCACCTCCCTCCATCAGTCCTCAGTTTGTTCTCTATAGTTAAGAGTCGCTTCTGGCTTATTTCCCTCTCTCCTCTTCCTCCCTCCCTTATGTTCATATGTTTTGTTTCTTAAATTCCACATTTGAGTGAAATCATACGGTATTTGTCTCTGATTGACTTATTTTGCTTAGCATAATACATTCTAGCTCCACCCACATTATTACAAATGGCAAGATTTCATTCTTTTTGATGACTGAGTAATATTCCATCATGTATGTACATAACACATCTTCTTTATCTGTTCATCAGTCAATGGACATTTGGGCTTTCTCCATAGTTTGGCTATTGTTGATAATGCTGCTATATACCTTGGGGTGCATGTACCCCTTCAGATCTGTATTTTTGTATCCCTTGGGTAAATACCTAATAGTACAATTACTGGATTATAAGGTAGTTCCAGTTTTAACTTTTCAAAGAACCTCCATACTGCTTCAGAGTGGCCTCCAGAGCGGCTGCACCAGTTTGCATTCCCACCAACAGTGCAAGAGTGTTCCCCTTTCTACACATCCTCCCCAATACCTGTTGTTTCTTATATTGTTCATTTTAGCCATTCTGACAAATGTGAGGTGGTAACTTTTTTTTTTTTAAACATTTTTTATTTATTTTTGAGAGACAGAGACAGTGTGAGCAGGGGAGGGGCAGAGAGAGAAACACACAGAATCAGAAGCAGGCTCCAGGCTCCAAGATGCCAGCACAGAGCCCGACGTGGGGCTTGAACCCACCAACTGTGAGGTCATGACCTGAGCTGAAGTCGGATACCCAACCAACTGAGCCACCCAGGCGCCCCGAGGTGGTATCTTATCATGGTTTTGATTTGTATTTCCATGTTGATGAGTGATGATGAAAATCTTTTCATGTGTCTGTTAGCCATCTAGATGTCTTCTTTGGAAGTGTCTATTATATCTTCTGCCCATTTCTTAACTGGGTTGTTTGTTTTCTGGGTGTTGAGTTTGATAAGTTCTTTATAGATTTTGGATACTAACCCTTTATCAGATATTCCATTTAATACAGAAGCTTGGCTTGCAGTAGGTACAATGGATCTTCAATAAGGATCAATGGGCCATGCACATAATGTTTGCTTTGTGAGTGCCAGCAGAAGGTGGTAAGCAAGAATTAAAAAAACTTTTTAAAAAATAATGTTTCATTGTGTGAGTTTTTTGACAATTGCTTCATCTGTTTTTCATTCTTATTAAAAACAACTCTTTAAAAATAATTTGTTAATCAATTATCAATAAGAAAATTGTTAGATATTCAACATGAAAATTTCAACTTCTAGCAATTTCATTCTCTTATCTGCTGAATATTAGTTAGATTTAGTATAGTTTATTTAACCACTCCTATATTGATGGACACTTTAGTTCTTTCTGGTTTCCTATAATTAAGAGAATCCTGCAAAGAACATACTTGTATTTGTTAGGTAACACAAAACTGTTATAACATGCCAGAGCAAGAATGCATAATGGGGATTCTCTGTGCCTTTTGGTTCTGGATATGTGTTTCCTTACCTAGACTGGGGAAGTTTTCAGCTATTATCTCTTCAAATAAATTTTCTCCTCACTTTTCTCTCTCTTCCTCTTCTGGTACTCCTATAATAGGAATGTTATTACATTTGATGGAGTCACTGAGTTCCCTAAGTCTATTTTAATTTTGCCTAATTCTTTTTCTCTGTTTTGTTCAGCTTGATTACTTTCCATTGCTCTGTCTTCTAGGTCATTAATTCATTACTCTGCTTCTTCCAGCCTGCTGTCATTCCATCAAGCATGTTTCTCATTTTGTTTATTGATCCATTTTTCTCTGCTATATTATTACTTTTTGCTGTGTTAAGGGTCTCACTCATGTCTTCTCTTTTATTAAATCTAGTGAGTATCCTTATAATCATTACTTTAAATTCTCAGTTAGGTATGTTACTTATGTCTGTTTCACTTAGATTTCTCTCCATGGGCTTTTCCTGCTCTTTCATTTGGGATACATTTCTCTGGTTTCTCATTTTGTCTAAGTTTCTATACTTGTTTCTGTGTGTTAGGAAAGTCAGTTACATCTCCTGTTCTTGAGGGTAATGGTCTTATGAAGAAGCCCTATATTTCCCTGCCATGTAGTGTCCCCTGTTCCCTAGGGCCTGGCACTTCTAGGAGAGTCTCTAATGTGTGCTGCATCTGCTCTGCTATTTTGTTCTGGCTACTTTATCCTTTAGGTCAGTTGACTGTGGAAGCTCTCTTTGCCCATTGTGGGCAGAGGCTGGTCCCTGGCCTGAATGTGGTTCACTTTAACTAGGTGAGCGCTGGTGTGCTTGTGAAATGAGATCTGTCACCACTGCTGCCAGAACCAAGGCTCTGCAAAACTCCTGAGTTGAGAGACAAAGTGTGTGCAGGGATTTGGCTGGGGGAGGGGGCCTGCTGTGCTGGGACTGAGGCAAGCAAGACTGGGAATGGACCTGTGAGAGTGTGAGAGCATGGGGTTTGATGAAAACAAGTTAGGTAGCAAGTGTGGGCACTGTGTTGGTTCCCCCACGTGTCCCTGTGTTTATGTTAAGGGGCAGGGGAGGGGAATGGCACCTGCCAGTTCCTTTGTTCTTAGAGGGGTCTCTCCATGAAAGCTGCCTCTCTGGGACACATTCTGAGATGAGCAAATAGCGTCCCCCCTGTGTGTGCCAGACACTGTTCAGATCACTGTTTGGGGGCTAATGTCCATGGACTGTTTGCCTGCCTTTGCTCCAAGAGCAGCACAATGCTCTCCAGGATCTATCTCAGCCAAACTCACTGACCTTTAAAGGTTTAGGCTTTAAGCTCCACTTGTTGCCCGAAGTCACAAAATTCAGCCACTCTTGCTTTCCAAGCTGATTGCTATGGGGAATTATCTCTTCCATGGGCTCCCCTGCATGCTAGTCTGTCCCTTGTCCTTCCCTAGGACCTTGGCTCCCTCTCCACCATGGTGGCCTTGATCTTTTTCTCTCCCAAACAGTGTGTGCCTGTACTTCCTACCTTCATGATGTGACCTCTTCTCTACCTTTAGTTGTGGGGTTTGTGTGCCAGTCTTTAGTTGATTTCTGGAATACTTAGGATGATTTGATAGTTATCTAGTTGTGTTCATGGGACGAAGCAAGCTGAGGGTGCTCCTACTCCTCCATCATCTTCCCTCTCCTCTCCTCTTAAATAGGATTTTTAAATATATTTAGAAAAGGCACACTTAATATCTGTTTTAGTCAAATTATCAAGCATTTTAGAATCTGTTCTACATGTCATAGAATGTAAATTACTAAACATACACAGTAAAACATTAATCTAAGAAGAGGTAAGCAATACTAAAATAAGATTTTCAGACTTGCAGCTACAAGTTCTAGAAATCTGATACAGTTACATAATTCAATTATAAAATAGGTATTTATCTGTAGGTTTTAGCATAATGAGTTATTCAAGAATATTTATTGAGCCAACTGCTATTGAGAGTTAATTTGAAAAGACACAATTTCTATAAACCCAGCCAAATGGATGGGTAAAACCACCAAAACCTGCAGGTTAGTATAAATGCATTATTACCTCCCAATGCAAAGACCCCAGTCAAGTTTCAGTAGTTATCCCCACCACATGCGTTACAGCAAGGGACTCAGAATCACTTGTTGCATTTGGTTGTTTAGACTCCTTCAATCCGGAAGAGTACTTCAGTCTTTCTTTGACTTTGATGACATGGACATTTTTAAAAAGTATAGGACATCTATTTTTCAGGCTTTTTTCCATTGGAATTTTTGTGTTTTTTTGCAGAAACTTCATAGGAATGGTGCTTCAGTGTGCTTGTTATATCCTATCAAGTAGAACACAATTTTGATTTGCCCCATTCCTGGTCATATTAATTTTGATACTTAATTAAGCAGTTGTCTGCCAGTTTTCTCTACTGTAATATGGTTTTAATTAGGAATTTTTAAAATATTTATTCATTTTTCAGAGAGCAAGAGTCAGAGCAGGAACAGGGGAGGGACAGAGAGAGAGGGAGACACAGAATCCGAAGCGGGCTCCAGGCTCTGAACTGTCAGCACAACACAGGGCTTGAGCTCACGAACCAGGAGATCATGACCTGAGCCAAAGGTGGATGCTTAACTCACTGAGCCATCCAGCCACCCCTTCACTGTAGTATTTTTTGTAACTAATAAGCAATTTGTGGAAGATGTATTGACTCTATGCAAATATTTTGTTCTTCATCAGCCTTTCCCTTACTAAATTTAACATCCACTGATTTTTTGGCTTAATCAATCATTGTTATGATATTTGCTAAGAGGTAATGTTCCCAATTCCATCATTCTACTTACATTCGTTGATGGAGATTCCATTGTAAAGAAAGACTATTTCTTTTCTCTGCTTCTTTATTCATTTAATTATGTATAAAAATATTGCTTTGTAACCTCCTATTTTATTCAGATTATAATTTGGCATGTTCCTATAATTCTTTGAATACTTCCATACGTTCTGGCTTTGTGTGAGTCAGCCTTGAAATCAATCATTTCTCTAAATCCCTGTTTAATAAAGAATGGTATTTAGAAACCAAGACCTGACTGCTAGGTGTGATCATTACTATTGGGGTATTGCTTCTCCCAAGCCCTCTTGGTGGACAGAACTAAAGAATATATGCATATGTATATCCACATCTATATACAGTTATTGAACTATAACTATATATATGTATGTACATATTTGCATCTATATTTCTTTATCAATGTATTGAAAACTATGGATTCATACCAATATGCCCAATGTCAAAGAAAAATCACAAGGTTCACTCAACCTTTATCCCTTTTAATATTTGTAATTTCCTTCTATTGTGAGAAGCTTGGCTCTTACTATCCTCAAAAAATTTACTTATTCACTCAAGTTACCACTGAGTAACCTGACTCCTTGACAGGCTGCTGCTTCTGCCTTTTACTTCCCAATCCTGGGCCCCCACGTGAACACACTCTGTGAGGTCCCACCCTGAGTTAGTCTGCTCCCACTGCCACCTCCTTTTTAAAAATTTCATTCATTCATTCATTCATTCATTCATTTTTTTAAAATTTAAACCTAAGTTAGTTAACATATGGTATAATAATTATTTCAGGAATAGAATTTAGTAACTCATCACTTACATATAACACCCAGTGCTCGTCCCAACAAGTGTCCTCCTTAATGCCCCTTGCCCCATAAGCCCATTCCCCCACCCAACACCCCTTCAGTAACCCTCAGTTTGTTCTCTGTATTTAAGAATCTCTTATGGTTTGTCTCCCTCTCTGTTTTTATATTATTTTTGCTTCCCTTCCCTTTTGTTTATTTGTTTTCTATCTTAAATTCCACATATGAGTGAAATCATATGAGATTTGTCTTTCTCTGACTGACTTACTTCGCTTAGCATAATACACTCTAGTTCCACCCATGTTGTTGCAAATGGCAAGATTTCATTCTTTTGATTTCCAAATAATATTACATTGTGTATATATAATATATAGATGTACCACATCTTCTTTATCCATTCATCTGTCAATGGACATTTGGGCTCTTTTCATACTTTCCCACTGCCACTTCTTTGGATGGATACGTGTCATTCCACTTAGGCTCTCTTTAAGCTGCCACATTTGAACACCTATTTCACTCACCCTTGTTTAATGGATTTTCAAGTGAATTATGAAAGAAGGGAGGAAACAATTAAGGAAAGAAGGAGGAATACAGGGAAGCAAGTAAGGAAGAGAGGAGCATAGGATTAATTGATTTTTGTATCAAGATCATGTTAACATTTAGAAAGACTTTAGGAAAAGTTTATGCTTCCCTCAGCAGTATATGAGACTGCCTTTTTTTACCATGGCCTGTGTTAAGGTCTAGTATTACAAAATTTTTTAAATGCTTATTTAATGGGTGCAAATGATACATCTCTATTTAGAGTTCCTTGATTCCTACTGAGATTGCATATTTTCTCCCATGTTTATTTGGTCATTTGTTTCCTTTTTTGGTATTATTTATTTGATAGGAAGTAACAGTTGCTTAGAGAAATTTTGCTGTAAAGCAAAATAGAGAAATGACAATGGCTTAACCTATCAAGGATTTTCTTTCTTTCTTAAAAATGGGTGTATTCACCTTTTGGTATACTAAAAGGAACAATCCAGTACAAAGTAGAAAAATTATTGATGCAGGAGAGAAAGGCTATCAGTTGCTAGAATGACATCTTAATAGACTAGAGGAGGTCAGCATTAGGGCCCAAGAGGAAGAGTCTCAGATAAGAACAATTGATGCATGCATCCATGGGTCAGAGAAAGAAAATGTGTGGATTCAGATGAAGGCAGGCCACTAGATGAGTGTGGGACTTGACTCCTATTTCTTCAAGAAATAAGTAATAAGACCATCAGTTGGGTGAGAATGAGGAGGAATTATTTGAAAAGAACAGAAGGTCTGAAATAATTGTCTAGGAGAGTGTAAGAATTGAATAGAGATGTATGGTAGGATTATTAAATAACATTTGGGGGCTACTTGAGGTTAGCATCATGAATGTAAAGACAGAAGAGAGTTGAAAGCTTATTCAGGAAATTGTTTATAGAGAAGGACCATGTAATCTAAACTGGGTAAGCAGGGGTGCCTGGGTAGCTCAGTTGGTTAAACATCTGACACTAGATTTCTGCTCAGGTCATGACCTCATGGTTCATGAGTTTAAGCCCTGCATCAGGCTCTGCACTGGCAGTGTGGAGCCTGCTTGGGATTCTCTCTTTCTCTCTCTTTCAAAGTAAATAAATAAACTTAAAAAAATAAATTAAACTGCATAAGCAAAAGAAATCAGATTTGATTTGGGTGAAAGATCATGTAAAGGGGTTCTGTGGACTGAAGGTCCGAGTGGGGTCCAAGAATTGTTGGAGTCAGGTTACTAGAGGAAGTGAACTGGAGAGATAGGCAGTGAATGCATGACAATATCTTAATTTCTTCCTCCCCTTAAATAATTATGTATCTGAAAAATGGAGTTCTAGCTTATACATTATTTTCTTATATTTTTAAAAGTATTGCTCTTTTTTCTTCTTTTTGCATCCTGTGTTTGTAAAAGAGTAAGCTGTATTTTTATATGTTTGATTTGATATTTTTCCTGGTTATTGATATTCTTAAATTTTACTGAAATATTTTATAGATGAGAACTTTTAAAAGCACTTTATCCTACTTTCAAATTGTTAGGTTCTCTATTCTTAAGATTTATGCTTTTAGTTCTTAGAAATTCTTGGCTATTATTTCTTATAATGTTGTCTCACTGTATAATATCCTTATGAGATCCTATGGAATATGTTTTCATCTTATTTTTACCTTTACAGGTATTTTAGGTAATCCTCTTTGCCATTTTTAAATAAGAAATTCTTGGGCTCAGCATTTTAACTACCATTAACCTTATTTGTTCTAGATGTTTATCAACAGCAATACTTAGAGGTGTTCTTTATAGACTTTTAGAACATGATGCAAATATTAAATGAGACTATTTAAAAATGTTATTATAAAATATTTTAAAAATACGTAATGAATTATATGTAGCTTATTAAAAGTTACCTGGTTATAGGCTGAATATACAAATAGGCAATAGGCAGATTATATATAAAAATGTAAAACTCTGACCCATTACCTTCAGCAATCAGCCCAGAAAACCAACTCACTATCTGTGACAATCAATCCAAGAGGCTCAACAAGAAATTGGTCCCAGATGACTAGAATTTGATTAGTAATTTAATTAATAGCTCACAACTTCCTTAATATTTTCCTCTGCTTCCAACTTAGGACCAATCACAGGAAGCTAAATATGCACCTTTATCCAATCAAGTAGGATGCCTTACTTTTATTTAACCCTTCTAAAGTTTTCCTCTGCTCTGCCTATCTTTGAGTCTGCCAGACACAAATGACAATGGCTAACTCCCTTCCTACAGAAACTCTGAATAAATACACTTTACCTGTTCTCATTTGGTTAGTCTTTGTTTATTACTGTGTGTGTGTGTGGAGAGAGAGAGAGAAGAGAGAGAGAGGGAATTTATAATGTATTATGTAGTATGGTTCCAACATTAATTTCTAGCACTTTATTATTAAAGAATTAAAGAATTAGGTATAGCTAGTGAAGATATCTCAAAAATTAGATATTATGGGGGCACCTGGGTGGCTTAGTTGGTTAAGCATCTGACTTTCAGCTTTGGCTCAGGTCATGATCTCACAGTTTGGTGACTTTGACCACTGCATTGGTCTCTGTGCTGACAGTGCAGAGCCTGCTTGGGGTTCTTTCATTCTCTCCCTCTCTCTCTGCCCCTTCCCTTCTCACAGTGTCTCTTTATCTCTCAAAATAAATTAATTAATTTAAAAAATTAAAAATAAAAAATAGGTATGTATACTGTTTATGTACAAAGTCCTTATGCATGTGTACTTGAATAATTTTTTACTTCAATAATATTTACAACTATGTGCCAAGAACTGTTGTAAGCACTAAAGAGGCAACAATCCCTGTTTTCAATCTACTAATAAATTGATGAATTAATATACGCATATAGGTACATATACATATGTATATATGATATATATGTATACAGAGACAGAGATAACAAGCTGTAAATGCTAAGACAAACAAGTAAGCAAAGGTTGAGGATAGAGAGTGAAGGATTCACTATTTTAGAGAACATGGTCAGAGAACTACCTTTGATGAGGTGACATTTCAGCAGAGATGTGAAAGAAATAAAGGATCAAGACTTGTAAGTATCTCTAGGAAGAGTTTCAAAGGAGAGAGAGAACATAAATTACAAACCCGGAGGGCGCCTGGGTGGCTCAATGGTTAAGCATTCGACTTCCGCTCAGGTCATGATCTCACTGGTTGGGAGTTGGAGCCCCGCATCGGGGCTCTGTGCTGACAGCTCAGAGCCTGGAGCCTGCTTTGGATTCTGTGTCTCTCTCTCTGCACCTCCCCTGCTCATGCTCTCTCTCCCTCTCTCTCTCTGTCTCTCAATAATAAATAAATGCTAAAAAAAATTAAAAAAAAAAAAGAAATTACAAACCCGGAGGACAACATGGCTGGAACTGAGTGAAAATGAAATTAGAAAGAACAGAGAATTAGTAGGGCAAGATTATATATGGCTTTGTATGCTAAGATAAAACAGTAGTATTCTAACTGTGCTGAAAAGGCATTTGAGCAATATAATCTAATATTTCAATGAGATCACTCTAATTGTTGTATACAGGATAGATTAGATGGAGCCAATTATGGAAGCAGTGATGCCAGTTAGGAGGTCATACAGTATTTCAGATGACTGATGATGAAGTTATTGATTAGGGTGGTATTGGTGAAGATGGTGACAAGCAGTCAGATCTGAATATATAGCTTGAAGGTTGAAACTCCAGGATTTTCTAACGGATTGGATGTGGAGGGCAGTCTAGGATCACTTCAAGGTTTTGTCACAACCAACTGGGTGAGTAATGGTGCAATTTACTGAGATTGAGATTGAGTGGGAAGAAGCAGTCAGGAGGTTTAGGGAGAACTAACTGTTAAGGTTGGGACATGTTACGTATAAGATGCCTGCATGAAATACAAGTGAGTATGTTGAGCAGAGATTTAGATATGCAAGTTTGGGGTTCAGAGAATGTATCAGAACTGGAAATATAAGTTTGGGAATCATGAACAAACAGAGAGTATATTTGAAACAAAAAAGACCATAAAAGTCAGAGAGTAATTGTGATAGAGAAGATATTTGAAGGCTGAGCCCTGAGAACGTGCAAGATTTACCGGTTGAACAGAATGGAGGATTTTGCAAGAAGTTTCTCAGTCATTGCCCTGTAATTAGCCGTTGGTGAGAAGTCATCTAAATCTTAGCTGATTCATGTTTCAAGTATTAGATACAATCTACTACTGCCACAGGTGCACTAAGAGCATGGCGTGTGGTAGTTTGAACACATTTTCATTATTAATTAGCAATAATTTAAAGCCAAAAGGTAGCTACAAATTATTTTCTTGGGTAATTGTTCAATAACTTTTCGAATTAGATGTTTCAATCAAACACTAAAAGTACTGTAATTTAATTTATGTAATAATAATGTCTGCCAAACCACTCAAATCTTTTGTGCCTAAAAGCATGCCTTATAGTAGTAGGAGCCAAATAAATATTAGTTTCATACTGTAATGTTTTGTTGGCAGATATTTAATAGTCACAAAACCATTTTATATACTAGCAAAGAACACTCTAAAAATTATTACTGTAGAGGATATTTCCTATTCATTTGCTTTGGCAGCAAAAAGGGAATATGAATAAGAAATGTATTCCTTGAAATAAAGATCCCATATCCAAGTTATTTCATCAATATTTTCTCTTCTGACTTACTGTGAGGCTTAGGTCAAACTGCATAACTCTTATATAGAGTGAGCATAATTTTTTCTTGCTACATGTTGGAAGCTATGTCTTGATAGGATGGTGTGCTGTCCTCAGAAGTCTCTGGTACAGAGTCAGCGTTAATGATAGTGGTGATTATATAGATGTGTTAGAATGATATCTCAATTAACAAGCTGTTGTTTTTAGCATGGCCCTATGATTGGCTGAAGAAAGATGGCATGTGACTAGCTTCAAATTGTCAAGAACCCTTTTGAAATTGGGCCCATGTCTGACTCAGATTTAAAGGGTTAAGTCCTGGGAGAAGGAGGTTAACTCTGCATTGTCTTTAATATATTTCGGATGTCAGAGAAAAGATTCCAGATTGTATCCTAGGACCATTTCCAACAGCTGCCAGCCAAAGAAGTAGAAATTCTCTAATGATGAAACCAGTTCAGACTATAAACTACAAGGTATGGAAGCAATGGTTAAAAGGATTAAACACATATGTAAAAATCCATTTGCTTTCTTCCTTATGCCCTATTATAGTTTCCTATGACATGCTTTTTTTTTAAATTTACTCCTTATGCTTATATTTTAAATCTATCTTGTTCAAATTTTATTCTCTCTACTTGAACCTTGAATGATTAGGCATTTCAATTTATTGTGTAAAAATGTACTTATAGTCGTTTAAAAAAGTATCTTGGGAGGTTTAAAATGGCATTTATTTTGCTTGAAAACTTTAATTCAGTACGTACTGAAGACTCCTGGGAATTCCTGAAACTCTCATGGACTGCTAATATCAAACTTAAAGTACTACTAGTAGTTTTGCTGTGTTGACATTTGTACTGATTGAAGCAAAAGCAATGGCATTAAAAACTGCTGGCACCTTAGTGTGAATCAAGACAATGGCACCAAACTGCCATCATATTTTTGCTTTCAAGAATTCCAGAAAAAAAGAATTCCATTTTCACTTAAGAATGTTATTGATGAAGCAATAAAAAGTATTAATTTTATTAAATCTTGACCATTGGGTACAGAGCTTTATTAATATGCTGGGTGACAACATGAAAACCATGCATAAACACTTCTGGTGCAATGCTGAAGTGCAGTTATCTTGAGGAGAGTTCTTGGATATTTGAAAAAAACTGAAAAAGCTACTATTTAACATATTGTACCATTTTTACTTTAAAGAGCGACTGATGACAAATTAGGGTTACTTAGACTTAGTTTTTTGGCAGGTGAAATTAATAAAGTAAGCCTGCCACTTCAAAGAAAACACTAATTTGTTGTTTGTGATAAAATTCAGACTCACAAGTGTTAATTAGAATTTTAAAAAACTTGTATAATCCTCTAAATTTTACAGCTTTCCAATATACTTACTTTTTATAATGAGGTTGGCGTTATATTAAGAAATATGGCTTTTTTGATATTACATAATGAAATGTGTCAACACTTGAGAGATGTGCATGATTATGTGAATTAAGTGAATCAGAACTTTATAAATAGCAAGCTATTACAAAATCATACACATTAAGAGATCCACTCAAGTGTGACAGAGACTGATGGATTTTAACATAACAAAGTATAAAAATTTCATTGATGTGGTCTCAGATTCTACACGGCAACAACTAATCTCTAAGAAGCGACCATTTTTCAAGTTTTATCATAAAATCAGAATATCCACAATTATTCAAAAGGCTATCAAAATGTTCCTTCTTTCTAATTACATCTCTGTGTGAGATAGAATTTTCCTAAAATACTTCAATCAGAACAACACATGGCAATACAGTGAGCTTACAAGCAAATAAACATAAAAAATTCACATTTTTTTGAAAATATAGTTTTTTTAAAAATAAAAATGTCATTTAAATGGCTTATTATTTTTATTTTAAACAATGTTTCAAGTTTCTTAGTTTTAATATATAATACATTAAATATTGATAGATAGTCCACATAAACCATAGTGCTTAAGGTCCTCAGTAATTTTTAAGGGTATGGGGTGGTCCTGAGACCAAAATGTCTGAGTACCACTGATTTAATTTTTTGCAAGTGGAAGCCAGCCATAGCAGATTTATGTAATGGTAGGGTGCTAATTCATTAGCCTTGAAGCTAGATTTTAAAAATATATAAGCCCACAAAAAATGTTATCTCTTCTTTTTTCATTCAGTGACTCAGTCCATGACATATTTAACATAGTGATTATACATATGCAGATCAGAAGCTGTGCAGATCAGAAGCTTTAAAATGTATAATTCTAGTGCTCTGGGTGATATATATATGTATTTTGCTTGTTTAATTAATACTTATCTCCTGGCTCCCAGCATTTAACATAATCATTTCCACAGTCACACTGAGGATCTTTAACAAGATATATTTTGATGACCAGAGCTTTGTGTGACCCTACGATAAATAGTCTTAGGTTTGTTATAGGTCATGTGATTAAAATCATGGAGATATAATTATTTTAGAATAGAAAAAGACATGGGATGAGGTAGTCCAAACTTTCTTTTGGCAGAAACAGAAACAGAGGCCCAGACAAGGATAAATAACATACAAGGTCAGCATGTGACTAATTCTGGAACTGGAATCTGGTTTCCCAGTTGAATATTCTTTTCACTGTACTGCTATTTATTCCCTACTTTCTGATATGTGAAATATTTGATCTTGAGTGCAAAATATTGAATTATGATGTTACCATAATTCCATAAATTGCTGATCTTTGAAACTTTCACCCACTTCTTCAGTCCACTAAAAGGGCCCAATTTTATTAAGTTAATGTTTTGAGGTATTAAATTAGAGGTGGAAAAATCCAATGATGAAAATCAAATTTGGAACTTTAGCTTAACTTTCCAGGTAGTATTATTCTAGTTGTTACCATACCTGCTTTGTAAAAAACATGTATTTTTTACTATAATTATTTGGGTAACATAACTAAACTGAAGCCTCTGAGAAACTATAGATAAAAAGCATTTGAAGAGCCACAAGCTGAAAACATTCTGAATTTTATACCTATAGGAATATTTGAGCATTAAAATCTACTAATTTTCTGTTTTTTTCTCTCATTTTCATTATTTTTTTATTGTTTTCTGCCCATTCTCTTCTTTCTCTTCTCTACTTCTCCCCTTCCTCATCGTCAGATCTAATATGAATTTTCACATTTAAAAAATATTCCATTTATTCAATAATTGGGTGTTATCAGTTTTCACATATAAAATCATCCATTGAGAGGTGCCTGGGTGACTCAGTCGGTTAAGTGTCTGAATTCAGCTCAGGTCACCATCTCATGGTTTGTGAATTCAAGCTTCGCATTGGATTCTGACAACTCAGAGCCTGGAGCCTGTTTCAGATTCTATGTCTCCCTTTCTCTTTGCCCCTCTCCCGCTCAGGCTGTCTCTGTCTCTCTCAAAAATAAATAATAAACATTAAAAAAATTTAAAAAATCATCCATTTAGCTTTTCTTTTGTAATATTTTTCTGTATATCTTTGTAGTATTTTTTTTCTCTTTAAAATGTGTATAGCTTTCTTTATGTGGGTATTGCACATTTCTTAAGGCTATTACTAGTTACATTTAATTAGTTTTGCTTTTGTGAAAAGATTTTATTATTTACAACTGGCTAATACTGATAAAGTTATTGTTTGCTATATTTACTTTTCAAATCAAGTCACTTTGAAAGCTTTTATTAGATTAGCTAATTAATCCTTAACTAACTTCAATATTCTATCTAGAAAATCACATTGTATGCAAATATTAATTTACCTAACAACCTTTTAATAGTTAAATGTCATTCTATAATTGTGGTCATATCATATTATCATGAGCATTACAGAAAACTGTTAAATAGCATTTAAATCCCTCATTTTAACAATGGGAAAAACCATGGCTCAGAAGAAATGATAACCTATATTTATACTAGCTAGAAAAAAGTATGCATATTAATCTGTAATCAATCCCTACAATCCCTACTGAAACAGATTTAAAATCATTTTCTCACATGGTGTAAAATAACTGAATGGTTATTTATGTAGAACTCAGAATAAATCATCCCCTTTAAAATCTTTATCTAAATATATTTCATAAATTTTAGCTGTTTAGAATACATTTTTGGAAATTTTATACTAATGATTAAATCCCTGTTTATCATAAACCAAAGAGTATATAAGGGAGAATAATTTGTAGTATTTGAAATGTATCATTAAATATAAACTTCTCATCTTGCTGTTAATTAGGCATCTAACCATAGTTTTCATGAAGAAATCCTGGCCAGCCAACATTGCATCATGACTGGTTTCATTAATGAATTATGGGCATATAATAACTCCTCCGGTGAGAAGTACTTGAATTATGCATAGATAATTATAGAGATACCTAAGGAATTAGTACACTCACTGGAGATGAATAAAACAGGACACATGGTATAAAGAGGGATGGAGATTAATGAACTTCAGTGTTATGTGAATTTAGAATGGAGCTAGAAACTGGCCAGAGTTCAATGAGAATAAGTATGTTGTGAGATGGGGAATAGGGTTGAGGAAGAGATTGAGAGAAGGTACTCAGGTCAGGGCCAGATTTGGAAATGGAAACTCCAAAGAACAAGGGTGTGTGTGGGGGGTGGATTTTGGAGTGACACCCACCTCTCAGCCTGGACCGATGGTGGGGCTCGAACTCACAAACTGTGAGATCATGACCTGAGCTGATGTTGGATGCTTAACTGACTAAGCAACCCAGAAGCCCCAGGAATTGCACTTTAAACTGCTACCCTAAACTGTCAGAGATTTCATTAAGGAGGTGGTAATTGGGTTGAGCTTTTACAAAGTGTCATACTTAAGTGACAGAAAATAACAGGGAGAACACTCCAATGGGAAGGAGTCTATAGTAATAGAAATTACAAAGTCAGAATGAATATTACACATTTTAAGAATGACAAAGCTTAATTAGGCTTAAAATTCATGATGCAATGTAGCATGGGAATTAAAGGTGGGATGAATTTGATTCTTGGAGGATTAGAATTTCATTGAGCATATTTTTGATGAGGTAGAAAACAAGGAAGCTATTAAAAGGTTTTTTAATAGTGACATGATGAAAGTCATGTTTATAAACAATTAGTTTTTAATGAGCATGAAGGTGAAATGGAATAAGAAAAGAGTAAAAGTCATAAAATTCAGCTGGAAAGCTATTATAATAGTCATGAGAAAGGAATATATGGACCAAAGAAATAATTTGAGGGAATAATTACCAAAATCATTGGCTTGATACAGAGAATTAAAGTGACCACTGAGTCAAAGATACATTTCAAATTTTGAGTGTAGCTGATTGAGACATTTGGTGGTGCCATTGACAATGACAGAGAAATTTGGAGGCACAAAGATTTGAGTTTGAGATAACTGACTAGACTGTAAAATTCTCTGAGAGCAGGGTGGTATCATATTTACCATTTTAGCCTTAGCAAGTTGATAGGCTCAATGCCTGGCACATAGTAGTTGCTAAAGAAAATATTTCTTAAAATATATGATTGAATATAGTTACGGTAAGACAATGAAACAAAACATCAATAGGCATCTATAGGACTACAACTTTAATGAGGGAGTAATTGGGGATACAGATTAAGGAATGGTCTGAATAGAGGAGAGTCCTATAGAGTCATGAGAATTAATTAATTCATGAAAGAAATTGTTTTGAAAAAAAATCTAGAGGACCTGGTATAGAAACCTCCTACTTGAGGTCTTAAGGGACTTCTTTCAATTTAGAAATTATGAAGAAAAATAAATGCTTATTTAGTGCATGTGTCACTAAACAGTCTTTTCGCATGTAACCCTACTGGGGGTGTGTTGATTAGTTTGACGTATTTTTTCATTCAGTCAAAGACACTGACATGTAACTAATACACAAGAATGTAAAAAATACATTAGTCTGTCTTACTCA
This sequence comes from Panthera onca, assembly GCF_046562875.1. Lineage (NCBI taxonomy): Eukaryota > Metazoa > Chordata > Mammalia > Carnivora > Felidae > Panthera > Panthera onca. Next base: position 55,588,881 of record NC_138342.1, on the reverse strand, counting down.
GATCCAGTATCATTTGATGACAATGGGAATATCTCAGTCTGCTTAATTACAAATGAGAAACATGTAATGATTTTTAATTTTTTTAAATTTTATTTAAATCCAAGCTAGTTAACATATAGTGTAGTAATGGTTGCAGGAGTGGAATTTAGTGATTCATCACTTACATATCACACCCAGTGCTCATCCTAATGAGTGCACTCCTTAGGGCCTGTCACCTTTTTAGCCCATCCCCCCGACCCAACACCCTGTCAGCTACCCTCAGTTTGTTCTCCGTATTTAAGAGTCTCTTATGGTTTGTCTCCCTCTCTGTTTTTCACTTAATCTTTGCTTCCTTTCCCCTATGTTTATCTGTTTTGTTGCTTAAATTCCCCATGTGACTGAAATCATATGGTATTTGTCTTTCTTTGACTGACATTTCACTTAGCATGGAACATTCTAGTTCCATGCACATTGTTGCAAATGGCAAGATTTCATTCTCTTTGATCACTGAGTAACACTCCATTCTGTATATACACCACTTTTTTATCCATTCATCAGTTGATGGACATTTGGGCTCTTTCCATACTTTGGCTACTGTCGATAGTGCTGCTATAAACATTGGAGTACTTGTGCCCCTTTGAATCAGCATTTTTGTATTCTTTGGATAAATACCTAGTAGTGAAATTGTTGGACTGTAGGGTAGTTCTATTTTTAATTTTCTGAGGAACCTCCATTCTGTTTTGCAGAGTGGCTGCACCAGTTTGCATTCCCACCAGCAGTGCAAAAGGGTTCCTCTTTCTTCACATCCTTGCCAACATCTGTTGTTGCCTGAGTTGTTAATTTTAGTGATTCTGACAAGTGTGAGGTGATATCTCATTGTGGTTTTGATTCGTATTTCCCTGATGATGAGTGATGTTGAGCATTTTTTCATGTGTCTGTTAGCCATCTGGATGTCTTCTTTGGAAAAGTGTCTATTCATGTCTTTTGTCCATTTCTTCTCTGGATTATTTGTTTTTTGGGTGTTGAGTTTGGTAAGTTCTTTATAGCTTTTGGATACAAACCGTTTATCTGATATGTCATTTGTAAATATATTCTCCCATTCTGTTGGTTGACTTTTATTTTTGCTGATTGTTTCCTTCACTGTACAGAAGTTTTTATATTGATGAGGTCCCAATAGTTGATTTTTTCTTTCGTTTTCCTTGCTGCTGGAGACATGGCCAGTAAGAAGCTACTGCGGCTAAGGTCAAAGAGATTGTTGCCTGCTTTCTCCTCTATAATTTGATGACTTCCTGTCTTAATGCTTAGGTCTTTCATCCATTTTGAGTTTACTTTTGTGTATGATGTAAGAAAGTGGTCCAGGTTCATTTTTCTGCATGTCGCTGTCCAGTTTTCCCAACACCATTTGCTGAAGAGACTGTCTTTTTTCCATTGGATATTCTATCCTGCTTTGTCAAAGATTAGTTGGCCATACATTTGTAGGTCCATTTCTGGGTTCTCTATTCTGTTCTATTGATCTATGTGTCTGTTTTGGTGTCAGTACTATACTGTCTTGATTACAGCTTTGTAATACAGCTTGAAGTCTGGGATTGTGATGCCTTCAGCTTCGGTTTTCTTTTTCAACATTACTTTGGCTATTAGGGGGTCATTTCTGATTCCATACAAATTTTAGAATAGTTTGTTCTAGCTCTCTGAAGAATGCTGGTGTTATTTTGATAGGGATTGCATTGAATATGTAGATTGATTTGGGTAGTATCAACTTTTTAACAATATTTGTTCTTCCAATCCATGAGCATGGAATCTTTTTCCATTTTTTTGTGTCTTCTTCAGTTTCTTCCTTAAGTTTTATATAGTTTTCAGTGCATAGATTTTTCACTTCTTTGGTTATGTTTATTCCTGGTATTTTATGGTTTTTGGTGCAATTGTAAATGGGATCAATTCTTCGATTTCTCTTTCTGCTGCTTCATTGTTGGTATACAGAAATGCAACAGATTTTTGTACGTTAATTTTATATCCTGTGACTTTGCTAAATTCATGTATCAGTTCTAGCAGTTTTCTGGTGAAGTCTTTCAGATTTCCCATGTATAGTATCATGTTGTCTGTGAAGGGTGAAAGTTTGACTTCCTCCTTGCCTATTTGGATGATTTTTATTTCTTTTTGCTGTGTTATTGCTTAGGGTAGGACTTCCAACACTACATTGAACAACAGTGGTGGGAGTGGACATCCCAGTCATGCTCCTGACCTTAGTGTTTTCCCCACTGAGGATGATATTAGCTGTGGGTCTTTTGTATATGGCCTTTATGATCTTGAGATATGTTCCTACTATTCCTACTTTCTTGATGGTTTTTATAAAAAAGGATGCTATATTTTATCAAATGCTTTTTCTGCATCTATGGAGAAGTTCATGTGGTTCTTATGCTCTTTTATTCATGTGATGTGTCACATTGATTGATTTGTGGATATTGAACCATCCCTGTGCACACCTTACACTTCTGGTCTGACACTGTGCCATCAGGCACCTCATCCTCGTGACTGGGCTTTTTCTCCTACTGGTTCTCCTCCCCGGCCCTGTTCTGCTTGGACACCAGCTGCGGCTCCTTCAGCTTGTGCATGATGAAGAGGTGCTTGGACAGCGACGGGTGCGATGTGTAGCCGGCACTGGTAGGAGGAGTCATCTGACTTGTGCTGAGGGTGAATACTTGTTCATGGTGAATAATTCTCTTTTTTTCTACCTTGTCTCTTTCTTTCTTTCTTTCTTTCTTTCTTTCTTTCTTTCTTTCTTTCTCTTTCTTTTTCCTTCCTTCCTTCCTTCCTTCCTTCCTTCCTTCCTTCCTTCCTTTAAGACAGGCAGGGAGGGGAAGAGAGGGAGGGAGGGAGAGAGATAGAGATAGAGATAGAGATAGAGATAGAGATAGAGAGAGAGAGAGAGAGAGAGAGAGAGAGAATCCCAAGCAGGCTCCTCACTGGCAGTGCAGAGCCTGATGGGGGCTCAAACCCATGAACCGTGAGATCATGACCTGAGCTGAAATCAAGAATTGGAAGCTTAACTGAATGATTCACTCAGGTACCCATGAATAGATCTTTTAATGTATTGTTGGATTCAATTTGTTGGAATCTTTTTGAGAATTTTTGCATCCATGTTAAATAGGGAAATTGGTCTGTAGTTCTCCTTTATAGTGGGGTCTTTGGTTTTGGAATCAAGGTAATGCTGGCCTCATAGAGTGAGTTTGGAAGTTTTCCTTCCATTTCTATTTTTTGGAAGAGCTTCAAAAGAATAGGTGTTAATTCTTAAATGTTTGGTAGAATTCCCTGAAAAGCCATCTGGCACTGGACTCTTGTTTTCTGGGAGACTTTTGGTTACTGAATCACTTTCTTTTTTGGTTATGGGTCTGTTCAAATTTACTGTTTCTTCCTATTTCAGTTTTGGTAGTGATATGTTTCTAGGAATTTTTTCATTTCTTTCAGTTGCCCAATTTGTTGGCATATAATTTCTCATAAAATTCTCTTATTATTGTTTGTATTTCTGTGGTATTGGTTGTGATCTCTCCTCTTTCATTCTTGATTTTACTTATTTGGGTCCTTTCCTGTTTTGTTTTGTTTTGTTTTATCAGTCTGGCTAGGGGTTTATCAATTTTGTTAATTCTTTCAAAGAATTCAAAGAACCAGCTCCTGGTTTCGTTGATCTGGTGTTTTGTTTTTTTGTTTTTTATTTTTTGTTTTTTTTATAGTATTGATTTCTGCTCTAATCTTTATCATTCCCTTCTGCTGGTTTTGGGCTTTATTTGCTGTTCTTTTTCCAGCTCCTTTAGGTGTAAGTTTAGGTTGCATATTTGGGACCTTTCTTCCTTCTTTAGGAAGGCCTGGATTGTTATATACTTCCCTCTTATGACTGCCTTTGCTGCATCTCAGAGGTTTTGGCTACCATGTTTTCATTTTCATTGGCTTCCATGTACTTTCTAATTTCCTCTTTAATTTCTTGGTTAACCCATTCATTCTTTAGTAGGATGTTCTTTAATCTCCTAGTATTCATGGTCTTTCCAAATTTTTTCTTGTGATTGATCTCAAATTTCATAGCATTGTGATCTGAAATATGCATGGTATGTTATTGATCTTTTTGTACTTGATGAGAGCTGATTTGTGACCCAGTATGTGATCTATTCTGGAGAATGGTCCACTGTATTCTGCTGCTTTAGGATGAAGTATTCTGAATACATCTGTTAAGTCCATCCAGTCCAGTGTGTCATTCAAAGCGATTGTTTTCTTGCTGATTTTCTGTTTAGATGATCTGTCCATTGGTGTAAGGGGGGTGGGTATTAAAGTCCCCTGCTATTATGGTATTACTACCAATGATTTTCTTTGTTTGTGATTAGTTGATTTATATATTTGGGTGCTTTCGAGTTGGGGGCATAAATATTTAAATTGTTAGCTCCTCTTGGTGGTTAGACCCCTTAATTATGATATAGTGCCCTTCTTTATCTCTTAGTACATTCTTTGTTTTAAAGTCTAGTTTGTCTGATATAAGTATGTCTACTGAGGCTTTCTTTTGACATCCATTAGTATGATAGATGGTTTTCCATCCTCTTACTTTCAATCTGCAAGTGTCTTTAGGTCCAAAATGAGTCTGTTGTAGGCAGAATATATATATGGGTCTTTTTTTAAAAAAATCCATTCTGTTACCCTATGTCTTTTGATTGGAGCATTTAGTCCATTGACTTTAGAGTGGTTATGGAAAGATATGAATTTAGTATCATTGTGTTGCCTGTAGAGTTAGTTGGTGTTTCTCATGATGTTCTCTGGTTCTTTCTAGTCTTTGTTTCTTTTGGTCTTTTTTGTTTTGTTTTGCTTTTTCAACATTCAAAGAGTCCCCCTTAAAATTTCAGGGCTGGTTTAGTGGTCACAATCTCCTTTAGTTTTTGTTTGTCTGGGAAACTCTATCTCTCTAATGAATTTTTGGAAGTGTATACTGAGGGATGCCTGGGTGGCTCAGTCAATTAAGCATCCAACTCTTGATTCAGCTCAGGTCATGATTTCATGGTTCATGAGACTGAACCCCAAGAAAGACTCTGTGCTGACAGTGTGGAGCCTGTTTGGGATTCTCTCTCTTCCTCTCTCTCTGCCCCTCCCTTCCTCTCTCTCTCAAAATAAATAAATAAACTTAAAAAAATGGCATATACTGTAAAATGTTAGATCATATTCTGAGCTCATGTTTTATCATCTGAGAATGGTATACATCAAAACAATGGCAGTGGTTAACTCTGAGTGGTATGGGGAGATAAAAGAGACTAGAAGAGTAGGTATTAATCCAAAGAGACTTTAGTCATATCTTTGATATTTAAGAGGCTGGATATATTATTTAAAAGTATTAGAAACAAGAGCATGACTTCCTCCCATGCTTCTCTGAAAGAGTTAACCTTCCCAATAGGTCAAACTTCATACTTCTTTATTATTTATACTCAACCTTTCCCATTTTTTGAGGAATGTTTATAAAACCAGGTATATTTACTCATAAAAAGTTCACCTAATCAAATACATGAAATTTCAATACATCAAAATATGATAAAAGCCAAACAACAAATAACAGTGTCACTGTTAACTGAACCCTTAGCCTAGGATGCCATCTAATGACCTGACATCCAAGGCTGAGTGAAGATGCCAATCTCAATCAAGGAATTAAACACGAGTAATGTGTTGCTTCTTTCTTAATATTCTGTAGATTTAAAAATACATGTAAAATAAGTTCTAGCAGTTTCTTTCCATACCTCTTCTAATGTGCCTCACCCACCTTATAGAGTGTGAGCCCTTCTCTTTGAAGACTAAACTATATCAGACTAGGCTATATATACTCTACATGTCAATAACTCAATAACACAATGGGTGTAACTGCTTAAAAACAACTATGAGAATGCCAGAGAAGGCAAGGAGAACTATGAGAATGCAAAAAAGAAGAAAAAAAGACAAGAAATAAACAACAACTGCCCCCTACCACTCATCTGTCTATGTAATCTTTCCAGGATAAGGAATAGAAAAAAAAACTTGATCAGGAAGCTAAGTGTCCTGATGACAGAACTGACTGCCATCTCAGAGTTATGTGTCTGAACAATGCAGATAACATCTCTAGATCTCATTTTATACATACTTGATGGATAAATGGATAGGTAGGTAGGTAAATGATAGATGACAGATGATATAGATAGATAGATAGATAGATAGATAGATAGATAGATAGATAATTTCAGTGTTTGGACTAGGTCCAAGGCCCATAGATGTATTTCTTTTTTTCAATGTTTTTTAATGTTGGGAAATCAGCATGGAAGAAATGCAATCTCACCCGTAGCCACAAGCTATACTCTTCATAGTATTGCATGATGACATCAAACATATCATCCAGAAAGCTTTTCAACATGGTTTTGTTGTTGTTGTTGCTGTTTGTTTTGTTTTGTTTTGTTTTGTTTTCCTGTTTTCATGAGTTTGGTCATTCCTTGTTCTTTGGCCATTCCAATGACCCAGTGCACTAATTATCTGATCATTTGATAACAGAGAAGCATACACACTCCCTGTTGGGACACATGGAAATCCTTCCTTGTATAGCTTTGGCATCATATTATTGTCCATTTGGCTATTTGACTTTAATGCTATACCTATGCTCAAAGAATTTTTAAAGAAAGACTCTTTTGGTGGAAAGATCTTTGGCTTTAAGAAGTTCATATTTTTTCAATTTTTCTGTTATAGACTACCCTTTCATCTAGCATTCAAACTTCTTATCAGGTTGGAGATCAAGGTCAAGTTTTTTTTTTCTTTCTAAAGATGACAGGTTTTAATCAGTAGTTACAGACTATTACCACGCCACCCCAGGAACATACATTTTTAGACTTCCTATCATGTGAAAAAGTTCATATAGATGTTATTAAGCCATTTATGTACATAGAAGACCTATTCATTTTAGAAAGCCAGAGTTAAAAGTATCATGAAAGAAGATATGTGTGAACTATAGATATACTGAAAGTGTAACAAAAGAATTTCCAAAATTTGAGTTGAAGTTGATGTAGTGTTCTATCTCAACAGAACCTACTAATTTTTTCCCAAGAGTTAAACAGCTTGTACATAAACTATTTTCCAGTAATGTCACCCAAAGAATGAAAATAAATTACTTTTTGATTATTAGAAACAATCGCAGTGCTATTGATATTAGACAATTCCCCTTCCATATAAACACTTAAATATCTTCTATTCCCCAACATTTATCTAAATAATAAATGGATCACAAAGCACAAAAAGTGAACTCTATATAAAAGAACTCTATATAAAATGCAGAAATATATCTTATAATTACTTGTAAAATAATTTGAGTAGCAGTATTTTTAAATATAGAGACTGATAAATTATTTTAGATTTATAGATTTAGACAAATACAAATATTTAAATAAATACAGCAAGGAAATCATTTAATACTTTATATTTGAATGAAGATAGAATATTCTACAACTTTGAAGATGGTTATAATGAAGTAATTAAGCTATTTGTATTGAAATAAAATAATTTCTCTTATATGTAAAATATATATTTTGCCTACAAATAAACGTTTTCTAGGGGCATCTGGGTAGCTTAGTCTGTTGAATGTCCAACTCTTGATTTCAGCTCAGGTCAGGATCCCAGGGTTGTGGGATCAAGTCCCAGATAGGGATCTGCACTGAGCATGGAGCCTCCATGAGATTCTCTCTCTCTTACTCTCTCTCTCTCTCTCGCTGTCTCTCTCTCACTCTCTCTCTGCCCCTTTCCCCAACTCACGTGGTCTCTCTCTCCAAAATAGAGAAGAAAAAAACTATTGACTTGAACATTGGCTCAAAAAACTCCAAGACCTATTCTTTGAGATGAAAAAAAAAAGCTCATATATTATCCTTTGATCTCAGTTCCATGATTTAATGAACACATGGAAGTGATACATGGAAATGAGTTGATCTTAGAGTGAGTGTCTCCAATTTTTGTCACCCCAGTTGTCTGGGCAAATGATATCTGTTAGTTTTTATATATATTAAAGAGAGGCCATTCAATTTGGTGTTATTTTCCTTAGGTCAGTGATACATTCATTCTAGTCCAAAGAACTCATTGTTTCCTTTGAGGGTGGCCTCTTCCATGTTATCACCCTTTGGCAGTGCTCGTACATTAACTCCCTTACGTTCTTTCTGCAGTGGTAAATTGAATTAAAATTGTCTTAATAAGTGTAAGATAAAACTTAAGGCCACTTCTCAAACCTTAAGCTGTTAGCAAGTATGAGGCTAATTTATTTGTATGTGATAATGCTATTACATTCATAAATTTAATTTATTACAAAATCTGCAACTACAGGGAAATGTATAAAAACCTTTTATAGATTCTACTCTAAAAGTTCTCTTTTTTCTATTCCTTTCTTTTATTTTGGACACTGAAGAAACATGATCAGTTTGGGAGTATCTTAACTTTCCCCTTGATGTCATGATGTAACGTCATCTTATTGTTGACTTTCCCCATTGACATTTTGCAACATACACTCATTGTGTTTTGACCAATAATAAATCAATCAACAATGCAGTAATAGAAACCAGTATTGTGCCTGCACACATGTAGCAAGGTGTGCTGAGGGTGCTGAGAACCAATTAAATAAAACTCACATGTAGTAATTTCACTTCTACAGTGCAAACTGTTAATGCCTGCCAATCTTCAGAATTAGCTGATAGTTATTCAGCCTTATAAGGAACATTTATTTAAAAAAAATGCATATGTGGGGTGCATGGATGGTTCATTCCATTAAGCATCTGACTTTGGCTCAGGTCATGATCTCATGTGAGTTCAACCCCTGTCTTGGGCTCTCTGCTGTCAGCACAGAGCCCACTTCAGATCCTCTGTCTGTCTGTCTGTCTCTCTCTGCACCTCCTGAACTTACGCTGTCTCTCAAAAATAAATTTAAAAAATCTGCATATGCTACATTAATTAGAATCCAATACATCAATATCTTTAATTATGCATTACAATTAAAACTAATTTAGTTAAAATTAAAAAAAATTGTGTAGACAATATATGTTGCTGAAAAGAGAACCATATAAACAGAAGAGTTTGGAAATAGCACTTTTGAAGTCTGTTGAAAACAATTAGCAATATAGGACTAATCTTAGAAAAAAATGAGAGTTGGAGAGAAGAGTGTACCTAATATTTTTGTGAGCTTTATTATGAACCAGGCATTACTTTAAGTCCTTTACATTTATTATTTCATTTAAACTATGTACAAATATTATCCTCACTTCACAGAGGGAGAAACTGGGATGTAGAAAGTTTAAGACTTTTCCTAAAGTTTATACAGTTAGTTGATGACAGCAGCAGGAAATGAACCCAGCCATCTTACTTGGAAGCTTAGGGTACTGCAACCACACCATGGCAAAGACATTACCTCAGAGAGTAAATGGAGTTATTTTACATATTCACTGAAAGTAGAAGGAGGGGGAAAAAAATGAAAACAATTAAAGAAATAGAACATTTAAAATAAGAAGATAATTTGAGAGAATGGAATAGGAAGAAAGATTCCTGAGCGTAACAATTGAACCTCTAGTTTTGCATATATATGAATGTAAGAAATACATGCTTACCACATGTCTCAGTCCAGAAACCTCAAAGTGGATTCTTGTACTTACAAGGTTCTTGTATAGAAAAATTTCCTCCATTTAAGCCAGACTTTGTGTTCTCTGTATTATCTACTAACATAAAGAACTGAGGGGCGCCTGGGTGACTCAGTCGGTTGAGCATCTGACTTCAGCTCAGGTCATGATCTCACAGTCTGTGAGTTCGAGCTCCGCATCAGGCTCTGTGCTGACAGCTCGGAGCCTGGAGCCTGCTTTAGATTCTGTCTCTCTCTCTCTGCCCCTTGCCTGCTCATTCTCTGTCTCTTTCTGCCTCAAAAATAAATAAAAACATTAAGAAAAAAATTTTTAAAAAGAACTGAGAATATTTTAATATTATAATATTAATTTATGCAAATATATTAATTTATTAATGAGAAATATTTTAATGTAAACATTAAAACAATTTTAAAAGCATATGTGTATGATGTTAATTTCAAGTTAGACATTTTTTTAAAAATGTTTATTTATTCTTGAGAGAGAGAGACAGACAGACAGAGCATAAGCAGGAGAGGGGCAGAGAGAGAAGAAGACACAGAATCTGGAGCAGGCTCCAGGCTCTGAGCTGTCAGCACAGAGCCCAAAACGGGGCTCAAACTCATGATCCATGAGACCATAACCCAAACCAAAGTCGGACACTTAACTGACCAAGCCACTCAGATGCCCCACTAATTTCAAGTTAGCATGGTACTATAATACAGAAACAATAATGGGTCTTTATTGTATATTAAAATTAGTATAATTTTTCTAGTACTTTTTCTGGTTATAATTTTATGATTTTTTTCACTCTTGAAAAAAATCAAATCTCCAAAGAACAAAATTACTTTCTGCCAAGTTAAGTTATAATTTTCAATATAGGTAAAGTGATTCAGTAACTTTTCTGCAATTATTTATTCAGAAATTTTTATTCCTTTTCAAAATTCTATTGTCACATGTCTTTTTTTTGCTGATAATTGATTACACAAACTGACAATTTGGCCAGTTTTTCCATTCATAATATGTCTTGAGAAATATATTTCATATTCATGACTATGTGGAATATTATAATAAAAATGTTGGAATTAGATTGATATTGTTTGTAGCATTTTAGATAAAGGTATTCTGTATGAACAACAAAAATGCATGTTTAATTTTTTTTCCTTTAATATTTCCTGGCTCTAAGCCTTTAAAAGCAGCTCTTAAAATTTTCATATCCATTCTGAAACTTTACTGATCTTCATTAGAAGTTCATATATTGAGACCAGAATCTCTGTGAACGAATGCAATTATCTAAAGTGACAATAGGGGTGCCTGGGTGGCTCAGCTGGTTACATGTCTGACTCTTGATTTCAGTTCAGGTCATGATCTCATGGTTTGTGAGTTCAAGCCCCGCATCAGGCTCTGTGTTGATAGCGTGGAGCCGGCCTGGGATTCTCTCTCTCCCTCTCTCTCTGCCCTTCCCCTGCTTGTACTCTCTCTCTTTCAAAATAAATAATTAAAAATTAAAAAAATTAAAAAAATAAAGTGAGTATAAACACTGAGGAATTCATACCCAGTTAAGATGAACTAAGCTGTTCTTAATGATGAGAAAGAAGAAAAAAGTTTTGTTTTGTTGGGTTGTTTTTTTTTTTAATGTTCCTCTTTTGCCTTTTGGGGGATAATTAAATTCTTTCGATAAAATATATAATCTTTAGAGCTAAAATGCACAAAAAAGCTAACATAAGTATTGCCATTTTACTTATGATCAAAATAGTTCCAATGAGTTAAGTACCATGCCTATGGTCATACTACCACGGTGGTGGAGATAAGCACCCTGGCCCATAGCCCAGGTCCTCACCACAGCACCATAAAGTTTCTCTTAAAGGGAAGAGACACAACAATTCTCATGAAGAAGGAAAAAGTACCATTGAGGTGCTCTAATGTTTTGTTGTTGTTGTTTTTTAAACAAATTGGAACCACACCTCAATCCTGATCATACCTCCCCAACCGGAAAAGTATGGTCTTCTGAATCATCAGCAGTTGCACGTTGTGCCGTCCACTGCTTGGAGCTTCTCTATGCTATGAAGTATTAATAATTACTTCACTGTGTTGAACTGGCTGGCACAAAATTGATCATGTTCTTATCAGGCTACATCAGGACAGCAGATCTCAGTCAGTAAACCTGTAGGACTCGTTGCCTTTCTTGTTGCCAGTGACTCTTATTATTTTCCAGCCTCCCAGCCTTGACCTGGCTGATAGAGATCAGATGGTGACTGAATAGAAGCTGCCCCAGTCCTGGGTCCATGATGTACGCGTAAGTACGCAGCTTTTCTCAGTCAGAGTTATCAACAGGGACAGAGGTTCACAACTCCTGAGATGGGCAGGACAAACGGCTAGTGGATAGTGCTTTAAAACTAAGAGGTTTTTTTAAAAAAATGTGTTACTATATTTTCTGTTAAAGTTTTATTTTGTTGCTATGTTTAAATATAAGTTTTTTTTAAAACAAAAGGAGCCAATATGATCCTTTCTTTCTAAATAACAGAAATAGAAATGATATGCAGTAATATATTAACTATATTATATTTAAACATTTAGAAAAACCTATGCTTCAAAAAATAATCTATAATACAGTTTAGTTAATTTCTTTGGTATGATCAGTAGCTTGGAATAAATTTTTGTCTTATGCTGCTTTGTGAAGTATATTCTGGGAAAATTTGAAATATAAGAGGAGAGTTTATTGGAATTTCAATTTTTAATTCTAAATAATAGAAAGTATGGTAGCAGTAAGATTTATATATATATATATATATATATATAGGATGAAAATTAAAATTCATATATAAATATTGAATTAACAAAATCTAGACTATGTGACATTTGTCACGATAGACATATATATATATATGTATGTATGTACGTATATATATATATACACATTTAGGTAATTTCAGGCTATTGTTTAACAGACTCAGAAATAAATAACTAATATTTTATGTGAGTGATTTCATTCAAACACCTGCTTAGTCTAACCTTGCTTCTCAAAGAGACTCTTGACCCCTCTACAGACACCAATTTCCCACAAGGTTTGCATTGACTGATGTTTCAGACTTAATCATGATTCTTTGATAATTATAATTGTGCAGTCATTTGATTTTGTCTTCAATGAAACATAGTACTTTAAGCCTGTAGCCTCTGGTGCTCTTAGATAATGAGTGTCCTTGCCCTTCCTAAATTACTCTAAAATAAAAGCATTAGCCTGAGGAAGACTGTCTATTTCATGCATAAAGCTTCTCCCCACAGGCCTTTTAAGGACAGCCTGATACAGCATATTATCTGTACTTTTTATTAAATATGAGAGGTGTACTTCTTATTAAATATGAGAAAGTATTATTTCTAATTCACCACGATAAGGACAGAGTAAGACAAAATGTGCAGTAGGAAAAATTAGTTTTGTATTTAATAAACATTCACAAATACATGTTATGCTCACAATTTCAGTTGTAAACAATTAACAAAGAACTTGAAGTTCTCCCATTCTCATTTTGCTCAGAATTGTGTAGTATGGCTTTTCTGTCAGCCTGGTTCCTCTCTTCCCAACTTCTGGTATCATCTCTGTTCACTCCTTTTCCCACTCTAAAAGTATCATTACGGACACATCAAATTTCTATATTGAAACCTCATCAACTCTGACCCAGAGTTTATAATTCTGAGGATTTTAAGTATCTTTTCTAATTGGATTCTATATCAGTATTATTTTTAACATGGATATTCTTTCAAAAATGTGGGCTGTGCCACAAAAGTAAGAAGGGTAGGTAGCAGGCTTATTGACTTCCTTAGTACAGGTATTTTGCCCATGGGCAAAGAGTCTGTCTCAAAGAATGAATGACTTAGATGCTATAGCTTCTTCACAGCAGCTCCGTCTTTCTCACTGTGGTGTAGTGGAAAGAGCACTAGCCTGACATTTAGATGTGTCCTAGATCCAGCTTTGGACTCATTGTCTGGACAAGTCACTTATCTCTCAAGACTTCATTCCCTTTATGTGTAAAATGTGAGGAGAGTTTACACTAACAGAAATGGGGGAGTAGTTGTCACTATTAATGGGACTAGAAATCATTTTTTGGTGGGTAAGCACAAAGCTATTTTATTTATTATTTGGCTTATTTTGATATTATTTATCTTGGGTTTTTTTCTTGGTTAAATTAAATAATTGTGAAGTAATATCTGATATTGGGGTTTTTGTTATATTTTTACCATATCATACCTAGTAAGTCTAGATATTGAATTGTGGAACTGTTGTTTTAGATACATGATTATGTATGTGTTCCATGCTATGATGCAGAACATTTCTTACTGTGGGTCATGGCAAAAAATATTTTAAAAAACTGCATTAGCCTTAAAGTCTTTTGAATTCCATGATTTCAAAGGTGTTAATAGCTAGTTAATATGGAGGACATTAACTTTCTTAAGGCACTAGAGAACCACTTAAATTATCCCAGAGTAGAGCTTTTCTTTTCACTAGTCCCTATATCTGGTGCCTCCCACAGGTGAGACAGAGATGAGATATGGCTACCTGCAATATAGATACTTTAGTGGCAGGATGCCACACCCTGAGGGCACAATCTGACAAGTGTGGAAAAAAAAGTATAAACAGAATGCTATAGGGATACCCCCTCTATCTCATAAAGGCCTCTCTGAACATACAATGATTGAGTTTAGTCTAAAAAAAACCTTCAGAATCAGCTGGAGGAGAAGGAAGTCAGGATTCTGGACTGGTCAAACACAGCTCTTGCAAAGGTCATGAGACTTGACATACACTGGTGAATGGATGTTGGAAATTACCAGATGAAATGAGCAATTGGTCAGACGATGAAGGACATTTTGTGCCAGATGAAAATCACTGAGCTGTATTATGAGAGTTGAGTAAAACTTTAGGCATAAGGAAGGAATGACAAAATTTGCTATTGAGAACCATTCAGGTAGACAGAGCAGTCTAGGGGGGCTCTACTGGTGCAGTTGCAGAACTGCACATAGACACATATACACATGCACATGGACGCATATATACATGTGCATGAAGGGAACGGCAGGGAGACTGCCATGTACAGGTTGTTTCTTCTGTCTAAAATGAATGTTCCTTCCCACAGTTGATGAGATTCCATATCTTCCTTGAAGATTCTAATCAAAATCGCTGTGAATTTTTTCTTACTTTACATTTTATGTGTTAATTATTCCTGAAGCACAGCCATCCTATTAAAAACTCGCATAAACATTGTATATGCTACTGTTGTCACTTCTCTGTATGGTCAAGTATTTTACAATTATGGCCCCCAGTCAAACAGACAGCTCTCTATATTCCCAGTGCCAAACACATTGCCTGGCCCATTGGAGACCCTCAACATTAGTCTGGTGACCTATGATAACGTATGCCTAAAGCCAAAGAACAGAGACTGAGAAAGGAGGAACGGTTGGAGTCAATGAAAATTTCAAGTTTACTTTTCATTACATATCTATTCAAGAAGGCCTAGGAGATATTTGAGGTAGAGTAATTCAGAAGGCAAACAAAAAGCCAAACAGTGGAGAGAAGAAAACTTGTGGTGCTGATGGGGATTTATTATAAAAGAGATGAAAGCATCACATAATGCCTATAGACTAGATTTTAAAGTTTCATTTATTCATTAATTCAACAAATGCCTATTATTCTAGCTTATAGTGTACCAGTAGCACATTATATACACACATAATATAGACACATATATACATGTACTATATATGCATTGTGAGTAATCATCATGTTTGCATATATACACGTATCATATGCACATAAACGTACACATAGACACATACAGGAATCTGTATTGTGTTTGCAGTGTGTACAGTTGTTTGCAGTAGTCTTTAAAAAGGGTATTGTAGGTATTTACCCAAAGGATACAAAAATACAGATTTGAAAGGGTATATGTACCCCAGTGACTATGGAGAGAGGCCAACTGTCCATCAACTGATGAATGGATAAAGAAAATGTGGTGTGTATGTCTGTGTGTGTGTGTGTGCATGTGTGTGTGTGTGTGTGTTGGAATATTACTCAGTCATCAAAAAGAATGAAATTTTGCCATTTACAATGATGTGGGTGGAACTAGAATGCATTATGCTAAGTGAAATGAGTCAATCAGAGAAAGATAAACACCATATGATTTAACTCAAATGTGGAATTTAAGAAACAAAACATATGAACATATGGGGGGAAATAGAGAAAAGAGGAAAACAAACCACAAGAGACTCTTAGTGATAGAGAACAAACAATGATTTGATGGAGGGAGGAGGGTGGGGGATAGACTAGATGGGTGATGGGTACTAAGGGGGGAATCTGTTATGATGAGTACTGGGTGTTGTATGTAAGTGATGAATCACTGACTTCTATTCTTGAAATCAACATTGCACTGTATGTTAACTGAAACTTAAATTTAAAAACAGGATGAAAGAAAAATAAATAAAATTAACAAAAGGATGGAGTTAAAAAAAAGGATATTGTGTCTTTGGAGTACTGTGGGGTTAGATGTAGTAGGGTAATGGATGGATTTTTGGGAAAAATAGCAAGATGGTTTTCATGCTATTGAATCATATATTCATTATATGGTTTCATTATTTATGAAGCATTCAAACCCTTAGAATTTCAGGAATATTCACATCAAAATCCAAGTTGAGATGTCAATTCAAAAAGATATGAGAGAAGTTTTCATCTGCTGTCTTAGACTCTGTACATTATATTTTCTTCCAATAATGTATACAACTAAACTTTGACTTTTAACTGATTCTTTGTAGTTGCCAGTATTAAAATGTATTTGTCTTTGAATTATTTTACAAAGTTTTTAAGATTTTATAATTAATTGTTTATTACTGCTCACTATTTGAAAACAGGCTACTTTGAGGCATTCAGTAATTTACGTAACATTATCATTGGGTAAAAAGAGCAGCCCACAACTTTGGTATTTTATATAAAATGAAAATGAATTAATCTAAAATATAACTGTAGAACCTATACAGTAGTGTGATCTTTTAGTGGGAACCATATGAAGTTGCCCTTTTATAGGTTAAAAATGTCTGAGCCAGAAATTTCACATGGTTCAAACTACTCAAATCTCTTCCAAGTCTTATTTTGTTTATAAATACACACATATAAACACACATATAGAATGACTGACACAACTTTAAAATTCCATGATTTTAAAAAATTATGAAGACAACATTTGAAAAATCCTCCATACTATCTAAAAAACCACAGACTTGGATACTAGAATGTAAAACAAACTTGAACACACATCCCAAAAGGTGAGATAAGGTAGAGCGAGCTGACAAAAATTAACTCCTGGAAAAAAAAAATCCAGTGCAAAACAGAGTGTAGGGTGTATCTATACACTATTGTAAGCAAACAGGGGGGGAGAATCCAGTAATTTATTTAATCTACAAGGTGTCAACAACTCTTACATGTCCCCCTTTTACACCTGTTGACAGATTTTTGCATATGCTCTGCACTGCTTCTGTTCATAATCAACCAGATAAACCGAAATAAGTAAAAGGACCTGAAATGAATGAGGTGTTTAGTACAACCTGGCAGTGTCAAGTCATAAGAGAAGCTATATAAAGCAAGAATCTACAGCTTTATCTTGATAAAGGTTTTTAAAGATAGATTAAAAATCAGGTCAGTTATGTTACTCCCATCTTACACACTCAACTCCTGATTTTGGTCATATGTGCAGACATGAACAAGTTGTCTGTTAAAGATAGTGTTGGGCATATTAGCCCAGACACCACCTCGAAACTACGTCAGTGTTTTCATTTTATCTCTCCTCTCTACTATGTCAATGAGGCATTTGCTGCCCAATTATGTTCCTAACTTCTCCTCCCTCTTATCATTCATCCTTCCATAATCATTTTTCTCCTTGACGGTTACTTGCCTCTGATTATACCTTTACTTTCAATCTCAAACTTCAGTTGCTTTGGTGGTACTGGCCACCATTTCTGCTACTGGCAAGAGAGAGGAAAGATCAATGTATTATTCCATTCCGTATATATCATGTCACTTTTAAGAACATATTAACTCATGGGATATTGTGATTGGGTACTTGGGTTATCATCAGATAAAATGGTTCAGACAAGTACCATCACCTGTTCACATTTTTGATAAGGTTAACTGAAGAAATATGCCCTCTTTAGAGGAAAACATAAACTTAGAATCCTCGCTTTTCATGATTCAGCTTTTTTGGAGCAACTACTTCTTGTTTAGGACCGCTCCTGTGTCCTTCACACTTTGGTCCAACAAGAGCAGGAAAAATTTAGTCAGTATTTACTACTTCTTTAAAATTGGTAAAACCATTCATTTTCCTTTGTTGCTATTTATTTAACTGGTCAGCTGCCATCTTTCTCTTGCTGACAACAGCTTTTAAAAGAATATTAAACATTGCTTATAACAACCCTGTGGCAACAGGGAAGGATATAGCTTATTAGCTGAGAAAGACTTCGTTCACAAACTTCTGGATTTTGAATCAAATTTTTAGTAGTTTTGTGTACATCTATTTGTATTGTGTGATTTGTCCTGACTCTTTCAAGGCTCTCTATTAGTTGGAAATTTGCGTGGCTGAGGTAGAGTTGCAGTTTATTATCAAGGAACATAGCAAAGGCAACTGACTGTATTCTTACTACACAATTCTAATAAGCTAAGCTACGTACCCCTTTTATTAGTAAACTGGAATTCAGGTTCAAGGATCAACCTACATTCCCTCAGAAAAAAGTTTTTTAAGTGGATCAGGCACTCAGGGAGCACACTGCATATCTCTAAACTAATGAGGATAAAGGGTGCTAGATTCATGATTTCTTTCTGGAAATGATTTAATGCATTTTAAATAAAATGTAGTTTGATTCAAGACTGATGTATTAGTTGTTCTAGGTGCCTGAAATGGGATTTTCTGCTTCAATTATGTGTTACATATTCATTAGAGTAAATGAAATAAGCATTATTTAGAGTGGAATCTACCTACCAGAATTGCATTTTCTTTGATTCATAAATTAATGTTGTATTTATAATACTTAATTGTTTAATAGCATAGGAGAAGATATATAGAAGCTGAATTCCAAATTCTGCAATATTTATAATGAAATATGGCTATTATTATTCACATAGCTATGAAATAAGCTTTTTTTTTTTTACTCTAATTCCTTTTCAGAGTTTTATCTGTGGCCAGATGTAATACCATGATAAGTCAATTAATGGACTTTCATGGAAATATAGAAGTAAATTCCTGTTGATTCATTTATAAAAATAGAAGTAGAATCTATCAGAATATGAAATTCAATAATGGAGTCCTACAAAAATGGAATCCAAACAAAATTTAATATTTACACTGTTTAAACTTTATACATAGTTTGTAGGATCTCTCTAAAAGTTCAGAAGTTCAAATCTAATTATTTTATGTGATTCCATAGCTACATAGTGTTTCTTTAAACCACTGGGACTTAGATTATTTTACTACAGCAATTAGTTCATTATCAGTGGAGGCACCTGGGTGGCTCAGTTGGTTAGGCCTCCTCTGACTCTTGATTTCGGCTCAGATCATGATCTCATGGTTTGTGAGTTCAAGCCCTGCTTGAGATTCTCTGTCTCCCTCTCTCTCTGTCTCCCCCTCTCAAAATAAATAAATATTTTAAAAATTTATCAATGAGCCATTTAATGTATACTCAGACCTTCAAAAAATAAAAAATAGCTGTTTGAAAAAAATACAAATCTAATGAAATAGCATTTGGGTTGCATGGTATTTTAGTAAATTCATCAATGATAAGGCAATTGAGCATTTGAGGGGAAAATTCTAAGAATGAGAAGCTCTTAAACTCTGTATCCAGTCGAACACTCTTACCTACTCATTACCTCTTTCACACATGACACCTCAGAAATGTGACAGAAAGATTCTGGGACATGTTAATTTTGTTTATTTAATATGCAGATTATATTAATTGCAAATGAGAACACTGTTGATGTGCTTTATCTAGGACATTTATATCTTAATCATACATCCTCCCACTGAACTGGATTGCAAAATACCATTGAAATACAAACTTTCATATCAATCATACAGGAAGCTAAGCAAAGAACATTGGCTGCTTACTGAAAGTAACTGCATTTTAAAAGTACATATACATGCATATATGCATTTATTTATTTTGCCAAAAACTGCAAATCAATAGCACATTCTGTTTGGTATCTGTATAATATATATATATATATATATATAAAACATTGCAAGTTCAAATTTATTGTAACTAACAGCATTCTGTAACTATTTAGTCTTTGAATGGTAGACAACATACTGAAGGCTTTTTAAGATTGGCATCCAAAAATGTTTCACATCAACAAATACACAAAATATTTGTCAGGAGAGTGTATGCTTAGCAGTTTATGAAATTATTCAGTCACTATGACCATTTTAATTCTGTCCTCTAAGATATTCTCCCAAATTCAGTCACAAGTAGCAGAATGTGATTTCAATGGAAGCATATTATGCTGTGTTAAGTGAAGATGAGTAAAATTATTTTCGTTGAAACAAATGGAATTGAGTTAAAAAGAAAATTTGTTGAGAGTTCATTGGGCTATTTCGCAAAACTTAAAAAGGAATTGACACAGGAGGTATGGCTCCAGTATGGATCCAGTCAGCTGGATGTGCTATATAGAAGGGGAGGTGAGGCTGATATGCACTTTCTTATAATTTTTTTCACTTCCTTGTAATTTAGGAATTTTCTTTTCAATTTCTCGTATGTCATATTTTAAAAGAGAATTCCAGGATCATACCTTAGGAAAAAAGTAAACACCTTGCCTATTACCTGACCTGAAGTTCAAAACCTTAATGGAAAACCTTGTTGTTCTTACTATTAGATAACATGTGTTATTATTTTTCTGAAGCTTCAGGGGATCCCTCAGACCAGGGATTCTTGATTTGATTCTGGGAAGTTATTATGGTTGTTCTCAATTGTTTTGTGTCAAATATTGATTTATGTCTTCCTTGTCTTCAGGAAATACTGGCAAGTTTGTGGATTGGGTTCCTTGTGACTTATTCATATTTGAAATTTTTCAAGTCAACCAGACTTCCTAAATAATTGCCATGCAGGAGCCTTTTGGAAATATGAAAGCAGAAGACAAACCTTGATTCTTTAGGAGTTTATAATCTTAGAGAAGTAAACTTTATACACATAAGCAAAAAATAAATCGGCATGTAACCGGTGGCTGAATAGAGCAGTACACTGTAAAATATAGGTAGAAAAAAACAGAAGAATGTTAATATACTAGGATGTTTACATTAATGATCACAGGTAGTATTTCTGTAATTCGTTTACCTTTTGCCTATAAGGTATCCATGTTAATACTGGTTTTCTAACATTTTTACATGACTAAATTTTACAAATATTCAGAGTACTATGATGAGCTCTGTATATTTTTATTTTTATTCATTAATGAACTTTTTATGATAAAAATATTGTCCAGATTTGTGGAACTAATTTTGTTCACTCATACACAAAAACATCTGTGGAATTATTTTGTTTATCTTTTGCAGTGACTTTAGGCTGTTCTCTTTCACACTCACTGTGTTTCATCCACACTGGTCTTATTTTAGTATTTGAATTTGCCAAACTTCAACTCACCCACATGCATTGCTTCCTCTGCCTGTGCTGCTCTTCCTTCTAAGCTTCACTTAATTAGATAAAGCTTCAGGTTTTAGTTTAAATGTTCTTGGGGGGAATCTTCCCTGATCCCCTACACTAGATCAAATTTTTGTATTATACACATAGATGAGCACCTTGCATTTCTCTTAGCATTTTCATTATGGTAATTATATACATATTCTTATAATATTTTTTAAGTCTGCATTTCCCCCTGGGCTATAAACTCTATGAATATGTCTGCTTAACCATTCTACCCCAAACAGTAAAAATTTTCAAGAACTATTTTTTCAATGAATATATAAATATCAGAACTCCTTACCAAGGAAAATCCTGAAGACCCTATTTCAAAGCATTGCTAGAAATATTTATAATTAGTATACCAAGGATTTGTAATTGGGTGCTTCCAAATTGCATAAAATACAGACAAAGCAGTGGGTTAAAAAGAATTTTCTTTTTAAATATTTCTGTAGGCATGTAATACGAGAGCCCGTGTCTGAACTATCCAAAATAGAGTTACAATAGAGCCTGAATCAAATCTTTAAGCTTGGGAAAAAACAAAACAAAAAACAAAAAAACATCCTTTCCATATTCTTGGAAGATACTGAGGCTGAAGAATTAACATTTAAATATGTGTATTAGTTTCGATGTTTTCAATTGCAATCAATTAAAAACCCAGCCTCTGGGGATATCTGGGTGTCTCAGTAGGTTAAGCATCCAACTTAGGCTCAGGTCACTGTTCGTGAGTTCAAGTCCTGCCTTGGGCTCTATGTTGACAGAGCAGAGCCTGCTTCAGATCCTCTGTTTCCTTCTCTCTCTCTGCCCCTCTCCGGCTTGTACTCTCTCTCTCTCTCTCAAAAAGTAAAAAAACATTAATAAAATAAAATAAAATAAAATAAAGTAAAATAAAACAAAATAAAATAAATAGAAATCAGCCTCAAACTGGCTTACATAATAAGAAAAATTACTTAACATAACAGGATTTCTAAAAGCAGAGCTGGTCTTAGTCCCGTTTGATATAGCAGCTCAAATGTGTTAGGTAAGATCCAGATTCCTTCTGTCTCCCCTAGGCTGTTTTTAGTGACTCAGCTTTGCCCTCAGGTTGGCTTCTCTCAGAGTTGCAACATGGCTATAGCAGTCCCATGTGTCAGATTGATACAGGATGTGCAGAGGAAAAGAAAAGAAATGATCTCTTAGTTTGACTTATTTATTTATTTTTAAAATTTTGTTAGCATTTATCTATTTTTGAGACAGAGAGAGACAGAGCACTAGTGGGGGAGGGACAGAGAGAGAGGGAGACACAGAATCCAAAGCAGGCTTCAGGCTCTGAGCTGTTAGCACAGAGCCTGACATGGGGCTCGAATTCAAAGACTGTGAGATCATGACCTGAGCCAAAGTCGGACGCCCAACTGACTGAGCCACTCAGGCACCCCTAGTTTGACTTATCTTAAAAGAAAGGAAGCGTTTGCTAGCAGTCCTCCAGCCAACTTCCCCTCCCATATACTTGGCCAGAACTGAATTGGCATGTCCACTCTTGAAGAACCATTGGTCAGGGGGGTGGAACCATCTAGTTTAGCTAACACTAATTACATGGGAGTGAAATAAATGTAGGGATGTTCTTTAAGAGAACTTTTGCCCAAGGATCAATGGTAATTAGTAGTTATTTTTATAGTTCAGTGAATTGAAGATTGAGAATTCTAAGAGGCAAAAACATGAACTAGAAAGGTTTTTCAGTGAGGATGCCCAACTTTCTACTCAAGATAACATTAAATAATCATTGGATATTACTTGTATTAGTACTCAGATTCCTTTTTTGGTGAGACATTTATCCTTTATTATGACAAATATTTGTTCAAAATTTCAAGAAGTCACCTTTCTTTACCAACATGTTAACAGAATAATACGAAGATTCTACTGTTCAGTCTGTGAACATTATGTGAATACTGTTTCTTTCCTCTTGAGAGTAATGTCAAAGGATCTTCAAGGACACCCTTTGATACTCAAGATAATTGAAAAATAAAAATTCCTAAGTACAAAATTCCATTCTCCATTTGGGAAAGTGATAGGTTTCCTCTACTCTCTAAAATAGACATTTCAAAGTAATAAACACTGAAAAGTTCTTAGGTCATAGTGTAAGATTTAAGTGAAGTGATTTTTTTTTATGATTTCTCTCTCTCCCCTTGTTATAGTTTAGCATGTGGATGTGGAATGGCCTAAGCCTTGCTGAACCTTTCACCCAGTGATAATCTTACTAAGAAGGGGGGTCCTAGTTGAAGAGAGTCTTAACAGGAACAAACAGCAAGCAAAATATTCCAAGAATACATGACACAGTAACACGGACCCCACCAAGATATTTGTTACAGAAAAAAATTAACTCTTATTCTTTTCTTACATTTAAATAAATAATTTTTGTGGAAGGTTTGTCTGGCCATGAAATTCACTCATAGGAGCCCATCCAGCCTAGTAATATGTTGCCAATCCAACCTCAGGAAGTGTAACATGTAATAATCTGCACTGCCTTTCTGTTATCAACACTAGAGATTAAATATACCGCAACATTTTTTAGTTGCCATTTATCATTTCAGTATTTATAAACATGTACAAATTCTCTTTTTCTCCACCATGTTTCCTATCAGCACAACCTCTTGGAATAAGTTTCATAAATTTATTATCTATTTTCAGACATCCCAGTTTCCATTTGGCTTAATTCTAGTTTAAAAGGATGCTCACTCTTTTTAACACTTTGGGATTTGTTAAACGAGTTTTTGATAATGACACTGCTCACTCTTACTCTTTCCAGATTAGAGTTTGATATTTCTACTCTAGGATCATATGGGAACTCTAGGAGCCCCTTGGTCATTTAATTTCCTTTCTTTGGGCCTGTTTCTGTGTCCATTAGCATTTTCCTTCAGTGCAGTCATTGTAATTATGATACATGGTGTTACAGAAGATTGATTGGCCTTTTATATTCATGAGATTTTCCTTCCTAACTTTACAGCAAATTTACTCTTTTAGTTTTGCAGTTCTATGAGTTTTGAGAAATGTATACAATCAAGACTATATCTATTGCCTTAAAAAGTTACCTGTGCTCATTGATAGTCAATCTTCTATTCCTGCTCCAGTCTGTGATGGTCACTGGGCTGGTTTTTGTTCCTATAATTTTACCTTTTTCAAATGTCATATAAATGGAATCAAATAGTACTTAGTCTTTTGTACCCAGCTTCTTTCTTAGTTGTGTGTGTGTGTGTGTGTGTGTGTGTGTGTGTGTGTGTGTGTGTGTCTCTATCATAAAATCATTGGGAGATTTATCTATGTTATTGCATATATAAGTGTGTTCATTTTTATTGCTGAGAAAGAATACATTGCATGGCTATATCACGATTTCTTTATCCATTTAGTAGCTGATGGATATTTGGAATGTTCGAAGTTTTTGGTGATTTATTTTTTTTCTACTGGTTTTCTATTTTGCTCTTTGCTATTCCTTTCTTTGACTTTTTCTTGGTTTACTTTGCTCTTCTTGTTTCTAGTGTCTTAAGGTAGAGGCTAAATTATTGTCTTATTTTCTAATAAAAGAACTTAAAGCTATAAAATTTTCTCTTAAGCACTGTGTTAAGAGTATCCCACAAATTTTTATATGGTAGATATTTTTTCTTTCGATGCAAAGTATTTCTAATTGTGAATTCTTTTTAATCTATAAGTCATTAGAAGGTGGTTATTTAATTTCTCAATACTTGGTGGATTTTCCAGACATCTTCCTGTTATCAATTTGTAGGTTAATTCTCCTGTTAAGATTTATTTTTAATTTGTTGAGGTGTAACCAGATTGTGGTTTTTCTTGGTAAACGTTCCATATGCAGTGGAAAAGAATATATATTGTGCTGTTGTTGGGTGGAGTGTTCTAGAAACGTCAACTAAGGCAAGATGGTTGATAATGTTCCCAAGGTATTTTCCTTCCTTACTGATTTTCAGTCTACCTATTCTATAAATAGGATATACTACTAAGGAGAATATATAATATACTACTAAGGAATGTTGATGTTTCAAACTATAAGTGTGGATTTCTCCTCTGATTTTAATAGTATCTGCTTCAGGTATTTTGAAGCTCTGTTATTAGTTGCAATGATTGTTATATCATAGTTATGTTGGTGAAATGACCTCTTTATTATTATTCATTACCTTCTTTACTTCTTGATAAATTCCTTAAATTTGTAGTCTAATTTTGTCAAATGTTACTAGAGTCACTACAGCTTTCTTTTGATTGGTGTTTGTATAATAGAAAGTTTTTCTATCCTTTTACTTGTAGCTTATGGCTTTATATGTATAATAGGTTTTTTATAGACAGAATATAGTTGGATTTTGTTTCTATAACCAATCTGATAATCTCTGCCTTTTAATTTGGGTTTTTAAAATAATTTACATTTAATGTCGTTTTGATATAGTTGTATGTATGTATGCATGCATGCATGTATGTATTTTCAAGTTTTTATTTGAATTCTAGTTAGTTAACATATGGGGTAATACTAGTTTAGAAGTAGAATTTAGTGACTCATCATCTACACACAACATGCAATGTTCATCACAATGTATTCAAATCTAACCATTTTGCTAATTGTTCTACATTTGTTTCATCTGTGCTTTTTCCCCTTTTACTCTTTCCTGCCTTCTTTTGGATTAATCAATTATTTATTTTTTTCCCCACTTTATCTCTACTATTGGATTTTATTTTAACCCTTTCTTAAAAGTTTTAAGTATCTTTCTATGATTTACATCTTTAAATTATTACAATTTACTTTCAAATAATATTATACCACTTCATATAGTATAAGACGTTAATGCTGCATTCTTCCAGTTTCTTTCTCCCATCCTTTGAGCTATTCCTGGAAAACATTTTACTTTTTGTATGTTATAAGTCCCATAATGTAAAAAATCCCACAATATGTGATTACTAATTTTGCTTTATACAATTATCTTTCGAAGCAATTAAAAATAATGAAGTTGTCTTATATCTACCACTCACTACTTCTTAAACACATGGGGCATTTTCCTAATTTAGACTCATTGCACAAGATGTTGCCTCTACCTAAGGTTATCTTTCCCTGCCATGTGTATGTATCATTTTTTTTTACTTATTATGGTCTTGCTTCATAGTGAGAGTTTCCTTGGCTACTCTATTAAATGTTTTACTCCTGCAACCTAGTTCACTGTTATGCTTAAACTGCTTTATTTTCCTCCTATAAGAATTAGTACCATTCAATATGCTATATATTTTTTACTCATGTTTCTGTCTGACTCTTCTAGAACATTCATTGTAAGCTTCATGAGGATAGGGTTATCTGTTTTGATGACTGACATATTCTTAGGCCTATAGCACACAGTAGGTGACTACTCAATAAAAAAGATGGTGAATGATACTAATGGAACATTATTTGCATGACTCTGTTTTTAATAATGAAATGGAGGCATATCTAAAAAGACCAAAATGACATTACTTTAATTGTTATTACAAGTCTATGGGATAGATTTTGAAAGAATGAGTTTTCAATGTTAATATTACCATGACTAACCTATTTCCATCTGTAGTTCCATCAAGTGAAACTGAAACTATTAATTTATAACAAAAATTTTACTAAAATGCTCATTGATGGAATGAATAGTTTTATTACTAATCTTTTCTACCCTTTATGCTAGATTTTAAGATATTTATACAAATTTATACAAATTAATGGTGATAAAACTATGTTGGGAAATTCTCTCTGTGAAGAAAAGTCTTTTGTGTGTCATGACTGTCTCTCCTTGGGATTGTTCTAATACCAACTAAAGGCTGTGATGCAGATAATCCATAAGCTGCTTCCAGGTAAATTTTTAAAATTAGAAACTATCTCTCTGGGTGAATTTATAAGGGCTTTTATTTCCCTAGATGCTGATTCACTGCAGTGAATAAGAAAAAAATGGAATGTTAGGTTAAATCGAGACCTGATTTCTTCCCTTGAGAAATGTACACTATGTAGGTGTGTCTCTTGTTTAGCTATGTGCATATTTGAAAAATAATGAAAACAGCTGAATACACCTTTGACACAAGCTTATAGTTCAACTTGATAGAGGTTTCTGTTATTAAATACTAAAAGAGCAATAACAGTAATGATCATTTATGGGAAGATGACTGTTAAGTTAAATGTTAAGCTCATTTATTTATCAGGTGGTTAATTGATAGCTACCATGTGTCAGGAATTAAGTTAAAATATTCTACCAGAAGAGGTAGAAAATAAATAAATATATAACATAATTTGGATAGTTATAAGTACTAAAAAAATAACAAAACAAAGCAGAATAAAAGGGTTGCTTGGAAAGTGATATGGGCTATTTTAAGTTAATCAGAGAAGTCCTCTCTGAAATGGTTTTTGAGCAGTCACCTGAATGAAATAAAGGCATGAGACATACAGATGTCTGGTGGAGTAATATTTTAAGCAAAAGGACTTTTCAATGCAAAGATGCAGACTTAATTTTTTTAATGACTCAGACTAAAATATTACTCTAAATAACTGACCAGAATAACTGGGAGATATGACAGATTGAATTATAAAATATTTGAAAATGTAATTATACACATATAATTTTCTATCCCTTTGTTCTTGATTCAGTAGACAGTAGGCATCTGGAGATGTTTAAGCAGAAGAAACACCATCAGAAAAGTACTTAATAAATATCTCTACTCACAGGGTGTTAGATAGATTATCAGGAAGAAAAAGTGAAAACAAAGAGAACAGCTTAGACTCTATTATGATTGTTCATTAAGGACACAGGGACGCAGAACTTAACCAAAATCTTTGGGTTTAATTGTTTGTGGGTTCAATTATCAAAAGTAGGTGTGTAAAATACAGAAACAATTTGAGATTTGGAATCATAGTCCTGAATTCAAATCCTAATCCCAAATTTTGCCAATTTTACTTTGCCCAAATTAATCTAAATCTTAGCTAATTCATCATTAAATGAGGCTATTAGTAACTACATGATAAATTGCTGGAAAATTTGAGATAAGATGTATCAACTGCCCAACACCATGACTGACAGAGAGATGTCGCAAAGTAGAAAATACACAAATCTGCCTCCCTCAAGATGACATCTGGGGGATACCATCCTTTCATTGACTACTCATTATATGTCAGACACTGTGCCTCAGCATTTAATTTATATTATCTTTTAATATAGTCCATAAAATTAAAGCCATTATCCCCATTTTATCAAAAAGTTATCTGCCAGCTGGAAGTATTAGGCAATCTGTTTCATGTTCTCTTAATATAGCAGGCAAGAATGTCTCAGCTGTCATAAGAATATTCCTAAAATTTGTGGAAGGGGAATGTGTTTATTAGAGATTCAAAGTGACAGAATAATTTCAGAAATATTAAAATTGTGATAGACGTGTAAACTTCAACTGTAAAATGTGGACTTAGGCAATGAAGGTAAAGAAAGGGAAAATAGCTGTGTTCTGGAATTACAGTGCTGAGGTTTAGTTATATTATAGTATCACACCTAATATAACACAGAATTCATATAGAAACCTCCTCTACTTGTTGAGCTTTAACCTAAATGAGGCATAAAAGAAACATGGCATGGGATCAAAATGCATGATGGTCTTAGTTTTTTTTTTGAGGTGACTTAATAGTCTCTTTGAAAAATGATTGAAGAATTATTACTCTTCATTCCTGTCCTTGGACCCCTACTAGAGCTATTTTTCTTTTTTGAGGCAAGAAAGTCTGACAAGAATACAGAAAAATATTCTACTGGAGTGAGAACCAAAATTAAATTAACATACTGTAAGGGAGGAAAGACATTGGATTCAATTATACCTGACAAAACACTGTGTTCTTTTTTAAATAAAAATTAGCAAGCTAATGGCAGTTTAATAATAGCAAGCTCATTTATAGCATTCACGGCACTTTACATATAGAATTTCATTTTATTTCCATAAAACTTATGAAGTAGATACTCTCACATCCATTTTGCTAATAAAAACAAAACAAAACAAAACAAAACCGAAGCACAAAAAAGTTAAGTATCTTCTGTAACGTCACACAGCTGATAAGCATTAATGTGGGATATAAAGCAAATAGCTGGACTCCAGAGGGTGCTTCTGAACACTATACTATATCTCAACTCAAATCACTCAAAACAAACTTTATGCCTTTTAAGTAACCATAGAGCAGACCATAATGAAAGGCTATTGTTGGGGATTTAATTTCACTGTACCTTATATCCATGGCTAAACACTAGAGAGAAATGGTCTAAGTCTATGGATATTTGTTTCACAGGTATCTTTGTGCATTCAAAACTGCATTTATTTATTTATTTATTTTTGTGTGTGTAAAGTAATTCTGTCTATCTATTTATTTAGATTGTATTTTTTTAAGTATTGTATTTTTTTATTATTTTTTGTCATCTCCTTAACATAACCACTTCCGTTATTGCTTTTAGTGTTTTTCTTTTTGATATAATTTATTGTCAAGTTGGCAAACATACAGTGTATAAGGTGTGCTCTTGGTTTTGGGGGTAGATTCCTGTGGTTCATCACTTACGTACCACACCCATTGCTCATCCCAACAAGTTCCTTCCTCAATGCCCATCACCTATTTCCCATCTCCCCCGTGCTCCCATCAACCCTAAGTTTGTTCTCTGTATTTAAGAGTTTCTTATGGTTTGCCTCCCTCTCTCTTTTTTTGTAACTATTTTTTCCCCTTCCCTTCCCCCAATGGTCTTCTGTTAAGTTTCTCAACTTCCACATATGAGTGAAAACATATGATATCTGTCTTTCTCTGACTGATTGATTTCACTCAGCATAATACCTTCCAGTTCTATCCACGTTGCGGCAAATGGCAGGATTTCATTCTTTCTCATTGCCAAGTAGTATTCCATTGTATATATAAACCACATCTTCTTTATCCATTCATCAGTTGATGGACAGGCTCTTTCCATAATTTGGCTATCGTTGAAAGCGTTGCTATAAATATCGGCGTCCATGTACTCCTATGATTCACTCCTGTATCCCTTGGATAAATTCCTAGCACTGCTATTGCTGGGTCATAAGGTAATTCTATTTTTAAGTTTTTGAAGAACCTCCACACTGTTTTCCAGAGTGGCTGCACCAGTTTGCATTCCCACCAACAGTGCAAGAGTGTTCCCGTTTCTCCACATCCTCGCCAGCATCTGTTGTTTCCTGAGCTGTTAATTTTAGCAACTCTGACTGGTGTGAGGTGGTACCTCACTATGGTTTTGATTTGTATTTCCCTGATGATGAGTGATGTTGAGTATCTTTTCATGTGTCTGTTGGCCATCTGGATGTGGATGGACTGCAGACTTGAAACTGCATTTAAAATGAATATCGTGTCAAGTAAAAATTGCTGCGGCTGAGGTAAGAGAGAGGTTTTTTCTTGCTTTCTCCTCTAGGGTTTTGATGGTTTCCTGTCCAAAGGCAAGGGAATTAAAAGCAAAAATGAACTATTGGGACCTCATGAAGATAAAAAGCTTCTGCACTGCAAAGGAAACAACCAACAAAACTAAAAGGCAACCAACGGAATGGGAAAAGATATTTGCAAATGACATATCAGACAAAGGGCTAGTATCCAAAATCTATAAATAACTCACCAAACTCCACACCAAAAAACAAATAATCCAGTGAAGAAATGGGCAGAAGACATGAATAGACACTTTCCCAAAGAAGACATCCAGATGGCCAATAGGCACATGAAAAGATGCTCAATGTCACTCCTCATCAGGGAAATACAGATCAAAATCACACTCAGATACCACCTCACGCCAGTCAGAGTGGCTAAAATGAACAAATCAGGAGACTATAGATGGTGGAGAGGATGTGGAGAAATGGGAACCCTCTTGCACTGTTGGTGGGAATGCAAACTGGTGCAGCCGCTCTGGAAAACAGTATGGAGGTTCCTCAAAAGATTAAAAATATATCTACCCTATGACCCAGCAATAGCACTGCTAGGAATTTACCCAAGGGATACCGGAGTGCTGATGCATAGGGGCACTTGTACCCCAATGTTTATAGCAGTGCTTTCAATGATAGCCAAATTATGGAAAGAGCCTAAATGTCCATCAACTGATGAATGGATAAAGAACTTGTGGTCTATATACACAATAGAATACTACTTGGCAATGAGAATGACATCTGGCCTTTTGTAGCAACGTGGATGGAACTGGAGAGTGTTATGTTAAGTGAAATAAGTCATACAAAGAAAGACAGATGCCATATATTTTCACTCTTATGTGGATCCCGAGAAACTTAACAGAAGACCATGGGGGAGGGGAAGGAAAAAAAATTAGAGAGGGAGGGAGCCAAATCATAAGAGACTTAAAAACTGAGAATAAACTGAAGGTTGATGGGAGATGGGAGGGAGTGGAAAGTGGGTGATGGGCATTGAGGAGGGCACCTGTTGGGATGAGCACTGGGTGTTGTATGGGAACCAATTTGACAATAAATTGATGGGAGATGGGAGGGAGGGGAAAGTGGGTGATGGGCATTGAGGAGGGTACCTGTTGGGATGAGCACTGGGTGTTGTATGGAAACCAATTTGACAATAAATTTCATAAAAAAAACTTGACCCCCCCAAAAAAAATGAATATTGTATTTGTTTTCTGTTGCTGTTTCTCTCCATTAACATGTGTGCATCACTACGTGTGTGTTTTAGGGGAGGTTGTTAACCTCAGTTAACCCATGTTATTAAAGAGGTATTACTAATCACAGGCATTACCAGAAATGAAGGCTTTTTGGCAAGAAGTAGAGAGAATTGTTTCCAAACAGAATATCTAATGTGTATGTGTGCTTCAGGTTGAATACAAATACGTTAAGACATGTGTAAGACATAAAAAGAATTTTCCCTTGGGGCTGCTGCTGTGAGAACACCTGATTAGCAAATAAATTATGCTGCACATTGAGGAGTGTACATCATTTATCTTAAGCTGGTTTATTCACATTTCTTTAGTACCAAGGATAATCAGATATTTAAATTCTCATTCTGATGGCACCAGCTATCTGATGGATTCACTTCATCCACTTCAAATTAATTGTACAGAGTCTCTTTATAACATTTTAATGGCATTAAGAACAAACACAGAAATATGCCCAATGAGGAAGTTATGTGAGAGTGATCAAAAAGTTTTGAATAATATTGGTCATACTCTGTTAAAGGATGTTTATATAATCATTACAAAGTAACTTCTCTTTTGTGCATAAACCCTTAGCCAACTCTTTCTCATTCCCTTGTGTTACTAAGTCAAACTAACCTTATTCAACATAAACTCTTGGCTCTGTTTCTAATTTTGAAAGGCATCATTTAGTTGGTTGATTTGAAATCAAAGGCAAAGCCTTAAATTCTTAGTGGAAAAAAAAAAAGCATACTTACAAAGTTCTCTGGGACCTGTGCTTTCATCATTTATATTCACCTAATATATAGTTCCTGTTGATATTTTTATAATTCTTTTTTTTAATGTTTATTTATTTTTGAGAGAGAGACAGAGACAGAGTGCAGGCAAGGGAGAGACAGAGAGAAATGGAGACACAGATTCTGAAGCAGGCTCCAGGCTCTGAGCTGTCAGCACACAGCCTGATGCGGGGCTTGAACCCATGAGCTGTGAGATCAGGACCTGAGCTGAAGTGGGCAGACGCTTAACTGACTGAGCCACCCAGGCACCCCAATATTTTCTTTAATTCTTGAAAGTTGTTTGGGAAATGTTTTCTCAACATGTCTTTCCCAGGCAGTAAAGAGCTTTAACCCTTTGGTTTGGCCCACAGGTGGAAGAAATTGACATGCTCACCTGATTTTAATTTATGTGACACTATGGGGATAGGTTTGTTAGTCAGCAAATACCCAGTGCTTATAATGGTGCTGGACAAACAGTAGGTGCTCAATAAGAAACTGTTGAATAAATTACATGTGGCAGAAGGATTAGATCCATTTTATATGAACCTAAGGAAAGATAACTAGTGTAATAGATGTAAACTTTAGGAATGCATTCCTTAAAACCATTGTAAGGTTATTTAAAGGTAAAAGGAGCTTCCTCAAAGAATTAGGAAGGAAGGGTTTTAAGAACGGGTTGGAAAACATTATAGTGGTGACATAATAAAAGAGAGTTTAGCATTGGTGATTGAAGTGGATTAATAATGTTACATTTAACCATGAATTTTGAGAAACTATATGTGTTCTTTGATAAAATCAAGAAAGGGGTCTTCATATCCCTACCCCCATACTTGCAGATACATTTGTATCTGCAACCAGTTTCATAGGAAGCAGGTCCCTTTATCAAGACTCTCTCTCGAGATCCCAGCTTTTCCTACCTCTTCTGAGGTCCTACGACAGAGAGGGAATAAAGGACTCACGTCTGTGTCTACCACCTGCCTGCTGATTGCTTAAAGGTCAAAGCCGGCTCCAGTTCAGGAGTTTCCTATGATGAAAAGATTTTATAGAGGTACCCCTTGAAAAGGTTCTCCTTGGGTGTACGACAGGCAAAGGCTGCGAATTGAATGTGAGGAAAGTGATTAGGGGCTGTGTGACAGATCAGGCTACAGTGGGTTCCATCTTGGGGCATCTTCAGGATTATGCTAAAGAGTTTGTACATCAGTGTGAAAGTCAGCAGTTCATTCTTGTGAATGTGTCTCAGTGAGGAGATTACATACTAGTAGAGTTCTATATATCCTCTCTGTTCCAGAACAGCTCTGTTTTAAATCAGTGTTCTACGGTAGAGTTCCATGTAAGCATTAATTTGAGAAAAGCTTTCTCACCCCCTTGGACATGTTTCTTTTCCCTGCTTAGGGTAAATACCTTGGAATCCTCCTTAACTCTCTCACATTCTGCATCAATTCATCAACAAAGTCTGTCAGCAAGGCCTGCAAAATATATTCTGAATCCAACAATATATTCTGATCTTCTCACTGCTCACATTCTAGTCCAAGCCACCATCGTCTCCAGCCTGAACTTCTGCAGTGGTCCCCTAACCAGTTTTCCTGCTTTTACCCTTCACGCTACCCCCTCCCTCCACCACAATGTGTTCTCTACAGAGTGATCCTTTTGAAAAGACCCTTACATTCCACCAATCAAAACTCCATAATGCTTTCCTTTCTCACTCAGAATAACATATAGGAGTCCTTATGGTGGCTTGCTAGGTTATGATCTGCTGTGTGACTCTCTCTGACCTCGTCTTCTCTTCTGCTTGCTCACTGCACACTGGCCACATTGACCTTCTCACTCTTCGGCCAACACATCACATCTGCCCCCACTTCAGGACACTCATACTTCTCTGTTCCCTTTGCTTGTAGTACTTTCCCCTCAGACAGCTGCACAACTCCATCCTTCACTTTGTTCATGTCTGCTTGGATGTCATCTTTGCAGAGAAGTCTCCTCTGATCGCCTTAATCCCACCCACCTCCATTCATTCTCTATTCTGTTACCTGACATTTTACATTTATATATAGATTATGTGTTGTTCACTGCCTTTCTTCCTCACCAGGAGACATGAGGGCAAAGAATATACCTTCAGTGCTACTATATCCCTACTACTAAAATAGTGCCTGAAACAAATAGACAATGAACATATGCTGACGGGATGAAGTCAAAGCATATTAATGGTATGCTTGGCAATCATAATAACTGTAAGATCTTTTCCATGCAGGAATTGTGATCATTCTAATGCAAATTTTGTAGTTATCCAGAAAATAAAAGATTTTGAAGAGCCTGATATATTTTTGAGGGACACATGAAAACTATAGCTATGTTACCCATATGTGTAAGAATTAAATTAAATTACTAAATATTGTTGTTCTTGTAGCTGCTTTCATAGAGATGGAACTGACCTTGATAATATTATATCATGGGAGAAGGTGGCCTTTGAGTGCTTAGAAGATGGCAATCATGATTTTGAAAATAAGCTAGGTATAAGGGGGACAGATCTCATGTTGGATCTAAAAATCATAGGTCTAAAAGAATTTTTTTAAAAGCATTTTTGGAAAGCACATGAAATTCTTATCAGCAATATCCTAGGATGTCCTATATGCTTTTATGTTACATTGCATTATGTAAATAGGATTTAATAGGATTAACATACCGGTATCCCTGCAATGTACAGAACTATTCCACACTACAATAAAGGAACAGGTTGCTATCCATTTTCTGCCCAGTCTGCAACTTTGCCCTTTTCCATTACCTGCCAAACCAGTCAATTTTATGACTAACTCATACTTGAAATCCCCCCAGGTTCTCATCACTTTGCTAGCTCTTTATGCTACTATAGTCACTTATTATCATCACATTTTTAGAGTATGCTTTCATGTGCCTTTTGAAAAAAACCAGGGGCATTTCTTGCTAGAGTCCCTTGATTTGTGTTCCTAGTCTTTAAAATTCTTATCAAGTCTGAAGCAAATTTTGCCTCATCATGAATATATCAGTGTCGTTACTACTTAGATGACTGAATTTATTTATCTATTTATTTATTTATTGTAATTTTTTTTACTCAAGTATAGTTGACATACGATGTTACAGTAATTTAAGGTGTGTAATACAGTGATTCAACTTCTCTATACATCATGCTATGCTCACCACAAGTGTAGCTACCATCTGTCACATACAGCACTATTACAACAGTATCATTGACTATATTCCCTATATTCCTTTTATTCCCATGACTTTTTAATTCCATAACTGGAAGACTGTATTTCCCACTCCCCTCACCCATTTTGCCCCCACCCTTCTCCCCTGTGGTAACCATCAGCTTATTCTCTGTATTTATAGGCCTGATTCTGCTTGTAGTTTCTTTGTTTATTCATTTGTTTTGTTCTTTAGATTCTACATATGAGTGAAATAATATGGTATTTGTCTTCCTCAGTCTGATGTATTTCATTCAGCATAATACGCATTAGTTCCGTTCATGCTGTCACAAATGGCACGACCTCATTCTTTTTTATGGCTGCATAATATTCTATTTTACACACATACACACACACACACACACACACACCCCATATCTTCCTTATCTACTAATTATATACCTTATAAGAGTTTAATATCCAAGATAGACAAAGAATTTCTACAACTCAACACCACAAAACCCGAAATTTGATTAAAAAATGGGCAGAGAACCTGAATAGACATTCTTCCAAAGACATACAGATTGCCAAAGACACACGAAAGATGCTCAACATCACTAATTATCGGGGAAATGCAAATCAAAACTACAATGGTATATCACCTTATGTCTGTTTTCTTTTGTTGATTTTATCAATTTTCATTTGAGTGATATCATTTATTGGTGAGTTTTCTTTGACTTCCAAATAAAGTCTGTGGTCATATTCCTGTTTTTTTTTTTTTTTTTTTTTTTTTTTTATTTTTTTATTTTATTTTATTTTTTAATATATGAAATTTACTGTCAAATTGGTTTCCATACAACACCCAGTGCTCATCCCAAAAGGTGCCCTCCTCAATACCCATCACCCACCCTGCCCTCCCTCCCACCCCCCATCAACCCTCAGTTTGTTCTCAGTTTTTAACAGTCTCTAATGCTTTGGCTCTCTCCCACTCTAACCTCTTTTTTTTTTTTTTTTTTTCCTTCCCCTCCCCCATGGGTTTCTGTTATGTTTCTCAGGATCCACATAAGAGTGAAACCATATGGTATCTGTCTTTCTCTGTATGGCTTATTTCACTTAGCATCACACTCTCCAGTTCCATCCATGTTGCTACAAAAGGCCATATTTCATTTTTTCTCACTGCCACGTAGTATTCCATTGTGTATATAAACCACAATTTCTTTATCCATTCATCAGTTGATGGACATTTAGGCTCTTTCCATAATTTGGCTATTGTTGAGAGTGCCGCTATAAACATTGGGGTACAGGTGCCCCTATGCATCAGTACTCCTGTATCCCTTGGGTAAATTCCTAGCAGTGCTATTGCTGGGTCATAGGGTAGGTCTATTTTTAATTTTCTGAGGAACCTCCACACT
Organism: Panthera onca; assembly: GCF_046562875.1. Taxonomy (NCBI): domain Eukaryota; kingdom Metazoa; phylum Chordata; class Mammalia; order Carnivora; family Felidae; genus Panthera; species Panthera onca. The sequence goes on along the minus strand of NC_138342.1, from coordinate 55,551,611 downwards.
GCTTTCCAGAGCGGCTGCACCAATTTGCATTCCCACCAACAGTGCAAGAGGGTTCCTGTTTCTCCACATCCTCTCCAGCATCTATAGTCTCCTGATTTCTTCATTTTGGCCACTCTGACTGGCGTGAGGTGGTATCTGAGTGTGGTTTTGATTTGTATTTCCCTGATAAGGAGCGACGTTGAACATCTTTTCATGTGCCTGTTGGCCATCCGGATGTCTTCTTTAGAGAAGTGTCTATTCATGTTTTCTGCCCATTTCTTCACTGGGTTATTTGTTTTTCGGGTGTGGAGTTTGATGAGCTCTTTATAGATTTTGGATACTAGCCCTTTGTCTGATGTGTCATTTGCAAATATCTTTTCCCATTCCGTTGGTTGCCTTTTAGTTTTGTTGGTTGTTTCCTTTGCTGTGCAGAAGCTTTTTATCTTCATAAGGTCCCAGTAATTCACTTTTGCTTTTAATTCCCTTGCCTTTGGGGATGTGCCGAGTAAGAGATTGCTACGGCTGAGGTCAGAGAGGTCTTTTCCTGCTTTCTCCTCTAAAGTTTTGATGGTTTCCTGTCTCACATTCAGGTCCTTTATCCATTTTGAGTTTATTTTTGTGAATGGTGTGAGAAAGTGGTCTAGTTTCAACCTTCTGCATGTTGCTGTCCAGTTCTCCCAGCACCATTTGTTAAAGAGACTGTCTTTTTTCCATTGGATGTTCTTTCCTGCTTTGTCAAAGATGAGTTGGCCATACGTTTGTGGGTCTAGTTCTGGGGTTTCTATTCTATTCCATTGGTCTATGTGTCTGTTTTTATGCCAATACCATGCTGTCTTGATGATGACAGCTTTGTAGTAGAGGCTAAAGTCTGGGATTGTGATGCCTCCTGCTTTGGTCTTCTTCTTCAAAATTACTTTGGCTATTCGGGGCCTTTTGTGGTTCCATATGAATTTTAGGATTGCTTGTTCTAGTTTCGAGAAGAATGCTGGTGCAATTTTGATTGGGATTGCATTGAATGTGTAGATAGCTTTGGGTAGTATTGACATTTTGACAACATTTATTCTTCCAATCCATGAGCAGGGAATGTCTTTCCATTTCTTTATATCTTCTTCAATTACCTGCATAAGCTTTCTATAGTTTTCAGCATACAGATCTTTTACATCTTTGGTTAGACTTATTCCTAGGTATTTTATGCTTCTTGGTGCAATTGTGAATGGGATCAGTTTCTTCATTTGTCTTTCTGTTGCTTCATTGTTAGTGTATAAGAATGCAACTGATTTCTGCACATTGATTTTGTATCCTGCAACTTTGCTGAATTCATGTATCAGTTCTAGCAGACTTTTGGTGGAGTCTATCGGATTTTCCATGTATAATATCATGTCATCTGCAAAAAGCGAAAGCTTGACTTCATCTTTGCCAATTTTGATGCCTTTGATTTCCTTTTGTTGTCTGATTGCTGATGCTAGAACTTCCAGCACTATATTAAACAGCAGCGGTGACAGTGGGCATCCCTGTCGTGTTCCTGATCTCAGGGAAAAAGCTCTCAGTTTTTCCCCGTTGAGGATGATGTTAGCTGTGGGCTTTTCATAAATGGCCTTTATGATCTTTAAGTATGTTCCTTCTATCCCGACTTTCTCAAGGGTTTTTATTAAGAAAGGGTGCTGGATTTTGTCACAGGCCTTTTCTGCATCGATTGACAGGATCATATGGTTCTTCTCTTTTTTTTTTGTTAATGTGATGTATCACGTTGATCGATTTGCGAATGTTGAACCAGCCCTGCATCCCAGGAATGAATCCCACTTGATCATGGTGAATAATTCTTTTTATATGCTGTTGAATTCGATTTGCTAGTATCTTATTAAGAATTTTTGCATCCATATTCATCAGGGATATTGGCCTGTAGTTCTCTTTTTTTACTGGGTCTCTGTCTGGTTTAGGAATCAAAGTAATACTGGCTTCATAGAATGAGTCTGGAAGTTTTCCTTCCCTTTCTATTTCTTGGAATAGCTTGAGAAGGATAGGTATTATCTCTGCTTTAAATGTCTGGTAGAACTCCCCTGGGAAGCCATCTGGTCCTGGACTCTTATTTGTTGGGAGATTTTTGATAACCGATTCAATTTCTTCGCTGGTTATGGGTCTGTTCAAGCTTTCTATTTCCTCCTGATTGAGTTTTGGAAGAGTGTGGGTGTTTAGAAATTTGTCCATTTCTTCCAGGTTGTCCAATTTGCTGGCATATAATTTTTCATAGTATTCCCTGATAATTGTTTGTATCTCTGAGGGATTGGTTGTAATCATTCCATTTTCATTCATGATTTTATCTATTTGGGTCATCTCCCTTTTCTTTTTGAGAAGCCTGGCTAGAGGTTTGTCAATTTTGTTTATTTTTTCAAAAAACCAACTCTTGGTTTCGTTGATCTGCTCTACAGTTTTTTTAGATTCTATATTGTTTATTTCTGCTCTGACCTTTATTATTTCTCTTCTTCTGCTGGGTTTAGGCTGCCTTTGCTGTTCTGCTTCTATTTCCTTTAGGTGTGCTGTTAGATTTTGTATTTGGGATTTTTCTTGTTTCTTGAGATAGGCCTGGATTGCAATGTATTTTCCTCTCAGGACTGCCTTCGCTGCATCCCAGAGCGTTTGGATTGTTGTATTTTCATTTTCGTTTGTTTCCATATATGTTTTAATTTCTTCTCTAATTGCCTGGTTGACCCACTCATTCGTTAGTAGGGTGTTCTTTAACCTCCATGCTTTTGGAGGTTTTCCAGACTTTTTCCTGTGGTTGATTTCAAGCTTCATAGCATTGTGGTCTGAAAGTATGCATGGTATAATTTCAATTCTTGTAAACTTATGAAGGGCTGTTTTGTGACCCAGTATATGATCTATCTTGGAGAATGTTCCATGTGCACTCGAGAAGAAAGTATATTCTGTTGCTTTGGGATGCAGAGTTCTAAATATATCTGTCAAGTCCATCTGATCCAATGTATCATTCAGGGCCCTTGTTTCTTTATTGACTGTGTGTCTAGATGATCTATCCATTTATGTAAGTGGGGTGTTAAAGTCCCCTGCAATGACCACATTCTTATCAATGAGGTTGCTTATGTTTATGAGTAATTGTTTTATATATCTGGGGGCTCGGGTATTTGGCGCATAGACATTTATAATAGTTAGCTCTTCCTGGTGGATAGACCCTGTGATTATTATATAATGCCCTTCTTCATCTCTTGTTACAGCCTTTAATTTAAAGTCTAGTTTGTCTGATATAAGTATGGCTACTCCAGCTTTCTTTTGGCTTCCAGGAGCATGATAAATAGTTCTCCATCCCCTCACTCTCAATCTAAAGGTGTCCTCAGATCTAAAATGAGTCTCTTGTAGACAGCAAATAGATGGGTCTTGTTTTTTTATCCATTCTGATACCCTATGTCTTTTAGTTGGCGCATTTAATCCATTTACATTCAGTGTTATTATAGAAAGATATGGGTTTAGAGTCATTGTGATGTCTGTATGTTTTATGCTTGTAGTGATGTCTCTGGTACTTTGTCTCACAGGATCCCCCTTAGGATCTCTTGTAGGGCTGGTTTCGTGGTGACAAATTCCTTCAGTTTTTGTTTGTTTGGGAAGACCTTTATCTCTCCTTCTATTCTAAATGACAGACTTGCTGGATAAAGGATTCTCGGCTGCATATTTTTTCTGTTTAGCACACTGTAGATATCGTGCCAAGCCTTTCTGGCCTGCCAAGTTTCAAAGGAGAGATCAGTCACAAGTCTTATAGGTCTCCCTTTATATATGAGGGCACGTTTATCCCTTGCTGCTTTCAGAATTTTCTCTTTATCCTTGTATTTTGCCAGTTTCACTATGATATGTCGTGCAGAAGATCGATTCAAGTTACGTCTGAAGGGAGTTCTCTGTGCCTCTTGGATTTCAATGCCTTTTTCCTTCCCCAGTTCAGGGAAGTTCTCAGCTATAATTTGTTCAAGTACCCCTTCAGCACCCTTCCCTCTCTCTTCCTCCTCTGGGATACCAATTATGCGTATATTATTTTTTTTTAGTGTATCACTTAGTTCTCTAATTTTCCCCTCATACTCCTGGATTTTTTTATCTCTCTTTCTTTCAGCTTCCTCTTTCTCCATAACTTTATCTTCTAGTTCACCTATTCTCTCCTCTGCCTCTACAAGCCGAGCCATCGTGGATTCCATTTTGTTTTGCAATTCGTTTAAAGCGTTTTTCAACTCCTCGTGACTGTTCCTTAGTCCCTCGATCTTTGTGGCAAGAGATTCTCTGCTGTCCTGTATACTGTTTTCAAGCCCAGCGATTAATTTTATGACTATTATTCTAAATTCACTTTCTGTTATATTATTTAAATCCTTTTTGATCAGTTCATTAGCTGTTGTTATTTCCTGGAGATTCTTCTGAGGGGAATTCTTCCGTTTGGTCATTTTGGAGAGTCCCTGGCGTGGTGAGGACCTGCAGTGCACTTCCCCTGTGCTGTGGTGTATAACTGGAGTTAGTGGGCGGGGCCGCAGTCCGACCCGATGTCTGCCCCCAGCCCACTGCTGGGGCCACAGTCAGACTGGTGTGTGCCTTCTCTTCCCCTCTCCTAGGGGCGGGATTCACTGTGGGGTGGCGTGTCCCGTCTGGGCTACTTGCACACTGCCAGGCTTGTGGTGCTGGGGATCTGGCGTATTAGCTGGGGTGGGTAGGCAAGGTGCACGGGGGCTGGAGGGGCAGGCTTAGCTCGCTTCTCCTTAGGTGATCCACTTCAGGAGGAGCCCTGTGGCAGCGGGAGGGAGTCAGATCCGCTGCCGGAGGTTTGGCTCCGCAGAAGCACAGAGTTGGGTGTTTGCGCGGAGCGAGCAAGTTCCCTGGCAGGAACTGGTTCCCTTTGGGATTTTGGCTGGGGGATGGGCGGGGGAGATGGCGCTGGCGCCTTTGTTCCCCGCCAAGCTGAGCTCTGCCGTCCGGGGGCTCAGCAGCTCTCCCTCCCTTTGTCCTCCAGCCTTCCCGCTTTCCGAGCAGAGCTGTTAACTTATGACCTCCCAGACGCTAAGTCGCGCTTGCTGTCGGAACACAGTCTGTCCGGCCCCTCCGCTTTTGCCAGCCAGACTCGGGGGCTCTGCTTGGCCGGCGAGCCGCCCCTCCGCCCCGGCTCCCTCCCGCCAGTCCGTGGAGCGCGCACCGCCTCGCCGCCCTTCCTACCCTCTTCCGTGGGCCTCTAGTCTGCGCTTGACTCCGGAGACTCCCTTCTGCTAATCCTCTGGCGGTTTTCTGGGTTCTTTAGGCAGGTGTAGGTGGAATCTAAGTGATCGGCAGGACGCGCTGTGAGCCCCGCGTCCTCCTACGCCGCCATCTTCCGGCACTCCCTCTGACTCCATATTCCTGTTTAAAAAGGTGCTTTTATAATAATGAGAAGTTGTTCTGCTTGCAAGCAAGGAGTAAACAGGAGCAGGATGTATTTAACCCATATCACATGCTGGAGAGCTCCTTTGATCCATCAAGGTCCTGCTCAACTGTCATGTCTGAGATGTCTTTCCTGTATGCCTCTCTATCCCTTTCCCAAACACCTTTATTATTCAATATTCCATATTTACTTATCACTGTACTTGGTAAATCTATTATTTTTCCTATGACACTATATTCATTTTATTATTTTATATCTTTCTACTCTACCATAAGCCTCTTGAATATATGCTGGAATATATTAGGCACATAATAAGTTTCTTAAATAGAATTGAATTAAGTATAACAAAAGGACATATAGCGGTTCCACTGGCCAGATCATGAATCATGTATCTGGGTTCCAAATTCAGTAGTAGCAGAACTTTGTCTAGAGATAAACACTTGACATATTTCACATCAATAAACTAATTGTCATATTATTATGGTAATGTGATAATATAGTGTTGGGATCTTTTACCATGAACTCAATAATCGCATAGTAAGACTATAGGAGAAAAAAAAAGTATTGAAGAAACTTCTAGTCTGTGTGGAGTTCAGAGAAAGTAGATAATACCCACATTTACAAAGCACAAACCAAGCTTTGCCTCAGCATCTACAAATAAAATACTATAGTATAAATAATACAGATATTTTAATTATATCTCTATTAGTTATTATTAAATGCCTATTATATATATATGACCTGAAAAGAGTATAATTAGTAATTAGCTCAGAGAAGCTGAGAATTAGTCTATCAATGCTAACACTAATACCAACACCAATGCTAAACCAAGAAATAATTATTCAACAATAGCATAAATGTTTTCCAGTGATATAAACTTAGAAAATCAAACAAACACACACACACACACACACATGCACATACACGCACACACACGCACACACACACAACTATAATAGGAAGTTTAGAAATGGGAAAAGCAATGCCAGTATATTTCAGTAATGAAATATGGTGAATTAACTAAAATGCCAATTTTATAACTGAATTAACTAAAACAGATTAAAGTTTAAAAAGAGGCAGGGTACTGTACCAAAACACATGCTATTGAGGGTCTCAAATTAGTGGTTTAAGTCCTATCAAGCAAAATGACAGGCAGAAGATAAATCCTAAATATGAATTTAAAAATTAACCTTTTTGCCACCTGACTCTTTATTCCATCTAGATAATATCTAGTAGTTATGTTTGCTGAGTAAGAAAGTTTTACTCTAGCTTGGGAATGTCTATCATGTGAGTATCCTCTGTGACTGGTATAATCCCCCTGAACCATATAGGCTTACATATATTTCAATTAACTCTTTATTTTTCTTATTTATTTATTTATTTATTTATTTATTGAATTTTTTTGAGATAGAGAGTGTGTGTGTGAGTGGGGGGAGGCAGAGGAAGAAAGAGAGAGAGAGAGAGAGAGAGAGAGAGAGAGAATGAGAGAGACAGAGAGAGAGAGAGAGAGAGAGACAGAGAGAGAGAGAGAGAGAGAGAGACAGAGAGAGAGAGAATCTTAAGTAGGTTCCATGCCAGTGTGGAGCCTTATACGGGACCCAATCTCATGACTGTGAGATCATGACCTGAGCCGAAATCAAGAATCAGACCAACTCTGAACCGACTGAGCCACCCAGCTAGCTGCCCCTAACTCTTTAAAAGGATACAAATGGATTAATTTTGAGAATTCTGGAATAAGAGTAATTTAGGCACGAATAGGCTATTTTAATTTTCATGACTTATTTCTAATTCATTATTCCTGAATCTGGTAAAAAATACTATAATTTTTCCATATTTCATGGATTTTGAACAGCTTTGTTCCAATGATTCTCATATTAAGATCTATAACCTAAAGATATATGGGACTGAGATCTGAAGGACTGAGAGATATCTTAATCATACAATAATCTCCCCCATTGTACCTAACATAGAAGAAAAATACACATGCTATTTAATGCACAAAGATATGCTTCTTTCTGCATACTTCTACTTACACTACACTAGTTAGAATCTGAATAATTTTGTTATAAATGCCTCCATTTTAAGAAAAGTTCTGGAAAAGAAACTGGGGAAAAGCAACTCAATTTCAATTGCTTAAATAAATTTTCTAAAAGTGCATGACTGAACTCTGGTAAGCATCATATGTCCAACAGTCAGCCATCTTTGCTACAGTAATCATAGAGCTTATTACAACTAGTTTTTGAGAGAGGCAAGCTTTCTCACTTATTTATTTAGGTATGATTACAGCACTTGTCACCAAAGAATCTGCCTCTAAAAGAGGACATAACTCTGAACTTAATTGCTAATCTAAACAAATGGCATTTTGGAGGAGAGGTTATGTTTGCTCTTTTCATCAGAGCATTTGTGAGGCTGTCTGCAGAGAAGGGCATAGACTGAACTTTTTTACAGACATCTTTTTGGTCTGGGATACTGTAGTTAGTCAGCTATATCTACCTGAGTTAAATCATAAGAATGAAATAGCTAGGCGCTGGGGCAGGTGAGTTCCTGGGAACCTTTAAGAGCTATTCGCAGTTTGCTACAAATCTGTGAGTCTGGTGGAGGCGAACCTTGCTGGTTTTCAAAGCTTGATCTTTTTGTACTGTTTTCAATCCTAGCAAAGCCATAAAATGCTTCCTCATTTTACAGGTGAGAAGACTGAGCTTCAGAATTTAACTAACTTGCTATTATGAGCAAAACCAGGATTAAATCCAGTTTATCTGGGTTTATGTCCATCATAAAAAAAGTAGTTACCCCTTTGGAGCATGTACCAACATTTTCCATTTAACTTTTAAAAATTTGCTTCAATGGAGGAATATATTTGAGTTGTATTTTCCTTCTCCACTTAGATATTTCCCATTTTTAATTTTAATTTCATTTTAACATGAAGAAAATAAAACAAGGCAAAACAAACAACCCTCCTTCTCAAAAATGAAGGGAACAAAGGCTTAATTCTCTTTGAAATAAATACAATACAAAGTCCCATAAAAAGGTTAAAAGGTTCCATTTAGCATCAGACTCATATTCCGATTTAAAGAAATAATTGTCATGTACAAATCAGAATAAACATACAGGAAAATACAAAGGGATTTGAAATGTCATCAAAATAAAACAATCTTTTTCAAAGTTTGAACCTGTTACGTATTTTAAAATATCTTTCTAACTTTTCATAGCCAAATTCTAGTTATTGCATACTTAAGACTTGGATGCATTTTGTTTTGCTTATTATGCCCAGCACAAACATTTTACAACAGACTAGCCAACAAATTTACAAATTTTTTTGAATGCTTTGTTGGGTTTTATAATCTTATTTTCCCAATTAGGCTAAAGACCACTTCCTTTGTACGTAGCTGGTATCTGCATAATGTTTCTGCCAGCTCTACCTCAAAACATGGAAATGAGTATTTGGTAAAACTTACTTCAACTTCTGTGAGACAAAAGTCAACATCTCAATTACATCAGACTGAGAATAACTGATCACCAGACTAAATTCGTTTTAAAATTAAATACGGCCATGATTCAAAAAATCTTCTTCACCATGATGCAATGTTATCATGGCTTAATATATGGCTATAATCCCCACAAATTTGACAGAATTTGTTTTTGGCCATTTCTTGCATCTTGAAGGGGTCAGGTACAACAAAGCAAATTGATAAAACTTAGGAAAAAAGAAAGTGAGAAAAACCTCAGCAACCAAAATATCCACAAAATAAATAATCAAGAATTTTTAATGTCAAAGATCTTGTATATGGAAACTTCAATTATGGGTGAGGAAGAAGGTATTGCACATGGGGATATTAATCATTTTTTTTTATTCTGGGTCTGTGGTGCCAACTTTAACATTGGCTTTTATTAGAGGCATGCAAACAGGTATCGGTGACACAACTAAAATAAAATGAGTCAACGAGAAAAGGGCATAAAATAAGGACTTTCCATTTGGCTCAGAACCAAGTGTAAGGACAGCACATTGTTCATTACTAACAACATTGATGTCTCAATTGAAATCACTGTCTCTTCCTTTAATCTTTCTCATCTTGCCAGGAGACACAATCATTTACCTAAACATTAAAACAAGGGAGCCATTAATTAATGGCTTATCCCACAGCTAAGCATTCAGCCAGCAAAAGTCAAGAACTGACTAAATCCATCTCCTCCTCTCCATCCCACTGCTCCAGCCTTGGCTCAGGTCCTCACCATCTTTCTCCGGGACCTTCAAAATAACCTTTAAACTAGTCTTTCTCTCTGCACTCTTGCTCTAATCCCCATCCTGTTATTATCTTAAATTCTCAGTCTGATTAAAACTTTTATTGGCTCCCCATCTTCAGCAGAGTCAATTTCAAACTGTTTACTTTGGGTTACGGGACTCCTCATGAGCTGATCCGCCCACCAGCCTTAGCATATCCTCTTTCTAGTACAGCAGTGCTGAGAAAACATGAAACCATGAACATACTTTGGAGACCATAATAAGTTCTTTGAGGACAAAAGCACGTATATATTTTCAATCCCAGTACTAATTACATCAGTACCATCACCCCCACCCCTTGCTTATTTGAGACTTCACTTTCTGTGATTTCAGTTACCTGTGGTCAACCTAAAGCAGATAATCCTCCTTCTGACTTGTTAGAAAGTCAGTAGCCTAACGCTAGTCCCAATGCTTATGTCATTCATCTCACATCATCACAAGAAGGGTGAGCACAGTACAGTAAGATATTTTGAAAGAGACCACATTTGCATAACTTTTATTACAATAGCTTGTTACAATCACTCTATTTTATTATCAGAGATTGCTGTCAATCTCCTACTATGCCTTATTTATAAATTATACTTTATCATACTTATGTATGTATAGGGAAAAACATAGGGTTTGATACTATTCACAATTCCAGTCATCCACTGGGGGTTTCAGAACATATCCCTATTCACACTCAAAATTTAATCGTGTCACCTTCTTGATGAAATCTCCTGACACAGTCCTCCAAAAAGTTAATTGTTTTCTCTTCTTGCACAAAGTTTTATTCTGGTACATTTCATGCTATATATTAATTACTTGTTTCCACATTGGTATCCTCTTTTAAAGAGTGAACGTCCTAAAGGCAAAGAGCGTATCTTAAAATCTTCATATCTCTAGGGATCTAGAACTGTTTCTGAAACATTTTTGTCATATGGTAGGTACTATTCTAAGAACTTTCTATATCTCATTCAATGAATAAAGTTTGTAATAAATATTGTTAGATAAAGTTAAAAATATAAAAACTTGGGGCACCTGGGTGCCTCAGCTGGTTAAGTGTCTGACTTCAGCTCAGGTCATGATATCAGGGTCTGTAGTTTTGAGCCCCATATCAGGCTCTGTGCTGACAGCACTCTCAAAAATAAATAAACATTAAAAAATTTTAAAAATATATAAAAACATAAAAATATCTCACTTGCAAGATATTAAACTTTGAATGCTATTCAGGGATTTGGAAAATAAATAAATGCCAACTTTCAAGTTAGAGAAAGATAATTTCAATGGCTTAAGATATTTTGAGTGGGGAAATAGTGCATGAGTAGAGACAGGTAAAAGTCAAGTGGAAATAAACATTCTTCCTGGGAACTGGAGTCTTATCAAGAAGAACTCACAATTGGTGATTTCATTGGGAGGTGCTAATGATATTCAAAGAACCATGATCAGGTCTTTTAAAGCAGTGTTGCCACTTTTAAAACAAATCATTAAAAAGTATTAATATTATTTTTTTATTTTTAATCAAGCAGAACTGATGAGATTATTATATAACTGTTGCTAGAAACTTCTTATTAAAATGTTGAAATGTTATTTATAAATTATCTTTTTATTAAGTGAGTCTTTGCACTTCCCCAAATTTCAAATTGCCAATATGTCAGACAAAATGCAGTGAGAAAATATTCTCACTTGAATGACAACATTGGTAGAACTTTAACCAAAATTTATGCTGTGATTCGGGTATTGGGAGAGGGTATGCAAATTAAAGCCTTGTCTTCTTTTCAAGATCCAAGTATCCTACTTTTTAGCAGTATAAAGGATTTTCTTAGAGGAACATAACAAATGGACATAAAGTAGAACCATAATGACTTCTAAATTGTTTTACTGTTTCTTTCTGTTTTCACAGACCAGTTGAGTTTTCAGAAGTTGATTACCCACAAGTTGAATATCAAAGAAGACAACAATTTTGGGATCCTATACGTCTAGCTCTTTTCACATTGGCAATTGTAGCAATCATAGGAATTGCAATTGGTATCGTTACTCATTTTGTTGTTGAGGGTAAGTATCCAGGTCACATTTTTATTGCCTAAGTGCTCTATGACTTAATATCTTGAAATTCTCTGTTGTATAAAAAAATGCTATTTGCATGATATTAAAATTTTAATTACTAATTTCTTATTGACGTTAAGTTATTGTTTGTTCCATTATTGAGTTCAGGGTTACATATTTCCAGCCAGTGAAGCTTGCAATATACCTTATCACATGGATAGACATCTAAAAGCAATAGTTTTAAAATGAGAAAGAAGAATGAAAGCTTAATCTTTAGAATAGATACAAATCACATCGTGTGCTGAGTTTAATATGTTTTCGTTTTTCAAAAACAATATATTAATGAGTTCCCCAAGCAAAGATGATAAGAGAAAAGTTACCTAAAAAAGAATCTTTAATGGGCTAAAAATCAAACATTATCTTTGAAGGAAAAAGAGATTGTTTCATGACTGGAGGAAGAAAGGAAAACTCAATTTTGCATGATGTGCAAAAATGGATAATACTAATTAAACCAATGACAGTCAACCAATATTCATTTACCTTTACTTTGGCATGTGTATTTATAAACACATGTGACTGAGTCACTGACTAAAATTCTCCAGAATCATATGACTCACAACAATAAAGTCACACTTGAAAGATCAGGAAGTGATGAAATATTGTCAAACATGCTAAGTTTACCTTCCTACCCACTTTATTGGGGGATTGAAGATATCAATTTTTTTGACTTTCATGAAATAAAAAGGATAAACAAAATTGTCCTCTGTAATTATGTCTTTCTTGTTAATATATCCCCAGGTCAAAAAGGAGTAAAGTAGTTCTGTGTGTAAAATGTCCTCCATCCCCAATACTGCAGGTGTTCAAAAAAGAAAAAAAAAATGAAGGGATAATAAAAATAATGGCATTATAGTGTTTTTAAAATGTCATAGAGGTTGTCCTAGGCGGAATGATGCCTCCCTTCCCACTTTGGTTACCCATGTCTTAATCTTTGGACCCTGGGATGTTATCTTATATGGCAAAAAATACTTTACAGATGTGATTAAGTTAAGGTTTCTGAGAAAGGAAAGTTACTCTGGATTTTCTAGATGGGTCCTAAATGTAACTCCAAGGTTTTTATAAAAGGGAGGCAAGCAAGTTAAAGAAGGAAGAAGGCTATGTGATGACAGAAGCAGGGGCAAAAAGGAATAATGTGATATGGAACCACAAGCCAAGGAATGAGGATAGCCTCTGGAAGCTGAAAAGGCAAGGAAAAAGATTCTCCCCTTACAGCCTCCGGAAGGAACCAGCTCTGAAAACAGGACTTGACTGTAGTCCTATAAAACTCACTTCAGACTTTTAACCTCCAGAACAGTAAAATAATAAATTTGTGTTGTTTTAAGCCTCCGAATTTGTGGTTATTTGTGACAGCAGCAACAGGAAACTAATACAGAGGTTAATACTCAAGAATTTCAGAAATCTATTACATGGAACTTCCCTGCAGTTAATTGAAAGCTGCATCATTATAGATGGAAATTTAGTAAAACAAAAGAGAAGATAGTCTGTGACAAAGGATTAATGAATCCAAGGAATAAGATAGAGGTAATAACATATACATTTCAAAAGATAAGATGATAGACACATTTCAAAAAAGTAATATACATATTTTTATAGCATAAAGAAATAAAAATGAAATGAAATCACAGTATAGTGACCAGGATAACACCAAGAAGAAAAAGTATCTAAAAAATAATAATTTTAAAGAGTGAAAACAAATGGATCTAAAAGGCAGGAAAATAAAAATGAAATATATGAAATAATCAAAACAGAAGTAAGGATTTTAGCATACTTGATAAAATTTACATCACTAGGATTGAAGTATATTTGAGGAAGCTATTTTTATCCTAGGGATCTCAATAATTATGAATGATTAGCTTTCACTGTATTATCATTCTGATGAATTATCTACTCCCTAACATATGGGAAATTTTCAAATAAGGATTATAAAATAATCCAGTGACTTGTAGAATATGAATGGTTTGTCAGTGCCCTCCAATTAAATATCGCCAAAATTACAGTTGCATTTGAACAAGGTGGGTTTATTCTTGTAGCAGAGGAGAACATACACCATGGGGGACCATGAGGCGGTCAGAGACTGTTGGAAACGGTGTATTAAATGATTTAGGGAGGGTTCAAGGAAGTAGGATGCATCCTTCATTGGATGCTGTCAGAGAGCTGGAATAATGCTGTAATTTGGTATCTTAATAAATCTTACCTGAACGACAACAGCAATGAAGTGGGGCTAACGCTGTTAACTGTTGGAGAAAGAGCACTCATTTATAATAGCCAGAATAAGGGAATGTTTTGCCTTGTTTGATTATTTGTTTGAACAGTGTTTTTGTCTGAGCTCAGATATATCTATAGATGATCTCATTTTTGTCATCACCTATATTGTCACAGAGTGGCCTTGTCTAATGTTGATGTTCTACAAAATTGTAACAGAATACCAAGGCCTAGGCGATAGTATCAGGCCAGTTCCTAGATGTCAGGAGCCACCTTTCCTCTTTCTCAGGTTTTATATTTACAACTCCATAAATTCTTGGGTATCCCTTTAAAAGAAAATTTCTGTGTTATTAATTAAATATTAAGTGCCTAACAGAATTAATGTAGCTACCTTTTTGTTACTCATCATGATAAAAAGACTGATGAAATGTTGGATTCTTATTTTTCCTTGAGATTTCCATTTAGATCCTCCCTTTTTATTTAAATGAAGGTAAATTAAATATTTAAAAATGAAGTCATAATTGAATAGTAAATTATACATACTTTTGAGCCTTGTTGCTACTCAATATTGTTATAAGTGTCATCCACTTTGTAGTTAGCTTTAGTCTATTTATTTTCAATATTGACTAATATTCTGTTGTCTTACACATGCCATACTCATCTATTCTAATGTTCATGGACATTTGGGTAGTTCCAGGTTTTAGACATTAAAGCAATACAGCTATGAACCTTCTTATGCATATGTATTGGTACACATATGCGAAGTTTATCAAGGGAACATAAACAGATGTAGAGTTGCTGCATCACTGGGCATATGCTTTTTGAACTTTATGGATAAAACCAAGCTGTTTTCTATCAGTACTGTATGGGAGTTCCCACTGCATTCCATATTTTCACCAGCATTTGCTATTGCCATACTTTATATATTTGCTAATTTGGTATAGATTGTAGTGTTATTGTAATTTAAATTTTCTTTTAATTTTATACATTTATTTATTTTTGATCAAGAGAGACAGAGCACAAGTGGGGGAGGGGCAGAGAGAGAAGGAGACAGAATCCGAAGCAGGCTCCAGGCTCTGAGCTGTCAGCACAGAGCCCGACGCAGGGCTCAAACTCACAAACCTCGAGATCATGACCTGAGCCGAAGTCGGATGCTTAACTGACTGAGCCACCCAGGTGCCCCTGTAATTTTAATTTGTATCTGACTTATTACATACTATAATTTTAATTTGTATCTGCCCGATGACTGCCAATAACACCGGGCACTTATCCATGTATTAACTTATAATTTAGATTTCTGTTTTTGTAAAATGCCTGTTCAAATCTTTTTCCCATTTTTTATTGAAGTCCTTAATTGATTTGTGTAGTTCTTTCTATATTCTGGATATATATATCCATGATCTATTGAATATGTTGCAAATATCTTCAACCAATGAAAAATATCAAATATCAATGAAAAATACCAAAAACATAATGATAGCTTCATAATTGTGTGAGGATAATTTAATATTAATGAAATCATCACCACCACCATTCACATGAAATATTAACAAGAAAAATTCAAACACTGAGTTTTCAAGTTGTCTTTTTTTTAGGTACCTAGAATTATATAGTAAATTATATTTTTCAACAAATAGTTTCATTATCCAGATTAATTTTTTCAGAATTATTTAGAATTACTTATATCTTTTCTTATAGGATAAAAACATATCTTTTATAAAGAATTCCATGAAATATTTTGAAGAATTGCCTTTAGAATTATATTTTCACAAAATCCAGAAACTCAATTTTCTAAAGTTTTTTTTTTGTTTGTTTTTTAGAGAGAGGGGGAAAAGAGAGACTGCTTGCATGTGCACATGCACAAGCAGGGGAGGGGCAGAGAGAAAGGGAGGTTCCCCATCCAGTGAGGAGCCTGATATAGGGCTCAATCTTACAACCGTGAGATCATGACCTGAACCCAAATCAAGAGTCAGATGTTTAATGGACTGAACTACCCAGGCACTCCTCTAAAGCTATTTTTAATATTTTGACTTCTTGAAAACCTAAGTGTTCTTAGTTAAGTCTGGATTGAAACAGCATCATTTGTCTTCCCATTCTACAAGACTGGCTCCAGTTCCAGGAATGTGGGGAATATATACTCCCATGGGATTTAGAGTCAAATTAAAACCTTGGTTTTAATCTCAGGCCCATCATATAATAGCTGGGTCATTTTGGCAGGGTACTTTCCTAATTCACTAAGTTGCAGTCAATGGAAACAATATTTTTAGAAAAAGAAACATAAGTCAAAATAATAATATTAGTTCCTTCTAGATGTTAGGGTTATAGATTACTTTTACTTTTTTTTATATACTTCTGTTCATTTCAGAGTTTCTAATATAGCACTTATAGTCTGAAAATTTAAAAAAATAAATTAAATTAAAAGTTAGAATGCTTAGCACAGAGTCTGATCTATTATATACTTAAGAAATATTGACTATTGAAATAATTATTTTTCCTTGACTTGTAAAAAGCTTAAGGTATTGTTCTTTTTACTCATATTACCTAAAATGTTACTTCCTCTTCAAATGCAAAAATGGTACAATACTTTGCTCAAAGACTTGACATTACAGTGGACTAAAATCTATAGGTTATTATGATATTGTGGCAAGTACCAAATAGAGCTCTTCACAGGATGGTTATAGTGGCACAATTGTGAAGTCCTTATCTAACTAAGGCTGAATGTTCCAGACATTTTCCCCATTTGGAAGTAATGTCATGAGTAGAATTTATGCATGGAAATGCCTTTGGAATGGCATTTCAAGCAAAGGGTTTACAGAAGCAAAATCTTAGGGGGAAACAAATACCCAGCATGGTAAATGTAGACAAATGCAAACAGTTTGCTGTAGTTTCAACATAAATCCTAAGGGGAATGTTGCAAAGAATATGCTCAAAGGTACAGGTAGGATCTAGGTCAAGGAAAACTTTTGGAGATCATAGTTAAGACACCTTTCCATAAGAAACGGAGAAAAGTGGAATCATTTTAATTGGGGAAGTCATCTTGTCAAATTTTCAGTTTTAAGATTACTATGTGGGGAATAGATTTTAGAAAAACAGAACTTGAGGCAGGGTATTAGTTAGTATGCTATTACATTTTATTTATTTCTCTTTTTTTTTTTACATTTTTATTCATTTTTTGAGAGACAGAGGGAAACAGAGCATGAGCAGCGGAGGGGCAGAGAGAGGGGGAGTCACAGAATCCAAAGCAGGCTCCAGGTTCTGAGCTGTCAGCACAGAGCGTGACATGGGGCTCAAACCCACAAACCAGGAGATCATGATCTGAACCGAAGTCAGAAGCTTAACTGACCAAGCCACCCAGGTGCCCCAGCTGTTACATTTTCTAGACAATAAATAATAAGGGAATAAACTACAGCACTAGTAGGAGTACAACATGTGAATAGAAGATAGATTTTTAAAATTTAGATAACATTGTCAGAACTTGCTGATTAATTAGAAAGAAATCAAGATTTCTAATGTCTAAGATTTCTAGTCTGGTTGTAATGATATCATTGTGATGATAGCATTTAAGATAGACAATCTAGATGGGCAACTTCTTTTTGAATAAAAAAGTCATTTTGTTTTGGATAGATATTAGCTAGGTGGTTGATGAGGACCTGAATTAAGGATGTAGCTTCTCTGGGTGGGAGAAAGGACTTGAGATATATTAATAGATTCAATACATAAAACTTAGAGATGGAAAGACTGGATGTTGGAAATGAGGATGAAGCTAAGTTTGGGGTGATTGCGGATGATGGAGCTGTTAATGAAGATAGAAAATGTAGGAGGTGGGGCAGGCTTGGGTACAGGAAGAAGTAAATGATTATTTCCATTTGGAAATATTATTTTTAAGGTGCCTATTTGATGTCCAACAAATAGTCTCCTTATTTGATAGAGAATTGAAATTCATGACAAAGATCTTGCTTGAAGATAAAAATTTAGGGGTCATCAATTGTTAAAATAATTAAACAGGGAAGTCATTGGACTAAGGTGGCTCTAATGCCTTGGTAGCCTACGTAAGGAAACCTAAACCTAAACCAGAGTCAGTGCACTCAAATCTCAGAAAATGAAACTTAAGAACAACTATCACAAACAGCTCAGTAGGCTTTCCTTTATAAGGCAACTGCTTAAGCTACAGGCAATCAAATGATTTCCTTGCTTTTCTTTTACATCCTGTCTATACAAATTTCCCTTCACTTCTGTCAGTGGAGGGATCTTAATCACTTGGTTTGATGCTGCCCGACTGGAATCGCCCTTTGCTCAAATAAACCCTTGCAAATGTAAATGTGCCCCAGTTGATCTTTCAACATCAACAAATACTTGATGTTTGAGGCCATCACCATTAGGATCACCCAGAAGGAGTTAACTAACATTAACATGACCAGGACAAGGATAAAATGCTAAGTGGCTAAGGATAGAAGTAAAAATAAAGAGCTCTCCAAGGTAACTGAGAAGGAGTGGCCAGGTAGAAAGAAAGTTAGAAGATGTCTCCATAAAGTCTAGGATGGGGTTTCAAGGAATATGATTAAGGCGGCAAAGAAATCAAGATTAAAAAGAAGAAAGACCCCCAAAAAGGTGGCTTTTAGATATTATGACTGTTGTCCTAGACAATGGCAGTTACACTGGTGTGTCAAGGGTAGATTACAGAGAATTGAGAGTTAAATGGGCAAAAAGAAAGTGAAAACAATAAATACTAGTACCTATTAATAGCATGGAAAAAACTGATAGCCTGTTCAATGTATCTTCATAATACAGCTCAGCTAAGATATACTTATGCTACAATTCTTTGAGGAAATTGATAATTTTTATATGACTTTCAGCAGTCACTTTCAATATTTACTTTCCATGTTACATGTCCAATTGTATGAAAATTTTGATATGCGTAAACACTGTAAATGAGGTATTCTGAAAGTATACTTGGAGGCCTGAATTTTCTATTTTAGATGGGTACAATGATAAAATTATAAAATATTTGAAAAATGTCCACAATAATTTTTGCACCAAGAAGAAATAAACTGCACTATGGTAAATCTATTTCCTGGGGTTGGGGGACACAAAACTGATTATATTTAAGCATGGACCTTTTATTTATTTTTACCTTTCAGATGATAAGTCATTCTATTACCTTGCCTCTTTTAAAGTAACAAATATAAAATACAAAGAAAGTTATGGAATGAAAAGCTCAAGAGAGTTTATAGAAAGGAGTCATCAGATTGAGAGAATGGTAAGTTCAATAGAAATTCTAAAAGTTTATGAGTGTGTTTTCTGTTTCACTTTCAGTATGGTTGCTATAAGAACTTAGCTTCTTCCTGCCTTAACTTCTTCTTCTGTGAACTGTAGATAATATATAGATCATATGGTTATGAGGATTAAACCACTTAATATATGTAAAATATTTAGAATAATGTTATGTACCATTAAACGTATGTAGATTACAGTAGGCCACCAATTAGCAACAACAACAAAAAAACCTGATGAGTCAAATAGATGTTCTTCCTATTTTTAACTCTTGATTTTCTTTCCTGGTTCATTTTCCATAATCTTTTTCAACATAAGAATGTAGGATTGCCATTTTGCCTTATCATTTTGTTTATTTTGCTTTTAAAATTATGTAAAGCATCACATACGAGGATGTATGTTGGCAATTTTTGATGCCAATCTCAAATCTAGTTCTGCCCCTCAAATATTTTGGTTTACCTTGAAAATTTACACATTTATCAAGGCATGTCTAATTTTTAAAGTACATAAGACAAGCTAGATCTTTACCTATCCTAGTAGAAAGTCAAATAGGATAGTCTTCTATTTTTCGTCCCATGAAAAGCATGTCCACGGAGACCACAGATTTGTTTAGCAAAACCCAGTATATTAGCTTAAAGTGTACTCCTTAATGCTTAGGAGAGTTATTCTGGAACAACAGAGCAATAGCTCTGTAGAAAGGAGATTGAATTCGTATGATTATTTATGATTAGCTGTAAATACTAGCTCAATTAAAAGATGACCTTAGCACTCCAACCCTTCACTCATTTTACTTTCCTTTCTCTGAATTATTAACAATGTAGGAAAGTATTTGCATTTTATTTAGTTATTTATCTATATGTAGGTTGATTCTAACTATTGAAAACCAATGAAAGTATTTTTCATTTCCATAGTTGTTGAAATAGTGTTTGTCATTTAACAAGTGTTTTTTATAACCATGTTGCAGCAATTTTTATGCTATTCAAAGAAGAATGCTCCCAGAAGCAATTTTAAATACAACTCACTTATTTTTTTAAAGTTCTCCACCATTTTGCTATATCTTCAGATATGTCCAAAGGCTCAATATTTCTTTATTTCTTTCATTCTTCTCAAAACTTTGTGCTTTCTGCTTCAATTTGAACTGGTTGCTTTCTAGGTCCACTTCAGAGAGGTAACCTGGGTCAAAACAGGACTGCTCTAGCATGTGAGATCCATTGCTTCTTGAATCCCATATTTTCCTTGATATGGTGGGTTATGTCCTCAAGCACCTTCCTTAAGAAAAAAGTGCATGGGAGGTAACATTTATGAATTACTTTATGTTGGAAAAAAGTCCTATGTTCCACTCAAGCAACAGTTCGAATATAAAACTTTAAATTGAAAATCACTTCTCTTCAGACCATCTGAAACCTTGCTTCATTTTTTTTATTCTATCACATGCAGCTGATGAGAGATGGTGTTTCTTTTAAGGAAATGTCTTCTTTCTCTAGAAGATTTTGTACTCTATTTTTTGTTTTCTAAAATTTCATAATGATGTGTCTTGGTATTTGAAATTTGATATTTCATTCATTTTTGTTGGGGTATCATCATACTTTAAAAAGTGTGTAAAACATTTCAAAGAATATCCAAGAACCCACCACCAGTTTTCAGAACTTTACCAGTACTTCTGAAACCTCTATATGTTCTTCTCTCTCTCTCTTCTTCATAGTTAAACATTTCTATTTTGAATTTGGATTTAATCATTCTGTGGTTTTATCACCTATTTATGCATACTCAAATAGCATAGTATGCAATTTTACCTCTTTTGAACTTTATGTAAATGTAATCATATTATATCCTTCTGTGATTTCATTCTTTCACTCAACATTATATTTTTGAGATTTTTCCCATTTTGATGCATGTAGCTATAGCTCATTTATTTTCACTTCAGTGTAGAATGCCCTAAAAAGAATATACTACTAATTATTAATTCATTCTGCAATTGACAAACATTTGAGCTACTTTGTAATTCTGAATAATGCAGCTAATTAACATCCTTTCAGTTTAGCGCATGTACTCCTAGTGCATGTGCAAGAGCCTCCTGTAGGTCATGAACCAAACAGATGGTTTGCTGGGTTATAGGTAATGCTAATACTTAGCTTTAGCAGATTTTTATCAATGGTTTTCCAGGGGGTTTGTAGACATTTACACCACCACCAGCAGGGCATGAGAGTTCATCTTGCCCTTCCTACTCACCAAAATTTTCTACAAAATTGACTTTTGCCAAACTGGT
Source organism: Panthera onca (assembly GCF_046562875.1). NCBI lineage: Eukaryota > Metazoa > Chordata > Mammalia > Carnivora > Felidae > Panthera > Panthera onca. The sequence continues at coordinate 55,530,140 of NC_138342.1, read as the reverse complement.
ATCTGTATAAAACGGTAACTCATTGTGGATTTAATTTGCATTTTCCTGATTATTAATAAGGTTCACCAGTGGTTAGCAACCATTTGTATTTTGTCCTTTATAAATATCTACTCATGATTTTTTTCCCATTACTTTTCTTTTTTCTTTCTTTTTTCTTTAGTTAACATACAGTGTAATATGACCATGTCTTCTTGTATTTTTGGTTTTTAATTTTTTCTTAGAAACATTTTTGGGAAATGAATACTTTGTTCATTATATTATTGAAAAATTCTTTCAATTCAATCCTTTTTTCCATTTTGTGGCTTGCCTTTTCATTTTCTTTATAACATATTTTAATGAACAGTATTCTCAGTTTTAATATAGTTACGTACATCATTCTTTTGTTATTAGTGCCCTTTGTGTTTGTAAAAGAAATCCTTTCTGATACTGATGTCACTGTCAAAAAAATCCTTTTTCCTTTTTGCATTTAAGCATTCATTCTACATGGAGTTGATATTTGCATATGTGTTTGATTTAGAGATTTAATTTCATTTCAACCCCCCCCCCCCCCCCCCCAATATGAGTAAGCAGTTCTCTTAGCACCACTGATTGAGCAGTCTTTTTTTTTTTGGCTGATATGCCATGCCATTTCTGCCACAAATCAAGTTTCCATATGTGAATCTGGATGTTGCTGGGCTCTCTAATCTGTTCCATCAATCAGCTTGTTTTGCATTGTGTCAGTACCACGATGTTTTAACCTCTGCAGTTTGACAGTAAGTGTTGATACTGGTTATATTAGTTTCTTAGTGTTGCTGTACCAAATTACCAAAAACTAGTGGATTAAAATAACAGAAATTTATTCTCTCACAGTTATGGGGGCTAGAAATCTGAAATCAAGGTATTAACAGGGCTGGGTTCCTTGAAATGTTCTAGGGAAGAATCTTTATTTGCCTCTTTCAGCTTCTGGTAGGTTCAGGCATTCCCTGACATAGCTACATAACTGCGATCTGTGTTTCCATCTTCACCTGACCTTTTGCTCTGTGCTTCTCCACTCCAATAAAGGCATTGGATTATTAAATTAAAATCATTAGATTCAGGATTTTCCTGGATAAAACCACATTGGTTTTATCTTGAAATCCTTAACATAGGATCTGCAAAGATTCTACCAAATAAGATCACATTCACATGTTCCCAGACTTAGACATATCTTTTTAGGGGGCCATCATTCAACCCAGTACACCTGAATTTATCACCATCTTCTTCAGGGATGTCTTAGTTATTCTTAACCCTTTTCTTTTCATATCAAATAATACCCACATATGCACACATACAAACATTTATATTGGGATTTTTATTCAGATTGCTTCAAATCGAGAGATTTAGAGAAATAATTGATATCTTCATTTATTTACCCATATTTACTATATTTCAATAAAGCTTTAAAGTGTTTTTCTTAAAGGTCTTATTCATCTTTGGTTAGATTTAATAGTAAAAGCTCTTTTTTTTGTCATTGCTTATATTTTGGATATTAACCCTTTACCGACTATATGATTTGCAAATATTTTCTCTCATCCCATAGGTTGCTTTTTCATTTTGTTGATGGTTTCCTTTGCCATGCAGAAGCTATTAATTTAATGTAATCCCACTTGTTTATTTTTGGCTTGCTTTATTTATTTATTTATTTATTTATTTATTTATTTACCTGATTTTGGTGTCATATACAAAAAATCATTGCCAGGACCAGTGTCAAGGGCCTTTTTCTCCATGTTTTTTTTCTAGGAGTTTCATGGCTTCAGGTCTTAAATGTAAGACTTTAATCCATTTTGTATATGGAGTAGGATAAGAATCTAATTTCATTCTTCTGCATGTGAAAAACCAGTTTTCCTAAGACCATTTATTGAAGAGATTATACTTTCCCCATTTTGTATTCTAGGTGACCTTGCCAAGGATTAGTTGACCATATATGCATGGTTTTATTTTTGGGTAGTCTATTCTTTTCTATTGGTCTACATATTGGGTTTTGTGCCAGTATCATACTGTTTTGATTACTATAATTTTGTAATATAATTTGAATTCAAGAAGTGTGATACCCTCAGCTTTGTTCTTATTCAAGATTGCTTTGGCTATTCAGGGTCTTTTGTGGTTCAATATGAATTTTATGATTGTTTTTCTATCTGTGGAAAATTGCCATTGTAATTTTGATAGGTATTATATTGAATCTGTAGATTGCTTTGGGTAGAATGGACATTTTAACAATACTAATTTTTCTAATCCATGAACACAAGATATCTTTCCATTTGTTTGTGTCTTCTTCAATTTCTTTTATCAATGTTTTATCATTTTCAGTGTACAAATCTTTCACCTCCTTGGTTAAGTTTACTAGTTTACTAGTACATATTTTATTGTTTTTGATGCTATTGAAAATTATATTATTTTCTTAATTTCTTTTTTAGATAGTTCATTATTAGTGTATAGAAATGTGACTGACTTTTGTATTTTGATTGTGTATCTTCCAACTTCAATGAATTCATTGATTAGTTCTAACAGGTTTGTGAGGTGTGTGGGGAGGAAACGTGTAATCTTTAGGGTTTTCTACTGTAAGATCATGTCATTTGTTAAGAGAATTTTACTTCTTCAATTCTGATTTGGATGCCTTTTATTTGTTTCTCTTATCTGGGATTTTTGTTTTCTTCAATAGCTGGGATTTTCAGCACTGGGTTGAACAGAAGTGGTGAGAATGGACATCCTTGTCTTGTTTCTGATTAAAGGAAAAGCTTTCAGCTTTTCACCACTGAATATGATGTTAGCCGTGGGCTTGTCATATATGACCTTTACTATGTTAAGGTACATGCCTAATTTGTTAAGAGTTTTTACTCATGAAAGGATGTTGAATTTTATCAAATGCTTCTTCTGTCTCCATTAAGATGATCATATGATTTTTATTTTTCATTCCGTTAATGTGGTGTGTTACATTTATCAATGTGCTTATGTTGAACCATTCTTGTATTTCAGGGATAAATCCTACTTGATCATGGTGTATGATCCTTTTATGTGTTGTTGAATTTGGTTTGCTAGCATTTTGTTTAGGGTTTTTGCATCTATGTTTCATCAGGAATATTAGCCTGTACTTTTCCTATAGTCTTCTCTGGTTCTGGTATCAGGTAATGCTGGCCTCATAGAATTAGTTTAGAAGTATTTCTTCCTGTTCAATTTTTTGGAAGAGTTTGAGGTGATTGGTATTACTTCTTTAAATGTTTGGTAGAATTCACCAGTAAAGCCATCTAGTCCTGTACTTTTCTTTGTCGCAAGATTATTGTTTACTGATTCAGTCTCCTTTATGTTATTGGTCTTTAAAGATTTCCTGTATCTTCATGACTTAGTTTTGATAGGTTGCATGTTTCCAGGAATATACGTATTTCTTCCATGTTATCCAATTTTTGGCTTGTAATTGTTCATAGCAGTCTCCTACGATCCTTTTTATTTCTGTGTATCAGTTGTAATGTCTCCTCTTCCATTCTTGATTTTATTTATTTGAGTCTTCTCTCTTTTTTTCTTAGTTTAACTAAAGGTTTGTCAATTTTGTTTAACTTCTCCAAAAGCCTATTCTTGGTTTCATTGATCTTCTCTATTATTTTTATGGTCTCTATTTCATTTATTTCTGCTCTGATCTATTTCCTTCCTTCTGCTAACTTTGGGCTTAGTTTTTATTTGTTTATTTTTTCTAGTTCCTTGAGGTATAAAGTTAGGTTTTTTATTGTAGATTCTTCTTTCTTGATGTAGTGTTTATCACTATAAACTTCCCTCTTATAATTGCTTTTTATGTATCACTTAAGTTTTGGTATGTTGTGTATCAATATTCAATTTGTCTCAAGATTTTTTTTTTTTTGCTTTTTTAAAGATGTTTTTGCTTTTGATTTCTTCTTTGATTTATTGCTTACTCAGGAATGTGTTGTTTTATCTCCACATATTTGTGAATTTTCTTATTTTCCTACTGTTATTGATTTCTAGTTTTATACCACTGTGATCAGAAAAGATAACTGATATTTCAATCTTCTTAAATTTATTGAAATTTGATTATAGCCTAACATATGATCTATCCTAGAGAATGTTCCATGCATACTGGAGAAAAATGTGTATTCTGCTGTTATTGTAGGGCATGTTCTGCATATGTCTTTTAGGTCATTTAATTTATTGTGTTCAGCTCTGTTTCTGCATTGATTTTCTGACTGAATGATCTAGTCAGTGTGTCAAGTGGGTTATTGAAATTCTCTATTATTGTATTGCTGCTATTTTCTCCCTACATTTCTGTTAATATTTATTTTATATATTTAGGTGCTCTAATATTAGGTTCAGCAAAAAAAAAAAATTAAGATAGTTATTTTCTCTAGTGTCATTCTCTGCCCCAAGGCCCATCTGAAATGCCAGAGCAAGATGTGTGGTAGGGTTTGCCACAAAACTGTTTTGTTTAGAAAACAGATTTATATTTTGACGTGTGCTCCATTGTTTTTGGCAGAGTTTAAAAAATAACTAATATAGTAATTAAAACAAGATAATTGTTTTCATTCTAAGAATTGCTAGTTTAATTATGTTAAAAAGTCACTGAAGAGTGACTATTTAATTCAATGCAATGCAGCAAGGAATTACTGTGTACCTTTTCTAAGACTAGCACTCAGCTAGATATTCTAACACAGACTGATCTTCACTTTCCCCTTGGAGATGTTAGATAATTAATCAGTGCACTCTTGGAAAGATTCCACACCTTAGGGCCAGTGCTCTGAAAACTTGTTTTTTTTTAATTGAAAAATAAATATAAATAGAAGTTCTAATATTTTTCACATCCTCTATGAATCATTAGCTTCACTTTGAAAATCAATGCTCAGAATAATCCAAAAGATTATTACTAAATTACTTCACAGGTGATTGCACCCAGAGATAAGAGGGTTGGGCTATTTATGTTATACCAATTAGAGCTGTCCAGGTAAGGTGGAGCATAAGCTCCCAGACATCAATAAATGAGGTGCTCAGGCTAGACAAGGCAGGCCTCCGGAGAAGTACAGGTGTAAGCTGTTCCCAATCAATATTTCTAGAAGCTGGATTATAAGTACACCTTCCCAGTAAATGCAGCTTAGATAGGGAACAAGTATGCTACATTTCATCTTTTACCACAATTCATCATCTGTAAGTGATTTCAGCTTCTTAAGAAACTCCTTAAGAAAGAGGAAAAAAAAATATTTGCGTGTAAGTGATTATAGACATATAATTCCCATTGGCTAGGCCTCCAGATCATCTGAGACATGATCCTGACTTTGCTTCTTCTTCTTCTGTTGCTCTGTTGCTCTGTAAATTCCTATTCCCATAATAAATGGAACACTTTGGGTAGAAAGTACCAGAAACCCAATTAACAAGTCAAACAGAAGGAAGGAAGGAAGGAAGGAAGGAAGGAAGGAAGGAAGGAAGGAAGGAAAGGAGGAAGGGAGGGAGAGAAGACTGTGGGAGAACCTAGAGATTCATTTGACTTCAGATATGGTGGGATTCAGAGGCTCAAACAGTGTCTTCAAGCTATTATTATTCTCCATGTGGCAGACAAAATAGCTTACATTTATTCTATATTCACATGTTACCAGGTTATTAACTGAAGCAAGAAAAGAAATTTTTCCGTAATAGTCCTTGAAGGAAATTTTGAAGAATCAACATAGTTGGCTAAAGTTGGAATACCTCCTCAACCCTTCACTAATCACTGTGACCAAGAGAGTAAACCTGTGCCACCTGGTGTTAGGTGGGAGAAGGGGCAAGTTTAATTTCAACTGGATCATATGGAATGAGTTCTCTGTAGGCAAGCAGGGATCTCTTAGCAGAAAAAAAAGGGGAAGTACCAATGGGTATACAATAACTCTAATTCTAAAAATTTTTATCTCTAACCCAGATATCTCTGAACCCTAGACTTGTACGTTCAATGGCCTACTTGACATTTCCACATGGATTTCTCACAGGCATCTTGAAGTTATAACTAAATCCAGTTTTTGAAAGTTGTTGCCTTCTCACTCTCTCTTTCCTACATTTTTCCACTCAACAAATGGCATCACTGTCCATCTAGTTGCTAGAATACTATTTTTCCTTATCCTCATGTCTAATCCATTCACATTTGATGTTTCTACTTCTAATTCACTATCTCTATCCTGGACCTAGATAATCATTCATATAGCCAGCTCACCATAATCATTGCCACTCAGGCTCCCTCTAATATCTGTCTACATAGCAACCAGATGTTAAAAACACATTATAGGAGCACCTGGGTGGCTCAGTTGGTTAAGTGTCCGACTCTTGGTTTAGGCTCAGGTCATGATCTCATGGTTTCATGAGTTTGAGCCCCCCATCAGGCTCTGTGCTGACAGTGCGGAGCCTGTAGAGGATTCTCTGTCTCCCTCTCTCTCTGCCACTCCCCCACTCACACTGTCTCTGTCTCTCTCAAAATAAAATAAAAAAACTAAAAACCCATACGATAGGTTTTATTTTGGTTAAAATTTCATAAGTGGCTTAGAATAAGTCATTTTATGTACTTATAATAAAATCCAAACTTTTTACAAAGTTGTCTAAGGAGCTTAATGCTCTGCCTCTGACTATTCCTCCAATTTCTACACTCCTCCTTTCTCACTGTTCTCTATCATATTGACTTTTTTTTTTGAGGGGTGGGGGATAATCTGCACATTCAATTTCTTCTACCTGGAAGATTGTCCCATGATCTTGCTCTTGCTTACTCTTTCTGATTTTTTAGATTTCACTTAAATGTCCCTCCTTGGAAAACCCTTACATATTATAGACCCTCCAACCATAAAACTATCTTACTTAACTATATGAGTTGCCTCTTGTAATTAATTTATTTTTGCTTATTGCTGTCCCTCTATTCTATGAGTTCAGGGACCACAACTTTTTATTTACTAATTTTTAATGTTTATTTATTGTGAGAGAGAGAGAGAGAGCGAGCACAAGGGGGAGGTGCAGAGAGAGAGGGAGAGAAACAATCCCAAGCAGGCTCCGCATTGTCAGCACAGAGCCTGATGTGAGGCTTGAACTCATGAACTGTGAGATCATGACCTGAGCCAAAATCAAGAGTTGAACCCCAGCCAACTGAACTACCCAGGTACCTCATTTACTAATTTTTATCCAGTGTTGTCACAGTGCCTTACACATAGAAAACTCTTGATCCATTGTGTTGAATGAATAAGTAAATGAGAAAAAAAAGGAAGGGGACAGAATATAGTGAAAAAGACATGAAGATATGCAAAAGCCAGCATTTTTTTTTTTCTTCACACTGTTGTTTATGATTAACCACAGCTGGAGAATCAGTTAATGAAAATGTTATTGTGTACCTATTTTGTGTAAGACTATGAAGAATGCCAAGATTTGAATAGCACAGTCTCTTGCTTATTGTAGTTTATAATATAGTTTATGTATAAAATTCTGTGCGTGTAAAAGAATACAAACTGAAAAATTAGACAAGAAGATGATTTGGTAATATGAAAGCTTCCACAGTACAGAATGTAATTGTCAAATATATATGATGTGAATGAAAGGTATTCTAGGAGTTCAGAGGAAGGAAAAATTCTTTTAAGCTAAGAGGAAGTTTTCTTGGAGAGGAAAGGGACAAAGGATTTGTTTTATTGGTGTATTCACCCTCTGTTCTTATATATTTCCCTGACAGTAGCAGAAAATATTTAAACTTGCCTGGCTTATTTTCATGGGTGGACCTGGAAAGGGATTCCCTAGGTGGCATCCAGTAACTACTGATCTTTATGAGGACTTAATCTGAATGTAGTTCCCAGCCAGAGGGAAGGTGCAAGCTCAAGCTTGTGAAAGATAGTAACTGGATGTCCTATTAGTCAGAGTCACACGTATTGTTTCAAACACGTCATTTTGTTTTTTGATGCTGGAGTTCAAGCCAAGGACTACAAGTGGGATCTGATTTTAAGGTGAATTTTCCCCCCATTTTAGCTTAAACTCTATCTTGTTTTAAATAGAACAATCTCTAAAAAACAACGACAACAACAACAACTATTCTTTGATTTGGACATGAAAAGGGAAGGATACAATTTGTTTTTGTAATTTGGACTAAATGTAGTATTACTGAGTTCTCAGAAAAATATAAACATAAGTTAATTTTCTCTAGAATTTGCTTACAATAATGATTAGGTGTCTGAAAAGGAACAGTTTTTCAGAAGCAGAAAAAAAAAAAAGCAACCTCCCAAGAGATGATCTTTTATAAGGTTTAGATTCAGGACATAAAAGATGTATTTGAGGTCTTCTTTAAAAGTTGCTTGCCCCAGGACCTCTCTACCTCCACCAACCTGAACATCTGTCATCAGCTATATAAATCGCTCAGAGTTGTCAGTGTTACTTAATATACTTGAGAACACCAGATCTAGGGCCAGATTCCCTGAGTTCAAATGCCAGAATCAGCATTTCCTATGCCACCTCAGACCAGTGTACTTAAGTGTCCTCATCCAGTTTTTTTTTTTATCTTCAAAATGAGGGTGATGAGAATTTTAAAAATACTTTACTCCTAAGATGGTGTGAGGTTTAAACAAAGGAATTGGGTCAATGTATACTGTGTAGTATGGACTTTAGTACATGTAAACTATTATTTGTGGTCACATCAATCCTGTACTGTATCCATTTTTAAACAGAGGTCAACTCCTCAGGAGATGATAGGCTTGTTAACAATAACATTCTAGTTTGAACAGATTCTTAGTACTTTCTTATATCTGTCTGATATGACAGAATCCTGATCCTTTCCCCTACTGCCATTATGTGTACAGTTCAAAATTTCAGGGGACATTTATGTAAATTGTTGCAGACCTTAAAATCATATTTTTCTCCAGGTTACTTGATACAGGAAAATAAAATTAATTCAGAGAAGCTTAGTGAAATCGTAAGTGACATAACTCAAAACTGATCCAAACCCTTGGAATGACAATACAAAAGGGGGGTCACCACTAGAGACTTCTGCCTCCCACCTTGCTTTATATTCCCATAGATTTCTACTTTTTGGAAAAATTTTTAATTTTTTTAATGTTCATTTATTCTTGAGAGCGATAGACAGAGTTGAGTGGTGGAGGGGCAGAGAGCTAGAGACACAGACTCCAAAGCAGGCTCCAGGCTCTGAGCTGTCAGCACAGAGCCCAACATGGGGTTCCAACTCACGGGGCACAAGATCATGACCTGAGCCAAAGTCGGACACTTAACCAACTGAGCCACCCAGGTGCCTCAAAGGATTTCTACTTCTACTTTGCAATAAGATTTGCAGATAAAACAAAACAATGTGCTATTCTCTTCTTCCCTTTACCATATTGCTCATTTTTAATTCATTTATTCATTCATGGATTTTCACCATAATTCATCAAACATGCATTGAGTGTTTACTGTGGGCCAGGCAGTGTTCCAAACACTGGAAATACAAAGATGAATCAGACACACTCCCTACCATCATATAGCTCACAGTCTACAGTGAGAAAGCCACAATTGTAAACGGGTGTGATAATTGCTATAACAGCCTCATGTGCAAGTTGCTGGGGTGGCCCAAATAAAGGAGTATTGAACTTTGAGGAGGGCAAGTCAAAGATAACTTATTTGTCACTGGAGAGTCTGAATAGTATCAGAACTGTAATTAAAGGAATTGCAGAGGGAAAAAGTGCATTGTAGAAAGAGGGAAGTGAAATGTGCAAAGCCATAGAGGTGTGAATTAGTCTAGTGGGATTAGGACAGAGCAAGTAACTCAGTAGATGAAAAAATAGGCTTTGAAGGTAGGGATGGCTCAAGGGCCAGTGAAGGGATAAGATTGCAGAGCTCATGCTGAGGGAGACAGAGGGCTTGAAGTGGGAGGATCACATCCTCAAATTTGCACTTTGGGAATATCACTCCAGTTGGTACTATTGTGGAGGAACAACTGAGGGGAGAAAAGACAGAGTAGAACCACATAAACGTGCCAGTGAGGGGATGCTGCAGAGACCAAGGCACAAGTTTCAAAGGAGCTGATTTTAGACTACAGCTGTGGAGTTGGAGGAAAGGAGAGAGATTCAATATTGAGTAGGTAAAATCTATTGAGCATTGTTATTAGTTTAAAGGCATCGAGGAGAGGGAGAAATCTTGTGGAGAGGGAGGCAATATCCCCTCTTCCCAGTGGATGTAGTATTTGAGGGGAAAGATTTACCATGGTGGTGGGCCTTCTGTAAACTTATGTGGACCTGGAATTTCTGATTTCTGACACTCAGTCCAGTGCTTTTTACTGTGAGGCAGTGCCTCAACAGTCTTTTGGGAATTAGGGCCCAGGAAATCAGCTCACTGAACATCCAAATCCTTCAATGGCTCAGGCTGGAGAAGCTGAGTAATAAAATGCTGATGGTATGGAGTGTGGTGAAACTTATTTCCGAACCTGGTACCAGCTGGAAGCCTGCCTGCCATGGAAAGATGACTAACAAGTGAGGGTGTCAGAGTCAAATGACACGTCCTTACTTATTATGTCAAATGCTCTAGTAATGGGATAATTATTTAAGAAAGCAAAGAGTTGAGGGGTGCCTGGGTGGCTCAGTCGGTTGGGCATCCAACTTCGGCTCAGGTCATGATCTCATGGTCCATGGGTTAGAGCCCCGCGTCGATCCCTGTACTGTCATAACAGCTTGGAATCTAGATTCTGCTTTGGATTCTGTGTCTCCCTCTCTCTCTGCCCCTCCCAAGCTCAGGCTCTGTCTCTCTCTCTCTCTCTCTCTCTCTCTCTCTCTCAAAAAATAAACATTAAAAAAATTTTTAAGAGAAAGCAAAGAGTTGAAACAAACAATGGACTGGATGCCATATTTGGAAATACCACAAACTTAGGATGGGCTTTCTTAAAAGTGAGGATGCTTCCTTTAAAAATAGCACGGATACTTAAATTCATTTGACAATGATCAAATGAACATTATCAATAGTATGCTATATGACGGGCAAGGTGTGAAATGTGTGAAACATTATTTCATTTAATCTTCAAAACAACTCTGAGGTAGATATTGTTGTTATCCTGTTTTACAGAAGCTGACACAAAAGTATACAGTTTTGTTAAAGTTATTCAGTTCTCCAAAAATTAGAACCTCTTTTAGTCTTACCACTGAGATAAACCAGTTCCTGTCTGGGAAAAAAACAAAATTCTTATTTTTGCCTCAACTCTCTAGGAAAGACAAAGGAGTAACATTTTTCTTATGACTAATACTTCTCTTGTTTAATTATTCTAATCAGATGTCTAGGATATTTCGACGTTCTTCCGGAGGAGGTCGGTTTATCAAATCTCATGTTATCAGACTGAGGTATGTATACTTAGTTTGCAACTTCAAGCCAGTATCCTTAAGAAGTACTTGATCAACATGACTGCCCAGCTCCCTTGGGAAAATCTTTACAGGAACACAAAGATTTCATAAACCTGAGTAGTCAGCTTATGGTGCACAGACATTTCCCAGTCATGACAGGAATATGTCTGGAGGCAATGCCAGTCATTAGATGCTGGAAGGGGAAGAATGGCACTGGTACTGGGCTAAGTAGAATTTAGATGAGCTCTTTTTGGTTATCCTCTTTGTAGGCCTATCCAATAATCAGACTATGACTCTCTCTGCAGTAAGATTTTTCTTTAATGCCATTGCATTTTTATTATTATCTCTAATAGCTTTTCATTTTTATTTTTGGATGAGATGCAGTATGCATAAATTAAACATACATATGTTATGAGTCTCAAATAAATTATTAGAATCCATCTAATAATTAGTATATACTTTTTATATGATGTCCAAAAGGCTTAGCATTTACTGAAATAATGTATCTTGTTTTCTACCCATTTTGGGGAAAAATTTTAAAATTTTTCGGTGGCTATCAATCAATATACAAATATAAATATATGTAATACTTAGTAGTCTGCTTCATTTCTTGACGATAAAAATACCTGTGGTTAAGAAGAACCTGCCTTTTCTTCTCCTCTCTTCCACTTTTTTTCCTTTCTTACTTTACTTTCTCTCTCCTTCCTTCCTACTTTGATTCTTTATATGTTTCAAGGTGAAATTCAATCTCAAGAGGTAACTAGAGGCTTTCTAGACCTATACATGGTATAAATGCATATCTTTGAACCTCTTATCAAAACATTTATTTTAATAAGTGCTTTCTCTAATTATCCACTTACCAAACATACATAAACTATCAAATTCCAAAACATAAATAACAACACAATAAAGGTTTACTTCATTTCCATGACATAGTCCAAAGAGTCAGAAGTGGCCACAGGGGACATGGGTACTGGGAGGGACTGCAGAATGGAATTGCCCACTAGATCTTTGGTATCTGGTTGGCAAATCCAGGAAGAGTGAAAGCAGGGAGGGTGGTATGGGAAGTTTTCAGGGGCCAGGCTGGAAGTGGGATACATCATTTCTGCCCACAGAATTCACTAGAGTTACAATAAACTGCAAAGGAGGCTAGGGAATGAAATTTAGCCCTGTGGTCAGGAGGCAAAGGTAACTGGGTTTCGTGGGCACAAAGCATTGTCTCTGCCACACCACTACTGAAAAATGGTGTTGGTTACCGTGGCTTATAATGTCTTCAAAAGCAAATTGTTTAAGTGCATATAAAGCATGATTTCATGAACATGTCTTCCTTTCACTACCGCCTGCAGACTGTGACCTAATTAAGGAGAGAGAACAATTTTTTTCAGCTCTGTATCCTACTCAGCGTTTCTGGAGATAATTTAGAAATCTGATATACACATATTTCATCCATTTTTAAAAATTTAGTGGGAATCTTAATAGGTAAAAATAGTTAATAATTAGAGAGGTGGCTTTGTTGTTATTATCTCTATTTATCTGCTTTTTTGCTCTTTAGTCCAGATGAACAAGGTATGAACATCCTTATGGTGCTTATGTTTCGATACCCATCTACTGATAGTGCTGAGCAAATCAAGAAAAAAATTGAGAGGATTTTATATCAAAGTCTGAAGACAAAACAGTTGCCTCTGACTATAAACAAATCATCATTCACGCTCACATGTAAGTCCTTTTATCATCTTTGTGGTTCCTTGGCAATCCTCTTTATTTTTCATAAGAATTTAGATCAATGTCTTCTCCCATTTTAAGACTTCACCACGGATATAGCAATGTAAATCTAAAATATAAATTCACTATAAGGCAAATTTTAATTTTGGAATTTATTTTCATATTTGATTAGGGGTTTTGCTAAGGTTTCTAAATTTTTTCCCATGTATCATGTTGGACCTTTGCAAAAGCATGAGAGGGAAAGTATTATTTTCACCACTGTAAGGAATCTGAGCCTCAAGGAAGATATAAGACAGGGTATTAGCAAGCCTTGGGGGCCAAAATTAAAGCACAGGTGTTCTGACTCCCAGAGATCTTTACAGGTCAGTTCTGGGGATGAGCGCCTATAGTATCAAGAAAACCAACATCTTTAGAAAGGTTTACCACTGTAGGAAGAACCATTGCCATGATTTATGAAGAAGTTCTCTGGATCATTTCCAACTTAAAACAATGTTTTGTTTATTTCCTCCTTTATTCCTCACAAAATAAAATCAAAAAAGTTATTTTGTTTCCCCCCAAAAGTAGACAAAAATAAAGATGTTAAGAAATTAAAACTACCTTTAGCTAGTTGGAATCTAAACTGAGATGCATAACCATGGGGTTCCAATGATAAGTTTCATGGTCGAGTACTGTGGCTTTTTAGTTCCTTAACCCCTCCCCAAAAACACTAGCAGATGTCTCACGTGTGGTAGGTGCTCTGGTTCTGTTCATTGTTCTGATTAAGTACACCAAGGGCAGAGATTCCTGATTTGCCCTTTGGACCAGAAAGTCTGTTCCCGTCAAAGTATCCATGAATTTAAGAAAAAGATTAAAGTTAATTTCTCTGTTTTTAGAAATCAGGAAACCCCCCTTAAAATCCATTTTGAGATAGAATCCTCACACACAGTAATGACAACTTTCATGAATTAGAAATAATGAAGAGTGTACTATCTACCTTAAGTGTTAATCAATTATATGCCAAAGTAAAAGATGATATTTTTCAGCATTCCATAAAGGGCAATCTCAAATTAAATTTCAATTCCTGATAATATAATTTCTCCTAATGCATGATCATATATGCTAAAATAAAATATCCATCAAAAAAGACATGTCAAAGGGATTTTTTTTACAATTAAAAAATAATTTTTCCAATATTTTTAAAAATAATTTTTCAGACTTCTTGGTCATGCACACTGACTTTTTACCCTATGGGTTATTGTTTTAATATCAAATAATTATATTCTATAACCATACTCCATAACCAAAATTCTGCTACAAACATTTTCTTCTGCCACATATATATCTCCCATTACATAAAGAGAAATGAAATGCCCAGGAAACCTCTAGTACAGTTTGGGGTTCATATCCCTTCTTGTGGAGAAGTCAGTGTTCCTGAGGAAATCGTTATATACCTCTCAATTTTCTCTGACAAATAAACAAAACAAACATCAAACCAAAAAAAAAAAAGATGCAATGAAATTGAACTCAAAAGAACGTGAAGAAAAGTGTGAAGGGAAAAAGATGTCACAGAAGGGAGGCATAAAGTGGTATGGGGAGAGTGTCCCTGGACAGGCTGTATATCAGAGCTTCTTCATGCCTCTAGTTCCTGCTGCCTGAGCAGCAACCTTCTACAGTATTCACCAGGAGGAAGAATCCCCAGTGAGAGAAGACCATCAACTTGTATTGACTGAATTCCTATTGTTTATAGACCAGGGACGGAAATGGGGCTGTGAAGAGTCTGTGATGCCCTTGGCTCCCTGGAGCTGCCCCTTTACACTGGCCACCAGGCATGTGCCTGACACGCATGGTCTGGTGCACCTAATACAGAGAGCACCAGCTGCATGGGAATCAGAGGTTGCCTCTTCCAGTTATGCTTGGGCTCCCAAAGAAGGCAATCAGGGATATTTATCCTTACCATTCTGTCCCAATGTCCTTTGCAGATTTCATAGCAAAAATCAGAAAACAAAACGCTCTCTTTTCATTTCTATGTAAAATTATACATTTTAGACCAAATCAAATCTGAGTTATTGTATATATTACTTGACTGAAAAATCTCATGCCCTCTTGAAAGATGGATAATAAGCATTTCTTCTAGTGATAATTTGAACAAAATCACATATAAACAGGAACATATTCTTTGACCAACTAATTCAATTTTTGTTTATTGCAGCTATCGACAGCAAAAAGATGAGGAATCTTCTCAACAGCCGTAAGTTCCAAAACCCACCACTGTCTATTTCATAACAAAGATAATGAATCAAAGTCACAGAAAAGTTAGAAGAAGAATTCATCAAGTCTTTTTTGCTCATCTTACGTTTTTGTAAACCACCTAGTGTTTTATTAATGGTTATTATTTTTTAATGCTTATTTATTTTTGAGAGAGAAAGAGAAAGAGCGTGAGTGTGGGAGGGACAGAGAGAGAGAGGGAGACACAGAATCCAAAGCAGGCTCTAGACACTGAGCTGTCAGCACAGAGCCTGATGTGGGGCTTAAACTCATGGACTGCAAGATCATGACCTGAGCTGAAGTTGGAGGTTTAACTGACTGAGCAGCCCAAGCACCCCTATTGCTGGTTATTTTTAATATTTAAAACATTTAAATTTATGAATTTACACCAAATACAATTTTAAGTTTTATGACTTGCAGAATGTAGTAAAAGAAAATTCATAGCTTCTTGATATTATGCTTTTTGTGACTATATTTCTAACATTGTATTTTGAACATTTTAAGGTGTATTTATTTATTTTGAGAGAAAGTGTGCATGCAAGCAGGGGAGGGGCGGAGAGAGAAAGAGGAAAGAGAATCCCAAGTGGAATCCACGCCATCAGTGCAGAGCCCCACATGGGCATCTAACCCACAAACTGTGAGATCAGGACCTGAGCTGAGACCTAGTTGGACACGTAACCAACTGAGCCACCCAGATGCCACCTAACATTGTATTTTAATATTCTCTTTAAATATTTCTATTTTAATATTCTCTCAAATTAAAGAGAATGTTTTAAAGTAGTAACTAGTTAGGATTTTTCCTGTTAAATTTCTGTTTTCTTTCATTTTTGTTAAAATATCTGCTGTGTACATTTTCTGCCTTCTCTCGATTTCCTTTATCTCAATTTCTTATAGGATTCTTGGGTCATACACTTTCTCCTATAAATTCTATACACATTATTCCGTTTTCTTCTAGTGTTTTGTTGTAGAGGAAAAGTCTAAGGCTGCTGCATTTTTTATTTTTACATAGGTTAATTTTTTTGTTCTTGGATGAATGTAGGAAATCTTTATCCTAAATTTTTTGTCAAGAAATCTGGACAATTATATTTTGCACTGAATTTTGACTAGGACATTATGAATGTTTTCAATCTGTACAGTTTTTTTTGTCTTATTCTGGAAAAACGTTCCATTGTACATTTGATGATTGATTTCCATTCCAATTTTTCTTTTTCTTCTCCCTCAGGAACACCAATGATTTATTTGAATTCCATTTTCTGCTCCCCATATCCATCATTAGTTCTAGTTCCAGTTCAGGTCACTTTCCTCCACATTCTGAAAGATCTTATCAATTCTGTACTCCCCCAAACCACTTATCTCAGTTGTCTGGTGTTACTTTTCCTCTTCCATGTGGATTTCATATCTGCTATGATATGCCTGTGATATCTAGAATTTTATTTGATTACCGACAGCTCTTTTGTTATGTGTACTCTTCTCGCAGCATATTTTCCCTCTTATGTTTGGCTGCTTTTGTTACATTAATATCATGTTTACTTGCACAACTTGGCTGGTAACACACGTTTCCTAAAATTTTTTGTGGAAGATAACTTTCAGAAATATGTCTGTCTTCTGAGTTTTTATATCATCTGATTTGGGGGTCCCTAACCATACTATACAGTAAGATGCAGGCTTAAGGTTTGATCTTACAAGCAGAGTTTATGAAAACTACATCAGTCTCCCCCTTTGCACCACCAAATGTAGCATTCACTGATGCCAGCGCTCTTCCTTTCACTGCTTAAATACTTTTTATGAGGCATCTCAGCCTGTTCTTCGTGCTGTAACTAAATATCATAGACTCGGTAGTTTATAAACAGCAGAAATTTGTTGCTCACAATTCTGGAGGCTAGAAGTGTGAGACCAGGGTACCAGAGTGGTCCAGTGGGGACCCTCTTCCAACTCACAGATTTAAAGAATCATCATGCCATGAGCAGAGGGGCTAGAGATCTCTCTGGAAACTCTTCCAAAGCACTAATCCCATTCATGAGGGCTCTGCCTTCCTGATTTAGCACCTTCCAAAGGCCCTACCTAGTAATACCATCACCTGTAAGAGTTAGGATTTTGACATAAATTTGACAGGTTCACATTCAGACCACTGCACGAGGTTAACTACATTTTCATAGAATTTCTCATCTTTCCTATATCTCTCTATAGGACGGTGTGCCAGAAATGTGGCTTCTGCATACATACATACATAGGAAGAAAAGAGTTTATGAGTCATAGTGGGACGGCTTAACCTATAGTATCTGCTTGGCTGGGAACAAGTGCAGTGTAGCTTAATTTCCTGGACTGGGGAATCCCCATAGCAGTAAGACAATGGCTTTGTCATCTTACCAGGATTCTCCACACAGTTCTGGTTCACAAGCTAGAGCTTATATAGTCCAAGAAGTTGCTCTCAAACCCCACTGGCTATTGGAGTTTCTACCAGAATTTATATATATTTTTTCTTATTTTTCCTTATGTTGTGGTGATTTTGCTCTGTTGCCTTTGAAAAAATACCAGACTCAGATTTTTCATCTGCAATATGAGGATGACACCTAGCATAGGAATTGAGAAAATTAGAGAAAATATATGTAACAGTACATAAAAGGCCTGGCTCACAACTAGTAGATAGTATTTATATTAGCATTACTTTCATGCATATTTTAAGAGGAATTTGGGAGAGGAAGTATCTATTAGGTACTACCAATATATTAGCCTAGAAATCCCATCTGTTTGATTTCATGGTCACCTTAAACTGGAGCTATTTAACTCAGAGGGAATTATGATGAATCTATAAACATGATTACAGGCATCTATTTTTAACCTGTTTCTGAAAAAATATTCCTTTATGAAAAAAACCTAGTATTTTTAATAAAAATATAAATAATTGAAAAGTACATTCATTAATAGTGGTACCTGGCTGCCTCAGCTGGTAAAGCATGTGACTCTTGGAGCCATGAGTTTGTGCCCCAACTTGGGTGAAAGCTTATTAAAATTAAAAAAGAAAGACACATTAATAAAATATATCAATATGCTTTCTAGTCTTATTTAAGGTTGATTTGAACTCTAACAAGTTGAGGATTTCTTGTCAGGGAATCTGATTTAAATTTTTTTTTAAATGTTTATTTATTTTTGAGAGACAGAGAGAGAGTGAGACGGCACAAGTGAGGGAGGGGCAGAGAGAGAGGGAGACACAGAGTCAGAAGCAGGCTCCAGGCTCTGAGCTATCAGCACAGAGCCCAGCATGGGGCTCAAACTCACAAACCGTGAGATCATGACCTGAGCCAAAGTTGGATGCTCAACCGACTGAGCCACCTAGGCATTCCTGTATTTTTTTTAAAACTAGTCTTTCAAATTTTAGAAAACCAAAAAAGATCATTATTGTTTAAGACTGTTTAAATTCAGGACTTGCAAAGACTGTGTATAAATTCATGTCAAGGGAGAATCATGACCTGCATTTGGTACTAGGCTATCTCTCAGGAGCAAGAACACAAGTGTTGATGTAGATCCTCCTAATTTTACGTCCAACTCGTTCACTTACCAGCTGGATGACCTCTAGCACTTTATGATCTGTTTCCAAGGCTCAGTTTCCTCATCTGAAAAGTGGCTTGCTATAAATAAATCTAAAACACTTAGCAGAGGATCTATATATATATATTTTTTTCATGGTGTAAAATCCTTTTTATTTTTTATCTTTTTTAAATATATGAAATTTATTGTCAAATTGGTTTCTATATAACACCCAGTGCTCAACCCAAAAGATGCCCTCTTCAATACCCATCACCCACCCTCCCCTCCCTCCCACCCCCCATCAGCCCTCAGTTTGTTCTGTTTTTAAGAGTCTCTTATGCTTTGGCTCTCTCCCACTCTAACCTCTTTTTTTTTTTTTTTTTTTTTTTTGATGCTCAATAAAATTTTTATCTACCTCTCTGTGTATCCATCCATATATGCTTAATATAGAGAGACAGAAGTTAATTCCTAGACTGGATGCCTTGACATGTTAGTAAATATTTCTTCTGAACCTCAACAGGATCAGGAAGACCCCTATAGATTAACCTCAGACACTGAGTACTGGGAAAGGATTAAAGAACAGCAGGCACATGCACCCAATGTTTATAGCAGCACTATTGACAATAGCCAACCAAAGTATGGAAAGAGCCCAAATGTCCATCAACTGATGAATGGATAAAGAAGATGTAGTATACGGAATATGGAATATGGAATACGGAATATGGAATATTACTTGGTGATCAAAAAGAATGAAATCTTGCCATTTGCAACAACGTGGATGGAACTAGAGTGTATTACGCTAAGTGAAATAAGTCAGTCAGAGAAAGACAAATCTCATATGATTTCACTCATATGTGGAATTTAAGATACAAAACAGATGAAGATAAGAGAAGGGAAGTAAAACTAATATAGACACAAACCATAAGAGACTCTTAAATACAGAGAACGAACTGAGGGTTACTGAAGGGGTGTTGGGTGGGGGGATGGGCTATATGGGCAAAGGGCATTATTAAGTAGGGCACTTGTTGGGATGAGCACTGGCTGTTATATGTAAGTGATGAATCACTAAATTCTGTTTCTGAAATCATTATTATACCATATGTTAACTAACTAACTTGGATTTAAATTAAAAAAAAAAAAAGAAGAGCAGGCACAATGGACTAGCAAAGCATCTGCACCCTATGCAAATCAGGATATGCTTCTTTTCTCTCCCTTTTCATGAAAACAAGCTAACATACATTTCTGTGACAGGCTGCGGAATAAGGATGACATCTTCAAACATGCCTTTACCAGCATCCTCCTCTACTGAGAGGATTGTCCAAGGGAGGGAAACAGCCATGGAAGGCGAGTGGCCGTGGCAGGCCAGCCTCCAGCTCATAGGTTCCGGCCATCAGTGCGGAGCCACCCTCATCAGTAACACGTGGCTGCTCACAGCAGCTCACTGCTTCCGCAAGTAAGTTCTCGAGGCTGCTGGGAGTCTTTCCCCAGTGCAATTTCATGTAATTGCACAATGCCTTATATTGTTGTGAAGAAAAAATACAGTGTACTTTGAAGACAATATTACAATTATCCAAATAGCTTTTAAAATTTTATAAGTGTATTTTTTCTACAGAAATAGTGTAATCTTAAAAATTGTGTTTAAGACAAATCTTTGTACCTTGGTGTTCATGAAAAACTATCCCAACCTTTGTGAACCAGTGTGGATGTCCTTGACATCATGAAAATGTTCTTGACAGCATGTCAGGAGCCCCAGGCCATCTGTCTCTGACACTAACCAGCTGGATCTATCACATACCTGGGCAAGCCATTTAACTTCTGATTTTCAGTGTCCTTATCCATAAAGCATGGATTGAGCTGGGCCTTTTAAATGAGGTCTCCTTTCTGGCACATAATGCACGGAGTGATAGGGTATTTCTATAATTTATTTTTTTAATGTTCATTAATTTATTTTGAGAGAAGGAGATAGAGATATCAGGTGGGAAAGGGACAGAGAGAGAAAGAGAGAGAGAATCCCAAGCAGGCTCTGTGCTGGCAGCATGGAGCCCAATGTGGGGTTCGAACTCACAAACCGTGGGATGATGATCTGAGCTGAAATCAAGAATCAGTAACTTAACCAACTGAGCCACTCAGGCCTCCCGGGATAGGGTATCTCTATTTGATCTACTCAATTGGTTTATGAGTTCCTTAAGGACTGAAATCACATATGTCTTCTTATCTACCAGAATTCTAGTTTTCAAAAGAAATCTTCAGTCCTAAGATTTCTGCATCAAATAAAACATTCCTTTAAAGTATAAATAAGTAAAACAGCCTTCCCTATCTCCAGCTCCCCACCATGTCCCTTTCCTCCCCCTCCCTACTCCCACACCCACCAGTCCTGCTCATCCTGAAGCAGTGCAGAGTACTTTGAAAATCACTGATCTTTCTGGTTTTTCACTAAGAAGTTTATGATTCACCAGCATTGTAATCCTGTATGAATGAGGAAATCCCCTTTATGAGTTCTCCTCTGTGTGATTTCCTTCTACATAAGTTTCCTTTACATAGAGAATTTCAAGTTTATATATACAGTATTTCTAGTCATTCCTCACAGGAATAATTAGAAAAAGAGGGAACTGGACTTTGAGGACAAATAGGGAGGTAAAGAGATAATAGGACTAGACAGAATTTCCTTGTAATACAACCTCGTGAGAGAGAAAAACTTCTGTGTGAAGGGAGAGCCTGAAAAATACTAAGAGGGACTGAGAAAGCCAGATCAAAGGGATTGGGGAGTAGGAAAGAACCTCTAACAGCCTGACATGGAGTTAAATCTGCTTAGCCCTTGAATATTGGGGTTGTGTATGGGCAGAGGGCAAAAAAACAAACCTGTATACACATGAGGGTTTGTGAAGCAGGCCAGATTATACTTTGTCCCAAAGATCATGGTAAGACCCAGAAACAAGAGCCAACAAGTGAGTCATAAAGTTAGAATGGATGAAGTATCTGATACGCAGGGAAAATGCCTCCTACTATCCATATTACCCAAAACAAAATGAATTTCTACACATTTCATTGAAATTATAGAAGAAAGAGAATCTGAAGAGTTTTTAATGAACAAGGAATTAGAAGATTGACAATTAATTATAAAATACCCATTACTACTATTAATCTAAACAAAGCATGGAAATTCCAAAATATCTTTAAGAGCTTTTGTACTCGCATTTGTCTCATTAATATTTTAAACTCTCTGCCTTAAGGCCAACAACTGCAAATTCTCTCACCAGAGAGATTTTTCAGGAGCATAATCCCAATAGTTGTGAGAAATACAGTCTCAATCTTTTTTAGATGACACAGGTAAGCATCACAAATCTTACCCTGTGATTTTTTTTGCAGAAATAAAGACCCAAGTCAATGGATTGCTACTTTTGGTACAACTATTACACCACCTGCAGTGCAACGAAGCCTGGGGAAAATTATCCTTCATGAAAATTACCATAGGGAAACAAATGAAAATGACATTGCCTTGGCTCAGCTTACCAACCGAGTTGAGTTTTCAAATATAGTCCAGAGAGTTTGCCTCCCAGATTCATCTATAAAGTTGCCACCTAAAACAAGTGTATTTGTCACAGGTTTTGGATCCATTGTAGATGATGGTGAGTGGTTCAACCTAATATACTTAGTACACAATTGTCTTGAGCTCTAACAAGCTGTCCTAGAGAATCTCTCTTTAGACTTTTCATAAAAATAATGATGGTTCCAATGTGTACAGCCCAGAGCAGAACAGGAATTTGTAGGTTAAAAAGGAATCAGGTCCCATTCCTTGAATTCACAATTAATTGGAGCAATGATGAAAAAGGGGTGAGGCTAACTGAGAACAGCATATCAGACTACTTTAGGTGCTACAAGAAGGGACAAAATACTATGGGACTATAAGGGAGTAAATGATTCTGAATTGTGTATTTCCCAATGTAGAAGCTCCTAGTTAGCATATACTTCAGATCACAGTCTTAATGATAACTTTTTCTTTCTCTTTTCTTTCTTTCTTTCTTTCTTTCTTTCTTTCTTTCTTTCTTTCTTTCTTTCTTTCTTTCTTTCTTTCTTCCTCATTTAATGGGGATTTATGATGACCATAAACATAAAAGTGTTTTGTGAATGTTTTGAGAATTTTCATTTTGATTATTTAATTTAACATACATTTCTTTTCACCTGTGTCACCTCCTGGTTGGTTCAAAGACATCAGTTCTAAAATTTTATAAATTGAAGGGGCGCCTGGGTGGCTTGGTCGGTTAAGCATCTGACTTCGGCTCAGGTCATGATCTCACGGTCCGTGGGTTCAAGCTCCGCGTCGGGCTCTGTGCTGACAGCTCAGAGCCTGGAGCCTGTTTCAGATTCTGTGTCTCCCTCTCTCTCTGCTCCTCCCCTGTTCATCCTCTGTCTCTCTCTGTCTCAAAAATAAATAAACGTTAAAAAAAAAAATTAAAATTTTATAAATTGAAGACCAGAATTTAATATTTCTAGGTACCAGTTCATTTCACTCTAAATAGAGAGATTAATTGAATATTTTAAAATGGGAAAAAAGGGGTGCCTGGGTGGCTCAGTCAGTTGAGTGTCCAACTCCTGATTTTAGCTCAGGTCATGATGTCCTGGTTACTGGGTTTGAGCCCTGTGTTGAGCTCTGTGCCGACAACATGGAGCCTGCTCAGGATTCTCTCTCCCTCTCTCTTTCCCTACTCACATACTCTCTCTCTCAAAATAAACTTAAAAAAAAAAAACAGTTAAAATAAAATGGGAAATAAATGTTTAAGGTTCTGTCAAAGATATCCTGAAAAAATTAAGAGACAAATGTTAATATATATTTACATTTTTTATAATGTTTATTTATTTTGAGAGAGAGAGAGAGAGAGACAGAGCATGAGCAGGAAGGGGCAGAGAAAGAGGGAGACAGAATCTGAAGCAGGCTCCAGGCTCTGAGCTGTCAGCACAGAGCCCGATGCAGGGTTCGAACACATGAACTGTGAAATCATGACCTAAGCCGAAGTCGGACACTCAACCGACTAAGCCACCCAGGCACCCTTGCTAATAAGTATTTAAATCTGGATTTTTTTTTCTTGACAGAACTCTATTATATGTGAAATTTCCCAAATGCTCCATGCATCTCTAGCGTGACTTTGTGAGATGTTGTTATAAGTCTCTTTTTGTGTTCTCTTCTCTTATCACTAGTGTAAGACTATTCACCAGCAGCTTCAATCTGGAACCATATGCTATTTACCTTCTTCTAAAATCCAGTCTTGCTTTGTACTGGCATCACATTTATGGCATATTGTGGGCATCGGTTCTTTTTCCCATGCTTCAAGTCACCTCTAAATAATTCGCTACAGCACAGAGTAGGGAACATAGCTCTGTGCAGCTCATGTACTGGTTTTTACTTGAATATCTTTCAGAAAATCAGTGTACTTCCCTGAGCCTTGATTTCCTTATACATAAAAGGCTACTGGTTAGTCAAGATCAGTGTGATGAACCCTCTCCTCATGAAAAAAAAAAAGTGTAGACACACACACACACAAACACACACACTATTACATGTAGTTGTAAGGATTTCTCCTTTTTTTTATGTTTATTTATTTCTGAGACAGAGACAGACAGAGTATGAGTGGGGGAGGGGCAGAGAGAGATGGAGGGACACAGAATCCGAAGCAGGCTCCTGGCTCTGAGCTGTCAGCACAGAGCCCGATGAGGGCTCATACTCACAGACCACGAGATCATGACCTGAACTGAAGCCGGACGCTCAACCGACTGAGCCACCCAGGCGCCCCAGTTTTAAGGATTTCTAATGGCTTGAAGATTCACAGATATGATATAATATTGGGGTATGCATATGCATGGTTCCTTGAATTTAGACATTTATGATACAGAACATAAATAAGGCAATAATTATAATTAATGTTAATAAAATAATCTTTTGATTTTGTGCTTTTGTTCCTAGAAATATACAACACATACTTATTCCATGTCTTAGATACAGTTATATTCAAAGAACACATTTTTTGCTTGTGTGTGTGTGTTTGTATGTGTGTGTTTATATAATAGGACCCACGCAAAACAAACTTCGGCAAGCCAGGGTGGAAACCATAAGCACGGATGTGTGTAACAGAAAGGATGTGTATGATGGCCTGATAACTTCAGGAATGTTATGTGCTGGATTCATGGAAGGAAAAGTAGATGCGTGTAAGGTAAGTCCAAAGTCAAGTTCAAAACTTTGAAAATTCCCATTAGCTATTTATAAATTTGGCATACATTCCCCCTAGCAGAAAAAAAGTCATCTATTTCACCAAGAATTCAGCTTATTTAATAATCATAATTTAAAAAGTTCTTGTATTAAGTATTTACTGTATGTCAAGCCAAGTGCTTATTTCATTTAAAATAGTGAAATCAAAGAGGTACGATTTTTACAAATTGGGAGATTAAAGTCTATTGCTCCCTATTTTTGGTTCAAACAATTACTCTTCTGTTCTATTGTTATTTTCTTAAACAGAATTCGAAACAAAAGACAGAGAAACCTCTCCTCTGAAGATCACCTTATTCAGCTCTGGCATCATATCTCATGTATCTTACTTCATCTCCTGGCCTCCAAGTCTCTGTGTCCCTCCTACTATTAATGATGTTAACACTTGAAACAGGTTTCCTGTCCATCCCAAGCCTGCATTATTAACACTGGCTCATTTAAATGCTGGATTCTTAGTTCCTAGACCTCCTACTCCCATTGATCTCCACTTCTGAGCCACATTTCTAGGGCCACATTTTGAGCCTTTCATCTCCAAGAACACTGATTCCCCAATCTTCCTATTTAACTTCCTGCCTGCATGTCAAGCTATTCCT
Source organism: Panthera onca (assembly GCF_046562875.1). Lineage (NCBI taxonomy): Eukaryota > Metazoa > Chordata > Mammalia > Carnivora > Felidae > Panthera > Panthera onca. Next base: position 55,504,491 of record NC_138342.1, on the reverse strand, counting down.
GCTTCCTTGGCCATACCCTTTATATTATACCCCTGTCTACCCATCCTCACTTCCCAACTTACACAGCCTACACAAATGTACATTATGTCCCTTCTTTGTTTTATCTTTACCTTTACCTTCTATTGCCATCCAACAGACAATTTATTTAGATGGTTTATTGTCTGTCTCTCCCACTAAACTAGAATATAAACTTCAAGAAGGCACAGATTTGGGGGGGTCTATTTAATTCACTATTGTATTAACAACACCTAAATCAGTGCCTGGCACAGATATTTGTTGGCCAAATAAAATACCACTTTTCTTCAACTTCATAAAGACCTATAGACCATTGCTTCTCTGCTTTATCACATTCCATTAATCCTTTCTTCCATTGTCCACTTGTCCAATTTAGATTTCACTATTAATCATTTTCTGAACACTTTTGCTAATATCCTAAGTTCTCTTGTTGATCTGTCTTTTCAGTGTTTCTGTCTGACAAAGTCCCAAAACTGGAAGAACTTCACAATCTACTCTCTCTCTCTGCCTGCACCAAGGATGTCAAATGCTCCTGGAAAAAATACAACACAACACATTGGTTCCACTTTAGGTTTCAGATAACAAAAGTGACAATCCTACTATTTTTCTTTCTTTTTTTTTTTTTTCCAAATCTACCTTTCTCTGAACTTACTCAACATTTTCCACTTTCCTTAACTTCTGGTTTTTTTCAACCTCTTTATTTTCAACTGATAATTTTGCTTCCCAGTTTTCAAAGAAAAGTAGAAATCGTTAAGTGGAGCATTGCCTCATCTTCCAACACCATGAATGCAGACCTGACTTCATCTGAACCCATAGTTAACATAGTTAACATTTCTCTTATACCTAGCTCCTTCTCTACTCATATCTCTCAAGTTAGGGGGAAAAAACCTCTAACTTTTTCTTGACTTATAATGCCTCCAGCTAGCACTGCATCTTATCTGTTTACCGTGAAATATTTGGGAAAATGTCTATATCCATTGTCTCAATTTTCTCACCTCTCACTAACTCTTCAAACCATTTCAATATGATTTCTGCGCTTTCACTTCAAAATAGCTCTTCCTGAGGTTTTCACTAACCCACCAATGCCCTCCAGTAAATGTATTTTTGTCCTATTCCTTTTTTTCCCCTCTTAGCACCATTTAATAATGCCTACCACTCCCTCTTTCTTGTCTTCCTTGGCTTATAATGATTTTCAACTTACACCTCTGTCTACTTCTTCTCTGTTTCCTTTTCAGGTTCACTCTCTTAATCTCAGCCATTAAATTTTGATCTATTCTATGTCTGCTCCTCTTTTTACTCTATACTTTCTCCCTAGAGGATTTGCTTTTCCTCTTTAGCTTCAAATGCCATCCTTTGACAGATGATTCATGAATTTATACGTTTAGCCCCAACCTCCCCTTTTATCTCCAGATTTATATATTCAACTCCTACTTGACAACTCCCCTTGGATATTTCAAAGATATCTCAAATTCAAAATGTTGCACCTGATTCTGTTCTTTTTCCCTCCCCACCTGACCCTCTTCCTTTATTTTGTCTCTGTGAATGGTATCCCTTTTCACTCTGTTAAAGCAGAAAACTAGAAGACATTCTAGCTTTCTTTCCCTCCCCCATACCCAACAGATTACTTAATCCCATGGATTTTACCTCCTTTTCCCTACTTTTTCCTCACACTCCCTGATCTAAAGGAATTATTCATCTAGCTCATTTCCTTATATTCACACTTATGCTCCTGTAGTCCATTAGTCAAATGAAAGCCAGGATGATTTACAAGATGTTAATCTGATCTTGTAAGCCTCCTTCTTAAAACACTCCAGTGGTTTACCTTCAGTCTTAAGATAGAAAATATAACTTCTAAGCAAGACCCTCAGGGTTTCTCCAGGACTAGTTTTCTTGACCTTTACAGACTCATCACAGTCACTTGCCCCCTTGTTATCTTCTCTTCAGTACTCCTTTTTATCCACGCTGCCCCAGGCTTTTGCATATGCCAGGTTTCTTCATGTCACAGAGCATTTGCAGTACTGTTCCCTTTGCCTAGAACATGTTATATAGCCACCTCCCTTTTCATAAAGATTAAATTCTTTAGATATCAGCTCAATTACATCTCATCAAGGAAAACTTTCCTGACCTCCCTGACCAGTCCTATTCCCCTATGTATGTTTCCATAGTATTTACCATAGTAGTCACCTTGCATTTATTTGTGGGCTTGTTTAATTTAATTTGAGAGACAGAGACAGAACATGAGTGGGGAGGGGCAGAGAGCAAGAGAGACACAGAATCTGAAGCAGGTTCCAGGCCTGAGACTGGGACACATAGCTGGAACTTATTAAGTACTTCACAAAAGAATAAATGAATGAGGTAGAACAGGCACAGAGAGCTTACATATTTTACCCTAAGTCACATAGACAGTAATTGATAGAGCTAATCCTAAAACATAAGCGGTTCAAATACCAAGACCACACTTTTAACCTCTACATGTATATCTATTTATGTACTTAACTGTCCTTATTCCAAAACAGATTTAGGAGTGTTTATATAAAATTCATCAAGCAAGCATAATTATAATTAGGTGCATGAAAGCCAAGGAGACCAAGAATCAGTCTATAACATTGAGTCTAGCTAAGAATATTCGGAGATTATCAAAACTTTCCACCTATTCCCATATATACTAACTTCATATTTAATATTTTGTATATATACTTACTAACCCATGCAAAAAGCGTCTAATGAAACTAGCAAGGGGGCACCTGGGTGGCTTAGTTGGTTAAGCGTACAACTCTTGATTTCAGCTCAGGTCATGATCTCATGGTTCCTGAATTTGAGCCCTGCATCAGACTCCATGCTGACGGTGTGGAGCCTGCTTGGGATTGTCTCTCTCCCTCTCTCTCTGCCCCTCCCCAACTTGTGCTAACGCTCTCTCTCTTTCTCTTTCTCCCTCTCTTTCTCTCAAAATAAATAAACTTAAAAAAAAAAACTAGGACTTAAAAAAAAAAAACAAGGATGCTGAACCAGAAATAATGTAACCATTGCACTTTAAAGTTTAGAATAAAATTTTAACTCAATTCAGAGAAACATTATATAATCTATCTCTAGTCTGGCTGCATGTTCTGCGTGCCAATTTCCTTTTTGTCTGTGGAAGGGAGATGATTGCAGTGACCTACCTCCTGAGTAAGAGTTTATAATTCTAAATATATTTTTGTTTTTTCTCAAGGGCGATTCTGGTGGTCCTCTGGTTTATGATAATCATGACATCTGGTACTTAGTTGGTATAGTAAGTTGGGGACAATCATGTGCTCTTCCCAAGAAACCTGGGGTCTATACAAGAGTGACTCAGTATCGAGGATGGATTGCCTCAAAGACTGGTATCTAGAGTGAATTGTCTATGAATTATATGCATGGCATATGAAGCTGAAATTCCTGCATATTGTATATTATTTATATTCATGCGGTTTGGATCAGTGCTTTTTCTGGATGTCAAGAAATCCTCTGACTCAGACCTATGTAATATCATGAAGTGGTCTTTGCACACAAGTGACCGAACTCTTTCTCTACCCTGTGGAAGGAAGACAGAGCAAATGGCAATAGCACCAACTCCTCACAAGGGAAACTGTGGTACTTATAATAAGAGGACTATTTATAATGGTTTCCCCCAGTGGAAGACAAGGAACATCATTTTTCACAGGATACGACGAGCTGCCAGGGCTGCCAAAAACTTACTCAGAGTATATCCTGGAGCACCTGTGACTCTTGTATCAAACAGCTGTCTTCCCTGAGAATTCAGAGCTTCAACATTCAAAGACTGATGGCTGGACGTTCACTGGCTAGAATGGAGAAGCATGGAATTACAATATAACTTGAACTCTAACCTGTGTTTCTAAATAATAATACAAAGCATTGTCATTAATAAGACTTGTGATTTAGAAGATGTTTGGGTGTACCTGAACTTGCTGTTAACACTTACATACACAAAGACTAGCTTCAGGATAAAAGCTGTATTGTGAAGGAGTGTTTCTGATTTATTCTTTAACAGCATCTTGCCATCCATATATCAATTGAAGTCAGGCCAGAAAGAAGAAAAAGAAGAATCTTGGGAGCATTTTTCCATGTGTACAAGGAGGATAAAAAGAACTGATGGGACCTAGGCTAGTTGAGTTGCTTTCAAATGATTAAAAGCAAGAAAAACACACCTTAGATTTTTGGTGGAATGAGCCATCCAATTATTTATTTAGAAATATGTACAGCAGCATACAGTAACTGGTGTCTTTGTAAGCATAGAATTGTAAAGTCTTCAGCTCTCTGCCAGGTCAGATATCTATCAGGTTGGGAGAATTAATTTGCATAAGCACTTCGGACAGTGCCTCACATATATTAAGCACTATGTGGATATTTCCTGTATGTGGAAGAAAGGAAAGCCTCCATGAGTTTTAAGATAAATTAACTTTGTCAAATGAGTGAATGGCTTTGGGACTTAAATACAGCTCAGAGTCTAATGTTAGAGAGCACAGGCTTTGGAAGCAGACTGCCCAGGCTAAACGTTGGCTTTGCCACGTATGAACTGTGCATCCTGATGCAGGTTTCTTGACATCTCTGTGCATTAGCACTTTTATCTCTACAATTAGAATAAAAATAATACCTACCTCATATGGTTGTTATGAGGATTAAATGCATTAGTAAAAGTAAAGCACTTGGAACAGTGTCTGCACACAGTAGTCTCTCAATATGAACTAGCTACTGTCAATTATTATTAATGTGCTTTGGACTCAATAAAACAGTATATTTTTTAAAAGCAGTGCCTTCTTTAAAATCATGTAATTGATTTAAGAATGCTTAAATTACACTGTAAAAAAAACCCTAAGTGATCTGCTGGATTTTCAAAATCATGTTTTGATATCTCAATATGTTTAGGACTGTGTCTGGTTATAGACATAGTTTTAGGGTGTGTGGTCATCAGTCACCGGGGTTGTGACTACAGAGATGCAGCGGTATTCATCTTCAGGGTTCACATGTATGACCAAAGTGCTTGATTTCTTGTTCTGATCTATCAGAGAAAAATCTAGCCTTTCTATTTCTTTAATGACAAAGTTTTGTTAATTTACATGTATGTATGTTTATCTGTAACATATGTAGACAAGATAAATATAACTTAAAAACTTACCTAGTTATCATTTACATCTTAATATTGAGATACTATAAACACAAAAGGGTCATCCACTCACACTCCCCTTTAAAAGGAAAATGTCACCAAATTTCTGAGTTGATGACTGCTAATAACTAAATATCAATAGAAGAAGCAGAGTAAAAACTTGAATGTTTATACTTCCTTCTATGCAGAGAAACAAAAGCTTCCTAGAGAGTATTTAGCATATTTAAGATGTATTTGATTCATAATAGACCTTTTTATATTAAAGCTAAACATAGTCTTTTGTAGAAAGAGGAAAACAAATCTGTCTACAAAATCAATAAATTTCTACTGTGTAAGTTCTCTAACAATGAATATATGCTTTTGTGTAACTATATTTACATTTCAGAAGACTGATACCTTTTTCGCATAGAAGTGCCTGCGAAACTGCACACTGATTTAAATGATTCAATGCTCAGTTCAAATTCAATTCAGTGACATTTTAACACAAATGAGAGCAATAAATACAAAAGGCCATAAGTAAATCCGAGAAATGGAAAAGTGGATTTTTAAAACAGGATTCATATGTTCTATTTTTAGTTTGATACCTGATCTGTTGAGTGGTGTTATAGGAGTCATGCAATATATTTTACCTCATGTTTTCCATCTACCAAATGGGACATTAACTATCTACCTCATGGGATTGTTGTGAGGCTTTCCTGTTGAATAATAAATTGAAAAGTCAAAGAATGTTTAAAGCCTGCTAAACAAATGTGAAGTGTGTTATTGTAAACTGATATCAGTACAGATGATGTTGCAAATACATTAAGATTTTAAAAAAAGGTTGTATTTTTTAAAATAGTGTTCACATTTTTACTGATAAATAGTATTGCCTTGTGAATTTTGCAAAAATATTGTGGTTAAAAAAAAAAAACAAATAACAAACAAACCTGGGTTTTGCCTCCTGTGTTGTAAATGTTATAGTAATACTCTCATCTTAAAAAAACAAACAAACAAAAACCACCAAAATTTGCTTGACATATTGTTTTGAAAGGTCAAATCCATTAAACTGACAGTAAACAATACAGCACATAATCCCTGTGGAATCCTGATGGCATTTGGGGTGCCATGAGAACTAAAGCGTTCGTTTTTAATGCTAGAACAACAATGGACCAAAATTTTTGCAATGTTTAACCATCTCTCAATGAAATTCACAATTCAACAATAAGAGCAAAAGTACATCAATGGGAATCTACCCTCTTCAACTGAATAAATCTGTCACTTTGTTAATATGTTTGTTTGAGGGTGAGGGGATGTATTTAAGGCATTCCGTCATGCACTCATGAGAGTGAAAAATAACCTTGTTACAAATGACTGGAACCCTTGTGGCCAGTCTAGTCTTCCCCCACTACTCTCATCTGTTATGTGGCCGTCGCTAGCCAGGAACATTACAGTTCTAGAAGTCGCAGGAATTAGATTGTTGCCAGCTAATGTTTCTCTGTGCAAAAAAAAAAAAAAAAAAAAAAGTGAGGAAAATTAAATTCACATAGTATTCAGCAAAGTTTCATTGGACCAAAACAGTTTTACTGTTAAGACAAACAACAAAAGTATATCCAACTATACCTAAGGAAAGGAGGATAATTTTAATGAGGCAAAGCTGCAGAGCTAGGTAAATTGGCAGCAAATTTAAAACCTTAATATGGTATAAATTAAAAATCTAGATTATATTTTTAAATAACAAGCAGCAAAAGAACTCTACTAAACAACCAATGTCTTTCTCTTTGCTCTTTTCACTGCCTCATTAGAAAATCTGTTTTATGGGGGCGCCTGGGTGGTGCAGTCGGTTAAGCGTCCGACTTCAGCCAGGTCACGATCTCACGGTCCGTGAGTTCGAGCCCCGCGTCAGGCTCTGGGCTGATGGCTCAGAGCCTGGAGCCTGTTTCCGATTCTGTGTCTCCCTCTCTCTCTGTCCCTCCCCCGTTCATGCTCTGTCTCTCTCTGTCCCACAAATAAATAAAAAAACGTTGAAAAAAAAATTAAAAAAAAAAAAAAAAAAAAAGAAAATCTGTTTTATGAATAGATAAAACACAGAAAGCCCACTAAAATTCAGCAAATTAAAATTTTTGATTGAGTTGGGTTTTTTTAACGTTTCTTATTTACTTTTGAGAGAGAGAGAGGGAGCGCGTGAGCAGAGGAGGGGCAGAGAGAGGAGAGAGAGAACCCCAAGCAGGCTCCACACTCAGCACAGAGACAAACCACCGACTGAGCCACCCAGGTGCCCTAAGCTGTTTCTGTAAATACTTACAATAAACATTCTTCTACAGATTTCAATATTTTCCTTGCCTTAAAGTTTTAACATGGCTAATAAGAAATGCAAGCATGTCATAAAATTAAAAATCCTGTCATAAAAATTAAAAACTTTGCTTCCAACTGCTTCAATCTGTGAAATGCAACATTAATCTCCCTACCTCATGATGTTTATGAAACTTTCCTGTTGAATAATACCATCTAAAAATCAGAGAATATTTAAAACCTGTTTGAAAAGTGCAAAGTTTATTGCTGGATACCGATACCAGCATGGTTGATGCCAAAAGTGCACTAAGATTGTCATAAATTTTTATACAGTGTTACCATTTTCATTTATCAATACTAGTTGCTTTGTGTATTTTGCAAATGCCAGTGTTTTGTTGAATTATATTTAGTATTTTCTTTTTGATAATGTTTTATTTATTTTTGAGAGAGAAAGAGACCGAATGTGAGTGAGAGAGAGGCAGAGAGAGAGAGAGAAACAGAATCTGAAGCAGGCTCCAGGCTCTGAGCTGTCAGCACAGAGCCCAAGGCAGGGCTCGAACTCCAAACTCAGTCAGAATTCCTCCAACTCTTAATTATAAGCTTCTAAATACTTGTGTAGTCTTCCAACAATTACTGCTACACACTAGTATAAAACGTGTAGTGTTTTTAGTATATAGGCTCATACCTCTATCTATTCCACACATTATGCCTCCTAATTACTGCCAACCTCTTGATCACTCCTCACAATTATTGACTTACTAGGTGTCTGCTCAAAATAGATCTCTCTCCCTAACTTCTGTCTTCATTGTAGTCAATTTCAACAGCCAAGTGGATAATCCACACTTAGTTACAATTCTTTGAACTCATAAATCCAAATGACTCTAACTTCCAAATGACCCCACCTCCATAATCCCCTGCCTAGATTTTTGGAAGAACTCCAAAATGATCTTCCTTCTCCAACTTGATGTCCTCTAGTCCATTCTCCTGCATTTCTTTTCAATTACCTCTAATTTCTCCATCTCCTACAGAAGAGATACTTACTTAATTTAGAGCCCAACAACTTGGATAGAAAAAAAATCTTAACTTTATTTTCACTAACTTTTAACAGAAATTTGCTTTTTCTTTCTATTATAAAACAGGCATAAAAAACCCAAAAAAACAAAAATAAAAATAGTAACATAAGTTATATCAGTGACTTTGTCACCAAGAGAGATTATAGATATTTTTACTTCATTTAACAGTTGTTACATACTTATCAAAATATGTTTATGCTCATCGCAGCTTTGAAACTGTTATTCAACATTGCTAAATCCTGTGATTTAATATGTTAATGGAAAAACATATTTATTACTCTGTCACAAATTTAAAATTTTTCCCATAACTATACTACTATATATTGGTTTCCCTATAATTCTGTGTATTCTATTTTATGCATCTAAAAAAAACACACATTTTTAGGAGAAGGGATCCACAGCCAAAGATAGACATGGCATTAAAAGAAATTAAGAGACCTTGACCTATAGAGTAAAAAACAAAATCCATTTTCTTGATGTTAAAAAATTTCATGATTATACTCTTCCTATTTTCCATTTTAATCTCCCATCTTGGCTTCTTTCTTTTGCCATTCTTCACTTCAGTTTTTAAAAAGGTACCGCTAGTCCTTTAAATACACTGTAATGTTGCATCGCAAATGAACCCTTTTGCATAGAAGCTTCCCCACCCCCATCATTTTAGCAAGTGTGCTTTCTGAAACTGTTATACCAACTGACCATATTCCCAGAGTATATGATGTTAAATTTTCACTAAAATCTACTAACATTATTAAACATATAGGTAAAAGGATAGAAAATAATATTTTATTTTAATGTTGTGGTAGGGAGGCAGAATTCTGAAATGGTCCTCCAAGATCTTCTGTCCTAATCTCATTGTAAATAAAATGAGATACACATGTCCATGATAATGTTACATTACATGGCAAAAGGAACTTTGTAGATATGATTAAGATTACTAATCAGTTGACTCTGAATTAATAAAAAAGGAGGTTTTCCAGGTAGGTTTAACCTAATCTTTTAGAAGTAGAGAATTTCTCTTTCCGGTAGAAGAAAAGTCAGAGATTCTAAGTATGAGAAGATGCACTATTTCTTGCTTGAAGATGGAAAGAACTGTGTATCAGTTGCAGATAGCATTTAGGAGCAGAGCAGTCTTAGCTGACAGGCAGCAAAAGAACAGGGAACTTAGCCTTTCTGCAAGGAACTTAATTCTGCCAATGACTGGAATGAGCCGGAACATGATTTCCCTCCATAGCTTCCACAAAAGAACCTAGCTGAGCTCATACCTTGCTTTCCACCTATGAGACAGAAAGCAGAGAACAAAGTTGAACTTGCCCAGACTTCTGATCAGCAGAATAAAAACAGATAACAAATGGCTGTTGTTTTAAGTGGTTAAGTTTATAGGAATTTGTTACTCATTAATATAAAAATTGGCAAAGATATAGAATTTTTATTTATTAGCTAATTTGAACATTTTGTCCATATATCACTTATCAATTGTAATTATTGTGTGTTCCTGTCTTGCCAAAAACTTTTTTTCAAAACAAAAGAGGGATGGAAATGTGAGTGAATGTGGATTGTCAAATCAACGTTATAAAAGAAAGACAGTACCACATGTCCAAGTGTTTGCAGAGGTGCTGATAAGTGCATTTTCATTCAAAGACATCAAAGTTTCTAGTCTCAAATGTTTCACTCTTTAACAGGAGAGATGGATCCATAGACCTGAAAATAAGAAAAAGTAAAACTAGATGCCAGCTTGAAGGGAAAGCATGGGTGAGGGGTTGCTCAGATAGTGTGAGAGCCAGGGAAATCTGGAGGAGTCATCCGAGAACGTAGGCTTTCAAAGTCTCGGGACTCTGTGTAGACGGATTCTAATTAAATTACTTGAATCTTACAGTGAGGTGGATTTTGAATTGAGAACTGTGCAAGAAAGAAGGGAAAGGATATTTTAGGCACGTGGGCAAAGACACAATAGGAAAAAAAAAAAAAGGACTTGATAAACAGAAACGAAAACTCCAAGTCAAAGAAAGCAGATACAGCCGTAGCTACAAAGAGCATATGAAAGAGAGTATGATCAGCTGGTGAAGCCTTTTAAAATGGCGGTTGGCACAAATATATTTTCATTTTTCTACCTTGAAGCTGGATTCCCCTTTAGAATACACACAAATGAACCACTGGGCCAGGCATAATGAGTACAGGTACCGTCGCACTGAGAAAAAAAAAGTCAAGGGCTATCAAATGTTTTACGAAAACCTTTGGTCTTGTTTCACGATTGCTTCTGAAAGAGAGGAAGAGCAGGGCCTGAGGACTAGACCTGTAGTGACTCAGAAGGAAGAGTGACACCTCTCGAAAGGCAAATACAAAACTTCTCCAAGTTTTCAAGGGTGTTGCTTAGGTTTTGTAGGCGCTACTGTTTCTCATTTATTTTCATTAGCCAAAGCCAGGAAATTCTTACTTCCTGCAACAAAGACTTATCAAGTGATTCTTCACTTCAAACCCTACTATTGGCTAAAATGTACCCATCCCAACTTGTTAAACTAGTTTATTCTAAATCCTTAAGCATTCTTTCTTTAGTTAGCTTACAAGTCTGAAAGAATGCCCAGGATGCTACTCATTTGACAAGAAATCTTAAGAAACACGGAGGTGGAGAAGTTTGTGTTCTCAGCAGAGTATGATGTATCAGTAAGTTTAACTTTATTTCATGTTTGACAGATTTGTTTCAGGTTGTGGTTTCTACTTCTGAAAATTATCGCGAACTGGAAATTGAATAGGTTTTTCTTTTCCTTGGCTGTTGTTGAAGACAATACGGTCGTGTTAGTGTTTTTTATTTCAGGAAACCATGCTAACAATTTCATATTTAGGATTTGAAAGGTTTAACAAGTTGGATTTTTATTGGAAATTTTAATGTGAAAATGAGATAGTCACAGAGACAGGAAGGAGAAACAGAGTCTGGGGTAACATTGTGTAAATTTGTATGAGTGAAAGGATGGGGCAATTCTTGCATGTATCCAGATTCTAGAATATCTAATGCTGTTTGTGATCTTTCCAAATCATGCATTCAGTTGACACATTGAAGATACAGGAAATATACAAGTTGTAGAGCAAGTATTGTATTTTACCCCCATTCTGAAATTGATCAACATCATTGAAACTCAAAAAAAAAAAAAAAAAAAAAAGGAAACAACGTCCTTTGAGACTTTTTTTTTGCTTTTTAAAATAAAAAGTTAAAGAACAATATAAGAATAATGTATACACAAGAATATAAAATAAGAGCAAAAAAAATAATCCTAAAATTTTTGTATTTAACAGATTTGAAAGGAAGTCTATGGAAAATAAATCTTAGACGTTTTTTAGTTCCCACTCCCCTGTCTAATCCATTCGGCATTTTTCTATATTTTTAACATTAATTATTTATTTGCAAATATGAGTCAATTAGTACAAATTACTCAAAATAATGAGGGAATTACAAATATCTTTCCTAATACTGTTTTTCTAGAGTTGCACTATTTCCTTTGTTGGTAATAATTGAATATTGTATAAAACTCAATTAAGCACACATGGACTTCTGGATCACAGTCTCCCAACAGATTTAATTCTCAATAGTCATTCAAAATGTTCATTTTTCTGCCTGCTCCCCATAGAGCTACACATTAATAACTTTAGGTTGTTAAAAGACAACATGAAATGAACAAAAACAACTTTTTACACTTAATTGATCTTATTTCTAGAACTGGCACACATTAGGATTCACTTTTTAAATGGAATGTAATAGAAGTGGGACGATGATCATTATTATTTTTATTTTTACTTAAAATTTTCTCCATTCTGTAGGGGGAAAAGTGGTGACTCCATATGATAAAGATAATCCAATTAATTAATTATTATTATTATTATTATTATTTTGCTCTTCAATATGCTATTCAATTAACAGTCCTCAATTTATTCAAGAATTACTATGTACTAGTCACCATTTGGGACATCAGAGGCATAGGGATGAATAAACACACAGTTTTAATTGCTTCTTTTAAGGGTTAGGTAAATGTCAATTGTGTATCAGGGCTGGTTAAAGAAACCTACCATAAAGAAATGAAAGTGACATAAAGCGATAGAGACAGGAACAACAAGCTGAAGTAAAAATCTAGGAAAAGCAGAAGACCTACCTCTGATCAATTGACCAGGAAACCATTTAGACCTCTCCATTCCTATTATTTTATATTCTTAAGATTTTCAAAATTTTCCCCTCCAAGTCCAAAATCCTTACAAATTCTATTGTACCTATCCGTATTCAGATAAATGATTATATCTACTGTATAGATTTTTGCCATATTGGTTTTGGTTTTTCTTAGTTTTGTGGCTCCCAGGAGTAATAAGGGGTACGGGTGTTTGGATGGGTGGGGGAGGTATTGAAAAACTATCTCTGTTCTTCCCTTTGGAAATCCATGCCTCAGTGTAGTTAAATCTCAGAAGATTTTCTCCATTTGAAATATACAGGTAAATGTTTATTAATTTTTGTCACCTGTGGGTAATGTGAAGAAAATATAACTATTCTTTGTTGTACATGTTAGCACCTAGTAGAATTCTTGGCATGTAATATGTTAATTGAGCTGTTTGATTGTTCTTCAAATTTATATGGGACTAACAACTTATCAGGTTTGGTTATTTGGAACTTCTCCATTTGACTTAGCTGGATTTCATATCACTTTCAAAGACTCTTTCACACAGAAAATTTTGTTTACTTTTCTAGTAAGCCACTCTGTATTTAGATATAGTGGTATAAACAGGTGTAAATAGATTTATAATGTTTAGTCCTTATTTTCTTTCCTAAAACTGAGTAACTATGAAATAGATTCCTTGGATTATCACATTCCTACAATGAGGTTCTGAATAATTTTACATTTCTCTTTGCCTCACAGACATATAAGAGTCTCTTTTCTTTTTTTTAAATTAAGACATAATTAACATACAATATTACATTAGTTTCAGGTGTATAACATAATGATTTGATATTTGTCTATATTGTGAAATGATCACAATAAGTCTAGTAAACATCCATCACCATACAGTTACAATTTTTTTCTTGTGATAAGAACTTTTAAGATCTACTCTCTTAGCACCTTCCAAATAGGCAATATAGTCTCCTTGCTATACATTACATCTCCATGACTTATTTATTTTATAACTGGAAGTTTGACCACTTTTGATCAACTTCATTCATTTCTTCTGCCCTCCCTTACTGCCTCTGGCAACCACCTAGAGTCTCTTTTCATGCAGTAACACCCACCAATGGATTTTAAGTTCTTTCCCACATTGATTGTAAAAATCAAGTTTGGGTTTTATAACAATAGGCATAAAAAGACTCTGTCAAGGTTTGTTGTTGTTTTTTAAATATTTTTCAGAGAGAGAGAGACAGATAGACAGACAGACAGAGACAGAGTGTAAGCAGGGGAGGAGCAGAGAGAGAGGGAGACACAGAATCCGAAGCAGGCTCCAGGCTCTGAGCTGTCAGCACAGAGCCCAATGCAGGGCTCGAATTCACAAACTGAGAGATCATGACCTGAGCTGAAGTCTGATGCTTAACCAACTGAGCCACCCAGGCTCCCCTCAGGTGATTTTTAATTTGTAAACCAAGCTTGTCATTTAAACAACATATTTCCCTTATCTTCTGTAATTTCCCTCATTTTTTGGGCTCTAGGAATTCAGGACTGTCAATGTAGGGCTAGGACAAGATACCAAAAAAAAAAAAAAAAAAAAAAAAAAAAGAGAGAGAGAGAGAGAGAAGACAGATGGCCCCTAAACTGAGTAAGAGTAATTAGTATATCTCAAGTAGCAAAATTCCAAGTTTAAATTAGGTTTACCAGAACACACTCACATTATACATAGATATACATTTGTATTTTCTTTATATCAACACTTTTAAAAAATAAGACTTAATGAGATACAAACATCTGTTTTTCTATAGCTAAGTATTTTTACAGGATGATGTCATGATACATTATCTCTAATTTAAACCTCTATTTGTTTTTGTTTTTTAATTTTTCAATCATGGTAAAATGGATACACATATTGTAAACAACACTGTAATAATGAACATCCTTCTGGATAATTTTTGCACAATTTGAAATTATTTCCTTAGGATAAGTTATCTTGTGCATTTTCACAATTTTTGGAATGCCATCCCTTCATTAACAAACCGCTCTACATCCTAACCTTCTTTTTTCTCTGCATATTCTCTATATCCCTATAAAACTGAAATATAATTCTTTCCTCAAGACACGTTATTTTTTACAACCATCTCAACTAAGGGTTTATTACTGAAGATTTAGTCTTGGTTCTCCTCACTCTTTACTGCCACCTCAGACCATAGTTCTCCACACCCTTGTAAACACCCTTGAAAACTGCTTTTTTCCTCTGAGGCTCACACAGTTTGCTCTCTGCCCTCTTTCTTTTCTCGTCATGGTCCTTATGGAACCACGAGTATGCCCCCTCTTTACTGAAGACTGGAACTTTCTTCCCTTTTTTTTTTTTTTTTTGTAAAGTGTATTTATTTTGAGAGAGAGAAAGAGACAGCACAAGCAGGGGAGGTGCAGAGAGAGGGGAGAGAGAATCCCAAGCAGGCTCTGTGCTGTCAGCATGGAGCCTGACGCTGGGCTTGAACCCACAAACCATGAGATTATGACCAGAGCTGAAATCAAGAGTCAGGCACTTAACTAACTGACTGAGCCACCCAGGCACCCCGGCACTTGCTTCCCCATCTCTTCCTCTACTTCACGCCCTACATTTACTCTAGGTAACATCACTACCTTTGTGCTTCATCTGCAACATCCTAGTCATTTATTTCCTCGATCTTCTCATCTCTAGAATATTGTCTTCAAATACTACTCTCATGTCCACACCCTAGACTTGGTCATGACTTGGAATTACCTTTCTGAATCATAACTTTGGACAACTATTTCTATTCTAACCTTCCTTCTTAAAGTCTTAGTTATTTCTAGTGCATAAGGGTTTTTTTTTATTCATTGGCTCTTCTAATCTGTGAATTCTTCATACCTATTAGTTGCCATCCCCAACACATACACGTGCGTGCGCACACACACACGTTTTTGTTTTGCTTGTGATCCTTATATTTATCATTTCAATAAATTTTTTAATGATGGCAAACTCCACTATATTCTATTGTCCTTTTTTTCTTTCATCATTCACACCTGGATAAATTCTAGAGAGAATATAATTGTCTGAACAGTGGCTCACCCTTGCCCAGACCAGAAAATTCACAAATGTACAAGAAGTGCCAATTCATCTAGGATTCAGCTCTCTCCAGCATTCCTACTACATTCCCTTAGTCTGTACTCCCATTTTCCACTGCTATTTCCAGCTCCTCCAGCCTCTCCAAATTTCCAATTCTCACCACCTGTCCTCTCATGTGTCTACTACTTCAAACAGAGAATGTGATTTATCAATTAGAAAAGAATTCCTTCAACTTCCTGACATTGAACCAACAAACCTACCTACATCCATTCATACTCTAACTGGATGCCTACAGTGTGTCCAAATTCTTCATTCTAGGTTAAGCCATATGAAAAGGTCAATAATACATGAACACTTTTGACCTCCACAAATAGCAATTTTATATGTAGGAAACTAAGAGTTTAGAATCCAGGATCCTTCAAATATCCACCCAACCTCAGGGTCTCTGCTGGCTTGTTAACACCATTGTAAGCATACTCAAAACTGTCCCATTCACAAGGGGAAAAAAATCCTCCATCAACCCATATGCCTTGATGACTTACTATCTTCCCATCCATAGTCAAATTCATGGGGGGAAAACGTTTACATCTGCCTTTCTGTCTCCTCACTCCCAATTTATCCTCAAATCCACTGACATTTTGTTTATAATGCCACTACTCTGTTCCTTTTCCTGTCATAGTCACCAGTGATTCACTACTGCTTAACCCAATGGGTTTCTACATTTTTATCATATTTGATTTCTCAACAGTGTATGCCACTGTGGATCAATCCTTCCTTGAATATCCTCTTTCATCATCATATCACACTTTACTTTCCTCTTTATTTTCCTCTGTGGTTTTCAGACTTCATTCTTTGCCCATATCTTAAATGTTAGTCAGTCTTCGTTAAGATTCCTCTCTGAGTCTTCCTTCCTATTATTTCAATTAAGAAAATTATTGACCACCTACCATATTCCATGTGCTAAAAGTACAATAATGAATTTGACACAGTACCTGGATTGTTCACTGCCATAATCTCAGTTACCAGAAGTACCTGGTATAAGTATAAACTTAATAATCATTTTTAAATGGTAAAGTAAAACTGCTAATGCATATTGAATGTTTTAAATCCATGTTTGTAAGCCAACCTACCTATTCCTTTTCATATTTGGAACATATAACTTAAAATTTGCCATTTGACTTTCCTTTTATTTATGAAAAATTGATAAATAGAAGATTTGATCTATTATTATTCACTTTCCTTTAAAAAAAAAGTAGTCAAATTACTTAGTGTTTCCTGTGATGATGTCTACATGCCATTTTTAGGAAGTGAATATCTCATGCAAAAATGCAAAAGCAAAACATGAAAATAAACTAAGATCATGTGATACTGATTTATCTAATCTGTTAGCTCCAAGAACTTTGCAAGCAAAGGTATCAACTTTTTATCAATGCTTGGTATCAAATAAAACAGTGAAAAAGACACAATTTATACAAACAAGGCAGTTTTTAAAAGAAGAGTTCTCCTTCTGGTGTGGCATTTAAGTAAAACACAAAGTGGGGTTTTTTTATTTTGGGGGGTTTTTATTTACTATTTTTTACAGTGTTGGCGTAGTACAATATTTTAAATGTCCCTATAGGAATAAGTAGTGTGCAATAATTATTTTATTTTATAGACTTATGGAAGGGAAGTTTGTAGTCTGAAAGTACTATTGCCCAGTCCATCTGCAATTAATCCTATTTCACAGATTCACGGCAAAGTTTTTCTGTTTCCCAGTTCATTAGCCATCTAAGAAAAAACTCCTTCCAAATTTCCTAGATATTGGCATATTACTGAGTTAAAATGCAAACTTAATCCTCAGTTTTGGTAAATAAACCACATAGAATTTCAGACTCATACACAGGGGTCATAGTAAGTGGATACTGAGAAATTTCTTATGCAAACAAAAGATCTAAGTAATAATAAGATGAGCTCAATGTTAGTTTATTTCAACAATAACAATGAATGTACTCAATTCCTACCAAGGACAAGACTTGTAACTGGGTACATGGTAGGGGAATAAAGGAAACCTGATTTCTGGTAAGGGGATGATTGAAAGAACAATAAGTAGTAATGAATATAATACAATTTAAAATTGAATAAATGTTAAGTACGAGTATAATCAATGCACTTCAGCAAAATTACCTGAAAGACCAGTACCCATACTGCTGGTGACAAATGAAATGACTTTAGGTAGGATTTATTTTAATGTATGATAGAGAAGATAAAGCTACTATATCAAACTCAGCATTTGATGGATATTATTGCTTAGGGATTGGCTATATTAAAAATGAGTTCATTTAAAAATGTAAGGAAATTACCTTGAGATATTAGTGCTTATGGCAAAAAAAAATTGTGATGATTGCAACTAAAATTTGAAAATCATTCAAAAAAAGAACAATGAATTTTAAGCAGGACAGAATATGAACACTTCAAACACAGCACTTGAGTGAGTTCTTGAAGATGAGTACATTTTATGTACATAGGGAAGTGGCAATTGTAACTGGGGTTGTTAGACTCACAATACAGAAAGCCTCCTTATTTAGTTAATGTAATAGGTGTTAAGTTTTAGCTTTGACCACATTGAAATCCTCAAGAAAATGCAAATTAGAAGCCCTACTTTTTAAAACACATGCTCATTATGGGTTTATTATAGAGGGTACTTATATACTTCAGCATACATAAAAATAAAATCATAAACACAGCAGGGGAAATTTTGATTTTTAAGTTTCATGGTTGATGCTTTTTTATAATTACTATGGCTAAATATTGCTTTGATTGTAACTACCTGAATTTTCCAGTCCTTTCAAGTTTATCAAATGGAATCTTCTATAATTTTTGCAATTCAAGCTCAAATACCAACTCTCTGGCAAAATATTCTTGTGCCCTCTAAATAATCTCTATTTTATGAAGAACTAATAAATTAAAATCCAGATTACTGAAATGTTCCCCTTACAAAATAAATAGCAGCTTAGAGCAAATAGCAGGGAAGAAACACTGGGTTTGGAGTCAGAACATCTAAATGAAAATTCCTCTAGTTAATAGCAATGTGTCCTTGGACCATACGCAAGACCTATTTTTATTGCTGTACCAATATTTCAGATAAACACCATGAAAACTACAAAAGATTACAAATGTGAAAGGTTATCATTGCTAATGGACCCCAGTGAAGGTGCCAATTAGAAGACAGTTTAGTGTGTTAGGATTTATTTGATCATGACCCTTATGCCAGACACACATGTGTAACAAATGACTAGGTGATTTTCTAGGGGGTTGTTATACTTCTTTGACTTAGATTCTTACTTAGGTTTCTGAGAATAGACTCCATAGAATGGCTTATAACTGTCCCACTTATAAGCGAATTAAGTCTCTTCCACAAAGGATTTTAGTTCCCTCCAACAGGAAAAATCATTTTCTGTCCTCTACTGCTTTTTTGGGTTCCCTGAAGGTCATAGCCCAGATAGTCGGTGACCTCACTGTCGTGAGACATGTGACTAAGGCATGCCTCTCCCACATGGTCTGCTGAACAGCTCCACTGTAAGGCTTTGGTTGCCCTGGTTACTCCGCAAAATACTAGAAGCTCTTAAGTGCTTCCATGTACTATTTTTCTGAGTCTTGGTGTTCTTCCAGATCCTTGGATTTGGGCTGAAAATGAAATTGCTTTTTTTTCATACAGTTCTGCTCAACAAAATTTCCCTTCCTTTTCCCAGATTTCTATTTTTCTCACATGCCCCACTGGTCGTTGCTGTCGTAATTTTGGATTAGAACCTGTGTTCCACAGAGAAAAATGTTCATAGGTAGAAGACGAGGAACTTAGGTGGGCTCCAATAGTTAGTACTTTTATGGTCTTGGGTAAATCTTTATAGCCTCAATTGAAAAATAGGCAAATCATACCATGTGAACTCTACAAAGTTATGGGATAGGGGTGCAGATCAAGTGTTACGGGGTATGATAAAGCTCTTTAAAAACTATAAAGTGCTATATAAATTAAAGCTATTATCATTATTATTATTGTTAGGGTGACCTGTGCTTCACCCTTCCACCCTCTACCTCACCCTCCGCTCTCCCAAACCTGTTTGAAATAAGGTGGGGCATCCTTGACTAAAGGACCACTCCCTATCTTCTCAGGGGCCCTAAGACTCTCTAGAACCACCCCCACGAGGCTCTGATTACACTGTGCAAATTTATCAAACACAGACAGAAAGAACTCCCAACAATTAAGATAGCTTATCATATATATACAAATGCCATTTATATTTAACTGAAGTAATACAGTCACCCTGTGGCAGGTATTTTGCCACTGAAATGTGAGGATGAGTCATAGGAAACTGGGGACAAGAGAACTGTCTGTACACTCAGTTATCACATAGACAGGAATCTCCCGAATGAGTGTGACTTCTATGCAGTGGCTGGACTGCCTTAGTCAGAACAGAGTGTTTATATTTTTCTCTTCTTTCATTCTTTCTTTTTTCTTTTCTTTTTTTTTTTTTTATACTTTTTAAGCCATCCCATTTTGTTCAGCAGGGTCAACCAGTCTTCCTCATCCAAGTCTGATAGCAAGAGCTAATATCAAGTGAGAATTTACTAGCTCTTCATTCTTATATCTCTGTAGGGGTCATCTGCATTTTCCAGATTAATAAACTCAGGCTGTAATAAATGAGGCAAGGTCATGTGACTAGTGAAAGCAAAGGCATTTTGTCTGAAAACGACCTGGGCTCTTTCCACCCCACACATGCAACCTCTCTTCAGAAAGCTGGTAAGGCTGCTGTGACCAAAGCAATCTCTTAAAAAAAAAAAAAAAAAAGTAATGTGAGAAATATTGCTTGTTTTCTGTTGAAGACTGTGCGATACATGCAGAATTATCTAGAAGAGATGGAATATCATGTAAAAATGTGTAAAATATTGTAACATGGTATTGTCTTCAAACATCTTATTAAAAGCCTGACCCATGATAGTGCACAATACATGCATTAAGATACAATCCAATAAATACGCTACTGTCAGCTTCTTTCTTCCTCATGAGGCCACAGCAACCCAGAGAACTTTCAAATATGTGACAGATCACATACAGACCAGATTATACAGCTGAGTGGGATATTGAGAAAACTCTCTGGGCAATTAGGAGAAATTATCTAGATAATTGTCTTAATTCTTGACTTCATCTTTTCAAAGTGATTCTCTCAGATTGTAGGGGGATAAGACTAGAACCCAATGTTTTCACTCCTTGTCCCATATGCCCTTCAGTTAAATTTCATTGTCTCTGCAGAAAACAGAACAATGTTTTGAACAGAACAGTTCAATGAATAAACCAAAATTTATTGCCCACTTTGGGCCAAACACTGTGTTAAACAGTATTGTTATAACAAGAAGAAAGGCAGAGAACACAGATGGGCACAGAAATAAGAGATAAAAAAGCACAATAGGGGTGGCAGATGTGTTGGTGGATGCTTTCTTCTGATTATTTCTATTTCCTCAGTGAAATTGTTTTAAGGCCACTAGCTGAGGGTGAGGATGAAGGAGGAGGTATTGAAGATTTGAAGAGACAAGGTATGAATAATTATCTATTTCTCACACTGGGAGAAAGAAAGAATAACTAAATGAGTATTATGGCAAGGAAGCACTGAGGCCAACTTGAGGTTAGTGCTCCTGCATTAAAATGAGACTCATCAGCAAAATTGGGTATTTTTTTCCCAGCCATATTTGTATAAACACAGAGTAGGTATAAAGTTGTATTTAACCAGGGTTGGAGTTTTGTTAGATGATTATGACAGAGAGAAGATTACAGGATGAAAGATGTATGCCAGGAATGAGTATAATTAGAGACCATGGGGTTTATGCCAAGTAAGAGAGCAATGTCACCATGAGGGTGATGGAAGACAGTGAAAAGATAGTAGGATCCATGTATTGTAAGTACCAGTGGGGGTGAAGTCAGGGTACTAAGGTAAAGAGCTGGAAAAAAAAGAGTGGTGGTAGTTGCAGAGCTGGTTGATTAAAATTTAGATTGTGGAGAAATTGAAGTTATTGGTAATAACAAGATATAGAACATATATCTTGCTGGACAGCTGAGGCAGGGTGAAGGACAAAGTGACACAAATAACCAGAACATGAAATAGAACACAACCAACCCAACAAAATAGCAACAACGCAGTAGAGGAAACTTCAAGGTGGCTGCTAACTGGAGTAGGATCGCAGTGAAAGGAACTGGCCCTTAGAGGAGGGAGAAGGCATTGGAGTAGCACATCGAAAGGTTTCCAGAAATGGAAATACCAGCAGCTGTGAAAAGAGGAGGTTACAAATACAGGGGAAGAGAGGATATTTTAGGCAGAGGAAGTATTGTGAGCAAAACAGGAATGGGTGAATGTAAGAAACAGAATAACACATGTGAAGAGAAGTACTATCCACTAAAAACCCAGAATTAAGCTAGACACACCAAATGAAAGACTCTTAAAAATCTAAATTATATCATGTTCTTCCTATATTTAAAGTTTCTATGACACTTTGAATTATCAGTGTTTTGGCATTGCCTTCAGGGGCCCCATGACTTGATACTTGTTTGTCCCTCTGGCTGAACCTCTTCTACTCTTTCTGGGACCGATCATGATCCAGCACCCTTGCCTGATTTCTTTCAAGAACTCAACAAGCTCACACTCTTTTTCTAGCTTTAGGAACTTGCTGCCACCTAGTTGTTCTTTACTCAGAAGTAAAGTTTCTAGAAGCTGTTTCTTCACAATTCACCTCTCAGCTGAAATGACATCTCTGCAGGGACAACTCCTTACTACTCAGTTAGGCATCCACTCTCTATTCATTAATATGCTTTGTTTTCATGAGATGAAACTTATTCTTTGGCTTATTTTCAGCCTCTTTCCACTAGCCTGTGAGCTCCATAAAAGGAGATAACTTATCGGTCTTTGCCACAGTTTTTCCAGCAGCAGAATCAGTTTTAGCACATAGTGGGATCTCTATAAATATATCCTCAATGAATGATTGAACGAATGAATGAATACTAACCCAAAGAGCTTATAGCACACACAATGAGAAATATTCAAGGGTTTTTGAATGACAGAATCACATTATTAGAAGTGTATAATTGGAAGATAATTCTGGCAGCAACACTGTAGAATGTATTTGAGGGGAAATTATCTGGGCATGAAGAGATCTGTTAATAGCTACTGTGTTTGTCCAGGTGAGACACATTGAATGCCTGAAGTATGATGATGTTAAGGACATGCAAAGAAGGGGACAAATGGGAAGGAAAATTCAGAGATAGACTGACTATGTGAAGCAGTTGTGCAGAGGGAGATG
This sequence comes from Panthera onca, assembly GCF_046562875.1. Classification (NCBI taxonomy): domain Eukaryota; kingdom Metazoa; phylum Chordata; class Mammalia; order Carnivora; family Felidae; genus Panthera; species Panthera onca. The sequence goes on along the minus strand of NC_138342.1, from coordinate 55,481,454 downwards.
TCCTATGATTTCAAGGTTCAGAGAGTGGGTAATCTAGAAAACTGTGAATAATCTTATTAACACATATATTTGTCTTTTAAAAATGTTATTTAAAAAAGGAAAGGGAAGTAAAGGAAGAGTGTAATAAGAAATGTACAGACTTAGCTAAAAAGAGGGTGGTGATACAATAAGAACAAAGCAAAAGAAATGAGTAGAAGGAAGAAAACGGAAAGAAAAACCACTATGGAGAAGCAAAGAGAAAAAAGAAAAGATTAGTGAAGGTGTGAAGAAATTATAACATTTTTACACTCTTGATAGGAATGTAAAATGGTGTGGGCACTTTGGGGAAGTTTAGCAGTTCCTCTAAACGTTAAGCATAGAGTTATCATAAGACCGAGAAATTCCACTCTTAGCTATGCATGCAAAAGAGATGAAAACACATTTCCAGACAAAAATGTGAACATGAATGCTCAGAGAAGCATGATTCATAATAGCCAAAAAGTAGGGACAATCCAAATGTCCATCACCTGATGAATATACAAATAAAATATAGCATACCCATAAAATAGAATATTATTTGGCAAAAGAAAACAAATGAAGTCTTACCCCCCACTATGGAAAACAGTATGAAATGATACATACCATCATATTTATAGCTTTTGAAAATATTATGCTAAGCAAAAGAAGACAAATACAAAAGACATTTGTTATATGATTGATTCTGTTTATATGAAATGTCCAGGATAAACAAAACAATAGAGACAGAAAGTAGATTAGTCATTGCCTAAAGTCAGGGAGTTAGGAAAAAATAGAGAGGGACTGCTAATGGGTACAGAGTCTCTGGGGTAATACAAGGTTTAAAAATTGATTGTGGTGATAGTTAATTTTGTGAATATAATGAAAACCATTGAATTCTACACTTTACATGAGTAAACTGTATGGTATGTGAATTATATCTCAATAAAGTTGCTAAAGAAAGGAAGGAAGGAAGACATCAAAAGGCTCTGGCAGCTCAAAATGTGTTTTGATTAAATGTAAAAACTCCTGACAGTTATTCACTAAAGCTGTCAAAGTTACCTAACTATCATTACTCTCCCCTTTTGGCACTCATGTGACTTCTCTAGCAGTAACAAACCTTTCTTTCAATAGTTCTTTCTGACTCAAGAAAGGCTTTACCTCATTTTCTTTTCACATTTCAAATTTAATTTTTAGAAATAAATATTTCCCTGTGGTTAGATACAGTGACAGTAGAACTTGTTCATTAGAAAATATTTGTAGCTAATACATCTGTGCATGCTTCAATGTTCAAAACAACCCCTGCCTTCTTGTGGAGGTCAAAATTTGTCATTAAACAGCAGTAGGAAGAGAGATGATTAAGGATAAATGATGCTTACTTGAAAATATTAATAAGAGCAAGAAAATGTACCAACAAAACTGAACCAGTGTTGGCCAAAGTAGTATGGTACTTCTCTGGCCAGTCACCTTCTCTTCAATAACCCAATAAGCCAATGGCCTATGCAACTTTTTGGTCCTCATCAGGTTTTAATTGCCTCAATACTCTAAATTTTCTTTCAAGGGGGACACCTGGGTGTCTCAGCCTGATAAGCATCTTACTCTTGATTTCAGCTCAGGTCATGGTCTCATGGTTTGTGAGTTTGACTTCCACGTTGGGCTCTGCACTCTGTCAGTGTGGAGCCTGCTTGGAAGTGTCTCTCCCTGCCTCTCTGCCCCTACCCGACTCGCGCGTGTACACACACATGTACACACACACACTCACTTTTACACACACACTCCCTCAATTCAAATAAACTTAAAAAAAATTAAAATTTCCTTCAAGAAACAGCTTCTTATAGAACTTCATGCAAATTTGCATTCATGAACAGAACTCAATTATCCTCTTCTGAACTCTTATCAGCTAAAATACCAGTTAATTATGACATTAGTCAACTTTTCACTTATGAGACATTATGTCTACCTTATTTGCATAATGTGGAGTTATAGAAACAAGACACAGAGCTTGTCAGAACACGAAAGATAAAAGAAAGCTCATATCTTTTCATTTAATCTTTTTCACAACTTGTAGTATTTCTACTCACATCACAGATTTTATGCAAGTCTCATCATATCTGGTGGTACAATTAAAATCATCATCATCACTGCTAAGCCACTGTTACTATGATAATAACACCATCACCTCCTGATACTTACACAACAACAACTTTCTTCCAGAACTGTTCTGTCTTCCCTAGGCAATGGGTTAAAACCCCAGCCAGATGATTCAATTATCTTGTCTGAAATTTTCTCATATCCATTATTGTAATTCTTCCCCTTATGGATTCTCCAAAATGTGTTCATCTGATAATGCCCACTTCTGAAACTAGGGATTACTCTTGAAGGCTCTGGTAGCCCCCCTTATCTCAAGCTTAGACTCTTATCTGCTGGAACTCTCCCTGGAGATCATCAGGGCTTTTCTAGGCTCCTAAGGGGCTTCCCAGTCTCTGCATAGTTTCTGGCCAGTGTTGTCACTCAGATTCCAAGGTCCTGGGCACCAATTCTCACCTCTTTCCTTCATGAGGGGCACATCTACCATCCAGCACATATTTTCTACCAGTTCATTCCATCTCATCTATGTACAAGGATATCTGCTTGATATCCTTTGTCTGCTGCTTTTGATAATAAAAATAATAAAATAATCAAAACTCCTAAGTCTTCACTAGGTTTTAGTTACTATCCTAAATGCTTTAGGTATATTAACTCACTTAATCCTTGCAATAATCTCACAAGATAGGTATCATTACCCACATTTGGTAAAGGGAACCTGAGGCACAAAGAAGTTGAAGGACTGCCCAAGGTCCCACAGAGGAGCCAGGATAAGAAATCAGGTAGGCCGGCTGCAGAGCCCACATCCTTAACTACAATGAATAACCTCTTTCAGAGACCATGAACCCTTCAAGTCATGTGGCCATGGCTGTGGCAGAAAGAAAACCCTTTATCTCTCATCTTTGAATCACTGAGGGACAATATTATGGTTATATAAAATGTTTAAAAGCTCCAGGAAAACAGTAGATGGTAGGAGAGCTATCTAATGGGAAGGACCTGAATATGTACCTTGGTAAAAAATTGTTACATTGAAAGAAAATGGCTGACACTGATAAGAGCAAGGAGAGTTCATTCCCTTCTGCTGAGCTTTGTTAAGAAATACCTCCCCATGAGACAGTCTGGATAATGAGCCACTCAGAATGTAACCAAAGGGAGGGGGGAGGGATCAAAAATGCTTTGACTTTTTGTGATTGACCTGTTGAATGAGTAACTTTTGTCACTGCTCATCTTTGCTTTGGCATAAACACTTCAAAGGTGAGGTCACTTTAAGTGTTTTTGTTTGTTTGAATGTCAAAGGTTTCTCTAAGGCTGGATTTTCCTATACTACACTGAATCTGTTTAGTCATCTGGCTGGGATAGTCTGACCAAAATTCAATTCTTTGAATTGGAAGGATTGGGGGAAGGAGAAGCCAGGAAAGCAAGAGAAGGAAAGAATTGTCCTTTAGAGATTTTTAAGTGCAAAATTTATAATTGTATCTCTATCCCACATAAATGCTTAAGATCATTTCTCCTCCTACCATATTTGAAGAAATTAATCTCTTGCAAGACTCTGCTGAAAAGCGTTTTCTTGTTTTTTGGGTTTTTTTTTTTTTTTTGTCACAAATAGTTTAGGGCTGCCTGCTTTTTTATGACACATAATTTTGTTTAGTAGACAAATATTTGCCAAGTACCTATGAGGTACAAACTCCACCAATCTAGAACAGCCAGTGATATTTCATCAATTTTTAAGTTAAAATTAGATTAGTACTGAAAAAAATCAGGAAGAAAAATTATTTTATTTTTTAAAAAAACATTTAAGAATACATTTTAGGGCATGTCTACATAATTAACAAAATGTACTCAGAGTGCCTGAGTGGCTCAGTCAGTTAAGCATCTGACTTCCACTCAGATCATGATCTCACAGTTTGTGGGTTTGAGCCCTGTGTCGGGCTCTGTGCTGACAGCTTGGAGCCTGCTTTGGATTCTGTGTCTCCTTCTCTCTGCACCCCCCCCCCCCGCCACTCCACTCATGCTCTGTCTCTGTCTCTCAAAAATGAATGTTAAAAAAAAATTCTAAATAAAAAAACAAAGAAAATGTACTCACACAATTTTTCAATATGACCCGTATGTAAGACTATAATTCATTCTTAGTGATGTTTCTGGTGTTAGAAGTAAAACAGTTCAAGGAGAATTTTTTTTTGAAACTAAATTGCCTCCTTATGAATGGTTTTCCATATCTGACTCAGAGGAGAGGAAAGATGGGTCCAGCATTTTCAAGCTTTAAAAAATTATCATGGTTAAAATAAATAAATAAAAATTATTATTTTTCAACCACTGTTTCCTCCAAAGAGAAATCATTAGTCCTTCTCTGAAATTGTCTTAGAAATACTCTACAGCTCTAGGAGCAATTTGGTACAATGCCATCCTTCTCTATAAGACTATAAGTTCCTTGAGAGGAAGATCTATTGAATATTCTTCATTATATTCCCCTGTTTTGTACATAGCAATGTTCAATAAATATTCACTGAGTTAACTAATGAATATATGCATTAATACATGCATTAATTAGGTATATCTATATTCTCATTCATAAATTCTACTTTCTCATGTATATCCTTGAGAAATCCTTGTCTTTGTTTATGTTGTTCCCTCTGCCTGTGGTAGACATCATTCTCACCAGTTCCTCCTCCTCAGCCTCCAAGACCCTGTTCAAAGGATAAGTTCTCTAAGGCAAAACCATTTGTATACACTCATCTCTCATTGCTTATTGGACATAATTCCATTATGGTATTTATCTCTTGTATTTTAGTAGTTACTTAATGTGTTGCTAGGTTACACATTCTTGAAGATGAGACTATGTCTTATTCACTTTTGAATCCCAAGCAGAAAGTGGCACACGAAGAAACTTGGTAAATGTTAACTGAATGAGTTCATGATTGCCCATGGTCTTCTATTAATAAAGGCAGTGAATATTTTCATCAGCTCTTTCCTTGCCCAGCTCTTCTAAAGATACCTCAGATGTTTGTAGATTTTAATACTCTTGTCTTGCTACCAACCAAAGAAAGAGTGGCAAGCCAGAGTAACTTTAGCTCCTTCCAGAAACACAACAAAACTCAGAACCAGTGCTACCTGAGATATTTATTAGAGCTCAAGTTGATGGTTCTTGGGTGAGGAAACTGCCTCTAACTTCTTTGTGAAGATACAAGGATACAGAAATATCCCCACTTTTTCCAGATTGTTGATGCCAAAAGGTACCCCAAGGTGATATCTTCAATTATTTAGTGCTGATCTACTTTCCACTTTACCACAACCATCCACCGATCCAGGGAAGGTAATTCTTTCTTCTGCTTTTACATGTGTAATTTTAACAGAACAAGAACCGGTACCTTTAACTTTCAGAGACATATTCCTGCCTAGTTCTCCCATGAATGAGATGTTCCTGGACAAGCCATGCCAGTTTTATTCTAGACTGTCTCAATTCTGTAATTATCCAGATTTAGCCTTTAGATTTTGGGCCCTGACTCTGGGATAGGGACAGAACTTTGTCACATCCCCCTGCCTCCACACTGTTTTTCCGAAATATCAGTCATTTGCATACCACTTTCATACTTTTTGCCATATTTGCATACTACTGGTACTATTATTGTCTTAATATTTTTGTTTAAATTTATTATTTACTCAAGTAAATATGGCCTGTTTTATCCAATATCATCTATTAAAAATCACAGGTCTGAAATCGTATAGCCCTATGAAATAGATATTCATCAAACCAGTGGTTCTCATACCACGAAGTTCCCGGGTCCAAAGTCCTGAGCTATAATTATTTATTTGTTCATTATATTGATGATCTCTTTTTTATCTACCGATTATTTCTTCCTTATAGCTCTATTGTTTTTCTTCAACCTGTCCTATTCTAGATATTCTTCATATGCATTACAGGTTACTTGTCATATAAATCAGGATTATGGGATTAAGTACAGAGGTCTGAAAAAAGCCCCAAAAGCCAAAGTCCTAATTCCAGTTCCCCCAACACCCAACTTTAAGGTTTTATTATTATTATTATTATTATTATTATTATTATTTATTTGAGTATTATTGACACACAGTGCTATATTAGTTTCAGGTATATGACTTAGTAATTTGACAAGTTTATGCATTTTGCTATGTTCACCACAAGTATGGCTACCATCTGTCCCATTACATTGCTATTACCATATCATTGATTGTATCCAACTTTGAGCCTTTAGTAATCACTTTGAGCCTCTGTTGGGTTTATGCTAGAATGAGAAGAGTGACCCAGATGCTCTCATTATTTGAGGCTTTTTGGATGTGAACCACATGAGTGAAATATGTTTTTAGTTCATTTAACAAAGAAAAACATATTTCAGAAAATCTAGCATGATGGACCAGGAAGTATATGAAACAGTAGTCAATTGCAGTAAAATTCTGACTTTCTAAAATCAAAATATAAAGTCAAATGTCAATCAGTTATATTTTTCATTAACAGTATTTTGGTATTTTTTCTATTTTTTATAGAACAATATATTTAATGTACTAAATGTAATATGAGCTAACCATGAATTCTAGAGAAAAAAAATTCTATATCAAAACTATGAAAAACTAAGATTTTAGTACTTAAGTTCTATTTGACTTTAATATACAACTCTCTCTCAAAAGGCCAGCAACACTGGGTAGAAGGACAAGTTCACTGAAACCATGGATGACTGCCCTTATTGTCACAGCTGTTGTGTTGGTTCTATCAATAATCATCGGTCTCCTTGTGTATTTTTTGGCATTTGGTAAGAATATACCTCATTGTATTATTTTGAAAATTTCAAGAGCCACTCAATTTATTTCAAAGCCTAATATTTTCTAATATTATAGAGTGCAATTTTAATTGCAACAATAATTTTCATAAATCTATGCATACTTCGTATGAAGCAGTATTAATTTGCATAAACTTATCTACATTTGGGAAATGATTATCCTTTATGTATAAAAATTATTTCTAGCATTTAAAATTTGAACTGGTTCATATAATATTATCTCTTGAACAATGCAATACATATTATTATATGGCTTAATAATATTTAATGTACTGAGGGTAAAATTTATTTTAGTAGCAATTCTGACTTCAAGGTTAACTTATGAGGATATATTATATTCTGTCATTATCTAATTAACAGCTTAAATGTATGAATTATTACTAACAGGTAATAATTTTATTATGAAACAATTGACAACCACATAACTCTGAGAATGTGTGATCTTAAAAATAGGTTAGAAATACTTGCAACTCATATGTACAATAAGGGGTAATATCCAAAATATATAAAGAACTCAAATAACTCGAAAACAGAAAGCCAAACAATGCAATTTAAGAATGGGCAGAAGACCTGAATAGACATTTTTCCAAAGAAGACATACACATAGCTAACAGGCACATGAAAAGGTACTCAACATCACTAATCATCAGGGAAATGCAATCAAAACCATGATATCACCTCACACCTATAGCATGACTATTATAAAAATGACAAAAAATAGAGGTAACCAGGGGGCTCAGTCAGTTAAGCATCTGACTCTTGATTCTGGCTCAGGTCATGATCTCACGGTCGTGAGATGAGCCCTGCGTCCGGCTCCGTGCTGGGCATTGAACCTGCTTAAGATTCTCTCTCCCTCTCCTTCTGCCCCTCCCTGTTTGCACCCTCTCTCAAAAATTAATAAAATAAATTAAAAAAATAAAAAGACATAAAATAACAAGTATTGGCAAAGATGTGGACAAAGGGAAACCACATACACTGATAGAGTGTAAATCGGTATAGCCACTATGGAAGACAGTATGAAAGTTCCTCAAAAAATTAAGAATAGATTTACCATATGAATCAGCTAATTTGCTTCTGGGAATTTATCTGAAGAAAACAAAAACATTAATTCAAAAAGATATATGCACCCCCAAGTTCACTGCTGAATTATTTACAGTAGCCAAAATCCACAAAAAACTTTAGTGTCTATTTATGGATGAATAAAGAAGATGTGATTATATAGATACAGATACACACACACACACACACACACACACACACACACACACACACACACACACACTATGGATTACTACTCAGCCATAAAAAGGAAGGAATTCTTGCTATTTGAGACAATATGGATGGACCTTGAGGGCATTATACTAAGTGAAATAAGTCAAACAAAGAAAGATAAATACTATATGATTTCACTTTTATGGGCAGTCTATAAAAGCAAGCCAAATACACAAAACAAAACTCATAAATACATAATACAGATTAGTGGTTACTCGAGAGGAAGAAGTTATCAGAGGGGAAGTTGGGGATGGGCCAAAAGGGTGAAGGGGGTCAATTTTATGGTGACAGACGATAACAAGACATTGTGGTGATCACTTTGGAGTTTATACAAATATCAAATTATCATCTTGTACACCTGAAACTAATATAATATTATATGCCAATTTTACTTCAAAAAAAAAAAAAAAGAGAAAGAAAAGAAAAGGTTAGAGAGAGGTTTTGGCCATAGCTATTGAATGTTTAATTCCCAATAGTTCATCAATTATAGGATTTTTTTCTATGTTATCCCCTCTACTTCTGATATTTATACAACTCAAATGAACTAAAGCAAAAACGTCCATTTTTGTTCTCCCTTCCAGATCAGAAATATTACTATTACCAAACCTCCTTCCAGATCCCCAGTATTCAATATAATCCTGAATTTTCAGTTGAACACTCAAAAATTAGAACAGACCTGAAACAAAAAGTCAATAATGAGGTAAGTCTGGCATCATTTCTACCAATAATACTATTGTGAAGAAGGTTAAAATAAAGTAAGATGATTGAACCTATACTGGGATTGCCAGATAAAATACAGAATGCTCAGTTAAATTTTAATTTCATATCCTCCTGAAAATATATTTCATTCAATATTTTAAACATGCCTATACCTTAAATTGAAATGTAACCACATTTTTGTTTGCTAACTCTAGCAACTCTAACAGATATTTTCACAGGAAAATTGGAAAAATACCCTGGACAAAGAATAATTGCATCAAAGACTAAATAATAGAAGCCCAACAGAAAAATTAAATAGCTCAAACATAAAAAATGAAATTATTAGAGTTATCTGGAAACATAACTCAATCATTCAGACACAAACATTACCATGTATCAATTTTTAACCACCTAATATATTTATGACCCTCATACATTTCCCACCAGGCAAGTTATACTAAACATTTATTCCTGAAAATACACCACAGAAACATACAGACCATTTCTTCCACTGAAGACTTCAGTTGTGTACACAGCTCCTATTGTGCCTAGCATTGACCAAAGATGATAGATCATTTTGCCAGCTTTAGACATATTTCTTTCTTCATTTCCTCAACCAAAAGTAAAAACTGATGAAATGAGTTGAAGGTTACAACTGAGTGGGATTGACATGTCTTTCCAAAAACACATCATAAGGAAATTTTGATTAAGAAAAAATAATCAGGGCAGGGTATATTTTGTTATAGGAAGCAAAATATTAAATTACAGTCTAAGCATTGAAGTCAGGACATCCATATTCATATCCAAAGTTTAATTTTTGACAGACTATCAGCTTTGATAAAGCTCCTTGACCCCTCAAAGTTTTAACTACAAAACAGGTATAATTTCACCTACCTCCCTCAGTTATTCTGAAGACTGGTTTATGTTGTGAATAAAAAGTATGAAAAGTTATGTCCAAATAAATGTTAGCATCTGTTTCCTGTGCTCTCACAGAACTTTTTATACACCTCTGCTAAAGCACTTACCACCTTGTTACAACATTATTATTTTGTATGGCTTTGTCCTTCTGAATTTGTGAGGGGCTAAGTCTACTAATTCTTATATTTCTGGTGCCTATAACAGTGCCTGTCATGTGGTAGGACTATAAAAATACACTTCAAGGAGATGACTAGTAAATAACGCACTAGAATTGGCCCTCTCCTCTAGAGTATGAATGGAGACAACATAATTAAGGGAAGTACAGTAATTTAAACCAGAAGTTGGCAATTTTTTTCTGTAAGTTACCAGATAGTAAATATTTCCAGTTTTGCAGGTTATGTGGTCTCTTGGCAACTATTCAAATCGGTCACTGGAGTGCAAAAGCAGCCATAAGATAATACAACAAATAAGTATGGCTATGGTCCAGTAATACTTCTTTATGGACACTTAAAGTGGAATTTTGTTAAATTGTTAGTTGTCACAAAATATTCTTCTTCTGATTTTTTTCAACTATTCAAAAAATGGGAAGACCATTCTTAGATGGTTGTCTAGATTTTTCCTACAGGCTGTAATTTGCTGACCCCTGATTTAGACTATGAGTTATAGTTCTAGGAAATAATTTCCTAAAAGAAATTATTAAAACCAGTAACTAAAATGAATTTTAGAAACTTTTTGTGGAGTTCAATAATCTAAATTGTTTATATTCTCAATTACCATGGGTAATACATGGTTCACAAAGCAGTGATTTCAAAAGAAACAAGAAAAAATAATGAAATTGGAAAGAGAATGGAAAGAGGCAAGCAGAAAATTTATGATTATATATAAGATATGTAAGTATCATATATAAAGACATATTAATGTATGTAGAAAATCTGGAAGTACATAACCAAAAATACAAATAGCAGGTTCTCTATATGGTGACTTAGAAATTATTTTAATGCTTTTTGCTGTATTGCTTGCTTTTTATAACTTTTTACAATGAATATGTATTTGTTTTCTCAAATAATGTATGTATGCTATAAAAATATTTCCTTAAAAACCAAATGTATGTATGCTATAAATGTATGTATGCTATAAAAATATTTCCTTAAAAACCAATTTTCCCTTTATAATCAGTTAGTAGGAAGACACATGGCCATTCATTTTTTTTGCTATTGATTTCTCAATAAACATGCTCACTAATCCATCCAATATGATATGGCATGGTACTTCGCCAGAAAAGAACTGATAAATCAAATTAACTGCATGAAAAGCATTTGTTCAACACAGACCCAGTTTCAATATTTGCAGCTCTTCAACTTTGATTTGGGAAACTGATTATTGAGACTCAAGTTCACTTAAGGTTTGGCAAATGGTCAGTCTTTTTTTCAAGAAGCCAAATTGACAAGTTAATGATAATAAACAGATTTGTAAAAGCATAGATTCTTTAATAAGCTGTGGTTTTAGTAAGAAATAATTTATTCTAGGAATTTATAGTACAGAGAAATTATCCCACAGAGAAAAGTCTAAAATGACATACAAATGGCATATGTAGTCTTGTCTTTTCTAAGTAATTATTTCATGCATTTTTTCTTGATGAATATGTTTTTTTAGGAAGTACCTGATAAATACACATTCTGCACCTCTCCTCCATTTGCCACAGGATCAAAACATGGCCTAAAAATTTCACTAAAGCCTACAAAACTGATTCTTCAATCAATGATGATAGCTGAGCTTTAATGATAATGACTATACACATCAAATTTTCAGAGAAATTCAGTCTCAGCACCTCCATCCCTATGTATATTTTATATTGGCTACTGAAATATCTAGCTTAATTCAACTCTTTATATCAGCCATCCTTGATCATGTGACAAATTGTTCAAAAATCAGCATCCACTTATAAGGATGACCTTTATGACACCAGGACTGTGCCCAAATGAGCTTTCTGAGATTAGTTGCAAACTTAGAAGTAAATGCTATAACTGCAGATTTTACACAGGCATTTTTGTGATATATTGAAATGTGTGAATTCATATTTTAAAAGTTCTTTACTGTTGTTTTTTTTTCTTTTTTCAGATAGATCAGATATTTCGAAGATCCAGTTTAAATCATTATTACATCAAGTCTCATGTTGTCACTCTCAGGTAATCACAACTAATTAATTTTTATAATGAAAAGACAATTTGTATTATTTAGTTATTTTTCAATTGTTCCATTTGTGGACAGGATCTAAAAATCTCAGATTTAACAAGAGCACAATTTTTTTAATATTATTACATTTAATTGTTATTCTTTGTATAGAGTACCTATAGGGAGAGAATTTCTTAGTTTGGGTATTGATACAATATATTCTACTGGTTGTCCTCTTAAAGACTTACATTTTAGTTAAAGATTCTTACAATCCTTAAATACTCTTCTCAGTTTTGCTTGCTTTATTTTTTAACAATAAATAGATATTGTGAATTTTTAAAAATCAAGAAAACATACACAAAGTTGATGGATTTAACAAGTGTTTTTTGATGTATTTTTCCAGAAAAAAAAATGTAGAACTCTCAGATACTCAGCTTTCTCTGAATATGATCAAGTTACACAAGGAGGGAATAATTCAGGTATTAACACCTATATGACACAGGAAGGAGGAAAAATCCATGACAATAAAATACATAAAATATTTATGTTGATTTTCTTGAAGATGTAACTAATATTTAAATACTAAGGTATAAAATAATCACAACTATAGCTATGACTTCACTCATTGTGGTGTTTTTCTTTTTCAGGTCAAGTAATGATGGTTTGAAAACAGATGTATTGCTTAAATTTCAGTTTGTTTCTAACAATGCAGACACAATAAAAAGGCAAGCTGACAACATTTTGCATCAGAAGCTGATATTAAATGACAGCTTCTTGAAGACAGATACTTCATTACCTCATCTTAGAGGCAAGAAATATCATTTTCCTTCCCTTGTTAGAGTTTATCATTTTAGCAATATTCTCAACTACAGAGAAAAGTTTATTTCACCATAAAATGAAACCACTTTTCATTTTTAAATCTCTCCTTTACTTAATAATAAACAAATCCCCACGCAATCGACACCAAATATTATCTTCCTTTGGTTAGTATAGAAATAATTATGAAACATAAATTATACTATAACCCAAATATAATTTTTTTAAAGTTCTTGGTGGAATTGTTTGAATTAATTAAGCATATATGAGATAAAAACCTACATTCTGCTACTGATACAGTAATCTATAGTGCCTGGCTCTTTCTGCTGCAATATTTTCTTCAATCTGAATCCAGAATGTAAGAGTGGTATGAACACAGAAATCATGATATGTGGAACACAAACATAATTTGGGCTCCTGTGAAAGGAGACCTGGCTCTTTTTCTGCCACTACAATAAGCCTTCCTACAGCATGCAGGATAGGACTGGCCTAGGGCCATAGAGGAAACAGAATAAGAAAAATGTCAGACCCTGATGATACCTATCTCTGGCATAAAGGCACCGTATCATTTGCAACACAGGCATAATAAGGAACTAGGTGATAAATGTTTGGGGTATGAGACTAAACAAAGCTCATTATAATTCCAAGGTTATTGTTAGCCTCATATATATTAACTTTGAAGTTGTCATATTTACAAGAACTTATGTAAGCTATGATACGAGACTCTAAGGCTGACAGATAATTAAGTTACTAATAACTATTCCCTTGGTATCCCTCCCCCCACCCCAAACTGTTCCAGAGCACTAGAGCAGATACATTATAATAAACTAACAGAAGAGAAACTTGTATTTGGTTTGGCAAAAGTCAGAAAGAAAAAAAATAGCTTGAAGAACTTTGAGTCTCTGTGAGTAATGGCCAACATTCAGTTCTGTTTATCATGCACATAGAACAGAGTAGACTGAATCCAATGTGCTGGGCTTTTAGATAGCAGAGACAAGACTTCCTGCAGAAAACATTTTGTTAAGGATATAGGTACATGTGAAATTTTGACTTTTTAAAAAATGTGACTTAATCTTGAGCTCCCATGAAGCCAAATGTTAGAAATTTAAATTCCATCATTTCTGGATCTATCTGCCCACCCCGACCCCCACTTTGTGGGGTTAGGGCACTTAGGTCCTTCACAGTGTTGCTGGATCAGGATGGGGATTGATCTATTCAGGGATCTCCTGGTGAACCATCCATCACCAGATCTTCAGTTGCCTATCAAAGCAGGATCAGGATGGGGATTGGTCTATTCAGGGATCTCCTGGTGAACCATCCATCACCAGATCTTCAGTTGCCTATCAAAGCAAGTTACTTTTAAGACAATCCTCATTCCCATGCAAAACTCTTCTCAGATTCATCATTCATCCTGAGACTTCGGTGTTTACCGAGGGTGCTTAGAAATTAATTTGTACATATTTTATTTCATCTATCTTTGCAAAAGACTGCCATTCTTGAATATTAGAAATGTGTCTTCTGTAGTTACAACCACATACCCAAGATTAGCACAAAACTCAGCATAGGGCAGGACGTTGGTATTTGTAAAATGTTCTATCTTTAACTGTGTAAACTAACTCAATCTCCTGAAAGTGGGCATGAAACATAAGCAGTCTTAAAATCAATAATCACCACAGAACACTGAGGAAACTGGAATCATTCCTTTTTCCATATAGACTTTTAGAACTGCATGAAAATACAGAAAAATTTTAAAAACAAAAGCTGAGTTTCATAGAGTAAGAGAAATCATTTCAGTATATATGGTAAAAAGAAAAATGCATGGAATGTATTCTAGGAGACACTGCAGGTGGTAGTGGGAAGAACCTTAGACTAGAAGTCAGGAGACCTGTGTCCCAGAGATAACCATGGTAGTGCAGACTTGGGTCAGTTGCTAAAATGGTCTCAGTTCCTATTTTGCAAAATGAAAATAGTAGCAACTGTGAAATTTATCCTTTGGAAAAACTTTAAAATGCTTTGAAAAGTATAAACATATTAATGTAATGTATTATTTTATGGACTTTCTCAGGTATCTTTAGCAACACTGATCCTAGGAAGTTGGGGAATTGATTAACTTATCTCTTGAAAAGGGTATCTGGAAAGCTAAAACACACACATAGCCCCCAAACACAAATATTAGAAGAGTTAGTTGGCTAATATCTTGAGTCCAACAAAGAAAAAACAATGCAGAAATATATTAGGTTTAATTTTACAAAAGTAATTTATACAGGATCACAATAAAGCTCAAGGGGAAGCTTTGAGTGTAGCTTTCAGAGTTAATAAAGTACAAGTTTGATAAATAGTTATCTATGTATATCTCATTTTTAAAAATTGCAGAATTTAAAGTGCTCATGCATAATTTGGTGAATTTTTTTCTAAAATTTATACCCTTATGAAATTTCTTCTCATTTTATACAAGTCAGAATACTCTCCAGTGATTCTAGTGACTAGATTTTGGGGGAAAAAGGAAAGAAGAAAGAAAAGGAAAGGAAAGAAATGGAATGGAAAGGAAAGGAAAGGAAAGGAAAGGAAGGGAAGGGAAAGGAAAGGAAGAAAGGAAGGAAGGAAGGAAGGAATGAAGGGAGGGAGGGAGGAAGGGAGGGAGGGAGAAAGGAGGGAGGGAGGGAAAAACAATTAGTTGGAAGAGAGAATTAGCTAATATTGCCAGTGTCTCAAGAAAGTGTACTTTTAGTCACTGATTTTACTCTAAACCTTTCATGAAATTATTAATTCTTTTATGATCCCTAATTATGCCTCTATTTCTGTTTCTTTTCATCATATAAATATATACAATATAAAGAAAAATTCATGGAATTTACTTGTAGGGAGGAAAAATAATTTTCCCTTCATACTTCTGAGTTCTTGATTATAATAAAAGACTACTGTAATAAAAGATGATTAACAAGAAAAAAGAAACAAAAGTTTATTAACATGATGTATACATGGAAGTAAAGTAGGGGAAAATGAGTAACTCAAAGAGGTGGCTTTGAATTTGGCTTTTATAGCATCTTCATCAAGGAACAAATTTGTGAAGAAATGAGAGAACAAAGGAGAGCAGTTTTAGGCTTTCAAGGACAGAGACAAGGGCTAGTTAGTAAAAGTGTTATAAAGATTCTTCTGGTGCCTTCTCCAGGCTGATAGGGTCTAAAATTATCTCTAGGAATTAACCTTTCTCCTTCCTGGTAGAGAGAAGAAGAGGGACACCTTTGTAAACTTACGTCCTGCCTTCAGGCAAATAGAGGAAGGGCAAGAGGAATTTCTTGTATCTGCTTTTTCTCACTTACCTTTGATTCAAAATAACTCATATACCAAAGTGACATATTTTGGACTAGCATAATCTGATGCTCCTCACACTCTAGGAGAGAATGTAAGTGGTAGTCTTTTTTTTTTTTTTAATCATTTAGGTCAGTTATGGGTTTTTTTGCTTGCTTTTAAAATGCATAAACTTTGCCTCTCTTTGTGAATTATCTCAGATCAAAGCCAAATAGCATGTGATATCACTTTTATTCATTCATACTAGTGTAATTTAAAAATTTTTAACATTTTAAAATCGTTTTCTGGTCTTAATTTTTTCAGCCAGTAGGGCTTTTCCCTTCTAAATTTAGTATTTAATATATTTCATAGCAGTTTTATTTAGCATAATAATAAGTTAACCAGAAGATTTACCAGTAATTCATTTAACCCCTTTCATGCCTTGTTTCTAATCAAACACTATATTATCTTTTTTAACCAGATCCAATATCTCACCCACTATTGAAATAAATTTTATTTTAGGTAGGAAAGTGAATAGTTAGAATAAGAAAGAAATCACAAATCACAAATTTTAAAAAGCTAATATACTACATATAGAATCCAGAAAAAAAGGACATTGTTTTTATTAATTAGTTTCTTGGTACGTCTCTGTAATACCTCACTGTTATCCCTTTACATTTTTTTGACTGCATATTTATTCTCTGATTACTTCTTCAAATGACAATGTTTTTAATATTCTATAAGAAGAATAGAAAAGTAATTCAGACTTTCTACTGGGATGCTTGACTTTTAAAAATATTTTGAAATAAGTATAGATTCACAGGAGGTTGCAAAGTAATTTATAGGGAAATCTCATGCTCTTGCGCCCTTCCCCCAGCCTTTGGTAAAGTTAACATCTTATACAACTATAGCACAACATCAAAGGCAAGAAATTGGCATAGATAAAACCCATAGAGCTTATTCAGGTATCATAGTTATATATGAGCTCATTTGTGTGTGTGTGTGTGTGTGTGTGTGTGTGTGTGTGTAGGTGCAGCTCTATGCCATTTTTTTTTTTAACGTTTATTATTTATTTTTGAGACAGAGAGAGACAGAGCATGAACAGGGGAGGGTCAGAGAGAGAGGGAGACACAGAATCTGAAACAGGCTCCAGGCTCTGAGCGGTCAGCACAGAGCCCGACGCGGGGCTTGAACTCACGGACGGTGAGATCATGACCTGAGCCGAAGTCGGATGCTTAACCGACCAAGCCACCCAGGCGCCCCAGCTCTATGCCATTTTATCACATATGTAGCCTTGCATAACCACTACTACCATCAATATATTCAACTGTACCTTATTGCATTGTCCTTGTGTTATCTGGACACAGATATAACTATACCCATCTCTTCCACCCATCCCTAGCCTCTGGCAACCACTAATCTATTCTCCATCTCTATAATTATTTAATGAATGTCACATAAACCATACATTTTGTATCATTTTGAACTTGACCTTTTCCACTCAGTGTAATTTTCTTGAGGTTCATCCATGTTGATGTGTGTATCAATCATTTGTTCCTTCATTGCTGAGTAGTATTCCATTGTATTCCACAGTTTGTTTAACCACTCATCCATTGACTAACATTCGGGTAGTTTCAAAATTTTGGCTATTACAATGAAGCTGCTATGAACATTGGTATATATGTTCCTATAAGAATAAGTCTCCATTTTTCTGGGATACATCCAAGAGTATATTTTTTGGGTTTATAAAAACATTTTGAGTTTTGAAAGGAACTACAAAACTACTTTCCAGAGTGGCTGTACATTTTGCATTCCCATTGGCAATGTATAAGTGACCCAGTTTCTCTGAATCTTTGCCAGAATTTGGTGTTATCACTATTTTTCATGTTGGCCTTTCTGATAGGTGTATAGTGATATCTTATTATGGCTTTAATTTTATTTTCTCCAATAGCTAATAATAGCAAAAATCCTTTTAATTGCTTGCCATCTATACATCCTCTTTGGCAAAATGTGCAAGTTTTTTCTAATTGAGTTGATTTTTTATTTTTTAAATATCAAATTTTGTGAGGTTTTAATGTATTCTAGATGCAAGGTCTTTGCCACATATGTAATTTGTAAATAATTCCTACTACTCTGACATTTGCTTTTTCATCCCATAAACAGATAGGAAATGTTTTACATTTGATGAGATTCAACCAACCAAACTTTCATTTTATGGATTATGTTGTTGGTAAGAAATCTTCCCCTAGTCCTGGGTCTCTGACAATTATTTCCTATGTTCTTTTCTATAAATTTTGTAATTTTACACTTATACTTTTTAACATTTTATACATATCTCTATAAAATTTGAAGGCTTCACATGACATTATATCTTATGTTAAAGTCTATGATCCATTTTGAGCTCATTTTTGTGTAAGCTGTGAGGTTTTTTTTTTTTGCTGCCCACCTTTCACTGAATTACATTGACTCCTTTATCAAAAATTAATTGGGCATTTTTGTGGGGATCTATTTTTGGGTTCTCCATTCTATTCCATTGATTTATCCTTCCACTAGGATCATACTCTCTTGAATGCTGCAGCTCTATAGCAAGCTTAGCATTGGGAAGGATGATTCTCCCACTTTATTATTCTTTATCAATATTATTTTAAATACTTTAGGTCTTAAATAAATTTTAGAATAATCTTATATATATCTACAAAAAAAACCCTAACAGATTTTGATAGAAATTTTGCTAGACCTATAGATCTATTAGGGGCAAATTGACCTCTTTTACTATGTTGAGTATCAGCATTTTCTAACTTTCAGCATAAAAATCCTGTACATTTTTGTTACATTTATAACTGAATATTTCATTTTCTTTGGAGAAACTGTAAACATGTTTTTATATTTTGATTTCTACTTATTGTCAGCATATAAAAATACAATTGTTTTTTGAGTATTGATATTGTATTTTGCAACATTACCAAATTCACTTGTTAATTCTAGGCTGTTGTGGGTTTTTTTTTTGTTTGTTTTTGTTTTTTTGGTAGATTCCTTGGAGTCTTCTATGTACACAATTATGTCATCTTCAAATAGAGAGAGTTTTCTTTTTTTCTATCCAATGTGTATGCCTTTTATTTGTTTTTCTTATCTTCTTCAGTGGCTAGACCTTCCAGTACTATGTTACATAAGAGTGATGATAGTGGATATTCTTGCCTTATTTTCTATCATAGAGGGAAAGCATTCAATCTTTCACCTTTAAGTATGATGTTAGAAATAGGTTTTTTGTAAATGTTCATCAAAGAAGCTGAGAAAATACCTCTTAATGGACCAAGAGTTTTTATCATAAATGGGTGTGGTTTTTTGAGATAAAATTTATGTAACATAAAATTAACCATTAGCCATTTTAAAGTGTACAATTTAGTAGCATTAAGTTGATAATATTGTGCAACCATTATCTCTACCTAGTTTCAAGACATTTTCCTGACCTCAAAGGAAATCCTATACCAATTAAGCACTCATTTTCCCTTCCCCCAGCCCCTGACAACTACTAGTTACCTTTCTGTATTTATGGATTTACTTATTCAGGATGTTTCATATAGATGAGTCTTTATAATATGTTACTTTTGTGTCTGGCTTATTTCACTTAGCATAATATTTTCAGAGTTCATCCATGTTTTAGGATGTATCAATACTTCATTTCTTTTTATGGCTGAATAATATTTTACTTTATAGATATATTACATTTTGTTTACCTATTCATCAGTTGATGGACATTTGTGCTGTTTCCATTGTTTGGCTATTGTGAATAGTACTGCTATAAATATTGGTGTATAGTATTTGAATATCAGTTTTCAATACTGTTGGATATATACCTAGGAGTGGAATTTCTGGGCAATATGGTAACTCTATGTTTGACTTGTTAGGGAACTATAAACTGTTTTCCACAGTGGCTGCATCATTTTACATTCTCGCCACAATGTATAAAGGTTCTAATATTTCCCAATCTTCATCAACACTTGTTATTTTCAAATGTTTTTATTGTGACTATGATAGATGGGTGTGGTGGTGTGACAGGTGCCAAATTTTGTTGAATATATCTTCTAGATCAATTGACATAATCATATAATTTTGTTCTGTAATCTGTTGGTATGGAAGATTGCATTAATTGATTTACAAATATTGAACTATCCTTACGTACCTGGAATAAACCCACTTCATCACTCCATATTATTCTTTACATACATTGCTGGATTCAATTGGTTAAAATTTTGCTGAGAATTTTGCATCTAAATTCATGACAGGTATTAGTGTGCTTTCTTTTCTTATCTAGTTCCAGTATTAGGATAATACTGGCTATATCAAATAAATTAGGAAATGTTCTCATTTCTTATAGTTTCTAGAAGGAATTGTGTAAAAGTGGTGTTAATTCTTTGAATGTTTTGCCAAAATCTCCAGTGAAGCCATCTGGGCCTAAGGATTCTTTTCTAATCTTTTATTACAAATTAAGTTTCTTTACCAGTAGGACTGTTCAGGTTATCCATACCATCTTTGATGAATTTTAGTAGTTTATGGTTTTCAAGGAATTCATCCTTTTCTTTTAAATTATCAAACTTATGAATGTAAGGTTGTTCAAAGTATTCCTTAATTAACTTATAAGGGCTGCAGGCTCTTTTGTGATAGCCCCTCATTTAATTGCTGATATTGGTGATTTTTGTCTTCTTTATCTTTATCTTTATCAATCTTCTAGAAGCTTATCAATTCAATTGATTTTTTTCTTACAACCAGTGTTTTTTGTTTCAATGATTTTTTTATATTATTCTTCTGTTTTAACTCTTGATTGAAATTCTGATCTTGATTGATTTTTTTTCTTCACTATTTCCTTCTTCTACCTTACTTTAGGCCTACTTTGCTCTTCTTTTTCTAGTTTTTTTGAGTTAGGAACTCAGAGTGTTGATTTGAGATTATTTCTCTTTTCTAACACAAGCATTTAGTACTGTAACTTTCCTCTCTGTAATGCTTTATCTGCATCCCACGATACTTGGTATGTTGTATTTTCATATTCCCTCAGTTCTATGTAATGTTTTTATTTTCTTTGGGACTTCTTGGACCATATTACTTAGTAGTCTGCTGTTTAATCCCGTGTTTGGAGATTTTCTCATTGCCTTTCTGTTATTGGTTTCTAATTTGACCCCACCATGAACAGAGAACATAATCTGATCTCAATTCTTTTAATATGCAGAAGATTATGACACTGGATATTGTCCAGTTTAATTAATATTCCATGGCTGCTTGCAAGGAATGTGCCTTATTTTATTGCTGAATGGAGTTTTTTATAAATGTCAATTAGGTCTTGTTGTTGATGTTGTTTAATTCCATATCCTTGCTGATTTTCTGGCTAGCAATCCTGCCAATTGTTGATATTAGAGGATGGTGAAGTCCCAACTATAATTGTGAATTTGTCTATTCCTTCTTTCAGCTCTTTCGGTTATTGCTTGATGTATTTTGAAGCTCTGCTATTTGTAAACACATGAAGTTGCTACATATTCTTCGTAAATTGATCCTTTTATCATTATGTAATGTCCCTCTCTGTCCCCAGTAATTTTTCTCTTCTCTGAAGTCCACTTTATCTGAAATTAATAAAGCCACTACTGGTTTTTTTGGATTCATATTTGTGTGATATATCTTTTTTCAACCTTTTATTTTCAATTTAGATATTTCAGTGTAAAAAGAAAATAGTTGAGCCATTTCTTAATTATACTCTGCCATTCTCTTTTAATTGATGTATTTAGACTATTTACACATTAAAAACTATTAAGCAACTATTATCAGTTGCTTTTTGTTTGGAAAGCTTCCTTTAGCCCTTTTCCAAGAGTAGGTCTGTTAGAAACAAATTCTTTTAATTTCTCTTCATCCTAGAATACCTTCATCTCCTCTTTATTTCTAAATACAGTTTCAGCAGATATAGGATTCGTGGTTAATAGTTTTTTCTTTCAGAGCTTGAAAAATGCTATGCCACTTTCTTTTGTCTTCCACGGTTTCAAATGAGAAAACTGCTGTTATTTGAATTGGTGTTACTTTATAGGTAATATATCATTTTTCTGCTTTTAAGAATTTTTCATTGTCTTTAGTTTTTAGTAACTTAATTATAATGGATCTTCGTGTGGACTTGAGTCTTTCCTATTTGAGATTTTCTCACCTTCTTGAATCTGCAGATCTCTGTCTTTAGCCAAATTTGAGAAGTCTTCAACCATTGTTTCCTTCGATCTTTTTTCAGTCTCACACTCTTTTTCTTCTCCTTCTGGAACTCTGATAATATGAATGTTAAATCTTTTGTTATCATCCCACAAATCTCAGATGTTTTCTTAATTTTTTTTTCAGTCTCTTTTCTCTCTGTTCTTCTGAGTAAACACTATTTAACTTAATTCAAGTTTACTGACTCTATCCCCCATGTCCACTCTCCATTATTAAGACCACCCAGCAGGGTTAATAACAATAATAATTAATAATAAATATAATAATAAGAATATTATTGTAAATAATATTTACATATTATATACTATTATATATAAATATAATAGTATAAATACAATAATAATTATTAATTATACTTTTCAGTCCTATAATTTTGCAATTGGTTTTTGTAACTTCTATTTCTTCGCTCAGATTTTCCATTTCTTCACTTGTTTCAAAAGAATTTGTAATTGACTGCTGAATTATTTTTCTGGCATCTGCTTTAAAATCCGTATCAGATACTTCCAACTTCTTATTCATCTCAGTATTGGTATTTGTTGATATTCTTTTCTCATGCAGAGTGTGGTTTTCCTGGGTTTCAGTATGGCAAGTAACTTGTTTGTATTCTGAACATTTCAGTTTATGTTAGGAGACTCTTGATCCTATTTAATTCTTTTATTTTGGCAGATAGCCAACTTGTTTAGGTTTGGAGTATAGATTCTCACCAACTTTTGTGGTTTCAATAACAACTTAGTTTGCAGAGTCCTTGCAGTATTTATTCTAGTCTTCTGGAACATCCTCTCAATTCCTGCTGCCAGCAACATATATGGGAATAAAACAGGCTTCTCTCAGCTGCCTTGTATCCCTTGGCCATCCTCTGTGTAGGGGTGTGGTGGGCTTGAACCTACTTATGTCACAGGGGAGATAAAGGCTGATGCTGTCCCTGTGGGTGTCAGTCTGCAAGCTGGTGCCCTGATTGGGAAGTGGGGTTTGGGATGGTCAAGGGCTTATTACTGTCACTGCTGCTAGTAAAATAGATAGCCAGCCCTGTGTTGTGAAACAGGAGATTTGGGCTCCTCACTAGGCCTCTGTTGTGCTTCTTCTTTCCCAGTATTTGGGCGGAGAGAGCAGACTTTTCTTAGGATTTTTTTGTCTATGCCTATGGATGGTTTCAGATTGCAGGCCTTTCTTGGTCCCCAGTCCAAATGTAGGTGAGATGAAAACAAAACTAGGAAGCTCATCACACTGTCCTTCAAATACTGTAGTCTCTAGCCATTTTGCCTTCCTCCTTCCAGCTTTAAGAGTTATTTTACCGTTATCTGCTAGATGATTTTCAGGATATTTAGTTGTATTTAGTTATAGGAGAAGGGCTGAGAAAAGGGAGTCTACAGTCTTGTTCCAAAACTGGAGCTATTCAACTTTTGTCCTGCAGTGGAGCACATCTGCTGGGTGATGTTCACCTAGGAGATTTCATGTCTTCTCTGAAGTCCCTCAGTAGTTGCCGCAGATAGAAATAAGCCCAGACTAGTTACTCATGAATTGACCATAATTCCACTCCTCTCATTGTTCCATTCCTACAGAAGGTGACACTAGACTATAATTGACCTTACAGTGAAATGGTTGTAGAACAAGCTTTATACCTGAAGAAGTATTTAAATTATGTCCTTAATACTTTTGCCTCATACTGCTATTGGGAGGATATAAGCAATGTTTGTCATACTCCCTAGTAGATAGGACTCAGTAAATTACTAGTTATCAAAACTCCTCATTATTCATTTAGCAAGTATTTATTAAGAACCTATTTGTGCCAGGAAATTACCTCTCCTTATAGAACATTGTAATTGGAATAAGAAAGACAATGGCCCACTAAAAAATAAGTAAACAAAAGTTATATCAAATAATTTGAATTTTCATATTCAATAAAGAGAATAGAGAATGGGAGGTTGCTTTGATTTGTCATGGAAAGCCTGTCTGAGGAGAAGACTTTAAGTTAATTTCTGAATGGCAATAGGGAACCAACCATAAAAATGGCCAAGGGAAGAGCATTTCTGGCAGGGGACAACTAGAATAAAGACTGTATGAACACCTTGGCACAGCCAAGAAACAGAACGGCCAGGGTGACCACTGAGTCATGGCTAAAAGCAAGAACAGTTCAACATGACAACAAAGACGTAAATAGGGACCATGTCATGCAGATCCAGGTAGGAAGTTTCAGTTATAAAGATCAGGGAAGCCACTAGAGAATTATTAGCAAAACAAATTCAAAGGGATTCATTCTAATAAACAGTAATAAACATAAGCTTAGTTCCCTGCTGATGAACTCAATCTGAGTTTAGAGTCTGAAAGGTGCATTTATTTTTCAGGCCTACCAGAACTCCACACTAGTTTTCAACTGAACAAAACTGTGGATCTGGATTATTCATTATATTATCTGGCATGAGGAGCAATTCATATAATTTCGGGGAGCAGTCACTGATCATGATTTCTTTTATTTTACTTTATGATAAAATGACTAACATATTTTGAAGATTCATTAGTACACTGGTGGACCTTTATTCTACTGGGAGACTCTGTGGAGATGTCAGGCATCTAAGATGCTTTGAGTGCCTTTACCATATCACTAATGTGTGAATGAGGACAGAAGGAAATGGTGCCCACCATATAACAGTACACATGTAAAAGTAGTCCTAGACCCTCTTCTGTTTGACTTGCATTTTAATAAATTACTATGGCTAAATTAATTAGATGTAGTCTTCCTTCAAGAAAAATAATATCCTTCTCTATGCAGATGATTTTAAAATCATAACCCAGGATTTTCCTAGAGTCCATAAAGAGTTAGAAGAAGGGTTTAATTTATACCCAGGTCTCTTCTTCTGGTGGGATTTCATTTTATTGCCTTAAAATTAAAGAATGTCCTGACTAACTCAGCTCATCCCAACCAGAAATATTCATGTCATGTAGGCATAGTATTTCCAAATTATAATTGTTCTACTGCTGAGAAATCATCTTGCTTTTTCCAGATATGAATGAAGCACAAGCAGAGCACATTCTGAACAGCTGTAAGTTCGAGAATATCCCTGTGATGTTTGTAAATCAAATGCTAAAATTCAAAATACCGCTAGAGTTTCTCTATCCCCAGGTTTACTATTTCCCAAAAGTATGAAATATCTCTAAATGGATACATGATTTAACACTCTGTAAGAGGAAAAATTATTATTAATAATAATTGGCCATGCCTATATGGGCTCTTTGGAAATAACTTACTATTCCTCACAGAATGTTTCCCTGATAACTTATTTTAACAATTCCCTATCATTTTATTGTATTTATTCTTATTTGGCTCACTTTGTTAAATAGAAAATTTTGCTTAGAATTAAATAACACCCATTAATTTTAATATGTGAATTTTGATACAGTTGGGTAATGGCTATAATATTAGACAGGTATTTTAAATGTACCAGTGGTATTTTTCTGCAATAAGTAGTATACATTGTACACTCAAAATTGTCAACGATCATGAAGTAAACTGTTGCACACAAGAAAATGACCTAGTAAGATATGAAAAAACAAACTTTAAACTGAAATTGCTTTAAATGCACTAGGGAGGATATTAAATAGTTTATTTTTTAAGTTAATCCTTTTTCAATTTGAATGATAATTATTCTATTACATAATTTTGATTAATTTTTTGAAGGCAAGACAAACTTATAACTGTTTCCATCTTTATGTGCTAAACATGCCTTGACATGTTTAAAACACTGTTTATAAATAACCATCTTATAGCTACACTTGTTGCAAGCGCAACATGATAGAGAAGTTGAATCTCTATAATGTACAGCTAATGTACAGCTAATGCTAATGTAACATTGTGTGTCAACTAAAATGAAACAATAAAATAAAATAAAAATAAAAAACAAAACAAAACTATCTTATTTCCTTCTGACAGGTTGTGGTAGAGGGAGAGAGTTTCCATCCATGGAACGAATTGCTGAAGGTTATCCTGCAAAAAGAGCTGATTGGCCATGGCAAGCCAGCCTGCAAATGGACGGCATCCATTTCTGTGGTGCGTCTTTGATCAGTGAGGAGTGGCTCCTGACTGCTGCTCACTGCTTTGACATGTAAGTCCTCAGTCTATACCAGCAGGATGACCAATTTCACCTTCTTTTCTTACCTTCATTTCTCATCATTCTCAAAAATTTTTCGTTCTTTTATGAGCATCTTAGGCCTCCCACTGGAACTCAACATTGTGAAGCAGGCTTAGGAAGAAATGACAGTTACTAAAGAATAGTAGAAAAATTAGAGAATCTTCAGCTGCAACTGGAAATATATTCCCCAGCAATCCTAATTTGACTAAGAACAAGACAACACTTCAAAAGTTAAGCACACTCACCAGTTTTCCTAAGATATATTGTGGATTTTTTAACTCTGCTAATAGTACCCTGATGCACAAATTTACATCAGATTATCCCACATGAATGTCTTTAGTCCTGCACTTTAATTATATCTTTTTTGAAGATGTAACATATGGGATACATGGAGATAATAATGAGATACAGTAAATCTAGTGAAATTCATATCAAGTGGGAAAATATTCTGAGTAAAATGTTAACTAAAAATAAAGGATGACAAAACAATCAATATATAAAGTGTGGCTCCAAGTTGACACCTCTCCCTCTCCTTCTCCCTCCCTTCTCCCTTTCTTTCTCTCTCAATACCTATACATACATTTATATTACTGCATGCATATGGGGGTATATATGTGCATGGATGTGTACATATATGGGCACATAAGTCTAATTTTTTATTTATTTATAGGCTTTTCAACTACTCTGTATTTCTTTTATAATCAAAACTAGCAATAATATTTTGATTCCTTTAGAAAATACAAACTCCGCCTCAAGGGAGTAAGCTACCTTAGAATGGGGAGGCGGGGCGGATTTGTATCACCTAAATGAAGCAGAGCAATCCTGGGGGAGATACCTCAAGTAGAGTGGGAAGACCCCGATCAACTATTACCTTAAACAATTTTCTTTTAACTTTTTTCTTTTTTTTAATTTATTTTTTAAATTTGCGTCCAAGTTAGTTAGTATATAGTGCAACAATGATTTCGGCAGTAGATTCCTTCACCTTAAACAATTTTCCCTTCTACCACCTCTATGTCCTATGCTTATTTGGAGTCCTGGGCAACTTTAGATCAGAAATGAACCAACTGTAATACTTTTAATCTGTGATCAGTTACAAAAACCCCAAACTCTGGATGGCTAGTTTTGGAACAACTCTCAGCCCTCCTCTGATGAGAAGAAAGATACAATCAATTATCATTCACAACAACTATGCTACCCATAAGCATGATGACGACATTGCTGTGGTGAAGCTTTCCACCCCCGTCCTCTTTTCCAATGATGTGGGCAGAGTCTGTCTCCCAGATGATACTTTTGAAGTCTTGCCTCAGAGTCCAGTGTTTGTCACTGGATGGGGAGCATTAAAAGCTAATGGTGAGTATCTCAGTAAAAAGAACTAAGCAAAAAATGCAAAGCTGTCTTCCATTTGAATGGAGATATAAGATACAAAATCAAAATATTGAATGTAAGAGATGAAATCAAGATGTCCCATGAAAAATATCACAAAACAACAAACAAAAAAACCAGATATGGTGACTTATGGAAACTTTGGCTATTACTATTAGACAGTATCTATGTTTAATGCTTTCTTTATGGGCTATTTTGGTTATAATTTTACAGCTAGTTATAACTTCCTTTTCAAAAATTATTAAGGCATATTTTTTCATATCATTTACTTCTTTGTTGCTGTCTCTTTTTTGTATTAAAAAAATTTTAATGTTTATTTATTTTGAAAGAGAGAGACAGAGACAGAGAGATAGAGCATGAGCAGGGAAGGGCCAGAGAGAGAGGGAGATGCAGAATCCAAAGCAGACGCCAGGCTTGGAGCTGACAGCACAGAGCCCAACACAGGGCTTGAACCCACAAACTGTAAGATCATGGCCTGAACCAAAGTTAGACGCTTAACCACCTGAGCCACCCAGGAGCCCCATGTTGCTGTCTTTTATATGTAGAGATTCTGCCATGGCTGCATGAATCTTAAAGTATGTGATTTGTGAGCAGTAATAATGATAAATTTCTGTAATGTGTCATACAACTAAACAAAAACAGACTTAAGCAATTTTTTTAAGTAAACAATTTAAATGTCACGCCTGATGCTAACTATTAAATGGGACCCCTCTGATCCATGTATCTATGGAGCAGGTTTTAAGCCTCAGGATTTATACAGTTCAAAAGTACAACATTTTACTACATTTAATAATACACAATACACTGCAAAGATAGATCTTCAGATCTTGATAGGAGTCTCTGTTTCTACTTTTCTTAGGTGAGCAATTTACATATAGTTTAAGCAGCCATTGAATTTCTGATTCTTGTTCCAGTCTCTTGTTAAAAAGTTATAGTCTTATTTATGTACTTGCTCCAAAGATAGCTTTTATGTACTAAGTCTCTGTCACTTCATTTTTATAGAAATCTGCTTCCCTTCAATATGAACTCCAAAATTCTGATGTTGGGTCCAGGCTGTTATACTGTCATTATAATCTGAGAGTTCTTTTCCTCATCTTGGGGGATCTGCCTTGTTCTATAGGCAATGGTGATGAGAACAAAGGGGAATCAAATCCTTTGGGATTAGAAGGCCACTATACTGACTAGAGTAGAAATGGAAAGCATCTACCACTAGGGCAATACTACTACACTTCCTCTAGACCCTAATTAAACTTAACACCACCCCCTCCCAGAGTAGTAGTTTGGGAGTGATTTGGGACTTCATCATGAATCGTTCAATGCCCAATAGTGTGTAGATTACTAAACTTTGATCTATCTACTCTAACAAGTTGTATACTTTCCAGAAATAATGTTATAAATTTGTAAGACGTCAGTCTAAAGTTAAGCATTAAATATTTGATTATGGTTTTCTCTGTGTTTTGAAACTGAGACAAGGACTAAGGTTTTCTTCTCTTACTTCCCCAAATTTTTCCAATTATATCTAATTAGAAATCTTGTTACCAGACAGCTTGTAAAATAGAAACTTTCTATTCTGGATGGTTTCTTCCTTGAATAGTTGATAATGTAAAATAGCTTGTTATATTATTAAGCACTTGAATTGACTTTTTAAAAGTTGAGATTAAGGAATTATAAGCACTTGAAGTTTAAAACTAGGCATCCTAGGCCAATTAACATAACACATAAAAGTAAGCACACAGAAATTATAAATAGTTTAAATACAGTTGATTAAAACCTAGGAATACCTATGAATTTTAAACGTCAATTAGAGAGGACAAAAGAGATAGTATTGAATATTGCTGAAGCATTTACACAAATAGTTTAGCCTGTTCTAAAAATCTGTATAAAGAATAGATAGTGAGCAGATTCTTTCACTAGGACCATTTCAGAGAGAATCAGAAATGAAGAGAAAATGGTCATATAATGACCCTCCAGTGCTTAAAAATGGTGAAGAAATGCACCAGATCCTAGATAATCTTTAATGACTATAAAAGATTTAGGCTTAGTTTTTCAGCAAGATAGTTAACGCTAGGTAAGTGAATTTACTAGGCTTAATACAGAGAATTAGATTTATTTACAGTTAGTGACAAATTCCCTAGAAACCTATATCTTCTCTTATAAAAGCTCCAGCACTCACTAGCCATCTTTGACATTGAAGTGCAGCTTAGTACCATGAGGGTTTTAAATACATAATTTCATACTCTACAATCCACTCCAATAGCTTCCATTGGCTGAAATCTAAATGTGGGACAAAGCACTATCATAATTGGTTACATTAATTATTTTTTTAAGTTTACTTATTTATTTTAAGAGAGAGAGAGAGAGAGAGAGAGAGAGAGAGAGAGAGAGAGAGATATGGAGCACAAGTGGGAGAGGGACAGATAGAGAAGAAGAGAGAGAATCCCAAGCAGGCTCCTCACTGACAGTGTTAGGCAGATGCAGGGTTCGAACTCATGAACCATGAGATCATGCCCTGAGCTGAGATCAAGAGTCAAACACTTAACCAGCTGAGCAACCCAGGCACCCTAACATTAATTATTTTTTAACCCTTACAACAGACATGTGAGATATGTATCATTTACTCCTTTTAGTGAGTAAACTGATGCTTAGTGAGATTAAATAACTTGCCCAAGGCTAAATAGCACATAAATTGTGCAGTATTCAAACTCACACGTGCTACTGCTAAGCCTAGAGTCTTTAGCACAGAATTACCCTGATTCGTTGGTCAAATTGACAGCACTGCCCTCCTTCCTCCTTTTAATTGTCTTTGAACCTTTTGTAAACAGTGTATCCATCTTTATATGAAGGACTAATACAGTCTTTAAAATAAAAGCTGCTTAGGGGTAATGAGAAGAATACAATGACTAAAACGGTACAATACACAATTAAAAGCACTTTTCATATAACAACAAATCAATGAATGTGTGGATCATTAGTAAAACAAGATTTAAATCTTATCTTGGTATTGGTTACTTACCCTGGAATTAGTTGTGGACAGCCATTTGAGCTATTATCAAAGTAGATATGGCCTTTCTGATGAAGCAGTAGGGTTCCATTTATTCAGTATTAAAATTACTTTCTGATCGTACAACCTCACTCTATACTGCTCTTCCTGAAGGATTTTCAATTCCCATTGTAGCTGTGTTTTTTAAAGTGATGTGGCAGATTTCCAGGTAAAGTAAGGTAAACTATCACAGATTTTCCCAGGTGGTGAAAAATGCCCTGGGTTTAAATGTGATGTTATCCTCCATTTAGCTATGTGATCAGAGCAAGACTCATAACCAGTTAAGCTTTGGTTTTCTCACCTGAAAAAGAGAATATTCATACCTACTTTTGTTGGTTGTTGCAAGGATTAAATAAGACAGTGGAAGTAAATGTACCAAGAATGGTACCTAGCACCTAGAAGGCATGCAAGAAATATAACTTGAACCTGAGCACTGTCATCGAGCTCAGAGTCCTACAACTTTAAGACATATATCTTATCACCAGTACATCCTTTATAAAACACAACAATTAACTATCATAAGCAACAATGTGAAAATTCTTCATCTATTAATTATTTTCTTCTTTAGGTCCTTTTCCCAATACTCTGCGACAAGTTGAAGTAGAGATCATAAGTAATGATGTATGTAATCAAGTTCATGTATATGGTGGTGCTGTATCATCAGGAATGATATGTGCTGGATTCTTGACAGGAAAGCGAGATGCCTGTGAGGTAAGAATAGACTCAAATCCACAAAAATGAGTGTGTTGAATGGAGGTGGCCTCACTGACTATAGACCGCTGTCACTTCATACAACTATAAAATTAAGTTGACGAGGAGGGAAGAGAGTGTAAAAAGAGGGAATGGGAGAACCTTAAGAAATACTCCTCATTTAACACCCTCGTATTGTCCAGAACCATATGTAAAAAAGGACCATCAGTTGCAAATTAGTACTTTGGTTAGAGAAAAAGACTGGAAGCAGATAGTAGAAACCAAGCCAAGAAGCCACACAATCATTGCTTCAAGTCTCAATGATAACCAATTAGGTGTCTGACCCCTACTACTTGTAAGGCACTAGGGAATGGAGTCTGAAGACCCCTCCATGGCCAGAGCCATCATCCCACCCGCACTTAACCCTTTTAACCATTAGTAGTCTACATTCATATAGAATCACACCATTTAGGAAGAGAATACATTTATCAACACTTATTCATATTAAAGTGTTGCCTCACAAATTATATCTAAAAACTAAATAAATAGCATTTCACTAAACCATACAAAATCTTAGGATTAAACATTTAAGGAGAATATCAGTTTTAAAGTCAGGCTACTTAAAAGACTAAAAATAAGTAACTAAAATAATGAAGTTTTAACTTGGGTCCAATAGTTTAGCAATTCTTAAAAGATGAGGAAATGTTTTGAGAATTTGACACATATGAGTGCTTTACTTAAATGCAAAGGGCCCACTATTGATCTGCCACTACCTGGCTGTAATGTGATATAATAAATATTCATTCACTTATTCATTCCATTTTTCTTTTGTATATTGCAAGGTAACTTGGCAATTACTGAAGGAAATATAAACATTTAAAAAAAAAGCCTACACTGAATCCACAATGAATTTACAATCTAATAATATAGCAAACAAGTAACGAAAAGAACAAAAACATAGGATTTGGCTACATATTCTGAATATAAGATCTCCTTCCACTCACTTTCCTTCCTGAGGAGAAGCAAAAACAAGGCGGTCCACAACACAACCGGATAACATGACTTTTGAGCAGAAACATAAATCTACGTAAAAGATGTTCTCTTTCCATTGGTCCATGTTCCCATGCTTCCTTCGCCAGCAGCAAAGTAAAATACTAAGGACCTAAATTAGGATGTGGTCTTACAGGAAAAGAGCTAAGAAGCATTGCTTTTAGTAACCAGAGTTTTCACACTCTGTCCACTGAGCCCTACAGGCTACATGGAAAGAGAAGGGAAGGGAGCTAAGAGCCAAAACTCTAGGATCCCAGGCCTGCTTCAAACAGGATCATTTGTCTTATAAAATAAGTCTATAATGGGATTCCATATAGGTTTATTGCTAAAAGATAAATTTAAAAATCATCTGTCTAAACCTTGGGTTAAAGATATCAGGGAAGTCCTCAGGATTCACACACTTCAAACCAGTTCACTAGGGCTAGGGATTAAACCTTAGTTTGGAAACAAAAGTCTGTCAGTGATAAATAGTACATATTTGCCTGGAGTGACCTTTGCATACCCTTCTCTTCACACACCTATTGCTGCACAACAATATAGCATCCAGGACACCTTCCTATCAATTGGTATGAATGGAACAAGGTGCAATTCAAATATGGGGTGCCTGGGTGGCTGCTCAGTCAGTTAAGCCTCTGACTTTGGCTCATATCATGATCTCACGGTTTGTGAGTTCGAGCCCTGCATCAGGCTCTGTGCTGACAGCTTAGAGCCTGGAGACTGCTTCAGATTCTGTGTCTTCTTCTTTCTCTGTCTTTCCACTGCTCGCTCGCTCTCTCTCTCTCTCTCTCTCTCTCAAAAATAAATATTTTAAAAAGTTAAAAAAAAACACAAATCCATAGCAAGTGACTATATCTAGCTAACAGAAGAGGCTTCATGGAGGTGACATATAGTTAAGCCTTGAGTTCATCACTTATGTAACTATTGTATGCCTATGCCTGGACTCAGGTTCAGTTTGTGCTCCCTGTTTAGATAGAGAAAAACTAAAAACTATACAAGGAATATTAGCTTTAGTCACACTATTCCAGATGAAGATATTAACACAGATAAGTAGAAGTAGTAAGATAAAAACAGGTAATAAGCAATAAATTCAATTGTTGTATTAATAACAATGGTAAGTAAAAACAATTCATTTTATATGCTTTTGTTTATTTTTTTTAATTTTTTAATGTTTTTATTTTATACGTGAGAGAGAGGGAGAGCATGAGCAGAAGAGGGGCAGAGAGAGAGGGAGACACAGAATCCAAAAGAAGCTCCAGGCTCTGAGCTGTCAGCACAGAGCCTGACACGGGGTTCGAACCCACAAACCATGAGATCATGACCTGAGCTGAAGCCAGACACTTAACCTACTGAGCCACCCAGGCACCCCTACATACTTTTATTTAAAATATTAATTTAGTACTCATTCACAGGCTCATAATCTTTCATTTTTTACTCCCCTTTATTTATTGCATTGACAATGTACATTTCTTCTTCTCCTATAGGGTGATTCTGGAGGACCTCTGGTTATAGCACATGATAGAAACTGGTATCTTATTGGGATAGTAAGCTGGGGAATAGACTGTGGAAAAGAAAACAAGCCTGGACTTTACACCAAAGTGACTTGTTATCGGGACTGGATTAAATCTAAAACCAACATCTAATGCAACGATCACCTGTACATCCAAAATGTTAATGTGGTCGCTAGCAAATTGCGTTGCTAGAATGTGTTGCTATGTATATTGCCATCGAGTTCAAGATGCAAATAAGCATGAACGGACAACATTCCCCTTAAACATGAGGAAAGCAGACTTTCTTTTACATCATCTGAAATGTTTTGCTAACCTGAATATACAAGATATCAACTCCACAATGATCTGCTATTGCTGCTAAGTGTCTCCCATGATCTCCTTGCTCATTTTTCTGTTCCTACTCATTTAAAATGAGAACAATCCAGTTTAATCAGACAAGTACCAATTGGCTAAGCATTCTCTATTTTTTCTTCCCTGACAGGGCATACTGCCCTTCCCTGACTCCACAGTTTTCATGTTCCTCACCAAATAATCTTCATTAAGAATCTGTAGGTTCACTGTACTAGACAAATCAAGGTAATTACTTCTGGCCAATGTGAACACAAATGATGGAGGGGCACTAGGCATGAAACTGGGACTTAAGAGATGGCCCTCCTATCAGCCCTTTCCCATTTGTCCTCACATGCACATTCACCTCTCTCTGAGACTTGAAAAACATTGACATGACAGTGTAGATTTTAAACTCTAAACAACTACCTAATATTTGCTTTGGAACAATAAATAAATCTGTGTACCAGACAGGAAAACAGAAAACACTGCCTAGCACAGATTCTGTGCTACACTACCTAAAAATGCCTTTTTTTTTTTTGTATTTAGAAAATAAAGAGAAAGTTTCTTGGTCTTTTTGTTAGATGGAAATGAGAAGATAAAAGGACTCTGTGAGAAGGAGCTCCTTTCCATCTCTAAAAATGAGAGATGTTACAAACCTGGCATAAATTAACTTTTCACGTATGTTTTATTATATCTTACTGCATTTTCTTTTCTAAATAGCTTTATTTTCAATCAACTTCAGAACAAGTAAAGGACCCACAGAATAAGAAGCCAATATAAATTAGATATTCATAAATCATTTACATGAGAAGCCAATATAAAATTAGATATTCATAACCAATTTGATATAAGATTTTGGGAAAGATCTGATTGTCTAATATTTAAATTTACTGTTAAAAATGGCTGGCATTCTTTATAGTATTTTTGGAGAATACTCAAATAATCCAGAAAGCATCTTTGGAGAGATTTAACTTATATGACAAAATAGTCATTTTCATATGTATTTAAATGTATATTTCCTGACACTATATATGACTATGGACTAGTATTCAACAAAACTCAAACTTTTTTTATGCTTCTAAACCTTTGCTCCCCCTGTTATGATTAATTTGACTAATGAAATAACTGCTGTCCTAAGATTTTCTTCTGAGTTTTATATCAGCTGAGAGTCTTTCTTGGTCCATATACACAATGTTATATTGTATACATTAAAATATATTTATAATAATAAACTCAACCTCATTTCCTTTGAATCATCAGTATATTGCATTACACATCTCAACTTTTGCCCTGCTGACATTAGTCAGAGATAATTCTTTGTTGTGGGGGGAAGGTGGCAGCTATCCTGTGAACTGTAGAATGTTTGCAACATTTCCTACCTCTATACACTAGATGCCAGTGGTAACCCCCACCAAGTTGTAATAACAGCAAATGTATCCAGATATTGCCAAACGTTGCCTGTGGGGCTAAATCACCCCCATCTGAGAACCACTGCCATGGAATCAACAGTCAGAGGAAAAAAGTCACTTGTTAAAAATCTTACAACCACAATTTTCTTACATGGGTCTGAGCATATCTTTCTTCTCCCTTTTCTTACAATGCAAATGTGTTGAGAATGCTAAAAAGACCGTCTATGATGATTACTCTCATATCCAAAAAATCCTAATCAAATCAAGATCATTTGGAAAGTGAACCTGTTCGGGCGAAGGAGGCTGTTTATATAGATTTATTGAGATAGAAGTCTGTCTAAAGATAGATGTCAACTGGTCTATATAGATTAATCTACATAAATTTCTCTCTAGAAAGAGAGATATTTGTCAAATACCTAAAGCCTGCATAATCATACCACGTATATATTCTATTTAATATTCTCTGAATGAATAAATAGATACTGCCTGAAAAAAGATTTACATATTCGGCTGAGGCAGAATGGCTCAGTCCATCATTCACTAGCATTGTAGAGTGGAGAATAGGAAGTTGCATAGCATCACTATGCACTAAAAGCTGCATTATCTGAAATAGTAGCCACTAGTCAGATGGGACTATTTAGATTTAAATTAATTAAAATTAAATAAAGTTCATTTAATTGAACTTTATAATAGTATCAGTTATGCTAATATCATTTCTAATATAAAAGAGTCAAATAAGGCTAATGGTACCATATTGGGTAGCACAGATATACATCATTTCCAAAATCATGAAGTTTTATGGACATCACTGGCCTACAGCATTGTGTGCAACTACTTGCATAAATCACTTATTCATCTAACAAACATTTCTTGAAACACTATGTGTCAGACATTGGATATTCTAGATATTGGGTATATAATTGTATATAAAACCAAGTCCTGTTCTCAAGACAACATAGAGGTAAAAGTATTTTTGATAATTATTGTTAAAAGTAACAGAGCCTTTGGGTAGTGTGTTTGGCCATGTATATCATGGTGACTTCCAGACTCTTCCTCTAGTGTCATTGGCCCACTAGTACAGAATGTTCTTTGTATAAGCTATATCAGGCCCGGAGACCCATAAGGAAATTGAAGTGGTCACAAGTGGAATTTTCAACCTTAGACAAAGATCCCAGAACTTCTTCAATAAATAGTATAGTAAAGAATAAAAACCTTTAAAAATATATTTTTATTATTTTATTTAAGAATAAAAATATTTCGGTAGCTTTTTAAATCAGATAATATCTTATAACCCAGAAAGATATATTAATGGCAACAAAAGAGTAGCAAGTAATAGAGGAGCATCAGAGTGACTTAGTCACAAAATTTAAAAATATCAAGTAATATTTTAAGCAAGAAGCCAACCCAGGTATAAAACAGGGACTGGATTGTGCAATATGTTAATATTGTTTTATTATAGATGAATCCAAGAAATGTAGAAACAACAGATCACTATAATCCAAACTATGTTCATTAAAAACCCAGTAAGAAACAGACCAAATGTGTTACTATGCTGCCATCTCCTGGTCTATATAATTTTTTTAAATATACTTTTATTGTAATTGCATTTCAGGCTCTAAAGTTGCATAAGCTATTTTCCAACATAGATTAGTAGAAAGAAAAATCAGACAATCTCTCCCCAGTTATCTCCTGAGGTAATCAAAGTTTAAAACCGTATATCCTTAGGGCGCCTAGGTAGCTCAGTTGGTTGAACTCTTAATTTCAGCTCAGGTCATGATCTCATGGTTCGTGGGGTCGAGCCCCACATCAGGCTTTGTTCTGAGAACCTGTGGAGTCTGCTTGGTATTCTCCATTTATCCCTCTCTCTCTATCCCTCACCCACTAGCACTCCCTCTCTTTCTCAAAATAAATAAACCTTTAAAAAAAATGCATATATCCTTTCAAATTGTTCTGTTTATACAAATATAAACAAATATATTCATTCACTTATAAAGAGCTTACCCACTTTTTTAAAAAATAGCAACATTTTATATGCATTCGTATATATGCAATGTGTGTGTGTGTGTGTGTGTGTGTGTGTGTGTGTGTGCAGGCGCGCGCACGCACGTGTATGTGTGTAGTATCTGGGCTTTTGTTTCTGCTAAAATAATGTACTAGCGTAAGATATTCCCTCCAAATCAAAAAAAAAAAATCAGATAAACTATAGATGAAAGAAGCAAACATGGGTTCTAGGCCAGCAAATGAAAATAAAAGTGAAAGGCTACGAGACTAGGCTCTCGTGAAGTGAATTATGTAGGGAGGGTAGGTGGCTGACACCCTGAGTGGAATAAAAGAACAGGTCAAAGAAACACTGTTTATGTTTTACTCTTGCAGTTCCCAACACCCTGACTGCCTTATATTGCCTTAACAATACATTCACCTGCCCTTCAGACCAGAAACTAATCACAGCAATCCAGACAACTACTTTTGGGAGTATCAGGGCAAACACCTACTAAGGGGAGGAGGCTCTAGAAAAAGTGACCACTAATCAGATGCTTTCAGGTATTCCTCACCCTCACTCCTCCAAACCCCAGGACGGGTGCATTAAAACTTAAGTGGCTGGTTTCCTCCGGTACTGCTTCCCTCTGAGGCCAGCTCTATAGCTGCTCCTCGTGTGGTCAGCCTGCACCTGCAGGGGTGAGCCACAACTGAACTTCTTAGCTGCACTGGAGCCCCTCTCACCAGCTCATTTCTAAGGCTTTGGTAAACGGTGTGTCATCTTGGCCTTCCCATAAAGCACGTCTCCCACAGGGTCTTCTGGCTTCACATGACAGATCCATTCCAGCATGGCCACTTCCCTCAGCTTCTTAATTTCTTCCGCCACTGCCTGCCAGGACAACTGGGACGTTTCTGTTTCCCTCAGCTTTGGCTATTTCTTTCCACAAGATGTTAAGAGCCACTCCAGAAGCAAGACGTCCCCAGTCTCCTTGGGTCCTTGCCAGGGTGTTAATTCTATATTTTGAGAACATCAATGAATTCTTTTCCAGTCTTCCATTCAGCCCTCCTTCATCAAGCACACTCAAAACCCAATGTCAGGAACAGGAGTACTCTTCTCACTAATTCTCATAATCCCTCAAGTGCACAGTCTCCTTCCTCCCTTATCAGACCCAGCACATTCTAGTGGAGTTATCGACAGGTTTTCAGTTGAGGAAGGGGAAAGGGCTTGTGGGGAAAGCGCTCGCCAGTATCTTGCTGCATGGGAGAAGGGCTGGCTTTTACTAAGGAGTGAGGAACTACTTCTGCAAATTCTCAGGATTCAGAGGATCTGTAGAACAATATCCTCAAGGACATCCATCCACTTGACTCCAAATTGCATTTCAAGGTCCTAGGTATTCCAAACCAGGGACCTGACCTAAAGAAGCATAGCAGATCTGCTTTGACCAAGCATTCAAATTCTGAGAAACTAACTATTAGGTCTTCAGCCTGATGCTGAGCCATGTCTACTATTTCTCTGTAGAAGATTAAGGCCTCTTTGTAACCTATCTCACATAGCTTTTAACTGATTACAAAGGACTCTCAGCTTCTCCTTATCCTTCTGCAGGGCAACATGCAATTTAGCAGTAACCAGCCAACTCCACTATCTTTGTAGCACTCCTCCTTCTCATCTTGCCTCATCAATTGCCTGAACCATAATGGCTGCAATCATGCCCCTCCCAGGAAGTTTTCCCAGGTCACTACTGGTGATATCTTCAGTAATTCAGGTCTCACCTTATGCCAGGGATTATCTGTGCTCTGCATGCTTCTCAGGGTGGTATTCTCTTTACCCAACAGGCAATGAAGTGAGTTAGTCAGTCCTAAATTTTCTCAGACTATTCAATCAAACCTCAAGGTGGGATTTGAGAGATTGGGGAAATTTCTGTGAAGAAAATGGAATAATTCCTGGAAGAGTCAAAGAGACCCTAGAGAATACAGTTCAGGTTGTCCCCTTATGCAGCAAAGAAGGAAGGAAGAAGAGTTAGATAGGAAGAATCTCGTCAGATGGCTGTGCAGTCCCAAGAAAATTTGACCAAGCCTATGGGGAGTCCTCAAATCAAAGCTGTCCATCAGAAAAGTCCCACATCTCTCAGGAGTGAGCTTGCCTTAACAACTCTGCTGTGCATGGTTACAGGCTGGGAGAGGCTTAAAGGAAGCATGGCCTCCATGAGTGCAATGGATGGCTCTGAGCACAGCATCTTGGGCCATCTGTCAATTCTATCCTGCAAATCAGGGGATCTGAGAGGCACATTTCCATTATCATCACCATCCTAGATCTTTGCCTAAAAATATGCACAGGGGCACTCGGGTGGCTCAGTCGGTTAAGCATCTGACTTTGGGTCAGGTCATGATCTTGCAGTTCGTGAGTTCAAGCCCCATGTCAGTCTCTGCACTGACAGTGCAGAGCCTACTTGGGATTCTCTCTCTCCCTCTCTCTCTGCCTCTCCCCTGCTCTCTCTCTCTCTCCCTCTCTCTCTGCCCCTCCCCTGCTCTTTCTCTCTCTATAAATAAATAAATAAATAAATAAACTTTTAAATACATAAATGAGTAATAAATAAACTTAAAAAAATATGCACAAAGGTTGACCCCCAAAATGGATTAGAGATGTGAGAAGGGAAAAAAATGATAATGTTAAGACAAAAAAGGAGATTGTCTTTGTGACCCAGGATAGGTAATAGATTATTAAAGCAAAGTATAGAGAGTATTAACTATTATAATAATACAGTATTATATACAGTATTATAATATACATAATAATGTATAATATACAGTATTATAATAATAATACAATGGACTATTCACTGCTTTTTTTAAGTAAATGATACACGGATAGAATGGGAAAAATATTTAAAATGCATAAACTGAAAATATACTAGAATATACAAAATAGTCCTGCAAATCAACAAAAAAGAACAGTCTCAGAAGAAATATGAGGAAGGATATGAAAAAGCAATTTATAGAAAAGAAAACCAAAAAGTTAATAGCATGTAAGACAAATGTTCAAATAACTAGTATTGAGAAAAACATAATTAAAATAAAAGTAAATCATTACTGTACACCACACAGACAAGTGGAATAATAGCAAGTATAGGCAAGGATGTGAACTTGGATTGCTGGTATTCACAGCCAATTTTAATTAAATTACACATACATGTCCGATGACTCCCAAATTCTGATATTTCACATCATGCATAAATTCACTTTTAAATTGTATCCCAGTACATTTTCTTCAGATTAGATCAGTTGGAAAAGTTTTAATTTTTCATATAATTTCAAGTGCAAACCAAAAATCACGAACACAGAAATTTTTCATTTGACAAGAGTTTAGCTATGAGAATAGGAGATTTATGGCAGAAGGAAAAGAAAATAAAAACATGTTATTAAGTAATTCTGCCAATCCCCACAGTCTGCAGAATCAATGACCCATCTCTATTTAATTGCCGAAGGGAGGAGAGTTTTTCTCCATTTGAATAAATTGCCAGAGGTTGTTAGATAAGCAGTCAAGGATTACTCTAGCATCTATGCAAAATAACCAACATAAATTTCATCTCTCAGAGTAATAGGCAATAGGAAGAGAAAGGTTTTATGTATTAATCTTCTAATTTAAACAGATTCTCATATTTATAACTAATACTTGCACCTAACTGTACTAACTGGTAACTTTGATTGAAATGTTAGCACATTCTGTTTGGTCTACTTAATTAATTGTGGACAGTATTATAGCTATGCCTGTAATATTCCTAGGTCACTATCCAATCCATGCCCTTTCTTTAGCGTGGAGCAGGACAAATAGTCTCCTCTTGAAACCTCTAGGACAAGAGATTTCCAAGGACTATCTCTCAGGAGATACAGAGATGCTGAGTAATTGGAGTTCAGGTATGCCCTGCTCACATCAACCAGAACTGCTCACTGTGATTTGTTTCTCGAATTAGCTTCAGCATAAAATTCAGTTAAAATAAATGGTTCTACTGCTTTATCTCCACCCACCCAAAATAACTGTTGGAATTCATTGTCGTAGGAAGATATTTGTTAGATTTTGTGACCCAGTTCAATAGGAACAGGAAGAGAGGTGGGGTGTAGATTCTTGTGTGAGAGGAAGATTTCATAAAGAATAAGTACAGGTCATGACAATTCAATTGATGTGGGACACTCAGGAATGGATGGAGAGGAATCAGAGTACAATAAATTGTTTGGTTATATCGAGTTTGAGATTTCAGAAACAGATTCACACTATTCCAGGAGACAGAACTTTTTTTTTTTTAATTTTTTTTTAACGTTTTATTTATTTTTGAGACAGAGAGAGACAGAGCATGAACGGGGGAGGGGCAGAGAGAGAGGGAGACACAGAATCGGAAGCAGGCTCCAGGCTCTGAGCCATCAGCCCAGAGCCCGATGCGGGGCTCGAACTCACGGACCGCGAGATCGTGACCTGAGCTGAAGTCGGACGTTTAACCGACTGAGCCACCCAGGCGCCCCAGGAGACAGAACTTTAATGCAGAAGAATAATAACAAATGTTTAGAGATTTGTGGGTCAAATGCATACAGGTGCTATTTGAATCTGTGGCAGTGGATTAAAAAAGATAGGTGACAAGTTTCATGATATTTAATTTGGCAATGATTTTTTAAATGTGACAGTTAAAAAATAAGCAACAAAAGAAAAAACTGACAAACTGGACGACATTACAATTTTAAACATTTGTGCATCA
This sequence comes from Panthera onca, assembly GCF_046562875.1. Lineage (NCBI taxonomy): Eukaryota > Metazoa > Chordata > Mammalia > Carnivora > Felidae > Panthera > Panthera onca. The sequence continues at coordinate 55,438,918 of NC_138342.1, read as the reverse complement.
GAAGATGCTATCAACAGAGTGAAAAGGCAACCGATGAAATGAAATATTTCTAATATTTGAAAAATATTTTCAAATCATATATCTGGTAAGGGGTTAATAGCCAGAATATACACAGACCTTCTATAACTCAACAACTAAAAAATAACCAACCAAACTTTAAAAGGGGCAAAATACTTGAATAGACATTTCCCCAAAGAATATATACAAATGGTAATATGTATATGATAAAACTCTTAGCATCACTAATTATAGATAAATACAGATCAAAACCACAATTAGATACCACTTCACATGATAATGCGTATTAGGATACAAAAAAAAAGTGTTGGTAAAGATGTGCACTAATTGTGCGTTATTGGTACAAATGTAAAACAATACAACTGCTATGGAAAATGTTATGGCAATATAGTTAGTCCATTCTGACTGCTATAACAAAAGTACCATGAACTAGTTGGCTTAAACAACAAACAAGTATTTCTCTCAGTTTCAGAGTCTGAGAAATCCAGAGTCAATGTGCTAGAAGATTCACGTCTTGTGAAAGCATGCTTCCTGGCTTAACTTTTCCTTGTGTTCTCTCACCTGGTAGGAAAGGCAAGAGAGCTCTCTGGGGTCTCTTTTATTGGGGCATGAATCCCATCCATGAGGGTTCTATTCTAATGACCTAACCATCTCCCAAAGGCTCTATCTCCTAATACCATCACATTTAGGATTAAGATTTCAGCATAGAAATTTTAAGGAGACGCATTCAGTCTCCTTAAATCACTTATCACTTAAATCACTCATCTAACAGGTGATTTCTCAAAAAATTAAACACAGAGTTACCATATGAAACAACAATTCTACCTCTCGGTATCTTTCCAAAAGAGTTGAAAGCAGAAATAAACAGATATTTGTACACCCATATTCATAGCGGCATTATTCTCAACAGCCAAAAGGTGGAAGTAACTCAAGAGTCCATTGACAGATGAATGGATAAACAAAATGTGGTATATACATACAATGGAATAATATTCTATCCTAAAAAAAAAGAAAATTCTGACACATGCTACAACAAAGATGAACTTTGAGGATGTTATGCTAAGTGAAATAATCCAGTCAGAAAAAGGCATACTGAATGAGTACACTCATATGAGGTTTATAAAGTACATACAGTAGTCAACTTAATAGAAACAAAAAGTAGAATAGTGGTTGCCAGGGACTAGAGGAAGGGGGAAATCAGAAGTTAGTATGCAAGAGGTACGGTGTTTCAGTTTTAGAAGACGAAAAATTCTGAGGATGGGTAATGCTGGTTGTTGCAAACAATGTGAATGTACTTAATGCCAAAGAACTGAACACTTAAAAAATGGCTAACATGACTTGTGAAATATGACTTGTGAAAGTGACTTTCACAATGACTTGTGAAAGTTTTGTGAAATACGCTGTTAATATTTTTATAGGGATTGACTTAAACCTGTAGATTGCTTTGTGTAGCATAGACATTTTAACAATATTTGTTCTTCCAATCCATGAGCATGGAATGTCTTTCCATTTCTTTGCATCATCTTCAATTTCTTTCATCAATGTTTTAAAGCTTTCAGAATATAGGTCTTTTACCTCTTTACCTTTATTCCTAGGTATGTTGTGATTTTTGTTTCAATTGTAAATGGGATTGATTTCTTAATTTCTCTTTCTGCTTCATTAATAGTGTATAGAAATGCAACAGATTTCTGTACATTAATTTTGTATCCTGCAACCTTACTGAATTCTTTTTCCAGTTCTAGCAGTTTTTTGTGGAGTCTTTAGGGTTTTCTATATATAATACCATGTCGTCTACAAATAGTGAAAATTTTACTTCTTCCCTACTAATGTGGATGCATTTTATTCCTTTCTCTTATCTGATTGCTGTGGCTAGGACTTCCAGTACTATGTTGAATAAAAATGGGGAGAGTGGACATCTTTGTCTTATTCCTGACCGTAAGGAAAAAGTTCTCAGTTTTTCCCCATTGAGGAAGGTGTTAGCTGTGGGTTTTTCATATAAGGACTTTATTATATTGAGGTAAGTTCCCTCTAAACCTACTTTGTTGAGAACTTTTATCACGGATAGATGTTTTGCTTTGTCAAATGCTTTTTCTTCATCTATTGAAATGATCCTACGGCTTTTATGCTTTCTCTTATTGATGTGATGTATCACGTTCATTGATTTAGGAATATTGAACCTACTCTTGCATCCCAGAAATAAATCCCACTTGATTACGATGAATGAATTTTTTAAATGTATTGTTGGATTCAGTTTGCTAATATTTAGTTGAGGATTTTTGCATCTATATTCATTCAGATATTCTGGCCTGTACTTCTCTTTTTTTATTGTGTCTTTATCTGGTTTTGGAATCTGGGTAATGCTAGCCTCATAGAATGAATTTGGAAGTTTTCCTTCCTCTTCTATTTTTTGTGATATGCATATTTTATCACAAAAAAGAACAGGAGAGAGACAGCAAAGGAGGGAACACAGAACAGAAAAGACAACATGTTGAGACTGAGGCAGAAACTGGAGTTTCCAAATACAAGTCAAGGAACTCCTGGAGCCACCAGAACTAGAAGAAACAAGGAAAGATTATTCCTAGAGCCTTTGGAGGGAGTATAGTCATACTGACACCTTAATTTCTGACTTCTGGTCTCCGGAACTGTGAAAGAATAAATTTCTGTATTTTAAGCCACCAGGTTTGTGGTAATTTGTTACAGCAGCCTCAAGAACCCAATACAGTGATGCAGGGATCAAGGCCATCAGCTAAAATTGAGAATGGAAGAGTAAGTGAAGGGGTTTGAAGAAAAAAAGAGAGGTGAGAGACTGCCCAGAAGTGTGGGGAAGTGAATGGTCTAGGGACATGTAAAATGACTACCTCCAGCATCAGGAGCACACTTCAGGATCATGCACAGGAATTTAAAACTAGATCAGTTTGTGTTTTTCTACTTGGCCTGTTTATCTGCGCAAGAGTACAGCTAAAGAATCATGGAAACGGGTTTATCCAAAATTATCTTTTCATTGAGACAGCACAAAGTGAAAACAAAGTGAAGGAGTTGATGATATATGCAAAGAAGTGACTTTAATGATTATCTTTTTTTTAACTTCCCTAATATCCAAGTACCTGAAATCTATTCTGGTGCATCATAGGAACTGAGCAAAGATCTATTGAATGAGTTACTGAATGCCATGATGTTTAACATAGTAGGCTTCTCTGAAATAACCACAACACATAGAGTCTGAGCTCCTATGTGCAAACACTCCTAGACTAAGGGATGTTTTCCACCTGTTCATTCTCAACATGACAACACTTATTTGTCAGCTGGCATCAGTTTAATTTCCTCTTATCAGACAGAGGACAAAAATATCAGTTGAAGAAAAATATTCAATCACAGAAGTTATATTGCTATTGTCTCATGATATAATCCTTATGCACTATAAGAGTTTTTATCATTTAATAGCACAATAGGAGACAAAAGCAAAGCAGTAGCATGCCAATTTAATTTACACTGACAAACTTTCTTTAGTACTTATTTTCTGTGAAAAATTCCAACTTAAAAATTTTTTAATGTTTATTTGTTTATTTTGAGAGAGAAAGCACAAGTGTGGGAGGGGCAGAGAGAGAGGAGGGAGAGAATCCTAAGCAGACTCTGCACTGACAGCATAGAGCCCAATGTAGGGCTCGAACTCACGAAACTGAGATCATGACCCGACCTGAGGTCAAGAGTCAAACTCTTAATCAACTGAGCCAGCCAGGCACCCCTCCAACTTTAAAAGTATAGGTTTGGACATGACGACTGTATACAATCTTCTGAAACAGTGAATTATTGAGATCTACTTATTCAGATGCCTAAAATGAAAATATATACAATTTTATCCATATAAAAATGTGATTATTGACCATCATAACTCTTTACATCTTTACATCTTACCTTGTCACATTAGGTTAATTAGGTTGGGACGTAAAAGATAGACCAGAATAGTGGCCAAGGACTGCTACCTCTTACTACAGCCTCTGTAATCAGCTAGTGATAAGAAAAAATAAAATTATTTTTAAGGGTCAGCTTTGTATCAAGTGCCATTCATAAAGTAGATCTAAGTGATAAAGGTAAGGGCCTTTTAGAGTCAGAGACACCTGAGGGGGAAAATGCCATCTTTACCACTCTCAGATGTGAGATTAGGCAAACTCTTTAACATCTATGAGTTCCAGTTTCTATTTCTGTAAAATGGGGTTAATTTGTATCCCAAAGAGCTGTTGCAAAGTATTGATTGTATTGCTTGGCCTTTGATAAGTACTGTTTACTTGCAATTTTTATAGTCTCATTAAACTGTTTTTCTATATTGATTATATATTTGTATTGAGGTGTAATTTACATTCAGTAAAATTCACCTTTTTTTAGTGACTAGTTCTATGAACTTTGACAAATAAGTTCTTTGAACTTATAACCATCACCACAAAATATAAAACATTTTCCCCCAACTCCTAAACTCCCTTCTTGTGAATGCTTGCCTGTCGCCACCAGATGCTGGAAACTCTGATTTTTGTCCTTAGAAGCTGGGCATTTTCTAGAATAGCCTATTAATGGAATCACACAACGTGTTGTCTTTTGAGTCTGGATTCTTTTACTCAATACAATGCCTTTGAGGTAATCTCATTTAATTTGCACATATATTACTATTCTCAGAGAAGGAAAATTACATTCAGAAAGTTAAATAACTTAATCAAAGCTGTAGTTAGACAGAAATTTCGTCTTCGCTTTATTTGTTTCAAACTGTGTGCTTCTTGTTTGCTACACCATATTGCCTTCTGTCAGCCTACAGCTTACTGAACTTCCACTACCAATTCTGGAATTTATCTTCATATTCAGCCATTATTCCTCTACCTACCCATAAACAGAGACCTGGAAAACTGAGGACCCAGAGGACATCAAGGCCAAAAGAGGAGTCCTGAGCAAATGGCTTGCCAGGTTCTGCTGTGCTGACATTCAGAGACGTCGCCATTTTATCTTAATACAGTTTACCATTCAGTTCTTGAATGTATACAACACACAGTATGGGGAGCATGTTACATGTACTCTCTCATTTAATTCCTACAATAGTCTGCAAAGCTATCGTTAATTCTGTGCACAGATGAGGAAGCTAAGAAAGGTCAAGCAGCAGCTATGTTAGGGGAGCCTGGATTTACAGGCAGGTGCATCTCCCTTCAACATCTGGGCTTTGTTTACCAGGCCTTCTGCCACACACTATGGAAGCTGCCGTTTATTACTAGACACTGTGCTGGGCAGTGTTATACACACCATGTCATTTAATTCTGACGAAAAGCCCTGAACATAAATGGTATCAGCTCATTTCATATAGGAGGAAATTGATGCTCAAAGGGTTTAAGTGGTCTGTTCAAGGTCACATAACTACCAAGGAGTCAAAATCCCATTTTAGGGGTGCCTGGGTGGCTTCTTCATTCAAGTGTCCAACTTCAGCTCAGGTCTTGATCTCACCATGCATAAGTTTGAGCCCCACATCAGGCTCTGCACTGATAGCTTCAGAACCTCTGTCTCCCTCTCTCTATCCCCCCCACTCAAAAATAAATAAACACTCATTTAAAAAGTTGAAAAAAAAAAAAAAACAGGGGCGCCTGGGTGGCTCAGTCGGTTAAGCTCCGACTTCGGCTCAGGTCACGATCTCACGGTCCGTGAGTTCGAGCCCCGCGTTGAGCTCTGGGCTGATGGCTCAGAGCCTGGAGCCTGCTTCCGATTCTGTGTCTCCCTCTCTCTCTGCCCCTCCCCCGTTCATGCTCTGTCTCTCTCTGTCTCAAAAATAAATAAACGTTAAAAAAAAAATTTAAAAATTAAAAAAAAACAGTATTCCATTCTAAGTCCATGCCACTGTTGACTATTCCATGGAACCCTGTGTCAGAGAAACAGCAGGGAAAAGATGGAAAGGAAGAATGTAACTACGTGTGCTCCTTGTATAGCTCAACATAATGAGCTTCACTAAGTGTTTCTCTGTTAAATAGGAAGAAAATATATGCAAATAAACTAAGATCTTAATATTAAAAGTTAATAATATCGCTTCTTGGCCTTTTGGCTAAGATCAAGTGTAATATTAAAAGTTAATATTTTCGTAGTGCTTCCATTGCACAAGGTACTACTCTAAGTATTTTACATATATTGACACATTTACATTTCTAAAAACCTTAAAAGGTAGTCACTAGTATTATTCCTATTTTATAGATAGAAACTTCTAACATTTGAACCCCACATCTAATTCTAGAGTCTATGCACTTAAAGCATTCTACAGTACTAAGATTCTTTTGAATGGTACTTTCCCTAAGTGTTAGAAGCAATGACCATTAAATTTTCATTTAAAGTAGGGTTTCCTTTTTTTTTTTAAACGTTTATTTATTTTTGAGACAGAGAGAGACAGAGCATGAACGGGGAGGGTCAGAGAGAGGGAGACACAGAATCTGAAACAGGCTCCAGGCTCTGAGCTGTCAGCACAGAGCCCGGCGCGGGGCTCGAACTCACGGACCGCGAGATCATGACCTGAGCCGAAGTCAGCCGCTTAACCAACTGAGCCACCCAGGCGCCCCAAGTAGGGTTTCCTTTTAAATGGCTATCCTTTGGTTGTGAGATTATAATCAAGGCTAAACACTAAGTATATTCATATTGCATGTAGCTGTTAAAAAAGATAAGGTAAATCCATTTCTCTCAACATAAAATAGAGTATCAAGGGAAGAAAAACCAAACTGCACAAGGAAGTATATAATACTGTTCAATCAATACTCATATATATTTTTCTATGGGTATACGTGCATGTGTCTGTTTGTGTGTAAATGCTTAGTATATTCTGTAAGAAAATGGACCTTAATAACATTAGTTGCTTCTAAGGAGAAGGAAAGGCACCATGACCACAACATGGTGAAACAGCTTCAGCCTCATTTCTAATGTTTCAGTATACACAAAAAGCAGGTATTCATGTCTGATTGAAAATTTATTGAAAATATTGTTTACTTATATTCTTTGTTTTCTTCACGTTGATAAATGTCTCTCTCTTGCGCTCTCTCTCTCTCTATATATATGTATATATATATATACATGTATAGAAAATATATTTGTAATTCATATTACATAAATATAAATTATAGCATGTGTACGTATCACATTAAGCCATTTTAGGAAAAAATCTGGTTTGATATGAATTTGTATGCACATACTCTCAGAAGTACGTATTTTTTAAAGAAAAATAATTATATATTAATAAATTCACTCTACCCCTGTCATACATGGAGATAGCTGCTATTCAACTAAAAATTAAACACTATTTCTTGAATTATATTATGAATCTAGGTTTTAAGGATACTTGATTGTTTTTATTAAGAGCTTTTATATAAAGGTTTCTTTAAGGTATTGGTATACCTACCAATAATCTTCTTTAAATTCTTAATCCTAGTGCATTCCTAAGGTATTTCTCATTCAAATCCTCTCAACCAGTTTATCTCCCTTTAACAAAATTAGTCAATACCAAAAGAAACTATGTTGCTTTCTTATTGGGACTATGCTATCTCTGGGCTGTTTTCTTCAAGCTATCCTGCGGGTTGAGGCTCTCTGTTCAGACTTGTCTAACTAGTTTCATTTCAACTATTTGTAATTTGTTTTAATTTCTTTCAGCCATAGACCTCTAATACATCTAAAGGTGACATGCAGTTGATTAGAAAGTCAAATGAAGTCAGTGGGTGTAGGACTGCAAGACCAAATTCTTCCTCTTACAGATGATGTATCGGTAAGTTCAGTTTTGTTTAGCAAATGGCTTATTTGCTCTACTGTCTGTCAGTGTCTAGATTCCCTATTATGTCAGGGCACTGCCTGTGAGATGTCCTCAGTGCGTTCAATCTGTATGGATCTTGTGAGATTTCTGGAATTATTATAACAGCTGGATTAATTAATCTCTGTAATTGAAATCAATATCTTTTTATTAAAAATCATTCTTAGCATTATTTCATGTTGCCAGGTTCAATAGTTGGGATTTTAGAAGAAGTTAATGAAGAACTGTATTATATTATGTTCTGATTGAGTCTGGTTTGGGGACCTGTGGAAGGTGTTCCTTTGTTTTACAGAAAGCCTTCTTTAAGTAATCTGACTAAATTTATCTTCTACAGCATTTTCTGTTTTGTTGCTTTTTCTTATACCTTATAGTCAGCCCTGGAAACTATAGGATTGGGAGGTCCATAGCTACAGAGATACCTGCCTTCTCATAGAAATCCTAGGATTCCTGTGGGAAGAAGGGAACCAGGAGACCCAAACCTGTCTATTTCCTAAAACTCTCCCATTAAATACTAAAGAAAAAAAGCTGAATTATTTCATTTTATTTCCCAAAAGGGCATTTGCCACATGCAAAGGAGAGGAAAAAATAAGGTTCCTTGGAATAACTTTATATGGAATTAAAACCATGATTTTAAACATCCATGATGACAATAATACTTCACGATTGCTTTGATTTATGCCACTTTCAAAGTATTTTTACATATGCCATTCATTTAATAGGACACCCTTGTGAGATCAGAATAGGTACTGTTAACTCCCTTTTTGAAATGAGGAATTTGAGGGAAACAGAAGTTAAGGGGCTTCTTTGGATCTATGGAGCTGTATGATGACAGAGTGCAAGAGCTGCCATCTACAACTTCCAAGTCCAGTATTCCCAGACTCCCGCAGCCTGTCTGGGTGGCAAGGATTCTACCTGGGAAATTTCAGAGAGGAGATAAGCCACTAAGGAAATCAGGAAATTCAGAGATCAGCTGCTGAGTTAGTGAACTCCACTGGGCTTCCTTCCCCGCTAATAAAATACACATTTGTATCAGTTCTATAGTGAATTGCTAAAGGGTCTCTGAGATCCTTGGGCAGCGTCTACAAGGCTTCACACATAAGCAGCACTCCATAAATATTTGTTGAACAAATGAATGAGTACACAAATGGAAATGTCTAGCATAATATTTTGCTTATTGATTAAAATTCATTGAATTTGAAAATGCCTATTTCATGTTTATGGAAGTCATGATATTGTAAAGCAGTAAGTAGTTCCAACCTTTCATATTGCACATCCCCAAAATTATTCTCTTTAAAATATCACGATTATAGACACCAAAAGTCCTCTTTTCTAATGAATATTTGTGGGTTTACAGAAAGTTTTTGGCTTCAGGGAAAAAAATTAGGAGTAATATTGGGGGTCAGTGCTATTGTTCGAGATAGCCATCACATTTGGTAAAGAAAGGAGAAGGTGGGAAACTGAATGTGTATGGTTTCTTTGAGATAACTTCATGGAACGCTCATCTGGGATTTGGAAGATTTTCAGGAGATGGCAGGTCACATTAATAGGCAGGCTTAAGGATTAAAGAAAAACAAATGCTTAATTACTACTATGACACCCTACATTCCACGTAGAGTACTTCTACAATATGTTTTATAGCCATGCTCACCATTCTTCTCTATTAACAAGAAATATAATGTGGACACCTTCTCAAAATATATTTGATCCATATCTTTGCTGTTTTTGCTACATTGAACTTTGGCTACTTCTCTATGTTTCATGACCATCTTCACTGTATTTCAGAGATAGTCCTTAGTGCTCAGACTTCGCTGTGAATACCCATCTTCATTTGCCTTTAGCAATATCCATACCCCTACTCCTTCCTATACATGTATTAATTGGGTGATTCATTCACTTAAAAATCTCAATTATTTTTCATATAAAAGATAAAATATCAAATGGCTCATCATATCAACAAACAGGTTACTGTCTTGTTCCCAGAAGTCTGGCATCGTTCTCTTCTTACAGCTCATTATTTTCAATATTGCTTATTAATAAATGTAAAAATTAGGTTCTTTCTCTTCATTATCATCCTTAAAATTTTTTTTTAATGTTTATTTAATTTTGAGAGAGAGAGAGAGAGAGGGAGAAAGAGACAGAGTGCAAGCAGGGGAGGTGCAGAGAGAGAGAGGGAGACACAGAATCTAAAGCAGGATCCAGGCTCTGAGCTGTCAGCACAGAGCCCAACACGAGGCTCAAACTCTCATGAACCCTAAGATTATGACCTGAGCTGAAGTCAGATGTTTAACTGACTGAGCCACCCAGGCGCCCCTTCATTATCATCTTTTAGAGAAAAAGGTAGTCCTGGGCAAATCTTTATAAATATTGATGATTTAAAGTTTAATTTCATTTTGAATACTCATGTCAATCAACTTGTTAATTTGCCAAATGTATTCTCTAATTTATTCAAAAACTGTATCTTCAGGGTTAAAACCAAAATAACAAAACCTTCATGTTACTTACTGATTACTAAATTGTGTGTAAATTAGTAACTAAATTTTAATGTTTTGTTAGTTTTCAACAACTCATAGTGCCATATGCATGCTATATTATATTAGTTCATTCATTCTCACAATCCTACAATTAGATGCCATTATTATCTCCACTGTATAGATAAAAGTTAACTGGCCCTACATTACAGGCTAAGAGAGCCAGAATCTGAACTTAACTATTAGGATATTCTGCTTTTCTTTCTTTGATAACTTTCAAGAGAAAACAACTTTTTGTTTTTTCATACAAAAACTGAGTAAGAGGGGTGCCTGGGTGGCTCAGTTGGTTAAATGTCTGACTTCAGCTCAGGCCATGATCTCACAGTTCATGAGTTTGAGCCCCGCATTGGGCTCTGTGCTGACAGCTCAGAGCCTGGAGCCTGCTTCAATTTCCCTGTGTGTGTGTGTGTGTGTGTGTGTGTGTGTGTCTATCTCTGCCCCTCCCCCACTTGCTCTCTGTGTCTCTCTCAAAAAGAAACATTAAAAAAAATTTTTTTAAACTGAGTGTGAAATTCATAGTGCTAAAAGTGATTCACTGAGTTGGGTTTTTTCTGTAGTCAATAAATTGAAATATGTGTTCATATCATCAAGATTAAAGGCTAGTATCTTCTTTGTTTTGCTTTCCTACTTTTCCACTTGTGTGGCATATAGGGAATAATATACTTACGGATAAAAATAGGCATTCTGGCAGATATGTATATAAAGTACTTGGAAACCAAGATGTTAAGAGTTTATGATCAGGTAAGTGTAGGAATCCTTACTGGGTGGTAGTTTATTTGTAATTATTATAATAACATCTGCCATTTATTATCTATTTACAAAATGTGAATCATTTTGCATACATTGTCTCATTCATTATTTACAGTCCTCATACAAGTTAGCCTATTTTAAAGGGAAAAAAAAGCTACCCAAGATCAGAGTTAGTGACTTTAACTCAAGCTGTACACGCCATCCTATATTCCCAATTCATTAACAGCTGGGGCTGTGAAACATCTTGGGCAATGACAAGAAACTGACCTACTGGGGATAGAGAAATAAGATAGGCAACATTTGAATAATATACTATGAAAGGCTTCACGTTCATTATCACAGTGGTCTGGTTACAAATGGGACAGACAGCCTTAAAGTCAGACAGTTAAGGACTTCCTTTCCCTTATCTCTGGTACCTGTGTTGTTTGCCTGATTCTTAGTTTCCTCATTAGTGAGTCGGTGATAAGGTAACAAGGCCTAAAGCTGTGTCAACAATTACATGAGATAAGTCACATGAAAACTCCTGAGCCAGAGTAGGAATTTGATATGTGCTAGAGCCTTTCATTTACTCACTTTATTGCCTCACGTCTCTGGGTAGTATTTATTATCACCACTTTACAAGTGGAAAAACTGAAATTCAGAGAGGTTTCAAAAACATCTCAAGATATATGTCAAAAAATTAAATGCAAGGACTGAGGCCAAAGTCTTCTGATCCTAAAAGGCAGAGGATGCCTGGAGAGGATTTGTCTGGGCAGGTAAAGACTTAAAGGAAATGTTTTAAATATTTTTCTCAGAAAAACTCCCTGTGTTTTCCTTTACTAAACCACTAAACTCCTTTCCTATGTCACTACGCATACTTATGATACCAGCTGTGTCAGTTTTTGTCAAAGCAATTCTCCAACATCAGCTGGGTATCAATTCAATTTTGACATTAACTGGAGTTAGCACAGACCCCACAGGTTAAGGGCTTGGTCCATAAGACTTCCCCTGGCCCCATTTCAGACAGAAATCCCAAGTCCAGGTTGTTGTTACCTGTGTTCTTAATGACTGGCTATAAATTGGAGCTTCCCACAACTCCCTCCTTTATTTTAATATGCTAGGGTGGCTCACAGAATTCAAGAAAACAGTTTACCTAGTAGATTATCAACTTATTCCAAATTATATTAAAGGATATGAATGAACAGCCAAATGAAGAGATATATATGATGAGGTTCAGAAGGGTCCCCAGTACAGGAGATTTTGTCCTTGTAGAGTTGGTGGTATACCACCCTCCCAGGACAGAGATGCCCAGCACCAACTCAGAAGCTCTCCGAACCCCATACTATTGGGATTTTCATGGAGGCTTCATCGCATAGACATGATAAATTCTGAATGCAATCTTCAGCTTCTCTCCCATTCCCAGAGGTTTATATGGAGGGGTTGGTTGGGGGGGAGAAGGGGAATGAAGCTGAAATTCCAAGCTTGTAACTATAGCTTGGTCTTTCTGGTGACTAGTCCCTATCCTGAAGCTATGTAGGAGCCCACCCAGAGTTACCCCATTGGAACAAAAGACATTGCTATCACCCAGGAAATTCCAAGGGATCTAAGAGCTCTGTGTCAGGAACCAAGGTTAAAGACCAAACAGAACAAATGATGTTCCTGGTGCTCTTATCACTTAGGAAATTATAAGGGATTTAGGAACTCTGTGCCAAGAACTGGGACCAGAGATCAATATATACTTTTTCTATTATATCAAAATTTTTAATGCTCATTTTTGTTACCTTAATGGAAATTTATTATTTGTGTAATTTTAAATATTTATAGAAAAGAAGTTTATAATACTGCGTTATTTTCAATCACATGGCACAGATTGAGACAAAAACACTATGGGTTGTACCATGAACTACATAAGGGTAGAATCCATGTTTTATTCATCCATGCCTTTCTAAGCCTTGAATGATGCCTTAAAACAAAATAGAGGCTCAATAAAATATTGTGAAAAAATAAAGATGGGTGGATAGGTGGACAGATGGACGGATAGTTGAATAGACAGACAAACAAAAGGACAAAGGAGGAATAACACTGTAATAGCTAATCAATTCTTAGAAGTAGTTTGTTAGGGCATATTTATGGTATACAAGGCTCTGACCAAGGCATTTGAATACAACTTATTTTTCACACATGCATAGCATCCCAGTGTGGACCTTCACCTCTTATCTGATACACATTTTACAAACTTTAATACGTGGGACTGCATCTTATGCCAAAACATGTCAGGACTATACCAAACACACACATATAACACACACAAACACACGTGCACATACACCGCATAATGTTTGGTGCTATCTTTTCTATAAAGTATAACATTCCATAATAAGTTTCTGTTTTGTTACTCAATCCCTTATTCCCACATCAATATTGTACTTATAAAACAGCATCTGCATTTTATTGTCACTCTTGGCCAGCCACAGTGGAACATATTTTTTGTGGATTAATACTGCATTAAAAATATTTGGGGTATTTACTAATACCCCTCCTATATAAGGTCTTTCCTGTAGGGCCACTCCAAGATGATCCTAAAATCTAAAATACTACTGGTCTCAATTACCTACCATAAAATTCTCATAGTAAAATGCCCATTGTCTCAGCATGGCTGATTTCTATCAAGTGTGTAATAATAATAACAACAAAAATAGTGATACTAATTCACATTTATATAGTATTTACTATGGGCTGGTCACTTTACATGAATTAATGTACTTAGTGCTTATATAAATCCAATGAGGTAGGTATTAATTTCATTTCCATTTTCCAAATGGGAAGACTAAAACACAAAAGGGCCAAATACCTTGCTTCATATTGCAGAGCCACCAAATGACAGAGCTAGGACTTGAGCTCAGGTAGTCTGGCTCCAGAGACTGGTTTCTTATCATTTAATGCTATACCACTCTCAATTAGAAGTTAGTTCAATGATGGTGCATTAATTTAAACTAACATGTGACTGTGCTCTGCCCCTAATCCAAAGTCTAAGTTCAAAACTATTTAAGAAAGGCTTTGCAGCTATAAGCTAGCACCATGAACCTTCATTTTGCTGTTATCTGAAGATGGAAGGGAGTTAAATGCCTAACCTCTCAGAATACAGCCAAGAAATCCCTCTTACTAAATCAAGACAGAACGATCTAGAAGGGACAAGAATCTGAAATTGATTTCACTCATTAGGGTTGGGTAGTTGCTAAAGACAGAGCTACAAGGCTTTAGAGTAAATCCAGCTTAGCAAGCCAGACATGACTAAGCAGTGAGTAACTGTGCAGGGAAGTGGCAGGAGGTGGGAGTTTCTCTCCATGGGGATGAAGTATCCACGGGGAATCTAGGAAAGGTGTTCTCAATCCCCTTTAGCTTATGCTTTCCTCTTACAGCCTTAAAATTCTCATTCATGCTCCTTTTTTGCCTGTGTGCCCAATTTCCATCCCTGGGACCAGAGTAAAGACATTTCCTTAGATAGGTGAAGAAATAGTCTTCTCTTTTCTGGGTCCTAATTTTCCTTCCCTGAGACCTCTGAATTCAGCTCAGCTTGAATAATTTCAACATTTTCCACAAAAACTTTTCTTTGCTCTGGACTCACAATGGTATTTTATCAATTCTGCCCCTTGCTCCATTGTCCCTCCCATATCTGGGAGTTAAACACTGAAGGAATATAAAAGGTTTTCTTCGTTTCTTCTTTTTTAACCTCCTGACAAGCATTCCATGGAGCATCAGAGTGGCATAAATATATCTAGAGCTATGTTTTCAAAGCTGTGTTCTGTAGAACATCAGAATCCCACAGGATATGAGTAGATATGGTGTTTTTTAAAAAAACGTATATTTGAGGGGCACCTGGGTGACTCAGTCAGTTGAGTGGCCGACTTTGACTCAGGTCATGATATCCTGGTTTGTGAGTTTGAGCTCCACATCAGGCTCACTGCTCTCAGCCTGTCAGCTCATAGCCTGCTTAGGATCCTCTGTCCTCCTCTCTCTGTCCCTCCCCTACTTGCACTCTCCCAAAAATAAATATTGAAAAGGAAAGAAAGAAAGAAAGATCGAAAGAAAGAAAGAAAGAAAGAAAGAAAGAAAGAAAGAAAGAAAATGTAATTTAAAAAACGTTTATTTCAGTCCAATTCAATAAATAGTATTCAAGATTCTGCTAAGAATCAGATAATGTATGAGGCACTGGGGTTGTATCAGTGAAAAGAATATATACAAAACCAAGACAGAAATATTGTTCACATTTACTTCCACTTAAAACCAGATTCTGAGACTTCTAGAAGTGAGGATCCTCTCTAATTTTATTTAACCCATTTTTTTCCAAACCTGTTTGAATATGGAAAACCTTTCCCCCACCACCTGGGAACATTTTTGGAGAAATGTCTCAATGCTGTATATGATGTTTTCACTATCTTCAAGATCTTGCACACTTTGGGGTAAGAGGATATTTATACACATTTCAAGAAATAAAATATATAGAGAACTTGTAGCAGTATGAAAAAAGTGTCAAATTAGATAAAAGCCTTCAAAGTTTACAGACAACCCCCAATATGGTTATCATTCTATCAGCCCTACCTCCCCTCTGCCCACTCCAGGTGACCTCTGCCACTGTTATAGGAGATTCTACGGGGAGGGAGAGAAGCGAATCCTAACTTTTTCAGAGTTCATCAAAGTGTAAAGCCAATAGAAAGGAAAATGTGAAAGCAAAATTAATTTCAGACTTAACCACAACGAGGATGGGTGGCCTCTCTGATCAAACAACCTCTACTTTCACTTCTTAAAACTCTTCACTTGCCTTTCATACTGCTTGAAATACCACCCGTTATTCATCTGAGTTCATAGGAAGCCTGTTCTAAAAAAACATAAGAATCACTCTCAGAAAGAAGTTTGATATCACAGAGAAAAATGGGCTTTTGAGTCACAGAAGTCCAAGTTAGGTTCTAGTTCTGCATACTGGCTTCATGAATGGAGCACGTTAGTCACCTGTGAAGCAAAGATACATAATTCTACTGACAAGCATGTTTGGAGGATGAGATGCGACCATATACCAACCAACAACTCCTACAAAGTCAGCATTTACTACATAGTAGCTCTTGTTGTCACTCTTAGTATTAAATGGTCACCCTAAAATAGCCACTGTGGAAGACAGTATGGAGGTTCCTTAAATACAAGCATCCTATGATCCAATAATTCCACTATAGGATATTTACCCAAAACATACAAAAACACTAAATTCAAAGGGATACATGCACCTCTATGTTTACTGCAGCATTATTTACAATAGACAAATTATGTAAGTGGCCCAAGTGTCCTTTGATAGATGAAAAGATAAAGAAGAGGTGGGGGTGCCGGGGTGGCTCTGCCAGTTAAGTGTCCAACTATTGATTTTGGCTCAGGTCATGATCTCACAGTTAGTGAGATTGATCTCCATGTCAGGTTCCACACTGACAGCCTGGAGCCTGTTTGGGATTCTGTCTCCCTCTCTCTCTGCCCCTCCCTTGCTCTCTCTTTCTCTCTCTCTCTCTTTCTCTTTCTTTCAAAATAAATAAATAAACTTTAAAAATAAGAAAAGAGGTGGTACACACACACACACACACACACACACACACACACACACAATGGTATATTATTCCACCATAGAAAAGAATGAAAACTTGCCATTTGCAACAAGTATGGAGCTAGAAAGTATCATGCTAAGCAAAATAAGTCAGAGAAGGACAAATACCATACAATTTCATTCATATGTGGAATTTAAGAAACGAAAGAGGAAAAAAAGAGAGACAGATAAACCAAGAAACAGACTTTTAACTATAGAGAACAAACTGCTGGTTACCAGAGAGGAGGTGGGTGGGGGATGGGTGAACAGGTGAAGGGGATTGAGCACATTTACCATGATAAGCACTTAGTAATGTGGAAGTGCTGAATTACTACATACTATGGCTGAAACTAATATACCACTATATGTTAATTATACTGGAACTATAATAAAACACTTAATTAAAAAATTAAATTAAATTAATTAAACAAAAGAGTCCGTTCCAGAGTACCCAAACAGATATTCACATGTCAGAGTATATTAGGTTACCGCAAAATGTTGCTCTTCTGTAGCAAACATCTGACTTGAGTGACTCAAAGGAAATGATGATTTTCATTGGTAGAAAGAGAATTTGGCACTTTGGCTCTAGAACAACTTTCCTCCAGGGATGGGCACCATGCTAGGGAAAGAAGAGCAAAGTTTTTTGCACCAAATGCCTTCTGGGAATTTGATGCACTTAACACCTTTGTTCAGTTACATTAGAAGTTCAGTAAACTTGTAGGTGGCCTGGGAAGCTAACCAATAATTTATTTTTAAATAAGATTGCATGTTTTAAACTTCAAGAAACTATCTTTATGAAGATTTATGGGAACATAATCTGTCTGCAAATTGGCATTTGAATACGATTCACATGCATTTACATTTGTATAATGATAACATGCATCTACAAGAAAACAGAAGACTGATCCTGAAAATAGAAAAATTTAGAGTTTATAGATAAAACGATAATGGGCATGTGGTTGACTGTAGAGCAAGCCTAAGTTGCTGCCTTCAGGGAAGGCCTTTCTAGAAAAAGGAAAATCCATGTGGATAAAGATGTCTATTATGTCTTTTGCTGACTCAAACCTCTTTGAACTCACACATATAAAAGTCCTCAGCTTAGAGTCTGGTTACTGAAGAATACCCCAACTCAGATCATTAACAGTTCAGACTGCCCTATATATTCCTCAAGATGTGTATTTTTCAGTCTGAAAAACTGCAGAAAGCAAAGTCACAAAATCATTCACATTATCACCATGTTTTCATTGACATCTTTGGAAAAATGATGTCATGCATATGCCCTTTTAAACACTGAATACTCAAACTTAATGAAAGTAAATGAATATGATAAATTGGATTTAATACAGATTATAAATTGTGTTACTCTGAATTAAGTATCATCTGTACTTGCCCTTTCCTTTAAGGAATGCAGAATGCCAAATAGGTCTTAAACAAGGATTACTTTTAGCTGTCTTCCCATTTCAAGTTCCAAGAGTTTATTTTGTATTCCCCCAAATTTTTAGTTGAATAAAATATACCTTAGTCTTCTTCTAATTGTACATTCAACATAGAAATTTCCTTTTAATGAAATAGTTTTCTACAACCTCCACAAAAATTAGAAATTTTAAATATCACATGCTTTCTCTGAAGGCTATAGAGATTTCTGTCCATTTTCATGAAAGTTATATTTCCAGCTATGATAAAAAAAATTTTAAATGACCTCTAAGATTCCCATCCCTCAGTGTACACACTCCTGGACACTCAAACACTAATTTAGGTGCTGCTGTGAGGGAATTTTGCAGATATAATTAAGGTCTCAAATCAGTTGGCTTTAAGATATGGAAGTTGTCCTTGGTGGACCTACTCTAATCAGGTGACACCTTTGAAAAGGACTAGGCTCTACCTGGAGAGATATTCAGGATGTAAGAGATTTGTTGGGAGGGTGATTCTCCATTGCTGGCTGTAGAGATGGAATGGGCCACATGCAAAGAATGTGGTGGAATCTATGAGCTGAGAGAGAGAGGCTTGTGACAGCCAGCAAGAGAACAGGGACCCCAGTTCAACTTCAAAGAACTGAGCTATGCCTAGAACCTAAGTGAGCTTAGAAAATGATCACAAATGTCAGATGAGATAGCTGCCTCAATCAACACCTTGATTTCAACCTTGTGAGATCCTGAGCAGAAAACTCAGCCATGACATGTACAGAACCGTGAGCTAATAAGTTGGTATTGCTTTAAGCTGCTAACTTTGTGGTAATTTGTTGCACAGCAATAGAAAATTAATACATCAGTGTTTGTTTTCTGATGCAAGTAAAGCAGGAAAAAAAATGCATGGGCACAATGGTGCAGTGCATCTCTACTTACAATCAGGCTAGATTCCCAAGGCTTTACTGAGCCTATTTTTCTCCAAATCTGAAGTGATATTATGCAAATCACTAGCAGGACCTCTCCAGAATGGAAAGTCAATGATGCATATTGGCTTTCATGCATCTCTTCATATTATCATATTATTCATAAAAGTTGATACTGAGTTGACAGTTTATTCATACAGGATTAAATAGCTGCAGATTTAGACTATGGCTCCTGCAGCTTTTGTAATGTGGCATTGTACACCTGTTATTCCCCAGAGGTTCTCACAAAAGGAGAACCTAACACACCTATTTGTTGGTCGTCATTCCCCCTGCCCAGATGTTCACAGCTCCTTGTATGGGATTTGTAGATATGACTGCCACGGCACTTGAAGCAGTGGGCTATTGGTTGTTGAACAACTCCTCTGCTAAGTCCTACCATTCAGTCTATAACAGTGATCTTCCTGTCATCTACTTTCTCCATTTGCCCTATTCAGAGAAACTCTGATGAGAAGACAGATTTGAAAGTCCTTAAGTCTCCTTAAGTTCTAGCCTTCCTTCTTTGGTTCTCTTATTGATTTTGAATGTCTTGGAAACATACTAAGATTCTCTGAGAAAATGAATGGTCAAATAAATGAAGAAGGAATGAATGAGTGAATAGATGAATATATAAATAATCAATTTAAGAGAATGCACTCAATGGAGTGGAAGTGTGGCACTGCGGGAAAAACAATGGTGCCCTAGGAGTTAGAAGGCGTGAGTCTGAGATGACCACTAGTTCTGTTAACATCAGAGGTCGTTTAATCATCTCTGGGCGTCAGTTTTCTCACCTGGAAAATGTGTTACATTTTACCAAATCGTTTCCAAGTTATCCTTAACTTCTGAATTTAGGTTTTATTTAAAAAAAAAATATTAATGTTTATTTGTTATTGAGAGACAGAGAGAAACAGAGCGTGAACAGGGGAGGGACAGAGAGAGAGGTAGACACAGAATCCAAAGGAGGCTCCGGGCTCTGAGCTGTCAGCACAGAGCCCGACACGGGGCTTGAACTCTCAAACCACGAGATCGTGACCTGAGCTGAAGTTGGTCGCCTAACCCACTGAGCCACTCAGGCACCCCTGAATTTAGGTTTTAAATCATTTAAGAGGCTAAATAATGTTACACCCCACAGAGCTTCTGTTTGTTGTTATATTCTGGCACCTTAATTCTTGTCCATTGGAAGACACACTGCCTCTCCACAGCCAGCTGTCTAGATTCTTTTTAATCAGCCAATGCATACATTGTCAATATTTTCTATACCCAACAGAATTCAAGCCTCTCAAGCTCCACTAGGTTTATTGGGTAAATGTATTGCTTATGCCAAAGCTATTATCTTCTTAATTATTTAGGTCCATATGACTTGTATCTTTTATGCTTTCATTTACATATAAAATATGTCTATATTCAAAAGAAAAATTTCTTGTAAATCAACCAATATTTATTAAAATTACACTCAGTGCAGGGGTGCCTGGGTGACTCTGTCAGTTAAGCATCTGACTTTTAACTTCAGTTCAGGCCATGACTCATTGTTTGTGAAATGGAGCTTCACATCAGGCTCTATGCTGATAGTGTGGAGCCTGCTTGGGATTTGCTCTTTCTCTCTCTCACTCACACTCTCTGTATACCTCAAAATAAATAAATAAACTTAAAAAAATTAATGAAATAAATAATATAAAAAATAAAATTACACTCAGTGCAAAGCATTGGACTAAATCTTGTAAAGGGAAAATACCTTCTGTCCCCAAAGAGGTTGGTTTAGCAACACACACCCACCCAAAGCTAAATTCTAATGAAAGAGGTAAATAAAGTTGATTATAATGGCAAGTTGTAGAGAAGGAGACTACAGAATGAGTTAGAAGACCAGGACCTTTTTAAACCATTTGACTCTAATCAAGTGTCCTCTCTCTCAGCCTCTGTTATTTCATATATAAAGCTGGCATAATATCTTCCTCTTACGGATTTGTAAAATTCCTACTCTTTACCAGGCACCTTATTAAATCTTAATGATAAAAAGATGAACAATACCAGTGTAGCTCATTGAGGAGTTCACAATTAAATTTAGATTAATATACATGCAAACAAATACTTGACACAATGTCGTTAGCACTATTGTTGATAAGAGATGTCAGGACTGACAGCACAGAGAGCCAGTGCCTCTAGAAATAGAAACCACAAGTAATAGTGTACATTCCCAGATCCTGATCTTCTTAATACGTCCCTTCACCCCAAGATAACCTTGATGCATATCCAAGACAAATGTATTCTTGCTGGAAAAGGTAGACCAAAGAAACTTGCTGTTATCCAAAGGACAACCAGAAAGCTTGTAACTGTTACAATGTAAGAGTAACCTGCTGAGTTTTCCTTTTTACAGGACAGTAGGATTTGGCACCCAGAGCAGAAGTTTGAAACCATGGATGATTGCCCTTCTCATTGTGTTATTACTGACAGTGGTGGCAGTGACCATTGGTATTCTGGCCCACTTGTTAGTCTCTGGTAGGTAAAGATTGTGAATTTCACTCAGCTTGATTTCATTTTTCTGCAAACCTTCATTTGTATATATGTAAATGTAATTTTATCTAAAAGCATTTTTGTGCTTTTACCAGCATTTAGAATTTAATTTTTTTCAGTCATTTTATAAAAATAATTATTAAATGCCTATTGTATATGAGTACTTTTCTGGATGACTCAAGGTACAACATTATGTAAAGCAGACCAGTTTCCTATCTCCTTGGAGCTCACAAGCTAATAATCTTTTAAGACTACACAGACGATCAAAAATGGTAACTGAAAGAGGCGCCTGGGTGGCTCAGTAGGTTGAGCAGCTGACTCCTGATTTCCCAGGGTCATGGGATCAAACCCCACGTTGAGCTCTGTGCTGAGCGTGGAGCCTGCTTAAGATTCTCCCCTCTTGGGGCAGCTGGGTGACTCAGTCGGTTATGTGTCTGACTTTAGCTCAAGTCATGATCTCACAGTTCATGGATTAGAGCCCTGCATCAGGCTCTGTGCTGACAGCTCACAGCCTGCAGCCTGTTTTGGATTCTGTGTCTCCCTCTCTCTCTGACACTCCCCTGTTTATGCTCCGTCTCTCTCTCTCTCTCTCAAAAACAAATACTTAAAAAAATTTTTAAAAAAGATTCTCCCTCTCTCTCTGCCCCTATCCCCCACTCACACACTTTCTCTCACTCTAAAAAGATTTAAAAACTAAAAAAAGTAGCAACTTAAATCTACTGGTAATCATAATAAACTCTAACCATTCAAGTGAGAAACTATGATAAATTAGTTATTATATTAGCTATTAAAACTGACTCATTTACTCATCATTATGTCCACCAACATTTCAAGGGCCAAAGAAAAACACATGTCCAACAAAATCATGAATTTTGAAATAATTGGTAAACTATAAATATGACAAATATTGTTACTTATTTTTAGAGAAAATTTTATCCTTTCCTAAATGATATTCACATATTTTTTAATTGCCTGATATATTTATAATCACACAAATAATGCATTTCAGAATTCTTTTTAAATATCATCTTTCTCTGCACAGACTGCAAAGCATTAACATTTGTTGACAAATCTCCACAGGGTCACTCACACAGATGTGTTTGATACAACAACTACCTCAGGCTTCTTACTTGAATGGCCTCACCTATTGTCATCTTCCTCAGACTTGGGGCGGTGGGGGGGAGGGGGCGGGTGAAGACTCTATCATGATCATTAAAGGTTTTAAGAACACACTTCTGGGCTTTTTGTAACAACCCAGCCTGTAGTTTATGCTAATGGCAAAAGATTCTCAGGTCATTTCATTTGACTGCATACGAGCCCCTTTACTAGGAGTATAATGTTTGATAATAATATGGATTGTGCCGATGAGTATCAGGGGGACCAAAAAAAAGCACTACAAAGCCCAGAAATGTATCACCTATAAGATGTACCATTCTGAGATCCCTCTCTCTTTCCTAGGTCCATAGCTGGGAAACCCATTGAGCCCACTGTGTCCTTCCTAGGCCAGGCTCCCTAAGGAGAGATGCTATTCTGTGGCTGCTCCGTTTTTCTATTTTCAACTCTTTGTAGGGTCGCCTGGGTGGCTTAGTCAGTTAAGCATCGACTTCAGCTCAGGTCGCGATCTCATGGTTCATGGGTTTGAGCCCTGCCTTGGGCTGTGTGCTAACAGCTCAGAGCCTGGAGCCTGCTTCAGATTCTGTCTCCTTCTCCCTCTACCCCTCCCCTGCTCACGCTCTGTCTCTGTCTCTCAAAAATAAATAAATGTAAAAAAAAAATTAACTCTTCATAAATTTCTTGCCCCCCACCCCCAGAAGGCCAGACTCCTAAGATTACTAGATTTCTTAGGAGCCCCCACTGCTCTGTTTTCTTATCTTTCCCAGCAGCCAAGCAGAGATCTGACTGATTCACCCCACTTACACACTGTTCTTATCTCCCACCTCTGACAGTTTGTTCCCTTTCTTTTCCTGTCTTTCTTACTTTGCCTGGCTCTCCCATTATAAATCAAAATTCACAAGGATGTTCATATACATCTACTTTTAGCAGAGTATAAGGTGGTATACATTTTACCTCAGCAAGACCTAATATAGGAATTAAATGTTTCAGCTTTAGAGCTAGTCTCTCTAGGTTTAAACTCAGGCCAACTCACTAGTTGTATCGCATAGAGCAAGTTACTTAACACCTCTGTGCCACACTTTCTTCACCTGTGAAATGGAGGTGACACCAATCTCAGGGAGCTAGAGTGAGAACCAAATGAATTAATACATGTAAAGTGCCCAGAACAGTGTTTGGCAATATAGTAGACACTCAATAAATTCCAGTTATTATTAACATAAAAATTAATTATCTTCATTATATTTAAGAAACTAAATTAGAAAAAAGTCTCAATAATAATTCAAGACTCTATACTAACGCCATTATATCTGTGCCTTAGATCCTGAAATCTAATCATGTAATTTCCTACTTTTCCTTTTTATCACAGGACAGAAAATGGAGTATTATCATGGAACATTTAAAATTTCAGATCTACAAGTCAATAGAAATTCTAGACAAAACAATACATACAACCTTAAGGACTTAAAGGAGATGAGTGAGAATTTGGTAAGTCAGATGTATTCTTTCTGTTTTAAAACAATGTTGAAGGAAGAGATTTGTGGATCATTTCCCTGAATATTTCTCAAAAGACTATTTTCAGACCACTTGCATTAAATCACCTTGAAAATTCCTAGGCCCCATTCCAGACGCACTGAATCAGTGTCTAATGGGATGGGTTGGCAGGGATGGGGGAACAAGGAAATCTCCATCCTAATAAACAGTGATTCTGATAAACCACCCTTTGTGGCTCAACCACCTTATCTAAAGGTAAGAGAATTGGGGCATCTAGGTGGCTCAGTTGGTTAAGTGTCTAACTGTTGATTTCAGCTCAAGTCATGGTCCCAAGGTCATGGTATCAAGCTGCATGTTGGGCTCTGCACTGAGCCTGGAGCCTACTTAAGATTTTCTCTCTTTCTCCCTTTGCCCCTCTCTCTTCCTTGCTCTTTCTCTCTAAAAAAAAAAATAAATAAATAATAAAAATAAATAAAATAATAAAAATCCATAAATGGAAGTGAACAAATGCAGAGTGCATTTATGATAGTAATACTGTGTTTGAAAGTGGACTTTTAAATTTCAATAAATCATGTATTTCTCAGAGTGAAGGAGCTTCACGTGCAAAGACTGAGATAGGTAATGACAGATTACAATCATGAGCACATGCAAGGCCATTCGCTGGCTGTCATTATTTATTACTCTCATTTTTTCACAAAACGTACTCCCATTCACCTCCCTCAGCAGGCAACCCTTCTTTGTGCCACATGTATTCTTTTGTTTGTATTCATTCCTGTAAAAATGTATTTTGTTGTTTTGTGTGCACATGCTTTTAATTTATTCTTTGTGTTATAAATCATTCATCTTAGTCATTTTGGGCCACTACATCAAACTACCAGATACTGAGTGGCTTGTAATATCAGATATTGATTTCTCAAAGTTCTGGAGGCTGGAGGTCTGAGATCAGGGAACAGCCAGGTCAGATTATGATAAGGACCCTCTCTCAGGTTGCAGACTGCAGACTTCTCAGTGTATACCCACATAGTGGAGAACAGACCTAAAAAGCTCTCTGGGTCTCATTATAAGGGCACCACCAACCCCACTCATGACCTAATCACCTCTCAAAGGCCCCACCTCCTAACACCATTACATTGAGGGTTAACGTTTCAACATATGAATTTGGGGGCAGGAGACAAATATTCAGTCCATGGCATCACTTTTTGTTTCATGCCTTTTTACTCAGAACTTTTTTTAAAGCTGTCCATGTTGCTAAATGTACACATAATTCACTGCTATTGGCTACTACAAAATGGTTTATAGTGTGTTTTGCCATATTTTACCTCCTACCTATCATCCCAAGAAATGCTGCACCAAATAGCCTCCTACTTGTCCCCTATAGACCTGTGCAAGTTCTTCTGTGAGCAGAATTACTGGGTCACTGGGTGTGTACTCACTTAATTTAACTAATTAGTGTGGATTGCTCTTCAGAATGGCTGACCCAGTGTACACGCCCATCTGCAGTGCATAAGGATTCCTATGTCCCCACATCTTTGCCAACACTTGGTATTATTTGGCTTGCTGACTTCTGCCAGCCTAATAGGCAATAAGTTATGTCTTTTTGTGATTTAATTTACATTTTTCTAATTACTGAGTTTGTGCATTATTAAATATGCTTGTTAGCCTTTCGAGTTTTCATTTTTATAAATTGCTTGTACCTATCCTTTATCGAGTTTTCATTTTTATAAATTGCTTGTACCTATCCTTTACCTGTTTTTCTGTTAGAGTTATTTTGTTTTATTAGTGTTATTTTCTAGAAGTTCCTTATATTTTCTAGATATGAACAGTTTGCTGGTTGAGGAAATTATAATCATCCATTCTATCTTCTATTAATTTGGACCATGTTGTCCTTCATGAAATAGAAATCCATAATTTTGAAATGATGATCTTCATCAATTTTGTCTTATGTTTGTGTTTTTAAAGTTTTTTTAAGAAGGTATTCCCTCTTTAAGTTATAAAAATATTTTACTTTATTTTCTTCTATTAAGTTCAAAATTTTACCTTTTATATTAAGCCTTCAATGTATCTAAAGTCCACCTTTGTGTGTGATGTTAGGTAGGAACCCAGGTTGTATTCTCCAAATAAGTTTTCCCAATTTAACTAAACAATCTTTCCTCCCAATGGCATGGTTGTTCAGCTCTTTACATTTCTTCGCACCTGAATCTTGCAGAAAAGGAAACATGATCTATCTCCTCAAATTGCTTCATATATCTTTGGAGATATGAGAGTAATGAGCATGAAACAGAACACCATGACATAATTAAGGACTAAATTGTATGCTGAGGACCATAAGGGCAGAAGAACTTCAAAGAAAAGGAAATTCAGCTAGGTTTCCCATGGTCAGGAAAGGCTTTGTATTATTTAGCCTTGTTTAAATGAAACAAGTGTCCTTTTTCCTCCACTCACCACCCAGTTACCTTCAGAAGAAGTATGTGAATGGTTCATGCCTCATCCTGCCACTCCTGTTTATTGTTGCTGAATCCCAATGAATGAAACCAGATTCTTCTCTCTGCCCTATATGGGTGCTAATTAGACAGCCAAGAAAGACAGGTTGCAGGTCCTGCTCTTCCTCATAATTTGGGATTTACTGATTTGAATGCAAATGGAGATGCAAAAGTAAAATGAGCTCATGCTCAGATACTGCTAAAAAGACTTCAGTAACCAGACACCAGTAATTCATGACACTCCCAAATAGGTAGGTCACTTTCTTCATTATTATAAGTCGGGTAGGATCACTGTCTGATGTAGTACTTCATTTGAAGAAACATATTTCAGAAATATCAAGAAATACTTTTAAATTACAGGGGCATTACAGATGTGAAAGTCATAACCTTGCAATTCCATAACAATAGCTAGCATGTACTGAGTGCCAAGCACTACGCTAAAGCACCTTACATGTATTTTAGTTAATCCTCAAAAACAACTTTATGAGGTAACTACAATTACTATCACAATTTTACAGATGAGAAAATCAAGGTACAGAAAAGTTAATTTACTCAAGATCATAGAGCTAGCAAATGTAGCTAGTAAATGATTACATATTCTTGATAAACTTCTGTCATCCATAAGAATAATCTGTGTGACTTTACTTCCCACCTACTATGGCACAAAATTCCAGAAATCAAGTAATTATCCCTGGTACATTAGTCTATTTCAATTACACTGTCAACATAGGCCAGTGACCATCGTCTCATTAAAAATGGGAACAGTTGGGAATTTTCTTAGGGATGTCTCCCCATAAAAAAACACTCCCCCTGTGCCCAAGGAGCACTCAGGGACACCAGAAAAGGGCTTAAAATGATCCTCCAAATATCCTTAATGCTATGTCTCTAGAACTGTAGAAAAAAAGGAGCTTGGAAACAGAAAGAGATGCAGAGATAAACTAGTTAGAAACACTCTAAAGGAATTAGAAAACAAAAGTGAGAGATTGGGCTCTGATCAACACTGAAGCAGGAAGTGCTTCTACTGAGAAAAATTAGTCGAGATAAATTTAAACTTAGCAAAAGTATTAGTCCTAAAGTTTGGATTTGCAGAAGGTAAAAGAAGTAAAAGATGCTCCATGCTTGGTGTAGGATTGTGGCCCTATGCCTGGAGAGAAGATATTAGATTTGGAAGATTTAAGAAAAAACTAAGCAGACATTATCAAGAAACTTCATGTTCAGAGGTTAGAAAAATTGAATGGAGAGTATGCCAAGTCCTTTCCTGAGAACACAGACCTACATTTATTTTGAAATTAAACATTAGGCATGCTTAAAAGAGGAAGATGTGTAACACCTCTACCTTAATTTGAATCCTGGAAGAAAAAGATAATTGTTGTATATTTCATGTCTAATCTGCAATGTAACACTGCAAAGGAGGCATTATTATCCACACTTTAGGGATAAGGGAACTAAACCTCTGAAGTTAAAGTCCATAGCCAGTAAATGACAGCAGAGGGGAGATTTGAAGCCATATAGGTAATTTGAGTATGTGCTGTTTCCACTAAATTGTTCAACTTGTCAGGAAGAAACTCAGCTAATATAGGAAGCTCAACTCTGTGTCAATTCTTCTCCCATTTAATATTTAAATTTATAAAGATTATAAATCCCATATGCTGTGCTAGGTAATTTAAGCAACACATTGGGTTTACTTGTTATAAAAGTGTGTCCTCCTCCATAGTATCCTCACTTTCCTGTTCAGTTTTTGGTCCAGCTTTATTGAAACACAATTTACAGATAACATTGTGTCAGTTTACAGTGTAAAGCATGTTGATTTGATGTATTGCAAAATGATTATCACTGTAACACTTCCATCATGTCACATAATTACTATTTTTTTGTGGTGAGAACATTTCAGATCTTATACTGTTAGCAACATTCAAGCAGCATTCAGTATTATTATCTATAATCACTGTGCTGTACATTAGATCCCTAGAACGTATTCATCTTATATTTGGAAGTTTGTACCCTTTGATCAACATCTCCCTGCTTCTCCCACCCCTCCCCCTCAGCCTTGGTAACCACCATTCTATTCTGTTTCTGTGAATTCATCTTTTTAGACTCCACATATAAGTGATATCATACAGTATTTGTCTTTGATTTATTTCACTTAGCATGATGCCCTTAAGGTCCATTCATGTTGTCCTAAATAGCAGGATTTCCTTCTTTCTCATGGTTGAATAATATTCCATATGTATATATACATATATATGACATATTATTGTATTGTATGATTGTGTGTATGTATATATATATACATATATATATATATGTATATATATATATACATACATATATACATACACACACACACACACACACACACACAACATCACATCTTCTTTATCCATTTATCAATTGACAGGCACTCAGGTTGTTTACATATCTTAACTACTGTGAATAATGATGCAATGAACATGGGAGTACAAATATCTCTTCTGTATGCTTGCTTTCATTTCCTTTGGATATATACCCAGAAGTATGATTACTGGGCATATTATAGTTCTACTTTTAATTTTTTGAGAAACCTCTATACTATTTATGACAGTGGTTGTACCAATTTACATTCTTCAAAAGAGTGCACATTCTTCAAAAGAGTTGCATCCTCTCCAACACTTGTTATCTCTTGTCTTTTTGATGATAGTCATTCCAAAATGTGTGAGATGATATTTCATTGGGTTTTAATTTGCATTCCCTGATTATTAGTGATATTAGGCCCCTATTCATGTACCTGTTGACTATTTTGCTATGTCTTCTGTGGAGAAATGTCTATACAGATCTTATACCCATTTTTAATCAGATTTTTTTGAGTTGTATAAGTTCTTTATATAGTTTGGATATTAACCCTTTATCAGATGTATGATTTGCAAATATTTTCTCCCATTCCACAGGTTGCCTTTTCATTTTGTTGATGACTTCCTTTGATGTGCAGAAGCTTTATAGTTTGATGGAGTTCCACTTAGCAATTTTTGCTTTTGTTGCTTATGCTTTTGGAATCATATTCAAATATTTGTTGCCCCAACCAATGTCAAGAAATATTTTGCTCTATTTTCTTCTAGAAGTTTTATGGTTTCAGGCCTCATGTTTAAATCTTTAATCTTTAATTTTGAAAGAATTTTTAATTTAATTATTTTCAGTTTAATCTTTAATTTTGAATTATTTTTGAGAAGGAGTAAAGGGGCCCTATTTCATTCTTCTGCATGTGGTTATCCAGTTTTCCAACACTATGTATTGAAGAGATTATCCTTTCTCCATTGAGTATTCTTGGCTGCCTTATTAAATATTAGCTGGTCATATATGTGAGCATTTATTTCTGGGCTCTTGATTCCTTTCCATTGTTCCATGTGCCTTTTTATGTCAATACCATGCTGTTTTGATTATTATAACTTTGTATTAGACTTTGAAATCAGGAAGTGAAATCAAGAAGTGGCTTTGTTCTTCTTTCTCAAGACTATTTGGCTACTCAGGGTCTTTTGTGGCTCCATACAAATTTTAGGATTTTTTTCTATTTCTGTGAGAAATGCCACTACAATTTTAATAGAGAGTGCATTGTTCTATAGATGCTTTGGGTAGTATACGCATTTTAACAACATTAATTTTTCCAATCCATGAACATGGAATATCTTTCATTTATTTTTGTCTTCTTTGATTTCCTGCATTGAAGTGTTACAGTTTTCACTTCCTTGGTTAAATTTATTCCTAAGTATTTTATAATTTTTGATGCTGCTGTTAATGGAATTATTTACTTTCTTTTTCAGATATTTCATTGTTAATATATAGAAATGCAGCCATTTTCTGTATGATTTTGTATCTTGCAACTTTACTGAATTCATTGATTACTTATCTGCTTTTTTGTGGGAATCTTTAGGATTTTCTCTATATAAAATCATATATCTGCAAATAAAGACAATTTATTCCTTTTTGATTTAGATACCTTTTCTTTCTTTTTCCTGCTTGATTGCTTTGGCTAGAACTTCACTACCATGTTGAATAAGAGTGGTGAGAGTGGGCATCCTAGATATCTTGTTCCTGATCTTAGGAAGATTTCAACATTTCCCTGAGGTATATTGTATAATCTGTGGACTTGCCATAGATGGCCTTTATTATACTGAGGTATGTTCTTTCTATTTACAACTTGCTGAACGTTTTTATCATGAAAGGGTGTTTCATTTGTCAAATGATCTTTCTGCATCTATTGAGATAATCATGTGATCTTTATCTTTCATTCTATTAATGTGTGTATTACATTTATTGATTTGTGTATGTTGAAGCATCCTTACACATCAGGAATAAATACTGCTTGATCATAGTGTGTGATCCTTTTAATATGTTGTTGAATTTGATTCACTAATTTTGTTGAGAATTTTTGCATCTATGTTCATCAGAGATTTTAGCCTATAGTTGTTTTTTTTAATTTTTTAATTTATTTTTTAAAATTTATATGCAAATTAGTTAGCATATAGTGCAACAATGATTTCAGGAGTAGATTCCTTAGTGCCCCTTACCCATTTAGCCTATCCCCTCTCCCACAACCCCTCCAGTAACCCTCAGTTTTTTCTCCATATTTATGAGTCTCTTCTGTTTTGTCCCCCTCCCTGTTTTTATATTATTTTTGTTTCCCTTCCCTTATGTTCATCTGTTTTGTCTCTTAAAGTCCTCATAGGAGTGAAGTCATATGATTTGTGTCTTTCTCTAACTTCACTTAGCATAATACCCTCCAGTTCCATCCACGTAGTTACAAATGGTAAGATTTCATTCTTTTTGATTGCCGAGAAATACTCCATTTTGTGTGTGTGTGTGTGTGTGTGTATGTGTGTGTGTGTATATACCACATCTTCTTTATCCATTCATCCATCGATGGACATTTGGGCTCTTTCCATACTTTGGCTATTGTTGATAGTGCTGCTATAAACACTGGGGTGCATGTGTCCCTTCAAAACAGCACACCTATATCCCGTGGATAAATGCCTAGTAGTGCAATTGCTAGGTAGTAGGGTAGTTCTATTTTTAGTTTTTTGAGGAACCTCCATACTGTTTTCCAGAGGTAGCCTGTAGTTTTCTTATAGTGTCCTTATCTGGCTTTGGTATGAGGATAATGTTTACCTTGTAAAATGAATGTGGGAGTGGTCATTCCTCTTCAATTTTTTGGAATATTTTGGGAAGAATTGGTGTTAATTCTTTTTTAAATGTTTGGTAGAATTCATTAGTGAAACCATATGGTCCTGGGTTTTTCTGTATTGAAGGGTTTTGATTACTGATTCAACCTCCTTACTCCTTACTGATGTATTCACATTTTTAATTTCTACATGATTTAGTCTTGGCAGGTTGTATATTTCCAAGAATTTAACCGTTTATTCCAGGTTATCCAATTTGTTAGTATATAAATTTTCACAGTCATCCCTTATGATCTTCTGTATTTTTGTAGCATCATTTGTAATATTCTTTCATTTTCTGATTTTATTTGAGTCTTCTTTTTTTTTCCTTAGTTTGCCAAAAGTTTTGTCAATTTTCTTTAACTTTTCAAAAAAACAACTCTTAGGTTTTTTTAATCTTTTCTGTCTTTTAGTCTCTATCTCATTTATTTCCACTCTGATCTTTGTTATTTCCTTCCTTCTGCTAATGCTAGTTTTTTCTTCTACTTCTTTAAGTTTTAATTCCAGTTGAGTTAACATAGTGGTATATTAGTTTCAGGTGAACAATAGTTTTTCCTTCTTTTTCTAGTTGCTTGAGGTGTGTAGTTAGATTGTTTATTTAACATCTTTTTTTCTTAATGTAGGCATTCATCACTATGGACTTCTATCTTAGAGCTCTTTTGCAGCATCCCATAGTTTTGGTATGCGTTTGCATTTTCACTTGCTTCAAGATATTTTTTTTTATTTTTCTTTTGATTTCTCCTCTAACTCATTGGTTGTTGAGAAGTGCATTGCTTAATTTCCACATATTTGTGAATTTTCTAGCTTTCCTCAGTTCTTAACTTCTAGTTTCATACCATTGTGGTCACAGAAGATAGTATCATTTCAATCTTCTTAAATATTTGCTAAGATTTGTTTTGTACCCTATGATGATCTACCCTAAAGAATGTTCTGTGTGTGCTTGAGAAGAATGTGTATTCTCTTGTTGGGTGGATTGTTGTTTATATATCTGTTAAGTCCATTTGATGTAAAAAATGGTTAGGTCCAAGGGTTACTTGTTGATTTTCTGTCTGGATGATCTATCCACTGCTAAAAATGGGATATTAAAGTCCTCTATTATTATTGTATTATTGTCTATTTCTCTCTTCAGATCTGTCAGTTTTTGCTTAATTTATTTAGGTACTCTGATGTTAGGTACAATATTTATAATGGTTCTATCTTCTTGATGAATTGACTCCTTTATCATTATATAATGACATTCTTTGTCTCTTGTTACTAGTTTTGGCTTATGGTTTCTTGTTTGTACCAGTTTTTGAGGAGGAAGACAACAGAAAAACAACTATAATATGGGAAGGAGGTGGATGGAAATATCAGCGTATATTTATTTAGCATAAATAATCTATGACTGGAGGGAAAATGTGGATGGTTGTTTTCTGAGAGAAGTTTTTTTGAGAAAGGAAGCAATATGAACCATCTCAAAACTTCCTGATAAAGTTATGAATATAGCACAGTCTTCACTCTACTGGATAATTTATTTAGATGATAGCTCATCATTCAGGAACTGTACAAGAGTCTAAGAGTAATGATTCATATCCTCTCTTTCTCACAGATTAATCAAATTTAGAGATTTCAAAGACAACACACCTGGAGAGGACAGGAACCTTCTAAAGAAATGACCTTTCCTTGCCTCAGGCATTCTGGTTTAACTATCTTTGGTGCAACTTTAAATACACACAAATTACATATTTTCCTCTTCTAAAATGGTAATTTAGAGATCTAAGCTTTTGTGGTATACTGAAAGTTAATTTATCCTTTATCACCCTTCATTGCAAACATTTTAATTTCTTGAATTTACTTTGCCTCTCAATCTCAGGAATACAAACCAATTTGGGGTAAGGTTATCCAATATATTGCTACTTACTATGTGTGATTAAACAGTCAGAGATGTCCATCTGTTTCTTTCTGACAGTCTACAAGGAAACACTGAGGAAGGACCAGTATAGTCAAATAAATAACTTTGATAATATCCTATAATGTCACAATCCATTTGCTGATACTATTACCTCATGGTTTAAAGTAATCATACTTCCATAGTACTCCAGTCACACACCCTTATTACACAGGATCCAACTGCCATCTCTAATAGACACAGCACTGGGTTCACAGCTGTGGGAGGTTTTGTTTTTTTTTAAAGGATTTTTGTGAACACAAAGTGACGTGATACCCAGAAAGCCACCAAAGCTTCAGAATCCTGTAGATACCATCACTGCTCAGGTTGGCCATGCCATACATAGGTTTAGAAAAATTATTCATAGCTGACTTTTTGATTCTTGGGTTGTACCAAAGATCTAGAGTTTTAAATAGATAGAACTTTTAAAAATTGCAATAAGAACTATAAAGATTATAGTCCTAATTTTAAAGGACAAAGAAAACAGACTGCCTTTGGAGGGGGATATAACAGTTTCTTGATCTCTTACATGCTGCCTGCTACACATCAGTGAGTAGGAGTTTTATTTATTTATTTATTTATTTATTTATTTATTTATGTATTTATTTTAAGTTTACTTATTTAGTTTGAGAGAGAGAAAGCGTGTGCAAGTGGCGGGACAGCAGAGAGACAGAAAGGGAGAGAGAGAATCCCAAGCAGGCTCCACATTGTTAGCACACACCCCAACGAACCACAAGATCATGGGTTCAAGATCATCGTGGGTTCAACCCACGAACCACAAGATCATGACCTCAGCCAAAGTTAGATGCTTAATCGTGAGCTGCCCAAATGCCCCAATAGGGGCTTTTACTAAAAACACACTTGTGTGCTCATCCCAAGGTCAACTGGCTCATTACTTTTTCACCTTGGGCAAGTCACTTCCTCATCTCTGTAATGCAGATAATAATAGTATTCACCTCAGAGGGTTGAGGAAAAAAGCAAAGGAGCTCATAAATACAGTGGAGTTTGTGCTTGCTGCATAGGTGATCCACAACAGTGATGACTATTTCTACTATAATATCTATTGTAGTCTCACCTGGGAGGGGCTTTCCACAAGCAATGAAATTACCTGAAAATGTCCATAAGGCGAAAGACTTCCCATCAGTAATTCATAGTCAATTTGCTTTTTTCTCCAGAAGCATTGATCTAAATCTGATGAAAAGCTCATTAAAAACTCTTGCAAGTTTCCTGGTAATTGCAAGTCTTTCTGATAAATTCTCATTTTTTTTTCATTCATTCATTCAACAAAAACATGCTACATTTCTACATAGTATGGAACGAGAAACGATCAATCACCACACTTAACATAAAGGGTTTGCAGTTGAATAAAGGAGATAATATATTTGCATAAATAACTATATTAAGGGAATAGTAGTAAGTATAAGATGGATTAGAAAAATCACAACAGAAAGAGGAAAGATTAAGGAATAACCACAAAGAAGCTTCAAGGAATAACCACAAAGAAGGTATTATCTGAAATAGACATTGAAGGAGAGATATGATTCAGAAAAGCAGAGCCAGCAGAATGGGGGAGGGTGCTATAGTTTCAAGGAATAGCCTGAGAAGGGCAAGTATAAAGGAAACAAGGGCCAGGGCTGACAGGTACACATGGTTGAAGACTGGACAGGATGGAAAATGGGCAGAAGGGGAAGTCCTTGAATATCTGACTCTGTAACCAGAGGCCCAAATGAATTGTGCTTTACTCTTTGTACTTAGAGTTCAGCCCTTGTAGCAAGGCAATCTCAATTAAGACTTATTTAAGGCAAAACAAGTGTTGTTTTTCTAAAGCATCTCTTATACTGTTCTTTGTGTGCTGATCTTATTGTAATTAGGAGAAAGCAACAGGATCTGAAGTTTTCTTCATGGCACATTGGTGAGTCCTTTAATTCTCAGGGCTCTTCTGCTGTGACAGTGGAAGAAACTGCTTTTATATTTCATTGGCCAATCTTCAGTGGCATATCTATCTGAAGTTTACAGCGTCAACCCTGAAACACCTCCTACTACCAAGACTGCTGAGAGGAGCCCAGTTGGGGAGCATCTGACAGTGAAAGGCTGGCGACATGTGTAAACAGGGTTCTTTCCGGAATGAGAGCTGAATGGTTGGGCGAGGCTGTGTGTTGGAGTTAACAGCCTCTCCCTCACTCTTTTATTAAACACCCAACTAACCTTCAATTGCCCTTTTAGAACTTAATCTCAGTGCAACTTCCAGCATTACAAAATCATCAAGCATAACGAGGTACTAGCCTGAAAGGGGGAGGGTCTCTGTTAAATTAAGAGACTAATCCCAACTATCAGACTCTGCCAATGCCCCCAGAAGGGAGGTGGGATAAATTTATTAATCACTATCTCTATTAGCTTCTGTGAATAATAAATTTATAACAAACTGGCACGCAGTTAAAAAAAAAAAGCGTCCTTTGAAACTTCTACAAATTTAGAATGCCAAATTATTGGCAGAATGTTTCTTATGAGGCAAGCCTTATCTTCTAGGAAAGATTAATCATTATTTTAGGGTCTAAGAAAGCTAGTTCATATGTAAAATCCACTCAGCAATAAAGTTTATGTTCATGTTTTCCCTGATTTTCCCCTGCTGAAAATCCCTTTTTGGTAGAAACCCATTTAGCCAGTCCCTGTGCCCTAGTATTTCTCAAAGTGTTTTCCTCAGGCTACCAGGATCACCCCAGGCTAATCAAAGAGGCTTTATAGGGGCAGGGTTTGAATTTGTATTAGAAAGAAGAAAACTTCTTTATTTCTATGATTACTAAAGTCACTTAAACCAAAGATGGAATTGATGCTGGGTGCAGATATTCTTCTCAGCAGGCATGTGGCCAGATGAATGATGTCATCTAAAGCCAAAAACTTAATCCAATATCTTCACCAACAAGTTATGAACAGCCAGCAGAACAATTGTGGGTGGAATTTCAGAGGATAATTACAAATCAAACTTCTATAAATACGCAACTGCTATTTGCTTTTCTTCCTTTTACTACTTGACACTCCTCTCCCTGTTTTTGTTGTTGTTTTGTTTTGTTTTTACCTTTTCTTTGCTTTTGGATCTCCCCCCAGATACTGAGTAAAAGACTAGCTATGTGTTGTGTAACAAAAAAAGAAATTAAATTTAAAGAGTTCCATTTCTAGCATATGAACCGCACATTTCCTCAGTCCATTTAAGCTTTTCTTATGTAAATACAAATAAATGTATATTTTGGATACTGGCATTTTTTTAAAATTTCTAAATATTGCCTTTGATCTTCAGGTTTATAAATACATTACCAATTATAGCTTGATAAATGTTATACTTTCTTTTTTTTTTATTTTTTTTAACGTTTATTTATTTTTGAGACAGAGAGAGACAGAGCATGAATGGGGGAGGGTCAGAGAAAGGGAGACACAGAATCCGAAACAGGCTCCAGGCTCTGAGCTGTCAGCACAGAGCCCGACGCGGGGCTCAAACTCACGGACCGCGAGATCATGACCTGAGCCGAAGTCCGCCGCTTAACTAACTGAGCCACCCAGGCGCCCCTAAATGTTATACTTTCAATCAACCAACTGTTTATTTTATAACTTATTGTTATGGGTTCTGTGAAAGAACCTGAAGCAACATGTACATCATATTTATCAAGGAGGCTGTGTGATTGATAACAAGAGATGAAACTACAAGTAGAAGATCTAAACTTAAGTCCCAGTTTATTATCCACCTGATGCCAGTGAAATTTATATAATGTCTTCAAGTGTCAGCTTCCTCTTCAAATAAACTAAGAATCAAAATAATTTTTATTCCATACCATTATTGTAAGGGTTAAATGCGATTAGGAGTATTTTGTTTCCCAGGTAAGCACTTGTGAATGCCTGATAGTGCTAAGGAAGTCATGACTTGTTCCTTGACCTCTGAAACAGCTTTCCATTTATTCCATTTATTTTTTCCATTTATTCCATTTATTTCCATTTATTTTTCTATTTATATTTGTGTTTTTCAAAATGAGAGTTGGTCTTCTTGCACCTTAGGGATTTGGGACATTGTTTTTACACATTTGGCTCATCACATTCATCAAACGTGAAATGGAATGCTCAAATTTAGATGACACTGTTGCCACCAAGTGGTCACCAGGAGATATTGCAATCCAGTATCCAGGTGTGCTAAGCCACAGCCACATGATGTCAGATCAGGCAATTAAAATTCTGTGCAATAAGGCTTATCTTCTTCTTCCTTCGTGATATGAAATGAGTGATAAAACTCTAATCTAAATCTTCAACACCATCTTACTCTTTATTCCTCTCTGATTTACCCTAGGGCCCACAATCAAAAACAATTTAAAAATCGTTGGCTCTCCCACATCCCTAATGCCTCTTTATACTTTCCACCAAAGACCTACAAAGAAATCTGGGACCTGAAACACCAGGATGGCGGCTAGGGAACCACCAGAAGTCCATTGCCAAAATATACTTAGCATTTTTTGTGTGTGTTTAATCTTTATAACCCTATGAGCAGTGTATCAATATCTCAGTTTGGAAACTGAGGCTCAGGTTGGGTTCGGTAACTTACAAGGTTGCCCAGTTCATGAGCGGCAGGATAGGCTTCAAACCCAGTACTCAACCAAGGTTCTCTCCACCATCTCTCAAGGTTTCCCTGGATGTCCCACCTTGGCTCTATATCTTTTACTTTACCTTCTATATAATTTTAGGAAGATATCTTCTATTCTGGATATCTATGTCAGCACATTAGAATCACCTGGGGAGATTTTTAAAAATATGAATGCCTAGATTCCCTCCAGATCAATTATAACCAAGACTCTGAGATAAGGGCTCCAGCATCTATAATCTTAAGGAAAAAAAATGCCAATGATTCTGCTGCACTGTGAGAGTTAAGAACCACTGGTTTAAATAATATTACTCATGTTAAAACTTCTTTTTATTGTTTTAGCATTTAGTCAGGGGGATATCCTTACTATAAAATATTAACACAGAGTTTCTGTCTTGTAATAACAGGTGGATGAGATATTTATAGATTCGGCCTTGAACAAGCATTATATCAAGAACCAAGTAGTGAGACTGACGTATGTATATTTGGGCAAAGGTGGAGTCACAGCCTGGAGGGACATAGGGCAAAGGAGATAGGAATTCCTCACATATTGTTGCCTCTGTGAGCTTGGCTCTTGCCTAGGATTTCTCATGAATAGCATCTCTACAGTGGTTTGGAGATATACTGCTGGCCACCATTTTTTAAATGTAAAAACTAAGATGCAGGGAGGTTAAGTGATACATTCAAAGTTCCCCAAGTGACAGAACAAGGATTTAAACCCCATGAGCTGATTATAAGGTCTGGGACTAACAGAACCTGTGGCCTTGGGAAAACCCAGCAGCATGTCACTGCATACACCAAGTTATTTCTTTCAGACATGTCATTTCAAAAATAAGAAGGCCAAGTTGGCTACATAATGGGATCATAAGTTTTACTTGTAACAAAGTCCCAGTAACAGGAGGCATGCCCAAACAAAAAGATGTTCCTGTTTTAATAAGTTTTCTGTTTGTTATGGTAGAAGGGGGAAGTTCATATCAATTGCTGAAATAGCTCAGAGGTTTCAATTGTGTTATTTGGAAAGCATGTAGCAGAACACACACATAATAAATACAAATCTATGGACCTGTATGACTCATCTTCTTAAAAATGTATATATTCAAAGAGATTTATATTAAGAAATAATCACTTTTATCACCAATAGACTAATGCCTTATTGGAAGACTTATTCCACGTTCCTTATACCTTTACTAAATAGCCAGTGACCTCCAGAAGAATTTTATAATATTAATTGGATAAATTGTATAATATTTAGGAGATAAAAAGCACATATTTGTTGAAATTTTCTAGAGTTCACATCCTCTATTTTCAAATTCTGATTTGCCATACCATTTTAGCAATATTATTACAGTCTTGTGAACTCATTTGAATTTATAGTCATTATCATTATGTAAGTTTTTGTGTGTGTCCAGAGAAACTCCACCTTGTAAACAAGGTCTTCCCTTTGATTCAAGAGGGAATACATTTGACAATTGGACATAAAATTCTGGTTATTATATCTTCACATTCTAGAGCCTAAATGGACCACAATATATAAAAAGCCTCAAAATCAATATGATTTCCTCTTTTTTTAGTCAAAAGATTTGGGACAATAAGGCCTATAGTGCTTTTCAGAGCTTGGGTCTTTTTAGGTGTAAAAATATGAGATATAACAGATCAATACATAGATTTCAATTTTTTAAAGACCTTTAATTGTTTGGCTTTCCTAATTTAAGAGGAAAAACTGAATACTACAGGTAAAGGGACTTGAACTTGTTCATATGAAGAAAGTTCAAATAACTGGACATGTGTAATCTAGGGAAGACTCAAAACCAAGAATGCTGTTGTCTTCAAATACTTGATGTGGAAGAGAAAATTAAGGTTCTATATATGTCCCAAACTAGACCTAAGCTTAATGTAATGGAAGATATAGGAAGACATATTTCAACTCAAAATGAAGAACTCTCTTAAAATCAGAGCTGACCAAAGAGAAATAGCCTCTTGAGGGAAGTAAATTTCCCATCATTTTAATTACTGTACTGGGATTAGAGGGCCACTTATCACGAATGCTGTAGAGGTGGTTTAGGTATCAGATACATGAGCGATTGGCCAAAGAGACCACCAAAGTTTCTTCCAATTCTCAGACTTTATGATTCTGAGAAAAATATTTTCTGATATCTGAGTCTTACCCAACTGCTATAACAAGCCTTCAAATTAATGGGGGAAATTTACAAAAAACATAATGGAAACTCAAAGAGACAACATATGAAATGACCTTGGGTCAGAGAGTGACATACAGATGAATGTCAATGTGAGAGGATTAGTCCTTGACATTTGCAGCAATTAAGATATAATTTAGGAGCATTAAGTATAGGAAAGAGTATGATATCCAATATATTCTTGGAATAAATACCTTTCTCTTGTATGTTGTAGGCCAGAGGAAGATGGTGTGAAAGTAGATATCATTATGATATTCCAGTTCCCCTCTTCTGAGCAAAGAGCCATGATAAAGGAGAAAATCCATAGCATCTTAAATCAGAAGATAAGGACCACAAGAGCCTTGTCAATAAATGCCTCCTCAGTTCAAGTTAATGGTAAGTAGGTGCACCTTCTGTGGTATGTGAAGTTTTCTATTAGGTCCATTTTATGTCTAATCTTAACCTTACTTGCCATTATTTCCTTTCCAAATAATAGCTAGAATTTAGATGGAAAAAAATTTCAAGTTAAAAATATGACATTTCAAGGTTTTATTTTTCTCTGTTGAAAACATGTCTGAAGTTAGTTGTCAAGTGGTTTATCCTATAGGTATTGACTGGTACTCATCATAAAATAAGGAAACCTTACCACTAACAGAGAATTAATCTGACTCAGCCACTGCCTTCATGACTAAGCAAGTGAAAATACCAAGCATTTAGCAACTACTACTTTTCTAAGTGGGACCTTCCTAAAACATGAGGTCATTTGTTGCCTTTTAAAAATATGGATAGTTTCTGTATATAGTCAAGTTATGAAGTTTCTGTTTTTTCCTATGGGCATTTGGGAATATGATAAACCAACTTTGTAGCCACTAAAGCCATCTTTTAAGTGATGCTTTAAAAATCACTGAGCTGGAAAAAAATCATTAGAACCATTCTACTATACCATTATCATTTCTCTGAACAGGAAAATCAGTCTTTATCAAGGCCTTCTCTATGCCCTTCACGTGCAGCATCTAATTTCTATATTCTTATGAAATAGGCAAATTTATCTTTTATAGATATAAAAGAGAGATAAAAAAAGTAAGGACTCTAATAATTAAAATGATATAAGATTCAAGTCTAGATCTCTAATTTCTTGAGAGACTCTATATAAAAAGGGTTCTGTGGTCAAACGCATCTTAGAAATTCTGTCTATGATATTCATCTCTTACGTTAGCATATTAAAGGCTCTGAGGAGTCCAGCCAGACAGAAACCTGTTCACCCTTGTACATTAAGCTGCTTCCACAAGCACCTACTTCTGGCAGACAAGTGCAAATTTCCTCTACAAATTCCAATGGACACCAGACTTAAGAGAAGCACAAAGGAAGTGATTAATATCAGAGGTGAAACAGGATGCCCTGCCCTTGTAAGGGTCTGGCTGACTCTTCAAGAGGAAACCTGACCAGGAAGTGAAAATCTGAGGGAATGGGATGGGCAGGAGTCTGCTGAAGTGACAAAGAGTCAGCTACTCCGGGAATAAAGCCTGGGACCTCTCCCAACCCAGGAGGGAAGGGCTTAATCCACCTTCTTTGTTAGGTGGGGAAACAAATGAATCAAGGTTGTGAAATAGTGGCAATTCTGATAAATTATATGATGTGTTACAATTATAATTTCCAATAACCAGTTAATTTGGCAGAAATTTAAAAGCCTGAGCTATCTGAAACCAGAAATGAAGCATGAAATGGTTATCAGTTGCCTACCTTTTGTTTTTTCACAGGGTCAGTTTGTGTGCTATAGTTTATTTTAATGACTAAGAAATTATTAAAAGGCAGGGTGTGCTGATTGAGAACCTATTTTGATCCCACTGAGTCACTGCAAGACCACCCAAGTAATTGGCCCATGACTTTACCTCCATTCTCTCAACAGTAAAATTGCACTAATAATGTTTGTTCTTCCTACAACCATAGAAATAGCATGAGGATATATAAGAAAGTAGAACATATGCAACAAATAGGCCATTACCACTTAGAAAGCTAGTAAGTTGCACATGTGCTTTGTACACAATGCATGTGATTAGTAGTAGAATAAGCCAGAACCTTCATGGTTTCAAAATTTCCAAATGTAAAAGGATCAGTGTTTACTAGCACGTAGGAAAACCCATTTAGTGAAAAGCTCAGTATTATCCTCAAGGCAATTTTTACAGGCAAAATCATTGCTCTCTAGGAACACTCAATCTGGGGGATTCCCAATGAATGGAAAACTGCCAAAATTCTAAACCAAGTCTAGAAATAAGATTATCTGCAGCCCAAGATTATCTGTCATTTGTCAAGAATCTGTGTTTTGTTTTGTTTTGTTTTGTTTTGTTTTCAGGAAAAAACAAAACTACGTGGTGTGGGCCCTTTATGGGATGCAATGTGTCAAAGCAAAGCTAAAATCAACTTCTTTGCATTGCAAACACCATAGTTATGAAAGAGCAGCTCACTGTTCACATTTGGTTCATGTGTGCTCCAGTTCCTCTGATGTTACTTACAGTGTGCAGAGCCCTAATTACTAGATTACTCTCAACTCAAAGTATGTTAGAGGGTCACTCTCATGTCTAAGGTGTTAG
This sequence comes from Panthera onca, assembly GCF_046562875.1. Lineage (NCBI taxonomy): Eukaryota > Metazoa > Chordata > Mammalia > Carnivora > Felidae > Panthera > Panthera onca. Next base: position 55,395,775 of record NC_138342.1, on the reverse strand, counting down.
TTTATTTCTCTCCTACACATGAAAAGTAAAATTCTTTGGTAAAAATTAGTTATGTTCACTGGTTGAAATAAATAAAATACTTTATCCTCATTCTGCTCATAAGCCTTTTTACCTTGAAAATCATCACAGTTTTCATATAACCTTCCACTGATTTCAATTTAAATGCTCATGTTTCCTTTGTCAGAATCCTAACTGTTGGAAATTGACAGAATTTAACTTTATATTCTCTCCAATAATTGGTCTTTACTAATACTTAGCAGATGTTGGATAAGAATACACAAGTTTATTCTTCAGAAAAAAAAATCATTTTGATACTTTAGAAACTGTGTTTTATAAGTATTATTCAATATAGTTTATTTGGGTGGTTTATTTTTTCATTCCTAAACCCTTTGACCAAAAAAATGCTTATGCGAAAGCTTAAATAGAAGAAATAAAAGCAGAGTTGTTCTGACTGAGGCTGGATTTGAGCCTGGAGATCCTGTCTACTTGCTGCCTCTTTCCCCATTTCACTTCACCCCTGAAATGAAATCCAAAGAGGTTTTATCCTGCACAATTAGAAAACAACTGTTCTGTATTAACACAATTTATGAATTTTAATCATCCACTGTTTGTGCCTTAATCACCCACTGCTTGAGGATTTACCCACCTAATTAGAGGTTGCCTACAAATATCTATAAAAATTGTATACATATCCTGTTTTATTGGGTAGCCATTCTCCTGAATATTTGTTCAACTGTCTAGAATCCATACATAGTCAATATCCTCTGGTAATTTCTGGTTATTGAGACCAACTGAGAGAATATCATATTATCATTCTATGTTCTCTTTTGTTTTTCAGCAATGAGCTCATCAACAGGAAAGCTAACTGTCCAAGCATGTAAGTCTAGTTAGCTTATTAAGAAAAGTTCAATTTCCACATCAGAAGAGAAAATATCTTCAAATATTAGCTCATAATTTCCCAGCCATGTCATACATTTTCTTTGGAAGACAATAACAATTGGACAATAAACAAGTATTTTTTTTCTAGCTCTGAAACCAATCTTTACATCATGTTCAAGAAAAACATTTTACATGGTAGGAATTTGGGGGCAATTTGAATAAACTATGTATTTCTGGCTTGGAATAAATGGGCTTGCTTTTCTAATTTTGAAAAATGCTATGAAATGTTCTTTCTGTTGAGAAAGGAAGTAATGAGAAAGTGATAAATGGGGAGGAAATAGACTCCATTATTTGTGACTGAGCTATAAAATGTGCTTATTATGTTCATTTTCATGATTGACACCAGCTCCACTCACTCCCTTCATATCACTATGGCCTAAATTTTGAAAGATTTAATCAAAGTGGTGATGACTTTGAGCAAAAGCATTCATGCATTTGTTTCTGTGTCTTACAAACAAACTATATGTATTCATTCATTCATTCATTCATTCATTTATTCGTTCAACAAATATCTTTTTCACATCTACCTAGTGCCAGAAAGTGAATACCACTATGAATAAGACAAGATCCCCCCTCTAAAATTAAGAGTTCAAAGGTAGGGGAAAATATAAATAAATCAGGAAATGTTAAAATAGGGTGATAAATGCTACAACAGAGAAAGTGCACAGTGCTATGAGAGTGCAATCACAGAGTCAGCTTAACCTGGTCTCATAGAGTCAGAAAGTGATCCCTAAGACAGGAGAGACCATGAGTCAAGTGACAAGTGGGATGAGTGTCCTTGCCAGGGGGAGCAGTATGTAAAAATGTCATTAGAAACGCAGGAACATGGTCATTTATTGTAATTGAAAAATGTCAGTGTAACTGGAACATAGAATGGGGGGTGGGGAGCATGGGAAATGGATATGATTAATAGTGATCAAGGACCAGAATGATGCTGAAACATTTCAATTTCATTTGGAGGGCAGTGGGAAGTCACTCACTCAGATTTCAGTATAGAGAATGGATTAGAAGAGCAGGACTAGAGGCAGGGCGATGAGCTGGGAAGCTGTTGCAACCCTCCAGATGAGAAAAATGGTTGTCTAAACTAGAGTAGTGGCAGAATGGTGGAGATTTCTACAATGACTGGCCACAATGGAGTGTAGTCAGTATCAGTAAAATGAGTTTTCTTTTGTGATACCCAATTAGTTGGAACAAGAATTGAATCTACTATATTTTCCTTATTAGCATCATGTTCTAAACAGGCTTAATTCTTAGGAACTTAAGCAGCAAAGTAATCTCTGATCTGATGCACATAATAGAGTACATATTTAGTCCCACCAATAGTGAATGGGATGTTTGTGTGGAAACATGGAACTCTTCACCCAGAAGAGTAAGAAACTGGTCATTATATGTTAACCCATGCACACCTTAGGAACTAGTCATACAGAAAAATGTATGGGAGAAGGAGTTTCAGCAAATGGGCAATTACTTGTCTGGTGAGTTCTACAGATAAAAACTTGTACTTTTACTGTGTAAAAATGTGTCAAAGTAACACGCTGGATCATCTGAAACTGGGAAGCAAAAATTATAGTAGGAGCTCCCAGGATATCTAGATAATTGATACCATAAGTCTTCAGGAAACATAACTTTGTGATATGTCAACCCTTTGTAGTTTAACATAACTTTAGTAGGCAATATATATATCCACATCTATAAATGCAGGGATGAGCAAAACATCAGCATATCAGGAAACACAGAGGATAGGTGTTAATATTGTACATGTTTACATAATGATAGATGCAAATATTGCATTCTAGTACTCTATTAGGTACTCTGAATCAAAGACTATGGAGATATTTCTTATAACTTAGTGATTTTATCTCTTACAGGTTGTGGTAAACGAGTTGTTCCATTAATAGTCAACAGAATAATGTCTGGAGACATTGCAGCCAAGGCTGCCTGGCCATGGCAAGCTTCCCTTCAGCGAAATAACATACATCAGTGTGGGGCCACCTTGATTAGTAATACATGGCTAATCACCGCAGCACACTGCTTTAAGAAGTAAGTTATTGACTGTAAGTTGGCCCTCACTACTGCTAAAAAACTGAGTATTATGTTCTGATTAATAACCAACGTCCCCCAATATTACCGAGGTAAATGAGAAAATTTTCTTTCAGGCTTTTTTCTAATGTGTTATAGTTGCATACATATTTGCAAAGTCAGTGAGGGTAGTAGTCCTTATCCTAGCATTCATTTGTCATGTCCTCACAGGCTTTGGTGGCTTTTTTGGAGTATAGTTGACACAAATGTCACATTAATTTCAGGTGTATAACATGGTGATTCAACTTCTTTATATTATGCTATGCTTACCACAAATGTAGCTACCATCTGGCACCATACAACGCTATTATAATACCATTGGCTATATTTCCTATGCTTGCTTTTATTCCTGTGACTTATTTATTCCATATTTTCTCCATCCCTCAATACCTCTCCCCTCTGGCAACCACCATGTATGTATGTATATATATATATATATATATATATATATATATATATATATGCATATATATATATATGCATATATATATATACACACACACACACATATATGTATGCATACACACACATACACACACATATATATAAACACACATATATGTACATATATGTATATATTAATATATATCAAATCTTTCTTATCTATTCATTTATCAGTGGACACTTAAGTTGCTTCCATATCCTGGCTATCGTAAATAATGTTGCAATAAAACATAGGGGTGTATATACCTTTTTTGTTTTAGTTTCTTCTTTTAAAGTTTTTATTTAAATTCCTGTTAGTTCACATACAGTGTAACATTAGTTTTAACTGTAGAATTTAATGATTCAGCACTTACATACCACATCCAGAGCTCATCACAACAAGTGTACTCCTTAATCTCCATCACCTTTTAAGCACATCCTTTCACCCACCTCCACTCTGGTAACCATCAGTTTGTTCTCTATAGTGAAGAGTCTGTTTCTTGGTTTGCCTCTCTCTTTTTCCCTTTGTTCATTTGTTTTGTTTCTTAAATCCTTCAGATGAGTGAAATCACATGGTATTTGTCCTTCTCTGACTTATTTCACTTAGCATAATACCATCCAGCTCTGGGATGACTGGTGGCTCAGTTGGTTAAGCATTGGACTCTTGATCTCAGCTTAGGTCTTGAGATCATTGTCATGAATTCAAGCCCAGCACTGGGCTCTGCACTGGGCTTGAAGCCTACTTAAAAAAAAAATAGTCTCTAGCTCCATCCATGTTGTTGCAAATGGCAAGATTTGGCTTGAAACTAGCTTGGAAATTGGCAAGATTGGCTTGAAATTTCTTTGGCAAGAAATGGCTAAGTAATATCCCATTACATATATACTATATCTTCTTTGTCCGTTCAACAGCCAATGGACATTTGGGCTGTTTCTATAATTTAGCTATTGTAGATAATGCTGCTATAAACATCAGGGTACATGTGTCCCTTTGAATTCATATTTTTGTATCCTTTGGTAAATATCTAGTAGTATAATTGCTGGATCATAAGGTAGTTCTATTTTTAACTTTTTGAGGAAACTCCATACTGTTTTCCAGAGTGGCTGCACCAGTTTGCATTCCCACCAACAATGCAAGAGGGTTCTCCTTTCTTGGCAAGCTCACCAACACCTGCTGGTGCTTATGTTGTTGATTTTAGCCATACTAACAGGTGTGAGGTGATATCTCATTGTAGTTTTCATTTGGGGTGCATAGATCTTTTTGAATTAGTGTTTTTGTTTTCTTTGGATAAATACCCAGTAGTGGAATTACAGGGTCATATATGGTAATTCTGTTTTTATTTATTTATTTTTTTAAAGTTTATTTATTTTGAAAGAGGGAGCCCACACATGGGAGCAGGGGAAGGGCAGAGAGAGAAGGAGAGACAGAATCCCAAGCAGACTCCCCACCATCAGCACTGAGCCTGCCACAGGGCTCAAACTCACAAATTGTGAGATCACGCCCTGAGCCCAAATCAAGAGTCAGATGCTTAACTGATTGAGCCACCCAGGCATCCCAGTAATTCTATTTTTAATTTTTTGAGGAACCACCATATGATTTTTCAAAGTGGCTGTACCAATTTACATTCTCACCAATAGTGCCTAAGGTTTCCTTTTTATCCACAACCTGGCCAACACTTGTTGTTCCTTATCTTTTTAATTTTAGTCATTCTGACACGTATAAGGTGATGTCTCATTTGGTTTTGATTTGCATTTCTCTGATTACCAGTGATGTTGAGAATTTTTTCATGTGTCTATTGGCCATCTGTATATCCCCTTTGGAAAAATGTCTATTTGGGCCTACTGCCCATTTTTCAATTAGATCACTTGTTTTTTTGGTGTTGAGTTGTACGAGTTCTTTATATATTTTGATTATTAACCCTTATCAGGTATATCATTTGTAAATATACTCTTCCGTTCAGTAGGCTGCCTTTTTGTTTTGTTTATGGTTTCCTTCACTGTGCAGAAGACTCCAAATAACCAAAGCCATCTTGAGAAAGAATGGGGCTGAAGGAACCACAATCTCAGATTTCAAGATACACTACAAAGTTGTGGTGATCAAGACAGTATGATATTGATACAAAAATAGACACATAAATCAATAGAACAGAATAAAGATCCCAGAAATAAACCAATAATTATATGGCCCATTAATCTACAACAAAAGAGGCAAGAATATACAATGGGACAAAAGACAGTCTCTTCAACAAATGGTTCTGGGAAAACTCGACAGCTACATGCAAAAGAATGAAACTGGACCACCATCTTACACCATACCCAAAAATAAACTCAAAATGGAATAAAGACCTAAATGTGACACCTGGAACCACAAAATTCCTAGAAGAAAACACAGGCAGCAATCTCTTTGACATTAGCTGTAGACATTTTTCTAGACATGTCTCCTCAGGTAAGGGAAACAAAAGCAAAATTAAACTATACCAAAACTATACTACTATTCAAAAACTTTTTCACAGTGAAGGAAACCATCAACAAAATAAAACAAAAAGACAACCCACCAAATGGGAGAAGATATTTGCAAATAAAATTCCGACTTTTGATACCATGGTAATTCTGTCTACCGGAGTCTAAATCTGAATATAGAGACTTAGATTCTTAAAGTTTGAAAGACATCAGAGCTCAACAGGCCAATATGTTAGAATGCAAAGAAATCCCTAGTTTCCTAGTTGGGCATCAAATATCTCAAAGTAAGGAGAACTTACTAGCTCCAAAGTCAGCCAATTTTGTGGTAGATGGATCCACTTTCGCAAATATCCTTATAACAATGAACATCAAATCTGCAACCTAATAACTTTTATCCACTGATATTTGTTTGTTTTTTTTTTAATCTGGAACATCAGGGATCAAATTTATTTCCTTCTCCATAGAACCATGGAGAGAACTAATTCCTTATTTTCTCTTTTTCAGGCCAGATAATATAAAATAAATGAGAATCTCAAAACCATATGTGAAAATAAATATCACTACTTTATTTCACAACATCAGCTTCAGATATCCTACAATCTTACTTCTTCTCCTCTACATGTTCTTGATTTTGTCAGTGTCTTCCTTAAATCATGCTTCCAAGAACCAAAACACTCTTCAAAATAGATAGTATGATTGGGGTGCCTGGGTGGCTGTCAGTTAAGTGTCCAACTCTTGATTTTGGCTCAGGTCATGATTTCACATTTCATGCAATTGAGCCTCACATCAGGGTCTGTGCTGACAGTGCAGAGCCTGCTTGGGATTCTCTCCTCTCCACCTCTATGCTGCCCCCTCCCAAATAAATATAAATAAACATAGTAAAAAATTAGATAGCATGGCTAATGTCATAATGACAAAGTAAAATGCGAGGGCTTTTGAAAAAATAAAATAATATAAATTGAATGGAAGGTTATAGTTAGCTCAGTAATTGAACAACTCTATCTAAAGGATGATGATTAAGAATTGCTATTGAAAGACTGCAGATGTTTTTTATGGCCCACCAAAGATCTTTATTCTGCACTGTGTCCTAGACAATGTATTTTCTGGGCTTGGTAGGTGATGTGGAAGTTATAAGCAACAAAGTAGCTGATGATAGATGCTGGAAAGGATAACAAATGTGGGTAAGAAAAACAAATTTCAACAGGACTTTAATTATGTTAGAATCATAAGCAAGAACTAAATGGTTAATTTTGGTAAATATAAATGTAAGGCTCTACATTGAGTCAAAAAAATCTAAGTATATCAGTACCAAAAGCATATTTGTGCTTTAACATGTGCAAATTGCGTAAAATTGTTTTCAGAAAATAGCCTACTATGAGTTAGTTGTTCACAAAACTACATTATGATTTAAATTGAATTAAAAGAAATGCAGATTTCAAAATAAAGGAGACATCAGACTCTTTGTTGCTCAAATCCTGACTGGGATAGTGAGTTCTGTCCTGGACAACACACTCAAAGAAAAATTGAGAAAATGAAATGTTCTCAAACTATAGAGTGTTGGATGGTAAAGAAAGGTGATAGTATAACTGTATGGTTTACTTTGCCATTAAAAGCCTATGTCTGAGACACTTTCCTGTGCAAGAGAATTAGGGAATCAAGGAAGAACTTTCAATAGTTAGAGCTGCTCAAACATGCAAGGGATTCCAAGGTGAAGAAAGAGATTCTAAGGGAAAGGCGATGTTCCCATCTGCAGAAGAGTTCAAGCATAGACCATTGCTACCTGAGACTGTGTTCTTACAACAACTATTAGCACTTATTAAGCTCCAGTGTGGTACAAATTTTTGATTAGATGCTTAAGATTGGTTTTACATAGGGGCACCTGGGTGACTCAGTTAAGCCTCCTACTGTGGCTCAGGTCATGATCTTATCCTATGGTTGGTGAGTTCAAGCCCCATGTTGCATCAGGCTCTGTGCTGACAGCTCAGAGCCTGGAGCCTGCTTCAGATTCAGTGTCTCTATCCCTTTCTGCCCCTCCCTTGCTCATGCTCTTTCTCTCTCAAAAGTAAATAAACATTTAAAAAAATTTTTAAAAGGATTGATTTTACATAATTCTTACACTCACCTCATTAAGTAAACAATGCTCAATAAGCTTTTTTTCACTGAGCAAAATAAGAAAAGTTAAGTAACTTGCCCAAGGTCACAATGTTAGGGGAGGGTGGAATTGAACACAAGCATGTATGTCTGCCTCATGCAAAGTTCCATCTTTCAAGCACTGGATCAGTGAGAGGACCAAATGACTTTTTTATGGCCTTCCCTAGTTTGAGATTGTTTGATATCATTGCACTCTTATACTGACTGAACACTTTAAGAACTCTTATCACGTGGATCGACTTTCAAGCTAATAATCAACAAAATTCCCAGATCCTTTTTATAGGGATGGTTTCCAACCCAGGAATCACACTTTCAATTTTTACAATTTAGTCGGGGATCTGAATTACTGTTTTATACTCGTTATCATTATCATTTTTTTTATTTGGGCCCAGTTTAAAATTTTTTTAAGTTTATTTGTAATCTTCACTTAGGATCTTTCATGTCAGGTGTTTCTTTCAGGTTTTCTGTCCACAATGTAACAAATACAAGTATCAGGGTTTTGTTTGAAAGTTCTGAAATGATCACTTCCATTTAAGTAAATGCAATTCAAGGTCTGTCCTTTGCACTTCCAAGTTCGAAATACTTGATTTATGTTAAGTTTATCTAGGTATGACTAAGGTGAGGGAGCAGATTTGCACAAATAAAATTCACAAGAGATTTATTTATAAACAAAAATGTCAATATATTTATGCAAATGAACAATTGTGTTCACAAACCATTTTTATTTAGCTTTTCTCATTATTTTTGCACATCAAAACTGTGTATAAAAACACGATTTAAAATTTAAATTTAAGTTCCTGTAAAGATAAAAATAATAATCCCAACATAATTACAGCTGTCAAATTGGACTTAAACCCTATGATATGTTTATATGCTTCTTTCTATGACTAAAGCTACCTATTAGGAAATAATTAGGTTGAGGAACAAGTATCTATATGGGCAGTATCTGTTTCTGCTTATCCCTCATGGACGGTGTTAGTTAAGTACTTAGTTAAGAATACTAATCTTGCTACTAATAAATAGATTTTGATGGGAGACCATGTCCAATAAAGAGAAGAGCAGAGAGAGGCAAGCAGACATGATACGTGGCAAATAGTTTAACCTATCTAGGTTTTATTTTCCTTATGTATAAAACAAAGGCTTTACTAGATGATCTTTTATTACTAAATGACCTTTCCAATCTCCATATGTACCATGATCTGCCAGTTGTGCAAGCCCACAAGCTAAAAGTTGCTCACAAGCTAGAAGTCATCCATACTTGGTCATCTTTCACAAGACTTCTGACAAATTTTTTTCTTAAATGTTTATTTATTTTAGAGAAAGAGGATCCAAAGCAGGCTCTGTGCTTTCAGCACAGAGCCCAATGTGGGGCTCGATCCCAAGAACTGTGAGATCATGACCTGAGCTGAAGTGAGAAGGTTAACTGACTGAGGCATCCAGGCGCTCCTACTTCTGACAACTTTTACCTCATTCACTCTTACCTTCCAACAATCTATTCTCCAGAAAGAACTTACGTGATTTTTTTTAATGTAAATGAGACTACATTACTCTTGTCTTAAAATCATCCAGTGAATTCCCATATCACTTGAATAAAATCTAAACACACTATTCATGACCTATAAGACACTCTAAAATCTGGTTCCTGCCTACCTCGCCAGCCTCATGCCCCACCACTCTTCCCTTGGGTCTCGAACTGCAGCCCATCTGATGTAAGCCTTGGGAAGTTTGTCTGGAAATTTGTCTCCCTGCCTTCTCACAGCTAATTCCTCATAAACCATGTCTCAGCCTAAACATCCTATTCTCAAAAGAGAATTATCTAACTACCCCCCTGTACTCTATTCCACTACCCTATTTTATTTTATTCACAGCCCTTATCACTACTTGGATTTATTTATCTGTTAATTCATTTTGTTCTTTTTCCTTCACTGGAATTGAATACTGCCACCAGCAGGGACCTTTTCTGTCTGGTTCACCACTTCAATCCCAGCACTTCAAATAAGACTTAGCATACAGAATTTCAACAAATATTTGCTGAAGAGATAAATGAATGATAGCTTATATGCTTTACAGTTCTAGAACTCAATAATTCTTATTTGGATTTCAGCTCTAAGATGCTGTTTGTATATAGTTTATCTTTCAAAATAGCAATAGTCTATATTTAAAGGTCAAAGGAAACTATCACTACAACCAAATATTTTTAAGATGGAGTTTTATTAGCCTTCATGCAGTTATTATAGTGCTGCAGTTTATATGTACAGTTTATATGCATTTCTAACCTTTTCCAGTAATGCAAATCCACATCAATGGACTGTTAGCTTTGGAACAACAATCAACCCTCCATTAATGAAAAGAAATATCAGAAGAATTATTGTCCATGAGAGATATCACTCCCCAGCAAGAGAGTACGACATTGCTGTTGTACAGTTCTCTCCCAAGGTCACCTTTACTAATGACATCCGCCGGGTTTGTTTGCCAGAAGCCTCTGCATCCTTCCAACCCAATTCAACTGTTTATATCACAGGATTTGGAGCACTTTTCTACGGTGGTAGGTATCTCAGAAAGGACACAGAGCTCTAAATCCAATTTAGGACAGTGTGATTTAATCTAATCTCCATTAATATATCCTGCCAGCCATTTCCACACAGCTTGATTGGATTAGAGCTCTTACTTTGTCAGTGACAGAAACTCAACTCAAACTAACTAAAGCAAAAATAATAATAAAATGGCAAATTCGGCCCTTGTGATTTGGAAATCAAGACAGAGGAGATGAGTCTTGTTTTAGACATAGCTGGATTCAGGAGTTTGCATGTCATTAAATGCTGAATCTCTGAATCTTCCCATTTCTGGCTGTTTTCCCCTAGATTGCCTTCATATGGAGGGATTCTAGTTCCACATAGTGTCAAAGGTGGCCAACAACATCAAGGTTTACATCATGTTCCTCTAATAGATGCAGAGGGAAGAACATGTCCTTTTCTTTGCCAGAATCTACATTAATCCCTGAAAAGGTTTCCTTTGGCCCCGTTTGTGTCCAGGGCACTTGGGTTGACTCACTAACTCAGGTACTCTCTCCTGTGCCTATACCAAGAAAGGAAGGTGTGTGATAGACAGCCTGGTCAGACTCACATAGAATAGGGAGAGGCAGCTCCAAAGGGGTAGGCTTCAAGGAAGACATAAAAGAAGTGAATGTTCCCTCAGCAACACTAGAGTCTATTTCTATGTGCTGTTGTCTATGCAATGCCAGGTGTGCATCAGATGTGTTTTCATCTTCATGCCCACTTTCCCTCCGACGCTCCCTCCCTTTATGCCTCATCTCTGTGAGCCCCCCTCTACCTTTTTAATCTATTTATCCCCTTGGTTTGCTCCACTACTCATTTTCACTTTCCTGGGTCACTTCACAAGTTTTTCTGTTTCTCAGCTACAATGTCCAATTACAGCCAAATCTGCTTCAGAATTACAGAGGCTAATTTAGAGATCGTCTCTGATAACAAAGCTTCCATGGCTCTCTCTAAACTGATTTAACTTGATATACTACCTTACACTTCTAATAAGTAAAAATGATTTTCTTTTTGAATGCTTTTTTGGCACAGTCAGATACACTCTGGATTGTAAAATCTGGTCTAGGTACTTACATATAACAACAGCAAGAGAGTTTCCTTAACTCTGGGCATAAGAAGATAAAGAAAAGCTTTTCTGGGAATGACAAAATCCATTCACAGAGCTCTGTACAATTCCTTTATATATTAAAACCCTAAAGAATAAACCGTTAATTCTTAGTCTCCACTAAGGAACTAGGAATATCTTTCACTAATGTACCCAAGAATAGTCTTGATGGTCTCTAGATTTTTTCCAGGTGTCTCATATGGTTTCATTTCTATTATACAAACTGAGATATGTATGGCTTTCTTTACAGCCATATTAGCAATCACAGAAATTATTCATATCTTACTAATCCCAGGGCAGCTGAGTAGAGCTGTAAGCATAACACCTCTATGTCTGCACTCTCTCTGACGGGTTTTCTTATAATGTAGAATTTACACTCCCTGCTTCATGATGATGGGAGGGGCATTTCATTTTCCCTTTGGTTTGGTGGGAAGAATCAGTTCTGGCCTGGAGTTTGAGGTTGGCAGAAGTATACCTGCTGTAATACTTTTTGAGTAGCAATGGAATCTAAATGGCACGTATAGAACCTAAAGCTGAACCCATTTTTTTCAAGCATCCATAAAATATTCACCAATACTGACCAAAAGTAGATCATATCTAGCTCCATAATACAATCTTCAACAACTTTAAAGAACTGAAATCATACACAGTATCTGTCTGATCATAATGAAAGCAAACTAGAAACCATTAGCAGAAAGAGAACAGAAAAATCTCTAACTGCTTAGAAATTAAACAATACCCTTCTAAATAATACATAGGTTACAGAGGAAGTCTTAAAGAAAATTTTAAGTATACAAAAGACTGAAAATGAAAAAGAAAACAACATCAATATGCGCAGGATGTAGCTAAAACAATGCAGAGAGGTAAATTTATAGCAACTGAAGGCATTAGAAAAGAAGAAAATTCTCAAATCAATAATCTAAGTTCTTACTTAAATCAGAAATAAAGAGCAAAATAAGCCTAAAACAAGCAAAAGGAAGGAAATAATAATAGGTATAAATGAATAAAGTCAAAATTAAGAAAAAATAGAGAAAATTAGTGAAATAAAAGGCTGACTCTTTTAAAAAACAATACTTTCTGAGAAACATCATTAAGCATTCCCACAATAGTTGAGAAATAGTTCAGGGATGCCTGGAATTTATGTGCTGTATTTTTTATAAATTTTGCCAACCAGTTTTCTGAAAAAGTTATAAATTTATATTGTTAGGTACAATATGTAGATTGTCAATTTTACTTTACCATTCCTGACACTGGACATGAATTTTTTTAACTGACAATGTCGTAGGAAAAAAAAAAAAAGACAAAACACCAGTTCATTCAAAGAACAGAATAACTTAAGCACTTTTTAAACACTTCAGTAATCACCTCTCCAGAAATAAATCCTGAACTGGTATTCTACTAAAATTGGTATGTCTATTAGTTTCCCATTGCTGTGTAACAAATTACCACAAATTTAACAGCTTCAAACAGCAAGCATTTATTATTTCACAGTTTCCATGGGTCAGAATTTCAGACACAGCTTAGCTAGGTCCTCTTTTCAAGGTATCACAAAACAGCAATCAAGGTGTCCACTGGAGTTGTGGTCTCCATCTGCAGCTCTGGGTTCTCTTTCAAGGTCACTGGTTGCTATGGAATACAGTTTCTTGCAGCTATAGAACTCATAGCAGCTTGCTTCTTCAAAACCATTAGGAAAAAGTCTCTGAACTCAGGGAAGGCCTAAACCCTTTTGAAAATGGGGTTCACCTCATTAGGTCAGGCCCACCTTGGATAATCTCCCTTTTGATGAACTCAATGTCAAACTGATTACATCCGGAGAATTCCCTTACCTGTGCCATGTAACATAACCTAATCATGAGAATGACATCCATTATATTCACAGATCCCATCCACAGTTGGAGGCCGAAGCAGGGGAGGAGATCACATAGGAATCTTGGAAATCATTGTAGATTCTGTCTACCACATGTCAGTTTCCTGACCAGTATGTGGTTTGATATAAAGAATCCCCGAATGCTTGTGATATTCTTTGTTTCCACCAGAGGCAGTTATCTTCCTGTCATAACATTGGTTTCTACAACTCAGGATCTAGTTTATACTCTGGAGTCCCAAACTTGTAATACATTAGAAAATTAAATCATTGACTTTAAATGTCATTACATATATAAAAGTTCTTCATAAAATGTAAATGATAAAATAAATGTACACAGTATTTTAGTTATTTTATCAAGCCAAGGGAGGAAGCTATCTAAACCTGACAAGTTTCTAGAAACAATCCAGAATCCACAAATACAAACTGTATTTTTAAAAATGAGTGCTTTCCTACCTATATATATAAATGGATTGGTTTAAAGAAAAAAGTATGATGCTAAGCCAAATAATTCTGTCAGAGAAAGACAAACACCATATGATTTCACTCATATGTGGGATTTAAGTAAGACACACACAAACAAAGGAGCAAAAGAAAAAAGAAAGAAACAGACCAAGAAACAGACTCTTAACTGATGGTTACCAGAGAGAAGTGGGAGAGGCGATAGATAAAATAGGCAATGGGGATTAAGAAATGCACTTGTGACGAGCACTGGGTGATGCATGGAAGAGGTGAATCACTAAATTGTGCACCTAAAACTAACATAACACTGTGTTAACTATACTAGAATTAAGATAAAATAAAATAGGGGTGCCTGGGTGGCTCAGTCAGTTAGGCATCCGACTTCAGCTCAGGTCATGATCCTGCAGTTCGTGAGTTCGAGCCCCTCATCCGGCTCTGTGCTGACAGCGCAAAGCCTGGAGCCTGCTTTGGATTCTGTGTCTCCCTCTGCTTCTGCCCCTCTCTGCTCATGCTCTGTCTCTCTCTGTCTCTCAATAATAAATAAACATTAAAAAAAGATGAAATAAAATAATAAAAATAAAGTAAATGTACAAAGGTTTTCCAGAAAAAGACACAAATGTTTTTCTTACAACTATAGGTATTTACAAAAATATGATAAGGGCAATAATTATCATTTAAATGTGCCAGATTTTAAAGACAGATTTATTCTCTAGAAACTGCTTATATTAACTTCATTTTGTATTGACAGCTTCAATATGAAATAGGTTCGATTAGGAAAAAAGTCCACTCACTTCTTTCTAGCTAAGGACGTTGATTGTAAACACTAAAATTACTTTGTTTTCCCTTAAGGGGAATCCCAAAATAATCTTCGAGAAGCCAGACTGAAAATCATAAGTGATGATGTGTGCAAACAACCACACATATATGGCCATGATATAAAATTTGGAATGTTTTGTGCTGGATATCTGGAAGGAATTTATGATGCCTGCAGGGTAGGTAGAAATTATTTTGATATCATTAACTCAAAATATTTTTTATCTCTTCCAAGAAATATTCAATGTTCTTTATGTTTGTACCAATATAGATATTTTGTCAGTTCAGGAATTTCTAAATGCATATTTCACAACACAAACATTTTTGGATGTTTTATTAAGCAAAATTATATAAGCAGAGTTTCTTTAAAGCTATCAAACAAACTAACCAACCAAATTAAATTTTCTTAATACCAGAAGTCCAAAGGTTCATACAGCAAAGTCCCTTTTCTTAAAGGGGTCTCATCTAGAAAGGAAATCATCATGAACAATGAGCTATGATGAGATGTTTTAAATGATATAATGGAGAGCAAATATCTTTAGTGTGAAGGGAACAATTTTGCAGCAAATATCAGAGAAATCACACTTAAATGAGGCCTGAAGCATAAATGGCACTTAGAAGTTATACAACAAGAAAATACTATTATTTTTATATACATAGAGCATAGCAAAAATAATGAAGGTATGAAATTATAATTCATATTTGAGGGAATTCTAAGTAATCTGTTGGCTCTCAGCATAAGGAGAATGAGAGGGCGAGAGGCAGTTAACACTGAGTGAGAAGGTGGATTAGGCCTGGTGCCCTTTCCAGTGCCTTCCTCTGCTGTCTAATAGCTATCCTGTATGTACGTTTTCTGATGAAGGTATAAAGTATGTTTCTTCCTGTAGGTACTTGCTTTATAACATGAGATTCTTGAAAACTTCAAGGAGATGATTGTACATGATGAAATAATGGAAGTTGTTTTGATGTCAGGTGGCAGAAAGCTCTGCCCTGAGTCCCATAAATTACACATGTAAACCTCTGTCAGAAAAGGAACAGGGAGTTTTGTAGCATATAGGCTGGGCAAGAGCGGAATCGGGTACATATCCAGCCTCAGTTGCTGAGAAAGAGGAGAGAGGCAGCTAGAATTCAGAGAATGCACAGAGAGGTCCAAGCCATGATGGAGAAGGGGAAGGTGGTGACAGGAGTCCAGGAGCAGACAGGATATGAGAATCTAGGCAAGTGGTGAGATTCGTGATATGCCTCAGGAAGGAGGTGGTCATAAGGAGATTTCACTAGATTGGGAAGCAGAGGTAAAATTCCTGCTCCATGACTGCGCAAGTGAGTAGTAAAACAAAGCTCTAGACACAGAAAAACTGGGAAAGTTATTGAGAAAAGACTCAAGGACAGGGTCCAAGACATGAATACAGCAATTATAACTGAGGTGCATGATGAGGGGGTTAGTCTGTCTGATAAAACAGAGATCCAAGAACCCTGCTTTGAGCCAGGAGAAAACCAACACCAACTAGACTTTCTGTGTTGTGTATTTGAAATTTGCCAGTAGACCTTAGGCATTCTACACACACACACACACACACACACACATACACACACACACACACAGTAACTATGTGAAATGATAGATGTGTTAATAAAACTGATTGTGGTAATCATTTCACAAATTATGTATATATGTATGTTAAATATCACATTGTACATTTTAACTATATACAATTATATTTGTCAATTACATGTCTATAAATCTGAAAAAATTAAAATGTGGAAATTGAACTTTAAAGCTTTTATAACTTTTGAAATCCATGTTTCAATTAATTGTTCTGTAATTGGTAATCAATAAATATGCTGTCTGTAATAAAATATGTGCTTCATCAGAATATTTTAAGTAATAAGTTCTATATTTAGGTAATTTTATTTCTCTCTTTTATTTTCAGGGTGATTCTGGGGGACCCTTAGTTATAAAGGATTTTAAAGACACCTGGTATCTCATTGGAATCGTGAGCTGGGGAGATAACTGTGGTCAAAAGAACAAACCTGGAGTCTACACAGAAGTGGCTTATTACCGAAACTGGATCACTTCAAAAACAGGCCTCTAATTCTCTATAAAAGTTAAATGTTGACAGCTTTAAGCAAGCTATACGTGTTGAGAATTTAAATGTTTAGTAAATACAGTACAATGAAGTGAAATTAAATGACGTGATTTATTTTAAAATCACTTTAATCAACCCATAGTCAATTTATAAGGGATTTAAATCCTTATAAATTTGTAAAGTAGTGGGTCAATTTATCCTGGCTGGAAGAATACAGCAGAGATACTCAACTCTTTACATCATGCAAATTGGAATATAAAAGAGGTGTAATGCAAATTTTTGAAAATAATCTGGATTTTTGGAACATCTTTGTCAAGGGTGTCTCCTTAAGTGAGAAACCTTTTAATCTCTTAAAGAATTCAGGGAAACGTTATATAATTTCTAATCATTTCTCCTGAGCTCACAAATACTTTTTTATGTTTCTTTATTATTCCAAGTTTTCCAAAGAGATTTTTTTATTTAATACATTTTCTACTTATAAACCCTTTAGAAGGATCCTCGAAAAAAAGTTATATCTAGGAAACAAAATATGGTGATAAAAAATCAGGCCGGAGATCTTCTAACCATTTTTACTATGAAACCTCCCTATTTTTGGTGATTTTTTTAACACACACACACACACACACACACACACATACAGAAAAAAAGAGAAATATCCCCACCCTTAGATATATCCAAAGAAAGCCTGATTAATAAATGAGTGCACATAATAATTAGCTAGTCACAAATGTATCTTTGTTACAAAACCTGGGGGGAAGGTGATGGTAACTTCATGAGTCATTCCAAAACAATGGCACAAAAATTTGACGTTTCATAGATGCATTTACATGTTTGAACCTCTAGGAGGTAGTTCTTTACATTACTGTAAGGTTAAATGCCTAGAAAAACGAGAATTCCCTAATATGTTGAAGAATCAATGAGTTTGTCTTTCTACATAGAAAGAAACATTTATATCTTTGAATTGATGCAGCTAATTATCTCCTAGGGCTTGTGGCGGTAGCCTAACTATTGCAACCATGAAACACTAGTTAAAAAAAAAAATGAAATGTAAATTTCAAGGACCTACTGCACAGAACACATAAACAAAGTAATCTGAAAAAAGCCCCTAAGTGTCTCATGAAGACATTAGGAGAGTCAGGCTTGGGTATTTCATGGTACAATTAAATGAAGGCTTTGTGGAAACTGACTCCCTGACAAGGTCAGCGGAATATCAGGCTTGTGGGCAGAGACTGTCATTTATTCATATAAATATAATTTATATTCTATAACTATAAGTCAAATATAAGTCCAAATATAAGCCAAACCATGGAAAAGTTGAGTTACTTTATAATAATGTCTCCCCATGGGCTATTGATAAGGCATGAAACTTATCCTACAATAATCTAAAACAGACTAACAATTTATTCACACACACACACACACACACACACACACACACACACACACACAAATCCATAAACTAGACTCAGAGAATTTTAAAGGTTGAAGAAGACTGTGAGTCATTCAGGCCAACACACCTATGGTTCAGATAACTGAAGCCAGGAAATATCAATGACATGGTAAACCTGTAGGTAGTTTGTACACCCAGTGGGCCTAGAACTGAGGTACCAATTTCACATGCCCTTTTCCTTACAAAGTCTCTTTATGATCACATATATTTATTGGAATAATCAGATCTATAAGAATTTCAGTGACTTCTATTGAATCTATTTTAAATTAGAACTCTTATTTTTCACTTAATGTATGCATTTATGTTCCTATGTGTCTTTTTGTGGCTTGATAGCTCATTATTGCTGAATGATATACCATTGTATGGATGTACCACACAATTTGTTTATCCATTCACCTATTGAAGGACATCTCTGTTGCTTTCAAGTTTTGGCAATTATGACTAAGCTGCTATAAACATTGTGTGCAGGTTTTTGGTAAAAGAATAGATAAATCAATTCAACAGAATAGAGAGCCCAGAAGTAGAGTCATATATATATAACACCAACTGATCTTCGACAAAAGAGCAAACGCAGTTCAGTGGAGAAAGAATAGTCTTTTCAACAAATGGCACTGGAACAACAAGACATCCACAAACCAAAAATGAATCTTGATGCAGACCTTACACCTTTCACAAAATTAACTCAAGATGGGTCATAGACCTAAATGTAAAAGTTTTAAATGATATGATTCACTTGGGCAGCTGACTGCCAATTCTCTGAACTCACTTCAAGATAAAGTTGCTTCTTCATATGTAAAAACATACATAGGCTTATACGTTAGTCAATATTATGGTAGTAGTATATAATTCTGACTTTCGATGTTAAGATTCAAGAAATGATATTAGAGTTACAAACTTTGTATTGCTAAACTGTTTTGGGCAGCATATCATTCTGGCTTACAAATAAGCAAATGTTGTTATATCATTTTAAATTTAATAATAAATAATGATCAGAGCATTCTACAAATAATATCATTGAATCTGTGTTAGGCCAAATCTTAGCATGAATCTTTCAACTGCTCTTACAAATTGCATTTCTTTTAAATAACTAGTTTGAGTGATTCTGAAGCAGAATTTCTCAACCTTGGCACTTTTGACGTTTTGGCCCAGTTCATTCTTTATTGTGAGGGGCTGTCCTGTGCACGGAATACTTAGCAGCTCCCCTGGCCTCTGTCAACTAGATGCCTACAACACACTCCTTCCTCCCAAATTGTGATAACCAAAAATGTCTCCACATGTTGACAAATGTCCCCAAAGGAGAAAAGTGTTCCCTGTTGAGAACTGCTGTTCTGAAGGCATTTGGTCACGTTAGAAACTAAGAGATACCTCAAAATTATGACATTGAGTATTCAAAAATTATGGTCTCCTGATCAAACTGAACATTCACTATCATGTTTCTAAAAGAAATAGCAGAATATGTCAGTGGCTATTTCAAATACAGACTGAGCTCCCCTATACACAATGTGCTTGAAGGATTTCTCTCATACCCCTGCCTAGACTATATTTGTGGAGCCCCATTAACCATTACCATAAAGACAGAATTTTATAAATACAGCCTCTTGTATAGTCTCTCTATCTTGACCACAATCCACAGTAGAAAATATATTTCACATCACAGCTCCATAAATACATACATACATATATATTAAAAATTGACACAGAAGTTTCATAAAATAGTAGTTGCCTTAGTGCAATAAAATCCAATATTTTCTATTCTATTTCAATTTTTTAAAGGGTATGAACATTTAACATTTATTTTATTTTTTAAAATATTTGTTTATTTTCGAGAGAGCTCAAGTGGGGAAGGGGCAGAGAGAGGGGGACAGAGGATCTGAAGCAGGCTCTACCCTGACAGGCTGACAGCAGCAAGCCCCATATGGGGTTCAAATTCATAAACTGTGAGATCATGACCTGAGCCAAAGTCGGATGCTCAACCAACTGAGCCACCCAAGTGCCCAACATTTTATTTTACTTTAGTTTAAAGTTTATTTATTTTGAGAGAGACAGAGACAGCACAAATGGGGGAGGGGTAGAGAGAGAGGAGACAGAGAATCCCAAGCAGTCTCCACACTGCCAGTGCAGAGCCCAGCGTGGGGCTTGAAGTCATGAAACCATGAGATCATGACCTGAACCAAAATCAAGAGTCGGACTTGCCTGACTGAGCAACCCAGGTGCCCCTCTATTTCAAATTTTTTAATGTTTACCCCACAAAGTAAGTTAATTTTAAAACCTAGCAGGCCATGACCTGCAGTGCCTATAGCACTTTCTAGAATAATAATCCACAATTATTAACATCATATTATTATTATCTCACCTACCCCCACTGCTCTTCCCACCTTCAGTTTCTCCCTACTCTGTCCATTTAGCAAATTGCAGCTCAGTTATGATGCTATTCAATAACATTATTCCCACTCACTCAAATCATCACTGATTTTCTCTTTCCCTGACAGAGTCTAAATCCATATCACCATGGATTTAGATACCTTTTACAATCTGCTAACAACCAACAGACTTTTTGTTTTTCTTGTGTTCAGTGTCCATAACTCTGAATGTTACACTTTATATCCTGAGTACATTCTCCTCTCTGGTCATGCAATGTTCTCTTTGCTCTAGAAGGTCTAACCCAAATATCACTTCTACCAAGAATACTTTTATTATTCCAGATAAAATTACTCTCCATTCAAAAGTTTTTGGAGTTTTTTTGTTCCCCCTCTAAAGCATTTCTCAATACTCTACTCTGCATTGCACTTTTAATATACATGTATTATCGCTAAAGTATAGTGCTAGTAGTTCCATAAGACTAAAGACTGATCATTCATTTTTGTATCACTCACAATATTTAGGACATTATTCAGTATATATTATGTTTAGCGAAAGAATAAATTAACAGAGGCAAATTATGATTTCTATGAAGGTAAGAGACCTCAATTCTCAGTTGTTAACTGCTTCCCCCATGTCACTTTCCTGTACACGGCCTTCCAACCTGCACTGGTCCTGCTTTTATATTCCTGAATGTTCCTAAAGGCTCCCCCCTCCCTGCCTACACCAGAAGTAATCAAAATACAATAAAGCATGCATAATTGTGGCCTTTCAGGAAGCCCTCTAAATCAAAACCTGTTCTCTATATTCCCTTAAATGAGTACATCCCAAACCCATGGGAATATTTGGAAATGAGGCTAAAAATCTCCCATTCTCTTTCATCATTTTTATTTTACCTACCAGGGACTGTCCTTTCTTCCTCTTTCTGCCATCGACCTCACAAATCTGGGTACTTCCCATGGCCCTGTTAGATATCCATGATTATATTCTTCTGATTGAGGTCCTTCTCTGTTGAATCTGCCTAATAGGAAAGAACAGAGATAAAACTAAAACATACATACTATATACTTTTTTAAAGTTCACAGAAATAAAGGAATTTGAATTTTAAAAAATGATATTTTGTTTATTGATTTTAATTATCCATATAAGATTGCCTTTTTCATGTCCATTAGCAATCAAGATTTAATTAATTTTTTAAAACTGTTTTTGTTGTTTTCCAAGTTCAGAAGACTCCTCCACACCAGTAGTCACTAAATTAAATACAGGAAGGAAAACCCAAAATGCAACACTGAAATCCAAAAATATGCTTAATGGAAATGATTCTGGGGCTCATACGTTAATGAAGGACTGAGAAGCTCAGCACAGCGAGAGTGTTAAGACCTTTGCTATATAAGTATATGCCAGGAATATCCAAGCTGGAAGAAAAATACCACATTTTAGACTCAGTAACTGAAAAATCACTTGTCTGTAACTGTGGTATTCTGAGCTAAAGTCAGAATTGCTGAGGTACAACATTAGAGAGAAAGCTGTGTCAAAACCATCTTACAAGATGTTTAACCTGACGATTAAAGCCAGTGGAGAGGGCAATCTAGATACAAAGCCACTTAAATGGAAACAAGAAAAGTCTGAAAGAGTAAGTTCAAAGCAAAGTTTGAAACTTCAGAACCTAATTCTTAGAAGAACTAAAGGCAAAATGAGGCAGATTTTAATAGAGTAACAGTATTGTTATTTGTAAAACTAATGGTAGATGAGTTAAAGGTATCATTTCAATTTTATTCATTGAAAGACCCAAATTGCTTGCTACATTTCTAAGGTGGGAGGTGGGTTACTACAGTAGCATCTTCAGCCTATACACTTCTCAGTAGACAAAAATAGGAGTTAGCTGGCAACCTCTTCATACACTTAGGTTTTCTGCTTCAGGTTAATATAATTGGGATATGTAGATATAAGCTAGAATGGGGTCTTAATTAATTGGCATAGGGGAGAGCTGAGGAAGAAGGAAGTGATGGGGATGAATGGGAAAATTAAAGCTGAAAGTTAGGAGATTAATATTAATAGTTATTATCACCTCAAAAGGGCCCACCAAACCTCTAGACCCTGGCACTGGCCAGTAACGACAGTCAGAGAGTATATTCTACATAGTAGTCTTCCATATGGTTGGAAATTCAGCATCCCTAAGGATGTCACACAGTGGACATACTGTTGGCACCTGATCTTGATACCCCAGAGACAATACTGGTGGTACTTTTGTATGTACAGTTCCCAAGTGCTAAAAAACTTCCAGAGGAATGCAGAATGGTACAACCACTTTGGAAGAAAGTTTGGCAGTTTTCTACAAAACTAAACACATTTTTATCACATGATCTAGTAATGGTGCTCCTTGGTATTTTTACACAAGCAAATTGAAAACTTACGTCAATACAAAAACATGCACGTGGATGTTTATGGCAGCTTTATTCATAATCGCCAAAACTTGTAAGCAATCAAGGCATCCTTCAGTAGGTGAATGGGTAAATAACTGGTACATCCAGATCATGGAATATTACTCAATGATATAAAGAAATGAGCTATCAAGCCATGTAAAGACATGGAGGAAACTTCAGTGCATATTACTAAGTGAAAGGAGCCAATCTGAGAAGGCTGACTACCATATATTTCCAAGTATACGACATTCTGAAAAGGTAAAACTATGGAAACAGTAAAAATACCAGCAGTTTCCAGGGATTAAAGGGAGGGAGGGATGAACAGGTAGAGTATAGAGGATTTTTAAGGTAGTAAAACTATTCTGTATACTATAATGTTTGTCAAAACCCTCAGCATGTCAATGTTGAGAGTGAATCCAAATGTAAACTCTGGGCTTTGAGTGATAATGATGTTTTATAGTTGGCCTACTGGTTGTAACAGATGTACTACTCTGGTTGATAAGAGTGGGGGTGGCTCTGCGTGTCAGGGGCAATGGGTGTATGGGAATTCTGTATTTTCTGCTCAATTTAGCCATAAACCTAAAATTTCTCTACATGTAAAATCAATTTTTTAAAAAAGCCATTGGAGCCTCAGAGGCCCTTGAGATGTGGTTGAATAGTATAGAGGCATACTGAGTTTTAACTCGCAATGTAGTTAGTATAAGG
Source organism: Panthera onca (assembly GCF_046562875.1). NCBI lineage: Eukaryota > Metazoa > Chordata > Mammalia > Carnivora > Felidae > Panthera > Panthera onca. The sequence goes on along the minus strand of NC_138342.1, from coordinate 55,371,904 downwards.
GAATTCTTCTTCTGGAGGTAAATTGTGTTGTTGGCAGAAAATATAAAACATATTCTTCTAACGATCAAGCTTAAACTCTTTTTGTCAGTAGAATTAAGCAGAGAAGAAAAACTAAAAGTATTTTTCTTCAATGAATAACTGAATATCATGTAGTCTAAAATTCCACAGAAACTTATGGTAACAGTGTGGAGTGAGGCCCCGCACAGGGACCGACAACCTCATGAGGGTACTGGAGATCTCCAGGGTAGTATTACTACTGTTGGCTGGGAAAATCAAAGATAAAATGCAGGTTTCAGGAACGAGACAAAGAAACAAACAACCATTCCCCAGATCACCCTAATCTCTCCTCAGTCTTAAAATAGGTGTTACAGGTTTAGACATACTAGATGATGTTATGTGGTATGCAGTGTCACTGAAAATCCCTGCATAACCTGTTGAATATTTTGCATGGGCTATAATCATCAACTAGGGTAATATCGTGGTACAGAAAAGGCACTAGGTTGAGCACCTCCCTGACCGAGTTATGCAGCCCTCATAGAGTGGACTACATCTGCACTCTGGGCCTCCCAGGGCCATCTCAGAAGGCTCTGGCATTCAGTTACACTCTTATCCACAGGAATTCTCCTGCTTTCCTTTGAGAGATCATCTGCTTTAGCTGGAAACTGACAGCTAGAGGACTTCAAAATTCTCAAAATCCTCTGTTTACTTCAGCGAACGTAACACATTCAAAGAAAACGGAGGCAGTAACTATGATAGTACAAGACGTGGAAGTCCAGGCACACGGCTCCATGACACTGGTTCCCATCAAAGGAATATTTATAAATCTTAAAACCATGCTTAATGTTGAGGAAATAATATTTCTTCAAGGTATTTGATCTTTGTGGGAATGTTTCCCTGGAGAATTGGATATGAATGGAGATCCCTGAGAAAAGACTGTTTCAGTTTCAGTGATTAAAGGTAGGGTTAGTGTATAAGAGATTGGAGGAATTTCTGTCATTATCTATATAACTATCTATAAACTACACAGCTACCCTGGGGTTCCAAACTAACCTCCTCCAACATGAAGATTTGTTTTACTTTGTTTAAGTAACTAAGACATTAAAGTATGAAATGAATCACTGGGGAAACTTACATGTTTGTTACTAACCTAAACGATTCTCACATACAAAACTGTTGTGTCATTTATCTTGCTGGGATCATGTCTAGATGAAGAGATCATTTGCAGTTCCTCTCAGTGCTCTTCTTGAAACTATACTAAAAGTGGGAACAGTCTGGCTTCATCAAATACACATGATGGTGGTCCAGCACAAGCCTCTGGCTGAGCCTCCAACTCTCAAAGCCCCTCATGCTTTCCCAGGAGTCTAGACAGGCATTGAGGAGCCCCTTCTAGGATAGGAGTCATGCCCACAGCCTAGAACGGCTCTGTCTTTCTCCCACTGTGTCTGATGCAATGAATATTGATTGCCTTTGGTGCAAAAGCACAAACATTACTCCTGCTTTTCATGAAAACCATTCTAGACACAGTCTTTCCCTCATACTGCCTTTCACTGGGCCATTTTTAAAAAGAACTTAACAACATACTCTGATTATGCCATCTCCTATTTAATCCAAAATCCTTTTTAGATATCTCTAAAAAGATCAGATCAACAGATTAGACATAGGACAAAAAATACACAGACACAAAAATATAGGCTAGATTCCAAAGTGAGCTGGATAGCTTCTCCCTGTTCCATAACTATAGACTATTCCTAATCCTAGACAACTATCATAGTATTAAAAGTATTAATCATGGTATTAAATGGCTAAAAGCCTTGGAAAACAAATAAGGATGAATCAGTGGAATTGCATCAGTATCACTGAAAACAAAAACAAAAAAGAAGAACTTGAGTAGTCTTCTTCTGACAGTAATTGAGAATTGTTATCTTTGTGTCAGAAGGGTGTTATATTGCACTTTCATGGTTACAAATGACCTCAAGCTCTGTTTAAGTACCTCTCTACAGTCATATATTTCATAGTTTGGTGAAAAGAGTGAAACACCAATACAAAACCTGCCCATTGGTGCTCATTCGAATCAACTGGACTATTGAATAGAGGTTCAAATACTCTTTTAAAACAGTTGTAGGGGCATCTGGGTGGCTCAGTTGGTTAAGCCTTGGACTTCAGCTCCGGTCATAATCTCACAGTTCGTGCATCAGGCTCTGCACTGACAGCGTTTGGATACTCTGTCTCCCTCTCTCTCTGCTGCTCCCCCCTCCTCTGCTCATGTGCTGGTGTGTTCTGTGTCTCTCAAAAATAAATAAATAAACATTCAAAATATTTGTAAAAGATTACATCACCAAATCACACATTTGCTGAATCGTGGATAGTATAACACAGAGGTAAACAATATGAAGTTCAATGGAATGTATTTGAATCCCAGCTCCACAACCCTCCAGCAGAGTGACAATGGGTCTATTATTTGAACTTCATGATGGTTACTTTTATGTGTCATCTTGACTGGGCCACAGTTCCCACATATGTGGTCAAACATTATTTTGGATGTTTCTGTGAGGTTGTTTTAGATGATGTTAATATTTTTTTCCAGGTTTAAGATATAACTGATGAATGAAGTTGTATATATTTAAAGTATAAAACATGATGATTTGATAATACACATACATTGTGATATTATTAGCACATTAAGTTAACACATCCATGGGGCACCCGCATGGCTGTCAATTGAGTGTCTGACTTCAGCTCTGGTCACAATCTCATTCGTGGTTTGTGAATTCAAGCTCCGCATCAGGCTCTCTGCTGTCATCACAGATATTTCAAGTATATAATATATTTCAAGTATACAATACAGTATTATTAACTGTAGTCACTACTGTGTACGTCAGGTTGTCAGGGGCTTAATGGCAAGATGGTGGTTAAAGAGTACAAACTTTCAGTTAGAAGATGAGTAAGTTCCAGGATCTAAAGTGCAGCATGGTAACAATACTTAATAATACTGGATTATATACTTCAAAGTTTCTATGAAAGTAGAGCTTTAATGTTCTCATAACAACAACGACAAAACGGTAATTGACATGAAGGACAACATTTCTCAATATCACATTATACACATCAAACTTTCATAATATTATGTGTCAATTATATCTCAATTAACCTAGAGGAAAAATCAGTACATTACCTTGAATTTAGCACTAAACACCTAGAAAAAGAAATGGGAGCTGGAGGAGTGAAGATGGCAGAGAAATAAGGGGACCCTGGGCTTTCCTTGTCCCTCAAACACAGCTGTACTGAAGTCAGATCACTTGGAACATCCAGGAAATTGATCTGTGGAGTGGCGGAAGGATCTCCACAGCTGGAGGGAGAGAGCGTAGCAGATGCAAAGTGAGAAGTGAATTAGGGGAGAGAAAAATGGCAGTGCCACGGAGGGGAAGGAACGCTTTCCATGGAGAGATAAAAGGGAGAGAAAGAGAAGGGTTGAGAAAGTGCAGCATCAAATTTGCAAGAGAGGAAAACCTCTCTGGACCACGGACTGGGGAGCAAGAAGTACTTGCAACCTGAATGTCGCAGTTTTTTGTTTTTTGTTTCTTGGGTGTTTTGTTTTTGTTTTGTTTTTTGTTTGTTTGTTTTTGGCAAATAGCATTTGGAGCTCAAACTCTGAGGTTTTGGAAGTGTGCACCTTTCTCCAGAGTGGAGCTGTGGCACATGCTCCTGAGCAGAAGGGAGCTGGCCCCATAGTGCATAGGGTGGTGTAGGAATCTCCAGGGCACATAGGGAAAGAACATTCCCCTTCCTGGAGTACTTTTGGAGTATATTGCCTCCCCAAGTACAGCAGACCCTGTAGGTGGTCTTTCATCAGCAAGGGACAGAGGTGCACCCAGAGGGAATACAACCTTTGCTGCTCTTAGCAGTGCTACATCATAGATTCCACACACTGTGCATGCCTGAGACTTTTTTTCAGGAACGAAGAATTTCAGACATAGCATGGAGAGGCTCTATTCTGGAGGAGAGGGGTAGGATCTGTGTGGTGCCCGGTCCTTTAAGGCTTGAGCTCTGAATCCCAGCCACAGGCCAAAGAATAAACACAGGAAAGTTGTGGCCCAGGGCAAGCTGACTGACTGAGCTATTCTGTGAGGGCTCCTAAACAGTGTGAAGTGTGAGATCCCCTGTCCAGGGGTTGAGAAATTGGGGTGGTGCCATTTCCCCCCAACACCAACACAGTGTGACTTCAGAGAGCAGTACAGCGGCCCCCAGTAGAAGCGGGACCTGCTTATACCAAACCCTAACCCCTGTGCCTGGCAAATGGTTAATTATTGGGACGAGACTGACCCTGAGCCAATGCAGCAGGCCCTCTTCCAGGAGAGCAGCACCGCCAGCACCCCACATGGACCAAGTATACTGAAAATCAAGTGCTTCAAAGTGTTACTTACAGTTCTGGTGGAAATAGATTCAGACTTACTTTTTTTTTTTTTTTTTTTTTTTTTACTTTTTTCTTTATTTTCTTTTTCTTTTGGAATCAGGCTCATAGTTTCTTGTTTGTTTTGTTTTTTATTTCCCTTTCTCTTTTTGGATCAAGATTTTTTTATTATTATTTTCTTCTACTTCCTTTTTCTTTTTCTTCTTCATTTTTTCTTTGGAATCAACATTACAGTTTTTTGATTCTCTGGGTTTTTTTTTGTTCCCTTTCCTTTTCTCTTTTCTCTTTCCTTTTCTCTTTTCTTGGAATCGGGCTCCCCTCTGCCCTTTTTTCCAGGAATTATTTCAACAAACCAAAGTACACCTAAAGATCCAAACAGTCCCACTGCAAGCAAGGAGGAGCTCTGCACAGGACTGACCAGTGTCAAAGAGCACCCAGAATGCAACATCAGAGTGCATATGTACCAGAAACACTTCCTGAAGTGCCAGACCCTGGACAGTGTATGACCTTTTTTTAATATAGCAGTACTCTCAGGTGCAGGAAACATAACAAGCTTTAAAAAAATGCAAAAGACAGAAACTTAGTCAAAATGACAAGATGTAGGAATACTCCCCAGAAAAAAATATCCATATTGTAGGAGTTCCAGAAGAAGAGTGGGAAAAAATGGCAGAAGGTTTATTTGAGCAAATTATAGCTGAGAACTTCCCTAATCTGGGGAAGGAAACAGGCATTCAAGTCCAAGAGGCACAGAGAACTTCCCTCAATACCCCAAAAAAAAAAAAAAATTCAACACTACAACACATCATAGTGAAACTTACAAAGACAAAGATAAAGAGATTTCTGAAAGCAGCTAGGGACAAAAGGTCCTTAACCTACAAGGGTAGACATATAAGGTTAGCACCAGACCTGTCAACTGAAATTTGCTGGCCATAGGAAATGGCAGAAAATATTCAATGAGCTGAATGGGAAAAATATGCAACCAAAAATTCTTCATCCAGCAAGGCTGTCATCCCGAATACAAAGAGAGATAAAGAGTTTCCCAAACAAACAAAAACTAAAGGAGTTCATGACCACAAAACCACCCTACAAGAAAATTTAAGGGGTACTCTGAGTGGAGGGAAAAAAAAAAAGACCAAAGCAACAAAAATTACACAGGACCAGAGAACATCACCAGAACACCAACTCTACAGATAAAACAATGGCACTAAATTTGTATCTTTCAATAATCACTCCTAATATAAATGGACTACTTGCTCCAATCAAAAGACATAGGGTATCAGAATGGATAAAAACCAAGATCCATCTATATGCCGCTTACAAGAGATTCATTTTAGACATAAAGTTACCTGCAGATTGAAGGGAATGAGATGGAGAAACATCTATCATGCTAATGGGCATCAAAAGAAAACTAGAAGTGCCTGGGTGGCTCAGTCAGTTAAACTTCTATGTTGGCTCACGCCATGATCTCCTGGTTTGGGAGTCTGAACCCCACATGAGGCTCTGTGCTGACAGTTTAGAGGCTGGAGTCTGTGTCAGATTCTGTGTCTCCCCCTCTCTCTCTGCCCCCGCCCCTGCCACTCACGCTCGCTTGCTCTCTCTCTCTCTCTCTCTCTCTCAAAAAAAAAAAATAACTACACATTAAAAAAAAATTAAAAAAAAGAAAGCTGGAGTATACATACTTATATCAGACAAACTAGATTTTAAAATAAAAACTGTAACAACAGATGAAGAAGGGCATTGTTATCATATTAAGGGGTCTATCCACCAAGAAGATCTAACAATTATAAATATTTATGCCCCCAACTTGAAGAACCTAAATATATAAATCAACTAATCACAAACATAAAGAAGCTCATTGAGAATAATACCATAAAGTAGGGGACTTTAACACCTCACTTACAGCAATGGACAGATCATCTAAGAAGAAAATCAACATGAAAAAATGGCTTTGAATGGACTTAACAGATATATTCATAACATTTCATACTAAAGCAGCAGAATACACATTCTTCTCAAGTGCACAAGGAACATTCTCCAGAATAGATTACAAACTCAGCGGGTCACAAGAAGCCCTCAAAAGATAGAAAAAGATTGAGATCATAACATGCATATTTTCAGATCACAATGCTATGAAACTTGAAATCAACCACAAGACAAAATTTGAAAACCCTCAAATACATGGAGGTTAGAGAATATCCTACTAAAGAATGAATATGTTAATCAGGAAATTAAAGCAGAAATAAAAAAAATACATGGTGCAAATGAAAATGAAAACACATGAGTACAAAACCTTTGGGATGCAGCAAAGGCAGTCCTCTGAGGAAAGTACATTGCAATTCAGGCCTATTTCAAGAAGCAAGAAAGGTCCCAAATACACAACCTAACTTTACACCTAAAGGAACTAGAGAAGGAGCAGCAAATAAACCCTAAAGTCAGCAGAAAAAAAGGAAATAATAACAATTACAGGGGAAATAAATGATATAGAAAAAAAACAGAACAGCTCAATGAAACTAAATGCTGGTTCTTTAAAAGAATTAACAAAATTGATAAATCCCTAGCTAGACTTGTCACAGAGAAAAAGGTAGACAAAATCATGAATGAAAGAGGAGAGACCACAAACAAAACCAGAGATACAAATAATTATAAAAGAATACTATGAAAATGTATATGCCAACAAACTGGGCAACCTAGAAGACAAATTACCAGAAACTCATGAACTATCAAAACTGAAACAGGAAGAAAGAAATAGAAAATTTGAACAGACACATAACCAGCAAGGAAATTGAATCAGTTATCAAAAATCCCCCAACAAACAAGAGTTCTGGGCCAGATGGCTTCCCAGAGGAATTCTACCAGACATTTAAAGAATTACTTTCTATATGGCACCAATGTACCTTGATCACAAACTCCACTTGCCTCCCACCACAGACCCTTTGCTTACACATACAAGTTAATGATTACTATCTAATTGTTTTCTTCACACTTACCACATGTGCAAGATCTTGTTTTCTTCTCATTCACCATGTGGGTAATATCTTGTGAGCTCAATAAATATGAAGACAAAACCCCTGTTCAAGGCTCTTCTCTCCCCCTAGACATTAGCCTCTCTCATATTCAATTCTACGTTCACTCTCTTGCTGGACAAGAAAGAACTCTAGACTCATAGTCTGCAACAGTTCGAAACCAGAAAAGACCCTGAATAGCCAAAGTAATGTTGAAAAAGAAAACCAAAGCTGGAGGCATCACAATCCCGGACTTCAAGCTGTATTACAAAGCTGTAATCATTAAAACAAATGGTACTGGTACAAAAACAAACACATAGATCAATGAAACAAAAAGGATAACCCAGAAACAGACCCACAAATGTATGGCCAACTAATCTTCAACAAAGCAGGAAAGAATATCCAAGAAAAAACAAGCAGTCTCTTCAGCAAATGGTGCTGGGAGAACTGGACAGCAACATGCAGAAAAATAAACAAGGACCACTTTCTTACACCATATACAAAAATATATTCAAAGTGGATGAAAGACCTAAATGTGAGACAGGAAATCATCAAAATCCTATGGAAGAAAACAGGCAACAACCTCTTTACCTCAGCTGCAGCAACTTCTTACTAGACACGTCTCCAGAGGCAAGGGAAACAAAAGCAAAAATGAACTATTGGGACCTCATCAAGATGAAAATTTTTTGCATAGCAAAGGAAACAATCAACAAAACTAAAAGGCAACCAATGGAATGGGAAAAGATATTTGAAAATGTCATATCAGATAAAGGGTTGGTATCCAAAATTTATAAAGAACTTGTCAAACTTAACACCCAAAAAACAAATAGAAGACATGAATATACACTGTTTGAAAGAAGCCATCCAGGTGGCTAACAGACACATGAAAAGATGCTCAACATCACTTATCATCAGCGAAATACAAAATAAAACCAAAATGCACACACACACACACACACACACACACACACATATATATATACACACACACACGTCTATATGTTTATATGTATATGTATACATACATACACATACACAATGGAATATTACTCAGTGATCAAAAAGAATGAAGTCTTGCCATTTCCAACAATGTAGATTGGGCTATAGTGTATTATGCTCAGCGAAATAAGTCAGTCAGAAAACGACAAATACCATATGATTTCACTCATATGTGGAATTTAAGAAACAAAGCAGATGAACATAGGGGAAGACAAGAAAAAATAAGATAAAAACAGACAGGGAGACAAACCATAAGAGACTCTTAACTATAGAGAACAAACTGAGAGTTGCTGGAGTGGAGGTGGAAGGGGGGATGGACTAAAATGGGTGCTGGGCATTAAGGAGGGCACTTGTCAGGATAAGAACTGGGTGTTATATGTAAGTGATGAATCAATGGGTTCTACTCCTGAAACCAGTACTATACTGCATATTAACTAACTTGAATTTAAATACATAAATTTTCTTAAAAGAGAGGGAAAAAAAGAAATGGGAAAACTATTCAAAATAACAACAAATCCAATAAAAAAAAATCAAGAAATTTAATTGACAATCCCCAGGGCCAAGGCAGAAAGAAATTCAAGTTCAGTACAAGGTCTATGTGACTAAAGATCTAGTAGGGCATGTTAGGTATATTATAAGTAAAACAAGAAACAGAGTTTTCAAATCCCAACTGCAAAGTGAGGATAACAAGGACAAACACTTTAAATTACAAGTATTTGATTTGTAATCTATATAGATGATGCTATGTAGTTTTTTCTAGAAAAGACAGACCCAAGGGGTTATTTATTTACATACAGTTAATAATTCCTCAGAACTAGATTGGTATAATTCTTAGTATTCCTTTAAGATTTTTATTAACCAAGATAATGTCAGCATTATGAAATTCACTGAAAAGCTTTCAGCATGTTCTATACAGCCAAGGGAACAGTTAAGACAGCATAGAAAGAGGAGGAGCCAAGATGGCGGAACAGCATGGAAGCTTTTTGTGTGTCTCACATCCATGAAACACAGCCAGACCAACACTAAACCATCCTACACACCTAGAAAACTGATTGGAAGATTAACTAAACATCTGCACAACCTGAACCACAGAATTCAGCAGGTACATGACACGAAGAGCTGAACTTGAGGAGCGAGAAGTCGCAAAAGGTAGGGAACCCCTTTTGCGGACAGAGAGAGGATGGAGACTGGGGAGGGGGGAGCCTATGGGAAAAGTACCCCTTCCCAAAAGCAGCTAGAGAGAAAGTGGAAAATTGGAAACAGCCACAGGGACTAAACTAAAAAGGGAGGAAGGAGGAAGGAGAAAGGACAAAGGAGAGGCTTTAAATTCCATTAAGACTGTAAACAAGGGGAGCGCAAAAGGCAGCAACTCCACAGCTTGATACTTGGCGGTGCTCTGGTGGGAACAGTGAATCCCCAGGAACAGAGTGGGGTCCAGGAGGTTCTCAGGCCACACAGGGAAAAGTGGTTCCACTGCTGGAAGGACATTTGGTAGAAACTGTTGAGGCCACTTGGTCCCAGAAGATCCCAGAAGGTGGCCACATCGCTGGTGCTGGAGCAAGGTCGTTGAGGGTGAAGGCTGGTGCCAGATGTGTGTTGTGATTTTCCATAATCCCTGAAACGCTCCTGCTACACTGTCTCGTGAACTTTCTTTGAGGCAGGCTGGCACCTGACTGCAGTGTCAGGGCACCAGTAACAGCAGGGTCCAGTGGGCATTCCTGGGAGCAGCCGACATTCGGCCATTGCTCATTCAGCCATTGCTCAGTAAGACCCTCCCACAGAGGGGCAGAACAGGTCAAAGCCGCAGTCCTTCGGAAGTAAGGGGCCAGGGAAAACAGCCTTATCTGAGACAAAATGTGGGAGAGGTACTACCTGGGGCCTGGTCACAAAGAGAGAACGAGCAGGGAGTGGACAAGAGCTGAAGACAGAGGACTGGTGTGCAATTGCTGATCTGGGAGAACAGACTGGGTAGCTGGGTGGCGCTATTTTCTCCGCTCCCGCGCATGCGCATACGCACCTACAAGCACCACAACAATCCACCTCAGTAAGCTAGCAGTGCCATCTTGTGGAGAGCGGAGCTCTTACATCGAGCCCTGCCCAAATGCGCCAACTTAACTCTTTAAGAACACAAGCGTCACCGCCAACTTGATTTATGGACTATAAAGAGCTCAAACACTGAGCTCTAGGGGAAAACAAAGCAATTTCAGTCCTACTTCAATCTGTTAGCAGGTTCATCTATTCATTTTTTTTCATTTTTTGGTTTTTTTCCTTTTTCCTTTTTTCTCTTTTACAATTCTTTTCTTTTTCTTGAATACAGAAAGAGAAAAAATTCATTTTTATTTTAAATTTTTATTAAAAATATCTGTCTTTAATTTTTATTACTATATTTTTTACTTTTGTGTAAATTTTTTCAAATTCTACTTTACTTCCATTATTTTATTTTAGTCTACTTCAGTGTACTCACCTTTTCAAATTTTCAAATAATTTCCTTTTTTTCTTTCTTTTTCTTTTTTTCTCTTTTTCATTTCTTTTTTTTTTTGAATACAGAAAAAGAAAAACTTCATTTTTACTTTCAATTTCTTTTAAAAATATTTTATTTAATTTTTACTACTATATTTTTTGCTTATATGTATTTTTTTTCAAATTCTATTTTACTTCCATCATTTTATTTTAGTCTACTACAGTGGGTTCACTTTTTCATATTTTCAAACGATTTCTTTTTTTTTCTTTTTTCCTTTTTTCTTTTTCCTTTTTTGTTTCTTTTCACTTTTCTTAAATACAGAAAATGAAAAAATTCATATTTTTAATTTTTATTAAAAATATTTTTCTTTAATTTTTTCTACTATATTCTTTACTTTTGTGTATATTTTTTCAAATTCTAATTTACCCCCAACATATCATTTTAGTCTACTTGAGAGTATTCATTTTCTCGAATTTTCAAACGATTTCTTTTTCTCACCCCCCCCTTTTTTTCTCTAATCTGTCGAACCACTTTCAACACCCAGACCAAAACACACCTAGGATCTAGCATCATCTATTTTATTTGTGTGCGTGTGTGTGTAATTTTTAATTTTAATATTTTTTTAATTTAATTTTTTTTAATTTCAATTTTTCTACCTCATTAATTCCTTTTCTTCCTTCAAAATGACAAAATGAAGGAATTCACTGCAAAAGAAAGAGCACGAACAAACGACAGCCAGGGATTTAACCAACACAGATACGAGCAAGATGTCTGAACCAGAATTTAGAATCAAAATAATAAGAATACTAGCTGGAGTCGAAATAGATTAGAATCCCTTTCTGCAGATATAAAAGAAGTAAAAAATAGCCAGAATGAAATTAAAAATGCTATAACTGAGCTGCAATCACAGATGAATGCAGCAATGGCAAGGATGAACAAGGCAGAACAGAGAATCAGCGATAGAGAGGACAAACTTATAGAGAATAACGAATCAGAAAAAAAGGGAGATTAAGGCAAAAGAGCACAATTTAAGAATTAGAGAAATCAGTGACTCATTAAAAAGGAACAACATCAGAATCACAGGGGTCCCAGAGGAGGAAGAGAGAGAAATAGGGTTAGAAGGGTTATGTGAGCAAATCACAGCAGAAAACTTTCTTAACCTGGGGAAAGACACAGACATCAAAATCCAGGAAGCACAGAGGACCACCATTAGATTCAACAAAAACCAACCATCAACAAGGCATATCATAGTCAAATTCACAAAATACTCAGTCAAGGAAAGAATCATGAAAGCAGCAAGGGAAAAAAAGTCTCTAACCCGCAAGGGAAGACAGATCAGGTTTGCAGCAGACCTATCCACAGAAACCTGGCAGTCCAGAAAGGAATGGCGGGATATATTCAGTGTGCTGAATCAGAAAAATATGCAGCCAAGAATTCTTTATCCAGCAAGGCTGTCATTCAAAATAGAAGGAGAGATAAAAAGTTTCCCAAACAAAAATTAAAGGAATTTGTGACCACTAAACCAGCCCTGCAAGAAATTTTAAGGGGGACTCTCTGAGGGGAGAAAAGATGAAAAGAAAATATGTGTGTGTATATATATATATATATATACACACACATATATATATACATACATACACACATATATATATGTATGTGTGTATGTATATATATATATACACATACACACATATATATATGTATGTGTGTATGTATATATATATGTGTGTGTGTATATATATATATATATATATATATATATATATATATATATATATAAAAGCAACAAAAGATTAGAAAGGACCAGAGAACACCACCAGAAACTCCAACTCTACAAGCATCATAATGGCAATAAATTCATATCTTTCAGTACTCATTCCAAATGTCAATGGACTCAATGCTCCAATCAAAAGATGTAGGGTAACAGAATGGATAAGAAAACAAGATCCATCTATATGCTGTTTCCAAGAGACCCACTTCAAACCTAAAGACACCTACAGACTGAAAATAAGGGGATGGAGAACCATCTATCATGCTAATGATCAACAAAAGAAAGCCAGAGTAGCCATACTTATATCAGACAACCTAGACTTTAAAATGAAGACTATCAAGAGATGCAGAAGGGCATTATATCATAATCAAGGGGTCTATAGACCAAGAAGACCTAACAATTTTAACATTTATGTGCCAAATGTGAAAGCACCCAAATACATAAATCAATTAATCACAAACATCAAGAAACTCATGGATGGTACTACCATAATAGTAGGAGACTTCAACACCCCACTCACAGCAATGGACAGATCATCTAATCAAAAAATCAACAAGGAAACAATGGCTTTGAATGACACACTGGACCAGATGGACTTAATAGATATATTCAGAATATTTCATCCGAAAGCAGAAGAATATACATTCTTCTCCAGTGCACATGTAACATTCTCCAGAATAGACCATATACTGGGACACAAATCAGCCCTCAGCAAGTACAAAAAGATTGAGATCATACCATGTATATTTTCAGACCACAACGCCCTGAAACTCGAAATCAACAGTAAGAAAATATTTGGAAAGGTAACAAATACTTGGAGCCTAAAGAACATCCTTCTAAAGAATGAATGGACCAAAAAGAAGTTAAAGAGGAAATTAAAAAGTATATGGAAGCCAATGAAAATGATAACACCACAACCCAAAACCTCTGGGATGCAGCAAAGACGGCCATAAGAGGAAAATATATACCAATCCAGGCCTTCCTAAAGAAGGAAGAAAGATCTCAGATACACACCTAACCTTACACCTTAAGGAGCTGGAAAAAGAACAACAAATAAAACCCAAAACCAGCAGAACACGGGAAATAATAAAGATTAGAGCAGAAATTAATGCTATTCAAACCAAAAAAATAGCAGAACAGATCAATGAAACCAGAAGCTGGTTCCTTGGAAGAATTAACAAAATTGATAAACCACTAGCCAGTTGGATCAAAAAGAAAAAGGAAAGGACCCAAATAAGTAAAATCAAGAATGAAAGAGGAGAGATCAAAACAACACAACAGAAATAAAAACAATAATAAGAGAATATTATGAGCAATTATATGCCAATAAAATGGGCAATCTGGAAGAAATGGACAAATTCCTAGAAACAGATACACTACCAAAACTGAAACAGGAAAAAATAGAAAATTTGAGCAGACCCATAACCAGTAAGAAAATCGAATTAGTAATCAAAAATCTGCCAAAAAACAAGAGTCCAGGGCCAGATGGCTTTCCAGGGGAATTCTACCAAACATTTAAGGAAGAGTTAACACCTATTCTCTTGAAACTGTTCCAAAAAATAGAAATGGAAGGAAAACTTCCAAATTCTTTCTATGAAGCCAGCATTACCTTGATTCCAAAACCAGACAGAGACCCCACTAAAAAGGAAAACTATAGACCAATTTCCCTGATGAACATGGATGAAAAAATCCTCAACAAGATATTAGCCAACCGGATCCAACAATACATTAAAAAAATTATTCGCCATGACCACATGGGATTTATACCTAGGATGCAGGGCTGGTTCAATATCTGCAAAACAATCAATGTGATTCATCACATCAGTAAAAGAAAGGACAAGAACCATATGATCCTCTCAATAGATGCAGAGAAAGCATTTGACAAAATACAGCATCCTTTCTTGATAAAAATCCTCAAGAAAATAGGGACAGAAGGAGCATACCTCGAGATCATAAAAGCCATATATGAAAGACCCAATGCTAATATTATCCTCAATGGGGAAAAACTGAGAGCTTTCTGCCTAAAGTCAGGAACAAGACAGGGATGTCCACTCTCGCCACTGTTATTCAACATAGTATTGGAAGTCTTGGCCTCAGGAATAAGACAACACAAAGAAATAAAAGGCATCCAAATCGGCCAGGAGGAAGTCAAACTTTCACTCTTCGCAGATGACATGATACTCTATATGGAAAACTCTAAAGATTCCACCAAAAACGTGCTATAACTGATCTATGAATTCAGCAAAGTGCAGGATATAAAACCAATGCACAGAGCTTGGTTGCATTCCTACACACCAACAATGAAGCAGCATAAAGAGAAATCAAGGAATCAATCCCTTTTAGAACTGCACCAAAAACCATAAAATACCTAGGACTAAATATAACCAAAGAGGTGAAAAATCTATACACTGAAAACTATAGAAAGCTGATGAAAGAAACTGAAGAAGACACAAAGAAATGTAAAAAGATTCCATGCTCCTGGATAAGAAGAACAAATATTGTTAAAATGTGAATACTACCCAAAGCAATCTACATATTCAATGCAATCCCAATCAAAATAACACCAGGATTATTCACAGAGCTAGAACAAATAATCCTAAAATTTGTATAGAACCAGAAAAGACCCTGAATAGCCACAGCAATCATGAAAAAGAAAACCAAAGCAGGAGGTATCACAATCCAGGACTTCAAGCTGTATCACAAAGCTGTAATCACCAAGACAGTATGGTACTGGCACAAGAACAGACACTCTGATCAATGGAACAGAATACAGAACCCAGAAATGGACCCGCAAACATATGGCCAACTAATCTTTGACAAAGCAGGAAAGAATATCCAATGGAATAAAGACAGTCTCTTCAGCAAAGAGTGCTGGTGCTGGGGAAACTGGACAGCGACATGCAGAAGAATGAACCTGGACCACTTTCTTACACCATATACAAAAATAAACTCAAACTGGATGAAAGACCTCAATGTAAGACAGGAAGCCATCAAAATCCTCGAGGAGAAAGCAGGCAAAAACCTCTTTGATCTTTCACATAGTAACTTCTTACTCAACACGTCTCTGGAGGCAAGGGAAACAAAAGCAAAAATGAACTACTGGGACCTCATCAAAATAAAAAGCTTCTGCACAGTGAAGGAAACAGTCAGCAAAACTAAAAGGCAACCAACAGAATGGGAGGAGATATTTGCAAATGACATACCAGATAAAGGGTTAGTATCCAAAATCTATAAAGAACTTATCAAACTCAACACGCAAAAAACAAATAATCCAGTGAAGAAATGGGCGAAAGACATGAATAGACACTTCTCCAAGGAAGACATCCAGATGGCCAACCAACACATGAAAAATGCTCAACTTCACTCATCATCAGGGAAATACAAATCAAAACCACAATGAGATACCACCTTACAACTGTCAGAATGGCTAACATTAACAACTCAGGCAATGACAGATGTTGGCAAGGATGCGGAGAAAAAGGATCTCTTTTGCATTGTTGGTGGCAATGCAAGCTGGTGCAGCCACTCTGGAAAACAGTATGGAGGTTCCTCAAAAAACTAAAAATAGAACTACCTTACTACCCAGCAATTGCACTACTAGGCATTTATCCACGGGATACACGTGTGCTGTTTCAAAGGGACACATGCACCCCAATGTTTATAGCAGCACTATCGATAATAGCCAAAGTATGGAAAGAGCCCAAATGTCCATTGATGGATGAATGGATAAAGAAGGGGTGGTATATATATACAATGGAGTATTACTCGGCAATCAAAAAGAATGAAATCTTGCCATTTGCAACTACGTGGATGGAACTAGAGGGTGTTATGCTAAGTGAAATTAGTCAGTCAGAGAAAGACACAAATCATATGACTTCACTCATATGAGGACTTTAGGAGACAAAACAGATGAACACAAAGGAAGGGAAACAAAAATAATATAAAAACAGGGAGGGGGACAAAACAGAAGAGACTCATAAATATGGAGAACAAACTGAGGGTTACTGGAGGGGTTGTGGGATGAGGGATGGGCTAAATGGGTAAGGGGCATTAAGGAATCTACTCCTGAAATCATTGTTTCACTATATGCTAACTAATTTAGACGTAAATTTTAAAAAATAAAAAATTAAAAAAATAATTTGCAAAAAAAAAGCATAAAAAGTAACTGTTTCCTGAAACATTAGGAGTCCAGATCTTTTAGAAAAAAATTTTTTATGTTTTTCATTTATTGTAGAGTTGTTTTCCTGTCCAAGATCCCTAGCTCTTGAATCAATTTCAATAATTTTTTTTCAGAAATCTATTTTCTGAAGGCTAAATATTTTTAGTATAGTTTCACATATTATCATTTCTTATCTCTTCAATGTCTGTTATTATTACATTATTGTTCTCAATTTTCTAATTGTGATATATTTGTGTACTTTTTATCAACACAAATTACCTCTTTGCCCTGGTTCCCTTTGTTGCTTTGGATACCTACCCCTACCCACTTTGGATGTTTGCTTGATGATAGTTCTTCTCTTTAAATTTCTTTTCCTTTTAAAACCGTCAGAAGAGACTTTGTTTCATACTATATCTGTTGAAACCACTCATATATATTAGCATAATTTTATGTTTAGTACAACTTCTGTCACCTTTCTCTCTACCACTTTTTTTCCTTATATTGCCTGGCTAATTTCTTAATTATATTTTATTCCCCAAATACATGTCCATCCCCAGAACAATAGAAACCTTACTAATATTTCTATGTACTTCCCTCCTTTGGGGAGATTTTCAACATTGTATTCATAATGGTCTAGTCACTGTTTTAAATATACATAAATTTTTTTCTTAAAGCATCTAAAAACAAAAGTAAAAAAAGTTTTATGCCAATACTTAATGTAATTTCATCTTCCACAACACTCCATCTTTTCCCTCCTCTCCAGTGATATCTCTCCTTTTCCAGAGGACTGGTTTGTGCTTTTCTAGGATGTCATGGTGGTTCCCAACAGGGTTTTAGGAAAGCTACTC
This sequence comes from Panthera onca, assembly GCF_046562875.1. NCBI lineage: Eukaryota > Metazoa > Chordata > Mammalia > Carnivora > Felidae > Panthera > Panthera onca. Next base: position 55,354,256 of record NC_138342.1, on the reverse strand, counting down.
ACCATGGGAATCCATACCCATAACTTAATAGGTTCTAGGGCCCTTAAATTACAACACTACACAGCTATCGATATATTATTCAAAAATAACTACTTTAGGGGCGCCTGGGTGGCGCAGTCGGTTAAGCGTCCGACTTCAGCCAGGTCACGATCTCGCGGTCCGTGAGTTCGAGCCCCGCGTCGGGCTCTGGGCTGATGGCTCGGAGCCTGGAGCCTGTTTCCGATTCTGTGTCTCCCTCTCTCTCTGCCTCTCCCCCGTTCATGCTCTGTCTGTCTCTCTCTGTCCCAAAAATAAATTAAAAACGTTGAAAAAAAAACTTTAAAAAAAAAAAATAACTACTTTAAAAATATTACCATATATTCAAGTCAATATATGATGAGGCATTGTCTCAGACTTAAGATTATAATTAAATTCCTTTTATTTTTTCATCGTCTTTGCTATCTTTCATGTCATTGTTGATATTAGACAAAAATCTTCTAAACAATACTTTCTTAACACTAAACAAGAACCATACACAAATTCTTGTGGGATTTTTATACTGTCTTTGATATAATTTTAATATCAATTTTAAATACCAACAAATGTTCTATTACTACTCAAGAATCCTTCATTTTAGAAAAGACAGTTACAGGGGCGCCTGGGTGGCTCAGTCGGTTAAGCGTCCGACTTCGGCTCAGGTCATGATCTCACAGTTTGTGGGTTCAAGCCCCACATCGGGCTCTGTGCTGACAGCTCAGAGCCTGGAGCCTGTTTCAGATTCTGTTTCTCCCTCTCTCTCTGCCCCTCCCCCACTTGCACTCTTTCTCTGTCTCAAAAATAAATAAACATTAAAAAAATTAAAAAAAAAAAGACAGATACAAAAGATATGACAGAAGAAAAAACAAGTCCACCCATGTCACACCTCAAATTACACTTAGTCATAACCTGAAGAGAACAGATTTCATAGCAAAAAAAAAAAAAAAAAAGAACTGAGGCAGGTGGGAGCAAATGCTGTTTGGGCCCATACAGAGCCCCCATTTCTCCCATAGTGGCCATCTCATTTATGTACCCATCATGCCAAAACTTAGTGATACTGCACTAGAGTGACCATCTGTGCCAGTTTACCTAAGATTGGGTTTCCAGAACGCAAGAGTTTCAGTTTTAAAGCCTGGACAGTTCCGGGAAAAATGGAACAAGTTGATTCCCTACTGGTACCCTTCTCACTAGCACATTCCTGATGGCCTTGGTGAATGATATATTACCTGGGCCTTCCCATGAAACATGATATTCTAATGAAGCTTTGCATAATATATCCATTCCACCATGCCTACTTCTCTGAGCCTTTTAATCCCTTGACCTCTACTGTCTCCCATTAAAATTCTAGAATTTCAACCTTGTTTAACATGGGCCATTGCTTTTTCTAGACTTCTGGGAGCCACTCCAGCAGCGAATTGACACCATCCCCTGTACCTTGCTTGGCAGGTGTTATGTCCTGTCTACTGAGAGACTGCCCCAAGTCAATCATCCCTTCCTTAACCAGCCTTATGTACCGGAACAGTTGCTCAAGCACCTTCCAAATCCAGTCAAACAGAACATACACCCACAGCACCTGCTAGCACCTGCTGCCAGTTTTTGCAACTTCTTTGTAATATATATACTCTACTCTCTCTTTAGGCCCAACACATTCCCAGATGTTTATGTTGCAACTTAACCTTGGTAAGAGGCCTAGCATCCAGGAGAGGACATACATGCAGCTCCTGGAGAGGATAGCTATCACCTTGTAGGAAAAAGGCCTCTGCAGTGTCTCTGCAGAATACTAACTCTCAAAGGACAGAGAAGACCCACTTATGAAAATTCAGAAGGCTCAAAAGAAGTCTGCAGAGTCAAAATCTTCAGGGATGTCTAGCCAAATAACTACATTCCATGTGTCAGGTCCCAAGTTTTCCCAGGTAGGACTCTGACTTTGAAATAACAGACCTCTCTCTGTTGAGCATTCAACAATCATGGGAGTTCAGGCACTCTATCCAATCCTGTGCTTGGTATGCAGTTTTTTCCTACTCACTTACTTACCACATGAGATGAGGGTTTCCTAATAATCGACCAAAGAGAACCTTTGGATCTCGTACTCAGTTTTCAATTACATTAATGTCCCTCAACTTTCCATTATCATTACTACTGCATTATGGGGCATACATACAGCCTACCAGCAACCATGCAATTCCACTGTCCTTATGTCTACCCCCCCCCCCCCCATTCCTTTCAAATACATGAATCAACACACTGGCCTATGCATTCACCTCTACTATAATGCTGGCCCAGCTCACCATTGGTGAGAATTTTAATATCACATCACCACCTGTGCTACAGGCTGTCAGCGTGCCACCTACCACCGAGTCCTCATTACCATCTGGGTGGTGAGTGATCCAGTCCACAAATCTCATCTTATTGCCTGTTTTCCTGGAGCTCTCTCAGTACTACCTTTCACAAGTTGGATTTTCTGGACAACAAACACTGAGACAAAGTACAAAGGCTTATTGAAAAGTAACACCTGTTACAGGAAAAGGGAGGAAGCTGTATTGTCAGGGGAGTAATGCCTATCCAATAAAATCTCTGCCAGACCAGCTGGGAACTCTGGAGTAAATGTTACTTGTTAGATAAATTTACATTACATGGAAATGGCAGTAATCTTACATCACCCTCTTGCTCAGTCATTGGTTGAGTAACCACTGAGAAGAAAATGCCCTTGCCTTGAAAAAATGAGGCAAAACTTGACAAAACTAGCAGTTTCAGGGTGTCAGGTTGTCTTAAGCATATCTTTTTACTCTGGTGCTTTGATAACCCTAGAGGGACTGCTGCTCCCAGGGCTAGCTAGTACCTAGAGACAGCAAATGACTCCACCTTGAGGGAGTCCTTCATATGCAAACCAACCAGAGTTCATACCCTAACCACCTCCTTTTGTGAGGCCTTACAAAATCAGGTAATTGGATTTTGTATGTGTGGCCAAGTTTAATTTTACATATTATCACTTGTACATAGTTGGAAGTAAGGGAATAAGTATATCCCACTATGTTTCAAAGGCTTTTGTCTATTCAAATGGCACATTGTGGTAGAAACAGTATACTCTTTGAGGTCAGAATACACCTGGATCAAATCTAGGTTCTTCTGCTTATTCTAAAATTTACATTTATAATAAATGTTAACACGCATATTTAAATAACATTTTACAACTTTCAAAAAGTGGGAAAATTCACTATTTTTCTTTTTGTATCTATGTTACAATTCTGTGAGAGAGTCATGACGCATTCATTACCAAGCATAGCCATATGACTGTGCTGCCCTGAACCTAAAGACAAAACAAACTCTAAATTGAAAGAAAACACCAGTGGTCCACACCTTCTTAGATCATCTGCTTTTTTGTTGTTTTCTCTGCTCATATTGTTATGACGGGCTCCATTCAATGATTCATACATCTGTCAGAGCAAGGCTTATTAACACACATTTGCATATTTGGAGATTCTGTCTTTACCAGGATCTCTCTGCCTCAGCCTAGGCAGGCAAAAGAAGCAACCTTGATAGCTCATACACCGCATGATTTCTTCTCCCCTAAAACAAATGATCTCTTCTATTTCCCTGAAGCCTGTTTAGGTAAGTCCTCCTAAGTCAGGTTGTCTTGGTTTTGTAAATGCAAAACTGGAGTAATAAAATCAAGCCAATGACATGGAGGAAGAAGATTCTGATAATTTTTCTATAATGTCAGCCTGTATGTTTTATTCTCGCAATGGCTATTTGTTAAGAATAGAAAAGTCAAGACCTATCCTGCCACTCCCTGAGGATTTGAAGATTAAGATGCAACATCTTTTGACCTAGCCCCTGTTAAGAGCAATTCCTTTGCCTCACAAACCATAATTTCATGCCCCACCTCTTTTTCTGTGTTGAGCTCATCACAAGCAAGCAGGAAGTCACTTTCGGACTGAATGCAATTTTTTTTTTTTTTCCTTATGCCGCTCCCCTGACTCACTCCCAAATTCTGCTGTGAATCTGTGATAGGGCACCAGGATCTGCATTAATATATTCAGTTACTGGACATTTAAGTAATATATGTTGACTAAGCACCTACTCACTAAAAAAGGCCTTTGCTAAGTACTTCAGGTGATGCAAAGATAGAGAAAAGCAAGCATGTGCAGTTGGGGGAAAGTGCTGTCAACAAAAACCAGAATATTTCATATCCTTGAAAAAAAATTTTTTTAAGTAAATTTTTAAAAGTCCTTAAAATATTTATATAATTTAGTCCAATAAGTTACTTTTCCTTTCCACTTATTTCAAGGAAACATTTAGCAGTGTAGTGAAAAATAAAAAGTATATTGGTGAAGGTGATCATTGAAAGAATCACCTACAGTTAAAACAAAGAAAACATCTAAATACATTGGGAGATGGTTTTAGTATTTTATGATAAATCTATTCAGTATAAGATGATTCACCCTTTAAATTGGAGCCATTAAAATTGGTAATAACTGATGAATCTATGTACTACATCTGCCAAGTTTTCTTTCAGTTTGAAATTACATCAAAATAAAAAATTATAATGTACATTTTATACAACTATTAGGTACATATACAGATACTAAAATAGTATATATAGCTACTAGAAATAAAAACGTAATAACACAGGGATATGCTTATAGAAATAACATTCGGTATAAAGAGCATAATACAAAGTTATATACTGTGATATAACTATATGAAAAAAACTTGTACATGTTAAAAGTACTTAAAGATTAATATGTAAAATGAAATGGTTTGTTTAGATAACTTTGTTCAAAAGTTATAAAAAATTTTGTTTTTACTAAAAAAAAAAATTAAAAAAAAAATTAAAAAAACCCCAGAATATCAGACATGAGATATAGGATCCGATGGAAATATGTAAGTGAAGGGTAGAATGGTAGAGAGGAGCCCACTCCTTCCTGTCCCTCTTGTCTGATTTGCACATTATATAAAAAAAAAAAATGTGTAAGAAACTGAACACTTGTCTAGTTGAAGTCCTGGAGTGAATTCATTAGCCATTAGCTATCAGTGATTTACAAGATAAAGGCACAGAATCTGAGTTGAAAAGAATCCTCTAAAACCTTCTGATTTAGCTTTCTTTCTCAGTAAGTTGATGATATTCATAAAGGAATAAGTGATTTTTCTTCTTAGGCTACAGTTAGTTGGCAAAAAAGCTAAGACTAAAATTTAAGTTTTAATACCTGATCTAATTCAATTACACATTCTGATTCTTTAGCATGCAGTATTTCTCACAAAGTAACATCAGCACAACCTTCCAGGTATATTTCCTACTCCTTCCCAACACATGGGATAGAAATGTCCTTTATACTTCCATGCTGTTCCTGCCTCTGTGTTTTCATGGGCTCTGCCCTTGCCTGCAAACACTGCCGACATTCTCCATCCTTACCCTCACCCCACACTTACTTTTTCTATGTTTTGCCATCTACTCATCTGCTAGCAGTAGCGAGTTAGAATATTTATTTCAAAACACATACTTGGAAAAAGACAAAGTCAATTTTAGTTCCAACTATTCTGCTTGCCTATCCCACAACTTTTACACCTATTCAATTACTTCTCTGAATCTCTGTTTCATATTCCGCGAGAAAAACAGTATTTTGTAACAGAGATGGGGAATTCGGAGGTAGTACTACCCATTAGTGCTTGGAAAATATTTTCTGATCATCCTCAGCTTGCTGTGGCAAAGAAGGAAGTGTATAACAATATAACACAGCCAAGAGTGTCATAAACTCTTGAATTAAAAATGACTAGAGCGTGTGGAGTAGTCGAAAGCTTTTGCAAAACAAAATACCTATCACCTGTTATCATGTTTAGTCACAATTTACCAGAATAAATAAAATTCTTACTGATTTGTGAAATTCCCTGTTTCTGATTCCATTCTACAAGTCATACTATTGGTTCAAGTTGATTCCTTCAGACTTGTTTAACAAGTTAGATTTTAATTACGTGGGATTTCCTCCTTTGTTTTCAGCTCCTTCATAGATCACACATAATACATAGAGTCATTCATTTGAGTAGAAATCTCAGAGAAGTTGGATAGGCAGAAGAAAGGACCTCTTCATTATTAAGGATTAAAATGTATAGGTAAGTCCCGTTTTTGTCTCTGTAGTTTTAGAAGTTTTATTATATCTTAGAGCATGTGAAAAACATACAGAAGCTGAAGAAATTTTGGCTGTGTCTAACAATCTTTTCCAGAAACTTCACTGAAACTTATAGATATTGTTTAAATAATATGTTTGATGTTGTTTAAATAAGGTGTTTGGCTGACTGATTTTTTTTTACAAAATTAGTAAACCTAAAGAGACGGCTTAGGATTATGAAAACATATCTTTAAATAAGGAAGTGTTTTTGTTTTCTCATGCTTAACTTTTCAAAAAGTGATGAGTGGATTTTAAAAATGTAATCAGTAAAAAATTCTTCTGTTGTTTTAAAATTTTTCCATGATTCTGTATTTTGACTTCTGTATAGCTACTAGCTATATGTAATGAACCTGAAACCTGAAGTCTTCTTTAAGAAAATAAGATAGTATTTGTTTACTTTTCATAAACTTACCATATCCTTATTTTCAAGTATATTGTTATTGATACTTAAGAAAAAAATAGTACTTGTTCAGTTTTCTTTTTAATGAATATTTTCATACACATTTACATAAAAGGAGCAACAAACTGGTCTAATCCAAAATCAGATCGTACAATCTCAAAAATCACTATACAATTTGATATGTTTATATGTGTATCTATGATTATACCTATTGTTCATTTTGTTTTTCCATGAACACAGAAAAACCTGATACTAAGCCATTTAAAAAGTCATTTAAAAAATGTGCTAAATAAAAACATTAGAAATAGATTGGCTACATTAAGTGTAGTTGAGTTTACTTTAAATCTACCAAACTTTAGAAAACTCAATGAAAACTTAGATCATTTTAATAAAATATATATACAATTATGTGCATTTGAATATATATAAATACACAAATGAAAAATAGGTAACCATGTAAGTTTCTAACAACAATAAAGAATAATATATAAATAAAATAATTTCATACTCAATGGATATGATGAATTCATTAAAAGGGTTTAAAATCTATGAATTTATACATTGTATCTGTCCTCACTGTATGCAAAAAGTCACAGAGTTGTATTTACTCATCGACTATCACATCACAGAGCTCTACATGTGAGAAAGTCTATTGAGGAATATAAAATGCTAACTACTAATCATGCTTGTTGTATTAAAGTGGTAAGCTTATTAATTACATTTTTCCATTATTTTTAAACTATCTATAACAATGTAACATTGTTTTGGTAATCAAAATACAGTTTGAAGTGCATTTGGCTGAAACATTTTTATTTTAATTTTGTAAAGAAATTTCTCTAATTTTTCAAAAATTGGCCCTTATAAGGAGCTAAAGGTGCATCAAGATATCATTCAAAGGAAAATATAGAAAGATATAAAAACAATGCAAATAATAAAAGAGTGTACAATTTCAGAATACCTCGATCTAATTCCTAAATTGATCCACCCTACGTGAAATACGACACTCAATCAGAACCAAATTTTCCAATCACAAAAGACTCTTCTTTGAAGCCTTGATTTCTACAGATCACAGTCTGAAATATTTTATCTTTTAAATAGCCTGCACTACAAAAAATCAATCTGTGCTCCTTTTTTAACCTAAAATATATATAATTACCAATTAGTTTTGTTCATGGATTGGTTGGGTTCATATATCATGACCCGGGCTGAAATCAAGAGTCAGATGCTCAGCCAGCTGAACCACCCAGGCATCCCATGGATTGGTTGGTTTTTATGAGAATGAGATCATCAGAGTTACCATGCCAAATTGATGAAATTTTGAAAATAGTTTATGGATTCTCATCTACCAATTTGAGGATCCATGCCTAAAAACTAGTGCCTTCTGTCAACCTGAATAAAGAGTAGACTTCTCAGTGGAAAGGTGAAAGAGTATTCAAATGGGCTGGGGAGTTAAAAATTAGGCAAATTTTCACTCTGACAATTTTACTTTAAAGCCAAGACATCTGTCTGAGTTTAACATTACAAGGGATGAATTAAAACATACAGTTTCCTTCTCTGCTAGAATATTCCCATCAGCATAAACTCATGCCATACTATCTCCAATTTAAATCTCAAACTCCACGATTTTCCAATTCCTTCATATGCTCTGAAAAAGCATGGTATCCAAATTGGGTAAAAGAAGGGAAATAAAAGTGTAATATGTTTTTCAGGTAATTGTAGGCAATTTTTAGGGAATTTTTGGTATATTTCTAGGTAAATTCTGTGATATATTTTGGTTGAGAATGGGCTCTCTTGAATGGTTTGATTACTTTTATATATACATTAACCCCCCAGACCCCTCCAGGTTGTCCTTTCCTAAAGGTTGCAAAAATGCTGTGTTCCTATCTTCATCTACCTTGTTCACCCCTCTCCAAAGAAAGAAATCCTACCACAGGGCCCAAGAATCTGTACAGCTATGTTATCATGATATAATAATTATTCATTTTAAATCCTTGGGTATTCCAGATTTTGTCAAGTTTACACAAGGAGTGTCTATCTATGTCCACTAGATTACATAAAAAGTATGAAATACAGTTTGGAAAACAGGATAAAGATTTATAAGCTGGAATTCAGAATGTAGTTTAAGGAAAGACTTAAAGGTAAGGGAGCATATCTCAGCTCAGGAACAGACAAGTCTTAGCAGAAAGCCTTAAACCATAACAGATCCTATTTCCATTTTCTTCCCATTTGTCTGTGCTTGTGATACAATGAACTGTCTAAACAGACATGCCGAAGCCAATCAGGTGCTCTGCCTTCTACCAGCTCAAAACAACATGAGACAAAAGTAGGAGGAAAAAGCCATATCTGTCAAAAACATATTCCAAACTCTGCCTGTTGCTTCAATTCTGCTTTACAAATTGCTATTTTAACTTTCATAAACCATGCTTTAAATTATAAATCATTAGCAAAGAATATATGTCTTAATAGAAATTAGACAAGTGGGTATCAACTTATCTTTACAGACACAGCACCCAAAAATAGTGAACTTAAAGTTCAAGTTTTTGCCCACAAAACCCCCAGGCTGCATACCAAAACACTTGCCACACTTGGCCAGACTTTTTCTAATGGTGGTACATGCTGGGAGGTGGGGACATGGCATTACAATACATAGGAGGTAGGCTACAATTAAGTCACCTAGGATCATATATTCTCCAACAAATTCTCTCATGTCCATTTTCTTAAAAGAAATTTTTTTTAACGTTTTTATTTATTTTTGAGACAGAGAGACACAGAGCATGAATGGGGTAGGGAGAGAGAGAGAGGGAGACACAGAATCGGAAGCAGGCTCCAGGCTCTGAGCCATCAGCCCAGAGCCCCACGTGGGACTCGAACTCGAACTCACGGACTGAGAGATCGTGACCTGAGCTGAAGTCGGACGCTTAACCGACTGAGCCACCAAGGCGCCCCTCTCATGTCCATTTTCAATTTGTCCTCTAGAAGGCACTGCCAAGTTATTTCCTAGAAATTTGTTACTTACCTGATTTTATGCTGCTTCAGCCCCCAACATGGCTATGGTTGATACCCCTAAAATAAGTCATGAATCAACATCTACTATTATAAGGAAATTTAAGATATTCAATCCAATTCCTTAAATCCAATTTCTCCAACTACAAGGATCCCATTCTCTTGAGCAAAGAAAACGTCATAGTTTTTCAAAGTATGCTTTAAGTCTAAATACAGCATATGTTCATGATATGTAAAATAGAAGCACCATTCCAAGTCTAAAGCCATTCATTGGATAACTATCCAAAATGACTGAAAATAAGATTGACTTTGGGGAAGTTTACACATGGATGACTAACTCAGCAGAAAGAAAATGGCAGATTCTATTGAATACTTATAGTATCCATTTGCCAGAGATATGAACAAGTGTTTCAGTGATTAATAAAAGGATAAGTAACCTCAAGCTTTAAGGAAATATATTAAAAACAGCCATCGAACATATTTTTTCTAACCTAGACAAATTTTTACCCAGACAATCTTACTTCTTAGCCAGGATAGCTGCCTGAGTTTAATATTACAAAGAATGAATTAAAGCTTACCATTTGTTTCTCTGCTGGAATACTCCCATACGATTTCCAGTTTAAAAAACAAAAAACAAAAAAATCCTTCCTAGACCTACATTCCCTCTCCAGCTAGTGCTTTATTTCTCATTTCCTCCCTTCAACAGCAAAACTCTGCCAAAGGTTTGTCTAGACACACTGCCTCCATTTCTATTTCCTTCTTCACTACTTTTCTTTTTTAAATTTTTTATTGTGAAATATATTGCATAAAGACTAATTTTTAAAATGAACCTCAAGGCAGTCATCATTTATTAAGAAAAATAGCATCACCAGTATTTTTGAAGACTGTGGCCCCTCCCCAACTGCATCCTGTCTACTGACTGTGTTCTCCCGACCTGGCCCAATCTGTTATCTGGCATGTTATCTAAATGTCCTTGATTTTCTTTGTGATTTTACTGCTCATAGATAGATCCCCAAATAACATATAATTTAGTTCTACCTACATTTAAACTAATATAAATGGAATCAAAATTATGTTTTAATAAAGTAGGTAGTAATAATTTATTCATTCACAAGCGATATGATATTCCATTGTAAGAATATATTCTAACTTACATAGCCACCCTTATGGTATTTTGCCATTACAAATACTGTAGCTTTAAACATTCTCAAATGAATCCTGTGGTACAAGTGTGCAAGAGTTTCTCCTGAAGATGGATTTTCTGGATCACAGAGTGTGTGCATATTTATCTTTAACCTACTCTCTCTTGTCCCACTGCAAAAAGTTTCTCTTCCCTATGGCTCTGAAATAGCTCTTGTCCAGATCTTCAGAGATTGTCTGCATTGCAAAATCCAATGGTCAGGTCTCAACACTCATTTTTACTTAATAGCTCCAGAGTAGATCATTCCTTCCTTGAAACACGATCTTCATAAAGCTTCCAAAACACCATTGTCTCCTGAATTTAATCCTATCCCATTGGTCAAACTTTCTGAATTTATGTTATTGGATTATTTTCATTTTCCTATTGCCCAAATTCTGAGTAATTTGAGGTACAATTTCTCTTCTGTAGCTATACTTACTTTCTGTATGATTCCAACTAGTTCCATGGTTTTCACTACTATGTAAGCTTATGGTTTCCAAGGGCAAGTACTGTTCCCTCAAGTCCTCAGTCATTCATTGGGAAACCCAAAATGTTCTTGCTTGAAAACAAGTTTTAATTCAATGTGGCAAAATAAGCCATTTTGAATCCTACATATCCATGCACTTTATCTTTAAGTCTTTTATGATATTTATACTCCGTAAAGGATACTGCATTCATTCATTCATTATTCATCCATTTAAAAAATACCCACTTTTTCAGTGCCTAATAGTGGCACTGAAACCGTGTGGGGTGCTAGACATACAGAATGGAACTGAAAGGACTTGACCCTGCTTTCATGCTGTTTATTGGTAAGACAGGCACTAAAAAATTTAAACAAGCAAGTACCTATCTAATTATAGTTGTGGTAAGTACTACAGAAAAAAGCTTAGGGGTGGCTTTTATTAATTAAGATAAATTGAAGCAATTTTCATTGAACATATTTATTCTATGGAAATCTCAACAGAGCAAAAGGTAGTCTTTGTTGAAAATCACAAACTTTCTGGCCAGGAGACAACCTTTATCAGTGATTGATATGAAAATATGTGGTCTCATTTTTACTTTTTTAATAGGATGATATTAAAATAAGTATTGTAATAGAGGAAACTAGCCATTTATGGAAGGTTTCTCTAAGGGAGTATTATTTAATCAGAAACTTAAGTGCAGGCATGAAACAGATTATGCTAGTCATTAAACACCATAAAAGGGAGTTGGGATTATATCCTGACAGAAATGTAAAACTGTTAAAGATTTGGTGAGGGCAGAGACACTACTATGTTAGGATTTTTAAAAGACCATTCTGGCTGTCTGCAGATAATGATCCTTGGGGAAAGGAGAGACACCCATTGATGAAGGAAGACCAGTTGGAGGCTAGTGCAGTATTTCAGAAAAAAAAAAAAATGAAGATGGAATGGACAAATGTGGTGGGAGTGCCGATAAAACTAGAGACAGACATAAGAAGCAGAAAGGATGGGCACTGGCACTTGACTGGGGATGAGAGAGGTGTTGAGGATGAGCACTGGGTGTTGTATGGAAACCAATTTGACAATAAATTATATAAAAAATAAAAATAAATAAAAAACATGAAAAGGCAAATTTGAAAAAAAAAAAGAGAGAGAGGTGTTGAGTAGGACTTTCAGTTTTTCTACATGAGTAACTTGAGAGATATTGGTATCATTTACTGAAAAAGAAATGCCAACAATGGGCTGTTTGATGGGGCAGAAACAGGTTACAAGTGCTAAAAGGGAGAAGACAATAAATTCAGCTTTAGAAATGCTGAGTTCTAGACACCAAGTGAGAATATGTAAAGGATGTAGTTGAAGACTTTGGCTTGAAAATCATGTGTAGATCAGTGTTTCTCAGAGTGTGTATTTCAGAGTGTATAATCTCTATCTGAATCCCCTAAGGCACTTAAGTGTTATATTTGAGAGATGAATCACTAAATTCTACTCCTGAAATCATTATTATACTATACGTTAACTAACTTGGATTTAAATAAAATTTGAGAATTAAAAAAAAACAATGGAGGTTTCTGAGTAGCAAGACCAGACCCACTGAAACAGTTTACCTGGATATTGGATACAGGAATCTTTTGTTTTTCCGAGCTTTTCAGTTGATTCTCATGCACACAAACACTTGAGAGCTGTTGGTTTAGATGGTAATTGAAGCTGATTGCATGAGATCAGCTAGAGAGAAAAGAGAATACCCAGACAGAGCATGAAGAAACATAAGACACCTAAGGCTGAATACAGGAGAAGCAGCCAACAAGACATTTAAGAGGAGAAACCAGAAAGCTAGAGTGTGAAATCATGGGAGAAAAAAAAAAAAAAGACAGTGTTTCAATAAAAAAAGGAACTGTCAATAGTACCAAACGCTGTTACCAGATATGTCCTAGCCTTCCTCAGAAAGACAGGACTGCCTCGTGGCAAAGACAATTCTTTGGCCATTTTTAAGATGTCCCCAATGCCTAGCAGAAGGACATTGTAAGTATTCAATAGCTATTGATTTTCCTAACGTTTATTTAATAAACACTGTTAATAGAGTGCCTACCATGTCCTGGGTTGCAAAAAAAACAATAAAATAACAAAGAAGGGGCACTGACAAAGTCAAGAGGCTTCATAGCAGCACTTAAACTCTCTGTAGATCAGTTTATTCTTTTGCACAACGGGAAGTCAGAGTGGTTATTCCTGAAATTCTCTTCCATTGTTAACATTCTGTGATTATACAGAATGTTACCACTCTTGAGAAATGCCATAATAAAGAAAATATATTATTTGCAGCTAAAGCTGGGTTCTACCTAAAAGAAGAATGTAGAATTTACCATTTATTGAACACAGGCCAGAGTTCTAAATACTTTTACAAATAGTATCCCATTTAATCTCACAGCCCTCCTTGGCATGTGATTGTCTTCATTTTATAAATGAGGAAAAACTAAGGCCCAGAGAGGTTTTATCACTTGCCAGCCATCAGTTGGTCTGTCTGATTACAAAAGTCATATCACTATTGTACGATATTATCTTACATTGTCTTTTTTTTTTAAATGTTTATTTATTTTTGAGACAGAGACAGAGTGCGAGCAGGGGAGGGGCAGAGAGAGAGGGAGACACAGAATCCGAAGCAGGCTCCAGGCTCTGAGCTGTCAGCACATAGCTCGATGCGGGGCTCAAACCCATGAACTGTGAGATCATGACCTGAGCCGAAGTCGGACGCTCAACCGACTGAGCCACCCAGGCGCCCCTATCTTACATTATCTTATATTACTTGTGTAGCAATTAAAAATACAGGCTTCTGGACAGGGCTAATGCTTCATTGAATACTTATATAAAAATAGAAGAAACCCAGTAAATGGATGCATTGGTTCAGGAGACAGAAAAGAACCCCTATGTGTGTGGCTCTTCATGCCCATGTTAGGAGCCATGTTCACAGAGTAAACAGGGCCTCATCCCTGTAGAGCTCCACTTAAACAACAGACCATTAAAAACTTTGAGAGATACAGTGGAGAATTAATTACAAGCAGTGCCTGCCCTCATTTATTTGATTGACCAAGCATCAACACAGGGCCCAATGCCAGATGTAATTCTAGCTGTGTTAACAAATGTTTAACTCATTTGTCCTCACAAGTCTGGAGGTACTATTGGTATCTTCAGTTTGCAGGTAAGGACATTAAGGAGAAATTAGGTGAGTTCCCACGTTCATATAGTAAGCAAATAGCAGAAGTGGAATTTGTACCCAGTTTGTCCACCTTCAGAACCTATGTTCTTAACTGCTGCCTCTCATGGTGCTTACTGTCTACTAGGAAGCAGGGATATGAAGATGGGAGATGGATAGGACCTTGTAAGCAGACAGACTTTCTTAAGAAATAGTGTTTGGAAAAACAGCGTGGGCAGTAAAGGTAAGGAAACCTACTAATAGAGTGGTCATGGAAATTTAGAAGGAGCCACCCTTGTAAAGGAGGAAAGAACAGTGTGAAGGTAACAAGTAAATTCACTGATTGTTTGTTCAATGACAACAGAGAAAACTGGAGTCCAGAGGAGTGATTTGCCTCACGTCAAGCAGTTTTTCTGACCACTTCAACAATGTCCTACCCCCACTATACATATTGTTTCCCAACATAAACCATATGTCTGCATTTTTCCTAAGCTCCAAGGGACATATTCTATTGTGTAGGCCTCAAAAATATTAGGATCAGTGACCTTGGAATTCTGTTCATTTCATTATGACATAAAACCATCATGGGAAAATAATACTGAGAATGTCAATTCTTTCCTCTGCTTCTGTAGACAAACTGGGCAATAAGCCACTAGAATTAAATTCAGGGGGCGCCTGGGTGGCTCAGTTGCTTAAGCATCCAACTTTAGCTCAGGTCATGATCTCACAGTTCGTGGGTTCAAGCCCCACATCAGGCTCTGTGCTGACCTCTCAGAGTCTGGAGCCTGCTTTGGATTCTGTATCTCCCTCTCTCTCTGCCCCTCCCCTGTTTGCCTTCTCTCTCTCTCTCTTTCTCTCTCTCTCTCTCTCTCTCTCTCTCAAAAATAAATAAACATTATAAAAAACTTTAAGAAGTACTAAACAGCTCCAACTACAATGAAATTCAACAGCTACGTGGTAGTCTCTCAAGTATCCAAAACGGAGAGAGAGGCACAGCAAGAAGCCTCCTTGTATATTTAAATATGAATAAGCGTGTCTTCTAAGCTGGGAGTGCAATAGTTCCCATGCTCTCCTGCAGAAACACTTAATGCCTTGGGCAAGTTAGAACTCACAGAGCAGCATTTTCTTAACTGAGTGCTGGGAACATTGTGATCCTCAAAATGTTAGGTATTTCAAGGAATAAATACTTCTGTGCTCAAATAAGCTTGGGAAAACTCTAATATCTAGTCAGTTTAGGGTGCATATGGGAAGAAAGAATCAGCAGTATTAGGGAATGTGCAAAGAGCAAATGGGTTTTGTCACATCTCAACTTGAATTTAAATATAAGCTTTTTTTTCTGGGATTTCTTGGCCTTTTTTCCCCACCCTGACATATGATAGTAATATGTGTGACACACCCCCAGGGATCTAACCAGGCTTATAAGCAATTCACCATGCACTACTTGTAACTCCACCCAAAAACATAAGAAAATGCAAATCAGTAAGAGGAATGTTATGCCAGAATTATCGACTCTAAATTGTGTAAGAAGTAAATTATTTCAAAATTCCGATGCTTTAACTATTATTTGTAACAAATCACTTGCTATCAACAATAATACACCACTGTATTCCAATACTTCACTGAGAATTGCATGGCAATGGCGTTGAAACTTGAACTGAATTGGGGCGCCTGGGTGGCTCAGTCAGTTGAGCGACTGACTTCGGCTCAGGTCTTGATCTCATGGTTCGTGAGTTCAGGCCTTGCATTGGGCTCTGTGCTGGCAGCTCAGAGCCTGGAGCCTGCTTCTGATTCTGTGTCTCCCTCTCTCTCTGCCCCACCCCCACATGCTTTCTGTCTCTCTTGGCCTCTCAAAAATAAAGAAAACTAATAAAATTTTTTTAAAAAAAAAGAAACTTGAACTGAATGGATTATTGAGAACTTTTCTGCTTCTGTGAGTTTAAGCCACTCTGTCAATTATTCTCTGACAGTTTGGTAATTTTGTTACTGCAATAAGTTAATAATCAATAAAATATGGATATAATTTTTTAACAGCTTTGTTGAGATGTAATTCCAGAACATAAATATCACCTGTTTAAGTGTATGATTCAGTGGTTACTGGCATATTTATGGAGTTGTACAACCAGCACCAAAATCCAATTTCGGAACATTTTCATCACTGCAACAGATACATTTAAGTTTAAATTTTTTAAACTACTCATTTCCCAAAGAGCACTTTGACAATAAAATATCACATATGTATACTGCCATGAATATTTCCTTGTAATTTTCAGAAAGTTGGCAAATAATGTTGGTGCCAATAAAGGTTACAGATCTTCAGCCAAAAATAAGGAAAAAAAGGAAAGGAAAAGAAGGGAAAGAAGAGAATGAAGGCAGAAAATAAAACTTGTTTATTGAAAACTCAAACCAGATAGATAAAAAAATTCTATTTGGAGGGAAAGAGACAAGGAAACAAATCTTCAACTAAATAATTGTTTCTTGCTTAGAACCTGCTCTAGGTTCAATAGCTCTGTCAATAATTACACTTTCTAGAACTCAGAAGGAATACTAACATTGAACAGCAGTGCCCTCTATAGTACACTAGGTTCTCCCTAACATTAATTATCAAGGAGATAGGTAACCTGGGTCAGGAATTTCTCTGTCATGACTGTTGGTGAAATACTAGGCGTATATTCTTCTGCAATGATTGAATCAACAAAACATTGCTCCCATAACTTTGTGGATTTGATGATTTCTAGAGAAATACACTTAAAATGTCAGCATCATGAAGTTTGAGAAGAAATACTTCCATCTGTTCTGTTGTTTTCAAATCACCTAGGTAGCTCACCTTTATACACCACGCTACCATCCACCATAATGCCACTGTGCCCATTTGCACACTGAGAAGGCTCCATAATCTCCGTGATGGAAGCAAGAACCCACCCTTTGGGCAGCTGTAGAGTTCCAGCAAAGATTACTTTCCTTATAAAAGCGAGTGTATATTAAGTATAGCAGGGCAGTAAACAGAATATGCCTCCAAGTCCTTAACTGACTCTGTAAGTCAGGAGTCTTCAGACATCTTCTATTAATAATTACACAAGACTGATTCTACAGTGTAAATCTGCATGTCTTTTTCCATATTCCCCTTAGAAATCTTTTACAATGAGAGAACTGAACACTATGCTCAGAAGTTTAAAGTCAATTAAAGGAATCTTTCATATCTCAAATCTTCTATTTCAAAAACATGGCTGATGTTAGAACAAAGGAAATCTCACAAAAGAAGAAATAATTTTTAATTACAAAAATTTAAATGCCTGCCTTACTTATTACAGAAACATAAAGTGAACACTATTAACAAAACTGAAAATATTACAAAATTAAACTATTTTTCAACTTAGCAGGGTCCAAATAAAGATTTAATACACTATGATGAAGTATAATTTACAATATTTTCTTTCTCTAGTAGTTGTTTAATGCAGCCTCAATCACTAGGACCCAGTGAAATTTTTCTAAATCAGTTAATAATTGTGATAACTTATCTTGAAATACATTTCAATGCTATAATAAAAATAATAAAATGAAAAAAGAATGCCCATGGACTTCCAGTATATGAAAATGAATCCTTCAAGTTTAAGACCAGTTAGACAAAGTATGAATAGAGCACCATTAGGAAAGGCATTTATTTTTTCCCTCAACAGTAAAGGTAGATTTTTCCTCCTGGGGCCACACTCTCTCATGGGATTCATTCTATGACCTCAATTTATTTAAAAGAGGCTGAGTTCCAGAGTATAGCCTGAGTCCTAAGAAAGAAAAAACTTAACAAGCCAGTGAAGGAATTGAGACCACACTCTTAGCTTTATTGGCAGCAGGGTCTTACAAACCATCAACTCCCAACTCCACGACTTCAAACACACACACACACACACACACACACACACACACACACACACACACACACACACACCTCTACCTATTAGTCATTTGTTCATATGAACTTGCAAATTTGGTGAGAAGAATTTGAATCCTGGATTGACTTTCCCTACAAATAACAGATTCCAGGACTTCAGCACATCATTTCAGGTCTGCTATATACAGTTGTGAAGTTTGTGCAATGCACTAAATTGCATGGCTCGGGGGAAGATTGGAAGCTGAGATGGAGGCTGTGCTCCCTGGAAAGCTGTCTGTCCCAGAGTGTTGCTGCATGCAGCCCAAGGAGCAGCTTTCATAATTGTCTTTGTGTCCCAGAAAAGCTGCCTTTTCCTAATTCTCATCAAAGTATTACATAAGTTAGCTCAGGTCCTCCATCACTTGCCCAGCCTCCGTAGCCTCAGGAAGCATAAAGTGATTTATATCTCCAAGGAATATAAACTTATTTCAATGCTACCCAAGAGAAAAATAAATTGGCAAGTAAATCATTGATTTAAAAGAAAGTCATGTAGTGCATTCCAAAGGTACACACACATAAAGTGGTGTGGGTTTGTGATTCAAGGATAAGATTCTTACCTTCCAAATTAACCTAGAGTTTTCAGAATGCACCATGGTTTAATGAAATAAATATATTCAAGAAGTCTTAAAACTGTGTCAATGACTCTGCCATCATCTAGTTGTGTAACGGGAATAATCCTCTTGTGTCTCTCTTTCTTGTGCCTAAGTTTATCAAGAACAGAAAAATTTAAGAAAGAAAGAAAGAAAGAAAGAAAGAAAAAAAGAAAGATAGATAGATAGATGTTGGACTAGATCAGTGAAAATTTACTGGAAATAGGAGCAGGGGATCCTTTTCTCCCATCCCAAATTCAAACAGAAAAGCTATTCCATTTAATCTGTTTCCCATTATTGAACTTGCAAGCAAGACCTTGTTTGAACAAAGTGTTTCTCAACCTAAAAAAATTAAAACGTTGAATTAGATGTCTACTGCCTGCCTAGTGGAACCATTTCAGAGTCTTCATACTCCAATGCATAATGTAAATACACACACATATATATTCAAATATACGTGTTTGTATATCCTGTAACACAAAGTCTATAGATATATTTTGAACTTTCCATTTCTTAGCATCAGCAATAAGGTAGGCGATAGAAATGGATAACAACAACATCATAATTAACATAAAAATCTCCTCCCATCTGATGTGGACATTTGCAGTTTGAGCTTGACAGACCTGGATTCACATTCCAGCTCTGTCATTTACTAGCTGAGTAAGTAAGCCTCTATTTCATCATCTGTAAACTAGGGTTATTTACAAGTATTAAATTCAATGATGTAGAAAAAGTCAATACAGTGCCAGGTACATGGTAAGCACTCATTAGATGGCAGAGATTATTCTCCAATCTACATTTTGTCAGTATTTAAAATAAAAATGCACATCACACAATCCTATATGAAGTCCTTCCAAACTATAAATTATTTTTAAATCCTTCTTTGCAGTGTCACTCATCATTTTTTCCCATAAACAAACCTGATGCCGACTCTGGGATGGGTATTATGTTAGGGATGGGGCATGTCCTGACAGACAAGATGCAGGTCTACTTTTCATGAGATACAGCCTGGAGGTGGGTGCAGGGAAGAAGATCGTTGTTTCCCACATGAAGGGATAAGGACTAGAAGAGGGAAATTCATTGGACATTATGAGATCAGATGAGGGGAAGCTAGGGGAGAAAAAGGCATCTACCTGGAGGGAAAATAAAGATGGTTAAATTATCTTCCGAATAAAAGGGAAATCTGCCAGGAAGTTGAGGTATCACATTTTCTAGACAAAGGGTCATCACACTGACGTGGCTGTCCCATTTGGTCTGGCTGGGGTTAAGCGGGCACATGAGGATACGACAGAAGATGAAGCTGCAGAGGTGACTATGAAGAGCTTTCAATGCCACGAGGAAGGTTTGGATGCCATCCTGAGGAGCTTGACAAACTATAGATAAATTTTCAAATGAGATAGGGGAGGGGGAGAAAGTCAGAACCTAAGATTTAAATTCAAAAATTCCCTGGAAGGATTTTAAAGGGTTGATTGGAAAGAAACAAAAATCCTGAATTCAGTCTAGAGCCCTTCCTTTCCCATATCTCATAAATGAATCATCAGCAAATCCTCTAGGGTCTAAATTAAAAATATATCCAAACTCTGACATTTCTCTTACCACCTCCTCTGCTCCCATGCTTGTCTCAACTACTATCATGCCCACCTCAACTACTGAATGACAAGTTATCTGCCCTCCATCCTATCACCCAGAGTGATCCTATTAAAGAAATAGATCTGATGTCACTCCTTTGCTCAAAACCTCAAAGACTTTTTATTTGACTCAGAAGGCAGACCTAAGGCCTTACATGAAAAGCCCTAAAAGATCGGCCCCACCGCTGACTCCTACTCTTATCTCCCTCTCATGCCCTCTACCTCTGCCTTGCTCATTCCACCCCAGTCCAGCTGCCCCCCCCCCCCACCCCTTGCTCTTCTTCAGATTTACCAGGTGAGCTCCTGGCTCAGAGCCTGCTGTTCCCTCCACCAGAATCATTCTTCTCTTGGTTTCTTCTTGCATTAACTAATTAGTGATTGAGCAGTTAATGGAAGAAGGGAGACCAGTTAAGAGGCATTTCAAGCAATATAAGTCAGGTGATAACAGTCAAAATTAAGAACAAAATAGATTAAAATAGGAAAAAAATTTAGGTATAAGATAAGCACTGTTTGGTGATCTCTTGAATGTGGAAAGTAACTAAGAGGGAGCAGGTGCAGCTAATTCCTAGGTCTCCAACTTAGAATACAAGGTAGATAGCAGTAACATTCACCAATTTTAGAAACAGTGCAGAGTAAGTGTAGTGCTGGGGAGAAAATTCAGTTTTGAACTGAACTGCTATATTTAAGGAGGTTTTAAAACATCCATAAGATGTCTGGTGATAATTGGCAGTAATGGCATGGAGCTCAAAAACAGAGGTCTGGGCTAAAGATCTATCCTAGAAAATATTATCCTATAGAACGTTTGCTAAAACCGTAACATAAAGTATGATTACTCAGGAAGAATGCTTCGTAGAAGACAACTGTGGACCAAACCTTTGTTACTAAGATATCTGAAATCTTATTTAAAAGGACACAAAATTGTCTAAAAGTCCTTTATATACATATCATGTGCATCTGAATTTGCAGTTACCCTGTCACTGTTTTCCTCCATTCTTTCAGATAATGGAAATTATTGCCAATGGCTCTATTAATCCACAGCCCTATAATGGTTGTAAGCATGTGTCAATAGCAAAGATTAATTACTACAGTAGTCCTATATAAATTTGATATATTAATGTAAGACTTACTTTCAAATTAAAATTAAATCAACAATTATTTTATTGCACACTTACTACAGTGCTACCTCTCAGTATATGTTGATCCCCTTTGCTTCCCCCAAGTGAAGTCAGAAGAGACAGAAGTCCCAAAGCTTTCCTATCTCCTGTAGTGTGAGGGAGGAGGTGTATATGAAAGGAAGAGCATGTGCTTTGATTCAAACAAACCTAGTTTCAGTTTTCAGCTCTGCCATTCCTGAGTAATTTTTAGTTATTTACTCTCTGACCCTCAGTTCTCCTATGTTCAAAACAGGGTTCATAATACCTGCTTTACAACTGTGAAGATTGGCAATATACATGTACAATGCCTGACACTTAGACTCTCATGATAAAAGTATGGAATACATTTTCCAACATTAACATAACGTTTTCAAGTCAATAAGAGAGCAAAGAGAGGGGGAAGCTGGTTAAACATGTTACAACTGAATTATCTGTTTTGCTGTTTAAATGCAAGCACTAAAAATCTCACTAATCAGGAACAAGCTTTGAAAGCAAAGTATTTTCTTGCACAGATTTCCATTGCATTGAGTAAAAATTCAGTGTTTACAAACATGTTTTCTCTACTAGTTTACAAAGTAAATATTGTGCACAATTTAGACTGTGTTGGCATAAGCTTTGTAACCAGCCACATACAGAGAGGTTCAATGACAAGGTTCACTATCAACAAGAAAGATATTTCTTCAGCTGTTTCTACAGGGTGGAACAACCCATTCTTATGCAATTAATTATGGCTTGTGAGATTAGATGACTTGAGCTCCACACCCTTTATTTATTGAGTCATATGTTTCATGGTGCTTTTTAGTCATTGAGTTTAACGTGTTTTCCATGAACTGAAGCAAAGTTGGTGCTAAAGTCATTCCCATGGGAGGCTCATCCAAGCTAAAGCATATGCTGACTTGAGCCTTTGGCTTTTCTTTTCAGCCTCCAACCTACTCCTAATCTTTCAGTACTTCTCCCTCCACACTCACAAATCTTAACACATTAGTTCATCTCTGGTTGAGGAGAAGGGTCAATCCATTGGCCCAAAATCCATTAGGTTTTTGGGTTTACCCTAGACTCCAAACCTGTCTCCTTTTGGCTCTGCCACTACTCAGCAGCCACTAACATTTTCTGAAATCACAAATGCCAAACTCTGAATTTGTGATCACATGTCATTGGTACAGTGACCACCTAAGGTAGAAGATGAGTAAATGGAGTCTCAAAAATCAGCAAATGTCAAAGTGCCAATTTTCTCCAACTTGAAGTTTACCACAGTAGTGGTTTCCAAATATTGGACTCTGGACCAGCATCAGTGACAGTCAGTTTTCACCAGTATAGCAAAATGAACAAAGGAAGAGCAATAGAGTAAACAGGTATCATAAGGCTAAAGCCAAGTTATTTATTTTCTGATAGCCAGAGATTATGTCCTTCCTACTTCTAGGTACTTCAGTGTCCTTTCTTTAAATGATAAGGTTTGAGCATGGTTATTTTTTTTTAACATGTTTATTCACCAGAATTGAAGGTTGGCAAGTCTAGGTCTGCCTCCAATAATCTTTTGAAATGTTACTGGTCCCAGAACCACAGAATACAATGTGCAGGTGGTACATTGCAAAATAGCAGGAAGTGCCCTTCTGTAAGTTTCTGAGTTATGCAGAGCCCAAACAAGATCAGGCAACCCTGCAATGAAACCTAAATGTCTGGGAATCACTGACCCTCAGAGCATTCTTTTCACACTTATACCAGAATATTGGCAAAACAAATAGGAAAAATGAAAGACTATATTCTGGCTAAATGTAACTGCTTTTCAGCTCTGTTAAGTCTTTTAAATCTGACACATGCTTATAAGTTAACACATGCAACAAATATTTATAAATATCGTATTTATCACCTATTTATGCCAGGCACCCTGCAAAGTGTCTGAAACATAAGCATGCACACTATCTCTTCCCTCCAAAGGCACACAGCCTAGTGGTAACCTATTTAACTAGAAATATATTTCATAACATAACTTCATTGATCTTCAAAATGGCTTGTGAGGCAGATATTATTAATTCCATTTGTCAGACTAGAAAAGTCTCAGATTAATGACAGTGTGATCTCCAAGCACACAAGGGATAAAACAGAAATTCACACTTAGCCCTTCTGGTTACCTCCCTCGTGCAAGTATATGTGGTTGTAGGTAGGTGAAGAAGATAGCATCTGGACTATATACTCAATATAATACCATGTACTCTATTCGTACAAATCTTTTGACTCACACTGAAGTTGACAAATTCATGGGGGAAAAATGATAAATCATGCAAATCTGCTGCTGCTGGTACAGTTCTTCATTTCAGGGGCTTGCTACTCTTCCTGGATCTCAACACTTATCCTCTGTTCACACCCCACTTTTAATAATATGGAGAATATGACAGTGAGGAATGCTACTGTTCTGACTCCCTTCCCCCCACTCCCCACCCAAAATGATTAATCTTCTCTACACCACTGGGATGGTGCCCAGTTATGGGAGGTTACTACAGTAAGTGTCCAACATAGGGTCTTAGAAAAACTTACAGCAAAACAGAACAATTAGCTGTTATTCTTGAGAACTTCATCAACTGACAGAAGAAGGGAAAGTAAGTGCAAAGCATAGGTCAGATTTACTTATTTTTCTATCAACTACCAAAATGTCAACAGTTCTGTGCTGAAAGAAATTTGAAAGAAAAATTATTAAGGAGAATGTTAGTTCAGGTTCATTTCCAGGATTATGTTCTGATCAATAATCACTGCAGTTTCCTATAAATAGAACCACATATAGGCTAAGAGACTTGGGGAGGCAATAATGATCATGAGTACTGAAATCATGGCTTCTCTAAGTGAAAGAATTAGTCTTTGATCATTTTCTCTTGTTCTAAGGCCAGCACGGGTACCATCAGCCTCAAGATTCCTGAATCCCTATGTAGTGGGTTTCGTTGTTGTGGCAGGAGTGGTAATCCTGGCAGTGACCATAGCTCTACTCATCCACTTTTTAGCCTTTGGTAAGTACTAGAAGACTAAAAGTACCACTTTTTAGACCAAATAACTAAATACACCTTCAGATGACAAGTCTGTCATTCTTTTATTGCCACTTTTATTTTCTAATATAACCTAATTGAGGGTCTTCTATATCTCTAAATACATGTTTGTGTCTATATATTCCCTTGATCAGTACTTTTCTCTTCTCTCTCTGTCTCTTTTGTTTTTTTAAAATAAACATTATTACCCAGGTAAGAATTACTCTAGCCAAAGGAAAAACGTCTCTTGATTCTTTTCTGACACTAGAATTTGCTTACTGTGTTTTTTCACTTAATATCATGATTTCCTTCTTCATATAATAACCTGATAAAACTGTAGAAGTGAAATATTGCAAAGAACTTTAAGTTTCAACACCTAAAAATTGGATGTACCTAGTTATTTGTTAATTCATGATCTATTTTCTGATAAAACAGTCTTAGTTAAGAGAAGAGTTATGAAAGATAAGGGAAAAAAACAAATTTTTAAAAAGATCTGTTCTTTTACTTTTCTCTATTATAACAAAAATGTAGAACATATGGACAAGAAACAATATAAAGAACACATATACCCTGCTCATTCATAAACAATGCTCCTTAATATTTCAGTGAACATCCCTTTCAGATGTTTTAACGTAAATATGTCAAATTTCACTAGATAACATAGGCTATAATCTGATTTTATCACTTATAAGTGTACTTTGAGGTTATTTTATTTCAGCTACAATTGTGTTAAGTCATTTAAATCATATGTGTGGGTGTAGGTATGTGGGTATCCATGAATATGGAGAGAAAGAGAGAACATAACTTATTGTATGTTCTATTGTAAATGGGCAAAAATGCTTATTTGAGAGTTGAAAAACTCCTAGTGGCACAATAAAATTACCAACATTAGAAAAAACAGTAGTGAGGAATAATATTTCTCAGCCAATCTAATTACAAAGTTGTTGCCACATTTTGCTATCAAATCACCCAGAGTCAACTATGTCTTAGGTGAACTACAGAGGCAGGAAAAAGAAATCTCAAGTTTCCAATTAAATTAATGAATTTTCACTTTTGATGGTACTATATTGTCACACAAACAGAACCTAGGTTAATCCTCTTCAGAGGGTGACCATTTACAGCCCTTGAAAGGCTTGTCCTTCCACTACAAAGGAATACATTACCCTTCCACCAGGATCTCCAACTCTTTCTCCTGATTGAAGTATTTCTCTGCATTAGTTATTGCATATGAATGATCAAAAGAAAGCAGGGATTTTCCTGAGACAGGTTAGGTTATGCCCTTGTTCATAATGTTTCTAAGATGTATACAGTGTGTTTTGGGAGTCTTTATTTTCCTCACACAGCTGAATGTGTCCTCTGGAAGACTTTTTTTGATGAAAACAATTCACACTGGACAACCAATTAGATATCCTGTTCAAAGGCTTATTTTCTAGTTTTAGTATAAAAAACTAATGACAAGTCAATAATACCCCTAAAAAGATTATTATTTGAAATAATTTTAAAAACTATTCAGAATTATTTTGGGTATTCCTTAGTGATAAATGAATAATAGCATATTATAGACATTCATTAATATTTCTTGAATTAATAAATCTGCAATCACAAATCTCCCAAAAATATAGTAAAAATGAAAATTATGATACTTCTGAGCAGTTTGATTTCACAAATGATGCTGTTCTGATTTTCCTACATCTTCAAATTTTCAGCTTTGTCAATTTAAAAAAGAGAGAGACGAATAATTTTATTATAGTTACATTTATAGTAAGTTTGGAGTTTTAAGAGAAGCAACTTTTTTTAAATTGTGTAAGATAGCCTCCCATAATCCTGAACAAACTAAAGAGTAAAGTACTTAGCAGTGAGATTGATTCTGCCTTTTCTTTGTTTTACAGATCAAAAGTCTTATTTTTATCATAGCAGCTTTCAAATCCTAAATGTCAAATACAGTAATCAGTTAAATTCACCAGCTACACAGGAATATAGGGATTTGAGTGGAAGAATTGAATCTATGGTAAGTTAATATTTCTCTTTGCTCTTTATCCCATCATCAAACAAATTTGATAATAAATCTGATATTTTGTGATATATCTGTAATTGCTAGATGCTCTATATTGTTTTCTTCCCTGAATACTGAAAGATATGTTTCTTTGTGATTTTTTCAAGTTAATTTGCTAGTATACTGGTTCTTTACGTTTTTTAAGTCATAAGTGGAAAGTGTTAGAAGAGTCTTGAATAAATTAGTATTTTACATGATTATGACTTCAAAGGGTGGAAGTCTATTGTTTGTACAAGTTGAGCATTTCTTACTGCTCTCCTTGAGATTGCCTTTCTAAATCCTTTTCATTTTGCCTTCTTTCCTTTTTCTTATCCAACTAAACACACAGGTAGCAGGTGTTAAAAGATATGTTTGCATGTCCATAATAACATAGGTTAGACAACACCCTACTTTGGCTCAATGATATACATAGAAAATATGCAAAGCAAGCTCGGGCTTTCAGTTGAAGAGGCCTTCCAGGAAACCTCACAAGTGGGCCCTTTGCATTCATTTATGACCATGGACCAGTGTGTGACCTTTCACCCAGAGAGTCAGAGTTGACCAGTGTCAAGGTTGCTTACTTACCCTTCCTTTTAAAGAGTCCTAAGAATATAAATTAGTCCAGTTGCTCTAAAACTTAAACATTAACAAAATCACCTGGAAGGTTTTTCAAAACACAAATTTCTGGGCCCTGATGTGAGAGTCTCTGATTCAATAGGTCTGGGGTAAACTGAAGAATTTCCATTTCTAAGTTCCCAGGTGATGCTGATGCTAATGGTCCAAGGACCACACTTTGGGAACCACTAAGTTAATCTAAATGAGGACTCTCATGGCTGGGGGACTGAATCACTGGCTTGTCTAACACATTTTTCCCCAGAGGCAAACCTCACTAGAAGCCAACTTATGGGACAACTGCTTAGTTAGCATGGGATTAGAGCAAGGGAAGTTAGGTATATCATTTAAATGTTTAATGAGATCAGAATAACAGCTGAATCAGTGATTTGGGAGGAGAATCTATGACAGATCCTAAGATTTTCCTTGTTTTGAGAACCTTGAGAGTTTTGCAAAGTACTGGGCAGGCATTTTGTAAAATCCCTTAACTGGGCTTTCTAAACTATTTCCTCATGCTTAGGGTGGAATTACAGGTTCAGGGGAGGACGACCATAAAGAAAGAGTATCATTTTCACTCCATCACATGAAGGGGGTTCATTAAATTGTCAACATGACTTATCACTGTCAACTTGATCACCCAGCTGAAGTAGTGTTTGTCAGGTTTCTACACTGTAAAGTTACTTCCTCTCTTTTCCATACCATACTCTTTGGAAGAAAGACACTATGTGCAAGCCACACATAAGGAGTAGAGGAGTGAAGCATTAAGCATTGAATGTTTGAAGACTATTTAAAATTCTTCAGTCAATTCTCCCATGTATTTATCAACCACTTGCTTATATCAATATAGTGGTCTCTGCATTTTTAAGATTAATTTTTATTTGTTTATTTTTAACTGTACCTATTTTTTAAAATTTTTTTTAAGTGTTTATTTTTGAGACAGAGAGAGACAGAGTGCAAGTGGGGGAGGGTCAGAGAGAGAGGGAGACACAAAATCTGAAACAGGCTCCAGGCTCCGAGCTGTCAGCACAGAGCCCGACGCGGGGCTCAAACCCACGAACCGTGAGATCATGACCTGAGCTGAAGTCGGATGCTTAACAGACTGAGCCACCCAGGTGCCCCAAACTGTACCTGTTTTTTTTATTTTTTGTTTTTTTTTTAAATATAATTTATTATCAAATTGGTTTCCATACAACACCTAGTGCTCATCGCAACAAGTGCCCTCCTCCACTCCCAATGTTTATAGCAGCACTTTCAACAACAGCCTAAATGTCCATCAACTGACAAATGGATAAAGAAGATGTGGTTTATATATACAATAAGAATAATTTTTAGGCTGCACTCCAGAAATGCTCCAGTTTACATTTTCACCAGCAGCACATAAGTATGCACAAGTATGCTTATTTCCCCACAGCATTAACCCTCAACGTTGTAAATCATTTTATTTGTTGCTAATCTAGTAGGTGAGAAGTGATATCTCACTATTATTTGGATTTTCATTTCTTTGACTACTAAGATTTAATCTGTTTTCATATAGTAATAGGTCATTTTTATGACTTCATTTGTCAATTGCCTGATCATGACTTTGCCCATGTTCTTACTGGAGCATTTGTCTATTCTATATGGATTCGAAAAAAACAAAAACAAAAACAAAAAAAACACCACTTATCCTTATTAGCATATTAAAGTTTGCCTGTCATTCACATTGCATATATTTCTCTAATAATGTGATTTGACTCTCAATCCTATTTATGATGTAGGGATTTTTTAATGTTAAACATTTAATTTTTTATATATTTCATATGTATTGCATATATTTCATATATATTTTATATGTTTATAGAGCTAAATTATCAATCCCTTTTATGATTTCTCATTTTTTGTCATGTTAAAAATGGCTTTATTCATTCTAAATACTCTTTAAAATATTAACCCTCATTTTCTTTTTATAATTTTATTATTTCAGTTTTTAGTACCAAGCTATTGAGAGTACTGTGGTTTTATAATATATTTAAACACCTGGCAGGAAAAGATTTCACTTGAAATTCTTCTGATGTATGATTTCCATAATCTCATTTATTTATCCTTCTGTAAAACCACTTTGAACATTTAAAACATTGTATGAATGATACTCTAATAAGGTGCTAATCTATAGTTTACAAAGCACTTTCACATGTATTATACAGTCATATAAATTGACAAATCACTTTTATAGATGCATAAAATAAAGGTTGTGAGTTTAGGAAACATGTCAAAGGCCATTCAACTGGAGTGTAGTAGAACCAGAATTCAAACCAAGGTCTCCTGACTCCAAATCCAAGTATCATACCATTTCCCAATGGTAACATGAGTATCATCATTGTCCTTGTCCCACAGACAACATTGTTTTCCTTCATGAGCAATAGAATAGTCTCAGAAACTTCTATGAGGCAATTCATCTCTCTTTTCTAGCTCTCAGTTTACTCATCAGTGAAATAAAGTCATTGGACCAGATAATTTTCACAGTACATTCTAACTCAAAAAGCCTATGATTTTATGACTTTCATGCAATATATTCATTCATCTGTTTTTCCTATCCTGCCTCTCTGGCCACTCCTCTCTGTCTCTATAGGCTCACCTTCCTTTATACTGTCATTAAATTTTGAAATTCCCCAAGGCTTTGACTTATGCTCTCCTCTTTTCTCACACTGGTTTTTTTCTATCCTTAGATGTTCTCTTTGATGAGTGTTACTTCAACCAACACTTGCACACTAATGACTCATTCTGTCTCCAGCCCAGACTTTTCTTCTGTACTTCAGATCTGTTCACCACACTGCCAGCCTAATGTCTCCACTTGGCTGTTTTTTTATTAATCTTAAATTTATTCTGCCCCAAATCAAACTCATGATTTCCCCAGAGCCTCCTAGCCTCCTTCCAATAATCCTGTCCCCATTAACAACATTTATTCAGTTTTCCAAACCCAAACCCTGGAATTCATCTTTGAATTACTGCCCTCTATCATTCCAAATACCCAATCCATTACCAACCTCTGCAGGTTTTATCTTCTTTATTTCCCTCAAATCCATTCATTTCTCTTCATACCTACTAACACCATGTCCATCCAAACCATCACCTCTACTCTGAACTACTAAAATAGCATTAACTGATTTGCATTTCTTCCCCAAAACTAAATATCCATAGGCAGCAAAAGAAATTATTCTCAAATTGCAAATCTGATTGTATTATCCTTTTGTTTAAAACACTTCAGCAACTTCCCATTATTTATGATAAAGACCACTAACAAGACATGCATGGTCTGGCCATTCTGGCTCCCTAGCCTCCTTGCTCTCTATGCTACAGCTGCACTGGCCTTCTTTCATTCCTGAAACACACCTGTGTGTTCCCACCTCAGGACTTTGCATGTGCCATTCACTTCACTTGTGAGGCTTTTTCCTTCCTCTTCAACTAGCTAACTTTGATTCTTCCTAACAATCTCAACTCCACCAGCATTTCCTCCAAGAAACCTCTCTAATATTGATTGGATCAAATTCCTCTACTGTATTTCTGTACTTATCAGTTTTAATTTTACTTAAATGTGGATGATAACTTGATTGGTGCTTGTCTGCTGCCATTAAATGTAAGCTCCATAATGGCAAGGACTGTTTATTTTCTCTCACCATTGTACCCAGTGCTTGATAGAAGGGGTGTGCTGCAAAAAAGTTACTGAAAACCTGTTGTTGAATGAGTGAAAAAAAATGAATAAGGCCATCTAGAAATATTGAAAGCACCAGTTTGCAATATATATATATCAAAACCATGAGCACATTCTGACTAAATGGGATGGGTCTCTGTCAATAAAACAAAAGATTTCAGTCAGGATTCATACCTGGGATCAACTGAACTGTTGAATCTCCCCTTTGTTATCAGGTGTGATAATGCAATAAATTCTGCAAACAATTGCCACTTTTTCCAAAATATATCTAATTATAGTCCCATGAACAAACTAGTTCATAGGAAGAGAAAGAAAACAATACCCATTTGAGATTAATTTTATATCACTTAAACCATCAGGGCTTCTGGGTAAAATTCATTTCAGTTACATCCATTTAACAAGCATTAATTATTGGGGTGCCTGGGTGGCTCAGTCAGCTAAGCGTCTGTCTCTTGATTTCAGCTCAGGTCATGATTTCATAGTTCATGAGATTGAGCCCAAAGATGGACTCTATGCTAACAGCACAGAGCTTGCTTGGGATTCTCTCTCCCTCTCTCTGCCCTTCCCCTGCTTATGCACAGGCCCTCTCTCTTAAAATAAATAAGTAAGCTTAAAAAAAAAGCATTGATCATTACTTAATGCCAAAAAAAACCCAATTTGATAACATACTTGACAATGAAATGTTCTTTGAATGAATAAATAAAAGATGCATTCTATCTGTTGGTTCCTGTGCCAAGTCTTAGGGATACAAAATAAAGACATCATTGTAGTCAGAGGCTCACAGTGGTCTCCAAAATGGGGTTGTGCATTCCAGGGAGGGATTCACAGTAATTAATTGTGAATACTCAAATACTTGGATATCACTCTACATGTTTTCTTCTCATAAAGAGTTTTTTTAGAAGGAAGTGTTTTGTTACTATTTAATAAATGGATTGGCATTGGTACCTTGTTTGGTTTTATGTCAGCTGGTCCCACACACACATTGTTTGTAAAGGTATCTTGAGGGAAGAGGGGAAGGGCAGTAACACTTTTACTTCCTCTGAGTAGATTTCAAAAATGTGCAGTTTCAACTGGATTTAAAGATTTTATTATCTAGTTCTAAAACTAAACAAAGCCTCCCAGAAATCACTAAAGGAACTGAGAAGAATCCTGCAAAACACAAATTTTAAAACCACAATTCGGAGATAACTCTAATATGCCAAGGACAGTAATGACCAAGTAAAGGAAGAGTAAGGTAATAACAGAACTGACACTTCACTGCTACTGACTAAAGCAAATTTACCAAGTGAAGCAATAAACAGTATCTTTCTTAGAAGATATTTAATACACACAAACACACATACATACCCTGTCTCTTCAAAGTGTAAGAAATTAGGCGCTTTTTAAATAAAGTTCATACCATGGAGAGAAGACTTTGAAAATATGTTTAGCAACGGGTCCATCATGAGGTGTTTGGATTTTCTTGTGTTTTACTGAAAATGTTGCATCTTACCTATAAAAGTGCTTAGACATGCACACATAAAAACTGGGGGGGGGGGGGGGGAGGATTAACTATCATGTTTGGTTGATTTTGAACATACTTCTTTTAATGTTTTTTAAATGTTTATTTATTTTTTAGAGAGAGAGAGCACAAGCAGGAAAGGGGCAGAGAGAGGGGGATAGAGTATCTGAAGTGGGTCTGCATTGTCAGCACAGAACCCAAGGTGGGGCTCAAACCCACAAACCTTGAGATCATGACCTGAGCTGAAATCATACGCCTAACCAACTGAGCCACCCAGGTGTCCCTAAACACACTTCTTTAAAAAAAACATATAAAATGAAACACATTCCATTTGGTTTGCAAGGATAACCAATTGAAATCAGGGAAGACGGAAAGTCACGTGTTAAATTTCAACAAAACCTTTGCACAATGGTTGGGAGGGACTGACAACTTTGTGTCATGATTTATTAAATTCTGCCAATGAGGCACTTTATACATTTAGTGCCATGTAATGGTGTGGAAATATCTTCAGCATTCCAAACCAAGTATTTAAATTAAACTTAGATCATAACTTTGAATCATTTTATTACAAAGTATTTCAAAAATTATAAATTCTATCCACATTACCAATGAAAATATTATTACTAAATATAAAGGGGATAAAATGACTAAATGTTTGCTCTGTTAATTTGGTCTTTTAAATTTCTAATTTCGTCAATGTTTTATAGTATATATATTAGCAGTACAGTGTTACTGCATATATATAATTTATAAATAAATATACATGTTTGTGCTACTCATGCATAAAATATTTTATCCATAGGAATGCATAATCAAAAATTTTTGCAGACCACTATAATAACAGATCATATTGCCACATATTTTATCTTTTTCTTGAAAACTGAACTTTCCATATCTGGTTAAACAGAAAAGAAACTGATAACTGGAGGGTGGTTGAAATCACAAAAACAACATTATTTCCATTATTCAGCTCATGAATAATATGAACAAAACCATACCTATCAAGTAAGAAGACACTAAAAATAAGGTGATTTATCTTCATGGGTAGCTAATAAGATCTTTCTTCTCTAATGATGGAAATGTGTGATAACTGCAAACATTCTATATGTAATTGTCTTACACTTTAATGGCTGGTCTATTAACAAATTTAATGATTCACTTTGTTAGAATTTAAATAATCCACATCTCACTTCAGTTCTTATCAACTATGAACATTACTGAGGTATGAGAATTCTAGACTATTCTAGAATACAAAGATAATACTGACACCCTCAATCAGTGAAGAAATATAAAATAGTACTCTGTTTTTCATTGTTTACTTGATTTTTGTCCAACACCCTTGGGAAGAGCCACCAAATCACACTGAGTACAACATCTGATGTTTAGATGCCTTCTAGTGAAGATGCATCCTATCCATTATCATGTTTGTATCATAAGTGAAGAAATAGGCACTGCATCAAAAGGCTGTTTCCCCAGACTAAATCAATCCTATGTGTTGAGATGAAATTGAACTAAAATGAACTGAACTGAAAACTCCAGTCCCTATTCCTCATTAACTTAAGTCCTGTGTTGCAAAGTTGGGAGGAAGGAGAACAACTGGAAGCATAAAAACATTTTCCCCTTTCTTTCTATAGATTACTAAAACATTCCAAGAATCAAATTTAAGAAATCAATTCATCAGAGCTCATGTTGTCAAACTGAGGTAAGTGGAACTATATAAAAATATATATAAGCTTAGGGGCACCTGGGTGGCTCAGTTGGTTAAGTGTCAGACTTCAGCTCAGGTCATGATCTCACGGTTCGTGGGTTCGAGCCCCACGTCAGGCTCTGTGCTGACAGCTCGGAGCCTGGAGCCTGCTTCGGATTCTGTGTCTCCCTCTCTCTGTCCCTCCCCAGTGTACGCGCGCTCTCTCTCTCTCTCAAAAATAAACATTAAAGCTTTAATGTTTATTAAATAGTAATATTACTAGTAATATATTAAGCTTACATTAAGCAATATGGCCCATTTGACTTTTGTTCACAGCATAGATAATGAGACATTCACACAATTTGTTGCAATATTATGAAAGTAGTATTATGGGCAGCTTAAAAAACAATGCAAATAAACAAAAACAAAACATGCCACATTTTGATCTATTACTAATGTAAGTAAGCATATCACTTGAATACATGGTAGAAAAAAAAGAAAGGTTAAAGAGAGTTGGGTGAGGGTACAGTAACGAGGCCATCCTACTGTATAAATCCAGTGGATACCATTCACAATACAGTCTATGTAAACAGTGCCCTCTTGGAGTTGTGCAATTCTGTGGTCCTGGGCATATTCAGCCAAGATTAGAACACTATGACCAACATCAAGCTTTTTGGTTTGTATCTGCCTGGAATGCTGTAACACAAAGGACCTTGTGGTCAAATCCAAGCATGTGTGTCATGAATTAACAATAAGGGGAGTAGCAGCATGCATTCTAGTTATTTGACATTCCTACCTTAGTTGAATATATACTTATCTGTGTGATGTGATGAGACAGGCCCTCCCAGCTAAAATACTGACCCTTACTGACCTTACCACAAATGCCTCAAATGCCCACATTACCCAATCCTTCAAATAATATGCAAAAGTCCTTTGAAAGGGAGGTGTTTCCCAAATACCACCACCACAAGAAAATTAATAGTTCTTATTTGCTGTAGAAATACTTAGTAAGTCCAGAGCATGAACATCTGGTCAGATACATTTTGTTGAGAAATGAGAGGGGAAGGAAGAATCCATGGGAAGAGTACTACCAAATCAATTTTAGTCAGTTCAGCACACTTTCGCCTTAGCACTGTCTTGTGAAAATCTCTGTACTAGCCACTGGCTTTCAAAACTTGTAGGATTGAATGAGTCATCTGTACTTTTTTACTTCCCACTTACTGCTCAATCCCCTGAAATCTTACTTCTGATGCCACCACAAAATGCTAATCGCCTTTGCCAAATTCAACAAGGACATTCAAATCACAAGCTCCAAGCAAATTATATCATCTTCTGTTTGGACCTCTCAGTGATATTTGGTACTGTTGTATTTTTAATCCTTCTTAAAATAGTACCATCCTGTAGTTTCTATGACCCTACACACCCTATTTTCCTCTTACCTCTCCATTCACTCCTCAATTTTCTTCACTAGCTCTTATTCCTTCTCTGCACATCCTTCAAATGTTGGACATTAGGCTGTGCTATAAGCCTCTCACCTTCTCAGTTCACATTCTTGACTTTCAGTGGCTTAACTGACCCCTATATGTTCATCTTTCTCAAAGTTGCATCTCTGGGCCAGTCCTCTCTTCTCATCTCCAGTCATGAATGTACACAGCCATCTCCTTAATGTCATCATACAGGTATCTCACAGACAACTCAACTTACTAAATCCAGACCTGAACCTATCATCTCTCTCCCACCAAATGTTACCTCAAATTAAGTGAGGTGTCACTTTCAACCTAGTTGCTCAAGAAATATGTAAGTCATCTTTAATTCCTCCTCTCCCTCAACCCATACATCCAATCATCTAATCTTTCAGTTCTATTTTCTAAATATCCCTAAGATCCGTAACTTTTATTCAAACAGTGCCCTCAACCATCTCTCTCCTGGACTATGAACGGCCTCCTAATGAGTCTCCTTTCCTCCAGTCTTGCTCCACTCCACATTCTACAAAGCAGTCAGAAAGACTTTTTGAAACAAAATTCTAAACATATTACTCTCCTGGTTAAAATCCTTCCATCCTTCCATTGGCCTCTCCTGGGCTTATCTTTCACTATCATCCAACTAGACTTCTTTCAGTTCTTCCCTGGCCCTAACCTCAAGACCTTCATATAAGCTATTCTCTCTGCTGGAAATGTACACACACTTTGCCCCCTTTCCCTTCAGTTTTAAACACAGTATATAAATAGAAAGCTTGAGGTATGGTAAGTCAAAAAAAAAATCAGGAAAGGATTACCCTTAAAAAGATAGTTTGTTATAGTTCACAAGAGGAGGGTACATGCCTCTTTGGTAGAGTTGTTATAAAGATCAAATAAATTAGTGTAAAACACATGGTCCTGTTTGGGTATCTTATTCAAAGTTTGTCATTCACTAAAGATACCTCTTCTTTGAATTGGTTCTTCTACTTTTTGTTAGTCTTTTCTTGTTGACTTGTAGGAATTCTGTATTTATAGTAGGTAGCAATCATTTGTCACTTTCTGTGTTGCAAATATATTCTTCCTGTCCATAGCATATCTTCAAACCTTATGGCATCTTTTATTGTGAAAAGTCAGTTGCAAATAGTCTTATTTAAGAAATTCTTTCTACTCATGTATGTAAAGACATTCATATTTTCTCGTAAGTTGTAAACATTTTTGCTCATATTTAGACACTTTGTATATGATATGAGAAATAGATTTAAATTTTTCCATATGAGTCATTTTCCTTCCATTTGTGATACCACTTCTGCAATACATTGTTTACATATGTCAAAGAATCATTTTCTGGTCATTAATTCTGTTCCTTCCTATTAAGCTTAATACTTGTCATTCAAATAAAATCTACCACTATAGATTTATCTATTTCTCCTTATGCAATATATTTTAAGACATAGTGTCAAGTATATATATGTTTAGAATTGCTATATCTTCCTCAGGAATTAGTTCTATCAAGATATTAATCATTTTTATCCCTCATTTTTTTTAATCTTAAGATCTCTTTTTTTAATGTGTATTTATTTTTGATGAGAGAGAAAGAGTGTGCAAGGTGGGGAGGGGCAGAGAGAGAGAGAGAGAGAGAGACAGAGGATCCAAAGCAGATTCGGTACTGACAGCAGCAAGTCCGATATAGAACTCAAACTTTAGGGCTCACAAAGCATGAGATCATGACCTGAGCTGAAGTCGACCACTCAACCAACTGAGCCACCCAAGCACCTCAGTCTTAAAATCTCTTGTGTCTGATACCATTATAGCTACATTGACGTTCTTGTGGCTATCATTTTTCAATATATTTATCTATCCTTTTATTTTTATTATTTACATATTCTTATAGGTTAGACATTTCTCCTAAAACAGAAAGTTAGATAATATTTTCTAATGCATTCTAATCATCTTTGCCTTATTTTAGTGATTATCCTTAAAATTTAAATAAGGAGAGTTGGCTTAATCCATTACCCTTCTTCTACTTGGAACTCTTATTCATGTTATTATGAATGATGTTTTAGCTCCACCTTATTTATAATGACACCAAATCAGTCATTGTAATGATAGATTACCAGTTTGTCACTTTCTCTGTTCCCTATTTCTTATTGTACCTCAACTCTCCTATGTTCAATCTCTTTCTTACTGAAGTACTTCATTTATAAATTTTCACAAGAGTCAGGGCATCTGGGTGGCTCAGTTGGTTAAGCATCCAACTCTTAATTTCGGCTCATGTCATGATCTCACAGTCATGAAATCGAGCCCTGCTTTGGGTTCCATGCCAAGCATGGAGTCTGCTTAAAATTCTCTCTCTCCCTCTGCCCCTCTCCCCGGTTCACGCTCTCTTTCTAAAATAAAATAAATAAATTTTCACAAGAGTAAATGATCTGTAAAGTATCCTTTTTAATTTTTCTTTGGTCTACAAAAAGTCCTATTTTATTTTCATTCTTGAATAAGACTTTAGTCTGGATATAAAATTCCAAATTAATAGCTATTGTGTCTCAGTGCTATTGTGCTCTAAGTGTATATATACAATTATATATCACCTTTTTCATTGCTATTAAAGAACCTGTCCTTCAGTCGAAATGTTCTTTGGTAGCTAATCTCTTCTCCATTGTCTGAATATCTTCCATTTGTCTGTGGAGTTCACAGTTTTTTAATGATGTATTCGTATGTGTGGGGTTTTTTTTTATTTAGTATGCCTCAGACTCATTGTGATCTAAGCCTTCATGCCTTCATCAATTCTGGATAATTCTCATCATCTCTTGTAATATTGCTGCTCCTTTGTTTTTGTTATTCTTTAGTTTTGCATTAGGTAAACATTGAGCCTTCTCTAGTCTCTTAGCCTCTATTTGATCTGTTTCATCTCTTTATCTGTTACGTTTTGTGTGATGTCTTTATGTTCATCTTTCAGTTCACCAATTTCTCTTCAGCTTTGTCATATTCTATGTAACCCACCCATTGAGTTTTTACTTTCAGGGAAAAGTTATGATTATGTATTCCTGTCTGCAAGCTCTGTTTGTTTCTTTTGTGAACCTGTCTGGTCTGTTTTGATAAAGTCCTATACTTTTCTCATATTTATGATTCCCCTTTTATGTCATTAGTCATTTCAAGTATAGTTATCTATCTGTTAATTTTATTATGTGACGCTTTTGAGGATGCTCTCCTTTTTCTGCTGAATCTAGCTCATGATATGTTGTTTGCCATTGGGATTGTATGCTTATATTTAATCCCACTTCATAAGTAAGACACTATGCAGCCTGGATTTAACATTCAATATTACAGAGCATTTGTTACTCTAGGAGGATCAGCAGCATATGGACCTTTTTTGTTTGTTCGTCTGTTAATTTCTTTAAGTTTCTGGAACCATGAAGGTGGTGGTACTATAAATCCAAAACTTTCAGGTAGCTAGGCTCTTGATCATGAATTATCAGGAGAATCTTCTTTTTTCTGTCTAGACCTGGAACCCTAAGACCCATAGACCTACAGACCTTTTTTTTTTTTTAATGACATGATGAGCGCGTTTTTTTCTTTCCAATCCATGCTTTCATTGAGGGTTTAGTTCTTTGAGAATCCTGGTCTTATTTAGAAACCTAATGTTCATCTCCCTAGTTAGCACTAGCCCAAAGAGTCCTCTCCAGCAACCATGTAAATGCTAAAAGTCAAGCCTGTTGGATACTCTAGTGCTTATCACATATTATTCATTTTCCTTATTTTTGGCTTTCCAAGATTTCCCTTCCTTTAATGTGACTTTAGCTTTGCATTCCAAATGAAATGTATTGTATTTTATCAAACACTTCTGGTTATTTTATATGGAGAAGGGTTTTTTTTTAATTATTTGGGCTTTTGAGATGTTAGAAATGGATATAAATTATTTCTTCAGTGTCTGCCCCTCCATCTAAACTGCAAAATCCATGAGAATAGCAACTGTGAATCTTGGTCACAGCTAATTTCTGAAACCAAGAATAGTGCCTACTGCAAGAAGGTACCTATTTAATATTGCTAAGTAAATATTAAATTAATATCTGGAATAAATATTACGGCAGAAATGACTATTGAGAGGAGAGGAGGAGGCCTAGAATGAATAGGAGAGACAAATTTGTCTAAAGCACCTTTTCAGGAGAGAAGATGGCCAATGTTAGGTGAAGGAAATGATGTACATGGTAATTTACACAGAAAGAAGTGGAAATTATATCAATTTTTGATAATTATAGCCTTCAGTCAAATTATTAAGGCTCACTGTGAGAACTATCTGCGGTTAGCTGATAACAGAGGTAAAATTTTAACATATGACTACAAAAGTTAAATTTTGCTTTTGTAGCCACATTAATGGGTTTAGGTAATAGAAAATTAACCTGAGGCTTTAAGTCACATAAATTTGGAACCTCTCTCCTTACAGGTTTGTTTAATGAGATAAGGGTGTTTTGTTTTATTTTTTAAGATATGTGAAGTCTAATAAAAGCTAATATGTACTGTATACTATTCACTCTTCCCAAAAGTTTTGCATATATTAATGGACATAATCTTCATAACAACCCATTTTGATGTGAGGAGACTTAAATACAGAAAGATTAAGAAACAAATAACTTACCAAAGTCAAACCATAAATGGCAGAGCTAGTATTATTCAAATTCTGGCATTCTGACTTCAAAGCAAGCTATACCAAATAGTGGATACAACATACTATGCATCAAAATCAAATATTTGTGGAACAGCATTGTGTGATAGATCATTAAGTATGCAAACACTGTTATGTGACCAGTTAAATTCTAAAGTTGAATTGCCCAAATGAATCTTTTTAATGTTTAATCAATAAGAGTATATAAACAGAACAACTGAAAATTATAATTATCTATTTAATATATTTATGGTTTTCAGGCAAGAGGGTAATGGTGTGATAGCAGATGTTGTCATGAAATTTAAATTCACTAGAAACAACAATGGAGCATCAATGAAAAGGAGAATTGAGTCTGTTTTACACCACATGCTGAATAACTCTGGAAACTTGGAAATAAACCCTTCAACTGAGATAACATGCAAGTACCATTTTTATATACCATTTTATCCCAATATATCAACTAAACCAGTTTTAATTCATATTTTAATTTAATGAGACTGACTTTTCTTTCCTTGGAATTAAACTTTATGAAAACTATATATTATAAAGCTAGACATAATACATAGTTCTCTAATATAAAACATTCTAAAATTTAAAGAATCATTTAGCATTCATATAATAAATTTTATTTCCTAAACATTCTTTATTACTTTTCCCTCTCAACACTCCTTATCTCTCAACAGGAGAGACATTACTGTCAGATCTTCAATCTGTAGGTGTGCTATAGGAATGGCAAATAGCTGCTCAAGGTCAGAGAACAATTGAATTAACACTCCACCTCACCCAGAACCCAGCATGCAATCGGGAGGTGTGTGATTAATACTCCTAGAATAAAGAAGAAAATTAGAAGATTTAGCAACATCCCTAACTCCTCTCTGAAAATATCTGTACCTCTTCTTGTCTTGAATCTATTTTCATTTTTTCCCATCCCAATTGCTACCACTCTGGTCCAAGCCCACATCATTTCTGACTTGAACTATTTGCACTAGCCTCCATACTACCCGTTTTATTTACTGTTGGCCCCTTCCAAACTATTGTCCACATACTGATGAAGTTATGTTTTATATTTTAAAACATAATCTCATCATTATTTAAAAGCTTCCCATGACTTCCCACAAAAACACAAAACAAGCAAACAAAAAAAGACCTGTAACTGGGATACCCAGCCTTACCCAGGACAGTCCCAGTTCATGTCAATTGTCCAAAAACCATTATTAATATTAATCCCTAAGTATCTTGGTTTGGACAATAAATGATATGACCATCTCATTTAAAGCACTGCATGATCTGGTTCAAACTTACCCCTTCAGCTACTTATTATACCACTCTTCCTTATTCACCATAACCTGGCCACACTTTCATTTCCTCCACCTGCCAAACTCTTCTCCTCCTGACTCAGGGCCTTTGTATATACATTGTTTCAGTTTCTTATAATACTCTCTAGTTCATCCCTTTACATCCATCAGGTCTCATCTGGGTCACTGGTTTCTAATGTAAGCCTTTTCTAACTTCTATTACTCAATTATTTACCTGTGTCATGGACTCCATTTTCCTTCATAACATTTATCACAATCAAAACTACAAAATTATTTGTGTGATATTTCTGTTGATTGTCTTCATCCTACTCTGTAAGTTTCCTAAAAGGCAAGAACAAGTCTTTCTTGTTCATCCCAGTGTGCTTCTACTACCATCTACTACATAATAGATGCTCCATTAATATTTCTTGCAGGACTAAAAAAAAAAGACTTGATATGTACATAGAATTTAAGGACACTCCTCCAACTCTGTCATGCACTATTAATAAACCATGATTCCCTTAATATAAGCTCAGGATTAAAGGATCTTGGTAGTCCCCACATTGGACTGGTATTCAATTACTATATGCCTGTTATAGCTGTACTAAATGTTACGATATTGAAATGCTTTCCTATCTATCGGTAAACCACCACTGTACCAAGCCCACAAAGATGTCTCCCCAGCCTCTTCAAATCCTCCCATCCCTACCCCCAGACTCTCAGTTCATCCCCCTGCAATTGAAGAGTTAATGCTTAGGGACTTCCAAGACACTGCTCTAGCTCCATGGTTTATTACATCCTTCTGACTGGCTGGCTGATGCTCATCCATTACAATTTGTTTAATCCCCACAACAACCATAGACTCTACTTTTATTGTTCCCACTCAGAAACGATGGACAATTGCCCAGAGTCCTGCAATCTTAATGTAGGGGAGGCAGGATTTGAACTCAAGTCTCTCTCATTCAAAGAATAAAAAGGAGTGGTCAGTTCTTTTTATTCCTGGCATCCAAAAGGATATTTGGACTCCCCTGACACAAAGCAGATATGATACCCAAACCCTGTGAAAGTTCTGGCAGGAAATAAGTTTGCAAAAATTGATTTTAGAAAGCATGAAAACTTGCCTAAGAAGTTTAGATATCTTTTATAGGAAAAAAGAAACTGGTTTCTCATTAGAAGCTTTCAAGCAAGGGAGGATATGATCGGACATAGATTTTTAGGGGGAAAAAAAACAGCCTGGTAAAGTAGAGGCAGACACATTGAAAAGTGCAAAGGTGGAGGCATCGAACGCAGACTGAAGGTTGTTATAATAGTACAGATGTTAAATGATGAAAGCATGAACTAAAGTAGTAGCCAAAGGGATGGGGAGGATAGGCCTGATTCAAAGGATAGTTAGAGGCTAGAAGATATAAAATCTGAAAGCAAATAAAATGTGAAAATGACAGGAAGGGAGGGAACTGGAGACTGATTCAGAATTCTAGCCACTGGTAGAAGTGGAATCATTTCCTAAAGGAGGAAATATAACAAAAGTAGCAAGTCTGGGGTAAAATTTGGTGACCTTGAGTTTGAGAGGGCTGTAGCATGTGCAGACCTTAAACTAGAATAGACAGACCTTCACTATCTACTATCAACATAGTTTTCTGTCTGCGCCCTCCTCCCATTTTCCCACGTCACACTTTCACTCCTAGCTCTACTGACTTCATTGTTCCACAAACATCATACATCTCCATGCACTTGTGCCCACTACCCTTCCACCTGGAATACACTTTCACTGCTTGTCTACCTAGAAAATTCCTTTCAGGTCTTCAGAACACAGCTCATATGTTTTTCTCACCATGATAACTTGGTGAATATCTCAAGTAGCATGACCACCCTCTCCTTTCTCCTCTCTACTTCATACTTAAATTTATTTGAATGATTTTTTTAAATAATTTCTAAACTGTAAGTCATGTGAGGGCAGACCTCCTGTATTTTTCTCACTGTTACACCTGCAGTACTAAGAATTGTATCAGTTGAGTAATACAGATGTATCAATATATACCTACATATATATTCAGGTAAATGAAAACTTAACTTCTCTTATACGACTTATCACATCATATCTCAACAACTTGCTTATGTTTCTCTTTTCCCAACTAAACTGAGTGAATTGAAAGCAGGAATATCTTTTAAATATCTTTTAAGTATCTTTTAGTGTTTGATGAGAAAAAAGCACAAACTTAAGTATAGATAACAATAAATTGGGGGAAGACTGTAAACACACA
Source organism: Panthera onca (assembly GCF_046562875.1). Lineage (NCBI taxonomy): Eukaryota > Metazoa > Chordata > Mammalia > Carnivora > Felidae > Panthera > Panthera onca. Next base: position 55,310,354 of record NC_138342.1, on the reverse strand, counting down.
TTTCTAGGACTTATGACTCAGAGATTCTTTCAGCAGATCTGAGATGAAGCCTAGAAATCTGTATGTATCTTATCAGGCCCTAAGTGATTCTGATGGTGGTTGTCTAAAGACTACATTTAAGAAATTAAGACTACATGTAATAATATACAGTCCTTATTGTATTCATCTTACTCTCACTTTTTTTTTTTTTAACACCAGCAATTACTGACCAGGATACAGTGCATATGTTCACTCAAGGTAAGTTTCAAAATTACCTTATAAAAATGGTTTCCAAAATATAAATAGTAAACATTCAAGTATTTGCACTCTTTGTCAAGGTAGTTTCTATTGAGGTGTTATCTTTATTCTTACTTCACTCCTGTGGTCTGAGATAAGACATTGCTGATTCCAACGGCCAGTGGAGTGATGTGTAAGTTTTCCCCTCCTTTTAGAGGAAGGTGCTGGCAGCAATGACATTCTGTGTCAAGTCTGGCCTCAGGAAAAGTTTTTTTTGCAGCTTTGGGAAGCTTTTCCTGCCCCAGTTCTATGGTGGCACTCCCTTAGACTTATAAATTATGTTTGGTGACACCATTTATATGGCTTCTCCTAATCACCAGAATAGCTTGCTTTGTTGTGGATTTAGGTTAATCGAATAGTAAAAAAAAAAAAATTATAAAAAGTGATGTTAGTTTTAGGTCTCAAATCTTAAGGAAAAGTCACTACTTTCCAATGTTATTCTGTATACTCTCAGGCTAGGATAGCAGAAATATAATCCCTAGAAAACAGCTGTTTACTTCTCTGGCTGATGAAATATAGTTAGAAATTAGTTCAATGTACCTCAATAGCTGGCCTATCTCAGATACTTAAGTGATGTTACAAGGTAATGGTACCTTTTTCAACTTCATTTTATATTTAATTCATGCTTATTTTTAATGAAAATGTGCTTAAGTAATTTACTAGGGAATTTGGTTGAAGGATGCAGCAGAGGAACTTATGTTCTATGTATATTCTTTTTTTTTTTAAGTGTATTTATTTACTTTGTGAAAGACGGGGACAGGGGAGAGAGACAATTCCAAGCAGGCTCCACACTGCCAGGGCCCAGGTGGACACAGGGCTCAATCTCAGAACCGTGAGAGCATGACCTCAGCAGAAATCTAGAATCAGACCCTTAACTGACTGAGCCAACCAGGTGCCCCGTTCTTTGTATATTCTTAATGAAAGTCTGGAGGTCTGTAAGAAAAAAAAAATGCCTTTGGATGGATGTTCTATTGAAGTAGTGTCACTATTTTAGAGCAATAGAAGTTGTTGCTGATGATTTACTTCTTATTTCTTAGTAATAGACTAAACAAAAGGAAATAAATCATGGGAATGAGGATGAAGAGGGCTTGAATGATCATTTCAGCTTTGGCCATTGGAGTGTTCATGGGCTTTCTCCTTTAAGGCACTTAAATAAACCTCATCTAGATGCTTAGAAACCCTCAGTTACCCTCAAGAATATTCTGTGAAATATGCCCTTGAAAAATGGCACATTTGGTAATACAGAGTCAGTTACAGAGGTAGAGTGGAACTTCCATGATGAGCTGGATTACCACTATGGAGATTTCTTGATGAAAGCAGTTTTCCTCCAACTTCAATGTGGACATGAATCACTCATAAGAATGTAGCTTCTAATAAGTTCTGAGGATCTAACATGCAGCATGGTGACTACAGTTAATAATACGGTATTGTATGCTTGGAAGTTCTAAGTAGATCTTAAGCACTCTCATCACACACACAAGAAGAGTTAACTATGTAATGTGATGGAGGTGTTGGTTATCTTGATCTTGGTAATCAACAATGTATATGGATATCAACTCATCACACTGTACACTTTAAATATATACAATTATATTTGTCAATTAGTCCACAAATTTGGGGAGAGGGGGAATGCAGCTTCTGATTTTTTTTCCTGGTGTGGGTCTTAGAGTCAAGTTTTTTCAGCTTTGAGGTATAATTGACAAAATTGTACGATATTTAAAGTATACAACATTATGATTTGTTATACATATGCATTATGAAAAGATTCTCCCATCTAGTTAACATATTCATCACCTCACATATTTACTCCCACCCTTTTTTTGGTGAGAACATTTAAGTTCTACACTCCTAGCAAATTTCAATTATACAATAATGTTATCAACTATAATCATTATGTTTTGCACTAGATCCTCAGCAGAACTTATTCATCTTATAGCTGAAAGTTTGTCCCTTTTTACCACATTCTCCACATTTCCCCCATCCTCCAAGCCCCTGGAAACAACTTTCTATTCTTTCTTTCTAGGAGTTTGACTTTTTTTTTTTTTTTTTTTTTTTTTTAAGATTCCACATATAAATGGTATCAGGCCATTTTTGTCTGGATTTGTTTTTGTCTGGATTATTTTACTTAGCATGATACCCTCCAGGTTCATCCATATTCTTGCAAACAACAGGATTTCCTTCCTTTTCAAGGCTGAATAATATCCCTGTATGCATGTATGTATATACAAATATATATGTATACATCCCTTTGTGTGTGTATACACACACACACACACACACACACATTCTCTTGACCTATTCATTCATTGATAGACCCATAGGTTATTCTACACAGTGCCAACATGTCAACATTTTTAATAAACTTCCAGGGTATACCCATACTGCAGGTCCACAGATCATACTTTGGAGTAGCAAAGCTATATGGAAATTTCCTAGTGAACTTGTGGCCTGAGCTGGTATATCCAGCACTAACCTATCTTAACCCCCTTTGATGATGAATTTCAGAGAACTCTAAAGTTGCTCTAGAATTTGAAGTCTCTATGTCAATTAAGTTCAGAAATATTCTCTAAAATGCAGTATATAGGCAATAGTAGTCACAAAGGTACTCTAAAAAACAACACATTAATCTTGCTTTTGGAAAGGCTAGCCTGTTCTAAGGACAAATACACAAAAGACAGAAAAGCTATAAAAGATGGAGAGACTCGAACAGCATCTCCCAAATGTAAATGAATCATAATCTTCCCAGCACATTAATGCCTTTTTCTTATTAGGATGTGGGGCCCGTACAGACCTAATAACTCTGTCTGCAGAGAGGATCCTAGGAGGCACTAAGGCTGAGGAAGGAGACTGGCCATGGCAAGTCAGTCTACAGACGAATAATGTTCACCACTGCGGAGGCATCCTGATCAGTAGCATGTGGATCTTGACAGCAGCTCACTGCTTCAGAAGGTAAGGCTATAGCTTATCTACCCACCTGGGAACAACTGGGAGAGACAGATACAGGACTCCACCCTGGACTGAACATGATTGGATTATGCTAGAAATAATTGCATGTGGAAAAAAATTAATGAGTCTTTTCTGCATATTCATGATAGCAAAAACATTTTTTTTCCTCCTTCAGCTGGCTAATTTAAAACTATTTTTCTCTTTCAGGTAATAGTGTGCCATCATGGTAAAGAACAATGATCTATATGTAAGAGTGTTTAATTTAAATCCTAGCTATGAAAACTTGAGAAATTTACTGAACCTTTATAAGCCCTTTTTTTCCCTACATTAGGAAGATACTATTATCTGTGTCTTAGCCTTATTGATAGGGTTAGATACACTAATGCAAACATGTTAAGTGTTAGCAAAATTAATTGCTGTAGGAAATTTGCACATTACATCATATAAGCTGATCAGCAGGCTCATGGCTGATCTGAGACTGCCTTATGCCATTAACTAATTCTTTCAAAACAATTATTGAGTATCTACTATGAGCACAGTATTATCACAGAAGGTAATTAAACACTGCCTATACTTTAAGTGAGCCTACATTCTAGTGTTGGAGATAGACATACACAAAAATAATGATCAATAACAGTGAGTAGCATAAATAAAATGAATTTAAACAACTTCTAGAAAATTCTTCACTGATGTGACTAAAGGATAGTGCTAACATGAGGGTAATAAACTGCCAGTGGATAGTAGGATGCATAAACTTACTCATGATAAAACTTTAGACCTAGATGACTCAAATCTGTGAGGTTCAGACACACCTTATTATTGGAGCATCCTAGACCCTAACCGTTGCTGGGAATTAATCTCAAAACATTCACTAAGTGAAGACATCTAAACTCAAATGTGCCTCTGACCATATCTACTCTTTTCTCAGACTCACTCAATATCCATAGTCTAAAATCCAATTTACTACACACCCATAGCCCTCCTATTGAAACAATCCAAATTTCTTTCTCAAAGCATGAACCTTGAGCTCCAGTCAAACTGCATTATTCTCTTCCCCTGGATTCTGCCTACTTTTTCAGGTTTAAGAGCATTGTGCGCTAGACTTGTTAAACTTTACTCTCTTAATAGTTTTGTAACAGGCACTATATTATGCAGCAGTACCATCAAATCTGCAAAGGACTTCTTAGAAATAGTGAAGATTTTTCAGAATTCCAATACGAAGAAATGGAGGAAGGGATATTAACATTTTAGGGAGAAGAAGAAGATCGAGAAAATGCTCTTAAACCTGAAAAATAGTAAGAGAATAATGCAATCTGGCTGGAGCTAAAGGTTCAATCTTTATTTCCACTTGAAAGGCCAAAGAAGAACTATGGAACTAATTGATTTTAATCACTTCTGAGTGTGGGAACCAGAAATGCAAATGCTTGGATTTAGTATAACGAAGGATGTAATACATAAACAGTCTGCATTCTAAGCCCTATGCAGAACCAACTACCAAAAGCTAAGTAAAGGATATCACTATAATGAAAGTCACCATTATAAATATCATCAATGTTTACCAAAGTAATTCATGATTTTAACTTTTTTTTTTTAATTTATTTATTTGGAGAGACAAAGAGTGAGCAGGGAAGGGGCAGAGAGACGGGGAGATAAAGAATCCCAAGCAGGCTCTGCGCTGTCAGCACAAATCCCACAGACGGTGAGATCACGACCTGAGCTGAGATCAAGAGCCAGACACTTAACTGACTGAGCCACTGAGGCACCCCATAATTCATGATTTTAAATGCTTGGAACATCTTTGAATTATGCCTCCCCAATCCTTCTATTCACTACTAAATTGATCCAGGAAAGCTAACAAACTATGTGAACCTTATATTGGCACACTTCCAGTAGGCCTGATTGTCACTGAGAACCCATCAACGAGGATTTCTGGGGACACGGCCAGCCTTACATCAAGATATATAGATGTGATAAGGCCCTCCAAGAGTCCAAGAGAAGATTTTTGAGTTATCACTTCCCCTATGAAGTCTTCCCTGATGCTTTCTTCCTCCCCCATGGTACTCTCACAGAAATCTGCTCAATTATCTTTAGCAGTAGTCCCTGTGATTTATGATACTTAATTGTCTCATGTGGAGCTGCTCATCAACAGAGACCATAGTTATTTATATATTTTTAAGATTTTAAATTCCAGAAAGTTAGCATACAGTGTAATACTAGTTTCAGGTGTACAATATAGTGATTCAACACTTTCATACAACACCTGGTGCTTTTTAATCCTCATATCTATTTAACCCATCCCCCCACCCACTTCCTCTCTGGTAACTATCAGTTTGTTCTCTATAGTTAAGCCTCTGTTTCTTAGATTGTTTCTTTTTCTCTCCTTTTTCCCCTTTGCTTGGTTGTTTTGCTTCTTAAATTCCACATATAAGTGAAATCATGTTTCACTTAAATTCCACATATAAGTGAAATCATGTTTCATATAAGTGAAATCATAGTGTTTGTCTTTCTCTGACTTATTTCACTTAGCATAATACTCTCTAGCTCTATTCACATCATTGCAAAGGGCAAGATTTCATTCTTTTCATGGCTAATATTCCAGTGTGTGTGTGTGTGTGTGTGTGTGTGCGTGTGTGTGTGTGTACCACCTCTTCTTTATCCATTCATCAGTTGATGGACACTTGGGCTTTTTCCACAATTTGGATATTGTAGATAATGCTGCTGTAAACATTAGGGTGCATGTATCCCTTTGAATTAGTATTTTTGTACTCTTTGGGTAAATACCTGGTAGTGTGATTGCTAGATCATAGGATAGTCCTATTTTTTAAAATTTTTTTAATGTTTATTTATTTTTGAGAGGAGAGAGACAAAGTATGAGAAGGGGAGGAGCAGAGAGAGAGGGAGACACAGAATCTGATGCAAGCTCCAGGCTCTGAGCTGTCAGTACAGAATTTGCAACAGGGCTTGAACTCATGAACCTTGAGATCATGACATGAACCGAAGTAGGATGCTTAACCAACTGAGCCATCCAGGTGCCCCAGGGTAATCCTATTCTTTAACTTTTTGAGGAAACCAGAGTAGCTGCACTAGTTTGTATTCCCACCAACAATGCAAGAGGGTTCCCCTTTCTTCATATCCTCACCAACACCTGTTTCTTGTGTTGTTGATTTTAGCCATTCTGACAGGTGTGAGGTGGTATCTTATAGTTTTGATTTGTATTTCCCTGATGATCAGTGATGTTGAGCATCTTTTCACATGTCTGCTGAATGTATGTCTTCTTCGGAAAAATGTTCACGGCTTCTCCTCATTTTTTAATTGGATTATTTGTTTTTTGGGTGTTGAGATTTATTAGTTCTTTATATGTTTTGGCTAATAAACCTTCTACACTTTATCAAATATATCATTTGCAGATATCTTCTCCCATTCTGAAGGTTGCCTTTTAGCTTTGTTGATTGTTTCCTTCACTGTGCAGAAGTAATCCCAATAGTTTATTTTTGCTTTTGTTTCCCTTGCCTCAGGAAACATGTCTAGAAAGAAGTTGCTATGGCTGATATCAAAGAAGTTACCACCTGAGTTCTCTTCTAGGATTTTTATGGTTTCAGGTGTCACATTTAAGTCTTTCATCCATTTTGAATTTACTTTTGGCTATAGTGTAAGAAAGTGGTCTAGGTTCATTCTTCTGCATGTTGCTGTCCAGTTTTTCCAACAGCAACTGTTGAAGAGATAGTCTTTTTTCCCATTGGACATTCTTTCCTGCTTTGTGGAAGATTAGTTGGCCATACATTTGTGGGCCCATTTCTGGGTTCTCTATTCTGTTCCATTTATCTAGGTGTCTGTTTTTGTGCCAGTACCATACTGTCTTGATGAATACAGCTTTGTAATACAGCTTGAAATCCAGAATTGTGATGCCTCCAGTTTTGTTTTTCATTTTCAACATAACTTTGGCTATTCTGGGTCTTTTCTGGTTCCATACAAATTTTAGAATTGCTTGTTCTAGCTCTGTGAAGCATGCTGGTATTATTTCAATAGGGATTGCATTGAATATGTAGGTCGCTTTGGGTAATACAGACATTTTAATAATATTTGTTCTTCTAATCCATGAGCATGGAATTTTTCTCCATTTCTCTGTGTCTTCTTCAATTTCTTTCATAAGCTTTCCATAGTTTTCAGTGTACAGATTCTTTACCTCTTTGGTTAGGTTTATTCCTAGGTATCTTATTGGTTTTGGTGCAATTGTAAATGGGATTGATTCCTAATTTCTCTTTTTTCCTGTTTCATTATTGGTGTATAGAAATGCAACATATTTCTGTATGTTGATTTTGTATCCTGGGACTTTATTGAATTTGTTTATTAATTCCAGCAGTTTTTTTGTGGAGTCTTTAAGGTTTTCTACATATAGTATCATGTCAGCTGCAAATAATGAAAGTTATACTTCCTCCTTGCCAAACTGGATACTTTTTACGTCTTTTCGTTGCCTGATTCCTACAGCATAGTTATTTATTTATATTTTTATTCCCAGAGACTCATACTGTTTCTTATAGAAAGTAAACATGTAGTAATGACTTGTTCAACTATAACTAATGAAAATAATAGTTATTTCCACTGAGTGCTTACCTTGTATGCCAAACATTGTTTCAATACTTACAACTGAGTGAGGGCATATAATCAGTCACATTTTGTGCAAAAATAAACTGAGAATTAAAGATATGAAGTAAGTTGCCCTAAATAACACAGTTAATATATGGCATAGCCAAGATTTAAGTCTATTTTTTTTTTTATTTAACATTTATTTATTTTTGAGACAGAGAGAGACAGAGCATGAATGGGGGAGGGTCAGAGAGAGGGAGACACAGAATCTGAAACAGGCTCCAGGCTCTGAGCTGTCAGCACAGAGCCTGACGCGGGGCTCGAACTCACGGACCGCGAGATCATGACCTGAGCCAAAGTCGGCCACTTAACCGACTGAGCCACCCAGGCACCCCTAATTCTGATTCCAAAATCATGCTCTTATTCGTTTGCTGGAAGAAAGAAAAGGAAGGGAGGGAAAGAAGAGAACAATAGCTTTAAAATTTTCTCCGTACAGAGACTGATCAAAAGAAGTTCAATATGAAAAATTCATGTATTCGGTGGTTGTAAACTACTTTTTTCTTTAGAATTTTTAACTAGCATTCACTCTTACATAAGCTATTGTACATTATAAGATTATTTCCTGGACATATAATTTTTATTTCTGTATCACCTATATCTAAACTCCACAAAACTCTTAAATTGTTGTTGTGTGGATACATTTTATTTTTATTCAAGCTTAGGAGCAACACTGAGTTAATCAACTCTTCAATTCGCAGACCCTTTAGACAAATTGTCATTCATTTACTAACTATGTAATCCAGAAAATATATACCAAAGAGATACTGATCAAATAGTTGCTAGCCAGGAAAGGGATGGCAAACGCAAAATTCAAATATTTGAAATGCTCATAAATTCACAATTCAAAACACATTCTCGTATTTTTTTAGCTACCCTAATCCTCGTCAGTGGACTGTCACTTTCGGTGTTTCAACAACATTTCCTAAACAGAGAAGAGGAGTAAGGACTATTTTAATCCATAGCAATTATAACCCTGCAACTCATGAAAATGATATTGCAGCTATACAACTTGACAGAGGCATCACCTTTACCAAAGATATCCATAGGGTGTGTCTCCCGGAGGCTACCCAGAATATTCCACCTGGGTCTACTGCTTATGTAACAGGATGGGGATCTCAAGAATATGGCGGTAAGTGTCTCAGGAAAAATCAAACAACAACAACAACAACAACAACAAAATCTCCTGGGACTTGCTGTTATGTAATTAGGGAACACCTGAAGGACATGTTCTGTGGAAGGAACGATCCCATATTCTGATGAGTCCAACCTCTAGTTATTACTACATATCCTCAGCAAAGCAAAGCAGTGTCCCTAGAAATCACGGGGGATTCTCAAACACAGTAATAGGGAAACGTAAAATAAAAGTGGTGAAGAAACATGAGTTCTTCAATGAACCAGGGACTCTATAGGTCTCAAATGTCTCTCATATAAAGAAAATTTTTAATTTTGAAAAGAAGATTTTGATAGGTATTCTCTAAGGGTTTTAACACCCTCTAAGGTGTTAACAATCATTAAGGTGTTCTGAGATGAAATGAATTCTACCTCTAGAGCAAGAAACTCTACATACATGAGCATTGCTCACTCTTTGTTTACTGAATGAATAATGAGGGCAATGTAAAAGAACAAATAGGGCCATGGTGAAGAGAATATCAACCAGGGCGTGGAAGGACATAGCATTAACAATTTCCACATGCTTCAGCTCATGCTGTAGATTGTATCTCCAAGAAATAATATGAAGACTTAATTGTCCTAGAAAATACCTCATTGTGTTTTCACCACTGAAAGTAATTTGGTGTAATAGATAAAATGTGTGCCAATCATGAAAATGGCAGTGCCATTCTGAAGGAACATCAATACAAGTAAAATAAATTATTTCTTTAGCCTTGAAACCAGACTGGTTTCTCTTTCATTGGTAAATTAAAGTTTACTCAATATGTAATTTTCCAATTCAAAGTCAGTCAGTGAATAACTTAAATGCTACTAGTCAGTATTAAAATAGCAGATATGTTTTGCTCTTAAGGTCCAAGGGGCGCTGCATCACAAAGTAAGGCAAAAAAATAAAATTGATCTGTGTAGAGGGTTTATTCTTCTCTACTATGGGCATCTTTGCTGAAAAGAAACTCCCAATATATCTTCAATAGCCTGCTTTGCTAAATAAGATAGTGTTTTGGAGTACAGTTATTCCTTCCCATATTTGACATAGAATCATTAATTTACCCATTCCATTTCTGCTTTATACTTCACAGGTAGCACAGTTTCAGATCTACAGCAAGCACGGGTCAGAATAATAAGTAATGATGCATGTAATGCACCAACTAGTTATAATGGAGCTGTTTTGTCGGGAATGTTATGTGCTGGACTACCTCAAGGTGGAGTGGATGCATGCCGAGTAAGTTCAAAATAATGTTATCATGTCATCATCCAAGTTCATAAGCACTTACTGGCATGTGATACTGTGATAAGCATAGAGGTAACATAATTAGAATACACAACCCTGATCCTCCAAAAAATTGTTATATAGATTTTACAGTTAAAATTCTCTTATGAAATTGATCCAACGTTAATTTTAAGAACTTTCTTTGTGATTTTTAATATAAATAACACCTGAATATCAGCACCCTGAAGATAAAAAATGTACACAAAAAGCTTAGTTATTTCAGTCACAACAGTTTCTATAATTGTAAAACAGCACAAATGAGGGAGGGGGGAACTATTTAGATCGGTCCTGTCTTTTTTAACCAAACATAAAAATGAAAATAACTATGAAATTCTTACTTTAAAATAATTACAATAGGATTTTAATGCTAACATTTTTAATTAAATTATCTAAGCAATTAATGTGGTTATATCCTTTAATAGATTTTGATCCTATGTCTGAAATCCAACCTCATATAGTAACAGCAATAACTACTTAGTATCCAAAATTACATTTCTGGAATTAAGAAAAATTAATCTTTTCTTGGGGAATCTGCTGCTGTTTTGGGGGTGGGGGGAAATTGTATGCAGAAAAATCAAGTTTATTCTTTCCTCAAACAATGCTGACAGTTTTTTATTTCAATTTTTTTATTTCACTTTTTTATTTCAACTTAAATTCTAATTAACAGATATGGTAAAATTGGTTTCAGGTGTAGAATTAAGTGACTTATCACTTACAGACAACACCCAGTGCTTATCACAAGTGCCCTCCTTAGTGCCCTCCTTAGTACCTATCACCCATCTAGCACATCCCCCACCCACCTCCCTCCATCAAACCTCAGTTTGTTCTCTATCTTTAAGAGTCTCTTATGATTTGCAAACATTACTGACTTTTATATTTTAGTTCTCACATTCTTGAAAAAATGGGTAAGAAGTAGCTCTTCCACAGTTTTTTTCACATTTTGGGCATTTTCCCCTACATGAAACATTTTTATTGACCACAAGTTGTGTATAAATGGAGAGGAACTGTTTATCAGTTTTCAAGAAACCATTAATTACCCATTAGCCTTTTGTTCCCTTTAAGTGGAGATGTCTTTGTGATAGGAAACACTTCTTGTTCCACTTCCTATTTTTTTATTGCTAGTTCTGTAACAACAAATTCTCAAACTTCATAGTTTTCAAAAAAATTCACCAAATAAGTAACACACATCTACACTGACAATTCAGCATTAATTAGAACCGACTTAGGGAAACACATGAAATATAAAAGGGCATTACTCATGCCTTACTCAAAATGCCCCTTTCCTTCTGCATACACAATTTCCACTCTTCCCCTCAAGCCCGGATCAAGTCATCATGAAATTCCCCCTATGTGTTCCACTCTGGACCTCACTAATTTTCAGCTGAAATACTACAATACATAGAGTTTGTGCATCAGAAAGAACTAGCACTTTACAAAGGAGATTATGAGATCATACTTGTTTCAGTTCATTTATTCATAGAAATTGTATGTTTTCTGTGCACCAGATACAGTGCTAGCACAACTATGTGTTCCCTGCACTCATCAAGGCTATAGTCTAGAAGAGGGAACACAAGTTAAAATGCCTACACAACCAGACTGTGAAGCTGTCCAGATACAGGATAAATTGCATGTCCCTCTTAGTTTAACATCTGCTCGTCCACTCTTAGATATTATGCAGAGAAATTCCTTACTAGAAAGAATAGCAGCAGAAGCACAACAATGAAAAAGAACTGGGTAGCTGGAGCATGAACACACAACCTGAAGGAGGCAGGTGCCAATCAGCTGCATGCAGTGCTTGCCATGCGATTGGTGATTCACACACTGACCCTTCTCCCCATCTAAACCAGTAATTAGAAGAGCTAGCTACAAAGAGCAGTCAAATGAATAGCGAACCATTCTAAAAGCACACTTGATAATAGTTGGCTTTTATTAGTAGTACAGACTGTATGCCAGGCTATACTGGAAGTGTTACATGTATAAAACTCATTTAAACATATAGAAACATTACTCATAGATGAGGAAACTGAGATCAGAAAAGCTATTAAATAGTATACTGAAGGTCATATGGCTGAGAAGTGGAGAATTCTTCTTACCCAGTCTATCTAACTCCAGAACCCACAGACTCAATCTATCATGCAGCATGTAAAATGGACTAAATTTGTTTCCCCAGGTAGATTATTGCATGTACAAATATTTGTTGGTTGGGTTATTATAATTGGCCAGTATTTCATAAGGAGTGTTTTACTCATTGCCTTATAAATTTCTTTGTGATTATTCACCAAAGAATACTTTTTGATGATATATTATTATGCATCAGACACCATGCAGGTACTATGAATAGGAAGATAAATGAAACTTCATCCATTCAACAAATATTTGCTTAGCATCTCCTGTGAGTTAGAAGCTTAGGATATAGCAGGGTCCAGAATAAGTATGCCTTCCCTGGCAGACCTTACAGAATAACCAGAAAAACAGACACTGAACAAGTATCCTAAATGCTGTGAGTTTTGCAGCAATGTGTGGCTGTCACAAGGGGAATTGGTGCAAGGGAATAAGTTCAAACAGGCATACAATGTGTTTGCATAAAATAATATAGAAGTGGTGAAAGAGATACACACAAGATGTGGAACACAGGAAGTAAAAAACTAACCCAACCCAAAGCTAGAAGGGGTGGCGGTGGGAAAGAACAGCCCCGGGAAGGCTTCCTGGAGGAGGTAAAGTCTGGGATGGGAAGCTGTCCACCAGATGACTGAGGACAGTCTGGGAAACATGCACCTTGTCTTCTCACACCTGAGGAAGGAACAGTGTGTGTTCTTAAAGGATTTTGGTTAATTTTCACATGAAATTGGTACACTATTTCAACTTGCTGTAACATTTCACAAGAAATGTCAGATTATTTTTATTGTCATACTGGGTGTGACTTCTACTGACAGAAATAAACTCCTTAATACTTCAGGTTGGTCTCACACTTAAATTCAATCATTGTGTTTCTTTCAGGGTGACTCTGGTGGCCCACTAGTTCAAGAGGACTCACGGCGGCTTTGGTTCCTTGTGGGGATAGTAAGCTGGGGGGATCAATGTGGTCTGCCAGATAAGCCAGGAGTATATACACGAGTGACAGCCTACCGTGCTTGGATAACCGAAAAAACTGGGGTCTAGAGCAATAAAGGCATCTCTGTGGCAAAGTCTGTATGCAGGTGTATGTCTAAAATTCCAAAACCTTGCCTTTCAGCTGCAAAAGAACCTGAAGTTGCCCTATTTTAACCTCCTGTCACATAAATATTGTTTCGCAAACACAATTTGTTCTTTATTACTACAGATTTTGTTTTCTCAAGAAAGCTATATGAATGTTGCATAGTATTGTGGCTGTGTGCCAGGGGAAAGGTGTAAACTAGTTACAGAGGTAACAATTTTATTACAGTTGTGATAAGAGCTCATAGTGAGAAAAACAGATACCCTGAGAGAAGATATTAGAGGAATCTGGACAAGTCTGCGGCATTGGAGGAGTCTTCCCTGAAAAGTCTCACTGAAGCTGATAATGGTAGAATAATAGTCAAGGCAGCAAGAATAGCATGAGGAAATAAAAATCCTATTTATTTGAAATTTCTGGTTACTCAATAGGCGGTGTAAGTCCTAAAATTAAATATGTGAAGTCATTGTACAGCAATCTTAATTACCCTATAAGAACACACTCCCAAAGAAACTGAGGAATTTCAGGTATTTAAGATCAAAGCTAAAATAGTCACTGCTCAACTGAGACCCAAAGAATTATAATTTTTATGATGAATTTTATTAAAAATATCTTGGGGCGCCTCGGTGGCTCAGTCAGTTAAGTGCCTGACTCTTGGTTTCAGCTCAGGTTATGATCTCCACACTTCGTTGAGATCAAGCCCTGCATCAGGCTCTAAGTTGACAACATGGAGACTGCTTGGGATTCTCTCTATTTTTCTCCACCCCTCCCCACTCTCTTTCTCAAAATAAATAAATAAACTTTAAAAATATCTCTCATCTATGTGAAAGAGAGAATTTACTTCCTCTGTAAACTGATGAAATACACCTGTGCAACCTTCTTAAGTAACTTCCAACTATACAGCTTTTGAACAACTAAGTAGGAATAATCTTAAGAACTAAAGATCACCCCAGTGGTGGTCATTTTTGAGAATATAAGGACCCTCAATAGCTAAATCCAAGTAATGAATTTAAAGTCACATGTGAAGTTATTTTGCAAAGAGAAGGGTTAAACAGTTTAATTTCAATAAAACTGTCTTGGGGTGCCTGGGTGGCTCAGTCGGTTGAGCGTCCGACTTTGGCTCAGGTCATGATCTCATGGTCTGTGGGTTCTAGCCCCGCGTCGGGCTCTGTGCTGAGGCTCAGAGCCTGTGCCCAGAGCCTGGAGCCTGCTTCAGAGTCTGTGTCTCCCTCTCTCTCTGAGCCTCCCCCGTTCATGCTCTGTCTCTCTCTGTCTCAAAAATAAACAAACATTAAAAAAAAATTTTAAAAAATAAAACTGTCTTAGAAAAGAAATGTCTCTCTCCTTTTTTTCTCCCTTTCTCTTCCTTACACACACATTACCAATGAACGTAAATAAAATCCATTAAAATTTAATGGCACAGTAATTTATGTAGTTTGAATCATGAATGTAACTGAATTTTTATGGGATCCTGACATTAATTAAAGCTAGGTTATGCATGACCATCTATGTGTCAGGGCTTCCTCCTTCTAAAAGCTAACTCACAACACCTGGGCATCAGAACTACAACATGCATTGTGATAAAAACTTCTTGTATTTCCTCATGTAAATTGTGAAGAGACCTACAGTGGAGTCATTTACTTTTAAGGAAAAGAAGTTGAAAATTTAACTAACTTGGTGAAATGTGCAAATTATTGATACATGTCATTTCAAATAAACTCTTTTAAAACTATTTCCCTGCCTAAGAATTTATGGAAGTTATGATTTATGAATGGCAATCCAAACCATTTATTTAATTGGTTCTCCAACAAGAGAATTGCCAAGCCAACTCTAAAGGCTTGGTACTTTCTGCTGCCTTATAATCAAGCTCTATAACTGAGGCAAGCGTCCAGCCTGACACTCCCTGGCTTCACCTGGTGAGGACAATGTTAAATTGGTAATTTAGTGTAAGCCTAAAGGGGAGCATGTTTTTGTGTATAGGTGTGTTGGTGTGTACATGTTTGTGTGTGTGTGTGTGTGTGTGTGTGTACATGCCCCCACATATTCATAAACATTTTTATTTATTCCTATGTATTGAAAGCTATATAAAGTACTTATTTAGCAGAAAACAGAACAAATTCCATTTATTGAAAATAAAATATTATTTAGCAAATATGTTTATTTATAAGAGAAGGAATATCTGAGGACCTTCTTTATTTATTTTTAACGTACTAATGGGTTCCATGTTACTGACAGCTAAGTAACTCCATGAAAGCAATTTTAATATTTATGGGAGGTCCTAGAAGATTCAGGGGAAATATTTTATAATATCAAAAGGAGTCTTCCAGAGTACCACTTTGCCATGAATAATAATTACTCTCGTTTAAATGGGAATGGAACAAAGAACTTCTTAGATTATTTATCTAAATCTGTCATAGATTCTAATTTACACAATTCAATTTCTATTTTCCAGTTTGCTAAACATTAAATGGTTCAAACAGATCCAAAATAGTTGTTTTCTTTCCATTTTTCATATGTCTATGTAATCCAAATCTCAAAACACAGCCCTTTTCATTTCTAATCAATCAGTTTGATTAATCTCCTACGGGGAAAACAGATCTTTTCCCTGCATATTTCAAGTGATTCATTTCTATAAGCATCAGTTGTCTTTTTAAGGACAGGTCCCTTGTCAAGGGAGATACTTAAGCAAAATCTGGATGATCACCTGCAGAAATGTTTTAAAGGATTTCTGCAAAAGGTCAGGCTTAAAAATAGATTATTTCCATGGTCCCCTCCAGGCTAAGACTCTACTCACAATTAGGAAATAGTTTGGGGGAAGCATAAGATCTCTGAGAGAGAGAGGAATTTCAGAGTATTGGGACATTGTTTAAGCTGGTGCACCACGATAAAACATACATCATCTAGAGTAAATAAATCAAACCGATCAAAATTCAAATAAAGTAGAAATCCATTTTGGAGGGGGAAAAAAAAGCAACTGAATGAAACTAAGGAATTCAAAAAGCAAACAACTCTCAGGGCGTTTTCCAGGGTGGCCTCTACCTTTAACCTCCAATCATACAAATTAGACTGAAAGTACTAATGCAATAAAAATCAGGGAATACATTAATAAAAGGGTTTTTCCCTACAAAATTCATCCATCTAACCAGTCATTCATTGTTTTACCCATCATTTGTTTATCAATAGCTTTTGAGCACTTATAATGTGCCAAGCTTTATTCTGATCTAGTCAAGACAACTTCTAGGAAAGAACAAGCCAGGCAGAGAAACAAGCAAGTATAACTTGCCCTGAGATGACAAGTTTGTGAGTTCGAGGAACAGTAAGAAGTCAATGTGGTTGGAGTAAAACTACTGAAGAAAAACATGTGTTAGAGGAGGTTGAAGAAATAGGTACATGGGCCAAAGAAGTTTTGATTTTATTCTAAATTTGAGGGCAAGATTTTGGAGGAGAATCACAACACCTGAATTTCAGAACAACTACATTCACTGTGATGAAATCTTATACTTCCTCATGTAAATTGTGAAGTGACCTACGCTGAAGTCATTTACTTCATGGAAAAGAAGTGCAAATTTAACCAACTTGGTGAAATATATACACAAATTGTTGGTATACCTTATAACAAATAAACTCCTTTAAAATCATTTCCCTGCCTGAGTATTTATGAACATTATGATTTATAAAAAAAAAAAAAATCTAAAACAATTGATGTAATTGCTTCTCCAAAAAGAGGACTGCCAAGTAGACTCTAAAGGCTTTGCACTTTCTGCTGCCTTATATGATTAATTTTCTGTTTCCTAAAGATTAATATGACTACTCTAAGAGAAACAACTACAATACAAAAGTAGAAGGGAGAGGAGTCAGAAGACTATTGCAGGAACCCGGGGAAATGATGGGACTGACTTGGATTGAGGAGCTAATAGTGAAGATGGTGAAAAATACTTGAATTCAGGAAATATTTGCAGAAAAAAACAGCAGAAATTTCCGATAGACTAGATTTAGGGGCTGAGGGTAAGGGAGAAATCAAGGTTGACTCAAATTTTGAGCCTGAACAACTGAAAGGAAAATTTGGGAAGGGGATCCAGTTTGAGGATGGGGAATCAAGAGTTTCTTTCTGAATCTGTTACATTTGAAATGTACAAGCAATCAGGTCAGGAAAACAACTGTAAATTCATATCTGTCGCTCAGAGAAGGGATTGAACTGCAAATACGAATTTGATGGCATTTACACTTTTAGGCAAGTAGAAGCAAAAGCCATTTTGCGTGACTAAAAGAGAGAATGGGAAATACATCTTTTAGAAAATAAGGAAATGTCTGATGACCTCTATAAATATCCTGATGTCCTAAGATGAAAAAAGTTATTTTAGTATCGCACAAAAAAAGACTTAAAGAAAAAATGTGTTCAATTTGATTTTATTAAAATTAAGAATTTTTTATTATTCAAAAGACCCTATTAAAGAATAAAAAGGGGAAATGACAGAATGAGGGAAGATACTTACAATACACGTAACTAAACTGGTTAATACCTAAAATGCATAGGGAATTGTTACAAATCAATAAGGAAAATATAGGTAACTTGGTAAAAAAAAAAAATGGACAAAAGATTAGAACAGGTACATCAGAAAAAAGAAATCTGAATGGCCAATAAATACAATAAAAGGGGCTCAACCTCATTAGAAATAAAGAAAATAAAAAATAAAAGCATTATACCACAACTACACACCAACAGACAAAAATTGAAAGTCTGATAATATCAAGAACTGGCAAGGATGGAGTGGAGTAAATTGCTTTAATAAACTTGGGGAACTAGCAATTCCACTCCAAAGTGAATACACTAGAAATGGGCCCACATGAGCAGGAATATACAAAGCAGCATTACTCATAACAGCCAAAATAGTGACAACAAAACGACCATCAACAGTAGACTGGATAAGTAAATTCTGTTATATTCACACAAGGGATTGTCACAGACTCTGGGTCTAGAGTTCTCTCTTGTCTAGCAAGAAAGCAGGACCCAAGATTAAAATGTCAGAGATGGCTAATGTCCAGGAGAAGACAAGAGCCCCAATTAAGTGTCCTTGCTCCATTTTTATTAGGATCAGAAGGCTTACAAACATGGTGATGGACGCGCACAAAGAGACAGTGAAACTGTGAACATTAACTCATGGACGTGAAGGAAAGGGGGTTTTGAAGATATGCCAGGTTAGGGGGTTTGGGTTTAATACAAAAGAAAATCCTGGTGCTGGGCAGTTGGGTGGTAAGCTTGTTCACAGCAGACTCGAGGCACCACCTCTGTTTACCTAAACTGCTGGGGGCAAGAAAGACAGAACCTGTTCCATCAGGGTCAATAAGGCACCTTTCTTTTGCTAATTAGCTCCTCTTTGGGCAACTCTGCCCTGCAGCAGTCTAGAGCCCTATTTATTTGTTTACCTAATTTGGTCCTTCCCTCCTATGAAAGCAGCTTTCTGCTACAGTACTATATTGGGGGACGTTTCCTCCCTGAATACCTAATCTTTACCTCATATACCTTTGTTCTATATTGGGGCCTTTGCCCCACCCTCTCTATACCTATTTACTTAATCTTGTTTACCCAAACTTGGGTGTAAGCATCCTATGGCTTTCTAATTCTTTATGCCTTGTTAACCCATCAGTGCAGGCTCAGGGAATTCCTAAGCTTATTCCCCACAATGGATGATCATACAGCCACAAATATGAATAAACTAGAGCCACATTTAACAAAGTTGAACCTTAAAAACACAAAGTTAAACAAAAGAAACCAGCTGTTAAAAAATACATACTACTCCATTGATAGGTTTTTAAACTATATTGTTTAAGAATTTATTTTACTCATGAAAAACTATTTTCAAAAAAGCAAGACATCTATTCCCAAAAAATATAAAACAATATTTACCTTTAGGGGACAGGGTAGAACTGTACCTAAGAAAAGAAAGGCAGAGAGCTGCTGGTTGGTTAGCATACCTATGTGGATATTTGCTTTATGGTAAGTCATTAAGTTGTACATTTATGTTTTATGTGCTTTCCTGTATGTATATTATTTTTTTCATCTCTGATAAAGAACAGTTATCAGCATCCTCAGGCATAGTGAGGGAAAACAAAAATTCTCAGGTCATTCAGAAAAGAGCGCTTGAAGGAAATATATAAAACTGTTTAAAAAGTATATATCATTGTAGATAGCAGAAAAAGCATTTTCCTATTGATGATCCACATTAATATTTTGATATTGCTTTCATTTGAATTTTTATAGATCTAGCAGGATTGTCTATCAATGTTAACATTGTTAAGAAACATTTCTAGTGTGCATGGTACTATTTCTTATGCAATTAGGAATTTTCCTAATATATAAATTTGGGGATAAAATTTAAAAAAATATATAATCTCATTTTTTAATAATAAAAGCTCAAATGATTCAGAGATTGTTAAATAATTGCATTTGCAATAATAAAAAAGTAAAACTGTTTTAAGTTAAAAAAGCCTGTATTTTTTTCTATGTGTTTGTAAATAGAATATTTGTAATAGTCCTTAGAAAAGTACTTTAAGTGATTCATTGACCCCAAGTTTTTTTTGTTGGTAATTTTCTACCTTACCATTTTTAGTCTTCTCTAAAAAAAGCTTACAAAATCAGAAAGAGCATTTTATAGCCTTTATCATTTTCAGGGCTTTCATAGAAAAAGTCTTGAAATAAGCATCCTTTAATATTCTAACCATTTCCATTTTAATGGTTATTTCAATTTATTTTCCTGCTTTTGTTCTACTAGTCAAGGAAAATGGTCAGGGTTTCCCATCAATCTTTACTTGATTTGCAACAGGGAAAGAAACTATCAAATATAGTAGCTGAGTCTGACTTTAAGACACTAATATATGCTCAGAAGAGATAAATTCAGTAAGTCCCCTGGATATAGTTATATATTTAGATGTTTGTACTCATGGCAGGGAAAATCGCCTAAACCTGTTTCATCTAACTTTCTAAACTATCATAAACTTATAATTTTTAACAGTAGTTTTCATTGCAGGAATCCAAACTAAAGAGAAGCTTTATTGTGGTAGAGTCTTATATATACATTTTTATTTATTTATTTTTTTTTTAATTTTTTTTTTAACGTTTATTTATTTTTGAGACAGAGACAGAGCATGAACAGGGGAGGGTCAGAGAGAGGGAGACACAGAATCTGAAACAGGCTCCAGGCTCTGAGCTGTCAGCACAGAGCCCGACGCGGGGCTTGAACTCACGGACCGCGAGACCATGACCTGAGCCGAAGTCAGCCGCTCACCCAACTGAGCCACCCAGGTGCCCCTTATATATATATTTTTAGATGACAACAATATAAGATAAATTTGATAAACAGCTGTGATACTATTAGTCTAACTATTATGGTCCAACGTTGGATATTAGACATTATCAGACATTTTTGCATATTGTTATTTTTAGAAAAAGATAAGGAAATAAATTCAACCCATAAGATGATCTGATGGTCACATTAAGTTGAAGAAGCAGGGGTTCAAACTCCAGATAAAATGTCAGAAGTCAATTGAAGTGACCAAGCCCACACAGTAGGAAAAGGCAGAGACTGCTCAACTGCTGGTTCTGTGACTCAGACCAATGCTCTCCATCTGTGTGCACCACCTCTCACCATCCACTTACACTATTCTTCCACTCACATTGGTCTACTAAAGGACCATGGTAGGTCATAGGCAGTGTTTCCATTTCCTTATCTGTAAGGCTTCAACAATAATTTTCCCTACTTCATAGCGTTTTACTTCAGGTAAAGTGAGCATTTTAATAAATTGTATGAAACAAACCATATAAAACTTATTAAGAAAAAAAGATTTAAAAATAGAGTTAAAAATAACTCTGAGCCAAAAAGAAATTTTTAAGTGGGAATTTTTGCTCTAAAGTTATACAATCAAGTAATACATTGCACCACCAGGTATATATTTTAAAAAACTATTTTTTATTAATCCTTGATTTTAATTTTAAGCAAGACCTCTTTTTCTAAAGATCTAATCACACTCAAAAAAGAAATGTCCTTCTTTAGCAGGAAGCACAAAATCCTTTTATTTTTGCAGTTTCTAATCCTATTAGGTGAAAGATTTCAGTTCCCTCCAGTATGGTTGGGTAATTAAATAAAGTCTATCTCTTTTTGAGCAGAATGCACTGAGCTCCTTTTCAGAATTCATGCCAGACAAAACCAGGAAAAATTAAAGTGTGAAAGCTTCAAAGTTCACACTCTGCTGTTACCAACCATTTACATTTTCTCATTAAGTGAAATTAACGTCAAATCTCCCCTTTTACACACACAGATCAGGCAAAGTGCTTTCCTTAAGTTAGTGTGGAAGAAAATAAGTTCTCATAAAAATACCTTCTGGATCTCTTTCTTTGATTAAAGAAATAAAGCCAGAAATATTATGAAATGAGCTTCTGTTACATTACAATACTCATTTGGGTAGAATTCATGAAGTAAAGACAATTTCTCTGAATTCTAACATAAATATATTGGAAGTGTGGTCGTTAACATATTAGGCCTGCCCTACCACTAAAGCCTATAGATAATCCAAAAGGGCCTCGATTCTGTTAAAACTTGCTCCAGATGAAAGTTTTATAAAGATAGCTGTTTTTACTGGCAGTAGTTTTGTAAGGAAATTCCCACATAAGCAGATTTGCTGGGTTACCCCAGTTAAACACATGTATTCACAGTCTTGACCAATTTTGAGGTTGCTTCAGCTAAGAAGATTTATTTTATTCTAGGATTCACACATATTTCTCACTAGCTGCTCTACTTCGTTAGAGGCATTTGTCTGTGATAAGTAGAAACGATAGGAGCAAAAATTCATTTTTTTCCAGGAATTTTTTGGAAAATAATGTATGACAATGGAACAAGCAAAGGTGACTGATACTCTACTCATTGGAAGGATGAACTGAAATAATAAGAGTAATGGTAACAGTGGTAGTTATAATAGCTGATTTTGCTTCCATAGCTGACGTAGCAGTTGGTAGCTACTCCCATCTACTAACCACCAGGTCTCACATATAACAAACCCAGGAGAGGTATTATTATTACAACTGTGTATAAGAAGCTAAGGTTCAGAGAAGTTCAGTAAAATGTCTGAGATCACAGAACTGTTATATTGCAGAGTTAGGATCTCAAGGCAGTTTTTCAGATTCTAAAGCCTATATATTTATCCTTTAGAAACTAATCGTTAGCATGATTTGAATTTCACGTTATTTTTATTTTCCAAACTCTGATTTTTAACCTAGGAATCAGAATATCTAAATACAATTTCCTCTACACTGTGATAGTCATCTTCTCACCAGTGCCCTCCACATTACGAGAGTCACCATGTTTTGATAATTTAGATTTTTCTGAAGTTTTTATGTATTCACATCTGTTATCATCAACAAACATACCCTAGCTGTAATTCAAATTGGTACCTTCAAAATCATTACACTCAGAAGGCTTAGCGAATTTCTTTGTTCTTCCTCATGTGTCTCTCTCTAAACATATTCTCACTCTCAGTGTGATGATATAACACATATGCCTCTTTTTGGAACCATGCAGCTTCCATCTGTAAGCATCCATTAAAGCTGGCCCGTTTTCCTCTTTCCCAGGCTCAAATATGCCCACAGTGCCCTTGAAGCCATTCATAAGCCTCACCACTATGACACCTATCTTCACATGGAGGCCACAAATCTCTGGAGATTACCCTAAACTTCTAACCCTTGTGAATGATGGCGATGTCTGTGCAGGGGCAGAAAGAGTAGCTTCTCAGTCTTCCCCCAATCCTGTGTCACACTTCTTCATAACAGAGGATTCTCAGATGGGGTCCAGAGTCTCAAGAGACAGCTCTTCAACATTTCATTCAGCTTTTATTAATCACCCGTTCCTGAAAATTTCCCTAACTCATTATATCAAAATGTTCTGTTCGGGACCTTGACTTCTCTAAGAAATGACAGTCCTGGGGACCTAAAGCTTCCCCTGAACTCCCTCTGGGCACTGCCTCCAATAAACTCCCCTCTCTAAAAGAAAGAAAACTAAAGCTTCCATACATATCAATACAATGAAAACAGATGGTGAGAGGGAATCCAGGATGAAGGTTTGAGGGGTGTTCGTAAAAGCTTCAGGGCTTCAGGTTAAGTTAGCTAGAAGTAATGTTCTATTATAGTTTTAAACTACTCTATCTTCCTCTGCACATGTAGTTGACTGAATCACACTTTATCTGTAATTTCTAAACTTCTTTTCTAGTTCTAATGATGTCCTAACTCCATACCATTTACACTTATGATGGGCCACCTGAAAAATCCTGCTCTTGCTTTTCTTGTTTAGATTTATGCATTTTTCATGGAGTGATTTCACTAACATTTTGTTTATACTGAATGGTCTTAGGATTCAATACTGTTTCTTTTTGACCTTAGATATATCACTTTCTCTCTACTTTTGAGAGTCAGAGCCATTTAATAAGGTACAAATTTTAATGAACTGTTAAAATCATATAAATAGGGGTGCCTGGGTGGCTCAGTCGGTTGAGCATCTGACTTCAGCTCAGGTTGTGGTCTCGCAGTTTGTGAGTTCAAGCCCCACGTTGGCTCTGTGCTAACAAACAGCTCAGAGCCTGGAGTCTGCTTCAGATTCTGTGTCTCCCTCTCTCTCCCTCTCCCCTGTTCATGCTTTGTCTCTCTCTGTATCTCAAAAATAATGTTAAAAAAATTTTTAAAATAAAAAAATAAAATCATATATAATAAAGATTATTTTTAAGAAATCAACACTAGCTCCAAAGATAGGTGTATACCACCCATTTGGACTAATTGAAAAGAAAAAAACTTTAAAATTATTCTCTGATGTTATAATCTATATAATTATATTATTCTGGTAAAAAAAAAAAAAAAGATATCTTATTTGGTTTATAGCACTTCTCAGAACGTGGACACTTTGCTCTTCTAAAATCTGAAGCTTTTACGACCCCTTCTCTAAAACTTTTCTGTATACACTTCTCAAATTTGTTTTATATAAATTGCCCGTAACTTCATTTTTTTTTTCTTTTCTCAACCTTGGCTCAGGAAACATTGGTTACAGCACAAACTGCCCTTAATTTTATGGTAACATTTATCCAATTCAGAGATTAAAATGAAGACTTCCTTTCTTCTCCACCAATTCTAGAGACCCAGAGGTAAATGTGACTTTCATTTTTTCATATAATCTGGGGGATAAATGCCAACATAGAGATATAGTATTGTAGGGTTCTGCTCACTGGTAACATTAAGAAAATTAGAGGGGCGTGTGGGTGGCTGAGTTAAGCACCTGACTCTTGGTTTCACCTTAGGTCATGACCTCAGTTTTGTGAGTTCGAGCCCCATGTCTGGCTCTGCGCTGACTGTGGGGCCTGATTAGGATTCTCTCTTTCCTTCTCTTTCTGTCCTTCCCCTGCTCATCCTATCTCTGTCTCACTCACAATAAACAAACTTAAAAATTTTTTTAAAAGAAGAAAATTAGAAAATAGTAACTGTGTCATGAAAAAGAGCTCTCTAAATAGAGGGATTCTTTCACTCTGCCCCCCCAAAAAAAGAGATTTTTATTATGCTCCTCTAAAGAATGTTCTTAAATTAGTAACATTGAAAATTTCTAAATAATTTAAAAGTGGACCAAAGAAAGACTCTAAATGAGGCAAAGAAAAGGAAGGAATAAGAACTAGAGGGTCAACAATCTAAAAGAATATTCTTCAGGACAATGTTTACTTTAAGCAAACTTGAAATTAGCCATCAATTAAAAGAAAATATTGACCGATGTTTGAGTATATATTTTCAATTACTTATGTACATATGGAAAAGTCCGATAGGATCCTACACTGTGACACACTGGATTTTAATTGTTCAGTAAGTTTTAACCACTTAAAACTGCAAGATTTGTGTATGTGTATTTACATATTAGGTTTCTTATATTGAAATATATAATCATTGGGACTGAGCAGACAAAAATACAGGGCAGTTGACCTCATGTCACACGTCACAGCTTCCTCATGAAATGTACACAATCACGCAATACATGTATACAAACATTCCACAAAATCCTTGTTGGAATAAATTTTCTTAGTTTTTGTTTTTTTTTTTAACGTTTATTTATTTTTTGAAAGGCAGAGAAAGACAGAGTGCGAGCAGGGGAGGGGCAGAGGGAGACAGAATCTGAAGCGGGCTCCAGGCTCTGCGCTGTCAGCACAGAGCCCGACACGGGGCTCGAACCCAGGAACCCTGTGATCATGACCTGAGCCAAAATCAGATACTTAACCAACTGAGGCACCCAGGTGCCCCTAAATTTTCGATGAATTAAAATGTATTTGACTTTTATCTCAGAATTCCCATCATGATGCATAACAGATAATAGACATTTAATAAATATTTGCCAAAGGAATGAATGAATGAAAGTTAAAATCCAGTGACATTAAAAGGAAAATTAAATTTCTTCTCATAGTAGATGGAGATTGTAGCCACAGGAAATTTAATTTTATATGCAGCTATTTTTTTATCATGGTTTCTAAAATCAAAATACATTTGGAAAAAAAAACAAACAGAATGCACTTGTTTCAAACTTTAGTGAAATTCTTTCAAAAAAATTTTCTTAGTATACAGGTTGAGTTAGAAAAGGCTGTAGTGCTAATGGATCAGCTAGGTACACACAGAGACATGAACACAGATATAAACACTTTCAAATACATACAATTATATAACTTAAAGGAATTATATATCTCTATAGAAACACAATCATATGCACAATAAAAAAAGTATTTTGAGGTAAGAAGAGAGAATTTGACTAATATCTGTTTTTATGAGTTAGCCATTTTTTACAAAAATATTTAAAAATATGAATTACCGGGGCGCCTGGGTGGCGCAGTTGGTTAAGCGTCCGACTTCAGCTGGGTCACGATCTCGCGGTCCGTGAGTTCGAGCCCCGCGTCAGGCTCTGGGCTGATGGCTCGGAGCCTGGAGCCTGTTTCGGATTCTGTGTCTCCCTCTCTCTCTGCCCCTCCCCCGTTCATGCTCTGTCTCTCTCCCAAAAATAAATAAAAAACGTTGAAAAAAAAATTTAAAGATATGAATTACCAACAATTAGTGTGCATTAATATATTATTATTATTAATATATAATAAAAACCATAAATACTATTTCTCAAATTGTGAGTTGCACATATTCCAGGATTACCTCTTAAACTAGTTTTCTAGATATTGTAAATAAAAATTTTTGCATAGAACAATGTCTTCTAAAATGGCTTATTATGTTTAAAAGCTAATAATATTTCCTCTTTCCTAAGTGCCTTTTAAACATTGAAGTATTTTTGTTTTGTCTTCTGTGGTTTTCCCAACCTTCCTTTCATTAAATGTATTCCATTAGAAAACTGGATAGGAAAGTAACTTTATTTTTTTTCCTTCATTTCATTTAGGGACTCCTGGGTGGCTCAATCCGTTAAGTGTCTGACTTCAGTTCAGGTCATGATCTCCTGGTTTGTGGGTTGGATCCCTGCATGGGACTCTGTGCTGACAGCTCAGAGCCTGGAGCCTGTTTCATATTCTGTGCCTCCTTCTCTCTCTGTCCCTCCCCTGCTCACTCTCTCTCTCTCTCAAATAAACATTAAAAATTTTTTAATAAATAAAATGGATTCATTTAAAATTTTTCACCTGAAATGTTAAAAGTGGCTATAAATGAATAGGGCCAAAAAATGTTTTAAACATTCCTTCATCTTCAAAGAAGATTACCATGTAAGCAATGATACATTAATGGGAAGGAATTAAAAGCTTAAAAAAAGGTGACACTGCCAACAATATCAATTTTCACTTTCACATCGTCTAGTTTTCTTCTAAACATATATATAATTTTACTTGGTTTGTAATCATGATTGTTGATTTGCAAACTGGCCCCTATACACAGAGGACACGGAAAGATGGAAGAGGCAGACCGCTCCAGACTGACTGGTGGACGGCACTTTTAAGAAGCAAGGGAACTTACATACAAGGCTTGTCTAAAACGCCAGGTCCGTGAACAGATATGCACGTCACCCGCAATCGTAACAGTTTACCCGGGGGAATTAGCCTGCTTCCGCCACATATTCTCTCCAGAAATTCTCAACACATTATTCTCTCAAGGCTACAGCGTCAAAAATGGCTCCCACTGTGGGAACGGTGGACAGGAGTTACATTCCAAGGATGGGGGAGGGGTGAGGAGCCCCCAATTGGTCGTTCTCTTCCCAGGTCAACTGGCAGTCATGTCCTTTCCATGACCTCCTCTAACAATAATATCAAACTACTTTGCATCCTGCCTTATTCACTTACACTTTACCTTTAACATCACTTTAAACTTCTAACCTTATCAAAAGATTTTAAATTTTCATTTAGTTTACACATCAATGTATCAGTTAATACTCATTTTAAAATTAGCTTTTAGGGGCGCCTGGGTGGCTCAGTCAGTTAAGCCTGTGACTCTTGATTTCAGCTCAAGTCATGATCTCGAGGTTCCTGGAATGGAACCACCCCCCAACCTGGCTCTGCACTGGGCATGGAACCTGCTTAAGATTCTCTCTCTCCTGCCTCTGCCCCTCCCCACAAGTGTTGTCTCTCAAAAAGAAAAAAAAGAAAAAAAATTCATTTTTAAACCTTTCCCATTTCAATTCTATAGTTGGTAAATTTTTAACGATAGCTTTTAAAGTGGACACAGCCCAGGTGGCCAGTTACATGCCTGGCTCTCGATTTTAGCTCCAGTCATGATCTCAAGGTTTGTGTTATGGAATGTTGGGCTCTGTGCTGACAGTGCGGAGCCTGCTTGGGATTTTCTCTCTCTCTTGCTCTCTGCCCCTCATCCTCTCACTTTCCCTCTCCTTCTCAAAATAAATTAAAAAAAAAAAAAAATTAAAAAAAAAAGATTTAAAGTGGACACAGAGTTGTAACAAAAAAATACTTTTAGTTTTTTTAAGTGTTCTAGTATACATGATCACAAGTGTTAGATATATAGAGAAGACACAAACACATAAAATTATGGAATGTAAAGGGAAACTTAGAGCTGTAACTTCATTATAACCTCTTTCTATGGGTCTTTGTTCTATATAATTTTTTAAAGCTATCCCCTATCTCTCCTTTATACTTCTAAACATCCCATTGCTTAAAAACTGAAACTTTTCTTAAAACTTCTTTTCTGTATAACTTAAAATGTCCCCAACTTTAAAGCTCACACAAATTTGCTATTCCAGCCAATACATTTTCATGCAATAAACTGAAGTATGCCTCCCACCAAAAGTAAATTTCTTTATCACGTCTCTCTTTCAAGCCCCCGTTCTGCCTAATGGTGGTAACTGTACACTCTATTCTTATTAGATTTCATCAATCCATGGTTTTCCTAGATAGTTTGGGGTTTTCTCAAGCAAGTTACCATATTCTTTCTCTTTATCTAAGTTTTAGGTATCCCAGCTTACATAGGGTCAAAGAATGGGGGCTGAGGAGCTGATCTACAGTTATTGTCTAGACTGTCCTTTCCAGACAGACACATTGGCCCATTTGGTTCGCAGGCATTATCAACCCTCCACACCTGTCCTCTCAGAGGTCTGGGGTCCCATTTTGTCTCTGATTCAGCCTCAACAAATCATGCTACTAACTGCTGGCACAGTTTTCCAACAGGTCAACCAGCTTTCTCACACATTTTCTGCACACTTCTTAGAAGCACAGAATAAATGGACTGCTGTCTGCCACCACTCTCAGTCAGCACCAAACTCAGCAAAACTACTTTAGGGTCTCTCAGCCTCAGTACACTGTGAAATCTCTCACTTAAGTGCTTAACCATCATGATAACTCTGCAATGTGTGAGATCCCAGGAGATTATGAGCTTCAGGTGATAGAGCAGTATATTTTGAGAAGTCCACATGGAAAAAGTAAGGATTGAGCTAACCTTAAAGAATGAGTAGGATTTACAAAGACAAATGCGAGAAGAACATACCGGAAATTTTGAGGACATAGGCAAAGGCATAGAGTCTGGAACACTCAAATACAATTAAAATGGAAAATTTTAAAGTAAATATATCTGATCAAAGTCCTATTAATAACTGATACAAGAACTGTCATTATTGTTCATTTTCATTCTAATGCAAATATGACTTCTCCGATTATCTTTCCCTTTACATGTTTGGGAAGAAAGGAGATAGTACAGGTAGAACAATGATTCTGCTTTATCATATAATAAGGTTGAGTCTCTTTAACAAAAACCTGTTACCCAAGGAAGACTTTTTTCCAGAATAACTAGTTTCTCCCTTACACCTGGTCCCTGGCCTCTGGCAAATTTTCTCTATCGGGTGGTTAAACATTAGGATCTGTCCTATCTAGTCTCCACACCAAGATATAAATTGGCTGCTAAGAACCAGAATGCTATCCAAAACTTGGAAGATTACTGGTTAAATCCATATCTATTTTTAATAAAAATAAAATCAGCACCCTTTGGATTTTCAGGGAATGAAAGTGTTTTAATGTGTGCTATATTAGAATAGCAGTAAAAATTTCATGGAGGAATTCATGAAAGGATGATAATGGGTTGACGGAGGCAAGACAATTATAAACTGGAGAGCATTCAGATCCTAATGGAGGGTTAGAAGTTGGAGAGCTATTAGCCTTCTGCCAAAAAGCAATAAAGAAATCCCCACATCTTTGGAAGTGAATTTTAGTGAGAAGAAGCAGCCACTCGTCTCCAAATTCACAAAATGCAACAGTGAGTAAAGACTCACTGTCCTTCTCAGAGCAGGTGACCCTATTGTTCCTCAGTCACAACAAAAGAGAGTTTTAAATTTCGCCTTCACTTGGGTCATAGGATTATTTATGGAGCAGCATATACAGAGCTCATGTTTTACTAATATAAAATTAATTAGTAAATGTTCAGAAAGCGCTTTGAAGATGAGGCGTTTGTAGGAGTGCTAAGTATGATCATTATCATAAAACATAAAAGTTACAGGATTTCGTAAGCTAAATAGGTAGAGAATGACTGCCCCACACAGCACTGGAAGACAAGATGGCGCAGAGACAGGATCCTCGGAGACAGCACGTATGGACACCGCTGCAGCACAGGTAGGCTGAAGGCAGATGGGAGGCAAGAGGGTTTGCCATTGCTCCTCAGGGAAATTCTCTGAAGGGACCAAATTAGTTAAAGTAATTTCATGTGTATCCTAAAATTGTTTTTAAAAATAACCTTTTTATAAAAATAGGAGCAATATATATCCCAAATGAAAGAAAAACAAGGATGATTAAGATCGACAAATCAGGAGACTATAGATGCTGGAGAGGATGTGGAGAAATGGGAACCCTCTTGCACTGTTGGTGGGAATGCAAACTGGTGCAGCCGCTCTGGAAAACAGTGAGGAGGTTCCTCAAAAAATTAAAAATAGATCTACCCTATGACCCAGCAATAACACTGCTAGGAATTTACCCAAGGGATACAGGAGTGCTGATGCATAGGGGCACTTGTATCCCAATATTTATAGCAGCACTTTCAACAATAGCCAAATTATGGAAAGAGCCTAAATGTCCATCAACTGACGAATGGATAAAGAAGATATGGTTTATACATACAATGGAATACTACTTGGCAGTGAGAAAGAATGAAATCTGGCCATTTGTAGTAACGTGGATGGAACCGGAGAGTGTTATGCTAAGTGAAATAAGTCAGGCAGAGAAAGACAGATACCATGTGTTTTCATTCATATGTGGATCCTGAGAAACTCAACAGAAGACCAGGGGAGAGGGGAAGGGGGAGAAAAAAGTTACAGAGAGGGAAGGAGGCAAACCATAAGAGACTCTTAAATACTGAGAACAAATGAGGGTTGATGGGGAGTGGGGGGGGGAGGGGAAAGTGGATGATGGGCATTGAGGAGGGCACCTGTTGGGATGAGCACTGGGTGTTGTATGAAAACCAATTTGACAATAAATTTCATATAAAAAATAAAAAAGTGATAAATTTTAATCATTAGAATCCATTGATCTTGCTAATTTTTGTGAGACATCATTCCAGCAAAACTAAAGCATTCATGAAAAGTATGCTGAAACTGTTGAAGTAAAACTGGGGCATTTTACTTTTAGAAAGAATTTCATTTTGAAAATTGAAAGAATACAAGATAGTTATACGTATCTATTTCTAATGATGTATGTCGATAATAGAGACATTAATACTTATGTTCACAATAGGCTATTTTACCTTCAGGATGTGGCAGACAAACGTTTTAAGTATTAATTTTTAATTATTGAAACATCACAATGCTTCACTGCTAGACATTTTTGCTGGTGTGATTTAAAATTTTAGCGGGAAACAAGAACAGGGGATTTAACTTTTTCCCATTAGCTATGCCATATGCTCAGATAGCAGTTGGCCTGAAAAATCAAACAAATGGCCTGACTGGTTCCATGGTACACACAGATGAACAAATAATTTTTGTGTTTTGATTCTTAAGCTAATCAGATTAACACAAAGATAAATGTTCACATACGCATTGGTCTATACTCTAACAAGGGGCTTTGATAAACCCCTTGAGCCTGGCTCATATTTTTGATAAAATCTTTGGACAACTTTTCTGGTTGCACTATCTTGCCAACATCTAGATTCTAGGTGAACAGCTTAAGATTGTGCAGGATGTAACTTCACAATAAACAGCTTTAAGAAACAGTCATACATATTCACATTCATATTTAGCTTAATTAGCTATAAGGGAATCCCTGAAACGATTTCCAAATTGTTGCTGTTCATCTTCATGAGTTAACAAAAAGTCTAGTAAAAATGTTTAATCTTGGTTCTAATGTGTTTTATGCCCACGTTAACTCACCATAACAGTATGTGAGAACTGCTCCATAAACAGTATGTGGGAAATAATGTGTAGACATACTCTGGTTTCAGCCATTCAAAGAATTAATAATTTTTAGAGTACAACTCACCAGAAAGCCACTTTTTCTGAAATCGCTAAATAATCCTCAATATCATTACCATTTTGTTGTTATACCTGAATAGCTTCAGGACACACTTAGTGAATAAATAAAACACTTTTAAAAAATTAAGGCATGCTGCTGAAATCAAAACAAGTATTCTATTGCTCATGGTAACTACACCCAAGACCTGATTTCTGTCAAATAGGTAGTCTATTTTCAACCAACATTCCAAATAATAATAACACTTAGAAAAAATGGAATTTATATATCTGGCATTGTTTTTTAGAGGAATACTTAAACGAACTGGATATTGACAAAGTTTAATTTTCCTTTTGAATTCAGGAATACATACACATGCACAGGGGAAACTTCTCCTTCTAGAGATCAGAAAAGAACCCTCATCTTAACTCTAACCCTAAATATGCTGATAATCAAAGGACAAATATCTACCTGGAATGCTTATCTTCCCTAGGTTTGAAGGGTCCTGAAGAGAAAATACTGTCTTACATGCCCTCTTTAAAATTAGAAAACAAGTGTGGGTATTTGTAAAGTCCCTTCCAGTTCTAAAAGACTACATGTCTCTCATTTTAGGAACTTTACACTGAGAGGAGTTTCAAGTCAATCTCCCTAGTAAACAAATTCTTGTTTACAAGAATCACTTTTTATATCAGCTTATAGACTAACAAGAGGAAACAACAAATAAAGCATATCTGTGTATCTATAGCTTCAATTATTATACAATTGCCAATATCCATTTTTTTAACCTACAAAAGCAGCAGTTTTTAGATAGTTCAATCTATTAGAAGGGCACAGTGGGATGAATAGAAAATATACTCCAACTTTTTGCGACCAATTTCATACTACAATTAACACATTTTCATTGAGGTTTATTCCATGGCAAGCTGTGTTGAGTAAAATATACAGATATATATGCAGGTATGAAGGAAGATGCTTTAGGATAACATACTCATCTATGGAAATTAAGCTACCAGGTTTTACCACATAATTTAGTCATTTATCTTTTCCCCCAAATTTTAAGCACTATTCTAGACTCAGTCAGTTGGTCAGATTGTAGATACTTAGAGGGATACATTTTCCATGGTGTAGTGTCTTTTAGGGATTTTTATTTTATTTTATTATGAACCAAAACTGCTCATAAGCATCATACTTTCATAGAAATATTAAGATATAGATTTTTATGTGCAAGGTGAAAACCTAACTTAGAATATATTTAAATGGTCAAAGTGGTTTTTAAGTAAAATGAAACTTCTAAAAACATGAGACTTGGAAACTTCACCTTCATTGGCTATCTAGTTAATATTATCTCTTTAGGAAGTATCACCTATTCAGGGAATGACATTAACTAACTAAAAAAATAAATTTTTGATAGGTATTTGATTCTGTTTTCCAGCAAAAATAAAATCAATGTGGGTATTTCAAACTAATCAGGATTTAGTATGGTCATTTCAATGCATATTGATATAAATATATGAAACACACATACACACAAACATAAGCATACATAGAATATTATACACAAGGGTAAAAACAAAAAGTATATAAAATACTAAATATATAATATCAATTACATAATATAATCCAAAACATTATTGACTGAATTGTGTCCCTTCAAAATCATACGTCAAAATCTTAACCCCTAGTACCTCAGAATCTGACTGTATTTGGAGATAGGGTCTCTGGAGTGGTAATTAAGTTGTAAGGAAGTCATTAAGATGGGCCTCAATCCAATGTGACTGGTATCCTTATAAGAAAAGGAAATTTGGACACAGACATACACACAGATGAAAGACCATGTGAATGTGAAAACCATGGCCATCTACCATCCAAGGTGGGAAACCTCAGGAGAAACCAATTCTGCCAACACTTTGATCTCAGCCTTCTGGCATCTAAAACTGTGAGGAAATAAATTTTTCTGTTTAAGCCAGAAAAAAAAAAAATTAGGACACACATATATACAGAGGGAAGACCATATGAAGACACAAGAGAAAACCAGTCATCTATAAGCCAAGGAGAGAGGCCTCAGAATCTGCCAACAAATTTATCTCAGACTTCCATTCTCCAGAACTGTGAGAAAATAAATTTCTGTTGTTGAAGCCACCCAGTCTGTGGTCCTTTGTTAACCGGCCCTTGCAAACTAGTACTACCAGTATATTGCAAACAAGCATATAGCATAAAGTACATAAAACAAAACTAATATTTTACAGTTCCTGCAGTTCACATTTATTAGTGATTTTGTTCATCACTGTATATCCCTTGCCTCGCACAATGTTTGGCACATAGAAAATACTTAATAAACATGAGTACAATAAACTACTTAATTTCTAAAAAGGCATTTCCTCCACACACATTCTGTGTGTGCCAAAGAAAAACATTTAACAATATTGAAACGTGGATGCATTAGAATAAAGTTGCCTCCCAATTCATAAATACTTTGATAGCTTATTTTAAAAGCTTTTATTACTGTTATTCTCTTACTCAGTCTAACTATTGTTTCCAAATTGTGTATGTCATCTCATGCCTCTAACATTCATGAGTCTATGAATAATGATGAATAATCTCCTAGAGCTTTTTAAAACTGTTTGGATTAAAAAGGTATTAAAAGGCAGGTATTAAACATATTAAAAAGGCAGGTATTAAAAGGCATTAAAAGGTATTAATGTATTAAAAAGGCAGACTTTAACCCTAAAATACTCATAGTTACCCTAAATGTAAATTATCTAAATATACCAGTAAAAAGACAGATATTAACAAAATAGATTAAAAAACATAACCCAATCATATGTTGTCTGCAAGAAACTCACTTCAAAATAACAATAAAGGCAGGGGCACCTGGATGGTTCAGTCAGTTAAGCGTCTGATTTCAGCTTAGATCAGGATCTCACAGTTTATGAGTTTGAGCCATGCATCAGGCTCTGTGCTGACAGCTCAGAGCCTGGAGTCTGCTTCAAATTCTGTTTCTCCATTTCTCTCTGCCCCCCACCCCCACTCAAGCTCTGTCTCTCTCTCAAAAATAAACATTAAATAAATAATAACAATATAGGCCACTTAAAATTGCACCAAAAATAATACCTAGAAACAAACTTAACCAAAGAGGTAAAAGACCTGTAATTCTGAAAGCTATAAAACATTGATGAAAGAAACTGAAGATGACACAAATGGAAAGATATTAAATGCTCATGGATTTGGAGAATAAATATGGTTAAAATGTCCATAGTACCCAAAGGAAACTACAGATTTAATACAATCCCTTTCAAAATACCAACAACATTTTCACAAAACTAGGACAAAGAGTCCTAAAATTTGGACTAAAATATGGAACCACAAAAGACCCTGAATAGCCAAAGCAACCTTGAGAAAAAAAAACAAAGCAGGAGGTATCATAATCCCACATTTCAAATGTTTTACAAAGCTGGCTGAATGAAACATGGTACTGGCACAAAAATAAACAAGTAGATCAATGGAACAGAATAGAGGGCCCAGAAATAAACCCATAATTATATGGTCAATTAATCTTTAACAAAGGAGACAAGAATATGTGATGGGAAAAAGACAGTCTCTTCAACAAATGGTGTTGGGAAAAATGGCAGCTACATCCAAAAGAATGAACGTGGACCACTTTCTTACACCATACACAAAAATAAACTCAAGATGGATTAAGGATCTAAATGTGAGACCTGAAACCATAAAAATCCTAGAAGAGAGCACAAGCAGGAATGTCTCTGACACTGGACATAGCAACATCTTTCTAGATAGGTCTCCTAAGTCAAGGGAAACAAAAGCAAAAAGAAACTACTGGCACTATATCAAAACAAAAACTTCTGTACAGTGAAGGAATCAATAAAACTAAAAGGCAACCTGTGGAATGAGAGAAGATATTTGCAATGACATATCCAATAGTGTTAGTATACATCTCAGCAATTAAAAACATTGTTTTAAAGTACTATTGATATATGCCACAACCCGAATGAATTGTCAGAGCATTTTGCTGAGTGAAAAAAAGCAAAAGCCAAAAAGTTGCATATTGTAGGACTCCAATTATATAACATTCTTGACATGACAAAATTATAGAAAAGGAGAAGAGACTAGTGGTCGCCAAGGGTTAAGGAAGGTAAGGGGACCTAAGGCAAGTGGGTGTGGCTATAAAAAGGCAACACGAGGGACCCTTGTGATGGAAATGTTAGGTATCTTGACTATATGAGTCTAAATACCCCAATTGTGATACTGTACTATAGTTTTGCAACTTGTTACCATTGAGGAAAACTCGTAAAATGTACAAGAGATCCCTTTGTATTTCTTACAACATATGAGTCTAATTGTCACAAAATAAAATGTTTAATTAAAAACTTTTAAAACACAAATACGCAAACTTCTCTTCTTCTGAGGTATTCTATAAGACAACTGACCCAGTGCCTTCGGTAAATCAATGTCATGAAAAATTTTTAAATGAGGGCAGAGTATGGAAGATGTTTTAGATTTTAAAAGATAAGAAGTATAATAACCAAATGCAATGTGAAGATTTTGATTTGATTTTTGTTCAACAACAACAACAAAAAATTGTAGAAGACATTTTGAGGACAACTTAGAGGTATTTGAATATAAACTTGGTATTAGAGCCTGAGGAATTATTGGTAATTTCATTAGGTATTACAATGGTCATGTTTTTTAATACCTTTATTTTTTTATAAAGAAAATAAAGTATTTAGGGATGAATCTCATGATGTAATAACTTTTCTATAACCACTTTAAAATGTTTCAAAAACAAATGAAATATTGTAAAATGTTCACAGTTCTTAAATCTATGAGATGGATATATGGAGGTTTATTAAACTGTTCTGTTTTTAGGCATATTCAAAGTTTTCCATGATAAAATACAAATTCTCTTGATCCCATTTCCTTCACTGTGTATAGTCCCATTTCTTTATCACCTTTTTCAGCAAAATCTTTTATAGAATGGTCAGTGGTCATTGTCTCTAGTCACTTTACTTCCATTCTCTTTTGAAACCACCTCTAACCATTCTCTTCCCCTTCCACTCCTAAAACTTCATGCATCAAGGTCATCAATTACCTCTATAATGCTAATCCAATGGTCCATTTTCAGTGATCATTTCCTCATCCTGAGCTATCAGGAACATTTGACACAGTTAACCTCCTTCCTTATGCCTGATACACTTCTTTTGGCTCCCAGGACACCACTTTCAGTTGCTTTTCCTCCTACCCTTGTTAATTGCCCCTCTCAGTCTCCTTTGCTTGGTCTTCCTCTTCTCCCTAATTTCTTAATATGAGAGTGCTCTAGTGACCATGTCCTGGTTTTCTCTATCTATACTTACTCCCTTGGTAATCCCTTCTAGTCTCAGATACTAACCCATATGTTGAAGAATCCTAAATTTATATTACTAGCCCAAGCCTCTATCTCAAACTCCAGACTTGGATATCCAACCTACATCTCCATTTGGTTGACTAGGGGACATCTAAAACACAAAATGAACAAAAGTGAACTCATAGTCTAACCCTAACCCTCAAAACTTGATAGATCAGCAGACTTCCCACTTTAGTTGAGGATAACTCCCTCATCAAGCTAAAGAACTGAAAACCATCTCTGACATCTCTTTTCTACTCATATTCCACACCAATGCATCCATAACTCCTACCAACTCTATACTCAAAACATATCCAAATTCAACCCCTTTTCATTTCTTCCACCTCTACCACTCTGGTCCAAACCAACATCAAATTGTGCTTCAATTATTATAATCATTTCCTATCTTATCATTCTGCTTTCATCCTTGCCCTTTATAATTTACTTTCCACAAAGCAGTCAGAGGGATCCCATTAAGAAATTAAATCATATTGGGGCACCTGGGTTGCTCAGTCAGTTAAGTGTCCAACTTCGGCTCAGGTCATGATCACAAGATTCATGGGTTCGAGCCCTGCATCAGGCTCTGAGTTGACATTTCAGAGCCTGGAGTCTGCCTCAGTTTCTGTGTCTCCCTCTCTCTCTGTCCCTCCCCTGCTTGTGTGCTCTCTCTTTCTCTCAAAAGTAAATAAACATTTTTAAAGGAAATTAAATCAGATCATATTGTTCTGCCCAAAGCTCACATTTCACTCAGTTAAAAGGCCAAAATTATTTCAATGACGCACAGTCCTATATGATGGGGGCCTTGGAACTTTTCAGAATTACTGTCTTACTACTATTATCCTCATTTGCTGAGTCAGTCACAGTGCCCTCCTAACATGCCCTTCCAGGAATATCCTACTCTCATAGCCTTTGCAAAGTTGTTCCATCTGCCTGGGACACTCCAGAAACCTGTATCACCAACAACATCATCTGTTCAAGTCTACTCGGACTTTACCTTCTCAGTAGACCTAACCTGACCACTCTAATACCACATCCTGCCACTACCATCTCACATACCCTCCCACATTTCTGATCTTTAACTAGCTCTACTTTTCCTATAGCACTTAAGATCTTTCTAGCAGTTATATATCTTATTTATTAATCATACGCTACGTTGGTTATCTCTCCTCAGTAAAATGTAATCTCCGTAAGGAAAGAGATCTTTGTTCCCGTTACTATGCCTAGTCCATAGAACATCTATAAATATTTGCTAAATGAATATTTTAGGATTACCATTATTATTCGTATGTGCTAAAAAATAAGCAGGCCAAATATTATATCTACTAGTTCTACATGTTATTTTTCAAGTTCAGCAGTCCATTGAATCCATAAAATAATCCATTTTTATACTTAACGTCAAGTCCATAATATTTCTTAGAGTGTCCCATATCTTGCTCATATTAACACTTGCTTTTCCTGTACCTTTCTATTCAGAGGAACAGAGCCAAACACAAAAATGAAACTCACAACATGTGGAAAGATTACCCTGGGTATCTTAATGCTGATTATTGCTGCAGTAATCATCGGACTCATTGTTTACTTTGCCACTTGTGGTAAGTAGTCACTGTGTCTGACTTACTAATCACACAGAATTATTGATTCCATTATTGGGAAAATTATGAATTTTGAGAATGGAGGAAGGAAAGAAGTCAGACAAA
Organism: Panthera onca; assembly: GCF_046562875.1. Lineage (NCBI taxonomy): Eukaryota > Metazoa > Chordata > Mammalia > Carnivora > Felidae > Panthera > Panthera onca. The sequence goes on along the minus strand of NC_138342.1, from coordinate 55,270,854 downwards.
GTTATGTAGCAGAGAGAATTTCTTAAGTTTAACAGCATTTACTAAAAACTGTTCTTTAGTGACTTTTGGCTCAGGATATTCTAAATGCAGAGATTTGGTGTATTCTTTTTTTAATTCCAGCTAAACTTTGGGTTCTGGGAATATGTTGATGAATAAGCCACAGTTCCTCCCTCTGTTGAACTTATAACTTTCTGAAGAGATAATTGATGAGTTAACAAACATAAAAACCCCTACCTACACTGTGGGATTCTAAGCTATTTTGTTTCAAAGCTTATAATATTTCCCTCATGGAATATTTTCTTCTCATAAAATTCTTCCTAAAAAAGTATAATATTCCCTACTATTGAGGAATGTAACTTAAAAAGTTAATACAAATACAAATTTTTATTAACTTTGCATAAAATAGGAAAAAAATATGGGATCCTCAAGATCAATCTTTCTTAAATACAGAACTTTATACCAAATTTGCCATGTGCTGTTCTTGTCACTTTCTTTAACTATTTCCTAACCTCTTCAAGAATGAGGACTTTTTTATAGAAAAATATTTTTTTTACATTCGCACAAGAGAATACTTTGTTGACATAATAAAGACAACTATAAATTTAGCAATTCTTTTAAAATTAACTTGTATTTAATTAACTACATCTACCTATGTCTGAAAATCAGTAATATGTACAAGAAGCATTTTTTAAGTCTAGAACAATGGCTGGTGTATACATAAATATTTTTCCCTAGAACCATCTTCTGTTATCACCATGCTGCTATCCTATGTAATTCATGGCTCATAAATTGGGTACCACTGCTTTAGAACAGAATAGTATTTTCTGAAAAAACACACTTAGGAAAAAAACTGTCTAGCTAAGTAAACAACCATTTCAGTTTATAAGGTGAAAAGAATTTCCATAGAGAAAATAGAGTTGTACACAGTGGAGTAAAGAGGCCCTCTCCCCAGAAATTGTTTATACTGCTATACTTCATCTTCCATACACACCCTTCCTAGACACAGACTGTGTGAACATGATCCTTGGTAGATTGCAATGCCAGCTGCTACCAAAGCCAGGCCAAGAGTCAGAGTCATGGCATATGCTCATAAATCCTTGAATAAGATTTGCTCACTCAAGACATAGACACAGAACCTGCTGCCTTTCATCAAAAGTACGAAAGTGCCAGAAACTAGAGAGAAGAAAAGATATTTAAAGAGGTTATCTTTGGAGATAGGTATGCTGTAAAGTTTTCATACTATGAAGACCTCCCCAATATATGAATAATAGATGTTTTCCCTCTCATGTCAAGCTAAGAAATGAGCTTTGAAAGAGAAACCAATTTCAGAAAAACCTAGAAGGAAACTCGTTTTAAATATGTACTAAGTTCTTAGAGCACTAAAGTAGATGACAAATTCTTAACCATTCAAGTAAGGACCTAGAGAGGTCCACATCCAGTTAATGAAGTGGGAAAGGAAGAATAACAGAACTGGGTGAGTAAAGAGCTTGGTAAGAGGGGAAAAAAAACTTTACATCAAGTTCAAACTGTGATTTCAAAGCAGACCTGGGCATTTTAATTTCTGAATTGAGACTATGTTTTGTGGTTTATGGTGACCATAATACTATTTGTTACTAAAGAATTTAAAAACAAAATTGTTTTTATGGTTACTAAATTATACTTGTTTGTAATGCCAGTATATATACTTGTGTGTGTGTGTGTGTGTGTGTGTGTGTGTGTGTGTGTGTGTGTAATCACCATTTGCAATTTATTCTAAAGCAAAATTCTATACTGGCCTAGGCCTAGTAGGCCTAGAAGAACCTACCTATGTGAAAAGGAATATGAATTCTAATATATTTATGATCTCACTCTTAGAGTTAGTCATACATATTTCCAGAAATCATAAACTTTAGTGACTTATAAAAACTTCTAAAAAGGAAAATATTCCTAATTAAGTACCTCTGCATCAAAATAGGTAAGTTTTGTTAACAATGTAAGTTTTCTCAAGTCATAGTAAGCCTGTGGGAACAAGAATAGAACCTCCTGAGACTGTGTTAAGTACTTTGATAGGGCTTATCTTTTTAAAAGTCATTGGTTTTTCACCTTAAGTTCATATACCTGATGCCACAATACCTTGCATGAGCTAAAACATTAAATGAATCAGAATGATCCTTTTTTTTTTTTTTTTTAAATTTTATTTTATTTTTTATTTTTGGGACAGAGAGAGACAGAGCATGAACGGGGGAGGGGCAGAGAGAGAGGGAGACACAGAATCGGAAACAGGCTCCAGGCTCCGAGCCATCAGCCCAGAGCCTGACGCGGGGCTCGAACTCACGGACCGCGAGATCATGACCTGGCTGAAGTCGGACGCTTAACCGACTGCGCCACCCAGGCGCCCCAGAATGATCCTTTTAAGAAAAGGATTTGTCAGTAAATAAACCAAATCTCAATCCGGTGAACCAAATTTTAAACTTTTTATGCAGATGCTCTGGCATGGCATCATATAGAGGCAGCCTTACGATGCTTCTCTTTTGGATGAAGCTTTCAGTACCATATGAATATTTTCTAGTTCACTATGCCAGACTCCAAACCTGAAAGCAATGAGCCATCTCCTCACAAAAACTGTAAAGACAGCTGGAAAAACCAAAGCCCCACACAAATATTCACCCCAGGATACCTATCTTTGTCTGCTTCCCATGACTCTATATAATGATAATGTTGTGTTTTCTGTTTGGTTAACTTTTTAAGAGATAAATAGATAAGAAAAAAGAAAAAAGGCAACTGAAATTACCCAGATTCAATTCAACAAGCATTCATTGGGTGACTACTATGTATTTAATGGCAAATACTAGGCTAGGTGCTATAATGGAGATATAGCAGTAATGGAGGAGAGTTGCTAGAGCATCACACTACTCTTGAGCTAAAAGTGTTCAGCAGGGTCAGCACAATTTTCCAACAAAGGGCCAGAAATTAAATACTTTCCTCCTGATGAGCCATTATAGTCTCTATTACAACTACTTGAGTCTATTGCTATGCTAGAGTAGACAATACATAAATAAATGTAGTGCTTCCCAATAAAACTTTATTCATAAACACTAAAATTTGAATTTCATATAATTTTCACATGTCACAAAATATTATTCTTTTGACTCTCCAACTTTTAAAAAAAGTAAAGACCTTTCTTTGTTCACAGGCTACACAAAACCAGGTAGTAGGCTAGATTTCATAGTTTGCTGACCCCTAATCCAGAGCAATGAATTTTAATCCTGGCTGTACCTTAGAATCACATTAGAAGGAATCTGGCAGACAGCAACTGAACCAAGTGAATGAAGTTAACATCAGCTATAATGGGGCAAATTGATATCAGGTGCCTAATATTTGCCAAAGGACACATAATAACTGCTGTTTTCTTACTGGCCAGAAAAACAGGTAAATTATAATTTAAATCTAATCATAAAAATATCAGTTGTATTCAAATGTCAAGCCATATAAAGTTCCCATTTTCTATAATTTCTAATTGTGTATTTAAGTAAGCTTTCTTTAAGCATTTTGGAGAACATGTCTCTTCTAACTACTCTTCTACAGAAATTTCTCAGTTTTTCTGGGCCACTAATACCATCCTGTTTAGATATGCATTTTCTTAATCCTGGTCCACAAAGAGCTGACAGAGCATGGAGGAGACCTAAACACTATTCTCCTTCTTCACTAATATCCCAGGACCCACCTCATCCCCCATTAGACTCATGGATATCCACACCTTCCCAAGTTGATCTATTGCAAAGGGAACGTTTTCAGTAGTTGCAGGTCAGTAATTCACAGTAGGAATTGCTTAAGGAATATCAGAAGTCTGAATGGAGAAAGGGGAAGTCTACATGGAGAGAGAGCTCTGGGCTATAGGGGAGAAGGAGCTAAACTTGACTGCCATAGGAAGACATGGAAAAAAAAGTAGTTGAGACAAACTTATTAGGCAGGAACACAAGAGGTATAGAAGTAAATGTCTGCATGTTCTAAAACCATGGCCTTGCAGGAGGAAAAGTAGACATGGGCCCTTACCCAGGAAATAATACTTACTTGAGAACCTTCCATTTCTGTCCTTTCCTCTTCCTTTGCTGTGTTTCTTCCTTCGGTGAGGTTATGTAGAGAAATTACATCGCATCTTGAGAATATTCCTTTAAAGGCTTCGGCACAGACCCTTCACCTGCTACCACCACAGCCAGACAGAAGGGCCTTGAAATACAAGAAAGACCCCTTTTGAGTCCTTTCTCTCAGGAGAGCTTCAGAAGTAATAAGTTCCTACATGGAGTCTCTCCTTGCCTGTCTTCAGGGAACTTCCCTTCCTACAGATGCCCCAAAATTCTCCTACAGCATGGATAATACAGGCTACACTGACCTGCCCCCACCAAATCCAGGTAGAACAGACCCTATTACCTCCCCTTGAACCAAAGGCTGAACTCAACTCTCAGAAATATACTCAGCGGCCCTCATACTTAACCCTGGCCTCACCTTAGGATCACCTGGAAAACTTAATTACAACATTGATGCTCCCGCCCAGAATAGATTGTGAGAAAGGGCACAAGTGATGACAATTCCTAAAACTCCACCTGTGATCCTAATTGGAAACCCAGGCTGAGAGCTACTTACCCAAGCCTTGCTTCTCAAGCTTTAATGTGCATAAAAATCACTTGAGTAGATGTTAACCAGACTTACTGTGTGATATAAATATATACGTATATACATAATATATATAATATGTATGTATATATAATATATATAAATATATGTGTATATTTATACTTGTTATACATATATCAAACCATTATGTTGTATGCCTGAAACTAATATAATGTTATATGTCAATTATATCTCAGTTTTTAAAAATCACTGGGAAATTTAAAACATGTTTTAATAAAAATACAAAGAGGTGAATCAGTCAGGATCGAGTCCTCCCTGGAGCCCTAAACCCTAGCTCAGAGTGTGTCCTGATTATTTGAAAAATATGACTCTTCTAGGAAGGAAAAGAACAATGAAAATAACACTTAGAAGAAATTCTAGGTCGTAAATGTCTTTAGTTGCTCAAGGTCTAGGTTACATTTGAAGGAGAGGAGCTTATTTTTTATTATGATAGTCTACTGGTTCTTCTGAATGTCAACAGCAACACCTAGTATACCACTCTACCTTCTAATTAAGGGTTTGGTGTCTTACACGATACCAGAGCTAGATAACGGCTTTCCTCTTTGGCGTTTGAAATTCATTTAGTAGTTTAAGAAGTTAATATAACCTAACATTGCCTCAATACCATAGATTCTCAATCTTGATAGTCTAATAGAAAAATAAAAAGTCATAGAGTATTTATGAATAAAAATATATAACAACAAAAATACTATGGTCTTCAGAATTTTCTTTTCCAGCTTTATTGAGATATAGTTGATACATAACATTGTGTAGCTGAAGGTGTACAATGAATTAATTTGATACACCATATTGAGTTGAAATGATTACCACCATAACATATATTATTTCAGACATTTCATTGTTACTGTATAGAAACACAACTGCTTAATGTATGTTGATTTTCTATCTTGCAAATTTCCAGAACTCGATTAGTTCTAGTAATTTTTTTTGGAATCTATAGGATTTTCTATATCACATCATCTGCAAATAATGACAGTTTTACCTTTTCCTTTCCAATCTGGATGCCTTTTATTTCTTTCTCTTGCCCATTTGCTATAGCTATAAATACTAGTACTATGTTGAATAAGAGTGAAGACAGTGGGCATCCTTGCCTCATTCCTGACCTTATAGGAAAAGCTTTTAACCTTTCTCCATTAGATATGATGTTGGCTATGATTTGTCATATATAGTTTTACTATGTTGAGGTATGTTTCTTCTAGAATCTATGTGTTGAATGTTTTTACGTCATGAAAGATGTTGTACTATATTCTATCAAATTATTTTTCCTCATCTATTGAGATTATCATGATTTTTATTTTTCTTCTGTTAGTGCATTTATCACATTTATTGATTTGTGTATATTAAACCATCTTAGCATCCCAAGAATAATTTTCATTTGGTAATGGTGTATGATCTTCTCAATGTGTTGTTAAATTCAGTATTTTGTTGAGGATATTTGCACCTATATTCATCAGGGATGTTAGTCTGTAGTTTTCTTTTCTTGTAGTGTCCTCACCTGGCTTTAGTGTCAAAGTAATGTTGGCTTCATAAAATGAGTTTGGAAGTATTCCCTCTTCTTCAATTTTTAAATAGTTTGAGCCCTCTCTCTTTCTCTCTCTTCTCATTGTGCCCTCCTAGTTTATGGAATGGAGAGGTACAAAAGGACCTGAGAAAAGCTGAAAGAAAAAATTTAATTTATACTGTATTTGATGTATTAAAATAGTAGAGTCCAGTTTAACACTCAACTCAGCTTTACTTTTCTATAGTTTTAAGTTTGATTTCTTTCTTCTATTTACTTAATTTGCAGTGCTTACAAGTCATGTTTCATTTTACTTTCTCTTTTATTCATTTTGACTTTCTAGGTGCTTCACAAATGATATAAACCTAGGCCTCTGCTGATTTTCCTAAATTGTGATATGTGAAGAGCACAAAAACTAAGATAATTACCTATGCCTTAATATCATTTCTCATAGTAACATATTTATCTTCAGAGGATCCAAACTTGAAAGCTGGCACATTAAAATTTTACATTAAAAATTCTGAATAAATCTTTGGATATAGTTATAGAGCTAGATTATGTTAATAAACATTGCTCTGTCAAAGTTATTTTAACAATCACTAGGAATCAAAACTATTTAAATGTTGAGTTACCTGCAATTTAATCAGAATATTATATTTCACATGATTCTCTTAAGAATGAAAAGTAGTTACACAATGTGTAACTTTTCTTTTCTCTCCTTTCCAGCAAAGACACCTTTCTACTATCATATCAGCTTTAAAGTCAATAATATTGACTATGACAGCAAGTTTGAAAAACCATATTCACAAGAATATATGGACCTAAATAAAAAGATAGTATCTTTGGTAAGTTGAAATTTTTTTCTGTGCATTGCCCTTTTAAAGGTTATGTTCCTAGAAGTGCCAGAATCCTAATAATAACCTTCCAACTTGGAAATGATTGATAATTTCATACTATTTCTTACTACTATCTTAGTTCTAGATTAATATAGTCCTTTCAGAAAGTCAGTCAGAAAACATGTACAGGAAAAAAAAATGTAATAGGGACATATTTAGAGAACACTAAGAAATGCCTGACACATGAGAGGCAGTCAATGAGTATTTCTAATGTATTAAAAAATGAATAAAATATATCCTACCTCCAAGATACCTGAACAAATACATGTTGTTTCTGATCCTTAACTAAGAAGTGCTTCAAGGAAGAATGGCCAGTGTAGAAGAGAACATATAGCCCAAAATAAAGATCATCTTGTATCTCCTCAATGTGGTAAAAAATTTTAAATGTCTACTTAAGAGTGTGCTTTAAGTTAACCTTTAGCTGACTAAAAACCTAATGAAAAGTCTTGACTACTCCTTGGACATAGATACACTCTCATTAGCTCAAGTAATTCTATCAAACAAACCAAATCCTGCCAAAAGCAGTGGTGGCATCATTCGCCTCCCATTTCTTTGAGTGCATTCTTGACAGGACATCTTCGATCTGACTGAAGCTTGCATTCTTTCCGTAACATCCCACTACCTTCAAGTTTCTAATAAATTCAGTCTTTAAAAGTCTTTGTATGCCTTTACCATTATACTAAGAGTTAGTATATAAAAAATGGAGAAAGAAAATTCCCACTTCTCCTGTAGCTTTATGATAAAAAGGAAATAACAAAGGGGCAACATAATACAATGGTTAATAGACGTTGGACGCAGAGTCCTTGTTCAATTCTAAGTTTACCCATTTACCAGCTACATAAACTTAAACAAATCACTTAATCTCTTCACATCTCAGTTTCTTCAAGTAAAAATAATATGACAAATACCTACATCATAGGATTGTTGTAGGCGTCATATAAGATGAAACACATCATCATCTTAGCAAAAGTCCTATTATTCTGTAAGCCCTTAAAAAAAGATAACCTAAAAACATACCTAAAGCAGAGCATCATTAATATTCTTAATAAATTATAAACATAACAAAGTTAATATATAACTTCAAAATAATTCAAAATATACCCAAACTAATAAAATCACTTTTCTTCTATAAATTTAGATCAAATCATTCAAATCAATTAAACTATGTTTATCTCAAAATGAATATTCTAAAATTGTTAGTTTTTATCAATTATCATATCATGTTGGTCAATCAACCACCAATCGTGACACCTTGCTTCAGAGTCCTTTAGCAATCCTCATTCTCGGTTTTTAACTCATTTGTATTTTTTTAATGTTTATTTATTTTTGAGAGAGAGAGAGAGAAAGACAGAGTGTGAGTGGGGGAGGGGCAGAGAGAGAGGGAGACACAGAATCTGAAGCAGGCCCAGGCTCCAAGCTGTCAGCACACAGCCTGACATGGGTCTTGAACCCAGGAACCATGAGATCATGACCTGAGATGAAGTCAGATGCTTAACCAACTGAGCCACCCAGGAACCCCACCCAACTCACCTGTATCAAAACAGTCACCAGGGGCGCCTGGGTGGCTCAGTCAGTTGAGCTTCTGACTCATGGTTTCTGCTCAGGTCATGACCTCACAGTTAATGAAATCAAGCCCGCATCCAGCTCTGTGCTGACAGAGCAGAGCCTGCTTGGAATTCTCTCTCTCTCCCTCTCTTTCTGCCCTTCCCTCTTTCTCTGCTCACTTTTCTTCTCTCAAAATAAATAAATAAACGTTATTTAAAAAATAAGTAAGTAAATAAATAAATAAAACAATCACTAGATAGTTCTCATACTTTTTCCTCTACATGTGTTAAAGTGCCTGCTTTTACTTACACGCCTTTCTGTTTTCGCTTAATACAATGATGCTCTGTGTATTAAATTATTACTGTACACAGCATTCATAAAAACAATACTGGTGATAAGAGCACAAAATAGAGCTGTGTATCATTCACAAAATCACTTATTAGTCATTATTATAATACCTATCACCTGTTCTTCTTGTGATTTTCATTAAATAATTCTTGTGATGATAGACTCTAAAAAGAAAAAAGAAATTGGATAAAGAAATGCTGCTTTACTATGAATGGTAGTAAAGCATTACCTACAGAAACTAGGCCTCCATAGGGAATATTTTCATGTTTAGATATGTGGTTTTCTAGTGGATAACTCAAGAAAAAATCTCTATGTCATTTCCTATTTTTTGTAGGAGAAAACTAGTGGACAACTCAAAATGAAATCTCTGTCATTTCCTATTTTTTGTGGGCAGCAGATATGATACCCAATTATAGTGAATAGAAATTCTAAACATTAGAGTGAGGCAGTACCTTAACAATAGTAATTAGCCTTATTAACCATCAGTACTGGCCTAAGGACTTTACTCCTTAATTAATTAATTTCATTTCTTTACTCCTCACAACGTTCTCATTTTCTATATGAGGAAACTGAGGCACTAAAACGTTGACTTACTCAGGGTCCCACTAAAAGTATGTTTCCCGCCTTCTTTATGATTTTTCTGTTCTATAATTGAAAAGCATGCAAATATAGAATCTTGAGCAAATTTCAGATTATATCAATTTCATATGGCCAATCAAATGTTCAAAAATGTTTAAACAAACTCTATGTGTTTTTCATATATAATGCATCAGATTATAGACAACCAAAATGATATCTGATATGTGTGAGGTACCAAAATTATCCATACAAAACAGGGCAGTCACGCTCGTACATCAAACCACTTGCCCAAGAGCAGGGGAGCATCTTTGGTCACTACAAACATGGTCCAATGTCAGCTTTATACCTGGTTATCCACAAACTTTTGTTGACCAAGCTCTTTTCAGGGCCTGTTGCAATTCTATTCTTACACAGGGCTCTCAGACTATTCTCTAGGTTCTTCCTTGACCCCTGGAAGAGAAAGTTCCTCATCACTGCCCTGCTTCCAGGGCCCCCATAAAACCCCACTCCACTTGGTCCCAGGAGAGACAGATGTGTTGGAATTAAGAATAGAAGAGAAATGCTGTATTGTTTAGTTACCATCTTGCCAAGATTCCTTCATTGATTATATTTAGAAATAACATCTAAACTCCTTACCATGGCCAACAAGGCTGACTGTAATCTTGCCCCACCTACCTGGACAACCTCAACTTATACCCTCTCCCTTGCTCATTTTACTTAAGTCACCACAATTTTTTCTACCCCTCAAACTTAACAATCTCATTCTTACCTAGGACCATAGCACCTGGTTTTCTCTCTGTCTAAAATAATTGTCTCCCCTTGATTCTCAACTTTTCATCTTTCAGGTCCCACCCAAATGTCACCTGTTCTAAAAGGACTTATTGGATCATTCAAATATTGTCCCCTGAATCACTCTGTAGCATTATTTTATTTTATATTCTTTTTATTACCTAACACTATCTCAAATTATCATATTTATATATTTATTTCTTGGTCTACTTATTATCTGTTTCCTCCACTAAATTTCCAAATATAAATCTAATCTGTTTATAGTTTTATTTCAATAGATATCTATTGAATAGATGAACATATTCCAATGCTTTGTAACAAAAGGAAAGTGTAAACTACATATTTGCGATACTGATATTGAGTCAGTGATATTGAAGGCCTGTCTTTGCCAAAGTTAAAGCCATAGACAGTGAAATTTGTTGTTGGGTGCCCTGTGAAGGTCCTGCTGTGGGAAATCACTCATTAGGTTAAAATCAGGAACAGTTGAGAAAATGATTCTTATATAAAATTTCTGAGAGATTTTTACATATCCTGCTTCAAACCCATCAGTAGCATATACCTGAAAGAGCAGGGAAAATGGTGTGTAGTACAGCCATGAAGGGGGGCCCATAGTTAAAAAGAAAGAAAGAAAAGAAAGAAATATCTCACCTTTGGGGACATTTCTGTTAAGTTTTATGACACTGATGTTCAATAGAAAGCTGAACACGGAAGGCAATCTCTATCAGTTGGTCCTTTGAATTCACCTCTTCAAAATAAATACTGTATTCTTCCTTATCATGCTATTGTTAGGAAACAAATATTCTTGCCTTACCTTACCACATAATTTATTGATTTGAAGACATTTGTGAATAAACCTAGCTAATATAAAGATAATTTTCAAAAAGACATGTTTAGTATACATTTCATCTTTTTCTTTTTCATTTTTTAAAATATAATTTATTGTCAAATTGGTTTCCATACAACAGCCAGTGCTCATCCCAACAAGTGCCCTCCTCAGTGCCCATCACCACTTTCCTCTCTCTCCCACCCCCCCATCAACCCTCAGTTTGTTCTCAGTATTTAAGAGTCTCTTATGGTTTGCCTCCCTCCCTCTAACTTTTTTTCTTCACCCTCTCCCTCCCCCATGGTCTTCTGTTAAGAAGAAGGTGAGAAAGAATGCATCTTTTTCTTAAATGGGTCACAATCTAGGAAAAATTTAATATTATGTATTCAATGATATTAAGGATTTATTAACTATTGGCATGTAGGTAGTAATAAAATAAAACAATTTAGCCATTTAATGGTAGCTGGTAAAGTTGAATGATGTGTACACGGGGTTCATTACATTCTTTTATTTGCTATTGTGTATGTTTGGAGTTCTCCACAATAAAAATTAAAAAAAAATTTTAAAGAAAACATTAGTCTTTATTCATTTTATTTTTTAACAGATAAATGAAACATTTCATGGATCTAAACTGAGAAGACAGTATGTCAAATCTCACGTTGTCCAAGTAAGGTATGTAAAATAGCCCAAGAGGCACAGAGCAGAAAATTCTGTCCTTTACCTTCATGCCTCATACTTAACAGCATATATTTGTTTGGTATAAATTGAAAGGTTGAAATAAATTTTAGTTTGAGGCTTCAAAACTACTAGCATTTTCAAATGTGAAAAAAGGTATTCAAGATCTTTTGGAAAATTATCCAACCAGAACCAAGAATTCCAACTGATTATGAGTCTCAGGCAAAGGCTCAATGTATTTATATTTTATTTGAAGGCACAAGGTCAAAAAGCAAATCTAAAATCAGGAGATGATTTAACAGAAGAAAAGAATGGGTAAGATAAGAGAGCCACATATAGAATATCTGACCTAGGAGGTACAAACTAGTAGATATGAGCCAAATCTAGCTTAGAGTTATGGATTAAATATAAAAGTTGATAACATCCATGAATATGAAATTAAAAGGAGCATAAGTGAAAAACAGGTAGAATTAAAACATAATATATTAGAAATTCTAAAAAATAAAAAAATAAGTAAAAGTTGAGAAATATCATATAAAAGGCATAATTTTCAGAATGTGTTGAAAAATAAAAAGAGATCTGGCATTACAGGGCCTCATCCCCACATGGTAATAATGCACTGAAACTGAGGCCACACACTGGCAATTCCCAACACTCCCACGATGTGTGCATATGTACTTCAACCCTATCAGCTTCACTCCTCTCCTTTACTGGCCCCTCTAGAAATCCAATTCTACAGCTATTGTCTAGCAGCGATGTTTATCTAAATACTGGTGAGGCACAGATAACCTAGGAACAGATAACCTGCAATAGATATGAAAAAATAGTAATTACAAGCACAAATTAAAGAAAGTTAATATGTTTTAGAATCTCCCCTCCCTAAAACTAGAACTTTTTCTGTTTAATTTTCCCAGTTTATTTTTAAATAATCCAGGCTCTTAACCAGTAGCCCCCCAAGACTTTATTGATATTAAATCATTTAACCTGGTAACAACCCTGTATGATATGTACAGATCAGTTTCTTATTTTACAAATAAGAATACTGAAGCAAAGGTAGTTTAAGTGACTTGCCGAGGTCACACATTTAATAAATAATAAAGCTGTAGTTTGAACCAAAGTAGTCATATCTAGATGACTGCATCAACTTTAGCTTTCACTCCTGTTCCATGACAATCCATTCTCCACACAGCAAAGTGAATTTGAAGAGCACAATATCATCCTACTTAATATCCTCTGACAGTCTCTCATAAATTCCAAATTCCTTATACAGTCCACATGATCCTCCCTGATCTGGCCTTGCCTCTCTCTGACCTCACTTCAAAACTCCCATGAAATAAAGGACCATAATGTTTTTAAAGGCTGGGGTGATGGGGTATCTTAGGTCATCTGTGTTTGCTAACTGGTTTTGCCCAAGGAAAAGTAAAGTTCTCGTATTGTCATGACAGGAGGTAGTTTGACCATTTGGAGTAAGTAAAGTGCCTACCAAAGTTAGGCCCCACCTGTCTCACAGAAACTGAGAGATAGAGTCTCTATCTCTTTTGATGGTTACATTTCAGAGATGGCTTTTGCGTCCTTGAGAAAGACATTTCTGGGGCTGTCAAACTGCAAGAGGCTTTTAAAAGGTTTGCCTATAGTTCAAAGAGGCAGAGAAAGAATTTATAACTTTTCTAAAGTAAATGCTCTATAAGGAAAGGGATATTGAGGTCTAGAGTCAGAAAGAAGACTTTAATAAAACTGAGGGAAGTATTAAGTCTCTCTTGCTCAGGGCCTTTGTACTTGATGTTCCTTCTTTCTGGGACATACCTCCCCCATTTCTTCTCATGACTCACTCTTTCTTGTCATTAGGATCTCACCTCAAAGAGGCCTTCCCTGAAGCTGTCTAAAATGTTCTCATCTCTAATCTTCAAGTCATTGCTGTCTCCTTCATAGAACTCATTTTTAAGATTATTTTATTTCTTCATTTTCCTGTTTGTCTGTGTCTCTTAGTAGCATGAGAGAAGGCACCTGTGGTCTTATATGTTCATAGCTGATGTAGCTCTGGTCCCTAGAACTCGGCCTGATATATTGCTTGGACAATATACATTCATTGAGTGAATGAATGAATGAATGAACTGAAACTTCAGGAATGGAAAGGAAAATACTGTGGCAAAGAATTAAAAGCATTTGTCATATAAAACTAAAGATTATTTTATGGGTCAAGCGAAGGTAAGATCAAAATAACTTTTAGTTCATGTTTTTGGTAGAAAAGAGGATCTTATGACTCTTGATGATGTCAGATTAAGAATCCATATGTCTATATTTAGTTTAGTTTTAGATTGTTATTTGACCCAGGAGAAAAGTTCAGGGTGACATCCACGGTTGGACAAAATCTTTAAAATAAACAAAGCAATATAATATGTCCTTGTCTATTCCATGAGAAATAAAGGGTTCATCTCTACAAATCACAGAAGAAATATTAGCACTGCACAGGCATAATAGCAAAAGAACTGAGAATACTTAATAAATTAACATTCAACTACTAAATGCTTAATACTGTACAAAAGGAAATGGAAAGAATACATGTATAGTGCTCAAAGGAAGAGTGTCTGGTAAAACATAAAGTAGAAAGGGGTGATATAGAAGTTAGCAAATCTATTATCTAGAATTATCCTGCAAAAATACTATTGAAATAATAAAGCTTTATAATTACTCAGAAAACCTTGGATCTTAGCCATGGTTCCTGTTTTGTTCATGGATATTATGAAGGTTTGCAAGTGGATGTTTTCAAGATCTCTCTTGAGTCACATACTTTGAGGTTGTTGTGGATTTTCAAATATACGAATGTAGACAAATGCCTGGGAAGAGGGGAGGAGGTAGACAAACAGAGAATAGAGCAGAATAGACATCCCATCAAGTCAGTAATAATACCCCCCTTTTAAAACTTCTGATTTATACATTTACATCTTCAAGTCAGAATTACAAATAAAACAAATCCAGTCTAATGTGTTTGCTCAGTCACAATTTCCAACAGACGACAGGAACGGGCCCACCCTTGCAAGTTGTGCCTCCACCAAAAACCAAACAAACAAACAAAAAGCACTCAAGATAATAAATGATTCTCTCATCTCACCTGTTATGTTTCATTTTGTTATTTGCTATCAGCCTTACGTAGCATGTCCATGGTGGATTTTTGATACAAAGACATATTTATATTAATAAGTATATTTTGCACAGCACTGAGATTTACAAAATACCTCCGTGTACATTACTTTATATGGTGTGTACAATAGCCCAGGAAATACTATTATCCCCATTACAGAGATGAAGAAATTTGTAAGTACAGAGAATGCGAACAGCTTGCTGTAGTCAGGGAATTGGCAGATGGTGAATCTAGAATACAAACTCAGTTCCCTGACTCTAAATCATACTCTCTTTACAGTTCACCATGTCCACAAAGTGCCATTTCCACTCCCTTGAGAGTGCAATAGCTGCCAGGAGCTCTATTTAACAAAATTATAAAATGACTCCTCTAAGAATGATCGAGGCTCAGTAATAAAAGCGTAATTTATTTGTCTCTTTCTGTTCTACAGCCGAGCCCAAGGGAAAGTGATAATACATGCTGTGCTGAAGTTTAAGTCCTGTTTTAAAAATAATGCAGCAAAATTTTGGGATAGAATTGAAACCATTTTATATCAGAAGCTAAAGGGAAAACCTGGGTCTTTATGTATAGATTCTTCTTCATTTAAATTTTCAGGTAAGCCTTTTTATGTATGGTATAGAATGATTTTCATCTTTTAATTTTAATATTGCGTTCTGTTATAAATATGAAAACACTTCCCTCCTTAAACGTAATTTCATATGCAATGATTATTGCTTTCAACCACTGTTAAAGTAATCAGGGTCCATGTCAATCAATTTCTTGATATAGTATCATTCTTGTATTCTTGGAATTAAACCTTACTTGATGACAGAGTTTAAAAAAAAAAGTAGGGCCTCAAATAACATTTCCTTAGAAAACAAGGCAGCCTTAAACTCTTAATAGCTTGTTCTGTGGGTCATGATTTCTCCCTCAGTTCCTTTGGATATCTCAAGAATCTAGACTCCTGGGGCGCCTGGGTGGCGCAGTCAGTTGGGCATCCGACTCCAGCTCAGGTCATGATTTCACGGTTCGTGAGTTTGAGCCCTGCGTCGGGCTCTGTGCTGATATCTCAGAGCCTGGAGCCTGCTTTGGATTCTGTGTCTCCCTCTCTCTCTGCCCCTCCCCCGCTCACACTATGTCTCTCTTTCTCTCTCTCTCTCTCAAAAATAAAGATTAAAAAAAATTTTTTGAAAAAAGAATCTAGACTCCTACATTACAGAAATGAGTTTGAATCTCTTTAACATCAAACCTACTTCCTGATGGGCCTTTAATGGGCTTTGTCTCTCTCACTCTTAAGTACAATGTATTTTTTTTATTTTTTTTTAAATTCCAGTGTAGTTAACATACAGTGTTATACTAGTTTCAGGTGTGCAATTGCATAAACCAGTTCTTATTCTTGGTCATCTAACAGTATTGTGAAAGACAGCTTCTAAAAGGCAGGGACAAGTGTCCCATAATATTCATTCCCAGGATAATGAGTGTCTCTCTGGTCTTCATAAAAGGACAGCCAACGCTCAGCACAGCTAAGCTCAGCTATCAGTTCTCAGCTACAACAAATTTGACCAAGGGCAGAAAAGTATCCCTGCCCCTATAGGAAGGACTAAAAGGATGAAATGTTTGTGAAAAAAATAAATCTAGGCCAAGGGTTCATTTGCGTAGAACATCAAAAGGATCAAAAAGCAAAACCTGAACATGCTTCTCCTGGATAAGAAGTCATCGTGTTGTTGAAATGTGACTCTCCTCAGGTTATTAGATGCTTTCTCTTAGAACCTTCCTTCTCACACAGCTTATCCTGTGTGTGGTGACCTCGAAAGAACAGAGAAATAAAGCAGATCTGCAAATTAGTGAAAAACCAATCTGGCTTCTTTTTCTAAGTCTAAAGTCAATCATCCCAAATAAAAATCCTTTAAATTCTGCCCTCCATTTTAACATTAACAAAGAAAGCATGTAAGTCCATATCTAACTTAAAAAATCGCTGAGAGAGGTTGAAATCAAATATTAGGAAATATTAGTTTTAACAGTTATGAAGTACTGTACAAATACTTTTGCTAGGCACTGCGGGGACTTGAAAGAGAAAAAGAGTATTGTTCCTCTCAACAAAAAAGTTTATAAAATAAATAAATACATATACAAGTATACACATTTAACCTCACACTGATTCAGTGTATATGAAAGACATAATTGGTATCATTATTACACAAATACGTTTTAAGTTTATCCAGTAGAAACAGTGTGATGTGGATTGGACCTAATGCTGTCATCCGCTGGTAAAATCAAACAGCAATTGCAAGTTCCTAAATGAGAACAGCTGAAAACTGGTTTTGTCAACAACATGCCCCAAGCCCAGGTTTCTCAGTCAACAGGTGTGTAAACCCTTGTCATCACTTTTGGCCAGCAGTCCCAGCAGAGGACAGATTCCTTTAACACGGGTCTCAGAGAAACCGGTTCCTTTCCTTCAGAGCACTTTCCAGGGTTTAATTACGTATTCACTAAAATGATTATTTGATTACTGACCATCTCTTCCATAAGTCATGTGCTTGTTTGCTCACCATTACATCTTCAAGCCTATGCAGGGGCTGGCATATAGCAGCAAGTGATTGTTGGCTGAACTGATGAATTCCACAATATCAAAGCTGCAACCGAAAACCAAAGTAGGAGAGAATATATATAGCCTTTCGCATCTAAGGTTCCACAAAGAATTAAGCCCTAACAAAAATGATGTGAGTGCCTGTTGTCAGTTCTCTTAAGGATGATACATAGGATGATTCCGGATTCATAAAAGAGAACTTCAGATAGATAAAGAGGATTAAGAGTACACTTATCTTGATGGACACAGAGTAATGTATAGAATTATTGAGCATTATACTGTACACCTGAAACTAATATAACAATGCATGTTAATTATATTTCGGGGGGGAGTTCATTCATTTCATAAAAATGAAAGCTCCCCACGGCGTTAGAGCTTAATTCTCTTCCAGAATCCCAATTAAGGAGGGCTGATCGCAAGTCTGGCACATGTAGGCAGACACTGCCACTCCCAGATTTAGGATGGAAGGAGTGCTTCAATTATTGAGAACCATGAACACAATGTTTACTTTAATTTTCCAGTCATTCTTGAATTCCAGGAAAAATGACATTCTACTACCTTCCAAGGTACTAACAAGCAGTATTTATGGGACTGTATCCTTCAGTGATAGAGAATGTTTTCTCCATCAATTCTAAACTGAATAGATCAAAGATTTTCAAGTTGACTGGTTAGTATAAAACCTAGAAAAACCATTGATGGCATAGTTTTCCCCTGCCCATGAAAGAATAGGTTCCTAAAAAATCTCTTATAAGGCAAATTCCTTAACCTAATACCATTGACTTCAATGGGAAAAATTTTTATGCATTCCAAAACACCTGAATTTATATTCACTTATGCTTAAACCCTATCACATTCTTTTAAAATAGAGATGATAACTTCAATAGGTAAAATTGGTTAACATAGCCAATTTTCCTTTATTACTTATTTTATAAAATGACTACTTCCATGATCTTGTTATTTTATAGTATGATAACCAAAACAAAACATATATATGATACTTAATGTTTATGTAATTTAAATTTTAATACACAAAAGAGGGGAGAAAAAAGAACAAGTAAAACAATGCAAATGATATCTCACTATGATGTACTTCACTATCACTGCCATAAACTATCACACCAAGAGCTAAGGAAAAAATGTAATGCTAGACTAGATGTACCAACTACACAACTGCAAGAATGACCAGATGGTGGCCCTCTCCTGAAAGCTCTGGAAGGAAAAATTCAAGTCATTCCTTGTAAATGTGAAGAAATGCCTCATAAGCATTTTAAACGAAATACCTTATAAAGTTAAATGCTCATAATTTTAATAATCATATTTAAAAATAATAATCATTTCAACAAAAAATACCTTGTACATACTGGTACACTTAATTATCTATCGAATAGGTATGAGAAATATTTTAAATATTTATACTAAATCATAATTGGTTAAAGTAAAAACTCAAATTATGTGGAAGTAATAGAAAGAATAATAACAGAACTTTATATACAAGGATGACAGTCCTGACTCACTATTAAGAGTTTTATGAGAAGAAGAGTGAAACTCTGGCCTACCACTCATTTGTGAGCAGCTGGCCAACACTGAGATATGGATAATGATTTAGTAAAACACACTTCTTTCATGTGGCTTGATCCTGAGACAATGCATGCCTTCATTCGTACCATGCTTTAAGGAACTGAACTAACTAATCATACTTTGATAAATCCTAGAGGACATTTTTAAAAGCATACTATTGCCCACAGAGAGTCCTTTCTTAACCAAGAGCCAATCTTAAGCTCTATAAACCTATTTTATCAGCAAAAGGTTTCTTAAAGTATTTTAACTAGTGTAAGACCTTGACCATTCAAAATTCCTTGGAAATAAATCTTCTAAAAAAGCAAACTTTCCAAAGAGTTCATATTTTATCTTTTTAATAAAACACAAAAAGTCTCTTTAAAATTATTTTTTCAAAAATCTTTCTCAAAATTTCCACCTACTTTTCTGACATCGCTATGGAATTCATTAATATATAGTGGATATTGGGGTGCCTGGGTGTCTCAGTCAGTTAAGCATCTGACTTTGGCTCAGTTCACAATCTCGCGGTTCATGGGTTGGAGCCCCACGTTGGACTCTGTGCTGACAGCTCAGAGCCTCGAACCTGCTTGGGATTCTGAGTCTCCCCCTCTCTCTGCCCCTCCCCTGCTTGTGCTCTCTCTCTCTCTCTCTCTCTCTCTCTCTCTCTCAAAAATGAACGAACAAACGTTAAAAAAAGAAACATTAAAGTATATATATATACTATTTTATATATATATATATAAAATATATATACTTTTTATAATATATATATATGTATATATATATATATATATACACACACATATATATATATATATATATACATATATATATATAGTGGATATTGTAGTGCCCTAAGGGCATTTAGGGAAATGTAGGGTTATTGATGCCTTCAATAAATGATCCCAAGTGTTCAGCTCTCATATTTATTCTTTATATTTTCTTTCTCATACTTCAATGTCAAGCAGAGTTCTTGATGTCACTTGTTTACTCTATGTTCTTTCTTCTAACTCCTCCAAATCTATTTACATATTTCACAGTAACTTATACATAAAAATTAGAAAAGCAAATAGCCTTTGTTTGTTTGTTTTGAGAGAGAGAGAGAGCAGGCGAGGGGCAGAGAGGGAGGGAAAGAAAGAATCCCAAGCAGTCTCTACACTGTAGGCATGGAAACTGACACATGTCTCCATCTCATGTACTGTCAGATTATGACCGGAGAAAAGCAAATAGCCTTTGAATGAGGGTATTTAATTAATTAATTAATTATAATTTATTATATGTATAATTAATTATTAATTTATAATATAAATTATAATATAAATATATTATATTATATCCTTAATTAATTATATAAGTTCTAGTGAGTTATTTTTTTAATGTAACTTTTGGCTCGTCAGACACCATCATTTCCTGATTCTTGACTTTATTCCAGAGAAAATGTTGCTAAGTCTCCTGAGAAATGTGGAGCATTATTTCTGATGGTATTTCAAAAGGTCTTCCAATAACCCTAGATATTTAATTAAAATAATATTTCTTTAAGTAATTTTAAAATTCAACCTTGAGCTTAGAGTTTGCAATATACAATATTGAATAACACAACTATGTATTAGACACACCTGGAACACAGACATGTCCTAACTGATATCCAGTATCATCCATCTGAGGTTGGGATAGATCTGTATGATGATTAATTTTAAGTGGCAACATTGCTGAACCAGAGGATGCCTAGATATCTGGTTAAACATTATTTCTAGGTATACCTGTGAGGATGTTTCCAGAAAATATTAACATTTGAATTGGTGGACTGAGTAAATCTGATTGCCTTTCCCAATGTGGATGAGCATAATCCAACCTATTAAAGGTCTGAATAGGATAAAAAGATAAAGGGTAAATTCTCTCTCCCTCTGCCTGACTTTGAGCTAGAATATTGGTTTTCTCCTGCCCTTGTTCTGGGATTTACACCATTGGAAGTCTATTTCCCAGGCCATTGGATTTGAACTGGAATTACATCACTGCTTTTGTGGGTGTCCAGCTTGCAGATGGCAGGTCACAGGACTTCTCAGCCTCCATAATTTCCTGTGAGCCAATTCCTCCTAATGCATGGATGAATGAATGAATGAATGAATACTTCTATTTCTCTAGAAAACTCTAATATAAATTCCCAAAGTGCACTTCCAATCACCATCAAGCCCAAATAATCTTAAGTTTGAAACGGGTTTCAGACAGCCTATTTGCCTCACATAATCCTAAAAGGCCAATTGTACATATAGCTAGACTAATGCTCTTGTCTCTCTTCATATTTGTCCTAGCTTGTTTGCTTTCATTTCCCAAGAACCTAAGCCTTTTTAGCCACTGCACTCATGTCCAGCTTGAGTGAGTTATAACATAATCAAAATTAAGAGTGATGAGTTTTAGGTTAAAGAACTCCATTTTGGGAAAAGAAAAAAAAAAGGAGAGAGAGAGAGTTCCACTTTGGGGGTACCTGGGTGGCTTAACTGGTTAAGCGTCTGGACTCTTGATCTCAGCTCATGTCTTAATCTCAAGGTTGTGAGTTTAAGCCCCACATTGAGCTCCACACTGTGCATGAAGCCCACTTAAAAAAGAAAAAAAAAAAAAAAAAGACCTGCACTTTGGTAGGGTACATTGAGATCCATTCATTTTTGAAAAACACAAGGTCAAAGCTTTGGTTTCTAAAATTTCATTTGATAATATTGTGTAAAATGAGCTACAGGGGAGAGTCTTTAAGCAGAGAGATTGGTTAGAAAATAATTAAATGGTATAAGTGCGAAGAACTGAAAACCTGAACTGTCATAGTGAAAACAGTATTAGAATGGAATTGACATACCTGATATGAGGCAAAACAGTGAGAGAAATTGAATACAGCATCCAACGTTTAAGTCTGAGTAATTAGTGGAATGATAACTTCATATAGAAATAGCATACAATAGAGAAGTAGAATATAGGTGATTGGCTTACATTTTGAGTATTAGATAGAATATACCTCTCCAGATAAAGTTATGTATCAAGCATTTGGAAATAAAATATTGGTCCTCTGAAGGAAGTTTGGGTCTAAAACCATAAATATGATGGTCATTCCCATAATATAATAATGAAATACTAAAAAAGAATAAGATTGCTAAGAATATAAGAAGATGAAAAGAGGAAGAGTCAAAGATAGAGTTTGGGGGAATATTTTCACTTATTAAGAAGAAAAAAAGAGGAGTCAGAATTTGAGATTATAAAAAAAATAGATGAAAAGGTATGAGAAAAAGTTTTATAAATATGCCATATGGAATACATGAATTTACCATCTAGGAAGATGGAATAGATGTACTTTTCCCTATTCCCCCCACTAAATACACCTAAAATTCCTAGATATTATATATAAAACAAACTTAAGAAGATCCCAGACTGAGAGGTGACCTCAGGGCCCAACAACATGGTAATGAGTCCCATAAGTTTGCTTCATACATTCTAAAATGGGAGCTGAAGAAGCCAGTGATCCAAAAACTCCCAAGAATGCAGGGGGTTGGGGGGTGGGGAAGGCTTGCTTTCGTTAATCAAAAGACCAGAAAAGCATCAATATAGCAAGATAGAATGCTTTTAAACAATAACTGCTCTGCTGCAGCCAAAACACCATAGGAAAAAAACTATGGCTTTACCCCAACCCATGGTAGCAAAAGCTACATGGGGATCCTCTATTTCCACCCTTCCTGGGCTCTAATTAAATATATACAGGATTTATATACTGAAAACTACACAGCACTGATGAAAGAAATCAAAGAAGATGTAAATAAATGAAGAGAAAAATCATCTTCATGGATTGAAAGACTCAACATAGTAAAGATGTCAATTGTCCCCAAATTGATATACAGGATTATCTTTTTTAGAAAAAAAAATGTAGGAGAAATCTTTTGTATCTAGGGCTAGGTAGAGTTCTTTGGAACAAAAGCATGTTCCAAAAACAGGAAAATTGATAAACTTCATCAAAATTAAAATTTTTGCTCTGCAAAAGTCTATTAAGGATGAAAAACAAGCTACAGACAGAAAAAAAAATATTTTCATACCACTTATCAAAGGACTAGTATCTAGAATATATAAAGAACTCTCAAAAGTCAGTGAAAAAAAACAGTCAATTTAGAAACCAGCAAAAGACGCAAAGAGACATTTAACCAAAAAGAATATACACATGGGAAATAAGCACATGAATACGCGTTCGATATTATTAGCAATTAGAGAAATATAACTTAAAATTACAATGAGGGGTGCCTGGGTGACTCAGTCAGTTAAACATCTGACTCTTGATTTTGGCTCAGGTCATGATATTACAGTTTGTGGGTTCAAGACCAGCATTGAGCTGACAATACGGAGCCTGCTTGGGATTCTCTCCCTCTCTTTCTGCCCCTCACCTGCTCATGTGTGCTCTCTCTCTTTCTCTCTTCCTCTCTTTCTCTCTCAAAATAAATAAATTTTTAAAAACAAAACAAAAAAAAAACTACAGTGAGATATTGCTACATCTTTATGAAAACGGCTAATTTTTTTTAAATGATGACAAAACCAAATGCTGGCAAAGATGTGGAGAAAATGAATCATTCATATAGCACTCATGAGAATGTAAAGTGTAAATCCATTCTGGAAAATAATCTGGTTTAAAAAAAAATTAAACATACAACAGCCATACAACCCATTAATTGCACTCCTAGGCATTATCCCAGACAGATGATTGTGTTTCCATAAAAACTTATACATGATGTTGATACCAGCTTTATACCTAAATGCCAAAAACTTAAAACAATCCAGATATTCTTCAAGAAGTTAAGGGTTAAACAAATTTGGGTACATCATACCCTGGAATACTACTTAGCAATAAGAAGAACTTGGATGAATCTCTAGAGAGTTACATTGAGTAAAAGAAGTCAATCCAGAAAAGGTACATACTGTATGAATCTATTTACATGAATATATGGAACATTCTTGAAATGATAAAATTATAGAAGAGGAGAACAGATTAGTGGTTACCAGGGACTAAGGAAGGAATAGGATGGAAGTAAGTAGATATGACTATAAAAGGGTAACATGACAAATTCTTGTGATGATCAAAATGTGCTGTACTTTGACAGTATCAATGTCAATATCCTGGATATGATATTGTACTAGAGCTTTGAAGATATTGTCTTTATAACATCTTGTAAGATATTGCCTTTGGGGGAAATTAGGGAAAGCATAAACATTATTTATTACAAATGCATCTAAATCTGCTATTTATCATAATAAAATGTTGGATTTTTTAAAATTACATTTAGAAAACACACATTTCTTGGAATTAGATCTTAGATGTCCTGATGAATTTGGCTCTTTATCTCTCGTATTCCTAACTCTCTGAGTTACTGTTGTAACAAATATGCTTTAAATGAGTCATAGCATGAATTTTTTTAAATGTCTTTGAGAAGTCTGGCAATCTTTTAAGACTCTGAAAAACTAGCACTATGGAGTTACTCCCACTAAAATATAATAATAATATTTTATCTTCTATTCCAGCAACCTAAAGTCTTTTCTTATTGAGGTATAATTGACATTACATTCATTTCAGGTGTACAACATAATGATTCAATATTTGTATATATTGCCAAATGAACACCACAATAAATTTAGTTAACATCTGTCACCATACATATTAAGAAAAAATGTTTTCTTGTGATGAGAACTTTTAAGTTCTATTCTCTTAGGAAGTTTCAAATATGCAATATGAACTAAAGTTACCATGGTGTACCTTACATCCCCATGACGTATTTATTTTATAACGGGAAAATAATCCCCTTTTGACTCCCTTCACCCATTTTGCCCACCTCTCCCCACCCCACACTGATTGATTTGCAGATCCTTGCATCCATGGAATGAATTCCACTTGATCTTTTAATGCATTGATGAATTCAGTTTGCTAATATTTTATTGAGGATTTTTGCATCTTTATTCATCAGGAAAATAAATTTTTTCATATGACATCTCTGATTTTGGTATCAGGTAATACTGGCTTCATAACATGAGTTTGGAAGTGTTCCCTCCTCTTCCATTTTTTGGAAAAGTCTGAAAAGGATTACTATTAGTTTCTCTGTGAATGTTTGATAGAATTCACCAGTGAAACCATCTGGTCCTGGACTTTTTAGGGAGCTTTTTGATTACTGATTCAATCTCCTTATCAGTAATCAGTCTGTTCAGATTTTCTATTTCTTCATGGTTCAGTCTTGGCAGGTTGTACATTTCCAGGAATGTATCTATTCCTTCTAAGTTGTCAAATTTGTTGGCATTATAATTTATTCATAGCAGCTTCTTATGATTCTCTATTTCTGTGGTATCAGGTGTAATGTCTCTTTCTACTTCTGATTTTATTTATTTGAATCCTCTCTTTTTTTTTTCCTGGTGAGTTTAATTAAAGGTTTCTCAAATTTGTTTATCTTTTCAAAGAACCAGCTCTTAGTTTCATCATTTTTTTCTATAGTCCTTTTGGTCTCTATTTCACTTATTTCTTCTCTGATATTTGTTATTTCTTTCCTCCTGGTAACTTCATTCTTCTTCCAGTTCCTTGAGATGGAAAACTAGGTTATTTGAGATTTTTTTCTTGATGTTAAAATCTTTTGGCATTCATTCATATAAAATTGTAAAGATACTAAAACTATGAGGCAAAACCACTTTGATTCTTCTTTTATATTACTGATGAATTAAATATGACTCTTTCCTGCTTCTATTAATGCAATATACTTTAAATAGCTGAAAGTACCATATACTAGATGCCAGTTTTAATGTTTTTTCTCCTTAAAGTGATCTACTAGTAGATACATGTATCTACTGCTACTGTAAAATTCTTCCTTATACTTTAGAATCATATAGCTTTTTTATCATTATTATTAAGTTTCAGATCAGGTTTCAGATTAATTATTCAGATAAATTATTAAGTTGTGCTTCCAAGAGCTTTCATTAAAGCTCATAATGTGGAATAATATCAATAAAGGACAAGAAAAGGCATTCAAAATATGAATACCTCTTTTTTTTAAAAAGGAAGAAATTTCTTTACTTAGTCTGTCAACTCAGGTCAGGAAGAAATTTAAACTTAAAGATTTCAGAAATATTTTCCTAACCAGTTTTTCCATTCTTGGTACCTTCTACATTCTTGTCTCTTATGTAGAATTTCTGAAGAAAAACATGAGTCCTATATGTTCTGAGTAAGAAGAGAATAGTTGTGGTTTGTGTTTAATGACAGGTTACTTGTGCAACTTCAAAAGCCATGTAATTGTCATAAATTTACTCATCAGTATTGCATAAAATAAATCTATAAATTCTCTTATGGTTATCATTGGGTCAATTAACCAATGCCTCAATATTTTTATTTTTCTTGTTTTTTTTTTAAAGTATATAGTTCCAGAATAATTTATTTTTCTGTAGAAAAATACGTTTAAAACAAGCAACTTAAGGGACACTCGAGTGGCTCAGTTGGTTAAGCATCCAAATTCAGCCTAGGTCATGCTCTTGTTGTTCCCAAGTTCAAGCCCCACGTCGGGCTCTGTGTTGACAGCTCAGAGCTGGAGACTGTTTCAGATTCTGTGTCTCCGTCTCTTTCTCTGGCCCTCCCCACTCATTCTCTGTCTGTCTCTTTCTCAAAAATAAATAAAACATTTTTAAAAACTTAAAGAAAAAAAGCAATTTAAATAAATTCCAGAGAAAAAAATTTAATTCTTTCAGCATGAATAAAATATCACAAGACGATGGTTATTTTGCATCAAAAACTAATATATGCAAATTGGCAAGAGCAAAAGCTAAGAAATCATATGAGAAGAGGGAGTTAATAAGAAAAACTTCTTGGGGCACCTGGATGGCTCAATGGGTTAAGTGTCTGACTCTTGATTTCAGCTCAGGTCACGATCTCACATTTTGTGAGATCGTGCCCTGAGTGGAACTCTGTGCTGACAGTGTAGAGCCTGCTTGGGATTCTCTGTCTCCCTGTCTTTCTGCCCGTCC
This sequence comes from Panthera onca, assembly GCF_046562875.1. Taxonomy (NCBI): domain Eukaryota; kingdom Metazoa; phylum Chordata; class Mammalia; order Carnivora; family Felidae; genus Panthera; species Panthera onca. The sequence goes on along the minus strand of NC_138342.1, from coordinate 55,243,758 downwards.
CCCACTCTCAATCCCCCTCTCCCCCCCCCCCACCCTCCATCTCAAAAATAAATAAAGAAAGAAAAAGAAAAGAAAAACTTCTTGGAGAAGCTACCTTTCAAGACAGGTCTTAAAGAAAGCCACAGACATGAACTGAAAGAAATCCACGAAGTATTCTCTGCTTGGTGTTGTACCAGAGCTAAGCCATCAAAATGCAGGCCTTCACAAAATGTCTAGGTACCAGGGAGAACCAAAGTGAAAGTGCTACCCTAAATATTAACTTTCTCTCCAATGTGTGTCCTCAAAAGGACCCCTTAGAAACACAAGTGTGTCATGTCAAAAGCATAAGGTAGATGTTATCACTTATATTTTCCATTGCTCACTCTACCAGCATAACTGTCTAAATATTTTCCCTAGCACATGTCTTGTCCTCTCTTCATTACCAGTGGTCTTTTGTGCTACTATCAAAGCTTAAAGTCAACAATGGCTAAGTATAGAAGAAGCACAAATAAGATCCAAATAAGTTTGGATTTTTCACATTTCTTGAAATATGCATTAAGATTAGAAAAATGGAGTGAGTTTCTACCTTAAAAACTACTACCTGCATATATAATTGGTTATTAGGTTTAATTAATTTTAAATATTTAATTAATTTTAAAAGGTTTATTAATTTTATTAAAGGATTTTATTAAAAGATGTATTTATTATAATTAACTCTTAAAATATTTTTTAATGTTATCTTCAGAGTCAAAATGGCAGACATATTGAAGATATGTACTGTAAAAAAACTAATCTACATCACTCTGAGGAATGACAAATATATAATGTCTAACCACAGAGATAATTTTCAGTCTAATTAGAAACACAAAGAAAAGCATTTATTGAGGTTAAGTATGCAGCCACATGACTAATCAAAACCTTCAGTGTGTAAAGAATTCAGCTTTTGTTCATCCACAGTCCAAGTCCACAACTCTGTTCCTTTGCCTTTTAATTCAGACCGGTCTTATTCACACTCCTTTTTGGGGGGGAAGTTAAGGGGCAGGAGATGAAATTATTATGAATGAACTTCCAAGGTTGACAATTCCTGTGTGATAAAACAATTCTAGTAGCTGCCTTGCTCAGTAAATCCATGCCCATTTATAATTTTAAAGTTTTCACAGACCTAACACATGAAAATTTTTAAACATCCCATAAAATACATTCTGTAGCAGAATTCAGTTAATCTCCTCTATATTTTTAATGCTAGAACCCCAGGGAAACTATCTGAAAAGTAGGATTAATCAATTTATTTAGCATTTGGACTCAGGTAAAGTAAATAAATTCACCTGAGTAGAGTTAAAGCTCAGGATCTATGAAAATTTATATTATAAATGTGTCTACTGCTACTGTAAAATTCTTCCTTATACTTTAGAATCATATAGCTTAGTTTTCATTATTATTAAGTTTCAGATTTTTTAAGGAAGAAACTATTCACTGGATATCAGACTGTTACCAGTACATCCAAATTTGCATATCTTTCTAATTCCAGAAAGATAGCAAATATTAAATAATTGTAGATTCAAAGCCCATTTAGAAAGCACCTAGGTATCTTTTCTAATTCAGTGTTCAATAATGAGTGAATTATGGCTATTTTTGCCCCCAGTTATTTTTAATAGCTTGACTCCTTTCCAAAAAATGTTTGTCATCAGCTATTCCTAGTTCCCCTGCTACCCCTCGATACTAAGTGACTTTTCTTGGTGCATCCAATTTTCTATGCCCAAATCTGCCATAGCACTAATCATATAATATTAAATTATCTACTTAGTTGTATATCTCTTCCACTACACTCCAAGTTCATTGAGGACAGGGTCCATGTCTATTGTCTTTGATTCCTGGCCCATAGGAGAAGATCAGCACACAGTTCCTGAAATGCTTTTTAAAACCGCTTTGTCTTATTACCTACCCTTTGATGGAATCTCCTTTTGGCAAGGGGAATGCCATTGTTTGTTGTCACTTCCTTTATACGTTACAGTGTAAACAGAGTACCTTAAGTTACAGAGTTGACTCCTTGATTCAAGCATAAATCCATAAGAGTTCTAGCTTTTGAGTGTGAGCCAAAGACTTACAGCAAACACAAATAGCCACAGCAGTGACTCAATCCAAGGAGTGACAGCTTAAATCACTTCCCCCATTTATTGTACCTGTCTTTCACCTACCCAAGCAATAGTTACTCTATTAAGCTCTGGTATAATACAACTATTAAAAGCAAATTATAAGTCAAAAACATTTCTCCCCTTTAGCAAGACATACATCAATAAAGAAACCTCAAAGAAAGAAGAAAGTTCTGTGAACATAGTAGAGTTTTCTAAATAATTAGTTCATAAGGTGTAGCATTTAACATTTTTCCGGTCAAGTTACAGGAGTATAATCATTTCCCAGACTTTTGATATGGTTTTATATATTTTACTAACCACACAAAGCTCAAAATGAAACCCTAAAGGTATCATGTCCAATAAAAATTAGCTTCTGGAAGGCAGCTATGAAGGATTAGGTGGAAATGAGCCACCTTTCTGTTTAAGTGGGTGCGGCTCATACCTACTCAGTCCATCTGACAGTTGAATTGGTCCTGCCTTTTTGTTCAAACAAGTTGACTTTCTGGTAAAGAATTCTTTTGTCCCCTTGATTTGTTGTGCAACCTAATGTAAGAGTGTGTAACTATAATTGTCATATATAAATGGATACTCCCTCCTGGATTTATAGAAATGCAAGAGCATAATAAAAATGAACCTCCATTGGCATATATAGTATTTAACCTATAGAGCAACTGATGATTCATTTTTTGAAGAGAAACCCTTAAGTAGGAATGGCTAGTATATTTATAGTTCTCTACATCTGAAATTTGGGGCATAATTGTGATTCACTTGTTCACCCTCTCCCCATATACTTTCATCATGAATTAAACAGGTTTGCAGTTCTGCAGAGATTTGGGGCCCACAACAAAATCATCTATTGTAAATCTCATTCTGAAATATTCCCTAGATGTCTAGGAATGAGTAGACAATATTAAAGTCCGCTTTATTACTAATTTTTTTATCCAAAACAAATTGGCATACTTGAGTGTTCTGAATAACTGAAACCACACAAAGGGTATTAATTGTAAAAGGATCAAAATATACCAAAATGCACTCCACACCAAAAAAAAAAAAAAAATGCACTGCATAAATAATGTGCATAGTCTCTCCTAGTTATTAGCATTATTTGTTATGCTATCTGGTTATTTCAGTATCTAAGCCTGGTTTCTCAAAAAGCAGAGCCTGAGACAGACTCACATGTGGTATTTGATCTGAGAAAGAGTAAAAGGCAAAAAGCATAAAATAAGGAGGGAGAATTTCCAACATCAGGGGCAACTCTAGCTCCATCCCATAGAATCTTCTGAATTATATATCAGAACTGTGCTCCCCAATGACTAACAGGGGAAGAATTTGTCCATTGACACTCATCTTACACCAGCTCCTACAGAGTTAACTCCTACATTTCCTATTGTCCATCTGGGAATGTCCAGCAGTCCCCTTCTGGCAGAAAGTGAGAAGCTAAGGTGCTAACTTGAGAAGGGCATGTGCCAAATTACTCCTGAGTAAAGTGAATCCAAATCTGTATGAAATCAGTCACCATATTGTGGCTGATTTTAGATATGGCCAAGAGTATTTAAAGTGGTACAAAGACTAATGTTAAATACATTCATTTACCTGGTGACTTGGAATCAAGATACAGTGAAAGATCACCATTTTTATATATTTTAGTACTTTTTAGGACCCAGACCTTTTTTTCAACTTATAATGGGGAACTTGAGAGTCTTTAGAAACAGAGGAATGAATACTAAGATTTTATTTCTCTCTATGCTAATCCATGACCATAGAAAGCATATAGTCAAAACTGAACAAAATGATTGTTTACAGAATAATGTGTTCCCCAAAACAAAATAATTAGTATTAATTAATATTTTAAAATGTTCAGAAATGTAAATATTTTTTTCTTTTTCTTTGACTTTTAGACATTGAAATGCCAACAGCAGAAAATCTTCTCAATACCTGTAAGTTCATTGACAAAGAGTTATTTTCTAATGAAATTTAATTCCTTGGATGGCAAAAAAGAACTTCACTTGACAGTCAATACAGTGTACATAAAGATGTAAGGGAAGCCTGCTTTCAGAAACTTGTAAAAGGATGACTGTGGTTGATCTTAAATTGACTGATACCATGGATTTTAAATGAGGAAGACATTATTACATGCCATAATGGCAGAGGGTATCTAGGGACAAGCAGTGATAATTAAGAACTTAGGATCTAAAACCAGCTACACATCAGTGTTGAGCCCCAGATAATACACTTACCAACTGGGTGAATTTACACAGGTTATTTAATTTCTCAAACCTTCAGTTCCAAGCCATTGTGATGATAAAAGAAGGCAGCACAAGTAAAGTACTTACAAAAGTGTACAGTTCATAATAAGCACTCAGTAGATTTCAGCTATCTGTATTTTTTATTCTGCCTATAAAAACTTCAGGCCTAGGAACTCTCTGTGGAATTCTGATGATACAAGCCAAGTTCAGTGTGCTGAGACTTACATGCAGGCAGCTCCCTTGCTGGCCAAGGCATTCTGCTTCTCTTCTCCCAACCACTGCCCAGGGAAATCTGATCCACAGGGTTGCCAGAACTTGTAGCAGGCTGTCAGAGGAGCACTGCTCTTACCTGGGCAATGAGACTAATTCTGGCAGCTGGAAATCACCCTCCAGAGCCAAGCAACACCAACGTCATTGGTCCTTACTACCTTTCAGTCACAGCATAGTTATTTCTGAGCAACCTGGGCAAAACTTAAACACAAAGCTGTATTGGATTATTTTTCTTTCTGATATATTTTTACTGAACAACCCTCAAGGAACTTAATAAGACATTTTAGGCGTCCCTGGGTGGCTCAGTTGAACACCCAACTCAATTTTGGCTCAGGTCATCATCCCAGGGATGTAGGATCGAGCCCTGCATCAAATCCCATGTTGGGCTCTGCACTAAGCATGAAGCCTGTTTAAGATTCTCTCTTTCTCTCCTCTGCCTCCCTGCCCAACTCCCACTCTCTCTCTCTAAAAAAAAAAAAATTTAAGACATTTTAAAGTCAATTATTCCAATTAAAAAATTTCGTACTGATACAATCAAAATCCACAATTAAAAATTTGTCAGGTTGATAGAAAAGGGGTATACAAGACAGGAATAAAAACAGTAGTAGGAAAGAGACTGGCCAATTTGTATTCTCTCTAGCCAGAAGACTAAGCAACCATACAGATCAGCATTCTGAATTTGATTTGACCTATCTGAGGTTTTAATTATATTTTAAATAAAAAGTAAGGGGGGGGAGGAAGGCAAGAAAAATCAAACAGGGTTGAAGAAAGAATAGAGTTTGGTACATGACAAAGTATGTTAAAATACAGTCATAAATGGGATGCAAGTTACCAGGGTAGGGAGGCTGTAAGAGCTTGGTAGATTCTTTGATGTTTCTGAAAGTATCAGCCATCAAGTCTCCATTATATTCCTTAAATTCTTGAAGTTTACCCTGTGACTTGATATAACAAAAGCTCCAAGGTGTCATGTAAGATTTCAGCAGAGGTAATAACAAGGTAATGCTGCAGAGGTGGCAGCCAGAAGCTTAACAGACACAACAACCATGAGTAAATGGGAATTCAGGACAGAAATTAATGGACAAGTATAAATTAGGCTACAGTTCTGAACAAATGCACAAACAAGAAAGTGGAGTCACACAGGGGAGGTTCTCCAAGCCCACAGAGAAGCATCTTTGTTTTTATATTCCTCTGAAGGAAGTTCAGTAAAGGCCAACTTCCTTTAGGAGTTGTCCAAATGGAAGGGAGGATAGGGAAGAACCATTATACCTTTGGGTTCTGAGTTATTTGTTTTATCCTCTGTAGATTCCATGATAAGGGAGTGGAAAGAAAGGAAAAGAAAAGGGAGTTATAGTCAGTGGGTCAATATGAAAGCTCATTCAAAAATAAAAACCACAAAGGCTCTGCTTCAGCTAAGTGGTTTTATGAAAAGGATGCCTTAACAACCTGAGGTTTAGACTGCATCAAAGAAAACAATCTAGAATCAGAATCAATATACAAATTTAAGGACTTCAGAGGGTTAGTGAAGATCTTTTTAAGCCTGTATGTCCCTCCGCTGTGTTTCTGGTGCCTTTCCACCTTCAGGAAAGAATATCTCAAGACACATCTTAACACATTTCTGTGAAGCAGTTGACCATCTAACCTTTCCAATTAATTTAAATGTTCTTGTTCATGATACAAATACCTTTCTCTAATTCAGAGTTGCTTAACCTTAACACTATTAACACTGTAGGCCAATTTGTTTGTTTCAGGGACAGTCCTGTGCCTTCTACATTTTTAGCAGCATTCCCAACCTCTACCAATAAATACCAGTAGTGCATCCTCCACCCCAATTATGACAACCAAAAATATCTCCAGATATTGCCAAATTTCTCCTGGGATTAGGAGTGGAGTGCAAAATTGTCCCTGATTAAGAACCACTGCTTTCATCTATGCCCACTGCACTGATTATGGCAAGTTTTTCTCACTCTAAGTGTTAGGAACATACCCATTACAAAAATGGGTCCTGCAGTCAAATATCATTTTTATTTCAAGATGTCTTATGGGTTATATGATATGGACTTCATTTCTATATACATTTGTTGAGCACCTCATAGGTTATAAGTTCTCTGTGATAGGTTCTAGAAATATGTATATATTTTAAAATATATGGTTCCTGCCCTCTAAAACATTTAATAAGGCTGACAAACTCTAGTAAAAGATACAATAAACTGTTAAGGAACAAGCTCAGTGCTTTAGCTGGAGTAACATGACTTAGTCAAGAGAATCAGAGAGAGACACAATAATAGTGAAGTTGTACTATTACTGCAAATTTGCTTTAAAGACTTAAAGAGTCCAGCAGTTTCTCTGGATCTAAATTGACACTAGAGCATAGTCCTGTTTCAGAGAAGCATTTTACTTTGAGAAAGGGTTGGCTATCTTCATGTGTTATTCCTTTAGGCCAGATGTTATGTATTGTAACTTAAACACTAACACATTTCTGTCTACTCTATCTCTTGTCACTATCCATTGGCATTTGTAGCCATTCACTCTTTCTTATAAATGTTTCAGAGCAATCACTGTGTTAAACAACTGCTCACAAAATTACAAGCCACACATTTTCATATACAACCTAGTAACTGGTTATCAATTATTATCTTCTAAATTCAAACACTTCATTTTATATGCTTCTTATAACAGATCATAGCAAGGTCATACAGACACAGAGAGTTATGTGACTAATGAGGATGGGCAGGTGAAAATGTCAATCTATTTTGGGTGAATTCTCAAAAAATCTCATATCAGCAGTTAGTCCTAACTTCTCCAAGACTATGGGCTTTTCCTCAGTTAACAGTTAATAGTGACGTGTATTACAAGAGTTTGTTAACTATAGCAATGCATGCAAAAGCAATATCAGTATCATTATATGCTAACTAACTCCTTTTGAGCAGGTTGTGGACAACGAACAATAACTCCTTCTGGCAACAAGATTGCAGGGGGCAAGGATGCCCAAGAAGGGGAATGGCCTTGGCAAGCTAGCCTTCAACAGAACAGTGTCCACCGGTGTGGAGCCACTCTGATTAGTAACAGCTGGCTTGTCACTGCTGCTCACTGTTTCATAAAGTAAGCTCTGGACTACATAAAGGCTCAAAGCCACTCATGCACCTGAAAGTCTGAGATACATATCTTTTAAGAACATAGATTATACAACTATGCCTCCAACTATTCAATACTGTGAAGTATACTCTCAAAATTTCTCAATGAATTATCAGTTTTTAAAAAAAGATATATTCAGGGTAGAGCAGGAATTGTCAACAGTGGCACTATTATATTTGGTCCAAATGATTCTTAGTTTTGGGGTGAGGGGTATCCTGTGCATTATAGAATATTTAGCAGCATCCCTGGTTCCCACCCACCAAATGCCCATAGCATCCCCCCAGGACTGAAAACCAAAAATGTCTCCAGTTATTACCAAACTGAGTTTCCCTCAGTTGAGAATCACTAAGCTATACTTAATTCATTTTATAAAGAAACTATAAATCCTAAACTGAACACTATTCTTCTATTTCTTTCTCATCATTATTTCATTTGGTCTTATTTATTTAATCATAAGTATTTGAATTCATCCTGCATCCTCCAATATATATTATAGCCCTATTTGAAATTATTATTTCTTTAAAGGATACATTATTACACCAAAAGTTTGCTTTGTTTTTACCCTTTTTTTTGATGTTTAATTTTACTAATTTCTATTGGCTTTATGTAGCACTTATTGGTTTTATTTGTAAATAAAAATCCCTCTTAAACTTGAGATTTTGAATATGTTCCAGCAACACTATTTTTTAGTGCTTAATAGATAAACCCTTGATTAACAAATAATAGTAAAAGTCATAAGTATCTTCCTATTTATAGTTTTTAAATATTATAAAAGAGGATTTCTTCTATTTCCTTAATTTCCATAAGTTTACTCTGTCCCATAATCTTGCCCACTTTTTATTTAATCTTATGATCTTGTCTTATCATATTTAGCTTTCTAAATATCCTTGAGTCTTTCTGGAGAGATAAAAGGTAGTTTCCATGGCTTATCTCTTAAAATATATCTTATTAAAAAAATAAAATATAGCTTATTGCATTATTCAAAGTCTATTCATGTTATTATTTTTCTCTTACACATAGCTTTACTTTTATATGTTAAATGCACTAAGGTATTCAATACATATCTAATTGTTTTAAAACATATAAGATGTTAATTCCTGCAACTCTGAAATATAGGACTTTTAATAAATAAATCTATTTCTTTAGGGCCAGGGATCCCAAAGAATGGAATGTTAGTTTTGGTCTTCTTTTAAGTGATCCACAAACAAAGCGAAGTATCAAGGATATTATAATTCATGAAAACTATCATTACCCCGCACACGATAATGACATAGCTGTTGTGCATCTGTCCTCGCCAGTATTATACACAAGCAACATCCGAAGAGCATGTCTCCCGGAAGCTACTTACACATTCCCACCCAATTCAAATGTGGTGGTCACTGGATGGGGAACATTAAAGTCTGATGGTGAGTTCCTAACCTTCTTCCATTACATGGTTTGAGCTCTAGGAGTTAAAAAAAAATACTCTGAATCACAACTAAACCTGAGATAGATTTTCTCTGGATCATTTTGAAGAGGATAATGTGCAATGGATTGAAAATTTATCTTCAACCACATTCATATGGAAACTACAATTTCCTAGAGCTTTTACCATAATTGCCCTTAACAATGGTAGTTTTAATAGAAATGCATTATTGAATAAGTAATTCATTTTCTTCCATTTTCTTCATTCATTATTCAATAAATATTTATCTTGATTACCACCTTTATGCCAAATACTGGTCTAGGTGGTTTGGATATATAAATCTATAAAATAGGCAAATATTCCTGCCCTCAAAAGTTTATATTTTTAGTAAAAGAAGACAATAACCATAAAATACAATAAATAAGTAGATTACACAGCATGTTTTATTCAGGTAAGTACCAAAGCAAAACAAACAAACAAACAAGACTACAGAGGTTTGGGTATTTTTGACGGGGAGAAATGAATAGCTCTATGTGAAAAGGCAATACTTGAGCAAAGATCATTTAAATATGTGCATTCCCATGACCGTAGTTATGTAAAGATTTAGTGGCTATTTATGTTCATAAATGCATTGGAAAGCAGAAAAAAATAAATCTAAAATTAATTTTGAGGTTCAGAATTACAGTAACAGCAGAAAATCTTAAAATGATTATAAAATATAAGTTTTGGAATTTGAATTTTTCATTTTGTTTTCTAACATATACAAGTAATAAATATAAAATTCCAAAACAATTCAAAAGGGAAAAAAATCCCATTACACATGGATGAACACACTAAGTATTTCAAATATGGTCATTTTTTAATGTTTATTTTTGAGAGAGAGAGAGAGAGAGTTCAAACCAAGGAGGGGCAGAGACAGAGAGGGAGACCCAGAATCCAAAGCAGGTTCCAGGCCCTGAGCTGTCAGCATAGAGCCCGACGCAGGGCTCAAACCCAGGAATCATGAGATCATGACCTGAGCTAAAGTCGGATGCTCAACTAACTAAGCTACCCAGACGCCCCTAAATGTGGTCATTTTTAACAATAGCTTGGTATGTTCATTGCATTACTACGAAGGGAAACAAAAGCTTAATTAAAACATATGTTTTACATTGATTTGGAAATTGTGTACAGTAGTACAAATAAACTTAGCCAGAGATACTAATATTGACTTCAGCAAAAAGTATACACTTTTCTTCCTTTAGGAACAAGTCCTAATATACTCCAAAAAGGATTAGTGAAGATTATAGATAATAAAACCTGCAACAGTGAAGAGGTATATGGTGGTGTGATCACACCTGGAATGTTGTGTGCTGGGTTCCTGGAAGGAAGTGTGGATGCCTGCCAGGTAAATCCGCCTATTCTATTTTCAGGATTTTTTCCTTGTGTATTTTAATTCCAATTAATTTGTTCAATTTTCTCAAAAGACTGACAATTTTTAAAGGTTTAAGTTTGTTTTGTAGCCAGAGTAATTAATTAGAATTATATTGCCATCTGATAGGTCCTACTAAAATACTAAAGAGCTAAGCCTCTCTTATGGTTATAAGAAGCTGGGAATAAGACTGGGGAAGAGACTAAGTTTGGAATAAGCAGGAAAAAGATGAAGGAAATTTTGGTAAATTTAGTTGGATTGGCCCTCTTTCACTGAGAAACACTCAACTGAATCCAACACCAAACCTAACGATCATGGAGCTTTCTTAATTTGAGTGGCTTCAACACCGTAAATATTTTATTTATTTAATAATGCTTCTATAGCATCTCCATGTGGTAGCCACTGTTTTAAGCTCTTTACAAATGCTAATTTCTTCCAGTTATGACAATTCTGTGATGTATGCTTGTACTATTATAAGCCCTATTTCTCAATTGAAGGGACTGAGACAAAGAAATCAAGTAATTTGTCTAAACTTACACAGGCATTACGTGTTAGAACCCAGATTTAAACAGAGGATTTGGGGCTGCACAGCCTATATTCTGAATGCTACACTAAGCTGCCTTTCCTTATGCTTAATATGCTTCAAACACCTCTCAGGCTGTTTACAAGCAATAGTCCCAGAGTTAACAAAAGTACTACTCTGGTTATCTAGGCGGGCAGAATCAGGGGTAAATCCAGGACAAACCTTATTTTATTCCTTCATTTCTATGCACTACTATGTCCCATACTCTGTGCTAGGTGCAGGGGAGCTAAACGTTAATAAAGCATTATTCATGTACTCTAGGAGCTAGAAGACATACAAACAAGTACTTGTAATACATAATTATCATCTCTCATTACAGATTCCCATCTTTCCAACTCTCACACTAACCCTATTCTTCAAAGTTATGACAAGCTTAGATCTCGATTTTCTCAATTTTCTCTCAGTCCATCACCCTCAGGAATATGACTGTCTTCTAAACTTATGCAGCCTAGAGGTTTTATTATTTCAACCTTTCCATTGCCAGCACCCTAATGACTTCACCATCTTCTACTTCCCCACACCCATGCTAATAATCTCCAACCACAGAGCAATATGACTATTTTATTGGCTCCTATATGTGAACTCCTGAGAACAACTAGGAGAAACCTTGCAGCCTTGTAAACTGGTGTCATATAATCACAGCTGAGTCCTTACCACATTATAGAATTATTGAATGCATCCTTTATATATATATGCATATCCTATATAAGCAACATTTCATTGCATTGTTTGAATGTGTCCCTATATGCTCTTGTATTCCTTAACATATGACATTTCCTCATACTAACTAGAAAAAAAGAAATCATGAGAACTCCTTTAATTTCTTTTCTATATGATAAATTTATATTTGTACCTATCCTCGCATTCTAGGCTCAGCACAAAAAAAAATTTCTTCTACTCTTCAAAGCTAATCTTTTCCCTGTATTCTTCATCCATTCTCTATCTATACAGATATTTGTGCTTTACATTAATTTGAACTTTCTTCCATATTTTCCAAACTGTTCCACTCCAACAATATTCTGCAAATACTATCAGATCTCTCCTTTAGTACACTGTACTCTTTCTTTTTCTGTTCTTGGTCAAATCTTTAAAGAATAGTCTACCATCAGCGTTCCATATTCTCAACTTATTCACTCTCTGACCCACTGCTTGCAGGCTTTTGCCCTACCAGTCCAGATTAGCCAAGATGGTCTAATTGCTAAATCCGATACATGCAGAATGGAAGATGGACTGGAAGCAAGTACGCTAGAGATATTATGATCTCTTAAAATATTTTACCTGAGAAGGGTAAAGAGGGCTTCAACTAAGATACAGTAAGAATGAAGAGGCACTAAGACAGGTGGACAAGACTGTGAGCCTGATTAGAAGTGAGGAAGGGTCTGACTCTTGATCTCAGCTCAAGTCTTGATTTCAGGATCATGAGTTTGAGCCCCGCGTTGGGCTCCACACTGGGCATGGGGCCTACTTAAAACATCATTATCAACAACAACAACAAACAACAGGATGAATATTATTCATTTCTATTTGCTTATGGGTCAGCAATGCAACCCCATCTATTTCTTAATTTCTCTGAACTTTCTGTAAAATCTGCTACACAAAGGCTTTGTATGAAAAGTTGGTTGTTTGCGTGTGAAAAAAAAACAGGGTAGGAATAGGGAAAAGAAAGAATACATGCTAAATTCCATACTTATCCCTGAACAAAGGGAGAGAAGATGTACAGAAGAAAAGCAGGTTTGTGGAGGTTTAAAGTTTGGGGCATGCTAAATTTGAGGTGCTTGTGGAATAACTAGGCATATATGTCCAACGTGCCATTAGAAATCAAAACCTTGAGCTCAGGAAAGAGTTCTGGCTGTACATATATACCTGAAAGTTATTGTCAGCTGGGGAGCAGTTAAGTTCATAAGCAGAGATAGAATTGCTCAGATAAAGAATATAAAATAAGAAGCACCCAAGATTTAGAACTCGGGTATAAATGCTCCTAAGAAGCTAACAGTAAGAGATAAGGAAAACTAAGGGGGAAAAATTAGAAATTGGTATCACAGGGTCACAGGAGTCCAGGGATCAGAACAAAAGGGAATAGTCAACAAGTGACACAAGCCATTCAGTAAGATAAATGCTGGAAAGAGTGTATCAACTTCAACAATTGTTTATTGGCAAAGTTTAGAAGGTTCATTGGTGGAAAGAAAAACCATTTAGAAGAAAGATGAAAATAAGACAAAAAAATGGAAATTTCAATATAGACTACTACTTCAAGCCAGTTAGCTGTGAAAGGAAGATAATTAGGGCAATAGAAGAGGTCTTAAGATACAGAAAGGCTGTCATTTTTTCAGACGGGCAAAACTGAAACAAAAAAAAAGTATATATTCCCGGTAGGGAAAGACAGTGGAGGAAATGAAGACGTTATTAGGAAAAGCAAACAAGAAAAGAGATTATTGACAGAACAGTGTCCTTGGTCCAAAGAACAGGTGGGGAGATCAGCCTTAGAAAGAACTAAATACCTCCATTTATCAGACGATAGTAAATATAGATGTGGGCTGATGCAGGTGAGCTAGAAACTCAAAAGAGACAAGGACAAGAAATGGAGAGATTGCTATCTATTATTCTCCACTTACTCTATGAATTTGAAACCAAGAGATTAGGTTCAGAGTCTGGGAACCTGATTTTTAAAAATTGTAAAATAGGCCTTTTGTACTATTGGTAGGAATGTAAAATGGTGCAGCCTCTATGGAAAACAACATGGTGGTTCCTCAAAAAATTAAAAATAGATTACTATATGATCCAGCAAGTCCATTTCTGGGTATATGCTCAAAATAATTGAAAGCAAGGACACAAATAGAGATTTGTACATTTAATTCATAGCAGCATTATTCACAATAGCCAAAAGATGGAAGCAACCCAAATGCCCATTGATAGAAAAGTGGACAAACAAAATGTGGTATATACATAAAATAAAGTATTAGTCAGCCTAAGGAAGGAAATGCTGACACATGCTACAACATGGACAAAACTTGAAGACACTGTGTTAAGTGAAATAAGCCAGTCACAAAAGGATAAATACTGTATGACTCCATTCATATGAGGTACTTGGAGTAGTCAGACTCATAGAGACAGAAAGTAAAATGGTGGTTTCAGAAGCTGGGAAAAGCAGGATATGGGGAGTTATTGTTTAATGGGTATAAAGTTTTAGTTCTGCAAAATGAAAAAAGTTGTGGAGGTGGATGGTGTTGATGATCGCACAGTATGAATGTAGTTAATGCCATTGAGGTGTACATTTAAAATGGTTAAAATAGTAAATTTATGTTATATATATTTTACATAATTTAAAAATGGATGTATATGTATATGTATATAATACATATAATGTATACATATACGTATATAATGTATATGTACATAATACATATGACATACAAAATAAATCAACTGTTTATGTTATTGGTAAGACTTCTGGTCAACAGTAGGCTCTTAGTAGTTAAGTTTTGGGGGAGTCAAAGGTCATGCTCAGAGTTTTGACTGTGCACCTCTAAACCCCTGCATTGTTCAAGGGTAATTTGTATGCAGATGATCAGAATCAAGGTAACCAAGGGACTGGTTTCATCCAATAGCTGTAGAAATTATTCAGGATGAAGGGAAGGTCTGGAGCAAAGGAAAAGCCAGATGCTGAAGTGTTCCATCATTCTGAAAGAATGGCCTAAACATCAGTAGATAAAAACCATAAGGAGTATAGAGAGTAGTTTAGCCAAATTATACAATTCTGAAAATTGGAGAGATGTTTACATAAGAATGAAAGAGTAATAATCCAATGCTTGTGGTGGGTAAATATAAACCTTACTTTTTTTCTCAACATCTGGCTGAAAATAGGGGAGTTTAGAAAGATAATAAGAGAATTCTTCAGCACACTGATGATTTCATAACCAACAATACTTTCAATATCTCTTTTGGGTAATAAATAAGTTGAAATTTTTCATACATGTTTTCCATTATTGTAGTGTTGTATCCAAAGACATGTATTGACATCTTTCATTTAAATAAATGATTATAGGGGCGCCTGGGTGGCTCAGTCGGTTAAGCGTCCAACTTCAGCTCAGGTCATGATCTCACAGTCCGTGAGTTCGAGCCCCGCGTCGGGCTCTGTGCTGATGGCTCAGAGCCTGGAGCCTGCTTCTGATTCTGTGTCTCCCTTTCTTTAACCCTCCCCCGTTCATGCTCTGTCTGTCTCTGTCTCAAAAATAAATAACAATTAAAAAAATTTTTTAAATAAATAAATGATTATAAGCACAAAAATATTCTATACTAAAATCATTTTAATATTGAAATATCTAGGGTTTTATTTTCCTTTTTCTATGTCTCCCTGTCTTTATTACAAAGAAAAATAAGCAGTATTTTTACCTTTAAACTATAGTAATTGTATGTATCCTCTTCTCCCTAGGGTGACTCTGGTGGACCTCTGGTTGGTGCAGATTATAAAGGCACTTGGTTCCTTGCTGGTATTGTAAGCTGGGGAGATGAATGTGCTCTTCCAAACAAGCCTGGTGTCTACACTCGAGTAACATACTACCGAGACTGGATCTTGTCCAAAACTGGTCTCTAGTGCAGAAGTTCTTTACAGATTAAAGCTTGAGGGACACCTGGGTGGTCAGTTACTTGAGCAGCCTACTTCGGCTCAGATCATGATCTCGCGGTTCATGGATTCAAGCCCCACATTGGGCTCTCTGCTGTCAGTGCAGAGCCCGCTTCAGATCCTCTGTCCCCCACCCCTCTCTCTCTCTCTCTCTGCATCTTCTCTGTTGTGCTCTCTCAAAAAGAAATAAACATTAAAAAAAAAGAAGCTTGAAAATGATCCCCTGTGAAATATTTGTAATTCCCAAGCTACACGTAACTTAGAATCACCTCTCTTTATGCACATTTAATATTGCAAACATAAAGATATATAATTTTAGAACTGTGAAAACTTTTTGTATACTAGACTTTGAAAAAGGGTTAGTGACAGTAATGAACCAGAACATATTATCTCCCCTATACCTCTCTCTAGACTGAAGGTAATTACATGAGTAAATATGGATTACAGTTTACTAAGGAGGTCTTTTCTGCTGATTTGTAGATCTAGGTTCCTTAGGAAATCATAGAAGAGATGTTAGCAATAAAGTCCCTTCTTAGTATATAAATAATCCCCAGCTGAATCACATCGTTGCTACAAAAATTATATATTGATAGGTTGTAGCCTAATGAATTGCAGTAATATAAAAATTTCCAAAGAAAATCTGTCTACCTGTTTTCTTTCTAGTCTTTGTGCCAATGCTAATCTCTTCTCTATTTATGGCTTCCTCACCTGGACTGACACAAAACAGCATGATAATGCCATGGGGTGCATTGAATAGATCCCAATGCTTTTTGATCTGTCCCTATTTTTCTTTCATATGTAAGTGAGGCCAGAAGATGTTTCTCACATGTACACACATAATAGCAAAATTATCCTCAGACACATGGGCTATGTTTCACTCAGTAAGCTTGAACAGGTAACACTGTATTACATACCTCTAATCTCTTAAAATTCCTCAATATAAATTATCAGCCAGAATAAATAATATGGAAATTTTGCTTTCGCTTCACTTTCCTTTTGCCCATACAGAAACGTTCTAGCTGAGGGTACAGATGTCTATGAATGCACTGTTAGAGCTCATGCTAACTTGCCACATAAACAGGTCAGTTGGCTTTTATCATGAATATAATCTCATGGTGATGCTTTTCCAGACTGCAGTCCACCAGTATCTCTGAAGCAGTTTACCTTTCTCTTTTGTCATCACTGACATCCCTACAGCTACCACTAACAGCTTTCATTATGATATAAATTTTGTTCACGGGCCCAAAAAATAATTGCATTAATAATAGTAGCTAACATTTATAGCCCACTTACGTGCCAGGCACACTTTACATGTATTATTACACTGAACCCTCACAACAACCTTGTAAGGATGATTCCCTTGTAATCTTAATTTTACAGATAAGGAGACTGAAATAGAAGTGAACCTCAGAGAGTTTATAATTGGCTGAGCTGGGATTCAAAATCAGACAATTGGATTCCAGAGTCTACACTGTAAACAACTATGCCCTGTTATGTGATATGGTTATAACTAAGGATCTACCTAGTATAGTATTCTAAAATGTAATATTTGTCATAAATTTTATAGATTAATTCATACAGTAGCTTTATTATTTGATAAATTTAAAAAATATTGTGACATCTCTCTGGGCACGTGTGTGGCTTAGTCCCTTAAGCATCCGACTCTTGATATTGGCTCAGGTCGTGATCTCACAGTTTGTGAGATCATACCCCAAGTTGGGCTCTGCACTGACAGTGTGGAGCCTGCTTGGGATTCCCTCTCCCTCTCTCTCTGCCCCTCCCCTGATCACACACACACACACACACACACACACACTCTCTCTCTCTTTCAAAATAAATAAACATTTAAGAAAATATTTTGACTATCTCAAGTTATACATTTACAAAAATTAGTATTTCTACTTTTCAATTTTTTAGAAATTAAGTATGTCCAAAAAGTATATGGATATTGGTCAGGATTCGTTGGTCACAAGTGAGAGAAACTCAACACTACCTTAAGTGAAAAGAAGAAATTTTCAACTCATCTAACTAAAAATCTAGAGATCTACATGTGGCAGAGCTGAAGCTAGATCCAAGGACTCAACAGTGTTTTGATCTCTAGCCACATCTTAACTTTTCTTTCGTCTGTCTTCATTCATAGCCAGATGCTGCCCACTGAGTTAGTAAAGACCTACTCACTGGCTCTAGGATTAGGTTTCCTTTAGTGCTAACAGTGCCACAAAAATAGAGCCCTCCTGCCCTCTGGCTTCAAGTTTTAAAAAAATCCTGAGGATGCCTATAATGAGCATAGGTGGAGGTAAGAGGGGACTTGGTTGACAGCCCCTGTGAGCAGGGTCGGGGGACATCCAAGAAAGAAAAAAATTCGGGCAGACAAAAAACTAATGGTTATCTGTTACCCAGCGCAAAATGTGCTATTTTCTGAATCAATACAATGTTATTTCAAATTATATCATCTCATTCTATATTTTCTATATTTTCATGTGTTTATTGTCTTAACTACAGATTTTGTATAAAGCAATGTCATGCTACGTATATTCTAGTTTCTTAGTTTTAAAAAGCAAGATGATTGAGGTGCCTGATTGGCTCAGTTGGTTGAGTGATGCGCTCTTGATTTCATCTCAGGTCATGATCTCAGGGTCATGGGGTCGAGCCCCGCATCAGGCTCTGCACTGAGTGTGGAGCCTGCTTAAGATTCTCTCTCTCCCTCTTTCTCTCTCTCTCTCTCTCTCTCTCGCTCTCTCTCTCTCTCCCTCTGCCCCTCTCCCCCATTCACATATGCAGTCTCTCTCTCTCTAAAAAATAAAATAAAATAAGATAAAATAAAATAAAATAAAATAAAATAGTGGTGAATGACTAGAAAATGGAAAGAAGGGTAAAAATTGACTTTAAGATATAATGACTAGGTGAGTGGGAAAATGGGAATATACTGAATGGAAACTAGGGAGACTAGACTGAGGACCACAAATGATGACTGCAAAATTCTTTTTTAAAATAGTCTTCAACAAGAACTGAGCATATGTATCCCTAGCATATATTTGCTTCTAAGGTAAGATGAGAATTATTTAAATCAGTATATTCTTATTCTGATGGAATATTCTATAAATATTTGTGATATATTATTCCCATCGTTTTATTAAGTAGGAATTAGGCAATAGTTCAGTCTTATAAATACAGAGAAATTTACTAGGCTCTCTCTAGAAGTAGCATAGGAAGTAAAATAAGTTTTAAACGCATTTCTTTATTGTTCTCCCAGAAAAAAAACACTATGTATTTAATATTTGTCAAATTATACTACTTGTTTCTAAACTAACTTTAGTGGCACTCAAAGGTACTTCTGCCATGTTGTTATACCTCACTCTGATATAAAATGGAATTAAAGATTGGAAATGTATTTAATTCTGCTAAGAAAAATACTAAACCTTAGCATACTAAACTGTATGGGGCACATAAAATTTAAAGCAAGCAATACTGATAACTTTTTATAAATGACTAATGAAAGGAGCATCAAGGAATTATAAAAGTAAATAAACCACTCTTAGAAACATCAGAAACTTTATAGAAACACTTTTAAAAGGGAAGGAATTTGAATCAAATAATAGTTAATATGTCATATAGGAATTAATAGGATGCCAATTAATTTTATGGGAACCCAGTCTTACTGAAATGGAATTTGAGTAAAAATGGATAATACCAGGGGTGCCTGGTTGGCTCCATTGGTTAAGCATCGGAGTCTTGATTTCGGCTCAGGTCATGATCTCGCTGCTCATGAGTTCAGCCCCACATCGGGCTCTGCTGACAACACAGTGCCTGCGTGGGATTCTCTCTATCTCCCTCTCTTTCTGCCCCTCCCCTGCTCATTCTCTCTTTCTTTCTCAAAATAAATAACTAAACATTAAAAAAAAACTTTTAATGTATAATACCAATAACCACATACACTTGTATTTTTAATTTAATTTGTTATTACACATTTGCATCATAAATTATTTTTAAAAATTTTTTTACATTATTTTTTTTGAGAGACAGAGAGACAGCACGAGCAGGAGAGGGGCAGAGAGAGAGGGAGACACAGAATCTGAAGCAGGCTCCAGGCTCTGAGCTGTCAGCACAGAGCCTGACGTGGGGCTCGAACTCACAAACCGTGAGATAATGACCTTAGCGGAAGTAGGACGCTTAACCAACTGAGCCACCCAGGCGCCCCTGCATCATAAATTCTTTAAAGGAGGGGCACCCACATGGCTCTGTAGGTTAAGCTTCTGACTCTTGGCTCTGTACTGATAGCATGGAGACTGCTTGGGATTCTCTCTCTCCCCCTCTCTCTACCCCTCCCCTGTTTGCTTTCTCTCTAAATATATAAAAAAATAAAATAAAATAATTTTTTTTTTAATTCTCAAAATGATTATTGGAGATGTTGCTTTCAAACATCCAATTCTGAAAATGATGGGATTAAGATGTTTGTATTTTAGAAGTGAATTACTTTATGAAATGGAAATGTTATGGGATCAACAGAAGATTACCAGCAAAAGAATTTAAAAAAATTAAAACTATGCTATTTTCAATATCCAGCAGCCCACATGAAGTTTATAAAATTAAAATATCTCAACATAATGTAATTATCTTTGGAAATACCAGATATAATGAGCTTTGGCTAGCCTTTCTTTGGTAACTACAAGTACAGTGCCTAGGACATAATGTTCAATAAATGTTCAATTAACTGAATTATTGAAATAAAAATGATCATTCTTATTTTAGTTATATTTAGTTACATATTACTAATAATAATTAAAATAAAAATAAAAGATTACTACTTTTAACATTTAGTGACTATATCAATTTTGACAAATAAACATGATCATTATGTTTCTGCTTTTTCATTCATTTCATAATATTGATTATTTGTTACATTTTTTGTTAATCTGATCTCCAATATCTTACATAGATTTTCAACACTAATTTCCTACCACTTACCTCTGACACAGCTAGACTGAAATGAGAACTATAATAATGTCTTGTGGCATGATTCTCTAAATAAGATCCATCCTTAGAAAATGGAAGTGAATCTTCCATTTTAAATGCTACAGATCATTTAACATGGCTTAGAAAAAATTGAATAGCTTTTAGAATTTGTTCCTCATTTCCATAACAATTTTGTGGAAACAATTCCTCATAATTAATAATACGCATTCCTTCCTCAAATCCTTCCAATTTAAAATTGAGTGAAAATTCTCGCCTTTTACTCCCATCATAATTGCCACAGACATTATCATTCTTGGTTAAATGAAGTAAGCCATGTTTTGAAAAACAGAGGGAAAAAATTATATTCCTTTTCTCTGATAGTGTGCTGCCTCTATCTTTTCTACCAAAATTTTCTCCCAAATACTTTTCATCTACATACTTCTCCTTTATTTTATTTTTTTTTTTTTTTTGGTATAGGTCTATTATGTCAGTTGTGATTTTTTTTTTTATTTTTTAATATATGAAATTTACTGTCAAATTGGTTTCCATACAACACCCAGTGCTCATCCCAAAAGGTGCCCTCCTCAATACCCATCACCCACCCTGCCCTCCCTCCCACCCTGCCCTCCCTCCCACCCCCCATCAACCCTCAGTTTGTTCTCAGTTTTTAACAGTCTCTAATGCTTTGGCTCTCTCCCACTCTAACCTCTTTTTTTTTTTTTTTTTTTTTTTTTTTTTCCCTTCCCCTCCCCCATGGGTTTCTGTTATGTTTCTCAGGATCCACATAAGAGTGAAACCATATGGTATCTGTCTTTCTCTGTATGGCTTATTTCACTTAGCATCACACTCTCCAGTTCCATCCATGTTGCTACAAAAGGCCATATTTCATTTTTTCTCATTGCCACGTAGTATTCCATTGTGTATATAAACCACAATTTCTTTATCCATTCATCAGTTGATGGACATTTAGGCTCTTTCCATAATTTGGCTATTGTTGAGAGTGCCGCTATAAACATTGGGGTACAGGTGCCCCTATGCATCAGTACTCCTGTATCCCTTGGATAAATTCCTAGCAGTGCTATTGCTGGGTCATAGGGTAGGTCTATTTTTAATTTTCTGAGGAACCTCCACACTGCTTTCCAGAGCGGCTGCACCAATTTGCATTCCCACCAACAGTGCAAGAGGGTTCCTGTTTCTCCACATCCTCTCCAGCATCTATAGTCTCCTGATTTCTTCATTTTGGCCACTCTGACTGGCGTGAGGTGGTATCTGAGTGTGGTTTTGATTTGTATTTCCCTGATAAGGAGCGACGTTGAACATCTTTTCATGTGCCTGTTGGCCATCCGGATGTCTTCTTTAGAGAAGTGTCTATTCATGTTTTCTGCCCATTTCTTCACTGGGTTATTTGTTTTTCGGGTGTGGAGTTTGATGAGCTCTTTATAGATTTTGGATACTAGCCCTTTGTCCGATGTGTCATTTGCAAATATCTTTTCCCATTCCGTTGGTTGCCTTTTAGTTTTGTTGGTTGTTTCCTTTGCTGTGCAGAAGCTTTTTATCTTCATAAGGTCCCAGTAATTCACTTTTGCTTTTAATTCCCTTGCCTTTGGGGATGTGCCGAGGAAGAGATTGCTACGGCTGAGGTCAGAGAGGTCTTTTCCTGCTTTCTCCTCTAAGGTTTTGATGGTTTCCTGTCTCACATTCAGGTCCTTTATCCATTTTGAGTTTATTTTTGTGAATGGTGTGAGAAAGTGGTCTAGTTTCAACCTTCTGCATGTTGCTGTCCAGTTCTCCCAGCACCATTTGTTAAAGAGACTGTCTTTTTTCCATTGGATGTTCTTTCCTGCTTTGTCAAAGATGAGTTGGCCATACGTTTGTGGGTCTAGTTCTGGGGTTTCTATTCTATTCCATTGGTCTATGTGTCTGTTTTTATGCCAATACCATGCTGTCTTGATGATGACAGCTTTGTAGTAGAGGCTAAAGTCTGGGATTGTGATGCCTCCTGCTTTGGTCTTCTTCTTTGAAATTACTTTGGCTATTCGGGGCCTTTTGTGGTTCCATATGAATTTTAGGATTGCTTGTTCTAGTTTCGAGAAGAATGCTGGTGCAATTTTGATTGGGATTGCATTGAATGTGTAGATAGCTTTGGGTAGTATTGACATTTTGACAATATTTATTCTTCCAATCCATGAGCAGGGAATGTCTTTCCATTTCTTTATATCTTCTTCAATTACCTGCATAAGCTTTCTATAGTTTTCAGCATACAGATCTTTTACATCTTTGGTTAGATTTATTCCTAGGTATTTTATGCTTCTTGGTGCAATTGTGAATGGGATCAGTTTCTTCATTTGTCTTTCTGTTGCTTCATTGTTAGTGTATAAGAATGCAACTGATTTCTGCACGTTGATTTTGTATCCTGCAACTTTGCTGAATTCATGTATCAGTTCGAGCAGACTTTTGGTGGAGTCTATCGGATTTTCCATGTATAATATCATGTCATCTGCAAAAAGCGAAAGCTTGACTTCATCTTTGCCAATTTTGATGCCTTTGATTTCCTTTTGTTGTCTGATTGCTGATGCTAGAACTTCCAGCACTATATTAAACAGCAGCGGTGACAGTGGGCATCCCTGTCGTGTTCCTGATCTCAGGGAAAAAGCTCTCAGTTTTTCCCCGTTGAGGATGATGTTAGCTGTGGGCTTTTCATAAATGGCCTTTATGATCTTTAAGTATGTTCCTTCTATCCCGACTTTCTCAAGGGTTTTTATTAAGAAAGGGTGCTGGATTTTGTCAAAGGCCTTTTCTGCATCGATTGACAGGATCATATGGTTCTTCTCTTTTTTTTTGTTAATGTGATGTATCACGTTGATCGATTTGTGAATGTTGAACCAGCCCTGCATCCCAGGAATGAATCCCACTTGATCATGGTGAATAATTCTTTTTATATGCTATTGAATTCGATTTGCTAGTATCTTATTAAGAATTTTTGCATCCATATTCATCAGGGATATTGGCCTGTAGTTCTCTTTTTTTACTGGGTCTCTGTCTGGTTTAGGAATCAAAGTAATACTGGCTTCATAGAATGAGTCTGGAAGTTTTCCTTCCCTTTCTATTTCTTGGAATAGCTTGAGAAGGATAGGTATTATCTCTGCTTTAAATGTCTGGTAGAACTCCCCTGGGAAGCCATCTGGTCCTGGACTCTTATTTGTTGGGAGATTTTTGATAACCGATTCAATTTCTTCGCTGGTTATGGGTCTGTTCAAGCTTTCTATTTCCTCCTGATTGAGTTTTGGAAGAGTGTGGGTGTTTAGAAATTTGTCCATTTCTTCCAGGTTGTCCAATTTGCTGGCATATAATTTTTCATAGTATTCCCTGATAATTGTTTGTATCTCTGAGGGATTGGTTGTAATCATTCCATTTTCATTCATGATTTTATCTATTTGGGTCATCTCCCTTTTCTTTTTGAGAAGCCTGGCTAGAGGTTTGTCAATTTTGTTTATTTTTTCAAAAAACCAACTCTTGGTTTCATTGATCTGCTCTACAGTTTTTTTAGATTCTATATTGTTTATTTCTGCTCTGATCTTTATTATTTCTCTTCTTCTGCTGGGTTTAGGCTGCCTTTGCTGTTCTGCTTCTATTTCCTTTAGGTGTGCTGTTAGATTTTGTATTTGGGATTTTTCTTGTTTCTTGAGATAGGCCTGGATTGCAATGTATTTTCCTCTCAGGACTGCCTTCGCTGCATCCCAGAGCGTTTGGATTGTTGTATTTTCATTTTCGTTTGTTTCCATATATGTTTTAATTTCTTCTCTAATTGCCTGGTTGACCCACTCATTCGTTAGTAGGGTGTTCTTTAACCTCCATGCTTTTGGAGGTTTTCCAGACTTTTTCCTGTGGTTGATTTCAAGCTTCATAGCATTGTGGTCTGAAAGTATGCATGGTATAATTTCAATTCTTGTAAACTTATGAAGGGCTGTTTTGTGACCCAGTATATGATCTATCTTGGAGAATGTTCCATGTGCACTCGAGAAGAAAGTATATTCTGTTGCTTTGGGATGCAGAGTTCTAAATATATCTGTCAAGTCCATCTGATCCAATGTATCATTCAGGGCCCTTGTTTCTTTATTGACTGTGTGTCTAGATGATCTATCCATTTCTGTAAGTGGGGTGTTAAAGTCCCCTGCAATGACCACATTCTTATCAATAAGGTTGCTTATGTTTATGTTTATGAGTAATTGTTTTATATATCTGGAGGCTCGGGTATTTGGCACATAGACATTTATAATAGTTAGCTCTTCCTGGTGGATAGACCCTGTGATTATTATATAATGCCCTTCTTCATCTCTTGTTACAGCCTTTAATTTAAAGTCTAGTTTGTCTGATATAAGTATGGCTACTCCAGCTTTCTTTTGGCTTCCAGGAGCATGATAAATAGTTCTCCATCCCCTCACTCTCAATCTAAAGGTGTCCTCAGATCTAAAATGAGTCTCTTGTAGACAGCAAATAGATGGGTCTTGTTTTTTTATCCATTCTGATACCCTATGTCTTTTAGTTGGCGCATTTAATCCATTTACATTCAGTGTTATTATAGAAAGATATGGGTTTAGAGTCATTGTGATGTCTGTATGTTTTATGCTTGTAGTGATGTCTCTGGTACTTTGTCTCACAGGATCCCCCTTAGGATCTCTTGTAGGGCTGGTTTCGTGGTGACAAATTCCTTCAGTTTTTGTTTGTTTGGGAAGACCTTTATCTCTCCTTCTATTCTAAATGACAGACTTGCTGGATAAAGGATTCTCGGCTGCATATTTTTTCTGTTTAGCACACTGTAGATATCGTGCCAAGCCTTTCTGGCCTGCCAAGTTTCAAAGGAGAGATCAGTCACGAGTCTTATAGGTCTCCCTTTATATGTGAGGGCACGTTTATCCCTTGCTGCTTTCAGAATTTTCTCTTTATCCTTGTATTTTGCCAGTTTCACTATGATATGTCGTGCAGAAGATCGATTCAGGTTACGTCTGAAGGGAGTTCTCTGTGCCTCTTGGATTTCAATGCCTTTTTCCTTCCCCAGTTCAGGGAAGTTCTCAGCTATAATTTGTTCAAGTACCCCTTCAGCACCTTTCCCTCTCTCTTCCTCCTCTGGGATACCAATTATGCGTATATTATTTTTTTTTAGTGTATCACTTAGTTCTCTAATTTTCCCCTCATACTCCTGGATTTTTTTATCTCTCTTTCTTTCAGCTTCCTCTTTCTCCATAACTTTATCTTCTAGTTCACCTATTCTCTCCTCTGCCTCTTCAAGCCGAGCCATCGTGGATTCCATTTTGTTTTGCAATTCGTTTAAAGCGTTTTTCAACTCCTCGTGACTGTTCCTTAGTCCCTCGATCTTTGTGGCAAGAGATTCTCTGCTGTCCTGTATACTGTTTTCAAGCCCAGCGATTAATTTTATGGCTATTATTCTAAATTCACTTTCTGTTATATTATTTAAATCCTTTTTGATCAGTTCATTAGCTGTTGTTATTTCCTGGAGATTCTTCTGAGGGGAATTCTTCCGTTTGGTCATTTTGGAGAGTCCCTGGCGTGGTGAGGACCTGCAGTGCACTTCCCCTGTGCTGTGGTGTATAACTGGAGTTAGTGGGCGGGGCCGCAGTCCGACCCGATGTCTGACCCCAGCCCACTGCTGGGGCCACAGTCAGACTGGTGTGTGCCTCCTCTTCCCCTCTCCTAGGGGCGGGATTCACTGTGGGGTGGCGTGTCCCGTCTGGGCTACTTGCACACTGCCAGGCTTGTGTTGCTGGGGATCTGGCTTATTAGCTGGGGTGGGTAGGCAAGGTGCACGGGGGCTGGAGGGGCAGGCTTAGCTCGCTTCTCCTTAGGTGATCCACTTCAGGAGGAGCCCTGTGGCAGCGGGAGGGAGTCAGATCCGCTGCCGGAGGTTTGGCTCCGCAGAAGCACAGAGTTGGGTGTTTGCGCGGAGCGAGCAAGTTCCCTGGCAGGAACTGGTTCCCTTTGGGATTTTGGCTGGGGGATGGGCGGGGGAGATGGCGCTGGCGCCTTTGTTCCCCGCCAAGCTGAGCTCTGCCGTCCGGGGGCTCAGCAGCTCTCCCTCCCTTTGTCCTCCAGCCTTCCCGCTTTCCGAGCAGAGCTGTTAACTTATGACCTCCCAGACGCTAAGTCGCGCTTGCTGTCGGAACACAGTCTGTCCGGCCCCTCCGCTTTTGCCAGCCAGACTCGGGGGCTCCGCTTGGCCGGCGAGCCGCCCCTCCGCCCCGGCTCCCTCCCGCCAGTCCGTGGAGCGCGCACCGCCTCGCCGCCCTTCCTACCCTCTTCCGTGGGCCTCTAGTCTGCGCTTGACTCCGGAGACTCCCTTCTGCTAATCCTCTGGCGGTTTTCTGGGTTCTTTAGGCAGGTGTAGGTGGAATCTAAGTGATCGGCAGGACGCGCTGTGAGCCCCGCGTCCTCCTACGCCGCCATCTTCCGGATACATACTTCTCCTTTAAAAGACCTGCTTTCTTCTATTCTTTCAGTTGTAAAGAGGTGTTAAAAATCTATTTCTTGGTCCTCTGGGTCACTTCCAAACTACCACTTCTCTGTCACCTCAGAATTTGGACTTGCAATTCAGAAAGAGCTTAGCAGTTAGGTACAGGAAGATGATGGAGAAGATAATACAAAGAAAAACAAAGATATCTTGCTTGAGGACCAACTGAGGTCATGAAACAGATTTGCTCATCCTTGGAACTTCCTGGGTTTCCTGTTGGCTTTCTAGGCCTTGTGTATTATGAAAGAGGCCTCTATTATTTAAGAGAGTCTCCTTTTCTTGCAACCAAAAGGACCTAATTAACATGGCATCAAACTCCATTGACTCTCCACTCCACCTATCCACTTTCATGGCCACACCCTGTACTTTCTAGTTAATCAGAACAACTTCACATCTGGAATCTTAAATTCAAATTTCTACCTACGTCCTCCTAGTTTAAGACTCCCTTACTCCATTATAATTTATTTTCTTTCCATCGAGATCCTCTTTTCTTGAGCCCCCTCTTTTATTTGAGTCTATCCTAACTCCACCCCATTCATAGATCCACTTCCTTCCCTATCAAGCCTAACTCTTTAGTGACTTACTACATAATCAGCTCCCCTAAGGGATCTGCTCCCTGTCTTTCTGCTACATCTGCCCTAGTCCCTTGACCTGTTCTCCCTTATACTGGTTCCATCTCTAAATCTCTAAACATCCTCACTGGTTCCATCTCTAAATCTCTAAACATCCTCAAGTCTTACATACCTGTTTTTTTTTTTAATCCTTTTTTCTTTATGTCTACTTCCTCAAATTTCACGTGCTCTTCTAATGACCATTCTTACCAAAGCACCAAAGCTACTGTAGGCAAGTCATCAATGACTTCCTAATTATCTCATCCCACTAATTCTCTTTGGGTCTTGTCCTATCACTGAGATACTTAATGTATGGATCACTCCCTCTCTCCTGGAGTTCTTTCCTCCTATTACTTCTATTGCATCACTCTCTTCTGGTCTCCTCATTATTTTACAATGTTCCCAACCCCTGTGTGCTCTTTAAATGATTGTGTTCACAGAGTTCTCTCCTGGCACTTCTCATTGTTCACATTCTCTCTAGGTAATCTCATCCATTCCCATGGCTTCATCCACAAGCACCATAAATATATATTCTGCTAATTTATATCTCCAGCTAGGATGTATCTCTTGAGCTTCCCACCTGTATAGCCAAGTGCCTACTAAAAATTTCCTTTGGGCTAATATTAGGCATCTCAAATTCCATACATCTAAAACTTCTCTCTGTCCACTATTCCTAGTTTAATAGACAGCCCATTCAACTCATTTTTCTAAGTTGGTAATTGAAGACCAATTCTTTATTCCATCCACTTTCTCAAAAATAAGAACTAACCAACAAAGTCCTAATAACTGTACTTTCTGTATATATAAAACTTGAAATTTATCTCTCTCCATTTTATGCTACCACCCTACTTTCCATGTTGTGTTGGTAGCAAAGACTTTCTAAATAGATGAACTGCCTCAAATTTTGATCTGCCAATAATTCCCAAATGCTTTCAAAGCACTATCTGTATGTTACACAATGACATTTCTAAAAAGTATGAATCTGGCCATATCTACATCATACCACTCCATCGTTCAAGGCACTATTTATAGGGAAAGCCCAAAGTCCTTAGCATGCACAGTAATGCTGTCTTATCTGCAATTTGACTTTCCATGGTTCCAGTTACCCCAGATCGAGTGCAGTCTAGACACAGATAACATATTGTCAGAAGGTCAATAGTAGCCTAACCCTACACCACAACGCCTAAATCATTCACTCATTTCATCTCATAACATAAGCATTTTATCATCTCACATCATCACTAGAAGACAAAGGCTGAGTACAGAACAATAAGGTATTTGAAGAGAGACCACCTTCACTTAACTTTTATTACAGCATATTATTATAGTTGCCTTATTTTATTAGTTATTGTTAATTTCTTACTGTGCCTAATTTATAAATTAAACTGTATCATAAGTATGTGTTTATAGGTACAACAGAGTAATATAAAGGGTTTGGTACTATCCACAGTTTCAGGTGGTCCTTGGGGGTCTTATAATGTATCCCCTGTAGATAAGGGAAACTACTGTAATATAGGTTTCCTGATCTGATGGCTGCCTCATCTTTGGTCACACTCACATACCCCTTTTCAGGCACAGAGAAGCTTCTAACGTTCTATTTGAGCATGACTGCTCTAGCCGCCAAGAATGTCCTCCCCATCCCACAATCGCTCTTTTGCCTGTCTCCTAAATTCCCTTTCCCTTCCTTTCTTCTATCCTTTGTTGTTTTTCTTTGTTCTCTTTCTTACTTTGATGAACAGATACATTGTGGAAGAAGTTGCAGCCAAGATGAATGTGGGAAAGGGAAAGAGACAGGAAAGGAAAGGGAGAAATTAATAATAAAGCATTCATGCTCCAGTTTTTTTATTTCCCTAAAATGAGACAGAAAGGGCAAAATATGCTTCAGTATAATCAGATTTTACCATTAACATTTTTCCTTTCTTCTTTTTGTTTCTGGCCCACATATAATAGCTTTTCTGGTTTGTAAAAATGATTACCTTGTTTTGTTTGGTTTCAGGCATATAGCCCTGCTCAGATTAACTGACATGATGTATATGCAAAGCCTTTTGAGTTCTTCAGGAAAATAAAATCTTATAATGAACCTAGTATAACTTATATAGCAGGTACAAACTTTATGGTCATAAATCTAGGATGTAAAAAAAAATACCTTTCTTTATCTATATAAACATAATTTCACCATTTCCCTTAAACTCCTTAACAGCTCAAGACTCAAATAGTACTTCAATCTATTGTGAAGTTCTAGGTTAAAACACTATTCTTTTTAATGTTATAAACATTTTATGTTTATAATACAGTTTAATTTATTTGGAAGTTCTAGTGGGAATTATTGTTTTTCTTTAACTTTTTGGTTTTATTTATTGATTTTTATTTATAGAAAATCATGAATCATGAATCATCATTGATTCATCATTCAAGCCCCGTGTTGAGCTCTGCACTGACAATGCAGAGCCTGCTTGGAATTCTCTCTCCCTCTCTGCACCTGCTCCACTTGTGCTCTCTCTCTCTCTGTCTCTCTCTCTCTGTCAAAATAAATAAAATGTTTTTAAAAAGCATTAAAAATATAGTAAACAGCATTGTTGTGACAGTGAAAGCCAAAAAAAACTTATGGTAACTGACTTGCACAATTTGAAAGGCTATATGGTGTGAAAAATGTTAAATTTGCAGTTTTGACAGTTTCTACATATCAGGAATCTTGAAAACAATTTCCTAAATATCATCTAAGTGTTATACAGGAAAAGGGTTGTGCGAAAGAGCAAGTTTTCAATGCTGAGACTGGCTTGTTTTACAAGGATGTTGGCAAAGGAACCTATTTAATGCAAATGGTGCTTTAGCTCACAGGAACCTAACCCTACACTTTTGTTAGGAGCAAGTGTTCAGTATTTGCCAATTCAGTGCTGGTGGCAACCTTATAGAGCTACCACAAATAATAAGAGTCAAGTCTATATTTATGCTCTTTTTTGTGTTTTAAAATACATGGGATATGTTTTTCCAAAAGGTGTACTTCTCATAATTTATGACTCATCTATTCCTCCCACTAATTATTTAGAAAGGGTCCATTTCAGAACCAAACTACTCCACTGGAAAATATTTCCAGTCCCTTCAGAAAGTCACTTAGGAAGCCAGATTCCATGCCCTGCACTATACTATTTCATTCAAGGCTAGAAGTAGTGAGAGAAAGCGAGTAATTCTGCCATATAGTGACAGCCAAGAGGGAGCCGAGATACACAACTGTTCTAAGTCCCTCTAGATCCTGGAGGCAGTCAGTGCAGAGGGAATCTGAAGAGGCACCTAAGACATATCCAACACTCTTACTTATTCTTCTGTAGCAGCAAATAAGCTCCTTCAGGGCCCAGATGATGCCACGTGCATGTTTTATCACCTGCAAAGGCTAAGAGCATATATAGCAGGCATTTAGTAACTACTTATTAAATAAATGAATATAAGACACAAAAAACAAATCTATGAACCAACAAGAATGGACCATCTAAGTCAAAAGACTCACCTATATGTTTAACATTCCTACTTTAGCTGCCACAAAAACAAACTAGTTGACATAAGTTGAATCAACCTAGTGATTTAATAAATTCCAGTGAAAGTCATATCAGTATTGGTAAATAACATCATCAAGCACTCATCATGAAAGGTAAAGCAGCAACACAGAGATTGTTTCGAAGTGGCCCCAATTGGAAATGATCAGATAACATATATATAAAGGAATTTAAGCAACTATTCATATTATATATAAACACAGATAAATGTGGTTACAGCATTTATACAGTATTCTCTCCAATATCTATCTATGCTATGAATAATGTGCAATAATGGAAAGTAGAGTATTTAAACAATTATAAAAGCAAGGCAATAATTTTAAAAATTAATGATTTTTACCCAACCTAAGCATGGATAGTCTGACCATTGGGATTGATTGATAAATTTGAATGCAGACTAATTTATATTAGATCAAATTAATTCTGTTAAGGTATTAATTTGACATTTTGTGCAGGATGGCTTTAAATGAACATATTTGTCTAGTGTTTCATGTACAGCAGTGTGTGATTGAAAAAGAAAACCAATGCTTTTGAGAAAAGAATTAATTTATTAAAACAACAGATTTGAACTGGATTGAGTTCTTTTTTAGTATTTTTCATTTTCATCTTGTATCTCTTGGACAGAACAATAACACTTAATAGTTTTTAGAAAATCTCCTTATTAAAGTCATGTGGATAACGGCATGAATGGATTTTAAATTCAGAATTAAGCTTCAAGTGTCCTTCTCTACTTAGGAAAAATGTTGTGAAAACCAGGCCATCTGCTGAGGTACTACAGTTACATTTGGCCCTCACAATGTGTTTGACATGTTCTGTTTTAGCACTGTGTTGGATTATTAGCCCACAAAACAAGTTCACCTTGATCTTTTACATTAAATATAAACTAGCTCAGGGACGAAATTTGACATAAATCTAAACCTGTGACGTTTCCATCTAAAGAAGGCAGAAATAAAACAGGGCTTTGGGCTAGATTACAATAAAACATCAGAAGTGCCAGAAACACAAGTCTTGAAGCTCTATCAGTCAGGAGGTATGGCAAGTGCCCCTCCTGAACAGAATCAGAATCACTGCTCAGCCATAAACAACAGCATCCCACTGATGCAGGGCAACCTCCCCACACTGACATTATCTGGAAAGATCCGAGTGACGGTTACTTTCTTCCTTTTTCTACTCTCTACAACTTTTAACGCTTCTTTCTTGTTGAAACTTCAGAAGTGGACTCAGAAAAAAGAGAAAGGAAAAAAGCTTTCAAGAATGAAGATGCTTTTAAAACATCTGACCTTAGCCAACCTGTTGGAGACTCTGCTTGTCATGCCACTAGATGGGATGTGGAATATTACAGTTCAATGGTATGCTGGAGAGCTCCTCTGCAAAGTGCTCAGCTATCTGAAGCTTTTCTCCATGTATGCCCCAGCTTTCATGATGGTAGTGATCAGCCTGGACCGCTCCCTGGCCATCACGAGGCCTCTAGCTGTGAAAAGCAATGGCAAGCTCGGACAGTCCATGATTGGCTTGGCATGGCTCCTCAGTAGTATCCTTGCTGGACCACAGGTAAACCATTATCATGAACTTGTTTGGATATGGCAATCACAGATTTCCTATCTAATCTTGAGTATTGTATTGTATTATTGTATGTCAAAGGCAGTATTGTATTGTCTTCGAGAGCTTGGATTCTGGAAATTCAAGAGCAAAGTTTAATCCTGGCTGTTACCTTGGGCAAATTTTTAGCTTCTCTGGGTTTCAGTTCCTTCATTTATAAAATGGAGGTAATGCCTATATTATGCAACTTTTGTAAAGATAAGAAGAACAATGTATTAAAGTGTCTAGCATAATCTCTGGTACATAGTAAATGCTCCTCAAAAAATGTGGCTATTGTCCAATTGGACCTCAACCCCATCTTATTCTTTCCTCTAGTTCTTCTTTTGCTCTGTTTGATATGGTAAATGGAGAGAATATTTAGGAACTATGGAATTTGCATAGGTAGAAAGTATTTATAATTTGTCTTATTTGGGATTTCTTGAGTGGAAACTAATCTGTTTCTGTCGCAACTTAGAACTATTGTCAGCTAGTAGGTTGTTCTGGAGTTTGCAGCCGGGTGGGACTGAATAAAGAGGAAAAGTGGGAAACCCTGGACTTCTGAAATCTGAATATTTCTCTGAGATTGACTTGAGCTTTTCTGGAAAAAGTTTAGACAATAACAGGCTGTTAGCAAAATCAGGTACAGGTAGATATTGTTCCAGATTGTCCTCATCTGAGGCAACCTGGTTAATTGGCCTGTAGAATTTGCCTTTTTTTCAGCAGTCATATCTCTGAAGAAAAGGACACGGTCTTACAAATAGCAAAGATTCCCTAATAACAGATGAGTAAATTGTCTCTATGCTTGTAAATGTACCATATGATGATGAACCCAGGGTACAAGGATGTGTCAAGAAGTGGCATCAAGGTTGACCAGGATGTTCCCAAAATCTGCCACTACAAATGGAATTTATGTAGACATTCTAAATGGGCCAGGTGCTTTAAAAAAACAAAAATAAGAAACATAAAACAACAACAAAAATCCTGCCATGCAAAACTCATTAAATACAGTTAAAACACTAAAAAGTTGGGCCACCAAATTTTCACCACCAATTCCTCACTTAACTAATATTTCATGGATATTAGATCAATTTAGTTGGGGTGTGTTTTATGGCAGGAGGAATGGGAAAAACTAAAGTACTCTGATGTTCCTGGAGAAAGGCATATGAAGATTCTCATGGTGACTGAATATACAAGAATGGGTATAGTAAATACGTCTCTTGAAATGAGACTATTTAGATAAGGCTATGGTTTAAGTTTTCCATTTTGTTTCTTTAAATGAAGAGTGTTGCCTATTTATTCTTTTTCTTAGGAAAGATAAACAAGTAAGTTTCTTCACACTGAGCACGATACTGATGGTTTCAAAGAAACCACCCCCCAATAAAATGTAATTCAGTTGTGGAGACAATACTTTTATAAAACTAATACAACCATATACTTAACATTTATAAAACCTAGTACCAGTGTAAGAAGGAGAAATGAGTAAGAGTTGAAATGGTGAAGGAATGATTTAAGAAAAAAGTAGGATAAGCTGGGTTTTTTCAGATGAATGGTATTTAGATAGAAAAAAAAGTCAAGGATCACATATATTTTTCAGGAAAGGTTGAAATGTGTGACTAATTTTCACAGGACACTTGTCTGGCTGAAGTGAAAGATTGAGAGGTGGCACCAGCAAGATATCAGATTTGGTGGTTGCTCCCTTGTCTTCTAGTTCTCGTGTACTATTTGTCATAAAACATCATGATCATGCATTTGCTCGTCTTTGTCATTAAGGAATACATTCTTAAACGGTGGAGACTCTGTTGTGTTCAACTTCATTAAAATTCACTGTACATAATAGGACAACTAGCAGAAATAGAAACTTTAAATGTTCAGATGATCTAATTTCTCTGCAGATCAAATAAATCCTTCACTTTTTCCTTTAAAAACAAATTGGCTTCATTCATTTAAATGAATGAATGAAGGGTATAATGGACCTATATTATAGAAGACATTGATAACCAGGGGAAATTCTGAAATTAATGTGGGAGCCACATATCCTTTGTGAGTCCTATGCAAGAAATAAAATGATTTTTTAACAAAAATATTTTAGGAAAATTTTCATAGACCCAAATAATTGTGAGAAACAGAGAAACCTTTTCTGAATTTTCTGGCAATGAAATGATTAGGTTGGTGGCTAGGGTGGTCTCAGAGAGCATTGATTTTAAGAGGGACATTTCAAACAAAAAACAAAGTTTGGCAACAAATTGGATTTAGGGAGTTGATAAAGAGAACAGTATAAACTAAAGCTCTAATATTTTTAGCCAAGGAGTTTTAACAGTGAAACCATTGAAATAGGCAGGTAGGTTGAGAACAGAAGTGTCTGCCTGTTTGTTTCTCTGTTTGTTTGAAGGGGGAAAGAAGGCAAACTGTGAAAAAAGCTGAAAACATTTGCTTTAGGACATGATGATATCAGTATAAGGTCTTTGGAGAAGTATAGCCGTTTGGAAAGTAGCTGGTAAGTTAGGATACTGATGAAAGTCTGAAGAAGCAGAAATAGGTCAAATTGTGATAATAACTGAAATGCAAATTAACAATTTCAACCTTCTCTAAGCACTGTCCCAGAGGGTATAATAAAAATATTGATTTATTAATTCAATTATCTTCATCTAAGTATGTCACAGCAATAATAGAAAGATAGTGCCAAATACTTATCTGTCTTGATATAGTAAAAAGAAATTATGAAATTAAGTTTGAATTGTTTCAGATTTTCATGTAATAGCCTGACCTCAAATACATCACTCTTCCTGAGAGGTTTGTGTGAATATGGGCCACAGAAAATGATGGTATTCTTTTATTTGGTAAAACACATAATTCATCCTTACTTTCAGCAACAGATTATATTTGTAAAGCATTTTGCTGAAGCTTCCTGAAAAACCTCACTCTGTGCAGCACATAACAGCCATGTTACTACCACTACCCCGCGTATCAGAGAACATACAAAGAGAATCTTTGAAAGCAATGGCGTGCACACCTTTCTGGCAGTAAGAAATGCATACTACATTGGGACTTTGTCTGTTCCTCACATACTTATAACTGGGAAAATTTTTCATAAAATATTCAACACCATTCCACTTCATTTTTTTTTTAAATTTTCTTATTTTGAGAGAGAGAACATGAGTCAGGAAGGGGCAGAAAGAGAGAGGGAGAGAGATAATCCCAAGCAGACTTCGCACTGTCAGCACACAGCCCCATGCGGGGCTCAATCCCACAAACTGTTCAGATCATGACCTGAGCCCAAATACAGTCAACCACTCAACTGACTGAGCGCCCCTCCATTTCATTATTTACTGTTTCATTATTTACTGTTGATTGCCACTGACTGGTGGGCTGCAGTTCAAAAACAACTGGTTTAAAGGGATTCATTGACTTTCTCAATGTCACTTGACCTGTTGGACTCACGTCTTTGTATTAAGTCCGGTTTTTCTTTTTATTATAGCTCTCTCTCTCTGCTGTCTCTCTGAATAAAAGAGGTTTTAATCCCATGACTAATGTTACACATGTTTAATGGGGAAGATGAAAGACTGAAAGGCCTTTTTACTTCTAGACTATGGCACATAGTAAACTTCACCATGCTCTATGGATAAGCCCACTGACAAAGGTGCATCCTGTAACGGCTAATTTACATTGAAAGGATGAATTTAATCATCATCCTCTGGTTTACATATTGATTGTCTATTGCTTGAGAAATTCTGTGATGGTCTGGGGATATATTTTCAGAAGTTCCAGCATAGCATAGCTCAACTTTCAAACTTTTTCCTAGTAATGGAATTATTTTTTAAAAAAGCAAAATTCTAAGGGTGCCTGGTGGCTCAGTTGGTTGAGCGTCCAACTCTTGATTCAGGCTCAGGTCATGATCTCACTGTTCGTGAGATTGAGCCCCACATTGAGCGTGGTGCTGACAGCACAGAACCTCCTTGGGATTTTCTGTCCCTCTCTCTCTGCCCCTCTCCCTCTCACACTCGTTCTCTCTCTCTAAAAATAAATAAGTAAACTTAAAAAAAAAAAAAAAGCAAAATTCTATCTGGAGCTCCAATGAAACATACAAGTGGAGCTGTTCTTGCTAAAGAGAGGTAAGGGAAGCCAATCTTCTGCTTGACCATTTACTAGCCCTGCTCATGGTCTCTAAAGACCTTAGATTTCCCTGAAACAAAGCTTGGAAGAAAATAGAATAGTAGAAATGGCATGAATATTGGATTTTAACAAAGTTGGTTTCAAATCTCAATGCTGTCTCTTACCATCTCTGTGGTTCTGAGAAAATTACTGTAACTAAGTTTAAAAGCATAATTATGAAGAATAAATTATAAAGATACATAAAATCATCTAGTACAAGACTTAATTTTTAAACACTCTGATAATGTTCATTCCTTCCTCTTCTCCTGCTTTCATTCCTTTGTTCATAAAGAGTTTTTGAAGTCAGGAGATAA
Source organism: Panthera onca (assembly GCF_046562875.1). Classification (NCBI taxonomy): domain Eukaryota; kingdom Metazoa; phylum Chordata; class Mammalia; order Carnivora; family Felidae; genus Panthera; species Panthera onca. The sequence continues at coordinate 55,206,303 of NC_138342.1, read as the reverse complement.
AATAATAGGGAAATACGTGTATGAAAATTAAATGATCCTTTAAGAGACAGCAAAGAGAATTGGCTTACATAAAGATTATTTCCAATTTCTCAAAACTATAACATTCATTCTGACTGATAAGTAAGTTTAGCCAATGTACTCCCTAGTCACCAGGCTATCCTGCTCATTCTGAAAGATATATATGCTGATGCATAATAGTTCTAGTCTTAAAGGTATCATTTGTAACAGTCAAATAAGAAAGGAAGGAAGGAAGGAAGGAAGGGAGGAGGAAGGTAGGAAGGAAGAAGGCAGGCAGGCAAGGAGGGAGGCAAGGAGGGAAGGAAGAGGGAGAAAAGAAAAAGGAAAGGAAGGGAAAAGAAGAGAAGGAACAAACATGACCTGAAAGGCAATCTGCTTTAAGACTATGTGTGGTTAGGTTCGTAAGTGCATGTTGAGGATAAAACATTTCCTGAATTAGATGTGTCCATATCTAATCAAAAGTCACATGCTTTCCAATGACAGTCATTTACCACCACAAGTGTTACAGAGTAGCAGATTATTTGCAGAAGTTCGTACCACTAGCTTATCCATGTTAATATGGAGCATACATTTGGACAGCTTTTAAATTCTAACATTAACCCAGGTCAGAAGGCATGATATATGAGACATCCTTTTGGTCTTTGGTGTAAAGATACATGGCTGGGGGTGCCTGGGTGGCTCAGTCAGTTGAGCATCCAACTTCAGCTCAGGTCATGATCTTGCAGTTCATGAGTTCGGGCCTCACATCGGACTCACTGTTGTCAGAGCAGAACCTGCTAAGGATCCTCTGTCCCGGCCCTCTCTCTGTCCCTCCCTGTCTGTGCTCTCTCAAAAATAAATGAACATTAAATATATATACATATATATATATAATATATATAGTATAAATTTATATAAATTTATATATAAATATAAATATTAAATTTTATGTATAAATTTATATAAAATTATATAAATGTATATTTATGTATGTGTATATATATGTATATACATATATACACATGTATATATATGTATATACATATACATACACATATATGTATATATATGTATATACATATATATACACATATATACATATATACATATATGTATATATATGTATATACATATATACATATATGTATATATATGTATATACATATATATACATATATGTGTATATATGTACATACACATATATGTGTGTGTATATACATATATATACACATATATGTGTATATATACATATATACACACATATATGTGTATATATATATACACATATATGTGTATATATACATATATATACACACATATATGTGTATATATATATACACATATATGTGTATATATATATACGGCCTGAAGATGTGTAGAGGCTTGCCTTGACACACAGAATGCACTTGACAGGAATGGAATGTATTTCTGAACTTGACAAGGAGCTTAAATTCAATAAACACTTGTCACACGTGTACAATATGCCAAGAACTATACTGGAACATAGTAGTAGCATACTAAATACATAAATAACAACAATAATGATGATGATGATAAATGTTAGTTATTGAAGACATAAATATGTGCCGGGAAATATGCTAAATCCTTTTGCATGCATTATTTCCTGTAAGGCTCCCAACAACTCTCTATATTGGATACAATTATCTTTTTTTTCATTCATAAAGAAACTAAGGTTAAGAATGTTATATACAACGCCCAAGATTACTGTCTAGTAAGTGTGGGTGTCAGTACATCCAGTTAACTCCATACCCAGAGCTTTTAAATACTACAGTATATCACACCATGCAATGTTGTCTATTTCCTTTGTTCCTGTAGGATGCTGGAGAAGGATATGGCAGGAAAGTCTTAAGTTGAGAATAGATGCTTAAGAGCTATAAGGAAATAATATATGGTATACATTTACAAATATATAAATAAATAAATATATGAATACACATTTATAAGTTGTGTGCCCTGAAATTTTTTTCATAATAATGTTTATAACTCATATAGTGCTAACTGTGTGCCAGGCATTATTAGAAATGCTTGGCAAGTATTAAATCATTTAATTGTCTTGACAGCCCCTAGAGGTAAATACTATTAACATCCCTGTTTTATAGATGAGGAAACTGAATGAAGTACATTATCTAAAAACAATTACCTCTTGGGGCTTCCCAGGTGGCTCATTTGGTTAAGCGTCTGACACTTCCTTTCGGCTCAGGTCATGATCTCACTGTTCACAGTTTCGAGCCCCATGTCGTGCTCTTTGCTGACAGAGTGAAGCCTACTTAGGACTCTCTCTCTCTCTCCCTCTCTCTCTGCACCTCCTCTGCTTGCTCATGCTCTCTTTCTCTCAAAATAAATAAACATTTAAAAATAGTAATAAAGATAATTACCTCCGGAAAAGATTAGACAATAACGTAATTAGGCTGGGATAAGGTGAGGGTTAAAAATAATACTCTAAGAAGCATATGCAAAGACTGTAAAGAAGGAAAACATACTTCTCTCATTTATGGCAAAATAAAGCAACTACTGATGAGAACTGAGGTCAGGTATGAGAAAGGAGAAACAAAGAAATTAAAGAAATATAATCCAAAGACAAAAAAAAAAAAAAAACCCAACAACCCACGAACTAAAGTAGATCCCTATACTAATCATTCAAATGAACATGACCTTGGAGCACAAAATAAACTGAACCTAGGCTAAAACAATTTATGGGAAAGTAAGATTCTGAGTTACCATAACACTTTACCATATCACTCTTTTAGCACTTATCACAGTTTACCTAGTACGTACAACAGGTGTCACAACCATGCTATTATCTCCCCTACCAAATTTTAAATTCTCTGATAACAGGATATATCTGGTTCATCTTTTATGACAGAGAGCACCTAGAGTAGTTTTTGAACAAGGAGTTGCTTTAAAAATAAGCATTTATTAAACGAAGATGATAACCATCAGCTCAAATCATAGTACTTTATTTCAAAGTCAGATTAAATTCCCTTATAACTTGCAGCCCAGTGACAAATACTTGAGGCAGGCACAATATACCTTTTCTCCAGGAACTCCTTACTGTCTTTAAGTTAATGCTTTGCTAGAGGGAAAAACAACCTTAGCTTGAGGATAGCTAGGCCTCCAGTGTCCTGTGAGTTTTCTTTAGCATATGAAAATCTCTTTTGAGAGGGAGGGAACGAAAACATAAGAGACTCTTAAAAACTGAGAACAAACTGAGGGTTGATGGCTGGTGGGAGGGAGGGGAGGGTGGGTGATGGGTGTTGAGGAGGGCACCTGCTGGGATGAGCACTAGGTGTTGTGTGGAAACCAATTTGACAATAAATTTCATATTTAAAAAAAAAAAAAGAAAGAAAATCCCTTTGGAAACACACTCCTTTGACTTTACCTTCCCCAACTCCCAAGTACATAATCAGTCTCTCCTCAGGGTCCAGGCACCTCTTCCACCCAGAGGACCTGTCCTAGTGCTTTAATAAATCATCTTTTTGCACCAGGGAAAAAAAAAGCCATTTTATTGAAAGTTTTATCATATTAACTTAAAAAGATGAAATATTAAAGTGAAAATGTGGCCTAGTGCAGAGAAGAAAGTCAAACTCAGATCATCTGGGTCCAAGTATGATCAGGAAGTTGTGGAGGGAAGTACCTAAGGTTTTAAAGAAATACTAGATTCTCAAGTTCTTTGTAAAGTAACTCTTCCAAAGACTCACAACATCTGTTGGGTCAAATTCAGAACTGAACTTTAAATTTAAAGTCAGTCTGCAAAGAAGTATGGAAAACTTAAATGGTTACTTTGTGATATGGAAAAATATCTGGATTATAAAATAGAATTAGTTGAATACATGTTTGAGTTTCTGAGCTTTAAATTTGATGATATGATCATTGTGCACCCTCTAGTGGATTAATTTAACAATACTATTTTGCCCTTGAAAAAAGATCTGAAACTGAAAATCAGCATTTTAATTACAAATAAAAGATAGAGCATTATATTTTATATTATTTTACTTATATTTTATTTAGAGTTTATTATATTTACATTATATTAAATTTCTCTACTCTACAAGCAAAGAAAGGAAATATAGGGTTGTTGTGTTTTTTTAAAAGCATACTCCACTACCACTCCATCACCCCAAAAAGGAAACAAATCCTGGGCCTATGGAATTAATTAAGTTAATTGGATTTATTAATTCAATTAAAGACTTTAAAAAATAAATACTGTCCCTCAATTGCTTAAAATTTTAAAAATCCTGTAACGTTTTTGTTTGAATTTATTTGCTATTAGTTTTAAAATGCTTGGTCACTCTTATATTTTCATTTTAATAATGTGTCATGGTAAGATGAAGTTTCCCAGTGGAGAAGCTTGGAAATGACTAGGTAAGAAGTTCACTTGATAAATGGGGAAAATTTCAGTGTATATTCATTAGTATGTGTTTTTGAAAAGTACTTGGCAACATTTCTTTATTCTTTCTTATTTCAAATTTTTATTTAAATTTTAGATAGTTAACATATGGTAAATTGGTTTCAGGTGTACAATTTAGTAATGCATCACTTACATATAACACCCCATGCTCATCCCAACAAGTGCCCTCCTTAATATCCATCACCCATCTAACCCATTCCCCACCCACCTTTCACCATCAACCCTCAGTCTGTTCTCTTATGGTTTCCTTTCCTCTCTTTTTTTCCCTTTCCCTATCTTTACCTGTTTTGTTTCTTAAATTCCACATGTGAGTGAAATCATATGGGATTTGTCTTTGACTGACTTATTTCACTTAGCATAATACACTCCAGCTCCATATATGTTGTTGCAAATGGCAAGATTTCATTCTTTTTGATGACTGAATAATATTCCATTATATATATATACCACCTCTTCTTTATACATTCATCAATTGATGGACATTTGGATTCTTTCCATAGTTTGGCTATTGTTTTTTTGTTGTTGTTTTATTTTATTTTATTTTATTTTATTTTATTTTATTTTATTTTTATGTTATGTTATGTTATGTTATGTTATGTTATGTTATGTTACTTTATTTTACTTGTTTCAGGGAGAGCATAGTCAGGGAAGAGGGGCAGAGGGGGAGAGAGAGAGACAAAATCTTAAGTAGACTCTACACTTAGCATGTAGCCTGATTCAGGACTCAACCCACAACCCTGGGCCGTGACCTGAGCTGAAATCAACTGACTGAGCCACCCAGGCACCACCATAGTTTGGTTATTATTGATAATGCTGCTATAAACCTAGGGTGATATGCCCCCTCAATCAGTATTTTTGTATCCTTTGGGTAAACACCAGTGTAATTGCTGGCTTGTAAGTACTTCTATTTTTAACTTTTTAGGAACCTCAATACTGTTTTCTACAGTGGCTGCACCAGTTTGCATGCCCACAAACGGGGCAAGGGGGTTCCCCTTTCTCTTCTTCCTTGCCAGTATCTGTTTCCTGAGTTGCTAACATTAACCATTCTGACAGGTGTGAGGTGGTATCTCATTGTGATTTTGATTTGTATTGCCTTGATGATGAGTGATGTTGAGCATCTTTTCATGTGGATGTTAGCCATCTGTATATCTTTGGAAAAATGTCTGTTTATGGCTCTGCCCGTTTCTTAACTGGACTATTTGGTTTTGGGTGTTGAGTTTCATAAATACTTTATAAATTTTGGATACTAACCCTTTATCAGATATGTCATTTGCAAATATCTTCTCCTATTCTGTAGGCTGCCTTTAAGTTTTGTTGACTGTTCCTTTCGCTGTGCAGAAGCTTTTTATCTTGATTAAATCCCAATAGTTTATTTTTGCTTTTGTTTCCCTTGCCTCCAGTGACATGTCTAGTAAGAAGTTGCTACAGCTGATGTCAAAGAGGTTGCTACCTATGTTCTGTAGGATTCGGCTTCCTGTCTCACATTTAGGTCTTTCATCCATTTTGAATTTATTTTTCTGTTTGGTATAAAAAGTCGTCTGGTTTCATTGTTCTGTATATTGCTGTCCAGTTTTGCCACCATCATTTGTTGAAGAGGCTGTCTTTTTTCCATTGGATATTCTTCCCTGCTTTGTTAAAGATTAGTTGACCATATAGTTGTGGGTCCATTTCTGGGTTTTCTGTTCTGTTCCATTGATCCATGTGTCTGTGTGCCAATACCATACTATCTGGTGATTGCAGCTTTGTAATATAACTGGACATCTGAAATTGTAATACTTCCAGCTTTGCTTTGCCTTTTCAAGATTCCTTTGGCTATTTGGGGTCTTTTGTTTTTCCATACAAATTTTACAATTGTTTGTTCTAGTTCTGTGAAAAATGCTGGTGGTATTTTGATAGGAGTTGCATTAAATGTGTAGATTTCTCGGGGTAGTATAGACTTTTTAACAATATTTCTTCTTCCAATCCATGAGCATGGAATATTTTTCCATTTCTTTGTGTTATCTTCAATTTCTTCCAGAAGTATTCCATAACTTTCAGTGTGCAGATATTTTACTTCGTCAGCTAGGTTTATTCCTATCTGTCTTATGGTTTTGGTTCAATTATAAATGAGATCAATTCTTTGATTTCTCTTTCTCCTGCTTCATTATTGACATATAGAAATGCAACAGATTTCTGTATGTTGATTTTCTATTCTACAACTTTGCTAAATTCACATATCAGTTCTAGTAATTTTCGGTGGAGTTTTTCAGTTTTTCTACATAGAGTAGCATGTTGTCTATGAATAGTGAAAGGTTGGTTTCTTCCTTGCCAATTTGAATGTTTTTTATTTCTTTTTGTTGTCTGATTGATGAGGCAAGACTACCATTACTATGGTAAATAACATTGGTGAGAGTGGACATCCTTGTCTTGTTAATGACTGTAGAGGAAAAGCACTGTTTTTTCCCATTGAGGATGATATTAGCTATGGGTTTTTCATACATGGCCTTTATGATGTTGAGGTATGTTCCTCTATCCCTACTTTGTTGAGGGTTTTTATGAATAATAGATGTTGTATTTTGTCAAATGCTTTTTCTACATCTATTGAGAGGATCATATGGTTCTTGTCCTTTCTTTTATTAGTGTGATGCATCACATTGATGTGCAAATATTAAACCACACCTGCAGCCCAGAAATGAATCCCTCTTGATCATGGTGAATAATTCCTTTCATGTACTGTTGGATTTGATTTATGAGTATCTTGTTGAGAATTTTTGCATCTATGTTCATCAGAGATATTGGCCTTTGGTGGGGTCTTTGTCTGGTTTTGGAATCAAGGTAATATTTGCCTTATAGAATGAGTTTGGAAGTTTCTTTCTATTTCTATTTTTTTTTTTTGGTGGGGGGAACAGTTTGAGAAGAATAGATATTAACTCTTCTTTAAATGTTTGGTAGAATTCCCCTGGGAAGCCATCTGGCCCTGGATTTTTGTTTGTTGGGAGATTTTTGATTACTGATTTAATTTCTTAACTAGTTACAAGTCTGTTCGTTTTTTTTTATTCCTTCCTGTTTGTTTTGGTAGTTTGTATGTTTCCAGGAATTTATCCACTTCTTCCAGATTGCCCAGTTCGTTGACATAAAATTTTTCCTAATATTCTCTTATAATTGTTTGATTTCTATGGTGTTGGTTGTGATCTCTTCTCTTTCATTTGTGATTTTATTTATTTGGGTCCTTTCTCTTTTCTTTTTGGTAAGTCTGGCTGGAGATGTATCAATTTTATTAATTTATTCAAAGAACCAGCTCTTAGTTTCATTGATCTCTTCTGCTGTTTTTGTTTGTTTCCACATCATTTATTTCTGCTCTAAGCTTTATTATTTCCCTTCCTTTTCTGGCTTTAGACTTTATTTGCTGTTCCTTTTCTAGCTCCTTTAGGTGTAAGGTTAGCTTGTGTATTTGAAACTTTTCTTGCTTCTTAAGGTAGGCCTGTATTGGTATACACTTCTCTTTTGACTACCTTTGCTACATCCCAAAGATTTTGAACTGTCATATTTTCATTTTCATTTTTCTCCATATATTTGTTTTATTTCTTCTTTAATTTCCTAGTTAACCCATTTGTTCTTTAGTAGGATATTCTTTAATCTCCATGTATTTGTGGTCTTTCCAGATTTTTTCTTGTGGCTGACTTCAAGTTTCATAGCATGGTGGTCTTCAAATATGCATGGTATGAGCTCAGTCTTTTTGTACTTGTTAAGGCCTGATTTGTGACCCAGTATGTGATGTATTCTGTACAATGTTCCATGTGAACTCAAAAAGGTGAATATTCTGCTGTGTTAGGATGAAATGTTCTGAATATATCTGTTAAGTCCATCTGGTCTAGTGTGTCATCAAAGCCATTTTTTCCTTGTTGTTCTGCTTAGATGATCTGTCCATTGTTGTAAATGGGGTGTTTAAAGTCCCTTCCTATTACTGTATTATTATCAATGAATTTCTTTATGTTTGTTATTAATTGATTTATACCTTTGGGTTCTCCCAAATTGGGAGTATAAATATTTAGATCTTATTAGATATATTCTTAGATATTATTCTTAGATCTTCTGGTTGGATAGATCCTTTACGTATGATATAGTGTCCTTCTTCATCACTTGTTACAATCTTTGGTTTAAAATCTAGTTTGTCTGATATAAGTATGGCTACTCTGGCTTTCTTTTGATGTCCATTAGCATGATAAATTGTTCTCCATCCTCTCACTTTCAACCTGCAGGTGTTTTTAGGTCTAAAATGAGTCTCTGGTAGGCAGCACAGCAATGGGTCTTATTTTTTTATCCATTCTGTTACCATATGTCTTTTGATTGGAGCATTTAGTCATTTTTACATTCAGAGTGATTATTGATAGATATGAATTTAGTGTCATTGTATTACCTGTAAAGTCACTGTTTATGGAGATTTTCTCTGTTCCTTCTAATGTTTGGTGTTTTTGGTCTTTCTTTCCCACTCAAAGAGTCCCCTTTAATATTTCTTGCAGGGTTGGTTTAGTGATCACAAACTCTTAGTTTTTGTTTGTCTAGGAAATTCTTTATCATTCCTCCTATTCTGAATGACAGTCTTGTTGGATAATGCATTGATGGCTGAATATTTTTCCCATTTGGCACATTGAATATATCATGCCACTCCCACTGCCCTGCCAAGTTTCTGTGGAGAGATCTGCTGCAAAACTTATTTGTCTTCCCTTGTAGGTTAATGACTTTTTTCCCTTCCTACTTTCAGGATTATTTCCTTATCTGTGTATGTTGCAAAGTTTACTACTATGTTTTACTGTTCGTCTCCTTTTGTTGATTTTGATGGGGGTTCTCTATGCCTTCTGGATTTCAATGTCTGTTTCCTTCCCCAGATTAAGGAAGTTTTCAGCTATAATTTACTCAAATAAACCCTCTGCCCCTTTTCCCCTCCTTCTTCTAGGACTCCTATGATACAAATATTATTATGCTTTATGGAGTCACTGAGTTCCCTAAGTCTACATTCATGATCCAATATTTTTCTCTCCTGCTTCTTTTCAACTTCATTCTTTTCCCTAATTTCATCTTCTATATCACTTATTCTTTCCTTAGCGTCTTCCATCCTTGTTGTCATTACACTGATCAGTTTTGCATCTCAGTTACAACGTTTTTTATTTTAGCTTGACTGGTTTTAATTTTCATCTCTGCAATAAGGGAATCCCTAGTGTCTTCTATACTTTTCTCAAGCTGAGGTAGTATCCTTATGATTGTTGTTTTAAATTCTAGTTCAGGCATATTACTTACATCTGTTTTGGTTAGATCCCTGGCTGCGACCTCTTCTTGTTCTTTCTTTTGGGATGAACTTTCCCATCTTAGCATTTGCCTAGATCTCTGTCTTCTGTTGTTAGGAAAGACCGTTACGTTTCCTGCTTCTGAGTATAATGGCTATATTAAGAAGAGGTTATATACTGTCCAGGGCCTGGCACTTCAGAAAGTTTTTTTGGTGTATGCTGTGTGCACCCTGCTGTAGTGTCTTGGCTGCTTTTTCCCCTCAGATCAGTCCTCTGCAGAGTTTCTTCTTACCTGCAGTGGGGAGTGTTTGGACCTTATCCTGATGTGGCAAGTTTTAACCAGTTGGTTTTGGTCTGCTTGTTAGAAAAGCCAAGATCCTGTTCCCCCTAGAGCTAAAGCGTTGCATCACTCTATGGTCAGTAGACTTGGTGCATATGGAGGGTGAGGGGCTTGTGCTAGTCTTCTGGGGGAGGGGCCTGCTGCACTGGTTCTCAGGCTGACTTGCCCTAGTAGAGGTGCACCTGCAGGGCACAGTGGGGCAGGGTTGATGTAAGCAGCTTCAGCCTCCACTGGGAGTGCTGTGTTGCTCACTGAAATCTGTCTGTGCTGATGGGCGGGTGAAAATGGTGCCACCTCACTTTCTTGTCCCAGGAAAGGGGAGTTCACACATATCTCTTTTCAGCAAGCCCTCACATAAGTGTGAACAATCTCTACTCTTGTGTTCCAGGCTTCCATCAGAACCCTGCCTTCACCTTGTCTGTGTCTGAGCTATCTGGTTCAGTGCTCCTGTGTTTTAGCTCAGGCATGTGGCTGGGTTTCCAAACTCTAAAATTTAGGGACATGCACTGATCTTTTAGGGAAAGTTCTCACTGCACTGTGGTTGGTGCCAGTTTGTCCCAGAAAAGAAGTCACACAACCATGCAGGGTCTCAGAGTTTATGATAAAACACAGCCAAAAACTGACTTCCAGGTTAGCTGTCCTCAGCAGGTGCCTTGCTGCTATGCTAATTACTGGGACCTCTCAATGGTGCCACCATTTTTTTTGTCCTCCGAGAGGCAGTGCCACCTCTCCCAAATACACTCCAATAAGGGGAAATGTCTTTCTCAGTGCAACCCAAAGGATCCTCAAAGCACACTGTCTGCTCCTGGGCCTCTGTCCTCCTTCCCCACAGGAGCATCGCTAAGCCTGCCAGGCATGATTCCAGCAATGGTGCAGACTTCTAAAACTTCAGACTTTGAGTTCTGCTGCTTGTAAAAACTTACAATAATCAGCCCCTTTCATTTTCCCAGTGAATGCTTTTGGGGAAGTGTTTTTCTTGTGTAATCCCCTGTATGCTGCTTTCTCTCTCTCCCCTCTCTCTGTGATCAGGGCTCCCTCCCCTCTACAGCACCTACAATTCATTTCTGCCCCAACAACTCTCCACAGTTCCTATCTTCCACTATGTGGCCATTTTTCTCCCTCTAGATGTGCAGATTGTCTCTCAGTCCTCAGACCAATTACTTGCGTGTTCAGAATGATTTTATATTTATCTGGCTGTGTTCAAGGAATGAGGCAAGCATAGGGTCCCCCTACTACTCTGTCATCTTTGCAACGTTTCTTTAATGGTTGATTCATTTGTGTTTTAAAAACAACAACAACAAAATAATTTCACACTTAGAGAAAGGTTGCAAGAATCATAGTTTTCTGGAATACCTTTCCCTCAGTTTCCCCAAATATTAACATTTTACTACATTACTTATTTGCTTTGTTTCCTATAAATTTTTTCTAAATTGTCTAAAAGTAAATTCAGATATGATGTCCCTTTCGATACTTCAGTGTTGTTTTTTTGTTTTGTTTTGTTTTTTCTGGCACATACCCACAGTACAAGTATCAAACAAAAATCAGGAAATTAACACTGAAAAAATATTATTCTAATCTATATAACTTATTCATACCTGAGCAACTGTCCCAAAAATGTTCCTTTTAACAAAAAAGAATCCAAGGTTATAATCCAAGATAGCAAAGAAGTGATGGTTAGTACCTGTCAATGCATTATATAAGGAAGCAGATGTTGTCAGTTGGTCCCATTATTGTATATGTTAATTTATTTGGTTATCTACTGTAAAGTTATTAATTTTACTCTTTATAAGAAAAGCGGTCTTGCAGGTAAATACTTCAAGATGATGTTAATACCCTGCTTTCTTCAAATTTCATCCATGTTTTTACCATCCATTGATGATGCTTGCCTGAATCAATTATTAGCATTTGGTAATCACTACTTTCATTATTCCTTATACATTTATTATTTGGCTTTCTACAGTATCAAAGAGCTTTTTTCCCCCTCCCCATTTATTTGTAGTCATTCTTTTGTAATTACTATCAGCAAGAATTCATGGATTCTTCCTTTATTTTATTGTTAATCATTCCTTTTATCAGGGTTTTTGTTGTTGTTGGTTTGGTTTGGTTTATTTATTTATTTTTGGTTTTGTTTTCAATGCTTAAACTGTCCCAGATTTGACCAATGGGAGTACTTTCAAGCTGGCTCCAGAGCTCTTTTTGACATGCTCCATTATTCTTTTAGTACTTCTTGGCTTTATGGCACAAACTGTTCCAAGCACATATTCAGTTTGTCAGCCTTGGGCTCACTCACCTCTCCAATGAACTCCGCCTCTCCAATGAACTCCGTCTGGTTCCTCTTGGTAGAGAATGGTATTTAGAAAACAAGATCTGGGTACTAGAGTGCTGGATGTGCTTATTGCTACTGGGATATCATTTTTCCTAGGCTCCCAGAAGACAGAGCTAGAAAATAAATACACACACACACATGCACATAAATATACAGAGATTTTCCTTACTCTTTTTTTGCAGCTGTATAGCACTCTGTTGTGTGATCCACCACAGTTTATTCAACTACTGTTCCATGAATTGGTATTTATGTTATTTTTAATGTTTTTTCAATTATAAACAATGCATCAATGAATAACTTTCTGCCTATGTATTTTCATATAACAGAGGTGGGAGTGTATCTTCAGGGTAAAATCCTGGATGTCAGATTGCTGGGTCAAAGGTAAATTCAGATATAGTTATGCTAGCTATTGCTAAATTCTTCTCCCTAGTGGTTGTGCCAATTTGCATTCCTACTAGCAATGTGGGAGAGTCTATATTTTCTTACAACCTGCCCATGAAAGTATGTTATTTTTAATTTTTGCCAATTCTTATAGTGAAAAATGCCATGTCACTGTAGCCTTAATAGGCATTTTTCTTCACACAAGTGAGGTTGAACATCTTTTCACGTCCTTAAGGGCCACTGTTACATCTTTTGTAAATGGTCTATTCATGTCTTTGACCATTTGAATGGGGTTTTCTGTTTCAAAAAATAAAATTTAAATATGTATTTGGGGAGCACATTCTAACTGCTAGATACAGCTTTAGCTGCTACAGTTATGATGGACAAAATCACTTCCAAAAGGTTTACTCAGCATAATTGCATCTGAAATTGAAATACAACAATGTTTAAATCCTTGGTTGCTGATCACTCTGCTAGGTTGAAATAGTTTCCAAAAAATCCAAAATCCTATAGATCCATTCACATTACCCAAACATATTTTAAGTAAAGATCCACTTTACAGCTTCTCATTGAAGTCACAAAAGGATTACATCAAGGAGCTTAGTCATTGCTTTGGGCAACAACGTGTTGGAAGACCTGGAGAATACAGAAGGAAAAAGCTTTCAAGAAAACATGCAAATACTGTTTGAAAGAAAGTAACACCATCTTTTAATTGTTTTCTTTTCTCATACAGTTATATATCTTCCGGATGATCCACTTAGCAGACAGCTCTGGGCAGACAGATGGTTTCTCTCAATGTGTCACACACTGCAGTTTTCCACAATGGTGGCATCAGGCCTTTTATAACTTTTTCACCTTCAGCTGCCTCTTCATCATCCCTCTTCTCATCATGTTAATCTGCAATGCAAAAATCATCTTCACCCTGACACAGGTCCTTCATCAAGATCCCCACAGTATGTATTCCTTAGACTCAATGTTAATTGTGGGCAAACAGGTTTCAAACAGCAATAATCAAAGCAGAGTGACATGCACTATGTGCCAGACACTGTTCTAAGCAGTTTACATACATTAGCTCAGTTACTATTCATACTCACCCTATGAGGTAATACTTTTATTATACTTTTACTATCCCTAATTTACAGATGAGGTCATTTGGTATCTCCCAATGTTCTAAATTTGTACCATGAAATTAAGAATGAAAGAACAACTACATTAGTTTACCCAGTATAAGCATTGGCAAATTGCTCCTGCTGGGCCACTATAACACCATACCAAACACCTGATTTCTATAATATTGCAAAGTATACCTCGTTAAATGGTAGCCAAGAGAATCGTTAAAGTTCAGCTGTTCTGTTTCATATTCAAATCCCCTATTCCACACAACATAACTGGGCTTGTGTGTGTGTGTGTGTGTGTGTGTGTACATTGGTGTGTGAAATACTGTTGTAACTGACACTTTTATCTGAATTTTCACAGCTGTGGTTGTGCCTTTTTTGCTTCAGTAATCTGGTACATTCCCAAAAACTAAAATTTATGAATTTGCAAAGTAAACATGGCTATGTCATCATAACATCCAAAAGATATGTTATCAGTGACATAATGCATAAGTTATACCTGGTACAACTTAATAGGAAAATCATCTTAATTACTGTAGTGTGATTACTCTCAACATATTTTTTTCTAAAGGAAATAATTATGGTGATGCTCTATAATAGAAACTTGGGCAGTTCCCAGCACAAAATGATATTTGATTCTTATTAAAAAGTATACTGCAAAAACAACAAAAACAATTTGCCTTCAAAATCTTATCCTAGAGAAATTCAGTTCTATAAGGGATATCTAAGGACACATACAGAATAAGAAGATAGATCCCAAATAGGGCTGGATCTGAAGAAATGTGAGGTAGGCAGAAGCAGAAAAACAAAACAGCAGAGGCAAAGGGCAATAGTTAAATATTATTAACATAGATTTAGTTACTTAATCTTTTATTTACTCAACCAGTATGTATTAACTACTCAATATTGCTAGAAATGATGATAGATGTGGATACCATGGTGAATAAAACAGGCCAGTAAACTATTCCACTTTCCTGGAATCCACCATCTAGCAGAAAAGATAGTAAAACAGTAAACCAATAATGAAATGTGATGATATTTCAAAAGAGGGAGAAATACAGTGTGTTATAGGAGGATCAATATTTTTTCAAATCTAGCCCCCGTGCTAAGCCAAGATTTTTTTTTATTAAAGTATTTATCCCTACTGATTTTTTTTATTACTTATGTCATTAAAGTTTACATATATTGAAGATTAAATGAAATAATGTATGAAAAGAACAAGGTCCATAGCAAGGTACAGAGTAAACGGTAATTACGTTTGTATGACAAAAATCTATAACCAATCTGTACTCAATGAACTATCGACTTTAACATTTCTAGTTAAAAATTGATTTTATAATTAAAACATCATGCATATAAATGTTTTCTTCCATATTTCCACTCTTTTGTGATCAATGAACAAGAAGTTGCAAACTTCACACAGACACCACACGTATCACACACACACCAGACACACAAAACACACACACACCATACAGTAAGCACATATATACCACACACACAGGCAACATACCCCCAGACACACACACACCACATACACCATGCACACACACACACACACCTGCGAACTTTAAGTGATGCATTGGTATGAAAAGTGAAATTTTTTTGAATATCATAGAACATGGTTGAGAAAGACAATCTTGGACAACACACTTTCATCCATGCGTGATCCTCATTATCCTTACTCAGAGATATTTCAGTAAGTATAATTCTGTGTGAACAGATAATTCAATTCAGCTCAACTTTATGTTTATATTTTTTTTAATTTATATTTTAAGAGTTTGAGTACTTTCACACTTCAAATCCAAATTAGTTTGGTGGAAACTTACTTTAAAAAAATTTTTTTACATTTATTTTATTTTTTGAGAGACATATAGAGACATAGCACAAGTTGGGAAGGGGCAGAGAGAGAAGGAGACACAGAATCCGAAGCAGCCTCCAGGCTCCGAGCTGTCAGCACAGAACCCAATGCGAGGCTCGAACTCACAGACGGTGAGATCATGACCTGAGGCAAAGTTGGACACTTAACCGGCTGAGCCACCCAGGTGCCCCTGATGGAAACTTATTTTTAAGAGCACTGTCATCTTTAATCTTTTCTATTCATTATGTGACATAACAGTGGAAAACCTGAAACATTAACATCCTTTTCAAACAAATTACCGTTATTAAAAATATTGGAAATGTGTTCTTATTCCAGTAATTAGTTTGAATTAGTGATTCTCTCTTCCTTTTTTGTCCATTTTGGTTTTATAATAAAACTGGTCTTTAAACACCTACTTTTTTCTCTATCTCACAGAATTACAACTGAATCAATCTAAGAACAATATACCAAGAGCTCGGCTGAGGACCCTAAAGATGACAGTTGCATTTGCCACTTCATTTACTGTCTGCTGGACTCCCTACTATGTCCTAGGAATTTGGTACTGGTTTGATCCTGAAATGTTAAATAGGGTGTCAGATCCAGTAAATCACTTCTTCTTTCTTTTTGCTCTTTTAAATCCATGCTTTGATCCACTTATATATGGATATTTCTCTCTGTAATTGGTAGAATACGCAGGAAGTCGTGAAGAAGAGCATGGTAGTGAATTTCATCAAATGAGAATAATAAACACAAAGGTTGCAGCGTTTTTATATAAAAACAAAGCAGAGTTTAATGTTAACATTCTTATTCTTTTAGACATCACATTGTCAGAAATTCAAATATAAAGAAAAAAATACAAAGAAAAAGAAAATTCAAGAAAAATATTACCTCATAATCATAAACTGAACTAATTTCTGCCCTTTCTGAACTCCTATGTTATATAGATTTCTTATCATTTTCTCCCTGTCTAATAATGTGTAAATTTTTAAAAGAGCCATGGCCTAAGGCAAATAGATTCCAAAAAGTAAGGCTCAGAAACCACAGCACAGTCTTAACCTAGGCATGCCTTTGAGAGTTTTATTCCAAGGGCTTAGCAGCAATTATATCTTATACTACAATAATATGCAAAGCACAGACAGAGTATTTCCCCTGCCCATAAGATCAATCTTCCCTCCTCTGGTTAAAAAAAAAAAGTGCAATGGATCTAATTTTTTCTTTGATTCCAAAAACATCTGAAGTTTGAATTATTCAGCAACCAACCCACCATCCATTCCAACCATCTGACAAGACTTACAAGTAGCTCTCCTTCATCCCAGTCTTGAGACAGCATGAAGTGGCTTCATAGAAACGGCAAGTGTAGAAGGATTCATATTTGGACAGGGGTTAGAACATTCCTCTAGGCTGCATAATCAGTGGAGTTTGTGGTAATTGTACTAATATAACACTGTTTTTAAATACAATCAAGAAGAGACCTATACTGATCACATCTTATACATAATACGCCCTCTGTTTTAATAGGAGATTTTTTTCTATCTTCCGATTTTACTGAATCTATAATCCACAAGTCACTAAGAAAAATAATCAAATGCATAAGTGAAAAGATATTTGATACATCAGAGGAACACTGAAAATTACAGTTTCAATATATACAAGTCAACGGAGCCAACAAAGTATTGAAAACAGATAAAGAAAAACTCCGTAAATGTGTAACTAACACCTACTGATATTCACATTAAGTGGTATCATTTTCAAAATATGTGGGCACAATACCTCTTTTTATTCAGGCCTATTTCTATGTTCCATTAAAGAAGGAAAAGGATAAAAATTATGAGACTCTAATATACATTATGAGAAAAGCTTATAAGGGACTTTAAAGTAATTCAGGTACGATTTAATTTCTTTTTTAAAAATAGGTAAAATAGGGGCACCTGGGTGGCTCAGTTGGTTAAGCACTCAACTCTTGATCTCGGCTCAGGTCATTATTTCCTGGTTTGTAGGATGAAGCCCCGCATCAGGCTCCCCACTAACAGTGCAGAGCCTATTTGGGATTCTTTCCCTCTCTCTCTTAATCTCCCCTGGTCATGTGAGCGCGCGCGCGCTCTCTCTCTCTCAAAATAAATAAACTTTAAAAAAAATAGGTAAAATACCATTACATTCATATGAGATATTTAGTGCCACTCAGAGATGAAATGTAATTTCAAAATTTCCAGTGCACATGAAATTGTGGAAAGTAAATTACTAATTAGACTAATGACAGTCTTTACTTATTTTGCTCTTCTGCTCACACATACTTTTCAGTGCAGTTGTGTGTGTGTGTGTGTGTGTGTGTCCAATCACACATTATTTTCTAATTCCACTTCAACTTATCCTGTTTGTTACCATTGACCTCCTTCCTTCTACTCTTTCATTCATATCTTCTTTTTTACTAAGCCCATACCTTTAATTAATCAATCCATGTACCAACTCTACAGTTGAATCGGGCAAGGCTCAAAATTTGTAACATGCTAAAATACTCAAGGTTAACTTTTAAGGCATGTATATTGACACCAAGATTTTATGGTTCTACTAGATGACACAATAATATCTGTAAGTTACAATAAAACCAATCTTCTCCTTTAATCTTTTATAATATACTTATTCCTAAATTGATAACAATTCTTACTTCCAGATTTAAAGGCAAAAACAACACATGTATACACAATATAATTTAAGGGCTTTATTAGACATGTGTTTAATGAACACACATGTTAGCTTTGCTCTTAGATGTTTAAGAAACTGTTCTATTTAGATATGTTCTCAGGCATTTTCTGATACATTAGGTAAAGGGCTATTCAAAATTTGGTGCAGGGGTCTTTAACCTATGGTCCATGCACAGAACCGTATTTCAATACAACTGCTTTTATTTCTGTTTATATTATTTTATGAATTTAAAAACATTATCCTGAAAGGGCTATCTAGGCCAAACCAGACAGCCAAAGGAGCTCATGTGACAAAAAAGATTAAGAATTCCTCATTGATTTTGTATAAGGAAATTTATTATGATAAAAGTGTCTCAGAACATATTCATTTGTTTATATGCATACATAGTAATGTTAATATTGAACTGGATTGTTTCAATTTGGTTACTTACCATTTGAGACTTAGAAATCTCTCAAGGCTCAATATGTAATGAAAAACTTTGCAGAAGGAAGTAAATTATACAAATATTGTGGCCCATAAATTATAATATGAATATGGATTTAAATTAAAATTTATAGCCCACTGAGCACTTGGGTGGCTCAGTCAGGTAAGTGTCCAACTTTGGCTCAGGTCATGATCTCACAGTCCATGGGTTCGAGCCCTGTGTCAGGCTCTGTGCTGACAGCTCAGAGCCTGGAGACTGCTTCTGATTTCATGTCTCCCTCTCTATCTCACCTCCCACGCTTGCACTCTTTCGCTCAAAAATAAACAAACATTAAAACAAAATGTATAGCTATAAAAGGTAAATGGGGCTTTAAATTAAAGACATACCATTCAACAGAGAATATTCAACATTTGATATTTTAGTTATTTACTCTATCTCCAATCATCATAAGAGATGAGGAGTCCTTGTAAAAAAAAAAAAAAAAGAAAAGAGGATATATTCTGTAGAATGAATCCACTATATCAGATAATTAAGATTCTATGTTGGTTGTCTCCTCCTGGCTACAATTTGGGTTTCCTCTTGCAATTCAATTTACTAAAGAAATGACATAAATGAATAACAATGAATTGAAAAAAAAAAAGACTGCACTAATTCAATTTCAGCCTAAGAAACAGAACTATAACAGCTAAGAAAGAAAAAAAAATACTGGAAGAGGAGTGGGTACCACAATTATATTATCTCAGTTAAAATACATTTAGAATTTCATCTATTTTACCTTTAGCCTACTTTCAAATGTTGAACCAATTTCTTGAGCTTGTCTACTTAGTATAAATTGTGTCCATAGGAAACTAAATAAAAGAGTAAGGTTGACTTTAATCTCTAATTAAAATTAATTTATTTAGAGGCACCTGGGTGGCTCAGTTGGTTAAAGCATCTGACTCCAGCTCAGGTCATGATCTCATGGTTTGTGAGTTTGAGCCCCACATTAGGCTCTCTACTGATGCATGTGTAGAATGTGTAGAATGCATGTGTAGAAACAATAGAAGAATATATGTATTGATATATTTATCCCTGAGTGATTTTTTTTAAATCATCTTTCTCGTGAATTCCTATAATTCCAAACTTCCCAAATGAACATAGATAGACTTTGCAATGAGAAGAAAAATCATAAATGTTATATGTGTGTTTGTATGAATTTTATATATCACTATTTCAGTCAGAATGCTTTCTGCTGTAATAAGAAACGTCAGACCAGAAGTGACATGTTTTCATCTCATATTACAGGATGTTCATAGGTAAGCATGTAGAAGTGGTGAATTCAGAGCTTTGAGTTATTTTCTCTGCTTCCACTAGGCTTTACTTTCATGATTAGAAGTTAGTTGTCACCATTCTAAGCCTCCAAGTCAGAAAGAAAGCATGGCTTCTCATCAAGCATCTTTCCTTCCCAGAACTTTCAGCAACTTCTTGTTAAATTGGCTAGAACTGTAGTGCACCTGGGTGGCTTAGTCAGTTGAATGTCTGACTCCGGCTCAGGTCATGATCTCGTGGTTCATGAGTTCGAGCCCGGTGTCAGGCTCTGTGCTGACAGCTCAGAACCTGGAGCCTGCTTCAGATTCTGTGTCCCCCTCTCTCTCCGCTCCACCCCTGCTTGTGCTCTATCTCTCTCTGTCTTTCAAAAATGAATAAACATTAAAAAAAATTTGTTTAAATTGGCTAGAACTGTAACACATGACCAGTTCTAACCCAACCATGAGCAAAGGAGAGGGGGATTACCTTAAACACCTTAAGGGTATGTTTCATTTTAGGGAAGCAGGGCTCATTTCTCTGAATGTTTAGCTACCTGATAACAAAAATAAAGAATGAAGTTCATTCTCTCTCTGCCTCTCTATCTCCTGTCTCTCTCCTGAGAGCAGAAGGGAAATGTGGAGGTCAGAAAACAGCAGTAAATTCCACTAGTAAAATAAAACTGAAATTATGTATACAATAAAATTTAAATCACATAATTTAATACAAAGCATTAAAGACTAAATACAGCTATTGGAGCATAGTAATTGCCTAGTAACTGTAGCCCTAAGGAGAAAGAACAGCTTTTATTGTTTTTCACAATCTAAATCCAAACATTTTAAACTCTACTAGTTGGAATCTTCAATAGAAGTACAGGGTGGCTTCCGCCCAATTATTTACTTTCTTGGTAACTCTTGGTCCTGTTTTTTATTTGTCTGTTTTTATAATTCATTTCATTGGGTAAGAAATTTTCAGAAATTTTTCAAATTCAGAAAATACTTCAGATCCAGAAAATAATTGTCAAATAAATTAATAGCTAAGTATGTGGCAATCTGAAGCATATTTCCCAAAAAGCTAATAAAACTTAGCTCCAAATTCCTTACTTATTCTGTTCCCTCCTCAGGCCCTGGATGTTTTTATCATTTTTCTAATATTTATTTATTTTTGAGAAAGAGAGAGAGAGACAGAATTGGAGAGGGGCAAAGAGAGAGGGAGACAGAGAATCTGAAGCAGACTCTAGGCTTCGAGCTGTCAGCACAGAGCCCAACACAAGGCTCAAATGCACAAACCATGCGATCATGACTGCAGCCAAAGTCAAACACTCAACCGATTGAGCCTCCCAGGCACCCCCATTTTTCTTATCATTATCAAGTGATGTCCTTTCATTTTCTGATAGCTGCACATCATCCCTTGATCATTCATGAAAACTGTCACTGGAGGGGCCAAGATGGCAGAGCAGCATGGAAGTTCTCTGCTTCGCTCATTCCTGAAATGCAACTAGATTGGCACCAACCATTTTGCACACCTAGAAAACTGATCTGAGGATTAACACAACAGTCTGTACAACTTGAACCACAAGTGAACTCGACAGGTACATGGCACAGAGAGGTGAACTGGGGGAGAGAGAAGCCACAGAGGGTAGGGAGCTGTTTTTATGGAGAGAGGTCACAGAAAGGGGGGAGAGTACAGGAAAAACATTCCCCCTGAAAGTAGCTGAAGAGAAAGGGAAAGAGTGGAAACACCCACAAGTGAAGAAAGGGAAAATGGAGAAAGGAGAGGGTTTCAATACCATTTGGACGCTATAAAGAGGAGAGAGCAATCAGTATTGAGTCCACAGCTTAATACCTGGTGTGCTACAGTGGGAAGGGTGAATCCCCAGGAACAGGCAGCAACATCGAGGGGTCCACAGGCCACATAGGAAGAAGCAGTTCCCCTGCTAGAGAAGCATTTGGTAGAGGCAGTACAGCCACATCACAGGCAAAGGTCCGAGCACATATTCATGTTTGCTGGTATTGGAACAAAGACGCTAGGGTGCAGTGAAACCTGATGCCAGTTTTGTGTTGTGATTTACCATAATCCCTGAATGAAGGAATTCACCCCAAGAGAAAGAACAGGAACAGATATAAGCAAGATGTCTGGACTAGGTTGAAAAAAGCACAGATTCCCTTTCTGCAGAGATAAAAGAAGTAAAATCTAGTCAGGAAGAAATTAAAAGTGCTATAACTGAGAGGCAACCTTGAATGGATACCAGTGCAGCAAGAATGGATGAAACAGAGTAGTGAATCAGTGATATAGAGGACAAACTTACAAGAAAAATGAATCAGAAAAAAAGAGGGAATCTAAGGCAAAATACCATGATATAAGAATTATAGAACTTAGTGACTCACTAAAAAGGAATAATATCTAAATCCTAGGGGTCCCAGAAATGAAGAGAGAGAAAAGGGGTAGAAGGTTTATGTAAGCAAATCATAGTGTAAAACTTTCCTAACCTGGGGAAAGACACATACATCAAAATCCAAGAAGCACAGAGAACTCCCATTAGATTCAACAAAAACTGACCATCAACAAGGCATATCATAGTCAAATTCACAAAATACACGGATAAGGAAAGACTTATGAGAGCAGCAAATTCCTTAACCTATAAGGAACACAGATCAGGTTTGCAGGAGACCTATTCACAGAAACTTGGCAGGCCAGAAAGGAGTGGCAGGATATATTCAACATGCTGAATCAGAAAAACATGCAGCCAAAAATTCTTTATCCAGTAACGCTGTCATTCAAAATAGGAGAGATAAAGAGCTTCCCAGACAAACAAAAACTAAAGGAGTTCATGACCACTGAAAAATCCCTGCAAGAAATTTTAAGGGGGACTTTCTGAGGGGAGATAAGATGAAAAAAAAAAAAAAAAAAAAAGCAAAAAATACCAAAAGCAACAAAGACTAGGAAGGGCCAGAGAAGACTGCAAGGAACTCCAACTCTACAGGCAACACAATATATCATCCAGTACTCACTCTAAATGTCAATGGACTAAATGCTCAATCAAAAGACATAGGGTATCAGATTGGATTAAAAACAAAACAAAACGAAACAAAAAAACCCAAGATCAATCTATATGCTATTTACAAGAGACCCATTTGAGACCCAAAGACATCCTCAGATTGAAAGTAAGGGGATGGAGAACCATCTATCATGCTAATGGTAGCCAAAAGAAAGCTGGGGTAGCCATGCTTCTATAAGACAATCTAGATTTTAAAATAAAGATTTTAGAAGAGATGAGGAAGGGAAGATAAAACCAGCAGAAGATGGGAAATTATAAAGATTAGAGCAGAAATCAATGCTAGCGAAATCAAAAAAACACTAGAACACATCAACGAAACCAGGAGCTGGTTCTTTGAAAGAATTAACAAAATTGATAAGCCCCTCGCCAGTTTGATCAGAAAGAAAAAAGAAAGAACCCAAATAAATAAAATCAAGAATGAAAGGGAGAGATCACAATCAACACTGCAGAAATACAAACAATAATAAGAGATATTATGAGCAATTATATGCCAACAAATCGTGCAATCTGGAAGAAATGGACAAATTCCCAGAAACATATAAACTACCAAATTGAAACAGGAAGAAATAGAAAATTTGAACAGACCCATAATTAGTAAAGAAATTGAATTAGTAATCAAAAATCTCCCAACAAACAAGAGTCCAGGGCTGGATAGCTTTTCAGGGGAATTCTACCAAACATTTAAAGAAGAGTTAACACCTATTCTTTTAAAGATGTTCCAAAAAATAGAAATGGAAGGAAAACTTCCAAACTTATTCTATGAAGCCAGCATTATCTTGATTCCAATACCAGACAAGGACCACACTAAAAAGGAAAACTACAGACTAATTTCCCTATGAACATGGATTCAAAAATTCTCAACAAGATACTAGCCAACTGGAGGCAACAATACATTAAAAGAATTATTCACTATGGGGAGCCTGGGCGGCTCAGTCAGGTAAGTGTCTGATTTCAGCTCAGGTCATAATCTTGTGGTTGGTGGCTTTGAGTTCCATGTCAGGCTCTGTGCTGACCGTGCAGAGCCTGGAGCCTGTTTCGGGTTCTGTGTCTCCCTCTCTCTCTGCCCCTCCCCCACTCATGCTCTGCCTCTCTCTGTCTCTCAAAAATAAATAAAAATGTTAAAAAAATTTTTTTTAAAGTTATTCACCATGATCAACTGGGATTTATACCTTAGATGCAGGGCTGGTTCAATATCCACAAATCAATCAATGTGATAATAAAAGAAAGGACAAGAACTACATGATCCTCTCAATAGATGCAGAGAAAACATTTGACAAAATACAGCATCCTTTCTTGATAAAAAAAACCTCGGGAAAGTAGAGATAGAAGGATCATACCTCAAGATCATAAAAGCCATAAATGAAAGACCCACTGCTAATATCATCCTCAATGGGAAAAAACTGTGAGATTCCCCCCTAAAGTCAGGAACACAATTGTGATGTCCACTCTTGCCACTGTTACTCAACATAGTATTGGAATTCCCAGCATCAGCAATCAGACAGCACAAAGGAATAGAAGGCATCCAAATCGGCAAGGAGGAAGTCAAACTCACTCTTCATGGATGACAAGACACTCTATATGGAAAACCCAAAAGATTCCACCAAAAAACTGCTAGAACAGATCCATGAATTTATCCTAGTCACAGGATCTAAAATCAATGCACAGAAATCAGTTGCATTCCTATACACCAATAATGAAGCAGCAGAAAGAGAAATCAAGGAATCCATCCCATTATAATTGCACCAAAAACCAAAAATACTTAGGACTAAACCTAACCAAAGAGGTGAAAAATCTATACACTGAAAACTACAGAAAGCTTATGAAAGAAGTTAGACACAAAAAAATGGAAAAATATTCTATGCTCATGGATTGGAAGAACAAATAGTGCTAAAATATCAATACTACCAAAGCAGTCTACATATTTAATGCACTCCCTATCAAAATAACACCAGCATTCTTCACAGAGCTAGAACAAATAATCCTAAAATTTGTATGGAACCAGAAAAGACCTCGAATAGCCAAAGCAATCCTGAAAAAGAAAACCAAAGCTGGAGGCATCACAATCCTGGACTTGAAGATGTATTACAAAGCTGTAATCATCAAGACAGTAGGATACTGGCACAAAAACAGACACTCAGATCAATGGAACATAATAGAGAACCCAGAAATGGACCCACATACGTATGGCCAACTAATCTTCGACAAAGCAGGAAAGAATATCCAGTGGAATAAAGACAGTCTCTTCAGCAAATCGTGTTGGGAAAACTGGATAGCAACATGCAGAAGAATGAA
This sequence comes from Panthera onca, assembly GCF_046562875.1. Taxonomy (NCBI): domain Eukaryota; kingdom Metazoa; phylum Chordata; class Mammalia; order Carnivora; family Felidae; genus Panthera; species Panthera onca. The sequence goes on along the minus strand of NC_138342.1, from coordinate 55,180,835 downwards.
CCTGGACCATTTTCTTACACCATACAAAAATAAACTCAAAATGGATGAAAGACCTTAACGTAAGGCAGGAAGCCATCAAAATCCTTGAGGAGAAAGCAGGCAAAAACCTCTTTGACCTCAGCCACAGCAACCTCTTACTCAACATGTCTTCAGAGGCAAGAGAAACAAAAGCAATAATGAACTATTGTGACCTCAACAAGATAAAAATCTTCTGCACAGCAAAGGAAATAATCAGCAAAACTAAAAGGCAACTGACAGAATGGAAAAAGATATTTGCAAACGACCTATCAGATAAAGGGTTAGTATCCAAAATCTATAAAGAACTTATCAAACTCAACAACCAAAAAACAAATAATCCAGTGAAGAAATGGGCGAAAGACATGAATAGACACTTTTCCAAAGAAGACATCCAGATGGCTAACAGACACATGAAGAAATGCTCGACATCCTCACCATCAGGGAAATACAAATCAAAACCACAATAAAATACCACCTCACACCAGTCAGAATGGCTAAAATTAACAACTCAGGCAATGACAGATGCTGGCAAGAATGCAGAGAAAGAGGATCCCTTTTGCACTGAAGATGGTAATGCTGACTGGCACAGCCACTCTGGAAAACAGTACTGAGGTTCCTGAAAAAAATTAAAAACAGAACTACCCTATGACCCAGAAATTGCACTACTAGGTATTTAACCAAAGGATGCAGGTGTGCTGTTTTGAAGGGGCACATGCACCCCAATGTTTATAGCAGTACTATTGACAATAGCCAAGATATGGAAAGAGCCCAAATATTCATTTTCAGATGAATGGATAAAGAAGATGTGGTGTGTGTATATATATATATATATATACACACACACACACACACACACACAATGGAGTATTACTCGGCAATCAAAAAGAATGAAATCTTGACATCTGCAACAACGTGGATGAAACTAAAGGGTATTATGCTAAACAAAATAAGTCAGTCAGAGAAAGACAAATATCATATGATTTCACTTATATGTGGAATTTAAGATACAAAACTGATGAACATAAGGGAAGGGAAGAAAAAAATATGTAAAAGCAGAGAGGGGTCAAAACATAAAAGACTCTTAAGTATAGAGAAAAGTGAGGGCACTGGCTGGGGTTGTGGGTAGGGGGGATGTGCTAAACAGGCAAGGAGCATTAAGGAGGATACTTGTTGGGATGAACACTGGGTGTTATATGTAGAGGATGAATCATTGGATTCTACTCCTGAAATCATTACTGCACTGTATGCTAACTAACTTGGATGTAAATTAAAAAATAATAATCATCATAATAAAAAAAGAAAACAGTCACTGTACTAAAGCAGTGCTGAGCCCCCATCTGAATAACCATTCTGTGTGGAAATTCCACTTTTCATCAGTCTAGTACATTTTTAATTCCCCTGAAAGGGAAAAGGGGTAATTTTTTAAGAACTTGAGGAGAAAGCCCAGCATCTTGAGTGGAAGTGGACAGTGATGAAATCCTACACCTATTAACTTCCTAGCTGAGACACTCTTCTTAGTCCTCTGAAACCATGCCTCCCTGGTTTTCTTCCTATCTTACTGTTCTTTCTCAGTTTCATTTTGTGTTCCTTCTCTTCTACCTAATATATATATGGACTCAGAACTAGGGATTCTTGGTTTGTCTATCTTCCCTACCATGTAAGGGTGTGTGTGTGTGTGTGTGTGTGTGTGTGTGTGTGTGTGTGTGTGTGTTTGCCTACACACACATGTGGAAAGCAGGAGTTAGAGGAAGCAGGGTAGAGCAGTGCAAAATGTGGTCATAGGTCTGGCAGCACACATATCATCAGGGAACTTGTTAGAAATGTAAATTCTCAGGCCCTGCCCAGGCATACCGAAGCAGAAATTGTGGGGTCCAACAATCTGTGCCTTAACTGGCAAGTCAGGTAATTCTGATGTGTGTGAAGTTTGATAGCTGCAGGGCTAAAGTTTCTAGCTATCAAATCAAAGATGAGAAAACAAGTCAAAGATGAGAAGGAGGAGGATCTGACATTGTTTCAGTCAAGAAGAAAAGGTATAAATGTGACAACATAGTTCAGGAAGCAACTGTGTCTGATGGTGAACAGTCACTGTGGTTGAATTTGGATCCTGGAATAGGGCTCTGAATGTCTTCTTTCACAAAAGGGCTTTTTATGGAGGTGCCTTTATCCTCCAATTTGGGAGGAACCTGATGTGTTTACAGTATATTGTCTAGAAAGCCACGAGGATGTGGAGCCCCACTTAGGGATTTTTAGGTTTGTCATCTGTTTTCTATCAATAATAGCAGAAGGTTAAACTTAGGAGCATCACTTATTACATTTTATTTCCAGTCACTATTGCATAAGTAGTTAAATCAAACAAGAAAAGAGTCTTGCAAAATTATATTTCAGCTGTTAATCTATGATTTGTCTACTGCTCTGTAGGCAGTATTTTTAAAATATTTCAGGAAAATCTGATATGCACATATCCTAACTCATAGAGCATTTAAGAGAATAATTATTCACATTTTGAAAAGGCTTATTTCCTTCACAAAGGAATTCCTCTGGGTTCTTCTATATAGTTACCTTCGAGCCAGTTCAAATGTTACTGCAACACCTTTGGGCAAAGAAGCTTGCCTCAGAATTCAGGAGGTTGGCTGCTTTCCAACTATGTTCATGGAGACCTGACCCGGGGACTGAGTACTTCCTATTCTTTCTGATAATCATGAAACAACTGTTCCAATTTTGGGAATCTTGGCATAATATATTAGGGAAATACTAAATGAGAAATAAAATTAGGTTCTAGTCTTGACCCTTCACCTCCAATGATGTGAATTGATTCAAGACATTTAACCATTTTGAGTCATCCTTGGAAAAACTATAAGGCTGTGCATGTATATGACTATTAAGTATCTTTCCTTTGCTAATATTCAATAACTTAGGACCATAAGGTGAAAAAGTGCATGTAAATAAGCTCTGTAATTATAAAACACAACACAGATGTTATCTTTACCATTTATGATGTGAACTATTTGATTTACAGAAAGCCAATTGGCATTAAGTTTTCAGGAAGATATTCATTACAATGTACACCTATATAATAATCAAGATGGGGAGCTTTTAAATGCATTGTTGTATCATGGATTGGATCCAGAACTGAAAAAAAGTCACATTTGTGAAAAACTGGTGAAATCAAAATAAAGTATATAGTTATATAATAGTATTGTACCAATACTAATTTCTTTGACAAATGTATCACGGTTATGGAGGATGTTATCTTTAGGGGAAGCTGAGTAAAGTGTACACAAAAATTCTCTGTCTTACCTTTGCAACTTTTCTAATTTTAAATTTCTAATATTACACCAAAATAAATATTTAAAATAAAATTATTGTGCTACACCTTTGGAACATAACTATGCATTCATACATACATATATGAATATATATGTGCCACATGAAGAACAGAAATAAAGGAAAGAGACAGTGGGACTTTGACAGATCAAAGTTGAGAAGGGAAGTGAGCCAGGAAATCACAGAACTGAAACCACCATATTTTTTTTTAACATTTCACAGAAAAGAGAGCTCTTTGAAGTTAGAAAAGTTTTACTGAAAGCTGTGAGAAAGAAAAGATAAACTTGGACTAAGAAAGTAAAAACCTGCCTTGCCATTCATCAGATATAGATAATAGACACAGATAAAGTAAGCTGTAAAATTAACAGAAGATAATATTTTTCTCAAAAACATGCTGCAAAGTGTCACAAAAATTTCCAACTTTAGTTAACTGCCACATTTTTTACTCACAAAGAATCCTTTTCTCTAAAATCAGAGTGTCAAAAACCTTGTTCTTTGAAATCAATTCATTAAGATTAAAATATCCTACTCTTGGTGATGATCTAAATCACTTAACAGAGAAGCATGCTCTACTTTCAACCCTAGGACAGAACCTCAGAAAACAGTTATGTGGATACATGACACATCTATGTTAGCTGCAATTTTCAAGAAAATAGCACCTGGAGTCTATGATGGAGTCCAGACCTAATTTAGACACCTTTACAAACAGCCTCACTTTCTTTTGAGCCTACAAAACACTTCTTTAATTTCTCCTAAACTCCACACTTCCCCAAATTCCTATAATAAATATATATTCTCCTTTGTTTGGTGAGTCATCCCATAGTTCTGGAATGTGGACTCCTTCCTTGCAATGAACCAGAAAACTGACTTTCTTGAAATACACGGTTTTTTTTTTTTTTTTTTTTTTTTTACTGATGGATTTAGGCTTCTTGGACGAGGAAGCCTGCCTCATACTAAAAGTTCAGGATAATAATTTCACATAAAAACCAACAACAGGGGCGCCTGGGTGGTTCAGTCGGTTGAGCGGCCGACTTCGGCTCAGGTCATGATCTCGCGGTCCGTGAGTTCAAGCCCCGCGTCGGGCTCTGTGCTGACAGCTCAGAGCCTGGAGCCTGTTTCAGATTCTGTGTCTCCCTCTCTCTGACCCTCCCCCGTTCATGCTCTGTCTCTCTCTGTCTCAAAAATAAATAAACGTTAAAAAAAAAATTAAAAAAAAAATCAACAACAAAAAAGTATCAAGTTCAAATACTATATAAAACTATTATTTAAAAAGAGAATAAGGAGATCTCGCGGTCCGTGAGTTCGAGCCCCGCGTCGGGCTCTGGGCTGATGGCTCGGAGCCTGGAGCCTGTTTCCGATTCTGTGTCTCCCTTTCTCTCTGCCCTTCCCCCGTTCATGCTCTGTCTCTCTCTGTCCCAAAAATAGATGAAAGACATTGAAAAGAAAAAAAAAAAAAAAAAAAAAAAAGAGAATAAGGAGCATAACATCATCATTATATATAATGAAAACATATCTGAAAGATGTACCACAAAAATAGATCAGAACTTGTAAGTTACTATTTTTAATTTTTTTGAGGGGGAGGTGAGGGAGAGGGAGAATACCCCAAGCAGGTTCCATGCCCAGCACAGAGCCCCTATGGTGCTCCATCTCACAACCCTGGGATTGTGATCTTGAGATCATGACCTGCAGGTGCCCCTGTAAGTTACTATTTTTGAGCTAACTAAACAAAAAAGATACAAAGTAGGAAAGAACAATATGATTCAGAATTAGAAAAACTCAACTCCATGGCAGGCATCCGTTCACAATTTTTATTAATATCAAATCATCACATTGTACACTTTAAGTATCTTACAATTTTGTCAATTACCTCAACAAAAATGGAGAAAAACTCACAAATGGGGTGCCAGACCTCAGGAGAATTAATAATAAAGAAAAAACAGGAAGTGGGGTAAGTGGGATGCATAGAATGGGTGAAGGGAATTAAGAGGTACAAACTTCCAGTTATAAAATAAATATGTCACAGAGATGAACAGTACATCATAATGAATATAGTCAGTAATATTATATCAACATTATAAAAGAAAAAAAGAATAAACTAGAAGGAACACAAAAGCTAAGGCATATAACAGATTATGATTTCCTGTAAAGAACATGAGCCAATCCTTAGGTTGATGTTTCCCTACTCATTTTGGTTGTCTGATGCTCATTCTCTAGTAATTCTTCGGGAAGCGTTCATGACAACGATAGTCTCATCAAATATTGATACAATATCAAGTGTTGATATTAGTTTACACACTTTGTACGTGACAGTTGCTTTTGCTGGATATAAAATCTTTAGTCCATATTTTACCCTTGAGCATCCTAAATATATTGTTCCACTTTCTTTTGGCAAAAAAGTTTCAATGTCAAAAGTCTAGTGATTTTCCAGTTTTCTCCTATTTTGCAAATGTAACAATATATTAAATTCTGTTAAACAGGGGTATTTGCTATATATTTGAAACAATTCACACTGTATTTTGCCATATCTAAGATGATCTCAAATTTACCATTATTTTCTGTATTGATGAAAAAGGAAAAATTACATTCCACTGTGGGTTCAGCTTCTGGCTTTGTCCAGCAATGCCAAGGGTGGCAGAAACGTTTACTCAAGACGCCAAGCAATTCAAGAGAGGTGAGAGGGAGGCTAAGGAAAGACTCCCCAAGCTGCTCTCAAGCTCCTGTATTTATTAGGCATACATTATAAAGAAAACATTGTGCAATATGTCAGTGGCTACCTGCCAGTTAGAACATATAGAAAGCATGCAAAACAAAAACAAAAACAAAAAATACAAGGCATTCCCAAGACTACAAAAGAGCAGATGCTGAAAACAGATGGAGAACACAACAAGATATTCCATAGCTAACATTGTCTAAGGAATTCTTGAGCACAGGCAGGACCCAACCCCTAAATACACATTAACTAGATACTAGCCCATTGTTTTCAGGAGAGCCAGAAAGCAGTGTAATGCATTCCCTATAATCTCCTTAACCAGGACATAGCTATTTGACTTCCAACATTCCAACTTAAGGGATATTAAAATGTAAAGAAATGTGGATTGCACATGAAATTCAGGCTATTCATTTTCTTTTTCTGTATAACAATTTACCATAAACATAGTACTGAACTTAGTTACTAGAGTAGAACCTTGAAAGAATGAGAGGTAGACCAAGTTCCTTTTAATGATTGTGTAGAAAAGGTACACAACTGGATTAAGAAACTTGAATGATGCCATAGGTCAGTAGTATGAAGTTCCAGGTATTTGGAAATGTTAAATTTTGAAATGAGACTAAAGAGGCACAAAGGATAATGCAGTTTTGCCTGGATCCTCCGTCCACACTAGAGAGGAAGAAATTCTAATTAAGTAAAAGTATCATACATCACAGAAAATGATATAAAGCCAAAGTATATGTTAACTTTTAAAATCCTCTAGCTACTTCTTCAAATATTCCGTTTATTTACAATGAAAGACAAATCCTACCTAATGCTGAGTCCTACTAATTCTTGTTTTCTAAGAAAGGTGAAAGGGGAACCAAATGAAAAAGGATTAGAAGTACTTAGACATGTGTTCGAGTACTTTATCTTGACAGCCTGTGACCTTGACCAAGTCACTCATGCCGTCTGCAATTTCCTTTCCCTCACTCATAAAGTGGAGGCAAACTGGATGACAATGTCATTCATTGCTCTTAAAATCACGACTCCATTAAATCAGTTAACGTGCCTGGCTTGTAGCAGAAGCCCAAAATTATTTGTTAAAAGTATAACGTCTTAAAATGGAATTCCAGAAATCCTGAAAATCTGGAACTACTTACTACAAACTTTCAATCTTTTAAAGCTATCACTTCGCTAGCTACTGGAACCTCTGTGCCTTGCTACAGAGCCAAGGTTACCTCATAACTTCAGTGTTTCAGCTCATTTAGAACTGCAGAATCCTCAGTCGCAGCAGAGCCTTTCACTACACCCACCTGCCGCAAGGCCGATCCTCTTCCTGGCGGCCACACCCAAACCGGAAACCAGGACGTCCCTGGGGTTGACGGGAAGGCTCAGCTCGGCGGCACGCTCTCCGGCCCCGCCCCCTCCGGTGATGTCACCGTCCGCCCCTTGACCTCGCGGTCCCGCCCCCTTCCCTGCCTACCCGTAGCCAGCGGCGGCGGCGACTCTTGGAGGAGATGGAGGCATCCGAGTCGGTAGTCGCAGCTCGGGAGGAAGAGGCGTCCTGCTCTTCCTGGGTGGCCGGCAGGTAAGAAGATGAGTGTGAGCGCGAAGCATCGAGGGGTGGCAGGCGGCAGCCGGGCGCCGGCTTTCTGCTGCTCCCGCTCGGGCGGCCAGGGAGCGCGCGCGAGGCCGCGGAGCCGGGCAGAACCGGCCCTGGGAGGCGAGGGGAGCGCGCGGGGTGGGTGTGGCGCCTTGGGTTTAGACCTCGGCGGCTCCCGGCTTCTCTGAGGAGAAAGGCCAACTCTCGGTCCTTTCGCCCCTCAGTTCCAGTCGGGGGTCTGCCATTCTCCCATGCACCGGACGTGGGGCGGGGGTGGAGTGGAGTGGAGAGGGCCCGCCGAGAGTTCTGGCGCGGGTCGCTTGGTGTGAGCTTTCACAGCCCTGCTGCCAAACACGTTTCCCCCAACCTTTCGGTGAAATGAAAGCTAAGAGCGCCACTGTGGGCGATCCCGCACTGAGATCCTCCTTTGAAAACTGTTACCAGAGGGAACTTGGTAATGATGAATCAGTGCCAGTCAGGACACCCGGAGTCCTGTGTTCACTACAGTTAAAAAAAAAAAAAAAAAAATCCAGGGAAAAACGTACGAGTTACTTATTCCCTAGTTGGTGTTTGTTTGTTTCACGTCTCTAACATTCCAGCAAAATTGGGGGAAATGTTCGTATGGTTCCTGTTTCAGTTACCTCGTAATTAATAAAACCGTTAGTTACATACTGCCCTCCACCAGAATACAATATTCCAAAGAGAGAAGTGATGGATATATGATTTTGAGCTAATGGGAGCCTGTCCATAAACCTGTAGCTTTTTCGCCGGTTCAGATTGAAGGGATGTTTTCGGTACCATACTACCTGCAGTTGCCAGCATTGCCACATCTACTTGAGGGAAATTATGTAATACAAACAAAATCTCCCCTTATTTAAAAGGATTTTTGATTGCCATATAGATCTTATTACAAAAATGATTTTTGAAACATTCGAGTAAAGCAGAATTTTCTGAAAAATCAGTGCTAGTCATATATCATTAAGTGACAAAGCTGGTTAGAAAGGAGTTCATGTTTACTTAAGAGCTCTACCCACTAGACCATTGTCCTCCATGCAGGGAAGGCAGCTAGGGATAAGAAAACTGTGAAATGAGAAATTTTGTTTATTTTCATATTTTATCACTCTGCCAAAAGAACATATTTTGTATGTGTGTTTTTATTAGGTAGGTGATCTCTTAAACACAGCTGTCTCCTGGTTTGTGTTCATAATTGCAATCAGGAATATTTCTAATAGTTATCCATGTATAACTTAGCTAGAAGCTGGTATCTTTTGATAATACCAATCAGTGTTTGGTAAGATAAATGATAACATTTTGATTAACTGTATTTACAAATCCTTTGGCCTGTATATCAGTACCAGGCTTAGAAATTTGGATTCCAAAACCTCAGTTTTGTGTTTTCACATGATTTTTAGAATCCTGTAATTGATAGAGTTTCCCAGAACCTGGAAAGGATTTACTTTTTTGCCAAGATGATAATTGATCTTAGCTGTCACTGTGGCTCAGGCCAAAATGCCCCAGGCTGGTTTCCTTTGCTTGGGAGCCATTCCTATTTCCCAGGGTTCATCCTGTTTTCATTTTTCTTTGTATGCCATGCTGTGAAAAAGTCGGGATGAGCTGTGGTAAATGATGCATAAGTATATCTTATCATGCTAGTATGCTTGTTTTAAAAAATGTGCTTTAGGGGCGCCTGGGTGGCGCAGTCGGTTAAGCGTCCGACTTCAGCCAGGTCACGATCTCGCGGTCCGTGAGTTCGAGCCCCGCGTCAGGCTCTGGGCTGATGGCCCGGAGCCTGGAGCCTGTTTCCGATTCTGTGTCTCCCTCTCTCTCTGCCCCTCCCCCGTTCATGCTGTGTCTCTCTCTGTCCCAAAAATAAAAAAAAAAAAAAAAAAAAAAAAAAAAAAAAAAAAATGTGCTTTAATTTCCTTAAGTAATGTCTGTACCCAGTGTGGGGCCTGGTCTCACAACCCTGAGATCAAGAGTTGCATGCTCTACCAACTGAGCCAAGCAGGCACCCCCTTTTTTTTTAATTTTTAAAATTCATTCAACAGATACATTTTGGGTGCTTTCTTTGTGCGTACTTTGAGATGCAGTAGGCAGTATAGCATGGTGGTCAAGAGCTAGACTGCATAGGTTCAGGTTCTGGCTCTGCCATTTACCTGCTCTGGAACCTCAGATGGGTTATTTAAATAAACTTCTGTGAGTGCTCGCTTTGGCAGCACATATATTAAATAAACTTCTGTGAGCCTCAGTTTTTTTCCTCTGTTCAACGGAGATGGTAATAGTCCCGATCTTATAAAGTTGTTGTAAGGGTTAACTGAGTACATCTAAAGCACTTAAAACCATGTGTGACACAGTGCTCTTAAATTATTATTAAATGCCAGGTACAGTTTTAGGTATTTGGAATACATTAGTGAATTCTTAACAGATCATACATTCTCTTGGGGAAGGCAGACAGTAAACAATTAGTAATTTGAAGAACATACAGCAGGTTAGTGAGTTAGGAGGTGACCTAAGGAGAAGGGGAGGCATTTCATTGAAAGGATGATCAGGACTCGTCTATGTAATATTTGCGAGGCAGTATTTTAGTCGAGGTTTACGTGATAAGAGTCAGCCATTCAGAGATCTAAAGGGGGAACATTCCAAGCAGAGGAAAAAGCAAGTATAAAAACTGAGGTGACTTTTTAGTGACTTTTAGTTTCACTGAAGTGAAGTATAAAAACATGCTTGACTTTTTGGAGGAATAGCAAGTTGACCAGTGTGGGAAAGTAGTGGGAGTTGTAATTGAAGAGATGATTGGGAGACAGAACACCTAGACCCTTTTGACCATGGTAATGTGTTTCAATTTTATTTAGAAAGTAGAGTTACTTAAGAGTAGTTCTAAGTCAAGGACTAACGTCTGACTACATTCTAAAAAATTTAGGTTGTTATATGGAGAATACACTGAAGGGGGAGGGCAATGGAAGCACTAGAGAGACTAGTTAGGAGGCGTTTGAAGTAGTTTAGATGAAATACGATGATGGTTTGGCCTGAGATTGTACCAGCATGCAGATGGAGAAATGAGGGAACAAGTTAAGATCTCTAGAGTCTGGGCCTGCGCAAATGAGTAAATGGTGATACCAGAAATTGAGTTGGCAGAGATTGGGGAGGAATAGATTAAACAGGGAAATTGAATTCTGTTTGGGGCTTGTTATGTTCATGAAACCGATTAAACATCAGAAGAGAGAGATTGTTCTAGCAGGTGTGGACAATTTGGATGCCAGAAAAGATGTCAAACGTGGAAAAATAAGTTTAGATATCCTCAGTATCTGGTAAATTCCATATATGGATTGAACAAGATTATCTAGACAGAATGTGTTTATTAGAGAAGGTATATGGGGCACTCCCAACAAACTTCAGAAAATACAGATTCATCAGAATATATGTAAAACAATATCTGATAACACCTGAGAATAAAAACTATAGGCTATAATTTTACAATACACACAGAATAGACATTCAGTGAATTTAATTTTCACCTATTTTTTAAATGGAAATAAAGGAGTGGAAAATAAAATATATATCTGGTTTGTAAAATCCTCTTTAGTAACTGCCATGTATAATTGAATATTAGATTACAGAACGTGAATATTAAATACTGGAACTTGCTCTTATAAGTTGTGTTTTATTTTTTCAGTACCAATACAAATTTGCCCATCATGTCAGCAGAATCTGTGGAGATTGATGATGCATTATACAGGTGAGAACCTTATGGAAACTGAAACTTATTTTCCTCATTTGTTGTTCTAAAGTAATGGAATACTCTATTTGAAAATACCATTAGACCTATGCAGAGTTTTATAAATATCCCAAGAGTTCTCTGAAGGTAAAATTAGCGTTTTGTCTGATTTTTCTTTTCTGCAGTCTGAAAGCTTGATTAATATTTAAATCTCAGTTCCTTTAGGTTTAGGTAATATGACTTAGAATGATTTTGGGGATGTTTGGGTGGTTCAGTCAGTCCAGCTTCACCTCAGGTCATGATCTCGGGGTCTGTGAGTTAGAGCCTGGCGTCAGGCTCTGTGCTGACAGCTCAGAGCCTGGAGCCTGCTTCGGATTCTGTGTCTCCCTCTCTCTCTGCCCCTCCCCTGCTCACGCTCTGTCTCCCTCTCAAAAATAAATAAAAATTAAAAAAAAAAAAAAAAAAAAAAAAGAGGGGCGCTTGGGTGGCTCAGTCGGTTAAAAGTCTGATTTCAGTTTAGGTTATGATCTCATGGTCTGTGGGTTCCCACCCACAGACCCACATTGGGCTCTGTGCTGACAGCTCAGAGCCTGGAGCCTACTTCAGATTCTGTCTCCCTCTCTCTCTGCCCCTCCCCTACTCATGCTCTGTCTCTCTCCCTCTCTGAAAAATAAATATTAAAAAAAAAAAAGAATGATTTTGTTATCCACTATAAAATATACCTCTTGTTTTTGGACAGGAGTACATATTTATTATGTTCTTGATAGTGCAGGAATCTAACGAAAAACAATCCATTTTATGTAAGTTATATAGTAACATCTAGAGATTATTTTTACTTCAGTGTAGTCTCATTAACAACATTGCATGTTTGCACTGTATAGACAGCAAAGAAGTACTATGTGCTTAAAGAACTGTGATTTGAATGGAATTTAGTGAGATTCTTTTTTAGCATACCTTTTCATGAAATCAAAATACTTTTATCAGAATTAAAGAGAAGTTAAAATATGTATACATTGCTATCACTTTTTTTTTTAGTTTTTTATTTACTTACTTAAGTAATATCTACACCTAACATAGGGCTTGAATTCTGGATCCTGAGATCAAGAGTCCAATGGTCTTCTGACTGAGTCAGCCAGTTGCCCCTAAATTGCTATTACTTCTAAGATTTTTTTTTTTAAATACGTCAAGTTGTTTGTATGGAAGATAGTATAATCTTTTTGTATGGAAGGTAGTTTAAAAGTTTTTAGATTTCTTCTGTATGAAGAAATAGATTATGTAGATAGATTTTATGTAAATAGAATTTGGTACAATAAGCTATTATGTATTTTAAATTCTTTTTTATATTGTTTTTATGTGGGATGCAGAGTCAGTTTCTAGCATTTTAGGAGGAGCTGATATGTACATCCTAGTATGTTAATTTCAATTACTGTTTTGCAATTAGAAAAAGAGGTAAGACTGGACTTAATTTTGCTTATGTGAAAATTACTTTACCATGCAGTTTCCTGATTATAATATACAGTAGTTTAGAAATCACTTTAAGTTTGGAGTCTTAATCTGTAATTATGATATTCTTAATATCCTTTTGATCACATTCTCACGATAACAAATGGCAGCTTCTTAAGATAGCATTGGTTAATTTTATTCATTATTTAGTTATAATCTTTGTGAAACTTTTTTGTATCCCTCTAATCCTGTAATGGCTGATTAATGAACATAATTTTCAGTAAACCAGAGATAAAATTTTCCATTTGCAACATTGTGTAAGTAGGCTGCAGTTTGCTTGACTGAAAATTACAGCATGTAACAGTTTATTTATGATCAGGTATTGCTGGATCATAAAGTATTTCTGTTTTTAATTTTTTGAGGAACCTCCATACTGTTTTTCATAGCAGTTGGACCATTTTACATTCCTACCAACCCAACAGTGCACAAGGATACCAATTTCTCCACATTCTCAACAACACTTGTTATTTCCTGGCATTTTGTTTTTGTATAATGGCCATCCAAACAGATGTGAGGTGATACCTCATTATGGTTTTGCATTTCCTTGACAATTAGTGATATTGAGCACCTTTTTATATCCTGTTGGCCATTTGTGTATCTTTGGAGAAGTATCTGTTCTAGTCCTTGCTCGTTTTTTAATCAGACTCCTTGAGAGTGTTTTTGCTATTGGGTTGTAGTTCCATATATAATTTGGATATTAATCTTTTATCAGATATATGGTTTGCAGATATTCTCTCCCGTTCTGTAGTTTGCCTTTTCACTTTGTTGATTGTCTCATTTGCTGCCCAGAAGCTTTTTAGTGTAAAGTGGTCACACTTGTCTACTTTTGCTTTTATTGCCTGTACTTTGGTATCATATCCAGGAAATTTTTGCCGAGACCAGTGTTAAGAAACTTTTCCCATATGTTTTCTTCATAAATTTTATAGTTTGAGGTCTTAAATTTATTTTTTTTAATTTTTTAAATATTTATTTATATTTGAGAGAGAGAGAGAGATAGAGAGTGAGCAGGGGAGAGGCAGAGAGAGAGAAGGGGACACAGAATCTGAAGCAGTCTCCAGGCTCAGCTGTCAGCACAGAGCCCGATGTGGGGCTCAAACCCATGAACCGTGAGGTCATGACCTGAACCAAAGTCAGACTCAAGCGGCTGAGCTACCCATGTGCCCCCGAACCTTAAATTTAAGTCCTTAATCCATTTTGAGTTTATTTTATGTATGGTATAAGACAAAGGTCCAATTTCTTCTTTCACCTGCAGAAATCCAGTTTTCCCAACACCACATATTAGCCCCAACCTATCTTTTCCTCTGACTACACAGGCCATAGTAGATTACTTTCTTACCAAACATAGTTTATACTTCTGTACCTCAATTGTCTTTTCCTAGAGTGCCCTTTTATGCCTTAAAAGCACTCAACACTATTGGATCTCTTTTCCTTCTTCCCTCTTTCCATTCCCAGGCTTAATTAAAAGCTGTCAAATCTATTCAGTAACCTAAGCCAGAAACCTTGCTGTCATCTTAGATTATTCCGTTTTTCATCTTCCAAATTCAGTTTTTAATAAATCCTTTTAGTTCTTTCTCAGCAACTCTTTTTTTATTTTTTATTTTTTTAATTTTTATTTTTTTAATTTTTTTTTTTTAACGTTTATTTATTTTGGAGACAGAGAGAGACAGAGCATGAATGGGGGAGGGGCAAAGAGAGAGGGAGACACAGAATAGGAAGCAGGCTCCAGGCTCCGAGCCATCAGCCCAGAGCCCGACGCGGGGCTCGAACTCACGGACCGAAGATCGTGACCCTGAGCTGAAGTCGGACGCTTAACCGACTGAGCCACCCAGGCGCCCCTCTCAGCAACTCTTAATTCCAACTCTTTGATTCTCTCTCCCTGCCTTCAGCATCTCTCAGTTGAAGTATTATAAGAGTCTCTTATGTGATCTCTTCAGAGCTACTAAATCTCTAATCCATCTTCCATACTTTATTCAAAATTCAAATATTTTTCAAATTTACCTCAGAGCCTCTGGCTTCTCTGTTTAAAATACTTAAATAGTTCCCTGTCATTTACATTAGTGAGACCAAACTATATAATATGTATTTAAGTCTCCTTTTTCTATATAGCATAACATAGTGGTTGAAAGTATAAATTTTAGTATTAGATCTGAATTTGAATCATCCTCTACCATTTAGGAGTGTGTAATCATAAGTCACTTAACCTCTTAAGTCTATTTTTTCTTTATCTTTTCATACATTCAATATACATTCATCCATTTAACAAATATTTAAGGAGAAAAATGTACAAATTGCAAATTAATCGTGAAGAATAATGCCTAGGAGCTCAATAATTTCTAGTTATTATTTACCATGAGTTATGGCCATATCTTTCTTTTTAGTGTCCATGTCACTCCTCACTATTTAATCTCTAACATTCTTTAGCTTTGTCGAATTCTATATATATGGTGTCAGAGTCTAGAATTTGATATTACCCTACTTATAACCTAAAAGCTAACCTATTATTGTTTAATGGGTGCTGAGAAAAGATGTTAAACTTCTGGGCCAGAGACCAAGAATTTCACTACTTATGATATAGCAGTTAGCATGGCCATCAGTGTGGTGTCGGTTCCCCTTGCTCCCAAGTCCCACAGGAGCAATGCCATGGGCCCAGATGGATTCTTTGTACATAATGGGTTTATACCACAGCTGAGGAACTCTGAATTTGGGAGACCCACCATTTTATGGCAGACAGTAAGCAAGCCTCCTCTTTGTTTTGGAGAGAGACTCGCCTTACCCTCAATTTATGTGCTGCCAACACAACCCTGAGAAAAGGCCCGATTAAAAATAGTCAGGACCTTGCCTGCTAGGCATATATAGTGAGACATGTAGGAGTGTGCATAGCCCATAAAAGAGTGTCTTCCAACATAAATAAATGTTTTTGTCACAGTTTTATTGAGGTGTAATTCGTGTATAATAAACTGTACATATTTAAAGTGTACAATTTGAGGGGCGCCTGGGTGGCTCAGTCAGTTAAGCATCCGACTCTTGATTTCTGCTCAGGTCTTGATCTCAGGGTCATGAGACCGAGCCTGGCATTGGGCGGCTCCACACTGGGCATGGAGCCTACTTGAGATTCTCTCTCTCCCTTTGCCCCTGCTCTGCTCACACACACTTTCTCTCTCTGTCTCTCTCTCTCTCTCAAAAAATAAAGTATACAATTTGATGTGTTTTGACATACGCACATACTAATGAAATCACTACCGCAATATCGATAACTAACATATCCATCACATGCATATATTTTTTTTCTGCCCCTTTTTAATCCCTCCTCCCTTCTCTCTCCACCTACCATTTCCCCAGGCAACCACTGATCAGCTTTTTGTCACTGTAGAATACTTAGCATTTTCTAGAATTTTATATAAATGTTATCATATAGTATGTACACATTTGGGGAGGGTTTGGCTTCTTTAACTTAGCATAATGATTTTGAAATTCATCTGCATTGTTGTATCAGTAATTTGTTCCTTTTTATTGCTGAGCATATATCCATATGCTTGTATTCTAGCATATGGATATACTACAATTTATTTAACTATTTATTAACTGTTGATAAACATTTGGGTTGTTTCCAGGTTTTGGCTATTCTAAATAAGGCTGCCGTGAGAATTTATATGCGAGTTTTAGGGTAGACATATGCTTTCATTCATGCTTTGATAAATACCTAGAAGTAAATGTCTGGGTTGTAAGTTTTTAAGAAATGCCAAGCTGTTTTTCAAAGTGGTTATACCATTTTACATTTCTACCAGAAATGTTTATGAGAGTTTGAGTTACCCCGCATGTTCACTAAACACCTGAAATAGTCGTCTTTTTTAATTTTAGGCATTCTAGTACATGTAGTAGTATTGTGGTTTTAATTTGTATTTCCATAATGACTAATGATCATAGGCATCTTTTCGTGAGCCTATTTGCTATCTATCTTTGGCAAAGTATCTATAAAAGCTTTTGCTCCCCTTTGGTGTCTGTCTTAATGAGTTCTTTATATACTATATATACATGTCCTTTGTTACATATATGGTTGCAAATATTTTCTCCTAGTTTGTGGCTTGTCTTTTTCTTTTCGTAATAAGGTCTTTTGCTTAGCAAAATTTTTGATTCTGGTAAGATACATTTTTTAATGTATAATTGATGTGGTTTTTGTCCTGTTTTTTAAATGTTTGCAAAGCTCAGGGATACTAAGATTTTCTCTGATGTTATCTCTTCTTCAAGTTTCAAGGTATTAACTCTTAAAATTAGGTCTATGATCCATTTCAAGTTAATTTTTATATAATGTGAGGTGAGAATCAAGGTTTATTTTTTTCCATATAGCTCTAATGTTTCAGCACTCCTGTTGAAAATTATCCATTCTCATTGAGTTCTCTGGATATCTATGGCAGAATTTAACAGAGTAAATATCTGTTGATTGGTTTCTGGACTTTTTCAGTGATCTGTTTCACTTTACACCAGTATCACACTGTCTTGTTTACTATAGGTCTGTTATAAATCTTGGAATCTGGGAGTGTAATTCCTTCAACTTTGATCTTCTTTTGCAGAGTTGGTTTGGGTCTTTTAGGTCCTTTGAATTTCCATGTACATTTTAGATTCAGCTTGTTGATTCTTTAAAAAAATCCTGCAGGAATTTTGTTTGAATTTGTGTTGAATCTGTAGTTCAGTTTTGGGAATATTGACATTTTAACAATATTGAAATTTAAGATCCATTAAGAAACATGGTGTGTCTGTCAATTTATTCCTTTAGTCTCTCCTAGTAGTGTTAGAGATCTTGCCCAAGTTTTATCAAATTTATCCCTAAGTAATTTGCATGTTTATACTGTTGTAATTTTTAAATTTCAATTACCAATTTTTCATTACTTTTATTTTTTTAAGTTTATTTCTTTATTTTGATAGAGAGAGTGTGCATGGGGACAGGCAGAGAGAGGGAAAGAGCAAATAGGCTCATGAAAAGATGCCCATACTCATAAAGTGCAGAGCCCCAGTGTGGGGCTTGAACCCACAAACTGTGAGAAACATGACCTGAGCTGAAATCTAGAGTCAGATGCTTAACTGACTGAGCCAAGACACCCCAATAATGTCATTGCTTTTAAATTAGAGCTCAATTGATTTTTGAATAATAATTCTTATCCAGCAGTCTTGCTAAACTCACTTGCTAGTTCTAGTAAATTTTTTGTAAACTCCATAGGATTTTCTACAGTCATGTTGTTTTACTTCCTCCTTTCCAATCTAGATGCCTTTTGTTTCTTTTTCTTGTCTTATCACACTGATTGGAACATCCAGTACAATGTTGATTGGAAGTGGTGAAGGTGGACAACCCCACTTTGTTCCTTATGTTTGTTGGAACTCATTCTTCTATGGTGGAGTATGTTGTTATCTGTAGGTTTTTCATATATACCCTTTATTTGGTTGAGGAAGTTTCCTTCTGTTACTAGTTTACTTAGAGTTTTGTTTTTTGGGATTTTTTTTTTAAGTCAGAAATGGATATGAAGTTTGTTAGACACTTTTTCTGCATTCATTGAAGTGATCATATGGTTTTTCTTTTTTAGTATTTTAATGTAATGAGTTACAGTGATGGCTTTTAGATTATTATATGACCCTTGCATTCTAATTCTAGGATAAAACCTGTTTGGTCATGATGTATTTTTACATATATACAAAAACTTCTGTTAAGAATTTTTGCATGTGTGTATGTGAGGGGATATTGTTGTGGAGGTTTTTTTTTTTTTAACATTTTATTTTTGAGAGACAGAGTGGGAGTGAGGGAGGGGCAGGGAGAAGGTGACACAATCTGAAGCAGGATCCAGGCTTTGAGCTGTCAGCACAAAGCTGTCAGCACAAAGACACGGGGCTCGAACCTACAAACCACAAGATCATGACCTGAGCCGAAGTTGGATGCTTTGGCTTTTAGCTGTCAGCACAAAGCTGTCAGCACAAAGACACGGGGCTCGAACCTACAAACCACAAGATCATGACCTGAGCCGAAGTTGGATGCTTAACTGTCTAAGCCACGTGGGTGCCTCTGGAGTATTGTTTAATTCAGTGATTTGTCTTGTTTTGGTATCAGGGTAATGCTGATTTCAAAGAGTGAGCTGAGAGGTATTTCTTCGAATCTCTACAAAGTTTGTGTAGAATAGGTATTTTTTCTTCCTTAAATTTTTGGTAGAAATAACAATGAAGTTATCTGGCCTTTGAGTTTTCTTTGTAGGAAAGTTTTTAACTACAAATTTTACATCTAATAGACATGGTGATATTCAAGTAATATACAGTTGACCTTTAGCATAGGTTTAAACTATGCAGGTCCACTTATATGTGGATTTTTTTTCTGTAAATATATTGAACATTTTTTTGAAGATTTGCAACAATTTGAAAAACTCATAAACCACATAGCCTAGAAATACCTAAAAATTAACAAAAAGGTGTGTCATGAATACATAAAATATATATAGATAGTAGTCTATTTTATCATTTACCATAAAATACAAATCTATTATTAAAAGTTAAAATTCATCAGAGCACCTGGGGGCTCAGTTGGTTAAGCGTCTGACTCTTGATTTCAGCTCTGGTCGTGATCTCACAGTTCATGAGTTTGAGCCTGATGTTAAGTTCTGCACTGACGTTGCAAAGCCTGCTTGGAATTCTCTCTCTTTCTCTCTCTGTCAAAAATAAACAAATAAACATTTTTTAAAAAGAACATTATCTTTAAGAAAAGTTAAAATTTATCAAAACTTAAGCACACAAACAGAATATACATGGTACCACTTGTAGTCAAGAGAAATGTCAACAACGTAAGAATGGAAGTATTAAATCTTAACTGTGTAACTAATATAACACTGTATTACCTAATGGGAATTAGAATTAAAGTTTAAAAAATCAAAACTGCATGAAATTAACTGTAGCGCGTACTATCGTAATGATTTTTGTAGCAACCTCCTGTTGCTATTGTAATGAGCTGAAGCGTTGGCAAGTAAACAACATGTGATGTTAGTCATCTCTGAGCAGTTTCTCTCTGCAGTAAATTGTGTATCTCAAAAAGTGATCTTGAAGTTCTCACGTATTTTTCAGCATGTTTAGTGGAATACTATAAACCTTGAATAAGACTGTGACTCCTTCAGAGTGCCACTAATGATGCCAAAAGTGCTCTCTAGAAGTAGAGAAAAGTCATGACATTACAAGAAAAAGTTGCATTACTTGAGATATATACCATAAATTGAGGTCTGCAGCTGTGGTTGCCTGCCATTTCAAGATACGTAAATGCAGCATAAGGATCATTGTAAAAAAAAAAAAAGGAAATTGCTGAAGCTGAAGCTGCAGCTATACCAGCAGGCACAAAAACCTTGCACTTTTTGCAAAGTACCTTTTTATCTCATATTGAAAATGCAACTTTTATGTGGGTAGGAGTTGCTCTAAGAAAAGCATGCCTGTGCACTCTAATATGACTAATATAAAAAGCAAAGTCATTATAACACAACTTAAAGCAAAACGAAGGTAAGTGATATACAGCTAGAGAATTTAATGCCAGCAAAGAATAGTTTGATAATTTAGAAAGAGATTTGGCTTAAAAAATGTAAAGATAACAAGAGAAGCACTTGCTGAACAAGAGGCAGAAGTTGAGTTCCCAGATGCCATTAATTAAGAAGATCACTGTGGAAAAAGAATATCTACCTGAACAGGTTCCTAATGCAGATTAAAGTGTCGTATTCTGGAAGAAAAATGCCACAGAGAACATTTATTAGTAAGGAAGGGAAACAGGCACCAGGATTTAAGGCAAGAAGGAATAGGCTAACTCTGCTGTTTTGTGCAAATGCAGTTGGGTTAATGATCAGGACTGACCTTACCTATGAAGCTGCTAAGCAAACCCCTTGAGCCTTGAAGGGAGAAAATAAACACCAGCTGCGAATCTTTTGGTTGTACAACAAGAAAGCCTGGTCAGTGAAACCCCTTATTCTGGATTGGTTCCATTGATGCTTTGTCCCTGAAGTCAGAAAGTACTTTGCCAGTAAGGGACTGTCTTTTAAAGTTCTTTTGATATTGGACAATGCCCTTGGCCACCCAGAACCCTATGAGTTCAGTACAAAAGGCATCAAAGTGGGCTACTTGCCCCCAAACACAACGTCTCCAATTCAGCCTCTAGATCAGGGAGTCATAAGGACCTTTAAGGCTCATTACACCTGGTACTCTAATGAAAAGATTATTACTGTTATAGAAGAGAACCTTGACAGAACATCATGAAAGCCTGGAAGGATTATAGCATTGAAGATATTGTTATAGAAAAAGAAACGAGAGCCATCAAGCCTAAACAGTAAATTCCTACTGGAGAAAAGTGTGTGTAGATACAGTACATGACTTCACAGGATTTATGACAGAGCCAATCAAGGAAATTAAGAAAAAGACTGTAGGGGGCGCCTGGGTGGCTCAGTTGGTTAAGTGTCTGACTCTTGATTTCGGCTCGGGTCATGATCTCACAGTCTGTGAGATCAAGCCCCACCTGGGGCTCTGTGCTGACAGCACAGAGCCTGCTTGGGATTCTTTCTGTCTCTCTCTGCCCCTTTCCGAACTCGTGTATGCACGCACACTCTCTCTCTATCAAAATAAATATTTTTTTAAAAATGTGATTTTAGATATGGTTGAAAAGGACAGGATGGGGGATGTAATAGGTTTCAAGGTACAGATTTTGGAGAAATTCAGGAGCTAATAGATACCACACAAGAGGAATTAACAGAAAATGACTTAATGGAGGAGAGTGCTTCCAGAACAGTGCCAGATTGATGTGGAAGAAGATGTAGAAGAAGCACATACAGAAAATAAATTTGACCTTAGACAATCGAGCAGAAAGGTTCTGATTATTCAAGACTGCTTTTGACTTCTTTTACTTACAAAATGGACCCTTCTATGATACGCGCACTGAAACTAAAGGAAATTGTGGAAGGATTGGTACCATGTAAAGACATATTTAGAGAAATGAAAAAGCAAAAAAGTCAGACAAATCATGATGTATTTCCATAAAGTTACACTGAGTGTGGTTTTATCTCTTGCCTACTCTTTCCCCTCCTCCACCTCTGCTACCCTAAGATAGCAAGACCACCCCTCTTCCTCCCTCATATTCATTGTGAAGATGACAATGATGAAGACCCTTATGATCTGCTTCCACTTAATGACTAGTAAATGATCACCATCCTGTATAGTTAATAAATTGATTTGTTGTATATGAGTGTGTCTTCATATGAAAAATGAGTAACTGTACAGCAAGAACTGTATGAGAGATTTTTGTGTCATTGTCATTATCATTTGTCTCATTGTATTCATTGTATTCATTGTGTAGAACATCATGTGCAAGACTCATAGACCTGGATAGCCTATCCTTACATAGGCACGAAGTGAATATTTAATGTAAAATTAATGTGTTTTCTGATTGTTGTATATGTTTTTGCTTTCAAAGAATTGCATTACTTGTACAGTATGCCCCCGCCCCCCATCATTGGAGAAACTGTTTATCAGCTTCTCATTACCAGTAAGTGTTTTTTTTAGAAAATGTAACAATGTTTCCATTACTGTGTAGGTGGATGACTATAGTATATATGCCATAAAAATTTTGTAAAGATTTATTCATTAGTGTATAAGCTAGGCTACCAAGAACTGATTGAATCAGTTACCCTAGGCTTCCAAAACAGTCCTATTGCTGCTGCTTTGTTTTCAGTACATGGATTGTTAAAACTATAAATAAATATGGATTCTTTTTTACATTTTTTCATTTTTAATGTATAGTGTTGGTAATACATATAACATCTACAGTGTTTTGTATCATGATAGACAATATTGATATAGATACTGACAGATGATTCATCTTGTAAAGAGCTGATGATAATTTACAGTATCAAATACAGTACAGTACTGTAAATGCATTTTCCTTATTAATAACATTTTCTGTACCTCACTTCATTTTGAGAATACAGCATATAGTACATTAAACATACAAACATTATTGGTAAAGCTTCCAATTAAGAGTAGGCTATTATTACTTGAGGTTTTTTTGAGCCAGAGTTATACACAGATTTAAAAAAAAATTTTTTTTTAATGTTTATTTATTTCTGAGACAGAGAGAGACAGAGCATGAGTGGGAGAGGGGAAGAGAGAGAGAGGGAGACACAGAATCAGAAGCAGGCTCCAGGCTCTGAGCTGTCAGCACAGAGCCTGATGCGGGGTTTGGACTCACAAACCATGAGATCATGACCTGAGCCGAAGTCGGACTCTCAACCGACTGAGCCACCCAGGCGCCCCTATACACAGAACTTTGCCTGTGCGGAAGGTTAGTGCCCCTAACCTAACATTGCTTAAGGGTCAACTGCATTTCTTTTTGATTGAGCTTCAATAGTTTGTCTCTTTTGGAGAGTATGTTTGTAACTTAGTGATTTAATTTAGTTGCATAAAATTGTTTGTAATTTTCCCTGAATACCCTTTTTTTTTATTTAAAAAATTTTTAATGTTTATTTTTGAGAGAGAGACAGAGTGTGAGTGGGGGAGGGGCAGAGAGAGAGAGGGAGACACAGAATCCGAAGCAGGCTCCAGGCTCTGAGCTATCAGCACAGAGCCTGACACAGGGCTCAAACTCACAAACCGGAAGATCATGACCTGAGTTGAAGTCAGACACCTAACCCATTGAGCCACCCAAGCACCCCTGAATACCCTTTCTTATGTCTGTAGAATCTGAAATGATGTTCCTTCACCCATTTCTGTTATTGATAATTTTTCTGTCTTCTCTATTTCCCTGTTCATTCTGGCTAAAAGTTTATCGATTTTATTTAATTTTGAAAAGAATCAGCTTTTAGTTTAATTGATTTTCCATATTATTTTTTCTGTTTTGTACCTCAGTGATTTCTGTTCTTTTTGGGATTTTCCTTCTGCTTACTTTGATATTAATTTGCTTTTCTTGGGGCACCTGGGTGGCTCAGTTGGTTGAACGTTTGAATTTGGCTTAGGTCATGATCTCACAGCTCATGAGTTCAAGCCCCATGTCGGGCTCTGTGCTGACAGCTTGGAGCCTGGAGCCTGCTTCAGATTCTGTATGGAGCCTGCTTCGGATTGTGTGCCTCCCTCTCTTTCTGCCCCAACTCACTTGTATTCTGTCTCTGTCTCTCTCAAAAATAAATAAACATTAAAACAACAACAAAAAAAACCTTTTAATTTGCTTTTCTTTTTCTAATTTCTTTTTTTTATTAAGTTTTTTACTTAAATTCAAGTATAGTTAACATACAGTGTTATATTAGTTTCGGGTGCACAGTATAGTGATCCAACAATTCTATTCATTTCTCAGTGCTCATCAGGATAAGTGTACTCTTTAATCCCTATCACTTACTTCACCCGTCTCCCCATCCCACCTCCCTTCTGGTAACCATCAGTTTGTTCTCCATAGTCTCCTTTGTTTTGTTTCTTAAATTCCACATGAGTGATACCATATGGTATTTGTCTTTCTCTGTCTTATTCTGCTTAACATTATACTCTAGCTTCATCCATGTTGTAGGAAATGGCATGATTTCATTTTTCATGGTTGAGTAATATCCCATTATATTTATGTACCACATCTTTATCCATTCATCTATCCATAGACATTTGGGGTGCTTCCATAATTTGGCTCTTGTAAATAATGCTGCAAGAAACATAGAGGTGCATGAATTCCTTTGTATTAGTGTTTTTGTATTTTATGGGTAAATACCTGGTAGTGTGATTACCAGATCATAGAGTAGTTCTATTTTTACTTTTTTGAGGAACCTCCATACTGTTCTCCATAGTAGTTGCACCAGTTTGCATTCCCACAAACAGTGCACAGGGTTTCTTTTTCTCCACATCCTCACCAACACTTGATATTTCTTGGTTTTTGATTTTAGCTATTCTGACAGGTGTGAGGTGATATTTCATTGTGGTTTTCTTTGCATTCCTGATAGTTTTCTTTGCATTTTGCTGATGATAAGTGATGTTGAGCATCTTTTCATGTGTCTGTTAACCATCTGTGTGTTGTCTTTGGAGAAATGTCTGTTAATGTCCTCTGCCCATTTTTTAATTGGATTGTTTTTGGGTGTTGGGTTATATAAGTTATTTATATATTTTAGATATTAGCCCTTTGTCATATATGTCATTTGCAAATATCTTGTCCCACCCAGTAGGTTGCTTTTTAGTTTTGTTGATTATTTCCTTCACTGTGCAAAAGCTTTTTATTTTGTTGTAGTTCCAGTAGTTTATATTTGCTTTTATTTCCTTTGCCTCAGGAGACAGATCTAGAAGAATGTTCCTACAACTGATGTCAGAAACATTACTGCCTATACTCTCTTCTAGGATTTTTATAGTTTCAGGTCTCACATTTAGTTCTTTAATCCACTTTGAATTTATTTTTGTATATGGTATAAGAAAGTGGTCCAGTTTCATTGTTTTGCATGTTGCTGTCCAGTTTTCCCAACACATTTTATTGAAGAGACTGTCTTTTTCCCATTGTATATTCTTCCCTCTTTTGTTGAAGATTAACTGATAAAATAATTGTGAGTTTACTTTTGGGTTTTCTGTTCTATTCCTTTGATCCGTGTGTTTTTGTGCCAGTACCATACGGTTTGATTACTGCAGCTGTGTAAAACAACTTGGAAGTCTGGAATTTTTTTTTCCTATATCAGGATTGCTTTGGCTTTTCAGGGTCTTTTGTGGTTCCATACAAATTTTAGGATTGTTTGTTCTAGTTCTGTGAAAAATGCAGTTGGTATTTTGATAGGGAATCTAAATCTGTAGATTGCTTTGGGGAGTATAGACATTTTAACAGTATTTGTTCTTTCAATCCAGGACTATGGGATGTCTTTGACTAATTTCAGTTTCTTTCATCAGTGTTTTATACTTGTCAGAGTACAGTTCTTTCACCTCTGGTTAAGTTTATTCCTAGGTATTTTATTATTTTTGGTGCAGTTATAAATGGGATTATTTTTCTTAATTTTTCTTTCTAGTGCTTCATTATTGGTATATAGAAATGCAACAGATTTCTGTATATCAATTTTGTATTCTGAGATTTTACAGAATTCATTTATCAGTTCTAATAGTTTTTTGGTGAAGTCTTTAGGGTTTTCTGTGTATAGTATCATGTCATCTGCAAATAGTGAAAGTTTTACTTCTTACCAATCTGAATGCCTTTTATTTCTTTTGTTGTCTGATTGCTGTGGCTATGACTTTTAGTACTATGTTGAATAAAAGTGGTCAGAGTGGATATCCTTGTCTTATTCCTGACCTTAGGGGGAAAACTCTTAGTTTTTTCCCCATCAAATAAGATGTTCACTGTGGGTTTTGGATATAAGGCCTTTAGTATGTTAAGTGAGTTAAGTGTGTTGTGTTTATTATGTTACATATGTTCCTTCCAAATGTAGTTTGTTTATCATGAATGGATGTTGTGTTTTGTTAAATGCTTTTTCTGCATCTGTTGAAATGATCATTTGGTTTTTATCCTTTCTTTGTTGATGTGATGTTCTTTTTCTTAGAGTAGAAGTTGAGATCCTTGATTTTTGAGACCTTTATTCTTTTTTTTTTTTTTTTTTTTTTTTTTTAATTTTTTTTTTTCAACGTTTTTTATTTATTTTTGCGACAGAGAGAGACAGAGCATGAACGGGGGAGGGGCAGAGAGAGAGGGAGACACAGAATCTGAAACAGGCTCCAGGCTCCGAGCCATCAGCCCAGAGCCCGACGCGGGGCTCGAACTCACGGACCGCGAGATCGTGACCTGGCTGAAGTCGGACGCTTAACCGACTGCGCCACCCAGGCGCCCCCATTTCATGCTTAAAATGTCCCTCTAAACACTACAGTGTACGTGTCTCACAGATATGTCTTTGTTTTCATTCAGTTCAGAAAATTTTATAACTTTTTTTTCTTATTTTTTTGACTCATAGGTCATTTAGAAGTGTTATTATTTGACCTCAAATACTGAGAGATTTTTCAGAGATTTTTCTGTTGTTGATCTCTAATTTAATTCTTCTGCTGTCAGTGGATACAGCTTTTTATGACCTATTTATTTTTGTGTTTTCCTACAAAGATTGATCTACCTTGTCATTGTTCTGTGTGCATTTGAAAAGAATGTGTATTCTGTTATGGTTGGATTGTCCTATCCATGTCAGTTAGGTCAAATTGATAGTGTTTTTCAAGTATTCTATATCATTACTGATTTTCTGTCTAGTCTTTATACCAATTATTGAAAAAGGGGTGTTGTCATTTTGTGTTTGAACATTTCTCATTTCAGTTTTTGCTTTGCGTAGTTTGAACTTAGTGCATAAGCCTTTAGAGTTGTTCTGTGCTCTTAATATCCTGACCCTTTTATCATTATGAAACGGCCTTCTTTATCTTGATAGTTTTCTTTGCTCTAAAATGTATTTGTCAAGGGGCACCTGGGTTGCTCAGTCGGTTAAGCATCTGACTTCGGCTCAGGTCATGATCTCACCATTTGTGGGTTCAAGCCCCATGTCAGGCTCTGTACTGACAGCTCAGAGCCTGGAGCCTGCTTTGGATTCTGTGTCTCCCTCTCTCTCTGCCCCTCCCCTGTTTGTGCTCTCTCTCTCAAAAATAAATAAACACACCCACAAAAAAATTTTTAAATAACTAAATAAAAATAAAATGTATTTGTCAATATTAATACAACCAATCCAGTTTTCTCTTGATTTTAGGTAGCATGGTGTGTCTTTTTATACTCTTTTATTCTTGTTTATGTATTTAAATTTGGCTTCTTGTAGATACAATATAGTTGGGTTTTTGTTTTTATTCAGTCTTCCAATCTTTGTCTTTTAATTGGAGTGTTAACACCATTTACATTTATATTTATTCACATATTTGTCATTTCTGGTATTCTCTATTCCTTTGTGTAAGTTAAATTTCCAGTTAGTATAGTATTCCGTCTGCCTGAGGATTTAGTGTAATATTTCTTTCTGTGAAGGTCTGCCAGCAATGAATTCTTTCAACTTTTATATGTCTAGAAAAGTCTTTATACTTTCTTATTTGTAATTGAATATAGAATTCCAGATTGACAATTTTTTTTTACTTTCAGTGCTTTAATAATGTTGGGTCACTGTTTAATTTGTTGTGCTTCCTGGGAGAAAGTCAACTGTCATTCTCTCTTCTGTAAATAATGTGCCCTATTTTTCCTTGATTACTTTTAATATTTTCTCTTCATCTTGCTTTAAACAATTATGATATGCCTTCTTGTAGTTTTCATATTTCTTATTCTTGAATTTGTTTACATTGTGGTCTGTGAGTTGATTGTATTCCTGGAAAAATTTTGGCCATTAGTTCTTTAAACATATATATTTTTTTTAATGTTTATTTATTTTTGAGACAGAGCATGAACGGGGGAGGGTCAGAGAGAGAGGGAGACACAGAATCGGAAGCAGGCTCCAGGCTCTGAGCCATCAGCCCAGAGCCCGATGCGGGGCTCGAACTCACGGAGTATGAGATCATGACCTGAGCTGAAGTCGGACGCTCAACCGACTGAGCCACCCAGGCGCCCCTCTTTAAACATATTTTTATCTCTCTTTTTCCCCAATCTCTTTCAGGGACTCTAATTTCACGTATATTAGACCAAGTGAAGTTGTCCAACAATTCACTTATGCTCTGGGGTTTTGGTGTTTTTTTCCAATCTGTTTCATTTTGGAAAATTTCTTTTGTATCTTTAAGTTCACTTCTGCAGAGTTGAGTTATTAATTCCATCCAGTGTATTTTTTCATCTTAGATTTAGTGGTTTTCATCCCTAGAAGTTTTGCTGCTCATGCTTTCCCTTGCCTTCTTGAGCATATGAATTATATTTATAATTATTTCAGTGTATTAATCTACAAAGTCTATCATCTGTGTCATTCCTGTCTGTCGTATTGTCAATTTTATTATTCATTATGAGTTGTATTTCTCTACTTTGCATAACTGGTAATTTTTTAATGTATGCCAGACATTGTGAATTTTACCTTTTTGGGTGCTGCATTTATTTTGAATTCTTTTAAATATTCTTGAGCTTTGTTGACAGACATAGTTAAATTACTTGAAAACAGTTTTATTTTTTCAAAGCTTGCTTTTAAGCCTTGTCAGGTGAGATTAGAGGAGACTTGAGTCTGAGGCTAATTTTTCCCCACTGTTAATATAAAATCCTTCTGAGCATTCTATCCAAATTTTCCACTTGGCTGGAGAAGAACACAAAGTATTTCTGGGTCTGTTTAAACAACCTTCCTTGTTTCACCAACTCTTTTCAGGTAGTTCTTTCTAGCTTGGGGCTGTTTCCTCATATACATTTGCTGATCTTACTCAGCCAGAGACTCAAGACTTCTACAGATCTCTCTTCTCTTTGTGCATCTCTCTGCTTTCAAATTTTAGCTTTCTTGAATTCACAGTCCTGTGTCTTCAATTCAGGGAGATTACCAAGCTCTGTTTGGGTTCCTCTTCCTGCACTGCAGCCTGGAAACTCTCTTGGCAATAGCTAGGGCATTCATAAAGCTCCCCCATTTGCTTTTCTTCTCTGAGATTACTGTCCTGAGTTGCCTGTTGTTTAGTGTCTGAAAATTTGTTGTTTCACTTATATTGTCAAGTTTTCAGTTGTTTAAGGCAAGCAGAAGATAAATCTGGTCCTGTTACTTCACCATAGCCAGAAGTGGAAGTCTTAATGTATTTATTATGTATCTCTTATATGCCATTCTTTTTCATGCTTTTCTTTTTTCCTGTCATAGAATGCCTCTCCTTTTTTGATTATTTTTTTAACTCCTGTTAAGTCTTCAGAATTCAACATGGATGAAGCTCATCTGGGAAGCTTCCCATGACCTACGCTGATAGAAATAATTACCCCCTCTTCCATATTTCATGTTTCCTTAGTTTCCAGTACTTCTTTATATAGTACTTAATAATGAATTATTTGATTCATTCTGCTAGGTATTTCATATATTTTATCTTACTTAATTTAATCCTCATAGTATCCATATGAGGTTGTTATTATTATGGCCCCTACACAGTGCCAGTGCCTGGCTTGAGATAGATATTTTAATCAATTTATGAATGCATGACGAAGATAATTGAAATAACATCCAGAAGAAATTGATTAGAGTGTTGAGGGGGACTCAAAATGATGTCATGTTTGGAATTGTTTAAGGAACTGGAGATGTTTAGCCTGGAGAAAGAAGACTGTGGAACCTGAATACCATCTTCAAATGTTTGGAGGGCTGTCACATTGAAGAGGGATTAGAGGAGTTCCCTTTGGCCCCAAGGAGGTAAAATTAGGAATAGTGGGTGAAAATTGTAGGAAGATATCATACCATCATAAAAAGGAGAATCTTTAGTGAATAAGGCTCTCTAAGAGTAGAGTAGATAGCCTTGATAATTTCTTTCTGCTGGACACTTTCACTGATACGTTAGGTATCCACTTAATAGAATAAGCTATAACATAACAGTGCTGGATGTGAAGTTATACTCTAGGCTCTTTAAATCCCATCTGTGCACTTATTAACAATATGAACTTCATAGAATTAAGTGTCAATTACCGAGTACCCTGACATTGCCTAGGACAAAATAGATATTTAATTAGTACCCTTCCTCTTGGTGGTCAGACATTGAAAACATAGGTGATTTAGGTGACTGCTGAGAATCTGTCTGAGAATTTATGATTCTTTGAAAAACTTTGGTTTATATATCTTTGTGTTATCCTTTTGTCTGTATTACAACCACATTTGTGTCGTGGCTATTCATTATTTACCTAAGTAATCTTAAAAATAATACATGAGAACAAGTCTGAGATAAAAAAAAAACAAAACATTTTTTAAGTAGTTCCTGTGACTCTGAATATAGAAAAAAGAATTCAGGTTCTCTGCTAGGTAGCGCATAAACGTGTTGTTCTTGTTCTTACGTGCCAATTCATTTCATTAAATTAGCAAGTTGTTTTTGTGTGTCTATAGTATGTCAGACCCTGTTGACCACTGAAAAAACAATAGTAAATAAAGCAAACGCCCTGCCTTAAGGAAGCTACAATCTCCTAGGAAAAATAGAAAAGTAGTGAAAATACATTGTGGTAAATGTTGTAATAGATTGAATGTAGGATGTCATGGATGCACATAAAAGATGTCCAACACTGTATTGAAGAAGTTTAGTGGTGTTGTGGGACACATCATGGTGGAAAATCATGTATAAGCTGAGACCGGAGGATGAGTAGGAATTTTTCAGGAATAAAATATTGAGAAAGAGGAATGCCCCAGAAAAATGTCTATTGGCCAAAGACAGCATACCACGTTTGTGGAACTAAAAACCTTTAGTATTCCTGGAACATGGAGTTTGATGGAGGAGTGACTAAAGACTAGAGAGCCAAACAGAGACTGGATTATGAATGGCCTTGTGGCTAATATTAGTATCTGGACTTAATCAAAGGGAAATAGGAAACCATTGGAATTTTTAAACTAGGAGAATAATTTGACCAGATTTGTATTACAGAAAGATTAGTCATGTTAGTAGGAAGTTAATAGGTTATATGTAAAACAGAAAAATCAAGAAATAGAAGTAGAAACATATTATTGAAAAAAAGGGGTGTAAATATTAGAAGAAACAAAAAAATTCAGATTGGTTGCCTTCAGTGTATAGAATTCTGGGTAAGGAAGAGTTAGGTCAGGGAACTGAGTTTTTTTTTTTTCTTTTTTTCTTTTTCTTTTTTATTTTTTTAATTTATTTTTGTTTTTTGAGATAGAGTGTGAGCAGGGGAGTGGCAGAGAGAGAGGGAGACAGAATCTGAAGCAAGCTCCAGGCTCTGAGCTCCAGGCTCTGAGCTCCAGGCTCTGAGCTGTCCGCACAGAGCTCGATGTGGGGCTCGAACTCACAGACTGCAAGATCATGACCTGAGCCAAAGTCAGACGCTTAATCAACTGAGCCACCCAGGTACCCCAGAAACATTTGACTTTCTTAATCAACTTGCAGTGTGGCATAGTATGGATGCCATAGTATGGATGCTTGGGTGCCTGGGTGGCTCAGTTGGTTGAGCATCTGACTTTGGCTCAAGTCATGATCTCACGGTTCATGAGTTCGAGCCCCACATTGGACTCATAGAACCCACTTCAGATCCTCTGTCCCCCTCTACCCCTCTCCCACTTGTGATCTCTCTCAAAACTAAATAAACATTAAAAAAAAAAAGTATGAATGCCAAGGCCAGACTGTCTGGATTGAAACTTATATCCACTATTTTTAAAGTACTTAAATTAAATTACTTAATTTCTCTGTGCTTAAGTTTTCCTCTCTGTATAAATGGGAATATGATAGAACTTATAGAATTTTTGTGAGGGTTAAATTAGTTAATACAAGTAAAACATTAAAACAATGTGGCGCATAATAAACACTCAATGTTAGCAGTTTTTCCTACTTGTCAGCACTGTTTAGGTATTGATATACAAGAATAGACATATTTACTGTCATATTGGTGGAGGGATTTAAATGTTGCTTTTACTAATCAAGAGAACAAGCAGACAAAAAAATCAGAATGAGTATAGAGGTCTTCAACATGGTTATTAAAATTACTATAATGCACGTGTAAAGAATGCTGTTTCTAACCAACTGTAAAACAACAACCAATGTCATTTTCCTACTGTAGAGGGAAACGAACCACAAGAGAGTCAACAATAGAGAACGAACTGAGGGTTGATGAAGGGTGGTGGATGGGTGATATGTATTAAGGACAGCACTTGTGATGATCACTTGGGTGTTGTATGTAAGTGATAAATCACTGAATTCTACTCCTGAAACCAATGTTGCACTCTATGTTAACTAACTAAATAAAAAAAGAACACATGGAACATTTGCAAAATTGACTAAAAAAATTCTCAAATATTAAAAAATGAAATCATATAGATTGTAATTTGTTTTCACAATGCATTCAGGCTAGAAGTTAACATAAGAGATAAATAGAATATTCCCCATGTAATTAGAAATTTTAAAATAAACTTCAGATTAACCTGTAAATCAAAAAAGAATCATAATTAAAACCAGAAAATAATCATGAAGTACTATGTATCAAAATTTGGAATGCTCTTTAAGATCAGTTAAAGTTTTACATGTATATTTTAGGAAAGAAAACCTGAAAACTGATGAGTTATTATTTTAGGAAATTAGGAAAAAACAAAATAGAAGACACCAGCCAAGGGCTAGCCCTATTCATGTTAACTTTTTCCTGCACATTAAGGATGTGAAACTACACGAGCTTCACTATACTGCAGGACAGTTATTTGGTATACTTTGGGAAAAGTTTGGCATTAGATAGTAAAGTTATCCGTGCATTTCCTCTCCTAGATTTATGCTATATATATTTATAGAAACTGCTGTATACACTTGTGTTTCATGAGACATATGTAAGAATGTTTATAGTCTCAGGCACCTGGGTGGCTCAGTCGGTTAAGCGTCTAACTTTGGCTCAGGTCATGATCTCACGATTCTCTCTGCCCTTTCCCTGCTTGCTCTCTCTCTTTCTGTCTCTCAAAAATAAATAAACATTAAAAAAAAAAGTAATGTTCATAGCTCACTATAACTGTCCAAAACTATAGAATAGCAGGGGTGCGTAGGTGGCTCAGGTGGAAGAGCATGCAACTCTTGATCTTGGGGTTGTGAGTTTGAGCCCCATGTTAGGTGTAGAGATTACTAAAAAAATAAATAAATAAATAATCATGCTACAAAGCTATAGAATGGTTAAATTATGGTGTGTTATTACAGTAGGATAGTATAATGCAATAGACTAAAACAACTGAAAACTAATAGCTACATGCATTGATAATAAATAAATCTCATAAATTCAATTTCATTCAAAAGAGGGATGACACAGAAGACACCATTCAAAATGCTCCCTTTTATGTGAATTTCCAAAACAGACAAAACTTAAGTATATTGTTTAGGGGAACACAAATAAGGTTGGCAAGACTATATAATACACTATTCCATACATACTATAGTAGGTGTTCAGCAAATATTTGATGAATAATAATAATAGTTTTGATCTCTGAAATAAATGGTAAGTACTGATTTAAAAAGGAAAGTCTAGGTTTTATTATATTTTGTAGGAATATGGAAGGAAATGACAGCTTGTGTTTATAAAGTTTCTTCTGACTAGACAAGAAACCCCTTTTCAGACTTGTATATTGAATATAAATAGCTAAAATATGAAAATTAATCAAACATCTGTATACTAAACAAACATACATTAAACTAGCGTGTATGTTGTGAATTCCAAAAGAAATATTTGTAAACCAAAGGGTTCATTTATTTATACTGAACTCATCCTTCCAATGATTTTTGTCAGAATCCACTAGAATGTACATTATCTTCAGTAACTTAATCATCAAGTTTATCACTGTTCTTTCAGATAAACTTTCTTTTTTGGCTTTATTATTGTATCTAATTTTTTAAAATAGCCAATGTGTATTTTTTGAAATTCCCATTGTAATGCTGCCTGTGGCTATTAGGATGGATGGCTTAACAAGATCACTTACATGCTTTATCAGTATTTATACTTTAAAATAATGTTCCAGGGCACCTGGCTGGCTTAGTTTATAAAGCATGTGACTCTTGATCTCAGGGTCAGGAGTTCGAGCCCTACAATGGACATAGATATTACTTAAAAAAAGAAATAAATAAAATAAAATAATGTTTGAAACTGCTTAAGTCCTCTCCAAGAAAAGCAGTGATTTTTTTTTTTTTTTTTTTTTTTGGTCTCAAATTCTGTTTACAGTGACAAGTTTAAAGCAGAGATACCAAACTTAAATGCTTGTAGTGGCCCCTGAGGTAATAAATGAAAGGACCAGGATGGGAACTGTGGCAAATCTGGAGCAGAGTCCTCCTTGTCTAAACAGAGCAACTCCTACTCAACTCCATCTGTTTGTTGCCACAAGGGAATGTGGTGCCAAATACTCATTTTTTTTCTCAATATGTCATCTATTTGGCAATTAATTTAGAAATGTTGAACACTGCAAGTGATCCAAAACAAGTATGTGGGCAGGATCTAGTTGTTAGGCTGTTAGTTTGCAAACAACTTTAAAGGATAGATACTTTTGGTGAAATAATGTATTGGTTTTTATTGTGTTTTACCTATAGTCGACAGAGGTACGTTCTTGGAGACACAGCAATGCAGAAGATGGCCAAGTCCCATGTTTTCTTAAGTGGTATGGGTGGTCTTGGTTTGGAAATTGGTAAGTAGTATTTTTATTCATAATTTTATACTACACTTTGAGCAACATAAGTTAAAGAATTTAATTTCTTCCCCTTGTACTATTTCCTATAAAGGGAATTCGATCCAACACCTTGAAAAGATTGTTTTGGTTCTTTCAGCAACATTGTTTCATAATACTGCTATATTCTTCCTAAAGGAATCAGTAATGACTCTCTTGTTTCTCTTTGTGATGTTAATAGCAATTAATGATCATTTCTGTATCCTTACTTTATATGATAGAGTGCATACAAACATATATTTGTAACAACATGTCTAGAATAATACTATAAAATTTTAAGAGTGATTACTTCTGTGTGGTATGGTTTTAGAAAATTTAATTTTTTCCGTTTTGTTCATCTGTATTTTTTTAAGGAACTTATACTTTGGTAGTAAAAAAAAAAAAAAAAAAGTTAAATTCTCCAGTTAAAGATGTGTCCAAGCTCCATGAAGAGTATCTAAAATACATTCCTAATATTAAGCTATTCTTTTTCTTTTTTTTTTTTTTTTCCCCTTTATAGCAAAGAATCTTGTTCTTGCAGGAATTAAGGTAAGTGAATAAATGTCCTTGGTTAGAATAATTGTGATTTTTTTTCCATCCTCAGTAGTGGTAATATTACTTACATTTTGGCTTAGTTTTTGCATCTTCATTTAGTGGCAAAACTTTTTTTTTTGTTAAGTTTATTTATTTTGAGAGAGAGAGTGAGCAACCAGCAAAGAGGGAGAGACAGAGAATCCAAAGCAGGCTCCACACTGTCAGCACAGAGCCTGACATGGGGCTCAATCCCACAAATCATAAGATCATGACCTCAGCTGAAACCAAGAATAGGTCACTTAACTGACTGAGCCACTCAGGTGCCCCAGCAGCAAAATTGTTTTAGTGCTGTATTTTTTTCTTTAAAAAAAAAAGATATTCTAGAAAATTCCAAAATTTTATGAAAATGGAATTTTTTTTTAAGTTTGTTTATTTTTTGAGAGAGCAGGAGCCAGGGAAGGGCAGAGAGAGTGGGAGAGAGAGAATCCCAAGCAGGTTCTGCACTATCAGCGCAGAGCCTGACACAGGGCTTGAATTGACAAACGGTGAGATCATGACCCGAGATGAAATCAGGAGTTGGAAGCTTAACAGACTGAGCCACCCAGGCATCCCCAAAATAGCATAGTTTTAACAAAACCCCATGTACACATCATGCAGCTGCAATTGCATGCTCGTAGACAGATTTGTTCCATGTATCTCCTTCCCATTCCTCATGGCTCCCCAGCCACCAAATTATTTTGATATAATACTCAGACATCCTATTATATCATTCTTAAATATTTTAGTATATAATTCTAAAAGATAAGGGTACCTTTTGAAAGCATAACCACAAAGCCATTTTTGCACCTTAAAATGTAACCATTTTGTTAATATCATTGTCTTAGTTATCTATTGCTGAAAACAAATTACCCCAAAACTTGGCAACTTAACAACACTTATCTCAGGGTCAAGAATTGCGTGCAACTTAGCTGGTTCCTCTGTTTGAGGGTCTTTCATGAGGCTCTAATCATGACATTGGCAGGGCTGCAGTCATCTCCAGGCTAGGGGAATAATCTGCTTCCCAAGCTTGCTCGCATGATGATTGACAGGATTCAGTAGCAAGGTCATTCCACTTCACGTTCCCATCTCAGTTCCCTGCTGGCTCTTGGTTGGAGATCACCCTCAGTTCCTTGACATGTGATCATCTCCATTAGGCAGCTCACAATATGGCAGTTTGCTTCATCAGAGTAAGCTAAACAAGATGACTAGAAAGGAAGTGTACTAGCAAAACAAACCAGTCTTTTGCAACCTAATCTCAGAAGTGACATTTCATTATCTATGCTTATTTGCTAAAAGCAAATAGTTTCACTAGTTTACAAATGTATGGAAAAGGAATTATGCAAAGGCCTGAGTACCAGGAACTGGGAATCATTAGGGCCATCTTACAAGCCTATCTATATCAGTCATCAAATATCTAGTTAGAGTTCAAATTTTCCCAAATGTCGTACGAAAATTTTTTTTTGGTTTGTTCTAATTAGGATCCAAGTAAAGTCCATATACTGAATTTGATTTCTTTTAATCTATATAGTTCCCTTCCCTGATATTTATTTACCCTTACAATGCACTTGTAACTAACAACAGGTCATTTACTACATGTACCTCTACTCTTGTATTTCATATAAACTGGTACAGAGATTTCCTGTAAACTGAATCCAGAGATTCAGGTTCAGATTTGATTGTTTTGGCACTACTGTTTCACAGATGATTTTATATTTTTCTCATCAAGAGGAAATCATAATCTGTTGTCCTTGTTTTGATTATTACTGATAATAATGATCATTGCCTAGATTCATTATTTTATTAGGGATAATGATATTCTAATTCTGTCCTTTTTGATTTATTAGCTGGAATAATTTAGAAAGACAATTCTCCATTCACATATTTGGTTTCACTAAAGTATAGTTTGCACTTGTACAAAAGGCAAGATAAATACTTGTTGGTTTTTTTTCAGCCTTTATTTACCAGTTTTCAAAATCAGTGGTTTCCCTATCATCCACTAACAGTGACTAGTGAACTTGTGTGGCTTGTTTGTACCTGAACGTCATAATAAACTCATGAATTTAAACATACATGATTTGTTTTGATCTAGTGTAGTTGTTATTCTCATTTATGCTTAAATTGTTTCATCTTTGCTTGTTAGGATCTTCTTCAACTTCTTGAGTCCTTTTGACCTAACCCCAGTGGTCTTTGTCACTAATGATGAAGTCTTTTCAGTGGACAGATCTAGAACATTCATCCTGAGTGAACACTGAAATATCTGAGTTTCAAGTTTAGGACCACAGCATATCTACTTCTTTGATTTTATGATTTTGTATCTTTATCTCTTACTGTAAGGGTTTGAGTCTTAATGACATGAACCTAATTACATACTTGCTTTATCCTATGTTACACCTATTTATGATATAGATTCAGCATAGCAGTTCTAATATTATTAATAGCAATATAATTATTGAAAACCATTTATGATTTATTATTTTTTTTAATACTTATCTTTTGGGAGAGCACAAGCAGAGGAGGGGCAGAGAGAAGGGGACAGAGGATCTGAAGCGGGATCTGTGCTGACAGGCTAACAGCAGTGAGCCCAATGTGGGGCTTAAACTCACGAACTGTGAGATCATGACCTGAGCCAAAGTCGGATGCTCAACCGACTGAGTCATCCAGGTGCCCCACTTTATTTTATTTTTAAAATTATATTTATTTTTTGAGAGAGAGAGAGCATGAGCAGGGGAGGGTCAGAGAGAGAGGAGTACAGAAGATCCCAAGAGGACTCTGGGCTGACAGGCTGATAGCAGCAGACCCACTATGGGGCTCAAACTCATGAACCACGAGATCATGGCCTGAGCCAAAGTCAGATGCTCAACCCACTGAGCTACCCAGACACCCCTAATTTTTTCTTTTTCATCCTTAGGATATATCCTGTCTAGATTTGGCAGGCAAATTAACTACTTTTTAAAGTCACTTTAAATAATTCCTTTGGGTAGTTATGCAACATATTCAGTAGATAGTTTTCTCCATTCATTTTGCTCTGGATTTCTGGGGATCACGTTTAAATTTAATTAAATTTTACTATTATGAGACTTATATAATTCAAAGCAGAATTTATGAGGGCACCTGGGTGGCTTAGTCGGTTGAATGTCTAACTTCGGCTCAGGTCATGATCTTGTGGTTCATGGTTTGAGCCCCACGTCGGGCTATGTTCTGACAGCTCAGAGCCTGGAGCCTACTTCAGATTCTGTATCTCCCTCTCTCTCTGCCCCTACCCCACTTGCACTCTGTCTCTCTCTCCCAAAAAATAAACATTTTTTTAAAAAGTAGAATTTATAAAACAAGCTTTATTCAGGTAAGGCTACCTTCTCTTTACCCTATTCCCTCCTTCCCTTATTAGGTCACCCCCTTTTTTTCATGTTTTGAAATATAAGCAAATACATGCATACAAATATGCAAATCTATATATATTTGTGTATACAAATTTACTCTCAGCTGCCTCTCTTAAATAAAGTGCCATACTTTCTTCCACCTTGCTCTTTATCACTTAACAGCATATCCTGGGATTATTCCTTAATGATAAATATATATGTTTCATTTTTTTATAGCTGTACAGGTATACATTGCATGGATGTATATTATTATACCCAATTCCTTACTTGTAGACATTTTAATTATTTTCAGTCTTTTTCTATTACAAGTAGTGCTGCAGTTAATACTTTTGTACGTATATCATTTTTAATCTTTCCCAGTGTGCCTTTATGATAGATTCTTAAAAGTGGAATTGTTATGTCCAAGGATAGAAGCACATGTTATTTCACTAGAGATTACCAAGTTCTTTTCCATTGAGGTTATGCTATTTTACATTCTCACCAATAACATATAAGAATGCCTGATTCATGTCACTCTCCAGTAAAGTATATTGTCAAACTTTTGGATTGATGCCATTCTAATAAATGAGAAAACATATTTCATTCTTGAGTAGAGTTGAACATTCCTAAATATTTTAAAGGGCCATATGCATTTCTTTTTCAGTATTCTCCATGTTCATATACTTTGCCCCTTTTTCTGTAAGATATGTCCTCTGATACAAGTTGAAAATATTCTTTCCAAATGTTGTTATCTTTTTTTACTTAGAACATGGAGCATTTGGAAATGTTTATGTGAATTCTTTTGATTGTATTTTAATACAACATGCTACTTTCCTAAATTGAAATTCTCATATGGTTTAAAGTAGTTTTTCCATTAATTTTCCTGGGTTTCCAGATGTATATGGTCATATCATCTGTGAATGAATCCAGCTTTAGATCCTTTCTAATTCTTAAGCTTCCTATTCCTGTCTATGTCTAATTACACTGGATAATACTTCTGATACAATGTAAATGAAATTGGAGATAGTGAGCATCCTTGTCTTATCCCTGACTTTAACAGAGATTTTTCCCTTTTTTGAAGGCACTTACCATTCATGATACAGAAAAATGCCAAGCATGGGATCTAGGAGCCAACTTCTTTCTCTGTGAAGATGATGTTGTTAATATGAGAAACAGGTGAAGATGAGATATTTTGATGTTTTATCATAGAATTTTTTTTTTACTCTCACAATTACATAGGGTATTTTCTGTGCCTAAAACACTAACTCATTGATAGTTGTTTGACTCATCCCCATAACACATCACCATAGATAAATAAGTATTAACATATACTTATTTAATTATTTAGATTTGTGAAAATTTTAATACACTCACATTGCTACCTAGAAGTGAATTTTAAGATTGTTAAAGGTCTTTATTATTGCTTTATTCTTAAAAAGCTTGAAGAGGTTGGAACTAGGGTACACTTTGAGATTGTGTGGCTTACTATGGAATGTGACAGTATACTACATTTCAAGAGTGCGTAGTTGTCTATAAAAATAAGTAAGTCTTAGCTTCTTTCTTCCTCTACAGTTTGTTAAATTTCCATTGAAATTTTCTAACATTCAGGTTTCTCTGATGTTGTCAAAGTGTCCAGGTATGAGGGATTGAATATATTGAATGAAAGAGTAGTAAAAGTCCTTTTTTTTTTTTTTTTTTTTTTTTTTTTTTTTAGGGCTGAAGCTGTACTTCAACATATTGCAGAACTCAATCCTTACGTTCATGTCACATCATCTTCTATTCCTTTAAATGAAACCACAGATCTCTCCTTCTTAGATAAATACCAGGTTGGTACTCTATTTTATGTTAGTTTATATATATATATATATATATATATATATATATATTGTTGTAAGTATTATCGTAGTGTAACTAATTAAACCTAGTCTGTTGAGCAGAGCAAAAAATTGCAGGTCAAAATACTTCCTTTAGAATACCTTTCAAATGCTCCATTTTAGGGAAAGGGCCTGAGATATTGACAAAGCCATTATATCAGTCAGCTACTTTCATAGTTATGTGCATAAAAACTACCCAAAACTCAGTGGTTTATAGCAACATGTATTTATTTCTTTATCCTCCATCTGCATGTCATTTGGAGTTCAGCTGTTCTAGGCTAACCTTGAACTGTAGAGCCTGGGTTTTTCTCCATATGCCTCTCTTCTGGGACCAGGAGGCTACCGAGGACATGGTGTCATACCAATAAAAGAAGTGTAAAGGGGCAAGTCCAACTATCGAAGCACACTTCAATCTTCCATTCGTGTTACTTCTATTTATATTTCATTAGTCAAAGCAAGTCACATGGTCAAGACCAAAGTTGAACAGGAAGGTATACTCTGCTCTTATGAAGGCCATGGGCAAAGGATGATATATAAGCTGATGATATATAATCAGTATATAATCTGATGGCAGAAGTAAAATATGTGGATCAACATTCAGTCTGCTTTAGTTAAGGTTAACTTTAGTTAACAACAATTCTCTCTTTCTCAAAATAAATTTTTTAAAAAAAGAAAAAGGCTGCTTGGGTGACTCAGTCAGTTCTAAGTGTCTGACTCTTGATTTCAGCTTAGGTCATGATCCCATGGTTCATGGTATCAAGCCCCGTATCAAGCTGTCTGCTGGCAGCATGGAGCCTGCTTGAGATTCTTCTCTCTCTCTCTCTCTCTCTCTCTCTCTCTCATTCTCTCATTCTCTCATTCTCTCATTCTCTCATTCTCTCTCTCCCTCCCTCCCTCCCTCCCCTCCTCCCCTTCTCATTCTCTTTCTCTCTCAAAATAAATGAATAAATTTTAAAAACAACAACATTTCCTAGCACCTTAGATGTTTCAAAAGCAACTAGGTTGACCCTGATTTTCTGTGATTAAATTATGATGTTGCCCTTTGGGGAAGAACACTCCTGTGTTTCACCTCTACTCAGTACTTTTCACACTGTGTGACCATATGTGTGTGGGTTTTTCCCCCAAACCAAGCAGTTCTCCAAACTCCTTGGACACCTTCAGTGTCCTACAGTTCAATTCAGTTTTGACACTATCTACCTGGAGAAGATAGCTTCGGATCCCACAAGTTAAGGATTCATTCCCACAAGAGCCCCTCTCTGTCCACTTTCTGACATCAATCACAAATCCAGGTTGTTACCTGTTCCTCTGAGGGCTGGCTATAAATCAGAGGTTTCCATGTCCCTCTCTTAGGGTCCAATTAATTTGTCAGAGTGGCTCACAGAACACAGGAAGACCGTTTACTTATTAGATTACTGGTTTATTATAAAAGCTGTAACAAAGGAACAGTCAGATGGAAGAGATGCATAAGGCAATGAATGGAAAAGGGGGGCTGAGCTTCCATGCCCTTTCTAAGTATGTCATGTTCCTGGCATGAATCTGGAAGCTCTCTGAGCCCATAGTTGAGGTTTTCATGAAGGCTTCATTATGGAAGCATGAATGATTAAATGATTGGCCTTTGGTGATTAAGTCAGTCTCCAGCCCCTCTCTCCCTGGAGGTCTAAGAGATAGGGCTGAAAGTTCTCACTCACAAATCACAAGGTTCGTTCCCCTGGCAATCAGCTCCCATTCTTAGGGGGCCTCAAAGTTATTTCATTAATCTAAACTCAGGTGTGGGTAAAAGAGGCTTGTTATGAATAACAAAAGACATCATTATTTAACCTTTATCACTCTGGAGCTATTTCAGGATCTGGGATAAAACTAAATACATAATGAAAAATGTCTCTATAGCTCTTCTATAGGAAATTGCAAGAGTTTTTAGGAGCTATGTGTCAGGAACCTTGGATAATGACCAAAAGGTATATTTATTATTATTATGTCACACCAATTTGAAAACCAGTGTAAACTTCTGTTCTGGACTAGATAACTTGAAATCCATCTTCTACAAAGATGTGTAATAGACTTCTTACGTAGATTTATGTAATAGACTTCCTTTTATGTTTTTATTTTTTATTGAGGTGTAATTAACACACACACAGTGTTAGGTTAATTTCAGGTATACAGTGTAATGAATGAACAGTTTTGTGCATTACTCAGTATTCACCATGATAAGTGTAGTCGCCATCTATCACCAAGCAATGTTATTAAACTATTTTAACTATATT
Source organism: Panthera onca (assembly GCF_046562875.1). Classification (NCBI taxonomy): domain Eukaryota; kingdom Metazoa; phylum Chordata; class Mammalia; order Carnivora; family Felidae; genus Panthera; species Panthera onca. The sequence continues at coordinate 55,137,696 of NC_138342.1, read as the reverse complement.
CCCAATGCTGTATTTGTCATCTTTGTGACTTACTTATTTTGTAACTGGAAGTTTGTACCTCTTAATCCTATTTACCTATTTCACTAGTCCCTCTACCATCTCCCCTCTGGCAACCACCATTTTGTTCTCTCTGTTTAGAAGTCTGGTTTTTTTTTTATTTCTTTGTTAATTTGTTTTATATTCCAACTGCAAGTGAAATCATATAGTATTTTTCTTTGACTTCTTTCATTTAGCATAATACTATGTAGGTCCATCCATGTTGTTGCAAATGGCAAGATCTTATTTTGTTTTTATGACTGAGTAATATTCCATCACATGTAAATATTACATCTTCTTTATCCATTTATCTGTTGATGGACACTTGGGTTGCTTCCATATCTTGGTTAATATAAATAATGCTGCAATAAACAGGAGTTCATATATTTTTTTCAAACTAGCATTTTTGTTTTCTTTGGGTAAATACTCTGTAGTGGAATTATTGGATCATATGGTATTTCTATTTTCAATTTTTGAGGAACCTCCATACTGTTTTTCACAGTGGTTGCACCAATTTGCATTCCCACCATGCATTCCCCTGCCCTGATACAGAGCATCAGCCGTTAGGTGATGACCTGAGCCAAAGTCAGATGCTTAACCAACTGAACCACCCAGGCACCCCAATCCTACCCATTTTTGACAAATATGATGAAATACCTCGTTGTGGTTTTCATTTGCATTTCCCTGATGTTAAGTGATGTTGAACATCTTTTCATGTGTCTGTTGGCTATCTGATGTGTTTGAAAAATGTCTGTTCAGGTCCTCTGCTCGGTTTTTGATCAGATTATTTGGGATTTTGGTGTTGCATTGTATAAATTCTTTACAAACTTTGCATATGAGCACCTTATCAGATACATCATTTGCAAATATCTTCTATTTAGTAGATTGCCTTTTCATTTTGTTGATAGTTACCTTCACTGTGCAAAAACTTTTTATTTTGTTATGGTCTCAATAATTTATTTTTGCTTTTGTTTCCCTTGCCCAAGGTGACATATCTAGAAAAATGTTGCTATGGTAAATATCGGAGAGATTACTGCCTGTGTTCTCTTCCAGGATTTTCATGGTTTCAGGTTTCACATTTAGATCTTTATCCATTTTGAGTTTATTTTTGTGTGTGGTATAAGAAAGTGGTCCAGTTTGATTCTTTCATATGTAGCTGTCCAGTTTTCCCAGCACCACTTGTGGAAAACTATCTTTTCCCCACTGTACATTCTTGCCTCCTTTGTTGCAGATTAATTGACCATATAAGCATGGGTTTATTTCTGGGATCTCTATTCTGTTTCATTGATCTATGTGTGTCCATACTGTTTTGACTCTACAGCTTTGTAGTATATCTTGAAATCTGGGATTGTGATACCTCTAGCTTTGTTCTTCTTTCTAAAGATTGCTTTAGCTATTTGGGGTCTTTTGTAGTTATATACAAATTTTAGTATTATTTGTTGTAGTTCTGTGAAAAATGCTGTTTGTATTTTGATAGGGATTACATTGAATCTCTAGATTGCTTTGGATAGTATGGACTTTGTAGCAATATTAATTCTTCTAATCCATGAGGATGGAATATCTTTCCATTGGTTGTATTGCGTCTTTAATTTCTTTCATCGGTGTTTCAGAGTTTTGAGAGTAAAGGTATTTTACCTCCTTGGTTAATTTTATTTTTAGGTATTTTATTATTTTTGGTGCAATTGTAAATAGGATTGCTTTCTTAATTTCTCTTTCTGGTACTTTATATTGATGTATAAAACGAGATTTCTGTATATTAATTTTGTAACCTGTAATTTTAATGAATTCATTTATCAGTTCTAGTAGTTTTTTTGGTGGAGTCTTTAAGGTTTTCTGTTTATAGTATCATGTCATCTGCAAATAGACTGCTTTACCTCTTCCTTACCAGTTTGACTGCCTTTTCTTTTTCTTGTATGATAACTGCAGCTAAGACTTCCAGTGCTATTTTGAATAAAAGTGGTAAGAGTGGGCATGCTTGACTTATTCCTGATCTTAAAGGGAGAGCTCTCAGTTTTTCACCATTGAGTAAAAAATATTAGCTGTGGGTTTTTTATATATGGCCTTTGTTATGTTTAGGTATTTTACTTGTTAACCTACTTTGTTCAGAGTTTTCATTCACGAGTGGACATTGTACTTTGTCAGAAGCTTTTTCTTCATCTGTTGAGATTGAGATAATCATATGGTTTTTATTCTTTCTCTTGTTAATTATCATTTATAATTTGATCGATTTATAAATATTGAACCCCACCCTTGCTTCCCTAGAATAAATCCCGACTGATCATGGTAGAACGGGTTTTTTAAGGTATTGTTGAATTCAGTTTACTAATAATATTTTCTTACAGATTTTTGTATCTGTGTTTCTCAGAGATTTTGGACTATAGTTTTGTCTTTTTATTTGTAGTGCTTTTATCTGGTTTAGAATCAGAGTAATGCTGGCCTTATAGAATGAATTTCAGTTTTCCTTCCTCTTCTATTTTTGGAATAGTTTAAGAATAGGTATTAACTCTTCTTTAAATGTTTGGTAGACTTTGCCTGTGAATCCATCTGGACCTGGCCTTTGTTTTCTGGGAGTTTTTTGATTACTGATTTGATTTTTGATAGACTTTTTAAAATTTTTAATGTTTATTTTTGAGAGAGAGACAGAGGGCAAGCAGGGGAGGGGCAGAGAGAGAGGGAGACACAGAATCTAAAGCAAGCTTCAGGCTCTGAGCTGTCAACACAGAGTCCAATGTGAGACTTGAACCCACGAGCTAGGAGTTCATGACCAGAGCTGAAGACGGACACTTAACCGACTGAGCCACCCATGCGCCCCTGATAGACGTCTTTTAAATGAGTAGCTGAGCTCAAAATAAAATGCTCAGAGACCAAAAATAAATAGGTAGCTAAAAGAAGATGAGTGAACTATTTATTTGCTGTGGTCACTTTCACATTGGAGTTGCTGATCTCAGTAACCCCATTTCTTAGGAATTAGTGGTAACACAGAAACCGAAGATCCCAAGTAGGTTTACATGAGATAGAGAAATGGAATTGAGACCTACCCCCTTTTTGTAAAGTTAGAACCTCAGAGAACTACACCCTCAGTGAAAGGTGGATGAGGACAGTCTTTGCACCTCAGAACAAGATTGCCTGTTTTTTCTTGAGCTCTGGATGAAAAAATAATGATCTCCTCTGGGAATTCACAACCATATGCCTATTCTGACCCAGGTTTGGAGATAAACTTTATAATTCTTTGTAATCTAAAATTTCCGAAGCTGGGAATTCAAAACATAAATAGTACTAAGCTACTGTCAATATCCTGGAATGCCAGACAGAAAGAAAACTAAACAACTACAGAGAAATCTATGTTCAACTAAGCCATAGTATATTCCAGTATATGGAGCCTCTTTGAAGATGAGTTCAGAGTACAAAATAGCAAGACAGGCAGTTCAGTGTGATGAAAGGTCAATGGATATAACAAATAATAGAATTAACCTCCAGGAATTTCAGATAATAGAATTATCAGATAGGGACTAAAAAACATAGATGTCCAAATTGAATTTTAAAAGAAGGAATTAAATATACAATATGGAAATAATTAAGAATCAGGCAGATGTGATAAAGAACCAGTCGAATTTTTAGAAACGAAAATATTGTCTTAAAAATTAAAACTCAGTGAATAGATTAAACAGTGGATAGATACAACTAGTGTAAGAATTAGTGAATTGAAAGAGCTGAGATTACTGAGACTACAACCTTTAGAAATTAGAGTAAGTATGAAAGAGAAATTAAAAGAAATACAAGCTTGAGTGAAAAGGTTCAATTCATGAGATTAAATTTCTGAAAGAACATTAGGAAAGGTCAATATTCCAAAAAAATTATGGCTGAGAATTTGTGATGAAACACAAATTAGATTCAGTGTATGCTAAGTCTAAGATGTGATTTTACTGTATTTACAAACTTAATAAGTCAGCCTGTTACTGTTCTTTGGTTGCTGACAGAAAACATGAGATTCCTGAATCAGAGACTTTATTTCTCTGAGTATGGTAAGAAGTGTGAGTATTGTATTTGCCTTATTTCCTCTTGCCTTTCCCCAAAACCCACTAGTGTAGTGTAGAGGACTCAGTGGATGCCTGCACATGTAATGGGCTCCTTTTGATAAGAGGAACACTGAGCTTGGAAAACCTGTGCTTTTATAGCAAGCAATTAACAGGCTTGTTCTTTGTTCCAGAGGGAAACATTACCTCATTCCTCCAGCTTGCACAAAGCAAATATAATCCTGAGAAATGGCCCAAGAATAGTTACGATCCTTGGATTCATAGCATACCCAGTTGAGACATGTATAAAAAGTAAGAGACCCATGGAGGAGAAATCAATCTTGCAGGAAGCACACCGTATTCTGAGCTAGGTAAATAAGAATAAATCCACAACTGGATATTCGTAGTGAAAAAAAGTTATCCAATTCATGGAAACTACCAGCAAGGAAAACTCTGGACTGAGAGTCTAGTTCTACTTTTGCCACTTGATAGGTAGATGAATGACCTTAGGAAAGTTTTTTACCTTTATGAGTTTAAGTTACTTATGTTAAAATATGATTATAAAAGCACTCTACTTATCTTACAGGGTGATGATAAAAAGTTAAGCATTGAGAACTATAATTTGCTATTTTAAATAACAGAACTTGGTAGTTTTACTAATGACACTGTCATAAAGCAAAAGTTGTTATATTGTGCATCTGAAGTAAAAGCTCAGCCAACTAGTGTATCTCTTTAAAAATATAATCTTTACTCCTTTAAGCTAGCATTTAATTAATATTCTGAAGACTAGGTTAGTATTCCCATGGCAATAACAGATCAAACAAAATCTCCAGCCATTTAGAGTACAAAAATACCACATATGATATTAAGGTTTGCTTCTTATGTAAATCCTACAATAGTAATTGAATTTAATATGGGCAGGTTTGGGGCGCCTGGGTGGCTCAGTCGGTTAAGCGTCCGACTTCGGCTCAGGTCATGATCTTGCAGTCCGTGAGTTCGAGCCCCGCGTCAGGCTCTGGGCTGATGGCCCAGAGCCTGGAGCCTGCTTCCGATTCTGTGTCTCCCTCTCTCTCTGCCCCTCCCCCGTTCATGCTCTGTTTCTCTGTCTCAAAAATAAATAAATGTTAAAAAAAAAAAAAATTAATATGGGCAGGTTTTCCTCTGTATATGTTATTTTTACTTTTGCTATTCCATGACTCTGAAGGTTTTAACCTTAGAATGGAATACAGTGGGAAAGTATTTTTTTTTACAAGGAAAACAATGTGTTTTTAGCATAATGCAAACTGTGACATGCTTCTGACTTAGAAGTGTATTTTACCAAACTAGTTGTTTATTTTCTAATATTTAATGTCTTATATTCTTCTTAACAGTGTGTAGTATTGACTGAGATCAAACTTCCGTTGCAGAAGAAGATCAATAACTTTTGCCGTTCTCGGTGCCCTCCAATTAAGGTAATAATATTACTTAATAATTACATGTAGTTAAGCAAAGAAAGAACACCTTCACTGTTAAAATTTATAGCTTTTCAGTAGGTTATATAAGAAGTTCTTATGTACACGAGGACAATCACAGTAATATTTTTCTCTTTAATTTTGGCATTATTCATTTCCTGTTTTTAAAACCAAGATCTACATTTGGCTTATAGCAAAATTGCCAAAACTGAGGAAGAATAAAGATGGGAATGGTAAGGATGGTAAATATTGAATTCATCATCTAACTTTAAATATGGTGTAATGGTGGTTTTCAAGAGGTTCATTGGTTCTTACAACAAATATTCATTGAGCATCTTCTCCAAATACAATTCTAGGCACTAGGAATACATTAGTGAATAGGACATACAAATTTTCCTACTCATGAAAATTACCATCCAGTAAGGAAGATATTTAATTAAAAAGCAAATAAATAACATAGTTTCAAGTCCTATGAAGAAAATAGCTAGGTAAAGAATATAATGTCTGCATGATGTTGGGGTGGGGATCAGTGCTGGTTCTCTTAAATTGAAGGTCAGGGAACTCCTCTGAGGAGATAACGTTTGAATAGAACCCTGAATAATGGGAGAGAGCCAGCTATGGAAAGAGCATTCAAAGCATGAAGAACATCAAGTGTAGACTTGAAAGTATAAAAAAATTTGCTTGGTGTGTTTACAAACAGCAAGAAGCAAGCAAGACCAGAATGGAATTTGGGTAAAGAGGAGAGAGTAGTATGAGTAAAAGTTACCAGGGGATTATGTTCAGAGAAGTAATTAGAGGGCCAAACTTACATAACTTTGAGGATAGCTGAGTTTTAATCCCATGGGTTTTGACTTGATTTATATATACAGTGTGTGTGTTTGTGTGTGTGTGTGTACATAGGAGAGAGAGAGTACGAGACAACACACCGAAGCAGGGGAGGGGGCAGAGGGAGAGAATCTTAAGCAGACTCCATGCTCAGTACAGAGCCTGACATGGGGCTTAATCTCAACAGCCATGAGATCATGACCTGAGCTGAAATCAAGAGTTGGATGCTTAACCACCTGAGTCACCCAGGCATCCCTGATCTGATTTATATTTTTAAAAGATCACTCTGGATGTGCTGTAGGGAAAATAGTCTAAAGCAGTAGTTTTCAAAGTATGGTCGAAGGATACTGAATAGTCTTGAGATCTTTTCATGGGATCTGCAAAGTCAAACTATTTTCATAATATTACTAAAATGTTATTTGTTTTTTTTTACTCTGATTCTCTTATGGGGTACAGCGGAGTTTCCAGAGTATCTAGATGATATGCAGTAGATATTATAGCTCTGATAGCTAATGAAATGTATGTGTGTAGTCTTAACATTTTAAATGTTTCTCAGTTTTAATTTCTAACACAGCAAATACCAATAGGTATAACCCAGATAAAGAGAAGTTCTTTCAGTCCTCAATAATTTTTAAGAATGTGAAGGAATTGGGGTGCCTGGATGGCTCAGTCAGTGTCCAACTCTTGATTTTAGCTCAGGTCATGATCTCACAGTCATGACATTGAACCCCATGTCAGGCTCCACGCTGAATGTGGACCCTACTTGGGATTCTCTCTTTCCCTCTCTGTCTGCTCCTCCCCTGCATGTGTGCATGTGTGCACACTTTCTCTCAAAATAAATAAATATTTTAAAAAAAGAAGAAGAACATGAAGGAATCACAGAGCCAAACAGAAAGAAAGCCATTGAATTAATAAGAGAGTAGAGGCAACTAGACCAGTTGGAGAATAATGCAGTAATCCAGGTGTGAGATGCTGGTAATTCAAGAGAGGTAGAAATAGAAATTTTGAGAAGTTAATGAATTTGAGATATCTTCTAAAAAAATGGCTTACAACTTATGAATGGATGAATGTGAGTTGTGAGGGAAAGAATGATCAAGAATCACTCCTAGATTTTTTCCAGAGTAACTGAGTCATGGTGACATTGGGAAGACCAGTAATAAGTTTAGATCAGAAAAATCATAAATTATCCTGTGCAGCTACATACATACCATTAACTCTAACTCCTTTGTGGGGTTATTTGTTCCTTTGAAAAAAGGAAAAAATTACTTGTTCTTTTGAGATAGGCAGTAAGCCAACTATCATACTCTATTAAATAGTTGTGCTAAAAATTTTTGGATTGTGGTATTTACATAGCATATTTACACTCTGTACATTTGTGCTATGGTTCACAATTTAAACAGATGAATAAGACATAGAATAGTAAAGTTAAAATCCCCGGGCATGGAAGTTTTACAAAATAATTACACTAAGTTATGAACTAAAATCTTTTGTTTATGTGATTGGTATATGTAATCCTATTTGAAAGTTGTTTTGAAGGGAAATTGTCCTCAAATTTGCAGCTTTTAAACTTAAAAATCATAATGATTATATGATTATATATATGATTATATATATGATTATATATGATTATATGATATATATATGATTATATACATATATGATCATTATATATATGACTACTATATATAATATATATTAATATATTACATATAGTAGTCATATATATATGATAATGATAATGATATATAATGATATGATATATAATCATATATATATATGATAATGATAATAATATATATTATATATGATTATATATATGATTATATATGATTATATGATTTATATATATATGATTATATATAATATATATCATTTATATATTAAAAAATGCTGTGTGTACCTATTTTAATGGTAAAGGCAATACATGATCCAGTAGGAGGTAGCCTTTTATTAGCTCTTTCATTACTTCATGTAATAGGTGGTATAAATTGTTTTAATGGGCTACATTTTTATATCCAAATATGAATAGACTTTAGTTTTTGTTTAAAAAAGTATCACTTTAGGGGCTCCTGGGTGGCTCAGTTGGTTAAGCATCTGACTTCGGCTCAGGTCATGAGCTTGGGGTTTGTGAGCTTGAGCCCCACGGTCAGGCTCTGTACTGACGGCTCGGAGCCTGGAGCCTTCTTCAAATTCTGTCTCCTTCTCTCTCTGCCCCTCCCCCATTCGCACTCTGTCTCTCTGACTTTCTCAAAAATAAGTAAACATTAAAAAAATTTTTTTTTAAGTATCACTTTACACAGGATCATAGGTGTTACAGAATAAGAATTCTTTACTGTTAACTCAAAATGAAATTAGACACAAAAACATTTTCTTTAGAGATTCTTAGAATGGAGTATGTGTTACAAAATCACTTTTAATAAAGGATTAATGATTGTGGTTAAGAATATGATTTTTGGGGCACCTGGGTGGCCCAATCAGTTAAGCAGCCGACTTCGGCTTAGGTCATGATCTCGAGATTCTTGAATTTGAGCCCAGAGCTTGCTTGAGATCCTCTGTCTCCCTCTTTCTCTGCCCCTTCCCAACCCTCCCCACACCAACAAATAAATAAACATTAAAAAAAAAAAAAAAAGAATCTGAGTTTTACCTTCCTTGCTTTGATGCATACTGTCAGTTCCTCAGCTCTTTTTCTATTTGTTGCCTCCATTTTCAACTTTTAGCTCTGTTCTCTTTTCCATTAACTCTACTACTGGTGAATGGATACTTTTTTCTCAAATGAAAAGTAAAAATTCACTACTCAAACCATTGAACCAAGATACTGGTTTCTTTCTTTCTTTTCTTTTTTTGGCAATATTTGTTTTATTGAAGTGGTGTAGAAATGAACCTGCAATATCTCTCAGGTGTGCCTGCAAAACCTAACTGAAGGTTTTTTATTGTTGTTCAACCAAAGCTTACCAAAGTTTCTAATTCTAAGATAGTGGATTTTATACAATTCCAAAATTTTTAATAGTACTTACTTTTCATCTGAATATAAATATATATACATATTCACTAAGAGAATTTAGAGAATGTAGAAAAGTATAATGAAAAATGTACCTTTAAGCCCATCACCAGAGGTAACAGCTGTTAACATTGTACTGTATATATCCTCTATAATTCTATAAAGACGTGTGTACCTTTTTTATTTTTTTGTCACATTAGTATTATATTTATGTGCAGTTGTCTATTCTGTTTTTTCAATTAGTAATTTTTAATAAAAACAAACTACAGCATGCAAACCTCAAATACTTATAGGTACAATTTACTTAATTTTTTTTTTTTAATTTAAATCCAAGTTAGTTAACATATAGTGTAGTAATGGTTTCAGGAGTAGAATTTAATGAATTATCACTTATATATAACACCCAGTGCTCCTCCCAACAAGTGCCCTCCTTAATGCCAGTCACCCATTTAGCAACCCTTAGTTCTGTATATTTAAGAATCTCTTATGGTTTGCCTCCCTCCCTGTTTTTATTTTTCCTTCCCTTCTGCTATGTTCATGTTTTGTTTCTTAAATTCCACATGAGCGAAATCATATATTTGTCTTTCTCTGACTGACTTATTTCACTTAGCATAGTACTTGCTAGTTCCATCCACATTGTTGCAAATGGCAATATTTTATCCTTTTTGATCACTGAGTAATATTCCATTGTGTATATATCCTACATCTTTTTTTTTTTTTTTTTTTTTTTTTTTTTTTTTTTATCCTACATCTTTTTTATCCATTCATCAATTAATGAACATTTGGACTTTTTTCATAATTTAGCTATTATCCAAAGATACCAGTTTCTTATGTACTTTGTTGGATTTTTAGGGCAAGGAAAGAATTTCTGTTATTTAAAAATCATAGAATGTACAATGATGACGTGCTGCATTTTTTAATTATATAGCACTAGATACCCAGTCTCAAATACCAATATCCTTGATTCTTGAACCACTTCACAGACAAATAATGTATTCTGTTTGTGATTCACTTTATATCCCAAAGGATAATCTTAATTATAAATAAAGTCATGAAGAGGCTTAAAGTACTTGAGGTGGGGTTTTTTTTTCTTTATATAAATAGATAAGCTTGAACTTCTTTTCATCATTTCACAGTTTATCAGTGCAGATGTACATGGAATTTGGTCACGGTTGTTTTGTGATTTTGGTGATGAATTTGAAGTTTCAGATGCAACAGGAGAAGAGCCAAAAGAAATTTTCATTTCAAATATAACGCAAGTATGATTATATATATATATTATTGTATATGTATATGAATTTTTTTTTAATGAATACATTAAAATGATTTTTTATGTGTGTATGAGTGGGGTAGGGGCAGAGGGAGGGAGACACAGAATCTGAAACAAGCTCCAGGCTCTGAGTTGTCAGCACAGAGCCCGACTCAGGGCTCTAACTTACAAATCGTGAGATCATGACCTGAGCCGAATTTGGATGCTTAACTGACTGAGCCACCCAGGCACCCCGATGTGAATACATTTTTTAAAGGTGACAATAGCAAAATACTGTAATATGCAATATTTTTCATTTGTTTTATAATATTTTAAGGTAATTCATGAGGGAATGTTTTGTTAATTTCTTGATCATATTATATTAAAACTAAATTTAAGTTAGAATATAAGAGTGTCTGAATTCCTTCTAACATTAATAATCAATAGATCAACATTTGCTTGTGATAAATTTTAATTTTGCTCTGTGTCGTGTTCCTATTGGGCATGAAGTGTGATTCAGTGTTTACTAAACTGTGTTTATTGTGTCAGATTGTAGATGTAGTAAGTATGTCTTAAGTCACCTGGCCCAACACAAGACTGTGGGGAGGATACACAGGTCACTATAGACAAAAGCTTTTCTAAAATTTTTTATATTTCTAAAACATTTGGAGGAGGAAAAAAAGTATTAGAATTAATTACCCTTAGATCAAAAAGTCTGAACTTTCACGTTCTCTTCAGGTAAGCTTAAGTTTTTTATTCCCTAAAAGAATTGGAGATATCATTGTGATCCAGTTTTCCTAGTTTTTTAAGTCTGAATCATTACTTTTACTTGCATTCTTTCTAATCAGTTTACATTAAAGATCAAAGAAACCAAATGGATAATAGTATTTGTGTTTCTATATTTATGCTTGATTTTTAAGCCCAGTGTAATGTTGCCTTTTCACCCCTTTTTAAGAGAAATGCATTAAAAAAATCATTCTGTGTCTCTGTGCTTACAGAATGATTTATTATTCAACCTTTAATCTTTGTGCTTGTTTTAGTTTGTCCCTGCGAACATCATACAGTTAGAATAGAATAGGCTCCAGGAAGTAGTTGGAATCTGGTATTGCATTGGTATTTTCTTTTCTTAAATAGTGTAGGCAGTATGAAGGTTATCCACAAAGAATTAGAAAGTACCATAAATGTTCCCATTTAACTTATATGCAAAAGTATTTCTCTTTTTTTATAAAGTCCTTATGAATTTTATTCTTCTTGAGATATTAGTAAACCCACATTACGTTAATTTTATATACATGTTTGTGATCATAATCTTAATTCTTACCCAGATCATTAAGCCACAGGACAATTTTCAGAATCTTCGCAGTTAAGAAAGAAAGGATGATAATTCTCTTTAGGTTTTATGTAGATTAAATTATTACCACCTTATTCAACCAGTGTGTTGGATTATATGCATTAATAAGCAAATTTCTGGGCCTTGGACCTATCTCATCCATCCTCTTTGGTGAGATAGGTCAATTTCTTCCTATTTTTGTCGTGATAAGCTGAGCTACACAATATTTTTTTATCCTTTAACATGTTGGGCAGCAAATTTTAAATTACCAGTTTTCTGGCTTTAAATCTCCATCCTTCTTGGGACACCTGGATGGCTCAGTCAGTTGAGCGTACAACCCTTGATTTTGGCTCAAGTCATGATCTCACAGTCGTGGGATTGTGAGCCCTGTGTCAGGCCCCTCACTGAATGTGGAGACTTCTTGAGATTCTATCTCTCCCTCTGCCCCCTCAGCCACTTGAGCACTAACTTTCTCGCTCTGTGTCTCTCTAAAAATAAAATTTAAAAAAAAATTTAAATCTCTGCCCTTTCTTGGATTTCTTTCATCTTCAAAGTTAGACTTGTCTTTTATGCACAGATTTTTTTATAACATGACTTTAAAACTTGTATTTGATAACTTTGAATATTTTTAAGTCCAAAGAATCTGTATCTATGAAATATTTGAACTTCCATGTAGAATCTCCTTCTCCCCCAAACACAGAAATTATATTTTAAACATTCATAATAAAATAGTAAATTGATCATTATTTTGCAATAATTCTTAAAAGGCTTGCTTTTACTAAGGAAGAAAAGGAATGACTTGCCATTTTGATTGTTTTGAGAATTTTATGATAACCTGGTCCATTTTGTGTGAGATTTGAAATTTGTGCAAAAAAGGAATACATGAACTTGTTTTTTTAGTAGAATTCTCTTATTTAGGCTAATCCTGGTATTGTCACCTGCCTTGAAAATCATCCTCACAAACTTGAGACAGGACAGTTTTTAATGTTTCGAGAAATTAATGGAATGACAGGGTTAAATGGATCGACACAACAAATAACTGGTAAGTTCCTGTGTTTTATTAATTCATTTATACTTATTCATTATTCAACACATTAATAGTTTAGACAGTATATTCAGTGTTGAGGACACTTCATCAGCTTAGACAAACATGATCTAAGTCTTGGCCTCAAAACATTCAATCCAAGTGAGGACGTGTTAACATTAAGCAGTGATGTCAAGAGAGTGTAAAGACAGTACAGGCATTTCTGGGAACTCTAAACATGGCAAGGAAATCTACCCGGTTTGGGTACAGCAGCAGTGGGGACAAGTATCTTGATTAAAATTTGAAGATTGCTTTGGCTTAGGAAAATGATGAAAAGAATATTCTATGCAGAGACCAACAGTAAGAGGCAGTTTGTTCAAGAAACTAGAAGATACAATATGGCAGGACTGGCAGTGGGAGTTGATATGGCAAAAGTCTTAAGACATTTAAGAGGAAATTTGATAATCTCATATTGTAGGTAAGCGAAGAATCCAACATGGGCAACTTATTCACTTAAGGAGTGCAGGTTTTGGAGAGAAGATGATGAGTACAGTTTAGGTTCGTTGAGTAAGGTGGCAATGAAGTATTCAGGTGGAGACATGTTTTTGTTGGTGACTTGGATAAAAAGAATGAGTGGATGTTGTTGCAGGCAAGTTTGTGGGTTTGTTGGCAAAAAGTTGAAGGAATTTGATTTTTATTTATTTTTTTTTGTAGACTAAGATGAGATCGTTGCCCAAAGGAGAGCAAAAGTGCCGAAGTCATAGATTTAAGGAGAGTTAAACATTTTAAAAAATAGATTATCAGGTTTCATTTAGTGCCCATTTGAAGTTGAAGATAGTGAATTTGTAGCAGTGTTAGTCTGCATAATTTGTGATTTTTCTCCAGCCATGTTTAAAAGAGTCAAAGACAATGCTAGACATCCTATAACTCAAAGATGGCATATTTACACTTGTTAGCTAAGAAGATTCAGGTTTATCTTTAGGACATTTGAAAGTCTAATTATGTGATGAGTGTGTAGACTAGCAAATGGATTACCTTTTTTTTTTCTTCTAATGACTACAAAATGGATCCTTAGGAGAGACAAAAATCAGTCCCTATTATGAATTCTTCATAATAACTTTGGATCTATAGTTGGTTAAGCATCTTTGATTACAAAATTACTGGATTTTGTTTCCCAGACTATATCCAGATATGTAAAATACAGGTTACATCATTAATATTAAAGAATTTGTATCTGTTTTTGTAAAAATTAACTAATAATTTAGGATTATCGTTTGTTGTTGTTATTGTATTTATCATTTGTTATTTGTTAAATCACTTAGGATTTATCATTCGTTATCTGTGCAATGGGGGATTGTGATAGTTCAGAATCTTGAGGCTACATACAAAGTGTTCCATTTGTCTGCCTGTTCATTAACAAGTACCACATTATATTTAGTATTAATTGCATGTAATTAGTATCAACATATTATTAATGCCTTATAAAATATTCTAATATCTAGTAATAAGCATCTCATTATGATTATCCCCCTCTGAGTTTTCTTGGTAATTTTTAAGTCCTTAAGTTCACACTGGAAAAATAATCTATCTAGTTTTCCACACTTCCTCCCACCTCCAAAAAAATTTATAGTGGGATCTTCTAATTTTATAAATTAGGGAATATTACCATCTTTATCATGATAAATCTTCAAGTTTAAATACTTATATCAGCATGTAATGGTTTTCTTATTTTTCTTTTAGTGGTATCACCATTTTCTTTTAGCATTGGTGATACTACAGAACTGGATCCTTATTTACATGGAGGCATAGCTGTCCAAGTTAAGACTCCTAAAACATTTTGCTTTGTAAGTATGTTTTTGTTTTTGGTTTTTTTTTTTTTTGCTTAAAATATATTTCTTTGCGGAAGAATGGCAGAAGAGAAAAAAGTAATAATACTCAGTTAACCAAACAGTTAATTTAAGGGCTGACCAGATTTTGATTTTTAATTTGTACCCACTTTGAGGGAAGTGGGATCAATTTAAGGAAATAAACTAATAACAACAAAAAAAATTATAGCTAGAATACCAGTGCATATGAGTATATAAGTTGTTTACCTCAGAGGATCTATACTTTTGTGAATCATCAAAGAGTTCATCATACTTCTTACTCCCTAAGTAAGATAAAAGATGAAGCTAATATATATTTGAAAGATTTAACAAGCACTGAAACAGTATATGTTTTGTTTTATTAGTCAATTATTCCACTTTAAGTGGAATTAAGTGGAATTAAAGATTAAGTCTAGCAAGAAGACAATGGGGAATGGTAGCTCTTTTATATTTCTATTAAATCAAATTAGCCCAACCTTATTTATTTCAGACCTTGGGAGAGATGCATTGCTTTTAGTGCTCTATATTTTTTGTCAAGTAATCACTTGCTTGAAGTAATAGTTTTTGTTTCTGAAGTAATAGTTTTTGTTTCTATTAAGGAACCATTGGAGAGGCAGATAAAACATCCAAAGTGCCTTATTGTGGATTTTGGCAAACCTGAGGTAAATGAACACTTTGTAGGTTTGAGAGAGGCAGCAGAGAGGGCATGGGAATTGGTACCTTTCTGTCAGGTTTTTTTGATAAAGGTTGTATTCATATATCTAGAGTTGACTCCCAAGAATTAAAAACAGGGATTTATATCATGGAAAAATTTTAAGAACAGAAAAACATTTTACTTTTATAATATGTTAGCTTTGATAATTGAAAAACTATTTCAATAATTTTACAAAGTGATCTTACTAAAAGATTTTCTGAACCATATAGAGTTTTATATGATACATGTTTCTTCCTAAAAAACCTTGGAAGCATTTATTCTTTTGTTTTAAATCACTGAATATAATTTTGTAGCAGTGAATGCATTTGTGATAAGGAAAGAATAGTATTAACAGTTTCCAAATTTATAACTTGATAAAGAAGAAGGATTAGGTGATTTTGATCTTATACAAATGTCTTGTTGGTGTTGTTTAGTTGATATTACTCTGACTTTCATAGGAATAACCTACTAAAAACTGGTTACATCACCGGAGATTGAAACTTGGATCTGTTGCTTAAATATAGCTTATGGCCTTGAAGTCAAGTTGTTTAACTTCTCTAAGGCTTAGCTTCCTCATGTGTTAAATACAGATAATAATAGTATTAATCTAATTAATTTATTATAAGAATTAAATAATTTTTAAAGTGTTAGCACAGTGCCTGTCATATATTATGAACTCAATAACTGTTGACCAATTTTTAATGTTCCGAATAGGCACCTTTACAGATTCACACAGCTATGCTTGCCTTGGACCAGTTCCAGGAGAGCTATAGTCGCAAGCCAAATATTGGGTAATGTTCTTCATTTGAAATAACTTTTTTTCCTTATTATAAAAGCAGTATTTGGGAAATTATAATTTAAAACATTTAAACTAAATGTCGTAGTTTAGAAACTAAAGTTTAGTAACTAAAGCCCTTCATAGTTGCAACACTACTAGATACACTGAACTCTATAAACATTTATTATGACCTGGTCTTTTTTCTGGTTGGAGTGGAGAGATCAATTCCTAAAAATGGAATTATGCTCAGTAAGAATTTTTCCATTTTGAAATCTTCAAAAGCTACTTTTTAAACTTTTTAAAATAAAAAATCTGAGAATTATTGAATTATGAATCCACTATGTAACTTTTTACTTTCTGGTCTATTAAGTCAGAAGTACTATTGCAAAAAGTATTTGCCTTGTCTATTTAAAACCATTATCCTATTTATATACTATCCTTAGGTAAATGTGATTTTTAATTAATGTATTTATGAGTCCATTACCTTCAAGTCAGGGAAGCACTTCATGCTACCTGCTGGTAAAATTCCACTTTTTTTCTTACAGATTTCTTAAATTTTAGTTTTGATATGACTTACTGTTTATGGCAATTAAGAATATTGAAAGTGGGGTGCTTCATGTTGAATCCTAGGTGCCAGCAAGATTCAGAAGAGCTCTTGAAACTAGCAACGTCTATAAGTGAAACCCTAGAAGAGAAGGTGAGTATTCAAAGTTAGGACCATCAAAAAAGGTGTAACATGATAAACATTCTATATATTAATATTCTCTTACCTTTCAGATCCCAGCTTTGCTGCTTATTGACTCTGTGACAGTAGGCAAGTTACTTAAATTTGTTCTGCTTTAGTTTATAAATCTATAAAACAGGGTTATCCTGTCTCTGAGTGTTACTGTGAACAGTAAATGATTTAATTTTGTGAAGTGCTTAGAATCTTAGTATATGGCATATAGTAATTACTATTTTCTGCTCCTGCTATATTTTTAGTATTAGTATTATCTCTTCTGATTTACTTTGTTAACCCACTGAAACTCACTGTATAGCTGTAAGTTTTCCTATAAATCATCTTTTTCCATTATATATTCATATCTCTTAATTGCATTTTGCATATCATGTTTGGACATATCACCTAGAAAACGATTTTTTCATGTCATGGTGCCAGTGCCTGCTGGCCAGTAGTTTCATTTTAGCAGATATCAACGTTAGCGGTGTTTGTGCACTTAGTTGAAAATTTTATAGTTTTTGTTATGGTATAAAAATGAGGGGGAAGTGTAAAGTCTTAACATTAGTGGTTAAGAATAATATGATCTCATATTTTATGTGATTAAAACAAAGGAAATAACAAATGAACTGAAAACAGTGAGTCATTAACCACAAGTTAAAGACCTTTTATGTATGCGTATTTAGTGGTTAAAGAAAAGTGTGAAAAGCTAGAAATAGATTGATGAAGCCTGTGATTACAAGGAATGATATGATTAGGGATTTATCAGATTTATTGAGATAAAACTTAGATATAGAAAATTTCACCCTTTTTAGATGTACAGTTATACAAAAATTTATAGACAACTGAGCTGTGCACCATTAAAGTGTATAGTCCTATATCTACCACGATAATCAAGATCTAAAACATTTCCATAAGGCCAGAAAATTTCCTCATGCCTCTTTATAATCATCTCCCTCTCCCCCAGCCAAACCACGGCAACCAGAATATTTTTGCCTTTTTTTTAGAATGTCATGTAAATGGAATCATGCAATATGTAGCCTTTTGAGTCTAGATTTTTTTTACTAATTATAATGTATTTGAGTTTAATCCATGTTGCATGTTCATTCCTATTTATTGGTTGAGTAAGTAGTCCATTGTATAAGTGTACCACAGTTTGTTTTTCCCTGTACCAGCTGGACATTTGGGTTTCCAATGTGGGCAATTATGAATAAAGCCCCTACAAACATATGCATACAGATTTTGGTGTGGACATATGTTTTTATTTTTCTTGGGTAAACACCTAGTGGTGTATTACAGAGACAAATGATAGATACAGGTTTAGTTTTATAACAGACTGCCAAATTGTTTTGCAGAGTAGCTATACCATTTTGCATTTCCACCAGAAATGTATGAGATATTGAATGGCTCTGTATTCTCTCTATAATGGTGTATTATCTATTTGTTTGATTTTAGCCATTTTAAAGTGTGTGCATTGATATCTTGTTTTGGTTTTAATTTCCATTTCATTGATCATTATGAATTTGGTATCTTTTCATTTGCTTATTTGCCACTCATATCTCTTCTTTAACAAACTGTCCTTTTAAATCTTTGTTTTTTAATTAGGTAGGTTTTCTCATTGATTGAGTTCTTTATATATTCTGGATATCAATCCTTCATAGGATACATGTTTTGCAAATATTCTCTTCTAGTCCATGGCTCATCTTTTCATTTTATTACAATGTCTTTAAGGAGCAGAAGCTTTTAATTTTGATAAACTTCAGTGTATCATTTTTTTGGTATGTGTTTTATACCTTCTTTTAAATCTAAGGTCACAGCTTCTGTCCTGTGTTTTCTTCCAGAATTTTTACAGTTTTGTGACTTCATTTTTGTATGCCATGCAAAGTATACAAGTGTAGGTCAAGTGTACACAACTGTACATTTTTAATTCATTGGACACAGTTTTATACTTTTGTGAGTTCATTTTTTCATACTTTGCCATGTATAGATCAAGATTAATTTTTTGGTATGTAGAATATCCAGTAATTCTAGCCCATTTATTGAAAAGATAATTCTTTCCTTATTCTATATTCTGGGTATTCTTTGTCAATAACTTATTGACCACATATGTGTAGGGCTGTTTCTGAACTCAATGTTTTATCTTCCATTGGTTGTTTCTGTCTTCCATTGTTTTTTGCTAATACCATCCTATCTTGATTATTGTAGCTCTGTGGTAACTCTTGAAATCAAGTTTGGTCTCTAGTATATTTCTCCAAAGGAGCTCAGAATTACGTTTTTTTCTGAGTTCTTACATGTTTTAAATATTTTTGGTAGCCTCCATACTTGAAAGGCAACTTGGCTGAATATAACATTCTAGGCCTTACTTTCTTTAGTGGTATCTTACTGTTGAGAAATAATGATGCCACCTTAATTTTTTACTCTTACAAGTAAGTCTGGCCTTTTTGCCTTGTAGTTTTGTATGTTTTTTTCACCTGTAAAGTGTATAATTTTAACTGATTGTATCTCAGAGTTGATCATTCAGTCCATTTTTCCCATATTATGAGCCCATTTTAATACATAGATTCAGATTTTCTTTTTTCCTTTTGCAGGGAGAGGATTGGTGGTGGAATGGGTTCCTTTAGTATTTAGTTGAATTTCTGATTGGAGGTGAGGTTTTTTTGTTTGTTTTCCCACATCTCTCAAGTGTTCTTTAAGGATATAATTCACTCAATCAAATTTCCATTGCCTTATAATTAGTTTGGAGGAGAAATTTTCATTGGCTGGAATGTTTTGATTCTAATTTTCTGTTTACTTCTTACATTACTTTTGTATAGTAAACTGTTTTTTGTCTATTTTGGGGGCAGGATAAGAGTTTTGGGTGCTTTTTCAGATTTGTACTTCTAAAACTCCTTTCCCTTAGGATACTAGAAAGGGGTTTCTTTAATGGTTGGGTTTGTTTGTTTGTTTTTGGTGGTTAGGTATTGGTGTCTTGTAGATCTCTTTGATTTCTGCCAAATCATTAATTTTCTCTCTTCTTAATTTAGCCTTCTGCGTCAAAGAATGTCACCCTCTTTCTATTTACATCATTGCCTCCCTCCCACTTAAGTTCTTTCGCCATAGCCAGTGCTGAGATCTGCCAGATTACATACGTGTTCAGTACTTTTTGCACTTAGTGCTAGGGCTTCTGTTTTCTCAGGATGATTTTGACTGTGGTTTGTCACTGTTCTCTTTTCATTCTCTTTTCTGTGGTTACACACTTCCTGCTCTCTGTGAAGGCTTATAGCAATGTGACGTCCAGAAGTAGTTTTGTTGGAGTTTGGTACTTATTTTTCTATTTACAGGTAATTTGAAGTTTATAATACTCTGTTTTCTAGTGATACTGAAACCCTGCCACTGGTTTATTTCTCTTCTGTTGGATATGTATCTGTTTTTAGAGATTGTGTAGGCAAATTTAGATTTGAGCTATTTATCCTAGGGCAACCAAAAATTCCCCAGATTTGAGTGTTTGTTTCTTTTTTTTTTTTTTTTAAATATTTATCTTAAAAATTCTTTACTTAATTTGACAATGCAAAAAATGTTCACTATGTTCATAGATTTTAACTGTTCTAAACTTGGTTTCCATAGACTTCTGGATATTATAATACAAGCAAATATCTGGAAACATGTTGAAAATATTTTTTTTTTTTTTTTAATTTTTTTTTAATGTTTATTTATTTTTGAGACAGAGAGAGACAGAGCATGAATGGGGGAGGGGCAGAGAGAGAGGGAGACACAGAATCGGAAGCAGGCTTCAGGCTCTGAGCCATCAGCCCAGAGCCTGACGCGGGGCTCGAACTCACGGACCGCGAGATCGTGACCTGAGCTGAAGTCGGACGTTTAACCGACTGCGCCACCCAGGCGCCCCGAAAATATTTTAAATAAATTCTAGAAACTGTGTACCTTTGTCATATTCCGTATCTATATTATTTTCTTCAGTTAACTTCAGTCCAGTGAATGACATTTTCCATTTTAAATTCCTATTTCATAGTGAATTTAACATTTCCAAATTTGAACTCACAAACATATCTCCCCTTCTTTTTCCAGTAACTCCTCATATTTTCTAGTCTCTATCAAAATTTTTCAGAGTATCTTTGTTCAAAATTCGGAGCTACTCCCACTCATTCGGCCATCTTTGGGTTTTCTCCTCTATATCTGATTAATCATTGTGGCTGTAAAGAAGTTTTTGGAAATATTTCTAATCTTTATGTCTGCCTTCATTGTAGCTTAGGGTCCTCATACCTTACAACTTTTTCATTGAATCAGCCCCAGAACTGCTTACTCAAATTGAAATTATTCATCTCTCTACCACTCTGCTGCTGTATTATCCTACTTCTTTCATCATACGAGTTTTCTTCTCAAAAGCATCCAATGCTCCCTTTATTTTTTCTATCATGTTAAAAGTCAGCCATGGTCTTTGGTGTTCTTCATAGTCTAATCATACTCTAACATATGATCTTATTTTCTTCCTCTCATATAAAACGTGCAAATTCATTGCAGCTTTTTCAGTTTTACACACATTCCTTCTTCTTTGAGTTGCCATTTTCCCTGAACTGAATCCTTTCCACTTCAATTCTAATGCAATTCATTCTTCAACACTTAGTTCAGATTTAAAGTTTTCCATAGCCTTCTCTGCTCATTGTATCCATTATTTATCCTTTCCTACTCAGAACTTCTGCAGGACTAATATTTTATTTTTTTGACATT
This sequence comes from Panthera onca, assembly GCF_046562875.1. Taxonomy (NCBI): domain Eukaryota; kingdom Metazoa; phylum Chordata; class Mammalia; order Carnivora; family Felidae; genus Panthera; species Panthera onca. The sequence goes on along the minus strand of NC_138342.1, from coordinate 55,115,996 downwards.
GTATTTTGTATAATTTATTTATTTTTTATAATTTACATCCAACTTAGCACATGGTGCAACAGTGATTTCAGGAGTAGATTCCTTAAGCCCTTACCCATTTAGCCCATCCCCCCTCCAGCAACCCTCTGTTTGTTCTCTATATTTAAAAGTCTCTTATATTTTGTCCCCCTCCCTGTTTTTATATTATTTTTGCTTCCATTCCCTTATGTTCATTCTTAATTAAAAAATAATAGAATCTTGGGAGATATTGTAACCTACTGGTAAGTTAGACTTTTAGGGCTCAGATTCTAGTTTCACTTATTAGCTATAAAATCATAAGGAAATTACTTTTTCAAACTTCAGTTTTCTAATCTATATGATAAAAATTATATTTCCTAGGATTATTTTGAAAATTACATGTGGATTTAATAGACAACTCACACTAGGTGCTCACACAAATTACCTTCTTCTCTTTGCATTCTCATCATTATTTTTAATATTATCACTACACCAGTATCTCTGCATTCAGAAAGGGCACAGCTTAAATGAAATTATAATCAGAGTTGAGTTTAGTGCTAAATAGTTGAAAAATAATGACATATAGAACACTGAAATGGAGTGAGTGGAATAGTAAGTAGATAGTAATGTCTTTTTGTATCACAAATATCTTCGAGAATGTAATAAAAGCCTTCTATTACCCCCTAAATGCACAAGTAGTGTTATTTTACATAGGATTTCAGAGCAGTTGAGCCCTATTTGAATCTTAAGGTTAAGATTCAGGTTACTAATGTTGAAAGAACAGGAAGAGAAAGAGAAGCCAGAGGTCATGAAAAGATCTTTCTCACAAATAAGAAATTGTGCTAAAACAATAGCTCCAGAATCCAATTCTCCAATATTTCCTTTAAAATGCTAATAAACAAATCTTATTTCAAGGACAATCATTTCAGTTTTTAAGTATGATAATGAGAACTTTATGATGATTGGCTCTTAAATATGCAAAATTACCATGTTACTCTCACTTTTTTTCTAACAATGTTAGTGCCTCATTATTTTTGACTCTTCTTTCTTTTCTTTTTTTTTTTTTTTTTTTTTTACTACTTCAGACTCCAGCTAAAAGCTCCTTATTTTTTTATGGATCAGTTTATTTTTATTTTCATTTATTTGGGATCAAGATTTTCCCATAGTTTCCATTAGAACAGTTTTTTAAAATTCTAGATGTTTATAAATACTGACATCACAGAACTGATCTTTAACAAACGCTATAAATGGTAGATGTTCCAGTTAATCTTAAATTTTGCCCTAGTGTAACATATAGATTCAAAAAGCAAAAATAGGCAGTTACTGGTAAAGAGAAATACTGCTTAGGGTAACTAATATGCACTTGGATCTTTTATTATGAGATTGGAACTTTTTTAGGACTTAAAATCTAGTAGGAAAATTGAGTAGCTTTTTTAGAAGTTAAGCTACAGTAATTTGATAATTCTCACAGTAAGTCATTGACATGTTGAGTATATATGTAAAAACTTGTGGGTTTTTTTTTTTTTAAGTTTATTTATTTATTTTGAAAGAGAGTATGTGTGTAATTGGGAGAGGAACGGAGAGAGAGGGAGAGAATCCCAAGTAGGCTCTCTGTGCTCTCAGCCGGCAGGCAGTGGGGTGGGGGGAGGGGGAGGTAGGTAGTGCTCAACCTGAGCCCAAAATCAAGATTTGGACGCTTAACTGACTGAGCCACCCAGGTGCCCAAGATTATTATCTTTCATGGCTTGTGTTTCAGCCGGAAGTAAATGCTGACATTGTGCATTGGCTCTCTTGGACTGCTCAAGGTTTTTTACCCCCACTTGCTGCAGCAGTAGGAGGTGTTGCTAGCCAAGAAGTATTGAAAGCCGTAACAGGAAAATTTTCTCCTTTGTGCCAGTGGGTAAGTTTTGTATTTCAATATTTTTATAGGCTTGAGATTGAATTTTCCACCCATGCAGTGAATGTTATGAATTAGAATATTAATATATTATAAAGGCAACCTCAAAATATATTTTTGATGCATTAGTTACATGTGATACACCACCAAAATTTAACTCTCTAATTGAAACTGACAAGATTATTGGTTGAGGCTATTGGAATATAACCCAAAGTTGTATTCTAGGGTTGATTTTTTTCTCATTTGTGAGTGAAGGAATGAATTTTCTACCCTTATACTTAGTTTTCCAGTATGATTAGCTTAGCATTCAAGGACTCTCAGGACTTTTAAACAGTTGGATGGAATCTTTAGGCACCAGAAATCTTCAGAATCCTTTCCTAGGTTTAAACTCCTAAAAGTAAAAGCATAGGAATGGTATAAGTTTGAGAACTATATAGGTAAAAACATCTTAAGAAGGAATAAAAAATTATGCTTTTGTTACTGAAAAGAATAATTGGCAGAGGGTATCAAAGGATACCCTTCAGGCCCTTTCCTTTTGAAACACTTTAACATTTTGAATATAACGTTTATCTTTTTTTGTGTTTTAAAAAGTATCCATATAATGCTATTTTGCTGTTGAATTATTTGATTTATTTTAGTACAGAGTACAAGTTCAGTTGTAAATGTCTGGTTTAGATACATCTGTTAAGTATGTTACTAATGTAGATTCTGTCTTGTTATAATTAAGTAAATAACCATCTAACTAAGTTCAAATTTAGCCACATAAGTTACTTAAATGGAAATGAGAGTAAATTCTTTTTTTAATTAATTTCAATTTGTTGTTTTTGTTTTAATACTAAAATTGTGGCTTTCTAGGTCATTTCCTCTGTGGTATAGATTTGGAGGTGAAATTTTCCTTTTGTTTGTTGAAATTAGAATATACCATTTTTAAGATGGCTAAGTGACATGAATCAAATTATATCTTTTAACAGTTCCTTCAGGTTTAACCATTGTTTTAATGAAGTAATACAGGAATGTATACTGTATAAAAATCATATTTTTTAATGTATTAATCTGGTTTGGCATTTTTATCATTGATTTCCTTAATGACTATTAAATAACCATGGAAGAGAAAAACCAATTTTTCTAGCAATTTAAGGTTTATACATAGTAAGTTGTGTTTTTGTCTTCTACTTTAAAGTTGTACATTGAAGCAGCAGATATTGTCCAATCCGTAGACAAACCTGAACGTGAAGAATTTCTCCCACGGTAATTCTGAATTTTTTCTTTATCTTTTCTTTTTCTTTCTCTCTTTTATGTTTATTTATTTTGAGAGAGAGAGTGTGTGCGAGCCAGGGAGTGACAGAGAGAGGGAGAGGGATAGAATCCCTAGCAGGTTCCATGCTGTCAGCACAGAGCCCAAAGCAGGGTTCGATCTTTCGAATCGTGAGATTATGACCTGAGCCACAGTCAAGAGTCAGACACTTAACCAACTGAGCCACCCATATGCCCCTTTCTTTCTTTTTTTCCTAGTTGAATGTTTGTGAGAGGTAACTAGGTTAAAAGGGTTTGTGCTCAAATATGCATTTGTCTTAGATGTCTTTTCTTGTAACTTATTGACTTCTACAGTCATTTTTTTCCTCTACTTAGAGGTTATTTTAAGTGTCAAAAGAATGCAATATCTCTTTACCATTTTATAAATAATGAGTATAATGTTTTAAATTGTATACCATGATAATAGTTAGCATTCAAAACACCATTCTGGAAGCACCTGGGTGGCTTAGTCGGTTAAGCGTCCTACTCTTAATTTCAGCTCAGGTCGTGATCTCGTGGTTGTTGAGATAGAGCCCTGTGTCAGGGCTCTCTAAATAAATAAGTAAATAAAGTCAAAACAAAACAAAATACCATTCTGAATTTACATGGAAATAGATGCTCTCTGCAACTTATATATTGACATCAGTCATTCTTCATCTTTTTGAGTCAAACCTCTGAGAAATAAAAGCTTATGGATTCATTCTACCCCAAATTCACATAATCCAAAGTTCTTCTTTCAATTTAAATGTGTTAACAACTCCAAAGCTCCTCCATAGACTTCTCTAGGAACCTTTATTAAAAATTCCTACCTTGGGAAACTGTCTTTTCTAGATAAACTGAAGTCACCTTTACATAAGTCATTTAAACATAGGATATTAAATCAAATGGAAAAAGAAAAAACTGATTTCTTAATGGGTTTTTTTTCCTCTTTGAAATAAGACAATTTTCCTTTAGATTGTCAGGAATTCTAGCGTATCCTATTTAAAATATACATTAAATTGGTATTAACAGTAGTGAAACTAAACAATTTTTTTTATGTCTTTCTGGTTTTTGATATATATTATTTTCTGCAGAGGAGATAGATATGATGCCCTACGAGCTTGCATTGGAGACACTTTGTGTCAGAAGCTACAAAAGTTGAATATCTTCTTGGTAAGTATAAATAATGATGAGAATAATAAGTAGTACAGTCAAACTCCTATTGTGTACCATCAAATTAATTTATTAAAGCAAATTCGAGTCTTGAGTGAATACAATTCCTAAAGAGTAGACATTCAGTAAAAGTTTAAGACAGGAGTTTGCCAATTATGGCCCACAGGCGAAATCCTGCTGCCTATCTTTGTAAAAGGTGAAAGATTTATATGGTCTAAGAAAAATCCAGTGTACTGCTGCTGCCTATTTTTGTGAGTAAAGTTTCACTGGAACACAGCCAAGCCCGTTCATTTATATATTGTTTGTGGCTTCTTTCATGTTATGATAGCAGAGGTGAGTAGTTATGACAGAAACCATATGGCCTACAAAACAGAAAATATCTGGCCCTTTACAAAAAATATTTGTCAATCCCTAGTATAAAAACAATACATTTAAAATTAAAATATGAGTATGATAGTTTGGAAATTAAATGATTTTCTAGAAATACATTAAAAATTAGGTTTGGGGTATTTTTCCATGTTTTAAAATTTTTTCTTACTGCATGAAGGAAGATGTAGGTAAAATCTGGCTTTCTTAAATGTCTTGGTGCATTAGCAGGATATCTCTCCCTGATACAAAAAAAACTCCTTTTCTTGTCATTTATGGGTTTTTTAATTATAGTCAGTTCTAAAAATAATTCTAATTTTTAGTAATAATTTTTTAAATAATGTTTTGAATGTCAGCAACTGTTGCTAAGCTTTTACATACATATAGAAATTCTTAGAAAATCTCCATCAAATAAATTTTGAAAATTATCTGTAAATAAGAAATCTTTTTCATTAAAATGCTGCACTGATATTTTGTGGTATTTGTTTCTATCTCATAGAAATAATGAGCTCAACTGTTAGCTTTTGTTGGAGTGTCTTCTGTTTAAAGGAAGTGTAAATATTATGCTTTTCTTTACTTGGTTTATATATTTTTAACTGTACCAGTTATAATAGTATCATAAATTAATTATTTTAAAGTAAAATGAGTCGCAGATGTTCAAGTTATTTTTAAAAGTATGTATATATTATAAATTGTCATTTGAAGTAAGTTTAAGATGTAATTTCTCCTTAGTTAGTAGTTTTGGTTTTATTTAATTGGTTATATTTCATTTTTCTTCTCCATAGGTAGGATGTGGAGCCATAGGCTGTGAAATGTTAAAAAATTTTGCTTTACTTGGTGTTGGCACAGGCAAAGAAAAAGGAATGGTAAGACATAAATCCTTGAGGGGCTCCTGGGTGGCTCAGTCAGTTAAGTGTCCAACTTCGGCTCATGTCATGATCTCACGGTTCTTGAGTTTGAGCCCTGCATTGGGTTCTCTGCTGTCAGTGCAGAGCCTACTTCAGATCCTCTGTCTCCCTCTCTCTCTGCCCCTCCCCCACTCTCTTTTAAAAATAAACATTTACACCAAAAGATATAAATCCTTGAGAGTTAAAATTTTATATTTCTGTTGCTGCCCATTTTTTAACTGTATTTGACTGCATAGAGCTGAAATACTCATTTCTGAGGAGAAAGACTTAGGCTAGAAATTGAAAGATTCTGATTCTAGCCTGACCACTGTTCAAAAGATGTGACCCTATGGCAACATATTTTTAATTCTCTGTTCCTCAATTTCTTTCTCTAATACTATGAAACCGATATATGTACTTAATAGCACATAATGTAATTATGAAGATCAAATGTGAAAGGGCTCTGCAAACCATAAAGCACATTAGAATTGTTACTATTTCTGTTAATATTTCTTATTAATTATTAGATAAATCTTTAAGATAGGAGAAGCTAACATTAGAAAGTGGCAGAGTTCTCAGGTATAGTTCGGTGTACAATTTAAATTCTAAAGGTGATAAATGTGAGTTAATTGGGTAGCCATGTCTTATATTTAAATAAAAATATGTCACTGATTTTGTTTTGCCCTTAAGATATAAACTAGCTTCCCAGAGTAGTGATTTATCATAGTGACTAACAGTAAATAATGAAATGGCTAAAATTTGTATACTAGCTCACATTTTATAATTTATAAAACCTGGCTTAATATTCTACTTAAAAAGGGCATTTATTACTAACATAGTTATAGGCAGATGTTCTTACATATGATATTATTCCTGCTTTGCATTTCCTAAATTGTGTTTCACAAACCACTATTCTTTAAAATATATTTCTTTAAAAAAAAAATCTTGCTTACCTAAGTTTGGGAATCACCTGAATACCTTAACTCCTTGGAAATTTATAATGCATAATGCCTGTCAGCATATAAAGATCAGGAAAAGAATTACAGCATATAAAAGTCAGGAAAAGAATTGTAGTAAACAAACACACTGACTTCAGGTAACAAAAAGTAAGTTAATGTGCACGGATCTCTATCTTACTGCAAATACATAGACTTGCTGTATAAATTACTCTTTTTTTAAAGTGTTTACAGATGTAGCCAAACTAAGAAGAAGGAAAGAGAAGTCCCTAGGAACCAAGAGAAATTAATTCCTGAGCTAAACCTGTGACTATTCATAAGTGTTTCAATCTTGAGTATGTCCAAAACATTAAATAGAGAAGTAACTCGTGAGAAACTGTTAACTAAAAGCACGTACCACACTGGTATATGGAATCCAACATTATATAAAAATTTATCCAAGCAGAGTCATGCCTGGGTGGCTCAGTTGGTTAAGCATCCGACTCTTGATTTTGACTCAAGTCATGATGTCATGGTTCATGAGATCAAGTCCTGCATGAGCTCTGCGCTGAGCCTCCTTGGGATTCTCTTTCCCCCTCTCTCTCTCTCTGCTCCTCTCCTGCTCATGTACACACGCTTTCTCTTTCAGTGTAAGTAGATATTTGTTTTCTAAAAAATATTTCTTAAAAAAAAAAAAAAAACTTTAAGCAGAGAGATGAATGCAACAAATAAGACCATTAAAATCAACAGAGCTCTGACTAAAATAAATGTAAAACTGCATCATGGTGATACCTTAACACCAAGAGTACATAGAACTGTGCAGAGAAATCAACATCCATTCAAGACAATTCACAATAAAAAAAATGACAATCCACTAGAAAAAAGGCACCACTTGGAAGAATAATCAGCCAATGAAAACAGAAGATTAGCTAAGAACTGTAGATAACAGGAGTGCTACAAATAATAGAACAAACAGGGGTGCCTGGGTGGCTCAGTTGGTTAAGCATCCAGCTCTTGATTTCAGCTCAGGTCACAATCTCACAGTTAGTGAGTTTGAATCCTGCATCAGGCTCTGTACTGACAGCGTGGAGTCTGCTTGAGATTCTCTCTCTCTCAAAAATGAATAAACTTAAAAAGATAATAATAACAGAACAAACAAATGTTAAAGTTTGAAATGACCAAAGGTGAAAAAAAAGAAAAAAGAAATAGAAACATGAGGGAGGGGGGGTGAAGCACTAAGTTTTATAAAAAGTGAGATAAGAATTTCTGTATAGTCCAGTGAACTTAAAATTCATATATAGCTAAAGTGAGAATTGATGAATAGAAGATATGCACCCAGAATGTAGTGCAGAAAGATACTTGTTTTAATGAAAGAAGATGCATTTGCATGACCCAACATAAGTATAGTAGAACTTTCAGAAAGAGTGAAGATAATGAAGAAGCAATATATTCCAAGGATAATGACAAAAGTTTCCAGAGTTAGAAACAGCTGTGTTGAGATTGCAAAGGTAAACTGGTTACCAAATCAAAGGCAAAGATAAAAAAAGAGATTACCTTATAGATTTCTCATCAGCAATAAATGCACACCTACACATAGGAAAGGGTATCTTCATAATGTAAGGGAAAAGTAACCTAGATTTCTATACCCAGCTAAATTATCTTTCAAGAGAAGTAAAAATAACTGACCAGTGAAATGATGAAAGGTTATCACTTAATTGGTTCTCATTGAAAGAACTATTAGATAACATGGACAGTGCATAAAGCAAGGGTAAGTAGTGGCAGCCTTTGTCAGCCTTCTCAGATTTAAATAAGCACTGAGGGTTTTTTTAACCTTTAATTAAAATATGGACTTTGGGGATGGGATGATTCAAAATAAGTAAAATGCTGTTCATTGATAAGGAAGGTGGAAGGGAGATTTCAAATATCCTGATTGTTCAGGAGGAAGACAGAAATTGTCATTAATTTTAGATCTTAAGTCACATGTGCATGTGAAAATTTTGGGTGTAACCACATAGAAACAAATGTTTAACTTCTGAACCAATTCAGTGAGGAATGAAGAGGATTGGAATTAAGGAAACTTAAGACAAAAAAAAAAAAATGGAAATGGATGAAAAGTGGGGTCGGGGAGGAGGTAGGAAAAAAAGGCTTATATCAGTAATCACAATAATTATATATTGATTAAACTTATTGTTAAAAGACATTTTCTGTTTGGTGCTTTTTTTTTCTTATTTAAAGGAGATACTCTGGGGCACCTGGATGGCTCGGTTGGTTGGGCATCTGACTGTATCTGACTTTGGCTCAGGTCATGATCTCACAGATCATGAATTCAAGCCCCATGTGGGACTCTGTTGTCAGCACAGAGCTGGCTTTGGATCCTCTATATCCCACACCACCTCCCTTCCCCCAGTTGTGCACGCCTGCGCACACACTCTAAAAACAAATAAATAAACTTAAAAAATAAAAGACACACTCTAACACATATAGAAATGTTGAAAACAACCCCCCAAAAAACATATATTCAGGAAATACCAGTTGAAAGAAAGTGAATGTGTTTGTGAACATCAGTCAACATCTAACATCTTAAACACGCTGGAGAGATACTGCTTCTAGTCAATTTCGTACAAATGCCAACTTAAGTGACAAACGCATTATCAGTATTTTTCTGAGTATCTTGGAGCTGCTTTTTTTCATCTTATTCCTTGGAATGTCTGCAAACTTTTTCTTAAAGGACCAGATTGCAGCTCTTCTTGACTTGTGAACCAAGGGTCTCTGTCACAACTACTCAGCTCTGCAATTATAGTGTGACAACAGCCATAGACAATACTTCAAACAAATGGCATGACAGTGTTTCAACAAAATTTATTTACAAAACCAGGCAGCCTGCCTGCACTGTAGTTTGTAGACCTCTGCTTTAGCAAGAGTTCCTTTCAAATTGGAACTTGTAAGCATTCTTTTTCAAATTTGTTGCAATTGAAAACAAGTATGTTTAGACAGAAGAAATATGTTTAACTCCTCTATGGCTAATCTATTACATGTTTCTAAAATGTGATGGTGATGTTTTAGTCTCCATTTTGTTTTGAATAATTAGAAAAAGTTTTGAATATGAATTGCCATCAGTTTCAGCTGTCTTGTTTAACATGTTCCTGTGCTAAACATTAATTATAGTTAAATATAGTATAAAAACATTAGCATTGGTAACCATTGGAATATTTGTATTATAACTTCTACCACCTAAAATAATTAGCATAATTGTTTTAGTCTTTCTGAGAAAAGCAAAATCAATTTAAATTTTTCTCTGACATGATTTCAGCTTTTTTCTTTACTTGATACTAGGTTACAGTTACAGATCCTGACTTGATAGAAAAATCCAACTTGAATAGACAGTTCCTGTTTCGTCCTCACCACATACAGGTTTGTTGCTACTGTTTCAAATTTAAATAATCTATTGTGTTCCACAAAAAAGAGAGTTTGTTTTTTTATAAATAGAAAATGGCACTTGAACAACCTAATGTGTTTTTATTTTATTAGAATCTCTCAAATTTATCAAACAATGGGAATGACATTTGGGGAAAAATATAAAATTATTTTTTAATATAAAAATTGGGTTTTGCATTGATTTTGGATATAAGATGTAAGTTGTAAATCATGGGCAGTATGTTTTTCATTTTATAATCAAGGTGTATGTACATATGTAATCTTAGAAACTAAGCTTGCAGAGACAGATTTCCTAATTTAAGGTTTTACTAAATCACACATTTGGCACTCTTTTGGAAGGAAGGGGAGTCTTTTTTACCAAATAGGTAAAGTTTAGCACTTAGAATTTTTTGTTCTTTGATCTTGCTTGACTATTTAATTAACATCCTCTTCATTGTAAAATATTCCTGGTTTTCAGTCTTTTTCATAGAGAGCAAAATATTTCAGTCAAGAAAAGAAACTTTAGGCAGTCAAGCATATTTGCTTTTTCTTTAGAAATGTTTTTGCACTTTATTTTTCAATAGCCCATTGATAATCTTGGTAAACTAAGGAATGTCATGAACAGAAAAGTAATAACTAAAACAGATGGCATAGTTAACCTAATTGCCTCACCTATCCAAATACAAAAAAAAAAAAAAAATTAATAAGGTCTATCAGGAACCAAAATATATGTCACAAAATTCATTTATTCTGTGCATTTTACTTACAGAAGAACTGTTAAGGTCTGTTTATTCTTATTTTACTGAGTTCTAACAAAGTTTGCAATTTGCCTACATGCTTGACAGCACTGAGAAGTAAATACATGTCAAGGGGACTCTCTTATAAAACTAAAATGTATATTATTTCTTTAATATTTCCATCCAGAAATAGTAGTATTTTTTAAATTTTAGTACGAGTGTGTTAACTTTGCATACCTCTGAGAGCTCATTTTCTGCAGTTAGGATTTCTAATATTTCAATGAATTCACTGTTGTTATTTTTTCTAGGCACATATCTAGTTTAAACCTTCATATTAGAAGGAATTGTACCTTTAATAACTGATATTTTAAGAACTCTAAAGAACAATAGCTATAAAATAGAGGTTGTTTAGATTTCCATTAGTAAATTGTTAATTATTCAAACTAATATGGATTGTTAAATGTACAATGTACAATGAATGCAATGTCCACAAACCAAAAATGAAAGCTGGTCTCATTACTTTACTCTCATGTAAAAAATGTAAGTTCTGTCATGGCCTAGCTTTTCTGTTTAATATTTATTTCTTCTGTTTTTGTTTGTTATTTGTTTAGAAACCTAAAAGCTATACTGCTGCTGACGCAACCCTGAAAATAAATCCTCAATTAAAGATAGATGCACACTTGAACAAAGTATGTCCAGCCACTGAGGCTATTTACAATGATGAGTTCTATACTAAACAAGATATAATTATTACAGCATTAGATAATGTGGAAGCCAGGAGATATGTAGACAGGTATGTTCTTGAAATACGGATTCATAAAAATTGTCTTTTCTTTTGTTATCACTTCTTTTCCACACCTATTTATTGAAAAGTTATCCAATTTTCTGATTATTCTTTGTATTTCTATTGTAGTTCTCCTTGAATCCAAATCCTTTTTATGATTTCCCATTATACCTAGGATAAAATTCAAAATCTTTAACATGGCCTAAATGTTTTTTGTAGAGTGTCTGCCATTTGTCTATCACTCCAGCTTAAAATTTACCTATTTGCTGGCTCCCCTTATTCCAGCTACACATTTCCTCTTTGAGTTCTTATAAGGCATCCAACGCTTTTTCACTTGAGAGTGAGAGTACATACTCTCGTTCAGACTCAGGAAATTGTTTACCTTGTTCTAAAACTCCTGACTCCAAATCTGCCTACTTTGGTTTATTTTCACATCCTTTCAGTTTTAGCCTAAATGTCTTTATTCAAAGAGACTTTCTTTAATGACTCAATTCTGTAGATCCCCGTATGGTAATCAGCATTTGTTTTTTCCCCTTATAGTGTTTATTTTTATTGATATATTAATATTTGTTAGCTCACTAAATCATTTATTAAAGGACCATTTATTTTCCCATCACTGTATTCTCAGTGCCCAACACATTCAGTAAATAGTTGTTAAATAAGTAGATGAATGAATGACTATCATGTGTACACCTTACTAATTTTTCTTACATCTTTATATGACTCTTTAATGTTACGGCTCTAGTTGAGCAAATTTATTAAACGGAGGAAAATTTGCCAGTCTAGAGTGTAGTTAAAAGTTTATTGTCTTGGGGGCGTCTGGGTGGCTCAGTCAGTTGGGCGGCCGACTACAGCTCATGTCATGATCTCAGCGTCTGTGAGTTTGAGCCGCGCATCAGGCTCTGTGCTGACAGCTCAGAGCCTGGAGCCTGCTTCCGATTCTGTGTCTCCCTCTCTCTCTGCCCTTTCCCTGCTTATTCTTGGTCTCTCTCTCTCTCTCTCTCTCTCTCTCTGAAAAATAATAAACATTAAAAAAAAAAATTTTTTTTTAAGTTTATTGTCTTGGGCAGAGGAAGGAAGAATAAAAACTTTAAGAAATTAAAGTGTGTAGAAAATAGGTATTGTAAGTTTAAAAAAAAGGAGGTTAATATTGTTTGGGAAAAAGAGAACATTGAGAAGATATAGTAAGACAGAACTTATAGTCCAAAAATAACCAAGGAAGAAATAGACATTAGCAAAGAGTTAACCTAGAGTAAAAAGAAGTTGAAGCCCAAAATCTAGTAAGAAGAGAAAGAGAAGAAATTATCAGATTGGACAACAGAATTTGTGGAAGGAGGGGGGATGGAAATGATAAATGCATTGTTTGGTGGTAATGTATCTGTTTCCTAAGATACTACGTTCACTAAGTGATCAGTGTGTAAAATGACCAACAGAAAGTAGTAAGATGTCCTCTGCTTACATTGTTATTGCTCACTTAAATGTTCGTTACCTATTATCTTTTCAAATAGCCGTTGCTTAGCAAATCTACGACCCCTCTTAGATTCTGGAACAATGGGCACTAAGGGACACACTGAAGTTATCGTACCTCATTTAACTGAATCCTATAATAGTCATGTAAGTGAACCAATTTTGCAATAAATGTCTCTTCTTTTATCTCATAATATTTATCTCATTTTTTTTCTCTTCAGTCAGAGATTTGATTTATCTTTCCTTATGTGTCCATTCTGTCAATAATTTCTATGCATATGTGCATGTGTATTTTTTAAAATACAGCTGAACTTATTAACCTTTTTAAATTTTCAAAATTTTGTTTCTTGTCTTTCCATTGTCTTATTGTTATATTTACTGTTTATTTCTCAGAGGTGTATGATTGCTTTTCTCACAAACTTTGAACTGGTGACCTGTCCAGAATCTTAACTGAAGACCCAATTGCTCCACAGGGGGAGCCAGTACATATATACATAAAGAGATAGAGATATAGTAATAACTTTATTTAATCTCTGCAAGTGATTTTGATATACTGCCAAAATTGAAAAACTCTGGCCTAGGAAATAATTGTAGGCTTTAGGATTCTAAAAAAGATCAACGCAGGTTGTAAAATGGAAAGCATAGTGTTTTGTTTTGTTTTTTTAACAAGTGTAAAATCACTGTATTTAATAGGTAGGTTTGCTTTAGTAAAGTTATTAAACATTTATAAAATTTGTTTTCCCATTTACTCTTATGAAATAAAGTTTATAGTAAAAACATTATAGTAGAAAAAATTTAGAAGCTTAATTTGAAGGAAATTACATGGAGAAAATTATGAGGTCATGTTGGAAGATTTTCAAAGTAGAGAAGTCTGTAGAATTCTAAAAGTTCCCTTGATTCTGTCATTCTACCACATTTTTCCCTATATTCCACATCGTTTTCTATATTCTCTGACTTAATACCCAGAAAAAACAGGTTTCTCTTCTGGCTTCCTTCTTTGGTTTATAAAACATTTTATGATATTTCATAGCTCAACAAACTAAAATATAAATCTCTAAGTAAAAAGAGACAAAGTGTGTCATTTTATAGTGGTTAAACCAAATGTACCCTGTAATAGGATGTGGGTATTTTTTCATTGGTATATTTACCTGAGACAACATAGGCATTTGCCGTTTCTTTTTTTTTTTTTTTCCTGAAAGTATTTCTTAAATTTTGATTTTTTATCTTATTTAAGTTTTTGTTTAAATTTCAGTTAGTTACCATACAGTGTAATATTCATTTCAAGTGTACAATATAGTGATTCAAAAATACCATAACAGTCCTCATCACAAGTGTACTCCTAAATCCCCATCACTTCTATTACCCATCCCCCCACCCCACCCCCTCTGGTAACCATCAGTTTGTTCTCTGTAGTTAAGAGTCTGTTTCTTGGTTTACCTCTCTCTTATTTTTTCCCCTTTGCTTGTTTGTTTTGTTTCTTAAATCCCACATATAAGTAAAATCATACAGTCTTTGTCTTTCTCTTATTTCACTTAGCATAGTATTCTGTAGCTTCATCCATCTTGTTGTAAACAGCAAGATTTCATTCTTTCTTATTAGCTGTTTATTTAATACACACTTTCTGCAAGAAACTATACCAAGCATCAAAGACATAGGATCCCTGCTCCTAATTTTTTTTCTCCATGGAGAAACAAACACATGGTATACTGAGCACCTTTTTGAGGATTCTTGAATTACTTTTCAAAGTAGGGAATGTTGGGGAATATTGTAAAGTTTTCAATGTCACCCTGATTCTTGGAGGAAAAAAATTAATTATATATGGAAGTCTGCCTGTAAGTACTACGTGGTACCAAATAAGTGCACAGATAATAAGTTATAATAGAATTCATGTTTTTTGTTACATTGCTATTGACAAATGATTAAGTGTCAAAAGAATCCACTTTTCCTCTTGTTGCCTAGGAAAAAGAAGATATAAAAATGTTGGATTCATTTTATTATTTTTTAAAAAATTTTAATGGTCTTAAAATACTCAAGTAAATTTAATCAATAAAAAATTGTTGTTGCCTTTCTTAACTATCTGTTGTCATATTTTATAAATTAGCGGGATCCCCCAGAAGAGGAAATACCATTTTGTACTCTAAAGTCCTTTCCAGCTGCTATTGAACACACTATACAGTGGGCAAGAGATAAGGTAATAAAGATCTTTTTTTCAAGAAATTTTTCTTTGAAGTGAATAGAAGATTATCCAATTTTTAACTTTTTTTCTTTTTTTCCCATACATGTAAGTTTGAAAGTTCCTTTTCCCATAAGCCTTCATTGTTTAACAAATTTTGGCAAACCTATCCATCTGCAGAAGAAGTCTTACAGGTAAAAATCAATACATTTTAATATAATCTCAACACTGTCTCAGTGTAATCTTACTTGCATATTGCCTACAAATAGTTTATTTCACCTCTTTAAATAACATCATTGTACAGAGTAAGTGCATGAAGAATCTTGACATTAGCAAGTCACAAATGACCTTTTTGTAGTTTGTATGAGCTATGTGGAATTGCCATTATTTGATCATGTTTGACCCACAAAACAATTCATATGCTTCAACCTAAAAAAGATGTCATAAAAATGATAGCTTTGTGTAATAAAGCAACTTGTTAAACTGTTTGAAAAAAACCCAACGTGAATTCTAGTGAAAATTTTGTGAATGGATGGTAGTGTTAATACTCTTATGATGAGGGCGACTTTAAAGGTATTTTCTTACTTTTCTTTATTCCTGCACTAAACAGACCAACTTTTTAGTATAAAATATTATTCATAGCACTTCTTTTGTTAGGTACATATGTAGTACTAATAACTAGCAAGACATAAGGATAACTTGTCAGATGAGAAACTCTACAGTTGAAATTTCATGTACTGTCTTTTCCCATTCCCCCTCCAAAAAAGGAGAAAAAGATGGAGAAGAAAAAGGCAGGGACAAGGAGCTCATAGTGAAAAAATTAGTCATAAATCACATGAGCTGGTACTTCAAAGTTTGGCTAATACTTCCCAGGAATGTGTGTGTGTGTGTGTGTGTGTGTGTTACTTGGAAATAAAGTTATTTTGCTTTTTTTTTCTCTCTAGAAGATACAAACTGGACACAGTTTAGAAGGCTGTTTTCAAGTTATTAAGTTGCTTAGCAGAAGACCTAGAAACTGGTCCCAATGTGTAGAATTAGCAAGATTAAAGTTTGAAAAATATTTTAACCATAAGGTAAGTATGCATTATAAAACATTAAGAAGAGATATTACCTTGGCTCATTTAATTGCTACCGAATTAATTTCACTGGACCAAAATGTCTACTTTTTCTTTCAGGAATCTTTTCAAAAAATAGTAAGTTAAGTGAAAACAAGTGCAGGGCACAGAACGGATTTCTCTTTGAGTGTTAAAAGAATACACTTAAACTCCATCCATTGGTTTGTCAGTCCTGCATTTAACTGATCCTTATCCTTCTGTGTGCAATATTGGGTTTCAGATACAGGTTCTTTTAGAAAATAAGGAATACATTTTATCAGTAGTCTAAAACAAGTTTGTTGTTCAGAATAAAGCAAGAAATTGAGAAAATAGATTCAGTCAGAAATTGTGTTGAATTTCGCCTTGCCCATCCATATTCAAAATCACATTTTATATCTGTTTGGTGTCTCTTTCCTCATTTGTAAGATGGGGATATTAAATTGGTGTGTAATTCATATGGTAGTGTGAGGATCAAATGAGTTAATACCTGCGAAGCATTTTGAGTAGAACCTAGCCCAGAAATGCTCACTATTAGCTGTTATTCCCATCCCCTATTACTTGCACTTGCTAGAATGTGTCCTGCCCTCTCTCCTGAGCCTCTCCCCGTCTTCAGGCTCATACCTATCAGAATATAAAGTAAGTTAATCTTTTTTAAAAAAGTCTTTTGATTACATTTATCCTTGCCTTTCCCTTCCTTCTTTGCTACTTAGAAAAGGGGTCTTATACTTAGTGTTGCTACTTCCTCATCCAGTTAACGTGTCTTCTTTCCCCACTCCTATTCACATTATTTTTACCATTATAATCAATGACCTCTTGTCTCAAAATCTGAAGAACTCTTTTTAGTCCTGATTATCTTTTGTACTTTTTTAAAGCTTTTTTCTGGAAAAATTCTACTGTAGAAAGTAGAAAAAATAGTATAATGTAATCTTCATGAATCTGTCACCCAGGTTTAACAAATTTTGTTAATTTTGTATCAATTTGTAGATAATCTTGTTTCATCTTTATACCTCCCCAGATGGTTTTGAAGCAAATCTCAAACATCATTTATCATTTCTAAATACAAAATGCTGTATATTTTTACCGGTTTAATTTTTATTTTAAGGATTAGCTCTTTGAAAGGAGCATAATGGTATGTAAAATATGCCGCCTTTTGTGTAAAAAGGTATAAAATACAGGTACCTGGGTAGCTCAGTCAGTTAAACATCCGACTCCTGATCTCTGTTCAAGTCTTGATGTCAGAGTCATGAGTTCAAGTCCCAAGATGGGCTTTGTAATTAAGCCTACTTTTAAAAAAAAAGGGAGTAATGTATATTCATGTTTGTTGTGTATGCAAAGAAAAAAAAAACTATATTGATTTAAAAAAAAAAAATAGCAATAGAAGTTATTCCAGGTATAGGGGGCCGTGACAAGACAATGGACAGAGGGAGTATAAGAGTGGCTGGAAACTTCACTGTATATCTTTTTGTGTGTTGAGATTTTTTTTTTTTTTTTTTTTTTTACCTCAGATAATGTTAAGTAATGATTTTTTTAATTGATTTTTTTTCTTTAGGCTCTTCAGCTTCTTCACTGCTTTCCTCTAGACACACGATTAAAAGATGGCAGTAAGTGTAACCAAGTGTTGAGAAGAACAATTAATATAATTTATTACGGGATAAATACAATGAAAATAATATCTGTGTCTTGTTTTAGGTTTGTTTTGGCAATCACCAAAGAGGCCTCCATCTCCAATAAAATTTGATTTAAATGAACCTTTGTAAGTATTTATATCCAGCTTTATATGCATCCTTTGTTGTAAATTTCTTGACTGAGTATAGTTTTACATGGCAGGGTGAAAACTTCAGGCTCTTTAAGTGTTAAATTAGTGCATCCCTGTTAATCTAAGAGTTAGCTCATTAGTCTGGCCAACAAAGCCAGCCACAGCCCTTCTCCCCCACATACGTGAATCTATTTATTTACATGGTAAAATAACTTCTTTATTTTTATCTTCTCTAAAGCAGATCCGAAGTGTTACCTCTTTGACTTTATCCATAAGAAAAAAAACAAGAAATGACAACAAATGTTTTCATATTATATGAAGCCAGTATTTAAAAAACTTTAGTTATATATTAAACATTGAGCCTGTTAACCTTCCTTTCAACAAGTAACTCCATTTAATCTCCTCATCTGGTGCTTATGTTAGGCTTCTAGTCACCTTATCCTGACTGCTTCTCCTGTAAAACTTACTTTTGTTTTTACCAAAGTCACTTGGCTTAAGTTGAGCCTAATGTATGCTCTTTAAAACCAAATTTCTAATTTTTTTATGAATTAAATTTTCTTTCACTAGTCTAATTTTTCTACTTTTTGCCCCTCCTCTCCTGAATATTACTACTTATGAGGATAAATAGCTAATGTTTCTTATAGCTTCTGAAATGCTTTGGTCTAGACCAGGACTTCATTGCCTAACTTTTAAATATTCCTGTAACAAAAGTTCTGTGATTATTTTCTTCAGCATTTCAAAAGACTATAGTTTTTGATGAATTAAACACCTTTAAAACTGTGCATTCACACTTTGCTTTATTTTTTATTTCAAAAGGCACTTCAGTTTTCTTCTGAATGCTGCAAAACTGTATGCTGCAGTCTATTGCATTCCATTTACAGAAGAGGTAAGATAACCTTCAAGCTCTAGCAAGTGATACAAAACCAGGTAAAAATTAAATGACCTAGCAGCTAATTGCATCACCTACATTCATCTTGAACCACTTAAATATTTTTCTGCTTCCAAAGGTATGAATTCCATTTATTTATTTATTTTATTGAATCAACATTTATTGAGTATAACTTTGTGCAGGGAACTTTATAAAACAATGATGAGATAGTCTCTGACCTCAGAGCACTCAGTCTGATACAACCGGTCCCAAAATTACCTTTTTAAAATGAATGGAAAGAACTAAGATTTCAGGTTTGTTGACTAATAAGTACTTTTTCACCCATACCACCCCTGCCCCCCCAGCCTTTATGGATGATATTTCTATAGAATAAAGGTAAATGTCACAAATAGATGTGTTCTAAATAGTCAGATGATAAATTATTCAAATATTTTAGTATGATAAAGGACCTTATTAGTCCAGAATTTTTTAGAATTCAGAATTTTTAAAAATGTTTGTTGATAAAATTACTTTTTAACAAAACAGGACTTATCAGCAGATGCCCTCTTGAATATTCTTTCTGAAGTAAAGATTCAAGAATTCAAACCTTCCAACAAGGTATGTTTAGAAATTTATTCACTCAGCAAATAGTTATTGAAATTTTACTAGTGTCAAGTCCCATTCTCAACCTGGAGAATCCCATAGTAAACAAAACAGAATTCTTGCTGTTATGGATGTTATATCGTCTAATGCACCAGAGGCAGACTGTTAAAAAAAAAAAAAATGCTATTACATAATATTACAATAGGACTTAGTGCTAAGAACCAAAAATAAAACAAGGAAAAGAAATAAAGGATGATGAAACCGGTTTCATTTTATGTGGGATAAAAGGGGAAAGCCTCTGTGATATGGTAACATTTGGGCAGAAACCTGAAGGAAGCGATAGAGTGAGCCATGCTATTACGTGTTGAAAGAATAATGCACATAAGCAGGAATAAGTTCAGAGAAAGGCCTTAAAAGATTTGAAGGCCAGGATTTTTCTGAAAGAGAATATTCAAGAAGATTGATAGACAGATATGAGAGATACTTGGGGTTATGATAAGTACTTCATGATTTATTAGGAGATAAGCCAGTGGAGGATTTTAAGCAGAGGACGCAATCTGGCTTATATTTAAAAGGCTGACTCTGCCTGTTGTGTTAAGAATGATTGTATGGGACATGAGAAAGGAAACATGTAAAGCTATTAGGAGGATATACGCAAAAGATGATGGTGGTTTGATGAAGTAGTCGGTAACAAGTAAGTTACAATAAGATTCTGGATTCTGGTATATTTTGTGGTAGCCCTGACAGGATTTGAAAGGGATTGGAATTAGAGTGTAAGAGGAAAAAAAGATTGTTTATTTTTTTAGTTGAAATAAGAAGCACAATTAATAGCTCCAGTTAAGGAGAAGAAGTTTAAGGAATTTTGAGCAGAGGAAAAAAGGTGTGAAATAATTGTTCAGGGCGATGGGAAAGTCAGAGAATTTTGAGTAGAATTTTGAAACAGCGCTAAGGATGCACTTAATGTTAGTCCACTTAATGTATTACATTCAATATGGCTGGGGAAAAAAGGCATTTAGTTGCCTAAGTATTTTTCACATAGTCATTGTATGACTTTTTGTATACACTCTAAAAATCATCCACAAACACTCTTTTGTTCCCCTTACCCCCTAGCTATATTGGAAAATAGGGAATCATGATTTCCTCCCCATAAAATTCAAATAGGAAATGGTGTGTGCAGTCTTCTAGTCTGCATTTTTATTTTAGAGTAAAGGAAAACTTAACAGCTGTTTGATTTTGTACAGTAAATGGGTTTGCTGAATGAAATGTTCATAACTTGTAGTTTATCAAGAATAAAAGAACAGGGAGGTAAACAGAATTCCTATATAAAGAAGCTTCTGGTTATGGAATTAATAAGTCAAGGGAATAAAAGGTACAGCATAGGGAAGATAATCCACAATACTGTAATAGCGTTCTGTTGTAACAGATGGTAGCAACACTTGTGAGCACAGCGTAACTTATGGAGAAGTTGAATCACCATGTTGTACACCTGAAAGTAATGTAACATTGTGTGTCAACTATATTCAAATAAAAAAAAATTTTTTTAAACAAAAAGAAGTTTCCTAGCCCGCATTCCTAGTGGACAGAGCTGCTAGACAGAAGCCAAAAGAATTATGTGTCAATAACTTTTCTGGTCTTAATAGCTCTGCAGTGTTTTGTGGCTTCAGTTGCTTCTTTCTATACCAGAGTTTTGGTGTAATAAATTGTCCTGAGCAATTTAGCTACATACAGTTTTAGCTTTAACATGAATTAATGAGCTTTTCACAACTTCTTGAAGCAACTCACACTGAAACTTCAGAGTCTGGCACTTCTAGTTAACAGATGCCAAAAATATCAACTAGTTACTCTGACAAATAAAAGTTTCTGCCTCCTTAACTCTTTAATATTTCCTAAATACTTACAATAATATTTAATCTGTAAAAACACAAGTTGAATGTATAAAATACAAAGAAATAGTATTTTTAATTAGTGATGATGTAGATGGTTTTTTAGTTTGAAAATACGAACTTTACTGCCCTTGTGGAATGTCTAATTAGTAATTTCTTAAAGATAAATTACTTGCAAGTGCTGCTCTGAGCATGCACCTATATGAAGGAAGACATGTTCTTTAGGAAAGAACCTCTTGTCAGCAATCAATAAATATTTAAAGAGGCCCATTTTATATATTTTATGATTTATTTAGAGACAGAAAACAGCTCTGCACTAGTTAGAGCTATGCAATTTGGTTTCAAGTAGATTTGTCAGAATCACAGACTGTTGATTAATATTAACTTTATTTTGCCGGGGAATTTTAAAAGGGATCCATATGAGCTCAGATCTTATAAGCTATTCAGTAAATATTTTAACACTACCAAATTTGTATTAGATATTTTGAAGTTGTCTCTGTGAACAACATAAAGATCCCTGTTCCCTGTTTACATGTCAATGTGAGCAGATAGATAGTAAAACAAATACATAAATAATATTATTTGCTAACAGAAGGTGTAAAATACATTGGACCATAATAATTAATAATGTGACTAAACTATACAGAGGGAATATCTTCTGTGTGTGATCTGTTTAGTAAAACAGTTCTGGTATAAGATATGATAACATTAATGATAATGTATGTCCATGTATTTAAAGGTTGTTCAAACAGATGAGACTGCAAGGAAACCGGAGCAGGTTCCTATTAGCAGTGAAGATGAGAGGAACGCTATTTTCCAGCTAGAGAAGGCTATTTCATCTAATAAAGCCACCACAAGTAAGGGGAAATCTTTATAAAAATGGTTTGGACTGGAAACAATTTTTATTTTCACTAACTCTACACCCAAAAGCTTATGGGACTAAATAATAGCTACAATATTAACGATGATAATTGAATTCATGATCATATGAAAGTCACTGTTGATCTTTAACTGTGACTAAATTCATTATTTTTTTCACCATTGCCCTACCCTCATTTGCTGAATTGTAAGTCTGCTTTATTGTCGTTGTTCTGATTGTTTTAGTCCTTGAGGTTGTACTGTGTGATTCTTTTTTTAATGTTTATTTATTTTTGAGAGATAGCGTGTGTGCACAAGTGAGAGAACGGCAGAGAGAGAGGCAGAGGGAATCCCAAGCAGGCTCTGCACGGTCAGCATGGAGTTCTATATAGACTA
This sequence comes from Panthera onca, assembly GCF_046562875.1. Taxonomy (NCBI): domain Eukaryota; kingdom Metazoa; phylum Chordata; class Mammalia; order Carnivora; family Felidae; genus Panthera; species Panthera onca. The sequence continues at coordinate 55,093,436 of NC_138342.1, read as the reverse complement.
ACACTTAGACCCAGTTAAGTCACTAGGATAAAAAACTATAGACAGATTTCTTCTTGGCTTTTTAGTCTTTATAGTTACACACAGGGAATACATACAATCTGACCTAAATGGTTTTAAACAGAAGGAAACCAAACTTTTATTCCTTAAAAACAGTCATTCGCTCATGGATTTTAGACCTGCTCACCATCTTTTATTTACATAAATCAGTAGTTGCCAAACTTTCAGGATTGTTGTGCACAGACAGTAAAATTCAGGGGAAAAAAAACATCCTAGGCTAGCCACCTATTTATCCTGCAAATAAAATATAGATGTGTTAATTTAATAATTACAATTCTGGAAGAAAACTTACTTCCATTTCTTACTTTCTCATTTCGTAACATATCAAACTACACCTATCTATAGAATGATTTTTGAGAACCACTAATGTAGAAATATTTCAGATACATATTTTTATTGGATTAACTAATCCTATTAGTTATCAGAGGCAAAATGTTTCAGGGTAATATTTATGGAATCAATTTTTGAATAGTACCCAATGTTAACTGTTTTAATCATAAACAACAGCAGATGTGGTACATGGCTTTCTTATTTTCTGTCTCTTAGAAAGGTTTTTTTAATATAGAAACTTCTCTGATTTAGTGATAATCAAAGCCATGTACCATATCATTTCCATATTCTTCAGTAACTTTAATTTCCTAGATCTTACTTGTGTTTTTCAGTCATTTAAAAACATAAAGAAGGAATATTTAAGAGTAGTGAATCCACATTTCTTTTTACCTAATAAAACCTTTACAAGGGACGCCTGGGTAGTATAGTCGGTTTAACATCCAACTTTGGTTTTGACTCAGGTCATAATCTCATGGCTCATGGGATCTCTCCATGCTGTGAGCATGGAACCTGCTTGGGATTCTCTCCCTTCCTCTGTCTGAACCTCTTGCACTCATGCTCGCTTGCTCTCTCTCAAAATAAATAAGTAAATAATAACCCTTACAAGTTACTACAAAACTTTATTTTTCTGGTGTTGTGATTAGGTGACCTTCAGATGGCGGTGCTTTCATTTGAGAAAGATGATGATCACAATGGACACATAGATTTCATCACAGCTGCATCAAATCTTCGTGCCAAAATGTATAACATTGAACCAGCTGACCGTTTCAAAACAAAGCGCATAGCTGGTAAAATTATACCTGCTATAGCAACATCCACTGCTGCAGTTTCTGGCCTGGTGAGTTTATTCTTTGAATGGAAATGCTTCTTTTTCATTGCCTCTTAACCTGTCTTCCCCATTATACCACCCTAGCCAGTCACTCAGATCTTAGAGAAGAAGGGATATATATTGATCTTATAATTTTAAATTTCAAGGTATTTCTAAAAATACATTAGACCACATTTTGAAGGTTAACAGATATACAAACATTTTAACATAAAAGTTAACCTTTTTCAGGGCACCTAGGTGGCTCAGTCGGTTAAACATCCAACTTCAGCTCAGGTCATGATCTCACAGTTCATGAGATCGAGCCCCGTGTCGGGCTCTGTGCTGACAGTGTGGAGCCTGGGGCCTGCTTTGGATTCTGTGTCTCCCTCTCTCTCTCTCTCTCTCTGCCTCTCCCCTGCTTGCGCTCTCTGTCTCAAAAATAACATTAAAAAAATTACCTTTTGTCAAAACAGTATAATTTTTCTTACAATAATCCTTTTAGTCATTCTTGTATCCTCCATATGAAACAGGTACTCTTTTTCTTGAATAAAATGAACTGCTTTAATGGTTGCTCTTTGATTATATTGGAGTTCAGTTCTTTGCCTTAAAAAAAAACGCAATTCCTGTTATTCAGATTTCTTAAAATTTAATCTTTCCTTAATAATTCAGAATCTTTAGGGTGGCCCTAGTCATTATGCTGTACTGCAGTGTTATACTTAGAAGCTACATAATTATCTGCCCCTTTATTAAATGACTTTAGACTAGTGTATTTCTTGAGTTTGAGTGTCTTCCATGATAGGAATATTACATGATCAAGTGAATTTTTTAATGATTTTGTTCACCATATATAGAACAGTTGAAATTTTGAAAGTATGAGAATAAAAGTAGACAGATTTATAAGAAGTTTGCTATTTCAGTCCAGTAGCTGCTTTTACTCGTTACAGAAAAATGCTTGAGAGGAATATTGGAAAATTAAATAGATACATTTGAAGTCATAAAGTTTTAGGCTCTTTATATAATCAGATCACTTTCTTTTATCTAGGTTGCATTGGAGATGATCAAAGTAGCTGGTGACTATCCGTTTGAAGCTTACAAAAATTGTTTCCTTAACTTAGCCATTCCAATTATAGTGTTTACAGAGACATCTGAAGTAAGAAGAACTGAAATCAGGTATGCTTGAAGGTCTATTTCTCTTGCATAATTAGAATGAAATAAAATTTTTACCTTCTAAAAGGAAAAAGTCATAGTTTTTCCTCCCTTTTCTTCTATATATTTAAATCCTTGCCATCACCTCAGGATTAGATCAGTGGGGTGCCTGGTTGGCTCAGTCGGTTAAGTGTCCGAATCTTGATTTTGGCTCAGGGCATGTTGTGAGATCAAGCCCCAAGTGAAGCCTGCTTAAGATTCTCTCTCCCTCTTCCTCTGCCCCTCTCCCACCCATGCTCTCCGTCTCTCTCTCTTTAAAAACAAAATCAAAAAAAGTCAAAATGTCATCTTCATAAAGCATTTCTTTTTTTTTCAATTGAGACATAAATTGGCGTGCATTAGATTAGTTCCAAGTGTGCAACACAGTGATTTGACACCTGTATGTATTAAGAAATGATCACAGGCGCACCTGGGTGGCTCAGTGAATTGAGCATCTGACTCTTGATTTTAGCTCAGTTCATGATCCCAGGGTCATGGGATAGAGCCCCACCTTGGGCTCTCGCTGAGCATAGAGCCTGCCTAAGATATGCCTTCTCCCTCTCTCTCTTCTTCTCCCTCTCCCTCTCCCTCTCTCCCTCTTCCTCTCCCTCTCTCCCTCTCCCTCTCCCTCTCTCCCTCTCCCTCTCCCTCTCTCCCTCTCCCTCTCCCTCTCTCCCTCTCTCCCTCTCCCTCTCCCTCTCTCCCTCTCCCTCTCCCCCTCTCCCTTTCCCCCTCTCCCTCTCCCTCTCCCTCTCCCCCTCTCCCTCTCTCCCTCTCCCTCTCCCTCTCCCTCTCTCCCTCTCCCCCTCTCCCTGTCTCCCTCCCTCTCTCTCCCCCCTCCCTCCCTCTCTCCCCCCTCCCTCCCTCTCTCTCCGTCTCTCTCTCTTTAAAAACAAAATCAAAAAAAGTCAAAATGTCATCTTCATAAAGCATTTCTTTTTTTTTCAATTGAGACATAAATTGGCGTGCATTAGATTAGTTCCAAGTGTGCAACACAGTGATTTGACACCTGTATGTATTAAGAAATGATCACAGGCGCACCTGGGTGGCTCAGTGAATTGAGCATCTGACTCTTGATTTTAGCTCAGTTCATGATCCCAGGGTCATGGGATAGAGCCCCACCTTGGGCTCTCGCTGAGCATAGAGCCTGCCTAAGATATGCCTTCTCCCTCTCTCTCTTCTTCTCCCTCTCCCTCTCCCTCTCTCCCTCTTCCTCTCCCTCTCTCCCTCTCCCTCTCTCTCTCTCTCTCCCTCTCCCTCTCTCCCTCTCCCTCTCCCTCTCCCTCTCTCCCTCTCCCTCTCCCTCTCTCCCTCTCCCTCTCTCCCTCCCTCTCTCTCCCCCCTCCCTCCCTCTCTCCCCCCTCCCTCCCTCCCTCTCTCCCCCCTCCCTCCCTCTCTCTCCCCTCCCTCCCTCTCTCTCCCCCCTCCCTCCTTCTCTTCCCCCCTCCCTCCTTCTCTCTCCTCTCCTTCCTCTCTCCCCCTCTCCCCCACCACTCACGCGCTCTCTAAAATAAAATAATAAATAAACCACAAGTTTAGTCAACATCATCACCATATGTATTTAGCAAATTTGTTTTCCTTGTGATAGTCTTTTAAGATCTACTGTTAGCAACTTTCGACTAGACAGTATAGTTAACTGTAAGCACCATGCTGTACATTACATACCTATGACTAACTCATCTTAAAGCTGGAAGCTTGTACCTTCGGACTCCCTTTGCCCATTTTGCTCATCCCCCACCTCCGGCGACTACCAATCTGTTGTCTATCTATGAGCTCAGTTTGGGTTTTGTTTTGTTTTTCTTTTAAGGTTCCACATATAAGTAAGATCATACAGGTACTTGTCTTTCTCTGTCTGACTTACTCACTTAGCATAATGTCCTCGAGATCTATCCATGTTGTTGCAAATGACACAATTTTTTTTATGGCTGAATTCTATTCCTGTGTGTGTGTCACATTTTCTTTATCCATTCACCCATTGATGGACTTAGGTTGTTTCTATATCTTAGCTGTTATGAATATTGTTCTAGTGAACATGGAGGTGCTGATAAGTTTTGGAGTTGTTTTCATTTTTTTTTGTATAAAAACCCAGAAGTTTGAATTTCTGGATCATATGGCTGTTCTATTTTTAATATTTTGAGGAACTTTCATACTGTTCTCCAGAGTGGCTGTACAAGTTTGCATTCCCACCAACAGGGCACAAGGGTTTCTTTTTCTCCACATCCTGTCAACACTTGTTATTTCTTAACTCTTTGATACTAGCCTTCCTAGCAGGTGTGAAATAATACCTCATTATGGGTTTTTTTGATTTGCAGTTCCCTGATACTTAGTGGTGTTGAGCACCTTTTCGTGTACCTATTGGCCATCTGTATGTCTTTTTTGGAAAGTGTCTATTCAAATCGTCTACCCATTTTTTTATCAGATTGTTTGGTTTTTTGCTATTGAGTTGTATGAGTTCTTTATGTATTTTGGATATTCACCCCTTATCAGATACATCATTTGCAAATATTTGTTTCCATTCAGTAGATTGCCTTTTCATTTTGTTGATGGTTTTCTTTGCTGTGCAGAAGATTTTTAGTTTGATGTAGTCCCATTTCTCTGCTTTTGCTTTTGTAATAAAATCCAAAATACTATCACCAAGACTGATGCAAGAAGCTAACTACTATGTTTTTTTCGAGTTTTATGGTTGCAGTTCTTTCATTCGGGTATTTAATCCATTTTGAGTTAATGGGGGTCAGACTTACAATCCTGAGATCAAGAGTCACATCTTTTACCACACTGAGTCAGCCAGTCATCCTTGAGTTAACTTTTGTGTGTTGTAAGATAGTGGTCCAATTTTATTCTTTTGCTTTATGCAAAGCATCTATGACTAAACTAGCCATAGAACTCTCACAACATTTAATCTACCACATTATTTAGCATTGTACTTTCTTATTGTTTCATCTATGTTTTCCTAATTCAGATGAGTTAGAAGCCACTGTGGTGTCTGAATAATATGTCATGAGATTTAGTATCTAGTTCTAAAAACTATGTGACAGAGCAGAACAATTCCCCTGGACCTCCATTTTTCACTTTCAGATTAACAACAACCAAAAATTTGAAAACATCTATCTCGGCAAGAATGTGAAAGCCCTCTCCTCATATATTACCGATGAGAGTATAAAATAGTGTAATCCATAGTAAGGGAAATGTGCTATATGTCAAATTTACAGATACATTTGCACTCATCTCAAATAGTACATTTATAAGATATTTATTCTGGCCTTGTTTATCATAGCCAAAGATTGAAACAGTGATAGACTAGAATGTCCACACAGGAAACCCATGCAGCCATTTAGAGAGAGAGAGAATGGTTTCACTAAGACACATAGATTCATTTTGAGACACTGGAAGGATCAACAAGGTACTGGTAACAGTGGTTACTTTGAGGGCGCCTGGGTGACTCAGTCAGTTAAGCATCTGACTGTTGATTTCAGCTCAGGTCATGATCTGGCAACTCGTGAGTTCGAGCCCCTCATTAGGCTCTGCACTGACAGTGTGGAGCCTGCTTGGGATTCTCTCTTCCCCTGTCTCTGCCCTTCCTCTCCCCACCCCCCCTTAAAAGAAATAAATAAACTTAAAAAAAAAAAGCGGTTACCTTGTGTGGTGTCTTGGGGAGATAAGTTGTATTTTTCTTTTTCCCCTGTATCATTATGTGGCTAAATCACAAATAATGGACTTCTGGGTTTTTTATTATTACTAAAGGGAAAAAAATTAAGATGTTTTGTTTTTAATATTTTTCTACAACAGAAATGGAATATCATTTACAATTTGGGACAGATGGACTGTACATGGAAAAGAAGACTTCACCCTCTTGGATTTCATAAATGCAGTCAAAGTGAGACACTTATTTACTTAGTTCATTAGTTGGAGGTTTTCATAAATAATATTTAGCAGAAGTTTGTTTGCTGTCCTTTTACTGATTGTAAAACATTGTCACCCAGCATTTTATATTTGGACATAGCTCTTATTGTTTCTCTTTTGGGTATTCTTCACATTTAGGAGAAGTACGGAATTGAACCAACGATGGTGGTGCAGGGAGTCAAAATGCTTTATGTCCCTGTAATGCCTGGCCATGCAAAAAGATTGAAGTTAACGTAAGTAATGACCATAATACCAGAAGATTCACAACAATTAAAACATAAGGTGGATGCCCACTGGAAAATCAAATATAGAGATTATCAAAGTTGAGAAAAAAGTATGTGATTTACTCCTGTGTAATGGCTGTAATAAAGATAGTAAATGTACCAAACTCAACAGGCTACCTCTCAAGAGAGATTCATAGGATTCACATATCCTTGTGAATTTTTTGTAGTTCAGATTCAGTTTATAAGTTAATAAGCTTAGAAACACGATTTGGTTAATACACCACATAAAAGTAGAAACACATAATGACCAGGCTTATGAGACTGAAGTATAAAACAAAAATGCCAAATTGTTACTTTCATTCACTCAACAGATTTTTTTGAAGAGTGCCTCCTATGTGCCAGGTATTTTGTGGGCAGTAGGGATACAGCAGTGAGCAAAGTGAAGTCCATGCCCTAATTGAGTTTGCATAACAAAGTATGCAAACCTCTTGATAAGTATATCAGATGGTGGTAAGCACTGTGAAGAAAATAAAGCAGAATAAGGAGTGTTAAGTTGCTGTGGTATGTTGAGTAGTTCATGTATTCCCTCTGCCTGTCACATTCTCACCAGATACGGCGGCATTTGAGCAGAGACCTAAAGGAACAGAGGGAACAAAAAAGGCCAGTCTGCAGTGGTCTGCAAGGCCCTGCTTCTCAATTACCACTCTAAGTTTTATTCCTACTTGTCTCACTTGCTCACAATATTCCAGTTGTGCTAGCTTCCAGCTATTTTTTTGAATAGTCCAGTCATACTCCTGCATGGGACTTTGGCTCTAATTATTCCAAAGAGGCCTCCCTGAACCCTATTTAAATATGTTTATGCTTCTCTGTCTCCTACCCACTAGAATGTAACCTTCACAGATGCAGTACTCTATAATTAATCTGGTCGTGGATGTATCTCAAGGACCTACAACAATGCCTGGCAGCAATAAACATTTGTCATTCATTTTGTAATATATTCAAATATCAAACAATTGTGTTGTACACCTGGAACTAATGCAATGTTATATGAATTATACCTTAATTAAAAATGTTTGGTTTTTTAATAAAAATTAGCATAAAAATATTTGTCATATGAATAAATGAATCTGCATGATAGGTGCTTTAACCTATATGCAGTTTTAATTATAATCACCAATTAATGAGATTAATCACTTTTTAGTTATTATAATCCAGGCTTAATGATCTGTACTTTAAGAAACAAAATCACTATTACATAGAGAAAGGTTATTTTGCCTTATATTATTTTGTCATTAGAATCCCTGAGTATCTCTTGGATATGTGAATAATAGAATTTACTGTGTGCTGCCTAGATGAGAGTAGAATGTGTGGAATTTAAAATTTGCTGCAAATAATTCACAATAAGTGCTTTATAGAGTTGGCCAGTATTCGCCATCTCCAGCATGATAAACTTTGTGAATGTTATTTTTCATTTTATTACAGTTTTCATTTAGCAGATAAGTACTAAGTACCTATCAAGTGGCTAGATAAGCTTGGCTTTGGAAAGATCAGGGTTCACATCCATCCCCAGCTACTTACTTGTTTTGTCACATTGAGGAGCTTACTGAACTTTTTTGAAACTTAGTTCTTGATCCATAAATGGAAATGATTGTGCCCATAGCTATTAAACATTGAAATAATAATAAAGGCTAGCAATGTAATAGCAACCAAGAACTATTCCATAAATGTTACTCCTGTTAATATTTTGTCATTATACCTCTTTATCAAGTAGCCTGTGCCCTCAGGGAATTCCCATTCTACTGTGAGAAAATGACATGTTAATCATTAAAATGTAATTGAATAATCAGTATAATAAAGATTTTTACAGAACACTGTAGGCACTACTTAAAACTTCACCTTAGGCTAGATTTCATTTGAACTACCTTTGAAAAAGGATATCAGGCAAAAGTGATAGCTTTTGCAAAAGCATGCAGCTAATAAAAAGTGTGCATGATCTATTTGGGAAATCAGTATTCTGGATTGACTCAAGATGGTAAGAATGAGAAGGTATAAATGGGACAAAATACCTTTGTAAAATGGAAAGAACTATTATTGAGGATTAAATAGATTACATAGTTGAGAGTTTAGCGTGAGATAGATACATGGTATAAGTATATTATTAAGCAAGAGAGTAAAATCAAATTTACGTTTTAAGAGGATTCTGGCAACAGCGGAGATTGGAGGTAGGAGACAGCTGGATCGAAGCTAATCCAGTAATCTGAGGATATATAGATGATGATTTGATTTAAGACAGTATCAGTGACAATAGCAATAATAAAGTTTTTTTAGTGAATGGGATATACATGGGATATAAGACAAAGGTAAAACTTAAGGTCTTTCACTGTGATTAGCTTGTATTTGAAGATTTAAATCTAGTTTGCTTTTTACTTTTCACATAGAAATGCTTGAGAAGAATTTTTGATGCCTCCACACTCTATAAGGGAGTATGAGGATAATTCATTTTCCTTAATGTTTATTTATTTTTGAGAGAGAGAGAGAAAGGGAGACAGAGTGTGAGCAGGGGAGGGGTAGAAAGAGAGGGAGACACAGAATCTGAAGCAGGCTCCAGGCTCTGAGCTGTTAGCACAGAGCCCGATGCGGGGCTCAAACTTGGAAACAGTGAGATCATGACCTGAGCCAAAGTCGGATGCTTAACCGACTGAGCCACCCAGGCGCCGGAGGATAATTCATTTTTAAAAACATTGTTTACATTTTGGTTTTGTGTGTGGGGTTTTTTGTTTGTTTGTTTTGTCTTGTAACAAATGGTCTCTATTCTTTATCAGTACTAGCAGTGTTCCAAATTGATTCACTGTTAGGTAGATGAATATCTTGAGTTTAGTGCTTTTAGTAAAGAAAAAGTATAATATATGAAAGCAGATGAATTCTTAGATTTAAAAATAAATGTAAAGTCTAGACATAAGTCCAGATTCTCTGGGCAACATTAAACAGCAAATCACTCTTCATTTTATAGAATTTACTAAATCATTTGTCCTTGATTATTTTTCTTAGAATGCATAAACTTGTGAAACCTTCTACTGAAAAGAAATATGTAGATCTTACTGTGTCATTTGCTCCAGACACTGATGGAGATGAAGATTTGCCTGGACCTCCAGTGAGATACTACTTTAGTCATGACACTGATTAACAGAAGTTCTCTTAAATTTACTCCAGGACTACTTGATTTTGAAAAGATTGCACTTAATTCAGGAATGAAAATATTAATTCATAGTATTATGGATTTCTCTTTGATGAAGCCTTAATTTAAGGGAAACGTCATAGAAGACTACAGTGAAGAATTGTAAAGCATTTTGGAATATAATATATACTTGTCTAGTGCTTCATATGTGGATATGATCACAAGCAATTTTGAACTGGACTGCTATTTTATAATGCTTACAAAAAATTAGTGTGTTAACCTCTGGACGAGAAGAAGAAAAAAATGTATGTATACATCACCAGAAGAGATAAAAGATCAAGAAATTGAAAGTAACAAATGCAAATATCCAAGAAGTTTAATCTTATTTTATGAATTTCTTTTTGTGCACTATTTGAGGCCCAGTTTTTCCATACAAATAGTGTTTTGCACCCTGCACCTCTCATAATTAGGCTTTGAGTTTAACACCAGTGGGAAGAGGAGAGATGGTAGCAGTGGATGAAGAGTAGCCATTTTAAATTGTACAGGTACAGTTTACTGTCCTGAACCTCTGCTAATTTAACCAGAGTTTGTTAATATCACTGTCTTGCAAAAATCAGGATCTTTGTTGATAACATCAGTGTTGTAACCCATGAGCAGTAGGTCGGATGACAAATGTTAACTTGGATTAAATGTGAACAGATAAATGCAGCTAATCCTTTGATTCTTCAGTATGCCTTCTAATGTGGCTATTTTATTTATTTGGAACTCTAAACCTGACTGTCATAGTATAGAAGACTAAAAGGTCTTGTAAAGGGAGTATCCTTAGAAGTAGATGAAAACTAGAAATTAAAAAAAAAAAATCATTACTAGTTGAGTCTTGATTTTTTTTTTCTTCCAACAACCTAATGGACAGAAAAAAAATATTTTATTTTAAAGGGAAACATATTTTATTCTGCATTCCCAGAAAGGGTGTTGACAAAGATAAAAATTTATTTTTTTAGGTCTTTATTGATAGAATCTTTCTGTTTTCTGATAGGAGATATTGCAGATAATCATTATAAATTCTTTCATTAAAATGACATAAAATGTACTCTCGCTGTAAACTTGGTAAAAATGGCAAGTGTTTTTTTAATTTCTAAAGCTATCATGCATTCTAAAGCAGTTGGCATTTTATAACCACAGGAAGTCATTTCCCTCTAGCTGCTTCTCTTCTGATCTCCTGTTCAGACCATTAATAAGTACTTTGATAAACTAAAGACTAGATTCACATCAGTATTACTCCTCTTTGGTATCTTTTTATACTCTCTACTTAACTTTCCTTTTATTTCATTTATAAATAGTTGAAATTACTTTGTCAACCACCTGTATTGCTTTATTCTTTTGTAAAACTATCATCCAGTTGGGAAAACATATTTGGGAGTGGAGGGTAAGTTTGTATGAATAAAAGTATATTCTGCATTGGAGGCAAGGATAAGTGGACAGGTTGAGTTTAAAGGAAATGGATACCTTTGAAATAAGTAATTTTTGTTCAAGTATAATGTTTAAAATTAATTTCTTAAAGTTGAATTCAGGAACATCAGAGCTCTATGGCTTGGAATTCTTGAGGCTAGCAATAATAAAAGGACTTTTCTGTAAGAAGCCTCTTCCCCACTTTCAATTTCCTTTGTATGATAGATATGCTTATATTTTATCTAAATCTCCACATCTCTTCAGAAGTAAATTTGGAACCATGCTATCAGCTTTTATTTATAGTAACTAGTGCTTTAATAGATACAAACAAAACCAACAGGATTAAGTTCATTTTATGATTAAACCTGAAATCATTTCATCATTTTTCCCCCTGTAGGTAATGGTTATTGCCATTAATTTCTATTTAGTTCTAAGCGGGAAAGCCACGGTGAAGTTAATGACAGGGTTTTTTTGTTTTTTTTTTTTTTTCATTATCTGTTTTATCTCTGTACCGTGAGATCACTTTGGGTGATTAAAATACCAGGTGCAAAAATTATTTGATTTTGTATGATACCACTGAGTCATTTTTTACTTATTAAAAATAAATTAAGATATTTGACAGTATCTTTGTAAATCTTGTTCCATGGTTGACTCCAGAGATTCCAGTTTTGCTATTCGTTTTATGAGTGGTGTTACTTTGGTGTTTTCTAATTTTCAAGTTTTGCAATCATGGAGATACAACAGTCACTGGGTATAGAGGAACGTTACCTCAAAGTGCTTTTGGATTCTGGAAATTCTGTTAAAACAATTGAGGGAAAATAATAACCATGTAAAACCTAGAAGATCTGGTTAAATCTCACACTATTGGTTGCAGTTGTCTAAAGTATAGTCCTTTTTAAAAATTTTTTTTAATGTTTATTTTTTGAGAGAGAGAGAGAGACAGAGTGTGAGCGGGGTAGGGTCAGAGAGAGTGGGAGACACAGAATCCAAAGCAGGCTCCAGGCTCTGAGCTGTCAGCACAGAGCTGGACATGGGGCTCGAACTCACAAACTGTGAGATCATGAAATGAGCTGAAGTCGGCTGCTCAACTGACTCAACCACCCAGGTGCCCCAAAGTATAATCCTTTTTAAAGTTCAAAACAGTTGTGGTACTCAGTAATTTCCTGTGAATGATCCCAAAGCTAGAATTTGGAAATAGATATATATCTTTGTTTTCATGTTTTAACTATTGTAACACTTTCTGGTGGTACCAGTGATGAGGCACAAAAAGGTCGGCAATGTTTAAACTCCACTGTTAAATAATAGTAAAAATGAAAACAAAATTTTTCTCTTGAGAACTTAAGGAAAAATCTCAAGTAATTCCATGATGGAAGAAAAATTTAAATTACAAAAATTCATTGTGATTATAAATAATCATTTTGTATACAGTCACTAGGTATGGATTTAACTATTTTAACAAATTCAAAACAAATCAGGAAGTTGAAATCTTAGAGATCAGAGTAAGTATTCAATAGGTAATTTTCAGGTTCATTTTTCTCTTGGCATTTCTTAACTTTGTTTAAGTTGAGAAATACATATTCAAATATATGTACAAAAGTATATAGAATATAAGTACACAGTTTAAAGATTAATTTTTTTTTTCAAGTTTTTTATTTATTTTTGGGACAGAGAGAGACAGAGCATGAACGGGGGAGGGGCAGAGAGAGAGGGAGACACAGAATCGGAAACAGGCTCCAGGCTCCGAGCCATCAGCCCAGAGCCTGATGCGGGGCTCGAACTCACAGACCGCGAGATCGTGACCTGGCTGAAGTCGGACGCTTAACCGACTGCGCCACCCAGGCGCCCCTAAAGATTAATTTTAAAGTGAGTGCTTGAGGCACGTGGTTGCCTCGGTCAGTTAAAGCAGCTGACTTCAGCTCAAGTCATGATCTCATGGTTGGTGAGTTCAAGCCCTACATCAAGCCCTCCGCCAACAGCAGAAAGCCTGCTTCAGATTGTCTCCCTCTCTCTCTGCCCCTCCCCCACTCTCAAGCACACATGCACTCTCTCTCAAAAATAAACATTTAAAAAATAAAGTGAGTGCCTGTATAATCAGCTATCAATCATATTTGACAGCAGCCCAGAAATGTCCCTGATAGTCCCTTCTCAATCACAATCAGCTTCCCTACACATACCCTCCAGCAATTACCATTATCCTACCATTCGTGATAATTCTTTGTTTTTACTTATATTGTTAACCACCTATCATGCACTTAAACAAGATAGTTTATTTTTGATGGGTTTTGAGCTTTATATAAATGGAATCAGACTTTTTTTTTTTTTTTTTTTTTGTGGCTGCTGCTTTCATTCAACATGGGAATCATCCATGGTTGTAGCTTATGGCCACAGTTTGTTAATTAACATGGTTATGGAATTTACCTTTGCATTAATACCACAATTTATTATATTGACTGTGGACAGGTGGGACGTTTTTAATTTGGGGCAATTATAGTTCTTCAATGAACATTATCATATGTATCTCCTAGTGCAACTAAGGTATATGATTGTTTGATCATAGGTGTTTACATCTTAAATTTTATTAGATAGTAACAGAGTTTTGCCTTAGCAGTAGAGATATCCTATATTTCCATTTTTGCTCAACACGTGTTAAACAGATTGCCAAGCTGGTGAAATTTGCAGTTGTATGTCATTGAAGTTTTACTCTGCATTTCCCTAACAATTGAGCACCTTTTTCTAAGTTTGTTGGCTTTCTTTTTTGCAAAGTATCTTTTCAAGTATTTTGCCCATTTTTCTGTTGTGTTAGCAGTCTTTTTCCTCGTTGATTTGTAGAAGATCTTCATAAATCCTGTTTTTTGTTAGCTATTTCTTTCCAAATATTTTCCTTCTCTTTATGATGTTATCTACTAAAAAGAATTTCATAATGGTTGAGTACTAAGAAGAATCAGTGTTTTTGTTTTAAGGTTAGTGTATTTTGGGAGTTGCTTAAGACATTGTTCTCAATCCAAGGGCATGAAGGTACTCTATATACTGTCTTCTAAAGGCTTTAGCTTTGTCTTTCACGTTTTCAGCTTTCAATTCATGAAGAATTAATTTTGTGTAAGCTGTGAAGTGCCTCACCACCATTTACTAAAGTATGTTCTCTTTTGCAGTGCCACCAAAGTCATATATCCATTAATGAGTACATCTCTGAATTTTTTTGTTTCTTCTTTTCTATCCCTGTGCTAGTATAGAGCCTTCACTACTATACCTGATATATAGTTTCTGATATTTATCAGAACAAGTTCTCCCTACTTATTGTTCTATAAGAGTGTCTTGGTTATTCTTAGCCCATTGTATTTTCAGTTCTCAAATTTCTAATTGCAAATATGCAAATCTGTCACTCTTGGAGTTTCCTGTTGTCTTCTTGAAATTTTCAGTCTTTTATCTACCTGAACATGAATAGCCTTATTATTATTTTATGTTCTTGTTTAAATCCCAATCTGAAACCCTCCAGTGGGTCTTTTTATTTTTCTTTTGCTTCAGCTAATCTTTATCTTATATCCTTGCGTGTGGGGGGTTATCTTTAATCGTATGCCAATATCATATTTGAAAAGTTGCTTGTAAAAATAACTTGATGTCCTGCATAGTATTTTCATCCTCCACAGAGTCACTTGGGCACTGGTATTTCAAGACTAATTTCACAGTCGAAATTTTATGACTTACCGTGTGACTCCAAGCTGAGCTGTAGACTACTAGTCCTCTACTTCCTGTTTACCCTTACTCCTACAAACTTTCAGAGTTGAGTTGCAAAGTGTTGGTTAGGGTTACCAGGGCCCCCACCTCTTGGCTGGCAGTGGATTCTATCTTTCAATCCCTAGTCCCTTAACTCTCCTTACCTTTTCAGTGGACTCTTATCTGCAAAAGCTCCAAGGGCACAAGTGGTCCAAATGAATGGTTCACTTCTTTGAATTTCTATTTTCTTCCAGATTTTAGGCTGATCATTCACTAACATAGCTCTCCTATGCCATCCAACATTTTTTGAGTATACTTTGTACACCTTTTCTAAATATTCTCAAGTGAGAATGTTAATTCAAATTATCTAGCCCACTTTCTATCCTAACTGTTGATTATGTGTGAAATACAATTTTTTGTATTGCTTCTGTATCTGGAAACTCAACTCTATTGGTTCTTGTAAATTATTTGCAAATTAATATGGATATTCTGTGTAATCTTCAAATAAGGACAGTGTTTAGTCTTTTCTAAGATCCAGATTTTGTTTTTGTTAATCCTATTGTACGTTTGCTTTCTATTATTATCTGCTCTTACTAATACTACTTTTTCCTGTTTTGTTTTGTTTTTTTTTTTTCTATTTTTTATTTCTGACTTCTTGAGCTGGATGCTTACCTCCTTGATTTTCAACCTATCTTCCCACATATACATTAAAAATTTTTTTTAAGTTTTATTTATTTTTGAGAGAGAGAGAGAGAGAGACAGAATATCCCAAGCAGGCTTCACGTTGTTAGCACAAAGTCCAATGTGGGGCTCAAACCCATGATCGATGAGCTCATGACCTGAGCCAAAATCAAGAGTCAGATGTTTAACCAACTGAGCCACCCAGGTACCCCTACATTTAAAAATTATAAGTATCTCTATATTACTATAATGTAATTATATGATATTCTGTATTACTGTTGTATCCATATTCCACCAAGTTTTGATATATAATATAGTTAATATTTAGTTAAAATATATTTTCATTACGAGTTCTTCAACTCAGCTTTTTTACAAGAGTATTTCTTCATTTCTAAACATGGAGTTTGGATTTTGGGAGTTTTTTAACCCAATTTGATAATCTTTGTCTTTTAACTGAAACACTTAGGCGATGTACATTTAATGCTGATATATTTGTGTTTAGTTCTGACATGGGGTTGGATTTGGCTTGGTGTTTTTGGTTTTTTATTTGTGTTTGTTTTTGTCTAGCCAGTTCTATGATTATTTTTCTCTATTTTCTTGCCTTTTAAAATTTGTTTTATGTAGGTTTTGTTTTTGTTTTTTGTTTTTGTTTTTGTTTTTTGAGAGAGAGCAAGTGAGGGAGGGGCAGAGAGAGAGGGAGACAGAAGATTTGAAGTGAGGATCCAAAGCAAGGCTCACACTCCCAAACCATGAGATCATGACCTGAGCTGAAGTCAGACACCTAACCAACTGAGCCACCCAGGTGCTCCTTTATGTAGCTTTTTAATTCCATATGTGCCAATTACTAACATTATCTCTCAACCCTAGACACACTTTTGTATTCTGAAACTTTGCAAACTGCATATCTCTTTTGCCATTTGGCTTCCTTTAGGTTCCACAAATAAGTGGCACTAGGAGAAGGATTGGAATGCTGGAGAAAGGGAAAAGAGACTTTTTACCCTTGCCATTTGCTTCCTGATGTTGTCAGCATTGCCTCAACAGTGGCTTGTCTTCTAGTAGTTCTGGTTGGTTTTTAGGCTCTAGCCTTTCTCTGGCGCTTTGCATGGTATCTCTTCTAAAGGCTTCAGGTGCTAATAATCTCACCCTTTCCTTTTAGTAGTTGTATCCCTTGTTGGTATTTTCAATTCTCCCAAAACCTATTTAACTAGTTGCTTATGTTAAATCCTTTTTTTAATATATATAATACAGGTTCTCTTTTCCTAAACTATACATACTTTTTTTCTTTTCTAGTTTAGTTACTTTTGTCTTTTGATGATTACCCTGTGTCACAATATGTACATTCAGATTAAGCCAGACTAAACTTAATCATTATCTTTTGCTGATTATAGTTTCCAAAAATGGCTCCAGCAATATTCCCAATCTCATATGCTCTTCAACCTCCCCAAACCCCATTAAGAGACCATCTATTTTCACTCTTTTTGAATCTGAACAGGAATTTATCTAATATAACATTAACTTGTATAACAAAATGCATCATATGTAACTGTAACTTTGGAGCTGAGGTCATAAAAGGCTATATGGTTTCTACTTGGCCCTCTCTCACTCTCTCTTACTAGCTCTCTCCCTCTTGAAAAGTTTACCCTTGGATTCCAGACATCATGTTCATGAGGAAGCCTAAACTAGTCCACATGGAGAAACTGAGGTCACCAACCTACAGCCAGCATCAAGTGTCCGACATGAGTAAGCAAGCTCAGGTGATTCCAAGCAAGCCCCAAACTTAATGGAGCAGAGACAAGCCATCCCTGTTGTATCCTGTCTGTCAAATTCCTGACCCACAGAATCCATGAACATGGATGGTTTATGAAAGTAAGTTTTAGGATTAAAGTTTAGTTTTTATGTTCTAATAACTAAACAACTCTAATTTCCAATTTGCCTACTATGATCATGTGTGTTATGTGCTTTAATTCTATTGTCATGTACTTAAATGTCCCTTAATTCTGCAAGACTTTATTATTTTGTTTATGTAGTCAGTATTGTAGTTACCCGTACACATATATCACCTTCTTGGCTCTATTCTTTTTTGCCTTACCATCTGGGATAAATTTCTTTCCACCTGACATGTTTTAGAATTTAATTTTGTGAGCCCCCCCCCCCCCCCCGCCCCACCAGTGGCTTACTTGCTTGTGGTTTCTGTGTCTGAAAATACCTTTATTTTGCCCTCATTCTGCAAAGATATGTTTGCTGAATATAAAGTTCTGATTTGGCCTTTATTATCTTTCATTGGAGATATTTTTCCACTCTCTTCAAACTTCCCCTGTTGCTTTTGAGTCAGCCATCAAGCTAAATATTGAAGCTTTAAAAGAAATCTCTTGATCTGTTTTCGTTTTATGAAGTTTAATTATTATGTGTCTGGATATGAATTTTTTATTAATCTTGTTTGAGATTTATTCAGCTCTTTAAATCTAGATCTGGGTCTTTTGTTAGTTCTAAGGAAGTCTCAATACTATTTCACATACGGCCTCTTGTGCCATTCTCTTTTCTTCAGTGGCGATTGTCATCAAACACAGCAGACTTCCTGTGCCTTCTCTGTTTAAAACCTGTCTTCTGTGTTTTCCAGTTGTTTTTGTCTTGCCATGCATTATTCTGTATCATTTCTTCTGACCCATATTCTAGTTTACTTCTCTTCATCTGTTTTGTATGTTATGGCCGTCCATTTTACTTTTAATTGTGTTTGTATTTTCCAGTCCCAGAAGTTCTGTTCAGTCCTGGAAGCTCTGTTCAGTTCTTTCTTTGTTTGTTTGTTTTGTTTTTTACTGTTAGATTACCTTCTGTAGTTTTATTGTTCCCTACAGATATTTTGTAATGTCTATTATTACCCTTATAAGGGCCATTGTATGGTCTTTGCCAACTTCAATTTCTGCAGTTTTTGTGGCTTTTTTGTTGTTTCTCCCAGCTGATTTTGTCGGCAGTCTTCTGTTAGACTCTCCACCCTTAACATTTTGAGATGGCTGCAAAATTGGGGCTCTTTAGTCTCCTGTTTCTAATTTTTTTTTTTTTTTTGTAATGTTTATTTTTGAGAGAGAGCATGTGCAGGGGAGGGGCAGAGAGAGAGAAAGAGGATCCGAAGCAGGCTCTGCACTGATAGCAGAGAGCCCAATGTGGGGCTCAAACTGGGGCTCTAACTCATGAACCACGAGATTATGACCTGAGCTGAAGTTGGATTCTTAACTGACTGAGCCACCCAGGCACCCCATTCTCTTACTTCTTATCAATATTTGGACTAACTCAATTGTAAGGCCTTTAAGAATAAGAATCAGATTTGATGGTTTTTTTGTTATCTTTGCATGAGTTAACACACTTGATATCGCAATAGATTTTAAAGAAGTAGTTTGCAGACTTGATTGTATAAAGCAGACTTTATTGTGGTGTGTGATTAAAAGGCAGATTTCTGGGCCAACAACTTCTAGAAATTAACTCTGTAAGGTTAAGGAGGCTTAGGATTCTGCCTATTTTCAGGCATCCTATATAATTGGTTTGCTAGGGTTCTGTAACAAATACCACAGACTAAGTGGCTTTAACAACAGAAATTTATTTTCTCACTTCTGGAGGCTAAGACTGATCAGGGTGTCAGGAGAGTTGCTTTTTTCTGAGGCTTCATTGGCTTGTAGATGGTCATCTTCTCCTTGCATCTCACATTGTCTTCCTAATAAGTTTTCTCACATAAGCTTATTTTTCAAGGGAAAAAAATAATTAAAAAATATTCCTGAGATTTTGATTCAGTAGATTAGTATGGGGCTGAAGAGTTAGTATTTTTAAGGAATTCGGATTATAATCAGTCTCCTACTGTGTCATACTTGTGAAATGGGTGAGTACATAGCCTTTTACCATCTTTGTAGATTAATATTTTTACAGAAGGAAGTGTGGGTTGATTTTAAGCTAGCAAAAAAGACAACATAGGGGGAAAACATGAAAACTGATAAATTTTATTTATTACCAGTAAGAGAAAATGGCATGGAGTTTTTCCATTAGGAAAGAACTTCTAGTATGTTTCATGTCTCTGGTTTCTAACTAGATAATCAGAATGTATTTGGTAAGTTGATCAAATCAGATTTCAACCAAACCTAGTGAGGCTTTTTTGGAATTGGCTAGAATTTAGGAGAACTAGAAAATCTACTATGGAAAATCGTGTAGAGGAAAATGTACCTAATTGAAGCCTAGGAAAATAAAAATTTCCTTGAGAAAGAACCATATGTTTCCAACTTATATCATTGCATGGAATGTGTTTATCTATGAGTTATTCTCACAGCCATATTGTATGGTTTCCCAGTAAATTGGTTTCATTCAGGTAAGATCATGAAATCGTATGCAGATAATGAATTCTGGTATTCAGGTAAGTGACTTGGTAATCAAGATCAGGAAAATAGAAGTAATTTTCTTTACAAGCAAGATCTTCCTTTTAAAAATAATAAGTTATCAAGATACATAAAGGGGCTTTTCCTGTTTTATTTCATGCAATATGTAGATTTTTCTCCTACCTTTTTCTTCTCCCTTCTTCAATGGGTTCTCAGCCTAGAAATTGTGGGCGGAAACGCTTTATTAAGTAAAGAACCAGTATCAAGGAACAGAGCAGTTCTTTATTTTCAGTGTGAATTGATTTTCCTTTTTGTACTTGGAACGTTGGTGGTGTGGTTAATAAATGTTAATTAAATAATGAGTATTCATATGCTTTTCAGATTTTTATTTTATTCTTGTGACTTGGTTCTTAATAAATTTTTCTCTAGGGAGCATACTTT
This sequence comes from Panthera onca, assembly GCF_046562875.1. Taxonomy (NCBI): domain Eukaryota; kingdom Metazoa; phylum Chordata; class Mammalia; order Carnivora; family Felidae; genus Panthera; species Panthera onca. The sequence continues at coordinate 55,073,123 of NC_138342.1, read as the reverse complement.
TTTCCTTCCTGGCTAGCTTAATATCAGTTATGTGCCCTACCATATTTTAAAGTGACTTTTAGTTTAAACTGCTGATTTCTGAGATTGGAAAAAATAAATTAAGGAAATATCTTTGATCATCCTGGTTTTATCATTGTTCTTTCCTTTTGGTGTCAAAGAAAAAGTTGAATGTTGACATGGGTTAACATCAGAATCAAAGAAAATCTCATTTTCTTTTTGATAGTATGTTTTTGGAAACACCTTAATTTTTTCCAAGTCTCCAGATTTTAACCCTTAGGTGCTCTACAACTGCCATTTCCCAACTTGAGGCAAGTTAAAGCTCACAGCCCCAGCATCCCCACTGTGCCTCAAGCAACTATGAGCCTAAACTCCTAAAACAATTGTAGGGTTCCCCACAGTTTCCTTAAAGCTTACACACTATTTGTCAAGGTGGGTTTTGGTCTTTTTGTAGGTTTTTTTTTAAGTCCTTTTTCCACTTTCATTTACTCTTCCAGTTTACTCTTTCATCATCTTTCTGCTTTTGAAAGAAAATACATTACAGAATATAGTCTAATTATTTGAAGTCTCTCTTCATGTGACCATCTAATTCGATATGTTCCTATGTCGCTCCCTAACTCTTCTAACAAGGCAATCTGAAATCCAAGGATGTTGACTAATTTGTTCTGATCGCAGAGCAAACTGAACCAGTTCAGCCACCGGAGCAATAGTAATCTGGTTGTCTGTTTCTAAAAGCATTGACATTTTATGTGAACAGACCATTTTTGGTTATTTCTTTCCATTCTTTATTTTTTTCTCTTCTGACCCTGCTCTGAGGATGGCTCAGCACTGTAGCAATGGATGGCAGCATAAGCACCTAACACCCCCAGAGAAAGCTCATTCTGGTTAAGGAACCTAGGAAAAGTGGACCTTGTGGCCTAAAGAATGGGTGGACAGGGTGGGCAAGGACTGCCAGGGTCAAGGGTTGGAATTAGGTTGGAATATTTTTTTCTTTCTCTTCTTTTAATGTCTTTTCCCAAGGGCAGCCCCAGTTTCACAGAACTACATGGCAGCACAGGTGGCTCCAACTGTTAAGAAGCCCTATCTTTACCTAGAAGACCAGGAAAAAGGACCATTGGTAGTTGGAGAGTGAGGGAAATTCTAGAGAGGTGAGAGAGCTGAAAACGCACCCACTAGTTCTGTGTATGAAGTGACATAAGTTCCAGGCTCACCCCTAATCTATGTGTGCACAGAACAGGCAAAACAGCAAAGGCTTTGAGAAGTAAAATAAAAATCACCAAACTATATAAGATAAAGAGTTTATTTGTCTATACATGTAGTTTATTATGTATGTGTATAGTCTATAACTAAACTATAAACCACTGTCTAAGTCCCAGACCAATCCCTGATATACACATGTATGAGACAGACCCAAACCAATATAACAATGGTTTTGCAAACAACTGATACTGGAACCCCTTCCCACAAATGGTAAGGCAGAATAGGTTCAATCTAATTAGAATGATTGTCTGCTTTTAAAAATAAAAACCCTCCAGAGGCTTGTGACTTAGTATACCAAAAATGTCTAAGATACAAACCAAAATTACATGGTAGACAAAGAACCAGAAAAAATGTGACCAACTGTCAAAAAGACAACAGACGCCAAAATGAAGATAACCAAGATGTTAAAATTATCAGACAAAGGCTTTAATGAGCTGTGCTCCATGAGATGGTGATAAACACTCTTGAAACAAATCAAGGATAGATATTCTCAACAAAGAAATAAAAACCAAGCAGAATTTTTTTAATGAAAAAAATATCTAAAATAAAAGATTCACTTGATGGGCTCAGTTCTTCAAGTTGAAGGAAAATGATACCACAGGAAAACAAGCAACAAGAATGGGAAATACCTAGGAAATTCTCTTTTCTCAAATTCTTGAATGTAACTATTGAGAACAAAAATTATAATTTGTTGGGATTCTCATTGTTATGTAGATATAATGTGCAAGGCAACTTAGAGGAAAGAGTAAAGGGACCTTTGTGGTTACAAGTCTACATTTTCCTTGAAGTAGCAAAATTATTAACCTTAAATGGATTGAGAAAAGTTACATATGTATGTTGTGATTTCTAGAACAACCATTATGATAATACAAGTATAGCCAAAAAGTCAATAAATAAATAAAAATGGAATACTAAGAAGCATTCATATCAAAAAGAGGTCAGGATGATGTTGGGGGAACAGGAAGACCGGTGAAAAAATGTTAGACATAAATCCAACCATATCAAAAACCATACTAAATGTAAATAGACATTTCAACGTCAGAAATTTTCAGACTAGATTTTGAAATATTTTTTTTTAATGTTTATTTTTGAGAGAGACAGAGCATGAGCAAGGGAGGGGCAGACAGAGAGGGAGACACAGAATCCAAAGCAGGCTCCAGGCTCTGCTGTCAGCACAGAGCCCAATGTGGGCCTTGAACTTAAGAGCCGCGAGATCATGACCTGAGCCGAAGTCGGATGCTTAACCAACTGAGCCACCCAGGCGCCCCCAGAATGGATTTTTTAAAAAGCAAAAACTTAAATATATGTTGCCTACAAGAAATCTAGCTTAGATAGAATGACACAGATGAGTAAAAGGACTGAAATACTATGCAAACGCTTTTTTTAAGTTGGAGTGGTTTTATTAATATCAGACAAAGTGCATTCCAGGACAAGGAAAATTCCATAATGATAAAGGGATTAATCCCCAAAACGACAACAATCCTAAAAGCATATGTCGGGGCGCCTGGGTGGCCCAGTCGGTTAAGTGTCCGACTTCGGCTCAGGTCATGATCTCGCGGTTTGTGAGTTCGAGCCCCGCATCAGGCTCTGTGCTGATGCCTCGGAGCCTGGAGCCTGCTTTGGATTCTGTGTCTCCCTCTCTCTCTCTCTGCCCCTCCCCTGCTCATGCTCTGTCTGTCTCTGTCTCTAAAAAATAAATGTTAAAAAAAAATTAAAAAAAAAAAAAAAAAAAGCATATGTACCTTGTAGTGAATTGACCTACAAGATTCCCATTTACTCGTATTCATGTATTGTGTAAACCCCATATCTTAAGGTTAGTTTGGAGACCTGTAACTTGATTTCTAACCAATAGAATATGGCAAAAGTGGGGGATTCAATACCATGGTTATGTTACATTGTATAATAGATGTCATTCCCATAATTTTATTACATTATATAAGACTCCATCTTCCTAGAAGATTTGCTCTCTATCCCCATCCCCCACCTCCCTGCTCGTGGCTATCTTTGAAGAATCCAGCTGACATGAATCCCAGAGCTACAAGGAAATGAATTCTCCAAACAACCTGACTGACTTTGGAAGTGGATCCTTATTCAGTCAAGTCTCAGATGACAATCCAGCTCTGGCCAACACCTTTATTAAAAATGCAGAAGACCCAACTAAGACAGGCCCAGCCCAGACTCCCAACACACAGAAAGGAAAAGATAGAGTGAGGAGAGAGAGAAAGAGAGAGCATATCAGTATCTATATATAAATATCTATCACTGAAGATGCAGAATTACTGAGGTTTTTAAAAAAGGCTTCAGAAATAAACAGGTTTGGATTCCAACTTCATTTACTCGTGTTTTTGACTTTAGCCTTGTGTGAAAACTGCTTAAGTGGTGATTTTCTTCATCATAAAACAAGGATAATAATCATTCCTCATAAGATTGCTGGGAGAAATAAAATGAGACAATTTGGGGCACCTGGGTGGCTCAGTTTGTTAAGCATCTGGCTCTTGATTTCAACTCAGGTCACAATCTCAGTCATAGGATTGAGCCCTGCATCAGGCTGGGCTATGGAACCTATGCTGGGCCTGGAACCTGCTTAAGATTCTCTCTCCCTTTCCCTCTACCACCTCATTCCCCTGCTCATGCTCTCTCTCACTCTCTAAAAACAAAACAAAACAGGAAGCATACAGCCAATATTGTACTTATTAGTGAAAGATAAAATGTTTTTTCTTTTAAAACAGGAAGCAAGGTAAGGATGTCCACTCTCACCATTTCTATCTGTCATTGTTCTGGACCTCCCAGCCAGTGCAATAATACAAGGAAAATAAAATAAAACATATCCAAATCAGAAAGTGTGAACTAAAACTATCTGTATCCACAGATAGAATGATTTCTACATAGAAAATTACAAGAAATCTTTAAAAAAAAAAAAAACTCTTAGAAATATATACATGAGTTTAGCAAATAGAATCTTGAAATTACAAGATCAATATACAAAAATCGTATTTCTGTCTACTACTAATGAATAATTGGAATCCAAAATGTTAAAAATAGCATCATTCACCATAGCACCAAAAGTTAAATAGGTATTAATCTAACAAAATATGTGCAGCATCTGTGTGCTGAAAACTACAAAGAACAGTAAAAGAAATAAAAGATAACCTAAGTAACTGGAGGGATATATTTATTCCTCAATTGAAAGATAATATTGTCAAGATGTCAGTTCTCAGAACTCATCTAAAGCTTCAACAAAATCCACATCAGAACTCTAGAGGATTTTTCTGTAAATAATGTGCTGATTCTAAAATTTATACTGAAAGGCAGTGAAACTAGATTGGTCCAAACGATTTTGAAAAAGCAGAATTGGATTCATACCTTCTGATTTCAAGAATTACGGTAAGTCTACAGTAATCAAGATAGCATGGTATTGGCAAAAGGGTAGGAATATACCTCAGTGGAAATTGGCCCACAAAATATGGTCAATTGATTTTTTTTCTTTTTACAAAGGTGCAAAGGCTATTTGATTAAGAAAAGATTATCTTTTTTTAACTAGTGATGCTAGAACAATTACATACATAAATGCAAATAAAATTAATTTCGCCCTTAAAAATGAATTTCAAATGAGTCATAGATCTAATGTAAAACATAAAACCTAGGACACTTCTTGAAGAAAATATAGGAAGAAAAATCTTTGTGATCTTAGGTTAGGCAAAGAGGTTAGGCAAAATGAATATTTATATAGTTTAATAAGTAATTGCCAAAAAGTGGAAACAATCCTAATACATTTTATTTTTTCTAACTTTGTTTGTTTGTTTATTTTGAGCAGGGGGAGGGGCAGAGAGAGAGGGAGAGACAGAGAATCCCAAGCAGACCCTGCTATGTCAGCACAGAGTCCTATGTGCGGCTCAAACTCATGAACCATGAGATCATGACCTGAGCTGAAGTCAGACATTTAACCAACCCTGGGGATGGGGGTTAGGCACCTCAATCCTAATATATTTAAATTGTTGGGTGGATAAACAGACTAGTTCTTCCATACAGTGAAATACTACTCAGCAATAAAAAAAAGAATAAGCTAGTAATACACACACTTGTGCAAATCTAGACATTATGATGAGTGAGAGTAATGAGCCTCAAAAGTTTCCATTTTGTGACTCCATTTACATGACCTTTTGGAGAATGGAAAACAGATCAGTAGTTGCCAGGGATTGTGGGTGAAAAGAAGGAAGGGATAACAAAGAAAATTAGGGCATTTCTTGAGGTGACAGAACTTTCTGTATTTTTATTCTAGTGGTGGTTGTCAAAACTCATAGGACCATACACCAAAAAGTGAATTTTATTGCATGTAAATTAAATTTTTAAAAAAGAAAGATGTACAGCCCCTGTACATAAGACACTTCACTCTCGGATTTATTTACTTAATTCACAGTTTCTGCCATACTAAAACCTCCAACAGGGCCATACTTGATTCTTAACACTAAGAATTTCTAGCCCAAGGATTTGAGCTATCCTTTTCTTAACAGGTCCGAGATCTGTGTGGGAGTGCTTGAGCTAACTCAATTATTAGAGAATATGTGAAAAGAGTGGTTCAGCCAGATACAGCTGACCACCAGCATCAGATGTGTGAATGATGCGAACTTGAAACATACAGCCCCAGGCAGGCCACCAGCTAATTACCATTGTGTAAGTGACAGCAAGTGAGACTAGCGAAGAACTGCCCAGCTGAATCCAATCCAAATTGCCAAAGCACAGAATTGTGAATAAAATGGTTACTGACTTAACTACCATATTTTAGGGTAGTTTGTTACACAGTATTAGATAACTGACATGAAGCAATTATGTCACAATCCCCGCCACCCTAAACATTTTTTTTCAGTTTTAGAGATCATACAGGAAATCCTTTGGTCTCTGGAAAAAAAAAAAAATCATATTAATAGTTAATTGTTAAAATCTCTACAAATGGTGTTTTCCTGCATTAAGGGTAATAAATTATTCTAGCCATATCTATAGTAATATGTTCTTCCTTTGTAGTTCTATTTTAAGACATATGTTCAGAAATTAGTATACAGAGGAGGTCAAAGATGAGAGTAAGAGAGCTGAAGGAACCAATAACCTATAGAGGACAGAGACTAAGGCGGGGCGGGGGGATGGGAGGGGGGCATGGTGGCTGCTTTTAAATATTTGATGGACTTTTTAAAACCCTGAGTTGATTCAAAGCCAGAAATTGGATTAATATGTAGAAGTTAAAGGAAGAAATGTTTCTGATTCAATATCAAGGAAGAATTCTCTAACATGAGAGTTGATCAAAAGTGAAGTGTACTGCCTCAAAAATCAGTGAGATGACCATCATGAGGAATTTTCAAACAAGCTGAATGGTCGCATCTTAGAAATATTTTCTGTACTGGGTATGCAGGTTATTTCTATACAGAGTGAGACACTGTACTAGATAATTTTCCTAAATTTCCTTCAGGTTCTGTGTTTCTTTAATTATTTGGCATCACAGGAATCATCACTATGTTTGCAACCTTGGACTTTTAAACTTACTGGCTTTTGAAATTTAACCAGACTTTCCGGATATGCCCCGATGCAGGCAGCCAAACAAAGTTGTTTTTCCTCATAATCTGTAGGAATGGGGACTTCCTTTGATAACTGAATCCAAACAAGCTGGAGATATTTTCTCTCTCCTGCCCACAGCTTTTGCCAAATGACCATGTGTACCAGGAATTGTTTCAAAGGACAGAGAGAAAGGTTCACCTTCAGCCCCCTCCTGCCCTGCTAAATCTGGACTGCAAACAGGGCCAGTTTCATGGTCATGAGAACTATGCAATTGCATAGGGTCCCATTCTTGGTTTAATGATCTGTTATCACTGCTTTGAAATTTTTAATAGTTTATGAACAAGGGGACCCACAAATTTTGTAGCCAGTCCTGTCTACAATTTTTATCTATAGTTCCTCACCACCCACTCCCTCCTTGTTATTTTAGACTGACTCCTGTCTTTATGGTGGAATAAGCCTCTCTCTCAAGTCCTCTACTGCCTAATGGCCAATTCCCTTAGCCTCTCCTTAATCATCATACATTTTAATCTGACTAGAGTATCTGATATTGTTGACAGATCATACTTTTAAATTCTTTGTTTGGTTTCCATGACTCTATGGAAACCATAGAGCATGGTTTTCTTATCTCTGAACTTGTTTGATAAAACCAAGTAGAATAATGGATGAAATTAGTAGTCACAATACATGCCTTTGGGCTTTTCTCTCTCTAGAATGGGCCAATACTCTATCCACTAAGATATATTGGTACTCCCTTTTTTTCCACAGGGTTAGTGACAAAATGGCATCCAAATCGATAAATTTAAAGGCTGAACTACATTCCTACCTGGCTGGTATTACAAATCATATACGGTGGGTGAGAGTGGGGGCAGGGGGTTATTGTTTTGTTTTGCTTTCCTTGACACAGCAATGAAGTGAAGAACATACCAAGGCGTTCATCAGTTGAATATATAAATGGTCGTAAATTTCCTCGAGTCTCCTTCATGAAATAATCAATGACGCTGAACAGGTTTGGGAGTGTTACCTGTTTAAAGAAAGTGAGAGTAGGCTCAGTGTCATCTGTGTAAAGATAGAGTAAGAGAAAGCTCACGTGAAATTTAATGAAGACTACTGTGAATTTCCTGATCTCTAGAAAAACACATCAATACCTCACTTCAATGAGGTATTGAATGAATGGCCAAGGTTTACCTACCCATGCATTGTATTTCTCTTTTATAATATCTAATTCCCTGTTGAGAAATTTCCCTTTTCCCATTTGGATACATTTTGGTGGACAATAATTTGGTATGCTGCTTTTCCCCAGTTACCAGATAAGAATGTGACTCAGGCTAGGCCAGAAATTTGAACTTGAGTAGAGGAACAAGAAAGGATAGTAGATTCCTAATTAGATGGTTCTTACTACAGTTGACCCTTGAACAACAGGGGGTTAGGAATGCCAACCCCATGCACTCAAAATTCCATGTTATAATTTTTGATTCCTCCCAGAATTAAACACTAATACCCTACTGTTGACCAGAAGCCTTACCAAAAACATAGTTGATTAACACATACTTAGTATATTATATTATATACTGTATTCTTCCAGTAAAGTAAGCAAGAGAAAAGAAAATGTTATTAAGCAAATCACAAGAAAAATACATCTACAGTACTACTCTTTATTTAAAAAAAAAAAAATCCACATGTAGGTGGACCCAGGCGCTTCAAACCCATGTTGTTCAAGGGTCAACCATACAAGTAACTGCTTCCTAGTCCCTGAAGGTCTTCCAGCTTTCCAGTCATTTTATATGCTTCCTATGTTCTTAAATAAATCCTTTTTTGCTTAAGTTAGTTATTTGGTTTCTTCCATTTGAAAACAAAGAACAGTTAAAGCTGGAAAATTTAGCACTTTAATATCTCACTGGAACAGGATCATTTACTTGACTAAGAGTAGCTGAAAAGTGTTGCCACCCCCAAGCTAATATTTTTACTTTTTTTCCTATAATTTATTTATTTTTTATAATTTACATCCAAGTTAGTTAGCACATGGTGCAACAATGATTTCAGGAGCAGATTCCTTAAGCCCCTTTCCCATTTAGCCCATCGTCCCTCCCACAACCCCTCCAGTAACCCTCTGTTTGTTCTCCATATTTATGAGTCTCTTATGTTTTGTCCCCCTCCCTGTTTTTATATTATTTTTGCTTTCCTTCCCTTATGTTCATCTGTTTTGTCTCCTAAAGTCCTCATATGAGTGAAGTCATATGATATTTGTCTTTCTTTGACTAATTTCGCTTAGCATAATACCCTCCAGTTCCATCCATGTAGTTGCAAATGGCAAGATTTCATTCTTTTTGATTGCCAAGTAATACTCCAGTGTGTGTGTGTGTGTGTGTGTGTGTGTACACACACACACACCACATCTTCTTTATCCATTCATCCATTGACAGTCAGGCTCTTTCCATATTTTTGCTATTATTGATAGTGCTGCTATAAACACTGGGGTGCATGTGCCCCTTTGAAACATCACACCTGTATCCCTTGAATAAATACCTAGTAGTGCAATTGCTGGGTTGTAGGATAGTTCTATTTTTAATTTTTTAAGGCACCTCCATACTGTTTTCCAGAGTGGCTACACCATTTTGCATTTCCACCAACAGTGCAAAAGAGATCTCTTTCTCAGCATCCTCATCAACATCTGTTGTTGCCTGAGTTGTTAATGTTAGCCATTCTGACAGGTGTGAGGTGATATCTCAATGTGGTTTTGATTCGTATTTCCCAGATGATGAGTGATGTTGACAAGCTAATATTTTTATAAAAGTAAAATCAGGTTAAGCCTGAATATCCCTGGTAACCTTGAAAAAGAAAAAGAATTCATAGAATGACAATCTGGTTGAGGGGTAGTGTTAGGGAGTGTGGAAGGTGAAAGAACAATCCAGGGGATTGTTCAGGCTAATTATGGATAAACGAGCCCCAGTTCACCAGTCACAGAGGTACATTCTTATTCCTGATTGCTTCCAGTCAGTTGGTATTTGGGTTATCCCTGAGCAATCTAGTTCTTTGTTTCCTTCATTAGAATTTTTTGAAAAAGCCCTGGCAGTCATGGATGTGAGAACTGAGAAGCTTTGAGAGACATTTATGGCAAAGATGTAAGTGGGATGTACAAATCGGCAGCTTCTCTCCTTTTGGCAAAGGTCACCACTGCATTCAAAGAATTATGGTCTAAACATTAATAATTCAACCATACAGGGGCGCCTGGGTGGCTCAGTCACTTAAGCGTCCGACTTCGGCCCAGGTCAGGATCCCATGGCTCCTGCGCTCGAGCCATGCATCAGTTTCTCTGCTGTCAGTGCACCGCCAGCTTTGGATCCTCTGTCCCCCTCTCTCTGCCCCTCCCCTGCTCACGCTCCCTCTCTTTCAAAAATAAACATTAATAAAAAATTCAACCATACTGTCCCTTTCTCTATTTGATTAACACAGTGGGCCTAGAGAGGCAGAGGCATTAAGAAGAACTTAATTTTAGAGAAGTTAAAATAAGTATCTTCAAGACTCATCAGTTCCATTTATGTCATATCACTTTTCTGGTCCAATCTTCCCTGCCACTGCAGCCTAAGATCACACAACTATATTCCCTTTTCTGGCATCCGGGACCATAACCACATTACTACATTTTCATTGGTTGAGATGAATGTAAATGCCAGTTTTCTAACATCTATAACAGGCATTACCTCGAGGTAATGGTGAAGATGAAATTAAATGGTATCGGGGTGGGGTGGAGGGAGCCTGGATGGCTCAGTCTGTTAAGTGTCCAACTTCAGCTCAGTTCATTATCTCATGGCTCGTGGGTTCCAGCCCCATGTCAGGCTCTGTGCTGATAACTCAGAGCCTGGACCCTGCTTCGGACTCTGTGTCTCCCTCTCTCTCTGTCCCTCCCCTGCTTTGACTCAGTCTCTCCCTCTCTCACAAAAATAAATAAACATTAAAATTAATTAATTAAATGGTATCGGTAAAGTACTTAGCTCTCTAATACAGTGACTTTGTGATTCTGATATTATATCAGTAGCCCCATGGTAAGTTGGTTGGGATAACAGAGGGGCTGCAGATCAAGAGCAAACCATTTCTTCATGATTATGTTGCTATTATGACAGGCATTTCTGAACTTCTGCATGATGGGTATAAGAGGACTAGGCACGCACAGAATTTTTCCCTTTAGAAATAAGTGCATTGAAATACATATAGTTGGAGGATGTACAACAGATGTTTAACAAAAAAAATATTCTCTCCCTGAAGCAACTCTATTGATAAAGAGTGCAGAGAAACAAAAGTAGAAAGAATTCTTAGCAGATTATCTTCCACTGTGCCACATCCCCCTGTGCTTATACCTCACTTCTTACCCTGACATCTGCCACGTTCAGGCCTCCTTAACATGGCTGTTTTTCACCAGCACTTTGTTCCTAGGCAAGGGGTCTACTTTTCTACCTTTCTTTGAATTCTATAAGGTAGATTTAGGGAAAAGCAGAAGAAAATTCATCAAAAACAAGGAAATAGCTACTTACAGGTTTTTCCAGTTCAATGGTGTAGTTTTTTCCTACACTCATCACTTTGTAGTGCTTGATTCTTGGCATGCTAAAATGAAAAAAAAAAAAAAATGTTACTCTCCATTTGAGTATATTACTGGATCAAATCAAACTAAAGTGAGTATAAAATATCACCTGTACAGTAAAACCTATGTATCCATTCCCATAGTTAGGGGGAAAAAAAGGGGGTTTTATTTTATTATTTACCTGGTTCTGTATGTCTCTTTTGGGGGGTTATACGCTAGGGATATAGGAAACCTGAGTCATTGAGTGGGTGAATGAATAACTAAAAAAAAAAAAAAAAAAAAAAAAGAATCAAGAACAGAAAATCTTTCAGGCTCTAGCATTTTTTAATACTAGTAATTTACAAAGCAGGCAACATTATAAGATCCTATGTAGGCACATACAAATCAAATATATATCCTCTATAATAAAAGGGAAGTAGAAAAAATTGCTGAAAGCAAATTACTTTCTACTCCACCTTATCGCTATCCTATCAGAAATCCTTGAATGACTGTTCTTCCTGCTAGCTCATATACCACTCTGGATATCCACTAACTTCAGGACTGACTTAGAGACAGGGAAAATGCTCAGTATTAGGTACTATACGAATGTAGGAGACAATGTAAGTACAGCAGAGGAATCGTAATGTCTTCCTCTTCTGTGGTCACATAGCACTCTAAATTATTACCACCCAAACACATGGTATTTTACTGACTAGAATTGCTTAAGAACAAGAAGCACAGAATAGAAATTCACCTTTGTCTTCCAGCATTAGGCACACGATAAATATTTATGAAACTGAAGTTTTAAAATATTGCAAGCTCATCTTAAAGTGCTATTTGATAGAATTAATTTATATTGAGAGAAGCCAGTAGGTTTGCCTTGAATTCCCTTGATTCATATGACAACAGTGTCACAACCAGGACTTCTTCTAATGTTGAAAAGTTAAAAGCATTTATTACACTGCCATTTGCTTGAAAGAGAAACTAATTCAACATCACACAGAAGTAGTCTAAAAGCTGTCTATCAGGTTAAGTTTGTTAGCAGGGCCTCCCTCCTTCTTTCTTCTTTTTTTTTTTAATTTTTTTAAGTTTATTCATTTATTTTAAGAGAGAGCACAAGCAGGGTAGGGGCAGAGAGAGGGGAGAGAGAGAATGCTAAGCAGGCTCCATGCTATTAGCATGGAGCCTGATGTGGGGCTTGAACTCACGAACCGTGAGATCAGGACCCCAGTGGAAATCAAGAGTCAGACACCCAACGGGGCCACCCGGGACCCCCTCCCCACTTCTTCCTAATCAACCCTCTCTCCATTTCCAGGTCACATGTCTCTAGGACTGAAGTACACTTCTTTTTAAGGGACTTTTTCCTCATCTACTACTATATCCAAATATTCATTCTCTCAATTGAATATCACATTGGAAAATAGCTAATACTTTTATTCCAGTGGCTTATTGTAGAGCTTTACTTTTAAACCATTGCATAAAGCCTAACAAACCCTCTCCCCTTTGAAAAAAATTAAAATTAAAAAGTATTCTTTATTGCTGAACTTTCAGGAATCAGTAACAGACTGGTGAAGGAAACATTTTTGGACAGAGGTACCTTCTTTTGGGGTGGTTGATTCTAGCTTTATTTTTATCTCTACATGAAGAGATCTTTATAATCATATAGTTACTTTTGAAAACTCTCACCCATTCCAATTAGAATTCCTGTATTCCTAAAAATAAGTGATTATTATTCCTTGGAAGACTGATAGAAAACTTGAAGGGCATGATCTTTATAACAAGAAAGGTTAGGTTCACATTGTGATTCTATTGTGTAAGCGCTCACCCTTCATGTTTTCATCTATAAAACGGACATGGAAATGCCACTCCTTACAGGGCTATTGTAAGTTATTGTCTGAGAAGTCCTTAGTACAACATCTGGCACATTTAGACATATAGTAAATCATAACTATTTTTGATACTTTTTAAATTTATCATTTTAACTTAGTTGTTTCTGCAAGGCTCAACTGCTTCATTCGTAAAACATGAAAAAAGAAAAAAACTGTTCGTTTTTATTGTTCCTGAAGGAAATGCTTGTCAAGCACCCAACACAGCACCCACAAATTGGGACAATGATTGTTGTTATTAATAATAGCCACTATATCATCATCATCATCATTAATGACAAAACTGTGGGAGGAAAGGTAGCAAAGATGAGCAGGGTCTCTTGGAGCTTTTGACTAGAAGGACTAAATTCTGAAGCAGAAAGTTAGGAAAAAAAAATTCCATTGAAGTCATTTAGGGTTTGAGTCTCATTTTAGACTTTTGTTTTTCTTTCATACTTTGTTTTGTTTCTCCAAAAAAATCAAGACCGAGGAAAAAACAAGATTGATAAAATGTGCTATATTGAGGTTTCCTGACAATGACCTCAAAAAAGAAGGAACCTGTCTTTTAACAAGTGTGTGGCTTAAATGTGGTATAAGTACTTGTTTTTTACTTCTGACCCCAATTTTTTACAGGAGTTAATTTGGGGTCAATATTTTCTGTTTCCTTGGCTAATGGATCTCCAAAGTGTGTATACTACTAGCTTGCCATGTAGTCATAGCAATTTTAAGAAAACAAAGCCAAACCACTACGTTTGTCGTAAGAACAGCTCTACGTCTTATGAATTCACACACCACTAGGCTGGCTAAAGGTGGATGGTATTTTGTATCAAGAGAGGAGTCACCTGATACTTTGACACTGAATGACTTTTGCTTCTTCCGGAGAAGAATCAATCTACCCTCCCACAACTGGTTTGTTAACAGATGGAGATAATTTTACTTTCAAGTACTGCTTTGTAAACTAGCCTGTCCTTTTCAGCCAGTGTTTTGCCAGATACACTCACTTAAACTTGCATACCTGCATATTTCTCCTATAACCTATAAGACAATAAATTGGTTTTGTGGGTTGTTTCTCACCTATGTTCAGGTGCTTCCTAATCATCTAAATTTTTGCATTAAGCTTTACATTAAACCTTTACATTAAGCTCTACAGTCTAACAAGCTAACATTCTACTACTCTCTACAAGTGCTATCCTTTGTTAAACAGAAGATAGAATCAGGCACTCTGAAAGTTCTATTTTGAGGCGTTAGGCAATGCACAGAACAGTCGCTAACATCATAGATACTTCTGACTCATAAGGAAAACTGGTACAACAACAGTTCAAATTTTTCTTATCCATTTCCAACCACAAACTATTTCCCTGAGCCTAAGTGAGCATATAGTGACTCTAGCATTAGAATGCTCTACTTTGACCATTCCCCTCACTCATTCTAAATATGAACTTTGGGGGGAGGAGGAGGAAATGTTATGTTTTTAGGACCATCAGCTGCACAAAGGCATGGATTTCTATATGAATTCAAACTGGAAATAAGTTTACTAAAATTAGAATTATGTAAGTTTGATATGAACTCCTTTGCCAGACAGGAGTTTAAATACAAATAATAAGTAAAAACTATGGCATGAAGTTCATATCCTAAGTATAGAAACATATTGCATTTGGTCACAAACCACACCTACAGCAGAAAACACTGTTATATCTTGGGAGGCCTGGGTGGCTCAGTCGGTTAAGTGTCCAGCTCTTGATTTTGGCTCAGGTCATGATCTCACAGTTCATGGGGTCAAGCCCTGTGTTGGGCTCTCTGCCCTGACCTCAAAGCTTGCTTGAGATTCTCTCTCTTCTCTCTCTCTGCCCCTCCACTGCTTGTGCTCTGTCTCTCTTAAAATAAATAAACTTTAGGGGTGCCTGGATGGCCAGACTTGATCTTGGCTCAGGTCATGATCCCACAGTTTGTGGGTTCAAGCTCCGTGTCAGGCTCTGCACTGATAGAAGTAGAAATTCTCTCTCCCTTTCTCTCTCTCTCCCTTTCTCTCTCTCCCTTTCTCTCTGCTCCTCCCCCACTCATTCTCTCTCTCTCTCTCAAAATAAATAAACATTTTTTTAAAAGCTTTACAAAAACAGACACATAGACCAATGGAATAGAATACAGAACCCAGAACTGGACCCACAAATATATGGACAACTAATCTCCAACAAAATAGGAAAGAGTATCCAATGAAAAAAAGATAGTCTCTTTAGCAAATGATGCTGGGAAAATTGGACAGCAACATGCAGAAGAATGAACCTGGGCCACTTTCTTATACCATACACCAAAAATAAATTCAAAATGGATGAAAGAATTAAATGTGAGACAGGAAACCATCAAAATCCTAGAAGAGAAAACAGGCAACAACCTCAGCTGCAGCAACTTCTTACTTGACATGTCTCCAAAGGCAAGGGAAATAAAAGCAAAAATGAACTATTAGGACTTCATCAAGATAAAAAGCTTTTGCACTGCAAAGGAAACAATCAACAAAACTAACAGACAACCAACAGAATGGGAGAAGATATTTGCAAATGATAAAGGGCTAGTATCTAAAATCTATAAAGAACTTATCAAACTCAACACCCAAAAAACAAATAATCCAGTGAAGAAATGACAGAAGATATGAAGAGACACTTTTCCAAAGAAGACATCCAAATGGCCTACAGACACATGAAAAATATTCAACATCACTCATCACCGGAGAAATACAAATCAAAACTACACTGAGATACCACCTCACACCAGTCAGAGTTGTTAACATTAACAGCTCAGGAAACAACAGATGTTGGCGAGGATGTGGAGAAAGGGGAACCCTCTTGCATTGTTGGTGGGAATGCAAGCTGGTACAGCCACTCTGGAAAACAGTGTGGAGTTTCCTCAGAAAATTAAAGGTTGAATTACCCTACAACCCAGCAATAGCATTACTAGGCATTTATCCAAATGATACAGGAGTGCTGATTCAGAGGGGCACATGTACCCCAATGTTATATAGCAGCACCATCAACAATAGCCAAATTATGGAAAGAGCCCAAATGTCCATCAACTGATGAATGGATAAAAAAGATGTGGTATATATATATATAATGGAATACTATTTGACAATGAAAAATAATGAAATCATGCCATTTGCAACAACGTGGATGGAATTGGAGGATATTATGCTAAGTGAAATAAGTCGGAGAAAGATAGGTATCATATGTTTTCACTCATATGTGGAAGTTGAGAAATTTAACAGAAGACCATTGGGGAAGGGAAAGAAAAAAATATATATAGTTACAAACAGAGAGGGAGGCAAACCATAAAAGACTTTTAAATACAGAGAACAAACTGAGGGTGGAAGGGAGTGGGGGGGGCAGGGAAAATGTGTGATGGGCATTGAGGAGGGTATTAATTAGGATAAGCACTGGGTGTTGTATGTAAACGATGAATCATGGGAATCTACTACTCCCGAAGCCAACAGCACACCGTATACACTGTATGTTAGCTAACTTGACAATAAATTATATTTAAAAAATAATAATAAATAAATAAAAACAAAAGAAACAAAAAATTAAAAAGCTTTAAAAAATAAACTTAGAAAGAAAAAAAGAAAACACTTATTTCTGATAGCTCACATGTATGGAAAATGCAATGCAAAAGTTGGGGTAATCTAGACCACCTTAAAGAGACCAGGCTGCTATTGTGCAGGAAACATACAGTCTTTAGAGTCATTAGGTCTCCGGACTTTGTTCATTTTATACAGAATAATAACACAGCGTTCACATACTGATGGATCAAACACTCAATCCAACCAAGAATAAAATGAAGGAAGAAAAGCTAATCACTCTCTTGTGTGATTTAGCTTTCAAGCAATTAGATTAAATTTCTTTTTTTAGAAAATCTGAGATATAGATTTTAATTCAGTTTTATATGCTCTTCATTTTTAAAGCGAAAGTAAATTAGTTAAAAGCATTCTGTACTCTATGTGATATTCAATTGCCCAAACTGTGAAAAAGGACAAGTTTCTTGACCAAGATTTACTCAACAGAAAAATTCACTTTTCTCCCAGGAACGCTTCTAAGTCCCCCTATATTTAATGTCAGTCAATTTTTATTTCTTCTGGATTTGTTTCAAAATAATCAATTAAATTATAAATCAAATAAATTAAAATTGACTAATCTGTGATATTCTACCATATTAGTTGAAAATACATCAACCCCGGGCACCTGGGTGGCTCAGTCACTTAAGCCTCTGACTCTTGATCTCAGCTCAGGTCATGATCTCAAGGTTCTTGAGTTCGAGCCCCACATCAGGCTCTGTGTTGATGGTGCAGAGCCTGCTTAGGGTCTTCTCTATCCCTTTCTCTGACCCTCCCCTGCTTGTGCTCTCTCTCTAAATGAAATATAAATAAACTAAAAAAAAAAAAAAAAATTAAAGAAAATACATCAACCCCAAGTGTCAGGCATTATAATAAAAAATAATGAAACCACAAGAGCATTAAGTTAACATAGATATTCATTGTGGAAAATGACACACACACGGAGTCTCTTCACACACAGAACCAGGATCTGATCTGCCGTCTATCATTCTTGCCATCTATTCGGTGCACATGGCTGAAGTATAAAGACAAGTCCCTGTTTACATGGAGTAATTGGTAAGTGATGAAGCTGATTGGGCCATGGCTCACTGTAATTATTTTCTCTTTACTGCCTTTATTCACAGTCAGTGTCTTCATATTTAATATTTACAGTGGGCTGGTAGATAATGTTACAGCCAAAATAATTGATGGAATATATTATCCCCACAAAGAATAATACATTCAAGAATCAAAGTTCTGTTTATATTTTTATATGAAAGATAATTACTTATTAAACATTTTCATTTAGGATAAAAATCTGTATTTTAATTTCACTATCATTTGTTAAAGTGTTAACTAACCTAGAGTACCTATTGAAATGTGAGATTTCATGAACCCTGAGAGCTGGAGTGGACCTTCGAAGATCCAACCACCTTAGCTACATGGAAAAATCAACTTCTGTATGTGTTACTGATTTCATCAAAGGTAAGCCACTTTACCAGAAAGAAATTATTCACCTTTCCAACAGACTCCTAAGCAGTCCTTTTTATAGATGTCAGATTATGTCGCGTCTTCATTCATCACGGTCTAGTGACCTCTCATGTCATTCAGAGTATATAACCCTTGTCCCTACAATGACCTGTAGGGTTTAGAGTAATTGGTCCCCACCCCCACCTCTGGAATCTCATCTACCACTGTTTTCTTGTTGGCATCACCAAGCAGCCTCTTTCTGTTTTTGAACAAACCCAGACTTCTGCCTCTGGGCACATGCACTTGCTACCGGGAATGCTCTTGTCCCAGACCTGGGCAAGGTTTGTTCCCTCACTTCCTTCAGGCCCCTGCTTAATTAATGTCAGTTAATAAAGTAGGCCTTCTCTGACCACTCTGTATTAAAACAACAATAGCAATAAGTAAACGTTTCTCTATATATCGTCTCTGACAGTTCCCATCTCCCTCATCCTCTTTTATTTTACTTCTATAGACCTTATTACCATATATATGACTTTTTAGTTATGCTATTTATTTATAGTCCATGTTTCCTTACAAGAATGTAAACTCCTTAAACCAGGGAGGATGTTTTGTTCACTACTCCATCCTTAGTACCTAACATATTACTTGGCCATCTAGTAGTTGTTCAATAAATATTTGTTGAAATGAATGAACAATAGAACTATACTCAAGATCAAAGTAATTTGTCTATTCTTCTTCTTCCCTGCAGTAAATATTAGCCTTGGCTCAGTCTTTAGCATTGTTTCTATAACATTCTCTCTCTATTCTTGTGTTTCTATCTTTAGCCCCAACAAAACACACAGCAGCTGCTGATCTTGTGACTTTGCCTTTTAAAGTGATACCGTGCTTTTAACAATTCCATATGTTTTTTTTTTTTTTTAATTAAACATACTCTATCCCCTGCCGGATAGTGATGGAATAGTTTTTGCTGTCACTACCAGGCCTCAGGATCATATTTCCCAAAGAAGGGTTCTTCTCAAGCATCTCGATTGCTTCTTTCCGGGACACCGCATAAAAACATCTATAAAGGTGAGATGAAAAACAGGATTTTTTTAACTGATGAAGATCATTACTTGAAAAAGATGCTACCAAAATAACTCTAAGAGCCGTAGTTATTAATTTTTCTTAATTTAATTCCCAGTTTTATTACTACAATTACAATGATATAATTACTGTTATTACAAGCCTGGGGCACTATTAAGTACACTTATGCTTAATTAAGGTCTTTCTTCCCTTTTCCTTCCAAACCTCTTTCTTTAACCAAAGAGGATCTGAAAAGTTACCTACTGGTCAGTATGTAATCACCATTACCATTTGAAAATCTAAAATAAGAATTAATAGTATATCTCCAGTTCATAATCTCAGTTTATAATAAGCTCTTGGATAAATAATACTGGTTGGTGGTTTCTCTTCAGGGATACAAAACATTTCTATAGATGGTTCTCTTCTATGGTCTCTATTTTAAATAACTGATATTTAAGGGCATATCTGAATCCACTCCTTTTAGTATAATATGGCTTTCCAATGGCATTGATGCTATTTTAATGCATAAATGTTTAAGAAAGCACTTCTCATTTTTATAATAAATTTTGTAGTCAATGAAAAGTCTGGGTTTTTTCAACAGAGAAAAATATGGCAAGATATGCAATTCCCCAAAAGGTTAACAGTGAATATCTCTGTGTGGTGGGGAAAAGAATGGTTTTAATATTCTTTTTATCTATTTGTAAAAATACATATTACTTGTTTTATTGAGGAAAAAAGAAAAAGTTTGTGTGACTTTTAACCTATCAGTCCTTCAAATGTCACTGGTTTCAGCTGACAGTGATGGTAGGCAGGTGTCAGCAATTATAGTACAGCTAGACTGTACAGAGCAGAACCTGATGTCGCAGGTGGTACCAGCCTAAGTTTCCCTGACAAGAAGACCGCGACTTCAGGAGGAAAGGGATCCCAATCTTAGCCACACTTGTCAGCAATATAAGAGTGAAAAATAAGGATGTTGCTGGATTCAGCCTGTCTGTGCCTCTTCATTTTCCCACCGACACCTTCTACACTGTTCACAGGGCTTTCCTCAAAGTACAACTCAATCAGTACTCACTGATTAGACAACTGAATAGAACATTCAGATACTTGAAACTCTTTGGTCTAATTTTATGACAGAAAAATAGTCAACCATGGAGTTGCATGGTTAAAAAAAAAAAACCAACATCTTTTCCTTCCTTCTACATAGCGGTTTTTATTTAGGGTTGAGCTTTGGAAAGAATATCTATTTGGTCTAAAGGTGTGGGTGGAAGGGGATTTCCTGTGCGGTAAAACCTGCATTTTGAATTTTGTTTATCATGACATAGAAGAGGAAATGTGGCATCTACTCCGAGATCTAATGTTCATCCACAAGACAGTTTACTATCCCTGGTTTAATGAGGTCAATGGCTCACTCTCCTTGATAATTAGAAATTAATATTAACAATCTAATAAACAAACTAGAGTTTGTGGTACACTTACACTGGCATAGGGTTCAGTACATCCACATAATCTTCAGTAGGTTCCTGCTCCTTTTCTATAGCTGAACTCGGTATCCGCTCTGTCTCAATCCTCCTCCTTTTCTCTCTCTCTAGGACTTCTTGCAGTCGAATTACTTGCCCAGGAAGGAGTGACACGTGTAGGGGAACTGACAGCTGAAACCAATTAAGTCAGTAGGCAAACAAGAAAGCAGAGTAACTAAATGATTTCAGCAAAGAGGAGACCGCTGTGGTCCTAAGGAGCTTCAGTTATCTGACATGGATGGAGAGGATCATGAATAGAGGATCTTGGTGTCTTAAAACTGCCTTCAAGGTGCACCTGGGTGACTCAGTCAGTTCAGTGGCCGACTTCGACCCAGATCATGATCACTCAGTTTGTGAGATTGAGCCCCACATTGGGCTGTGTGCTGACAGCTCAGATCCTGGATCTGCTTTGGATTCTGTGTCTCCCTCTGTCTCTACCCCTCCCCCATTCATTCTCTGCCTCTGTCTCTTAAAAATAGACATAAGAAAAAAAAAAACTGCCTTCAAGCCAACCACACAGCTTTAACTTGCACAATGTGCCCAATCTTCTTCCTTCTTCCTAGAACTGTTCCTTTTGGCCTGGCACATAGCAAAGTCTACCCACCTTGCACTACAGGCTAATTCAAGGAACAACATATCTCTCATTTTTCATTCTGACCTCACTAGTTCTTGCTGCCAGTTAAGTCCCAAAGTACCAGTGAGGTGCCTTGCTGTCCCACAGCTAACCTGGAATTCGCTGCACCAGCCATATGGCAACATAGGGTTCAGGTGGAACTATTCGTTAGATGACCCAGCGTCTGTAGCCAGAGGTCTAGACTTCGGTGTATCTGTGTGTGTATTTCAAATTTTCATTCACACATTAGGATTATGATACTGTTGTACTTAGTTTCTTTTAGCCTTCTCTAGAGATGTATTTTGGATTGAGTAACCTACACCCTCCTGATATTCGTACCCCTGATTTACATCTCCTTATGGCCTATTTACATGTGCTTATTAATTCCTATTGTTTATATCTTATATATGTGCATATATGTGTGTTTGTGAAGTTTGAAATAAAAACGGAATAAGGGTACACAATAAAAAATGATTAGAGACTGTTTTTCTGGATAACTTAGCTAAGCTAATAATCAGTACAGTTATTTCCTTATATACCAATCCAGAAAATAATAGAATGAGGAGAAACTAATGAGGAAGGTACTGCTTATTAATGGCCTATTATGTCCCAAGCATTGTGCTATTGGAAATCCTCACAGCAATACTATAAGATAGCTATGTTGTCCCTACTCTACAAATAGGAAAAAAAAAAAAAAAAGGTTCAGGAAAAAGAAAAAGGTTCAGAAAAGTTAAATAACTAACAGGGTCACATAGCTAGAAAATTGTGGACTCAAACTCCAGTTTATTTAATTCAAAAGCAAAGTTTCTTTCTTTTTTATCTTTTCATTTCTTTTCTTTCTTTCTTTTCCTTTCTTTCTTTCTTTCTTTCTTTCTTTCTTTTTTTTTTTCCTGCTCTTTCAACTACAGTCTATGTTTCTCGAACTTCTGGTAAAGCTGTCCTAACAACAGCATGGTGTGAATGTACACAGAGTATTCAGGGAACCTAGTAAAAAACATTTATACAGCACAAAATTTAAGACAACTGTTCTCTTGGAAATTCACATGAATTTTATTTTGCATTCTGTAATATAATTATGTACATTTTAATTAAAATAATGCTTTTTATCCTTAACTTAAGGAAAAAAACTAAAAAACAATTTCTTTTTGCCAAAACATAATTGGTGTACCAGGTAGATGCACCCCAAGGCTTTCCAGTGGTTTTGGTATTCTCTTTGATACCTACTCATATACCCTTGGGATACTTGTATCCCAATATAAAAGTGCTGTGCCACACAAAGATGCTTTTTCACAACATCAGTGGACTTCCCCATTGAGTTTCTTCCTCCACACAAGTCAAAATGTCTTTCCATCTTTGACTCGACCAGTTTTCTAACCTCCTAAGACTTCCCTACATGGTAGCTGAACGTCCAACTTTCACCTGTTATTGGCTGATATAAAAAGCCAGCATCAGGGCACCTGGGTGGCTCAGTCAGTTAAGCATCTGACTCCTGGTTTTGGCTGAGGTCATGATCTCACAGTTCATGAGATTGAGCCCCACTTTGTGCTCTGCGCTTACAGAATGGAGCCTGCTTGGGATTCTCTCCCCCCCCCCCCCCCCGCCCCTCCGCTGCTTCGACTGTCTCTCTCTCTTAAAATAAATAAGGAAACCTAAAAAAACCCCAGCATCCATCATCTCAATAAAGTGCAGTGCTTATCTCATGTGACTGCAAAGCCTTTACTTAGGAACTCACTTTGGATAGTCTGTACTTAACTGACTTCTTCTCTAAAAGTATCAGAGAACATGGTCCTTCTTTGGGGGCTGGCTCTTAAAGTACCTAATGTTTATAAGACAGTTGCTACAGAAGCTTCACTTAAAATAATGGTAGACATCCTGCTGCAACTGTTAACTATAAGCAGTAGATCTTACTATTTGTCTCTGAGAAGATGCCATGGGAGTTGAACAGGTAAGCATCCTTTTGTCTTAAGACTAACTAAACAAATGTTTAAAGGTGAATATTCATTTTGATGGTCTTCCTGTTATATTGTTTATGTTATTCATAAAATTCATTTCAGCATTTTATAAATACATATTAAATGAATAAGAAAGGAATTGGAAAGTATTTTAGATGATGCTATATAAGCTGTAACTATCAGCATATACAAAGAACCATTGTGTCAAAAGACCAAAAAGTAGATCTCCCTGACCACCTGTTACTCTCTAGCTAGCACATGGCCTGGTTTATTTTCTTCATAACAATTATCACAATTTTAAACTATTTTGTTTATTGCCTTTCTTCCTTTCCATTCACCTCATGCAAATATAAATTTCATGAGTAAATGTACGGGTATATATCTGTCCTTTTCAATTCTTGTATCTTCATTTTACCCCTTTCACTCTGTATGGTTCATAGTCAGTGTCCAGTAAATATTTGTTGAATTAATGAATCAATCAAAAGTAATGTCCTTCCTACCTCTGTTACTGTAAGAATGAAGCCTCTCCACTCTTCCCCACTTTCTGTGTTTTCTGTCTGAGGATGAAAACAAAAACATAAAGAAGAAAAGACATAAATGTGAACATTAACACTTTTATTAACGTCAGGTAATTTTAGAATCTCATATGATTGTTTCATAAGACTCCAAATGTGTAAGTTATCAAAACCCAGCAAGGTTGACAAAATGCATATCTTTCTATTGAAGCACGTTGTTTTAAAAAGTCAGTTGTAATTTTTAAAGCACTTTAAATTAGTTGAAAGGAAGAAACAATTCATTTTCCTTTTTGTTTAAGACAATGTATATGTTATGAAATTTCAAAACTATTTTCTTTTGTCAGAAGTATATAGCTTCAATCTATCTGCTTACCAAACAAGTAAAATCATACACATTTACTTTTAAAAAAGTAAATGTTATTCACTTATTTCTGCAATGTGTTAATGGTTGATCCACCCCACTGGTATTTAATATTGACTGGCTTTAAGTTTGCAACCAGGTAAGACCAATATAGTTAGTCCTTAAAAACTTCCAATGCTTAGCTCTAAATCCTACTAATATAGCCAACATTTATTACGTATTTATAAGGGGCAGCTACTGTTCTAAGTACTTCACACATTAAATGATTTAATCTTTATGGTAATTCTGCAAAAGGTACTTTAAGAAATTTTTATTTTATAGATTTGCTCATTTAACATATTTATTGAGTACCTTAAGGGCTAGGCACTATTCTAGGTACTGGTTCACATCAGAGAACAAAATACTAATCCTTGTTCTGGAATTTTGGATCTAGTTATGGAATAATATATCATAAGTAGAATAGTAAGTAAATATTGTAGCGTCAGAAGGAAATAAATGGGAGAATAAAATGTAGAGCAGGGTAAGAGACATTGAGAATGTCATTAGGGGCTAGGGGAGAGGAAAAGGGTTGCAATTTTAATAAAATGGTCCAGGTAGTCTCAGTAAGAGAGATACAGCTGAGTAAAGACTTACTTGTGGATGAAGAAACCAAGGCATAAAGGAGTTAAGTAACTTGCCTACAATTACACAGCTGATGAATAAAACAGCCAGAATTCAACCCCAGACATATGATTCCAATCTCGTGTTCTTTATCCACCATATCAGACTCATCTGGGAAGTTTGCTTAAAACAAAAAATCTGGGGCCCAGGGTTAGGGGTAGGGCCTAGATTTCCTAACAAGCGATTCCTAGTACAGTATTCCCCCTTATCTATGGGGATACATTCCAAGACCCCCAGTAGATGCCTGATATCGAAGATAGTACTAAACGCTACATATACTATGTTTTTCCTGTACATACATGCCTATGATAAAGTTTAAATTATAAATCAGACACAGAGATTAACAACAGTAATGGAATAAAACAATTATCACAATATTCTTCAATAAAAGTTATGTGAATGTCATCTTTTTCTCAAAATATCTTATTGTGCTGTACTCACCCTTCTTCCTGCAATGGTGCAAGATGATAAAATGCCTACACGATGAGATGAAGTGAGGTGAATGACGTAGGCCTTGTGGTGGAGTGTTAGGTTACTACTGACCTTTTGATAAGGTCAGAAGGAGGACCATGTGCTTCCAGGCTGCAGTTGATCACGGGTAACTGTAACCACTTTAAGCGGGGGAGGGGGACTACGGTACTGTAAAAATTCATGAGCAGTGCTTGCAAGGCCACTCGAACAACTTCTTATTCAATTGCAACAATACGTTTAACACTGTAATTGTTGGTTGACTTTAACTGGCTCGCTTTGAATGTCAATTCAAGAAAAACTTTTTTTCTGTGCAAGTGCTAGCTGTACAGTAATGAATTTAACAAACAAATTTCTGCTCGTGTGGGGCTTAGAGTTTTATGAGATTAATACCATCTTTCACAAACGGTGTATATCTAATACACAGTTCTTTTCTGAATTTTTCTAATTGTAACAGTAATGTTCTTTATAGTTTTTTGTTTTCCTTTTCTAGCCCAGAATCCAGTCCGGGATCACACACTGCATGTAGCTGTCATACGCCACAGTTTCCATAATTGGACACAGGTGTCTGGCCTTCCTTTGGCTTTTCTCACAGTGATATTTTTGAAGATTATAGTACAGGCCAATTGCCTTGCAAAATATCTCTCGATTTGTGAAATGTGGGTTTGTCTAATTCGGTAGTTCCAAACATGTATCATGTTGGACACGTCTAAGATTCATCTGGGAACTTGGTAAGTATCAACTCAAGAACAACTTCTTAAAAACACCAGGTGGGATCTCTGACTTTGCCAGAGGACAGAAGTGTATGGTTTCAATGTGCATGTATACTAAACAAGTGGACAGGCCCTTTCAAATCCCTATTTAGAAAACTGCAGTTTTTGGCAAGAGGCAAGAAATATGAACAAAGAATGAGACTTGGCAGGTCCTCTTACGATTCCTCTTTACCTCAGCCCAATGGGTTGTGAAGAGGCGAGTGCTATTTATAACAACTTGTTTCCAACTAATTGCGTCTCCTCACTCACCTTCAGTTGCACTTCCTCTTTTGGTAAAACAAGGGTGAATTTTGCGCAATTCTTTTCGGTTGAATTCTGGTCAGTAAGGCATGTGAGGTCTATTATGTCTAACTTGTCAACATACTGCAAAGATAAGGGAAATCTCATTAAATTGTTTCATGGGTAACATACATTAGTTCTAGAAAGGAGGAACATAACTGATTTGGACCTTGCATGAAATCCTGGCTCTCAACTGGGCATCGCAAGCCTTCCGAACTCAGAAGGCATTTGGAGATGTATTCTGTGATGGTGTGCTGGACCTGGCCCACATGACTTTGCAAAAGCTGATTTTTTCATTTTTAGGAAGTTTGCAAGCCAGTCACTAAACACAGCTGTTAAAAATTAAATTATATAAACATACAATTATATTAAAAACAAAGGTAACTAAAATTCAAAACTCATTATTTTCTAATTATATTACTACATTGTATTTGCTATGCCCTTGAGGTTATTTACATCCTCATTTCTGTTTGAGGGAAATACTATCTAACAGTGTATTACCATACCTTTCTTCCCAATTCAGGAAAGTCACATTGATAGGTTAAAATCAGCTGTGGTGGGAATATTTACACCTTGGAAATTGGTAAACCTTACAAATTAGGGCTTGATTTATTGTTTTGTTAATTGTCCTAGGAGCCAGCAATTTTTTTTCTGCAAAAGCTAGATAGCAAATGTCTCAGGCTTTGCAGACCACACAGAGTCTCTGTTGCAAATTCTTATTGTTTTCATACAACACTTTGAAAATGTAAAAAGCATTCTTAGCTCATAGACTGTACAAAATCAGGCCACTGGCTAGATTTGGGTCAAGGGCCACAGTTTGCTGGGCTCTGGGTAGCAAAGTGAGGGGTAAAATATTAATAAAGCAGATAAAATGTTAAAGTTTCTTGTGTCTGAAACTTTTTCATTGTGAACAGAACAAAAAAAATTGACAACATATTGTCCCATGATTCAGAAATTATCATGTTGTTTAGCAAAGAACTTACCCATGTCATTATCAAAATAGGTGAAGTTCTAACATACATGATTATTGCTTTGCTTTCCTCTTATCATTAATGTAAACAAAAATATCAGTCGACATTCATATCAAATGTCACATTTAGTGACAAATTTATTAGGGAAACAGCAGATTGGAAGACAATTGCATTTGTCAAATCATGATTGAATTGCAATTTTAGTTGCTTGTGGATCCAAGTTCAGAAAGATCAATGAAAGTATCTGTGAGAATCAATTACCTATATAGAAACTATAATAAAAAATATTGTAGGGGCGCCTGGGTGGCTCAGTCAGTTAAATGTCTGACTTCGGCTCAGGTCATGATCTCACAGCCCGTGAGCCCCAGATTGGGTTCTGTGCTGATAGCTTGGAGCCTGCTTCAGATTCTGTGTCTCCCTCTCTCTCTCCCTGTGCCTGCTTGCGCTCTGTCTCTCTCTCTCAAAAATAAACATTAAAAAAATTTTTTTTAAGAAAGAAAATATTTTTAAAATTTGTATATTTTATTTTTTCAACTTTGTGCTACACATTCTTTATATCAGTAATATTTATAATAAACTTGTATACATATATTCATACACATGATTTTTTCAAGAATGCTCTTCTTCAACATTTATCACATCACTGGTTATAAGGATCATATTAAGAAATTCCTCTCTTAGCCCAATACAATTAGAATATTTCTTCTGAACAACTGGTATATCTGGGCTAATCTGTATGCAGCTGGTCAGACCTGTTCTCTAGTGTGGGAAGATCAGATCCACCTCCAGTAAGTATAGTAGAGTTTTTATGGCATAATTTTTTTTTCTGAATTAGCCTCATTCTTGACTTTTTTATTTTCCTCTGTTTTGCCCAATAGAACTTATTTTACTAGGTTCTGCTTTGTGTCCTTATTTTATTTTTCTGAATAAAGTAAGGCAGAAAAATAAGTAAGTAAATTTTTTTTCCAGACCTATTTCTATAATGATGAAGTTGTGGGTTCGTTTGGGTTGACCTATTTATTTTCAATGGACAAAGAGCAATTAAAAATGGACGGAAAGGTATAAGGGAAGCAGGACAGAATTAAAAAATTGCACACAAATCTTTTTCTGATGGATTGTCTAGATTAAGCTAAGTAAACTTTGCTGAGACAAAGGAGGAAGCAACAGAGGAGGAAGTGGCCGAATTAGATAGAGTGCTGATCTATTGATTAGAAGAAAGGAAGTTTTATCTTTTTTTTTTTTTTTAATTGTAGGGTTGAAAAGAGCCTTAAAGGTCATCTGTCTAATCCAGCTGCCATCTGATGCTTGCATCTCCTCCACGGCATCCCTCCCTGTAGCCATCCTGTCTATGTTGGAATATCTCAAACAACATGGAACTTATGCCTCTATGCCATTCTGCCTGCTAGCAAGCTTTTCCTTGTATTAAGGCACAGTCGTTCCTCCAGTTAATTTCCATCCAATGGTCCTAGTCCTCTTTCTCTGTAATAACATGAAACGAATTCATTGACTCTTTCACATGACCTCCTGACAGTCTTTCAAATATGTCAAGGCAGCTTTAAATTCTTCCCTACTATAAGCTGAATTATCTCCACTTCTCACCTGTTCTATCTCTATGCTTTCTCCTGAGACTATCGCCCCCTCCCCAAATTTCCTAAAGTCTGCACCCTCTTTTAACAAAATGGGTAGATGGACAATTCTGCAGTATTTCATTGTAACAGTCTGTTCATGGCATAGTGGTTAAGAATGCTGGCTCAGGAGCAGTACCTGGATGGTACCCCTTTCATTAATTGTCTGATCTTGTACAACTTCTGAATCCCTAAACTTGACTACTCTCATCTATAAGTGGTGATTAAAATAGTATACCACTCAGAAGAGTTGTTATGAGAATTAGATGAGATAATGTATGTAAAATGCTTGAATGTGTGCTATGTGGCAGCTCATCTCTCAAGTCCTTACATTCATTATCTCGTCTAATCCTTTTGATAACCTCATGTAATGGGTGATTCTTTTTATCCTAATTTTAGGGATTTGGAAATGATGTTGGACAAGATCTTTTATTTGCTTCCCTGGGTTTCCTTTTATCCCTTTACCACACAGTGCTGTGCACAGGAGAGGGACCTGTGGGGACAACATCAAGGGCCCCTTTATTCCCATTGGGTTGGACCCTAGTTAACACTGGCAGGAGATCAGAAGCCTGAGGAGAGTGAGGTATTTTTGCAATTGCTTCCTCAGTCAAAGATCTTACTCCTCTCAATGCAGTCATCTTCATACACTTCTGTTCACTTTTCTCCCACTTTTTTTTTTTTTTTTTTTTTTAAATTCTGGGCATCAAAGTAGGGAACTGTTCCTAGCCTCAGAGTTCTATTCTATCCTTTGTAGTTTTCCTATATCCTGTCCACTGCTTTGAATATAGCATCTTCATTAAGCTCTCTTCAAAAATGCCCAATCTGAGGGGCTCCTGGCTGGCTTGATCAGTAGGGCACGAACTCCTGATCTCGGTTGGGGGCATATGTAAGTTCGAGCCCCACGTTGGGTTTAGAGATTACTTAAAAATAAAATCTTAAAAAAAAAATGCCCAATTTGAGATGTCATCTGTTTCCTACCAGTTTCCTGTCTGATATACTGACACAGACAGGTTAGGTAACTAGCCCAAGACCCACAGTTCACAGTGGCAGGAGACAGGATAACAAGCCAGGCAGTCTGCCTGAAGACCAGGCGGCAGTCACTAAGCTGTACTCACTAAGCAAGTGAGCAATAACTATTCACTCACCCACTATATATACTGTACAAGGGTTAGACCAGGGTCTCTCATAGTCTCACTGACATCAGTAGGAAATTGGAAGGCACAACAGAGGGACTCATTTTATTAAAATTTATTATGGCATTTGAAAACACCTCCATATGAATCTTACCTGTCCAGAACTCTGGTGAAAGTCATCATTTTAAGTTTGTTTTTGTTTGTTTTTACATGTTCTTATTTTTTTTCAATCTTTTATTTAAATTCTCATTAGTTAACATATAGTGTAATATTGGAATAGAATTTAGTGATTCGTCACTTACATGTAACACCCAGTGCTCAACACATTTTGTTTGTTTGTTTTTTAAATGATTTCTGGTTAATTTACCACTAATGGCACTAAAATACCTGCAAGGTGGAATACATCACAAAGGCTGTTTTTTCTGTCTCTTTCGTTAAATCTGGGCATGTAATAATGATGTTCCAAGAACTGTGGGCTACTGCATCCATGGTACAAAATGTTTGTATTTAAACAAGTTACTAGATCATAAAATCTCCTACAGGTATAGCATTCCATGGTAGGCAAACATTTGACACTAAAACGCTACATTTTATTTGTGGGAAAAATGAAATACACAGTTTTTGATCTTTGTGGAAAAATTGAAATATAAATCAAGTATTTGATAGGGGCGCCTGGGTGGCTCAGTTGGTTGAGTGTCCGATTTGGGCTCAGGTCATGATCTCACAGTTCGTGGGTTCGAGCCCCACATCCGGCTCTGCTGACAGCTCAGAGCCTGGAGCCTGCTTCAGATTCTGTGTCTCCCTCTCTCTCTGCCCCTCCCCTGCTCACGCTCTGTCTCTCAAAAATAAATAAATGTAAAAATAAAAAAAATTAAAAATAAATTATTTGAAATTAATACTAATAAATAAATCTCAGAATCTCTTTATTCTCATGCTTAAGCTCTTAGAAGTCTCTTTAGCAGGTTATGTTTTCGTCTCCCTAGAAAAATTAAATTGTGACATATTTCATGTTATGAGGCTTTGGGGATCATCTAGTTTCTTTCGGATAATAACTGCATGATACAGCCAGATAAAAAACTGGGGAAATTAAGGCTACCCCTTGACATTAAGCAAGTTGTATCTTGTTACCTAGCTAAAATTTTCACTTTTCAACTAAGTTTCTACCATTGGGATCAGAAAGAAAAAAATGCAAAACTAAAGACACAAGTTTATATCTTCTTCGTAGGTGCCCTGGAAACTTTACCATAGGTCTTATATCTGATAGTATCCACAGATATCAATGTTCTTATTTGAATTGGTTTTACTAGAATATCTTTACTCTTGAGAGACAGAAAACCCCAAATGAATAAAACTATATAACATGTCTATATTGGAAAAAATTGAACGAGTCAAATGTGTTTACTTACTGTTGGACTTTTTTTGTCAGAATAAAAAAAAAGTGTAGTTCCTCTCAACTCTGTCCAGTAATGTTTATACTCCTGTGGGAAAGAAATTAAAAGCATTATTTCATTGGTATACATTCAACTGTTTTCTTGTTACCACTTTTCTTTGTAACTCCCTTAATTGCTGTTTGATATAGGTTTCTTCTTTACCCTGAGATAAATAACCTAACTTATGGCTTAATTTTACATTTAACTCCTTTTTTTAAAGTTCATTCATTCATTCATTCATTCAGAGAGCAAGGAGCAGCAGAGAGAGAGGGAGAGAGAGAAAACTCCAAGCAGGCGCTGCACTGTTAGCACAGAGCCCAACGTAGGACTTGAACTCACAAACCCTGAGATCGTGACCTGAGCTGAAACCAAGAGTCGGACCCTTAAGCGACTGAGCCACCCGGGCTCCCCTTTACATCTAGGTCTTGATTAAATCTTTCACAAATTTATTTTAGCATAAGGTGTGAGGTAAGGATGTAATTTGATTTGTGTTTAAATAGGTCATTTTTCAAAACTTTCCCCATTGATTTAAGACACTTGACTTTTTATGTAGGCATCAGTGGAAGCCTGCACCTGTAAGAGGAGCCATTTAGGGGTCAAGATAGGACAAGCATTAAGTATCTAGATTCCAGGACAATTGAAAGGATTGAATAAATTGGCATATGTAAAGCACTTAGCAGAGTACATGGCTTATAGTGTGGGTCCTATAAATAGTGTATGTTTATATAAATAAAGGCAATGGAATAGTTCATAATCATAAAAATAGTTTAACATCAAAGCTAAACATTGAAGTCCGAATTTCATTCATTATTGCTACATTCACATTATTATGGGTTTTATAGAAATACAACTTTTTAGGTTTAAAAAATTTAATAACCTAGTTTCATTTCACTCAAGTGAAAGTTATTTAAATAAGGGGAACTTACATTCTGTGAAGACTGGCGTATTACAAAAGAATGACATGGGGGTTTCGGGAATAAAATCCTTCCAAGTATAAATACTTACCTTCATACCCAGCTCTTTCCAAAAGTATGTTTTTAAAAATTCCAGTTTTATAGACATGTTAATCATTCCTTTAGAGTTTAATAAGCTCAATGTTTATGACATGCTGGATTATCTTGACTTATATTGAGGATTAATGTAAGACAATTACATGATTTTTTTCTTATGCTTATAAATGTGAAGACACTTTTATATATTATGGCATTTTGTGTCTCTTTAATACTGACATACCATTTATCCTTTCTTAGCCCATCAAACTGTTTCTCACCTCTTCAGAACTGATATACTTCTTTTCTCAAATAATGGAAACTCTATAACCCATCTTGTTTTTATTTGTCTTGGTTCCCACGAAGCTCAAGATTAAATTCATTTTGAATTACAACAATCATCTTTCTCATGTTCTTAGTAGAACTATTTTATCCCTTTTTCTTCATGGCTGATAAAGTGCTATATTAGTTAGCTTTTGTTGTGTAACAAGCCACCCTCAAACTTAGTGGACTAAAATAGCAAATGTTTGCTATTTCCCATTATTCTGTGGCTGGATGATCGTTCTTTGGATATACTTCACTGTGGCTGGTCTAGGGGTGGCCTCACATACTTGCCTGGGGTCCTAGCTGGGAACGCAGAACTGAAATAAGTTTTGGTCTTTGTCCCCCATTTCCTGGCACAGAGATCCTAAAACCCTTCAAATTTCCTGAATGGTAGGACTGTTTTTGTTACTAGTAATGAGTCACTTTACGTAAGTTTATACTACAGTTTATACTAACGAGTTTATACTAACGAGATGACTTAGGATGGAATCCCTGGATAGCTTCAAGATAGGTCTGGTGGCTAAAAGGACAACCGATTACTGGGTTGGAACTTTCAGCCCTACCCACCAACCTCTAGGAAAAATGGGGGATGGGCTGGGAGATTTAAGTTTCATAAAAATTCTTGAACAATGTGATTTGATAAAATTCCTAATTGGTAAACACATTCACATGTTGAGAGGTTGGTACAGCCAAACAGTACGGACAGAAGCTTGGGGCCCTTCCAGATCTTGCCCTATGGACCTCTTGATCTGCCTGTTCATTTGTATCTTTTACCAGAAAATGTAAGTAACATGGCATCCTGAGTTCTGTGAGCCAGTCTAATAAATTATAAAGTCTTCAGAGGGAATCATGGCAGCTTTTGATTTATAGTGAGTTGGTCAGAAGTATAGGAGGTCTGGGACTTTCAGTTGGTGACTGAAGTGGAGGGCAGTCTTGTGGGACTGTGCCCTTAACTAAGTGGTGGGGTCTGCACTACATCTGGATAGGTAGTGTCAGAATTCAGCTGAATTGTTGAACAGCCAGATGGTGTCCAGAGAGTCAGAGAATTGGTTGTTGGTGTTGGAAAACACTCTACTGAGAAAACCAGAGTCTCACTCCACAGGGTCTTGTCTCCAGTCAGGTAAGCCTATATTTGTTCACATGCTGGCAGAAGGATTCCCAGGAGCAAGAGAAGGCAAACCTAATGTGTGGGGTTTCTAATTTTCTCCCTTTGTCACATTTACCGAAGCATGACCTAGTCCAGATTTCAAGGGGTAGAAAAATAAAGTCAATCTCTTCATGAAAGACCAGAGAAGTCACATTTCAAAGGGGTAATGCATACAGTGAGGCTTGAACAAATTGGTAGTATTACTGTAGCAATCTACTTCAGGGGCAGAGTTGGAATGTGGGACAAGTTTCTTTGTCCAACCCTGTGGTCTTTCCAGTCCATCCTACCTCCTAATTGAGAGCTGGCTATAATGTTACATAAGGAACCTGCTGATACCTCCTGAGCTAAGAACAAATTAACATAGAAAAGACCAATTCAAAGGGGCATAGGATTGAAGAATCAGCCAATGTGTTATTGGCATTGCGATAGCATTTACCTGGTTTCTCTGCCACCTTCTTATGCCCTCCAATCTATCCTGCACAGTACAGCCAGAGTGAATTAAGAGGCAACATGTTCAACTTAGCCCCTTTCTATCCTCTCTCTGCTCAGCGTATTAGGAGAGAGTAGGTGTTCTTTTTCTGGTCCTGCCATGTGGTAAAGGGCCTCCAGGAGGGGTAGGCTTGTGGCTTTTAAACTGAGTTAGTGAGTGACTCAAGGTAGCTCAAGCCTACCTAAATCTGGTATAAAGTGTTAGCATTGTTTTGGCCATAAATCTAAACTACATAGCGATAGATTTTATTAATGATAAAAGTACCTAATTGATCTGTGTGGGATTCCTCTGTCTTAATTTTTAATTGGTTTCAAAATTGGGAGACAGAAAAAAATCCCAACAAATGCATATAAAAACGTATAGAGCAGGGGAAGAGGGATTAACTGCTAGTGGGATTTCTTTTTAGCAGGATGAAAATGTTTTAGAACTAGATAGTGGTGATGTTGAACAACTTTCTGAATATATTAAAAGCACTGAAGTATGATGATGATGATGATGATGATGATGATAATGACCATTGTTTTTCCTGTGTGAGAGTGTGCTGCTAGGGGACCAAGAATAGAGGTAGAAACCAGCCTCCTGCTATTGCCTTATAGAGTTGTTCAAGATTGAATGGAATAATACTGTGTGTAAAGCACACGGGACCTGGGACATAGCAAGTGGACCATAAATGTTAGCCACTTAAAAAGAAAAAAAGCATTACCTCATCACTCACATTATTAACAGGTACTTTGCATTTTTCATTATTCATATGTTACTTTTTGAGGATGGAGATTTGTATGTGTGTGTGACAGTGGTGGCATCCAAAAATCTCGAAAATAGATCTCCTTCAATGGGATTATGTATGAGAAGGGGAGGATATCTTGTGAACCAGAGTAATGAAACCCATCGCCATTCACATATACTTTCACATATGAAAGGGTGCCTTCATGTTGTTCAGTAGAGAAATATAAAACTGCATTGAGAAATTTGGCTTGAAAAGTTGTCAATATATACTGTCTCCATAATCAGGCAGATGTTCTATAAAAACCATGAACGTGTCTAGCCACTCTGTTGAAAAGTACTTGGATTTTCTCAAGTTTGACTTCTGATTAATAAAACAATTTGATTTGGGGGGACTTTTTTTTTTTAATCATATCTCTCTTTTTAAGCCTTTCACATCCCGTTCTACTGGTAAGCCTCTGCCATCAAGTCGAAGCTACACTATAATTTGGAACTAGGATGGGAGTGAGGGAGAGAGGGAAGATCAGCATGCAGGCAAATTGGTTGGAGAACTTAATGACAGGGTGTGTGGTTTTACTGGAGTATGGCATCTGAGATCAAGTTCAAACTGGAGATTCTATGATTCTTGGATGAAAAGTAAGCAAGGGAAAACTCTGAAATCAAAGTGTACCACTCTCTTCGTCTTCCAAATTAGATTTATGGGTATTAACCTGCCATATGATAGGAAAACTAAAATCCCTCATTGCCAAAGCTTATTGAGTTCCTTCTATACATACAGGTGACATCCATCTATGCTCCTAAGAAAAATTACAGAGGTGGTTCAGTCAGGAGAGAATGATATGAACTGGGTAGAATTAATCAGGGAAAAATAAGAGTTTTACTGATAAACAAACATATAGATTCATGGAAAGGATTAAGGAGGGCTTATTAAGGGTGGGACGGGGGGAAGAAGCAAGAACAAAGGTAGTGAGCTAAGAATAAAGGCAGCCCGGAGGAAAGGTAAGATTACAAATAATGATAGGCCCTGTGAACTTCAACCACAGCCACAAGCCTAAGAATAGATCAAACTTATATTCAGTACGCAGAGACCAGTGGGTCACAGTCTTGATTGAGTTTCAGATAAGCTCTTATAAATATACCAGTATAATTCTACACTTGATCTTAGCCAAAAGGCCGAGAAGCGATATATACCAGTATAATTCTAAATGAACTAGTGGTGAGGACTAGTCAGAGATATGTTATTTTGACACTGATATGGTGACCACATTCTTATGTTCAAGTTAATAAAAAACATATTATACATATTGTTTTTAAGGCATATCACAGATTGAAGAAACTATGAAATGTTGCCCGAGTTCTATCTCCGATTTTTTTATTAATTTTTTTTAATGTTTATTTATTTTTGAGAGAGAGAGAGAGAGCACAAGCAGGGAGGGCAGAGGGGGAGACACAGAATCCGAGGCAGGCTCCAGGCTCTGAGTTGTCAGCACAGAGCCTCATGTGGGTCTTGAGCTCATGAACCACGAGATCATAATCTGAGCCGAAGTCTGACGCTTAATCGACTGAGCCACCCAGGCATACCTCTATCTTAATTTCAAAC
Organism: Panthera onca; assembly: GCF_046562875.1. Lineage (NCBI taxonomy): Eukaryota > Metazoa > Chordata > Mammalia > Carnivora > Felidae > Panthera > Panthera onca. Next base: position 55,036,226 of record NC_138342.1, on the reverse strand, counting down.
AGTTCCAGAAAAATGAGAATTTTCCCCATTTGCAAAAACTGTGTTTTCATTGGCATCCTGTTGTGGCATTTAATAGCACTTATTATCAAATAAATCTTCCTGATCAGTCCAAAATTCTCGTGCTGTGGTTTAAGTAAGTCCACATTATCTTTTTCATGAAGATTATGTATTTTTAATGGATTCTTGACCTGGGATCCATGGACTTTCTGGAATTACATTTAAAATGGTACATGTTGGTACATTTTCCTAGGGGCAAAAATCCTTAAATTCTTACAAGTGCCCTGTCACAAAAATAGCTAGGAAGCACCTCTAAATGTGTGATCTCCTTACAGACCAGGTTAGTCCTCAGTTATATTTTCTCTAGTTTAAATGTTCTGAATTCCTTCAACAAAGACTCCACTTAACGTTCTGCAGAGTATCCCAACTTCCTCTATCCCATTTTCTTTTAAAGATAACCTTCCATATATCCCTGGCTTTCCTTCACTTTTAAAGGTTCCCAGGCACTTCGCTGCTGCCTAGAAATCCCATTATTTTCCTTAGATTTTTCTCACAGCTTCTATTTTCACTAGCGCTCTAGCTCTGTGGCTCTCCTTTGAGCCATATTACCAGTTAACCCTCCAACAATGTAGGGGGTTAGGGTGCTGACCCTCCTGCACAGTAAAAAATTCACATATTACTTTTGACTCCAGAAAAATTTAACTACTAATAGCCCACTGCTGACCAGAAGCCTTGCCAGTAACACAAAGAGTCGATTAACACATATTTTGTAAGCTATCTGTATTATATAGCTATCCTTACAATAAAGTAAGCTAGAGAAAAATGTTATTAAGAAAATGATTGGAGAAAAAGATACATATATAGCACTGTACTATATTTATCAAAAAATCCAAGTGTAAGTGGACCCACACTGTTCAAACCCATGTTGTTTAAGGGTCAACTATACCTACGGATTCAAAACTGATTTTAGTATGTTAATTAGATTATAATAAATAATAAAATGAATGAATATAACCTTTAGTGTAAGCCAGGTATTTTATATGTTATCTTCTTTAATCCTTGAAACCACCCTACAAGTAGACAATATTGTTATCCTCTTGCTCTCTTCTCCTTGACATACAAGTGAAAGATGTTGCTATGAATTCGAGTGGAAACAAGTCAATTTCATCAGAAATATTTATATCTATAGTTTATTCTTTCCATTTCAAAGTATGCTTTCTAAGAAAAGGTAGAGTAACAGTCAGGTAAGAGAGTCATCACTCCTTACTATAGACTAAGCCTCTTGAAGGTAGGATCTTTGTGTTATATTTATATTCTCTGGAACTCAGTAGGATGCTTGATGCATAGGGGACACACTATAAACATTGTTTGAGTGAATAAATTAGTTGAGCACCTGTTGTATTCCAGGCATTGTACTTTAGGTGGCAAGTTGTAGTTTTTCCATTTTATAGTTTGAGAAAATTGAATCTCAAGAAGATAGAGTAAATTCCACAAGATCACAAGCAGTTAAGTGGCAAAACCGTCAGGTAAAGACATGTTTTACTGACTCTAAAATCCTTGTTCTTCCTGCTAACCATCATCAGAAACAGTTATTATAAATACTTCGATGAACATTTAATGAATAATCAAATTTAAATTACAAATTAGAGGGGTGCCTGGGTGGCTCAGTCGGTTGGGCGTCCGACTTAGGCTCAGGTCAGGATCTCACGGTTGGTGGGTTCGAGCCCCACGTCGGGCTCTGTGCTGATAGCTCTGAGCCTGGAGCCTGCTTCAGATTCTGTGTTTCCCTCTCTCTCTGCCCCTCCCCCACTCAAGCTCTGTCTCTGTGTCTCTCAAAATAAATAAACATTAAAAAAATTTTTTTTAAATTACAAATTAGAAATTTCTTTTTCCCAATTCTTCTTTCCTGCCAAAGTAATCATGTGGCTAACCTATTGTGACAAGATAGAATTCACTTTCAAAGCATATAAGGGGGGGGGCACCTGGGTAGCTCTGTCAGTTAAGTGGTCGACTCTTGAGCTTGGCTCAGGTCATGATCTCACAGTTGGTGGGAAAGAGCCCACATTGGGCTCTGCACTGAGAGTGTGGAGTCTGCTTGGTATTCTCTTGCTCTCTCTTTGCTCCTCTCTCACACATGCTTGTGTAGGCTCTCTCTCTCTCTCTCAAAAATAAATAAACTTAAAAAAATGAAAATGAAAAAAAAAAAGGGATGCAAAAAATAAAAGCATGCAGGAGGAACCAAAAAATATTCTAATATAACTGACAAATTTATTAATACATGTTTAACACCTCTAACAGAATATAAACTACCATGTCTTTACAAAAACCTCGAATGTGCTATTGTAGATATTTTCACAATTTTCCATTAATAAATCTTAAGAAAACATATCTTATTATCATTATTAAACATTTCTTATGACATTTCTTGAAACACTTACATTTTTGCTACTTTGTTACTTTTAAAATTTCATAAAATTTGACCCAGCTTAATGATTTCTTTTTTCATTAGTAACAGACACTTTCATGTTTATTTCTCTCATTAATTTCAAATTATCCATAACTGGTATTTTCAAAGCACTGATTTTAACTTATTTAATTATAATTTTTCATTTTTACATTAAAAAAAATATGAACTGCTTTTTGAATTTTGTTAGAATGAATGTATTTATATATCTTAGTGTACATATTACATACACTGCAACCTACATATTGTCTTTTCAAGTCACTATCTTCATGTTTTTAGAATATACAACTATATTTAATGTTAAACAATATCAATTTTAGCATTTTCATAATTTATTTTTACAAAAGTTTACTATTAAAAAATAATTTTACCATTATTTGTAAACTTCAAACAACTAAGAGGAAGAGCAAAAGTTTTCATTTCAATCATAATATTTTGTATTAAATGATACAAGTCATTGTGGAAGCATACTAGTAAATAGAAAAAAATATCAAACACTTTATCTTCCAAGCTGAAATCTTCTGTTATGTTTACATAAATTCTTTGGAAATGTAGCTTATTCAATTTTTTTTACATTGGTGACTTAACATTAGAATGTTATATTATTATATATAATACATACATATATACCTGAATGTGCTTAAGCCACACATTGTCTTTATAATTATGCAAAATTGGCATCATATTTCTGAGCTCAGGGAAGAGGGCTTAATCACAACAGAAACAAAGCAGCACTTGTCACATCACATCACCATGAAACAAATTTTATATTAAGGCAGAAGCTGCTAGTTGCAACGTTATCATCTATGGACTTACCTGGTATTCTGACCTCTTGACTAACAAAAAACCTTCAAAGTACAAAGGTAGAGCAGTAATCTTTAACCTTTCTTGGAAGATCCTGCGAGGAGCTGGTTTTGGGGGCTTCTTATCCATCATACCCTTTTGGTGTGTGGTTTGATTTCAACTATATCCAGTCTCAAACAAAATGAGATCTCCTTTGTGTGAGAGGAAAAAGCAACTGTTCAAAGAGGAAGTCCCAACTCGATATTTAACCACCAACAGTACACACATACATACACACACACACACACACACACACACACACACACACACACACACATACTTTTTTTCCTTTACTTTTTGTGAGGTGAGGAAGAACAGGCATAGACCAACTTTGAAAGGGCAATCTCTATGCAAATTTAGAATTACTGAGGATTACAGTAGCAAAATAAATAGAAGATTAATATCACCAGGGGATGAAAAGAACCGATGTGGAGGTTATAAACTTTGGAGGAGTCATCAAGGTTACATTTGTTTTCTTCCACCTTCTTTTATTTATTGCTTTCCATCTTTACGCCCACAAGATATGACTGGAATTAACTTGACTCCATTAAAAATTACTTTATAGGATAATTTTATTAGTACTATTTCTGTTGTAAATCTTTTAAGACTGAGCTTTGCTTACATTTTATTAAAGATTGGAGTTCCTTATCCCATGCCTATTTTGATGATCCACTAAATATAAACCACATGGCAACATGGGATTTTTTTACTTTTCTGTCAGTAAGAATTTTGAGTTCATGGGTTACCAGTTGGCAAAATATATCTGGCAGAGAAAGCTGTAATACTTCAAACTTTTATTTTGTTCTTTTATGCTTTCTGAGCTGTGGATCACTGATGCGAAGATGCATAGATGGGGTCTCTACAGTTATCTAGTAAGATTTAGAAAGCTACATTGGGGCCCAAATGCATTCAGTAGTTGTACATGGGAAATGGTCCTTTAGAGACTGGATTTGGCCAAGCACTGTGCAAGGAATGATGGGGGAAGGAAACACTGGAAGGAATCATGGTATGTTTTGCAGGGATCCTGAGAAGTTCCACCCTTTCTTATTTCATCCTCTGTATTTCAGAATTACTATGGATTTAGTATAGCCAAGGCCTGAGCATTCTCCCCAGTGAGATCAGCTGATTCTTAGAAATCAAAATAAGGTAGGACTCTCGAGTCTGATCCTCCTTTCCTAATGGAAACATCACATGGTTTTCCCCACCAGTATGGGTTCCATTGGATCTGCAGCTGTAGATATGTTCAGCCAAATTGTCTACAAAGTGAGGTACAGCAATATAGACTAATTATCAGTTAACCAGAGGAAAGTGTTTAATTAATCGTCCAAAATAAGAACAGTTTGAGACAGATATTGGGAGTTGAAGATTCAAAATCACTCCCTTGCTTATATATATCTTTGTACGTTTATTTATTCATTTTTTTTATTTTGAGAGAGAGAGAGAGAGAGAGAGAGAGAGAGATAGCATGAGCAGGGGAGGAGCAGAGAGAGAGGGAGAGAGAGAGAATCCCAAGCAGGATTCTCTGAGCTAAAATCAAGAGTTGGATGCTTAACCTACTGAGCTACCCAGGCGTCTCTCCTCTGCTTTTATATTAAGTCGAGACCTCCTTCCTATTATTACTCAAACCTTCCAGTGATAAAATACAAGTCCTGCTTTTTTTTTTTTTTGAGGTAAAACCACACTACTTTTCAGTTTCAGTATAATCGGAAAATGAATGACAAGGGAAAACCTCCTGATTTGATAAGTGACCTAATCCACCTTTTTGGCAACTGGTAGCTGGTGTAACACAGGCAGGAAATGAAAGGAGAGATGAGAACAGAAAATGGAAAGAAGGGGAGGGAGATAGGATGCTGTGAAACAGCCATGGTTGGAATATGAGAAAAGTAGTCACTGGCATTGTGGCCAGGGAGAAAAGAATGCTTCTAGAAAAATGTAAGCATAGGAATATTTCTGAGGAATAATCATCTAGTTAACTATGTCTTTCTTACCTACCTTATGAAAAAAATACGCAAAATTAAAGAAAAACCAGATTATCAGTCTCTGGACGTTGCTTTGGTTTGCTGATTTGCAAGTCACATTAATTGTTAATATACCAATGTTCAAATGATGTCTCCCTAAAAAAAAAAAAAAAAAAAACAACAACTACGAGATGCAAACATCCTGAAACGTTATTAGCCAGTTAGACCTGCTCACAGTTTCCAACTGCATCATGACAATGGAAATCCTCTTATAGATATCTCAAATTTTAGGTGGTGAATAATGAGTAGCCAGTTTTGCTACTCACCAGCTGAGCCCTTGAGCAAACCGTTTAACTTATCTAGGATCACAACTTCCTCCCTCGTCTCAAGAGCTACACTAGGTTCCTCAGAAGTCTCCTACTTTTCACACTTTTTCTTCTCTAATTCATTTAAAATGACATCTAATCAAGTCACTCCCCAGCTTAAAACATTTTGATAGATTCTCATTGCTTTTGAGCACTCTTTCATTTTTTTTCAGTCAACACTAAATATTGAGCACCAATAATGTGCTCACACATAGAATACAAGATCCTTCATAACAGGGCCCTTAAATTGAAACTCCTTAAAAAAAATCTCTCTCCTCTAATAACTTTGGTTAATCCCAATAGGCTCGATACCTCATGGTCTTTCGCATCTCCTCATACCTTTCGAACTACTGTATATCTTGTTTGGGTGCCCTTTGTTCTTCTTAAAATGACAACTTCCTGCCTACCCCTCAAGACCTCAGTTGAATATATCCTTGTCTGTGAAGATTTCCTGATTTCCTGAAGCCTTCCCCATCTCCAAGGAGAAATTTTATTGCTTTCACCCTGCATTCCACAGCATCTTACAGATATTTTATTACAGTATTTGGCCTACTGTATATTAGTTATTAGTATACATTCTGTATCAACAGGAAACTAAGTTTTTCAAATACAGGGATTGTGTTGAAGTTGATAGGTAGTAGATTGCAGTAACCATTGATTAAATGACTAACTTCCAGCTGGAAAATACAGTTCTAATTTGGGAGCTCTTAGCCTCTGCTGTGACAGAAGCTTCTTTTTTTCTGATATGTGTGACCATTGGTTGACGCAGGGTTCTTTTGTTGCTGTGTAGAACAATCACATTACTGTCAAACTGCTGGACATAGCCATCATCAGCTCTGTGAACAGGAGTTTGTTATACATTAGATACATGGCTACAAATTAAACAGTTTTGAATGAAGTATAAGATTAACTCATATAAAATCAAAATCTCAGTGCTCTTTTGAGTCATCCATGTTATAATGCAATTCAAATGAATACACATTTTTATGACAGTTAAGGCTCTCTAAAGTACTTTACTATCCACTTATTAGAAATGATTCAATCAATCACTCTGTATTAGAGCCTCCAACCTGTCTCCTGTATTTCCCAATTTCTGATCTTTGTTTCACATGTTTATTGATGGTTTATTGCCATTTCAATCACAGCTCATTGTAGTAAATTTTGAAGATGTTTGAATACATTTATGTTTACCATCCATAACTGAAGAATACAGCTTTAATTTTAATGACTGTGGCTTACTTTGTGGCATAATGAGTCATAATTACTCAAAAAAAAAATTCTACTAGGTGTTTTGGGACAGAAAAAAAAAGGCAAGGAATCACTGTTGTAGAAGTGATATTCATAGCTCTGTCAGAGTGGTCTAATTTGCTGACATGATTTTTAGTACAAAGAGTTGCATCTAGGATGATAAAAAGTCTTTCTAGTTAAATGTTCTCACTATTTTTTAGTGTAGGGTATTATTTATATTAGCGAGAAATGTTTCTTGTATGTCACAGATACAGGTTTCTAAATGAGATAAATCATTGCATAATAGTAGCTGTAATAGAAACTGAAAATTCCAGATAGGGTGATAGTTTGGGTGGTAGAGCAATAATGAATTTAGTTTTAGCCATATCAAGCTCAATACAAAGAGAGGTTAGGTCTACATTTTTCTTCCTCTTTGCTTCATTTAAAACCCACTAAAAAACCCAAAAAACAAAAAAAACCAAAAAACCCCACTACTGCTGCTTTCTGGGATAAGGTAGGTTAGTGCTCAGTATCCATTCCAGCCCCTTCCAGTATGCCATTATTATTATTTTTTAATGTTTATTTTTGAGAAAGAGAGAGAGAGAAAAAGAAAGTGTGCACACATGTGCATGGGGGAGGGGCAGACAGAGAGGGAGACAGAATCTGAAGCAGAAGAGAATCTGAATATGTCAGCACAAAACCCAACATGGGGCTCAGGCCCACGAACTGGGGAACCGTGAGATCATGACCTGAGCTGGGTCGGATGCTCAACCTACTGAGCCACCCAGGCACTCCCGTATGCCATTCTTTACTGCAGAGGCTGAAAAGCTAAAAGCTACATATCCAGACCTTTTTTTTGGAGCTGGAGTTGGGTAGCAAGGTAGATGGAAACAGAATTTATTCTTGATTTGCTGTTCCCCTAGGCTGAAGCATGGTCTATAGGCTTCTAATTTTTTGTGTGGCAATACTATCAGAAGTCTCAGTAGTTGATCACTAGTTTCATGGGTGGTGATAGTTAGTCAAAGCATGGAACGTCAATTTTCTGGTACCTGTCACGGTGAATATGATGTGTTTCTGGAGCCAGCAGCAACAAGGAGGCTTCCTGCTCATGGAGACTTCTTATTCGATGTGGCTTCCTAGACATGGAACTTTTGTAACAGAAGTGACTTCCTGATTGTGCAGTGTCAGTATGGTTCTGGAGATTCCAGCACCAGCATTAGCTTCTCAGCTTTTCAGTTTGCTTCCTGATTATACATACAACAGCTGGCTCTTGGTGTTCAGTTCTGCAGTGTATCTTTAGGAATCATTCCTGAAAGCCCTGAATATGTTATTTCTCCTTCCATCCCAACAATTCTGTAAACCAATAATGCATACTAGTAGATCCCGTTTTTGCCTAAAGCAGCTATTATGAGTTCTATTCTATAGAAGTGACCCCTGATCAATATAGTTCTGCACTGTCTACAGGAAGAAGTGAGAATTTATGCTAACATTGAAGGTGTTCGTAATCTAGTTCATTTTGCAAACATGAACACTCTACAATATCTGACAGATTTTCTGTCAATAGCACAGCATTTCCTTTTTTAAAATATTTTTTTAATGTTTATTTTTATTTTTAATGTTTTTAAATTTATTTTTGAGAGAGAGAGAGAGAGAGAAAGCAGGGGAGGGGCAGAGAGAGAGGGAGACACAGAAACCAAAGCAGGTTCCAGATTCCGAGCTGTCAGCAGAGCCCAGCACAGAGCCCAATGCAGGGCCCTAAGCCACAAACCATGAGATCATGACCTCAGCTGAAGTCGGATGCTCAACCAACTCAGCCACCCAGGTGCCCCTATTTATTTATAAAATAATAATTTTTTTTGAGAGATAAAGCACATGTGGGGGAGGGGCTGCGAAAGAGGGAAAGAGAATCCCAGTGCTGCCCAGTCTGGTTAGAACCAGACATGGGAATCAAACACACGAACTGAGATTATGACCTTTTTGCTTTGTGTCTTTGTTTGCAGTTTATTTTCCTACTTCTTTCACCCTTTCCCACTGTTAGGTATGGCCTACAAGCTATAGTTTGGGAACTTTATTGTTTATGAATTTCTATAGGTGCTTAGATTTACAAACATCTCATATAGCATGCTTTATAAATACTTAAAATATTTTCTTAATTTTTCCTAATAAATGGAAAATTTACTTATATAAGTTCTAGAAAAAACAAGTCTTCAGGCATAAATTAAAAAAATGAAAATTACATGCTCCAGCACCAGCATCTACCATTAGCACGGTTTGGATGGGTACCATCACCTTTTTGGCACTTTTTCTCTATTTGTGTATATTTACATAATCAGATAAGTACATGATATTTGATAAACTACATTTTTTCATATAACTTGTCTGGAGCATATATCTGTGTCAATAACTACTAATGTTTATTATTTAAATTTTTGCCTAGTACCACTAAAGTAATTTAAGTCTTTGCAAGGTTAAATTATAATGCAGAAAGTATTAAACTTTTGAAAATCTAATTGTACTTTTTGAAAATTTATTTTTTTTAATGTTTGTTTTATTTTTGACAGAGAAAGAGAGAGAGAGAGCATGCAGGGGAGGGCAGCAAGAGAGGAAGATGCAGAGGACCTGAAGTAGGCTCTGTGCTGAGCTGGAGAGCCCGATGTGGGGCTTGAACTCATGAGCTGTGAGTTCATGACCTGACCCAAAGTTGGACGCTTAATGGACTGAGTCACCCAAGAGCCCCTATTTCTTTCTTTAAAAAAATTTTTTTTTAAATGTTTATTTATTTGTGAGAGAGAGAGAGAGAGGCAGACTGCGAACAGGGGAGGGGCAGAGAGAGAGATGGAGACACAGAATCTGAAGCAGGCTCCAGGCTCTGAGCTGTTAGCACAGAGCCGGTCGTGGGGCTTGAACTCATAAACTGTGAGATTATGACCTAAGCCAAAGTCTGATGCTTAACCGACTGAGCCACTGAGGCACCCCTAAATGTGTTTTAAATGACAAAAGCTAATTTTTCAGAATTATGCTGACTAGAAGTAAACTACAGGCTACAGAATGGAGATCCAGAGAATAGTGTATTTGTTGTGTTCTTTTTATTTATTAAAAAAAATTTTTTTATAAGGAAACTCTACCAGCAGTGTGGGGTTCAAACTCAGAACTCTGAGATCAAGAGTCACATGCTCTACCTACTGACTCAGTCGCCTCTGTTGTGTTCTTGGGAAGAGAAACAATGTATATATATATATATATATATATATATATATATATATAATAGAATTCAACAGCAACTATGAATCAAACACTTGGCACAGAGGTAACTGTAAAGATTTTTATGTAGCACTCAATTAAGAACTCATGGGGACTTTTAACCCATTGTATAAAATTGTTTTCGTGAACGTTGCTGCCACCTACCTGCATACTGCAAACACACTTTATAATTTGGCAATTAGAGTCTTAGAAGAGCCTATTTAGTAGAGAAAAGGCTACTTAAAGTGAGTGTACTTAACACATGGAACAACATTTGACAGTAAAGAATTTTAAAAATTTAAATGTTATATTAAAAAATAAACTCCAAAATTATATAAATAAGTTTATTTCACTTTAGCAAATTAAGTTATAATTGAAATGTTTATAATTTTTACAAATTGATTTTTGGAGTGTAATTTTTTCTGACAAAATTATCCTATACTAAATTGCTAATATTTTCACTTTTGACTTTTGTGTGAGGAATAAGCTTAGGAATCCCCCGGGCTTGCCAATGGGTTAACAAGGCAATAAAGAAGTACAAAGCCATAGGATGCTAACACCTGAGTTTGGGTAAACAAACAAGGCAACCAAGAATAGGGAGGTACAAAGGCACCCAGTACATCGGTATATGAAAAAAACAAGATTAGATATGCAGGGCGGAAGCACCCCCAATTTAGTGCTATAGCAGAAAGCTGCTTTCACAGGAAGGAAGGACCAAGTTAGGTAAACAGGTAAATTGGGCTATAGACCACTGCGTTGGAGATGAGGCAGCCCAGAGCAGAGATGATTATTAAAAAAAAGGTGCCTTGTTAACCCTGAGGTCACGTGTCCTATCTGTCTCCTCCCCTAGACTAGCTAAGATAAACAGAGGTGGTGCCTCATGTCTCCTGTAAACAACTTTCTGCCCGACTGCCGGCATCAGGATTTTGCTTTGTATTAACCCAAACCCCTAACCCTGAATATCTTCAAGACCTCCTTTCCCTCATGTTCATAAGTTAATGTTCAGATTTATTGTCTCTTTGTGCACGTCCATCACCATGTTTGTAAGCCTTCTGATCCTAAAAAAAACGGGGCAAGGACCCTTATTTGGGTCTCTTGTCTTTTCCCGGACATTAGCCATCTCTCATTTTTCATCCTGCATCCTGCTCTTTTGCTGGCCAAAAGAGAGCTTTAGACTTAGAGTCTATGACACTTTGGCATAATAATTTTTTTGCAAAAATTTTGAGAACTTCAGTAATTTTATTAATGCCACTTTGCCCTATCATTTTAGTATGAAAAGTTTCCAACAGAGAAGCTGAAAGAGCAGCATTTTTATTTTTTAAAGTTTATTTATTTATTTTGTATGTGTGTTTGTGTGCGTGTGTGTGTGTGTGTGTGAGAGAGAGAGAGAGAGAGAGACAGAGAGAGAGAGAGAAAATGCAAGTGGGGCAGGGGTAATAGAGAGAGGGAGAGAGAATCCCAAGCAGGTTCTGCACTGTCAGCATGCAGCCCGATGTTGGGCTCAAACTCATGAACCATGAGATCATGACCTGAGCCGAAATTGGACACTTAATGGACTGAGCCACCTAGGCATCCCTGAAAGAGCAGTATTAATAAACACCTACACATCTACCATGTAGTTCCAATAATTGTTAGCGTTTTGCCAGATTTGCTGTAACTATATCTTTTTTTTTTAACTGAACCATTTCAAAGTACTTACAAACATCACATTTTACCCCTTAATACTTCATATGTATATCCTTATCCTAAAAGAATAGGACATTTTCTTACATCAACACAGTAGCATTATAATATCTAAGAAAATTTTACATTTCCCTGTCATTTAATAATTACTACTTTAGTTTTCCATTGCTTAATGCTCTTTATGGCTTCGTTTTGAATCACAGTCTGACCCTAATTCCCACACTGCATTTGGTTATCTCTCTCTCCCTCTATTGGTCTGATCCCCTGTGCTTGCACAGATGAATCAGAAGTGCCAGAGGTGGGGTGGCTCAGTTGGTTGAGCATGAGATTTAGGCCATGATTTCACAGTTCATGGGTCAGCGTGAAGCGCGCTTTGGAACCTCTGTCCCCCTGTCTCTTTGTACCTCCCCTCACAAGCTCGCGTGCTCTTTTTCAAAAATAAGTGAACATTTAGAAGAAGAAGAAGAAGGAGGAGGAGGAGGAGGAGGAGGAGGAGGAAAGGGAAAAAGAAAGTGTCAGAGCTGACCTCAGCTTCATTATAATGTTAAAATCCCTTCTGAATATTTATCCCAAGGCCTAATAAAAAGAGCCTGCTTTCCCCTCGTTGGAGAGACACTGTTTTGGAAATTATTCCCTGTGATCTCCTTGTTTGTACAAATAGTTGACCTTGTGAGGCAACTCCACCTGGTGTAGTCTGCCTGTAAGTCACCGAGGAGTGGGTCCACTTTGGTTTGGTAACACTCTCTAACATTAATTTTTCAAGTCCAGTTCATTGACGTATAATATATAGCAAAAGTCATCCTTTCTTTAGGAGCACAGTTCTGAGAGTTTTGACAAAAACATAAGAGTATTATATTGAAGACATAGACTATTTCCAGCATCATAAAATGTTCCCTCCTTGGCCTTTGTTGTCAGCATCTTCTACCCCCAACTTCATCTGCTGGCAACTATTGGTTTCATTTCTATGTGTATAATTTCATCAAGTTACATTTATGTAATCATACAGCAGGTTGCCTTTGATGTCTGGCTTCTCTTACCTAGCTTTTAAGATTCATCTAAGTTGTTGCATGTATCAGTAGTTTGTTTTTATTGCTGAGGAATATTCTGTCACATGAACTACACTTTATAAATATGTACATATTACATTTACATGTACATAAATTACATTTAATATGTAAATGGTGGACATATTACCAGTTTGAGTTTATTATAAATAAGGAACAATTTAAATTTTAATAGCAATTGTGTTACAATTCCTAGAGCAAGTTCATTTAGAGTGTAATTTTTAAGGTCTAAAATATTCTTTAAACTAGTTTTAACCAATTTTAAACTATCTGCATAAAATCCTAAGCAACTAAAAGTTTCTAGTACCCTCTTAAGTTCAGTTTCTGTAAACTTTATTTCCCATATACACATTGAATACACATAATTCCATAGACTGATACACACACACACACACACACACACACACACACACACACTCCTCACCTAGGTTATGTAGCTGTGATGGAAAACTTCAAGATTTATCCAGTTACCATGGAAGTTCATAAAGAGAGATCTGAATGTATTTGGGGGGGGGGGTGCGCAGGGGGCCTATAATGACAGATCTAGGTTTTATAAACATTAGTCCATCAACTAGCAATCCTATTTTAGGATGCCAAAACCATTGTGGGGCTATAAATAGTAGGACAGATGCAGAGGGAACTGAAAAGTTTGCTTGGGGATGGTGGAGTTTCCATAACTTTTGGTTTTCATAAAGTGTTGCTCCATTTTCTCTGTAGTTATTACCAACACCCTTTGTGCCCTGCATTCTATACCAGCATGTCACTGCATTTCAAGTTTCACAAAATACCTCTGAGAGTTACTGTTTCCAGTGGAAACAGGGAATATCATTTTAGATGTGGAAATTTACATTGGTGATTGTGCTTGGTAAAATTTCTCACTGAGAAATAAAGAGTGTAGTGATTAAGTGCTCAGTTCTGGAATCAGAATACCAGGGTTCACCCCCAGTTCTGCCATTTAATGGTAGTGTGATTATGGGGCAGTTAAACACTATCCCACTTCTGTTGTCTGTAAGATGGGGATACTAGCTGTCTTCTTTTAACAGGAATGTTTTAAGAATAAAGTAAGTTAGTGCATGGAGAGCATTTAGAAAAAAAAAAACAGTATATGGTGTGTACGGAATAAATGATAGTTTTTTTATTATAATGTATTCCAAATATGACATCAAATTATATAATGTAGTCTGATTGGCAAAACCCTATAATAAAACCAATCATTATTTATTGAATTCTTACTATGTTCCAGGCATTTCACCTAGATATTAAAATGAATTAACCCAATATCTCAGCAACTTTAATATTATTCCCATTTTACAGACAAGGGACTTGAGAAACAGTTTAATCAACTTACATATTATGACAGAATTCTTGGGAGTAGAATGGAACCCAGTCTGATTGTAGAGTTAATATATAGTACCTCTTCCCTACCAAAAAGAAACAAACCATAGGTGATAACATTTGTTAAATCATTACATGTTTAAAAAGTTTATTAGTTCAACTCTTGATTAATGAATTTATTCAATAAGTAATGTATTTTATGATTAAAATTTCTGTGCAAATTTTTATTAAATCACAAAAATAGAACACAAGTTTCATAACATCATAAAATGGTCAAGTCTTCAGAGCATTTATAAGCTCTCCTATTATATAATTATATAAATAAGGAAACACCCGGAATAGTGCCACAATTTTATTCTAGATGATACAGCTAGTCGCTGAGTATATTTCAAGACTACTGATTTAGGTCTCCTTTCAGGACATTATACTTAAATGACATATATTTACCTAAGTCACTTTGTTGGCAATGCTTCATGAAAATACTACCCACATATTTGAAAGAAGAATACATCGTTATCATCATCAACGTTACATTGTTATTACTTTCAGAGGTGATGCATAGATGGACTCGGTGTGGAGGATGAGCCCGCACAATGAACTATTTCTTTTCAAACGATTTCTGCAATTTTTACCTTTATCCTTCCAAGTATTATTTTTTACTCTGTAATAGAACCGCTGACAAGTTTTACACCCGGCTCAAGAATAAAGGCTGTTCTCGAGACGGTGCCTGCTCAGAGCAGCTTTACGGAAACCCCCAGCTTTACGTTCAATCCTCCGATTGCCTAGCCAGCAAAAGAGGAGAAAACAGTTAGAGAAAGGGAGGGCGGGGCTATGGGAAAGATGGGGCGGGGCTGCGGCGGGCGCTGCGAGGGGCGGGACTGTTGGAGTGTCCAATGTGTGGGCGGGCCTTTAACGGCTTTCTGTACGGTTGAGCGGTTCGTTTTGCGCATGTGCAGACCGTTTCAAACCGCGGAGACCGCTGGGTGCTCCGGAAGGGCCGAGCCAATGGGTGAAGAGCGTCGGTAGCGCGCTTACTAGCCCGCAGTTCCTTCCGTTTTGCCACCTCCCACCTCAGGGGCGCTCCTGGGGTGCCGCCTAACTGCACCTCCCGCGACTCTGTCTGTGCCGGGCTTCTTCGAGTCACGGCCCGCGAGGGCTTGCGTGCCAGACCCCCGGCGCGGGTGGGGCCGGGTCGGAAAATGGCTGCGACGGGTCTGGTAAGTGCAGGCTCCTGCCGCTTCTGCGTATGGGAGCTCGGCAGCCCCTGGCACCTGCGCTCGGGGCGGGAGAGAATGAAATGTTTTACTGTGGCTTCTTGGAGATTTCAGTGGAAAAGCCCGCCAAGTGTTTGAGATCAGAGCTGATCGTGTGCTGATAGCCAGGAGTTAACTTCCTTGTATTGTTTACCCACAGGTTTTAGTTTTGGTTGTGATGGCATCTGTCTCTTCAGAGAATCTTGTGATTGCTACTGTTTTGGTCTAACTCTGGTTTCTAGTCCTCCAAATAATTTTCTGTCTATAGAAGTTTTGAAACGCCTAAAAAGTGTGGACTTGCTGGTCTGCAGAAGCATATTATTTGTGGAGTGCTTGTTACTGGTAAAGTTTTCTGAAAGGCAGGTGTTAGTTAAAAAGTGCTTAAGGTATGAATGCCCAAGGGGGCGGGAACTAATTTTTTGTTTCCGTGTTATTGGACTCCCTTGGTATTCAGTATTCTGTATTTCACACTTTGCTTATAGTTACTATATATTGTACAACCAATGTCGGCCCCTGCCCTAAACGTGTGTTTTCTACTTTATCTCTCTTTTTAAGAAAATCTTCACCAATGATATCCCACTTATATAAAGTTATAAAGTAATGCTTGTTTGCATAAAGATGTGTAAAAAATACTGTACAGCGTCCTTTTAATGTGAGCACATACATTGTTTATATTGTATAGAATTAAACAAAAATAAAGCCATTCTCATTGTAGGAAGAGGAGGGGAATAAAATTTACCTAATGCCCACGGTTCCTTTTTTTTTAAGAGTTAATTTTTTTAGAGCAGTCTTGGGTTCTTAGCAAAACTAAGAGGAAGGTACAGAGACTTTCCATATACCCCCTTACTCCCACACCTGCATAGCTACCCCTGTTGTTAGGATCCCCCACCAGAATGATGTATTTATTACAGTTGATGAACCGCATTCACCCATCATTATTGCCCGAAGTCCATAATTTATACTAAGTCTGACTCTTGGTGTTGTACATTCTGTGTGTTTGGACAAAAGTCTAATGACACGTAGCCATCCTTGTGGTATTATCGAGTGTTTTTACTACCCTACATATCCTCTGTGTTCTGCCTATTTCTCCCTCCCTCCCCACTGAACTCTGGTAACCACTGATCTTTTTACCATCGCGATAGTTTTGCTTTTTTCCAGAATGTCATATAGTTGAAATCATACATACATAGCCTTTTCAGATTGACTTGTTTCATTTAGAATGACGCGTTTAAGATTTATTCATGTCTTTTCATGGCTTGGTAGTTCATTTCTTTTTGGTGCTCAATGATATGCTATCGTCTGGATGTACCACACTTTATCCATTTACCTAGTGAAGGACATCTTGTTGCTTTCAAGTTTTGGCAGTTATAAAATTGCTATAAACATCTGTGCAGATTGTTGTGTGGACATAAGTTTTCAACTCCTTTGGGTAAATAACAAGCAATATGATTGCTAAGTCATGGTGAGAGTCTGTTTACTTTTGTAAAAACCACCAAATCTGCCTTCCAAAATGACTGTACCATTTATATTAAAAAATAAATGAGAGTTGGGGCACCTGGGTGGCTCGGTTAATCGCCTGACTTCAGCTCAGGTCATGATCTCACAGTCTGTGAGTTCAAGCCCCGCATTGGGCTCTGTGCTGACAGCTTGGAGCCTGGAGCCTGCTTCGGACATGTGTCTCCCTCTCTCTCTGCCTCTCCCCTGCTTATGCTCTTTCTCTCTCGCTCTCAAAAATAAATAAACATTAAAAAAAAAAATAAATAAATGAGAGTTTTCTGTTGTGCCATATCCTTACCAGCATTTGGAATTGTCAGTGTTTCAGATTTTGGTCATTCTAATAGGTACAGTGGTATCTCATTGTGGCTTTTAATGTGCTTTTTCCTGATGATATGTGATGTGGAGCATCTTTTCATATGCTTTTTTGCCATCTGTACATCTTATCTGAGGTATAAGGTCTTTGGCCCATTTAGTTTTTAATTGGGTTGTTTATTTTCTTATTGTTGAGTTTTAAACATTCTTTGAATATTTTGGATAATAGTCCTTTTCAGATTACCTTTTGCAGATATTTTTTTCTAGCCTGTAGCTTTTCCGCTCATTCTCATTTTTGTTTGTTTGTTTGTTTGTTTGTTTTAAACCATATATTTTAGTTGGGTCAAATGGCAAGAATTCATTCTTTTTCGTTGCTGAGTAGTATTCCATTGTGTATATATACCACATCTTCTTTATCCATTCATCAGTCAGTGGACATTTGGGCTCTTTCCATAATTTGGCTATTGTTGAAAACACTGCTATAAACATTGAGGTGCAGGTGCCCCTTCGAATCAGCACTCCTGCATCCTTTGGATAAATTTCTAGTAGTGCAATTTCTGGGTTGTAGGGTAGTCCTATTTTTAATATTTTGAGAAATCTCGTACTGTTTTCCAGAGTGGCTGTGCCGGTTTGCATTTCCACTAACGATGCAAAAGGGTTCCCATTTCTCCACATCCTCACCAACATCTGTTGTTTGCTGAGTAGTTAATTTTAGCCACTCTGACCGGTGTAAGGTGGTATCTAAATGTCGTTTTAATTTGTATTTCCCCGGTAATGAGCGGTGTTGAGCATCTTTTCATGTGTCTGTTAGCCATTTGGATGTCTTTGGAAAAGTGTCTATTCCTGTCTTCTGCCCATTTCTTCACTGGATTATTTGTTTTTTGGGTATTGAGTTTGGTGAATTCTTCATACATTTTGGATACGAACACTTTATCAGATACACCATTTGCAAATATCTTTTCCCATTCCATTGTTTGCCTTTTAGTTTTGTTGATTGTTTCCTTTACTGTGCAGAAGCTTTTTATCTTGATGAGGTCTCAGTGGTTCACTTTTGTTTTTATTTCCCTTGCCTTCAGAGACAAGTGAAGTCAGATGTTGCTGCAGCCGAAGTCAAAGAGATTGCTGCCTGTTTTCTCCTGTAGCATTTTGATGGTTTCCTTTTTCATTAGTTTTTTCATCCATTTTGAATTTATTTTTGTGTATGGTGTAAAGAAAGTGGTCCAGTTTCATTCTTCTGCATGTTGCTGTCCAGTTCTCCCAGCACCATTTGCTAAAAGAGACTTTTTCTCCATTAGGCAATCATGTTTTTAATTATTAAGAATTTTTCTTGGTCTTAATTTAGTTGTTTAGTGTTTATAGTATATCACTTTTGTTTTATGAGTCCAGTATTTCAAATCTCTCTTGAAGGTACTAATTGGATTTTTGTTTTTGTTTTTTTCAAGTTTTTTCTTTCTCTCTCTCTCTCTCTCTCTCTCTTTTTTTTTTTTTTTTTTTTTTTTTAAATAGAAGCCTAGTTGACACTCAGTGTTACATTAGTTTTAGGTGTACAACATAATAATTCAACAAGTGTGTATGTTGGCTTATGCTCTTCTTTCTCATTCTTGGTATCAGTTTTCTCTTGGCCCTTTTTCTTCTCCATTTTTAAAATTTATATCTTGATATTCATGTTTTGTTTTAGAGACCTCTGAGTGTCTCCTGATCCACAGATGCTGGTGATATTTAAGACAGACAATAGAATACAGTTTTTTAAACTTGTGTTTATAGGGATAGGGGATGTGAGAGTCTGTTACTCTGTTCATTCCCTTTCTCACTCTTAGCCTCCTCATATTTTGAGTTTTGTAGTTCTGCATTGTTATGGTTTTCTCCTGGGCAGATCAGCTTTACTCCTCATCAAAGACTGGATCCTCTGAACTAACTTTTGTCTGCTACTGCTTTTATTCTGTTTTATCAATTAACATACTTCATTTATTTTCCATCTTCTACAAATTTCTTAAATTTGTTAACAGATGGTCCTCTCTTCATTGTCTTTTTCATTGGTCTATGCCATTGTAGCCCTTAACTATTATTTTAGAGGAATCTTCCTGCAAGGAAAGGAGATAAGTAGATACTGCTTATCAACCAGCCTGAATTATTGGAAGCCCAGATAGTTGTGGTTTTGATGATGGGAAAGGTATGGGAGTAAGGGGAGGAAGATGGAATGATTCCCAGGGTGAACAAATTAGTATAAGCAAAGATTTTGAAACAGTAGATATGAGGCAAGTTCTCCTTCACTTGATCCAGAAGAATTCCTCTTTATGGTACTGTAATAGACAATAAGCAAAACTTGCTGAATGAACAAATGAAGAACTTAACTTTTCACCAGTTTGATGATTTACTTTTCTTTCAGGATCATCTCAAAAATGACTACAGAAGAAGATTTTGCCGACCGTCCAGGTGAGTTACATATTTAACTTTTAAGGTCATTTTTATTTCCATTTTTAGGAAGTGATTTTTAAAAGAAGAAGGGAGAAATTACTTCTGTCTAACATGATTTCTGTGCCCACTGATTAAGTATAGTCATCTTAGTGATTTTATACTAACAGAGAAATATTAACGCAAGCAGTGTAATGACTACTTAATGGCAGTGAGAAAAGAAATTCACCTGATAAATTATGGATCAGGAAGAGGTAGTCTCAGTTATAAGTGACAGCCATGGGGAAAGCAGTCTATAGAATGGATTGAATGGTAATATTACAAAGATAGAGCTCATTTGGTAGGGCTAAAAGAAAATGTGCGTATAGATTATAAAAAGAAATAAAAAGTATCTTTGTGGTGTGGAACTGTTCAGTATCTTGACTGTGGTGGTGATACCTGAACCTATAGATGTGATAAATGGCACAGAATTAAATGGGAACAGAAACACACAAATGAGTACAGTTGACCCTTGAACAACTCAGGGGTGAGGGTTGCTGACCCCTGCACAGTTGAAAATCCTCGTACAACTTTTGACTCCCCCAAAACTTGCTACTAAAAGCCTACTGTTGCCTAGAAGCCTTACCAATAACATAAAATAATACAATAATACAATTAATAAAGTAGAGAATAGAAAATGTTATTAAGAAAATCACAAGAGAAAATACTTTTACAGTACTGTATTTATTGATACATTTTATTAATATATCATCTCTCTCATTATCTACATCATCTGTCATTACCTACATCGATATAGTTATATGATACAAAACACTGTAGATGTTATACATATTACTAACACTAGACATCAAATATGAAAAAGTGATGTGGAAAAGAAATTCACATTTTCATATTTATAGGTATAACGTACTGATAATGAAAGCAATATGATTGCTTTATGGTAGCCTAGTGTAATCGATACGATTGTTTCGTGGTAGCCTAGTCTGTACACTAATGAATGAATCATTATAAAATTTGTATGGCATATGGTATTATAGTTATATTCATAATACAGTATTAGAAACATTGTTAAGTCTTTTTAAAAAAATACCTGTGATGACAGGCGTGCTGTATGGTAATGTACTTCTTTGAAAGGAAAGTTACAAGACAGTAAGAAAATAAACAGATTATTAGTTTTATGTTAAATATCACTTACCCACTTCATTCAAGTTTTGCACATGATGTTCTACACACTGAATACTTAGACAATGATGATGATGACTTAAAAATGTCTCCTACCTGTCTTGCTGTACAGTTAACTAGATTTTCACATGAAGATACACACATAACACAGTTTATTAATGGTACGGCATGCTGATTATTTACTGTTCATTAAGTGGAAGTGCACCATCATAAAGACCTTCATCCTCATCGTCTTCACACTGAGTAGGCTGAGAAGGAGGAGAAAGGGTTGAGGTGGTCTTGCTGTTTCAGGTGTGGCAGAGGTGGAAGAGGTGGAGGAGGTAAAAGGGGAGGCAGGCACATTCAGTGAACTTTTTGCAAATACATCATAATTTCTGTCTGACTTTGCTTTTTCATTTGTCTAAAAATGTTTTTATATGGTACCAATCCTTCCACTGTTTAATTCAGTGCCTGTATGCCTGTAACTAAGGTCTATGTTATAAAAGAAGTCAAAAGCAGTCTTGAATAATGGGAACCCTCTGCCAGATTGTCTAATGTCAATTTGTTTTCTGGCAGTGCTTCTTGTATATCTTTTTCCCCATCATCTGGTACTGTTGTGAAAGTGCTCATCTCCATAAAGTCATCTTCTGTTAATTCCTCTGGTGTGATGTCTACTAGCTCTTGAATTCCTCCACAATCTGTATCTTGAAACCCCCAAACTTTTTTGCCATATCCATAATCTCATTCATGATTTTATGTATTTATTTTAATTTTTATTTATTTATTATTTTTTTTTGATAGAGAGAGAGAGAGAGAGCATGTGCACATGCTTGAGTGAGGGTGGGAGTGGAGAGGGAGAGAGAGAATCTTAAGCAGGCTCCCACCCAGCACCGAGCCAAGGTGGGGCTCCATCTCAGACTGTGAGATCATTACCTGAGCCGAGGTCAAGAGTTGGATTTTTAACTGATTGAGCCATCCCAGTGCCCCATGTCCATGATTTTCTTGATTTGCTCTGTTGTAAATCCTGTGAAGTCATGTACAACATCTGCCTACAGTTTTTTCTAGTAGGAATTTATTGTTTCGGTCTTGATGGTGTTCACAGCCTTTTCTGTAACAGTGATATCTTCAATGCTTTAATGCTTCCAGACTTTCATAATGTTGTCTCTATTGGGTTCCTGTTCCATAGTGTTGACAGACTTTTCCCTAAAGTACCATGTGTAATGAGTCTTAAAGATCCTTTTGACCCCCGAATTTAGAGGTGTTATGTTGGGGCGGGTAGACCATTTTCACTTCTGTGTTGAACTCTTGTGGTTCTGGGTGTCCAGTGGCATTGTCCAATATGAAAAGAACTTTAAAAGACAGTCTCTTACTGTCAGGGTACTCCCTGATTTCAGGGACAAAGCATTGATAGAACCAGTCCAGAAGAAGGGTTCTCATTGTCCAGCCTTCTTGTTGTAGTATAACTAAAAATCTGGCAGCTGGTGTTTAACTTCCCCTTCAAAGCTAGGGATTAGCATCCTTATAGATAAGGTCAGTCCTGATTATAAACCTGACTGCATTTGCACAAAACAGTAGAGATTAGCCTATCCTTTCCTGTCTTAAATCATGGTGCTTGCTTCTCTTCCTTATTAATAAATGCTCTTTGTGGCATTTTTTTCTAGAATAGAACACTTTTGTCTGCATTAAAATCTGTTTAGGGAGATACCCTTTGTGAGGATCCTCAGTGATTTTCTTAATGGCATCTGGGAGCTCGTCTGCTGCCTCTTTCTCGTTCAGCAAAAGTTGATTTCCTGTTTATCTTGACATTTTTTAAGTCAGATCTCTTTCTAAATTATCAAACTATCCTTTGCTGGTATTAAATTCTCCAGCTTTAGATCTTTCATCTTCCTTTTGCTTTAAGTTGTTTTGTAATGACTTAACTTTTCTCAAACCATATTAGAATCATAATCATGCCTTCTTTATAGCATCTCCTGCATCCACATAAAAGCTGTATGTTCTGTACAAGATCAAAAGGTACTTTGCAGAAAGTGCAAGGTTTTGTCCTGCTCTAGCCTACAAAGACAGCTTCATGAATTTCCCTTTCTTTTTTGGCAGTGGTCCTTATGCTGCATTTATTTATCTTGAAGTAGCAGGCAACCATATCTGCAGACCTCAATCTATGGTATATATCAAGTAATTCAACTTTTTCTTGTAGTGTCATGACATTTTTTTGTTTCTTGGGAACACCTCCAGCATCACTAGTGGTAACCTTGTTGAGTCCCTGGTGTTACTCAAGATTTATGGTAATGCACTAAACATGATGAAGAGTGGGAGAAGTATGAGAAATCACTTTTTACTGCAATACACAATTTACTGGAGAGGTGAATTGTTCACTCAGAGATGATTAGTGTTATATGGGCATTTTAAAGGGATAGTCACCAACAAGGGAGCTCACCACAATAGCAACAAGATGGGGGCTCCTGGATGGCTCAGTCAGTTAAGCGTCCAACTCTTTATTTCAGCTCGGGTCATGATCTCGGGGTTCGTGGGATTGAGCCTGTGTTCGGCTCTGCGTTGACAACACGGAACCTGCTTGGAATTCTCTCTTTCCCTCTCTCTCTGCACCTCCCCCCGCTCACATTCACTTTCTCCTCTCCCTCAAAAGAAATCAATAAAGTTAAAAAAAAATAGCAACAGGAGGTGGCTACAAAATTATTATAGTAGTGTTATAGCATGAACTATAATTAATTTTATGCAGTTATGATTTAATACTGTGTCTTTATATCTCTTGACTATAAATGGCACTGTGTACTGTGTATGTAAGTTTTGATTAATTTTAACTTCTAAGAATAGATTTGTGTGTATTTTATTGTAGTAGATGATAAAATAGACTAGTATCTACTAATATCTACATCTATTTTATGCATTGATGACATTCTTAACTTTTTGTTAAATATTTTTTATATTTCTAGGCTTTGTGGTTTGTCTGCAAGTTTTTTAATTGTTGAAGGTCTCCAAAAAATTTTCTAATATGTTTACTGAAAAAAATCCGTTTATGAGTGGACCCATGCAGTTCATAACAATTTTGTTCAAGGGTCAACTGTATATGTAGAACTGGAGAAACCTAAATAAGATTAGTGGGTTGTATTGGTATCAGCATCCTGGTTGTGATTGTATAGTATAATTTTACAAAATGTTACCATTGGGGGAAACGGGATGAAGTGAACAAGGGATCTCCTTTATAACATTTCTTACAACTGCATGTGAAATTACAGTTAAAATTTTATACTGTTTCATAAGCTGCTAAGGGTAATGATACTGAATCAAAAGTGCATTTGAGAACTTGTAGGGAAGACTGTTACTTAGAGCTGTTAGGACTTGTGACTATAGAGTTTTTATTAAAGAAGTGTCTTAGTACTGATTGGATTTGTTCAAAAATGTTGATGTTCTTGTTTAGATATAAAAGTGGTCTAAGATGGCTTTAGATGTCACTGTTCATTCAAGGAGTATAATTGTTATTATACATAATGACATACTGCTTCACATACTTTTCTGGGAACTCTTGGACTCAAGTACTTGTTTTGTCCTTACATAGTAAAGGTGATATTTTTCCCATTAAGTAAAATAACATTTTATAATGAGATATGAAATTTTCAAAGTAGATGGTAACATAAATAGCAAGTGTCTTATGGAAATGATATGTGACATTTTCCCTTCATTCCTTCTTATTAGAGCACCTGACATTAATACGAAGCAAGGCCAAAACATACTGGAAATCTTACAAGATTGTTTTGAAGAAAAAAGTAAGGCTTCATTTCAAGATGGACTTGAGGGTTGGGTTGGATGAAAATTTGTGATATTCATTAATATTAAATTCAGCAAATGTGTTCTAGTATTTAAATAAATGTATGTAAAATGTTTTTCCAGGAATTTTGAGTACATGTGCAATCCTTTACCTTCTGTTACACTAAGGATAATACTGTCAAAAATGAGCATAATTTGTCATTTCCTTTAGGTCACACTAGAGTTCTATGGTCTAGAAGTCCATAAATAATTATCTTATGCAAGAGAAAGTATTTCATGTAATGGGAATAAATGTGCAGAATTCTTAGGATCCCTAAGAGAGAATGTTTGGTGATTCGCAGTTCATTTTAAAGAAATGGTGAATTATTGCAAAAACTTTTCTAAGTGCTTGTCAGCATCAGAAGGTATTGAAAAAAGAGAATAGGCCAACCAAAGAAACAAACACAGAGAGTGGAAAAATATTTCTTCTATATAAGCTCTGAAAGAAGAGCTGGTTCATTATTTCTTCAGGAATCTTGTTTGTCTTTTTCAGTTCCTGATGTCTTCTAGGCACATTTGAATATTGAAGCGATGTTTGTATGTAATTTAAACTAATTGTGTTTAAAGAGTCAGCAAACGTCTTCACATTTCATGTAGGGCTTCTTTTAATTATAACTCAAAGATTTTATACCATATGTCATTTAAACTTTTTTTTTTTTTTTTTTTTTTGCTTTTTTTAAGGTCTTACCAATGATTTTAGCACAAATTCTACAAAATCAGTGCTTTATTCAACACCTAAAATGGAAGACATTTGTATTCAGTCATCAAGCAAAGAGGTAAGTCAAAAAGGAGAGCTGATATAGCTTTAATAAGTGAAGCATTACACAATATAGTTACATCTATTTTAGTTGTTTGTAAGTCTTATTCTTAGAAGGGAATCCTATATTCCCATTGACTTTCTATAATTTGGAGGTGGTTTGTGAAAATTCTGACTTGACATTTCCTGTGTTTGAAATTGGAGGTATGGGTTTAGAATTATAAAATTTTGGGGTGTCTGGGTGGCTCAGTTGAGCATCTAACTCTTTTTTTTTTTTTTTTTTTTTTTTTTTTTTTTTAATTTTTTTTCAACGTTTTTTATTTATTTTTGGGACAGAGAGAGACAGAGCATGAACGGGGGAGGGGCAGAGAGAGAGGGAGACACAGAATCGGAAACAGGCTCCAGGCTCCGAGCCATCAGCCCAGAGCCTGACGCGGGGCTCGAACTCACGGACCGCGAGATCGTGACCTGGCTGAAGTCGGACGCTTAACCGACTGCGCCACCCAGGCGCCCCATTGAGCATCTAACTCTTGATTTCGGCTCAGGTCATGATCCCATGGTTTGTGGGTTTGAGCCCCGCATAGGGCTCATTGGTGTGGAGCCTGCTTGGGATTCTCTCTCTCTCCCTCTCTCTCTGTGCTCTCTCTCTCTCAGAATGAATAAAAAAAAACAAAAACAGGGGCACCTGGGTGGCTCAGTCGGTTAGGCGGCCGACTTCGGCTCAGGTCATGATCTCACGGTCCGTGAGTTTGAGCCCCGCGTCAGGCTCTGTGCTGACAGCTCAGAGCCTGGAGCCTGTTTCAGATTCTGTGTCTCCCTCTCTCTTACCCTCCCCCGTTCATGCTTTGTCTCTCTCTGTCTCAAAAATAAATAAATGTTAAAAAAAAAAAAAAAAACAAAACCCTTGGGGGAAAAAAAAAAGAAATACCAAATTTTAACAAAATTATTTTCACCTTTCCTAAAATAATAATTAAATTAGGTTTTTAGGAAAGTAGGCAATGACTTAAGTTCCTAATCCAGATTTGAAAATTTGGTTGTTTTCTGAATATTGAGGTTAATCTATTGCTGTATAAGGGCACCAGTCTTTTTTTTTCTTTTTTTTTTTTTTAATGTTTATTTATTTTTGAGAGAGAGAGTGTGAACTGGGGAGGGGCAGAGAAAGAGGGGCAGAGGATCCAAAGAGGGCTGTGTACTAACAGCAGTGAGCTCAGTGTGGGGCTCAAACTCATGAACCACAAGATCATGACCTGAGCTAAAGTCACATGCTCAACTGACTGAACCACCTGGGTGCCCTGGGAATCAATCTTTTATAGATCATATCTTAAGAGGATAGGTTGACTTAACTCTACAAAATAGCCAACTTTCAAATAGAGTTTGTGAAGCTAATGAATAAAGACAAGTTATTCAAAAGCACAATACTAATTGGAGAGAAAAATTATGTAGTGCTAGAAATAGCTTTACTAGAAATTTGTATAAACATCTAATTATACAGTTGACCCTTGAACAATGCAGAGGTTAGGGTTGCTGACCCACTTGTTAGTTGAAAATCCACTTAAAACTTTTGACTCCCAAATATTTAATTACTAATAGCCTACTGTTGACCAGAAGCCTTACTGATAATGTAAACAATTGGTTAACATGTATTTTGTATGTTATGTGTATTATATACTGTATTCTTATAATAAAGTAAGCTAGAGAAAAGAAAATGTTAAGAAATTTATAAGGAAGAGAAAATACATTTTTGTTATTATGCTATATTTATTGCAAACAAATGTGAGTAAGTGGACCTGCACAGTTCAAACCCTTGTTCTGTGGTGAACTATATATAGCCTTTTGGTTCCAAGGAATGTAGACAGATCCATTTCTTTCAGAATTGAGAGACCTTCTTTAATGTGGTAAATTATACTGATTTTTGAAAGTTAAATCAACTTTTTAAGTTTTCTGGGATAAACTTGACTTGGTCATATGTATTAACCTTTTTTGATTTGGTTTGCTAGTATTTGAGGCATTTGCATCTATGTTCATGAACAGTATTGTCTTTTTCTTTTCTCAAAACATTCTTGTAGGGCTTTGGTCTCAGGGTTATGCTAGAGGTTTCATTTGTAGGTAGGATGTGACAAATTGCAATAGGCCACATTCCTGTTGCAACAACTAGTTAAAAAGAATGAAATGCAAACATCATATTTTTAGAGACATGGGAGCTGTGGAAAGAACAAAATCTAGATAAAATTCCAAAGAGAGAAGAATCTTGAGAAGATGAGTTGATGATTATTAGTCATTTTTTTCCCTGAGAGTATTAACTAATTTGGGGTAAAAGCTGAGGGTTTTAAGCTGGTCCATACAGAGTGTCTACCATGGGGAAGCACAGCTTTTTTCAGGTTCCTCTAACCCTTGTTATTAAGATTTCTTGTTTGTAGTTTCTGTTTCCTGCAAGTACCTTTTTGCTTACCTTCGTTGTTTCCTTTTATTTTAGAGCCTTTTGTCAGATATCCAGTGAATCTTAGTGGTCTCCTTATATTTAAGAGTGGAAACTAAAATGGTGATTGCAAATTCTTGTTGTACAATAAAATTTGTACCTTGGTAGATTTTACTGTGGTATGATCTGAGCCATGTCATTGTGGATGTCCAGGTGTTAATATCTATAGGTTTTGTTTTTTTTTTTTTTTTTTTTAAATTGGTTTGGTAGGTTTTTCTAACAAATCTCTTCTGCTTGGGAGCTTGATTCCAATGACAAATGTTCTCAACCACGTGTAGCAGAGGGAAGGCACAATTTGAATGCTTCTGCCTAAAATCTCTGTTTTTACTATATTACTGTTACCTTCATCTGTGTCTGAGTCTATAGTCTCTCTGATTCTGAAACTCAAGAGTAAACATCTACTATGCCAGAGTTGGGAGAGGAGAGGCTCTGCAACTCTTGACTACTTCGTATACATACTTTTAACAACTTCACTGTTCGTAGGCCCAACTTGGAGCCTCTCTTAGAGTGGCCTTGCATCTCTAATAAATGATCTTATGGGTTAAACATAAATGTGTTTCCTTCTGCACTTTCTCCACTTTCTGGACTGATTAGTTGCTGCTGATTTGCTTTCTAGCTTAAACAAAGTTTGTTGACATCTCCCATCTACTCCCTTTTCTTTTCTCTACATACTTCTGGATTTATACATTTTATTTATTTTTTATTTTCTTAAAGAAATATATATATTTTTTAAATGTTTATTTTTGAGAGAGAGAGAGAGAGTGAGCGAGTAGGGGAGGAGCAGAGAGAGGGAGACAGAATCCTAAGCAAGCTCCATGTTGTCAGTGCAAAGCCCAATGCGGGGCTCAAACTCATATGAGTCATGCGTGAGATCATGACCTGAGCTGAAACCAAGAGTTAGACCCTTAACTGACTGAGCCACCCAGGTGCCCTGGGTTTATACAGTTTAAAAAATCCTAATGAGGTTTCAAGAGGAACAGAGACTAGTGAGAGCTTGCTTGTCTTTCTTTATGTAATTGAGTTCTATAATGTATTCACTGAACAGTGCAGGACCTTCTTTACTTATATATCCCCCTATTGGTAGAGTTTTAGGTTGTTTCCATGTATTCATTATTACAGCAGTGTACACCTTTGTTCATGCCTCCTTGTGCACATGTTGTAAATCGAATTTCTCTAGGACATGCATATTTCAAATGAAATTGTTAAATATTGTCTATTTTTTCTGCAAAATGTTTACAAGTTTTGTTTCCTACATGCAGTGTATGAATGAGATTTCCCTTTTCTATATTTTTAAAATTTATGACTTGATATATTTCAAATGTACAAAAGACTATATGTATATAAGGTATTAAAAATAATATAAATGAACACTTATGTACTTATCCTTAGTGTAAGACGTATCAATCAATACTTTTGCAGCATCAATGTTTCCCTTTCTAATCCTGTTCTTCTCCCTCTCCTCCCTGCACAAAGGTAACCACTATCTTGAATTTTATGTTCATCATTCCCATCCTTTATTTTATAGTCAGACTTTTATGCTTCCCACTGGGTCTGCAGAAAGTGCACTTGTTCTTTCTAGCAGTGAAGTGCATATAGTCTTTCTGCCCAGGGAAGCCTTCTGAGGCTTAACCCGTTTTTATTGGGGGCTGATTATATTAGGTACCCTCTGCCAACCAACATCCTATACTTCCTGAAGGAAAAAAACAGGTGTTCATTATAAATCACATTTTTATACAGTCTAGGCAGGCTGGCATGGTAGGCACAACCTAATCAGCTGGTAATAGAGGAAATATTCGGAAAGCCAAATTCCCAGCTGCCAGTCAAGGGCCAGCCTTGTAAGCAAGTTCTTTAAATGATCAGGTGTCCTATGTTAACTCCTCTAGTGAGTGAATCTCTAAAATATAGTATATATATATATATATATGCATGTGTGTGTATATATATACGTATATATGCATATGTGTATATACATATATATGTGTGTATGTATATGTAAATATGTGTGTGTGTGTGTATAGTTTAACATGCCTCTACTTTGAACTTTGTGTAAATGGGATTATAACCTACTTCTGTGGCTTGTTTTTTTGTGTTTTTTTTTTGTTAACAATTATTTATTCCTGATTCTGTAATTTATGAATTTCACTATTGAATGTGTGATATTATATTATAGGTCTATATCATAATTTATCCAGTTTATTGTCAAGATAGGTTTTTGCTGTTCAGAGCAGCATTGTTTCTATGTTAGGATTTATGAAATTTCAACTTTATTAGATAATGCCAAATTGTTTTCTAAAGTAGTTATTCAAGTATATAACTCTACCAGCTGTTTTATTATTTTCCAAACTTTTTTTTTTCCAATTTAAAAACAAATGTATTCAATTGCTAATACAATGGAGTAGATCTAATGTTGTATATCTTTTAGGCTCAGTGCCAGAAATCACATCCAAAGTCAGTTCCAGTTTCTTCAAGGAAGAAAGAAGCCTCTAGGCAGTTCACTGTAGAACCAAGGGAAGTTGTCAACAGATCAGGTTGGTGGCATTCCCATGGGTGTTATTTGCTTAGACATATTTAAAAGGAAATGCTGAAGGTGTTACCTGTATTGGCTTGAGTGACGGGGTCATGGATTAGCCCAGGCAGAATGGTCAGTGTTTTTGTTTTTGTTTTTTTAAACATGAATGATAAACTTTTTTTGATTACTTATTTCTTTATTTTAGTGATAGGAACATTGATTACTATGATCTGGTAAGAGACATTAAGAATTATTACAGGGACTATAGCTTTAAGAATTTTCAAATAGATTTGTCTTTTTTTTTTTTTTTCCTGAACAATTAATATTATCTCACACAGTTTCTGTGGGTCAAAATTGAGAAGCAGCTTAGTTAGATGATTGTAGGTTGAAATCTCTCATTAGGTGGCAGTCAAGATGTTGGCCATGGTTGCAGTCATCAAAAGCCTTGACAGGGGCTATGGGTATGTTTCTAAGATGACTCACTCGTGGGCAGGAAGCCTTAATTCCTTCTCACATGGACCTTTCCATCGGCTTTTGAGCATCCTTTTTTTTTTTTTTTTTTTTTTTTTTTTTTTTATTAAAAGGGAGTTATAATTGACATATAACATATTAGCTTCAGGTACCCAACATGATTCAATATTTGTACATACATGGTCAGTGTTCTTTGTCTCTATTCTCCTTTTGTTCATTTTTCTTAATTATTTGTATGTGCTGCAACTTTTTTAAAAGTTTACTTTATTAATGCTTTTCAAATTAGAAGAGTCCTTCTTTTGAGGTAAGCCTCAAAGATTAAAAAAGTGCTACTGATTGTTACTGCCATCATCCTGCTGAGGTAACTTTGGAATGAAAACCTATGTAAATGTGTGTGTGTGCTTGCATGTGTGAGTGCATGTGCATGCATGCTTTCAGAAGAGGCTTTACGATTTTCTTTTACACCTGTTTTCTTTTACAGTATAGGCAAGTACCTTTTACCTGATCATTTACTGTTTTATTCTTTTTGCCATTTAGATAGTATTACGTGATCTCATTGTCACTTAGTGTCTATGTCTGTCATCACCACTGAATTTGAGCACTGTTTTTATATATTTACTGGCTATTTGAATTTCCTTTTATCTGAGTTGTCTATTCATATCCTTTGCCTATTAGTTTTTTCTTGTTTATGAGAGGTCTTTGAATTGAGTCTCTCTGTTTATCTGTAATTTGTGTGGCAGATATTTTTCCAAATGGTCCCTCGACAGTTGTATATTTTGTTTATAGTATCTTTAACCATATGATGAGTATGATTTTTGGAGAATGTTTATTTTTGAGAGAGAGAGAGAGCATGTGAGCAGGGAAAGGGACAGAGGATTTGAAGCAGGCTTTGTGCTGTCAGCTCAGAGCCTGATGCAGGGCTCAAACTCATGAACCATGAGATTGTGACCTGAGCTGAAGGCCCACACTTAACTGACTGAGCCACCCAGGTGCCCTGATGAGTACGATTTTTTATTTTAATTGTCAAATGTGTGATTTTTATGGCTTTTCTTGTTGTGGTATATGTAGTATCCTAGCTTTCATCTTAAGTTTTTATTTAAATTCCAATTAGCATACAGTGTAATACTAGTTTCAGGCGTACAATATAGTGATTCAATACTTCCATACAACACCAGGTGCTCATCACAAGTGCACTCCTTTTTTTTTTTTAATTTTTTTTTTATTGTTTTATTTATTTTTAAGACCGAGAGAGACAGAGCATGAGCAGGGGAGGGGCAAACAGAGAGCAAGACACAGAATCGGAAGCAGGCTCCAGGCTCTGAGCTGTCAGCACAGAGCCTGACGCAGGGCTCGAACTCACAGACTGCGAGATCATGACCTGAGCCAAAGTCGGATGCTTAACTGACTGAGCCACCCACGCACCCCGCAAGTGCACTCCTTAACCCCCATCACCTCTTTCACCCATTCCCCCACCCACCACCTCCCTTCTGGAAACCATTGCTTTGTTGTTTATGGTTAAGAGTCTGCTGGGGCGCCTGGGTGTCTCAGTTGGTTACGCCTCCAACTTTGGCTCAGGTCACAATCTCACGATTCTTGAGTTTGGGCCTTGTGTGGGGTTCTGTGCTGACAGTGTGGAGCCTGCTTGGATTCTCTGTCTACCTGTCTCTCTCTGCCCCTCCTTCACACACACACTGTCTCTAAAATAAATAAATAAACATTAAAAAAAGTCTGTTTCTTGGTTTTTCCTCCCCCACCCCATTTCATTTGTTTCTTAAATTTCACATATGAGTGAAATCATATGGTATTTGTCTTTCTCTGACTGGTTTGTTTCACTTAGCATTATACCATCTAGATCTATACATTACCACATTTTGTTT
Source organism: Panthera onca (assembly GCF_046562875.1). NCBI lineage: Eukaryota > Metazoa > Chordata > Mammalia > Carnivora > Felidae > Panthera > Panthera onca. The sequence goes on along the minus strand of NC_138342.1, from coordinate 55,003,503 downwards.
TATTCATTTATCCATTGATGGACATTTGGGTGGTTTCCGCTTCTTGTCTGTTTTGAATAATGCTGCTGTGAATGTAAGTGTACAAATATCTCTTGTAGTATCTGCTTTCAGTTCTTTTGGATACATACCCAACAAAGGAATTATTGAGTCATACAGCAATAATATTTTTAATTTTTTGAGGAGCCACTAAACTTTTCTGTAGTGGCCGTATCATTTTACATTCCTACCAGCAGTGCATAAGGGTTCTGATTTCTCTACATCTTCACCAACACGTTATTTTCTGTGCGTGTGTGTGTTTTGTACTAATAGCCATACTAATGGTGTGAAGTAGTATCTCATTGTGATTTTGACTTGTTCATCATTGTCACTAGGGAATTTTATTTTTTATTTATTTATTTATTTTTTTAAATTTTTTTTAACGTTTATTTATTTTTGAGACAGAGAGAGACAGAGCATGAACGGGGGAGGGTCAGAGAGAGGGAGACACAGAATCTGAAACAGGCTCCAGGCTCTGAGCTGTCAGCACAGAGCCCGACGTGGGGCTCGAACTCACGGACGGCGAGATCATGACCTGAGCCGAAGTCGGCCACTTAACCGACTGAGCCACCCAGGCGCCCCTCACTAGGGAATTTTAAATTAAAATAATAATTAGATACCACTACATACCTATAAGAATAGCTAAAATCTAAAAAAACTGGTTTTTTTTTTGTAACTCATTTCTTTGAGAGTTTTGGTCTTTTGTTCAGGAGAATTTATAACTAATTGTTAAGACATTTTTATGATGGATGCTTTAAAATTCTTATTAAATAGTTCCAGCATTTGATTCATCTTGTCCATATGTGTCCACTGATGATATTTTTCTTATTCAGGTTATGTTTTTCTGGGTTTTGTATAATGAGTCATTTTGATTATATTCTTGACATTTTGGTTATTATTTTAATAGACTCTTGATTGTATTTAAATCATTTCTTATATAGCACACAGTTGCCTTGTTTTGGTTTATTGTGTAGGTTCTTGCCTACTTTTGGGGGTTTTATTTCTAGTGACAATTAAGTGTTAGAGTCCTAAGCAGTGGTGTTTTGGTCTGTTTGATTTTCTGATGCTGCTGAGATTCCAGGTCAGTTCTTGCTGGTGCTGTGTCAAGTGAATGGAAGGTGCTTTCCTTGGTACCCCATGTCCTCATTCACTCACGTCGGGGCTGGGGTCAGAAGCTGTTGGGATTGGATCTCCTTAAATTTGAGACAGGTGGAGGACAGGATGGGGGTGTAGGATTCTTTTATGTTTTTCCTGCCGTAGTTTAGACTGTCCATTGGTGCCCTTGTTGTGAAGCAAGGCCTGGGGTGTACTAACTGTGGTTCAGAATGTCACCTTGGTCTGGGAAGCAGTGGTTGGGAAGGTAAAAGCCTTTAGTATTCTGCAGCTCTTTGTGGATCATATAGCCTGCTATTCTTGATTGTTAACTGGAGACTAGGTTGGTCCAGGCACAGGGTTAGTCCAGTACTTTGCTCCTCTGCTACTGCTGTCCTATAGAACTTATGGAGTGGGGCCTGAGTCTTTGCTGCTCTGACACTGCCACTGCAGAATGGAGTAGTTAGTGGCCCAAGTTGTGGAATGGGTGTTGGGGTTCCCCATTAGGTCTTTGTTGTGTTTCCTTTCTGCAAGTCTATTGGCCAGAGAACGTAGGCTATTTTTTCTCCTATGCCTACTGGTGGTTCTGGATCGCAGGAATCTCTAGAACTCAGTCTGGGGGTACACGGGAGATTAAAAGAAAACCCAAGGGATTCATCATATTGTCTTTGGTGGCTTAAGGCTTGAGGTTCCTAGCAAATACTCCTTTTCCCTTCCAGCTTTCAGAGTTCTCTTATTGTTTCATGGGTAATTACCAGGGAATTTAGAGGGAAAAGCAGGGAAAGCTGAGTATGCTGTCTTGTTCCATAAATCTTCCAAAAGCCCTTTTTTGATTGCATTTAAAATTTTTAATATTTGCTTGTTAAGGATATAAATCAATATGAATACTCCCCAGCAGTTCTACTTTTTTTTGACATTTGGAGGCATACGGCTAAGAGAATAGAGTGTGTGTATAAATATATAAAGGTATGTGTATATATGTATGTATATGTATACAAATATTATGTATAAAGAATATATTTTATGTATATCTTTATATATGTACATACAATTTTTTATGTATCTCTATACATATCTGTTATGTCTCTATATGTGTATGTATATGTACAAATGTGGTCATTTAGCTGCCCTAGTTTACTGACTTATTTTTTTAAAGTTTATTTATTTATTTTGAGAGAGAGAGAGAGAGCATGAGCAAGTGGGGGAGGGGCAGAGAGAGAGTGAGAGAGAGAGAATCCCAAGCAGGCTCCACGATGTCTGCCCAGAGGCTGATGCAGGGCTGTATCCCACAAACCGTGAGATCATGACCTGAGCCAAAATCAAGAGTCAGACGTTTAACCAACTGAGCCACCCAGGCATCCCCACTAAATTTACTGACCTAAAGATCAAATGTCATAATTCTCTAAGATTACTTTATTATTTTAGCTGTGTATAGATTTATTCAAATCTTGAGTAAATTGACTTTCCATAGAATTGTGAATTTCTGTTGAGAATTTTTGTCATTTCAGAACTTCAGAGCATGGATTGAATACATCTTCACATTCATTAATTTCATAAATTAGAACTTTTAAAGCACTTGCATATTTTGATCATAGATCTTTGATTATAAACTTAATGAACTGCAAGTCTTTTGAAAACCCATTTCTAACTTGCTGAATTTTAAAAAGCACATTTGGCTCTAATATTATTATTTTTTGATATCTTTATATAATTTTCTTCTAGTTCAGGACCATGAAGTTCATCAGCAAATTTTGGCAACTGATGTTGGTTCTAAAAATACACCTGACTCAAGAAAAATGTCAAGTGAAAAACTAAAAGGTCATCACGGTGGAGTTGATGAAGAATTTTACTTATCTGTTGGTTCACCTTTCGTTCTTTTGGATGCAAAAACATGTGTATCTCAAAGTGCTGTCTCATCTATTGCCCAAAACAGAAAGACCTACACTTCTGAAAAGTCAGAAAATACATTGTCTTCAAGTACAGAGATTTCTCTTAAAACCAGAAAAAGGTGAATTTTTATTTACTTAAGTAATAGTCATCCTGTTTAAAAAATTTTTACCTTTTATATTAAAGAGTAAGTAATTTGGTCTTTTATGTATTTTATAGCAAGTATTGAGGAATATTAACATATTGGGAGAAGAGCATATATTTCAGTTTATATTTAATAATAGGAAAGCTTACAGTATATTTCAGAGAAGTTTGTGGGTAAACTTTTCTGTGGAAAAAAATTATTTTCTTCTAATGATAAATTTTCTATAACTCCTAAGAGTATTTTCTCTATGTTATTTGTAATTACAAGGATAAGTGTGTCTCAGGTCATTTCTAGGGTAACAAAGGATAAGTATTTTGAGGATAAGTTGTGGTAAACCCATGTCTATTTCTTGGGGTTTACATTTTGGCCTTTAAGAAGAAAAGTAGATCATTCAAAGTCCTTTGCTGTTGGGACCTTTGCAGTGAGTGTAACTAATATCTGTCTGGTGTCTTGTGTTATTCTTGGAGCCAAGAAGTTAAGTACATTCTAAGATTTTGCTATTCAAAATGTGGTCTACGGCTCAGTATCTAGAGCAATGCATTATCTGGAAACTTGTTAAAAATGCAGAATTTCAAACCCTCTCTAGTCCTGATGAATAAGAATCTACATTTTAAACTCTTCAGATGATTCAAAATTTTACTGTTTGAGAACTAGTGCTCTAAGCTATAGATTTTCTTGGCCTGTTCTCTTACTTTTTCCCATGGACTAATAAGGCATTTAATTTTCCTGGGCACTTGCCTTGTATATTTTAAGACGTTATAAATCAGCACTTACAGATTTTAAATAAACGTCTAGTAGAAAATTTTGTAAGCGGTCTGTATTCTTAACTGAAAGGTAATTCAGGAAAACTCCTAATTGAACAAATTTTGACAGTCTTCACCTTGCCGTCCTTTTACCTCTTAGGTTAAATTTTGAAGATAAAAATGTTTCGAAGAAAGTAGAAATACCAAATGAATTATCAGAAACAGAGGATAAAGTATCAGAAGAACCGCAAGAGAGGAAATCGTCAAGAACATCTCAGAAAAGAGTACAAGATTCAGAATATGAAGTTCAACCACAAACTAAAAAGAGTTTTTCAGCACTGTTTTTAGAAACTGTAAAAAGAAAAAGTGAATCCAGGTGAGTTATTAAGAAACTGTCCTTTGAGATGTTTGGTTTTATTTTCTGAACAGTGTCATGGATTCTTAGTGCTATTTAACCAGAAGTTAATCTTAATTGGCACAAATTTTAATTGAAATTGTGCCCAACCTATAAGGAATATGTAGTTTCTTACCAGCAAATGACCTCCAAAACCATCATTTAATAAATACTAAGTTAACTGTGAAAGAAAATAAGTTTATTCAGCTTTCATTTCTTTTGCCCATTAGCTCGCTCTTTTTTCTTTTCTTTTCTTTTCTTTTCTTTTCTTTTCTTTTCTTCTCTTTTCTCTTTTCTCTTTTCTCTTTTCTTTGAGTTTATTTATTTATTAATTTATTTTGAGAGAGAGGGTGGGAATCCTCAACAGGCTCCACTCTGTCAGTGCAGAGCCCAGTGTGGGGCTCCATCCCATGAACTGTGAGATCATGATCTGAGTCTGGATCAACAGTCGGATGTTTAACCAACTGAGCAACCCAGGTGCCCCATATTAGCACTTTCTAGTTTGTATGATATCACAGAATGAAGACAGTATTTAGAAATAGAATTATGTCATGGTGTATTTCACTATTACAGGTTTTAAGTCTTTTTTCCTTTTCTTTTGCTTGTGTTAATAAATGTATAGTCCTAAAATAAATTTTAATCTGTTCGCCTATTTAAAAACCTTCAGAGGTTTTTAACTGATTCTTAACTGTGATTCAGTGATTCTTAACTGTGGCTGTACAGTAGAGTTAACTAGAATTAATGGCAGCTAGGGTTGAGAACTACTGGCTTATATAAACTTCAGATTTACTAGCTGGTGTTTACGGCCTTTACTCTCCCTAGTTAACTCTTTTTGCCAGCTTGGTCATGCACATTTGCATTTGTCCCTGTATTGGCCTACCATTTTCCCTTGTCATGTGCCAGTCTCCTTTTCCTCTCCTGGTGACATCTGCTTCTTACTTCATGGATGGCTGTCTTCTTACTGTAACCTTATATGGCAGAAGGTGACAAGGGGGCTCTCTGAGGCTTGCTTCTTTTATGAGGGTATTACTTCCATTCATAAGTGTTCTGTTGTCATAAAGGCCCCACCCCCAAATACCATCCCAGTGGGGATTAGGTTTCAGTTTATGAATTTTGGAAGTATACAAATATTCAGTCTGAGCAGGTATCAATGTTGTGCCTAAGCATATCTTCAGTTTGAATGATCTTGATATTATGGAAGTCCCTTGAAGTGGAATAGAGGAGCAGATATAGAGAATTCTTACTGGTTGGTTTGGGAAATCTTAATTTTTAAGTTCTTAGCATTACTTCTGTATATTATGAAAAATGAACAGATATTATGAGTTATATACAATAAAACAAATCAAATCTATAACAGATTGGCTATTTCTTTTTAACGTTTATTTATTTTTGAGACAGAGAGAAAGCATGAACGGGGGAGGGTCAGAGAGAAAGGGAGACCACAGAATCTGAAACAGGCTCCAGGCTTTGAGCTGTCAGCACAGAGCCCAATGCGGGGCTCAAATTCACGGACTGCGAGATCATGACCTGAACCGAAGTCGGATGCTTAACCAACTGAGCCACCCAGACTGGCCTACCCAATTGAGCCACCCAATAGGCCCCCAGATTGCCTATTTCTTTAAATGTTGAAAACTAATATTTCTATTTCTGTTTCATTCATTGTGGTCTTCTATTTATATTGACTTTGTTTTTCATTAGATTTCTAAAATTTTCTAGTTACATAAACTTGCTAAAGCTCTACCTATTAGAAGATAGTATGTTTCTTAGTATATATATTTAGAAGATTTACGTTATTAGATTTATCACAGATTTGAGATTAGAGAAATAGAGAAGGCATTTTCATTTCATAATCTTTTTGTATATCTTATTAATGAAAAGACAGAAAAAACATAGTAATCTAATTCTTCCATTCTAGCTTTGCTTCTTTTATGTGTAAGAATGGTTAAGCATCCTTACTCAAGTGAAAAAGGCAGAAACAGGAGTGCATGTGCTAGCTTTGGAGTTTGGATGTTTACCCTAAGTTTTTATTTATGCATGTCTCACTTCAGTACCTGGTTTGCTTGAGGCTGTTGCTTTAAAAAGGAAGGAAATGCAAAAGAGTACCATCAGATTACTATTCCTTTGAATAATTCCTTCATTCTCCAGAAAGCTTTCTCAGCTAATTGGAAAAGATGCTGTTTAATCCCAATTGTTTACCTTTCTAGATACATTACATTTATTTCTGTACCATGATTACAATGTTAAATTTGAAAATGTGTGAATTATTCAAACTTGGAGTGAATTTTTACATAATATAATTTAATGTAAAATTTACTAGTGTTTTCTTAGAGTATTAGATTTGAAGGAAATAATCTTGTTTTGGATGTGAAGAAATCTGGGCCCTAAGAGATCTGTATACATCTATACAAACATATGATTAGTATAACATTATATATAATAACAGCATGCATTTGGGACTGTCAGTCAGTGTATCTGAGCTATATTTAACACATTTCTGGGTTTCAACTTTTTGATATATATATATAATGAAACATTAAATTAGTTGATGTCTAGGCTCTCTTGAAGCTCTAAATTTTCTTTGATCTCATTAGTATTATAAATGAGTATAATGGTATTATAGAAATGTAAAAGGAGAGGGATTTTCAAGGGTAAGGGAAAATTGAGATGTGAACTGTTCTTTAAAAGATACATAGATTTTATTCCTACACAGATTATTTTACTTTCTTCCAGAAAGCAAAGGTAAAAACTTTCTTTTTTGAGTTATTATTTATTGTAACATTCTGTTTTAGTCCTGTTGTTAGGCATATAGCAACTGCTCCACCTCATTCATCTCCTTCAAATGATCTAAAGTTGTTAGAGGATGAATTTATAATTGATGAATCAGAAAGAAGTTTTGCCAGTACATCTTGGATTACTATACCCAGAAGGGCGGGGCCTCTGAAACAATGCACAGTAACCCCTGCAGAGAACACTGCACTCCTTCAAAGTAAAAAGTCAAAAGAAAAACATCACAGTGTATCAACTGCAGATTTGACAAGTGACAAACGTTCTGGCAAAGCTCACCCAGTAGGGAGATCTCAGCCCTCTGAACAAAAAGGAGTGAATAAGGGTTGTGCTTTGTCAAATGAAATGGAAAATCATTGTAGATCTACAAACTATGAACTGTATTATGAGAATGCAGAGAAATCATCTGGAAACAGAAGGACTATAAGACAAAAACAGAGAAGAAAATTTAAGGCCAATGTACTTGAAGAACAGGTTGATACAGAACAATCTAAAGATAAAAATACAAATATGTCACATATCACCCAAGATAAGTTACAAAGAAATTCAGACAGAAATATGGAAGAGTGTGAAGATACGATAAATGTTGCCGTTTCCAAAAAACAGGTGCTGCCTGTAGGTAAGTGTTTTATATTAAGTATAACTATGAACATTATTCTACTGCTTTATGTTTTTATACTATTTCTATTTAGCTTTGGAAAGTAGGCAAAGTAAACCTAAATCTGTAGGCTCTTTTCTAGAATGTCTGTTTTACATATAATTCAATTCTGAGTCACTTGAGTTTTGTGTAGCTTCTAAGATGGTGCACATGTAAAGGAAGAAGTGAAGGGGAAAGGCCCGTAAATCAGGTGGTTACCAGAATATGAATAAGACAGCATCATGTATTCTTAGAGGTTTATTAAAATATAAACTGGGGAAAAAAACCCAGGGTAGTATGGGAGTATTTCTTATAGGATAAAACATTATACTCTTTTATATCATTTTAGTATTCATCTATACTCATTTATCTAATATTCACTCAATTGCCAGACACTGCATTAGACACTGAAATTACAAAGATTAGTAAGACACAATTATTGCCATTAAAAAAAATCAATCCAGTAGTATCTGTAGACCAACAGGTATGCCTGTACATTCACAGGACAATAATGGAATCACACAGAACAGTTATCTAACTAATAGCTCAATAGGTCTTTTTATCTTGGATCACTATATTATTTATCATCCAAACTGGGACACTTGAGAATGAGAGGAATGTCAGGACAGGAAGCATAAACTGGGATTCTCTCAATCTGAAGTGTGGTTACTCTCGTTACATGGCTACCCATTTTATAGTGATTGAGGTATAATGATGGCAGTGTCTTCTAGATCTATCTATTTTCTTTGTACCACTTTTTAAGTAATAGAAAAGATCGTCATTCTTATAGAATTTCTTTAGTTAATGGAATGGAAAGCACTTAACAAATGTATTAGACACTTTAGGTGTACATAACATAATTTAATCCTTCTTGACAATCCCATAAATTAGAAAATACTCATGGTTAAAATATGCTGGCTCAGGATCTGTCCCATCGTAGAGCCCATATTTTTTCAACACTATTAAGAAGTTTTGAAGTAAAAATGCTTTTGATGCTCAATTGGAAAAACTATTAACCAGAAAATTCTATTCAACAGAATTTTTTATGTACTTAGAGATTCTAGATGACTATACTGTATTGCTGATACAGAAGGGAGAAAGTATATTAATTTTTTTTTTTTTAATGTTTACTTAGAGAGAGAGAGCGTGAGCAGGGGAGGGGCAGGGAGAGAGGGAGACACAGAATCTGAAGTAGGCTCCAGGCTTTGAGCTGTCAGCATAGAGCCTGATGTGGGGCTTGAACTTACAAATTATGAGATCATGACCTGAGCTGAAGTTGGAAGCTCAACTAACTCCCAGGCACCCCTGGGAGAAAGTATATTAAAGCACAGTATTTAAGCTAGTTGTTGTGAAAAGAAATTCCACTTTAATAATTACCTAATTATTTTAGCTTTCTTTTTGTGTAATCTATATCATAGACTTTATATTACCTGAAATAATAGTTTTGTCCATGTGTACCTTTGTGTACTTGAAAAATTCTGCTTAAAATAAAGGGGAAAACTACCTTCTCTATTTTGTGGACCTCTTTTGTAAATGCCTGACATGTCCCAGGTGATTTTTGTTGGAATTATTTTTCCTTCCTTCCTTCTTTCCTTTCCTTCCTTCCTTCCTTCCTTCCTTCTTCCTCCCTCCCCCCCCCCCACCCGCTTCGTCCCTTCCTTTTTTTTTTTTTTTTTTTTTGTTCTTCCTTTACTTTCTCATTAGCAGCTGGCTATTTGAAGAAAATATAAAGAATCTCTGACTAAACCGAGATTATATTATAGGAATTTTTTTTTTTCTTATTAGTCCCTTAAGTAGAATATGAATTCATAAAATTTGAAGGTACAAAATTTTTATTTATCCATAAGTTCTTAGGAAGAAACATTGTATCAAGAAAGTATACTTGAAGGAGACTCTAATTATGAGTGTTAAACATTTATTGAATGCAAAATTCTTCACGCTAATTTTCAGTTATATTAAATTCTTCCTTATCTAGATTGATTAGTGAATATAATGTCTGATTAATTACCAATTAATTTTCTATCACTGTCATAACAAATTACCCCATACTTAGTGACTTAAAACCACATACATTTATTATAGTTCTTTGGGTTGGAAATCTGAAATTGATCTCACTGGACTAAAATCAATGTGTTGACAAGGTGTCTTTTGTTTCTGATAATTCTAGGAGAGAATCTGTATCCTTATCTTTTCCAGCCTCTTGAAGTTGCTTCTATTCCTTGAATCATAGCTCCCTTCTTTCATCCTCAAAGCCAGCAATACCAGCCTTCTCGCATTTCCAATTTTTTTTGTGTCTTCCATTGTCCCATCTTTCTGACCACTACTTCTAAGAACACATGTAAATAGATTGGGCCAGCCTAGATAATTCAGGATAATCTCCCTGTTTTAAGGTTTATAACCTTAATCATTTCCTCAAAGTCTCTTGCCATGTAAGGTAATATTTTCACAGATTTGTGGGTTGGGTGAGTACATCTTTGGGAGGCCATTATTCTGCCAACCATATCAGTTTTCAAAGACTAATAATATGAAGATAATTTAAGTCCAAAGATATTTTTACTCTGAAGATTTTTTTTTTTTTTTTTTTTTAATTCAAAAGGCACTTGACAGGGGCGCCTGGGTGGCTAAGTTGGTTAAGCGTCAGACTTCGGCTCAGGTCATGATCTCGTGGCTCGTGAGTTCAAGCTCCTCATCAGGCTCTCTGCTGACAGCTCAGAGTCTGGAGCCTGCTTTGGATTCTGTCTCCATCTCTCTCTGCCCCTTCCCTGCTCCTCGAACTCTGTCTCTCTCTCTCAAAAAGAAATAAGCATTAAAAAAAAACAACAACAAAAAGGCACTTGATTTGTAATGCCTAAACTGATGATTTATTTTGAGGCAGTGGACTTTTCCAGTTTTGATGTCTCTCAGGCTTCTTAAACTGAATGTGTTGGAAACTAAATTCTCCCAAACTTCTCCTTCTTTTGTTTTCCTGTCTTCATAAATGGGACCATAATAAATCTAATAGCTCAGAAAGGAAACTCGAATCATCTTTAACTTGTCTTTTCTTTACTTAGCAACCCGTATAAAGTTAATTAAGTCTTTTGACTTCTCCCTAAGTAGCTTTCATATCTGTTACTTCTCTCCATGCCTCTTGCTATTCTTTTTAGCCAAGTTAGAGTCATTTATTTCTTAGATTATTGTAGCAGTTTATGCACAAACCCTCTGGCTTCTTAATACTCTCCAGATTCATCTCCTGGGTTGCTTTATAATGAATTTCTTTCAGTTCTGTGAACAAACTTCTGTCTCAACTGTGGGCCCTTTAGAAAACTTTTCCTAATTTTTCCAAGCTTTCCAAGTTTTGTGTTCAGTTAAAATACCACTTATTACTTGCCACCCTGGTATGTTCCTGTGTATGCTCCATTAGCGTCCTTTGTATTTTATCACACATGTAATTAGTTGCTGGATTTCCATCTTTCCTTCTGGCATTTAGACTGAAAGCTCCATGAGAACAGGAACTGTATCTGTCCTATTCCTAAAATATCCCTCAGATCTTAGCCTTAGCAGTTATCTCTATGGGTCATTGGCATACATTTTTAATCAATGACAGAAATATTACTCTATTTTGGATGAATAATTTTGCTGTTCATTAAAACGTGTCCCACCTTCAGAACGATACTTCTTTATGTGTAAATATGCAAAATTTTCTACAGTAGTGGAAATTTATCGCTTGTGAGTCACCTCTTTTTCTGGCCATTGCCCTACTTAGGACATATATTTCCTCAGTTCTAAGTCAACTATCTTCACTTTACTGTCTGTTCACATATCAATTATATCTTCTTTATGTATTCTTGTTTATTAGTTTTCTAAATTGTTTGTCATTCAGTTTCTAATCTTCCCTGAACTGAAATTAGTTTCTGAAATAATCGGTTTGTTTTTGACTTTGTATGATATTCTTTTTCTGTATCACTGTCTGAATGAGTCTTCGGTGATAGCATTTTCCTCCTCAGATTCTTTTCCCTTTTTCCATTGTTCACACTGATTTTTTTTTTAAGTCGATTCATGAACATGGGCAGTTATCTCTGAAATCATGAGCACCTCTCATTTATTAGAACAGTTCCTGAGAATACTTTTGATAAATATAAGGGAAAGTGAAAAAGGGAAACATAGAAGAAAAGGAGTTAGAGAATGAAAAATGAGGGTGGACACATAGTAGGCCTGAAAGTGATGCTCACTGCTGAGGATTCTTGCCATTTTACAGATAATTCCTTAAACCACTTATTAGTGGTAACTATGTTTGTTTTTGTTTTTGTTTTGTTTTGAAAGCTTAGGAATGCAAATCTGGGAGGGGGGGAGGGTGGAAATCTTAAGCAGGTTCCTCCCCCAGCCTGGAACTTGACCTGGGCTGAAATCAAGAGTACTGACTGAGTCACCCAGTGCCCTTAGTGGCAACCATGTTGAAAGTTCTCTATTTTTGCTTTAGTGTTTTGTAAAACTGACCCTTTTATTATTTTCTATATCCACTCCCCAAAATACCTCCTTTATTGTCGAGTTTTTACTGTCTGTGGTGACCCTTCCAGTATCTCCCATTCTCATTACTTGGCAAGTATTGGTTGATTCTAATATTAAACACAGTATTGGTAAGGTATATTCTTTCCTTTTCATCAACTTTTTTGTGCCTGGTTCACATTATTAAGGCTATTATTTTTCTTTTACTCCTTTTATAAGCATAAATCATTCTCTTTATCTCAAATTCAGAACATTGCCAAATCCTGTAACTTATTCTCAAACTGGAATTGGAGAGTGATACCATTGTAAGGAATCTTGACATAATTTGGCTCGTTTTCTCTTCTCTCCACTCAATCCAGTTTAACTGGGAGAATGACTAAAACACGTAGAATAGTGCTTTTCAAACTTACATATGCATTTGAATTCCCTGAGGATTTTGTTAGCGTACTGATTCATAAGCTGATTTAATAGGTGCAAGGTGGGACCCAAGGTTCTGTATTTCTAAAGTCTCTCCCAGGTGATGCTGATACAACTGATCTATGAACCATACTTGGTGTATCAAAAACTTAGATTGTATCTAGAGTAGTTAATGCTGGGTAGCACTTTTGCCAGTTTCATTGCCTACTGTAACATTGGCTTCATCCTGAATTCATATTTCAAGTATATGTTAGTCATCAAGCAGTGTGAAAAGTTTCATTTAACTGACAGATCTTATTGAGAACATTTGACTTAAAAAAAAAAAAAAGGAGGTGAAAAGAAGCTCACTGGATAAATTTAAGATATTCCTATAATTGAGGTTTTTTGTTTTTTTTTGTTTTGCTTTGTTTTGTTTTTTTACCTATTGTGATTTTCTGAAAACTCTTTGGTTCAATAGATTGTAAATTGTTTTAATGGTTTCCTTTAATTTAGGAAGCAAGAAAAATAGCACCAGTGTTCCTTATGCAGAGAATCAGAAAAAAGCTAAAGAATATAAAAAGAAGCAATTTTCCAGTGGGTCCAAGAAGAACAAACTCGTACCTGATGAGGTGACTTCAACTATTACAAGAAGTCGTAGAATTTCGAGGCGTCCATCTAATTGGTGGGTGGTAAAGTCAGAGCAGAGTAAGTATTTTATTTAAATTATGTTCATTGAGAGCTCCACAAAGTCATTCTATGAGAGACTTTGTTTTATACAACCATCTTCCACAGCAAAATCTTATGAGAACAAAGTTAAATTGGATCGTTAATAGAAATATTAAATCAGTTAAGTATGCAAATCTTCATTTGGACTCTATTCTATACTGTATTCTAGATATAGGGATATATCTAGAAAACAAACCCCTGTCTCATGGGACTTACATTCTAGTGGAGGAAGACCAGCAATATAGATGTATAATTCATGCAGTGATAGGTAATAAAGAAAAATTAAGCAGATAAAGGATAGAAATGGGAAGTAGTTGACAGAAGTAGGGGTGGATGAAAAGATAGAACAAAAGCAGTAAGAGTCCATTTTGATCTTTCAGAGCACATATCACAAATATGAAGAGGGGAGCCATACAAATAACTTGGTGTGGAACATTTCAGACCAAGGGAACAGTATTTGTAAAGGTTCTGATGGAGCTTACTTGACATCTTTGAAGAATTCAAGAAGGCCAGTATGGCTAAAAAAGAGTAAGCCAGGAGAGGTGAAGTCAGAGAGGCAGGCTGTGATAGAGAGTTTAGAAAAAGTGTATTGGGAAACTCCTGGAAGATTTTAAGCAATAAATTAAAATTTAAGTGACTTGATTGAGTCATCCTTTTTTTTTTTTTTTTTTTTTTTGTAATTTTTAAGTTCATTTATTTTTTTGAGAGAGTGAGAGAACGAGCAGGGGAGGGGCAGAGAGAGAGAGAGGGAGAGAGAGATTCCGAAGCAGGCTCTGCACTGACCATGCACCTTGCTGCTCAGACTCACGAACTGTGAGATCATGACCTGAGCTGAAATCAAGAGTCAGATGCTTAACTGACTGAGCCACCCAGGTCCCCTGATTGAGTCATCTTGTAAAAGAATTACCCTTACTTCTGTAGAGAGGAAGCTAGGGCTCGGCAAAAATGGAAACATGAACACTAGTTAAGATATTGTTGGACAGAAGAGATGAAAAGTGGTTGGATTCATTATTAATGGAGTAGAGTAAGAGAGAACCAGGAGTCTAGCATGACTCAGTTTTGGTTTTTTTTTTTGCCTGAACAAATAGAATAATGGAACTTTACTGTTTAGTGAGATGAGGAAAAGTATGAGAGAAGCAGATTTGCGAAGGATATCAAGATTTGAGGTTGTGATAGATACATCGTAGAGATAGCCTGGTTAATGAGTTTAAAGTTAGGGGGAAGGATCTGGGAGGACATAAATAATTGGGGACTTATCAATATATAGGTGAATTTAAAACTTTAGGACTGCTTGAAATCTCCTAATGATAGACTGAACCTGGCAAAGAAAAATAAGCCAAGGATTAAGTTGGGAGACACCAGTGTTAGGAGTTGGGAAGGAGTGGGAAGATCCATCAAAAGAAACTAGACATGCGCAGTTAGTAAGATTAAAGGAAAATGAAGAGAACTTAGGGTTATGGAAGCAAAGTGATGAAAGCATTTTAATTAAGGATTGAGTGATGAACTTTCTAAAATACTGCTAATGGTCTGAAGTAGTTGAGGTTTAAGAATTGACAGTATAATTTTGGGCCACATGGAGGCTGTTGGTCACTTTGATAAAAATGGTTTCTGTGGAATGATTGGATCAAAAGCCTGATTGGAGTGGTTTCAAGAGAGAGTTGGAAGGGAAGAAGGAGAGACAGTAAGATAAAGGAGCATAGCAGATATGGGGTTAAGAGAAGGTTTTTTGTTTTTTTGTTTTTTTAATTATAAGATATTACACATATCTGCTTATTTAAAATAACCCCATAGAATGTAGAAAAGGAGAACCCTCTTCACTGTTGATGGGAATGCAAACCAGTGCGGCCACTGTGGAAAATAGCATGGAGGTTTCTCAAAAAGTTAAAAATAGATATAATATAGCAATTGCACTACTAGGTATTCACCCAAAGAATATAGAAATACTCAAAGGGTACGTGCACCCCAGTGTTTATAGCAACATTATCTACAATAGCCAAATTATGGAAACGGCCCAAGTGTCCATCAACTGATGAATGGTTAAAGA
This sequence comes from Panthera onca, assembly GCF_046562875.1. Classification (NCBI taxonomy): domain Eukaryota; kingdom Metazoa; phylum Chordata; class Mammalia; order Carnivora; family Felidae; genus Panthera; species Panthera onca. The sequence goes on along the minus strand of NC_138342.1, from coordinate 54,988,137 downwards.
AGATTCACACACACACACACACACACACACACACACACACACACACACAAGCAATATTACAGAGCCATAAAAAAATGAAATCCTGCCATTTGCAACGACATGGATGGAGCTAGAGAGTATTACGCTAAGCAAAATAAGTCAGTCAGAGAAAGATAAATACCGTATGATTTCACTTATATGTGAAATTTAAGAAACAAAACAAATGAACAAAGGGAAAGAGGGGGGTGCAAACCAAGAAACAGACTCTTAATTATAGAAAACAAACTGATGGTTACCAGAAGGGAGGTGAGTGGGGGGATGGGTGAAATAGATGATGGGAATTAAGGAGTGCACCTGTCCTGATGAACAGTATGGAAGTGTTGTATACCTGAAATGTTAACTAACTGGAATATAAATAAAAACTTTAAAATGACTCCTGAATACAAAAAATAAAAAAAATTAAAAAAAATAAAATGACCTCATAGAAAGGTAGAGAATAAATCTAGATCACAGTCCTTGAGTAGGCAAGGACAGGACTGTGATCTAGTATACAGATGGAAGTAGTTTGGTAGAATTGAGGGTGGAAAGATAAAGATCTACTTTTCTATTGTTTTTCCTCCATGAAAATAGTAAGCAAGAACATCAGGTGAAAGTGAAGTGAGAGAAGTGATAGTTAACATCAGAAGGATACAAAGGAAAATCAGAAAAAAAGTACATGGGCAAAGTCTGAAGCAGCCCTCTCCCAATGGATTCTTACCAGAGGCACATAGTTCCTCCAGCAATGAATATTTGCGACAGATGTATAAAATGTTGTCTACTAGGGAAGCTCATTAGGGATTAATGCTCAAGATCTTTACTGGAGGTAGTCACCTAGGCACTCTGCCTAGCAAGTACTAAAATTCGACTCCCTGAAGGAAAGCAAGTATTTGACATAAACTGTATTTTTTGCACAAGCAGTTTAGGCACACTAAACTACATTTGTCAGTTAGGAAATGATGGGAACCCTCCCAAAATTGAAGTTCCCACATGCTAGGCTAGGCAAGAGCTAACTTTGCAAGCAGGTCTTTCTAAGGATAACATTCTTAGGTCTGCAGTGCTATCTCTTTTCTGTACAGGGTGAAACATTTATTGTTTTGGAAACATTTTTGATTTTTTGTAAGGGAGGTGATCATGAAAAGATGGTAGATGATAAGGTAACATTTAATGGATACTGTTGACTCTGGTATTGAGATCAACAAGTGAGAGACTAGACAAATGTGGCACTCCATCTGGGGCCTTGTTGCTATGAATTTTTGAGTCATTGGGATCCTTGATTATAGCAGAAAGAAATATTCTGTTGCAGCCTTCCTTGGATTTTGGATTTAGATCTCAGTTTAAATGATTATTTCTCTACTTTGGCTAAGTTATTTTGTTCAGTTTCTTACTCTGTAACATGATTACAAACACATCTACCTCATTATAAGGATTTAGTGACATGTAGTTAGTATATAAAATGTTATCTCCTCCTGATACTACTTTGAGGAACTCACCTTTCTGCCCCAAGTGCCTGAAACTGTACTATGGCAGATGAGTGTGTAAATACATGAGAAAATGAAAATCTTACAAAGCTTGTATAAGTGTTTTAGAACTCTGAAACTTATCAAAAAAGACTTGTGTAGCAGCTTTGAAACAGGTGTTGAATTTCTGATTGAGTAGGGAGCCACAAAAAAGAGGAATACTTAGGGGCGTCTGGGTGGCTCAGTCAGTTAACCGGCCGACTTCGGCTCAGGTCATGATCTCACAGTCCGTGGGTTCGAGCCCCGCGTCGGGCTCTGTGCTGACAGCTCGGAGACTGGAGCCTGCTTCAAATTCTGTGCCTCCCTCTCTCTCTGACCCTCCCTCATTCATGCTCTGTTTCTCTCTGTCTCAAAAATAAATAAACATTAAAAAAAAATTAAAAAAAAAAAAGAGGAATACTTGTAGATCTCATAGTTCAAACAGTCCTTCATCTGGTAGGAAAAGAAAGTCTGAAGCTCAATAAAGCAATATGACTTGCACCTAAGGTCGTAGACCTGTGTGCTAGAACTGGAAAAAAATAGAACCCAGGTTTCCTGACTCTTGATCCATTGCTTATTTCCCTATCAAGCAACCAAGCTGCCGATAGTGGATGTGTGGCCGTACTGCTTTTTCGTGTATGTTGAGACAAATTTATTGAGTGCCCACTGTGAGGCAGGAATGGTGTAAGGTAGAACCAGTACTAGAGTGAGTCAAGTGAGTAATATACAATGAGAAATTCGAGGAGGCGTTTGGTCTCTAGATTGTGTGTGTTCACATTCAGTACTTGCATGACTCTGAGAGTGAGAACCTTCTTCAATTTTTTAATTTTATGATGAGAAAAAAAAACTTTATGATAACTTTTAAGATCTACTGGTTGGTATTTATTTTGCAGTGTATACATATATAAAACTATCACATTGCGCACCCTGAACTTATACAATGTTAATGTCAATTATATCTCAGTAGGACTGGGGAAAAAAATTGCTTCACCACTGTCCTGACCCTGATGTTAGGCATTGGAAATGTAGAGATAGGTAAAAGAGCAAACTTGGTCTCAAGGAATTGCCAGTCTGCTGGAAGAGAAAGATAAGTAAATAAATAGATGGATGATAAATGTTATCAGAGGGTTGAGAGAGAGAGCTACCTAATTTAAGCATGGGAATTTGGGACAGCTTCCTGAAGAATGAATTAGGAATTAGTTAAGTAACTGGGTGGGGTGAGGAGGATGGATGGAATGTTTCAAGCAGAGTAGCATGTGCAGAGATCTGGAGCGGAGAGTGTGACCTTTTAAAGATTATTTTAGCAGAGTTATATGGAAGGCTTGTTAAAATACAGAGTATTGGGCCCTACTCTGAGTTTCTGATTTAGTGGGTCTGAAGTGAGGCCTGAGAATTTGCATTTCAAACAGACTCTTAAGTGATGCTGATCCTGCTGGTCTGGGACCAACCCTTTAAGAACCAGTGCTTTGGAGAAATGCAAATAGTTCAGTATTGCTGGCTGCTTTTTTTTTTTTTTTTTTTTTGTCAGTTTGTTTATTTGGAGGATAGAATTTTGATTAATGAAATAAGTACTCTACATGTAGAAATAAATTATTGAAAATATTTGGACGTAATCCTTAAGTTACAGATTATCACTAACAGACTTTAGCAAGGTTGTAATGACCCAGCTTGTGTTTTCCTAAGATGATTCTTGAAACAGTGTGAAGAATGGATTGAAGAACGGCAAGGCTAGAGAAAGGGAAACTAATTAAGAGGCTCCTTTGATAATCCAGATAAGATGCCAGTCCCTGCTAATGACAGGCAGGAGAGCTTGAGAGAAGTGGATTTGAGTGGTATTAAGAATGTAGAAATGACAGGATAAGGGGACTGATTGCAGATAGAGACAGGAGTCTTGGCTGACTGAAATTTCTGATGTAGGTATTTGAGCAAATAGTTGTGCTTTTTGTTAAGAAAGGAACTAAAACCAGAGGGGCAGATTTAAAGGAGAGTGATAGGTGAATATTATGATACCAGCATCTACGTAGTAATTACAGTTAAGAGTACAAGGGCGCCTCAAAGTAGGTACATAAGAGTGAGAAGCTGAAGCTGGAACCGTGGGAAATACCAGGATCTTAAGGATGGCCACAAGAGTAGTGGGCAGAGACAGGGTGGTTTTGGAAGCTTGTGATAAATTTGGTACCTATGTCTAAAAATTGAAAAGCTGCATAGTTTATGAATTTAATTTGAAAATAAATATAGCCTACGAGATTGGTGTATGTGTGTATGTGTTTACATGAAAATATATATAATGTTGGTATTTCAGTGAACCAGATAATTTGGATAAACATTATGCTAACTTTAGGTTATCATTGAATCCTTCAGGTCTTGTTTATAGCAATTCTTCAAGAAGAAATGAATTGTCAGTGTGTCACAACAGTAGACAAACACCTGTTGAAAAACCAAACCAGTCATCTAAGAATATTGGGGACAAAACTATTCCATTTAAAGGGCAGAAGAGAACTACTTCAGGCAGCTCAAGAACACAGGAGTTTTTAACTGCTAAAGATTCTAGAAGAATTATTGACCATGATAAAATTTCTGGTTCTTCCCAGAATGAGTCATTGAAAAGTGATGAGGAAGACCTGGTTAAGAAGAAAAATCATGATCATTCTGGGTATGTCTATTATGTATACAATATAGTTATTTTTGCTGTTTAGCATTTAATAGTTTGTGTCATTTAATCATTTGTGGAGAAACAGTATTAGCGTAAAGGGCTCTGCAGTCTGACAGACATGGTTGTAAATTCATGCTCAGCCATTAGCTGGTGATGCCCTAGGGCAACATAGTACTCTTGAATTTTTTTCCTCATTTTAAAATGGGGAATAATATATATAGTACATAGGATGTGACTAATATATATAATAAGAGTAAGTATTATTGTCATTGAAGAGTTGCTGCTTTTTTGGAGCACCCGGGTGGCTCAGTCGGTTGAGCGACTGACTCTTCATTTCGGCTTGGGTCATGATCCCAGGGTTGTGGGATGGAGCTCTGAACCAGGCTCAGCACTGGGTGTGGAACCTGCTTAAGATTCTTTTTTTCTCCGTCAGCTCCTCCTCCATAAACTCTCGTAAATAAAAAAAAAAAAAATTATAATTAAAAAAGTTGATTCCTTTTTAAAAAAAATACAGTGGTAAAAACATAAATTTTACCATTTTGGTCATTTTTTAAAATTTTTTTATCTTTTAATTTTTATATTTTAATCTTATTATTAACGTATAGTTTGATTTGCTTCCTTCTGAGTGAAGTTAATGTGATTTCAATAATTAGGAATATATCTTAATACTTCTCCCCCTAAGGTGATAATAGTTAAGGTACTTTTGAGTGCTTATTATGTGTCAACTATTTGCTAGGAGCTTTTCAATGAATTTTCATCAGTCCCTGACAACCTAGTGAGTTAGGTATTGTTCTTGCATATTTTTACTTCTTAACATAGCATTTATTCTTTCATTTACTCAACAAATAATGCATATTACATGTGAGAAACTGCAGGGTGCTAGGGGTGTACAGAAATAAATCATTAGAGTGCCTTAAAAATAGCAGTGTATGTAACCAGTAAGGAAATCAAATTAGTAATCAAAAATCTCCCAAAAAACAAGAGTCCAGGGCCAGATGGCTGTACAGGGGAATTCTACCATACATTTAAGGAAGAGTTAACACCTATTCTCTTGAAGCTGTTCATAATGGGGTATATCTCTGGATTTCGTTGCATTTTCCTAATTATTAGTGAAATTAAATAGTTAAATGTCTTTTCATTTGTTTCATGCTCATTTTTATTTTTTCTTAGAAAAAAACTTTAATTTATCTATTTTGAGAGAGATAGTACAAGTGAGGGGTGAGGGGCAGTGAGAGAGAGAAAGAGAGAGAATCCCAAGCAGGCTTCATGGCTGCTGACGCAGAGCCCTGCATGGAGCTCGAACTCACGAAACTGTGAGATCATGACCTGAGCCGAAACCAAGAGTTGGATGCTTAACCATCTGAGCCACCCAGGCCCCCCTTGCTCATGTTTAAATAGATTGTCTCTTTGTAAATTGCTTGGCCAATTTTATATTTTTTTAGAATTGATTTTTAGGAACTCTTTATCTATTTTGGCTTTTAATCCTTAATGGGTCACATGTATTCGTGTCTTTCATACAGAAGACATAATTTTAATGTATGATTAACCCTAGAGCATCATGGGAGTTAGGGGCACTGACCCCTGCACAGCCAGAAATTTGCTTGTAACTTTTGACTTCTCCAAAGCTTAACTACTAATAACTTATTGTTGACTGGAAGCGTTACTAGTAGCATAAACAGTTGATTAACACATATTTTGTTTTTTACATATATTGCATGCTATATTCTTAACAATAGAATAAATTAGAGAAAAGAAATTGTTATTAAGAAAGAGAAAAAACATTTACAGGATTGTATTTATTGAAAAAAAATTGCTTATATGTGGACTTATGCACTTTAAACCTGTGTTATTCAAGGGGTCAGCTGTAGTAGAATTTATTAGCCTTTCAGTGTTGTGAACATTTGCTTTTTTTGTAGACTCCAAGGTTATAAGGATCTGTTTTTCTATACTTTTTTCCTAAAAACTAACTTGTTTTTTTATATTTACTTCTTTAACCCATCTGTAATTTATTTTTGTGTTTGATGTGGAATAGGAAATTTAAATTCTTTTTTTCTCTGTGTAGGTGTTGAATGGTACATTTCCCCCACTGATTTGTAATGGCCTCTCTTTTATCAGATTTGCATATTTATATCATCTTGTTTCTTGTATCATTTATTTGCATAAGATTCCTGAGAGGTGGGTAGGACACTCGTTAGCTCCATTTTTACATATGAGGAAGGTCTACATAGATTAAATAGCGTGTCATTAGAGAACTAGGTCTTCTGACTAGTAGTCCAATTGTTTTTACTTGAATGTATTAATAATAAAAATAAATCAAAGTTTTACTAAACAAAGCAGTTGAGCCTTACCTATAGGTTGAGAGAAATAGGTTAAGATAAAAAATTTGTTTACATTGAGTTTTTAAATTTCAGCTAGTATTCTTATAACAAACCTTATCTTTTATGTACAATGAGAATGTATGGTACTCCCCACACCATACAGTTCACTCATGAAATGTGTACAATTCAATGTTTTTTTAGTATATTAACAGATAGGTGCAAACCATCAACACAGTCAATTTTAGAGTATTTTCAGCACTTCACAAAGCCAGTACTCATTAGTTATCATTTCCCTAGTCCCCTCTGCCACTACCCTAAGAAACCACTAATCTACTTTTTATCTGTATAGATTTCTCTACAGTTTGGATTTTCATCTGAATGAAATCATATAGTATGAGTTTTTTGTACTGGCTTCTTTTGGAAATTTTCAAGTTTCATTCATGTTGTAGTGTATATCAGTACTTCCTTACTTTTTATGACCAAAAAATGTTTTGTTTTATGGTTATACCATGTTTTGTTTATCTTTTCATTCACTGATCGACATTTGGGTTGTTTCCACCTTTTGGCTCTTATGAATAATGCCAGTATAAACATTTGTGTACAGGTTTCTATGTGAACATGTGTTTTCATTTCTCTTGGATATATACCCAGGAGTGGAGTTGCTCTGAAATATGGTAACTATATTAAAATTGTTTGAGGAACTGTAAGATTGTTTTCCAAAGCATCTGTACCATTTTACATTCCTGCCAGCAGTGTATGAGGGTTCCAGTCTCTCTGCATCCTTGTCAACATTTGTTATTATCTGACTTTGATGCTAGCCATCCAAGTTGGTATGAAAGTAGTATCTCTTTGTGATTTTCATTTGCACTTCCCAGATGACTAATGATGTTGAGCATCTCTTCTTTTGTTTATTGGCCATTTGCATATCTTTAGAGAAAAATCTATTCAGCCTAATTTTTTGGGTTTTTTTATTGTGTTGTAAGAGGTCTTTATATTTTGGATACAAGTCCCTTGTCAGATACGTGGTTTGCAGATATTTTCTCCATTCTGTGGGTTTTCTTCTTGCTTCTTAATGGTGTCCTTTGAAGCACTAAAGTTTTTAACTTTCATAAAGTCCCATCTGTCTATTTTATCCTTTTGTTGCTTATACTTGGTGTCATATCTAAGAATCCAAGTTCATGAAGATTTGTCATTATCTTTTCTTCTAAGAGTTTTTCTTACATTTAGGTTTTTGATCCATTTTGAGTTAACTTTTGTGTATTCTGTGAAGGATTCAACTTTATTCTTTTGCATGTGACTATCCAGTTTTCCATAATTGTTTGTCAAAACGACTACTTATTCCCCCATTGAATGGTCTTGGCATCATTTTTGAAAATCAGTTGACCATAAATATATGAGTTTCTTTCTTAATTCTCAGTTTTTTTCTCTTAATCTATATATTAATTCTTGATCCAGTACTACACTGTCTTGATTGTTACCATTGCTATGAAAAGATTTTGATCAAGAGGTATAAGTCCTCATTATTCTTCTTTTCAGATTGTTTTGGCTATTCTGGGTTCCTTGCAATTCCATATAAATTTTAGAATCAGCATGTCAATTTCTACAAAGATATCACTTGAGAATCTGATAGAGAATGCATTGAATCTGTATATCCGTTTGGGAGATATTGCCATTTTAACACCAAATCTATTGATCCATGAACATGGGATGCTTTTCCATTCATTGAGGTCTTTAACTTATTTCAACAGTGTTTTCAGAGCATAAGTTTTACACTTTTGTTAAATTCATTTCTAAGCATTTTATTATTTTAATGCTATTGTGAATGGAATTGCTTTTTTTTTTGATAGATAAATCAACTTTTATTTAACTACAGACATTATTCAAATTCTCTATACTCGTTTCCTTCAAAATAATTAAGAATATAATTTATCATAAATGGGAAAATGACACAAAACAAACTTCCCCAAGACTTTGCAATAATAGCACCAACAATACAAATTACTATATTTCTTTGGGCAACATTATTTTTTTTCCTTCTCTCTCCTTTTTTTTTTTAATTTAATTTTTTTTTTAATTTTTTTAGTTTACATCCAAATTAGCATATAGTGCAACAATGATTTCAGGAGTAGATTCCTTAATGCCCCTTACCCATTTAGCCCATCCCCCTCCCCACAACCCCTCCACTAATCCTCTGTTTGTTCTTCATATTTAAGACTCTCTTATGTTTTATCCCCTTCCCTGTTTTTATATTATTTTTGTTTCCCTTCCCTTATGTTCATCTGTTTTGTCTCTTAAAGCCCTCATATGAGTGAAGTCATATGAAGTCTTTCTCTAATTTCGCTTAGCATGATACCCTCTAGTTCCATCCACGTAGTTGCAAATGGCAAGATTTCATTCTTTTTATTGCCAAGTAATACTCTATTGTATATATATACCACATCTTTTTTATCCAGTCACCCATCGATGGACATTTAGGCTCTTTTCATACTTTGACTATTGTTGATAGTGCTGCTATAAACATGGGGGTGCATGTGTCCCTTCAAAACAAGGGATACCTGTATCCCTTGGATAAATACCTAATAGTGCAATTGCTGGGTCGTAGGGCAGATCTATTTTTAATTTTTTGAGGAGCCTCCACACTGTTTTCCAGAGTGGCTGCACCAGCTTGCATTGCCACCAACAATGCAAAAGAGATCCTCTTTCTCCGCATCCTCGCCAACATCTGTTGTTGCCTGAGTTGTTAATGTTAGCCACTCTGACAGGTGAGGGGTGGTATTGCATTGTGGTTTTGATTTGTATTTCCCTGACGATGAGTGATGTTGAGCGTTTTTTCATGTGTCGGTTGGCCATCTGGATGTCTTCTTTGGAGAAGTGTCTATTCATGTCTTTTGCCCATTTCTTCACTGGATTCTTTGTTTTTTTGGGTATTGAGTTTGAGAAGTTCTTTGTAGATTTTGGATATTAACCCTTTATCTGATATGTCATTGGCAAATATCTTCTCCCATTCTGTCGGTTGCCTTTTAGTTTTGCTGATTGTTTCCTTCGCTATGCAGAAGCTTTTTATCTTGATGAGGTCCCAGTAGTTCATTTTTGCTTTTGTTTCCCTTGCCTCTGGAGACATGTTGAGTAAGAAGTTGCTGCATCCAAGATCAAAGAGGTTTTTGCCTGCTTTCTCCTCAAGGATTTTGATGGATTCTTGTCTTACATTGAGGTCTTTCATCCACTTTGAGTTTATTTTTGTGTATGGTGTAAGAAAGTGGTCCAGGTTCATCCTGCATGTCGCTGTCCAGTTTTCTCAGCACCACTTGCTGAAGAGACTGTCTTTATTCCATTGGATATTCTTTCCTGCTTTGTCAAAGATTAATTGGCCAAAGGTTTGTGGGTCCATTTCTGGGTTCTGTATTCTGTTCCATTGATCTGAGTGTCTGTTCTTGTGCCAGTACCATACTGTCTTGATGATTACAGCTTTATAGTATAGCTTGAAGTCTGGGATTGTGATGCCTCCTGCTTTGGTTTTCTTTTTCAAGATTGCTTTGGCTATTCAGGGTCTTCTCTGGTTCCATACAAATTTTAGGATTGTTTATTCTAGCTCTGTGAAGAATGGTGGTGTCATTTTGACAGGGATTGCATTGAATGTGTAGATTGCTTTGGGTAGTATCGACATTTTAACAATATTTGTTCTTCCTATCCAGGAGCATGGAATCTTTTTCCATTTCTTTGTGTCTTCTTCAGTTTCTTTCATCAGCTTTCTATAGTTTTCAGTGTATAGATTTTTCACCTCTTTGGTTAGATTTAGTCCTAGGTATTTTATGGTTTTTGGTGCAATTCTAAAAGGGATTGATTCCTCAATTTCTCTTTCTGTTGCTTCATTGTTGGTGTGTAGGAATGCAACCAAGCTCTGTGCATTGGTTTTATATACTGCACTTTGCTGAATTCATAGATCAGTTCTAGCACGTTTTTGGTGGCATCTTTAGGGTTTTCCATATAGAGTATCATGTCATCTGCGAAGAGTGAAAGTGTGACCTCCTGGCCGATTTGGATGCCTTTTATTTCTTTGTGTTGTCTGATTGCAGAGGCTAAGACTTCCAATACTATGTTGAATAACAGTGGTGAGAGTGGACATCCCTGTCTTGTTCCTGACCTTAGAGAGAAAGCTCTCAGCTTTTCCCCATTGAGGATGATATTAGTGTTGGGTTGTTCATATATGGCTTTTATGATCTCAAGGTATGATCCTTCTATCCCTAGTTTCTTGAGGGTTTTTATCAAGAAAGAATGCTGTATTTTGTCAAATGCCTTCTCTGCATCTATTGAGAGGATCATGTGTTGTCCTTTCTTTTATTGATGTGATGAATCACGTTGTTTTGGGGATATGGAACAAGCCCTGTATCCCAGGTATAAATCCCACTTGGTCGTGGTGAATAACCTTTTTAATGTATTTCTGGATCCTGTTGGCTAATATCTTGTTGAGAATTTTTGCATCCATGTACATCAGGGAAATTGGTCTATAGTTTTCCTTTTTAGTGGGGTCTCTGTCTGGTTTTGGACTCAAGGTAATGCTGGCTTCATAGAAAGAGTTTGGAAGTTTTCCTTCCGTTTCTGTGTTTTAGGTCGGCTTCAAGAGAATAGGTATTAACTCTTCCTTAAATGTTTGGTAGAATTCCCCTGGAAAGCCATCTGTCCCTGGACTCTTGTTTTTGGGAAGGTTTTGATTACTAATTCGATTTCTTTACTGGTTATATGTCTGTTCAAATTTTCTGTTACTTCTTGTTTCAGTTTTGGTAGTGTATATGTTTCTAGGAATTTGTCCATTTCTTCCAGATTGCCCATTTTATTGGCATATAATTGCTCATAATATACTCTTACTATTGTTTTTATTTCTGCTGTATTAGTTGTGAACTCTCTTCTTTCATTCTTGATTTTATTTATTTGGGTCCTTTCCTTTTTCTTTTTGATCAAACTGGCTAGTGGTTTATCAATTTTTTTAATTCTTTCAAAGAACCAGCTTCTGGTTTCATTGATCTATTCTGTTTTTTTGGTTTCGATGGCATTAATTTCTGCTCTAATCTTTATTATTTCCTGCCTTCTGCTGGTTTTGGGTTTTATTTGCTGTTCTTTTTCCAGCTCTTTAAGGTGTAAGGTTAGGTTGTGTATCTAAGATCTTTCTCTCTTCTGTAGGAAGGCCTGGATTGCTATATACTTCCCTCTTATGACCGCCTGTGCTGCGTCCCAGAGGTTTTGGGGTGTGGTGTTATTGTTTTCATTGGCTTCCATATACTTTTTAATTTCCTCTTTAACTTCTTGGTTGGTCCATTCATTCTTTAGTAGGATGTTCTTTAGTCTCCAAGTATTTGTTACCTTTCCAAATTTTTTCTTGTGGTTGATTTTGAGTTTCATAGCGTTGTGGTCTGAAAATATGCACGGTATGATCTCGATCTTTTTGTACTTGCTGAGGGCTGATTTGTGTCCCAGTATGTGGTCTATTCTGGAGAACATTCCATGTGCACTGGAAAAGAATGTATATTCTGCTGCTTTAGGATGAAATGTTCTGAATATATCTGTTAAGTCCATCTGGTCCAGTGTGTCATTCAAAGCCATTGTTTCCTTGTTGATTTTTTGTTTTGTGTTTTTTTTTTTTTTTTTTTTTTTTCAACTTTTTTTTTTATTTATTTTTGGGACAGAGAGAGACAGAGCATGAACCGGGGAGGGGCAGAGAGAGAGGGAGACACAGAATCGGAAACAGGCTCCAGGCTCCGAGCCATCAGCCCAGAGCCTGACGCGGGGCTCGAACTCACGGACCGCGAGATCGTGACCTGGCTGAAGTCGGACGCTTAACCGACTGCGCCACCCAGGCGCCCCCCTTGTTGATTTTTTGATTGGATGATCTGTCCATTGCTCTGAGTGGGGTGTTGAAGTCTCCTACTATTATGGTATTACTATCATTGAGTTTCTTTGTGATTAATTGGTTTGTATATTTGGATGCCTTTACATTTGGCACATAAATTTTTATGATTATTAGGTCTTCTTTGTGGATGGACCCCTTAATTATGATAGAATGCCCTTCTGCACCTCTTGATACAGTCTTTATTTTAAAGTCTAGATTGTCTGATATAAGTATGGCTACTCCGGCTTTCTTTTGTTGACCATTAGCATGATGGTTCTCCATCTTTACTTTCAATCTGAAAGTGTCTTTAGGTCTAAAGTGAGTCTCTTATAAACAGCATATAGATGGATCTTGTTTTCTTATCTATTCTGTTACCCTGTGTCTTTGGATTGGAGCATTGAGTCCATTGACCTTTAGAGTGAGTACTGAAAGATACGAATTTATTGCCATTATGATGCTTGTAGAGTTGGAGTTTCTGGTGGTGTTATCTGGTCCTTTCTAATCTTTGTTGCTTTGTCCCCTCAGAGAGTCCCCCTTAAAATTTCTTGCAGGGCTGGTTTAGTGGTCACAAACTCCTTTAATTTTTGTTGTCTGGGAAACTTTTTATCTCTCTTTGTGTTTTGAATGACAGCCTTGCTGGATAAAGAATTCTTGGCTGCATATTTTTCTGATTCAGCACGTTGAATATATCCTGCCACTCCTTTGTGGCCTGCCAAGTTTCTATGGATAGGTCTGCTGCAAAGTTAGGGACTTTTTTTCCCTTGGTGCTTTCATAATTCTCCCCTTGCCTGAGTGTTTTGTGAATTTGACTATGATATGCCTTGTTGATGGTCAGTTTTTGTTGAATCTAATGGGAGTTTTTGTATTTTTTTGGTATTTAATTGGTTTTTGTATTTGACTTGTATTCTGCAACCTTTATGAAGTCATTTATTAGTTTTGATAGCTTTTTAGTGGATTTTGTGAGATATTGTGAATACAGAAATCATGTCATTTGTTAATAGTTTGACCTGTTCCTTTCCTGTATTTTATTTATTTTATACTGCCTAAGTGCTCTGGCTAATACAGGTGGCAATAGCAGATTTCCTTGTCTGGTTCCTAAATCTTAGGGGGCAAGCATCCAGTCTTTATGTTGCTAGCTGTAAGTTTTTCAGCTACCCTTTATCAAGTTGAGGCAGTTCCTTCTAGTCCTACTTTGTTAAAACGTGTTGGATTTTTGTTAAATGCGCTTTTTTTTTTGCATTTATTGAGATGATGCTGTAATTTTTATTATTATTGATATGATGTTTTTCGTTAATTGGTTTTCAGATGTTAGACCAAACTGCATCTGTGGTGTAAATCCCATTTGGTCATGATGTATGTATAATTACATTTATACGTCTCTAGATTTGCTCTGTTGAGTTGTTTGGTCTGCACTTTTCTTGTGATGTCTATCTAGTTTTGGTATCAAGATAATACTGACTTCATAAAGTGATTTAAGAAGTTCTCTTCTGTTTTTTGAAAGAGTTTGTGAAGAATTCATATTCTTTGAATGACTGGTAGAATTCAGCAGTAAAACCATTTGGGCCTTTATTTCTGGGTAGTTTTTGATTACTGATTCATTTTCTTGTTATAGGTCTTTTCAGATTATTTCTTCTTGACTTAGTTTTGGTAATCGTATGTCTTTAGGAATTTATTCTATCTTGGTTATCTAATTTATTGACCTATAATTGTTCATAGTATTCTCTTAATATTTTTTCTAACTCTATGATAGGACTTGTAGAGAGAGTAGAATCTTCAGAAGTAAACCATCAAATCTCAAAAGTTTGCATGCTCTTTAGTTATGTTTATGCAAATTATTTTCTCACATATGGTAAGAATAGGCTGGTAGACTGAGTGAGAAACAAAACATAGGACTTACAAGAGAAATGTGAGAGAAGAGAAATTATGCAGTCTGGGAATAGTATATCTTCTTTACATATAATTAGCTAGTAGCTGTTAAAGAATCCCTCCGAACACACTACTGTTCCTCAGTAGGCTGACTAGGGCTGTCAAAGAAAACAATTTAAGTTGTTTGTGGATTTTCAAAAAAACCATGGTAGATTAAATGTGTAATATATATCATATGCTGCCCGTAGGTAATGTCTCTGGGTGTCCTCCTGTCATCACTTCCATCTTAGGCCTGGTCTGTACCATTTCCTTTATCAGAATTTTTCTTTGCAGGTCCTAGAAACAAATTTTCTTCCTAGGCTACTTACAAGTCCTAGGACCTGAATAGGTTTATCTGATATTTGTTACAACCAATATTATGTTATCTACTGATGGTATGTTTCTGGAAGGAATGTTTTATGGAGAAATGTAAACAATTTTTCACTTTACATATTCACAGAGGTACAAGAAGCCCAAAGGATCAAGATAGTATAACTGCACAAAATGTTCATCCAAAGTCTCAGGTCAAGGGATTTACATGCAAGACACTAGCAGAGTCTAACTTGGATTCTGGAGAGCCTAAGACTTCAGTTTTGGAAAGAAGGTATGCATGTTTTCTAAGGATAATTGGATTTACTTAGTATATTGGTTACTCTTTGCTGTGTAACAGATTACCCCAACTTTTATTAGTGGTTTGCAAAACATTTATTGTTTCCTAGTTCCTGTGGCCCAGAAGTCTGGGAGAAGAGCCTTAGCTGACTAGTTCTCTCTTAGGGATTCTTATGAGATGTAGCATTCAAAATATCTGTCAGGTTTGCAGTCCTTTGAAGGCTTGATTGTAAATGAAAGATCTTCTTACAAGGTACTTTGCTCCCATGGTTGTTAACTATAGGCCTTCCTTGTCATGTGGCCCTCTCCATGGGGCTGTTCAATATGGCAGCTGGCTTCCAATCAAGCAAGTGATCCAAGAGAAAGTGTGACCATGATGAAGGTCATAGTGCCTTTTAATGACCTAGTCTCTGGAGTTGCACACTTTCACTTCCACTTTATTCTGTTTGTTAGAAACAAGTCATTAAATTCAGACCACATTCAAGGAAAAGGGGAAAACTCTCTCTCTTAAAAACAAGTATTTAAGAATTTGGGTATGTGTTTAAAACAAGCACACTCCATGAACAAACCAAATTAACCTACTCTTATAATATCTGAAATCATATACCCTTTTTTAAAATGAAGGAATGGTAAATTATAACAGATTCTCAAGACTTTTCAGGGATGGCTGAGATTTCTTTACTTTTTGATGGGTTATGACTACTATGCCTATCCTGTGTTCATAATAGAGGCAAGGAATCTCAGACAGGGATAAGCTGAATCATTTCTGAGCAGTTTTTAAATTTAAATATTTTAAATTCCACTTGTTTTTGGCTTTTTTTTTTTTAAATGAAAATAAGCTGTTTGATTTTTTTTTTTAACAGAATTTAGCAGTATTTATTTACGAGAAAAGACATATTTGAAAATGACATAAAATTTAATCAGATCAGTATTAACAGAGGAAGTTCTGCATTGATTTTGTTAATGAACACTGTCTTTGAACCTAATGTAGAAAAAAAATTTCCCCCTAAACAATTCCATTCTCCTAGTCACTAAATATATACTCCAAAAGTATATGTGATTTTCATTTTTATATTTTATTTTATTTTATTTTATTTTATTTTATTTTATTTTATTTTTTAAATTTTTTTGTCTTTTTTTTATTAACTTGTTTTTTATTTTTTAAATTTACATCCAAATTAGTTAGCATATAGTGCAGCAATGATTCCAGGAGTAGATTTTTTAGTGCCCCTTACCCGTTTAGCCCATCCCCCCCTTCCACAACCCCTCCCGTAACCCTCATTTTGTTCTCCATATTTATGAGTCTCTTCTGTTTTGTCCCCCTCCCTGTTTTTATATTATTTTTGTTTCCCTTTCCTTATGTTCATCTGTTTTGTCTCTTAAAGTCCTCATATGAGTGAAGTCATATATTTGTCTTTCTCTGACTAATTTCGCTTAGCATGATACCCTCCAGTTCCATCCACATAGTTGCAAATGGCAAGATTTCATTCTTTTTGATTGCCGAGTAATACTCCGTTGTATATATATATACCACATCTTCTTTATCCATTCATCCATCAATGGACATTTGGGCTCTTTCGATACTTTGGCTATTGTTGATAGTGCTGCTATAAACATGGGGGTGCATGTGTCCCTTCGAAACAGCACACCTGTATCCCGTGGGTAAATGTCTAGTAGTTCAGTTGTTGGGTCGCAGGGTAGTTCTATTTTTAGTTTTTTGAGGAACCTCCATACTGTTTTCCAGAGTGGCTGCACCAGCTTGCATTCCATAAGCTGATTGATTTCTAATTTTACTTTTTAAAATTTGATTTTTATCAAGAGGTGTTGAGTTGACTAAAAATTTATTAACTGATCCATGAGTTTATTTTTATTTATTTATTTATTTGTCTATCTATTTATTTATTTATTTATTTTAATGTGGCTGCTAGAAAATTTTATTTATTTATTTAATATAATTTATTATCAAATTGGCTAACATACAGTATATACAGTGTGCTCGTGGTTTTGGGGGTAGATTCCCATGATTCCATCGCTTACATGCCACATCCAGTTCTCATCCCAACCAGTGCCCTCCTCAATGCCTATCACCCATTTTCCCCTCTCCCTTGGGTCCCCCCCATCAACCCTCAGTTTGTTCTCTGTATTTAAGAGTCTCTTATGGTTTATCTCCCTTCCTCTCTGTTTGTAACTATTACATGAGTTAGTTTAAAAGGTTATAAAATTCAGTATTTATCCTGACAGTTACAGGATTAAATTATAGATTCTTTGTTTTATGCAGCATGTAAGTATATTCTTGGCGACCTATAAATCACTGTTGGTTTTATAAGAAAGGAACGTTTGGCAGTTTTAGGACAAAATGTCCATTAAGGCAGATAACTAGATATATGTATTATAAAGGCACAAATTTTACGGTTTACTTTTTTATGTTAAAGTGGACCTTTCAGGCTCAAGAATTATTTATCATCTGAAAAGAGTAATTCTGATGTGGATGATAAGGAAGTTCAGGAAAGTTCAGGTAAGTTATTATTTATTGTCTACTCTCTTGATATTTATGGCTTTATGCATACAGAGTACGGTGTGCTATATTTTATTTAAATTATCACCAATGGCAAATGTGTATTGAGTACTTACTTTTTAAGAGCCTTACTATATGTTTAGAGATTTGTAAGACCTTACACCTAGGTGATAAAGGGAGGGAGAGAAAGAGAAAGAATGACACAATGACAGTCCTTTCTTTGAGGTAGAACATAATGAAATAATTGATACTTAAAATATCTGTTCTAATATTTAAAAATGTTAAGCTGATAAGGGTATACATGAAGCAAGATTAGCCATGTATTGATTACTGAAGCTGTATAGTGGGTGTATCAGTTTCATTATACCATTTTTTCTTTTTTTGAATGTGTTTGAAACTTTTCATAGTAAAGTTTTTAAAATGCCTGTTAATAATTTTGTAATTTTTTATGCTTCTAAAGAATGTATGCTTGAAATATAATCTGTTATACTGTTTTTTCTTTCCTAATTCACTTAATTCTTTTTCTTTTTAATTTCCTTTTCAAATGCTAGAAAGGTGGAATTTTTTTTAAAAGATTGTATTTTTAAGTAATCTCTATACCCAATGTGGGACTTAAACCTACAACCTCTAGTTCAAGAGATGCTCTGCCACCTGAGACAGCCAGGCACCCTCTTTCTTTTTCCTTTTAAATAGTTTTTTTTCTCCCTGTGTTTAGATTTATTTTATTATTTTTCTCCTCTAAGTTGAATGCTTTCTGTATTTATTTTTCTACTTTTTATTTTATAAAAAATAAAAAACAGTGAATTTTCCTAAGTTTAGTTTTGGCTTAATTTTAAATGTCATGTTCTTATTGTAGTACACCCCAAATTGCAGTGATTTTTCTTTGACCCAGGAGTTTTTTTTTTAAGAATATATTAGTCAAGAGGTTGGTCTTAAGAGCCAGGAGCCTACAGTTGAATTCAGCTCAGGTTGAGCTGAATTTTATATTACTTACTATGCTATCTTGAGTAAAAAAATTTCAGTGTTAATAACTCAGCCTTCTTATCTGTAAAATGGTGATATCATTTCCAATCCCATAGCTTTCTTGTTTAGTTTAATATCTGGTCTATATTAAATACATAATGTTGGCTGTTATTCTAAAATGTTTTGTTCTTTGTTAATAATTTCTAGTTTCATTTCATTGTTCTAGGGAACTTTGGCTTTTATTATTTATTCTTTGAATTTATTAAGGTTTTCTTTGCATTCTGTATAGTATGCTTAGAACACATAAAATTCATGAAAGAATTTTATAGTTCTCTCATGGATACTTGAGAAAGAAGAGAATATTACTTTTTTGTGTATACATGTATGGATTTACAAATATATATCTTTTTATTTTGTTAATAATGTAAGTATGTGTAAATTTTTGAATATATTTTGACTACAGAAATCTTAAATATTTACAGAATATTATGGGACACTTACTATGTATTCTTTTAGGGGCTAGGGATGTGGTAGAGAACCAAACTGACAAAAACTACTGTCCACCTGGAGCTTACTTTCTGGGGTACCAGGAAAGAAGCAATAAAAAGCAAAACTTAATGATTTGTTGGATGTTGAGAGTAGAAAAATAAAACAGATTTTTGGGTGGGTTATGGTGGTTACATTTTTAGGTAGATGAGCAGAAAAGGCCTCACTGAGGAAATGATCATTTGAGCAAAATATGAAAAAGATGAGAAAGCAGAGAATGCAGCTGTATGAGGAAATAATGCCCCAGGTAGAGGGAAGATGTTCTGATGCGGTAATGAGTCTGGTGGTGAATACCAAGGAGATTGGGTAAATCAGAGTAAGAGAGGGAGAGTAGTAGGAGATGATGTCACAGAGACAACGAGAATGAAAGATCACATAGGATGTTAAAGGCTATTTTAAGGATTTTTGGCTACTCCTAAGAGAGATGGAGGCATTGGGAGGTTTTGAGCAGAGGAGAGACATGACTGACCTATAAACAGAATTACTGTGTCTGCTGTGTTAGGGAGGGACTCGTGAGTTTGAGGGGCTCATGTAAGGTTGGAAGCAGGGAGACTGGTTGGTGAGACATTCATAATCTCAATGATAGGTTGCTTAGACTAGGGTGATGGCAGTGAAAGGTGGAGAGCAGTAGTAGGATTTTGAATATTTTTGTAGATAGAATCAACAGGATTTCCTGATGGATGGGGCTATGGGAAGAGAGAGATGTCAGGGACATCTTTAAGGCTTTTGGCCTGAGCACCTGAAAGAATGGTGGTGTCACTACTTGATTTGGAGACTACTAGGGAAGGAGCAGATTTGGGGGAAAAGAACAGGATCTTAGAATTGAACATGTTACGTTAGATGTTATTTTGATCCTTTATAGACTTTCTTGTGATTTCTGAAATCTGCTGAGGGCTGCTAGAGTTGAAGTAAAGTATTTCCACTGTAGTTGTATGCTTTTTTTCCTCCATCTGTTTCCTGCAGTGTTTGCTCTATACATTTCACTGCTGTTGCTGAGCATATAAGCCTTTATATGGAATGTACCTGCTTTGGTCAGATTTATCATCTTGATCCTGTTACAATGCTTTTACCTTGTAGTCTGTTTTGTCTAATATTAATATTGTGACCCTTGCTTTCTTTTGGTTTGTTCTTACATTTTTGTTCATACTTTTACTTCACCTTTACTACAGAACTAAAATAAAGTGGTTTAGAAACAGTACATGATTGAATTTTTAACTTTCTCTGTCAATATTTTTTCTTTTAATAAATGCTTAACACATTTGTACCTGCTGTGAGAACAGATAGACTTCTTCTTTATAAAGTTGGTAGGCATGCTCATATATGCTAAGAAGAACTCAGGAATTTATTTTTTTTACAACCAGTTGAAGAGTAAAAATAACCTTGAATCATAATCTATTTTCCTTTAAACTAGCTGGCTATTGGTCTTTGTCTTCACGATAGCTAATGTGTGAGTAGAAATTTAAAGGCAGACATTTCTTGTTTTCTTTGTAGGAAACCTTGTTTTCCTCAAACTCCATGCTTATTAGGTTTCTTTCTTTTTTTAAACTTTTACTTTTTTGTATTTTTAATTAATTAATTAATTAATTTTTAAAATTTACCTCCAAGTTAGCATATACTGCAACAATGATTTCAGGAGTAGATGCCCTTAATGCCCCTTACCCATATAGCCCATCCCCCTTCCCACAATGCCTCCAGTAACCCTGTTTGTTCTCCATATTTAAGAATCTCTTATGTTTTGTAGCCCTCCCTGTTTTTATATTATTTTTGCTTCCCTTTCCTTATGTTCATCTGTTTTGTATCGTAAAGTCCTCATATGAGTGAAGTCATATGATATTTGTCTTTCTCTGACTAATTTCGCTTACAGTAATACCATCCAGTTCCATCCACATAGTTGCAAATGGCAAGATTTCATTCTTTTTGATTGTTGAGTAATACTCCATTGATATATATACACCACCTCTTCTTTATCCAGCCATCTGTCAATGGACATTTGGGCTCTTTCCATACTTTGGGTATTGTTGATAGTGCTGCTATAAACATGGGGGTGCATGTGTCCCTTCGAAACAGCACACCTGTATCCCATGGATAAATACCTAGTAGTGCAATTGCTGAGTTGTAGGGTAGTTCTATTTTTAGTTTTTTGAGGAACCTCCATACTGTTTTCCAGAGTGGCTGCACCAGCTTGCATTGCCACCAACAATGCAAAAGAGATCCTCTTTCTCCGCATCCTCGCCAACATCTGTTGTTGCCTGAGTTGTTAATGTTAGCCATTCTGACTGGTGTGAGGTGGTATCTCATTGTGGTTTTGATTTGTATTTCCCTGACGATGAGTGATGTTGAGCGTTTTTTCGTGTGTCAGTTGGCCATCTGGATGTGTTCCTTGGAGAAGTGTCTATTCATGTCTTTTCAGGCACTGCTACTTTGATTTCCATAGCTCTCTATAGATATGCCTGTTCTGGACAGGGAAATTAGATCTTATGCTCACTAAAGTTTCTTCTAAGCCAGCAATTTTATGAAGTATCTAATTCAGTCATTTTTAACCATCTTTTGCTATCATGGACTTATTTGAAAATATAATGAAAGCTTAGGCTTACTTTTCAGGAAATATATATGACATGTAAAATTGTATCAAAAATTTTAGATCATTAATGGACATTAAGTGTTCTAGTTACATGTTGCTGCATAATAAACACCTAAAACTTAGTGGCTTAAAATAGTAATTGATTTATCTCTCATGGTTCTGTGGGTTTATTTGGCTTAGTTAGGCAGTTCTCTCTTGGGCCATGTCATGCATTCATAGTTAAATGCAAACTGCTGTGGCTGGAGTCATTCATTTGAAAGCTAAACTGAGTTGGAAGTCCAGGGTGAGTTTTTCACTTCTATATATAGCACTTAGCTGGGGTGGCTGGAACAGGGTGGGTGGGGGCTGACCAAGTGTATCTTTTTTCCTCCACATGGCCTTTCCATGTGGTTAGCTTGGGTTTCCTCACAGCATGGCAGTCTTGGAGTGGTCAGATGTCATATATGGTGTCCGCCTTTTTCCATAATGAAGTTCCAAGAGACCCAGGTGAAACCTGCTATCTTCTTAGGACTTAGCCTTTGAAGTCCCAGAATGTCATTCTTACGTGTTCTGTTAGTCAAGCAAGTCACAGGTTAGCAGAGATTCAAAGAAAAGGGCATTGGACTCTGCCTCTTGATAAAGAACAGCATTTATGTATAGGAAGACAAAGAATTGATGGCAACTATATTTGGATGCTATTTATAACACTAAAGTTGAAAACTCTGACCTAATTGGAGCACTGATAATTTAGTATACTTGCACTATTTTAGAAATTCGGAGATCATGCGTTACATTATTAGCATATTAATTGTTCATTATTACACCCTGCATTTTTATCTATCAAGTAGCTTATTTCACCTGAAGTCCAGAAGCCATAGAAAGCCTGCTTTTCTGTTATTTTTAACTATTAGGCTCCTTAGACATATACATTATAGCAAAATCTAGAGAAATGTTTCATTAGTCTTTATTCCTTGGCAGTAGAAAGTAAAAGAAGTAATAAAATGTATTGTCAGGTTAAAATTTCTTTAATATTGATTTAATCGATTGATTTAATTAATATTTAATATTGAAATTGACCAACTAATACACTTTAATTCAACATGGAATTAATAGTCTTATTCATGATATTATCATTTGCATTTTGCAGGTGACTCAGGAGTAAAAATATCTAGAGTACTATCAGTGAATAAAATACATCACAAGTTAGGTAAGATTATTTCTTTTAATATCTTCATATTATAAAATCTCTGTTACTAAGTAGGACTTAATTTTTCTGAAGCAGGGGGAAGTATTTGGATTAATTGACAGATAAATTAAAACCAAGTGTTTAGTTTTCATGAATTTTTCAATAACTCATCTCCGGCCAATGATTTTCTTTATTGTTCACTTAATAAATCCTTTATCCCTCTCACTCTTTTTCACATAGTAATAGTAGGAAGCAGGATTTCACCTAGGCTAAAAGCTAGGGCAGAGAATCTGTAAAATAGAACTGCTAGGTAGATGACATCCCTGACAACTCCCGTTTTTATCCAGTTGACTTGTAAACAAAGCAGTAACTGGAATAAATAAGTAGGCAAAGATGGGAGCTGAGGAACCCATGGAGAGGCCATGGAGGATTAAAACTCTGTGCTTCCCAAAGAGATATTTGCCAGTCAAGATTCATGGGACCTCTCACCTTTGTAGGATTGGAGTGCCCTTGTATGTTTCTCTCTGTGCTTGAGGTTGGGAGTGCCCCTGCACTTGTACCTGAAGAGAACCACTCACTGGAAGAGAAACTTCCTTGGATTGCTTCAACGACAAACTCACATCTTGTCAGTATTTTGGGCCCAATGAAGAGAGACTCTTAGTGCTTAATGCTTGTCTTGAAGTGGATTGCTAACTAGTCAAGACTAGGCAAAGAGAAATAAAAATGTTCCTCAGCAGGGGCTTTATCAACCAAAGAGAGGAAAATCAAGCATTATGCCTAAAAACAGTAGTCAGCTACTGGTGAGGTAGAATTTTTGCAGTAGATAGATAACAATTTTAACAATAAAAGAAAGATTCATTTACAGCATAGAAAACTTTCTGGTATTGAAAAACCCTATTTTTTCAATTTAAAAAGTTGGTAGATGAAGTGAAAATAAAGATGGTCACTGTTACTGAGAGCTGAATTAGTAGCTGGTGTTGACATGGAAGAAATTCCTCAGAGACGAAATATAGAAAGATGGAAATCATGAGGGGAAAAAAGGTATGCAATGGAAATAACATGGAGACAGTTGAGAAAACTTGCAGAGAATAGGATTTACAGAAAAGAGAAACAGATGGAGGAGAGAGAATTACAAGTAATATGTTAAAGAAAACCCCTGGATTAAAGATTGGCTCCTATCTGTAATTTGAATGAGTTTGCCAACTTTTAGTCAAAATCCTTCAAAAAGATATACTTCTAGTCATCAGTGAATAAAATTCCTAAATTTCAAGAATATAGGGAAGCTTTTAGAATGAAAAGGTTACAGATAAAGGAGAAAAAATGACTAGCACTGCTTATCTGTGTAACATTGGAAGAATAAAATAACATCTGTAGCCTAGAGATGTATTATAATCCAATAATCTTATATCTGGCTAACATATTTTTCTTACTGATAAGTGAATTTACTTTGCAGATAATGCGAAGATTGAGTTTACTCTAAATCCTCCAGGCAGAATACTCATGTGAGGTATTCTAAACAAGTAGATAAATCAGAATAGAGTCCAAAGAGAGGAAACAGTGATGAGGAATAGTTCTTGTAATATATGTGGTTAAATTTAAATAATGTGTATTCGTTTTCTGTTGGTATGTACTAAATTACCATAAATTTAGTGGCTTAGACAACACACATTTATTTATTATCCATATTTTCTGTGGGTCAGAAGCCCAGGCACAGATTAGCTGGGTCCTCTGTTCAAGAGCCTCACAGGCTGCAATCCGAAGTATCATCCTGGGCTGTGGTGTCATCTGAGGTCCTCTTCAAAGCTAATGTGGTTGTTAGAATTCAGTTCCCTGAAATTGTGGGATGGAGGTACCTGTTTTCTTGCTAGCTGTCAACCATGGGCCATTACTTTCAGCTTCTAAAGGGTACTTGCAGTTCCTTGCCACATGACCCTTTCCAGAGGCCCCTTCACAGTGTGGCACCTTGGTTCTTCAGAGCCAGCAAGGAAGAATTTCTCTCTGCTTCTGCTAGATGGTGTCTTAAATGTATAATATCCTATATATTGTCATATATATATGTGTGTGTGTGTGTATACATACATATATATATATATATATATATATATATATATATGTATGTATAAAATCATGATTTAATCACAGGATTATATATTGTTACTATTACTATCACCATACTCTCCAAATGAAAAGAAAGTTACAGTTCACACATACATCTTAGGGGAGAGGATTATTATACAAGGATGTGAATCATTGCTGATTACCTTGGGGTGTGACTAGTAACTAATGCTAATGTGAATGGGGATTTATAAGTGCTAAATAATGATTTTTGTAACAGTACCTTGAAATCCAGACTATATTAATAAAACTTAGTATGGTAGGGAAGAGAGTAGTGGCAGAAGAGTGGTATTAAAAGTAGTCTAGGGGCTCGGAGCCTGGAGCCTGTTTCCGATTCTGTGTCTCCCTCTCTCTCTGTCCCTCCCCCGTTCATGCTCTGTCTCTCTCTGTCCCAAAAATAAATAAAAAAAAAAAAAAAAAAAAAAAAAAAAAAAAAAAAAAAAAGTAGTCTAGGGGCGCCTGGGTGGCTCAGTCAGTTGAGCGTCCGGCTTCGGCTCACATCATGATCTCGTGGTTTGTGAGTTTGAGCCCCGCATCGGGCTCTGTGCTGATGGCTTGGAGCCTGCTTCGGATTCTGTGTCTCCATCTCTCTGGCCCTCCCCCACTCACGCTCTGTCTGTCTCAAAAATAAATAAACATAAAAAAAATTAAAAAAAATAAAAGTAGTCTAAAAGTTTTATTTTACTGAATGAGAAAAAGGAGAGGAGAGTGTATCTTGGTAAGGGTTATATAATGTTTTAAGTATAATCACGGAGAAACAAGAGTTTGACTTTTGAGTGTCAGGAATGGGAAGGTGACCAATATTAGAACGAAAAATCACAGTAGAACTTTGAAATGACCAAGGGAAGAGAGGAAAAAGAAATGGGCATTTGTTGGAACCAATAAAAATGAGAAAGAAGAAGCACTGATATAACTAGTAAGTATAAAGTAAGATGGAAGGAATAAAAGGAAACATGTTAGTTGTTATACTAAATAAGTGTAAATGGATTGAATTCCTCTCATGTAGGGACTCTCAGATTTGGTTGAATAGTACAAATTGACTTATGTGTTTATAAGAAACACTTAAAACAGGTTTTAAAATAAAAGATTGTCGAAAAATTAAGTGGGCTAGTGTAAATATAAAGAAAATAGTGTAATTTTAGTATTAGGCAAAGTGGAATTTAAGGTTAAAATACAAGTGCTGAACAGAATAAAGAAGGGCATTAGTGATAAAATAAAGAATTAATGAAATAGAAAGAAAAATCACAAACTCTTATGTACCAAACAACCTATCAACTAAAATGTATAACAGTACAGTTAGACTGGGAAATTTTAATAAACTACTTTCAGAATTGGAAATTTCTAACAAACAGTAAGTAAGAGCATAGGAATTTAATTATATAGCCAATAAAGTGAGTTTAGTATATAGAACTTTGCATTGTTCAGATAAAATGAGTGGATTTATGTATACAAACATGCACACATAACTACCTCGATTTACAAATTTCCTACTGTGGAGCATTTAGATGGTGTTCAAACTGGTTTTTGTTTTCTAACTATGAATAGTACTACCATGAACATTCTTGACTATATAGCTTTGCCCGTTAAAAAAAAAAAAAAATTAATAGAAGGTTGCCTGGTTGGCTGAGTTGGAAGAGCATGTGACTCTTGATCTGGAGGTCATGAGTTTGAGCCCCGTGTTGGGTGGAATGAATGAATGAATGAATGAAAAAAACAGTAATAGTTACTGTTTAATGAATTGCTATATATCAGGCATTTTACAGCATTATATTAATTTATATCTCACAAAACTCCATGAGGTGGGTTCTATTATTTATCCTTATTAGACAGATGGAAAAAACTACAGAGGTTGAATGACTTTAGCTTCTGTGATATTTCACAACTGGTTCATGGTATAGTTAGTATGTAAGTTTGACTCCAAAACTTAGCTCTTGAGAATTCGGAAGAAATACTTCTAACGGAAAGCCAGATAGATGGTTATGATAAACTGTAACAACCAAAGTATTTTAAAAGTTGTAATGATTATTTATAAGAGTTTCAGTTTATTGATACTGCTTTTTTTTTCTACCGCTTTTAAAAAATATTTGTTTATTTAGTTTTGGTTAATGTATAGTGATATATATATATATATATATATTCATATATATATATATATATATATTTAAGTTTATTTTTGAGAGAGAGAGTGCACAAGCGGGAGAGGGACAGAGAGAGAGAGAGAGAGAGAGAGGGAGACACAGAATCAGAAGCAGGCTCCAGGCTCTGAGCTGTCAGCACAGAACCTGATGCGGGGCTTGAACCCACGAATCACGAGATCTTGACTTGAGCTGACGTCAGACATTTAACCAACTGAGCCACCCAGGTGCCCCAGGTGGATTGTTCCTTTTTATTTCCTTTAGATTTTTTTTTTGGTGTGGTTTATCTTGCTTTTTCGTTTGCAACATATTTTTCTGTCTCCTTATTTT
Source organism: Panthera onca (assembly GCF_046562875.1). Classification (NCBI taxonomy): domain Eukaryota; kingdom Metazoa; phylum Chordata; class Mammalia; order Carnivora; family Felidae; genus Panthera; species Panthera onca. The sequence continues at coordinate 54,960,907 of NC_138342.1, read as the reverse complement.
GTCTAATGTTCTATTTGTTTCTCTGAATTAGAACAGCTTCCTCTCTTGGTCTTGAAGAAGTGGACTTGTGTAGGAATATCACCTGTATAGACTGTGTGTGCTTGGCATCTTTGCCTGGCCAGCTGGAGCCAGAGTGAGCATGGGCTGGGGGTTCTGGGGCATTTCATGTCGAGGCTGCCCTGGTGGGATGGCTGGACCTGGACTGTGCTTGGGCTGGGGTCACCTTGGCATGATGGCTGGAGCTGGAGCAAGGGTAGGATGGAGGGGGTCCCTGGGTGCTTCATGCCAGCACTGTCTTGGTTGGATGACTGGAGCTAGGGTGCAGGGATGGGGTGCTACCCTGTGAGGATAGCTGGAGCTAGGGTCCTGGGGCTGTCTAGCAACCCTAGCAGACTAGCTAGAGCACCCAAATTCTGATCCCATCTGTGTTATCAAGGTGGAAGAACATAAGCAATGGTCCTTGCCAGCACCTCTGATCTGGAGAGAGTTCTGGCAGCTCCACCACTTTTTGGCAGATGTTGTAGGGTTAGTAAATGAATTTCCTTCAGTTTGGGTCCAGTTACCCTTTAAACCACTGTTTTATTTGTTTTATATTGTTTTGTATTGTTTTGTTTTCTTTTGTTTTTGTGCCTCAGGGCAGGTGAATCTGCATTTCTCAGTGACATCCATTCCTTTTGCAGGTCACAGTATCAGGGTAGGGTTTCTGATGTTACTGTGTGTTGTCTCTCCTTTCTCTCTGTGTCCCTCTGTCCTTTGTTGAGCAGAACCTGTTCAGTCAGCTCTCAGTTCTTCAGGAGGAATCGCTCTATATCTAGGTGTGGGTTCAGTGTGTCCATGAGAATGGGAATTGAGGGTCTTCCCTATGCCACCATTTTGGGCCACCTCTAGCTTTGGCTCTTATTGTGAATATTTTTGCAAACTCCTTTCCTATAAATTAAATTCTGAATCAGAGATTATTATAATAGTTATTGCTAATTTATCCTCAATCTGTTTACATTTCCACCTACAGTGTATTTATTTCTGTGCTTCTTTAACATTCACTCTGAGTGTTAAGTTTTTTAATCTTTGCCAATTTTTTAGTTTATTGTTACATTGGCATTTCTTTAATTACTAACACAAATATATTGTAAAATTTTGTTTTTCTATTGGTTTGTCTAGAAACATAAGTGTTCCATAGGGTAATATCAATTTTTCCACTACAAAGTACCATACAACTAAACATTTATATGTATACACTTTTGTTTAATATTTTTTTACAGTATTGCCTTCCAACACACCAGATGTTCGCAGGACCAAGAGAACACGATTGAAACCTTTGGAATATTGGCGAGGAGAGCGAATAGATTATCATGGAAGGCCATCAGGTAAATTCCAATTTACACTTTAATATCTGACAATAAAAAATAATGAGGATAGCCACAGTTTATTTATATATATTACGTTTCAAGCACTATCTTAATATTTACTCAGATTACCTCATTTTATCATCATCCTTCAAAAATGAGTCAAGAATAGATTCAAGTACAAATTTGTCTGATTACTATAGAGATGCTTTTCTTTTTCTCTCTTTGGTAGCAGTTTGAGGTAAGTGTGTGGCTTTATAGAGTTTTATTATTCCATACTATTAAACAAGGTTTTTAAATGCATAAAATGAGTCACTAGATCAGAATATGAGAAAATTATGACTGGCAGATATTAAGTATTTCCCTTTACTGTTCTCATCCCACTTTCTCATCATATTTCTCTACATAATGTAGAGAGTGGGCAAGGAAGTACAATGAGTGTTCTCTAAAAGTTATTTCCTTTCTGTGATGGGTAAATGTAAGTCAGTGAGCTAAGCTGGCATGTGGATTATTATAAATATTTCATTGCTGGCCTTTGTGTTCTTTGTTTTTTATTTATTTGTTTATTTTAAATATAGTTTATTGTCAAATTGGCTAACAGCTAACATACAGTATGTACAGTGTGCTCTTGCTTTTTGGGGTAGATTTCTTTTTTGTGGTTCATCACTTACATACAACATCCAGTGCTAATCCCAACAAGTGCCCTCCTCGATGTCCATCATCCATTTTACCCTCTCCCCCACTCTCTCATCAACCCTCAGATTGTTCTCTGTATTTAAGAGTCTCTTAAAGTTTGTCTCCTCAGTCTGTTTGTAACTATGTTTTTTCCCCTTCCCTTCCCCCATGGTCTCCTGTTAAGTTTCTCAAGTTCCACATATGAGTGGAAAACATATATCTTTCTCTGACTGATTTACTTCACTTAGCATAACACCTTCCAGTTCCATCCATGTTGCTGCAAATGACATAATTTCATTCTTTCTCATTGCTAAGTAGTATTCCATTGTATATATAAACCACATCTTCTTTATCCATTCATCAGTTGATGGACATTTAGGCTGTTTCCATAATTTGCCTTTGTTGAAAGTGTTGCTATAAACAGTGGGTTACAAGTGCCCCTATGCATCAGCACTCCTGTCCTTTGGGTAAATTCCTAGTAGTGCTATTGCTGGGTCGTAGGTAGTTCTGTTTTTAATTTTTTGAGGAACCTCCACACTGTTTTCCAGAGGGACTGTACCAGTTTGCATTCCCACCAACAGTGCAAGAGGGTTCCCATTTCTCCATATCCCGCCAGCATCTGTTGTTTCCTGAGTTGTTCATTTTAGCCACTCTGACCGGTGTGAGGTGGTATCTCTATGGTTTTAATTTGTATTTCCCTGATGATGAATGACGTTGAGCATCTTTTCATGTGTCTGTTAGCCATCTGGATGTCTTCTTTGGAAAAGTGTGTATTCTGTATTCTGCCTATTTCTTCACTGGATTATTTGCTTTTCAGGTGTTGAGTTTGTAAGTTCTTTATAGATTTTGGATACTGACTCTTTCTCCAATATGTCATTTGCAAATATCTTTTCCCATTTCATCAGTTGCCTTTTAGTTTTGTTGATTATTTCCTTTGCAGTGCAGAAACTTTTTATCTTGATGTGGTCCCAGTAGTTCATTTTGCTTTTAATTCCCTTACCTTTGGAGATGTGTTGAGCAAGAAACTGCTGTGGCTGAGGCCAAAAGAGGTTGTTGCTTGCTTTCTCCTCTAGGGTTTTGGTGGTTTCCTGTCTCACATTTAGGTCTTTCATCCATTTTGAGTTTATTTTTGTGTATGGTGTAAGAAAGTGGTCTAGTTTCATTCTTCTGCATGTTGCTGTCCAGTTCTCCCAACACCATTTGCTAAAGAGATGTCTTTTTTCCATTGGATACTCTTTCCTGCTTTGTCAAAGATTAGTTGGCCATACATTTGTGGGTCTAATTCTGGGTTTTTATTCTATTCCCTTGGTCTGTGTGTGTGTTTTTGTGCCAATACCATGCTGTCTTGATGATTACAGCTTTGTAGTAGAGACTAAAGTCTGGAATTGTGATGCTTTGGTTTTCTTTTTCAATATTATTTTGGCTCTTCGGGATCTTTTGTAGTTCCAGACAAATTTTAGGATTGTTTGTTCTAGCTTTGAGAAGAATGCCGGTACAATTTTGATTGGGATTGCATTGAATGTGTAGATAGCTTTGGGTAGATAGACACTTTTTTTTAATTTTTTTTTTTTAACGTTTTATTTATTTTTGAGACAGAGAGAGACAGAGCATGAGCAGGGGAGGGTCAGAGAGAGAGGGAGACACAGAATCCGAAACAGGCTCCAGGCTCTGAGCTGTCAGCCCAGAGCCCGATGTGGGGCTCGAACTCAGGGACCGCGAGATCATGACGTGAGCCGAAGTCAGATGCCCAACCGACTGAGCCACCCAGGCGCCCCTAGGATAGACATTTTAACAATATTTGTTCTTCTAATCAATCCATGAGCATGGAATGTTTTTCCATTTCTTTGTGTTCTCTTCAGTTCCCTTTATAAATTTTCTATAGTTTTCAACATACAGATCTTTTACATCTTTGGTTAGGTTTATTCCTAGGTATTTTATGGTTCTTGGTACAATTATAAATGGGATCATTTCTTGATTTCTCTTTCTGATATTTTATTATTGGTGTATAGAAATGCAACTGATTTCTGTACATTGATGTTATATCCTGCAACTTTGCTGAATTTATGTATCAGTTCTAGTAGCCTTTTGGTGAAGTCTTGTGGGTTTTCCATGCAGAGTATCATGTTGTCTGCAAAAAGTGAAAGTTTGACTTCTTTGCCAGTTTTGATGCCTTTTATTTCATTTTGTGTCTGATTGCTGATGCTAAGACTTCCAACACGATGTTAAACAAGAGTGGTGGGAGTGGACATCCCTGTCATGTTCCTGATTTCAGGGGGAAAGCTCTCAGTTTTTTTCCATCGAGGATGATGTTAGCTGTGGTGGGCTTTTCCTATATGACGTTTATGATGCTTAGGTATGTTCCTTCTATCCCAACGTTCTTGAGGGTTTTTATTAAAAAAGATGCTGAATTTTGTCAGATGCTTTTTCTGCGTCGATTGACAGGATCATATGGCTCTTATCCTTTATTTTATTAATGTGATGTATCACATTGATTGATATGCGAATATTGAACCAGCCCTGCAGTCCAGGAATGAATCCCACTTGATCATGGTGAATGATTCTTTTTATGTGCTGTTGAATTTGATTTACTAATATCTTGTTGAGAATTTTTGCATTCATGTTCATCAGGGATATTGGCCTGTAACTCTCCTTTTTTTGTGGGGTCTCTGTCTGGTTTGGGAATCAAGGTAATGCTGGCTTCATAGAATGAGTTCAGAAGCTTTCCTTCCTTTTCTATTTTTTGGAACAGCTTGAGAAGGATAGGTATTAACTGTGCTCTAAAAGTCTCATAGATCCCCAGGGAAGTCTTCTGCTCCTGGACTCTTATTTGTTGGGAGATTTTTGATAACTGATTCAATTTCTTTGCTGATTATGGGTCTGTTCAAGTTTTCTATTTCTTCCTGTTTGAGTTTTAGAAGTGTGTGTGTGCTTAGGAATTTGTCCATTTCTTCCAGGTTGTCCAGTTTGTTGGCATATAATTTTTCATAGTATTTCCTGATAATTGCTTGTATTTCTGTGAGATTGGTTGTGGTAAGTCGATTTTCATTTGTGATTTTATCTATTTGGATCCTCTCTCTTATCTTTTTGAGAAGTCTGGCTAGGGATTTATCAATTTTGTTTATTTTTTCAAAAAACCAACTCTTGGTTCCATTGATCTGCTCTACAGTTTTTTTTAGATTCTATATTGTTTATTTCTGCTCTGATCTTTATTATTTCTCTTCTTCTGCTGGGTTTGAGGTGTCTTTGCTACTCTGCTTCTGTTTCCTTTTGGTGTGCTAATAGATTTTGTATTTGGGATTTTTCTTGTTTCTTGAGATTGGCCTGGATTGCAATGTATTTTCCTCTCAGGACTGCCTTCACTGCATCCTAAAGCGTTTGGATTGTTGTATTTTCATTTTTGTTTGTTTCCATATATTTTTTAATTTCTTCTCTAATTGCCTGGTTGACCCATTCATTCTTTAGTAGAGTGGTCTTTAACCTCCATGCTTTTGGAGGTTTTCCAGACTTTTCGCTGTGGTTGATTTCAAGTTTCATAGCATTGTGGTCTGAAAGTGTGCATGGTGTGATCTCAATTCTTTTATACTTATGAAAGGCTGTTTTGTGACCCAGTATGTGATCTATCTTGGAGAATGTTCCATGTACACTCAAAAAGAAAGTATATTCTGTTGCTTTGGGATGCAGAGTTCTAAATATATCTGTCAAGTCCATCTGATCCAATGTATCATTCAGGGCCCTTGTTTCTTTATTGACCGTGTGTCTAGATGATTTATCCAATGTTGTAAGTGGAGTATTAAAGTCCCCTGCAATTACCACATTCTTATCAATAAGGTTGCTTATGTTTGTAATTGTTTTATATATTTGGAGGCTCCCATATTCAGCGCATAGACATTTATAATTGTTAGCTCTTCCTGCTGGATAGACCCTGTGATTATTATATAATGCCCTTCTTCATTTCTTGTTACAGCCTTTAAAGTCTAGTTTGTCTGATATAAGTATGGCTACTCCAGCTTTCTTTTGACTTCCAGTAGCATGATAGTTCTCCATCCCCTCACTTTCAATCTGAAGGTGTCCTCAGGTCTAAAATGAGTCTCTTGTAGACAGCAAATAGATGGGTCTTATGTTTTTATCCATTCTGATACCCTGTGTCTTTTGGTTGGAGCATTGAATCCATTTACATTCAGTGTTGTTATTGAAAGATATGGGTTTAGAGTCATTGTGATGTCTGTAGGTTTCATGCTTCTAGTGATGTCTCTGGTGCTTTGTGGTCCTTGCAACATTTCACTCACAGAATCCCCCTTAGGATCTCTTGTAGGCCTGGTTTAGTGGTGATGAATTCCTTTAGTTTTTGTTTGTTTGGGAAGACCTTTATCTCTCCTATTATTCTGACAGACTTGCTGGATAAAGAATTCTCGGCTGCAATATTTTTTTCTGTTCATCACATTGAAGATTTCCTGCCATTCCTTTCTGGCCTGCCAAGTTTCAGTAGATAGGTCTGCCACTAGTCTTATGGGTCTCCCTTTGTAAGTTACATCCCGTTTATCCCTAGCTGCTTTCAGAATTTTCTCTTTATCCCTGTATTTTGCCAGTTTCACTATGGTATGTCATGCAGAAGATTGATTCAAGTCACGTCTGAAGGGAGTTCTCTGTGCCTCTTGGATTTCAATGCCTTTTTCCTTCCCCTGATCAGGGAAGTTCTCAGCTATGATTTGTTCAAGTACACCTTCAGCCCCTTTCTCTCTCTTCTTCTTCTGGAATTCCTATGATATGGATGTTGTTCCATTTGATTGCATCACTTAGTTCTCTAATTCTCCCCTCACACTCCTGAATTTTTTTATCTCTCTTTTTCTCAGCTTCCTCTTTTTCCATCATTTAATCTACTACTTCACCTATTCTCTCCTCTGCCTCTTCAATCCGAGCTGTGGTCGCCTCCATTTTATTTTGCACCTCATTTATAGCATTTTTTAGCTCCTCATGACTATTTCTTAGTCCCTTGATCTCTGTAGCAATAGATTCTCTGCTGTCCTCTATGCTTTTTTCAAGCCCAGCAATTAATTTTATGACTATTATTCTAAATTCTTGTTCCGTTGTATTGCTTAAATGGTTTCTGATCATTTTGTTAGCTGTTGCTACTTCCTGGAGTTTCTTTTGAGGAAAATTCTTCTGTTTCGTCATTTTGGGTAGTCCCTTGGGTGGCTCTAAACTGCAGAGCACTTCCCCTGTACTGTCCAGGTAACTTGTGTTGGTGGGCAGAGCCGCAGTCAGACCTGATGTCTGCCCCAGTGCACTGCTGGGGCCACAATCAGACTGGTGTGTACCTTATTTTCTCCTCTCCCAGGGGTAGGACTCACTGTGGAGTGGTGTGGCCCCTGTCTGGGCTACTTGCACATGCCAGGCTTGTGGTGCTGCTTCGACGGGATCTGGTCTATTAGCCGGGGTGGATCCACAAGATGCACAGTGGTGGGAGGGGCAGGCTTAGCTCCCTTTGCCATCGGTGGTCCCCTGTGGGAGGGGCCTGTAGCACCAGGAGGGAGGCAGACCCGTGGGAAGGATGGATCCACAGAACCACAGCATTGGGTGTTTGTGCGGTGCAAGCAAGTTCGGTGAGGGGAACTGGTTCCCTTTGGGATTTCGGCTGGGGGATGGGAGAGGGAGATGGTGCTTGCCAGCACCTTTGTTCCCTGCCGAACTGAGCTCTGTCTTCCAGGGCTCAACACCTCTCCCTCCCGGTGTCCTGTCATCCTCCTGCTCTCCAAGCAGAGCTGTTGGCTTATAACATTCCAGATGTTAAGTCCCGCTGGCTCTCAGAACTCACACAGTCCGGCCCCTCCACTTTTGCAAGCCAGACTTCGGGGGCTCTGCCTTGGCAGGCAGGCTGCCCCTCCACCGCCCAGCTCCTTCCCACCAGTCCGTGTAGCGCGCATCGCCTCTCTGCTCTTCCATGGGCCACTTGTCTACGCTTGGCTCTGGAGAGTGTTGTGCTAGTCTTCTGGCAGTTTTCTGGGTTATTTAGGCAGATGTGGGTGGAATCTAAGCGCTCAGGACGTGGTGAGCCCAGTGTCCTCCTACACCACCATCTTCTAGAGTCAACTCCAGCTTCATCTTTTTCTATAATTTTATCTTCTATTTTACTTATTCTCCCCTCTGCCTTTTCAATCCTCACTGTCACCGCCTCTATTTTATTTTGAACCTCATTTACAGCATTTTTTAATTCATGACGATTTTTTAGTTTCTTGATCTATGCAGCAGTAGATTCTCTGCTGTCTTCTATGCTTTTTTCAAGACCAGCGATTAATCTTATGACTTACTCTAAATTCTTGTTCAGTTATATTGTTTATATCTGTTTTGATCAATTCCTTAGCTATTGCTACTTCCTGGAATTTCTTTTGAGGAAAATTCTTCCGTTTTGTCGTTTTGGCTAGTTTTCTGTACCTTACGTGTTTTAAAAGCTTGTTATATGTCCTGCATCTGTGAGCACTACTATATTAAAGAGGGGTCATACACTGTCCAGGGCCTGGCCCTTCAGGAGGTGTTTTTTGGAGTGTGTTACTTGCTCTCTGTTGTTGTGACTCTGATTGCTTTATCTCCCTACTTTTAGTGTTGTTTTGGACCCTGTACCAGGTGTGCTTTGATTTGTTTGTTAAAGTAGCTCTATGGCCCGCCAGGTTGTCCGGGCCCCTGGAGAAATCTCTGTCACTCTGCAGCCTGGACTCTTGGGGTTCAAAGTCCTTTGGCCTCAACACTGCTGTGTTTGAGGGATGAGGGAGCTTTGGGTCCCCCTATTTCTCCGCCATGTTGAATCTCTCCTCTTTGTGTGTTTTTAAACCTTCCATTGATGACTGTTGATTTCAAGCAACAGAGATCATTCTCCCATCTTCCATCAGCTCATCTGTATTTAGGGTAGTAGAAACATAAGTGGGGTTGGTTGGTATTTGTGTTATTTGAGTTACTAGCTGTAAAATGGAATAGTAGTATATCCTCTGGTAGTCTGAAAGGAAATACGCTATATTAATTTAAATTTTTTTTAATATTTTTACTTTCCCAGGTATGATACTTTATTACCTTTTTTGTTGTTAACTTCCAGGAGGATTTGTGATTGGTGGAATACTGTCCCCAGACACAGTACCATCTAAAAGGAAGGCAAAAGGAAACATTGGAAAAGTCAACAAATTAGCTAATAGGAAAAGGATCTGTCTTGATAATGATGAAAGAAGTATGAACTTATTCCTGAAAGTAACTTTTGGATTTTATTTTAAATAATAGTACGCTGGTGGGGCAACTGGGTGGCTCAGTTAGTTCAGTCTCTGACTCTTGATTTTGCTCAGGTCATAATCTCAAGGCTGACAATGCAGAATCTGCTTAGGATTCTTTCTCTTGCTCTCTCTGCCACTCCCCTGCTTGTGCTCTCTCTCTCAAAATAAATAAATAAACATTAAAAATAAGTAGTGCTCTGAGAGGTAGCTCTTTATAAATTTTGAAATTTATTTCTAAAACCTTTAGATATAATAGTTTAGGGTGAATTCACTTTTTTTCTTCTCTCTTTTCTATTAAGTTTTTTGTTTAATTCCAGTGTAGTTAACATATAGTATTATATTAGTTTCACGTGTACAATATAGTGATTCAGCAATTCTATACATCATTATTCAGTGCTCATTATAAGTGTACTCTTAATCCCCTTCACATATTTCACCAAGCCCCTCTCCCACCTCCCCTCTGATATGCTTCATTTTAAATGAGTACCCTCAGTTAAAGTTTTTTTTTTTAACGACTTTTTTACTTGAAGCATACTTCAGAATACATGGTTCTAAAAGATGTATTTAAAATAGAATACACATTTTCTTCAAGTACACACAGAAGAATCCCCTATTAAAATCACATGAAAAGAAATATGATGAATATTGCAAATTTAAGAAGACTGAAATCATATCAAGTATATTTTCCAACCATAGTGGTATAAAACTGAAGATTAACAATAAAATAAAGCTAGAGAATCTACAGTGTAAATATTAAATATTTAATACATAAATATTAACACACTACTCCACAAGATTGGACCAGATAAGAAATCAAACACAAAACTTGTCGTTACTTTCAATGTTATTGTTTAATCTGGTCTCTATTTTATTTACTTCTGATATTTATTTATTTATTTATTTATTTATTTATTTATTTATTTATAATTTTTGTTTTTTTCCTTCCTTTACTAAATTTCAGCTAAGTCTTTTCTTTTACTGGTCCCTTGTGGTGTAATGTGAAGTTGTTTATTTGAAATTTTCTTAATACAAGCATTTATAACCATAAATTTCACTCTTAACATCTGCTTTTGCTGCATTCCATGAGTTTTGGAATATTGTATTATTTATTTTATTTTATTTTATTTCCTCCCCTCCCCTCCCCTCCCCTCCCCTCCCCTCCCCTCCCCTCCCCTCTCATTGTGGGGCTTGAACCCACAACCCTGAGATCAAGAGTCACACAATGCCCCATGTTTTTCTTTTATTTTGAATTTACTTTTTAGCGTCCACTTTTGTCAAGATTTTGGAAATAACGCAGATTTTGTTCTTTAAAAAAAATCATTAATGGCATAATATAAAGCATTTCTTCATGAGTAAATTGCTTTTCACTGAAACTGCCCTTTCCTGTGCTCAAACTATGATTAAAATAGATATTTTAGGGGTGTCTGGGTGGCTCAGTCAGTAAGCATCTGACTCTTGAACTCAGGTCTTAATCTCAGGGTCATGAGTTCAACTCTGTTGTAGCCTACTTCAATACAAATAAAATGAAATAGATATTTCAATAAATTTTTTTCTGAAGTGTATTACATACTTCAGCTCTCTTAAAGGATATTCAGTATGCCATATAACTTCTTGATGACGCAAGAGTATCAAGAGTTGTCAAATCAAGCTTACAAAAATAAATTTAGTATGTTTGCTTCCATACTAAATCATTGTGGTTTTTGAATTTTTCTTTATCAGAGTGGTCATTTATAAATAGGAAAATTGGAAGAGAGTGTTATGCCTCTGGCAATTTTTTTTTGCGTTTGGTTTGTAGCTATATTTCATACTAGACTTATTTTTAATTGAGAAGAATTATTTAACTAGTTTCTATTTCAATGATACTTCTTTTGCAGAGAATAAATTCATGGTAAATCTGAATGTACCTTTGGGAGATCCATTGCAACCAACAAGGGTAAAGGACCCAGAAACAAGAGAGGTGATTCTCATGGGTAAGATTAGAGATGATACTGAAAATGCTTAATTTAACAGCTAGTAAGGGCAAACTGCTGGCTGGATGACTAGCCTATCTACTTTTTCTTTTTCTTCCCAGCTGTTTCAGAGCCAAAGTCCAGTAGGGTATGTAATTCCAATAAGCAGCCTGTGTGAAGACTACTCTGGAGGAGCATTGATACCAAACAACATCTAGAGGGCACATAACACAATGCATTTATACTCTGGGTTGCAAGTGCTATCATTAGGAGTGTTGCCTCCCTGGTAGGGTATAGGTCTTCTTTGATCAAGAGGACACATGGGGACAAGGGCTTTTTATGGGTAATTGTTGCAATTTAGCTGGTAGATCCCAGGATACCCCCTTACTGTGAGACCAGACAGGGACTGTGGGCAGGATTTAGACAGCCTTATGGGTCATGCATACCAAAAATAATACCTGGGATATCAGACCTTTAGGATGATGACTAGCAAGGACACTGATCTGCCACACAAATGCCAGGTTTAAGTTGAAGGTCAGCACAGGGTCCTAGAAGCCTCCTGTTGTATCTAGTAGGCATTAAAAGTACAGTGCCTGGGACACCATGATTGGTTCCAAAGGAGGGGCTATAGTGCGAGAAGGGCAAGTAGGGGACACTCAGCTGTTTAGCAACTAGGCAGTATTTACATACAGGAAATATTTAGATGTTTTAACTGTTTTGACAGTACCAGTAAGTACTGAGGACTGTTTATCCTAAGTCAGAGGACAAATAGGTCAAGTCAGAGAGGTAGTAATGGTATTTTCACTTAAAATTTTGGCTGTGAAGTAAGTTCCATTTGACATCTTAAGTAGTACAGTTATTTTTATAATCAGATTGTTTATTTGGCAACAGGTAGAAGTACAGAAAATTTTGTTTAGTGTAGTATCTTAAAACATTTGCTGTTTAGGTTCGAAAAGTAGTGAGTTTGTCAGGAGTTCATTGCTTTTTATCTGTTTCTTGCATCTATGTATTTTCTATGTCCTATAACCTGTGAGATTACTAACATTACCAAAAATCCAAGGAAACAAGCCGATGATGAAGAATATATTAACTATATATTTGGCAAGGTTTATAAGTAAAAGGGAAATTGAAGAGTGAGGTAGTTATTTTTGAGCATCTATTAGAACTCTTGCTTCACATGACAGAAATCTTGCTATTTAATAATCAGTCAGGCAAGCACAAAATCTGTTGTTATGACGATACATTTGTTAATTGTGGGCTTTGTTAAACTTTTTAAAGATATGGAATTCTACCTTGTGTCCTAGCTAATTTTGTTTTCTGAGCTATCATAGAAATAATAATAATACTGCCACTATTATCATTAATATCCAAGGCTTATCTAATGCTTATTTTGTGCCAGGCCGTGTTTTAAATACCTTATACACATTAATTCATTTGATAGTCACAGCTCTAACATAGATGAACTGTTGTCTCATTTTATAGAAAAGGAAGCAGGCACAGGGTGAGAAATAACTTGCCTGGTCACACAGCTTATAAGGCAGACAAAATTCTACCTCTACCATTTTATTTAGCTCGAGTAAATGAGGTTTATATCTAGAAATAACTCTCTTGTATACATGTGTGTATATGTTCTATCATTGATCATTATTATTGCTATTGCTTTATATTTATAGTAGTGTTTTTCCCTTAGATCTTTTAAGGCCACGAGATACATATCAGTTTTTTGTTGAGCATGGTGAATTGAAAGTATATAAAACACTGGATACACCCATTTTTTCGATGGGAAAATTGATATTAGGACCACATCAAGAAAAGGGAAAACAGCATGTTGGCTCAGATATATTGGTAAGTGTATTTCTCCATATATTTATGTTTGGGTATAACTCTCATTTATTGGACTTGATGAGGCATTAAAAATACTGTTTTCTCAGAAATGAAATTACTATAGTGTATGAGAATTTTTTTTATTTGTTAAGTCTTTTTAGAGTTGGTCAACCAATGGTTATTTAAAAGTACTTATTCTGTACATAGCACTGTAACTTCAAACTTCAAAAATTCCGACGTTTCTTTACTTAAAAGAATCTTAGAATATATCTAGGTTTGCAGACAAATCAGTAAAGCCAGTGAAAATTAAGCCTAAATCTCGTTTCTCAGATCATGTAGTTTAGCAACAATGAGGTTTTAAAAGTCTTCTTCAGAATCATGTAATTAGCAGTAGACGGAGGACTAGAAGCTAGTTACTTCAGTAAGTACTAAATAATGTATTACTGTATATGGCAGTATTACTGGCTGAAATTATAATGAGATGGCAAGGTGGGTCAGTCTCTGCCTCTGTCTCTTACTGGAGATACACACCCCTACACCACTGATGTGAGATACATATATTTGCACATTTTGAATTTGAAAATTACAGAATTTGAAAATCACCAAATTTTAAGAATAGTAGTATTTTACTGACATTTAAAAAACGTTATGTCTGAGGCACATTTTTCAGTAAGTAGCGTTTCAGGAACTTGTGGTATCATGGGTTAGTAGAGTATTGTGTTCAAAACAATTATTTTTACTGACAAAATTGAAGTAAACTCAAGAAGGAAAAAAAGAAAGAACATGCGGGCCCTTGAATTTGTATTAACAAAGAAGGGCAATTTGAGACAAGGAAAGAAGTTACACATGAGAGTAAAAGAGTAATTCATTATTACATTAGTATAAGTAGAATCCAGATTTAAAATGCTTTAATTTTTTTTTTAATTTATTTATTTACTTATTTTGAGAGAGCACACACAGGTGCTCATGAGTGGGGGAGGGCAGAGAGAGAGAGAGGGAGACAGAGAATCCCAAGCAGTCAGCACAAAGCCTGATAAAGGGCTCAGACTCACAAACCGTGACATCATGACCTGACCCGAAACCAGAAGTTGGACGTTTAACCAACTGAGCCACCTAGGCGCCCCAGATTTAAAATACTTTAAGATATACTTTAAGCCAATCTTAAAATGTTATTGATCTTCAGGTGCTATTAAAGGAGTAAAAGTAACGCATTTAACTGAAGTAATAATTCCTGTATAATCGTTAAAGAACAATTAATTAGATAAGCATTGTGCAATACTATCATTGAAATAATAGCACTTACCTATTAAATTGTAATGCCATTATTATACAAAAGAAAATTTGAGTAGTGAATGTTTTGTAAGTATTTAACCTGGCCACTATTCAAAGGAATCCACGTTAGAAACGTGGATATTTTATATTTACTGAACTAGTAGAAATTATTGGAAAGATAATTGTATTCTTTGACCTATGAATCTCATTTCAGAATATTTTCCTAAGAACATAATTTAAAGGTTAGGGAAGCTGGACATATGTAGGTATTTATTGTAACATTGATAGTAATTGCAAAAATTAGACACAGTTGAAATGTCCTGCAGGAAGAAATGGTTATATTTTATATTTTGACCTAATAAGATAAACCATTATATGATACTAAGCAGTTATATAGCACTTAGATGTTCCATGTACTCTACTAAGTATTTTTATATCAGTTTAGACATATTATTTTAAAGAATAGCCATATAAGAAGACCTTTAGGATAAATATTTAAGCAAATTTTTATAAAATAGAGAGTTCCCTATTTTACTGTGACTAGAATTTAAAAATGAAATTGAAGGAACTGTAGAAAAATAACATGTTATTAGGTTATTATAGTTGATTTTTATTTCTTTGAAATATTGTCTTTAACGGTTTTTAATGAAAATGAGTTAGTTTTTTTTCTTGATAACAAGGAGAATAGTTTTACATTTTTTGTTTAAACATGAAGCACACTTTTATTTTTTTAAATTTTTTTAAGTTTATTTTTATTTTTATATTTTTAACGTTTATTTATTTTTTGAGACAGAGAGAGAGACAGAGCATGAATGGGGGGAGGGTCAGAGAGAGGGAGACACAGAATCCGAAACAGGCTCCAGGCTCTGAGCTGTCAGCACAGAGCCTGACGTGGGGCTTGAACTCACGGACCACGAGATCATGACCTGAGCCGAAGTCGGCCGCTTAACCTACTGAGCCACCCAGGCGCCCCAAGTTTATTTATTTTTGAGAGAGGGAGAGAATGTCAAGCAGGCTTAGCACAGTCAGCTCAGAGCCCAATGCGGGGCTCGATCTTACGAGCTGTGAGATCATGACCTGAGCTGAAATTGAGAGTTGGCTAACAAACTGAGCCACCCAGGTGCCCAAAACATGAAGCGTGCTTTTCAATATATGCTTTTGAGAAACAAAAGGGACCAGATGGAGAACCAGCATAGGGCATTAACTCTTTCCTTCAGACTCAATGTTAAAGAATCTCTATGAGAGGGACATGATAGCAGTAGTAGATTTGTTAAAATCAAACCACAGAAGAATTAACAGATTAACTATAGGAGTTGGTTGTGGAGCTCTCCCAGAAGACAAGAAGAGATTAAGAAATGGAAAATATAAAAGTGAAGCGATGTGGGGAACAGAAAAAAAAATAGAAGAGAGATAAAAGCACAAATGAGTGAAGGGTAGAAATATTTGAAAAATTAGACAATAAATGTTCCAGAACTGAAAAACAGAAAAGTGAGAGCAACACACTTAAGGGAACCAGAGTTCCTTAGAGAAATGTCTGAATGCAGGCCTGGGGCTGAGGTTGAAATATTTTGGTCATACCTATGGGCAGACTTAACCAAAGACCATTAGAATTGGGTCATAAGGTCACAGGATCCCAACTTGAAGATGCTTTCATTGGACAAAGATGTGAAAGCTTGAGTATCAATAAAAATAACTTAAGTGAATTGATACACATCTGTTATATCTAAATTCATGAATTTTAAAGACAGCTACAAAAAGAAAAACTAATTCACCATTGTTGGAGAATTCTAGGAAGCTAACTCATTTTGACAACAAATATGGTAAATAAAGGGAAAGAATCAAACATTTATTCTGCCCTTTTCATATAAACCGTACTATTATGTAACCAAATAGATATGAGGCAAAATTTGTTCTCTTAGAAATATTCCAATTAATACATGAGGAAGAAGTGTTAGAATGAAATATTACCATTTTGCAACCCCTGAGAAACTGTTGGATCTATCTAGATATGGAGCATCAGTCTCTGCTAACATCTGAAAAAAAGGACAGCCAGACATTATGTGCCTCCTCATGGAAGAATACAGCAATATGTATGAAATAGTCTTGTCTCTTCCATCCCCTTAAAAAAAATTAACAACAACAAAAATACCTGAATTTGATCCAACTACCAGTATAGGAAATAAAGAATAGATGACCTTTCAAATGACCCCCTCGGAGTGTAATGAGCAAAATTCAGCTGTGCAGAGGTTTTTACAACAAACTTTGCTGCTCGATTTCTTTAATAAATACATTGCAAGAAATAAAAAAGAACCAAGTAGAACCTATAGATCAGGGTTTCTCAACCCTGACACTATTGACATTTTAGACCAGATAATTATTTGTTGTAGGGGCTTTCTGTGCACTGTGGGATGTTTAGAAGCATCCCTGGCCTCTACCAAATAGACTCTAGTAGTACTTCTCTAATTGTAAGAAACAGAAATGTTCCCAAATATTGCCTGTTGTGTCCTGAAATTGAGAAATCATCCCCAAATTGAGAGCCACTATAGTGATTTAAGTGATTTAAGAGGATAAGTAAACTCTTCAAAACACATTTAAGAGACAATTGGAAATTGTAATACAGACTGGGTATGTGATATTAAATATTCATGTTTAGGTGTGATAATGCTGTTGTAGTCGTGTTTTTAAAAAAGCACCTTGAGGTGTACCTGGCTGGCTTAGTTGGCAGAGGCTGCAACTCTTAATATCAGGGTTGTGAGTTTGAGCCCTACTTTGAATGTGGGGATTACTGAAAAAAATAAACAAGACTTTAAAAAATACATAAAATAAAAAAGCACCTTGATTTTTTAGTACACGCTGAAATATTTATAGATGGGTTTATGATGCTGGGGTATTATTGCAAAATAATATGGAATGGGGGAAGTAAAGAGACTGAACAGGGAAGGTTGTTGGTGTTAGATACTCATGGTAGTTCAACATTCTATTTTTGTGTATTTCAAAAGACTTCTTAATAAAATGACAGAAATGAGGAGTTGTGCTTAGAGAGCCAAACTGAATAGGTAAGAAAAAAAAAAACCACCTAGAAATATATGCTTGACGTTCTGGGTAGTATGTTTGTTGCCTTTCGTTTTTTAAATTGGGACAAATTTTTTTAGATGTAATAAAAATTTTTTTAAATTAAATTATAAAAGTACCTTTGGAACCATTACAAGAGCTTTTTTCCCATTTAGGGAGTTAGTATATCATATTAAGAGCATGCATTCTGGAATCAAAGTGCCTGAGTTCAAACTCAGCTCTGCCATTTACATTGTGAACTTGGGAAATTACACCCCTCTGTTGCCTCTATTTCTTCATTTGTATAAAGCTATTAAAATAGTACCTGTCTCACTGGTAAGTACATACATTAAATGAATATAAATTAAGTGATCAGAACAGTGGCTGGCAAGGAGTAAGTGCTAAATAAGTGCTAGCTGCTATTTTTCTGGTATTTTAGGCTCATTTTACAAAGAATTAAGAAAAAAAAGGAGGAGGAAGAGGAGGAATAATTCTCAGAATGTTTTTGATTGCTAAATCTCAAAATCTGAATCTCATTGTTTGAAGGCTTTATGTTGTTTTAGTTGCCAAAAAACAGATCATTGCCAGGATGCTACGTATACATAAATATAAAAATTGCCATGTTTGAATATGGAAGCCTGTACGACTGAGAGTTGGTTTTATCCTTTTACTTTCTTAATGTTGATACTTATTTAAATGTATCATTTGTTTGGTTTGTTTTTGCTCTCTCTTTGGTTTGTCAGTTTGAATTACATGTCCCGAGCATGTAACCTTCAAGGAGGTGTATATAAAACCTAGCTGTTTTTCTAGTATACTAAAGTGATCTTATTTACAGTGGTTCTGAATTTTCATAAGCTGGTAAAAAATAAGAACAAAAGAAATTTCTTCCCATGTTAATTTTCTATTGCTGATTTAACAAATTAGTATAGTTCCAGTGGCTTAAAACAACACCCATTTATTATCTCATAGTTATATAGGTTAGAATTCTTCTATTTTTAAATGTTTATTTATTTTGAGAGAGAGAACGGGGTAGAAAATCCTAAGCAGGCTCTGTGCTGACAGTGCAGAGCCAGACATGGGGCTCAAACCCACAAACTGTGAGACCATAATCTGAGCCAAGATCAAGAGTCAGAAGCTCAACCAACTGAGCCACCTGGGCGCCCCTATAGGTTAGAATTTTGGTGAGCTTGGCTGAGTATTCCGTTTAGAGTATCACAAGGCTGGAATTAAGATGTTGGGAGCCCTGTATTCTTTTCTGGAGGCTCTTAGGATGAATTTGCTTTCAGGTTCGTTCAGGTTGTTGGCAGAAATCAGTTCCACATGGTTGTAGGACTGAGGCTCCCATTTCCTTGCTGGCTCTTGGTCAGAATGTCATTCTTAGCTTCTAGAAGTAGCTTCTATTTCTTGGCTCATGGCCCTCTTATCTTCAGTGCCAGCAGTCTGTGTCTTTAACATGCTTTGAATTTCTCTGTCTTCTCCTCTCCTTCATCTCTCTTCTGCTTCCAGCAGAAGCACTTCTCCACTTTTAAGAGGTTTGTGTGATTAGAATGGGCCCAACTAGATAATCCAGGCTTATTTTATTTTTTTAGAAGATATATATATATATTTTTTTAACGTTTATTTATTTTTGAGACAGAGAGAGACAGAGCATGAATGGGGGAGGGTCACAGAGAGAGGGAGACACAGAATCCGAAACAGGCTCCAGGCTCTGAGCTGTCAGCACAGAGCCCGACGCGGGACTTGAACCCACGGACCGTGAGATCATGACCTGAGCCGAAGTCGGATGCTTAACCGACTGAGCCACCCAGGCGCTCCTAATCCAGGCTTATTTATCTCCCCATCTCAAGGTCCCTTTTGCCATGTAACAAAACAAGTTCTGAAGATGAGAGTGTGGACATCTTTGGAGGGCCATTTTTCTGCTCTTTCTTAAAGGAAATGTTTCCTTTAAGTTTCATTACAGTGAGTGAGTTGTGGTGGTTCAATTTGAAATGAAATTTTAATTTTTAATTTTACAGGTTTTTTATGTTAACTTTGGTGACCTTTTATGTACCTTACATGAAACACCTTATATAATAACAACTGGGGATTCATTCTATGTTCCTTCAGGTAAGAATAATTAAATACATTTTCTTTCATATAGTTAAATATTTATATAGTTGCTCATGAGCACCATGCAAATGGAAGCCACAGTGGTCAAAATGAAACTGTTGTGTGACTGATGCCAGAGAAGTTTGATACATATTTTAATTTTATCATTAGGTAAGTATGTTAGTATTTGGTTACCTGAAAATTGAACAGGAGTTGTTTGTTACTAAAGGTAAAAATATTTAGTTAGAAGATATGTTGTGTCCAATGTAGGAGGAAAATTATTTCTCCTGTATTATCTCTGAGACATTATGTAGTCAAACAATTTTTAGTAGGTTATTTTCAGCATACAGAATAGTGTGTTTCATTAGCTGTTGAAGAGCACAAGCCTTTGGAAAGAGGACTTTTAATTTGTTCTTTTGTTTATTCATCATTCAATGAAGGTGACTGAAAGTCTCTCAAACATTGCTCTTAAGAGTGGGATACATAAGAGGGGCGCCTGGGTGGCGCAGTCGGTTAAGCGTCCGACTTCAGCCAGGTCACGATCTTGCGGTCCGTGAGTTCGAGCCCCGCGTCAGGCTCTGGGCTGATGGCTCGGAGCCTGGAGCCTGTTTCCGATTCTGTGTCTCCCTCTCTCTCTGCCCCTCCCCCATTCATGCTCTGTCTCTCTCTGTCCCAAAAATAAATTAAAAACGTTGAAAAAAAAATTAAAAAAAAAAAAAAAAAAAAAAAAAAAAAAAGAGTGGGATACATAAGTGAACCAAATAGGGAAAAATCCCTGTCCTCATGGAGCTTACGTTCTAATGAAAGGAGACAGTAATAGTAGCAGTGTTTATACAGTCTTTAGTATGTACCAGCACTGTTGTGAACACTTTATTTATTATAACTCAGTTAATCCTAATATGTATCAACTTCTAATATATAGAAAGTCACAGTGTGTCACAGTATTGTACTCACTGCTATAAACCTGCCTTATATGTGTGGCTATTCTATATTTTACTTCTGTTGTTATTTATAATTAAGAGAAGCATTTGCTCTTTTTAAACTTTGAGATTCTATTTTACCTTTTATAATTACTTTTATATGCATATATCTGGTTTAGGGGAATCTACAGCAGTTTCAATGAACTAATAACAGTTGAATTCAGAGAAAAATTTCCTCTTCCTTCACCCTTGTCTGATTCATCTTTGCATTTAGAATGATCAGAATGATGTAAAATTTTCACTTTTTCAAACCTTATCTGGATTACAGGTGATGGTTAACTCTTG
Source organism: Panthera onca (assembly GCF_046562875.1). NCBI lineage: Eukaryota > Metazoa > Chordata > Mammalia > Carnivora > Felidae > Panthera > Panthera onca. The sequence continues at coordinate 54,940,190 of NC_138342.1, read as the reverse complement.
GATTTTTTTAGTTCATGGAATTAAATAAGACTTACTTTAGATGAATTTATCTTCAAAAAAAATTGGTAGTATATAGTTTTTAACTGCCTTAGTGATAGCTAAACATTTAATCAAAAGGAAATAATTTCTATGGAAATAACTGTTTTTTTTTTCTTACTGCTTTACTTCTAGGTAATTATTACAACATCAAAAATCTCCTGAATGAGGAAAGTATTCTTCTTTTTACTCAGATAAAAAGATGAAAGATGAAGCAAAGTTTAAATAAGTGTGTGTGTGTGTGTGTGTGTGTGTGTGTACACACATATACACATATATGTATAAAACAGTTTGTGCAGTTGAGACATTTATCTTTGTAATTATTTGTGATGTTTTAAAATAAAAGTTTTATTCAATTTTGTGTTCTTCTATTTGATAAACATTTCAAACTCCCATATGTGTCTTCTACTTTTTCCACAAATGTACCCCATAGGCCTGTATTGATACCCACACTCATAGTATTTTAATAACATGAAAAGAATACCAAAATCACTGCTCTCATGGTGAAATATAGGACATACCTATTTTAGAAGAGATTTGATTAATATATTCATTCATTTAAAAATCTTTTCCAAATGTTAGTGTTAAGTGACGAATCCAGTAATAGGAACTGTGGTATATATATCACTAGTACATCTGAATTACTTTCCTAAGGCTTTGTAAGAAAATAGTACAAACTGGTGGCTTAAAAACAAAAATGTATTTCCTCAATTCTGTAGGCTAGAAATCTGAAATCAGAATGTTGGCAGGGCCATGTTCTCTCTGAAATCTTTAGGTTTCACAATAATGTTTCTGCTTAGAATTCCTCTTTCTATTAAAAGGATAGTCAGGGGGTGCCTGGGTGGCTAAGTTGGGTAAGAGTCTGACTTCAGCTCAGGTCATGATCTCACAGTTCATGAATTCGAGCTCTGTGTCTGGCTCTGTGCAGAGCAAGCAGCCTGCTTTGGATTCTGTGTCCCTCCCCCCACTTTCTCTCTCTCTCTCTCTCTCTCTCTCTCTCTCTCTCTCTCTCTCTCTCTCTCACACACACACACACACACACACACACAAATAAACATTAAAAAAATCATTAAAAAAGTAAAAGAGTCAGTGTGAAAGATGATTTAAAAAATAACTCTGGCTTTCTTCTTACCAGATGCACTGAAAATATGTAGGAAACTAAAGAGATTTAGGGGATAAAATGGTTAAATGTCAAAAACAAATTGCTAGCAGTATTTCTGTAGTCATTTTAAGTATTCTATTAACCTGAAAATCTGAGTTTCATTTGTCATCATTATAATTGAACAGTATGTTTTAAATGTTGCTCTTATTTTGAAAGATCAATGCAAATGTATTACTTTTTCATTTGAAGCTGGTAGGGCATTGTCTATGAACTTCTCAGTGTCTCCATACAAAGTTGCAGAGTTTAGTAAATGAATAAACTTTTTATCACTAGAGAAACTGGTATACTTGCTTTCCCAGGTCAAGAGTTGTAGACGTTAAGTCTAAAGTTCTTTCTTGTCTAGCAAGAAAGCTGGACACAGGATTAAAATGCCAGAGATGGCTAATGTCTGGGAAAAGACAAGAGCCCCAATAAGTGTCCTTGCCCTGTTTTTATTAGGATCCAAAGGCTTACAAACGTGGTGGTGAACGTGCACAAAGAGACAATAAATCTGTGAAGATTAGCTCACGTACTCATGTACGTGAGGGAAAGGGAGTCTTGAAGATATTCGGGGTTAGGGGTTTAGATTAATACCAAACAAAATCCTGGCCCTGCTGAAGGTTGTTAAAAGCAGACCTGAGGCCTACCCCTTCTGTTTATCTTAGCTAGCCTAGGTGATGAGATAGGACTCGTGACCTCAGGGTTAACAAGGCACCTTTTCTTTTGTTAATCCTATCACCTCTGTGCAGCGCAGCAGTCTATTGCCCTGTTTATTACCTTGTTTACCTAACTTGACTCTTCCCTCCTATGTGAAAGCAGCTTTCTGCTCTAGTACTAAATTGGGGGTCACTTGTGCCCTGAATACCTAATCTTGTTTATTTCATATACCTATGTATTGGGGCCTGTGCTCCTCCCTACTTTATTCTGCGGGCCTTAGCCCCCCTTCTCTATCCTTATTTGCCTAATCTTGTTTACCCAAACTTGGGTGTGAGCATCCTATGGCTTTGTCCTTCTTAATGACTTGTTAACCCATTGGTGTAAACCCAGCGAATTTCTAAGCTTATTCCCCACAAAGAGTTAATAGGACTAGCTGTGTTTTGGTCTTTACTTAGACTGGCCAGATTTTGCTCAGTAATTTGCAATGGTTTGATTTTTTTTTTTTTTAAGTGAAGCATTTATTTTATTGATGTAACTTACAATTACATCTCACAGTTCAATGAGTTTTTGCAAGTACATCGTATACCTAAGTAACCCACAAAATTTCTTCCACTTAATGTTCCTATTCTGTCCAGTTCCTGCCAGCCTGACTTCTATCTCTTGGGCCATTGTTCTGCTTATCATGGTAAAGAGGTTTTACTTGTTCTAGAACTTTATATACATGGACTCATAAAACTACTTACATTCAACACAGTATCTAGGATTCATCCACTGTGGTGGTTTGTCTATCGGTTGTTCATTCATGTTTTATTGCTTAGTAGTATTCCAGATGAGCACTGTTCCTTCTTTTTGTAATCTCTAGAAGAGTATACAAGATTGTTAACATTTCCTTCTTAAATGTTAAGAAAGAATTACCAGTAAAACCATCCAAGTCTGGACTTTTCTTTCTGGGGAGATTTTTAATTAGGGCTTTAACTTCAGTAGTAAGTATCAGAATATCCATATTTCTTACCTCTTTAATTTTGGTAAGTTTGGTTTTTGAAGAATTTGCCTATATCTAAATTTCAACTTGATTTGCATGAGATAATATTTTTTTCTTTCAAGAGCTTTCTTGAGATTTGATGTATCTTAAAATATTTAGAAGTTAATATAAAAATGCTTAGTGCAGGATCTGAAGCACAAGTTACACTATTAACAATTTTTTAATCTTTTTTTGGTCATTTTTTTGCTATTTATCAGTTTTGTTACTCTTTTAAAATAACCTTCGTTTCATTGATTTTTCTCGTGTTTCTATTCCATTCATTTTTGATCTGATTTTTATAATTCAGTACATTCTACTTTGGATTTTATTTTTTTTTTCTACCTTCTTAAGGTGAATGTATTTAGATTGTTTATTTTAGAATTTTCTCCCTTTCTAATTCAGCCATTGAAAGCTGCACTTTGATATGTCATTTAATTCAAGACATTTAAAATTTTTTCTTGTTCTCATTGACCAGTGAGTTATTGGAAGTGCCTTTTATAATTACCAAATATTTGAGTTTCCCAGATTTGTTTTGCTGAACTAATTTGGAGATTTGCTAAGTTTTCCCACAGGTTTAGATTGTGCAGCCCTGTGATTTCTATTGCATCTATTCAGTTCTGCTGTTGAAATATGAAGGCATCCGTAGACAAAGTAAATGAAATAGATGTTGCGATAAAACTTTACATACAGAAATGCAATGATCTTCATTCAGCATGTGGGTGTGATTTGCTAGTCCCTGATGTGTACAGAAAACATATTTTGTATGCTTTCAGTCCTTTAACATTTATTGATACTCTTATGATCTGCAGTATGTTCTGTCTTTGAGAATGTTTCCTGTGTTAGAAATGTGTATTCCGTTGCTATTGGAATATTCTGTCTGTTGATTGTATGCTTTCAGTCCTTTAACATTTATTGATACTCTTATGATCTGCAGTATGTTCTGTCTTTGAGAATGTTTCCTGTGTTAGAAATGTGTATTCCGTTGCTATTGGAATATTCTGTTGATTAAGTCTTCTATATCCTTACTGATTTGTGTGTAGTTTTTCTTTCCATTACTGATGAGGAATATTGATACCTCTGATTCTACCTATTGAATATTTTCTTCTCTGTCAATTTTCCCTTCATCTATTTTGAGACTATTGAGGTTCATTTTCATTTATTATTTTACTGTTGTGTTGACCTATTTATCATTATGAAATACCTTTTTTGGTAAGATTTTCCATTTTAAAGTTTATTTTGCCTGATGTTAGTATTGGTAATTACTTCAGCTGTCTCACATATACCATTTGATATATCTTCTGTCCTTTTACATTATTATGTCTTTGAATTTAAGACGTGTCTCTTTTAGAAAGCACATAGTTGGGAGTTTTAAAAATCCAGTCTAATAGTCTCTGCCTTTTTTTTTTTTTTTAACGTTTATTTATTATTGAGAGACACAGAGTGTGAGCAAGGGAGAGGTAGAGGGGGAGACACAGAATCTGAAGCAGGCTCCAGGCTCTGAGCTGTCAGCACAGAGCCTGATGTGGGGCTCAAACTCACAAACTGTGAGATCATGACCTGAGCTGAAGTCGGTAGCCCAACCAACTGAGCCACCCAGGCGCCCCTAATCTCTGCCTTTTAATTGGAATATTTAATCCACCCATTTAATGTAAACATTGGTAAGATTGGATTTATGTCTGCCATTTTGTTTTCTGTACTTATTAAGGGTTTTTTGTTGTGTTTGTTATAACTTTGTTCCTTTCTGCCTAATTTTGGTTTAGACAGTCTTTATAGTGTGCCATTTTAAATCTTCTGGATTTATATTTTGAATTATTTTAGTAGTTGCTGTAGAGATTTCTTTATTCATCTTAAATTTATTTCAGTCTCTGTGAGGTTACTTACTACTAACCTCATTTCAGTAAAATTTAGCAATTTTGCATTGCTATCATTTTATTTCTTTCCCCTTTTAATTTATGCCATCATTATTATATAAATTACATTATGATATGCATATATTTGATTATGTGTATTTATGTGTTCCAAGAATTTGGTGTTATAATTATTGTTTTGAATGATACTCTTTTTTTTTTTTTTAATACTTATTTTTAAGAGAGACAAAGTGCGAGCAGGGGAGGGTCAGAGAGAGAGGGAGATACAGAATCTGAAGCAGGTTCCTGCCTCTGAGTTGTCAGCACAGAGCCCGACACAGGGCTTGAACCTGAGCCTTAAGTCAGATGCCCAACTGACTAAGCCACCAAGGCGCTCCAATGAATGGTACTCTTTTAATTAAAAAAGAGAAAACATATATACAATCTTTTATATTTACTGTCCTTCATTCCTTCCTATGTATCTAACTTACCATGTGATGTTCTCTTAAGCCTGAACTTTAGTACCTCTTACAGGGTAAGTCTGTTAGCAACATATTCCCTTAATTTTTGTGTATCTGGGAGTGCTTTTATTTTGACTTCATTTCTGAATGATGGTTTCCCTTAATAGGTAATTTTAAGGTTACAGTTTGTTTTGTTCTAGCACATTGAGTTTGTTTTTCCATTGCTTTTTGTCCTCCACTTCTGACAAGAAGTCCATTGTTAAGTATATTGTTCTTTGTGATGTGTCATTTTTATGTGGCTCCTTTGAAGATTTTTTTGGTATTTTATCACTTTGTGGTGTTTCTAGATGCATTCTCTTTGTATTTATTCTGCTAGGGATTTGGTGAGCTGTTTATATCTGAATGTTAATGTTTTTTATCAAATTTGGGAAGTTTTGGGCTGTTACTCAGAAGTTTTTTACTTCTTTCTCTTTCCTCTCTCATTACATGTGTTTGTTTCTGATCTGTTCATTTTTTCAATCTTTTTTTCTTCTAATTCTTTGGATACTTTCTATTGATTGTCTTGAAATCAGTGAGTCTTTGCTATCTCACATTTGCTGTTGAGCCCATCTAATGATTTTTATTTTTAATTTCAGTAATTATGTTTTTTAACTCTAGAATTTAAATTTGGTTATGTTTATTTTTTTATTTTTACATATAGATTTCCTTTTTTGTTGATTCACACACGCTTTAATTCTTTAAACATGTTTATTAATCTCTTATTCAAATATTTGTTAATCTAACATCTAGGTCCATGCAGACTCCATTACCATTAGCTACTGCTTTTTTCTCTTAGTATGTTTCATACTTTTCTGTTTTTTGCATGTCTAATAATTTTTGGTTGAAAATTGGTCATTTTAGGTAATATATTGTAGCAAGTCTTGATTATGTTTTATATTTAAGGTTTCTTCTTCTTCTTCTTCTTCTTCCTCTTCCTCTTCCTCTTCCTCTTCCTCCTCCTCCTCCTCCTCTTTCTCCTTCTCCTTCTTTTTTTTTTTTTTTTTTTTAAACTTAGGAGCATGCCTGGACTCAAACTATGGAATCTGTTGCCTCTGTGGTGTGGAGCTTTTGCTCTCTCTGCTCAATTTTTAAAATTCTTTCAGTTTTTATCCAGAATAAAACTACATCCATAGGGGTAGCTTCTGTCTTTATATAGTATATATATAAATCAGGAAATGATGTAAACAGAGGTTAACATCAAACACTTTTGAGTCTATAGACTTTCTACCCTCTGCCCATTGCTTCCTGTGTGGGATGGGGGAGATACAGTGTTGCAGCCAGTTCTAAAGTCTTCATTGACTTTTACATTTTGTCATTCTTGGGTCTCTCCTACGCATGCATCATATTTGAGTTAGAATGTTTACAGAACTAATCATAGCCCTTCGTTCTTGTTTCCAAGATCATCTAAGTAAACTTCTGGCAGCTCTGCTGCTCTCCGAGAACTAGGACAGACACTTTTGGCTAGTAACTGCAGGTTTCCTGGTCCATTCCTGATTTCCCCCACTTTAACTGGCAAACTTGTATGTTTGCACTGCTGCACTGAATCAAGTCTATCATCTTACAGCAAAGTTGTTGATTTTTATAGTCTGCTACAACCTGTTAAAGCTATAATCTTTACTGACCAATTTAGGTAGGATGAGAACCTCACTCAAGAATCCCAGTCTCCCAGCTTTTTTTTATCCAAAGCTCTAGCAATTTTCAGGAATAGTTCTCAACTTATTATTTACCTTTGGTTGATTTCCAGTGCCTTGAAATGATAGTTTTTGACCATTTTTGTTTGACTTCTTCATACTTGTATTACTGGAAATAACCTTTCGTTTGTCTTACTGAGTTTTTCTTCTTTTAAAGAATTTTATTTAGGAGGCTAAATAATAATAATTGTTATTAATTACTATTATTTAATGTTTGTTTATTTTAGAGAGAAAACACAAGCAGGGGAGGGGCAGAAAGAAGGGGAGACAGAGGATCTGTCAGCACAGAGCCCAGTATGGGGCTCGAGCTCACAAACTGAGATCATGACCTGAGCTGAGGTCAGACGCATAACCAACTGAGCCACCCAGGCACCCTGGAAGTTAAATTATTATTGATCAGCATGATCCTGTTGAGAATTTGTTTTAGTCTGTTAGGATAGTTTTAGATTGGTTGTTACTCTAGAGCAGTGATTCCCAACCAGGGGTGATTTTATGATTCAGTGGACATCTGGCAATGTCTGGAAACAGTTTTGATTGTTACAGTGAGTATGTGTGTGGATGCTACTGGCACTTAGTTTGTAGAGGCCAGGAAGGCTGGCAAACATCCTAAAATGAACACACCCCCTCCCACCCCCAACATGCATGCCAAATAATTATCTGTTTAAAAATGTCAGTAATGCTGAGGTTGTAAAACCATGCTCTAGAGACAGAGTAGCTTTCCTCAAGTGTGGCCTTTCTGTATCTAAAAGTAAAAGCCTGGGTTGTTCAGCAAGGGCTCTCTACCTTGGTTGGTGTCTATATTTTGCCACTTCTGTCAGCTCACAGCTCCTGGTAATCATCAGGCCTCACAAAGATATTTTGTTTGTTTGCTTTTAATAAAAATTGTGTATATTTAAAGTGTATGACATGGTGTTTTGACATATACAGTGAGATGAGTACTGCAGTCAACTAGCATGTCTGTCTTCTCACAGTTTCCATTGGTGTGTGTGTTTGTGTGTGTAATGAGAGCATCTGGAGTCTACTCTTAGCAAATTTTCAGTATATCATTCTCTATTAACTGTTGTCATTATACTGCAAATTACATCTCTAGGATTTACTCATCCTACATAGCTGCGACTTTGTACCCTTTCAAAAACCATCTTCTGATTTCCTTCACTTCCCCATCCCCAGTAATCACTGTTCTACTCTTTTATGTGTTCTACTTTTCTATATATGTGTGTGTGTATATATATGTATGTGTGTGTATATATATATATATATATATATATATATATACGTATGTGTGTGTATATATATATATATATATATATATATATATATATATATATATATATTTCACACATATAAGTGAGATATTTTCCAGAGGAGACCTATATATGTCTGTTTATATATGCCATTTATAGAAATTGCTAGCAGGTGTATGAAAAAATGCTCAAATCACTAATCATCAGGGAAATGCAAATCAAAACCACAATGAGTTATCACCTTACATCTATGAGGATGGCTATTATCAAAAGGATAAAACAGAAGTGTGGATGAGGAGGTGGAGAAAAGAGAACCCTTGTACACTGTTGGTAGGAATGTAAAGTGGGACAGCCTTTATGGCAAACAGCATGGAGTTTCTTCAAAAAGTTAAAAGTATCATGCAGTTCTATACTCTTCTGGATATATATCCAAAGGAAATGAATCAATACCTGGAAGAGCAATTTACACACCCGTGTTCATTATAGCACAATTCACCATAGTCAAGATATAGAAACAAACTGTCATCAGATGACTGGATAAAGAAATTGTGGCATATATACATACAATAGATGCTAGTCTTAAAAAAGGAGGTCATGCCACTTGCAACAACATGGATCAATCGGGACTATATTATGCAAAGTGAAGTAAGCTAGAAAGGGCTCACAGAATTTTGCTCTGCATATTTGCAATTTATTCAGTCAAATTCTAGGGCTATGATGGCTAATACAGTAGCCGCAAACCATATGTTCTAGCCATTTAAATTTAATGTCAACAAAATGTTTAGTTCCTTACTTATACTTGCCACATTTCAAGTACTCAGTAGCATGGTACTTACTGGTGGCTACATACCAGACAGCACATTAAATATTTCCATCATTGCAGAAAGTTCTATGGCACAACACTGTTCTTGGGCACCATGCAGATTTCTGAAGCTCTATTTCCTTTTTGATATCCCACTCTACAATTCCAGCTCTGTCAACAGCCCCATATAATCTGTTTTCTTTGACCAGTGAGGTCATTGCTCTGAATTCCACTCCCTGTGCTCAGTGTTGGAAAGTGCCCTTAGGAATGAAATCAGGTGACTGTGGAGTTAACTTTTTGCATCCTACACTGTTGGCCAATGCCTGCACATAGTTACTTCTTAACATGTTGCTAGTTTAGAGTTGTGCTGGGAAGATAAGTTTAATATCCATTAATCAATCATGGTCATCTCCCACAAAAGCTCATGATGCTTGTAATAATTTATTTTTATTGTCTGGTAGTGTTCCAGTTTTGTTATCCATTCACTTGCTGAATGGATGTACCTTTCATAAAATTTCCCCCAATGGTTACATGTTATGTAACTATTAATACAATGTCCAACACAAAATTTGCATGGGTAAAATGTGTGGGTATGGTTCCATTCATTTTATCATATTTAACCACTACTGCAATCCAGATACAAAGCTATCACTGCAAAGCTATCCTTTATATTGCCTCTTTATAGTCACATCAACTCCCCTCCTCCCCCCACCCTGCCTTCTAGTCTTAACCTCTGGCAAACACTCATTTATTCTTCATCTCTTTTTTTTTTTTAATTTTTTTTTAACGTTTATTTATTTTTGAGACAGAGAGAGACAGAGCATGAACAGGGGAGGAGCAGAGAGAGAGGGAGACACAGAATCTGAAACAGGCTCCAGGCTCTGAGCTGTCAGCACAGAGCCCGACGCGGGGCTCGAACCCACGGACCGTGAGATCATGACCTGAGCCAAAGTCGGATGCTTAACCGATCAAGCCACCCAGGCGCCCCTATTCTTCATCTCTTAATATTGCCACCTACAGAGTGTTACATCAAGGAATCATAGAGTATACAACCTTTGGCTTTTTTCACTCAACATAATGCCCTTGAAAGCCATCCAAGTTGTTGTACATACCAATAGTTCATTTCTTTTTATTGCCAAGTAGTGTTCTTTGGTATGGATGTGGTACAAGTAAAGATGGTATAGTATTGTGTACCTGTGTCTGTGTAAATTTACGTTTTTATTTTTCTGGAATAAATGTGCGGAAATACATATGGTAAGTTTTTTTAAGAAACTACTAAACTATTTTCCAGAGTGACTGTACTGTTTTACATTCCCACTATCAATATATGAGATAACCAGTTTCTTCGCATCCTCACCAGCATTTGCTATTGTCCCCTTTTTTTTAAAGCTGTTCTGTGAGTGATATCTCATTATAGTCTTTGTTTTTCTCTATTGATGTTGAACATCTTTTCATATGCTTATTTGTCATCCATATATCTTCAGTGCAATGTCTGTCTCTTCATGTCTTTTAACGATTTTCAATTTGGATTTTTTAATGTTGAGGTTTGATCATTTAAAAATATATACACCTGGGGTGCCTGGGTGGCTCAGTTGGTTAAGTGTCTGACTTTGGCTCCAGTCATGATCTCACAGTTCATGAGTTCAAGCCCCGTGTCAGGCTCTGTGCTGACAGCTCAGAGCCTGGAGCTTGCTTCAGATTCTGTGTTTCCCTCTCTGCCCTTCCCCTGCTCATACTCTGTCTCTCTTTCTCTATAAAAAATAAACATTATAAATGTTTAAAAATATATATGCCTGAAACTAATACAATGTTATATGTCAATTATATCTCAATAAAATGGGAAAAATATATTTTAGATAGGAGTCGTGTGTTAGATATGTGGTTTGCAAATATTTTCTCCTAATCTGTGGGATGCCTTTTCATCATTTTAATGGGGTCTTTTGAAAAGCAAAGTTTTACTTTTGATGAAATCAAATTATGAATTTTTTTCTTTTATAGATCACGCTTTTAGTATCATTCAGGCACACTGATGTATTTTTAAGGTGTACAACTTGATATATAACATGTATACATTGTAAAATGATTATCAAAATCAAGTTAGCACATTACCTCACATAGTTACCATCTGGGGGGATGTATGGTGAGAACACTTAGATCTACTCTCAGTAAATTTCAATTGTACAATACAATATTATTAATTATAACCATGCAGTACATTAGATCCCCAGATCTTATTCATCTTATAACTGACATTCTGTACCCTTGACCAACATATCATTTTCCCCACCCCTCACCCCCTGGCTACCACCATTCTACTCTCTAGTTCTAGAGTTTGACTCTTTTAGATTCTACCTGTGAGATCATACAGTATTTGTCTTTCTGTTTCTGGTTTATTTCACTTAGCATAATGTGCTCCAGGTTCATGTTGTTGCAGATGGCAGGATTTTTTTTTTTTTAATACCTGAACGATATTCCATGTGTGTGTGTGTGTGTATGTGTGTGTGTGTACCATATTATTCTGTCCATTCATCCATCAGTGGATGCTTGGGTTATTTCAATATCCTGGCTATTGTGAATTATGCTACAACATACATGGGAGTGTAGATACCGCTTTGAGATCCTGATTTCATTTCCTTTGGCTATTATTCAGAAGAGGGATTACTGAATTGTATGGTAGTTTTGTTTTTATTTCTTTGGGAACCTCCATACTGTTTTCCATAAAAGCTGTACAGTTTTACATTCTTATCAACAGTGTACAAGGATTTCCTTTTCTTCATACTCTTGCTAACACTTGGCAATTTCTTGACTTGATAATAGCAATCCTGGTGGATGTGAGGTGATAACTCTGGCTACTTGCATTTCCCTGATGAGGGGTGATATTGAGAAAATTTCTTTGAAAAAATAGATTTGAAAAAATATCTATTCAGTCCTCTTATGATTTTTAAATTGTATTTCTTTTCATGTTAATTTAACTTAATTTAATTTTGCTATTGAGTTATAGGAGTTCTTTATATATTTTGGTTATTAACTCTTTTCAGATATATGATTTGTGAATACTTTTTCTGTAGGTTGCCTTTTATTTGTTGAATTTTTCCTCTGTTGTACAGGGCTTTTTAGGTTGATGTTGTCTCTTGTTTATTTTTGGTCTTGTTGCCTGTGCTTTTGGTGTGAAACCCCCAAAAAATCATTGCCAAGACTAATGTCAAGAAGATTTTTCCCTATGTTTTCTTCTAGAAGTTACAGAGTTTCGGGCCTTATGTTTAAGTCTTTATTTTGAGTTAATTTTTATGTATAGTGTAAGATAAGATCTTAACTCCATTATTTTGTATATGGATATACAGTTATCTCAAAACCATTTATTGAAGAGATCCCCTTTTCTCCATTGTTGGTATCCTTGTTAAGGATTAGTTGAATGTATATGCATGGGTTTATTTCTTGGCTTTCTATTCTGTTCCATTGGATTATGAGTCTATTTTTATGCAATATCATACTGTTTTCATTACTATAGCTTTTTAAGACAGTCTGAACTTAGTGTAAGGCCTCCAGCTTTGTTCTTTCCCAGGATTGTTTTGGCTATTTGAGGTCTTTGATAGTTCGATATGAATTTTAGGATTGTTGTTTCTATTTCTGTGAAAAATGCCATTGGAATTTTGGTAAGAATTGCATTGAATCTATAGATGATCTTGGGTAAGATAATCATTTCAACAATGCTAATTCTTCCAATCCATGAATAAGGAGTATCTTTCTATTTGTGTCTTCTTCAATATCTTTCATCCTGTGGCTAAGAGGGGCTATAGCTAGGTTATAGGACTATTTTAGGTTCTACATCTGGACTGAATTTGGAAGTATATGCATGTGTGTGTGTGTTTATTTTTTCTCTTTTATAAGAGGGTTCTTATGAGAGGTTTAGGTTTTACATTTAAGTACTTTGGCCAGAATTATCAGAACAAAGCTTTGTCTCTGATTTTAAAAGTAACGTGTGATCAAAAAGAAAAAGGAAAGGACCAAGAATGAAAGAGGAGAGATCACAACACAGCAGAAATAAAAACAATAATAAGAGAATATTATGAGCAATTATATGCCAATAAAATGGGCAACCTGGAAGAAATGGACAAATTCCTACAAACATATATGCTACCAAAATTGAAACAGGAAGAAATAGAAAATTTGAACAGACCCATAACCAGTAAAGAAATCAAATTAGTAATTGAAAATATGCCAAAAAACAAGAGTCCAGGGCCAGATGGCTTTCCAAGGGAATTCTACCAAACATTTAAGGAAGAGTTGACACCTATTCCCTTGAAGCTGTTACAAAAAATAGAAATGGAAGGAAAACTTCCAAACTCTTTCTATGAAGCCAGCATTACCTTGAGTCTAAGACGAACACCCCACTAAAAAAAGGAACTATAGACCAATTTCCCTGATGAACATGGATGCAAAAATCCTCAACAAGATGTTAGCCAACCAGATCCAACAATACATTAAAAAAGTTATTCACCATGACCAAGTGGGATTTATACCTGGGATGCAGGGCTCGTTCAATATCCGCAAAATAATCAACGTGATTAATCACATCAATAAAAGAAAGGACAAGAACCACATGATCCTCTCAATAGATGCAGAGAAAGCATTTGACAAAATACTGCATCCTTTCTTGATAAAAACCTTCAAGAAAGTAGGGATAGAAGGAGCATACCTCGAGATCATAAAAGCCATATATGAACACCCCAATGCTAATATCATCCTCAATGGGGAAAAGCTGAGAGCTTTCCCTCTAAGGTCAGGAACAAGACAGGGATGTCCACTCTTCCCACTGTTATTCAACATAGTATTGGAAGTCTTAGCCTCTGCAATCAGACAACACAAAGAAATAAAAGGCATCCAAATTGGCCAGGAGGTCACACTTTCACTCTTTGCAGATGACATGATACTCTATATGGAAAATCCTAAAGATTCCACCAAAAATCTGCTAGAACTGATCTGTGAATTTAGCAAAGTGACAGGATATAAAATCAATGCACAGAAATTGGTTGCATTCCTTTACAATAATGAAGCAACAGAAAGAGAAATCAAGGAATCAATCCCATTTACAATTGCACCAAAAACTGTAAAATACCTAGGACTAAATCTAACCAAAGAGGTGAAAAATCTATGCACTGAAAACTATAGAAAGCTTATGGAAGAATTTGAAGAAGACACAAAAATATGGAAAAATATCCATGCCCATGGATTGGAAGAACAAATATTGTTAAAATGTCGATACTACCCAAAGCAATCTACACATTCAATGCAATTCCTACCAAAATAACACCAGCATTCTTCACAGAGCTAGAACAAACAATCCTAAAATTTGCACGGAACCAGAAAAGACCCAGAATAACCAAAGCAATCTTGAAAAAGAAAACCAAAGCAGGAGGCATCACAATCCAGACTTCAAGCTGTATTACAAAGCTGTAATCATCAAGGCAGTATGGTACTGGCACAAGAACAGACACTCAGATCAATGGAACAGAATACAGAACCCAGAAATGGACCCACAAACGTATGGCCAATTAATCTTTGACAAAGCAGGGAAGAATATTCAGTGGAGTAAAGACAGTCTCTTCAGCAAGTGGTGCTGGGAAAACTGGACAGTGACATGCAGAAGAATGAACGAATACCACTTTTTTACACCATACACAAAAATAAAATGGATGAAGGGCCTAAATGTAAGACAGGATGCCATCAAAATTCTTGAGGAGAAAGCAGGCAAAAACTTCTTTGATCTTGGCTGCAGCAACTTCTTACTCAACATGTTTCCAGAGGCAAGGGAAACAAAAGCAAAAATGAACTATTCATCAAAATAAAAAGCTTCTGTACAGTGAAGGAAACAATCAGCAAAACTAAAAGGCAACTGACAGAATGGGAGAAGATATTTGCAAAAGACATATCAGATAAAGGGTTAGTATCCAAAATCTATAAAGAACTTCTCAAACTCAACACCCAAAAAACAAATGATCCATTGAAGAAATGGGCAAAAGACATGAATAGACACTTCTCCAAAGAAGACACCCAGATGGCCAACCAACACATGAAAAAATGCTCAACATCACTCATCATCAGGGAAATACAAATCAAAACCACACTGAGATATCACTGCATACCTGTCAGAATGGCTAACATTAACAACTCAGGCAACAACAGATGTTGGCGAGGATGCGGAGAAAGAGGATCTCTTTCGCACTGCTGGTGGGAATGCAAACTGGTGTAGCCGCTCTGGAAAACAGTGGAGAGTCCTCAAAAAATGGAAAATAGAACTACCCTATGACCAAGCAATTGCACTACTAGGTATTTATCCAAGGGATAAAGGTATGCTGTTTCGAAGGGGCACATGCTCCCCAATGTTTATAGCAGCACTATCAACAATAGCCAAAGTATGGAAAGAGCTGAAATGTCCACTTATGGATGAATGGATAAAGAAGAGGTGGTATATATATATACAATGGAGTATTACTCGGCAATCAAAAAGAATGAAATCTTGCCATCTGCAACTACGTGGATGTAGCTAGAGGGTATTATTGTAAGCAAAATCAGTCAGTCAGAGAAAGACAAATATCATATGACTTCACTCATATGAGGACTTTAAGACACAGAACAGATGAACACAAGGGAAAAGAAACAAAAATAATATAAAAACAGAGAGGGGGACAAAACATAAGAGACTCTAATATGGAGAAGAAACAGAGGGTTACTGGAGGGATTGTGGGAGGGGGATGGGCTAAATGGATAAGGGGCATTAAGGAATCTACCCTTGAAATCATTGTTGCACTATATGCTAACTAACTTGGATGTAAATTTAAAAAATATTAACAATAAATAAAATAACAGTAATGTACATTGTTGTACATTGTTAAGATACTGGTTTAAGATAGATAGTCTTAGGGGCACCTGGGTGACTCAGTTGGTTAAGCATCCAGCTTTGGCTCAGGTCATGATCTCATAGTTTGTGAGTTCCAGCCCCGCGTTGGGCTCTGTGCTGACAGCTCAGAGCCTGGATCCTGTTCCAGATTCTGTCTGGATTTCTCTCTGACCCTCCCCCGCTCACACTCTGTCACTGTCTCTCCCAAAAATAAATAAACATTAAAAAATTTTTTAAAAAGATAGATATTCTTAATATTCTTTGTAATGTTAAGGAATATTCTTCTGTTCTACTTTTTAAAGATTACGGAAGTGTGGGGCTAAATCTTATATCGTGTGAAGGTTCTTGACTTATATTAAGAAGTTTAATAGGTTAAAATTCACTGCATAGCAACATTAGGGTTAGTAGTTGGTATATGAAGTCGACAAACTCATTTCCTTCCCACCAAATCTTTTTGTGTTCCTTTGCCAAGGTTATGATGGTTAAAGATCAGAATGATCTCTAAGACTATGACAGTGGGCTTCTTTATACACACTCCTACTACTTCAATATTCCCAGGCTTCATATTATTCTGATATTCTTGGCCTTCTGGAACTCATAGTTCTTTTTTTGGCGCATCCTGATTATTCTGTAATCAGGCCATAACATGCAGAACATATACAAAAAGAAAAGAATAATAGTTTCCTTATTTGGCTATTGCCATATTTTTCCTCTAGTGGCCTCTTAAGCATAGGACATGATGGGGCGCCTGGGTGGCTCCACCTGTTAGGCGTCCAACTTCTGCTCAGGTCATAATCTTGCCTCCTGTGAGTTTGAGCCCCACATTGGGCTCTGCGCTGACAGCTTGTAGCCTGCTTTGGATTCTGTGTCTCTGTCTCTTTCTGCCCCTCCCCTGCTTGCACTCTCTCTCTCAAATAAATAAATGCTAAAAAAAAATAGGGCACAACATGGCAAAAGTTTTTTTCTCAGCAATCAAGATACAGACTCTCTTCCCACATTGTCGTATAAAATCCATCAGAGTTAAAGGACTTAGACAAATAATCGTTATGGCAGGGTTAGGTTATGAAACTCTGAGCTACCATTGTGGTTGGATTTCTACCCAATGATAGATCAGCTTTTTAGATCAGACCTCTATGAGTGAATACTTTTTGATTTCCCTCAGAGAATCTTACACATCAGAAAATGTAGGTCACAAACCACTGATGCTGTTAGTATGAAGGATTTACGTAGTATAAGATATCTTATTAGTCTCTTAATATTTGAGCATTTTCTTCCTCTGGTAATTCTGGCAATTCCTTCCCACCAAATTTCCTAAAATCTTAGCACAAATATTTGCTAGTTAGAATATACTTTCCTAGCACAGAGTAGGCCTTCAAAAACAATGTTTCATATGATTCAAATGTGGGTAATATAAAGAGCATATTTTTAGTAAAACTAGTTTTAATAATTTGTGCCAGATGTTGCTACAATTTAGTGGGGTTATAAAAACAATATTTTGATAAAGTATAATTTTAGGTGTTTTTTAAAAATTTTTTTTTAACATTTATTTATTTTTGAGATGGAGAGAGACAGAGCATGAATGGGGGAGGGTCAGAGAGAGAGGGAGACACAGAATCCAAAACAGGCTCCAGGCTCTGAGCAGTCAGCACAGAGCCCAATGCGGGGCTCGAACTCACATACCGCGAGATCGTGACCTGATCCCAAGTCGGACGCTTAACCGACTGAGCCACCCAGGTGCCCCAATTTTAGGTGTTTTTAAAAAAATTATGATTATGTGCTTAGTCATGTTGCCTGATGAGCCAGAAGGAGAGAAAATTTTAGATATCAGATTCTCACTCCAGTGAAGCAGATCAACCCTATCAAGATACCAAGGAATTATTAGTAGTCTGGAATAGGTAATTTAGCAAATGATACATACTGAACTTAAGAAGGATAGTTATTTTAATATTTTTGTCCTGCCATCTGCATTTAATTACAATCCAATTGTAGCTCATAAACAGCTGCTTAATTCATTCAATGATCCAAAAGTATTTACTGGACACCTGCTATCTGATGATTAAATGATGCAACTAAAGGTTTTTGTAAACGATAAAGTGCTATAAGAATGCACGGTAATGGTATACAACTCAATAGCAAAAAACCCAAATCTGATTAAAAATGGGCAGAAGACATTTTAAAAATATATAAAATAAATAAATATATAAAATAAAATAAATATATAAAAATAGACATTTTTCCAAAGAAGACATACAACTGGTCAACAGGTACATGAACTCAACATCACCAACTATCAGAGAAATTCAAATAAAAACCACAATGAGATATCACCTCACACATGTTAGAATGGCTGTTATTGAAAAGATAAGAAATACATGTTGGCAAGGATGTGGAGAAAAGGGAACTCTTACATACTATTGGTCGGAATGTAAATTAGTTATCTACTATGAAAAATAGAATGGAGTTTTCTTTTAAAAAAAATTAAAAATAGAACTACCACATGATCTAGCAGTTCTACTGCAGATATTTATCTGAAGAAAACAAAACCACTAACTTAAAAAGGTATGCACCCTCATATTCATTGCAGCATTATTTACAATAGCTAAGATATGGGGAACAAAGTAAATGTCCATTGATAGATGAATGGATAAAGAAAATGTGGTATATATATATAGATATAGATATATAGAATAGAATTCTATATCTATATCTATAGAATAGATATCTATATATCTATATCTATATATATATAATCTATATAGATTCTATCTATGTATCTATCTATCTATAGAGTAGAATTCAGCCCCCAAATAGAAGGAAATCTTACCATTTTCAACAAGAATGAACCTTAAGAGAAATATCACATTATCTCACTTAGAAGTGGAATCTAAAACAAAAACAATCAAAACCAGCCTCATAGATGCAGAGAACAGATCGGTGATTACCAGAGGTGGGGGATGAGAGGTCGGTGAATGAGTGGAAGGGGTCAAAAGGTAAAAATTTCCAGCTACAAAATAAGTCATGGGGACATGTGTACAGCATGGTAACTATAGTTAATACTGTATTGCACAGTTGAAAGTTGTTAACAGATGTTTATAAAGTCCTCATTGCAAGAAAAAAATAAAAAAAAAACTTTTATGTTTATTTTTGAGAGAGAAAGAGAGACAGAGCATAAGCAGGGGAGGGGCAGAGAGAGAGGGAGACACAGAAACAGAAGCAGGCTCTAGGCTCCCAGCTGTCAGCACAGAGCCTGACACGGTGCTCTAACTCACGAACTGAGAGATCATGACCTGAGCCAAAGTTGGCCGCTCAACCTACTGAGCCACCCAGGTGCCCCCCCCAAAAAAATAATAATAATGTATGTTGACAGGTGTTAATTAGATTAATTGTGGTGATCGCTTTGTTTTTTATATATATATATATATATATATATATATATATATATATATATATATAGATACATACATGTATGTATGTATAACAGTGATATAACTTGGTGTTTGTTCATTTATCAACTGTAACAAATATAAAACACTAATGCAAGACATTAATAATAGAAGAAACTTCTGTCAGAAGAGGGGGCATGTAGGAATTTTTTGTACTTTAAACTCAATTTTTCTGTATACCTAAAACCACTCTAAAGAATAAAGTCTCTTCATGATGATGATAAGAAGCAGCAACAAGGAATTTTGTTGTTGCTATTGAATACAAGGCAAAGTATCTGAATATTATCTAACTTTAATCATGCCTACTGGTTAAAAGAGTATTGTTAAGAAACTAAAAGTTTCCTAATTCAAGATAATAGACTAAGCACCACACATTCCACCACCCCCCACCCCCCAGAATGGAGGAGATACTTGAGCAGTTCCAGGTTTAGGTACTGGATCCTGAGAAAAAAGTAGAACACAGCTTGGATCCCCCAAAATAGATACAGATGAAAATTAAAAGAATAGGTGGCTGCATTTATGGGTTAAAATGCTAAATACTCTGTGTCCTTATTTTTTCAAATGGCAGCTCTGTCTGCCTGTTGGTTGGTTCCAAGGCTACACCCTGAAGGGAAGCTTGCTATTGACAAGTGTCCCTTCCTCTACATGGAGGCTACTATCCTCCTCAAATGAAAGGATTATTAGGGAGAAAGAACAACCAAACTGCAGAAGAAAACCACACAGCAGTAAAAAAAATTGGCATGAAAAAGATCAGGATGAACTGGCCCAACAACCAACAAGAGAGAAAACAATTCCGGTAAGAGAAAAAAATCTAAAAAAAGAAAAATTCTAGTTAGTATCTTTGGAAGTATTAAAGAAGAAATTGGATCCACAAAATAAGCATCAGTGTTGTTGAAAAAAAAACCTGCCAGGGAATAAAAAAGAGTTATTAGTAATTTAAATATTCTGTAGGCATGCTAAATACTAAAAAGGACATGGTTGAAAAACCAATCAGCAATCTGAAAGACAGAGATAATAAGAGAAATATACAGAAAAGTTAAGGGACATGGTAGATAGATTTAGCAGGTACAGCATTTGTAGGAATTCCATTAAGAAGGAACAGACTGGAAAGGAGAAAAATAATGGCAGACAATTTTCCTGAGTTAAAGAAAGAAAAGTTTTCATACTGAAAGAATCTGCTAAGAGCCAAGAAGAAAAGAATTTGAAAAGATGCACCTAGAAACATTTTGACAACATTTTCTGATCTCTTAAGGATAATAAAGGAAATTCTAAAAGCTTTCAGAGAGAAATAGAACAAGAGCCTTACAAAGGAATAAGAATCAATTTCAGACATCTCATCAACAATAGTGGGCTGGTAAGAAAAGGAAAATTTCTTCCAAGCCTGAGATATAATGATTTTGAACTTAGAATCTATACATAGCCATGTAATCAAGTGAAGGTAAGATTGATTGTTAAAATGAAAACATTAAAAAAGTTTGTGACCATTAGACATCATATGAAGAAACTTGAGAATGCACTCCAGAAAAGAAGTGTTTTTTTTACAGATGAACTCAGAAGATACTGGAAATAGTAAGGAATGGTAGGCCCCAAGAGATACATTTCTTTAGCCTTTACTGTAACTTGATTCTATACTGAAAAGTGTAATATTCATTAAAATTATATTGTGAAGGCTATTTGTTTTAGCTTTAAAATAAACGTAATGTAGAAGGCCCAGAGATGTAATTTTAGTTACAGATCATAGTGTAAGCTATCCTTAACATTGCAAGAAATTATATCATTAATAATACAATTTCTGGGTGCCTGGGTGGCTGGCTCAGTCGGTTAAATGTTCAACTTTGGCTCAGGTCATGATCTCACAATTCATGAGTTTGAGCCCTGCATTGGGCTCTGTGCTGACAGCTCAGAGACTGGAGCCTGCTTCAGAGTCTGTATCTCCCTCTCTCTCTGCCCCTCCCCTGTTAGCACTCTGTCTTTCTCAAAAATAAATAAACCTTAAAAACATTTTTTAAAAAATAATAATAATACAATTTCAGTTTATAACTTACAAATTCTCATTAAACCCACGGGTTCTGTATGACTTTCCCCTAGGGCCTGTGTTGGGTAGACAATAGCCAAGAGTCATCCACCCAGATTGCTTCATCTCTAGCCAGATAAATGTTGAATCTGTATTTTGAGCTTTTACTTCACTCTTGGACTCTAGTCTATATTTCACACTGCCAGTTGAATGTCTTGCTCTGGATGCCTACTAAAATCTCAAACTCAACATGTCCCAGTCTGAATCCATCATGCGTGGTTAAAAGCCCAACAAGATTTTCCTTATGACTGCCCTACCTGTAATTAACATTACCTAAACTACTTAGGCTTGCAACCTTAGTCTTTCCAGATGCTTCCTTTCTTTCATCCTCTTATATATGATTATTATAAAATTCTGCAGTTCTGTTTTGTCATGTATTTCAAATGACAAATAGGCCCTTTATATCCAGCCTTATCCTAGCCTTGTTTTCTGCCTAGACTGTTGCATCAGCCTCCCAAACCTATCTCCTGCCTTGTCTGTAATATCTCCTTTATTATAGCCATGTTACCGATAGCTACTAGATTAATCATCCTAAGATATAGACATAATTTGGTTATTCCCTTGCTCAAAAATTTTCAGGGCCATTTAATAGTGTCCTACCACCTTTTGCAATGGTTCTCACGTTTCAGTGTGACAAACAACACCCATGGAGCTAGCTACAAATGCATGCTCTGGAGACCCACTGGTAGAGATTCTGACTTATTTAATCATGAATAAGGCTCAAGAAACTGCATTTTTAACAAACATCTCAGGTGAATTGTTGAAATGCACTGGTTTTTTATATCCAAATTCTTTAGCTTTATAATAATCTTCAATAATTGGTTTCTAGAATACTCTTGTTTTTATTTATTACCTCTATACACATATACATGCTTCAATGAAATGATATTATCTCAAGTTCTCCAAACACCAACATTTTCAGACTTCATTGATTTTCTTAATCTTTTATCTCCAGCTAGAATATACTGCCTATGAATTGCTGCTGGTCTCATTGTTAGGGGGTCTGTTTGAATATCACCCCCTCAATGGAACGTTCCCCACCCCCTGACCAGATGTGAGCTCTCCTTTCTCTAAATTTCCATAGTAACGTGACAGCGTATCCCTGCATGAGATTAGACTTTGGGATTTTTTTGAATCTTAGTGAACAAAGACTGAAGGAAAAAAAAAAAGTAAAGTCAAGGTTGGTGTTCTATATCCTAAAAGGCAGAGTTTTAGATTTATCTTTAAGGCAAAATTCACTTTGTTCTGGAACATCAGATGGGCTCAATGAAACACCAGCCATGTATCCAGACAGTGCTTACATTACAACCCATGTAGCATTTCCTAAAAGAGTAGTTAGTTCTTGATCGTAGAGAAAATTATGAATATGTTCAGATTTTAGTGTGATATATAAAAAATAAATGGCAAGTGGATCAGTTTGCTATGACTGTGATAACAAAGTACCACAGACTGGGCAGCTTAAAGAAGAGAAATTAATTTTCTCACAGGTCTGGAGGCAAAAAGATCAATGTGTCAACAGGGTTGATTTTTTCTCTTGGCTTGTAGATGGGGTCTTTGTGTCTTCATATGGTCTTTCCTCTGTGTGTGTATCTGTGTCCAAATTCCTCTTCGTAATAAGGATGCTAGTTATATTTGGTTAGAGCCCACTCTTTTGACCCCATTTTAATTTAATTACCTCTTTAAAGGTTTATTTTCAAATACAGTCACATTCTGAGGTATTGGGGGTCAGGGCTTCAATAGATGAACTTTTCAGGGACACAATTCAGCCCACAAAAGTGATTACAAGATAGTATCATTTCATACTGGTTAATACTTATTTAGAGGAAATAAATTCAAAACAGGATTTGGAATGAGAGATCAGCAAAAACAGTTTTGATGACACTGAAAATGCCATTAATTGTATTGAATTTTATTATTTAAATTAACTCCTTCAAGTATGTATTTCAGCAATATATTCATTATCTTTATTAGTCTATATCATCTGGGGACCAAAAATGTCACAATTTTTAATACTAAACTCTTCAGAATATCTAAAAAAGAAAAAATCATGAAGTGTTGTCTCTTTTCCACTACTTGATTTTCCTCCCTTTTTAGTTATATAATTAAACACTTAAAATCATATCAAAATATTATAACAGAATATAATTAACATTTCCAGTGTTGAGACCCAGAAAGACATGCCTTGCTAAGGTCACAGAGTTAGAAAGGGGAAGATTTGGGACTTTGAATCCAAATCTCTCTGAGGCCTATTCCCTTCATAAGTGTACAGGGTGCATAGTGTCCCCTAAATTCATGTCCACTTGGAACCTCAGGATTGATCTCATTTGGAAATAAGATCTTTGCATATGTAATTAAGTTAAGGATTGTGGGGCACCTGGGTGTCTCAGTTAAGCATCCCACTCTTGATTTTGGCTCAGGTCATGATCTCATGCTTTGTAAGATCGAGCCAGGGTCAGGCTCTGAGCTATCTCTCTCTGCCCCTCCTCTGCTTATTCTCTCTCTCTCTCAAAATAAATAAATAAACTTTTAAAAAGTTAAGGATTGAGATGGGAGCATAGTGGATTAGGGTGGGCCCTAAACCCAATGCTAGTGTCTTTCTAAAAGATAGAAAATGACACCCACGCCACATAAAGATAGAGGCATAGATTGGAGTTACGCTAGGGAGGCTAAAGAAAGGATGTCAACAGCTACCACAGGCTGGAAAAGGCCAAGAGAGATGCTCCCCTAGAGCCTTCAGTGGGAGTGTGGCCCTGCTGACACCTTGATTTCAGACTTCTAGCCACTTAGAACAGTGAGAGTACATTTCTGTTGTTTTAAATCACCAAGTTTGCAGTGATTTGCTGCAGCAGCCCTGTGGACAGTTACCCAATCCCACTGCTTTCAGTTCTTTTGGGTATATACATCAGCGTGGAATGTCTGTGTTATTGGAAATTTTATGTTTAACTTTTTGAGAAACGACTAAATTGTTTTCCACAGCAGACACACCATTTTACATTTTTACATTCCCAGCAGCAATGCACTAGGGTTCCAATTTGTCTATGTCCTTGCCAACACTTTTTATCTTCTGTATTTTTAAAAATTATAGCCATCCAAGTAGATGTGAAGTGGTATCATTGATGTTTTCTTAGTCGTCTTTTTGCATTGAAACAATTAATGAATTGCAATTGGGCAACAGAGTTAAAGTAACTTTTTGGTAACCAATGGATTTTTTATGATCAAGGTTAAGGTGATTTGTAAGATACCTTTGTTTATCAAAATATCAGCTGCTGCATCTCCACTGACTCACTGAGAAATCACACATCCAGACTTCCCACCATGTTAGAAATGTGTTCTCCCACTGGTGTTTCACTCTAACCCCACTGATGCTGCTATACCTCTAATTCCACAGGATGCTCCAATAATAAGAAAGCACTGAAATGTCCAGTCACTTTTACTTCCAGGTGACCCCCACCCAATTCTAGCAGAAAGAAAAAAATATTGGCTGATTTTATTGGGAGGATATTGTAGCAGTTCACTAGAAGGAAAAACTGCAGGAAGTAGAGACTCGGGACTAGAAAGTGAGATTCAGCTCTGAGAAGAGAGCATTCTGGGTCTTTCTTTCTGTCTCTATGTACATCTTTCAATCTCTCCTACTGAAAAATAGGTAGATGGCCTGTTCTAGTTTTATACTCTTTCACATGCTGTGTTTTCTTTGGTATCTCTATCAGAAAAATGCTGGAGATTATTCTGATTCACCTCACTCCCTGTGACCCCGCATTGCTGTGGTGGAAGATGGCTTTGAGTAATAGTGGGATGGTTAGTTTTATGTGTCAACCTGACTAGGCTAAGGGATATGTAGATAGCTAGTATAATATTATTTCTGGTATGCCTGTGAGGGTGTTTCTGGAAGAGATTAGCATTTGAGTGATGAACTAAGTAAAACAGATGGTCCTCTCCAGAGTGGGTGGGCATGTTTAGAGGTCCAGATAGAACAAAAAGGCTAAGGAAGGACAAATTCTCTTTCTCTCTCTGCTTGAGCTGAGACATCCATCTTCTCCTGCCCTTGGACTCTGGGGCACCTGGTTCTCAGGATTTTGGATTCAGATTGTGACTTTACACCATTAGCTTCCTGATTCTCAAGACTTCAGACTTGGAATGACACACCACTGGCTTTCCTGGTTCTCCACCTTGCAGACAGCTGATTGTGGCACTTCTCAGTCTCTGTCATTGTAAGAGCCAATTCCTATAATAAATATCTATATCTCTACATATATCCTATGTATCCTATATATATATCTCTATATGTTATGTTTCTCTGGAGAACCCTAACACAAATAGTGTGGAAGAAAGTACATGGGGAGAGAACAACACTTGGATTAAAGTTGTCTTATTCTGGGTGGCTTAAACAACCATAGTCTGGGTGGCTTACACAACAGAAATTTATTCCTCACAGTTCTGGAGGTAAGAAGTCCAAGATTAATGCATTAGCAGATTCGGTATCTGGTGAGGTCCCACCTCCTGGTTTGCAGCAGAGTTCTGCTTACTGTGACCTCACATAGAAAGGGAATGGAGGAGGGAAGGAATCTCCCTTCTGTCTCTTTATATAAGGGCACTAATTCCATCATGGTGGCTCCACTCATGACTTAATTACTTCCCAAAGGCCTCACTTCCAAATACCAACACATTGAGAATTAGGATTTCAATGTATGAGTTTTGAAGGCATACAAACATTCATTCTACAACAAAGTAGACATCACGAAAACTATGCTTCAACAAACATCATTAATAATATTGAAAGACTTGGGGCGCCTGGGTGGCTCAGTCGGTTGAGTGTCTGACTTCAGCTCAGGTCATGATCTCACGGCCCGTGAGTTCGAGCCCCACGTGGGGCTCTGTGCTGATATCTTGGAGCCTGGAGCCTACTTTGGATTCTGTGTCTCCCTCTCTCTCTGCTCCTAACCCACTCGCATTCTGTCTCTGTCTGTCTCAAAAATAAATAAATATTTTTAAAAAATTAATAAAAGTAAAAGACTCGTAGAATGGGAGAAAATATTTGCAAACTGTAAGTCTGATAAGAGATTGGTATCTTTGGGGCTCCTGGATTGCTCAGTCGATTAAGTATCCAACTTTGGCTCAGGTCATGATCTTGTGGTTCGTGAGTTCGAGTCCTGAATTGCGTGAACTGGAGCCCTGCTTTGGGCTCTGCGTTGACCAGAGCCTGCGTGGGATTCTCTCTCTCTCCCTCTGTCTCTGCCCCTCACTCACTTGTGCCCTCTCTCTCAAAAATAAATTAAAAAAAATAAAGAGAGACCCTTGTATATCTGATATATAAAGCACTTCTACAATTAAATAATAAAGAAACAATCCAATTTTAAAATGGGCAAATAATTTGAAAAGATATTTCACCAAAGATTTGTACAAATGGCCAATAATCACATGAAAAGATGCTCAACATCATTAACCATTAAAGAAATTTGAATTGAGACCGTAGTGATATATCATAACCATTAAAGATGGCTAGTATAAAAAACACAGATAAAGACAAGTCTTGGAAAGGATGTGGAGAAATCAGAACCTCATGAAATGCTGGTGGGGATGAAAAATAGTGCAGCTGCCTGGAACATGGTCTAATAGGTCTTTAAATAGTTAAACCTATGTTATCATATGATCCAGCAATCACACTTCTGGATATATACCCAAGAAAAATGAAAATATGTATTCATGCAAAAAGTTGTATGCAGATGTTCATAGCAGCAATATTCATAATAACTCCAAAGTGGAAACAAACCCAACTCTATCAACGGATGAGTGGGTATGTGAAATCTGGATATCTGTACAGTGGGGTATTATTTGGCCATAAACATGATGCTGATACATGCTACAACTTGGATAAACCTTGAAAACATTATGCTAAGGGAGTGAAGCCTGTCACAAAAGACCACATTATTTTGTTTATATAAAAAGTTTAGAATAGGTAAATCTATGAGACAGAAACTTTATTCATGGTTGCCTAGTGCTGGTGGGGAAAGAGGAATTGGAGAATGATGTGTAAAGAAGGGTGGTGATTTTCTTTACACAGGGATTGAAAATGTTCTAAAATCTATAGTGGTGATGATGCCTGATGCACAACTCTGTGAATGTACTAAGAATTAGTTTTGCACTTTGAATGAACTGTATGCACGTGAATTTTATCTCAAAAGAACTATTTTTTAAAAAAGTACCATGGCTGTCTGGAGGAAGAGCACTTATGTTTGAGCTGTGAGCTGAACCAGCCACTTTTTTCACGGAACATCATTTTTACCTGAGTGACTGACAGAGGCTATTGTTATTCAGACTTAGGTATTGGGCGGACATGTTTTTAAACTTAATTAAATGAGCCTGTAAAAACAAGGAAACTGAGAATATGTGTGTCCAATAATAAATTTGAGCTTTCAGGTGAGAATTAGAATTTTCTTTGAAGACTTGGAGACTTGTATCTGCCAGCTTGTATCCGTCATCTGCTGTTAACTGCTTCTTAAATAAACATGAGTTTTTGATATGCTAGAGTGAAATGTGCTAACACTGGAAGATCTGTGTAACTCAGTGAACCAATATGTTTAAATGAGCCACGTGTGATGCAAAATCATATATGGATAAAAGATCCATTCAGAGTATAAGAGAAACCAATGGAGTTTAATATAATGGAGTTCAGAAAGGTCGATAATGTGGCATTTCAGATGTAACATTGCAACTAACATTTAAGATGCTACCACTTGCCAAGTTTTCTCATAGTATCAAAGAAGAATATACACTATAATTTGAAAAGGTTATTAAAGTACCCCTCCCTTTTCCAAACACCTATCTGTGTGACCAGATTTTCTTGGTGTATTTCAACCAAAACAACATATTGCAGCACACTGAATGCAGACCCAGAGGTGAGAATCCGGCTGTCTTCTATTGGTATGGATGCATGTTTGTGTCTCCCTAAAATTCATATGTTGAAACCCCAGTCCCCAATTTGATGGTATATGGAGTTTTTAGGAAGTAATTAGCTTATGAAGGTGGAGCCCACATGATGGGATTAGTGCCCTTATAAGAACAGACAGGACAGTGTTCTCTCTCTCTGCCCCCTCTTCCTTCTTCCTTCCCTCCCTGCTAAGTGAGACACAGTAAGCAGGTCTTCAATCATTTGCAGACCAAGGTTAGGTCACAAGACACTGAATCCGCTGATTCCGCTGATTCCGCTGAATCTACTGATGTAGCCTTGGACTTCCCAGCCTCCAGAACTGTGAAAAATAAATTTCTATTGTTTAAGTCACCCAGTCTATGGTAGTTTTGTTAGAGCAGCAGAACAAAGACATCTATTAAGTAGATATAGATTTGCAAAAACATGAAATAATGACACGCTTTCTGAAAATGTGTTTTTTTCCTTATGAAATACTATGTATTATGTTAACATGTAATAGGTTTATTGCTACTTAAAAAATAATTTAAATAATTTGGAAATAAACACTTAAAAATTATCCATTTTAATTGTTAATACATCAAATTTTAATAGATACAATCCACACAAAAGCTCTTTGGGGTCCTCAAATTTTTCAAGAGTGTAAAAGGACCCTGAGACCAAGGTATTGAGGAGAGAGAATACAGGCTATATCAAGGCATGTATTACACAGAAGGGGAGAGGTACCCCCCCTCTTTTTTTTTTCAGCTCAGGCAGGAGCCTGCATGGGGAAGAGAGGGTAGAGTTGCAGAATGGAGGTAGGTGTAGGGCCTACTCCCTGTCCCCACCTCAAGGTATAAACCTTGGATTGGGGGGAAGAGAAGTTTGGGCAATTGCAAAGCAGAGTATCTTTGTGGCTGGTTTTCATTCAGAGAATCTGGGTAGAGAGGTCCTGCAGTCCTCCCCCAGCGTGAAGTGGTTGTGGGGGATTTACCCTACTTGATTCCCTGACGCCTATGAGTGGCGTGAAGGGGACGAAGATGGTTCCTATGTCCTTCTGGGGTATGTGGGATGTGTCCAGAAGTGTGGGACTACGTTGCTTGCAGGTAGATAGCTCAACGCTGGAGGCTCATGGGGGTCATGGGAAAGTCACAGAGGTCAATGAGGGTCAGGGCAAAAGCCAGTCACAGTGGTGGAGGAGACCACCAATGTGGGCAGTGTTGACAGAATAGTCAGCACTCAGATCCTTCAGCTGAAAAAGGCTGAAAGAAGGATGCTCACAAGTGAGACCCAGGCGAGGTGTTAGGATACCTCAGAGATCAACATGGGCGGAGATGCCCCTCCTTCGTTAAGTAAGCTGACCCTCTACTCTGAGAGGCGGAAAACCCTCTGGGAGAACCAGAGACCGAACTAAATTGGAAGAGAGGCTTTTGTTTTTGTTTTTAATATAGAAGTTACGATGAATGGGCAATTTTTCCTGCTGTTGAGTGGAAATGAAGGCCTTTGAGGAAGTTAAGCTTATTTATAAAAGAATTAAAAAAAATTACATCTGAGTTGTGACGCATTTCTCTCTCCCACTAAACTTTCATTCCTGTGTTCTGTGTTATACTCACTGTTGTATCCCTAGAATTTAGGCTTATGTTTGGTCACTCAGTAAATAATTGTTAATTGAATGAAGAGTAAACTGATTTGGAGATCCTAGTTCTGTTTTATGTTTGACCTTCTTATATACTGTTTATGAACCAGCCAGGCCACACTGAGCCCAAAGCCCCATGGCAGTCAAGCCAGACTTCTGCTCAAAGAAGCCAGACTTCTGGTTTCCCAGGAGACTCCAAGTAAAAGTTCAAGTCCTTACAGTGGCTTTCCAACATCCCCCCCACACCAGCTCTCCTCTTTGATTTCTTGTACGTCTCCATCCACTCACCCCATTCCAGCTACACTGGCTTCTCTGCACCTAGAATATACAAGGCATGCTCTGCTTTGCCTATCTTTCCCACGATGCCCACCTGTCTAACCCCCTCACACCTTCCTTGTCTTTGTTCAAATGCCTCCTTCTCCTTGAAATCTTCCCTGACTGTCCTGTTTAAAATTGCAACCTACTTGATCCCACCTGTGAGCCTCTTTGCAGCTTTATTTATCCCCATAACCCCTGGCACTTTCTAATTCGTATTTATTTGCTTATTTATATTGCTTATGGTCTGTCTTCCGTTACTAAAATGCTCAACAAGGACAAGAATATGTATTTCAAAAATTCCTTTTACTGCAAGAATATTGTTTGGCATAAAATAGTGTCTCCATACAGATTTGTTTAATCTATTGAATTGAACTGAGCTCTGGTTCTTTCCTGGAACTTCATTCCTAGAAATCTCTCTGAATTTCTCCTTTTCTGGCACACAGCCCCATTCAGCTCCCTGAGTTATATTCTCTGTTCTCCTCTTCTAACCTTTGGCTTTCAAACCTTATTCCTGCAGCTATTCAAGGAGTTTATCTTGAAGTCTTATCTACCTTGTTCAAAACAACTTCATTTTTATTCTCTGTTGGATCATCTGTTTCCTGGGAAAAAGCCTTTATTTCCTTCATGTCACTGTCATTCTTTGCACCCGCCACCCCAGTCACACATCCAGGAGGTTGTTGGCAGTCTTGTCTTGTCTTGTCTGTCATGTAGTCTGACTGTCAAACAAGATTCACTCACTCCCAACGTTAGCATATTGAAATCTCCCATTTACATTGCAAGTACACTTGGCCCAGCTGGATTGAGGCCATTCTCCACACATAGTTTTGGATTTGTTTTTTGTGATGGGTGGGAGGTAGGAGTGGGAGGTTGAGGAAGGATGGGAACTAGGCATAGTGATTATATGGTGAATTCAGCAAACCTTTTTTTTTTTTTTTTTTTTAAAGAGTTGGCAGGGGTTTTTGAAATCTATTGCTTTAACTTATGGAAATGAATAAACATAACCTTATAGATATCAAGATCTTTCCAAGGTCGTCAGTAAGTGGTGGAGCTAGGAATGGAGTCCAGGCTTTCTGTTTCTCAACCCAGTACTCTTTCTGTTCTATCAGGCTAACCCCCCAAAAGAATATTTCAGGAAAACCATTTGCCTTCTTCTTTAGCATCACCAGATATACCTTTCCTCATTCCATTGGTTTCTCTTATTTTGATCGAGTGGAGTTTATGAATTTGGAAAACTACTTGGTCCTTAGGTTTAACCTGAAGACACAATTTTAGGGAGTCACAGGTGGCACTAAAATGCAAATGTTTTATCTGCTTTTTGTTCTCTGGTTTCCTCACTAGAATACATTGTTTTTCTGCATGGCACTGATGGTGATTATTACTTCCTAGTTACAGCCTCTGAAGTAAGTGTACAGTATGCTCAGGTTAAAATAGTTTGTGAAAATGATTTGAATAAGTTTCTGCATAAATATTATTAGCTTCTTGGTAACACCAGGAGTCAGCTGTCTGAAACTGAATGGGAACCAGTTTGAAAGTATTCATGTTTTTTTGTTAAAAATTTTTTTAATTTAGTTTATTTTCTTAGTTTCAAGTGTACCATATAATGATTCAACAATTCTATACACTACTCATTATTCACCAAGATAAGTGTGCTCTTGATCCCCTTTATCTATTTCACAACATCCCACCCCCCCCCCCCCGCCTCTTTCTGGTAACCATCAGTTTGTTATATTTAAAAGACTGTTTTTTGTTTGGCTTTTTCCCCTTTGTTCCTTTCTTTCTTTCTTTTTTCTTTTTTTAAATTCCACATGAGAGATATCCTATGGTATTTGTCTTTCTCTGACTGACTTATTTCACCTAGCATTATACCCTCAGGTCCATTTTGTAAATGGAAAGGTCTCATTCTTTTTTATGGCTGAGTAATATTCCATTATATATATGTATAATATATAGAGTTTTATTATAAAGTTAATATACAGTTTTATTAATTTGGTTTATCTTTTCAAAGAAACAACTCTTGTTTTCACTGGATCTGTTATTTATTTATTTATTTATTTATTTATTTATTTATTTATTGTTTCTATTTCATTTATTTCTATTCTAATCTTTATTACTTTATTACTTTATTAATATACAGTTTTATTAATTTGGTTTATATTTTCAAAGAAACAACTCGTTTTCACTGGATCTGTTATTTAATTTATTTATTTATTGTTTCTATTTCATTTATTTCTATTCTAATCTTTATTACTTTATTACTTTATTACTTTCCTTCTTTTACTGGATGTGGGCTGTTTGTTCTTTTTTAGTTCATAGGTGTAAAGTTGGTTGTTTGAGATTTTTCTTGTTTCTTGAGGTAGGCTTATACTGCTATAATCGTCTCTCTTAGAACAGATTTTGCTGCATCCTAAAGATTTTGGACTGTTGTGTTTTAATTTTCATTTGTCTCCATGTATTTTTTGATTTCCTCTTTGATTTCTTGGTTGACCCATTTACGGCTTATTAGTATGTTATTTAGCTTCCATGTATTTGTGTTCCTTCCAGTTTTATTTTTGTTTTTGATTGATTTCTAGTTTCATACTGTCGTGGTCAGAAAAGATGCATGATATGATTTTAATCTTTCTGAATTTATTGAGACTTGTTTTGTGGCCTAACATGTGATCTGTTCTGGAGAATGTTCCATATGAACTTGAAAACAATGTATATTACACTGTTTTTTGATGGAATATTCTGAATATATATGTTAGGTTCATTTAGTCTAATGTGTCATTCAAAGCCACTGTTTCCTTATTGATTTTCTGTCTGAATTATCTATTCATTGTTGTAAGTGGGGTGTTAAAGTCCCCTACTATTATTGTATTGCTATCAATTTGTTCCTTTATGTCTATTAATAGTCGCTTGACAGTGTTGACTAAAGATAAAGCAATTACATGTGTTGGGTATATACATGGCAGATTGACCAAAAAAAAAAAAAAAAAGCCACAATAATCCTTCACTCTTGCCTGGATATATGCCCTTACAGCGTGACTTTGTAGGCCTTGTTACTCACCTTGGCTGATAGAACGCAGCAGATGTGATAGTGTACCAAATCTGAGCATAGGTCTCAAGAGTCCTTCAATACTTCTCAGTTTTGGCCTTGGAAACCTGCTCTGACGGCATGAGAATGAGCCTGGGTGAGCCTGCTGAGGGGTGAGAGACAATGGGCAACAGAGACAAGTAGTCCCAACTAAGCTCCTTGAAGACCAACCACCTTCTGGCCAACCCAGCAAATGACCAGAGATGTATGTGTGAGGTGGTGAAGACCAGAAGAGCCATTGGCTGAGCCCAATCCAAGTGGCTGAACTGCAGAATTATTGTTATTTAATTCAGTACATTTTGCATGGTTTCTTATATAGCTACAGATACCAATTGCTCAGCTCACCATTAGTTGTAATAACTTAATTGATCCAGATTAGAAAGTCTTTTCTAGTGAATTCATTTATAGTGTTATCTCTGAGACAAAGCAAGGCGTTATTTAAGGATGGATGTGTCTGTAGTCTAATGTTCAGTTAGCATTTTAGTTGGGAAATTACAGATTAGCTTAAGTTGTGAGTTCTGTTTTAGCTTCAAAGGTCATCTTTGGTAGTTCTCTGTTGGAGCCATGGAAACATAGGAGAATTTTTTTTTTTTAACGTTTTTATTTATTTTTGAGACAGAGACAGAGCATGAATGGGGGAGGGGCAGAGAGAGAGGGAGACACAGAATCGGAAGCAGGCTCCAGGCTCTGAGCCATCAGCCCAGGGGCTCAAAGTCACGGACCGTGAGATCGTGACCTGAGCTGAAGTCGGACGCTTAACCGACTGAGCCACCCAGGCGCCCCAGGAGAATTTTTGTTTTATATGTGCTACGTAAATAAGAGTATGATTCAAGTGTATGGTGGAAATAAAAGTGCACCAGAAAATATAGAACCTAAAGGTTTTCTTGAGTTTGGCACTGAGACCCTGGAGTTGTGTCCTCCAGCCAATGCGGGCGACTGAAGATGAAAGGGACATTAGGGCTCTCGCTTTGTCAGCAGTTAGAGTGATGTGAGGGAGGTGCAGAAAACAGCCGTCTGGATGTAAGAATAGAAAGTTAACAAACTAACAATAGCATCCCACAACAACACTTTGTCTTCAAGTAAGAAGTCGTATTGATTATATCTTCCAAGGATATCAGTAGTTTTACTGATAAGAAGTAGGAACGATACACTTGCAGAGACTAGCTTCTAAGTAAGAAACCCGCAGGACTGTGCAAATTTTAGTCTTCCTTTTTAAACTCGGCAGTTTCTCATGTTTTATGTCATTTATTGCCAATGTATACAAAATATTCTCCCCTTTAAAATGTTATCGGGACTGAACTTTTGAATATCTAGCATTTTGAGAAACAGGGACCAAATGCAATCATCTAGTATTTTTAAGTGGCAGCTTTAAATATCATGCTGAGATACATTAATATTACATAGATGAACAGTGTATCTATTCAGCTTTTATAAAGATCTGTTTAACACAATGCAGTGTGCAAATGAAACCACAAGGTGGCAAAAGGATGACTCTAATCTCCAAGGCTTTTTCCCCCTCCAAACTAAATGATGTATTCTCTATGAGCTAATTAACCCTGTCATTAATTCAATGGAAGGGTTAATTAGTTAAAGCTAGGCATAATAGTTACAGTTTCCAAAAATATTTTAACCTTTTAATAATCTCCATTTCATTTGTATCCAGGGAACACCAAGGAATGAGAATTTGGCTTGCCAAGAATAAATCCACAATTCTTTTTGGTCTAAGAACTAGAATCTAACATTTAAAGTCGATTACAGTGAGTAGACACAGGGCTCAAATATGCTCAGATCCCCCTGAAATTAAAATGAATTTAATTGTCTTACATTTAAGCCCCAAATTCTTATGTAGAGAAAGAAGATCAAAGAAAAAGGAGCGTTATTTTCTAGAGTGATTTTGGAAAAAGAAGATTTACATGCTAGGTTTAATTTCCCACTTCAAATGATTGCTGAGACAGGCGAGGCTAGCATGTGGATTGGTGAGGGGTTGGGCAGGAGAGGGATGATGGACTGAAGGTGGAACTAATTGTACTATAAGTAACAACCTTTCTGTTCCATTGTTATAGCCTTCCAGATGTTCCCTCTTTAAATTCTCTTCATGAACCTGTAAGATGAGGAGTATTATTACCATCCCCGTTTTATGGTAGAAGAAATTGAGGCTCAGGGTGGTTAACCAAAGATGACCTAGCTAGCTAGAAGATAGAACCCAGGTAGTCTGAGTCCAAAGTTCATGCTTTTTAGCAATTCTATTTTACCAACCCTGAACACATGCTGAAATTAGCAGCATGACCTCAGGTTTTGTACTTTTATAAGCAAATGTGTTTCTGGGGCGCCTGGGTAGCTCAGTTGCTTAAGCGTCCGACTTCGGCTCAGGTCATGATCTTACGGTTCATGGGTTCGAGCCCCGCGTCCGGCTCTGTGCAGACACGCTCAGTGTCTGGAGCCTGCTTCTGATTCTGTGTCTTTCTCTCTCTCTGCCCTCCCCTGCTCACGCTCTGTCTCTCTCAAAAATAAAATAAAACATTTAAAAAAATATGTTTTCCACATAGTATAATGTATATAATAAACAATACACTGACACAAACTAATATATGGCATATACCATTTACATGGTAAAGTTGATGGTAGTTTTTATTAACATATGTTTCAATGTAGCTGATTTCTTTTTACAAGGGAGAAAGAACCAACTTAAAAGCCAGGAAATCTAAGTTATTACCTGGTCCATTTAGCAAAAATTTCCCAGGAGTATGACCTTAGTTTTTGAAATTGAGACAGTGCTACATCTTAACAATTGACCAGCTGTTTTGCGCACCTCCAGGAACAAACTGGGAAGCTTTCCCAAGTTTATAGCTTTTGAACTGGTCTCTGCATGTATGAGTGAATACATGAATATGTGTGTCTGGATGAAGCTGGTCATACTGAGAAGGAGAGGAAACTCAACCCAACCTTCCTGTATCAAATAATTATTCCTATGAAATAGGAATCAAAATCACCCCCACTGTTGCTAGGGGGTGCTTATGAATCTCAGTAGGTTGGATGGTCTTCATCAATCTTGGCTGAATAAATATTTTCAGTTCCTCTGATTGAAGATGGCAAACTCTGACTGAAACTACAAGTTAAAATTAGAAATTTGTATTTAAAAACCACAAAACTAAATAGGAGTGAATAAAATTTAAATAGTTAAACCCTGAAATGATTTTTTTGCAAGTTGGTAGCATTTATAATTTTGGAGTTATTAAAACTTAAAACTACACTATGACTTTGGGTCTCTCTCTCTCCATATATATATGTGTGTACACACACACACACACACATACATATACATATACATATACATATACATATACATATACATATACATATACATTTGATGAGGAAACTGCTGTCCTCAAGCAAAAATTACCTGCTTTGGCACTGATGTCATCTGCCTATACCGTCTTCTCTTCCTACTTGTTGTATTAGTTTCTCCCTTATATTTCATAATGACGTTGACACCTGCTGATGGTCTTTTCTCTCTGCTGCCACTGACCAACCAATGTCCACTAGACAACTCAGCCAACACCTAACCTAGTGGTACCTCTACCCCTGTGACATATACTTTTACCCACACTTGTGACATTGTCTTCATCTGGATGCTCGGGGATGATCCCCTGTCTGTCCTAGCCTCCCAACCACTTGCTTCCTTATTTGCAGTTTACCTTTTCTCTCATCTCATTGTGATCTCTAGTCTCTTGCCTTTCATGTTTTCCTAAGTCTAGATGTTAGGGTTTTTTTTCCTACTAAAAACACTTTTTTTTTTTTTTTTTTTAAAGAAGCAGCTATATATTTTTAATCTAAAGATTGGGCATACAAGAAGCATTTTACATAAATTCCTAAGGGACGTACATCCCTTGCACAGTGTCTTTTAGTTTCGTACCAGTACCTTCTTCTCTTATTTTTCCACCAAACTGCAAATCTTATCTTGCAAGACTTGGGATCAATGTAAGTAAATTCTTCATTCTGCATTCATTCCTCAACCGTCAGTACTTTTTTGTCCTTCCTCAGACTCTATGGTATTTTATTTCATCCAGAACAGTCTTTTTTAAACCCAGTTTTACAGATTAGAAGCCTGAGGCTCAGTGACATTAAAAGCTTGTTCATCATTCTCTGGCTAGAAATTGGTAGAGCCAAGTTAGGTTATCTGAGTTCAGTGACTTTTTTTCCTTATAAGATGTTAAGTAATCTCAGAAAAATAGTATACACTTTTTAAATTTATGTTAATTACATCTTTTCTGAAATTAAAATTTATTTTTGTGATTTTTGGGAATAGAAAAATGACCAGAGTATTTGCTATAATCAAGGAAAGTTGCATGAGTGTACATATTATACCAGCAGGTGGCGCTCTGGACCCGTAATCTACTTAAATCAGTTTCTGACTAATGGTAAGAGTTTAACTTTATCAAAGAAAAAGACGTAACACACCATCTAATTTATAGTATCTCTAGCAAATATAGCTCAGTTGTCACATGTAGCGCCTGCAAAAGCGGATCGGAATAATTTAAGGATTAGAACCAAGGCTCTAGAGGGAAAATTTGGGTATTTGGTCTCATTTTGGAAGTACCTTAATAGGTAAGTTTTTCATAAATTACCAAACCATTTAGTACAAGGAATTTCAATCCTTGGTTTTATGGCACATTAGGACGTCTCCAGTTATCTCAAGATGTGCCACAAAAATCTTATAAAATGATTATGTTTCTTTTTGATGTAACTAAAAATATAGATTTTAATGCTTCTAGGAAAGATAGGAAGCAGCAACTTGGATAAATGATAGATTTAAGAAGAACTGAAAGAATGCTCTTGCCTATCTAAAATGTCTCCCTTATTGATTTGCAATAATGTTCAAAATTAACATTTCCCCACCCCTCTTCCTTACAGGTAAGGCTTTGAAGGACCCAGTAAACTGCAAATGTGTTATCTGGGTAGGCTAGACCATTACATCATTCAGACTTGTCAATACCACCACAACAGGAATTAGATTAACTTTAGTCATTTAATCACCTGCTAGTGATTTGAGTGCAAAGGGCAAAGGTCAGAAAATCAAATGGAAGAGAGGATTAACGAAGATGTATAGCTTCGACTGAGGATGTCTCGTGCCCTGAAATGGCTGCTCTGGATACCTGTGTTTAGTTTTACACATTTTCTTTTGTCTCTTTTCCCGCCTTCTCCCTTCCCCTCCCCTTCCCTACTTTTCCCTTCCCTGGAAAAAAAATCACTGAGCCCTTCAGACTGCCATAACAGTGTGAAGGAATCCTCTTTGACAAGTATATGCTCCAGAAGTAGCTTGCTTGAGCCATCTTGCTAGTAGTTTCCTCTCTCATCTGCCTGAGGGGGCTGGATGCCAGGTTGAGGGGACTCCAGGAGCAAGAGCCCAAGGAGTGGACCACCATAAGTGGGAGCTAAGGGGGTGTTGGGGAGGCTGGGCTGAGGCATGTCTCTCACATCAAGGAACTCTGTGGAATAGAGGCCTTGGCAGAAACTCCCTCCACTCCCAGCCCTCCAGAAAAGGATGTACACATGGGCTCCACAGAAGAACCAGCATTTGGACACTTGCCACCCAGAGGGCATCCATGTCTTAGACCACAGAAGCATCCATAAATAAAAAGACAACACTTTTCTCTAATTCTTTTCCCTTGTTCAAAAAACCCAAGAGCTGGAAACAGAAGAGAAGGAGAGGAGGACTTATTTATACAAGGAAGCCCGTAGACTGAGGTGGTTCTAATACCTTAGCAACCGACTAAAGTAAACCAAATCCTAAGCCTGTAATGCCTCCAGGTTAAGAAATAGAAACCTGAGGACAACCAGCCAACAACAGCCAATGAGGCTTTCTCAAATAGTGGACCTGCTCAAGCTATAGCCAGTCAAATCATTTCCTTGTTTTGCTTCCATCTCTGCTCTATAAAAACCTTTCCCCTGGCTCCAGTCAGTGGACCACTCCTAACCACTGCCAGTTTGGTACTGCTTGATTCAAACCTGTTTTAATATGCTTCATTATGAAGTGAAGGTCACACAGCGGTGCCTTAGTGTATCCCATCCCTTCCTTCCTTGCTTCCTTGCCCTTTTTCCTTACCCTCTGCTTTGACCTCACCGCCTCCCACCAAAATACTACCAAGGCTCTACCTTCCAGAGGCCCCAGGCTAAGATAGGATGCTATCTGTGGTAATGATGTAAATAGTTTTAGAAATCTCTGGGAATTTGCAGGCCATCAAATGGGAAGTTAGAACATTTTCCAAGTTAGTTTCTCTCCCACCTACAGTTGTGAACACCTGAGCACAAACGTATGTATGTTTGTCTTTGAATTCTTGGTCTGCAGTAGATTCATGGCACCCAGGAGGGACTCAACAGATGCTATAGCTGATTTTAAAGGGTTACATTTTTAAAAAATGCTTTATTTGTTTTTGAGAGAGATAGAGAGACAGAGCGTGAGTGGGGAAGGGGCAGAGAGAGAGGAAGACACAGAATCCGAAGCAGGCTCCAGGCTCTGAGCTGTCAACACAGAGCCTGACGCGGGGCCTGAACCCACGAACTGTGAGATCATGACCTGAGCCGAAGTTGGGTGCTTACCCGACTGAGCCACCCAGGCGCCCCCTTAAACTAAAGCTCTGAAATATCTAAAAGTCATTCATGGACATTCTGCTGGAAGAAAACCTTATACTTAACTCAAAATACAAATTGATAAGTGCAGTTAGTCAAAGAGAGATTACTCACATCATAAAATAGCTTCTTTAGATAATTATACAAAATAAGAAAAAAACCTCTCATAAAATTTGATTTATCAGAAAATTGGCTTATACAAATATATCCAGGATTATGTTTGTTTCTAACAGAAGCAAACCAGCTTATATACGTGCTAGAGTCATTCATAATCAAAGATCACTTGTGACAATATTGAAATGTTCTATAAAGTGTGGACTTTTCTTGGCATATGACAGAGTATCTACATAGATGATGAAAATATTCACATAAATATGCATGGTTAAAACAAGCTGTTCAAAAACGTAAACCCTTTAAAAATGACCTGTCCTCCATAATGTATGGATTAATAACAAATATTCATGCTTATGTTCACTAATATGAAGTGCTTCTGATATACCTCATTTGTGTCCTTTCAAAGAGTAATCATGTAAGTTAGGATTCAGGGGCTTCTACCCAGAAGCATCAGGGAGGCTCAGCATTGAGTTCCTATTAGCTGGAATGCTGTCTGTCCCAAAGGTGGGACGAGCTTATCTTTTTCTTTTTTAAAATTTGTTTTTACATTTTATTTATTTTTGAGAGCAAGAGAGACAGAGTATGAGCGGGGTAAGGGCAGAGAGAGAGAGGGAGACACAGATTCCGAAACAGGCACCAACTCTGAGCTGTCAGCACAGAGCCCCATGCAGGGCACCAGCTCATGGACCTTGAGATCATGACTTGAGCCAAAGTTGGACGCTTAACCAACTGAGCCACCCAGGCACACCACCCACCCCCCACTTTAAAAAAAAAAATTTTTTTTTAATGTTTTAGGGACAAGCTCAGCTTTAATACCAGGCTCATCTGCTTTCAAATATTGGCTTTCAAGTTTTAAACGATAACTTAACCACAGTTCAGTCCCCTCCTTTATAAACTAATGATCATAATGCCCTCCTGATCAGCTCTGGCATTGTTGAATGGCTCAAAAGGGATAAAGTATGCAAAAGTGCTTTGCAAAGTCTAAAGTGCTAGTTAAATGGGGATATTATTATTATTACTCAGGAAGAACACTCAGCTCATTGCTTAGTAATGGTGAGGCAAACAATGTCACTAAATAAGACAATATAATGGTCTTAAGAGGCTCTAATTCAGTTTCTCCTTTTTATTCAAGCACACAATTGCATTCTAACACTTCACAGACAGCCTGAAATGGGCCCTGTGGAGGCTGATAAGGAAAATTAGAACAAGGAGCTATTTGCTCCCTCATTTTAATAACTGAGTCAAGGAGCAGGCACTTCAATACAAAAAAGAAGGAACACTTTCTCTTACTCAGTCCTCAGAAAGATAATGACTCCATTACAAAGCAGGACTTCTATAATAAAGGCTGAGGCGGTGCTCAAGGAGTTTTCCCTGCATTTGAAGAAGGAGAAAGACACATCACCATCAAAACAAAGTGTCTTCCAAGTGTAAAATCTGACTTAGATTCAGTCACCATTCACAGAGGATGGTCATTTTCATAGAATTTTTTTTTTTTTTTTAAATCACTCTGGATAAATGGGCCCTCAGTTACAGATAGTTGCTGGGTATCATGCCTTTCAATTGCATTCACCTTTATTTGTATATTGTAAGGGAAGAAAAAGTTTATCTTGACCCTCTGAGGGTGTCTGGCTGGGTCTGAAAATTAAACTGACAGAGATTAATAGGAGAAAAGCATACCCATTTATAGAAGTTTTACGTGACACAGGAGCCTTCATTAAGGAAATGAAGACCCAAAGACACACACCTGAATATTTTATGCGAGGTTTGACAGAGAGTGGGCAGTTTTGTAGAAATACAATAGGTCAGAGTATGAGTTAAGGTAGTTAATGGCGGGAAATGTCCTTCTTGGCGACCCTTTGTCTTTGGAGATAAGCATGTTCCTTTCTTTCCTATAAGAGATGGCACCTTCCACAAGAGGATTTTGTCTTATTTTTAATATTTTTATGCTTATTTATTCATTTTTTTGAGAGAGAGAGAGTGAGGGAGGGGCAGAGAGAGAGAGGGAGGGAGGACCAGGGAGAGAGACTGAGGGAGGGGCAGAGAGAGAATCCCAAACAGGCTCCTCACTATTAGTGCAGAGCCCAATGCAGGGCTTGAACTCTTGAACCATGAGAACATGACCTGAGCTGAGATCAAGAGTCTGATGCTTAACTAGCTGAGCCAGCCAGGCACCCCCTAAGTGGTCAGTCTTATCCAGTGTTTCAAGATGAGGTTAATGTAGAGCTGCTTTTGTGCCAACAAGTGACTATTTTTAATTCTGTCAATTCCCTTCCTATTCATGGAGAGTGACTCTAGCATAGTATCCTTTGCTGACAAGGATGGAATCATGTTTAAAAAGATAGTTGCATATGGGCACCTGGGTGGCTCAGTCAGTTAAGCATCTGATTTTGGCTCAGGTCATGATCTCAGGATTGGTGAGTTTGTGCCCCGTTTTGGGCTCTGCTGACAGCTCGGAGCCTGGACCCTGCCTCAGATTCTATGTCTCCCTCTCTTTCTGCCCCTCCTCTGCTCACACTCTGTCTCTCTCTCAAATAAACATTAAAAACAAAACAAAACAAAAAGGATAGCTGGATACCAGCAGGCACTATAACTGTTAAACATCACACTAGTAAAGAGTCAAATTGGGACTTTTCCTCTGAATTCTCAGAGCATTTTAAACTTAAAATTAATTTTTTAGGGGCATATTGAAGGATCTAATTTTTATCAATCAGCTTTCTAGAATTTTTGTATTGCTCTTTCATTGTGTATTAAAATGTATTTTTTTAAATTATAAAAGTTTACTATAGCTAATTCTAGAAGTAGGAGAGGGATTCCTGGGTGGCTCAGTCAGTTGATCATCCAACTTTTGGTTTGGGCTCAGATCATGATCTCATGGGTTTGTGAGTTCAAGCCTCATGTCGGGCTGTGTGCTGACACTGCAGAGCTTGACTGG
Organism: Panthera onca; assembly: GCF_046562875.1. Lineage (NCBI taxonomy): Eukaryota > Metazoa > Chordata > Mammalia > Carnivora > Felidae > Panthera > Panthera onca. The sequence continues at coordinate 54,897,235 of NC_138342.1, read as the reverse complement.
GATTTGCTCTCTGCCCCTCCCCCACTCGTGTTTTTTTTCTCTCTCTCTCTCTCTCAAAATAAATAAATTTTAAAAAAATTAGAAGTAGGAAAAAATTAAAAGGGCCTGTAATCTCCCAGTCTAAAGATATTGGACTATGTTTTTCCATAATTTCTCTTTGTATCTCTGAATATATTGACAGCATTGATTAAAATGTACATATTATTTTATAACATTTTTCATCAACTGCATCATGACTACATTTCCACCAATAAATGCTTTAGTGAGCCCTTACCAATCTATGTCAACAATGACTTTTCATTTGTTTAACACTATTCTACAAACTTTATATGTATTAACTCATGTCCTTCTCAGAACACCCTATTTATAATAGTGTTACTATTTTTAAAAAGTTTTTTTAATGTTTATTTATTTTTGAGAGAGAGAGAGAGAGACAGACTCTGAGTGGGTGAAGGGCAGAGAGATAGGGAGACACAGAATCCAAAGCAGGCTCCAGGCTCTGAGCTATCAGCAGAGAGCTCAACGTGGGGCTCGAACCCATGAACCGTGAGACCAGGACCTGGGCTGAAGTCAGATGCTTAACCACCCAGGAGCCCCAATAATAGGATTACTATTATACCCATTTTACAGATAAGGAAACTAAGGGACAAGAAGATAAATTACTTACCTTAGTTAATTCAGCTAATATGTGGCAGAGCCAGGATTTGAACACAAACTATGTTTCCCTGTTAAATTCTCTTTTCTATTCTCCTTCAAAATGATCCCAGACTTTATGCTTTCTCATCAAACCACCAACACTCTGAGGATTCCTCAGTGCTTTTCCACGTTTGGTGGCAGATTTCCCATGTTCCCCTTGAAGGGGAGCAGGCTATGCCACCCACTGTGTGCACTTTGGCATGTGGATTATGCCACCAGGCAATTGAGACGATGTAAGACTCGGGGGGAAAATGTTTTATCTCTCTCTTAAGTGCCTAAAAGACTTTAGATAGGGGGCCTGGCCCAGAAAGAGAGCTATTACCAGAGATAATGTTTCATCTGAAAAAGGTTTTATCTGGATGGTAGGGCAAATGGCTGATTACCAAATATTTGCTGTGAGCTGCCCTCCCCTTTGAAGCCCCAGGACCCGTCCTATTCCTTAGCTCAGGATAGCATATAAGCCCCAACTGCTCAATTGCCTTTGGGTCTCCTATTTTTATGGGGCTCCTGTACATACAAAATAAAATGTGTTTTTCCCCTGTTAATTGGTCTTATGTCAACTGAATTATTAAACCAGCCGAAGAACCAAGAAAGGAGGAAGGAAAAATGTTTCCCGCTCCTCGTGCACAGCGTGCCACTGCCTCTGCCACCTGTTGCTTCTCTGAGCACAGCTTCCTTCTGCTAGCTGCTGCTATCGCTCCCTCATCCCAGGCCTCTGAGAAGGAAGCCACATCCAGTCCTCATCCTTCATTTCTCACAGCACAAACCAGGCTGCCTCCTAGAGCAAGATCTTGCTGAGTCTCATGGAATAATATCTAGGAAGTCCAACACAAGGGCTAATTTAAACACAAGGTCTCCTTACTGCAGCTACTGTGTAAGCCGGTCCTCTAGGAGGGCCCTCCCTGCCTGCTGTACTGTGCGTCTCCATGGACAGGTATCGACTTGAAGAATTTCCATGTCTTCGGTTGGGATACTTGCCTCAGTCTGAGCTAAGTTCCTAATTCTCATTTTCTGTCCTAAGGGGCCTTTCTCCAGCATGGCTGAAGAGGAAGTATCTGCTTCATTTAGAGAAGGCTCTATTCCCACCCATGGAGGGGAGGGGGGTGAAAATTATAGTAGGAAAATTATCTCAGCACATATTATCAAACATCAGCATATCTGGGGTTATTCAATCCTAATTAACACTGCATAAAGGACACCAATATTCCAGCTTCATTTCATTTTCTGTGTTTTTTTCTTGCATTAAAGATTATTTCTACATGTGCTTTCTGCAGTCCTGTGGTTCTTAACCTATATCGCTTATAAGCAACTATTCAACACACATCCTTTCAGGTAGCAATTGATAGCACCTGAGCTATACATACAGAGATAAGACATAAGATATTCATAGACAATTATTTTCCAGCATTTTCTTTCTTTTACAAATGCAATCAGGAGACAGGAACAGCATGGTTTAATGATAAACAACAACAATGAAATTTTCTTCGAAGTAAAAAAAAAATCTGAATTCAGGTGATGTCACAGTGTTACAGCTTTCTTCAAGGCTATTCAGTGGATCCTTTTTTTTTTTTTTAATGTTTATTCATTTTTCAGAGAGAGAGAGAAAGAGAGAGAAAGGGCATGTGTGTGCACAAGTGAGGTAGGGGCAGTTAGAGAGGGGGACAGAGGATCTGAAGTGGGCTCTTCACTGTCAGCACAGAGCCCGACGAGGGGCTCAAACTCACAAACCCTGAGATCATGACCTGAGCCAAAGTTGGACGAATACTGACTGAGTCACTCAGGTGTCCTTTGTTGGTTCTTTTAAAACAAATTGGGGCCACACCTCAATGCTGATCATACTTTCCCTTCCAACCTCTAACATCACCCAATTTCAGGACTTGTTATAAAGCTACAGTAATCAAAAGAGTGTGATAGTGGTACAGAGACAGACAAATAGACTGGTGGAATAGAAGAGAAAGTCCAGAAATAAACCCACATATATATGGCATAGGTATATGGACAACTGAGTTTTCACAAAGCTGCAAAGACAATTCAGTGGAGAAAGGATAGCTTTTGCAATAAGTGGTAAGGGCATAACTGGATAGACACACAAAATGAAACAAAACAAAAACCAAGTAACTTCGACCATACTTTGTATCATATATAAAAATGAATTCAAAATGGATCGTAAAACTAAATGCAAAATCTACAACTATACACTTTCTAGTAAAAAACTTAGTAGGAAACTTTTATGGCCTTGCATTAGGCAAATATTTCTTAGGAATGACACCAAACACATGATGCATAAAAGACAAAACTGATAAATAGAAATTTAGCAAAGTGTTTGAAATACACTCTTAAGAGAATGAGGAGACAAGCCAATGACTGGGAGAAAATATTTGCAAATCGTATATCTAAAAAAAGACTTGGATCAAGAACACGGAAAGAACTCTCTAAAATCAGTAAGAAAACAAAAATTTCAATTAGAAAACAGGAAATAGATTACCAAAGAAGATATATCATGGTGAGTAAGAACGTGAAAAGATGTTTAACATCATTAGTCATTAGAGAAATGCAAATAAAAACCATGAAACACCACCACACACTTACTAGAAAGGCTAAAGTTAAAAACACTGACCTTACCAAGTGTGGGTGAGGATGTGGAGAAGTCGACTTTCATATACTGCTGGTGAAAATGAAATACGGTGCAAACACTTTGTAAAACAGTTCAGCAGTTTCTTAAATAGTTAAACATACACATAACATATAATCCAACTATTTCACTACTAGCTATTTACCCACTTTGTAATGGCTTTATTTGTGACAGCCCCAAACTGGAAACAACCAAAATAGGCAAATAGCAGATGAATAGATAAACAAAATGTGGGAAATCCATAAACAGAACCCATGCTCAGCAGTAAACAGGAATAAACTGTTGATGCATGCTGCAACATGGATAATTCTCAAAATAATTATGCTGAGTGAAGGAAGCCAGACATAAAATACTGCACTGTATGATTCCATTCATATAAAATTACAGAAAATGCAAAATAATGTGTGGTGCCAGAAAGTGGATCACAGATGGCCTGGGGAGGTGGGGCAAGACAGGCTATGAGTAAGGAATTATGAACAGGCACAAGAAAACTTTGGGAGGGTGATGGATATATTCATTATCTTGATTGAGGTAATGGTTTCATGGGCATATACATATGTGAAAAATTACTAAGTTGCACAATTAAAACATATGCAATTTACTGTACATCAATTATACACCAAGGAAGTTGTTAAAAAGGAGACTGCCGCTCCCTATAAAAATATATAAGTTCTTTTAAAATCTTATTTTCCAGCTTTGGTTTTCTTCCTTCAACAGAAAATATTTCACTCTCCTCTCCTCTTGCTTACATGATTTCTGATGAGAAGTCTGCTGTAATTCTTTTTTTTTTTTAAATTTTTTTAATGTTTATTTATTTTGAGAGCAAGAGAGAGGTTGAGTAGGGGAGGGCAGAGAGGGAGACACAGAATCTAAAGCAGGCTCCAGGCTCTGAGCTGTCAGCACAGAGCCTGACGTGGGGCTTGAACTCACAAACCGTGAGATCATGACCTGAGACGAAGTTGGATGCTTAACCAACTGAGCCACTCAGGTGCCACAGAAGTCTGCTATAATTCTAATCCTTGATCTAATACAGGTATGATTCCCACCCCATCTCCTCCCAGTCTAGCTTCTTGCAAGACTTTTTCTTTGTGTTTTATTTTCTGTAGTTTGATATGATATGCCTTAGTGTAAATTATTTTATTTATCCTGCTTGGTGTTCTGAGAGCTTCCTGGCTATGTGGTTGGGTGTTTGTCCTTAATTTCGAAAAAATTTGCAGCCATTATTACTTCAAATATTTCTTCTGCTTTATTCTGTTTTTCTTCTCCCTCTGAAATTCTCTTTACACATATGTAATACCTTTTGAAATTACCCCATAGTTCTTGGATGGTCCATTTGTTGTTTTTATTCTTTTTTCTCTTCGTATGTCAGTTTGGGAAGTTTTTATTTACCTGCCTTCAAGCTCACTGATTTTTCTTGGCTGTCACAAGTCTGCTGGTGAGATCACCAAAGATGTTCTTCGTTTCTGTAGTGTTTTTGATTTTTAGCATTTTCTTTTGATACTTGGCTAGAGTTTCCATCTCTTTGCTTGTATTACCCATCAGATCTCAGATATTATCTACTTTGCTGTCAGAGCCCTTAACACATTAGTCATAGGTAGTTTAAATTCTGTGTCTCGTAATCCCAAATTTCTGTTGTATCAACTCCGGTTTTAATGTTTGCTTTGCTGCTTCAATTTTTTCCTGCCTTTGGTGTACCTTGTAATTTTTTTGTTGAGAGCTATACCTACGTGTTGTATTGAGTTATAGGAACTAAGGTTAAAAAGGCCTGTATGTGTGAAGGTTTTTTTTAAAAATATGGCGAACGGTAGGGCTGTTTAATGTTTGCCGTAGCTGCGGGTGTCAGAGGCTTCAAACTCCTTGAGTGTCCTTGTTTTACAATCCCGTGTGGTCTTTTTGGTCTTCCCTTAGGATCTCTCCCTGGATAGAGCCTTCATCTTGCAACTCTCTCAGCTGTAATCCATTGCAATTATACCGGAGCCCTGTTGGTGTGGTGGTGAAATGTGGGCAAGGGAAGGTTTCCACTATCTTATGATTAAATTTTAGTCTTTTAGTCGGCCTGGCCTGTGATCTTCACAAGTGTTTCTTAGTGTTACTTTTACCCCTTTTGTAATGCAGCAAGGCCGGAGGGGGTTGGAGTCAGAAAAAAACCCATCCCCAGGTGGGATTAGGCTCTGATGACGTCTTTTTCCACGTAAAGTGGGCCTTTGCTACAGAAACGCTCTGGGTATTTCACAAAGGTGACTTTCTGCTTGCCCCTACTGGTGCCAGAAGAGGATCTTTCTTGGCTCTTCACAATGAGAATCTGGAAGGTTTCTGGAGGTAAAACCCACAAAGAGGGCCCTGTAAGACTGCAGCTCCCCAGGCTTTATGATTCTCACACTAGTCCACACTTGGCCTCCAGCAATTCATCCAAATTGCCATGTGAGTGTTTCTACCAGCCAGCTTCTACTCTAGGTAAGCAGAGCTTAGCCGTAACTCTCTGGATTCGCTTGTCTCTCTAGGTTTTAGGATGGCAGTTTCTCCTGCAATCTCAGTCCTCTGATGGGTCCAAGAAAAGTCATTGAATTTTCATGTGTTTCGCTTTCTTCTTGTTCTAAGGATTAGAGCGACAACTTCTAAGCTCTTTACATGCTGGATCTGAAATAGGAAAATCCCCTTTTCCAGTTTTGGACAATTTTCCTAAACTTTTCTATGTTTCAAGCTAGATCACAGGAGATGAGGATCTTTTCTGGCTTCTCTCCCACCTTTACAAAATGGAAACCCTTGTCCTGCTCTCACAGGGCTCAGTTGAAGGTACGGGAGAGAAATACATCTAAGCACAAGAAGAGAAGTAGTTGACAGAGAGAGGCCTAGGGGGTCATGGAGCACAGAGGGCTATATTCCACTGCGGAGGGGTGAGGCAAAATATGGAGAGGGCAGGGAAGGAATCAGGAAAGAGATGATTAACACGATGAAGGAGAGATGAGAAGGAAGGATGTTCAGGGTTTAGGGAACAGCAAATGCAGCAGCGTAAAGATGAAAGGGAAAATGTCTTAGACGTTATCGCTTAGTATTTTTGAGTGATTGTTTTCATGCCGCTTAACTCGGAATGCTCTGCACCGTGAAGGGAGTGTCTGTGGATGGCCTCTGAAGCCTCAGAATCTTTCAAGTTACCCTAACCTGGTACAACTGGTAGCTTTATTTTCTGTGGAGTTGTAAGTGGAAATGTGATACATTCATTTCAATTATAATTTTTTTCTAATGTCTTAATTTATGAGATTATAAAACAAGAGGGAGATCCTTAATTTCCGTGTGTTTTGAGAATTTGTTTTGTGAGAAACGCTTTAAACTAATTAATGAGACTAATAACAGAATCGTGCGAGTTGCAAGGTGTTCAATTAAGCACCGCTGCCCTCTGGGAACATTCCCCGGACTTCAGCTGATCCATTGGAGGTTTGTGAGAACTTAAGGCAGAGCTTCAGGCTCAGCCCAGGAGAGGACTGTCTAATTAGAACAACTGACTGGGAGTTGGTTGCCTTGAGCTGTATTTTTGCTTTAGTAAGTTTTTCTGTCTGACCTTGGGCAAATTGCATAATCTTTGGGGGTTTTCTTATCTTTCGAATGCTGATAATACTTGCTTGATTTGAGGCCTCTTAAGGTCTTGGATGAAAGCTGTTTTATAAGCTTGTTGTATTATCAGGAAATACCAGATTTAGAAGTTATTATTAAGTATGGTAGGCGGGTGAATGCACATCTGCCCCCCTTCCAAGATTAGAAAAAAACCCTCACCATCGGAGTTCAGCTGCCGGGTTGCCATGGGCACAGCGTTCTTTTCACAGTCAGTAGTGACTGGTGGGCAAAAGTTGTGCTTTCACTGTTCTTTTCAGACATTATTTATTTATTGACTTCAGGCCTCATTATGGTCCACTGGCTGGCTTTATAAGTGTCACCACAACGAACATCAGACATTGGTTCTTATAGCATAAAGGAAATGACCTGATCTAAATGTGGAAGCCCACAAGATAAGTGAATGAACCTGGTTTCAAAAACAACACTGAGGGGTGCCTTGGTGGTTCAGTTGGTTAAGTGTCTGACTTCAGCTCAGGTCATGATCTCGAGGTTCGGGAGTTCAAGCCCTGCATTGGGTTCTCTGCTGTCAGCATAGAACCTGCTTCAGATCCTCTGTCCCCCCCTCTCCCTGTCCCTCCCTCACTCACACCCTCTCTCTCTCCTCTCTCAAAAATAAATAAACATTTAAAAAATGCTTTAAAATGTAGCCAGTAAAAATTAAAAAAATAAATAGTAACCAGTGTCAAGTATCTACTATATATTGAGACGCACCATAGGCACAGAGAAAGTGAAGAATGATAAAACTCAGCTCACAATTTCCAGAGATTTACATTACAGCAGAAGAAACAGACATCCAAACTATGTAATTTGACTATTTCTAGGTCTTACCAGTCTATTGGTAAAATCTGATTAACTCAGATTTGATTAACTACAAATATAGTTATTAACACAGAACCTGGTCTTTTTAATATCCACACTCCCTCCATTATTCATGAGGATTCTTTGAATTGATTCACATGTCTTCAAGAATAGTCCTTATATCTTCTCTAGTCATTCATTTTTACCCTGGCTGCTGCTGCTGGTGTCTTTTTGGAAAGGTAACAACATTAGCTCAGGTATCTATAGATAGGAAATTGCCTAGGATTAACTCCAGAACCAGGGTTCTGGAAACTGGGTACCTAGCGGTAGCACTGATCCAAAAGGGGGAAGTAGGAGGAAGCATAGCATTTTGGGAAGAGTTAAAAAGTGCATATTGTCTGTTTTGAATTAAAGGGTCTGTCAGACACCAAACAGAGATGACAAATGGGCAGAATTACAATTCTGTTGCTCAGAAGAGAATTGTGTACATTTGGGATTTGTCAGCATATATGGGCTGTTGAAGGCATATTTGTTGAGATTGCCCTGGGACAGTGTTTAGAGAGTGGGGAGAAGTGGAACACATCATAGGGAAAAGCGGTTCCAGCTTGTTGTTAAAACCATGTTTTGGTAGGTGACAGAATGGAGAGAATATGAAGGTAAAAGGTATCTTAAAGATAGGAGGTTCAGGGGACTAATACAAGGGGGAAAGGGCACCCCTTTAGGAGACTGGTTAGCCAAAGAGACTCCAACAGTTTCCTGGTTTTGCCAATGACTGCCCCTTCTATATAGAGGATAAAAGTTTGAAAATTGAAAGTTGCAGTAATTGGTTCCCTTGATAAGATTCTGTGGTTTCCAGTGTCATGCTCCAAATTATCTTTATCCTCCTAAAACCAAGTCAAGCCAAGCCAAGCCAAGCCAAACCAAACCAAACCAAACCAAACCAAGGCAAACCAAGGCAAGCCAAGGAAGCCAAGGCAAGCCAAGCCAAGCCAAGCCAAACCAAACCAAACCAAGGCAAGCCAAGGCAAGCCAAGGCAAGCCAAACCAAACCAAACAAAACCAAGGCAAGCCAAGCCAAGCCAAGCCAAGCCAAGCCAAACCAAACCAAACCAAACCAAGGCAAGCCAAGCCAAGCCAAGCCAAGCCAAGCCAAGCCAAGCCAAGCCAAACCAAACCAAACCAAACCAAACCAAGGCAAGCCAAGCCAAACCAAACCAAACCAAACCAAACCAAAACAAACCAAACCAGTATTCAGTCCATTGTCACTACCAATAACTCTATATTTACCTGTGTGTTCTTCCCTCTCCCATCTCCCATGTCACCTCCTGGAGTAATCAACATACTGATTTTTGTGATGTTCTTCTTGCTTAAAAAACAACAACAAAAACCATGTATATCTGTAGGACTAAATAATATATTTTCCTTTGCCTATTTTTAAACTTTATAAAAGGGCATGCATCAAACTTTACGGCGTCTTCCCCAACTTGCTTTTTTCACTTGGCCTTATGTTGTTAACATTCATATATCATGTTGCCTGTAACAATATATTTTATTGCTGTGCAAATATCCCATGATTTTTTTATCTATCATGTTTGTCATTGGGAATTTGGGCTGCACGAACGTTTTTACTATTATGAACTGTGCTGCTATGATCATCTTGTACATGTGCAGAAGTTTCTCTTGAGAACTGTCAGACAGGATAAGCAGATTATGCTGTGATAACAAATTAACCCCTAGACATAGATGGCCTAACACAACAAAGGTTGACTTTGGTGGGGGAGTCTCAGGGACTCAGGCTGACAGAGGCTACGTTATTATGCACCATTAGATGCATCTTGAAGACTGTGAGACCTCCTTTGCCCATTTGGGAAACAGGGACACTGTGGAGCTGTACTGGGCCTTTTGGTGCCTTTTCCCACAAGTGACAGATGACTTCTAGCCACACTTCCTCTACCTAAAGTAGCCATATGGCCAAACCTACTGCAGGAGAGCAGATGGAATGCAGTCGCTTTGTCTCTGATACTTAGGAGGGAAATTTCTGGATTGTAGGGTTTATGAATGTTCAGTTTTACAAGACAATGCAAATTGTTTTCCAGAGTGTTGATGCAAATTTATACATTCAATAGCAGTGTAGAAGAGGTGTAATTTATTTTTTTAAAGCATCTAACAAATATTTGCTCCCCAAAGTCCTTTTTTTGAGGCATGTTTTTGTGCTTTACCTTTATACTTCCAGGCAATGTGAATAGAGATATTCTTATGCATATTTTCCAGATAAAATAAGTGATGGTTTAAATAAGTTATGTAGCAAATTTGTGTTGTTTTCTTTGGTTGTTGTTGTTTGTTTGTTTGTCTATTCTATCCTTCGTGTCTGGTAATAGGACCTGATCTTTCATTTCTTGGACCACGTTTTTCCACTGCATGTGGTGATGATGATTCTATCACTGTGTTTTGATCCCCTCCCCTCCTTCTTTCTTACCGCAGGAAGTATATAAGAAAGAAACTGCATGGTTCAGATTCTTTTGTCCCTTCACCACAGTGAATGGTTCAGGGGTGGACCTATGATTCAAATTAGATAATCAGAGACTAATGTAAAATTTTGCTTTTGTATGTTCAAAGAGAGAAAAACTATCTTTTAATGAGACTGAGAGTTGTAAGGCCCATGTATACCTGGGGCTGCTGTTAGCTGTCTGCCCTAGCTACCTTGAACACACTATCTGCAGAATAAAGCCAATATAGAAAGTAAAGAGAGGCCAAATACAGGAGAGAGAGAGACATAGAGCCTTGGCAACATGGTTCGATCTCTTTGATTTAGCTATGTCAGAAGACCAATCCCTGGACTTTTCCGTTACATGAGCTAAAATATTCCCTATTTTACTTACGTTCATTTCAGATGGATATCTGGGGGTCCTAATCAGCTACTTAGTGTCAGGGATAAGATTGGATTCTAGGGTCTTCAGTTTCTTGGTTGGACTCTGTTCCCACAAATCTTATTGTGACTCTCGGCTCTGCTCTGCTGGGCTAAATATTACCAGCTTCAGTTTCACATTGATTTCTGGAGGTAGAGACCTAAGAAAATTTCAGTAGAAGAGGAGGCTTTAAGATTTTGAGGAACCATTTGGAAGGGTACATCATGAGTAATGTGTCACAGCACAAATTAATATATTAGACAATTTTGTCATTGTTCCCAAGTCTAGAAATTGATTTTTGAGTTCCCTGGTCCATGGCACTATAAAAAGTTACACATCCATCACCTTACACAGGATGGTGAGATTTTATCTTTGTACCTACCTCAAAGTGACAAATAGTTAATTAGACACATAAAGCATTTTCTAACATAGACAGTTTTGAACTTGAAGTTTTGCTGCTAACAGAGAGAAGAATCCCAGAGAGTATGGGGGGTCTGAACACAAAATAAATCCAAAACTCTCTCCAATGTCTCAATAACTGCCAAGTCAGCTCTGAGGCTAATTAATCAAAACAAATTTACAATTAAGCCCACAAAGAAGCACTAATTACTATGCTTGGCAGGGGGAAAATGTGCTGAAAAGGGAAACCTGAAAGTGAGAATGGAGAATTGTCTTGTCATTGTCCTGTCAAGGGCAGTGCTTCAGGGCAATCTCACAGGGGGCACTGGACCTCCTTGTACAGGCAAGGATGTCGCAGCAGCAAGAGGGCTGGAGATTCAGGCCCCTGCCTCCTGGGCAAATGCAGGGATCTTGTACCTGTCCTCCAGGGTAAGGCCTGCTGTCAGTTGAATGTTTGTATGCCCCCCCTCCAATGCCCCTCATAATATATATATATATATATATATATATATATATATATATATATATATATATACGTGTGTGTGTGTGTGTACATATATATATATATACACACACACACACACATATATATACACACACACACACACACACATATATATATATATATATATATATATATATATATAAATTTATTTATTTTGAGAGAGAGAGAGAGAGTGAGCAGGGAAGGAGCAGAGAGAGAGAGAATCCCAAGCCTCCCTCCCCGGAGAGATATATACTCCATTAGTTTTTCATTTGCCAGAATCATCGGTTTAAAATATTTTCTCTTTCCTTTTATCTATCTATCATCTATCTATCTATCAAAAATATATTTTGATTTATTTATTTTGAGAGACAGAGAGCAGCGGAAAGGCAGAGAGAGAGAGAGAAAGAGAGAATCCCAAGCAGGATCCATGCTGTCAGAGCAGAGACTGATGCAGGGCTTGATCTCATGAAGTGTGAGATCATGACCTGAGCTGAAATCAGGAGCTGGATGCTTAACTGGTTGAGCCATCCAGGCATTCCGCTCCCCTAATTTGTATATTGAAGCCAATCCCCAATGTGAGGGTATTTGGAGGCAGGGCCTTTGGGAGGTAATCAGATCATGAGGCTGGAGCCCCATAACAGGATCAGGGCCATTATAGGAAGAGACAGGAGAGAATTTTCTTCTCTCTACTCTTCACCATGTGAGGACACAGCAAGAAGATGGTCATCTGTAATTAGGATCAGGATTCTCACCAGAACCCAACTGTGCTGAGACTCTCTGATCTCAGACTTCCAGCCTCCAGAACTGGGAGAAATACATGCTTGTTGTTTAAGTCACACAGTCTGTGGTATCTCTTTATAGCAGTCTGAACTAAGATAAGACAAGTTCCTTCCAGAAAAGCATCACCTTTTTAGAATCTGCCCCTTGGTCTACATGTGTATAATAGAATGAGGAATACAGAGGCTTAAGGTTTTGAGGGATCCATATCTTTCCCAATCATCTCTAGTGAATAGGGCTTATAGACCCCTCTTTCATCGGTTGTTGGCATTACTGACAGTCTCTGCCTAATTCTGCATACTGAGGCACATTGGTCTCCCATGAAACTCAACTGCTTCAGTTTCCAGAATATGATGGACTTGAAGCAGGTGTAACTTAGCTAGCTTTGCTGCCATTGGTTTGGTATTGATATTTGGTGATAGTGAACTATGACACTGGCCACTGTCCTTGGAGTTGTAGAATCTCTGTGTTGATTTTCAGTCCTAGCCTCTTATTTTGGATTTTAGTTTCTTCTACTCTGTTTATTCCCTTTCCCCCCAAGCCTGTCTGGCTCTTAGAATATTGTTCCCAAACCTTGACTGTTATTGCTGGATGACAAATGCCTGTCTAATTCCTAATGTTGATCACTTAGTCCCTCAGTGCATATAGACTGACCTATTAAGTGTGATTTTCTGGCTAGAGTCCCCCTCTTCCTTCTGGGGACATAGTTGTATTACATTATGCAGCTTCCTCTACTGGTAATTGGGCCCGTATGCCTGAGTTCTGGCTGATGGAATGTGAGGGGAAGTGATGGATGTTACTTCTGGACCTGGCTTCCTAAATCTCCCTGAAAATCCTTATAGGTTCTCTCTTTCTTTAATTGCTGGTTGGATGTAGAAGATTCACTGGAGGATTCAGAGGCTCTGGAGGAAGTGGAAAAGCAAGATGAAAAGATCCCAGTATCTGAAAGGTTGTGCAGAGCCCAGCCGCATGCTGACCCACATCGGCCTAAGACACTGGGATATCGAAGTTGTTTGATGACAGCAGTTGCTTGTCTCGATGAATATATCTTACATTCATCCATTCAGGGAACAGATATCTACTGAATACCTACACAGTGCTAGCTAGGTTCTGTGTTAGATGCTGGGGTTTAATGGTGAAAAAATATATACGTTGGCTTCACGGCTCTTATAATCCAATGCTAATGCCAGTGGTGATGTGGGGCTTGTGGAAGGAGATAGAACCCAAATAGCATGATCAACAATGTCAAGGAACTAATGTCTGTTGAATTTAATATGATAAAATTGGGTAAGGAAGACTTTCTGAAGTTATGGATCTTGAATTGTTATTAAAATAGAGTAGTACATGAGTTAGTAAGTAGTTTATGTGAGTAAAAGGCTCTTTTGGGTCAAGGTAAAGTTAACTAGAAAAATGTACTACAGTACAGGGAAAGAATCGAAAGCTTACTGATCCTTACTAGATCCTAACCAATGTGCCTGTGTTCTTGTTTAATTCTTCTTACATTATAAAGTAGACATTATCTCTCCTTTTTGTTGCAGACTGAGGCTCAAGGACATTAGGTTATATGACTGAGGTCACACAGCTGAGAAATGGTAGAACTGTCATTCTAATCTAAGCCTATTGGGCTCTTTCTGCACCATGCTATTTGTTTGGGTCGGGGTTATTCTGTCACAGCATCATGGACGGGACACCAGCACCCTGCCCGTTAGCCCACGTGATAGGCTTCAGTCTTGGGAATGAAAGCAAGTGCAGAGTACCTCTCTCCCCGGAGAGATATACACTCCATTAGTTTTTCATTTGCCAGAAGCATCGGTTTTTTAATATTTTCTCTTTCCTTTTATCTCAGGGGAATATCAATCTGTACAGATTTATTATTAATTCCCTAGTAACATGCTTAGCTGCTCAAAATTTTTTACTGTTGCTTGTAAAAGAAGGCCTGCTTGTTCTTGAAATTTCAGGGACTTCGATCACTCTGGGATGAAATATCACCTTGAGAGACGTAAGGAGAAGAGAGAAGTACAGAAAAAAGTAACTCCCTCCACCCCCCACCCCATCTGCCTTTTCTCTGAAACAAACACCAGCCACTTTTGGGAGGCTTTCTTTCCACTGGATTAACTCTATGCTGTTTTTCCATAGTCCTCTCCTTCCAAGGAATATTGAACTTATACTTAAAAAGGCATTTCCAGAGGAAATGAATCCTCCAGCAGAAGATTCTCTCTCTCTCTCTTTTTCCTCCCAACTTTTTTTCATGCTTCAAAGTCTAATTTTTTAATCAATTAATCTGGTAATTAGGGCATCTTTCATATGTGGATGCGACAAAGCATACTTTTGATTGTTAAGGTGAGTTATTGAAAACTTTACAATGAAAATTCAGGAGAGTTAACTTCTATACACATTCACATTTTTTTAAATCAAAAAAAATTTTATTTAACAAATATCAGTGAGAGGGACCCTGTGTGTCAGTGCTGAGCTGCTACTGGGGAAGTGACGTCTGCCCCCATGGAACTTATAGTCTAGTGGGAAACAAGAACACTAAACAAAGGAACACACTGATTATTTTATAAAACCATATAAACTATAAACCATATATAAAGTATATAAAATATATTATCCATCAGTTAATTAAACTGCCTGAATTGGGTGGGATGTAAGCATGAAACAGTTTTGTTTTTCTGTAGTTAGTGCCTTCTGTGATATGTAATGATTCTCCTTTCCTGCTTGTTAATGACTTCTAGAGAGGGATTCCATAACTTTCTAGCCACTTTAGGGTATAAAATACTCATTCCAGACTAATTTAGAAGTCAGCTCGTGGGGTGCCTGGCTGACTCAGTGGATAAAGCCTGCAACTCTTAATCTCAGCATCATGATTTCAAGCCCCACATAGGGTGTGGAGCCTACTTAAAAAAAATTTAAAAAATAAAAAAATAAAAGGAAGAAAAAAGAAGTTAGCTCCCTTGTCTATCTTACTTTCGTTTCCCTCTCCCAGCCCTGGCCTGATCCCTGGTAGGATGTGCCCTGGGAAGGCAGGTATGGTCTGCTTTTCCATTCCTGTTTTCCTGACTCAGTCTGTCAATTGGGACCCATCAGTGGTGTGTGGGGTTGGGAGAGTGCTGTGGGTGGAAAAGAATTACAGAAAAGGGGCAAAAGATTTTTTAATCAGCTAGTGCCCTGTGTGGTGCTGTCTTGACTTCTGATTGTCACTGTGGCAGCTCACCTTCAGCAACCCCCTCCTTCCAGTGGTGTACCTGATAATTGCCTGATACTAGGACCCCTCATCTGTAAGGCTGCTCACTCTGTTGGGCAGGACACAGCCAGGCACCTCAATGTGGGCTGCCTTTTGTAGAGTCTACCCAAGGAAAACATACACATCCTTCCTCTTCTCTTGTAGGCATTGATTTTGGGTGGGGGGTGGGGAAGAAAACTAAAAGCCATCTTGGGGTCTTTGAAGAAGAAGAATAGACTCTTTTATTAATTAAAATAGACTCTTTTATTAATTAAAATTAATTTAATTTTATTAATTAAATAATAGAGATCATTTAATGTAGCCTCATCAGTTGTTCAGTAAACAGACACGTTAGAATGTAGGCACTAAGAGCGCTGGATTTTGAATGAAATGAACCCAGGTCCTAGTCTTGCCCTGTAACCTGCAGATTTTGTGACTTCATCCTGCTACCTCATTTTTCTATTAACAACATCAAACTGAGTATTATGTGCCAGATGTTCTACTGATTATTTCACCATTTTATCTTTTTATCTAATTTTGGCTTAAATGACGATGTTAATGTTACCGAGTCGTTCGGTTCTTGTCTCAGATGCACCAAAGAGTTGGAGACCTGAGACCAGAATGGGGAGATAGAGTTTATTGAATAGATAAGTATAGTACACTTTCAAGAGTGAAAGCAGATCACTGCCGGAGCAAGAGTGGCAACGGCACTGGGAAGCTCTAGCTGCACCCTTTTAAGTGTGCTTTCTGATAAATTTGGCTTTGATTGACGTTTTTGATTGACGGCTGGTGGTTACAAAACACTTTGGCTTCTGCGCATGAGCCTACCCATGATACATTCTGTTATACTTGTATTTATTTATGTATTGTATATTTATGAGTGTCAGTGAGCTTTTGTTGTGACCTTAAAGATACGTAAGGGCAAGTTGCACCTTTTGTGCACATGCTCAGCTCCTGGAAGTCCCTGGTGGCTTTTGAGCTGGCTCAGTGGCTAGGCCTTTCTTGTTCCGTTAGCCCTTGGAGGCTGCTTGGAAGGTATGGCTGTTAACCTCTGGGAGCTGGGGGTGTGGCTCCATGGGTGTCGCCAGCACCTGCTTTATCCCTTCTCCTTCATGCCTAACTAACTGCCTAACACTAAGAGTCAGTTACAAATATCTCATTTCACCAATGAGAAATTTGGAGGCCAGAGAGGGTCACTAACTTACTTAACAGGACACAGTAAGTGGTGGTAAATTTAATAATTTAAAAGTAAATTTGGTATTATAAATGGAGACAGTCTGAATCTAGCACTAGAAACATAATCATTTCACAGTATCTGCCTCAGTTTTCTTACTAGGAAAAGTAAAGAAAATGCTGGTATTTGTATCATAAACCAGTGAGAATTTAAATGCAAGGCAATATGCATAAAATGTGTGGCACACGGAAAGCACTGGGAAATTTTAGCTGAAGTTATTTAAAATTATTTTTCATGTTGGCTGCTTTTAAATATGGAGCTGCATTTAGCTCATCACTGCAGTTAAATAATTGCTTAAATGCCTTGGCTTGTCCTGCAATGATTTTATCATCATTTGGTGTTCTAAGTGTAATTTGCTACTTATAAAAACACTTATGGCACTTTATAATTATTAACACACCATTTATAGCAGCTGTAATATTTTTTTCCTTTTTAAAGTTGGTTGTTGTAGTTTGTATAACTCCAGTATTAATCCCTTGAGAACCTCAATGCCAAGGGCAACAAAATACTCTTGTACATGTATATGCAGAGTAATTAAAAATGTGCAAGCTCTTGTTCATACACATGTGGCAAATGTGTCATATGTGGACACACACACACAACATGTGTGTCTGTTACATTAGTATTTGACAGTATAAGGCATAGCGTAGTGAGTTATTTATTTCTCTCATTCCTTTGCCAGAACTTGGAAAATAATCTTTCCTATTTTACGTTAATCTATAAAATTGACACATATATAATAAATTATAGTAGACATAGGCAAAGTCAACTTAAGTCAGAATGACTCCCAGGCCTCCTAGAATTGACTGTAAGGTGATGGAATAAGCACATGTAATTAATGAGGGGAGGTAGGTCAGCGTGGGAGCAGAGACAAGGGAGATATCCGTCAGTAAGTGCTGGTAATTCTCATCGAAGCATTGACCAGGGGAAAAGGAGGCTCAGATCACACAGAATAACCTCTAACTCTTGTGGAAACAAATACAACAGGCAATCCAGTCTGATGCCACTAATTCACTGAAGCAGCTAATATCCTATTCATAATGTTCTTCCAGGTTGGTTTTCCAATACAGGAAGAATATAATAGTATTCTGGTGGGAATAACAGTTGTAGTTTATAATATAAATTAATGAATGGGTGTTCTGACTCCCTGAGTCCCATTCCTGAGAGATGGTTCTCTCTCTTTCTTTTTAGAACTAACCAAGTTTGAGCCTGCAATCTTCATAAAGTCACTGGGCCCTGAGCCTTGGTAAATGTACCAGGTTTTTACCGAGTGGCATATGTCACTATGTGACAATATAGCCCAGCCCTCTGAGAAGAGATGCAGTTCTGACACCTGAGAGTGATTCAGATGAATCCCTGGGAGGGGACATTAATTCATCCTTTTATTCATTTATTTAATAAACATTTATTGAAAACCAATTATATATGAGATTTTCTAAGAAGCACTGGGAATATAGCAGGAATCTGCAAATTTTTCTGTGGAGGACAAGAATGCAGATAATTTAGGCTGGCGGGCTATGAGATTGCTTGTCACAGGGCTCCTTGGTGGCTTAGTTAGTTGAGCGTCTGACTCTTGATTTTGGCTCAGGTCATGGTTTCATGGTTCGTGGGTTCAAGCCCCACATCAGGCTTCAGGCTCCACACTGACAGTGTGGAGCCTCCCTGGGATTCTCTGTCTCCCTCTTTCTCTGTCTCTGTCTCTCTCTTTCTGCCTCAAAAATAAATAAATAAACATTAAAAAAAAAAGATTGCAGGTCACAATTCAACTCTGCCATTGTGGCATCATAGCAGCCATGGATGGTACCTAAATAAGTGTAGCTTATAAATTTTATTTATGAATGCTGAAATTTGAATTTCATATAATTTTTAATTCCCATGAAGTATTGTTCATTTGATTTTTTTCAACCATTTAAAATGTAAAAACCTCTCTTAGCTGACAGGCCATACAAAACCAGAGAGCAGGCCAGGTTTGACCTCTTGGCTTTATTTTACCTTTGGTTTATAGCGATGGATAAAGCAGATATGATACTTGCCTTTTGGCACTTTCACTCTTGTGATATATCCCCTTCGATTACATTGCAGAAACTTACAATATGCGTGTGACAGGGGCAGGGCCATCCCCTTTCTACTCACAGGGCATGACCCTAACATTTGTGGGACCCAGAGCAAGAATACACATGAAGGCCCATATCTTGACCATAAGTCAAAATATTAAAAATTAAAAAAAAATTTTTTTATTACTTTTGAGAGACAGAGACAGAGTGCAAGCAGGGGAGGGACAGAAAGAGAGGGAGACACAGAATCCAAAGCAGGCTCCAGGCTCTGAGCTGTCAGCACAGAGCCCGATACAGGACTCGAACTCACAGACCGTGAGATCATGACCTGAGCTGAAGTCGGACTCTCAACCAACTGAGCTACCCAGGAGCCCCATAAGTCAAAGTATTTAAAAGCTACACATCAAGTTGGCAAAGTGGTAAATAAAATGTATTCTATCATATTATCTGCTTTTAAGCTTCATTGATATATAACATTGTGTAAATTTAAGATATACAGTGTGATAATTTGATGTGTCTATATATTGCAGAATGTTTACACGCATAATTGCATGTTAGTTAACACATCCGTCACCTCACATAATTGCCATTTTGTTGTTCTTGTTATGGTGAGAACATTTAAGATCTAATCTCTTAGCAACTTTCAAGTATACAAGTATACCACATTGTACATTACATCCCCAGAACTTATTCCTCTTCAAACTGGAAGTTTGTAGCCTTTAACCAACATCTCCTCATTTTCCTCTCTCACCAGCCCCTGGCAACCTAGAAGTCCTGATTCTAATTGAGACTTGTCATACTCTTTGGAGTTCCACACCAGAATCCTGCAGCCTGAGAAGATACAGTCCCAAGCATTGACTTGCATCTGGCCCTGCCTTCCCTCTCCACTCCCAGCTCCATCTTCCATGGTGAGGGGCTTCAGGTACATTCCTATTGACATCTTAGCCTGTAAATCCAAACTCTGACCATATCCATGCAAGCATCTTCCCTTGGGTCTACTTGGGTAAGAGGCTGGGTATAGGCTCTGGAAATGGCTTAGGGACAGTGGGGTCCATGGAATATGGTATAGAAATGGGAAGGGATTTCGGCTCCATGTGCCATATCCTATTGGGAGAGCAATAGGATATGGCACATGGAGGCTCAGGGAGGAGTTTTCTTAAGTGTAGAGTCCAGGAGAGGGACCTCATGGGACAATGAGGGGATGGTCCATGATGGAGGGCCTTCAGAGGCCCTTCTTCTTTATTTTTGTCTCATCTTTGATAAAGGTTCTCAGCTCCTTCCTACTTTGGACTTCTCATCCCTCTGGTCTTTCCTTTGTTTCCTGTTTGAAACATCATCCTTCTGTCTCCCTTTTCCTCCTGCCCAGACTTGGCTAGTCTTTTTGGAGGCACTCTGGATGTGACCAGAATCTTTCTCTGGTACTTGTTCTAAATGCTAATTTGAATCTCTTTTTCCACTTTAGTATGTTTGATGAGAAAAAGTAGCCCTTTGCTACAAGCAAGAGAAAGGGGGAGGGAAATATCTAGAACGCAATTAGATTAATACTTTGAGACATGGCCATGCTATATGTATTATGTTTCCAAAGGATTACCTATTCATTATTTTCCAGCATTAATATGAATTAATAGTTGCTTATTTGCAAATGCTGATAAACTGTAAAAGAAGATACCAATTGAAGCAAAATGTAAAGGAACAAAACATCTATACATTGAACAATATAAACCACTGAGTGCTTTGAATGCATCAGGTACTATATATTGATTTATTCAATTATTTCAACCCTATGAGATAGATAATATATTAGTATCAATTTTACAGGTGAAGAAACTGAGGCACAGAGAAGCTGGGTAGTTTCCCTAAGGTCACACAGCTAGAAAGTGGCATAGCCAGGATTCAAACTCAGGCAGCTTGGCTTCATGTTTACTTTGGTGTTAAAAGTTATTAGTATGTGTGTAGATGGAGAGTGGTCAAAAGTTTAACTGTTCATCTGTAGAGATCAGCTTTTTAGCCACATCTGCAGAATCAGAATTCAGTAAAATTCCTTAGTGGTCCCTCTGAGTTTTCTTAGAAACTATTCTTGTAATAAGGCAGTGATAACTTTCCATGTTTTTCCCGTGTCTAGAATTTGTTCAGTTAGACCATGCTCGCCCTGTTTCTAGAACTTTCCATTTCCAATTGCTTTCCTTTCTCTGGGGGACTTACCCACTTTCCCTTACCACTTGTTCATAAGACTTACACATTGTGAAGATCTTTATATTCAAAGTCAAAGAAGCTGAGAGCTGCAAAAGCTTAGGTGTTCTTGTCAGTCTGCTTTTTTTTTTGAGACAGTTCTTCCAAACTTTTTAACACAGTTTAAACATATATCATAGATAGAAACATTACATTTTTTTTTTAACATTTACTCATTTTTGAGAGACAGAGACAGAGTGCAAGTGGGGGAGGGGCAGAGAGAGGGAGACAGAATCCAAAGCAGGCTCCAGGCTTTGAGGTGTCAGTGCAGAGCTCAGCATGGGGCTTGAACACACAAACTGTGAGTTCATGACCTGAGCTGAAGTCGGATGTTCAACCTACTGAGCCATCCAGGTGCCCCTAAATAGAAACATTTTTTAAATAAACAATAGGAGGTTTGTCTATCTGTAGGGAAATTTGGAATGGAACAACTGTTTGAAAGTTGTTGTTGTTGTTGTTGTTGTTTGTTTGGTTTTAAGTAGGCTCCATGCCCAGTGTGGGGCTTGAACTCATGACCAGGGGATCAAGAGTCACATGGTCTGCTGACTGAGCCAACCAGGCACTCCTGGAAGTCATTTTCATGTGAGTGTGATTATCCGAGATATCACTCTTCTTTAAGGTTGTCCATAGAAGGAATGGATCATTGAGTTTTGTCAAAGTCTAGATGATTATTCATGTACTTTGTTTTTTAAGTAAATAATTTACCCAGGTTTCTCACCAGTTTTCAACTAAATCAGATATAAAACAGTGATTGCTTATAAAAAATTTCAAAATATGCTAAAGGAATGGGATCCTACCCTATTACTTGCTACTGACTTAGAGATTGTAGACATTGGACTTCATTTAAACTTGAACTCCTATGTGCCAAATAAGCATTTTTTCACAAATGGGTTATAAAATAATGCATTTATTGAAATTTATGTGTAACTATAGGCTAATATCTCATAGAAAGTCTGCTTTTGAACTGTGAATTATTTGGCTTAAAACATCAGCCAGCACACATAGAGTTGTGATATTGATGACACAATCATACCTCAAGAACAGTAGGCATTTTATATGTGTCAGTGACAGATCACAAAACTTTTTTGGGTTTTTCAGTATTTCAACAGCATTAATAGGATGTACCATAATACTCTCCTTTTGGATATTTTTTTAATATTCAGTTTTAAGATGCTATTGATTATAAGATGCACCATCAATGTAAAAAGAGTTTGTCAGAGAAACAAAAAACATTTCAGCATATCAAATATGCACATCAAAGGTGGGATTATATCCAGATTTTAGAAACATTACAGTGTGAAGAAATCTACATCTCAGAATTGGAGCAGTGTGGCAATTCCTACAAAAAAAAATGTAATAAGAATAATTGAACTGGTTAAACAATCCCCTTGACCCCATTTCTCCATTTTAATAATAATATTAATGATATAGATAGCTTCAATCTAGAGCTTTCTATTTTCCAGACATTGCTAACAGCTACCATGGATGATCATATGTAATCCTCACATTAAGTATTTCATGTGGGTACCATCATTATCCCTGTTTTGAAGACACAGACACTGTTTTCAGGTTTAGAGTGCTTACCTTTAACATACATACATACTGGCCAAATACCCCTTTCCCAGATTTTACCCCAATTCATATCCATCATTACCCTACTAGTAAGATATAGAAAGAGAAAAGATGGGACTTTTTGATAACTGTTTGTGGGTAGCTAATTTTGGAAGAGGAGACAATAAAAAATTTTATGGCAACCTTTTGGTTAGGTTCAGTTTAGACTCCACACAAGGGTAGCTTTTTATCTCGAAGTATGGATTTGTGATTTAGTCACATGTATAAGAGTGAATGTAAGGCTTACCTTTTTGAGAAATATAAGGTCTTGGTATTGGTTATTAGTCTTTCACTGTAAATTTTGCACTGTGGGGGAGAAAGAGAGTATGGGATTTCCCAAAGCTGGGAGACTTCTGTACTTCACTTGTATCTTAGTTTGATTTTCTCCAAAAGCAGACCTCAAGACGAGCATCTGGGTGTAAATGTATTATTTGGGGAGAAAATCTTAGGAAATATGGTGAGGGAGTAGGAAGTGAGACAGAGGAGAGAGGGAAGCCAATCAAGACTGTTTTAATGAGCTGGCTACTATTTTGGGGAACCAAGTTTTAATCCTGCAGGGAACTTTCTAAGATACTGTTAAGGCCATACCTAGAACTGGGGCTCCTGGGTGGCTCAGTAGTCAGTTGAGTGCCCGACTCTTGATTGGGTTCAGGTCATGAGGTCAGTGTTGTGGGATCAAGCCCCCTCTCGGGGGTCTGTGCTGAACATGGAGTCTGCTTAAGATTCTCTCCCTCTGTCCCTCTGCCCCTCTCCCCACCTCACATATGCTCTCTCTCTAAAATAACAATAAAAAAAGAACATATGTAGAATTGTACACTGAACAGAAGGCAGCTAGTATAATTATTTGAGATATGCTGTCCTTCATTGGTTGAGAATTGTTTCTAGCATGCTGTCACTTCCAGCTCCTGGCTGAGAATGCTCTGGTGGACATAGAAAGCCAGAGACACAGAACTTGAGGTAGGGCCCATAGTCATTGGTATATAGGAACTAGCCATCAAAGTTGCAGGTGACATCAGGGAAGGACTCAGGGGATATGGGAAAGGTACCAACAATGTCTGCCAGAGTATTCTTGAAATTGGAATCTAGAATTCAGTGAATCAGGATCAGGTTGCTTTTCAGTGATGTTTTTTATCAAAGAGGCTATGCTCAAGGTATTATGATACCCCTTCTGATAAAAATGTGATGGATTTGGGAACAAATCCAGGTGTTCTGGCTCCAGAGTCTGGGTGTAAAACCCTCTGTGTAAAATACTCTCTCACTCAGATAAATCACCTTTGTTCTGGCCCAAGCTTTCGCTGAAATCGCTTCAGGCTTCATCTTTTTCAGATTTGAAATTAAGGCTAGGGTGAGTGTATTCATGTCATGATCTTCAACCAAATTTTGGACTTAACTCTGATTAAGCAGAATCTGTCAAATCACAATTCGATGGCAAATGTTACATCTTTCTCAGCACTCTGTTATCACCTTTACCCTTTGGTTTTCTCCTCAGGGTCAGAGTTTACATGAGTTACACTCCCCTTTCCTAGCTCCCAATAAGTCATCCTTGTCTTCTTGTTTTAAAAATTATGCTGTGAGAGTTATTACAGATGAGAGAAGAGGGCAGGCACATCAGGGATAGCCAAATGAACAGATGGCCAGCGGCCAGGCACATTCACTAGTTCTGGGATTTACTTCATTGTATCAGACTCCTGGTGAGGGGTGGTGGAGAAGGGATGTGATTCAAATTCAGGGTCCACAAAATTAAAAATGACTATAAGCCATGGAACTTGGGGGTCACTGAAAAGTATATGAAATCTCAAACATTGAATGTTCCGTTGTCAAAGGTTTACTGCAGTATTTTTGTCTCTGTTGGTTCAGTGCTAGCCATCACTGTGGGATGATGTAGAATCTGCTGATTCTTAAGGTTAGGTATTTTAACTATTCTACATTATGATGTATAGTTCTATGTTTGACTTTTTATCTGTGAGGTAAGAAATAGAAATAAAATGTCCACAGTAATTTTGACCTTACACGATATGAATTATTCCTTTGATTTTTGCTTTAAAGGATAAACTTGTGAGGCTGTTTTATCTTTACTGGCTTGTTGATGATTTGTTTCTGGAATTAGAATCTGACTTTGCTTAATATCTTACCAACATAGGGCAACATCCTTTATTTATGTCATAAAAGGTGACAAACAGAAATGTGTTTTGATTAGCAGCTGCCCTCCAAGTCACCCACACACAAAAACATTTCTAGTCAGATGGGGTGCCTGGGTGGCACAGTCAGTTAAATGACTGACTTCGGCTCAGGTCATGATCTCATGGTTCATGAGTTTGAGCCCCGCTTCAGGCTCTGTGCTGATAGGGAGCCTGCTTCGGATTCTGTGTCTCCCTCTCTCTCTGCCCCTCCCCTGCTCGTGCGCACTGTCTCAAGAATAAATAAACATTAAAAATTTTTTTCTAGTTAGAGCACACCACTCCTCCTCGTTTAATCAAACTGGATGCCATGCCCCTACTTGATGTTGAAAGAATTTAATGCTGAAATTTCAGCCCGAGTTTTATTTATGAACCAGTTGCCTGTGAAATATGCATAGGCATTCACAATTAGTAATAATGAGTTGAATGCATACGTATTTAGAACAATGTGTGGACTATTTCCTGACTTTCCTTGTGGTTAAGGCAGACTAGGACAGCGGCGGCTGCCATTACCATTCCACATTTCTCTTTTATTGCCCATCAAACATGTATAGATTTAATGACCTGGAGAGGGATCAGTGAAATTCTTCACAGCACTGCATGTTTATTAATGGGCCTCCTGTTCATTGTGATGTGTTAGTGTCAGGATTATGCCAGTGGTATTGCAGGAGGCAATTAAGGGTTTCTTTATTCCTGATAAAAAGGAAATTAGTCACTGATCAGCAACACAGGGCAACTCAACATCTTGGCAAGTGCATGGGAGGAAGGAGGAAAGCAAGGGCTAAAAAGAGGTTAGAAGATAGGGAGATGTTTGATGAGTTTGCTCTGTTGGGGGACATGACAAGGAGGAGCAGTAACAGGGGCTGTGAAAGAGGAAAGAATGGAAAATAATGAAAGCAAAAAAGAATTGGAAGATGGCTAACACGGGGATCTTTGCCACGGTTCTTATTAGATTGATTCAATGAAATGTATTTCAGTTTCATTCAGGAGGAACTCCTTGATCAACTATTTGTATGAGTCTATGGAGGTTCTTTGGGGATGTAGGAATAATTAAGGCTTAGTCCCTGTCCTCAAATAACAGCAACAACAATAAAAACAAACAAACAAGCTTCGAGAGGAGTTGATTGGGGGTTGGGGATGGAGGCCCATTATCCGATTCAGGCATTTGACAAGCATTTATTGAGGCATCATATCGTGTGACTCCAGCACTATTTCCTTTCATTACACAATTACCTTTATTATGGGCTGAATTGTATCTTCCCAAAATTTATGTGTTGATGTTCTAACCCCCCAGTGTTTCAAAATTTGACTGTGTTTGGAGATAGGGTCTTTAAAGAAATAATTAGGGTTAAATGAGGTCATTAGGGTAGGCCTTATTTCAATATAAGTGGGGTCCTTATGAGAAGACAAGATTAGGATGTGGACACACAGAGGGAAGACCTTGTAAGGACACAGGGAAAAGGTGACCAAGGACAGAGGCCTCAGAAGAAATGTGTTACACTGTTGACACCTTGATCTTGGTTTCTAGGCTCCAGAACTGTGGAAAAATAAGTGTCTGCTGTTTAAGCTACCTAGTCTATGGTAGTCTGTTATGGTAGCCTTAACAAATCAATTCAAAATAGGGAGGAACAATAATCCTACTCTAAGATGAAACTGAGGCTCAGGAAGTTATACAAGTAGTCTGGATTGACAAAACTAGTATGCTTTCAGAATTGGGATCAAAAACATTCCCAGTCATTGAAAACACAAGCATTAAGAACATGAGCATCAGAATTTCTAAAAGAGTCTTGAAATTTTAATTAATAGTTTAACTTTACACGTAAATGGTTAAAGGATGCCAATTCAAGCAGTCAGGATTCTTAGAAATCTATATACAGTGACAGTAGAATCTCTTTCCTCTATTTATTCCTAACCTACAGTATCACATTCAGATCTCAGGATCATACTTTTAGAAAAACGCGAACACACGAGAACTTGTTCCACAGACAGTGAGTCAAAGATGGCTGAAGGACTCAGCAACATGCCATGTCAGAAATGGCCTAAAGGGCCACAGATATCTTTCTAAAGATAGCCATTTTCATTTGAAGAGAAAAGAGGGAATAGACTGTTTGGAATGAATCTACAAGGAAGAAGTAGGCCTAAGCTCTAGAAGGATTTAGTTTTGCACATGGGCAGCTGAGACACAAGGGAAAAAAAAAGTCTTTAAGGTTTTTGGGGGCATTTTGGAGCAGAATAATGTTTGCTGTCTTCACCTTTATTATAAAGCATGAGTGAATTTCAAGCCTTAAATTATGGATGCCAGGTCTTGGAATGTAGTACTGGATCTGCTATTCCAAATTTCATTTGCGTTCAACACCAACAAGGCAACTGTGAGGGGCTCGCTTTGAATTTTTCCTGGTCGGACCATAGGCCAAGAGTCCCCACACCTGGTGGTCTCCAGTTGGTTCTCTGTTGGTTAATTACCTAAGAGAAAAGTCATTCCCCAGGGGCCACTTTTCTTTTTCCTAAATAATTCTATAGCAAGAAGCAGTGGAAATACTGTTTCAGGCACAAGATGGAGAAAGTCTGAAAGAGTGTGGAGGCTCTGTCATTAGGTAGAGTCTATGTCTTTTTTAGTATGAAGTGCCAGAAACACAGCCCTCAAGAGAGAATTGGAAATTAAAAGCTTGTGCATAGGTGGATATCCCCTCAGAAATGGTAAATGCAGAATGCCAAAATTAAGCCCTTGCTAGTTGTTCCTGAGTTGAGTTTAAGTCCACAGATTCTGAATTCTGGATAGTTGTCTGGACTGATAAATAGCCTGGTGAGGTTAAAACCTGAGACATCTTCTTCCATCAGATACCATTCTTTATTTTGCTTGTGGCCTTTGGCAACACTAAGCATTTGGTTCTATGAAACAAAATTTGTCTGAGATAACTGCTTTAGGGTTGAACCTTGCCTTATATTCTAAATTTTCTACTGCTAGATGGTAATCTCTGCGTGCCATTAATTCTGAAGTCTTTGGAAAGTGTGGCGGATCAGAGGCTTGTTATTGAAATAAAATAGCTTCTTAGAGCCTGTGGCAGGGACAACAGATGGCTTGCCTTTCCTTCTACAGTGGAGTGTTGCTATGCAGCCACAGGCTCCCTTTCCCAGGCCCTCTTGTATCCAGGGGGCAGGTGTTCACTCTCTCCCATGTGTGTCTCAGGGGCTGTGGAGGTTAACTTGTGGATGTGCCTTCTTCACCCTTCCCGATTTGCCCTTAGGATATGCATGCTCAGGGTGACCTTGGAGGCCATGAGTTGAAGAGTTGAGGATGGCCTAGCTTTCATCAGTTTAGGCCTCTGAATGACGGTATAGATCAGAAAGCACCACTCTCCCCCTCCTGGTAGTCCGGAAATCCACAGTGGACCCAATGAAATAAACTTAGTCATGTTAAAGCGCTTGGCTTTTGGTATTTACTTATTAAAGCAGTTGGCATTACCTTAGCAAATTCATGCCCTGAAGTCATGATGCTCACTTGGGGAGAGATGATATAGCTAGTGATGCTTAACAAGACAGAACACCTCAATCCAGGTGACATAAGAAATCTGATGAACAGAATAATAAATCAGGGAGGATTCTTTTTAGATTTTTATTTAAGAATACCAAACTTTGAACTGCAATTCAAAAGGGAAAGAAAATTTGAGTTTGGAGCTTAATTTCTTTAGCTCAAGCTTGCAAGTGTACTTAATCTTGAGCTGTAAATTCTCACTGAGATGTTTATGCTAGAAAGGACTCTCTATTAAAAATTTGAGAATTTCTATGTTGATAGTGGCATATTATTGAGTGAGTTTTATTCTAATATTGTCTAGTCTCTTTGCAGAAGGTATGAAATGCTATACTCTAGACAATGTTTCTAAAAAAAGTTTAGAATGAGAAATGGGAAAGACTTGATTTTCAGCTATGTGTTCCAAATACCCTTGGGATTGGTTTAATTGATGTATGATTTTGATCTATATCAGAACCTTCTGGGGGAAAATCTAATTGTTCAACAGGCCTTCCCAGGAGGTGCAGTAGTTGGTATCTGGGGAACATCCTTGGAAAATGGGCACTGGACTGCCCTGATGGAAAACCGTTTCCCTTCCTTCAGGATGATGACTACACTCCTGCTCATCTATAGGAATACTAGTTAAATGCAATGGACACGAGGAAACTGGGAAACATTGGAGTGGGAAATGTTTTCGCATAACTCTTGGTTTCCATGAGGAGAGATTTTCTATAAGCATAATCCTGGCCCATTAACTGCCCCGTGGACAGTGGTGGTACACCTGGGAAAATAACTAAGCATATGTGGCTTAGTCTCCATACTTCTCCCTCTTACGAGAAGCCAGGAGATCAGGGGGCCCCTGTATTCCTCGATGGACAGACAGGCAGCCCCCGTTCCCCATCAGCCCACCACTCCTGGGGAGGCGTGCCAAGTCTAGTACCACCAGTTAGCAGGCTGGTAAGCCTTTATTTCTGGTCCAAGCCACATCTTCCAAGTTGCCTTCCTTTGGTTTTAAAGGCGATATTTTGACCCATCTTCCGCCATTTCTTTGCTTTACTTCCCAAATTATTCAGTTTGAGAAATCTTGGGTAGGGAAGAAACATTCTAGTTTTGGAGATCCCTCAGAAATTCCATCAGGTACCCAGAAATAAGGTCCAATGTGAAGCTGTTCTGTTATTGTACTATAAATACCAACCGTTTATCTTATTAAAGTGTATGACTTTTCCTTTGGGTCAAGAGGGACATCAGATCTGCAAATCTCTGTGATTTTATGAATTTCTTCTTTAATTTTAATGGATTTCAAGAAAATGTTCATTATGTGTTAGCAATTTGTCATTATCTTCACAAGGCAAGACTATGACTTTAGATGCTTTGAGCAGTGTAAGGCATTGATGCTCTGCCTTCTCCCCACTGTTATGTGCTAAAAATGAAAAAAAA
Organism: Panthera onca; assembly: GCF_046562875.1. NCBI lineage: Eukaryota > Metazoa > Chordata > Mammalia > Carnivora > Felidae > Panthera > Panthera onca. Next base: position 54,867,458 of record NC_138342.1, on the reverse strand, counting down.
AAAAAAAAACAAAGCCAACGACACAGTATTTGAACGATAGAGAAATAGTAATAGCAAACTGTGTAGCATTTATTGTGTATCAAATACTCTAAGTGTTCTTCATAAATTAATTTACTCACTTCTTATTGCAAACCTATGACATAAGTACTGTTTTGTAGTTCATGGTAGACCTGGGATGCAATCCTAGATGGATTGACTTCAGAGGCTTGCTATGCTGCTATTAATATTAATATTAGTATTAATATTAATAATAATGTAAGGGTGTTCAACAAAGTTATGTTTTTTTCCTCCATGATAAATCTATTGGTTCTTATTTTGAAATATATAATTCACATATTGAATTCTTAAAAATTTCTCTCCTCTCCCCTTTCCTCTCCCCTCCTCTCCCCACTTTGGTGCTCTTGTTTTGCTTGGACTTTAAGCATATTCTTAGTTTAGCTATTGGATAGTCTAACAGTGGCCTTGAGTGAATACTTGTGTTACCTGCACTGGGCATAAATATAATAAAATGTAATAGGAAGCTCTATTGGGTGGAAAAGAATACGCTGCATTCTTTGCCTCCAAAGCCAAAAGAGGAGCAAGTGACTTATGAATCTCTTGACTTCTTTCGTAGCACTTTGAATTCACATATTTTCTTTTTTTTTACACCAGCCTGAGAGGTCTCTTACCTTCTAAGCCATTCACCAAGCTGCCTTCCTTTCAACATAATGAGCCATAATTACTCAATGATCTTTCAAAGAGCAAGTATCTCTGGGACCTAAGATCTCCTTTACAAAGGCTTTCTCAGGTTTGATTTGCTAATACCCTTAGTTAAAATGCAGTTATTCCTTTTGGAGATCAAAACTCCTGCAACTACAGTGGGTTTTTAAATAATGGGCTAAAAATGTTATACTTATAAAGGTTATCTGCAATCTATTAGGGAACACTCCTCTCTATTCTCTATCTACATAATCTATTGTTCTAATCATGAAGGTGGAAACAACAGTGCCTGACCTCAGGCAGACAGGAAATAAATTGCTGTCAGCTTCTTGTTGAATGACAACATCCCTGAGGCAAAACTCTCCTAACTTTTTATTTAATTTGTGTTGTACCTACAGCACAGCCCTTCTTTGGTGTGTCAAGAATTTATTGAGTTGTAATTAGACTGTCTGAGGGGAAACTCCATTCTACGCTGGCTGGGACCACTTGTGGATTACCCAACAGCTAGAGTAAACTGTGCTTAAAGTACCAGCCAAATGGGGGTGGGGGAGACAGAGATAGAGAGAGATGGAGAGGGAGAGAGAGAGGTGAGGGGGAGAGATTTGTAGGATTTGATATGTGCTATTTCAGAGTAAAAACCTTCTGACATGTACTAGGGGCTTGATGTTATCTGGAGCCAGGGGTCCTACGAGAAGTGGTCTCAGTCTTCTCATGGGGCATTTGCTTTTCTATCCTTTGGTCACCCTGAGCCCCATGATTCCTACATATGTTCCTTTTTTCTTTCCTCTAGTGTTATTAAAGTATTGTATTTAATTATCATTATTTTAAGGATCCTATCTATTTTCAGATTCCAAGTATTGTACACATTTGTGACACTAAGGTCTTTATCGTAGCCTTGTCTCACCTTCCAATCTGCTGGGTGGCAAGCAGCCCTCGCATTAACATTTAGAATACCCTCGCTGACACAATGACCCAGCCATTTGCCATACAAATGTAATCAAATCTATTAATGCCTTTATAGATCAAGTTTATTTCTTCTTTATGGAAAGTAGTTGAGGAGAAATGGTACAAAGGAACAAAGGGATTGGCATCTAGTGGGTATGGATGAAGGAGTTTTCCCCTTCCAATTGCCATACAAATCATGGGGGACATTTTTGTTTTGTTTTGTTTTGTTTAGCAATAAACTCTTGAGCTGAAACTTGGGCTGAATGTAATTTTCTTTCAGATGAGATAAGGATGGGTAAGGAAATTAGTTGTTTCAGAAGAAAGACATGTAAAAAGAAAAAATTTCTTACAATTTCTGGCTGGAACCTCATGGGACTCCCTGCTCTAATAATTGCTATTAAGGTCCACTGTCTTGTCTAAGATAATTCTGAAATCAGCACTATGGGAGAAAGGTTCCTTATTTGCACTTCCACATGTGGAGGGGTATTTTGTACATCATGAGCTTGCATGGGATCTAGGTTTGTGATGACATTTACATAAAAATGGAGTGGAAAAAGTTTTAAGCATCCAGACAGAAGAAGGGAAGATGGGTGGTGGAATCCATTGAATATGATTCAGAACGTTACAATTCTGTGTATAAATTTGTTGGCTTTCCATGACATAGCAATGTGTGTCCACTAGAGGTCAGTAAAAGGCAAGTGGATGACAAACTTCCAGCAGGGCACTTCCCCCACACCCAGGTCGGTTTCTCACTTTTAACACTCACATTTTGAAAGGCTTTCTTTTAAAGAGGACTAAAAAATGGTACTCAAGGTTTCCTGGGAGAGGGGAGCAAAATAAAGAACTTCATCTCTAAAAGAAGCGAAACTATGAAAAAAAAGGTTTGAAGAAGTTACACACCAGAAAACCTTTCTATCGCCATTGTTATCTAAGAGTGAACAGTAATATTTACCTTTACTGATCTTTTGGATGTGGGTTTTCACCAAAGGTGTAATAAAGCCTATTACACACCTTCACTGTCTTCCCACAGTGTTGAAAGGCAACTCTCTCCTGTGTCCCCAAAGCACATTTTCCTAACCTCTATGGCATTTGTTGTGTTGTTTACTATTTTTCCATGTAGATGCCTTTCTTGTGTACTAGTTTGCAATCTTCTGGATAATAGGAATCTGATCTCAGGCATTTAAAAATCCTCAGTACTTGGACATTGCTTCACTAGAACACTGTAAGTCATCAAAGAGGTTTGTGGAACATGTGTGAATCATGCATAATGTTCTCATTATTATTATTTACAAAACACAGTAGTATTTGTGTGTGTGTGTGTGTGTGTGTGTGTGTGTGTCTGTCTGTCTGTCTTTTGCTTTCCTTAGAAGATTTAAAGTAGATAAACATCCATATACTATCTTTCTTCTCATAAAGTTAATCAAAATGATAATGCCTCAATTTTATCTGTTTTCTTTTAACGTTCTGGTCCAATTCAGAACTAACGTCTTCAGAGGTAATATGCAGGAGAAAAAAGATCACTGTCACTTTAACCACAACCAGTTTTCTTGCTTAAAGTCAAGAAGGATTTCAGAGCTTTTCAAATTGATGGGTGTTAGTCTGGCAAGCAGTGAATTCTGGCCCTCAATTCTCAAGTTGTCAGACTATTTCACAGACCTGCTGCATGATGGAAGACTATTGAATATTACTCAGACATTGACCATTATGTTATTTTCTTCTGGCAAGCATTAAGCACTTCCCCTTTAAGATGGGCTTCAGTTTCCCCTGGCTTTGTGTGTTTAGAAGTCCTGTACAGGAAGCAGGTACCCAATCTGAAATCCAGAGCACTCTCAGCTTTGGCATCCTCGTCTTTCATGGTAGGTGGCTCAATGTGGTGCCTTTGAACACACGGCCCCAGTGGGAGCCCTATTATCTGCTAAATATTTCTGGAAATGTTTATTCAGAACATGGAGCACAGCAGGCTGCCCCCCTACTCCTACACTGACAGCTAAGCCTTTGAAATGGCAAATGCATAGACCTCCTGAGTGCCTCCACTTGGCCCCTGCTGTTGACATTTTCAAAGTTAACATATAAAATGATTCCATTGAAATAATATTTTTGAAGATCTTACTGCCCAAACTTTATCAAGGTTCACAAATTAGCTCTAGTATGACATTTGACTTAGGTAGAGAGTGTGAGTTTTAAAATGAATATCTGATAGATTATATTCAAATGAATCTCATGATGACACCCAGACCATGTTGTTATGCCTCCCATTATTCACTGGAGGCTGTTTTTTCACTTTCTGGTGTTATTTGCGGACACATAGTACTAATTCGTTAGAGCTAGTTGACCCCTCAGAGACCTTCTAGTAAAATAATATCTTCATTTTAGAGGCAAGGAAACCAACGCTCTTGGAAGATACCTGAAATAACTCCAGAGATGAGACATTCAAACTTTTTTGGGCAGCGTTTCCCTCAACAGTTTAATTAGCTCAGTCTATATGTGATAATTGAGAATGGTATCGATAGTATTTGATTATACCACAAAATGACACCATCTCAGGACCATAGCGGCTAACGGGGCAGGCATGATGGGTAGAGTCAAATAGCATCATTTCTGATTAAACCATTCTCCTTTCTATTCTTTGTTTTTTCCTCTCTCGTCTTGAAAGGAGGTGAATGTGGGAAAAGATATGTCATACGTGTAAAAAGAAAAAAAAGAAAATCTGATTCCAGGGCTCAGGTAAGTGGGGAGTAGTGGCAGAAGGAGTAAAGATGGGCTCCTAAACACTGTCTCCTTTAAAGCTTCTCCTAAGAAGCACATACAAAGTAGTAGTAGGCTGGCTAAGCAAATCAAAGCAAAATGGTGATAGTGGAAAAGAGGTTGTTTTAATTTTGGTGGAGAGATCTAACCCAAGAATACAAGGCACTGTCTCAGTGCCATAGGTAATACACTTTCTGTTCATTTCAACTCAAAAAATACTTCCTATGTATTTTAGGCATTGGGTATACATCAGTGAACAAAATAGTCTCTGTTCTTATGGAATTTACATTCTTATGGAAGGAGATAGACAATGAACAAATAAGGGATGAGAAGTGCCAACCAAGAAATTGTAAGCAGGACAAGGGAGATAAGAGTGATGGCAGGGGTGGGGTGACATTTTATAAAGGATGGTTGTCTTGGGTATTAGGATGGAGACTTCAAAAGGTACAACATTGCTTAGGCTTTCCTCCAGAGAACAGTATGTCCTGGAAGATAGGAAATTGGAATCTCTGTCACCTGTATGGCTCATTCGATCAGCCTGTACCAGCCAGGATCCCATCCTTTAGCCTCCAGGACCAGCCTCCTGGCTGCTTCTGCCCCACCCTGAAATGAACATGTGTGGTTCCTGCTGTAGCTCATGTCCCTGGTGCAACATTAGCGGCATTGGCCCAGTTTTGCTCTGTGCTTGTGAGCCAAACTGAATTTAACTATTAGTAAACCCATTTCTGGCAAGTGAGGCTCAAAAGGTATTTGCATTGGTTTGAGAACCTGGTTAACAAAGACTATAGGAACTAAATCCATGGCTATTCTGGTCATATTACTCAAGAGGTGTTTTTGAGATGGAGAGCCAGATAGGTGAAGGCTTCCTTTGTGTTTGTGTTTTCTAAGAAAAGTCTCAGAGCTAGAGAATTTGTGAGCGAAATTAGCTATACATTATTTATTTATTTATTTATTTATTTATTTATTTATTTATGGCACATCTTCACAGAGTTTTTGAAAAGAGATTCTGGTTGTAATTGGCTTTTGATGTAGATCAAACAGGCAGCTCTTAAAGATCCTGGAATGACCTGCTACTTTCCCCTAAAGACTTTCCTATAAGATATTGAGTTATATTTAATTTAATAGATCTCTTTATTCAATAAGCATTTAGTCAACACATAGCTTACTATAGCTATTGTTTGGGGAGGGCTTTGTCCCTTGCTAAAAAGTAGGATACCCTGGAAGGTGTGAGACATTAATGGTTATCAGACGTTTATACCTTATTCTGACTAAGTTTCAGATTTTTTTTTTTTTAAGTTTCAGACTTTTGTCCTTGATGGTGTTTGGTGGAGGGAGGGGGGATAAAGAGTTGAAGAGAACTTGATTTTACAGAACAAGAGAAGATACGATGAGGAGGCCCCCTGGGAATGGGTAACAGGAGACAAATTTCCAATTTTGATGAAGGCCAGGATGTTCTTTTGATTTCGTTCTTCTGATATTCACTGTCTTAGTATTTTAGCTCATGCCTCTGTACAAGTATGGTCTTAAATTAACTGATATGGCACTGAAATCAACCAATCAAAACAGACACTGTGAATACCCACTACTATGGAACCAGAGGGGATTTCTTGGTTATAAAATAATTTGAGAGGGGGAAACAAGGAGTGACTCCTTAATAAACAAATATGACTGAGTAAATATAATGACCTAAACAATGGGGTATACCCTCCCTGGTCTTAGTTCTGAGGTAAGCTGTGCTGGCTACCTTTGTGCTTTTGTGGCATTTTCTTTCTCTTATGTCATGCCTACTTTTTGTAGACTTGTGACCATCTTGTAAATAATATAGAGGTTGTTTAGCAATATTTCTGCTGGTGTGCTTAGTATAGACTAGTGACTCTTACTTATAATAGAATTTTCAATCTCAAGGTTCTTTAAAAACTTACTGCATTCATGTAGTGTTGTATTTAATTTGCACTGAAAAGTTAAGATGTCTTTCCAATATCAAAGTGGATGCTCAATTAATATTTGTTGGATGAAAATTTAGGAAAGCAAGAAAGCAAGCACGCAGGGCTCAGATAGATCGTGTCCTCCCTAAAGTATTCCTGACTGCCTAAACTGGATGTGATTTCTCCTTCCTCCGATTTTCCACTGGCCTTCTTGTTTGTATTTATTGCCTCACCCAATTTGTTTTCTCATATGCACAATGCCATTTTCTCAGATGAATTACAAGATTGCAGGGTGTTTTACACTTTTTTCATACCACCCACTCACGTGGTGATAAAAAGTTGAATTGGGAAGAGAGAATGGGAGAGACAGGGAGACCTGGTGGTGTGAATTGTTAGTGGTTTCAGCCAATGTGGTAACAGTAGGAATGAAAGAGAAGGGAAGATAAAAGAAGCATCATAATAGAATCACTCAGACTTTGTAATTGGGTATGGGAAGTTGGGGAGAAGGAAGAGTCATAGCTAACTTCTGATTTCGAGCCTTTAAAGTGTTAACATTCTTGGACCTAATCCCTTTCGCAAGCTATGTTGTGAAGCCAGTGCTGTCTTACTTGTGGAATATGAGCTGATATAGAGGGTTTAGCTATTGCTTTTCGACCTGGAATAGGTTTACAGTTCAGCCAAGGTCACACAGCTAGTAAATGGCTGAGCAGGGATTATGAACTCAGGGAGTCTGGCTCTAGGGCACGCTCTCTGGCTACTGTGCTGGGCAGCCTCTTATATTAAATGAGATAAGGCGTATCCTAAAGCTGCATACAAATATTAGTTCAAATGAACATTATGGGAAGTGCAAATCATTGGAACCGAAACTCAAAGCATCAGGGGCAGTCAGTGGCAGACTGAAGAGGGTTATAAGGGAAAATAGAGAGATACCAAAGGGCAGGTGATTCCACAAAGGCACGGTGAGTAACCTGAAGTGTGGAAGTGGGAAGAAGAATGTGCCTGGGAAGCAACCTGACCAAACCTTTTCCCAGTCATTTCAGTGAAGATGGAAACCCGGGGAGAGTATTTACTCTTAGTAATTTGACTCCAGAGTTTTCTAAACACTTTGGATTTGAGAGAGGGGGACAGTAACTTGGGTTTTGTAGCTGAAATATCTCTTCCACCTGCCACATATACGCACATTATTTTCTTTTTTTTCAATATGCTATTTATTTTTGAGACAGAGAGAGAGAGAGAGACAGAGAGAGAGACAGAGACAGAGAATGCAAGCAGGGGAGGGGCAGAGAGAGTGGGAGACTCAGAATGCGAAGCAGGCTCCAGTCTCTGAGCTGTCAGCACAGAGCCCGATGCCGGGCTCGAACTCACGAACTGTGAGATCATGGCCTGGGCCGAAGTCGGCTGCTAAACCAACTGAGCCACCCAGGCACCCCTACACACAATATTTTCTTGCTCATCAGTTTAGAATAATGGTTATCTCAGAGCCTGCTAAAGCAAGGCCATTCTATCCTTGGAATTGTTTCTAAATGTAAAGTAGGAAGTGATCTTTTGTTTGAGCCACAGAATATAAGAGCCAAGAGTCCAAGATTCAGCACTCAAAATGCAAGAGATATCCTCAGAGAGTATCACAGTATAAATAGAACTCCTAAATGCAGAGGGCAAGGATTCTGCATGGCACACATAAACAAAAGAACCAATAGGGTAGCATTTGGGAATCAATTTTGTTAAATGCAAAGACAATAGGGACCAAGCACTACATTGTTTCAGAGGCATTCTTAATTAAACAATTCAAATATGCATTTAATTTCTGCTTAAATGAGGAACAGAGAGACTGCAAGTGGACAGCCCTTAGAGTTAAATGTCACGCCTTGGAAAGTACAGGGTGTTAAAGGAGCCTGAACGGGGCCAATTTGGTAAGTGCACAGGGCATGGGAGTAGGACACAGTGGGGTCAGCTAGAGAAGTGAGCAGGGTCAGTTCATGAAGGGTCTTTTAAGCCATGGGAAGGAGTTAGATGTTATTTTAAGGCAATGGGAAGCCACCTAAAAATGAAGAAGAAATTGCATCTTAAGTTTAGTGCTGGAGAGGGATAAAGAATTGTTCAGGATGATGAAATTAAGAGATTGTCGTCATAATCTCTGCGGGAGACACTGATGACAATGATGGCTAACACTTGGGACCCCTGGCGGGCTCAGTGGGTAGAGCACATGACTCTTGATCTCAGGGTTGTAAATTCAAGCCCCACCCAGGCGCCCCTGTCATTTGCTTTCTGAAGGAAAGAGAAACCACGTGGATGAGACATTCCTGCTATCTTAAGACATTGGCCAGGAAATGGGTATCATTTCTGCCAATTATGTCAGGTGGTCACACCTACCTGCAAGGGAGGTCAGGAAATGTCTATCTAGTAAGCCACACGATTTTGCTACAATTTTGTTTCTGTGTCATAAGGAGAGAAGGATTTTGGTGGACAGTTTAGTCTTCTCTCAACAGAGGAAAGTTTCAAGTATAAGTTAAGAAATATATATTCTCCAGAATCAAATGTCTTTTTAACTCAAATGCTTTTCAGGAGTTAGGAGGAAAGCAATCTGATTGAGCTAATTCAAAATGAGTATGTTCATGGCTAAAACCCATCACCTTCTGGGAAGTATTTGCACTGGTAAGGAGAGTACTAAAGAGAATATTTTGACTTTTAAGTTAGAAAACAGAAATATCCCAGGGCACCTGGGCGGCTCAGTTGGTTAAGCGTCCAGCTTTGGCTCAGGTCATGATCTTGCCATCTGTGAGTGTGAGCCTGGTGTGGGACTCTGCACTGACAGCTCAGAGCCTGGAGCCTATTTCAGATTCTGTGTCTCCCTCTCTCTCTGCCCCTCCCCCACTCACACTCTTTCTCTCAAAAAAGAATAAATGTTAAAAAAAAAAAAAGAAGTATCCCAAGAACATTTGCCTAATAAGAAGTAAGAAGCTTTAAGCCAGGTGGAGCTTTAAAAAAGAATCAGCTGTTAGATCAGACATATTTTGGGAGGAGAAACTTTCTCTGAACACCTCAAATATAATACCAGGTATGTGTTGCTGTTACTACCTTTTCCGTCTATGTATTGAAAACTGGCTTCTGTCCTTAGACCCCACTGAAGTTTATTCCTTTAGGTCAGTTGTCACTCTTGCATTTGACAATGGGAATACAGCAAGGGCAGATGAAGGTAAGAATATTTGTTTTTAAGAACACACAAATATATTTTGATCGCCGTAAAAATGAGCCTTTCCACTATGAGCTTCCCTTCTGATTTCATTATGGTAAATTGTAACATTATTATTTCTAACTGGAGGTCATTTATCGGCCATCCTCAGTTACCTGAAACAAAACAGAGAAATTATGTAGGAAAATATCTGAACATTGATATAAATGTCACAAAATTCATACATTAAAACTCATGTACTTTTCTTTGGGAGAATTTCTCAGACTTCCCATTCACTCCTATTTCACACACGGTTTGCACAGGCTGGATTATCTGGAGTAGAGCTGCAAATGAGGTAGGAAGCAAGCTAGAGGCAGGTATACTGAGAGTATAGGCAATTGATGAGAATAACTCAGTGAGGAAAAGCAATGTAAAAATAAGTATCATGCAACATGAATGAGACTCTTGAGTGTTTTGTGTTTGAGATTCAGCTCCATATCCTTTAATAATTTCTGAGGTCATCACCAGTACAAGTATCAGAATAAGAATTCAGAAATAAGATCTGAAATAAGAAATCAGAATAAGATCATAATTGTTCTGGAGTAGTGTAACGTAGGGTTGTTTAAAAGTGGAAGTAAGTTTTAAAACACCTTGAAAGGGTATAAAATCAATAACAAATTTCTCTCCCTCTCAGAATGAATTTTTATCAAAAGACCCAGAAGATGAGTAAATCTTGTTATTAGTAAATTAGTTCTGTTATGTTTTGTGTCCAGGAAACAGTGGTGGAAGGAAAAAACATTTTTTTCTCTTCCCTGGGTGGGACAAACTTCTCAAACAGATAAAAGTTGTCCATCACACTTCTATTTCCTTTCCTTGACTAAATTGAATATTTTTGACCTTGAAGGGATTCTCATTACAGCCTCTATGCCCTCATTCTGCACTAAACCCTCAACTGTGGTACACCGACACCTCCCCTCCACAACACCTCCCACCTCCCCAAGGGCCACCCTTGGCCACTAGGTGCTCCAGTGTTTAGAACAGGGCTTAGCACCTGATGCATTCAATATGTCTAAATGAATGAATGAAAGAATAGATGGATGAATGGAAAAAAAAGTTCTCAATGCCTCTAATTGTCTTCATATTTTCTCCAGATTTAAACTCTTTAATTCATATGCTTTCCAGGAGTTAGGAGGAAGGCGATCTGATTGAATTAATGCAATATGAATATGTTCATGATTGAAAGCCCATTAACCTTTTGTGAAACATTTGCAATGCTAAGGAGAGGGCTTGATAATCCAAATGAATACCTAATTTATAGAATTCAAGGCAAAGGACGTGAGACTACAAACAAACAGGCAGGTTTAGTAATGATATTAGGCAGAAGAGAGCTGATTAGGGCAGATTAACTTTACCCGGGAATCTGTTCCCAGAGTATGAGTCACTGAAGCTGCTTCTACCTTTTTATAACTTCCTTTTACCCTCTCTTCCAAACCAGTAAGTTCTCTATGAGCACATAAATGTTTTTTGGACTGCTTTTATGTTCCAGTAAAATAGAGCATAGGACGAGAGTGATGACAGCCATTTGTATGAATGGGCCATTGCTAAGTCAGGGACTGTTTGCAGGAGAGATAGATTTAGGTCCTTGTGGCAGAGGATGTTAGTTTTGGCAGAGCAATTCAAGTTTAAATGTAGAAACTTGAATGGTTTGTGTAGGGATGCTTCACACATCTAAGATCAATTTCTGTGACCCCCATGAGTTTAATATTAGACTATGTCTGGATTGGAGTGTGTGTGTGTGTGTGTGTGTGTGTGTGTGTGCACGCACATGAAGGGGAGGCTGGAAAAGGTAAAGTTTGGAATGAGAAAGAAGGGGCAAACAAGGCTGGCCATAGATCATCCTCTGTCTCTGGAAAATGAGTCAGCCCTCCTTTCCTTACTCCCTCCCTCCTTCTCTCCCTTTCTGCCTCCATTATTCTTGTCCTTCATGTAACAACATTCACAGATCACCTTCTGTTATGCCTGGCCTCTTTCCTACATTTTCGTTGAATTTGGATATTAATTATGCTTGGAGACCGCACCAGATTTTAAGTTGCTAAGACCTCAGCTTTGCTTGATTTTCTATAATTAACCAATCCCCAGTGGTTGGTGGCTGTTTTTGTAATTCTAGATGTTTGAGGGTTAATTCCTTAATACTAATGAAGCAGGCAGTTCTCCGTTCTTTTGTGCCTTATCAATTCCTTCTACTCAGGGCATCAAAGCAATGAAATCTTTGATGAAAATTCTTCTCAGTAGATTTCTCAGTGAGAAAAATAAATTGAGAAGACATGACCCTGCAGTGCCAAAGTAGGATGTGAACAAAAATTTGACTAATTACGCACCAATTTATATGCATTTCTTTAATTTTCTTCCATATCCTAAGATTGAGTTTGGGACTCAGATTGTTTTTTGCTGTTTGTTTGTTTTGATATATTTCTTTCATTTCTGGGGTACTATTTATTTATATGTTTATTTATTTATTTTGAGAGAAAAAGAGTATGTGCATAGTGTGTGCAAGTTGGGGAGGGACAGAGAGAGAGAGAGAGAGAGAGAGAGAGAGAGAATCCCAAGCAGGCTCCAGTGCAGATCCCCACACGGGCTCTATCTCACGAACTGTGAGATCATGACCTGAGCTGAAATGAAGAGTCAGATGCTTAACCAACTGAGCCACCCATGCACCACCCCTGGAGTACTTTTTGGATTATAATAATGACTAGCTTTTATTAAGATCTTAGTAGGTGCCAGGCATTGCACAAAGTACTTCACAACAACCCTGAAGGGAGGTGAGATAGGTACTGTTATTTACCAACACTTTACTGATGCGAAGACAAAGTTGAGAAAGGTCAGGTCATTTGCCCAGGCTCATACAGGTAGTCGGTAAGGAAACCTGTTTTAGAAGCCCAGAGCCCCACCCTCTGCCATTCACTACGTCTTTTCTGTGATTCTAAGAATATAGACAGTCGAGCACAAGACATTTAGGATAAGAGTAATATCTATGACTATGTATATCTCATTGACCATAATATGTACATCTTTCAAGATTTTGTTAAAATTTTTTTTGGACATGGATAAAATTGGTAAAAGGGCTAAAATCCATTCTGCCTTAAACTGAGATTTTTCTCCTGTACCAGGAAGAAGAGACTGGTAAGAAGTGTCCTGGTATTTTCTTCTCTTTTTCTATTGCTATTCTGAGCGAGATGGGTTTCTGACCTCTTTTTCTTGCTTTCTACTTAAATAGTATCCTCTGACAGCCACATAGAGATTAGTCAGTGTAAGAAAAATCAAAGCTATTTCCTATTTGAAAAGGTTACTGAGGTAAATTATTTTTTCTCTTCTGGAGATCTTTCAAACAAACTAACTACACACACACACACACACACACACACACACACACACACATTCATTTCAGAAGAATTAGAAACCTCTGGAGAAGTTTAAGGCCAGAATAGATTCTCTTACTTGCTTAAATGTAGAAAGTAAAGCAGATAATCTTTGTTCTTTTATAACTCTGATATTTTTCCTCTGTAGAGGTTACTGACCAGTTCTATGGACAATGCATAGAATCACAATAAAAGACTTTAGTTTCTGTCCCAAGACCTTTGATAATATGGCAGAGCAATGACCTTAGTCATGCCTTACACTTTGAAAAACAAAAGTTAATGTTTGCTGGGTTAAGGCTGCACATTTTAAAAACCATATAAAACCATGCTTCCTTTATGGTTCATGCTATGTCTTTGGGAGTAAGTGAAGACTTTGTAGAAAATGGTTAACAATTTGAAGTGACTGGGAAAATAGGAAACATTGTCCTTGCTAAAGTCATAATGATACAAATTGCCCTAAATAGTCTCATTTCTTTTTAAAATAGTATAACGGCTCCTGGGTGGCTCAGTCACCCACTCAGTTGAGTGTCTGACTCTTGATGTTGGCTCAGGTCATAATCTCACTGTCTGTGGGATTGAGCCCCATGTCAGGCTCTGTGCTGGCAGTGCAAAGCCTGCTTGGGATTCTCTCCCTCTCTCTCTGCCCTTCCCCCACTTGCACGTGCACTCTCTCTCACAAATAAATAAGCGTTAAAAATATAGCATAGATAATTCACTAAATTCCTCCCCGTTTTTCTTTGTTATTGTGGTAGGCAGGAATAATGGTCCCCCAGAGAAGTTCATGTCTCCATCCCCAGAACTGTGAATATGGTAGTTTATGTGGGAAAGGGGTTTTGCTGGTGTGATTAAATTAATCTCCCTGAGACAGGGAGATTATCCTGGATTATTTAAGTGAGGCTATATGATCCCAATGACTCTTGTACGTGAAAGAAGGAGGCAGGAGAGTAGGGGTTAGAGTTGGACATTGGAATGTTGCATTTGGCCATTGCAGACGGCAGACTTCCAGACATCACCCTGGAAGAGGGCCCTTGCCTGACTATCCTGGCACACTGATCTTCTACTCCCAGCCTCCAGAATGTGAGAAATAAATTTATGTTGTTTATAAGCTAACAAGCTAACTAGTCTGTGGTATTTTTTAAGTTTATTTATTTATTTGGAGATCATGAGTGGGGGAGGGGACAGAGAGAGAGAGAAGGAGAGAGAGAATCCCCAGCAGGCTTTGTGCTGTCAGTCCGGAGCCCAATGCAGGGCTCCATCTCATGACTGTGAGATTATGATCCGAGCTGAAATCAAGAGTCCGATCCTTAACTGACTGAGCCACCCAGGCGCCCCATGCGGTATTTTGTTGTAGCAACCCAAATGGACTGAGAAATCCATTAAGACCCATTTTAGATTCTGACCTTAGAACTGTACGATAATAGTTGTTTTAAGCTATTAAACTTGTGGCAATTTGTTACAAAGCAATAGGAAATTAGTACTTGCCACGGATTGTAACATTAGTTATGGGACAGACATTAAACCTATAAATGGAATCAGCATGGGAGAAAGGTGCCAGGAAGTAATCCAATGTGTGTGAGTGATCTTGTTGCTGCAGAAATCCGAGATAATGTCAATTTGGAGAATACTGCACTTGTTGTTCTTATATTTCTACATCTACCTCTGGGGTTGGTAAACCATCTGGACGGGTGGTTTATAACTGTGTCATAATCAAATACTGAAAGACCTTCAGGTGGGGAGGGGAAAGGAAAGAAACCATGTTGTAAGTTTTTATCTAGGAGGATCAAGGTTAGAATCAGTCATGTGTAAGATCTAAGTTTCTAAATATAAATCTCCTGAGACCTCTGATTACATACAATACCTAAATGTGAAAATTTAAAAATAATGCGTTCTTTGCTATCTGAGATAGCTTTCATCAGACCTTTGTTTGTGTTTCTGCACACATCTTGTGAGATAATATAAAATATTTATATTGGTCTTTGCCCCAGTTCCTGGCACAGAGCTTTTAAAAAGTCTTGTAATCTTTCTTTCTCCCTTCCTTCCTTCCTTTCTTTTATTTTTCTTTCTTTCTTTCTTTCTTTCTTTCTTTCTTTCTTTCTTTCTTTCTCTCTCTCTCTCTCTCTCTCTCTCTCTCTCTCTCTTTCTTTCTTTCTTTCTTTCATTCTTTCTTTCCAGAAAGAGAGAGACAGAGAGAGAGAGAGAATCCCAAGCAGGCTCCACACTGCCAGGGTGGGGTATGATGCGGGGCTCAGACTCACGAACTGTGAAATCATGACCTGAGCCACAACCAAGAGTCTGATACGTAACTGGCTGAGTCACCCAGGTGCCCCAAGTCTTGTAATTTTCTGAATAATAAGAACATGAAGAACATTTTTTGGTTCTAATATTTGGTCTTTGACCCCAGTTCCTAAATTCTTTGGAATTTCCTGGGTGTTAGCAGTGTCTTTGTTCTAATGAGGTGTCTCTGAGTGGGCTCTGGGATGGAAGCTGGTCACAAGATATATCATGCCATCATTAGAAGCTTGGAATTTTCAGCCCCACCCCATATTCCCTAGAGAGAGGAGATGGACTGGAAATGGAATTAATACTTGATCATGCCTATATGATAAAGTCTTCATAAACAACCCAAAAGTATGGGGTTTGGAGAGCTTTTGGGTTGGTGAACTGGTAGAGGTGCTGGAAGAGCGGTGCTCCTAGAGAGGGCAGGGGAGCTCCATGCCCCTTTGCACGTCACTTGCCTTCTACATGTCTTCCATCTGGACGGTCATTTGTCTCCTTTATCGTATTCTTTTATGATAAACTGGTAAACAGTAAGTAAACTGTTTTCCTGAGTTCTGTGAACTGCTCTAGAAAATTAATCAAACCCAAGGAGGGGGTCATGGGAGCCTCTGATGTGTAGCCAGTTGGTCAGGAACAAGGAGACAATGTGGACTTGTGATTGGCCCTGAAGTGGGGGTGTGTGCTTTGTGGGAACCCTTAACTTGTGAGATCTGAGATTGTCTCCAAGTACATAGTGTCAGGATTGACTTGAATTGTAGGACCCCCAGCCAGTGTCGTAGAGAATTACTTGTTAAGGGGACAGTGCCCCCACATCTGGTGTTAGGAGTGTTGTAAATATGGTATTCGTGTAAGAGTAGAGGAGGAAGTAAGAGGAGGAAGTAAAGGAGGAAGACAGAGTTTTTCCCTCTATACACCTATATCTGTACCTGATCCTTGCAAGGATGCTTCTGAGGAACTGTGATACGGCAACATGCTTTGTTAACATCAATGAGGTAAAATCATTGCTTAATGAATTTTACTGATCATTTTGAATATTGACAATCCACATGAGCCATATACATTAGGTGCCATTGTGATATTCTGAGGGACCAGACATCTTGGAGACATTAAGTCTTGAGTTCTAATGTTATTTCTTATTACCTGTGTTGTTCTTATGGGCTTATAGGACCTTGGGGGTGAGAAGTTCAGTTACGCCTGTTTCATCTCACATGTGGGGATAGCCCCTTTGCATGTACTTTCTAATTGTACAATGGGATTATGTAATATTATCTTTCTAATAACTTCAGGGGATCTAAGAGACTTCAGAGACTTAAAATGTCATATTGCATTTAAAATATTTCACTTCCCTAGTATATTACAGATGTCTAAGATTTTATGAACACCTAGGACACTTAATTAGCTGGAAGACACTATTCTTGACAGTGCTGGATCATAGAGAAATGGTCATGTAAGTAACATTACCATCTTTTGAAAATTCACTCATGCTGGCTTTTGGGAGGCAACAATGATAGTGAGTCTCTTTTCTCCTATTTGGCCTACATTTAGCCCCACTTTGCCTTTCATTGACAGGCTTGCTAATTTCTTTTTTCTATCTAGAGAGTATAAGCCTATATACTATGGCTAATGATATCTTTTCCTCGTTCCTGTTTCATTTCCTCATTCCCATCAGTGGAGGGGAGTCTTGGCTCTGGAGGACAGACAGTTTTGTTTTATATGTCTTGGGGCTGATTTTTTTCCATAGGAAGCACAAGTGAATGAGAAAAGTATGGTTTCAATATCAGCATTTTGCTTTAAAGACAACTTTTAATAAAGAACTCTGTTTTATTGAGGGATATCCATATAACTTTGTTTCTTCTCTGTGCTAAGCATTCCAATGTGATATCTATTGTTTGTTACTTTGAATGTTCTCATTAACTCAACACTTTTGAATGAACCGTAGAGTTAAATTATTTCAGTATCTGAAAGTGAAGATATTATCTAGTAAGTTGCTGTTCTAGCATATTCTGATGGCTTGAAGGAGGTAATGAGGTTTCCAAAGGTGCCAGTTTGGAAGAAACTAACTGACCACAGACATCAGGCACAAACAAATGTGTAATACAAAACTATAGCTGGGAATGTGAATAACCAATTGAAAAAACCCAGAAGTGCCCGGTTTAAATCTGGAGGATGAAATATGGATTCTACTGCAGAAAGCTTAATGAATCACTATTTGGAAAACTATAAAAAGGTTCTTCCTTCCCTGGATTCTTCTACTCCCTTTATTGTTTTCCCTTCTCAGTCTCTTTTCTTTGCTTGTCCCTTACATCATTCCCTTAAATCCTTAAATCTTTGGGTCTACCTTGACCTACTATATTTTTACTCTTCAAACTCTTCCTTAATCTTACCCATTTCCATGATGTGGCAGAGATTGCTGTTTGTTGAATCAATACCTACTCATCCCTCTTCCTTAGTTAGCAGAACCCTGATTTCACACAGGGAGTTAATGGGCCCAGCTAAAACATCACGCTTCCTAACTTCTGTTACGCCTACGTGGGGCCATATGGCTAAGATCTGGCTGAGGAGCTGTGTACAGAAGTGGGGTGCGAGATTTCAGGGGAGGCTCCTTCTAAAAGGTGCTAGAAATGCCGTCTCCTGCGCTGTCCACCTTCTTTCAGCTGCCTGCAATGCAGACATACTGGGCAGAGCTCAAAGAGCCACACCAGACCAGGAGATGACCTTGAGGAAGGAAAGCATGCAGAAAGCTGGGGGCCTGGCTCCCTGATGATAGGTTGTAGCCACTGTATCAGCCCTGGAATCCACACCTCCAGATCCAGAGAAATTGATCTGAATTCTGTTAAAACCACATTATACCAGGCAACATAACCTTAATTGGTAAACATAAATTTTTATGTGGATACCTACCACATCTTTATCTCTAAACTCATCCCCCTGAGTCTTAGATTCATGTGTTGAAATAATTACTAAACATTTCCTTATTGACATCCCTTAAGTACCTTAACATTATCTTCTCCACACTGAGCTCATAACATCCCTCCACTACTCTCCCTAACCTGGCTCCACCGTGTTTGGAATTTTACCACAGTTGCAGCATCCAAGGAGAACCCATATGGTGGTCCTGGACCTCCCTGCTTCCTCTCCCATCATTCCAATCAGCCATCAGACCCTTCAAGTGCTTTTGTCCTCATAAATATTTACCAAGTCTGTCTCCTTACCCCTCCATCCCTCTCACACATCCCCAGTTCAGCTTCTCATCATCTTCAGCCTTTCCTGGGTACATGAAAGGTGATTCTGCCTTTAACTCTTATCATCCATACAAGTAGTTTGTACACATGTCAAAAAGGATTTATTTAAAAAGCAAATTGGATCCCATCATCTCCTGCTTAAAACAATTCAAGAGCTCTGCAGCAACAGGCCCTTGATCTTGGCGCGCAGGGTCATGGTCTGCTCCTACTTATTACATAATTTTCATGACCGCTCTTCTCTGTCCTGTATTTCATACTCGGGTAATACCGCAATTTTTCATTTCTAGAACATGCATGGATCTTCATACTCAGACCATTCCCTTTGCCCGGAACTCTCCTCCTTTCCCCTTAAATTTTCTTTTGTGTAGTGCATATTCTTCCTGACCTAATTTGGTCCCATCTCCTCTGGGAAGCCTTCCTGGACTGCCATCCCCCCCCCCCAGACCAGTTTTCAGTGTGGAGGAGTGGGGGGTGGGGGTGGGGGGGTGGGGAATGAGGGAAGAGGAGGAAAGGGAATCTGAAATAGGATTGCCCGATTTAGCATATAAAAGGCAAGGATGCCCAGTTAAATTTGAATTAAAAAAAATAAATAATTTTTAGGTGTAGGTATGTCCGATGCAATATTAGGAACATGCCTATACTAAAAAGATATGTGGTTTGTTTAAAACTGGGCATCCTATATTTTACCTGGCAACCTTATATTGAAGACACATTAACATCTTCTTATTCTTGCCTCGGTCTCTTTCTGGCCTCACTTATGAAAATACTGATAGCAAAGAATTGATCGGTTTTAAAAATCACTGTCTTGACTCCAGCCTGCAGAACCCTTCCTTGAAGGAGGGAGAGAGGGAAAGAGGGAGAGCACAGAGAGGGAGCAAAGTTCACAAGAGCTGTTCACTTCTTTAGGTGCACAGCCCTCCCCGTTAGAGTAGGGGCAGGTTTGAAATAAATCAGATCCTTGCCTACTGGATATTAATCGAGCTTGTTGAAGTGTCATCCTGAATCACTACAACCTGGCTTATCATCCTATTCTGAAGAGGAAGAAAATGCTTCAGCAGCTCGCTGGAGCCTCAGGAAGGCTCTCCGAAGACGGCAGGGGGCAGGTATGTAGCGCCAGGTGTGGCTTCCAACAGGAGAATTGCTGAGAAGCTTTGTCACAGCGAGTGCAGATGAACTCAACCTGCCTGTTTGGCTGTTCCTTTGAAGGGAAAGAGAGGCAACTTACATTTCTTGGGCATCTACTGAATGACCTATTATGCCTAGCATTTCCTGAAAGTTCTGCAAACCCATATTCAGAATTTTGGTATCACATGGGGGTCTAGTAGCTTTCTGTTGAGAATTAGGTCATATGCACTTTGATGTAGGGTCTGCTTTCATAAAACAGGGCATTATATAATATATCTATAAAAGTAAATTTATCAGTAAATGATGCTGGACATTTTGAAGTATAAATATGAACTTTTTTTTTATCACTTCTTTTTTAGGGTTTGTTTACTTTTGAGAGAGAAAGGGGAGGAGGAGCAGAGAGAGAGAGGGAGACACAGGGTCTGAAGTGGGCTCTGTGCTGATAGCAGAGAGCCAGATATGGGGCTTGAACTCATGAACCATGACATTATGACCTGAGCTGAAGTCAGATGCTTAAACTACTGAGCCACCCAGGCGCTCTGATATGAACTTAAAAAAAATTGTTCATTTATTTTTGAGAGAGAGAGAGAGCACAAGCAGGGAAAGGGCAGAGAGAGAAGGAGACACAGAATCTGAAGCAGGCTCCAGGCTCTGAGCTGTCAGCACAGAGCCCGACGTGGGTTCGAACCCATGAACCGTGAGATCATGACCTGAGATAAAGTCGGCTCCCCACGGAGCCACCCAGGCGCTCCTAAATATGAACTTTTTAAAAATAGTGAACAAGAATCTTGTAAAATCTGAGGGATTTTAGCCAGGTTATTTTAGCTGTGTCCACTGCTAGTTACAAATTTCCTTTTTCTCTGTGAAAGAGCTGTTGCTAACCCACAGCCTCTCTGCATTAGGTCTGCTCAGTTTCTTGCTTTTCTCCCTTCTCACAGCTGGAATTGCAACAGATGGGGTTATCGAGTGCAGAGAAAGAGATGAAATTAACACAGGTAATGAGCAGTACTTTTACTGATGGAGGAATTTTAGTTCATTTGGGAAAATTCCAGACGCTCAAGACTTGCAGTAAGATAAATCAAAACCTAGTTTTGGGAAATAAAAAGGGTAGAGCTGCACTTTAACATTTATCCAGAGCCAACATCACACTTAACATGGCGTGAGGAAGAGGAACAGCTTGGACACTGGCCTCTGCCTGGTTTGTTGTCTAAGAAAAAAGCTTTTGGAAGTTGGAACCACTTCATATTTTAATTGGTTCACATGGGCATTTAAAAAGTGCATTTGGTTAAGAGGATGCCACTTGTTCTTTAGAGGCTGATAGTTTCTATTTATCTATGTCTACTCAGGAAGCATTGGAGTAGGCTGATGCCACGGGGTGACTAAATGTCATAAAGGAGTTAGAGGCTGTTTTCACACTGAGAGGAGCTAGGGCTTTAATGATCCTTGCAATCCTTCCTTTGTTTGTTCCTTCCTCCCCTCACTCCCTTCCTGCTTCCCTCCTCCTCTTTTCTACAGTATTTACTGAGTGTCTACTATTATTCTTGGTGTGAGAGATAGAGCAGTGAACAAAACAGACAAAAATCCCTGCATTCGGTATAGTCTAACTGAGGAGACAGATCTTAAAGAAGACAAATGTGAAAATACGGAGTACGGTAGAGTGACCAGCACCAAGGAGGAAACTAAGCGGGTGGAGGAAGTTTATGTGCATGGTTGTTAATTTCAGATAGGGTGGTCAGGAAGCTCTCACTGAGATGATAGCATTTCAGGAAAAATCTAAAGACGTAAGGGAGTAAGTCAGGTGGATTTTTGTGGGAAGAGAATTTTAGGAAGAGTGACCAGCAAGAGCAAAGGCCTGGAGGTAGGAATGTACCTGTGTCTTTGAGGAATAGTAGCAGGCAGGCTGGTGTAAGGAAGGGTGATCTTAGTGAGACATGGCCAGAGAAGGGATGGGGGACCAGACTGCATGGGGCCTTGAGGTCTGTAAGGACTTTGGGCTTTACTCTGAGTGAAATAGGAAGTTGTCTGGGGGTTTGGAGCAGAGCAGAGACATGCACTGACTTATATTTTAAAGAGATCCCATGGCTGCTGTTTTGACAATAGACTGAAAATGGGCAAGGGCAACATCAGGAATTCTAGTTACAATGCTATTACAACAGTCTAAGCAAGATGTGATGGTGGCATGGACCAGGCAGGCCATCAGAGGAAGGTGTAAGAATTAAAGGATTCTGCATATATTTTGCAAGTAGAGCAAACAAATTATGCTAGTGGATTGTGTGTATAGTGTGAGAGGAAGATAGAAATCAAGGATGATGCCAAGGTTTTGGCTTGATACTGAGATGGGGAAGACTTGGGGGCAGGCAGATTTTGGCTGGAAATGGCAAAAACTCAGTTTTTGCATGTTAACTTTGAGATGCCTGTTAGACATCCAAGTGGAGATGTCAATAGGCAGTTGGATATACTGGGCTGGTGTTCAGAGACGCGTCTTGGATGAGACAGGAATTTGGTAGTTATCAGCATGTGGATGGCATTGACGGTCATGAAGCTGGATGAAATCACAAGATAGGAAGGCAAAAATGTCCCCAAACTAAGCCACTGGATACTCCAAATTTGAGATTTGGACAAATAATTAGAAAGTAGCCAGGAAAATGGAGGGAAAGTACCCTAGGAAGGAAGAGGGAAGCTAGGGAAGTTTGATAGGTCATAAGCTCTGAGTGAAAACAGTGTTTTAAAGCAGAGAGTGACCAATAGTATCAAATGCTACTTATAGGTCTGCTAAATGTTGCCAACAGGTCTGAGAATCCTTCATGTGGAAGGCCTTGGTAGCCTTAGCCAGAACAGTATTATAACTGAACTTGCCACTTGGGGTGCATTGAATTGAATACAACCCAGGGGAGTGCTGAAGGGCAAAGAACTTTTTATTTGTTACAAGTAACAAGACAGGGAGATAGCTCTCAAAGCCCTGTCTCCCTGTGGGGCTAGTCCAGGAAGCTTTGATTCAGTGTATTAGGGGTTTGAATCAGTGTATTAGGGTCAGGGAGCTTGCATATACATTAAGGAACTTATACATAATCTATTACTTAGGCACTTCAGTTTGATTGTGCATGGCTAGTAAGTCAACATGCTGGTGCCTACATTGTATGTTCAAAAAGTGTTGAAACTCACCCCCAGCCATAGGAGATCTTAGTATTACACTGAGCTAAAGGTAACTTTAAAACAACTCAGGAGGTCTTCTGCACAGGTTCTCAGCTCCAAAATGGCTTATACTGGCTCATGGAAGGGAGTATCAGGTGAAACACCTAGCTGGGGGTCTCCTTGGCAGGAGTTGCTGGTTTTGCAAAACAAGACACATTTCTTCCCTGCTTTTGTCCCTTCCTCCTCTTTCCTCCTGCTGATAGCTTTCTGCCCTCTGATCTAAGTAACTCCATTGCATCCTAGCTAATAGGGGCAGAGGTCTCCTGAGAAGGTGGACACTGTTGACTGGAGGCCCAGGAGGTCATGCTAGCAGCTGTCCTGGTGTCACTTCTTTTGGTCCCCAGGGGTCTTTTCCATCTCAAGAGACCTGAAATCTAAAAAGTATCTTTATTATTTATGTTAGAGCTTTCCTTTGGTACATTTGGTGATTACATCTCTAGGGTAGTGCTGATGAACGGCCTGTCCTACAGATTCCTTTGAATGATGAACAAGCATTTCCATCCCTTGAGCCTCCACTAATGTGTTCCTTGCTTGGTCTGCCTTGCCTAGGGATGAGATTATGATAGGGAAAGATAGGATAAAATAGACAGAGGGCGGAAAGTTAGGACCTGAGGTCCCTGGGTGGGGAAAGCCATGTATGTTAAAACAATGCTGGGAGCATCTGACCAGAAGCAAACTCCCTCAGGCTTAAGGTTCCTCTTAGGATTGTAACAGATACCACATATTCCCCTCAGGTTTCCCTCAGGAATTTGACAATCAAAATACCTAACTAAAATAGGTAAACCATAATACTTACGTTACATGAGGGACAGCATGACCATAGTCTGATTCCTCACATGACAGATTCAAGCCAATCGGGAATGGACAACCCAGCACCTGGAGTTATCAAGCCAATAAGGGTAGAACCTGAGAAGGAACAAGGGGGAATGGAAGTTGGGTGGGGGGAATGACCAGAACCTTATAAAACAAAGTCCTTTGCTTATAGTCAGGGGTATTCACTTTTGAAGGCCCCCTCTCTGTAAGGAGAGCTTTCATGCTATTCTTACTTTTATAATCTTAGACTCTAATAAACTTTTGCCTGCTGCTCATTTTATTCTGTGTCCACCTCTTCATTCTTCGAAGCGGCGAGACAAGGAACCCCAGGTATTGAGGTAAAAAATCCTGCAGCAATATGACCTGTAATGTTCCGAACTGACAGGATGGGCCTGGATGCCGGCTTCGGTATCAGTGCTGTGATGGAGGACATGCTTGGTCACACAGAAGTAGAGAGGAAAGGAGGAAAAGATTGAAAGTAGTGAGTATAGAGAACTCTTTCAAGGAGTTTTACTAGAAAGGGAAGGACTCCCTTCAACCTCTCCTTCGTTCCCCTCCTCTCCCCTCATTCTTTTACTTCTTATTTCCTTTCCTTCTAATTTTCTGAGAAGATATTAAAGGAGAAAGAAGTGCAAGACCTCTAGAATCCTTACAGCTTCTAAATGTTAGAAGAAAGAAGGCTTTAAAACAATAGGCAGAAAGAAAGAAGGGAAAAGGGAGAGAGAGAGAGGGAGGGAAGGAGGAGGGAGTCCAGGACAAACATTGTAGGATTTAGTCACATCGTTCCTTTCCGGTTCCACTACTTTACTGCTCTATTACCTTGACCATGTTATTTAACATGTCTGTGTCCTAGAGACCTCATCTATATAAAAGGAAGAATTTCTCCCCCACTAAGGTTACTGTGGCAAAGTTCTGCATAAGGCATAAAATACCACGAGGAATGATAAGGTGGCCTTGGTGGGAACTGAAAAAATATTTAGAGAATTGAAGAGTAATTTGCAACAGATGTTGACCTTTTTTTCAAATTGAAAAAAAAGATTAGCATATTCTATTTTAGATTTAACAATATAGGTTATATTTTCTTTGATGAGAAGAAATAACTACTATTTTTATGCAACTAGTATGTGTATAATTCTATACTATCTGTCTTTATTTCCATGCTCTGGGACCTTAATTGGGAAAACAAAGCAAAAATACACACTGGTTTAAAATGAAAAGAAAATATAAAAGTTTGTTATGTAGAATACAGTAAGAAAATTTCTTTTTCTATTATCAGTTTACAAAATGCAATATAGGCAAAAATGTTATGGCAATTTTTTCAGAGTTCAGAGTATACACTAGCAATGTATACATTACCTTAAAAAAATCATGAGATAGTCATTAACATTGTCTCATTTACCATGCACTTAGGTGGCAAAAGTCAATTGTTATTCTAATTCTGGAATTCAGGCCTGAGATGTATGGCCCTGCCTCTGTTGGAAGAGTTGGAATGAATTGGGACCTCATAGGAATTATAATTCTAGGAACTTGTGTCTTGGAAATAGAAAGATTATCAAGTGACAATAGGATCATGATTCTTGGCATAATTTCTGCTTCTGCCAAGAAACCAACACAGTTAACTAAAACCTCATTCAAAAAGTATCCATAATAGAAATGCAGAAGGAAGGGTACCTCAGCCACACCGTTAAAATTGCCTGTAGCTTTGCGGTGCCTGGGGGGCTCAGTTGGTTGAGCCTCTGACTTCAGCTCAGGTCATGATCTCCTGGTTTGTGAATTTGAGCCCCACATCTGGCTCTCTGCTGTCAGCCATTTCAGCACAGAGCCCGCCTCTGACCCTCTGTTCCCTTCTCTCTCTGCCCCTCCCCTACTTACTGTCTCTTAAAAGTAAACAAACATTTAAAAATCACCTGTAACTTTAGGAAGAGTGTGGCCCCATGAACCAATGCATACAAGACCCACTTGACACCTGAGAATGCCAAGCTCTCCTGTAACCCTGGTAGCTCTGATATTTTTAAAAAAGCAAACTATTCTTTTTTTCTTTTTTTAAATATTTATTTATTTATTTTGAGAGAGAGACAGCGAGAGAGAGCGGGAGGGGCAGAGAGAGAGAGAGAGAGAGAGAGAGAATCCCAAGCAGCTTCCACGCTCATCTTAGAGCCCTATGCAGGGCTTGATCCCACCATCGTGAGATCACAACTGGAGCCAAAATCAAGAGTCAGATGCTTAACTGACTGTGCCACCCATGCACCCTGCAAGCTATTCTTTTCTTTTTTTAAAATTTTTTAAATGTTTATTTTATTTCTGAGGGAGAGAGAGACAGAGTACAAGCGGGAGAGGGGCAGAGAGAGAGGGAGACACAGAATCCGAAGCAGGCTCCAGGCTCCGACCTGTCAGCAAAGAGCCTGATGCGGGGCTCGAACTCACAAACTGTGAGATCATGACCTGAGCTGAAATCAGAAGCTTAACCAACTCAGCCACCCAGGCGCCCCTGCAAGCAATTCTTTTATATGATTTTCAAAATCTTAAAAAGCAAGGATTAATAGCAACATTTAAGTTGAATTGTTAGTATTGGGTTTACCAGTTGGGAAACTATGAGAACAGATCCTATTCCACCTAAGACCCCCACTTTCCTATCCACTACCTCCCTGTTACCTTCTCCTTATTTCATCCCTCTTGGCATGACATACACACTTCTGCCCATCTCTTGCCTCCACTCTTTTCTCTCAGACAGACAGACGTATTTAAAAACAAAAGCTGTAGTGATCAAGAATAGTTTCTCAGTTTGAAGGACTGCTTTCAGGTCATTTTTAGCTATTTTCTGGAATTTACATGCTGCAGGCACTTGGTAAGTGCAGCTAATGAAAGCTCATGTGACGATTGTCATCTATGCTGCCCACAGAAACACTTACAGTAGAGTCACCGTGATAAGTATGCTTTTACAAATGTTCACCTTTAAAGTTATGTTCTTAAAACATAGGGGAACTGCTATGGACAAGGTAGTGTTACCCACCCCTCAAATCAATCTTGCCTGACAGCTGCCAATGTGATATTCCACCAGCCCCAATTCCCTGGGCTCAAGATCTGGTTGCCTGGGTGGTTCCAGCTGAGGGTGTGCTAGAACTAGCTGGACACCATTCTGTTCTTCCTGTTTTCCACCTTTTCTATTGTTCTGGACTTTCTCTTAGCAAACACAGCACAAAAGAGAAAGAGCTACACACACACACACACACACACACACACACACACACACACACACACACACTTCTTGTCCCAGTCCTGAACCTCTAAATGATGCTCCTAATAATTGAGTTCTAATGAAATTGTCAAATGTGCTAGTTGGTGACTGAATAGGATTCAAACAGGACTCCCTGCTGCATCTCATAAAGTCTTGTTTGGATGATTGTATCTAATTATTAACCCATAGGAAGGCCTGATAGGATCACGTAGAATTTTCAGAGATTTTGCCAGTTCTATACACGAGTCAGAGAGTACATGACAAAGCAATGCTGTATTATAGATGCCCCTGTATTCGGCACTCTTCAGGCCCTCATAGAGTGACCACGTGGTTTGTTGACCTCCGAAGGAGTGCAAAACTTAGCTTGCAGATTTGTAACTGCAGATTTGAACTGGAGGAAGAAACAATGTCAGCCGGGCTGTCATGCTGCTTTTGCTTCTCTGTATTTGCCCCAGAGGAGTGCCAGGCTCTCTTGAGGACCTTATGGTTTGATCTCATTTTATCTTTCAAAACTTCTCCTTCACATTAATTTTCATTTCAATAGATCCATGAGAAATTGTGGCAGCTCTAATAACATGAACGATAAAAAAAAAAATCCCATAACATCAAGGTTGCATATTTCCTACTGATTAGTGGTTTTCTCTTGATTAAATTATGCATTTTTAATACAAGTCCTTTATTTCTCACCAGTAACACATGGCAGAGTCATCCCTTGATATAGACCAAATGCATTTATGGGTCCCTGTCTAGGCATATATGGAACTGCTTTGAACTTCAGGCTGTGTGTATGAAAGGCATCCAAAATGCTTAATAAACGCTTCAGTTACAACTTCTTACATGATCTCTCTGAGGGGAAAAGTAATCTTCTCACTGTTAAGCTAGTCAAGGGAAATGGAGACATTGAAGGTGGGTGGCTTGTCCAAGGTCACTAAGAGACTTACCATCAGGCTAGCGGAGTGGCCGAAAGATCGAAATCCCAGACTAGAGTTGTCTCCAAGTATGTTCGATTTCCAACTGGTTTAGTAACCGTGTGGGGTGTCACTGTGGTGCACTTTTATTTGTGAGCACCAAACATCCAAACATATTGATCGTTTTATATTGGCTTCTAAAGTACCTTAATCTCAGTAACTTCTTTATGTTTTATGTGATGCTCAGGGAAATCTCGGCCGGATTTTTGAACAATTTATGGATAGGCAGACAGTGAATGGGGCCTGAGGGCCTTCTTCCCTCTGATTCTTCTGTTCTGAATTTCAGAATGCTACATGTTCAGAGTAAAGGCTGCACAAAAGACATTTTCAGAGTAATTTAGAGCAAGTTGTTATGTGTACTTTATCAGCACAGATTTTCTTATCCTAACTAGATATCCAGGCTCTTTTGCTGGTCATAGGCTCTTTGCGTGAATGAGTACAGTGTTTGGCAGGGAATCTCTACATGCAGTGATTCTGGAAGAGGGCCGGGCCCAAGGAAGCCTCGTTTGTCCTGGTGTGGCCCAGGATTCCCCAAGCGTGGTATTGTAAGGTTTAGTTGGAAAGGAGGTAACAACACCAATTAACTCTGGATTATTAGGATAGCCTTTAATCTGTTTCCCTGCATCCATCTTTGATATTCCCAGTCTACATTGTACCTCATAGCCAATGCGAGTTTCCTAAAATACAAGTCTTGTTAAGCAATTGTCCTGATTAAATGTTCTTGGAGTAGCACCCTGTGTTCATCAGGTTAAAGCACGGTTATGCCGTGCTAGCAAATTAGCTGAAAATCTCAGTGGCTTTACGAAGCAAATGTTCAAGTCTTACTCATATGTGTTCCCTGTGGTACTGGAGTATGTAACTCGGCCTCACACAGTTACTCAGGGATCCAGGCTGGTGGAGGCTCAACCATCTGGATGTTGCTGGTGACTCTAGCAAGCGTTGGGAGCACATGAAGACGCTGCATGGCTTTTCTTTGCTTTGAACCAGAAGTGACATATATCACTTCTGTCACAGCCTATTGGCCAGAACTGGCCCTGCGATCCCTTTACCTCCAAGGTTTGGGAAATGTAATCTTTCATGTGCCCAGGGGAGAGGAGAACAGGTATTGCTGAGCAGTGGTTAAGTTGACTGCATTCTTCACTGCACTTGTCACGGAGGTTTTTCATATTTGCTCCTTGCCTCAGCTGTGACTTCCTTCTGCCTTTCCCCTCCCCCCCTCCTCACTTCTCATTTAAATCCAGTCATGCTGAACTTCCTGCAGTTCCCACATTGTGCTCTCCTGTCTCTCACACTTTCATATGCACATATACTGTTTCCTTTGCCTAAAACACCTCTGCCAACCCTTGTGCACTCTTTATAGTTCGGTAGTTCTACTATTGTTTTCTCTGGGTGTGAAGATTTTCCTGACTACCCCACCACCAGGATGGAATTTTTAGCTGTTCTCTTGATCCCATAACACCTTGTGCGTAATAAATATCTCTGTGACATTTATAATATGGCACTCAAATGATGTGTTGACTCACTTTTTCTTCCTAGTAGACTATCACGAGGTAACTTGGGAGCAGAGACCATGTTTTAACTAACCTTGAATCCCCAGCATCCAACACTTGGCATATAGTAGATGTTCAGTAAGTATTTGTTAAGTGATTACATGAATCACAAATTTGCGTCTTTGTTAGTAGGTGAAAATGGAGGTTGGATTTTGAAGCTAGGAAGTTAAAATAAAGGATTTATATAAAGTATATAATAATTGATATCTGATCTTTTTGGAAGTCCATATTCACACAATCAGTCTCTTTTTAAGAATAACTTTTGTATTTATCTTGGCTTAAAATCAGAGGATTAAAACCCTCTGAAAAGGGTTATATCATCTAGATGAAGGATTTCTTCTTTCCTTAAGAACAATCTTTTTCTTTTAATGTTTATTTATTTTAGAGAGAGAGAGAGAGAGAGAGAGAGAGAGTGCGTGTGCAAGTGGAAGAGAAGCAGAGGGAGAGGAGACCAGAGGATCCGAAGCGGGCTCCACACTGACAGCAGAGAGCCTGCTGTGGGGCTCAAACTCATGAACCCATGAGATCATGACCTGAGCCGAAGTCAGAAGCTTAATCAAATGAGCCACCCAGGTGCCCCAAGAATGATCTCCCCTTAAATCAGTTTACAAATTTCCCATCTTTTACACCTGTGTTTTCTATGTGCATAATTGCCTATATGGGAATAACTTGCCCAAGCCCATCATCACACTGGAAGCCATGACATACCTTCACTTGTCATTTTCCTTGAAATTCTAAGGGAAAGTTCATGCTGCTGATTATACTGACTCTTTGTGTGAGATTTCCGTTTTGCCTCTGTTATGGGTTGAATTGTGCCTGCCTAAAAGAGATGTTTATGTACTAACTCCTGGCACCTGTGAATATGATCTTATTTGAAAATAGGGTCTTTACAGATGTAATCAATTTAAGGTGAGCTCATGCTGAATGAGGATGGGCCCTTATAAAAAGAGGACAAGGCACTCGGGAAGAATGCCAAGTGATGATAGAGGTAGAGATCAGAGTGATGACACTGTAAGCCCAGGAATGCCAAGGTTTGGTGGTCACCACCAGAAGCTAGCCAAAGAATGATCCTACCTAGTGTCTGAGATGTTAGCATGGAGCCTAGATTTCAGACTTCTAGCTTCTAATGCTGTGAGGGAATACATTTCTGTTGTTTTAATATATCCATTTTATGGTACTTCGTTGTGGAAGCCATAAGAAGCTAATATAGCCTCTTTCTAATTTTTTTCTTATACTACACACATATTCTGTGCAAGCCCAGGCTTGCAAACTAGCATGCAAAAACAAAGCAACTCTGTGAGCCAGTGAAGGGTTGACTATACTTTTTTTTTTTTTTTTCCAAAGGAGATGATTGTAAACAGTCTGGTAAAGGGATGTTTGAAAACAAGAGAAACAATAAAAAACCAGTAGTAACTCATTAACTCAGATCTGAGACTGCTATTCTTGTGAGGATAGCTCCAGATAAACCAAGGCTGAGAAGAAGGCAAGAATCCTTCCGTTGGATTGAAGACAGTGTCTGGATGGCCAGGAGAACTAAGTGGCTGAATTTTGCTGGATTTAGTCAATTGACACTCAAGGCTTGTGCTCACTTGTTTATGTGCCTTCCTGAATCATACTGGTTGGAAAGTTAAAAATATATTTTCAGGAATCTATTGAAGCTGACATTCTGGAAGGAAATCATGTTCTGGCAGTAGCATGTACTCAAGAGAGATCTGGAAGGTGGAATTGAGGCAGAGGTCATTATCCTGGTGCTGCTACAGCAGGCAAGCAAGAGACGTGAGTGTCAGGAGGCAGGTAGAGTAACTGGCTGAGAATTTCAGAGTCTGGTCAGTAGCTTTGTGGGTGTCCAGAGAGAGTTGTGGAATTGGTGGCAGTAATTTCTTGATTCAGGG
This sequence comes from Panthera onca, assembly GCF_046562875.1. Lineage (NCBI taxonomy): Eukaryota > Metazoa > Chordata > Mammalia > Carnivora > Felidae > Panthera > Panthera onca. The sequence goes on along the minus strand of NC_138342.1, from coordinate 54,836,265 downwards.
GTGGAACTTCAGCACTGTGTTCCTATCTTCAAAAATCCATGGTGGTATGACCCTGACACCTGATACCCCATCTTTTGTTAGAGCTTTGCAAACATGTGATGCCCTGTATTAAATTTCAGGCTGTTAACAATACCAGATTTCTGTTTCTTGAAGTAAATTCTGGCTAATGGGAATTTGGATTAGTTATTTGACTTGGTTGGATTTGAAGGCAGTGATATTTCTGTTACTACGGGAAAACTGGATCCTGGTAGTCTGTGGCATGCAGTGGCATGAGTTCCTTAAATTATCACATAGGTTCCCCAGGGATAATGTAGGCTTTAGAAGACTGAGGGGCTTTTCTGAGAGACTCTTCTAATAGGAATGAAGACTGCAAAGACTGTGGGGTGGTATGGCTGTGGTATGAACCTTCTGTGTCTCCTATAAAAAAATTTCTTCTCCCTTAAAGTTACAGGCTGATGTAACTGCAATCTGATCTTAGGAGTTACTGAATTATAACATAAGTTGAATTCACAGCCTTACCAGAGTTTTTTTTTTGGGGGGGTGTTAATATTCAGACATTTATTGGGAAAGACTGGGACCCTAAGAATTAAAATGGGGACATTTTAGTGGACTAAAATGAATCTGAATAGCTTGAGGAACCAAACCCCTCTGAGCTTCCCTTACCGTCAGAGGCAGCCCCTCCTTCCTGTCTGTGGGGCTGGTCCCAGATTGACTGGACAACTTGTAAGGACCTCTCTTGAGGCAATTACTCTGAAAGGATATGTCAAGTCTCCTCATGCTGTATCCCTACCATTTTTTGATACCTTGACATAAGTCAATCCCAGCATATCCCAGGAGCAGGTACAAAGCTAATCCAGTAGAAAAAGCTTAAACATAAAAAGACTTGCTAAACATCAGCAGAAATCTCGAAAACATGTAAGAATGGTTTCTAAGTGTGCTAGTCCAGAAAGGAGAGCATATATTTTTATATTGGGCTACATTTAAGGATATGGGTAGACTAACACAATATTATTGTTATTATTATTATTTTTTTTGAGAGAGCACATGTGTGCATGAGTGGGTGAGGGGTAGGAGAGGAAGAATCTCAAGCACGCTCCACACCCAGTGTAAAGCCTGACTTGGGGGCTTGATCTCAAGACTATGAGATTAAGACCTGAGCTGATATCAAGAGTCAGACACTTGACTGACTGAGCCACCTAGGTGCCCCAAGAGATTCTGAATTTAGTGTGTCAGCTCAAAGATGGGAATCGTTCTAACAATTTGAAGTGGCCATCGTCTGCTACTTCAGCATTCAGGTGTAGCGGATCACTAGCTCCTCCCTTGGTGTGATTGAGGGCTTGGGATCCAAGCCCCAGAACTGCAGCACTGTGATGGGGTGGGCTATTGGTCTTAAGTGGCAACTTAGTATTTTACCTGAAGTGATAGCGTTCCATGCTCAACCATAGATAATTCCTGTGGAACTTGATAGGAGTCCATCTTATTGCAGGAAATTAGTTTTGGCAAGTTAACCCTTATCTTTTACTTGGTTGTTTGACTAAGATCTGAACTCAGTGCTGGTCAATACCAAATCAAGTTGACTTGGCAAATATTGTGTGGAAGAAAGAATACAAAGACTTGGGTGATGAGAATATTAAAATATACTTTATCAGGGGCGCCTGGGTGGCTCAGTCGGTTAAGCGGCCGACTTCGGCTCAGGTCATGATCTCGTGGTCTGTGAGTTCGAGCCCCGCGTCGGGCTCTGTGCTGACAGCTCAGAGCCTGGAGCCTGTTTCAGAGTCTGTGTCTCCCTCTCTCTGACCCTCCCCCGTTCATGCTCTGTCTCTCTCTGTCTCAAAAATAAACATTAAAAAAAATATACTTTATCATATGTTATTCATTTTTTTTCTCACATTTTGGTCTAAGACCAAGGCGTCAGCTGGATTAGTTTCTCCTGAAGCCTCTCCTTGGTTTGCAGATGAATGCCTTCTTGCCATGTCTTCACATGGCATTTTCTCTGTGCATGTGTATGATACTTTAATTTATAAGAAATACGGATTTGGTCTCCATTACTGTTTCTGGCATAAAGCTCCTAAAACCCTTGGAATTTTCTAAGTAATAAGAGCCATAATGGTATCTTAGTATTGATCACAAACCTCTTTCAACCACACCTGAGTTTATGTTAATGAGGAGACTTTTGGAAAGCACCTGAGGATGGGGGCTGGTTGCCAGGGGAACCAACCTTGTGGTTGGAGGGTTGGCACTTTCAGTCCCCCCTCCCAGAATTCTGGGCTGGAGAGAGGAATTGGAGCTTGAGTCAGTGGCCAGTGGCTAATGAATTAATGAATTATGGGTATGTCATGTCTCCAGAAAAGCCCAGAAGAATGGGGTTTGGAGAGCTCCCAGGTTGGGGTACTTGTGGAGGTTTGGGAGAGTGGAATGCTCAGAGCATGAAAGCTCTGTGCCTCTTCCCGCATACCTTGCTCTATACATCTCTTCTATCTGGTTCCTGAATTCTACCTTCTTATAGTAAACTGACAATCCTGTAAGTAAAATGTTTCTCTGAGTTCCATGAACAGAAGTAGCAAATGAATCGAACCTAAGCAGAGGGTCATTGGAACCTCTTAGCTATAGCAGGTCACCCAGAAGCACGAGTGCATCCCAGACTTGCATTTGGCATCCAAAGTGCGTGCATGCATGCAGTCTTACAGGACTGAGCTCTGAACCTATGGAATCTGAGGCTATCTCTGGGTACATAGTGTCAGAATTGAGTTGAATTGTAGGATTCCCAGCTGTGTTAGAGAACTCCTGGGTGGTGTGGGGCAAAAGCCCACACATTGGAATTGGGTGCAGAATTGTTAACGTGTATCCGAGCATCCCTAGCATCTCCTCTGTGTGTCCAAATTTCCTCTTCTTATAAGGACACTAGTCAGATTTGATTAGGGCTCACCCCAGTGTTCCCATTTTAAATCATTTCTTATAGGCCCTACCTCCAAAATACAGTCACATTCTGAGGTTCTGGGTGTTAGGGCTTTAACACTAGAATTTGGGGGAGGGGACACAATTCAGCCAATTCAATAGAGAATACAGTAAAGATAAAATTATTAGAGTGATTTGACCACCAGGACTTCTGTGGGGAAAAACTGATGATGGTTTCCATATTGAATCAAATGGGCAGGCTATTAAGTTCTTTTTGACCTTTATAACTAAAGCAAATAAAACAAAACTTTAAGGTCTGATAAATGGAAACTGACTTGAGTTGATGCATCAAGGCCCCTCATCCAGATTTCTGTTTGAGAGCATTCTTACAACCACAGCTGCTTCACCCACCATTAAAATACCTGCCACACTTGTGTAAGTGTGTTCGCTAGCTCTTTTCCTAGCCTTCCTCAGGTGATTTGCCATTTGACACTCGAACACTGAAAAAAAGAAAAAAAAAGACAAACTAGTTTTTTTAAGGGTTATTGATCAGTGACTTTCAAATAATGATAATCCCTGGAGATTCAGAAAACACTGTGGGCCTCAAGTCAGAGTGGGTCTTATTGAGGATCAGGCAATGAATGGATTAAGGGCTATTTTGGTATTAAGAGCCAAGTAAAAACTATTAGAACTGGTCTTCCTTTTCAAAGTAGTAAATCCAAATCAGTGCTGTATCTCTGGGGGAGAGAATCACAGAGATTAGTGCTACCACCAAAGTGGGGATGGATAGGTGTTGACCTCAGAGAAGGAAAGCAGATTATTTTAACCAAGTAGTAATTCCATTTAGTTTCTTTGCTAGAATCAACATAGTCCCTGACATGCAGCTATAATTCTGGTGAGCTTTTTTTCTCTTTATCCCCCAAAAAAGAGCATCAGAAGCAGTTTGCTCTTAACCTGACAAGAACAGGAGTAGACATCTTACTTTGGGGCTCGGTGGTCTCTCTGACTCTCTGTCACAATCTACTCCACAGGACATAGGATGATTATGTCACTCCATAGCCTATCATATTGGTCCACCATATGGATGGTGAAAGCTGATAGCATCAGATGAGTAGGAAATAGCAGGTATTCAGTGTTTCTTGAACAATCAAAGATGATGGACCATTAAAAAAAAATTCCAACCTATTCAGACCAAAGCTTTTGTAAAATACCATAAAAATAAATTACTATGAAATTACTACTAAAAAATTTAAAAAAAGGTATGAAAATAAAAATCCTATTATTAAAATTAGATTCTGGCAAATTACTGTAAACATTAAATTTTTTTTTTTTACATTTATTTATTTTTGAGAGACAGAGACAGAGCACAAGTGAGGGAGGGGCAGAGAGAGAATGAGACACAGAATCCAAAACAGGCTCCAGGCTCGGGGCTGTTAGCATAGAGCCTGACATGGGGCTCCAACCCCTGAACTGTGAGATTATGACCTGAGCCGAAGTCAGATGCTTAACAGACTGAGCCACCCAGGCACCCTTATAAATGTTTTCTTTTTAAATAAACATTTCTAAGTACTTTCAATGTCTATACTCATTAAGGATCAGTAACGGTTTACTATGCAGATCACACTTTGATTAGAATTGACCTGCATGCCTTTATAAGGCTTATGTTTACCAGAGGATGGCATGTAGACTCCACGTAAATTTAGAGATCTGTGACTTCAGTGGAGTTTTTGGGAATCCAGCGATGTGGGACATGCCAAGATATCCCCACTCAAAGCAAAAGACAAGCTGATGTACCGTGTAAATGCTAACCTGCACACACATGTGCATATACATGCGCTTATGACCACAAATCTTGATAGGCTCTATAGATATTTGGAGGCAACACGTACGCATTTTGGTCCTCTGTTATTATCCAATAATCCCATTAGGTTGCCAGTTTTGAATGTGGTCGAGAGTAAGAAACAGTTCTTCAGCAGCTCTAGACTATAATGCAATCAGCTCTCCCAGAATGTCTTTTACTTGACTTTTTAATCTGTCCGTCCAGGGGTCCGAAATAGCAGAAAGGGATCCTGTGTAGAGATTCTATTGCAGCCCCCTAGGATTATGAAGCAAATCATGGCCTCTGTCTCAGTCAGCGTCTTCAAAAGAAATGGAACCAGTAGGATGGATCGGTAGGTGTACAGGTAGATGGGTGTAAGTGATTGTGGAGGCTGGCAAGTGTGAGGTTTGTAAGTCAGGCCGGCAGCTGCAGACTCCCAGACAGTAGCTGAAGTTGCTGCCCTGAGGCACACAATACATCTTTCTTGTCCTGTCCTCCTTCTGTTTTCCTCTGGGTAGGGGTTCAACTGATAGCTCTCCAGCTAACTCAGACAAGCCAAGGTTTTGGTGGAGAGCCGTTTATAGCCTTTCCTGAGAGAAACTTGAGCCCCGGTGGCATTTTACCTCATTCTGTCCACACTGCATTATTCTGCCTCTTCATGTGGCCTCTGGAACTCCTTTGTTATCACATTAAATCTTACGGTTTGCTGTATCTCCTCAGAGATTAAAGTATTTTCAAATCTTATTTACTTTTAATTTTAATATTTGAAATATGTTTGTTTTTGAATGAACTTACCCCTATAACTCTCATTATAAATACAAAAGTAGTTAAAGCAATTTTTAAAAATCCTTTTGATCTCCTGCATAGAGAATGCCTCCAAATTGTTCTGAACCTTTGACAAAGGGCGTGTGTTAGGCTGTTCTGTTAGAGTACTAAATGTTTACCTGTCTGGCATATGTTCCTTTTCCGTGAAATGTGGTGTTTGTGTTTCTGGAATGGCTAATGGATCAAATTCATGGCTTTTGAGCTTATGCTGGAGAATGGCACAGTTCATAGGTCTGTGGAAAAACAGAAGTTTCTGAAGCTTCAATTGTCTATATGACAGTCTGGGTGATGCCAGAATTCAGTTATGAAAGGTTTCTGGCAGTTCTGTTTTGCAGTCATACTACTGGCTTGGCATATGAAATACAGATTATGAGATCTTCATGGTTAAAAAAACAATAAAAACCCCCCAAACAATACACCCACTCCCTCCCCCACCACCAAAACCCCACCAAAACTCCACAAGCAAATCTGTGCACCATCTCAATCTATTTTTTGGCACATATATCCTTAATTTATATTTATTGTTTTAATGGATCTGTAGTTCTCATTGATTCTTTAATTTACTCCTTTGTTGTTGTTGTTGTTTATTTATTTATTTTGAGAGGGAGAGAGAGCACAGGTAGGGGAGGGGCAGAGAGAGAGAGGACAAGAGAGAGTATCAAGTAGGCTCTGCACCATTATTGCAAAGCCTGATGTGGGGTTTGAACTCATGAACTATGAGATCATGACCTAAGCTGAAGTCCAATGCTTAACTGACTGAGCCATCCACATGCCCCTTTAATTTACTCCCTTAACACAAACTGGTTTAAGTAAAATTTTGTCAGAATGAATTCTTTTCTGATTCTTTCTTGGCATGACACTGGACAAAATAAAACCACAAGGAAAGAAGAGTCTGTTTTACACAGCCCAGTTAATTATCTTTGAATTTGGGGGCACTTATCACTCTTCTGAGAGTTATCCATTGAATTTATGGACAAGGTTATTTGCAAAATTGAAATGTAGAAAGAGAATAGGATAAGGCACTCTAAGCCAGGGCTTGTTCTTTAACATGGAAGTCTATTCTTATTTGAACAATGATCCAATGGAGAGGTAGATCTTGAGGTCAGCATAGACTCAGAGCTATCCTCATATTTTGTGTGTGGGGAAAACATATTCTTCAATAGAAACATAATTTGTATCAGGTAGAAGCTTAGGGAGAAACGCTTAATGAATGTAAATAATATTTTCCAGCTTTACGGTGGTAGAAAACAAGTTCCATCTTTATTGGATGGGCAGGCAAAATGGTAGCCAGAAATTGGCATAGAGGATAAAAGAAATTTACTGTTCAAGTGAAATAGCTTGGGGCTACACTTGGATGTAGAAGAGGCAGAACATTGACTTAAATTTGGGCAAGCTGGAGTAGGTAAACAGGAAGATAGGACAGGACATGAATAAATATGGAGGTAGAGTAGTTAAATGAAATTATTAAAATAAATTTTCTCTCTTTGTAAAATAAGAGAGGCTAATTCTTGTAGCGTCTCATACCTGGGTTATTGCAGTGGTCTTTGCCTTAACATTTCTCAGAGGTGTGTCTAATATTAAACCCTTGTGTCTTCTTGAAAGTCAGAGGATGAGTATCAAATTATCTAAGAACTGCTCAAAGACTTGCCTCCATTTCTGCATGGGGGTGAGAATTGATAGAGGGAAAATGATAGAATTTGTCTCCCTTCCTGCTTTAACTTGTACTTTTTTATACCCTTTAGGAGGCTCAATGCTAAGGTTTGACAAGTTGTTTTTCAACTGTCTCTTGTAATTTTCATGTAGTTGATCTTGTACCTAACTTAGACTATGGGAGTGTGTTTGGGAAGATTGAGGAAGAGCAGTAACTGCTGATTGACCTGTGAGCTGGACCTGAGTAATCAAAGGCTCTCCCTCTCCTCTGTTCTTGGAATGTTGGTTCTACATGCTTCTCCCACTCCCAGAACTGCTTCAAGGATATCTCCTTGAGATAGTGTGTTGTATTGGGAACACCTGTGTGGTATATGTGGCTGAAGAACATTTAAGATTTGACAGGGGCAGGGGTAGAGCAGGGTACAGGGATCCACTCATCTTGCTGCTGTGTACCAGGACAAGTCTTGTACACAAATTCTCTTTGCTTGTTAAAACTGCCACCTACCAACCTGGAGTGGCCTGCCTCTGTTTTAGGTCTCTCCCTGCCTTCTGAGTAGAGAAGCGAGTTTCAGATTATACCCAGGAAGCTCCTGAGAAAGTTAAAAAACGAACAATTGGCCAGCCAGACAGAAAACCATAGAAATGGGAATGAGGTATCCAAATGGGGAAATTTCAAGATGGCTGGCAACGTCTATTTGGGGAGGGGTAGTCCTTGTGTTAGATGCTTATGATCACCTGTGAATTCTGGAAGGCCCTGAAAATGCAGCCAGTCTAATGTGCTTATTGGAGGAAATTCACATAACACACTGTGGCAAAGAAAGGAAACGAATGTCTGCTGCGGTGGGCTGGCCTCTACAGTGGGCAGCTCTGCTGGTCACCAGTTCTCAACTAGGGGTTGAAACTTGGGTCAGAAATCAGGAGAGCAGAAGTTAAAGGAGGGTATGGGAGTGTCCACTACGCTACTAGCTTTGGGACTGGCAGACCAGGTGGGAGAGCAGGTAGTAAGTTAGAGGCCATACCATGCTGTTTTGCAAAGCATAGGAGGGCACATAATGCCTCAGACTAAGATCTGGGTACTGTGACAAAGCCTGATTAGGATGCTATTGGGCATGTATTCTCTGAGAAAGTGATGAAAATAAAGAGGAAGATGTAGTGGTAATTGATGAGGAAGCACACAAAATGCCCCATGTCTTCTGACCCCTAATGCATAAGAAAATGTTAAATAGTAATTAAGTCAAAATTCATAGGAGAAAACTTGCATTCTCTCTCTGTTCCTTGAAGTTGTAAATCTTAGGTCTTTGAAATGTAAACATCCCAGGAGAGAACCAAAACATTGCCCACAGAAACAAAGGAGAAAAAAATAAAGAAAAAATACTTTTTTTTTCTTAATGTTTATTATTTTTGAGAGAGAGACAGAGAGCAGGCAGGGGAGGGACAGAGAGAGGGAGACACAGAATTGGAAGCAGACTCCAGGCTCTGAGCTGTCAGCACAGAGCCCAAAGCAGGGCTCCCAGCTGGGCTTGAACTCACAGTGAGATAGTGACCTGAGCAGAAGTTAGATGCTTAACCCACCAAGCCACCCAGGCGCCCCAAGGGAAAAGGCTTTTTAAAATATAGGCCACAGCAAAAGTTCCCTTGTTGATTGCATTGCAAAGACTCTCATCAGATCTTCAACCGGGGCCATTTTTAAGTCCATTGTCATTTGCAGAGGGTTATTGTTTTACTCTGATACTTTGACAAAAAAGTGTTCCTGCAAAAGTGTTTCATCTTCAAGAATTCATGGAAAAGACTTTGACAGATTTCTGAGATCAATTTGCCTTCTTGTGGGAGACACAATAACAAACCTTCCAAGAGCTTCCCCGAGCCTACCTGCCCAGCCCCACCGTATGTCTGGGGACCTGTCTCTGTTCTCCTTCCCTACACTGGTAAAATGAGTCCATTACATTGATGATAAAATGTTCACATGTAAAGACTTGCTCCTGCTGCATGACACCCTGCAGTCTTTGCTGGAATATCTGCAAGGGAAAAGATGAGCAATGAACCCGCAGAAAATTCAAGGCCCAGCCACCACGGTAAGGTTTTGGGTGTTGTCTCAAAATCTGTAATTGATAAGGTGCAAGCCTACCCAACCCCTAAATATGTGTAAGAGGCGCAAGCCTTTGTAGAAATTTGGGGGTTTTGAAAGACTTTTATTTCCCACCTGCCACAGTGCCTCTGCCTTGTATGCCTCCTGGTCAAGAAAGGACACATGTGGGACTGAGGATCAAGAAGCAAGCCATCTTTGGGAAAGCACACTACTAGCAAAGCCGATGAACGCTCTGGGCTTCTCCCAAGCAGGGCTACCATTTGAGTTAGATGTGTCTGTGACCGTGAAGGTATGGATCAGCCACCATGACGGAGACAGAGGGGAATGTCCTTGGGAGTTTGGTCTGATGTCTAGCAGGTGGCAGATACCCTGTATACCCTAGTAATAGCTCCTCACAGTGTACACAGCCCTCTTCCAGGGAGAGCCTCTCACATAGCAGCTGGTGGGTTGAGCTCTGAGGGTCTGGCAGGTGATTACGCATGAGCTGTGGCTGTTAACCCTTTGCACTGTCAGGGGCTGTTCTAAAGGGATTAACCCTATGGCTCAGACAATGGGAAGCTGAGGGGTGGATGATCATACATAAGCCCTTGTGGGGTCAAGACTTATATAGAAAGACATTTGGGTTCATCTGCAAGATCCTGGGGTGCCTCATCGTTTTTCATGTTCTGGCTTATAGGGTATTGCCAGCCCTCCGTCAATCAGGAAGCTGATGCCCTATTTGGGGCTCAAGCCTTTACTGACCCTTCAGCAGATAGAGTAGATTGAATGCATAGAAATAGTGGCCTCACAGAGTGCCTGAGTGGGATGGCATATTGCCAGGGGTGCTGGATTGCCCTTGAGACACGATGACTTGGTTAATAAAGTAACAGCATGTCCTGTGATTCTTAAATAACACCCAAAGTAACTGCCAAGAGACTCTGCGGCCATCCATCAGAGTTCTCAAGTGGTGATGGATTGGCAAATTGTTTATATTGATCCCTTCCCACTTGGTTTGTATCGACACTACCTCTGGCCTAAACTTTCCTCTGCCTTCGTGCAAATCAGGTTGCCACAATTAGGGAATTAGAGAAAAACTGAGTACCATGTATGACTACTCTCATCCAATAAATAGTGACCAGGGATCACATTTTAAATGTCATGATATGCAACACTGGGCCATAGACATGAGATGGAAGTTCCGTCTCCCCTATAACCCACATGTGGCAAGGTTGATAGAAAGGAAAAATGGAATACTAAAGCAGCAAATTAAACTGTTAGCAGGTAGAACCTGTGTCTGGGTGGACTAAAGTACTGTCCCAGGCTTTAATACATTTACGTGTTCAACCACCAGGGCCTACTGCCCCATATGCAAGCCTGGGGACCCATGCCGCGGCACCCAACGCCAGGGATGTATGGAAGTTGGGGAGAACCACTGCCTTGACTTTCACCATGAATCAATGTGCTTTGCTGCTGAGAACAAGTCCCATCACACCTGGGAAAGGAATTTTCTACTGGAGTTTACAATGGGACTGACAGAAAAGGAATCAGTGTGTATTTCTATAGTTGCAGTGCCGACAATGATCCATTTGTCAATAGAAATAAAAACAGTACAAAAATGAATGAGGATAGAAATATATTAGGGATCCAGTTTGGTATATCTTTTGGCTTTTGTATTTTCAGATATTATGTTTTCATGTTTTTTCTTTCCTTGGGAAATTTCAAGTCATTTGACTATCTAGATTTCTTCTTTGTGAAAATATTAGCCCTTTTAAGTGGACTTTCCTTTGTTTTCTATTTGGATTAATTCTTGATGATTTGTGGCAGACTGTTTCTTCTGTCTATAATTAACTTCTGTTTCTTATAATTTGTTGTTCTCACTTTTGCACACAGAATGAGCTGAGAATAAGAGGCCAGTTGAATGGTTTTCAGGTGAAAGCCTCAGACATGCTTAACATTGGTTTTGTTAGTATTTTGTAGGCTATATCTATGTTTAGTTTTCCTGATTTGTTTTGGAAAACCTTCCTGTCCATATCTGAACAAAGCCTTAACATGCTGTTTTAATAAAATAATATTTTTATTATAAAATAATATATGCTTCATGTAGAGAATACTACAGAAAATACAAAGGAGAAAATAAAATCAGCCATCATTTGATCACACAGAGATAACTATTATCATTTTGGTGCATTTTTTTCTAGTCATTTTTATATGCACATTTAACAAAAGTATTCGTAATGTGTGACCTGATTCATTTCTGTTCTATTTCGTGAGCCACAGGTCTAGAATATTGTTAAATGTGATGATTATAGTCATCCTTGTTTGCCTTCCTAGTTCAATGGAACATCTTTCCCAAAGTGCTCAGTAGAATATTAATATGTGATATTTATGACAAGTGTTTTGTGGTCAGGTAAGTTAGAGAAACACAAAGTGAAACACATTTATTTTTCTTTATTTGCAGGAATTCCCAGGGCCTTAAGTATGCCATGTCTTGTGATATGCAGAAGGAGAGTTTACAGGCTTCAAGTTTTCCAACCTTACGTGAGTGCAGATTCCTTAGTATTTTCCCAGAAAGTCTTTTATGAAATATCCTCTGGGAAATATTTCTCTTAAGTTTCACTTTTAAGTATGATGTTGCTCTTGGCTTTAGATAGATAATATATTCTAATGAGGCTAACAAAGAATACTATTTTTGTTCATGAAGTTGCTTTAAACTTTTAAAACCAGGAATGAATTTTGAATTGTATTAAGCGTATTTTTGGACATCTATTGCAATGACTATATGTATGATTTTTCTACATTGATCTATATGATATATTAATAGATTCCTGAATGTAAATCTGATTTTATTTTACTAGCTTATGCTTTCAGTGTCTGTGTATATAAACCAAAGATTGTGATGATATCTCTCTCAAAAAAATGTTAAAATGAAGTAAGTAGCTGCATGTAATGTAATTAGCACCAATTCTGGAAAATAGCTGTTATGATGAAATAGCTTTGGATGTAATTAGCACCAATTCTGGAAAATAGCTGTTATGATGAAATAGCTTTGGCTATAACCCATAAGTTTTGATAAGTAGTTCACTTAGTTTAATTTTTTTCTACATGATGTGTAATTGTTTTAATTTGCTCTTTGAGCCAGTAGCTATGTAGATTATGTTTTACATTTTCATTTAGGTTAGTTAAAATAAATTATTAATTTCTTGCTCTATGGCACTTTGACCAGTGACTGTGGTTTGAATAGTATTTGCTTTAGGAATTTGAGATTTCTCTATTATGGAGTGATATATTATCATTAAAAACAATCTTTGTTCCAAATACATTTGCAAAGACAGTTTCTTTTGTAGGCTATAGTTTCTTTTATAGTTATGGATTTAGAACTATAGTTGAATTATTCAAATTCTCAATAAGAAGTACTTAAGAGCTTACTGGGTTTTACCACATTAATAAAAGAAAGGATAAGAACCATATGATCTTGTCAATAGATACAGAAAAAGCATTTGACAAAATACAGCATCTTTTCTTGGTAAAAACCCTCAAGAAAGTAGGGATAGAAGGAACATTCCTCAACATCTTAAAGGCCCTATATGAAAAACCCACAGCTAATATCATCCTCAATGGCAAAAACTGAGAGCTTTCCTCGTAAGGTCAAGAACACGACACACTGTTGTTCAGCATAGTACTGGAAATCCTAGCCTCAGCAATGAGGCAACAAAAATAAATGAAAGGCATAGAAATTGGCAAAGAAGAAGTCAAACATTGACTCCTCAGAGATGACATGATACTCTACGTGGAAAACCTGAAAGACTCTACCAAAAAACTGCTAGAACTGATATCGTCAATTCAGCAAAGTCACAGGATGTTTCTATACACCAATAATGAAGTAGCAGAAAAGGAAATCAAGGAATCAATCCAATTTATAATTACACCAAAAAAAACATAAGATACCTAGGAATGGACCTAACCAAAGAGTTAAAAGATCTGTATTCTGAAAACTATAAAAAGCTTATGAAAGAAATTGCAGAAGACACATAAAAAATGGAAAAACATTCCATGCTCATGGATTGGAAGAACAAATACTGTTAGGACATCGATTCCACCCAAAGCAATCTACACATTCAATGCAATTCCTACCAAAATAACACCAGCATTATTCACAGAGCTAGAACAAACAACCCTAAAATTAATATGGAACCAGAAAAGACCCTGAATCACCAAAGTAATGTTGAAAAAGAAAACCAAAGCTGAACGCATCACAATTCTGGACTTCAAGCTATATTGCAAAGCTGTAATCATCAAGACAGTATGGTATTGGCATAAAAGCAGACACATAGATTGATGGAACAGAACAGAGAACCCAGAAATAGATCCACAAATGTATAGCCAACTAATCTTCAACAAAGTAGGAAAGAGTATCCAATAGAAAAAAAGACAGTCTCTTCAGCAAATGGTGTTGGGAAAACTGGACAACAACATACAGAAGAATGGACCTGGACCACTTTCTTACATCATACACAAAAATAAACTCAAAATGGATGAAAGACCTAAATGCGAGACAGTAAATCATCAAAATCCTAGAGGAGAAAACAGACAGCAACCTCTTTGATCTCCACTGCAGCAACTTCTAACTATATGTGTCTTTGGAAACAAGGGAAATAAAAACAAAAATGAACTATTGGGAGCTCATCAAAATAAAAAGCTTCACACAGTGAAGGAAACAATCAAAACTACAAGGCAACTGACTGAATGGGAGAAGATACTTACAAATGACATATCAGATAAAGGGTTAGTATCCAAAATCTATAAAGAACTCATCAAACTCAACACCCAAAAAACAAATAATTCATTGAAGAAATAGGTAGAAGACATGAATAGACACTTTTCTAAAGAAGACATTCATTCAGATGGCCAACAGGCACATGAAAAGATGCTCAACGTCACTCATCATCAGAGATATACAAATCAAAGCCACGATGAGATACTACCTCACACAGTCAGAATGGCTAAAATTAACAACTCAGGCAACAACAGATGTTGGCGAGGATGCGGAGGAAGAGGAACCCTTTTGCACTGCTTTTGGGAATGCAAACTGGTGCAGTCACTTTGGAAAACAGTATGGAGATTCCTCAAAAAATTAAAAATAAAATTACCCTATGGCCCAGCAATTGCACTACTAGGTATTTATCCAAGGGATACAAAAATGCTGATTCAAAGGGGCACATGTACCCCAGTGTTTATAGCAGTGCTATCAAGAGCCAGATTATGGAAAGAGCCCAAATGTCTGATGAATGGATAAAGAATATGTAGTGTACACCCCCCCCCCCCCCACAGGAATACTACTCAGTGATCAAAAAGAATGAACTCTTGCCATTTGCAACAACGTGGATGGAACTAGAGTTCATTATGCTGAGTGAAATACATTAGAGAAAGACAAATACGGGATTTCACTCATGGGTAGAATTAAAAAAAAAAAACACGGGGCACCTGGGTGAGTCAGTTGGTTTAGTGTCCGACTTTGGCTCAGGTCGTGATCTCACAGTCCAAGAGTTTGAGCCCCGCGTCAGGCTCTGTGCTGACGGCTTGGAGCCTGGAGCCTGCTTTGGATTCTGTGTCTCCCTCTCTCTCTCTGCCCCTCCCCTGCTCATGCTCTGTCTCTCTGTGTCTCAAAAATAAAAACATTAAAAAAAATAAAAAAAATAAAAAAACAAATGAACATAGGGGAAGGGAAGGAAAAATAAGATAAAAAGAGAAAGGGAGAAGGGGTGCCTGTGTGGCTCAGTCAGTTAAGTGTCCGACTTCAGATCAGGTAATGATCTCACAGTCCGTGAGTTCGAGCCCCGCATCGGGCTCAGTGTTGACAGCTCGGAGCCTGCAGCCTGCTTCAGATTCTGTGTCTCCCTTTCTCTAACCCTCTCCCATTCATGCTCTGTCTCTCTCTGTCCCAAAAATAAATAAATATTAAAAAAATTTTAAAAAATAAATTAAAAAAAAGAGAAAGGGAGGCAAACCATAAGAGACTCTTAAATACAGAGAGCAGACTGAGGGTTGCTGGTGGGGAGGTGGGTGGAGGGATTGGCTAAATGGGTGATGGGCATTAAAGAGGGTACTTGTTGGGATGAGCACTGGGTGTCATATGTAGTGATGAATCACTGGGTTCTACTCGAAACCAATACTACATAGTATGTTAACTAACTTAAATTTCAATAAGTTAAAAAAAAAAGAGTTTACTGGGCTTTGCCTAAAAATTGATTTTTAGGGTACCTGGGTGGCTCAGTAGGTTAAGTGTCTGACTCTTGATTTTGGCTCAGGTCATGATCTCATGGCTTGTGGCTTCGAGCCCTGTGTTAGGCTCCAAGCTGACAGCATAAAGCCTGCTTGGGATTCTCTCTCTGCCCCTCTCCTGCTCACTCTGTCTCTCAAAATAAATAAACTTTAAAAACTTCAAAAATTAATGAAAAAGTTTTTTGTCTGAAATTATTACCATTTTGACCATTTTTTTGTACTTGTCTATTTGTCATCTTTTCTTTTTTGACTACGTAAACCATCAAAAGTTAAATTCTCCCAGTGCAGTTTTGTTTCTGTCAGTCTTTTAACAGTTTGAATTTTACTTATATTTGACAGTGTATATATATATATATATATATATATATATATATATATATATATATACTGGCCTATATGTGTGTGTGTGTGTGTGTGTGTGTGTGTATATTTCTGGCCTATATATATATATATATATATACAGCATATATACACATATATACATATATATATATATACATATATATATTTGATTTATCACTTAAAGTTTTATGATGCTGTGTCTTGCTTGTGGATTATATTTTTTTATCAATACAAAATAACATCCAGCTTTATATTTAGTTATCGTTTAGTTCATCTGATAAGTGGTGCTAACTTTTTTGGTTACTTTGTTGACTGCTAACTCAGGATAAAAACCTACTCAAAGGCCACATTGTTCAAGTGAAGATGAGTGTATTACTTACTGCAGTAAGAAAGGAAACCATGGGTGGGTGGATATTTAAAGAGTTTTATGGTTTGGTTTAAGATGGGTCTCCCATGCAGGGATCCAAGTGGAATTGTGCAATTTTTGATATTACAATTTAGGGTTGGTGGGCACAGCAAAGATGAAAGTTTTGAAGGAAGTCTTCAATGAGTAAATGAGTAAACAGTTGTTTGAGTAACTTGATGAGTAAACAGTTGTTTGATAACAAAGAAGTCTGCTCATTTAAGAAATCTCTCTTTCTGAAAAGTGGGCTATTCATTCTAATGCCTGAGGAGGAGGGAAGTTGATCAGTCCATTGTTTGGATAAATGGATTTTAAAGAGTTCATGAAACGAACAATAATGTTATTTGAAACTTTATATTCCTCGCCAAGAATTTACTGGAATAGTAAAATCATGTTAATGGAGGACAGTCAATTCTCCATCCTATTAAATTCATGGTTGCAG
Source organism: Panthera onca (assembly GCF_046562875.1). Lineage (NCBI taxonomy): Eukaryota > Metazoa > Chordata > Mammalia > Carnivora > Felidae > Panthera > Panthera onca. The sequence continues at coordinate 54,819,545 of NC_138342.1, read as the reverse complement.
ACAGTTTGTTCTCAATTTGACAAATCTTTGCCTATCTTTTAAAAACATCTTAATGCCATTTTATTTTAGGTATGTCTCTTGGAAGCAGCTTATGTTTAGATTATGTCGCTTAACTCAATTTGAGAATCTCTGGATGGTAATAGAGAAATATAAGCTTCTTGTACTATATTCAAATATTTTATCCTAAGTCCTCCATCTTTTTTGGTATTAGTCTTATAAAACGTGGCTGTTCCCTTTGGTTTTATCTTCTGTAGTAATTGAAAACTGTAGTCTTCATCAATGTTAAAATAATCTGAATCTCAGCCGTTAACTGAATACATGCTACTTTTTATATCTCTTCTTTATTTAATTATGTTTTTAAATTTTATTTTAGGGAGAGAGAGCACAAACAGGGAAGGGCAGAAAATCTCAAGCAGGCTCCATACTCAGTGTGGAGCCTGATGTGGGGCTTGATTCCATGACCCTGGGATCATGATCTGAGCCGAAATCAAGAGATGCTCAACTGACTGAGCCACTCAGGCGCCCCTATTTATGTTCCTTTAAATTTTACTTTGTTGTCTTTGAGTTTCCTCAACTAACTGTCCTTCCATTTTATTGTTTGATTTTTCCTTAGACTTTCTGGCCTATTTGGCCACCTTTTATTGCATTCTACTGAAGGTCCCTTAAAGTTGTCTGGCACTTTTCTTTTGGTTCTTTGACTAAATGAGATTCAGGGCTTTGTTCGTTCTCTGAGTCTTCAAAGATAATTTTCCCTTTCCCTCAGATTCAGTTATTATTATTATTTTTTTAAACCACCTTCACATCCTCCCCCCTGAACATTCCATTTCTCATGAGGAAAGAAATGTCAAGAACTCAGCGTGCCAACTTGTATGTGGCTTATGTTGGCTTCACTACCTATTTGGGTGGCTGTTGAAAATGCTTCTCAAAGCTAGTGATCTTGGCCTTTCCTACATCTCATTCTTTATTCTCTGAAACATTAAATTAATGGTTTTTCTCAGCGGTTCTCAACAGCGGCAATTACCAGAATGTATCAATTATAGAGCTTTAAAAAGTACATATTTCTGGACTTTAAACCTGGAAATTCTGTGCATGTATGTGTGTGTATGGAAGACTAATGGAGCAGGGTTTGGAAACCCGTCTTACAAAAACCAGATTTGATTTAACAGTCCTGGATCAGTTACTGTCTGCAGCGAAGGTGAGGTTTCCACTCCAGATGCAAGAAGAATCCTTGTGCTTTGTGTCTGTCTGATTGTGGCCGCCAAGACTGAACGGTGTGTGGGTGGAGATACAGGGCAGAAACATTATAAAAACGGAGAAACACAAAGAGAGAATTTTTGCAACTCAGAAATAACCTTGTAAATAGTGAAGAGCCTGTTTCATTCCAAAAAGAATTAAAATTCAAATTAAAAAAAAACACAACAGATTTGAGTACTGCAGAGTACTGCAATTAGTGCTGTATTTTTCTCAGTTCCCACCAATTTGCTTCACTTTTGGAGACTATTCCTTCTGGCAACACTAGCTTCACAGGCGAGCAACCTGTGCATTTGCACAGAGGTCTGTACTTGGAGGGCCCATGCTTGGTTTGATTTTCTGTTGTCTCTGTCTTGAAACTCTTAATTTTATCTTTGAACTTGAGTGTTGTAAGTGAGGTCCAGTGGGACCGTGGAGAATGTGTGTGGGCAGGGTCTGCGTGCCTGACATCCCTCACAGCCCCATTTACGCGTTGCCTTTCTGACACTCCTGGAGCATAGAATCCTGGTGGAGCCACAATGTGTGGGATCCTGAAAGACTCACAGTGAGTACCTCTGTGACCTAGTGTATCAATTTCCTTTTGCTGCCGTGGTAAATTACCACCAGTTTAGTGGCTTAAACAATACGGATTTATTTTCTTACAGTTTTGGGGTCAGAAATCTGAAGTATGTGTCAGACAGCTAAAATCAGTCTGCCTTCTTTCCAGAAGCTGTAGGGGAGAATCTATTCTCTTGATTTTTCTGGCTTCTAGAGGCTGCCTTCATTCTTTGCCTCATGGCTGCGTCCTCTGCTGTCTTTAAAGCCAGCAGTATAGAATTTCCAAAGTTCTTTCTCAGCTTCTGTTGTTACATTACCTCCTCTGAATCTGTGATCCTCCTGCCCTCTTATAAGAGTTACGTTGGACCTTCCTGGATAATCTAGGACAATCCCCGGTCATAACATCCTTAACTGATCACGTCTACAAAGTCCCTCCTGTCATGTATGGTAACATACTCACAGGCTTTAGGGATTAGGATGGGGATATCTTTGGGGGGTATTTTTTAACTACCACACTAAGGGAGGACACCACCATTTCCATCTGAACCAGAACTTGCTTCCAACACAGAAAAAAGCCAGTGGAATTTCTAGAAACACAGATGACTGAGCAGCCCTATCATTTCTTGTTCATGGCACTTCCCTGCAATTAGCCAACTACTTGGGCTTAAAATGATGCCACAGTTTCTTTCACTTTCAGTCCATCCTTCTTCACCAATGAGTATTGGTAGCTTGTGTGTGTGTCAAGAATTGAAATAAAGATAGTGGCAGTAGTTCCCCTGTTGTGTGGAATGGAATACTTCTGCATGTATGAGCTATGAAATACATTGTGTTGTTTGGTGACTTTGCACATGAGGTAAATGCTTTCATGTTTACGTTTAAAACCAGCACCATACAATATAAAAATGCACCGTAAAATTCATGTTAATAATTAAAATTTTGAATTTTCTCAGAACGGCCTTAAGTAGCAAATAACAAACACTAGATGAGAGAGAGAGCTCATTGAAGAATGACAAAACATGGCATCTCAGTACCTTTACAGCACTTTCATGATTTCTGAGTAGGGGTTCCACATTTTCAGTGTGCATGGGACCTTGCAGAGTATGTGGCTGGCCCTGATTCCAGGAACCGAAGAACTCTGTTCATCTTCCATATTTCGTATATGCGTGCACATAGACGTACACACGTACATGCATGCAAGTGTACGTGTGTATCTATGTATTTGTGACGAAGGGAGTTGCTTTCTCTAAACTGAAAGGAAGTAGATACCTGTGGGAGGGGGAGAGCAAGAGGAAGCAGCGTTCTGGTTAGGGTCTTCTCTCTCAGCTTCTGCAGATTTTTTCTTTTTTTTTTTGATTTCTTCATATCAGCAGGTTTCAAACTTTTTGGTAACAGGAACTCTTCCCTATAATATCTTAACTTTATTGAAGATGGCAATTAGCTTTCTTTGTGTATTACATTTATTAATGTTTACCATAATTAGAAATGAAAATTAAAAAATTTATAAAGAGCTTATTAATCTATTAAAAATATCATTAATTGGCTATTATGAGAAGGAAAGCTAGTAAAAACAAGATAAAAGGGGCCAGTCAGATGCCCGAGGCTGGATACTCCCCTTGCATACTTTTGGCTCCTGTAATCTTACTTGTTTCCTTCCTCCACCAACTACTTATGTAGTACCACTGACAAGGGCCCCCCTCCCCTTTTTCTTTTGTCTCTCAACCCCCTACCATCCCAGCCGTAAAAGAAGCCCGATGCCAAGGTTTGGGGCTCAGCCTTTGGAGGTGACTTGGCTGGATCGGCACCGGTACGCAATAAACAGTCTTTTCTGATCCCCTGAGTGCGTGTGGCTTGTCTCTTCCTGGGCACTGAGTATTTGCTGTAACAATTACATGATTAAATTTTAAAAATAAGGATTAACTGTATTTTTCTAAATAGAAACTGAGTAATAGGAGGAGCTTTGTTTTACATTTCTATAAACTTCTTTAATATCTGGCTTGATAAAGGACAGCTGGAATTGTGTATCTTTTCATACATTTAATTTGTTGTGATATCACATATCATGTTGCTGTTGGAAAATTTCACAGCACATCCATGACAGAATCATACTGAAACATGCAAGTAACATCTTATATTATTATGAAAATACTTTTGACTATTTTCACTGGGGTTCCTGACCACACTATGAAAACTGCTGACTTACGTCATGTGTTCCCTTGCCATAGGGCCTTTGCATGGACTCTGACCTCTGAGTGAGACACTGATTTTTCTCTTCCATCAATTCTTCCTCTTTCTCAGCTTGAAGATAATTTGCCTTAGGAAGCCTTCTCTTATTCCCTATAAAAGGTTGTATTCTGTTGTGTTAGGCTTTTATAATGCTAGGTACTTCCTATTTAAAATCCGTTGTCACAGTTCTACATACATCTGTATGATTATGTTTCTTTCTCTCCTACAAGAGTAGAAATTTCAAGAGAATAGGACTGTGTCTCACCATTGCATCCCCAGTATGAAACATAGTATCACAGTCCATGTAGGTTCTGAAAAGTTGTTGGATAAATAAGTATGTTAATCTCAATAATATGGTAGATTTACCATCTATCATAAATTTCAAAAAATTACAAATGTCAATCAATAGAAGCATTGTCTTCTCTTAAGATGAAGACGTAGAAAATTATAAGCATATTCCTTTTGCATCACAACAAAATAAGAAGATGGTGATCAAGTTAAAGCATGAGGGATTTGAGTCAAAAGAATTTCTTGGTATTTAGTTTGTACTTTAAACTAAAATTTTGGGATGACAAGCCAAGGAGCTGGCTACCTCTACATATATGTGGAATACTAGATAATAGGTGGACTGTTACATTGACATCCAGGTGATTGGTTGGTGGATTACATATTTACATTAGTGTTGAATAGAACCAAGGTAACAGAAAAATCGGTAAAGACCTCTTCTTTTGAAGTTTCTGCTGGAAATGTTAGGGAGATGATTTTGTGATTAAAAAAATTTTTTTTTAAATCTCATGAGTATACGAAAATATCTTTTTTTCATAACTAAGAAAAATTAAGAAAAAATAATATGCATAGTCAATGGGATGCACAGATTCTTTTTTTAAAAAGTTTATTTATTTATTTTGAGAGAGCGAGAGTGAGCAAGAATGGGGGAGGGGCAGAGAGAGAGAGAGGGAGAGAGAGAGAGAGAGAGAGAGAGAATCCCAAGCAGCCTCCAAGTTGCCAGCACAGAGCCCGATGCAGGGCTCAATCTCATGAACCATGAGATCATGACCTGAGCTGAAATCAAGAGATGGATGGCCAACTGACTGCACCACCCAGGCACCCCTAGGACATATTTTAGATCTATGAGAAACTCATCCTTATACTCTGCTGAAGCACTATTGTGCAATGTGCCCTTAGAGAGCTTTGCAGGGGCCCATGGGCATTACAACCAGTCTTAACACGGGAAAAATAATCAGAGTGTCTACTGGAGCATTGGGAAGATAAAAGTGAAATTCCATTCTTTTTCTTTTTAAAGTTTATTTATTTTGAAAGAGAGAGAGAGAGCAAGCAAGCACAAGTGGGGTAGGGGCAGAGAGAGAGACAGAGAGAGAGAGGGAGGGAGAGAGAATCCCAGGCAGGCTCTGCACTGTCAGTGCAGAGCCCAATGTAGGGCTCGAAATCATGAACGGTGAGATCACGACCTGAACCAAAATCAAGAGTTGGATGTTTAACCGACTGAACCACCCAGGCACCCCAGATGCATAGATTCTTGAATTTAGGGTAAAGTTTTGTATCTGTTTTAGGGGATGGATGGTTTTCTGGTTTCTTGATCTCTGGATTCTACGGCTGTACCTGATGTAAAGGTCCAGGTCTAACTTCCTTGTATCCCTGGTTCTAGTCCAGTGCTTGGACAAAGAAAGGTGCTTAATATTAATGAAGAAATTGCTGTTTGAAGCAAACTTCTTTCCTCTGCCTAACTCTCTAGTAACTGAACTGAGTTACTTGTAGTATGTAGTAAAAGTGGCTTGAGCAACCTGGGTTAGTGAACATTACATTTCCAATTCATTTTCTTTAATGTATAGGATTATATTGATAGTCTTGTTCACTTATCATTTTCTATTAGACAGAAGGGAAAAAGTAATCTATGTGGCTAAGCAGAAGTCATTAAGCTATTGTCTATTGAAGATTTCAAGGTCATTTCCATTTTTATGTTCCCCAGTTATTATACCAATCCAGCAGGCACTCATCTCCTTTGCCTCTTCAGGTATGAAATGGCAGCTGCTATACAGACACAGCTTGGTCACTGTTCACACAGTGGAGCAGAAGTTAATCACCCTTTGAAAACAATTGGCTGACATTAGACCAGAGAGTTAATTAAAGGGAAGCTGTTGAGACAAGAATTATGCTCCTTTTTAAAAAGTTTGCCTGTATGACTAACAGGCAAAATCATTAAGAATAAGAACAGAAATTTAGATTCCTAAATTCTAATAAGTTCTATTTACCTAAATTTTAGATTGGCTTAATCTAAATTTACTTTGTTCCCCTCTGTTTTTAATGTACTCTGCTTGGAAAATGATATTACACTGTTCAATGTCATCTGTCTTTTCACAGTTGTAAGAGCACTTTTTTTTTTTTTTTTTAAGTTTTGGCTTCTCATGCCTCTTTAGAATGAATTTTGTCTTTCTCTCAAGGCCCACTATCCAAAGTCACTGGATAAAAGACGCTATAAAATCTTCTTTTCTCTGGGTTTTAAGTCTTTGTAATTTTAAATCCATTGACTAATTTAGTGTCATTGAGTTTTCAATCTTCAGAGGGACTTCTTTTCATTTAATGGTCTTGCTTTCATTGAGATAAAGATATCTATTTTTAAAACACCTTTAATGCCAAGTGAAATTGAAATTATTAATTGAATTGTTCTGTATTTCCCCGTACAAAGGATTTTCTGATCCTATACCCTGTTATTTGCATGCATAGAAAGAACCAGAAAGGAGGTTAGTGGGAATGATCTACATTTTGGAATTAATGTATTCTTTTTGGAAACATAGCATCTATAATTTCAAGGTCAGCTTAGGGAGAAATAATACTTTAAGAACAGTACTCTTCCTGTGCACAAAGCTTCATATTTTCTCTTTACTGTTATATTACATTCGATTTTGGAGAGAACAGACTGGTGTAACATAATGTAACAGAACTTCATCTCTAGGACTTGACTTCCTGGATTCAAATCTCAACACCATACTTTACAGCCAAGTGGTTTTGCGTGAATTACTTAGTTCCAAGATACCTCTTTCCACATAGCTAACATGATAGTAGTAATAATATCTATCTCATCAGATGTTGTGAGGTTGCAGTAAATTGTTTCAAATAATTAAGTATATTTCTTAGAAAAAGGCCTTGTCCAGAGTTAGAAATATTAATCATCATCATCATCATCATTCAAGAATCTAGATGGAAATACGACCACAATTATACTCCTGAACCTCTATTCCCTACAGATTTGGAATACATACTGTTGGTTGGTAACTCCAACATCAATGCCCCTTCTTTTCTAACAGAATGCTGCTAGCAAAGGACCCAGTCATGGGTATAAATCATGAGGCATAAGCCAGTTATGGCTTTTGCAGTTTTAGCCAATGAGAGGTAAGAACAAATTTGCTGGGGATTTTCTGGATTTTTCTGGGATTTTTTTTCCCCGTTAAGCAAAACTGCCCATTTATATGCTTCGTTTCTTTTCCTGCTTTAGGTACTATAATGACATGATGGCTCGTGGTGTGGCAGCCATCTTGTGACAATGAGGATACAAACTTGAGGCAAAATCCTGGACTTTGAGAGTGACAGAACAGGAGGAGAAGAGGAAACTTGGTCTTTGATGGCATTTTTGAAAATGGGATCACTTTAGGCTTGTTAACAATAAATATTCTTTTTTTAAAAATGATTTTAAGTAATCTGTATACCCAGCATGGTGCTCAAACTCACAACCCCGAGATTAAGAGTCCACACTCCACTGACAAAGCCAACCAGGTACTACTGTTAACAACACATATTCTTAAAGTTTAAGATACCACCCGTAACTTTTCTTTACTTGCAGATGAAAGTATCTTAACTAATAGTTCAGCCATGAATTCTTTTGGATGCAAGTGGCAGAAACCCAGCTCAAACCAGGGAACTTACTTAGGCAGTTTATGAAGTCAAATGAATTGCTGCAAGAACGATGGTTGTTCTAAGGAACTCAGAGATGGAAACTAGGGTCTTGAACAACCTTGTATACTTCCCTCTCCATTTCTCCTCTTTGCTTCCTTCTCTGTCAAGCTCATTGTTCCTCCTGCAGATGAACTTTTTTTTTTTTGGTGGCATGGGTTTCTTTCTGGTCCATCTGTAAAAACAAAACAATAAAAACAGAGTCATCTCTCTCAGCTAGGAAAAGAATGGAAAAAAGCTAGGAAAGAATGCTAATTTCGTTCTTGGACCAATTGCTACAGCCAGGGAGGAAGGTTTTTATCAGCTCATTGCTTCGATTACGTCGTGAAGTCTTTCTGCTAGACTAATTGGGATAATGCACATATGACAGAGAATTACTGTGGCAAAGGCAGCCATCCTTTTATTTTCTAGTGTAAAAATTTCGTAGTTGTGAAAAATACTTTCCCCGAGGTCATTTGGGTCATGGTTTGAATTAGTTTTGATGTGTTTTTTTTTTTACTAGGGTCATTTCTAATTTCCCACTCATTTGACCTTCTGTGTATGTGACCAAAGAGAAACTTACAACCCAGAGGATTGTGGGAGAATGCTCCTGTGAAATTTGCTAATGTGTCTTACATTCTCATTTCACAGAGGCTACTGCATGGCGGGCTGTACTGCACGGGGATTTGAAAGGTACTCCAGGGTCTATTGGGATTCCAAATGGGGTAACAGATTATGTATCGAAACTACTTGGACTTTTGCCTGAGACTTCTAATGTCAGTCCTAAGCCTCCTGTGAAGACCTCTCCCTCTTTATCTCAAGTGTTTTTAGGAGGTCTCTCATAAATGCTCATTGGAAACCACATGGCAGGAGCACGTGGGTGGCTCGGTCACGTACGTGACCGACTCTCGATTTTGGCTCAGGTCATGATCTCGTGGTTGTGAGATCACGCTCCACGTTGGGCTCTGTGCTGAGCATGGAGCCTGCTTAAGATTCTCTCTCCCTCTGCCTCTGCCCCCTCCCCTGCTCGTGCTTATGTGCTCTCTCTCTCTCTCCCTCTCTCTCAAAAGGAAAGAAAAAAAGAAAAGAAAACCACGTGGTATTCCCTGAGCTCGGCTCCACAGAAGACGTGGCTGCTGGGCTCCACAGTGCCTGCTAAGTGTCATTGTCGTGGCTGGGCACTGCTGTCACACCTCAGATCTGCTGTTTCTCAGGTACTGCTGATCCCTGATCTGCGCTCGGCTGCCCTATTGGGCAGAGCACAGTGGTTTCTCCCTGCTCGCGGCAGCCCCTTGTTTGTCTGCCACCAAGCTGCCACTGCCACAGGTATGAGGAAGGCTCTGAGGTGGCCGAGCTACCCAGTGGCACATGGAAAAGTGTGGGGGATGCCTCTGCCCCTTTGTGTGCTACACTGTTAAAGGTGTTTCCAAACGTCAATATCTTACAGAGGTTTTAGTAAGCACCTGGCTCTTCTTCTTTTCGTGACCCCTCCCCTTTCCCTTTACTCTCATAACCGTGCTGCACAGCACCTAGAATTGCCTGAAGCTGTATCAGAGCCAGGCGTGTGATGTGCACCAGAATCATCGCCCCCCTTTCCTGGAAGAGGCCTCTGCTGTTTAGCCTAGCTTGTCCTCTTGACGTTTCTTTTTTCGTTTCTATTGTGGTGTTGTCTCCTGGGAGGTTATTCAGTTTGGAATGAAAATAGATTTCTGGCAGGCTTATTATCCACCCACCGTTTCACCCTGAATGTGCAAACTTATCTAATCTGAGAAGTGGGTATCACTAGATTCTGTGGTTTTTAGAACTTTTGGTTTAAAAGATCAGCAAAATTTCAGAAAAAAATGGACTTATATAGGTGTTGCAGCTCTATTTTGCTTAGTATGGAATTAAAAAAGGTAATCCAAAATACCCTCACTACTACTATTTATCCATTATTTCATAAATGAAGGACAAAACTTACGAATGATAAAAAATGACAGTTTTAGAAAAACATAATTTGTTTCAAAAATATACAATTGAAAATACACCTACAGACACAAATACCCAGCAGTACCTAAACCTGACTGCACTTCACAATGTACGTATATTTACAGAGTTTTGGACTTAATCTCTAGAGATGTTGATTCAAGACTGGTGATCTATATATTTAAAAAGCTCCCCAGCTAGCCTGACCAGTACGTACGCTATTTTTCTCTTCTTTTCTTCCCCCCCCCCCCCCCCCCCCCCAATGAAGTGGTGAAGAATCAACTGCAGATCAGCAGTGTCTATAGACTGGTTGTCGGGACACAGCTGGCTCAAATAAAATCTGGAGCCCTGGTTATCTGAGATTTCTCTGAGATAGCCATGTGCTTTCTTTCATCACTGAAAGGAGAAGTACTAAATGGTGAAATGTTGCAGATAGGAAAATTATGTGACTTGATCCAGGTCAAGCCTGACAAGTGAGTGTCAAGTGATAATGAAGCACCCGTCAGTCGGCACTGACTGCTAGAATGTCATGCTGGAAAGTGGCTAAGGATCAGCTCAAGCTCAGAAGAAATGACTGTCATGATTGATTAGCAGCGTCTCTTGTAGGGTAGGAGTATCGTAGCATACCTGACATGTACTTGCCATGTTTCGTCTGCCTCCTGGTAGATCTATTCATAATGTTGAGAAAATATTAGTGGTTTTAAGTGTTCTAGCATTCTATTCATTATAGTACAATAATAGTCTATTTGGAACCATACTAAATAATGCCTGAATGTCATCTCAAAAGTCTTTGTGCATTAAGAAGTCATTTAATCCAGAATTGAATTACAATTATTGCATTTAAATTGAGGCCATACTGTTGTGTTACATCTGGATGGCTGCTAAGGCACCTTACTGTTTACTGAATGAACATTTATTGGCTGTTTGCTACATATCAATTCTAGGCAGTGAGTTAGGGGGAAAGTATGGAGAGAGTTCTTACTTGCAGGGACTTTATCTATAGGGGAAAGCAGATCTATAAGCAAATGATAACAATATAAAATATGTACAAGGGGTACCTGAGTGGCTCAGTTGGTTAAGAGTCTGATTTTGGCCCATGCCATGATCTCACAGTTCATGAGTTTAAGGCCTGCATCAGGCTCTATGCTGATAGCTTGGAGCCTGGAGCCTGCTTCAGATTGTGTGTCTCCCTCTCTTGAACTCTGTCTCTCTCTGTCTCTCAAAAATGAATAAACGTTAAAAAAAATTAAAAATAAATAAAAAATATGTACAAAACACTCCATAAACAGGTAAAGGAAAGATTAGCTAAATTTTATTTATTATTATTTTAAAAGTGTTTATTTATCTTGAGAGAGAGAGAGAGAGAGAGCTAGCACAAGCAGGGAAGGGGAAGAAAGAGAAGGAGAAAGAGAATCCCAAGCAGGCTTCATGCTATCAGTGCAGAGCCTGATGTGGGGCTCGATCCCACAAGCCATGAGATGATGACCTGAGCCAAAATCAAGAGTTGGACACTTAACCAAATGAGTCACCCAGATGCCCCAAGATTGCTAAATTTTAATTTAATTTAATTTAATTTTATTTATTTCTTTTTAAAAGTTTACTTTGAGAGACACAGAGATAGCACAAGCAGTGGAGGGGCAGAGAGAGGGAGAGAGAGAGAATCTTCGGTATAAGCTCAGCACGATCAGCACAGAGCCAGATGCAGAGCTTGAACTCACGACCTGTGAGATCATGACATCAGCCGAAACCAAGAGTCCGATGCTTAACCAACTGAAACATCCAGGTGCCCCAAGATCAGCTAAATTTTAAAATGAATAAAGAGAAATAGCATATTTCAATTAGTGGAAGAAGTTAGCAGAGTAACTTGTTTCAAACACTATGCTGTGGTAAGACCTAGAATGTGTTGCTGAGTCTGGTAATTGTGTCTTCGGGCTATAGATTTTTACAGCATCAGCTAGACATTATATTTACTTTGAAAAAAAACATCAAATTTCATTTATAGTGTTTCATGGTATTTATCTTACATTTTACTAGCATATTTATCTAGAACCTTCCTCCCTCAGTAGATCGTAAGCTGATCTATACAAATAGGACATCTATAAAAATAAGAGTTTGAAGAATGGAGTGAATGTCCTGACAGTAATCCCGTATTTGTTAACTGTGTGACCTTGGGCAAGGAAGTTAAAAAAAATTCTTCATAGCTTCTCGTCTGCAAAATGAAAATAATAATAACTGTCACTGAGGTTGTTGTGAACATTAAACAAGGAAATATATAAAAGTTCTTAGCACAGTGCTTGGCACTTAGTAAGTGCTCAATAAATGTGAACTATTGCTATTATTATTATTATATGTCCTTGAGCTCTAAATCAATGCCTGTGTCACAGTGAGCACTTAGTAATTGTTTGTTGTTTGTGTTGAATTAAGGACCCTTCCTTTTCTGAGTTTCTTCTTCATCCTTCCATCCGTCCGTCCATCCATCCATCCATCCATCCATCCATCATCTCTCCATGCATTGAGATTATCTGCTATGTGTGCCTGACATCACCCAGGGCTCACTCCTGTTCCCTCCAAAGTGCTTACAGTCTTGTCTTCTGTGTCTATCATTTTGATAACTTTTTAATTTTTCTAACTCTCTAGTGTATTTCAGAGTTGAGTAAAAGCTTTACTAGAATAGCTTAATCCTGTTTCAATCAGTAGGAATGGGTGATGATGGTAAATTTACTGGAGAGACAAATGGCACACACAATGTCAATATAATATGAAGCGAGGTATCTCTGAAAAGGACAATGTGCTCTGTCACATCATACTATACTTTTCTTTATGACACTGAAGACAGTCTCAAGTTACTTTGCTTTGTAGTTTATTTCTTATCTAAACTTCTACTCTTGGGACTCCTGGGTGGCTCAGTCAGGTAAGCATTCGACTTCGGCTCAGGTCATGATCTCACAATATGTGAGTTCGAGCCCATGTGGGGCTCTGTGCTGACAGCTCAGAACCTGGAGCCTGCTTTGGATTCTGTGTCTCCCTCTCTCTCTGCACCTCCCCTGCTTGTGCTAGCCCTCCCCCCCCCCCACGCTCTCTCAAAAATTTTAAATCTCTATTCTTAAAAGAGAAAGTAACATTGTATCTGTAACATCTAGCTGAGTGATTTCTACCTAGTAAGTACTCAATATACTTTTGCTAAAGGAAAGCATAAGTAAACAAGTTGTGGAATTGACATGACTTTGTATTGTAGAGAGGGGTATGATTGGTCTGAAGTAATATGAAACAATGTTCCAGTTTAGACCTTTGCCTTTTGGTTTCTTTTAAGGCAAGAGTGTGTAGGCATTATTCAGTGTGTGTGTGTGTGTGTGTGTGTGTGTGTGTGTGTGTGTGATAAGATGGGGTGCAACTGTAACCTGGTGATCACTTCCCATTGAATGACTCTGGTATTCTGGAGAGGATACACTTTTACAACTGGTAATATGGCTAGGTCAAAGCTCATTTAAAAACTCTCAGTGTTTCTACAATATAATTCTGAGTTAAGTGAAAGTACCACATAAAGCATCAAGCTAAATCAAATTAATACCGTGTGTTCTTGGAGTCCTACATCTTATCCAGATGCATATGCCAATGATTTCAGCATTTGGTACACCTTATTGCCATATACTTTTAGTGCTGTTTGACTTCATTTACATTAATGTGTTAGATAAAACTTAAATAAAGGAGAAATGAAGAAGAATGCATTTTTCATATCAGACATTGTAGCACCACTATTTTTTACCCAGTCTTGGGAGTAAAAATTCTTACAGGAAAGATATCTAAGCTTTTCAAATTATATCTATAAACAGAACTGGAGTCTCAAACAGCATTCATCTCTAAAGTCTGAGTTATAGCTTGCTTCATTGCTCCCTAAACACCAAATTTTCCACTATAGATGTAGGACATATGCTCTTTCAGCTTAGTATGCTGTAGAGCCCAAGTGTGGCACATTTTCGCTGGCAGCTCCTTGGGAAGAAAAAAATAGCATGGGGAACACAGAAATCTTACAGTGGGGGAGGTTCAAAATACAAATGTTGAAGTGCTAAGCTCTCAGAAACTAATAATTCCACTGATTTTTATTAGAAAGAGGATATACGAGCGTAGCAATGAATGGTAAATCAGCATTTCTGCCTCTTTACCAGCTTTTATGATCGGCATTAATGGTGGCAACTGTCACAGAGATTATGGCTGCTTTATTTCAAGGGAGTCTAAGAGGCAGAACGTAGTATGAGTATTTTATAAACATGTATTTTTAAAGTCAGCCATTTGGGTTTGCAGGGATGACAAACGATTCCTAGGAGGGCTTAAACAGGGAGAGGGATGGAGTGGAGGAGGGAAGAAGTGGGGAAAATAGTATCATTTATTTGATGTAGAAATTTGGATGTTAGTTATAGTACACATTTCTGTTAGCCATTTTATTCTAGCCTAAGTGGTGCCAAAATTATTTTATTGATCAGCTATCTTGGGATTGAAAAAGCCACATTCTGACCAGGGCCATGTGACTTTTACTTCCCATTACAAATCAGTATGGGCCTCTAGAGTGTAGTTGGTTTAACTACATTTGTGATTATTTTGTTGAAGATAAAATCCCCTATCTGTCACTTCCCAGACCTTCAAGCCCTTATGTGAGGTTTACAAAGTCATAGGGAGGAGATAATCTCTACCATCTTTCTTCTAGTGTGTTCTGTATGTTTGATAAAGGGAGCTAATGTATATGGCTATGGTACAAAACGTACCAAAAGCAAATTGTTCCTATTGAATAGCAATAGTACCATTTGCTAGAAAGGAAGCTTTCATTCAGTTTCTGACTTAAAAACATTTTGTAGATGGATCAGTTATATATATATATATATATATATATATATATATATATATATATAGTCCAGCTCTATTCTCATTGCTTTGTTAGAACTGCAGCTACTGAAGCCATTATGATAATGTCTGGAAGTTTTAGTAAACTTGTTGCTACAGAGATGGGGGAAACACCCACTTAGAGGACCTGATTCTCAGGTTATATAGCTGTCTTTTATAGTAAACTCTTGATATTTCAAACTTCTTTTTTCCCCTTTACTCCCAAGTTGTTAAAATATTTCTCTTGCTCATTTATTCATTCATCAACAAGTACTTATGTATCTTTTAATATGTGCCAGGGATTCTACTAGGTTTTGAGTATACAGTGATAAATGAGATGGAAATAGTTTCTGTATCCAGAGAACTCAAATGTTGTCGACATAGGAGACAAGGAAGCTAATTGCTAGAGAAGCATATGACAGTGTCCCATGATTCAGTCTATTGAGGTTAGAGAGGGCTTTCCAGATGAAGCAGCTTTTAAACTGACTGAAGGATGAGTAGGAGTTAAATCCCATGTCAAATGGTTTCATAAGATAATGTATATGAAACAATTTATAAGTTATGAAGTACTGTGTGGAAATTATATTTTATTATTGGTCTTCTTGTGATCAGGTAATCTTAAAATATCAGGTACTTTAAAAATCTCAATACATTTTGATATATTATGGCAGCAGTATTGTTATTGGTGGTAGGAAGCATCTTGTATATAGTTGTTGTTTTCCAAATCCTGGTAAAATACATCATTTTCTAGAAGTATAACAACCATTAAAATACTTTGCCTACTTAAATTTAGGGACTTAGTTAGGCCTTTCCCATTGGGAGGGGCTGGAAGGATTAACAGCTTCTATCCCAGAGTGTAGCCAAGTAGTTTTGACCACTACTTGGCTAATCCATGGGTAGATGGTTTTAGTGTGATAGGGATTCAGAAAAGCTGAGTTCTTATTCTTATGTAGGCAAATATTCTTAAATAGGCAAATAACCCAAGACAAAATGTAATTTCATTTGGTCTCCTTTCCTCATCTGTAAAATGATTACTTCTAAGAGATAATCTATGATAAACTTGCCACTGCGGTTTCTTTTTTTTAACATTTGTTTGTTTGTTTATTTGTTTGTTTATTTATTTATTTATTTATTTATTTATTTATTTATTTATTTTACATCCAATTTAGTCAGCATATAGTGCAATAATGATTTCAGGAGTAGATTCCAGTGATTCATCCTCTATGTATAACACCCAGTGCTCATCCCAACAAGTGTCTTCCTTAATGCCCTTTACCCATGTAGTCCAACCCCCCACCCACAACCCCTCCAGCAAGCCTCAGTTTGTTCTCTGTATTTAAGAGTCTCTTATGTTTTGTCCCCCTCCTTGTTTTTAAATTTACTTAACTTCCCTTATGTTCATCTGTTTTGTATTTTAAATTCCTCATATAAGTGAAGTCATATGATATTTGTCTTTCTCTGACAGACTAATTTCACTTAGGGTAATACCCTCTAGTTTCATCCACCTTGTTGGAAATGGCAAGATTTCATTCTTTTTGATTGCCAAGTAATACTCCATTGTATATGTATACCACATCTTCTTTATCCATTCATCCATCGATGGACATTTGGGATCTTTGCATACTTTGGATATTGTTGATAGCTGCTATAAACATTGGGGTGCATGTATCCCTTTGAAACAGCACACCTGTATCCCTTGGATAAATGCCTAGTAGTGCAATTTCTGGGTTGTAGGGTAGTTCTATTTTTAATTTTTTGAGGAATCTCCATACTGTTTTCCAGAGCGGCTATACCAGTTTGCATTCCCACCAGCAGTGCAAAAGAGATCCTCTTTCTCCTCATCCTTGCCAACATCTGTTGTTGCCTGAGTTGTTAATTTTAGCCACTCTGAGTGGTTTGAGGTGGTTTGAGGTGGTTTGAGGTGGTGTGAGATGGTGGTCTCATTGTGATTTTAATTTGTATTTCCCTGATGATGTGTAATGTTGAACATTTCTTCATGTGTCTGTTAGCCATCTGGAGGTCTTTTTTGCAAAAGTGTCTGTTCACATCTTTTGCCCATTTCTTCTCTGGATTATTTGTTTTTTGGGTGTTGAGTTTGATAAGTTCTCTATAGATTTTGGATACTAACCCTTTATCTGATGTGTCATTTGCAAATATCTTCTCCCATTCTGTCAGTTGCCTTTTAGTTTTGCTGATTGTTTTCTTTGCTGTGCAGAAACTTTTTGTTTTGATGAGGTCCCAGTAGTTCATTTTTGCTTGTTTCCTTTGCCTCTGGAGACGTGTTGAGTAAGAAGTTGCTGCATCCAAGGTCAAAGAGATTTTTGCCTGAATTCTCCTCTAGGATTTTGATGGCTTCCTGTCTTACATTTAGGTCTTTCATCTTTTTTGAATTTATTTTTGTGTATGGTGTAAGAAAGTGGTCCAGGTTCATTTTTCTGCATGTCGCTGTCCAGTTTTCCCAGCGCCATTTGCTGAAAAGACTGTCTTTATTCCATTGGTTATTCTTTCCTAATTTGTCAAAAATTAGTTGGCCATACATTTGTGGGTCCATTTCTGGGTTCTGTATTCTGTTCCATTGATCTGAGTGTCTGTTTTTGTGTCTGTTTTGACAGAACTATACTGTCTTGATGATTATGGCTTTGTATACATCTTGAAGCCTGGGATTGTGATGTGTCCAGCTTGGTTTTCTTTTGTAGGATTACTTTGGCTATTTGGGGTCTTTTCTGGTTCCATACAAATTTTAGGATTGTTTGTTCTATCTCTGTTAAGAATTCTGGTGTTATTTTGGTAGGGATTGCATTGAATATGTAGATTGCTTTGGGTTGTATCAACATTTTAACAATATTTGTTCTTCCAATCCATGGGCATGGAATATTTTTCATATTGTTTTGTACATCTCCTTCAATTTCTTTCATAAACTTTCTATAGTTTTCAGTGTATAGATTTTTCACCTCTTTGGTTAGATTTAGTCCTAGGTATTTTACGGTTTTTGGTGCAATTGTAGATGGGATTGATTCCTTGATTTCTCTTTCTATTGCTTCATTATTGGTGGATAGGAATGCAACCAATTTGTGAGTATTGATTTTATATCCTACAATTTTGCTGAATTCATGGATCATTTCTAGGAGGTTTTTGGTGAAATCTTTTGGGTTTTCCATATAGAGTATCATGTCATCTGTGAAGAGTGAAAGTTTGACTTCCTCCTTGCTGATTTAGATGCCTTTCATTTCTTTGTGTTGTCTGGTTGCTGAGGCTAGGACTTCCAATACTATGTTGAATAACAGTGGTGAGAATGGACATCCCTGTCGTGTTCCTGACCTTAGGGGGAAAGCTCTCAGTTTTTCTCCATTGAGGATGATATTAGCATTGGGTCATTCATATATGGCTTTTATGATCTCGAGGTATGTTCCTTCTATCCCTACTTTCTTGAGGGTTTTTATCAAGAAAGGATGTTGTATTTTGTCAAATGTTTTCTCTGTATCTATTGAGAGGATCATATGGTTCTTGTCCTTTCTTTTATTGATATAATGTATCATATTGATTGTTTTGTAAATATTGAACCAGCCCTGCATCCCAGGTATCAATCCCACTTAGTAGCAGTGAATAATTCTTTTAATGCATTGTTGGATCCAGTTAGCTAGTATGTTGTTGAAGATTTTTGTATCCATGTTCATTAAGGATATTGGTCTGTAGTTCTCCTTTTTAGTGGGGTCTTTGTCTGGTTTCGGAATCAAGGAAATACTGGCTTTATAGAATGAGTTTGGAAGTTTCCTTCCATTTCTATTTTTTGGATCAGCTTCAAAAGAATAGGTGTCAACTCTTCTTTAAATGTTTGGTAGAATTCCCCTGGAAAGCCACCCAGCCCTGGACTCTTGTTTGTTGGGAGATTTTTGATTACTAATTCTATTTCATTACTGGTTCTGGGTCTGTTCAAACTTTCTATTTCTTCTTGTTTCAGTTTTAGTAGTTTATATGTTTCTAGAAATTTGTCCAATTCTTCCTGATTGCCCAATTTATTGGTGTATAATTGCTCATAATATTCTCTTATTATTGTTTGTATTTTTGCAGGGTTGGTTGTGATCTCTCCTTTTTCATTCTTGATTTTATTTATTTGGGTACTTTCCTTTTTCTTTTTGATCAAACTGGCTAGTGGCTTATCAATTTTGTTAATTCTTTCAAAGAACCAGCTCCTGGTTTCAATGATCTATTCTACTATTTTTTCATTTCAATAACATTAATTTCTGCTGTAATCTTTATTATTTCCTGTCTTCTGCTGGTTTTGGGTTTTATTTGCTGTTCTTTTTCCAGTTCTTTAAGATGTAAGGTTAGGTTGTATATCTGAGACCTTTCTTCCTTCTTTAGAAAGGCCTGAATTGCTATATACTTCCCTCTTAAGACCACCTTTGCTGTTCCTAGAGATTTTGGGCTGTGGTATTAACATTTTCATTGGCTTCCATGTACTTTTTAATTTCCTCTTTAACTTCTTGGTTAGCCCATTCATTTTTCAGTATGATGTTCTTTAGTCTCCAAGTATTTGTTGTCTTTCCAAATTTTTTCTTGTGGTTGATTTTGAGTTTCATAACATTGTGGTCTGAAAATATACACGGTATAATCTTGATCTTTTTGTACTTGTTGAGGGCTGATTTGTGTCCCAGTATGTGGTCTGCTCTGGAGAATGTTCCATGTGCACTCAAGAAGAATGTGTATTCTGCCTCTTGGAATGAAATGTTCTGAATATATCTGTTAAGTCCATCCACTCCAGTGTGTCATTCAAAGCCATCATTTCCTTGTTGATTTTCTGTTTAGATCATGTCCATTGCTCTATGTGGGATGTTGAAGTCCCCTACTCTTATGGTATTATTATCAATGAATTTCTGTATGTTTATGATTAATTGATTTTTATATTTGGGTTTTTCATGTTTGGAGCAATGTTTACAATTGTTAGATCTTCTTGGTGGATAGACACCTCAGTTATGATATAATGCCCTTCTTCATGTCTTGTTACAGTCTTTATTTTAAAATCTAGATTATCTGCTGTAAGTATGGCTACTCTGGCTTTCTTTTGGCGACCACTAGCATAACAGATGGTTCTCCATCCCCTTTCAATCTGATGGTGTCTTTAGGTCTAAAGTGCGTCTCGTGTAAACAGCATATAGGTGGATCTTGTTTTCTTACCCATTCTGTTACCCTATGTCTTTTGATTGAGTACTGAAAGATATGAATTTATTGCCATTGTGTTGCCTGTAAAGTTGGAGTTTCTTATGTGTTCTCTGGTCCTTTCTAGTCTTTGCTGCTTTTGGTCTTTTTGGGTTTTCATCTTTTCTTCCGTCAGGATCCCTCTTAAAATTTCTTGTGGGGCTGGTTTAGTGGTCATGAACTCTTTTAGTTTTTTTTTTTTTTTTTTTTTTTCTGGGAAGCCCTTTCTCTCTCCTTCTGTTTTGAATGGCACCCTTGCTGGATAAAGAATTCATGGCTGCGTATTTTTCAGATTCAGCACATTGAGTACATACTGCCACTCCTTTCTGGCCTGGCAAGTGTCTGTGGATAGGTCTGCTGTGAACCTGATCTGTCTTCCCTTGTAGGTTAAGGACTTTTTTCCCTTGCTGCTTTCATGATTCTTTCCTTGCCTGAGTATTCTGTAATTTTGACTATAATATGCCTTGTTGATGGTCGGTTTTTGTTGAATCTAATGGGAGTTCTCTGTGCTTCCTGGATTTTGATGCCTGTGTCTTTCCCCAGGTTAGGAAAGTTTTCCACTATGATTTGTTCACATAAACCTTCTACCCCTTTTTCTCTCTCTTCATCTTCTGGGACCTCTATGATTCAGATGTTATCCCTTTTTAATGAGTCACTGAGTTCTCTAATTCTTATATAATGTTCTTTTGCCTTTGTTTCCCTCTTTTTTTTGGCTTCATTATTCTCCATGTTTGTCCTCTGTATCACCAATTCACTGCTCTGCTTCATCCATCATTACCACTGTGGCATCAATTCAAGATTGCATCTTAGTTATAGCATTTTTAATTTCATCCTGATTAGATTTTACTTCTTTTATCTCTGCAGAAAGGGATTCTAATCTGTTTTCAACCTCAGCTATTATTCTTATTATTGTGATTCTGAAATCTGGTTCAGACATCTTGCTTGTATCTGTGTTGATTAAGTCCTTGGCTGTCATTTCTTCTTGTTCTTTCTTTTAGGGTAAATTCCTTCATTTGATCATTTGGAAGGAAGAAAAAGAATTAATAAAATTAAAAAAAAAAACAAAAAGTAAAAAAAAATTAAAAAGAACACAAAAAAATTAAATAAAGGATGCTAGATCCTAGGTGTGGTTTGGTCTGGTTCTTGAAAAAGGCTTGATAAAATAGAGAAAAAAGGGAAAGAAGAAAAAAAAGGGAAAAAAAGGGAAATGTTTGAAAGTTAAAAAGGGAATATAATAAAATAGAATAAAATGAAATTATGAAAGTAAAATATAATTTTAAAAGTTTACAAAAAAGTAAAGAATATAGTAGAAAAAGTAAAGAAAAATTGTTCTTATAGAAACAGAAAATAAAAATTAGTTTTTTTTCTCTTTTTTTTTTTTTTTTTTTTTTATTTTTATTTTTTTTCTCTTTTTTTTTTTCAACGTTTTTTATTTATTTTTGGGACAGAGAGAGACAGAGCATGAACGGGGGAGGGGCAGAGAGAGAGGGAGACACAGAATCAGAAACAGGCTCCAGGCTCCGAGCCATCAGCCCAGAGCTTGACGCGGGGCTCGAACTCACGGACCGCGAAATCGTGACCTGGCTGAAGTCGGACGCTTAACCGACTGCGCCACCCAGGCGCCCCATTCTCTTTTTGTATTCAAGAATAAGAACAGAGAAGAAAAAGAAAAAAAACGAATACATAGACCAGCTAAGAGAATGAAATTGATTAAAAATACATCCATTTTTCCCTAGAAGTCAAACTATGAAACACCTTATAGTCCATAAACTAAGCAGGTGGAGACTGTGGTGTTCTTCTAGAGCGAAGTTGGATGGGGCTTGGTGTAGCAATTCTGTTCTCCACTAGATGGCGCTGCTTAGTTGACTGGAATGGATCTTTGTGGCATGTGTATGCATGTATGTGCATGTGCAGGAGGGGTCAAAATGGTGTCATCCACTTACACAGTCTCCAGTATCAGAACTCTGTACTCTTGCTGACCGGCAATCCAACACCGCTCTTTGTCTCTGGCTTCCATCCACTACCTGTTTCTACCCTGTCTGTGACCAAGCTGTCAGCCTGCCAGGCAGCACCTCCCTCCTGAGTTTTATCTCAGATGGGGCTGTGTTTCCAAACCCCTCACTTCTGAGGGCCGTGTAGCTCTGAGCACTCAGACCCTCTAGGGGAGGATCTCCCTGAGCAATGGCCGGGTACTGACTTGCCCCCAGGAATGTTCATGAGACCATGCTGCTGCAGATGCCCAGAACCCTGGCCAGGCACCAGTCTGCTCCAGAAAAAGTTTGCTTGATCATCTAGCAGCAGCATTTCAAGGATTATGGAAAATCACAACACACATCTGGTGACAGGCTTCCCCTTTAATGTTCTTGTTCCAACACCAGCAAATGTGGCTGTTCTCCAGGGTCCACTGGGACATTTGCCTGTGGGGAGGCCACACAGCCTCTACAAAATGTCCTCCCAACAAGGGAACCGCCTCTTCCCATGTGGCCTGAGGGCCCCTCGGACCTCACTGTCTGCTCCTGGGGATTTGCCCTTCCCACAAGAGCTGAAGAGTTTCAGATGATGTGCTCCTGTTTATAGAGTCCTTCTGTGTCTCCCTCTCTCTCTGCCCCTCCCCCGTTCATGCTATGTCTCTCTCTGTCCCAAAAAATAAATAAAAAACGTTGAAAAAAATTTTAGAGTCTTAATGGAGTTTAAGCCATCTCCTTTCTCCTTTCTCCCTTTCTTGTTCAGTCCTTTTTAAGTGTTTCCACTCTTTCTCTTTCTCTCCAGCTGCTTTCAGGGGGAATACTTTTCCTGTACTCTTTCCCTGCCTCTGTCCTCTCTCCACAAGCAAAAATAGCTCCCTGCCCTCCGCGGCTTCTCTCTTCCCTAGTTCACTTCTCTGTGCCACATACCTGCCAAATTCTGTGGTTCAAGTTGTGCAGATTGTTGTGTTTATCCTCAAATCAGTTTTCTAGGTGTTCAAGATGCTTTGGTCTGATCAAGCTGCATTTCAAGGACGAGAGATGCAAAAAAACCCTTCCATGCTGCTCCACCTTCTTGGCCCTTCTCCTAAGGTTTTTCAAAAAAAAAAAAAAATCTTTTCAAAGAACCAGCTCAGTTTCATTGATCTTTTATATTGCCTTTTTAGTGTTAATTCTATTTCTGCTCTGATCTTTATTTCTTCTACTAACTTTGGTCTTCATTTATTCTTTTTCTAGTTCTTTTAGGTGTACAGTTAGATTGTTTATTTGAAAATGTTCTTGTTCTTTGAGGTAGACCTCTATTGCTATAATATTCCCTCTTAGAACTGCTTTTGCTGTACCCCATAGATTTTGGTATGTTGTATTTTCATTTCTATTTTTCTCAAGGTGTATTTTGATTTTTCCTTTGATTTTTTCATTGATCCATTAGTTGTTCAGTACATGTTGTTTAATCTCCACATATTTGTGGCTTTTCATTTCTTCTTGTAATTTCTAATTTCACACTATTGTAGTTGGAAAAGATGCTTGATATAATTTCAGTCTTCTTGAATTTAAGACTCATTTTTTTGCCTAACATGTGATCTATCCTGGACAGTATTCTATGTGCAAATGAGAAGAATGTGTATTCTGCTAGTTTTGGGTAAAATGTTCTGTATATATCTACTAAGTCCATCTTTTAATGTTGTTCAAGGCATATGTTTCCTTATTGATTTTCTGTTTGGATGATCTATTCATTGATGTAAATAGGTTTTTAATGTCTCCTACTATTATTGCTGTCAATTAGATCTGTTAATATTTATTTTATATTTTTAGGTGTTGCTATGCTGGGTGTGCAAATATTTACAAATGTTATATCTTCTTGTCTAATTCCCCTTATTATTATTAATTAATGCCCATCTTTGTCTTTTATTAGTGTCATTGTTTTAAAGTATTTTGTCTAGGTAAAGTTACCCCAGCTTTCTTTTGGTTTCCATTTGCCTGAAATATCTTTTTCCTTCCCTTCACTTTGTGGTCTTCCAGCTTAAGTGAATCTCTTATAGGCAGATATAGGTGGGTTTTGTTTATTTAATCCATTCAGTCACTCTGTCTTCTGAATGGATCATTTAATCCATTTACATTTAAAGTAATTATTGATAGCTTCATACTTATTACTATTTTGTTAATTGTTTTCTGTAGATCCTCTCTGTTCCTTTCTTTTTCTCTTGATATCTTTGCTGTGGTTTGGTGACTTTCTATAGTGTTATGTTTAGATTTCTTTTGTGTTATCTTTTGTATATCTAGTATAGGTTTTTGCTTTGTGGTTACCATGAGGGTCACAGATAAAAGCCTATATATAAGAGTCTATTTTAAGTTGATAATCTGAATTTGAAAACATTCTAAGACTCTGCATTTTTACTCCCCCCACCCCTGCAATGTTTTGTTTATGTCACATTTTATTTATTTTTTGACTACACTAATAAAAGAAAGGATGAGAACCATATGATCCTTTTAATAGATGCAGAAACAACATTTGACAAAGTAAAACTTCCATTCATGATAAAAACCCTCACTAAAGTAGGGTTAAGGGAACATACCTCAACAAAATAAAGGCTGTATACAAAAAACCCAGAACTAATATCATCCTCAGTGGGGAACAACTGAGAGCTTTTCCTCTACAGTCACGAACAAGAGAAGGATGTCCACTGTCACCACTGTTATTTAACATAGCGCTATAAGTCCTAGCCATAGTAGTCGGACGACAAACAGAAATAAAAGGCATCCAAATTGGTAAGGACAAAGTCAAACTTTCACTATTTGCAGATGACATTATACTCTATGTAGAAAACCTGAAAGACTCCCCCAAAAAATGCTAGAGTGGTGCACGAATTCAATAAAGTTGCAGGGTACAAAATCAACATACAGAAATCTGTCGCATTTGTGTACACCAATAATGAAGCAGCAGAAAGAGAAATCAAGGCATTGATCCCATTATAATTGCACCAAAACCCATAAGATACCTAGGAATAAACCTACCCAAAGAGGTAAATACTTGTATTCTGAGGTCACATTTTAAATCTTTTTATTTTGTGTATCCTTAGCTAATTATTATGGTTATATTTTATTTTTACTACTTTTGTCTTTTAACCTTCATACTAGCTTTATATGTGATTAGTCCACTACTTTTACTATACATATATATACATATATGTATATATATATATATATATACACACACACACACATGCATATATATGCACACACACCTTTATATATAGTATAAATAGTATAGTATATACCATACACACACACACACACACACACACACACACACACACACACACACCTTAATCAGCAAGGTTTTTCCTTCCATATGTTTTCTTTTTCTTTTTTTAATTAAAAAAAAATTTTTTTTTAAACGTTTATTCATCTTTGAGAGACAGAGACAGAGCATGAGCGGGGAAGGGGCAGAGAGATGGAGACACAGACTTGAAAGCAGGCTCCAGGCTCCCAGCTGTCAGCACAGAGCCAGACGCGGGGCTTGAGCTCATAAACTGCGAGATCATGACCTGAGCCGAAGTTGGACGCTCAACCGACTGAGCCACCCAGGCATCCCCCATATGTTTTCTTATACTTCAACTTAAAGAAATCTCTTTAACATTTCTTGTAAGGCTAGTGGTGACAAACTCCTTTAGCTTTTACTTTTCTGTAAAACTCTTTATCTGTCCTTAAATTTTGAATAATAACCTTGGTTGTGTATTCATGGTTGAGTTTTTTCCTTTTCATACTTTGAATATATTATGGCACTCCTGGACTGCAAAGTTTATGCTGAGAATTCTGCTCTTAGTCTTATGAGGGAGATCTCTTATATGTAACAAGTCGTTTTTCTCTTGCTGCTTTTAAGATTCTCTCTTTTATCTTTAACTTTAAAGATAACTTTAAAGTCTGGGTGGCTCAGTCAATTAAGCATGCTACTCTTGACTTCAGCTCAGGTCGTGATCCCAGGATTGTGGGATGGAGCCTGGCATTGGGTTCTCATAGCACGGAGCCTGCTTGGCATTCTCTCTCTTCCTCTCTCTCTCCCCCTTCCCTGTTCTCTCTCTCTCTCTCCTTTTCTCAAAATAAATAAATAAACATTAAAAAAAACCACCCATGCTGCATAGATAATAATAGATAGTTCTATTTATCTGCTTAATGGGATAAAAGCAAGCACTTAAGGTCTTCAGCTCCAATCTTTTGCTCATTTCTTAAATCTTTTTTTTTTTTTAAGTTTATTTATTTGAGAGAGGGAGAGAGAGAGTATGAGTGGTGGAGGGCAAGATAGAGAATCCTAAGCAGGCTTCAGTGCTGCCAGCACAGAGCCCCATGTGGGGCTCTCTCTCAGGAACCATGAGATTATGACCTTAGCCAAAGTCAAGACTCCCATGCTTAACCAACTGAGCCACCCAGGTGCCACTCATTTCTTATTGCAGGTATTTCATATTGATTTTTTCTTGTTGGATGACTAAACCTGATCATGGTAGCAATGGTAAGCCGCATTTACTCATCCCCACTGTGCTCAGCCTTGGAAGCTGATGAAATCTCAGCTGGTGGATCCACTGCTTTTGTCTCTTTGCCATCTTGTGGTTTAGAGTTTTCTGGGCATCTGCCTCTGTAATTGAAGTCGCTGTGGTACCCGGGTTGAGGTGGCTGGTGATTTTGGGTCTCATTTCTTTGATTTTTCCTTATCTTCTTCATTGTTGTCCTCTCTGGACTGTCTTTAAAATTTTTTTTTTTGTTAATATTTATTTTTTGAGAGAAAGACAGAGCACGAGTGGGGGAGAGGCAGAGAGAGAGGGAGACACAGAATCCTAAGCAGGCTCCAGGCTCTGAGCTTCAGCACAGAGCCCGATATGGCGGTTCACACCCATGGGCTGTGAAATCATAACTTGAGCCGAAGTGGGATGCCCAACTGACTGATCCGCCCAGGTGCCCCTAGGCTGTCTTTGGCAGGGAGGACCCCTTGTGGAATCATGATCTATAGCCCCAGTAATATTCTGTCTCACTTTTTTTATCTTGTTCTGTTGCAGCCTGCTTGGATAGGGAGGTTGAGAATACTGTGGTCCATGCCCATAGGGCCTCTGCACAAGTGGAATCCAACCCACCATCTGTGGTAGGGCCTATGCTATGTGGCCTGGCCTTTGGGAGCACTCTCCAATCCCTTCTTCTTTTCCTACTCTCACTATTTTGGTAATTCTGTGGGTAACTGCATGAAGGACCCCTGTGACACGGATAGCGCCTATAATGGTTATGGTATGCTGCATTCTTAACTGCCTTGCAGTGGAACTCCACTGAGGCCTGTCACATTAGCTGCTTCTGAACCCTTTTCTCCTTTGACAACATCAAACTCCAGCCTCTCTGTCTCCTGCACTAGGAAGGTACTTCCTGGGTTCTTCTTTATGGTAAGCTGGTGTACATTGTCCTCTGTGTCATTCCAGTTGACGAAACCATATCTGTTTCTTCCATATCCGTTGAACCATTTTACTGTTCCCAAACCTTCCATTGCAGTGATCTTGGGGCTGCTGGCTAGTGTCCCCAATGAGGCCACTGCCCATCATACCGGGCTTGGTGTCAGCAGTGCTGAGGGCAAGGACTGCGGTTGGCTACTGGGTCTCAGCCTCCGTGCTTACAGCTATGGTGATGGTGACTGGGGCCAGATTAGGTAGCTGGGCTCCTCCTGGGGTGTGATGATAACTAGGCCTGTGGAGGCAGTGGGACTGCTCAGGGCTCTCTGGGGTTCACTCTCTGTTCCTAGTTCTGATGGAACTCCATTTTAAATTAATTTTTGTGAGTGGTGTGAATTAGGGGTCCAATTTCATTGTTCTGCATGTGGTTCTCTAGTTCGCCCAGCAGTATGTATTGAAAAGACTATCTTTTCCTTATTGGGTGTTTTTGGCTTCCTTGGCAAATATTAGTTGGCAGTATATACTGGTATTTAATTCTGGGGTTTCTACTCTGTTCCATAGGTTGTGTCTATTTTTGTGCCAGTACTGTTTTGTTTTTGTTTTTGTTTTTGTTTTACCATGGCTTTGTAGTATAGCTTGAAATCCAGAAACATGGTACCTCTGTCTTCGCTCTTTTTTCTCAAAATTATTTTGCCTATTTTGGGTCTTTTGTGGATCCACACAAATTTTAGTGTTCTCTCTTCTGTTTCTGTGAAGAATGCTATTGGTATTTTGGTTGGGGTTATGCTGAATGTTGAAGGCTTTTGGTATTATGCCCATCTTAACAATATTAAGTCTTTTGATCCATGAACACAGGATATTTTTCCACTTTTTGTGTTGATTTCTTTTAGCTAAATTTTGTAGTTTTTGTTGTATACATCTTTTACTTCCTTGTGTTAAATTTATTCCTAAGAACTTTATTGTTTTTGATGGTGTTGTGAATGGGATGGTTGTATTTATTTGTTTTCAGATTCCTTATCATTAGTGTAAAAAAATACAATTGATGTCTATATGTTGATTTTGTATCCTGGGATTTCAGTGAAATTGTTGATGGATATTTTTATTGTTGCTAGTAATTAATTTTATAAATAATTTCACAATAAATAAATTTTGTATATCATTTCATACTTTTCCAGTGTATATTTGGGATAAATCCCTAGAGGTAGAAATGTCAAGGGTAAAATCATGTTTTTGGGTAAATATGTTAACAGACTTTAAGTTTTAGAATGGTTTTATATTCACAACAATATTGAACAGAAGGTACAGAGATTTCTCCTAAACCCCCTGCCTCCACACATCCACAATTTGCCCTTTTATCAAAATCCCTGACCAGAGTGGTGCATTTGTTGCCAGTGACGAACCTACATTGGTACATTATTGTGACCCAAAGTCCATAGTTTACATTAGGGTACAGTCTAATTGGTGTTGTGCATTCTGTGGATTTGGACAAATGTATAATGACATGTATCCATAATTATAGTATACAGGGCATTTTCCCTGTCCTAATAATCTTCTGTGCTTTGCCTATTCATCCCATGCCCCCAGGCCCCTAGCGACCACTGATCTTTTTATTGTATCCATAGTTTTGCCTTTTCCAGAATGTCATATTATTGGAATCATATAATAGTACTTCTTTTACCTAGTAATATACACTTAATTTTATTTCATGTCTTTTCATGGCTTAACAGATCTTTCTTTTTAGTGCTAAATATTAATCCACTGTCTGGATGTATCACAGTTTATCCATTCACCTATTGAAGAACATCTTGATTGCCTCAAAGTTTTGGCAATTATTAATAAAGCTGCTACACACATTTTTAATGTAGATTTTTTGTGTAGACATACATTTCCAGCTCCTTTGAGTAAATATCAAAGAGTGAGATTGATGAGTTGTATGGTAAGAGTATGTTTACTTTAATAAGAAACTGCCAAAGTATCCTCCAAAGTGGCTGTAGCATTTTGCATTCCCACCAACAATGAATGAGAGTTCCTGTTGCTCCTCACCCTTGCCAACATTTGGTATTGTCAGTTTTTTCATTGTTAGATCAACTGATTTTGATAATTTCTAATAAGTGTGTAGTGGTATCTCAATTGTTTTAATTTGCATTTCCCCAATGACATCTGATGTGAAACTCTTTTTCATATGTTCATTTGCCATCTGTATATCTCACTTGGTGAGATGCCTGTTGAGGTCTTTGGCCCATTTTTTAATTGGGCTGTTTGTTTTCATATTGTTGAGTTTTAAGTATTCTTCGTATAGTTTGGGTAACAGTCCTTTATCATGTGTTTTCTGCAAATATTTTCTCTCAATTTGTGGCTTGTCTTTGCTTTCTTTTGATAGTATATTTCGCAGAGCAGAAAGTTAAAAAATTTTTTTTAAGTTTATTTATTTTGAGAGAGAGACAGAGAGAGAGAGAGTGAGAGAGAGAGAGAGAGAGACAGCAAGAACAGGGGAGGGGCAGAGAGAGAGAGAAAATCCCAAGTAGGCGCTAAGCTGTTAGTGCAGATCCCCACATGGGGCTCTATCTGATGAACCGTGAGATCATGACCTGAGCCGAAATCAAGAGTCAGACGCTTAGCCAACTGAGCCACCCAAGCGCCCCAGAAAGTTTTAATTTTAAGGAATCGCAGCTTATTAATTATTTCTTTCATGGATCATGCCTTCACTGTTGTATTTAAAAAGTAATTACAGACATAAGGTCATCTAGATTTTCTCCAATGTGATTTTTTAGGAGTTTTGTAGTTTTGTGTTTTACATTCAGCTCTGTGATCCTTTTTGGGTTGATTTCTACAAGGGTGCAAAGTCTGTGTGTAGCTATTTCTTTTCCTTCTCCTTCTTCTTTTTGGTTTGGATGTCCAGTTGTTCCAGCACCACTTATTTAAAAGACCATCTTTTCTTCATTGTATTGCCTTTGCTCCTTTGTCAAAGATCAGCTGGCTGTATTTATGGGGTCTATTTCTCAGCTCTCTATTCTGTTTCATTGATCTATTTGTCCGTTCTTTCACCAATACCACATAGTCTTATAGTAATCATGAAGTCACATAGTGTCAACCCTTTGACTTTGTTCTTTGCCTTTAATACTGTGTTGGCTATTCTGAGTCTTTTGCCTCTCCATTTAAACTTTAGAATCAGTTTGTTGATATCTACACAATAACTTGATGGAATTTAGGATTGTACTGAATCTGTAGTTGGAGTTGGGAAGAACTGACATTTTGACAATATTTGAATCTTTCTATTCATGAACATGAAATATGGTGTCCATTTATTTAGTTTTTTAATTTCATTCATCAGAGCTTTGCAGTTTTTCTCATATAGATCTTGTACATAATTTTGTTAGATTTATACCTAAGTATTTCAGTTTTTTGAAGGTGCTAATATAAATGACAATGCGTTTGTAATTTCAAATTCAACTTGTTTATAGTTCGTTGACCTTTTAGCTTTCTATTCTGAAAGCTTGCTATAATCACTTATTAATTCCCTATTTTTTCTATATATTGCCAAACTGTTATCTTTTTTTTTTTTTTTTTAAATTTTTTTTTCAACGTTTTTTATTTATTTTTGGGACAGAGAGAGACAGAGCATGAACGGGGGAGGGGCAGAGAGAGAGGGAGACACAGAATCGGAAACAGGCTCCAGGCTCCGAGCCATCAGCCCAGAGCCCGACGCGGGGCTCGAACTCACGGACCGCGAGATTGTGACCTGGCTGAAGTCGGACGCTCAACCGACTGCGCCACCCAGGCGCCCCGCCAAACTGTTATCTTAATGGCTGTTCCAGTTTGCATTTCCACTAGAAATTGAGAAACATTCCCATTCCTAACATTTTCCCTGACAGATTTATTGTCAAACTTAAATATTGCCAATCTGATAGGCAAGCAATATTTTGTCACAATAGTGGTATTTAGAATTTTTCTTACACCCAATGTGGGGCTTGAACCCACCACCCCCAAATCATTGCACGTTCCACTAACTGAGCCATCCAGGTGCCCTGTAAAATTTTAATTTATTTTTTACTTTAAATATATGATCCTTTTGAAATTTATCTTAGCGCATGGTGTGAGGTGCAGATCTAATTTTGTCTTTAGCCAAGAGGCTTTCCAGTTGTTCTAAAGCCAATTAAAAAGTTTGCCCGGTGGTGAAGTCTTTTTAATTTTCCCCCATACATTTAATTCCAAGTTTGGCAATTCATAGTTTTCTGGAGAGTAAAATTTTCTTTCTTGTTAAAGAAAAATAAAGTTGACAATTGATTTGTCAAAATACAAATCGTAATTCTCTATGTATTCCATTAAAGACTTTTCAATAAATGAAGATCAAATATAAAGTGGCTAATTTATTTTATATTTTTTTTACTTTTTATTTTTCTTAAGTTTATTTATTTTTGAGAGAGAGAGAGAGAGAGAGAGAGAGCAAGCAAGTGGGGGAGGGACAGAGAGAGGGAGAGAGAAAATCTCAAGCAGGCTCTGCAAGATCAGTGCTGATCCAGTTGTGGGAGTTGAACCCACAAACTGCGAGATCATGACCTGAGCCAAAGTCAGATACTTAACTGACTGAGCCACTCAGGTGTCCCTAAAGTAACAAGTTTTTAATAAGCAATTGGACATATTTCAAGCTAAAAAATTCCCCCAGAAAAAACCCAAGTTTTTTTTAAAATAACAATTTAATCCAGATATAATGTTGTTACTGATTATAGAGTCTCACAATGTGGTTTAAAGCAAAACTGTTTTCATCTACCCACTCTGAAAATCAGCATGACTACAGGAGATTAGAATCAAATAGATAGTCTGTATTTTCTGAGGGTACAATTATTGCCCGTATTGATGCTCTCCAGCTAAAGACTACTAGGAACACACCTGTCGTTGGACAATTTAGATTTCTGCTGTCCTTCACATGATGTCAACTTAGATGTCAATTTAGATGTCAACTGTCCTTCAGTTGAAGGAGGCCACACAACTGGTGCTGGGAAATCACAGGGCATCTCAGTAAGTGTTGGAAAGGACTTTTAAAATAGGATTTCAGTGTTGGTTAGGTGATTTGGGGGAAGATATAAGGAATTTTAAGTCTTTGTTCTGAGGCTTTTTTTTTCTGGATTGCATGCTGTCAGGAAGCAGGGCTTCTCCTGATTGGGTATTTAGAATATCTGACTTAGAAGGAGGGGAGACTAGAGGGAAGCTAAAGTGAGCAGTATTCATTCATGTTACTCGAGATAGGGAGATGTTGAATTGAATTGTTTGGACAACATTTACATTTTTCTCTGTCTTCACACATGATTACAGAGTGGTCTGGTTTCTGTCTTTATGTTTGTAAATTTGAGTATGGTTGACACACAATGTTACATTAGTTTCATGCGTAGAGCATAGTGATTCACCATCTCTGTAGGTTACGCTGTGCTCACCACAAGTGTAACCACCATCCGTCACTACTGAGTACCATTGACTGTGTTCCCTATGCTGTACCTTTGATTCCCCTGACTTATTCATTCCATGGCTTGTTTCTTTCTTGATATCATAGTCAGAGAATGCTTTGTCCGATGTTGGTGTTCTGTGAGAAAGTGTTCAGGATAGTTTCCAGGTGTCAGGAGCTGCTTTTTTTTTTCTTATATGCTCCAAATAATGCAGAATTTTCCTTTTTAGTTCAATTTGTACACAATAACATATACCTGTATTAGTCAGGGTAACTAGTTCCAGCTGCTGTAGCAGATAATCCTCAAATCTCTGTTGCGTCATATTGGGCCAATCTTCAGGCTTCATCCATCTTGTGCACCACATGTAGCTATCCTCCACATATGGCTTCCAAATATGCCACAGGAGGAGAAGACAAAGTGGAGAGAGCACACCAGGTAATTAGATACCTCACTGCAGAAGTGACACGCTTCACTTATCCATTGGCCAGGATTAGTCTATCACTCCACATAGATTTAAGGGGTATAGTAGTTAGGGTTCTCCAGAGAAACAAAACAGCTGAGGGTGTGTGTGTGTGTGTGTGTGTGTGTGTGTGTGTGTGTGTAGAGACAGAGAATGAGAAAAAGAGAGAGAGAGAAAGAACAAACTTTATTTTAAGGAATTGGCTCACATTATAATAGAGGCTGGCAGGTCCAAAATCAACAGGGTAAGTCCAACAGGCAGGACAGCCAGGGAAGAGCTGAGGTTGCACTTGAAGTCTACAGGCTGTCTGCTGGCAGAATTCCTTCCTGTTCTGGGGAGGGCCGTCTTTTTTCTATTCAGGACTTCAGTTGATTGGATGAGGCCCACCCACACTACAGAGGGCAATCTGCTTAACTGTAAAGTCCAGTGATACAAATGTTAATCTCATCCAAAAAACACGTTCATAAAAACATCTAGAAAAAATGTTTGACCAAATATCTAGACACCAGAACCCAGCCAAACTGACACATAAAGTTAATCATCATAGGGAGGTATGTGATTTCCATCTGGATTTTCTGCCAAGCCACTTGGAATTGGCAATTTGTAGCATGAGTCTTTGGTTCCCAGCCAGTTTTCTTGCCAAACAGCCCTTTTACTAATATATATGTTTTCAATAAAAATGCATATTTTATAAACATATGTTTATTAACTCAAGGCATTTTCATCAATGCACAAACCTTACATTTATCTAGCACTTTACAATTTTATATTCTGTGTGATAGGTAGGATGTGTATTGTTATTCCCATTTGACAGATAAAAATCATGAAACTAAGGTGACTTATGCAAGGCTGCATCGTAAGGAAGTGAAAGGCCCAAGACCAGAAGTCCAATCCTCATTCTTTTTATCTGCCACAGACACATACATAATGAAACATACCAAGATAAAACAAATCAGTCTTGGAACTTTGGATTTATATCATCTGCTAGTAGGGAAAAATGTCTGTAACCTTGCATAGTTTTAAGAAATAAAAATAATTGACCTAATTTCAGTTTTTTAAAAAAATTGTTTAAAATTTTTAATGTTTATACATTTTTGAGAAACAGAGAGAGATTGAGCAGGGGAGGGTAGAGAGAGAGGAATCCGAAGCAGGCTCCAGGCTCTGAGCTGTCAGCACAGAGCCTGATGCGGGGGCTCGAACTCACAAACTGCGAGATCATGACCTGAGCCGAAGTGGGACGCTTAACTGACAGAGCCACCCAGGCGCCCCGACATAATTTCAGTTCTTATAGTGTAATGGCCATATCACGAAGGAGCAGGCTTTCTGTAGTATGTCACTGTGAGGAATGGTTAGTCCAAAAGGTGACAAGGTGGCATGGTGTTGTGTGTTAATTATATTTCGGTCTTTTAATAATAATTGAGCTCACTAGCACGAGATTTCTAAGAGGTGCACAGTTGTGAGCAAACTCAGTGGACCTGCCAGACTTTCTAAAATAAGTACTAGCCGATTGCCCACTTCTGAGTTTAAGAGCCAGTGGCAGAATTATGCGGATGATTCCTGTGTTGCTTCTAGGAGACTGCCAAGAATCATGCAGCCTGCAAAAATTAGTTTCAGGAAAACCACAGTCTTCTTAGCAGTTTCAAGAATACGTATTATATACACGTTAAATACAACACAGTCTGAATTCATGGTGATCACCCTTTTTAATTCCTTTAAAGATGGCATATCCCTGGCATACAGGAAGGTAATGCCAGTGAATCCGAAACATGCCAGCAGGAGAAGATTTGGTTCAAAATAAGCCCCTGGGGAATTTTGGAGAAAATCACATTTAATCACGATGACAGCGATTTAAAATAGCCTCTTTTCATCGTACCAATCTTCTACCTCATATCCACCTTTTACTAACAAGTCCAAGGAGTAGGTCATTGACAAGAGATGTCTGTGACTTTAGTAGGAAACAGATGTGGAAGTACTAACCCTACTTTTTCTGGCACCCGAACGGACAGTCTACGGGAGGGAAGTGACATGGAGAAGCCATGGGGCTGACTATAAGAGTGAGCAGGTGCCAGCCGGGCAGAGCTGAGGGGAACGCCAGGCTCACTGGATGACTGCATGGGTATGAACTATAATACATCACAGAAATTCCCTAAATTGTTCTCTCTCTCCCCAGCCTTTTCTATTGATTCATGTTTGTTCTGTATTTATTTCTGCTGTTAAGAATGACACAGAAAAAAGGGGACTGTGGGTAGAATCAGTACTTGGGACTTAAAAAAAAACCTTAGCATTATTTTCTTGGCTGTCACGTTTCACTGATTCAGAACAACTGGTGATTTCTCTCTCTATAGCTTTAATTATGTTTGCTGTCAGAGACCTAAGCCGTAGGAAAGGACAGGACAGCAACTTTATTTTAAGCTGGATTGAGTATCACTAAATCTCCCCAGTTCCTATCAGCTTGAGAATTATAGTTCTTTTCTCTAGGAAATATTATATACTTAAGTTTTTTGAAGTTTAACTTTTGTGTTGTAAAGTAACCATTTTACTCTTAAAACATTAGAGTGGGGATAGAACTATAATAACTAGGTAATATTTTATAAATATATACCAAGAGGGTTTACTGTTATGGTAGTAAATCCCCAGATTAAAAACTTTTGAGCATCTGTAAGGAGTAAAATATATGTGTTAAACACTCTATTTACATGTAATATGCAACAGACTTTAAGCAACTTCTATTTAATACTCACAAGGGAATCCTTTCCTTATATATGGAAATCCATTGGACTTCAAAGTATCTACCCAAATAGATAATGTGTGATAAATACGTATTTAAAATGTCTAATTTCCTTCTCTGATGTAAGATTGAGATGAATATTCATATTTTCTTTTTTTAGGGATTTTAATACTAGTATTAGTATCTTTTTTTCTTTTTTTAAAGATTGAGATATAATTGACATACGACATTACATTAGTTTCAGGTATATGACATAATGATTTGAGGGCTTGATAAAATAGTTTCTCTTGTGGACAGGCCTCACTGAGATGAACAGAATACTTTGGGCCTATTACTTTTCCCCTCATCTGCCGGAGGTGAAGCACATTTTCTCCAGTTTTCAGTGTGAGATTCTGGTGGGGATCCTGGACAAAGGTTTACGGTATTTCATTCAAACTGAGGATGGCTTCCCACCCAGCACTCTGTCACAGCATTTATGGGGAGTGTGTCACTGGTTTTCCAAGTAGGGCCATAGGCACCTCCTTGAGCCCACTAACGAATACACTAGCTGTCTCTGCATAAGCCAGGACTCAAGTCTACAAATACACAAGGCCTTGAATACCTTTTTTATTTTTTTAATTTTTATTTATTTTTTAGAAAGAGAGAGAGAGGCACAGTGTGAGTGGGGGAGGGGCAGAGAGAGAGAGGGAGACACAGAATCCGAAGCAGGCTCCAGGCTTCCAGCTGTCAGCACAGAGCGCAATGGGGGCTCAGACTCAGGGACTGTGAGATCATGACCTGAGCCCAAGTTGGCTGCTTAACTGACTGAGCCACCCAGGCGCCCCAAGGCCCTGCGTACCTTACCTGAAATAAGAGCCCAAGACCCTATCCAGTTTATGCTGAGAGCCCCGCCTCCTTGTTTTAAGATAACCTCCTGAATTTTGCTTTTTTCTGATGGTAAGTTTGCACCCCAAAGTGAAAGTAGGATGTATGTTGCATATATGGTTGCTCAATGTGTATGTTCTGTTTTTCCTGTTGAACTCATGAATAGTCATATATTCCTGACCTTTTCATCAATTTGTATGTAATGTCAATCTCTATGATTATAAAAAATCTAGAAGGCAGATTTGGGAATGCTCTCCAGCCTTCTCATTAGGCTTCCCTTCTGATAATAAAACTTTTTGCTTCAAAACCAAACAGAAACCATAATGATTTGATATTTGTATATAATGCAAAATGATTACCACAAAATATGTAGCTAACATTCATCACCATACACAGTTACAGAATTTTTTCTCATAATGAGAACTTTTAAGATCTATTCTCTTAGCAACTTTTAAATATGTAATACTTTGAAATATGCAATACAGTATTATTAATTGTAGTCACCATGCAGTGCATTACATTGCCATGATTTATTTATTTTATAACTGAAAGTTTGCACCTTTTGACTTCCTTTACCCATTTCACCTCCCAGCCCACCCTTCACCTCTGGCTATCACCATTTTGTTTTTTTATGTTCTCTGTATCTACGAGCTTGGTGTTTTTGTTTTTGTTTTTAGATTCCACATATAAGTGAGATTATATGGTATTTTCTTTTTCTGTCTGACTTATTTCACTTAGCATAATGTCTTCAAAGTGCATTAATGTCACAAATGGCAAGATTCCATTCTTCTTTATGGCTGAATAATATTCTAGTGTGTGTGTGTGTGTGTGTGTGTGTGTGTGTGTGTATCTCACATTTTCTTTATTCATCTGTCAGTGGATACTTAGTTCGTTTCCATGTCTTGGCTATTATAATGCTGCAGTGGACATAAGATACATGTATCTTTTCAAGTTAGTGTTTTCTTTGAATAAATACCCAGAATTGGGATTCCTGGATCATATGGTGGTTCTGTTTTCAGGTTTTTTGAGGAAGCTGTTGACTATCTGTATGTTTTTTTGGAAAAATGTCTGTTCAGGTCCTCTGCCCATTTTTTAAATGAGATTGTGGTTTGTTGTTGTTGTTGTTTTTTGCTATTGAGTTGTATGAGTTTCTTTATATAATTTGGATAGTCACCCTTTCTCAGATATATGATTCATAAATATTTTATCTTATTTAGTAGGTTGACTTTTCATTTTGTTGATTGTTTCCTTTGTTGTGCAGATTTATGGATTTATTTATGTATTAATTAATTCATTCATTTATTTTTAGTTTGATGTAATCCCACTTGTTTATTTTTGCTTTTGGAATCAGCTACAAAAACTCATTGCCAAGACCAATATCTTCTGAAAAACAACTTCTGTGATCCAATTGGATGCCAGTGGGTATGCAGAATTGTGCATTCAATGTTGTTTTATAGCATTTTTCCCCTTTG
The DNA here is from genome assembly GCF_046562875.1 of Panthera onca. NCBI lineage: Eukaryota > Metazoa > Chordata > Mammalia > Carnivora > Felidae > Panthera > Panthera onca. The sequence goes on along the minus strand of NC_138342.1, from coordinate 54,781,210 downwards.
GTGATTTTGTTTATTTGTAGGAGATTCTCATTCATTTTTCTATCATCTAATAAGAGGACTTATCACTCTTTTATGTACTACTTATGCCTGAAGAAGTGTTACTTGATGTTGTTGTTCAAAGAGAGTATCATACAAAAGAATTCTATAGCACATGACTTCACACAAAAGCGCTGTGGTATTTAGTTTGTAAAACATAAATCCCATTTTGTTAATGCAAAGGCTATGTTCAAAGAGGAGCAAGAAGCCAGTGTGGCTTGAATAGAAGTGGGAGAGGTTGAAATATATAAGGCATTTAGGTCATGATTAGGAGTTTGAATTTTCTTTTGCATAAGTTGAGAAGAAGAAAGACGTTGGCAGATTTTAAGCAAAGGAGTGAAACTATCTGATTTTTATTTTAAAATGTTCACTTTGGCTACTGTGTAGAAAATTGCCTGAAGCACAACAAAAGTGGAAGCAAGGAGAAGCAATAAGAGGTTCCTGGAATAGCCTGAGTTATGAAGGTGGCTCTGTGGTGATATGTGCTGTACTTGTGATATTTTTTAAAGGTTGAACTCTCAGGACTTACTGATGGATTAGATGTGGGTGCATAGGCATGAGAACAAACAAGATGACTCCTAGGTTTTGAGCTTGAGGAAATATATGGAGTGTGGTACTAATTATCAATTATAAAACTAGACTAAAAACTTAATTGACTTAAATTTATTAAAACATGCAAAATATCACATTAGTCATTCAGTACCATTACCTTTAAAAGTCAGAAAGGTATATAATGTATGCAACTAATTATCCCGCATTGACATGGAAAAGTATATCGTTAGAAATTTGAAGATAAAATATCTCATGGAGTTCTAAAAGACCGCCATGCTTTCTTATAACACTTCTGTTTGTGACACAGTTGTAGTAGATTCCTGGGTAGATGGGCAATAGGATTGAGTCAAATTACATTACAGACTCTATTTCTATCCTCCACTAGCTTTATTTTCTTCTTTGTGGGATTTTTACATAATAAGGCAGGTAGGTTTCAAATAGGATTCTGTTAGGTTGAATCTTCCAGAAAGAGTCATAAAATGCTAAGTGAAGGCAACTTTCTATTGCATTTCAGTATTTCCTATCTGATATTGAACTTGACCAGAGATGGAAACAAATTTAGAGGCATTGTCAGGGTCCTTTGCCCCGTATTCTTAGATAGATCTTATATTCAAAGAACTGAAATAGAAGCGTATAGGTCTCTAATGTTTAGTTGCAGAATGAAGTAGATTTCTGCTCCGCTGAATTGGTAAATTTTTGTTTATGTCTTCCAATTTTACTTTTTATTGGAAGAAAGGTGGCACATAATATGGTTGGCACTATGTGTTCTCTTCTGGGCTTTCCCCAGATAATGAAGAACAACAAATAGTTTATCTGATTTTACATTGTGATAAAGATGATACGCATTGCCTTGTAGTCTAAACATTGATGTTCAGAGCTGTAATCACATCTGACTGGTAGGCAGACCAGTTGTCTTTGTCTTCAATCTCTCCTGTTGTATTGCTGTGAAGTGCTGTCACAATGACTGATAGGGGGATTGAAGCTGTAAATTCAGGAGAGTGATTCTGTTATACAAACAGAAATGGTATCTTTCTTGTAGAGCAATCCTTATGCGTAAGTAGAGCGGAAACCACCCACATGTGATTGGTTTCAGCTCTAAGGGGAGACGGCTTCAGTGTATTCCAAAAGCTCTCTCTTATTCCCTTGATGATGCCCAAAATGACAAAGATGAAACTATAGTCTTTAATTCAAGCTTAAGTAGGGATGTGGATAACTTAAATAGGTATTGTGTTAAGATCAAATGGCTGCCATGCGTTTTGAGATCATGGAGAAGAATACAAATTCATCAAACACTTGGAGCTGGGGAAATGGAATTGTTATCAGAGCAAAAGGAAAAAGGCATTGAAGAAGAAAAATTGCCTATATCACAATTTTGTCTTGGATTGACCCTATAATTTTTCTCCAAGTAGTAGGTTGCCCTATGAGTTTAGCTGTCTATATGCATCTGTGATTTTCTGTCATTGCTTTCTTTTAATTGTAACAAGTATCCAACAGAAAAACCATTAGAAATCTTTCCTGTCTCTTCAACTTAGTTGATTACTACTAATTTATCTGTTTCTGACATATTCTCTATTAAGGAGGAGTCTTTCTAAACATGTAAACTGTTACACCTTTGACAAAATATTTGATAAAATTGCTACCTGGCTAGTTCTGGCCATGTTTGCAAAGTTCTTGAACATTTCCATGGCAGAGTAAAAACACAGGATCACAGGATTTTAGAAAGTATATGAAATTCATTGAACTCTTTCTCCAGACTTACTCTACCACAGAGGCAGCTTGAACTGTTGAGACCAGTTGGTTGGGGGACATGTATTCTATTTTTTGCTATACAATTTCCATTTCTACATTTAACCTGTTTCATCTTATTTGAAAAATGGGAATAATATCAGCTACTCCTCAACTCAAAGCAAAGTTATAATCAAGTAGATTTTTAAAGTTTATGCAAAGGGGGCAGGGACTTTTAGAATGGCAGAATATGGATCTTGGTAGACTCTCTTCTTAAAAAACAACAATTTATTGATGAAAATGATAAAAAATTATGGCTTTAACTCCCTCTAGCTCCCAGTCTAGGGTTAAAGTTTCACTTCTGGAGGGACAGGTTGCCATTTCTCATCCCTCCCAGACAGAATTGGATGTCCCTTTTTCTACCTAGCCACTGCTCAAAGGGCAAGAGCTCCACTCCAATCTGATCCTAATAATCTTATGGAAATATAAGAGAACCTGAATAGCCAAAACAATTTTGAAAAGGAGTATGGGAGAATTCACAGTTGGTGATTTAAAAGCTTACCACAAGCCTATAGTATTCAAGACAGTGTGGTACTGGTATATGGACAGACATATAGATCAATGGTATAGCATTGAGAGTCCAGAAAGAAACTCACATTTACAATCACTTGATTTTTGACCGGGGTGCTAAGACAGTCAGTCAAGAAAGAATAATGTTTCAGCAAATAGTACTGGGAAAATGAATATCCAAATCAGAAGAATGAAGTTAGATCCCTACCTCATACTATGTCCAAAAATAGTACAAAATGGATTATAAACTTAAATGTAAGAATTAATGCTTTAAAACTCTTAGAAGAAAAAAATCTTCATGATTTTGCTTTAGGCAATGTTTTCTTATATACAACAGCAAGAATATAAGCTACAAAAGAAAAAAAAAACAGGTAAATTGGATACATCAAAATTTAAAACTTTTCTGCTGAAATCAATGTATCAAAGAAGTGAAAAGATAATACATAAAATGAGAGAAAATTTTTGCACATCATATATCTGATAAAGCACTTGTATTTTATCTATCTATCTATATTATAATTCAATGATAAAAACACTCAATAACTCAATTTAAGAAAAATGACATAGAATTTGAATAGTCATTTCTTCAAAGAAGATTCATAACCAGTAAGCACTTGAAATGATGCTCAGCATCATTGATCATTACAGACCTGCAAATCAAAACTCCAGTGAGGTAATAATTCATATTCAATAGATAGATCTAATAAAAAAAGACAATTGCAAATATTAATAAGAACATGAGAAACTGGGAGTCTTTTATGTTGCTAGTTGGAATTTAAAAAGCTTGGCATTTCCTCAAAATATTAAGCACAGAGTTTTCATATGACCTAGCAGTTCTACTTTTAAGTATCTACCCAAGATAGATAAAAACATATATCTACACACACACACACACACACACACACACCTGTACACAAAAGCTCAGAACAACATTACTCAAAATAGCCAAAAGTAGAAATAAGCCAAATGTGCAGTCACCGGTGAATGGCAAAAGAAAATGTGGTAGAACCATGTAATGGAATATTACTCAGTAATAAAAAGAAATGAGGTACTGATCATGCTACAGAATAGATAAAACTTGAAAACATGCTAAGTGAAAAAGCCAGTCGCAAAGACCTCATGTTGTATGATCCTATTTATATAAACTGTCCACCACTGGTAAATCTACAGGGACTGAAAATGGGTAAGTGGTTGCCGAAGGCTGGGATGGAGTGGGGAGGAGGGGAATAAGGGCAAAGGCATTTTTTGTTTTGTTTTTGAAGGAGACAAACTTGATCTAAAATTAGATTGTGATGTGGCTGCATAACCCTGTGACTACTGTAGTAAATAAATATCAAATGGTATACTTACAATGGACAAATTGTATGTTAATTATATCTCAAGAAAGCTTTTCAAACAAGTAAAAAGGTGAGCATTTAAAAACATTTATGTAAAAACACTTAAGCTTTTGAAATTGATGTACTTTTTGATAATTATGTTTTTCTTACAAGAAAAAAAGGCAAAGCCTTTGACTCCAAGAAATAATTTAAAGTCATTATACTATTTAACTTAAAGAAGTTAATTAGAACCTAACATGTTTCCTCCTTTGGCATATTTCATATTTTAATGAGAAAGTAAGTTCGTGGTAAATGTATGGAAGAAAATAAATCCATTTTTATTGTATACGAATTTTTATTTATTTAATTAATTTATTATTATTTTTAATAGTTTATTTATTTTGAGAGAGAGACAGAGATAAAGCATGAGTTGGGAGGAGCAGAGAGAGAGAGAGAGAGAGAGAGAGAGAGAAAGAGAGGGAGAGGGAGAGAGAGAATCCCAAACAGGCTCTGCACTGTTAGATGTGGGATTTGAACCCATGACCCATAAGATCATGACCTGAGCCAAAGTCAGATGCTTAACTGAGACACTCAGGCACCCCTGTATAGGAATTTTTAAAGATGCATCTACATCTGTGCAACTTGGTAGAAAACAGATTTTTCTCTTTAAGACATTTCAGTGAAAAGATTTCATAAGAAAAATTTTTTTTGAGCAAGCGAGTAACTTTCATCCTATAAACAGCTTTATAATTTTCAGTACCAAGGCTATGTTTTTACAAAAGCTGAAATCGACTCAATGTTAAAAATGAAAATATAAATTATAATTCTTATATAATATGATGCTTGCTATTATTGAAATATGTTGGATTTGTAATTTTTTAAAATCTTACCCATCATTTCCATTCCAAGATCATTTGACCTATGGTTTTGTGTCAGCCACTGCGGCCAGGTAAAAGTGTCTTGAATATGAACTCAAGAGCAGGTTCTTTGCCAAGAAAGACCAAACGAAAACTTGAAAAGAGTGTATGATCTAGTTGAATACATTTTTAATAAAATCAAATAATTAAAGTAGTAGATATTAAAAATAAGAGAAAATATCACTTGAAGAAAGATGATCTGAAATAAACTCTTTAATCTGCAAATGTTTTTTTAAATAAATTTTAAAAAATTTTACTTTAAGTAGGCTCCACACTCAATGTGGGGCTCAAACTCACAACCCTGAGTCAGGCAACTCTACCAACTGAGCCAGCCAGGTGGCCCTCTGTAAATGCTTTTAATAACCACCAATTAACTCATTCTAACTTTGATGGCTTCTCAATCTGATGAGAACTCAGATTGAAATTTTGGCTATTGAAAGAAGAGTTAGTTTTAGGCCTGCTCAGACTTTCTTGTTTCCTAATTCTTTTGTGTTCTGCTGGTCAAAGTAGCCTTCAGAGTAACAATTGGCAAACTTTTTTCTATAAAGGATCAGGTAGTTTTTTTTTTTTCCTCTCTATTCTAAATTGCTCTTTGCTAGAAACTTAGATGTGTCTATTAGGGAGAAAGTTGATTCCTTTGAATATGAGACAGGAAGTTGGCCTCATGATGATGTTCATCCAGTCAGGAAAACTACCATCACTATATAAAAACAAACTGTTTTTTGGTGTTCACCAAGAGTAAGGGGAACTCTTCTATCAGGGTATTTCCTTTAGAATGTTTGTCACCCTGTTCTTCATTTTAGGTTATTAAGTGAACTTTAAAAACTTTAGCAATTATAATTTCTTACTTTTGCCCAGAATGTTTGTATTTTGTATTTATCTTTCAGGTCTTTAACAATTGATTTATACCTGGGTTGCCATATTTAGCAAATAGCAATATAGGATTATCAGTTAAATTTAAATTTTAGGTAAACAACAAATAATTTTTTGGGGTATTTTAAAGTTATTTATTTTTATTTGTTACATTAGTTTCAGGTGTAAAACTTAGTGATTTGGTGGGTTTATACATTATGCTATGCTCACCACAAGTATAACTATCATCTGTCCCATTACATTGTTATTACAATATGATTGACTGTATTCCTTATGCCCTGATTTTTATTTCTGTGACTTATTCATTTCATAACTGGAGGCCTGTATTTTCCTCTCCCTTTCACCTGTTTTGCCCAACCCCTTACCATCCTCCCCTCTGGCAACCATCACTTCTCTGTTTTATAGTTCTGATTCTGCTTTTTGTTTGTTTATTTTTTTAGATTCCATTTATGAGTGGAATCATATGGTATTTGTCTTTCTCAGTCTGACTTATTTTACTTAGTACAATACCCTCTAGGTCCAATCCATGTTGTCTGAAATGGCATAGTCTCAGCCTTTTTTATGACTGTGTAATATTCCATTGTATATATCTACCACATTTTCCTTATCCATTTGTCTATTGATGGACACTTAGGTTGCTCCCATATCTTGACTATTGTAAATAATGCTGCAATAAACATAAGGATACATATATCTTTCAGAGTTAGTGTTTTCATTTGCCCTGGGTAAATATCCAGTAGTAGAATTACTAGATCATGTGGTATTTCCATTTGTAATTTTTTTGAGAAATTTCCATATTGTTTTCCATAGTAGCTGTACTGATTTACATTTCCACCATCAGTGCATGAGGGTTTCTTTTTCTCTACTTCCTTGACAACACTTGTTGTTTCTTGTTTTCTTGATTTTAACCATTCTGACAGATGTGAGATGGTCTCATTGTGGTTTTTGACTTGCATTTCCCTGATGGTTAGTGATGTTGAGCATCTTTTCATGTGTCTGTTGGCCATTTGTGTGTCTTCTTTGGAAAAATGTTGACTCAGGTCCTCTGCCCATTTTTTAATCAGATTTCTTTTTTTGTTTTGTTTTTTGATGTCAAGTTGTATGTATTATCTATTTAGGATATTAACTCCTTATCAGATATATCATTTGCAAGTATCTTCTCCCATTCAGTAGATTGTCTTTTTGTTTTGTTGATGTTTTTGTTTGCTGTGCAAAAGCTTTTTATTTAGATGTAGTCCTAATAGTTTATTTTTGCCTTAGGGGCAAAATAGTTTTCCTTGCCTTAGGGGGTGTATCTAGAAAAACGTTGCTATGGCTGATGTCAGAGATTACCATCTGTATTCTCTCCTAAGATTTTTGTGGATTCAGGTGTCAAATTTAGTTCTTCAATCTACTCTCAGTTTATTTTTGTATATGGTGTTGAAAAGCACTTCAGTTTCATTCTTTTTTACATATAATTGTCCAGTTTTTACAGCACCATTTATTAAAAAGACTAATTTTCCCCATTGTATATTATCATCTCCTTTGTCAGAGATTAATTCGACATATATTTGTGGGTATATTTCCATGATCTCTACCCTGTTCTGTTGGTCCACGTGTCTATTTTTGTGCCATCATACTGTTTTGATAACTACAACTATACTACAACTGTATAGTATGTCTTGAAATACGGAATTGTTATACTTCCAGCTTTGTTCTTTTTTCTCAGGGTTTCTTTGACTATTTGGGATCTTCTCTGGTTCCATGCAAATTTTAGTATTTGTTCTAGTTTTGCAAAAAATGCTGTTGGTATATTGATAGCAATTGCATTGAATCTATAGATTGCTTTAGTTAATATGAATATTTTGATAATATTAATTCTTCCAATCTGTAAACATGGGACATCTTTTTATTTGTTTGAGTCATCTTCAATTTATTTCATCAGTGTTTTATAGTTTTCAGAGTAAAAGTCTTTCGCCTCTTTTGTTAAGTTTATTCTTAGGTATTTTATTACTTTTAGTGCAATTGTAAATGGTGTTTTTTAAATTTCTCTTTTTGTGACTTAGTTGTTAGCATGTAGAAACAGTACTGATTTCTGAGTTAATTTTGTATCCTGCCACTTTACTGAATTTGTTTGTTAGTTTTTTTTTGTTGAATCTTTAGGATTTTCCTTGCATAGTGTCATGTCATCTACAAATAGTGACGGTTTAACTTCTTTACCAATATTGATACTTCTTGTTTCTTTTTCTTGTCTAATTGCTGTGGCTAACTAAGTTCATGCAGTGTTTAGGACATCAAGATAGAAGTCTGTTGCTCATCTGAAATTAAAATTTAACTGGGCATTCTACATTTTATATTGCAATGGTAGTTTATCTTCCATCCCAACACTTTCAAAACATTCAGAAAATAAGTTTTCAGTTACCATTATAGGGGTTTCATCATCATTATTAAAGTTTGCTCTAAATGTCCTTTCAACTACTTTTCATATATTTTACTAATGTAAAATATATCTCTTTTCATAATATATTTATTTTTCAAAATATATTTGATTTCATATTAGTTTCAGACTACTTACTGTAAACAAAGCAAATTATACATATTATTTACTGTCAAGGAGTTTAGCAACAATTTCTATGTAGATGTTTATTTTGTTTCTTGTTTCCTAGTTTTCCAAACTACCCAATCAACCAACCAAATGCTCTCTTACTTTATATGCACCAATGTGCTACAATCTCCTTTTTATCAACTTATTTACTTTTTTTCTAGTATTTTATTTTTTCCTACCTAGGCAATGATTTGCCCCTCATACCACCTGTATCTAGACAAAAGCAAGACACATAGTTTTAAAATTTTATTACCACTTAAAAAATTTTATCAAAATAGTACCTGTACATTATTTAACAAGTAAACCTAGTAGGCTAATATTTTTAAAAAAAATTTAACATTTATTTATTTTTGAGAGACAGAGAGACAGAGCACAAGCAGAGGATGGGCAGAGAGAGAGAGAGAGAGGGAGACACAGAATCTGAAGCAGGCTCCAGGCTCCAACTGCTCAGCATAGAGCCTGATGCTGGGCTTGAACTCATGGACTGTGAAATCATGACCTGAGTCAAAGTTGGACACTTAACCGACTAAGCCACCCAGGCACTCCGAGAAGACTAGTATTTAATAATGGTCATGTGCCTTATTCTCTTCTCTCCTGGTTTCTACTACCTTTTGATAGCCATGCTCACATCTGTTTAGTTAATTATTCTGAGAAATGCCCTCTGTTTATATTGATATTTCTTGATTATTCGGTTTTACATATTATTTATTAGCCTTCTATTTCTCTCATTTATTCAATATAGTTACGTTACAATATTTGCTTATATCAACATTCAGTATTTACATTTTTATAATAACATAACCATTATTTGCTGATGACTCAAAAAGTATTCTATAATTATATTTCTTGTTAATTTTTTGCTTTTCCTGGAGTTACTTTCTAATGTTGGAATTTATCTCATTTTCTATGTATTCTTTGGTAATTAATCTGCACTTTATTTATAAAGCCTTCTTCTAAAGTTCTTTAAACACAGTTCATATTTTACCAGTTTCATTTTCATCTTGGAGACCTTTCCTTCTGCCTCTGTCTTCCCATTTCAGTTGGGTAGGCTGACCTCTGTTTGTTGCACAGATTCATCTTATGCACTTCCTTACCATCAACCTGAAAATTCCTTATGACTTAATGTGCTCTATTTTTTGTTTCTTGGATCATTTTGGTTTATTCCAGAAGTTTAATCTGTTTAGGTTGTATATGATATTCCTATGAGACACCTGCATGGAGCTGTGTAGTAAGCAGTTAGAGGGGGCTTAGGAGTGAGGTCTGTTCTCTAGGTAAGTATTTGTTAACCATTAACATATAATCTATGTAGATAGTAGAGGTCATTAATGTATAATGTGACCACCCAGAAAGAGTGTGTGGATTAAGAAATTTTGCATTCAGAATGAAATCTACATGTATATTGACAATTAAAGAACTGGAAGTAGAAGATGATTTTGTAAACTGGGCTGAGATAACACAGGCAGAAATATTAAAGGAAAATCAAGAAAGTGTGGGACAATTGAAGCCAAGAAAAAAAGTGGTCACCTGTATAAAAATACTGTTGGATGATGAAGTTTGTTGCATTTAACAGCACTCAAGACATGGATGAAAGTAATTTAGGTGGAATTATAAGAGATAATTTTAGTGGTTAGGTAATTATAAAGTAGGAAAGAATTGTGATCATAGTTAAATGCTAAGGAGGAGTTAGAAAAGGGAGAGTTTGGAGATACAAGGAGGAGGAGAGAAAAGCAACAGAGTAAATGACAAAGAAAAGGATGACTGATTATTAATGCTTATACTTTGTGGGTTTTTTGTTTGGGAACATGGTGGGGGTTCTTTTCTTATCATTTGTATGATAAAAATAAGAAAGGGTCAAGTTGAGATTTCAGGAGAATGGTGAACTTTTGTGAAGAATGAAAGAGTGAGTTAAAAAGAACATTAATATTTCTAAGCAGTAAAGGAGGATCCAGTTGATGTTGGTTTGTGATGTTTGTTGAGCACAAATTTATACTTGAATCAGTTTATCCAGTTATAGATATTTTCTAAGGTGAAGATACAGAGAAGACAGACATTTTTGTTAATTCAATGTAAAGTGTTTTGGGGTGGGGGCATAAGGAAGGAAAGGAAAACAAAGAAAGGACACTGAGAATATTTGCAAAATTATAAAAATTAGAATTACTAAGGACAAAAAAAAGCCCATAGGGTCAATAGTCACTATGATAAATAGATAAAAGATAAAAGATAAAGGTCAGTATCTTAGGAGTGCTGATGAGATTAAAGAATTGGTATCATAGGAAATGATTAAGTGAATGAACTTGGAGGGTAAGAGGCTGTGTTTAGAAAGTGAGATAAATGAATCCATTATCAGTGGAAACCCTGATCCAGGTGATGAAAATATGTGTGTACACTTATGGAATGTGAGGATGAAATGGTATTGAGATCACTGAAGTGGGACAGTGAAACAACTCATTGGATAAATTGGTGAATTGATGATACATATGAACACTGAAAGCATCCAGGTTGAATATAGGTCATGTAAGAGATGAAATTCCAGGGCTTGTGTCATCAAATGGCATGATTCTCAAATGAGTATGGTATATGAGGAGGAGGGAGGGGATGATAGATTTGGGATCTCAATTCTGAGGCATTTATGGATACATAAATGAACACACTGCTCATGAGAGAACTCAATAAGAGATGTTTTTATTCAAGAGTGTATTAGTCAGGATAGGCTAGGTTATGCTGCTGAAACACACAACATCTAGGTCTTAGGTTTTACATAACAAGAGTTTAGCACAGAAAACTCACTGTCAGGTTGAGTGACTCTCTAGGACAGCTGTGCTTCATGGGGTGGCTCAGTATTCCTGCATGTTTTCATGTTATGTAACCTGAACATCAAGATAAGCTTCCACAAATACCACACTAAAAGAAGAGAATAGAGAGAGTCACATACTGGCTTTTAAATGCTCATCCAAAGAAATGCAATGTCTCTTTGATTCACATTTCACTGGACCGCAAAAATTACATGGTCTATACCTAACTTCAAGGGGGTGCCCATACATAAACATTCAGGGAGGAGAAGAAAATAGGAAATGTTGATGATCATTAGTAATGTCTACTTCAAGTGGTAAACAAAGGTTTCAGTTAAAACCATGTAATAAAAGGAAAATTCATTCAAGGGGTGAAAGATTTTAGGAAGTTTGTTAATCATGGAATGCAAGTTCCGGGGTACATAGTAGATGGGATTGGAGAGGGGTAGTAAAAGACTGTTACAGAAGATAAGTACCCAGCAGAATCTGGATGAATGTATAGTGAATATAAATGGCTGGATGGGCTTATATTAGGGTATTGACTTAGGAATATAGTAATTATATAAGTAAGGAAGGATCAGCTGGCCATCACTTTGCCAAAGATCAAATGTTATGGCTTCTCAAATTTGTGCACTGAGGTTGGTTTGGGGACTTCAAGGGATGGACAGATCCATTCGAATATAATACACAGGGGTAAGGTGGGAAGTTTTCAATGTGGTTCACAAGAGTGATACAATTCGTAGCTCAGTAGTACTTTGTTCTCAGGATTTCCTCCATGCTTGTATTTCTATTCTGTATTTTATTTTTTTTTTTATGTTTATTTTTGAGAGGGAGAGAGAGAGAGAGACAGAGTGTGAACGGGAAAGGGGTAGAGAGAGAGGGAGACACAGAATCCAAAGCAGGCTCCAGGTTCTGAGCTGTCAGCACAGAGCCTGATGTGGGGCTCAAACTCACAAACTGTGAGATCATGACCTGAGCTGAAGTAGGATGCTCAACTGACTGAGCCACCCAGGCGCCCCTATTCTGTATTTTCTAATTCTTTTCTTCATATATATATATATATATATATATATATATATATATATATATATATAAACTGGGGTGCCTGAGTGGCTCAGTTGGTTAAGCATCTGACTCTTGATTTTGGCTCAGATCATGATCCCAGGGTCATGGGATCAAGCCCCATGTAGGGCTCTGCACTGAGTGTGGAGCATGCTTGGGGTTCTCTCTCTCTCTTCCTCTGCCCCTCTCCCCATTTCAGATTAAAAAACATACTAATGTTCACTTATTTTAATTTATTATTTTCAAATTCAATCTTTTTCATCATTCTTATTCCTTAAATTCTATCATTCTCTATTTTAGTCTTTCCTTTATTGAGTTTCCTTGTATCATTTGGTCTTGCTTTCTAGAACTTATTTTCTCCCCTTCTCAGTGACCCTAGGGAAGTTTCATTTCTTGAATTCATGAAGAGTGAAATATTTTTGAAGTTTCACTTTGAGGAGATAAACAGACATGTGAAAATAAAAACTTGAAACCTATAGGTTGGCTAAACACTAGAGAATTAGAATCTAGTATTTAACTTTCTTTAATCAATGTGGCCTCAATTGTAAGCTTTTGGTTTGAAAATACATTCATAAGAAGTTTACACTTTAAGAAAAACATTTTGAGAAAAGAACAGTTATATGGGTCATGTGATCACTATATTGTCATCAAAGTCCTTGAGAACCAATATTGCCCTGAAATTCCAAAGATAATTGTATGTGGCCTACCCCACACTTAATTTAGTATCTCAGAATTTCTAAAGTGGTTTTCAACTGTGACAATGTGCCATTTTTAGACTGTCACATTGTTAAATGTTAAAATATAGAGTATATGAAAATCAAGTGGCTTCTAAACTGCACACATTTTCAATATGCTTTGATAAGAAATAATTTCATTGTTTTAAAATCCATTAGAATAATGGATGCAAATGACTTGTGACACTAATTTTTTTTCTATATCCACTTTAGTTCACTCTGTAACCCAGTTCAGTCACCCTAATGGTTTAACACATTACAAAGACTTGCTGATTGGGGAGAACACTGTGGTTAGCAGTAAACAGCAAAGCTGAAAGGGTCGCAAGACACATCTGTGAAGCACCTCGTGGAAGTAAAGAGCTGTTTCTAACTCAAGAGAACTGAAGTCTGTGAATTCAGAAAGTTTCCTGAATTATAAGGGAAAATGGTGGAAATTAAAGAGACAGAAATAGTTCAGTTGTTTTTTATATTTGAAACCAACTCAGTATAACTGTCTAATGGAAACAATTAGACTTGATATTTGATGTCTTGCCCTCTGATACCACATCAGATTGGTGGGAGGCTCTTGGAAAGGGTTAGATGGTGTGTAATACATAAACTTTCACCTTAGTGTCTCAAAGCATTTAGGAACTTGGATACTTGGAATTTAGGTCTAGCTCTGCCATTGACCAGTTCGGGGACCTTTTGGATCTTCACATAGCTCATATAATTCACCAGGGAACTATGTGATAATAGCTACAGTTTTCCCACCAATACTCTTTGAGCCATACCCCATGTGAAATGCACACAGAGCTGACCTTTCAGCTGGTCAGACTGATCTGAAAACATTTCTGGTCATTTTTCTTTCCTTTTCCCTTCCCTTTTCTTCTTTCTTACTTTCTGCTTCCTTATCCTTTTATTCCTTTTCTCTTATACAAACACTTATGGAAGAGGTACTCTGTGGTAGGCATTGTGCTAGCCTGTAAATACTACATTGTTTCTGAAGAAAGACATACCATTGAACACTTATAACACTAGTTACTTTTACTTGAAAGGACTTTATAAGGTGGATGGAAGCCCCATTTCTCTTTCTGTCTTTTCCTCATATGCATGTGTCAGTGCACACTCACATGCACACACAAAAAGAGAATTAAAGGCCCAGCTATGCTGTTCCTACCATGCAATCCCATGTGATTTATGGGAGTATATGGTAATGAGAGAGTATTGCTCTCTCTGCAAGGTAACAGGATTTATGTAGGATTGGCTTCATATTTGGCACTTAAAAAAATGAGAATGGGAGGATCCTGGGAAGATGGTGGCGTAGGAGGACACTGGGTTCACCGCGCGTCCTACTGATCACTTAGATTCCACCTACACCTGCCTAAATAATCCAGAAAACCGCCAGAAGACTAGCAGAACAGAGTCTCCGGAGCCAAGCACAGACTAGAGGCCCACGGAAGAGGATAGGAAGGGCAGCGAGGCAGTAAGCGCTACACGGACTGGCGAGAGGGAGCCGGGGCGGAGGGGCAGCCCGCCAGCCAAGCAGAGCCCCCGAGTCTGGCTGGCAAAAGCAGAGGGGCCGGACAGAGTGTGTTCCGACAGCAAGCAGGACTTAGCATCTGGGAGGATCATAAGTTAACAGCTCTGCTCAGAGAGCAGGAAGGCTTGAGGACAAAGGGAGGGAGAGTTGTTGAGCCCCTGAAGACAGAGCTCAGCTTGGCGGGGAACAAAGGCGCTCTCCAGCGCCATCTCCCTCGCCCATTCCCCAGCCAAAATCCCAAAGGGAACCACTTCCTGCCAGGGAACTTGCTTGCACCTCGCAAACACCCAACACTGTGCTTCTGCGGATCCATCCCTCCGGCGGGTCTGACTCCCTCCTGGTGCTGCAGGGCACCTCCCGAAGCCGATCTCTGAAGGAAAAGTGAGCTGAGCCTGCCCCTCCCACCCCTGTGCACGCTGCCAATCCACCCCAGCTAATACGCCAGATCCACAGCACCACAAGCCTGGCAGTGTGCAAGCCACACCACCCCGCAGTGAATCCCACCCCTAGGAGAGGGGAAGAGAAGGCACACACCAGTCTGACTGTGGCCCCAGCGGTGGGCTGGGGGCAGACATCAGGTCTGACTGTGGCCCCGCCCACCAACGCAAGTTGTTCAAGACAGCACAGGCGAAGTGCCCCACAGTTCCGCACCACTCCAGGGACTATCCAAAATGACGAAATGGAGGAATTCCCCTCAGAAAAACGTCCAGGAAATAACAACAGCTAACAAACTGATCAAAAATGATTTAAACAATATAACAGAAAGTGAATTTAGAATAATAGTCATAAAATGAATCGCTGGGCTTGAAGACAGTATAAAGAAAAGCAGAGAATCTCTTGCTACAGAGATCAAGGGACTAAGGAACAGCCAGGAGGAGCTAAAAAAGGCTATCAATGAGCTGCAAAATAAAATGGAGACAACTACGGCTCGGATTGAAGAGGCAGAGGAGAGAATCGGTGAACTAGAAGATAAAATTATGGAAAAAGAAGAAGCTGAGAAAAAGAGAGATAAAAAAATCCAGGAGTATGAGGGGAAAATTAGAGAACTAAGTGATGCACTAAAGAGAAATAATATATGCATAATTGGTATTCCAGAGGAGGAAGAGAGAGGGAAAGGTGCTGAAGGTGTACTTGAAGAAATAATAGCTGAGAACTTCCTGGATCTGGGGAAGGAAAAAGGCATTGAAATCCAAGAGGCACAGAGAACTCCCTTCAGACGTAACTTGAATCGATCTTCTGCACGACGTATAGTGAAACTGGCAAGATACAAGGAAAAAGAGAAAATTCTGAAAGCAGCTAGAGATAAACGTGCTCTAACATATAAAGGGAGACCTATAAGACTCGTGACCGATCTCTCTTCTGAAACTTGGCAGGCCAGAAAGGAATGGCAAGAGATCTTCAATGTGATGAACAGAAAAAAATATGCAGCCGAGAATCCTTTATCCAGCGTCTGTCGTTTAGAATAGAAGGAGAGATAAAGGTCTTCCCAAACAAACAAAAACTGAAGGAATTAGTCACCACTAAACCAGCCCTACAAAGATCCTAAGGGGGATCCTGTGAGACAAAGTACCAGAGACATCGCTACAAACATGAAACCTACGGACATCGCAATGACTCTAAACCCATATCTTTCTATAATAACACTGAATGTAAATGGGCTAAATGCGCCAACCAAAAGACATAGGGTATCAGAATGGGTAAAAAAACAAGACCCATCTATTTGCTGTCTACAGGAGACTCATTTGAAACCTGAGGACACCTTCAGATTGAGAGTGAGGGGATGGAGAACTATTTATCATGCCACTGGAAGTCAAAAGAAAGCTGGAGTAGCCATACTTCTATCAGACAAACTAGACTTTAAATTAAAGGCTGTAACAAGAGATGAAGAAGGGCGTTATATAATAATCACAGGGTCTATCCATCAGGAAGAGCTAACAATTATAAATGTCTATGCGCCGAATACGGGAGCCCACAAATATATAAAACAATTACTCACAGACATAAGCAACCTTATTGATAAGAATGTGGTAATTGCAGGGGACTTTAAAACTCCACTTACAGAAATGGGTAGATCATCTAGACACATGGTCAATAAAGAAACAAGGGCCCTGAATGATACATTAGATCAGATGGACTTGACAGATATATTTAGAACTCTGCATCCCAAAGCAACAGAATAGACTTTCTTCTCAAGTGCACATGGAACATTCTCCAAGATAGATCACATACTGGGTCACAAAACAGCCCTTCATAAGTATACAAGAATTGAAATCATACCATGCATACTTTCAGAGCACAATGCTATGAAGCTTGAAATCAACCATAGGAAAAAGTCTGGAAAACCTCCAAAAGCATGGAGGTTAAAGAACACCCTACTAAAGAATGAATGGGTCAACCAGACAATTAGAGAAGAAATTAAAAAATATATGGAAACAAATGAAAATGAAAATACAACAATCCAAATCCTTTGGGATGCAGCGAAGGCAGTCCTGAGAGGAAAATACATTGCAATCCAGGCCTATCTCCAGAAACAAGAAAAATCCCAAATACAAAATCTAACAGCACACCTAAAGGAAATAGAAGCAGAACAGGAAAGACAACCTAAATCCAGCAGAAGAAGAGAAATCATAAAGATCAGAGCAGAAATAAACAATATAGAATCTAAAAAAACAGTAGAGCAGATCAACGAAACCAAGAGTTGGTTTTTTGAAAAAATAAACAAAATTGACAAACCTCTAGCCAGGCTTCTCAAAAAGAAAAGGGAGATGACCCAAATAGATAAAATCATGAATGAAAATGGAATGATTACAACCAATCCCTCAGAGATACAAGCAATTATCAGGGAATACTATGAAAAATTATATGGCAACAACCTGGACAACCTGGAAGAAATGGACAAATTCCTAAACACCCACACCCTTCCAAAACTCAATCAGGAGGAAATAGAAAGCTTGAACAGACCCATAACCAGCAAAGAAATTGAATCAGTCATCAAAAATCTCCCAACAAATAAGAGTCCAGGAGCAGATGGCTTCCCAGAGGAGTTCTACCAGACGTTTAAAGCAGAGATAATACCTATCCTTCTCAAGCTATTCCAAGAAATAGAAAGGGAAGGAAAACTTCCAGACTCATTCTATGAAGCCAGTATTACTTTGATTCCTAAACCAGACAGAGACCCAGTAAAAAAAGAGAACTACAGGCCAATATCCCTGATGAATATGGATGCAAAAATCCTCAATAAGATACTAGCAAATCGAATTCAACAGCATATAAAAAGAATTATTCACCATGATCAAGTGGGATTCATTCCTGGGATGCAGGGCTGGTTCAACATTTGCAAATCAATCAATGTGATACATCACATTAATAAAAAAAAAAAAAAGTAAGAACCATATGATCCTGTCAATCGATGCAGAAAAGGCTTTTGACAAAATTCAGCACCCTTTCTTAATAAAAACCCTTGAGAAAGTTGGGATAGAAGGAATATACTTAAAGATCATAAAAGCCATTTATGAAAAGCCCACAGCTAACATCATACTCAATGAGGAAAAACCGAGAGTTTTTTCCCTGAGATCAGGAACATGACAGGGATGTCCACTCTCACCGCTGTTGTTTAACATACTGTTGGAAGTTCTAGCATCGACAATCAGACAACAAAAGGAAATCAAAGGCATCAAAATTGGCAAAGATGAAGTTAAGCTTTCACTTTTTGTAGATGACATGATATTATACATGGAAAATCCCATAGACTCCACCAGAAGTCTGCTAGAACTGATACATGAATTCAGCAAAGTTGCAGGATACAAAATCAATGTACAGAAATCAGTTGCATTCTTATACACTAATAATGAAGCAACAGAAAGACAAATAAAGAAACTGATCCCATTCACAATTACACCAAGAAGCATAAAATACCTAGGAATAAATCTAACCAAAGATGTAAAAGATCTGTATGCTGAAAACTATAGAAAGCTTATGAAGGAAATTGAAGAAGATATAAAGAAATGGAAAAACATTCCATGCTCATGGATTGGAAGAATAAATATTGTCAAACTGTCAATACTACCCAAAGCTATCTACACATTCAATGCAATCCCAATCAAAATTGCACCAGCATTCTTCTCGAAACTAGAACAAGCAATGCTAAAATTCATATGGAACCACAAAAGGCCCCGAATAGCCAAAGTAATTTTGAAGAAGACCAAAGCAGGAGGCATCACAATCCCAGACTTTAACCTCTACTACAAAGCTATAATCATCAAGACAGCATGGTATTGGCACAAAAACAGACACATAGACCAATGGAATAGAATAGAAACCCCAGAACTAGACCCACAAACGTATGGCCAACTCATCTTTGACAAAGCAGGAAAGAACATCCAATGGAAAAAAGACAGTCTCTTTAACAAATGGTGCTGGGAGAACTGGACAGCAACATGCAGAAGATTGAAACTAGACCACTTTCTCACACCATTCACAAAAATAAACTCAAAATGGATAAAGGACCTGAATGTGAGACAGGAAACCATCAAAACCTTAGAGGAGAAAGCAGGAAAATACCTCTCTGACCTCAGCCGTAGCAATCTCTTACTTGAGACATCCCCAAAGGCAAGGGAATTAAAAGCAAAAATGAACTACGGGGACCTTATGAAGATAAAAAGCTTCTGCACAGCAAAGGAAACAACCAACAAAACTAAAAGGCAACCAACGGAATGGGAAAAGATATTTGCAAATGACATATCGGACAAAGGGCTAGTATCCAAAATCTATAAAGAGCTCACCAAACTCCACACCCGAAAAACAAATAACCCAGTGAAGAAATGGGCAGAAAACATGAATAGACACTTCTCTAAAGAAGACATCTGGATGGCCAACAGGCACATAAAAAGATGCTCAACATCGCTCCTCATCAGGGAAATACAAATCAAAACCACACTCAGATATCACCTCACGCCAGTCAGAGTGGCCAAAATGAAGAAATCAGGAGACTATAGATGCTGGAGAGGATGTGGAGAAACGGGAACCCTCTTGCACTGTTGGTGGGAATGCAAATTGGTGCAGCCACTCTGGAAAACAGTGTGAAGGTTCCTCAGAAAATTAAAAATAGACCTACCCTATGACCCAGCAATAGCACTGCTAGGAATTTACCCAAGGGATACAGGAGTACTGATGCATAGGGGCACTTGTACCCCAATGTTTATAGCAGCACTCTCAACAATAGCCAAATTATGGAAAGAGCCTAAATGTCCATCAACTGATGAATGGATAAAGAAATTGTGGTTTATATACACAATGGAGTACTACATGGCAATGAGAAAGAACGAAATATGGCCCTTTGTAGCAACGTGGATGGAACTGGAGAGTGTGATGCTAAGTGAAATAAGCCATACAGAGAAAGACAGATACCATATGGTTTCACTCTTATGTGGATCCTGAGAAACTTAACAGAAACCCATGGGGGAGGGGAAGAAAAAAAAAAAAGAGGTTAGAGTGGGAGAGAGCCAAAGCATAAGAGACTGTTAAAAACTGAGAACAAACTGAGGGTTGATGGGGGTGGGAGGGAGGGGAGGGTGGGTGATGGGTATTGAGGAGGGCACCTTTTGGGATGAGCACTGGGTGTTGTATGGAAACCAATTTGACAATAAACTTCATATATTGAAAAAAAATGAGAACGTATATCATTAATCATCCTGTCTTCATCTGAACAGTCATTAAAAATGCGATCGGAGATGCCTGCACAATCCCTAGGTGCATAGTGTGCATGGTAACTCTACTTAAACACAATTACTCTGTGGCTTATATCTGTATACCATGCTGCTCTGCCAGCTGCTGCAGCACCCTGCTCAACTATGTGTAGCTTCATCATTAGTTTTGATGCCATGGGGGTTTTGCTATGATGTGTATCACATTTGTCCTGGTAAGCTTGTTAATACTCATAATCTTGTGCTTCTACGTTAGGTTCATTATGATTTGGAGGAGTTCGAGAAGCTTTTTGTGTTATTGATGGTGGATCCGGATCTCCTAAACCGGAAACATTGTCTTGGGTTTAGTTTGGGATATATTGATGTTACCAGATTCACTTTTTAACAAAAGCGTTTACTTAACACAAATTTTTAAATCATGATACCACTGGAAAGTGTTTTGCCCAGAAGCTTAGAATTTAGGGACAGTGTTTTGCATTGGGTTTTAATAAAAATTTTAGCTTCTATGGACAATTCCCTTAATGTGTTATGGTATGAAATACCTAACTGGCAGTTCATACTACTGTATTCAACTGTAATATTGTGCATGATTAATTGCACGTCATGCACTCTCTTTTGTGCACCTGGCCAAGTTCCTAGGTGAGTGGCTTCATTGTTTTGGATATTGTCCTTTGCCTGCTGACTTAGAAAATGGAGATGAAAAACAGCACAGAGTTTTCTTTTGAGCCCCAGGTGTCTGTCAGGGCCTGTCCCTCTCCAGTGTGCTCTGGTCCTGCTGGAAGATCACTTAGGACATACAGATTTGGAAGGATGTAGTGGTGCTTACTGATTTCTCATGGCATGGACAGGAGCCAGGCAGAAGGACTGGCTTTGGTACAAAGCAATCCACAGCCTTGAGAACTTGCTAATAAACTGTGAATAATAATAAAAATGATCCTGATGATATCATTTCTTTTTTTTTTTAAATTTTTTTTTCAACGTTTTTAATTTATTTTTGGGACAGAGAGAGACAGAGCATGAACGGGGGAGGGGCAGAGAGAGAGGGAGACACAGAATCGGAAACAGGCTCCAGGCTCCGAGCCATCAGCCCAGAGCCTGACGCGGGGCTCGAACTCACGGACCGCGAGATCGTGACCTGGCTGAAGTCGGACGCTTAACCGACTGCGCCACCCAGGCGCCCCTGATGATATCATTTCTTGAATGTTATTTCTATGTGCTTTACATGCATTAATTTATTTAACACACGTATTACCACACATAAACCTTATGACAAATGTAGTATCTTCATGTCCATTTTGCAGATGAGGAAATTGAGACACTTGGAGTTTAAACAACTTGTCCATGGTCACAGTACAGTGAGTGGCTACATAGGAATTTGAGCTGAGGCAGTCTAGGAAAGCAGCAACAAGAGGCAACATTCTTCAGAGACACCCGAGTATCCCTTCTCTGCTCCTTGTCTCCTGCCTTCTCTTGTCCCACTGGCCTGAGTCATTTTGTGAGCTAGTGCCTGATTTGCCTGCTTCGTTTGTCATATGTTTTCCTCTTCCTTCCTTCTTGTGTTGTGTCGTATTTCCAGGTCTGGCCTCAGGGTTAGGACCCCCCACTCACCCATGAACACCTCTGTTTGAATTAGAAGAGATTCGTTTTTTTAAGTCCAATTTCTTTGACAATTTTATTATCCAATCTGCAGAGCCCTATGTGGGAGTAGCTGGTTGTGTGCACACACCCACTCCCTTACCCATTCATGCCCTTCTAACTTCCGTGTGTACCTGCCACTAGCACTGCACACATTCCTGACACCCCTCCTGCCACCTTCTTTGGAGGTCAGGAATTGAATTCTGTGACCTTTAGGGCAGGTGAGGACTGGCCAGGACTTAGCCGTGTGTGTGTGTGTGTGTGTGTGTGTGTGGTGTGTGTTTGAGCATGTGTATGAGATCCTATGTGCAAACTTTAAGGGTCAGTGCTTATGTAGGAAGGTTTCTTTTCCTCTTTCCAAGACTCATTTGGAAGCCTCAGGATCTCTATTCCTTCTCTTCCACACTCATGCAAGTTAGCAAAAGTCTAACATGTAGGGAGGTAGTACTTTTGAATAGTGTACTACCTCAATGCCTATATGTCAAGCCCTGTACTGCCCTCCCTTTGAGAACATTCCCTAAGTGTAGCCTAGAAGATAAAGTCTGTGGCCTGGTGGTTAAATAGGCTTAAATTTTAGGTACTCCTTTGATTTTTAACTTATTTTTTATTTTATCCTTTAAAATTTTCTACTTTTGTATTTGTTACATAATAAATACTCATGGCAAGTGAGTGTACAAGAGCTTTTTGATTACTAATTCAATCTCTTTACTAGTTATTTCTCTGTTCAGATTTTCTATTTCTTCCTGTCTCAGTTTTGATAGTTTGTGTGTTTTTAGAAATGTATCCATTTCTTTGAGGATAAATTTTATGTAATTTGTTGGCATATAATTATAGCAGTCTCACCATCTTGTATAAGTTGCAATGTTACCTCTTTTATTTATAATTGTATTTATTTGAGTTTTCTTTTTTTTTCTTAGTCTAGCTAAAGGTTTGTCAATTTTTATCTTTCCAAAGGACATCTTAGTTTTGATAATCCTTTCTGTTGTTTGGGCTCTTTCATTTATTTCCACTCTGATCCACAGTATTTCCTTTCTTCTGCTAACTATGGGCTTAGTTTGCTCTTTTCTTGTTCCTTAAAGTGTAAAGTTAGGTTTTTTAATTTGAGAATTTTCTAATTTCTTAATATATGCATTTGTTTTTATAAACTTTTTCCAAGAATTGCTCTTGCTATATGCCACAATATTTGATGCACTCCGATTTTCATTTGTTTTGAGATAATGTTTTTATTTTCCTTTTCATTATGTTTTCTTTGATCCAGTGGTTGCTTAAAAGTGTGTTGTTTAGTTTCCACGTATTTGTAGATCTTCTCATTTTCCTCTTGTTAATTTCTAGTTTCATGCCATTGTGGTCAGAGAAGATAGTTGGTATGATTTCAATCTTCTTAAATTTGCTACGAATTTTTTTTCTTTTTGCCTATTATATAATCTATCCTGGAGAATGTCCCCTGTACAATTGAGAAGAATGTGTATTCTGCTGCTGTGGATGGAATGTCCTGCATTAGGTCCATTTGTTCCAAAGTGTGGTTCAGTTCCACTGTTTTCTTTTTGATTTTATCTGGATGATCTATCCATTGCTGATAATGGGGATATTGAAGTTCCTACAACTATTTTATTGTTTTCTATTTCTCCCTTAAGATCTATTATTACTTGCTTAATATATTTTGGTGCTTGTGTGTTTGGAGTGTATATACTTATGATTGCTATATCTTCTTGATATAATGACCCCTTTATCATTATAAAATGACCTTCTTTGTGACTTATCACCCTTTTTGGCTTGAAGTCTATTTTGTCTGATATAAGTATGGCTAAGTCTACCTTCTTTTCATTTTTGTTTGCTTGGAAATCATCTTCCATCCTTTCATCTTGAGCCTTTATGTGTATTTATAGCTGAAATGAGTCTCCTGTAGGCAGCATATAGTTGGGTCTATTTTTTTTTTTTTTTAACCCATCTAGCTACCCTGCCTTTTGACTGGTGAGTAAAATCCACTTACATTTTGATTATTGATATGTAATGTTATGTACAATGATATGCACATTGATATGTAATGTACAGAGATAAAATGCACTGCTATTTTATCTTTGCTTTCAGGTTGTTTTGTCTCTCCATTGTTTCTTTTTCCTTCTGTTTCTGTCTATCTTTGTAAGTTGGTGATTGTCCATGGTGATTTGCTAATCCTCCCTCCTTTCTTATGTTTCGTATGTCTGCTCTATAGTTTTGCATTGTGGTTACCATGGGGTTTGCATAAAACATCTCATAGATAAAATAGTATTTTTCTGTAGATAGCAATTTATCTTCATTTGCCTTTAAGGTTTTCATCCTTTTACTTTTCCCCTTTTATATTTTTGAGGTCAGATATTCTTTTTATGCTGTGATTGTGTTAGCAAATTATAGTAGGTAGCTATTTTTAATACTCTTTTCCTTTAATTTTATTCTATAGTTAAGAGTTTAATACACTATTCTAAAAAAGAGTCAGAGTATTCTAATTCTATCATCTTTTTTTTAATTTTAGAGAGAGAGAGAGAGAGAGAGCACATAAGTTGGGGAGAGAGGCAGAGGGAGAGAGAGAATCCTAAGCAGGCTCCATGATCAGTGTGTAGTCTGACAAGGGGCTCAATCCCATGACTCTGGGATTATGACCCAAGCTGAAATCAAGAGATGGACACTCAACTGACTGAGCCACCCAGGAACCCCCTGACTATTACCTTAATCACAAAATAAGAATTTTGTATACTTTTGTTTTTTTGTTTCAGCATGAAGAAGTGCTTTAAACATTCTTTGTAAGGCAGGTCTAGTGGTGGTGAACTCCTTCAGCTGTTGTTTGTCTGAGAAAGCCTTTATTTACCCTTCATGTCTAATTTTTTTTAATGTTTAGTTTTGAGAGAGAGAGAGAGAGAGAGAGAGAGAGAGAGAGAGAGGGAGAGAGAATGCAAGTAGGGAAGGGGCAGAGAGAGAGGGAGACACAGAATCGGTAGCAGGCTACAGGCTCTGACCTGTCAGCATAGAGTCTGATGCAAGGCTTGAACCCATGAACCATGAGCCAAAGTCGAACGCTCAACTGACTGAGCCATCCAGGAGCCCCTACCCTTCATATCTAAAGTTTGCTTTTGCTCAATAGAGTATTCATGACTAGCAGTTTTTATCTTTAAATATTCTGAGTATGTCATTCTACTCTCTCCTGTCCTATAGGGTTTCTGATGAGAAATCTGCCAATCTGCCAATAGCCTAATAGTGGCATACTGATTTGTTTGTAGATTGCTTTCTTCTCTTCTTTTTTTAAATCTCCCTGGCTGCCTTTAAGTTTTTTCTTTGTAGTTGATTTTTGACAATTTTAATATAATGTGTCTTGGAGAGGTATTTTTGTGTTGGGATAATAAGGTGTTCTATTAGTTTCGTGGACTTGTATATCTGGTTCTTTCCCCAGGTTTGGGAAGTTATCACCTATTCTTTTAAAAAATAACCCTCTCTTCCCTCCTCCCTTGCTTCTCCTTCTGGAATACCCATTATTCTTATGTTGTCTTTTTAAACGAAGTCAGTTCTTGTAGAGTTTCTTCACTTCTTAAAAATCTTGGTTCTGCTCTCCCACCTGAATTACTTCTATATTTCTACCTTCCAGGTCACTCATTCTCTCTTCCATGTTATCTTCCCTATTTCCAATGCATCTGATGCACTCTCCATTTCATTTATTGAGTTATTCAGCTCCAGTATTTGTTTGGTTAAGTTTTAGAATTCCAGTCTGTTTGGTAAAGTACTCCTCCTGTTCACTGATTTTAGATCTATGAGCATTGTATTGACTTTCTGAGTTTCCTTGTAGCTCATTAGATTTATTCATAGCAACTATTTTAAATTATCAGTTGGATTGTAATATTCCATGACTTTGCATCCAGTTACTAGAAAATTTTCATTTTCTTTTTGCGATACCATATTCTGATGTTTCATGGTATTGATGAAAAGTGCCTCTGCCACTACATTTGAAGCAAGAAAGACCTTTATTATTTAGGCAAGATTTTTCTTTACTTTGATTCAGAATCAGTTTACCAGGTTGGTAATTAGAAGCCTTATTTTTGTTTTCCAGAAGGTGGCGATATAGCAGAAGGTTTTAGTTTCCCTGACAATGTGACTCACTGCTAAGATTGGATTAAAACAAACACACATACACACCACAAAGGGGCAAAGAGTGATGGCAGAGTTGGAACAGAGGTGTGCAAGGAGGCATATGCTTAGCACTTGAGGCTTTGGGTGTGCCTACTGCCTGCTACAGGTATCCTGAAGGTGCAGGAAGGGTCCCAGAGGTCTAGAGTTAGCCCTCCTGTCTCTAGAAGGAGACATCTATCTCCAGTAGAAGACTCTTGTTTTCAGCTTTTTTTGCTTTTTTCCTTTCCTTTCTCTCCTGGCATCACTGTGGCCTCTCCTCAGAGATAGCGACTGGTATCTCCAGCTACAGTATGTATGGCAGGGCAGATCCCCACTCATGGCCTTCACCTTCCAACCTCTTTGCAGAAAGATCATGCCTGCTTGCTGCCAGATGGGCTGTAGCCTTCTTTGCCATCACCACCTCTGTCACCACCTCCCTTGCTCTGCTGTTCCTCTGCTGTCCAACCCACCCACTTTTGGTGAACAGATGAATGGATCTTTGAGGTGTCCTGGTATGTTGTACAGAGGGACTTTTCTTTTTTCAGTTATGAACGTTGGATTAGTTGCACATCAAAGGGGAGAGAAAAAGGAATGACTCATGCTGCTTTGATGCTTATGTCACAATATGATACTGTCACCATCATTGTTATTGTCATAAATAGTTCAATTTACATAGCTGTTATCTTACATGTACCACACCATTTAATTTCCAAACTAACCCTGTGGCATAGGAGTTATCTTCATTTTACAGATGAGAAAATTGAGGCCCAGAGAGGTGCCATGAATCTCCCAAAGGTACACAGCTAATGAATAGTGGGGCAATGGCTGGCCCAGGTTCATTCAACACCAAAGCCTATGCTTTAAAATATTATATGCAGCTGCTTCCCAGCAGGGTTATTATAATAATGTACACAAATTGGTTAACTTCCATTTGAATTTTGTTTGCACAAATTTAAGGGAACTTGTTTTTTTTTTTTTTTTGCATTATTTGTCAATCTAAGAGATGGGATCGCTAGTTCTTCCATTTCCCTCAAAAGCAAGTCAATAGAACTATGGGATGAAGGCAGTCACAATGTATTGAGACATTATCAAGTAATTGTATAAGCTCTCTTACTATGACTAGTAACTCCTTATTTGAAACAACAAAGCAATTTTGCTTTATTAGTAAACAAAAACCTCTTATTAGGAGGAAAAATTTAAACTTACAATGTCTTACTCATGACAGAATATCACTGTACCTGGATAACACATGTTAACTGCAACTGTAACCTCATAACAATCCCCCTTTCAAGTTCTCTTTTGCCCATTGTCTCTTCATAATATCATATCACCCTGCTCATCAACCTTCTTCCACTATAGCTCACATTTTACATATATGTGCTAACAAAACTTTTAAATTTATTATTATTATACTGTATGAGTTATAAATCTTCTCCCAGACTCACTTTAGTATCAGCTTTGTCTTCTCTGAGTGTGTTCCTATCACCTTTTAATTTTACCTCCTATTCAGTTACTGTAGTTTTTCTCTACTAACCTAAGTTTGCTGCTTAATTACTCCATCCACTGATTTCCAAGCCACTCATGTCTGAAACTAAAACCCATTTACAACCCAGAAGTTCACTTATAATACAAAGTTACTGGAACTGTAATAAACAAAAGGATAAATCTAATTTAAAAAATTATTTATTTATTTTGAGAGAGAGAGTACATGAGTGAGGGAGGAGCAGAGAGAGAGATAGGGAGAGAGAGAGAATCCCAAGCAGGCTCCGTGCTGACCCCATGAACTGTGAGATCATGACCTGAGCTGAAACCAAGAGTCAGACGCTTAACTGACTAAGCCACCCAGGTGCCCCTGGATGAATCTCAATTTAATCTGATATTTATTGAGTATCATATGCAAAGTAGTGGGTGCTAAGTACTAT
The DNA here is from genome assembly GCF_046562875.1 of Panthera onca. Taxonomy (NCBI): domain Eukaryota; kingdom Metazoa; phylum Chordata; class Mammalia; order Carnivora; family Felidae; genus Panthera; species Panthera onca. The sequence goes on along the minus strand of NC_138342.1, from coordinate 54,753,143 downwards.
CTGAGAAAGAATAAATAAATGAGCAGGGGGCTGAGGTCAGGCAAGGAAGTACTGACTTCAGTGATTAAGTTTTGCAAGAAGACATTAATCTTGAAGGTTGCCAGATGTTCCTAGAAGTGAGAATGTGGCTTGGATAATGTGACTAATAATTGCAAGGGATTCTCTTCTATGTTGCTAGGACTTAGAAAATTAGAACTAAAAGTATATGAAATAATCTCCAAAGGTGAAATTGTAAAGGATTATGACAGTTGGTGGACTCAAAAAGAGAGATGATGTAATGACTATAGCAAACAATAGAGGGAATAGAGGTGGAGAACTCATGGTCCACTATTCCCACTACTTTGTCTGGTGCAGGTGCTGTGTTCGGTAACAGGAGTCACCTGGTATGAAGGATATGGATTTGGGAGAAATGATCTTATCAGACAACTTGACCTGAATAACCAAATGGAGGTATACTGAGAAACTCTCATTTTATATTCCCGAAGTGATGCTTTCATGATTAATTATTTTTCTAGATATCTCTATGAGTCATACAAACAAATGTTTTCAGAACTAGTTAACCTGGGGTAAAAAAAATGACTAATCAATTATAAGTATAAAATTGGGAGTTAGGGGTGAAATGCTGCTTTTACCATTCTTATTAGAGAAGACTTACATTAAGGTATGATCTCTATTTTGATAAAGCTGGTTGACGATTATTGTCCCCTGTGATATTGACATGCTTCACCCATAGTTTCCAGCTAAAGAATATTTGCCAATCTGAGGGTATTTACACTATGGTGTGGTTTCAAAAAAAATATTATTATTTTTTAAAATTTTCTACTCCACTTTTACCCTCGTATATTTTCTCCCTTTAAAGAACATGAAAAATGTACCAGTCTAATATTGCATCTTAGTTTTAGTATTGAAATTATAAAGCCAGTAGACTATTAGTTTAACAGTGCTTTGTCCCAAGTATCTTAGAAAATATTGATGTGTAATTTGTAAGAGCTTTCTAAGGCTAGCTGCAGGCTCTCCCCAGAAAAGTTTGAGAACTTGCTACAAAGGAAGAAACATTTCCCCTCATTGATTAACAAATACCAATTCCATTATAAATATACATGCGTGTTGACCTTTTAGTTTGTTTTCCAGAATGCAAATTCAGTAGAGCCCCCATACTGTTGCACATGCTGTGAAGGTATTTTGGGGGCACTGAAACACAAGTGGGGACATCAATCTACCCACTGCATTTTGGAGCCCCTATATGAAGCCTTATTTCTTACTTCTCTGTGGTACTGGAACAGAGCTCGTGCTAATCAGTAGGCCTGGGGTTTAAAGATTTCTTCATACTGGAGCTCTGTAAGCTTAAATGAAGAGCAGATTAGAGTCTTACACAAATAAGATGAATACTGACTGGCTTATAAAGTCTTCCCCCTTTGATTTGAAAAACAAATATGCTTGCATTGTTAGACTGTATGTACATTGATATAGGCTTATATAATACAGCTGGTAAGCTAAGGAAACAAACAAAAACAAAAATGAAGCCCCAATTATTTTTTCCATAGATAGACAGAAAAGACTAATTCTCATTTGTGTGATTTTGAAGGACTGCCTTAAGTCTGGTACCACCAATCAAAACACAGATTGGGAGATTGAATAACACAGCACTTCCATTTAGAAAGGTATTTTAAGATTCCTTATACTGAAGTTTACTCTGTATGAATAGTTGCGGTATAATTATTGCTTCCACGTACATACTGACTTGCCAGAGTTAGGCACTGTGCTATTGTCTTTATATTTTGTATATGTTATCTATAATTTCCACAAGAAAATTCTTATTTTCCTGATTTTAATAGAGGAATCAGAACCTAGAGAAGTAATGTATACATTCCATGTTCAGATTCTAATTTCCCACATACTCTCAGTATAAGAGTTTCTTAGCCTCTTTGGGCTGTAATTTCTTCAACTCTAAAATATAGACAAAAGTCTTACCTACTTGTAGATTCATGTGGAAATGGAGATGAAATGAGTCAATGACATGAATAGACATACATAAAGCCCTTAATACAGTGCTTGGCACATAATAAGCATTATACAGTGCTTATTATTATTATTATTATTATTATTATTATTAACAACACTATAATAGACTATGTTATGTATTTCCTGAATATCTATGAATTTTTCATGTTTTAATAATTGCTTTGCTTTAGGCACCTGAGATAGCAGAGAATAAAATGAAACTAAAAAATTCTTCTTCTCAAGAAGCTTCATCCTAATAGAGATGGACAGTTAATGAAGAATGTAAGTAAAATAATAGTATGTTATATGGTGAAAATGCAAAAGAAAAAAGCTGTGGAGGAGGACGGAATATGAAAGTTGGGGTTTATAATTTTAAGTATTGTGATCAGGGAAAATCTTTCTGAGAAGACAGTACCTGAAAAAGACTATATATACATAAAGAGGTGGAGGACTGAGTCATGTGGATATCTGGGGGAGGAACATTCCAGGACATGAGGGCAGCAAGTGTGAACACTCCGATGTGAAAGCGCACCTGGCAAGTCTGAGGGGGAGCAAGGTGCCCAGCAGGATGGAACATAGGGAGAGTGAGAGATTACAGGACAAAAGAGTGAGCAGGGAGCAGATCCTATAGGGCTATGGAAGCTATTGTAGAAACATTGGTTGGTTTTTTTTTTTTTAAGTTTATGTGTTTATTTTGAGAGAGAGAGAGTGAGTGGGTGAGGGGCAGAGAGAGAGAGAGAGAGAGAGAGGGAGACAGAATCTCAAGTAGGCTCTGCACTGTCAGTACAGAACACATTGTGGGGCTCGAAGTCACAAACCATGAGATCATGACCTGAGCCAAAATCAAGAGTTGGATGTTTAACCAACTGAGCCTCCCAGAAATCTCAGAAACATTGTTTTTGTTTGTTTGTTTGTTTTTAGCTTTAAAAATGTTTTTATTTATTTTAGAGGGAGGGAGGGAGGGAGAGAGGGAGAGAGAGAGAGAGAGAGAGAGAGAGAGAGAGAGAGAGAGAGAAAATGCACATGGATTGGGGAGGGGCAGAGAGAGAGGGAGACACAGAATCCCAAGCAGGCTTGAGTCTCAGAGCTGTCAGCACAGAGACCGACGTGGGGCTCAAACCTGCCAACCGCAAGATCATGGCCTGAGCAGAAGTCGGATGCTTAACTGACTAAGCCACCCAGGCGCCCCCAGAAACACTGGTTCTTAATTTGACTGAGATATCGAAGACTTCCAGCAGAAGAGTGAAATGATCTGTCCAATTTATACATGTTTTCCTGGGATTCCTGTGGCTACAGTGTTGCGAATTCATGGAAAGAAACAGGGAGGGAAGCCAGGAGGCCTTTGCAAAAATGTAGGCAAAATGTAATGATGGCTTGGACCAGAATAATAGCGGTGGAGGTGGTGAAAAGTGGTAATACTCTGGATATATCTTGAAGACAGAGTTAATAAGATTTGGTGTTGGATGGGATAAAATATAAGAGTGTATATGTGTGAGAAGAAGAGTCAAGAGTGACTCCAAGGCATTGGCCTGAGCAACTGGAAGAAAGGAATTGCTCACCCCTGAGAAAGTGTGTGGTGGAAGGTTTGGGGAAAAGAACCAGTTTGGGAATTCAGTTGAGGTATTTTATGCTGGAGATGCTTATTAGACATGCATGTAGAGGCACGGAGTGGCAGTTTGAAGTGGAAAGGTAAGATGCAGGCTGGAGATTAAATTTGGGAGCCATCAGCATCGAGGGAATAATTAAAGCCTTGGATGGAATCACCAAGGAATAGGTGTAGGGGGAAAATAGGTGAGGTTTAGGGATCACCAAGTCCTGGGTTATTCCATTGTTAAGAGCTTGGTGAGCTGAGGAGAAACTACCTTAGAGAGTGAAAGGAGTGCCTGGTGAGTGATGAGAAAGTCAGGGGAGTGTGGGGTTTTGGAAACCATGACAAGGAGGAGTAAATGATCAAATATGTTAAATGCTTGGTGAAGTACAATGAGGATTGAAAATTGACTCTTGGATTTAGTAATGATGAAAATGTGTTGACAACCATAAGAAAAAGAGGCCTTTCCATGGAGTCGTGGAGGCAAAAACATTATTGGAAAGAATTTAAAAGAAAAAAGGGAGAGAGAAACAGGACACAAGTAGGCACAGGGACTTCTGTATAGGTATTTGCTGTAGCGGGAAGGAGAGAAAGTGGTCTGTGGTTGGCAGGGGAGGTGAAGTCCAGGGACAATTTTTGTGTATTTTAATGGGAGAAATAATACCATGCCTGTGTGTTGATAGAAGAGAGGTACCAGAAAAAGTAGCCTTCAAAATGCAATAGAGAGAAGAAATCAGCCATACCAATATTCTCAAGCAGGCAAGATCTGATGATACTCCTTGCTAAGTAGAACAGTTAAGCTTAGCCAGGGACATTGACGTTAGCTCACTGTAATGAGAGAAGAAAGAGAGATAGGTGGGAGGATATAGTAGTGAAACTTGTGAAACTCATCTGATTGTTTCCTTTTTCTCAGGGGAAAATAAGAAGATAGTTCAGGGAAGAAAAATGACCAAAGAGTACAGGGTTTCCTGTGATGAAGACAAAGAATGTAATGAAAGGCATTTTGAAATTAGTCCCAAGACTAGATTGGACCATCAGTGTTGAGGCAGGACAAAAAAATGGCAGTCTTACCTGGAGTTGTAAAGTTTTGGTGCTTTAACTTGACACTAAGCAGTGAAGGTGTAAAAGATCAGGGGTGTTAGGCTTACTATTAGCACTTGGGGACCCCTCTGGACCCTGTAGATAAAAAGCTTGGGGAGGCCAGAGGGCGACCTTACTTTGAACATGAAGGTCTCTCTGTGCAAGCCTCCCTCTTGACCCCTGTTGGTGGAGGGAGCTCTCCCCCAGCCCATTGCTCCATAGTTCCTCAGCACTTGGTGTTAAAGGCAAAAGCTTTAGATCTGAATAAAACATAAAGGGATTTATGTAGTGAAGTAATGCTACAATAATAATATTGAATAGTCAGTGTCCAAGGACTAATAAAGTATGCAGATCCAGGGAGCTTATGTTTTGGATTAGTTTCTCATTTGTACTTATTTGATCCATAGCATGAGGTCAGTCCTTTTCTGTTTAAATTAAATTGATTTCCATCATTTAAACATTATCTAAGTAGGACAGAGAATTTTGAAAACTTAGGGAAATTATCCATCATTAATGAGGGACTTCAAGGTTTCCATTGAAAGTGGAAAGGTTTGATTTCGTGAGGTAAAGCAGTATTCAAAGATTTAATTACAAGTAACTATAAAATAATCGGACTGATTTTCTTATACTGGGCCAGTGTCACTTTTTTTAATAGGCAGAGATATTATATTGTATATTCATTTTTTAAAACAGCAAAGCTTTTTGTAGTCTCCATTTGAGAGTGGAACTAGCATCATTTGATTTTAAAAATGAAGTTTATCATTAAGTTCCCAAAGAAGAGGTAGTAATAATGATAGTTAGCATTTGTTACATGGGTACTGTGTCCCAGATATATTATCTTTTTTATTCTTTAAAATAATTGTGGGACATAGGCGCTATTAATTCCACTTATAGGAGAAAATTTAAGATCAGATGAGTAAATTGCTCAAAGTCAAACAGCTAGCAAATTGTAGAACAGTGACTTAACTCCACATCTGTCTGCTTTCAAAGTCTGTGCTAATATGGCATTCTTTCAACTCTTCTACCTTGAACTACTCACTCTGGACAAATCAGCCAGGACAGCTTTATGAGTAATCAGGGTAGATGATTGCTTAAGCTCAAAAAAATTAACTCTACTTCCTTTCAGTTCATCATTATAATTTCAATCTTTTGGGTCATAATGTGTTAGTCTTTGAGAGTCCATTTATGTTTAAAATGCTATTACTTGTGGGTCATTCATTCAGCCATTATCAACTCACATCTTTATTACTAGTCAACTATGCAGCATTAATTACCAGAGAGTTTGACTGCTGAAGAGTGAAAATATTCACCCAGGATAAGATCTGGAGGCTGGAGAGAATTCTGGGAGGAATGTGCCAAGAGGAGAGAAATATAAACTGATAGGGAGGTTGTAGGCCAGAAATTGATTGAGTTTCCTCTATCAGGTCACGGTAGAGAAATTTACAGCTTGAATGGTTCTTACAGATCAAGCACTTCAATACTCTTATTTTGTAGATTACAAAGCCTAGCCCCAAGATCACACAGCGGGAATAGAGGTAGAGGTAGGATTACAATCGCAGATCAGAGTCCTTCCCATTATAAGGCTGCCATACTAGGTTGTTGTCAAGCTATAGCCTTTGAATCTTAATGCATTCACCCTCCTTCCCTATTTTGGAGTCTGAGTCATGTACCTCTCTTTCCTCATTTCCTTCAAGGTTTCTCTGACACATAAAGCACTGAATTGCTCTTTAGTTCCCAATTTCTCCTACTTCTGGGTGTCCCCAAATCCAAGGCCATTAATATATAAATTTTTACCCCAGGACCTGCTCAAAAGAGACTCATTTACTGCCACACAAACAGATCTAAAAAAAGGATGCAAAACTATGTTGCATGATCTTACTTGAAACAGTTCCCACTGTCAGTGTTAGGGATCCTGTCAGCAGTAAGAAAATGCATAAGCAGCAATTCCAGAAATGCTCAGAGGCAATTAACTCATAATCAGTCACCTCAAATGATTGTCTTCCAATAAAAATTCAAAATCTTCTTTGTTCTCAATTTCTGGCAAGGTTTTGATTTTAGAGTATGAATGGAAAATGAATAGACAGTAGTAGGTGTTAAATATGCAGAGAATCTGCTTTTGCTTTAGAAGCTATACAGGGAAGCCTGTGAAATCTTTTTAACCAGGCAGCTTTAACTGTCCATATCCAAAAGAATCCTCTCAATACTCTAAATTCCTGCACATGATTCTATTAACTTCCAAACTTGATGTGTTGTCCAAATTCTACCAAATAATAGAATTGACTCCTACAACCAACCACCATTTATCTAATCATTTCTAAATCCTTCTGCATCTACTGTGGATACTCAGCAGTACAGAAATGAATAGATTTAATGTCCTTTGAGGTTATGTGGAATTTGAAACTATTGATGGGCATTTACCTAAGAGTTAGTCAATAGGTCATTTGTCTGGGAGAAGTTGTAACCAGACAGATATTGACCTTTGTATCTACCTCTGGTCCTCAACTTTGAGTCCAGCTCAAGTCAGACTGACCAAATTGATGATAGTCTAGCATCTCATTGCCATTTTATATAGGTGGTTGGCCTGTGCACAGAAGGAAAGGGGAAGTCTGGATGTGGACAACAGGGCTTAAAAATATGCTTGTAACTTGATCTGATCTCATTCTTGAAGACATTCTTGAATGTAGAGAAGAGAGAAGAAAGGTTTCTTCTTTGTCTCTAGGGAAAAATTCTGTTTATTTACTAATATTGGTGGAAAGGCTATTTCTTTACATGGCTGAAATAGTTACATAAATGTAGTTCTAGTTGTGGTCATAAGCCAGAGTGTTTCTGCTTACAGTGATTTCCTATTTCCTAGAAGAGTATTTATGTACGATGTGGTAGGCAGCTTGTGACACAGCTCTCAATGAACACTTCTCCCCGACTCTGTCTCCATAACTGTTTCAAGTAAGGGGCATGCCCTCATGAAATCCCCTCCCCTTGAGTGTGGTTGGTCCCTCATGACTTGCTTCTAATGAACAGAATGTGACAAAAGTGATGCATATCACATGTGTGATTAGATTACAACAGGTGATCTTGGTTTGATGAAGTAAACTACCATGTTGACCATGTGCAAAAACAGTAACAACAAAATAACAGTGAAGGAGGTCTCTGGCCAAAAGCTCATTAAAAACTGAGGTCTCAAACAAGCTGAAAGAAATTAGATCTTGCTAACAACCATCTGAGAGAGTAAGAGACCCTTCTCAGTTGAGCCTTTAGATGGCTGCAGCCTTGTGAGAAACTCAGAGCCAGACAACTCAGCTGTCACCCAGGTTCTTGAATCACAGGATTCTGTGTCTTTTCGAGCCACTAAGTTTTTGGGGTAACATTATCTAGTAATAGGTAAATAATGTGCATTGTGATTAGGACACTCTTATAGTCATAGACTTCTTCCGAAAAATGTGGAAAGTATAGTCTCTATCAAAACACACTTTAATTCTTCCATTCAACAAATATTTATGGAGAACCTATTATGTGCCAGCAGTTTTGGAGGCTGGGCTGAACCTGTGGACACAGACACAAATCCCTGTAGACTAGGCATGATCTATGTAATCCCAGCTGATAATACTAGTCATCAGTGTTTTTCTAGATAAATTAAATTTTTCATTATTCATCCACCAAACCTTTATTGGATGCTATTTCTAGGAAATCAATGATAAACTTACTATATCACATGAGAAATAAAAATCAGCACACAAATTACTATAAGACAAATATCATTATAAGCAAGAGGTCCTTAATCTGTTATGGCCCTCTGTTAGGTATTCCTGACTTTTGTGACTAAATAAATGCTATTTCTGCAAACAAAGGAAGGAAGGAAGGAAAGGGAAGGAAGGAAGGAAGGAAGGAAGGAAGGAAGGAAGGGAGAGAGGAAGAATGGGTATAATTATAGATAATTTGTAGGTGGAGGATGAGAAATTGAATGGATTCACTTCTCATTCTCTTAATTTTCTGAGAAATGAGGAAGGCAGGCAGGCGGGAAGGAAGGAAGGAAGGAAGGAAGGAAGGAAGGAAGGAAGGAAGGAAGGAAGATGTTATTTTTGAAAGATTAAGTAAAAGACGAAGAGTAGATTTAAGTTTAAAGAGGATGAGTTTACTTTTCAATTTGTTTGAATTTGGGGATATCCAGGTGGACATATCAAGAAGGAACTTACAAGTGAGTTTTGTGTTAGAAGTGTGCCTGGGTGGCTCAGATTAAGTGTCTGACTCCTGATTTTGGCTCAGGTCATGATCTCATGGTTTGTGGGTTCGAGCCCCATGTCGAGCTCTGTACTGACAGTGCGGAGCCTGTTTGGGATTCTCTGTCTTCCTCTCTCTGCCCCTCCCCTGCTCACACACTTTCTCTCTTTCAAAAATAAATAAACATTAAAAAAAAGAGTGAGTTTTGGATTGGGAATAAACATTTGGAAGTCATCAGCTTGTAAGTGGCAATTGAAACCATAGATTTAGGACTTGTCCAGGAAAATGTATAGAATGTAAAGGAGCACACATATTTAAGGAGGGAATTCATGGCTACAAGGAAGTGTTGAATAGGTAGGAAAATGGACAGGAAGGGTGTCTTTATAATATACCAGTGGAGAAGGGGATTTCATGAATGGGAAAATCTAGTGTTCAATCACATCAGAGACTATAAAATAAAGGCTAACAGATGTTCCTTTCGTATAAGAATAAGAAGAGATTGATGGCCTTAACTGAGAGTAGCTTCAATGGGGTGGTGAGGGCAGAAATGAGAATGGAGTGAGTTGAAGCACAGACATGTATGAAAAAGGAATTTGTAAGATGAAGCTCAGAAATGTTGGATGTAATAATTATATGTCTTTTCATTATATCGTGATGGAAGTTTTTCTTTTTATTTTCTGTTTGGATGAAAATATGTTCTTTTTTTAGTTGTAGAACTAAATGGAATATAACATAAATTTTATAATTTCATACAGTAAATCTCATGTCTTTTTGAAGTTTTATCTTTTTTCTGACAGTTGAAATACAATATTTTGGTTGGTGCTTGTGTGGGAACATTACAGTGAAGTTTAGGAATGTTATTTTGGCATACAAAGGATTTATGGGCTCTCATCTATTTCCCTGGTTCAGCACTTAATGATGAGTGATGGGAAGAAGAAGGGAAGTCAACACTGTTGCCTACTTTTGTCTGTGAAAAGATGGTGATTAATGAAGATGCAACTAGTGGAGATTAGGTCTGAATATGAGATGAATATGTATGTAGAATGAGGATAGAAGTAGATGAAAGTCAAAGTTTGAGAGTTTAGGGAAGAGAGGGACATTTGATTGAAAATCAAACACAATGGGTTAGCATAAGATCTGAAGGACTTATAGAAAGAGAGACACTTCTAAAACTGAAGGTAGTAGATAAGAATGGGTGTAATTATAGATAATTTGTAGGTGGAGGATGAAAATTGGAATGGTTTCATTTCTCATTCTCTTAATTTTCTGAGAAATGATGAGCTCTTGGGCAGTCTGAATCCATGCAATTTCTCAATTTTGCAGCTCAAGATTGCCTTTCTTGTTTAAAAAATTTTTTTCCAATTCAAGGAAAAAAGTTGCTAAACTTGGACCAATTTTAGGGGAGTACTTAGCTTGAGCCCATCCCCAAAGTACTTGTTTATAATAAAATAAGTTGAGTATTACACTAAGGAGAAGCTGGGAGATAGATTGCCAGATAAAATATAGGTAACCTACTTAAATTTGAGTTTTAGGTAATAAAAAAATTTTTTTTGTAGTGTATAAAGTATATATGAATACTGCATGGGACCGACATAAAAATATTCATTATTTATCTGAAATCCAAATTTAACTTGTAGTCTTATATTTTTATTTTCTAAATCTGGAAATCCAACTTAGAATAAGAAGGGAAGCTCTTAAATACTATCTTGAGCATCCATATTCTTTCTTTTTCCTGTCTTTCTCAATTAAACACTCATTCACTCACTCATTAGGTTTTAGAAACAAAGTGGTGTAATCTCACCTTTAAAAAATAAATCTGGTTTCCTTTTTGAGTCATGCTTTTCCAGTTCTGTGAAGAGAGGGCACCATATCATGCCTGAGGGAGGAATGTGGTTGGGCAAGAGAAAGTGCAACTTTGTGAAGAAAACTCCTAGAGAAAGAACATGCAAAAAGATTGTGTGATGTGCGTTTAAACTGATTTTCCTAATACCGCAATTCAACCCAGAGGGTGACAGAGAAAATTCATGCCATTAGACTAAGGTGTGTTTTGTTTTGTCAGTGAATCTAATGGCCAAAGGAATTTAAAAATAATGCAAAATGTATTTAAAAATTATTAGAACAGAAGGAGAGCATGCTCTCAAACAAACAGGTACTGATGTATTTCTCAGAGGCTTAGAAAAATACTACACATGGCAAACAGCCTAGAGACTCTAAAGTCTTCTAGTTTGTTCTAATTTTTAGTATGTATCTTATAGCTGTTTTAAAAGGAGAAAGTGAACCTGACCCTTGAGTAGAGTTTACTGCTCATAGAGAGTGATGTGTCTAAAATAAGCCAATCTGAGTAATAGGAGGTGGTTTAGCTTTATGATGTTGACCTTATTTTTAAATTTTATTTAGTTCTTTGTTATACATCTATATCCATATCCACAATAAAAATAATGACTTTATATTTACAAAATGTTTCCAATTATGCTTGTTATTCTTGTCAACTGGAGAGTAAGAAGCATGAGTACATGAAGTTGAATCATTGAGCTCATTAGTATAGTTGCTTGGGAGTTTAGATATATGTTTTTAGTATTAGAGTTGTTTCTTTAAATATTAATTATATTTTAATTACTGTGCTGATATAAAATAAACTTTGCTTTAATTATGGTCCACTTAGCTTCTTCTAAGACTTCTCCCCTCCTCTATAAAATTACCAAGTGTATTTAAGAAACTCACACCAGCTTTTAAATCTCTGGGGTATTCTTCAGGTATGAAACAATGATTAAAAAATGAAAAGAAGGAAGAATAAATTATAAATTATTGGGATAAATTTTAAAAAATAAGTTGACTTTAGTCTTTTTATCCGTCTTTAACAAACCTGAATTCATCTCTCTGGACTGATTGAAATAAACACATCTAGAATAGAAAGTAGACAATTCTTAAGGCTCAAATAGAATTTGTGAAAGATTTCTGTGTTAATTATTGTAGATAGAATGTAATTGATTTAGCAATGGGGGAATGGTGGTAAAGAGAGGAAGTAAACCTATTCAAAATAGATTTTTAGAAACAAAATACCATTGAGTGATAAAGAATAACACTTAGGAATAGTATGTATAGGAACCATCTGTACTCATAGACGTATGACTCACTGTTCTACAACCAGTTGACATCTAATACCTAAATACAAAGTGTGGCACAAGAACAGACACTCAGATCAATGGAATAGAATAGAGAACCTGGAAATGGACCCAAAAACGTATGGCCAACTAATCTTTGACAAAGCAGGAAAGAATATCCAATGGAATAAAGACAGTCTCTTCAGCAAGTGGTGCTGGAAAAACTGGACAGCGACATGCAGAAGGATGAACCTGGACCACTTTCTTACACCATACACAAAAATAAACTCAAAGTGGATGAAAGACCTCAATGTAAGACAGGAAGCCTTCAAAATCCTCGAGGAGAAAGCAGGCAAAAACCTCTTTGATCTTGCCCACAGCAATTTCTTACTCAACACGTCTCTGGAGGCAAGGGAAACAAAAGCAAAAATGAACTACTGGGACCTCATCAAAATAGAAAGTTCTGTACAGTGAAGGAAACAATCAGCAAAACTAAAATACAACTGACAGAATGGGAGAAGATATTTCCAAATGACATCACATAAAGGGTTAGTATCCAAAATCTACAAAGAACTTCTCAAACTCAACACCCAAAAAACAGAGTCCAGTGAAGAAATGGGCAAAAGACATGAATAGACACTTCTCCAAAGAAGACATCCAGATGGCCAACCAGTACATGAAAAAATGCTCAACATCACTCATCATCAGGGAAATACAAATCAAAACCACACAGAGATATCACTGCACACCTGTCAGAATGGCTAACATTAACAACTCTGGCAACAACAGATGTTGGCGAGGATGCAGAGAAAGAGGATCTCTTTTGCATTGTTGGGAATGCAAGCTGGCGCAGCCACTCTGGAAAACAGTATGGAGGTTTCTCAAAAAACTAAAAATAGAACTACCCTACGACCCAGCAATTACACTACTAGGCATTTATCCACAGGATACAGGTGTGCTGTTTCAAAGGGACACATGCACCCCCATGTTTATAGCAGCACTATCAACAATAGCCAAAGTATGGAAAGAGCCCAAATGTCCATTGATGGATGAATGGATAAAGAAGATGTGGTATATATATACAATGGAGTATTACTCAGCAATCAAAAAAAATGAAATCTTGCCATTTGCAACTATGTGGATGGAACTGGAGGGTATTATGCTAAGTGAAATTAGTCAGTCAGAGAAAGACAAAAATCATATGACTTCCCTCATATGAGGACTTTAAGAGACAAAACAGATGAACATAAGGGAAGGGAAACAAAAATAATATAAAAACAGGGAGGGGGACAAAACAAAAGAGACTCATAAATATGGAGAACAAACTGAGGGTTGCTGGAGGGGTTGTGGGAGGGGGGATGGCTAAATGGGTAAGGGGGATTAAGGAATCTACCGAAATCATTGTTGCACTATATACTAACTAATTTGGATGTAAATTTTAAAAAATAAAAAAATAACGTTAAATCAAAAAAAATAAATACAAAGTGGTAGTTGCATGTTGGGTGTGCTCTTTAGAGCTAACGGGGTGATTCTACATTACTAGAAATTAAGGGGGAGTGTTGTCTCTAGAATGAGGTTGTGAAGGTTGCTATCTGGTCTGTCAGCACCATTTACTGGTGGGGTGACACTCCTCACATCAGTGTAGGACAATAAGAGCAGTGAGCAGAGAAACTAGTGAATTAGTGTATTTGTTGAAAATACACCTTTTAATTTTTACATGTTTGTGAACAGGAATAGATTTTGTGCTGAGAACTCTCCCACATCGTGCTGGTAGACACAGATTCCATGACTAAATAACAGAGGACTTTTACATTTGTGCAAGGTGAGAAAGAAATCTCTATCATTGTGTCTTACCAAAGAGAAAGGGGAGAGATAGTCATGTTTCTGTAAAAGTACACAGGGAACACTAGTAAATTGTGGTTAATAGTATAATCTTTTAGTACAGAAGGGAAGAAAATAGCAAACATTAAAAGATGGATTTTTGACCATCTGCATTTGCTATAAAGGTACTTACTTTTAATTACACATAGTTTTCTTAAAAAAAGAAAAGAAAACAACAACCACCTCTCCCTTCTTCCCTTCTGTCCCCTCCCCTCTCTGTCTCTTCTCCTCCCACTGCCCCCCCCCCCTGCTCTGTTTTTGTTTTTTGAAAGTGGGGGTGAGAGAGGCATTGAGGCAGTAGTTGTCAAGATAAAACATACGAGAGGGCAGATATAAACTTCTTTTTCTCTATTTTATTTGACAGAAAAAAATAAAAGGTAGTAAAGGAAGGTAATAATTATTGACCCTCAGTATTAACTTTGTTCTCTTGGGTAAGCACATAATTAGGTTGTTCTTTAAAATGCATATTATGTAGTCTGCAGCCAACTCTGGTTTAGATCCGATAACTCCTTATGCAGGCAGCTTTTTAAATGCACATCATGTACCAAAGGAACTTTTCTGGTCTATTGGGTAAATATGTATTAAAGTAATTTTTAAAATACTTATGTACTCAATAGGCTGGAAGTGGTCAATGGTTTAATGAATAGTCATGCATTTTTAAACATGTATTATTATTTATGCACTGACCCAAGTGAGAAAGTCTTTTAAAAATGGCATATTCCTGATGACTGTGTAATTTTGCAGTAAAATCTTAAAAGTATTTCAGGAGAACAGAAGCCAATTTTAAAATTACATTATCTCATCATCCCTTCACCTCATTTTTCCTGGCTGCTCTTCCTCTTATGGGATGTATTATAATAGGCTCATTTATGGCCTCCCTGCTGGCCTAATTTCATTTTCATATTAAAGCTGATTTACATTAGAATTGCAATTTTAGTGCTGAATTTATCCTATGTTGACTCATAGTGTCTGGCACATAGTAGGCACTCCGTCAATATCTGTGGAATGAGTAGTTTTTATATTTTTGTGTCATTCCTGCAAGCAAACATGTCTTATGCCTGCTGTATGCTAGGCACAGTGTTGGGTATCAGTCAGCTTAGCACAAAGATAAGACATCTATGGGTCACAAATGGATTCAAGCCTGACTTCCAGCCTCATCACTTCTCAGCTGCCTCTCCTTTGGCAAAGGAGATACCCTTCTCTGGAACTCAACTACACAAAGGGGAACAACAGCTCCAATCTGGCAGATTTCTTATACAGCTCAGTTGAAACTTCATATGGAAGACACCAAGCATAGTACCAGGTACCTAGTGAGCTCTCAGTCAGCACTTTTTCTCTCTTGACCTGTTTTCCCAGCCAGAAATATGAGAAACATTCATTTCTAGACAGCAGAGTCTTCCAAACTATACAGTGCTCTCATCACATATATCAAGAAGAAAATTTTAATACCCATAACAAGCCTCATCCTCTGGTGTCAGGAACACATTCACTAATTCTTGAAGTTCCCTTTCCAGATGGGGACCTCATGTGGGCACTGACTTCTGTGCACCAAGACTTACCTGGGCATCCTCAAACCCTGCATGCTCATTTTATTCCTGCCTTCTGTGATGGCTCCACCCCAGTATTTGGGTTCTTTCCCTCCCATGTTCACAATCCTGCAGGATCAGAGGAAGGCAGTCCTCAAGGTCCCTTCTGAATTCCAGAAAGTTCCACAAAAAACCCTCCAAAAAGTCAGATTTTCTAAGAGCAAACAGGGGTAATGATATCTCCTGCAGCACAACACGGTAAATAGGGTCTTGAGAATAAGCATTATTAACATGCTCACTGAGCTGCCTCAAATCCTATTTGGAGGGAGTCATGGTATAAATAAATAAACATGCTCCCTGGATCTTTACAGTCTGAGCTTTAGTGAGCCACTTCAATCTCAGAAAGGCATTAAAATCGCTGGTACATAATTGGATTTGTTTTGCTATTAGGTGCAGCTCTCTAACTTTTCCCTTGTATGTCACATTCCCAAACAGGAGAGTCTCATCCTGATGGAAATGCTATCAATGATGTGACTCCTGGGATCACCTGAAGGGTAGAGAAGGAGAATCAGGGGATGCAAACTCTTTTGTTCCCTCTTATTCTCACTGCATACCTGTTTTTTCAGCAGATGCTGGGTAAATGGACAGTGCTCATCACTATTGTGTAGGCACAGGGTCTCTCTTCATTATGAAGTTGTTGATTCTTTATGGTATCCATGGTCTTGGATTAGAAGCCTTTGGCTTGTTAAAAGACTTAATTTGAAATGGAAATCTCATGTTATTTATTTTTTACCTATTGGAAGATTATATTTTAACATGTTTAATCTGAAGAAAATATATATATTTAATCTGGTATGCCGTTCTAAAAATCTGTTGCAAATGGTTATACATGATGGTTTAAATAAATTATAATAAAGTAGTTTTCTTTTCCTAGTAAAAATGGAGAGACAGAGAAGAGTTGGATGTCTTTCCAAATGACTATATGAAGGAAAAATCATATGTATCTAGGGAAAGTTGATGTTATACTGGAGGGATCCATTTAGAGACAAATTTGGGTTCTGTCAAAACTTTGGGGTGTATACAAATATTGACACAAAGAGCGCAACCAAAATGGATTCAGGGAAGAAAGAATCCAGAGGCCCGAGAGGGAAATTATAGTTTTGAGGTCAGTTCTGAGCAGATTTATAGGGAAAGAGTGATTATAAGTTTGAAAGGAAACCTCTCAAGTTCGAGCTCTGGTTCTCCAAGTGAAGGAGCACAATTTCATTAGTGGAACTATAGTTCAATCTGGGGATAGCCAGGAGAACACAGTCTGACCTGTTTGTTAATAGAATAGCTTATCTCTTTCAGAGGAGCTGAGAGGACAGATATAAGCTAGATTAGGTAAAGAATGTATCACTGCAGCCATGGACACTGATGTACCAGAAACTTTGTCACTGTAACTTCTGAGCCTCTTGCTTCAGGATAAGAAAGGGGCTTTTACAGAGGGAGCATTGAAGAGTATGAGTTGAGGTGGTAAGATGAAGTTAGCATGCATGGCATGAATTGTTTAAAAATGGGGGCATGTAAAAGAGACCTAAGGAAAGTCCAGAAAAGATTGTTTTACAAGGAAGGCAGATGCATGCCAGAGGCAAGGATATTATACGATAAGCAGGTATGACCTAGATGCACTCAAAATCTATAATCTCAGATAAGAAAGGTGGTTCTGGAATCAAGACCAAGAGGTCACAGATGGGCCTAGGAGACCAAGATTCTTATGATAAATATGAACAAAATAGCAAAAATGTGGAGACATGTGTCTTTTAGTGGAATACTGATAGGCATACTTTAACACAACTTGCAGAGTGTTTAGGGAAAAGCAAAGACTAAATGCACAGTTGCTGAAGAATAAAGCATACCTTGAATACCCTGCTTGGACATTGCTGGAATCAGAATCTCTTGTCTCCTTTATATTCATTTAGAGCACCTATTCATTAGGCAGTACCTTCTCTCTTGGTTTCTGCCTGGCTGTGGGAGGGATCCAGTTACAATCTTAGATCTGATTTACTCCTCCCTTCCAATTAATGTAGTATTACCAAACCAAAATTTCTACCACTAACCACTTAAGAGGAGATTACCTTTGTAGCCAAGGAAAGAAATTGTACCAATAGGACTATTGTCTTCACATGGGTTGAGCGGACTGCTGTCCGTGTCTGAACCATCCTTCACCTCTCACTGCTGCAGGCCTCAGGCCACAGGGATGCTTGAAGACAGGAAAATAAGGGCCTGGCCTGCTGGGGAAGAGAATTCCAGAATATTTGTCCCTGGGCTGGTCCCTCTAACAGTATTGTTTTTATAGTGTTCATAGTTTCTTAGGACTAAAAGACTGATACCCAAATAGCTTCTGGCTTACTTACTCTTTGGTAAGTCTGAGAATGTAAAACAAAGTTTTCTCTAATCACTAGAAGGCAAGGGGGCTGGTTGGTGAAGTCAACTATTAAATAAACCCTGGGATTGATGGTAGTTCCTGCCATCTTCAATGGCATGCTATTGCTGAAAATGAGAAGGCATAAACCAGCCCAACCCAAGGAAGATGTAGGGCAGTAATCTTTGTTCTTGATCTTTGCTTCTGTCCTTTATTTATTATCACTTAGGGCTGTGCCTCCATAATAGAAGAAAAAGAACAGGGTGAGCATGGTATCCTGTGGATTATAAGAGGTTACAGGTATCTTAGTGAGTGGATTTAGTAAGATCAAAAGTTGTAGAGCATGGGAGTGAGTGGTGAAATGGCAGTAACAGGCCTAGAACTTCCTTTAAAAAGAATGAATGGAATGGAAACAGAGGGAAGGTGTGACAAAGTCTTCTCCCACCTTTTTTTTGTTGTTGTTGTTAATGTGGGATCCTTTGTGTGTTTAAGGACAGAGTAGTCAGTACATAGGGTATGTATGAAGGTGTTAATGTGAAAGGGGAAAAGTAAGTCCTGACTGCTAGTCATTAGCACTGTGATAACAAGAAAGGTACTACTCTTACATAATTTTAGTTTTAATTTTTATAATAAAATTGGTGGTTAGTTTAGGTCAGGGGTTCATCACAGTGGTAAACATCAGAATTCCCAAGGGGCTTTTTCATAATACTCTAAAAATTGAGGTTGGAACATGTATATGATTACAAAGCTTCCTGGATGATTTGGATATACAGTTCCTGTGGCTTAGAAGTCAAGGCACGGCTTAGCAGAGTCACTTCTAAGACTGAAGTCAAGGGGCCAATTGGTGAGATCTCATCTAAGGTTTGATTGGGGAAGGGTTTGCTTCCAAGCTCACATGATATTGGCAGTATTCATTTGTGTGTGTGTGTGTGTGTGTGTGTGTGTGTGTGTGTGTGTGTGTATTATTGGCTTGAGAACCTCAATTTCTTGATGACTGTTGATTAGGAGCTGCCCTCAGTTTCTTGCCATGTAGTTCTATCCCAATGATTTCTTCCTCAAAACCATCAATGAAGGGGGAGTCTCCTCACAAGATGGGCATTGCAGTGTTATGTAATATATTTATATGCTTGTAAACAAACATATCCCGACACCTTTGCTGTATTCACTTGGTTAGACATAAGTCACAGGTTCCACTTATATCATGGTGTAAATACCAGATGGTAGGAATCATAGGTGCCACCTTAGTCTAGTCTTTCCACTACACCTGTTATCTAAAATCTTGTTGGGGCACCTGGGTGGCTCAGTCGACTGAGCATCTGACTTCAGCTCAGGTCATGATCTTGCGATTCGTGATTTCAAGCCCTACATTGGGCTAGCTGCTGTCAGCCTGTCAACACAAAGCCTGCTTCAGATCCTCTGTCTCCCTCTCTCTGCCCCTGCCCAGTTGTGCACTCTCCCACCAAATAAATAAATATTAAAAAAATATATAAAATCTTTTCAATGCCTCCATTTTTAATTACTATAAATGACTGAGGGTTTTTCACTTTTTCATTCAACAAATACTTCATATGTCAGGCACGGTCCTTAGATACAGCTCTTGCCTTCAATCACAGATACATGAATAATTATAACATAGTGAGAAGAAACTGTAAGAAACATGGGGAGAGCCTAGGTATGCCTGATGTTGACAGGGGTAGGTTTTTATCATCAAATTTGGGCATGACTCTAGGCGAGATTATTAAACGGATAGTTTGGTGCACCGTGAGTAGAAAAGCAGCATTTGTAAAAGCTGTCAATTGTCAGTGGGCCGAAGTTGAATCCTCATTTGCTTTTTTTACAGTAAGAGTTATAAGGATAGTATGGTAAGCTTAGAATGTTTGGACCAGAATGTTTGGAAAGCTCTTGCTATGCCTGTTTGGAAATCATTTGGAAATATGGACTAGAACCTAATACAACTAAATAAATTAATTGCTATTGAAAGAAACGTACTCAAAGGATACAATCAGGGCTGCTCAACCAATGAACCCATGTCATTGTCTGGAGGACAATTCCTGCTGTCAGTGCCAGAGCTCCGTCCGAGTCTTTCTTCTCTTGAGCACTTTTATTAGTGACGTGAATGAATATAGAGAAGGCACAGAAGCAGAGAGGACTAGAAATGATGACAGAAGCAAAATCCAAAATGGTAATGCAAGAACAGTAGATCAACTCTAATTTGATAGATATTTCTAGTAACAAATGCAATGTCCTTTTCTAAGAGCCAAAAGTTGGCACCAAGTATAAATTTGTGGAAAGCGAATTGTTCATTTAGGAATTTTAGGTTACCTAGGTTAAACGTGAGCTATTTGTGTGATATAGATGCCGCAAAGAGCAGTACAAATAAAATATTAAAATACAGTCATTTAAGTATAGCATCTAAATTGAGTGAAAACTAGTTTTGATCTCCCAGGTTCTGAGATTTCATTTGAAGGATTTCATCTGTTCTGAGGATGCCTTTTAAGAGCAGATACAGACAAACCATAATGTGTTCAGATAGCAAGAACAGAGCTGGTGAGATGGATTGCAAATGTTGTAATATAGGAAAAGCTTAAAGAGATGAAGGTGTTGAGCCTGGAAAAGGGTGTGTCGGAAGTGAATCTAGTTGAAAAATTTGAAAGGCCATCTTGGGTGAAGTGAATTGGACTTATTTTTAATAGCTTCAATGGAAAGACATCAGACCAATTTCTGAAAGTCGCCATGAGACTGATTTTGGAGGAATTTCTTGGATCCTGAAATATCTAAAGTTGGATAAGGTTGCTTTGGAAAATGTGTTCATTGTCATTGAGGGGGTTCAATAATATGCTGGACAGCTTGATAGGGTGTTATTGATTTGATTTAAGAATTAGATATATAATTAGGCACATGAGCTCCCATCACAAACCATAATTACAGTTCCATGTCACTATCTGTAGAGTTTTAAAACAGGTATACACATCTGTGTTCCACTCCAGCCACATTGTATAGTCAGAATTATTCTATATCTTATTTCTATAGAATTATTTCTATATGTTGAAGAAATTCCATACGTAAATTTGCAGATCAGTCAGAGTTGGCTGGAGAAGGATACAAAGGAGCATTAAAAAAGTGTTTCACACCTTTCTTTACTCTTGCCATAATTCTGAAATACAAATACCATTGACTATTTCATCCCTTTTGCCCCCCTTACTTTGGTGGTAAACATTGTCTAATCACGTGTTGATTCCAGTTCTCCCCTACAGAAGACAATAATGATACAGGCATTTAAACAAAGAGGCTTGGATTGAGAAGAAAAATATCAACTACTGAAATTGTCTAAGAGGAAGGAAAAAGGAATTCAGAAGCTTATGGATGAAGAAGGTATCTTGAGGACAGACCACTTTTCCCTATAAAGTGTTTCTCCAGAAAACACCTATTAGAACAACATGCTTAAGTAAAATAAAGTTGTGCTGATTTTCTGGGTTCTTCAATTAATCAACTAATACTACTGTTTGTTTTTAACTGGCTTCCCTGTGCCACTGGGACACAGAAATGATAATGTGCTTTATTTTCTCTAACTTATATCTTCTTTCTTCTTTCCTCTTCTGTAAAGATGACTTATAATCAATGAAAGTATTGATATGTGAAAGACTAGAGGAAAACAAAATTGTTAAAATAACCCATAAAGAATCAAAGCACTTTCAGAAATTTGAAAAATTAATAGAAATAGCTTTTTAATAGAAACAGTTAAAAGGGAATCTAGAAATCATTTCCAATAATTATGTGGATGTGTTTTCTTCTTAGAAGACTTCCTTGATGAAATAAGAACTCTGGTATAGGTATCTCATCTCCCTTTATCAGTGGAATCAAGTCATGACCAGCTATTTTGACTAGCACTGAGATAGTAGTTTTTGCTTTATAAATGAGAAAACTAAATGAAATAGGTCTTAATTTCCTCCAAATAAATCTTTAATCTTTATTCAAGTATCCAGCACCTATGTAAAACCTAATTAGACCATTTTGTCATTATCTAAAAATTTTTGGGGGTAGATGTGGGATATTGTTTCCTATTTCTGCTATTTGAAGAAAAAATTAACATGTTTGTGAATGAGAAAGCTTAACATTGTAAAGATGTTAGTTCTTCCAAAACTAATCTATAAGCATAGTGAAATTCTACTTAAAATTCTAATGTGATAGTTTTGAGAATTAAACAAAGTAACACTAAAATTTATGGAGGAGCAAATGTCAGTTGATAGTTAAGACCCTTCATACCCACCAAAGTAAAGAGAGAGGATTTACCTGATCAAATAATAACATTATTTTGCCAGATAGATAATCAGATTGTGTATATGTATAAATATACACATACACGTACATATACATATATGTATCAAACACTCATATGTATGTATATTGGCACATCCACAGTAGTGATGTAAGTAGAAAAATGATTACTTAACAAATACTATTGGGAAATAGACTTCATCCTTGCGCCTATAAAAAAATTAATGTCAAAATTGATTAAAGACCTGTGCATAAAAGGAAATATTTACAACCATTAGAACAAAATTCAGAATCTCATTATGACCTTGGGCCAGGGAGATATTTTTTAAATAAGAAACAAATGGATTGATCACAAATAGGGGAAAAGTAATAGATTTGATTATAGTAATATTAAAGACTTCTGTTTAACAATGGGAAGCAAATATAAACATTAAAAAACAACTGGAGAATATTTTTTTAAATATGTGAATGAAAGGGGATTAATAGTGTAAAGTGTAAAGAACCTGCAAGTCAAGAAGAAAACTGTCAGGCAACCCAGTATAAAAGTGAACAAAGTGGGGCATCTGGGTGGCTCAGTCGGTTAAGCGTCTGGCTTTGGCTCAGGTCATGATCTCAAGGTCTGTGGGCTTGAGCCCTGTGTCGGGCTCTGTGCTGACAGCTCAGAGCCTGGAGCCTGCTTCAGATTCTGTCTCCCTCTCTGTCCCTCCCCCACTCACACTCTAGTCTCTTTCTGTCAAAAAATAAATAAACATAAAAAAGTTTTTTTTAAAAA
This sequence comes from Panthera onca, assembly GCF_046562875.1. NCBI lineage: Eukaryota > Metazoa > Chordata > Mammalia > Carnivora > Felidae > Panthera > Panthera onca. Next base: position 54,730,300 of record NC_138342.1, on the reverse strand, counting down.
GTGAACAAAGTGTATGAATGGATAATTCACAGGGAGAAAACTTGAATGGCTAACATTATAATAGATGTGTAGTACAATACCATTTCGGTAAATTTAATTCTCAAGTTCAGGTTCTTGGAGTGGGGAAAGGAATAAGATGGGAAATTGTGGCTGTGGAGATGAAAGAAATGAAAACATAAAAAAAGAACGTTAATTGATTATTGAAAATAACATGACACAAATGATATTTTATAATCCTAAGAGTGCAAAAGTTCTCATAGGGCCTACTCTCTACAAGAATTTTGCAGATTCTAGACCCTCATTTTAAAGAGTTCTTTTTCTTTTTTTAAATTTTTAAAAATGTTTTATTTAATGTTTATTTATTGGAGAGAGAGACAGAGCGTGAGCGGGGGTGGGGGGCAGAGAGAGAGGGAGACACGGAATCCAAAGCAGGCTCCAGGCTCTGAGCTGTCAGCACAGAGCCTGACGCGGGGCTCAAACTCACAGACCATGAGATCATGACCTGAGCCGAAGTTGGACACTCAACCGACTGAGCCCCCAAAAGAGGAGTTCTTTTTCTTTTCCATAGCCTCCATGACCATGCAAGAGTACCCATGGTTTCAAAGCTCACAGCTGTTTTGAATCAAGGAAATAGAAGAATCTTATCCTACAGATGATCTTGGTGGACTTTATCTAGGTGAAAGGATATGTGTATGGAGGGTTTTGAAAAATTCCACATTAGCTCACACAGGAACAAGGAACAAAATTCAAGAACGGATAGTGACAATCAGGCCAATAACTGGCCTAAGAAATATGTTTTAAAACTTTGTAGCCTCTGAACAGAGGGTAGCCTATTATAAGGGTCACTGCCTCCCCTTGACAAAGACTTTTTCCTTGACCAAACATTTGGCATGCTCTTCTGAGCCTTTTTTTTTTTTTTTTTTTTACTAGGTCTCATCCTTGGGCCCTCCCTTCAGTCTACTGAGTCCACTTTTAGGGTGAATGCCATTAAGTCAGTTTAGTGAGAACCTGCTCACCCTTGATCCCTGATTACCCTGGTCTGCCGTCAGCAATTATCCTGTTATGTCAGTTTAGTAGGATTCTCCCTACCCTACTTGTCTCCTCTTAGTAATTTTCCATCCATGGACACCCTCACTGGCTATAAATCCCCAGCTTTTTTGCTGTATTCAGAATTGAGCCTGATCTCTCTCCCCTATTTTGAGAGTCTTGACATCTATCACAATAGTCTTGAATAAAGGCTTCCTTGCCATTTTAACAAGTGTCAGAGCAATTTTTTCTTTAACGACCTGAAACAAGAAGATTTAATGGTAAATAGTAATCATGGGAAGGGAGGGTAGGGCGTCTTGGGAATGTAGAGGATAAGGTTTTATTGTTTACTGTATGCAAAGGATCTAACAAACTCCAGGCAAATGCCCCTCTTTAAAGGGTGCCAGTATGAAGCCATACATGCTACAGCTATAAGGAAATATAAATCACATCAAACACAGGTGTAGTTCTACCCCCTCTGACCTCTGGAGGAAGACATCTAGGCATGACTGGTGATGGAAAGCACTGTTTCCTCATTCCTTGTGCATCAGAAGCATATGCTGTCAGTAGTCTCTGATCACCATGATTTTGTCTCCATATGTACAATGATAGTAGCCTCTTAAAAGGAAGCAACTTTTGAGGCAGTTGTGAAGCCTGCCATTTCAGTAATCTCCAGAGGCATTCTTTGACTTTTCCTGTAGTGCTGTGGCATGTTGACAGGGAGTCTGAAAACAAAGAGATGACAGGGAAAGATTCTGCTTCTCATCATCCTCATCATCTCTGTGTCAGAATGTTTTGCCTCTCTAGGAGTTCCTTATTTTGAGCTTTACCAGTGGTGCAAAGGACTTTGGCTTTCCACAAAGGCTGTGCATCTTCTGGCCAGATGTATGCTCCTGTCTGTATTGCCCTCCTTCTGGAGGTGAAGAGGAAGGTAAGCACTTCTGCCTACTGAGCCTGTTTATGTGATTGATGCTGGGACTTCCAATTTTGAGGACAAATGATCCATTAGTAGAAATGGGCACACAGGAAACCTCAGTGCCAATAAGTTAAGTGCCCATCACTGTACTCAGTGAACAGTCTGCTGATCTCAATTGTAGGCAATTAACAGTGATTAGCAAGTGCGTGCTTGGTGGGTGGCACAATGAGATTCTTCTTACTGATGAGGCAAACTCACAAACAACCCAGAGAGGTATTGCTATGAAAATGCATCAAAAAAGCTCAATCACTGTGCAAGGGGGTCTGACCAAAGGAGGACTCTTGTGAAAGTTTTAATTTCTCCTCTTAAACCTCTCATTAACTCTCAGACAATCCAGTAATATGGGGGGAGGGCTGGATATTCGTTTAGAATCAGATACTCTTTATGCATCCTGAGTTAGAGAAATTAGAACGAGAAGAAAATAAATCCCCACAAAATTGTGCAACCCTGGGGAGCACAGCTATTTCTTACTTCTCTTGTATTTCCTTCCAAACTAGCACAGTGCCGTGCACCTAGGAGAGCTCAGTAAATGTTGGTGAAAGTGAATTGAAATCAGGTCTCCTTGTCCTAGCTACTTATAATCATGTTAGCCTTTTCTCGTCTCTTCCATTATTTTACGTGTTGCTTTTTAAATTAGTTTTTTGCTACCCTTTCTTTCTCTTCTCCCCCTTTTTTAATCATTAAAACTATATTTTTAATGTGTTTTTGTGTTACATATATATTTGAGAGGTTCGCAAAGTAGAAATTCAATATAAATTTTTATTTTCCTATTGACTTTTATTATAATTTCATAGTAGGAGTCTCATCAATATATTTGGACTCAAAGACATGGTGAAGAACAACAAATATCTGTTTCAAATAACTTTCTGCTAGTGGCAATTATCAGTGCCCACAATCAGTGGGCAATTATTCTCCCCTATAGCAGGAAAATAATCAAGTAGACAATTAATTTACATTTTCTTTAAACACCCATATATTAAAACACATTATACAATTTCCACTTCCTTGGGAGTTCTCACTGACTTTATGAGACTTGCGTTTCTAACTAACCACATGAGTTATACCAGGTATTCAGAGAAATTCACTAAGTGGAGGAAACTTAACACTGTTTTCAAAAATGTGAGCTATATTATTCCGCCATTAAGTGCAGAATGATCTATGAAGGCAAAGACTACTTCTACACATTCACTCTAAAATTCCCAGTGCCTAGCCCTAGCACAGTGCTTGACGAGTAGTAGAGTTGAAAGAATAAATTATTTAATTACTCAATACCAAAGCAAAACAAAGATATTACTTCATGAAAACCAAAATATATCCATTCTTATTATTCCTTCTTAAAACTTAAATAATTACCACTTTAAAGTCTTATTTAAGTCTATATACAGCTACATAGCAGAAAACAATACGTTATGCCACTGAAATCATCGATCATGCTTGAAGATGGAGAACTTTATTGCTTAAAACGTACCTTTGCTCAATGTGTAATTTGAATAAGTGATGATATGACCTGCAAGTAAACTATGCATCTTAATATTTAGGGCCAAGGTAAGAAAATGCCTTAACTAATGTTAACAAGAATCAATGCCTAATGGATGGAACTAATTGTAACCTGACTTTTGTTGCAATGTAGGTCAAATTATCCTTACTTTAATGAAACACAGTCTTGCCTGTATTCTAACTATAGTTTTACCAAGCAGTCCTCTGATTATGAATCCAGTTTTTTTTATTATTTTATTTATTTACTTAATTTTATTTATGTAATTTTATTTTTAACCACTTTAATGAGATATGACTGACATACAAAAATCTGTAGATAAAAACTGAGAATAAACTGAGGGTTGATGGGGGGTAGGAGGGAGGGGAGGGTCGGTGATGGGCACTGAGGAAGGCACCTGTGGGGATGAGCACTGGGTGTTGTATGGAAACCAATTTGACAATAAATTTCATATAAAGAAAAGGAAAAAAAAAAGGAAAAAAAAAACAAAAGCTGTAGATAGTGAATGTATACTACTCAATATTTTTAGAGATAAGTATATACCCATGAAACTATCATCACTATCAATGCCATAAACCTATCTGTCATGTCCAGTTTCCTCACACACCCCTTGGTTTTTGTTTCCTTTCATGGTAAGAGCACTTAACATAAGATCTACATACCCTCTTGGCAAATTCATAGCTATATAATACAATATTATTAATCATGTGCCCTGTGTTGTCCCATAGAACTCTAGAACTTACTTATTTTGCATAACTGACACTTTATACCCTTGGATCGTCACCTCCCCACATCCCTCTCTTTCCAGCCACTGACAACCACCATTCTACTTTCTGCTTCAATATGTTTCACTATTTTATTTTTGAGAGAGAGAGAGAGAGAGAGAGAGAGAGAGAGAGAGAGCGTGCAAGTGAGGGACGGGCAGAGGGAGAGGGAGAGAGAGAGAATCTTAAGCAGGCTCCATGCTCAGCGTGGAGCCCAATGTGGGGCTTGATCTCACAGCTGGAAGATTCTGACCTGAGCTGAAATCAAGAGTCTGACACTTAATTGACTGAGCCACCCAGGTGTCCCATGTGGTTGACTGTTCTAGATTTCACATGTAAGTGGGATCATGCAGTATTTGGCTTTCTGTGTCTGACTTATTTCACTGGCGCATAATGTCCATGCATGTTGTTGCCAGTGGTAGGATTTCCTCCTTTTTTTAAGGCTGAGAAGTATTTCATTGTATGTACATAGCACTTTTCTTTCTTCATGTGTTCATTCACGGACATTGGGTTGTTTCCATATCTTCCCTATTGTGACTAATTCTCCAATGAACATGGGTGTGCAGGTATTTATTTGAGATTCTGATTTCAATTCAGAATACATACTCAGAAGTGGGATTGCTGGATCAGATGGTGATTCTCTCTTTAACTTTTTGAGGAACCTCCATACTTTTTTCCATAGTAGCTCCACAGATTTACATTCTGATCAACAGTATACAAGTGTTTCTTTTTCTCCATATCCTTGCTAACATTTGCTAATCTGTGTTTTTTAGATAATAGTCATCATAACAGGTGTAATATCTCATTATGACTTTTGATTTGCATTTCTCTGATGATTAGTGACTTTGAGCACATTTTCATATACCTATTGACTGTTTGCAGTCAATTGTCTATTCGGGTCCTTTATCCATTTTTAAATTGGATTATTTGTGAGTGTTTTTTATTTGCAATTGAGTTGTATGAGTTCTTTATATATTTTGAATGTTGACCTCTTATTATATATGTGTGTATGATCTATTTCAATTTTTTTGAAAATCTTCTTAGTGAAAATGTAAATCTTAGCATTATGTTTTATATGTTATCCAATTTTGAACGTGCTTAGCATTAACCAGTTTTCTAGACATCAAATCATCCCTGAGTGAAATGATTACAATACAGGCTTTTGTTTTTGTTTTTGTTTTGTATGTGTGAAATTGAGGAATAAATGTACCAAGACACAACTAATTTATTATTCTGTCCCCAAATTATCCAGAATAGACTATCTTGCCTTTTACAAATTATCCATCTTAACCATACTCAGTAACCCTTGATCATCATTTAATACAAAATCATTCATGCCTAAACTATGTAAAAGTCTAGGTTTTCTCTGACTTCTGCAAAGCCCCGATTTTGAATAATCTGAGGCCAGATTAATGAGGATTAATTGTATGCCTTCCCTGATGTTCTTTTGACCTTTTCATGTGAATGAATCACGTTAGCCTTCAGCCCTTCTGACTGCTATTTATAGAAGTCTGCAAATATCTAGTAATGAGGTGATTGAAATTGAACAAAGAGGTTCCAGAGCTCATCTTATTGGGGACAATTAATATCCCCCATCATTATCACCTTAATAACATTTAAATATTAGATCAAAGATTTCTTTCTATGTGCTTTAGAGATGCCTATTTGATTGGTGGGCTTAATAAAAATGGTCAAGGATAACAAAGTACATTTTTACTTGCTCCAAACAGACTTTATATCAGGAAGCAATAACAAAACTATAACAAAGCAAAACAAATAAAACTTCATTATCATCAAAGATATGTAAGTTTTTTTTTTTTTTGAATTTGAAATTTAAAATGGACACTTTGGGTAGCTTCTGTTGATGTTCCCTGACGGAGGACCCTTTTGAATCTGTTATTGAGCCAGGGGGTCAACACTTGTCTGAAGAGGTCCAAGAAGTCTAGTTTTATACTAACTCAAACTACAAAAGATCCTAGGGATTGGCCAATCTGGGGGCTTCCTAATAGGTTACTTTTTTAAACTAAGGAAACGTTTTTTTCAGACCAAACTGTGACCCAGTGAATCTAAGCTGCAGGTAAGTTTTTGGCCTTGCTATAATTTGTTTCTGATGTTTCTGAAGTTGTTGCTGCCTGTAACAGCAACAACTCTTGCAACATGAATATGAATACCCATTAGGGAAGTAGATTTGTTTGGCCAATGTCTCTTGAATGTCATGGCTGGAAAAAACTAATCAAAACAGTCTCATTGATTTTTGCTTGCCCAAGCAAAAGAAGAATATTGTGAAATTTCATACTTTAATTTAAATGGAGTGCCCATCATATACAAGTTACCATGTACTCTGGAGGACACAGAGCACAAGTCCTTTTCCCCCCAAAACTCACAATCTATTATATATATATAAGATATGGACAGATAATTACAATGGGAAGTGTTACCTTACATTTGTGTTCACCAGGAAATAACATAAAAAACAACCCAGTGAATTATGAATGATTTTGAAAATACTTTCAATGTTTTCCTGGGGTTGAATATTGTAAGTATGGAGACCTTAACACATTAAGCTTTGTTTAAAAAATTGAACAGCTTCTCTTATATCTTAAATATCCATTTTGTTTTATTTTAACAAACCCAGATATTTAAGTAGAAATTTCATTATGAAACAGAATTTTCACTTATGATGAAATTTAGAGAGGTGGAGAATGGCCAATGAGCACTAATTGTTAAGTTATTATAATGAAATGAAGACAAATTGTTCTGACACTTTAAAATAATTATAAAGCTGACTCATTGCTGTACTGAAAAAGCTGAGCCTACATATTGCTCCGTCTTTTTGTTCTAATTAGATTTTATTTATTTCCAATATCTTTGTGAGAGACTGAGAACAGATCACAAAAAATGGTCCATTATGCACCTACAGCATTTGAACTTGTTAAAGACAAAGTAATTCTTGATATGGCAGAAATCCATATGACGCCCAGGCTTTCCTCAGTAAACTCATAAACAAATGGCAGCAATAACATCTTTAAATCACTTTCTCAAGTGCTTCTCAGCTGCGGCTTCGACGAATACACATTACACCACTGGATGTGTAATAACTGGGAAGAGTATTTCTAGGAGGAAGAACAGGCTCATCAAAATTCAATTCAGAAAAATGCAAAACAAAACAGAAAGAAAAAGAAAGTCCACAAACTCAAAAACAATCTATGAGGAATCAAATAAGAACTTTGGGGAAAGACTTTGTTGATTTTATTGTTGAATATGCTATAAACAAATATGACCAACATTCTGTACGCACTCTTTCTGGTCCTTGGTTTAGAATAGTAAATTGGCTTAGTGTCTATTGTTTCCTAGTATATTAACTGAAAGTCTTTAACTAAGACCCTTATTTGAAAGCGCTGGGTATTTACATGCTTAAAAAAAGCCTTGGACTGGAGAATAGTGAGATGGATGAGTGGCAATATATTCAATAGCCGTATGGAATGGAGAAGGACCAGCCATAATACGAATATGGCGCTCTGGTGCATACCAGCTGGATGTCAGCTCTCATTGTCTGGTGTTTGTTAGATTTTGCCTTGAGGTGGCATTTCCTCAGGAGAATAAGAAAAGATTAGATTAATGGGAAGCAAATCAAACTGTCCTTTTGCACACAGAGGAGCAGTATGTCAGAGGCTCTGGTGATTGCATCGTTGCACGCATATAAAGGAACAGCTTAGAAATCATTTTAGTTGTTTAGCAAACACCTATTAAATAACTATATATTGTTAACCTGGGAGTCTATCTATTAAAGTTTTCCCGTTACATACTCCATTTTATTCAAAAGAAATGATGGAGGTGGAAAGAAATTTGAAGGTCATCTAATAAAGTCCTTTTATTTTACAAATGAAGAAACTGAGGCCCAGATTGATTAAGTAACAAATATTTCTTGAGCATCTACCATGGACTAAGCACTTTCTTAGGTGCTAGGGGTAGAGTGGGGAACTAATGAAACACGGGAAGAACCCGTCCTCTCACAGAGCCTATATTTAGGAGCAGAGAGAGGAAAAAACAGAAGGCAAGACTTCAGAGAGTGATGAGAGCCAAGAAGGAGAGGAAATAGTGGAAATAAAGTGACTGTAGTTGGGGATTGGCCACTTGAGAGTTAGTGTTTAAGGAATTCTCCCCGAGGAGGTGACAAACTGAGACCCAAAAGAGGAGAAGCCATGCTTCCAAAGATATGAGGCAGAACACTTAAATCAGAGGGACAGCAAGGGTAGAGACTAGAGTTTGCCATGCAGGAGAAACAGAAATAAGGCCCGTGTCTCTGGAGTGTGAAGAAGTTGAAGAGGTGGGAAGGGCCGGATCGCTGAGGCCTTTCAAGTAGTAGTGACTAGTTTGATTTTTAATTGTGGAAATTTGTTTATATTTATGCTCACATTTATTGCATACTATACACAGCATGTGTATGGACACATATGCATGGTGTGAGAATAAAATCTACTGTATATTTCTGAAATACCATTCTGGCAGAGGGAAGATCACCTAGTAGGTTATTATGGTTGACCCTTGAACAACATGGGTTTGAACTGCCTGGGTCCCTTTATAGACAGATTTTTTATTTTCAGATAAATATAGTACAATACTATAAATGTATTTTTTCTTATGATTTTCTTTTTTTTTTTTTTTTTTATTTATTTTTGGGACAGAGAGAGACAGAGGCTGAACGGGGGAGGGGCAGAGAGAGAGGGAGACACAGAATCGGAAACAGGCTCCAGGCTCCGAGCCATCAGCCCAGAGCCTGACGCGGGGCTCGAACTCACGGACCGCGAGATCGTGACCTGGCTGAAGTCGGACGCTTAACCGACTGCGCCACCCAGGCGCCCCTCTTATGATTTTCTTAAGGCTTTCTTTACCTTAGTTTATTGTAAGAGCACATATAACAAACTAAATATGCGCTAATCAACCATTTATGTTCTCAGTAAGGCTTCCAGTTAAAGGGAGGCTATTAGGAGTTCAGTTTTGGGGGAGTCAAAAGTTATATACATGGACTTTCAACTGTGTGGGGACTGGTGCCCCTAACCCCTGCGTCGGTCAACTGTATGGCTAAGTGAAAGGTGATAATGATAGTGGGAGATGTGGATTTGGGAGAAGAGCATGGTTATCATATATTTTGAATATCAAGGTGAGTCAAAAGAGAGAAATTAGGTTACCTCCTAGTTTTTTGCTTGATTATCTAGGCTGATGGGGATGCTGGTAAGCTGAGATAGGTACACTGGGGAAAGAATAGATGTATTGGGGAAGACACTGAGAATTCTCTTGTGGACACATGAACTATGAGATGCCTGTGAGATATGTCCATAGAGATTTTCAGTAGGCTATTGGGCTATTAGAGTGTAAGTCTGGAGCTGAATGAGGTCAGCACAGCAGAGAGAAATTTGGGAATCATCTGCGTGCTGAGGGTATCGGAAACCCTGGGGCAAGATAGGGTCTCTTAAGGAAGGAGAGCAGATGGAGTAGAAGACTGAAAGCTAAGTCCTGGGCCCCTCCAAAATTCAGATTTTGGAAAGAGGGAATAGACAGGAATAAAGGCTGAGGAACAACAGACACTGAGGTAGAAAGAAAAACAGGTGAGGTAATGTCAAGGAGGTCCACAGGCAGGCATTAAATCCTAGGTTACCTAACTTTTAGACAAGTCGTGTCTATAATGCCATGCTGCCCTTTTCCTAATTCTTATTTATGGCTAATATTTTACTGCAAAATAAAAAGTGAGAAGCTGAGGCAATCAGTGTCTAAATCGAACTTAATCTCTTGCCCGGTGTTAATGCCTGATGTGCTTGTTTTTGCCTGATGAGACCGGGGTGTCTTTGCTCGGGACGCCCGGCAGCCTTGTATCTATCCGTCCCTTGTAAATATGTCCATTCAGGCCCAAGATATCCACCTCATCATGCTTCATGGCGATCTGGATCTCCTCGGTGGGGTACAGGCCCTGTGACAGGTGCTGCAGGCGGTTGCGGCGGTAGGGTAGGTGAGGGTGTGACTTTGGTCATATTTTTGTCACATATTTGAAACTAGATTTCTTGAATTTGGAGTGCCTTCTGGTCTATTTTTGATGTGCCTATTAAGGCCTGGTGATGGTCAATCTGGTGATGTTTGGAACCAGGGTAAGATGTGATTTTTTTCCTTCTTCCTGTCCTTCCCACTGTAATTATCTCCTTAATAGTATTTCACAGGAGGCAGCAGCTTCGAGTTTTAGTCTTTCTGACATCCAAACCCCAAACCTCAGCTATAGCTTTATATATCTTTGCCCTTTACTTGTTGCATTGATTGCCAAATCTCACTGCTTCCCTTTATATTTGTAGCTTTTTTCTCTCCCTCTACTGCTGCCCAGCTCTCTACCTGAATGATTCTCTTCACTGAAACACTTTGCTTGTAAGCAGTCCATCTGTTCCATTCCTGCCTACTGCCAGTGTTCAAATGATTCTTTCTGAGGTTCTGGCATTTCCATTCTTACTCTTAAATCCCACAGCGGCTTCCCATTCCCTAAAGAATTAAGTTCACAGTCTTTGCCCTGTCAGGTGTTGGAGCTCTGAATGATTTCCTTTCTCTCGTCCCATTCAACATGTCTGACTTCTTTCACTTTTCCTAGGTTTTCAGAATTCTTTTGTTCACAATTATTTTGAATTTTCCTTTCATCAGGCCTATTTTTTTTTTTTTAAAGAGCCACTGGAAATACAAGAAAAACAAGATGATTTTTGTCATCTCTTGCTGAAGTATAATCTGTTACGATATGTGTTTAATGTGTTAAATTTTATCTAATAAAGTTAATGTGCAGCACAGCTAGAATTATCTTACCTCATGGCTCCTCTTAGAACTTACTTAGTTCAAGCCAAAAAGGACCTGACAGAAAATGACCTAATGATGCCTTTCAGGAAAGTACAAATAAAAGCCTTGTACAAATGTGGGGCTCTGAAACGAGCCAATAGGGTGAATGGAAAAATGTTCTCTCTTACAAAGTGCCTATTTTTACTTTATTTACTTTGAACCCGGTTCCTGTTAGGCAGCATTAATATATAGGCAGTAGGGTGCTCAAAACGAAAAGAGGAACTGAGTTAGTAAGCACCGGTTGCCATGGGGGTAGAGACCTGTTTGTGTCACAGATCTTGGCAAAGATCAAGCCGGAGATCAAAGGCTTTGATAAAATATGACTGAGCTTAGCAGCTTGTCACCTCTTCCCACAGCCATGGGGAGTAGTTTGTGACGGTGACTGTCTGCTGCCTGAGGTGTGCCTCTGACAGGGAGTCGCATGAGAGCTGCTGGCTGGGCCTGAGGTCAGCCTGGGTGGTAATGATGATGATCTGGGCTGATAGAAGAGTTGAGGTGCCAGGTTCCAGCAGGAGTTAACAGATACCAGGGTATTAAAGCAGCCGAGCTCACTGTGATCTCAGACAGATGTGACAGCAGCTGGAGAAAGCTATAGGAGCAAAACAAGCAGCAGTGGCTTCAAAGAGAGCTGAAAGATTCCAGCTTTATGTTCCCTTTCCGACAGGAAAGGCGTGGGCCTACAGTTTTCTATCTCTGCCACTATTTTTAAAGGGCTTACCGTTTGCCGGCTCTGACTATTCCTTATGCTTATACACACCACCTAAACCCACCCCTGAAAGGTATGTGTTTCCATGGGCCTGGTATAGATAATAAATACTTGGCATTCACCATAAATATCTGCTGAAGGAAGGAAAGAAGGAAAATGGGAGGGAAATTTGGATGGAGGGTAGAACTTATGTGTAAATTTCCAGCTAAGTAGTACTCAGAAGACCAAGACTGGTGTAGTGAGTAGGTTGCAGGCAAAATGGGAACATCTGAGGAAGTAAACTGTTTCTTCATTTTCTCCACAATACCTGCCTGTGAAACTTCCACTGTTACATATTTATTCCCAAATGGCATAAACCTCTTCAGACTTCAAGAGTTTCTTATAAAAAATGTAAATAACTCTTGTGACGGAATGCACTTAACTGTATGTTTGGCTGAGAACTAGTTATGCGCAGGGCCATTTTGGAAAGGGACACAGATGGGATATCTGGGTAGGTATACTTCAGATTTCAAGAGGAGTGTCGATTTCAGTCCAACTCAGAAGAGTTAGGAGCAGCTACTCCCATTTTACAGTCTGGATACAGCTAGCATGGACAAAAAGAATCTGGTCTCACCTGCTGTCACTACAGAAAGAGACCTGTAACCTTATTTCAAATGCTACGTCTGATTCATTCCATAGAAGTATTTTTGTCCTAGAGCAAAGTGCAACCTATACAAGCAAAGGTACATATATATGCAAAGATATACATGAAAACGAGTTTCTGTGTGTGTGTGTAGTTGGGGAAAAAGTTCACCAATAACTCACAGAGCCCAGATACAGAGTTTCAGACACTGCCACATTACCATACTATATTATTTACCCAGGAAGTAAACCTGGAGGGTCAGCACCTCCAATGACATGATCAACCACCAATCTCATTTATCAACCAATCAATATCAACCAATCTCATGTATTAGTCTTACTCTCACTTTTAAATAGCTATAGAAAACAGTTCAGATTTACAAAATGGGTGACAGAATCATATTCCACTTCTAGACACTAATGGGTCTCTAAAGCAGCATCAGGGAATCTGGTTGGATTTCACTGTCACTATTGTTTTCTAAAGGCAATTTGCGAGCCTGGTAAAGTGCAGAAATTAACGTGCAGTGAGTGTAAATTCAAGTTTCAAATAATTAGCCTCCTGTGGAGCAATTCTTCACCTTCAAAAAGTATTCCTGTACTCTCCCTGTTATTTTGACGAAGGCCAATTGGCCAAGACTTTGAATTGCTTGGAAAAATTCCTCCCGGAATGAAATGAAGAAACTGTGAGAAATGAGTAATTTGTATTCATTGTTTTGGTACATGTTTGTGACACAGTGCTTTGGGAAATATTCAAACCTATGCTAATTTGAGATTTTGGTTGCTCTGTGACCCTGCCGGTTATTTCCCACTGTTTTGCCATTATCATACTCGGCTGGCCCAGTCTGGGTTCTGTTTCGGAAACAAATGAGACTGGATTTTGCTCAACTTCTGCTTGAAGTTTTTCATTGTTTGTAATTGGTTAGATGACTTGGACTATGTTAAAAAAATAAATTTTTGAGCATATTTGATCAGTAATTTTGTAATTCAAGGGAGGTAAGTATCCCAATCAATTATTCAATATGGGCTTTGGTGCACGTCCTATCTAAGTATGAATCTCAGCTCTATCACTTGCTAGCTGTGGTTATTGGACAAGTAATTTAATCTTGCTACACCTCAGTTTTGTCATCTGTAAAATAGGGATGGTACCTCAAGAATCTGTGTTGAGCACAAAATGAAATAATGTACATAATATTCTTAGCTATTAACACTTTAAAACATATTAGGTGATGGGCTAGAACAGCTGTGTCTGGTAGAAATATAATACAAGGCACACATTTAAAATTTTCCAGTAACTGCATTAAAAAGTAAAAAAGAAATAGGTAAAATTAATTTTAATTATACATTTTATGGACTCCACTATGTCCAAACATCATTTCAACATGTAATCGATAAGAAAATTATTTTATTTTATTTTATTTTTTTATTTTATTTTATTTTTTTTTATTTTTTAATATATGAAATTTACTGTCAAATTGGTTTCCATACAACACCCAGTGCTCATCCCAAAAGGTGCCCTCCTCAATACCCATCACCCACCCTGCCCTCCCTCCCACCCCCCATCAACCCTCAGTTTGTTCTCAGTTTTTAACAGTCTGATAAGAAAATTATTAAAGAGCTGTTTTACTTTTCCGTCCCTTATTACCAAGTCTTCACAATCCCATATGTGTTGTATACGTACAGCACATCTCAATTTGAATGGTAAATTTTCAACAGAGTAAAAAGTAGTCCTGGCAAAACAGTAAAGTCGTATTTAATGAAAAACTATTTTGCTCTGCTTCAGTTTATAAATTAAAATGAATTAAAACTAAATAAGATCAAAAGTTCAGTTTCTAGTTGCACTAGGTGCATTTCAAGTGCCCAATAGCCACATGTGGCTGGTAGGTAATGGTATTGGACATCTCAGGGCTAGAAAGTAGGTGCCCAGAGCCTGTGGACCTCAGCCTTCACCTGTTTAGTTTCATTAAAAGCCTTAGCTGCTCACTTGTCTCTGCTCTACTTTTCCTACTCATGGAGAAAAGAAAAAACAACAAAAAACAGAAAACGAAAAAAGAAAGAAAGAAAAGAATTAAGTGGTTGCTCCTTGACAACCATCTGCGTCGACCAACTATTGGAAAAGATGGCAAGAGAAGTTGAATTTCATGGCAACGTTTGTTGTTTGGGCCAGATCTCCTGCCTTGAGAGTCTCTCCTTGGAAGGTGGAAGCAGGAACATTAGTAACGCAAGCAAGCTCAGTGATCATGGGTAACCCTGTAATATTAACTGTGGTGACAACACAGGTAGGGCCACGAAGAACGAAGTGAGTCCTGGAAGAAGCCCAGGTCAGAATGTTATTGTGATTAACTTCTTTTGCACTTGGGAGGCCAAGCTGAGCTGCAGTGGGTTGTGACCATGAAGCTGAGAGCCTTGCTGCAGAGCAGATTTACAACGGTGTGGTGATCACAGCAGTAGCAGGGAGATCGATTCAGTTGTTTAACAGAGCCTTCTACCACCCAGTGATGAAGGAAATGCAAACACCCCAAAGCCACAGTCCCTGCTATCTTCCATTTATGGATAGTATAGGTGGGGAGATCAGACATAAGCAAGGGAAGATTTTAATTCCATATGGGATAAAAATACACAACAGCATTAGAAACATGGTTAAAAAACCAAGAATACTATTAATTACTAAATTGATGGTATCAATAGTAAAGGATGTTGGAGTTCACATGTAAGGAGATTAAGACTGGGTTCATCTGAGAAGGCAGGCAAAGCCTGAGGATTTTTTTCTCTGAAGTCAGACTGAGCAAAAGCACTGGTGAAAGTACTTTGTATGCTGGTATGGAGAATTCAGAAGTGAATAGTTGGAGCTAAAAATGTGAATAGGTGTGTTCAAGATGCTTTTTTTTTTTCTCCAGACAATGGACAATCCTTGAATTTACAAAGCATGAGTGATAGGATCAAAGAAAATTGATTTTAAAGGAACATAACTGTTATATACGTTGGTACAGGATTGCATGTTTTCCGAGTGATTGAATTTATAATTTATCAAAATCCTCATTAATAATTGTGTGATAAAGACAAGCAGGTGTAATTATCTCCATGTTTATATGAAAAAAATACTCAGGATAAAGTGGTTAAGCTAATTGTCCAAAGCCACAAGACTAGTGAGTGGTCACTAAGGACTAGAATTTGGGTATCCTCATATTCAGTCTAGGGCTATCTCCATTATATATCAGTATGTCTTTTAGAGGTAGAATTTCTTAATAAAGGTGACATCCCTGGGTAATTCCTGCACTCTTTGATCTATTAAAAGCAATTATTTGGACTATCGTCAGACAATATTATCAATATGAAAATTTGGCCATTAGTGTTCTCCTTTCAGTTTTTCAGCCTCCCTCTAACCCTTCACTAAGCCCAAATTCCTAGTGTCTTCATTGTATAACCAGAATGGTTAAGATCTTCTCCTGGGACAAAAACCTTGCTTCTTGACCATCTTGCCCACTTAAAATGTATCCGTCTCTTATTTTTTCTGGAAGTGCCCAACAGTTTGTAGCCAAGTGTAGTTACCAGGCAATGTACATTAACCTCTGATAACATTTTCATCAGCGAATTTGTTGCTTTTCCTTTATAATAATGCTTAGACTTGTTTATGTTTATGATCAGGACTTTATCATTTCAAGTCTTGGGGTATGAGTCAGTAGAAATACTTTTACCCCTCTCTTCTTTCTCAGGCTGGACTCCTTTCTTTCTTGCATGTGCCCCATCTTACACTGCTTACTGAATTCTGGCCAAGTGCTAGCCTGTTCAAGCTCCATTCAAGAAGCTTTACACACATTTGTTTCTAACCCTGTAACGACCCGGCAAGTTAGCTGTGATCAGCTGGTATTTATCTGGGTTCAAAGCCCAGGCTTTCCCCCTATGTTAGATTGCTTAATGAAATTTCCAAATGGCAGCTGCTCCGGGATCTTGTCTGCCTGATTGTTTTAACTCAAAAGGCAACAACCCAGCTGTCAATTCCTACTAATTTCTAGGGCAATATTCAAAGCTGCCAAATCCTCATGTGATCTTATCTACTCTGGAAACGTTTTTCCTTCTCATGGGCAATATCCTTTAACAATAGATATGAAAAGTCTTTCAAGTCCAAAAACTCCTGCCCCAGTGTTCACTATGCTCTAACCTCATTGGTGCTGAACTGATATTGTCCATTTTTAAGCTAAATTCATTGATGTTGATGCTGGTTGACTAGTAATGTTTGCCACCCACTGAGGTCTAATCAGTGGTTTTGCTTTTACTCCAGGTTTAACACTGATGCTTCTTGTCAGTCCTCCTTTCCTTTTGCCTTCATTCCATTGGTGTGCATACAAATAGATGTGCAAAATGCTTGTTCTAGGGTTATAATTCTACCAAGCTAATCAAGAATAGATTGGCACCAGGGCACCCGGTGGCTCAGTTGGTTAAGTGTCAGACTTTGGCTCAGGTCATGATCCAGCGGTTCGTGGATTTGAGCCCCACATCAGGCTCTGTGCTGACAGCTCAGAGACTGGAGCCTGCTTTGGGTTGTGTGTGTGTCTCTCTCTGTCCCTCCCCGCTCATGCTCTGTCTCTCCCTCTCTCTCTCAAAAATAAATAAATAAATAAATAAACATTAAAATTCTTTTTTGATTTTGACAAATTCTTTTGATTCAGAAGTAGATGAAACTTGTTCCAGATATGTTTTGTTTGACTCACAAGGCATTATTTATGCATTTGAAAAATTAATCCAACACTAGACATTTGACAAATACACAAAATACTAAGGATTTTTTGTTTTTCTTGAAAAAATGGCATGTTTGGCCACATTGAACTCACATTTCCAAACGATAACATTTGAATGGAATTGAATATTAACTATCCCCTTTGTCTGATCTATCTGGGCTTCTATTACTCATCCAATATATTATGCATTACAAATTGTATGCAGTCTCCTTCACTCATTATTATTTCTGTGACTTTCTTAGGTATGTGAGATTGTAACCTTTTCTCTAGACATTTATTTATGTAGCAAAAAGAATATTTTGCAGTTAGATAGATGGATATCCAAATCTAGGTTTTGCTCTTTATTAGCAGGACGCTTAGAAGTTGTCATACTTTTTGTAATCCAGCTAGGGTTCCTAACACAATATCTGGCACATAGAAAGTGTTTATTACTTGGTAAGTGGCTTTACTGCCTCTGCTACTATAAGTACTGTTACTATTACTGTTGCCACCATTATTACTATTGGAGTCCCATTTCCTAGATTATGAACAGAGGAGTCCTACTCTGATAATTCTCAGAGTTCTCTGTTTCCAAGAGACATCACCAGGTTAGTAACTCTTACGGGGTGCAGTAGAGGTGTTAGCCTGGTCGTCCTGGAACTTGTAGTTGATGCCCTGTGCTGATCTTTAAATGTTTGTCCTCAGAGAATAAGGTGGCGCCTGTCACTTGCCATCCACTCTTTCATGTGATATTAGGATATGGTGAGAAGTTGTTTTTTCAACTATTTGAGATCTTTCGTTACCAACCTTATTTTCTATGAAGGAATTGCCTCTTGCTTGAAAAATCAGAACTTTTGTCATCCCGAATAAAAAGTTATCATGGTTTAACAGGGCTTTAGCTTTAGTTCCTTAATAAAAAGAGAGAGTATTAGTTGTAAAAATGTCTTTCTTAATAGGTCATAATGAGCAACGTGGACTTTGTTAGCAAAATTTCATTAGCGTAGTATTATTAGTTTTGTGAGAAGGGAATACTCCACTTACTTGAGTAATACCAGGGTTATATTTCCTGGAAATTTTGGGCTTTGTTATAAATGGCATTATTTGAAATAATTATCCATGCAAACAATATTGCAAATGAGAACTTGGTCCCAAGAGAAACTCATTTTTATTGTATCATAAAATAAAATTTTACTTTCTCATCACTGTGATAATTACCTCAAACCTCCAATTCAATCTTTTCTCCCTTTACTCAGAACTACCCCATATTTTCTCCAAGAAATTTCCAAAGTACACCTGCTTATGAACCCACACCCTGGCTTTCTTCATATCAGATTCAATGAATTCTCTTTGTTATTGCCTGTGACCAGCGTCTCTGCTTGGTCATGGGATTTCGTCACTCTTGCCTACTTAAGGCCTCTGCTCTGGTAGTTCTTCTCCCTTTCCATCTCCTCCCTTAATCAGTTTCTCTTCTCCTGAAGAATTCTCATTAGTACACAGACTTGCTATCGTCTTCCATTAAGGAAATCCTTCCTCGATCCATTGTCCTTCCCGTGACTGTCACATGCCTCTGATTTCTTCTAAAGCAAAAATCCTGAAGGAATTGTCTCTACTTACTTTCTTCACTTCCTAATTTCTAGTCATCTCTCTAGCCCATTCCAGTCAGTATTTTGTCTTCACTAAAAGTCCACTGAAACTGGACATAACTATTGACTGCCATCTTGTCAAGTCCAATGACCCATTCGCTGTCCTTTTCCTACATAAGGTCTCAGCAGACTATGACATGGTCAAATAAAGTTCTTCTATAGAAGGTATAGAATCACTCCACATTTTCTCTCTATGGTTCTGCCAGCCTTTTATCAGCCTCTTTGGTAATTCTCCTGTTACAGTCTCTAAATGTGCAGTGCCATAATTCAGCTATAGGTCTCTTCTTTTCCTAGACTCTCTCCTAGGTCATCTCATTCAGTTCTGTAGCTTTAAATTTCATGTCTCTGCTGGTGACTTCTGAACTATATGTCCATCTTTAGCTTTTCCTTTGGCTTGCTCTATATTCAACCTCTGCTTGAATGTCTAATAGGCATCTCGAATGTTATGTGTTAAATTGAACTCTTAATTTCCACCTTATCACTTCACCTCTCCATGTTGAATTACTTTGAGTAAATGGTACCACCATTCATGTATCCCAACATGTATACCTGCATCATTTTTATCCCCACAGTCCCTTCTCCACATAGAAGACAGAGTGATTTTCTTTTAAACATAAATTAGATCAAGTAAGTTTCTCTCTTAAAGCCCTTCTGTATCTTTACATTATATTCAGAATAACCTCTAAATTTCTTATTGCTCTGATAATATCTTATATGATCTGGCTCCTGTCTGTCTCTCCAGCCTCATCCTACCACTCTCTCACTTGATCATTCTATTTTAGCTATACTGGCCTTCTTGTTACTTAGACACTCTAAGCTGGTCCTTGCTTTGCTTTATAACATAGGCATTTTCTATGCCCTCCACGTGGAATATTTCCTCCACCTGAGCTTGCCTTATTGCTATCATTCAGGGCTCTGCTATGGACTGAATTGTATCTCTTCCAAATTCATATGTTAAAGCCCTAATCCTCAGTGTGGTGGTATATGGAGATGGGACTTTTGGAAGATAATTATGTTTAGATGAAGTCATGAAGGTGGACCCTTATGATAGGATTAGTGTCCTTATAAGAAGAAATACCAGAGAGCTTTCATGCACTCACTCTTTCTCTCTCCTCACCATATCAGGGCACAGTGAGAAGGTGCACATCCAGAAGCTAGCTACGTGCCAGAAGCTGACCACACTGGTGCCCTATTTGAATATCTAGCTTCCAAACCATGGAAAACTAAATTTTTGTTGTTTAAATCACATAGTCTATGGTATTTTGTTAGGATACTGTTTAGATGATGTTTAAAGAATGCATAGGATGATAATCCATATCAAGGTCACATTAAAAAATCTTATAATAATTTAGTTTTAATATTTCTGTTGGGTCCATTGTCAGCACTCAGGAGTCTATTAAAACTGAATCCTTTTTATGCCTGAGGGGCTTACGTTAGACATGCTGTGGAGGGTTGACTATGCTCCATGGCTGCACAATTAGTTAATTCATGGAGATTTTTAACACCACACCAAATCCTATAATGTCAGCTCTAAATCTTACCAAAAAGGACCAAGACATTGCAATATGAGAGCATAAATTTGATGAGTAAACACAGGATTTGTTCAATTGTTAATATTTCTGTGTGAATTATGGCAATATTTAGTGTTTCTGTATAGTTGTTCTAGAATTATGCACAAGCAGATCATCAATTTCTAATTAAATACCACACATAAGTTATCTTTTTAAGTTCAAGGTGATTGTGAAATTCATGTGTTTTTCAAGTATTTCATTAGTAGAATGGACAATGTTTTGAAGTTTGCATTTGATATTACTTATATTGCTCATGTACTAGTAAAACAAACATACATACTGAATTTTGAAACTTTTTTGTGTTGAGATTAGATATGGCATTTCCATTCAAACATTTTGCCTTTGGTTTTTCAAAGACCATTTCTGAAAGGGTTGCCCATTAATGGTGGTTTAAAATGAAACAAAACATCAACATTGCTCATTGGTTTCTCTGGTTTTCTTTTTCCTTATTTCATTTTTAGTTCTTTTCTATTTGTTTATTGTAGTGACCATTTTTTGTGGGGGGGCGATCTCCAATTTGCCAGCCTCCGCCAGAGGTCAGATGCAGGTTGCAGTTATATTTTCTGGATACTTACTAGGGACAGGAGGAGGCATGAGGAGACTCAGTGGTATTCCAATGGCCATGGAGATGGATCTGGGGATAAATGTCATTATCTTTGTTCTCCTAACACCACACTTATTGAACAAAATGTCTATTTTGAAAGGAATAGAGGAGACAGGAATTAAGCTATTAATTGAACTCCTTTTCTGGGACTTAGTTATGACTCTATGAGATTGCGTGTTACCTGTCTCCCACTTACAATTGTTAGGGCTCAGAAATGAAATTCAAGTAGCATCTCTGATAGTCCCAGAATTCCCTTAGTATTTTTAAAAAATGAGTTGCCTGTTTGGGGAGACAATTGCATAAATGAGATTTTGCAACTATGCACTCAATGTAAGAGAGTCAGGATTTGCACACTGGGCTGGCCATTTAGTAGCAGTATAACATTAGGCAAATCACTTTATTATTATGGACCTCTGTCTGCAAAATGAAAGTAACATCTGTCTCATTTATTTACTCCATCAACATTTGTTGGATGTTTACCTATGAAAAGATTAAGTTTGTGGTGGGGATTAAATAACCCAGGAATGTGTAAATGTCTAATGTAATGCCTGTCAGATGAAAAGTGATACATATTTTCGTGGCATTAGAATCGAAAAAGGACCAACATTTAACTAATAATTATATTTTTTAGAGTCTTATTCTGATTGAAAGTTAACTTGGAGTAGATAGTTTAGGGACTCTAGGAGTTCTGAGTACCAAAACTAAAAATACTCCCCTAACAGATGAATCAGCTACTGGGCCTTTGCTGAGATACTACATCTTCTGTTATAAAAATGTGTCTATTTTCTGTTCATTCTATATTTTAGTCACTATCTCCTTCAGAAACAGAGGCCTCCAACAAAGTTAAATTGTGGGCCATCTGGCTTCTGGATTGTGAAGAAAATCCTCTTTCTGAACTTCAACCCAATTCTGCTCTTTCTGCTTACTTTATAGTATTGTTTGATGTGCCGGCTGCAAGAGGGTAAAAACTGAAATCTCTTCATTGCTGCAAAAACGAAGGACAAATAGCTTCCTAAAGATATGCATAGGTTTCTTATAGTTTGCAAACGGTCAAATTTCAATTGGTTTAAAGGGCTGTCAGTGTCATGGTGAATGTTCAGTTGATTAGCTCCAGTGGCTGTTACTGAATGCTCAGTTGACCCTAAAAGGATGAGGAAAAGCTGATTCCTCGAATCGAGGCTCTGAAACTTTCTGTATCTGATTTTCAGCGCTCAGTCTATATGGTTGCTTTTCTTTGAGACTTAAGAGAATCTTAGACTCATGGCATGTACCAGATTGTTTTATTTATGATAATGTTTTAGTAATGCAGACACAATTGTTGTTTTGCTTCACATAGTTTTAAAGTGGTAAAATCCTGAGGCTTAAACAATAAACATAAAATAGGTCATAGAACAGACAGGTTTCCCCTGCTCTCTGAACACAGAGCTTTCATATGAAACCTCTCTCATAAGCCAAGATGGCAGAAAGTGAAGTAGCAATTCACACTAATTATATGGCAAATTTTTTGAGCCTTCTCAGAACCCCCCAAAATAACCTCTCTTAAGCTTTTGTGATACCTTAGGACACATCTTGCTAATGGACACACAAAAATAAAGATAAAGCCCAGATACTCACAGACACAGTTCAGAACAATGATGGCTGGATGCTGAGATGCTGAGCGTAGTTCCTGGAAAGGAGCCTAGTGAATGTGCATTGCTTCTGGAGGAGCTTGCTCCAAAACCAGTGATGGATGCTATTTCACTTTCTGCCTTTTTTCATAAAAGTGAAAATCCTCTTCTGATTTCATTCAGTCAGAGAAAACAGGTACAAATGTTAGGTCTTTCATAAAAAGTGAAGCGGCATAATGCGAAGTTTTGAAAAGTGCTGGGGTTACCTGTATTGGTTTATTTGTTGTCTCTCAAATCTTTTGTAATAATTCTCAAAAGCCTTCCTAAGTTATTACTGCATTTTACCCTTTGAATTCAAAGTTGGAATTTGGTCCAAAAACAATGGTCAACCAAGTGGATAAAAAGGAATTTATAGATCATCTGAAGATATGATACATCCACTTTCCCCTTTATCTTGTTTATTAGTTGATTCCAACTGATTACTGCTCCCTGAACAATCTCATGCAATTACCAACTAGGAATATTTCGCAGTTTCATATACAGGCATTACCACAAATCTTCAAATTTTAACAATTGCTATTTTCTTTACAATTTTTTTTTAACATTTATTTATTTTTGAAAGAGAGCGTGAGCAGAGGAGGGGCAGAGAGGGGGAGACACAGAATCAGAAGCAGGCTCTAGGCTCTGAGCTGTCACCACAGAGCCCGATGTGGGGCTCGAACCCACAAGCTGTGAGATCTTGACCTGAGCTGAAGTTGGATGCTTAACCTACTGAGCCACCCAGGTGCCCCTAACAATTGCTCTTTTAATCACAGGATTGCATTGAGTGATAGGAAGTCTTGGCTATATTATTTTCTCCAAAGTAGTTTACTTGGTGATCCCAGGCTAGTCACTTTTACCCTGTTTTCCTTATTTGTGAACCAGGGTAATGCCACATGCCTACTCACAAGCATGTGGTGAGGATTAATTAGATAAATATCAGCAGAGCCCTCTGGGCTCTTTAGGATTGAGGTGTTTATCCATCCGAGGTATTATTATCATTATCATGCCATTCTACTTTGATCATAAATAAAACTCATGGTTGATAAAGACAGAAAAGGTTTTGTTGGCTTGCCAAATCCCACCCCACCACCTCTCAAACTAGCCGGGCAAGACTGAGTGAGTCCCTTGACAGAAGACATATAATGGATTAAACTGATACTTCACTTGATCATAGCCAAAAGGTTTGTGTTAATGAGCTTAATAGTATTTACTTGGTGGGTATCCAGAACAGCTGTCCTCTTTTGTTGCAGGTGCCAGAACCAAAGCCAAAGCAAGTCTGGATTTAGCAAATCCAATTACTTTTCAGGATTTGCTCCCTTCCAAGACAGCACTTATAATCACTCGTTGGTAATAGATACCCTGTTAAATTGATAGTGGATACCCATAACCAGATTCAGGGATCTATTTTCTTTCTTAAAAACACTATTCTAACTACACTGTTCTAACTATGTAATAAGGCTTATCTAGACATGTTTTACATTTAGAGTGAAAGTTTGGCTTTGATTATGATAACACCAAACAACTAATTCCAGATTCTCTTGATTTGATAACACCCCTACAAGAATTGCATTTTAATTGTTTCTGAGCTTCCAGATATTTCTTGATTGATTTTTTTTTTGTCTGCAGGAGCAAAAGGGAATTCAGAGGACATCCTAATTAAAAATGAAAATGGATCATCACACAAGTAGCTTATTATGAGATGTAAAACTCCATGGAAAATGAATATAATCTTTCTCAAGCAGGGTAAGCAGTGTGTATGTTTTAATAATCCAGAACACCTGGACATTTCACATCCAAAATGAAGGCAGAAATGGAAGGTGAAAGTGACCTTGTAATAAGGAAGAATTCGCGTATGGAAGGAGGATGCCTGAATGAGCAGACTAACTGGTGACTGAAATTAGAAAGCCCTTCCAATCAGTGTGAGGCAGAGAAAGCATATATTGGTGGTATGACTGAAATGACATTGACGACCATAGCTCTCTGGCTGCACACACACAAGTGAGCTTGTGAGGGTGCCTTTCTTAAAGAATCTGTTTTTTCTATTCATTTTTTTTTTCAGAGAGAAAGGGCAATGAGAAAAGGTGTATTTGGTTTGAGAATGTGCAAACTCCATTTTAAGCCTTGTCTTAGCTAGTTTACATTTTCTGTCATTAGCCATTTTCTTTTCTTCTCTAGGTGACACAGCCTTGCTTTAGTGGATTAGTTAGACAAATGCTTCATCCATAAAATCATGTTAGTGTTCCTAGATAAAAATCCCTCTGCCCATTTGTGGCACAAGAGATATTTCAGTAATTGATTTGGTTAATTGCAGGTTTCCCAAGGTAACACATTTTCAGAACATTAGAAGACGTTCAGTATCTAACTACTGATGTTCCAAAGCTTTTGAATTAAAATAATATCATTTTCCTAGTCAGTTCTCTGACTCTTGAATTTTCTTTTTTCCTTATGCCTCTCCTTGCCATGGTATCTAGCTTTGCAATTTCCCACAGTTGTAAAGATCATATATCCCAGACTTTCAAAAACTGTCCCAATTTTTCCTGCAGGTTCACAAATCACTGAAATGTCCTAAGCATCCAAATAACATTTGCTATACTGCCTATCCCATCAGGAAGCTGTACAAAATTCCTGAGTCAGGTGTGTTCTGATTCCATTTATAAGGAAAATATATAGTCTCTGTCCCTGTGTAAGGCATGAGCTTGAAAACTTAAGTCGATCCACCCACTTGTAGGTTGTGAATGCTTTACTTCAGCCAATAAGTATGTGTCCACCAACATAATAAGTTTGGTGGTGTCTGGGTTGGTCAGTTGATTAAGTGTCCGACTTCGGCTAAAATCTGATCTCACAGGTTGTGGGTTTGAGTCCTTGAACAGGTTCTGTGCTGACAGTGTGGAGCCTGCTTGGAATGCTCTCTCTCTCTCCCTCTCTGCCCCTCCTCAACTTGCACTTTCTCTCTCTCTCTCTCTCTCAAAAGTAAATAAACTTAAAAAAAAAAGTTTGTATAGCACTATCTTCAATTAGGCCTTCAGTGTAGGCTCTCTTTCCTTTCTTGGCCACAGATTCAGTTCTGAGTTCCTAGAATAAAGACGTCAAGATGTGGGCTGAATGGCCCATGTCTTAACATAGTCATCTCAAAGATTTTTTTTTTCCCTAAAAAAAACAGTAAGAAAAACTTGAAGGAGCATAAATGCCATTATGTACCTGACGAAGTCCAAATATCAAAAAGTCTGAGCCTGGAGGAAACTCTTTCTAAATGGAATTTGCTGAAAGAAGGTAGGAAAGGGTAGAAACTAGTGATGGTTTGGGGACAGGGACCTCCATCCTCTTATGTATTCCTCCTGCTTGACTTTGTTCTCTGCTTGGCAAACGGTATGTTATTTTTAGAAATCTAGGTAAAAAGAGGACACTCTGCTAACAGATTAAGAGCTTTCACCAATTTCGACCTTATATCTTAATAAGTATTTGTTGACTTGCTTCCATATATGACAATGATTGTATTCCTTTTTTTGAGAATTTGTGAAGAAGGATGCTTCCAAAATCATCATGTTCTAGCCATTTGATTATTGCTTTTGACATTTTTTAGTACCTGGAAACTGAGATTGGCAAATGAATATTGTTTTTTTCCCGCATGGATTCTACTCTCCTAATCTTGACTAAACTAGAACTTTGGAACAGGAATAAGCAAAAACATTCAAGAATATAATATCTTCAAGAACATAATTATCTATCTATGTATCTGTCTATCTATCTATCATCTATCTATCTATCATCTATCATCATCTATCATCTGAGAGCACTAGCTAATTAGATTACCCTGGATTCCTATCTGATATTGTCTTCCATGATGGAGTGGATGGAGTGATTTTTCTATACATACTATGCCCCATTCCCTCCTGAATTATTTATGAAATTGATCCTAGCATATTCTTTTGTCATTTCTATCTCATCTGGTCTGCCATGTGCATTCACATTTCCCTGAGTATTTCTGCCTCTTTAATAGAAATTTAAAAGTCTAGCAGCATAGTTGGTGGTGGTAGAAAGCAGATTTAATTCCTGGCAAAGTATTTCTGGGTGCCATTAGTTCTGCCCAAGGTTGCATATTATTTTCTTATTGTATTGTTACTTCACGGTCTCTACACATATGCTCATAACTACATTAAAGATGAATTACCAAGAAAATAAGTCCACCTATTTGAGGACCCACATTCATTATAGTTTTATTCATAGATTCATTTTATGTTCTTGTGGTATTCAACATTCATCTCTCACATTTGAGAAATCCAAAGTTGGGGTGATTCAGGGATTAGTATAATTCCATGATTTCCAACTTAAAAAAAAATAAATCCTCCTCTGTGGACTCTATCTCTCAGATGAACTGTCTTTATAAACTAATAATTAATTTGTAGTCCCATATTTTTATCATTAATAAAATAGCAAACTTCCAAGCAGAACTTCTGATCAATCTTAATAACCAGATTGAATAGCAGTTTAATTTATTATGTTTTTGTCACATGTCAGGCACTGAGAATGTAAAGGTGAATAAAGCATATTCCTTCCTTCAAGGAGTTTATAATCTAGTGGGAAAGATATACATCAATGTACTCTGAGTTCATACAATGTAGTCCCAAAGTAAACTCATTAGTTTTAAGATGTTCTATAGCCTTTTATTAGATAAATTTGATTTTCATTAAATTCTTGAAATTAGGTCAAAGCTCTTCATGTCTGTTTTTGAATGGGTTGTTACTAGCCACACGGTGATGAATTATCATTAGATGAAGTAGGTTTGCATTATGGGGAAAACACTGGAAAAGCAGTTTTTGTTTGTTTTTTACAGTATTTCATGCAGTGGTGATACAGTTGAAAATATTAGATTTGCTCCCAGTCTGTCGAATGTACCCAAACCACAGGAGGGAGAAACTACTGTTTTGCAAGAGGAATTCTAGAAGCAATCTCTTTTGTGAATGCTGGTTGGCATTTTTTACCTGGGCACAGCCTCAGGGGAGAGTATTCTCTAGTGAGCAATGCAGCAGAGATGAACAGTGAAAATCTGAGATTTATTACAGTCAGGTAGAATATAACTCTATGTGTTCTAGACTCCGATTTCTTTTACTGACTAATACCAGAAGTTTAGGGGGAAGAAGGGGGAAAGTTTCACTCCAAGGCCTCTGTTAATATACATGGCTTGTCTTTCTCCTTCACACAAACACACATAAGCACTCATATTTAAACACACACACATTTATACACAAAGCCTCCAGTGATTTGGACAGAGCTATTTATGGAAGTGGTAGGCTCTGGTTCCTAAATCCCACAGTAATTACTTTATTTCTTGAAGCATGAGATTTGATTACCCATATATTATTATTATGCATGCTGTGTAGTGTTTTTGACTGTCACTTCATGCAGCTCTTCTTAAATAAGAAAGTCTCACAATTTAGCTAAGGAAGACCAATGTTTTGCATAGACAGGGCATATAATGGCAAGCTGTGCCAAAAAATCCATAGGGTTTTAGGAAGCCCTGAAGTAGAAGCATTTTCCAAGGGGAAGAAGTTTGGACATATGAAAAGATGAGTGAATTTGAGGAGGGGAACAGGTAGCTGCTAATTAAACAACACATATTAAATGTAGTTTCTATAGCTTAAGTGAAGGTTGAGTCCCAAATGAGGAGACGAAATGTAGGCTAATTAATTTCCTTTACATACGATGCAATAGCCAAGGCTAGGGCTAAGGCTAGTGGCTCGGTGAAAACCTTTTACCATTATGAACTCCTCCCCCACTATGAAATCTGTGTATTTTGGGAATATGATGGATAATGAAAATGACCAGAAAGCAAGGGGAAGGGACAGTTACAAATGGCATTAGAAAAATCTGATTTCCCATATGGGAAAAAAATAAATCTGATCCCTGTTTTACCAATCCAACAGTAAATCTGATGGATTGAAACTATTATGAAAGGCTAAGTATCACTTATAGGGAAACATAGGAAATATTTTGTAATTTAGGGGAAGGGAAAAATTTTTAAATGAGATTCTCAAAGCACAAGTTCTAAGATGGGAAATGGTCAGATATAGTTACACTGAAGTGAAATATTTTTGCTCAGTAAAGGATGCCATTGACCAAATAAAGTGATAAATTGCTCCTCAGGAGACAACATCTGAATTTTGTAAGATGAAGAAGGGCTCAATTTCTAGACTATAAAGTGAATTCTTTAGAAAACAATTCTTTAAAAAAATAAAATTCCTTTTTTAAAATTTATTTATTTATTTATTTAGAGAGATACAGAGACAGAGTGAGTGGGGAAGGGGCAAACAGAGAGGAAGAAGACAGAGAATCCCAAGCAGGCTTTGCACCATCAGCACAGAGCCTGACGCAGGGCTTGAACTCATGAAATCTGTGATCATGACCTGAGCCCAAACTGAGAGCGGGATGCCAAACCGCTGAGCCACCTAAGCACCCCTAAAAAATAAAATTCTTTTAAAAAGGCAGGGAATCAAATGGAAAAATAGGCAAAGGATAAGAATTAGCAATTTACATAAGGGAAAGCCTGATTTGCCACTGAGTATACAAAGTAGTAATCCAAGAAATGGAAATTAACACACTGAGATACAATTTTACATATACATTGGTTTAGTCATCATTAGAAGGAAGTATGCTGCCAAGGTTGGAGAGGATGTAGGAGACTACAATTTTTATTGTGCTATGCTTGAGAATGCAAATGGTGCATTTTTTTTTTTTTTTCCTGGAAGCAGAGTGCCGGTCCTTAGTAAGATTAAGAATATGCATGTTTCAGGACCCCTTCACCCCATGGATAAATGCCAGGAAATTTTTTCACAGGTCACTAAGGAAACTTGTATAGGAGTTTTTACCAGACTATTGTTTGTGGTAGTGGGGAGATAAAGGTAGAGTAGGTATCTATCACTAGGAGATAAATGAGTAATCTGGTGGCTGCACAGTAAGGAAAATCTCATAACAACTGCAAACGGTGAACTAGGTGTACGTGCAAATCTCGAACAAGATACGGACAAAACAAAGATAAGGAAGCAGAATAAGAGTCACAGAATAAGTGCATTTTTATAAATTAATACATGCCTTTTTGTGAGCACCTGGGTGTTGTAGGTGAGTGCTGAATCACTAAATTGTACACCTGAAACTAATATTACACTCTATGTTAACTAATTGGAATTTAAATAAAAATTTAAAAAAAGTTAATGCATGACATAGAAACCCATTTGTGATATTTTGATTTATAAAAAGAAATATATATTTAATCTTTGTCTTTGGCTCCTGGCCAGAGCTCCTAAAACCTTTGTAACTTCTTAAGTGATATAGGTGGTGGGAGTATCTTTTGTTCTAATATTTGGTATTGGCCCTTGTTCCCAAGACAAAGTTTCTAAATCTCTTGGAATTTCCTAGGTGTTGGGAGCATCTCTTTTTTCTAGCTAGGTTGCTCTTGGTGGGCTCCTGGAGAACTTTAGGATGGGGGCTGGTCATCAGGAAGACCAAGTCATGTTTAGAAGCTTGGAGCTTCAAGCCCCATCCCTCATCCTCTGGAGAGGAAAGAAAGGCTGGATATCGAATTAAGAATTAGTTGTGCCTATGTGATGAAGCCTCTATAGAAATCCCTGAACCACGGGGTTTGGAGAGCTTCCAGGGTGGTGAACACATCCACATGCTGGGAGGGTGTCGTACCCCAGCTCCCCAGGGACAGAAGCTCCTATGCTCAGAACCCTTCTGGCCGTTACAGCATGTATCACTTTATATGGCTGTTCATCTGTATCCTTTATGACATCCTTTATTATGAACAAACTAGTAAACATAGTATGTATTCCCCTGAGTTTTAGGAGTCATCTTAACAAATGATCAGACTAGAAGAGGGCATCATGAGAACTTTAATTTATAGCCAGTTGTTTAGAAGTACAAGTGACAACCTGTGTCTTGCAACTGGCATCTGAAGTGGGAGTGCTCTTGTACGATCCTTGTGGGATCTGACATTAACTCTCTCTAGCTAGACAGTGTCAGAACTTAATTGAATCGGAGGGCACCCACCCGGTGTCAGAGAATTGGTTGGGGTGGGGCAAAAACCCACACATTTGGTGGCCAGAAGTATTGTGAGTAGTTGAAGAGAAATACGGGAGTTTTTTCCATGCATCATTTTGTAAGCAAACATGCTAGGTTAAGGACAGATGTTGAACGCAGTAAACAGGTGCCTGAGGGGCAGGAGTGTGGGTGGTGGGGACAGGAGTGGAGAGCAAAGATGAATGGGGAAATATATCACAGAAACAAATAAAAGGAATTCTATGTTTCCTCCTGGCACTTCTCAAACAAAGATGGACTTTGAAGTATTGTGTCATTTTTTTAAAAAATTGGCATTCATCTTGGAAATAATGACGGAAGGAGCCGAAGATCCAGGTTAGAAAGCACGCTTTTGTTCTGACTCTGTTATAATCAGTAGAATGATCTTGGCTTTTGGATGCTCATATTTCTCAGCTCCAAAATAATGATCCTACTAATGCTCCCCAATCTTGAGGCCCATTAAGTGAGTTCTAGCATGTAATACTTCTTTGTAAAGCGTAAAATGCTTTTCCAGTGTTAACCAATTTCATTTTCCTTGTAGCAAGTTTATTCACACAGAGAAGCTTTGTGTCTTTTTAATAAACCAAATTGAAAATGGAAAACTGAGCTTTCCTTTCACTCTCATGTGGCTCTTGATTCATCTTGGAGCAAGTATTGATCAGTCTTCTTTGTCCTGAAAGGGACAGTTTAGCGAGGTCATAGTCGTTTAGAGCTAGCCTCAGGAGTCAGACTGTCTGGATTAGAGTCCAGCTCCCACTTGATCTGAGTGACCTGGGGCAAGTGACAAATTTTTATGTGTCCATTCTCTCATCTGTAAGGTGAGGGTAGTCACACTGACCTCAGGGCAGACCTGGGAGGAGTAAATAAGCTAAAGAATATAAAATACTTAGAATAGTCCCTGTCATATAGTCAGTGCTCAGCAAATGTCAGTTGCGATTGTTACTATTATTACTTAGGATAAACCTCAGGGACTGACCTTGGCCACTCTACTTACATTTTTTTGCTAAAAATAATCCAAATTGTTTCTAGGAAATATCAAAGAAGACAAACAAGCAAAAAAGATAAAATTGATGAGGAAATGGTCCAGATATCTTCCAAAGTATAAAAGCATTTATGGCAGTTATGTTTTACTTACCAAAATGATCGATGTTCACACATTTTGGAGGTTGGATTCTAGTCTACTCAGTTGTTTCCAACAGTGGGAAACATTTAGTTCAGGGATCTCTCTTTCTTATTTCTTTTAATTCTGCTCTTCTTGTCTCTGGTTCAGAGTTGATTTAAATCGATGACCACATCATACCCCCTCAGATATTTCATTTTTAATATCCATATTTTTTAATGCTTTAAATAGAATAGCATTCCTTAGACTGTTCTGATTTAAAGAGTAATATGTTTATGGTGGGAGATTTGGAAATAAAAAAAGAAAAAGGATAAAATTGAAATCATTCATAGTCTATCTAAAGAATGATAGTTTACGTTTTAAACTAAAAACACTAAGTTTAACTTTACTTGGATTTGACAGAAGGAAAAAGATACTACAATGTAACTGAAGGGGATAACAAGCTTTAATTACTTGAAAAGATATGTATTATCAGTTGCTAGAAGTTCCACTAAAGTTAAACTAAAATACTAAGAAAAAAATGAAAAGATTTTAGATAAAGTTTTATTGTTGTGGTGGTGTTTATTAAAATTTTTTAAGTTTATTTACTTATTTTGAGGGAGAGAGAGCACACACATGTGAGCGAGCATGAGTGGGGGAGGGGCAGAGAGGGAGGGAGGGAGAAAATCGCAAGCAGGCTTCCAGCTACATGCTAACAGCTTGAAGCCCGCTACTAGCATGAATCCTGCTACCAGCGTGGAGCCTGACTCAGGGCTTGAACTCACCAACCCGTGAGAACAGGACCTAAGCCAAAACCAAGAGTTGGACGCTTAACTGACTGAGCCGCCCAGGCACCCCCGTTGTGGTGGTGGTTATTAGTGAGACTTGGAACTACGCATTTTTTAGCACAGACTGAAGTTTCCAGATAATAAAACTTAAGGTACTATCAGTTATTAATAAAAATCAGATAATCCTTCGTTAATTTAAAAACAAGTTTAAAATTTAAGACTACTTTTAGGATCACTCTTTAAGGGAAATTAATATGAAAAGACTGATCTGTAAGCAAAATGTATGGTAAAATGACAAATCACTTTTAGGAAACATACAAAGAACTATACATTGTGAGTATCAGCTTGGTCTTATTTGTCTTTCTGAGTTACATGACTACGTGGCTTCATTATTTCTGAAAGTTCTTATCATCTTAGCTGCTCAAAATTATACCATGTATTACTTTGGATCATAACTTTTTATGTTTATTTGTTGATAATTAAAAACTTTCTTTGTGAATTAAGAAGAGAAATACTTTCTCATTAAGGGCATGTTATAATTTATACACTCTTCCTCAAAAATTTGTATAGTAGTATCTAGTCTAATCTTGAAGGCAGTTTTCACAAAGTTCTCAGACTTCCTGCTCTGGTTGGAACCATTTTTTGCACTGACACAGTGTTCCTACAGAGATTTCTTTTTTAAATTGCATTTCTTAGGTGCTATGGACTGAATTGTGTCCTTCCCTGCCCCTCCACCCCCCAACCAATTCGGATGTTGAAGCCCTGATTCCCAATGTTACTATTTTTGGATATAGAACCTTAGGAGATAAGTAAGGTTAAATTAGGTCTTCAAGGTGGGTTACTTATCAGATAGGATTAGTGTCCTTATAAGAAGGGACCATAGAAAGCTCATTCTTTCCACAGTGTTCAAAGAAGTTACAGGGATATGGTGGCCATCTGTGAGCTAGGAAGAGTTCTCACTAGAAACTGACAACCCTGATCTCAGATTTCCAGCCTCCAGAGCTGTGAGAAAATAAATTTCTGTTGTTTAAGCCACCCAGTCTATAGTATTTTGTATGGCAGCCCAGGCTGACTGATGCATTAGGTGATTTCACCATTTCTTGGATCCTATGTTTGTCTTGTGGATTGCGTTTTTATTTTGCTGGACTTTGTCCAGGAATAAACCTTTTTAGAAGGAGTATGTGGATGGTGAACTTTCTGGGTCCTTGAATATCTGAAAGTATTATGTTGAACTAAGGTATAATGTACTGTATTTATCCATTTGTTTTTCCTTCTTTATATGTAAGGTCAAATTCTTTCACATTTTAAAATACAGAAATTGGCATACAAAATTTAATCAATAACAAAAGCTCGTAAATTGTGAAACAGAAGGTAGAAAAATAAATACAGCCAAGTTGATGCAGACCTTAGTGATGGTTGAAGTTATTTATTTGATGATCGCTTCAGCTACTTTTATGTAATAGTGTCATCATGTATTTCTATAGTAGCATACATTTATACAAAAAATTGTCATTTAAAGTCATTGAGTTCTGCATTAGCCCTTGTATTGTCTACTTGAAGACTTGTTGTGTGAGATAGTTAAATGTCTTTATCACTTTGCCTACCATTAGCTGGGATTATGTTATTTGTACCTAAATGAAGGCTATGTGATATACATCACGGATTTAGCTGTATAATTTCAAACTATATTCTTCAACCATTGCAATGGAAGAGTGAGACATTGGCAGTTATGCCATCACGGTGACCCAGAGTTTTTTCTTAGCTCACAGTTGCAATCTTGAGCATTATAACAAGCTTACAATTATATGATATTCACATTTAGTAATCTGAAGGTTTATTCTTTGGTAAAACTTGCAGTTTTAATTTTTTCTTAATTGAATGGCATGTCACAGTTAGTTAAAAAGCTTCTCTTAAAAATCAACCAGTGAGTCCTGTTAAATAGATGTAATGGTTAGAATAGTAGTTCTTCATTTTACTTGAACTAATTACATAAAAACTTTTATTCACTAGAAATTCTTTCACATATTCTGAATTATGGCACATGCCAGGCATCTTATATCCTAAAATAGAACTACTTTTTATTTCAATGCTTCAGAAAATTTTGTACAATATTGTCCCATTTTATAAAACAGAGAATGACAAACTCCTCTTTTATAAGTATATGAGTATGTGTGTGTGTGTGTGTGTGTGTGTGTGTGTGTGTGTGTGTGTGTGTGTTAATATACATTCATGCTAGGAAATAACTGATCCATCAGCTTTACTTATTTATAGACCTTTTCTTTTGTATTTGTCCAGGGCGAAACTGCGGTTCACATCTCCATCCATCTCCCCTACATGAGAAGTAGAACTACTAGTTCAGAATTTCCATTGGTACAGTTATTAATTACCCACAATTTGCTTTCACCTTCTGTACTTGATGACTCTGTGAGAAGTTAATCCAGAAGTCTGTTGGAAACAATAGCTCTTATTTTTTTCAGATCTTTTATGTCTTTGGCCTACATTTTTCAGGGTTCTTATTTCTCCATCTACCTACTGCCAGAAGCTCTGTCTCTCTCTTCCAGAAAGTTCTCATAACTACTTTCCTGGGTAATTATATTTTAAAGAGCATTTGAATTAATTTTCGTTATGTTTTCTGTCATTTCAGTGGGATTTTGGGAAGGAAGGGAAGCAAACACATTTACTCTTACCTCCTTCTTTTACTAAATGTCTTTCTTTCTTATATGATTCCCCCCATTTATTCAGTTAACAACTTTAGGGGCTCCACTAAGCCATCATATTTTTCTTGTTCCTCAGAACAAACAAAATTACCATCCATGAGGCCATCAGTTCTCCTATCACTTTTGTAGCATCTTAGTGGGGAAAAATATGTTTACTACTCACAAATTATACTTTTCACCTCTGACATTATAGAATATTTGTTATTTGTTTCTTTTTTGGGAAATTAAAAAAAAAGTTACTTCATTTAAGACAAGTACCCTATACTCTAATTTAGGTCCTATATATCCTAAATATATTCTTCAGAAGTAAACTTTACTTCTAATCTGGGCTGTAGAACACCATGATAAGAAGTCAAATACAGGAAAAGAAGTAAATAAAGATCCCTTTAAAGTAAATATGAAAACTCCTGACTTAGAACTTTAAACACATCAAACTTTAAAGACATCAAGTTGAATAAACTTTTATGGATAATAAGGAAGTTAAAGTAATTCCTATTGTACCAGGACCTCTTTCAGAGATTGAATCAAAATGCCAATATTAAAATGCAACGCAGACTCACTGTGCAAACTCTTGAGACCATGGCTATACAGGTTTTCAAGAAAACTGTAGTAACATTGGTGATTTATGGCTGGCTGAAATAATGCTGTTCCTGTCATGAGCCACTCTGGACAATCCCAGGAGACTAAAGCTTCCCTTTTCCCATCAATCATTACCGGGGTATTGAATGGGAGGCTAATGATGTTGTTGGCCTGTGGTTATATTCATGTCTCTTTTTTGGAGAACAATAATCTTCACATTTCTGCCTGTGGCCCTGGGCAGAGCTGGAAATGAGAATAAAATTTTCTATTTCCCATCCAAAGGATGGAAATGCTGCCCCAGAGTCTGCTCATGATGAAAGCTGAGACTACTGTTCATTCTCAATTGGTGCTCACCTCCTCACCAATAAATCCATAGTTTCCAAACTCCTGGTGGAAAGTTGAAAAATAGCACCTCATGTTACTATTGATCCCAAATTTGGGTTCCTTGACAATTAGATGATTAATTGAATAATTATTGCTGGCACTGATAATGTAATTACTATTGCCCAGACAAAGTCACCACAGTAACCTCAAAGCTGTGATTCATGATAAAGAACAGTGGTGTTTTCTGACTTAGAAAAGACCATGCTGATTTAGGCCCTGTGCTGAAAGAGCACTCAAGTGATGACAGGTTGAGTATGAGCAAGGCAGCCCAGTGACATCAAACTATTTACATTAGACATAGAGAAAAATAGGTCACCTAGTGTAGATATGTCATTGCCATACTTTATAGTCTTTTTCCTTTTTTTAAAAAAATTCTGCAGTGTCTATCTTTTGTTCCCATCCAATATCATATTTTCCCACAGTTTTCACATCATTCAATATATTCATGTCCATGAATACTGTGTATTTTGTTTTTGCTGTTAAGTAGAATACTGCTATGAATTTACTCTTCTGATCCTATCCTTAGTATTTATGTAAATTGCCCAGAACTTTGGGCATTTCTACTTCTCATTTTCATTCCCTTTATTAACTGTGGGATATTGGGTAATTGTTTAACTTCTCTGAGTGTGATCGATACGTAGCATGTGAGGCAATTTTGAACATTCTACAAATTAAAGTTCTACAGATTCAATTAAAAAAACATCATTTCTGTTCTTTCTATCAACTTCTAGCACAATATCTTATGCATAAGAAACATACTGTGAGTTCATGAGATTAACTAAATGAAGACACAGCCTTTGCCCTCAATAAAAGGTTGATTGTTATAAATGTGTGACATCAGTTGGGAGCTACTATAGCCTTGTGTTACTTAGCTGAGAATGGTGACTTCAATTCTCCGATTCTATGGTCTGTAGAAATTCAGAGCCTCTATCAGTATGTCTGTTTATTCTTTGTGTAGAGAGGGCAATGAAAAACTTAGGCAGCCTGGAATTCTTCAGTTTTTTTTTCTTCTTACTTTGTTTTTGTTCTTCAGTGTATCGCTCCAAGGTGAAATCTAGCTCTTTAATTGATTTTTCAGTGCCAAAATATCACTCGAGCAAGTATTCATGAATACAATAGACTTTATTTGTGTTTCTCCGTTAAATTAAAAAAAAATCTTTTTGTATAAAATTTCCCACTCACATCTACTTTCCATGTGAATCTACCTTCTGTGTCCTTATTTTTATACAAATGCATATCATAAAATGTATGGTAATATGTAATATACTTTATGTTTGTAATATGTTTAATGTATATGTTATGTATTTAAAACATTCATACAGTGGCATTTTGATGTACTTCTCATTCTATATCTGATATTTTTCACAAAACTTTAGTTTCTAAGATCTATGTTGATATATGTAATTTTAGCAATCATACCTAACACAACATTTTATTTATCTTTCAACTTGGATATTTAAAGATGCTTCCATTTATGAAACAAAACAAGCAAAGGGGAAAAAGAGAGAGAGGCAAACCAAAAAACAGACTCTTGGTGATAGAGAACAAACTGATGGTTACCAGGGGACAGGTGGGTGGGGGGGATGCGTGAAATAGATGATGGGGATTAAGGAGTGCTGCCCTTGTCCTGATGAGCACCCAGTGATGTGTGGAAGTGTTGAATCACTACACTCTACACCTGAAGCTAATATTACACTGTGTGTTAACTGGAATTTAAATAAAAACTTAAAAAAAAGATGCCAAAAGTGGAGTAGGGCACAGGGTGTGCATGTACTTGGTTTCACTAGTCTATCAAACTCGTGTACCTCAAAATGATCCCAATAATTCATAACCCCACAGTCCTTTCTAACATTTCATGTTGTCTAAATTATCATATTTGTGAGTCACATTGGTGTAAAGTGGATATGATAACTATACATGGATGGATCTCTGCACACACATGGATCTGTTTCTAGATCTGGCTTCTTTCCTATTATTATAACACTGCCCTAATTACTATAGCCTTGTGAAATATCTTAATATCTTGTTGATTTAAGATCTGCTATTTTCTCTACTTATTCAGAATTATACAGTTATTTTTAGAACTTTCTTTTTTATTTTAAAATTTGCAAATTATGACTGCTACATCGCATGAGTCCAAGGGTCACCATTCATGTGGAATACAAACTATGACAATATGGTCCTGTGACAATATGGTAAATTCCTTTAAACTCTAAATGTTTTGACTGCATTTGCCACTGAATGTGAAGGCTAACTTGGCAGAAATAGACATATTTATTTTATTATAGGCTTCATGTAGTTATATATTTATATATAATCTATGAGGATACAAATTTTCCTTCATTTTCTTTTTCACTGCTGCAACCTAGATGAGAGTCTGACACAGCAGGAACTCAATAAATAATTGCTGAATGAATTTCTATTCATTCATTCATTCATTGATTCATGTGTATGGGATATCTCTCCACCTATTTTGGTCTATCTGGATGTATATTAAATGCCATTTAACGCCATTTACCTGTTTTCCAGAATGGCTTTGTAAAAGCTTTTGTTAGGTTAAATCCGACCCTTACAGATCTTATTGTTATTATGACTGGCATATTACTCTAAATAGTAACTATTGGCATAGAGTAACTTTGCTTTTTTTTTTTTGTATGACGTTAAGTTTCTTATTGCTACATTGTTGTTAGTTGTAGAAGTTTATCCATTGATTCTCCTTTTTTTTCTATATTCATGATCCTATCTTTTTGAAATGACATTTTGATCCTTTATTTGAATATTTAAGTCTCTTTTTATCTTGTTTGATTGTATTGGTCTCCATGAAGTATGCATGATGTTTGCAGTATGTTTTTCTAGGCACCTGAACACAGTTAAAGATTTCCTCTTTGTCTATTTTGCTAAGAGTTTTTAAAAAATAAATAAAATAAGTAAAAATAAGTAAGAGTTACATTTTATTGAATATTTTCATTTTTACATTATTTGAAATGACATATTATTCCCCTTTAATCATTTACTGTAACTAATAAGTTACCTAATTTTGGAGCATCTTTAAATTTGTAAAATTAGTATAATTTATAAAACAATATTATACAAAATACAAAAAATTTATAAAAACAATAGAACTTATAGTGTCTACAAAATACTGTTGGACTCATTTAGGTAATCCTTACATAGAAGTTTTATAAATATATTCACAAATGGAAATGATTTAAAACGTTAATTTTTAAATGTCTAATTTTGTCATATATGTTATACTGGTCTTATAAAAATTAGAGGCCACTTTGTCTCTATTTCTGTACTCTAGAAAAAAATTATAGAAGCTGCTAGGTTATTATGCGTTCCTTGAATGGTTAGTAAAAACTGCCTGGATAAACTATCTGGGTAGAGACTTTTGAAGAGGTGTTTTCATCTATCATCCTATTACCTTTTTTTAAAACAAATTTTTTTAGTCTTTATTTTTGAGAGAGAGAGAGAGAGAGAGAGACAGAGTGCAAGCAGGAGAGGAACAGAGAGAAAGAGACACAGAATCCGAAGCAGGCTCCAGGCTCTGAGCTGTCAGCACAGAGCATGATGGAGGGCTTGAACTCACAAACCATGAGATCATGACCTGAACCAAAGTCATACACTTAACAGACTGAGCCACCTAGGTGCCCCAATCATCCTATTACTTTTAATCGTTACTTACCTTGTCTAGTCCTTTTTCTTAGGAAATATTTCCTGGCCAATCTTGGCAATCAAAAGATTGATAATAATAATAAAAAAAATCTCTGCTTTATAAGCAGTGAGTTTCCCTTTTTCATTCTGAATCTTGCTTATTTATCAGTGTTTTCTTTTTTCTTCATGAATCTTACTAGAGAATTGCTTTATTAGTTGCCTTTTAAAAATAGATTTAGTTTTGTTAATCCTTTCTCTTCTTTTTCCATTTCATTGATTTTTGCTCTTATCTTAATTATTGGTTTCTTACATAGTTTTAAAAAGTATTATTGCAAAAAATCTTCCATTGCTTATTTTCTAATTTTTGAGTTGAATGCTCAACTAATTTTAGACATTTTATTCCCTGTTAGATGTTTTCATCTACATTTTACTTCATATATGTAACTTTGCTTTCAAAATTATGGTGTGCAGTCCTTTCATGATACTTTAAGTATTTCATAATATGAGCTATTTACTCTGACCCATTGATTTTGGGATGTAGGATAATGGGTTTTCAATTATATGGTATTTCATTTTCTTTTGCTATCCTTTTGATTTCTAATTGTTTTAAACTGTAGTAGCTATTGGAGGCCTTAACAGGCGAGGGTGACACAGTCTGTGGTAGGGGCAGGTCGCGTTTGGAAGGCACCATTCTCAGGTCTGCAGAAAGAGGAGAAGGAGGAGGAGCTTTGGAGACTGAGGTAGGCGGCCAAAGCCGTGACAGTACCGGGTATTACCAGATGAGCTTCCATTCAGGACCTTTGCCGGCCTGACGTTCCCGATTTCAGATTGGCACTGTGCATTCAGGTTTCTGTGGCCTTGGACCTTCGCAGACATGGGATTGGGGACCCAGGGTTCAGTGCCAGCAGCCTGGGTTACCATCCCGGTGCCTTTGGTCTCTGGAAGGTGAGAGGCTTGCGCTGCAAGTATGAGCAGTTCACTCCCCCATTCCGATTTCTGGTAGTCCTGCCCCTGAACTGCTTTTGGGCTAGAGCTTGGTCCCTTACACTTGACTGGGCCCATGGGGCAAGACACCACCGCATCGTGACTCTGATTAGGGCATTTGGGGAGGTGTCCATGAGGACTGGGGTTTGCTTGATAGGTGCCATGTGTCGGACTCCTCAACTATGAGTCTGTGATGAGAGACCTCTGGCACCTGTGGCACTCAGGTGTTTCTTATCCAGTCCCCACAGATCTTCTGAGATCCCGTGAGATTAGGCTTCCTCTGGGAAGAGTGGTGTCGGCAGCAGTGGCTGGGGCCCTCTCCTGCCATTCTCTAAGCTGCCTCTATTGCTCTGCTCATTTCAGCTTTTCCTCTCCTTGCCCTTCCATCTGGAATCACACTTACTGCCTCTCACACACCCAGAGCCACAATGCAGACCCCACTGGCTCCAACTACATCCTGTTTGCCTCCCAGGGAAACCTCACGCTCCACTCACCGGGACCAGACCTCAGCCCAACCTGCCTCCATTGCCTGTGGTTTGTGTGGATGTAGAGCAAGTGGGGCTGGGAGGGGACCATACACAGGGCTGCACAAAGGCGAGAAAGAGGAGAATGCTGACTGACCTTAGAAGGTGGCCGAAGCTTCCAGACCCCGGGTGTTATCAGGTAAGCTGCCATTCTGGTCCTCTGCTGGCCTGACACACCTTATCTGATGATTTCAGGATGGCATTGCACATCACGTTTCTGCATACAGCTTTGGACATTGGCATTTGGAGGATTGGGCCTCTAGGATTCACTGCAGTGGAACGTTTGTTAGAACTGATGAACCTACATTGACACGTTATTATCAACTAAGGTCCATAGTTTACATTAGGGTACACTCTTGGTGTTGTACCTTCCATGGGTGTGGACAGATGTGCCATGGCATGTATCTATGTAGTATCATAGAGAATGGTTTCAC
Source organism: Panthera onca (assembly GCF_046562875.1). Taxonomy (NCBI): domain Eukaryota; kingdom Metazoa; phylum Chordata; class Mammalia; order Carnivora; family Felidae; genus Panthera; species Panthera onca. Next base: position 54,688,439 of record NC_138342.1, on the reverse strand, counting down.
TACCTTGAAAATTATGCTGTGCCTAGTCTTCCCTTCACCCCTTAACTCCTGGCAGGTAATAACCTTTTTGCGGTGTCCATAGTTTTGCCTTTTCCAGAAATGTCATATAGTTGGATTCAGACAGTATGTAGCCTGTTCAGATTGTTTTTTCACTTATTAATTCCTCCATGTGTTCTTCAAAGGAGAGCTCATTTCCCTTTAGTGCTGAGTAGTATTCCACTGTGTGGATGCACCATAGTTTATCCATTCACCGAAGGACATCTTGGTTGCTTCTGAGTTTTGGCAGTTATGAATAAGTGGCTGCAAACATCAATGAGCAGGTTTTTGTGCGGATATAACTTTTCAAAATTTTCAGTGACTGCAAGGAACACAACTGCCATATCATGGTAAAAGTTATTTAGTTTTGTTAGAAACAACCTGTCCTCCAAATTGTGCCATTTTGTAACTCCCACCAGCAATGAATGAGAGTGTCTGTTATTCTGTTTCTTCACCAACTTTTAGGGTTGGTCAATATTCCAGATTTTGGCTGTTTTCTTGTTTTGATTTGGGTTTCCCTGTTGACATGTGATGTGGTTGGCCTTTTCACGTACTCATTGTTATCTGTCTATCTTCTTTGGTGGGGTATATGTTAAGGTCTTTGGCTCATTTTTAATTGGGTTATTTGTTTTCTTGTTGAGTTTTACAAGGTCTTTATATGTTTTGGGTAACAGTCCTTTGTCAGATGTGCTCTTTGCAAATATTTTCTGCCAGTCCATGGCTTGTCTTTTCATTCTTTTTACAGTGTCTTTCAAAGAGCAGAAGTTTTTAATTTTAATGAAGTCCAGCCAATCAGTGATTTCTTTCACGGATTATGCATGGACATCTAGGTTTCTCCTATTTGTCTTTTAAGAGTTTTATAGTTTTTTTATTTTTACATTTAGGCCTGTGATCTGTTTTTGAACTAATTTTTACGAAGAGTGTAGTGTCTGTGTCTAGATTCATTTTTTTAAATTAATGTTCATGTCTAGTTGTTCCTGCATCATTTATTTAAAAGCCAATTTTTTTCCCATTATATTTCTTTTGCTCCTTTGTCAAAGATCAGTTGACTGCATTTATGTGTGTCTATTTCTCAGTATTCTATTCTGTTCCACTGATCTGTTTGTGTGTTCTTGCACCAAAACCACACTGTCTTAATTACTGTAGGTTTATAGTAAATGCTGATGTCAGGTAGCCTCAGTCCTCTTTTTCTCCTTCAACACTGTGTTGACTATTCTGGGTTTTTGCCTCTCCTTGTAAACTTTAGACTTAGCTTGTCAATATTCACAAAATAACTTGCTGAGAGTTTGATTGGGATTTCATTGAATCCCAAGATGAAGTTGAAGAGAACTGATGTCTTGATAATATTGAGTCTTCCTATTTGTGAACATGGAATAGCTCTCCATGTATTTAATTCTTTGATTTTGTTTATCAGTTTTGTAGTTGCCCTCAGATACTGTACAAATTTGGTTAGATTTATACCTAAGTATTTTTGTGGGTACTAATGTAAATGGTATTGTGTTTTTAATTTTTTTTAAAGTTTATTTTATTTTTGAGAGAGAGAGACAGAGAGAGAGAGAGAGAATGGGGGAGGGGCAGAGAGAGAGAGAAGGAGACACAGGGTCTGAAGCAGGCTCCAGGCTCTGAGCTGTCAGCACAGAGTCCAATGTGGGGCTTGAACTCATGAACCTCGAGATCATGACCTGAGCCAAAGTTGGCACTTAACCGCCTGAGCCACCCAGGCGCCCCTTGTGTTTTTATTTATTTTATTTATTTTTATTTATTTATTTATTTTTTTCAACGTTTTTTATTTATTTTTGGGACAGAGAGAGACAGAGCATGAACGGGGGAGGGGCAGAGAGAGAGGGAGACACAGAATCGGAAACAGGCTCCAGGCTCCGAGCCATCAGCCCAGAGCCTGACGCGGGGCTCAAACTCACGGACCGCGAGATCGTGACCTGGCTGAAGTGGGACGCTTAACCGACTGCGCCACCCAGGCGCCCCTGTGTTTTTAATTTCAAATTCCATTGGTCATTGCTGGCAAATAGGAAAGTGACTGACTTTTGTATATTAATGTTGTATCCTTCACTTCTTGCTATAATCGCTTATTAGTTCCGATAGTTTCTTATTGATCTCTTCACATTTTCTACATATATTCTCATGTCATCTGTAGTGATAGTTGCAGAAAACAATGCTGGTTTTATTTCTTCTTTGCCAAGTTGTATATCTTTTATTTCCTTTTGTTGTTTTGTTGCATTAGTCAGAACTTTCAGTATGGTGTTGTAAAGGATTGATGAGAGAGGACATTTTTTGCCTTGTTCTTTATCTAGCGGGAAAGCTCTGATTTTCTCACCACTAAGTATGATGTTAGCTATAGGTTTTTGTGGATATTCTTTATCAAATTGAGGATTTCGCCTCTATTCCTAGTTCATATCATGAAAGTTTTTATCATGAGTGGGTATTGGATTTTGTCAAATGTTTTTTTTGCATCTATTTATATGGTGACATTTCTTTTTTAGCCTATTGATGTAATGAATGATAGTAATTAAATTTTGAATATTGAACCAGCCTTGTATACCTGAGACAAATCCCACTTGATCATGATGCATGATTCTTTTTATACATGTTGGACTCAATTTGCTAATATTTTGTTGGTAATTTTTGCATCTCTCTTTATGAGAGATATTGGTCTATAGATTTCTTTTCTGTCTTGTTTTAGTATTAGGTAATGCTTGCCTCATCAGATTACTTTTTAACCTGATTCATGATGGATTTTTGAGTATATTCTATGTATGTGAAAAGAATGTACATTCTATGTTTACTGGACCTACTTTTTTTGATATATTCATTAGCTCAAAGTTGAAAATATAATTCTAACACCTAAAGCTAATGTAACATTGTGTCAACTATACTTCAACAAAAAATCATAAAGTTATGCTTCTAATCTTTTTTTTTTCTTTGCTTGATCTGTTAGTTTTTATTTTATTTTATTTTTTTTAAAACTTTTTAATGTTTGGGGCTGGGTGGCTCAGTCGGTTAAGCGTCCGACTTCGGCTCAGGTCATGATCTCACGGCTCGTGAGTTCGAGCCCTGCGTCGGGCTCTGTGCTGACAGCTCAGAGCCTGGAGCCTGTTTCAGATTCTGTGTCTCCCTCTCTCTGACCCTCCCCCGTTCATCCTCTGTCTCTCTCTGTCTCAAAAGTAAAAATAAACATTAAAAAAATTAAAAAAAAAAAACCTTTTAACGTTTATTTATTTTTGAGACAGAGAGATACCGAGCATGAATGGAGGAGGGTCAGAGAGAGAGGGAGACACAGAATCTGAAGCAGGCTCCAGGCTCTGAGCTGTCAGCACAGAGCCTGACGCAGGGCTCGAACTCACAGACCTCGAGATCATGACCTGAGCCGAAGTCGGACACTTAACCGACTGAGCCACCCAGGCATCCCAATCTGTTAGTTTCTAGATGAATGTGTTTGAATTTCTACTAAAACTAAAGATTAATTTATTCCTGGTATTTAAGTTTTTGCTTTGCATGTTTTGAGGCCCTATTATTGAGTGTCTGTATTTATGATTATTAAGTTATTAGCGTGTTTTTTCTTTTTCCAGGGTGAAATGCTCATTTTTATCTTTTATGGAATTTTTTACCTTAAATTATATTTTGGCTGGTACATGTTGCTTAACGTATATTTTAATCCATTTGTTTTCCATCTTTTTACATCTATTTCTTTGCTATTGAGATTTCTAGAATAACATTGTTGGATTTATTTGTAAAAAATTTATTTTGAAAGTTTTTATTTCATAAAAAGTGAGTTTAACTCAGGGCACTTGGGTAGCTCAGTCAGTTAACCATCTGACATCAACTCAGGTTATGATCTCATGGTTCCTGCATTCTAGCCATGTGTTGGGCTCTGTGCTGACAGCTCAGGGCCTGGAGCCTGTTTCAGATTCTGTGTCTCCCTCACTCTCTCTGACCCTTCCTGCTCACACTTTCTTTCTTTGTTTATCTCTCTCTCTCTGTCTCTCAAAAATAAGTAAACATTAAAAAAAATGAAAAAAAAGTGAGCTTAACTCTACTTATTATAATTAATGTAAGTCAGGACTTATTTCTAACACTTTATTTTGTATTCATACTTACCGTGCTTTCTTTCTTTCCCACTTTTGATTGGAGATAAAATTTCCTTTGTTCAGATTTGTTTTTATTTCCTGGATCCTTGGGTGGAAAGAGTGCATTCTCTTTTTTGTCTATTCATTACCACTATATTTAAGATCCATAGTTGTATTTATTTTTTCCCATCAATGAAAAGCAACAACCTCAATTCAGTTTCAGTTTTAATTCCATTCTTCTCTCCCCACTGCCCCAAACATGCTTCATCTTCATTCTGATTCTTAATCTGATGGGTTTGGTGCAGTGGCGGGGATCAATGACAAGTGCCTTCATTTACTTCTTAGAGTGGACAATCAAATTGACTTTGGTGAAGTTATTTTGAGTAGTGAGATTTTAGGAATGAGTAACAATTCATAATCCACAGACTGTTGTCCCCAGCTTGGTTTCTTTTCCCCTTCTTTTCTCTCCCTTTTCCCTTCTTACACTTCAGTCCTAGATATTCTCCAGAAGCTCCAGAGACTTCTCTTTCTGTTGTGCAGAGATGTATCCCCTTACTATTGAACTTTTACTTCAACTAATTATATTCAGTCTCTTGTGGAAGACTCTCTATTAATATTACAAATCGATGAATTTTTCCTAAAAAAAAATTCCCTTTAAGAGGATATGTTGTACTACTTGGGGAAAAAATGGAACAGTGTTATTATTATTATTATTATTTTTTTTTTTTACATAAGATAATTCTTGTGTAATTAGGAGGAGTAAAATCGGAAAAGAAAGCCTATTTAAATATTTGTATTATGGATCAATGAAAATTTGGAAGGAGCAGAGTCCTTACAAACATCGCTAATGAGCTTTAGGACTTTTTTTTTTTTTTTTTTTTTTTTTAGCAGTGAGAAATTCTTCTCTGTGCAATTTGGTTCAACTAAAATCTATAGTATAACAGATGATACATATTTGGTGTGTAAGGTTAATGTCTTGGCAGAGAAAAGACTCTTTAGGAGGTGAGTCCCCCCCCCCCCCCCCCCAATCTCTGGCAGATTGCAATGAGCAATTTTTTGGAAGAAAAGAGTTGTTAAAGCAGAGGGAAGCAAAGCAACAATAGGTTTTTTTATTGATGGTTGCGGTGCTCAAGTAAGTAACTTATACTCTATATTTCTGCATTATAGGACTTGAAGACACTACTGAACTTGTCTCAAGATTTCCAAGTTTTCAACTGTTAGTAGGAAATGCTAGGATAATTACTTGCTGGTAAAGTGCTTTGAGATCCTTAAATAAAAGCTTTCAGTGTGTGAGTTTAGAGCTTTACTTTAAAGGGACAGAGAGAGAACCTTTTGGTGGTAGCTTTATCCATTTTTTTTTTTTCTGTATTATAATTTTTTTTTTCAGACACATTAGGGTTCTTTTGTGGATTGCTTCTGTCTTTATGGAATTCTGGCTTTTAACTCGTACCCAGGCAGCTTTTGGAAACAAAATGATGACAAAAGCAACATGCAGTCACTTCTTTGTTGTGTGGGTTTTTTTCCTCCCCCTTTAGTCTTTTATCTTTATATGTTCCTTTTTGTCTGACATTTCTGCATTCATCACCCTATGTCTAGTTGCAATAAGGCTATTATAAGATGGATGGATGAGGAGATGGCAGGAATACAGACAATTCACGTTTTTCATTTCCTTTGTAGCTGAAGTTTTAATAGTTTTCTAAATCTGTATTGATCTTCTTATCAAACCTCCCCCTTTTTAAAATTTTTTAATTTATTTTGGGGGAGAGCACAACCAGGGGAGGGGCAGACAGAGGAGGACAGAGGATCGGAAATAGACTCTGCACTGACAGGCTGACAGCAGCAAGCCTGATGTAGGGCTCGAACTCACAAACTGAGAGATCCTGACCTGAGCCGGAGTCAGATGCTCAACCGACTGAGCCACCCAGGTGCCCCCAGAACCCCCTTTTTAAAGCAGGTAGATAGTAGTCCTTCTTTCTATCTCATTCCCAAAATGTTTTCCATGATTCCTCTTTTTACAATATTAAATAAGTCTATTGCAAAGATACGGAGATATAGATTCACTTATGATTCAGCGAACTGACAACTTAGTATGTGCTCAAAGGCTTCAGAACCCCCTTCTCTAGAAGTTAAGGTCACTGTACTCCTAGGCTTCCTTTTTCTAACTCAATGAGCAGAAGCCTGTGGAACAAGTATTCAAAGGGAGGTTTTCTGATGGGTGGTCTTGTCATTTCCAAATTGTGATCTTCCGGTTGAGTTGGAAATGGGGCTCAAATCAGAATTTTTAAATGAGTAAAATATTTCCTCCCTAGAAAGACAAAGTCAATTACATGAGAATCACCTTTGGTAGGTTGTACATTAATTTTTTTAAAACAGTCCTGTTGTTCACTCTGATTTCATTCAGAATTAATATAAAAAATGTTACAGCACAAAGACACTATAAAATAATTGAAAATGAATTTCCAAAAGTAGATGGTACACCACTTTTATTCTTTCCTAGGTGGACTGTTTTTTTATATTTGGAGGAGGCACTTACAGATTATTTGAGTACAACACAGTATGTGTAAGACAGTCACAATTATCTTTTCCCATAGCACCAAGATGTCCATAACCAACAGTGAAGGTTCAATCTATCGTTTGGCTATTGGTCACCTTTATGTCATATATATTTAGAAACATGTGACTTGAACTAATGCACATTTCAAGGTTATTCTATGTGTTTGTTCAGGTAGAATAAAATATCTGGATAGATAAACCTTTCACTGAAATACAGTTGGTATGGTTTACCTTGTTATAGAATTCTACCTTCCTTAGGCTTTGCAGTCCTTGCTGTTTTTGGCTTGCAGACCTAGTGTTGCCAATTCTCTCCACCCCTGATGGCAGTCTGTGCTTTAGGAAGTCCGTGGCCAGACATAAGTGGAGGCTGTTATTCATCGTGCTGTAATAGGCCTGGTGTTTGTAGTGCATAAAGTTAATCCTGGGACCCTATAGTCTCTGATAGGAAGGCTTTTGTAATCTCCATTGTATTTTCCAAATTCACGTGGTTGGCTTTCTGCTTTGATTTTGTTATTTTTTCATTCACTTCTGGCAGGATGTCACTATGCTAGGTTAGGGCTGTGACACTGTATAGTTTTCCTTTGTCACCATTTCTTCATTTTCTGTGGTTTCTGGGTCCTATTGTTACTTGCTCAGCTCTAAATGTTGCCATTTCTTGAAAATTTCCTCTGCTTCCCACCCACTATATTGAATTATAGACCCCTGCAGATATTGAATTTGAGTTCACTGTACAGTTTAGATGCTATTTTGGATCTCTCCTGAAATCTAGTCTTCCATGCTTATCAATTGTTTTATATTGACACCATTCATCTGTAACTTCCTTTCCTTGCACCATCTTGTTACTGATACTCTGGTATTTTAGAGCTGAATCAATTAAAGCTAGGACATTTTTTTTCTTTTTTTAATTTTTAATTTTTTAAATTTTATTTAAAGCCAAGTTAGTTAACATACAGTATAATGATGGTTTCAGGAATAGAATATAGTGATTCAGCTAATATACTTGATACATGCTACTGAATGCAAGAACAGATTTTCTTCTCTTGTGGTAGATGTTAGAGGTTAGATGTTTCAATAAAAGACGTTACTTTCACTTGTATCTAATTCAAGATCTTTTTAAAAAATCAAATCCTAAAAGTTTTATATATAGTTTTCCTTAACAAGAACTTTGAATAAATGAATTGGAAGTACTCTCTTGACAATCGTAGGGTTGTAACAATACTGACTCCATCTCTGGCCCTCAATCTTGTTCATGTTTGCTTGGTCACCTCTCTTGGGGCTCCGTGTTCCAGGGTCCTTGAAGATTAGTATATGTACCTTAGAAATGCCTGCTAAGGATGGGACAAAGAAGGCTTGCTCTGGCCTCCCATGAATCTGTTAGAGATAACGTAGTGTTGCCCCTTCCTGATGCACAGGTGGTGCCACAGGATCTAATTAAAGAATAGCCATCTATTAGGTGCATGCAAGTCCTTTGAGGTGCATGTGGAAACCCTTGCCCTCACTACCACGCATGTCCTCTTTATAAAATGTGTGGACTAAGGTCTGGGCTTTGTGGAAAATAACTGCAGCTGCCATGGACTGTCCTCCAGCTGATACCAACCCCCACTCCTGTCACTTAGTTACCCTGAATAAAACTGGTCTCAAAATGGCTTCTCAGTTTGGGGAATACTTCAGTGTCTCTCCTCCACTTCTAACAATATTATCTTTTCAGTTTCTGGTATCATTTTACCTCATTTTACTGGTTGTGTGTGTGTGCGTGTGTGTGTGTGTGATCCCAATGCTATCCTTGCTTGAAATTTTTTTTCCAGCTCTATAGAGGTATCATTGACAAATAAAATTGTAAGATATTTAAAGTGTACATATGGTAACTAGATATATATATATTGTGAAAGGAGTCCCACCATCTAGTTAATTAACTTATCCATCACCTCACATATTTATCTTTCTTTTTTTTTGCTAAGAATATTTAAGTTCTACTTTCTTAGCAAATTTTGATTATATAATACAGTGTTATCAATTATAGTCACCATGTTTTATATTAGATTCCTAGATTATATTTATCTTATAGCTAAAATTTTGTACCCTTTAACCGACCTTTCTATTCCCTCCACCCCACAGTCCCTGGCAACCACTGTTTCTAAGAGTTTGACACTTTTTTTTTTTTTTAAGTTTCCACATGTAAGTGATGCCATGCAGTATTTGTCTTTCTCTGTCTGGCTTATTTCATTTAGCATAATGCCTCTAAGATCTATCCATATTGTCACAAATGGCAAGATTTCCTTCTTTCTCATGGTTGAAAGGTATTTCATTATATATATATATATACTGCATCTCTTTTCTCCATTCACCCATTGATAGACACTTAGGTGGTTTCTATATCTTGTCTATTATAAATAATGCAGTGAACATGAGAATGTAGATCTATCTCTGAATTCTTATTTTAGTATTTTTAAAATATATATCTGGAAGTGGAATTGCTGGATCATATAGTAGTTCTGGTTTTAATGTTTTTGAGGAATCTCCATACTGTTTTCCACACTGGCTGCCCTAATTTGTGTTCCTCCCATGGTCCACAAGTATTCTCTTTTCTCTATATCCTCACTAACACTTGTTTTCTCTTGTCTTTTTGATGATAACCATTCTAATAAGTGTGAGGAGATAAGTCATTATGTTTTTAGTTTGCACTTACCTGATGTTTAGTGATGTTGACCATCTTTTATATACCTGTCGCCTATTGCATATTGCATCTTGCATATTGCAAGATGCATATTGCATCTTTTATATACCTGTCTTCTTTGGAAAAATGTCTGTTTTCAGTTCCTCTGCTCATATTGTACATACTTGAATATTTTAATAAACTTTTTACAGAGATAGAGCCCTTGAAGTAAAAATATCAAACCCCAGAAAGCTGTCATTACCTTACAAATGTTTCATCTTTTCCTGTTTACAAATTGATTATATGTTAATATTCCATGTGTATGTAAAAGTCTGATATATGACACAGTTGCCAGTAGGAGAAAGACAGATTGTTTGATGGATGGTGTAGGGCAAACCTTCTCAATAAATGCAGAGAAATAAAGCTAAATGCCTACTTGGCACCCTAAATAAAGTCTTCCAGTTTGATTAAAGATCTAAATGTAGGAGGCAACTGGTGGCTCAGTAATTTGAGTGTCTGACTCCTGATTTCAAGTCAGCATGATCCCAGGCTTGTGGAATCTAGCCCAATGATGGTCTCCAGGCTTAGCAGGAAGCCCGCTTAAGATTCTTTCTCTGTCTTCCTCTGCCCCTCTCATCTCTCTCTCTCTTTCTCTCTCTCTCTGTCTCTCAAATAAATAAATAAATAAAATAACCAAAAATTAAATATCTAAATGTGGAAGTAAAATTTATGATTGTATTTCTAAACTTTATTTTGTACCATTGTTTGTTTTGTTGGTTCCTGAGTAAGCATGATAATTGTTTTTATTATTATGGCATTTATTGTCTGCCTTGATATTTGGTAAAATGTTTCATCTATGTATTTTTCTTTTTCTAAGTTGTATTAGTTATTTAATAGCATTTATCCTTCCATATAAATTTAAGAATAGGTTTGCCAAATTCCTCCAAAGATCTGACTATAATACTGATCAAAATTGCAATGAATATGTGAACTAATCTGAGATAATTGACCTAATAAGTGTTAAGTCATTCTCTCTATGTATGTGGTATGTATCTGTAGATGATATGCTTTTTAAATCAAAGTGTAGGCTAATTTCATGTGTTTTAATAGAGTTTTGATTTATTTATTTATTAAAAAAATTTTTTAAGGTTTATTTATTTCTGAGACAGAGAGAGACAGAGCATGAGTGGGGGAGGGGCAGAGAGAGAGGGGGACACAGAATCCGAAGCAGGCTTCAGGCTCTGAGCTGTCAGCACAGAGCCTGACATGGGGCTCGAACTCACAGACTGCGAGATCATGACCTGAGCCAAAGCTGGACGCTCAACCAACTGAGCCACCCAGGCTCCCCTGATTGATTTAAAAGACTGTTACATAATTATTAGATTATTTAAATTTTATGTTGCTATTTTGGATGATATTTCAGATTGCACAAGATTTTCCAGTTAGCCGTTACTAGTATATAGGAATAGTATTATTTTTAGGTTGGATTTGCAGCTTGCAATATTATTGAGCATTCATATTAGTTTTAACAGTTGGCATACTTCAGTGTCTACATAAATGAGGATAACATCTGCAAACAACAAAAGTTAAATTTATTTTCTTTTAATTCATAAAATTCTTTCACCCTTTTATTATAATAAAGAGTTGCCTAAGCCCTCGAATGTTATGTTAAATAGTAATGCTATTTGAGGACATATGGTATTTGCCTTATCTTAATGGGAAGGCATCTAAAGTTTTGTATTAAGAATATAAGTTGTTCTGATAAGAAAACAGTCAAAAGCAACAACAAAAAGGAAAACTGTAGATCCATATCTCTTTTGAATATAGATGAAACAATGCTCAACAAAATGCCAGCAAAAGAATCTGGGAATATAGGAAAAGTAATTATACACCAAGACCAGGTGGGATTTATCCCAGGAAAGCAAAGTTGGTTTAGCATCTGAATGTAATACATCATATCAGTAGATAAAGAATAAAAAAACAACAACTTGATAATTTTATTAAATGCAGAAAAAACATTTCTCAAAATCCAACACTATTTCAACAAGCTAGGCATATAAGAGAATTTCCTTAACCTGATAAAAGCTATCTGTGAAAAACCCACAGCTAAGATCATACAGAATGGTAAAAGACTGAATATCTTACCCCTAAGATAAGAAGCAAGACAAAGATGTATGCTCCTGCCACCTCTATGCAATATTGTTCTAGAGATTTTAGCAGAGAAATTTTAGACAACAAAATGAAATGACAGGCACTCAAATTAGAACAGAAGAAGTAAAATTTTCTCTAATCAAAGATGGCATGATATTGAATATAAGGAATTCATTAAAACTTTTAGTAGTAATAAATGAGTCCCCCAAGTTTAGAGGATTCAAGATCGATATACAAAAGTCAACTGTATTTCTATACACTAACAATGAACAATCCCAAAAGTGAAACTGAGAACATAATTTAATTAAAATAGCATATAATTTTCAGAGTACAGGTCTTTTAGCTCCTTGGTTAAGTTTATTGCTAGGTATTTTATTCTATTTAGTATAATTGTAAATGGATTTCTTAGTTTTTCTTTTTTGCTACTTCATTATTAGTGTAGAGAAACACTAACAATTTTTTTCTTTAAAAATATCTGTTTTAATGTTTGTTTACTTTTGAGAGAGAGACAGAGAATGAGTGGTGAGGGGCAGAGAAGAGAGGGAGACACAGAATGTGAAGCAGGCTCCAGGCTCTGTCTGAGCTGTTAATCTAGAGCCTGACATGGGGCTCAAACTCATGAACCATGAGATCATGACCTGGGCCAAACTCAGATGCTTAACCAACTGAGCCACCCAGGTCCCCCAGAAACACTAACAACTTCTGGGTATTAATTTCATATTGTGAAACTTTACTGAATTCATTTATTCTGATATATTTTTGATGGAGTCTTTAGTGTTTTTTATTTATAGTATCATGTCATCTGCAAATAGTGACAGTTTAACTTCTTCTTTACCAGTATGGATCCTTCTTTTTTCTTTTACTTGTTTGATTGCTGTGGGTAGGACTTCCAGTACTATGCGAAATAGAAATTGTGAGAATGAACACCTACTCTTACCTTGTTCTTTATCTCAGAGGAAATCCTTTCAGTTTTTCGCCATTGAATATGATGTTAGCTGTGAATTTTGTATATATGGCCTTTATTATGTTTCTTCTAAACATGCTTTGTTGAAAGTTTTTATCATGAATGGATGTTGAATTTTGTTAAATTCTTTTTTCTGCATGTATTGAGATGATCATATGATTTTTATCCTTTATTTTGTTGATGTAGTATATCACGTTGATTGATTTGTGAATATTGATCTATCTTGCATCCCTGGAATAAATGCCACCTGATCTTGGTGAATGATTCTTTCAGTGTTTTGTTGAATGCAGTTTGATAATATTTTGTTGAGGACTTTTGCATCTATGTTTCTCAGCGATTTTGGCCTGTAGTGGTTTTTGTTTGTTTGTTTGTTTTGTTTTATTTTTGTGATGTCTTTGGTTTTGGTGTCAGGGTAATGCTGGCCTTGTAGAAGGTATTTGGAAGCTCTCCTCCTCCTCCTCTTTCTTCTTCTTCTTCTTCTTCTTCTTCTTCTTCTTCTTCTTCTTCTTGGAATTGTTTGAGAATAGGTTTTTACAGCAAAAGGAATATGGTCAGTGCTAGTTAATAGTATTGTATGGTGACAGATGATAGCCACACTTGTGGTGAGCATAGATAACATATGGAGAAGTTGAATCACTATGTTGTATACCCAAAGCTAATGTAACATTGTGTGCCAACTACACTCAAACAGAAAAATTAAAAAAATAAAATAGCATCTAAAACAAACACTTATGGATAAACTTAAAAGAGGAAATGTTAAATTTATACTCTGAAGGTGATAAAACATTGCTGAAATAAATGAAAGAACATCTAAGTAAATGGAAATACATCTCATGTTTATAGAGGATTGATACTTTTAAGCTGAAAATACTCCCTAAATTGATCTACAGATTCAATGCAATTTCAGTCAGTATCCCAACTTTATTCTTTGTAGAGACTGACACACTGATCTTAAAATTCATTTTGAAATTCAAGGATCCAAGAGGCAAAATGATCTGGAAAAATGGAGCAAATTTGATGGACTTACATTACTAATTTCAAACCTTACTGCAAAACAACAGTAATCAACACAGTGTGGTAGTGGCATAAGGATAGACATTAAGATCAGTGGAGTATAGAGTCCTTTACATTTAAGGTCAATTGATTTTCAATAGAGGTACATAAACAATTCAAAGGAGAAAGAATAGTCTTTTCAACAAATCATCCTGGGACTAATGGCTATCCACATGCAAAAGAATGAAGTTGGACTCCTGCCTCATCCTGAATACAAAAATTAACTAAAACTGGATTACAGACTTAAGCATGAGAACTAAAATTATAAAACTCTTAGGAGAAAATTATATGTGTAAATCTTTGTGACTTTAGATTTGGCAATGGCTTCTAGATATAACATCAAAACTACAAGCAATATGACACAAAAATAGATAAATCGAGGTTTACTAAAATTAACATTAATGTGCATCAAAGAGCAACAAGACAGTGAAAAGACAAGTTATAGAATGGGAGGCAATATTTGCAAATCTTGTATCTGATAAGAGACTTGTCTCTAAAATATTTAAAGAACTCTTAGAACTCAAAATCAAAAAAACAAGTGACATAAAATTTAGGCAAAACATTTGCTTAGAAATTTCTCTGAAGAAGATATACAAATGACAAATAGATAAATGAAAAGATTCTTAATATCATTAACCATCAAGGATTTGGAAATCAAACCTATGTGAGATAACACTTCAAACCCACTAGGATGGCTACAATGGAAAAGAGATAATATGAAAGACATGGTCAGGATTTGGAGAAATTAAAACCCTCACACCCTGACTGGTGGGAATGTAAAATTGTGCTGTCACTTCGGAAAACCATGTTAATTCCTCAAAAAGTTAAACATAGTGGGGTGCCTGGGTGGCTCAGTGGGTTAACCATCTGATTTCGGCTCAGGTCATGTCATGTTCATGAGTTTGAGCCCTGTGTCGGGCTCTGTGCTAACAGCTCAGAGGAGCCTGCTTCAGATTCTGTCTCTCTCTCTGCTCTTCCCCAGCTCACACTCTGTCTCTTTCTTTCTCTCTCTCTCTCTCTCTCTCTCTCAAAAAAAGTTAAACATAGAGTTACCATTTGATCCAGAAACTCAACTCTGTGGCATTTATCCAAGCCAAATGGAAGCATATTTCCATACAACAACTTGAACATAAGTGTCCACAGCAGCATTTATCATCATCATCATCATCATCATCATCATCATCATCATCAAAATATGTAATTAAGTGTAAATTTATTATTTATAATAACCAAAATGTGGAACCAACCCAATGTCCGTCAACCAATGAACAGATAAACACAATGTGGTGAATCTATACAGTAGAATATTATTTGGCCATAAAAAGAAATAAAATACTGAACTATACTAAGGCATGGATGGACCTTGAAAATATTTTGCTAATCGAAAGAAGAATGTCACTTATGTGAAGATCACATACTATATGATTACATTGAGATAAATCTATAGACACAAAATTTAAATAATAGTTTAACTGCAATATAAAATTTTATGTTGAAATTTATTGTCTTTCAAAACTTTAACATGTTGCTCAAATGTCTTATTGACTGTTATTATTAAAAAGTTTAATCCATAATCATCTTTTATGAGTGATCTTTCTTTAAAAGCTTTTCAATTTTTTCTTCCTTTTTGATACTGTTACATTTCATATAATGTGTCTAAATATGGATATTTTTATTGTTTGAAAATTTGTTTAATAATCTCTTCTATCTGGTATTCCATTTTTCTTTTAAATTTTGTGTTTCACATCTTTAGTTCTCAGTCATTATTTATTCAAATATCAGTCATTTTATCTTCACTCTTGGGACTTCTCTTATATAAATGCTGAAAATTCTTTCATCCTGCACACCTCTCAACATTTCTATTTGTGTCACTTTCTTTCTTCCCAGTATCTTCTGAAAAGTTCCTCAATCTAATCTTTCAGCCATTAATTTGTTTTTGGACTTTATTGATTAGCTTTTTGTCCTCATTATTGAATTTATAGTTCATATATTACATATATATTTTTGAAAAATATTTCATTTGGGGACATATCAAACATACACAAATGTAGACAGAATAGGAAAATAGACCACCATGAATGTATCACTGGCTTAAAAAAATTATCATTTTATGGCTAACTTATTTTTATACTTGCTAATTTTTCTCTTTCCCTTTAAATTATTTTGAAGTAATCTAATAACCTCATAACATTTCATCTATAAATATTTTTGAATGTGTCACCAGAGATCTGAATTATTTATTCCTAAGCATAACCATAGACCATAATCTTTTCTGAAAAATTGACATTAATTCCTCAACATTATTAAATATCCAGTCAATATGTAAAATTGGTATTTACATCTAGTTATTTCTTTAATCTTTTATAGTTTAATCCTTTAGTTAATAATTTAATAATCTCTTAATATTTTATTTCTTTTGTATTTTATAGTTTATTTGGTAAAATTAGTTTTGAAATATGGAGCATATATGCAATTGTGTGACTTTTCTCTTTAATCTCTTTAAATCTATAGATCTCCCTTAATTTATTTACCAGAAAAAAAAAATCACTTTTTTGTCTTGTATAATTTCCCACAGTCTGAATTTTGTTGGTTGCATCCCTGTGGTGTTCTTTACAATTGTTTCTATGATGCCTGCATTTGCTAAAAATTAGTAGTGAGAAATAGAGGTTTGAACATATTTAGTTTAGAATTTTGGACAAAACTTCTCAATGATTGGCTCCTTCTACCAGAACCATAATGGCCTCTTTAGGTTTTGGATAATATCAGTCATTGATCGTCATTGTTTAGGTTCATTGTTTCATTAAGAGTTGGAGAATGATGATATTTTATTTCCTCATTTATTCTCATTTATTAGCTGAAATATTGTATGTTCTGGATTGAGTTGTACACCTCAAAAGACATGTTGAGTCCTAATCCCTGTACCTGTGAATGTGACCTTATTTGGAAGTAGCATCTTTGCATATGTAATCAAGATGAGTTCATTATGGGATGCCTGGGTGGTTCATTTGGTTGTGTCCCACTCTTGATTTTGGCTCAGGTCATGATCTCACAGTTGTGAGATCAAGCCCTGCATTGGCTTGGTGCTGGGCATGGAGCCTGCCTAAGATTCTCTCTCCTTTTCCCTCTGCCCCTCCCCTGCTTGTGCTCTCTTTCTTTAAAAAAAAAAAAAAAAAGAGTTCATTAGGATTGGCCCTTAATCTGATACGACTGGTGTTTTTATAAGAAAAGGAAAATTGGCTCTGGAGGGAATATGGCCTTACCAATATTTTGACTTTGGTTTTCTGGCCTCGAGAACTTATGTAGAGTAAGTTTTTTTATGTTTTTAGGCTTCCCAGTTTGCATAATTTTTTTTATGGTAACACTAGGAAACTAACAGTCTACAAAGAGAAACTTTCCCTCAATTCTTCAGCTTACCCTAAAGTTTTTAACATTGGAAAGGAAGAATATTTGCTTCATTTCTTTTCATTCATTTACCAGTTTTTTTTTAATTTTTAAAGTTTATTTTTGAGAGAAAGAGAGAGAGAGAGAGAGAGCAAGTGAGCGAGAGCGCACAAGCTGGGGAGAGGCAGAGAGAAAGAGGGAGACACAGAATCTGAAGCAGACTCCAGGCTCTGAGCTGTCATCACAGAACCTGACATAGGGCTCGAACCCAAGAACTGCGAGATGGTGACCTGAGCCAAAGTTGGATGTTTAACCATCTGAGCCACCCATGTGCCCCCATTTACCAATTTTCTAAGTAATGATTTCAAAACCTGGCATCTTCCCAAAATGACGAGTGAGGTTATTTTCATTTTGCTTTGTTTTTTTTTCTAAGTATCATTATGTTATACATTATATGCAAATGTATTTAAATATATTTGGTGTCTTTAAATGCATTGCAGTTTTTCTTGAAGTTCTTATTGCTCCATATTTGGCCAGTGGGACCCTTTCGATTGGCTACTAAGTGCTTCTGGCTCACTCTCAGAAGACTTTGGTAATTTCCTTGTTTAGTGACTGATATAATAAAATATTTCAGCTTTATTTCCTAGTTCAGATCTCAAATCATGTATTTCTTTAAGAAGCTGTAGTTTCTTCTAGTGAAAAATGGTATTTAGAGACCACAAATGGGCACCAAGGGAGCTTGTTGCTTCTGGGTTGGTCTTTATTGTACCTAAAAATACATATATTTTTAGAATAAATACATTATGAATTCATATTGATATTTCTAACTCGAATTCAAGACTAAAGGGTTTCTACTTAAGCTCATCCATTTACATTGATTTTCTCCTTTTCCCATGCTTCTAATTCCAGTATCTCTATATAAATAACATACTACTACAACGGTTATAGATTCAAGTCTCAGTACTACCACCTAAAATATGATTATTGAAAATTTTTTATAGTTCTTTTTTGTCTTTATGATATATTGCTCTTAGGATGTAAAATCAAATTTCTTTGTGTAATTTTGCCTTAAAACTTTTAGATTGCTTTTTGATTAGTTTTTTTTTTTTTTTTTTGTACGATTGTGTACATCATGTCAAAACCAAATGGGTATAACAAAGTATATTTAGGTCCACCTGCTATTCATAATCACTTCAAACCTACTTCTTCCCTCTCCTATAGATAATTATTTTCCTACCTGTAATTCCACTTTGTTCTGTTTTTAAAACTGTTTCCTGCTACTACAGACTGATCTTATTCTTCCTTAAATATTTTATAATGCATTTATCCTCATTTTATGTTTTTTATATTTGTGTTATATTTACAGTTTAGATTGCTCAGTTTGTTTTCTGTCATTGTATCTAACCCTCTCCTGCGACATCCAGCCCCCATCTGCTCCAGACTTTGTTTTCCTCTTCATGCTGTGTCACAACAACCTTCTGTCTCCCCAGGGATACCTCAGGATCTTTGATTTTTTTTCAGATCTTCAGTGCTTTTCTTTTAGCTATGTGGTATATCCAGGGATTGGACTAGGGAAGAGAAGTAGTAACCCAACAGGTCTACCACTAACAATTAGGAGCCCCAATTAGTTATTTTGAGTATTTTTGAATACAAAGGATGACCAGGAAAGACTATTTGAATATTATCAACTCTTAATGGGGAATGGATTTTATTTATTTAGAAATAAATGACAGAAATTGCTTTCAGTTTTATGTGTGTCCAACTTTAGTATACACATGAATTGGAACAACCAGTTATACTCCCATTGAATTGTTGGCTTTATTATTTTATTACTGTCTTATGTAAGGAATATATTTCTCTTTGCATTTTAATACTTTCTTGCATAATATATTTTCTTGCTTTTTATTTTTATTTTTATTTTTTAATTTTTTTTAACGTTTATTTATTTTTGAGACAGAGCATGAACAGGGGAGGGACAGAGAGAGGGAGACACAGAATCTGAAACAGGCTCCAGGCTCTGAGCTGTCAGCACAGAGCCCGACGCGGGGCTCGAACCCACGGACCGCGAGATCATGACCTGAGCCGAAGTTGGATGCTTAACTGACTGAGCCACCCAGGCGCCCCTTTTCTTGCGTTTTAAAGTATGCTGTATGTTTTGATTATCAGCATAAAGTGGGGTTTGGAGCATGATGGACTTGAATTAAATTCCAACTCTGTACTAGCAAGATCTGTGACTCTGGGTCAGTTACAATAATAATTTTATAAGTATAGTACTTGATGCCTAAAGAATGTTCAATTAATTTTGGCTTTTATGATGATGATGACAGTAAGTGATGCCTATGATGACAAAGATGACAATGACGGTGTGAGGCTACACTTCTGTTTTCCATATGCCTTCAATTGTATTGAAAGGTAATAAGTAAATATGACTAAGTAATGAGTATATATAAACTATCAGAAATACATCTGTTCAGTGAAATTAGATAGATGTTACAGTATATATGCTTTTATCTGAAATAAGATCCTGAAGTGAACAATTTGATTCTAACAATATCATAACTTACACTAGCCTTTGTCTTATAATTTGTACTAATTTAGATTTTAAGGAAGGAATGGTAGGCTTTTGAGAATTTTGTCTTTTGAGTAAAAATACATGAGAAAATTATTCTCTATTTCCATTTGATTTTTAATAGATAACTAAAATGTTAGCTGTGTTTCAGTATTAGTTTTGAATTCTTTGTGAATTTCCTGCTTGCATATTTGCTTATATATATCTTGCTAATATTTATCATTGTAAGCTTCAGAGACTGGGAAGAAATTAGGTACCTTGAATTTTACTGAAGGAAAAAAAAAATCCCTCTCATCTCATTAAAAGGCATTTAGCTGTTGTTTAACACAATTCATACTTTCTGGGATTTGGAGTTTTCTAAATTCTCATTCTAGTAAGTTCTCTAAGTTTTTTCAACCTGTGTCAAGAATGAGTGTTTATTTGCCTGCATTTATTTAAAGAAGGCGTAGGAAGGCAGAGTAGGACGAAGCTGAAGGAAAGATGGATAATGGTAGAGGTGATGGGCTGAGTGCTGCTCACTGGGTCCCCATGAGGTCTGGGGTTATGGCCTCTTCTGCTTCCTTGGATGTGATTTGTAAAGATGAACTACTGGAAAGAGAAAATAAAAATGTGTTTTTGATTCAGATTTAAAAACGTCTGTTAGCAAAAATTGATTATACTGCTTTACAAGGGGATAAATCCTGTTTTAGAAAAGACTATTATACTTCTCTGTAAGACTAAATGCCCTTAAAATAGTTTCAAATACCTAGATTTAATACCATATCCTTCAATTGTGTGATATTTATATGATAGGTATATTTAAACAAAACCTGCCTTCTTTATTTTTTCCCCATGATTTTGAACTGAGTTGGTAAATTCTTTTACTCATTTATTCAGCACATACTTATTTATTAAATGCTTACCGTGTGTGGGTATTTACACTTGAAAATCAGAATTCACTTAACGACAATTTAAAAGCAATCTTTTAGGATCTCAAATGGATTCAGTGCTTTTTATTTAGTATGGTTAAGATGCTTTACCCACACAAACTCCAAAGCTGCTGTTTATGGCAGAGCAGTTATTTAGCATTGTCTTTTTTTTTTTCCTCCCTAGAGGTAACTACAGGTTTGAGCTGTTTGATCCATACTATGTATGAACAGCAATGGGACTTTCCTGGCTAGATACAGGGGTGAAATTCATGGCCCTGGAATAGAACAAAGGCAGTTACTCCATAGGACTGATATTAATATTGTGTTCTAACCAACTAAGCTAAACAATCTCAGACTTTGAAAAGATGTTCTTTGATGAGGAGAAAAGCAAACTCAACACATTTCAAAAATTTCAACAGACTCTACAGATTTCAACAACCAAGCATTTAAAGGTCAACAATAAAACAACTTTATTTGTCTTGCAGCTGTTAATCTGAATCTGCACTTAGGAGGCAATTTCATATTTTAATTTTTGGGGGGGTTTACCTGTTTTTCTTTCCCCAAGCAAACATGCTAAGAGTTGGAGGTGAACCATCATCATTGCTGATAAATATATTTTCAGACCTGAGCTGGCTGTACAAATAAAGTCCACTTTCCATGGTAATCAGGAGCAGCAATGTCTGACTATGAGAGGTGGCTAGCCACATCCACAGACAGTACAATCTAATTCCTTTTTCCACAAATGTTGATTAAGCTGAAGGAGGATCCTTTGCAAAGTTAATTCAATAGCACCGTCTCCTTTCCCTAAAGGCTGGAGGATGATCTCACTATCACATGAGGCCATTAGCTTTCCCTGCAGCAAAACTCGCCATCTGGCCATCTGGTCTGGCCTCTGCTGATTGGATGGGAGCTTTTCTAACACCCTCACTCAGTCTTTTGGTGGTGAGTGTGAGAGTAGAAACTGGAAGGGGCAGCTGGACAACATATGACTGCTGTTATCTTGGGGGGCAGGGGGAGGCAGCCAGGTGAGCTCTAAGTGCTGCCTGATATTATCAGGGCCTGCCTGGCACTGATTGTCTATTGTCCAGCATTAGTCTCAGATGACTTGGTCATTTATGATCAACGTGGCATGGTGGATAGATTAAAAAAAACCCAAAAAACTATTCTTTATAACCTCACAATCTTGACTTTTAATCCTGTTACTGGACAGCTGATCTAGGAAAGTCACTGAAGCATTGCTTTTATTAGCAATGGATAGAGCATTTTCAAAATAACAACCAGCCTTAAGCCTTGAATCAAATCTAAGTTTGCTTTGTTAACATTCTCTATGTCAGTTCTGAAGATAGTCCCTGTTTTACCATCTCTTGGCATTACAGAATTAGAATTCTGATTGGATTGTTGGGAATAGGGGGCAGAATTGAGTATTGTGTTGCCTTTGTTGAATTCCATTCAGGGTTAATTGCTGTTAATTATGCAGCTGCTTTTTGGTTCCTTTCTATGTAGTTCTACAGCTAAACACAGGGGAAGGAAGAAGACACAGGGAAGCTCCAGAAAAAGTTAAGACTCCACGAAAACAGCTGAGCATAGCTCACATGTAAGACTGAAAATCTGTTATTTTACATATTTTTTAAAGGTTTTGGTCCAAATACAGAATGGAATCAGTTAGTAACAACAACATTTAGTTGTCAACATCTAGGAGATGGTGGTACGGTCACTGCTGGGTGGAATGTTTAAATATTATTCCTAAAGTGAATAAAAAAGTGAGTCTAATTACTAATGACATGAAATAAAAAAAGGTAGGATAGTGGGGCTGGAAAAAAGACTCCTCAGCTCATTCTGACTGATGTTAAATGGCTACACTGACAAATCAGGGACTCAGTATCATGTGTTCAGCAAGTTAGGTTTCGAATTTGCTGGGTAACTTAGCTTAATTTATTTGACAGAAGTAGTAAGTCTTACTCAATTGGCAAAATAATAAATGTTCCCTTTCTTTTGGATTGTATATTTATTTACTTGACTTTGCACATCAAGTGCATGAGTTGATGCAAAATTAAACACCATTAATTAGTGAATTTACTGTAATTGAATCGGTGTTCAGTGTGATGTACCTGAAAGGCACCGTGGATTTTTAAAACACTAATTACAACAAAAGGAAGAGAGAAGGAGGTATGGTAGGAACACATGCTATTCATAGATCGGGGGAGGGGGGAATCTAAATTGGCAGAATCCTTATAATTTCTTTACTTTCTCCTCATTCTAACCTTACTCCAACATGGCCTGAGTTCTCTATTCAGCTCACATGAGAGAGGTCTATGATGCAATGGAACCAGTTCTGTCTGATTTTTTCCTGAACCAAGCCATGTAATGTATAACTTTTATATGTTAAAGTTGACCCTAGGAGTGCCTGGATGGCTCTGTCGGTTAAGCGTCTGACTTCGGCTCAGGTCATGATCTCACTGTCCATGAGTTTGAGCCCCGTGTCGTTCTGTGCTGACAGCTCAGAGGGTGAAGCGTGCTTCAGATTCCGTGTCTTCTGCTCTCTCTGCCCCTCACCCACTCATGCTCTGTCTCTATCTCTCTCAAAAATAAATAAACATTAAAAAAAAATTGACCCCGTTGACAGCAATTCATTTAGGTCCTCCTGTTACAATTCCAACACAGGTAAAGCGCAGTTACAGTCAACAGGATGTCAACATTGCTGTGGCAGGGATGGAACACATGCAAATGACAGAATGTAGATGAGAGCTCTGAGTGCTGCATGGCCAGTGAAGAATAGTTTTAGCAAAGGGGTACATTTGAAATAAGATTTCATAGGACCATTGGCAATCCTGAATAGGAAAAATAAAGGTTTTCTTAAAAATGAATAGTAAGCATCCACTGAGTGACAACTATATGTGAAGCATGATGAGCTTTTCTATTCATAAATTCTTTTAATCTTTGCCATAGTCTTGTCCTATAAGGATTATTAGCCTCATTTTACAGAGGAGGAAATTGAGACTCAGGTATCACGTCTAGGTCAGATAGCTGGTGCAGGATGAAATTGGAGTTCAGGTATTGGCCCTTGTAGCCCTGTCCCCTTCCATTTCCATTGCATCGTGGTGGCCTGTCCTCATAACATCTAAACAGATACAGTGCCAACACTGGAAAGTGGAAAGCTACGACCTTTTCCTTGACCCCAGAGCACCCAATGCTTTCCATAGTGCTTGCTGTCATCATTACCATTGCCTGCCTACTCTACCTCTTCTGGTCAGAGGAAGCCATAGAAAGAGGTTCTCATACCCATGAGTTCCCCTGTACAGGCACTGATAGACCTTGGCAAATTGCTTCATATTCTATAGTTCTCAGCAGCCCTCTTCTTCTCAGCTTTCACCTTCAACATCCTGCACAGCATGCCTGTGGCAGCACTGCTAATCTGCTGTCAGACAAAGGGGGAGAAAAAAGCAGGACACTGACACAATACTCACTTTAGGTAAATCTTTCCCCAGTCAGTACTTCCTATCCTGGGATTATTTTGTGAACACAGATTTTGTTAGAAAGCGATTGATCTAAACATCTGGGGGCTCATGCACTGACATTAGCTCCTTCTAATTGCTGTAATGTAGCTCCATTCTGATTTCATGCAAGCAGTGCAATCTTCATGCATAAACTATTGATTAATTACACATTTAAGGCATCTGAGAGTATTGGTCTAGCGTATTTGTGGTTCCCTAGGATTCTCTTCTTTATTTTTCCTGTTTGAACTTTTTCTTGTTCCTTTACCTCCCCACCACCTCCTGCCATTCTAATTAGTCTCCAAAGCATTCACTTTATGAACAGAAAATCAGAATTGTGCTTTACTATTTATCTGTTAACTCACATTGGAATTTGGGAGAGTGGCTGGTGTGAACTCTTACAACTCATAAGAACATTATTTTTTCTTCTCTACCGAATACTCCCATTGAAACACATTTAGATAGGAAGACATTATTGATAAATACCCACGGCCCATGGGTTAGCAGATTGTTTACACGTGGGCACATGTGTGTGGTGTGTTACTGCAGTGGCTGTACATTCCTCCAGGAGAGGTTCTATGGTTATGTGTGTTATGAAATTTCAAATAAGGGAAGAACAACAGCTGTAATGGGTCCAATCCAATGATGGCAAAAGGTGAATAAAATTACTCCCTCTGGGAAGTAAAACGTTCATTTAGTGGAGGCAAATTATCATTTCCAAGTAGAACATTTGGCTTCCTGAGAGTGAAAGTGGCTGCACAGCTTGATAATAACACCTCGGGCTGTAATAGTACCCTTTCCCTTCTGAGAGCTGGGCTCTTTGCTCTTAAATTTATCCTTACAACATTCTTTTAAGGTGGGTAGGCTCAGGTGTTATTGGGCATCTTTTATGGATGGAGAAACTGAGAGGCTGGAAAATTCAGTACTTTATCCTTGGAAGCTCAGAAATCAATCTTTAGGCCTGGGTTTCTCCACTTTGGTGCTATTGCCATTTTGTCCAGCTAATTCTTTGTGGTGTGGGCTATCCTGTGTACTGTAGAATTTTCGCAGCATCCCTGGTCTATGTCCCCTAGTGCCAGAAGCACCTTCTAGTTGTGACAACCAAAAATGTCTCCAGATATTGTAAATGTCTCCTGGCATGGAAATCACCTCCAGTTGGAAACCCCAATCTTCTATAGTTTGTAGAAAATCTTAGGCAAATTTGAAATAATTAAAATTTGCTTTGACATTCATAGTTTTTCCTGTCTGTAAAGATAGTTCTCATGTAGGATTCACCATTATAGTGACTTTATGTATATTAGTTTAGTTCATTCTCACAGCAATCCTATTTAATTTCATTTTACACGTAAGAAAACAGAGACATAGAGAGGTTAGTTGCCCAAGTTTACATAGCTAGGCAGCAGGATTGGTTTCATGGGCATGGGGGCTATGCAGTTGTATAGGGCACCATGTTTAGAAGGACCTGATGTTTAATTTAATGGTCTGATTTTGCCATATTGAAATTCTTAATCATTTTTGAACAAGGAGTCCCACATTTTCATTTTGGCTTGGGTTGCACAAATTATGTAGCTAGTCCTGCTAGGAAGTGAGAGAACCAGGATTTGAATCCAGATAATCTAAAGACTATATGCTTGACCTTTTTACCATAGTGCCTCTCATTCTTTTACTTGTTCATTAACTCATTAACTCATTCAGTAAATTGTACCATGAGTTTATTGTGAGCCAGGAACTAGGCTTGACAGTGAGGAAACAATAGAGACATAAAGATACTGCCCCTTCTCTCATGAAGCTAACAGTGTCCCAAGGGTTGTAGACCAATAAAATGGCATTTGTGATTCAGCATGGTTACTTGTTATGACAGGAAAGGCATCATTGCTATGGGAGCTTATAGGAGGCCACTTAACACCACCTGGGGGGATCAGTTTATAAGCTGAGGTGTAAGGGCTGAATAAGAGTTTCACAATTAAAAATGGAGAACAAGTGTGATCTACACAAAAGGAAATGGCAGTACTAATGCCAAGAAGTGAGAAGTGTGGCACAGTTAGGAAATTAAAAATAGTTTAATGTGGATGGAATATTGAGTTAGTCAGCTTTCACTATTATGGTGCAGTAACAACCCACCATCTCAAGTTGATTATTACAACAAAGGCTTGTTTCTCATACATATTGCAGGTGATCTATTGGGCTGTGGTGCTCCTCACCGAGTCCCCATTTTAGGACCAAGGCTGGAGGAGCAATTAATTCCTAACAGACATGATATTCTCATGACAGAGGGAAGAGCTAGAAATGATTAAATTACAATCCCATTGGCTCATACTCCATCGGTTAAGCAGGAATGTGGCCAAGGTAGTCCTTATGGAGCAGGGAAGCATTCCTCTTCCCATTGCACCATAAGTCACATGGCAACAGGCAGCGATATAATATTCCTCTTAAAGAGAGGGCAAAGATTAATTGAGAATAATAATATATATTCTACCAAGTCAGGGTAAGAGGAAAGGAGTAGCAAGAGAAGAAGTTTTAGAAATTAGTAGCAGCTAAGTTATATAAAGTCTTACAGATCATATCCCAGTGTTTGGTCTCAATTTATTACTCCTTTCTCTACTTTCTATTAAGTCTTAAGTATGTTACTCAAAAGCTGTTTTCAGATTCAACACAAATCAAGAACAATAATAACAATAAAGAATCAAACAACCCAAATATAATAAACTCATTACACACTAAAGTACAAATGATTCATATAGGATATTTATATTTTTACAGAAACAAAGGAAAGAATCACTAATTGTGGAATGTCATAGTGGCAATAATGTGTTGGTAAAAGGTGATTTTTTTAAATTAATAAAGTACAGTTGACACACAATGTTATATTACTTTCAGGTGGAGAGCATAGTGATGCTACACGTCTATGCAGTGCTCAGTGCTCACGACAATAAGTGTAGTCATCATCTATCACTCTACAACATTTTTACAATATTATTGACTATGCTGTACTTTTTCATCTCCGTGACTTATTTTATATTTTGAAATTTGTACCTCCTTTTTTTTAAGTTTATTTTTTATTTTGAGAGAGAGAGCATGTGCACAAGTTGGGGAGGAGCAAAGAGAGAGGGAGAGAGAGAATGCCAAGCAGGCTTTGTACTGTCAGTGTGGAGCCCATTGTGGGACTCAAACTCACAATCCGTGAAATCATGACCTGACTTCAAAATTAAGAGTCAGTTGCTGAACCGACTGAGTCACCTCCTTCATCTGTTTCACCCATTCCCATACCCAGCTTGACTCAGGTAATCATCAGGTTACTCTCTGTACTTAAGTTTGTTTTGTTTGTTTGTTTTTGTTCATTTGTTTCATTTTTTAGATTCCACATATAAATAAACTTGTACAGTGTTTGTCTTTCTCTAACTTATTTGGTGAAGTGTGAATTTTTATTTTATCTGTGAAGAAAGGAGTTTTTTGAGGTCTCAGAAATCCTGCCTTCCTATAGCTGACTTCTAAGTGTGGTTCTACTGATACAGACCCATCCACTAACATTTGTCAAGTTCGTTTTATACTTTCAGAACTGTGGTGATTGCTGCATTTACAGCTTTAAAATGCAGTTAAAACTGGTGACAGGCAGCCTAGTAGACAGAAAACTGAAAATCTTGACCTCTAATAGACCTACCTTTGACCCTTGATTCATTCAGTTGATATCTGTATACATTTGCGTAGTTATGTAGCATCTTTGAGCCTTGGTTTTCTCATCTGTAACATGGAATTTTAATACTGCAGATCTAACAGCAGTAACAATGAACTGTTATTGAGGACTCTGTGCATGCCTGGCACAGGGCTAAAAACTTTGCATTATGATGTTTAAACTTTTTCACAACCTATGAAGTGAATACTATGATTGTGCAGAGGAGGAGACTGAGAATTAGAGTCAGTTAAACAGCTTGCTCAAGGTCAAGCATTTAGTATGGCATGGAATCTGAAAAGGATCCCAGTTACATCATGACCAAAGCTCAACTCTTTATTATCACATAGTACAAATAATGATGAGAACAATAAGAGTATCCAGCCACTCTTCCAAGCCCTTTAAAAAAAAAATTAAGACGTTTAATTCTCAAAAAAACCCTTCAGAAGATGCAAGTGTTAGAGAATCTCAGATTTAATATTATATACATGTAACCATTTATACCTATTTATGTATGTCTCTTTATTAATTAAGCACCTTTCTCTTCTTGATCAGGGATTTTAAGGGACGTACATTAGGCTGTGTAAGTTTTTAGACATTAACATATTTTCAATGGAAAAATTCTAATCTGCAAGTTTGAGAAAACCTGATAAGCTTATTAACATTGTCCCTAAAGAATAAATAAATTTTGATGAAGATGTAAGGTTCTCACTCTCAAATACAAGGTATAAATGATACCAAGTAGACTTTTTCAGGTATTTAGACTTCTCAGAGGTATCTTTCTTACTTTTTCTGGGTTCCTGGCTACACTTTGGATATTTGAAATGTGAGGTTAAATGACCTATGGATGAATGAATTATTAATATAAGTTATTTTCACAACATTTTCCTGACTCTGTTTCTGTGATTTTCCCCCAGGGGTCAAATGTAGCCTCTTTATTAGATTCTCATGCACAATAGATAGTCATTGGCTTTATTTGTCCTATTCCCAGACTCATCTCACAAACAGGAATGTCCTATACTTTGCCTGACATTATTTGAGATGTTCCATATATGGGTTCTCTTTTATATGTGTCTTTTCCCCCCTGAAATCAAATTGAAAGAAGTTACAAGTTGAAAACAACCAGTCTGCATATGCTTTATCCTCCAGCATAATATTTGACTGGCATTTTCTAATTAAAACAAGGCTTCCAGAACAGTCCTCTGATGCATTCAGCTCAATGGCTCTTGTGAACTTCATTTATAATATCATAATAAAATCTGAGGTTGAATAACTAACAATTTTAAGATTTAGTTATGAGGCCAAATGAAGTATTTATTCTAGCCTCAAGCATCCCTGCTGTCTTTAAAAAACAGCATTATATTTTCTCACCCACAATAGTAAAATGCACATTATTGGCTTATTTCACCCATGCTAACAAAAGGATTCACCACGACTGGGTGGGTATTTACTTAACACAATGTTTCAGTCCCAAATCTTAGGATTTTGTAATGTGCACCTTTGATAAATTCCTCAGAAGGTTCTTATGTATACTAATATTTGAAACCCACAATTTTAGGGATTAGAAAAAAAGATATAACTTATTTTGTCAACATAGATTTATCAACTATAATGCTACTGGATTCTTTTCAGAGATTTTAGTTTAAAAATATAAACCCTAATACTCATTAAAAATAATTTTACTATTTGTTGTTTGGAGTTAAAAAGGAGTCTGAGATCTGAATACTCGATGTTTAAGTTAATCTAGAAAATTCATCAAACCAATGACATAGGACAAAGGGTGCTGGTCGTGAAAAAAGTCTAGTGTGCATTTTCTAACAGGTTGCAACTCAAAGTGTGATCCATGGACTAGTAGTATCAATATCGGAGCTTGTTAGAAATGTAGACTCTCAGGTCCCACCATTATTTACTGAATTAGAATCTGCATTTTAATAAGATGCCCAGGAGATTCATATGCACGTTAAGTTTCTGAAGCATTGCTCTAAGAACCTTGTAGTTTTTAGAAAGTGTAGCTTAAATATAGGCTCAGAACTGTTTGTTTACACAGGAGGATTCCTATTCTAGTTAAAACATTAAAAAGTATACTTACCAGAAATGAATGGTCCTTGCAATAACTAAGGGGCAAACAATGAACCCTGGAATGTTAAGATGTTTGATGTTTAAGGACTGCAGCATTCGCTGTCTACATTAGGTAAATGTGTGAGCAGAGCTGACAATGGTTCCATAGAATCATGGAGAGAGTCGTTTGAATTGTTATTTTTTAATTTTTAAAAGAGCTTTCTTTTCTGGTGTGCACTATACAGAATATAATGCATATTAAATATGGAAAACTCACAGATGACAGGAATGTTTGTGTGGCTAAAAACTTGGTAAAGAGGATGGAGTAAATGCATAATGGGAATCACTGTATTTATGTTGGTAAAGGAGAGCTACATTTTTATAACTTATTTTTTGTCTGGCATAATAAAGAGAGGATTTAACAAATGAAGTGCCCGAGTCCTTCAAGGGAAGTAGGAGAATTCCTTGGAATTATTTAAATATGAACTGGAAAATCAGTTCTTTTGGATATCTGGGGGTGAAAGAAATGTGTCCTGATATGGAAATTTTATTCCATGTCCAAACCACTCATGTTGCATAAACTGGGCAATGTTACTGGTGAGCATGTAGTCAAATTATCTGGATAAGGCTTCAGCTGAAATACTGGTTAATTTGCCCTCCCATGTGCCAGAAATGTCTATGTGAGGGGTGAGCTATGGACTTTATAAATCAGGTTTGTAATCACTAAGCCCACACAACTTCAGGGTCATCTGTCCTTGACCTAATTTTATGACTTAATAAATAGGGTTAGAATATTGGCTACTGTGAAAAATGCAGCAATAAATATTTAAGGATGTTTACAATTTGGTTTCATTTACAGGTAATTTTTCCTTTTAGTGAATGCCTCTTCTTAAGGATAGGCCATTTTAACAGAGGCTATTAAGATGACAAATGTTTTAAAACATTGGGAAGTAAGTCCCTAGACTGGTCATTAATAGGTAAAACAAAATGGAGAGTTTTAAAAATGCAAAATATAGTAGAAGCTATTTAATAAGCCACTGTCCCTTCTTCTTAGAAAATATTTACCTTAGAAGAATTGATGTAATGACACTACAAAGTATAGTATTCATCAAATAGTGGCAGTCTATAGTCCTATAAATACTGGTTCTTTATCTACTTACTCATGTAGACACTTTGCACTACAATGCACATATTTCGACATTATAGATGCTTATTCATATTTTATGATTTGATCACAGCAGGAGGGGACAATTTTAAACATAGAATAGAGAATAAGGAGAATCTCTCTCCCCTGCTCAGTTCATGCCTTCTTCAGTGAACAAAACCATCTTTTTAGAATGTATATTTAATGATAAGGTAAATAATGTGCTCCCAAGGTGGCAAAATAGGTGGCTTAGGGAGAGGCTCTGTCATTCCTGGGAGGTCTTTAGCCCAGGAAAATGACTTCCTGTACTCCCCCATATGAAGAGACATCATCTTTCCTTATCCCATGATCCTCTCTCTTTTTCCTCTCTCCTCCTTCCATTTCCATCTCCAATAGGAAGGAAAAAAAACCCACAAAATCTTCTGAACTGTTTTTAGAAAAATAAATTGTCTTTCCTGGGACATGAGATGAATAAGAGTTGGCATTTTTTTGTTGTCACTTTAGGTACAAGGGTCAAAGGTCATTATCTAACAGGCATCCAAATGGAATCAATCTCTCCTTCATAGATCCTGTCAGACGCACCTGAGCCTCTTGAGGGTTGCACAGAGCAGTTCATGGTCAAAGGCAGGAATGGATATCGGCACTCCAGGGGAGGCTATATTTTTCTGTCAATAGACAGAAGATTGCAGTGTCCTAGACAGGTAATCAGTTATCAAGCACTACAATCAGTTCACGTTTAAACATTAAACAGGTGGGGCAGGAGACAAGGAAAATTTGTCATGTTTACCAGGTTTGCCAACAACAACCAAAGAACTGCTTTATCCTTTTAAATCAGTTCTAATCTGTGCTTCTTGCTATCAGTTTTTTGAAGATATTGAATGATTTTTTTTTTCTCCTTGCAAATGCTCAGTGGATCCCCAAAGTGTCAAAAGTCTATGGGATCAATTTTATTTATATATAGTTATAAATATATATATAATCATATACATATGATTTTTATTATTTATTTATTATATATATATTTATATTTATATTATATATATATTTTAATAATTCCCCCATTTTCCCCTTAGCTTTGGTTAACTGAATCCTAACATATTTACGAGTCAGCCCCAATAACCTCCAGCTTCTATGTCAATTTGATATGGTGAGCACATGAAAGAGCATAAAGCAAAGTGTCTCTAAGATTAAACACTATCTCACTTGTTAAGAATTGTTCTTTCCCACCATTAAAAGTAAAGAAAAATACCTTTTGTTTTTTTTTCTCCCTGATTAGAGGTCTTCACTGGATTTGCGGCAAATAAATTGACAAGTGAGGGTACCGATGACAAGAGAGTGATAATTGATGGTGGCAGGTGGGGGCCTGGTGTACTGGCATATCCTGTGGAGGGTGAGCCAAGGACATCTATCAATCAAATTGGTGACAGCAGCCAGGGAGACTTAATTGGAGATTCATTGAACCTTTAATGATGTGACAGAGAAAAATAAGGACGCTTAAAAGGCTCCTGGGCTATTTCTTTTCCTTCATCCCAATATTCTCATAGAGTAGAAGAAAGTGGACATTGCTCCAGGGTTGAACATTCATTGTTTCCATCAAAGTTAATCACATTGTTTTGAGAAGCAGAGTAGTGAAAGTATTTACCATAAATCCAATGTAAAATTAAATCCTTACCTGGAGATTTAGAGATTTGACTGTCCCATGACTTCAGCATAATCAGAAATACTTCACAAGTGCTGGGACACCATGCACAAAACACTGAGTTACAACTAGGGTGAAGATACTGTCTGCCAGGATATGGAGTCCAAACACAATGAGGAAAGAAATCCTTAGTTTAATTTCAGTTTTTTAAACCTCATTCTTCTAAATAGTTCTCTGTACTAAACAGAGGTAAATATTTTCTTTTTTTTTCCCCCAGAAGGTTCAAAAGAATTTTATTTCATTTGAGAAAGGAAAGGTCCTACAAAAGCACTTGTCCTGTAGAAACAAAGATTTTTCTTAACATTAGCTGTGCAAAAAGGAATCTTCTAGTTTCAAGGCACTGTGCTTGAATATAATGCGTGAAAAGATATGTAGCATGGTTTCTGCCATCCATGATCTTGTGTTTTCATATTTATGAGTTTATAAATGCATTGATTTATTCTAAATTACAGTTTTGAGCACCTACTATGCACAGTGCATTTTCCAAGATCAATGAGGCATGGAGGAATTTATAGTCTAGTGTGGGAAGACAGATGTGTACTTTACAATGTTACAATGTTGTAGGTAATAGTTAAAGAAGGTCATGAGGTGCTGTCCGGGAAGGAGACACTGTAGGTATAAGGCCATTTGAGTAGCATTCTTGAAAATTCACTGTAGTCATTGTAATATTTGCTATAAAAAATTGGGGAAGGAAGAAAATATCCTGGACTTGTTGTGTCAGAGATTTTATACTTAATGGTGTCCAAATTTAGCAAAACTTGAATCATCTTATACATAGATTTTATCACCCTTTATTCAGTTTTAAATTCAGCTTCTTGTCTTGCTTTCTTTGCTCCGTAAGTCAATGTCCACAAACAGGACCTATGAATTACTCAATGGAGAAAAAGGAACTAGTTGTTTAGAGTTCCCAGAAGGTCAGCATCTTGTTCCACCTAACAAGAACTTGCTTTTCCCCATGCAGAGATCTCAGTTCAACATTTATTCCCCATATGAAGTTAAGAATTTATTTCTTAATTAGGAATTGTGTCTGTTTGGAGGTCCTCTTGTGGCTGAATTGTACATGGGTTGCACTCCACCCCATATCCTCCTGGACAAAAAAGTACATTTATCAGTAAACTGTGCCACAGCAAAGAACTTCTCCCCTCAACACTGAGGACAGCTCCTACTGGCCAAGTGTACACTACACTTTCCAGAAAAAGAAAACTGGTTAAAATAATTTGGGGTAGATTCTATAGAGGAATAATAGCATGTCAATTATAAGATGTGGAGGTTACATTTTGAAAAGGAAGACTGTAGGTTAAAATTTTATGTAGTTTTGTTGTGCTGCTTTCACTGAAAAATTTTTATTAGAGTATAATTAACATACAGTGGTATATTAGTTTTAGGTGTATACTATAATGATTTTACAATTCTATATATTGCCCAGTGCTCATCATGATAAGGGTACTCTTAATCCCTTTTACCTGTTTCACCCATTGTTCCACCCACCTTCCTTCTGGCAACCATCAGTTTGTTTTCCGTATTTATGGGTCTGTTTTTCTTTTGTCTCTTTTTGTCTTTGTTCATTTATTTCTTAAATTCCACATATAAGTGAACTCATATGGTATTTTGTCTGACTGATTTCACTTAACATTATATTCTCTAGGTCCATCTATGTTGTTGCAAATGGCAAGATCTCATTCGTTTTTTAATGACTGAGTAATATTCCTGTGTGTGTGTGTGTGTGTGTGTGTGTGTGTGTGTGTGTGTGTGTACACCACATCTTCTTTATCTGTTTATCTATTGGTAGACACTTGGGTTGCTTCCATATCTTAGCTGTTGTAAAAATGCTGCAAGAAACATGGGTTGCATATGTCTTTCTGAATTAGTGTTTTCATTTTCTTTGGGTAAATATCCAGTAGTAGAATTACTGGATCATATGGTAATTCTATTTTTAATTTTATGAAGAATTTACATACTATTTCCCACAGTGGCTGCACCAATTTATATTCCAACCAACAATACATAAGGGTTCCTTTTTCTCCACATCTTTGCCAATAGTTATTTTTTTATCATTTTGATTTTAGCCATTATGACAGGCATAAGGTGATATCTCATTGTGGCTTTGATTTGCATTTCTGTGATGATTAATGATGTTGAGCATCTTATGTCTGTTGTCCTTTTGTATGTTTCTTTGGAAAAAATGTCTATTCAGGTCCTTTTCCCTTTTTTAATCAGATTATTTATTTTTTGGTGTTGAGTTTATATATTTTGGATATTAACCCCTTATCATATATATCATTTTCAATTATCTTCTACCATTCAGCAGGTTGCTTTTTTGTTTTGTTAACAGTTTACTTCGCTGTGTAAAATTTTTTAGTTTTAGTATTGTCTCGATAGTTTATTTTTGCTTTTGATTCTCTTTCCTGAGGAGACGTGTGTAGAAAAGTTTTTGCAGCCATGTCAAAGAAATTACTGCCTATGTTTTCTTCTAGTAGCTTTATGGTTTCAGATCTCACATTCAGGTCTTTAATCCATTTTGAGTTTGTTCTTATGTATGGTGTAAGAATGTGGTCCATTTTTTTTTCTTTTGCATGTAACTGTCCAGTATTCCCAGCACCATTTGTTGAAGAGACTGTCTTTTCTTCATTGTATATTCTTGCTTTTATTTTTTGTTGTTTTTTTAGATTAATTGACCATATAAACATATATATAAACCATATAAACATATAAACCCAATAAACATGGGTTTATTTCTGGGCTCTCTATTCTGTTCCATTGATCTATGTGTCTATTTTTGTGCCAGTACCATACTGTCTTGTTGTTATAAGAATTCTGTCACCTATAATCCTTTATTCATGCCGATCAAATATTGTAATTAATTTTCTTAGGTCTTAGAAAGATCCTGTTTCTAGGTTAGAAAATTATCTAAGGAATATAAGTTGTTCATAAACCATCAGCATGAACAGATTCATCTCCTGTGAAACATAGACTGCCAAGGTTATAATAATTCTTTATCAGTATTTTGGTCAAATCATCGCTGAGGTATTTGAATCTCCCTTACCACATTCCCATCAAATGATCATCTATTCCAAGTTGTACACCTGCAGCAAGGCAGACTCTATCTCCAAAAGCAGCTCATTCTATCTTTCAATGGTTCTGCTTGTTAAATACTTTTCCTTATGTTGGCTTGCTTGTAGCATCCAGATTTTGGCCTGGAGTCATCCTCTCTTCCGGTATATTTAGAGTAAACAGTGAACAGAACAACTGGACATGAGAGTTGTCCTACTTTTTAAAGATTATTATCCTATTTGATCTATGTTTCTCATTAAAAAAATTCTCATTTCCTGTAACCATCCTTCCCATGTCTTTTCGTGATCAAAACTGCTTTACATTGTGCCGACCTGATTATGGTCCAGTGTCTCTGGATTCTTCCTATAGCACTTCACTGAGAATTGAACACAACTCCTGGGAAGGTATGACCAGGTTTGAGCAGAGTAGGGCAATGTTTTCTCCCCTGCTAGTTGCATCTCTTAAATTTCTGCTTGCTATATTCAGTCCCAAATGACAGCATGGATATTCCGTCATTGTGGTTGTGCCGTCTAATATATATCTTCTTTAACTAGCTTTGTGTCACCTATGAGTTTCATAGAAACAACAGAGGTGTATGTGTTGTCACAAATGTAAGAACAATGGACTTTTTTCATGTTAATGATTATAAAATTGATTTGCTGGATATGGTTCTTTATAGAGAAACTTCTACCATTAGCTGATGAGTATGCTTATCAGGTGAAGGATTGAGAACATTAACATTGCATCTCAGCTCCCTCTGAGGTACACAACCATCTTAGACATTGTTCAATATGGCGAATCACTGAGTACAGAAATATATATTATTGATACAATATAATGGGATTTGGCTTGCTGTAACTCTCCTTTTAAATATGCTACTTGCATAGCCATGGATTATGATACTCCTTTTGAGATTTTAACTATTTGTGAAACTCTGAGGCTCTCTTTCTCTTCACTGTGACATTTCGTGATGACTTAGGAAAGTTGTGCTATAATATTGAAGATATTTAGGGGAAAAATTGCATAGAACAAATATAAACATTATGTTCATAGATGTCTAAGCTGGAACTATAAAAAAACACTTGCTAACACAGTCTTTATTATAATAAGCAATAAGGAAACATCTTGGATTTTATTTTTCTAATTCTGTTGAAATTATAAATCCTAACCTGGTACTTATCAGCTATTAAGATTAAGAACCTATTATCAAAGAGTATGGATTAAACTAAAGGAAAAAATCCTATTTATAATAAAAATTACTAATGATAACTATTGAGAGTCTATTATGTTACAGACATCATGTAGTTACATGGGTTAATATGCACTTCATGATAACTTTCTAAGCTAATTCTTATTTAAAATTTTTTTTAATGTTTATTTTTTAGAGAGAGAGAGAGAGAGAGAGAGAGAGAGAGAGAATATGAGAATGAGCAGGGGAGGGGCAGAGAGAGAGGGAGACACAGAATCTGAAGCAGGCTCCAGGCTCTGTGCTGAAAGCACAGAGCCTGACGTGGGGCTCAAACCCAGGAGCCATGAGATCATGACCTGAACTGAAGTCAGACATTCAACGAACTGAGCCACCCAGGTGTCCCTCTAAGCTAATTCTTTTGATCTCCATTCTGTATTTAAGGGGTCAGCAAACTATAGCTTGATATGGTCAGATCTCACATATTTGCCTTATAGGCCAAATATAGCCTTTGTATGGACAGATTTTGTATCCAGTGAGTTAAGAATATTTTTTACATTCTGAAATGGTTGGGGAAAAAATCAAAAGAACAATAATATTTCATAACGTGAAAATTATATAAAATTAAAATTTTCACAAAGTCTTTTTGGAACACAGCTACATTCATTCATTTGTTGTCTATGGCTGCTTTCATGCTGCAATGGAAAAGTTGAATAGTTACAGTAGTGATCATATAGTATATAAGGTTCAAATATTTACTGTCTGGTCCTTTACAGAAAAAGTATGCCAACTCCTGCTATAGATAATAAAAGTGAGGCTTTATATTTTTAAATTATTTCTTTAAGAAACATTAGGTTAATTAAAGTAATAATTTCTCTTTTAATTGATTTCTTTTATATTTCAAGCAATTTTATAACAGAAACTCATATCTATATATATAGAGAAGATATAGGTATATCCTATCTATCTATCTATCTATCTATCTATCTATTTATCTATCGAGAGGAATGGAAGTGAGAACAGAGTTTACTTATTAAATGTTAAATCTTAGGACTGATAAGTGTTATGTGTGTCAGTGTGCATTCAAAAAGAAAGAAGCAGCCTCGCATTGGGCTCTGTGCTGATAACTCAGAGCCTGGAGCCTGCTTAGGATTCTGTGTCTCCATCTCTCTCTGCCCCTCCCCCACTTGCGCTCTCTCTGTCATCTCAAAAATAAACAAACATTAAAAAAAGTTTTAAAAGAAAGAAGCATATATGTTGACAGAAAAGCAATTGAAGAATGTAGAGAATAAAATGATGATGGAATGGGCAGATGTCAACTTTTAAGTCCTATAACCACTTACTAAGTTTTCATTTTCATGGTTGGTACTCAATGCAGTAGGAAGGCTTTTTGTCCCATTCTGGATTTACATTTTCCCATTTCTGAACCTCATTGATTGAACCTCCATAATATGGCATTGAAAATGTAATTTGAGAAGGAACATACAGAGATGCTTAGAAATGAGTGGTTCCTGTGTTAATGAAATGGTGATCTGAATTAAATAAGATACTGCATATAAGGGCCTGCCAGAAGCTTTAGGAGAAAGTCAATAAACCACAGCCATCATCATTGTTTTAGAAAATAGTGGCTAGAGTATTTATAATCATCAAAGTAATCCCAGTGTTAAAGTGTCTAGACTAGACCTAAACTGGAGTCACTTATGTAAGCAAATGGAAACAACTAAATTTCTATTTTTGGCTCTTCCAGAAAAGGATGGCCTAGGCCACCCAATTAGCACTTCCTTGCTCAGCTCAAGTTATGTAACCTAGCTCTAAGACTTCCCTTTCCTTGATATAAGGAAAGTAGTCCTGCTTTAACCCAATCAGTAAATTCCCAGTGTAACTTTCTGGTTCTTGCTCAGTTTGAGCAATAAAAATCTCTCACCTTAAGCAGCCCTTTTGAGCTCCTATCTACTAGTGACTCATGAACAAAAGCCCATTAGATCAGTAAATTATCTGTGGAAAAATTTCCCTTAACAGCAGAAACCTAGATACTTTGGGGCAGTCTTTCATATCTTCAACATGTTTTATTGCATGTTTCCTTGTGTTAGCTGGTGAAGACTCAATATGATTAAAGCAAAGGAGAAATTATTATTTTATTGGAGAATACTGATTAAATATATTTTTCATTTTATAGAGGCTACCAAACAACTAGAAGGTAGATATAAACATTTTTCTTCCTTCTACACTTGGATCTCTGGAGCCAGGAAGTCTTTTTTTTTTTTTGAATATTTATTTTTGAGACAGAGAGAGACAGAGCATGAATGGGGGAGGGTCAGAGAGGGAGGGAGACACAGAATCAGAAGCAGGCTCCAGGTTCTGAGCTATCAGCACAGAGCCTGACGCGGGGCTTGAACTCACAAGCCTTGAGATCATGACCTGAGCCGAAGTCGGATGCTCAACCGACTGAGCCACCCAGGCGCCCCTGGAGCCAGGAAGTCTGAAGAACAAGTCCTTTCCCCTTAGTTTGGAATTTATGTAGAAACCAGGAGTTGGAAGGTACACTCCTTATTATCATTGGTCACAATTCCTTTACCTTAGAGATGTGGAAATTGAGACTTATATAGGTAAGATCATCTGCCTAAAGTAGAGGTAAGGCTAGCACCAGGCTCTGGATTCTTCCATTATACCACCATGTATTCTCTTCCAAGATTCAAAAGTTGGAAATTTACTCCTTATGAAGATTAAATTCTTTATGCTCTTCTTTGGAGTTTTCATCTAAAGATACTTTTTAATTTCCATGTGTAAGTCATTTTAGAAGCTCTAAGCCTCAGCTAGTATGCCTTATAAATTCCTTCACATCATAATGTCTATATCAGATCTTTTCCTGAGATATAAAATCCTTGATAATAAAGCCTGACTCTGGAGCAGTAATAGGATTTATCTGTACTGGGAAATGCAAACTCAAATGCCAAGAAGTGTCAGACAAGTA
Organism: Panthera onca; assembly: GCF_046562875.1. NCBI lineage: Eukaryota > Metazoa > Chordata > Mammalia > Carnivora > Felidae > Panthera > Panthera onca. The sequence continues at coordinate 54,648,822 of NC_138342.1, read as the reverse complement.
ATGACTGTTTATAAATTAGTAAAAGTGTAGGAGATGAAAGACAATGGGGAGTAGTAGAGTATGTACTCAACTAGAAAAGGAATACCTAACAAAAGCAGCAGCTGTTACTCAGCAGATCTGATTGTTACCATGCAGGAGTGTCATTACAAATTTGCTAAATCCTCTGATAATTCAAAGAACCTGGAAATCTAGACTTTTAAACCTGGAAATGTTCTGATTTTCTTCTTACTGTGTAGAACAAGCAAAAACAGTCTGTGGCTTAGTTTGGACCTTTAGGAAAGATCTTTAGCAATGGAAATCCATAAAATTATCATTACAAAATGAGAGTTTTACATGCAATTTGGTTTATAGGGCTTATAGTTTAATATTTTATGATTTTTCTTTTTCATTCTGGGAACAAGAGCATGCTGTGATTAGGCTGTAGGTCCAGTGTGGTTTGTGGGTGAAACATTAGATTGCATCAAATAGCTCTACTTTTGTTTTCTGCTTGAAAAAAACTGACACTTGTTATGGTTATGCTCACTGTGTGAGCCATCCCCTGTTGACTCCTGGACAATCACTATAAATCTCTATTATTCTGTTGTTATTGTCTTGTTATTCTAGAGCTGTTAAGGCATCTTCTCAAGGGAAGTGAGCCCAGGTGTGTACATACAGAACAAGAAATGCTCCCCTTTAAACACATAAATAGCTATTTTATTTGGCATGACAGACATAAATGTTAGTGTAGCCAAAGGAATCTTGAACAGTTATTTGCATTGCAAATATTTCAAAAATGGAGCAAAGGTATCGGAGCTCAATCTGCTAGCCATTTGAGTTTTGTTAGATCAGAGAGTAATCCATCTTTTATTTTTTCCCCAGTAATAAGAATTGAAAGAGTTGAAATGCAGTCCCTTACAATTGGGCTCCAAGGCATAAGAATTTCTCATAAAAAAAGAATGTATTCTTGTACCCCCATGAAATTCAGTTATATAGACCTCTTTTTATGGATACTCTTTCTTTATGGCCTTGTTCAGAGCAAACGTGCAGAGCTAGGTTCTTTTTGTGCTATACATTTCATCGTTTGGTATCAAACTGATGGAATACTGGAACAGTGCTTTCTTGCATTTCTGGGCATGATGGCTTGAAGGTCTTGAAAGCAAAGTGATGCTAACTCCCTCAGTTGCATGTGTGAATAAAGGCTACCCTTGATTCTGGTTCTTGCCAATTAATGAGGTGGCAAAAGTTTATATAAAACACTGAAGTGCTGATATGAGGTTGTATTTTGGAGAAATGAATGGAATTTTGAAAAAGTTTAATAAAAACTGGAAGTTCAGGGTCTTATTTCTATAATTAACAGAAGGCTAAATATATGGTTCCAAAAGTAGAGTAAGAAAGAAAGGAGAGATTTTTAGGTAACTGATTTTCTGTTTATTTTTAAGCTAATATATAAGTTAATGGAATCCTTGGTGAGTGTCTTACTTTTCTTTTCAGCTTGTATTATTTTCTCAATTTAGTAAAACAAAAAAGGAAGTTAAAATTACAAATTTGCTGAAAACTTTTGGGGTGAAGTTATAATAAACTGAGATTCCCTCTATCCACTCCTATACTACTACCTCTAAGCACTTTTACATATATATGAGTAAAAAATATACATCTGAACATGCAAATACTTATTATTCTGTGAAAAATAGGATATTATTTAAATTATTCTGTTATTTAACAATGTAAAATGAACGCTATTCTAAGTCAATATGTGTAGATACATTTCATTAATTATGGCATTTTATTTTAACATAATGGTGGCAAAGTAAGGAACTGTGACTCAGGCAGTTTGGTGACATGTACTGATGTTCATCTTCTCCAAACCCAGTTATAATAAATGATAAAAATGGTAATCCTATGACCTGAAAAGCTCTTTTTTAAAAAGTGTTTATTATTTTGAGGGAGAGAAAGAATCCCAAGCAGGCTCCACTCTGTCAGCACGGAGCCCAATGCTGGTCTCGATCCCATGACCCTAGGATCATGACCTGAGCTGAAATCAAGAGTTGGACGCTCATCCAACTGACTCACCTCAAAAGTTGGATGCCTGACTGACTGAGCACCCAGGCACCTAAACCTGAAAGACTCTTGATTTCATCTGAGCTGCCAGGACAAAGGAAACTTGGGCCATCTTGCCCATTCCATGAAGAAAAAAGATAATTTTCTGGGAATTTTCTGTACTCACACAGGTTTAGAAAGGGAGGGTGGAGGGGTGCAGAAGCAGATACTTTAGCAAGAATATGGGCAGGATAATGTTAGTTATGAGAGTTAAAAAGTCTAAACAGGGTGATGTTAGGGAGAGTGAAAGGGTGTCTTTTTAAATTGCTTGGAAATAGAAAGTCCAGTAGAGAATATCTGATTGGCAAGAAGAAGCCAGACATGGGAATTGCATATTATTCTACACAAAGGGTAAAGCAAATGAAAATCCTAATATGAAGCAAAAATCCTACATACATTATTATGATAGTTATCAAACAATGTATTATTAGAATCATGGCCTATACGGCTCTTCCAAGCAATGCAGTGATTTCATTATGAAATTTAAAAATGTAATTCATTACAAGGATAATTACTTAAAAGCATCCAGAGAAGAGACAATCTGATTATATCTGAAAGAATGACAATTTACATGACAGCTGACTTTTCAATAATAGCAATGGAAGTCAGATGATAGTATACTGATATAGCCAAAATAGGAAAGAAAATATCTGTTAATCTAGGATTCTATTCTGAACAAAATCTTATTTTTCAGAACAAGAGTGAAATACTTTTTCAGGCAAATGGAAATGGAGACTTTACTAACAATAGATTTTAACTAAAAGAATTTCTAAAAGATCTCCTTTAAGAAGAAGGAAATGATCATTGTGGAAAAATCTTAAATTCATGACATTCAGTAGATAAAACAATGGCAAACAAGTAGAAAAATCTGAACAATGACTGACTATATAAAACAATAACAATACTGTCTAATTAGTGAGGATAAAAATCTTAAGACAGAAATTAAATCTTATTCACTAATTTCATATAAGCAAGGAAAGAGTGTAGTTATTGGAATCAAGCATTCTAAGGTCATTGTATTATCCAGAAGGGAAATCAAGCTAGGACTGGTGAAGTTAAATAACCATACCAAAATTTCTGGGGAAATAACTATAAGAATAAAATTATTGAAATTCACTTCAAAATCAGAGAAATACGTGGAGGTGAACTTAAATTAATTTAAAAGAAGAAAGAAAAATAAGCAACTGCAAAAAGGAAAAAAAAGGACAAATGAAAAATAAAAAATAATATGGTAATAATAAATCCAAATTTATAATCAAGATGAATGAGATAAACTTTTCACCTCAAGACTGATAAGGCTGAATTAAAAACAAAAATGCAGTTATGTTGTTTATAGTATGTAAATCTAAAGACAAGGCTTTGAGAATGAGTCAGAGCACGTCATTCCATTTTTCAGAATGCTGAGATGTCTGTCCAAGTTACACAGCATTAATGTCAACACTTTATGGTGGCTTACAGGTCTTACATGATGTAACCTGTTAACCTTGATTTTGTCTTTCCCGGGCTCACTCTGCTCCAACCCCACTGGCCTCTTTGCTGTTTCTGGAACTCACCAGACACGTGCCAGATTTAAAGTTTTTCTCTAGTTGTTCTCTTTGCTTGGAATGTTCTACCCCCAGATGTCTGCTCATCTAACATTCTCATCTTCTTTCGTCTTTTTGGCTCACATTTCACATTCTCAATGAGGCATACTAAATTAATTATTCTTGTAACTGACTTCATTCCCTCCACTTCCTACCTTCTTATCCTGTTGTAATAATTATTGGCACCTATTGACTTTAATATCTGTAAAATTAAACTTTTAAAATTGATTGTTTATTGTTTGTTTGTTTTTCCTCCCAAAGAATATATACTCCAGGGGGAAGGGATTCTTTTTCTGTTTTATTCACAGATGCCTAAAATTGTGTCTAGTACATTTTAGGTGCTTGTTAAATTTATGGAAATAACAAATAAATGCTACTTGTACCTCTAGTTTACAGCACAACATCTGACACTAGTGAACACTCAATAAATTATATTTGAATAAAATAATAAATGAATAAGTACAAAGCCAATAGGAAAATTTGAATTTGTACAATTTGTTTCATATTATAGAATATGCTGAGGATATGAATATAGAAGGAAAAGATGGGAAGGAGTCAGGGCAACTGAGCCTTACTCCCTTTTCTGCCAGAAGAAATGGCTGGATTGCAGATCCCCAGCTTCCTAGCACTAATGAAGAATTCTCTTATCTTCTCTCTCAGGGATGATCCTTAAAGTAGAGTCTATACTACACAGCTTCAAAATTAATAGGTATATCATAATTCACAGTTTGGAGAACTGTGACCTACCTAATATTGCAAGAACCATCAGTTTTCAAGTCACAACAGGAAAATTTGACATGAAGAATTAGCCTCTCAGTCTGCCTTGCAGACATAGCAGTTGTCTTCTTCCGTGAACTGAATTGTGTCCCTCCTTCACCATCAAATTCATATGTTAAAGCCCTAACTCGCAGTGTGACTGTATTTGGTGATAGAGCCTGTGAAGAAGCGATGAAGATTAAATGAGGTCATAGTGGTGGTGCCCTGATGATATCATTAGTGTCCTTATGCGGAGAGACACCAGAAAGCTCTCTCCCCCTCTCTTTCTCTCTCTCTCTGCCGTGTGAGGGCACAGGGAGAGGGCAGTCATCTGCAGGCCAGGAAGAATGTTCTCACCAGGAACCTTAGTCAGCTGGCATCCAAATTTTGGACTTGTCAGCCTTCAGAACTGTGAGAAATAAGTTTCTATTGTTTAAGCCATGCAGCCTGTGGTATTTTGTTACGGTAGCCCAAAGCTTTCTAAGGTAACTTTCTAAGTCTTAATCCCTGGATGTATTAACGAAGAAAATTTTGTAAGAATATACTATCTAGCATATATTTCCAAGTAATTTATGCTAAATTTTGTTTTCATGCTTACATACTCGGTATAGAGATGATTTAAAAAAAAAGAATGCCTTCTTTTATAATTTAGCAGCATCTCACAAGTCAGAGTTCTCCACTCTACTTATAAAACAAACATATTGTGGACTCATCTGTGGTGATAGAAAATTGAATAAGAAAAATAATGGGGGTAGAAAATTTTATGATTCATAAAGACAGTCAGTGATATAATACCCTAGAGAATGTTGTGCCTAAAATTTTACTAAGCATTTCACCATGTGTAAAGACATTTAAAAAATGCTTTAAATATTTTTAACTCCCTAAGCTTATTCTGTTCCTTAGAACAATCATTTACTTATCAAATAAAATTTATACTTTTCAGACTTTTACACAATTACTACTCTTGGAGAAACTTACTGTATGAGTACAATCTTATAGTCACATTAAATATTTCCAGTTCCTTTTTAAATTTGTTATATTTTTAAATTTTTATTTTTTTTTCAAATTTTACTTAAATTCTAGTTAGTTAAAATATAGTGTAATATTGGTTTCAGGAGTAGAATTTAGTGATTCATCACTTACATAGAACACCCAGCGCCCCACACAACAAATCCCCTCCTTAATTCCCATCACCCATCTAGTTCATCCCCCACCCATCTCCCTCTATCAACCCTGAGTTTGTTCTATAGTTAAGAGTCTCTTATGGTTTGCTTCTCTCTTTTTTTCCCTTCCCTTTCATCTGTTTTGTTTCTTAATTTCCACATTGGAGTGAAATCATATGATATTTATCTTTCTCTCACTGACTGATTTTGCTTAGCATAGTACACTCTAGCTTCATCTACATCATTGCAAATGGCAAGATTTCATTCTTTTTGATGGCTGAGTAATATTCCAGTGTGTGTGTGTGTGTGTGTGTGTGTGTGTGTGTGCGCACGCGCATGCATGTACATGCATGTGTTTGCGTGTATAGATACATCTTCTTTGTGCATTCATCAGTCAGTGGACATTTGGGCTCTTTCCATTTGGGCAATTGTTGATAGTGCTGTTATCAACATTGGATGCATGTGACTCTTCGAATCAGTATTTTTGTATCCTTTGAGTAAATGCCTAGTAGTGCAATTGCTAGGTCATAGCCTGTTGTAGGCTCTGGGTCTGGAGTTCTCTCTTGTCCAGCAAGAGAGTGGACGCAAAATTAAAATGCTAGAGAGAGGCTAATGTCCAGGAGGAGACAAGAGCCCCGATTAAGGGTCCTTGCTCCATTTTTATTAGGATCAGAAGGCTTACAAACATGGTGATGGATGTGTGCAAAGAGACAATGAAACTGTGAACATTAACTCATGGGCATGCTGGAAAGAGGGTTTTGAAAGTAGGTGGTGTTAGGGATTTGGGTTAATACAAAACAAAACCCTGGTGCTGGGGAAGGTTGCTATCTCAGGGTCAACAAGGCATCTTTCTTTTGCTAATTAGCTCCATTCTGGGCAACTTTGCCTTGCTGTAGTCTATAGCCCTATTTACCTGTTTACTTAATTTGGTCCTTCCTTCCTGTGAAAGCAGCTTTCTGCTATTGTACTAAGTTGGGGGGCATTTCTGCCCTGAATATCTAATCTTGTTTAACCTAATTTTGGATGCTTCCATCCTGAGATTTCCTATTCCTATACTTTTGTCCTATACTGGGGGCCTTTGCCCTGTTTACCTAATCTTAGATGTGTTCATCCTGTGGCTTTCTATTTCTTTATGCCTTGTTAACCCATCGGTGCAAGCTCAGGGAATTCCTAAACTTATTCCCCATAATAGGGTAGTTCCATTTTTAACTTTTTGAGGAAGCTCCATACTGTTTTCCACAGTGGCTGTACCAGCTAAATCAATTCTTGATGACACCAGGTACACATCAAGAATACGTGAGAAAAAAGTATGATAAGAAATAGTTTTACAAAGTTATTTACATTTCTGTTAATTCAAAGAAAGAAGAAACAATTTTTGTTGTTCATGATTCTTCAAGCTGTTTTCCACAGGATTTCCTAGGTGCTGTGTCAGGCCATGCCAGCCAAATTTTACCTTCAGTTACATATGCTCAAGTGAATCTTTCTTGATCAAATTTTAGGTTTGTTTGCTTTTTTGCACCTATGTTGTAATTAGTGCTGCACAGAGCGTTGCAGAAGTTTGTGTGTATGCCACATATAGATCAGACTTACCTTGATTACATTGGTGAAGATCATAAAAATTTAAGCTTTTAGTTTTTACTGTCTTTCAGTATTCCTGATATGGACTGAATTGCTCCCCCCCCGCCCCCCATTCACATGTTGAAGTGATTGATAATGCCCAATGTGACTGTATTTGGAGATAAAGCCAATAAAGAGTTGATAAAGGTTAAATGAGGTCATAATGGTAGGGTCCTGATATGATACGAATAGTGTCCTTACGACGAGAAACCAGAAGGCTCTTTCTCTTCTCACTGTATGAAGACACAACAAGAAGGCAAGCTGGGAAGAGAACTCTTCCCAGGACAAAATTGGCCAGCACCTGGACTTCTAGTGTCTAGAACTGTGAGAAAATAAATTGCTGTTGTTTAAGTCACACAGTATTGGTATTTTGTTATGGCAGCCTGAGCAGACTAATTCAGTTCCCTTCTCCTTTTTGCCATTTTAAAGGTGAGATACTTTATGTTCTGGGCCATATCATATAGAATAAAACAGACCAGTAAAAACAAGGTACAATATACAGATATATGAACAACTCAAGATAAGTTGGTTCCTTTTCAAAACTGAAAAATATAATTAACCCCAGAGTAATATCTGTAAGAAAAAAAAAAGAGTCAAAGAAAAGGAAAAGCCATGCTTTCTAAACTGCAGAGATAAAACTAACATTTTTTTCCATAGGTCAAAAAGCTTCCAACAAATGTAATCTATAGTATAAGCAGTCTATTTTTGCAAATGTGATTTCTCAGCACTATGTATAATTAAAAGCTAATCAGACCACTCAGTGGGAATATAAAACATAAGGGCATATTAAGAGCTTTTGATATATTTAATTCTGACAATATTATATATGAAGGAAATTATTATTCTTGAGGAAAATTTACATGTTTCTTGAGGACATCGAGTAAATAGTGTGTGAGAGTATGATAGTTTTTTGCAGAAATGGCCTCAACAACTCACCTCTCTATGTGTGCTCAGAAGTAGTCCTTCACACTCTTACTCTGGACTTGACAACGTGACTTTCTTTGATCAATAAGATGATATCAGTTGTGATAGAAACTGACTTCAAAAGTACAGCTCACTGGGCTTTTCCTTTCTTGCTCCTCTTGGGACCCCTGTGACTACAGCATGCCTATAACCTGGGCAAGCCTGCTAGGTGATGAGCTACAGGAGGCCGAATCATCTCTGTGGTCTTTTCTGACAATAGACCAGCGGCTAGACATGAAATAGTCATCCTACACCATCCTCTTCCAGCTAGGATGGACTAGAACAGAAGTGCACCCAGCTGACCCATAGAATTGTGAGCAATAATAAATGTTTTTTTATTTAAGTCACTAATTTTGGAGATAGATTGTTATGAAGCAAATGCTAATTGATACAAAGAAATAGAAAATGAAATAAAAATAGAACAAAGACCAAGTGAAAACAAAACCCCACAAAACAATTGTAAGTATCCATGTACACCTCCCGAATCCAGTGGTGGTCCTATTAATTCATTATATCATATTCCCAAGATGAAAGAAAGAAAAAACAGTCTTTAAGTTCTAAACCAGTCTTAACTGAGGGAAAATAGCTATATGCATTTAAAGGTAATAATACCTATCATTTCTGAAATGTCTTCCATGTGTCACTCTGTTTACTTCTTTACATATTTCATATCATTTAGCCTTTGTGAGCGCTTTGCAAGGGAGGTGTTTGTAAAGTCTTTTGACTGATGTAGGATCTGAGGCTCAGGGAAGTTTAGAAACTTGCCCTAGGTCTCCCAACTGCTGAGTAAAGGAGATAAAAGTTTCATTTTGACTGCAGTCTTTTGTGACAACACACTATCTGAAGACCACCAGATCTGTGAATGGCAAGCAAAGGAATTCAGGAATGATTATATGAACAATATCCATTCTAGGCATCATTAATGCTATGTGTATGACAGCTTTGATAGAGACTTGAAAAAAATCGTCCATTATAAAATGGAAAGTCTATTTTGATGCAAAGGTTTTTCACTGATTTAAGGGAATTCTACAAAATTAAGTATCAGAATTGTTTTTCTTATTGGCAACTATTGATCTCTGACTGTGCCACTGTCTCATTAACACTTTTATTACCTTGTCAATCAAAGCCCCACCTGCACTAACCAGGGACTGAAAGGATTTGCCATTATTAAGACTATCTGGTGCCCAGAAGCAAAGAAATCCTGCTGAAAGTGTAACGATAAATCAGCAGGGATTTAGATAGCATTCTAGATGCAGAAAGCAATTCAGAAGTTTAAAAAAATCAGAGTATTCTAAAATCATTTGAAGAAACAGGTTTTTTTTTTACTTCTTTAAATGTCTAGGATTTTAGTATTAAGAAACCTTATTTCAAGTACAATTGGTTAAAAGCTTGTGTTATTTTAAACGGTTTTGTGAACAATTTTGTTGTACAAGCTTGCTGAATTGCACTGGTCTCAGGACAAAAGTAATATGTAGGCAATAAATGTTTCTTATGTGTATAGCTAATTTTATCATTTCCTCTAATAGTGGTCTATTAGAGCAAATGGATTAGCAGTTAATTGGTATCCAACAAAGAACTATTTTAGTCATTATTTGCTTTCTTCCCCCGCCTTCATCAGTCATCTTAATCAATACCAACACACAGGTCTAGATTCCAGTGCTTGCCATTACCTTTTAAAAATCCTGCATTTAGAATGTCATTATTTGCTAGGTATTCAACAAATTACACACAAATTCACTCTTCTGAAGTTTTCCTTACTTGCCTCCTATTCAGCCATCAATAATTTCATGGTGATTACTTTCACAGTACATAGGCATTTTCAAATGTGTAAGCAGCTAATTTTGTTTGGGTCTTACGTCAGCTTAACAAGTATTTATTGAATAGATAACCTGTACAAATTACCAACCTAGGCCCATTAAAGGATATCCAGATGAAGATAAGATGACCTGTTAAAGTATGTACACAAGCAACCATAATATAAAGCAGATATGCTAAATGTCAGAAGAAAGGTATGCACAAAATGTTTCATGGGATCTAATGGAGTGTTAGGTCCAAGTGCTTGAAGGATCAGGCAAGGTGTCATGGATCTTAATGCATGAGATGGGATTAGTCATGAGGCAACTGTGACAAAAAAATACAAAAGAAGACAGGATGAGTGAGTATGTTATGTATATGTGTATGTGTGGTGAGGTGAAGTTTAGAAAACAAAGATGAGTCCTGGCACAGTAAAAGAGAACAGTAAAAAAAGAACATATTTATGGGAATGCCAGATTCATAGATTTGAGCCTAATTTTATGGGCAATGAGAAGCAATGATTTTGTATCAGAGAATGGCATAACTGGGAGCTATGTTTTAGGAAAATTACAGCATACCTCAATGGTATATTACAGCATACCTCAAGTTAAAATAATATATGGAACACTTTTAAACAAACTACTACAGTTCTCTTGGATCCCTAGTGTGCACATTATTTTGAATACTACATAAATATGTATACCTGTAAATCAAATATAAATCCTTATGATTATAGATCTTATGACAATTATAAAACCCAAATAAATTTAAAATTAAATGCCAACTATATAAGAAAACTAAGATAATTCAAATTAATAATGTTAGACTCTAGACCAAGATATGACATAGGAGGATCTTGAATTTCCCTCTTCCCGTGGACACACTGAATATACAGCTACCCATGGCATCCCTTCTGAAATCTAGAAATTAGCTGAGTCCTACACATTGGGTGAAAGAGAAAGCACCCACATTGAAACAAGTAGGAAAGTGCTGAGACATACTCCTACCATAAAGCCCACCCTGGTACAGTGCCATATAATTGGGAGGGAATCTCCAACTCCCAGCTTCTTTTTGAGAAACAGAATTTGACCTGCACATTCGGTACCTCAACTATTAAGGCTCCCACCTAAAGAATGGGACCCCAAAACATCTACCTCTGAAAGCCAATGAAGCCAATATCTGCAAGACCCACAGGACCATAGAAAACAAACAAACAAAAAAGGAAGTAGTTCTTAGTGGATGCACTAGCACTCACCCTGGCTATTCCTACCAAGGCTCAGCACTGAAGGAACAGACAGGAGCACTCATCTCCCAGTCTTTCTTTGGAAGAGATTATACTGTATATTTTACAAACTGCTGCCTAAGAGTCTGATTTCTGATCAGCCAGCATCTAGGTGCTGACCATAATCCTCCACTCTGGGACACTGATGGGTCTTGGCACCCTCTCAACTACTAGGAATCATGAAGAACAAAGATGGTGACTTGAATAATCATAAAAGTTTGAGAAGTAACCAGTAGCTCAGAACAGGATTATTTACAGAGTTCATATCTTGTATGAGACCAGTATATCAAGATTGGGACTATTTTATCTAAAGCACAGAAATCCACACAAAGAATAAAGGAAAATGAAGAACTAGAAATATGTTCCAAAAAAGAATAAAATAAATCTCCCAAAACCAATCTTAATGAAGTTGAGATAAGAGACTTACCCAATAGAAAGTTCAAAATAATGGCTATAAAGATGCTCACAGAGGTCAGGAAGGCAGTGCATGAACCAATTAAGAACTTCAACAAAGATAGAAAAAAACAACAGAAATCCTAGAGCTGAAGAATACTGTAATAGACCTGAAAAATTAATAGAGGTTTCAATAACAGACTAGATCAAGTAGAATTAAGGATTAGTGAACCCAAAGACAAGGCAGTAGAAGCCATTCAATCAGAGGAACAAAAAGAAAAAAGAGTGAAAAAGAACAAAGGAAGCTTAGGGGACTTCTTTTGCTCCCCTGCCACCACTGTCATGGTTGGCTTATCCCTTGTGACATGTATGGTTGGATTGCCTGGAGCCTTAGTGCCATTCTGTGGGGCAAGGGGTTATACTTCTTAAGAAATTTCTAAAGAGTAGAATGCAGCCCAAATATGTAAGGGGTTAGGTTCTGATGGGGAAACTTTAAACAGTGGAAAACAAGAGATGGGCAGGACCTGTGAAGATTTATACTTGCTTTTGTTTCTCTTCTACTGGAATGTTCCAAGGCACATTTTTTTTTTTTTCTTACAACTTCCAGAGATACTCTGCATGGTTGTACAGATGCTTCTGCTGAATGATCAGATGTGTCTATTCATGGCTCATCAGGAAGCAGTGGCTGGCCCAATAACGTATCACTTTCCATTGCTTGCCATTCTTCATGCCTAACTCCACTTTACCTCACACTCACTGCCCTGAATTGCTCCCACCCCAAATAACTAATTATTATTACTTAATCCTTGCTTCAATTTCTATTTTCTAGTAACTTTTGAGCTAAGAAATGTTTAGAACTTTTAGCTTTTAGTCTCTCTTTTCCTCAGAATTATGCCCCATGGGTTATACTTTATTGATTTGTAGGCATTTTGATGTCAAAAAGTAGCAAAAATTAGAGTAGATAAACACATTTGCTTAGTAATATACACCTTATCTAACTTACAAATAGATAAAATTACTCAAATATCTAAAGCTAAATTTTAGTAGTTGTATTTGCAATAAATTTAAAAGTTTTCATTCTTACTTCATATTAATATTTAAATAATTTTTAAAAATTTAAGTAAATTGATTTTGAGTACATTGAGACTCCCATCATTTACTAAGAAATATTGCAAGTAGTTCTTCAGTTTTATGATATTATTAAAAAGAAAAGAATCTTGGGGACAAAGACGTGGATATGAATTCCAATTCCATAGTTTTCTAATTATTTTTAAAGTTTATTAATTTTTTTGAAAGGAGAGAGGGAAAGCACGTGAGTAGGGGAGACCCAGAGAGAGGGAGGGAGAGAGGGAATCCCAAGCAGGCTCTGCACCATCAGCGCAGAACCTCACAAACTGAGACCATGACCTGAGCCAAAAATTGAGTCAACTGAACCACCCAGGCGCCCCTCATTTTCTTATTATGTGACATTGATTTTCAGGGTTTTTTTTTGCTGTGTATATCCCCTATTTAAATGTGTGGTAGAATATTATGTATCCATTGTGTATAACATCACTGTACAAATAGCTTTATTTACAGAATTTACAGTCCTCTAAGCGTCCCAGGTTTATAGTCTTCTCTCACCCCCGGTTTGTCACATGTTCTCTCTTCTTTTAATCAGAAACCCCTTCCTCCTCTTCACCTGCCTAAGGTTCAGAGTTAGATTACAATATGAACGTTTGGCCATAAGATCCAAATACTATGTTGATTTTGAATCACCTGGTGTAAGTCACTGAGCTATTTGCGTATCTATTTCCTCAAGTATAAAATGCAAATGGAAACATTTGCTCTCTCCTTATTCCATAATGATCTTTGAAAGAATGAAACAATTACCAAAAGAGCCATTTTTCAAGCACATGGGATGGGGTACACCATTAATAAAATCGCCATTATTTTTCCATTTATTTTGTAGTATTAAGAAAACAACAAAAATAAAGAATGCAATTACCTGACAAACAAGATGTCCAAGGAGTGAGATGACAAAGCTGTAAAAAATTAGGGGCACTGTTTATCCTTAATGTAAGGAAATGTCCATTTGTTTATCTCTTTTCACTAAATTATGTGACTGATTCTAATTGAAAGATGATCACCCATACGGTACAGGGAAAAATTTATTCAACATAATTTTGGTCCCCAGAGTCAAATTAACATATGGATATAATTTAATATTTTATCTGCAGTGGATATTTTAAAATACAGACATGTTTTTATTGACTGAGTACTTTTTACATGAAGATTTTTAAGATTTTTAAAAATACATTGCTGTAAGAGTGAAGGAGCTGGAATTTGAAATTTAGCAAATGACTGAATTACCAGTCTTTGTTACATTTTAACCTAAGTTACCAAATGTTTTTATGCTTTTATTTTTATAAATGTTCTCTCATGTCATTTCTTTCCCCCCCTTCTCCTCCCCCCCCTCCACAAAGAAGTGTTTTGCGGTCAGGTAATTTATGCCCAAACATGTATTTAAAATAGAAAGTACGTGGCAAACTTTTCAATTATCCACCTACCAGGAGGTAATTTAGTAGTAATTAAGAGCAGAGACCATGGGGGCAGGCTGACCAGAGTATAAATCTCGGCACCACTCCTTAGCCATGGCACTGACATAGTTGCTTAGCCTCTTTATAACTAAGGATGTCTCATTTGTAAGAGAAGGATAATGATAATTTCTGTGCAACAAAACTATTTTGAGGATTGATTTAGTTTCAAGTGTGTAGAGGGTTTAGCACAATGCTAGGCACTAGTACAGAGCCATATTGCGTCCTGAGGCAAAAAGAAAAATCAGTTAAACTGTCTTTAATTAAGGACACTAAAGAGCTTGTCTTTAATTAAAATGTTAATTTTTGTACATCATGGGACTTTTGCATTTTTGATTTTTTGAAGTATCACATCAAAATATTATCAATCTTATTTATATAGTTTTTTGGCATCCCTTAAATTTTGTGCCCAAGGCAAGAGCCTCACTCACTTCACCCTAGTCCCTGCCTGGTCAGCACATAGTAAGCGCTCAATAAATATTACAAAATGTTGACATTAGGTCAAACAGACATAGGTCGCTTACTTCGCATATGGGTTATGAGTCAGATTATAGGGTGTTTGTGACAGGTAATAAGGGCGCTCTTACCTGCTTTAAGGATTCACAGAGGGTCTCCCAGAAAAAGTAAAATATTAGCCAAGACCTCGAAGATACATAGACTTATATGAAGAAGCAAGAAAGGTGAGGAGAGAGTAGTACATGGAGGTGATAAATGAGAGAAAAATCTAGGGCATAAGAAGCTGACATAATCTAGTATGGTTGTGGTGCAGAAGTCAAAGGAACTTGACTATAGAATTAGGAAAGTATTTAGGGCCAGACTAATTTATAAATAATATGTAGACGCAAGAGTGGCTTTATGGGTATGAAACCCGTGCAGTTACACAGGATTCTGTTTAGAAGAATCCCATGCTTGTTTTCATGCTCTGTTATCACCATCTCGAAATTCTTTTTGAACAAGGGGGCCCACATTCTCACTTTGTCCTGGGACATGCAAATTATATAACTGGTCTTAGGTAAACTTTACTATCAGTGTCTTTCAAGTAAAGTGACAAGAACAGATGAAAGTTTAGAAAGATCACTATTGCTACTATTTGGTGTGGGCCAACAAACACTGAATGCAACATTATCATTTGGAGACAGTTGCACTCTCCTAGGAGAGAAATACTGTGGCTAAATGTGGAAGAGTGGCCAAAGGAATGGAGAATGTAGAAGGCTATTCAAGATAATTAGAGAAAAGATCTCCAGAATATAGTTGAGATTAAAAAAATAAATACCCGGGGTGCCTGGGTGGTGGTTGAGTGTCTGACTTTGGTTCAGGTCGTGATCTCTTGGTTTGGGAGTTCGCACCCTGAGTCAGCTTGCTGCTGTCAGTGTGGAACCTGCTTGGGCTCCTCTGTCCCCCTCTTTCTCTGCTCCTTCCTGCTCTCTCTCTCTCTCTCTCTCTCTCAAAAACAAAAATAAACATTTTGTGTAAGGGAATTATATTCTTTTAAAAATATTTGCATAAGCAAATACTGGAAAAATATATAAGAAACTAATAAACATGGTTAACCAAGTTTGGAGTAGTAGTTGAACAGAATGAATGGGGCATAGGTGGGAGGGAACTTCTGGGTGGATGTTTATAGTTTTTTATTTTGTTTTGTAATATTTTGATTTTTGAAACGTGAATGCTTTTAAGTGTCAAAATGTAACATACGAAATAAAAAGAAAGGCATACATACAAAAGAGATATTGACAAAGCACAATCTATGGAACCAGTAGTTGTGTGTGAGGGTGGTAAGGAACAGGGAGAAGTAAACAGTGACTAACTGCAGTAGTCCTCATGGTTGAGTCCCTACAGTTTTTTTCCACTACAAATGACTAGATCAAACCAATGGTCATAATCTGTTCTCCTTTCCAGTGATTTGTTTAGGAATGGATTTATGACCCAATTTTGGCCAACATGATCCACAAGAACATAGGCCTGGGAATGGTATTAGTTTCCTAAATCTGCTGTAACAAATTACCACAACGTGAGCAGCTTAAAACAACAAAACTGATTTAATCACAGTTCTGGAGGCTAGAAGTATGAACTCAAGGTGTCCACAGGGTGGAAGCTCTGAGGGAAAATCTGTTGCATGCCTCTCTCCCAGCTTCTGGTGGTTGCCCACAATCCTTGGCATTACTTGGCTTGCAGCTGGATTCCTCCAATCTTTGTCTCTGTCTTCACTTGAACCTTCTCTCTTTTGTATCTCCTCTGTTCCTCAGTGTTCACATGATGTTCTTTTATAAATTAAAAAAAAAATGTTTATTTATTTTTGAGAGAGGGAGAGCAGAGAGGGGCAGAGAGAGAGAGAGAGAGAGAGAGAGAGAGAGAGAATCCCACACAGGCTTTTGCTGTCAGTACAGAGCACCACACAGGGCTCAAACATACAAACCATGAGATCATGACCTGAGCTGAAACCAAGAGTTAGACCCTTAATCAACTGAGCTACCCAGGTACCTCCACATGATGTTCTTATGAAGACACTAGTCATCCTAGTTTGGTGACTCACTGTCTTCAGTTAAAGACAATAAAGGCTTATCTTTAATTAAAACATTGATTTTTTTCTTCATGGATTGACATGGCATCACCCTAACTAATTATATTTGCAAAGACCTTATTTCTAAATAAGGTTCCAGTCATAGGTATCTTTTTGTGGGATAAAATTCAACCCATTACGGAGGTCTTTTGGAAAATTCTCATTCCTAAGTAGGAGATGGAGGAAGACACCATCACTTTTTCTTTTTAAGATGTTGTTATGTCTGGAAGTGATATCTGAACCTGTCACCACCACCTTTCTTTCACCCTGGGGATAAAGCCAACATTCAAAGAAAGATAGTTCCACCAAAACTATAGAGGGGCTAGTGGTAAGGAGAGGTGTTATGTGAGAAACATTTTTTTATTGTCTAAGCCATTCTTAGGCAGGATTTTTATTATTTTCAACCAATAGCATGTTGAGTGACATAATGACACTCAGATTCCTTAATAGTCAATCAGATGTGTGGTGATACTCTGGAAGTACTAAAGCAAAAATGGTTCTGGGGTAAAAGATGGCACAACTATGTATGTATGTATGTATGTACATATGTATATATGTATGTATATATCAAGAGAAAATGATACCTTCTGGAATAATGTTACTTTTTCTCATAGAAATATATGATCAAATGACTTTAGTTAATAGCTTATAAATTATCTATTTATTTACTTATTTATTTATTTATTTTAATGTCCATCTATCCTCGAGAGAGAGAGGCAGAGTGTGAGCGGGGGAGGGGCAGAGAGAAGGAGACACAGAATATGAAGTAGGTTTCAGGCTCTGAGCTGTTAGCACAGAGCCCAAAGCGGGGCTCGAACCCATGAACCATGAGATCATGACCTGAACCAAAGTCAGACGCCCAACCGACTGAGCCACCCAGGTGCCCTGTAAGTTATTTTAATTAAGGGTTTCTCTACAGGACATTCCCACCCACAGCCAACTTCAGGTTAATTTGTGATTCTACAATGACACTTGTGGAGTTTGACCAACATGGAGTTCTATTGTCATTAAAACTTCCACAGAAGATACTGTAACTGTATGAGATTTGTAGTGCAATCACTTTGCCATATGTATGCAACCACTTGGTCTGAAGAACTAGAAAGCAAGGGGTTGCATATGGAGGCTCCCGTAATGGTCCCTGAGAGAGGTGACAAGGGCTTGATGTAGTGAAATAGTGAAAATGCTATTAGAGAGGATAGGATATACTTTCAGAGGAGGAATGTAAAATTCTTGGAAGTATGCTAGAAAATGGAAATAGACAAGGTAGGGAGAAGAGCTATATCTGATGCCAAATGTTTGAACCCCTCAATAAGTCCCTTCTTTACAGGCTGTCAAAACTAATCAGGCCCTCTAGGCTTGTGAAATTGGTTTGGGGACAGTTTGTTTGATGTGATGTTTGATTTCTTTGATTTTGTTTCACAAATAGTAAGGAAGGAAATCATTTTTATTTAAGCTTTTATGTTAATTTGTGCAGTGTTGGGTCCAGATGGAATAACAATGGGTTTCCTTTAATCTCCCATTAACCTAGCAAATATCTTTTTAAAAGTGTTCATCATTTCTAACAGTTAGGATTTCTTAATGGCTTGGGTATGGTTTGATGTCGATCTGAATTATTTTTTAGGTCTCCTTAAAATCATGAATAAAAATGGTATTTTTATGGAAACCATTTTGTACATATTTAAACAAGTTACTATGATACCAACCAATTAGTACAATTCTTAGGAATAATGCATAATATCATTTTGTATGACAATGTTTCTTTTCATGAAAACACAATGAAAAACATACTTTATTTATGACATACCACAAGTTGTTTTAATCTCATTTTCACATTTAGGTTAATTTCTGAGAACAATTAAGAGCAGTGAACACTGAATCCCAGTAAACATAGATTGGGCACCATTCTGCACACTTTTAACTTTATCTTTGTGCTAAAATTCATGCTTTCTTGCTGCTTCGGATTCTTTGTTCTGTCAGTAGTTTTCTTGTTTTCCTGTATCTTCAACATTTAACCTTTACACATGTTTTAGTATTGCCTATATTTATAAAATCCTTCTATAAACCTTTGCTTCCTCTATTTAATATTTTTGTTTCTCATGACAGCCACTCTTTCATTTATTCAACAAATACTAATTCAGTGCCTATTATTATGACTAGCATATTCTAATTTCTGCAGGTACAGCAGTTAATAAAGCAGATAAAAATTCCAGCTTTGGTGAAGTTAATGTTATAGAGTGTGGAGGCATATGATAAACTGAGAAGTAAATAAAATACATAGAACTTTACATAATGGTAAGTACCAGGGAAAAGTAGAAGAGGAGGAAAAATATGTAGAGAGATACCTGGGGCGGGGGGGTTGCATTTTTATATTCATTGCTCAGGGAAGACCTCCCTGAAATAGTACTATTTGTGCAAAGACGTGAAGGAAAGGAAGAAACAAATTACAGAAATACCTGAAAGGCACAGTATTTTAAGAAGCAGGAACAGCATGAGCAAAGGCCCTTGGGCAAGACCACATTTGACTTATTGGAGGAATATGAGAAGGCCACTATGGCTGGAATTGAGTGAGGTAAGTAGGCAGTTGTAGAATTTGAGGTCAATAAGGCAGGTAGGGGACAGATCGTGTAGCGTATTGTGATCATCGCAAAGACTTTGAGTGAAAGGGAAGCTGCTGGTGTGTTTTGAGAAGTGATATTTCAGCTAGAATATTCTTGTTCTTGTGTGACAAATAGACTTGAAAGAGGCAAGAGTGTAAGCAGAATGGCCAATTAGAAGGGTGTATTGGCTATCTAGAAGAGATGGTGGTGGCTTAGATTAGGGATAGCACTGAAGGGAATGAATAGAGGTAAGACGTGGGCACATTTCCAAGAGAATGGAAACATGATGTCTGGATGGATTCAGTATCATTTTATTGAAAAAATTGTTCACATATGCAAAATTCTCTTCTCACCTCTTTGTTGCTCTCAACTTGCTAAATTTGAGGTTGTTGTTTTGTTTTATATTTTTCTTTGCCCCTTTGCTTGCCCTGAAACTGCTATAAAAAAATCATTAAAACTAATAGGTGTTCCTCAGTCTTGATGTTATATCACCACTTTGTAGCATTTATGCTGTTCTTTCTCCTTCCTTCTTCAAACTCTCTTCTCCCTAGACCTATGGGTGAGTCTCAATTTTTCTTGGTATGTCAATCTCTGGTCTGATTGCTCTTTTTCAGGGTGCTAAATGGGCTTTCCTTTTTCAGGTGTTAGTTCAAATATCACTCTTTCCGTGAGACCTTACCTGAGCAACTGATACAAAGTTGCAAACTCCTGAGTTTTCCCTGAAAACTCCCTATACCTAAGGGATTGAATAAGGTTGCATTTTTAAATCATTCATCACAGTTCAGAGATTTAAACTCACAAAATTGTTCATTGATGTTGGGAGCACTGTGTCTGTATGTAAAGAGATGATATTGGCCTGAAATTATGGGAATTTCATATATTACTATTGTAGTTATAATTAGTATTAGAATATTATAATTGTGATACAATATATCACATATATCACGTGTGGACTCTTCATGGTGAAGTCCTCAAATGGAGTTATGCTTATCCATGACATTATGTTTAATGTTAATAATGGCCCATGAGAAGACAGTAAATAGTGAGGTTAAATCACGTCTCAGAAATTAAAGAGATATCCATAATATAAATAGTGACTTTTTATTGTACAGGGGAAGGGAGATCCCTATTAACTGATGAATTGTTACTTGAGCAAGATACCTTCTCTGAGTTATAATTTAAAATTTAATAACTTTAAAATTGTTTACTGCAAAAGGTTATTATAAAATTAAATGAATTTTCATGTAAACTCCAGTTTGACAAAGAATTATTAAGTTTCTTGATGATTTAAGCATTGCTCTAAGTGCTAGAGATATAATGATAAATATGATAGCTTCTGCACTCAATTAGATTGTAATCTGGTTGAAGCAATGAACCTTAAAACCAACCATTACTAAACAGTTGTTGGAGTCAGAGAGGGATGAGTGACTGAGTCTTTCTTGAGGAGGTAATAATTCAGTTGAGTCTTGAAGTTGAGATGTTATCTTGATAAGGCTGGAGAAAGGAACCTAAGTTAGCAGAACATCATACCCAAGAGCATGTAGGAATGAAATAATAGGTCTCATTCATGTTGTAAGAAGCTCAATATTGAAATCAAGGTATATTTAAAGAGGTTGTAAGACAGAATAAAGATTTAGGTAGTGGCTTGTACAGTAAACTAAGAAATCTGAACCAAAAGTCAGTGTTACTATGAAGAATTCTAAGCAGGGGATTAATGTGATTATATTAATACTATTAAAAGGTTACTTGAGCAGTGAGGACGATAGATTAGAGGGACTCTGAGCTGGAGAAGGGGGAAAATTCTAATATCAATCAAGAAAAAATGATGAGGTATGCATTAAACAGCAGTGATAGAAATGGCATAAATTTGAGGCATAGGTAGGAGGTAGAATAGACTGACTTTAGTAACCAATTGAATCTGGAAGCCTCCAACTTTCTGTTTTAGACTGTGGATGGATGATATGTTTCACTAAAAGATAGGAAGTAAAGGGGGAGTAATCAGAGTTCAAGGTGAAGAGAGTTTTTTTTTTCTCTCCCAACGTGCTGCATTTGAGACTTCATGGAATATCCAGTGATTTTTGTATAAAGATAAAATTACTTAACATAGTCCTCAAGACTATGTTTTTGTCCCTCCCTTCTAGTCCAGTCTTATTTATATGACTGTGTTCCCTAATGCTCTCTGTGGGAGCAATGTAGGTCTTCTTTTCTCCCTTGTATTTACCATCACAGAGCCTTTGTACAGAATATTCTTTCAGCCTGGATTACCCTTCCTTCTCTTCATTGCTCAGTTTTTTTTTGTTTGTTTGTTTTTTTCTCCTTATGTCTTGGCTCAGCTTCAGATTAAATCCCTTGGGGAAGCCTTCCCTGCCTTAACAAGATCAAATGCTATAGAATTTTGTTACACTCTGAGGCCGTCCAGACTATATTAACTGTGGAAGGGGTAAATACTAAAAGAAAGACAAAGTGGCCAAAACACAACAGATTTCCTTACATTTTTAAAAATCTTGTTTACCAGTGTGTGTCTAGTCTCTGGGTTCCAAGAATTCCTGGATCTATTCATATCATTGTTGATTGCAACAGAAATCCAGAGGAAGAAACTGGATATGGAGAATATCCCAAGGGAAACAATGATAGGATTTGATGACTGAGCAGATATGGGTATTATGGCTAGACTTTTCTTTCTGAGTAATTAGAAATGTTGGATGATCGTAGCATTGACAGTAACAGGAGAATCAGGAAAATGAATTCATTTTTCAGGAAAGAGGATTAAAAATAAATGTGAACATTGAGAAAATTCTAAAGGACTCCATGCTAGCTGTGAGACTGATAAATCCTAGCAACTGCACCTCTTCATTAAAATTTAATAAAAGCTTTATAGGTTGTTAATGATTCCTTTCTTTAGTGAGGTAGACGGCTCATCGACAAGGAAGGTCTTTTTCATGAAAACAGTGGCTGCCTTGTAACTTCCAACCTCTTTTTATCAGACCTATTATAGAAAATATTAGTTGAAAGAAGTCATGTTAGGTAGTGATTTTGTTTTCTTTCTTTATTGGCAGCATTAATTAACCTATTAGGCGGGTTATTCTGATGCCTGTTATTAGGACACATTAGGAGTTTTATTGCATTGGGATATGCTTAGCAGACATGACCTCTTGCTCTACTTTTCCAAACATCTGTTCTTCAGAGTTCACCCATAATGTCACTACCTAATTAGACTCTCACAGCATGAAAGTTTTTCTGCTAAATACAAAGTGGTTATGATAAACCATGACGTAGGAAAACTAGAGACCTGACTTAAAGGAAAGGAAAGGTTATCTTCAAGCTTAAGTCTTTTATTAGTGAGTAGATAATGCTGCTTTTGTCCAAGCGTCTTTTGAAAAAGGATTACACATCACTCATATAGCTCATTTTTCAAAGAGAAAGGTGGTATAGAAAGGCCACAGGCAGGGTTATGACCTGGATTCTGTGGGACCCAAAAAGACAAGGGGATCTTCAGGATCTAGTGACCTGCCATAGCGTTGGTTCTGATGCTTCCACATAGTCTGTGTAAGACATGGTAATGGCTATTTCGAAGGCTTCACTAACCCTACATTTGTATATGATGCTAATTTCCAGTGTTTCCCTCCATTTTGGGGAATAGTTCTTTACACAAGTACTCAATGATAATATAGTCATGACCATATGAACTCACATTTAATAAAATTTACCAATCAATATTCAGAGTAACATAATTTAAAGTTTTTTAGTGACTTGATGTGGTGTTTGTTTCAAATTCAGTGCTATTTGGTGTTATTTGTGATTGAGTTGCTACTGGAAAATGATTCCAAAGGAAATTACTATAATTCTATAATCAGGTTACCAACCTCTGGTCCCCAAATATACATTTATTTATTCACTAAATATCTGTGAACACCTAGTGGAGAGAAAAAAAAAAAAGATATCAAAGAGTTTTCATCCCTGGATTTCTCTGTTTAGGATAATTTTTACTAGTAGTTTATACAGCAAACCCTGGGATTTATGCTTTCCTTGTACATCATGATTTTATTTTACCACCAATATTAAGTACCCCAGGCCTAATGGAAGCTAGAACAAAACTTAAAATTTGTACAATCTAATCCAGAATAAATGTGTTTTTAATATTTATAATTAGGATTATTTTTATTAATAAGTAGTGAGTTGTTATGGGTTATGCCTACAGTTATTCATGGAATTACCATGTATTTACACAGACTTTTATATTGATATGTTTGGGTTTTTTTTTCCCCCAACATTAACAATATCTGCAGTTCTGTTTGGGTTCTCTCAGAAACTATCATCATGTTATGCTTTAACACATTAGAAATCCTGTGTGCTTCCTTTAACTTTGGTATAGACTACTGAAGGAACATGAATATGCGCTTATCGGAATATGTATTAAGTAAAATTTACCTTAGAAATAAATTCATATTTTCACTCTAAGATCTGGGAATTGTTACAAAAATTGATCTCAGGAATGTATGTCTAAATATCTTCAACTTGCATTAGTAGTAGATTTAGAAGTGAGGAGGGTAAAAGAATAGGAAGGTTATTCAGGGTTCTCAACAGTTAAATGTCTCATAAAAAGGATCCTTTTCTACACATGTTCTTACTCACTGCACATTGCACACAGATGATTCTAATCACCATTACTCAAATCACCTGATGCCTCAATTACCTTGGCTTCAATGAGCACATTCCAAACGCCAGAGCACCCATATACGTACCCTGATAATAGGCTGCCAATTAAGTTATCTTTCTCTGGAAACTTATTATGGCAGCTCAGTGAATATAATATCATTAGCACCCTTATATCATCATAGCCGGGGCAGTTGCTGACACCGCATGAATATAACTGCTAAGCTATCAAAGTAGCTGCTCAACCACAATAGCCTTGAAATTATTAAAAAAAAAAATCTGTAACTATGTGTGCTTGTGTACATATATGTGAAGCCTGCAAATGTGAGCGTATGCATTTATGCATGCATGGGCAAATAAATCTCTTCCAGAAAACAGGTGAGGAAAAATGATTGTCATATGCAAGGAAGGCACAAATACTTAGATAAATTATTAGTAAAAATTTCCTGATAAAGCTCTTGAAACTTTGCCAACAATAAAAATGACATCAGTCATAGCTATGGTCAGTATTTCTGTAACATGGAATGCTCCCGGATTGAATTATGTCTTGTAAAAACATTCTATAAGGTATGTTGCTTCCACACAAGATCTTTAATTAGAAACTTCAGGAAAAGTATGAAAGAATTTTTGAGAATGTCTAAACTGTCACTCTATAACTAGAAGTAGAGACATTTTTTTTGTAGTTAAACATGAGGTTATACAAAAATTACTATTGTTGTTTACTGTGATTCCAGTGTAAGTTGGAATCATTCTTATTCATTCTTGTTAATTAATTTAATTGACTCGTTTTTATTAAGGAGCTGGTAAAAGCCATCAGGAAAATCTGTTTTATCTGGACACTCTTTCTCCTTAGAGTGGTGGTAAAGAGCATAACAGTCTTTTTGACGGGGTCAGAATCCAATTTTTACCACTTATCCTTGGTAAATTCTTTGTTCACACTAAGCATCAATTCTACATTTATAAAATGGACATGAAAATAAGCACTTACTCTATCAGTTCATTGTGAAGATTCAATAATGCAATACATATAAAGTGTTTAGCGTGGTGTCTGGAAAATATTAAATACTCAATAAATGATAAATTCCACTTCTGTGATTATTTATATTTAAAGTTATTTTTTTTAACATTTACAAATTCCACTGACTCTTTTTTGGTAGTTCTTATATAAAACTGGCCTCTGCTGATTTGTTACAATTTAGATTAGACCCATTATTACAATTTGGTCTTTATTGTTACATTTCTTCAATGTTTTCCTTAAGCAAAATGTTTATTAATCATATTAATAAGGAGAATTGCTTCCCACAAAATGACTGCTGTTTTGCCATTTTATTTTGTTGTAAGTTTTTCTTTTTTTTTTTTTTTTTTTTTATAGCTTTAGCTCTGTTCTTTAAAGTCCCTGGCTGATTGCCTACGTGTTCAGTTCCTTTGTTCTCTGCTGCGGTACAGCAAAATGAAGGGTACTTAAAATACCTCTTAGAGGGAATGAGTAAGTTCCTAAATGAGGTTTTCACGGAAAAAATTGTCACTCTTGCACCTTCCCACTCCCTGCAGAGAAGTATGGACTGCATAACACTTCCAGATGAAACCATTAATCTGACTTTCTTGGCTGTATCAGTTCAACGTACCCTTGTGCCTGAAGATATGCATGATATGCTCACTTAACCCTTTCACATGTACTATTGTGTAGGCTGAACTTCAGCTTTTCTCCTACCATGTATAGTCTATGTGGTAACAAGATATTTTACATGTTTCCGACCACAGACAAAAGATTGTACAATAAAAGAGAGTATTTAAGATAAAAACAATTCTAAAAATCAACACAAATTCTTAAAATCTGAGACTAATTTTTTACCATTATTTCCTTGGACTACTAAACTGTACTCAAAGTATTTAAGTGTTACATTCTGGAAGACTCTGTTGGCTGTAGTTAAGATAAAGAGGCTTTTGGAAAACATGGGGCTAAATGTATTTACACATGGTCTAATAATGTAGGAGTAGACTATTGCCAAATCATTCATCAAATAAATACCTTTTATCATATGCCTTAAAACATGACGCAGTACTGTCAAAACAGGAATCCCTCTCATTATGGACCACAAAGGAGATATTGCAGTGAGAGATTGTGAAATGCCTTTACTGGTAGGAGGTCATTCTCTCTGCTGTAATTAAAAGCACTACCGAGCAACGGGTCCTGATGCCAATCATTGTGGTTGAAACTAGAATATGGTTAGGAAAATAATGAATGGCATATTGGTTTCTGTGAAACTATCATACTGAAAGCATGGCATAAGATTCATTATTCTGTAAAAAGAACATCTTGCAGAAGTTCTGTGTGAAAATCAACTGCCTATCAGAGAAGTCAGGGAAAAGGGTGTTGTGGGGGAATCAGAAGAAGCTGTTTCATCATCAGGTTTGGCTTTCATGCCTTGCATTCGACTCATAATGCAAGTCGTGCAGAACATGAAGAGACAGGAACAAAAATACAGATTCCCACTAGGCAGTTCCTTTTGATAGCCATCTCATTAGTAATAATTTAAGACTCTATTCCTTTCAGCATTCAGCTATCTGAATGTTATAGGGCATGGCAGTACCATTCATGGGAGTAGTGGAAATATGCTTTACCTCATCTTGATTTATGCCCCTAAATTTGTAAAGCACTGGCCTTCACTCTGCTGAATCCCCTCATGCTTCCTTCGGTGCTCATGCATGAAAGTCTGAACTCTGCTTAAATTCCCCCTGTGGCCATCCAGTGTATGGAACATCTGACTATTATTTTCAAAAAATAGTGGAATACAAAAAAATTAGGGAAGTAAGCAGAAACCCTTTCTGAAAGCAATGTTAAATGTTGATAGTAAAGGGAAAAATAATTATTTTTTGAAGTCAGTTTAATTTCAGAGGACTTCTCTTCATATTTCACCTATATTTCCAGGTGATACAGACCAGTGATGTAATTCTTTCTATCTCCATAGACGTGAAGGTGAGGTAATGGAAGTCACTAAAATGCAGGAGGCAAGAATGGGAGAGAGGCCATATCAGAGCTTTGTAACTATGTCATTAAAAAAGTACACAAATGAATCTTCCCAAGGAGGATTGCCTGAGGATGAGAACTCATTGACGAGGCCCAAGATTCTAGTAGGAACTTGCTGGGAAAACCTGAGGAAGAAAGATGGGTGAGCACCTGGGTGGCTTAGTCAGTTCAGCGACCGACTCTTGGTTCCAACTCAGGTCATGATCTCAAGGTGTGTGGGTTCAAGCCTCGCATTGGGCTCCAACTGACAGTGCAGAGCCTGCTTGGGATTATCTCTCTCTCCCTCTCTCTTTCTCCCTCTCCCTCAAAATAAATAAATAAACTTAAAAAAAAAGGAAGGAGGATGCACTCTATACTGAATGAATCTTTGGATAGACATCTTGATACTGGGCACTGTAGGAATTCCAAAAGGAAAAAAAAATATGACTTTGGACATTTAAAAAACTAATTATAGAAAAGTTAAACAAGAGGGATTTCGAAATAGGGCAGGAGTAATGATTGTGTCCATAGGCACACATAGCATCTAAATTCTGTATACGTGGCTACACAGGCAGTGACCATAGCCTTGGAGTCACATCTAATGAGTCCTCAAGTTTTGTTGATTCTGTTCCTGCAGTAGTTTCTAAATTCATTTCTATTTGTATCAACTCTTCCCAAAGTTCCCCTAGATTGGGGTGCCAACCTCCCTCACTTAATGATCTCCAACTTCCTATATGCAGCTAAGCGGCCTTCCCGCCATCTTCTTCACGCTGCCGCTGGAGGGGCTTTTCTAGAATGCACAGCCGATCAGACTGTTTTTTCCCTTAAAACCCTTCACTTTTGTCTCCATCATATTCAGAGTAAAATCTAACTTTCTAACGTACAAGGTCAGCCCCTCCATTGTTTGGCCCCTGCCTCCCTCTGAGATTCATCTTTCCCAGCCTGTGGTGTGCTATCCACAGGTCCCGGGATCCCCATACTTTTACTTCCATGTGTCTTCACAGGAGTACCTTCTCCCTCCTTTGCTTCAAGTCTGCTTTTAGTGATCCAGCTGCATGCCCTTCCCTGTGGGCGATCTCTTTCAGTCCCTCGAGACTGTAGTTCTTTCTCCAGGGTGTTCTCACTCTGTGCTCAAACCTGTTGTAGCATAAAAGTACTGAAATCTCCTGTGAACTTGTCTGTCTCCCTCATTAGACTCTAAAAATTCTTGATGCCTATGTCTTATCCATTTTTTACATTCTCTAGACATTAGAGAATATTGTTGAATGAATACACTGAAAGGACAAATGAAATACTTGTTGAATCAACCTATTCATAGTGTAGCCGGTCAATGAATTTTCTGGGCCGATTCACAACGTGTGAACTAGATTGAGATGACCCCTGCTTTCCTGGGCTAGTGAGTAAGAAAATAAAGAAAGAGAAGAGTGCAGAGCATTGAAGAAAAGGGAGTGAGGGCCAAATGAGAATTTGGGGGAAGGGCCCTCAGAAAGCATAGGAGACAATGGTGCCTTCTTAGGAAAATTTCCTAAATGGGTCTGAAGTGACATGCACAACTGTGGAAATGTGTTCCTTTTTAGCAAACTAAATGAGACTAATGTATAATTACTGTGGTCATAAGATCACATGTGAGAGCATGGTTGCAACCTAGAAGCATTTGCATGGAAAGAGAAAAAGTAGCATCTGTATTATTTCCTACTCTGCTTAAAGCCAATTTGTGTAACATTTGTATAAAATCCTGCTCGCTTTCTTTTTTTGATATGTGTAATTGGAAAGAAACTTGTTCCTCTGTATCTCACATAGGGCCAAAACCCTTTTATAATGTGATTTCAACTTTGGCCGACAATTTCTGCTCCAGGGAAAGTAATAATATGGTCCTTGCTCTTTGCTAGAAGTACTCCTTATCCTTCCTAGGACCTTAAGAACCCTTCTGTAACCCACCTTAAGAACCAGCGAATCACGCCAACCTTGGGAACATAAAACTGGGTAATAGAAAATTCCCTTTACAGATAGAAGGCTGTAAGCAGTGCAAATACTATTTGGACTTGATATTGCTTAGCAGTGGTAAGGGCCTGTGAAATCTGATGAATCTTTATCTCTTGGTATCCTGAAATTTCTATCTCATTGAAATAAAAAGAATTGCTGCATTTTCAGCCTTAGAGAGATGAAGCATTGTGGCATGCCACTGGTTAAGAGTAGGGGACCTGGAGTCAGGCTGCCTTCGGTTGCAACTTAGCTCCCCTATTCCTAACAGTGAGACCTGGGGTGAGTTTTTCACCGGCTTCAGTTCCTTTGTCTGTAAAATGGGACAATAATGGTATCCATTTTTTGAGGGTTATTTTGCTTCACTTTAAAGTTTGTTTATTTATTTTGGAGAGAGTGAGAGAGAGTGCAAGAGAGAAAACGTGCACACACGTGGAGTGGGGCAGGGAGAGGAGAGTTCCAAACAGGCTCCGCACTGACAGGCGGAGCCCCACATGGGGCTCAAACTCGCAAACCTTGACATCATGACCTGAGCTGAAGTCGGGCGCTTAACTGAGTGAGTCTTGAGGGTTATTTTAAAGATAAACTGATAAATATGTAGAAAATATCTGGAACAGAGACTGTTACAAAAGGAATGTCCAGTAAATGTTAAGGGCTATTGTGGTGGTTGGTGCCATTGTTGTTACTGTTGTTCTTTGTATTATTTCCCAGTTTGTCAGACCTACCATAAAGGCATCAGGAAAGACTTTTCTGTGGAAATGAAGTTTAAATGACAAGAGCAGGGTAATGCTTTTCAGACAGAGTTAAAAGCAAATGGGAAAACCTAGAGACAATAGGAAGCTTCGTGTGCTCAAGAAATGGAAACAACAACAACAACAACAACAACAACAAAAACTCAAAACCCTGTCTAGCTGGTGTGTCAGGAGAAAGGAAGAAATTACTAGGGGTTGAAATCAGAGAGGGAAGTGAAAGCCAGAACCTTTATGGTCTTATAAGCCTTATATGGTCTTATAGGCCATAGAAAGGATTTTATCCCTTTTATTCCAAGATTAATGGGCAGCTCTGAAAGGTTGTAAGTGATAATGCTGGTAAGTGACAAAATGGCTAGAGATTGCATACAACTTGGAGTGGATAGATGAATTCTATCCCAAAGGGTGGGAGAGGAGGGATATGGTTTGATAGAAAGGTATAGGGATCTGTATCCAAAGTGAGAATTGGTGGTGTCAGTTGTGGTGTCTCAAAACTTGAGGCTAGGGGTTTGTTTGAATTTTAGAGCCAGTGTAGAGTCACTTGAGCTGTCTGAGAAGCAGACAGTATAACAGGAGTCTAAAGAACCTACCAATGAACATGCTTAGAGAAGACTGTACCCATGGAAGCCTCTGATGCTGTTGAAGCCAGTCACTTGTGCTAAACCCAGCATACCTTCCTGAAAGGGAAGAGATAGCTAAACTTGAACTTTCTCTGTCACTGAGGATATAAGAGAAATTATATGAAGAAACATTTTATGAGTTGTCTAGCTTTTGGACTCTTGTTTGGAACACCCAAAATGCGCTCACATATGCACATATAAACTGAAAAGCAAGTGGGCTTTTCCTACCTTTTCTCCTACCCTAATGCAGAAGCTGCACATGGCTGAGGGTCCCACAATTTGTGGTTAAATACAAGTCTCCATTTTGGCTTGACTCTTTCTCTCCCAGTGGTTGTGGCTCTAAGCAAATCCTTCTCCTGAGTCCTAGCTTTGTCCTCTTCAAAGTGGGAGTCAGAAATGACAATATTTGAGAACTATTTCATAAACCTTGGGAAATAAGGCCTTTGTGTGAGGCAAGAGTGGCTATTGAAGCTCCATGGGATAGATAGAACATCCAGTAATCAACCTTCCTCCTCAGGCTGGCCCCTACCTTCTCTGCTTTGGTGCCCTTTATGTCAGCCTCCAACATGCCCTGGGGGGCTTCTTCTCTTTTTTCTCCTTCCAGTTACTGACCTGCTCATCAATCACTTCCTTTTTTTTTCTTTTTTTCTTTTTTTTTAGTGATCTATGTAACTATCCCACCACCAGTTGTATACAGTTAAGAATACTGTAGCTGTGGAATAAGTCTCAAAACAGAGTAAATTGATGCCTTCCACTTTATTCTTCCTTTTCAAAATTATTTGAGTTTCTCTCCTTTTCCATATAATTTTTTTGAATAACCTGTCTATACCTACAAAAAATATTTCTGGTATTTTTATAGGAATTGCTTTAAATCTGTATATCAATAATCAACTGACATATAACTATCCTCCAATTATAGAAATCCTTACTGAAGACAGAGCTGCTATTTGGGCATGACAAAAATCTATATAGGATACGAATAATTTCCTTCTTAGCCATTCTATAAGAACTGGTGTTCTAGAATAGCCTCTAAAATTAAATGGAAAGAAATAGGGAAGAGGAAAACGGACATTACTCTTTAGTTTGTGAGGTTCTCAGAACTGATCCCATTCTAGAAATGTCCACCTTAGTACCAGTTTGTCAGATTCTCCCAGATCCCAATCCAGTGTTAGACAGGGACAACACATTTGAAGAATAAGGCATTAACATTTGTCAAAGGAGGCATTGAAAAAACAGTGCTCCTTGGATTTTCCCATAGGAACAACCTAATTACATCTCTTATTTAATTTTCTGCAATTCTAAATGTAAATTGGAGGGAGCTAGTAGATTTTACAAGTCAGTGTCCTTGTTTCAGTGATATAATGATAAACCATGCTGAAATAATGGGAGGTTCCACTTCATTACACCACTGTTTATCATTTTTAACGTTCTGCAGAAAATGTATGGGACATATGGCATTTGAAAGAATTCGCTGCATCCTTATCTGACTTCCAAAGATCCTTTGAAGCATCAATGTGGTGGCCTTAAGCGTGAGCCCATTGACTGAATTTTAATTTTAATGGAAATCAATGAAATTTTGATATTTTATTAGCTGTTTAACACTGTCAAGAAAAAATGTTTTTATTCACCACTAATTATTTATATTTCGTATATGCCGTGCATTTATAATCCTTAAAGTGTAATAAACAGTAGTCAATTATGCACAACAAATACCTTTTCAGATATAGTGCTAATAAAAGCTAGGTATGCATACTTACTGGCAGTTTATAATCCATAATGGACCATGCACAATAAAATTATGAAATTATATCACTTAATGGTTTCATTAACCAGCTTTTTTTTAATTGAAAAAGTAATTTATACTCACGGTAAAAAATTTAAGCACTGCAAAAATGATACAATGAAAGTAATTCTTGTTCTTTCTCTAGACCCCTCCAGCCCTCAATTCTCTAGTGTGGAGGGATAGCTGTAGGCCCAACTTCTATTTACAGTATTTATGTGATAAAAAGTAGTTTAAAACCTCACTAACTCACACTAACTGAAAGGAAGGTCACTGCAACTTGATGTAAAATCTGAATTATAGTATGTTTCAAGAGAAATATAGCTTTACTACTTTGGGCTATACTGAGTAACTCCTAACTGAGGGAGCTGATGGAGCTGAGCATTTATTTTAAAGTATCCATTTGTGTCTTTCAAACAGATTTTACTCATATTAATTCTTTTAATGCAAAGATTCTGATACTGTGGTACTTTAAAATAGTTTGCTGTCCTTCACAGTTAAGTATGCTAAGTATTTTCCATGTTTACAATATTCTTTGCTTATCAAATTTCATTTTACAGAAAGCACAAAAGTAAATTCTAGCTCAAAACCTGAACTGCACTCATGTCCATTCATATACCACACATTTCAAAGTATTGAACTTGTATAGATGCCTTGCTATGTTTCTATTGAGGGCTGCATATGTTACTTGTGAAAATACTTATGGAAACATGAAGATGTCATATATAATTCTTTTTAAACTTTATAAGGTGTTTTTGAATACATTACCTTATTTTATTCCTACAGCTCCCACATAGCAAGCATTAGAATGCTAATCTGTAAAGTGAGGCAGTTGTTCTTCTAAGGGGATCTTACTGGACAATCAAAATTTGGAAAAGACATTGATAAAGAGAAATGAATCATTTTTTTAAGTTTATTTTATTTTATTTTTAAAAATTTTTTTATATATTTACTTATTTCCGATAGAGAGAGATGGAGCACAAGTGGGGGAGGGGCAGAGAGAAGGAGACACAGAATCAGAAGCAGGCTCCTGGCTCTGAGCTGTCAGCACAGAGCCTGACGCCGGGCTGAAACTCACAAACCACAAGATCATAACCTGAGCTGAAGTCGGACGCTTAACTGACTGAGCCACCCAGGCGCCCCAGTTTTATGTTTATTTTAATTTTGAGAGAGAGATAGAGAACAAGTAATGGAGGGACAGAGAGAGAGAGAGAGAGAGAGAGGGAGAAAGAGAGAGAGAGAAAGAATCCCAAGCAGGCTCCACATTGTCCCCACAGAGACTGATGTGGGACTCCAACTCATGAACCATGAGATCATGACCTAAGCTGAAGTCACAAGTTGAATGCTTAACTGACTGAGCCACCCAGGTGCCCATAAAGAGAAGTGAATCTTGGTAGAGAATGTAAAAGTAGTGAAGGAGGAAAATGTAGGGAAAGTCATAGAAGTAAAATTTTATAACCCATTGCATATAGGACTGGAGAAGAGGGCAATGGAAGTATACTGTTCTAGAGTTCTTACATTATTCAAAAGAGTATCCTATTATTTGAAAGTAGACTGTGGTAAGTTAAAGATGCAAATATAAACACAGATAAACACTAAAAATATAAAACAGTAGAAATAATAAAACAGTGAAGATAAATGAAATAATTTAAAAAACCCTCATTTAATACAATGAAGGCAGGAAAAAGACAAAAAAATAAAGAAAAAATGGCCCAAATAGGAAACACAGGAAGATGGTGGACTTAAACGCAAGTATATCAATAATTACATTAAATACGAATAATCTAAACACTCCAAGTAAAAGTCAGAGATGACCAGACTTCGTTAAAAAAAAAAAAAAGCAGGTACTAACTGTATGCTTTTTGTGATAAAACAAAAAACAAAAAAATTGACATATAATTGCAAAGATAAATCAAAAGTAAATAATGAAAAAGTTACAATGTATAAACCCTAATCATAAGAAAATACAATATCTATATTAATAACATATAAAATAGACTTTAGCACAAACATATTTCCAATGATTATTTTTAGCAATGAAAGCATTAGTTTATCAAGACATAAAAATTTTATGCAGTTTATGACAAATTTTGAAACATGAAGCAAAAACTAAATATGTTAAATAAGAAATAGATAAATCCTGCTATTTGTGATGACATGGATAGAACTAGAGGTGATTATGCTAAGTGGAATAAGGCAGAGGAAGATACATACAGTATGATTTCACTTAATGTAGAATCTAAAAAAAAAAACAAATGAACAATAACAGAAGAACCAGGAACAGACTCAGAGACACAGAAAACAAACTATTGGTTACCAGAGTCAGGAGGGGCTGAAGGGTGGGCAAAATATGTGAAGGGGATGAAGAGGTACAAATTTCCAGTTATAAAATAAATGAGTCATGGAGGTGTAATGATTGACATAGAGAATATAGTCAATAATATTGTAATAACTTCTATGGTGGCAGATGGTAACTAGACTTAACATGGGGGGGCCATTTCATAATGTATAAAAATATCAAATCACTCTGGTGCACACCTGAAACTTAATAGGATATAGTATGTCAATTATTCTTCAATTAAATAAATCCACGATTATTGTTGAAGGTTTCAACACTGTTCTTTGGAAATTCAAGACTAGGAAGACAGAAAAATAACTAAAGAGATAAAGTATTTGAGCAATGCCATCAGGAAACTACACCTAGCAATTGTCAGCTAGACCTTGACAAATATGGAATTTGTATACAACAACAACAGAATGCATGCTTTTTTGAAATGGACGTGGAACACTCACCAAAATACACCATATACTAAGCATAAGATACCTAAAATATTTGAAGTCATAAATAGTATATTCTTTGAGCGCAAAGGATATAAATTAAAATTATTTAATAATACAAAAATTTCTTCACATATTTATAAAAATTTCTAAATAGAAAAACAAATTACAAAGAAATTTGGGAAATATTTTGAATTGAATGATAACGAAAACAAAAATTTTTTTTTTCATGGAGTGAAAGGAGTGCTTAGTGGGAAATTTAAACTTTAAATGTTTAATATTAAAAAAGGAAAAATGTCTAAAATTAATGCACTAAAGGCAGAATAATAGAGGAAATCAATGAAATAAAAAAAATCTGTAACAATGAAAGCTTATTCTTTGAAACCATTTAATTTGATAATCTGGCCAGATTTATGACAGACAAAAATAGAGAACACACAAAGTGCCAACATCAGAAATTAAAAAGGAGACTTCAGTCCAAATCCTACAGAAATTAAGATAATAATTAAGGATTATTAGGAACACTTCATACCACTGAGTTTGACAGATTAGGGGCACCTGTGTGGCTCAGTCGGTTGAGCATCTGACTTCAGCTCAGGTCATGATTTCACAGTTCAGGGATTTGAGCCCTGTCTTGGGCTCTGTGCTGACAGCTCAGAGCCTGGAGCCTGCTTCACGTTCTATGTCTCCCTTTCCCTCTGCCCCTTCCCCACTCATACTGTCTGTCTCTCTCTCAAAAGTAAATAAACATTAAATTTGACAGATTAGATGTAATAGACAAAGTTCAAAACTTGCACAGTAAGTCATAGGAAATCTAAGTAGCTCTATATTAAAGAAATTGAATTGATAATAACTTTTCCAGTCATCTTTGGTGATTTCTATATTAAGCATATATGGACAAAGAAATAGTTCTACACAGTTCTATACAGATATTTCAGAAAATAGAGAAGTGACATTTATAAAGGCATTTTATGGAGTCATAATTATACTGATACTAAAACCAGACTGATTACATTACAAAAACACACAAATAACTACAGAAGACTGTCTCTTGTGAATGTAAATGGGGAAAAAAATTCTTAAAAAAATCAAATCAAAGAATACATGAGAAGGAAATATATCATGACAAAATGGGATTTTCCCAGAAATGCAAAGTTATTTAAACATTTGAAAATCAGTAAATGGAATTCATTATGTTACTAGAAAAGAGGAAATTAACAATATAATCATCTCAAGAAATTAAGAAAAAGCATTCAACAAAATTAAATAATCATTAATAAAAACTTTCAACAAACTAGGAAAAGAAGAAAACTTCCTCAATCTAATAAATGATATCTATAAAAAACCTAAAGTGAAGGTTATTATTAATGTTGAAAGACTGAATACTGCTTCCCTAAAATTGGGAACAAGATAAGGATGCCTGCTTTTTCACCACTTTTATTTAGCATTTTAGTAGATGCCCTAGTCAGTGTAATAATGAAAGGAAAATAAAAAAATATAAATAAATTTAATAGGAAGAAGTAAAACTATTTTTATTCATAGACAACATGTTTGTATATGTAGAAAACCTTAAGGAATCTATAAAAAAGCTATCAGAACCATTATAGACAATAGTCAAGCTATTTAGAGAGCCCAAATATACACTGACAGATGAACTGATAAAGATACATACAATAAAGATATGTGCAATTGAATATTACTCAGCCATCGAAAAGAATGAAAGCTTGCCATTTGCAATGACGTGAATGGAGCTAGAGTGTATTATGCTAAGCAAAATAAATCAGAGAAAGAAAAATACCATATGATTTCACTCATATATGGAATTTAAGAAACAAAACAGATGAATATATGGGAGGGGGGAATAAAGAGAGAAGAAAACAAACCATGAGAGACTTTTAAAGATAGAGAGCAAACTGAAGGTTGATGGAGGGGGTGGTGGGAGACGGGCTAGATGGGTGATGGTGATTAAGGAGGGAACTTGTTATGATGAGCTCTGGGTGTTGTATGTACGTGATGAATCACTGAATTCTATTCCTGAAAGCAATATTGCACGTATGTTAACTAATGAGAATTTAAATTTTAAAAAATGGAAAAAAAGGAATAAATAAAAAAGCTATCAGAGCTAACATGAATTCAGACAGGTTGCAGGATACAAGGTCAGCATATAAAAATCAATTTCATTATAATGCATATGCAACAAAAATGGAAAATAAATAAAAATACCATTTACAAGAGTGTCAAAACATAAAATATTAAGGGTGAACTTTAAAAAATATATGAAAATCCCATATACTGAAAACTGCAATATATTACTGAGAGAAATTAGAGACCTAAGTAAATGGAAAGATATGCTATGTCCATGAATTAGAAGACTTAACATTTTAAGATGTAAATTGCTCTCACATTGAGATATATATACAAGCAATTCTATTCAAAGTATCAGTGGATTGTTTTGTGTATGATAGAAATTAGCAAGCAGTTTTTATAATTTGAAAGGATATAAAAAGCTAAAACAATTTTAAAACGAAGAAATTTGGAAAATGTATACTACCTAATTTCAAGACTCACTAAAAACCACAGAAATCAAAACACTGTGGTATTGGTATATGAAAAGACATGTAGATCAATAACCAGATGGAGTGCCCATAAAAATATAGAAACACACATATGGTCAAATAATCTTTAGTTAGTGTGCCAAAGAAACCCAAAAGGATAGTCATTAAAACAAATTGTATTGGAAAAACTAGATATCCACATGGAAAAAAGTGTGCCAGTCCTCTTATTTCACATCTTACACCCTTAGGTAAAAGCAAAACGTGTAATTATAGAAGAAAATATGGAATAAAATCTTGATCTTTTCTTAGATATGTCACAAAAAGCATAAATTATCAATGACAAAATTTAATACATTGGATTTCATCAAAATTAGCAAGTCTAGTCTTCAAAAGACTTACACAAATGAAAAGGCAAGTCCAGATTGTGAGAAAATATTTGCATTAATACATATGAAAAAAAATGGATTGGTATGTAGAATATAAAACAAACCCTTACAGTTCATTAATTCAAATAGTTCAATGTAAAAAGTGCAAAAAATTTGAATAGTTCACAAAAGGAGTTATATAAATCACTGATAAGCACGTGTAACGATGCTCAATATCATTGATCATTAGGAAAATATAAAATAAAACCAGAATTGAGATCCTATTGCATAGTTCCTAGATAGCTAAAATTAAAAAGACTAAAAAAAGACAAAATGTTGGTGAAGACGTGTATCAACTGGAACTCTCATACATTGTTGAGAAGACTAAAATATTACAACCACTTTAAGAAACTTTTTGACAGTTTCTTATAATATTAAACATATAACTTCTATATGATCCAGCAATTCTACTCATAGGTTTTTACTCAAGAACAGTAAAAAAAATCGTACACACACACAAATAGCAGAAGATGTTCACAGAAGCTTTATTTTTAAGAGCTAAAAAACTGGAAATAACCTCAATGTCCACCAATAAGTGGATGGATAAACAAATTGTAGTGTATCT
Source organism: Panthera onca (assembly GCF_046562875.1). Lineage (NCBI taxonomy): Eukaryota > Metazoa > Chordata > Mammalia > Carnivora > Felidae > Panthera > Panthera onca. The sequence goes on along the minus strand of NC_138342.1, from coordinate 54,610,350 downwards.
ATGCAATGAAAACTAATAAGCAATAAAAAGGAATCAGCTATTGATACAAGCAGCAATATTGATGAATTCCTAAAATGCTATATTGTGTAAATGAAACCAAGTGTAAAGGATATGTACTTTATGATTCCATTCTTGTGAAGTTCTAGAACAGGCAAAGTTAATTTACAGTGACAGAGAACACTTTAGTGGTTGCCTGTGGCTGGGGTGGGGGTAGTTCTAGGGAGGGGACTTAATTGCAAAGCAGTAAAAAGAAATATTTTGGAGTGATGGAAAAACATGTATCTTTTTTTTTTTAATTTATTTAAGTTCCAGTTAGTTAACACACAGTGTAATATTAGTTTCAGGTGTACAATATAGTGATTAAATACTTCCACAAAACGTTTAGTGCTCTTCACAAATACACTTTTTAATCCCCATCCTCTCCCTCTCCCCTCTGGTAATCTTTGTCATTCTTTAGCTTGTGATACTGGAAATATCTTAATTGTGGTAATGGTTATATTTGCCACAACTTCTTGGTATATTTATACATTGATAAAATTAAAACAAAAAGAATCATGGAGATCATCTAAAATAAATCTACTTTCAATAAATAACGGTATATTGTTATGTTCCTATCTCTTCAAAATGCCCTTTAATTTTTTTCTAACCTATCCAGATATTCTCAGGTTCATTCAACAAATATTTATTGAATATATATAATGTGCCACAAGGTACAAAATGTGCCTTATATACGAAACAAGAATAATAAATGTATATATACTAGTACAGTGTTGAATAATGTCCCTCTCCCAGAACTTTTGAATATGATCTTATGAGGAAATAAATTCTTTGCAGATGTAATCAAGTTAGGATGAGGTCATACTGGATTATGGTGGGCCCTAATCCAGTGACTGGTATTTTTATAAGAAGAGGGAGATTTGAACACAGAGACATGCACAGGAGGGAGATAATGTGAGACACAAGGAAGATAGCCATGTGAAGACAGGCAAAGCTTGAAGTTACTTATTTACAAGCTATGGAATGCCAAAGACTACCAGTAACTACCAAAAGCAAAGAAGAAGCAAGAGAGTCTCTTCCCCTAGACCTTTCAGTGACAGCATGGCTTTTTCAACACTTTGATGTCAGACTCCTAGTCTTGATATCTTAGAGAAAATACATTTCTTTTGTTCTGAGCCACTCAGTTTGTGGTGCTGTAACAGCTCTAGAAACTGACACAATATTCAGTTTTTAGGGTGTGATGCAAGAAAATATGGAACTTTGGAAGAGTTAAAATAATATTAGTTTGGATTCCCAAGGAAGATCTCTTAATGAAACGATCTCTAGTTCGGATGGAGAGGTGATTAGCAGTTAGCAAGATGAAGATGAGGGCAATGAGGAAGAGAAGGTGTAACCAGGCAGAGAGATCAGCATTTACAGAGTCTCTGAGTAAGGAAAGATCTTGCCATATTTCTAGGCTCAGAGAGAAGGCAGCCTGCTGGAGAGTGGAGAGTGAAGGGAAGGGATGAGATTGGAAAGTGATTTGATTCAGAGCATGCCTTTTAGGGACACGCTAGGAGTTTCAATTTTATTGTAAGACATCGGAAAGCTATTTTATGGTTTTGAGCAAGAGATTGATGTCATCACATTGAATGTGGTTTTTTAATTGATCTGCTGTATTTCTCTAAGAAGAAATCATAGGGATACAGGAGAATGGGCAGAAAAGGAGATTGGGAGAAATTAAGAGGGTAACTACTGTGGTAATTTAAGTGACAGACATCACTGGCTTAAACTATAGTGGAGAGTCGGTGAGAGGCAGACTTATTTGAGATCATTTTCGGAGGTAGACCAATCAGAAACTGGTAATGAATTGGATGTGGGGGTGAAGGATAGGGAGGTATTAAGAACAACTCCAGTTTCTGGCATGGACAATTAAGTGGCTGAAAATTCCATTTACAGTCATGAGAAGACTGAGGGAGAAACAGTTTTGGCAAGAGAGGATCAAAAGTTGCATCTTGGACCTTTTAAGTGCAGGATGCTTGTGTGATATCTAAGTGAGTATGTCTAAGAGATAGTTGGACAGATAAACCTGGAGTTAACATTTAAGAATTGTAAATGTAGGGGTACCTGGATGGTTCAGTTGATTAAGTGCCTGACTCTTGGTTTCAGCTCAGGTCATGATCTCACGGCTTGTGAATTTGAGCCTTGCATCAGACTCCACACTAACAGTGCAGAGCCTGCTTGAGATTCTCTCTCTCCTTCTCTGCCCCTTCCCCACTTGCTCTCTCTGAGCGAGAAAAGAATTTAAAAAAAGAATTGTAAGTGTATGTGTTTTATATATATATATACATATATATATATAACACACATATATATATATAATTAACACATATATATATAATTATATACATATAATTATATATATATATATACATAAAACACATACACTTACTTACAATTATATATGTATATATAACTTATATATATATATAAACTTATTTATTTATTTATTTATTTATTTAATTTATTTATTTATATTCCATTATAGTTAACATACAGTGTTATATTAGTTTAATGTATACAATATAGTGATTCAACAATTCTATACATTACTCAGTGCTCATCATGGTAAGTATACTCTTCATCCCCTTCACCTATTTCATTCATCCCCTCACCCACCTCCCCTCTGGTAATCACCACATTGTTCTCTATATTTACGAGTCTGTTTTTTGGTTTGCCTTTTTTCTTTGTTTATTCCTTAAATTCCACATATGAGTGAAATTATATGGTATTTGTCTTTCTCTGACTGACTTCTTTCACTTAGCATTATACATTATACCCTCTAGGTCCATCTGTGTTGTTGCAAATAACAAGATTTCATTATTTTTTTGTGGATAGGTAATATTCCATTGTATTCATATGTACACACACACACACACACACACACACACACACACAAAACATCTTTATCCATTCATCTGTTGATGGACACTTGGGCTGCTTCCATAATTTGGCTAGTGTAGTACAATGTTGCAATAAACAGAGTTGCATATATCTTTTTGAATTAGTCTTTTTATATTATTTGGGTAAATACCCAGTTGTAGAATTACTGGGTCATGTGGTAATTCTAGTTTTAATTTTTGAGGAACCTCCATATAGTTTCCTGCCGTGTCTGCACCAGTTTATACTTCTACCAACAGTGCATAAGGGCTCCTTTTTATCTATATCCTCACCAACACTTGTTTTTCTTGTCTTCTTTATTCTAGCCATTTCTTTGATGATTAGTGATGTTTATGTGTCTGTTGGCCATCTGTATGTCTTCTTTGGTGAAATATTTATTCATGTGTTTTTCCCATTTTAATCGTATTATTGTTTTTTGGTGTTGAGTTGATAAATTCTTTATATATTTTAGATACTAACCCTCTATCGGATATGTCATTTGCAAATATCTTCTCCCATTTAGTATGTTGTCTTTTTGTTTTGTTGATTGTTCCTTTGTTGTGCCGAGCTTTTTATTTTGATGTATTCTGTATGGCAATGTTTAAAAATTTTTTTAATGTTTATTTATTTTTTGAGAGAGAGAGAGACAGAGAGAGAGAGGGTAAGGGCCAGAGAGAGAGGGAGACACAGAATCCAAAGCAGGCTCCAGGCTCTGAGCTGTCAGCACAGAGCCTGATGCAGGGCTCGACCTCACAGACTGCAAGATCATGACCTGAGCCAAAGTCGGATGCTTAACCGACTGAGCCACCCAGGCACCCCAAGTATGGCAATATTTTAAATCATGAGAGTGGAAAGGAACATATAGGGAGGGAGTCTATAGTCATGAAAGGCCTTACACTGAACCCCACGGAATTCAAACTTCAAGGGTTGGGTAAGAAAAGCACTCAGCAAAAGTGCTGAAAAAGAGCAGCCAGAGGGGTAGAAGGACTACTTGGAAAGAATAGTATCATGGAAGCCAAGTGATGAGAATGTCACACAAATGACAGTATATCCAACTATGAAAATATTTGAGATGCCACACATCTTAGACTATCTTACTCTTCACCAATGTTCATTGTCCCTCCCTGTTAAAGTCATGCATGTCTATGGACTTGCTTTGACCAGACATGACATGAGTCATTTCAAGCTAGCGTATACTTCATTTATCCTTTTTCCTTTAGACATGGCACAAGCAATGATCCAGGTAAAGGATGCTCTACCAGCCTGGCTCCTAAGTGAAGACAAAGTGGAACACAGCCATAGCTGATCTGTGATGGACATGTAACATGAGTGAAAATAAACCACTGTTGCTTTTGTTGTTTGGGTCTTTGTTACTGTAGGAAAGCTAGACTATTTTGAATGATAAACCAAGTAAGATCAAGCAGAGAAGAGTATCCTGGCTGATAGCAACATAGATATTTAGTGATGCTGGAGAGGGCATTATCAGTAGCATGCTAGGAGTAGGTATCAGTTTACAATTAGGTGAAGAGTGGATGGGAAATAAGAAATTGGAGATAGTCTAAACTCTGAAGAATTTGTGAAGTGGAGCAGAGAAATAGTGTAGATACTTATGATGGGGGATATGAGATCAAGGTTTTATCTTTTTAAGGTACAGATGGAATTAAAGCGCATTAGGACATTGAAAAGGATGAATCAGTAGAGCAGGAGAGGACTGAAGATGTAGGAGTATAGCCTCTAAGAAAAGGAAAGGAGAGAAAAAGTGGGTAGACTGGAATCTGATAGGACCTGTGCTTCAACAGGAGGGAAGAAGGAACAGATGGGGTTGCACATCCAGGGCTGGGAAAATTTGCAATTCTAAACAAAGGCAAATGTCTTTTAAAAATATTCACATTTTAGGAACTAATCTTCAACTTACTTTTATAGCTCCATTTTAGAATGTGGGGATTTGATACAGTTTCTTATGTAAACTCTCAGTCCAAAAAACTAAATTTGGTTTAAAAAAATCCCATTAGGTTTCCATCTGCTTCATTCAGATTTATAGGGTAATTCTACTTGAATTTATAAAATTCTTTTCCTTTAAGATACCCTGGTCAAAATCTAGGAGGTGCTGGAAATGTCTCATCTTTGTGAGTCAGACAAAGTGATTGATCCTTTAAGCACAGTTTTACTGATTATATTCATTTATGCATGCCCTGCCCTACTCTATACCCCTAAGCATCAGAGCCTCCTGATCCTTCCATCCAAAAGTGTTTCCAGAATTTCCTTAACAGCTTACAGCACTCTTTGCTTTGGGGACTGATGGAGAAGACATTATAAGTGTTTTGGGGGAAAGTGTGGCTATAATTTATTTTCTGGGGAATAAATAGTATTGCACACGTCATGATAAAAATGGATGAACATGAAATGATTTATTTCCTGAAAGAATATAGGGATGCTTTATAAGATGCAGTGTAATTGTTGGGATTTGTCCCTGGCCCAGTCTAATGTTGACAGGGACACAGCCACTATCTGTCTGGAACATTTTCCCTAGAGCTTATTGAATGGCAAATGTAATTCCTGAGGGAAAGCTTGATGCTCATATTCTCTGAAGTGCTTGTAGTTGAAAGTCAGAATAAAACCTTATTTCTATGGCTCTGGCAGTGTGGTGGATATATTCAAGCTAGATCTTGTGGGTTCTTAATATTTGTATTTTCACAATACCAATTGTAATACCCCAAGCTTTTGTTAATTCCAATTGCGTTTACAGTTGACCCTTGAACAACATGGGGGTTAGGGATATTGACCTCCTGCACAGTAAAAAATCTGAGTATAATTTTGATTCCTTAAAAGCTTAATTACTAATAGCCTATGGTTGACCAGAAGCCTTGCCAATAAGTAGTTGATTAACACATATTTTGTATGTTATATGTATTATTACATGTATTATGTATTAGAAAAGAACATGTTATTTAAAAATGGCAAGGAAAACACATTTACAGTAGTATACTGTATTTATCAAAATAAGTACATATATAAATGGACTCCCGAAATTCAAACCTCTGGTGTTCAAGGGTCAACTGTCTACAATTTTTTTACCATTCCTGTATTGAAAGAGCAGGGAAATGCATAGATAGGTCTGGTAAGATCTCTTTATATTTGAGGGCTCAGTGGCAGGGAGGGAAGAGAACTTTCCTGTTTCTTCTCTTCCTTTTCTACCTCCTCTTCATCATATTCCTTTTCCCTTTTTCTCTTCTTACTCCTCTTCTCCTTTTTATTCTTTTTCAACTTACATGTTATCTAAATTAAATATCCAGTATAAATAATCTTACAAACTAGATTGCTCCATAAATTAATACAATTTCTTTAAAAAGTCTGCCATATTATACCTCTATTGATACTAAACATTCAGTAAACTTCAGGTGTCATTTACACTCATTTGGATACTGTCTCCTGTTGCATACGTATATGAATGGCCAAGTACATATGCAATGTGTTTTATAGAAGACTAATTCATGCTAATACTTTTAAAAAATTTATAAATGTCTAACAATCTCTTTCTTCATATAAACTTATCTTAGCCTCATATTGGCTTCTGCTCAAGTGTTACAGGACCTAAAATTTTAAGTGCTGCTTTGACATTTTTGAGCCTCACAGGGCTCCAGAGGCCTATCTATGAGTTTCCCTGCTCTTGTCAGATATACTTCCCATTAGAGGAAAGTCTCCCCATCCAGCTAGTTTCCACATCAACTAGACTAGCTGCCTTCCACCTGGTCCTCAACCTAATGGATTTCACTTCCCTTTTAGCCCATAAGTTATACAAACAAACCAATCACATTCTACAGCAGGAGCAAAGGGGCACCTCACCCTCTTGTTATAACAAAGCCTGCCTCTCGCATGGCCACTTTTGGTTCACTCTGTTCCTGAGAGCAACCTGTATGTTGTCCTGCATGGTATGCAGTGTCCTTTTCCCCTGAGCTGTGTGTGTATGTAACTGACAAACTTCTCTCGATCTCATGTGTCCAATGTCATGTATCATGTGCTAGTCATCTTATAATACTTAGAGTGGGAGAGCTCTCCTTGACCAATCAGGTAAATAGGAGAATACCAGAAACATTGCACTTCTATCCTCACAGAATAAGAACAGACATCATATGCTGCTGGATTTTAATCAAGCTTAGAGTCTATTCTCCCTATCATGAAGCTTATAGTGCTTTTATTTTCATATATAAACTTCCAAAGAGTGAAAATTTTTGGACACTATTTAAAAATTTGGGTTTAGATTTAGGCCATTGCTTTTGTCCTTTTCAGCTATTTTCAATAATTTATATACATATGCATACATGAATGTATATTTTGAGCTACTTTAGCTTTTATAATGTTTTTGAACATACTAGAAGTTGCCTTTGTAACAATTTGATTAAAAAAGAATATTAAAAAGAAAAAATACAAATGATCAACTTGTTTAAAAAATTATTATCAAAATGATTGCTCAACTCAAACAAGTTCAGGTGTGTGTGTGTACATCTAACAGAGATCCTCTTGTCTAGAAAAACTATTTTGGAAAAAAAAAGTTAGTGAGTCACTTTAAAACCTAAATGGAATGGTGGCTAAGGCTTTCAATAACATAAACTATAGTAAAAGTTATAACTAAATTTCTCGACCCAAATTATACTTTCTAAATGAAGCCTTAATTAATTAATTCATTCATTCATTGATTCAGCACATACTTATTATGCTTCTGTATGTACTAAGTTAACTACTTTGATAGTTTTGAGAAGATACTCAATGTTGTGTAGCATACCAGACTAAGAAATAAAGCAAAACTCATAAAATTGCAGAGTTGGGAGGGACTTGAGAGTTTACAAAGGCTCAGAGAGTCACAGGGACTCACCCAAGTTCACACAAATCCTGTCAGCCTGATGGGCCGCCATGTGTGTTTGCAGGACTGCATTCTAAAAGTGATCCACTGACCATCAGTGACATGAAAGACAAATTCTCTTCCAAGTGCCAAAACATGTGAAGCAATCAGAAAATGTTATAAGAAATAAGAGATTTATGTAGATAGTCCTCATGTATGAGACTCCATGAAGAAGGTAGATTTCGAGCTGAGCCCCAAGAATGGTTTACTATAATTTTCATATCAAAGCAAAGGATATTTTATTAAAAGGGCTGTTAGTGACAGTTCTCTGTAGTTAGGGATGTGATTAACATACACTTGGGTTGGTAAGATGACTGACTGAATTAGAGGTTAAATTGCTTTCTAGAAATAAGAATGGACAGTAAAATAAATAGTTAGAAAAATCACTCTAATTGAGTAAAAATGTTAGTAAAGTACTAATATTTCCATGACTTTAGAGAGTTAATGTGGCTGTGGAATAATTCTAAAATAAACAAAAAGAAGCTTAGAAACCTGAGGAGTCAAGCTCAGCATTGTTTGCCGTCTGCTTAGTGAGATGTAATTGAAAGACCAATTTAATTTCTGTGGGCGTTGGAAAAGTTTTTCTAACCCGCCTTACCTCATCATTCCCCATCCCACCTCACCATAATTGATTCCTGTTAATTATCAGACCTGCTTATAGTTGTTTGAACCAATATTAATAATGATTTTCATTTATTGAACATCTGTGTGCTCATGCACTGTGATGCAATTAAAATACTTTTGTATGGGAGAAAGTGGTATCTTGTTAGGATAGATATATGTTTTTCTCTTTTTTAGCTAGAAAATGAAAGTCATCCATCATTCATGCCTAGAGGGAGGAAGGGAGGTGCACATTTGGGACCAGCATTTTGAGAGTAACTCACCTTGGAAATTGACTCATATTTGGGCTTTGAAGCTGTCATTTTCCCTATGAGAAGATAATTGTAATAGAGCCAGAACTGACAAGTGGGGTTTTGATGTAAACAATGAACAACCGACAGATCGATAAATGCTGAGCAAGGCATGCTTCACCTCAGATTATATTGACTTACTGCAAAAATAATGGAGTGACAAAATGAAAATGTGTTATGTTTTATCGGAGTTATGGTCGTACCAATATATAAGGTAATAGATTAACTCAGATAAGACTTGCAGCAAAAGAAGCATCAAGAACAACTATAAGAAAATCAATTTGCAAACACCTTCATGAAAGCAAGTTTCTAAGGAACAATCAGCAAGCACACTTTACTGAAGAAAAATACTGGTCACTCTTGTCTTCTATCTGAACTAGACAACTAGATTGGCTAGGAATTAAGTTTTTATTCTAACTTAAGGATTTGACCTTCAACAGAGGTTATTTTAGTAATTTTATTACTCAGAGGCCTTGCCAGTGTCCTAGTGGGTCCAAAATTCAAAATCTTGAGTGCTTTTTGACAAGCTCTGGGAAATATAACTGTGACAGACAATGATAGGGACCATTGGACTAGTATGTAAGTAGATAGTCATTGCTTCTTAACTCTTTCACTTCTGCCTCAGCCTTTGAGTTAAGATCATATTCTCAGAGTGGCCTTAATCAGTGACTAAACCAGATTGTGCTATAAAGGGGAGGCTGCTTCCACCCAATATGGGACTGCTCTAACAGGCAATTTTTATATCAGTGTGACCTGTTGACTGCCAGAGACTTTGTCAGACCTTCCTGCTCAGTTTCATTTTTTCTTTTTTCCTTTCATAGGTGTTGCTTGCCCATAAAGCTTTTGAATTCCTAATTTTTCCTCAGGATCTGCTTCCTGCAGAACTCAACTGACACAGTGGTACTAGAACAGATCCAATAAAACAGCCAGTAAGATGGAATTTTGGGTCTGGATGGCCCACCATCTGGTTGGCAATGAGGATCTTATACCAGGCAGTATCCCTGGCACAAGGGCCCTATTCTTGGCATAATGTGGTGGTGGCTTGATGGCTAAACCTGTCAGTGGAGCTCAAAATGCTGATGACCAAACTCAGGATTTAATAGCTACCGAGCTTCAAAGATGACTGAATGCTCAGCCAAGGCAGGACTGTTGGGCCAAAGTCATCATCCTGCTTGGGAAAAGCTGTATCCTGACACATCTGGGTGAATGTGCCTAAAGCATTTGGCTCCACAAATTCTTCTGACTCCCCAGAGCCTCCCAGAGGTGACTCATGCTTCCTTATCAAGAGCTAGCACATCTACATGTGGGAAGATACTGCTGAGGCCTCTTCCTTGCAAGGCTGCAGGGAGCCCTCTCAGGATTAGTCCCTACTCCTCTCTTAGCTTTCAGGCCAATAAGTAGTGTTAAGTTGAAGGACAACTAAGCTGGAGGTATGTGGAACATGTTGTGGGAGAAAAGAACTTTGTACAAAAGAATCTCCAAGAATTAACCAGCATGAACCAGAAAGAGTTGCAGGAATTTACTTGGGATTGGATTTTCAGGGTGCCAGAATTAAATCAAAGAGGCTAAAATACAAGTTTCAATAAGGAAGAACATATTGACTTGGAACATACTCTCAGGATACTTGCTTAATATCCTATCAAGGACTGAGGTCAGGGAAGAGACTTGCTGCAAAGGTGACTCTTAGATGCAGCAGCCCTTTTTGAATAAAGTTGAAATGTCTGAAATGCCATAAAAGATGGCAGAGGAAGAGATTTAAAAAGCTTGGAAATTGATACTAGAATGGAAATATTATATGAGTTTAGAAGACTCTTGTAAAGCTGGGAAGACATACTATTCCCCAAACCCATAAAGAATGCTGCAGAGACAGGGCCTGCATCCCTCCTCTCTGTTGACTCATTTGAAACATGGTGATAATTTTCCCTACTCACACCTACTCTTCTGTAACAGGGTCATCCCTGAGGCCACTCTCACTCTGCACCACTATCACCAATGCGGCTTACACCACCACCACTGTGGTTTCCAGGGCCATCCCTTCCACACCCTTATGCCCCACCCTCCAGCCTCCCTGGTCTTCTCATAGCCTGGCCATCACTGTCACCCCCCAGCATGATCATTATCATGGTCACTAAAGCAGAACCGTTAGGACTTACCAAAGATTCCAGAGTGTTGTGTTGGGAAGAAAAGAGACTCAATTGATTTGTCCATGGAGCTCCACTCAGACCCATAGAATGAACATAGTAGATGGAGGCCTTCTGGAAGGTGTGGAGGGGGGTGGATAGGGAGAAGGAAGAGGTATATAATGGAATATTACTTGGAGATCAAAGAGAATGAAATCTTGCCATTTGCAACAACATGGATGGAACTAGAGTGTATTATGCTAAGCAAAATAGCCAGAGAAAGATAAATGTCATATGATTTCACTCATATGTGGAATTTAAGCAACAAAACAAATGAACATAGGTGAAGGGAAGGAAAAATAATATAAAAAGAGAGAGGGAGGCAAACCATAAGAGACTCTTAAATACAGAGAACAACTGCGGGTTGCTGGAGAGGTGTTGGGTGGGGAGATAGTCTAAACAGGTGATGGGCATTAAGGAGAGCACTTGCTGGGATGAGCACTGGGTATCAATGTAAGTGATGAACCACTAAATTATACTTCTGAATTCATTATTACACTATACGTTAACTAACTTGGATTTAAAAAAAATAAAAAAAATAAGTTAGGCATAGATTCCAAAAGCATCTCTTCCACATTAAAGTATCCTTATTGAAATCCAGAGTTACTACAGACCAACCAGAAATCATATTTTCTGTAACTATAAGTCAATGTATCATAAAATTATCTGGAAACCATCCCTTAAATTTAAAAAGTGAATTATATAAATACATACATACATACATACATACATACATACATACATATTTTAAAAATTTTTAAAAGAATGCATTAGTGAGAAGGAATCCTGCATCACTAAAATGTTTGGGAATGACTCTCCTCTGAAAGTCTGGGCTTATGGGAGAGAGGTTCTAATTGCAACTATCTTTTTGATAGCTATGGGGATGATATAGCTCAGAAACAATATAGGCCATGTAGTAGCAGTTAAATTCCAGAAACCAGGAGTCATAATTATTATAACAACTATAAAGGTCAGAGTGATAGCCCAGGGGGGGCTTCACCCACAGAGAGCTGTGCAGATGGTTAATGGAATGCAGTATGTCTAAAGGCAAAATAAGTGGGCAGCTAAAAAGGATATTCCTTAACATATATAATCAAAAGAAAGCAAGAATGGAAGAATGGGAAACTGAAGACCATAGCCTCAGTAAATTTGCTCAGTTTCCACACTTATGCCAATTTTCAGTCTGGGAACCCACTGATTGATGAGGTTGCAAGGCCTTGAGGGAAAGCAAGATATAATAGCACAACAAACATGTTCTGTAATGATTTCCTCAGTCCTTTCTCAAAGCTACTTACTCTGGTGACTACCTATTGGGAAAAAAGAATATTCAAACATTTTGAGTATGGACAAACAAGGCTTCAGCTATCCTTGATACCCAGAGGGGTGATGTATCATTATTGTTATAGCCTCCATTTACATGAAGGCACATGGAAGCTATACAATAAATATAATAAGTCTTAGCTAAATGTATATTAGAGTGGATCCATTGGGTCTGTGAATCCAACTAGTCTTCATTTCCTTTGGACTCTGAATGTATAATTGGGATTAGCGTTCTTGACGAATGGAGGAACTCTCACATTGGGTTCCTGGTCTGTAGTGAAGAAGGCCAAGCAGAAGCCCCTGAATCTGCCCCTCACTGTCCAAGGTGGTAGAATCGAGATTAGTGCCACCTTTAAAGACCTAATAAACCTCTATAATATGGCCACTGAGGAAGCCGGATGTATCCTGGAGAATGACTATAGCCTACTTCAGTCTCAACCAAGTGATGGCCCCAATTTGCAACTGCCATACCTAACATGGTACTATCCCTAGAGCATATTAATGTGACCTCATATACCTGGTAACTGACCATTAAGTTGGTGAATGAATTTTTTTTCCCAATAGAGAAGGCGGGTCATAGTTTGTATTCATATGGAACAGAGAACATCATGCATTCACAAATTTGCCTCAGTGCTATGCTAAGTCTTCTGCTTTCTGTCATAATAACATAGTATCCCATGAGGCATCATATTGATCCATTACATAAACGATACCATGCTGATCAAGCAGGGTGATCAAGAGGTAGCAAGAATGCTAAAGGCCTTAGTGAGGCACATGCCATCTAGAAGATGAGGAATCAGACTGACAATAAGAAACCAACTATGAATCTTTGAAATGATAGTATTCTTTAAGAAGATCAAATAACCCCTTGATATTAAGTTAATTGTCTTAGGCTTCTTGTGTCCTAGAGACCCCAGTAATTCCTTCTCATAAGACTGAACACTTACCCTGGCTGCTGTCTTACTTTCCTGAAGAGCTTCAATCAATACCACAGTCTAACAGCTTGTGAAGTACTTGGTTCCCAGGTAGTGAATCCCTATAATATAGTACCCGACCAAGGGACTGACTTAGTGAAAAAGATAAGGAGGTGGGCCTATTCCCAAAGGATCTATTGTTTGAATTATAAAGATTCTTTTTTTGAAATGTTTAGTTATTTATTTTGAGAGAGAGAGAGAGAGAGAGAGAGAGAGAGAGAGAGAGAGAGAGAGTTCATGTATGAGCAGGAAAGGGGCAATGAGAGGGGGAAAGAGAGAGAATCCCAAGCAGGCTCTGAACTGTCATGTCAGCACAGAGGCCAACGCAGGGCTCAATCTCACAAACCATGAGATCACGACCTGAACTGAAATCAAGAATCGGACCCTTAACCGAATGAGCCACTCCGGTGCCACTATTATTTGAATTATATACTGCAGAATCCCGAAGCAGCCAGCCTGATAGATTGCTGGAATGGGCTACTGAAGGCACAGCTGAAGCACTTATTCAAAAGCATTAGTTGTGGACATGGCGGGGGCGGGGGGGGGGCATACTACAGGTTATAGCATGCCCACTGAGTCAAAGAGTCTATATGATATTATGAGCTCAGTTAATTGGTTTGGGAACAAAGGGATGGAAACAGGAATGCATTCACTTACCACTATTTCCAATAACCCACTGGGGGATTACATTTACTTTCCCTGGAACTTTGGACTCTGAAAGTTAGAGGCACTGGTTCTCAAAGGGACTTTACTCTTGTCAGGGGATGAAGCAAGGATTTATTTGAACTACAAGCTAAAGTTGCTGCCTGAGCACTTCAGACTCCTTATGTCCAGGGGCCAGTAGTCAATAAGAGGAATTAAGATATTGGTAGGGATAATTGACCTGATTATCAAGAGGAGGCAGGGCTACTGTTACTATGGGAACAAGGAATAATATATGTGAAACTCTGCACTCATTTGAGTGCCTATTGGTGATTTCTTGACCAACTGTGATTATAGACAAGATTATAGATTATATAGCAACCCGTATATAAGAATGATATATTACAGCACAGACCTTTAAGAAATGAGGATATAGATCATACCCTCAAGTAGGCCATTGTGACCACCAAAGGTAATAGTTTATGCAGGGAAAATTTAAATAGTTGAAGAAGCAGATGATTTCAGTCTTGGAACCAACTGCAGTGACAGGGGTTGTATGTAGTTCTTTTCCCTAACTCATTTTTTCTAAGTTTTCCTTTTGTAAGAAAGTTCCATCAGAGTCCTGAAGCTCCCCACACATATATGGAGAAGTGGATCCACATGGTGCAAGGAGGGGACTATGGCAGAGATAGAGTTCTCAGATTGCCCCTCAAGAAAGAGCTCATGGCCCTGCTTTCCAAACTGTGTTTAGCTAGCAGCCTCTAGCTATTAACTTCTTTGGACCCACTTCTAGTTTTGAGTGAAGGTAACCTTCTTCTGGTTAGCCTATGACAGAGAAAGATTCTGGTACAAAGGCCTACACATTTTTGCCCAATGCATTAGAACTATTTAACGGGTATTCTTCCCTTTGGAGCTTCTCTGGTGTTATCTTAGACTTTGTCAAATCTGCAATACAGACTAATGGCTCCCCTACCCAATCCTGCTTCCTCTTTTTTCCTTACACAGGTGTTACTCCTTGATAACACTTTGAATCTTCTCAGAAAGCTCAAATGGCTCACAAACCAAAGCATATACTGTATATATATTAAAATTTGTGAGACACTCCAGCACTATTCCCTAAGATAAAAAAAAAATCAGGACAAGTTCCAGATCAGTAATTAGAAAACTTTAGGGGAGGGAATGGGTAGAGAAAAAGTGGCAAAGAGGTATTGTATGAGAGCAGATGAGAAATATTAGGGGTGAACAATGTTGGAAAATGAGGACAGGATAATAGTCTAATGCTGATTTGTTTTCCATATTCTGGAAAACTCGAACTAGGGAGCTACTTTAAACCTTAATGGGAGTAAGTTTAAAACTAATAAAATAAATGTCTTTTTTTATTATGTGTAACTATAGACTTAGGATAATAGTTACTTCTGAAGAAAGTTGAGACTGAAATACAGGTTCAAAAGACCTTCCAAATTTTGTGATGATAAATACATAATCATTAATTGAGGAAATGTTTGAGGCCATAAATTTACATTTATTTTTGAAGTTGATTTTTGGGAATATACCCATTCTTTCTTTCAGTGAATCCTTTGGATTTGCTATCAGAGACAGAATGCTGTTTGGGATGCCTGAGGTCTGGGGGAAGTGGTACCCAGATTTATATGTTCTTAGACATGGGTGCTCTCTTTTCCAGGCTAAATATCATTAACTTCATTCCCTGAAGGAATATAAGACATTTCTCTTAGAAGAAAATAAAGCATAATGACTGTCTTCAAATAGTTGAAAGGCTGGTACTATGGCCAAAGGGTAAATAGTGGAAGGAAGGAGATATTAACCTAGTGCAGAAAAGACCTGCACATAGAGATATCTTCACAAGGTGTTAAGCTCCCTGTCACTGGGAGTGTTCAAGCAAAGGAGGGGCAGACATATCAAGGAAGTAGTAGAAGAAAATTTGGGAGGGCATTTATCTAGGTGATGATAAGACTCTTTCCTATTCTAAGTTTAAGGAGTTGAAATTAGGATCTAACATCACACGAGCGTCTGCTCTTCAGATTGCATTACATGGACTTCAAAACAAAAGAAAAGGGGCTAAGATACAGAAGCTGTAATACCTATGGAAGCTATAGGACAGATTGTATAATAAACTAGCAGCAAAAGTAGTAAAGGTACATTATAAGGTTGTCCAATATCTTTCTCTAGAGGACTTAAAATGTATATAAAATCCTCAGATGTTATCTAGAATAACTGAATTCTGGCCCATTCTGAGGAGGTTGGGATACCAAAGGTGAATATATTTGAGTGTCTTCAATGTCTTACTTGGTCCCAAGATTTGATTCTTTGAATTTGTGCTGTCTTTAGAAAAATAGGTAATTTATCAATGAAATTTCTCAGTTAGGAGAGCCCCATTACAAATGTAGCAAAGAAAGTTATCATCTATAGTGTTGGCTATTATGGTATAAGGAGAATGTTTTATTTTATAACATACATGCATATGAAGAATAGGTCTGGTATGGAAAAACATATACAGGCATACTTTGGAAGTATTTCGAGTTTGGTTTCAGATCACTGCAATAAATCTTTACTGTGAATATCACAATTAAGTGAGTCAAATGAAGTTTTGGTTTCCCAGTGAATATAAAAGTTATATTTACACAATACTCTAGTGATTAAGGTAGTATTTGCTGAAAGTTGGGGTAGCTGTGGTGATTTCTTAAAATAAGGCAACAATGAATTTGCTGTACCAATCGACACTTCCTTTCACAAATCACTACTATGTATCATGAAAGGCTATTCAACAGCCTTTTACCTATGGTAGAACTTCTTTCAAAATTGGAGTCCATCCTCTCAAACTCTGCTGTTGCTTTATTAGCTGAGTTTATGTAATATTCTAAATCCTTTGTTGTTATATCAACAACCTTCAAAACATCTTCTCAAGGAGTAGATTCCATATCAAAAACCCACTTTCTTTGCTCATCCATAAGAAGCAACTCCTTATCCTTCAAAGTCTTGTCATGAGATGGCAGCAATTCAGTCACATCTGTACACTCCCTCAAAGTCATCCATGAGGGTTGGAATCAACTTGTTCCAAACTCCTGTTGATGTTGACACTTTGACCTCTTCCTGTGAGTCATAAATGTTCTTAATGGCATCTAGAATGATGAATCTTTTCCAGAAGGTTTTCAATTTACTTTGCCCAGATTCATCAGAAGAATCACTGTCTTTGGCAGCTACAGCCTTCCAAAATGTATTTCTTAAATAATAAGACTTGAAAGTTGAAATCACTTCTTGATTCACGGGCTGCAGAATGGATGTTTTGTTAGTGGGCATGGAAACAACATTAATCTCTTGTATATCTCCATCAGAGCTTTTGGGTGACCAGGTGCATTGTCAATGAGCAGTAATATTTTGACAGGATTTTTTTCTTAGCAGTAGTTCTCAATAGTGGGCTTAAAATATTCTGTAAAGCATGTTGTAAACAGATGCTGTCATCCAGGCTGTGTTGTTCTATTTCTATAGCACAGACAGAGTAGATTTAGCATAATTCTTAAGGGCCCTAGGATTTTTGGAATGGTAAATGACTATTGGCTTTTACTTAGTCACCAGCTGCATTAGCGTCGAACAGGAGAGTCAGCTTGTACTTTGAAGCTTTGAGGCCAGGTATTGACTTCTCCTCTTCAGCTAGGAGAGTCCTAGATGGCATTTTCTTCCAACAGTAGGCTGTTTGATCTACACTGAATATCTGTTGTTTATGTAGCCACCTTCATTAATTATCTTAGCTAAATCATTTAGATAACTTGATGCAGATTCTACATCAGCACTTGAGGCTTCATCTGGCACTTTTATTTTTATGGAGAATGGCTTCTTTTCTTAAACCTTCTGAACCAACCCCTGCTAGCTTCAAACTTTTCTTCTGCAGTTTCCTCACCTCTCTCAGCCTTCAAATAGTGAAGAGAGTTAGGGTCCTACTCTGGGTTCATCTTGGGCTTAAGGAAATAGTGTGGCTGGTTTGATCTTTTATATAGACCACTAAAACCCTCTCCGTATTATTAATAAGGCTGTTTTACTTTCTTATTATTTGAGTGTTCACAGAGGTAGCACTTTTCATTTCCTTCAAAACCTTTTCCTTTACATTCACAACTTGACTGCTTGGTACAAGAGACCTCGCCTTTGGTCTATGCTGGCTTTCAACATGCTTTCCTCACTAAGCTTAATCATTTCTAGTTTTTGATTTAAAGTGAGAAACATGTAGCTCTTCTTTTCACCTAAACACTTCGGACTGTTGTGAAGGGTTACTAATTCTCCTAAGTTCATTACTGTTGTTGCATCTCAGGGAAAAGGGAA
The DNA here is from genome assembly GCF_046562875.1 of Panthera onca. Classification (NCBI taxonomy): domain Eukaryota; kingdom Metazoa; phylum Chordata; class Mammalia; order Carnivora; family Felidae; genus Panthera; species Panthera onca. The sequence continues at coordinate 54,592,181 of NC_138342.1, read as the reverse complement.
ACCATGGGGTGGGGGGGAGAGGGAGAGAGAGAGAGAGAGAGAGAGAGAGAGAGAGAGAGAGAGAAAGCGAGCTAGAATAGCCAGTAGGCAGAGCAGTCAGAACACAGACAGCATTTGTGAATTAAGTTTGCTGTATTTATATGGGCATGGTTTGTGGTGCCCCAAACAATTACAATGGTAACATCAAAGATTGCTGATCACAGATCACCCTGACAAATATAATAATAATGAAAAAGTTTGAAATATTACAAGAATTACAAAAACATGACACAGACAGAGTGAGCAAATGCTGTTGGAAAAATGGTGTTGATAAAGATGCAGGTTTGCCCCAAACCTTCAATTTGTAAAAAATGCATTATCTGTGAAGCACAATAAAGTGAAGCATAATAACATGAAGCATGCCTGTGGTGGAGTTTTATTATATTTAAAGAAACAAAAATGAGGATAAATCCATATTATGTTCATAAAGCCAATACAAAATGAAATTATGGATTTAGAAGTAGTTTAAAGCCTATTTGAAAGCCTTTAAAGCCCAAAGAATAGTGATCAAAATAATTCACAACAGTTTGTCATTTGTTAGATTTTATTTTCATCGTTATATGAAAATTCCAGTTTATATTTACCCTTCATTGAGATGCTTATACGTGGATTAAATACAATTTAGATTTGAGTGAGTGACTTCAGAAATTGTATGACAGAATAAATAGGCAGCATGGATTTAGAATGCACTCTGCTTCAGGGGATTGGTTGTAACATTAGAGGGAAAAAAAAGACATGAGACTTTCAGTTGTGAAAATTGATAGTAGGAAAATAAATTAACTTCATTTCATCAAAACTTTGTTGTTTTAGCAATTTGCTCTGTGCTGTGAGCTCTATGCTGCTAGGAATCACCAGTCTAGTGTTTCTAGCATAGTGTTTCCCTTAGTTTGGGAAATAGGACTCATCTTCATAAAGAGATACATAGTAGTGTCAGAAATAACATGAGCTCTGGAGTCCAATTTTGTTTAAAAAGAGGTTAAATAAAAGTAAATATGGCTTATTTCCACTTGAGCAGAGCTATGTTTTTGTGCTTAGTCAAGTAGATTGAACATTCTAATAATTTTGAAAAATTATGAAAAATTTTATCATGCTTGGGCTTGATTATTTGGTCAGATACAGAAACATTTACAATTATAGTTTGGGGGAGTTACCTAAATGGACTAATTAACATGCCTGAATACATTTGGGAAGCATGTATTAAAAATAGAAAAAAAAATGGATCTTGATAAATATATCAGGTCAACATTTCGACATTAATTGAGAAAAAAGTAGCAGAGGAGGCTACAATCATGTATTATATCTTTCCCTTTGTAACTCACTCCCATTTTTATTCTTGTTGATGGTTCATTAAATCTCTTAGTTGAATAGTTCCTCTACTTCCTTGATCACCAAAGTCCATTTCCATTCTACCTCTACAAAACACCAATATGAATTTAGTCTTTAGAAGGCACGCCCCACCTCTGAGGTCTAGAATCACCACCCCTCCACTATCTACAATCTCCTTATCTCTCTTTGCTCATATTAATCTACACACATGAGGCTGGGCTGACTCACTCTCTCCACACTCAGCATCCTGCTTGGATTGTTTCACTTAGTCAAAGATATAATTAGTTGTTGTTTTGTTTTGTTTTGTTATTTGTTTTGTTTTGGCAATGGCTAAGCCCCCTTTTAAATGTGAGAATATTTCATTTGAGTATGTAGTTTTTGTAAATAGTACATATTGGATCACACATTCATTGCTACATAATGAAAGCATTAACTTTTAAGAATAAAGTTATTAATTACATCCCTGTCAATCTGAGTGAGGTTTTTGGATTGTAAATAACATTTTCAGAAGAGAATTCATGGAACTAAATAAAAAGGAACTCTTGGTCAATATATCGTATGGTTTGTAAGGTCATTTTTAAGTGTCTTATTGGTGCTTATCAGTATTGGGATCCTAGAGCAATGTTATGGTGAAACTTGTCTTTAATAGATAAAGAAGTGAATTTTAAAGCACATCCAATGTTCTATAAATAAAGTCTTCTTTTGGATAAGTAACACTCGTGGAGATACTTAATTATAGTTTAAAATCTGCTACCAAATAATTTACTCTTGAAATAGAAATGAATTATTTCAGAAAAGAAACAGACTTTAGAAAGAAATTTCATAGTTTTATTAGAGGAGGCCACAGATTATATGTTTAATAAACATATTTCCTGAGGGTATGCAACATAGAATATTTATCTAACTATATCTACTACATCTAATCATTATGTTGTATATTCTTCACTCTTTTCTGGGCCCCCACTCTTGCCCTGGCTTGTGTCCCAGGAGGCTGTCAACTACAGTTTGTATTACCTTGATTTGCTTTTTTTCTTATTGATATCAGCCAGTGGAAGGCACACAGAAGCAAGAGATCAGATGACAGGACACAAGAGAGGTTAGGATATTTATCCCCATTCTCCTTTCTCTTCCCTGCCTGTCTGTGATTCTGTCAGTGGCTGGTTCTACAGTTAGGGCTTCTGTCATGTGGTTCCTCTTGTACAACCCCAACACCTCTCTCGGCTTCACTAATAATCACTCCTTCCCTACATTCCTCAACTTCCAGGGACTGCAATGACTTCTTGTTAGTTCTTGGGTGCTTCACTGTGGCTTGCTTAAGATTCTCTTGAATCTACTTAAATCCCTGTAAATAGTCCCTTTGTTCAAGAAGCAATCAGGATTGCCATGTGTTTCTTGGCAGAATCCTGAAAATTAATACTTTAATTTCCTTTTTCTTTTCAATATAACTAAAATTATATTGGAAATGTGTACTTTTTTATTGAAGTATAGTTGACACTCAATGGTACATTAGTTTTAAGTGTACAAAATAGTGATGCAACAACTCAATACTTTATGCTATGCTCACAGGAGTAGCTCCCATTTGTCTCCATGCAGTGCTATTGCAATACCATTGACTGTGTTCCCTGTGCTGTACCTTTCATCCCCGTGACTTATTTGTTGTATAAATGGATGACTCTCTTTCGCCCATTTTGCCCATTCCTTCACCTTTTCTCCTCTCTGGCACCCAACAGCCTGTTCTTTGTATTTATGGGTCTATTTCTGGTTTTTGTTTGTTTTGTATTTTAAATTCCACAAATAAGTGAAATCATACAGTATTTGTCTTTGTTGGACTATATATCACTTAGCACTATCACTTAGCATAACATCCTCTAGGTCTATCCCTGTTCTCACAGATGACAAGATCTCATTCTTTCTTTTCTGTTGGAGTAATATTATGTTGTGTAAATATGCCACAGCTTTTTTATCCATTCATCTATCAGTGGATACTTAGGTTGCTTCCTTTTCTTAGCTATTGTGAATAGTGCTGCAAGATGCATAGGGGTGCATATATCTTTTTGAATTAGTGTTTTCACTTTCTTTGGGTAAATGCCCAATAGTGGAATTACTGGATTGTTTGGTACTTCTATTTTAATTTTTTGAGAAAATGCCATACTGTTTTTCACAGTATTGGTACCAATTTATATTCCCACAAGCAGTGCAAAGGGTTCCTCTTTCTCCACATCCTTGCCAACACTTGTTTTTCTTGTCTTTTTGATTCTCCCCATTCTGACAAGTGTAAGGTGATATCTCATTGTGGTTTTGATTTGTATTTCCCTGATGATGAGTGATGTAGAGCATCTTTTCATCTGTTATCCATCTGTATATCCTCTTTGGAAAAATGCCTATTTAGATCTGCTATTCATTTTTTAATTGGATTATTGTTATTTTTAAATATATTTTGGATATTAATCCCTTATCAGATATATCCTTTGCAAATATCTTCTTCCTTTCAGTAGGTTGCCTTTTCATTTGTCAATGATTTCTTTCACTGTGCAAAAGCGTTTTATTTTGATATAGTCCCAATAGTTTATTTTTGCTTTTGTTTCCCTTGCCTGAGGAGATACATCTAGAAAAAATGTTGCTAAGACCAATGTCAAAGAGATTATTGTCTATGTTTTCTTCTGGGAGTTTTATGGTTTCAGGTTCACATTTAGACTTTTAATCCATTTTGAATTTATTTTTGTACATGGTGTAAGAGAGTCATCCAATTTTATTCTTTTGCTTGCTGCTGTCCAGTTTCCCCAGTACTATTTACTGAAGAGACTGTCTTTTCCTTATTGTATATTCTTACCTCTTTCATCATATGTTAATTGACCATATAAGTATATGTTTATTTCTGAGCTCTCTATTCTGTTCTATCGATCTATTTTTGTGCCAGTATCATACTGTTTTGATTATTATAGTTTTGTAACATATCTTGAACAATGGGGTTGTTATACTTCTAGCTTTGTTCTTTCTCTGATTGCTCTATTTGCAGTCTTTTGTGGTTCCATAAAAAATGGAGGATTATTTGTTCTAGTTCTCTTAAACATGCTATTGGTATTCTTATAGGGATTGCATGAAGTCTGTAGATTCCTTTGGGTAGTATGGCCATGTCAACAACATTAATTCTTCCAATTTATGAGCTTAAATATCCTAATTTTCATGTATATTACAGATAGTTAAGAAAAGGTTGAGAAGATAACATTTTGGATATAAGAGTCAGCCTTATATCAACTTAAGATTTACCAGCTTCATGGAACTGAAATAATACCTTAGCACAATATACATATGCTGAATAATGGAGACTGCTTGAGGACATTATGAATTAAGGAATCATTCTGACCACTTGACTAATCATAATACTATATTATGTGGAATATAGGTTCAGTTAAATAATAATTAACACTGATCTTATTTGACTTGTGCAGAGTAGAACCATCCTCACTGATGTGTAAGTATAGATTGAATCTGCCATAGTTGCATAATATCATGAATATATTGTTGATTTGCTCAACCAGTCTTAATAAATTTACCCACAGGGGTGAGACTTAGCCGATGGGCATGTCAGATGAGTGTATCAAAACCCAATTTACTTTCTACTCTGTTATATTCCTGTGTCAGGGTGACTTGATAGATGGTTTCACAGTCTAAAAATTACCCTGTGTTTGGGTCTAAAATATCAAAAAATCTTGGAAATCTGCAGCATACAATTCTGATTATTAAATTTTTTTTTGAATTACTGATGTTCAGTATTATGAGTTTGGCAAATCATGTTACATCCAGGTCATAGGTCAACTTAATTTAAATAGTGGCCTTTTGATATAGGCTGCTAAGGGTAGCAAAATGGAAGTGCTCCCTGCTTAATTACCGTCTATGTGGTGTTATGGCTAATAATGTTACATGCACTCTTGCACCTCTTGAGATTTAATCCCCTTCTCAGCTGGCATTTTTATGTTTGAATTGCTGTGACTACTTCAACCAGATTGTAACAGCCCCGGGCAGAGACCGAGTCGTCTTCTAAGTCAACACAGAGCAGAGCACGTTGTCAGTGTGTAGCAAATGATTCAGGAGTAAAATTTTGCAGAATCTTACCTTACTGACACCAGCTGAATAATGAAGGTGATAGCAAAGAGACAAAAATAGATTCTTGCTATAATGTTCTTAGTTTTTCTTGGCTGATATCATTAAAATTGTTTTTTCTTTTCTATATGTCTGTGGACTGAGTGTTTGGCCTATAGAAAGAGGGGCTTCCTTAGTCCTTTCTGCTTCTTTTTGCTATTTTCCTTTCTGATTTATAGTGCTAGGCTTATGGCTCACAAACTCTCACACTTCCCATTCAACATCTGTCCCCCTATTATGGCACCCTTCAGAGAACTGAGATTGAAAGGAAATATTTTAATCTTAATAAATGGGTAACCTGTCTGAGACATGGAGATATTCCCCGTGCATAAGCTACACTTTAGAAATAAATGAGTTGGTCTAATTTGCAATTGTCCTTGAAAATTAATGGTATGCAATTAATAATATGCTAATTCATTTTATTCTCTGTTCCATATGGTATTGGCTTGAGTTTCATACTAGGTTTGCCCTTTTGAAAAGGGCTGAAAAATAATTTCTTACCATTGAGAAGTTTTAAGTAAGAGGCAAGGCGATTTATTGAGTGGAGCCCTAGACTAAAAGTACAGAGATGGGCTTTATTTATATATTTATTGCACGATCTTGGGTGGGCTACTTACATTTAAAGGATGTTGCCTACTGGGAGATAGAACTAACTTGATCTTTTTGTAGATATTCATTTCACAGTTCTCCTCCACAAAAGATGAACAAACTATATACCTTGACATGGGATTGCTAACAAGCCCACTTAGTTGAACTGTGAACAAATTCAGGATTTCTGTCTACTCTCTAGATACCTTGTCACTGTGAATGTAAGAATTATCTCTACTTCAAGGGCCCAGACTCACATTTGGTCTCATTCTGTTTAAAAAACCTAAGATTTCTGCTTGAAATCACCATGAGCAATTAGTTTTTCCTCACCAAGACCAGTTGCCCATATAAATGAATGGTTTTGCCAAGTGTTCTGGTGGCTGATAACTTTCTGTGCTTTTCCAGTGTTTACAGCTCTTCTTCATACCTCTGGATTTTGAACTATAGTTCATCCTATACTTCTAGTCTCTCTCCTACTAGTAATTATGAAGCTACCACATACATTTAGGGGCATCATATTCATAACCTGACCAATCACAAGAGAGACCAGCTGTAAACAACTGGAACAGCTGGGCAAACCAAACCAGCTGAAGAACAGCTCTGCTCTTAAACTAAGATTATCTTATCAAATGCTGAGTATAAGCAACCCCGTGGCTGCTCTATGTCTCCTCTGTATTCAGTATTTCATTACATGCCCCAATGTCTTACTGTCTTTCTGCCTGAGGGCTTTCATTCAGTCTTTGCACAAGGCAGACAGTAGGTTCTGGAAAATTAATGCCACCAGGAGATTCTTAGTTAATAATGAATGAAAATTGGAATAGAAATACTGCAGTGTTCTTGTCCCTTAGATTAGGCAACTCTAAAGTATATTCCACACTGTCTCCCAGAGATCCTTAGCAGGATTAAGCCCCTGTTGTCCACAGTGATATCTTGCTTATTAACACACACTTTGCTTCTTGTGTTATATCATCTCTCCCCTTGCTTCTTGAAATTGCTCCGTAAAACAGATAAGGCAAAAATTAGGAGGTGGCACTGAACCCTAGAGAAGACAGTGATTTTTCCTCACTGGAATTTATATGTATTCTTGGTGTGAGTTTCTGTTCTTTGCCACATTCTCGATTGGCACCATTATATGAGAACTCACAGATATGGCATCGTGTTATAAGGCATATCATATTGCTTTGGATAAAGGAAACCAGTTTTTTGATGAAGAAGGCATATGATCATGAAATTCACTGGTTCTATCATATATCTCTCTTATCCTTGAAGTGGCTGACCTAATGGAATTTTGGAATAGCCTTCTAAAAGCATAGTGAACTACAGCCCTGCAGAACAGGGGTATTATGCTTCAAGATGTGGTATAACCTCTGACCAATGGCTACTATGTGATGCTGTATTTATGAAGAATACATGAGTCTTGGAACAGGGGTGAAGGTCGAAGATACCTTTTTCATTATTCCCAATGACCTAATTGGAGAGATTTTGCTCTCTGCTGGATTAAAGGTCCTGATTTCTGGGGAAGAGATGGGTATTTCTACCAGGGGACACAGTAATGGTCTCACTAAATAGTTGCCATCAGATCATTTGGAGCTCTTTGTGCTATTAGATTAACAGGCAAAGGAGTTACTGTGCTGATATGTAATTAACCCACATTAAAACAGGGCGATGAGGTTGCTGCTATGTCATAAAGACAGGGAGGAGTTTGTTTGAAATCCACAAATTCTTGGAGATTCTTTTTGAGTCATTAACAGACTTTTAAAACAAAGATTATCATATCCTCTTGTTGGATTGGTCCCTTCATCATTATGTAATATCCTTCTTTGTCTCTTATTATAGTCTTTTGTTTGAGGCTTTTAGAACAACACAAAGATATAATCAGGGCTTGAACTTCTCAGGGACAAGCAGAAGTACTTGCTAAGGTACTTAAAGTGAGTAAAACAACACAAAGATATAATCAGGGCTTGAACTTCTCAGGGACAAGCGGAGGTACTTGCTAAGGTACTTAAAGGGAGTAGAGTGAGCAATAGCAAGAGATGTATAATGTCAATTAGAGCCTCAGTGTCAACTGCTTTAGTGAGGACTGTAGCTTACTCCATTATATTTCCTGTTTTAAATCCCCATTAACCTTCTCACTGCAAGTCTTATTTGTTTTTTAGGAATTGTTATGGACCATCAACTTGCAGAAGCAGTGATGGGACAAATTGGACTTATCCTGGGAGATGAGTGAATCTGTTCATCACAAGTGGCACACTATAGCAGATGCTATTGATGCCCCAAGAATATACCCTTTAATATTCACTGTTGCAATAGCACTCATTGTTTTGATACAAGAACACATTGATGATGATCTGTTTTTAAAATCTTTTGGCTCTCTGCCTGAGGACTTTCTATTAGCCCTTGCCCAGGGCAAATCACAAGTGGTGGGGGAGTCAATATCTCTTAAGAACAGTTCTCACCCAATGAGGAAGGGGAATTGGAGCATAAATGCCCATAGATTATAACTACCTACAATGGGATAACTCTGACGCTCTTTTCACACTGTCTCCTAGAGTTTCCAGCAGGATTGAACCCCAGGCGTCTGCAGTAGTAGCTTGCTCATTAATGCACCTATATTGACTCTTTTTCTTCCCTTTCTCACTTCCCCACCACTCCCATGGTGCTTCTTAGGATCAATTTCTGACCTGCCAAATAAACCACTTACACTCAAAGCTGCTGCTGAGTTAAACAAAGTTAAAGAGGCGTCTTGAATGCTACACTTCTCATATTTTTTCATTCAAGTGCACTGTGTATCAACAAGAGGAAGATGTAGAAGAACTTGTCAATCTTTTTCAACCATATTACCTTTTTCTGTAATTCTTTTTCATATATTGAAGAAATACAAATTCTTTGGAAAAAAACATTAGAAAAAATTTAGAGAATCATTTGGAAAAAAAGCATCTCCATGGGAAATTAAAATTTTCTCAACTAAATCAAGATCTTTGTAACTATCTTTTAAGAATTTGTAGGCATAAATAGTCACCATCTATGTGACAACCAGAACCTTCTTCACCCTCAGCCTGGACATGCAAAACAGAAATAATAACTTACTTTCTATATTAATATGATTTTGCAATTCATTACCATTTCTTTGTTCTTCCAGGGCTGTTCTGCTTCACAAATGGTATGATTATTCATTACAGGAACTTCTCAAAGGACTCATCTACTCTTCAGTGGAAAATATCAACAGACAGTTTATGTCCAGAGATTCTTTGAGTCCCTCAAAATCCTTGCCTTGCTATTTCCACCAAGCCTGGATGGTTATATTTCTACCTAATCCCAATCATGTCCCTGAATTGAAAGACTCACCTTAAGCCAAACTAAATAAATTCTGACTGCACTTTCCTCCTTTGAAACACTTATGAAAGTTGGCCTAAGAGTGAAGTTGTATATTACAGTAAAACCTTCGATTGCGAGTAACTTGGTCTGTGAGTGTTCCACAAGATGAGCAAACATTTCTAATAAATTTTAACTTGATAAATGAGCGGTGTCTTGCATTTGATGCCAAACCTTACAACTGAGCCAATGGTTCTTGAAATTCGCTTTGATATACAAGTGCTTTGGATTACAACTATGTTTCCAGAATGAATTATGCTCACAAACCTAAGTTTTCCTGTATTTACTAGGAAAAGAAGATGTGGCAAAATTAAAGCTCAGCCTCACTATGGGTCAAGTCATATGCTGAACACTTTATATGTACTATTTCATTTTATTATCATGAGAGACTGAATATACAAGTAGATATAGCCAGACTTTACATAGCAGTAGAACTGTGACCCACATCCTCGAACAACCAACCTGGGAAACCAAATCTCAGTCTCGGCAGTAATCAGCTCAGAAGGACCAGAACTTGATCCGTAACAGCCAGTTTCCCTATTCCACAACTTCACAACCTCCTTCCCTCCCTCCTCCCCCCCCAATTCCAACTGAGGAATAACAAAAGAAAGCAAATATGTTCCTCAAACAAATGACATAAGATGATCTGCTTCTAGTTGTCCTGCCCCAGCTTCCCCATGCCAACAACCTGTGATTAGAGCCTACCTGAAGCCTTCCCTTCTTTTCACTATGAAGCCTTTTTACTCCCTTGTGTCTCTATCTTTGTGTCTCTGCCAAATGCAAGTGATGGTGGCTGATTACTCTAGCAAGCTCTGAACAGATAGCCTGTTTATCCTCATGTGCATGGTCTTTGTTTATCTATGCAATCATAACAACTCTATGAAGCAAGTACTTATGACAGATGAAAACATTGAGCCAAACAGAGATTATGTACACCGTTCAAGTTTACAGAGTGGTAATGACAGAGCTAAGATCTGAAACCAGTTTATCTGAATCTATAGCTTATTTTAACCATTAATCCTTTTGGAAATAGTGCTAATTTGGTGTTCTGGAAAAGTACTATCCAATAAAGTTGAACTTGACTGGAGCCTTGTGATACTGGAAAACAGAGGCAGTTAAAAAAAATTCCCCACCCTTTCTTTCCAAGATATTAGCTTACCACAAAGAGCCACCTTTCGTCATATGACTTAGATACGACTCATGGATGCCCCCACTTATTTACCTATGCCAAAACTAGACACATACCCTCCAAATTCCCATTTATTTGCCTCAGAAGAGATTAGCTGAACTGTTTGTCCCAACTTATCAGTTGGAACAAAGTGCTTATTAATTTACTTACCAATTTTAGTTCAACTTCTTTCCTTCTCCTGAGCCCTGATCTTTGACTCACCCTCAACCTGAACCAATATACAACCCTTCCTTACCTATTCTTCCTGAGACACAGCTGACCACAAAGAAATACACTCCCTGATCAACTGTCCTGACTTGCCATCAACTCCCCGCTACCCAGTTCTTTCTAGCCTTGTTTTTACCCCTCTCTGGGAAAAAAAAAGTCCTTTCTGCCTAATCTTTGAGATTCCTGCAGAGCTCTGTGGTCAGAGCTGTCTTCTTATTGCAGTAGTCCCCCTTGTCCTATTGCGATTTCCTTTCCTTTTAGTATAATAATTCTTTCAAATTCTCTTCTTACTCAAATCTGGATTTGTTTTTATTTAACATGTCCAGTTGAAATGAAATGCCAGTCACATATGTAATATAAAATTTTCTAGTAACACATGGAACAAAAAAGAAACAGGTGAAAATGATTTTAATGATCTATTTTATTTAGCAATATATTCAAAATATCATTTCAACATGTGGTCAATATAAAATTATTAATAGGCTGTTTTATATTCCTTTTTTCAATTATATTTTTGCTATTCTCACTGGGCTCAACTTAGCTGCTGCTGCTGCTTCTCTTCCTGCCTCTGATCCCCCTCCTCGTCGTCCTCCTTGTCCTCCCACCTCCTCCACCACTACCATCACCAGCACCTCCCTATACCACCACCACTATGGCTGCTACTTTAGTCTTGCTTCTCCTTGCTTACTTAAGAAGACTGCAGGTGTTTAGTTTCTGGATTTCACTGCATGTGACAGAATTTTTTCTTTCCCCAACTTACATAGATACCTGAGTTCTTTCACATTAGAAAAGATTAAGGATACAAGGCAACATGTACGATTATTGCCTAATGTCAGATTCTCTCATCTCATCTGGGGGGAAGGACATAGTCCTTGCTTATGAAAACAGTATAGTTATTTAACCCATATGCACAGAAATATAATAACCACCAAATGTCTCATAATCAGGCACACTTAGTGGGTTAAATTCGTTGGGTATTCAGAATTGAGTATTGGGGTGATAAATAGTGGGAGTGGGGCTTCCCAAGGAACAAGGGGATAACTGTACTTGACCAAAAAGTGCCAATATATACCTCCTGTGAAGTTTCTGTGTATTGTTCTCTTTTAAAAAAAATCATAAAAACAACACCTGATGCTTCAGTATTCACATTTCGGTCCAGATCATCTGTGCAAATAGAACAATAGCTTGGGATCTCCTGCTGCAGCTTGAACGCATCTCTGGAGATTGCTTTGAAATATCACTACATACTCAGCATTTGAGAAACTGAAATTGATTTGAGAAGGATTGCTGCTTCAGTGGTCCATGTTACTCAACACGTTTCCCCAAGTGCCCATCCACTGTCATCACTAATGTAGCATCGTTCACCAACTGAACACACAGGAGCTCTTTGCTTGGCTTGCCAGTTAGAAAAATGATAGATGGGCCAGTGTCCAGGCCTCCTTTCTCTATGGATAGGTTTAAAATCATGTTCTTGTTTAGATTATCTTTCACTTCATCCTCTTTTTTCTTTCTCTCGGTTTCAGCTATCATAAAGCAGCATAAACTTCACACTATGTAAAAGAAATTTAAAAATTATCTTATTCCACTAAAATGTATTCAGAACCTAGTTGTGTCAGGCATTGTGTTAAGCACTGGATATGAACAACTGAATAAAATACCCCAAAATTTGATAAGTTAGAAAGGATAGATATAGAAAAGTATATATGTAACCATAATAAATATATGATCAATACCACAATAGAGTTGTTTTTAAAAATGTGGACATATCAATGAGTGAAGTTAATATCATTGGGTGGTGAGAGTATAGGGAGAAACCAGAGCATGGTGGTTACATTTCATCTGAATATTTAAGGGACATCATACAGACTAGAAAACAAAAGATGCTCCAAGAGAGAAACACCAGCAGGGGCACGATGTATTCAAGGTGAGTAACTAGAGGTTTGGGTGGGGTGGAAGAAAGCAGTAGATAATTTTTAAAAAAAATTTTTAATGTTTATTCATCTTTGAGAGAAGGAGACAGAGCACAAGCCAGGGAGGGGCATAGAAAGAGGGAGACCCAGAATCTGAAGCAGGTTCTAGGCTCCAAGCTGTCAGCACAGAGCCTGATGCGGGGCTCAAACTCACAAACTGAGATCATGACCTGAGCTGAAGTCGGAAGCTTAGCCAACTGAGCCACCCAGGCGCCTCAAGTAGATAATCTTAAAGTTATAAACTGTGGATAGATTATGTATCTTCTTGCAAGCCATGGTTTTGTATCTGTTGGTAAGCCATACCATTGTAAGGAGTTGCCATTTTTTGGTAGTTCATTGGGAACAGAAAGAGATTGTGAAGATGACACGATGTGACCTGTGACTTACAATTGTGATTTTGGAGATTTTGCAGAATAGTATGTAAGGAAATCCTAATATAATATGTAGAAGATACTTTAATTTAGGCATTGGCAAATGTATCTTTTTAATTCCATCTTTTCTGACCTGTAGCTGTCATTTTAAGTTTCAGTTCCCTGTCCAGGTGATTTTGTACTTGTTAATGGGCAGCCCCTTTGTGTCCAGTTACATGGGACTGTCCATGTCAGAGGGAATCTGCATATGAGGCATGATTCCTCTTCTTCTAGGACTGACCACTTTGGAGGATCTTCAGTTATCCTCAATAGTCAATCAAGGTTCTTAAACAACAACAACAAAACAGTATGTATTAAAAACAATCTCCCTGAAAATAAATTGATGATAGATGATCTGAATCTCTAGTGCAGTGTATGTTTGTGTGCATGTATCTATCCAAGACATACAGACACACAAATACACTCAGAGGTGATGAGGCTAGCCAATATTTATTTAATAGAGACATATACACCACAAACATGTATGGAGAGTGAGAGATAAACAACAACAACAAAAACAACAAACAAAAAAGTGAAAAAACACCCACAGAGGGAGACACATACACTTGGATACATACACTGAGTGTAGCCCAGTATTTGTTTGAAAATAAAAAAGAAACAAGGTACATATATGCTACAACATGGATGAACCATGAAAATATGTTAAATGAAAGAAGCCAGACAAAAAGGGCCACTAATTGTGATTCAGTTTACATGAAATGCCCAGAATATGTAAATCCACAGAGGCAGAATGATCAGTAGTTACCAAGGGAAGTTATCAGAAGTTACCAAGTGGAAGGGGGAAACGGGGAGTGATTGCTTAATCGGTACCATCTTTGTTTTTGGAATAATGAAAATGTTCTGGACTTAAATAGTGGTGATGGTAGCCTGACATTGTGAATATACTAAAAAACACTGAATTAAACTATTAAAATGGTGAATTTTATGCTACATGTATTTTTTCTCATAAAAAATGAGTCACTTCCTCTCCCCCCAAAAAACCTCATGGAGAGAAAAAGCATAAATACAGTAGCCACATACCACACACACAGAAGAAAAACAAAACTTAACTACACAAACATATCCAGAGAGCTACATAGAGAGTAAGGCAGAGACATAATCATAGACAGACACACAGAGAGAAAGAAAAGAGAGGAAGAGACTGCATAGGAATTGAAGTGTGGGTGCAAAATATTATATTGAAATATAATGAAATCAAGGTAAATAGTAACCTCAATTTGTAAATAAATTACTTAATTAGGTAGTATTGATGTGTCCCAAAAGGAGATTTAGGCTATATAAAAGTGATCTTTTTTAAAGATGACATTTATTAGACTGTGGCAATGACACAATATGTAAAATGATATTTCAGTCACTTAAACCAGTTAGTTATAGAATAAGAGAATATATGAAAGAAAATGATTGGAATTTGAGGCTTGTGGGAATGTCTGTTTTAGTCATACAGAAGTATTCATTTTTAATATCCATGACATTGCATTACAAGTAAATAATCAGTGTTTGAATACAGTGTGGAAAGGAATAACATTCTTTAAGAATAAATTAAACTAATTTTCTGTATATAATATTTGGCCTTGATTTTCTTACAGTAGAAAGTAGCTTTATTATCTCAGTTGATTTTGTTTTCCTGATAAAGGACTGTTCTAATATTGTCATGCCTTGCAGCCCTGCTATTAATTTTAATAAGAATTTAATAAGTGTGAAATCCTTTGGGAATTTGCAGCTGAAAGTTACCAGATGTTCTGTGTGAGGACAATGTTGTTTAGGTGTAACTGAAGGCTGTTGAGCTGTTCTCACCTTTATTTTATTTTTTTTTTTTTTTTAATTTTTTTCAACGTTTTTAATTTATTTTTGGGACAGAGAGAGACAGAGCATGAACGGGGGAGGGGCAGAGAGAGAGGGAGACACAGAATCGGAAACAGGCTCCAGGCTCCGAGCCATCAGCCCAGAGCCTGACGCGGGGCTCGAACTCACAGACTGCGAGATCGTGACCTGGCTGAAGTCGGACGCTTAACCGACTGTGCCACCCAGGCGCCCCTGTTCTCACCTTTAAAAACGAGTTGAGTATCCTGCTAATCTACAAGGTTCTTACTTAGTTTCCCTCTTTTTTATTCAGGTCGCATCATTTCCTATTTTTATGATGAAAACTCAGGATTAGTTCAGAAAATATGTTGTCACTTCACCACTGAGTATTGCGAGAAAAGAAGAAAGGTTTGTCTTATATACTGGGGTTGGAAGAAAATAACTGTTCTCTATAGTGGTTTGACTTCACCTTATCTTTCCAAGGTTATGCACCTTACTACATTCTTGAAAGAATGCTTCCAGCAAAGTGCCTCCTTATTATGAATGGAGTCCTCTTATTGTTCAGGGGAGTGCTGGAAGCCACCTTTTTTCAGCTCTACTTCTTTTATTATCCTCTTTTATCTTGCTCACTTTCATCTCATGCTTTCTCTTTGGCTTATAAAGTGAGTAAGCTGCACCCAAGGAGAGGTAAAGGCCATGACTCAGACAGTGGCCAATGGAAGCTTCTACAAAGTCTAAATCTTTTGATGAGGGTTGCAAAGTAAAACATAAAGGTGCTGCCATTTCTATAGAAGAGATGAAAGACTGTTTGAAGGGTAATATATATATGTCCAATTAAAGATTACTAAAATTAATGTTTGAAAATTTGACATTTGTTATGTTGTAGAATGACTGTTGATAAAGAGAAATGGGCAAAACTTCAACTGATCCTAGGGACCAAAGAATTTCAATGAGGAGCGAAAAGGGCTTTGTTTTATAGCATCTATTTTAATTCATGAGGTCATGAAATAACAGAGACATAGGAATGCATATTGAATAAATGGAAGGAAAATTGTTTTCCCATTGACATCTGGTGAAGATCAATATCGACTAATTGGTGAAATATGTTAAGCAGTTATGTGATAGCTACCAAATTTTTAACTATTACACGTTACCTGTCAACCTCTCTGATTTTCTGCAGGATACGACACTCTTGAGCAACCACTTTTTGACTTTCTCTCTTCACCTCCTTAGCACTTCACATTCCTGATTCTCCTCCTGACTCCTTAGCTATTGTTTTCACTCTTCTTAGTCTGCTTTTCCTCCATCTGACCCTTAAATGTGAGTGTTTTAGATCTTGGTGATATTCCTTTCTTGTGATATCTATTCTCCCTAGCAGTATGGTTGCTGTGGACTCTTATCCTGATGGTTTCCACATTTCATGGGTGAGCCCACTTATAGTCATGGTTTTAATGGGCACACATGTATTTATAATCTCCAGATTTCCACCTGCAACTCAGATTTCTTCTAAACTGCTTCACCTTATTGAATGTTTCATGGGAATATCCCACAACCTTATTAAACAGTTTAAGACTGGGCATTTATCTTAAATACAGTATGTTCAGAATGAAATAATATATTCAACTTTGTTTTAAACTTATTCTTTTAGTTTATAAAATATCAAAATATTTCTACTTTCTTCACTTGACAACTTGTGAATCATCCTATTTACCCATTTTCCCTTTTGCTCAAAATAACCTCAGCATTGTGCTCGTTCAATCACTTTCCCATCTCTTACCTCAGTATTGCACCTTTTCATTCATTTTTTGGGCAAATTTCTTATGAATTTATACCTTTATTATTTCAGCTCCTTCCTAATTTTACCCTCTCTAATTAATCTCCAGAACCATCCTTAAAAATTGCTGTTATGACCATGTCACTCTCAAGTTTAAAATATTTCAGTGGGTTTATGTAACTTGAAGGCTACATTCCAGAGTTTTCTGTGTGACATACAAGATACATCATCTTATGGTATCTATTTATTTATGCACTCTTGTCTTTATTACTTCTCTACCTTGAACCCAGAGGCCCAACACTAATGAACATCTTACAGTTTCTCAAATAGTTTGCCTTTTTTCTTACGGTCTTTCCTTTTCTTTTCCCTTTTTAGATCTGCTTTGAAAGGCTTTTATTATCCATTATTCAAGATCTAGATTGAGCATCATCCTTCTATAACATCTTCCCTGCCCATCTCTCCCTCCCAGAATATTTTTTCCTTCTTTTACTAGCATAGTAATTGTTAATTTATCTAATGTCTCTCATACCCCATTATACACTACATTATGAATTTATTAAAGCAGGAATCTTGTCATTTTAATGATGATAACACTAATAGTAATAACATTAGTCCCACTGGACGATTTTTGAGGACACTATCTGACATAATTATAAAAGATCACTGTGGAAGCTGTGTGGGGTAGTATGTAAAACAAAAGACTAGCTCTTGTAATAATGCAGATGAGATGTGATAATGGTTTAAATCAAAGATGGTTGTGGGAGAGATGAGAGAGGAGTAGTTGATAAAATTTGCTGCTGGGAAGCTGATGGATGAGTATGGGTATGAAAGGAAGGTGTCGAGGATTTGTGCCTGATGAAATAGATGCATAGAGTGGTCACTCATCAAAACAGAAAGACAGTGGGATAAATGAATTTTAGGAGAATCAGGAGTTGAATTTTGACATGTTAAGTTTCAGAAATCTATCAGCTATCTAAGTGGAATTTGTTGAGTTAGTAGTTAAATATGAGTCTGAAATTCAGGGTAGAATTCTGGGATGACATAAATTTCGGTATTAATATATTACAAATATTTAAAATTGTGACACAAGGGATTATATAGGAATAAAAGTAGATATGTAGACATGAGGAAAAAAGTAGAAAGTGTAGACATGAGGAGAATTCAAAAAAAGAATGGGAAGAAGTGGGCAGTAATATAGATAGAGTACCAAAAGAGCCAAGAGAAAAAAGTGTTCCAAAGAGGTAGTAATCAAATATGTTAAATGCCATTAATAAGTGATGATGATATCTGAGACTTGATCATAATTTTTAAATGGAACCTCACCATTTGTTTATTCCTTCATTAATTCCAAGAATGTATTTAAGAAAATTGAGAAGTACTGGTATGGAAACTCTAAATCAAATCTGAAGAAAACATGTACAGAACAGGAAGCAAATGGGACTCCCAATCAATTTCAGAATACATGTATATTCATGCATGTTCCTGTACCATCAGAGAAATTTGATGCAAAAGGTGACATGAGTGAACCTAAGCCCACCCTACAGGCTGTGGAAAAATTGCCCAGCACATCTCCTGAATTTTCTTCAGTTAGAAGAAAGGAAGCTACTATTTCCAACTTTAACAATGTGGCTTTTCTCTGAAGCGATATTGAGAGCTTCTATAAAACAATTAATTGTTGAGTGAAAGAAACCGGAAGAAGTTTGTTTGACATGATTAGAAATGGTAGAGTAGATCTGAGTAACATCTGATATTCACTGGCACTATGTGAACATGCATGCATAATGACATTTTTTAAAAAGGTTAATGCATGTATTATGTAAGCATGGCTTACTTTAAAGCTGTGCAAATTTTTCTCAAGAAATAAAAAAGAAAGTCAGTCTCCATTCTATCAATACTAAATATAAAAGTTCTAATACAAAACAGTTGAAATACAAATAAATTACATTTAAATTTTTTTTAACCATGAACTTTAGAACAATTCTTTGAAGGGAATTAGCAGTTGTTGAGCTTGTTTTCCCCAGTTTAAAATAATTAAAAATAAGGAACATATTCAAATGGCTTGAAATTCAAATGAACTAAAGGGGAGAAATTTCTGTCCCATTAATCTCCTCTAGATGCTTAGTTTTTTTTCCTTCCCAGAGACAGTCAAAATTATTAGTTAAAAGGAGGCACTTTATGTTCGTATTAACAATTATTTGTCAAGTGATTTCTATAAACCAGGTTCTGTGTCAGATGCTGTGATATCAGTCTTAAATGAATTTGAAAAAATCAATTCTGACTCTCAACAATGTGCTACCACTACGACTCCACTCTGGGGTGGCTCTGAAGGACAGTGATAAAAAGAAATATTCCTAGTCAGCAGAACTTTAAACCTTGAGGAGAAATACCTAGAACACTGGCATCAGTGGCTGTTGGTTAGATTGGATGGTCAGGAATTGAGAAAGAATACAATTAGGAAATTTAACAAAGTGGTAAGGGGTAGAGGTATGCTGATCTCTCTGAAAGGGCACAGTCTGTGAAGTCACTCAAATACCATGTGAATGTTGTGCACAGAGCAACATCAGAAGAGGAGCTTAATAATAAGATAGACAAGGTAGTACATTCTCTCTCTAGCCATTCTTCTTCTTGCTCAATGGGCTTACGGATTTTCCATGGTATTGAGAATGGAGGTTAAGCATGGACTCAATAAATGGACTTCCTGGGGTGTCTGGGTGGCTCATTTGGTTAAGTGTCCAACCCTTGATTTCGTCTCAGGTCATGATCTCATGGTTTGTGAGTTCAAGCCCTATTGGGCTCTGTCCTGACAGTACTGAGCTTGCTTGGGACTCTCTCTCTCTCTCTCTCTCTCTCTCCCCCTCCCCCCCACCCTCCCTCTATATTTCTGCCCCTCCCCACCTCTCCCTCTCAAAATAAATAAACTTAAAATAAAATACATGGACTTCCTATTACCAAGGACAGATGGCTCTAGCTACTGCTGAGTGCCCAATCTGTCAAGAGCAGAGACCAACATTCAGTCCCCAGTATGACACAATTCTTTGTGGTGATCAGCTAGTCAACTGTGGCAGGTTGGTTATACTGAATAATTTTCCTAATGGAAAGGGCCAGGGTATGTTCTGATTGGGACATATCCTAGATATACGTCCTAAATTGTTCTTCCTTCACATGGACCTACAGATAGACTTAGTCACTATCATGGTGTTCCCCTCCGTATTTTTTTCTTTTTCTTTTTTAAGATGTTTATTTTTGAGACAGAGAGACAGATTGTGAGTGGGGAAGGGGCAGAGAGAAACAGAAACAGAATCTGAAGAGGACTCCAGACTCTGAGTTGTCAGCACAGAGCCTGATGCCAGGATCTAATCCATCAACCATGAGATCATGACCTGAGCTGAAGTCAGTCGCTTAACTGACTAAGCCACACAGACTTTCCTCCACAGTATTTTTTCTGGCTAAGAGACTCATTTTACAGCAAATAAAATGTGACAGTGGTCTTATAATTATGGAACTAACTGTTTTTGCATGTTCTTTATTACCCTGAGGTATCTTACTTGATAATACATAGAATGGTGTTTTGAAGACTCAATTTTGGTGCCACTTTGGGCAACAACTTGCAAGTTAGGATGACGGCCATCTGGATGTTTTTTATGCTCTAAATCAGCCATCAATATATGGTAGGTTTCCTCCCATAGCAGGTTTCATCAGTAGAGGAATGAAGATGTTGGAGATACGAGTGACTTTTCACTCTATTATTTTCAGTGATCAGCTAATGAAATTTCTCCTGTCTCCTTAACCAGCTTTTCTGGTCTAGATATTGATTCTAGTTCCCAAGAGAGAAATGTTTCTAGTAGGGCACACAGAAATGGTTTCATTAAGCTGGAAGTTGAGATAGGGATAATATTTGGGATTCCTTGTACTTGGAAATCAGCAGGCAAATAAGGTTACTGTACTGGCTTTGGTGATTGATCCTGACCATCATGGGGAAATTGGCTTCCTACTGCCTGATAGGTGAAGGAGGAATCTCTCCAGAGCGCAGGAGATCCTCTGGGATACTCCTTAATACTTTCACTTTCTGTTATTATATTCAATGGAAAAAAAATCTTATTCGGAAAGGATGACTAATGGCTCTGACCCTTCAGGAATGCAGATTTAGATCCCCTCACAGGCAAGGGTGCTTGCTGAGGGCAAAGTATACATGAAATGGGTGGCAAAAGAAAGACATTATGAGTACCAGTTGTTATCATGCACCCAGTTGCCAAAATAAGGACTATAATAATCACAAATATTTCTTTCTTATTTTGATATAGATGTGTTTGTGTATATTTTAACCACTTTTACTTTCCTTCTTCCCTTCCTCTATAATCTAACATAACACATGGTAATAATAGCTAACCTATATTTATATTATGGCATTTAAGTTATAGGGCATCAAGTAGAAACATGACTTAGCTAGATGATAAATAAACATTATCTGAAGATGGATAGAATGTCTTGCATCTTTTCTTGGGGAGAGGGTTTGCATATTTTTGGTTGTACAAGGGATAGTTGTTTCATTTGAAGTGAATATGTGATTTTGCTCTATTGTTTTATTCACTTTTTAAGTTTTGCTGTTGTTTTTATTGGAGAGTTAAATATGGTTGAAAGATATGTATATGATGCCAAGTTAATAGAGGGCAGACTGTGGTGACTTTGTAATGTGTATACTTAACTACTCTGGGACTGCTTTTCCAGACTTCCTTTTCCTCCAGGATTCTGGGTTGGGGTTGGCCAATCAGAATGTGTGAGATATGAAAGGGGTAGGAGAAGAAGCTGCCACGTGTACACTCAGGAGCCTGGTATAGGCCCAGGCATAGCTGCACCACATATACATCATTGTGGATCTGCAGGCTCACCTCTAGGTCTTGCTAGAGCTCCTCCTTTAGCTTCTCCAAACACTGGGAGAGCCTCATATGTAGCTCTCCATGGTGAAGTGCATCAGGTCTACAAGAAATCTGCACCACTTGAAGGGGGAAGTAAGAGGCTTGAAGGATGTACATGGACAAGGCAGGTTCTGGTGAGAAACAGATGCAGGTTGGTTTCTCCTTATAGGTTAAAGCTCATTCTCACAGATTCCAAGTTGTCCTTGTTCTCTGCTGGTTTGTATTTATCTTCCCTTTCCTGACTGCTGGTGCAGTTTACTTCAGGCCTAGCACTATATGTAGGCATAACAGATGGATCTGAAGTAAATAAATCTCTAAATAAACCGTTATAATACCCATAGAGGTTCTGCTACTCTGAGGGAACATGACTGATAAATATTCTAGTTGGAAAGATACATGTGTATAAAAATAACTTTAAGATAGTATGTATATTCTATCACATTTGAAGCAAAAGAGAGAGAGAAGCAGGGAGAAGTAGGGAGAGGGAGACAAGGGAGACACCCAGAGATTGGAAAATACTTCATGCGGGGGGTGGCAATTTGTTCTCTGAATCTTGAAGAATGGGTGGATTTTCTATGGGCTTGATAAGGAAGCACAAATAGAGACAAGAAGGTTGTTATCTAGTGCAGACACACAATTACCAGGCATTGGCACAGGGGGAAACAAGATAGGCACAATTCCTGAAGTTTTGGAATTTATAGTCTAGCAAGCATGATTGACACTGAAAATGTAATGCACTTTATCTGGTGAAAGATTCAAAGTATGTGCTGCATGTTTTTGCTCTCATTGTAATTAAATGACCCTTGAATGACTAGCTGAATCTTGAATGCCCTAATATTTTCCCAGTATGGATAACTTTTTGCAAGATATCACTAACAAGGTGTAGGGAACAAGTCTCTAGGCTTTTGGTTTCCTCCCCTTGTTTCCCATTCCTACTCGTTCTGCCAGCTGCTCTCTGCCATCTGTCTGCACTATTCTATTGAAACAGCTGTTGCATAGACCACTAATGCTCTAATTGCCAAATCTCATAGACACATGTTTGTCCTTACTTTATTTGACATTACTTTGCCATTTGACATTGTGTTCATTCTCTTTTTCTTTAAATTCTCTCAGCCTCTGACACTCCTGTCTCCTGGTTTTCCTTCTACTTGTCAGCTTCTTCTTAATATGTTCTATTTTTTGTATTTAATAGTTGGTCAATGGCACCTGAATGTGCCAAGAATAACCTGAAAGTCAATTTAGTATTCCTTTTACCATCGGTCTATGCATCCAATTGGTGTTTGACTCTTGAGCTAATAAATCATTAAATTCCTTTTTTGATTTGTGCCCTCTTATTCAGTTGACTCTCTGCATGACTTATTCCTTGGCTGCTATGAGAACATCTTTTCTTACCCACCTACTTTATTTTTGTGTTCCTCCAATCCATCCTTCATGAAGCCACCAGTCACATATTTCTAAAATACAAATGTGATTGAATAAGTACTCTTCTTACTCTTCAGGGACCTCAGGATGAAGACCAAATTTCTCAAAGTGGCATTAAAAAATACCAACCCTGCATGATTTGATGCGTGACTGCTGTTCAATCTTCAAATTCTAATACATGCTCCCACCCCTCCAACCATGTCAAATAACTTAAACTTCCCCAAAGATTCCATAATCACTTTATCTCCCTAAAAATGCCCTTCTTTCTTTTTATCTACTCAGCTGATACCCACTCATGCTTCAGTAATAAGTTCTAGGGTTATTATTAACTTATTTTTTCACTCAGTTGAAACTGATTGACCAACTTTGCTGTACCAGGTAGTTATCACTCTCCTTCATGAAGCCTTCCCTATCTAGTTGCTTTTTTTTTTTTTTTTTTTTTTTTTTTTGGCTTCCATCCCCATTGTTTCTGACTATCCATTGAATAGCACTGGCTATTCCCTGCTATCCATTGAAATTTGGATTCAGGTCCTGTTCTCTGTAATTAAAATCCTGTGCACATAAGTATTGATGTAATTAACTGTCCCATAACTTGTGGTTTCTTTGTCTCTCTTATTATACCGTGGTCTTGTTGATGGCAGGAATTGTATCTTTGTATTGTGTGTGTGTGTGTGTGTGTGTGTGTGTGTGTGTGTGTGTATGTTTCCATTGGCTAATACGACTAATGCTACCTTTATTGTTTCTGGACACATTTTTCTGAATGGAGATGATTTAGAATTAGAAGACCTGATGGAATGAATTGTTTAATCTTTCTGAGTCCTCTCTGTCAAGCAAAACAAAAATAAGTGAGAGAGCAACGATTGCTCAGAACATTTCATGAGGTTTTTTTTTGGAATTTAGATGAGACACTCTAGGATAAAATATTTAATAAATGGCAAAGCAATATTGTTTTGGTTCACAATGCAAGGAGTAGAGATGTTCGGGTGACTTCAAAGAATGAGGTTATGGAAATGGCACAGACTTGCAGTGCCGCTCCAGGGCTAAGCTAAATGCTTCTATTTGTTTGTCTCTGCAGTCTTTCTCTCTCCGCCTTTCAGTGCATTATGTTTCTAGTGCTGTCACTGCCTAGACATCCTAACACTGCCTCTGTGCCTTCTGTTTTCCTCTGCCACTCTGACTGAAGCTATCTCTATCTGGTGGGCCAGCGAACAGGGAGAAGGAGGCAGCCTAGCCCTGCCATCAGTATGATTGTTTCTGGCTCTCTTTGATGTCTCTGATTGGACACCTGTTCTTTCACAGGATTTCTAGTTTACCTTGCAAATCTGTTTAATTTTCTTCTCATATCCAATTCTTGCTTTTGTACTGGTGCTCTCTGTACATGCTTGCTTGCTTGCTTGCTTATTTATTTATTTATTTATTTACTAACTTCTGCTAGCTCAAAGGTTTAATTTTCTAAATAAGCTTATTTACTGTATGACCTTTTCATAGCCTCATGATCTCTTTTTATATATCTCTTTAATTTCAATCATGAAAATCAATGAATTCTTTTTATATTTTTAATGTCAAATTCTGAAGAATGGCTAAACTTTGGACTAAGTTCCTTTATGCCAAGTCACCCCATAGAACTTCTGGCCAGATTATCAGATACCCATCTCAGGTCCCATCTGCTGGAATATACTGTTGGGCTATATGTAGTTGACATGACCTTTGATGTCAGGGCATTGACCTGGTTGACAGCATGTAATTATATGGGCCCTAGATATTTTTTGTTGAAAATGATGATGATAATGACGGAATGAATATATATATATTCATAGTGGAGAAAAAAAAACTCTAGCAGGAGTATAATTAACTGGGGACTCTCATATATTATTGGTCAACACAAAATTGGCACAGCTTGTCTAGAAATCATGTTGCAAATATTTTTATTTCTATTTCCAGAACTTTTTCTTTTTTTTTTTTAATTTTTTTTTAACGTTTATTTACTTTTGAGACAGAGGGAGACAGAGCATGAACGGGGGAAGGTCAGAGAGAGAGGGAGACAGAGAATCTGAAACAGGCTCCAGGCTCTGAGCTGTCAGCACAGATCCCGACGCGGGGCTCGAACTCACTGACCACGAGATCATGACCTGAGCCAAGTCGGATGCTTAGCCGA
The DNA here is from genome assembly GCF_046562875.1 of Panthera onca. Lineage (NCBI taxonomy): Eukaryota > Metazoa > Chordata > Mammalia > Carnivora > Felidae > Panthera > Panthera onca. Next base: position 54,566,855 of record NC_138342.1, on the reverse strand, counting down.
CTGAGCCACCCAGGCACCCCCAGAACTTTTTCTTAAGGAAACAGTGATGTTCATAAAACTTTATGCACAACAGCATTTGTTGCTGTGTGATTTACAGTAATGAAAAATTACAAGCAATCATGATTTCAAACTATTAAAAACCATTAGCAAGGATTTTGTCTGTTTTGTCCACTGCTCTATTTTGAGTGCTTAAAACAGTAGAACAATGCCCAGCACACAGGAGACATTCAATAAATACTTAATTGGTATATGCTGAATCTTTGTTATGGAGGATTGGATAATCATTAAAGACAATGCAACTATAAAATGGGTTTTAGTATGGGGAAAAGCAGTCCTTATAGTATTAGGTGAAAAGGTAAGATTCTCTTTCTCTCTCTCAGAACAAAATCTAAGTGTACTTATTTTGTGAGGTAGAATTATAGATGATCTTTTCCATTATTTTGGTTTTCTGTATTTGAAAAAATTATTAAAATTTACTTATTATTTATGGCCAAAATTGTATATTTTCCGATTATTTTTTTTCTGACTTTTCTGATTTATTCTTAGGGAAAATGAGATAAAGGAAAGAAACTACTTTATGTTGTGTGTCAGGTGCAATTTTAGGGTTTCGTGTACGATTTCCTAGCATCCTCTCAACTGTGTAAAGTAAGAAACATCACAAGCAGTTAAGTTACTTACCCAAGATCACTCAGTTAATTACATAGCAGGGATTTGAACACAATTCATTTTAATTCCAGAGTATAATTCCTTAACCACTGATCCTATAGTGACACTCTGACCAGTCTCCCTTGATACAGACAGACCTACCTCCCTAATTTTTCCCTTCACTGAAACTACACATTAATATGACCCTTACACAAATTATTTGGTCACATTCCAATTGCTTCGAGTGACTTATGTTTTCCTAATTAGATAAAATAGTAAAAGCATTATTTTATGTTCCTATGTTCCTTTAATATTTTCCTATCACCTAGTACACCTATAAGTACAGTAAACATTTGAGATTTATAATTATTAATATAATTATTAATTATTAATATAATGAATCTATAGGAAACAAAAGAAAATAAAAATGTTATGGATTGCATATATTTTTTGCCTTGTAAAGGCCCCCTATTGCCAATGTTTTTATAAACTGCAAATATAATATTCTAAAGTTTTAAATTTCATTACTGTCATTTCATATTCATTAAAGGTTCAGAATGTTCAGTTCTTCATATTATATAGAAATGTGAAATCTGCTCTGCTTAGCCTACTTTCCAAGGTATTCCATAATCAGAACCTGGTTATTCTAACCCTACTTTCTATTTCTTCCACTATTCTCTTTCTCAAACACTCTGCTCAAGGCCAGATGAACTATTATTTCTGGGATGCTCTAAGCACCCTTCCTTCATATTCTTGCTTGAGTTCTTCCTTTGTCCAGGAACAGTCTTGAAAATAATCTCCAAATGTTCAAATCCTATCTATCTTCCAAGGCCTGTGACAGTCCATCTCTTCCTTGAAGCTTTCTCTGATAACCTTGACTCATAGTAATCTTTCCTTCTTGTGAATTCTAATATCATCTACCTTTCCTTTCATCTCACCCTTGTAATTTTTTTATTGTGGTAAAAAACATGTAAGATGAAATCTCTCTTAAGAAAAATTTAAGTCTACAGCTGTCTCCTATATGCACATTGTTATACAATAGATCTTAAGAACATTTTTTTGTCCTGTATGACTCAAACTCTATACTCATTGAATCGTAACTTTCCTTCCCACCACCCCCCAGTGCCTAGTAATCACCATTCTGACTACTGACTCTGACTACTTTACATATTTCATGTAAGTGGAATCATGTAGTATATGTCCTGTGACTGGCTTATTTCACTTGGTGCAATGTCCTCAAGTCTCATCCATGTTGTCACATATGACAAGATTTCCTTATTTTTTTAAGGCCAAATAAAATTCTGTTCTGTGTTTGTGTGTGTGTGTGTGTATGTTTAATCACATTTTGTTTATCCATTAATTGGTTAATGGACATTTTGGTTGTTTCACTTCACAGTTGTTAGTGAGCAATAGATTTTTGAATAAAGAAATTTATTGATATTTCCTTTATTCCATTTTTATGGCGCTAAAGATATGGATAAAAAAAATCAAAGAAGTAGCATTGTTCTCTCCTGACCATCCTTTTCCTTTATAGCTACATTCATGCCTAAATCTTGGGTTATTTTCTTTTTCTCTTTTTGTTTAATATGAACACTTTTGATAAGCAATCATTTTTTCTTAATCCAGGTGACATCTCAACCATCAAAATTTTGCAAATGTTTAGGAAAAATTGATGATAATTTTAGTATATATTTACACTATGAAAAATTTAAGATAATTATAACAAGAAAATTCAGAAATTAGATTTTAAAAGAAGATTGCAAAATACTGAATTTATTACTATTGGTGCTTAGATATGCTGACTAGCTCAACAACATGCGTTTCCAAAGGGGTGAAGTAAAAAGAAAAGCAAGAGAAAGAGCAAAAGAGAGAGAAGAAATAAAACTACAAAGTTTGCTTTACAATACAGAAATGCTCTGTTTCATATTTATCCCATGTTGGCAATTGTACCTGTATACACATACACACATCATTTGTGTGTATGTGCATATATATTATATATAATGTTTCTGCAAGAGCTGCTAAAAGATAAACTGAGGTGTATTAAAAATGTGGAGAGTTTATTTGAGCAAAAATCAGTTCAAATTGGGCAGTGCCAAACCATGAATGGTCAGGAGCATTCCAAGGACAGGAGCTTGGGAAGAGACTTTTGGAGTGAAAAGACAGACACAAAGTAAGGAAATTGATGATTGGCTATAGCTTAAAGCCTAGTTGACTGTGATTGGTTATCCTTAGGTTTCAGTTACATAATTTTGATGCATTCACAGACTTAGATTTAGTTTTGCTTGTGTAGACTGCCATGACATTAGAGCTACCTTGTCTAATGGCATCATGTTTAATTAATTTAACAATACAAATATAATTTTTATATATTTATATAACCATAATTATTTGTAATATATAATATATTTATATAAATATAGAATATACGTCTTTATATAAGTATAAAGTCTTGTATTTATATATTCATTTATATAGGTATAAATATATATTATATATAATATTTTCACTGCCAGACTCTACACAATTTATTGAGGGTTACTGTAATAATGACTGAAGACATTGTCCATGACATGCTTCATTTATGTACTTCTCTAACTTGAAGTGTTAATGGATTTTCAGTTTTCCTTTTTCGTTTAGACTGTTTCGTATTTGTGACCTGGGCTATTAAAAATTAATTTTAGGGGCACCTGGGTGACTCAGCTGGTTAAGCATTCGAATTCGGCTCAGGTCATGATCTCACAGCTTTTGAGTTTAAGCACCATGTGGGGCTCTGCGCTGACAGCTCAGAGCCTGGCTGCTTCGGATTCTCTGTCTCCCTCTCTCTCTCTGCCCCTCCCCTGCTCATGCTCTCTCTCTCAAAAATAAATAAACATTAAAAATTCTGAAAAAATTGGGGCGCCTGGGTGGCGCAGTCGGTTAAGCGTCTGACTTCAGCCAGGTCACGATCTCGCGGTCCGTGAGTTCGAGCCCCGCGTCAGGCTCTGGGCTGATGGCTCGGAGCCTGGAGCCTGTTTCCGATTCTGTGTCTCCCTCTCTCTCTGCCCCTCCCCCGTTCATGCTCTGTCTCTCTCTGTCCCAAAAATAAATAAAAAACGTTGAAAAAAAAAATTTTAAAAAAAAAAAAATTCTGAAAAAATTAATTTTACAAGTAACATTTTGGAAAATATACTCAAAATTTGTTAAGTAGACCTAACATTATAGGTCAAGAATTTGGTGAATTCATTTTATTCATATATAAATTGAACAAAATTCATTGTAAAATTAATATTCTACACCCAGGATCATGGAAGTATATCTTCCTCAGGAAAAAAAAAATGTATCCTTATTTTCTCTATGCTTTCATAGTCACATTTTGCAGAACTCTTAAACTAAGAAATGAGAAACAAATTGAAGGGATTAGATTTTCTTTTGTCTACAAGAAACAAATGACTTAAATCCAATGTTGGAAATAAACCATATATTATTTTTCATTTTTAAATTGTGAATCTTACTTAAATTCTCCTTTCTTATACTTACGTTTTGTCATACTATGTTTTTTCATATATCATTCTGCTTGAATTACTTTTCCCCTCCTTGTTTCCTTTAAAAGGATCCAAAACCTCTACTAAAAAGGTTAATTTTCTGGGTTCCAATATCATTGAATACAGGAAAAATTTGATGTAGTTGACAAAGTAAGTCTTCAAAAAAAGAAGTCAACAACAGGGATTTCAGGGACAGAGTTTCTTGGAAATTCAGACTTGTTCTTCATCATTAGTTTGATCCAGCTGAGAAAACTGTGTGAACAGGTGTACCTTTTTTAAAGAGAAAAGTGTAAAAACTTAGGATGCACTAATCAACATTGCCTTTATAACCATAAGATCCATTGTCCATGTTGATATGATACTTGGTCTTCTGGAAGGTATCTTATCTTTTATTTTTGGCACAGAATTTAACAGGGACTTGATCTTAATCATCAGATTCAGTTTTTATTCATAGCAGAATTGTGTGGTGTGTATGTGTGTGTGTTTTAATCTTTTAGTAAGAAACTATTGATTTTCCCCTACTGCCTTGTACCCAGAAATTCTCAAATCAAATAGTAGAGCTTACTTGTAGGTTAAGCAGATATCTCAATTCCAGGAGAAATGTTAAAGCACACATATTCCACCATCCAATAGATACAAGTTAGCTAAAGTCATATTTTTTTTGGAAATTAATTGTTAGATTTAGTTGTAGAGCCATGCATATGTGTGTTGTGTGTATATATGTGTATGGATGTATATGTATATACTTAAGATACACACACACATATTTGGGACAATATGGATGAATCTGAAGGACATTATGGTATGTGAAATAGCTCAAATGCAGAAAGACAAATGTATGAGCTTATTTAAATATAGAATCTGAAAAGGAAGAAAAGAACCTACAAAACTTAACTCATAATAAAAGAGAATAGAATGGTCATTCCTAGAGATTGGGACATGTGGAAAAATGTAGATAAAAGAAAAATAGAAAGCAGAGTAGTGGTTGACAGGGAGGGAGGGAGTCATGGGGAGTGATAGTTTAATGGTACAAAGTTTCAGTTTTGTAAGATGAAGTGTTCTGAAGATGGATGTTAGTGATGGTTATACAACAATATGAATGTACTTAATACCGCTAAACTGTAAATTTAAAAATGGTAAAGATAGTAAAATTTATGTTATATGTATTTTACCACAATGAAAACATTGGGAGGAAAAAAGTGAAATGACCAAGGAAGGTCCTAGATGTCCCTCCCTTAAAGTCTTCTGAATTGCTTTTCCAAGGTCCCTGTAGTTTTTTCTGCTGGTTTTCCATCCAGATCCCGACTGTTAGCAATTGCCTGTGCTTATAGGGGTGATGTTGACTGATCATGACGATTATAATTATGATGGTGGTGAAGATAACGATGATAACAATGATCAAAAGTGCAATTAATAATTATAGTAACTAGGAGAGAAAATGGAAAAGAGGGAGTGAAAAGAAAATGAATAAGAACAGAAAAAGGAAGATCAAGAAAAGAATTACTATTTTCCAATAGCTGTGCTAGTGGCTTTGTTCTTTCTTTCATTAAATATTTTTGGTATAAAAAATAAAAAAGAGAAAGTGGAAGGCCTATATGTTAAAGTCAGTAATATCATTATTTTAGGATAGATTTTTCTCGATCCAAGTGTTCCAGTATTTGATACATATTAGAGCATTTTTAATTTCCAGAACAATTTAAGACAAACTCCTCTTGATTTTTCTTTCAGTAAAGTCTTTGCAATCTAGTTTAAAAATCTAAAAAAGGCCAAAGACCAAGTGTATTCATTTTTTATTCCAAGCATATACTAATGTGCTTGATGTCCATTAACGTTTTAAATATTTATTGAATTTGAATGAATGAAGTGGCATTATATTAAAATAGCCTTAATATGAGAACATAACAGAGCAGATGAAGTAATAATACTAATTGGGATAAAGCAATTTCTAATTAATTGAAATGATAAAGAAGACAGGAGTCGTTATATGAGGTTTAGATTTAAACTAATAATGTAAGCAGGCAAAGTTGGGCTACTTTTTAAAATGAGTTTGCTTTTGGGATCTGTGGGTAATGTGAATTGATGAGGTCAGAACAAAAATTTTTTTTTCAGATGAAAGACTTAAAATCATTCTTTGTTTTATTGTATCTAATTAATATGGAACTGTTTGTCCCTAAAACCCTGTCACCCTATGAGCCCATTATTAACACAAAAACAGAGTCTTTGACATATATTTATCTAATATTGATAGTACAGCTAGATGTAATTTCCTTTTTTACCTAATCTCTCAGTAACTTCACGTGGTGTCACTATCTTTTGTAAACAACAGTCTTTACATTGTAGGAGAGCCCCTGTTCTAAACTCTTAATACGCATTAACTCTCTTCATCTTCATATAACAACCCTTTGAGGAAGTACTATCATCATTCCCATTTTACAGACAAGGAATCTGAAGCATCCAGGAGAGGTTAAGAGAACCAGCTAGTAAGTAGGAGAGCTGGCATTTAAATCCAGTTAGTCTGGCTCCAGAGTCTAAGACTCTTAACCACTAGCTCTGCTGCATCTGGGTTATGCTAAAGAAGCATTTTCCAGAAATGGTTCTTTAGAATATTGTATCATGAGACACTGTGGTAAAAACTGCTATATCCAAACTAGTTTGGCAAATATTTTAGACCATGTATACTTTGCAATGATTTCCTATTGCTGCCATCACAAATTGACTTCAATTTAGTGAATTAAAACTTACAAATTAATTTTCTCGCAGTTCTGTTGATCAATGGGGCTGCATTTCTTCTGTAGGCTGTAGGGGAAAGTCTTCCCTCTTTCCTCTACCAGCTTCTGGAGGCCTCCTGCATGCCTTGGTTCTTGGGCTCTTCCTCTATTTTCAAAGCTAGTAGTTTAGCATTTGGACCCACTCACATAAATAATCCAGGATGAAATTTCTGTCTCAGCTTTCTTAATCACATCGGCAAAGTCCCCTTTTCCACAGAAGGTAATATATTCATAGGTTCCAGAGATTAGAACACAGACATCATTGGAGGCCATTATTCTGTTTACCATGCATTTTTATGCCATCATAATATATTAAAAGCTATGAGAATTCTTCAGTAATGAAAGTTTTTCTTTTTTAAAGCCCATATGTGAGGTATATCATTGATAGTGCCATAAAAAGAAAGAGCACTGCTAATTAAATTGATATAATATTTTCTGACTAATTTTATTTTATATGTATGAAAGTTTCTTTTAGATTTAAACATATTTTATCATATATCACTCACATATAAATAAAAAAGTGTTAATTAGATAAATGAGTTAAGATAGTCTTAAAATTTCACATTTAGAATCTCATTCTTCTAAATCATTTCTGACTCATGTTTGTTGATGTTTGTGTTTTTTTTTTATCAGCACTGTTCTCTGTGCAATCTAGAGTGTTGGTGATACATTATTGAAAAAATCTGAAATAAGATAAAACAAATGAACCAAAAAAATCAATGAAAGAACTAAAACCTGTGATCTTTGAAATTTTGTAGAGCTAGTATTTTGGACAAGTTGTTAAATACCTCTGAGTGATCACTTGCTTCACCCAACCCCACAATGGTTTGACTTAGAGTGAAAAGAATGCATCACTATTGATTCTGACACTTTCTTTCAAGATATTCTTTCAAGATATGTCAAAATTCTGCAGATTTTGAAAGTGGCACTTTGTGTTACAAATATAAATATGTAATGGCATAATGCATCATATAGCTGACAACAATTGTTCAGAGATTTTTAAATTTGAAAAAATGAAGCCTTAAAATTGACAAAATTATGGCACTTGAATTTCACTAAGAAATCGGTGAAATAGTCATTTTGGATAGTGGGAAAGCAAAAGTGCTAGAGGTATATACTGAATCATTATGTTGTACACCTAAAGGTAATACAATATTATATGTTAATCATATCTCAATTAAAAGAATCAAAGGAGTACATCAGTTTGGGGTAAAGAGACCAGAGTACTGAGCTGCCTTGAGGGAACTGGGGACCATCTGTCAAGGATCTTGTAACAATGGGCCTGTATTGGATGGGAAATGGGCCAAATGAATTCACAACGCAACGTGCTTGTCTAGTAGAAGGTCTGTGAAGTTGAGCTAGCTCCAGAAGGAATTATGGAAAAAGAGGCCTTGAAAGGCAGATTTGACTTGGAATGCCATAGAATGTTTATGTGCACTTCTGCTTTCCATACACAATTTCCCAAAGTTCTGTCCCTTCTTCCCTGGCCATTCCCCAAAGGTAAGGTAACAACTTCTTGAAATCATAATCTTTCTGTGAAGTACCCAAAGTTGACGCTGTGTCTCTATTTCCTGAATGACTTTACTGCCAAAACCTCAACAGACTTAAAAGGGAATTGGGTCAGATCTAGACTGCTTAAGCTTTTTGCAAAGAAGACTCCTCTCAGCCACCATAAGGATGGAGACCAAGCTGTCATAACTGGAAACACAATGACAATAGTGGTGGATTGTGCTGCTGGGGTATACATGAGAAACTTTAATTGGTGGTGCCAATCTCTTTGCTCTGAGGAAGATATGACCAAAGGGAGAGAGTCTCGTTGACTTCTTTTTCTCCCCCTGATCTCCACCCTACTCTGGCAATTTACTCTCCAGCTTTTGCCCCAGCTATGCTCTCTTGAGTTCCAGAGGGTGTTGCAAGCCACTTCCACCAGCCAAATTTCTCCAGAAGCACTGAGGGAAAGGACTCTATAAAAGGATTGGACTCTAAATGGGGACTGTTAATGGAAATGTCAATAAAGTGTCTCTTATAACTTAGTTTTCTTCCATTGCCCTGAATTGTCTCCACACAGGTGTAATTTGTGTTTAAAGCATTTATTTTACTTATGTTGTCTTTTGTGAAACTCTTTTTTCTTGTAAAATAAGAGCATGTGTATGATGTTTGTCCCTTATATGGAAAGCTAACCAACAGTGTTTTCTGCTTTCTTTCCCCCTCTTCAGAGCTAAAAAAAAAAACAAACCAAAACAAAACAAAAAAACCCAAAACAGTCTTTGTCACAGAGGATGCCCAGTGACTCATAGGGCACAATAGTGACAATAGCGAAAAGACACATACTCCTCTCTGCTTTCCCAATATTGCTATTCCTATCCACCATTCCACCCTCAAAAACAAAAACAAAAACAAAAAACAAAACAAAACAAAAAAACTAGAGGAATATCGCTGGATCATGAGGGAGTGTTATGGGTCAGTTGTGATGTAAGGTCAGAAATTTAATGTAAGACACCCAGTATTAATGTATTTCTTTCTTGTGTTTCTTTCTCTGGAAATGTTAAGATGTTCAAGAACAGTTGTAGGATGATAGCTGGGTTTAATCCATTTGGGAAGGGGTGAGTGAGCTAAGGGGCTTTGCAGGGGAGTTATGTGATGGTAACCTGTATAACTGTCAACAGGTAGAGGATGAACAAGACATGAATGCATCACCGATAGTGAAAAAGAACTAAGGTCTATATTTTATAGGTCTAAATTTTGTCAATGAAATGTAAAAATAGAATGACAACATCTAGACTGATAACAGGTGCTGGAGCCAGATTATTTTGGTTTGAATTGAGACTCAACCATGTATGTGTATGTATTAAATACCTGCACAAGGTATTTAATATCTCTGTGCCTCAATTATCTCTTTTATATAATGGGATAAAAATAGTCCCAATCTTATCGTGTTGTTATGAGGGTTATATAAGTTGACATACATATAGCATTTAATTCAGTGTCTAACACACTGAAGTAAGTAATGATATATAGTGAATTTATTATTTATGTAATAGTAATATTAAATATTTCATATTTCACTAACAATAGTAAAATTATGTTACCTGACTAGGTGAGTTGGAAGGATGGGAGGTGGTAACGTGAAAGATGGTTGCTTGAAATAAAAGATGTGAAGATGGTAGCTGATAGAGGAGATAGGGTGCAGCAAAAGATGACTGGCAGTGAAGAAATCAAGAAACCAGGAGACCAGGGTCTGGGAAAGATCATCTTGCTCAAACAAGTCGCTGTTTATCAGCTTTTCTTTTCCCAAATGAGATTCTGGTATTTTTGATAGACCAAATTATTGGTCCCAATTTCTCACACTTCTTCCATCAGAAAGAGGAAAGGTTTGCTGGAGCCTCATCCTGGAAAATGTGTATTTCTTGAATCTCAGCCTCGAGCTTGGTCATGTGACTTATTTTTGGCTAATGTAATAATAAGATGGAAGTGACACATCATCAGCTCTAACCCTAGACCTTAAGATGCTTTGTGTGTTCTGCTTGAGCTCTCTCTGGCACGGCCTTGAGAAGAGGCTTCTCTAGATGGTGTTGCCCTTCCACACTGAGACCCAGAGGGAACATATGCTGTGCAGAGTCAACCCAGCCAACCTCAGATCTTCATAGGAAGCTGAGCCTCCTCAGCTATCAAAGCCTGAAGAAGAGCTGTCCTGGCTGACCAACCTACAAATTAGTGAGAATCGGAGCATATTGTGGCTTGTCAGCGAAATTGTATGCTCATTTGCTTTGTATCAATAGCTAATTGATACAGTAATTTCACAACTCCAAGCTATTATTTTTCAAAGTTTTCTTAAAGATTATCCTTACAGCTGTTGGACAATTTTTCTTCAAATTCCCTGTCATTATATGAGGTGAACTAATCTGGAGTTTTAACTTTTTTTTTTTTATTAAAAAAAAAATTTTTTTTTTAACATTTATTTATTTTTGAGACAGAGAGAGACAGAGCATGAACGGGGGAGGGGCAGAGAGAGAGGGAGACACAGAATCAGAGGCAGGCTCCAGGCTCTGAGCCATCAGCCCAGAGCCCGACGCGGGGCTCGAACTCACGGACTCACGGACCGCGAGATCTTGACCTGAGCTGAAGTCGGACGCTTAACTGACTGAGCCACCCAGGTGCCCCTGGAGTTTTAACTTTTTTATTGAGAGAGGGAGAAAAAAGGACAGAGAAAGAGGGAGGGAAAGAATCTTAAGCAGGTTCCACATCCAGCATGGACCTCAACATAGGCTCTATCTCATGACTGTGAAATCATGACCTGAGCCAAAATAAAGAGTCAGATGCTTAACTGACTGAGCCACCCAGGTGCCCCTAGAATTTCAACTTTTTAAAAAAATGTTTTTATTTTTGAGAGTGAGAGAGTGCAAGTCGGAGAGGGACAAAGAGAGAGGGAGACAGAGAATCTGAAGCAGGCCCCGTGCTGTTAGCACAAACCCTGATGTGGGGCTTGGACCCATGAAACATGAGATCATGACCTGCGACAAAGTTGGATGCTTAACTGACTGAGCCACCCAGGTGCCCCTAGAGTTTTAACTTTTAGTTGAGTTTAAGAAAAAAGAAATGTAAAAATGTGTGTTAAGTTTGGGTAACAAAAAGCTAGCTGTAGTTACATTCTATGGTGATTGTGCTAAATATAACAACACATCCAAATTTCCAAGTTTTCATTTTAAAATGCATGAAATTACGCTTTTTAACAAGAATTACTTTGTGGCCATATAATTTATATTTTTATAGAAGTATTCAGCTTATGATGTATTTTAATAAGCTGTATATTAGAATCAATGAGTCATTGCTTAGGAATGAGAGTAGCATATAATGAATCAAATTTTCTTTTAATAAAGTAAGAGCGATCTTAATAAGAGCGAGCATTTTTGAAATCTTTCTTCCACATGTTACATGCTTAAATTCATGTAAACCTTACAAGAAACTTAATAGATGTTAGATTTATTTATTCATATTCATTTTACAGATGAAAAAATTAATTTTTAGAGTTTTTATGTCAGTTGCCCAAGTTTGCATAACAAGCCAAAGAGGTGAGAATCGAATTCTAGTCAATATTATTAATCACTCTTCAGCACTGCAGTCAGTAAGCTGTTTTGCTAAAGAGCTCAGACTCTTTCAAATCGTGTTATCTTGAGTTCTGTCTCTACTGCTTATGCTTCCTAGTTCTATGCATCATTTTCTTTTCTTGTAAAATGGGAAAAATAATAATATTTATCTTTTAAAATTGTTTTTATGTTTAAATGTCATAATTCATGTTTAGCACATAGGACAGAGCCTGGTAGGTAGAAAGGATTCAATAAATACCAGTCACTACCATCATCATCATCCCTGTCATCACTGCCATTTAACAGAATTTAGTATTTATGTGAACACCCCAATATTACAGTAAAAGGGCATTTATAACAGAAAAAACAGAATTGGTTAGTAATAAAGAGCATCTGGTATTGTCTTTCTCCCACTAGTCTGAAATTTCATCTTACAAATAGCTAGTGATAAGAGATTTCAAACTCTGTCTTCCAGTAAATGTGGCACTAGTAATTAAATTGTTTAGAAGGTCTCTGTGCTCTTCTCTCTGCAATGCTGATTTAATCATCTTCAGCATATAGTGTCCTATTGGCAGGATTCCCATGTGTACTTGTAAGTGGAAGGTTATATGCTAATGGATGTTCATTGTGTAATGGGAGCATGGGGATATGTATATCTTCTGGCAGAGCTTGTAACGCAGGTTATTGGTTCCTGTTTGTACTCAGTTGTTAGTTGTTGCACATCTTACCTGATCACATAAAGGCTGAGTTGAATGTATGCAATCTCTCGTTTGTGCCACCGCAGGGGCATTATGTGCTTTATTTCATTTTCTATTCTAGCGAGTGTCTTTTACCTCTTAATATTCTCCTGAATTCCCCTCGTGATTGAGTGGACTCTTGCCTTTCACAAATTTAACATTTGTGGTTTTGATGAGTCACAGGAAAATTGGAAAGTTCATAACTTGTTAAGTGTGTGAAGCTCTTGATTAAATCGTGTGTCCTTGAGGCCAGCCTGTGGGAAGAAAATCGAGGCTATGAGAGAGCCTCAACCAGCACTCTGTCTCAATATCAGCATGGTTCTGTTGTTCTTAGCTTGTCTTCAGGTATGCAGAAGCACTCATTAGAGGTCTGAGGGGTTATTTAAATGCATCATTACATTCAACAGATTTATGTGAGAAATTATATACTGTAATGACATTTATGCATATGGGAATTTGCAAAGGTCTTTTGACATATTTCTTGTGAATGTTACAAGCTTTTGGCATATGTTAGGTTAGACAGACTGCAGTTTGGCCTTTCCCTATAGAGGATAATCCCAATGATGGTTTTATAATAAATTTCGGGGAGATCAATGGTCGGCAAACTCAGTTTAGGATTATTGTCCTGCCTAGGCACTAAAACTGAGATTAAATCATCAGTTCAATTCAACTGTATTTAGGTGTTTCTCTTTTAAAGTCTTAAAGTGGTTTTGCAACTTGAAATGTTGGAAGCTAAGGCATTAAGAAGAAGAAACAATGCTGTGCATGGGCCAATTTGAATTACATTTGTATAACAGGCAGACACAAAGTATAGAAGAAAACTTTCACAAGCACCTGCTTTGTGTCAGACTTTGTGTTTCATGCTGTCACATATTATCTCACTAGATTCTTAATACCATTTTAAAGAAAGGTTAGTATGGATTGGGAGAGGGTTTGAAGGGTATGCGTGCATAATTAATTAAGCAAGGCAAGTTAACACTTGTGGGGCCCCCCAAATCTCAGTGCAGAATTTTAATTACTTAAGCTGTAATGTATTGAGACCCCATTCTTTTTTTTTTTTTTTTTTTTTTAAATTTTTTTTTTTTTCAACGTTTTTTATTTATTTTTGGGACAGAGAGAGACAGAGCATGAACGGGGGAGGGGCAGAGAGAGAGGGAGACACAGAATCGGAAACAGGCTCCAGGCTCCGAGCCATCAGCCCAGAGCCTGACGCGGGGCTCGAACTCACGGACCGCGAGATCGTGACCTGGCTGAAGTCGGACGCTTAACCGACTGCGCCACCCAGGCGCCCCGAGACCCCATTCTTAAGCTCTAGAACCAAATCACTGCTTCAAATCACTGGTATATGCCTAATCTTCTGTCCAGCCTATTTCTACCTCAAAATTTATACCAGAGTCTTGGCTCTCAACATGAATGTGTCAAAAGTTGTATGTACAATGCTATCTTAAATTAATTTCCAAGAATTTGTCCCCATTTCCATGGATATAGTGTAATTCTCCAAATTGATTCTGGGTGTAGCCAAATAACTTGTTTGGCCAACGAGGTGTTGGCAGACTTGGCACAAGCTAGGTCCTTGAATGTGATTAGACATGCTCTCTTGAATTTCTGCTATGAACAAGACTAGGCCCACTTGCTGGACCCAGGAGGAAGATTCCACGGAGCAGAGCTGACCCGTCACAGCCAGGCTAGAGCAGCATTCAGGATACCTGGTACAATAACCCAAGTGGACTCAGCCTGCATCAGCATCAGTCTACTCATAGATACGTGGGAATAAAGAATTATTGTTTTAAGCTACTATGTTTAAAGTACATTGGCTATACAGGATTTTTGTGGCAGTATCTAATGGATACATATAATAGTAAGCAGAAGAAGATATAAGAGGTGGAGAATCTATTTATCTAGTAGGTTTTTTCTTTTAAACCTCTGTTATAGACTGAATTGTGTTCCTCTAAAATTCCCTTGTTGTAGCACTAGCCCATCGGTGTGACTGGCTGGAGGAAGAAACTATAGAGAGGTAATTACATGAGGTCATAAGGATGGGGCCCTAATTCTGGTGTCCTGAGAAGAGGAGGAAACATCAGTGATCTCTCTCTTTACACACACACACACACACACACACACACACACACACCATATGAGGACACACCAAAAAGGTGTCCATCTATAAACCAGGAAGAGAGGCCTCACTAGAAACCAACCCTAACAACAAGCCTAGCCTCCAGAACTGTGAGGAAATAAATTTCTGTTGTTTGAACCAGCCAGTCTTTGGTATTTTGTTATATCAGGTTGAGCCATAACAAAATACACCCTCCTACAAACTTCTATCTCCGAGTAAATTTGGCCTGAACAATATTCTCAAACTTGAATAAATTGATAGCAACATGTCCTTGATGGTGAGGTAAAGTACATGGATTTGATACGTGCTTGAGGAACAGTAAGGGGGTGAGTGAGGAAAGGGGAAAATATCTTTTATTTCAAATTTCTTTTCCAAGAGAGGCCAGTATCCTTTTATTATAGGCCCAAGTAATTAAGGTACCAGATCCATTTCCAAAGTCCTCACACTTTACACTAAAAACATGCCAGTATTTATTTGGCATCGACTCTTATGTCAGACATGGGTTACTGTGCTCCACGTGAGCTGGAGGGCAGGTAGAGATGAACAAAAAGATGCAGAATGCAACATGGATATTGAATGTGAATCTCATTTAGTACACCCTTTCTAAATAAGGAATAAGTTTAACTCTTTTTTTTTTTTTTTTTAACGTTTTTATTTATTTTTGAGACAGAGAAAGACACAGCATGAACAGGGGAGGGGCAGAGAGAGAGGGAGACACAGAATCTGAAACAGGCTCCAGGCTCTGAGCGGTCAGCACAGAGCCTGACGCGGGGCTCGAACCCACGGACCGTGAGATCATGACCTGAGCCGAAGTCGGACGCTTAACCGACCGAGCCACCCAGGCGCCCCAAACTCTTTAGACACTTAGAAATAAGAGGCAAAATTTTAGTCTTAGTCTGGATCCTTCTTTTGGGATTGGCATCTCTTTGAATTCTTAAATGTCTTTCTTTGGGATGACACTTGGATTGAATGTCCCTAGGAACTTTCTAATCCCTTAGCTACCTCAGGGTCTTTTCATCATACTCCTAAATCTTATTTAGGAACTATTTCCGTTAATTTAGAAAATTTCCTTGTACTGCTTTAATATATTTGTTCATCCATTTCTATCTTTTACATTTGTATCATAATGTTGAGCAGGAGGTATTTTTTATCCATCATACAGCTGCCATTGTTCACATATGGAAGACTATACTCATTTTTCTTGGGCTTTGTTTTCCTGTAACTTAACTCATGGATGTGCTGAACCAACTGGTATTCCGTGTGTGTGTGTGTGTGTGTGTGTGTGTGTGTGGTGTTGCTGTCCTATTACTTCATTTGTAATCTGTGAGTTATCTTCTATTAAATGCACCTTAAAGAGCGATCACAGGATTCTTTTCTCTTTATTTTCGGAGAGGCCACTATGCCTATGGAATGATAGCTTTTCACCATTGGTATCTCCTTGGTTATACTCACTACTCCGACTGTGGTGTTAGGATTACAATCTCTTTGATTATTTTACTTCTCCATTTCTCATTTATATTTTTGCTTTTCACATGATCTTCCATTTCTCCCTATGAAAATTTTAATCTTGTTCTTATGATTCCATTGGGAAGACAACTCCCATGCAAGGATAGCTCTTTCTCCCAGATTTTTACACAGATGTTAAGTGTATTCTCATCACTTGAGTGTCAGTCACGTGGCACTTTCTCAAACAGGCCTTCCCTGACATCATATACAATTATTGTTTTCCCCGTCTGGAGATACCTCTCTCTTCACTGCTTTCTCTATCTTATTAGCGTGTCTTTATTACCTTCAGAATGCTTTGTTGAAATGATCTATTTTTTGCTTGTTTATTGTTCATTTTACTCATATGAATGTAACTCCATGAGAACAACAGTCTGTTGTTTTGTTTACCAGTGTATCCACAGAGGTAAAATTATTGCTGACACATTCTGAATAGCCAATAGATACTTGTTGAATAAATGAATGAATGAAATAACAGAATTAATCCTCTGTTGCTCATTTCCAAAATGTCCCTTTTACATTTATATGCTAAATATATAAAAACCTGGGCTTACACTGAAACTTATTTTATTCTACCAGGAAATTTCATCAGTAAGTTCTTAAGTATATACAGTCTCATTTTTATGTATTCTACTAGAATATCACAATGTTTGAAAATAATCATTTTATAATTTAAATGCCTTATATTCCAGTAATTCCTTGACCAATTATCTATTAGATTTTCAAGAATTTTTTTTTGCTATGGGATTACATGGTACAACATGATTGATAATTTCATTTTTTTGAAGACTAGTATGTATGTATGTATGTATGTATGTATTTATTTATTTATTTATTTTAGAGAGAGAGAGAGCACAAGTGGAGGAGAGAGGCAGAGGGAGAGAGAGAGAAAAGGAGAGATAGAATCCTAAGCAGGCTCCATGCTCAGTGTGGAGCCTGACATGGGGCTCAATCCAACGACCTTGGAATCATGACCTGAGCCAAAATCAAGAGTTGAACGTTCAGTTGATTGAGCCATCCAGGCACCCTAAGACTAGTAACAGCCATTTACTAGACATCTAAGACAATATATTAGAAGAGGAAATAAATTAGAGTAGATGCCCAAAGTAAATTCTGAAAACTAAGATAACAGAAATGATGTTTATTACCAGTAACAATGCATTTTATTTGTGTATCATTTTATGGGTCTGTTTTAAAGACTACTATTTTACTTTATCTTCATAATAATTTTATGATGTGGTGATGAAAGACGGTTTCCATTTTCTCAAGAGAGAAATGAAGACACTTGAGTTAATAGGTATTAAGACTATTATAAAGAATCCCCAACTGCTCACCTAGGATATCTCCATTCCTATCATCAAGCATTAGATTTTTGACACATAATTTGATTTAGCCTAATGTAAAAGCACAATATTTCTCTAGCTGCAAACTACATTTCTGTCTCAGGAGAGGTCTTTAACATTTACAATGGTAGAATGGAAAATATCCTGGACTGGGAATCAGGAGATCAAAGTTCACCTCCAATTTAATGTTATTATAAAATTACCAATTATTTGGTTGTTCTTAAGAAAAACAATTTCATTCTTTGGGCTCCTGTCTTGTTCTATGTTTAATCTTCTAGGTTACATGAGCATTTTCTTCTAAACATTGTGTAACAGTACATTTGACAAGTGTACTATTAGGAAAAAAGATCTCTGGTCACAAAATCTTGGAAAATAAAGCAGTCTGTGTCTCTTCTTTGAAATTCACAAACATACTTTAGCATATTAAAAGCTTTGAGAAGTTCTGGAATTTAAAAAATAAAGAGAAGGAAAAAAAACGTTGTTGAACTTTATTTAACCAAATGATTCCTTAGCTTAGTTTGATCAGTCATAGATGGTCTTACTTGGGAGAAATGTACCCCAGAAACAATTCTCTGATCTAATCAAGTTAGGGAAGTTGAGTTATCTTCTGGTTCTAACAGCCTATAAATCTTTTATAAACTATAATAAGTTCTATTTTATACTAAAGATTGATTTGTTACAAAACACTTGTATGACTTCTGAAAAGAAAGATTATACATTCTTTGAAAGATATTTGAATATAGTATAAAATAATCAAAACCGTATTAAATTCTAACATTTTTGAGATTGTTGGAATAATTTCTTCCTCTGTTGAGGATGTGCCCTTGGCCTAGCTTCAGGCCACTACATGAATCCTTTTCCATTGACCTGTCATAAAATCCCGTCTTCTCTTTCTTTTCTCTATTCAAATTTGAGGCAAGCTTGGGGCTTCAATCAATTGACAGGCTGTAAAATATTGTTGCCCTAGAGCAAGTGATAGGTTCCTATTGTGGTTTTCCCATTAGTGACTGAAAAAAAGAGAATCTTTTAATGTGGGCATGTGCTGAATGTTTGAACCAGTTCTGTAACTCAATAAACATTTTTCTTTTCATTCCCCTAGCTATAAGCACTGTTCATTGATAACCAAGACAAGGGAAGGGAAGGGAAGGGAAGGGAAAGGAAAGAGAGGAAAGGAAAGGAAGGAAAGAAGGAAGGAAAGAGGAAAGGAAAGTAGGAAGGAGGTGAAGGGGAGAGAGGGATAAATTTATATTTCAACAAATATTACTTTAGCAATTTATGACTGGGACAGATGAAACTTGGATTTTATAGAACAAGTGGAATTGCTGGGATCAAGTCTCAGTTCTGCCACTTAAATTGTCAATAGAAAAAACACAACATTTTGGGGCTTAGGAAAGCTAATGTAGATAGCAAACTCATAATTTATTAACTTATTTTCTTAATAACTATGTGCCTTTGGGCAAAATACCCTTATTGATACTTACCGTTAAAATAATGATGTAATTAATAGTTATTAATAATCTATTAAACATTTACTTTAAGGCAGGAGTCACGTTAAATGATTTAAAAACATTTTTTTTATTATAGCTATATAACATACAACATACAGGACTCATGGGGTTACACAACTTCTCAAGATCAGAAATGGAGCCCAACTCGAAGTATGTCTTAAACACTCTCCATACTGCTTCAATATCAGCATCACAATGCACACATCTGTTTCATGAGATAAAACTTTTAATTCTGACAGCAGTAGAATATGTGTTTTAACATAATTTTCTAGAACACAAGTTCAGTATCTAACCTGTTGGAGATATTGATGTTAGTGCTCTTAATTTAGCTTATGGATTTAATTGACTTCAACTCCTTGGAAGTATTACTGATTGTGCAGTTATCCGTTTCCTATACATGGAAGGTACCCAAGTCAAGTACCAAAAATGATCATTCCCTGGAGAATGTTTTCAAGGAAACACTTCCCATAGTTAATGTGAAATGCAAAATAATCGGGCTTCAGACAACCAAAGTATCCCTAGGCCACAGGAAAGAAGAGTCTTTGAACTTAGTTTAACTAAACTATAAATTATGAAATAGATCTTATTCTTTTTTTTTTATCTTAAAGTATTTTAAGGTGTCCAGTTCTCTATTATCTTTTGATCTTACCAATATTTAAAAACTATCATATAAGTTTCATCATGATTCATCTTTGTGTTTCCGAATCTGCTATATTCAGACAGGTGACTTAGTGTAAAGACTGGAAGAAGGATAAAGGAAACAACTGGAGGATCTGGGCCTACCTGGTTCTCACTCTTTCTGTGGCCTAGATAATGTATAGCTCAGGTACCTACTGTAGCTTTGCCTTTTGGCATCTAACATTTATACTAATTCCCTTCATTTAAAGCGCAGTGATATTTATGGGTTAAATAATACCAATATGTACATGAATATAAATACAAATACTAGCCACAGTTTATGGATCTGTATTTTCTGGACTGAATTTCAAGTATTTTGGACTTAATACCTTGCTTAATCTTCACCACATCTTTATGAGGTAGGAGCCATTATTATGCATATTTTATTGCTGAGGAAATGGAGGTTTTTAGAGAACTAAGGCATGTGTCCCAGGCATATGCTGTTACCATCTTTAGGGGATAGTTTCTATTTGAGTATTCTGGTAGATAGGCCTATTTTATTCTATTTCCTCACTTGCCTTATATATCTTCAAAAGTCCTTTCTATTATCATGGTGGAGCACTTCATGGGAGCATAAGACATTTGAGTATGAGTACACTGTGACTTTCATGAACTATTCTGTTTCTTCCTGATTGAGAATTTCCCCAACCTGTGAAATGGGAGAAAGGAAGGTAACGACATTCTCTCAGATTTGCAGAAGGTCTAGTATCTATGGTCATTTTCCAACCAAAACGTACAGAAGTAGCCAAATTGGTTCACACACATAGATACAGATATTGAATATTTTAAATCTTTTTTTTTTCTCCTTGTGTTAACTCTTTTTGTGCTTTAAAGTCACAACCTAAAACATGATTTTCAGTTTTCCCTCGCCTCCTCCTTACCTTGATATTCTGTAACAAAGCATTTTTTCCAAAGCCTAATTTTTCTTTTTTCCCCCAAGGCAAATTTCTATTTGTAGCATTGCTGATCATACTTTTAAAAATTTCAGTTTGATCCGACTCTATTATAAAATATTAACTGCTGCTAGGTATGCTTGTTCCATTTTTTTAATTGTGAGAATTTTTTTAATCATTGATAAAATTTCATATGTATTTTGGAAAGTTTGGTAACTACAGTAAAGAAGTAGGAGCATTCATAATTTATGCAAAGATAGCCCTGGCTAACTGATTAAAAATTGTTTTTCTATTGTAGGCTATACTTAGTTTAAAATACAATGGTATAATAATTAAAAGTAGTAACATGCTCCACCCATAAGACACCCCTTCCCAAAGGTCAGAACTTTCCACATTTCAGCTATATCTCTGGCATTTACACTCATATTTCTAAACAAAATACATATGCTATTTTTTGATTTTTGAATTTTTGATATTATTTATTGATTTTTCTTTTATGGTAGATGAGGATCTTGTTCAGAAGCCTTTTGCTTTCAATTAAACCTACAAGTACTTCTGGTATGCCCATTCAGAACATACAATCATGACATGTTGAGTAAATGAAATGGTATTAAGGATTTACATCATTATGGATATGTAAATATTGTTACATCTGAACAAAATGTAAAAATACCATATTATATTTGCTTTCTTTTGAAACTTCTTAAATCTAGAATTAAAAAATTGCCTCCTTTGTTTTTTCTTCTCTATGTACCCATTACTGGCCCTTCACCAACACTCTGACACGCTATAAAATTCTTCTTACTGTCCAGAAGGAATGATGTGCTACTAGCAATGGGCATACCCAGCACACTCAGGTCTCGTTTTCTAAATACCATTTTCTAATAGAAGGAATAAGTGTTCCTTGGAGAAATAACCAACTCTAGGGCTGGAACAGGGTAAATGGGAGATTAGCTTGGGACACCTTTTAATACTAGAAAGTAATGAAGAACTCTAAAAGTAAAAGGGTAGGGTCGTATCAAAGGGCACTAGAGATAACCCAAAAGATCCAATAGCCAAAGCTGAACAGTTTTTACTAGTACTGGATTATTAAATGAAGTAAAAAATAAATGTAAATGAGTTTATATTCTGATATAAATAAGTAAGTAAAGAAATGAGGGAGAAGAGACACTATTTATAGAAAAATTCAAATGATGTATGAAGATACTTCTGCCCCCTCTTTAAGAGATAAAGGTTAACCACTAGCTAATCATAAGAAAAATATCAGAGAGACTCAGATATCTGGCTAGTACTCCTTAAGACTGTCACATGAAATACAAGGAAAGATTGAGGAACTATCAGAGATAAGAGGAGACTATGGAGACATAACAACTCAATGCAATGTGGTAGCATGGATTGAATGCTAGAAGAAAAAAAGAATATTAAAAGAAAGACAGATAAAATCTAATAAAAATCTGGATTTCATTTATTTGCAAAGTATTAATGTCTGTTTCTTAATTTTGGCAAATATACCACCGTTATTCAAGATGTTAACCATGGGGAAGCTAAGTGAAAAATATATAGGAAATATAGGGACTATCTTTGGAAGCTATTCTCTAAATCTAAAATTATTCCCAAACATAAAGTTAATTTAAAGAAAAGAATACGTCTCACTAAAGGACAAACATATTATGTAATCTATCAGTGGCTTTTTTCTTTCATTTGAGACATTTTTCTGGTGCTCTTCATGTGCCTGGTCCCATGGAGATGGCTAGCTGTGTTGACCTGTTGTTCAGTCATCAACATGGCATTTCCCTCCTTCCATCATCTTGGGAATTCTCTTTACCTCTCTATTAGAACCATTATTTACTGCTTCCCGGGTCCTTTTTCTATACGTCTCTAACCACCATATTTAGAGTAGCTGTCTTAGGTATAGTACAAGAGAGTTAAAATTTTTGAGAATTTGTCAAAAAATGTCTTTATTCTACCTTATGACTTAACTAACACTTTCAAGGAAATTTTAGGATGGAGCCCTTCTAAAAAATAAAAATCAACACCCTGTATTCCTGTATTTTTGCTTGTAACTTCATTTATTCCCCACCTCTGCTAGTCATCATCATCATTATCACCAGAAACTTTTAGGATATCTTTATCATCAGAGCTCAGAAACTTCATGTTTATGTGCCCTGGAAGATGTCACTTTTCATTAGTTATCGTGATAATTATTGTATGTCTTACAGTTTAGAGAAATGTTATTTCATTTTTTGTAACAAATTTGTCCTCTCTATTTTCTTTGTACTCGTGTTTTTAGAACTTTCGTTGGTCAGCAATTGGACTTCCTATAATTGTTTTACTTTATTTTTTCTTTCATACTGCCTTTTGAAAGATTTCTGTTTTGTCTTCCAAAACTTCAGCTAGAAGTTAAAAAATTTTTTAATGTTTATTTATTTTTGAGAGAGAGAGACAGAGACAGAGAGACAGCACAAGTGGGAGAGTGGTAGAGAGGGAGACACAGAATGCAAAGCAGGCTCCAGGCTCTGAGCTGTTGGACAAACTGTGAGATTATGACCTAAGCCAAAGTCAGACGCTCAACTGACTGAGTCACCAAGGTGTCCCTCACCTGGAAGTTTAATTGTCATATTTATATATCCAAAAGATCTCTATCTTTTTCTGTAACTGTCCTTTAAAAAATAGCACTCTATTCTTTTTTTCACAGAGCAGTATCAAGAATACTAATTACATATATACCTTTCAAAGCTGACTTCCATTTCCTGTGTTGTATCTATTTCTTTGCATTAGTTTGGTTTTGTATTTGGTTGTTGTTATTTGTTTCTAACATTTATGTTGAAGTTTCTCTTTAAGTGTTGCGTGATCTTTGACCATCTATTTATATTTAAGGTTGAAACATTAAAAATCAGGGAATCTGGTATTTAGACAGAATTTTAGACAGAATTTTAGAATTTTAGAATTTTAGACAGAATTTATTCTGTTGGGCTTCTCCATGGGTGATTGGGGCGGAATCACCATTTTATTGGGGATGTCCAAACTTCACTATCTGTATACCTTTTCTTTGGGGCTAGATGTTTCTCCAAGGAACATTCTCTGGTTACAGCCTGGGCAATATAACCAGGGTGCCAGAGTCCTGTAGGAAAAATCATAAATTTATATGTGTGATAAGTAGTCTCCTGTTTTCAGTATTAAATTGTGGTCCTATTCTCAGCTGCTACTGATGCCTCAATCCTTTTATCAAGAGTCTAATTCTTTTAAGTCCTCCAAATAAACCAAAGTTGAGAAAAGTTTTGTGAATGGTTAGGGTTAGAAAGGAAATTAGAAGGTCTAACTGCTCCTTTACACTGATTTTCAAATACTCCCCCTATTAGTCTTGCCATGATTTCCCCATCCTGAAATATCTGGTGCTTTCAATTCCTAAGTCTTTCTGGGATTCTGCTACATAAATGGCTGCTTCATGTTGGCATTCTTTCCTGCATGGGCTTCAACTTTCTTTTTTAGGTTTTAAGTTTCTCCTGTTTTAATAACTATTTGTCACTCATCCACTTGTTTTTCATGTTCCAAAAAAACTTGTTGACATCTTTTGGCCATTTTACATCTGCTTCTGTTCCTTAGTCTTTTTGGAGTTATTCCTTCCCTCCCCTCCCCCACCCCCTACCCCTTCCCTTCTCCCTTCCTCCTCCCCCTCCTCCTCCTTCTCCTTCTCCTTCTTCCTGTAATTTTAGTGGCTTACAAGAGAGAACAGAGAGCGATGCATGCACTTAATCTACAATATTTACCACACATCCTTCTTCAATTTTTATCTAGAAAACTTCACATGTTCAATTCCAATAGAACATGTGTGCTAATGACAAAGTGTTGATAAATGTAATTAACTCAGGGCTTTTTCTTACTTTTTTGACTGTCTGAATCATGAAAAGGGGAAAAAAACAATATCAAGCTATTTTATTTATGTAAATAAATATTTTACTGAAAAATGCCAAAGTTTAGTCTGTCTCCAATTTGAAAGGCAGGGTATTTACATCAAATTACTTGGTCTTTGGAAAAGGCTTGCCTATACTGAAAATGAATTTGATTACTGCTGAATGTGTGATTTGTACTGTCATTTCTGAGATGTTCAGATTCTTGAATGTGAAATATAAAATTAGCTTCAGTAGGGGTGTAAGGCTAACAAATTTCATCCTATTAGTTTGTTTGCAAAAAATCTATAGATTAAAAATAATTTTGGAGGGGCACCTGGGTGTCTCAGTCAGTTGAGCGTCCGACTTCTGCTCAGGTCATGATCTCACAGCTGGTGAGTTTGAGCCCCACGTCAGGCTCTGTCTGTGCTGACAGCTCGGAACCTGGAGCCTGCTTCAGATTCTGTGCCTCCCTCTCTCTCTGCCCCAACCCACTCGCATTCTGTCTCTGTCCCTCTCAAAAATAAATAAATATTAAAAAAATTATTAAAAAACTAATTTTGGATAGCTCTAATGCCAGCTGATGTAAGTTGTCATCATCTTGAATCTTAAACTCTGAAGCATCGTGTGATAAGAAATTTCAAATTACCACTTAAGCTTCCCCAAGAAGTCTTATAAAAATAGAAATAAAAATACACAGTTGTTTTGAAGGCCTCTGTGGCATCAGAGTATGGGATAGTACTCAGTTAGAAATGACTGTCCATATGGACAGTTTACTCAGTAAAAATGGGTGGAGTCCAGAGCAAATGATGGCATTGGTCATTGTAGGCATGCCTATCAAATTTGCTCCCATCTTTTAAAGCACTGCATGCAAAGGACCAAAAACACCTTCATATCTTTGAAAGGAGTTCTCTTCCCTTTATTTGGCCCTTCTCTTCCTATGTCAGGTGGGAACTGGCCATGTAGTCTTCCCTATGTTTTCCAGAGGCAAAGAGGATGTTCCATCCTGGGTTTTATCTTTAAGGCTTACCACACTTGAGGTTTCTACTGTGACTCAAGAAAAAATAGAAGTGAGTAAAGAAGCTTTCATTCATTTGTAATTAAAAAAATGGTGAATGGGAGTTTCTCATTGTCAAAATGGCATTTGAGTTGATATTTTCTAAGTCAAACAACTTGTTTATATATGCTCGAGGCTTATATTATACTCGATTCTGCAAATCTGACTTCAGAAGAATATTAGCTTATTATAATTTCGTCTAAAGATCAGTCTTGCATCATACATCTCAATTAGAGTATTTTAATGAGATGCCAATATATATCTTCTGGTGAAGTTGTGTGTTTCATAAAAGAAAAGTTTACAAATAATTATTTTACTTCCTCTATGCCCAGTGGACCTCACATACCATGTGTCAACAAACAGAATCTTCAGATGACAGTATTTAAACAGAGGAAAAGTTAAATAATTCCTCTGTGGCCAAATGCAACTCATATCACCATGAATAGATTTTACCTATGTCAAAAGTAGAATATACATGTTTTATACCTCTTTAACGTTTAGTTTGATACTGACAAAAGCATTATCTTTCATTTAACTTTAGGACTACTGAGAATCATCACACAGAGTCTGTCTTCGACAAACTGAAAACAAAAAGGAAAAGAATTTCAGGTAGGAAAAAAATTCAACATATATGCTACTTGGATATACATATTTTTATGACTCTCATTAAAACTTTCTCTGAAAATTGCTGATTTTATAGCTAAACACATGAAAGATATAAGTCAATCTTTCTTTATTAATTCTGTATTGATGCATGGTATTCTGGATATGGTGGTATTCTTAACATCAATTTGAATTTATAGTAATTTTTCATCAGTGCATTATATTACAGCTTGGGCACTATGGTCACCTCACTGACAGATCAAACTAGAATTTTTAGATGGAAAGGGTAGTCAAGGAAGTGCAACCATTACTAATGTCATTCAGTTTGGGGATAAATGTCCTTTATATGGTTCAAGAGAATCTCAGGCCAAAACCTTTTTTGAAAGTGCTATTGTTTATTTTTCTCTGGGGCACAAAATCAATGTGCTATTTCTCCATTTCAGACTGCTACATTAAAATGTCATGACATATGTGTTTAAAATGTAAAATCTATAAAAAAAGAAAAAAATCCACTTAATGTTGATGATATTTTACTTTCACCCTTTCTTCATGGTACAAAAAGTTGTCCTTTTTCTTTTATTCATGACTAAGTTTATATGTCATTTATTTACAGATGAATATGGAGAATGCCCCCTCCTTTCTACTTGGGCAGGGAGGGGACAGAGTAATCCTTTAGCAGGCAGTCTTGTTTCCAGGTTCTGAAAGGTGATTTTTCTTCCTCTACCTCCTATGAGAGACTGCTTGACTTTATACTTGATCACTTATTTGCTTTTTAGCTATTCAGATGTTTGAACACATCTGATACAAAAATGTAAAAGGTCTATATAGGCTATATATAGACTGATTCAAATTGATGTTTCTAAATAGCCACACTGAAACTAAGATTTAATTTCTGTTCCTTCTTCAACTGGTGCCGGTCAAATGAACTGAGGTGATATTTGCCCTTGTTTATAAATGTGCCAACCTGATGGTTCATAAGCAATCTATAGTTACAATGTCTTTTATATCGTCTCTATATTTCTTTTGCATTTGGAAGATAGAGGTTTTAGTTTAATTTCATTGAATTTAGCTCATTTATTTAAGAGCACACAATGGATTACTGGGACAACATCCTTAAAAGTCTGGGCAGGAACAGGTCTTAACATCTGAAGGTGGATTTTGGTTAATAAAACTTGCCAGAGTTCAGGTTATTTCTTAGATTTTCAAAACTAGTCACAGACATTCAATAGATTTTTGTCTGAAAATATATGTCTGTAGGTTTAACAAAAGGATTTTTTAACTTGAAATTCTGATGTTTAGGTTAGCTGTTCATGTGACATCATCTTCTAGGGATCCGTGGCTATATTTAAAAATATAACGTACCATTTGAGAATTCAAAAATATACTTTGGTGCTAAGGTTACTATAATAATTTTTTTGAGTCCCAGGAGGATTTTAATACAGAATAACTTTAGGATAAGTGAACCTGGGGTTGGCCATGGTAGTGGTGCCTACTGTCATAGTTTGTCCATTATATTCATCAACTAATCAGCAGTAGTCTACAAAGAGATCATCTGAACTTCCTGTTGTTTTAGCTCGGGGAGGCCAGTCCTATCTCAATGACCCAGGAGGACTTACTATAAAATGATACTGTATTACCCATTTACTTATTTGTTCAACACCATGGAGACAAGTATAAAATGTCCCATTTTGTTTTCAGATCAATAAACCCCTTAAAATTGTTAAATAACTGTTCAGTGTCCCTAATATAATGAATAGTGGCTAAAGTTGAAGAGTTTTTTATGACAATATAGAGCAACATAATCGGTTCAAATGAAGTCAGTGGCTGACTGCTAGGGTGAGGGAAAAAGGAGAAGAAATGAGTTTTAAGATGAGCTCAGCATGGAAAGCTCAACAGCTATTCCAATATAGGTTAAAAATACAGAGAAGATTAAAAAATATCTGTGGGTGAGGGTGGGTTTCTCTAAGCGCTGAAATACAAAATAGAACTTTACAGGAAATGGAAAAGAGGGAAGATTGAAAAGAATAGATATAAGCTAGCCATCAAGAAATGCAGGCACACAATAAGAGAGTCAAGGAAGCAAAATGAAATAATGTAGCTAAGGGTCTCAAAGGAAATAAGAAGAGTTTCTATAAATACTTCCAAGAGAAAGAACAAAACAGAGAGAAAAACACTGTGAAGTAAAAATGTTAAGCAGGCAAAGATCCAAGAAATGACCACAAGCCTATCACATCTTTTATTCTTCTCAGTTGTTGGCAAAATCTAGATTTAAAGAAAAAAGACTAAAGAAGGAAATAGAGTTTTTTTCTTTTAAATTAATTTGCATGAGTATGGAGATGAAGAAAGTTATTAATGACAGTAATAGCAAAAGCAATTATTGGGGAAAAATAGCAATTGTGAAATAAAATTTTATAATGTACTTCTTCAAGTTAAAACTAAATGCTTCTGATTATTTTGAAAGAATTGCATAGAGTGTTATAATCTCTAAAAGCTTTCAGTAAAAAAAAAAAAAATAAGACGAATAAAAAGGTGATATAGTCTCATCTAAATCTAGAAATAATTAGAATGAATCAGGGAATATGTCTATGATTAATTAGAATCTTCATCCCAGAATATATGATGCACTTGCAACCATTATTGAAATATGTTCTGCATCACAATTATAGTTTTCTCTTAGGTTTTGTTTTATCCCAAAACTTAGAAATTTTTAGGTTGCAGATTTTATTTTGGGGTAAGAATGTAAAAATTTATTTTGTAAGCTTTGGTTTTTTGTTTTTGGGTGGGGGAGGTGGCAGATGATATATTTATAAGTTCAAATAGTGTTGCTAAGGAATATACACCATGAGATGTACTGCGATTTAAAATAAAAAGAAAACAAACATAATCTCTAACATTATGATGTGGCATTAAACTAATGGATTTTCCTTTTTGTACCTTGTTACTTCTGAATGTGTTGAATTACTTTCAAGGTTCACATGGCAAGGAGTTCACATGGGCAGGGCGGCTCTAAAACCATTTCAGTATATTTCACTCCATCCCTGAATAAGTCCTTTTTGCCTCACTATCCTTCCATCATACCTATTCTAGAGTTTATTTGTTCCTTTTAAAGTCAGCTTTCTCTCCCTGTGGTTAGGCAGTTAAATCAGTACAACATAGCATTTATAAAGGTCTTAAAAATCTCTCTCTGTATGGTATATGATGTCAGTTTCTTAGTACTAGAGGGGCTAATTGGTAATGGTACATTAATAAACTGTAGGGTTTTTGCTATCTGGAGATGCCTGTTCCATTACCAGAAACAGAAAGAGGGATAAGACCAACACAGATGGGGTTAATAATTATATCAGAAATAAATCTAGTTGCAACACAGGTAGCTTCAAACCAGATAATTTAGAAATAGTTTGGATAATTGCTAATTAGGTCTACTGACGGCAGAATTTGAATTATTCATGAAAACCTGAAAGCAGAGGATAATTCATTCCTGAATACCTCTAAAACTAATTGGAAAGTTGTTTATTCTATTTTTCACTAGGTGATGTGCTGATAATTATTTCATACTTTATTTTTGAAAATTTTATTTTAGAAATATCTTCAAGTGACAAATAGAACAGATTGTTAAGAATAATCTTGTGCCTCAAAGATTATATCCAAATACTATATAAAAACCTACTTTTAGTTAATAATTAAAATCAAATCTGTGACCTTTCTGAATTCCCTTCTCAAAATATTAGGAAGATTTCTTTGGAAAGGGTTTTTAGCACTTTTCTCTTGTAACTTATTTGTCATATTGATTTTTACTGTTTAAAATACTGCTATTAGTTTATTTGCTATGTATTACACCTATAGTGCTTCTTAGATTCATTTTCATTTTTTGCAAGTACAGAGATATTCAATATTAGCTTTCAGAATGATGCTTTATATTTATAGATTATATGTTTTTTTTCATTATTAACCATAATTTGTTTGAGTAAATCTTTAGGAATAGAAGGAAGCAATTTTAGTGATTCAGAGTTTTCAGATGACAGCCATTCCAACATTTATTGATTTAAACATTCAACCATTTTGTTTTTGAGCAACAAATGTGTGGCATTCTGCCTTTGCAAAGCGATAGAAATAGTGTTTTGTTTTGTTTTTGTTTTTTTCTTTTTACAATTCAAAATCTGGTGGGGATGTGCAGTAGAGATGGTAGCTAGGGGCTTTTATCTGGAGTTTCTGTTCTGCCTTCGTAGTGTGAAGAAGTCCCTGGGAGGGAGCTGCCCAATGAGGGCTACATTTCCCAGGCCCTTCAGTGTCCAGGCATGGCCACAGGACAAGATTTTGCCTATGGAACATGAACAAAAGTGGTGTTTATTAGTTCCTGTTTGGAATTTGTGAGAAGTATAGTTTCATTTTTTTTTATCTGCTCATATAAACCTTGAGGATGGCAGGGCCATAAAAAGAAGAAGCCCAGAATACCAATCACCACATGGGAGAAAGCCACCCAATGACCAGGAAAATTGTGCTGGGTCTTAGAACTTTCCTGCCATGGCAACCACCCCACTAAAGGCCATGATGAGAGTATGGCCACAAGAAGGCAACCCATCAACATCCACTTGTTAGAAGAAATGGCCAGGGGGTGCCTGTGTGGCTCAGTTGGTTAAGTGTCTGACTTTGGCTCAGGTCATGAACTCGTGGTTTGTGAGTTTGAGTCCCATGTTGGACTCTGAGTTAAAAGCTCAGAGTCTGGAGCCTGCTTCAGATTCTGTGTCTTCCCTCTCTCTGTTCCTTCTCTCTCTCTCTCTCTCTCTCTCTCTAAAAAATAAATAAAGATTTAAAATATTTTAAAGAAGAAATGGCCAGACACACACACACACACACACACACACACCCTTTGAGCTTAATACTGAGCAACATTTCCTCTTTTGAAATGCCCAGAAATTATTCACTTGTCCCCTCCACCCAACCTGTCTGCCAACTATATCTGGAGACCAATTAGAGAGTCTCCCCCACTTTCAAAGATATCATTTTAATAGAACACTTGTATTCTTCTATATAGTCTTTAAAATTTACTTTCCTTTCTGACA
This sequence comes from Panthera onca, assembly GCF_046562875.1. Classification (NCBI taxonomy): domain Eukaryota; kingdom Metazoa; phylum Chordata; class Mammalia; order Carnivora; family Felidae; genus Panthera; species Panthera onca. The sequence continues at coordinate 54,535,449 of NC_138342.1, read as the reverse complement.
CCTTTGATCCTCTGATGAAATAAAAGTGATGGCACATGGGTTCTCTTGCCCATGTTTATAAATAAATAGCTTCTGTTACTTTTGTCCCAGACCGAGTTTTTTCCTTGACAGGAAGTTTAAGAATGAGAAATAAACATTTATTGTTAACATGCTGACATTTTGGGCTGGTTTACTTGCCAACTAGAATAACCTTACTGATACTGGGTGATAGCAAGTAAATAATAATTTTAATATTGTGTTTAATTTGAGTACAAGAAGCCTGTGACAAGAAGGGGAGGAAGCTGTGGGAATACACTGGGGTGCCACCTAATGTAGCTTTGGGTGTTGGGGGCAGGGAGGAGTCAGAAAAGGAAACTTGCAGGAAGCAAGATTTCAGTTGGGGTGTGAAAGACAAATAAGGGTTAGCCAGCCCAAGAGGAAATGATGGAGGATGACATGAGAGAGAGTGGAAGCAGTCTGCAGAAGGCACAGAGATTAATGAAGGCACAGGGCATGTGCTCAACAGCAATGGGGGTGAAGCATAAGGAAAGTACCATGATGGGCCTTTTATATTATCTTGAATTTTTAAGTTGTCAATCTAATAACCAATATGGCAAGTTTATGAGGGGTGTGGACAAGACGACAGGCAAGGACACCAGTGAGAAGTCTGTGGCAAGAATCCAGGTGGGATATAATGAAAGCCTAAGGAATAACCATTGTTAGCAGGAGTAGAGAAAAATGGCTGCAGTTCCGAGCTCTTGAGGAGGTAGAACTGAAAAGGCATGATGCCTGAGGGTCAAGCAGGACTAAAGAAGTGGGTGGTGACATGAATGAGGAATTAGTAAATATAAATTAAAGGCACGGGGCATACCTAGGAGAAGAGAGAAGATATATTATTTAGTTTCAGATGTCTCCATGGGGAGGCATCAGTAGAATACCTGAGACATTTCCTTGGAACTCAAGACAGGAGTTTCAGGTAGAAGGATACATTTTAAAGTCATCAGGGAACACATAGTAACTGAAGTTATGGAAGCAAATAAAGACCACATGGGAAGAAGGTTAAAAGAGTGGGTAATGAAGGAAACTGAAGCCCAAACCATATGGGAGCTGTTAAGAAAAAGATCTCTTTGCATTAGGATGGGAAAGATGGGGCAAAGATCAAGAAGCACTGAAGAATTCTGTGTGGAGGTTATTTCAAGCAGAGACGTGGATGAGATGAAATAAATGCAAACTAACAGGAGGAATGGAGATCTTTGTACCTTCATCATGAACAGTTTTTTTTTTGGAAGGTTGGAAGCAAAGGCACAGTGCAGCAAATTGAGGGCTAAACAGGAAATGAGGATTCGTTTATAAAGGTGTTTGCCTGGGGCGCCTGGGTGGCGCAGTCGGTTAAGCCTCCGACTTCAGCCAGGTCACGATCTCGCGGTCCGTGAGTTCGAGCCCCGCGTCGGGCTCTGGGCTGACGGCTCAGAGCCTGGAGCCTGTTTCCGATTCTGTGTCTCTCTCTCTCTCTCTGCCCCTCCCCCTTTCATGCTCTGTCTCTCTCTGTCCCAAAAATAAATAAAAAACATTGAAAAAAAAAAATTTAAAGGTGTTTGCCTGCGATGGAAAGGAGAACTAGACACTAGGTGGAGGGAGACTTCAAGAAGATTTAACTTAGTCATGTTCTTAAGTAAAATTAGAGAGCAGAATACCTTTTAAATCCTTGGGGGAAATACCTCATAGAGAGAGAGGGATTGATGGTGCATAGTTGATGGAACATGCTGATAATTTTGTTGGTGGCAAATTGGAAGCTGTCACTCCAGCTACATTTTTCTCCCTGAAGAAGAAAAGAAAAGAAGGATTAAATATCAGATGACATGAAGAATCATCCTAGGAAGCAAAAGGATGATTCATATGTTTTATAGGCTTAATATCAACATTCCTCTTTAATTACATTGATTCCCTTAAGTCTTTCAGACCTTTCTACAGTGGATTTTCTAATCCTGCCTCAATAGCAAAGGTTGCTTCTTTGAATTTCTATGATCATAATGTTGGATCCACACAGGGAAGCATATATTGCTGCAGTTTGGAACATTCATATTTTTTGGATAATAGCGTTTCAGTAAAAATTTTTAAGAGATATCCAAAATTAGAAAACAAACATTTTCTGGCTTCAGTATGTAGTGAAGTCATAGAGTAAAATATGTTTTTACTTTATAACATACTGTTATAAAAATAATCTCTCTCACATTTATGGACAATTTTTAAAACTTTAATACCTTGATACCTTCATTCTGTTTCTCATTTATCCTTCTTAACATTTTGAAGACTTTTGCCATAAAAAGTCCCCATTCCATTCAAAATTGCCTTGTCTCTTCACATTTTCCATGATAGCCACACTTTTATTACAATCTCTAATTAGAAGATCCTCTCCACACTATGATTCCATTTTGTTCTCCCATCATCTTTAAAAGACATTTTAGGTTTTCTTACTCTGTGTGCTTCGATAACATTTTGGGCTAATGACATTTCTTTCCTTCTTAGGATTATATAGTTGTTATTATGTGTAGCAAGTATTTTGGCCTTTGTTTGCATTCTGTCCTATTTCATGTAGAAATTCTGCCTTCCCTATAACATGTCAAGAACCTTGAAGTTTTCCCTTCCTTACTTCTGGTAACATAACCTACTGCTTCCTTTACAAACTATTCCTCTTCTGTCTCATGGCCTTGCAACCAACCACATGGCCCCAATGTCCCCCAACCATGAGTCTACAAAGCCAGCAACAGCAGATCATGTCTTCAAAACATATCTCTTTGCCTCCTTTTCAATGGTCATATTTCTCTCTATTATTGGGAAAGGTCCTTTGATCTTTAAGAATATATGTGATTAGATTGGGCCCATCAAATAAGGTTCTAACGTGAAGCATATCTCTAAAGTTCATTCTGCTGTGTCAGGTAACATATTCACAGGTCCTCATGAATAGGGTATGGTTATCTTTGGGGGTGATTATTCTGCCTTCCACACTGTCAGATAGGAAAGTTTGTCTAAGAGACAGAGATTGATCATTCATTTATTCAACTAGTATTTATTGAGCATATAATTTGTGACAAGGACTGACATAGGAACTTGGGATACATCATTGAACAAACAAATATCCCTGATTTTTTTTGAGTATTCATTCTAGTGCCACACATTAGAGACAGGATCAAATCTTACCTTACATCAATGGCAACCCTGGGTCTTCCAGTTTTGTTAATAAACTCTCAATTTTGCTTAAATGAATTTGGGTAGGGTTTTATCATTTGGACCTCAAATGACCCTGCCTAATCCAAGTAGTAATAGACTTAAAATAATATTTATTGTGTGTAATACAGTACTACTCCCCCTTTATTAATTGTCTAGCTAAAATTTAAGAATATCTATCAATTTTCAAATTCAGAAGGTTACCCAATCATTTATCCTTTGGTCATTCAAAAGATATTTACTGAATAACCACTGGTGGCAGTAGGAAATTGATGCACATTTGACTAATTTCACGTGGCTTACAGTGTGTCAGATGAAGATATTAAACTAATGAACACATACATACCTAGATACATATATAAGACTTCAAATCATCATATTGCCATGAGAAATTTTCATGAATGAAAAGAATAGCATGCCACAGAATGTCATGAGAGAGATTAGCATAGTTTGGCTTTCAATTGAGTAAGAACAGATTGAGGGAGTCAACTTGACAGACGATTTTCATTTGTAAATGAAATGGAAGCTTCAGGGGTGTTTCAAAGGTAAGGTAGACAGTTGAGGATCTCCAAATTAGCATCAACAATACAGTCAGATTCAGTCCCTGTCATTCTATGGCATTCATCTTTCAAAATCTAAAAATGGTAAGACATCAAGTCTCATATTGATTTGTGTGCTTCATAAAATGTGACTCAAAAGCAGCTATTGTTTTTTGTCAAGTTGCTTTATGCTTTAATTCCTTTAAGAATTCTGAACTCAAGTTTTTCTATCTTAGATATACACACATAACTTGTAAAACTATGTTAAAAAAAGTCAAAGATGATCAGAGCAAAAATACCTATAGACAGCATTTGCAAGGACTGAATGAATTTGAAAACTTAATAATTAATCAGAACAATATGATAAAAATAACACTGGATTAAGAAATTAGGAAACCCAAGTTCTAATCTTCTTTCTGTTTATGGTTCACTTCACTTGCCTGGGTTTCCTCATTTAATCTATAGAATTAGCGTTTTTCTTTGTGAATTTTCTTGCAACTTAAATATTCTTTACGCCTTTAATTCACAAAAATACTCAAACATATGAAGAGAGACATTCTCTTAATATTGAGTGAGTATTTGGTGTTTTGGCAAAAGACAATGATAACATTACAATATAACTGAGTCAAAGTTATTTAATAGTAAACAGTTTACTGGCTGGTTTCTTTTATTATCAGGTGGATTGAGCCAGGGAGGATCCTGGTAGCACTAGAACACCAAGAAATTTACATTATAGGACCTTTAAAACAAAGAGTCTTCCTTATCTCAAGTACTTTGAATTTGGCCACAGTCACAATTTATAAGGTCATTCAAAAGTTCTGAAGCCAAATTGAAACTCTGAAGTTCTCTTAGGCATTTAGTTTCTATCACTCAAATGGCACTTCCCTTGGGCTGTTTAGCATTATAGCTTTGGTTATTTTTTTACCTTTGTTAGTTGACAATAAGTTCTCTTTGAAGTCAAGAATATCTGTGTCTTATATATATTTATGTCTTCTGAGACTCCACAGAAAAATACCTTGTGTTTTGTGGCATTTGATAAATATTTGCTGAAAATGTAGATCTTAAAATCAGGTCCCTTGAGCGGTGCCTGGCTGGCTTGGTCGGAAGAGCATGGGACACTTGATCTCAGGGCTGTCAGTTTGAGAGCCCTAAATTGGGTATAGAGATTGCAAAAACAAAACCAAAACAAAACAAAATAAAACAAAACAAAAAAAACTTAAAAAAATGAGTCCCCTTGAAAAAAAATCAAGGGGTAAAATTCAAGAGTTTTACACATCAAAAGAGCCTTTTATTTGAAAATATTTAAAACATCGTCAAAAATCTCAAAATTATGGAACCATGCCAGCAAAAATAGTTGAAAGCATCAGTGCCACATCCCTTCACTGAGTTCGTAAAAGATTCTATCCTTCCTGAAAGATTAATTTAAACTCCTAACGTGCATAAATAACCCTACTATGGTAGCTAAACCAACAGGAGTTGGCTCCTTGGTAAATCAGAAACTGTACCAGGTTGAGTTGTCGCACAAAGAAAGGTTTATCTGAAGGGAATAAGGAAATCACAGGGAATAACTTCCAAAGCTGTGACTCCCCAGGAACCCTGGATGGGTTCCTTTCATTTAGGGTTATGATGACTGGATAGGGAAGCCTTGTCATCATATGTGGAGGTGGGGAGAAGGCTACACAAGTTCCTTAGGGAAACATACATATACATCCATCACATGTTATGTAAATGAGGCTGAGCTTCCTTGGGCGGAGATTTTAATATTATAGTGACATAAAGGTAGTTGTTGGTCATTCTAGAAGTCACTCCATGATCCATCTACGCAGATGTGAGTCAAGTGTTCTGCTCAAACTGATCTGAGTGGTTTGGGCTAGCTGGAGGTCCTTGTCAAGACAGCCCTTAAGTTCGAGGGGTGGTTTAGCTTTCCATTTGCCTGAGTTAAGAGATAAGCTGGAAAGAGGAGCTTAAGGAAAAATGTGGGACCAAGGGTGAATACAAGCAGATGGGCAGTAAAGGTCAGGTCGTGGAGTCTAGCTGGTGACACTAAGTTACAAGGTTTCTTTTCTTGCTAAAAATGACAAAATAGTACCAGAGACAAAACTATGATGACACGGAATTTAGGTATCCTCTTGTTACCCTTGTTATAAATATTTTGAATAACATTTTTCAGTTGCAAACTGGAAAACAGATCCCTGTGTTCCCTGCTCCCCCCCTCCCCCCCAACCAAATCTTCCATGGAAGTAATTGCAAAGAGGGCTGAAGACTCTTTTAATCTCATTAGGGTCATTCGTAACTATGTGGATAACATGTAACACCTCTGTATTTGGTGAAGTGTGATGTTTTGAAGTAGGTGCAACAAATCGACCCTCTGGCCTCATTACGATTATGTATCCTGACAAAGTAAACATTACATTTCCTTGTCAAGTACCTAGAGTCTTGTGCATGCTTGGTAAACATTATCTACTATTCTCTATGCTTTATTTTGAGTATGGGGTGCATTTCTTTTGCAAGACAATAGTAATATCTGCTCTTACACTCAAGGTCTGCCCCATACTCTTTAGCTATGGCATTTGTCAAGAGGGTGACTGAGGTGGAAGTGATAAGTAGGGCCATGACAGCTCACACATGCTCTTTATTCAGACAGGGAGCTCACTCAGCCTTTCTGCTGTTGGAGTCTCACACCATCTGTTCAGGCTTATTTGCTGGATAGCACAAAGTACATGTTCTGTGACCCCTCTCCTTAGTTGTCACACACCTTGAGAGGATTGGTCCAGAGAAAAGACTGTGTGCTTATCCTCCGTGAATATAAATGACTCAGGAAGACACCTACTGTTTCCAAACATAAACCTCTTCTTTTACATAAATCTTTCTTTACAACTGTAGGGTTGGACACATGGTTGCCTCATGCAGTTACCTTTGGTGAGGTGACTGTTTGGGATGTATCTCTAACCTGTTGTTTTCCTTGTCAGTGGCCTGAATGTAAAGTTGTCTCTAAGAGGTTCTGAAAGTGCACCGTCAAGCTCTCTCTGTGGCCAGATCATGACTTCCTCTTAAAGTTGGCAGCATGGTGGTTAGAGTTAAAAGGATGAGATTTCATGTCAGCAGAAAAAGGGAATTTCAACCCTGCCATTTACTAACTGTGATTTTATGCAAATTGCCTAATGTCTTTGTGCCTTAGTTTCTTTATCTTTAACAATACTTCCATAGAGGTGTTGTGAGGATTAGAGTAAGGTAACCAGTGTAAAATGCTTCACATAGTGCCTGGTATCCCATGAGTACTACAGAAGTAGTGATTCTTATGATTGTTGTTGTTCTTAAGCAGGACATTTTCAGTGTCTAGGCACAATAATTATTCACACCAGTATAAAGCTCTCCTCATTTTTCTGTTTGTAAGTCCAAAGAATTTTACCCAAATATAGAATATCTTGCCTATGCATTTAAAACTGATCTGATTTATTTTCTATTTTTGAGAATCACCTGCATGTACTTGTCTAGATTTTATGCATTGTTTTCCCTTCTTCTTTGGGGTACTAGTTAGATAGCCATTGTTAAGGAATTTCCCAAAAGAGTAGGTAAAAACTGAGAGAGTAAAATTATTCATTCCAGATTATTTATTGTGAAATTTTGAAACTTATAGAACATTTGTGGACATAAAATCTTATAATCAATTAGTAACATGTTTTGAATAATGTCTCTTCATTTTACTCCCTTGTTTCCATCTTCCCTGAACACATTTACTACCAGATGGCTTTAGGATGTTTTTAGGCTATTGAACAGACTGGACGGCATTCTGCTCCTGGAGGGCTGTTACCCACATGTAGGTGGTTCATGAAACAGAAGAGTAGAGTAATACATTGTGGTAAAACAATTTTATATTCAAGGCAAAAAAAACATGTCTTAATTTATTTGCATTCATTAAATTAACATTCTTCTAGGTAGACACATTTCAGTTGAAGGATTACGCCATGGATCTTGTAAATGTGTTTCTTCCTATGCACACCCAGACTTCTCTAGAAATACCTTCATTTTGATGAAATAGAAGAAAGAATTAGCAGTACTTGCATTCAGTATAGGCATTTCATATAGATTATGGCATATCTTTATAGACAGAAAGCTTACACATATTGTATACATCAAACTGTCCTCACTATGCTAAGAAAAAAAAGCAATTATTTTAAAAGTCACAGTTCCATGTAAAATATTGCTTTAAGAAGTTCTTTGGCTTTGAAGTGGTGTCTAAACCTTTGCATCTTTATGAGGTCATATTTTTCAGACTGAATTTTAAAATATATCTAATATATGTATGTACACATGTCAAGGCAGAGGGATGCTTTGTATATGAATTTAATTAAGCAATAGGCCACTTTGGGACTTGTTTTATGGAGCCCATTTGTTTCATGTGAGTTCAACTGCCCAAGCTACCGTGCAATAATGGTCTCATAAAATTATACTCTGGAGGGTCTTATTTCTCCTATAATGTGCTTTTACTTAAAATTTAGTTTAATAGCAACATTTTTCCTTGTATATCAACTGTATACAAGTAATAGCTATCAGAAAAATTTAATGGTCAAAGAGCTCTTGGTTTTCTACATTTACTATTGGAAATTGCTCATTCAAAAAGAAAAACGTGAGAAGAGAAGGAAAAATGTACTTACTACATTAGTAGCAATCTTCGGATTCGCGATCTAATTATCTTTTGAAATACTCTCATTTAAATCACTTGGGGGTATTTTTGCCCTCAGCATTTTCATCGTAAATATGTGCTTGATCCCAGTTTAACCTTCTTAGAAACAGTGCCCCATTTACAGCAGTATTTCCTGGTGTGTGCCAGAAGATGGGCTCTTTATTAGGAAGGACTACAGTAATCAGTTGAAACCCAATTCTAGTTTTGAGTAAGCTTCCAGTTTAGTAAGAAAGAATCTTTAGTAAAATTTGTCAATAAAGGTTTATGAAGTATGAGCAATTTACAGCGGTATGTACTGGATATATTTTCAAGCCAGGACCTGGTATGCAATAAATGTGTCATTGTTTTTCTACAACTTAAGTTAGTTTCTGTCTTGAGCAAGGCTCCCTTAGATCTAGGCAAAAGTGGCCCTTGCCCAGGGCCCTGTACTTTGGAAGACCTAAAATGTCTTAAATACAGGTCCACATCAATTAAAAAAAAAAACACCTAGGTTTTTTTCTTCACTTTGAATTTAGCACTCAACACTTATAACCCTATTATCCCAAATGTCTGCTCTCTGGACTAGTATTACTCCTGCCCCAGGGTAATACTTTTCTTCATTACTTGCAAAGGCAACTGTGTCCAAATGCTGTAAAAGTTGCAGGCTATGCCACAGATGGCATTGGAAATAGGCATTGCTTCAGATTAAAGGGAGGATCAGAGCAGGGAAGGGGTAAGAGAGAAGATAAATTAATTGATCTATCAAATGCTTGCAAAATATAGTATCATTTCTCAGTAGTGCTGAGCATTTATTTTCTTGTTACTTTTCACATTCTAATTGTGTTTCTGAAGACACACAAAAAGCAGGTATTCAGAATATGTTGCAAGGCTTATAGTATTTTACAGGGTTAAGATATTTGTATTTCTCTTAAATTTATATTCATATTTCTTTTAAATTTGTATTTACCTAGGTTTAGATATAACTTTCATGAAACACAATACTGATTGTTGCTTTACATTGGCAACTAGACTGAAATTAAATGCAAAATTGTGATGAATTGTATTTTTATAAGATATTTAGTAAGATTTAATCAACTTTTTTAAAATTAAAAATTTAGGGCTTATTTAAATATTTCTTATTTAAAGCTGATATTCCTAACTACTTCCTAATTGTTCTTTTGAAATTATTTAAAAGTAATTATCAGGATAACATATGAAAAATAGCATTTTTTTATATTCAGTTCATTAAGAGTGAAAATATATTCAGATTTGTGTTTTTTAAATGTAATTGCAGTTTATTTTTTAACAATTTAAGTCATTAGGGATGAGTAAAGTTGAGATTATGGTAGAAATATAAAATATAAAAATAGTACTCAGAAAAATCTAAGAAAGCAGAAATGCTAAATATCTAAAAGAAAATTTAAAAAAAATCCTCAAAGAAGTGGTCTGCTTAAATTTTTAAAACCTGGAAACAATTAAAGTTAACAGGTGACTGCCCATTTATTTATTATAATTTATTGTAAAATTTATTAATAAGTCAGACAATGGGAAAGGCTCCTGTGTGACCCTGGAAAATGTATTTAAACTTGCTATGATTCAGTTTTTCTCCTGCAAAATGAGAATAATAAAATGCTTCCCTCGCAGCGTTGTTGTATGGATAGAGTTAATGTATGTAAAGTTCTTAGAACTGTGTTTGACACCGGTGAGTCCTCTAAAAGCTTTTCATAAGTAAGGTATATATGGTGTGTACAGTTAAAGACCAGATGAAAGGGATCAGGGAGATGGAGGAGGTTTTCCATTTATTTTTGGTTTTGTCCCTTATTTGACTATATTTTGGATTCCATGTACAGGAAGGAGCTAATGGAATGAGAAAGGTTGCCCGTACAGGACAATTGAATAATGGTTGGAGTAAGACTCTAGAGGCAGCTGGAAAAGACGAGAGAGAAAGCATTTTGAAAGAAGTGCCTTGGGAAAGAGAAGCAGTGCTTTTTCCTCTGACGTGGAGATGAAGGTGATGGTGATGGTGATGAGGCGGATGAAGTACTTTATTCCTCATTGTAATGTGAATTTACAGTTAAGTCAGGTAGAGTCCAGCCTATGTATTAATGAGAGGAGATCAGGAGGAAGGGAGGTGCCCTGAACCATAAAAGCCTCCATGCGTGATGGCCAGGGACTTTGTAGCATCATCAGTCCATATCATGATCATATATACATGGCTGGGTTTTCAAAAGTCTGGTGGCAGAGGAGAGAATGAAGATGTTTGGATTTATTTAAATGATCATTTTTCAGGATGCTGAACTGAAAACATATTAGGGTAAAGAAATTGGGGGTGCTGGCAAGAGGTTGGGTAAATCGATACACAGATTTAGGATGGACAGGTAAGGAGATAAGGTTAGAAACAGTGCGATAGGGCAAAAACTAAGGGACAAAGGAATCAAGATACTTTAAGGTCAAGGAACATGTACAGTGGGCATGAGAAAAAGAATCAGCTTGTCAGAGAGGGGATGATGAGTTTCTGGTTTCAGAGGTGCAATAATTCTCACAGATGCTTCTTTTGAGACATCTTAGAGGAGAACTATGTAAAGGAGTCAGGGTACCAGATAGAAATCTCGTCCCCTAAATTGAAACAAAATGAAAACAGTAATCAGTTCTTCATTAGCCATACCTATTAATTATAAAAATTAAGCCTTTAAACCAGGTGTTTGCTTTTAATGTACGTTAAGGAAAATGAATAATGGAGATGTATTGCCAGCACAGCCTGCCCATACACCTTTCATGTGAGCAATGCCACAAGTCCCCAAGAGGGCTGAATTTAATTAATGGAATGGGTGTTCTTCGCTTGGCTTGAATCACTCATCCCGAAGTTGCATGAAGTGCTTTCCATCTTGACACTGTAACAATGCTCATTTGCAAACAAGCACTTAAATGAAACGGGACCAACTTACTGCAGAGCTTGAAATCCTGGCTTCTGAAGAAAAGACTACTTTCCTTACTGAGTTCTCTGTGCCTCAGTTTGTAAAATAAAGATAATACTAGCACACACCTCATAAGGCTGTAATGAGGATTTAATGAGTTAATATTTGTAAAGCACTTGGGACAGTGCCAGGCACATGACAAGACTATATAAATAGTATCACACAAAGAGGTTTAATAATAAAATAATAAAAAGGAACATCAGCAAATACCAGTGGCAAAAATACTGGAGTGACTAAAGGTCATACGCATAGTTCTCTGATCTCTCAGAGTCCTGTAATGCTCACATGATATTTAACTGCCCCGAAGAATAAGACTGGAAGTTACCTTAGGTTATTAGAGCACATTTTCCGAGCCCAGAGCCTTGAAGCCCCTAATGCTGGACTCTGCCAGCAGATTTATCTCATTGTCTCCTCTGGCCATGGCTCCACAGTGTGCTTAGTATTTGCTTGGCCAACACTGTCTGATAGGGTCTGTCCAGCTTGCTGCGCAATGCTGTCCATTCTCTGCTGACCTCTTGGTTCGCTAATAGTTATTTCATTCACTTTCACATTCTCCCGGCTACGGCTGCATTTCTCTGCTCATTTTAACATCCGATTTTTTTGGCAGGCATTTTCTATGTAAGGTATCTTCCCTCTCTTATTGCCCCAATCACTCATTAAACCAGTGTAATTTTTGTTTCCTCCCTCATAATGTCACTGAATCTCTTCTTTTCACGATCACCAATATTGCGTACTGTTTCTATCCTTTTATCTAACCTCTCAGCAGAATTGATACAAAAGCCCATTTCCTCTTTATCAAAAGCATTGGTTCCTCTTAGTTTCTAGCACACTCTTCTGTTCTCATCCTTTTTCTTCAACTTCTGTTCAGTCTCCTTTACAGGGCTCCCTGTGAAGCCCAGAGCTCTCTTCCGTGTCTCTTTCCTTTACCTTTTTATATATCCTCTCTAAATAATTTACTTTTTCCTGTAGATTTAAGTGCTCCCTTTGAACTCATAATTTTCAAATTTATTTCTCTTGCCCAAACTACTTTTTGGACCCCAGACAGTTTGGCAGTTTTAACCTAGAGGGTTAAGACAGAAAAGACTCAAGGTGGAGGACTTTCCATTTGGTGGGCAATGGACAGATCTTCATTTGCCTCATGGTGGCTGGCTGTCCTATATACTTGCATTATTTCCTTACCATATAAAAAGGAATATTTAATTTCTTGGTATCAATTTAGGGTTATCTGACATAACAGAGGAGGCAATTAAATATGGACTTGTGGGGCACCTGGGTGGCTCAGTCAGTTAAGAGCCTGACTCTTGATTTCAGCTCAGGTCATGATCTCACGGTTCATGGGATTGAGCCCCACGTCAGGCTCTGTGCTGACAGTGTGGAGCCTGCTTGGGATTCTCTCTTACCTTCTCTCCTGCTTGTGTGCTCTCTCTCTCTCTCTTTCAAAATAAATAAATAAACTTAAAAAAATAACCTTCTTTAAAAAAAATATGAACTTCTAACAACCTTTTGTTTTCAGGCCCGATTTCCTGCTGAGACATCTGTCAAAGGAAGAGTAGGAGCTAAGTCATATAGAATTGCCTCACTTTTGAGTTCAGTTACAAAATCTATGCCAGACTGTATTAACTTCCTGTCATGTTGAGTTCTAGAACCTTCAAATAAAGGTAGCCTGGAGTATTCTAAAACTTAAAGAGATCTTGTACTTTATTAGTTGGGAGGTGCTTAGTAGAGAATCAGGTGCCTGAGGCACTGGCCACTTTAATAGGGGACAGTGGTGAAGCAAGTTCTCATGTATGGAGAGAATATGTAAGCCCTCAAAAGCATCTCAAACTCACTACGTCTAGACCAAATGCTTGATTTCTGCCCCAAACCTTTCTTCCTCTAGTTTTTCCGATTTTGTTCCCTAGCACTACATACCCAATTACCCAAGCCAAAATTCCTCCCCTCACTACATGCAAATGATTAGTAATTCCTATTGTTCATTCTTACAAAATATATTCCAGATTTATCTTTACTCTCCATCTCCAACTGCCACCACTCTTGTCCCAGAAGGCATCCTGTCTCATTCAAACTATGGCAATGGCCTTATTGATGGTCTCTCTTCTTCTCTTGGCTCCATTTTATTCTATATTTTACTTAGAAGACAAAATAAAAATTTTGGTAAAAATTAGAGCATGTTAGTCTTTTGCTTAAACCTTTTAATGGCTTAATATTTCCCTTAAAATAAAATTAAAAATTCTTCAACCTGCAATACAAATCCTAAAGCAATCAGCCTGCACTTGACTCATCACTGTCATCCCAAGGCCTCTTTCTCCTTGCTTATTGGGTCAGCCTCTCTAAACTTCTTTGAGGTCAGAACATGTCAAGCTTTCCTAAATCTCTTCATTAATATATGACCATATTTAATATTGTCTCATTACTCATTCATATAGCCCTTCATTCAGTGATTCAACACATGTTGAATAAGTTCTCACTGTGTGCTACGTATTTTTGTAAGTGCTAGAGATAAGAGCAGTTAGCAAAATGAAAAACAACAACAACAATAACCAAAAGAGCTGCTAGTAAAGATCTTACATTCTAGTGGTGGGGTGGTGAGAAATAAAAAAAAAATTATTACAGATTGTGTCGGGTGTTAGTAAACACCTGTAGGAAAACAGTAAGCCTGGCTACAGGTGTAGGAAATGCTGGGGTAAGGGAGGTTTCTATTTATAGGGTGGAATGATTAAATTTCTCTGATAAGATTATATTTAAGCAGACACTCAGAAAAAGTGACAGAGAAAGCTATCAGGATACCTGGAAAAAGAGCAAAGGGAACAGCAAGTAGAAATGCCCTGAGGTGGGAAAGGTCTTGAAATGTTTATGTAACAGCAAGGAGGCCACAGTGGTAAAGCAGAGTGAGTGAGTAAAAAAGTCGATGGCATAAGAGAGCACATAGTCTGTATATGTGAAGGCCATCAGATAAGGAACAATTTTTTGGACTTTTGCATACCTGTAGAATTTTTAGCAGAAGCAGGACATGATATGACTTATTAAAATAGTCACTCTGAGTGCTCTGCAGAGCACAGGCCATAGGAAATATTGGTGGAAGCAAGGAAACCAAATAAGAGGCTGCAAAGATAATCTGAAATTGTTATGATAAGGACCTGGGTCAGGAGGGCAGCACTGGAGAGGCTTATAGCTGGATTCTGGAAATATTTAGAAATATTCAGAACTGAGATAACTTTTTTATGGATTGGGTGGTGGTTGTGAAAGTGTTAAGGAAGATTCCAGAGCTTTTGGATTAAGCTCTGGAGGATGAGAACATATAGGAGAAGAAAATTTGGTGATATAGGGATACATGGTCAGAAATTTTTTTTGGACAGGTTAAGAATGAGACATCAATGGGGCACCTGGGTGGCTCAGTCGGTTAAGCATCCGACTTCGGCTCAGTTCATGATCTCGTGGTCCATGAGTTCGAGCCCCGCGTGCTGACAGCTCAGAGCCTGGAGCCTGCTTCAGATTCTGTGTCTCCCTCTCTCTCTGCCCCTCCCCTGCTCATGCTCTGTCTCTCTCTGTCTCAAAAATAAATAAAAACATTAAAAAAATTGAAAAAAATGAGACATCAATTAGAAATCAAGTAGTGATTTGAGTGAGCAATTTTACTCTGATTCTGGAGATGAGAGGAGGGATCCTGACTGAAGATATAAATTGGAGGGTCATTATTTGTGTACAGATAGTAATTAATGTCATGTTACACATTTGAAAAAAATTGTATTTTTAAGTAAGTTGAAATTAAAGAGGTACCCTCTATTTCTTGCATAAAATAAAATAAAACAGCTAAGATTCTTGGATATCCAAGACACCAATATAAAAATATTTTTAAAAAAGAAAAATAATGAGGGGCACTTTGTGGCTCAGTTGGTTGAGCATCAGACTCTTGATTTCGGCTCAGGTTCCTGAGATCAAGCCCCATGTGGCGTTCTGAGCTGACAGTGCAGAGCCTGCTTGGGATTTTCTCTCTCCCTCTCCCTCTGCCCCTCCCCAAGTCCCCCTCAATGTAAATACGCTTAAAAAAAACAAGAAAAATGATGAAAGGAAACAGATAATTTAGGGAACAAAAGAGAAACAAAAATATCTTGAGTTGCAAAGATTTCAGAAAATACTGCAGTCTATAAAATAAGAATAGGATGACATGTTAAGTATAGTCAGGTGAGTAAAAAAAAGAACCATAGACACTGGTATTTTAGAATACTAAGGGTAAAGATACGATCTTAAAAGCTTCTGTAGATAAAGAACAAATAGATAAAAAAGAAATGGGAATGAAACTGGCAACAGAAAATGGCTCAAAGATCCAATGGAAAATGATTTTAAACCTAGAATTTTATACCAGAAAAATTTTATGTTTAGCATTGAAGGACTCAGAAAGTAAACCTCTCTATACTTTTAATTAGAATGTCACTTAAAGTAATAATCTGGTGGGAGGTAGATGATAAAAAAAATGGGATTCCACAGATTTGACGCTACTCTTGAATATCTGGAACAACTTAAGAAGGTGATACGCTTAATGAATACATACACAGTTAAGTAGCTGGTAACTCTAGGAAAAAGCAGAATCATTAAAAAAAGCTGTGCAAGAGAAAAATCTCATCAGAGTCAAGTACAGAGAATAAAACATCTATCAATAACTACTCTTTATTGATTTGCAGCATTTAGAATCAATCCATAGCTACAAAGATTAAGAATTGGGTATAATTAGAGAACCAACTAAATACGATAGATTTAGAAATACAAAAGTAGAGATGGTGAAAATTAGAAGCTAAAAGGTAGGGAAGGATAAGTCACGGGGAAAAGAGAGATATGCATAGTCTTGTTTTACAAGAACAATTGTCAATATTTTTCAAAATACAGAATAAGGTTATAAGTATATTATTTAATTATAAAGTTAACTAAATAGAAGAACTAATAATATTACTCTATTGGGGAGAGGAAGGTGAGAGGTAATGGGTGATAGCATGAGTGAGTTATGTTATCATATAGCTCAGTAAAAAGGCAATAAATAAGGTCTAAATCTGATAAATTAAAAACAAAACAGTTGCATGATTGTATTATTCATCAAAATGTATCAGACAGAAAACAAAAAAAATAAAAACAAAAATTGTTAAAAGCAGTGTATTCTGAGCAGTAAAACTAAACATAGGATGTGGAAGGGAAGGAGAAAACCAGTAATTCTAATCATAAGTTTTTCTACTTCTTTTGATTTTTATCCATGTGTCTACTATAATAGTTTAATAAAAAAGAATTTTAGTTTTAAGAACAAAATCAAAAGTTATACAAAACTTGTATATTTGCATAATACATATAAGCTATTTGATATTTCTGGTTTTTAATCCATATACATGCTGTCCTTTGGAATATTGTTTCAAGGTTTGCTATGCGTGCGTGAATGGCATGAAAGCTAGAGAAATAGAATATCTTACTGTTCCTAATCTTCATCCATCTGAATTGTGAAGCTCATCATCTCTAATGCCCTTTTATTCAATTATTTATTGATTTATGATTGAAAATGCTGAAAGTTTGCCTTTCATACAGCATATCATGTGCCCTGCCTGGGAAATGATGAACAAATATATGGCTTAGGTTAGATTGAGACTATAAGTACCAGACTATTAGATTTTGTACACAGTTATGCAGAGCTCTTCTTTGTTTAGAATGGCTGGTATCTTAGAATTCATTTGAAAGAAGGAAAAAATCTCATCTTCAGCAAATGTGACTTGTGGTGGTGTCTATCAGGCTTGCCACTGTGCCAAGATGTGCCAAGATGTCACTGTGAAAAAGAGAAGCCTT
This sequence comes from Panthera onca, assembly GCF_046562875.1. Lineage (NCBI taxonomy): Eukaryota > Metazoa > Chordata > Mammalia > Carnivora > Felidae > Panthera > Panthera onca. The sequence goes on along the minus strand of NC_138342.1, from coordinate 54,518,251 downwards.
CATGAGGGAATGATGTTCAGGGTTACTGTTCTATGCTAACCCCTCTCTCCATTTCTCATGTTCCCTTCAGGTTGGAGCACTTTAACCCTGAGCAATGAGAAAGTAAAAATCTCATTTTTCCCCCCATGCGCTTCTGGCAGAAGGCTATGAACACTCTTCTTAGCTGTTTTTGTGCTTTGGATTTCTATCAGACATTTTTGAGAGCCAATTTTAAAGAGTTTTTTGTATTTCTAGTCCCAATAGTAGGTGTGCAAATGTGCCCTTAAACATGTCACCAAAATATCCTTGTGCGGTATGTGATTAAGATCTAATTTGACTATCACTACCCAAAAAGAGGGAATGAGTTCTGTTTATGTTGTATTAAGCAGGTTAGTTAGTTAGGCAGTTCCCTGACCCCAGGCTATGATATCAAGTCTGCTTCTCTTAACCAGTATACCCCAAAAATAAGGTCTCTGAGAGAGGAATTCACAGAATTTCGATAGAATTCTCACAAGAAAATGTGAGCAGTAATCCTCTGTGTTCTTACCTGTTTTACTTGTCCTCATTGCGATCTCTCTCTCTGGATTTACCTGGAATTCTTAGCTTGAAGGATCCAAATACATTAAATGTTTAGCGTATTCTTTTTAAGGGCTGAGAAAGGACCCAAGGCTGATGCCTCAAAGAGCTTTGACAATTAATCTTTGTGATCTTGGTGAGTCTTCCTTGATGTTAGTTCTTATGTATTCTAATCACTTAGAAAAGTGGTTAACAGTCCCTATTTGTAATCAAGGTTTTGTGTGGGATTTTTCCTTTTGTCTGAGTCAGCTTGGGCTGTGTCTTCGTCCATTCAGGCCTCTATAACAAAATGCCACAGGCTTATAAATAATAGAAATTTCTCACAGTTCTGGAGGCAGGGAAGTTCAGGATCAAGTCACCAGCAGATTCTGTCTCATGAGAGCCTTCTTCCTGGTTCATAGACTGCTGCTATCTTCTTACTGTGTCTTCACATGGGAGGGAGAGGGGGATGGAAGGAGACAGAGAAGGGGAGGGAGAGAGAGAGATCAAGGGAGAGCCCACACATCTTAAGGACACTAATCTTTCTTATCTTATAAGGACAATAATTCTGTCTTTAGCTAAATATCCGGTTTCATTGTACACATATTCTATCCACAGAACACTAGAATACAGTTAAGTCAAGTTCTTTGCTACTTTATAACAAAAATCATCTTTCTTGCACTTTCCAATAACCTGTTCCTCATTTCTATCTGAGACTTTACCAGAATCACTGTTAACATCCATATTTCTTTTTTTTTTTTAATTTTTTTTTAACGTTTATTTATTTTTGAGACAGAGAGAGACAGAGCATGGACGGGGGAGGGTCAGAGAGAGAGAGAGACACAGAATCGGAAGCAGGCTCCAGGCTCTGGGCCATCATCAGCCCAGAGCCCGATGTGGGGCTCGACTCACGGACCGTGAGATCGTGACCTGAGCTGAAGTCGGACGCTTAACCGACTGAGCCACCCAGGCGCCCCAACATCCATATTTCTTGAGCGCACTTCAAAACTCTCTTAGCCTCTACCCATTACCCAGTTCCAACGCTGCTTCTACGTGTTTATCTATTTGTTACAGAAACGTTCCATTCTTGGTACCAAAATCTGTATTAGTGAGAGTTCCTGAAAGAAACAGAGCATATATATATATATATATATATATATACACACACACACACACACACACACACACACACACACACACACATATATATATATATATATATATATATATGGCCTACATATACAACAAATAAAATATCATCTATAAGGAATTGGCTCATAATTGGGATTATGGAGACTGAGAAGTCCCATGGTATATAGGTGGTAAACTGGAGACCCAGGAGTCAGTAGTATCATTTCAGTCTGAATCCGAAGGCCTAAGAACCAGGAGAACTGGTGATATAATTCCATTCTGAGTGCTGAAGACTGACAACCAGGAGAGCAGATGCTTTAAGTCCTAGTCCAAGGGTAGGAGAAGATTGATGTCACAGCGCAAGTAGTCACGCAAGAGAGACAGACAGACAGAGGCACAGAGGCAGAGACATAGTAGCAGAGAATTCTCTCTTCCTCTGTTTTTTTGTTCTGTTGAGGTCCTCAGCAGATGAGATGAGGCCTACCCACACTGGAAAGGGTACTCTGCTTTATTCAGTCTTCAGATACACCTGCTAATCTTATCCAGAAACACCTTTACAGATATACCAGGTAATATTTAACTAAATATCTGGGTACTCCATGGCCTATAAAATTGACACATAAAGTTAATCATAACAATTATACATTTTATTAGATCAAATAAATCCCTATCATTGACAATGAAGTTATATTTTTTATTTAGCACCTAATCATTGACAACTGTTTCTTCTCTCAATTTCTTCCCACAAGGCTGGCCTTAATTATAAAAAAAGAATTGTAAAGTCAGCTGTGTAGACTTCTATACCAGTCCTGACTGTAAACTTCTTTAAAATATGCCTATCTGGGAAAAGTTGATATTATACCAATAGCTATAGAAAACAAAGAATGCTTTAGAGTCTTGTAAATACATCAACTTAATAATAACTATTGAGCTTTTCCAGGACTGTTTTAAGACAGTTCTAACATTCATTATCCTTTCTTGGAAAACATCCAACTCTAAAACAACAGCATAATGGTTTTGCAAAGATTTATTTCTAAGATTAAAGGTGAGGGCCCTTCTCCCTTTGAGCATGTTTGTATATTATTCCTTTATAGCATGTAAATATGTGCCCATATTGAAATGTCCAAATCAAAACTTATTTTTTGCTAAAGCAGGAATTGTAATAAAATCACTACCTTTATGTGTACCAGGAAATAGAAGAGAGTACTCGTTGGGCACACATTTATATTTTATGTGACGTTTTTGTCCCAAGTCACCAAATGTGTTAATGTAAAAATTAGTATTTCACATTTTAATCATAGATTTTGATAAAGTAATGGTGCTAAGAGTTTATTTAATATAGTAAGTTAGAGAAACAAGTAAAATATATACCTCCCCCGAACAAAATAGTAATATGCATGTTATAGGTATGGAAAATTTGGAATTTTAGATTCTCCAGATAAATAGCAGACATTTAGAAAGGATTGTAATGCAAATACTATGCAGCATGCAATGTGGTTATCCCAATTTTATTATGCCACTTCTGTAAGGGCAGTGGGCTTTTTTGCATCCACTCTTTCCTCTTTGACCTTGGTGCTTTGCTGTAAAGGCATTCAGAAACTGCTCTCCTGTGATGGCAGAAATACCTGATTTGGCAAGTGTATACTTTATGAAATGTGATATGGCATCAATCATCATTAACCCAAATATCCCCATCACATGCAGGGCCTGACCCCATCACATCTGGTTTCCTGTTTGAAAATCCTTCACTTTGTGGAGGTTTTGCTGATAACAATGCTCAGAATGATCTCTAGGCAATGGAAACTGACAGAAGATGAATTATCTGCCACTCAAGAGGATGCCCTGACCATGGAAACAATCAAGTACAACTGTCCATTATTATTGTTTTTTCCCCTTGGCTTTCTTTATTTCTTGGATTAGTTTCCAGCTCAGCATCTGCTTTAAAAGCCTACTGAAAATCTCAAGAGAAAATACAAAATAGAGGATTCCCGGTGAAATTATTCTTAGTTGATAGCAAATGCAATTTTTTTTTCTCTTTGTTGTCCAAATGATATTTTGAATCATAACACATTAATTTTTCCAAAACAGCACTTAAAGTTACTCTTATACCATACTTGGGTATCTTAACACAAGATTTTTTGTTAACTATTAAATTTCTGGACAGATTATAAATTTATGTTCAGGAATTACTGGTTTTATTCGCCTTCTGAAAAGTCTTAAGTAATAAATGAAGTGGTATCAGTAAGTAAAGATGGATGCATCTTTGGTGCAAAATATTTTATCATTTAGAATTGACCAAAAGGGTTATTTTAATACATCTAACCCTTTGCTCACTAAACACTGGTATTAGGCTGTTTTACAAAGAAACTGAAATCTGAACACTGCTTCCTCTTCATCAAGAGCACAGAAAACAGCAGCACAGCAGGCAGGTAACAGATAATCCTACTTTTCTCTGGCAATTCAAGATGTTTCAGACATCTTTGTAATAGAGGGGAATGAGTTCAGTGTTAGGTAAAAGGATCAAATCGGAAAGTGATCTTTGCAACTTTCTCTGCGCATGAGCAAAGAGGGACATTTGAAAATTTAAATCACTAGCCAGGGAGTTAAATAGTTGCAGAAAGGCCAATGGATTTTGAGGTTTTAAGAGAATTGTAAAGGGAAAGATTTCTTAAAGATTTGTATCCAGATTAGGGTGCTGAACTCAGTTGCCAGTAGGGGCCAGACAGGTAAAATAAGTTAAGTGAGTTATGGGCGAGCTTTGTTTGCACATTAGAAATGCAGCAATAGAATTATAACTTCAACCATATAAATGAATCTCACAAACAAGGTGTTATGCAAAAGAAGGCAGAGATAGAAGAATATATTCTGAATGATTCCATTTTCATAAAGTTCAAACAGACAAAGCAAGTCAGTGGCATTAGAAGTTAGGACAGCAGTTCCCTTGTAGGGATAGTCAATGGAAAAAGGAACAAAGGGGCTTTTGGGTGCTGATAATGTTCTCTTTCTTGATCTGGGTGCTGGTTGCATAAATGAATTTAATTTATGAATACTTATTGAGCTGTATACTTATGATTTGTGTCCTTTTATGTATAAATGTTTTTACTTCCATATAAAGTTTAAAAAATATGTCCCAACAAATCTTCAAATCCACAAAAATATTTGTCTTTTTTTTTTTGAAACTTGTAGCCTGAAGGTTATTCTTATTCTAGCCTTTGAAAGAGGCATGAGTACCAAGAGTTGTTTCTTTGCCAAAAGAAAAAAAAATTATTTGGTACATTGTGACAGTAAATGGTGACTGGTACTAGGTGTTGGTATTAAGAGAAATAATAAAGTGTGGCAAGGACCGTAAGAACTAGAGAGTTGTCTTTCTACAGAGGACATCTGCTTTTATATTTCAACAGATTTGTACCATATGGTTATATGTGCTGAGGGCTACCAGGTTTTCTAATTTTTAAATTAAGCCAGGAATCTTGATTTTACTTGAAAACTCCAAAATTTCAGTTTTTGAGTAATCTTTTTAAATAGTGTGACCCTAGACAAAGCATATCTGTAGGTCAGATTTGACCTCCAGTTTGATCCCTTTGGTGTCGGAGAGTGGGTTGATTTCTGAGGACTTCTGGGCTATTCCTGGCAGATGTTAACAAAATGAATGGGGGCGGGAAGGAACATACATATACCTTTTGTTTAATTGAATTTTCTGTGTGACTCATGACATTACTAATGATAGTTTCTTTATTTTCACCTTTGGGGTTTTAGAAAATGAGGTGTGATTTACATGTTTTGGCATCTGAAATTTGAAGAATGGTGGACACTATGGCCTTTTTCTTTTTTTTTTTTTTTTAATGTTTATTTATCTTTGACAGAGAGAGAGCACACAAGAACTGGGGAGGGGCAGAGAGACAGGGAGACAGAGGATCTGAAGCAGGCTGTGCACTGAGAGGAGAGAGCCCAATGTGGGGCTTGAACTCCCAAACTGTGAGATCATGACCTGACCTGAGCCAAAGTCATATGCTTAACTGACTGAGCCACCCAGGTGCCCCTCTATGGCCTTTTTTTTCATATGGCCAAGCTGCTTTGAACATGGTTTCTCTTTGATTCTCCCAAATGCACATTTTTTTCCAGTGTTCTAGGCACTTTGCTAAACATGCAGAATTCATGTTCTCATTTAGTGCTCAGATGCTGTGATTGTCAATAATTTGCTGGTGAGGAAACTGCAGCTTGCCTAAATTTGTAACAAGTTATTGATAATTGGAATTCAAACCAGGTTTACAGAGCTTGAACTCTTAATCACCAATCTATCACTAATCACTAATCTTATCATTGTTATCTGGAGATATGTAAATCAAAAATTTTCTCAAGCCTGTATTCTACAGGAGAAGACTGAGGTATAGAATCTTAAGTTGACCTGACAAAACTAGTGTTGCTGTTTAGTGAGAGAGGTTTGCTAGAAGCCTTTTGTTCTTGTGCCTATACTCTTTTCCCTGTACCCTGAAGGTCATCCAAGGGGGGGATTGCATTTTAGCAGATTTCTCTAACAGTAGATTCTTTCCTGTCACACAGCAGTATAATTATCTTTTTTTTGTGAGTGAAATCTAAATAAAATCAACTTAATCTTAGATGATAAGGTGTAGCCCAAACAAGAAGTGCAGTGATGTTCGATATGCACACTGAACTAATATTCTTGATACTTAGGATAACAACTAATGGTGCATCTCCTCCCAGCTAGTGAATTAGAAAGCCAGGCATTCATCCAAATATGCAGATGTTTAGCATTGTGTAGGCAGAACCTCTGAATGACTGATATAATTTTCACTTTGAATTACATTCTTTGGTGCTACACAGTGGCAGAGTATCAAGCAGATGAATGCATGACTTTAAAAAGAATCGTTTCAATCTTGACCAATAGCTGCCCCAGTTGAGTGGGGAAAATTTATATTTTATTGCCTGACTTATATTGTGCTTATTTAAATTTTAATTGGTCCTTTTGAACTTTCTAGTTTTCTCCACTGAACAGTGACTAAGTTTCACAATTCTGTTTACTAGATAGAATTTAAGTGATCTCTAACAATCAAAACAAAAATTGGTTTTGTCTGTTCCTCTTTTTCCTATTCAGAATAGTCTAGTCAGGAATTCATAAAATATTCAATGCAACATTTGAAACCCGAGAGTTGTAGAATTGTCTCTTGAAATAGGTTGGAATGTATCAAACAAAGCATTTTTATTTGTAGTTTTGCTTCCTAAATGTTTATAATAAAAATAGGGAGACAGTTTTATTATATTTTTGCTAAATTCATTAGGGCTTCTATTCAGTTTGTTAATTGTCCCCTCCTGTTGTGTGGTCCTAATGAAAAGAATCCATTTTTAACCAGCGCCCTCCATTGTGGACCTGACGTTTCCATGGAAATGAAATAGCTTGTTCTGACATTGTCTGCTGTACATATTTACAGCACATTAGGTAACACCTGGGCATTGAAATCTTGGAATACAATAAGTTTTTATTTTTAAAGAACACCAGCAATACTATGTTCCCTTCACATTAGTTTCTTGCCATTTTGATGGATGAGCATGCCTGCAATAATTACTAGCACTGGTCTTAGGTTGGCAGTTAGATGAGATTTTTCACTAATATATATTAGATTATATATAATATACATGTGTAACAAGTAGAAATGTACTAGAATCTTCACAACATAAAAACAGAAAAGCTTTTCTTAGTCTATTTTTATTAAATTATAGACGTACATTCTCCTAGAAGGTGTCTCAAATACATATGTATAGTTGTATTTCTATTCAACATTCATGCATGCCTATCAGGTATCAGATGCCGCAATCATATCCAGTGTTACAAAGATGAGTAAGATATACTTTCCTGGCCTCAGAGAGCTTAAATTCTAGAATATCAAAGGACAAATAAATGAAAGGTATAAAAGATAAAATATTGATGATCACTGTTCTTTTTTAAATATAGTTTCTTAGGTGACTTCATGCCATAGATTTGGCTGGATCCATTTTGGAGGATCAGAGAAACCACAATCCCTGCCATCTGAACATTCATGCTTAACTCTCCTAACTCTCCAGGCTACTTGGCAATACATACATACCTTTCCTTTATCTTTCCCTTGCAACACCACACAACAATTTCCAAGCAATTATTTCACTTTTTAAATTTATATTCAATTCTCACATCATGGCAGGCATTATCACCTACTTTTTGGAGATTTTCTGACTCTCAGAATTCTCAGTTCTTACATCAAAATTCCTATGTATCTTTATTCTTTACATATTTTCCTCTGGCTTTAGACATAGATACAACTTTCCTATTTGAGGCTAATGTTCTCCACCCATGGTCTTGACTCTATTATCTCTAATCTCTTATAGTCCCCAAACCTCCCTTTGGCTGTGATAAGGTCTCCCCTCATATTGTCACAGCAGCCCTTGTAGCAGGATATAAGGGATTCCAAAGAAGTAAGTCTCCATGCTTCTGGAAAGACTGTGATTCTACAGCTTTGACACTGGCCAAAGCAGGATTTCAGGAAGCCCCAGAGCTCCATGCTCCATGTGCTTTTAATAAGACTGTCACTCTGTATACCCATCATTAGCCACATTTCTCTTAGTGTTACACAGTGTTGATGAGACCAGTCCCAAGAATCAGGTTGATTCCTCACATTCCCTGAGAAACCATCAGGATGAATTTCATCATGTCCTACTTTGAGCACAAACTCCTGGGGCATCTATCATGATTTTAGTTTCACATGGCTCAGTATGTTCCCTAATCTGAATCAGTCTCTCTTCCTTTTTCTTCTTTGTCCAGCCTCTTCCATTGTGCTGTCTATAAATTTCCCTGCATCTTTCGCTTTAAGTAGTTCTTCACCTTTTACTCTAAATGAAGTCAGATATCCTCTTAGGAAATAGCTCTTTGAATGGTGACATCTTTTTCTTCCATATGTTACCAGGATCAGAGGTAGACTGGATGTCCTCCAAGTTACTCATGGTCTCTTTCAAATCCCTGTCTGTCCTTTTTTTTTTTTTTTTTTGTCAAAACCCCCAGTTTGTTTGAAACACATGACTATGGCTTCCTCTACACTTCTTAAACATTCATCCTCAAAACTCCCAGTTATGCCTTCTCATTCTCTGGAGACTTTGTTAATTGATTTCATGACATCCAACACCCTGGGGCCTCTATTTCTTGGCTGCTTTATCCCCAATGATTTTATCCTCTACTTACGCTTAGCCACCCATCCCTTGGGCATACTCTGAGCTCATCATTCATGAGAAACTGCAGTTTCCACAAAATCTTTATTTCAGGGATTCTACTCTCTGACTGCAAATATTTCTGGCTCACTTATTTCATTATGACTTCTACAGTTCTTTTACCCTGCAAGTACCTCTGAGGCATGCTGCCTTTTTAATCAACCAGTATGACTTCACAAATCTTCATGTCTCTTTTTACCTGGATTACATTGCACTATTATTGTTATCACTATGATACTCCTTTGAATTCCATTCGACTCTGTTGTCTGTCTCTTTTCGTACGTTGCCTGGTAAGGCACAGACGCTGGGTACGTTTTCCTTTCAGGCACATGTGCACCATTGCAACCAAAAGCAGCTGCAGGAAAAACACACAGGTGCACTCACTGGTTTCATTTTAAAATCATAATCACAAGCTTTGTGTGTTTCCTCAGGACTGCCAAGCTATCCTGCTCCATTTTAAAAATCAATTCACCTTCTCATTCTTTCAAAAGATTATTGCACATCTTTTCTCCTTTCCTTAGGATGTCAAAATCCCTTTTACCTTCTCACTCTGAGTTGATGACTCTCTTACAGCACTAAGAAACTAGAAATAATCACAAGATAAATACTCACATTTTCTCACACGAAATCTGCCTATTCCATGCATCTGGGCATATAATTATTGCCTATATACTTTTTTTTTTTTTTTTTTTTTTTTTTTTTACCATGGGTGAACACTACATTTGTGCATTGGATTCCAGTCCTTCTGACTTACTAAAATTAACCCCACAACTTTCTCCTTTCCTTTGTTTTGTGTTGTTGTTGTTTAAAATACTATTGCTGCATAACAGATCACTCTGAAACTTAGTCTTAAAACAAGCATTTTATTATCTCTCATAGGTTCTGTGGACCAGGCATTTAGGAAGTGATCAGCTGGGTGGTTCTGGTCAAGGATCCCTCATGTGCCTGTAGTCAGATCATGGCTGGAACTAGCACAGATGGAGTAGAATGTCAGGAGCAGCTGGGGATTGATCGAGTGCTTCTTTCACTTCACATCGTCTCAAAACTCCTCTCTGTGATAATCTCTGCCTAGGTTGCTTTGGGTTTCCTCATAGCCCAGTAGCTTTAGGGCAACGAAAACACTTACATAGCAGTTTCAGGCTGCAGTGGGAGTGTCCAGTAACCAACGAGTACATTTCATTGTCTTTTTGGTGGTAGCCTCAGCACAACATGCTTCACACAGCGTCTATCTGCTGATCCTATCTTCTGTGAAGGCAGTCACAAACTGTACAGATCTGGGAAGAAGGGAGGCATAACTCTCCCTCTTGATAAGAGGAGTGTTAAGGCCCCATTGCACAATAGCATGTGGGAGGGGAAATATTGCAGTAGTCATTTTTGGAAAATGAATCTGCCTCATAGGTTAGTGAATATTTTCTTTGCTACTGAAGTATTACCATCCACATTCAAATGTACTCTTAAAAACATTCATTAAAAAGAAAAATAAAATCCCCCTATGTCTCTATGCTCCCAACCTGTACACATTTACTCTTTGGTTGCAAATTTTTCAGAAGAGTTTTCCATGTCTCATCCTCTCATTTGTTCCTTTTAATGGATTTCATTTCTACCCCTCCACTAAAATACTCTTGACAAAGTCATTCATTTTTTGAGTCCAATGGTTAATTCTCATTTAACTTCATGATTTCACAGTATTTGATACAATTTATTATGCCCTACTATTGGAATACCTTTCTTGTATGATTTCCCAAGCCCCACTGTCTCTGAGTTTTAATCCCACTTTTCTGGTGATTCTCATTCCCCTCCTTTGCTTCCCTGATCTATTGAAGTTGGAGTGCACTAAGATTCATTCCTCAGCCCTCATCTAGTTCTCATCTACACCCTGTGCCCTAGATAATCTCTTCCAGTCCCCTGGCTTTAAATTACATCTCTTAGTGATCTCCCAAATCTCAGTTCCATTCTTAAAATCTCTGTGCACACTGGACAAATATGTCTGATTACCTCCTTGACATCTCCACTTGGTCCTCAAATAGGCAAAATTCTATCACCATCCCCACCTTTGCCTCACCCCCAAATATGCTCATTTCTCAGATTTTCTTATTGTAGAAAATGGCACCTTCATTTACCCAGGGGTTGTGCAAACATCTAGGAATTGTCTTTCAGTTCCCTTTTATCCTCATCCTCATTAGACTACTCACCCCAAATCCTTATAGTTGCATGTCAAAATGTACCCAGACTTTTCTCACTATGTACCCAGAAATTCTCACTATGTGTGCTGCTACCATCTTAACAAATACATGTTAGCTGACAGTAGTTTATTGGGGTGGACAAGAAATTTTGTCTTTCCCATTTCTTTCCTTCCAATAAAAAAGTTATCTTTTAAAAAACATAATTAGGGGCGCCTGGGTGGCTCAGTCAGTTAGTTGAGTGTACGACTTCAGCTCAGCTCATGATCTCGCGGTCTTCGGGCTCTGTGCTGACAGCTCAGAGCCTGGAGCCTGCTTCAGATTCTGTGTCTCCTCTCTCTGCCCCTCCCCCACTTGTGCCCTGTCTCATTCTATCTCTCAAAAATAAATAAATGTAAAAAAAAATTTAAAAACGTAAGTAAAACAAATTTTTTTGCTCATAATTCTTAAATTGCTTCTCAATGTATTGAGAATAAAGGCAGTGTCCTTATTATACCCCACATATTTCCTCCTACATGTGCTGGTCCCCATCCACTTTCCCTCCCTTATTTTCTGCTACATTCACCCTTGCTTACACGCTTCTAGCCCCTGTGGCCTTCTTGCTGTGCTTTGATCCTAGCAAACCCCTTTTTTCCTCTGGACCTTTGAATGTTTTTTCTGCCTCCTGTACATTTCATCTTCTTTTAATGCCTTCAGTATTTTCTAGATTCTTCAGAGATCACAGCAAGGATAGGTACTTTCAGTATCTAGGGAATGCAGTTACTGAGGTCATGAGACTAGAATTTTTTCATGGGCTCCCCCACATCAAAGTCATTCATATAACTTTTTCTTAAAGTACAGAATTCTAGGCTCTACCTGAGACATCCTGAATCATTGCTTTCAAAGGTAGGTACAGAGATGTATACTTAAACATTTCCTTCAGTGTTCCTTCTGTTAGCCAGTTTATGGGATAGCATTTGGAAACCACTAAGTAAGAGCCTAAGGAGCCTAAATTCTCTTTTGACGATGTCTTTTGGTTTTAATTCCCTCTCACCATTGTTTTTCTTATACTTCCTATTCCAACAAATGTTCTCCTTGAAAATAAAAAAAGACAACAAAATAAGATATGTGACTAATTTTCTTTCTGATGTCCATTCATAGAAAGCTATTCACCAACTTCAGTAAGTATTTTTGTTATATAATAGCATGTAAACTGAAAAATACTTGTTTTGCCATAACACATTTCAAAAATCTCAACTTTGGGGAATTTTTCTTTATTTCTGATGTGACATATCATTTAGATGCATTAACCATGCATATTTTGTATATTGCTCTTAAAAATCTAAGTTTGAATGTTTTCATGTATTGCTACATCTGTTTCTTCAGATAGATGTGTTTCTTCATTTTACCTCGCCAGTATAATTTGGTTTTCGTGTTGGTTTCTTGGTCTTATGTGTCCCCTAATTCTTCTAACATTTTAAAATGCCAGACCATGAAAACATGCTTATTTCTTTGATTTAAAAAAAATCTGCTTTACCTCAATTTGGGGCAGGGTTTTCAACTTTTCTGTACACAGAAACCCTTTTTTAGCATCAGTGTACTTAATACACATCATGCTGTAGTAGTTACATTTTTACTGTCTGTTGGTTGAGAAAATCCAAATATGTATGCACTCATGGAGCCAATTGCTACATGCCGGTCATGGGTCTGTTAGAAAATGGGATATGGAGACATAGCTAGTGTTACGGAGAGAACATGGTAAAATAATTTAAACATGCCAATTTCCCTCGCTGCTTACAGGGTTTCCCAAAAATCATAAAAATGAAAATGGAAATACCACTTTCTATATAAATGACTTAGTACATATGGCCCCCAGTGAAAATGTTAGTAATAGCTTGGAGAAAAAGAACGATGCTCAAGCTTAACTAAGTTCTGCTCATATCCCTCAGCCTCTTTAATGGAATTCTTAAAACTGGTCTTCTTTGACTGTCTACATAGAATAAACAAGGCAAAGAGTATAATTGGCAGGACTTGTTAAGGGGCAGGTCTTCAGTTTGCTTGTTCACATAACTACATTAAATAAAGAGGTAGGAAAAAGAGGCATGGCTGGGCATAAATAGAGGAGGCTAGTCTTGGCCAAGTCTTCTTATCACACGAATGTGAGTCAATAATTTAAACAGAAAAAGCTTCATATGGGTTTGTGACTTGAAAACGTGGTAACACTCCTCACAAATGTTTGTAGTCCAAGAAACGTCCCAGGCAATAACTAACTAGCTTAACAAATGTGGCTGTCGTTTTTCTGGCCAGTACGTTGTTCTTCTTTAACTAGTTTCTATCTAGTCATGACTTTAGGACTCTTTTTCTGTCCAATGAACTGTGAGCGCTGTCAGCTAAGTGGAGCTCTTTGGAAAGCTTTCACATTCCTGATAAAATATGACATATTTACCAGGCATGCCTCTTTGCCTCTGAGCCCTTCACCTCCTCCTCTCTGAAATGTAGACGTAGTATCTGAAGTTGGGCAGTCATCTTGAGATTATGAGGCCCCCCACCAACGGGTAAGTGAGGACGGAAAAGCAGAAAAGAAGAAAGCTTTTGGTTTCTTATTGAAAAGAGGAACCAGGGCCAGCCACTGTTAGCCTCTAGACTTCTAGTGATATATGAATAATGAATCTATATTGGTTTAAACTACTATTGTTGGATTTTCTGTTACTTGGAGAACAAACTCCTGAGAGATATAATCCTCCTACCCTACAGAGGGTGGAGCAAAGTGGGAAAGGGACGGAAGTAGAGTTTGGTAGAAGTTACTCTGCTCCTACAGAAACTTTGGCCCACAATTTGCAAACAAGTTGCGATCATATCTTATTTTTACAAACTAAATTCTTAAGAATGCAAATAATCACTGTATCTTTGTTTTTATTTCCTGTGACACATGGTACAATGCCTTGCAGTACTTTATTCTTTTCTCTTTTTTCTTCCTGTCCAGCTTAGAAAAAGAGCGCTGCTGATAATAGATCCTGCATGCTGGGTATTTTAATAGGGATAGAAAGAAAATAGAGGTAGCTCCTGCCTGAGGGAATTTCACAACTTAGTAGAAGAGACAAACAAAAGTGCACATACCTGTGACATGTTGTTATATATGTGTAAACAGGGAAATATTGGAGAAGAAAGGAGCTATATCTAATGGGTGAATGAGGAGGGTTATAATGATTTCCAGATTTTTTTTTTTTTGCAGTAAATCAAGGTTAAGAAAATTTCTTTTGTAAAGTACGTCTAAGGGAATTACACTATTTTTGGTGTGATGTGTCTTTATGAACCTGGAGAAACTGCTAAAAAAAACTCAAGATTGGAATAAATCTGTTTGACAGGAAAAGTGATAAACAGGGATCTTGTTAATATATATTTTTTTCGGAGGCATTCTAATCTTTTTTTCTAAATGTGTGTGTATGTGTTATGAAATTCATGTCATGCTGTATCATATGGTATGTGTTGTTCTGTAACCTTCCTACACTTGACCTCAGAAGGCCAGGAAGCGATGTTCTGTAAACTTCCTGTCCACTAAGCTATTTCTCATAAACATAATTTCATGACAAAACATAGGTGTCTGCCTATTATTATTCATAATGACTATAGACTATTTCATAATATGAATACACGAGCAATTAACTTAAAGTATTCATTTGTCATATATTTAGGTAGTTACAGTTGTTTGAATTAAACATCCTTGTACCTGAAAACTACACTTTTACCCGATGCTCTCACTAGGGGCTTGGAAAGAAAAGAATTTGCAGCAGTCCTGTTCCAATTTACTTTCTCCTAGAGATGTCCAGGACCAAAGAATGACTGCAGTAAATCTGGCAAACATACTAATGACCTCCTGGTAAACATACAAATGACCTGATAAATCCACTCATGATATTTACTAGCAGAAGGATAATGGCAAATTCTTATCTATGAAAAGATCTTTAGCAGGGAAAAACTATTCTGTTGAAACTGCTTATTGTAAATAACCCTGCAATTTATAAATTTATGGGGGGATGGCTAGCTGAGGAAGGCCACAGAAGCTGTAATTAATGTAAGATAGCCCAAATGACTTCCCCTGCATGAGCGATGTGTATACATACATTGCTCAAACACTTCATCTGTTAATCTGGAGCCAAACAATATCCTGTTGTGAGAGAAGAAAGTCCTTTTTTATTGGAAGCTGTATCTGACGGTCTCCGATTCCTCCAACAAGAAGTTTTTCCCCTGTATCAGTTAAATCATAGTGAAGTTTGATATTGTGTAAAATCTAAGATTTACATAGTTTGATTTGACAATATGATCTTTGTGTCACCACAGATAAATTCCAGAAGTGGCATTTCTGGGTGAAGGGGGATGCATTATTTTAGGAACCGTGGAACATATAGCAGGTCTATTGAGCAGTCTGAATGGTCAAATTACCTTTTTCTGTGCTCTCTCAGATTTCCTCTTCCATTCTTTCTGGACATTTTGGACAGTTCCCTCAGCCTTCATGTTACATTCAGGTATTTATAAGAAAGTCTAGTCAATTCAAGTCCAGTTTAAAAGTCCAATTGCAGGGGAACCTGGGTGGCTCATTTGGTTAAGCAACCAACTTCAGCTCAGGTCATGATCTCTCTGTTGGTGAGTTTGAGCCCCATCAAGCTCTCTGTGTCAGCACAGAGCCTATTTCAGATCCTCTGTCCTCCTCCCCTGCTCATGCTCATGTGCTCTCTCTCTCTCATTCTCTCCCTCTCAAAAATAAGTACACATTAAAAAAAATTTTTTTAAATAAATAAAATACAGGTCCAATTGCATATCCAATTTATTGCATATCTCTTCTCCTCCTAGTGACAGCTAGGCTTGAGGGACTTGGGGTACAGATGAAACAGTCTGTTCCTAAGGTATTGATTCGATCTCTATTTTCCCTTTTATGCATTTTTTCTTTTCTAGCTAGTAGAATGGGAGGTACGATAAAAAGAAAAAGAGAGAGAGAGAGAGAGAGAGAGGAAGGAAGGAAGGAAGGAAGGAAGAAAGGAAGGAAGGAAGGAAAAGAAAGGAAGGAAGGAAGGTTTTTTACCTGGTTAGGTCATGTCTTGGATCTGTTGACTGCCATGTCTCCTGTGGCAAGCATTCATTTGGTGGCTGTCTTGGGATGTTTGTATGATTCTAGGAAGGGATCTCTTCAGTGCTCAGTTTTTTGACATGCAATGTCTGCTCCATTGAGATCTCTGGCCAACACACCTCAGGTCCTCTTTTTGGTGTACAACACAGCCTTTTGTTTCTGGGTTCCTCTTGCTTCCTTGTCTGCCTTTGTGACTTTCAGAAGAACAGGATGTTTTAAGTTTTGTTGCTTTCTGTAATGTCTGCTTTCCCCAAGACAAAATGGTAGGAGTACAGGCTACACCACTCTACTCCTCTTCTGTTCTACTTTCTCTCTACTTCCTGTTTTCACCTCTGCTCAAATATTCCTATGTGCAGATAATTCAATCCACTGAATGAGAAGATCCCCAACTAATGAATGAGATGTGAGACTCTTTAATTAATTCTCTCAGAGCTTCATTATTTGGCTTTAGGGGAAGAGCAAGACCTAACTCTCTCTTAGACTAACTATTTGAAGTACCTTCTGCTTCCCTGTTCAGCTGTGTTTATCAAACAGGAAGAAAGTGAGGTTCGTATAAAGCATAATCATTTGTGTTCTTCTTACTAAGTACTAAGGGGCACCTGGGTGGCTAAGTTGGTTAAGCGTCCAACTTCGATTCAGGTCATGATCTTGTGGTTTGTGAGTTCAAGCCCTATGTCAGGCTCTATGCTGACAGTTCAGAGCCTGGATCCTGCTTCTGATTCTGTGTCTCCCTCTCTCTCTACCCCTCCCCTGCTTGCACTCTGTCTCTCTCTTTCTCAAAAATAAATAAAAATTAAAAAACATTTTTTTAAAAAAGTACTAAAAAAGTACCTGGCTCACCAGCTTTTTTTGATATTTATTTCTCTTGATTTTGTGTCCCAGAGCTCACTTCTTCAGATATTAGGAAAAATTTCATTTAATGTTGTATTACTTTCATATAAATAAATTATCTTCCCAGAAGTTACTACTTATCTGTGTATTAACTGTCCTTATGATAATTGCTCACCAACAATGAATATTATAGTTTACATAAGTTTTACTCATTAGGTTAGTCTAGAACTTCCTTTATTGCTGTTTTAATCAGAATTTCTTCAGTTAGGTTGGGTTTTTTAAAATGTAGTTTATTGGTCATTTGTGTTTCTTATATAAATAGAATATTCATGAAATTTGGCCTTTTTTTCTAATGGATTATTCATACTTTGAATACTGATTTGTAGAAGTTCTATTTGTATTGAAGATACTGAACATTTTATTGCTGTGTAGGCTGTGGGTTTTCTTTCAAAGTTTGGTCTTTGTCTTTTCACTTCATTAATGATATTTTTTCCTTTACCGTGTTTTTAGTTTTTATGTATTCAAACTATCAAAGTTTATGTGTTTTATTCTTTGAAATAGGTAATTAAAAGTAATTTCTCATTCTGATACATTTATGGTTTCTTTTTATTATTGAAATATTTAATCCATTTTGAATTCATTTTGGAAAAAATTGTGATATGAGAACATACCTATATATATATATATATTTTTTTTTTTTTTGCTTTTTAAGTTTTTATTTTAATTCCAGTTAACATACAGTGTTATATTAGTTTCAGATGTACAATATAGTAATTCAGCAATTCTGTATATCACCTGGTGCTCATCACAGCAAGTGCATTTCTTAATCTTCATCACCTATTTAACCCATTCCCCCTACCCACCTTCCCTCTGGTCATCATCAATTTGTTCTCTAGAGTTAAGAGTCTGTTTCTTGATTTCTCTCTCTCTCTCTTTTTTCCCTTTGCTCATTTGTTTTGATTCTTAAATTCCACATATGAGTAAACTCATATGGTCTTTGTCTTTCTCTGACTGACTTATTTTGCTTAGCATTAAAGTCTCTATTTTCATCCAGGTCGTTGCAAAAGGCAAGATTTCATTCATTTTCATGATGCGTGGCTGAATAATATTCCATTGTGTGTAGATAGCACATATTCCTTACCCATTCATCAGTTGATGGATACTTGGGCTATTTGCATAATTTGGCTATGGTAGATAATACTGCTATAAACATTGGGATGCATGTACCCCTTTGAGTATTTTTGTAGTCTTTTGGCAAATACCTAACAGTGTGTTTACTGGATCCTATTTTTAACTTTTTGAGGAAATTCATACTGTTTTCTCTGAGGCTGCACCAGTTTGCATTCCCACCAATAGTGCACAAGTTTTCCTTTGTCTCCATATACTCACCAACACCCGTTTTTCTTGTGTTGTTGATTTTAGCCATTCTGATATGTGTAAGGTACCACTACATCTTTCAATGTTCTCAATAATCTTTGTTTCTTTAAATTTATCTTTCTTCACTGGCATAAGGAATTATTTTATACATCCGCTTATTTCATGTATTTATTATCTATTTATTCATCCATTTATTTATTTAGGTTTTAATATATCATATGATGAGGCTTCTTACATTACTTTTACTTTCAAAGATTTTGTATTAACTATTCCCAAGCATTTACATTTCATGATGAATGGTATACCTTTTCCAATTTTCTCATTCCAGAAAGTCTTTTATTTTCCTCTCTCCCACTCGCTCTTTCCTCTCTCCCTCATTCCCTTCCTTCCCCTATTTCTTAATAACACCATCAGTCTGTTTTAATGATGTGTTCAGATAATTAGCTCTGGAGACATGTTTCTCAATTTGTTAATTTCTATTCTTTAATAAATAATTTCCCTTTACTTTTCATATGATTATTTCATTTTTCTTTTTTTTTTAGCATATTGAACTGAGTGCCCAGTTCAATTGTTTTTATTCCTTTTTTCTTTAATATAAAGCATACAGCATTAACTATGGCTATAAATTTAGTTTGATATATAATCATTCTGTTCCTAATTTCTAAGGAGCCTATAGTTGTGGTTTCATTTTCTCTTTACCAAAGAATATGAAAAATTTACTAATTGCCTAGTCTTTAAAAAAACTATTCATCTGATATGAATATCACTTTGCAGTCAGAGTATGGCCTGTAATATGGGTCCTTGTCAGAGATTTTATTTTCTTCAGCACCAGTTTCTGCTTGTTATTTTTTCTTCCAGTATAGCTGGTTTATATTTTGTTATTGCATTTTTTGACCTCCTTCTAATGCTTTTTTGAAATGTCATCCACTTCCATTTTCCTTTAATATTATTGCCTTTCCAACTGAACAAGTTCTTTTCTCATGATTTTCCCAGTGATGTGTAGTATTTACATTTTGCAAAATTAGAAATTAGTTTGAAGAATTTTCTTCCTGTGTATGGAGCTACTTCCAAGGATATTTCTGTCTTTCTTCAAGGTCTTCTAAATGCTCTTCTTAGATATAGAGAATAAATGCCAAGTTTTATGGTTAGTTCAGAGCTTGGGTTTCATGGTCAATGGAAAGATGTGGAGACAAGTAAGGAATATTTTTCTACTCTCCCTCAGATGGTCTGTTTCACTTAGGAAATTATGGTGTTCCATGAATGGTGGAAGGATTTCTTTTATCAGATACACATACTTAAACAAAACAAAGTGACACAATGGTCATTTCTAAATTTTGACATTAGTTGCTTGGCAGTATTAATTTAAATTGTTGTGAAAATTTGCTTTTTTTTTTTTGTACTAAAGCAGAGGTATGAAATACTATTCCTAGCAAAAAAAAATTGACGATTTTCAAAATCTATTAGGAGGAGTAATAGTAATAGTAGTAATAGTAGTTTTCCTCAAAAGACTATACATGTTTGCATTTTAGCACCTTGCAATGTGCTTAGTATATACCATGTCCTTAATAAATATTTAATGAATAAGTAATCCTTGATTTCAAAGAAATAAAGAAAAAGGCAAATGGTATTTTAAATTGTTTTGGTGAACTAAGATTTTAATATTTCAAAATTATACTGCATGAGTTAAGAAATTAAGCAGATGATCTAGAATGAAATATGCTTAGAAATTTGTTTTTCAGATACTAGGATATAAAATTTCCAGTGACATAAATAATCTTACCTGTTCCTAATTTAAGGGACTTTTCTGTGGTGCTGCCTACAAGGTTGTTAGAACTTGGCTGCAATATCTGACACTTCTTTCTAGTCTTCCTCTGTGTCATGGATGTGATTTTAGTTTAGTAGTAAATAGCAACAAAGTTGAAATAACAATTAAATGAAACGGATTTTTTTTTCCACAGGATGTTTCACTTCCTCTTAGTTTTTCAAGAGAACAGTTTTGTCCCTTCCCACTAAGGGACTAAGCAGTTGATCTGTGTAGAGTTTATGCTTCAAACTAAGGATCGTGGAAATCAGGGACCGACTCTGAAGCTGAAGTAGTAGTTGGAAAGGGTCAAAGACAAAAAAGAAGAGTGGAATCACTTGATAATTCAGATAAAGCTAACTGCCTATGAAAGTAGAAGGAGTTGGAGATCTTAAGGACTTGGTTTATTTATTCCCTAGCCTGATCTGGGCTAAAGTTAGCTGAGCAATTCCTTAGTCAGGTAGCACTCCTTTTACTGCCCTAAGAAAACATTGTGTACCTTACACTATGCTGGATACTGTGAAGGTGTGAAATACAAATATTTTCCTTGACTAGGAGACTCATTCAGTGAGTTGGAGAGTGAAGACTTGTTATCATGAAATTCCAATAAAGTAAGTATTAGAAATATGGCCAGAAGGATGAAACCTTCATTATGTGATACCCTGAATTCTGTCCACCCTACTCATAGGTGGTACTTTCAAAGCTTCTGCTGAGTTGTTGAATATGAAGAGTCTTGACCAGTGTTTGAGAAAAGGGGCTGTAAGAAATATTTACTTTCCTTTATTCTTATTTTTTTATTTCCTAGTGGAGCAGAGGGCAGAAAAAAAAAGAAATGGGAGGAGAAAAATAGGGGATGGCAAAGCGATATTGAATAATGACAAAGTGAACTTTTAAGTACAACACTATTTAATATTGAATTTTAATTATGATTTTTCATTTCTTCTATGTAAGTGCCTTTCATCTCTCTCTTGTTTTAAAAAAAAATGTTTGTTTATTTTGTGAGGGAGAGAGTGAGCACGGGAGGGGCAGCGAGAGAAGGAGAGCGAGAATCCCAAGGAGGTTCTGCACAGCCAGTGGAGCCCAAGGTGGAGTTCAGTCTCACCAACCATGAGATCATGAACTGAGCTGAGATCAAGAGTCAGATGTTTAACCAACTGAGCCACTTAGGTGCCCCAGCCTTTCATCTCCTAATACCTTTAAATATGTGCTAGGCACATGCACTGTTTTTGAGCTATTTTTATGGAAGCACAATAAAAGAGTAGTGTTCCAAGTTTGGATCCACAGTGGGATAGAGATAGAGGAGAGTAAAAGAGTAGAGGCCAAAAATCCAGCACAAAAAGGAAGTCAGGGGCAAGGGAAGGGAACCAGAAGTCACCAGAGATTCATGAACCCCATACATTGACAGAGATCTTATGGAAGGTATTGTACTTTCTGTAGTTCATGGAAGGTAAAATATTATCTGGGCTCAAGTTGGGAAGAAAACTACAGCTGACATTTAGATAACACAAAAGGAAAAAAAAAATGGTGTGGCACACAAAATGAGTCAAATGGGAAAGTACAATGGGCAAATAACTGGGAGTTTAGGTAAGGAAAGTCATGGGACCTTAGCTGGGGCTTAACTGGTGAACTGGGTAATAATAGGTGGTATAGAATTGTATTCTGAATATAAAAAAAAACATAAAGACATCTCTAATTGCTACAGAAAATACCATAATTCAGACAAATAAGTGATATAACAGGTTTGAAAATAGGGATGGCCCCCTACTTAAATGGTTTGACTTGATTTTTTTGACTTGCTATGGTAAGGAAGTAATACACATTCAGTAGAAACTGTACTTCAAATTTCAAATTTTGACCTATTCCTGGGTTAGTGATAAGCATTATGATGCTCTCTTGTAATTCTGGGCAGTAGCAGCTGTAGGTGCGAGTTAACCACATGATCATGAAGGTCAACAAGCAATACAATTACAACCATTCTACACCCATACAGCCATTCTGTTTTTTCACTTTCAGTATAGTATTCAATGAATTACATAAGATATTCAGCACCTAATTTAAAATAGGCTTTGTGTTAGATGATTTTAGCCCAACTGTGGGCTGATACAAGTTTCCTGAGCATGTTTAAATTAGGCTAGGCTAAGTTATGAGGCTTGGTAGATTAGCTGTATTAAATGCATTTTTGACTTATGATATTTTCAACTTACAGTGGGTTTATCGGGACATAACCCTATCGTAAGTCAAGGAAGATCTATATAATTAAATTCACAGTTGATTTATGGGCATTTGATGTCAGTTACTGTGTGGGGAATATAATTTGAAGATTGTCAGAATAGTTCTTGTCTTCCCATCAAGGACAACTCAAATTCTAGGTAGAGATTAAAAATTATTATCAGGTCTCTTAAGTGACATCTCTATTCTCTGTCTTTAGAGCCAACTGAAAAATAGATATGAGTTAGAGAGAGAGAAAACAGATTAGGTCTTACAGATGTAATTGCAGCCCCATATGAGCTAGATGGATCTGGTCCTACCTGGTCTTCCCATTCCAGATCTTTGAGGAACAGACACTTTTACCCAAGGATACATTGCCCTTCTACTCACCTAAGGATAATAAGGCAGGAGGTACTTGAGATCCCTCTTA
This sequence comes from Panthera onca, assembly GCF_046562875.1. Taxonomy (NCBI): domain Eukaryota; kingdom Metazoa; phylum Chordata; class Mammalia; order Carnivora; family Felidae; genus Panthera; species Panthera onca. The sequence goes on along the minus strand of NC_138342.1, from coordinate 54,495,407 downwards.
TTTAGGGTTTGTGATGGATTAGCTCAATCCCATCCACCGAGTATCACATTCTACCCCCATAGAGAGGAGTAGGGGACAAGCAAGAAGTCAGGAGTCTTTAGATAAGATCCCTTCTTATGGAAAACAAAAGGGTATCAAATAAATCCCTCAACTTCAACCCTAACTACTTTATCTTCTTTGAACCTTATATAACCCTTGCAGGAGTGAAACATGAAGTTATTATAACTCAGTCGTACAATGGTGTCAATTATTTTATCACTTCCTTTCAAGTGTGGTTCCTGATGATGCCCAGCAAACACACTGCATCCTCTGTAGTCTATCTGCACCAGGAACCACACACAATTCTCAGCCTGGTTCTAAAACAATGTTCTTGTTTTTGTTCCATGGACCTCCTTCCATCCTGCTGCATTCAATTTTCCTGATTCCTCTCCTGCCATGGTGCCACTCATATGGGTGGGGGAGATCTTCTCATCTGGTTTTATTTAACAGCTAAGAAAAGCTTTGGTAATCAGAGGGCAGAGAGAACATGAGTTCACTGGAGATAGATAGAATTTCTAACAAGAAAAAGGCACCGACAGGAAAAATGGGAAAGAAACTGAAAGATGAGATGAGAGAGATTCTGCTGAGAATTCCTACTTAATTATTTTGCCTCAGGGCCAATTTTTATGGCATTAAATTATTTTTATTTGAAATCCAGATAGATGAGAAGCCCACGGTAAAAATTAAGAAGTGCTATGATAAGTACAACATGAATATGCTTCATTCTATCAATTATTATGAATAATGGACAGTCCACAACTGTGAACAAAATGGCTTAATATAAAAATGTGCATACTTAATATAGCCCATTGAAGCAGATAACTATATATATATGTATATATACATATACATATATATACATACACATATTTCTCTTTTTTTCAAATCTAAGTATGCTGGAAAGATCCATGAGCCTATTTAACATAGAATTCTGGAATAATATGCTTTTCAACTTTTTTTCTTCTCATGTCACCAAAACTATTATGTGTTTGTGCTCTGTGGTGTTGTTGATGACTCGAATGGTGAAACGACATTTATATAAATAAGTGAATGCAGTTAATGAGAGAGAAAGAGAGAGAGAGGGGAGAGATATTGAGTGAACTTGCTTCTTAAGACATTGAAGCTGAAAATGTTCTATATGTTACAGCTCTTTCTCCACTATATACACATACAGACTGTCCTACATTTGAAAACTCATCTCCTTCTCTTGGAGATTGGCTGGCATTTTTGTGAAAGCAGCCATTTCATTTTAGCTGAGCATTAGCTCGAGCCATCTGCTGCAAGGGTTTCCCAGTGATCTATAGCCATGACTGTTTGAAGTTATGCTGCAGGGTATCTTTAAAACTATTTTGCTTCTAATCTCCGTTTGTAGGTACCCTACTATGCTCCTTATCCATAAGCTGCTTGAATATCCTGTGCACATCTATCCTCCCACTGATTCAACTCAGTACATCAACAAAGCAGTCGGTATTTATTGAGCTCCAATTAAGTGCAAAACACAGAAAGGTGGCCATATTGTATTAAGTTTCAATGTAGGCTGGACCGGCTGCATTCCACAGCTTCCTTTTTGGTAATTCTAACTCACCATTTAATGATAAGTGGAACTTTTAGATGTTGCTAATGAACTGTTCAAAAACAGAATGGTTCATCTAGAAGAGATATATGAAAATCATAGAAAATAATTAAATAGCAGATTATTTTTTTCTGGAAAAAGCAGAAGAATTTCTGATGAGAGTCCAAATTATCAAAAGTATTATGGTAGAGAAGTGAACTATAAGTTTTCCTATACTTCCAGGGGGCTTTACAGGATGAGCACAGTGCATATGGTGCTATAAAGCACTTTAATACCCTTGCATTTTAAATCTTTCCAAATTATGGTAAGTCTAGGCAGTTATGGTGAGACTTATGACTTAAATATACAAAAAGCACATCATAATTATTATTTGAGATATAAAGAAAATAATATATGTAAGTAATCTATTATTGGGATATGTTTTCTTAAAGTTTTGTATGAGTTAACTTTCTGGGGTGTTACAGACAGATCAATGATTAAAGATGTTTTGATTTCAAATTCCATCTATATGACATAGAGTTGAGACCATGGATGTCAGAGTGTGACACATATGCATTGATAACTGCTTAACACTCACTAACCTTAACAAAGATATTCCAGGTTTCTAAACCACATCTGTAAAATGGGGATAATAACACCATTACCTCATTCAATTTTTTTGAATATTTTATCAGACAATATAATTGCTTCATGTAGTTCTTGACACATTAGGTAGTGTCCTTATTGTTATTATTCTTACCTTTTTTTGAAAATTACCATAAAAAACAATCATAGATACATTAGCACATCATGCCAAGTAGTTAAGGTTAACAGATTAGAAAATAATAAACACTATTCATTATAGGGGCATCCTGGGTGGCTCAGTAGGTTGAGCATCTGACTCTTGATTTCAGCTCAGGTCATGGGATAGAGTCCTGTATCCGACTCCATGCTGACAGTACAGAGCCAACTTGAGATTCTCTTTCTTCCTCTCCCTCTGCCCCTCTCCCCTGCTCTCTCTCTCGAAATAAAAAAAAAAAGTCTTAAAAAATAATAAACACTATTCATTACAAAAGGACTGATAAGAGGAGGGTTAGATAACAACTGAAGTTATTTTTTTTTTGCAGATAACATGATTTTATTTATTTATTTTTAATATGAAATTTATTGTCAAATTGGTTTCCATACAACACCCAGTGCTCCTCCCAGTAGGTGCCCTCCTCAATGCCCATCACCCACTTTCCCCTCCCTCCCACCCCCCATCAACCCTCAGTTATTCTCAGTTTTTAAGAGTCTCTTATGGTTTGGCTCCCTCCCTCTCTAACTTTTTTTTTTCCTTCCCCTCCCCCATGGTCTTCTGTTTTCACTCTTATGTGGATCCTGAGAAACTTAACACCTGAAGTTATTAGTGACAATAAGAACAGTGGTGAATAGAGCAAATTCTGCTCTTGGGAAGGTTATTAAGCCTTGATTGCCTCAATTTTTCATGTGACACTGTAATTGTAGTCTCTGCCTCATAGACTTATATGACCATTTGGTGAGTTAATATATGTAAATCTGTCATAGGCAGCATGGTGTTTGGCACATGGTAGGTGACAAAGCATGCTGGTTATTTCCATTATTATCACCATTGTCATTATGGTCATCATTATCACTAGGCTAAATCTTATGAACTAGACCTCTTTTTTGATTGATTTAAACTACTTAACAGGGCACTCGAGAAAGTTTGAAAGTGTCCCTCATACTTCTTCTATATTCTGAACCAGTTGAAGGATAGCCATAGAAAATGACCAAAACAACATAACTAAAAAAGCTGGGTTGGAGGACCCTACTTAAACCTGCAACTTAAATCATCCTTTGTAGGCAGAGCCTAGTCTGGTAGACTTGTCACCTATGTAGAGCAGAGTGTATTCAGCGGTAAACTAGATGGGAGAGTGCACCAAGAGGAGTTTGAGCTACACCTGCTCAGAACCTTTTTCTCTTTTTAAAAAAAAATTTTTTTTTAAACATTTATTTATTTTTGAGACAGAGACAGAGCATGAACAGGGGAGGGGCAGAGAAAGAGGGAGACACAGAATCTGAAACAGGCTCCAGGCTCTCAGCTGTCAGCACAGAGCCCGATGCGGGGCTCGAACCCAGGAACCGTGAGATCATGACCTGAGCCGAAGTCGGACGCTCAACCGACTGAGCCACCCAGGCGCCCCAGAACCTTTTTGTCAATCTCATCCCTAAAATGAGCCATTCCTCTTCTCTAGGGAAAGAGTGAATAAGAGGATATGGGTGGAGAGAGTTACCAGATATATTTCCTTCAGTATCATTCCCTCATGGGGAGGGAAGTGTAAATTCCTCCCTCTGTGAGATTGCGAGATATAAGGGGATAAAACTGTACCTATCAATCTGGATGAACACGACTCACTTTAGACCTGGCAAATCTCTCCTAACTGTCCCCCCCACTTTTTTTTCTGGATCGTTAAGTAAGACTTAAATTTCTTGCACTTGAGAATTTACTATCTGGAAAATGGGGCTTTGATGGACAGCACTTCTCTCTCTTGCAGCAATAGTTTGGAGATTAAAGAAGATAACTGCCTTGGAGATGCTCCAAGAGCCTCACATAAAAGGGGTCATTATGTTCAGGTATCATGGACTAGATTATGGGTCTTGTAGAATGCTAACAATTTTAATAGCTAGTTTGTTTTTCTTTTGCAAGGATTCCTTCTGATATTTTCCATTTTTAATCAGGCAGAAGTTGCCTCCAAATTTCTTTTGTTTGTCAGAGCCTTGTTTTCTCCAAAAAAAAGTTGAGGCATCTTTCAAGATTAGAAAAATATAGTCTTTAAGATTTTCTTGACATTTATACCAAAATAGCAATGTAGCTGAAATCAAGTGGGAACACTTAGAAAGCTAGAATGATAATTGCAAAAAAAAAAAAGGGGGAGGGAATGCAAGAGTTTTCACCACTTTTGTTAAAAGTTTATACTTGTCATACTATGCTACATCTTATTTTTGAAATGCATTGAAAGTTGTCGCCAGTTTGATCTCAGATAGTGTGGCTGCCAATTTCTTCCCCAGCACTCTGCCACTTGGCTTCTTTCCAATAATGCCATGTGTAGTTTTCCCTTCTCTCCTCCCTTTTCTAAACAGAGAGGAAAACAAGTCCGTTCGGCATTAGCTCGCAAGCTGTATAATTGGAATTAAAATTCAAGACATGAATATCTTTTTAACTCAGAGGGCCAACTGTATTCACAATTCGTCAAGTTTCCATTTTGAAAAATGTAACTTTATCTTTAAACATGATAGTCTTAAACTTTATAAAAGAATGTAGTCTGGGTTCAAGCCAAAAAATTGGAATGATTTTTCTTTATCAATTTTTGGCTTATTATTTTATTTTTTCTTAGATGTCTTAAAAGTGAGATGTTATTGCACTCTTCACTGGTTTTTAATTTGTCAAGTTCCCTTTCTTAAAAAATATATTATCCACTTAGAGATGATCTTTGTATAGTGTATTTTATAAAAGTTATTTCCTAGTATGTGAAACTTAGGGAACTCACATTCTCTTTGTCTTGATAGCATCCACATAAATCTTTCCTTCAGTGAACAGAGCATTGGTTCCTAGGATATTAGGAGACAATAGTGTTTCATATTTTTATCTTCTAACTTTGTCATTTATTCTTCCATGTTAGTGGGCAGTCCATCTAATCTATGTGTCAATAGCTGTACCCACATATTATGGGTAGGGTTGTTAGCTCCCTGCTAACTTCGGAGGAAAATTAATGTACTTATTTCACAGGTCTTTCTTTCTAAGGAACTTGAAGTGATTTATACATACATCAGTGGTCCTCACCAAATCTTGGGGGAAGAGTTGGCAAGGTGGCAGATGTCTTTATGTTACAAATGGTTCCTCATGTGGCCTCACTCTGTTCACCACCAGGAAAGCTCTCAGTGGACACAGTGGATCTTTCACCAAGACATGTGGCACTGTCTATAAATCTTTGGGGACAGGGGAGTGCTGTGTGCACAACTGGGGCACATTTTCCCTGGAGCTTGCAATCCCTCTGTGACATCTGTTATTTAATGAACTGTAACCATTGATATACCTACTAATGCTCTTTATCGGAAGAATTTCTAAGCCTTAAGAAGGGGAGAAAAGAGACAGATAAAACAGCTTCTAGCCTTTTCCTCTTTCATTTCTTATTTGCCTCCCCCTCCCCAAGGGTGAAGGCAAAATGGATGAGCAAAGTAGACGGACATTCAGTCTTGAGCATTGTCGAATATACCATGGAAACTAAAATGGTGAAGGTTTAGAACTGTAAGAACTTAGCCTTTTTCTTTTGAATGCCTTCTGTACATTGAATCCGGTATAAATTCCTGTATTACTTGAGCTGATCTTAAGTGCAGTGAGTCAGAGTACATAGCACATCTCCTTGAGCATGAAGATGTCAGAAATCCAGTCCACGGTAGCTGATCTAATAGGCTGATGATCAATAAGCATATTAACCAAGTAGACTCATCCTAGACAGTTTATATCAGTGACTGGATGCTCCTGCTGCCACTCACAGCATAGGTTTATGGATGTTTTGGCTCCAAATTTTTGAAAACGAACCTCTCTGGATGCCAGAATTGCTGGTCTGCCCCTGCATATCACAGGTAGGAGACGGGCTGTCTAGAGATGTAAGTGAATTTGAGGAGCAGCGAAGTGGAAGGGACTTGAGGACTGTACCAGCTTGCTGCTTGGAAAGGCTCCAACACAATGTCAAAACAGCAGGGACTCTCCGCACACCTGCCCGAGCTGCGCTTAAAATTAATGATTATTTGTGAGAACAGACAAGGAGGAAAATCTACCTCGTTCACAAGTTTGTGGTGTGGATTAGCTTCATTGGTATCTAATGGCTGACTGCCACTGAGCTGATCTTTTTTTGTACTTTCTGGCTCCTTCCTCAGAATGCCAGAAGCTCTTTGTTTAGCTAGTGCTTTATCTAATTCTGGCACAATCAATTCCACCTCATTCTCTCTCAGCACAATTGGCAGGACTCTATTGTTTATAAGGAAGGTATTTTCCCTCTAATTTAATACCTGGAATCTTTCTATGTTCCTTCCATTAGAAAAAATCTTTCTTTGTCCCTTTCCTATTTTCTTTTTTCTCTCTCTCCTCCTTCAAGCTATATAACAATCTGCCATGTAAATGAATTCCCTAAACCTATTGTTCTTTAAATTTTGGGTCTATCTTTTCACTTATTTTTCAAGTTTAAAATTAAAGAAAAATCCTCTCATCTCAATGTGTTGCTTTTGCTTTAAAATGTACCAGTGAAACATTGATTTATGCATAAGCATATATATATACATACAGTTTGTTCATTGTTTAGCAAAAAATACCCATAGTATATAATGAGGATGGTGTTTGGAACATTTTAGTGATACAAATTAAGTGCCTCACAGTATGTACAAACTTATCTATTATAATGTCCCATAAACATATTTTTATTGCAAGTCCAGTGGGAGTCCTGCCCGTCATTGTCATCTTCATGACTGTGTTTATCTTCAGTGAGTACCTGCATGATACAGAAGACCAGATAATAATCCATCTCAGTACCCTTTAAGGCAGTGTTCTCCAAAAGCCTTGGCTTGCAGTCTCCCCTCAGTTAAAGTTTTGAAAATATGCCTCCTACCAGTCAGAATGGCTAAAGTTAACAACACAGGAAACAACAGGTGTTGGTTAGGATGTGGATAAAGGGCAACCCTTTTACCCTGTTGGTAGGAATGCAAAGTGGTGCAGCCACTTGGGAAAACAGTATGGAGGTTCCTCAAAAAGTTAAAAATAGAGCACCCTAGGATCCACCAATCATAGTAATAGGTATTTACCAAAAGAATACAAAAATACTCATTCAAAAGGATACATGCTGATATTTATAGCAGCATTATCAATAATAGCCAAATTGTGGAAACAACCCAAGTATCCATCTATTGATAAATGGACAAAGAAGATGTGGTATATATACAACGGAATATTATTCCTCCATCAGAAAGAATGAAATTTTGCTTTGGCGATAATGTGGGTGGAGCTAGAGAGTATGATGCTAAGTAAAATAAGTCAGTCAGAGAAAGACAGATACTATACTGTTGAATCACTAAATTGTACACCTGAAACTAATATACTATATGTTAACTAACTATAAATTAAATTTTAAAAAGTATGCCTCCTTTATATATTCTAATTTATAAATTATATATCTATATATACCCACACATACACCTTTATATGTATGATTTCTACTGTAACATAAGGTACATTGTGAAAAATACATATAAACAGACATTTAAAAAGTCTGAATGAACAGAAATAGAAGCTCTGCTAATTTTTTTCTTGCACTCTAGTAGATTATATTCTGCATACCCAGAGGTGCATACTTTGGAGATGAGTGACTCCCATATCTGAGTGACCATTAAAAGAGTTGCAGAAATTTTTTAATTTACATTGCCTATCCCCTTCCCCATACCTAGTCAATTGGAACCTCTAAGACTGGAAAGTACTGGTATATTTATTTTGTGAACACTTCTTAGTGATTCTAATGATCTGCTATGGATGGGATCCACTGCTCGAGGACAGTTGTTTTTTAGAAGAAGTCGGTTTGGAGCATCAACATGAAGTCCGTGTGGATGCAGTGAATAGAATTTTAGGATTCCCAAGGATCTTTTGACATGAACGAGGTATTTTATGTTGAGTTGGGTCCCCGAAAAAAGTATTGAAGTTCTGACCCCCAATATCTGTGAATGTGACCTTATTTATAAAAAGATCTTTGCCAATGGTCAAGTTGAGATGAGGTCATCAGTGTATGACCAGACACCATGTGAAGATTACAATTATGCTGCCAGAAATCAAGGAACTAACAAAACACATCCTTCTCTACCACCTTCAGAAGGAGAATGCTTTACCGTCACTTGATCTTGGATTTTTAGCTTCCAAAATTGGGAGATAATACATTTGGTGTTTAAACTACCCAGTTGTGCTACTTTGTTTTGGAAGCCCAGGGAAACTAATGTACAAGGGAACCATTTGCAGCCAAATCAACCAAAACAGTTCAAACTAAGTCAAAAATGACAGACCACCTTACTCTCTATTTCTTTTGTCTTCTTTTTCATGTTTCTTTCCAACATGAAAACATGAGAGAGTATCTACTTTCAGGATGAATAGTACAAGTATAAGATATTCTAATCTAATTGTGCTGTAAGAGAACAAAGTATAAATTATATTCCAATATAACAAGAAACATGCATAATCTCAAAAACTTAAATAAAAATGAAGAATATGAACAACTATATCAGTACAACCACTATAGACATATGGTACATTCCCATAACCTCTATTTTTATCCTTATATACTATTTAAAAAAATATATTGAAGAACATATTAAACATAAATTTTATATGGTTGGATAGATTAAAAATGATGTTATCTATATTCCTATACTTTAAAAAATGTCTATACACTTCTGACTAAACATATCCATTTATCTATGCTCCCTGAGAGTTATAGAAAAGAAAATAAATCCACATGGGCAAAATGAATGAGAGAAGATGGCAGCAAAGAAAATGTGTCAATAAAATTATGGAAGGGAGAAGGCAAATGGGAACTGACTTAACAGATCAGAGCAAAGGGAAATCCGCCTGCCTGCAATGGAGGATTACAGTGCAGTGAAGTGAATTATTTCCTTCTGAGAACACCTTGAAATACCTAGGAATAGAAGCAGCAGGTGCATCTAAAATTGGAAGAATGACTTAAAACAGGAAAGACTGTTGAAAATTCTTACTCCTGACAGATTCCACATAAGGAAAGTTCCTCTCTCTTATTTATTTATTTATGTTTTGTAAGACACTAGTTCTGATAAAATGAAATCTTGACATAACTAAAACAATTCATAATCAGGGCAATTGAATGTCTTAGAAAATGCCCATAACTTTTCCTGATTGTCATTCTGTGTACTTTTAAAGTTCATTTTTTCCTTTACCTGGTGAAACTTATTAATGTGAAAATGGTGATTTTGCAATAATTTTTTTCTCATGTATTAAAGGGAGACACAGAGACTAAAATTTCATTTTGTCAGAAAAAAGTTTCACAAAATATAAAATAATAAAATAGTATTTTTTATAGGATAAGGCATGCCTCAAAACACTGAAATGTATTTGTTAAAATAATGAATGCAAAGTTCCATATGACCTTTTATGTGAGTTAGGTAAAATTCTGTTCTAAAAATAGCATCACTTCTATTACCTTTATTTAGAATAATGCTTTTAGGTAAATAATGAACTATTAAACAAAGGATGCTTACCTGTGCACAGATCAGATATCTTTTTTAAAATGTTTTATTTATTTTTGAGACAGAGAGACAGAGCATGAACGGGGGAGGGGCAGAGAGAGAAGCAGACACAGAATCTGAAGCAGGCTCCAGGCTCTGAGCTGTCAGCACAGAGCCTGACATGGGGCTCGAACTCACGGACTGTGAGATCATGACCTGAGCCGAAGTCGGGTGCTTAACCGACTGAGCCACCCAGGCGCGCTCATAGTTAAGATATCTTAATGCCAGGATTTGCCAATAATTCAGTACAGATGATGCTCAATTGGTTTTTGTCAGACTTGGTTCAACCTAAAGATACTCGTGGGAGGGTAATATTTTGGTCATTATGACTTCAATCATGTGTTAGAATCATTAATTTACAGATTTGGGGTGACCTGTACTTGAGGTAAAACTCATCTAGTTTGTTCTATCTGATCTTACAGAGATGAGGTTGCAGCACTATCATATCCAAGGGTAGAGTTAGTGCGCTTATAATGATTATTATTTAAGTTATAAGAAAATTTGGATTGGGATTTAAAAAAAATGAATCTACATGATACAGTATATCCAAAGTTCAACTACTCCTTAGAGATAGAGACTCCATTAATTCTGAATTTAACAAATATTTTTTTAGCATCAAATATGTATTGTGCTTTTCTAAGAGCCTTGGGGTACCTAGAGGAGTGACCTGCATAATGTGTAGAGACTAACAAATAGTGAATTAAACTAACACTATGAGCCTACTTTCAAGTAATTCTCTTCAAAATAGATGGGTGATCTTACATTTCCCTGGTAGTCTTTTTTTTTTAATATAATTTATTGTCAAATTAGCTTACATACAACACCCAGTGCTCATCGCAACAAGTGCCCTCCTCAGTGCCCATCACCCATTTCCCCTGTCCCTCACCCCTCCATCCATCCTCAGTTTGTTCTCTGTATTTAAGAGTCTCTTGTGTTTTGCCTCCCTCCCTCTCTGTTTCCATCTATGGTCTTTTAGAGCAAGGCTATCTGAAGCTGATGAATTTTTTAATTGTTGACTATCTGAGTTACAGATAGAAACTGAAATAGGAAAAGATGATGAAGCTTCTCTTATGGACCGTATGGGGTTTTGGATTCTTCAGATGATTAAAATTGTTGGAGATGTTGCAAATGACATTGGAACTTGACTAGAGGAAGTATCTGTTGCAAAAAGTAGGAATCCATCATTTCCTTGGAAATACAGGTTCCTCTTCTTTTTTATTTAAAATTAAAAAAAAATTTCCTAAAAATGATCAAGGATGTCTGCTTGTATTGATTCTGTTTTGATAAACCTCCCTTTTACACCTCTGATGTAGCATACATGGTCTTTTAATGGGTAACTAATTCCTAGCAAAAAAGTCATTGATATTTGATTATAAGATACTTTATGACCTTACTTTCCCCTTCTCCCTTTTTTTCTTGCTAATCATCTAGCTAAAACACATACATTATTATGTTAGGATTCCATCAGGTTTCCAGCTTTTTAGTAAAATCTCAATGACATAGATTTTATTTTATTTAAGAAAGAAAACTAATTTCATTATTTCTTTCTATAAAAAGAATGCACTAAAGAATATGGTCCTGATTATTACAAAGTCTTAAGGTATTTTAAGTGGATTATTTGAAAAGCACAACATAAAAAAATTATTGATCAGCTATTAGAACCAAACTTTATATTTGAGAATAGTTTGTGCATATTTTATAATTTCAATGAACTAAGTTTATTGGGGGAAGAAAAAACTGGTTCAAAGTAGCTATTTTAAACTTCTCAAAGCCAATTGCCTTGAACTTTTTTTTTTTTTTTACCAAATATGTAATTTATCATTCATATCAAGTGAGTAGAAGGGTAGAAAATTGTTACATTGGTGCCAGTGCTGTGTAGGTTTTTCTGAGGGAGAAGAGAAAATAATTATTCAGCAAGGAAAATCTAAAATGGCAGATTAATGCATAAAAGCATTCAAACAAAAGGAGAAATTGGTTTCTAAATACTGAAAATTGATTTAAAAATATTTAATGATGACCACTTAAAGCTCACTATTCTGCTGTGGCTCAAAAATGAACAAAATAGACATGATCTCTGGTTCTTGTCACATTCTAGTGAGAGAAACATACCATAAAATAAGAAAATAAAAAATATTTTAATGAATTGCAAATTGTAATCAAGCACTATTTAGAAAAAAAACATGGTATTGAGGTGGATGATAATGGGGAGCATTTTTTAATTCTTCCTTTCTTAAAACCTGACCTTCACTTTAGCAAGAGTCAGGAAGATAGATTTTTGATGGTGACTATTCAAATATTGACTGGTGAAATGGAACTAGATATGCAAAGAGAAGAGGAAAGTGTTTTCAGCAAAAGGAACATCCTGTTCAAAGACTCCAAGCCTGGAAAGAGCTTGGTGTGTTTCAGCAATAGGAAGAAGAAGCATGTAGCTGTAATAGAAATGTGACATTCTAGGGGTTTGAAGACTGAGGACAAGTTAGTAGTTAGAAGAGATGGGTCCTACAGGCCATAGAGGATGCTGTGGGTTTTTTTTTCTAGGTGCAAAGAAAAAGGTTTGAAGGGAAGTAATATTATTCAATATTAGTTTTAAGAACATTCTCTTTGTTCTTTGGAAAACAAGTTTGAGGGGAATAAGAATGGAACTATGGATTTAATTCAGAGTGATCTGCTGAAACTTGGCCAGAGATTTTTGTAATCTGGACTAGAAATAAAGAGAAGAGAATGAAATTGAGAATCAGAATCATAAACAGAGATCATCGATGTGCTGGGTGTGATGCAAAGGAGGTGACGTCAAAAAGTGGAACAAAGCATGATTTAAACTTCATACTTGTCAACTTGAAGTTCGATGTGAATTTCTAAATTGAGAAAATATTCGGGGGCCGCTTTTAAGAAGAGAAGAATTTAAAAAAATCTATTTGGGGGATGCTAGTTTGGGATATATGAAACCCTTCAATAGAAAGTCAAGGAAGGTTTGTCTCAAAGTCATGTGAATGAATGCATTTGCTTGAGGAAGACTATAACAGGAGAAGATAAGAAAATCTAGGATCAGGGACTTTCCATCATTTAAGACTGTGAAAAGGAGCAGGAGATGGCAAATGAGGCTGAACTACAGTAGGCAATGGAGGAGAAGAACCCTTGGAGAGAGTGGTGTCATAAAAGCCAAGAGAAGAGACTATTCCAAGATGGAAGTGGTGCCCATCTCTGATGAGAAGGCTTCAGACTGAACAAAAGAGATGAAGAATATTTGACTGCATGAAAGTGACTTTGACAAGAGCTGTTTTGGTGCCATATTTTTTTCCATTCCACCAAGTCAGCTTTAGTCATCTCCTTACTAAAAATAATAGTAAATAGTAACCTCAAGTGAGCATATGGAATTGCCATGGGGAGCTACAGATTTGTGTGAAAGAAAAATAGAATTTACTTTATTTAAATTTGATTTCAGAAAGTTGGATGGAAGCAGTTTATGAGATTTTAACTCAATTTCACTAAATGCACAGGCCTTTCCCTAACTTATTTTCTAAAATATTTGAGATTGTTACTAATATCATGTTGATCCCTCATTGGATAAAGGGATGGCAAAGAGTCAAGAAATAGCCTATGTTTGGTTGGGTTATTGTTTGTGTCATAAATCCATTTACTCAGCTGCAATGAGAAGTAAAATCTATCCTAAATGATTCAAATGAAGATAGCTTTAATGAGCAAATTATTTGCAGGAAACACATATTAGTAATGAGACACACAAAGACCTACAATGATGGAAAACTATGCTACCCCTAGAGCTCATGGACAAGAAGAGGAAAGGGTGTTATTGGCACCCAGAGAGCAGTTATTGTGGATGAAGACAGTTAGTGGAAACAGCAGTCCTGGAATACTGAATTATTGCTAGGGACATTGCAGTGAAAAGAAGGGGGAGCCAGGAAAGAAATAGCCCCTTCTGATTCTCATTTCATCCTCTGATCTCCCACCTGTGTCCTCTCATTGACCAAACCTAAGCAGAGACAAAGTACCATGGTGATATGGTCTGTGAAGAATTCAGCTCAAAAGAGAAAAAAATAGAAAAGAATGTGGATGTTTTCCAGTTTCGGGTCAGCATGTAAAGTCTGTGGAAGTCATCACCTCATCCTAACAATAAGTAAAAACCAGAACAAAATGAAAGTTAACAACTCTTCTTAGATCCATCAGAGAATTGAGGTTACAGGGCAAATCATTGCTCCAAAATCTGGAAAGACAGACTGACAGATATGGAGAATAATGTTACAAGAACAGAGTCCCATGAGGAGAAACCTCTGTGGGAGCCTCTGCTGGGATGAGAAAGCCTAAATTGTAACTGACAAATTGCTGGAAGCTCAGAGTGGACAAATGGGAGAATTAAAACTTCCAGGAAGGGAAGTCTTAGGAGGGAACACCTACACTTTTGTGAGTTTTACTTCCAGGATGTCTGTCAGGTTATAACCATGAAGATTGGTGAAAAATCTTCTTGGGCTTCCAGCAGAGGGTAGGGAAGAATAAACATCTAAAATATGTCAGAGGCATCTTTTCTTAAAGCCTGCATTCAACAATTTTACCAGAGCCTAACCTATTGGGATTTAATCAGAGCCTAACTCATCTAAGGGAAGGGGAATATTCAACTCTAACCTCCTCTGGCCATCCTATTCCATGTTAAGGAGTGGGTAAAAACTGAGAAGAAATTATGAAGTCCAGTCCAAAGATACAGACTCATTAAAAGTCCTAATCAAAGACTAGAATGCTTCCCCACCCCACAGCTCACCCCCACATTGCTAAAGTCCTGTTTACCACAATGCCTTTCACTCAGTACATCATGTCCAGTTTTCAAAAATAAATTACAAGGCATATTAAAAGGCAAAAACCATACTTTGAAGAGGCAGAGAAAGCATCTGAACCAGACTCCAATATGAAAGGAATGTTAGAATGACTAGACCAGAGATTTAAAACAACTATGATTTATATGCTAACAGCTCTAATGGAAAAAGTAGGCAGCATGCAAAAACAGATGGGTAATGTAAAGAGAGAGATGGACATTCTAAGAAAGAACTAAAAAGAAAGACTAAAAAAATACTGTAACAGAAATGAAGGATGCCTTTGATGGACTAATTAGTACACTGGAGATGACTGAGGAAAGGATCTCTGAACTTGAGGATATGTCAATAGAAACTACCAAAACTGAACAGTAAAGAGAAAAAAGATTGAAAAAAAAAGTAAAGTGGAATATCTAAGAACTATAAGACAACTCTGAAAGGTGTAACATACACATAATGGGAGTATGAGAAGGCAAAGAAAAACAGAGAAAGGAAAAGAAGAAACTTTTGAAAAAGAATTTGGGGTTGGGGAACAGCAAATTGAGAATAACTGGAACACTGGTTTACTCCTATTTTACTCATATTTTTTTTGGTAAGAGAAAGGGGATAGTTCTGCCTTTGACTGCTTGTGGCTTGGGAAAAAATAAAAGAAAATCAATACAATTTATGTATGAGATCAGGTAGAGAATTATTTGCTACACTTGGTGATAGTAGAAAAATGGAAGGAAAGAGAAAGGGGAATAAAGGTAATGTGATAGGGAAGACCTGTGCGATGTCCTATGTTACCTTTTGCCATATACCCTTAAATCATTAATAAAACATGAAATTCCTGAAAATTTTGATGTTAAGGGGTCGTGTCTGTATATGACAAGATTAAGGCTTGCACCTAGGTTAGCACTAGGTAAACAATTTGGAGATGCAGACTTTAAAAGAAATGGAACCATAAGAAAGTTAGGTGTAGGGAATGAACCAAAATCATGGGTTGGTTTGGAATCCTTCACTTGGCAAATTGCAGTTTAGAATTTCATTTACCTAACATGGTTCCAGGTTATTTAAGTGTTACACCTTTTCTAGATACCCTATTCCTTTGTAAATTAAGTCAGCATTTGCAAACCAAATTGTTTGTTTATCAGGGCGCCTGTGTGGCTCAGTTGGTTAAGCCTCCAACTTTGGCTCAGGTCATAATCTCACAGTTCCTGATTAAAAGCCCCACGTTGGCCTCTGTGCTCACTCACAGCTCAGAGCCTGGAGCCTGCTTCAGATTCTGTGTCTCCCTCTCTCTCTGTCCCATCCCCCACTCATTGCTCTGTTTCTGTCTTAAACGTAAATAAAACACTAAAAACATTTTTAAAAATTGTTTGATCTTAAATAAAGAGATTAGAATCCATTGGGAATTAGGGAATTATATTGGGTCCCAGGAAGTATTCTCAATCAGAAACAATTTAATCCAACGCAAAAAAAAAAAAAAAGTCAACAAGTTTGGTGAAGCTGATTATTACGGATATTTTGTGTGTCTATATCAGTAGATTCTCAAATCATTGGTTAAACTTTGACTAGAAAAATATTCAGTTTTTTTCTTTTCATAACTGCTTTGTTTTTTCGTATTGGGTTGGCGGTTTGGAATGAAGAGGGAAGAATGCTGTTCTGTTGAGTTTTGTCATGCCAGTCTTGCAAATTTTACTTTGTGCTTCCGAAATATGTATATTAATTACATGGCTGGAAATAAAGTATTGATTCTTTTCTTGGCAGTCACACCAAACAACCTATTCATGGGATCACATATCTGTATTTATTATAGAATTGTATCATTGCATTACCTTCTTATGGGCAGTTCTGGAGCTTTGTGTTCATTCACCTAAATATTCTTTCCATAAATATTTATTAAGTTCCTACTATGTCTGAGGCACCATGGTCTGTTCAGTGCCATATTGCCATGGCTGTGTGTGCCATATTCATGCCTATATCATAACAAAAAAAAATTAAAGTGAAGTACCAAAGACACGTCAGTGAAAGAGAAAGAAGAAAAAAGAACAGATTAATGAATTTCTCATCTGTTTTCCCACAAAGTTGACTCCTAAAGGTATTTCCAAATTGTGTTTGTGATTGTTAATTCAATTTTTTATTTACAGTGAGGTTATTGATGACTTCCATTTATCTAACTAAAGTATGGTTTTTAATATTAATGACTATATTTGTTTTTTCTGATCTACATAAAATTGTAATTTCATTATAGGAAGATACAAACATTAAGAAAATACATGAATCAAATGGAGCAGTTCACATATTCCCCCTTTGTAGTTTTAACATTTAGCTAAATGGAATTTTAATAATACATCAGTTGGTACCACATTGAATATTTGAGTTAAATTATTGTGGGATAGTTTTATTATTAGCATTTTTTCTTTTGTTTCTGTGATAGTAATGGTGTTGCAGACTTCTAAACCTTCAAGAATATTTGTTTATGCTGTTTGATACTCGCTTTTCTGCAGAGAACAGTGGCTTGCTCTCCTCATACAAAATTGTTTGAGTGTTAACATTTCAGTGAGCAGTTTGAGACTGGAACTGGCCTATATTCTTTATCTCCTTTAGGGCTTTTACTGCTAGGGTTTGGCATGATAATCCATGGTAGTAAGGCTCCATTCACATCTAGTTGGCAAATTAACACATCAACTCATTACACCAGGGCTTCGGGCTGCAGCTCATGTTGGCAAATTTACACAGATTTTCATTAACTCAAATGGAAAGATAGGGACAGACATGATTAAGGGCACCAAGGTCAACTCCTATTTGATATTTGGAAACATGAGAAATTATGATTTTACTTCTGTCAATTGATTTCTCCAGAGTACCTCACATATACAAATTTTCCTTTACTAATCATTCCTTCTACTAAAGTTTGAAAGATTGTCTTTGTATTTTTTTTACATTCTCTAAATTAATTTAACCCAGTAATATGTATGCTTAATGGTCTATTATTTTCTCTCTTTTAAAATATTAAATAAATGTAAAACAGGAAGTAAATTCCTCTCCCTAAAGTAATTCATATAGTTGTTCCTATCTATATTGCCAGCATTCCTCAATATTCAATAATTTAGAACTTACAATAAAATTGTTCAGTTGACATTATTTAATTTCCTAAATGTCCCTCTCTTTCTTTATTTCTAGAGAGATGTTAGAAAATAATGAGTTATATTTTACATAAGTAATTACTGAGGGTGCTTAAATATGAAGTTATCATTTCAAAATCAGTTTTTCTTCTTTGGCCGGCTTTGTAATCTCTGGATTTCTGTTGTGGGAAATCATGGCATCTTACACTTTTCTTTTTATCTGTACTCATTTCAAATAAATTTCTTAAACTAGTATTCTAGACTGTATGTTAGACTGTGAGTTCTGTGGAATCAGGAACTATATTTTGTTCTTCATAAATTCCCCAGCATTTTGCTGTGTCTCCACATGGCACAATATGGGGAAAGATAGGAAGTGCATCTAAGTAGTGGAATTGTGTCAACTATACTCAAATAAAAAAATAAAAAAATAAAAAAAAGTATACCTAAGCCAGACTTCGGATTTTAAGTGGATCAGAAAAGATGTCCTAGAGTAGGCCACTCTAGAACTGACTCTTAGTTAATGAGTTAATTCAAAGAAAGAGTGTGGGAGGATATTTTATGTATTTAGGACAAACTATTTGAAACCGTTGTTGTAAAGGACAGCATTGACATATTCTGTGAATTGCATAGCATCCAATATGACTGTGGTGTCAAATGAATAGATGAAACTTGAAATATTTGTTGAAGAAAGATTGCAGACAGCTTGTATGCCATGCTAATAGAACTTGAATTTTATCTTGAAAGCAATGTACAATCATTGTTTGGTTTTAAGCAGATTGGTAATAATCAGTCCATCTCCCTCCCTCCCTCCCTTCTTTCCTTCGTTCCTTTGTTCCTTCCTTCCTTCCTTCCTTCCTTCCTTCCTTCCTTCCTTCCACCATCTGTATGTCTGTTTTTTTCTTTTTATGATCAGTATTAGGGCTGTATAAGATTGAAGGAGGTAAGTCTTTACAGAAGATCAATTTCTGCCAGTCATGCAATAAGAATTAAAACCTAAAATAAGGCATAGGTCATGGTAATGCAGAAAATGAGAAGATTTGGAAGATGTTAAACAGAGAATTGAGAGATTTTAGTGACAGGATATGGAGGGTAAGGGAAAGAGTAAAATCTAAAATGATATTTGAGATTTTGTTTCCCAGTGTGAATGCCAGCACTGCTTTTTGATATCAGGAATATTAAAGCTAGATATCTAGAGAAGGTGAGTTTGGTTTTTGTTACATTTTGAATTTTAGTCGCCTATGGAACATCCAGATATAGAGGTCCAATAGATAGATATTAATTGAGATGTGGATTTGAGCTCAAATAGTTTATTTGGGAATTAATCTCAGGAAGCACTGGTAGAGAGGTGGAGAAGTAAGAAATGAAAGGTGGGGGGGGTGCCTGGGTGGCTCAGTCAGTTAAGTGTCTGATATCAGCTCAGGTCATGATCTCACAGTCTGTGAGTTCGAGCCCCGCGTCAGGCTCTGTGCTGACAGCTCAGAGCCTGGAGCCTGCTTCAGCTTCTGTCTCTCTCTCTGTCTCTCTCCTCTCTCTGCCCCTTCCCCACTCATGCTCTGTCTCTCAAAAATGAATAAATGTTAAAAAATGTACAAAAATAAAAAGAAATGAAAGGGAAGTAAGTTAATACAGACTGCACTATTAGCAAGTTACCTGCGTGGCACAACTGAGATTTTGTCCCACTGGTGTCCTGTGACGGACTGTGTAGAATATACCCCAGAGTAGTTCCACCTGAAAGGTGAGGCTGCTAATTACTCATTCATTAATTCTGGTCTGTCTCTGCTAGAGGCTGCTTCCTGAGAGCTAGCTCACCACACTTGTGGCCTATCCTGCCTGCAGGACTCTAGCACACCCCTGCAAGTATGCCCTTGGATGGAGTCACAGATCCTGGTAGTAAAAAGCAATTCTAAGGGTATTCAGCTGTTGGAGGCACCCACAGGTTCTCCTCAATGTAAGGTAGATCTGGTCTGGAAGGGTGGTTCTGAAAGCCATCACATGTAAAAGATAATTAGAGCTAATACAGTATAATGAGCTCATTCAGAGAAGAGGGTCTAGGATGAAAACCTGTCAAACACTAAAATTGAAGGGACAACATAGGGAAAGATAAATCTGTGAAAGAGAATGTCTCTTATCTTTACGTGGCTAATATGTCCAAGAAACTTGCCTCAAATATGTTTAAAACAAAACTAGAGAAGCAACCCAAAAGCTAGTGCAGTCACTGTTTATCCACTTATTATTTCTCTGGTTGATGTACTTACAAATATATTTGCTTCATAGTAGCTATGGTCACACCTAATTCACCAATGCATCTTTAATACCTTATGTGTTTCCTTACTTAGTATTTGGTGTAGACTATATATCAAATATTTCTTTCTTTAAAAAATTGTTTTAATGTTATTTATTTTTGAGACAGAGAGAGAGAGAGCATGAGCAGGGGAGGGACAGAGAGAGAGGGGGACAGAGAATCCAAAGCAGGCTCCAGGCTCTGAGCTGTCAGCACAGAGCCTGACGTGGGGCTCGAACTCACGGACTGTGAGATCATGACCTGAGCTAAAGTCCGATGCTTAACCGACTGAGCCACCCAGGTGCCACCCCCAAATATCTTTTTCTTTTAAACAAGTTATTTAGGATTACTGAATTTACATGCGTATACATTTTTAAATAAAATTAGAAAATGCAGTTTAGGAAATGTTGATATTTTCAAAACAAATATTTAATAAGAATATTTTATCTCCATATTTTTGTTTTCAAATACGTACCTTTTACTCTTATTTTTTCCTTTAAATTAGTGAACTTTACTTTTTAGAGCAGTTTGAGAGTCACAGAAAAATTGATTAGAAAGTACAGAGGATTCTCATATACCCCCTCTCTCCACACAACACAACCCCTGCTGCTATGGCCATCCTACACCATGGTGGTATATTTGCAACAATTGATGTATCTTTATTGGCGCATCATTATTATTATGTAAATTCCATAGTTTACATGGGGTTCACTCTTGGAGTTGTACTTGGGTTTAGACAAATGTATAATGACATACCACCCTTTTAGTAATGCACTGAGTAGTTATAGTTCCCTGTGCTCTCTTCATCCCTCCCTGCCCCCTTCAGTTACTTTTCAGAAGACAGAAACTGATGAAGAGACACTTACAGGGATTTATTCACCTATTCCCCTTCCATAGATTTATTTCATGGTCTTGAGGATTTCTTCCAAGTTGAGAGCACAAAAACAAAGACATAAGAGGGAAAACATATGTTTAACCTGTAATGAAGTGTTGGTTTCCTCAGTTCATTTTTATGTTTTTGATAATATTTGATTCAAGTTATTTCTCCAAGCCAACATATGTAAGTCAGAAAACTGCAGAGAATGTTTCCAAATATTTCTGGCACCATCGATTATGGCTTTTCTGCCAAAATGTTCCTTTTCCTTAGATGTACACCCTTTGCATCATTCCGTCTGATTTTTATTTCTGCATTCTACTTCAAGTCATGAACTGTATTATGTGTAAGGTCTTCCTGTGATTTGCTTAGTAGCAGTTGGTGAGCAAGGAAGCCCCTCATGATGTTTTCTGTTGTTATTATTATTATTATTATTTGAAAATCATTCAGAAAAGAAAAATATGTACTGGTATAAGACATGACTCAAATAAATTCTTGTTTTCAAAGACCTTCCTGGCATTGTAGTTTCATTATTAGCACACTTGGAAATCTGCTTCACCCATGGGTGAATTGGCTGTGGAATATCAGGAAACATGGGCAGAAAATTATTAAAGGATTATGTTTTTGAAAGGGATTACATCCTAATTTTTACTGAGGGTCAAAAAAAAGTGACATGATAGATTGGAGCAAAATGATTTTTTAATGTTCGTGGCATTTTTAGATGCAATGAATATTCTGTACCCCCATTTTCTTTGTTTCTATTTCAAGTGAGTGTTCTTCATAGTGTGTAGTCTTATTATGTGTTTTCTTTATACACTGTTTAAAGGAAGAGTTAATCTGCACCTACCATGTCTGATTAAAAAAATGCTTAAAAAGTCTTTGAATTTTTTCTTTTATCTAACAGATTTGTTGTGTAGTCTCACTTCCTTTTTTTTTTTTTTACCTTTCACTAAGAATGAAGATGATAATGTTAAGCAAAAAAAAAAAATTTCAAATGTATAAGTTTGATTCTTAATTTCTGTACAATCCTTCACAATGGTATATCATTGAGTTGACACTGGATTACAAAAATTTAACAGCCCAGAAAAATTCTTCTGAGAACTTATTAGCATCAGAAAATGCTGTGTTTTATCATCTTTTGGAGATTTAAAGCTCATCTATCCATTTCTCCCCCTGAGAGTTAAAGAACTTTAGAAAAAAAATCGCCATTTTCTTTTTTAGAAAAAAGTTTTTTAGAAAACAATCACCATGTTTTGAATAGTGAAACACTTAAAAACTTTTTATTTTAACCTCTGTGAGACTTAATTTCCTCGTTGTAAAATCGGACTAATGATCACTACCCCAGGAAGTGATTATAAAATCAGAAATATGTGTGAAGTATGTAATGCACTATCTAGTACCCCTCGGTCTTCATTAATACTGGGTGACATTCTTTTTCTCCTTCTCAATCTTCTTCTTACGTGCTTGATCTAGATCAATGGTTCTCAAACTTTAATGTAAATCTAAATCACTTAAAGGGCTTATGAAAACAGATTGCTGGGCCCTGCCCCAGAGTTACTGATTCAGTAGTTGTGAGGTAGGATTGAGACTACTTCTGAGAAGTCGCCAGTCTTGTCAAGTGAAGAGATAACACTTTGAAAGCCACTGACCTAGAAAGATAATGCAACTATTGTGAAGTAGAGCTTTGTGGCTGTCAATATTTCTTTCTATAGTTATCTTTGACTAATAAATATTGTCACTTTATATTTTGAAAATTAAAATACCATGTACTATAAACTATTAACTTGTCAGGGCACATGGGTGGCTCAGTTAGTTGAGTGTCTGACTTTAGCTCGGGTCAGGTTCATGAGTTCGAGCCCCACATGCTTCATGCTGAGAGCAGCAAGCCTACTTCAGATTCTCTGTCATTCTCTCTCTCTGCCCCTCCCGAGCTGGGGCTGTCTCTATCTCTCTCAAAAACAAAAGTAAACACTAAAAAAATATATTAACTTACCTATTTCTAAATAACTCTCCCAGCGTCCCCATTTATTCAGACAATAGTGTAAGTGTCGCTCTTTTGAAATTATGCAACGTTTTGGTGAATGGTAGAATTCAGGTCAAGTGAATGCAAAAAAAAAAAAAAAAAAAAAAAAAAAAAGGAAGACTTTCCTCAGTTGGGCATGTTTAAGACAAAACGACAGTGGTGGACTTTATTTGTCTGAGCAATTGACTGAGCAACAAGAAGACTGCCTGAAACTTGAACAATCTGTTATCTAGATATCATTACAATGTAAGGAGACTTGCTCACCACAGTAGGTATTGTTATTGTACTTGTATATAATTTAGAGAATATTTATTTGAATTGAATGTTACTTCCATTTTCATTTTATCTGACAGATTAATTTATCTTGTTCAGTGACCTGTCATGTTACTGGTAATAAGAATGTGGATGGCACAATCACCATCATGACTAGCAGAAAGGAAAGAGCTCCTCTTTAAACGATCACATTTAATCAGGAATATCTTGGTGACTCACAAGTTAACAAAACTTCCCACTCTGTGTATTCAGCCAACAACACTGCCGAGTGTCCAAAACCTAAATGTAGTTCATGACACACACACAGTGAAGCTGCAAATAAGAATAATTCCTGATGAAAAAATAGATATCTAAAATGTTACTGTCAATTTGTTTCTTTGGTATCTTCTGAGTCAGCTTTTATGTGGTGTTAATGCAATCTCAAGCTATATTAAAATATATTAAAATACTGTTATGGTTACAATATAACATACGCAAAACTCTCACAGTGTGGTTGGACTCTTGTAAACATCAGGGACAGATTTGCAGAACTCCTCTTTGCTCTATCTATACTCACACCTGGAGTGATCTCATACTGTGTTATTGTTTTAAATACCATGTTCAGGTTAAACTCAAATATATGGCTTGGATTAGATCTAGGACCTGAACTCCAGATTCTTTTATATTTTTCATTTTATTTATTTATTTTTGAGAGAGAGAGACTGAGAGTGAGCAAGGTAGAGGCAGAGAGAGAGGGAAAGAGAGAGAATACCAAGCAGGCTCTGCACCGACACATCTTGAACCATGAGTTCACGACCTGAGCCAACATCAAGAGTTGGATGCTTAACTGACTGAGCCACCCAGGCGCCCAAACTGCAGGTTTTTATAACTGTGTACTCAGCATCTCCAATTGATATTAAAAAGGGATCTCAATCATAATGTCACAATCTGCTCTTTCTGCATACTTTCCCAGACACTTAATGGTAGCTACTCTATTTAAACCACTCAGGTTACAAATAATGAGTGCCACCTTTGTCTCTATTTTTCTTACACCCTACATCCTCTCCACAAAACAATATTGTCAGTTCTCCTTTGAACATGTAACCAGAATCTATGTCTCACTCATCCATTGTTACCATGAGTCCAAGCACCATAATCTCTCACCTAGATTATTATAACAATCTCTCTACTTATCTGTTCATATATATCACCTCCTGTATAGTATATCCTCCCAAGAGCTGTAGAATGAATATTTTAAAACCTATGACAGATCATGTGCTTTTCCTCTCATCTTTCTTAGAGTAAAAGTTAACATTTTTATAATGGCTTACACTGTTATGATTGAGAATCCTTTTCAATATCAACTGGAGATGCTGAGGACACAGTTAGTTACAACAATCTGGAGTTCAGGGCCTAGATCTAATTATGAGGCCACCACTAAGTATGTGAGCTCAGCTCCAGTGGTGTTCTTGAAGTTCTGATACCCAAATCATAATAAGGCATTACAAAAAAAGGTAATTATGGGCCAGCGTACCTCAACACACATATGCAAATATTCTAAACAAAATTTTAGGAAATAACATCCAATAATATGTGAAAAGTATTAACTGATGACCAAATAAAATTTATCCCTGGAATGTAAGGCCATTTTAATATTTAAAATAACCAATCAATATAACTTAACAGATCGATAAAAAATAAAAGCATATTATCACCTCAGTAGATACAGAATAATATTTGACAACATACAACATCTATTCCTGGGGCACCTGGGTGGTACAATTAGTTAAGTGCCCAAGTCTTGATTTCAGCTCAGGTCATGATCTCACATCTCGTGGGATTGAGTCCCATGTCAGACAGTATGGAGCCTGCTTGGGGTTCTCTCTTTCCCTCTCTCTCTATCACCCTCCTCCCCGCTCCTGCTTTCTCTCTCTCTCTCTCTCTCTCTCTCTCTCTCTCTTTGTCTCTCAAAATAATATATCTATATATCTATATATACATATATACATGTACACACGTGTATATATGTATATATAGATATATATAAAATCATCCATTCTTGACAAAAACACTTAGTCAACCAGGAATAGAAGGAAACCTCCTATATGTAACAAAAGGCAGCAATGAAAAACCTACAGCTAAAATCATACTTAATGGTAAAAGACTGAGTGTTTTCGCCCTAAAATTAAGAAAGACAGGTATTTCTGATCTCACCACTTCTATTCAACATTGTATAGTTATTCAAGTAAAAGAATAAAAAAACACCTAGATTGGAAAGAAATAAATAAAAACTGTTTTCTCTGCAGATGACTTGATTGTGTATATAAAAAAATGGGATATACAAGGAGGCTAGAACTGATATTGAGTTTAGCAAGGTTGCAGGATATGAGATCAATATACAAAAATCAACTATATATATATATATATATATATGTATAGTTGATTTTTATATCAACTATATATAGTTCTAAAAGCTAAATAAATATATATATATATATATATAACTTTTACTCTAAGTTAAATTTTACTCTAGCAATTAAAAATTAGAATTTAAATATTAAAATCAAATTAAAATATTTGATTTTAAAATCAAATATTAAAATCAATTAAGATCAATATACAAACAATATACAAAAATCAACTATATATATATATATATAGTTGATTTTTATATCAACTATATATAGTTCTAAAAGCTAAATAAATATATATATATATATATATATATATATATATATATAACTTTTACTCTAAGTTAAATTTTACTCTAGCAATTAAAAATTAGAATTTAAATATTAAAATAATGCCATTTATCATAGCATCAAAAATAAGTATTTATTGATAAATCCAACAAAAGATGTAGAATACATGTGCATTGAAAACTAGAAGCTATTGCTGAGAAAAATCAATAAAGACCTGTATAAAAAGAGACACATACCCTGTTCATAGGTTAAATTGATCTTTAGATTTAAATCAATCTCAATAAAAGTCCCAGAAGTCATTATTTTGGGGGTAAAAATTGAGAAGTTGATTTTAAAATCGTATCAGAATGCAAAGCATGTGGCATGCCAAAACAACTTTGAAAACAGATCTTGAAGCTCAAGGAATAACACTCTTCGATTTCAAGACTCATTATAAAGCTACATTAATCAAGACAGTGTGAGATTGGCATGAAGAGAGGCAAATAGATCAATAGAACAAAGAAGAGATTCCAGAAATATACTTTTATGTCTACGGACAACTAATTGTTGACAAATATAAAAAAGCAATTCTGTGGATGTGATGTTGTTTCCAACAAGTGATGCTGAAATGCTTGCCTATCTATAGGCAAAACAAAGAAACACACTTTATATCTCACACTATGGATAAAAATTGACCAGAATTGGATTATACACCTTAATGTAGATCCTAAAACTAAAAAGTTCTAGGAGAAAAATCTTTATGACCTTTGTTTAATCTAAGATTCCTTAGATATCATATATAATATATAGCATCCAAAATTGATAAATTGAACTTCACCCAAACTGAAAATGTCTGTTCTTTGAAAGGCACTGCTAAGAGAATGAAAAGGCAATCCATAGACTCAGAGAAAATATTTGCAATTTATGCATCTGACAAAGGCCTGTGTCCAGACTATGTAAGGAGTTCCCAAACTCAATAAGATAACAACAACCCAATAAAAAATGGGCTAAAGGTGTGAACACACACTTTAAAAAAATGTATATAGATAGTGAACAATCACATAAAAAGATGTTTAATATAATTAGTCAATAGAGAAATGCAAATTAAAATCACAATAAGATACTGCTCAAAAATTACTAGAATGGCTAAAATTAAAAAGATATATCAAATTTTGGAAAGGATGTGGAGGATTAATAACTCTCATAACACTGCTGGTGGGAATGTAAAATGGTACAGACACTCTGAAATATAAGTTGGCACTTTTTCTAAAAGCTAAACGTGATCCAGTCATGTCATTCCTAGATATTTACTCAGGATAAATGAAGGCATATATCCATCCGTTCAAAGACATATACAAGAATGTTTACAGAAACTGTACTGGTAATAGCCAAAAATCTGGAAACAACTCAAATGTTCATCAACAAATGAATGCTTGAATAAGTTGTGGTATTTCTGTACAATGGAATACACTCAATACTAAAAAATATATATAAATTATGCTACATATAAGTATATGGATAAGTCTCAACATAATTATGCAGAATAAAGCCAGGCAAAAGAGTACATGCTATATTATTTCATTTATATAAAATTCTATAAAATACAAACTAATTTGTAGTAGCATAAAGTAGGTCAGTGGCTGGCTGGAAGTGGGGATAGGATCAGGAATGGGGGCATTAAAAAAAAAGTTCAGGAAACTTTTGGAGGTGGTGGATACATTCATTTCCGTGATTATGGTGATGCATTCACAGGTGTATACAAATGTTAAATCGAATCAAACTAAAAATGTTGTACACAGTTACCCTATATTAATTGTATCTATATATGCCATCAAAAAAAAGAAATGGAGTTTGAATTTAAAGTACATTTTGCTCTGATGGTCAAATGTAAGAGATGAAAAATTATTTAGGATTATATACATTGTGACCAATGCCAATCTCAACTTTAATGTTTTTAACATTTTGGTTTTAAGAAGCACATTTTCCAGGGCCCCTGGATGGCTCAGTAGGTTAAGCGTCCGACTTCAGCTCAGGTCACGATCTCATGGTCTATGAGTTAGAGCCCCTCATCAGGGGCTGTGCTGACAGCTTAGAGCCTGGACCCTGTTTTGGATTCTGTGTCTCCCTCTCTCTCTGCCCATCCCCCACTCACACTCTGTCTCACTCTCTGTCAAAAATAAATGCACATTAAATTTAAAAAAAAAAAACACATTTTTTTTTCTCACGAGAACAAGTAAATCATAAGCAGAAAGATCTTGTAAAAATTTCCTTTAAATGTATTTTTTCCCTACGATGAAATGTAATTTTAACAAAAACAATGCATTTGCAGCAGTAAATGAAGCATACTGATAATCAATCCACAAAGCATAGGCATGTCCAAAAACCATCAGTTTAAGAGGCAGGGCGCCAGCTTCTAGTTCACCATCACTGGTGACTAGTCACTCCAATAACAGTGTAATCCGAGGAGGGCCATTTAACTCTCTACTATCAGTGTCCCTCGAGGTTTAATAGGGGCAGCAGAGATATATATTACTATGAGGACAAATGCAATAACAGATGAGCCTTTGGCCATCCTTTTAAGTAAGGTGAATTAACAAAAGAACTTATTGGATGGTAGCTATTTTCTACTACAACTCTGTCTAAAGTTCTAGTCGCTGCAAGTTTGGCTAATGTAACCCAAGAGACTTAACCTGGGTGTGAATGGCTGCTGCCTTTGACATAAAAATGCATGCACCTCATATTTGAATGTACTTATTTTGTCCTATATAACCTTTAGGTAAAAATATTATGGCATAGATAACTAATCTAAGAAATTCTTTATACAATAATAGGGAGTAATCTAAAAAGAAAATAAATTCACTCAAAAAAAGTAAACTAATTATTGGCTTCAAAGTTATTTTGATTCTTTTTATGATTTAGAATAATAGAGGGGCGCCTGGGTGGCTCAGTCAGTTGAGCGACTGACTTCGGCTCAGGTCATGATCTCACGATTTGTGAGTTTGAGCCCCGCATCGGGCTCTGTGCTGACAGCTCAGAGCCTGGAGCCTGCTTTGGATTCTGTGTCTACCTCTCTCTGCCCCACCCCCACTCATGCTCTGTCTCTCTCTGTCTCAGAAATAAATAAACATTAAAAAAAAAAGAAGAATAGATATATGGTTCAATAATATAAGAAGAACTTTCCTGTAACATGGACACTGTGCTCCTAAATATTCCAGTCCTGATACTGGAGTGCTAGGTTGATGTGGTACATCTGGAACACTGCAATTTTCTCTTACCCTTCTTTCTCCTCAAGCTCTATACCTGGGAGACAGTGTCAGGTTCCAGTTTTCCCTGCACAAGCATTTAACCCTTTTTCTTCTCTTCCATGAATTCTTCTATTTTTATTATGATTGAGGTATAATTAATACACAATATTATGTTAGTTTCAGGTGTACAACATAATGATTTGATATTTGCATATATTGCAAAACAATCATCTCAGTAAGTCTAGTTAACATTGTTATGCCATGCATAATTACAAAATTCTTTTCTTGTGATGAGAACTTTCAAGTTTGCAGCTTTCGTATATGAATGTAGTGTTATTAACTCTTCACTATGCTATATTGTATCTCCAACACTTGATTATTTTATAACTGAAAATTTGTACCTTTGGACCTTTTCACCCATTTCTCCCACCTATTATCCCCCACAATCCTTCACTTCTGACAACCCACCAATCAATATCTCTGAGCTTTTTTTTTTTTTTTAGATTCTACATATAAATGAGATCATACAATGTTTGTCTTTCTGTCTGACTTATTTCACTCAGCATAATGCTCTCAAAATTCACCCATGTTGTTGAAAATGGCAAGATTTCATTCTTTTTGTGGATGAACAATATTCCATTGTGTATGTATACCACATTTTCTTTATTTATTCGTCGGTAGACACTTAGGTTGTTTCCTTGTCTTGGGTATTGTAAATAATGCTGCAATGAACACGGAGGTGCAGATGTTTTAAGTTAGTATTTTTGTTTCCTTTGAATAAATACCCGAAAGTGGAATTGTTGGATCATATGGTAGTTCTATTTTTAATTTTTTGAGAAACTTCCATACTATTTTCTCTAGTGGCTGCGCCAACTTACATTCTCAGCAACAGTGCACAGGGTTCCCTTTACTCCACATCCTGGCCAAGATTTCTTTCTTGTCTGAAAAGCTTCTTAATGCACTTATATTTTTAGTCTCAATTTCTCTCGTATGGCATTTTTTTAAAAGTTTTTCTCCTGTAGTTCCCATTTGTTACTCATCACTCACTTTACAAGCTGGTCAGAAATGGCTACTTCTAAAAAATGTAGACAATATTATATTCTATTAGTTGACATCTTCAAGCCCCAAAGCATTGGATCAATTCTGCTTATCGTAGCTGCTGATTTTGAAAATTCCTTCTTACATTTACAGGTATTTCACATAATGTTGAACATGCATTGGAATAGTCACTGTGTTTGATGATAATGGAAGGACCCTAATGTTTGTACAGTGAGGCTGTTCAGGCCAATCTGCTCAAATTGTTCCATTCTGACCTGCATTTGAATCCTACTTTCAATAATGGTCTTTTTAGGGCAGTACTAAAACCCAATCAGCTTGGTGTAAGGTGCTTTAAGTTTATAGTTTTCAGTGATGAGGAGGTATGATTTGCTTTATGGTGTATGTGTGTGTGTGTGTGTGTGTGTGTGTGCGCCTGTGCACACATGTGTGTGATAACATGCTACATTATTGTTGCAGTATTTGTAGGATCCGTCTGTGGGTTTGGCAAAAATGGTGGAATACAAGTACAAAAGTGTTTTTCCTCAAACAAAAGATTTTATCATATGTAATGGGTTTTGAAATTTTTTAAAATTCTGAAGTTAGAACAGGGGCTAATCCTTATGAGTGTCAAAGATGTGGAAACTGAAGCAAGTCCCATCAGTGCCTTCATTCTGAGAATAATTTTCCATGCTGGTTGCTATTCTGTGCCCTGCATGAGTGACTCAGTGTGCACCTAAGGACCATTTTAATGTGTGGCATCTGGATGGACACCTGGAAGCTGTGAAGCTTTGAACTAAGGAGCCATTAATGCTAAAAAAAAATTAACATTAATGTTGATTATCCCTCTTTAACTTGTTTCACCCACAACTGCTCAATCATTCTGCAACCGGATTACTGCCAGTTCCATATGTTTCTGTGTCACTTAGGCTTGACTAATTAAAATATTCTGTTGTAGGTGCCGCATAAATTTTAAAAGTCTGAAATGTCTCTTTAACCAATTGAGGAGACTTCTAATGTTTTATGAGAATTAATGTATACATTTCTTTTAACCTGCCAAATGCCAAACATATGACCTAAAATTTTATGTTCTGTCTGGTTTTGCTTCAGAACGACAACAAATCTATGCATATCAGCTGCGTTCTAAACTTGGCCAAACTGGAATACTCTTTATAACCCTGATAGATTTCCCTTAACATTTTCCTTTAAATGTACTCTTGCTCATGAATATCAGAATATTTTTAGCCAAAGAATCCTTGAGAAAAGGAATAATACTCATTGGTAAGGAAAGAAATGCAAACTAAAACATCAATCAAATACCATTCCCTTTTTTCAAATTGTCACTGATATGAAAAGATAATAATCAGTGTTGGCATTCTCAAACACCGCTAATGTGAGTGCAAATTGGCAAAATATTTAAAACATAATTTGGCAGCATATAGTGAGTGCCTTGATATTTTCATTTTGTTGTTTCAGTTTCATTCAAAAAGTGTAACAGGCAATAACCAGATATGTACAAATAGTCATTAAAAATATTTATCATCGTGTTATTTTTTTATCATAGTGTTATTTAAAACAGCAGAACTTAGAAATTTAAATGAGTCATAATGCGAAAACCATTCAATACATCAGTTCTTCCATGTGAGAGACAAATGCTTTGTTTACAATGGTTTTGAAGACTGATGCCAAAGGAAATTTTCTTTTTTTTTTATGTTTTATTTATTTTTAAGTTTAAAATTTTTATCTGAAGTAGAGTTGACATGTAACATTAGTTTCAGGTGTACAGCATGGTGATTTAACAGTTGTACACATTGCAAAATGTTTACCCTGGTGAGTGACGTTACTGTCTGTCTCCATACTAAATTATTACAGTATTATTAACTATATTCCTTATGGTTGTGCTTTTCATCACCATGACTTACTTATTTTTATACCTGAAAGTTTTTGCCTCTGAATCTTCTTCACCAATTTTACCTATTTCCCTGTCCTGTAACTATCAGTTCATTCTCTGTATGAGTCTCTGTATGAGTCTCTTTCTTTTTATTTATGTACTCATTTTGTTTTTTAAAATTTCATATATAAGTACCATCACATGGCATTTGTCTTTCTCTGCCTGACTTATTTTACTCAGCATAATACACACTAGGTCCAACTATGTTATTATAAATGGCAAGATCTCATTCTTTTTTATGGCTTAGTAATATTTCATTGTGTGTGTGTGTGTGTATACACACACACACACACACACACACACTACATCTTCTTTATCCATTCATTTATTGATGGCCACTTAGATTGCTTCAATATTTTAGCTATTGTAAATAATGCTGCAACAAAGATAGGAGTATAAATTAATGTTTTGTACCAAAGGAAATTTTCTTGATATGGTAACATAAGGGAGAAAAATCTTCCAAGCAAACCAACCCATTGCATATGTGTTTATAGAAATACTGAACTGAAGGACAGTGCATTAGCAGTCCTTATCTCCAGTGCTATTTTTACCTGTTCATTGATTTATTTTATTTACACATCTCAAGGACCACTTTTTTTTTTAATAATTAGGAAAGAGCTATCGTAAATGAACAAGCATAACAAAAAATTGTATTTTTAAATAGCTTTAAAATTTACCTCTAGTGAGTGAGTATATTTATATGGTATATTTATATGGTCCTATTTAATTTTTAAAAATATTTTTTGGGCGCCTGGATGGCTCAGTTGGTTAAGTATATTTATATGGTCCTATTTAATTTTTTTTAAAATTTTTTTTTCAACGTTTTTTATTTATTTTTGGGACAGAGAGAGACAGAGCATGAACGGGGGAGGGGCAGAGAGAGAGGGAGACACAGAATTGGAAACAGGCTCCAGGCTCCGAGCCATCAGCCCAGAGCCTGACGTGGGGCTCGAACTCACGGACCGCGAGATCGTGACCTGGCTGAAGTCGGACGCTTAACCGACTGCGCCACCCAGGCGCCCCTGGTCCTATTTAATTTTTAAAAATATTTTTTGGGCACCTGGGTGGCTCAGTTGGTTAAGCATCTGACTTTGGCTCAGGTTGTGATCTCCTGTTTTGTGAGTTCAAGTCCTGTGTCGGGCTCGCTGCTGTCAGCACAGAGCTTGCTTCCAATCCTCTGTCCCCCTCTCTCTCACCCTCCCCCTTCTCTCCAAAATGAATAAACATAAAAAATATATATTTTTAAATCTCTTTCTCCAACAAAATTCTAAACTTCTTGAGGTTGAGCCTATGTTGTTTACTTCATTTTTATCTTGTGTGGTTCTTTCAGAATCCATATGACTCAGTTAGCTCTGTGAAGTTTTGGTGAGATACATATGCCCAGCCCTATTTCTAGAGATCCTCATTTCATATGCCTGTTGTGTCACTAGTGATTCTGATGTGCACAAAATCTGAGTCAGGAGTTTGCTTTTTAAATTTAATTGATAGTGAAAGATATGTTATTACTTACTACCTCGTTAATGGCAAGTATTTATTAGAACTTAATTTGAGTTGGTTCAGATAGGTTCATTTGGACATTGGTTTACAATGTAGTAATACCTTGGTATAGAGATTAATTTGAAAAAACAGTTGTCTCAGTTCCTTTTGGATACTGGCAGGGTACAAATAGACACACAATAAAAATAATTTTTATCTATCTGTAGATTCCATGTGAAGAATCACTATGTAAACACTAGTTGGGAGATAAAAGAACCAATAAATTAAATCAAGTCAGGTCACATGTAATTTGTTTCAGAACATATACGTTATTTTCATTTTCTGTTGTGGAGCCAGGCCACATATTTCTGGGTTTTTACTTTTCATCCACTTCTTCCAACATCACTAAGAAAATAGTTTTCAACCTATTCTCTGACACTTCATAAAATAGAGCAACAACAAGGATCAACACAATGGCACAAACACTGAGTAATTTGGTTATATAATTAACTGTTTGAAACCATACTCCCCAAACAACACACACGCACTGGTAAGAAATATTTTTCACTTTTGATTATTATTCTAACTGATTTGTGTTAGTAACAGTTGTCCACTTATGGTTTCTGAACAGTCAAGCCCCTCTTCCAAGTCAAGCTTAAAAGACATTGCTCTTTTGACACAGTTTTTTTTTTTAATTTTTATTTATTTTTTAATGTTTTTATTTATTTTTGAGAGAGAGAGAGAGACAGAGACGGAGTACTAGTGAGAGATGGGCAGAGAGAGGGAGACACAGAATCCCAAGCAGGCTCCAGGCTCCCAGCAGGCAGCACAGAGCCCGAAGCGGGGTGAACTCACAAACCGTGAGGTCATGACCTGAGCCCAAGTAGGATGCTCAATGGACTGAGCCACCCAGGTGCCCCTTGACACAATTTTAAGTGGCTTAAGAAGTGATCTCCCTGGGCTCACTTTGATCCCATGGGAATATATTCTTGCTAAGTTTGGTGCTCTCCACCTTTGGCTATGGAGATGAGCAAACTATTTTTAGTTAATGTAAGGAAATAAACCCAGAATGCTTGCATTGTAAACAGTGATTAAAAATTTAAAATCTTACTGCTCGTGCTACCTTAAATGCATTGCATTTGAACTATTGATTTATTAGTTTTTAGGAGTGAGTGCTGTTGAAGTAACCAAACAAGAGGCCCTGGATACCAAGGTAGCGCCGAGAGGCCTCTGTGGCAGCCTACCTGAGTCAACCAAAACCTCAGCTGGAACCAACGCTCTTCCTTATGAGAATATCAAATTTAAGAACAAGCAATCACAGACAAATAGACTTTCCCGCAGGATGGCAGCTGCTGAAGCCATAGCCAGTCGGTTTCCTTGCTCTGCTTCTGCATCTTTTCTATAAAAACCTGTCCCCCAGCTCCTTTCTGGGAGTGTCCCTAGCCACTTTTGGTTTGGTGCCGCCTAGTTGTGATCTGTGCATCATCAAATAAACACTGGAAAATTTTAAGGTACCTCAGTTTACCTTTTCACAGACCTTCATATTAGAAATTTCTAGGCATGACTTTTGATGCTGAGTTGCCACTTACAAACCCGTTGATCAACAAATTAAAAAAATATTTCGGAAATGTTTCTTTACATATTTCCTGAGATCTTTCGTAAATTTCTCCAGTGTTTAGAATGCTACTGTTTTCAAATGCTTCCTGGAGTCTATTTAAAAAGCCTCCTGATTTAGTTTAAAGCCTGCTAACCTCAACTCTTTTATGTTCCTGTGTAGTAGGAGTGTATCTAGTCACCACTTTTATCAGAAGGACATTTTAGAATTTAAATATCATAGAAAATATGGAATGTTCCTGGAGAAGGTTGATCTCAATAAACAGAACAGGAATAAACTTGCCCGGTAAATAGTCTTTAGGAACAGGATTACTTCGCACTAACCCATTTGGTAGGTAATTTAGAACCTCTGGGTGAGAAGGAAAAAATGTGAGCCCTTATCAAGTTAACTGTGTGGCAGTAAGCACAAAGTTCATATCAAAGGTGAGATCTGGGCAAGCTTATTTAATTAACTGTCTTTGGTAAAATTTAGAGCAAAGACCAAGGTTCCTTCAGCAGAGAAACCTATTTCCATGTGAGTTAATAACAGTTTTAATAATAATAACAACTTTTTGTAACAATAATTACTTTTCAGGCATCCCAAATTGAGGAAGATGCTCCAACATCTTGAAGGTACATCAGTTAGCTTTGCGTAGATTATATTAATTTTGAATACAAATATCTGCTTCTGACTGTTGTGTATGTGAAACATATGCGGGTGGTCCACACATTGCACAGCAGTCCCGAACCACAAAAAATGATTATGCAGGCTCACCTGGGCGGCTCAGTGGGTTCAGCATCTGACTCTTGATTTTGGCTCAGGTCATGGTCTCACAGTTTGTGGGATCGAACCTCAGGTTGGGGTTCAATCCTACTGCACAGAGGGGAGCCTACTTGGGAGTCTCTCACTTCTTGTCTCTGTCCCTCCCCCATTCTTTCTCTTTCTCTCAAAATAAATAAATAAACATTAAAAAGTGACTGTACAAGCTGGAAATGGGAAAGTGATTCTAAAACAATGGAGAAAATTACGATTGTTTCATCTTTAAAATTTTTTGGTGCAAAGGTATTAAAAACTCTCTTATTTAAGGTTATAAATCTGTAGAGAAATAAATAAAATATTAAAACTAGTGTTTATTTAGTATACTATTATTTAAAAATTAGAAACAAAAAGGTTTCTTTTTGTAAAAACCTTATCAAGAACTGTCTGAACAGCACTTGCCTTCTTTTTGTTGTATAAGTTATATAGATTCTTTTTTAATGGCTTGACAATTATTAGATTCTTTTCTAAGTTTGGATCAGCTTTCAACACAATATGGTTTGAGTTTCTATGTTGTGAAACATCTTTGAGAGTTTCTTTAGTGTGAAGTATATTTATTATTATTATTATTGTTGTTTTAGAGAGAGAGCACATGAGCAGGGGAGGGGACAGAGGGAGAGAGGAAGAATCTTAAGCAGGCTCCATACTCAGCATGGAGCCTGATGCAGGACTCCATCCCATGACCCTGGGATCATGACTTGAGCAGAAATCAAGAGTCAGACGCTTTGCTGAGTTCCTCTGGTTGGATATGCATAGTTATGTATGTTAGCGGCACTGTCAACATTTCCACGGTCAGCTCTTTCATCTAAAACTTCATTTACACAGAATTCAAATTTAGCAAAGTTATTTTCACAGCGAGGTAGAAGTTTCTACCATTTTGCATGCATTTTACTTCCTGCCATGATGCTTGAGTACTCTCAGCTGCCCTGCTGTAGGTCATGTATCTTCCCGAACTCAGCTAAAGAAATGACACGATCTCCAATTGTAGCTTCAGTAGTCTGTCCAAAAGTCCATCTAAGATTAAAAAAAAAAAAACCCTTTAAAAGTCGAAATACCTCCTTGGACCAGAAGCTGGGTTAATCAAGTCGTGTATAAAGGCAATTTTCCCATTTTCATGCAAGTAGCCTAGAAAATTAGAGTGAACTGCAGTGTTGTCCACCAGTATTGGTATTAGTGCTTTAAATGTTACAGGGTATTTTGTCTTTTGCATCTCTCTACCCCTGGAAGATAAGGAGGCGACACAAGTGCATGTTTTGTTGTCTGTGCCTGAGTAGCAGGTATACAGGGACCAATCAGTACCAGACGTTGAAAGAAATGACATGATTTGTCACTGGCCGTGTTTTGCATTTGTTATTTATGTCCTGACTTGTGCATTGAAGAGATAGCAGCCGACTGTTTTTTATGCAGTCACTCTCAGTGAATATAGGCTGGTAGCTGAAATTTGAACAGTGTTTTCTGGGAACTGGTGTTATTTAATTAAACCAGAATAACTGAAATACTGTGCAAAATGAGGACTACTTTTACTAAGCTTTAACAAATGTATCAGAGGATTCTGTGCTGAAATTTTTTCTTCATAAAAATGCGTTCAGCTGTTCGTTTTTTTTCAATTGATGACAGTAAGCATTAAAATGTAGGAAATAATTTTAATTTGGTAAATCTTAAAGTATATATTATTTTAACTTCCTTGCACTAGTAAGAAGAATAGTAGATAGAATCTGCCTTCCTTCTTTATATGCAGCTCAGGAAGGAAGATTTATTTCCATTTCCCCCTGTGTATGGTCAGCCAAACAGTCACTAAAGATCGCATCTATAGTGTACTAGTATACATAACAGAGGACCGCATGTTGGACGAAACACAGACTTTAACTATGTGAACCTGCCCAGAGTGGACTCTTAAAGAAGAAAATATGCCTATAATTACATGCACAGCATCCTTGAGAAATTGGGGAAATTTGGGAATGTAGGTAACAGGCCTAGGGAAAAATCCTTCATCTGGCAAATCAACAAAAAGGAAAGTTTCCCTCAGGTTCTAGTAACTTAAAACATTTTTTTTAAAACAGATTTGCTGAGATATAATTTGCACAACATAAAATTTCCCCATTGTAAGTATACAGTTCAATGAGTTTTAAAAACTAGGAACACTTGATGAATTTGCATGTCATTCTTGTGCAAAGCCATGCTAATCTTCACTGAGTTGTTCCAATTTTTGTTCCAAGGTATTCTGCCAAGTGAAGAACTCTCAGAATTTAAATTTTTGGCAGAAAATTGCCATCTAATGTTCTTCAGAACACAGGGGACAGAAATGTTAGTATTTATTTTATGATGGACTCTGCATGTATCTTTAATATTTGTTTGGGAAGCATTTAAGAAAATATATCGATAGATAATGAGATCCGAATAAAGTGTACTGAATCTTCAAATGAGTTTTAGTATGTAGTTATAATCCATATTTTGTAAGTAAAAGAAGACACTTCCTCAAGGTTAAGAAACTCAACTGAGGGAAAGGACTGGTACATTTTGGAGTTGGGATGTGATCTCACATATTCTGACTCACATCACATTGGGATAGAAGATTCTCTATCTGGTGGTGATCCATCAACTCTGATAATAGGTTCTAAGTTCTCTGCATGTGGCATTTCATATAGTCCTTATGAGAGCTCTATAAAGTAAATGCTATTATCTAGTGCATAGATGAGGCAGTTGAGATAGAGTTACCTTAGACATATAGTCCAAGGTTATAAAAAAATAATGGGAGACACAGTTGGGGCCCTAATTTAGCTACTTGGGGCCTAGAGTAAACTATACTTACCTAACATGATCTCCCTTAATATCCACTGACTATCCAGAGAGGAGACAAAGACTGGGGCCACTTGTTAGTACTTGCCTTATGAAGTAGAAAGAAAGAATGGTAAAGAGAATTTCCATGACTCTCTGGACAGGATTTTCTACATATCTCACAAACCACATTCTAATCGTGAATCTGTTTTATATAACGATATCGATTTCTAAACTTTCATATTTTCACATTTGAGGTCTTGATTTATGTTTACAGCCCAGTTTTTAAAACTTCTGAAACAATTTTCTAGTATGCTGATGGAGAATGGGAATGATAGAGAAGGAAATGTGCCCAACGTTGAGCTTCTGGATGGTTTTAACCGGGGCTGTCTCTGCCTGAGATTGCTCTGTCCCCAGATGTGACAAGGCTCATACACTTACATCATTCCATATCTTTTCAAAAGTCATCCTCTTGTACCTTCCTATTCATAGTAGGATTCCTCTATTCTCCGCCTTGAATTTGTTTTATTTTTCTCTCTTGTACTAATGACCACCTAACTTAAGTTCAGAGTGATACTCCCAACTCAAATTCTAGACTTCAGGGCTTTTGCTTAACTTCTTTTAAAAATGTGTCTGTATCTTTATCACTGAGAACAGTGGTCTTTAAGGGCATGGGAGATAATAGGGAATCTCATAATTGTTCATTTTTTTTTTCTATCTAATGCTGCACATACAATATTCTTAGAGTAACAAAACTAATACTACCATCAACGAAGGCTGAACTATTAGCATTGTTTTGCTTTTCTTTTCTGTCATTTCCCATTTTTTATAGTTGTTCAATACCTATATTGTCTGAGAATATAGCTATTCCATACCATATTCTCTGCCCCTGTCCCTCATTTAGTCTTAGGCCACAGGTGACAATGCATTTGTCCCCTACTAGTCCTTACATTAGTATGCCTCTAGTCATTTTGCTTGTCTGAAGGTTGTTCTCCAGTAGATTCCATAGTAAGGACTCAAGGGAACAATATTCCTGGAATTATTGCACATTGGTAAGAATTTACCTAAACCCTTTGAACTTCAAAATCTGTTCTGTTGGATAAAAATAACTCTTGGCTCCCACTTCTCTTTTTCTTAAATATCTTAAATATGTTACTGCATTTTCTTTTCCAAATAAGTCATGTACTCTTTTCCCTTAATTTTGTACGTACCTAAAAGAGTTTTTTCCCCTCCCTCCTTTCCTTCCTTTCTTTTTAAAGTCACTTAATTTTACAGGAATATGTCTTTGTTGTTATGGCTCATTTTCTCAGTGATGCTATGTACACTTTCATTATGCAGTTTTACATGTTTTATTTTCGGAAACTGCTCTGCAATTACTGGATTTAGTATTTGTTCTGTTTTCTTACTTTTGGTTTCATCTCCTTTCTTCTCCTACTATCCATATGCTCAAAATTTTTTGCCTGTCTTCAATATTTTTAACTTTCTTTTGATTCTTTCTTTTCTTTTCCTTCATTACTTGCTGAGTTCTAAAGTTTTTCTCTCTCACTTTTTATTTTGCCTAGGCTATCATCTGTTGCGTTTTTTTTTTCCTATTATGTGACTTCTCTTTTTTTCCTGCAATTTTGGAATCCTTTCTTTTCTTATTTCTAATTATATCCAAAGTTATGGAACATTGTTTCTGAGCTTTTCTAGTTCTGATTTATGTTGTTTTCGTTCATGTTTTGTAGCATTTTCTTGATGTTTCTTAGCTAGTTTTGAAATAGTAGGTTACAGTTTTGTTCTGTTTTGTGGGCATGTTTTTAGCAGGCTTTTATTGTCTGCTACTAGTACACGATTTTACTTTTTTACTCTTTTTCTTATGATAAATTTCTGTGAGATATGACCTTGATACTTACATTGCTCATGTTTATATGAAATAATTTTTTCTAAGGCAGTGTTTAGGAAAGTTTATATAACTTTACAGAGATCCCTCTTCTGTTGTTTTTATGTTCTTTAAAAATATGGTAATGTGCTTTCTATGATTTGATCTGGACTCCCCTCCCTGCCTTTTCTTTGTTGTTTTCATTCTGTTCAGTTTTGATTCCCCTTCCAGCAATTTCTTTTCAGTGTGGGTTCCTGTCATGGAAAAGACAATTCTGGTGGGCCAGTTCTGAGAGTTAATGAGTGTTCTCTGATCCGCATTGTTCAGTCTTTCCTGAAAGGGGAGGGCTTACATTCACAAACTCCATGTAGTTTCAGCAGCTGTTCCCACATCAGTCCCTGCTTCCCAGTGAATATCTGTGGGCAATCTTAGCATCCGGTTCCCAGACTCCAAAGATACTGCTCTGTTGCTTTCTTCCTCTTCCTTCTTCAGAGATGCAGGTATCATGAAGTTTTAAGGGTTTAGGTGGTTTCCCTCTACCCCATGTGTTTTGGAGCTTATGGGGATAACTATTAGCCTGGTTTTATTTTAAATGCTGCCCTGATTTACCAGTTTTGCTATCAAAGTACTCTGTTTTTATATGGGGATTTGGTGGGATTAAAAGACTACATAGCCACTCCTGCCATTTTCCCAGAATCCTCCCTCCTATGTAGATTTTCAATATGTGCCTTTAATTGCCTGACAGCTATTGACTATCCTCAGTAAATTATTTTTTATATTTATAGAGTTACATAATGTATACATATATGTTAATATATTAAAGCCAAAAATTACCGTCCCTTAACCTGAAACTGTTCGTGGTCTTCTATAGGTAGTATTGTTCTATGAGACCCAGGTTCATCTTGAAATAATTTGATATGAATTTTACCTCAGAGTAAGCAGCAAATTCCTTTTTTTTTTTTTTTTTTAATACTGATACAGCTTTCAGAGTCATAAGACTCCCTGGCAGAAACAATTTTGTGGGGAAAAAACTTTATCTCGACTGATTGAATGCTCAGGTTTCCCTTCAAAGGATCAAGTTTGAAGTGTTTTAAAGGACAGTTTTACTCAGATGATGGAAATATGAAAAAGAATAAAAAGGAAAGCATTGCACTTACTTGGAGGCAATTCTTAGAGGTAGGGTGTTTGTTGTAGGCTATAGGCAACTATTGGCCTATTCATGGTATTAGTGGCAGCCATTTCTAGACAAGGGAAGGCTTTCACAGATAACTCGTAGAGCACTGTGAAATGATCCAAATTGGAAGGCAAGGAAATGAAAACGTGTACTTGCTTGAAAGACCGTGTATACTCATAAAAATGAGCTGTTATGGTGGTCTTTCATCCCAATCCCTGCAGATAAAAAGCTATCTCCACATGATTTGCTAAAGCCCTCTTACCTCACTTTCACAGAGCAATGAATCATGATTCAAACAAGGTAGTGTTTTTTTTTTTTTTTGTCAAGTTGCTATGGTGAGATGACAAAAAAAAGAACTCTAAATGTTCGTGCAATTGGAATATTTCTTTTTTCCTGCCTTTTCTGATAAACTACCTATATGCATTTTTTCTTAAAAGGAAATGCTTAAGTGATTTCCTGCTCCTTTAAGAGATTGTCCCCCCTCCTCGGTGGCTAGGTTTTGCATACTATGGACAGATTTCCAATGTAAATCTGACTTTCTACTTCTTCCTTTTTTTAAAATAATAAGCAATAGAAAAAAATTCGTCATTATATTAATTATAAAAGCTTACGGGAATTTTGTCTCAGTCTGCTATGTGTCTTTATTTGCTAACACAAGCACAGTGAACAGAGAAATGCTCCTATGTGCCACCAAGTAAGTACTCCTCATCCTGAGTACTTAATTCATTGCTCCTCTAAATGAATTTGGATTCCGTTGGAAAGGGAAAACAGACTGAATTTTATTGATGTAGTTACTTATTTACGTAGTACTCTTTGAGATGCCTATGCAGATGTGGATGCAAGAAATAAGAAAAAGCCTGTTACTGATTTTTCTCTGCAATTCCATGCAGACATTTGGGGGCCAGGGAGGGATTTTCATTTTGTAGCACTATTAGGCACAAGTAACTGAGAATTTTATGTGAGAAATAAGAGATGTAGTGCACCTGGATTTTTCTCAGGCTGATTTTATTAATGAAAAATAAACTCACGGAAATAATAGTGTCAGGTATTTAACCTGATAGCAGATTGTTAGTATAATCCTGGATGCATTTTTTTTTTTTTTTTGATACTCAAATTGAACATTCCTTAAGATTCAGCAGGTCTGGGATGAAGCCATTTACTCTATAGGTTTAACAAAGAATTTGCCAAAGGTTAAAACCAACACAATGTATTCATTTATTCACCCATTCAGGAAACACTTATTGATCGTGTATATTTTAGGTTTGTCACAAAATTCTTCAAGTTTTGTTTATGGAGATATTTATTTTTACCTAGAGTGTATTTTTTTGTTTTGTTTTGTTTTGTTTTTGTTTTTTGTGACTATTTGAGC
Organism: Panthera onca; assembly: GCF_046562875.1. NCBI lineage: Eukaryota > Metazoa > Chordata > Mammalia > Carnivora > Felidae > Panthera > Panthera onca. Next base: position 54,452,136 of record NC_138342.1, on the reverse strand, counting down.
TGATAGTTATGGTGCTTGGTTCTAGATCTGTATTCTGCAGTGAAATTTCAGTGTGATCTATCACCAGCTATTTAATCCATTTTCATCTTTATGGAAAAAGGGGAAAAACTGCTCTTACTAGCTGCTGTTTCTGGAAATGTGATTAGAGCAGATACAGGTTAGCCAGAGCTTAGGAAGCATTTCACATTACTCAGTGGATGGTGCTGAGGAGTGACAATTATTATTATTTTTTTCATGTTTATTTATTCTGAGACAGAGACAGAGCATGAGCTAGGGAGGGACAGAGAGAGAGGGAGACAGAGAATCGCAAGGAGGCTCCATGCCGCCAGTGCAGAGCCCAATGTGGGCTCGGACTCACCAACCAGGAGATCATGATCTGTGCCGAAATCAAGAGTTGGATGCTTAACCAACTGAGCCACCCAGGTGCCCCAGAGGAGTGACAATTATGATGAGGATCAGTATCTTTTTTATTTTAGACAATGAAGTTGAGAAAGATCATTAGTCGGCTTTATGAGAAACAACCTGACTTTTTTGGATATGTACAAAAATTTACCTCAAAACAGGGGTTAGTTCATAGAAGCAAATGAAAACTGTGAAGTTTTGCTAGGGATCTGCAAGATAAGCATAAGAAGCCCCTCTCATGTGAACCGTAATGCCTGGCTCTAACCTTAGCTTTGCTCACAAAACCTGATGCTAGAGCTGAGTGAGCATCTGTCCTTTCATCCTGATTTCTTTTCCAAATTAGAGGAAATATTCCAAGGGAAAAGTGGGAGGGGCACACATATGGTGGGTATACCTTATGGCTGGCCAGGAAAGAAAGAAATGATGACCACTTCTTCCTGCCAGTGGCATATTACAAGGGATCTGAAACAAAGTAATATCACAGGGAAGGCGTTGCTCGCTAGTTTGGTCAGAGAAAAGTTAGGGATTCTGCCAAAAATATGAATTCCTAGAGGAAAAACTATATTAATCCAGAAAGTTAATGATAGAATTGAAATTATCCTTTGATAGATGTCTGCCTTGCTTATATATTTGCAGTGAGGTAGTAAAGTGTGAGCAATATCCCATACTGGCCTTGTAAACCTGCAGGTGTTGTAATTAATTAAGATGATGTATTGAAACATTGGCAAAATGTAGTGTTTGCTAATACATGTGTGGCCCAATTTCAGCCAGGGTTATTGTTGTTGTTATCTCATCTTACAACATATGACTTTTTAGGACAGTCATCTTTTTAGAATTTACAAAGGAAATAAAAATCAGGCTATTATCTGACTTTTGTTCCTGAGACACTAATGAGCAAGAGTCATTACTCATAACCGAATAATTAATTGGGTTTCCACTCTGTGCCAGACAGTGAGCTGGGCTCTGGGCTCACTTAGATAAGAAACAGTTCTTTCTCTCATGGCACTCACAGTGTGGGGAGAGACAGGTAAACAAATCATTGCCATATAAGTTGATAAATGCTATAATAAATGTATGAACAGATGCCATGAACATAGAGGAGGGCGTATTTAAGTGCCTCCAGCAGAAAGCAAGGGTTATCAGAGTAGCTGGTACATGCTTTGTAACAAGACTTCACAAAGGTGAAAAAGAAGGGACAGGAAAAACAACTTAAACACATTAGCATCATCAGCAAAGATAGACAAAGTTTGAATAACTACAGAGTCAATTTGAGAAACGGTCTTTCTATGATGCCGAAGAGTTTGGAATTTTTTCCGAAGAAAATAAGAAGATATCCCAGTTTATAGATACAATCAACATGGTTTAATAAAATTTTAATGAATATTTATGTCTCATCTACTGTGTTCCAGGCTACCATGTAATTGTTATGTGCCACATAGTATATTAATGTTGGAGCCAAAGAATTAAACAGGTTTGACAGTTAGATGAGGAAGAAGAGAAAATGACTGGTAATAGAAAACTAAAAGAGTCTTAAGCACAAGACAGGTTATTCCCACAGATCAGTGAATCAACACATCAGCAATGCCAGGGTCGATTTAGGAGCTTTTGCGCTGTTGTCAGGACTAAGGATCTTCCCATCTTTTATCTTTAGCTTATGCTTTTATTGTGAAAAAATGACTCTTAGAGCTGCAAGTATCATCCACTTATACAACCAGTCCACATGTAGCAAGGAACAAGAGAAAGGCTGAGAGTTTTATTCTTTTATTTGTAAGACACAACTTCCTGGGAGTCTTCTCTGTTTCATTTGTTTCACTGGAAACAACTTACTATACTGATATCAAAGTTTTCCTGCTAGGTTAGGGAAAGGGAATAATATTTATTTTCAGTCTTTATTATAGGCTATGAAATTTGCCAGTGAGGGAAAGGGGGTAGAAAATGGATGTTTAATTAGCAACCATTTGTGGTTGACTCTTCTTAGGTAAAATTAACATTTAAGGACTGAGAGGAAGAGGAGGTAATGTTGAAGTAGATGCACAAATAGGGAGAAAACCAGATGCCAGTGGTGGATTTGACAAATAGGAGGTCACTGCTGACTTTTACTCTGAAAATTTCAGTAGAGTTTACTATTAGGAGCCAAAACTCAGTGTGCTAATAAGCAGATGGCTGGTGAGGAAATAGATATAGAAGCTGCTTTCCTTAAAACCAAACCAAACCAAACCAAACCAAAACAAAACAAAATAAAACTTCTAGTAAAGAGGACAGAAGGAAGGAATCTGTATTGGAGGGAGAGTAAAGAAATGATTTTTAGTCAGCAGATTGGAGACAATTAATCATATTTACGTGTTATGGGGAGGGGCACATTAAATACAAGAAGTGGGTGTGATAATTGATAGTTTAGAGTTCTAGAGTTGATTAGAATAGATGAATAGGGAAGAGGAATTATTGAATTCAGGAGAAAAAGGAGGCTAAAATATGGAGTTAGGCATAATTAGTGTATAGATGATCATTAAAATCTAGCCTAAGACTAGAGCAGAGATAAAGTCATAGATGAGTTTGGAAATTGATGGAGCAGAGGAGTTTCTCCATGATGACCTCTGTTTCTACTGAAAATTTGGAGATACTGTCTGATACTGAAACTGTCCGTGTGTGTAAGGGGAGAGGGTGTGATGGGTGGTAATGGTGGGCTAGAATAGTTTAAGCAGTGGGTATAAATTTGGAATAACCAAAGCATGAAATTAGAAATAGTTTTTTTAGGGATCAGTGAAAGGACTGTTGGAATGTATCAGTAACAGGCTGTCATTAAAAACATACCTTTAAATAATGCAGACTTATATGAGTACATTTTCTTCATAGTGCTCAATAGCCAGTAAGCGCAAGTAGATAAAGCCATTACTTTGAATGAGCCAGTGTTAAACACTATCAGGGAATAGAGGATGTGAATATAATAGAGCAACCTAGAATATCATTAAAGAGAGATCAGGATGTTGAGTGTAAAATGAGAAAAATGAACCTACAAGGGATGTTATTAGACAGGAAAAGTAGGAGAGGTCCATACTTTTATATTGTGCCCATCTTCCTAACAAAACCCTATTTCTCCGGTACTTTGTAGTCCTATTTATCTGACCACACTTAATTAGCCCAGAGGTCAACATTTGGTGGTTTTCATTGGCCTGGGAATCAAGAGCAGATGTTGAGAAATAAGTTTTTTTCTTCCATGAATTAAAATTCAGAAACAGTCATTAAATCTGGGTTAGGCTGGCTTGAGGTAAAGTAATGCAAATAAAGGAGATTTAAAGTCAGATTCTGCTACTACTACATGGCAAAGCAGAGAACAGTGATGTCCAATAAGGAAAGAAGCACACAGAGAGAGCAAAGATGAACAAATAAAGAAAATACTAGTTGGGACCCTGATGTCTCTGCAGTTTCTGATTCTAATACCTTTTGAAGTTTGGCTTTATTCATTCATACTAGTCATTTGACTCTGGGAGATATGCCTGCATTTTATATTAAATTTTCCTTTTATGCTTGAGCTAGTTTAAGTTGGCATTACTTAAATCCCAAGGGGTCTTATGAAGGACTAGATCAAAGGACTGGAGGTCTTCACTAGTCAAAGAAGAGATTTAGGGCTAATGGATATTCTAGGGAGGTAAAATAATAGGAAACTTTATGAGAGAGTTGTTAACAAGATGATATGAAATGAATTTTTTTTCTCATTTTGATAGTTTTAGAAGTCTGTTAAGTAGCTATGGATGAGGACAATATATTAGGGCAGTAGAAGAATGTGCTGAAGAGGAGTAGAGGTTAAGAATTTAGGCAAAAGGACACAAGAAACTATCAAGCTAGGTTTTGAAATTAGGAGTGGGAGTGAAAGAGTGTGACTGTTCACTGAATATGGAAGTGTGATCTCAAGGTTGGTAGATAATTTCAAGTATTGCAGAAAGGGTGAGCTAAGGTGACACTCATCTTAAAAGATGATTTCTGGAAGAAGAACAAAATCACAATGGTATAGAAAGAACAGTAGGGAAAAGAAAGAGTCTCCCTTGCATTCTATCTATGAGCTGCTTGGCCACCAGAGAGTAAATAATCTCCAATGAATAAATAATTTCCCACTCAGTGTATTTGAACATCACGGTTTACTGACAACAAATCCTAAGGGAATCTTATGAGATACAAAAAAACAAAGACAAAAACAAAAACAAAAACACAAAAAAGGAAATCCTCAAAGAGGGGAAGTCATAAGGAAAGATAACCAACTATTAATAATAACATGATGTTTAGCTATAGGATCACGTATAAAGAGTCTATATAGAATCATCTATATTTCGGTGAATACATTTATCTGTACACTTTCTAGAATGAGAATATTAATGTTGGTTCTCAGAGTGTAAGCTCTGACGGAGTCCCACATGGATATCACATGCCAGGCATCATGGAAAGATCACTCAACATAAATTACATTATCCAAGAAGTAGGGAAAAGCATTTTAGGGCCACATAGTCAATACAACTATATTTACTTATCCAATTCTAGCAGTTTTCTAGTGGCGATGTCCTTTAAGTAAAGTGGTCAAGAAGAACAAGAGGACATGAGGAAAAGAAAATAGACTTTTCAAAATAGTGCTTTAGGCTTTAAATTTAGACTTAGATCTTTGAATATTTCTCACTTTCATAACACTTCTGATTTATTCTGCTTCATCTGCATTCCTCCATCCCCTTGTATATTTGCCTTTGGTTTAGACAACCTCGGCATCCTGTGCTCCATGCAATTAATAACATTCATTTTAAGTTTTGGGTTGTTTTGTGAATGTATACTTTGCTTTACTAATGGAGTTGTAAGATCCTCAAAAGTGGGGCATTTTACTTTCATATTCACAGTTTCTAAAACACTGTTTGAACATATAGGAGGTGTGCAGTGAATGGATATTGCCTAAGGAATTGACTGATGGAATTACTGAGTGCAAGGCAAAGATGTCCAAACAGAATCTACGAGGAGAGGATAAAGGAAAGGTTATAGTTGCTAATTATGTTTCTGTATCAGTTCTACTTCCATAAAGATTCATTAGTACATTCTCTGAGAATCCTCTGGAAAGGATTTTAACCAAATATGATGTTGCTAACACATCCTTGTCCTGAACCAAGGTGTAAAAAGCAATGAGTACATTTTGAGAACGGTAGCACAGATTTTTGTTTGTTTTTATTTATTTTTAATTTTTTTGTGGGAGAGGACTTTTTTTTGATACATCCTCTGTCTCACGCAAATGTTTGAGAGAGTAACTGTATTGTACTCTGTGACTTACGTTCATTATATTAATCATTTAGAAACTATCACATCAAAATGAGCCCAAATAGAAGATAGGAAAAGCCATTTTTATTCTACATCTGCAACATTCTAGGAAGACTGTTAATAACTGATAATATGTATACATTACATTTAATTTCATAACATCCTTATAATAATTCTGTGAAATATTACTGTCAATACCTTTATTTTAAGGACAAAGAAAGGAAGGTTGCAGACGGCAGATGTTATTTGATTCTCCCGGGAACACACAAGTAAATGGTAAGATAGAATATCCTGGTTTCAAAGGTGGATTATTTTGTTCTTTTGTCCTGTTGGAGAAAATTCTGTATTCTCCTCCAAAAAGTTTACAAAGTTCTTAGCTAGAAGCGGTGGTAATAGCAATAGTGGTAGTAAGAGAAACAGCAGCAGCAGCAACAACAGCAGTGTAACAGATATCTATTAAATGCTTGCTGTGTGCCAAGAATTGTTCTGCATGCTTGACATGCATAGCAGAGGAGGAACATGATAGGAAAGGAGGCAATGATATTCCAGGATCCTTGCTTAGTTTATCCACACGTGGGCTTCGTTTACCTACAACTCCTTTCTTACCTTTCACACATAAATTGACAGTTAGGACATATAGTCCTATGTATAATTTTCAAGCATTACTTTTTTAGCCTCTTAACTATCTTCCCACTCTTCATATATGTGGGAGAAAAAGCAACAGCACGTCTTTGTTCCGTATCTATTGCCTGTTTGAAAGCAGTTTTCCAGGGTCTGTTCTTAATAGTCAAGGGCACAGATTTCATTTTCATGCCCATTATGCATCAATAGCTTGAATCAGATATATTATGAGTCACGGCCGCCTTACATTTCCCAAGCTGCTGTGTTAATGTTCCTTTGCTTAAGACTGCTACGTGCTTATTAGTGTCCAATGGTAACTGGTTCCTACTGAGTCAATGCATCTCTAAAGAATTATCAAGGATGTTATATACTGAGTTAAAAATGAATGCTATTTTGGGCTGCAACAAAAGTCATAAAAAGAAAATCATGTATAAATTTAAGAGCCTTGTAAAGTATACAAAATAGGAAAACTCAAAAGTACATGAAGAGGTACACATATTTACAGAAATCTTTCTCCTTTTCCTTTTCTGAAAGTGCTAGATTTCCTTCTGTTTTCTGCCTTGAAATTACTTCAAAACCAACATTTACCAAATAAAACTATCTTTTCCCACTCTCCCTGCGATTTCAGTTAAACCTATTTTACCTACAAAATGTCTCCAAGAAGTCTACTGATTCCTGTATATAAGGGAGGCTAGCATGGGGAAAGACAGTAGGCTGTCTAGAGATATTAGAAGTAGTCTCTGGGTTTGAAGGATAAAATTAACTCATGTGAAAGGTTTGAATAAATTTGACTGAAAAACAATCGGAAAAAGTTGAAATCATTGTGAGATGCACAATAAATGCTATGGGCAATATCTCCCATTTTGTATTTTGTTGGAGTAATGTGCTATTTTTTCTACTGCTTTCTGTTCATTAAAATTTGCCAGTTTCCTGAATCTAAAAGGATATTTGAAAAATCATTTTTTTATGTTTAAAGATTGATAATGTTTCACCTATATCCATTCTGAAACCATGGACAGATATAAAAGTAAATAGTAGTGATATGAGAAACATTTTGTATAGTAATTTAAAATTTCTTAATTTCAATTTAACATAATATTTAAAGTACAGATACGACTGCAGATTTGAACTTATTTCTGTATGAATGTCCCGTGAAAATGTTTAGTACTTAATTCTTTATATTATTAATCTTTATTAATCTACTATCTAATCTTGTACAATTTCTTGCCTATGCTCACTACCCATAATATTGGAAGTTCCACAGTAATGTATTTCCTTGTTCCTTGGTTTGATTATTTCAAGCACAATGTATAATGAAGGAAAAGATATTTGGTATAAACATTAAGAAGGGCATGTATTCCCTGAAGGGAATTAGAAATGAAAAAGTCTAAAGGATGCAAAACCAGACAGAGACCCCACTAAAAAGGAGAACTATAGACCAATTTCCCTGATGAATATGGATGCAAAAATCCTCAACAAGATATTAGCCAGCCAGATCCAGCAATATGTTAAAAAAAATTATTCGCCACAACCAAGCGGAATTTATACCTGGGATGCAAGTTTGGTTCAATATACCCAAAACAATTAATGTGATTAATCACATCAATAAAAAAAAGGACAAGAACCATATGATCCTCTCAATAGATGCAGAGAAAGCATTTGACAAAATACAGCATCCTTTCTTGATAAAAACCCTCAAGAATGTAGGCATAGAAGGAGCATACCTCGAGATCATAAAAGCCATATATGAACGACCCAACACTAATATCATCCTCAATGGGGAAAAACTGAGAGCTTTCCCTCTAAGGTCAGGAACAAGACAGGGATGTCCACTCTCACCACTGTTATTCAACATAGTAATAGAAGTCTTAGCCTCTGCAATCAGACAACACAAAGAAATAAAAGGCATCCAAATTGGCCAGGAAGAGGTCAAACTTTCACTCTTCACAGATGACATGATCCTCGATATGGAAAACCCAAAAGATTCCACCAAAAAACTGCTAGAACTGATTCATGAATTCAGCAAAGTTGCAGGATATAAAATCAATGCACAGAAATCAGATGCATTCTTATACACCAACAATGAAGCAACAGAAAGAGAAATCAAGGGATTGATCCCATTTACAGTTGCACAAAAAAACATAAAATACCTAGGAATAAATCTAACCAAAGAGGTGAAAAATCTATACACTGAAAACTATAGAAAGCTTATGAAAGAAATTGAAGAAGACACACACACAAAATGGAAAAAGATCCCATGCTCCTGGATAGGAAGAACAAATATTGTTAAAATGTCGATACTACCCCAAGCAATCTACATATTCAGTGCAATCCCTATCAAAGTAACACCAGCATTCTTCACAGAGCTAGAATAAACAATCCTAAAATTTGTATGGAAACAGAAAAGACCCCGAATAGCCAAAGCAATCTTGAAAAAGAAAACCAAAGCAGGAGGCATCACAATCCCAGACTTCAAGCTATACTACAAAGCTGTAATCATAAAGACAGTATGGTACTGGCACAAGAACAGACACTCAGATCAATGGAACAGAATAGAGAACCCAGAAATGAACCCAAAACGTATGACCAACTAATTTTTGACAAATTAGGGAAGAATAACCAATGGAATAAAGACAGTCTCTTCAGCAAGTGGTGCTGGGAAAACTGGACAGTGACATGCAGAGGAATGAACCTGCACCACTTTCTTACACCATACACAAAAATAAACTCAAACTGGATGAAAGACCTCCATGTAAGACAGGAAGCCATCCAAATCCTCGAGGAGAAAGTAAGCAAAAACTTCTTTAATCTTGCCCACAGCAACTTCTTCCTCAACACGTCTCTGGAGGCAAGGGAAACAAAAGCAAAAATGAACTACTGGGACCTCCTCAAAATAAAAAACTTCCGCACAGCAAAGGAAACAATCAGCAAAACTAAAAGGCAACTGACAGAATGGGAGAAGATTTTTGCAAATGACATACCAGATAAAGGGTTAGTATCCAAAATCTACAAAGAACTTCTCAAACTCAACACCCAAAAAACAAATAATCCAGTGAAGAAATGGGCAAAAGACATGAATAGACACTTCTCAAAAGAAGACATCCAGATGGCCAACCGACACATGAAAACATGCTCAACATCACTCATCATCAGGGAAATACAAATCAAAACCACAATGAGATACTACCTTATACCTGTCAGAATGGCTAACATTTACAACTCAGGCAGCAACAGATGTTGGCGAGGATGCGGAGAAAGAGGATCTCTTTTGCATTATTGGTGGGAATGCAAGCTGGTGTAGCCATTCTGGAAAACAGTATGGAGGTCCCTCAAAAAACTAAAAATAGAACTACCCTACTACCCAGTAATTGCACTACTAGACATTTATCCACAGGATACAGGTGTGCTGTTTCAAAGGGACGCATGCACCCCCATGTTTATAGCAGCACTGTCAACAATGGTCAAAGTATGGAAAGAGCCCAATGTCCCTTGATGGATGAATGGATAAAGAAAATGTAGTATATTTACATAATGGAGTATTATTCGGCAATCAAAAAGAATGAAATCTTGCCATGTGCAACTACGTGGATGGAACTGGAGGGTATTATGCTAAGTGAAATTAGTCAGTCAGAGAAAGACACAAGTCATATGATTTCCCTCATATGAGGACCTTAACAGACAAGACAGATGAACATAAGGGAAGGGTAACAAAAATCATATAAAAACAGGGAGGGGGACAAAACAAAAGAGACTCATAAATATGGAGAACAAACTGAGGGTTACTAGAGGGGTTGTGGAGGGGGGGTGGGCTAAATGGGTAAGGGGCACTAAGGAATCTACTGCTGAAATCATTGTTGCACTATATGCAACATAATTTGGATGTAAATTTAAAAAAATAAAAAATAAAGTTAAAAAAAAGTCTAAAGGTAGGAGTGTTGATTATAAGCTTAAGTTGTATGGATCCTGAAATTACCTTTAAAAGATTAAGAGTATCTAAACTGATCTCATCTTAGAAAGTAAAAGTTATGTATATTCTATATATTTTCTCTACATAATAGGAATAATAGCATATGTACCATGCCAATACTTATCAAGCACTTTCCTATACATGATCGGATTTAATAGACAATTACTGACAAACATGATCTACTAATTGGTGGAAATATTCCTTCTAGATTAATCATGTCAAACTTCATCATAAGAAGAAAGGGTAATTGCTGCTTATCATGTCAAACACACACATTCTCCAAAATAATTGCTATTCTCTTATTGTTGATTTTTAAGGAATCAGTTATACCCAGTTATTATTCTTTGCCTCAATTTGCAGATGATGTTATAGACTTGTGGTATTCTTTCCTTTAGTATTGGCTTTGTAAAGTATACAGTAGATACAAGCAACATACAACTCATGGTAGCATCAGCCCTGCTAAAACTTTTGTGAACTTTCATGCAGTCTTTTTCCTCTTTCTCTATATTTATAAAATTGTGATAACAATGTTTATATAAATTCCATCTGTTTACTTTTGCTTTGTATTAAGATATTTTTCATAATAACAAGATGCTTTTCATAGTAACTATAAGATCTGCATAATATTCTATTTAATAGATGTATAATTATTTATATAACTGTTTCTACATGTGATGATAAATATCTTTATATAAAAATATATTGCCCATGGGGCGCCTGGGGTGGTCGGTTAAGCGTCCGACTTCGGCTCAGGTCATGATCTCACGGTCCGTGAGTTCGAGCCCCGCGTCGGGCTCTGTGCTGGCGGCTCGGAGCCTGGAGCCTGTTTCAGATTCTGTGTCTCCCTCTCTCTCTGGCCCTCCCTTGTTCATGCTCTGTCTCTCTCTGTCTCAAAAATAAATAAACGTTAAAAAAAATTAAAAAAAATTTATTGCCCTATTTTATATTAGATCATTGAATTAAATTAAATGAACATGTTTTGACTTGTGATATATCACTCCCAATACTTTTCTAAAATATAGTACCACCTTACTGTTTCTCAAGCAAAGCAGAAGTAGACACATACTACTATATTTACCAACCTTAGGTATTAAGGTATTAATATTTTAAGTCAACACTTCTTTCTCAAATAAGCATAATGCATAATGATTATTTAGATTTACATTTCAGTTATTCATGAGTAGAAGTTTTCTCCTATGTTCATATACTAGTTTCCATATTTGTGAATTATCTATTTTCATCATCCATCCATAGATGGGATGGAATATAGTGCTGTGAAATGAACGAAGGCTTAGAAAGCTTGTGTGTAATTTAATACACCATTGACTACGTGTATGTGGTCTTTAACAAATAACTTAGCTTTTTTGATTCTCCATCCCTTATCAGAAGGATGGAAGTAATGATATACACTTTATAAGGCTATGTTGAGGGTTAAGAACATAACATTTAAATGCCCAGCATAGCAACTAGCACATGTGCAGTATATATTAACTCCTTTTCTCTGATAAAATTGCTCTTGGGCTTTACTTGCATGAGTACTAAAGGAGCTGTAATAATAGCCAACTGATGTTTTGACTGTAAATACTAAGAAATTCACTATTCTTATGCTTATTTACCTATGTGGTGGATTTTTGGTCCTTACATATCTTCAAAGTATTAAAACACTCAACACTTAGCCTTAGGGGAAAGAGTAAACATAAACACATTTTATTACTTTTCTAGGATAAGCATCATTTTAATGTGTCAGTAGAGCCTAATGAAGAGAGCAGCAATGGCCAAATTTAAAAGGCATACAATGAAAGAGATATATTAAACATGACACAATTTACTAATTTGCCAATCATTGATGGACATTAGTGGGTTGATGGATTTTTAAGCATTAATATATACCAAGATTATAAAGGATGATATCTTGTGAAAAATTCAGGGAACAGTTTCATCGAATTTACAAACTGGCTTCTTGCAGGCAGCTAGTTAACTGTAATCATTTTCAAGCTTAAAAATACTCAGGGTTAAAATGACAGGCACTAATTAATTTTCCAATTAGTTAAGGATTGATTCAGGATGTCATTCTTAAACTGTTCTGCCATTTAAAGAGCCAATCATTTATGTTGACAGAAGTTGCTTTGTGTTTAACATTTCCATTAGGTATGCAGCCTCACCCTATAGCTATCAATCATCATAGTTTTGACCCAGCCTGTCCTAAGTGAAATAGTAAATGGTTGGTCAGCCTTCATACATATATCATTCTCATAAAAAGGAGACAGTTTATATTAACAATTTTGATCAAGCTCTAATTACCAAGAAGGTTTTTTAAAATGTAGCTTTTAAATGTTCATGGAACCCTGTGAGATCAACTAACTACTCATTAAGATGATGGAAATCCATCTCTGTTGTGTGATTTTGGGGAAAAAAAATCAAATCTCAAGTTTTCTGAACATAATTTTTTCTCATCTGTAGAAATGGGTTATTAATATGTTTTTCTACTTGAAAAGATTATTTCTTATTTCAAAATGTATAATATGTAATCATACTGCTCTTAGCTTAGTATCTGGTACAAAGTAGACCTTCAATAGTTCTGAGTGAATCGTTGATTCCTGAATCATTTCTTCAAACTTAGTTTCAAGTAGAAAAGAATTCAAATAAAATGTATGATTCCCATTTGTCATATAGACCTGTATCAGGAGGTATCAACAATATTAAACTTTCTATTTAAATTAAAAGCTGCGCATTTTGAATGTTTCTTTTATTTTCATTTATTAACAGTTTGTTACCCAAACACAATACAAATTACACTTTACATAATATATTGCTCTTATAAAACATTCTTTTAATTTTGAGGGCCAGAATAGTGTATATCATATTGGTTGTAAAATAATGAGCCTGGCCAAATTTTTACTTGCAAGAAAATCATTTCCATTGGCACAGAAATAAACAACAGTTCAGGAAAGGATGACATTTCTTTATATAATTTCCACAGGGAAATCAACATTATCCACCTAAGTGCCTAAATAATCAACCTGAGCACTGTATTTCATTGTTAAAAACAAAACAAAACAAAACAAAACAAAACAAAAACTTCTATTAGTCTCCTGCATAAAATTCACTCATGGTAAATGTCATTTCACTATTGTAAGTCACCCTCACTCTTTTACCTAGTTTGGTTATCATCATTTCTTATCTGGATCTTTGAGTAGTCTTTTAGGTGACTTTCCTGTCTCTAGTTTTGCCTTACCCAGTCTTATTTCCATACTGCAAATACTTCAGAACCACGTTTGCAAAAGCAAGTCTTATTGTTCCAGTTATCCATTGCTATATCACAAGCCATCTCAAAATTCAGGGGCTTAAAATCAATAATAATTTATGTAGCTTATAAATCTGCAATTTGGTCAGGGATGAGACGAAAAGACCCATCTCTGCTTCAAGCAGTGCTGGCGGAGCACTCAATTAAAAGCTGGAGAAGAACTTGCAGATGGCTAATTCACACAGCGGGCCCAGTTGGTTGTGGTTGGAAGCTCAGCTGAGGGCCAGGGACTTTAGTTCTCTTCATGCACCTTTCTGGGCGGCTTGGAGTTCCTTCAAGATCCTGGCTTGTTTCTAAGAGTATCTGTCCCCAGACACAGGAAGTAGGTGTTAGCTACAAAGGCAACTGGCACATCCTCATTTCTGTTGCATTTTATGGTCACAGTTGCAGGGTTTGCACTCAATGCGACTAGGGTCAAAGAATGTGTGGCCACGTTTTAAAACAGTCACAATCAACACGTCACGTCTCTGTTTCAGATTTGGCAATGTCTCCCTATATTATTTCTTTTAAGTATTTTGACCAATCACAGAAGCATAATTTGTCATGTTCTTTACACAGTTTACTTCTGCAGCTTCATTTCTTTCTCCTTCCGTGTTTTCCACTCGTGCTCTTATTTCATTCTTGTTAATACAGGGTGCCTGGCTTACCACATCTGTGATCCCTTAATATTCTATCTAATCATTGCCTCTATCACTATCTCTCAGAGCTCAGCTCAGATATCCGTTCTTCTGGAAACATTTACATGACCTCTGCCTCTGTGCTTCCCACTCTGCCCCCTTACCAAGTCTGAAATAGATATCTCTTTATTGATCCTTATGCATGTAAGCCACTATTATCTTTTTATTATATTTTATCTTTTTGACTTTGTCACTAGATTGTGTGCTTCAAAAAGACAGGTATGGTGTCTTATGTGTCATGGTATCATCAAAGTTTATTGAATGAATAAATGGAGAAATGACCAAATATATACACCATAGTGTAGAAATGATTTGTTTACACACACACAAGACCATTACATTATGTGTTAGGTGTGCACTTCCAGAGACCTTCCATAGTTTGAAGAATGAATCATTCAAAATTAGTTTTCAAGTGGAGATTAATATAAACCTGGGTTGATAGAGTCTCAAAACACATAAGTATACAACTATGATAGCAAGTTTACTTAAATACCTTTGAAATGTTCTCATAATTATCTCTAGCATTTTATAAAGTGTTTTCTCCTATGTGAGCAGCAGGATTGTTCTTACCTTGTGTTTTGTCACATTTAACATCTACTCCAAAGTTTGGGTAGGTTTTTTTTTTTTTTTTTTTTTTTTTTTTAGCATTAGCCCTAGCATTCAGTTTTCCCAATCCCAAGTTCAAACTTATTCAATCATCATTGCTAGCATTAGCAAGAGCATTTCATAAGTGCTTGAATTACATCATAATAGGATGTAAAATACTTTCAATTATCATATAAATGTTAAAAAAAAGCACAAAAGTCACTAAAATCACTTGCACAAGTCCCAGTGTATATACTATTGATTCTTATTATTCAGTGATTCTATATTTAGAATTCTTCTGCTGGCTACATTATTTGCAACCCTAAAATCAATACTTGTAAGGGTAGGGCTTTCCCCATCGGTCGTAGACATGTGCATATGCAGAGTGACAAAAATCCAGTCATTTGATGGCACACATTCTAGCCAAGGTTCAATGATGTGATGCTCTGCCTTCTGGTTTCAGCTATCATACTGTAAACAACTGTCCATTTGCAGTCTATTTAGCACCATGTTTTTCCCATTTTGTGCTTTATGTTAGTGACTTGGCTGTTTAAAATGGTGCCCAAGCATAGTTCTGCAGTGCTTTTAGTGTTCCTAAGCATAAGAAGGCTGTGATGTGTCTTGTGGAATACATACTTGTGTTGGGTAAGTTTTATTCAGGCATGAGTTATAGTGCTGTTGGCCATGAATTCAAAGTTAATTAATCAACAATATATATTAAATAAGGTGTAATCACACAAAAACACACATAAAACAGGGTTATGTATTGCTCGGTTGATAAAATGTTGACACCAAAGGCTCACAAGGAACCTAACTCTGTGTATCCTCTGTGGGCAATGATTCTAGTATTTGCTGATTCAGTGTTTGTGGTGACTTTATAGAACATAACTAGAACAAATAACCAAAACATGGTTCACAGGATACTGACAAATGATGAGATTATTTCTGCTTAATCTTGCTAAAGTTATAATATGGTTTACATATCACTTGGATTACCAATTTTTAAATGATGTACACTTGAAGATAATTTTCTATCCATCTCATAATGCTTCTCATTTTATGCATAAAGCAATACTTTATTATCATCATGATATATTCAATATATATATCATGATATTTCAATACCATATAATTCTAAAACACAGAAAATATAACTAACAATTTTTTAAGTTCAAATATTTTATTAATTCAAACTATTTGTTGTAGTTCCATAAAAACTATTATTTTCCCTATAAGGGCTGCTTGAAGAAGGCTTTCTATTTTCTTTGATGTAAATAGACTTTTGCTAGATGGAGATGACTAGTTGATGTGACTTTTAGAATTTTAAATGCAGTTTATTTCTTAAAGTAGAATAATATCTGCAATAATACAAACTGAAAGTGGAATCTGATGAGGTATTAAATCTGATTTATTATGAGTAAAAACATGGGTATATTACATTTTCACATGCAAATTATGCTTCTAAGGTGCTTTCAAGGGTAATTTGGGCATGCAGATAGAATTATGTGACCTTTAGCTAATTACAAATGGGTTATATATGGGTCTACTTGACTGGTATACGCCCTATGAATAGTATGTTACAGAGACAAAGATATCAAAAAATGTTATACATAGATTTCTTTGACTGTTGTAAATCATGGCAAAATTTCTGATTGGGATTCTGTCAATACCTTTGAGCCTCCATTGCTGTATGGGAGAAATGATTAGTGTATCTCTGCTCTGAGACGTAGGCTAAAATGGTAGGTTTGCTTGGTGGGAATTGAGATTTACTGCCACTATGCTGTTGCAAAAAGATAACTTTCTGTCCATTTCATGATAATATTGCTATGAATATGGTATATCAGTCCAAATACTTGATGTTTCACTGGAATTTTCTAAAATTTACTTAGGATTTATTTCAGACACACATGATTACTTTTAGTAAGGCAATGATGATTGAATAAGTTTGAACTTTGGGATTGGGAAAACTGAAAAGTATATTCAGGTGCTATAAATATAAAAATATAATGATCCAAATTATTAGAAACATCTTATTAGGAAGACTTTCAAAGTCTTAAAAAAATGTTGTAAGAGCTCTGATTATTATTTTTACTTAAATAAGAGAAATTTTTCAAAACTTAATGGAAAATTGTTTCCTAATGGATGTCATAGCATTTGATCTAGTGTTGTGAGTGACAGTTTATTCTGGGATGCCTATGTAGGGTATGCCACTGAAGTCCCTTTTATAATAAGCCATAATGAATTAACCCCAATACTTCATCTCTGTTAAGCTATAAAATATACTTCATAGGAATCACATTAAAGCTATCTACAGGCATATTTAAATGTACTCTTTTACAGAAACATGGAGATTTAACTAGGCCTGAGTCCCTGTGAATACGTTAAAGTAATGAAAGGATTCCATGACTTATGGGAAAAGAGCTAACTTCTCTTCAAAGTATAAGGATGAAGGAAAACAACAAAGTAATAGGACACACTAAATTTTTCTGGTTGATGTAGTAGAATTTTATTTTCAATAATCATGAGTACATTAATTTGGAAAACATGTTATTGGTATGGGGAAAAGCCAGATAAGATCTGTGGCTTCTAGACATTTTAAATACTGCAAGACAAAAACTTGTGCCCTTTATTACTCTCCATCCCCTCGAGATTGCAAACAAAAGAGTAATAAATCTATAATTTTTCCTGAGAAAGGAAAGTATCTACTAACTAGCTAAGCACAATGGATATAATAAAATCATGGAATTTGTCTGGCTTTCATCTGATAAAATACTTCAGAAAGGCCAGTGATGCTTTTAATGAGTGGCCTTGAGCAATTCATTTAACATGTTTCAGCCTCCATTTTATTCTTTTCTAATCTAAAAGATTAAGATGCATCTACTTCCCAGCAGTGTGGAGGCTTAATTTCATTTGATTCAAAAGCCTTTGGGCTTTTTCCATGATCAGCTGTGTTTGGTTTCAGAAAGTTTTGAACTGTCAAAATGAGTCACCCAAAAGTGATGTCACAGAGTATCTCCTTTGCTAAAAGCTCTGATTCCTATATTATCATTTAAATTTCATGCTGTGATAGATACTCTAAATATCTTTAGTAATATACACATGTCACATATCTCTTTTGATATAGTCTGACCTAGGAAGCTCTTCATGACTAATGTGGTCTTCTTCACTGGCTTGATTTGCAATTCAAGCCACAATGAGGAAAACATCAGTGAGTCAATTCCCTTTTGTCAAAGTCTTTGGGCATTACCTGTGACGAATGAATTCTCAAATATACTTGACCACATGTAAAAGAGTATGTAATGTGCTATGTTGTTTTTGAACACAGTTTCATTCAACCTCAATATAATCACTAAGCATGTCATGTGTAATCAATATCCTCAGACAACAAAGTGAAAAGAGGCAATGTGGTACAGACATTATGATTTTAGGAAACTGTTCGTCTGAGAAAAAGATACGCATACTCTTTTAATCAGCAATGATCTATGCAAAAAACAATGGACTACATATTAATTTCCTTCACTGAAGCTGAAAATATACTTTTGACTACAAAACAAGCAGATTATAAATCTGTTTCTCCTGAGTTGGTTTGTGTTGAGTAAATGTTTTTGTCCGCCACCCCTCCCGTTTATATATTGAAGCCCTGACCCTCAATGTAATAGTATTTGAAGATAGGTCATTTGGGAGATAATTAGGGTTAGATGAAGTCATGAGGGAGGGATACTAATTCTATCTCAGTTATATGAGCATACAGCAAGATGGTATCTGTCTACAAGTCAGGGGAAGACCTCAAAAAATGAAACCTGCCTTATGAGAACCTTTCAATAGACATAAAATGACTGGCTCAAAGTAACTAATGTCTGTGTTTTCCTCTTTACAACCACTGTGATGTCACTGTTGATTTCAAATGCAGCTCACGACAGACATGGGTAGTATAAGAGTTGGAGATACAACCTACACGTGAATTGAGCTCAATGATTTAAAATCATTAAGTAGTTTCTATATAAATTTTCACAGAATTTATTTAGAACATAAAATAAAGATAAAATTTCAACATAATCACAGCAATTGTTTAGAACACAAACTAAGAAAACACTTTTGTGGACAAGCATTTTATCAGTGACGTTTAGAATTGACAGTGCTGTGGTAAAAAAAAATTAATAGGTTTTTAAGTTGTTTTAAACTTTGCCACATGTAGTTTGCTCCTTTCATGCTTACATTTTGTTACCTACACTTGGTTTTCAGGATTTTTTGTTGTTGTTGTTATAATTAGATAACATAAATAAGTACAAGTACAGTCCCAGATGTTTCCAATAGATGTCTTCTGTCATTATTATAATATTATTTTAAAAGAACATTCTTGTATAAAATTCTACATCTGAGATTTTTGCTTTTGATAAAGTTCTAAAATTGGAATTTTGGTACATGAAGTTTCCCTAGAAATATAGCAGTGCTCCTAGAAATATAGCAATGCTTCTAGAATTTCACTAATAGTGGAAGTTATTCTTGAAGAATCTTTGCTAACATTGCAAAGAAAACTGTCATTTCCTTTTATTTACTTTATTTTGATCACCAGTAGGATTAAAGAAATATATAATTATTATCCTCTCACTTATTTTGAGAATTTATATTTAATGTATTTTGCCAGTTCTTCTATTTGAATATTACTATCTTGTTTATTTTTTTGTAGTGATTAGTCTGTAGTGATCTTTACCAGGAATAATAAAAACTTACTTCTTTTGGACCAATTATGGAATTTTTAAAGAAGATTTTGTTCTTTGAGTCTGAAGTGGATATAAAATGTGGTCCAATTATGATTTATGGTAAAACTTTGTATTTCATACACACACACACACACACACACACACGCAGACACACACACACACACACGACTTATTTAAAAAATAATTCCAGATAATAATTCTGTTAGTTAAAATTTGTTCCCAAAGAGCTACTGTAATAGCTTTATCATGCTAGTATTGTAATAAAATAAAGATAAAATTTCAAAGCGATGGTAAAGACTTTAGTTTTGTATTGTATAAGATGAACAGACATAAAGAAGGACCTCTATTTAGTGGGCATCTAGCAGATAAGGTCTAGAATCATAATGGTTAAGTGAGTAGAAAAACTTCAGAAACAAGTCAGCTAGAGAATAGAGAATAGATGGCTCTGACATCTGGGCAATTTGTAGTATTTTGTCATATCTCACTTTCTGCACTCAGTTGTTATTACTTGTTTCACGTCTGTCTCTTCCTTCCCTCTGAGTTATGACTATCTGTTATACATTCCTGAATTGGAATTTTCCCAACAGCTATCATACAGTAATTGATTAATAATGTTGAAAAATTGAATAATTAATTGAATTCCAGGTTCAAATGAACTCTGTTGCTTTCTATGATTACAAGGGCATTGGGTGTTCTTTTGCTGATCTAGGGTTCAGAGGTGCTGGGAGCAGCAGAGAAAAGTCACAGCAACATCAGTTTGGCCACGGATGCTGCCTAATGGTGTGTTAAAACTCTGCAGTGAAGAATAAGTTGCTGACATGATGCCTCCTGAAGGGACACACAAATGCTGACTCTTTTGTTCTTTTAATTGGTCAGTTGTGTCCTATAAAATTTGGCATGAGAAATACTTTGCCCTTTCAGGTTGCTATGGACAGAAAATCCCTAACCAAGCAAAATCTGGGTTGCTCATGTGTGATTGAATGCATCTCTTCCCTTTAGGGGGATGATGTACTTTCCTTTTCGAAGCCATGTTTAATGTTCTGTTTGGTAAACATGTACCAAGGTGATCCTTTCATCAGGTAGACTGTTGAGATCACTACTTTGTATGTAGGAAGGTGAACAGCATGATAATCCAAGCCATAGGGAATATGAAGAGGGAGAAGTGAGTTTGTTGACCCATGATGTCTAAAAGAAAGATTTTGACTGGAAAATGGAAATAACCAGATGCCAATGTTAAAAATAAATACATAAATAAAGCCATCTGGAGACAGAGGAAATCCTCAGATTTTATAAAAACTAAAGAAAGAAATCATTCTGCTCTAAGTGGTTAAGCTGTTGTGATACTCATTGTAAATTTATTATAGGGATTGCAGTTTATATATATTCATGCAACAAACATTAAGAGTCTACAGTAGCAAAGCATCTTGTAGGTTATAAAGTGAACTCCTAATGAAAACAGATATATTTTTCTGATATCAAGGGTTTTTTTAATCTAATAGCTAAGAAAAATGAACCATTTATTGATCAATCAGTAGTATATGGGGCTTTAAGAGTATACTATTATGTTATCTGTTTTTTAAATATAAAAATGGAGGCTTAGACAAACCTATGCTATGTAGTTATGCTGCTAGAAAGTAGAGGAGATAAAATTTAAACCCAGATCTGAATTTTTAGCTAAAGGTTTTAACCATTTTTCATTGTCTTCATCTTCTCATAGCAGAATTTACATGTAGTTCTCACCTCTGCCTCATGGTAGAAAAGGCAAGATAATTAGCTAGAATACATGAAAATGTACAAATTACTATAACATAAGGCAGACTATAGTTAATTCAACCATAAGAAAGGCTAGAAGGATAGAGGCTTCATTTTGGTTATGGCTTCATTACTGACATGAGATTTGAACAACCTTGGGAGATGGGTAAAATTATAATAAATAAAGATGGGAGAAAGGCATTTTAGACAGAAGGGCAAGCAGTAAAAGAAATTAAAAGTATGGCATTTACCAATGAACATGAACCAGTCCAGTTTTACTAGGAAAATTAGTTCTAAAGAGAGAAGCAGTGAGAGGCAACATCAGTTAGACACAGAGTGTGGAGAACCTTGAATTCCTGGGGAGAAAGGCAAACATTTGTTCTGTTGGTATTTAAAGTTTTCTGACAATTGGAATGCCATGCTTGGAAGACTCCTTTAGGAAGACTAACTTGGCAATAGAATGCAATATAGATGAGAATTGGGAGATACCAGAGGCAAATTTACCAACTAGACATTCTTACAGGGAAACTGCTTAGAGATATGTAGTACTTACAATAACATTAAAAACTCTATGGGAAAGAGACCATAATTAGAATTGAAAGCCTACTAAAAAAAAAGAATTGAAAGCCTACTATGGACCAGCACTCTACTGGGCATCCTGGATGATTAAATACGTCATATCATTTACATTTCATTATTTCTGTATTATGGTTGTACCCTTAGAAATGGAGACAAATGTGTGAGAGGGATGCTGCAGAGAGAGAATGAACATAATTGACTGTGATAGGGTATAGAAACTTTCCAGTCAAGGGTAATACTGAAGCTTCAGGTCCAAAGTTCTTAATGGTGCTATGTCAAGGTTGTTTCAGTTGCAGATGATGAAACCAATTTTGGAAATTTTGAGTCTGAGAGGCAGCTTCTTTTTCTTAGGCACAGTGGCTGATTGTGATCTGTGTCTAGTCAAGGAGGTTGGGGTCAGGAGGGACATTCAATTGATGTTGAAACAGCAGTGGTTACAAAAACAGCACAGGCACTATGCTAAGTGCTTTGTCTCATGTATTTCCCACTACAATCCAATGAAATATATAATATTATTTTTAAAATTTCCTTACCAATTACACACGTATTAGTCAAGTTAGGAAATGGAAACTAGGTATTTTAGAAGTAACGGATTTGATAGGTCATATACTTACAAAACTTTGGTAGCGCTGGGGATTAAAATCTCTAGAAAAACACTACCAGATGTCAGGAATTTAGGAGTTGCTAAAATGACAGGGAAATGCTGCCAATCTCTATTGCCTACAACACCAATACAGGTGATTTTTCAGGAGCTCTCCTGAAGCTACTAAAATTTTCATGATACCTTCTGCCCCTCCACATACTGTCACCATTATAACGGAATAGTGGTCTCTCTTACTCTTCTATCTTCCAATTCTTGTACAAATTCTTTCATTGTTTGGAATGTGAACCTGACCTCAGATGACAAGTAGTTCTAGAAAATGCATTTTTTAGGCTTCCAGCCTCTGAGGAAAGAAATTAGTGTTCAGTCTTGATGGAAAATACTACACACACACACACACACACACACACGCATACACAGATGTAAGTTTAGTAAATTAAATAATCTGCCTAATGGTTCTAACCAGCTATTAGCTGGTTCTAGTTGGCAAGTAATAGAAGCAATATTTAAGACCAAGTTTAACATAAAAATTCGTGGTCTAACTATTAGATGGTACAGCCATTGAACCAGGGACAGAGCAACAAAGCAGGCATGGCCAGGTTGGTAACTCAGTACTTGGCCTGTGACATGAGATAGATAATGAAAGACTTCAGTGAAAGGCTCTAAATGATCCCCCAAAGTGTCCCAGATAGAGTCAGCTTTAACTATCTTCCAGGCCCAGAAAGTTCAAAAGCACCCAAGTTAGTCTATCCATACTTTTACTCCTCCCTGATTTGACTGTGAGGGGATCTAAATATCACCAAGTGAATGGGGAAAAGAGTTAGCAGGGTAAGAGCTGAAACCCACCACATCTCTTCCCCCACTGCAGGCGATAGTCATCTATAGGACACAATGGATGGAGTTAAGAAAAGTCTTACCTTTGAATGAAACTGGAATCATAGATTAACATCTAATATTAGAATTAATGGATTAAATTGCCTAGAAAGTTGCAATCCTAAGCCTAGGAATAAAAGTCATGACATTGACCCTAGTTTCCTTTCAGACCAAAGGAGGGAGTGGAAGGTAAAAATGCAGGTGCATTTAATCACATTGTATATGCTGTATGTTCAAAACACTAGTTATTCCAATATTTGAAAAACTTAGACCAGCATAGAAGATAGGCACTAATTGAAAATTAAGGAAAATAAGAAATAACGGGGAAATATTATCCTGAATTCCACAGATTAAGTAGAGACTAATTCACTTTAGTCATTTTGATGGATTTAACAAGGCTATCTGGGGCTTTGAGAAACAGGGACAAAATACATAATGTGACCCAAGATCTATGTTACTACTGTATAACAGGACACAGAATTTTCTAGTCATTTGTAATTCTTTAAAAATAATGTTATACATTTAAAAATATAAAATAGAACTTTGTTTATCTAGAAAAAAAAACTTCTATCCTCATGAATGTTTCACTTGTTTTGGTACTCAGATTACTAAGAATGTTGTTAAGCAAATATCATTTTTGCTATGTCTTGCCTTTTCTTGCTTAGACAAAATCTTGGTTTTTTTCCCCTCTTAAGTTTTCACAGTATTATTCTATCAGCGATAAAATTCCATCAACATGTTTTATATTTGAGAAATTTTAAAGTCATGTTCACTGCACATCTTTGCTATAAAACATGCTAATAAATGCATTCTGATTTATTTTTTTCTCCCAACAGGTTCTGACTAGTTTTAAATGAGAAATTATTAGAAATGAAAATAGGAAAATGTGAATATTTTCTTTTTAAAAGTTAGGTAGCTGTGACAGAAAGCAATGTGGGGATTATAATTTTGATTTAAAGCAGCTATATATATGTGTGTGTGTGTGTGTGTGTGTGTGTGTGTGACACACACCTATATATACACATGCATATATATGTCTAGTAGCCATACACATAAAGATTTCATTCAACAATTATTTTGATTAACCCATCCCCCAAATTTAAGGATTTAAATGAAATTAATGCCAACTCCTTGTTTTTTTCTTTTAGTTACAAAGTCCTAAAAAACATTATGTTTAAAAATCAATTCTATTTAGTGACCATTGTCAATAAATAGATCGTGTTTTGGCAGTTTTAGAAGAAATGCACATGTACCCAAAGTAGTCTTTAACTATTATCACTCAGGCTGTTATTTAGCTGGTATACACTGACAGTTATACTAACTACTTCCATGCTGGATACCAAAGCTCCACTCTGTCTCTCTGAGAATCCTTCTTTATCCCGGCTGCCATAGAACCTCCCCTCCACCCTGCTGGACTTCATAATTCAAGAACTAAAGGATTTACCAGCATAACAAGGCCTGTAAAACTCTTCCTATGTGTCTGCCTGGTTTATACTCATTATTAACTGTAAGATCACAGCTGATTATTACAAGTAAAAATAAAGGAGAATACTTAGAACAAAAGTATATGTGTGATACATTAAACAAAACGTGTTATTATACATTCTAAAGTCTGCAAAGCTATTAGCAACTTTAAGATTCATTCCTTTTTTTTTTATTACTGTAATTCTCTCTGATACTATCTATTTTTTTTTAACGACCACGGATCTCTTTTGTAGGCCAAATAGTGTATTACACATCTGTCAAGACCATACTTTATTAGCATAGAACTGTATTTACAAAACCTCTCAGAACCCTTTTGGATTGTTCTGACTGCTTGTTTTATGTTAATTTATTTCTTTAATGTGTTTATATTTTTCCAGTCATTTGTATAAATGAAAACATACTAGAATGAATAGTTTTAACCCCTCTGAGACCTAGTTTAAATTTCAAGATTAATGTTGAATTCTATTCTCCATTTCAGTATGATAGCAAAATTAAGTTTGAAGCACAACACTAGTAATAAATATTTCTTATAAAATACTGTATTTATAAATCAATAATAAATTACAGGATGATAAAGAGATGGATGGCCCCATCGTTAGAGAAGTTCATGACCTTTATGGTGATTTTACTTGTTTATTAGAATAATTGAACCAAATTTTAAATTCTCTTCTAATGATATTTAGACAATTTGCTTTGAGATTACTACTGGAAACATCAAGTATTCACTTGAATTCATAGAGGTATTCAATGTAATCACAGAATTCATAGAGGTATTATTTCATGTGCTTGTACTGACTTATACCTTGGTGACAAAATTATGCTCTCCAGGATAGTAGGGCTTCATGAGTTCTCTTTAGACTCCTGACTATAGAGGTGAATTAGAAGCAAGTGTGAAACAGGAAAAGACCACCCATGATGTTTTGGTACCAAAAGAAATTCAAATTGTGTAACCACCTACACTCCATTGCTATGTTCCCAGTCACCAATTGGCATTGTAATCCCTTCCTTTTTTTTTCAATAGAAGTGAGGTATTCACTTAGATTTGCCTGATCTGAAAGTAGAGGAATTTCACACACACAAATGCCAATTTTAGTACAGATATTCAGAGAATAAGAATATATTTGTTCATAGATTTCCATCTCATATCAAACTGCCTAGGTGGTTTAAAGACTTATTTGTTTATTATTTTTAATGAAGTTAGAATTTGGGAAAGGTAAACACATAGGTGGGATTAATGTAGAATTAGTGAAATGATCAAATCATCAGCCATGACTATTTGTATCCCCGAGAGAGGGGCAGTAAAATAATAATGATAATGATGATAATGCAAAAGGATTCTTTAAATTTAGAAAGCATAGGAATATGTTATATTTCCATAAAACTAGATCTAAGTATCTCAAAAGGAAAAATGGCAGAAACTTTATTTTGATTATAAGTTGTGTAAAAACAATTTCTATAATCAGAAAAATCAGTGAATGAGAAGTTTTCAAGGGAGGATGGTCAATACCTGAAAATTACAAAAACAGAAAATTTCTCCCAAGGTGCAGACTTCAGGGCATGATCTACTAACTTGAAATAATAAGACAACTTAAAATAATATGTAACTTACTCAATTTACAACTTACAGAAATTTACAACCCTGGGAATCAGTTTCAAATGAGGTAAAACAAGTTCACCTAGAAGAATACATTTAAATTACACACAAATTGCTTTCTAATTTTAAGTACCTTAAAAATGAAATATAATATCCAAAAAAGAATTAGATTCAGGAAGAAAAAGAGGAAAATGATTAATTTATGAAACGCCAATAGCATAAATTAATGAAAAAAAATTTCAAGACTAATATAAAAGACCAAATGCCAGGTGTAGGTTAAGGGAACTCAGTATAATCAGAGAATGCTTGGAGATGGTGAGACATATTATACTTTTCCTGTAGAATAATTATCAAAACCATTTGAAAGTTAAATATATGCAAAGTATACACAATTAGTTCAATATTTAGCTTTTCATCTAAAAGAATCTGTTGGTTGAACTGAATCAACTCTAGTAGAAATGAATGAAATATCCGGTTGCATTTATGCTGATTTGCCCTAATGAATGTCACCATCTGATCACTGTTAGAATGGCATGCCTATTGCCTGACTTATTCACATAAGGAAAGTTTTCTATATTGTAACTTTCTGTGGCTTCCGTACTATTTTGGGCAAAGAAAATGAAATATTGGACTATGATAATACCTTTAATTCTTTTATTTCTAAAATAACTATACCTTGAGGTTTTAATAAAAATGGCAATAATTATTGTCTAGAAATCATACTGATACCCAACAGATAAACACTTAAAATCTGCCTATCACTCTTCTCTCCATATATAAATTTACATATGCTTTACATCACCTCTAAGAGTTAGACAATAGAGTTATTGTCTTCATGTTACAGACAAGAAAATGAGGTACAAAGTAGTAGCTTGCTTGAGCACATAGCTAGTAAGTCTCAAACCCAAGGAATTTGGTCTGGCAGCAGATTCTAAGATGGTTCTTAATGGTCCCCACTTCCTGGTATACATGTATATTCGTTTTATATTGATGCCTTAACAAATTACCACAATTTTAGCAGCTTAAAAGTACAAATTTATTGTGTTATAATTTCTTTGGATTAAAAGTCTGGACACAGTGAGCCTTACAAGGTTGAAGTCATTATCTGTAGGGTTGTATTCTTTTGGAGGCCCCAGGAGAGAATATTTCTAGACTATGAAGTTTGTGGGCAAAGTTATTTCCTATGGTTATAGTACTGAGATTCTCATTTTCTTGTTGGCTGTAAGTCAGGGATCATTTTGAATTATCTGCCATCCCTGGGCATGTGGCTCACTTTCTCAATCATCAAAGTCAACAAGAGCAGGCAGAGTCCTAAATATCTAGTCTTCTGCCTCATTTCTTTTCTGCTTTCCTCTTCCACCTCATGTCTCTGCTAAAAGCCAGAAAAAAATTCTTGTCTTTTAAGGGCTCATGTAATTAGCTTGGGCCCATCTAGATAATCAATGTATAATCTTTCTAATTAAGTCAGTTAGTTAGCAACTATCATTCCATTTACTTTTTTTTAATTTCCTTTTTCTTTTTAATTTCTTTTTAATTTTTAAAATTTTATTTAAATCCAAGTTTGTTAACATATAGTGTAACATGAATTCAAGAGTAGAATTTAGTGATTCATCACTTACATTTAACAGCTAGTGCTAATCTCAACAAGTACCCTCCTTAATGCCCCTCACACATTTAGCCTGTCCCCCCACCCAACACCCCTCCAGCGACCCTCAGTTTGTTTTCTGTATTAAGAGTCTCTTATGATTTGCTTCCCTCTCTCTTTTTATCTTATTTTTCCTTCTCTTCTCCTATGTTCATCTGTTTTGCTTTTTAAATTCCACATATGATTGAAATCATATGATATTTATTTTTCACTGACTGACTTATTTCACTTAGCATAATACATTCTACTTTCAACCAACTTGTTGCAAATGGCAAGATTTCATTCTTTTTGATTGCTGAGTAAAATTCCATTATATATGCATATACATACATAAAGAAGATGGGGTTGTGTATATATATCTTCTTAATCCATTTGTCAGTCAATGGACATTTGGGCCCTTTCCATAATTTGGCTTTTGTTGATAGTGCTTCTATAAACATTGGGGTGCATGTGCCTGTTTGAATCAGCATTATTGTACCCTAGATTAGTGTTTGAATGAGTGATTAGAGCATGAGAATCATACAGGGAGATTTTTAAAATTTTGTTGACTATACAAACCCTTGTATAATCTCCTCTTTTTAAGGATGGGTGGCCTAGTGACTCACGTGACCAATACAGCAAATGTTATAGGATGCCACTTCCATGATAATATTACATAAGATTGTGACTTTCATCTTATTAACAGACTTTGGCTGGCTTTGATGAATCCAGCTGCCATGTTTAAGAGGACAAAGTGTCAAGGAACTAAAGGTGGCCTGTGGTCTTTAGCCAACAAAGAATTGATGCACTTAGTCCAAAATCCTACATGGAATTAAGTCTTGCCAACAAATCATAAATTTGGAAATGGATCCTTCCCCAGATAAACCTTCAGCTCCATCTCGGGGCAACACATTAACTATAGCCTATTGAGAGTATCTGAAGCAGAGGATACAATTGAGTCATGATGAAGTCCTGACCTACAGTAAGTGGATAACAATAAATGTATACTGTTTAAAGCCACTAAGTTTGTGACACTTTGTGATGCAGCAATAGATAACAAATGCATCTGGATTTAGAGGTTATTGTGTTTACTACTAAACTGTACTTCCAGTACAAGATGCAATTCAGTCCACAGACAAAGGTTTAAATGTTTTTTTTTTCCCTTCCATTTCTACTCCTATACCCATTCACCGGTATATTTGGCAAATATCAAAGGCCATTATAGGCAATTCCCTGGGTATTTTGCAAACAAAAACAATAAAGCAGGTTTATAGCACAGTGGTGGAAATATAAAAACAAAACAAAACAAAAAAAACAAAAAAAACAAAAACCCAAAAAAACAAACAGTTGCTACAGGGCCATGGGAAGAGAAATGAGAAAACGCTTAACCTGTTTGCTCTTTTCAAAAAAAGCTTTCTGAAAGAGATGACATTTTAATTGGGCCTTAAAGGATGCTTAATCATTCCATAGACTGATAAGGCTAGTACTGATTCACATAGGGAGAAGAGAACACAGAAGACAAGACTGCTCTGGGCAACTCTAGACAAGTAGGTATCCATAGTAAAATAGTCTGAGGTAGGCAAGGGCCAGATAATGAAGGGGCTCTTTGGATTTCATTTTTAAGAGTCACTGAAGGATTTTAACCAGAGAATAAACAAGATGAGATATGAGTTTTAGAATGATGTATCCGAGAGTAACACAAGGAATGGATGGACAAGGTGGGGATGCAAATGAATAAATAAGCTGAAAGTAAAGGGACCAGCTGACTGTTGTCACAGTTCTAAGTAAGAAATATCAGAGGGCCTCCTGGAGTGATATTAAAGGAGAGAGAAAAGAGAGAAACCTTGACTTCAAAGGTCAGTAGGAGAAATTAATCTAGCAACTAATTGCATGTGGGGTAAAATAAAGGCAGAAGTCTCAGAGTCCATCTTATGGCTTAAGCAACTAAGTGTATGACATGTAACCGAGACAGGGGAAACAGGAGGTTAACAGGTTTTTCAGGTTGAGGCTGTAGCTTAGTGAGGGGTAATTTCAGTTTAGGAATAGTTGAGAGGAGTATGGGCTAATGTATAGTTAGTAGGCATTTGTTATCATGGTATAAGTCAGGAGCTTGGAAAAAATAATAAATCAAGTTGTAGCTATAGATTCAGAAAGTAGCAACGTTGAAGTTATGGGTGTGCATAAAACCTCTCAGAGATGTATTCAGAGAAGACAAGATAGACAGAGGCAGAATTCAATACAGTGATAACATGAAGAACAAACACAAAAATAAGAGCATGTAATAAGAGACTCTCTACTGAGACAGATATAGAGAACATTAGAAAGGAATCGTCTGTCAGAGATTGAAAGAGGAGACATTTTCAAGAAATTACACTGTCTCTCACCTATTTATCACATTTTTGGGGGCGGCTGTTTATGCTAATTTTGAAAGGATGGTGTTAGAGTTGATTTATCCAGAGTTATAAAATTGTGGCATAAAAATTTCAAAAAGAAATAATAGTATACCTATATTTTATTTTTATATTGGAATCTTCTTTGGTTTATCCATTTTAAATAGTATACCCTAGTGTCTAGAGCGTGGGTGCTGCAACCATACAGGCTGATTAGAACAAAAGCTTGCTAGTTTCTAGTCATAGGGATTAGACAAGTTTACCAGATTGAGTCTCAGTTTCTTCATTTTATAAAAAGGGAATAGCAATAAGCATTGCAGGTTAAAAAAGATTCAATGTAAAATACTTGGGACAGTGCCTGTAATATAGTTATTACTCAATATTAACTATTATAATTATACATCTCAGTAAAAATCTTTTCTTAACATGATTAATCCACATGGTACCATAAATGTGTGGAACCATGTGGCTTTATCATACTGTATTTTTTCTTATTGGCTCTATAAAATTGCATTTTTAAATTTGATTTACATTGGTAACTAAATTGAGGCTAGGAGTCAGCCAAGAGAAAGAGATACAGTATTAATGTTTGGTTTCCCAGGTCTTACTGGAGGAACACAGGATAAAGAAAGCCTATTTGTCAATGAAAAGAACATTTAAAAGTATAATTTTCTAGAGTCACCATCAGACAATTCTCATGTGAATATACAACATGATTGAAAATCATGTTTGAAAAACTCTACTAAATATCTTAATATTTATTTATGATTATAGAAAATATTTGTGGGAACTTAATTTCTTTAAAAATTTTTATATTAGAAGATTACCATTGACTCTTAATAAAATATTTTTAAAAATGGGTGAGCTATAAAAAGTCAATTTTATTCACCAAGATAGACCCCATTCTGGGCCATAAAATAAACCTTAATAAATATAAAAGAATAGAAATCATATGATATCTGCTCACATCACAATGGGATTAAATTAGAAATAGATAACAGGAAAAAAACTGGAAAAATCTCAAATACATGGAGATTAAACAGCACACTTTTACATAATACATAAATAAAAGAAGAAATCTTAATAGAAAAGTTAAAGTATTTTGAATGAAATAAATGAAAATGATTACACACCTTATTAGAAATTCTGGTATAAAGTGAAACAAATGCCTAGAAGGAAATTTGTAGCATTGAATGCATATATTAGAAGTGAAGAAAGACCTAAAATCAATAATCTAAATTTTTACATTAGGAAACTACAAGAGTAAATTAAGTCCAGAAGCAATAGAAGAGAAATAATAAAAATTACCATAGAAATCATTAAATTGAAAACAGGAAAACA
Source organism: Panthera onca (assembly GCF_046562875.1). Lineage (NCBI taxonomy): Eukaryota > Metazoa > Chordata > Mammalia > Carnivora > Felidae > Panthera > Panthera onca. Next base: position 54,420,337 of record NC_138342.1, on the reverse strand, counting down.
ATAGAGAAGAATCAATGAAAACAAAGCTTGTTCCTTGAAAGGATCAATAAAATTGGCAAGTCTCTAGCCAGGCTAACCAAGAAAAAAGAGAAAGAGAATACAATTACTAGTCAGAAATAAAAAGGGGACATCTCCACATATCTTATGGACATTAAAAGGATAGTAAAGCAATACTATGAACAACTCTGTGCCCACAGATTTGATAACTTAGATGAAGTGGAGCAATTCTCTGAAAGATCAAATGTGTTAAAAGTAACATAAGAAGAAATAAGACAATCTGAATATACCTATATCTACTAAACTAATTGAATCTATAACTAATAACCTCCCAAAACTGAAAACACCAGGACCAGACAGATTCACTGGTGAATTCTACCAAATATTTAAGGATGAAATTATGCCAATTCTCTATAATCTCTTCCAGAGGAAAGAAGCAGAGGGACTATTTCCTAACTCATTCTATGAGGCAAGCATTACCCTAACACCAAAACTGTACAAAGACATTACAAGAAAAGAAAACCACCAACTAATATCTCTTATGAACAGAGATGTAAAAAATGCAACAAAATATTAGCAAATTGAATTCAACAATGGATAAAGAGAATTGTGTACCACAACCAAGAGTGATTTATCCTAAGTATGAAAGCCTGGCTCACAATAAAAAATCAATTAAGGTAACCCATCAAATCAACAGACTAAAACCTTAAATCACATGACTATGTCAACAGATGTAGAAAAAGAATTTGACACAGTGTAATATACTCATTTATGATGAAACTCTCATTAAACTAGGAATAGTGGGAAATTTCCTCAACTTGAGAAAGAAGACCTATAAAAAAGCTACAGCTAACATCATACTTAATGGCGTGAAACTCAAAGCTTTCTCACTAAGATCAGGAACAAGGCAAGAATATTCCATCTTACCCTTCCTTTTCAAGATCCTACTGGAAATCCTAGGTAATTCAATAAGACAAGATAAGGAAATAAAATGTATACAGATAGAGAAGGAAGAAATAAAACTATCTTTGTTCACACATGGTATGATTAATCTATGTAGAAACCAGAAAGAATAAAAGAAAAATATTCTGGAACTAGTAAGTGCTTATAGCAAGATTTCAGGGTAAAAGGTTAACATACAATAGTTAATCATTTTCCTAAGTACCAGCAATGAAATTAAAAGCACAATACCATTTATATTAGTACCCTCCAAGTGAAATATTTAGGTGTAAATCTAACAAAATATTACAAGACCGATATGAGGAAAACTATAAAATTCTGATGAAAGAAGCAAAAAAAAAAATCTGGAGAAATATTCTATGATCATAGATAGAAACACTCATTATTGTTATGTTTATTCTTCTCACCTTGACCTATAGATTCAATGCAATCCCAATAAAAATCCCAGAAAATTATTTTTGGGTATAGACAAAATGAATCTAAACTTTATATGAAGAGGCAAAAGATTCATAATAGCCAACAGATTATTGAAGGAAAAGAACAAAGTTGTAAGACTGACAATACCAACTTTAAGACTTTCTTTAAAGCTATAGAAATCAGGACAGTGTGATATTGGTGAAAGAACAGACAAATAGATCAATGGAACATAATAGACAGCACAGAAATAGACCTATGTAAATATAGTCAAGCGATCATTGACAAAGGAACAAAGACAATAAAATGGAGCAAAGAGTGTCTTTTCAACAAGTGGTGCTGGAACAACTGTACTTTCACATGCAAAAAAAATGAATCTAGACACAGTCCTCCCATCCTTCACAAAAATTAAGTCAAAATGGATCATAAACCTAAATGAAGAATGCAAAATTATAACACTCCTGGAAGACAACATAAGCAAAAACATAATGACCTGGAATGTGGTGATGCCTTCTTTTAGATACATCACTGGCAGTATCCCATGAAAGAAATAATGATAAGATGGACTTCATTAAAATTAAAAACTTTTGCTCTGTGAGGGACAATGTCAAGAGAATGAGAAGATAAGTGACAGACTGGAAGAAAATATTTAGAAAGACACATCTGATAAAGGTCTGTTTTCTAAAATATACAAAGGACTAGTAAAACTTAACAATAAGAGAATGAACAACCTTATTAAAAAATGGGCCAAAGACTTTAACACATCATAGTTCACCAAAGAAGATATACAAATAGAAAATAAAAACATAAAAAGATGCTCCACATCATATGTCATCAAGGAAATGCAAAATGAAACAGCAGTGAAATATGCACATGAGGATGTGGAACAACAGGAATTCACATTCATTGCTGGTGGGAATGAAAAATACTATGGTCACTTTGGAAGAAAGTTTGGCAGTTACTTACTAAACAAACTCATACCATATGATCTAGCAATTGCATTCCTTGGCATTTACCACCCCCACCCCCTGCCAAAAGTTGAAAATTTATGTGCATACATAAATCTGCACACAGATGTTTAAAGTAGCTTCATTCATGATTGCCAAAACTTGGAAGCAATTAAGATGCCCTTCAGTAGGTGAATAGGTAAATAACTGTGGTAAATCCAGACAGTGGAATATTATTCATCACTAAAAGGAAATGAGCTATCAGCCAAGAAAAGATACAAAACCTAAATGCATATTACTAAGTGAAATAAATTAATCTGAAAAAGGGTGAATCCAATTATATGACATTCTGGAAAAGCCCAAACTATGGAGACAGTAAAAAGATCAGTGGTGACCAGGAGATGTGTGGGGGGGAGCACAGAGGATTTTTAGGCTACTGACAATACTCTATATAATTACTATAATGATGGATACATGTCATTATTCCTTTGTCCAAATCCATAGGATGTTCAACACTAAAAATGAACCTAATGTAAACTATGGAGTTTGGGTGATTACGAAGTATCAGTGTAGGATCAATTGAAACAGATGTTCCACTCTTGTGGGAGATGTTGATAATGGAGGATTCTGTGCATATGTTGGGACATTGGGTATATGGTAAGTCTGTGACTTTCTCTCAATTCTGGTGTGAATCTAAAAAATTCCCATTTGCACCCTCCTATTTCAATAACAGTCTTGGAGTTAGGTGAGAAAAATTAGTGGGCTGATTCACCCTATAGTAAAACTGAGATGGTTTAGTAAAGGAGGGAAAAAAACAACCTTAGGAACTTTGATCTCTGCAAAAAAGAATGTAGGGAGAATTTTATGTTTCATATTGTTCTCTTACATAGAATCTGAAATCCATTTGTTTAAAAAGACATTTCTTTTTAATTAACACTTCTTATTTTCTTTCCATTCTTTTCCTTTGAATCAATATGTTTTTACTGAAATGTATTTTCACACCTAGAGTTTAATTATTACATTTATAGTAAAGCAATAGCATAAACAGAGAATCATGTATATCCTCACCAGTGCCAGAAGTATGATCTCCTTGGAAGAATAAAGCCAGGGAGATATAGAGATCAATGTAGTTGACAAAATAAAATAAACATTGTGGACTTAGAGTATTTGTTGAATTTGGAGGAAAGCAAGAATCTGTAATGACTTTGCTTAAGTATAAGCATTAGAGTTTAAAACTCCATAAACAACAAGATGGAATGTTATGTGAATACATGAGAATTCACATCTCAGTTTAGTGTGCATATGTAATCAGTCAAAACACCGAGGAATGAAAGCTGCCAAAGGGAAGACATATTGATTGACTTTGTTATAGTTGATTGGAAATTTGTGATTGCATTATATACCATTGTCTAGCAATTGATCAAAATGGCCATTTCTTGAAAGTGATTCAGCTGTTGAGAAAGCAGAAATAACCAGATCGGCTCTGCTGTGGTATGGCTCATTGTGCTTATCCAGATAAAGTTTAATCATCACTTTCTGCTCTTTAACAATAAATACTGCTATTTGTACATTACTTTAATTCCATATACAAAATTATGTAAAATGAGTCATATATTGTTTATTCCCTAGATTTCATAGTGTTTGTATCAATTTTATTCTTATTGTAAATATCAGTGGTAAAAAGGAAAATAAAAAAGTAAAATCCATTTTTTTAAACTAAGGAGTATTTGTCCTTACATAATCTAATGGCTATCAGTGGGTTTTTTCTTGACCTATTCTGTAGATGAGGAAAAAATAAAAAAGTTCTGAATTAATATTATTATATTCTTTATAGTACTAATATGTTGAATTTTTGAATTTTCCAAAAACATAAAACTTGGGATTCTCTTTTTAAAAATCCTTGCTGGGAAACAGCATACTATAATATTTAAGCAAATTAGGAAAGAAAGTTGGTCTTCTGCTGGTCTTCCTTGGCACGAAATCTTGCCCCACAATTTTTTTCCAATATGAACTGCGAAATTTCTTTAACCTTCCTCTGAGTCTTCTGATCTAAAAGAACTAGTGATAATGTCTATCTCAAAAAGATTTATTGACTCTGATGAAAGAAGGATGTGGAACACAGCAAATTTCCGTCACACGGTAAGTGCTTAATTAAACCTTGTTATTATTTTCTTATTACATTTATTGAGACTTAGAAGGGTGGTTCAGTTTTAGAATTTAGGCTGTAAGTTGAGTTCTTGCAAAATAAGAATCAATATCAAACATGGCAAAAAGCAATGTAAGATGTACAATTGATAGATCCAATGACACCTGATTATTTTGTTTTATATATTTTATCTCCATTAACATTTAAAAAAATTTAAATTCAGAGTAGTCAACATAATGTTATATTAGTCTCAGGTGTACAATACAGTGATTCAACTGAGTGATTACTCAGTGCCCATCATGATTAGTGTACTCTTAATGCCCTTCACCTCTCACATCCATTCCCCCTACCCACTTCCCCTCTGGTAATCATCAGTTTGTTCTCTATAGTTAAGAGTCTGTTTTGTTGTTTCTCTCGTTTTTTTTTCTTTTTTGTTTGTTTTGTTTCTTAAATTCACATATGAGTGAAATCATATGGTATTTGTCTTTCTCTGGATGGCTTACTTCACTTAGCATTATACTCTCTTGATCCATCCATGTTGTTGCAAACGGCAAGAATTTGTTCTTTTAATGGCTAACATTCCATTGCGTGTGTGGATGTATGTATATATGATATATCACTTTATATACATATAAATATATGTATATATCTATGTAACTATATATAATCTCACATCTTCTTCATTTATTTATGTATCAGTAGACACTTGAACTGCTTCCATAGTTTGGTTATTAACGCTGCAATAAACACAGGGGTGCATATATCTCTTCGAATTAGTGTTATGTATTTTGGTGATAAATAAATACCCAGTAGTATGATTCCTGGATCATATGGTTGTTCTAGTTTTAATTTTTGAGAAACCTCCATACTGTCTTCCACAGTGGCTGCACCATTTTGCATTCACAGCCACAGTGCACGAGGGTTCCTTTTTCTTCACATCCTCACCAATACTTGTTGTTTCCTATGTTTTTGATTTAGCCATTCTGACATGTGTAAAGTGATATCTTATTGTGGTTTTGATTTGCATTTCCCTGATGATGAGTGATGTTGAGCATCTGTTCATGTGTCTGTTGGCCATCTGTATATCTTCTTAGGAGAAATGCCCATTTCTTCTGCCATTTTTAATTGGATTATTTGGGGTTTTTTGGTGTTGAGTTATAGAAATTCTTCATATATTTTGGATATTAACTCATTATCAGATGTCATTTGCAAATACCTTCTCCCATTCAGTAGGTTGTCTTTTAGTCTTACTGGTTTTTTCCTTTGCTGTGCAGATTTTTATTGTGATACAGTCCCAATAGTTTATTTTCACTTTTATTTCTCTTGCCTCAGGAGACATATCTAGAAAGATATTGCAATCACCAGAGTTAGAGAAACTACTGCCTGTGTTCTCTTCCAGAATTTTTATGGTTTCAGGTCTTAGATTTAGGTCTTTAGTTCATTTTGAGTTTATTTTTGTGTATGGTGTAAGAAAATGATCCAGTTCATTATTTTGCAGATAGCCCTCTGGTTTTCCCAGAATACTTTTTTGAAGAGACTTTTTCCCATTGCATATTCTTTTCTCCTCTGTTAAATCTATCTGGTCCAGTGAGTCATTCAAAGCCACTGTTTCCTTGTTGATTTTCTGTTTGGATGATCTGTTTACTGACATAAGTGGAATGTTAAGTCCTTTACTATTATTGTATTACTGTTAATTTTTTTATGTTTGTTATTAACTGTTTTATGTATTTGACTGCTCCCATGTTGAGTGTATAAATATTTTTAATTGTTATATCTTCTTGTTGGATTGTCCTCTTTATTATAATAGTGTCCTTCTTTGTCTTTCGTTACAGTCCTTGTTTTAAAGTCTATTTTGTTCAATATAAGTACTGCTACTCTGGCTTTCTTTCGCCATTCATTTGCATGATAAATGTTTCTCTGCCCCTTACTTTCAATCTACATGTGCCTTTAGGTCTGAAATGATTCTCTTTTGGTAGCATATACATGGGTATTATGTTGTTGTTTTTTAATCCATTCCATCACCTATGTGTTTTGATGAAGATTTGAATCCATTTACATTCAAAGTAATTATTGACAGATATGTATTTATTGCAATTTTCTTACTTGTTTGTGGTTTGCTATCTTTCATGTTTTTCTGGCTTTTTTAGTGATATACTTGGACTCCTTTCTCTTTATTTCTTGCATATGTATTACTGGTTTTGATTTGTGGTTACCATTAGGTATGTGTATAACATCTTCTATATATAACAATCATGTTATTGTATTATTATATAGACTGCTATTTACAGTTGATGAACATTTTAGTTTGAACCTATTCTTTACTCCTCTTCCCTGACCATGTTTTAGGTATATGGTGTAATCTTTTACATCCTTTTGTTTTGTGAATTCCTTGACTGACTTTCACAGATATACTTGTTTTTACTGATTTTGTGTTTCCTACTTTTCATACTCTTACTTATGGTCTTTCCTTTCCACTCAAATGTTGCCTTTAACATTTCTTATAGGGCTGGTTTAGTGGTCATGAACTCCTTCAGCTTTTGTTTGTCTGAAAAACTCTATCTCTCCTTCTATTCTGAATGATAGCCTTGCTGCAAAGGGTATTCCTTGCTGTGTATTTTCTTTCACATCTCTGAATTTGTTATGACACTCCTTTCTGGCCTGCAAAAATCAGCTGAAAAATCAGCTGCAAAAATTGCCACTGAAAAATCAGCTGATAGCCTTATGAGGCTTCCCTTTTATGTAATTGTCTTCTTTTACTACTTTTATAATTCTCTCTTTATCACTACTTCTTGCCACTTTAGCTATTGTTTGTCTTGGTACGGACCACCTTTCATTGACTTTTTGGAAGATCTCTGTGCCTCCTGGATCTGGGTATGTGTTTACTTCCCCAAATTTGGGAATTTTTCAACAATCATTTCTTCAAATATGTTTTCTTTTTTTTAAGTCTATTTATTTATTTTGAGAGAGAGAGAGAAAGAGCACACACAGCAGGGGAGGAACAGAGAGAGAGGGCGAGAGAATCCCAAGCAGGTTTTGTGCTGGCAGCATGGAACCTGATGCAGGGCTCAAGCCCACGAACCATGAGATCATGACCTAAGCCAAAACCAAGAGATGCTTAACCAACTGAGCCACCAGGACACCCCTCTTCAAATACATATGCTTCCCCCATTTCTTTCTCTTCTTCTTCTGGGATTCCTATAATGCAAATGTAATTATGCTTGATGGAGTCACTGAGTTCTCCAAGTCTATTCTCATTTTGTATATTTTTTTCTCTCACCTGCTCGGCTTTATTACTTTCCATTACTTTGTCTTCCAGATCACTAATTCTTCCTCTCATTTCTCTAGCCTACTATCTATTACATTTAGTGTATTTTTTTTTAATTTCATTTATTGTGTTCTTCATCTCTGATTGCTTCTTTTTAGTCTCTTTGTTAAAGGTCTCACTGACATTCTCTACTCTTTTTCTCAAGTCCAAGAGTATCTTTGTGATAATTACTTTAAATTCTCTATCAGTCATATTACTTACATCTGTTTTACTTGGGTCTCTTGTTTTTCTTTCTTTTCTTTCCTGTTCTTTCTTTTGGGATTTATTTATCTGTCTCTTTGTGTCTAACTCTCTGTGTGTGCTTCTCTATGTTAGGAAAGTCAGCTACATCTCCTGCTCTTGAAAGTAATGGCCTTATGAAGAAGAGTTCCTATAGTGTCCTGCAGTGTAGTATCCCCTATTTACCAGAACATGGAATTTCAGGGAGTGTTTTCTATGTGTGTTGTGAGTGCATTGCTATTGTGTCTTGGCTGCTTTTTTCCTTGTCTAGTTGTTTACAGAGTCTTTGCTTGTTGGGGGCTTTGTCTAGCAGGGTGGGGTGCACAGTTTCAACATGATGTTCACGGGTCTATTTGTGAAATAAGACCTGCATCTGCCACCACTGGGACCAGGGCTGCATGAGTGGGACACACAATTTTAACAAGATGAGCCTTGGGTTCATGTAGGGCCTCCTATACTACTGCTTCTGTTACCTCCACCAGGTCAGAGATCATGCAAAATGCATAGTTTGGGAGATGTGGTGTTGGCAAGTTTTGCACAGTCTTTTGGAAGAGGGGATCTGCAGCACTGGGGCTGAGGCCAACGTACCTAAAAGGGTGGATTTGTCAAAGTGTACATGGGGGAGAACAGGGCACTTGGTGTAAGCAAGTTAAGTAGTGAATGTAGGCACTGAGGTGGTTTCTATAGATGACCTTGTATTTGTGCTGAGGAGCAGTGAAGGGTAATGGTGACTCCCAGCTACTTTGTTCCCCAAGGGATCTTCTGGCATCCCTAGCCCCACCCCAGGACATGCTCTGAGATGACTAAATAGCTCTCCTTCCTGTATGTCACAGGTGTTTTTCAAACTGCTGTTTCTATACTGTATCTCTGTGGTGCTCTCTCTCTGAGGGAGTGGATTCAGCTGGGCTCCCAGAACAGAGCCCACTGATTTTTAAAAGTCTACGCTTTAAATCCCTGTGAAATTTGTGAAATTTGGCCCCTCTTGCTTTGAAAGTCAAATGTTATGGGGATTTATCTTTCCTGTGCTGGCTCCCTAGTGTGATAGTTTGTTTCTTGCTCTTCTCCATTCTTGGCTCCCCCACCCATGGCCGTGGTACATTTTGCTCCCCATTGTGCCCCCACTCTTCTTACCATCTTTGATGTAGCCACTTCTCTACCTTTAGGTGTAGACTTTGTTATGCCGGTCTTTGAGTCATTTTGGGGGTTATTTATGCTGATGTAAGTGTTATTTAGCTGAATTCTTAGGGTCCTCTTATTTCACCATCTTCCCCAAGAGACCTCCATTAACTGAAAAATTATCGTTCCTGCCATCATATTCTTAAAATGATAATTTGCCATTTAAATATGTGTTTGTTAAAACTATCTAAAAACAGGAGTGCCTGGATGGCTTGGTCGGTTAAGCGTCTGGCTTCGGCTCAGGTCATGATCTTATGATTTGTGAGTTGGAGCCCCACATTGGGCTCTGTGCCAACAGCTTGGAGCCTGGAGCTTGCTTCAGATTCTGTGTCTACCTCTCTCTCTGCCTCTTCTCTGCTCATGCTCTCTCTCTCTCTCTCTCTCCCCCCTCTCTCTTAAAAATAAATAAACATTAAAAAATAAAAAAAAATCTAAAAACTTTTCTATCCCTCCTATCCAGTTATTACTTTCAATATGCCTGTTTACCTTTGTCTATCATTTATTTATTTATTTTCATTAAAAAATGTTTATTTATTTTGAGAGAGAGAGAGAAAGAGCATGTGCCTGAGTTGGGGAGGGGAAGAGAGAGAGAGGGAGAGAATCCAAAGCAGGCTCTGTGCTGTCATTGCAGAACCCAAGTGTGGAGCTTGATTTCATGAATGATGAGATCATGACCTGAGCCGAAATCAAGAGTCAGACACTTAACCAACTGAGCCACCCAGGCATCCCTCCTTTGTCTAGCATTTAAAATCAAGTGTATCAAATTTGTCTGAAGTGCATTTTGGAATATTTTCTATTATAACCTCTGTTCATTATTTTTCCAATGGTATTTTATTGTTCAGAATGTTTAACTTTCTTGAGAGTGTGAGGGATATAAATATTGACATATTCATCTTAAATTTCATTGTGATAAATGCTCTACTGAAGCATTCAATGCATTTGTTTTTAAAAAGACTATTTTTTGAATCACCATGAACTTAATTTTCATATTATGTAAATCCATAGCCAAGGTTCTGATTTGTACCCTTAACCTCAGTGGATACTATAAAGCATTCAAATTTCATGGGTACCACCTAACTTGCAAGACTACTTGCTGTCATTTTTTTGACCTCATTTGCTTCATCAATTAGAGGAGTACCCTAGCTTCCTGCCTACTATCCTGTCTTGTGTTTACAGTGATTCTGTTTCTCTACTGTGGCTACAGAACCTCAGGATGTTTTGGGCAAGGCATTGTCTGCTTTATCCAGATCTGAATGACAACTGCTTTTATTTTTTTTTTTCTTTCCTTCCCTCTCCTTTTCACTCCTTCTTTTCCTTTCTTTCTTCTTCTTCATTCTCCCTTCTCCTCTCCTTTTTATTTTTGGTAAACTACAATAATAAATGTACAGTATGAAGAATAATTTAATTTTTGTTTTATTTTTTAGCGTTTATTTATTTTTAAGAGAGAGCATGAGCAGGGGAGGGGCAGAGAGTGAGGGGACAGAGGATCCAAAGCAGGTTCTGCACTTACAGCAAAGAGCCTGATGTGGGGCAGGAAACCATGAACAGTGAGATCAAGACTCGAACTGAAGTCAGATGATTAATTGACTGAGCCACCCATGTACCCCTGAAGAATAATTTAAAAGAAATCAGTAGTGAAGTCACCATCCAAGCCAAGAAATATAACATTACTAGCACCCTAGATTCTCTAGATTCTAGATTCTCTTGTTTTTTCCTGATCATAACCTCCTCCCTTTCCCAGAAATAAGGGCTATCTATATTCTTGTGATAGTTTACTTTCATTTTCTGCTTTACTTTCTAAATACGAATCCCTCAACAATATAGTTTATCTGTTCTCAAGTCTTATATACGTATGTAAAATTGTCCTAAAATACTCCTGTCTTACTTCTTTTCTTCAATATTATGTTTTGAGGGTCATTCATGGTGTTTTATTTATTGTTGTTGTATTTTATTTTTTTGTGTGTGGAAATATACCACCATTTATTTGCCTGTTTTACTCTTGGTGTACTGTTCCTTTGCAAGTTTCTCTGGGGTATATGCTTAGTGAGGGAACTATTGGGCTAAAATGTTTGAATATCTTCTAATTTAATAATACCAAACTTTTCTGCAATAGTTGGAACAATTTCCATTCCCACTAGTGGGGTATGAAGTTCCTCAATACTCCAAGTACTCACTGATAGTGTTGTTAGTTTTTTATTTTTGCCAATCTTGTATGTGTGTGCTTGTATAAGCTGTTTGTTCTTCTTTTTGTAGCTTCTTTAGGTGTAAGGTTAGGTTTGAGATTTTTCTTCTTTCTTGAGGTAGACCTGTCTTGTTATAATCTCTTTTCGAACAGCTTTTGCTGCATGCCAAATATTTTGAACTATTGTGTTTTCTTTTATTTGTCTCTATGTATTATTTTTTAATTTGCCTTTTGATTTCTTAGTTGGCCCATCATTGTTTAGCAACATGTTACTTAGCCTCCATGTATTTCTTTTTTTAAAGAAATATTTATTTCTTTTTAAAGAATATTTATTTTGAGAGAGAGGAAGAGAGACAGAGAGAGAGAAAGAGAGAGAGAGAGAGAGAGAGAGAGAGAGAGAGAGACAGGCAGACAGAGAGGGAGAGAGAGAATCCAAGCAGGTTCCACATTGTCATCATGGAGCCTGATGCAGGACTCGAGCTCACAAATTGTGAGATCATGACCTGAGCTGTAATCAAGAGTCAGACATTTAACCCACTGAGCCACCTAGGCACCTGAAGCCTCCGTGTATTTCTGTTCCTTCAGATTTTTTTCTTGTGATTGATGTCTAGTTTCATACCATTATGATCAGAAAAAAATTATAATATGATTTCAATATTTTTAAATTTATTGCAACTTGCTTTGTGATCTATTCTGGAGAACGTTTCAGGTGCACTTGAAAATAATGTGCTTTCTGCTGTTTTTGAATGGAATGTTCTAAATTTATCTGTTAGGTCTATCTGGTCTATGTCTTATTGAAAACCACTCTCTCCTTGTTGATTTTCTGTCTGGATGATCTATCTACTGATTTAAGTGAAGTGTTAAAGTCAACTACAACTATTGTATTACTGTCTATTTTGATATCTTTCTCAGTTTTTGAATATAATAGAGAACTAAGTTATAGAATAAATGCCACTGTTTTCTGCTCTTTGAATGTCCCATTCTATGCTGAATCATTTCTTCATATCCTTCTATCACTTCAACTTCTTTTATATTATTAGAAGAAAACCTCCTTTCCCTTCCAAAAGAACCACCCTTTACCCCAGTTCTCTCAACTCATATATTCAGGAAGGGGTATGATAAAGTGATTGAATTCTACTGCTACCTCATGATTATATATTCATTCATCATCATCACTAAAAACCTTCTCTCTTGAGTACTATTCTTTCCTCTTCCTTAACATAATTGTTTTTAACTCTAGACTAACAGATTTCCATAACTTATTACCTGGTCTACAGTCTTTATTCTGAATAATATTTAAGGAATGAGAATTGAAAAGTGGAGAAGAGAAAAAAAGAGGTTAATAGATGTTTTCAAAACACATTATCTGGAAAAACAATTTTAATTTCTTTTTTGCAAGGAAGAAGGAATTGAAAGTGTATAAAATACTTTGATGGTGCCAAGTCAGAGTGCACTGTCATGTTCTGACATGTGCTAGTATGAAGTTTCCATGAATTGAGAATGGTCCTTCCAGTGTTTGCAGTTTCTCCTCTTTGCTAGTGTAAGCAATTTTTTTTAATTATAACAAAGCTTATCTTAAACTTCCAAGTTACACAACTCAACGAATTCTGAAACCAAGAGTCAACTATTTCTACCCTCCTTTAATTCTCTTCTGTTATCCTAAGTGATTTTGTTTTCCATGTTAAAAACCCTACCAATCTGACATCCTGTACTATCCTCAACATTCGAGTACCCATTTCTCCTCTATATCAGCCACCTACAAACATGGCCACCTCAAGTGGATCTCACTGTCATTTGGGATCACTGTGTATCTTATACTTTATATCCTTTCTCTTTAATCACAGTCTCATGTTCCTCTGTCTCCTCCACTACGTACTTGTACTTAGTTATTCTTCTATCATGATCTCCGTTGCATGACTGATGCACTGTCAGTTGATTTTCCCCTTTCTGATCTTTCCTGATTCTTTTAGGTTCCTAGAATGCCTACATCTCTTGACTTTATGATATAACTTATTTACTTTAAACCTAAAAAAAATTGGCTTTATCAAGCCCAATTCTTAGTATATGGTAATAATTATACAACAGCATTTAACCCTAGATGGAGTCTCTACTGCTACTGCTGCTCAACAATTCATTTGATTATATCTTATTGCCACTCTATTCCATGTTTACTTTTTGCTTGAACTTTCTATAACAATCTCTCAACCAAATTTGGTTTATCAGAGGGATTAGATTTTTGCTCTAGAATCAAGTCTCCTTAGGTTAGGTAGGGCCTGAGACTCTGCTTGGCTTTAGTGAACTGGGATGGAGTAGTGTGTTTTATGCCAATAATTTCTTCAGAAATTTCTTTATGCTCCTTACATTGCGAAATGATTTTTTTCTTTACAGAAAACACATATTTTTCCTCTCCATTTCCTAGTGGAAATGCTATGCAAAGTTCTTTTTTTCTCTCAATATGAGGTCTTTGCTGTTTCATCCACTAACATAATTTCATTTCTTCTCAGTGAGAATAGCTCCAAGTACATGTTCTTAGCCTTAACTGCATTACAGAAATCTAGATTTAAGTTTTATATTGGTAATATGGCATCTCTACTAGAATGCAGTAAATCTGTAAAAAAATAAATAAAACTCACCCTTTACCAGGAACTAACCTATCAAAATTATTGTTAACTTTTCCTTATGTATCTAATACTCTCTCCCATAATACCTAACAAATAATAAGTCACGTTGATTCTTCCTTTGTAGGAAGTTGTGATACCCACACTTTTATGACCACTCACACAAACACACATACCTATCATCCTAATCTTTCATTTCTTCTGAAATCGCAATGTGTCATCCCTGGCCACCTTCCACCTGGATTATTTGCAGCAGTAGCCTCAGTTGTCAGTTGACTTAGTAAGTGCCTGAATGAACAAATACACATAGTTCTATGAATAAGACATGATTCCAATAATTTTACTCTCTTATAGATAAACCTTTCTTGGTTTTTACTAATATATTTTTCCAACTTTATCTTTCACTACTCTGCTTCACTCATACTTTTGTGCGGACTCGTTATTTCTTTTCATTCCACATTTCCTAACATCATGTTTTCCCTCTGTGTCTTTCTATAACAGGCTCCATTGTTATTCAAGGGCACCCCAAAAAATTTTCAATAATGCATTTTTCATAAACAAAAAGTTAAAATCCAATTCCCTAAACAAATCAGAATTAATCCTTACTTCCTTTGAATTTCTTTACCATTTACCACCACTCTTCCAGAAATTGTCATATTCTATATTACTGTGGATATTCAGGCAGATTTTTTCTCCTATATATAATATTAGTCTACAGTTGAAGAAGTGATTTCTACTTGATTTTCATTTCATTCAAAAGAGCATCCATAACACTTGGAATAAATTCACTAATATTTTCTAGTGATGCTGACAAGTTCCACACAGACACACAAATTCCATAAAACAAAACATTCAGCCAATTTAATTAAACTGGACAATTTAACTAAATTGTCATACATGCTAATATTTTGGAATCATGTCAAAAAAAAAGCAAGTGGTAAATTGATGGAATGGTGTCACTCTTAGCACTGATTTGACACTATAAAGAGATGGAAATTATAAGGAAAATAAAGGCTATAACCTGTTAAATTCAGAATTTTTGCTGCTATCATGTTCTATACATGTAATAGTGACTTCAAGAAAACAGGCCACTTTTATTGGATTATATTTAATACTGTTTGAAAATAAAACCAAGACCACATTTTTAAGTATCTTGGAAGCATAATTCTAATTTTGTTGCCAACATTCTGGTATCCCATTTGTTATCAGTTATCTATTATCATCTGTCATTTTAATGGATATGAAACATGTCAGAAACACAGCTCCAATGACAGCAGTGAAATTGTCTAATTAGAAATGATTTTCATTAAAATGCATTTATTTCTGTGAGTCAACAGTGGCACTTTATGTTATAGAAATTTTAAGGATTCTTTCTTTCCCTTCATTCTTACATTCAAATTATCTTTTTATTTAAATTTTATCTCTATCAATTATCCATTGTGTGCCATTGGTTCAGGTAGCTATTTTCTTTTGAACCTTTCTTCATCCATAAAGTGAGGGTCACAATTTTAACTATTTGTAAGGATTAATTGTTTCAGGCATGTAAAGCTTTTCAAATGGTTCTTGGAATATAGTAAGCATTCATTAAGCAATAATAAATATAACTATGCCTTTTAATAATGGTACTCTTTGGTTGTTTTGGCTACTCTTATTCATATCAGTTATTATTCTCTTTAGTCTTTGCCTATAATCAAAATTGGGCACATTATTTTTTATCTTGAACCATGATACAATCAAAGGTAAATTTTGCAATAATTACAACGCTGGGTGGAGCTTTACCATTTGAATATCTGAACTGTTATAACTTTTTCAATAAATAGAAAACAAAATATGTTTAAGGGCTTCTTAAAATAAATATTTGACTGTAACCAGATATGTGACTTCATTTTCTTTACTTTTAGAGAAGTAGTTAATGACATCTACACAATGTTTTTACTTACTCTGAAATATTAGAATTCTAATATAAAAGTATCAGTTACTTTTAATAAATTAGAAGTCAATTTAATGTGTTTATTTTTTGAATTTTACTTTGGAGGGGAAAGAAAAAATGACCAAACAAATGTAAATAACAACAAAATTATCTACTAAATTTTCAGAAACATGGTTAGTTGGAACATGAGGTTGGGCGTTAGGAGGCCTGTGTCCTAGTCTAGCATTTGCTGTTAAGTAACTTTGTATTCTTGAGAAAGTTATTTAATCTCTTTAAACCTTATTTTTCTTGTGTGAAAAAGTATAGATTGCCTATGGTCCCCAGGCAACTTTTCAAGAAAGTTCAACTATTCACATTTTTACCCATCTCTCTTTCTAGAAAAGGTCTATAGGAGAAGCTTTTAGGCTAGGATAGCACCCATATAGTGAGGATCTTGTCTTATGGCACTCAGAACCGGTGGTTAGATTGCCATAAAGATGCCCTTTGGAGAGGAAAATCCAGTACTGCCATGTTGGCATGCTTTGTTTCTTTTCTATGTCTTTCTGAGTCCTCTGGTGCCAAATGTTCCCCATAGTGGTCTTGGGAATGTAAAGATTTAAGAGAGCCTACAAACACCCCCAGTATTCACAGTAGTATAGAAGTGGGATAGAATTTAAGACTATGAGATTTAAAAGGATGGAAGGGGAGATATAGGCAGGAAGTGATAACTACATGGAAGGGCCAATATACCTAAGGCTTGATGGAATGCTTTGTGACCTATGGATAACTCTTCCTCCTGTGGGTGAGCAAAGCTTGGAGAGAAACCATGAGGAAGTACCAAGAAAAACTACTAACTCCCTTAACCTTCATGAAATTGACCTGAAGTTCAATGAATAGTGTCTTTAGTATGCATGGATTTCTTTTTCACATATAAAATTCTGAGGTTGTTTACATGGGCTCATCCACTCCATGATATTTTCAAGGTCCTAAGACCTTTCTATCTTTCCAATATGTCATGCTTAACATATTGATGCTCTGTCCTTAAGCAAGCACTTCAAGGTTGCAACATAGCTCATTCAGATACAGTATCTTATGCATATTCAGGAAGGAAAGAATGAGAATGACATTAATATTGAGCCTATTGTAAGGAAGCACATATTTCCCAGAAGTTCTTAGTAGACTTTTGCTTATACCTCATTGCCCAGTGTGGCTGAGAATGTTCACGTTTAATCGTAAAATTGAGTGGGAAAATGAATATTTAGATTTTCTAGTTTCCATAGTAGAAGCAGACAAGGAAAACAGTGTTGGGATGGGTTGCTGTAGCTAACAAAAAGGAGTTGCTACAGTGAGGGATGTGCAAGTCATGTCACAAATGGTTACAAGTGCCTAGTATATTTAACCAGAAAGGGAAGATTTAGAGAAGACATAAAAATATTTTCAGTGTGTTTTATGAAATAAAGATCATCTATACTTTCTGTAGAAATCAGTTCTCTATCAGAAAAAAACTTTATAAGAAGAGCTATTCCACATGGAATGGATTCTTTTATAAGGAAGAAAACTCTGATGTTTGAAGTTCAAACAGAAAATGTTTTAGGAGTAATCCACAATACATATTTAAGAGGGGAATTCTTATATTAGCTCAAGGAGAGACAAATTTACTCCCAAATGTCTTTCCAACATATTTATGATATAATTCTAGTGTCCATTACATCTCTTCACCCTATTTAAATATCATTTGTGGTCTCTGGAAAGAGTTGCTATTCTTACATAGTAGCAAGTTTATGTTAGATTCTTAAAATTACCATTGACAAGGATTTTCATTTGATTCAAAGGAAAGGCCAATTATTTATCTGATTTTAATCAATTAAGCATTGACTAAGTTTTGCTTTATATAAAGTCACCACATTTTATAAATGTGTGAAGTTATAAATAGGCAAGGTGACATATTAGAAATGTCCATTGTTTTAGAAGACTTCTCATTATAATATGACCATTGGATGTACTCCAGAGTTATACTGTTGCTCTCATAACTCATGGAATAGAGTTTGTAATAACAATCATCTTCTCAAATTGGTCATTACCAAAGTTAATGACCTGTTTATTAGAACATCAACCTTGGCTTTGCCTCAGTCTCTTAATTAACACATCTGTCATTTACTACTAGTGGCTAAGAATTTCTGTGTAGAGGACAGCTCTAATAATGATGGCACCATTAAAGCGACATCTCTATATATTTGGATGGATCATCAAATTTGCATTGGCCTATCACAAACAGGATCCTGTGAGGCTTTAAATAGTTTTGGCAGTCCAAAATGGTGAAATCTAAACAGGAAATAGAACAGCATTAGCCTCCTTTGCGGAGCATTTGCATTGAAAATTATTTATTATCACTGTCGAGAAGGATAATCCGGCAAAACAATTTGCTGTACATTCACGTGCAGAGAGCCATTTTTACCCACATTGGTAAACAAACCCGCCCAAAGTACAAGCCCTTCCAGATACACACATTTTCTCTTGCCATCTCCATTCATTTAATTATTTAACAAATATTGTCATATTGCATCTATGTAGATGCCTTTAGCAAGCTAATAACATACTGACATTTCCAATTGAACATCTGTAAAATGTATTGGCATCGAAATGTTGGTGTTTTATATTGTTCCTAAAATGAGCTTGTACCCGCTTCTTAAATCTTTATTTGAAAATTAGACTGGAAGATGATGACACATTGACAATCAGAATAAAACAAAAATAACAAAATTCAGTCCCATATATTATTAATTTTTGTTCTTAAAATGTACTAAAAATTAAATAGATGCTTATTAAAATTCTTAAAATGCTATAAAACTTTGATATAATATTTATTTTCTCAAATAACCATGTAGGAACCATAAGTCACCAGCAAGTTATGTTTTGCTCTCTCTTTTTAGAAATTAATGCATTTTATAATCCTGAAGGATACATGTTTAATTATCATGGAAAGTCTAATGCAATAAAGTGGTTTTACAAAATAAAAGCATCTTGGTTTCACATGTACCTCATGAATCTATGATTCCTTAGGGTTTGGGAAGGAGACTGGTCCATAAAATGATACTATAAGCTTCAAATGAGAAGTTTAAAAATATGGAAATAAGACAACAAGCCACAGTAACCATTTCTCTGTCCTGCCCTTTTTCCTCTGACTTGAAATTCGTATTAGCAAAAGATTACTAGTGGCGACTGGGTGGCTGGGTCAGTTGAGCAGCCAACTCTTGATTTTGCCTCAGGTCAGGATCTCATATTTCTTGGGATTGAGCACCACATTGGGCTCAGTGCTGACAGTACAGAGTCTGACTGGGATTCTTTCTTTCCTTCTCTCTCTGTCCCTCCCCTGCTCACACACGTGAGTGTTCTCTCTCACTCTCTCTTTCTCTTTCCCTCTCAAAATAAATAAAATAAACTTTTTTAAAAATAAAAAGGTTATTAGTTTTATGTCAGTATGCATTTCTTTGGGGAAAGAATTTATAATATATTTCAAGGAATCATGAGACAGAAATTTGTCCATTTATAAATATGAGGGCAGAAGGCATAAAAACTATACTTAAAACTCACTAACGTGTAGACTCCTGGTTATAATTCACTAAATTATAAACCCATATCCAGCCCTACATTATTTGACACCTTCTCATATCTCCAACCTCATTTTCTTCCATCCCTTTTGTCCTAATCAGTATACTTTTTATTCCTTAGAAATACTACATGTGTCACTGTATCCACGTGCTCTACTCTTTCAAACTTTGGAATGCTCCTCTCTACTGCTCTTTACTAAGCTCTTTACTCAAGTGTCACCTCTTCAGGGATATTCTCCATAGAAATAATTACTATATGATATTATCTTATTATTTATTTCCTTTGTGTTTATTTTCTTTTTTATTTCATTAGAATATAAGTTCTTTGATGCAAAGCCTTTGACTCCCAAGTCTCTACTGTATCCCCAGTGCCGAGAATAAATTCTGGTACAGAGATCAAAACATATACAGATCCCAAAACATTTGTTAGCAATTAACTGATGTAAGTCTATGCAGGGTAGCAGAAGTTTTTTAATGAGGCATAATTGTAGACAAAGTGACAATCTTAATTTTATAGTTTGAAAGATTGGTAAATTTTATTTATGTTTATATTTATATTTATTTTATTTATATTTATTATATCCATGTAGCCAACACCCCAATTAAGATTTAGAACAAGTCAAATGACTTTTTCAACTTATATAAAAACTATTTCCTTTTAAACGTACCTGTGGGTCAGATATTTTGCTTCTTATGGAGAGTTCTCAGTGGTAAAAGTTGGTATCTTATCCAGTTGGTTGACTTGAACTTTGATATACAAATGTTCCTATCTTTGGTATACTTCTTGCAAATCCAAATAAAACAACATTTTTTAAATAAAAATTGATGCATTGATGGTAAGTTTAAAAAGAAGAAAAAGAAAGGGGAAACCCCCATAAAATTAAGTTCATCTTTCTAAGTTATTTGCTTTGATTGTTTTTGGGTGTGATTGGATTGAAACTTCTAAAATTACTAAAAGCAGTATGTTCCAATGTGGTTTCCTTGGACAAGTTTCAGGAGGTCCCTTAAGTTCAAAGTTTTAACTGAAAGACCAATCCTAAACTTCTAATGGTTGTCGAACTGCAAAGAAGAGAATACTATCTTTGAAATTTGTTTAGCAAAGGGTAACACCATATATCTCAATTTGTCAGAGCCCCTGTTTGCACATAGTTATTCCAACGTAACTGTTAGTGGTACTCCCTTTTACTCTAAAAAGTGCCCTTGGATGATAAATTATTTGGTCACCCAACTTTTGTACCCCTTTTTTTGAGATAGATGTATACTGGTCTTTTGGTACAATGAAGCTCTCTTTGGTACAAAGAGACTCTCTGTCTCTTTTTAACCTAGATGATAGATTTTGACTTAAGAAAAGAAGTTGTACTTTCAAGAAATAAGAGACAGCACAGCAGACATTGATTGCTGCCTTGACCTCATTATGTTGATAAGGGCATTTGTGAATATTGTCTAAGTTAAGGTAATAAACACCCAGGTAGAAGGTTAATGACACATTTAGCATCAGTGGGGTGCCGGACAGTTTTTCACAGAAAAACCAGTTCAAGCTGGTAAACCTTCTGTCCTGTCCGTGTAGAACAAAAACGCATCATGTTTCCACAAACTGAATATAATTCAAAAAGAGGCTAACAGCGTGCAGAGAATTCAGCAATTGGCTGACGACACTGTTTTGTTGAAAAAATAACAAACTTAAAATGTTTTCAAGTCATTTTTAACAGCAATTTTCTATAATCTTTTGGGCCTCCGGCTAGGACTCTGCTAATCTGGGCCTGACTGCTGGCTGACGCTAAAGACAAGCATTATGACAAATTTATGAACTGATGAGTCATTTTCCACATTCATTCAGCTAATGAGCAAAACAAGTCATTATTTTTTAAGCCTGATTATCATTCCCTTATTTAATACAAGAAGCACATACAAATGTTGTTAAGCTGCTTTCCTATGAAATAATGTTCTGCTAGGACTAACAATACCTATAGGCTAAAATGCCTCATGTAATCAAAGCTAGAAAGAACTGGTTCAAAATTTCTCAATGATGTCTATTAAATCCTTACATTTTGTCATTAGGACATACTCTCATTATTACAAATTAGGATCTCAATGGTTTGAATTGTATGAATTATCAGTAGCTTTCACATGCATGGGCTTTCAATTAGTCAAAAATCCATTGAACACTCACTACAGAAATGAACAACATGGGGTTTACTAGCAGGGACATCATAATAGAGGGGGAAAGTGTACAGCAAAGTAGAAGACATCAATGGAAAGAGTAGCTAAAATTGAGGCAGTGAAGAATAAGAACTGAATAAATGAAAAGGGCAGGATATTTAGAGGAATTCAGAGGAGCGAGTGTTCTCAGCTGAAAGCTGGTAACAGCGAAATTGACTTTAACTTTCAACCATGCGTAAATTTCCACAGCTAAGGAAAATGTGACATGTGCAATGTTTTATTTCATTTTTGACTGGTCATGAGTTCCCTGTCCCCTGCATTTGAGCTTGATAAAAACGTTTGTGAGGAAGTCTGGTTTCAGTGTCAAAAAATAATTTCTGGCCCCAGCATTCTATTAGATTACCACTTGATTCTTAAATGCACTATTGAGACAAACAGAAAGGGAAATTTTAATAAGTATTATGAATAGTATAAAAGGCAATCAGAAAAGAGATAAAGACACCTTGAATGACTAATTCAAATTTTAGGTCTCGGTGATGATAGATCTTAAAACTGCAGTGAAAGGAATGATTTGAAACTGTCTGATTTTTGGATACCTCGGTGGCTCAGTCCACTCTTGATCTCGGCTCAGGTCATGATCCCACACTGTGGGATTGAGTCCTGTATCAGGATCTACACTGACAGCACAGAGCCTGCTTGGGATTCTCTCTCTCTCCCTCTCTTCCCTTCCCCCACTCATTCTCTCTTCCTCCTTCTCAAAATAAATAAATAAACGTTTAAAATAAAGAAACCGTCAGATTCTAAGTTTAAATAGAAGAATCTTTGGAGGGACGATATGAACATATAAACAATGATGCTTGAAGAATGGGTACTCTAAGTATTCTTATTAACTCAGAAATTTATTAATGCTTAATAAGATTTAAAATCTTTCTAAAATGTGAATACTTTTGTGTTGGTAATGAATCAAACAATTTGGTAATAAACATAATGCAATTTCACTTATGACTCAAGATCTTGGGATACATCATTTTTGGTAGGTAGAGCAACACCCACACTGTTTCCCCTCAAAAAAATCTGCATCCCAATCCCTGGAATCTGTGAGTGTGTTAATGACATTACACAATGGAATTTGCAATGTGCTTAAGTTAAGGGCCTTGAGATGAAGGGCCCCTGGATCAATGGGTTGAGCTGATTCTGATGCCATGGATCCTTAAAATCAGAGAACCTTTCCCACTTGTGTTCAGAAAGAGAAGATGATGTGACTAAAAAAGAATGACCAGTGAAATGCAAAGTTGCTGGCTTTGAAGATGGAGGAAGAAGGCCAGAGCCAAGGAATGGAGGGGATGGTCTTGAGAATCTGGAAAAGGCAAGGGAATGGATGCTCCCCTAGAGCCTCCCGGAGAGGTGGTAACACTGCAAACACTGTGATGTTAGCCCAGAAAGACACATGTCAGACTTCTGATCTACAGAACTGAAAGATAATAAATTTGTGCTGTTGTAAGACACTAAACTTGTGGTAATTTGTTGTGGCAGTGATGGAAAACTAACAGCACATCATTTCTCATGGCAGAAATTTTGTAACAGAAAGAATTCTAAGAATGATGTCCCCGTCGAAAAAGTTCCCTCCCTGATCCCTGGAACACTACATATGATGAATCATCATGTCTTTGAATATGTTAGTGTTCATAGCAAAGGGGTGAAGTGATTAATGTTACTAATCAGTTGACCTTAAAGAATAGGGAGATTATACTGGATTATCCAGATGGACCTAATCTAATCATCCTAGGTCTTTAAATGCAGAGAGCTTTTTCTTTCCAGTGGTAGAAGAGGAAGTCAGAGAGATTGGAAACAAGAGAAGAACTTGACTACCTGTTGCTGATTAGGTTAGGAGCACCTGGGTGAATCAGTAGGTTAAGTGTCTGACTCTTGGTTTTGACTCAGGTCAAGATCTTGTGGTTCGTGGTTCCTGCTCTACATTGGTCTCTATGCTGATAGCATGAAGTCTGTTTGGGATTGTCTTTCCTCCTCTCTCTCTGCCCCTCCTCTGCTCATGCTCTTTCTCAAAATAAATAAACTTAAGAAAAAAAAGAAAATAGAGGTAGGTTATATGAGAAGAAATTTGGGTCACCTGTAGAATCTGAGGACAGTCCCTAGCTAACAGCCAGCAAAGAAATGGGACTTGAATCCTAGAACTCCAGGGAACTGAATTTGGCACAACTCTGTGAACTTGGAAGCAAGTTCTTTCCCAGAGCCTCTAGATAACAGCCTATCCCAAGTGACACCTTGTGATACTTGGAGCAAAGAACTTGGCTGAATCTACGCAGACTTCTGACCTACAAAACTGTGAGCTAATAAATGAATGTTGTTTTAAATTACTGATTTTGTGGTAATTTGTTACACAGCAATAGCAAGTAAATATGGAGCCCTAAAATTTATTGACCACTCTTTAATACCAAGCATTACACAGGGCCATCCATATGTTGTAAAATACAGTGAGGCAAGAAAGCCAAAGTGGGCTTTGAAGTTAAGCCCAGGTTAAATCTACTTCTGCCAGTTATTCACTTTATTACCTTGGACAGATGAGTTAACTCTGATAAACCTCATTTCTACATTTTTAAAATGAAGCTAAATGTGCCTTCTTGCTAGTGTCAATGGGAGAATGAAATGAATCTCTGAAACACATCCCTGATAATGGCAGGTGAGTATTGGGTGATCAACAAATAAAAAATGGCTAAGCTGCTATTCAGGAAGACCTCCAATGAATAGGACTCCTCTTTCATTCTTGGGCTTCTAAGTGGAGAAGTAAAGCAAAAAGTAAAGATGAAAGCTAATGTACACAACCTTTTTTATTGGTTGGAGCACATGCCTTTAGGTCTAGTCTCCAAGTG
Source organism: Panthera onca (assembly GCF_046562875.1). Classification (NCBI taxonomy): domain Eukaryota; kingdom Metazoa; phylum Chordata; class Mammalia; order Carnivora; family Felidae; genus Panthera; species Panthera onca. The sequence goes on along the minus strand of NC_138342.1, from coordinate 54,395,788 downwards.
GATTTGTGAGTACTGAACCCTAGAATTAGGAAGAATTAATCATCTAGTCATGGAACAGGCCAAGGAGACTCATCACATGCCTAGCCTGGAAGAAAAGCAGCAGTTGTGGTCCCTGCAGGCAGTTTCATTTCAAGAGAAAGAAAGGGCTGAGTTATGGGTGCAAATTATCCAGAGAGAAGGACAATGCTCACAGAAGGCAAAGGTTTGCTTAGAGAAAATTCTCCTTTATTGAAATGGGAGTTAAGGGGCAGAAATGGGCACTAAGATTTTTACTTTTCCATGCTTGCCTAGCAAAGACATAGTAGAGTCAGGACTTAAATCCATGTCTATCAGACTAGCGCTTTTGATATTTCTATCACACTTTGCCTACACTCTGCAGATGTAGAGAGGAAGCAATAAGGCAGAGTCTGAATAGAAGGTCTATTTCAATTCAAGTTTTTCTGCCAATGTTTATATCTGCCTTAAAAGAAAAAAAAATGCTGGTAAACAGAGGGTTTTCATTTAAATAAACAACTGAGCACTGAAGACAAACTTTTCTAAAAGAAATAGATAATTCTAAAATGAACCACAATACCAGAGTATGTCATAGAAAATAAGTATAATGATAATGATATTTACTGCACATTTTAATCAGCATTCAGCTATTAATAATGAGAGTCTTCAACCTATGGAAAATTTTTATTTCTCAAGTTTGACTTTAAATGGTGCACGGGTTGAATTACAGAAGTTATTAAATGGACTTGGAAGCAATTTTATTGTCAGGAGCTCAAAATTAAGAAATATATTCAGCTGTAATATAATAGTGCCCTGGGCTGGGCCTTCATTTTTCACTCAGGTTTCTCTGCAGTTAATTAAATACCACCATGAAGCATACCAATCTGTACCAAAGTCACTACAAAATAATCTTAAATCAATTTAGTCCAGTTATGATACCTAATTTAAGTTTTTATTGGTCACATTTCACAAATTGCCAAAAGTCATATTAATTTTTAAAAACAAAATCAGAATAAACATTAAAAAAAGGGGAGGGGGTGCCTGGGTGACTGAGTCAGTTAAGCATCCAACTTAAGCTCAGGTCATGATCTATGGTTTGTGAGATTGAGCTCCACGTCAGGCTCTCTGCTTTTAGCACAGAGCTCACTTCTGATCCACTGTCCCCCTCTCTTTCTGCCCCTCCCCTGATCATGCTCTCTCTCTCTCTCTCAAAAATACATAAACATTTAAAAAATCAAAAATATACAAATCCCACAATTACAAACTATTTTCTACTTCTAGCATTTTTCTGGTACGGTTTTTAGAACTTACTATGTGCAGTGACAACAGTTGAATATATAGAGTGACTTAAAGACATCATTTCATTGGATGAATTGGAAGAAATGAATTTTTATAGATAATAATAACTTGCAAGACTGTTTATAACAGAAGTGTGTATGACACTTTATGATAATTTAGTAAATATTATTTTCTGATATTTCTGAGACAGTTACCAGATTCACTCTGCAATCCTGTAACATATTGAGAATATATTATAAAGTCATGGTATAAAGTCCTAAAATAATTTTTTCTTAATAAAACTGTCATATTTCATGGAGAGAGCAAAGAAACTGAAACTTTTGCATGAGTGCCTCCTAGCCCATGGATCAAAGCCTTCTGAAAGATTTTTTTCTAAGATGTGTTGCTCAGAAGCCTAGCATTTTAGAGATAATCCTTGGAGCAGGAAGATGTCAACTGATATATAATTCACCCTGGGACCAGAGGCAAAGGCCGACTTCAAATGCTTGATTTTACATTCACCATTCCCAAGCAAAACATCACCACCATGAAATATTCTGTGCCTCAAACACCTATTTTAGTGTCATGTGACATGTGGCTGTTCAATAAACACAAATTGATGTTAAAACATATGGGCTGTGAATACCATGAAAAACAGAAAGGATTTCAAAATGATTACAGGATTCATGTGTTTTGATGTTACTGGGTTTCATATTGCCAGTGTTTTATTTTTAAATTATTCCTTATTATGGCACCAAGTTTATCATATTTTAGGACTCATTTTGACACACCATATGGCTACAATATTATGTTTATTTTCTGTGGATTTTAGTTTGGTTATTCCTATTAAGAATAAGAGCCTCTTACATGGATTCAAATTCTCTTGATTCATGAATCCTTGTACTAGTCTGACCCTCATTACCTTACTGATTCCTTTGCAATAATTGTTTTCAACAGCCTGAAGAAATTCAGGTTCAGTATTAACAGAGAAATTTCAAAGGGCTAACATTTTCTCTTATTTACCACATAGGATCACTTCCTTTTTGAATAGTCTATTTGTATGGTTACTTTTAACTTTAAAAAATTCTCATATATTTATTTCAAGTTTTATTTTACATGACCTGAAATAGAACAGTTTCCTCGTGGCAAGATTTGTTATCACTATAGATATATCTGTTTGGTGAAAAATATGCCAACAAACTTTTATGAGATGTGGTAGATGGAAGATATTTAAAGAGATACATGTATTCCAAATAAATTGTACAACCAGTTATTGGGAAATATATCTCCTTTTCTTTACTTCTATTGGAGCCCTGAGCAAGTACAGGAAATCATTTAGAATTTAATAACTTGATTTTCAGCCAAATAAATAGGCTCAATGATTACATTCTGTCATTCATTTAAATTTGCATTCATCATATATTTATTGAACATCTATTATATGTTAGGCATTGTGTAAGGTGCTGGGGATATAGCCAGGAATAATCCACAGGAAGTGTGATCCATTTTGCTTGGCAACACATTTCCATTTCCCTTTTCCTGTCGTTGCTCAATGTACATCTATTGCCAGAGCCTCCCAGGCCATTACATACTTATTACATTTATTGCATTACTACATACATTACCACATAATTAACATTATTACAACAATACTCAGTTAATTGATAAAGGAACTAGGACTGAAGAATCCAAAAGTTCAGCATCTCAACAGCAAGCCTACATGTTCATTATACTCAACTTCTTTTTCTCCAAAGCTCCCCTTTATTAAACCATTTCTTCCTCTCCTCACATACACAAACTCCTCTGGGTTTTTTCCATTTCTTTATTTTGAATACAGTTTGCTATTTTTTTATATATAACATTTCCTTTCCCCTAGTTGTACATAATTAAGAAAACTTCCTCCCTCCCTTCCTTCTCCCTTCCCGTTCTTCCTTTTATAAATATAACGAGTAACTTTTGTGAACTAAACATTACATAATTTGACCCTCCTCCCTCTGCAGTAGATATTATTATTAACTTCATCAGGAAATAAAGACCCAAGACTCAGAAAAATTAAGTGAGTTGCAGAGGAATACAGAACTAGCAAAAGACAATATAAAATTTTACAAAAATATCCTGGAAAAGCATTCCACTTAAATTATTTTCTTGCATGGAATCATGTGGACTTTGGTGAAGTAGTAAGGTTTCCCAAGGTTTCCCATCACAATAAATTCATAAAATGTATTTATGAAATGTGTTTATGAAAATGTGTTTTTATTATTAAAAATAATGTAGAAATTTACTATCTAATCCATTTATAGAAATAATACATGCCAGTATAATTTATTTGATCTGTAAACTATTTATTGATCATTTCAAGGAATCTCACCTGGTTTTAGCCTGTAATTCCAACTATTTTTCCTGATATTACTTGACTATGACATTAACATGGTCCATAGAAAATAAATCCCGGGTGCCTGATTGGCTCAGTCAGTTAAGCATCCAACTCTTGATTTTGTCTCAGGTGAGATCAAGCCCCCAGTCAGGCTCTGCACTGAGAGTGTGGGGCCTTCTTGGGATTCTCTTTTCCCTCTGTCTCTGCCTGTCCCCTGCTTGCACACATATACATACTCTCTCTCAAATAAAAAATAAAAAAGCTTTAAGAAAATAAATCCAAAATGATAATTTTCCTCTTAAAAGAAGAAAGAATAAAACAGAATGCAGCATTCGAATATAAGATTTTTTGTTCTTATGGCAACTAATATTTCTCAAGACTCTTTTTTATTAGACATTGACTCATTATTTATTTCAAAATGTTCACTAGATTTCTTATTAAATATCTTTATACATTGCCTAAAAATATTTTTTAGAGCTTAAACATGTAGCTATTTATTTCACATAGAATCACAGAAATTAATAAAATTTATCATCTTAGTTCTCTTTTCTAAGTAAAAACAATTTACATATTTTCATATGTTTTTTCCATTTTTTTCTCTATCAGTGAGAGATCAATCACCTTTTTCTAATAATCTGAAGTGTATTCCACTCCTGAGAGTGCATTTAAATAATTTATAATAATTACTGCAAAATTAATTATGAGTAAGTTAACTGTAGGAATAAAGCCTAGATTTCCCTGTAAGGTATTATCCTTCCAATAGTATATATTATTTAATACAAGTAATCGTGGTCTGAATGGGGTTTTTACAATATACTCTGAGTAATTGAAATTCCACTTCAAAGGACTAAGCTTCTGTGATTATATAATAAAGCATGTTGTTTTTGTAGTTGGTAATAAATAAAAAGTGTTTTATAAAGAAGAGTTTCCAACACTTTAACTGCAAAGATAAAATCACAAGGTATCTCAAGTCATAGGTAAGGCAGGGTTCATGATAGGAATTGGGAGATCTTCCAAAATCATACTTGTGACAAACTTTAAAAGATTGAAAGGTTTAAGACAGGTATCTGGATTAGTCAATGTGAAAAAGTGATTTTGCTCTTTTAGGGATATTTCCCTTAAGGTGGTGTTATGTAAAGATTCAGGGATTTGGAATAGTGGTGGTGGAAATATCACACCCATAGGCAGAATTCTTTGTTGTAATAGAGTTTTCACAACTGGTCAGCACTTTTTCCATAATTCATTGAGCATTGGCTATTTGTGGCCAGGGAGGTTAGGAATAAGGAACTTCAGGTAGAACCACAAATACATTTTCAGAGAACAAGTAAGATGTATTACTATAACTTATTTCACTTCTAAGCTCTTTTAATATAGAGAATTTCAATATCTATCTTACATTTAGAGTGCCATTGAGTGTCTGGCTAATTTTATCAAAAGAGGAGCAAATGATTAGTGGTGGAAAAAATATATTAAATGAAAATGATTTCTAAAGTTCCATTGATCTCTAAAATTCCTTGGCTCACATACGTTCCACTTCTAAAATGACTTTCAACCTTGAGAACTTAGGTCCTTATTGCAGTATTATTTTGAAAAAGCCATGTTAAAAACAAAGTTATTCTGTTACACTGTCAAATAAATCCATGCTGTCAATACCAGGTACTATCTGAGAGTTATTGTGGTGTAGCAGAGGATTATTTATTTATTGATATAATCAAGGGCAATTGAAAGTAGAAGTTGTGTTCCCCAGAAGGTGCCCTGATCCATGAATGAACAGCTTAAGTTTGATACAACTGGAATTTTACGAGTAACACAGAGCCCAGAATGTAAGAAACATTGAAGGAATTGTAGTTACTGTGTTGTTAAATCCCCCTGGAGGATTCTAAGACACCTTCCCCGGTAATGAACTTCTCATGGAAAGTGTATCACATAAAAACAAGTGAGGTTGGATGACTGAGTGGAATGAAAAAGACATTCGTATTATACAATAGAGAGAGAAAATAGCTCTCTTGCCAAATCAAGTGAAGTGAGAGAGAGAAGTTAAGGAGTGTGAGGGTAAATGCTGAGAAAGAATTATTTCATTTTCTTTGTGTCAAAGGGGAACATTTGTCTTGATTTGTATGCTACTCCCTTCTGTAGCCTCCTGAAGGTAAGAAGTGAAAGTCCTACAGGTGGCCACAGACGGGATCCAAAGCCCATGAGAAGGGTCAGGAGTGTTCAACTGACATAACCCTGAGATGTAATTTGGAGAAATTTCCTGTATTCATTTCCTAGTGCTGCTGTAACAAACTACCACAAACTGGATGATTTAAAATAATAGAAATTTATACTTTTGCCGTTGTGGAGGCCAGAGTCGAAAGTCAGGGTGTTGATAGAGTCGGTTCTTTCTGAAGGCTCTGCTCCTTGCCTTTCCCAGCTTCTGGTGGTTGCAGGAATTTTGGCATCCCTTGCCTTGTAGGTCTACTGTTCTAATCTCTACCTCCCTTGTCACATGGCTTTCTTCCCTCTGTGCATCTTCACATGACCTTCTCTGTGTTGGCCTGGGTGTCCTCTCATCTTAATAAGGACACCGATCATTGGATTTAGGGCTCACCCTAATCCACTGTGATCTCATCTTAAATTAGCTAATTATATCTGCAAAGACCCTATTTCCAAATAAGGTCACATTCTGAGGTTCCAGGTGGACATAAGCTTGGGAGAGGGGAAACTATTCAACTCAATAAATTCCCTATGCTCAGCACAGAGAGTAAAGTTGTTTTTGAAAGAATGCCAGATCAGTCGCATTCCTTCTGATCTTGTGTGGAATTTTGGGATAGGAATAAATGTCAGTGGCTGTGGAAGTAGGTCTTCCAGACTGAGATTGTCCAGCGATTCAGTTTGTATTACTAGTGACCTCTTATAACACTGGCTCTATGTGTTACGTAGTATGTTTCTAATAATTAAATATCTTCATATATCTATATGTGTACTCTATATTTTAGAGATTTCTCAGAATGATGAAAAGAGGGAGGAATCCATGGCTTTAATAATGTGGGAGAAAATGTGTGAAAAATTTCACAGGTACAAATTTTATACTTCAAAACTTATTATACTTCAAAACTTCTATATTTTGTGTTATGACAGGATACTTTCCTGATGATATAAGGGAAAAAAACAACTTTTTGTTTCACTGGGTTGGATATATGATATTTAGCAACAGAATAAAAACTTTTAACCTTTGCTTTTTTTTTTTTTGTGAGACATTGTGCATGCGTGTGCTCTCCCCCAGCCCCTATGCCCTTTATGTAATCCAGAGCTTAGCTGAGAAGGCACTGTCCAGTCAAGGATAACAAGGACTTCCCAGTATTCTATTCATCTTTGTGGGAACATATGATTAGTTCTCACTAATGCAATGAAATGAAGTGGTCTGAAAGTGTATATTTTTTCTCTACGGGCTCTTTCCCTTTCCACTGGCTTCAGGCAGAAAATCATGGTGACCATTCGAGTCAGGAGTTAAACACAGCTGACATATAATATTGGAATGAGCCCAGGTCCCAGACTTACCATTTTGAAGAGAACTACCCATCAAACAGGAGGAAATGCTGTTGGCTTTGCATCGTTAGGAAATAAACTCTTATTGTGATTGAGGCGTTATATGTACACCCTAATTTTACAACAGTATAACATAAAGATATTTTCACAATGAGTGATCACTTTATTTTATAATTTAATTAGGAGCTTTATTATAAATAGAAAAAGTAATCCTTGTTGGAATACATATGATCTTTAGATTTGTATAAAGCAAGATGAAAAAGTCTCAAAAATCTTTGGGAGTGGACTTGTTAAAAATACTGTACGTCACTTTATTGGCAAAAGTTCCAGCCATTCTGGAGCAGCCACATCACACAATTCCATAAAATTCTAATTTCAATTCTAATTCATTGTTTTATTATGTGAAATGATTATTCATGTTAAACTATGATTTGTTTAATGTTTATTTATTTTAGGAGAGACAGAGACAGAATGTAAGTGGGTTTGGGGCAGAGAGGGAGACACAGAATCCAAAGCAGGTTCCAGGCTCCGAGCTGTCAGCACAGAGCCTGATGCGGGGCTTAAGATCAAGGACCATGAGATCATGACCTGAGCTGAAGTCAGATACTCAGTGGACTGAGCCACCCAGGCGCCCCAAACTATGATTTTCTGGTTCTTTCACCTTCTACGTGACAGATACAATTAGCTGCTTTGCTCTTTAATCCCTATGAAGAATGGTATACTTGTTTGTTAGTGCTCCTTGTTATTCAAAACAGAAAAACAACAATTTAAGTTAACAGATTCAAAGGCAGCAGATACAGTCTTGTACAGTGATGATTTTTGTACTCAGAGTCTGTGATGTCAATGTAAAGTGAGTGTAATTCAGCAGAATGGTATAGTACATCCTCTGTCAGGTGAATAGCACAGTATGCTGCTGAATGGTAAAGTCTTATTAAATTGATGAGATACTCAAATATCAATTTCTCTTTTTAGTATGAAATCAAGAATGACTTCCAGTATTATTTTCTGAGTTTTGGTACCTTGTAGGAAGTAATAGAAGAATATAGGGTATATGTTATAAATTGATCTGGAATGATAAGATATTCTGACAGTTGTCTCCCTAATAACATATAATATCAGTTATATTTTTATTTTTCCATTTTGTTGTTTTGAAAAGTTATAATTATAACACATACACATATAAAGATTAAGGGAATGGACTCTGTTCAGTGTATTGCATTCTCTATGGAAGATTTTAGTGTAACATTACAAAAACATCACTTTAGTGGAAGTCAGATTGAATTTCAGCCAGCTGTTTTCCATCAATTTGAAAATGTCTGTTTTAGATCTAGAAAACTGGGAAATAGTCTCATTAATTAGCATTGCGTTGCTAATTAAGGAGAGTCTTGAAATTTGCTCTCCAGACTTTCCACAAACACATTTAACCACTGTCCACATGTCTCTACCTGTCACTTAAAATAACTGACCAGGTTTGAACATAGATATGCATCCTCCTTGTCCCGACGGAAGCATGGAAGGAAGCTTATTCGGCAGCAGAAGTAAAGTTATAGAGATTTGCTTTTGGAAGCTATATAACTTCCTAAGTTCTAGAACACCTGAATCTCTCCCTGAGGTTGACAGAAGAGAAAATAAGAGGTAGGGGAATAGCAACAACTATTACTGCTTACATAAAAGCCAGACATATATGCTCCTATTGGTGAGATTTAGGCTATTTCTATATAAAGGGCAACATGATGTTACATTCCAAAATGACTTTGTTCTTAATGTTCTTAGCAATATATTTGTGTGATAGGTAGATAAGAAAAAATTCAGATAAACTAAGCCTCAATTTATACACATAAGCCACTTTTCAAAATATAAATTCATAAGATTTTAGAACTGGAAATGTCCTTAGAGCCCTTCTTCCTCATTTAATGGAGCAAATACAATACTGAAATTACTTCCTCAGATCACACAACTAGTCACTGTGAAAGTTGAGACCAGAATCCAAACATCTTGTATCTGTTTTTGTCTCCATCTTTTCAGTTGTTCATCTAAATAGTTTATTCTAATGAGAATTTTTAGTTTAGATTTTTAATTTTTTTTCAACCACACGTTTAGCATAGGCATGTTCATGCTTTCTCTAACTTGCTGCCTTTAGGAACCCTTATCAGAGGAAAGAGCAATACAACATTTTGACTTGCTGTTGTGACTTGAGTTTCTACCTTTTATAACTACTGTTTAAGACATGTAATAAAAATTGTGTTTTTTTTTTTTCAAAATAAAAACATTTCTTTCAGAGATATTGGGGGAGATTCTCCCACTGGAAAATGTCTAAGGCTGCTAGCATGGAATTCAATGAAGCCATTTCACATTTCGGCAAAAATTTGGGCTACTCTAGGCCCTATTCTACAAATATGTAACAAAAAACAGAACAAAACAAAACAAAACAATTTGAAAGAACCCTCTAATACCATCTGCTTCTCTTTCTTATTCTAAAATCTGTATGTAACTCAAAATGCTTACTTATTTTCTTTTACTTCTGTAGCAAAATATCTGAGTTAAAGAAAGAAAGGTAGTTTTGACATTGAATTATTTGGTCTTTGTCATGTTGTCACAATAATGATGTTACCTAAATATAATGGTTTTGCTTATAAGTTTGAATTAAACATGAATTCTGTTCATTACCAGCACATGCCTAGTGGCCAGTCTCTAAATTATATTGCTGTTGGGTTGAATTATTGTAAATAAGACTGTGCCAAATGTCAATTGATTATCCTAGGGTAATCAATATATTTAAAAGAAGGAATCGTCAGTTGACTAACGGCAAATGATTTTTATATCCATGTTGTAGTAGTAGATGATTTTTAAAATATATATCAATATGAAAATGTATGATTTTCAAATTAACACAGAAGTGTGGATTGAATAAAAGTTATCTTGGTCTTATTTGCAAAAGCCATTAGACTGAATATCTGAAATTATATGTAACCAGGAGTGCTATAAATTATTTTCCTTGTGATAAAAGTCTGATCCATCACTGGCTGTTTCACCTGTGAAAAATACATACACACATACATACATACACACATAAATCTAACCAAGCATTGATTATGATATTTAATCATGTTTTGTTATCTCACTGGATAAATTTTCAAAGGGGAAGGAAAAACACAGACCTTAAAAAAAGTTAAAACTAACTGTCATTCTTCTATAGTCTGAGAAATAGTTGGGAATTGCTATGAATTATAAAGGTAAAAAAAAAATTCTAACTCTAAGTCTCTCTTTATCTGGGCTTAACAGTTCATCAAAGATCTCCAGCTTTACAATTGTTAGGTTTCTAGTTCTTATGTGAGGAATATAATAAATAAATATGTCATATATCACACAGATCACTCATATAACATGCATACATATTATCTGTCTGTCCATGTATTATTTTTCTATCTACCTATCTCTACATCTTTTTATCTTCCTTGCTATACATTGAGAATGTCAGAATTTTTTCTTTTTTCTGATCAACCATATTATCTTTTAGAGGGACTTGAAAGAATTTCAAACTCAGCCATAAATTCGTCCTTAAAGATGTTGTGCTGCCTCTTGAGACTATGGAAAGGTATCCTAATGTGGTGAATTTCTGAGAATCTGAAAACAAAGATTTTGTGGGGTACCTTTTGCTTCTTGGTATCAAGCATGTGGGAAACCAAGACATCATTTAGTTCTTCTAGGTATTACATAAAAATGTCTATTTCAAGACACTTTGGCTGAGAAAGGCATGCATACACATGGGGAAATGTCACAGATTCACTTACTTATCTTACTTTTTTTTTTTTTTACAAGGTTTTCAATGCCTTATTATCTGGACTTGAATCCAGATGGGAGAAACTCATGAGTTACATACAGTACTACACTGATTATGGTAATCGCACACTTAATAGCAATTGTTGTGCTGTTTTTTCAGAATTTGAAAAATCTTGTAAAGTTGTACCCCTTTTCTTCACTGCCCTTTTGTCACTAGGTACAGAGAAAAATTTCAACCCACAAAAGATAGAAAGGAAATGAGTTTAAATAGCAGGAGTGAAGAGTTTCTTTTCATGGGTAAACAAATATTCACAAGTTCAAATACAACACAATAGTCATAAATCCTCTCATTCTGCCTTCTGCCTTCTGGCTTCTACTAACTGAAAACTGAAAAGTAATCCCAGAAAAAATGTAAATAGAGCATAATAAAACATTTATAAACATTTAAATACATTTTTCTGTCCTCTCTCACGGTTTTTCCCATGTCCTTTTTCTAATGTAGAAAAAGCTCTCCCAATTTCTGTCTTTCCCCACTTCAAAAAAATTAGGATGAATTTGGGGCACCTGGGTGGCTCAGTTGGTTAAGCATCTGACTTCAGCTCAGGTCATGATCTCACGGTTCATGGGTTCGAGCCCCATGTCAGGCTCTGTACTGACAGCTTGGAACATGGAGCCTGCTTGGGATTTTGTGTCTCCTTCTCTCTCTGCACCTCCCCTGCTTGTGCTCTGTCTCTCTCTGTCTCAAAAATAAATAAACATTAAAAAATTTTAAAAATTAGTGTGAATTAACATGTACACATTGGAAAATTATAAGGAAGCAGAGAATATGCGATTGCTATTCTGGAAGGTTTCTACTGCCCATGTAGAAATCAGCTCACCCATGTACAGGGACAAGGCCATTCCAGTGCTGGGCCAGGTAAAATGCCTGTGGGGCCTGCTAATAACCACAGTATATTAGTATACGGTATATACGTATTGTATAAAATACATAGCACAAAATGTGTACTATATAATATATAGTGTATAATGAGTAAGGTATAGTAAAGAATATAAGCTCAGTTTCTGCTTGAATATTATAAAAGAGGTCTCAAAGATTCTTCAAAAATCTTGACATTCTCCTCTGTAGTTCTAATACTTCCCATCTTGATGTGTCTTGATGTGTCTAGGCTTGTGATTCAAAGAGCACAAGGTACTGCAAACATTTTCCCCTTGTTACAGCTTCCAGAGAGGACCAATCCCTATGTCTCTCAGTTAGTGCTAAACTGAGAGCCTATAATGATAATTCAGCCAATGGCCCAAGGTACAACTGACAACAGGTCTTCAGTGGTTTTTGGATTGTTGGTTCACCTGTTTTCTAGAACTGCATAACAAAGTAGCATAAACTGTGTAGCTTTAAACAACAGAAAGTTATTGTCTGAACTCTTGGAGTATTAACTCATGGTATCAGTAGGGTAGTTCTTCTGGAAGCTCCTAGGAATATTCTATTCTGTAGTTTCTGATGATTTCCAGAAAACCCTATTTGGTTTGTAGCTCTATCACTCCAATCTCTGCCTCTCTTCTCATCTGGCTTTCTTCCCTCTGTGTATCTCTACAAATTTCCTTATTCTTATAAATCATTGGATTCAGAACCACCCTAATCCAGTGTAACTTCATCTTAACTTGACTACACCTTCAAAGACCCTACTTCCAAATTTCTATGAATATGGGTACTATGGGTTAGATCTTCAGTATATCTTTTGGGGGGACAAATTTCAACCTACAATAGTCCACCATTGCACATATCTAGCTACATTTTTTTAGGGACTCTTGTGACATTTGTGTGGCTGGTCCAATACAGCATTCAGGATTTACTGCAAGCTGTACTGGGAATGGCACATACCTCTTATGTCTGATACTTTAAAGTTGATTCTACTTCTCAGGAAGAGGGTATAGACCTGTCTTCTCCTTTAGAACAAACATTAAATATTCCATACAATAAAGTCCCTATCTGAGTCTCTGTGTTTTCTCTATAATCCAGAATTTTCTGATCTGTTTCACATCTTGGCGCATTTATCAAATAGCAGTGGTTATGTGGCACACTAAGTATTACTAAGTCCTTATGTGAGGTATAAGGACTCAGTGGAGCATCTGTTCCCTGCGGAGTCCATGGATCCAGCAGCTTTGCTTCCATCCAGCCCACTGCATATACCTCTGCATAACACAGAGTTGTCTGGAAATATTCAGACACTATTTTTATATTCTCTTTTCTCAATATGAGGGATCAGGGCTTGGGTTTTTTGTTTATCTATGAAGTTTCTGTATCCTTCTGTAACTTTGCAAAAGAAAATTGACCTAAAGAGCTTGGGATACAGCAAGTGCCCAGGGCAACAGAAATACGGCTCCAAAGGCAAAAAACTTGTGTATAGAGCATAGGATCTGGGGACTGGATGCCTGATGGTTGCTAGTCACCAGTGGAATAATGGGTACCAGGTTTTAGTCCAACCAAACTGTTCCACTACAGAAAGATGAGAAAAGAGAACCTGAGAGCACTTCAGTGGTAAATCAGTACTATAAAACAAACCATAGATTTCAGAAGGAAACCAGGTCTTCTAACTCTGCTTAAGGAAAGGGAGGTTCTCTAGACTTTCAGAATAAGACTCTGTGGTGGGGCCGAAGAATCTCCATTTTTATCAGGCAGGTCAGGTGATTTGGAAATAGATGGTCTTTCCAAAGCTACCTTTGAAGCTACCTTATGCTTTGAATTGTTTCTTCAGAAATATATTTAAAGAAAGTCTCATTTTTTTCCATTGCTGAGAGCATTTCTTTTTTATTGTCCATTGCGTTTCACAGCAAATTTCAAAGCCCATTTATAAATTAAGTAATATTTTATTACCTCTTTTTACTGTTAAAACATACTTAAGTGTTTTTGACTTGGGAAAAATTCAAAATTTCATAAATAAAATATAATTAATAATAATTCTGCCATTCAGTGACTACCACTAAATTAAGATTTTGATGTGTTTTCTTTCTACCTTTATTTCCATTTTAATATACGCATGTGTATCCTTTAAAATATTCACATATGTTAACTCAATCTTTCATGAATATTTCCTGGTATTATTAAATAATTCTGGATTTTTTGGATAGAATTTTTACTGCTTGCATGTTTTCTATCCTATTAGTATGCACTAGTATAATTAAGATTTTTTTATTACAATAAATTTAGGTTATTCCTAATTTTTTGTTTTACCATCTTCGGGCATATATTTGAATGAATCTGATATTCTTTAGTACAGATAATTTTAAGTGTTGAGAAATATAAGGTATAATACATTGTCCAAAAGTACAAAAGTCAAAAAATATAATGCAAAGTAAAATACTTAAAGCTTTTTATATATATCATTATTTTGCCTTTTGCAAAAGCTATATAAATTCATACTCCCTGCAGTAATGTGTGATTTCCTTTTTTTTTCTTTTTTCATCTGATCAAAGACTGGGATATATACTTCATGCAAAGGTAGAATGTAAGGCACAGTTTAACACTGTGGGGCTTTTGTTAAGACTTTTATATAAATATTATGTGACCACAATTCCATAACTGTTCCATGAGATGATAGACAAAAGGGTTTTGTGGTCCAAAAGTTTGAAAATCACTAAATATTAGATGTTCCTTTTGGAGATTCAAAATGTACAATAATTTAATAAAGACTAAATCATCTATAGTAAATAAATACATTGGAACAAAGCCAAACTTAGTGTTTCCAAGTCTCAATGGAGCACAAAATCTTTTCCTAATGTAATGTATCACAAAATATCTCACAGAATAGGGCTGGAATATGAAATCCTTGCCAGGTCTATCTTAGAAGTAACTATATAGTATAGTTGAGGAGTTTAGAATTATTTATTTTACTACTGCACATTGATAAGACAATTGATCTGTGTAATGATGTCCTAAAAAATAAGTTAGCTTACATTCTGAATGAATGTATTAAGTGTTTGGCTATTAATGACATTTGACTATATATGTATTGAAAATAACTGCATTTGATCATTCATGAAAACCATGTAGATTTTTTTATAAATTGGCTATATTTTTTTGCTTTTCTACATATAAAAAGCTGATATCTTAGTTTGTTTTTTAATTCCTCAAAACTAGTTCGACATCTTAAAAAGAAAGTATATTTTACTTGAAATATTATCGGAATATCAAATGTTGGTGAGGAGGAGAGCAGATGGAACTTTTACACAATAGTTTTAAGAACACATATTTGTATAATCACCATGGAAAACATTAAGTCATTATCAGGAGAAGGTGAAAATATGTACAATGTATAACCAACAATTCAGCTCCCAGAAATATACCCTTGAAAAACATTTGCACCTATACCCCTGAGAAACTATCACACAAGGAAACAGAAACAGATAAAAGGAAATTTCTAACAGGATTGTTTGTAATTTAAGAAACAAGCAAAAAAAAAAAACCTTGAAACAATGCAAATGCCATGAGCAGGGGGTGGGATATATAAATTGTGTTGTGTTCATACAATGGAGTACCACAGAGCAGTGGCGATGAATGATAATGATGAATGTAACAACACAATGGAGAACATTTGAAGTAAATACTCCAAAAAATATATAGACTTTACAATTTCGATCATATAAAGGTTAAAAGCAGGCAAAACAAAGCCATCTTTTCAAGAGAGATAGAAATATATGTGGCACAACTATAAATATAATAGCAGATCTAGATATGATGTCCTCTGGGCCACAGAAGGAAAAGAGGAGGGAATTTTGGAGGAGCACATATGAAACTTCAAATGTTTTTCTAATGATCTACTTCTTAAACTGGTGGTGAGTTATGGATGTTTAATTTTTATTCTTTAAACTTTATACATCTTTGTAATTTATATAGATTATAAATATTGTTTTATTGTTAAAATTCAGTACATTTTTAAAAAAAATACAAAAGTTTATTACGTGAATCTTTAAGAAAAAAAAATTATTACAAGTCAGTTTCATGACCTTGGAGAAATCTGACCTCATATGGCCTGGCAAGAATCTTTCAGAACAGACTCAGACATAATATATAATTAAGGATTTCAAAATTATAGTACACAGAAAACACACTCCCATTCCTATTTTAAAGGAAACACAGTGGTGATATTCATATGTATCTATGTATCTTTACCTATAAATAGAGGTATATAGATAGGCATCTGTTATATTTTCAACACATTTGTGTTAAGTACCTATAATGCCAGGTGCTGTTCTAGACATTTGAAATACATCAATGAATCCTTCCCATTCGAGTTTACATTCTAATAGGAAGACAATAGGATATTAATATAACATATAAGTATAGTTATGGTAGATTAGGGAAAATATGGTCTGCAGGAAGGAAGATAGAGCAAGGTAAAATGTGCTGAGAGGATGTGTTGTGATTTTTAAAAGCAGTCACAGTAGGCTTTTATTTGGTTCAAAGCAGCTCCTCACCCCAAGAATTTTATGTGCTAGTAGGAATATTCCTAGAAGGTAAGTTATCAATTATCACTATAGCTGGGATTAGTTAGCTATTAGTTTAAGCCAAGGAGGGCTTACTAAGAGTGGGGCAGAGAAAGAGAGGATTATGAGGGTGAAAACATAGATAGGGGGAAAAGAGCCAAAAGCTTCAGCTACATTGATTTTTTTTTTTTTTTTTTTTTTTTTTTTTTTTTTTTTTAGGGCAGGTCATTTATGCCAAACATTGCCAGATATGGTTGAGGACAATCCTTTAAAACACAGGGAGTCTAAACTGGCACAACATCTGAATCCTGCAACTGAAAAGACCAATACAAAAGATTATTTGTTTAGTGACCTGCTTACTCCTAAGAAAATTAGCTGTTTATTTTTAAAAGGCAGTACTTTTCTTTCAGAAAAGTCTGATCTCAAGCTTTAGAAGAAGCTTCTCTTGCTTTTTCAATAAAACGACCAATACCACCTGAAGCTACACTAGAGGTTGTGTACAGACTAGAAGAGAAAATGAATTCCATGTTAAAAAGGGAGGAAAATCAGCTTTTACTTTACTAACCGCCCAACCCCTTTGAACACAAAGCAAAGAAGTGTTTTGTTAAGGGAGTGGAGGAGAAACCTATACAGGAAAGAAGAGAGTTTAGCAGTCTGGATGGTGAGAATGCTGGATGGGGAATTTGGGACA
Organism: Panthera onca; assembly: GCF_046562875.1. Classification (NCBI taxonomy): domain Eukaryota; kingdom Metazoa; phylum Chordata; class Mammalia; order Carnivora; family Felidae; genus Panthera; species Panthera onca. Next base: position 54,378,662 of record NC_138342.1, on the reverse strand, counting down.
CGTTTTCTACTCAGTCTTGTATTTGTATTTAAAGCTCTAAGGCTGTATTTTGCAGCCTTTTTCTTTTAAAATAAAGGAACTAGATGAACCTTGAGGATTTTTCCAACTCTAGAGTGCTATAATTTTAATATAAATGAGCTTAATAAATAATGTGTAATTGTCAACTATATGTCTTTCATCTGTGACCAAACAGATCATCTACCCCAGTTAAGGATCCTAATTATTCCGGGAATGAAAAGCAAGAGTTAAACTTTCTTGACTATTTACTGAGGGATGGAGGGTACATTCTGGATAATTATTGAAATCTGTCTTCTAATAATCATTTGTGAAAAATTAAAATGTCTGCTTGTTTCTTAATCAATTCAGCAACTATTTATGGGTACCTACTATGTGCCAGATACCATTAAAGTGCAGAGGATATATGGGTACAAATCAGCCCAAGATTTTGTCTTATCTTTGATTGATTTTTTGGGGGGTTTGGCATACAGAAGTCATTTCTTTTCCCAGCAGCCTGAGACCATGGATTTGAAAGGTTTCAACATGATAAATTCATTTACATGTAACATATAGAGGTAGGCAGATTTGAAGAATGTGAAAGTTGCTCTATTTGAATTATTGTGCTATATCACCTATAGAAATGTTTTATGGGTGATCATATTTCAATATTTACTATAGAAAATCTATGAAAAAGCAAGACCTGTCAATTGCTGGTATTTATGATAAACTTTAAGAAAGGAAAATAAGAGCAATCGTACCAATTTAAAGAACACCTTATTTCCCAGCCTAGGCAACAATAGTGATTTACATCTGTTATTATCTAAAGTCAAACAGCTACTAGAATCTTATACTGATTGAGTGTCATCATTGAAGACAACGTAGAAACAAATGCCCAGATCAAATCGTTAAGTGCTGTCAAAGACACTAAAGGTCTTTGACAGATCGCTGTATATGAGCTAAGCACACATATATTTAACTCCACTTAAAGTACCATGGTGCCTGTCAACAGACCAGTTTGAAAAATGAAATATTTAGAGAAGATATGAGCATTTCAAAATGTGTTTTACACATTTGAAAAATTCTATTGAAATAACTGAAAATTTCTTATGCAGTCCATAGATTAAAGATATGAGTTAGAATTGGTTGGCTTGAAATGCACTAGAATAATTCAGGAGAATTGGGGCTTTTAGAACTGACATAAATCAATGAGCATACTTACTCAGGATTATCTATGGGCAGGAAACAATCAATGAGTTGAGTGGAATACTTTCTGAAAGCACAGCACCTTTCTTAGTTTACAATCTAATATTAGTTTCTTAGAAAAAGGAGATTTTTAGACAAAGCATTTTGGCCTCTTTTTTTTTTTTTTTTTTTGTCTAGCTGAGAGGAGAGAAAATAGCTTTTCCCAGGATAACTAGCAAATGCTTATTACATTTCTAGGCCTAAAATGTGTAAAGTGCAGAGAGGTTTCAATAAAACCCTTGTCAAATCTTTCTCTCCTTAAGTCTTTCCTTGTTGGTTGATTTTTAACTGAGAATTGACTTTAACTGACCTAGCTGTGGGGTTGGTCACTGAAGGTAGGTCACTGGGGCTAAAGGATTCCCACAGAGGTGAGGAGGATTTTTTAAAATGACCCTTTGAGATAAAGCACTACAAATATCAGAATGAGTTCCATTTGACAAATCAGTGCTGAGTAGGAGAATTTTCCTCTCTCCTCACATTTCATTTTCAACTGCCTTTTCTTTTAAAGCTTGCTGTGTGTGTGTGTGTGTGTGTGTGTGTGGGCGTGTGCGTGTGTGTGTGTGTGTGTGTGTGTGATGATACCTTATTGGAAGCATTTGGTTTAAAATGTCATTAATCATTAGATATCCATGTGAGACTCAGTGTTCACTAGTATCTTCAACACCATTTGACAAGTCATTTTAAAAATGGCCAATAACAGTATTGTAACTTTTGCTATTCTTGGGTGTTCCAATTACATATTACTACTCAACAATATACCCTAAAACACAGAAACTCAAAACAACTATTGATTTTGATTATAATTTTGGGAGTCAGGAATTGGGGAAGGATTCAGCCAGGCACTGTATGCCTGATGTTCCTGGCATCAGTTGGGGTGGTTGGGGCTGGAAAATTCACTTGCAGAATGTTTCTTCACACACACACACACACACACACACACACACACACACGTCTGGACCCTTGCTACCATGTAGACTTCCTCTCTCTACACATGCATCTTGTTCTGCAGGATCCTCTAAGTGACTTGGGGATCTTGAAACATGGTGATCTCAGGAAAGTCAAGTTTTTTATATGGTGGCTCACTTCCCCCCAGAGTGAGTGTTCCAAGAGACTTGGCAGAAGCCCCAAGGCTTATGACCTACCCTTGGAGGATATGCAATGTCATTTCTGTCACATACCATTGGCCCAAAGGAGTCACGGACCCAGTACGGATTCCAGGGGAGGTAAAAGTAGCCTCCACATCTCTATGGGGAGTGTGGCCAAGAACTCATGACACTCTCAATGTACAACATTGATACTCAAACTTGCTCTCCCATAAAGCCTTCTAATTAGCTTCTTTGAAGTAGGTGCTTCCAGAATGTAACTTTGTTGTAGAAGAAATAGTATGTTCTTTAAAGTGGGAGTTAAATCCTGTCTAAAAAAGAAAACCACAGGCCCCAAATGATGTCATTTAGGCCAAGGCTGACTACCGAATCTAATTGCAGTTTCAGCCTCCCCCAGAAGTGAAGTCTTCGCTAGTCAGGAATGTTCTGGTCAATGCCAATGAAGTAATCAGCCACCAGGGCCCTCGCCATTTTCCAAAAGAAGATGAGGTAATCTGCAGGATAAGACCTCCTGCCTTCCCCCTAAGAGAAAGCAACCTTGCCTGGAACAATCCTTTTCTTCTGCTAATAACTTTCTTGCTTCACCCTTGTTCCTATGAAAACCTTCCATTTTGTACAACTCCTGGGAGCTCCCCTCTACTTGCTAGATGGAATGCTAAATGATTCATGGATTGTTTAATAAAGGCAGTTGGATTGTCAAATTTAATCAATTGACTTTTATTTTTTAACATGTGCTTCTTCTTGCTCTCTATGCAACTTTCATTATTCAACATGTCTGAACCTCAGACCTCTCATGTAGAAATGTGGATGAAAACATTTTTGAGAAAGAGAAGGAAATCAGAAAGTGTTCCCAATGTGTGTAATGTAGTGCCTGACATTAAAAAAAAAAGTAAATTTCAGTTTTCTAGTCCTTCTCTTCTGTTTTTTTTCCCCCTCAGATGAGTGGTTTTCCCTGAAAGAAATGACGGCTATGACTTGAAAACTCTTACTCCAATCTGTCCTGAATGCAATCTGTCCTGAATGTAGCTATTGAAGATATCTTTCTGAAGTATTTCTTTAAAATGTGACTCATGTTTCAAAAATGTTTTATGATGCTATATTGAAATCTAGTAAAATCTAATCTGTCTGTATAGTCAAGATCCCTATAGTCTATCTCCAAATTGTCTTTTACAGGTTTACATCCACTGCTATCTAGTATGAGCTGAGGACTATACACTGTATGCTCAGTCCTCAGTCAATATCATCTTTCAAGCTCATGCTAAGGTCCTAAAAGTACTGTAGGTGCCAGAGCTATAAACATGACTAAGATAGAACTTTCCCTATGCTACATTTTTACATCTTACATTCTTAGCTGAACTTCTAGCTACCTTTTGAACCTAATGTGGTTACCACCCACATTATAATCATGAATAACTCTAAAAACTGAGTACCTTTGTAGTTCCTCCTTACTTTCAACTATCTTGATTATAGTTATTTGCATGCATATCTCCTATAACGTACATTCAAATCTACATTGTTTTTGTATATTTGAATCCCTTGTAGTAACAGGGATATTAATATGTCCAATTAATATTTAGAAAGAAAATGAATAAGCCATTTTCACCAGTATAAAATAAGGTAAGTGAATCATTTAACAAATTATTTTTATATCAGTTTTAAGTTCTACTATTTTCATTTACATATGACTTATGGACAATCAAAAATGATTCTAATCAATTTACATGATATAACAAAAGCTAGTAATAAATTAAAAACACTTAGTAATTAGAAGAGACAATTACTTTTTCTTTCCATTGACTTTTGGCTATAGGGATTAGGGTTTTTTTTAAGATCTATGAAAAAATATTTTATAAAATATTAAAACCTTTTTCATTAATTTTAAATCTTTAATCTCCTTTTTAGTAGAAAAAACTTTATATATATATTTTTAGTAAGTTTTTTAGTATTATTTTAGTAAGTTTTTATCAACTTACTAAATCATTTACCTCTGTCCTCAACATATATTATCCTCAATCTCTATTGCACCCAAGAATGCTTTCATATTTAAGCTTATCTCTGTAGAAGAGAAAATATCTAAGGCCATCTCACACTCAGGAAGTTTTCTATCTTGATTAAATAAAGGATTAAATATCCTTTCCTAAGTGGTATGTGCTGTGTGTGTGTGTGTGTGTGTGTGTGTGTGTGTATTTGGACTTGAATATAATGCTAAGGTTAAGTGGATACTTCACTCTATTTATGAGGGATGGAATGTTTCTCTCAAGAATACTTCCATTTAAAAATTGTCATGGACAGGGACAAAGATAATTCTTAGCAACTATGGTCAATATATTCAAGTATAGCTAGACTTAGTAATATTTTTTTAGTATGAAGGGCTCTGTGCCTCTCCAATCATACCATCTAGGAGACTTTGTATTCTGCTTCACAGATTCTAGCTTTATAGGTTTGTAATAACCTGAAAAGTTGAGTGACTTGGAGAAGTAGGATATATTATGATCGAATCACTGCCATAAATAAATAAATCCCCTGTCATCTATTCTTTCAAAACAGACTATAATGCCTAGGAAACATACAATCAAGAGTTGTCATTTAGCTCTTCTGTTACACAATAATTTGTTCATTAAATATTCTTTGAAAGTGTATTTTGTATAAGGTACTATGTTAACTCTCGTGAGTATAGAAAAATGTATCCAACTTTTAAAAAACCTTACAGGTAGGTAGTAAAGAATTCTATGCCATATAGTCTATATTTGTTTTGAATTATAAGATTTTAATGAGCTTATATCTATTGCCATTCGTTAACATATATTAATGATAATCCCTATTTATGCTTCATAGTCTAGCATAAACACTTATAGTACATTATTTTATTTTCTGAAGTGTGCCAGTTTGGAGGCTGAATTATGCAAGTGGCTCTCAGAGTGTTGCCTGGGATCCTTGGAAGTTTATCTAAGATGCATTCATGGGGTCAACAAGATCAAAATTATTTTCATAATATACTATAAAATTCTTTTACTTTTTCGCTTTCATTTTCTTACAAGTGGAGTTTTCCAGAGACTACACGATGTGTGATATTGTAGCAGATTAAATGCAGAAACAGATCTGAGAATTCAGCTGTCTTTTTTAAGCCAAATATTAAAGAGATTACATGAACATAAAACAATGTCTTTTCTCTCACTAGTTGTTGTGTTTGGGAAGATAACTTTTTTTTAGTAAAGTATATTATTTATGGTAACATGTCCTAGGTTTATTTTACTTGTATTATTTTTGACATATATTTTAATTCTCAGTTTTTAAACATTTTTTAAACATTTACTCATTTTTTAGAGACACAGAGAGACAGAGCATGAATGGGGGAGGGGGAGAGAGAGGGAGGCACAGAATCTGAAGCAGGCTCCAGGCTCTGAGCTGTCAGCACAGAGCCCAATGCGGGGCTCGAACCCACAGGCTGTGAGATCATGACCTGAGCTGAAGTTGGACACTTAACTGACTGAGCCCCCATTCTCAGTTTTAATGTCTCACATGGTAAATATTCATGAATATAACCCACATAAACATAAGCCCTTTTGGGCTCTCAATAGCATTTAAGAATGTAAAAGCTTCCTGAGACTGAAAAGTCTGAGAATTATGGTACTATAATTTTATTTTTCCTCTACATTTCAATTACCAGTTTGGGTTTACCTCAGTTTCTTTTAGAATCATGTAATTTTGTTTCTCCAGATACAAACCCACTTTCTCTCATTAATTCATGCATTCAAGGAATACTGTGCTGAAAGCTGAAGATACTAAAGTAAATTAAATAAATAAATTTTGTTATATAGGAAATGATTTTTAATCAAGTAAGTGTTTAGAAAGTATAATTCATCTGTGGCAAGATACAAAAGAAAGCTACATGGGTTATGTCTTCCTATAATATTCTGATTTTACCTTAGGGGGAAGGACAGGAAACCTTCACTTGAGCTGAAATATAAAGGATGCACAAGCATCTATAGGATGCTGAGTGCAAAGAGGACCACAGAAGGATAAATTAGAATATGTGAAAGTCCTATGGAAGGAGGAAGCATGAAGAAGCAGAATGGATAAGAAAGACCTGGAAGATAAATCTGGCACAAACATAGGTATAGTAGAGTGGATGGAACCAGGATAACAGATTCAAGTAAAGAGGATTGTATAGAACAAACTATAAAAGGTTACATACAAATGTTAAGGAGTTTTTCCCTTAATCCTAAAAGAAGAAAAAAAAGTTTAAATTAAGAAAGGGGTCACCAAGTTGTCTTTTGGTTTCATGATTTGGGAGTAAAATTGATGTAGCTTGTTTATGGATAAGATGTGGGGAAGGATGATAGGACTATAAACAGACTTTCTTTCATTAATCCATGCATTTAAGAAACATTTAAGAATTTAAGAAATTGCACTTAGAGATTTCTGGACTAGGCGACTAGCTGGATGGTGAAACATTTCACTTGAGAAGGGGCAAGCACTGATGAGTAAAGGCCTAGAACTTCCCTGGGCTGTCACATGTGGGCCTACAACTCTATAAGGAAGAATAAAGATGATGAATGGTAAACTTCAGGCTAAATGAGACTAACAGGCCAATAACATCACTCTCACTGAAAAGTGTTGTTTTATCCTCCTGAAATAGATACATAAATCAAGTTCAGTGGTTTTGACATCCATTGTTTTTAATAGTCCTGGATTTCCGGTTTTCCCCATTCTCTGTGGCCAAACACGCCAAGGATCAGAAATTATAAGTTTTCTCCTTATAAAGTTTTCTCTTTTCTCCAAATCAGTTTTTTACTGACTTTATTTACTTAGTCAACAAGAATGAGCATTTATAATATATTATGTTACGTGAGGATCTTTCGTTTTTTCCAGTATTGTGTTTATGTAGACTTACAGTAAATCCCCATCAAGTGTCCCTGAAGAGTTGTGTGACAATGGGGAAAGTCAGGTCCCAGGCCAGGCCAACTGATTCATATCTCTGGAAAAAGAGTCACTCCAAGCTAGGAAGACATCTAAATCAACCCTCAGGAAAATACTCTGCACACTGAAGTTGGAGAAAACTGGAAGAAACTTTGGAGAAATGTTGGAATCTAGGTTTTGTGGATTATGAAACCCTCAGTGAGATGGTTACTCACCCCAGAAACTTGGAGATGAGGTTGCCTTTGGAAGCCTTCAGAATTCTGTTTTGTGTTATGACATTTCATGGGTTGAGTTGTGGTGCACAGATGTGAAAGCAGCAGCTACTCTACAACTGACTGGATTTCTTGATTGAGAAGTTGATTATGATTGACTTTCTTAGAATCCTTGGATTAGAACTTGCCCTCTTCTTGTTTTTAAGAGATTTTTTTTTTTTTTACTTGATGGCCCCATCTGTTTAATATTATAATAGTAGTTTCCTTTTATTACTTTGTCACATGTGTACCAACCTGGTATTTCACTTCTCTGCTTGAGGAGAAAATTTACCTGTTATCAGTTAGAATGATTATTCCAGGTTCATCTATGACTAGTAATACTTGAGACACTTAATTCATTTGTGTTAAAGAATTTTCATTCATTGCATGTTGATAGTTTTCCAAGTATATAAATCTTAGATTCTGGGGCATACATTGTTAACATTTACCCTATCCCCAGTCTTTTCAACTGAATGTTTAATATTTGAATCAAATACCTGTATCTTTTTGCCCCACTTTGAGCTTTATCATAAATCAACAAAAACACATTAAATTAGACTACATGGGATTGGAATGTAAAGCAATTCATATAGTTATTGATCTGAAAATATGAAATGATGGGCCTTTTAAATTGAAATACATTATGAGTGATGTAAGTCTATTGCAAATTAGATTCCTTGAAATTAACTTACCTGTTTACTTGTTAGAACTGATTTATGTCTTAGTTTTTGATGAGGCCAGTACTAGAGAGATATAATATTACTTGTCTTAATAATATTTCATAATTAGAACTCTTTAGTCATTCTGTCAGGAGTTTCACACTATCCCCTCTTATTCTGAGTAGTGTTTATGAAACCTCAGGTGATTTTTTCCACCTGAATGGTATGAATTTTAATATCACAAAAGCAAAAGAGGCAAGTGACTTAGTGATCTTATTAAGGAAGTTTTTGAATCCACATTTTCCTCATTTAATTGGAGGTATATTCTACCTTATAGTCACTTGATGTTATATAACAACACATAATTTAATAACATTCATTCTATAAATATCAGTTTGAAACTATGCCGAGCTTTATGTCTTCAGTCTTCTAGCTATTCCTACAGATGTGTTGACTTATTAAAAAAACAATTACCATATTGACAATTGTATATGCCAATTCTTTTTCTAGCTGTAAATTGACGGAAGTAAGAGTGTTCTCAAAAGAAATGCACACACACACACACACCAAAAAAAAAAAACAAAACAATGCAATTATTAGTTGGCTTTTCCTTTTCAGTAAATGAAGCGAAGCATTATTTTAAAGGGGAGATGGAAGTGACTGCAAAGACCATTTAGACTTGAACTCCTCTGCGTGAAGGCCATCCACCCCAAGCCTATCAATCACATATGACTACCAGCCAATCTTCACAGGCTGTAATTTCTCTAGCAAAAGATAAGGCAATGCAGCCATCCCAGCTTTGATGAAACTTTTATGAAGGAAAATTTATACTAGTTGTACCTGATGCTCAGTTGGGAGCTGATTAAGTGATTTATATTTTGCCTGATCGGAAAGCCAGGCAGATTAAAAATTGTGGCAATCCCCTTGCAGAGTGCACATTGTTGTCTTCAGGTCATTGCTGAGAGAGATTGTGAATGTGGTTCAGGGACAGCTCAGCACTTTGTACTTTCTGGAGGCAAGTCATTACTTAAGTGGTTGGATGTATATTTTTAAGAGCAATTCTTTGAAAGCTTACTTTCCCCTGCAATTACAGACCTGCCAAGTAAGATGTTAATTTGAAATTGTTGGGAGTTCTAAGAAACAGGGCATATATTGGATTTACTTACATATCTTTCAGAAGTCTTAGCTTCCAATTTGCAGACACACATAGTTTCAATTTAGGATTTTAAGGATGCCAGTAATTTTCTGGGAAACTGGAAAAGAACTGAAACACACCAGCAGAGCAAATCTGGCCAAAGGAAGGCAGAATTAGGAAGGAAAGGCTAGTTAGGCAGGAAAAATCTGATATGTATTATGCACCAGGAAGGCAATGACTGAGTCCAGGAAAGCAGAAAGGCCTGAACAAGTTTTTCAGGTATTGCCTGTTTCTTATTCTGACACATTTCTTTATTCATCAACCATGTGTAAATAAGTCATTTAAATGAACATAAGTAACTGTGAATCTTTATTGGGCATTCATCTTATATAAAATTCAATACTTTTGGAGATTTAAGGAAATAAATTGCAATAGGCTACTTAGCAGTGTCAAGAGGGTGCTTTTACTAGAGACAAATTTGGGAAACTGGCATTAAAATGAACAGAATAAAAAAGTAGTTCACACATAGTTCATTCCTTTCTTCAGTGATGGTGCTGCCATTGTTCTTTGTATGTCTAACTTTATCCTTAGCTCTTTGCATGATGATGATGATGATAATGATGACATCTCTACCTCATGAGATGATTGGTTTTACTCAAATCTATTCCCAGTGTTTACAACACTGTCTGTAATGAAGTAGATTCTCCATAAACATTTGCCATGTGATGAGACGAATGAATAAATAAAAGAAGTAAGTCATCAAAGGTCTTGGTAATCAAAAGTCATAGATTTTCTAGGGGATTGAAGTCTAAGCAGAAAAAATAAATATATTTTGAATGAAGCAAGATAGGAATTCATAAAAAAAGGCACCTTCCTTGTTGGGGCTACTGTAACAGGATACCATAGATTGGGTGGCTTATAAACAGCAGACATTTTATTTCTCACAGTTTGGAAAACTGGAAGTCCAAGATCAAAGTGCCAGAAGATTCGGTGTCTTGTGAGAGCCTACTTCTTGGTTCACAAAGTTTTTTTTTTTTTCTCACTGTAAATTCACGTGACAGAAGGGGCAAGGGAACCCTCTAAGGTCTCTTATAAAAGCAGTAAAGAGGGTACCACTTTCTTAATCTAAGCACCTCCCAAAGGCCCCACTTTCAGATACCTTTCCCTTGGAGATTGATTTTCACATATGAATTTTAAGTAACACAAACATTCAGTCTATAACAACTGGTGAAAGACCTCACAGTATGTCACCTATCAGAATGTTATATAGTTGTACTTTTCAAATTGGTGTAGTTGAGCACTTAAGGGTATATAGTAGTATAGATGGATTTATTTGACATGTCAGGGGTATTTGATGACACTTCCCAAACCACTAATTTTACCCAATAGTCAGTGTTAAAATATACTCAAAGTTGAGCACACATGTTAAACAGACCAAAATGAAAAAAAAAATGAACTTTTAAGATAAAATGGAATTTAAATTTCTCACAATTGCTTTTTTGCGTTGTACTACTACTCCTCTTGTGGGAAGAAGTTCATTCTTCTCAAACATTAGGTATATTTAATCCATCAAATATTTATGTATGTAACAATTACAATGAAAATATTGGCAAGGACTACTATACTATGATTCTGATACAGACTCAAGGTCGTGGTAGCTTTTTGTATTCTCTGTAGATTGAAGTATGGAGTTAATGCTGTCAACTAAGTGACAACTAAGTATCCCAAGTGACTGGTTTGGGAGTCATGAGAAGTGTTTTTGGAAATTGAAGGCAGAGTCTGATAATCTCCTGTTCTTTCTTTCATGCATTTTAGGAAGTTTGGGGGTTTAATTTAATATTGGATTTTGTTTATTTGCTGGTTTTCCTCAATTCCCTTGGACTACTTGAGGCATATTTAGGTTTTATTTGTCAACCAGTGAACATCTTGTCTTTCCCTACTCTATATTGTGCTCTAGTAATAGTTAAATTAATAATGGTGGTCTTGTAATCATATTAGATAATATCTGAAGAATTTACAGTTGGTGGTCATTTATATTTTACCTGCTATACCTCAATTACCCCTGACAGAAGAAAGTGAAGACCAAAATTGATTATATTTTTAGGAATAATTATTCTTCAGAATTACTTGTAGAATTGAGTAGGAACAGCTTCAGTGATTTAGAAAAAACCATGTCTGTTTTGGCATTGGACAACTGAGAAGAAACTCTGATACTTTTGTTCACTTATAATATAGACCTTATATATGTCTGAGTGGAGGAGTATATATATGTTTATATATTCAGGTTTAGCAGAAACCTATTTGTTTCAAGAAAGGGAGAACATAAATGGGTTATCATGGTACAGGTTTCTGGCTCAGTATGGCATGTCAACTTTAAGAGTGCTGTAAGAGCTAAAAGAGATTTGGAGCATCTGGAAATGGGACGATAGGAGAGCTGCCTGGATTCCTGACATGTGGTGCCAGTTACATTGTATACTGGTATTTTTTTTATGAGTACCATCAACATATTTAGACATAAAATTGAAATGGTGTAAATGTTATGCAAGAGTCCTAGAGGATGCCATACTGAACCAACAGATGGATAAGATGTATTTAAGAGGCTCAAAGAAGTGACTTCTAAAATATTACATTTGGGAACTTTTTAGAGTTTTTACATTTGTTATACCAACACTTTTTTTTTGTAAATTTATATTTCTTTTGGAAATAAGTGTAATGAGCAACATTATATTAATAAATGTTATTTTTATTTCTTATTTTCCCACACTTAGTATATAGTAGAGGTATAGAGGTATAATCGGGAAAAGTTGGGAAAAGAATTCAGATAGATTATATTTTAAGATGTCCATCTATTTTTTTAATTGAAAGTATATTTATCAAAAGGAATATGGTGTCCAGATACACAGTGGGATAAGTTTACTCTGATATTTTCCATATTAATTAAAGTTAGTCATGGTCAATTAAATAATTTCTTTCTTCCTCTCTCCTTCCGCAGTCCCTTTGGAAGCCTGTGAGTTAATGCAATGTAAATGGCATGTACCTTTTGTGATTTGAATGATGAACATGATCATAGAGGCATGTTTGGATAGTACAGTAGAGAATGCTGCAAATTATAATATCCATGCATCAATTTTCAAAGAATTGTTGAAGGTAACATGTAAACACTTCTCATCCAGGGGATGCCTGGCTGGCTCAGTTGCCCAGGTAGTAAGTTTGAACACCACATTGGGTGTAGAGATTACTTAAAAACAAAATATTTAACATATTAAACATAAACATAATAAGAATAATAAAGTAAATAAATAAGCAACTAAACACTTCTCATACAACTTTAAAAACTTAAGAATTGGATTTGTTCCTGTTGTTTAGAAGTTACTGAACCAATTACTACCACTTATAACAGCTTATAATAAATAAGGGTACTCTAGAGACAACTTTTACACATTGAAAATTTTTCATTCCATGTTGTAAAAATCAAGCCTAAGTAAGTACAGAAAGAATCCTGTTAAATATACAAGATTTGACTGTGAATTTATGAAGTTTGTGATTAACAACTTCCCTGCTTTTTTACATTGAAAATGTTTATGACAAAACTTCTAATCAGCTCGGTTAAGGCTATTATTTGGCATCTTGTCTGTGTTTGTCTCTTTTGATTCTTTAGTTTAATTTTTAGTTCAATTTGTTATGCGTATACACCACTGTAATGAAAACTGACATAATGGGTTTATTCAAAATTAAATGATTCAGGAACTTAATATAACCATGTAGGAAAATAAACTTCTAAATGATACAGCAGAGAAAAGACAAATTGCTTATGACTTAATTTATTTTGAAAAAAAAAATGAATGCCACATCTTGGGAAGAAGTAATTATTTCTTCTATATTTGCAGACAGTTTTTTTTAAAAAAACAACTATAGCTCTAGCTTTCTTACTAATCTTATTCTTCCCATCTTTCATCCTTCTCATGTCCTCCTAGCTCTCTTTACCTTTTATTCCTTCTCCTGTGAAAAATACTAAGTTTGTGCAACATGAAATGATAAATCAAACATGAACCAAGGTTGAGATTCAGTATAATCACCTATGTAACACTTAAATGTGTAAATTGGCCATCGCATGAGTCCAAATGACACCGTCAATGACTCCTCTTAAATCAGCTTTGGTTTAGGCATCTTATAGCCCTAATGATAGAGTGACTCAGGAATAATAATGTAACCAAACCAATGTTAGTTCACTCCTTGCTGAGTCACAGATATACCAGGTAGACTTGATACACAAAGTAAACTTTATTTGCAGCAAATAAGGAGATCATGAAGAATAACTTCCAAAGTCGTGACTTCTCGAGGAAAAGTGAATGGGTTCCTTTTATTTAGGGTTGGGATGAATATTTAGATAGGGAAGCCTTGTCACTGTATATCGAGGTGGACGTAAGGCTACGCATGTGCCTTAGGGAAACATGCCTATATGTCCATTGCATATTATGTAAATGAGGCTTGTGCTCTTCCTTGGGGGGAAACTTTAGTCTTATAATGAGGGAAAGATAATTGTCAGTCATTCTAGAGTTCAGTCCATGGTCCATCTGCACAGGCACATGTCAAATGTTATGTTTAAACTGGTCTGGGCCAGCTGGAAGTCTTCTGAGGGCAGTCGCTATCACTTGAGGGGTGGTTTCGCCTTCCATTTGCCTGAGTTAAGAGATAAGCTGGCAAGAAGAGCTTAAGAAAAAATGTGGGACAGAGGTCAGTGAGTACAAGAAGGTGGGCAATAAAGTTCAGGTCTTGGGGTCTAGCTGGTGACAACAGAGGAGGGTATATAAGAGCATGTCCTGAGTGGTATATAGAGTATATGGGGGGAATCTATCCAACATTAGCTCCCTCAAACATTCGTAGTGAGGCTGGTTTGCTGACATGTTTGAGGAAGGTGGTCACTGCCAGTGATAGCAGCCATTTCTTCATGTTTCAAAGAGGATAGTCACTGCCAGTATTTTTTCTTCTTTTATACCTAAGGAGAAGAAAGTGGAGAAAAGGAAGGAAGAAAGGAAGGAAGGAAGGAAGGAAGGAAGGAAGGAAGGTAGGTGGGAGGGAGGGATGAAGGGAGGAAGGGAGGAAGGGAGGGAGGGGAGAAAAGAAAAATCTAGGTCCATCTCTAAGTCAGAGCTTCCTAATACAAATGAAAGATTTATAGTAGATTCAGAATTCAATGCAGTAAACAGTAGTGAGTACCTACTATGTATTAGAGGCTGGCCTACGAGCAAACTTAACTGTTAAGAGCCAGATGGCAAATGTTTTGCCTTTGTAGGATATATGGTCTCTGTGTCAACTAGTCAGTTGGGCCCTTGTAGTGCAAAAATAGTCATGAACAAATGAGTGTGTGTGTTCAAATAAAACTTTTTTTTTTATAAAAACAGGGGTGGGCAGGATTTCTCTTGCAGGACACAGTTTGCCTACCCCTGGTTGTTCTAAGTGATACTAATTTGAATAACTGTAATGCCCCTGGATAAAAGATACTGCATTACTTACATTCAAATTGTATGTCAATTAAGGGTTTTAGATTTTGTTTTGTTTGGTAGAGTATAAGTTAGATTTTAATTATATGATGTCTAATGAATTTTATGATGAGGGACTACTATGATTTCTTCCTTGGTCTAGTCACTTACTTGTTACATGAATCTGTGGGTTCATTATACACAAGGAATAGTACCAGCTAGGAGGCAAGGGTGTAGTTAATTACTTCCGGGCAGAGCTTTATGAACCTGGATTTGATGCACATGTCACAGCCCAAAGGGAGAAGAGTGACTCTGCACCCCCTTACGTCCAAGTCTGTTTATCTTCTCACTGGCCATATGATAAATGAAAGTGAAAGGAATTATCAGGTTTAGGTACAACTAAGCAGACCCAGCTATGTGAACCTATCTGCTAGTAAAGGTGGACCAGTGTTCTTTAATATTACCAACCAGGGGCACCTGGGTGGCTCAGTCAGTTAAGCGACTGACTTCAGCTCAGGTCATGATCTCACGGCTCGTGGGTTTGAGCCCCGTGTCAGGCTCTGTGCTGACAGCTCAGAGCCTGGAGCCCATTTCAGATTCTGTGTCTCCCTCTCCCTGCCCCTCACCCACTCATGCTTTGTCTCTCTCTCTTAAAAATGAACATTAAAAACGTTTTTTAAAAAATATTACCAACCAGAACAGTATTCTCCCTTTTGGCAAGAACGAACAAGACTGGGAGAAGAAAGACTAACTTTCTTGGTGCAGAAGGGGTAGCAAGAGCTATCCTCTCTTCAAAAGCTACAGTTTGTTTGTTTGTTTATTCATTTATTTATTTAGCTTAAATGACAGAAATATATTTTCTCATTCCTCAGTTTTGAAGTCTAAAGTCCAAGATGAAGGCGCCAACAGGCCTGGTTTCCTCTGAAAGCTCTTTCTCTGGTTGCAGATGGCGGCCCTCTTCCTGTCTCTTCACATGGTCATCCCTCGGTGCGCACACATGCCCCTACTGTCAAATATATTGGAATAGGACCCTACCCTACAGGCCTCATTTTAACCGAATTACCTCTTTAAAGACGATATCTCCAAATACAGTCACATTCTGAGGTTCTAGGATTTGAGACTTCAACATACAAATTTTGAGGGGACGCAGTTCAGCTCATGACATCTCGAATTAGGGTAAAATGCCCCCTGATGGCAGAGGTCTGAAATGTTAGCCATCTGGTCTCTCTTTTGTTTTGTTTGTTTGTTTCAGACTTTTTGAGGTATTATTGAGGTATAATTGATACATTTATATATATTTGAGATGTGCAATGATTTCCTATTATAAAGAGAAAACCTAAGTCCTGAAAATCGACTACTAAATATGTTTACCAGGATACAATGGGACCTTATCCAAGTTATTACGAATGTAAAATGTTGAAGCTTCTAAGAGACTACGTGGCGCACGGCAGTATCGTGAATTTGAATGCTATGTCTTCCAGAAGACAAACAGAAATAAATGGTTTCACCCAGAAAATGTCTGACTTCCAAAGGAGATTGAGTGAAGGTGCCTTTGTAGGAGAGCACTAATGTTGCTCCGATTTGATTGTAAGATACGGTTCGTGAAGTTCATGCCACCGACTAGTCGTATTAATAATAACCAAAAGAAAGGGAGCGGCATTGATCGCTGAACTAATTGGACATGGCTTGGAACCTGCCAGTGCCAGCCTGGTTCCTCTCAGGGAAAGAGACCAAGCACTAGCATAATAGGTTTACTATTCCCTTTGGGTTGTTATAAGCAGAATCAATATGTACTAATGACTGCAGCAATAAATTTGGTCATACTTCATAGGGTAACATTCTGCACTTACCCAGTTGTTGGTTTGACATAGAGTAATAGAGTTTACCCTTTTTAAGTTGTAAATTACTATGAAAATGCTGAGCCTCACAGTAAAATGCATTTGGGATGTTTTTAAGCTTAGGAAATATTGGTAATACTTCCACTAAGCATACTATTAAAATAAATAAATAGTATTTATTGCCTGGTTCCCAGCTGCAGCTGGATGAAAAGCAGTGGGAAAGGAGAAATAAGACATACATATTTATCAAATACACAAGGCTCATGTTTACTTAATTCACTTCTGTAAAGTTGCTTACACCAGAGAACAAAAAGAGAACTTTTTTTTTTTTTTTATTTCTTAGGTTTATTTCAATGAAGATGGCATGGCAAGATGGCCCTGATAGTTGGAATGGTTATGTTAATTAAAAAACTAACTGTTACAGGGGCACCTGGGTGGCTCAGTCGGTTGAGCGACCGACTTCGGCTCAGGTCATGATCTCACGGTCTTTGAGTTCGAGCCCCGTGTCAGGCCCTGTGCTGACGCTCAGGGCCTGGAGCCTGTTTCAGATTCTGTGTCTCCCTCTCTCTGACCTTCCCCAGTTCATGCTCTGTCTCTCTCTGTCTCAAAAATAAATGTTAAAAAAAAAAACCAAATTAATTGTTACAAAATATTAATATACCCATCATTAATTTACTACTAATTTGTTATGCTTTTTGTTTTAAGCATCATCAAGATTTCTACATAATGTTTGGTCTCTAAAGTTAAGTGAAGAATTATTATCTCAGAATAAACTAACATACCCACACATATCCATATACCCAGATATGTATATGCATATGAATATAAATAAAATTAGTTTTATACATATCGCATATATAAAATGGTGTATTATGTGTGTGTGTGTGTGTGTGTGTGCGCACATACACACACAGAGACACCATGAAATAATTTTCAGCCTACATTTCATTATAATTAAAAATTATCTCTCATACACACTATTTAGGAAACTTGTGTTATCTTTGGTAAATACAGGCATTGATTTGCATGGATTTAATATACTACACAAATGATTACTCAGTCATACATATATGATTGTAGTATGATGTGTGTTGTGTGTAGACAAACTAATCTGTTAACTTTTTATAACTTATCAAAAAAGCTTTAAATCCTTTATTTTCCTTGAATGCATAATATGGGTAGCAAAGCATAGAAAGTTTGCATAGAAAATAGGACATAGTAAAGAGAAGTCCATTTGGAAATAAAATCAGATTTCACTGTTCTCCATCTCTTCCCCCTGAGTAATTTTCATTGCACTTACTCTTTTTCTCACAAAATTGCAATGTGACCACATTGTTTCCTAGTGCTACGTGATGGACATATGTCTTCTTAAAATAATCTTGTGAGCTTCTTGAAAGCCCAGAAAAAGTCCTATTTTTTTTTTTAATTCTCAGAAAACTGGAACAGTGTTAAGTCTATAAGAATGTTTGATAAATACTTGTTGAATTCGAAATTATAGAACACATAAGCAAATTATTTGGGTCTGCCCTTAGGCATAATTAGAAGAGGTAAAGAGATTTTGGAGGGCAGTTAAAATGAAAATGAATGGGATATGTATATTTGGCTTCTTCCTAATAGAAATTCTGCAATTTTCTTTTACATTTTTGAGAGATATATTTACTTTATATAATAGGTTAATGTTTTATTTAACATATTACACTTGATTATGTCTTGTTGATAAGAAAAGGAATATCACAGTTATGTATTATATAAGAATGCTGTGGGATTAAAAAAAAAAAAAAAAAAAAGGAAAACGGAATGGTTTCTGCCCCCTGATGAACCTATTTTGAAACTTGTTCCAGTTGCCTCTTTTGAAAATGAAGTCATTCTCGTGAAATTCTAACCAAGCTATACGTTTTTAATAGGCACTAGAATGTCTATTGATACCCTAAGCATCTGGTTATCTTGAGATATGGCTTAACTGGGCAGAACAAGTATTTTTTTTCTATCCAATCCACTGATTATCTACAAAAGAATTATTTCATCATTCCGGTCACCCTGAATCCTAAACGAGGTTTTGCATTCAAGT
The DNA here is from genome assembly GCF_046562875.1 of Panthera onca. Lineage (NCBI taxonomy): Eukaryota > Metazoa > Chordata > Mammalia > Carnivora > Felidae > Panthera > Panthera onca. Next base: position 54,359,969 of record NC_138342.1, on the reverse strand, counting down.
GTTGATACTTCCTCATTAATATGGAGTCATTTGAGACTGAAATTGCAGGTGGAGTGGTGTCTGTGTGTGGCATTAAATGTTGACAGATAGTCTCCCCGTAATGGGAGAGTGGAGTGAAGACAGTGTGCTGCCAATTGAATTGGAAATGCACATACTGAATCATTAATGGTTTTAGAGTGTAAAGCATCTGATCTGTTTAATTTTAGGAAATGGACGCTTTTATGGGTATCAGACTCTCATGCTTGCTCTATGAAAACATTTTAGTCAACTCTGTATCCCATCTAACATAAAAACTGTTTTGTTGATTTGGTTTTTTTAGTCTGAAAATTAGAAGCATTCCAAATTAGTAACTTAAATGTCTGAGTACATTAGCTAAACATGTTCCCAATCCTCTCAGACCTTAATGTATGGAAGAGATCTAAAATCTCTCACATAGATTGTGTGTCCTACCTGTAAGCAACTTAGTATGTATTTAGTAACAAGGGATTGAACACAGCAATCTCCATTAGTATTCAGAATTAAGATCTGGTTTCTAGTTATTTCAAGCTATTGAGGGAAATCTGCTCATGGGTTATTTTAAGACAGCAGAATCTCTGCTAAGACTTGATGAATAACAGAGACGCTAGATATGCTACAAGAAAGTAGTGATACTTGAGGCCTATAGTCATTTTTCCTCCTACAGTTGTTTGTATGCATACTTTACTCACAACTTAGAACATAATATACTCCATAATATACTTCATTTATCCTAACTCCATTTCAGAATACCTAACACAGTGCTATGGAAAGAATATTGACATTAGAGTCAGGATATCTGTATTTGAATTCTGGGTTTATCACTTTATGGTTCTACAAACTTGAGAAACTCATTTAACTTCTCATATTCAGTGCTATTATCCCTAAATCTAAGATAATAGTATGTATTTCACAAACTTATAAAAAAAGAACTAGAGAGTCTAAAGCCAAGAATATCAACATTGTAATGACAATATGCAACACAAATTAAAGATACCAGTATTATTATTGACAAATAGAAGACAGTAACTACCTGATAAATTACATGTGGCTCTCAAGGGTCAGCAGAGTTCTGCAGATAGTAAGTCCGCTGACTTAACCATTTTCAACATTGAGGCTAAAATATGTAATGTCACTGCAACTTGATTATAGTGTTATATGGGCCCGACTTATTTGACACTGTGGTAAATGGCATTTCTATTTAATCCGGGGGAGACTGTCAGAGAACAAAGCCAGTTCTATGCCTACAGTAGCCCCCGACAATGAATTAATGGTATATCTCATAGTACTAGCACGCAGTCTATTTAAATCGGATGGATGGCTGCTTTTCCTGCAACCCATCCGCAGCAGTCTATAAAGGAATGTAATTCAGCTGAATAACATAAATCTCCCTCTCCTGAGATCCTTTGTTCAAGTCAGTTGGTTTTTCTGCTTGAGGCTGGCTGTTAGACAACTCAATCTATCACTCATGTTTATTCATATCTTAATGCTATCTATATGCTTACTTTAAAATCTCAAAGTAAAAATGGGTACTTGGTATCATACATTTCTGTTGTAAGAGAAATAATTTATTTTGCCTTGGTCCTTTCTACCATGATGTGCAATTTATAAAGGCTTCTAGAAAAGCCTTGCAAGGGTTATGGGGTTGTCATGGCAGCGCCACTCAATTAAGACTATACACATTTTTGGTTTGTTTGTACATTTTTAAACAAACGTACGATTTCCTAACAACACAGAACAAAACTTCCTACCTGCACCATGAAAGAATCCATTGGTACGCTTTTTCCAAACTGGATTTCTTATAACTCTCTACATGGAATAAGAAGTTACATAGAAACTTAGTTACTGTATATTAAAAATCTACCTATTTCCTTCTTAGTTTATGACTTTCTGTATCTTGAGCATCCATCCATAAAACAGGATAGCTCAGGAAGTTTGCATAAAAGTACCAAGGTATGGCAGAATAACTCAATTTTCAATCTTAGATAAGGTGTTTACTAGGTGCGAGCCAGATTCAAGTCACCCAATATTTGTTTCTTACTTTCTTCATCAATAAGCTAATGGGTGGTAGAGCCTAGATGAACTAAATAATGTACTACGTACTAGTACATAGTAGGTCAAGTAGAGTAATAAAATTTATTTTTACAAACTTAGCCTATGGACATCACCACGTGGGAAAGAAGTTTGGAGTGATTTTGGGTGTCAGAGAGAAGACAATTGTTTTAGGAGGAAATTACATTAGAGGCAGTTAATAGAAATGAAAGATATAATTATCTAAAGCAGAATTTGTTCTAAAGAATTATTTTACATAAGAATCTTGCTATGAAGTTTAACATTTAAGCTTGCACCTTAATTTGATAATCTAAAAAATGGCTATATTTAGCATTGTAAATATCTAAATGTGCTATTTCTCTAAATTAAGTTCACTAGATAATCGCCAGACTTTCCTTATGATTTGGTAACACATATCCTTTAACCATGGGCTTACCAGGTGGGGCTTTCTATGGATACTCATGAATAAACTGGGTGGATTATAAATCAAGAATATTTTTCTTCACATATACAATTACTTTATAATTTTTATTTGTATCTGAAATCATATGCCTCTATCATCATTTGGTTTTCTAGAAGGAGAGTACATTGGCTCAAATGGGAAGACCACTGAAAGCCGGAGAGCAATGCAAATATAATGACTATGCTCCATTTACCCAACAGAAAACAAACAGAAGATATGATTGTCAACCATCAAACCGGAAAGTTGCAGACATTCTGAAAATTGTTTCTAGCTATACTGGGACTATCTCTTACGAATCACTAAGTGACTTTTTAGTTAACTTAAATCTCTCACTGAAGTGGGGGTTATGTGACTCACCTACCAGTTTACTTCTTTGCTAATTATTCCAAACTTATCACATCCATCCACTCCAAGCATTATGAAATCACAGAGAGTGGAATTAATTCCAATTAAATATGTACTGAAAAGTATCATCCGTGGACCATTTTGCCCACTATCTTTTCAACTTCTCAACCTTTCTGGATTGTTTATATTTGTGTGGCTTAGCAAAGACAAGTAGATTGAAACCATTGGGAAAGATTTATCAGAAAGCACTCCAGGGAAATAGACTAGTTGACTTGGATCTTAATGCAAGAAGCACAAAATAACAGAACTATCCTTTAATTGTCCAGGACAACATAATGAATTATGATGACAGAGTTCACTAGAATAGTTGTTCTTCTCTAACCCATCTCCTGGAATATGCTACTTTCAATGAGCTTACTGCACCAGTCATGTATCATATTAATGCCTTTGCATTTCCAATGATTGTGTTGGCCAGACATCGTTTCAAAACTAATTTTGTATTCACTCATCTCAATAAGAAACAATTTTAGCAACTGAAAGATTCAGGAGTAACAGGAATTGACTGGCATATCTCTCTCTCTGTCTCTGCCTCTCTCTCTCTTTCTGTCTTTAATATTGAATGATGTGAGGAAAGAAAAATTGGGATAAAAAGAAATAAACACAAATTAAGAGTTTCTCTTTATTCAGTGACCTGTTAGTGGTTTGTATGTTGCAAAAGTAAAGTTTTATAATTACTCAAAGAATTAAATTGCAAGTGATAATTCCATCAATGAAAGGCAATTTACTCATGCCTTTACATACCAAATCATATAACAGTGGTAAATCCAGTGGTATGAACAGAATAGGGGTCCAACAAATAAAAACTAAACAAAGTGAAGATCTATGATTTTTTGAACTCCTACAAGACTGAGTTCACAAGGAAAACTTCCACAACAAAAATCTAAAGAGACAGGTACATCCAGGGAGATAATGTACCTGAAATCTGTTTAGGTACAACAAAAGCCACTGTAAGCCATGGAGGTAAGACCAATTCACTGGTAATTTTAGTAAATTGCCTCTGGAGGCTGAGCATGAACACCAAGGGTGAAAAAGTGGGGGCTAAAATCATGGGGGTCTCCATGTTTTCTCAGACTTTTTCATCAGGAACCCCATCAGGTTCTTATAATGAAGATCCAAGAAAAATGCCCTCAAGACCCTGGAGAGGGAAAAGAACAATTGCCAATGTGTAACTCTCCCAGATTCTTCACCATAACAAAGGCTTCCTCACCAGAGAGAAAATCTTCCCATAGGGAAATGCTGAAACATTATTCTACCTGATTTCCTCTAATCTTCCTATCATACCTAAGGAGTGAGAAGAAACAAAAATAGTCAACAGGAGGTAGGGAAAGGAGCAAATGGTAAGAAAGGAAAACAAAAACAACAGACACTGAAACATGGATTCAAGATGCTGAGAGACCACAGAAGAAGAAGAAGAAGAAGAAGAAGAAGAAGAAAAAGAGGAGGAGGAGGAGGAGGAGGAGGAGAACATTAAACACCAAGAAAACAAAGCAAACAATTAAAAATAAAAAGCACCTAGACATATCATATTCAAGCTACATAAAATCAAAGATAAAGAGAAAATCTGGAAGAAAACAGAAGGGGAAAAACACCTCACCTACAGAGGAACAAGGATAAGAATTTTGATTTTCATCATAAATCTTGCAAGCAGGAAGAGTGGAATGAATGGGATAGGAGAGCAACCAATGCCAATATAAGTAAATCCAAGACTTATTTGATGAAAAGGTCACATAGCATTTAATGTTTTTTTTTTTAACTTCTTTCTAAAAGATTGATATAATAGTATAATACAATAGTAGTAGAAAACTAAACATTTATTAACTGAAAAGTGGCAAGAAATATCGATTCACTTTTTTAATTTTATTTTTACATTTTATTTTTGAGAGACAGAGAGAGACAGCACAAGTGGGGTAGGGGCATAAAGAGAATGAGACACAGAATTCAAAGCAGGCTCCAGGCTCTGAGCTGTCAGCACAGAGCCAGACATGGGAACTCACAAACTGTGAGATCATGACCTGAGTCGAAGTTGGATGCTTAACCAACTGAGCCACCCAGGTGCCCCTCGATTCACTTTTTTTGACATCAAATAAAGTTAATATTTTATTCACTAGCATATTATATTTATAAAATATTTTTATTTAATTTTATTAATCTGGAGCATATTTATTAGGAAATTTGAAATAATTACATTTGTCAGTCTTTATCCTCTTGTTTGATGCCATGCTACCCAAACCTGAGTATGAGTGTGTTATGACTAGAAATAATAAAGGAATGAGCACGTTGTCATGTAAATTAGGTAATTTATAAAGCTTTCATATACAACATCTCGTCAACACTTCTCAACAACTCCACCATGCAGCCATTATTACAGTCCTTCCTTTCTAAATTAAGATACGTAGAGAATTTAAGTAACTTACTCAAAATCACAAGCATAATGGAGTAATGGAGTTAGAATTCAAATTTAAAATTTTGCCCAAAGAGTTGCTTAAGAAAGGAGTCCTGAACCCAAGACTCTATAAAGAATATTTTTTGAACTAAATATTAATTGAAACAATTTTATCAAGATTTCCCACATGTGCTAAATTGAAAAGTAAGCATCCGAGAACCATAGCATCAATGGTTGAGTCTCTAAGCTTGGAATGGCTTGCTTACTAAGGAAGTTTTTGTGAATACACAGCTGGCTGTCTCCTTGTCATCTGCTTTTCATAGACTGCACTTCTCAGGAGTTGGAAATGAGACATTGCCTGTGAAATGCTCCTTTGCAAAATATGAATTCAGAAGTTACCATCAGAGTGGAACTTTTGAACAAGAATATAATAATGCTTTAATCACTAATGACTACAGTTAGTTAAAAGGAGATGAGAAATTCAGGAGGAAAACAGATGGAGATGTTTAAATTCAATAATAGTTTTCAATGATGTATTTCTTAAAAAAAATGAATAGCATGTCTTAAGAAGCAGTAATAAAATCACTACCAAAGAAAACTGAGAAAGATTTAACTGGTTCAAAAAGTGTTTTTGTTGTGCTACACTTAGAAAATGTGTTTTAAGGAAGAATGGAAAGTTGACCAAATGACCATTATGTGACAGAAACCTAACTGTGGATAAGAAATAAGCCATATAATTGTAGTCCTGTTCTTTAAAAAAAATATATTTCAGTTAACATTTTTCTGAGAAACTGTAATGATACGGTGAATATTCAGAGAAAATGACATCTTTGAGAATATCTAGGGATTGCAATCATTAAAGACAAAAGCAGAGAATCACATCCAACTATTAATAGCCGTTCAAATCCCAACTGTTGCCAATTGGTTCAGGGCAGAGGAAAGCCTTATTGTGAGGAAGGGATAGAACTGGAGTTTGGGCCAAAGAATAGACATTTGTCATGTTCTCCAATAATCTTTTGTATGTACATCTAATGTTTTTAAAGCAGGCATTATTTATTTCAGTCCACTCAGGAAAAAATAAAAATGAGTTGGCTGTATATATATATCAGTCTTTCATGTTTAAGTGTTTTCTTTCTAAATATGAAAATCAATATGTGAAATATAAAAGACTGTTTCTATTTCATGCCAAAAATCGGGATGATTGAGTAAACTAAGAAAAAGAAAGGTATCACTAAAGTTAGAAGGTACAGTGTAGCCATAGGTAGTTAGATTATATGGAACTGAAATTATTAGCTGGATTTTATGTGGTAAGAAAGAAAGTACTCTTAGAATATGTTATTCTTCAAGATAACAGAAAAAAGAAACAATAATATTGAAAAAAGTTTTAAAAATTTATGAAAAGAATAGAAATGCATAAATGCATTCGATAATTTTAGCCTATGTTTAAGGGGGTGATGAAAATCTGAAAAAGCCATCATTTTTTTAATTAAAAATTCTATTCTCATGGTTTTTATGATCATACATAATTAACATTTGCATGGTGCTAAAGTGTTCACAAAATGCTTTTCTATATTCTATCTCATTTAATCCTCACAATAATCCCAAAAGACAGAAATGAAGGACATAATTGCTCAGAGATATTAGCTTCCTCAACGTAATAGCAACAAAGGATGGAGTTGAGATTTGACCTCAGTTTTTTTTGTTTGATACTGATTCTGCTTCTTTTAGTCCAAACCTCTCATGCCCAGTGCCTTTGATGGAAATGAGACATTGCCTGTGAAATGCTCCTTTGCAAAATATGAATTCAGCAGTTACCATCAGAGTAGAACTTTTCCAAGTCTTTTCCATCTACTTTTCAACCTAATCCCCCATTTTTTAAATGTATGCACTCCGTTTCAGTCACTTTGTTTGCTTTTTACTATCTTACGATGATTCCCTACCACCGTTTTTAAAATTAATTAATTAGTTGCAAACTTAAATTGGCTGTTGACAGAAAAATGGGATAGCCAAGTTTAGTTTTTTCAGATTCTTCTCCGATATTACCTGAAGAGAAGGGTCACATTTGTATGTTCTTATTTCTCTCCTTTTTGTTATATTTCAAGGTGTCCTGCACACAGAACCCCATGAGAACCAGCAATATATTTTAAGCATGGAAAAGTCTATTTCTATTTAGAAAGAAAAACAGCAAAACTATTGTTGCATATGCCTACATTAAAAATCCTATTTATAGGGGCGCCTGGGTGGCGCAGTCGGTTAAGCTTCCGACCTCAGCCAGGTCACGATCTCGCGGTCTGTGAGTTCGAGCCCCGCGTCAGGCTCTGGGCTGATGGCTCAGAGCCTGGAGCCTGTTTCCCATTCTGTGTCTCCCTCTCTCTCTGCCCCTCCCCCGTTCATGCTCTGTCTCTCTCTGTCCCAAAAATAAATAAAAAAAAAAAAAATTAAAAAAAAAAATCCTATTTATAGTCTTAAGTTATACTTTTCAAAAATATAAAATCATGACTCATAATGTTTTTATAAATTTATTTTATAAATTTTGTACTCTTATAAAAACTCTCATGAAATACAAAGTTAATGTGTGCCAAAGATTTTATTCAACTTACTAATTAATAGGGTAACCACTTAGATGTTAAAACCTGTTCATATTAGAATTTTAGTATAGATACTTATATTCTCTACTAGATTACATTTATTTGCATTGGCAATAATAAAACTCATTTGGATTGTTATAGACAGAATAATAATCTAGTTAACAAAAATTCAATCAATGGTGTACTCCTTTCAGAATCAGGTAATACCCCTATAGAATCCACAAAAAAATGCCCAGCCCTCTGGTGAAAGGATGCTCAGTACATTCTCTTAATTATTCCAAGTCTTGAATAATGGTACAAAAAAGCCATTGCTCAACTTTTTATGTTTGAAAATCTGTATTCAAAGGTTTCCAAGGAGTGATAGATAGGTACTTGATCTGTATTAGCATAACTATAAGACACAGCGTAGGTGATTTTCCAGAACAAAAAGGACACCATTGCAAAGGTAATTTCAAGATTAAATCATTTTAGGAAACAGATTTTGGTAATAATTTTACAGAATAGCTTTTTTCCCCCTGGTTTTAGAAATCTTATCTTCTATTCTTAGCCAAAACTATGGATTTTATATAGGTATACTCTAAGGGAAACAGAAAATTTTATTTTCTCTCTTTTTAAAAATCAGCAGCAGACCATAGGTGACGTATACTGCCAATGAAGGTAGAGCATAAAACATAAACTGATTCACTGTAACCTTAGTTCCATTGTCTATCGTATCTGTTATCAGTAATGTCAATTATAACAGTGGAAAAATTGCATATATAAATACATGATAAAGACATCACTTATTCTGGTTATGTGGAAATAAAAATTGGAAACTATAATTTTTGTCAAATTAGAAACTAAATTAGAGATTAATCTTTTCCCTTTGCCTCGTAAAATTTTAGTTTTTAAAAAGGTAATTATTTGGCAACTTGTTTAAAGCCATCATTTGTAAATTGTGTGATAGGCAATATATTTCTCTAGTATTCTTTCCACATTTTAGGAGGTACTTAATTTTGTTGTTTGTTTTTACATTTTTATTTCAGCAGAATGTTATTAACCACAAGTCTGTGATTTATTTTATCATCAGTGCATGATTTTTATTCTTTCCAAACACTAAATAATATAATCATTTCTAGCTCTACACACATAAGAGCATATTTTCATGACTATTGCTGATGAAATGCAATTTAAGAATATTTCAGGCCATGTTTCTAAGTATAATTCAGAGTCAAATTTTATAAATTTATATATATAATGTATATATATTTATGTATGTGTAAAAATGCATATATATTCATATGTGTATATATGAAATCAGTTGAATCTCATTATTTGTGGTAGATATGTTCTATAAAGTTGCTGTGAACACTAAATTATTAAGTACTAAACCATTGCTGTTAGGGAAGTATGTGTGTGTGTTAGCTCATGTAGATTATGATGTCAAGTCTTAAAATAACTCATCCTGGTAGATTCTGTTTTCTTGATTTTACAAAGGAGAAAGTGAGGTTCAGAATTTCAAGTGGCTTATTTACCTGTAAGTAGGACTACCCCACTAACAGTTGCCAGAGTTGAGAATCACACCCTTACAAATGGCCCAGAGCCAGAGTTTCTTGCACTCCACTATACTGCCCCTACCCTCTCTATCCTCTGATCCTATCTGTATGAAAGCTGGAACAAGACAGAGGTTGCCTTATTGGACCTCAGCTGAGAACATGCGCATCAGGCAACTCAAATTTTTCAGTTCTGAGCATGGTTGGGAATACCCTGAAAGTGCTATGAATATTGATTTTAGGTTTCCTAATAAATTTTAGCAAGTTGACAAATTTACAATAGAATCCAGAATTATGAGAATTGACTGTATATATGCAAATTTGGCTTATTTAAATTATCAGTATTTCAAAATGGACATTTTCACGCAGTCACAGTCTCAGTTGGTCCACTTCTATATGTTCTGTCTGTAATAAATGTTCACAATTGTTTTATGAAGCATGAAGAAATCTGATTGCATCATTCCTGCTTCCATAGACTTGATTTCAGTTCTTTTCTTAATTACACTTTTAAAAAGACATTCATTTGTTAAATCTAGCGTCAGAATAATATACAAAGCACATTTAGTGAATCAGAATTTTAGTTACTTCTTTGCCCTCTCATTAATTTTTAACGCAGTATTTGATAATTCTTATTAAGTTATTCCATTACTTATATAAATTACCAGAATAAAAATAATTGCAAAGCACTTAGAAACATATTAAGTGAAAGTACTTGCTTCATACAATAATTTTATTTCATAGCATAAAATGTAGATCGGTTGTAAATGCTATTAAAATCAGGAAAAAGATGTTTTAAGCTTAACTTTGGACTTTCTGTCACATACCTTTTCTCAGGAATTTCAAAATAAGCAGGTGGATTCTCACATTTCTGTTATAAAATGTATAACAATATGGAAAATATGTACATATATACACATTTTTATATACCCAACAATTCATTATTATTTCCAGATAGGGGTCCAAAACATGAAATGGCCATTCCATTTTTATTAAAACTTACCATACTTTTGCCATATTTCATGTAGAAATAAAAGCAAAAGACCTAATATGTTTTAATAGCACATTTCAACCATGTCTACAAAAATTAATTTGAAAAATTTTGTTCTCCCAAAGCTGATGGATTGTTTTGTTGGGTTATTGAACTCTGAAATGAGAATCGACTAATTTTTCTAGGTATTCTCTCTCTCTTTTGCCTTATATATCATTACCTTTTTTTTTAGGTCTTTAATTTAGCTTTCAAAATTGTTGGTACTATAGACCACAGGGGCTAAATTGAGAAGAAAATGAATAAATCAGTAAAAAAAAAAATTCTAGTTTGTCAACCATGTTAGATTTGTCTAAGATAATTATGATATACGTTTAGCATTATAGAACAAATATAAACAATAACCTTCACTGAAATTATGATGTATAGATACTAGTACTCCATTTTTAGTAGTGTTGGAGATAATTCCCTTACTTAACATCCCAATAAGAATATTGTAATAATGCATAAAATATAAAATACATTGAGAAGTTGACAGGGAAGTAGAGGCTTTTTAGAAGCCAAGTCCAAGTAAAAACAGAAACTCTTTAGAAATCACTTATGTGGCTATAGATTGAGCTGAGGACTAGGCATTGGTAATATAGAGGTGGATGATTTGGAGGATGGACCACCTCATGGGGTAGCTTAATTATGTTTTTTGCTTCTTTTTGATCCTCAACATCTCTTCCACCTTACAGTGGATTGCTGTTGAGCCTACCCAACTTTTTGATTTCATGGTAGATCTGACAGAACACATTACATGATGGATAGCTCTGGACAGAGTCATGTGATATCCCATAACTAGATATTTCATTTCTTCCAGAGCCCAGTAGCATGTAGGAGCTGTTATTTGAGTGATATGTAGTTCTCCACTGGAGAAGACATAACCTTGCTCCAAAAACCTAGAATTTACATTGTGATTCCCTGACCAAGGTGCTATAAACTCCACTGGGTGTCTTTTGCAACCATAGATACCACTAGTATCATAGACCCTGCTGGGTTCTTTGGTCTGAGTAGCAGAATGGTTTTCACCATAGCCTAGATGTGCTTCAAAGTCCTTTTCTACTCTGGTCCCACTCAAACCTGCTGCCTTCCATGTCACCAGGTGAATGGATCAAAGTAATATTCCCATGTGTGGATTACAGTGCCTCCAAAACCCAAAGACTTTGACCAGGCAGTATGTTTCTTTCTTAACAGTAGAAGGTACAAGATGCAATAATTTGTCCTTTACTTCATCAAGCATATCTTAGCATGCCTCTTACTACTGGACTCCTAAAACCCTTCATCAATGTGGCAAAACTCTGAATCTTCTTTGGTTTATCTTCCATTCTCTAGATAACATAGGTCTTATTATAGGATTTCCAACATACTTTCCATTTCCTGTTCATCTAGTCTGATCATCTAGTCTGTAACTGCATAGGTCACATGCCTATGATGTCAGTCCTGATTTTATTCATAATCAATAAAATGTTATAACTACCCAGATGTCTGTCAGCTGGTGAATGGATGAACAACCTGGAGTACATTATGTGCAATGAAATACTACTCAACAATGAAAATAAATAAGCTACTTAAAAATGTAGCATCATGAATGAATCTAAAATTCATTATGCTAAATGAAAAGATCCAGACTAATGTCTACATATTGTATGACTCCATTTACATGTCATTCTGGAAAAGGTAAAATTATGCAGACAAAAAAAAAATCAGTGGTTGCCAAGAGCTAGTTAAGGGGAAGGAATTGACTACAAAGGGGCATGAGGGGAATTTTGGGATTGAAGGAAATGAGATGATAGCTACATAGATATGCATTAGTCAGAATTTACTTTTAGAAAAGAGTGATTTTTACTATATATAAATTTTGCCCCAATAGACTTCACCCTTAAAACACTACCTTTGTCCTTCTTGGTTCAGGTTTTACATATTAATTTTGTTTCTCTATAATTTCTATTATTGTCTTAATTATTAATTATTCCATTCTAAAATGTTAGGGGTTTTGATTTGTTTTAATTTTTTAATCTTACTTGAGACTGATGTTTAAGTCATTGGTTTTGAGCCTTTCATCTTGTCTAATATATGCATTAAGGCTATAATTCCCCCTCTCAGTATGGATTTACCTGCATCTCATAACATTTGATATACCTATGTTCAATGTCATTAGGCTCTAAGTAATTTCTAATCAACATTGTGGTTTTCCTATAACAGGTTATTTAAGAGTGTATTTCTTAATTTATAAACATCTGATGGTTATTGTATAATGGATTTTTACCATAATTTCCTTGTGGTCAGAGAACACTCTATATGCTTTGGTCCCTTGAAATTGGTTGAGAATTCCTTCATGACCTAGAATATCATGAATTTTTATAAAAGTATGAACTTTTAACGAATTATAGTCTGTAGATGTTAGGTACATGGTTCTATATTATTCCATTTAGCAGCCTTATTAGCTATTTGCCAAATTGTTTTACAACAGAAGTTCTCAAACATTTTGGATCTCTTTAAACTCTTCTTTTTAAAGTGTACTTATTTATTATTTGATAGAGACAGAAACAGCGTGAGTGGGAGAGGGGCAGAGAAAGAGACAGAGAATCCCAAGCAGCCTCTGCACTGCCAGTGCAGAACCTGACACAGGACTTGAACTCACAAAACCATGAGATCATGACCTGAGCTAAAACTAAGAGTCAGATATTTAACTGACTGAGCCACCCAGGATGCCCCAGGTCTCTTTAAACTCTTAAAAATTATTGAGGACCCAAAGAACTTTTATTTAGGTGAGCTTTATCTATTGATATCTATGTTATTATAAATTAAAACTCAAAAATGTATTATATCATTTAAAATAAGAATGGTAAACTATTACACATGAGTGCATATAACACATTTTGTGAAAAATGTCTCTACTTTCCAAAATAAAGCAACTTAGAGAAAAGAGGGCATTGTTTTACATTTTTGCAGCTCTTTTTAATGTCTGGCTTAATGATGAAAAATAATTCTCATATCTGCATCTGCATTAGTCCTGTTGGGCCAAGTTGTTTTTGGACGAAGTAGGGGGAAAAATCTAAATTCACATGAATATGTAGTTCAAAACTAGAGGGATAACTAAATTTGTTAGCATTTGCTTGGTGTAGTCTTTTTATCCTTTTACTTTCCTTCTTCTTGTATTCTTAAATTTTAGATTTCTCTCCTATATGCAGCATAAATTTTCTTTTAAGTTCAATCTTGTCATTTTTGTCTTTCTTTTTTCTTAGTTTTTAATTTTTTTTAATGCTTATTTATTTTTGAGAGAGACAGAGACAGGATGCAAGTGGGTTAGGGGCAGAGAGAGAGGGAGACACAGAATCCGAAGCAGGCTCCAGGTTCTGAGCTGTGAGCACAGAGCCAGACACCGGGCTTGAACTCACAAGCTGTGAGATCATGACCTGAGCTGAAGTCGGATGCTCAACCCACTGAGCCACCCAGGTGACCTTATTTTTGTCTTTCCATATGAGTATTTAGAACATATGGGAACCCTTCCAGACTTCTGTCTATGTATGTCTTCTTTGGATAGTTTGCTAATTTTGATTTTATTCTTTTTGATATTGTAATTTGATTCCTTTTGCTGTTATAAAGCTCTAATTGTAAATATAGTGCCTTTTGAGTTCTATGTTCTAATGACTAATTAAACATGAGAATGGTGTGGGATACCCCAAATTTGTAGCCAGCCAGTCAGAATTAAGTATGGCCTTGTGGACCCCCAACCTTGTGGCTGGTGTTTGAAGTGAGGGCAATCTTTTGGACAACTGTGCCCATAATTTTGAGTTTGACTAACTCTGGGCAAGTGGTACCTAGGCAGGTCTTGACTTGTAAGTCATACTGTTAAATAATTTATATTTAAATAACATATAATTCATAATATAGGTGTTAAAGGTAGAATACCCGAATCCATATAATCCCCTTTTCCCAACTTGTATGCTATTGTTTTTCTGTATTTTAGTTCCATTGATGTACCTTAAAACTTGACATTATTATTATTTATTTGGGAGTGTATATATGTTTATTGTTGTTCTTTATATTCTGCACTTAGAGCTTTTGACTTTATTTACAGTAACTTATTCAAGTTAATCATTAAAAACTAAAAACAGATTGCATAACATTAATAAAGTAGATAAATATAAATGACAGAAGAAAAATCAATCTAAATGAAAGAAAGGGAAAAAGTATATAGAAAAGTTGGAAGATATTGAAATCACAAAATAAGATGATAGAATATATTCCTATAACTACTATAGATGATTAGCTATCGTATTAAGTGTAAAATAAGTAAATTATTTATTAAAAAAGATAGACTGTCGAAATATTTTGAAAGTACTGTTTATATCTAAACAACAAGACCACAAAAAGACTGAAAGTAAAAGAGTAGTAAAAGATATACAAAGTAAATAAGTAAATATACAAAGTAAATACTAAACAGAGGAAAGCTGGTATAAACATGTATTAGGAAAAACAGACTTTTAAGCAAAACCCACTAAGCATTAAAAGCATAAAGTTGTCTCCAGATAATGATAAAATGTTCAATTCAATCGAAAAAATATGTCTTATCTACAAAATAAGATAGTTTTAACAAATAAGATAGTTTTAAACTATCTTACAAAATAAGATAGTTTAAAACAAATATTGGCAGAATTTTAAAGATAAGTTTGCAAAACTACCATTATTTTGATGATTCTTAATATGATTGTATAAATAGTTAATAGATAAATCAGGTAATATGTTTTAAGAACAAGAAAGATTTGATCAATGCAAATTAATACATTTGGTTTAATAGATGTACATACAACACTGAATCAACAACTACAGAATACATATTCTATTCAAGGACATATAACATGTTTAAGAAGGCTGATCTCACCCTGGAAAAAAAACAGATCTTAAAAATTTGTCAAAGAATTTATTGTAAAGAACATTCTTCTACCATAACCCATTTAAGTTAGAGGTCTGTAACAAAGAGATATTTGTGAAATGTCATGTGTCAGGAAACAGATAATTCATGGGTTAAAGAAAAAAATCCTAAAATGCATATTAAGATGTTTTGCACTGTAAAATAACATCGAAATAGCATAGTACCAAACTTGTGTAATTCACCTGAACAGCACCTTGGAGGAAATTCAAAGTATTGAGTTAGCGTATTAGGAAGAAATGTAAGGTGAAAATAAAGTAGGCATCAATTAAAAAGTTAAAAAAAGAATAAACTGTAAACCCAAAAATTGTTGAAGAAAGGAAAAACTGAAGCAGAAATATAATAAAATGCAAAACAAATACAGTGGAGTATACCAATAAAAGTATTAGTTTTTGAAAGATACTATACTTTGAAAAGTTTGACAAGAAAAACAAAGATGATACAAAAACATTCATAATGAAAATGTGTAACTAGAGGCACAATAGTTTATTTAAAAATATAAGTTATTGGGGCGCCTGTGTGACTCAAGTCGGTTAAGCGACTGACACTTGATTTTGGCCCAGGTTTTGATCTCAGAGTTCATGATATTTGATATCATGCCTAGGGCTGTGCATTGATAGCAGCCAGCCCTGCTTGGGAGTCTCTCTCTCTCCTCTCTCTGCCCCTTCCCTGCTCAGGCTCACTTATGCTCTCCCTCTCAAAATAAACATTAAAAAAATAATAAAAATATGTTATTAAAGATAAATTGCAATAAATTAAAAATGTAAAGTTTTTAAGAAACATAAAAATCATATAACAATAAATAATAATCCTGTATTAATTAAATAATCCAATACAATTAAATCTTGTTGAACATATTAACCATTAATATAAGATCTTAAAACTAAAATCTCATGTCCCACTTAGTTTTGTTGAAAATGTCTATCAAATATTCAAGAACAAATAATGGTAATCTTAAGTGCTGTTTCTTAGAGAAAGAAAAAGCTCAATTTTATAATATCAACATGACCTTGATTACCAGAACCAAACAGGAACAATATAGGCATATAAAATATAGGCTAATCTCAGACATGAACCTAGTATCAAAAATTCAAAACAGTGTTCACAAATAAAATTCAGCATTGTATAAAATGTATAAAATATTGTTTAGAAAAAATAAATCCTCTAGAAAACATTCTTTAGAAATAATTTGACATGATGTAGTATTGTTGAACCCAATTATCCTGTGGTTCAACAACTCCACTCCTAAATGTGTCTGCTAAAACCTACTGTATTTTGGTGCCATGAAACATGAAAAGCTGTTAGAGCAACATTGTAGTACCAAAAAAAAAAAAAAAAAAAAAAAGTAAATCACCCAAATCCAATCAAACTCCCCAATACTAGAAAAGATACATTATGTGCGCTATAGTCTTATGATGAAATAAAATACAGCCCATAAAAAGAACAATTTTGTTAATTTTATCAACATGTAAATAAAGATGATTCTCTGGAACATAAAGTTGAGTCAAAAAGCAGTTATGGAAGGATAGATAGAGCATAATATCATTACATAAAGTTTAAGAAAAACATGCAGAACTAAGTAACATAATTTTAGAGATACAAACATCTACTAAATCTAAGAAAGAAAAATAAGACTATAGTAATCACAAAACTCAAAACAGTAGTTACAGCTAAGCAGAGAAGTTTACATAGAGGCCTAAATGTCAGGATAGTGTTCTTATTTAAGCTGAGAGATTGTTTAGTTGATTTTCATGCATTATTATTTTTTATACTTTAAATATACTTATATTTAAACTCTACAAATATTTGTATGTACTTAATATTTAAAACGAATATTTTTTAAGAGTGCTCAAAGTCCTTAGGCTAAATTGTTCATGCTTTATTAACAGTCATAACAACATGTTATTTATGCAGGACATATTCAAAGATTTATCTTCTCAGTAATGTGTTAAATTAGAAATGTGACATGAGAGACATAGACTAATGCATTGCCATTTCTCCTCTCATTTAGAATTGGGACTATCAGAAGATAAATTGGTTCTGTGGTCTCTCTTTAGACTTGTGCTAGGTAAAATGAGTTTCTTTTACCAACACACTGTCAGTTACCATCCCGAGTTTAGATTCATGATTATGCCATTTCCTCCAGCTTCTGTAATAATAGTGGAGAGAAAGACAACGGGAATGTTAATGATTAGCCTTAGCCATATCTAATGGAAGAAAATTTACTGCTTTAACTTCTTAGTAACTGAGATTGACTGGCAATTAGCCACCTCTTTCATATCAGTATAAATACAGGGATTAAAATAAAACCAAATATTCTAAAGGGTCATTTTCCCATTTAAAAAATCATTAAAATAAAACATGCTCATTGCCAGAGCTTTGGAAAACATAATACAAAGAAGGAGAAGAAAATGACTAGAATATCAATAGCAACATTTTTGGTGCACGTCCTTTAGTTTTCTTCTTGTAAAAATATTGTCATATTGGAAATACATTTTCTACTCTACTTTTTTTCCCCCACTTAGAATTTCCTCATATCAGTCTTCTTCAAATACATGGTTTTGAAGCATTGCATAAAATTCCCTATATGAAATGATTGACTTTCTTAATCACTTACCTATAAATGGGCATAAATTAAATCCAATTATCTTGTTATTATTTAAGTGCTGCATGTGAATCTTTCTTTAAACAACAGTCTTTGACAATATATTGTTTTCTTGTGTGACAGAACAAAATATTAATTTAGGAGCATTCCTAAGTTTTTCATCAACCCTGCTCATGAAAGGGAACTTCAGCCATGTTCCCTCAATTTATTTCTTTGTTTCTCTTTATCTACCTCCCTACCTGCCATATCCATGGTTTGCCATCCATTCTTTTTCATTTTGCTGGTAAGCATTGGGGAGCCATGGACGTAATGCAGATACATTTGGACTTGTCTATTGGGAGGAATTTTTTTCATGGAGTGTTGAAAAAGGGCAGCTTCACAGAGTGAGGGAGTAAATAGAACAAGAGGGGATTTTTTAAGAGTTGCTAATCTGGTCTAAGATAAGCAACTCAATAAAAATGTTATAAAAATAAAAGAGATTGTTTTGTTTTGACGTTGCAGACTTGGTACTTTTTTGGCTGTGACATTATTCTAAAACTGGACTATAAGGGTCATGGCTTCACAAGCTTTATACATCTATAAGGAAAAATCACTGTCTTCTTATTACCTGTCGAAATTGCTTTCTCCAAAGGTTAGGTCAATGTAACCTCTTTACCAGCCTTTGGTAAGAATGCCGTTGGGGCTGATTTCATGAAACAATGGAATGTTATCATTTTGCAAAACTTTTTGTAAATTTGATAGGTGGAAAATGTTATCTGGTTATTTAATTTTCCATTTTTTCATTAGGGATGTTGGATATTTTCCAGTTTCTTCATACCTTAAGTCTGATTTGAGAGTGATTTGATAATGATCCACTGGGTATGGATAAATTATTTCTCTAATTAATTTGTATAGGTCACTGTTTTTTAAGAGTGTTATCTCTTAATTTTCATATTTGTTGCAGTAACTTTCCTCATCTTTGTCATTTGATTTCAAAAATATTTATTAGTTTTAAATATATGTGTGTTAAATTTTATGTTGTCAAATCAACTTTTTCCTTTATGACTTTTGCCTTTATGATTTAATTTATTGTTTCATTCGCAGAAAGTTCTTGCCCATTCTGAGTTTTCAACAAGTATGTGAATTTTCACCCGCAGGTTTTAATGTTTATATTTATTACATATATTTTATCCACTTAGAATTTATTTGGAGATAAGATGTGAAGAAAAAATTTAATTATTTTCTAAGTGATTGGCCAATTGTTCCAATATTAAAAAATCAATTTGTTTACTCTTATTATTGATGCTGCTTTATTATTATAAACAAAATTCCTAATATATTAGGCTACCTGTTCTATGCTATTAATCTAATATCTAGAACACATTTTATAATTACAGATTTAGCTTATGTTTTAATATATAAGAAAACATCTCCTAATAATCTTTCTAAAAAATCTCTATGCTATCTTAGACATTACTCACTGTTTTCCTTTAATACAATGTTCAGAATCACTTTACCTTGCAACTTATAAAAACAATCCCCATTGGAAAGTTGATTAGAATTAGATTAAATCTCTAGATTGATTTGGAAAGTATTCTCTTTCCATTTATCAATGTGTTAAATACTTCAATAAAAGTTTACAATTTATTCTGTTCATTTATTCATTCATTCACTCAGTGTATCTTTTTGAATCTTTTCATTAACTGGCAGTGTCATGGGCACCTTGGATTTAATGACATACTAACAAGCTTTTAAATTCTAAGCCCCTTGTAATAGATGCCTTGAATTCAGGAGGTAACAGAAACAAGATAGAATGAATAGTTTTTGCTGATGGTATCAGAAAAATAAATCATTTTATAAACTGAAGACATAAACTGGGTGGAAATGAAGCTCAATTAGACATATTCAAAGCTTCAGTTGGAAAAATTCATAGAAATATGAACTCACAGCTTATCATTGCATATTGACAATAGATTCTAATTTTGGAAGGTTTTAGTTACAAGATACCTTGAAGACAAGGAAACCTTTTATTCTTGATGATGTGTCTTGAACGTGGTAGGTATTCTATTCATATATCTGGGTTTGAACTGATTTTAAATGAAGAAGAAAATAATACATAGGCTACTGTTCTTTTCATGCATAGGAAATCATCTGTCAGTGTGTTATCTATTCTGTTTCATATAACTACTTCATTCTATAAAAACTATTTTTTTTTGTCCTAGAAAGAACTAAATCAATAAAAAAAAGAAAGAAACGTAAAGAAAAGAAAAGATATTCATTCACAGAGCAGATTCTACTTTATCTTTTGGGTAGAATGATATTATCACCATGTCTAGAGATAATTTTAGCCTTTTCCATGGAATGTAATTTGTGGAAAATGTAGCCTCCAATTGAAATGTTTCTGATTACATTGTACTTGTTTCTATGTAATTTTGGTATCTTCCATTATTTCTGTGAGTATACTCAAAAAACAATTTCTTTAAAGTTTTCATTTCTTTTGAGCTGCTCAATTGATTTTTATAGATTCTTCAGTATCAGAAAGATACTGAAGAATCCCAAACAACTGCTTGCCTTTTCTGGGTTTGCTGAAATTATTTTTATCAACAGTGTCATGGTATCCAGTTGTGACTCTATGTTCATCATTGCCAAAAAAAGTTCTCATCAATATAACCTTTTGATATGCTATTGTTGTTATTGCAATCATTTAAAATACATTATCTTCCCTTAGTCAAATGAAACATATTTTCCATACATTACTGACAAAGAAATTGAAGAACAGAGAAGCTTTTGTCATAGTGTGGGAGCAGATCTTCAGCTGAGAATTTCCTGTTACTTTTTTCACTAGTAATTTAAGGCACATGGAAAAATCTCTCTCTCTTAACACCTACATTTATCTTTAATTTTCTTCCATATCTTTTTCTCTACAAAACTCATCACTGAATCTTTGGAGAATTGTGTTGTAGAGAGTTCACCAGATACTTTCCACAAACAAGATGTCAGTTGGTTTTGTGATATTAGTGGAGTAGGGTGTTACATTGCACATAGATGAGGAAAAGACTATGGAGTTGAGTGACTTCAGTAAATGTTAGTTTCCTATTATGCTCCGGGAAAGAAAGAAGGGGCTTACTGAGTAGGGATTAGAGAGACATGGGGCAAAACTGGAGATCTAGTGAGAGACCACAACAGGAAGAAAACTCTAGCATATAACAATAAAAATGGCTAAAGTAATTTGAAATAAAGAATACTTTTTCAGTTATGTTATAGAAGAAATAATACCCTGGAACGTCATTTGTTTGCTTCTAGTTTACGATTTTCAGCGTCAATGTTTTTCATTAAACATAATATTCAAAGGGGCATATTGGTTTAAGAAACGTGTTCTTTGAATCAATTTGCATTTTATGGAAGACTTTATAAAGAATTAGCTAGTGAATGATAAAATCATGGTTGTCTGCTATTCAACAAGGGATAATAATTGATACATATAATATTTTAAAGAAACAAAAAATGCAGAAAATTATGAAAAATATGAACATATCAATTTTTCCACCGTTATGAATTTAAAACTATTAAGTTTCTACATTTACTTCATCTTTTGCTAATATATGTCTGAAAGTATTTTAGAAAAGGTTGAAATGACCAAAGGCACCATTCCCAAATCATCTTTCCTCTCTCTTCTTCCCTCAAACAACTAAAGATTTTGGTATTTGTGGGATAGTAAAATACAGAGGATATTTCCTTATGTGTCTTAACATTTTGCCATTTTGCGTAAATAGCATCAGCATTGTACATTATATTCTGCAATATAGTTAGTCTTTCTTTTTCTCATTAAACAAATATCTGTTAAGTACATGTTATGTTCAGGTAACAGTGCTTGGCTGATCAGGTACAAAGTTTTGATCTCAATGTGCTTACATTCGAGATAGATGGAGGAAAAGAAAATTGAACATACGTCAAAGGTTGGTAAAAGTTATGGTGGAAAATAAAGCATAGTTAAAGAATGGAATATACCTCGTGAAAGTGGGGGAGTAGTATTGCTATTATAAATAAAATATTATGAATTAAATAACTCTTAACTGATAAGTTGAAATTTTATCAAATACTTTGAGGAAATAGATGCAGACAAGGGATGTTTGGGTTCCAGGCTGAGGAAATAAAAGATGTAGAGGAGCCTGATGGCTCAGTTGGTTGACCGTCTGACTCTTGATTTTTGGCTCAGGTCATGACCCCGCGGTCATAGGATGGAGCTTCATATGGAGCTCTGTGCTGAGGGTGGAACCTGCTTAAGATTGTCTCTCCCTCTCTGGCCCACTCCCCTGCACGTGCGCGCTCTCTCTCTCTCTCTCTCTCTCAAATATAAATAAACAAACAAACAAGCAAATAAATAAAGTTAAAAGATGTAAATCAAAAAGCCCTGAGACAGGAACTTGCAGGGATTGACAGTAATGCTGAATAGTTTTGGGGGGAGAGTGGCACAAGATGAGAAAAGAGATGTCACGGGGATTGGATTTTACCAAGTAACTATATATTGGTCATCCAACAGGACACTTTTAAGAATGAGGGAATCCTATTAATGACTGGGTTGGGACAACAAATGTAAAACAGGACTCTGTTGGGCAAAATGGGATTTATAATTGCCCTATGTTGAAAGGCTTTAACTCAAATTGAGATGAAGAAAGCACAGGTTTTGTTCAGAATTGTCTTAATCTAACCCTTAATTTCATGAGACCTCTTTGTTATATTGAGAGTAGACAGAAGAGGAGAAGCATAGGTACTGGTAGATGAGTTGAGAGGCTACAGCTATAAGCCTGACAAAAAATAATGGTGCCTTGTTCTAGAAAGATTGTAAAGGGGGTGAAAGAAGTTTTTTAGCTCTGGATGCTAGAGTTACAGAAAGATATTTTACCATGTTATTTTTTATTGTGGTGTTGTCTGTGTGTGTGCATGTGTGAACTGACTGGTCTTAATTCCAGGCAATAATTTCTATGGGGTCCTGTAATTTTGATTTGTGTGTGTTTTTTTTAAGTTTCTGAAAACTAATTCTTCAATGTTTATGTAGTCAACTTTTTCTGTAAGTCTATTCAAATATTTCAATTTTATGTATAATTCCTTCATTTTTTCAAAAATTTATATAAATTAAATACAATTGAATTAATCAAATTTAATAATGATTTACTCCAAGGCTATGTTTTTTTGTATCTTTTTAAAGAAATAACCACCTGGAACAAAGATCATGTAGGTTTACCTTATATTTTAATAATTTTGCTTTTAAATATTTACTCCCTTAGCAATTTTTTTTTGTTTATAGTATATTCAGGTATCAGTATATATTTTTTTCTTTGTGACAATTCACTTGTAACAAAACATTTATTAAATAATTTTAATGTCATACCATATTTCAAATTTCCATATTAGCATTAGAATGTATTTGCTTTGGTTTTTTTTCATTGATCTATTTGTCTCTTTCTGTGTCAGTATACCACCTTAATTAATAAGTTTTGATAACTTGTAAGGCAATTTGCTCTACCTTATTTTTATTCTTTAGAATTGTGTTCATAGTTTCTGGTGGCATTACTCAAATATATGAATTTCAGAATCAGTATTTCAAATTCTGTTAAAAAATATTCTACGATTTTCACTGACATTATATGGAACTTACAGATTTACTATTGGAAAATTGGCATTTCAAAATACTGAGTTTATTATACTTTGTCTATAAACATAGCATATCTACTTATTCAACCCATTTTTCATATTTTTCATTAACAATTTATAGTTTTCTACATTTTTGTATGTTTCTTGCTAGGTTTCTTCTTATATATCTTTCAACTTTATTACTATTATAGACAGTGTTTTTTTCTATTACATTATTTATGACTAGGCATAGTATTGTCTTTTGCTTATTTGAGGAGGTGTAGAACTATGTTGAATGGAACACTATTGGAGGTTACTTAAGTGAAATACTAATTAATGTCTTGCACCCTGTAGTGATTAAGAATATGGGCACTGGGGCCAGATCATACATGTTCATATCTTAACTGTGCCACTTACCAGCTTTTGGGACTTGGGCAAAAAACTAGTTACCTAACCATAGTTTATGCCTCAGTTTCTTTATGTATCTGTAAATGGGCTCATAGGATTATTTTGAGAAGTAAGCAAATTAATATAACAAAGCCTATAGAACATTGCCTTACAGATCAGTGTCATGTAAGTAATAACTATCATGATAGTTATAATTATTACTTTCATGGGTTGTCAAAGATTATAAATGCAAATTTTTGCCTCATTTTCTTTTATGACCTTAGGAAATACAAATTCTATTTCCAGTACAATGATAGAGGTATTGGAGAAATCAGAACATGTAAATTGATTTTAAATGATCATGGATGATGAAATATAAGCATTAAGAAAGTCACCTGAAAATATTGAATAAATCCTTCGGAGATCATTTAAAACAACTGGAGTATTTAAGCCCACAGAAATTATGATGCCTATTGTTTGTATTCTCAATTACATAATTTACAATTGTATGTTACCTTTGATTTTTTCTCTATGTAATAATCCAATCAATGTTGTGTCGATTCTTCCTTGAAATGTCTACTTAACATGTTCCATTCTTCAATATTTCCACTATCACTAGATCAGTAGACTTTTGTTGTCTCTTGCATGGGTGATTATATGAGCCTTTTATTTCCCTGCCTCTAGTCTCTTGACAAATTTAGACTTAAAACCAACTTTTAACTCATACAACCAAGCTGATACTCACTATTTCTCATAATTCTCTTTATGCTATTATTGTTATATACCTAAATTATAGATTTGGTTGTCACTGCCCATATGAGAAAGCTTTGATGGGCTTCTGTTTCCTCCAGTCCCAAATCCAAACTTCCTAGTGCCATCCTACTTGTACCACCTTCTACCATGACCTCCCATGCCCCTTACCCCTCCTATTTGCTGCTTTCCTAAGAGTCATTGAAATTTCATGTATCCATGTCTTTGACCATGACATTATATCTGGGATAACCCTTTCACTTTTTCATCTCCATCAAGTCTACTTTATCACATAAACTGCTCAATGAGACTTACTTAACTGATCTTTTATGATTTAGTTTGTATGTAATTTCCTGTCAATTTTTCCCTTCCCTTGCCATAATTATTCTGTTCCTCCTCTGTATCCAATTCAATTCATCACATATATATTGAATAACTATGCATATATAATTTTCCACAGAAACCCAGGATCACCAATCAGCATGTAGGCTGTTAATTTCTGATTACTATTTTATAAATATTTAAAATACTTTAAAATTATATTAAATTTTAAACAAATTAATATTAAAATGAATATTTTAATCATTTACATATGGTATGCATGTCCAACATAAAATAGTTAATATGGGATGTTTTTCAAAGTATTTGATTATTTAACAGGTATAGACCTAAAGCCAGATTCTTATCTCATGACATATAAAAAAAACCAGACAATAATCTTATCAAAATATAACATTTATGGTATTTTTGTCTTTGTTGGTCTGCTAAAACTGTTATCACGTTATTACTTCATAAGTCTTACTGTGATTGTTAATGTTTATGCTAAAATTTTCCTTGAGAGATCAAACTGTTTCAAATATATTGAAAATATTAAACAAAGTATTTTTTTTTAAGAAATGTATTCCAAATTGGTTTCCATACAATACCCAGTGCTCATCCCAACAGGTGCCCTCCTCAATGCCATCACCCACCCTCCCCTCCCTCCAACTCCCCATCAACCCTCAGTTTATTCTCAGTTTTTAAGAGTCTCTTATGGTTTGGCTCCCTCCCTTTCTAACTTTTTTTTTTTCCCTTTCCCTCCCCCATGGTCTTCTGTTAGGTTTCTCAGGATCCACATAAGAGTGAAAATATATGGTATTTGTCTTTCTCTGTATGACTTATTTCACTTAGCATCACACTCTCCAGTTCCATCCATATTGCTACAAAAGGCCATATTTCACTCTTTCTCATTGCCAAGTAGTATTCCATTGTGTATATAAACCACAATTTCTTTATCCATTCATCAGTTGATGGACATTTAGGCTCTTTCCATGATTTGGCCGTTGTTGAAAGTGCTGCTATAAACATTGGGGTATAAGTGCCCCTATGCATCAGTACTCCTGTATCCCTTGGATAAATTCCTAGCAGTGCTATTCCTGGGTCATAGAGTAGATCTATTTTTAATCTTTTGAGGAACCTCCACACTGTTTTCCAGAGTGGTTGCACCAGTTTGCATCCCACCAACAGTGCAAGAGGGTTCCCATTTCTCCACATCCTCTCCAGCATCTATAGTCTCCTGATTTGTTTATTTTAGCCACTCTGACTGGCGTGAGGTGGTATCTGAGTGTGGTTTTGATTTGTATTTCCCTGATGAGGAGCGACATTGAGCATCTTTTCATGTGCCTGTTGGCCATCCGGATGTCTTCTTTAGAGAAGTGTCTATTCATGTTTTATTCCCATTTCTTCACTGTATTATTTGTTTTTCAGGTGTGGAGTTTGGTGAGTTCTTTATAGATTTTGGATACTAGCCCTTTGTCCGATATGTCATTTGCAAATATCTTTTCCCATTCCGTCGGTTGTCTTTTAGTTTTGTTGACTGTTTCCTTCGCAGTGCAGAAGGTTTTTATCTTCATGAAGTCCCAATAGTTCATTTTTGCTTTTAATTCCCTTGCCTTGGGAGATGTGTCAAGTAAGAAATTGCTGCGGCTGAGGTCAGAGAGGTTTATGTCAATACTACCCAAAGCACTCTACACATTCAATGCAATCCCAATCAAAATTGCACCAGCATTCTTCTTGAAGCTAGAATAAGCAAAGTATTTCTGAACTGCAAGAAAATTTTAAGGCATACATCCTTAATTAATAATATCTTTTTTCATATTCCTCTGTTTCAATTTCCCCACTATTGTCAAAATGGAGAGTCATGTCTATTAGATACCTGTTGAATGTGCACAGCCATATAAGTGAATTTGTAATTAATCCACATGCCTCTTTATTTTGAAGACACACCTTGTTAAAACTGAACAGACTGAAAACAAACAAAAACAAACAAACAAACAAACAAACAAAAAGAACAGACCTAACCTTTTGGTTCCAAATCTGATTTACTGTGATAAGTCTAAATTTAACTAAAATTTAACCCTGGTTACAGGGTTACTGGTAGCCCCTGAGAACTAGTCATTAGGAATAGGACTGAAACAAAGTTTCCTAGTACAGTGTCTATGACATCTGCTTTTATTGTTAGCACGTGCATTCAATGTTACATCCATGCCTTCCACCACCCTTTTTATAAGAAAGGGGAAATTTCTTTTTTGAATAAAAACATCTAAAATTTACAGTATACAAGCAAGCAGAATTAAAAGCATTATCATCTTGCAGATCTTTCTGTTACCAGGTTGCCTGGTTCTTGTACCAGATTCACCAAAGAATGGGAGATCCCAGACCAGAATGGGGAGGTAGAGTTTATTGAGTAGATAAGTGTAGTACACTTTCAAGAGTACAAGTGGTCCACTACGAAAGCAAGAGTAGCATTGGCCCCAAAAGCTCTAGCTGCATCATTTTGAGCTTGCTTTCTGCATATGTAAATTTGGCTTTGATTGACAGCTGTTGGTTATATAACCTTTTGGCTTCTGCAAATGTGCCTACCCATGATACATTCTGTTATAATTGTACTTATTTATGTATTGTATATTTCTAATGAACTTTTGCTGTGAACTTAAGGGCAAGTTGCACCTTATGTGCCCATGCTCAGCTCTTGAAGTCCCTTTGTGGCTTCTGAGGCAGCTCTGTGGCTAGACTTTTCTTGTTCTGTTAGCCCTTTAGAGGTGGTTCTAAAGCTGTGGCTGTTAACCCTGAGGGGGTGGGGGGACCAGAGGGTGTGGCCAGTATCTGCTATATCCCTCCTCATTCATGCCTAACTGTCTAAAAATTCTGGCTGGAATTACTGTCTCCCCTTTATAAATAGATCTTGTTTTTCAAAAATTTCTATATTTTCCAAAAAAAAAAAAGTATCATGTTTAAATATTACCTTTAGTCGGTTTTTAAGAACTCAAAGTTCCTTATTTCTTGGGCTACATCTATTTCATTATTTAAATTAGTTTTAAGGGGTGGCTCAATTGGTTAAATGACCTACTCTTGATTTCAGCTCAAGTCCTGATCTCACAGTTCATGGGTCCTAGCCCCACTTAGGGTCTATGCTGACAGCATGGAGCCTTCTTGGGATTCTCTCTCTACCTCTTTCTGTCCCTCCCCCATTCATGCTCTCTCTCTCTCTCTCTCTCTCTGTCTCTCTCAAAATAAACAAAGTTAAAAAGTTAAAGAAAAACAACAAAACATTTAAAAAAATAAATTAGTTTTAAGATAGCATATTTATTGGCACTTGAGAAGGTCAATACAAAAATATTCCTTTATCTTTCACATGAGTTCTTAGCATCTTTCACATGAGTTCCTTTATCTTTCACATGAGTTCTATTAATAGATAGACCAAAAAAAAGACAAATAGATGGTGGTGGTAGAGGGAATGTCACTTTTATTGTTCTAGAAATATTGAAGAACTAGACATACGTGTGACCAAAATGTGCTTCCTAATGTTAAACCATGTATACAGACTGATCCAAAGCAGTGCTGGACAAATCCAAGGCCTTTCAGGCAAGGGCAAAGCCTTTTTCATTGAACATTTCCTGTAGCTTGGAGGACCAAAGAAAATGTTCATGGGCAGGCATATAGGGAAAAGATAAAAAAAAAAAAAAAAAAAAAAGAACAGTAAAAGAAAGAAGAAAGGAAAAAAGGAAGGAGGAAGGAAGGAAAGAAAGAAGGAAGGAAGGAAGAGAGAGAAAGAAGAAACTGATTAAACTTGGAATTCCCAGAGTCCATTCCCAAATTTACCCAAGTGAAATATATTTCTCCCTGTTGAAGGATTGTATTATGGGGTAGAGAAATGATAAGAGAGTTAAACTAATTGATGTTTCTCTAAGCTGAAATAAAGTCAGGAGAAAGGAGGTTCACTCTAACAGTATTTATCTCATTCAATTTGTAATGTAAATGGGGAGCAGTAAAATCTGTTGAATTAGGCCAAATTTTACTGTCTAGGCTGTAGATGAGCTTTGGTTCCTGATCCTTGCCTTCAAAACATGGCGTTCTCAGGTCCAGTCATCGAAGCCAAAACATTAGCCTAACTGTTCCTTATAACTGGAACATTCTCTTAGTAATTTCATATAAAATTCTACCTTAGTCATAATTTGCTCAAATATTATTTTGTTAGTAGCTTTGGAAAATGATATCATCAGTTTATGCATTTAAGTGGTTTACCAAAGTATGAAACTTAAAACACCAGAGTTTCAATGTCTAGGGAGTTTGAGTTTTAGCTGAGCAACTTATAGAAATGAAAGTTAGGAAGGAGATCATCTAATACCACTGTTCAGCTCTATTTTATTCTATTCACTATTAAATTGATTTCCCTCAGAGGCCATGCTTTCCTCAGTAGCTATGCTTTCTGTGCTTCCTTTCATATCTTAGGTGATAGATAGATAGATAGATAGATGATAGATAGATATAATTGATTGAAAGATATTCTAGTTATATGTAGATATTATAGTTTATATCCTTTTGGAATTATTCTGGAAGAACCCAAAGGGGTAACAACTAGACAGCTTATAAACTACATCTTTTTTTCTTTCTTAAGAAACAAGGGATGAAAGCAAAGAAACACCTGCCCCCTAATAGAGCTGACTTTTCAGACAAATGTGGTTTAAATGGAAGAAAAAGTGCAGCGAGTACATTATCTGCATAAAATCTATTCGGAGTGCCTGTTCATTCAATGGCATGTTGTACTGTGGAATTTCATTCCTTCTAAGCAGACCTTTCTCTGTGGATTTTTTGTTAGCAACTCACTGGGGAGATGCCACTGTGAAAATAATTACTGAAACAACATAAAACCCTTAAACACTGTATAGGTGGGATAGATTTTAAGCACATTAAGTTTGGGGAATAAAGGAGCTATTCAAGACATGGGCTGGAGGACCTTTTCAAAGGAAAAAGAGGTAGTTTTGATTGTGTGTCCTGTTTGCTGGGCTTATCATTGAGAAATATGCTGAACATTCCACACCTCCAAATTTTGACAAATGAGGTCTGTTTTGTTTTTCTATAGTATAGATTTCAAACTTTGTTCACATTTGCTACTTTTGTTTCCTGTTTGCTTACTATTGTTTCAAGGTGATATACATAACTTTAAAAGCAGTGGCTATTTAATTTTCTGTGGAGGCTGAGATATAGCATGGTTTTAAGAACAATGGAGATCTTCAAAGTACTTTCTTTTTCTTAGAAAGTCATTGCTCCATTAGTATACAGATTATTATTCTAAGTCCAATTTATGAGAGTGTTACCATGTGCAATTTATAGTATTCTGCAGCACATTAAATAATACTTCTTAATATCACTGATAAATTGCTTAAATATCTTTACACATTATACGGTCTCACTATGGAACCACCCACTTACAAATAGCAGTTCAAATATATGTGTGGTTGCACAGAAAGTGAATAATGCAGCATCTCAATTTATAGTTTTAACAAGTGTCTGATGTTCCCTGTTCTGAGAGTCCATTATTCTAGCTCATTGCTTGGTAGTATTTTTTCCTTCTTCTTTATCGTCTTTTTCCCCCTTAAGGAGATCATTTATAGTGACTTAGAAAACACTTACCACTTGCTTTTAATCTTATGGAATGGATGGCTTTAAGTTTCTGGTGAAAGTTAAAGCTTTACATAAAATGAAATAAAGTGATTTCTTTAAAAAAATTAATGTAGTCCCACTTTCAATAATTACCCTTTTAAGAGGGTGGCAGTAATTGAAAACAGGTTAAGTATGTTTATTACCCCTAATCTTAAATCTTTTCTAAGACTTTCTAATACATTTTTTACATAGGCAAAAATATGGGTGGAAGAGAAAACTTGGATTGCCATCACGGAAGTCCTCTTTAACCAGTTTTAAAAGGTAAACAGAAAAGTTAATATATTTAGGGAAAAGCTTTGATCAACTTGAGTCAGATCCAATGAACCACTGGTATCTTGTAAAGAACAAACTTCCTTTAGAAGATGCTTATGTTTGGGGCACCTGGGTGGCTCAGTCAGTTAAGTGTCTGACTCTTGGTTTCGGTTTGGGTCATGATCTCACAGCTCAAGAGCTCAAGC
Source organism: Panthera onca (assembly GCF_046562875.1). Classification (NCBI taxonomy): domain Eukaryota; kingdom Metazoa; phylum Chordata; class Mammalia; order Carnivora; family Felidae; genus Panthera; species Panthera onca. The sequence goes on along the minus strand of NC_138342.1, from coordinate 54,328,779 downwards.
CCCACAGGGGGCTCAGTGCTGACAGCATGGAGCCTGCTTTGGATTCTCTGCCTGCCTCTCTCTCTGCCCCTACTCCACTCATGTTTTCTCTCTCTCTCTCTTAAAAATGAACATTAAAAAAATGATAAAATGTTTATGTCTAATTCCATTAAAAATGCTTAAGATCCGCAAATTTTATTTTTAATAATTTCTCAGTTAAGATAGCTTAATTATTTCAGGTTATTAGGGAATATTAGGTAAAACCTTAAAGAATTAGAGTAGCATATTTCTCTCTTCTTTCTTTGTTATTCAGTTTTTGTTGTTTTTAAGCTTTCCACATAATGTTATATATAAAGAGAGATTTTATCCATTCTCTATTTAAGAAAACAATAGAAATCAATTTGGAATAGTTAACAGGATTTTTTTCTTGATTTTTTAATGGCATCCTTTATGTCTTTGAGCAAGCAACTTATATTCTGTGCACTTGGAAAGCAAAATTATTTGGTTCAAGGGAGATTTCTCATGTTTTGTTTTTGTTTTTAATTCTACAGAACAGAAAGATTTCACAAATTGCTTAATCCTTTCTTAAGTCAAATATCTGTGAAGGTCATGTTGTAAGGTATTTAAAACTGAGTTTTTCATTTCAATGTATCTGTGAGTCACCCAGAAAATTTGGGACTTTAATGATAGTATCTCCTCATCCAAATTTCACAATGTAATGGATTAGGTCAGAATTTCTGAGTTGGTACTAACTGAACATTTCTAAAATGGTCTTTCATTTTTTTACATAGTCCCTGATGTACCTGTGCTTGATTGAGAAAGAATTCCAATGGTTTCCAATGGCTTCACATCAACAAATAAAGAGAAAGCAGCATGACTATTTAATAGCTCTGGGTAGATCCAAAGAACTCATGACGTGCCTTAAAGTGTCACTTCAGTTATTAATTAAAACTATAGACCAGAAGTGATAGATATGAACTAAACTCTGAAAGACAAAAGAAACAGAGGCAAGTCAGAAGGCAGTTCTACTAGGTAAAAACTAACCATTTGCCTCCTGATTATGTAAATTACATCACCACATTTATTTGATGCTTGCATGGTTCTGAAATACCTATGTGGGGATCAGGTTTCTAATCAATGCCAAGTAAGTCAGAATAGCTCTTTGACAGAGGAATTGTTCTATGCCTTATCAATTTGGCCTTTGGGGACCCTTTAATGGAAAGGCAAATTTGAAATATGATTTTTAATTCAATTTAAGATATTTTGCTCCTGATTTCTAAAACTAAGATACTTTTCCTAATTTATGTTATCAGTTTTATTTATTTTTTTGTCAAAGGCATGTTAAAAACTGATGAATAACCTTGGGGCGCCTGGGTGGCTCAGTCGGTTAAGCGTCAGACTTCAACTCAGGTCATGATCTCACAGTCCATGAGTTGGAGCCCCGCGTTGGGTTCTGTGCTGACAGCTCAGAGCCTGGAGTCTGCTTCTGATTCTGTGTCTCCCTCTGTCTCTGCCCCTCCCCTGCTCATGCTCTGTCTCTCTTTGTCTGAAAAATAAATAAAAACATTTAAAAAAAAACAAAAACCGATGAATAGTCTAATATGCTTTGGCATTTTTCTCTTTGTGCTACAGTTTGTTTTTTTGCACATATTTGTGTGAACACCACTCATCAGTATTCATTATTTATTATTATATATATTATATATTTATTTATTATACATTATTATTATTAATTTTATTTAATATTATTTGTTATATATATTATATATTAATATATATTATTATTATTATTTATTATATATATATATAACATATATATTTGTAAAAGCTAAGTAATAGGACATTTTTATTGAGTGGAGGAGATATCAAGAAATCGAAGGTCATTAGTAACAGGGCTCCAACAACAAAGAGCAAAACCAGTAAGAAATTCTACATCATCCAAATTTTATAAGAAAGCAGTATATAAATTTATAAATTCCTCTAAATTGCAAATTAAGTATCTACATATATTTCATTCTATGATGGTCCTTTTATATTGTGATTCTGAAATTCTGTGGTTGAGGAATCTCAATTTATTGAAGTATAAATGCAAAACTTTAAAAATTTGTTTTCAATAATTGATACCAATGGTGCTTCGAGAATTTTCTTTTATGTTGGCACAGTGAGCTTTGTTCACAATAATTTAGAGCCTTCCCACCTCTTTTCTGGTATTTTCAGTTATTAAAACAGTTTATTACAGATAATATTTTAATTTTGTATTGGAGGCAAAGCCCTCTTCATCTCACTGTCATTACCAGTTTATTAGTAGTGCTAAGCTTCTTGCTATAAAACTTGGGCTATGATGGAATCATGACAGGATTCTTTTTAGAGTTTGCCATGCTTGCCTCTCTGCTGTTGTAGCAGGGAAGGGTAACAGCCCTTATTAAGTTACCTGTCCTTTTTTGTCGTTGTAATTGCTGTTTCCTTACATGACCATCATATGAACATCTTTATATCATTTATCTCTAGATAACAAAACCTGGTGTATATGTTTGTGTGTGTGTTTAATTGATTACTTAGTTGCATGCATGTTTTGTTTTCCAAAGTATATTGTAAAGCCCTTGACCATAACAACCACATATTTTGCTTTCTCATATGCTCCTATTTCTTGGTATAATGCTGAGCATGTAGAAATACTTGATGAATGATAGGTTAGCAACTACTTACTAAACCACTATTAAAATAATGATTAAGTGGTTAAATTGATTGTGATGCTTACTGATCTTATTCAGATTTCCTGTGTGTATAATTATCTGACTACTGTGGATATTTGTAAAGATATCATCTATATAGACATGCTAACATAGTCACCATATTTTATTGTGGTGATATTCAATGTGAATGTGACATGACCATTTTATTTCCTTTTACTCATGTTCATCAGCTCTTAGAGTTGATAATAATGTACACATCATCTTTTCCTATGTGTGCTATGGTGGAATGTCCTAGTTTACTATGCTTACTATGGTGGAATGTCCTAGAAATCTTCCTGTGTCTTTCCAGATTAAATCTCTTCATGAATTCTCTATTCTGCACCAATCATTCTTGAAACTGACCCATATAGAAGATCAAATGACTCCTTTGACCTCCAACTTCTGCTTGGGATCAATAGAAGGCTTTGGCAGGAGATCTTGAAGGCAGGATTACTGTGAGGTCAGGGTTTATATTGACCTAAACCTTTTTTGTTAGATAATTTAGGTTGGCTGCATTTCTGTATTGACTTCTACAGCTTCTCTCAAGGATAATTATTTTTCATTGTTCTATTCTTCCACTTTCAGGTCTAGGGTGGCAACAGCTCCCCTTCTGTTAGTAATCTTAAGATAGTGCACCATCCCTGTTGTTTTTCCTAAATAATGCCCATACTTTGCTAAATTCCCCCCTTATTAACTTCTCCTAAAATCATCCAATGTGAGCATACCATCTGTTTCCCACTCATAACCTGACTTACGTGAAGGATGGCAACAATTATGAATCCTACTACTTACTTTTATCACATTTCATATCAGATGACTTAGATGCTTATCGCTAGTTGAACGATGTATGGGATTAGACCTTAGGAAATGAGTTCCTCTAGCAAAACCTTTCCACTTGTGGTTAAGATGGAGTAGTAGGGGCTGGGTTTACCGTCTTGTATGAAACAACTAAAAAAAAAAAAAAAAAAGGAAAGAGAATGAAAGAAAGAATGGAAAGAGAAAAGAGAGGGGAAAAAAAAGGTTTGCAGAATTTGAAAGCAACAAAGAAAAATGATTCCTGAGAAAAGGGATTCAAACAAAGTGAGCTCTAAAATGTTTCTCCTTTCATTTTTATTTTTTTTTCATTTTTTAAAAATGTTTATTTATTTTTGAGAGAGAGACAGAATGCAAGCCAGGAGGGGCAGAGTGAGAGACACACAGAATCCGAAGCAGGGTCCAGGCCCCAAGCTATCAGCATAGAGAACTGACAAACCACAGAATCATACTCTGAGCTGAAATTGGTAGCCCAACCTACCGAGCCACCAGGCACCCCTCTCCTTTCGTTTTTAAAGTTTCCAGGTGGCAGCAGAAGCAAAGGAAACCCAACCAGAGCCAGTGGTGCCCTGGAGTTGATGAGACAGTGCTAGGAATTGAGGAAGGCCTAAATGGTTTAGAGTTTTCAAGGCAGAACAGTGGTCGGAAAGAGCTATGCAGAGTGAGTTCTACAGAGATGCGAAGGATTCCCTAAGTCTTTAAAGGAATACTAATTGGTGAAGGAATGTGAGAATATGATGTAAGGGAGGGTAAAGAACCACCCAGAGAAATGAATGAACAGGAGAGCTGTCAGTCCTCACACAGGATCAGAGCTATTTCATATTGTCACCAGTCAAACTGGAAAAATTTTCATTATAAATGGCCTGGGGTTAGAGTACTCATAGGGCATTGCATCATTGGTAGGGTAAAATTAGCTCTAGACTAAAGGTTACTCTGGTCCTGTCTAACAACACGTAAAAGTAAGCCTCAAAAGGCTGAAACTATTTACAAAAAATGTAATAGAATCCCAGAATGAAACTTAAGAGTTAAAGGAATATAAAAATGTCTATCAAGACAAAATTCATATTGTATGATATCCAATAAAAGGTTATCAGTCATGTAAAGAAGCAGAAAAATATGATCCATAATGAGGAAGAAAATTAGTCAAAAAAACCCCAACAGATCCAGAAATGATATTGATATTATAATTAATAGACAAGGATATTAAAAGTTATTATAACTCTTAATATTAAATGTAGGAATGCTCCTTAAACATCTTGGGTTCAAATCTTAATATCTTTGAAACCTTGGACAAATTTCTTAACCGTTTTGTAGTTTAGTCTTCCTCATTTGTAAAATGGGGATAATAATATCCCTTACCTCCAAGGGTTATTGTAAGGAATATATGGGGATATACATAAAGCTCATAAACATGTTTGTTATATAACATTTTTTAAAACCCATTAAATTTTATCTATAATTGTTGTCTCAAGAAACTCACGTTATCAGGGAAGTTTACAAGGACCTCAGTGAGGTATTTCTGCAAAGTTATGAATAAATGACCTTTTGAAACAATTCCTTTGGAGACAATTTTGCCCAAATTATTTTGTGTGGGTGGTCTCATAATGCCCTTAAACATAGCATTTTTTTCTGATGTCTTCTTATTGAATGGATAGAATGATAGAAGAGACAAGATTTTGACTATTGTCTAGGTCTTTAGTATTCAGAAAAACTCAAATCTGGATTGAATTGAAAATTAAGCCTTTAATAATATAGAAAAGGATTATTCACAGTAGTTTTTTACAAAGACATTTTCTTTCCTCCTAATGGTCTTTAAGAAACAATTTTCAACATTTAGTATCATTAAATCCTTTAATTGGTGACCTACTGTCTGATGCTTGGGAAAAATTGATACAAACATTAAACAGAATGCAGAGATGCAATGAATCTCAAATTCATAGCTCTGTCCTTTTGATGGTTGTTATAAATGCTTAAAAATAATAGTGATTTACTGAGTTCTCAATAGTGAACTATTGAATACTGAATTATTCATTGAATGTCTACTACATCAATAATCATTATGTGAGAAACTGTTCTAAGTAGTCTCAGGTCTCTCTACTCACTGCTTCTGTCTTCTGTCCTTAACCTGATGGTTGTTTGATCCTATCCAAACTTTACCTTTCGGGTTGAGTTCAATCTCTGTTGTCTCAACCAAGTCATCAATAATGATGAGGTCCTCTTATGAACTTCTGGCACTTATTTCTCAACCTGTCATTTCAAAATAATTATATACAGTTTTCTGATGCCTTTTCTAGTATTTAAAATTTGATATGCATATTCTGACTGTATGAATTAAGATCTGTAATGGCAAGAGGTTTTTTTTTTTTTTTTTTATTAGCACAGTACTCAACATTCAAAGTGTCGAATCAATAATTAATATCTTTCCTAATGATGTTCTCTCGGACAGATTCTACTCTGATTCCACTTTAAAATGCACTGAAACACACATACTTGCATTCTTACAGCAACCTCAGACATGCTAAAAAATTTAACAAATTCTGCTTTGAGAACATTTTATTTGATGTTCTAGACCATATATACTCTCTCTTTGTTCTTCTGGGTGGCTAAAATTATAAAGCACTTTACTTCTTCATGACTGACTTTAAACCCGGATGTGGTAACATGCCAATCTTTTCTAATTTTGAATGTTATTTGCAATCTGGATTATTGCATGCCATTTGGAAAGTACTTGATCAGACATCTAACTAAATTTCTCATGGAAGTTAAACTTTTCCACAAAAAGAGAGAGAATATGCCTCAAACTCTTTGAGGATTTGTGTTTGGCATATCCTGTGCAAGTCCTTTACTCAGAAGGAATATATATGAGATGGATTGCTGCCTATACCAGATTCTAAACTGTTTTAATCCATAAAATACAGAGTAAAGATTTGTCTATATGAGCAAGGCACTACAGTTTGTGGGGTACATGAGGTAGACTCTTGGTTATAAGCATGTCAGAGTACAAATGCTCACTCCATTCTTCACTTTTTGTTAAGAAACATACCAATCCAGGGATGTAGATGGATGGATCAAAAAGAATAACCTGGGGGTTATTTAAATTCATTAAAAAGGTTAATTATTTTCAAATTTTGGTAACCGAACTCTTACTAGTAATACATTAGTGCTACACATCTTACAATTGGCCATGACATATGGTGCCAGTAGGGTCATTGAGAATCCCTGCCCTATGTAAATATCAAAGGGATTGCACACCAAAGGGTCTAGGAAGTAAAGTGATAAAGACTGATGACCATGCTGTACTTATTAGTCTAGTCTACATCTGAGGTTAAGAACTACTAGAAGATGCTGTAGGTTTCCCAGCTCTATCCCTCTGGCATTCACAGCCTTGTTAATGCAAATGCCTTCAGGTTTTATTCTAAAGGTTTTTTCTGACTCCACAGGTCTGAGTCAAGGCAAGCCAGAAACACTAGGGAGTTAACTACTAATGACTACCCCCCTTCCGCCCCCAGCTGCCCATGAATTACAAATGGGAATTGGTATATAAGTACTCCAGCTCTCTCTTTCCTCCCATTGTAAAACTCTAGGACATATTTCTCACCCTCTGCCAAAAGTACAAAGCCAGACTGAATCCTAGGTGTCCACAGTGTTCACCTGCTTATGAAACACCCTATATTGGCTTTCTTCCCTTCTTTGCCTCACTTCCCTACTCTCCTGAGATGTTCACCTCAATAAACTACTTGCACATAAATCCTAATCTCACAGTAGAGCTTCTGGGAGAACCCAGTATAAGCCAGACACCAGACATGATTATCTTTTCTTTGCACAAACTGTTCTCAAAGCTGAGCACACTTGAGATCTTGCAGGGCAACGATGAAAGAATAGCAAGAATTGTTAGCCCTTCAGTGAATAGGTAAATTGTAAATCAAGACTGGTGTCTTTCCCAGGAGTCTGTCTTCATTGGGTTTCACAGTTAAAAGAAAAAAAATGTTTAAAAGGTGGTAGAGAAAGTTAGCACGCTGAATCATTACATTTCATGGTCTAAACGTATTGTCTAGTTTTCATCGATATTTGTTTGGCACTATAGTAATAGACAATGTCACCCATAAGCATTTATGTCTGGCAACTTGATTTTCATAGGTTTATTGCTTAGACAAACTGAATTTGATATTTTTTACTGAGCTTGTCAGTATAAACAAACTTATTTTAGATTTAATATTTTATTTGATTCTTCAGAAGACAGTTATATTGATATTTTAATCTAAGGTGCTTTTTTTCATTTTGGAATACTGAATTTATACTACCCAGAGATTGTGAAGGAAACTGAGGTTGATTTATTGTTCTTTCTGAAATGTAAAGGATGCCATTTGGTTCTCTGAATAGACAATATGAATAGAAACACCACTTGGATTCAATTCTGGGTTTTTCACTGATTTATAAGTCTAAGTACCATCTAATTAAGTTTTATATCTCTCAGTTCCTCTATATGCCAAGTGGAGAATACTATTTACCCCCCATTTTATAGTATCAATATGTGATTAAAAGATTCATGAGATGATTTTTCAGAGAATAATGTCTAATATGATCTACTTAATCAACCAACAGTTTAACTTATGAAAATTTTAATTTTGCCTTGAATTTCCATCCCTAAAATTCTGATAAGAGAGAAAGAAACTAACTATATGGATGACATTGTATCCCTAGGGCCTGGTGGCGTAGGGAGTTTTACGAAGTTTGGCCCCATCTAGCTCTCCTTGCTGTTAGACATAAGATACCTAAGGTGCTTGGCCCAGCTGGGTACTGCTCCAATTGGTTACCTCTTTCTCTGTAATTTTTTTCCCCCAGGGCTTTATTTTCACCCCTGCTAACATTTAGACCACTGACAGTGAAGTGGCAGCTACTTCTATCCTGCCAATTACAAGGGGTACTTTATCTTTGAATGCATTATATATTATACAGTTGGGAACCCCTAAAGCTGAACAATGCTGCAGTGTGAACCAAGAGGTCCCTTTTCTAGGTGCTGGGACTGAGGGCTCATTCCATAGCCCTCTTAGACAGAGTTGTGGATGTTGCTAATAAGTAATTCTAAAGGCTAGCAAGAATTGAGGATTTCCCCTATGCTAACCACTGTGCTCGCCACTTTTTCCGCACCCCTTATGTGATCCTGAAAACAATTCTGAGAAGCGTTATTTTATTCCCATCTAGTAAATGAATTGAGGCACATACCTGAAGCCTAATGTATAGCTTCCCCGCCCTTAAGTTCCTTAGATTTAGAAGCAGATGGACATGGTTTAAATCCTGTTTTTCCTACTGCCCAATCAAGTAGCCAAAAACTGTTTTCATAATCGCTTTCAATCTCATTTGCCAATTCTGAAGTATGGGTCTGACAGTAGCTTCCCGGCATGGTTTAGGACTGTTTAGTCAGGCCAAATGAACAAATCATAACTAGATGACATGTTTTGTAAAAAATAAATTGTAATTTTATATTTATTATTCACACTTTTAAGTTAAAGGAACATAGCTGCAATTCTTTCTCACTCAGAATCTCCAAAAATAGAAAAGAAAATCTTAGTGTATTATACCCAATGACAATTTCAGTTTCATGGAATGAAATGTTCAAGAAATTCACCTGCCTCCTTTTTGTATCTTCTTCTACCTCTCCCCACCCTCCCCCCACACACTATACCAATCATATTAACTTTTTAAATAACCAGGACTAAAATATTAAATCTCAGATTAGCAAGGTCCCCAGGTTTAGAGAGGAGTGAAAGTAATTGCTTTCATTCAAGTCAATTCCCTACAACTGAGAAGTTTGTTGGACAAGGTAATTTTGAATATTAAGAGAAGAAAACTGGTGAATATTTTGGTTTTTCAGAGTTTTTAAAAATAAAACACTATATAAAGGCTATACTTGGGAAAGAGAGTTTATAAAATTTATTTTGAACAGACTTTCACAGAAGGCAAGTACTTTCACACAGTGGAAAAGAGGTGGGTCCTTAAAAAGTTTCCTTTGGAGGTTCATTCCCTTTTAAGTTAAATGAGGCGGGTGATTATGTGTGCTGATTAATTTTATATGTTAAGTTGGTTAGGCCAGGGTACTCAGATATTTAGTCAAACACCAGCCTGGATGTTAGTGTAAAGGTATTTTTTAGATGAGATTAACATTTAAATCAGCAGCCTGAGTAAATCAGATTACCCTCCCTAATGTGGGTGGGCCCCATCCAGTTAGTAAAGGTCTTAAGAGGAAAAAAAAAAAAAGACATCCCACATGAAAGGGAGATTCTGCTGCCAGACCGCCTTCACACTTGAGCTGCAACATTGACTGTTCTCTGAATCTCCATCCTGTTGGCTTACCCTGCAGATTTTGGATTTCCTAGCCTCCAAACTTACATGATATAGTTACATGAATTAGATGATTAAAGTGCATCTCTATGTATTTATCTATCTACACGCATTATTGGTTTTGTTTCTCTGGGGAACCCTGACTATCTTTTCCATCCTTCATAGCTCTCAACAGCACACAGTGGGTGCTCAGCAAGGAAAAATGATGGGCAGCAAGTGCATTAAGAGGAGGTATGGAAACAAAGTGTCTCCCACCAAAGACACACATACAGGATGCTCATCTCTCCAGGAACACTTGCCCTGGTTCAGGAGAAGCCCCCAATCTCTCTTAACTGTTTTTGGATACACTCTGAGACTTTTTTTTATCAAGGTGATTTTTTTCAACGCTGAGTTTGATTTTTATTGCCTTTCCATGAAGTTAAACACAGCCTTTTCCAACTCCTGCCCTCCCCTATTTCTTCTCTCTTTGCCACTCTCTAACCCCAAAGGGCATCGGATCTATTCCTGGCTCCACCTGCTGAAATCCATGACTGATGAAATTACATAATTAATAGACAGTTGAATAAGTAAGTAGTAGAGTGCCAGAAAGTCCACACTACATTCTCTTCTGTCCCCTCACCCCCAGCTTTCCCTTGGACAAACACAGTTATGGCAGCAGATACAAAGGCAATTAGCTTTGAAAACTCTGGCATGCAGGAAGTCCCCATACAATAGCTTGGAACAAGGAGTGGTGTGTATTAAAAAGCTTTGTGAGAATTCACCACCATCTGCTCCTATCAGGACTGTCAGTTCTGCATCAGTCCCCCCCTCTCTCTTCTACCCTGCTCCTACACATTATGGGGGTGTCCTGTGTTATCCTTGGAACAGCCATCATCTGGCAGTGATTTTAACATATGTGCAGCCAGTATTGCTGCTTTAAGCAGCTCATCAACTCAGAAGCCCACTGAAATGAGGAGAAATACTTTTGTTTTTACGTGGGAAATGTTTGCAATAAAAGGGGCCTCTGTGTTTTCTTGAAGCAGGAATAGTCATTCTGTCCAGTCTCAAAGTCCACACCTTACTTCACGTATACGCATGGGGCACTGGCACCTAGGATGTGAAAAATCATTTCGGCTGGGTTCACGATAGCCATTCTTATTCAAAATTAACATTTTATTTTTGAAGGTAAAAGATTTATACATTTGCCTCAAAGATAACCTGGAGCTTAAAATATTTTAGAGTATATCTATACAGCCAAACTGTATAGAAGAGGTATATTTTTTTGGAAGTCTTCTGAAGGGTGGCAGATGGATAAGGAAAAAAACAATGTGAGAAAAAGCATGGGCCCCTGCCTTAGTTTTGTGAAATTTTCATATTGAAGAATGTTTAAGAGCTACTTCTGTGGTCTTCCTTGAAATGAAGAATAAACACCTGAGCACCGACATCACTCTGTCTTTCAGAGTAGCAAATATCCTTCTATCTGTTGTGTGTGCCTGAAACTACAATTACTGCAGGGAGCAAAAATGAAAAGGCTCACTGATTTGGATGGTGTTGAATGATAGGAGAAAAAAAGTGTGTGAGGGCGCTGTGCATGTTGCTCGAAGAATAGATGGCTGATAGACATGCTCTCTATCCATATTTTGCTTAAGCCAAACAGGAGAGATTGGTTGTTTTGTAAGGTGTCAGAGTCAACTGTTGTCTTACAACGTGGAAACTTCCTAACATATGTTATCACTGGTCAGAAATAGGGAGTCTAAACAAAGAGAGGCCTTCTCACAGATTGTTTATTTTATATTTAAATTTCTGATTTTGATTTTCTGATACTTCTTTTAATGAGCAACATAAGCCAGAAGAATTTTCTTACTGTGCTGATGAAAATCATTTTTGGAATTAAAAAGCCCAATTGTATTTTAATCAACATTTATTTAGTTGGTTTACTTTGTTAAAAGAAACTATACAAATAGAAAACTAAGTAGAATACTTTATCATCTTGGTTCCCTGCCTACGATTGTTGATAATGAGCTGATGGCTGTCTAATTTTTAGTTTTAGAAGTTAATGTGAAGATTTAAGGTATTTTATGTATTAAATGTAATATTAAATATAATTACATATCAAGTTTCCATTTAGCTTAAACTTCTCTAGTCAAAAGTAAGAAATTTCATAAAAGGAAACCTCCGTAAATATGTGTGTGTGTGCATGTGTATGTGTGTGTGTGTGTGTATGTGTATATATATATAGTACTTTTCAATTAAATCCTGTTATAAATTAAGCACTCAGAAATTGGGTAACTAGCACTTCCAGGCTCATCTTGACCCCTAGTTCTTGGATTTGGATTTCTCTGTATCCTCTTGGTCTGGGCCCTTGTAGTTTTTTCTTTTTTTCTCAGGGCAGCTGGACACCATTGTTTTTCTGCCAGCATGCTGACTTTTTTCAGAGATATGTCCAAGTTATGGTGAGTCCCATCACTTCCTTCATTGCTGCTGCATACAATCTAAATTTTAAAAACTCAGATGTGTAGCTTACATTTTAAAATCCCCCAAATTCCTTTGAACCAATGGCATACACGAAAAAACAGGTATGTGATACAGATGCAAAATGAATTTGTGCTGTTTGGAGGTGGCAGGAGAATGAACTAATCCTTTCAGGGTAGGATTGAGCTGAGACCAATGCAAAGGAACACTTGAAGTTATAAGAATGAGAATAATGAGGGGCGCCTGGGTTGAGCATCTGACTCTTGATTTTGGCTCAGGTCATGATCTCAGGGTTCATAGGATCAAGCCCTATATGGGGCTATGTGCCGACAGCACAGAGACTGTTTGGGATTCTCTCTCTCTTCTCTCTCTGCTCCTCCCCTGTTCATTCTCTTTCTCTCTTTCTCTCTCTGGCTCTCTCTTTCTAAATAAGTAAGCAAACAAACAAACAAACAAACATTAAAAAAAGAATGAGAATAATGAAAAGAAGAGGGTCCCAGAGAATCAAGAGGCAGAGGGATTAGCTTTGCCAATGAGAGTAATGGAGGGTTCCTGAAGACGGGAGTTTTTACAGAAAAACTGTGGAGGAGGTCAAAGGAGTTCATGTGAAACACATGAAATTTTCTCAGAAAAGAAGAGGGGAAACTGTGGAGAACAGGGAAACAAGAAGGTAGGGATTTAAGGAATAAACAAATAGGGATAGCTCCTGTCAGATGTGAGAGAAGCCAATGTGAGGGAAATGCAGTAATTTCTTTTTTAAAAAAAAAAATTTAATTAGTTTTCTTTATTTTTGAGAGATAGAGAGACAGAGCACATGTCGGGGAGGGGCAGAGAGAGAGGAAGACACAGAATCGGAAGCAGGCTCCAGGCTCTGAGCTGTCAGCACAGAGCGCAACGCGGGGCCCGAACTCACAAACCATGAGATCAGGACCTGAGCCGAAATGGGTCACTCAACCAACTGAGGCACCCAGGTGCCCCAAGTAATTTCTAAGAATTCTGAGGATATGGCTGAAAGGAGACAAACATGGATGGTAGTGATTCAATCTAAAGTATTTTTATGAGTCTTTTAATTATTTTTTTTCAGGTCTGGAATAAGAGTAAATGAGTAGATAAGGAAGATGAGAAACAAACAGACCAGCAATTATTGATATCTCACTAAATTCTAGGCACTGATGGGAGATCTCACTGCTTCAATCAATCAAGGAGGTGCTAGGACTTATGCGGGAGTGAGGTTTGGCACTGGACGATCCTCTGAAAGAATTCAGGGATGTGTGGATGATTGATAGGAGCTCCAAAGTACATAGGGGAGCCAGTGAAATTCCTAACTGGGGGTATTAGAGAAGCCAAGGGGCTAGAGGTCCTGATGAAGCTAGAAGGGGTTGAAATGATAGTGAACAAGGAATGAAAAAACAACAGAAGGTCATGATCAAGAGGGAGACTTAATATTAGGGTTGGGTTTTTTTTTCCCATTGAGGAAGTAGCCCAGGAAGTGATCCTACTTATTGAGAGTTAAAATAGAAGAAAAGATAAGACTTGAGAAGGCCAAAGAACTCTGACTTTTTTTTTTAATCTAAGAATCTTTCACTGTTTGATGAATGAGTTGAGTAAATTATTGAAAATTAGCTAAAATCAAAAAACCAAAGCCAAAACCCAAACCAAAAACAACACAAAATCTGAACAAATCCCCAGCTAATTTGGTATGATTAAGAGGTTCCTGTGTTGTGTTTCCAAATCTCTGGGAAATGAGAGTGTTCTAAATGAATCTTACTCCAGATACAGATCCCACTGCATTCACAGCTCAAATTCATCATCAAATTGTTTAACTGGCCATTGTAGCCGTTCATCTGCAATTTCGAAAGCCTATGGAGACTACAGCAGCACTCAGTATGCATTTGCTGACTTCAGATGTTGATTTGAATACATATATTGAATCATCTTTTTGTATACCTGAAACTAATACTATGTTAGTTACACCTCACCTAAAAATAAGTAAGTAAACAAAATACTGATTCAAACACTCTGCAATACAGTAAGTTCCGTGTATGAACAGAAATGCATACACTAATGGATTGAGATTAGAAACAGAAACACAGGCAAAAATCTACCAATTTCTGATTTCTTTCAGTTTTGCCAGGAAATTTGTTTTTTTCCAGGACCAGCAAACTGATTCCACAAGAAGAGCTCTCATCCCTGTTATTCTGCCTCTTTCCTACCTTGTTTCCATATCCATTTGTTCAGCCCACTGAAATATGGATTAGGGGGACCGGGTATATAATTATATTTTTTTCTGGCTCATTAATGTTTTCCTATTATTATTGTCTTTGAAAATTCACGAGGAAACAACTACCATGAAGGACAGTGTAAGAATTCTTTAGTACCTTAACTGTGGGCTTTTATTTGGTATTTTTATGATTGTGCATGAATAAGGATGTTAATGCCAATTAGCAGAAAGGAGCCTTTGAGATTTCCTACCATTTTCAATCTTTTCCTCTGAACAAGGTATATTGGAGATGGAGATAATATAGTTAGCACTTTTACGGCCTTGGTAACATGTTTGCTTTTACAGGCCCATATTAAGAGTCCACTTTTGTTTAGCTTCCTCTGCATTTAATCAGTCCAGCATGATTACCTTAATCACACTGACGTAGCAGCATCCTGGGGGATCCCCCTGCTCGAGTAGCAGACCTAATAAAACAATGGGGAAGGAAGTACCAATAAGAAAGGTGAAGTAATACCAGATGAAGGGAGATTTGGCTAAGACAGGCCTACATAAGAAATGGTTTGTGGTGAAGTATAACTCCGTCGGTAGAAGCTTGTAACCATGAAGAGAGCGTATCCCAGGCGGGGGGACACGTGTCACGTCCCCTCATACAAGAAGGGGTACATTGGGATGATGTTGCCAGAACTCAATTCAGATGCAGAGGGCAAAGATGAAAGATAAAAAGCCTGGAATAAGATATTAAAATAAACAAATCAGAAAACTTGAAGGCAAGCCCTTAAAATGAATAAAGGGATTTTATAATGTCCTACTAGAATGTTTCATAGACCAGTTATTCTTAATTTCCATTTGTATGCCTTACTGTTTTTTTTTTTCTTTTCAGCATGAAAATATTTTGGTGCAGCTGACAAAAATGAGAGGCTAAGCAATTGGAAGATTATTAGCAAAATCCCCAGATAGTTTACAGGGTTCGTTTACAATGTAGATTCTGATTCAGTAGGTCTGGGTACATCCAAGGTTCAGCACTTCCAACAACTTTCCAGGTGAGGTTGAAAGTGCGAATTGCTAAGTGGATGTCAGTTCCTGTCTTTTCTTGCTGCTTGCATATATCTACTAGTGTCTCCTGAGCTATCAGATAAGCCGCAAAACCTAGAAACATTCCTGGATCACCTGCATTTATATCTATATTCTTAGAGAGTTTTCTAAAAGAGCAGCGGTATATAAATTTGTAGTGTCCTTCAGTCCAGCAGTTGCATGACTTTTGTTCTTCAGAGTATTTTATTATAAGTTTATTGTCATAGACCACATAATAATAGGAGAATCAATATTGAGAGTGTGTCAGGATGCTTGTATTATATTTTATACTCTGCATCTAACTGGTTATGTTAGACTAATAATCTTTCAGGACCCTTTCAGCTTGGTGATTCAGAGCCAGTGAGCACAAGATAGACCTATTTAGCCTAAGATGTCATTCCCTAGTATTTATTGGCTTTGAATAATAAATGCCGCTCTTTCTGCATATCTCTCTGCTGAGGTTGCTTTTTCCAGTGGGGAGATGTTTCTTCAAGATCACTTTAAAGCCTAAAGATTTTTAATTCCTCTTAAAACTACTTTTTTTTCTATCTTTCAATTCAGATTTACTTTAAGAGGAGAAACCACACCCCCAGCGCCCCCCGCCCCCCCCAGCCCCCGAATCAATTATTTCCTCTGCCTGGATTTTTGTTATGCAACCCAGCTAGGTTGCTCTGCTACCGGGAGGCTCACAAGATAAATTGCCTCCCTTTGGCTGTGTTGTTTTCTTCAATTACACAAACAGCAGCCAGAGAATCTGGAGATGAGAACTACAAGAATTCTGGGAGATGCTAACGATTAGCACTTGCATTATTAGTCTCTGTAGGTTCTTAAAGCTCAGAGTCCTTCCTGGCCTTGTCAGAATAGCAAAGCGACACAGAAGCAGGCAGCAGTCAGGCATCATTCAGCCGCCCTGGATAATGCTCTCCCCGGTACACAGGACTGTTTGCCTCCAGAGTCCCAGGATCTGCCCAGGAATCAACAGACACTGCGTGGCCATGATGAGTTTAACTGTATCTAATCAGTCTGGAGGTCCGATAGCTGTGAAAAACCTTGTTACCCTGGGAGGGAAGACTCTCTTTCTCTAATAAAACAGAATGTGGTTCCTGTCCCACTCCTTTTCTAAAGCACTCTCCTTTGTATTATTAATTTTTTCAAAGTACAAGTTTGAGAAAGTCTTCAGAGACACCAAGCTTATCAACTCTATTCATCTTCTGAGTGAATAAATTTCTTTATGAAAATAATGCTCCTGGAATGCTGTTTTGTTTGTAGTTCTCCAAGGAGTGAGCTTTCTATCTCTCTGCCTATTCTGCTCCATTTAAGAATGAAGTTCATAATGATACGATTGTCAAAAGGAAAGAAATACATCCTAAGATACTGCGGACTGAAGCATCTAAGGAAGATATCGCGGACTGAAGCATCATCTAGGAAAAGTGAAAATTTTTCAGTAAAACCTTTAGTAGTGTTACTGTTCAGGCACTTTTTCAGTGTGCTCTGAAGCAACTTTTTTGGAGACAGAGGATTTGCTTCAAGGGAAGAGTGAAGGTTTATTGACAATATGAGGTAAAAGGCAGAGCCATCCACAGACCAGAGAGGTTTGTTCACTTCCAGATGAGAAAACGGGAAGTAGACCTTGGTGTATCCTACATGATGTGAAGAAGAACATATGGGGAAGGTATGGGCTTTGGAGGTGGGCACATACGCCTTAAAACACACATCTGCTTTGTGGCTTTGGGCACATTTCTTTCTATTCATATTCTGCATTTGTACAATAGGGATGGTAGTACCTTTTGCAAAGAGTGGTTGAAAGAATCAAATCAGACTAGTGGAAGTTAATTTCCTAGGATACAACCAATGACTGTCAATTTAGCTAACACTTTTTCATAAGCAGTGTTTGCTGCTCCTTCCTTCATTTGCGTCTCTTTTATGGTTCTTATGACATCTCATTCCAATTACTTTTTCAGAGGCACCTGGGTGGCTCAGTTGGTTAAGCATCTAACTCTTTAGCTCAGGTCATGATCTCACAGTTTGTGAGTTCAGCCCCGCATGGGGCTCCACACTGACAGTGCTGAGTATGCTTGGGATTCTCTCTTTCTTCTCTCTGCCTCCCACTTTCTCTCTAAAAAATAAACAAATCAACTTAAAAAATGAATGAAAATCAATGAAATAAAAAAATATAAATGAAATTATTTTCTCAAGTCTGTTTTGATTTTCTCTTAGACATAGATCATATCTTATAATATTAAATCACCAAATTTGGGATCAAAATACTTGGATTCAAGAAGTATAGGTTTTTTCACCAGTGAAGAAGGGATGGGGATACTTCTCAAAGTAGCTATGATGATTAAATTGGAAGACTTAATAGGTACCCTCCCTTGGCATAGTGGTTAGCACAGAGCCGTCTCCATGAAGATGTTGGTTCTTTATTTTCTTCTTTTGCATGGTCAGTGCCTAGCAGTGTCTGACATATATTTTGTATGTGTAATACCATAGCTTAATGAATAAAAGAATCTATGGATAAGTGTGTGAATATCTGAATAAAAAAGGACATTAGATAGAAAGAGATTTTGGTTCTAATTCTGCCTTTGACTTTGGCTGTGTAGCTGTGTGACCTTGGAAATACACTTTTACTGTCTGAGTTCCAGTGTCCGTCACTGTAAAGGAAGAATTGAGTTGGATGAACTACTTAATATGTAACTTGTCTTTTAGGTCTAATCTGCATGTCGCAAGAAGCTGAGATATTGTCAAGACCTGAAGTTTTGACTTATATGAAATCTTACTTTTCAGCAATACAAAAGCGCCATTGTAAATGATAAGAGGACATGCATTCTTCTCTAACATTGTGAATATAGTAAGAGTGAATGCAAAAGAGTATGAGGTCCTTGAAAGATATCCACTCAATGGCTTCATTCACCTGTGTAATGACAAGTGATTAGTTTTGGATAATGGAAAATAAGACAGTAAAATATCAGTCTAACAGTTCAGACTTATTAAAAGTCAGTATCTTCCTCTGAGGAATCCCTTCACATTAAAGGGCCTCTGAGCCCTTAGGATGCTCAGAGAAACATGCCTTGTCTACTGCTACAAAATAACATGTAAACATGGCACCACATGGTGGTTTTAAGATGGTGATTCTCAAAGTATGGTCCCTGGATTGGGGTTAGCATCAACATTGCATTAGCATCAGTAGGGAACTTGTTAGAAATGACAGTTTTCAGGACCCACCCCAGATCTTCTGAACTGGAAATTGTGTGTGTGGAGTCCAGCGATCCATGATCCAGGTGACTATGATTCATAATGAAGTTTGAGAATCATCTACACGATGACCTGTTTATCAGCTGTTCGGAATTAATCTCAATGAAGCGCTTTCTCCTAAAAGAGAAGCTATGTCAGTATTTCACCTTATATTACCTATAAGCGTTCAGATGCTCAAAAACAACATCATGTATTTTTCCACTTCCTAAACGTAACAGTGATTCTGCACCTTTTTTAAGGGAAGACTAGCAAAGTTATCTGGTTTGAAAATTAGGGAGGTCATTTATTTTTACCTACAGTTAGCATAGGTACATGTATTCTCTCTTTTTCTCTCTCTTTTTTTTTCAAAAATTTGCTCTCAAATATTTGGGGTAAACAAAACTTCTGAAGATTTTGAGATGAAATCCCTTTGTTTCACATACCACGGCCCCAGCATCTATGGTGCCTTTGAACTTAGTGTCCACAAAAGCTTCTCCTCATCCCATTCCCTTTTGTCTTTGTTGAGGCAGAAGGAGAGATCAGTAGCAGATCTCTGCTACTTTCTTCTGCTACTGCTTCTCTTTTGCAGGTTTTCTGTGTGTTTCTATTCCGCTTCCTTTACTCCCCTTTAGTTTCAAAAATAATGAGAAAAATTTCTCTCCCCTGTACTTTTTATCATAGAGCAAAGAGAAAAACCTCATTAAAATAATGAAGTGATTTCAGCATGATTAATCATGTCCCAAAGCCATTGATGTCCACAGGTAATGAAAACATTCAACCACCCTAAGCTCTGGTTGTAAGATAAAGTTATTTGCTCCTTTTTCGGCAACTGTGGATATGCAGGAGGGAGCAGGCTTTGGCACGGCCAAACTTAGATGAATCATTTGTTTCTCTTGTTCTGCAGCTGGATCAATCTGGTCACCAAGAGTAGACAGATTTCATCTGAGCCTTTTGACAGGAATTCATTTGGCACAGAGAAATCATTGAGGAGTTTGCAATGTCTGTTGTCAATGAAATTAATCTAAACGTGGAAAAAGGAGAAATCCTGCACTTAGGTAAACATATTGGAGGGGAAGAAAATGAAGGCTCACCAAACATTTTAAACTATTTTGTCAAAGAAATGCAGTTTATGGTTAATCGAGCACTGTAGTTGGATGATAATGGATAGTCACCTGCTTAACTTGGGCCGGGCCTTTGTTTCTAAAGAGTTGAATTCGAAGACATTAAGGCATGTTATTGATATAATTGTTTGCAATTATAGAAGGGGATATATATGAAATTCATTTGGACATGTTATCTGTTTACCCTGATTTATGAAATTGACTCTGATCAGCATTTGTCACTGGGGGGAATGATTGTTTATATTATTACTGCTCTTTTGAATGGAAAGTAGATCTGAAATCACATGAATCACCATCAGTTTTTATGAAGCTCTAAAACCAAAGGTAAAACAGCAGATGTTTGGATTTTAGTTAATAGCGGTAAGATGCTTTATTGTACCACAAAAGGAATCTCCATAGTCACTGGCAATAGATGAAGATATTTTGAAGCATATAACTTCTTCCAAAGTGAAACACACAAATAAATAAGTTATTAGAAGAGACCTAGAAATATGGATTGACTGTAAATGGAGTTTACAGCTTGATATATGTGAATTGAGTTGCAATACCAATAACACAAATGCTCAGCCATAATAGGATTCCTAAGAGAGTGGGTGGTTATAGGTCTCCAAAGCCATAATAGCAATCCCCTCTCTCTTTAATGGCTAATCTTTCTCCAATCATGTTCTGTAGGTAATGCTGTGGATGGGATTTAGTCATTTAATTATGAAGCTAGGGGAAAAAGGGCCATAAACCAAAGCTCATGTTACTCAAGTAGAAATAAAAACTGGCTGTCTTAAATCCATCTCATTGTGGTAAAGGCAGAGGGTTGCTGGGAGATATTGAAGTATTTTCATTCTAAGATAAAAAGTAAGAGTTCATTCTCCATATTTTTAAAAATTAGACCCTTCTGAAGTTTTTTTCACTGATAGTCCTTCAAGGCTTACTGTGTAAGCTACAAGTATCATTATCCTTTAGGGTATTTATACACTTCAACTATTTCGGTGAAGATGTGTTTATTCAGCACTATGTGAGGTATTGTACTTCCAGAATACCTGTTTTCCTATCACTTGTAGTAACCCCTTGGTAGGAAGTCAATGGACTCACATAATATTTGAATCTGTTCTCTAAGGAACCAGCTCTTACATCCACAGGGCAAGCATCTTTTTTTTTTTTTTTTTTTTTTTTTTTTTTCACCATCTCACACAGCTTATGGGCTCTTCAAGCTTTAGAGCAACGGGTCTCAACCCCAACTGTGTATTAGAATCGCCCGGGGAGCTTTAACAACTACCAGTGATAGCATACCAATTAAATACCAATACCAATACCATATCAATCCTGCATACCAATTAAATCAGATTTGCCGGTGTTGAGTCCCAAGCATTGGTATTTTTAAAACTCTCCAGGTGATTTTAATGTGATCCCCTATCCTTGATTGAGAGCCACTGTTTTCTAATTTTAACGAGAGAAGTAAATGTGCATCTCATTATTCTGTTTCATCTATTCTTTTTTTCCCTTCTGGGCTTAAAATAATTAAGCGATGGCCAACTCTTTGCATCTTGTTTTATAGATTTAAACATCCCATTTATTACAATACTCACTTATAGCCAAACATGTTTTTATTGATTGAAATATAACTGAAATTATTAAAGAGTCTTGGAAAACACCTATTACCCAAGTTTTTGTTTTTAGGTTGAATTCTGTAACTAATTAAGCATTCCATGTCAGGTTTGTGACTTGGGGAGAAAACGCCATACTAATGAAATATATTGATAACACAAAAATATAGTATGATACCACTTCGTTGCCCTTATTTTCATAATATGTCTCTTTATTTCATGTGCTTTTGTTATTTCTTTCCTTTTTGTCCCCCTTCCTGATACTATCTTTGACTTGGCTCTTAGTTGTATCTTTTAACTGGAGATTTTCTTCTGGTACATGATTCATTTTTGCCTGTTAATATTTTAACATACTATGAAACATTTAAGGCTTTGAAAATGGCACAAAGAAAACTGCAACAAATACTCATTCACCCATCACCCAACTTAAGAACTAAAATATCAATACAACTGAAGCCCCTCTGCATCTTTCCCCTTCATTGGGTTGCCAGGTTTAGCAAATAAAAATACAAGCCACCAGTAAAATTTGAATTTTGGAAAAACAACCAAAAACTGTTTAGTTGTTCTGAATATTGTATGGGATCCACTTGTACTGAAATCATTATTGGTTATTTATCTGAAATTCAGATTTCACTGGGCATCTTCTACTTTATCTGGCAAACATACTCCCAACTTTACACACATTTTTTTTATACTACCACTAGGTATGCAATGATTTAAAAGTTTACATGAATGATATCTTATCCTAGTACATGTCTTATTATAGGTATATCTTTGCAATCTTTTTATTGGCCCAATAACATATGTTGGAATAGTACATTTTATTCATGCCACTCTAGTTGATTTATTTTCAATGCCATATAGTATTCCACTGAGTGGCTATTCCCCATATTACTTACACATTCTTCTGGTGGACATAAAAGAGGTTTTTTTAAATTTTGCAATTGGTAATCATTCTTCTATGGATATTCTTATATTTCCTCTCATGTAGATATTTGAGTTTCTTTGGGATTTACATCTAAAAGTGGAATTGCTATTTTGTGAGTTGTATACAACATGTCTATTCATCATTAATTGACCAATGTTTGGAATGGGAGGGGAAAGTCGCTTTTTGAATATGTTGGAAATGATAATGATGATGCATTTATTGACAATTTGTATTTTCAGGTTCTAGTCCTGAAAGGCATGTATAACAAATCGTTTTATGATCCAAAAATGCTGTGAGGTAGACACTATAAAAAATATTGATGATAATGACGATGACTTTAGTTTTGACAACACGTGTGTTTTAATTTTTTTCTCATTTGATATACATTAGACTCCTGAAAGAAGGTATTATTATTTATATTTTATACATGAGAAAACTGAGGTAGAGAGGTTATATAACTATCTCAAGTCTTGCTATATATCAGTACCTTATAGACCCAGGTTTGAAACTGAATTTTCTAAATTCAAACGTCAGCTTTTCCTCTTTATTCTAACTTCTAAATGCATATAAATATAAATTAAGTAATTTTGAGATTTCACATTCAAAGTCATCTTTTTAAATACTTTCTAGTATCTAACAAACTGTTTAGGTAGCATACACTAATGGCCTAATTGCTTTGAGAAATGTGGCAAAACATATATGTATTTCTTAACTTTGAGTGTATTTTGTCTTAAAATAAGTGCCAATTTGCATTTAACTAATGGGACCAGATGCAGGCATGCTATCGCTTCACTGCATGGTTCCAAGCCTGATTAGTAGACTGTGCTGTCTCCTTACTGACAGTGATCCACAAGAAAAACAAAAAAACAAAAAAACAAAAAAACATTGATGGCAATAATCATGCAAACATTGCTATTTCTAATGTTTGCAAACACCCAACAAAGCAGGGTGTTATGAACAAAGTTCTTGAGATTATTCTATGCTTAATTCTTTTTTAGATTTTAAATATTTATTTGTATATGCCTCCTATTGTCGATAGAAAAAATAGATATTTCAAGAGATTAGACAATTTACTTCAAAATTTTATTAAATCAGTGAAATGGAAACAGAGTTGTTTGTTTGCAATCCTCCCAGAAGCCTCCCTTCTGTAACCTGAAACTGGCCCCTGGATTCAGAGGGCAGGGAAAGAAGAAAGAGGCAGCCCACTCCAGGTTGGTAGATGGCAGTTTTAATAAGCAAAGGGAACTTACATACTAGGCTTGTCTTGGAGGGCAAGACAAATGGATCCCCATACTGCCCACCAAGTCTTAAAACTTTATAAAGAGGCATTAGCTGGGACACATGGGTGGCTCAGTCTGTTAACCTTCTGGCTCTTGATTTCAGCTCAGGTCATGATTTCATTGTTCATGGGATTAAGCCCCTTGTTGAGCTCCCTGCTGAGTGCACAGAGCCTTCTTGGGATTTTCTCTCTCCCTCTCTCTTTCTGCCTCTCCCCACCCATGTGCTCACATGTGTGCTCTCTCTCTGTCTCTCTCAAGACAAAGTAATAAGCCTTAAAAAAAAAAGAGGCCTCAGCTGTTTTCAGTCACATAAACTGTGCAGGTGTTCTCAACACCACGTCATCTAAAGGTTATGTGTTTGGAGCAGTTTCTGGGAGCAAGAACAGCAAGTGGAACCCACAAACCAAGGACAGGGGAAGGGGTGAGGAGCTTCTGGTTCCCTGAGTCCAGCTCACAAGTCAATGGACAGTCATGTCTTCTCGATGACCTTCTCCAACAAAAGTTCAGACTTTCAATAAGACGGAAAACTCTTTTCTATACATCCATGTTATCTAATAATTTCCTGAGAAACTTATGGTCTGTAGTAGGCACAATAAGGGCTCCCAAAGATGTCCACATTCTGATCCTTGGAAGTTACTTTACATGGTAGAATGGATTTTGCAGATGGATTGAATTAAGAACCTTGGTGGAGGGGTAGTAGCCTGAATTAGCCAGGTGGGTCCCATCTAATCCTGAGTTCTTAAAAGTGGAGAACCTGTCTCAGCTGGAGTCAGAGGGAAACTCGACTATGGAAGAATAGTCAGGGAGAAACAAGATTGCTGGCTTTATAGTTGGGGAGCAGAGCCATGAACCAAAGGAATGTGGAAAACATTTAGAAGCTGGAAAAGGTAAGAAAAAAAAAAAAGAACTTTCTCCTAGGTCATCCAGGAAGGAGTATAACACTGATCACTTCTTGATTTTAGCAAGGTAAAAACTATTTTAGACTTCTAATCTATGGAACTTTGTGTTGTTAAGCTATCAATTTTGCAGTAAGTTTTCACAGTGGTAAAAGCAAATAACGTGTAGTATATTTTGGCCATATAACTATTATGTTTGTGTAGGTAATGGGTAAACTCAATGATTGAGTAAATATTTGTTGATAATTATTGTAGTTACAGTTAAGAGAAATAATATCACCCTTGTAGGTAGGAATCCTCTTTCATGTGCATATGCATCAACTTGGTTTTTATTTTAAAATGCTCTTTCATGTAGATATACCTAAAAATTTTAGCTTAATAAGTACTAGAGTAGGTTCCTGACAGATGCAAAATAAAACAGTTGCTTTGGAAGTGGTTTAGCATTTGGCAGCATAAATGTCAATTATCCGCTAAATAAACCAACTATAATACACCCATGCAATGGAATACTTCTGAGAAAGAATGTAAAATTCAAAAACTTGAAACTAACAAATGCAGTGACGTGTGTGAATCTCTAAATCATGAAAGGAATTAGACACAAAAAAGCAAAATATAGGGTATGTTTCTACTAATTCTGAAAAAGACAAAACTGAAAAAAGACAAATCAGATCAAAATTGAAGAGGCTGGGGGTTGACGGAGGGGATTGATTGCAGATGGTTGTGAAAGGTCTTTGTACTATGATTAAATATTCTAAATATTGTGGTAGTTATAGTATATACTTGTCAAAACTCATGGACTTTAAAGAGGATAAGTTTTCCTATATATAAGTTACATGTTAGTAAACCTGGCTTAAAAAAAAGTCTAACTGTATTTTACCGAGTCTTTCACAAATCCATTAAAAGTGAAATGTACTTTGTAAAAATCTTATCAGTTTTACTGAAAAATTGACATATATCACTGTATAAGCTTAAGGCATATAGCATGATGATTTGATTTACATTTTTTTTTGTGAAATGATTACCATGATAGGTTTAGCTAACATTCATCATCTCTTAATACAATAAAAAGGAAAGAGAGGGGAAAAAATTCTTCTTGGGATGGGAACTTAGGATTTATTTCTTTAATAACTTTACTATAAATCATACAGAGATGTCCTCTATAGTCATCAGGTTGTACATTACATCCCTAGTACTTACGTATAACTTTATGGTTTGTTTTTTAAGGGTCTTTTTATTTAAATTCCAGTTGGTTTACATACAATGTAATCAGTTTCAGGTGTAAAATATAGAGAATCAACACTTCCATACAGCACCTGTGCTCATCACAAGTGAACTTCTTAATCTCCATCACCGATTTTACCCATCCCCTCCCCGCACCTCTCCCAAGAAACTGCCATGTACTTTCAAATAAACTACAATCATCTCACACAATTTAGGACCCTTTGAGCTAATGACTCTCGGGGTAAGAACTAGAAACCAAGTTCTTTCACTTGCCCCCTAACCACATGCACACTAATTAATCTATAAAACCTCAATGAAAATTGCATAACAAATTCTCTTGAGGCTCTAAAAGGTCTCAATTCTGGTCCAATTTTTAAACTGTATTCTAAGAGAGCCATGAATTTCAGGTCATTGTGTGCATAGGGATAAAAAGTATCCTGCCCCAGCAAGTCTTGCCAAAAGTGAGCAAAATTCCAGAATGTTGTAAAGGAACTTCAGAATTCATCTTTTCCTTCTGTGAATTCCTATGGTCTTGTAGTATTTGTTCATTTCCTAAGAATTCCATCAATTAACAAAGTTATATAAAGGAAGAAGACTCTTCTCTCTAGTAAAATAATATACTGATTTTTTTTTTAAATTACTTTAAAATTATTTTGTATTCTATAGAGTTAGGAATACTGTTCAGTGGCTTTCGTTTTTGTTAAAAAACCTAAAGCTTTGCACAAAACAGACTGATATATTTAAAAATATTCATTTTACCTCTTCTCTCTTCCAGTATCTTTTACTGTATATCCTCCCCCAACCCCCCCAAAAAAAAAAAAATCCACATGGTAGTCCGATGAAGCATTGCCCTCTAGCCTGTGACATTGATCTGAGCCAGAGACTGATGATCTAAACAAGGAAATCAGAGTGCTTCCTGTTGATATCTACTGTCTCCCTATGGTATGAAGTGACTGTAACCTTTTCTGATTCCTTGAGTATCATGCCATAAATGAAGTTCCCAAAGACTTTCACAGAGACCGTGAATTTTTTAACCCTGAGGTATAAAAATATCAACATGGATAAGAGTATGATTACATTTTAAAGTAATTTTTACAGCTGTGTAAAGGATGTGTTCACACAGTCCAGGGGGTGTTTGAATAGTCCTGACTGGAGTTAAGTAGAGTAACTGGGATGCATCGCATTGGGCCAGGTGAGCAATGATGCAGTGTTAGTGAAAATAGAGTTCGGGGAGGTAGAATTTAACAATTTGGTGAGTAATTGAATATATAACAAGGCAGTGCTAGAATTTAGGGATGATTCTAAGGTTACTAGATATTCTCAAGTCAATTATCTTAAACTGCTAGGTCCTATTTTTGTTAAAACACTGGTTTTAGAGCATATTGATATATCTCAAACTTTGTACAGGTATATCACCAAACTGTAATCAACACATAAATTTTTCCTTTTTCCACCTCCATGTTCTGGAACTCCATTTTAGAAGACACCGTTTTCCTAGGTTCTTTATTTCCATGAAATATTGTCTCTTCCTTCTCCTTCATACAGTTCCATTTTCTGGAGCAATTATTTATATTTGTAAGAGTGACAAGTTCTTTCAGGATAAAGTCCATTAATCATAGTAACACTTCTTATCTGACTGGAAACTCCTTTCACTGAGTGACTGTCTACTCATGCACTCCAAACCTCCACATGCTAAAATGGATTTCTAAAGACATTTTAACTAAAATATGTCAGAGGAAAAAACTATCTGAGAAATAAAGCCCCATTATTTGATTTCAGAAATGTGCCCTTCTACCAAAGTCAAGGTCTGCAAAGAGTGTTGACAATTTGATCTGTAATTAAAAGAAAAGGTATTTACAAGAACCTATTTATATACTTTATGGTATCCCCCAGGATCATTTAACTGACTAATTTGGACATACTAGACAACAAATTGAGGGCCTGGTCTCCTCTCCTTTTATAACTCTGTAAACATAATCCCAAATTGATTGGTCTCTAATACATGAGAACCAAATGAAAAATTAATTAGATTGGCTACAACCCTGAAGTGAGCACTTTACTGCTTTGTTGCTTTGTCTATTTGATCCCTTTTCTTTTGATTTATCAATAAAGTAGCCCATGTGGAAAAAATAATAGAAGAAAGGTAAGAGCAAGGATCAAATGAATCCAGACAAACTATAAAACTGAGAAATCTCTGCAGTGTATGATTCAGAGTTGGTCTCTAGGTATTAACTGTATTATAAATAACATTAACATCAAATCAAATTTTCTCAATTAAGTTTATGAGCTTTTCTGTATAATTTTTTCCCTTGTACTAGGAACAATTTGTTAATGTGTTTATCTCTTCATTTCACTTGTACCTAAACAGTCACTAAAAAAAGGACATGAAAGCAATTGTAGTCCTAGGAACTTTGAAGAAGGGTTCATGTAGTGTAACCTCCTCAATTTTATGGGTATAGGCAATAAAGGTATTGGAGGCTGTTAGCACTACTGGGGTGAGAAATCTTTTTCCTCAATTCCCATTCTTGCATTTAAGAACTTTACTTAGAATTTGAATAATGATCCTTAGCTCAGTATCCTGCCAGTAGAAGGGTTTTTGTGGAGCTAAAATGCCTTCCCAAAGGATTTATGTAATTTATTTTTAAACATTTTTGTGAATATCAAACTTGATTATGGGTAAAATTATTCTATGTTTAATTCTAGACCCAAAAACTAAGTATATAGAAATCTACCCATCAAACCTAAAATACTAAAAATTGTTTTATGTTGGTGCATCTGGGTGGCTCAATCAGTTAAGCATCTGACTTCAGCTCAGGTCATCTTGCCTTTGTGGGTTCGAGCCCCACATCAGGCTCTGTGCTGACAGCTCAGAGCCTGGAGCCTGTTTCAGATTCTTTGTCTCTTTCTCTCTGCACCTCCCTGCTTGCCTTCTCTCTCTCTCTCTCTCTCTCTCTCTCTCTCAAGTAAGTAACATTAAAAAAATAGACAATTTTTATTTTATTATGTCACACCAAAGTACATTGTAAGAGTTCAACCAGTGGGCATCAAAATTTTCATAAGATATTTGACTTTATTTCTACCTAGTTGATATTCAATAACGAGTGAAATTCCTCAGATAATGTGCCATCAGATAATGGCACTAATAGAAAACTAATACACAATCCCTTAAAGTAATGTTAAAAGAAGCAGAGGGTGTTAGTAATTTGAGCTAGTGAGTATTAATCCTTATAATATGCTGAACCTATTCTAAGCTTTACTCTTGGGAGTGTACACATTATTTGCTTCCCTTCCTATATGTAATGTACTGTTGATTTGGTTTTGTTTGCTTATTTCCTTTGTGTTTAACTGGGAAATAGCTCTTGTGGAGTCAGTTGACTGAATTATCACCAAGGAAACTTTTTTTCTCTAGGTTTAGGTGTTCTGAGAAAAATAGTTTTGCCTAAGGTAGGCAAGACCTGAAGCTATCAAAGGAAAAATTTCCTTTATTCTTTCACCTCCCCATAAGCTACCTCAACCAAGAAATAATATGAATACTATAATGAATTCTAAATAAGAGCTTACTCCTAACTCATTCACTAAGTCAATATGTACTGAGCACTTTCTGAGTAGATTATTCTGTTAAACAATGAGAATATAGTTACAATAAAAATATATTTTCATAAAGCCTGAAATCTAGAATATAGGCAAGTAAATACATATAATTAGTTGGAAAATTATATTTCACAACTTCCCTCTGTGTGTTGGAGGGATATGTTAAACACACTGAGGTGAGATGTGAATAACTTACCTACTCGGTAGCTAAGAAGAAAGGATGGTTTTGAAAATTTATTCTAGAAAGGTTGAATCTATTTAAGCACAGACCGTTGGTTTAGTTAAATGGACTACACAATTATGTACTCTTGATTGAAGCAGTGAAAGTACTAAGTGCTCTCTGTGGAGAAGGCAGTTGCTACTAGAACTTCAACTTTATGAAAACCAGAAATGTACTTTAAGATACTGAGGCAACTTACTTTTCAGCATGGAATAGCTCTTTAGCAACTCTCCCATGACTGATTGTAAACTCTACCAAAAAACAAACAAAGACACATGCTAGATTTCTTACTGACTATGATGAAAGAGGAAGGAACATGTTTTGTTTGTTTGTTTGTTTGTTTGTTTTTTTAACCAGTGACTTGAGGCAAAGTCAGGCACTATAATAGCTGAGGTGATAAGGAAAGTACAAGATGCTTACATAGCAAGGGCTCAACTGAAATTTAGGGGATTACTTCTCTGGATGGTGTGTGTGTGTGTGTGTGTGTGTGTGTGTGTGTGTATGAGAGAGAGAGAGAGAGAGAGATGTAATGGATGTGTGAGGCTGTGTATACAAAAATATACAGAAAGTGAAGTATCTATACAATTAAAAGTAATCACAATGAGATACCACCTTACACCTGTCAGAATGGCTAACATTTAACAACTCAGGCAACACCAGATGTTGGCGAGGATGCAGAGAAAGAGGGTCTCTTTTGCACTGTTGGTGGGAATGCAAGCTGGTGCAGCCACTCTGGAAAACAGTATGGAGGTTCCTCAAAAAACAAAAAATAGAACTACCCTACGACCCAGCAATTGCACTACTAGGCATTTATCCATGGGATACAGGTGTGCTGTTTTGAAGGGACACATGCACCCCCATGTTTATAGCAGCACTATCAACAATAGCCAAAGTATGGAAAGAGCCCATATGTCCATCGATGGATGGATAAAGATGTGATGTGTGTGTGTGTGTGTGTGTGTGTGCACACACACAACAGAGTATTACTCGGCAATAAAAAGAATGAAATCTTGACACTTGCAACTACATGGATGGAACTGGAAGATATTATGCTAAGTGAAATTAGAGAAAGACAAAAATCATATGACTTCACTCACATGAGGACTTTAAGAGACAAAACAGATGAATGTAAGGTAAGGGAAACAAAAATAATATAAAAACAGGGAGGGGGACAAAACAGAAGAGACTCATAAATATGGAGAACAGACAGAGGGTTACTGGAGAGGTTGCTGGAGGGGGGATGGGCTAAATGGGTAACAGGCACTAAGGAATCTACTCCTGAAATCACTGTTGCACTATATGCTAACTAATTTGGATGTAAAATTTTAAAAATAAAAAAATAAGTCAAACAACTTAAAAAAAAAAAAAAAAAAAAAAAAAAAACAATTAGAAGTAAGAACAAGGTTCATTCAGGGAATTAAGCCAGAATGACAACATGAAACATAAGTTACATATGTACATCTTAACAGAATTTCTCAATATGATTACTTAAACTGAACTTGATATAGGAGCCTAAATCACTAAGTTATCATAGTTCAAGTATTATTTGAGACTAGGGACACCTGGTAGATGTTCAGCAGAAACAACATAAAATAATGAATTACTAACATGATAAAAGCTGTGGTCTATCCTTCCCTTCTTCCTTCCATCCTTCTTCTTTTATGAGAATTTATAAAAGATCTGTTCTATGTCACTAGCCCTGCTGGGTATCCAGCGTAAATAAGAGAAACCCATGGTTACGATGTGGTAAGTACTGTGATAGGACCCTATGGAGTGTTCCCTCTACTTGGTCTGCGATGCAGATTTATGGTAGGCTGCTTACCTATGGTGACCTGACTTTAATCAAAGAAGATGATTAAGACACAGACAGGAAGAGAAGGGTAGCAGACTATACTAAACCAAGGAGAATTTTGAGAAGGAGATAATGGTTGGAGGAATGTAACGAGGGGTGTACACATGAATCTCATCATTCTGTGGCTCCTGAATTTAAAAGAGCAAAATGGATGCTCATTGTTCTTATAATAAAACTTGTATCCCTTAATATGTCTTCTAGGATCCTACAGTCATCTGACCCTGTTTATTAATGGTTTCAATCTCCCTAGTATTCCAGCAACACTCATTAGCACTTCTGAAATATTTTCTTTCTTTTTTAATCCAATATACTATGTTCTCTCTCACCTTTGAGCATTCCTACATAATCTTTCATCTCTTCTAGATCTTATTCTTTCCCTTTCTTAACTGACTAACACACACTCATCCTTCAGAGCTCCATTTAGATGTCACTTCTTCTGGCATGTATTACTTGACAACCCCTTTGTCCCCCATATACACACTTATTTGAGTTAAGGAACCCTGCTATGTGCTCCCATAACACACAATACTTTTCCAACCATATCACAGTTTAATGATGCCTATTGTCTGTATACCCCAAAGACATTAAACTATGAAACTGCTGAGTTCTTAATTTCTTTTATTAACCATCTCATTCTGAGATTCTAGCACATTTCTGGTGCTGGTATACAGGAATGTATGAGTTTTTGTTTTGAATAAATAAATCAGTAAAAAATAAGAACAAGGAAAAGAAATTTGGAGGCCAAATTATAAGATGTAGAGAGACAATCTCAAAATGGGTCTGTGAAGGAAATAAGAGGGAGAGAAAGAGAGAACACAAACCAGAAAGGAATTTCAGAGGATCCAAGAAAGGAAAGAGTTTTGAAGAAGGAAGAAGTCAACAGCTTAAACACTGTAGATATCAAATTAAGAAGCAACAAAATGTCTACTGGCTTTTGCAATTTGGAAGTTAACTTTGGAACTTCTGATGGACGTGCCCTTGATATCAACATCCAATTATCATGGCTTTCCTTTTGAATAAATGAAAATAGGTTTTCTCATTAAAACACACATAATGGGTGCTGGGTAGATCAGTCGGTTAAGTGTCTAACCTAGGTTAGTGTCTGCTCAGGTTATGATCCTGCAGTTGTGAGATCAAACCTCAGTCAGGCTCTGTGCTGATAGCATGGAGCCTGCTTGGGATTCTTTCGCTCTCTCCCTCTCTTTCTCTGCCCCTACCTCATTCACCTGTTCTTTCTCTGAAAATGAACTTAAAAAAATGCACATAAAACTTTTTTCCCCAACATGAAAATGAAATGGGTAGCCATAAATTTAGTCAATGGTAGCTTAGTGTTCTCGATACTTAATACACACTAGATGCCTAATTGTTACATACAACATAGCCAGAAATTAAAAGATATTTAGGTAGTTATAACTATAATATCAATTTTATACCAAAATTCTTTGCATGTTACACAATGTAAGCAATAAATAACTTCTCCCAGAAACTGTAAAAGGATTCCTACTGGTCCTAACATTGTTGTATATTAATACGTTAACTGACTTATTTTTTCATTTTAATACTGACATATACTATGTATTTTTATTAAATTTAATTTTTTGTTAGATTAAATATTTAGCTAATTTTCCTTTTTTTTTTCAACTCAAACTTTAAAAGTTCAGAAATAAACATTCCCAGGCATATCTGTGTCTTAAAGAAAAGGTAAATGATCTATTTTTTGTATACACATTTCTAATTTTTCTTTTCCACCAGAGTGCTTCATTGACACTAGTCATTGAAAATAAAGCTATTATGAAATAAACCTCTAAAGCAAGTGTGCTTCTACCATACACATTAGCTAAATGAAGGCAAGAAGTAGCATAATAAATATATTCTACAACTTCACAACAGGGAAATGTATGAGCAAGAATAAAATGTTTTGAGTTAAAATGTTTTAAGTACAAAACCTACTTCAAAAATAGATTTACTGTAAATAAATTTACAACATTTAATACTAGTTAATAACCTGCATTTTGTATACCATCCTTCTTTGCAAAAATTTAAAATTACTGGCATTTTTAAGGAAAATGATAAAAGGTTATATCTCTTTCAGTATAGAAAGTGTTCGAAACTTTATTTGTATGGTTTTTCTTCAGCTATGTTAAGTTAATTTAGATGGTGAGCTTGAGAATAACACCACTCTGTTTCCTTTTATCTCCAGGTACATAGTAAGATTTCAGTAAAGCTCGAGAATAAATATGTGCATAAATAAAGAATACATAAATTAGGGGAAAAACCAGTTTGTATGTAAGATCCTCCCCAGTTTATAATGAAAATCTAAAGTGTGGGAATGGAAATAGCACTATTATGAAAAACCAAGAGTCTAAGACTTAGTCCAAAACCTGTATTTGCATAAACCTCTCATGTTATGTATCCTTATCTGTGAAAAGTGGAAAGATTGTTCAACTAGGGGATAAAGGTCCCTTCCAGTTGTATGAATTTGTAATTTGCCATTGCTCCCCAGCAAGGCAGTATGCTGTTGAATCCTTATCTGTGAGCACTCAGGTGAACATTTCCCTAAACATCTGACTTTTCTGTGGTAGGATGTTTCTCTGCAGTAACATCTGAGACCATTTCAACAAACACCATGAAGCAAATTGTGGATAGTGTAAGCTAGCAATCACAACAATAGCGCATGAAACCAGTACCGTTTTATGCAGCTGATGGGTAAAGTTAAAAGTCAACCACTCTGCATATATTGCATAATTATTTTATTTTCTACGAGGTTTTAGGATTCCAATATCATCCTCAAGAAAACTTTTAGTTGGTTGTTGGAATTTACGTCATTGTTTTTAAAAAGATTCCAATATCAAAATAAACAGAAGACTGAAGATGATAATAGAAGATGGTACAGGTTAGAACATCTCCATTAGAATCTTCATTGAATACTGAATAACCCCATTGACATTTACTCATTTGCATTATTTGTATAAGTAAAAAAGAAAAGGGAAAAGGGAAGAGAGAAAAGAATAGCAAACATTTACATGGTACTTCAGTGTCAAGAATGCTTCTAAAATACTTTACCTATAAGATCTATTGTAACCCTCAGAACTCTGTGAGTGTATCTGCAAGCATATGGTGGATATTTGTCAACTGGCTATTTTTGTCTGGTTTATTTTTTTTTTTTCAACATTATCTTCCTACAACTGGGGAATTTCCCACATTATAAGATTTACCTCTCTAATACAGAATTTAACTTTAATACTACAACTGGTTTTTTGGTAAAGATGCAAATGTAACCCTGTAAGTCTAAATTTAGATGAGGCTTCCTTCTTTGGACTGACCATGAGTGCGGGGAGCTAAGTTTTTTGTGCAGATGTGGACCCGTTGCTGGCGTAACAGAAAAGTTGAATTTTTGGCACTTTGGTTCTTGGTCATTGCAGCTGCAGTGATGACAGTTTCCCACATGGATTCTGGGATGTGGCTATCTCTGTGGAAGGGCTTGACTCAAGATAGTTCTCCATGCTTTGGTGATTCTGTAAGTTGGCTAAATCACTTATTTTTTTTTTTTCTGCTTAACTTACCCAGAGTGATTCTGTTGACAATCATGGCCACTAACCACTATTCCCTATGCATATGTATAAATGTACAGACAGACATTTATATAAACTCATGTTCAATTAACTAATGTGTATATTAGCAAAACTAACACTTCCTCAGTACAGTTCAAAGGTAACATTTATTGTTGACATGATGCCAGGCACTTGGCAAGGCTCAGTGCATGAGTATTGTAACAATACATTCTCATAGCTGTGTAGGATAAGACGGTTGGCTTTTATTCCCACCCCCTCCAAGATTATAAGTAACTGAATATTAGAATCTCTTTATCACTCTTGAGAATCCTAAGGAAAAAACTGTGCTCCATACGCCTCAGAATGAATAAAACAGCACTTTGTGGTATCCCAGCCTACAAGTCATTTGCAATTAACAGTTTTATTCAGAGATGAGATTTCCTAGAAACACAATTTGTTTACTTTATAATCAGATCTACAAAACATAGTTTGCTCATTTCATTTTTTTTTTTTAAATGGCTTTCTGGGGGTGCCTGGATGGCTTAGCCAGTTAAGTGTCTGCCTCTTGATTTCAGCTCAGGTCATGGTCTCCTGGTTTGTGAGTTTGAGCCCCAGTTCAGGCTCCGTGCTGACAGTGTGGAGCCTGCTTGGGATTTTCTCTCTCTCCCCCTCTCTGCTTTTCCCCACCTCCTCTCAAAATAAATAAACTTTAAAAAAGAGTAAAAATAGCTTTCTGAAAAATCTTTACTAAGGGGACCCACCGTATTGTCAGCTTTGCTGCTGCTTTGGTGCTTATATATTTGCTTCCTCCTCATTGTTATCAACCTATGTAGTCTCTTTAGATTTCCTTTGTGTAAGCCCATACCTATTCCTATCCCTATGCATTTCTGATTGCTCACATCTTCCTTATGGAATAAACAAAGGAACACCATTTCTAGTATATTTAGTATTTGTTGTGGCACGGCCCCGAGGGAAAGTTTACCTAAATAACAGTTGCAGTATAGTAGTACTCTTTCAAAGCCCTGGTTCTGGAGTCCGATTGCCTGGATTCTGATTTCAGTGACCCTAGTCTCTGGGTGTGAGGATGTAGGTGAATTACTAGAGCTTCTAGAGCCTCAGTGTAACATTTACAAAATGAGAATAATGGTTTATCTCTCAGAGAAATAATTAAAATTAACGCAGATAGAGCACTGTGAGTGGGACATGGGGGTACTGTTTAAATATTAGCTGTTGTAACTATTATTCTGATGGGACACAGTAAGAGGAGTTAAGACCTGCAGCCAGACCCGCACGTTAGATCTATTCCAGGCATCTCAAATGTACTATGCCCTTCAATTTTCTTCCTTCCATGTTTATCATACCAGTCTCCTTTTACTCAAGTGGGGATCTGAAAGCCATCCTGGAGTTCTCCTTTCACCTGCTATATTCAATTAGCAACAAGTTCTACTTCTGTCACCTAAATATCTCTTGGACCCATCAAAATCTTTCTTTACATTGCCAGTTTTCTAGTAGGATTAGCCTCCTATTACTCCCTTCTTCCTTTGATCAATGTCCATCAATTCTCCACAGAGCAGCCATGATGGTATGTTAAACATCTCTACTAATAAAGATATGGCAATGATTAAACACCCATTAATAATTTCACTCTGCCTTTGAAATGCAATTCCACACCCTTTCTGTGGCACACAAACCTTACATGATTTATGTTTACCTATCTCTCTGGTCCCATGCTTGGGCTCTCATTTCTTTACACTTCTATCATATTAATCTCTTTTCATTTCCCCCTTCTTTTGGATTATGAACTTGGTTATCCAGGTCCTACAGATGCTTTTTCTCTTCCATGAGGTGTCTTATACGTATCTTTTCATGTGGCTCATGTGTCAGATCCATAAATACTATGCCTTTAGGGAAATATTCTCCTAAACACCTAGACCGTATAAAATCTCCTAGAATCCAGTATTTCCACCCTTTATACCCTACATCAAGTGTTTATTTTCTTTGTCAAAGCTTGCTTTCCTGTGCTGTGACCTGTATAGGCCAAGGTGTATTCACACTGGTAACTTCTATGTAGTTAGCATTTTACATATGGATGCTCAGAAAATAATTTTGTGTGAATGGAGATTGAAGTCAGTCAAACTGATCTCAGTCACCTGTGTGTTGACCACTCTACTTTCGTACTGCAGCCAAATCATTCTCTAACTTTAGATGATGCTGAGCCTTGAGGTATATATTAAATGACAAAATGGAAAGTTGTGGGGCCAGAGGTCTCTGGTGTGCCAGAACATTAAGGAATATAAATGAAGAGTGGTCTGTTGGATTGAAGTTAAGAGACGAACATAAGTTGGCTTTAGTGAAAGAAAAACTATTACACGTTAAGAAATTTTTGTGTGCTACCAAAGCAAGCAGGGACTATTACAGGGCAGCTGGGATCCAAGAGTCAACGTAAACTATGTCACATTTGAGAGTCAAGCTGCATGTGGTAAATGCATGGGATGGACTCATCAGAAACTTATTTGTAAAAGGGTTTGAGGAAACTTAGAACATTCTGGAATGTAGCTCCACGTAATCAGCATTTCCACAGTGAAACTACCAGGTTATAATCTGAGTGTTTTTTGCTTTACTACATAATGGCATATTATTTCCAAAAGTGTTTGTAATAATTGGGAGTCCCACCATAGTGTTAATGCTGCACATGCTCCTCAGGTTTGATAGTGGCAGAACTTTGAAATGTGCTAGTTTGCTGGAAGTGGTGTAATTTCTCATTTAACGGGCACTTGTTTGATCTCTAAATTCTGAGCAGATTCTGGCCATTTTTGTTTCCTTATTTTTTTGGTGTTCTGTTCATGTCTCTCTCTCTCCCCTCCCCTCGCCCATTTGATTCTTTTTCTTTTTCTTCTTCTTTTCCTTTTTTTCTTCTTTTCTTCTTCTTTTTTTTTAGTATTAATTTGTGGGGTTTCTTTTTCTATTTGTGTTCAAGTGACTTCAATTTGACTGGTAATTTCTTTTTTATGGTGTCTTGAGAAGCAGGATCATTTTTAATGATCGACTGATCTTTTATTACGGTCTGTGCTTTCCTTGGACCTTGTGAAAGACAACCATCCCCATCTCAAGGCTAAAAGATAACTGACTGAGCCACCCAGGTGCCCCTAGAGGTTAAGCATCTGACTCTTGGTTTCAGTTCAGGTCATGATCTCCTGGTTTGTGTGTTCAAGCCTCACATCCGGCTCTGCACTGACAGTGTGGAGCCTGTTTGGCATTCTCTCTCTCCTTCTCTTTCTGCCCCTCCCCTGCTGACTCTCTCTCTCTGTCTTACAAAATAAAAAAATACTAAAAAAATAAAAGATCACCTCTATATTCTATAACATTAGCTTTTTATATTAGTATCCATCTGAAATTCATATATGTAGATCCAATTTCCTTTACCATTTTTTTATGCTAGCATTTTTTTTAATGTTTATTTACTCATTTTGAGAGGGAATGAGAGCTTGAGCCAGGGGGGTGGGGGGGACAGAGACAGGGAGACAGAGAATCCCAAGCAGGCTCCATGCTGCCAGTGCATGAAGCCCGATGTGGGGCTCAAACTCACAAACTATGAGCTCATGACCTAAGCTGAAACTAAGAGTCTGCTACTTAACCAAATGAGCCACCCAGGCATCTGCTAGCATTATTTACTAGTCACTTTTTCCTAGTTTCTACAATAGCATCTCTACCATATATGATTTCCACATACGCATAGGTCCATTCCATTCCTCTACTCTGTCTTGTTTTTGTTTTGTTTTTGTTAAAAGCCTGGAAATTTAAAATTCAGAATATAGAGCATGGGTTAAAAAACTGAATCTGCTACTTGTGGCCTTGAGCAAGTTGCTTAACTTCCTTGAATCTCTAACTTCTCATTTATAAAATAACTAGAGTATCTTTATCATAAGGTTATCAGGTGTCTTACATATACTAAGAGCCATATGTGTAAGTTATAACATCTTAATTGTTTCCATGAAAATACCACACTGTCCTAACTAAAATAACTTCATAATAAGTCAAGACGTTTTGTTAAGTCCTTTTTAGTGTTTATTATTGGTTTGACTATTTCTAGTCTTTTGGTCTTTCATACATATTTGAGGGTAATGTTGATGGAATTTCTGAAAAACCCCTTTTATTTTAATCTGAATGTATAAGGTAGGTTTGTCATTTTAGGAAAGTTTACTTTGTTAATGAGACATTAGTTATCTCTGGCTCTCCATGTATTTAGTTGTCTTGCAAAAACTTTTCTATGAAAAGGTCTTTAGTGTCTTTAGTTAGCTTTACTCTTTTTTACCAATTTTTAAAAATATTTATTTATTTTTGAGGGAGAGAGAGAGAGCGCACTCACACATGTGAACATGCAAGGGGGGAGGGGCAGAGAGAGAGAGAGAGAGAGAGAGAGAGAGAGAATCTGCCACAGGCTCCAGGCTCTGAGCTGTCAGCACAGAGCCTAACGCAGGGCTTGAACTCATGAATCATGAGATCATGACCTGAACCCAAGTCAGTCGCTTACCCGACCAAGCCAACCAGGCACCCTGCAAACCTGTATTTTTAAATGGAATTTTCTTAACTATTTGTTTCTGAGTTTGATGCTACCTGACTTAAAGTAGGAAGGAAAGATACAGGTCAAAATAGTATCTAATATAGTTTGCATTTCTGTGAAGACTTTTTTTCTCCCTACTTTTCCTGATTTCTTCCAGCTCCTGTTTTCTCTCCTTCCATTTCTCTCCCCATGCTATCTCTGAGCCTTTATCTTTCCGTTTTGAACTATTTTGCAGACTTGATTGTTTCATTAAATTTATTGAACTCATCCCTATTATCCTTAAACATCCTTTTTTCTCATAAGTCCTCTTCACCTGCCTCTTCTTTGTCCTGTTCCTTCTACACATTGTTTCTTGAAATGCTTCTGCATAACTTCCTTGCCACATCTCTTTAAATCCTTGCCCACATTTCATTTCCTCCTGGGCCTGCCGTCTGTTGGAGATGTTTGCGTGTGGCTACATGTGGGGGCAAGTCCGTGGCAGGGAAGAGCCAGAACTCTTCTACCAGCTTGTGGGACTCTCCTACGGCACAGGGTTGTATGTGAGAGTACATTCTCGTCCTATTTTCTCACTCCCAGCCCCCATGAGTCAGCATTGCACAGCTGCTGATAATGCAGAGTCTCTCTCGCTCCTGCCTCCTGAATCAACAGACTGCTTTCTGTAAATATTACTTGTTTGTGGTGGTCCTCACTCTTCAACAATCTGGTTTCAGGGGAAATTCTCCTCCTCAGTCCATGCACATTGTTTCTGTTGTTCTAAACAAGGAATTTGCTAGGTTTTATCCCTCGGAGGTTTTTGCCTTCCTACTGAAAGCTGAAAGCTTTAAGCTTTGTCCAGATCTACAGCCTAGGAGTATTCGCTCATTCGCATAGCAAATATCGTGCGGTACAATATGCCAAGTACTTTGCTAGTTTCTGGGCAACGTTTGACAACATGGAAATTTATGGAATATTCCCTCAAAGCTTTGATTCTTGTGAAGAGAGGGTTGTGCACGCAAAAAATTATAATACAATAAATTAATTGCAATGATGGAATTATGTGCAAAATGCTGGAAGGCAAAATACATGCCTAAATGTTCCTAACTGAAGAAAGGCTTCAGTTAATTCATAACACAGGACATAGACCTACTACATGTAAGATACTGCGCTATCTGAGGAAGCAGCAGTGATGAAGGTAAACATGATTGTTGTCATGATGAAGTTTATAAGCTAGTTGGTTAAAAACAGGGAATTTTAAGCTAATAAACTTAAAGATAATTTTATTTATTAAGTAGGCTCCACACCCAACATGGGGCTTGAACTCATGACCCTGAGATCAAGACCTGAGTTCAAGAGTTGGATACTCCACCAACTAAGCCACCTAGGCACCCCTTAAAGAGAATGTTCTAAGCAGTGGGAAGAATGTACAAAAGAAAAGAAACTTAGGAAAATGTGGCAACTTTATGAAATGATGAGAAAGCTAATAGTGGATCATAAAAATCAAGCAGTGCTTGTGGCAGATGGTATAGCTAGACATGTGGGATAGGGCCATAGAAGGGTATACATGGTGTACTATCACAGCAGTTTGTTTTATCCTATAGATATGGATGTGAGGTCACTGAAGAATTTTTAATAAAAAATAATATCAGATTAGTATGTCTGTGATAACACTCATAAATATGAAAGATTGATTTAGGGAAGGTCGAGACCAGACCCTGGACCATGAACAATGACAGACAAGGAAGAGGGAAGTACTGAGCGTAGGTAGTTGAAAGAGGTTAAAGAGAAAGTCAGAACAGTGACAACAAAAATGGAAGAATTTTTTAGCTCATCAGGTCTGGCGGATAAGGGAAGGACTCCAAAAGGGTATGTTTTGGTGTTAACCATAGTAGGAGATGGCTTTGATGTTTTGTTTGGTGGTAAATATAATACTTCTTGAAAGGTTTCAGAGAAATCTTACAAAAGCAAGTTTCAAAAAGTAGTAGCTTGAGTACAAAGGAACTAGTAAATAATCAGATATGCTTTCTATCCATCTACGCTAAAGGAGTTTCTTCAGTCAAAGGAGTTCTCATTTATGTTTCCTTCTACAAATTGGTTATTCCATCTATAATGTGGCTTCTTCAGCAAGGTTAATGGTGTTTTCTTTTTCCCATTTTATCACCTCAGATTGTGCTTGATTTGGGTTTGGCATGAAATAAAATCTGGCCCTAGTATTACTCTGGAGACAAAGGATGGACTATGTGTCTGTCCTGTGTCCTAGCACTCCGGGTTGAGTTGGTATATTGGCCTGCAGTATGTTGGCTTATTCCTTTCAGACTGAGGATAAAATAAACCCTTTAAGTTTAGAAGGGTATAGATGAGGAGGGTATCACTGGAAAGTATAGTATAGAATATTCTCGAAACATAAATGTTTTTGGGGGGCTGGTGGATAGTGAGCTTAATTTTGAGTATCTTGACTTTGAAAAGCCTTTGTCATTCGAATAGAGGGGATCTACTATAGGTGATGCTGTGAAATACCAGATTACCTCCAGAATGGTCTCTGAGATGAAGGTTTGTATACAGAAGTGTTATTGAGGAATGCCCTCAGGATCAACATGTACTGGGAGGGGGGGGGGGGGGGCGAGGAAAGTTAAATTATGCAAGTGGAGGAGTTGAACTGAGGCACATTTCCAAAATAGACCTTAACCCATCTCAGGAAAGCTCTGGATCTGGGGTGGTTCTTCAGAATTGTCTTTCATGGACACAACGAAGGGGATAGAACTTTATTTAACAGTTACTAGATGTGGGATTACTCAAAGAGGGGCAGGACTTTGGGTAAGGTAGCTTTTTTTTTTTTCTCCAGTTTTATTGAGCTATATAGTGCTGTATGTTGATTAGAAGTTTAAGGTGTACAACATAAGGATATACACACACATATATAATTTTAGTTAACATCCATAATCTCCTATAGATATAAAATGTCATTTTTCCTTGTGTTAAGAATTTTTAGGATTTACTCTCCTGGAAACTTAAAAAATTTTTTTTTAATTAAAAAAATTTTTAATTTAAATTCGTTAGTTAATAATACAGTGTAATATTAGTTTCAGGTGTACAACATAGTGATTTAATACTTCATATAACACCCAGTCCTCATCACAAGTGCACACTCCTTAATCCCCATCACCTATTTAACCCATTCTCCCACCCAACTCCCCTTTGGTGACCATCAGTTTGTTCTCTATAGTTAAGTGTCTGTTTCTTGGTTTGCTGCTCTTTTGCAAATTTGTTTTGTTTCTTAAATTCCACATATGAGTGAAATCATATGGTATTTGTCTTTCTCTGGCTGACTTATTTCACTTAGCATGACACTCTCTAGCTCCATCTATGTTGTTGTGAATGACAAGATTTCATCCTTTTTATGGCTGAGTAATCTTCCTTATCAATTCATCAGTCCATCAACTGATGGATAATAATTTGGCCATTGTAGATAATGCTGCTATAAACATCAGGGTGCATGTATCCCTTTGAATTAGTATTTCTGTATTCTTTGGGTAAATACCTAGTAGTATAATTGGTGGATCTTGGGGTACTTCTATTTTTAACTTTTTTAGGAACCTCCATACTGTTTTCTAGAGTGGCTGCACCAGTTTTCATTCCTAACCAACAAGTGCAAGAAGGTTCTCCTTTCTATACATCCTTGCCAACACCTGTTGTTTCTTATATTGCTGGTTTTAACTATTCTAACAGGTGTAAGGTGATAGCTCATTGTAGTTTTTTTTTTTTTTTTTTTTATTCTCTGATCAGTGATGCTGAGCATCTTTTCATATGTCTGTTGGCCATCTGTACATATTCTATGGAAAGAGGTCTATTCCTGTCTTCTGCTCATGTTCAATTATTCAGTTTTGGGATGTTGAATTTTATAAGTTCTTTGGAACTTATTTTGGATACTAACCCCTTATCAGA
Source organism: Panthera onca (assembly GCF_046562875.1). Classification (NCBI taxonomy): domain Eukaryota; kingdom Metazoa; phylum Chordata; class Mammalia; order Carnivora; family Felidae; genus Panthera; species Panthera onca. The sequence continues at coordinate 54,285,205 of NC_138342.1, read as the reverse complement.
TATGTCATTTGCAAACATATTCTCCTATTACATAGTTTTGTTGACTTTTCTTTTTCTTTCACTGTGCAGAAGCTTTTTATCTTGACGAAGTCCCAATAGTTCATTTTTCTTTTATTTCTCTTGCCTCTGGAGACATGTCTACTAAGAAGTTGCTACACCTGAGGTCAAAGAGTGTGCTGCCTATGTTCTCCAGGATTCCAATGGTTTCCTGTTTCACATTTAGATCTTTCCTCCATTTTGAATTTATTTTTCTGTGTGGTGTAAGAAAGTGGTCCAGGTTCATTCTTTTGCATGTTGCTGTCCATTTTTCTCAACACCATTTATTAAAGAGACTGTCTTTTTCCCATTGGATAATTTTTCTCTTTTTCAAAGATTAGTTGACCATAGGGTTGTGAAATCATTTCTGGGTTGTCTATTCTGTTCTGTTCTATGTGTCTATTTTTGTTCCAGTACTATACTGTTTTGATCACCACAGCTTTGTAATACACCTTGAAGTATGGAATTGTGATGCTTCCAGCTTTGCTTTTTCTTTTACAAGATTGTTTGGACTATTTGGATTCTTCTATGGTTGCATACAAATTTTAGGATGGTTTGTTCTAGCTCTGTGGAAAATGCTGGTGGTATTTTAAAAGGGATTGCATTAAAGGTGTAGATTGCTTTGGGTAGTGTAGACATTTTAGCAATATTTTTTCTTCCAATCCATAAGCATGGAATATTTTTCCATTTCCTTGTGTCTTCAATTTCTTTCATTAGTGTTTTATAGTTCTCAGAACAGTTCTTTCACCTCTTTGGTGAGGTTTATTCCCAGGTATCTGACTGTTTTTGGTGCAAATATAAATGGAATTGATTCCATAATTACTCTCTCTGCTGTTTGATTATTGGTGTATAGAAATGCAACAGCTTGCTGTACATTGATTTTTAGAGCCTGCCACTTTACTGAATTCATGCATCATGATTTTTTGGTGGTCTTTCATGTTTTCTACACAGAATATCACGTTGGCAGCAAATAATGTAAGTTTAATTTCTTCCTGATTTGGACGACTTTTGTTTCTTTTTCTTGTCTGGTTGTTTTGGCTACCACTTCTAGTACTATGTTAGATAGCAGTGGTGAGAGTAGACATTCCAGTCTTGTTGCTGGCCATAGAGGAAAATCTCTCAGTTGTTCCGCATTGAGGATGATATTAGCTGTGGGGTTTTCATGGATGGCCTTTATTAGGTTGACATATGTTCCCTCTAAACCTACTTTGTTAAGGGTTTTTGTCATGAGTGGATGTTGTCTTTTATCAAATGGCTTTTCTGTCCTTATTGAAAGGATCCTCTGGTTCTTACCCTTTGTTAACATGGTGTGTCACATTAATTGATTTGGGAAAATTGAACCACTCTTGTAATCCAGGAAGAAGTCCCACATGATTATGGTGAATGATTTTTCTAATGCACTGTTGGATTAGGTTTGCTAGTTTTTTGAGAACTTTTGCATTCATGTTCATCAGGGATGTTGGCTTCTATTCTTTTTTAGTGGACTGCTTATCTGGTTTGGTTATCAGGGTAATGCTGGCCTCCTAGAATGAATGAAGACATTTTCTGTTTTTTGTTTTCTCCTTTTCTCTGTCTCTTGGTCCCTCCCTTCTTCTCCCTCTTTACTTTGTAATTTCTTATTCTAGGTTGAAAGCTTATGGAGGACGTGAGACCAGTAGGAGTTATTACCATAATATTTGCTACAAAGTGATGTGAATTTGTCTCATGCCTAGCGGGTACTAAATAAGTGATGATTGCAATGTGAGTGAAAGAGAGCTGTAGAAAAGGGCCTAACCTTATAGGGAGTGTGGAGGTTGGGAAGAGAAGTTTGGTGGTGTCTGTAATGAGGGTTTTGCTAGTTGTGTTGACTTTTTTTAACACTAGCAAAGTGTAAAAAAAACACAAAACTTTAGGGTTGCCTGGGTGGCTCAGTTGGTTAAGTACCCAACTTTGGCTCATGGCATGATCTTGTGGTTCTTGAGTTCCAGCCCCGTATAGGGCTCTGTGCTGATAGCGTGGAGCCTGGAGCCTGCTTCAGATTCTGTGTTTTCCTCTCTCTCTTCCCCTCCCCCCTTGCACTCTGTCTCTTTCTCTCTTTCAAAAATAAATAAACATAAAAAATTAAAAAAAAAACTTTACTGAAATTAGCCAATTAAATAATTTGGATTTCATGGAATTGAATTTGATTGCTTTAGAATGGGCTAAATGGCTTGTTTTGGCATCAGTAGATGGAGTCCTCCTTTTTGAGATGAAATGCCAGGTCATTCACTCACAATGTTTCTTAAATAGTTTCCAAGTCCCCATGGACAGGATGGGAATTTCAAGTTAAATTTTAGATTCACTTTTAAAATGTTTCTTCTTAGTATGTGGAGATCCGGGATTTGAAAAGTTATTCTAAAATAGAAGATATTTTTAAAACAGAGAAGAACAGTGATAAAAATGCCATGGGAAGTAGAGTTTCTTTTTAGTTTAACAACTTGAAAATACAGTATTTGATCCTGGCTCCAGTTTCAGTCAAGCTCTTAGCTATTTAAGAGATTTTATTTGATTTTATTAAAATCAAATTTTATTTTATTAAAGAGATTTAATTTTAAGTGGCAGTCTGGTTTTTTGATCTCTGATTTTTCTAGGTAAGCAATTTTATCAATGTTTTAAACACAATTTAACAATAAAAAATAAGATGGTGAAATAATTATATTATTAAAAGTGAAAATCTACTCTGAAATATTTCACATCTTTCATTACTTCAGTGCCAACCCAAGGAATAGTCACAATTTTACTTTTTTCTTTTCCAATATTGCCTTAGTACAGTGTAGTAGAAAGAACATTTGAATTCTAGTTCTCCTTTTATATTCACTCAGTTGCTGAGTCACATCACCTGAACTTTCCTCTCTGGGTTCTTCTTCTATAACTAGGAAGAGAGATGGTATCTAACAACACTGTTGGAGCAGTTAAAGAAGCCAGTGTGAAAATAATTGTAAACATGCACTAAATGCTTTAAATAAATTGTAAATTGAAACATGCTCACTACTTCATATTTGTAAAGGTAAATACTAGTAGCTATAACATTACTGTAAATTAGGAAGCCTTCCCATTTCTTCAGAAGTCAAACTACTCTCAGGGCACCTGGTGGCTCAGTTGGTTGAGCATGGGACTCTTGATTTCAGTTCAGGTCCTGATCCCAGAGTCAGGGGATTGAGCCATGTGTCAGGCTCCAAGCTCAGTGTGAAGAGAGTCTCTGGGGCTCGGCCTCTCGGGGTCCCGGGGTCTCCGGGGGCTCGGCCTCTCGGGGTCCCGGGGTCTCCGGGGGCTCGGCCTCTCGGGGTCCCGGGGTCTCCGGGGGCTCGGCCTCTCGGGGTCCCGGGGTCTCCGGGGGCTCGGCCTCTCGGGGTCCCGGGGTCTCCGGGGGCTCGGCCTCTCGGGGTCCCGGGGTCTCCGGGGGCTCGGCCTCTCGGGGTCCCGGGGTCTCCGGGGGCTCGGCCTCTCGGGGTCCCGGGGTCTCCGGGGGCTCGGCCTCTCGGGGTCCCGGGGTCTCCGGGGGCTCGGCCTCTCGGGGTCCCGGGGTCTCCGGGGGCTCGGCCTCTCGGGGTCCCGGGGTCTCCGGGGGCTCGGCCTCTCGGGGTCCCGGGGTCTCCGGGGGCTCGGCCTCTCGGGGTCCCGGGGTCTCCGGGGGCTCGGCCTCTCGGGGTCCCGGGGTCTCCGGGGGCTCGGCCTCTCGGGGTCCCGGGGTCTCCGGGGGCTCGGCCTCTCGGGGTCCCGGGGTCTCCGGGGGTTCGGCCTCTCGGGGTCCCGGGGTCTCCGGCCTCTCGGGGTCCCGGGGTCCCCGGCCTCTCTTTGTCTCGGCCTCTCTTTGTCTCGGGGTCCCCGGCCTCTCTTTGTCTCGGCCTCTCTTTGTCTCGGGGTCCCCGGCCTCTCTCGGTCTCGGGGTCCCCGGCCTCTCTCGGTCTCGGGGTCCCCGGCCTCTCTCGGTCTCGGGGTCCCCGGCCTCTCTCGGTCTCGGGGTCCCCGGCCTCTCTCGGTCTCGGGGTCCCCGGCCTCTCTCGGTCTCGGGGTCCCCGGCCTCTCTCGGTCTCGGGGTCCCCGGCCTCTCTCGGTCTCGGGGTCCCCGGCCTCTCTCGGTCTCGGGGTCCCCGGCCTCTCTCGGTCTCGGGGTCCCCGGCCTCTCTCGGTCTCGGGGTCCCCGGCCTCTCTCGGTCTCGGGGTCCCCGGCCTCTCTTTGTCTCGGTCTCTCTTTGTCTCGGTCTCTCTTTGTCTCGGTCTCTCTTTGTCTCGGTCTCTCTTTGTCTCGGTCTCTCTTTGTCTCGGTCTCTCTTTGTCTCGGTCTCTCTTTGTCTCGGTCTCTCTCGGTCTCTCTTTGTCTCGGTCTCTCTCGGTCTCGGGGTCTCGGTCTCTCTCGGTCTCGGGGTCTCGGTCTCTCTCGGTCTCGGGGTCTCGGTCTCTCTCGGTCTCGGTCTCTCTCGGTCTCGGGGTCTCGGTCTCTCTCGGTCTCGGGGTCTCGGGGTCTCGGTCTCTCTCGGTCTCGGGGTCTCGGGGTCTCGGTCTCTCTCGGTCTCGGGGTCTCGGGGTCTCGGTCTCTCTCGGTCTCGGGGTCTCGGGGTCTCGGTCTCTCTCGGTCTCGGGGTCTCGGGGTCTCGGTCTCTCTCGGTCTCGGGGTCTCGGGGTCTCGGTCTCTCTCGGTCTCGGGGTCTCGGGGTCTCGGTCTCTCTCGGTCTCGGGGTCTCGGGGTCTCGGTCTCTCTCGGTCTCGGGGTCTCGGGGTCTCGGTCTCTCTCGGTCTCGGGGTCTCAGCGTCTCGGTCTCTCTCGGTCTCGGGGTCTCAGCGTCTCGGTCTCTCTCGGTCTCGGGGTCTCAGCGTCTCGGTCTCTCTCGGTCTCGGGGTCTCAGCGTCTCGGTCTCTCTCGGTCTCGGGGTCTCAGCGTCTCGGTCTCTCTCGGTCTCGGGGTCTCAGCGTCTCGGTCTCTCTCGGTCTCGGGGTCTCAGCGTCTCGGTCTCTCGGTCTCGGGGTCTCAGCGTCTCGGTCTCTCTCGGTCTCGGGGTCTCGGTCTCGGGGTCTCGGGGTCTCGGGGTCTCTCGGTCTCGGGGTCTCGGGGTCTCGGTCTCGGGGTCTCGGTCTCGGGGTCTCGGTCTCGGGGTCTCGGTCTCGGAGTCTCGGTCTCGGGGTCTCGGGGTCTCGGTCTCGGGGTCTCGGCGTCTCGGTCTCGGGGTCTCAGCGTCTCGGTCTCTCGGTCTCGGGGTCTCAGCGTCTCGGTCTCTCTCGGTCTCGGGGTCTCGGTCTCGGGGTCTCGGGGTCTCGGGGTCTCTCGGTCTCGGGGTCTCGGGGTCTCGGTCTCGGGGTCTCGGTCTCGGGGTCTCGGTCTCGGGGTCTCGGTCTCGGAGTCTCGGTCTCGGGGTCTCGGGGTCTCGGTCTCGGGGTCTCGGCGTCTCGGTCTCGGGGTCTCGGCGTCTCTGTCTCTCTCGGTCTCGGGGTCTCGGTCTCGGGGTCTCGGGGTCTCGGTCTCTCGGGGTCTCGGTCTCTCTCGGTCTCGGGGTCTCGGGGTCTCGGTCTCTCTCGGTCTCGGGGTCTCGGGGTCTCGGTCTCTCTCGGTCTCGGGGTCTCGGGGTCTCTGTCTCTCTCGGTCTCGGGGTCTCGGGGTCTCGGTCTCTCGGGGTCTCGGTCTCGGGGTCTCGGGGTCTCGGGGTCTCGGGGTCTCGGTCTCTCTCGGTCTCGGGGTCTCGGGGTCTCGGTCTCTCTCGGTCTCGGGGTCTCGGGGTCTCGGTCTCTCTCGGTCTCGGGGTCTCGGTCTCTCTCGGTCTCGGGGTCTCAGCGTCTCGGTCTCTCTCGGTCTCGGGGTCTCAGCGTCTCGGTCTCTCTCGGTCTCGGGGTCTCGGTCTCGGGGTCTCAGCGTCTCTGTCTCTCTCGGTCTCGGGGTCTCGGTCTCTCTTTGTCTCGGGGTCTCGGTCTCTCTTTGTCTCAGGGTCTCTGTCTCTCTCGGTCTGGGGGTCTCGGTCTCTCTTTGTCTCAGGGTCTCGGTCTCTCTCGGTCTGGGGGTCTCGGTCTCTCTTTGTCTCAGGGTCTCGGTCTCTCTTTGTCTCAGGGTCTCGGTCTCTCTCGGTCTCGGGGTCTCGGTCTCTCTCGGTCTCGGGGTCTCTCTGTCTCAGTGTCTCTCTCTCGGGGTCTCGGTCTCTCTCTGTCTCGGGGTCTCGGTCTCTCTCTGTCTCGGGGTCTCGGTCTCTCTCTGTCTCGGGGTCTCGGTCTCTCTCGGTCTCGGGGTCTCGGTCTCTCTCGGTCTCGGGGTCTCTGTCTCTCTCGGTCTCGGGGTCTCTGTCTCTCTCGGTCTCGGGGTCTCTGTCTCTCTCGGTCTCGGGGTCTCTGTCTCTCTCGGTCTCGGGGTCTCTGTCTCTCTCGGTCTCGGGGTCTCTGTCTCTCTCGGTCTCGGGGTCTCTGTCTCTCTCGGTCTCTGTCTCTCTCGGTCTCGGGGTCTCGGGGTCTCGGTCTCTCTCGGTCTCGGGGTCTCGGGGTCTCTGTCTCTCTCGGTCTCGGGGTCTCGGGGTCTCGGTCTCTCTCGGTCTCGGGGTCTCGGGGTCTCGGTCTCTCGGGGTCTCGGTCTCTCTCGGTCTCGGGGTCTCGGGGTCTCGGTCTCTCTCGGTCTCGGGGTCTCGGGGTCTCGGTCTCTCTCGGTCTCGGGGTCTCGGGGTCTCGGTCTCTCTCGGTCTCGGGGTCTCGGGGTCTCGGTCTCTCTCGGTCTCTTGGTCTCGGGGTCTCTCTCGGTCTCGGGGTCTCTCTCGGTCTCGGGGTCTCTCTCGGTCTCGGTCTCTCTCGGTCTCGGTCTCTCTCGGTCTCGGTCTCTCTCGGTCTCGGTCTCTCTCGGTCTCGGTCTCGGGGTCTCGGGGTCTCGGTCTCGGGGTCTCGGTCTCTCTCGGTCTCGGGGTCTCGGGGTCTCGGTCTCTCTCGGTCTCTCTCGGTCTCGGGGTCTCGGTCTCTCTCGGTCTCTCTCGGTCTCGGGGTCTCGGTCTCTCTCGGTCTCGGGGTCTCGGTCTCTCTCGGTCTCGGGGTCTCGGTCTCTCTCGGTCTCGGGGTCTCTCTGTCTCAGTGTCTCTCTCTCGGGGTCTCGGTCTCTCTCTGTCTCGGGGTCTCGGTCTCTCTCTGTCTCGGGGTCTCGGTCTCTCTCTGTCTCGGGGTCTCGGTCTCTCTCTGTCTCGGGGTCTCGGTCTCTCTCGGTCTCGGGGTCTCTGTCTCTCTCGGTCTCGGGGTCTCTGTCTCTCTCGGTCTCGGGGTCTCTGTCTCTCTCGGTCTCGGGGTCTCTGTCTCTCTCGGTCTCGGGGTCTCTGTCTCTCTCGGTCTCGGGGTCTCTGTCTCTCTCGGTCTCGGGGTCTCTGTCTCTCTCGGTCTCTGTCTCTCTCGGTCTCGGGGTCTCGGGGTCTCGGTCTCTCTCGGTCTCGGGGTCTCTGTCTCTCTCGGTCTCGGGGTCTCGGGGTCTCGGTCTCTCTCGGTCTCGGGGTCTCGGGGTCTCGGTCTCTCTCGGTCTCGGGGTCTCGGGGTCTCGGTCTCTCGGGGTCTCGGTCTCTCTCGGTCTCGGGGTCTCGGGGTCTCGGTCTCTCTCGGTCTCGGGGTCTCGGGGTCTCGGTCTCTCTCGGTCTCGGGGTCTCGGGGTCTCTGTCTCTCTCGGTCTCGGGGTCTCTGTCTCTCTCGGTCTCGGGGTCTCGGGGTCTCGGGGTCTCGGTCTCTCGGGGTCTCGGTCTCGGGGTCTCGGGGTCTCGGGGTCTCGGGGTCTCGGTCTCTCTCGGTCTCGGGGTCTCGGGGTCTCGGTCTCTCTCGGTCTCGGGGTCTCGGGGTCTCGGTCTCTCTCGGTCTCGGGGTCTCGGGGTCTCGGTCTCTCTCGGTCTCGGGGTCTCGGGGTCTCGGTCTCTCTCGGTCTCTCTCGGTCTCTCTCGGTCTCGGTCTCTCTCGGTCTCGGGGTCTCTCTCGGTCTCGGGGTCTCTCTCGGTCTCGGGGTCTCTCTCGGTCTCGGGGTCTCTCTCGGTCTCGGTCTCTCTCGGTCTCGGTCTCTCTCGGTCTCGGTCTCTCTCGGTCTCGGTCTCTCTCGGTCTCGGTCTCTCTCGGTCTCGGTCTCGGGGTCTCGGGGTCTCGGTCTCGGGGTCTCGGTCTCTCTCGGTCTCGGGGTCTCGGGGTCTCGGTCTCTCTCGGTCTCTCTCGGTCTCGGGGTCTCGGTCTCTCTCGGTCTCGGGGTCTCGGTCTCTCTCGGTCTCGGGGTCTCTCTGTCTCAGTGTCTCTCTCTCGGGGTCTCGGTCTCTCTCTGTCTCGGGGTCTCGGTCTCTCTCTGTCTCGGGGTCTCGGTCTCTCTCTGTCTCGGGGTCTCGGTCTCTCTCTGTCTCGGGGTCTCGGTCTCTCTCGGTCTCGGGGTCTCTGTCTCTCTCGGTCTCGGGGTCTCTGTCTCTCTCGGTCTCGGGGTCTCTGTCTCTCTCGGTCTCGGGGTCTCTGTCTCTCTCGGTCTCGGGGTCTCTGTCTCTCTCGGTCTCGGGGTCTCTGTCTCTCTCGGTCTCTGTCTCTCTCGGTCTCGGGGTCTCGGGGTCTCGGTCTCTCTCGGTCTCGGGGTCTCGGGGTCTCTGTCTCTCTCGGTCTCGGGGTCTCGGGGTCTCTGTCTCTCTCGGTCTCGGGGTCTCGGGGTCTCGGTCTCTCTCGGTCTCGGGGTCTCGGGGTCTCGGTCTCTCGGGGTCTCGGTCTCTCTCGGTCTCGGGGTCTCGGGGTCTCGGTCTCTCTCGGTCTCGGGGTCTCGGGGTCTCGGTCTCTCTCGGTCTCGGGGTCTCGGGGTCTCGGTCTCTCTCGGTCTCGGGGTCTCGGGGTCTCGGTCTCTCTCGGTCTCGGGGTCTCGGGGTCTCGGTCTCTCTCGGTCTCTTGGTCTCGGTCTCTCTCGGTCTCGGGGTCTCGGTCTCTCTCGGTCTCGGGGTCTCTCTCGGTCTCGGGGTCTCTCTCGGTCTCGGTCTCTCTCGGTCTCGGTCTCTCTCGGTCTCGGTCTCTCTCTGTCTCGGGGTCTCGGTCTCGGGGTCTCGGGGTCTCGGTCTCGGGGTCTCGGTCTCTCTCGGTCTCGGGGTCTCGGTCTCTCTCGGTCTCGGGGTCTCGGGGTCTCGGTCTCTCTCGGTCTCTCTCGGTCTCGGGGTCTCGGTCTCTCTCGGTCTCTCTCGGTCTCGGGGTCTCGGTCTCTCTCGGTCTCGGGGTCTCGGTCTCTCTCGGTCTCGGGGTCTCGGTCTCTCTCGGTCTCGGGGTCTCGGTCTCTCTCGGTCTCGGGGTCTCGGTCTCTCTCGGTCTCGGGGTCTCGGTCTCTCTCGGTCTCGGGGTCTCTGTCTCTCTCGGTCTCGGGGTCTCGGGGTCTCGGTCTCTCTCGGTCTCGGGGTCTCGGGGTCTCGGTCTCTCTCGGTCTCGGGGTCTCTGTCTCTCTCGGTCTCGGGGTCTCGGGGTCTCTGTCTCTCTCGGTCTCGGGGTCTCGGGGTCTCTGTCTCTCTCGGTCTCGGGGTCTCGGGGTCTCTGTCTCTCTCGGTTCGGGGTCTCGGGGTCTCGGTCTCTCTCGGTCTCGGGGTCTCGGTCTCTCTCGGTCTCGGGGTCTCGGGGTCTCGGTCTCTCTCGGTCTCGGGGTCTCGGGGTCTCGGTCTCTCTCGGTCTCGGTCTCTCTCGGTCTCGGTCTCTCTCTGTCTCGGTCTCTCTCGGTCTCGGTCTCTCTCTGTCTCGGTCTCTCTCTGTCTCGGTCTCTCTCTGTCTCTGTCTCTCTCGGTCTCGGGGTCTCGGTCTCTCTCTGTCTCTCTCGGTCTCGGGGTCTCGGGGTCTCGGTCTCTCTCGGTCTCGGGGTCTCGGGGTCTCTGTCTCTCTCGGTCTCGGGGTCTCGGGGTCTCTGTCTCTCTCGGTCTCGGGGTCTCGGGGTCTCTGTCTCTCTCGGTCTCGGGGTCTCGGGGTCTCTGTCTCTCTCGGTCTCGGGGTCTCTCTCTCGGGGTCTCTCTCTCTCGGGGTCTCTCTCTCTCGGGGTCTCTCTCTCTCTCTCGGGGTCTCTCTCTCTCTCTCGGGGTCTCTCTCTCTCGGGGTCTCTCTCTCTCGGGGTCTCTCTCTCTCTCTCGGGGTCTCTCTCTCTCTCTCGGGGTCTCTCTCTCTCTCGGGGTCTCTCTCTCTCGGGGTCTCTCTCTCTCGGGGTCTCTCTCTCTCGGGGTCTCTCTCTCTCTCTCGGGGTCTCTCTCTCTCTCTCGGGGTCTCTCTCTCTCTCTCGGGGTCTCTCTCTCTCGGGGTCTCTCTCTGTCTCTCTCTCGGGGTCTCTCTCTGTCTCTCTCTCGGGGTCTCTCTCTGTCTCTCTCTCGGGGTCTCTCTCTGTCTCTCTCTCGGGGTCTCTCTCGGGGTCTCTCTCTCGGGGTCTCTCTCTGTCTCTCTCTCGGGGTCTCTCTCGGGGTCTCTCTCTCGGGGTCTCTCTCTCGGGGTCTCTCTCGGGGTCTCTCTCTCGGGGTCTCTCTCTCGGGGTCTCTCTCGGGGTCTCTCTCTCGGGGTCTCTCTCTGTCTCTCTCTCGGGGTCTCTCTCTGTCTCTCTCTCGGGGTCTCTCTCTGTCTCTCTCTCTGTCTCTCTCTCGGGGTCTCTCTCGGGGTCTCTCTCGGGGTCTCTCTCGGGGTCTCTCTCTGTCTCTCTCTCGGGGTCTCTCTCTGTCTCTCTCTCGGGGTCTCTCTCTGTCTCTCTCTCTCGGGGTCTCTCTCTGTCTCTCTCTCTCGGGGTCTCTCTCTGTCTCTCTCTCTCGGGGTCTCTCTCTGTCTCTCTCTCTCGGGGTCTCTCTCTGTCTCTCTCTCTCGGGGTCTCTCTCTGTCTCTCTCTCTCGGGGTCTCTCTCTGTCTCTCTCTCTCGGGGTCTCTCTCTGTCTCTCTCTCGGGGTCTCTCTCTGTCTCTCTCTCAGGGTCTCTCTCTCTCGGGGCCTCTGTCTCTCGGTCTGTCTCGGGGCCTCTGTCTCTCGGTCTGTCTCGGGGCCTCTGTCTCTCGGTCTGTCTCGGGGCCTCTGTCTCTCGGTCTGTCTCGGGGCCTCTGTCTCTCGGTCTGTCTCGGGGCCTCTGTCTCTCGGTCTGTCTCGGGGCCTCTGTCTCTCGGTCTGTCTCGGGGCCTCTGTCTCTCGGTCTGTCTGTCTGACTCTCTCTTGACGTCTTTCTCTCCGTCTTGCATGCGCTCACTCACTCTCTTGCTCTGTCAAACAAAATTAAAAAAAAATTTACTCTGAGGAGAATTTTAATAGTTGAGCCAAAAGTGTTACTTAAAATCAAGTTAAGATAAAATCATAAGAGACAATGTTGCCTAAGAAAAATCATGAAAGGAGATAAAATGTTACAAGTAGTTTTGCTTAATAACCGTAAAGGGGAAACTATGATAGGAAAGATTAATCTGGCAAAAGGAAACTTGAAATTTCGGGGGATGGGATCTCAAGGGTTCAGATCATAGCAGTATTTCAAATGGATTAAGAATCACTTGGAAATCAAAAATGCAGCTTCCTTGGCACCATTCTCTGATATTCTGATTCAGATTTGGGGATAAATCATCTGTATTTTAGGGGAAAAAATCTATTCTAAACAAGCATCCCATGTAATTTTACAACAGAGTTAGTACATATATACCTATATACATTGCTTTAGACTTTTTCATGACATACTCAATTATATTTATCCTTATTCTTAGGAAATACTGAAGTAAGAGAAGTGATTACATTCCAATAGATTATGAATTTAGGTTAAAGAGGTCTCTAGTTAAAAGCATGCCACATAAATGTAGGTAGAAGTAAGTGAGGGGCACCTGGGTGGCTTAGTTGATTAAGCACCGGACTTCAGCTCAGGTCATGATCTCATGGTTCATGAGTTCGAGCCCTGCACCAGGCTCTGTGCTGACAACTCAGAGCCTGGAGCCTGCTTCAGATTCTGTGTCTCCCTCTCTCTCTGCCCGTCACCCATTTGCTCTCTCTCGCTCTCTTTCTCTCAAAAATAAACATTAAAAAAAAGTAAGTGAAAGAAATATTTATTTTTCTTTTAAAAATGAAGAGTAGAGAATTGAATTGAATTGAATTGAATTTGGACTTATGTAATAAAGTGTAAAAACTGAAGCTCTAAAGGACTTAGGAAATAGTAGTAGATAGCTTCCACATGATCAAAGAAGTTTCTACACAGTCCGGAATAGCTGAGAAAGTCTATGTGACTTTTCCAATGTTCATATGAATCACTAGAGGGCAACATCTACTATACCTTTAAGATCACTTATCACAGAATTGTTTGTAGTTACAGAGCATGAATGCAGAGCCTGGACTAGCAGAAGTGAGAAAGATACAAGCTGCAACCAGAATTACTGCTAAGCTCCTCAGATAATTTAGCAAACTGCATGAGGCTATCAGTAACAGCTATTTACCTACTGAATGAATTAAGGTTTTCTCCCTACTTTGGGGGAAAAAATCAAGTAGACACAGTCCTTGTCCTCTGAAAGCCATATACACATTCATGTAGAATATAAAACAGAGTCCTGAAAAATGGAGTCCTTTTCTTTCCAATATGCATTAGTGTTAGAAGAATCCCTTTTCTCTTTATGGAGTGTCCTGTCTGTACAGAGTGTACCCTAGTTTTATTCTTTATATTGTATTATTTGGGCTCACTTCCTCCTTGCTTAGATTTTTTTAAAAGGAAAGAAACTTCCAATGAGGAAAGAGCCAGTAACTGACTTCCTTGTTACCAGAATCAAAGAGAAAAAAAAAATCATCTTAAAAATCATAGCTCTGATTTGCACATTTCAAGTATTTTTCATAAGTTTATATCCAGACAATTATTTTATTGTGTTTTAACGATTAAATGTTATAAAACCATTTTGGAGGAAAGTTGGTTAGAAGAATAAATGAATGAATAAAAATACACATTGATGAAATGTTCTGACCCTGAAAGATTGAGAAAAAGAGGGGAAATGCTTAGAGAACAGAGATGGGGAAAACTACAGATACAGAGGTAGGGAAACTGAACTGAGTGAAAAAGAACTGCGTGTCAAACTGGAACGTTATGTTCTAAAAGAAGCAAAGCCCATCTTTTAATTATTAAGAGATGTATAATCTAATTCTGCTGTTTTAAATACAGCAGATGGATAGCTTCCAGTTAAGTTTTCCGGACTTCATGGGTGAGACAAAATACTTTATATTTTGATATTTAGATATTACTTTATCTTCTCAAGAAATTTATGGGACCAGAGCTACCACCATACACATCTTATACATGGGGAAACTGATGTTTGGCAGGTTAATTTACCGGAAGAGCGGAAACATCTGAGCAATGAGTTCAGACCCTGAAGTCTTAACCACTCTGCTTTTCTCCTTCTATGGATAGAGGTTATCTCGATAGGAGAGGAATACAGTATTAAGATCTCTGCCAGACAGTGGGCATGTAAGTTTCACATCCATTCAAAGCTGTTAAGTCCCTCTTATTTAACTGACCTAAAAATCTATGTGGAAACATCATCCAGGCCCATAGTGCTCGTACAATATATGAAGTGTTGAAACACTTTGTATAAAGTTAATTTGGCTTATTTGAAATTGAGCCCATGTTTACTATTTTTAATCTAGGCATATTAATTAGCACTATTCAGAGTTAGAGAATATTTGTTAAAATCCATCCATTTTTGTGATTTTAGGGAAACAGTGGGAGCCTTGAAGGAAAAATTATGCTTTCATCCATTCATTTAATACTTTTTAAATACTTTTTAAATACTACTTTTAGAAGGCATTTGTGGATGCTAGAGGAAAAATAAGGCATTACGTCAGCCTTAAAGAAATTGAATAGTTTCTGCTTTATCTCTGACTTGATACCCTAGAATTTCATTTTGCTGTTGAATTAAGCCACTGGTCAGTGAAACTATATTAAAGAGAAAAATTCACAAACAAGTGAACACCGTAAATCTCTGAGATTCTGCCAGAGACCCACCATGACAGAGACCACACACAATCTGGGGAGGGGCAGAGAGAGAATCCCAAGCAGGTGCATGCTATAATAACAGATAATCCCCAATCAATAGCTTAAAGCTAAAGCTTTATTTTTTACTTACGCTATCATTCCTGTGTGGATCAAATGAGAGCTCTACCTCCAGACAGACATCATCCTCACTCTTGAAGCAGCCTACCCCAGGACCTACCTTCTTGACCATTGAACTTGGCAAAGGGAGAAGAGAACTCTGAAGCGTCTCACCTCAGCATTGTATATTTTGGACTGCAGGTAGTTTATAATGCATTGCCTAGAATTATGTAGCCCTGCTTAACTACATGGGAACTCTCTTGAAAAGAGCAATCCAATGTATTTCTAGAATGAAGAAAAAACAAGTCATGTGAATGACAGTAGTGACAACCATATTCCTCTAACAACAACAACAACAACAACAAACATTTCCTTTTTACCCAAATAAGATACTTAAATTGTACACATAGTTTGCAAAAACAGAGTTAAAACTTTTGACAACATGTTAATATTTTAAGGGTAAAATTTAAGCCATTGATACCTTAGATGTATGTTGTTTTAAGTTAAAAAAAATTAACGTTTATTTATTTTCTTTTTTTTTTATAAAATTTTTTGTAACGTTTATTTATTTTTGAGTCAGAGAGAGACAGAGCATGAACAGGGGAGGGGCAGAGAGAGAGGGAGACACAGAATCCGAAGCAGGCTCAAGGCTCTGAGCTGTCAGCACAGAGCCCAATGCGGGGCTCGAACTCAGACCATGAGATCATGAGCTCATGAGCTGAAGTCAGACACTTAGCCTACTGAGCCACCCGGGAACCCCTTAATGTTTATTTTTGAGAGAGAGACAGGGCATGAATGGGGGAGGGTCAGAGAGAGAGGGAGACACAGAATCTGAAACAGGCTCCAGGCTCTGTCAGCCCAGAGCCCGACTCAGGGCTCGAACTCAGGGACGTGAGATCGTGACCTGAGCTGAAGTCGGACGTTTAACCGACTGATCCACCCAGGTGCCCCAAATTAACGTTTATTTTTTGAGAGAGAGTCAGAGACAGAGACAGACGTTGAGCAGGGGAGGAGCAGAGAGAGAGAGGGAGACAGAATCAGAAGCAGGCTTCAGACTCTGAGCTGTCAGTACAGAGCCCAACGTGGTCTAGAACTCACCACCCGCAAGATCATGACCTGAGTCAAAGTTGGAAGCTCCACCGGCTGAACCACCCAGGCGCCCCTAGAGGATCTTTTCAAATTAAGCTTAGAAGAAAAAGAAAATCACAAAAATTCTTTTTGTCTGTCCAGATTAACTTTGAAAATAGAAGTTCTTATCCCAGTGTGACAGACTGATGTGAGTGTGTGTGTGTCTTTAGTAAATACAGGTAAAGTTTACAGGTCCAAAAACTTAACAACTTTGAGGCAGATCTATAGTGCTTTTGTGTGATGGTTCAAGATAACTTGGTGGTCTCTCAACTTCTCTATTTAAATAACTTTCAAATTTAATTGTGTACATATGTCTACTAAGAGAAATTTGTTTTCGCCATATTAATAGGTAGTTTGGCATTGCTAATGACTTTTTTTTTTAAAGAAATACTATATACATTCCATTTTTTATTTCCTTGTTTTCATAAAAGACCTTTGCTTTCTTGTTCCCAAATTCCATGTAATAGTTACTCTTCCAGTAACTCTTATGGTATATTTTGTTCATTAAAAAGGACTTCGGAGGTTTTTTAAAATTTTTTTTTACTTTTTAAAGTTCACTTATTTTGAGAGAGTGTGTGCATGTGTGGGAGGGGCAGAGAGAGAGGGAGAGAGAGAGAATCCCAAGCAGGCTCTGCACTGCCAGCACGAGCTGGATATGGGGCTCAAATCCATGAAATGTGACATCATGATCTGAGCCCAAATCAAGAGTCAGACACTTAACCACCTGAACTCCCCAGGCACCCCTGACTTCAGAGTTTTATAAACCATGGACAAAAACCTATTCACTTGTCACCATTCAATGAGACTGGTAGAGTTCTTTTTCTTGTTACAATTCAGTTTATAAAAATACCTAGATATTTTTCTTTTGCTATTTTTTCTTAAAGTCAATTCTGAAAACTAACTGGGTATGTACACAAAGAACTTTAAAGTAAAACCAGTTTTAAGGAGATTGCCTATAATGAAACAATCACGATATAAACATTAAGTGTCCCAGGGTACCTGTGGCACAGGCATATGAAAATTATTATGCTCACTGAGAAATGAACTGTTCCTGGTTTTCAGACATTATCAATATATAGGGGGAGTTCAAGTCCTGCTTCTATATTTAAAATATTTACTTTTTTCCCCCCACATTGATTTTTTTTTTAAATGATTAAGCACATGTTTACATTTTATTGTAATGACGGGTATTTGAAAGAAATGGTAAATGGGTGAGATTGAAGCAATAAGATAGTAAAACAGTAAGAATGAGTTAAATAGAAACTTAAAAGTTAACATTTTTCACCAGATAATAATAAAATATGTAAAGTAAAGGAGACGTTATAAATGAAGTATAAGAAAATACTTATCTTTAAAAGAGAGGAAAACAAAGTATAAATTCAAGAAATATACTTCAGAGAAGGCATACTGATTAGCTTTTTTTCTCACTTAAAACTTTTTAAACTATAAGTATTGTCAAGTTCTGCTATACAGAATCTACCAATTTTTCACTTAAAATAGAATAGTCCTTGAAATATTTCTTATACCACTAGGGTGCCATTCAGTAAATTGCTTCTTCATAAGCACTAAATTGCACACTAATGTCTTGAGAAAGAAAGCTATCTACTCCCTAGGATTATAAATATTATCTCATTAGTTCTAAAAACATACTCATGAGGATGGAAAATGAAAATGGGAAATATTTCTTTCATTTTAGGGGTTGAGCCATTGAGACACTGAACATAGACTATCAGAATTACCAATACTCCAAATTCTAGAACTCTCAATGTAAAATCTAATGTTGGAACTACTAAATAAGGAATTTACAACCCAGCAGGTATCTACATGTCCATGTTTGCAAAGCGTGTGCTAGAAGCTATGAAAAATCTGACTTCATAAACCTTGATTCGGTTTGTTATGGTAGGGAATCCTTGCCATGGTAATAAGGGTGGATGAATGAAAGAAATGGCAAATCAGTAAAATGAGGCAGTAGCGTGTTTAGATTAAAGTGTGGGTGAGTGGATGACACTTAAATGTTCATAATTTCCATCAAGGTAATATTAATCATGAAATAAACCATACATGACAGAAGAAGGGGACAAACATAAACCAACTTCAGACAAGAGTGTCTTAGAGAAATTCCTCCCACATTGGTACTTCAAAATTCCTTCTATAACTTACCACCTTCTGGCTGTCTTTATTGTCTTCAATATTTCTTCTTAATTTCAGGGGATTAACAGTTTTTTTTTCATGACTTGGTTGTTTATTAGGCTCATTCGTTCACTGTGAAGCAAGATGGAGCCCTGGCATGTCATTCCTTAAGGCTGAGTCTTCCCGTGACCCCAGTGTTTCAGTGTTGATAGTAAGGCTTCCTTGTGATGCATGCAGAAGTTGTGATGACCCTGAGAGCCATGCTGAATTCCTTGGGTCCTTACTGGGTCACTTATTCTGTTGGTCCTAATGCCTTGGTTCCTGATGGCATAGTTTGGCTCCATGTCAAGATCAGTATTTACTGCAAAACTGTCTAACACTACAGTTTACATTCACATGCATGTTCAGTTTTCCCCAGACCTCTGTCTTCTTCCTTCTCAAAGTCTGATTCTTCTTCTCAGGTATCAGAACCATGGGCCTCCCTAGTCCACCTGACATGTCTGGAACTTTAAAGACCAGGATCCAAGTCTCAGTCTCCTTTTACCTAGATGATTGCTAAGTTCCTACATAAGAGTTTGAATGCAGACAGACTTGTCTGAGGAAGTAATGCTTATCTTCACTCAGTAAGCCTAAACACACAATCTGCACTACTAATGTGTGTTTTCTCAGAATAATATGCGAGTGCTTGACATATAACTAAAGAGGACACATGGGGCTGTGAGCTTGCTACAAGAATATTCCAAACCTCTGATATTTTTTCCTTTTCAGAAGTGGTACAGTTAAGTCTTTGCGAGTCTCCTTATTAGAATTGTAACTGTCTCAGAGTCAAGTTACATCTTGCCTATTTCTAGTGTACTTCCTTCTCTCAACTTGTAGATTAAAAATAAATAGAGAGACAGTCCTGACTTTATTCTGGGGGAAGACCCTATTTGGAGAAATACCTGGGTTCCATATTTTTGATGAATGTAGATTTCCCACTTGAAAAATTTTTTAAGTTTTATTTATTTATTTTGAGAGAGAGAGACACTGCAAGTAGGGGGGAGGCAGAGAGAAGGAGGGAGAGAGAATCCCAAGCAGGCTCTGCACCTGCTGCGCAGAGCCTGATGTGGGGCTGGAACTCACGAAACTGTGAGATCATGACTTGAGCCCAAACCAAGAGCCAGACATTTAACTGACTGAGCCACCCAGGCACCCCCTTCCTACTTGAATTTCTTATCTTAAAACTTTTACTAATTGAGTATCTCAAAGAAGAATTTCAACTGGTTAAATTAGAATAAAAAGGCATGTTAGGAAACAAAATTTAATTTTATTGTGAAATAAATTTGAATTCTAGCTTCCTAGTGTTTTTTCCTTTGAGACCTGAAAATGAGTGCTGAGGGTCATATTAGTGGCATCATTGCTTCCCTTAGCTAAGGGATCAATTTCAGTTATGTCATTGCCAGTTAAAGATGACCTTGCGCTGCTAAAATATTTTCAGTGACTGGTGTCGGAGATGTCGAAGTTTTCAGCACTGTGTTTCACTCTCTGCGACTCGAGTTGGTCTCTTCTCAGTCCTTTGCCAATCCTGACCTTTTCTCTTTTCTGCAATCAGTTGAAAGCAAGGAGTTATTTCCTGTTTTCATCTTACTTTGCTCAAGCTATTGAATGGCTCTCGTACTTGTACTATGTGAAAAGGGATAAGGCAGCTAATATTCACAACTCCAACTAAATACCTTAATATGGTCAATTTTGTGGGTGAATAACATAGTACCATATCCTCTGCAATCCACATCAGGAAAGGGTCTCCAAGATGATCTTTACCCAATGGTTGTAACAGATGTGTGCCTTAGAAATTATTACCGAAATCACAATTTCATCAACATTGACCAGATTAAAACAATGGAATGTTTTCATTTTCTCTTTAAAAGTGGCTTCATTTCTTCAGAAATAATCAATGGAACACTATATCATAACACCATCTCCCTTTGAGGAAGATATGATTGCATGGTGCTTTGTGATCATTAATTTTATGTGCCAACTTGATAGTGGGCCATAGGATGTCCAGACAGCTAGTTAAACGTAATTTCTCAGTGCATCTGTGAGGGTGTTTCTGGAAGAGATTAGCATTTGAATTGGTGGATTGAATAAAACACATGGCCCTCCCCACTGTGGATGTGCACCATGTAATCCTTCAGCGCCTGGATAGAATGAAATGAAAGAGGAAGACTGAATTATCTCTGCCTGTCTACTGAGCTGAGAGAGACCTTGATCTTTTCCTGCCTTCCACGCTTCTGGTTCTCAGACCTTCAAACTATACCACCAACTCTCCTGGGTCTCCAATGTAAAGACAGTGGATCATGGGACTTTGTAGCCTCCATAAGTATATGAGCCAATCCCTTAAAATTATATATATTCCTTATACTATACATACATATTCCTTATAATTCCTCATACTGTGTGTGTGTGTATGTGTGTGTGTATATATATATATATACACACACACATAAATGTATCCCTTATATAATTCCATATATATATTCCTTATGTAATTCCTTATATTATATATATATATATATTTATTATAATTCCTTATACTATATATGTGTTCCTTTTATGAGAGAGAGAATGTATATATGTGTGTGTATTTATACACACATACGTTTATGTATGTATGTGTGTGTGTGTGTATACATATATCTCTACATGGAACTGTTGATGGAGATAGGGCTATTGATAGAGATAAAACTATTGATAGACAGGGGTGTGTGTGTATGATAAAATCTTGCTTCGGTTTCTTTGAAGAATACATGCTAAAAACCAACCTTTGGAGCAGACAAATCTGAGCTCAGTTTCTAATATTGACTCTTTTTTTTTTTTTAATGTTTATTTATTTTTGAAGGAAGGAGAGACAGAACATGAGTAGGGGAAGGGCAGAGAGAGAGGGAGACACAGAATCTGAAGCAGGTTTCAGGCTCTGAGCTGTCAGCACAGAGCCCAACACGGGGCTTGAACTCACAAACCGTGAGATCATGACCTGAGCTGAAGTCAGTTGCTTAACCGACTGAGCCACCCAGGTGCCCCTCTAATATTGACTCTTAAAGTAACATTGCCAGTATGTCCCATAAATCTCTAACTTCCTAACCTGAATATATATATTTTTTATCCTCATCCAAACGTCATTTCTTATTCTTCTTCCCTTGCTCTGTGTCTCAGGAGGGTGACCTACATGGGCTACATCAAATGGACTGTCTTCCCACCTAAGGGTAAACACCTATTGCACGGGGGCCTTTTCCTTTTTGCACTCAGTTACAACTCTCATGGTATGTAGGTATTTGCCCTCCCCTGACACTGTCTGGATCTGGGGGCTGCTGAGTCTTTTATAGTCTCTAGCTCTAGGATGTCTCACCTTTTTTGGAGGGGTGAAAGGGGTGTTTTTCTTTAACCTGCCAACACCTTTGTGTATTGTCCTTCTGTTAAGCTCTCTTTGATTGCCTGTTTTAAGCATGCGAGGAGTATAACCTGTTCTACAGTTGTTCTCATATCTCTAAAAGAGTTGCTAATAATTTTAGAATTATGAGAATTGTATAAGACAATGCCTGCTGAGTGCATAGTAACTAAGTGGTATTTACTAATGTTAGTTTTTCATAATACAGGAGGTAAAACTTTTATTTTTGATCTGAAATAATTTAATACAACTTAACATTGTGCCATTCTGGGCACTCCAAGTAGCAGAGCTAAGAGAGCAATAGTTATGTAAAAGATCTGTTGGAGGAAACCTCTGTGAAAGATAAATGCACAAGGATAATCTTCAGAGCATATTTTGTGCCTGACATGTGAGAAGAAAGTGTGGAAAGGAAGATTAGTTGGATAGGGAGTTAGACTGTGGTCCTGTTCCAAGGACAGTTTTGGTAATGCCACTGGGGAGTCCTTGAACCAAGGCTGCCCACTGTACAATTCACTCTTACTGTAGGAATGAGCCTACACTAATATGCCCAGCTATATTCAATTACTGACTAGGAGGAACCTAGGGAGAAGTGAGGCATATGAGAAAACACATGGTGGGTGCAGTGGGGCAGTCAGTCAGTGCTACTTCTTGCTACCTGAGATTTATTTATTTATTTTTAGTTTTTAAAATGTAATTTATTATCAAACTGGCTTCCATACAACACCCAGCGCTCCTCCCAACAGGTGCCCTCCTCAATGCCCATCACCCACTTTCCCCTCTCCCCTGCCATCAACCCTCAGTTTGTTCTCAGTATTTAAGAGTCTCGTATGGTTTGCTTCCCTCCCTCTCCCCCATGGTCTTCTGTTAAGTTTCTCCAGATCCACATAGGAGTGAAACATATGGTATTTGTCTTTCTCTGACTGACTTATTTCACTTATCATAATACCTTCCAGTTCCATCCACGTTGCTGAAAATGGCAAGATTTCATTCTTTCTCTTTGCCAAGTAGTATTCCATTGTATCTTCTTTATTCACATCTTCTCTATTCATTCATCAGTTGATGGACATTTAGGCTCTTGCCATAATTTGGCTATTGTTGAAAGTGCTGCTGTAAACATTGGGGTACAGGTGCCCCTATGCATAAGCACTCCTGTTTCCCTTGGGTAAATTCCTACCAGTGCTATTGCTGGGTCATAGGGTAGATCTGTTTTTAATTTTTTGAGGAACCTCCACAGTTTTCCAGAATGACTGCACCAGTCGGCATTCCCACCAACAGTGCAAGAGGGTTTCCGTTTCTCCACATGCTTACCAGCATCTATAGTCTCCGGATTTTTTTTATTTTAGCCATTCTGACCGGCGTGAGGTCATATCTCAGTGTGGCTTTGATTTTGTATTTGTATTTTTCTGATGATGAGTGATGTTGAGCGTTGTTTCATGTGTCTGTTGGCCATCTGTATGTCTTCTCTGGAAAAATGTCTATTTATGTCTTCTGCCCATTTCTTCACTGGAGTATTTGTTTTTCAGGTGTGGAGTTTGGTGAATTCTTGATAGATTTTGGATACCAGCCCTTTATCCGATATGTCATTTGCAAATGTCGTTTCCCATTCTGTCAGTTTCCTTTTGGTTTTGTTGATTATTTGCTTTATAGTGCAGAAGGTTTTTATCTTGATAAGGTTCCCATAGTTAATTTTTGCTTTTAATTCCCTTGCCTTTGGAGATGTGTCAAGTAAGAAATTGCTGTGACTGAGGTCAAGGGGTTGTTGCCTGCTTTCTCCTCTAGGGTTTTGATGGTTTCTTGTCTCACACTCAGGTCTTTCATCCATTTTGAATTTATATTTGTGTATGCCACCTGACATAAAAGTAGTGTATTTCTATAGCTCTAAATTATACTTTTAGGTGGAGTACCAAAGTTAGGTTGGCTAAAAAATAAGCAATGATGCTTTAAATATCTTATTGATATTGTCAGTCTTTGTACCTCTTCATTTGCCTACCTATTGGTTAGTGGTATCTTTTAAGAAATGTCTATTCAAGTCTTTTGCCCATTTTTAAATCAGATTTTTTTGAAAGTTTTTGTTTTTGAGAGAGAGAGCACGCGAGGAAGCAGAGAAGGATCAGGGGAGGGAGGAGGATCTGAAGCAGGGTCTGTGCTGACAGCAGAGAGCCTGATGGGTTCAAATTCACAAACCATGAGATCATGACCTAAGCCGAAGTTGGATGCTTAAACAACTGAGCCTCCAGGTGCCCCTTTAAATCAGATTTTTTAATTGAGTTGTAGGAATTGCTTATATTTCAGATGCTAACTCTTTCTAGGACAAATGGTTTGCAGATATTTTCTTCATTCTGTAGTTTGCTTTTTCAGTCTGTCAATTGTTCCCTTTGCTTTGCAGAAGCTTTGGTTTTGATACAATCTCGGTTTGCTTTTGTTGCCTGTGCACTTAATGTCATTCAAAAGTATTAACCAAGACCAATGTCAAGAAGCTTTTCTCCTTAGGTTTCTTTCTAGGAATTTTATTGTTTTAGGTCTTCTATTTGTCTCTAATCCATCTTTTTGAGTTGAATTTTGTATATGGTGTGAGATAAGGGTCTATTTTCTTCGATATGTAGATATCCAGTTATCTCAGCACTTGTTGAAGAGATAATCTTTTCCTCCATAGTGTGTTCTTGGCACCCTAAGATCAATTGACTGTAAATGTAAGATTTTATTTATGGCCTCTGTATTCTGTTCCATTGGTCTATAAATCTATTTTTATGGACTACAGTACTATTTTTTATTACCCTAGATTTTCCTAGAGTTTGAAGTCAAGAACTGTGATACTTCCAGCTTTGTTCTTGGTCAAGATGCTTTAGGTTTTTGAGGTCTTCCATTGTTCCTTAAGAAATTTAGGATTTTTTTGTTTATTTGTTACTGTGAAAAATACCATTGGAATTTTGATAGGGATAATATTGAGTCTGTAAATAGTTTTTTATAGCACAGATTTAACAATATTCTTTTAAAAGAGGAACACAGAATATCTTCACATTCATTGGCCTTTACTGGGGCGAGGTACATTCGTTTCATATTTTTTTTCCTCATGAAAAGATGCTAAATTTTGTCAAATGCATTTTTCTGTTGAGATGATTGTACATTTTTTCTTATTCTTAATATTGTTTATCTGTTTTACCTGTTAATGTGGTAGGTCACATTTTTGTCTATGCTGAACCATCCTTGTATCAGAGGGATAAATCCTGCTTGGTCATGGTGTATAATTCTTCTAATGTACTGTTGTGTTTGCTAGTGTTTTATGGGAGACATTTGTATCTATGTTAGATTTGGTAGTCTCTAGTTTTCTTGGGATAGCTTTGTCTGGCTTTGGTGTCAAGGTGTTGCTGACCTCATGAACTGAGCTTAGAAGTGTTCCCTCTTCTATTTGTTGCTCCTCAAAACAAGAGAGAAGGTAGGCGTTGAAAGTTCCCTTCCAATTATCTGGCACTGTGCTATGGGCAAGGGGATGGGGATATGGTTTTAATGTGTATCAGCTTTTCCTACTTGATTTAATGTGGTATTTGCTCAGCTCCTTCTCATATAAAAGTCTCTCAACTAGTTTCTGGATTTCTCTGAGGGAATTGATGCATATGTAGCTGTTTATGTGTTGTGTCTGGAGTTTCCTTCTCTGCCATCTTGCTGACTCACAGATCCTTTCTATTCAGGACCTTTCTGTGCTAGACTCAACTGTTTGGAAGAGCTCTGCAACTGACATAAGTTTTAAAGAATATTGAAAAAATGAACCTGACTCAAATTAAATTTGTAGACATGATCTCTTTGACCTCAGAGTTTAGGGTACTTATGGTTTTTCCTTTCTCTTTGTCTTTTTTTTTCCTTCTTTTATTTTTCCTCTTTTTTCATCCTTTTTTTCCCTTTTTTTTCTTAACTTCCTTCGATTCAACAAGGAATATACACCTAAGGGAAACTATAGGGATGTTTTAATACATGAACTTTATTTCTTTTTATAGAAATTTCTATAATTTCAAGAGGTGGAGAAAAAGCATCTCACAAAATTCAACATCTAGCTATAATAAACTCTCAATAAAGTGGATATAAAGGAAATGTATCTCAACATAATAAAGATCATATACGACAAGCCCATACCTAACATTTTACTCAATGGTGAGAAGCTGAAAGCTTTTCCTTTAAGATCAGGAATAAGACAAGGGCGCAGTCTTCCCACTTATGTTAAACACAGTATTGGAAGTCCTAGCCAGGACAAATAGTCAAGAAAAAGCATCCAATTGGAAAGGAAAAAGTAAAACTGTCATTATTTGCAGACAAAATATTATATAGAAAAAACCCCAATCAACAAATTCAATAAAGTTGAAGAATCAATAAACAAAAATCTGTTATATTTCTATATGCTGATAATATCAGAAAGGAACATTAAGAAAACTCATTTATAACTGTTTCAAAAAAAAATAAAATACTTAGGGATACATGTAACCAAGGAAATGAAAAACCTGTATTTTAAAAACTATAGGACATTGATGAAAGAAATTAAAGATAGAAATACATGGACATATATGCCATGCTCATGGATTGAAAGAATTGTTAAAATGTTCATTCTACCCAAAGTAATCTACAGATTCAATGCAATCTATACCACAATCCCAATAGAATTTTTTAGAGAAATAGAACAAACAATACTTAAATATAGAATCTTTAAAAATAGAACCATAAAAGACCCCAAATAGCCAAAGCAATCTTGAAAAAGAACAAAGCTGGAGCCATTGTGCTTCTTGACTTTATTTTACAAAGATAGAGTAATTAAAGCATATGGTACTACAGACACATAGATCAATGGAACAGAATAGAGAGTCCTAGAAATAGATCCATGTGTTCATGCTCATTAATTTACAAACTAAGAATACATAATGAGGAAATGACCATCTCCTCAATAATGATACTGAGAAAACTGTACCACTAGCTTATACGATACACAGATGTGAACTCAAAAGAAATTTAAAACAAACATAGATGCTAAGAAAATATAGGTGATAAGCTCCTTGACAGAGGTCTTGTTGAGGATTGTTTTTAAAAAATCTGACACTGAGAGCAAGAATGGCAAGAACAAAAATAAGGAAGTGAAACTACATCAAATTGAAACTTCTGCACAGCAAAGGAACCCATAAAAAGACAATCTACTGAATGGGAGAAAATATTTACAAATCCTATATCTGGTAAGGAATTAATATCTGAAATACATAAAGAACTCTTACAAATCAATAGCGAGAAAGAAACCAGACAAACTAAATTAAAAAGGGATCAGAGAACCTGAATAGAAAGAATAACAGAAAGCTTACAGATCCATGAAAATGAGCTCAACATCCCTAATGATAAGGAAATGCACATCAAAAACACAATGAGGTAGCCATTTTAATATGTATGCGGTGATAATCAAAATATTGGAAATAACTAATGTTGGTAAGGATGTGGAGCAAAGAGAACCTTTGTGTACGTTTGGTGGGAATGTAAATTGGTGTATCCAATAAGGAAAACAGTATGGAGACGTCTCAAAAAAAAAAAATAGAACTACCACATAAACTAGTAATTTTACTTCAAATTAGTGTTTGTCTGATTTTAAAGGATATACGAACCCCTATGTTTATTGCACCATTGTTTACATGCCAAAATGTGGAGATAACTGAGGTGTCGATCAGTAGATGAATGGATGAAGATGCACGCGCACACACACACACACAAAATATATATAATGAATATTATTCAGCCATGAAAATGAAGTTTTATCATTTTTAACCATCTAGATGGAGTTTGAAGGCATTATGCTAAATGAAATACAGTAAAACAGATCATGTGATCTCCTATATGTGGAATCCAAAAATATACATATTAAAAAAAAAACTCAATAGATACAGAAAACAGATGAGTGATTTCCAGAGGCAGCAGGTGGAAAGGGGGAGAAGTGGGTGAACTTTTTTTATTTGTTTAAACACATTAATTTTTTAAAAAGTAGCCTCAACTTGTTTTTCATTAAGTATTAGAGAAGTACCATAAAATGGTTAGCTCAGCATTTTTTTTTTTTAAAGTTTGAGAGATAGTAAGAGAAGAGAGCCAGCAAGGGAGGGGCAGAGAGAGAGAGAGAGGGAGAGAATCCCAAGCAGGCTCCACACTGTCAGTGCAGAGCCCAGTGCAAAGCTGGAACCCACGAACCATGAAATCATGATTTGAGCTGAAATCAAGAGTCAGACACTCAAAGGACCAAGTCACCCAGGCCCCCCACCGCTTTTTTTTAAGGTCAATATTTTCAAAGTATGATTCAAAGGCCTACCTCTGTGTGTGGATAACTTGTGTTACATAACCTAGTGTTACATAATAAAATAACTTTGAGAAATACTGGACTAACCAAAATTAAGCAGGTTTCTAGATTATAGGACTTCACTTACACTCTACTATGTTTTTTTAAAAAAAATTTTCTTATGTTTATTCATTTCTGAAAGACAGAGACAGAAAGCAGGGGTGGGGTGGAGACAGAGGGGAACACAGAATCTGAAGCAGGCCAGGCTCTGAGCTTTCAGCACAGAGCCCAACAAGGGGCTCAAACTCATGAACAGTGACATGACCTGAGCTGAAGCCAGACACTCAACCGACTGAGCCATCCAGGTGCTCCTACACTCTACTACTTTAATTCTCCTTCTAAAACTCAAAGAAGTGGGAATGCAAGGTGGTGCAGCCACTCTGGAAAACAGTATAGAGGTTCCTCAAAAAACTAATAATAGAACTACCCTAGACCCAGCAATTGCACTACTAGGTATTTATCCACGGGATACAAGTGTGCTGTGTCGAAGGGACATGTTTATAGCAGCACTATAAACAAAAGCCAAAGTATGGAAAGAGCCCAAATGTCCATTGATGGATGAAGATGTGGTATATGTATACAGAGGAGTATTACTTAGCAATCAAAAAGAATGAAATCTTGCCATTTGCAACTACATGGATGGAACTGGAGGATATTATTCTAAGTGAAATGAATCAGAGAAAGACAAATCATATGAGTTCACTCATATGAGGACTTTAAGAGACAAAAGAGATGGACATAAGGGAAACAAAAATAATATAAAAACAGGGAGGGGGGGGATCCTGGGGAGATGGCAGCGTAGGAGGACTCTGGGCTCACCGCATGTCCTGCTGATCACTTAGATTCCACGTACACCTGCCTAAATAACCCAGAAAACCACCAGAAGACTAGCAGAATGGAGTCTCCGGAGCCAAGGGCAGATGAGAGACCCACGGAAGAGGGTAGGAAGGGTGGTGAGGCGGTTGGTGCTACACGGATTGGTGTGAGGGAGCCTGGGCAGAGGGGCGGCCCGCCGGCCAAGCAGAGCCCCCGAGTCTGGCTCTCAAAAGCAGAGGGGCCGGACGGAGTGTGTTCGGACAGCGAGCGGGACTTGACATCTGGAAGGTTATAAGCTAACAGCTCTGCTCCGAGAACGGGAGGGCTAGAGGACAACGGGAGGGAGATCTGTTGAGCTCCTGACGACAGAGCTCAGCTTGGCGGGAACACAGGCACTTGCCAGCGCCATCTCCCTCGCCCATCCCCCAGCCAAAATCCCAAAGGGAACCAGTTCCTGCCAGGGAACTTGCTTGCACCGCGCAAACACCCAATGCTGTGCTTCTGCAGATCCATCCCTCCGGCGGGTCTGACTCCCTCCTGGTGCCACAAACCCCTCCCAAAGTGGATCTCCGAAGGAAACGCGAGCTGAGCCTACCCTGTGCACTTTGCCGATCCACCCCACCTAATATGCCAGATGCCCAGCACCACAAGCCTGGCAGTGTGCAAGTAGCCCAGACAGGCCACACCACCCCACAGTGAACCCCACCCCTAGTAGAGGGGAAGAGAAGGCACATACCAGTCTGACTGTGGCTCCAGTGGTGGGCTGGGGGCAGACATCAGGTCTGACTGCGGCCCCGCCCACCAAGGCAAGTTATTCAAGACAGCACAGGGGAAGTGCCCTGCAGGTCTGCACCACTCCAGGGACTATTCAAAATGACGAAATGGAAGAATTCCCCTCAAAACAATGTCCAGGAAATAACAACAGCTAACGAACTGACCAAAAATGATTTAAACAATATAACAGAAAGTGAATTTAGAATAATACTCATAAAATTAATCGCTGGGCTTGAACACAGTATAAAGGACAGCAGAGAATCTCTTGCTACAGAGATCAAGGGACTAAGGAACAGCCAGGAGGAGCTAAAAAAGGCTATCAATGAGCTGCAAAATAAAATGGAGACAACCACGGCTTGGACTGAAGAGGCAGAGAATAGGTGAACTAGAAGATAAAGTTATGGAAAAAGAGGAAGCTGAGAAAAAGAGAGATAAAAATATCCAGGAGTATGAGGGGAAAATTAGAGAACTAAGTGATGCACTAAAGAGAAATAATATATGCATAATTGGTATTCCAGAGGAGGAAGAGAGGGGGAAAGGTGCTGAAGGGGTACTTGAAGAAATAATAACTGAGAACTTCCCGGACCTGGGGAAGGAAAAAGGCATTGAAATCCAAGAGACACAGAGAACTCCCTTCAGACGTAACTTGAATCAATCTTCTGCATGACATATCATAGTGAAACTGGCAAAATACAAGGATAAAGAGAAAATTCTGAAAGCAGCTAGAGATAAACGTGCTCTAACATATAAAGGGAGACCTATAAGACTCATGACCAATCTCTCTACTGAAACTTGGCAGGCCAGAAAGGAATGGCAGGAGATCTTCAATGTGATGAACAGAAAAAATGTGCAGCCGAGAATCCTTTATCCAGCAAGTCTGTCATTCAGAATAGAAGGAGAGAAAAAGGTCTTCCCAAACAAACAAAAACTGAAGGAATTTGTCACCACTAAACCAGCCCTACAAGAGATCCTAAGGGGGATCCTGTGAGACAAAGTACCAGAGACATTGCTAAAAGCATGAAACCTACAGACATCACAATGACTCTAAACCCATATTTTTCTATAATAACACTGAACGTAAATGGACTCAATGCGCGAACCAAAAGACATAGGGTATCAGAATGGATAAAAAAAACAAGACCCATCTATTTGCTGTCTACAAGAGACTCATTTTAGACCTGAGGACACCTTCAGATTGAGAGTGAAGGAATGGAGAACTATTTATCATGCCACTGGAAGTCAAAAGAAAGCTGGAGTAGCCATACTTATATCAGACAAACTAGACTTTAAATTAAAGGCTGTAGCAAGAGATGAAGAAAGGCATTATATAATAATCACAGGGGCTATCCTTCAACAAGAGCTAACAATTATAAATGTCTATGCACCGAATATGGGAGCCCCCAAATATATAAAATAATTACAAACATAAGCAACCTTATTGATAAGAATGCGGTAATTGCAGGGGACTTTAACACTCCACTTACAGAAATGGATGGATCACCTAGACACACAGTCAATAAAGAAACAAGGGCCCTGAATGATACATTGGATCAGATGGACTTGACAGATATATTTAGAACTCTGCATCCCAAAGCAACAGAATATACTTTCTTCTCGAGTGCACATGGAACATTCTCCAAGATAGATCACATACTGGGTCACAAAACAGCCCTTCATAAGTATACAAGAATTGAAATCATACCATGCATACTTTCAGACCACAATGCTATGAAGCTTGAAATCAACCACAGGAAAAAGTCTGGAAAACCTCCAAAAGCATGGAGGTTAAAGAACACCTTACTAAAGCATGAGTGGGTCAACCAGGCAATTAGAGAAGAAATTAAAAAATATATGGAAACAAACGAAAATGAAAATACAACAATCCAAATGCTTTGGGACGCAGCAAAGGCAGTCCTGAGAGGAAAATACATTGCAATCCAGGCCTATCTCCAGAAACAAGAAAAATCCCAAATACAAAATCTAACAGCACACCTAAAGGAAATAGAAGCAGAACAGCAAAGGCAGCCTAAACCCAGCAGAAGAAGAGAAATAATAAAGATCAGAGCAGAAATAAACAATATAGAATCTAAAAAAACTGTAGAGCAGATCAACGAAACCAAGAGTTGGTTTTTTGAAAAAAATAAGCAAAATTGATAAACCTCTAGCCAGGCTTCTCAAAAAGAAAAGGGAGATGACCCAAATAGATAAAATCATGAATGAAAATGGAATTATTACAACCAATCCCTCAGATATAAAAGCAATTATCAGGGAATACTATGAAAAATCATATGGCAACAAACTGGACAACCTGGAAGAAATGGACAAATTCCTAAACACCCACACTCTTCCAAAACTCAATCAGGAGGAAATAGAAAGCTTGAACAGACCCATAACCAGCGAAGAAATTGAATCGGTTATCAAAAATCTCCCAACAAATAAGCGTCCAGGAGCAGATGGCTTCCCAGGGGAGTTCTACCAGCCGTTTAAAGCAGAGATAATACCTATCCTTCTCAAGCTATTCCAAGAAATAGAAAGGGAAGGAAAACTTCCAGACTCATTCTATGAAGCCAGCATTACTTTGATTCCCAATCCAGACACCCAGCAAAAAAAGAGAACTACAGGCTAATATCCCTGATGAATATGGATGCAAAAATTCTCAATAAGATACTAGCAAATCGAATTCAACAGCATATAAAAAGAATTATTCCGTGATCAAGTGGGATTCATTCCTGGGATGCAGGGCTGGTTCAACATTCATAAATCAATCAACATGATACATCACATTAATAAAAGAAAAGATAACCATATGATCCTGTCAATCGATGCAGAAAAGGCCTTTGACAAAATCCAGCAACTTTTCTTAATAAAAACCCTCAAGAAAGTCGGGATAGAAGGAACATACTTAAAGATCATAAAAGCCATTTATGAAAAGCCCACAGCTAACATCATCCTCAACGGGGAAAAACTGAGAGCTTTTTCCCTGAGATCAGGAACACGACAGGGATGTCCACTTTCACCGCTGTTGTTTAACATAGTGTTGAAAGTTCTAGCATCAGCAATCAGACAACAAAAGGAAATCAAAGGCATCCAAATTGGCAAAGATGAAGTCAAGCTTTCACTTTTTGCAGATGACATGATATTATACATGGAAAATCCGATAGACTCCACCAAAAGTCTGCAAGAACTGATACATGAATTCAGCAAAGTTGCAGGATACAAAATCAATGTACAGAAATCAGTTGCATTCTTATACACTAACAATGAAGCAACAGAAAGACAAAGAAGCTGATCCCATTCACATAAAAGAAGCATAAAATACCTAACTGATCCCATTCACATAAAAGAAGCATAAAATACCTAGGAATAAATCCTACCAAAGATGTATAAGATCTGTATGCTGAAAACTATAGAAAGCTTATGAAGGAAATTGAAACAGATATAAAGAAATGGAAAAACATTCCATGCTCATGGATTGAAAGAATAAATATTGTCAAATGTCAATACTACACAAAGCTATCTACACATTCAATGTAATCCCAATCAAAATTGCACCAGCATTCTTCTCAAAACTAGAACAAGCAATCCTAAAACTCATATGGAACCACAAAAGGTCCCGAATAGCCAAAGTAATTTTGAAGAAGAAGACCAAAGCAGGAGGCATCACAATCCCAGACTTCAGCCTCTACTACAAAGCTGTCATCATCAAGACAGCATGGTATTGGCACAAAAACAGACACATAGACCAATGGAATAGAATAGAAACCCCAGAACTAGACCCACAAACGTATGGCCAACTCATCTTTGACAAAGCAGGAAAGAACAGCCAATGGAAAAAAGACAGTCTCTTTAACAAATGGTGCTGGGAGAACTGGACAGCAACATGCAGAAGGTTGAAACTAGACCACTTTCGCACACCATTCACAAAAATAAACTCAAAATGGATAAAGGACCTGAATGTGAGACAGGAAACCATCAAAACCCTAGAGGAGAAAGCAGGAAAAGACCTCTCTGACCTCAGCCATAGCATTTCTTACTTGACACATCCCCAAAGGCAAGGGATATAAAAGCAAAAATGAACTACGGGGACCTTATGAAGATAAAAAGCTTCTGCACAGCAAAGGAAACAACCAACAAAACTAAAAGGCAACCAACTGAATGGAAAAGATATTTGCAAATGACATATCGGACAAAGGGCTAGTATCCAAAATCTATAAAGAGCTCACCAAACTCCACACCCGAAAAACAAATAATCCAGTGAAGAAATGGGCAGAAAACATGAATAGACACTTCTCTAAAGAAGACATCCGGATGGCCAACAGGCACATGAAAAGATGCTCACGTCGCTCCTCATCAGGGAAATACAAATCAAAACCACACTCACATATCACCTCACGCCAGTCAGAGTGGCCAAAATGAAGAAATCAGGAGACTATAGATGCTGGAGAGGATGTGGAGAAACGGGAATCCTCTTGCACTGTTTGTGGGATGCAAATTGGTGCAGCCACTCTGGAAAACAGTGTGGAGGTTCCTCAGAAAATTAAAAATAGACCTACCCTATGACCCAGCAATAGCACTGCTAGGAACTTACCCACGGGATACAGGAGTACTGATGCATAGGGGCACTTGTACCCCAATGTTTATAGCAGCACTCTCAACAATAGCCAAATTATGGAAAGAGCCTAAATGTCCATCAACTGATGAATGGATAAAGAAATTGTGGTTTATATACACAATGGAATACTACGTGGCAATGAGAAAGAATGAAATATGCCCCTTTGTAGCAACGTGGATGGAACTGGAGAGTGTGATGCTAAGTGAAATAAGCCATACAGAGAAAGACAGATACCATATGGTTTCACTCTTATGTGGATCCTGAGAAACTTAACAGAAACCCATGGGGGAGGGGAAGGAAAAAAAAAAGAGGTTAGAGTGGGAGAGAGCCAAAGAATAAGAGACTGTTAAAAACTGAGAACAAACTGAGGGTTGATGGGGGGTGGGAGGGAGGGGAGGGTGGGTGATGGGTATTGAGGAGGGCACATTTTGGGATGAGCATTGGGTGTTGTATGGAAACCAATTTGACAATAAACTTCATATATTGAAAAAAAAAACAGGGAGGGGGACAAAACAGAAGAGACTCATAAATATGGAGAACAAACTGAGGGTTACTGGAGGGGGTGTGGGAGGGGGATGGGCTAAATGGATAAGGGGCATTAAGGAATCTACTCCTGAAAACATTGTTGCACTATATGCTAACTAATTTGGATGTAAATTAAAATACATTAAAAATAAACAAACTCAAACAAGTACTAAGATCCAGGAATTCTACTCCTATGTATTAAATGAAGAGAAATGAAAGCATATGTCCATCCAAGTACTTGTATGCAAATGTTCATAGCAGCCTTTAAATAATATCCAAAAATTTTTAACAAACTAAATCAAGTGGGTGGATATAAACTAATAGTGGCATATTGATATAGAATACTATTCAGTAATAGGTAGGAGAGAACGATATTGAAAAAAAAATATGGATAACTCTCAAAATCATTATGCTATGGAAAGACATGAGATAAAAGGAATATATATTTTCATTAATCCATTTACATGAAATTCTGGAAAAGTAACAACTAGTCTATAATTATAGAAAGTATATCAATGGTTACCTCGGGTCAGGGTGCAAGCGAATGACTTTAAATGGGCGTGAGGGAACTTTTTGGGGTGAGAAAAGTGCTGTATACCTTGACTGGTATAGTGGTTATAAGGAGCGGTTATACATTTGTCAAAATTTATATACTAGTATACTTAAAATGGATCTATTTAATTACATGTAAATAATACTTTAATAA
Organism: Panthera onca; assembly: GCF_046562875.1. NCBI lineage: Eukaryota > Metazoa > Chordata > Mammalia > Carnivora > Felidae > Panthera > Panthera onca. The sequence continues at coordinate 54,250,719 of NC_138342.1, read as the reverse complement.
AAAAAATTTTGAAAAAAAAACTCAAGGAACACTGACTTTATTTGGTCAACAAAAACGTTGGCCTCAGAGTCGCATAACATGCCAGTATCTAGATTTATTTGTTAGCTTCCCAATTTGAAGGCTGGTGTGGAGAGGTAGTAACATGAACATAATTGCAAAACGTCAGGCAATTGCAATAGGTGTGAATACCTACTTGCGATGTTCAGTCAAACAGTTAGAATGAACACAGTAATTAGAATACTCAAAATAACTTGTTCAGCTATCCCTTTCCTTGTAAACTAGTACTTTTAAGGTTAGGATACCTTGGCTGTCCAAAACAAACAACAAAAAAACCTGAAGTGCTAGATTTCTGTTCTCTAGCTATAAAGATGAGGCCGATGCAAAAATTATAAGCATTTAGAAACCATGTATTTAGCCTAAGGGGGGAAAAGGTATTATGAATATGAATGTGAAAGGTGTTTGAGACGGGAGTAGATATACAGCCTCATGAGGCTGCATAGCGTGACTATATAATTGACCCTCTAACAAGGAATTTATAAGAGCGGGAAGAGAAGTATTTAGAACCACGTCAGGATAATAAAAAATGAGGGGGCTCCTACATGGCTCAGTTGGTTGAACATCTGACTCTTGATTTCGGCTCAGGTCATGATCCCCAGGTTGTGGGTCAATCCCTGCATTGGGCTCTGCACTGTCAGCACAGATTCTCTTGGGAGAAGTCAGTTTGGGATTATCTCCTTCTCTCTTTGCCCCTCCCCTGTGCTTGCTTGCTCGCTTGCATGCGGTCACGCTCACTTGCTCAAAACAAACATTAAAAAATTAAAAAATGAATCTGTCCTTGCATATGTAGATCTTTCTTTGGGACATAAAGTTCAAAATGAAACTTTAGAACAAACTCAAAACATAGTAATATCATCTTTGTCTTTTAAGTGCTTTTCCCTGAATTAAAAAAAAAATCTTTTTTTTAATGTGTATCAAGATTGTAGGGGAGACTAAGTTATTCAGAATCTTCATGTCTTTACTTTGATTACAAATATATTTCTTTATCAGCCCACTTGTAAATGTGGGTCATTGGTAAAGGGGGAGGTGAGGAAGCATAGAAGCTGATTTTAATTTTTTTGAATTGTGTTCACAATATTCTCCTTCCAAGTTACTTCCATGGCTTATAGAAGCTTTGTTCACTTTGATCCTGTGCACGAGAGCTACATTTGCATGTATTTTTATTTCAGAGTAGTGCACTTATTTATAATTATCATATTTTGTTTTACAATTCCATTATATGGCCTGTGGATTCATGATTTGGGACTGTGCTCTGGTATTTATCAAGACTCTTCTGTGGACTTTGTATGAGCTACGTAATTTATTCCTCTAATGCAATCTGTGGAAAAATACAATAAAGCACCAGGGAGGGGTGTGAGGAAGAAAGGCAGATGGCATGAATGATGTCTCATTTTTCTGACAAAGAATATAACAAGGATGGAAAATGATACACCGTGAATCCGTTGTGGTGACAAAGATTGTAATGAGAATTGGTATGAACATTACCTACTGCATTCTCATTACACTCTGTGGATTGTAATCTTCTCATCCTCCTCAGAGGCTGTACCCATCCTCCACTGACTGATGACTCTTCTATATAGCTCTGCTTCGATTTGCTGTAAAAATATTTTTGATATAAATGGACCATTAGGAAAAGCAAGAAATAAAAAATCTCAAAATTGATGCTGGAGCTTTAATTCTAGTGACTGGTCAAGAAGAGAGCTTTTATTTGCTAGTGTGAAAGGATATTAGTTGGCACTTCAATAAAAGCAGTGTTTGAATAAAAAATTGCCTTTATTCTGAGCAAATGAAGCCTGATGGTTGCGGTGTTTGCTGCACAAGACGCAGGTAGGAGGTTGGATAAAATAATAAAGAGAGTAGTTCATATAGAGTAAGTCTCAGGAGTTTTAGTTCTTAAAACTGCATTATGATATTTTATTTTCATTATAAGTTATGTAACATTATCTAGTGATACTTTAAAATTTTAAATGAAGTTACAAATTAGTGAGAATTGTAATTATGGACTTATGTAGCAACATATACCATAAACTATAGAATAAACTGAACATGGTAGACCTGTTGTCCACAAAGACATATGACAGTTTTATTATGGAGACCTAAAAAATTTCGAAATCTGTTTTGAAAACTAAATATGGGTGCCTGGGTAGCTCAGTTGGTTAAGTGTCAGATTCTTGATTTCAGCTTGAGTCATAATTTCACAGTTCATGAGTTTGAGCCCTGCATTGGGCTCTGAGCTGAAGGCACAGAGCCTCCTTGGGATTGGTCTCCCTTTCTCTCTGTTCCTCCACTTCTTGGTCTCTATCTCTCTCAAAATAAATAAAAGTAAACTTAAAATAACAACAATAACTCTTAACTTCCTTAACTAATGAAATATATCAGAAAACATCATTAAACATATTAAGCATAAAATACTACAAACATTATGGAGCACCTGGGTGGCTCAGTTGGTTAAGCATCTAACTCTTGATCTTGGCTCAGGGCATGATCTTACGGTTCGTGAGATCAAGCCCCTTGTGGGGCTCTATGCTGTCAGCCCAGAGCCTGCTTGGGATAATCTCTCCCCCTCCCCCCCACCTATGCCCCCCTCCCATCCCTCTCCCCTGCTCACTTTCTCTCTCAAAAATAAACATAAAAAAATACACTTCAAACATTACCGGGGTGCCTGGGTGGCTCAGTCGGTTGAGCGGCCGACTTCGGCTCAGGTCATGATTTCGCAGTCCGTGAGTTTGAGCCCCGCGTCGGGCTCTGTGCTGACAGCTCAGAGCCTGGAGCCTGTTTCAGATTCTGTGTCTCCCTCTCTCTCTGACCCTCCCCCATTCATGCTCTGTCTCTCTCTGTCTCAAAAATAAACGTTAAAAAAAAAAATTAAAAAAAAAAAAAAAAACATTACCAAGCTAGATGCAAAGCTTTTACATGGTGTTATCTGGCATTGTCCTGATGTTCCAAACTCGTGTGATAAATCAAGAAAAATAAGAGGAAATGATACTGGAAATGTAGGTAAAGATAATATTACTTCAAGGCAACTCTTTAAGAATTAATGGGAATAGAACCAAAACTAATAAAAAGGCAGTGATTGGTCCCCATATAATAGCCAAGTAATAACAAAGTACAAATAAAGTTATCCACAATAGCAATAAAACCATAAAACACCTAAAAGGAAATGACAAACTCTATATAAAATAGTTATAAAATGTCACTGAGTACAAAACAAGACTCCTAAGAAAGGAGAAATATAGTGTGTTTTTCAGCTGAAAATTTTGATTAGTATTCTGATATTATGGAAATATGTGACAGTTTAATTATATGTCTCACATGGTTAAATGTAGTAAATTAGCTAATAAAAGTTTAGAAAGCATTTGTTATACTACATAAGAAATTATACTCTTAAACTACAATGACTAAAATGAGTTGGTATCTGGTCTGGAAATAAACAGATTAAATGTTATATGATAAAGCTGTTTCAAAGCTGGAGAAATATATAATTATTCGATAAATTGCTTTAATGCAGTTTGGTTTCCTGTTGAAACTACAACAAAATCCTATCTTAAATTAATCATAATACATTTCAGATTATGCTCCATCTCCAAATACAAGATCTAAAATTATGAGTGAACTCCTATAAGGTATAGCAGTAGATACCTTATAATCTTCAGGTATGATGTTAAAGCTGAAACTTTTGTATGGTGACACTATTAATAAGGGAGAAAACATGGGGAAAATATTAGGTAACTCTGTTTATTACATATTTATCATAATCTTAAAGTATAATTATCTTGGTGAGGTCCATGGAAATAGGAAAATTGCTTACAGTGGAACACAAACTATTTTTTGAAGTGTGGATTAACAATATCTACCAACACATAACATTTCCGATTTTTAACCCAACGACATTATTTGCAGAAATCTTTTTTTTAACTTTTTTTTTTTTTTAACATTTATTCATTTTTGAAAGACAGAGACAGAGCACAAACGGGGAAGGGCCGGAGAGAGAGGGAGACACAGAATCCAAAGCAGGCTCCAGGCTCCAAGCTGTCAGCACAGAGCCGGACATGGGGTTCGAACTCACAAACCGCAAGATCATGACCGACGGAGCCACCCAGGTGCCCCTGCAGAAATCTTTCTTAATGAGTATATTATCTCAGAGTGTCCAGTTGCCCGTGAAGAAGGGAGGGTTAAGCCATACCAGGAAGCATTTTTTTTAAATGTTCCCCAACTCCTCCCTGCCAAAGAGAGAGCGCAGACATACAAGCAGGGGAAGGGCAGAGAGAGAGAATCTCTAGCAGACTCCACACTATCAGTGCAGAGCCCAACACAGGGCTTGCACTCATGAACCTGCAAGTTCATGACCTGAGCTGAAATCAAGAATCAGACACTTAACCAACTGAGCCACCCAGGAGGCCCACCAGGAAACAATTGTAAAACATAAGAGTAAATCTATGAGCATTGACATTTTGAAAATTCTAAAACCTATTCTTAAGTGGGTGGAGAAGTTTAAGAAGTCACAGAAATATAAAAAAGTTATCCTACTTTTGTGAACCATGTAGTCAAATATACAGTTTATATGTAAAAAAAACAATTGATTGTTTATATTTTGTATACTATTTTTGGGAGCAAGTATTTTATAACTTAAAATTAAAAGTAATATGCATGATATTTATATATTGGGTCTCATGGTACTTCCCAAGCTAAAGTTCTTTGATTTTTTTTTTTTTTTAACCCTTCACTTACAAGATAGATTTCATCTCTTTAACTTGCATGACCTTTCATCTTTGGACCAAGGCTGGATTTGTATATGTTACTGCCAATTATCTCATGTTCCATCAACATGGGGCTATTCTGTTGGGTAAACAAATCATGGAAATTCATCCCCCAGCACTCTGCTCATGTTATTCCCTCTGCCTAGATTTACCTTCTGCCTTACCTTAGAAATCTTCAGCATCAGTGTCATTTCTAATGCACTACCTCTTTTGAAGTTTTATCTAAGATCCCCGAGGCATAACAGAATCCTTAGGCAGATTATGTAGCACATCAATGCCTTGGTATCTGCACTTGTAAAATGGGAACATTATGTGAGACAGTATCTATTAAAAAAACAAAACCAAAAACAACTTGTAATAGCTCCTGACACCTGGCAGGCACTCAGTAAATGATAGCTGTTATCAGCTATGCTTGTTTATATTCCTATAACACTAATTAGATTCTTTCATAGTGGCAGTTATTACCTTATATCCTATTTATCGATTATACTCTATATCTTCTATTGTAACATAAGCATACTTTGTGACTAACACACATCCTTGTATATTATTTGCCCTCAATACATGTTGATTGAATAAACAGGTAACTTGAATTTTCATATTGACAGAAAGCAGATGAAACATAGAATATTAAACAATAGTGAACATGAAAATCCTATATATAAGTATTTAAGGTACCCTAGAGGGCAAATCACAGAAATGTATTTTTTCTTGGGAAAAGCAGGTAGCCGATCAATGCGCTATTTAGTTGGTTTAAAGCAGAAACTTTTTTTTTTTTTTTTTTTTTTTTTAACCTGGGCCAATACCTTTGTGGGTAGTAGTCTCTCAAGGCATGTATCTCCATCAGGTTCCTGCTCTTTCAATAGAAGATATAAAACCTATTCCTTCCTGACCTGACGGTAGAAGCACGTGGCCCTGTATTTGACAAATAATACAAAATACGTACTCAATAGCTACAGTGTTCTGAATAGAACCTCCAATGTACTTATGCATCCCACTTAAATGTTAAAGGTATAGTAACTGAGTTGCAGCATACTGTCTAGGAATTATGCACACAGCTCTTTAATACTCTATAATGCACCCATGGATTTATTCTGACCGTCACATAGTTGCAGAAGTTAATTATAATCTTTTGTTCTTGGGACCTTTACTCCTCCTCTGTTCTCCCCCAAAATACGATTGCTTTTAATAAGTTGCACTTCAGTATACTGCATCAGCCTACACTGAGGTAGGATAGAAGAAGAAGCAGCCCCATGTCACTCCTTACTGTAGGCACTGTGAAGATCTTTTTGAGGATATTCATTATATTGAACTATATGCTGTTTTTTGAGAATGCAAAGGAGTAATTTCTTAGTACCTGGGACTGGGGAATAGTCCTGCTTCCCTTGAGTAGCTAGCATATTTATATTTGTAAGCAGTCTAAATCAAGAAACTCTATCTGCCTTTTTTTATTGGTTACAATAAGTTTGAAGCCAAATTATTGATCCTTGTGAAGGATTTTAAAAATACACTTTGTTAATAAACCTTGTTAGTAAACTTTTACATTGTAATGTATTTGCTGTAGCTATTATACTTACCTATAGTAAAACATGTTGATTTGATTTGAGTTAAATCATTTTGGAGGTCACATTTATACACATAATATTTCCATGTAAATATACATATCAGCAGTCACTAAATTTTGGTAAGTGTCCTGCCTCTTAGGAAGGTAGTAGACTTGGAATTTTAGAGAAAGTCAATGTCTGTCCCATGTCAAAAAGCCACTTAACAAAAAAAAAGTTGACATCATGAAGTGCGATCTTAGGTTTCTAATAAAAATTCTTCCATTATTTGCTTCACCTTCTCCCTACAAAGATAATTTTAAAGTTCATAACCAATCATTTCTTAATATAAAATGGAATATGGACAAAATCCTGTCATAAATGTTGTAAATTCCACTTTTTATATGTAATACCTATGTCCTGGTTGAAATAAGAGTCTTATTGAATAGAGTCATATTTTATGTTTTACATCTTCTATAACACATTGCACAGTGCCATATGGGGTATTCAATATTTAATCTGGATTGAAGTTTCTAATGCACCCTTTTGATAGCCCAAGTCCACAAAATGGTCAAGCTAATTGGATGAGAGATAATTGAGTATTTTTAGAGTACTAAAAAATTGTTATTTTTTACTATATTATTATTTTTATTTATCATTTGGTCACTCTTGAAGGATCCATTGTTTTGACTGAAGCCATCAAATTCTCATTTCTGAAAGTTTTCAAATAGAACATAAATTTGGTTACATGTGGTAACTAAACTGTTAACATGGTAGAAACCTACATGCTAAGAACAACATTTTGGGGTAAATTATGGGTAAGCTGCAGCTGCATTTAGAAAAGAAAAAAAAATAAAAAAAATAGAGAAAAATAAGCAAAAAGACCATATGGCACATAAACTGATAAGAATTATGGAAATCAAGTTTACCAAGATTTCCAGTAATTTCTCTTCCTAGTTTCTATCCTTCATGAGCTTTCCAGTGAATTCCTCTTTCTTCTCTACTATAACTGGATTTTTGCTGACGGTAAGGCTACTAAGACATGAATGAAATAAAGCAATACTGGTGGGAGTTCTCTGGGGTATGCCTTTTTAGAACTAAAATCTCAGTCCACTTACAAAAGACAACATGAACCTATGTGCAAAGAACAGAGTGAAAGAGGTTAACTCTGTTCTTGCCTTTTATTTAAAACCAGTCCGTTAGATGGAATATGTCATATTAATGTTAATTTGAATAGCATTATATATTGAAAATACAAAAGAAAGGAATGGAATTTTTAATTTTTTTCTATTTGATTAAGCATTGAATTAATAAAGCAAAGTGATTATTGAGGTGATCTAATATTAAGTAATATATATATCACGGATTTTTTGGGGAAAATGTTGCTCAGTGAAATTTGATTCACTTTAACTGCAGGAGTAGCTAGACCTTCAAAACATCCAGAAAGACTTAAGTGTCAATAATTAAGTCAATGAGAAATACCTGAAAATCAGTAGTTTCCTTATCAGCTCTGCTTAGGGCTAGATTTAAAGATTTCAAATTTCAGTACCGGCTGTGGTTTCATTTCTTGTTTTCTCTTGAACAAAAGCATTTCTTCCAGCACGCCTGTGAGATAAGAATTTGAAGGGCTAAATGAATGCGGCAACTTCATCTTTATTGGTGGCACACAAGGTAGAGAATTGATTTTATTTATTGGCAAAAACAAAGTTACTCTTGTATGACGAGTAGAGAGAGATTTCCATGAAATACGTTTTGCTTTTAACCTCGTGCTTTGCTTTTTAACCACTGGCTGCCAAGCCAATCCCTCACTGGTCAAGGATAAAAATTGGGTTGATAGAAGTCATAGGTTTACTCTTAAAGAAATTAATTCAACGTCATTAACATTTTTATTTAAAGAGCCAACATAGTGAATTGTGGAGCTGTAATTAAATGAAGGAAAATGATTATTGATTTTATTGCGTTCAGAAACTGCAAACACTTCAAAAGGCTATTGTAGTGTAGTCTATTGTCCTCTGCATGGTCCTGCCCACACCTCAGCTTTGCACAGCTAATTTTTATCTTCAATTATTTTATTGCCCAGAATAGAACAGCCCAGAGAAGTCTGTCATAGAAAAGCTGCCAATAAATTTCCCGAAAGATCTTCTAAACCTGTGAGGTAAATAAATGTAAGATAGGGGAAATTTACTCATGTTATTCAGGGTGTTCAGGTTTTAATCATCTACATGTAATTTTTTGGCGAGATCAGTTATGAACAGTAGACTCCAGTCTCTTCCAGAAAAAACATCTCTGCTAAGATACCATGCCTATAAATATATTTTATACTTATCTACAAAGGCAATTTCAGTATCAGTGCTTATACTTCTATAAGCTTTATTGAAATTGATTTTTGTGTACATTTTTGATATTCATGTTGTGTAAAACTGGTACAACACGAAGTTTTGAAATAAAATACATAAATATTTTTATTCTGTAATTTTGGAATTAGAGTGTAGTGAATATTCAGAGTATAATCAAGTAATATTAAAACTCATAATTTGAGGTCAAATATATACATCAAGCAAGATACTTAATATTTTGTTAGAAAATAAGTTGTTTCATTTAGATGGTTAATGAGTGAAGAAGTTGGTTAAACAGAAGTAAAAACAATAAATGTAAAAACTCATACACTGTCTGAAATAAAATTTATCCACATATATCCATGGACATTAATGATTTTTTTTTTAATGATCAGGCGGTCTTTCTCTAAAATTATAGCAGTTCATTAAAGAATTAATAGTGTAATCAGAATTGGAGCATTCACTTTTGTAAAAAATTTCAAAGTGGAGGCTCTGATATTAGACCACCTGGGTTTAAGGACTGATCCTACCACTTATAGTCATTGTTTAATTTTTAATTTTACTTTTCTGTTTTCCTTTTTAAATGTTATTTATTTTGAGAGAGAGAGAGAGAGTGCACATGTGTGTGAGTGAGGGAGGGCCAGAGAGGGGGTGGGGGAAAGAGAGAATCCCAAGCAGGTTTCACACTGTCAGTGCAGAGCCTGATGTGGGGCTCGAACTCACAAACTGTGAGATCATGACCTGAGCTGCAATCAAGAGTCAGATGTTTAACTGATTGAGCTACCCAGGCACTCCTCCTTTTTTTTTTTTTTTAAATTTTAATAACACCCAGGGCAATATTGGTTTCAGGAGTAGAATTCAGTGATTCATCACTTACATACAACATCCAGTGCTCATCACAAGCGCCCTACCTTAGAACCTATCACCCATCTAGCCCATCTCCCACTCTCTTCCCTCTGTCAACCCATAGTTGATAGTTCTCTATCATTAAGAGTCTCTTGTGGTTGGTTTCTCTTTCTTCTCTTCCTCGACCTTCTCATATGTTCATCTGCTTTGTTTCTTAAATTCCAAATATGAGTGAAAGCATATGGTATTTGTCCTTCTCTGGTTGAATTATTTTACTTAGCATAATACATTCTAGCTCCATCCATGTCATTGCAAATGGCAAGATTTCATTCGTTTGGATGGATGAGTAATATTACGTGTGTGTGTGTGTGTGTGTGTGTGTGTGTGTACACCATATCTTTTTATCCATTCATCAGTCAGTGGATGTTTGGGCTCTGTCCATAGTTTGGGTCTTGTTGATAATACTACCATAAATATTGGGGTGCACATACCCCGTCAAATCTGTATTTTTGTGTTCTTTGGGTAAATAGTAGTAGTGCAATTGCTAGATTGTAGAGTAGTTCTATTTTTAGTTTCTTGAGCAATCTCCATGCTGTTTTCCAGTCTGCATTCCTATCAATGGTGCAACAGGGTTCCCGTTTCTCTGCATCCTAACATCTTTTGTTTCTTGTGTTGTTAATTTTAGCCACTCTGACAGGTGTGAAGTGGTATGTCATTGTGGTTTTGATTTGTATTTCCCTGATGGTGAATGATGTTGAGCATCTTTTCATTGGTCTCTCAGCCATCTGAATATCTTCTTGGAAAAGTGTCTATTCATGTCTTCTGCCCATTTCTTAACTGAGTTGTTTGTTTTTTGGGTGCTGAGTTTGATAAGTTCTTTATAGATTTGGATACTAACCATTTTTCTGATATGTCATTTGCAAATATCTTCTCCCATTCTATAGGTTGCCTTTTAATTTTGTTGATTGTTTCCTGCACTGTGCAGAGCTTTTTATCTTGATAAAGTACAAGAACTATTTTTATAGTTCATGTTTGCTTTTGTTTCCTTTGCCTTTGGCGACATGTCTAGTAATAAGTTACTCCAGCTGAAGTTGAAGAGGTTGCTGCCTGTATTTTCTTCTAGGATTTTGATGGTTTCCTGTCTCACCTTTAGGTCTTTCATTTATTTTGAATTCATTTTTGTATGGTACAAGAAAGTGGTCCAATTTTAGTCTTCTGCATGTTGCTGTCCAGTTTTCCCAACACCATTTGTTGAAAAGACTGTCTTTTTTCCATTGGATATTCTTTCCTGCTTTGTTGAAGATAAGTTGACTGTTTAGTTTTGGGTCTGAGTTCTCTATTCCATTCTATTGATCTGTGTGTCTGTTTTTGTGCCAGTACCATATTGTCTTAATGACTAACGCTTTGTAATGTAGCTTGAAACCTGGAATCGCTATGCCTTCAGTTTTTATTTTCTTTTTCAACATTGTTTTCTCTATTTGGGGTCTTTCGTGGTTCCATACAAATTTTAGGATTGTTTGTTCTGGCTTTGTGAAAAATGCTTGTAGTATTTTGATAAAGATTGCATTAAATGTGTAGATTGTTTTGGTGGTATAGACTTTTTAACAATGTTTGTTCTTATAATCCATGAGCATGCAATGCTTTTCCACTTCTTTGTGTCATCTTAAATTTCTCTCATAAGTGTTCAACAGTTTTCAGAGTATAGATCTTTTATCTCTTCAGTTAGGTTTATTCCTAGGTATCTTACCATTTTGGTGCAATTGCAAATGTTATCTATTCCTTGATTTCTTTTTCTGCTGCTTCATTATTTTTGTATAGAAATTCAACAGATTTCTGCACTTTAATTTTATATCCTGTGACTTTGCCGAACTCATGTATTCTAGCAATTTTTTAGTGGAGTCTTTAGGGTTTTCTACATACGATATGATGTCATCTGCAAATAGTGGAAGTTTGACTTTTTCCTGGCCGATTTGTATGCCTTGTATTTCTTTTTTGTCTGACGGCTGAGGCTTAGACTTCCATTACTATGTTAAATACTAATGGTAAGAGTGGACATGTTTGTCTTGTTCCTGACTGTAGTGGAAAGGCTCACAGATTTCCCCATTGAGGATGATATTAGCTGTTGACCTTTCATATGGCTTTATGATGATGAGGTATGTAGGTATGTTCCCTCTATCCCTACCGTAGTGAGAGTTTTTATCAAGAATGGATGCTGTATTTTGTCAAATGCTTTTTCTTCATCTATTGAAAGGATCATATGGTTCTTAACCTTTCTTTTATTAATGTAGTGAATGACATTGATTGATTTGTGAGTATTGCACCAGCTCTGCAGCGCAAGAATAAATCCTATTTGATCATGGTGAATAATTCTTTTAATGTACTGTTGAATTCAATTTGCTAATATCTTGTTGAGAATTTTTACATCCATGTTCATCAGGGATATTGGACTGTAATTCTCCCTTTTAGTGGGCTGTTTGTTTTGTATTGGAATCAAGATGATGCTGTCTTCATAGAAGAGGTTTGGAGGTTTTCCTTTATTTCTTTGTTCTTTCTTTCTTTCTTTCTTTCTTTTTCTTTCTTTCTTTCTTTTTTAACACTTTGAGAACAGATATTAACTCTTCTTTAAATGTCTGGTAGAATTTCCCTAGGAACCCGTCTGGCCCAGGACTCTTGTTTCTTGGGAGATTTTAAAATACAGATTCAATGTCTTTGCTGTTATGGGTCTGTTAAAATTTTCTTCCTGTTTCAGTTTTGGTAGTTTGTGATTTGTCCATTTCTTCCAGATTGCCCAGTTTGTTGGTTTATAATTTTTCATAGTATTCTCTTCTAATAGTTTGTATTTCTGTGATGTTGGTTGTGATCTCCCTTCTTTCATTTTATCTATTTAGGTCCTTCTCTTTTCATTTTGATAAGTTTATCAATTTTGCTAATTCTTTAAAAGAACCAGCTCTTAATTTCATTGATCTACTCTACTGTTTTTTTTGTTGTTGTTGTTTCTTTATAATTTCTTTCTGCTCTAATCTTTATTATTTCCCTTCTTCTGTTGGCTTTAGGCTTTATTTGCCATTCCTTTCCTAGCTCCCCTAGGTATAAAGTTGAGATGTGTATTTGGGACTCCTCTTGCTTCTTGAGATAGGCCTGAACTTCAATATACTTCCTTCTAAGGACTGCTTTTGCTGAATCCCAAAGGTTTTGGACTGTGGTGTTTTCATAATCATTGAGTTCCATGTATTTTTTAAATTATTTCTTCTTTAATTTTCTGGTTAACCCATTCATTATTTAGTAGGATATCCCTTAACCCTCATGTATTTGAGGGCTTTCCAAATATTTTCTTGTGGTTGACTCAAGTTTTATAGCATTGTGATCTGAAAATATGCATGGTATGATCTTGATCTTTTTGTACTTGTTGAGGGCTCATTTGTGTCCCAGTATGTGATCTATTCTGGAGAATGTTCATGTGCACTCGGAAAGAATGTATATTCTGCTTTAGGATGAATTTTCTGAACATATCTGTTAAGCCCATCCAGTCCACTGTGTCATTCATATCCATTGTTTCCTTGTTAATTTTCTGCATAGGTGATCTGTCCATTGTTGTAAGTGGGGTGTTAAAGTCCTCTAATATGATTATATTATTGTCAATGAGTTTCTTTATTGTGTTAACAATCGATTTATATGTTTGGGCCCTTCAAATTGGGGGCATAAATATTTAAAATTGTAAGAACTTCTTGATGGATAGATCCCTTAATTAAGACATAATGCCCTTCTTCATCTCTTACAGTCTTTGTTTTAAAGTCTAGTTTCTTATATAAGTATGGGTACTGGCTTTATTTTGATGTTCATTAGCATGATAGATGGTTCTCTATCCCCTCACTTTCAATCTGAAGGTGTCTTTAGGTCTAAAGTGAGTCTCTTGTAGGCATCATATAGATCTTGTATTTTTTTTTTTTTTTATCCCCTCTGATACCCTGTGTCTTTCAATTGGAGCATTTAGTCCATTTACATTCAGAGTGATTATTGAAAGATATGAATTTAGTGCCATTGTGTTAGCTGTAGATTTCATGTTTCTGGTGATGCTCTCTGGTTCTTTCTAGTCTTTGTTGCTTTTGGTCTTTTTTTTTTTTTTTTTTTTTTTTTTTTTTTTTTAACTCCACCATGAGAGTCCCACTTAAAAATTCCTATAGGGCTTGTTTAGGAGTTACAAACTCCTTCTAGTTTTTGTTTTTCTGGGAAAACCTTTGTTTTACTTTCAATGACAGCATTACTAGATAGAATATTCTTGGCTGTTTTTTTTTTTTTTTTTTTTTTTTTCCATTCAGCATATTGAATATATCTTGCCACTTCTTTCTGACCTGTCAAGTTTCTCTGGACAGATATGCTACGAACCCGATCTGTCTTACCTAGTATGTTAAGGACTTTTTTTCTCCTTGCTGCTTTCAGGATTCTTTCCTTGTCTGGGTATATTGTGAATTTTATTATGATACATCTTGGCGATGGCTGGTGATGGCTGGCTTTTGTTGAATTTAACAGGAGTTCTCTGTGCTTCTTGGATTTTGATGTCTGTGTCCTTCCTCATATTAGGGAAGTTTTCAGCTATAAATTGCTCACATAAACCTCCTTCCCCTTTTTCTCTCTCTTCATCATCTGGAACTTCTATTATATGAACTATATTGTATTTTAATAAATCATTGAGTTCACTAAGTCTGCCTTCATGATCCCTTTGTTTCCCTCTTCTTTTCAGCTTCCTTATTTTCCATAATTTTATCTTCTCTATCACTATTTCAGTCCTCTACCTCATCCATCATCATCTTTATGGCCGGCCTCTATTTGTGCTTGTATCTCAGTTACAGCGTTTTTATTTTTGCATGACTATATTTTAGTTTTTACCTGTGCAGAAAGGAATTTTCTGGTGTCTTCTACGCTGTTTTTCAAGCTCAATTAGTATCTTACAGTTGTTTTAAATTGTGGTTCAGACATCTTACTTATATCTACATTGACTAAATCCCTGGTAGTCATTTCTTCCTGTTCTTTATTTTGAGGGGAATTTCTCTGTCTTGTCATTTTGGATGAAGAAAATAATAATAGTAATAATAATAATAATAATAAACAGAATGAAATAAAAATAAAAAAAATTAAAAAAATAAAGGAAGCTAGGCCCTAGGTTTGTTTTGGTCTGCTTGTTGAGAAAAGCTTGATAGAAAAAAGAGAAAAGAGGAGAGAAAAAAAATTTTAATTAAAAAATGATAAAATTAAAAAAAAATCGTGCTCTTTCTGGTATCCATAAAACAAGAGAAAAATAACAAAAACAGAAACAACAACAACAAAAATAACCTGAACAAACCAACAAAAAACCCTCAATGAAGGTAGACCCAGTTTCCCCTAGAATTGAAACTTTGCAACATTCTATGGTGGGTAGACTAATCTCTTTGGAAGGGATTTTTGCTGGTCTTCTGGGGGGAGGAGGCTGCTGCTCTGATTCTCAGGCAGTCTGGGAAACACAGGGGCTTCCATTCTTTACTTGGTGGCAGTGTTGAGCTCACTGGGGTCAATCAGTGTTTGTGGGCTAATGGTGAAAAGGGCTTCACCTGCTTTCTAGTCTCCAGAGCAGGAAGTTGATGTTCTCATACATGCACAGCCAACCCTCCTGTATCCCCAGCTTCCATCAGCTTCCCACCTTCCCTGTGTCTGTGTCCAAGCTGTTTGCCTCCCAGGCCATGCCTCTCCCCAAAGTTTTGTCTCGGACACAGCTGTGTTTCAAAACCCCACACTTCAGAGACACCCACATTTCAGACCCACAGTGGTTTTCTGGGAAAGGGTCTCAACATGCTGGGGTTGGTTTTTCCCAGTAAATGGTCATGCCACCACACGATGGCAGTGGCTCAGAGTTTATGGTAAATTGTAACACACGGCAGGAACCAGAGTTTGCTGCCCTCAGCCAGACTCTGTTACTATACATGAGTGAACCTGGTAACTTTATCGTGCCTGCTGGGTCTTTTGCCTGGGGAGAGGCCTTATCACCTATACCAAATGCACTCTGAGCAAGTGAACTGCTTCTCCCTGTGCAACCCAGGGGATCCTCAGACCACACTGCCCTCTCCCGGGCATCTGCCCTGCTTCATTCCTGGAACACCACCAGAGGCTGACCTCTGTAACTTCAGACTTGGTTCTCCACAATTTATTTAAAAAAAAAAAAAAAAAAAAAAAAAGGTATACAAACCCTCCCTCTCTTTTTTCTCCCTGTCAGTGGTTTTGGGAGACAGTTTTCTTGTACAGTCCCTTGTGTGTGTTTTCACTCTTTCTCTCTAGCTGCTCTCTGGGGAGTGCTGTCTTGTGTAACCCCAACGAGCTGCTCTCTCTCCCTTTCTCCTCTCTGTGAAAATGGCTGCCTCTCTTCTGTGGCACCACAGTACTTCTCTCCCCCAACTCACCTCTCTGCACCATGTGCCTGCTGCGTTCTCTCCCTCAAATTATGTAGATTGTTCTGTTAATCCTCAGATCGATTTCCTAGGTATTCAAAATGGTCAGATGTTGATCTAGCTGTGTTCCAAGGATAAGACAAGCCCAGAATCCCTTTACTACTCCACCGTCTTAACTCCTCCTCTTATAATCATTTTTTTAAAGTTTGTTTTGTCTGATAGAAGTATTGCCACTTTGGCATTTTTTTTTTCCTCCTTCCATATGTGTGGAATATCACATCCCTTGACTTTTAACCTGTAGGTCTCTTCAGGTCTGATGTAAATCTCTTGTAGGCAGTGTATGGATGCGTTTGGGTTTTTTTTTAACCATTCAGTCACCCTATGTTTTTTGATTGGAGCATTTCGACCATGTACATTTAAAGTAATTATTGGGGTGCCTGAGTATCTGACTCTTGGTATCGACTCAGGTCATGATCTCATGGTTTCTTGAGTTCAAGCCCCGCATCAGGCTCCATGCTGACAGTTTGGAGCCTGCTTGGGATTCTCTGCCCCCCTCTCTCAGTGCCTCTCCTCCACTTGAACTATCTCTGTCTGTCTCAAAATAATTATTTTTCCAAGTTTATTTATTGATTAGTACGTACTTATTGCCATTTTGTTGTTTTCTGGTTGTTCTTTGTTCGTTTTTCTCTTGCTATCTTCCTTGTGACTTTAGTGTTACAGTTGGATTCCTTTATTTTTTTGGGGAATCTATTACAAGTTTTTTGGTTTGTTTTTCCATAAAGTTTATATATAACAGCCTAATTGTGTGGCAATCTATGTTAAGCAATCTAGTGAGGGTTGCCTAAATTCAAACACTTTCTAAAAGCTTTACATTCTTATTCCTTATTCCATGTTTTATGTATATGATATATTTTTCATCTTTTTAACTTGTGAGTCTCAACTAATTTTTAGATAAAACTGACTTCACTATTTTTGTCTTTTAACCTTCATACTAGCTTTATAAGTCACTGGCATTATCTTTATTGTATATTTTCTTTTACTTATAAAGTTTTTCACTTTATAATTTTTTTTTCAATATATGAAATTTATTGTCAAATTGGTTTCCATACAACACCCAGTGCTCATCCCAAAAGGTGCCCTCCTCAATACCCATCACCCACACTCCCCTCCCTCCCACCCCCCATCAACCCTCAGTTTGTTCTCAGTTTTTAACAGTCTCTTATGCTTTGGCTCTCTCCCACTCAAACCTCTTTTTTTTTTTTTTTTTTCCTTCCACTCCCCAATGGGTTTCTGTTAAGTTTCTCAGGATCCACATAAGAGTGAAACCATATGGTATCTGTCCTTCTCTGTATGGCTTATTTCACTTAGCATCACACTCTCCAGTTCCATCCACGTTGCTACAAAGGGGCATATTTCATTCTTTCTCATTGCCACGTAGTATTCCATTGTGTATATAAACCACAATTTCTTTATCCATTCATCAGTTGATGGACATTTAGGCTCTTTCCATAATTTGGCTATTGTTGAGAGTGCTGCTATAAACATTGGGGTACAAGTGCCCCTATGCATCAGTACTCCTGTATCCCTTGGGTAAATTCCTAGCAGTGCTATTGCTGGGTCTTGGGTAGGTCTATTTTTAATTTTCTGAGGAACCTCCACACTGTTTTCCAGAGTGGCTGCACCAATTTGCATTCCCACCAACAGTGCAAGAGGGTTCCCGTTTCTCCACATCCTCTCCAGCATCTATAGTCTCCTGATTTGTTCATTTTAGCCACTCTGACTGGCGTGAGGTGATATCTGAGTGTGGTTTTGATTTGTATTTCCCTGATAAGGAGCGACGTTGAGCATCTTTTCATGTGCCTGTTGGCCATCCGGATGTCTTCTTTAGAGAAGTGTCTATTCATGTTTTCTGCCCATTTCTTCACTGGATTATTTGTTTTTCGGGTGTGGAGTTTGGTGAGCTCTTTATAGATTTTGGATACTAGCCCTTTGTCCGATGTGTCATTTGCAAATATCTTTTCCCATTCCGTTGGTTGCCTTTTAGTTTTGTTGGTTGTTTCCTTTGCTGTGCAGAAGCTTTTTATCTTCATGAGGTCCCCGTAGTTCATTTTTGCTTTTAATTCCCTTGCCTTTGGGGATGTGTCGAGTAAGAGATTGCTACGGCTGAGGTCAGAGAGGTCTTTTCCTGCTTTCTCCTCTAGGGTTTTGATGGTTTCCTGTCTCACATTCAGGTCCTTTATCCATTTTGAGTTTATTTTTGTGAATGGTGTGAGAAAGTGGTCTAGTTTCAACCTTCTGCATGTTGCTATCCAGTTCTCCCAGCACCATTTGTTAAAGAGACTGTCTTTTTTCCATTAGATGTTCTTTCCTGCTTTGTCAAAGATGAGTTGGCCATACGTTTGTGGGTCTAGTTCTGGGGTTTCTGTTCTATTCCATTGGTCTAAGTGTCTGTTTTTGTGCCAATACCATGCTATCTTGATGATTACAGGTTTGTAGTAGAGGCTAAAGTCTGGGAATGTGATGCCTCCTGCTTTGGTCTTCTTCAAAATTACTTTGGCTATTCGGGGCCTTTTGTGGTTCCATATGAATTTTAGGATTGCTTGTTCTAGTTTCGAGAAGAATGCTGGTGCAATTTTGATTGGGATTGCATTGAATGTGTAGATAGCTTTGGGTAGTATTGACGTTTTGACAATATTTATTCTTCCAATCCATGAGCAGGGAATGTCTTTCCATTTCTTTATATCTTCTTCAATTACCTTCATAAGCTTTCTATAGTTTTCACCATACAGATCTTTTACATCTTTGGTTAGATTTATTCCTAGGTATTTTATGCTTCTTGGTGCAATTGTGAATGGGATCAGTTTCTTCATTTGTCTTTCTGTTGCTTCATTGTTAGTGTATAAGAATGCAACTGATTTCTGTACATTGATTTTGTATCCTGCAACTTTGCTGAATTCACGTATCAGTTCTAGCAGACTTTTGGTGGAGTCTATCGGATTTTCCATGTATAATATGTCATCTGCAAAAAGCGAAAGCTTGACTTCATCTTTGCCAATTTGGATGCCTTTGATTTCCTTTTGTTGTCTGATTGCTGATGCTGGAACTTCCAGCACTATGTTAAACAACAGCAGTGAGAGTGGGCATCCCTGTCTTGTTCCTGATCTCAGGGAAAAAGCTCTCAGTTTTTCCCCATTGAGGATGATGTTAGCTGTGGGCTTTTCATAAATGGCCTTTATGATCTTTAAGTATGTTCCTTCTATCCCGACTTTCTCAAGGGTTTTTATTAAGAAACGGTGCTGGATTTTGTCAAAGGCCTTTTCTGCATCGATTGACAGGATCATATGGTTCTTCTCTTTTTTTTTATTAATGTGATGTATCACGTTGATTGATTTGCTAATGTTGAACCAGCCCTGCATCCCAGGAATGAATCCCACTTGATCATGGTGAATAATTCTTTTTATATGCTGTTGAATTCGATTTGCTAGTATCTTCTTGAGAATTTTTGCATCCATATTTATCAGGGATATTGGCCTGTAGTTCTCTTTTTTTACTGGGTCTCTGTCTGGTTTAGGAATCAAAGTAATACTGGCTTCATAGAATGAGTCTGGAAGTTTTCCTTCCCTTTCTATTTCTTGGAATAGCTTGAGAAAGATAGGTATTATCTCTGCTTTAAACGTCTGGTAGAACTCCCCTGGGAAGCCATCTGGTCCTGGACTCTTATTTGTTGGGAGATTTTTGATAACCAATTCAATTTCTTCGCTGGTTATGGGTTTGTTCAAGCTTTCTATTTCCTCCTGATTGAGGTTGGAAGAGTGTGGGTGTTTAGGAATTTGTCAATTTCTTCCAGGTTGTCCAATTTGTTGGCATATAATGTTTCATAGTATTCCCTGATAATTGTTTGTATCTCTGAGGGATTGGTTGTAATAATTCCATTTTCATTCATGATTTTATCTATTTGGGTCATCTCCCTTTTCTTTTTGAGAAGCCTGGCTAGAGGTTTGTCAATTTTGTTTATTTTTTCAAAAAACCAACTCTTGGTTTCGTTGATCTGCTCTACAGTTTTTTTAGATTCTATATTGTTTATTTCTGCTCTGATCTTTATGATTTCTCTTCTTCTGCTGGGTTTAGGCTGCCTTTGCTGTTCTGCTTCTATTTCCTTTAGGTGTGCTGTTAGATTTTGTATTTGGGATTTTTCTTGTTTCTGGAGATAGGCCTGGATTGCAATGTATTTTCCTCTCAGGACTGCCTTTGCTGCGTCCCAAAGCATTTGGATTGTTGTATTTTCATTTTCGTTTGTTTCCATATATTTTTTAATTTCTTCTCTAATTGCCTGGTTGACCCACTCATGCTTTAGTAAGGTGTTCTTTAACCTCCATGCTTTTGGAGGTTTTCCAGACTTTTTCCTGTGGTTGATTTCAAGCTTCATAGCATTGTGGTCTGAAAGTATGCATGGTGTAATTTCAATTCTTGTGAACTTATGAAGGGCTGTTTTGTGACCCAGTATATGATCTATCTTGGAGAATGTTCCATGTGCACTCGAGAAGAAAGTATATTCTGTTGCTTTGGGATGCAGAGTTCTAAATATATCTGTCAAGTCCATCTGATCCAATGTATCATTCAGGGCCCTTGTTTCTATATTGACCGTGTGTCTAGATGATCTATCCATTTCTGTAAGTGGAGTGTTAAAGTCCCCTGCAATTACCACATTCTTATCAATAAGGTTGCTTATGTTTATGAGTAATTGTTTTATATATTTGGGGGCTCCGGTATTCTGCGCATAGACATTTATAATTGTTAGCTCTTCCTGATGGATAGACCCTGTAATTATTATATAATGCTCTTCTTCATCTCCTGTTACAGGCTTTAATTTAAAGTGTAGTTTGTCTGATATAAGTATGGCTACTCCAGCTTTCTTTTGGCTTCCAGTAGCATGATAAATAGTTCTCCATCCCCTCACTCTCAATCTAAAGGTGTCCTCAGGTCTAAAATGAGTCTCTTGTAGACAGCAAATAGATGGGTCTTGCTTTTTTATCCATTCTGATACCCTATGTCTTTTGGTTGGCGCATTTAATCCATTTACATTCAGTGTTGTTATAGAAAGATATGGGTTTAGAGTCATTGTGATGTCCATAGGTTTCATGCTTGTAGTGATGTCTCTGGTACTTTGTCTCACAGGATCCCCCTTAGGATCTCTTGTAGGGCTGGTTTAGTGGTGACAAATTCCTTCAGTTTTTGTTTGTTTGGGAAGACCTTTATCTCTCTTTCTATTCTAAATGACAGACTTGCTGGATAAAGGATTCTCGGCTGCATATTTTTTTCTGTTTAGCATACTGAAGATATCGTGCCAATCCTTTCTGGCCTGCCAAGTTTCAAAAGATAGATCAGTCACGAGTCTTATAGGTCTCCCTTTATATGTGAGGGCACGTTTACCCCTTGCTGCTTTCAGAATTTTCTCTTTATCCTTGTATTTTGCCAGTTTCACTATGATATGTCATGCAGAAGATCGATTCAAGTTACGTCTGAAGGGAGTTCTCTGTGCCTCTTGGATTTCAATGCCTTTTTCCTTCCCCAGTTCAAGTTCTCAGCTATTATTTCTTCAAGTACCCCTTCAGCACCTTTTCCTCTCTCTTCCTCCTCTGGGATACCAATTATGCATATATTATTTCTTTTTAGTGTATCACTTAGTTCTCTAATTTTCCCCTCATACTCCTGGATTTTTTTATCTTTTTCTCAGCTTCCTCTTTTTCCATAACTTTATCTTCTAGTTCACCTATTCTCTCCTCTGCCTCTTCAATCCGATCCGTCGTGGTTTCCATTCTGTTTTGCATTTCGTTTAACGCGTTTTTCAGCTCCTCGTGACTGTTCCTTAGTCCCTTGATCTCTGTAGCAAGAGACTCTCTGCTGTCCTCTATACTGTTTTCAAGCCCAGCGATTAATTTTATGACTATTATTCTAAATTCACTTTCTGTTATATTATTTAAATCCTGTTTGATCAGTTCTTTAGCTGTTGTTATTTCCTGGAGATTCTTCTGAGGGGAATTCTTCCGTTTGGTCATTTTGGAGAGTCCCTGGAGTGGTGAGGACCTGCAGGGCACTTCCCCTGTGCTGTGGTATATAACTGGAGTTGGTGGGCAGGGCCACAGTCAGACCTGATGTCTGCCCCCAGCCCACCGCTGGGGCCACAGTCAGACTGGTGTGTGCCTTCTCTTCCCCTCTCCTAGGGGCGGGATTCCCTGTGGGGTGGTGTGGCCCGTCTGGGCTACTTGCACCCTGCCAGGCTTGTGTTGCTGGGGATCTGGTGTATTAGCTGGGGTGGGTAGGCAAGGTGCACGGGGGCAGGAGGGGCAAGCTTAGCTTGCTTCTCCTTAGGTGATCCACTTCAGGAGGGGCCCTGTGGCAGCTGGAGGGAGTCAGATCCGCTGCCGGAGGTTTGGCTCCACAGAAGCACAGAGTTGGGTGTTTGCGTGGAGTGAGCAATTTCCCTGGCAGGAACTGGTTCCCTTTGGGTTTTTGGCTGGGGGATGGGCGAGGGAGATGGCACGGGTGAGTGCCTTTGTTCCCCGCCAAGCTGAGCTCTGTTGTTCAGGGGCTCAGCAACTCTCCCTCCCTTTGTCCTCCAGCCTTCCCGCTTTCTGAGCAGAGCTGTTAACTTATGACCTCCCAGACGCTAAGTCGCGCTTGCTGTCGGAACACAGTCCGTCAGGCCCCTCTGC
The DNA here is from genome assembly GCF_046562875.1 of Panthera onca. NCBI lineage: Eukaryota > Metazoa > Chordata > Mammalia > Carnivora > Felidae > Panthera > Panthera onca. The sequence continues at coordinate 54,228,056 of NC_138342.1, read as the reverse complement.
TTTTGCCAGCCAGACTCGGGGGCTCTGCTTGGCTGGCGGGCAGCCCCTCTGCCCCGGCTCCCTCCCGCCAGTCCGTGGAGCGCGCACCGCCTCTCCGCCCTTCCTACCCTCTTCCTTGGGCCTCTCATCGGCGCTTGGCTCCGGAGACTCCGTTCTGCTAATCCTCTGGCAGTTTTCTGGGTTCTTTAGGCAGGTGTAGGTGGAATCTAAGTGATCAGCAGGATGCGCGGTGAGCCCAGCGTCCTCCTACGCCGCCATCTTCCAACCTCCTTATAATTTTCTTAAGTGTGATTATGACCATTTCTTTTCCACTTAAGTCTTTTTAACATTCCTTGTAAGATTTAGTGATGATAAATTCCCTTAATTTTTGTCTGGTATGTTCTTTATCTTCCTGTCAATTATGATTGATAATCTCACTGCATAGACAATTCTTGGTTGTATTTTTCTTCTCATCACATTGACTATATCATGCTACTCCTTCTGCCAAGTTTCTGGTAAAAAATCAGCCTATAGTTTTATGAGGTTTCCCTTAAATGTAAATCTTTGCTTCTCTCTTGCTGCTTTTAATATTCTTTATCTTTAATTTTGGACATTTTGATTATGTGTATTTGTGTGGACTTCCTTGGATTTACTTTTTTGGAGTTTTGTGTGCTTTCTCGATAGGGATATCTGATTGCTTCCCCATGTTAGGTAGGTTTTTAGCTATTTCTTTCAATAAGTTTTGTCCTTTTCTCTCTTCCTCTGGAACCCATGCAATTAAATATTAGTACAGTTGATATTGTCTCAGAGCTCCCTTAACTTATCCTCATTTTTTAAAATTCTTTTTTATTTCTGCTTTTCAGTTTGGGTGCTTTCCAGCACCTACCTTGCAGATCTTGGATTTATTCTTCTGCCTCTAATCTGTTGAATCCTTCTGTGTATTTTTCATTTAAGTTATTGTATTCTTGAATTCTGGTTCTTTTTCATATTTTCTCTTCTGGAATTTCTGCTCACGGAGCCTATCTTCTCTTCTCAGGTGCAGTGAGCATCTTTATGACCATTACTTTAAACTTTTTATCAGATTGTTTATCTTTGTTTTTGTTTCCTTGTTTTTTTAGTTTGATCTTGTTCTTTTGTTTGGAGCATATTCCTGTCTCTTCATTTTGTTAGACACTGTGTTTGTTTCTATAATCAGATGGGAGAGCTACTTTTCCTAGTGTTGAAGGAATGGCCTTATGTAGCAATGTCCCCTGTGTAAACTGCATGTACTTGGCAGCATTCACTATCTGGCTGGAATTGTTGTGGGTGCACACTGGGGTTCCTGGGGAATTCTTCACTGGGTCCACCCTATTGGGTTGACTAGAGCTGAAGGCTGAAGTGGGCAGAGGCGAGATGGCCCAGTCGTGCTCCACACAGGGGACACCCTACCAGGATGTCTGGAGCTTCAGCAGTTGCAGGCTAGGATCTCTGGTGAGTCATCTGGAGCTGAAGCCGATGCAGACCTAGTGTGTCCCAGAGTGATTTGTGTCTGTGTTGCTTTGGTGAGATGGCTGGACCTGTAGTGGGTGCTGTCCAGGATGTCCTGCTATACACTGTTGTAGGACTAGTTTTGTTAGCATCTCTGGAGCTTGAGTGAATGTGGGTGCTGGAGCCTGCCTTGAAGGGATGGCTGGGGCTGGCATAGTTTGGGACCCCAGGGGTTCACTGAGGCAAGTGGCTGGCCCATACTCTGCTCTCATCTATGCTATTAAGTTGGAAGCATAGAGCACATTCTTGTAGCTTCCCTGCCATTGACAGGTGCTCCGAGGCTGTTTCTTTTAAATTTTAGTTGCCCTTTTAAACTGTGTGTGTGTGTGCGCGTGTGTGTTTTCCTTTTGCCTCAGGGTCAGTGAGTCTGCTCCCAATCCCTCAGTACTATCCCTCTCCACTGAAATTTGCAGCATCAAGGGTGGGACTCCTGTGGATTCTGTGTCTCCATCTCTCCTGCCTTTCTCTGTATGATCTCTCTGGTTGTGCAGAAGTTGTTCAAGTAGCCCTCTGTCCTTCTTCAAGAGGGATTCTTCGATTTACAGGTATAGATTTGGTGTGTCTATGGAGGAAGTAAGTTGAGGATCTTCCTATGTTTTTGTCTTTGACCCTTCCCCTTCTATAATGTTTTGTTGTAAAATTTTCAGACCTTACTGGTTTCGGACTCTTCTCAAAATGGTGTCACATTTCGATCCTTAAGAATTTGTAAGACTTTTTGTTGTGCTTAGGAACCTGTAGTGGGAAGAATAGTAACAGATGTGGTTGGTGCTTCAGATCAGGAATGTTTTCAGGAGCAATTAAGGTATTTAACTTATTTTAATAGGTTTATAAACACTATGTGCTCCTAAACACTTGAAAACTGTAAAGGTTAAAAAAAAACTGGCATCGTCTCAGAAAAGTGCAATGCTTCCACTACTCACAATCCCCTTGTCAGTTGAATAGCACTCAATGTATTCAAAATTATAGCTATTACAGAAGAAATTGCAAGTTAAATACAGGGAAGTGTGTGAACTATGTTGCTTAGCACTGTGTTGGTGAGAACTACCCATCCAACAAGACACTATCAGCAAAAGTCATAGAAACAGTTAAACCTGTGTCTCATTTGATATTTCTTTCACTTGAAAGTCATGACCATAACTTTAATGTCTTAAGCAAAAATTTCTATCCCTTTTGCCCCCAGATTAGTGGGTACCTATTAAATACCTATTAGTCTCTATGACCAGAATTTTGCTGAATGAGTACAAAGTATTGTCTGGTGATTAAAGATTGGTCTGTTTATACTAGCTGACATTCTTTTGCACTCACCTTTTTTTTTTTTCCAAATAGTTTATACAGTCAGAAATTAGATCCTAATCTTCTTTGGATTTATTGAGTAACACAGAATTGGACACACTATCTTTTATCTTGGATAGGGAATACTTTTCTCTTTATCTACTATTTTAAAAAAAATTTAATGTTTGTTTATTTTTGAGAGAGAGAGAGACAGATTTTTGAGTGAGTGGAGAAGGAGCAGAGAGAGAGGAAGACACAGAATCCAAAGCAGGGTCCAGGCTCTGAGCTGTCAACACAGAGCCTGACGCAGGGTTCAAACCCATGAACCGTGAGATCATGACCTGAACCGAAGTCAGACGCTTAACCGACTGAGCCACCCAGGCGTCCCTCTACTACTTTCTTAATAGTGGCAAGAGAAAGGAGGATAACGTGAATAATTACAATCTACAAAAACATTGAGAATTTTCAAACTCTTTAAAACAATATTTTAAGTTCTTTTTTCATCAATGTTTTACCAGAACTGTCAAAAAAAGACATTTGGTTGATTGACCTTCACTTTCATTTTTGTTGTAGATAAACATTATCAGGAAATGGCTTGAAGACGAGTAATTGCAAAGTGAAGAGTAAATCAATTGTCATGATATATGAATTGGAAAATTGGCCCTATAATCCCAGAGAATTCACTGAAACTTGGGCAGTTAGCGATCACTAACGGCCATGGATACAAATGTACATGGTTTCAGGAAACTAGCTAATGAGACAATGTAAACTTGCCTCTTCCACTCATCCACAGACCCCTTGTTTTTAAATTATTTTATCATGGTGTATATCATTTTGAGAACTTCTCTGGATAGTAAATTCCACAAATGCTAAGATCTGATTTTGCTTAGCAGTGTATTCTCAGCAATAACACTTTGCCTGGCACAGCAACTATATGTATATATATTTTAAAGTTGATTTATTTTGACAGAGACAGAGACAGCATAAATGGGGGAGGGGCAGAAAGAGAGGGAGACAGAGAATCCCAAATAGACTCCACACTGTCTGCATTGATGCCAGACTCGAACTAAGAAACGGTGAGATCATGACCTGAGCCAAAACCAAGAGTCAGATGCTTAACTGAGGGAGCCACCTATGTGCCCCAATATTTTCTATTAATATATTCCAACCCATAACAATAGCTTTATTCTCTACTAGGTGATTACTGTAACTTGTTTAACACTATAGAATAGAAAGTTGAATTATCACTTCTAAAATGTATCCTTACCTTTATCACTTTATGATGGAACCTAATTATTAAATTCATATTGATCCATTATAGAATGTACTAGTTCAGTGTAAATTCTTAGGCACTAACATGTTTTCCTATGAGAACTTGTACATGGAGTTTAAACTCTAAGCCTCAGAGGTTTTTTTGTTTTTTGGTTTTTTTTTTTGTTTGTTTTTTTAAGATGGTGATCATCTTTTACTTTTATAATTGTCTATGTTAGGGATTAAATAGGCTTTATCTTCCAGAAATGTCCATATCAATGGTCCTTTTAAGCTCTTAATGGGTGCTAAGTATCATTAATAATAGTGTTTCGGAATAAAAACAAATCTGGTCCTTAACTTTAGGATTCTTAATATTGAAGTACAGTAAAACCTGGATTGCAAGTAACTTGTTCTGGGAGTGTTCCATAAGACGAGCAAACATTTCTAATAAATTTTAACTTGATAAGTGAGTGAAGTCTTGCAATACAAGTAGTATGTGATGCCAAATGTCACATGATCATAACTGAGCCAATGGTTCCCTCTCCCTCCCTCTCCCTCTCCCTCTCTCTCTCTCTCTCTCTCTCTCTTTCTCTCTCTCTCTCTCTCGCTGTGGTATTGTGAGTGATCATTCTCATACTCAGATGTTCAGTCTCAGCCTGTGAGGTTTGGTAGAAATCAGTAACTTTTCAGAATGTTGGAAGGTGCCCACAACTTAGCACTAGTGTATTTTTTGTCACATTTAAGCACCTATGGACAGTCCTTTGCTTTTCCACACAAGATTAAGCTTAGGAATGCTTTGCTTCACTCTAGGTCAGGCTACCTGCAGATAGAGACCCTTTCCTCTGCAGCCTTATTGCCAGTTACATTAAATACATTCCATTGAGACAATAGATAGCAGTGATTCTGTTAGTGATAGTGAAAGTTGTCCAACACAATAACCCTCCTCTCTCTTGTCTCCCTCACACCACCCATGAAAATTTTCAAAGGTAAAAGGCAGGTTAATTTGTTTATATTTCTTTATATTTTATATTTCATTTATTATTTTGTGTTATAGTATAATCACTATTACATGAATGTTTTTGGGTTGTGGAACAAATCATCTGAATTTCCATTTCTCTTTTAATTTTTTAAATATTTATTTATTTTTGAGAGAGAGTGTGTGAGCAGGGGAGGCGCAGAGAGAGAGAGGGAGACACAGAATCTGAAGCAGGTTCCAGTCTTTGAGCTGTCAGCACAGGGCCTGACACAGGCCTCGAACCCATGAACTGCAAGATCATGACCTGAACTGAAATCAGACGCTTAACCAATGGAGCCACCCAGGCGCCCCTCCATTATTTCTTATGGGGAAATTCACTTTGATATAGAAGTGCTTTAGATTATAAGCCTGTTTCCGGATTGAATTATACTTACAAACCAAGGTTTTACTGTACTTTAAACTGGTCTCAAAATATGCTTTTATTGGGCTCTTGCTAGCTACAGAACATACTTTTATATGATATAGATGACAATTATGTTCAAGAGTCAGAATAGGCCCTAACATGACATTTTAGTCACAGAAAGGAAGGAGTGGAAAAGCAACTGCCACAATGAAATTTCTATCTGCATTTTCTAATGTGCTTCAAGGAATTAAATACTTCAGGTTGTAACATTCTTGCTGAGATTCTTTATGCCACTTCTCATATTCCAAAAAGATCTTCAGGGAAAGTCACTTTGAGGGGCACCTGGGTGGCACAGCTGGTTAAACATCTGACTCTCTCGATTTCGGCTCAGGTCATGATTTCACGGTTCTTGAGTTTGAGCCCCGTGTGGAACTCCAGGCTGACTGTGCGGAGCCTGCTTGGTATTCTCTTTCCCTCTCTCTGTGCCCCTCCCCTGCTGTCTCTCTATCTCTCTCTAAATAAAATAAGCTTTAAAAAGAAGAAAAGTCACCTTGAGTGTTTTTACTAATACTCTACAAATTGCCGTCTGTGGAAAATTGTGTAGAAGATTGTTGAACCAGTCTTGCTGATGAGACACTGTAACTACATACTTCCCACATCACTGCTGATGTGGCTCAAGGAAAATCAAGCCTTGACCTCAGTATTTCTTGAGAAGAATGTTTGGCAGGTTTTCCATAGGGACAGGCTATGTGAGGCTAAATTTCAATGTTAACTTGGGATATAGAAGTGATCAGTCTTGGGAATATCTGATCCTGCTAGTCCTCAACATACAAAAGATTCAATGTACATCACATTGAAAATGATATGTTATTGTTGTTTGTACATTATAAGAGGTCAAGATTTATAATGGCAAAAGTGCAGTTTTTAAGAAATACTTATGGAAACCATTCAGCCAATTAAATTTCACTGGGAGGAGATATATAGAAATGTGAAATATAGAAAATATTCAGGGGTACATTCGGCAATCAACCCTTGTTTTCTATTTTCTGGTGTACCATACTTGGAGAAGTCTTCTATCGAAAAACAAAAATGTTCTTTTTATAGGTTCAAACATCTTATATTTTCAGTCTTGCCAACTGATCCTATTTATAGGACTGTTTCCACAATATTAAATAATTGTAAAATCACTAAGTTTGTAATATTTTGGGTATTTGAGCTATTATAAGGACATTAAATTGGGAATTTCAACATGGTTTTTATCAATATCCTAAATCTTACTAATTCTTAACAGTTTGCCTTATGTTTAAATTTAAATTATATTGACAATTACTGGGCATTTTAATAAGTTTTTCTTGTAGAATTGAAGGAGGATATATAAAAATCTAATGATAACTGAGAGAAGGTAGATTCAATTAAGATAGTATAAAAGAGGCCATTGAGATCTAAACCAAATGGAAACACTTTTTGTTGTTTGATCATTTGCACTTAGATCTGGGTTTTGGGAGTTGTGAAATTCAATCTGGTCTCTAATTTTGACTTTTAGTGGTAGGTAATTTTATTGACCTGTTTTTATATCTCTCAGATTCTTAATCTAACATCAGCTTTCACCTATTTTTATTAAATTGACTTGAGAAAGCACGTAGGCATTTTGAATGATAGGTGATCATAAAGCATTTATAATAGGTTATAAACATGTTTTTGTAATTTACATTTTAATATGTATTTATAATTCATTTTAAAGTCCTGAAACAGCTCTACATAATAAAGAGCTGAGAAGTAGTCTAATTTCCTTCTCCTGCAAATGTTCAGTTCTCTGCTCCATATATTTAAATACATACCAAGAAAAATAGTAACTTCTGAAGATTTTTTCTTAAAACTTTCTTGGAGAAGTGAAATAGCAATGACAGCTAAATATTCAGTTTTCAAAAAATATTTCTTAGAGTTACATGCTATGTAGGGAATGAAAAGATTGAGAGATGAGATTTCAAAGTATGATTCAGTTATTTACAATCCTGCAAGTAAGTTTTTATAGTCATTAAATCCATTTATTTCATCACTAATCTTTATATTTCCTTTAATTTCAAAGATACCAAATACAATTATTTTTAGTACAATCAATACTTAGTATTTTTGATGAGTCCAGAGTTGTACCATGTGATATAGAATGTTTGTCACCCAATAGTGTTCATTTCTTTAAAATCTTTTCTATTTATATTCTCAAACACAGATCTGATTTCTTTACAGATTTATTTTTGTGTTCTAAAGTCTCTATAAATGTGTAATATGTACTCTTTTTACCTGGCTGCTTTTGCATAGTATCATGTTGTAGAGTTTGTTTATAGTTAATATGTAGTGTATTTTTTTTTTATTCTGGTAGTATTACATTGTGTGAACATACAAAATGTATTTGTCAATTTATCAGTTGATTGACATTTGTTTTGGGTTGTTTCTAGTTTTGGGGCTGATAGAAATAAATTTAAAAGTAAAATAAATAAAAGAATAAAGATTCTTCTGTTATAATAATCTCATTCTCAAAAGTTATTAGCTACTACTAAACCTAATAGATTACCAACTATACTTTTGAAGTTCTCAATATTGTCTTGAATTTTTTCTATCCTGATTGTAAGATTTATCAAAATTATTTCACAATTTTGTCAGTTTCCTTTTCTTCTAGCAGCTCATCTTTCTGTTCTAATTTTACATTTTGTTGGATAATTTTTTTCATACATTGTTGAATATATTTATTGACTTATTAATATGTGGAAGATCTGGTTCACTGCCTAAAATGGGTTGAAGGATCTGAGGACTGCTCTGAGTAAAGGGTTTACTTTGCTAAACATCAATTTGGGGGATGAGAAGACACAATGTATGTATCTTGATAGAAAGAGTAGTCACAGAAGGACTCTTTACATAAAAGAGATGTTTTTATGTTCTCTTAAACTGTTAAAATTTGATAATTCAGTGAACAAACTCATGTGCTAATCCAATGGTTCTCTCAGTAATCCTAGGGGACCTCAAAACCATTTCAGTAGCACCCAACTATACTAATAGCTATTGTATCCTTCACTGTCACATACTTGCTGGGGGGGGGGGGGGGGGGAGGGGCGGGGGAAGCCAGTTCATTTAACAAAATTCTTAATGAAGTAGTAAAAATGTTATTAAATCTCAACCCTGATTAATATTTCTACTTCTAATATTTTACATTATGAAATGGGAAGAACACAAGCCTTTTGCTGAATAGCAAAGTACAAGGTTTGCATGAAAGAAAAGCACTTGGGCCATCGTTTAATTTGCAAGCTTACCTAGTCACTAGCCTGGCAACTCATCTTGAAGAAATTCTCACTTGTGTGTTTTGGTGTACTACCAAATACTTTCACAGCTATCTGAAATAATAGTTTATAACTATTTTCCAACTGAATATGTACATGCATCTGCATATACTTTAAGGAAACAAATTCAGCAAATGAAATGCTGAAGCAGATATAAGGGGTCAACTATCTTAAGCTGTAATTTAAAGAGATTTAGTTTTCTCACTAAATTGCTTAGGAGAACATTCTTTTTTAGAAAATGTTATTTATGTTAATATGCAATGGATTTGTTTTTGTTTAAAATGAGTAAATGTTTTTTAGAGTTATTAGTTTGAAAATAATAGAATAAATGCTAATAACTATAACCCACGACAACAAAAGCTCTTCTTGGTTCTGAATATTTTAAGGGTCCTTAGGTATCCTCATTATAGTCAAACAATTTAATTGATAGGGATATATCTTCTTTCACCTATTTGAATCAACAAACTATTTTTGACTTCGCCAATGTTTTTTTCTTTTTCTACGAATTCTATTATCAACTTATCAGTATGTAAAATTACACTTCTTTGAAAAGTAATCTTGCGTGAGTTATCCATTCATTGGCCCAGTATATTTATTGCCTACAATGTGTCAGGCTTGGTACCAGCTGCTACCACTTTGTTAAGCTTATGTAACCTCTTTCAACTTCACCCAGATGTTCCTCCTTACATTATAACCTGTATACCTGTTTTCACGTCTGCCATTTCATTGGACACTAATTCACTAGTGACGTTTAATGTTATCAGCACTGACTTCATTTGACACAGGATATGTATACAATAAAGGTTTCTTAAAATACTATGATTACTATAATTTTGTCTCACTTTTCCATGAAGGTTTTACAGTAATTTCCATAGAAAATAATTTACATGAGATCTAGTAGGAAGCTTGTTGAGACCAAGAAAACCAGGTCACAGAAATATAGCATGATCTATCACTACTGTTTAAGCAAAATTTAAAACACAAAATTTTTTATCTCTAAGTATAAAATAGTAATCTTAACTACATCCATGTAAATAGCTATATGTGACTACAGAAGCAGAGAGGATAGTGATGTAGCCACAAGGCAAAGTGTGCTGGCAGGCACCCAGTGATGGGTGAGGCAAGGAACAGATTATACCCTAGAGGCTTTGGTGATTATGTAGCCCTGATGACCCCTTGATTTCCATCCAGTGAAACTAATTTTAGACTCTGGGCCTCAGAACTGTAGGAGAGTAAATTGTGTTTTAAGCCCCCAAGTTTAATAATTGCTTTTAGCAGCCATTGGAAACTAATGCAAATAAGGATAAATAAAATTCTGTATACGCTACATAGTGTTCAAATGGTGGTTAAAAGTGCTTGCTCAGATACACTGTCCATTTGTATCATCTCCAATTTCTTTCAGGAATGTCCTACCATTTTCAAAGTATAAATATTTCACTCCTTGGTTAAATTTCTTGTGTATTTTCTCCTTTTAGCTGCAATTGTAAATAGGATTGTTAATTTCTCTTCTACTTTGTGATTAGTGTATAGGATGTAACATTTCTGTATATCAATTTTATATCCTATAAACTTACTGAATTCATTTGTTAATTTTAACAGTTTTTTGAAGGGAGTCTTTAGGGTTTTCTACATACAGTATTATGTCATCTGTAAATATTGACAGTTTTACTTCTTTCCTACTATTTGGGTGTCTTTTATTTCTTTTTTGATTGTTGCATCTAGTACTTCTGGTAATACCTTGAACAAAAGTGTCAAGAGCGGACATTCTTGTCTTTTTCTTGATCTCAGAGGAAAAGCTTTTCAACTTGCACTATTGAGTATAATGTTAAATATGGATTTTTTATATGTGGCCTTTACTGTGTTGAGGTGTGTTCCCTCTAAACCCACTTTGTTAACGGTTTTTATCATGAATGAATGTTGAATTTTGTCAAATGCTTTTTCTGCATCTGTTGAAATGATCATATGATTCTTATCCTGCATTTTGTAAATGTGATGTATTACATTGATTTGTGGATATTGCACCACCCTTGCCTCTCTGGAATAAATCCCATTTGATCATGTTGAGTGATCCTTTTAATGTATTGTTGAATTCAGTTTGCTAATATTTTGTTGAAAATTTTTGCATCAGTGTTCATCAAGGATATAGCACCATAATTTTTTATAGCCTTTGTCTGCTTTGGTAATGGTTGGCCTCACAGAATGAATTTGAAGAATTTTTTTCCTCTTCTGTTTTTTGCAGTAGTTTGAGAAGGATAGGTATGAACTCTTCTTTAAATTTTTGGTAGCATTCACCAGTAAAGCCACCTGGTCCTGGACTTTTGTTGGTTGGGAGTTTTTGTTTTGTTTTAACAGTTCAATTTTGTTACTAGTACTTGGTCTGTTCAGATTTTCTATTTTTTTGTGATTTAATCTTAGAAGATTTTTCCCAGAAATTTATTTCCTCTAGACCTCCCGATTAATTGGCTTATAAATTTTCTAATAATTTCTTAGTTGTTTCATTTCTGATTTTATTTGCATTTTCTTTTTACTTGATGAGTCTGGCTAAAGGTTTATCCATTTTGTTTACATTTGTAAAGAACCAGCTCTTGTTTTCATTGATATTTATTTTTTTTTAATTTTTTTTCTAGTTCCTTTAGAAGTAAAGGATCTATTTTTGGGGATTTTTCTAGTTTCCAGAGGTAGGCCTGTATCACTACAAACTTCCCTCTAATAATTGCCTCTACTGTGTCCCAAAGATTTTGAAGTATTATGTTCCCATTTTCATTACTCTCCATTTATTTTTTTTTACTTCCTCTTTAATTTCTTTGATCCTTCAGTTGATTAGTAACCTGTTATTTAACCTCCATATATTTGCGGTTTTTCCAGCTTTCTTTTTGTGGTTGACTTTAAGTCACATAACAATGTGGTCAGAAAAGATGCATGTTACGACTTTTTTCTCGACTTGGTTAAGGCTTGTTTTGTGGTCTAACATGTGATCTATTCTGGAGAATGTTCCCTGTACAATAGAAAGGAATATGTGTTCTGTTTTAGGATGGAACGTTCTGAATATAACTTAAATCCATCTGGTCCAGTGTGTCATTCAAAGCTATTGTTTCCTTGTTTATTTTCTATTTAGATCTGTCCACTGATGTAAGTGGGGTGTTAAAGTTCTCTACTGTCATTGTGTTATTACCAGTTCCTTTATGTTTGCTATTAACAGATTTATGTATTTAGGTACTCCCATTTTGGATGCTTCAATATTTACAGTTGTTATATCTTCTTGTTGGATTTTCCCCTTTATTGTTATATATTGTCTTCCTTTGTCTCTTGTTACAGTCTGTTTTAAAGTCTATTTTGTCTGAGATAAGTATTTCTACTCCAGATTTCTTTTGACATCCATTTGCATGATATTTCTCTATTACCTCAATTTTAATCTACAGGAATCATTAAGGCTAAAATGAGTCTCTTATAGGCAACATATAAATGGATTTTTAAAAATCTCTTTTGTCAACCTATGTCTTTTGATTGGAGCATTTAGTCCATTTACATTGAAAGTAATTATTGGTAGGTACGTATTTATTGTCATTTTATTATTCTGTAGCTGTTTGTGAAGATTTTATTTGATCCTTTCTCATCTTTCTCTCATGGCTTGCTGACTTTCTTTATTTGAATTTCCTTCTCTTTATTCTTTGCATGTTTATTAGTATTTTTTTATATCTAGTTACCATTAAGTTTTGTATATAACCTCTTCCGCATATAGCAGTCTATATTGATTGTCATTTAAGTTTGAACACATTTTTACTCCTCTCCTCCCCATATTTTAGGGATATGTTGTTATATTTTACATCCTTTTACTTTTTTAGTTCCTTGACTGATTGCTTTTTTTTCTTTTACAGAAATACTCATTTTCATTGCTTTTGTGTTTTCTACCTTCATACTGTCACTTTTGGTCTCGCTGTTTCACTCAGATTACCCTTAATATTTCTTGTAGGACTGGTTTTAGTGGTCATGAACTCCTTTGGTTTGTGTTTGTCTGGGAAACTCTTTCTATTCTGAATATTAGCCTTGCTGGGATAGAGTCTTCCTGGCTTAAGATTTTTCCCATTCAGCACTTGAATATAGCATGCCACTCCCTTCTGGCTTGAACAGTTTCTGCTGAAAAGTCTTCTAGCCTAATGGATTTTCTCTTGTAAGTTACTGTCTTATTTTGTCTGGCTGCTTTAAAAAAATTTTTATCACTATATTTTACCAATTAAATTACAATATGTCTTGGTGTGAATCTGTTTTCATTGATTTTGATGGGAGTTTTGGATGCCTCTTGGATTTGGATATCTGTTTCCTTGAACAGATTAGGGACATTTCCAGCCATTATTTCTTTAAATGAATTTTCTGCCCTCTTTTCCCTCTTGTATTATAGGAGTCCTAGAATAAGAATGTTATGTTTTGTGTCACAGAGTTCCTTAAGTCTTTTCTCGTTTTGCCTAATTCTTTTTTCTCTTTTGTTTAGCTTCATTACTTTCCATTAGTCTGTCTTCTAGGTCACTAATTTGTTCTTCTGCATCTTCCATCTTGCTGTTCATTCCATCAAGTATATTTCTTATTTCATTTATTAACCCCTTTATTTCTATGTTTTTCCTTATCTATGTATTAAGGGTCTCATTCATGCCTTCCACTCTTTTATCAAGTCCAGTGAGTATCCTGCCTTATTTTCATGAATTTCTCTATCAGGCATGTTCCTTATATCTGTTTTGCTTAGATTTCTAGCCATGGTCTTGTCTTATTCTTTAATTTGAAACCTATTCTTCTGTCTCTTCATTTTGCCTATGTCTCTGTACTTGTTTCTATCACTTAGGAAGGTCCGCTATGTCTCCTACTCTTGAGAATAATGGCCCCATGAGGTTGAGGTCCTATAGTCCCCTGCCATGTGGTTTTGCCTGTTCCCTAAGACCTGGAGGTGTCTCTAATATGTGCTGTGTGTGCTCTGCTGTTTTGTCCTGGCTGCTTTATCCTTTAGGCCAATCGACTACAGAGGCTCTCCTTGCCTACTGTGGACAAGGTTTGGTCCCTGGCCTGAATGTGGTGCATTTTAACTAGGCGTGCTTGGATTTGCTTGTGAAATGAGCCCTGTTGCCAGTGCAGCCAGAACTTACTTGCCACAAAACTCAGTTGTCAGGAGACTCTGAGCGGGGATTTGGACGATATTCTAGGGGAAGGGGCCTGGTCTGTTGGTATTGAGGCAAGTATTACTGGGAGGATTGGTTCCAAGGGATAGTGCAAGGACGGGTCCCGGTGTAAGTTAGGTGGCAAGTATAGGTGTTGGGCTGTTTCCTGCAGGTAGACTTGTATTTATGCTGAGGCATGGGGGAGGGAAATGGTGCCTGTCAGTTCCATTGTTCCCAGAGGGGTCTCTGTTGAGGCTACTTCTCTTCAGATAACTGTTCCCATGCTGTATGACCCTGGGCTGTTTGCCCTGCTTTCTCTCTGAGAACAACCAATGCCCTCTACGCTCTAACCCAGCCAAGCCCTCTGGCCTTTAACTCTCCAGACTTTAAGCCCTACTGGGTGTTTGAAATTTGGCCCCTCTTGCTTTCCAAGCCAATTGCTGTGGGGATTTGTTTTTCCCCATGTGTTCCCCTTTGTCTAGTCTGTCTCTTGCCCTTCTCAGTGACCACAATCCAGTTCTCTCCCAAACACGCCTCTGCCCTTCCTACCCTCTTGGATGTGGCCTTTTTTCTACTTTTAGTTGTGAAGTTTGTTCTGCCAGTCTTCGGGTTAATTTCTAGGGTATTTAGGTGATTTGATAGTTACCTAGTTGTATTCATGGGATGAGGTGAGCTTAGGTGCCCCTACTCTGCCACCGCCTTCTTCAAAACTCAAATATTTTTGATTATTCATCAGAAAGGCAATGTGTTAATGGCCAGTAATTTACAAGATTTTAATTCCTTTGTTTTTTCATTCTGTATCATAGCTGCATTATTGATGATATCCTCTAAAAATTTTACACTTTCTCCAAAACTTATATTTTCTCCAAAAAATGTATATGGTCGCAAACCACAATATAAGATAACCACTTCACACCCACTAGGATGACTAAAATAAAGTTAGACAACAAGTGTTAGAAAACAAACATTGGAACTTTCATACATTGCTGGTGAGATTGTAAAATGCTGCAGCCACTTTGAAAAATACTTTAGCAGTTACTCAAAATGTTAAATGTACTTATCCTATGACCCAGTACAATTCCAATTCTAGGTACATACCTACGAGAATTGAAAACATATATCAACACAAAAATCTATTAATAGATGTTCACAGCAGCATTATTCATAATAGCCATGAAGTAAAAACAACACAAATGCCCATCAAATGACAAATAAATAAAATGTGGTATATACATACCATGGAATACTATTTGACAATAAATGGAGTGAAGTATTAATATACGCTACACCATGGTTGAGACTTGAAAACATATTAAGTGAAAGGAGCCAGTCGCAAAAAAAAATGTATGTATACATTTATATATATGTCCAGAATAGGCAAATCCGTGGGACAAGTCATGGTTTCTAGGAAATGAGGTGGAGTAGAACTAGTGATTGATGATAAGTATAGGATTTCTTTTAGGAGTGTTGAAACGTCCTTAAATTAGAGAGTGGTGATTGTTGCACAACCCTGTGAGCATACCAAAACCCACCAAATTCTACATTTAAAAAGTGTGAATTATATGAATTGTAGCTCAGTAAAGCTGTTATAAAAAATGGTTTGGTTGGCAAATTTTTAATTTGTCCTATTAAACACACACACAGACACACAGGAAAAGTTCTGAAAATGTTGGTTGTTCTGTTGTGCTATAAGATCTTGATTCTGAGACTGAAGATGAAGTAATCTTATATATTTGTCTGACAAGGCAGGCATAAATTTTACTGAAGGCTGAGTATATAGGGAGGACCAACGTTCTAGTTTTATGGAAACAACTGCTTCTGTCTTTAAGGAATGAGAGGGGAAAGTGGAGGTAGAGTAACCAGCATGATGAATTCATTATCACCACTCACCCCAACACACACACACATACACATGTACACACACACACACACACACACACACACACCATAGATGACAAAACTAAATCTCAAAGAAATAACTGTCTCAAAGAATCGCAACTTGCAAATAAACCATGGCTACAATTTTGTATAAGAATGTTTAATAAATTATGAGTTAATAAGCTAAAGATAATGTTTTCATTATATTATGGTGACATTAAATCAGTGAGTGAATTCAGATATATTACTATGTGGCTGAAACATTTTAAGAACTTCACACTGGGGTGCCACGAGTGGCTCAGTTGATTAAGCGTCTGACTTTGGCTCAGGTCATGATCTCATGGCTTGTGGCTTTGAGTCCCACGTCAGGCTCTGTGCTGACCCCTCAGAGCCTGGAGCCTGATTCAGATTCTGTGTCTCCCTTTCTCTCTGTTCCTCTCCCGCTCAGACTCTGTCTGTCTCTCAAAAATAAATAAACATTAGAAAACAAAACAAAACAAAAAGAACTTCACATTTATTCAGTTATTTAGTTGTAAGACTATGGAGTATAGGCTTTATTACATTATCACCTCCATTACTGATGAGGAAACTAAGACACAAAAAGAATAAATAATCTGATTATAAGTAACTGGCCTAGAATATACACCCAAACAGTTGGACTCCAGACCATATTTTCTTCAACACTATGTTCTGATGCATCTCTGGCATCAGCGTTATGCCTATTTCCTAGGCACTCAATACATGTTGTTTTCTGTTTTTGTCTTTTGTTTTCCAACTAAATACACAAACCAATATATCTAATATCCCTTGCTTTCATCCTTAGTTGAATGAACTAATCTATTTCAGATTTTAGATTAAAAATGGGTGAATAATAATTCACTAAGATGGGTTTTAAAAGAGTGTTTCATTATCCTATAGTTTGTAAAATATTAAATTCTAGGTACCATGTGGGAAATTACTACCACTCTTTAAGATATATAAGGCTTTAAGAGCTAATCCCTGCAATGAGGAAGCTTGCTTAACTTTGTTTTAATCCAAACTTACTTGAGCATGTTTATTTGACCATCTATGCCTTGGGGGCTGGCTTAATAACCTCCAGAAGTAAAGTTTTCCAGAACACAAAGCCAATGTTAATATACCATAGTGGAATTAATTCTCAAAGTTTTCATCATAGACACCATTTACAAATGGGAAATATTTTAAATGCATTAAATATACATTTCCTGACTGTTGTTTGTTTGTTTCTAAATACATAAATATTGCCTATGTTCTTTCAAATAATTGTTTTCATGCTGTAGCCAGATGTCACATAGAAGTTGTCAGAATCTTATTATCCATTTATACTAAATAAGCAGAGGAGATAAATTTAAGTATAAAACAGCTACAATATTGTAATCTCCTGGGTATACTATTACTATTTGACAGAAGACACATAAATGTTTTCATGCAGAGCAGAAGGATCAACTCCTCTCTCAAAATATTTAAACTTGGAAGTGATTGAGATGTTTGGGAAATACATACCAATCTTTTATATGTGACATTCAAATTATGCTTTGTTAGAAATGTCTAGTTAAATTATTTACTGTCTGTACTTGATGATTATCATTTATTCTATTGTAAAAGCTTAAAAAATCTATTGTGAAAAGTTAAAAGTATGCAGTTTCCACTTTATCCAAATTTATTCATCTTTTAAGTCCCAACTATAATGCATAAAACTTGTAGAAATCCTTTTATGATTTCCAAACCAGGTGTATTCTCCCTCTCTAAAATTCTCTTAATGTACTTGTGACATCTGCCTGTTTCAACATGGAAATTAATTTATTTAGATTTGTAATTAACAATCTGATAGAGCGTAAGCTCCTCAAGGGAAGGATCTATGTGTAATATAATCTTCTAGCTAACAAAGTGCACATCATATCTGAGAAATCACATGTGAGAAATGAACCAATGAATTAATTGAATAACATTGATAATCATGATAAAAAAAAACAAATTGCTTTCTCTATCATCCTCAAAATGAATGTATTTGATTATTTCCTGTGAACTAGAAAAGGAAGATTTCCAGCGTTAATACTATATCCTCTAGAACTAGCTTTAATCATAGATTTATACACTGAGCTGACTAGTAAATCCCTTTTAGTATTGACCCTGTTTAGAGTAGTGCATCACTTTGGACAATTTCAATCTTGTAAAGTACAACATTCAGCAGTGACATGTCAGAAAGGCCTATCCTCTATTAGAAATAACAGCAGATTGGGGCGCCTGGGTGGCGCAGTCGGTTAAGCGTCCGACTTCAGCCAGGTCACGATCTCGCGGTCTGTGAGTTCGAGCCCCGCGTCGGGCTCTGGGCTGATGGCTCGGAGCCTGGAGCCTGTTTCTCATTCTGTGTCTCCCTCTCTCTCTGCCCCTCCCCCGTTCATGCTCTGTCTCTCTCTGTCCCAAAAATAAATAAAAAACGTTGAAAAAAAAATTTAAAAAAAAAAAAGAAATAACAGCAGATTTATTCCAACATTTATCTAGTTTATGCAGATTGCTAGCCTATTTAGTCCCATATATGACCATCTAAGGTCTCAACATGCTACAGTTTATATCTAGATGAAGGAATCCTCTGAAATCAATTTTAAGATTGTTCATGAAGTTGCTGAGTTATCCTGATGAATGGTCAGGGTGTCATAGCACTGTCTCAAAATGCCTCCATTTTTTTTTCTCTACCATCAGCACATTGTAAAAATGAGAAATGAACCTCTTAGAAATGGATAGAATCAGAAGTAAACTCAGTATAGCAGATTATGAACAGGCTAGTTGCATGGGTCCAATTCCCTTATGAGTAAATGGATTCTTAAAAAATCAGCATTCTGAACTGATTTAAAGTCACGCTGGAGTAAAAGTATTTTTTAGTGTTTCTTTGGTGACTGTTATGTTCCAGACACTACTCTAGGTGGTTTATCTCAATTTTTACAACATTATATAAGAAAGACAATTGAGCTATTCAGAAATAAGAAAAGTGAGGTTCAACACTGTGTGCTTACTTGGTCAAAGAGGAAAAAGTGAAAGAATTCCAGCCTATGTTGTACTTAATCCTGTGCTTATCATGGCCTTCTCACAATTTCACATCTTTTTAATTGTAAATGTTCATTCATTTACTTTTACCATAAGTGTAACTTTGAAATAAGTTATTTGTGGGAATTAATGTTCATTCATTTACTTTTACCATAAGTGTAACTTTGAAATAAGTTATTTGTGGGAATTATAATGCATATTTTACATTCTGTAGCCCAGTTCCTGATTATATGTGTTCTAATGACTGATAATTCTGTTAAATATGTTTTCATTCTCAAGATTCTAGGTAGGATAGAACTGTGATTTCCTTTTACTTTTATCTGCTTTCACTTCTAGCACTAAGGGTTGACTTGGGATTAGCAATAACATTGCCAATGTAGATTTGGCAACCAAGAAGAGTAAAGTCAGTCAATTTACAGAAAATATTAATTCACCGTGTAACTATTGAATATCTACTGAGTGCCTATGGTTCAGGCACTCTTCTTATATCCATCATACTTGTACTCACAAACAGTTCCTGTTTTCTAAGAGGTCATTATACCAAAGGTAAAGGGAGCAGATATTGACAAAAGAAAATAATACACAGCATATCAGTAGTCACAAGACTATGTCTTAACTAGGCCTTAATTGGTGATTCCAAGATTCCAGATCAGAAGAATTTTAAGGGGCTCTCAATATAAAAGACAGCAATGTAGCATACCCTAGTAGTTAAGAGAGTTAGGTTCTGTGGTTTCAGTCTAGTTTGGGGACTGTGGACTACTTATTTGACATTTATAAGTCTCAGCTTCCTCATCTGTTAAATGATGATGATAAACTGAACACATAAGCCTGATAGAATTAAGTGTAGTAATGCTTGTGTCTGAAACCTGATAAACAAGTAATGACAACTGGCAAACATTTATTTCATTCCCCTTTTTGGAAAATCAAAATGCATATTGTGATCTGAAAACTGAACCCTACAGTAAGATAGCTCTACTTAAACTTGTCTAACGTAGACTCATTTAACCAGGTTTTGAGGTTTCACGTAAAATTTATTAATCTGCATAATTTTATTTAATGGAGCACATTTTGGAAAAATGCTGATTGAAATAATCTTCAAATGTCTGAATATAAAATGAAAACAGTGAATGCCCACAATGCATAAATATGTAGGTGTATTTATAATTTTTATATATGTTTTGATGTTAATTTTTATATATCTTAATATTTTACCACATTTAATTTAGTGTAGTGGGCAAGAAATAAAGACTTGGTGGCAGAAAATCCTGGGCTTAAGTTTTGGTGACTCTAGTTGTTAGTTGTGGGATTTTGAGAAAAGTACTAAGTCTCTCTGAGCCATGGTTTCCTAAATTACATAATTGAGGAAGAATACTATGTATTTCTGATGTAGGAATTCTTTTTTTTTTAAATTTTTTTAACGTTTATTAATTTTTGAGAGACAGAGACAGAGCATGAGTGGGGAAGGGGCAGAGAGGGAGTCACAGAATCTGAAGCAGGCTCCAGGCTCCGAGCTGTCAGCGCAGAGCCCGACGCGGGGCTGGAACTCAAACTGTGAGATCATGACCTGGGCCGAAGTTGGACTCTCAACCGACTGAGCCATCCAGGTGCCCCTCTGATGTAGGAATTCTAATGGCAAGTAAGATAAAGAAGAATGTATCAGATAATATCTGCCATAAAAGCTCTTCAAAAACATTTAGCCACTGCTACTACTGATTTCAACATTGTTAAAATTACGTTGAGGACATATTCTACTGAAAGTATTGATGCTTGCTCAACTTACAGTATTGTTACTTCCTATTACATATTATATATATATAATTTCTTAAATATATTTATATTTGAGTTAAATACTCCATTTGAAATTATCAGCATTGAACTGTGTAACAGAATACAGAATGTGAATTACTTTGGCTACTCTCTCTGTATGCAGTTCCACAGATTGCTCTCTGCTCTGTATTGTTGTAGGAAAGTGATTTTTACCCAGAATGGTAAATGGAGCTACCACATGGAGCTAACATCTGCTGACACCTATAATCTGTGATGATACTAAGGAGACTATTCTTGCAGGAAAAAAAGAAAGAAAAGGGCAGACCTCTAGAAGTGGTTTTGCCCTCTATAATTACATCAACCAAATATCAACACTCTTAGCCTAAATTTAAAAGTCTATTCTTCCCTTGGCATGAAAGCAACCCACATGAGTTTTTTAGTCTATTAATTTTAATTATGGAAAATCTTAAGTGTTAATAATACTACTGCCCTTCCTACGCAAGAATGGTGTTAAAGAGTATGATTAGTGATGTATGTACATTTCAGATTACTTTTTTTTTTTCCAGTTTTGTGGGTGGTTTTGTGCTGATCCAGCTTAGCTCATTTCCTTTGTCAGAAAGACCGTGTAATGCACATAGCTTACGAGGGTTAAGGGTAATGTGTGGTCAGGGAACAGGACAAAGCAGGGAGAGATCAAAGCCTTGACCACTGCACTTCTGGCACACTGCTTAACATTGGAGCTAACCAAGTTCATTTTAAGAAAAAGAGCCAGCTGCTTCCAAATGGGAAGTCAGCAACACCTGCTCCTTTGCCCAGTAAATCAGTTGGCCCCTGATTAAACATGTTAATAGATTTTTTAAGGAAATTAAGTTGTTGGAAGTTACAAAAATCCTAATTCATAAAAAAGTAGATAAGGGTTTATATTTTTTAACTTGAAAATTATTGAATTTGAGCTGAGTCCAGCAGCTTCTTAAATATGAACAGACGTATTCAAGCATTGAGGGGAGTACCAGACTTTTTCATTATATTATGAAGTTGTCTACGTTTATCCCAGTGGCAAACAAAACAAAAATAGTGTTGGGAATCCTCAGCTATTCTTTCAAACCAAGAAGGTGAGGCCCAATATACTGTTAAGAAAACAATTTTATCATACGAATACATTCCCCCTTTCCCTCAAGGTAACATTTAAGTGAACATTTCTACAGAACCTGTTTTTCCAAGTGCTGTTTTCTCTCCCACTGACCTTTAAGGGTATGCGTTATAAAAACCATGTTGGTCTGCATTATTTTCTTTAGAAAAATATCTGAAATTCAATAGTAATTTTAGTATTTTTGTCCTCAATTTATTGCCATCCTAAGTGTCATTCAAGCTCAGACCTATGACCCATTTGCCATTGAGTTTACTCCTAGTCGATCATGAAGTGACAATACATGGGACGGATTTTTCATTTTTCAAAGACCTTCTCAGTAACTCTTAGAGACAAGTTACCAGATTTAGTGGGGGAAAAAAAAGGAAGAACTGTGGAAATAGGCAGTGAAATATTCATTGTTATTTATCCATTTATTTAACATTTATTTACTAAGCCCCTTTCATTTCCCACACATTATGGAAGGAAATATGGACAAAACATGAACAAGATGTAAACTTTGCCCTCATAAAATCTAAAGTAGAGTAGTAACGGTAACCTCTTACTTAGCATTATTATTTTTAAATATTATAAAGAATATATAAACAAAATTTTATGACCATACAGAGAAGAGTGGAATTATTTTTCAGCTGTGAAAATGTAAGGCTTGTTTCTTGTAGTAGGTGAATGCATAAACTGGCACATCTAAACAATGGAATATTATTTAGTGCTAAAAAGATAGGAGCCACCAAATCATGAAAAAAACATGGAGGAAACTTACAAGAATATTACTAAGTGAGAAAAAAATATGAAAAGGCTGCATACTGTATGAGTTCAACTATATGACATTCTGGAAAAGGCAAAAACTAGAAATTGTGAAATGACCTATGGCTCAGAGTTGGGGTGAAGGGATAAATAGGTAAAGCAGAGGATTTTTAAGGCAGTGAAACTACTCTGTATGATACTGTAGTGAGATAGATACTTATTATACACTTGTCCAAACCAATAGGATGTACAATGCTGAGACTGAACCTTTAGGTAGATTATGGTCTTTGGCTGATTCTGAGATGTTAGTGTAGGTTCATTAGTTTTAACAAATACACCGCTCTGATGGAGGGGGTTGATGATAGGAGAGGCTATGCACGTGTGGAGGCATAGAGTATATGTTCTTCTCTAGTTAAGAGAACAACATTGCAATTTAAGAACAGATAAATAATAGGATTATCACAATAATGTTCAGGTTTTAACTTGAGCTGTGAATGTGGAAATGGCCTGAAAGGATATGTAGGTAGGTGTAAAAGACATTTAGAGGGATAATACACAGGAAAAAGTAGCTCCTTAGGTTTGTGCAGTGAAAAAAACCAGAAGAAACCAAAGGTAAATATTCTTGTGCTGTTATTTAAGCATTCTGGTATTAAATACGTATATATCTAGTATTTTCTTTTCTATGGTTTGATCTATTCCGAAACACTGCATCATGTCTTTTTCTCATTAACTGCTTTGTAAGTCTGTATGAGACTTGGAATTCTGGAGTAGGTGTGTCAGGTATAGGACACATTGAATCCACATTCTTCGAAACTAGTGAGAGCAGCAAATGCTAACAAGTGAGAAAATTAAGATCCATCTAGAAAATGGAGGAAACGGATACCTTCACCATAGTGTGCTTGTGAGTGTTGCGTAGAGAAATGTATGTGAGAGCATTTTGTGAATTACCATGCAAACTAAACAATGTAAATGAAAATTATTAAGAAGTAAATAAGAAGTAGAGATGTTTACTTGGCAATGTTGGAAGAGCAGGATGGTAAAAACCAGGAGGCATTGCATAATTTTATTCAATTTTATGACTTGAATCTTGCAGCATAATAAAAAACCCCTGCACTCATCTACATTGGAAAGCTAAGAAGCCTGACTCATAGAACATAGTCTTTTACTAAAGTCACAGAAGTTAGTACCAAAGCTTTGGTTAGAATTAGCTTGGGTAATTTACAATCACATGCCCAGTTCTACTTCCCACTATGACTGTATTAAATAACAACTTAAGAGTGAAAGTGGTGAAAGGCCTAACATGTTTAAAATGCACAATAAACAAAACAAAATAGAATAGAGACAAGCAAGAATAGCATGATGTTACTATGGTAATCCAAGCCCTTACTATCTCCCCAAATTGACCCAAATTACTAATTTGGGACTAATTTGACCCAAATTACTGCAATGGCATTATGGCTACCACGCTGCCACCTTTCTCCTGAGTTTACCTGTCATATTTTGATAATATTCGACTTAATAAATAGAGAATCCAATTTGACTAGCCTGTACCTACATTTTCTACCTTAAAATATCAAAGTTCTTTCAACTGTTTTTCACCGCCCTCCCAAACCCTTTATTTAACGGTTGATGTGTTTGTAAATCTTCAATCTTAGTATCACTATATTTGCATTTAGTGCTAACCACACAAAAGGTGTTCAAAATTTTTTAATAGATTGGTTCAGAATAATTCCTCCATTTTGCATTAATAAAACATCTCCAGCAATGACTAAGATCCAAAATGGCCAAGGAAATTATGTATGTATTCTAAATGTTGGTTTATTCTCAGTTTTGTTTTATTTTGCCTGGAGTTTCATTCTTAGTCTAACTGAATTTTGAAAGAAGCAATAATTTGCTTTGCTATTACATGGAGCTAGAAGACTGACCTGTAGGTCTTAATTTGTTGGTTAATTTTATGTAAGCATTAAGGAAAATAACCAATGTAATTGCTCTTTTTTTACTCAGTGTTTTCCTGACCTAATTTGAATGAAGTGCCCTTTGTAAATTTGTGGTGGAGCCCCTCCCCAAGGAGTGTGGTGGAGGGCTTCTCAGAACAGAGGCAGGCAACATAGCCCAATCAACTTCTATATATGTATGCATAACTCTGACATGACTCTGTAACTTGGATTGTGTCCAACCAGACTCTATGTGTCACCAAATATGGGATACAAAGAAGTGGAAGTTGCATAAAAGGCTACACCCTGTTGCACTCAGGGCTCAGACTTTTTGGTCTCTTAGCCTGCTGAGCCCGCACCTGCAAAAATAAAGCTGCTTCTTGGGAAGAAGAGCCTAAGTGTCTCGTCTTCCTGTGTAAGAAGCTTGTTATGGGTTCTGTGTCACTTGAGCATGATGAGGAAGAGCACAGCTATAGATTCAGAGAGATCCAAAATCACTGGGCAGTTTTTCTAACCTTTTAAACCAATATAAAAAAATAGGGACATTAGTACCTTTTTTTCAGGACTATTTTAATCTTCCTCAACGTTCAAAGAATTACAGATAAAAATCAGTAAGCTATTGTGTCAAGATATAACATATAAAAATAAAATGGTATTATAGACAAAGTCAGAAACATTTTTATTTTTAAATATAATTTGTCAAATTAGCTAACATACAGTGTGTAAAGTATGCTCTGGGTTTTGGTTTTTGGGGTAGATTCCCATGGTTCATCGCTTACATACAGCACCCAGTGCTCATCCCAACAAGTATCCTCCTCAATGACCATCACCCATTTTCCCCTCTCCCCCACCCCTTTTTCCCCACCCCACCCCCATCCACCTTCAGTTTGTTCTCTGTATTTAAGAGTCTCTTGTGGTTTGCTTCTCTCCCTCTGTTTTAACTTTCCCCTTCCCTTCCCCCATGGTCTTCTGTTAAGTTTCTCAGAGTCCACATATGACTGAAAAATGTATGATATCTGTCTTTCTCTGACTAACTTATTTCACTCAGCATATCTTCCAGTTCCATCTACATTACTGCAAATGACTTGATTTCATTCTTTCTCATTGCCAAGTAGTATTCCATTATATATATAAACCACATCTTCTTTATCCATTCATCAGCTTATGGACATTTGGGCTCTTTCCATAATTTGGCTATTGTTAAAAGCGCTGCTAGAAACATTGGGGCACATGTGCTCCTATGAATCAGCACTCCTGTATCCCTTGGATAAATTCCTAGTAGTCCTATTGCTGAGTCCTAGGGTAGTTCTAGTTTTAACTTTTTAAGGAACCTTCACATTGTTATCCAGTTTGCATTCCCACCAACAGCACAAGAAGGTTCCCATTTCTCCACAACCTCGCCAGCATCTGTTATTTCCTGAGTTGTTAAATTTAGCCACTCTGACCAGTGTGAGGTGGTATCTCAGTGTAGTTTTGATTTGTATTTCCCTAGTAAGTGATGTTGAGCATCTTTTCATGTGTCTGTTGGCCATATGGATGTCTTCTTTAGAAAAGTGTCTATTCATGACTTCTGCCCATTTCTATACTGGATTATTTGTTTTTCAGGTGTTGAGTTTCATAAGTTCTTTATAGATTTTAGATACTAACCCTTTACCTGATATGTCATTTGCAAATATTTTCCTATTTCATTTGCAAATATTTCCTTTTTCTATCCCATCAGTTGCCTTTTAGTTTTGTTGATTATTTACTTTGCAGTGCAGAAGCTTTTTATCTTGATGAGGTCCTAATACTTCATTTTTACTTTCAATTCCCTTGCCTTTAGAGATGTGTCAAGCAAGAAATTTTTGCAGCTGAGATCAAAGAGGTTGTTGCCTGCTGTCTCCTCTAGGGTTTTGATGGTTTCCTGTCTCACATTTAGGTCTTTCATCCATTCTGAGTTTATTTTTGTGTATGGTGTAAGAAAGTGGCCTACTTTCATTTTTCTGCATGTTGCTGTCCAGTTCTCCCAGCACCATTTGCTAAACATTTTTTTTTATATTGGATACTCTTTCCTGTTTTGTCAAAGATTAGTTGGCCATGCATTTGTGGGTCCAATTCTGGGTTCTCTATTCTATTCCCTTGGTCTAAGTGTCTGTTTTTGTGCCAATACCATACTGTCTTGATGATTACAGCTTTGTGGTAGAGGCTAAAGTTTCAGATTGTGATGCCTCCCGCTTTGGTTTTCTTCTTTGATATTACTTTGCCTATTCGGGGTCTTTTGTGGTCCCATACAAATTTTAGGATAGTTACTTCCTGCTTTGAGGAGAATACCAGTGCAAATTTGATTGGGATTTCACTGAATGTGTAGATTGCTTTGGGTAGTACTGACATTTTAATAATACTTATTCTTCCAAACGTGAAATGTTTTTCCATTTCTTTGTATCTTCTTCAATTTCCTTCATAAGCTTTCTATAGTTTTCAGCATACAGATCTTTTACATCTTTGATTAGGTTTATTCCTAGGTATTTTATGGTTCTTGGTGCAATTGTAAATGGGATAAGTTTCTTGATTTCTCTTCCTGTTGCTTCATTATTGGTGTATAAAAATGCAACTGACTTCAGTACATTGATTTTGTACCCTGTGACTTTGCTGAATTCATGTATCAGTTCTAGCAGTCTTGGTGGAGATTTTCAGGTTTTCCATGTAGAATATCATGTCTGTGAATTTTGATGCCTTTGATTTCCTTTTGTTGTCTGATTGCTGATGCTAGAACTTCCAACACTATGTTAAACAACAGTGGTGAGAGTGGACATCCCTGTTGTGTTCCTGATCTCAGGGAGAAAGCTCTCAGTTTTTCCTCATTGAGGATGATATTAGCTGTGGGCTTTTCATATATGGCTTTTATGATGTTTAGGTATGTTCCTTCTATCCCCACTTTCTTGAGGGTTTTTATTAAGAAAGGGTGCTGTATTTTGTCAGATGCTTTTTCTACATCTATTGACAGGATCATAAGTTTCTTATCCTTTCTTTTATTAATGTGATGTGTCATGTTGATTGATTTGTGAATATTGAACCAGCCCTGCAGCCCAGGAATGAATCCCACTTGATCATGGTGAATAATTCTTTTTATATGCTGTTGAATTCAATTTGGTAGTATGTTATTGAGAATTTTTGCATCTGTGTTCATCAGGGATATTGGCTTGTAATTCTCCTTTTCTGTGGGGTCTCTGTCTGGTTTGGGAATCAAGGTAATGCTGGCTTCATAGAATGAGTCTGGAAGTCTTCCTCCCATTTCTATTTTTTGGAACAGTTTGAGAAGGGATACGTATTCACTCTGCTTTAAATGTCTGGTAGAATTCCCCTGGAAAGCCATCTGGCCCAGGATTCTTATTTGTTGGGAGATTTTTGATAACTGACTCAATTTCTTCACTAGATATGGGTTTGTTCAAATTTCTATGTCTTCTTTTTTGAGTTTTGGTAGTGTGTGGGTGTCTAGGAATTTGTTTCTTCCAAGTTGTCCAGTTTGTTGGCATATAATTTTTCATAATATTATCTGATAATTGCTTGTATTTCTGAGGGATTGGTTGTGATAAATCCATTTTCATTCATGATCTTATCTATTTGGGTCCTCTCTCTTGAGAAGTCTGGCTAGGGGGTTATTAATCTTGTTTATTTTTTCAAAAAAACAACTCTTCGTTTCATCTATTCTACTGGTTTTTTTGATTCTATATTGTTTACTTCTCTTTTCTGCTCACTTTGGAATTTCTTGATTATTCCTTTAGATGTGCTGTTAGGTTTTGTATTTGGGATTTTTCTTGTTTCTTGAGATAGGCCTGGATTGCAATGTATTTTCCTTTTAAGACTGCCTTTGCTAAATCCCAAAGAGTTTGGGTTGTTGTGTTTTTGTTTTCATTTGTTTCCATATATTTTTAAATTTCTTCTTTAAATGCCTGGTTAGCCCATTAATTCTTTAGTAGGATGTTCTTTAACCTCCATGTATTCGGAGATTTTCCAAACTTTTCCTGTGGTTGATTTCAAGTTTCTTAGCATTGTGATCTAAAAGTGTGAATGGTATCATTTGAATTCTTTTATACTCATTGAGGGCTGTTTTGTGACCCAGTATGTGATCTATCTTGGAGAATGTTCAATGTGCACTTGAGAAGAATGTGTATTCTGCTTTGGGATGAAAAGTTCTAAATGTATCTGTGAAGTCCATCTGGTCCAGTGTATCATTCAAGGCCATTGTTTCTTTAATGATTTTCTGTCTGGATGATCTACCCATTGTTGTAAGTGGAGTATTAAAGTCCCCTGCAGTTACCACATTCTTACCAATAAGATTGCTTATGTTGGTGATTAATTTTTTATATATTTGGGTGCTTCCAAATTTAGTGCATAAACGTTTATAATTGTTAGCTTTTCTTGGTGGATAGACCCTAATTATGATATAATGTACTTCTTCATCTCTTGTTACAGCTTTTAGTTTAAAATCTAGTTTGTCTGATATAAGTATGGCTACTCCAGCTTTCTTTTGACTTCCAGTAGCATGATAGCTGGTTCTCCACCCCTCACTTTCAATCTGAAGGTGTCCTCAGGTCTAAAATAAGTCTCTTGTAGACAGCATAGATGGTGCTTTTTTTTAATCCATTCTAATACCCTATGTCTTTTGATTGAAGTCCATTTACATTCAATGTTATCATTGAAAGATATAGATTTAGAGTCATTGTGTTATCTGTAGGTTCCATGGTTGTTGTGATGTCTCTGGTTCTTTGTAGCTTTTGCAGTGTTCCACTCAGAGTCCCCCTCAGGATCTCTTGTAGGGCTGGTTTAGTGGTGATGAATTCCTTCAGTTTTGTTCAGGAAAACCTTTTATTTTTTTTTATTTTTTTTTTTTTTTATTTATTTATTTTTGGGACAGAGAGAGACAGAGCATGAATAGGGGAGGGGCAGAGAGAGAGGGAGACACAGAATCGGAAACAGGCTCCAGGCTCCGAGCCATCAGCCCAGAGCCCGACGCGGGGCTCGAACTCACGGACCGCGAGATCGTGACCTGGCTGAAGTCGGACGCTTAACCGACTGCGCCACCCAGGCGCCCCAGGAAAACCTTTTATATCTCCTCCTATTCTGAATGACAGGCTTGCTGATCAAAGGATTCTTGGCTGCATATTTTTCCTATTCAGCACATTGAAAATTTACTGCCACTCCTTTCTGGTGTGCCAGGTTTCAGTAGATAGGTCTGCTACTATTCTTATGTGTCTACCCTTCTAAGTTAAGGCCAGTTTGTACCTAGGTGCTTTCAGAATTCTCTCTTTATCTTTGTATTTTGCCAATTTCATTATGATATATCATGCAGAAGATCGATTCCTGTTACGTCTGAAGGGAGTTTTCTGTGCCTCCTGGATTTCAATGTCTATTTCCATCCCCAGATTGGGGAAATTCTCAGCTATGATTTGTTCAAGTATACCTTTGGCCCCTTTCTCTTTCTTCTTCTTCTGGAACTCCTATGATATGGATATTGTTCTGTTTCATCGAATCACTTATTTCTCTAATTCTCCCCTCATGGTCCAGAATTTTTTAATCTTTTTCTCAGCTTCATCTTTTTCCATAATTTTATCTTATATTTCACTTAATCTCTCCTCTGCCTCTTCAATCCTGACACCACCCCCAGTTTACTTTGCACCTCATTTACACCATTTTTTAATTCATAATGACTATTTTTTGTTCCTTGATCTCCCAGCAGCAGATTCTCTGCTGTCTTCTATGCTTTTGTCAAGCCCAGCAATTAATCTTAGGACTACTATTCTAAATTGTTGTTCAGTTATATTGTTTATATCTTTTTTTTAATGTTTATTTATTTATTTTTGAGAGAGAGAGAGAGAGAGAGAGAGAGAGAGAGAGAGAGAATGAGCAGGGGAGGAGCAGAGAGAGAGGGAGACACAGAATCCGAAACAGGCTCCAGGCTCCAAGCTGTCATCACAGAGCCGGATGTGGGACTCGGAACTCACAAATTGTGAGATCATGACCTGAGCCAAAGCCAGATGCTCAACCCACTGAGCCACCCAGGCACCCCTGTTTATGTCTTTTTTGAGCAATTCTTTAGCTGTCATTTCTCCCTGGAACTACTTTTGAGGAAAATTCTTCAGTTTCATCATTTTGGCTATTTTTCTGTCCTTTATGTGCTCTAAACACTTGTTATGTGCCTGTACCTGCAGGCACTACTATATTAAAGAGGGGTCACACACTGTCCAGGGTCTGGCCCTTCAAGGAGGTGTTTTTTTGGAGAGTGTTAGTTGCTCTCTGTTGTTGTGACTTTGGTTACTTTATCTCCCTACTCATAGTCATGTTTTGGACCTGCCACCAGGTGTGCTTCAATTTGTTCCTTGAAGTAGCCCTGGAAAGGAAAACAAACAAGAAAAACAGAAAACAAAAACACACATACAGGGGGAAAAAAAGCAAAAAAAAAAAAAAAAAAAAAAAAAACAAAACCCAGAAATACAGCAACAAGTATAGAATAGGGTAGAGGAGGTGCTTATGTAAGAGTCCTTATCCCATACAAAGACAGAAATGACAGGGGCTGGGAAAAAGAAAAGAAAAGAAAAATTGACCAGACAGAGAAACTATTCAGCTTAATCCAGAGAGAGAGAAAGGAAAGGAAAGAAGGTGTAGAACATGTATAAAGAGAATAGATTGAATATGTCTGCTTAAACCAACAACCAGAGTAACCATACTAGAGGAGGGAAGAGATATGGAGAAAAGGAAGGAAGTACGTGTATGTGTATATTTCTCTCTATATATATATTTCTGTGTGTGTGTGTGTGTGTGTGTGTGTGTGTGTGTGTGTGTGTGTATTTAGAGAGAGAGGATTGTCTGAGAATTAAATTGGGCAATGCAACAGTGCTGGTCTGGGGGATGGGCTGTCTGGTTTGTCAGTGTCAATCCGGCTGCAGTAGATAAGCAGCTACCCAGCAGAGGGGAGTGGTTTGGTGTCAGTGGGTCCTGCCTCTCCTGTGGGCCCACTGTCCCTTCCCTGAAGCCCCACCTTGTTGGTGATGGGGAGAAAAATGGCGACAGCCCAGTCTCTTCTTCACGGACCAGGTGTCCCAAACCACTCTGTTCAAGCCGTCCTCACTGTGCTAACGGTGCAAACGAAGTGACTTGTCCTGCTCTGCCTACTCCCCTGCCTTCACTGGCACTTGGCTGGGATTTAAACCCCTATGTCTTAAAGATTCCCACTGCCTGAATCCTGGCTCTGGGGAAGAGATGCCCCGCCGCCTCAGTGCCATGTGTGCAGTTTGTCCCACTCTGCCAACTCCCATGCTTCCCTGGTGTTCGGCTGGGACTTAAACCCTGATGTCTTTAAGGTTCCTACTCTGCCCCAGTTTTGGGGAAGTGCCGCCCTGTGCCACTGATATATGGCCTCTGGCTGGTGGGCACAGGCAGCCTTTGCCCTTTGAGTGGGTATATACCCACAGCACTCCAGAGAGTGGATCGCTTTCTCCCACTGTGGACTGTGCCTCTGAACTAGTTACTGAGCCTGCGACTGGCTCCCCTCCTCCCAGGTGCGGGATCTGGGCAGCTGGCCCCAGTCTGGAGAAAGCCCCGCAGTTAGAGATTGGATCTTTCTCCACCCAACTTTGTGGTTTTTCTCTCCTCCAGATACTGTCCTACACTTTTCCAGCCTCTTTCTCTTCCCTTTGTCTCTTGGCAGAAAGGGATCCCTCCCTCCCCTCCCCTCTCCATTCCTCTGCCACTCGTTTGTTTTGTCTCTCCCAGTTTGGGATCCAGGTACTTATGGCCCACCGGGTTGTCCCCATGGATCCTTGGAGGCATCTCTGTCACTTTGCCACCCAGACGCTTGGAGTTCAAAGTCCTTTGGCCTCAATACTGCTGTGTTTGCAAGACCAGGGAACTTCGGATCCCCTCACTTCTTCACAATGTTGGCCCCTCCTCCCCAGAAACATATTAAATTCTTTTCCCCCAAGTTAAAATTGGTGACGGAGAAAAATTGGCATAACATATATATTTTTTCTTTTTTGCCTATATATGTTATACATTCTCCAAAAAAAGATTAATCCCTAAAAAACATGTTCATACCATTGCTTTAAAATTAAACAAAACACCCCCCTCATTGGTTTACTAAGCTCAAAAGCAAAATGGGCTTTCTAATATGGGATACTCTTTCAGATAACTTATATTTCATGTATTTTTCAGCTGATATTTCACCAGGCTTTTCTGCTCATGATTCTGATAATCTTTCCACATTTTTACTTCCAAGAAACTTGCCAGAAGGGAGCAGGAGAAGATTGGCCGCTATAGCCAAAAATGTAAGAGCAAGTAGATCATAGGGGAATCCAGCCAACCAGAGGGTGTTCCCATTAAATTGTCAAGTGCAGGTTATTTCAAGAGAACACTGAACTGCAGTGTAGATCTAGCATTTACCAAAATAAAAATGCACATGGCGTCAAGGATGTGACTGTAAATTATGGACTTACGGAAGCAGGTAATGTGGAAATTTCTATAATTCCCATTTTTGTCAGCATTCCTTTGAGAGCTATTTGTCTTGGTCTGCAACTTGATTGTGGTTTTTATCAGCCAGGATGAGCTCCTGTAGCAATGAACCCAACCCACAGTGGACAGATAAAAGCAGCAGAAACAATATCGAGGCTGATTTACACAGCACTTCTCATTTACATTCTTTACCTCTGCTCCGATTACCAGTGCCACTAATGTCACCATTTGTGAGGTGTTTTTTGGAGGCTTGCAGATATGAAATGGGTTCTGGAAGCCTCCAGGAATATATTTTAATAAGCTAAGGGAGAAAATAGTTACTAAGATAACAAAATGCTTTTGCACTGACACAATTAACAGGCATATTTTTTAAGCTGTTGGGGATAATAGCTGTTCTATTCATATAACTATCTTAAGGATACGAACTTTTGCTTTTACCTACAAAATGTGATTGTTTTATGCATGGGTGTGTGGGTGGAATGATGGTAGAGATAAAGGTATGTGTATTTACATCCACACTTTCCCGGACTATTAAGTATACCCTAAATCATAACATTAAATTAAAATTTTAAGGACAAATATTTGATTCATAGGTATATTTATATATTAGTAAGTTTCAAATGAGAAGGTGTTTGATAAATAGTCATTTAGAGGCTGGATAAACCTTATCAATAATTTCTAGACAACGATTCTAAGCTGTTAAGGAAAATATTTTGTCTATGTATTTATTCCTTGACTGTCCACTAGAAATAAGGGAAGGTTGGAAAATGGGATATTAGATCTGTTTAAACATATACTAAATTAATAAACATATTTTCAAAAAAGTTTATAGACTAGTTCTTAACTCTCCAAGAAGCTGAGTGGATAAATATATTTAATGAAAGAAATATAATGTTAAAATATGCTTCTATTTGTGGTCATTATTCTTTTTATTTTAAAGTTGCTATTTTTTCTTTATCCCTTAGGGCTTCATTCCAAAAGACCAATTCTCTGTTGGTATTAAAGTCATTCCCTGGCAGAAATGCAATGCTTAGGGGAACACATTAGCATTTCCTTCCCTACTAGTCTAGTTCAGTGGTTAAGAGCATAGGCTGTGGAGCCAGACTGCTTAGATTTGAATTTCAACTTTACAATTTAATAGCTGGGTGATTTAAAGCAAATTACTTAAACTCTCTCTAAGCATTCATCTTCTCTTTGGGGAAAAAATGGGAAAATACTTTCCTTATAGAAGAGGTATATGGTGAGGAGTAAAGCACTGAGCACAGTACCTGTCTCAGAGTAAAAACTAAATGAATGGGAGCCCTTATTATTTCCAAAATGTAATGGCATTCAGCAACCCCATGAGCAGCAGCTAACCAAGTATTAACTGTCTTGGTGACATTTAAAAGGCACATGATATCTACAAACATGTTACTGCACTGAGAATTATGATTGTGACCCATTTGTCTTCTCATCTAGAAGCTGATTTTTGGTGTTGCCCATTGCTAAATTCAGCCCCTTTATTCAAAGTTTACAAATTTACTAAGCTCTCATGGTTTTGGTAATTTTATTGACAATTTTAAAGGTCCTGTGGAGAAATCCTATTTAAAAATTCTACTTGATTCTTATCCAAGCCCATATTTTAAGTTTTTCTCCAGGAAGGGTTTATATAACCCCCATCATTGGCAACTGTCCTTTTCTTTAAACTTAACCCAGAGAACCAGAATCTCCTCACTATTGTCATTATACTGAGTAATTAAGACTAGATCCTGTTTCTACCTTTAAATTTTCTTTTTACCAATCATTTCATCTCCCAACAAAAAACCTTCCAATGGCAGATTCCTTTAGAATGTACTGATGGCTATATAAAAAAATCTTTCTCGGAGCTCCTGGGTGGCTCAGTCGGTTGAGTGACCCACTTTGGCTCAGGTCATGATCTGGTGGTCAGTGAGTTAGAGCCCTGTGTCGGGCTCTGTGCTGCCCAGCTTGGAGACTGGAGCCTGCTTTGGATTCTGTGTGTGTCTCTCTCTGCTCCACCCCTGCTCACGCTCTGTCTCTCTGTCTCTCAAAAGTGAATAAATGTTTTAAGAAAAATATTTCTCCCACCCTATTTCTCACTCTCCCTCCCCTTCTCTCTGTCCCTAGTATTTATTTCAATTTCTATTTAATTATTTGAGGCAAACACTTCCTTTGAATGTCATGTTTCCAACCTTTAATTCATAGACTCCATATTTGTTAAAGGAACAATTAAATGAGTCAGGGTAGGAATGTATTTCATAAACAAATTCAGAATGGAAACTTTACCTCAGGAAAGCAATGTTTATAATCTGACACAGAACTATTTGTAAAACATAGGCTAATTATTACGCCTGGCCATGTGCATCATTCAATATAAGATTAAATTTCATAGATTTGAATACCTAGCATCCACATCCTCAAAAAATTTACTTTTACATTCATTCATCTGGGTTGTATTAGCATCAAAAATATATATCTTATTAGATCAATGATCCACAGATTAAACTCATTATCTTTTGTAAAAGGAAATAGCTATAATTAATCAACTATTTTAAGCTTTCAGGAACATTAATACATTTACACACACACACACACACACACACACACACACAAACTCAGTGTTGAGCACTATATGCCTTCAATAAAGATGATCTATTAAGAGCTTACAGATATTGTTGATCAGAATATGGCATTTTACAGTTAGGTATCAGAGTTGTTATGATAATACGTTAAAACATAATATTAAATGTCCCAAATCCATTACAAGACAATTCTATTTCTAAGAATTAAATAAGGCAGTGTATATTTTGAAATTTATAAATACCTTCATAGTGATCTTTAGAAGAATCATTGAGAGATTTTGCTAACGATCGTTTACTATGGTTTGGGCAGTTTGAAATACCTACACTGTTAAGCCTTTAAAATCAAAACACCAAAATTTTAACATAAGGTAACCTTTTTATAAAGCATATGAAAAAATAATTAGGGGATGAATTATGGCAAATTTGCACCAGGCAATGGTGTGTGAAACAGTCATACATAGGAGATGAAACTTTAACACCTGAGGAAAGAAAGGCAACATGGATTGGATTCTTACACATCCAGAAAATGCAAGAACAAGCTAAAAGTTACCTATGTTAAAACCATATTTAAAAAGATGTATAAGAACTACCAGTTGTCCTCCAGTACTTTCATCTGTGACTTATGGAAGCAACCCTTTGGTAGAGGATGCTCTGTGAGGTCTACCTGCCCCACAGCCAGAAGTAAACAGTGTTCCATTATCAATCAGGCTAGAACAAAGATGATGCATATGTTTTCGTTACTACAGTCATTAATTATTTTCACTGTGCCTTGGTTAATTTGCTCTGAATTATTGTACTTGCTCTCTTTTCACCAAGCTCATTTGCCTTCCTAACCGAGTACAGCACATAGACAATAACACTATGGTTCCATTAGTTCAGATGGCAGGTGGGCCTTAGAACTGAATCCGAATGGTAATAAGTAGTACAATTGAAAAAGACCAGTAGGGGCACAAGAAGAGGGGAAGAGGAAGAAGGGAAGGGACATTTATCCTTTTTAAAGGAAGCTTTGTGATTAAAGAAGAAAAAGACATAATGAGGCAATTTTATATATGTCATTTTTCATATGTGGAAACAACACAAAACTACTGGAAAAATAGATTATTCTCTGAGACTTAGAAGAACTTGGTCTAAAAACCCAAGAGTTTGTTCCTTATGGAAAAACAAGCCTCTTCTGTTCCTGTGCAGTAAATTTACCAGTAACAAGAGGAAATTAGCATGGAGATACTGGCTGTTAGCATCAGGATTTGATTTTTGCAAAGGATAAACAAGGACTTTTTATTTTATCTTTGCTTAATGAGCAAACTGGCTCCAAAGACATGCAAAACTTTTTTGGCATTGTGCCTACAACTTATGTCACAGCTTCAGGGAACAAGGTGTCAGCCCTGATGGTGCTCACACTAGGGACTTTATAGCTCATTCATTTCTGCCATGCTTCCCCCTCACCCAGGGTTACAGGGCCACAAGGGACAATGCACCCTTTGGACCATTTGTGGTTTATGAATTGTAAATCCAAAGAGAGGGAGAGACAGCTTGACTGAACCCAAATTATGTTACAATAGATGGTAATGAATGTCCTGTTTTAGCAGGATAATAGAACCCCTGCTTATTGGCAGTCATTCAGACTCGATCTCTCTCATCCATTTTCTCTCTTGGCCTTGACCCTAATCCAGCAATTGCACTTCCCCAGCTGCTCTTTAAGCTGCCTCATTAGCAGCGCACCATTGGGCAGCTCCCATGACAGTCATCCAATGGGATGAAAGTGACATGGGGCCAAAGACTGTAACTGATTGGCAAGCATTGCAATGAAATATGAGACAGGGTTAGATGAAGAAGGCTTTTGAGAGTGTTTGTAGAGACTGAACAGTTAAGGAATTTTAGTCACATGTTAACTTCACTATTCAGCTTCTTGTTTTCCTAAACTGTAGGAAAAAAGCCCACAAAATTCTTTATATATAGTCATAAAGAATAAATTTGGCATTAAATACATTTTTTTACGAAAATGTTAGGTTTATTTCACTGTATAATATAGATACTTTAGCCACAGAAATAGCTTAAATCCCATTGATATTTTCATAAAATTCTTAGAATAAGATTGTAATTCAGCAACATGCTATTTTTAGAACCATTTAGAAATAGGCAAAAAATATCTACATCATTTGAGAAAATCTAGTGAATTTGTTATCTATTCTTTTCCTGTTATAAATCTAGTTTACATTTTTATAAATTCAAACAGAATGTAAATTTGTAGTAATAACTTGGCACTAAATTAACACAACTGAAAATAACTTTTTCAACATATATTATCTCCACATTAACTCTGTATCACAGAATTTATTCTAGTTATTGCAACATTCATGTAATACCCCACTTTAACTTCATTCTTATAACCTCCATGATATAAATTGTGTTAATGTTTATATTTATGTTGGTATTAATTCTTTTCATTGTCAAACTCCTCTACATCAAAGT
The DNA here is from genome assembly GCF_046562875.1 of Panthera onca. NCBI lineage: Eukaryota > Metazoa > Chordata > Mammalia > Carnivora > Felidae > Panthera > Panthera onca. Next base: position 54,190,116 of record NC_138342.1, on the reverse strand, counting down.
AAGTAATTCTTTCCTTTGGACTCATAAAAAACATTTGTCATGTCTTGAAATTTCTTAGCTTCCGAATATTTAAATACTTACAGGCATTACCATTTTTATTCACCTGGTAATTTTTGAGTCTCTATAATGACCCAGGTACTATTCTGTAAGTCCCAGAACTATTCAAATTAGTCCAGTAGTGAACTTGTTTTCAAATCCTACCGTTTGGTGGAAAAAGATATTTACTGGGCCACATAATAGAATGTAGTAAATGTGATGAAATGGGCATGACCTTAAGTGACATAGAAGTCTAGAAGAAAGCACATTAAGAATCTTTGAATTCCCCAGGAATGTACATCTGAACAAACCCTTACATTCATATATATAAGCTAACTGAAGGTAAGATTAGGTGAATGGAAAGTATTTCAGGCAGAGAGAAAACTACAAGGGCATCTAGAGCATGATTTTTTTTTTTTTTTAGTTTTTAACATTTATTTATTTTTGGGAGAGTACAAGCAGGGGAGGGTCATAGAGAGAGGGAGACACAGAATCTGAAGCAGGGTCCAGGCTCTGAGATGTCAGCACAGAGCCTGACGTGGGGCTCAAACCCAGGAAGCGCGGGATCATGACCTGGGCCGAAGTTGGATGCTTAACCAACTGAGCAACCCAGATGCTCCTAGAACATGCTTTTTAAACTCTTGGAATGTAATGAACAGACATTATCAAGACAACTTAAGAGGTCAGGAGATATATACAAAGGGAAGTAAATAAAGTACAACTTTATGGAAATACAAACATGGGAATCTTCGTATAAGAAGACTTCATTGTGGGAAAGGAAGCATCATTGACAACCAAAGTCAGGTTCAGAGACCCAGTAGTTGCAGGAATATACATGAAGATTCATTCAGATGCCCTGTAATAATTCAACTACATTCCCTAGTCTTCTCTGTTTAGTTATCTTATTTGTTTATACGGTATAATTCTTACAAGTCTTTCAAGAGAAGAAGCATGATGGTTTCAGTATAACCAAAACCCTAGTTGCAGCTTTTTATAGCAATATAAGTCCTAAATTTATATTAGCTGCCCTTGAATCATATGTCCTTCCTTGCTTACATGAATGGTAACTAGGGAGAAGGTCAGAGAGTTGATGACTCAGTGGATTTTCAGGGTTAAGCTGCTTAAGGTTGAATCCTGCAGGAAGACTGTGGGAGGCACAGTTTTCTTTAGGAGGGATTATTGTTATAACAAGCCAATGAACGATGCTAGAATTCTGATAATTAAAGCCATGGAAGATTTCTATGATCTGTAGATCATGTGAGATTTATTTAAAAAAAAAGTTTACTTAAATTTTATATTGCCAAGAGTTAAAATTCTATTAGTTACCTATATCATATTCTACTTCCCTAGTGGCAAGATAAGTTAATTTTCCTTTAAAAGTATATTCTGGGGCGCCTGGGTGTCTCAGTCAGTTAAGCATCCAATTCTCAGTTTCAGCTCAGGTTATGATCTCATGGCTTTATGAGTTGGAGCCCCACATCGGGTTCCAAGCTAACAGTGTGGAGTGTGCTTGGCATTCTTTGTATTCCCCTCCCTCTGCCCCTCCCCTACAAGTGCTGTCTCTGTCTCTGTCAAAATAAATAAGCTTTAAAAAAAATACACTCTATACATTCAGTGATTAAAATGTTGTTTTGTGGTTATGTACAAGGTATCTGTCATCTTTCCCTATTCTTTTATCTAAATTATCTTTCAGTTTCTAGTTAAACTTGCCCTCTCTAATGGAAATCTTCCTTTATTACTCCATATTGAATCTCTTTATACCTATAATTTTCCCATTTATACAGCACTTAATCACCTATTTCATTTACTTTAATTATTTTGTGTATTCCCATATTTTTTCAACTCAAGAATTCTCAATAGCAAAGATTTATTATATACTTCACCTTGCTGCCCCCACAATGCATTGCAAATTTGTTTTTCATTTGGTAGTTGTAATAAATACTACTTTACTGAAGGGGTTGAATCTGATATAAAGAATTTGGGGATGACAAGATTGTTTCAGAAGCCATCTGAGGCCGAATAGTAACCTAATTTTTTGGGGTCCTTCAGAAATACATAGGTTTACAAACTATAAGCAGAAATGTTATTTTTTTTCCTAGATAGATCTTTTGATTTGACTTTAAAAGTTTTTACCAAACACTGACATCTCACTTGAACTTTCTTAAATAGGATGTCTCATTCAGCATAATGGCTGTTTTCAATAAAACATGCTCACTAATGACCACAGTCTTTCCTTAGTAAACTAGAACCATTTGCAATCAAAAGTCCCCTACAGCTTATTTCTTGCGTAATAAGAGTGAGTGCATTTGGGAATATTTGTCTGCTGACTCAAGGTCTCCAGAGCATAGTGAACTGCCAATATTGATATTGTGCCTCAGCCATTGTCAATCTACTTTAGGAAAAGAACTGCCTTCTCTAGTGCAAAGACAAAAACAGTGGACAATTTCTTTTTTCCTAATAAACTTTGACTTGCTCCAAGTGAGATGTATGGCCTACATGTACTCCTCTGTGGGACTGAGAAGACTAGTAAAAGTCAAAAGAGCCTATTTTAAATATAATAAACCTAATTATATCCAAGTTATTTTTGAGTACTCATTTCACTATATGAAACTATCATTACATTTCAAAGTGAAACACAGCCAATCACACAATATCGTTGTATATATTTGCAAGAATTCAAATGACTTAAATGTCCAAATCTCCCAAGAAACATTTGTAACCTTCTAGACAATGTGATGGGAAATGAGAAAGCAAACAGGTATTATACATGACCTGCAACCTCAAGAATGTGTAAAGGAAAGATTATTTTAATAACTATAATGCAGAGTAAAATGTGATAAATATGCAGAAAATATTACTGGATTCATGTTAAAGAAAAATTTTGTGTGTGTGTGTGTGTGTTTCAGAAAAGTAAAAGATAATTTTTCCTGAGTGAGTCCTGAAGAATGTCTGGTTTCTCCAGAGTCCAAATAGCAAGAGAAGTTCCCAAAGAGCTCTGCAATCAAAGATGGAGATAAATGAGAGTTCTCATTGTATTAGCAGAGTGGCTTGGTATAGGATAGCTGGAATGAACAGGCTGTGCTTTCTTGCCAAGTCAATTAATTATTTGGCTTTTCCTTCCACCTCTTATTTCTTAAAACCTGGTGTCCTAAAATGCATAGAAGTCACCTTTGTTTTTATTTATTAATGTTTGTTTATTTTGAGAGAGAGAGAGAGAGAGAGTGTGTGTGTGTGTGTGTGTGTGTGTGTGTGTGTACATTAAGTGGGGGAGAGGTGGAGAGAGAAAGAGAATCCTCAGCAGACTACATGCTGTCAGTGCGGAGCCTGACCTGGGGCCAACACAGGGCCCCACCCGGGGCTCAGTCTCACAAACTGGATCTTGACCTGAGGCAAAACCAAGAATTGGATGCTTTGGACTGAGCCACTTTTTTTTTTTTTTTTTTTTTTTTTTTTTTTTTTAAAGTCAGTTGGAGGCCTGTGTCTAAGGCAAGGAAAAGATTGCTAAGCCAGGCTTTGCAATTGTTCTAAAGGATTCAGTAGTTTGTTTGTTTGTTTTTTTTTTATAGAGTCCAACCAGATTGTAGAACACTAGAATTTGTAGAGAATTTTGACAAAACTCTGGCTAGGTTAACAAGATGTTAAAAAGGGGAACTATCTTTTTAATGTTTTCATAGTCTTAAAATCAGATGGATCAACCAGTCTTACATTTGAAAATGAGTGCTGAGCACCCATCCAGTGATGGGACTCAATCACTCAAAAACATACAGTGCTAAAGAATTCAGTAGGCAATTAGAGAAATAGATTTTTTTGAGACAACTTTAGGTATGCTGATAGTGTCACCTTCGGATCTTTAACACTTATCCTTGCGAGGATGCAAATTCGTAACTGAAAATTTTAAAACAGCCTGTGCCTGGAACACCCTACCAGGCAACAAAACAGAAAAAGTCTGCATTTGGTTATTGATTAATTCCCACAAATGGTGAGTCAAGGATACTTTTCTGTGTGTTGTGTATGGAACGAGTGCTGGAAGTAGAAGTTGTAAAGCTCTGTCCCAGAGGACCCCATCAGGGTTTTGGAGCACTCAGCAGAAAAGGATCCAGTAGTACTCCCGAATACCCAGGTGCTAAGTAAGAAATGAAGAGTATCCAGGAGTGATGCATTCTCCCGAATCAAAGGAACTGTGAATGAATGACTTATTTTGAAATGAATCTCCAAAGGGTTCATCAAAATAAACATAGGAACAAGAGCCTGCTTTTGACAGCTGTCCAGCCTACGGATCTCTGTAGCCAGCTCATGAAGGTACATGTCAAGAAAGATACTTTTCATGCCCATAACACTCCTACTTCCCCCTCTTTTAAATTCTGGAGGTGTTAGTGGTACCACTAGTCAGAAGATATGTAAGTGCTAATGGTATAAAGAATAGAACTAATAAAACCCATACTCTTTTCTGGCTTCAGGCTTCCAAAAGTGGAGGAAGGAAGAAGTTTAATTTCAACTAAAATTTGGAAGATTTAAAAAAATTGTTTTAAGAGTAAACATGTTGCTACTGATCTGTTGGGAGATTAATGGGACCTGAAGTCTTCTAGTACCTGAAAATGACCATAAGTTGTCGGGTCCATCCTTCATTCAACCAAAAGGATGGTGAAGAAGCAGGACACAAAATTCATATGAAAGTTACAATCAGGACAAAATACTAGTAGGTGTTAGGTTTTATCCTGTGAGTCATGTGGTTTCAAAATAATAGTTACATTTATAATAAGGCAAATTGATTATGATATATTAAAAAAAACCAATGCCCTGCTCAATGGTAAATTAAAGATTTGAAATTCTGGTTATTGGAATATCAAACTAATGATGAATGTTACAGTCTATATAGAATACAGGAATCTCAAATGGAACGAGGACTAAATGAATTATTTCATTTGGTAATTCAGAATAATTTGAAAGTGGAAGACGAGATTGTCTTAAAGTGGATAGGAAATAAGAAATTGAAGATAGATGTCAGTAACTCTTATTCTTTTCTCATAAATGAAAAAAAGTCTAGGGTGTGGGGTTCCAGTGCAAGATTTTGCTTAGCAATGAATCGAGTCGCCTAGGATGTATCCTAAATGAAACATAGGTAGTAAGAGTAATATTAATCATGAGAGTGACAAAACCAGCTTGTGTTTATTGGTTGCTTACTATATTTCAGGCCCTAGGCCAAGTAACTTATCACATTATATCATGTAATCGTCAAAACCTTTGATCACTATTTGATGATTCGATGATGAAGCCTCAGAGGAGCTAAAGTGCTCACCCTCACTGACCTAATAAATGATAGATTCTGGATTTTATCAAGAAGAGTCTATTTGCATACTCTTAATTTCTTGAAAAGAAAAAGGAACATCACTTATTCTGAGGCAGAATGGAAAGAGAATCAGGTAGTGTGCATATGCGGAAGAAGAAAATAGAAAGATTTCATTCCTGAAGTTTAAATGTTATGAAGGTCTATGGCATTCCTAAATCTGTGCCCAACTTATAATTTCTGTAATGCTAGGGATGGACCACCATGAACCCTGTTTTTCAAAAGGATCTGCTGGATCTATTACATGGGGGATCCACTAGACTGCAGAAGTACGCAGATTCTGATTTGGGGACTGACTGCCTGTTATCAGGGAGAGAAGGCCTATATATATGGCACCCAAATAGTACTATTCAAATACAATCTAGCACTAAGTGCTATATGTGAGTGATGAATCACTAAATTCTACTCGTGAAACCAATATTACACTGTTAACTAACTAGAATTTAAATAAAAAGTTATACATATATATATGTATGTGTGTATATATATATGTATGAGTATACATATGTATACACGTGTATATATGTATATACACATATATACACATGTATGTATATATGCATATGCATATACATATGCACATACGTATATATACACATGTGTGTATATACATATATATATACATATATATGTATGTGTATATATACACACACGTATGCATGTATATATATACATATACATATATACATATATGTATGTATATATATACATGCATACGTGTGTGTATATATACACGTATGTGTGTATATATATGCGTGCATGTATGTGTGTGTGTATTTTATATATATATATATATATATATATATATATATATATATATATAATCCAACCCACTGCCTAGTATGCTGTTTATTGAGAAGAGACTAATCCCAAAACTGAGAGGATAAATTCACTCTTTAGGAAGCTTAGTCCATTAATTTTGATATCTGGGATATCTGTGCTCATCTTGAGCTCTGTTTTACATAATACTGGTGGCTGGGTAAAATAAAAGGTCTGTACTTATGTCTCCTTCACCTATGTCTCCATATTGAAATGGTAACAGTGACACAGGCAACTCTTGCTGATTGCAGGTATTAAGTCATGGAATAGACATTTTCCCAGTGACGCCACCAAAAGGTGTTTGAGGCAGCAAAACTCTTGGGTGAAAGGGATGTATTATCACTCTTGTTACTGTCAGCTCTCACAGATAAGGAAAGACAATTGAGTCCAGCTATGAGACTGGCACTGTAAAAGTTTGTTCGTTTACTTTACAATATCCAAGGCAGGATCCAACTTCCATATTAGTCTGAAATAGTCCTAATGATCTATGTTTCTCGTAAGATAAGAGAACGTAGTTAATATTTGTTATTTATTATTTACTACACAGTATGATATTCATTCTATTTAAAAATATTGTCTGTTCAAATTATTGTAAATCCTGTAATGTAGAAATTATAATTATCTTTTTACTTTGGTAAGAAAACTGAGAGGGAAATAATACTTCATGTAGTTAATAGAAGACAGGGCCTAGGTTTGAAAGAAGTTCTGTTTTACTTCAAATCTAGAGCTTTTTTTTCTTTGAGATTTCTTTCTTTTTAATATAATTTATTGTCAAATTAGCTTATATACAATACCCACTGCTCATCCCAACAAGTGCCTTCCTCAATGCCCATCACCCATTTCCCCTCTCCTTAAAATCTAGAATGTTTAATCAATATATTAAGATAATCTTTGGGTAGCAATGACAGTAATTACAGGGCAGATGTGACCTAATGATTCTAGGACAAAAGGAAGGTGATTCAACTGCTTGTAACTGACCTCCAACTGAAACAAAAGAGCTTAATTAGGACCAGGTCTTAACCTACACCTGAATGATTCAAGACTGCATTGATGAAAAGCATTGTTCCTCAGAAATTTTGTGAGGTCTGATGGACACTAGGCATTGGGCTTAATGCTACATGATTACCTAGAAATTACCCATTGGTGAATATGGTCTTCTAAAACACTTCCCACTTGATCAGGATTGCCTCAACAGTGGGCTGTATCCAAACCCTGTGGTTGATAAGCCTAAGTGATTGACAGATATCTACCCTTATTTTAAAATTTATCTTGCAACGTTGGTGTGGCCAGACCTATGGATTACATGGTTTATAAAATAATTTATAGCTTGCCTCTCAAATACATACACATGTAAGTATGTTGGGACCTCATGCCATTATTTGTTCCTGAGAAGCATTCCTTGTAGAGTTGATCTGTTTTGGATACCGCGCAAGACAATATTATTTACTGAAGCATAAAACCAAAACTTGCAAAATGACTTCACTCAAAGTTTAAGATAAAAATGTTCTAGCCTAGGGGCACCTGGGTGGCTCAGTTGGTTAAGCATCTGACTTTAGCTCAGGTCATGATTTCACAGGTGCATGAGTTCAAGCCCTGCATCAGGCTCCATGCTAGCAGCTCAGAGCCTGGAGCCTGCTTCTGATTCTGTGTCTCCCTCTCCCTCTCTCTCTCTCTCTCTCTGCCCCCCCTCCCCCCCACCGCTTACCCTCTGTCTCTCAAAGATGAATAAACATTAAAAAATATCAAAAAAATATTCCAGCCTATAGTTGAAAAGAATTACATAGGAACATCAACCTACTGAATGAGAGGGTCCACATGTTTATATCTCTTGCCATTTCAGTGCCCTTGTAGTTTTGTAGTTCTGGGCTGTTCAGTTTTGTTCTCTAATGCATTGGAAGGGTCAACATGTATTGATAGGTAATAGAAGGATCTGAGAATGTACCTCATCTCAAAGCTGGGGAAAAAGGCAGTTGCATGTTCTTCCTGATACACAGCCTAGCTCCTCCCAAACTCTTGCATGTTTTTTTTTTTTTCCTTTACTTTTCCATATATAGCCACCCTGTAGTGATCTCAAGTAGGTATCCAACTTAAGGGTGAATCGATTAAAATGTCAAATGTCTTGATATTTTAACATGTTGAGTAATTTTGTGCAGAGTCAAGGAAAGTTCCGATACCAACCTTTTCTTTATTATCATTTTCTTTCTTTGAATAGAGCTTCCACTGAATTGAAAAGAAACCCCATGTACCAAACGATATAGGGCACAAAAAGGAGACTTGTGCCTAACGATCTATACAGACATATAATCAAGTAGTAATTGTAAACCTAGCTGATATGTGAGTGGAGTACAGTGTTAATGAAATTTCACAGCGGTTCTGGTAAGATGGTGATGGTTATTAAAGCTGACCCCCTTCAGCAAAGTAAATTGCCTTAGGTTTTAATTTTATTTTGACAGGATCCTTTATTACTTTTTCTGAAATCAATATTGACACACAGCACACTGTAGAAAAAGCTAAACAATGCAGTACTCTCAACAGTGAAAATCTGAACAACAGGTGGTTTATACTTTTAGTTGCTACATATATCATGCACTGCACAAAAATTATATGTGACACATTGAAAAAAATGCTATGCATGCATTAATGTCATTAAGTGCATTTACTGTAGGCTCTAACTTTATATCCAATAAATATAAAAGGCAGTATGATCTGTCACCACCTTTGAAGGCTTCCTTCAAATGGATGATTAAGAAAGGTTACTATAAGTCTAAAAACATTCATATATCCTGATCCTGCTTTCAAGTACAAAGGCAACTTTGAATGTAGATCTTAATTTTTTGAGATTTTTTTTTAAAGTTCTCAGAGAACAGAATACAATATGATACATAAAATGGATCTTAAAAATTATTTTACTAATTGAGTTTTCACACGTAGAAATCTAGAGGTTCTTTAGTTAAATAAATTAAGGTTACATAGTTAAATGGAAATAACCAGAACTAATGTCTCAGATAAGTTTGCCACTCTTGAAACAAGAGTTAAACATTTCAACAGGCAAAACTGAAGATGGTTCAAAGGAGAATATAGGTATATTGTACATACATGTATATGTATTTGCATATTTCTGTGTATGTGTGGGCACCATTAACTTAGCCCCATGCATTCTGTTATTCCTATCACATTTCAAACAAGACTTCTAATGACAGATCTAAGAAGATCCACTTTTAAAAAAATTAATGTTTATTCATATATTTTGAGAGAGAGTGACAGAGAGAGCAGGGGAAGGACAGAGAGAGAGGGAAAGAGAGAATTCCAAGCAGGATCCAGGCTGTCAGCACAGAGCCCGCCGCAGGGCTCGGTCTCACAATCGTGAGATCATGACCTGAGCCAAAATTGCCAGTCACCCAACCAACAGAGCCGCTCAGATGCCCCAGACTTTTTATACTCAGAATAAAGGATTTATATATTAAGATATACTTTTTGCAGTGACATGTGTTGCAAAAATGTTACTTTGACCACTGAGTGTCAAAGGACAAAAGCTCTGTGATAAGCAGATAAGCAGCTTTCCCAGTTGTTGCTCGTCTGGGTGAATTCTGCTTTTCCAGTGCTTCTCTACCCTTGTCACCACCACAGCCTTCAACTTTCCTTAGGAGCTTCCACTTGTTTAAGGTTGTTACCTGTAGAACTCTTCCAACAGCATTAATTTTTTTTCTATGAACTTCACTGACATATATCCTGTTCTCATTTACCCAAAGCCCTTTCAAAAAGCTCAGCAATAATTTACTCATATTCCGTTCTGTGTGCTCTGCTCCATTCTAACCCTTTCTAAATTCTGTACATCATAACTACGCTCATTCTCGGAAGACAACTCGTAGAGCAGTACTCAATTTAACATCTCTGTAAGTTTCTGTCTTCATTCATTTTCTTTAATGCTACTGCTTTGTAGGCTAGAAGCCCATACTTTTCCTAGATATTTTGTCATTTCTTTTGTGCTTCCACATTTTTGCATCTTGCCTTTTCAAGGGTTTATCTCTCTTTCTGTTCCTGATTCTGTATTTTTTTGTGTAGATGTCACTCTAAAAAAAATCTCCGATTTTAGTCTCATCTTTAATTAGACACTAGTGATTTTTTTTTTTTTTGCTAGTAATTCCATTACAAAGCATCTGGGATAAAAATACACATACTGATTAGAAACAACCACCCAAGAATGAGCTTGCTGTTTTGCTGGACAATGTCATGAAAGCTAGCAAGTGTTCTGGGATCACTTGTGAATAATTGGGTAGATTTCAATTAATGTAACTCAGACATTAAAATAAATTCTGGAAAAAAAAAGATTATATAAGAATATAGAAAATAGATTATATTGTCAGAAGCTAAATTGATTAGCTTGACTTCATGGCAGTAGGCAAATATAGAAATTAAATGGTGAATTATCCTAAACAATATATAATATTCTCCTTCATTTTGTGTAAAGGCATGACAAAAAATCTTTAGAAGCTGTGAAGCACTGCCATTATATTTATGCTCACTAAGCAGTATACCATAATTATTTAACTACAGTTTCAATGTTTTCATGTATGCAGCATTGCTGAGCCATTAGAAACTCAGTATTATTGTGTTCTTTTTCAATTACCTGAACATCCCCTGGGTCCAAGAGGATGAATAAGTTTTCAAAGATTGCTGACTCTCTTACTCTATTAGGAATGATTGTATCTACTCTTTCCACTTATATGAACCTATTTTTATTGGTGTTTGTTTAGCGACTTTAGACTTTTTATGAAGTCAATTAATAAAAGCCTTTTAAAAATTTAAATATAATGGGCACATAGCTATTTTCTTCCCACTAATGTTATTCAACTCTTTATATACAAAATTAAGGTCACCATAATATAAACCATTTATTGTTTTATCCAAGCGATATTTTTGGTTTTTCCTCTATGACTGTAAGAGCCCCTGTTTAGTCACTCCACTGAGAATATACAAAGAATAAATAAGTTTAAATTGCAGCATGTGGGATTTAAATGAGAAATAAATATAATACTTTTTCACAGTAGACACTGTTAAATAATAAACCTTATTTGTGGTTATTTTGTTAACTGATGGACTATATGTATTATATATTTTACTCTGCTGCTAGTATTTAATTGGCTTCTGTTTGGAGGAAACATATGAACAAAATGACTCAATGTTAGCCTTAATTCAAAGACAAGTATGAAAACTTTATGAAAAATCATCAAGAATGAAAAATGTTTTTTTTACTCACCTAGATTTTTTTTTTACAATAATAGTTACATAAATGTTTTAGCCTTAATCAAAATTCTTGAATACAAAAAATGACTAGAAAAAGTGAAGTATCTTCTGCTCTTTGACACGGGAATAATGCTTAAATAGTATCTACTGCTTAACATTACTCTGTGTCAGGCATTTTTAAGCATTTTATACATATTGTCACATCTAATCATTTCAACAGGCTCTTTAGGTACGTCTTACACTGGCTTATAGGTGAGAAAAAGAAACCTCAGAGAGGTTCTTTCACTTGACTTCAGTTGTTCAACTAAGAATAAATATAAAAGAAATTAAAATTCAGATTTGAAATTCAACTAAGAATAAATATAAAAGAAATTAAAATTCAGATTTGAAATTCAACTAAGAATAAATATAAAAGAAATTAAAATTCAGATTTTCTGATATCATCTTTGACTCTAGGAGAAAAGTAATAGAAAATAAAGAAATATGAGTTGAGGATATGGTTATAGTAGCTTCAAATGTATAAACTTCTCATGCTGTTAAATGAATGGATCGAATCATATTTTGTTTTCGTATGCACCAATTGCCAATTGCTGTTGAAATGATTAAATATGACAATATGTGTAAATTGCTTAAAAATTCCTGCCTGGAATTTTGAGTTACTCTTTGTGTGAGTTGTAAAATTGTGGTGCTGTTACATTATTTTGCATGTGACATTCCATTTGTCCCAGTACCACCTATTGAAAAGACTATTCTTTCCCCCATTGTATATTGTTGGCTCCTTTGTTGCAAATTAATTGCCCATTTATGTGTGGGTTTATTTCTGGGTTCTCAGTTTCATTGACCTATATGTGTGTTTTTATGTTCTATTACTGTAGCTTTGTAATATAACTTTAAATTAGATAGTGTAATGCCTCCAGCTTTGTTCTTCTTGCTAAAGATTGCTTTGCTATTTTGGGTCTTTTGTGGCCTCATATAAATTTTAGTGTAGTTTCATTTTTATGAAAAATGCCATTGGAATTTTGGTAGGGATTGCATTGAATCTGTAGGTTGTTTTGGGTGGTATGGACATTTAAAGAACATTAATTCTTCTAATACATAAGCAAGGATATCTTTCCATTTATTTGTGTCTTTTTCAGTTCCCTTCAACAATGTTCTGTAGTTTTCAGAGTACTAATTTTCTACTCCCTTGGTTAAATTTATTCCTAGAAATTCTCTTCATTTTAATGCAGTTGTAAATGGGATTATTTTCTTGATTTTTTTTTTTCTTTCTGAGAGTTCCTTGTTAGTATGTAGAAATACAGCTGACTTTTGTATTGATTTTATATCCTGCAACTTTTTAAAATTTATTTATTAGTTTTAATAGTTTTTTGGTGTAGACTTTAAGGTTTTCTATATATAATAACCTTCCATCTGCAAGTGGAGATAGTTTTACTTTTTCCTTCAAATTTGCATGCTTTCTTTCTTTTTCTTGTGTACCTGCACCACATTGGACTTCTAAGTACTATGTTGAATAAAAGTGGTTAAAGTGGGCATCCTTGTCTTGATCATAGAGGAAAAGCTTTCAGTTTTTCACCATTGAGTGTGATAATAGTTTTGGGATTGCTATTTATGGCTTTGAATGATAATGTTGAGGTTCCTTCTCTCTATACCCACTTTATGGAGTTACCATGAATGGATGTTAAATTTTGGCAAGTGGTTTTTCTGCATCTATTGAGATGACTATATGATTTTTGTCATTTATTTTGTCAACATGCTGTATCACATTGATTTGTGGATGTTGAACTATCCTCGCCTCCTTTAAATAAATCCCACTTCATCATGGATATGATTCTACTAATGGATTGTTGGATTTTTTTATTATTATTATTTTCTTGAGGATTTTTGCATCTATGTTCTTCAGGAGTATTGGCCTGCAATTTCCCTTTCTGGAGTGTTGGTCAGATTTTGGTATCGGCATATTGGTGGCCTTGTAAATGAGTTTGGAAGTTTTCACTTCTGTTCTAGTTTTTGGAAGACTTTGAGAAAGATTGGTGTTAGTTTTTCTTTAAATGTTTGGTAGAATTTACCAGTGAAGCCACCTATCTTGTTTTTGGCTTTTGTTTGTTGGGAGCATTTTGATTGCTGATTCAATCTCCATACTATTAATTGTTCTGTTCAGATTTTCTATTCGTGATTCTATCTTAGTAGATTGTATATTTTTAGGAAATTGTCAGTTTTTTTTAGGTTGTTTAGTTTGTTGATGTATAGTTGTCATAATAGTCTCAAGATCTTTTTTATTTCTGTGGTATCGACTATATTTTTTTTTCGTTTCTGATTTTATTTGAGCATTCTCTTTTTTTCTTGTTGAGTTTAGCTAAAGTTTTATCACTTTCATATCTTTTCAAAAAAATAGCCCTTAGTTTTATTGATCTTTTCTATAGACCTTTTAGACACTATTTTATTATTTTCCACTCTGATCATTTTTTTTTTTTTATTTTACTAACAAAGATCCTAAATGACTTTGGGTTCCTTTGTTCTTCTTTTCCTGGTATTTTGAAATCTAAAGTTAGGGTGTTTATTTGAGATTTTTCTTATTTTTTGATGTAAACACTCATCGCTATGAACTTCCCTCTTAGAACTGTTTTTGCTGCATCCTGTAAGTCTTGGTATGTTGTGTTTCCATTTTCATTTGTCTGAAGATTTTTTTCTTCTTTGATACATTTATTGTTTGATAGCATGTTGTTCAATCTTAACCTATTTGTACATTTTTCATTTTTTCGTTAAAATTTCTAGTTTCACAACATTGTGGTTAGAAAAAATATGCTTCATATTATTTCAGTCTTCTTAAGACTTGTTTTGTGGACATATATCTTGGAGAATTTCCATGTTTTCTTAAGAATGTGTATTTGGCTTTTGAATGGGATGTTCTGTAAATGTCTGTTAATTCCATCTGGTCTAATGTGGCACTGAATCCCAATGTTTCCATATTGATTTTCTGTGTAGATATTGTATCAACTAATGAAAGCAGGTTATGAATGCCCTTACTATTAGCTCTCTGTGTATTTCCTGTGTTAGGTCTTTAATATTTACTTTATATTTTGAGATGCTACTGCATTGGGCACTTCATATTTATAAATGTTATATCCTCTTACTGGATTGACCCCTTTATTATATATAATGACCTATTTTTTATAACTTAATACAGGCTTTGTCTTTGTCTATTTTGTTTAAAACATATAGAGCTCATCTTTTTTTTTATTTCCATGCACATTGGAAAATCTTTTTCCACTTCTTCACTTTTAGTCTATGTGTGTTACTAAACTTGAAGGAAGTCTTTTTGTAGGCACCACATAGTTGGGTCTTGTTTTGTAATCCATTTGGCACTGTATGTCTTTTGATTAGAGAAGTTAGCCATTTATATTTAAATTAACTTTTGATAAGTATTTATGGCATTTTAAATTGTTTTCTGATTTTTAATTCCTTTTTCCTTCTGTCCTCTTTCTTTTTGATTTGATGACTTCATTATTTAGTCAATTAAAATCCAAATGACTCCTATTCTGTGGGTGACTGTCTCCTTCATGGTAATTTAGGGATCCACATTCCTTCATTTCATGAGGCCTCAGTCATCCAAGACCTCTGCATCTGGATACAAGTGAGGAAAGAAGTACAGAAAGCACACCCTTTTCTTATCACATATTCTAGTCATGTGGCCCCTTCTAATTTTAAGGTTGTGAGAGAAAGAAAGAAGGTAGGAATTCTAGTTCCTGGCTGAGCAGCCATTTCCCAGTAAAAATTTTGCAATATAGAATTGGACACACATATTTGTTGGAAAGTTAGCCCTTTCTGCCTCACGAACCAAGTTGACTGGTGGAACTTTTGGAAAACAGATCCAAGGTGGAGGGAGGCCAGGTAACCAGGTTTCTCTATGCGGTATTTAGTTACCTATACAACAGGAACCTTAATGAAAACATAAAAAGGGCATCCATCCAGAGTTAAAAACATTGTCAGTTTGAAGAATCAAGTGTGAAGTGCTGTATACTTTATTTTATAGAACATGCTATTGTCAGGAGGTTTGTGTCCCTCCACAACTCATATGTTCAAAGCTTAACACCAAGGTGATGGTATTGGTAGAAAGGGCCTTGTAGAAGTGCTTAAATCATGAAGATGCAACACTCATTAATGGGTTTAGTGCCTTTAAAAGAGAGATCCCTAGACCTTTGTACTGTGTGAGGACACAGTGAAAAAGCTCTGCCTGTAAACCAGCAAGAAGGCCTCACCAAAATGTGACCATCCTAGCACCCTGATCCTGGGCTTCTTAGCCTCCAGAAATGTGATAAATAAATTAGTTGTTGTTTGTAAGCTACCTCTTCTGTAGCATTTTGTTGTAGTGTCCCAGACAGACTGACAAAACAGCAATAAACATTATATTCAAGTCTTGTGGAAAATCTATGAAAGATCAGAACTTTATTATTTCATACAATAACATGAAATTAAGCAATTTTGTTTTGTTATCAATGATAAAGTGGTGACATAAATTGTTAAGTGTCTTCAATTCAATGCCTGATGGCATTTGTCATTCATTTATACCAGGACTCCCTTTTTCACATGACAGATAGCTCACTCATTATTCTAGACCTCATTAAAAGGGAATGTTTGATTAACATAGCTGTTGCTGCTTTCACAACAATTAAATGTTGACAGTGATTTTTTTACTTATAGATATTTGACAATTGGCATGATCCTTAAAAGTTCTCAGAATTTGCTGTCTTGGAAAGGTATGAAAAAGGTAAAAACCTATTTCAGGATATCATGCTCATCATAGTAGACTGAATTTATGCAAGCTTCAAAAAGAGGACTTTTTGAAAGCATTTCCCTCCATCCCTCAGTGTATCATTTTTTTTAATAAAAAAGACTATTGATGCTAGTAATAACACTCCTTTAAACAATGTACTTCTTGAGTTGACAATGCTGGTATAGAAAATTCATTGTAAAGCAGATTGCATGTCAGACTTTTCTAGCAGGGGCCTTAAGACTAAAGCAGGAAACAAAATCTTTTTTTTTTTTAAATGTTTAATTTTGAGACAGAGACAGAGATGGAGACAGTTTGTTTATTTTTGAGACAGAGAGAGACAGAGACAGAGACAGTGTGAGCTGGGGAGGGGTGGAGAGAAGAGGTAGACACAGAATTCAAAGCAGGCTTCAGGCTCTGAGCTGTTAGCACAGAACCTTACACGGGGCTCAAAGTCATGAACTGTGAAATCATGACCTGAACCGAATCGACGTTTAACCTACTGAGCCGCTCAGGCCCCCCAAGAAACAAAATCTTAAAAACAGGTGATTCCATGCACATTTCCTTCTTAGAGTTCTCTTAATTCCTTCTAGGGTCTCTGCTTTGCACTTGTCATTTCCTCCTGGTAAACCTACTGGAGTTGGGAATTGAGGGAATTGTTCTATAAACCAATAAACACAGAAACTGATTCAAAATTATTTAGAAGCTAAATGTTTCAGCCTTTTTTCTTAGCAAAGTCTTCTCTAGCAACCAATTCTGAAAATTGAATATACCTCACTTTATAGATTTTCACATATTCATTTTCAAATAAGCTGGAGATCCTTTTATAAATACCCATATTGGGCTATAGGTTTTCTTCCTCAGCTAGCAAACATAGGGCTTTGTATTTATCCTTTCATTTCCCCAATCATGTAGACTGAATGTTATCCTACCTCAGACTATTATTGGTACATTTATATTTGCACTGTAAAGTCAAAGTCAAAACAGTTAATTTAAAAGGTCAGTTCATGAAGAATTATCTAAGGCATATAGTGAATAAGAGTCAGAGACCACGCAACGTCCCTGCTGGACCCTCCATCAAACCATACTTACTGTCACCATGAGGTTGTGCTCAAAGCAATGGCATTAAGAGACTGGGCTTGAGTCAGGAGAATTGCCAGCACGGATCTGACGTACCTGTTGTGTACACACAGTAAACCAACAAGCCTATTTAATGCCACAATTTAACTATAACGCTGGCTTTTACTGTGCATAGAGTTTAAAAGTCTCTGTTTTTAGCAAAGTGCTTTTCCACTAAATAAGCATATTTTTTGGATATTCTTTAACTTATGGTATCCTTATGAGGAAGGCAAATGAGAAAACTCATAATGTTTACCTTATAAATGGGGGAGGTGTCAAAAGGTGAGAAAGGACTCCTTCTATTTCATCCACTGTCAAACTAAAAATAGGATTCATGTGAATATTTACTTATGATCAATGTTTTTTTCTCTACAATTGTCTTTCAATTTGGAAGGACATAAAGATCATAATCTATACATGATGTTCGATGTTTGTATTTGCTTGTATCCATTTTTTTTGTCTTCAGAATTATCTCTATATCTGATCTTATTAATGCAATGAACACATACTAGTTTTTCACATAAAAGCTGTTAAAGGTCAGCTAATGAACAAATGCTTTGTCAAGAATTTCAAGAACAATGTGTATGGAATATTTACAATTATTTATAGAGATGGGACTACTTAAACACTAGTTTTTAAATTACATATTATGAAGCATAAAACCAAAGCCTTCTAGAGCTGGCTGATTTTGGTTCACAGAGCAGGTTATTAAATTTTCAGGAATTCTATAAATACAAACTGGTAGTTAGTAATAATACATGTAAGAGATCATGCATATTAAAATACATTTTATTAAAGTTAAGGGTAGTAAGTACTCAAAATTTGTTTCCTAATTAAGTTACTATACTTTTCTCCATACCTTTTGCATCTGCATGTTTGAAATACTAGAAGACCTTCTACTGAGTATCTCTTCGCAACTCCTCTTCCAGTGGTCACTTTGATAGCTTAAATCAGCCGTGGTGGGAATCTGCCACTAGAATCAGCAAACTCTACAAATCAGGACTTGATTTGTTGTTTCATTCATTTTCTAAGCCAGGGGTCAGTAAACTACCACCTGTGGGTCAGCAGCCTGCTTTTATAGCTAAAGTGTTTTTGGAACCTAGTCACGGCTGGCTGCTTTTGTACTTTAATGGTAGAGTTGGGTAGTTGAAACAAATACTGTCTGGCCAGCAAGCTTGCATTGTATACCATCTGCCCTTTGAGAAGAAGTTTGCAAAACCCTGGACTTCAGAAAGCAAAGGAAAAAAAAATGTTAATTATGCAGTTGGAATTTAAAAGTGTGTTGTGACTTTGGTTATCACATTGTGAACAATACAAAAAAAAAAATAAACTATTCTATTATTCAAAAAATTATTCAATTCAGCAAAAAAGTCCCTAATGTTAAGAGTGAAGTTCCAATGCATGCCATCTTTTACTTCATCTGGCTTATTAAAGTAAATAAAAATATCCACCAACATTGGTCAGAATGATATTAAACACTGGCAATCATAGTGCCTATGAAGTTAGCAAAAATCAACAAAAAACATACTAGGAGAATCAGTTGGCTATATGAAATTTAGAATACAGAGTACTGTAAATTTTATTATTTGTATATTGTATGCTGTACAACATTTTATCTGAAAAATTTATAATAAACAAATGCATTTGCATATATGTATATATTTTGGGGAGGATCAGGGCTATCATTTACCAGAACACCACTGCTTAAAGTTATGTGCCTTTACCTCTGTTAAAACTACTTCAGAGATACCTAATTGTATTCATTATTATGCACGAATACAATAATATACATACAGGGGAGCTTGGGTGGCTTAGGCTGTTGAGTCTCTGACTCTCGATTTCGGCTCAGGTCATGATACTAGGGTCTTGGGATTGAGCCTTGTGTCGGGGTTGGTGCTTAATATAGAGCCTGCTTGAGATATACATTTATTTATTCATTCATTCATTCATTCTCTCTCTCTCTTTCTCTCTCTCTCTCCCCCTCCCTGCCTCCCTCCATCCCTCTCCCTGTCTCTCTCTCTGTCCCTCTCCCTGTCCCTCTCCCCCACCTGTGCTTTTTCTCTCTAAAAAAAAAAAATAATAATAAAATAAGTACTATACAAATACCTAATATGTAGTTGTATTATGTATCATTTTTGTGCTACTCACAAAATAATTTACAAAATTGGCTTTATAGGAGTTTAATTCCTTTTCAATTGAAGTTACTTGAAGAAGTAAAGAATTTGGAACTAAAATATTAGCAAAATTTATACACAGAAAGAACTTGATCATTACACTGTTAATAAGCTATTACACCCATTGTAATTTATGGAAAAATCATATTATTAATTTTGATATAACTTTCAATATATTTGTCAATTGTGTATAGAAAGGGAGCCCTTTTAGTTAGACTTCTTCTTTTTTAGAATTATCAAATACCATTTGTCCTTTTCCATGTTACTCATTAATGATTAAATAAAGATATAAATAGCCTATAAGTCAACTTTTTAGTATATGATCCTCTGTAAAAACAGAAATGGAAAAACCCAACTTTTTTACAATCAAGAAACAAGGTTTTAGTCTTCATTTTTCACAAAACAGCAGAAATCACCTCAGTAATAGTTTTTCACTATAAAAACTGAATTACTTCCTCAATTTGTTAGAATTCTAGGTGGAGTCAATTTTACATTCATTGAAAGAAATTGAAGGAGACAGACTATAATCTAGAGCTGTATAATTTAGCATTTTGAAGAATTTAATATTCAGCATGAACTTACAAAGCTTGTGTGATGAGTATTTCAGTTTTTGAACAATGCCTTTGCAGTTGGATTGTGAATATGCTATTCCATAGTATATTTCGGAAATTAGGTTTCAAAGGTTTAATGAAAGTAAATTTCAGTATTGTCAACCACAGCAACAGAATGTAACAGGAGAAAAAGTCAAAAACAAAAACTAAAACAATGTAGTAATAAGTACAATTCAAAACACGTTATTCTAAACAGTTGGTGAAATGTATATCTGTGCATAGAAGTAACAGAATGTCAACTATAAGTTCTGGGATGATCAGAGAAAATCAAGGAAGAGTAGAAGGAAACACCTGGAGAGATTGGACAACACAAGAGCAAATTAAAAGTAAATTTTTTTCCAAGGGGCAGTGGAGGCTATAGAACTTGGAAGTGAAGGATTGCATCTACAGGGATGTATGGGTATATAATTCAAATTTTGCTGAAGAATTAATGGAAGACATCGGTTCAGGAGTTCATATCACTTGAGGGATTCTTGGGGAACTGAGTTGACACAGGAGTTCTCCAGCCCATTCCACGACTGTCACACGGAGTTTTCAGGACTGAGAACCAGACTTTATTTTGTCCTTTTGTGTTTGGTGGGAACCGGTAGAATCTGATTGGAGTACTCTATGTAGCCATCGGGGAGGCAAGGATGACATGAATGGGTGCCTCATATTAAGTGAGAAGGACAGGATATTTCCTAAGATTTCAAGTGGAAAACATGAATCACATTTGAGAGATGCCAAAATGAAAATGTGAAGAGAACGCAGAGAGCATGAGGTGATGTCCAAAAGGGATTGAGTATCAAGGTTCAGATGCAGTAGCAACAGTGGATTGAAAACATTGGCTCACAACTGGACCAAGAAGAACATAAAGACTGCTAGAATTTTCTGGTGACTCATGCAAGTAATCGTTTCAGTCAATGGAATCATTTAGGGAAATTAAAAAACCATGACACTCTGGCCATGGCTCAGAACAATTAAATTAGAATGGCTGGACATAGGACCCAAACATCCTTATTTTTTTTTTTTTAAGTCTCCAGATCCTTGCAAAGGGCAACAAGGCTGAGGACCTTGCTTTAAAGGAATTTAAAGAACTATATGCTCATTAGAATCACCTGGGAGCTTCTGCATACCAATGTGATTCTCTCCCCAAACTCATCTATTCAGAATCTGTGGGGATACAGCCCCAGAATGGGGATTAGTTGAGATCCAGGATTTTGTAATTTAAACAGCAAATTACCATGTCTCATTCTTTTTCACTGGAGTGGTTCCATGCTGGGACAATATGAAAATTAGCCTCAGTAAATTGAGCAAACTATGAGGACTCAAGAAAACAAAAAACAAAAAACAAACAAAATAAACCACTGTGTACTTTATAAAAACTATCATACTCTTCTTCATATTTTAACTTTACAGTTAAGTTTTAAAAGTTTTAATTTGATTGCTCTGTGTGTAAAAATGTGTTACATACAGATTTTTGTTATTTTGTATTATAATTCTCATGCAAAAAACACATTTGATTAAAAATTTTTAATGCTGAAAGCATGACTATTTTTTAGTACCATGTAGTTAAAAGAGCTAAAATAGAAACTCCTTAAAACCAATTCAACCAAGTGGATTCAATCCCTTCATTCCCCATTTTGTAAATATTCATCATCATGAAAGTCAAAGCATGTGAGTAATACTGTACTTGAATACTCAGAAAGGAAATTGTTGCGTAAATAATTAATGTTCCAAAAGGTTAAATTTAATTTGAAAGTAGGTGATTTTCTCTTGCCAGGGTTACTGACACTGAAGGGGAATAGTTCCTGACAGACTTCCTTATCAAAGGAAAATTAATGCTATTACGACCTTTTTTGTGTCATGTAGATTTACCAATATAATTTCTAATAATTAATCAACTGTGAAGAAAGAAACCCTTTTTTTCACCTTAACGTTGGACGAGAGAATTTAGAGTATTTAGAGAATTTAGAATGGATTTTTTGAATTGACAAAAGACACTGTAACAGTACAGGCATCCTGAATGTTTTACTTGAAATTTTAGGAATAAATAAATAATAGAAATCAATATAGTAAGATTTTCCTTTCTGGGATAAATGTACTCCTGACGTCATTTTAAGATTTTTTTAAATCGTTGTTTTAATTCACAAAGTTTATTTACAGATAAATGATTTACATCACTAAATTCAAAGAAAAATGCCACGAAATTGTAAGATAAGCCTCTAGTTAAAAAAAATTACCGGGAGAAAAGGAATGCAAATGAATATTTAGCTCACTAATAATATCTGATTTACTGGTCCAATTATATAGCAACACTGATTGTATCAAAGTGTATCAAAACTTAATAGTGAAAACCACTTCATCCAAATGTTAAAAATACATTTTATGTATACACTGAACTTCTGGCACATTTTATTACGTTAATAGAATTTTGACAGAAAATAATCAAAAACATTTGTCAGGTGTTAGGAATTTGATTAATGTAACATTAAAGAGTATGTCTTTTACCTTTCTCACTTAAAAATGACAGTTTCCTTATCCTTGGTAATTTTAAGTGTAAACAATGGTACACACAAAAATAATCATTAACCACTAGGGCTCATACCCATGGCCAGTCATTCTGGAGTGAGTTTCAGGGTGTAAAGGAAATGTATCAATTCCTTCATAATAAAAAATATTTCAAACAGAAGCTTATCTTCAAACAGGAGCGGTTGGTCTATAATTTTTTTGTTGACCTTAATTAAGTCCCTTCCTAATGAAAATAGTCAATCAAAATTGATTTAACCACCAATGAAAGTCTTTTCTGATTTTACAAAGTAACCCCTGAATATTTCTCATTTTAGTTGCACATTAGGATAAAGATGTACCAGGCTGAGCAGAAAGCTTTCATGATTTATTTTATATAAACCAATATTTTAAGTCTAGGACATTTTATGCCATGGAGGTGTATTAGGAATTTTGACCTGTACATGAGAATAGGAAATTAAGAGCACCATGTGAATGTGTCACAATACTCACTTGCAGAGATGAGAAGGTGCTATTTTGGACCTAGCACCCTTTCTTTGCCAAAACTAACTTCATGACGCATCTCACACTAAAAGAAATACGTGTGTGATCTGTCCTATCCTGTGTTAGTGGAATACTATCAATTTCACCTGGTAACTCTTTGCTGAAAGAAATAATAAATGAGTCTTGTCATTAAGACTGTTTCAATTTCCATATAAACAATATTTTTAAAAAAATTCCCTTGTTCTATTTCACTCACATTTGAACCAGTGAAACTACAGAAGTTTTCAGTAGCTTCCAATTTCTAAAACCTCTCTAAGGTCATTTTCAAATGGATGAGTTAGCAAACATCTCTGATATGTTATGTCCCCTTAGACTATCTATTCACTAGTAACAGCTTGAGAGCTATGAAAATTGAGCAATTACCTGAGGAAATGCTTTGTGGAGCCATGACCTTTGTCCCTTGTTGTCTCCATGGAGACTAACAAAAATGAATCATGTGTACTAGCTAAATAAACATTGATAAATATTGTGGACAGAAAAGGGCAACCATGATAAAATATATCAAAAAAATTTTTTTCTAACCTTTTACTTATACGATTGGTAATTATCTACTTTATAGTTAGAAAAATTGAGGCCCGCATCAGGTCTTTTGGATATATGTAGAATCAGATAGCAAACTAAGAAAATAAATATTTTGAATCTCCTATAGTGACCTGTCTATTGGTTTTACAACTCTGAGTACTAGGAATAAATGTATCAATTATGTTTGTAAAGTGTTTTAACAAAATTATTTTCCACCAGATGTGTTTTTTTCTACTGTAATAATCTCCATCACATATGTGTATATAGCATCCCTTCTTTGATCGCAAAAGTTTATCACCATTACAATGTGAAGACCCCAGCTTTATCAGGAATCCATTTGAAGGGAGAAAGAAGTCCACCTACTCACTAAAGCAGGTGGCAATCCATAAATGTCAGATACTCAGCCTGATTTTTCTGTTATTCCTGTTCTCAGGATTACTAAAGCAGGAAAATATGAGCAGGTGCCCTCAAAAAAATAAGGAGTTTCTACTAGAGGGAATAGAAACGAAAGGTGGTTTATTAAATTTTTATTAAATCCACTCTCTCATTGTCATTTGACCAATTAGCTTTCAAAAGCTGAGAAACAGAAAACACTTTGCAAGTGTTTAAAGTGTTTGTCACTTAACACTTCTTCAGCTAAGCCACCTCAATTTGTATATGTATATGCATCAGGATTAAGGATTTCTGCAGTTTTCTAATTTTACGTGCTATTTTGTTTTCTCAGACCCTGCAAAGATGAACAATAACTATATAATTAGGCAAACTATAGAATACATTTGTTCTCTCTTTTCTTAAAAGGATCATGTAACAAGTGTCAAATATTGACTGTGTCCATTCATTTTTCTTCTTCACTCAGCTCGTCTTCCTCATCCCACACTGAGCTGAGCAAAGCAATGCAACTTACTTTCTCTTCTTTTAGCAGGAGTTGTGAATGTATAAATTAAGGAGTCAGTCTTCCATTATCCTGGCAGTCATGGTATTCAACATTCAGAGATGCAATCCAGGTCAAAAAATAAGAAAAGTAAACTATCATGAACATTTTCTCTAAAAAATCTGCTTAGTATAGCAAGATATAAATGATAAAACTTTCAAGGACCATTACTGCAATTGTGTTCTAAAAAATTACAGTAAAAACAATCAAAAGATGAATTATTAGGTCAAATTTGTCTCCTGTCATACATCTCTATTTCATTAGAAAATCCTCTTTAAAATAAGTGGTTCATTCTGAATAGGGAAAAAATAACACTTGGAATAATTACACTTCAATGTAATTATTACTAGTTTTAAGATATTCTAAAAGGCACTTTGAGCACAGAGATTAAGGACAAAAATCATTCTAACCACCTACTCGATGATTCTGTACTAAAGTTCTTTGAGTGTTCCTAAGTCTGTGAAAGAGAGCCCTATCAGGAGTATAAGCCAAAATTTCCATTTCAATATTTTGCTTAAGACATTAGAATTAAAATTTACATCGTTAAATAAAACCCACCACCTTTAACAGTTATCAAAATGCTGTTGAAGCATATTCCTCTGGTCAGTTTTGGTTTTTTTTGTGAAGAAACATTGTTTTTGTTTGTTTTGCTTTTGTATTTGGAAGAGAGAGCGTAAGTGGGGGAGGGACTGCACCCACAGCAGCAAGCCCAGTGCAGGGCTCAAACTCAGGAACCGAACCACAAGATCATGACCTGAGCAGAAGTCAGACAGATGCTCAACCAACTGAGCTACCTAGGCACACCCACATTGTTTTTATTTACATACACAATTAGCATTCTTACATGTTTTATACTAGTGACTTCACAAAGTGCATTAAAAGCCATGTATGTGGAAAACACATTCTTTCACTAAAATAACATTTACTGGGAAGTAGTGAATTTTTGTTATGGTTACAAACATTTTTTAACATCAGCATTACATAGTATATTTCCTTGTCCCACAGTGAGGTATAAATATTTTTTTTCCATTGGAGTTGACACACAATGTTACATTAGCTTCAAGTGTACAACATAGTTGTTCAATAAGCTTATACATTTATAACATAGTGATTGAACAAATTTATATTTTATGCTATGCTTACTTGTAACAATACCATTGACTACATTCCCTTTGCTGTACTTTTCTATCCTCATGACTTACTCATTCCATAACTGGAAGCTTGTATCTCCCAATCCCCATCACCCATTCATTATGTCCATCCCCCCATTCCTCTCTCCTCTGGCATCCATAACATTCTCTGTGTTTATGGGTTTCTGCTTTTATGGATTCCATGTATAAATGAAATCATATGATATTTGTTTTTCCCTCTCTGATTTCACTTAATGTAATACCTTCTAGGTCCATCCATGTTGTCTCAAATGGCAAGATCTCATTCTTCCTTATGGCTGAGTAATATTTCATTGTACACATGCACACACACCTTCTTTATCCATTCATCTATAGATGGACATTTGGGTTGCTTCCATATCTTGGTTATTATAAATAGTGCTGCAATAAACATAGGGGTGCATATATCTTTTAGAATTAATTTTCATTTTGTTTTTTGGCTAAATATCCAGTAGTGGAATTATTGGATCTTATGGTATTTCTATTTTTATTTTTTCAGGAATCTCCATACTGTTTTCTATAGCAGCTGTACCAAATTACATTCCCATCAATAGTGTGTAGGGTTCCTTTAGTTCTCTACATCCTCACTGACACTTGTTATTTCTTGTGTTTTATTTATTTATTTTTTTTATTTTTGCTATTCTTAGAGGTCTAAGGTATGTCTTTGGGGGTTTGATTTACATTGCCCTGATGATTAATGATGTTGAGCATCTTTTCATGTATGTTGGCCATTTGTATGTCTTCTTTGGAAAAATAACTATTCATGTGCTCTGCCCATTTAAAGTTATATAAGTTCTTTATATATTTTGGATGTTAACCCATTATCAGATACACAATAGGCAAATATATATTTCCATTCAGTACGTTGCCTTTCCATTTTGTTGTTGGTTTGCTTTGCTGTGCAAAACTTTTTATTTTGGTGTAGTCCTGATAGTTTATTTTTGTTTTTGTTGTCTTTTCCAAGGAGACATATCAAGAAAACTATTGTTATGGTTGATGTCAATGAGATTACTGCCTGTATTCTAGGAGTTTAATGGTTTCAGGTTTCACTTTTAGGTCTTTAATCTGTTTTGAGTTTATTTTTGTGTATGGTATAAGAAAATGGTTCGGTTTCATTCTTTTGCATATAACTGTCCAGTTTTCTTAACACCATTTATTAAAGAGACCATCTTTTTTTACTATTGTATATTCTTACCTTTTTTGGCTTATATTAATTGACTATCTAAGTGTGGGTCTATTTCTGGACTCTCTATTCTGTTCATTGATCTATGTATCTATTTTGTGCTAATACCATACTGTTTTGATTACTATAGCTTTGCAGTATATCTTGAAATCTGGTATTGTGATACCTCTAGCTTTATTCCTCTTTCTCAAGATTGCTTTGGCTATTCAGGGTCTTTGGTAGTTCCACAGGAATTTTAGTATTATTTGTTCTAGTTCTGTGGAGAATGCTTTGTGATTGCTTTAATCTATAGATTGCTTCGGGTAGTATGGACTTTTTAACAGTATACTTCTTTTTTTTTTTTTTTTTTTTTTCAACGTTTTTTTATTTTTTTTTATTTTTGGGACAGAGAGAGACAGAGCATGAACAGGGGAGGGGCAGAGAGAGAGGGAGACACAGAATCTGAAACAGGCTCCAGGCTCCGAGCCATCAGCCCAGAGCCTGACGCGGGGCTCGAACTCACGGACCGCGAGATCGTGACCTGGCTGAAGTCGGACGCTTAACCGACTGCGCCATCCAGGCGCCCCAACAGTATACTTCTTTCAACCCATTAGCATGAAATATCTTTCCATTCATGACATCTTCAATTTCTTTCATTAATAGTTTATAGTTTTCAGAGTTAGTTCTTTTACCCCTGGGTTAAGTTTATTCCTAGATATTTTATTCTTTCTGGTGCAATTGTAAATAGGACTGCTTTCTTAATTTCTCTTTCTGCTAACTGTTATTAGTGTATAGAAATACAATCAATTTCCATGTATTAATTTTTTACCCTGAAACTTTATTCATTTATTACTTCTAATAGATTTTTGGTAGAGTCTTTAGGGTTTTCTATGTATAGTAGGTCATCTGCAAATAGTGACAGTTTTATGTCTTCCTTACCAGTATTTGGTTACTTTTATATCTTTTCCTTCCTTGTTTGATAACTGTGGTTAGGACATGCAGTACCATGCTGAATAAAGTGGCAAGAATAGACATCTTTGTCTTATCCCTGATCTCAGAGGAAACATTTTCACTATTTCACCATTGACTATAATGTTAGCTGTGGGTTTTTCATTTATGGTCTTTATTATGTTATGTTCCCTTTAAACCCACTTTGTTGAGAATTTTTGTGGTGAATGGATGTTCAATTATGTCATGTGTTTTCTTCAACTATTTAAATTGTCATATGATTTTTTAAGTATTATTTATTTATTTTGAGAGAGAGAGTGTGTGAGTGGGGGGTGGGACAGAGACAGAAAAGGAAATGGACAGAATTTCAAGTAGGCTCTATGCTGTCAGTGCAGAGCCCAACACGGGGCTCAAACTCACAAACTATGAGATCATGACCTGAGCTGAAATCAAGACTTGGATGCTTAACCAACTGAGCCTCCCAGGCACCCTGATCATATGATTTTTATTTTTTATTTTGTTGATGTGGTCTATCATATTGATTGATTTACAAATATTAAGCCATCCTTCCATCTTGGGAATTAATCCTGAATGATAGTGGTAATGTTATTTTTAGTGTATTGTTAAATATAGTGTACTAATATTTTGTTGTGGATTTGCATCTACATTCATCAGGAATCTTGGCCTGTAGTTTTCCTTTTTTATATGTCTTTATCTGGTTTTGGTATCAGGGTAATGATAAGTGGTAGAATTCACATATGAATCCATCTGGTTCTGGACTTTTGTTTGTTGGGAGGTTTTTGATTACCAATTCACTTTTGTTACTAATAATTGGTCTGTTGAGATTTTCTATTTCTTTCTAATTCAGTTTGGGAAGGTTGTATGTTTCTAGACATTTATCCATTTATTCTAGGTTGTTCAGTTTGCTGGCATATGGTTTTTTATAGTATACTCTTAACAATCCTTTGTATTTCTGTGGTGTCAGTTGTTACTTCTCTTTGGGGTCCTTTCTGTTTTTATCTCATAGGTCTAGCTAAAGTTGTATCAATTTTATTTATCTTTGCAAAGAACAAGATTTTGGGGTGCTTGGCTGGCTCAGTTAGTAGAGCATGCAATTCTTGATCTTGAGGTTTTGAGTTTGAGCCCCACATTGGATGTAGAATTTAGTTTAAAAAATCCCTTGGTTTCATTGATCAAATTATACATGAACAGTTTAATACATTTCCCATTCTTTGAAACTAAAAAAAAAAACCAAAATGTCAGGATGAGGAGCTATACAAACATTTGGAGCTGTGGACTCGGGGAGCTGAGTACCTCTAAGCCTTGTACATGCAGTGGTCTCTCCCAAACCAGATAAAAACTTCACTGTTGAAAAGTGACAGTGGCTTGGTAGGTACATTAGGAAGAGTGGTGAGGTCGTGCAATATGTGGGGAATAGACTTTAGGATTCCAGAGGTAGGACAACTCTGGAAGATTGGGCTCAGGGTAGTACGGTGACATGGTTTGCTCAAATAAATATATATAAATAGTAATGATATGAAGGAAGTAAAATAATATTTAAGTTGGTGGAACTAAACTGCATAAAGTAGTTATCAAAGTTGTCTTCGCTAATGAAAGAATAGCTTATAAAAAGGTCTTTGCATAACTTGTAGGTAGAGTCCCTATAAGCCATTAATATTTTTATTTTGTTTTGTGGCTACATAATTTAAGAAAAAAATTTTTTTCAAATAATTATAGTTTAAACCTGGGAAATAATTATTCATTTAAAAAGTATAATAGCATATATTTTCTTATTTGCATATAGCACCATGTTTCTGTCCCTAAATCTAACAGAACCCTTTAATATTTTAATAGGCACAATATCACTTATTTAGCAATTACTAAGTACCAAACACTGCATTAAACATCTGGCAAATAATTCTCACGTAATATATCAATAAATCCTCATGTAAAACTTACGATGTTAATAATTATTATCCTCATTGAAAATTAAATATTTGAATTTGGAGAGCTTAAGAAATTTACCCATTTCATTTAGATGCTGATTGTTGGAGGCATGACCCAAACTCAGACCTATCGCTCCAGAATGTAAATGCTATACCATTTGATATTCTGGTTAGAAAAGTTTTGCTAAGAATAGATCCTCAGGATGCTTCTTTAGAAAGAATTTCATGGGAAGAGCAAGATGCATATTCTTTAGAGAATATTGCCAAGATTAATTACCTCAAGAAATTTGTAGACCTTTTTTACGCACTTGAGTTCTGCAAAGGAATTTGACGATAGAACTTTTTATTTTTAAAAAGTTTAAATGAATATTTAGTAGAAAACTTTATCATTTTGAAATGATATAAAGTAATGATAGAAAGGAAAATGTAGAATGCAGTAAGTAGTCTCATGTAATATTCACAGTATAACATTGCCTGCAGTCAGAATCTTCTATGATGGATACTATTCCAGTTCACTAATTCCTGGAGAAAAACAGAATATCTTGGAAGCTGTAAAAGAAAGGAGGAAAAGGGGACTATCTGAGGCTGTCATATTGACAGTGATTATAAAAGTTAAATGTAATTTGAGTACTGCCGAAGACATGATGGTGTTTTTTTAATAATTTTTCCATTAATTTTACATTTGATGATATTATTGCCTTAACTGTTTGATTTCATCATTTTGAGATATTATAATCTTGAAGAAAAAACTAAATACTTTGTTTAAATTTCAGGAATTTATGTCAGCATAACTATATGGTATATTATTCTGTTACAGTAGGTATACCAAACCTTGGCCCAACAGATCTTAAAATATTTTTCCTCCATTTTAAACCTTTTTACATCCAAAGTGTGGAGGATATAGCAGAGGAATATGTACAAATCCCCATTCCACCTATTGTGGGTGTTTACAGTGACAGACTCTGTCAGTCACAAGACATAAATAACAGAATCCAGAAATGCTCTTGAACTCCCTTTGCGAGGAGTAAAACTTGCTATTAAATGAAATTAGATTCTCTCTAAATCTTAGCCAAGTCTTTATTTCACCTCTGAGAAATAAACTAGCTAAAAAAGAAACATTTATGTTCACAAAACTGGGTTACAGTGTCAGCCCATTGACATTCAGTCTTCCTCATAGTCATGGTTGTTGCCATATAGTCGTGCCCTGGTAATTAATTTTCTTGTTAGGTCATAAGGGAGCACTTAAGGAAGAGCTGTAGTAGTTTGCTCCCTTGTACACTGGACAGATAAATCAGTGATCATGGATTATTTTTAAGCCTTTTAATGTTCATTTTAGAAGTAATGCCACACTCAAGAAAGATTTTACGTTTCTCTCTTTGTTTGAATTTTTCATCAGTAATAAGCCAAAACTCAAAATTACATTTAACACACTCTTGCAAAAACAACAAAACAAAAACTTGCCATACTTTGGTTTTGTCTTGGTCTGGTCTTTGGCCTAAAAAGGATTCTAAAGAAACTACAATTCTCTTCTTGCCTAGAGATGAAGGCAGATGGTATTGAGTACATTTAGTTCTTCAACAACAGTTTTCTATAGCATTAGCAGTAAATCTACCATTTGCAATCTATTGTCTATTTAAATCTATTTAATTTACATTTAACAAGACACCTCTTATTCTTGTGAGTTAATTAAAGAGTTAGTAACTATTAAAAGGATACTAATTGAAATGCAATAAATAACTGAGTTGGTGTGTAATTAACCAAATTTACATAAGTAATAAACACAGTATTGCAGGCTTCCAGAATCAAGTTGAACTAATGCTGATAGTCTAATCTCATACAAGAGCAAATATCTAGGCTTTAATTAGCATAAAACAAAGTAGCTGTGGCAAATTAATTGTATATAATTTTTTTTAAGTAACTGCCAAAGAATAATGCAACTATGCCTTATGTGGTCTTTTAACATCATGGTGATCCCTATTAAACTTTCAATGTCTCTTTTCAGGAAGAGAACATGTTCAGATAGGGGGCAAAGGATTACTCCCACCTTCATAGGATTTGTCATTCTCTCTAGCCACAACAATTGGTTACTTTTTGCATCCCTAGTTTACCCTTCATATGCCCTTCAGTACTCCATCTCCTACATATCATCATCCTCAATTTAAGAAATGTTTCTGTAGGACTTTCACAGCACATTCTAACTTAGGAGATCTATGCCCCTTGCAACTCCCTAACTTATTATGGTCTTGTGCATTTATGATATGATTTCATAGAAAATATATAGCTAATAGGTCTTAACAGACTTTTGAAAATAATCTCTTTTTTCTCCAGTGTGTGTGAATCTGCCTATAAAACACATTAATGCATCATAAAATGAATCCTAAAACTCCATCTGTGTGTTATTTTGGTGATGTAGCATGTCTTATTCAAGTAAATGGCCATGATATATTCTAAAATGAGGATAAGTGGAAGAAAGATAGAAGCCAATAGTAAACCAAAGTACTTTAGTATTTAGTGTGTGGTTATAGAAGAATATTTGCTGCTGTGAGACTTGTTAAGTATATTCATGGTTTCCTTCTTTTTGCTAAATTATAAGTCTCCAATATGCAGGCTAAACAGAGTCTCTGTTTATCTCTGAAAATGTGGTATTTAGAGTGATTTTTTAGTAGTTTGTGACTCATGTGCAAATATTCTCCACTTAAATTCTTCTTGAATGTTTTCAGTTGCTTGGAAGAAAAATTAAGAATTTTTCTTTTAAGAAAAGTTTGTGTTATAATCCTTATACTGATATAAGACCATGTTATAATTAATAGATCATAATGTTAAAATTCACAAAGATTTCTCTGATTTAATTTTAAGGTTATTGCTTTTGTGGTCTAGGTAATCAGTCTTCACTCTCATTGATATTAAAAACAAAAACATTGGGTTAAAAAAATAAGATAAAAAATAACCTCTAAGAGTAACATGGATTTGGATAAAAATAAAATAGAAATAAATATGATTATATTCTTATTAAGAAGTAAATAATAGTAGCACATCCACCAAATATATTGGTGGTTTCAATAGTAAAAATAATTCATTAGAAGGGGCCAACTAACATGTTTATTTCCAAAGAATCTGTAGTCTTTAAAAGAAATATTTAAGGAATAACAGCATTATATACTGAAAACACTTTTTTTAACTTTGAGAGTGAGAGAGAGGGAGAGCGTGCATGCAAGTGTAAGTGGGGGAGGGGCAGAGAGAGAGAGAAAGACAGAGAGAGAGAGAGAGAGAGTGAGAGAGAGAGAGAATATCCTAAGCAGGCTCACAGAGTCCCACGAGGGACTGGGCTCCATCTCATGAACCATGAGATCATGACCTAAGATCATGAATGACCTGAGAAGAAACCAAGAGTTAGCCACTTAACCAACTGAGCCACCCAAGAGCCCTTGAAAACCCTTTTTTAAAAGTCTGGTTTAAGCCTTGCAAAAGGTTTCTGCTACTACCATTAAAATTACAAACTTTAAATTGCCATTGTATTCACCTGATATGTAATAATGTAATGCAGGGAAGCATTATCTTCATTCTAAATATATTTAAGTCTTTATAAAATAATAAAGACAAAACATATTTAATGGCAACAATAGGTTTTAGGGCTCTGTTAAACGTGAGAATAATTTGATCATTTTTCTGAATTATGTTCCCTTCTTGTTTGGTTTCTCAACAGCATTTTATATGGAGACATTTCTTGCTATGGCTAATAACTCGTTTTGCAAATAGCCCTTTTTTCAAATTATAAAGATTGATTATACAATTGAACAGTACAAATATTCATATATTTAGGTGTCTGTGAAATTGTTTTTCACAATGTTGAGTAATCAAGTTGACAGATTTGAGTGTGTGTGTGTGTGTGTGTGTGTGTGTGTGTGTGTGTGGCAAGCGCGTGTGTGTGTATGGGTATATAGCTGTGTCATGCACCCTGTCAGTTACTGGTATGGACTCCATGAAGGTGAAGGCTCTTTGCTCACAATCCATAAACCATATATCCAAGCTATTCTAATTCTTCTCATTTCTTTCCGTTGTCTGGAAGCTTGCATACACTAAGCTAGGGACTCTAAAGCTATACTTCTGCTGCATATAGATGTTCTGTTATTAAAATTTACACAAGGAGTATTTTCCAAATTCATGGAGAAGAAAATAAGAAATACCATTTTCTAAATTAAGTGTTATTTCTTAACCCTTTGTCATCTGCTATAAGAGCTTGAAGCTACATAGTGAAGGTTAGGGTAATGAATGCTAACAGAAAAACTGAAGGCATGTTTAGAACTGTAAAGCATTTTGTTAGACCAAGTGTGATTTCCATTTGCCTTTATGTAATATTGGCCCTTTCTGCTGGTAAAAAACGATTTATATTTTGAATCCTAAAATCCAATGTCAATATTTCCTAGTGTTCACCAAAGAATGCTTTGACTTCCAGACGCTCAGCCACATGAACACTGAGAATATCTGCACTGAGCTTTTAATTTGACACTTCCTCAGTCTCTTCATTTTCTCCTGTTTTCCTCTCTCCAGAATGCTGGCTTACATTCTTGCTGTTGGGGATTGAAGTGAAGTAATTCTACCTATTGTCTCTATGGCCAGCTCTAACTTAACTGTTCTGCCCAAGGACAAAATGTAAGCATTCGCCCTCATACCCAATTCTCCAGTAAGGAAAACTGTCTGAAAATCACTGCCTGCCCCTCCCCCAATGTCTGCTGCTATTTTCCTCTTCCAACACAGAAGGTATCTTAGATTTTCTGGGAACAGACTCTGAACAGAGATTTGCATGCACAAAGCTTATGAGGAATACTCTCAGGAATAACATCTGTTGGGAAGGAAGCAGGAATGTAGGGAAAGAAGAAAATTACAGTGTGGTTGGAATAATGCTATTGGAATAATGGCCTTAGCATTATTCCTGCATGGAACTCTGGAGTTAGGGTGACCATCAGAAATGTCTCAAATTGAGGCATGAGCCTGGGGTGATTTACTGTCCCTTCTGATGGCTCATTGGATGACTGCCAGTCCAAGGGAAGCATATAACCTTGGGTGAGGTCACTTTCACCTTCCAAGGTATTCTAGCAGTGCAGGCAAGAATGCCTTCTTCCCAAAGGCAGGTTGTATGGGTGATGAACCAAAGCATTCAACTGACTACTGACTAGAGTCAGTCACGAAAATTTGCTGGCCTTTCATTTTCCTAATTGCTATGACATAGCTTTCTGTGTAAAGAAGTGCCATTTTGTTTTTAACCATTAAAGTCTTTTAAGACAAATAGTTTAAGGTATTCAAATAATTAGTTTCAATCATTTGTATGTAAGTATACAGATAAGGATAGATAAATATGTGGAGATAATCTTATGAAATAAATACTGGCATTTTGAAAGTGATTCCCAAATTCAGGTTATAGCCAATAACCAAATAATGCTGCATCGTGTGCAGAATAGGTGAATTTTTTTTTAATTATAAATGTTTTATCCTCACAGATTATCTAGATCAACTAAGTGTTATAAATGCATTTTCTTATTCTTCTCTGGCCTGAAACAAAGGAATATAAGAAAATATCAAATATTACTTATATCTCAATACTAATTATATTGAGCTATAATATGTGTAGGTAACAGGAATCATTGTTTTCTATCTGAGAAATGTTTACTTGGAATCAAAATTGGGGAAAACTACTTAGTATTATAACAGGATACATGGGGTGCCTGCATGTCTTAGTGCTTGAGCATCTGACTCTTGATTTTGGCTCAGGTCATGATCCCAGGGTCTTGGGATTCAGCTCCATGTTGGGCTCTGCACTGAGTGGGAAGCCTGCTTGAGATTCTCTCTCTCTCTCCTCCTGCTCCTCTCCCCTGCCCGCATGCTCTCTAATATGTTTTGTTAAAAAAAAAACCACAGAAAAACAAAATCAGGATAAGTAAACCATAAATTTATTCTTAGAACTTTTATAAACCTTATTGTGAGAATTAAAATTTCGTTATAGCTTTCAATCAAAATTGTTGTTTTGATTGCACTCTGTTTAGATAAAATCTATCGCCACTTGTGTCTATTTTGAGATCTATTGTTATTGAGGAAATCTTATTATATGACCACATTTTGAGGCATAACTTTGATTTGTACCATATTACTTTCTCTTCCTGTACTCCTATAGCCAATTGAGAATTCTATCTCAATATAATAAAGCAGATTCCATCATTTGTAATGAAATAAACCTGCTATGGGTTTTATTGAAGTGAGGATAAATCCTGAATATCCACTTATGATTCTTACATTTATTCACTCAAAAATATTTATTATTCACCTATTATGCATGTCACATTTGGCCTTAATCTGTTGGAATATTTGGAAGTCTACTGAAAAATTATATATCTCAGAAAGGTCAGTGGAACTGATGATTAATAGATTCACTTTATAGAATATCCAAATTAGCTATTTCTAATGTCCAGAAAATATAGAAATTTAATAAATTGAATTACATATACTTAAGTATTTAGTGTCAAATAATTTCTATTGTTTAGCCACCTATTGTATCATGTATTTGGTTTGTAAAAATTATCTACACTGGAAACACTGGTGAGCAAAGCATTGGATTAATTTGTGGTGGCATCTCATTCATACTGTTTTAGGCAAAAGGTATTCTAAAAAGGTGAACAATTCCAGAAAAACGGTAGTACATTTGCAGTTTAAAGTTTTGCCACAAGTCAAAACTATTGAAGCCTCAGACTGTTCACTCTAGTGTTAAGGTGAAGTTCGAACAGTTACATAGTTTTTCAGGCATTTTGGAGCAATATTCTAGTAGTTCACTGCTTGAATATTGAAGTGTCACTTCTGGGAGTAACAGTCCTACTGAGTCACATCTTATAATTGGAAAAGCCCGACTCCTAAGTCAGAAACACATTTATGTTACATTTTCAATGTGTTTGCACTGGCAGCTATAGAACTTAGGAAATTTTATGTTCTTGTACAATTTATACAGGTAATGGATTTATTCATCCTCTTTTTTTTTCTTTTTATATGTAATGTTGACTTAGGTGATAACATACATTTAGGCGTATTTTTAATTCTATAGCAGTCATTACTCTAGCTTTAAGAAAGAAAGAGCAGACAATTTATGTTCAAAAACTCAGATCATAATAGGTTATCTTTTACATTTTGAAAGACTTTGTGAGTTTTCACCTGCCACAAATATCTACAAATGCTCTGTTTAACACAAGTGTATTCTGCAGTGGGCAAATTTGCACATTCATGGGTTATGCACAAATCTCCTATGAAATACGGAGACTACCTGTCTCTTTCTGAAAAGGCTGCAACCAGTTTTCTCTCCTTGTCATCCCTGGGTCTGAAATAGCAAATGGAAATTAATTATTTTCAATGGATTATTACCTTAGAATAATTGATAGAAATTTCAATGTGTGGAAAGAACCCTTGGCTGAGAAACTATCGTGGCTAGGGGCACCTGAGTGGCTCAGTGTGTTAAGCATCCGACTTTGGTTCATATCATGATCTCACAGTTGGTGAGTTTGGGTCCCATGTCAGGCTCTGTGCTGACAGTTCAGAGCCTAGAGCCTGGTTTGGATTCTGTGTCTCCCTCTCTCTCTGCCCCTCCCCTGCTCATGCTCTGTCTCTCTGTCTCCCTCTGTCAAAAATAAATAAACATTAAAAAATTAAAAAGAAAATATTGTGGCTAGGGAAATATTAATTATTCTAAATATTATGCTTTATCAAAAGCACATCCATAAACAAGTAGACAAATTTAGAGAGGTTAATAAAAATTACTAAAGATATGCTTTGCAAATTTACTTTAGTTAAAAGGGTCCTATCTGAGTTAAGTACCACATCACGTAGAGGACCCTGAATCCGACCTTAATTTAGGATCCTATACTCATGAGCAACTCCTGAAATAGACTACTTATTTTAACTGGTAATTATACACACACACACACACACACACACACACACACACACATACACACACACACACACACACACACACACAATAGTGATATTCTAGTGAAATAGAATTCTTGTGTACAGGACCTACCTTGCGTTATATAATTAAAGTATGCTGTGTCATCATTCTGACTGTTGTGTTGTAGTTGGGGCTCATTAACGCAAAACATTGCTCAAGGTATTTAACTTCTGAGTTTTGAAACTAACTGAAAAGAATAATTACAAATGCAATGTGTAAATGAGGTAGAATCACGTTCTTCTGAGTTTGCTTTGCTTAATCTATTTAAAATTTCTGTGAGTTGGACTTGCCCAAACGTTAACCATAAAAAGGACAAAACACTCTCACAAGCCGAAAAACATTGTAATTTATAAAAAATAGTACGATGCCCATAGGGGACTAACCTTAAATCAATGCCAGGTTGGGTTTCGAAATATTTTTAGCGTGTTTAAGTTGTACAAGATTTAGATGCTTTGCAGAGACATAATAAAAGATGACAGGTTAATTAAATATTGGAGATGCGCCAAAACACAGATCCCTCCTCATCACAGGGTTCAGCAGGTGCTTCCTTCTCAAGTGTTATATCTCAGTTGTAGGGAAGTTCACAAACTAATTAGGATCATGATGGATGACTGGTTATTACTTGAATAACTTGGTATTCAGGGTTTAGGAATATTAACATGATATAACACTGGAGGAGCATGCAAACATTTACTAATAAAGTTTGTATTAACCCACACAAGTGCTATGCTTGTTTCTTTGTGTGTTTTTTGTTTTTTGTGCTTTTTTAGAAATTTCACTTAAAATGAGCAGAAATAGCACATGGGGAAACAAAGATACAAAAATCTGTCTCACAAAAAGCAACCAAAAGTAAATCTAAGAGATCATTATTTCCTAAACTTGTGATGACGTGGTTAAGGGGTTGTTATATTGCAGGGTTAGCTTTGTCTGAATATTATCAGTTCCTTGATGATTTTTTTTTGATAGACCAAATAATCTAAATTATAATCTTGCTTACACTAGAGTATCAGAATTCCAGGAACTTCTTAGAATTTTCTAATCAGATTATCTCCGTTTATATTTTCTTTTTTATCTGTTTATACACTCCCACCTTCCACAGATGAAGATCTCTTTGAGGAACTTCATCTTTCATGTTTGCCAAGAAAATCTAGTATCAGAATAATTATAAGAGAAACTCATTAAGTATTTAAGGTAAATTAATAACAGATTACAATGTTAATTATAGATCACTTACTTCAATGTATAATTTTTATATTATTGCAATTTATAATTAGTAACAGATTATATAAATT
The DNA here is from genome assembly GCF_046562875.1 of Panthera onca. Classification (NCBI taxonomy): domain Eukaryota; kingdom Metazoa; phylum Chordata; class Mammalia; order Carnivora; family Felidae; genus Panthera; species Panthera onca. The sequence continues at coordinate 54,150,996 of NC_138342.1, read as the reverse complement.
GAATTTTTAGTAGGTTAACTTTCTATGTTTTGAACTCAATTGCCTGAGGGTATCCAAACACATCTTTATTCCTCATACAGAATCTCTTGTAAATCCTGTATCTGTGGATTTTCAGTGAATCACACATACAAACACATACTATAAACACTGATTACATTTTTATAACCTTTTTCTTTTCATTCTGAAGTGCAATCAAGTCTCATTTCTGTGCACCCAACCCATGCCATATAAATAAATCTATATTAATGGGACACTTTAAAATAGAGTCATAACAAGAAAGAGTAAATCACACAAAAAGTCAGTCATTTATATTTACCATTTAGAATCTCTTCACTCAAAGGCATGCATATTTTATAAGGAAACCATAACTGTACCAGATATTGGAGAGAAAATTATGACTCTGCTTGACCATGTGGTACCAGACAAATGTACCAGTTTTGGGTCCCAAAATGGTGAAATGCCTTCAAGCCAATCTGAAAGAAATAATAACAATTTGAAATAATGTGTGCTTAGTTTTAATTTGTACACCTCTGAGTACACTATTAATTTTGTGGTTAAAGGCTATTACAGAAAAGAACAGAATGAAGTAATATTCAGCAGGTGCTAGACAATATGTGCACACGATAAGCATCAGGGAGCCACCTGGGTTTGTCTAACTCCAGCCAAATCAATCTTTTATCCAATAATGAAAGATGATTCAGACATAGAGGGAAAGAGAGCACAGCATTGTATATTATTCCTAATGCAGTGATATACTTTTAGTGCAGATTAACTATTTGAAATCTCTCTTCCTCTCGCTCTCCATATACATATATTTATATACACAGATACATACATATGAAAATATCAATCTGTATAAATATAGATAACTGTATTTCTACAGGCCTTCTTTGAAAGTTGAAATGTCCTAAAAGGAACTGGCTAGGCTGGATACAGCCTTTCTTTTCTCTAGTATTGAATTAAGAAGGAAAATATGTGTCATTCCCCAAGCAATAGCAATCAATAAGCATTTATAGCATGCTTATTAATATTTTTGAGCATTATTAATGGTGGCTAGATCTGTGTAATTAGTGTCAGGTTTTAGAATTAATTTATTTGTTCACCAAAGATTTAGGGAGTTTAAGCTGTGTCTAAGAGAGTTGCTACTGTGTGGTACATGGGATTCAGTTAATTGTGTCTTAGTTTCTTTCCTTTCATTTACAAAATAGAGACAATAATAGCTCTATTTATTGAGGTTGTTTAGGAAGATGTAATAAGCTGATACAAAGAAAATTCTTGGAAGAATGTCTATTAGCACTTAGTAAGCACTGAATATATGGTAGAATACAGATAACATGTTATTTTTTTGTTTTGATTAAAGAGATAAGCTCTAATTTTTTTTATGTTTATTCATTTTTGAAAGACAGAGACAGAGCACAAGCAGGGGTGGGGCAGAGAGAGAGGGGGACACAGAATCTGAAGCAGGCTCCAGACTCTGAGCTGTCAGCACAGAGCCCGACGTGGGGCTCGAACTCACAAACCGCAAGATCATGACCTGAACTGAAGTCAGATGCTCAACCGACTGAGCCACCCAGGCACTCCAAGAGATAAGCCCTAATTAAATCTTATACCAAATGCTGAGGGTCTGTCCAGACTTCTTCGTTTATTAGATACTATTTAAGTGGGAAAGACAGGTATTTACCAGGGGTTAGAATATTTTTTCCCTGAAATAATATTACTTTGATAAACATGGACTTTTAACTCTGTGAAGGCATTCTTTGCAGTGGGAAAGAAGAGCATGATGATTTTTAAGATTATGGCTTTGCCAATTTTTTTTTTTTTTTTTGGTCTTTTCTATGGTCAGCAGCTTTTTTATCCCTCAGGTTATAGAAGAGGTAGCACACATCTCTGATACTACTTCACAGGTGATAATGCTGTTTATAAACCATCGGTGAGAAATGGTTGAATACCAATGTATAGTTTGCCTTACTTGTAGGAGGTATGAGAAAAGGTTAATACAGGGGATAAAAATGCTGTTTCCAGTATCCCAGTGGGTATTAGAGCCGAGCAGCTGAATGCTCTCATCCTTGGTAAGAAGCATGAGACTTGAGATGTAATAAAGTTTTATGATTTTGGTAAAATCATTAAATTCTCTGGGCCATTGTGTTATTATCTTAATGATGAAGACGCTAGTTTAGTAAGGTACCATTGAGTACTAAAATGTTAGTATCTGTTCTGGTACACTTTTTGTAAGCTAAAAGAATGTCTCCTTTTACAGTTTACTGAAGTAGACGTGGAGTGACAATCATTCCTATCATTTTCAGTCTTTGAGTAGACAACCCTTATATAGAATTTTAAAAGAAAACGTGAAATATTCTCCATATTTCCTAGTCATGTCAACTATAAAATACTTTAAACTACTTCAAGGAAGTGGCAGGTGCAAAAGTTTCTGTTACTGTTCAGCTGTAGGACAGAAATGTTTAACTCTTTGGAATATCAGTCTAGTTTTCTGAGTTCATCATAAACAAACTAAATATTTTTATGAAAAGTGTCAATAAAAATCCCAGAAATGGTTGTGTTACCAAACAGTATGGAGCAGATGATATATCAGTATTTAATTTCCTACTGCATTAGATCTCTGCCTCCAAAGAAAATTATAAATTACTATAGATATTTTCTGAATATGTGCAGCTCCATTCTTCATTGAACAAACTAAGTTGAAGAATGTAGCTTGAAGTGTATTGAAAAATTAAAAAAAAATTATTAGGGGAAGAAGAGAATATTTTTTCCTGGTCTAAAAAATGTATTTAGAGAATATGCATCAATTTAATCTTTAAACCAAATTTATTACAAAATGTGCTAAGGCAGTGAACATGTTTTAAACGGTGTTCGTCTTTTTAAGGCGGGAAATAAGTTGCCTTTACAATTTAATTCTAATCCATTTGGTTAGACAAGTTAAATGTGAGAATGTAAATAGAGAACCTGAAGAGAAGAGGAAAAAATCTCTTTGGAAACAGGCTATTTTTTTGTACCACTCTTAATTTGTCAAGACAAGGGTGTGAGCAAATTCAGGGTCAGAATGATTTATGGTGATTCATTCATTTTAATTATCTTTCTAAAGTTTTGAATAAACACTACTCAAACTCTTTTGGTCTTCTCTTTTTGGTTAATGGGCCTTTTATAAGAACATTGCATTGTAATTAAGTGATCAAATTCAGGCTGCTACAATAGAAAAAGCCATAAACTGCTTTCAGATTTCAGGAAGTGCAAAATCATCTCATTTCCTCTGACACCATAACTTTTATTGTTTGATTCATGCTTCTTCAACCTTTCTACCTCGTTTCTAAAACAGACCTTAGGTAACACTGAAAAAAAAAAAAACTAGAATATATAGAAAACTAGAAACAAAGAGAAGATTATTTCTGGGAGCATAATGAGAATCAACTGAGATTCCAAAAGAAAGACACTTGGTCATGGAGAAGAGGACAATAAAGAAAAGCTCAAAAATATTGCTCATTTATTTCAACACTATAGAAGTTTTCAAATCCAGTTTTATTGCTTAGGAATGAGCACTTGAACCATAAATAATGGTCCTTTATTTTTAGAAGGTATCCAGGATTAGATATAACAATGCCTTCATGTGCTTCAAAGTAACTTATTCCCCCAAGCAATCATGATAAATAGAAAAGTCCACTGTCATCTGAAACATTTAACTCTTCTATTGAGTTTCCCAAGTGTGTGCTCATTTTCCCCAAAGTAAGATTAAAAACAATTGTATGCAAACATTTCTGTGTCTTACACTATTCTAGTTTCTCTGAGGTATAAACAATAAATTTCCCCAGTGCCTCACTCATTTCCACATCTTATTCCAAAAGAGTGCACAAACTAATTAAGAAAAATGCATTTATTAAAAAATCCTGGGAATTTTTTGTTATCTCAGATGAGCACAGTACTTTGCAACAATTAAAAGCCTGCTTCGACCTGCATTAAAAGCTTTGCTAAGGGGCGCCTGGATGGCTCAGTCTGCTAAGAGTCCAACTTTGGCTCAGATCATGATCTCACAGTTCATGAATTTGAGCCCCGGGTCAGGTTCTGTGCTGACAGCTCAGAGCCTGGATCCTGGAGCCTGCTTTCGATTCTGTGTCTCCCTGTCTCTCTGCCCCTCCCCTGCTTGTGCAAGCTTTCTATCTCTTTCTCTCTCTCTCTCTCTCAATAATAGATAAACATTTAAAAAAAATTAAAAAAAAACTTTGCCTATAGTAGCATCATATACTTTGTTACTTCCAACTGCTTTGATTTGAGCATATATATTTTAAAAATTGATTCCTGCAAAGTTTGAAAGTCTAGAAGAGGGGAAAACCCATTATTAGCCTTAGAAATTCTATTTCTATCATTTTAAGGGTTAAATGTAAGACCTTTTGCAAAGATAGACTCAAAGTCTAGGAAGTTAACACTGATTCAACTACCAGTAATCCAAAGTGGGGAAGAGCAGAGAAATGCCTTCAAAGACACAGACTAAAATCCCTTAGGGAAAAATAAAACCATTGAGATTTAGCAGTTTAGAAGAACTGCATACCATGACAACTGAAGATACTTGTGGTTCTTCGAAATGAAAAACATTTCTTAGTTTTCTTACTAGACCAATAAGCAGTAGTCTAAACAGAAGTAGCTGAAGCTAACTCATTTGCATTTCCTTACGGACATGTGTGTGTAAGTCTGTTCTTAAGAAAAAAAATCAGAAGATGAAAGAAAAATTAAAATCTCATCTTAACCATGTATCTTCAGATATTGTGCACCGAAAGGTACAAACCTCATGAAATGTTTCTGCGGGATATGTTATGACAAAGAGGTTTTAAACTCCTCAATGTAACTGACAACGAGGCAGGTGATTAAAAGGAAGGAAAGACTATAAGTTACAAGCATGATGAGAGAGATACTCAGATTTCATTAATTTACACATCTTTCTTTCCATGTTTCTCCTTGCCCATGCTGGCTCTAACATGCTGTGCCCAGACAAGGACTAATTTTCTCACCACTCCTTACATATAGGTGAGACCATTTGAATATTTCTCTCTTAATGACATTTGAAGCGAAGGAATATATGACACTTTGAAGCCAATGATTTTATTTTCAAGCCTCTTCTTCTCATTTTAAACTCACCTATGTTGGTGTTGGGAATCCCAGGTGGATACCCTACACTAAAATTATGACGAGTTGCTTATATTGTACATGAGCATTATGTCACTGGGAAAATTATTTCTTGAGTCACTTCAATGAAGTGGCTACTGATGATGACTTCCATGTAGCAAAGCTACAGCCTGAAGATCTGCTGCTTGATCTGACATAAGTTCTGAATTTGGGGGCTTGTGACAACTTTATTTCTCACTGTAATTAATAAAATTGCAATCTGTTTTTTTTTTCCTTCAGTCTCCACTCTTTAGTTAGCATAAGACAGTCCCTGAGGGACTGATTATCCCTGAAAATAGAAAGAAGGGCATCCCTGAGCTTCTAAGGCAGAGAGCCAGATGCAGCCAGCCTTCTCTTTGATCATTTTATTATAATTTACATCTTCATTCATCCTAATCATTTTTAAGATGGGATATAAATGTGCTTGTTTCCAAGTAATCCATCTTTAGAACCCTAGTTTAACAATCTCTGCCTTTCTTATAAAATGTTAATGTTTTATTTTAAATCAAATACTAAGTTATATTGAGTACATTTGACCAGAAAGAAATTTGTCATACTGGTACATAGAAATTTTTGAGGTTATTAATAAATACATAAGTTGAATGTGATTCACTTTTTCTTGGAGGTATGTGTGGAATTCTGCATCTGCTTTTTTTTTTTAATTTTTTTTTTTAACGTTTATTTATTTTTGAGACAGAGACAGAGCATGAACGGGAGAGGGTCAGAGAGAGAGGGAGACACAGAATCTGAAACAGGCTCCAGGCTCTGAGCTGTCAGCACAGAGCCCGACGCAGGGCTTGAACTCACGAACCCGCAAGATCATGACCTGAGCTGAAGTCGGAGGCTTAACTGACTGAGCCACCCAGGCACCCCTGCATCTGCTTTTATATTGAAATCTTACACAGTACATCCCCATATTTGGAAGATGTCATGGTGAAAGTGGTGGGCAGAATAATAAACCCTTAAAAATATGCTAAACACAATCCCTGGAATGTGTATATTGTTACTTTACATGGCAAAGAGTCAAAGGGCCTTTGCAGAAGTGAATAGGGATATGTATTCTGAGATGGGAAATTATCCTGGATTATCCAATTGACCAAATCTAATCACATGAGTCCTTAAAAGCACGAAACTTTCTTGGCAGAGCTTAGAGACAGATGTGATCATGAAGAAGGGTCCAAGAACTGAAATAGTGTTGCCTTTGCAGATTAGGGAAGGAGAGCCCAAGCTAAGGGATGTATAGATCTCTGGAAGCTAGAAAAGGCATGGAAACAGGTTTCCCCTAGAGCATTCTTGGGAGGGGGGAAACACAGCCATCTTGACATCCTGAAATCTGTGGGGGACTTTTGACCTTCAGAAATGTAAAATAACAAATTTGTGTTGTTTTAGCTGCTAAATTTCTGGTAATGTGTTAGTATGGCAGTAGAAAACCAACATAGTAAATAATTTACATAGATTATAAGGAGATACTTGTGAAGGCACCATGTCATCTTGAAGATGAAGGACAAGAATAAAACAGAAGAAGAACTCTCAGAGAACCAACTTCACAAACAGCATATCATGGAGTCTCTTAGGGGAGTCTACATCTCACTAATGACTTTTAAAGGAGCAGTATCATTTGTACACAAAGGACACTCTTAACGGGACAAAGATGGTATGATCTCAAATTTGGGAAAAGCATGAAGTTGAAAGATTTTGGGTGATAATAGAAGATGCACCAAGTATGAAAATATTTAAAATAGGATGCCAGCCTGTTTTTTTTTTTTTTTTTCCTCACTGATATTCTTACCAACAGGACAGTAGACTAAGTATCCATGATCCAATTAAAAGAAACCTGGAAGTCTCACTCACTGTAGCCAGCCTGGATTCTGCCTTCTCCCACTGCCTGGTCTCTGCATCCACTGCCGCCACCTCCACCTCCACTAACGGCAATAGTAGAGGAGATTGCTGGGCTCGTCATTGACAATGGCTCTGACAAGCTCAAGGCAGGCTTTGCTGGGGATGATATCCCCTGGCCATTTTCCCGCCCATGGTTGAGTGCCCCGGCAACAGGGCATTATCATGAGCAGGGACCAGAAGGACTCCTACATAGGTGATGAGGCCCAAATCAAACCAGGCATCCTGACCCTCAAGTACCCCACTGAACATGGCATTGTTACCAACTGGGATGACATGGAGAAGATGGCACCATACCTTGTACAATGAGCTGTGTGTGGCTCCTGAGGAGCACCTCGTGCTGCTGACCAAGGCCCCATTGAACCCAAAGGCTAGCCATGAAAAGATGACTCAGATCATGTTCCAGACCTTCAATACCCTAGCCATGTACATGCCCATCCAGGCTGTTCCCTCTTCGTATGCTTCTGGCCATGCCACTGGTATTGTCATGGGCTCTGGGGATGGGGTCACCCACACCATGCCCATCTATGATGGGTACACCCTGCCCCAAGCCATCCTGCATCTGGACCTGGATGGCTGCTACCTGATGGAACCACCTCATGAAGACTCTTGGGTAGCTTGACTACAGCTTCACCACCACCACCGCAGAATGGGAAATTGTGAGTGACATCAGGGAGAAGCTCTGTTATGTTGCCCTGGATTTCGAGCAGGAGATGGCCACTGCCACCCCTTCATCCTTCCTGGAGAAGATCTATGAGCTGCCTATGTGCAGGTGATTACCATTGGCAGTGAGTGGTTCTGCTGTCCTGAGTGCTCCTCCAGCTCTTCTTTCTGTGTATGGAGTCCTGTGGTATCCACAAGACCACCTTCAACTCTATCTTGAAGTGTGATGTTGATATCTGAAAGGACTGCTATGCTAACATGGTGCTGTCTGGTGGGACCATCATATACCCGGGCATTGCCAACAGGATGCAGAAGGAGATGACAGCCCAGCCTGATGAAAATCAAGATAATGTCTGGTGCTGTCTGGTGGGACCATCATATACCCGGGCATTGCCAACAGGATGCAGAAGGAGATCACAGCCCAGCCTGATGAAAATCAAGATAATCTCTTCTCCTGTACTTAAGTACTCTGTGTGGATTGGGGGCTACATTCTGCTGTCTATCTTCCAGCAGATGCAGATCAGCAAGCAGGATTGTGATGGGTCTGGCCTCTCCATCATCCATCACAAATGCTTCTAAACGGAGGACATGTGTAACATTTGCTACATGAGTGAATTCTGAGGTATACATTTGCCCAAATGTATACACCTCATGCTAGCCCCATGAAACTGGAATAAGCCTTTGAAAATAAACTTGTCTTTGAAGCTTGTATCTGATATCTGCACTGGATTGTAGGACTTACTTACTTATTTATTTATTTATTTATTTATTTATTTATTTATTTATTTTGCATGTGAAATTCCAGTTTTCCTAATACCATTTAATGAAGATACTATCCTTTCCCCACTGAGTATTCTTGGCTCCCCTGTCCACTATTAATTGCCCATAATTACTCTTGGGCTTTTCATTCTGTTCCATAAAGTCTATGTCTGTTTTTATTCCTATACCATACTGTTTTGATTACTATAGTAATTATTGTAGAAAATTTGAAACCAAGAAGTGTGATGTCTACAACTTTATTCTTAATATTGCTTAACATTTCAAGATCTTTGCTGGTACCATTTGAATTTCTGTGAAAAATTCATTGGGATTTTGATAGAGATTGCATTAAATCTATAGACTGGGGTAGTATTTTTTTAAAAAATAATATTAACACTTCTGATCCATGAACACAAAATATCTATTTGTGTTTTCTTCTATTTCTTTCATCATCTTATATTTTTCAGAGTTGAGATCTTTCTCCTCATAGGGTAAATGTATTCCTAAATATTTCATTATTTTTTGATGCTCTGGTAAATGGAATTTGATAGATAACAGATAGATAGCAGATATTTTTTTCAGACGTTGTTGTATAGATACGTAAGTGTTTTTTGTCTGTTGATTTTGTATCCTAAACCTATACTGAGTTTATTATTCTATCAGTTTTTCTGGTGACATTTTTAGTATTATCTACATTAAAGATCATGTCATCAACAAACATACAAGGTAACTTTTTTCTTTCTAATTTGGATGTCTTTTATTTCTTTTTCTTGCCTAATCATTCTGGTTAGGACTTATGATACTATGTTGAATAAAAGTGGCAAGAGTGGGCATCCTTGTCTTGTTCCTAATCTCAGACGGAAAGCCTACAACCTACCGTCATTGAGTATATTAGTTGTGGACTTGTCATGTGTGGTTTTCAATATGTTGAGATATGTTTATTCTATACCCAATTTTTTTGAGAGTTTTTATCAAGACAGGATATTGAATGTTATCTTTTAGCGTATCTACCTAGATGATCTTATGATTTTTGTCTTTCATTCTATTAATGTGGTATATCATACTTATTGATTTGCGTATGTGAAACTGTTCTTGCATCACAGGGATAAGTCCCCTTTGATCATGACATGACCTTTTTCATGTGCTGTTGAATTTGGTTTGCTACTATTTTGTTGAGAATTTTACATCTATATTTATCAGGGATATTGGTCCATAGCTTTATTTTCTTGTAGTGCCCTTACCTGGCTTTGGTATTAGGGTAATGCTAACCTCATAAATGATTTTGAAAGTGTTCCCTCTTTAAATTTTTGGAAGATTTTGAGAAGGATTAGCGTTAATTCCTTAAATGTTTAGAATTGACCAGTGAAGCCACTTGGTTCTGAGCTTTTCTTTGTTGGGAAATTTTTGATTGCTGATTCAATTTCTTTACTTGTTTATTGATATGTTCAAATTTATATTTTTTTTCATTATGCAGATGTGGTAAGTTGCATGATTCAAATGTGGAAAGTTGTTTCTAGAAATTTATCAATTTATTCTAATACCATTTGTTGTCATAATTATTCATAGTAGGTTGTTAGGATTTTTTGCATTTCTTTTATCAGTTGTAGCATCTTTCATTTCTGATTTTACATATGAAAGTACTCCTTTTATTTTTTCTTGGCAAGTCCAACTGAAGGTTTGTCAATTTTTGTTTATCTTTTCAAAAAAACACCTCTTATCATCTTTTATATATTTTTTCTCTAATTATTCTCTGATCTTCTTCCTTTTGCTAACTTTGGGTTTATTTATTTATTTATTTTTTTAGTTGCTTGAGGTTTAAACCTAGGTTATTTGAGATCTTTCTCTTTTTTTAATGTAGTCATTTATTGGTGTGAAAGTCCCTGTTAACACTGTGTCTGGTGCATCTCATAACTTTTGTTATGTTTTGCTTTCATTTTTTTGTTGCAAGCTATTTTTTGGTTTCCCTTTTGATTTCTTCTTTGACCCATTGGTTGTTTAGGAGTGTGTGTAATTTTCACATATTGTAGATTTTCCAGAGCTCTTTTTGTTATTAATTTCCAGTTTCACACCATTTTGGTCAGAAAAGAGAACTTTGTATGATTTGTTAAATTTGTTAAGATTTGTTTTGTTACCTAACATATAATCTCTCTTTGAAAATGTTTTATGTGCACTTAAGAAGAGTATATATTCTGCTTCTGTTAGATGCAAACTTTTGTATATATCTGTTAGGTCTATTTGGTCTAAAATATGGTTCAATTAAAACATTTCCTTTGTTGATTTACCCATTGTCGGGAGTGGGGAATTGAAGTGTCTTACTGTTATTGTATTGCTATCTACTACTCCCTTCACATCTGTTAGTACTTGCTTACTCTATTTAGGTGCTTCTGTGTTGGGTGTGTGTGTGTGTGTGTGTGTGTGTGTGTGTCCTCACAGCTGAAGTGAGTCTTTTATAGTTAGGTCTTGTGTTTTTGTTGTTGTTGTTATTTGTTGGTTGGTTTGTTTGTGTTTTTTGTTTGTTTTAATCCATTCAGCATACTATGCCTTTTGTAAGAACTTTCTCTCTCTTGCCATCTTGTTCATTGTTTTCTAGCTCATATGTGGTTCCTTTGTTTCTTGCCTCTTGCTGTCTTCCTTTGTAAATTGATGATTTTCTTTAGTGTGGTATACTTTGATTCCTATGTCTTCTTTTGGTTATCCCAGGGCTTACTTGAAACCTGATAGAGATATAAAGGTTTACTTTCAGCTGATGACAACTTAAGTTTGATCACACATAAAAACTCTACCCTTTTACTCCCCCCTACATTTGTTGTCAAAAATTACATCTTTTATATCGTGTATTTATTAATATTTTGTAGTTATTGCTCTTTTAATTTTTAATGTTTATTTTTTGAAAGAGGGAGCATGATCGTGGGTGGGGCAGAGAGAGAGGGGGGGACAGAAGATCTGAAGCAGACTCGATGCTGATAGCAGAGTGCCTGACGTAGGGCTTGAACTCACAAATCTTGAGATCATTACCTGAGCTGAAATCAGATGCTTAACCAACTGGGCCACCCAGGTGTCCTTATAGTTATTGTTCTTTTAAATACCTTTGTTTTTTAATTTTTATACTCGAGGTATGTGGCTAACACACCACCATATTTCACAATTAAAGTATTCTGAATCTAACTATATACTTGGCTTTACCAGTGTGTTGTATATTTTACACGTTTTTATGGTACTAATTACTGTCCTTTCGTTTCAGCTTGAAGAACTCTCTTCAGCATTTCTTGTAAGGAAAGTCTAGTGGTGTGAAATCCTTTAACTGTTGTGTGTTTAGGGATGTCTTTATATTGCCTTCATTTCTGAAAAACAACTTTGCTGAATATTCTTGGTTGGCAATTTTTTTTCTTTCTTTCTTTTTTTTTTTTTTTTTTTGTCTTTTAGCACTTTGAATATATCATTGTACTCACCTGGCCTGCAAAGTCTTTGCTGAGAAACTGATAGCTTTATAAAGGTTCATGCAGGTGTAAAGATGGAATGGCTAACATGTGTGAATCCAGTGGTGCAGGCCACTAACTGGAGATAGGGCCGAATTCAGGCCCACAAACAGTTGTGAGGGTTTTTCTGTCTATGTCCACTTCTAAGGCTGCAGGATGTAACCATGAATGTGTATACAAGTGGTGGAGGCCAGTGACAGAATTCAGGCCAGTGGTATACTGAACTATGGCTGGAGGACTAGTGCAAAAAGTGTGCACATGATGGTAGGGGTCCACCCTTGGGGTCTAGACTGGCGTTTAGCACTTGTGCAGTGGCAGAAGCCTGGGCTATCTGCCTGCCTGTTTGGATCCCAGGTTTTGGGAGGGGTTGGGGGAGGGACTGGGAAAGATTTAGATGGTAGTGTCTGCAAACATGTATACCTGTGAGCCTAAAACTGGTGGAATCTGTAGGGGCTCTGTAGAGGCTGTGCTGGCTATTGGTTTCTTCAGTGGCAAAAGACCCTGGGGTCCTCTGAAGAGCAAGTCACTGGAAATTGTGGTTACTTCCACTGCATGGTTGTTACTTGTAGCCCCTGTTCTTCCTTATTTCCAGCTATCTCTGTATATCTGATAGTTGCTGGTCTCTGGGTGGGGTGAAAACTAAATGGGTTTTTCCTATAGTGCCCTGAATGGCTACAGAAGCTAGTCATTCACCCTGCATTCACTTTTCCAGTGGTGGGAGGGAAATCTTTCTAGCTGGCTTGTTCCTTCTTGGTGCTAAGCAGTGTGAGTCTGGGTGATGTGATGATGCAAGCAAAATGAATCTGTTCTGCCTTTTTTTGTGTAATTATTATCAGGTTTTTTGTTCTATCATTCCTTTTTTTAAAATTTTTTTAATGTTTATTTTTGAGAGAGAAGCAGAATGTGAGTGGGGGAAGGGGAGAGAGAGAGAGAGAGAGAGAGAGAGAGAGAGAGAGAGAAAGACACAATCCAAAGCAGGCTCTAGGCTCCAAGCTGTCAGTATAAGGCCCCAAATTCCAACATGGGACTCGTACCCACAAACCATGAGATCATGACCTGATCTGGAGTTGGATGCTTAACCAACTGAGCCACCCAGGTGCCCCTGTTTTTTATTCTTAAGTGGACACCTTTGCTCTCCCAGAGCTGTTTTTTTTTTATAGAAAGCTATCTTAAATTTTTATCTTTGGGTGGGAGTAACAGAGGCTGGGGTTTCCTAATTCACCATCTGGTGATGTCATACTTCTTGATTATGTTTTTTTTCTTTCATGCAGTTTTTACCTACCCATGTGCCAGTGCAAGTTGCTCAAATATAGTAGCTTTATCACGTACTTTAATATTTACTAACAGAAATGACCCTGATCATCATTCCAAAAGATTACTACCTGTCTTTTCTTTTAGGAGGTTTATGGCTTCAGGTCTTTAATCCATTTTGAGTTTATTTTTGTGTATGGTATAGGAAAGTGGTCCAGTTTCATCCTTTTGCATGTAGATGTCCAGTTTTTCCCAACACCATTTATTAAAAATACTATATTTTCCCTGTTGGATATTTTTGCCTCCTTCATTATAGATGAATTGACCATATAGGTGTGGGTTTATTTCTGGGCTCTCTATCCTGTTTTATTGATCTGTGTGTCTATTTTTATGGCAGTACCATACCATTTTTGTGGTTAATTGGAGCCTTTTGTGATTCCACAGAAATTTTAGTATTATTTGTTCTAATTCTGTGAAGAATGCTGTTTGTTTTTTTTGAGAATGATTGCATTGAATCTGTAGATTGTTTTGGGAAGCATAGATTTTTTAATATTACTTGTTCCAATCCATGAACATGGAATATCCATTTGTTTGTGTTGGCTTCAGTTTCTCTCATCAGGGTTTTACAGTTTTCAGAGTTAGTTCTTTTACTTCTTTAAGTTTATTTCCTAGATATTTTATACTTTTTGGTGCAATTATAAATGGATTATTCTCTTAATATCTTTCTGCTAATTGTTGTTAGTGTATAGAAACACAACCAATTTCCATGTGTTAATTTTGTATCCTGAAACTTTATCTAATTTATTTATTGTAGTAGATTTTTGGTAGAGTCTTTAGGGTTTCCTATGTATAGTAAGTCATCTGCAAATAGTGACAGTTTTACATCTTCTTTACCAATTTAGATGCCTTTTATATCTTTTCCTTTTCTGATTACTATGGCTAGGACATGCAGTACCATGTTGAATAAAAATGGCAAGAATAGGCATCTTTGTCTTGTTTCTGATCTTAGAGGAAAATACTTTCTGTATTTCACCACAGGGTATGATGTTGGCCCTAGGTTTACATGTATGGCCTTTATTATGTTGAAGTATGTTCCCTTTAAAACCATTTTGTTGAAAGTTTTTATCATGAAGGGATGTTTTATTTTGTCGGGGCTTTTTCTGTATCTATGAGATGAACATATGGTTTTTATCCTTTCTCTTGTTAACATGATGTATCATATTGATTTGCAAATGTTGAACCACCCTTGCATCCTTGGAATGAATCCCATTAGATCATGGTGAATTATTTTTTTTAATGCATTATTGAAGTGGTCTACTAAGATTTTGTTGAGGATTTTTGCATCTATGTTCATCAGAGATATCAGCCTATAGTTTTGGGTTTTTTTTTCTGTTTTTTCCTTTCTTGTCTTTCTTTTTAGTGTCTTTGATTTTGGAATCTGGCTAATTCTGGCCTTGTAGAATGAATTTGAAAGTTTTCCTCCCTCTTCTGTTTTCTGGAATAGTTTAAGAAGAATAAGTATGATCTCTTCAAATGTTTGGAATAATTCACCTTCAAAGCTATCTATTCCTGGACTTTTGTTTGTTGGGAGTTTTTGATTACCAATTCGATTTCATTACTTGTAATTGCTCTGCTCAAATTTTCTATTTATGATTCAGTTATGGAAGATTACATGTTTCCAGGAATTTATCAATTTCTTCTAGGTTGTCTAATCTGTTAGCATATAATTCTTGTTAATATTCTTTTATAGTTCCTTGTATTTCTGTGGTGTCAGTTGTTATTTCTCCTTGATTTCTGATTTTGTGTCCTCTCCTTTTTTTCTCTTTTCTTCTTGATGAGGCAGCTAAAGATTTATCAAGTTTATCTCTTCAAAGAACCAGCTCTTTGCTTCATTGATTTTTTTTTGTTGTCTTTTTGAGTCTTTGTTTCATTTATTTCTGCTCTAATCTTTACCATTTCCTTCCCTCTACTTCCTTTGGGCTTTGTTGTTTTTCTAGCTCCTTTAGGTGTAGGGTTAGGTTGTTTATTTGGAGATCTTTCTTGTTTTTTGACACTGGTGTGTATTACTATAAACTTCCCTCTTAGAACTGCTTTGGCTATTTCTCACAGATTTTAGACCATTGTGTTTTCATTTTCCTTCATGTATTTTTATATTTCCTTTTTATTTCTTCAAATGTGTTTAGTAGTATGTTGTTTAGCTTTTACATGTTTGTGGGATTTTTTCAGTTTTTTTTCCTTGTATCTAGCTATTCTTATGTGTTATTCTGCATAAGACATTTTAGAATAATTTTGACATCTTCAAATAATTTTGAAAATTATAATTACTCTTGGGGTTTTGATATTCTTCAAAATACAAATGTGCATCCTATGTGTATGAAGGAGGATTAATTCTAATTGTATACTGTGACATTAGAATTAGCTATCATACATTCATTTATTCATTTAACTATTGTTAAGTGCCTACCACATACCATTTCCTGTGTTATGCATTGGGAATACAAAATAATGTAAACCTGTGTTTATGGAAGAAACAGAGAGGAAGAGAGATAGGAAATAAAACAGATAAATATATTCCACATATATTTGTCAGCTATTCCCACAATAAATAATTTATGAGTTGCCATAAGACCTGGTGGCTTATAACAATAAATAATTGTTTTTCTTGATGTTTGGTCTGTCAGTGGATTCAGATGATTTTTCTTCAGGGTTCATGTAGCCTGGGCTTGACTTGAGGCTGCAGATTGGTTTCTGTCCCACAGGTTTCCTCATTCTCTTTTGACCAGCAACTGCTCAGACATGTCCTCCTCCCAGAATTTGGGAGTCCTAGGGACAAATCGAACCTCAGACTTGTGCAAAGCTTCTGTTTACATCACATCTATTTACATCCCACTGGCCATGTTAGGTCAGATGGTCAGAGAAGGATATTTTGCCTTAAGATACTTGACAAGAAAGTAATCCATTGAAATGTGTTAGAAGATGATAAACTGTATGGTTAAAAAAAACTGAGCAGGGGAAATGATATTGAAGGCTTTGAGGGATTAAGTTGCAATTTAAATCATGCTGTCTGAATAGTCCTCACTAAGATGGCATTTAAACATAGATCTGAGGAAGGTGAGGGAGTTCTCTATGTGGATACCTCAAAGAATAGCAATCTAGACACAGGGATCACCCTACGCATAGTCCTAAGGTGTGTATTTGTATACTATTTCAAAAAACAAAAAGTACATAGAATGATTGGAGTAAAGAAAGGGAGGTAGAATGAAGTAGGATAGGAATTAGAGATTTAAGTGGAAGCCACATCTTTAGAGCTATGTAGGTTGTTGTGAGGGCTTTGGCTTCTACTGAGTTGAGGAACCATGGCAGGATTTGATCAGAGGAGTTACATGATCTGATTCATTCTGACTTAAGTGCCAAGATGAGACTGTAGGGGAGTACGGGTAGAAGTAGGAAGACCAATTAGGACACTATTGCTGGAGTCTAAGTGAGAGATGATGGTGGCTTGGACCAAGGTTGTAGCAGTGGAGATGAAACTATATTTTGACAATTTTTATGTTTAAAGGTATGCTCAAAAGTTGCAATGATTGAAATATGTAAGAAAATGGTTTGGAAACACTAAAGAGTATTACTGAAACTACCTACAGTATGATAGACTGTATGGAATACATTTTGGCTTTCTCTGCAATTGATCTCTTATTGGGTTCTCACCAATTCACAACTGCCAACCCTCTATATTTTAGTATCAAACTACTTACAGCTAATTGAAAATCTTTTATGCAACACATTTCCTTATGCCAATCCCTATGATATTACATGCCTCAGTGAATGTAATACACATGGTTTCCACATTCTGTAAATTTATCCTCTAATCTGGGAAAGAAACAATACACAAATATACAAACTTTTATGTAAACGTGAGTTTAGAGGAATTCTCTGAAAGAAATTAATGGAGTGATAGTCAAATGTGTGCAAAGTATGTGCAAAGGGACATCAAGAGAGCCAATATCTATGCCAGGGCCTAAAATTTGAAAAAAACGGCCAACTTTGCAAGGAACAGGAGGAATAGATTCACCATTTACACAGAGCCAACAGCTCTGGCCCTGATAAATGTGCTAAAGTATATGCCTGATTTTTTATAAATGATAATGCATAAGTGTATTTTATTACTGGTTTAAACTTGTACTTCATACACTAACCAATTTGGTACCTATTAAGAGAAGAATAAAGAATCACTAGACCATTTTTTTGCACATTAAAAATAATCACTATAGTCACATTTGTCTCAGAATTTAACAAAGCTATGTTCTCTTCATGAAATATTATATCCAGGATATATCTTTAAAATTGGGAAAAATTAACTATTGAAACTCACAATTACTTCATATGATATTGCCATAAATAAAGCCAGTTTTATATGGTATTTATGAGCATAGGCTTGGAAGCTAACCAGACTGAGTGGAAAGCAGGCTCTGCTCCTTATTAGTGGGGTGACCTGGAACATGTTACTTAATCTCTAGGTGTCTCAGTTTCCTCATCAACAAAATGAGGGTTGTTGTGAGCATTATATTTATACATCTCAAATCTGTCATCATGCCTGGCATATGGAAAATAATTCATGAGTTATTTTTATAGCTCGTATTATTATTACGTAGCCCCATATCTAATTAATTTTAATAATGTAAACTTTATAGCATGTGAGAGAACCCAATGGGAAATTATTTTAGAATATTAACACATTGTGAATGATAGCATAAAAAGTATTCTCTAGAGAGTTATCTAGGGAGTGCTATAGCAATAACCATAGTTTGCTTGAACTATTCAAGTTT
This sequence comes from Panthera onca, assembly GCF_046562875.1. NCBI lineage: Eukaryota > Metazoa > Chordata > Mammalia > Carnivora > Felidae > Panthera > Panthera onca. Next base: position 54,132,962 of record NC_138342.1, on the reverse strand, counting down.
CTCTTCGATTTTGGGGTAATCCTAGATATTTAATAGTAATTATTTTTTTATTTTTTATTTTTTATTATTTTTTTATTTATCATAGTAATTATTGAAGTTAACTAATAGAAAATAATTCTTGCATATAACCCATTAAATATTAAATGAATGTATCAAATATTTCTGGGTCAATTAACACATAAGTCTCTATTTCAACTATAGGCAGAGGTAAAGTTACTTCTAAAAAAAATACGATGCAATCATAAAATGTCTCATCCAGGGTGAAAGAGAATTTTAAAAATGTCATTCTATATCTTACTCCACTTTCAAATTATGAGCTGTATTTGGCAAGTCAAAGAGAGTCTTTTTTTAAGTTTATTGATTTATTTTGAGAGAGAGCATGCACACACCTGTGAACAGGTAGGGACAGAGAGAGAGGGAAAGAGAGAATCCCAAGCAGGCTCCTTACTCTCAGTATGGAGCCCGATGTGATACTCAAACTCACAAACCGTGAGATCATAACCTTAGCCAAAATCAGGTCAGGCACTTAACTCACCAAGCCACCCAGGTGCCCCAAATCAAGAAGAATCTTGAGCAAAAGTCCTAGTGGACAAAACTACAGTAAAGAAGGTCTATATATAACACTGCTTTATTAATTGTATTTAAAGAAAGGAGAGATATAATTATTAACTCCAGTAGCGGGCAAACTCATCTAGATGCTAGAACTTTTTTGGATAGTAATCCTTCAATGTACCTTGCCATTTAAATGTGGTATTTCTTAAAATAAATAAATAAATAAATAAATAAATAAATAAATAAATAAATAAATGTGGTATTTCTTAACTAGTTTCATTTTCACACATTAGTTCTAATAAAAAAATTGTTAAAGTTATTTAACAGTGTTAAACCAAGTGTTTTAGGGGCTACAAAATAGAAGTATGGCATGAGGCTTGTCTTCAAAGATCCCTGAGTCTGTTAAGAGGGAAGAGGCATATCCATGGTGAAGTACAACGTAGGTTTCATGAGAAATGCTTTAGAGGTTCACAGGAAAGAGATTAACATTCTAACAAGGATTTAAAAGCATTGAAATATGAATGCCTTGTGGGACAGAGAGGTGAAAGAGTAGTCTATGTGGAAGATAGAGGTGCATATATTATATTACACTTAGATGCATTCTTTTTTTTTTTTAGACGCATTCTTCATATGCACAAGGAAGTATGCTCTGCTATGCTTTTGAACTGGAAGACTCTTATACACATTTTCCAATGTTTGATACAGATAAGGATATAGAGTAAAACAATTTAAGAACAAAAAAACAACCAGAAAAAAATAATTTTAAAAAATAGGGCAAGAATGACAATAGATGGCAAAGAGGTTTTGTCTCATTGTAAGTAAGACCACAGGGAAGATGGAGAAGTACTGGGTTGGAAAAGGCTGGCCATAGGGCTCAGTCTTGGCAGTGTTCCACCTGATCACAATTGATATGGTGGGTAGTAGTAGCTGGTAGAAGCTGATCTTCTGACTTCCAAGGGAAGCTGGAATTCAGACTTGGAATATAAAACATCTCAATTTTTACACTTTTTATAGTGTATTTATCTTGAGAGAGAATGAGAGAGAGAGACAGAGAGAGAACAAGCGGAGGAGTTCCAGGGAGAGAAAGAGAATCCCAAGCAGGCTCCTCACTGACAGAACGGAGCCCGATGCAGGGCTCGAATTCACGATCCGTGAGATCATGACCTGAACAGAAACCAAGAGTCAGATGCTTCACCAACTAGCCACCCAGGCTCTCCAAAGCATCTCCATTTTTAACAGTTGGATCAAGCTATTAAAAATTGGAGAAAAAAAAAGTCTGAGCCACACAAAATGCCTATGCTGGTTGAATTCAGCTAGAGGGGGAAGCGATTTGCAGTGCTCCCCGAAGTAATGTTTTATTCGGTTTTGAAAGAACAGTAAGAATTTTTACCTCAGTGATCATTTCTAAAAATCTGAATTTGGCTCAGGTTCACAATAAATACAGTATAAGACAAGAACTGTCAAGGTAGTGCACATTTATATAATTTATTCTTTCCTTAAAACCCTTCTTTGCTATGGAACTAAGAAAGTGCAGACAATGACATGGATACGTTTGCAAATGTGAGAATATATGATTCTAAATTTGTGCTCTAATACCTTTACCAAAACCATCAGCGCCCTATGTAACAAATTTATGAATCCATTAGTGGGTGCCATTGCCTCCCAGAAAGAATTTCTGGGAGTTATTAGATATAAAACTTTGCTGTTGCACAAAAGGTGATAAAACATTTACTTTCTAAACCATGAGGATAGTCTACTCACGACAAATTGAAGCATACGGAGACTCAGAAGTATTAACTCTGTAAGTTGCACTATTTTCTTTATAGACTTCTTTCCATAAGCCCTAGTTTGAAATCTCCTAAGTAGCTGGAGATGAGATCAACAAGAAATCCCAAGGTTCTCCAATAATCAATCATTTTATATGTTTCCTCTTCCATATTTCCATTTTTAAACACTGTTTGGTTGAGAATATAATTTAAAGAAATCCTATTTTCTCATTCTCAAGGAACGAACATGGAAATAAGTGAAAACATAATTTTGAAATCTTTGCCTGGAATATCTAATTGACAGAAGGCAAAATTTTCTTTCACAAAATGTCTTTTCTCTGGTGGCATTGTATCATGATTTCTTATTTAAAACTGTTTTCCAAGGAACATTTTTCATATGAGCCATCACCATAATTCTGTTTCAATGCCTCAGCATCATTTTCAAACACTGACTGATACATAATTTAAGGATGGTTTTACTTAATTTACTGGGTCTTTTTTTCATTTCCTAAAAAATATATATTTTATTTTTTCTTCTTAACTTCCCCTTTTACTCGTATGCCTTTTCTGTCTCCTCCTTTCATTGTATGGGAGCATGTTCCCTTAACCTCACCAAACCCTTGAATTTAATAGATCCCCCAGAAACCTTCCCCTTTTACTTCTCACTCTCCCGGGACCATATTTCATGGCAAAACCCTATTAGCTTATTTTGATGTTTTTATCTTTCTGTGATTAGGAACCAGTCCATGTGGCCAAAACAGACAATTTTCTGAGGGCACTAAGTGGGTTTTCAGATCTCCTGTGAGGAGGAATGAGCTTCAATAAAACATTAGGCCACTACCAAAGTTGACTGGCTTGAACAATGTAACATCTTATGTGGTTCCTGCCTTTTACTGTAAGTTTACACTCCTATGAACATTAACTCTGCCCAGCTGTAGTGCTTTAAGTGAAGGTTTGCACGCAAATATGGCCTCCACGAAAGTTACCTCAGGCTAAAGTACTTCCATCATCGACAAAATTAAGCGTCACACTAGGTCTCTGGTGGTTTAGTTGGCCTCAGATTCAGTTGTGGCTCATGTTTTATTAATGTGGTGAGATTGTCCTTTATTTTCAGCCTCCCACAGCAGGTGAGCTTGTCATATTCACTAAGAGAGAACGAGAGAAGATTGCCAACCACTTGCGTGAATTGTTTCCACAGCTCTTAATTTCTGTTGAGAGGCACGCAATATAAACAAAGTTTTACTTAACTGCTGGAACATTTGTCAAGGATTTGATACACGCAAACCTCCATTTCTATACTATACTATGAAAACACTGCAGAGTCGCTCCTCTGAGTAACCCTGTGCATGCCAAGAGGAATCCCAGAACTAAGGTCTTTGAACACATCCTCTGACAGTAGCTAGTGGAAAGAAATCTGACTACCCAGAAAACTAGACAGGTGGCCTGGAAATAAGTTAAAAATCACAGTCGGTAGTGTAGAGAGGTTCTGGTCCCTACAGAGATTTAACTTGTCTCCAGCTGAGTTTTTTGTGGTGGATGTGTGTACGTGCGCGTGTGTGTATATATGTGTGCATGTGTATTGGGTATAGAAAATAGAAAATCCTTAAAGTTATAAAGGTGTTAAAAGCTAAGATTTTTAAGTTTCCAATGTGCTAGACAAATCCTCAAATTTTATTTTATTCTCTGTAACCAACATATCAGTGAATGCAAAGATTATCTTTCCTGTCTACTAATAGAAATTTAAAAAATTTGCGGGGAGCCTGGGTGGCTCAGTTGGTTAAGTGTCTGACTTTGGTTCAGGTCATGATCTCATGGCTGGTGAGTTAGAGCCCCGTCTGCTAACAGCTCAGAGCCTGGAGCCTGCTTCAGATTCTGTGTCTTCCTCTCTCTCTGCTCCTCCCCCCCTCATGCACTCGCTCTCTCTCTCTCTCTCTCTCTCTCTGTCAAAAATAAACATTAAAAAAATTTTTAAAAAGAAAAAAATTTTTTAAATTTTCAATAATTATGAGGAGAATCCTTACTGTGTTTAATCCCTATTGGTATAAGCATTCATCTTTTAAAAATATTTACTGTGATTGCAATTTTTTTCTTAAATTTGAGAAGACCTATAGTTTAAAAGAGCAAGGTTACAGATTCTATATTACAAGTAATGACAATTTGCTGATCAATGGATTCTGTATATTAATCTAATTAGCTAGGTAATATGAGTTGAGAAAATGACCCAAGTGCATCATTTCTTTTTTCTTGAAATTACAATACAATAAAAGACTTTTGTGAAAAACATAGCATTGAATTTAAAATTTAAACAGTATGTTTACTTTGTTCACTTTATTTTCTCTGAAAAATGTTGCAGTCTTGGAACTCAAACTATTCTAAAGGTTGTATGGATACAACTGTAATCCATAATGTAAGTCAGGGAATGCTTTCTTCAGTATCTAGTATATTAATCTATTCATTGAATAATGGAAAAATAGTTACTATTAGTGCTTTTAAAATATTCTGCCCTCAAATTATCTAGTTTGGCTGCAAATGCAAGTATGTTTACAACTTTTTTAGTCTGACTATAAATTAAATGAGTATTGCCAAACTCGCCTCCTTTTTTTTTTTTTTAATTTGCACTTGGAAATCCTTATCTATGATTTCTAATTGTGTTTTGATTTACTTACATTTAGTCAAAATTTCTAGAATAAACAAATGATATGTAGAAGCTGAAGTTCATGTCTGAAACTTATAAATATGAAACGCTGCTGTATATATATATATACACATATATATGTATATATATATACATATATACACATATATATGTATATATATATACATATATATGTGTATATATATATTAGTGATCTAGAACTGATGTTAAAAATCTCATTACTATTTTCACTACATTAAAGTGGTTATCTTTTTAATTGTCACTTGATTATTAAAATAACATATGCCTTTTAAAGAATCATGACATAATTCTAGTATTGGGATATACATATTTTGTATTCTTCTAATTAATGCTTTAATCTATTTCCTTTATATTTAAATATAAAATTATTCTTTTAAATGGAGAGGTGATTGTTTTAACTCATGAGTTAAAATAATGTGAACAAAATTATCTAAAGAAACAAACAAACAAAAAGAATACTGTACTTTTAAAAGGACCATCAGTAGTTTCAAATGCAATGCATTTCCAGGTAGAAGATTACTATTTACTGTGCTACAGAGAAGTCTTTCAGGTACCTAATCCATAATCTGACCTCAAAGTAGTTGCTTAATCAAGCTTAATTTAGAACCATTGTGTCGATTCCTGCTCATCAAGGTGTATCTGACATCGCCATTCATTGTTTGAAGAAGAGCATGTCATTCTTTGAGGAAGAACATGTGCTCTGGAATCATACAGACATAGATTTAATTCCTGTTCCAGGTCTCACTGGGTAAAGAACATTGGGTAAGTTACTTAAATTGCATTCATTTTCTCCATCTATAGCGTAAAGATATTAATAGTTACCAGCTTTAACAGCTGCTCTTTTTATGACAACACATACTAACATGAGGTGCTAGCACTTTACGGTAGATTAAATTCTGAAGGTGTTCCCCCAAGATTTCCATTCTTAAACACTAATTTAGTTTCTGTTGTGAAGGGACTTTGCAGATGGAATCAAAATTGCTAATCAACTGGGGCACCTGGGTGGCTCAGGCAGTTAAACATATGACTCTTGATATCGACTCAGGTCCTGATCTCCTAGTTGTTAGATTGAGCCCTGCGTTGGGCTCTGAGCTGAGCTTGGAGCCTGCTTAGGGTTCTCTCTATCCCTATTTCTCTCCCTGCCCCTGCCCTGCACTCTCTCTCTTTCTCTCAAAATCAGTAAGTGGACATTAAAAAAAAATATTAATTGACCTTAAAATAGGGAGATTATACTTGATTATCCAGGTAGACCCAATATAAACACCTAGGTCCTTTAAAGTAGAGAAGTTTCTCTGGCTGGACTCAGAGAAAGACTACATTTTTGGGTGGGGTGGCAGAAGAGAGATAATAGTGCCGAAGAGGTTAGCGATTCCGAATGTGTGGACCAGCCTTACTGTTGCAGGAAGGGCCACATGTAAAACATAACAAGGAATGTGGGCAGCCTCTAACAGGAAAGTCAGGCCCTGCGGCTGACAGGGATGAAACAGGGACCTCTCTCCCCTAGCTGCAAAGAAGTGAATTTAGCCAACAACTTAAATGAGCTTGGAAGCAAATTCATCCCTACAGTCTTGGGATAAGAAGGCAGCCTTACTGATATGTTGACTTCAGCCTTGTGAGACTCTGTGCACAGCTGAGCTGTGCTTCTCCTGGACTTCTGACATACACAGAATGTGAGATAATAAATAGCTGTTGTTGTAAGCCACCAAGTTTATAGTAATTTGTTACAATTGCAGTAGAAAACTAACATGTACTTATTTGCTAAGAAGAAGTAATGGCAATGTGCAGTTGTTGGGAAGCAAGGATGTCTTTATTGATTGATTTGAATACACACGTAGTGAAGAAACAAAGGCATTAACAGATGACATACAAATATCGAGGAAGCTAATGCATGATAAGGTGGAAAACATTAAAACCAACTTTCAGAGAAAGTAGGTGAATTTCTTCTCTCTTTCAAGCCTACCATGGTTACACAGACAAAATCAGGCAGGAATAAGGATGCAGTTGTTGAAGCTATTTGATGTGTCCTGACAGTAGTTAAGCAGATTGCGCACAGGGCCTCGTGTGAGGAAAGCCACGGTGAGAGTTGAAGCTGGCTCAGAAAGAAAAGGGAAGGGAATGAAGATAGATGTGGTGCTGTGTTGAATAAAGCTTTCAACGAATTGATGACTCAAGAAACAATTCTAGTGCACATTGCTGTTTATGGAGTCATAGCTGATTTTGGCTTAATACAGAACTAGACTACCGATGTTGATAGTTTTTCTCCCTGGTGATCCATGTGGTTAACTCCCTCACTTGCCCTTGGTTTCTGTTCAAATATCACATCATGAGTGAGACCTGCTCTGATACTCTAAAGAAGCGTACCGTCTGTACCCCACTTCTGACCTCTCTTTATAACTTTATTTTTCTCCATGGAACTCATGAAGAAAACATTTACTTGTTTATCTCTTTCTTCCATTTGAATGTCTGCTTCAGACACACAGGAAGCATATTGGTGCACTGCTCTATATCTAGCATGTAGACAATTATATAATTTGCTCAATGATTGAGTGGATGAAAGAGAAATCTAAACTCTCGATTTCGGTTTGAAATACTCTCCTCCATGTTGTCAAAGTACTTCCCTGCATCATTCTGCTTGAAGCTTTCCAAAATGAAAATAAGTGAATCTGGATCAAAATCAATTAAAATTAAAACTCATTAAAATATTTCTAGAGAAATTTTGTCCAACAGTCTAATTAGTGAGAATGTTTTCATTATTTTTTTTTTGGTATTAGTAATTTTAGCCATCTGTTTAGAGAATGCTTTTCTTTATTTTGTCCACTGTAAATTTAATTATAAGGACAAATGGTTCTATCCTAATACACTAGTGTGTTTCATGCCTCGTGTTATCATCAGCACCATTTGCAAATTATGTGTTTTTTAAATGCAAATTCTAATCCAATTGAGCTAGGTGGTAATGGTGGATCCACACTTTTATTTAAGAGAAGAGTTTATTTAGAAACAATGGAGTTTAAAGAGCTACTCCGTGTCAAGCAGTGGGATTAGCATTTAGTGCACCAAACTAAGGAAAATAGCAAGGGACTAATGTTTACTGAGTAATGAGAAGGCAGGTAAGTTCTCAACTTTCTACTAAAAGAGCTAGTCTACATATTTCATTTTTTGTCCTATAGCATTGTTTATTAGCACTGTCTAATTTTTCTTATTGTTATGTGGCTAAACAATTTTAGCCACATCAAAACAGAGAGAAGAATTCAGATGTTGACATATCTGGGAAGTTTATCATGTCACATTTTTGAACCTTAACATTGTGGTCTTTTTTACTACATAGTTTCACATTTTCTTTGAAATATAAGGCTAAATAGCAACAAGGATTATTTGTATGAAATGAGTCCCCTCTGCACAGTACCATCCATAAACAATGCATATGGTTCAATAATGCAAGTTGAAAATCAGGGTCCCATTTTTTTTAAATTTTTTTTTTAACATTTATTTATTTTTGAGACAGAGAGAGAGCATGAACGGGGGAGGGTCAGAGAGAGGGAGACACAGAATCCGAAACAGGCTCCAGGCTCTGAGCTGTCAGCACAGAGCCCGACGCGGGGCTCGAACTCACGGACTGCAAGATCATGACCTGAGCTGAAGTCAGCCGCCTAACCGACTGAGCCACCCAGGCGCCCCCAGGGTCCCATTTTAAGATGATGGCACGGTAACATAGGCTAAAATCAGTTCCTGCCATTTAATTAGATTTATTTTTATGAAAAGATGCTCAAGATTATTTCACTGGAGATATTATTTTAAGTTTTCTTCTCGAGTGCCATAATTATTGACACTATTTTCAGCTAACCACAGCATTTTGACTGAGAAGTAATTCTACCATCACATTTCTGTCACGTGGTATAACTAATAGGCTCAATTTTTCCAGCAAAGCGAGTTAGATGTGTAAAAACAATTCAAAGCCAGTAAATGCAATTCCTTGGAAACATTATAAGGAAATGTCACACAATAACATTTACCTGCTATGTTTTATTCTTTAACCCTCAAGCACTTTTGTTGTTTCCTGAGCTGAGATTAGTAACTTAAAAAGCTTTTATTAAACATGTACAATCTAAATGAAACACTCAACCAACTGTAAATTCTCTCAATTAGACTTCCTGCAAATGACAAGCGAGTGTGAATGTGCAATAAACCTTTGAATACCGGTGATTTAGGGCCAAGCAGCACTAGAGGATTTCTAGCAACAGATTGAATGCAATTGATTGTGTGGTAAGAGGCAAGAAAAGTGTGTGGTGGTTCCTTGTTTGCCCTTTCATTCCTTAAATCAAGAGAGGATACTTGAAATGCAAAATTTATATTAATGTGCTTTGAGCAACAACTTAGGGCACAGAAAAGACACAACCACTCCTAGGTTAACAGTTGCATTATTTCAAGTCACCAGACCTCAACTCCTTTTGAGCAATATAAGAATTACTTGTAGATAAGAAAAATTCTTCCAACGTGTCATTTATTTGCTTTTTGTTTGTATGGAAGAACAATTTATGGTATTTCTTTATGGACCATAATAGACTTGCTTTAGACTTTCTGATGATAGAAGCTTACTGTATGTAAAGGAACTGCTTTGGTCCACATTAGCAGTTTTAAAATTTGATGGTGACAGCCAAACATATCTGCCTAAATATCCTATTTGACATTTATATTTATTTTCTGGAGTTCTGTATTTAATCTCCCGTGGAGAAAATTTTGGGACCTGTAAAATTTGTAGCTCAGTGATATGGTCTTGAAAAGTAAACAATATTTGCCTTTTAAATAGGAAGACCACAACAACAACTTTTAAAAGTATTCTATTTTATTTTGCAATATGTATATTTATCTTTAAAATACAGCACTTAAAATACAGCACTAAATTTTACTATTTATGTATGCACACATCATACCAGGTTACATGGTGACAGCAAACAGTCCCAAATCTATGCGACTAAACAGTTTTCATTCTGTTTAATTCCTGTACTAAAAAACTATGAGTTTATCTGAGCAAAAATCATGATCTGGCAGTGCTGAACTAGAAATGGTTAGGAGCTCACTACTGGCAGGAGCTCTGAGAGACCTTTATAGAAAAGTGATGGAAGCAGAACCAGGAAATTATGATTGGCTGTAGTTTAAGCATTTGCCTTATATGGAAAAACTTAGCTGGCTATTTGAGATTGGTTGTCCTTAGGTTTTGATTTCTTAACCTTGCAGGATATACTGGCTTAGATTTTGGTTTGCTTATGTAGGCTACAGAGGCATTAAAGCCACCTCAGTCTAATGGCCTCTTTGTTTAATTAAGTTAACAATTCTCAATCATGCTGGATGTCCATTAGCAGACAGAAATGGGGCATCTCAAACATGGTCACTTAAGGACCCAGGCTGATTGATCTTAAAAGCTGGTCATTACAGTTTCAGAAGGAAAGGAGGAAAGTGAGCTCTGGCAATTCTCAGTCCAAAGGTAATAAATAGATGCTGTGTTCACTTTCAACCAACAAAATAGCTGGTTTGCTTGTTTTCAATTTCCAGAAGACAGGTGAAATATTTCAAAATACTACCTGACTTTATGTTTCTTTCTTAGCACAGTTTTCAAATCAACCACAACTGACATTGTGCTACTACATGCAAAGGTGATAAGTTGCCAAAATCGTGTACACATATTGATAAGAATGTTTATACACTGACAATCTTCGGCTATTCTGTACTGAAGTTGTATCAATTCGCTGTTAGTAAAATAACTCTAAATTACAAAAATTTACCAACTTCAGTGACATGTAAAAGTAAACAATAAGCTCAAGTATATTTATTTCAATAGTAAATGAATAAACAAAGTAACACAGGGGTTGGCAAGCTACTGCCTAATGGCCAAATAAGGCTTGAAAACTATTTTTGTATATCTCATTAAAACTAAGAATGGGTTTTACATTTTTAAATGGTTGAAAAAAACAAGGGAAAATACTGTGCAACCCATGAAAATAATAAAAAATTCAAATTTCAGTCTCTAGGAGTAAAATTTTATTAGAATTTAGCTATGGCTGTTGGTTTATGTTATCTAAGACTATGTTGTACAACAGCAGAGTTGATAGTTGGTATTGAGACCATATGGCCCCGAAGCTGAAGATATTTACTGCCTTTTCCTTTATGGAAGAAAGTTCCTTGGCCCCTGAACTAAAAAAATATATATATATCAGCTGACTTAGCTTGAGCTTGCCTGAGATGGCTCTCCTCCACATGTCTCTCTCCTTGTAGAACGGGCACATTCCTCTCATGGCAGTGATGACAGGCACGACTATATTTCGTAAAGATATCCTGGAATATCTTCACGAACATATAGAGAAAATTTGGCAATAGAAAAATTTGAAATATCTTATGTCTGACAGAATTTAGATCAAAGATGCCAAAAGAAAAAATAGATCTCCTGGAATAACTACCATATTTTGAATGATTAATGTGTCACAGACACCTGGTGCATATTTTCGGGTTTAATTCTATGCATTGAGATACAAGATGTATTATAAAATTTCCACAAATTTTTATACCTAGTTAGGTAAAAAAAAAAAAATAGGGTTAGAACTTCAGGTCTGTGTGCAATAGGCATGACCCTATGTCGTGGAAAGCACAGGAGAGTTCGAGATTTTGTGTATTGTCCAGCCTAATGATCAGTAGTTCCTCTTTTGTTCACAAAATTGCCTGGTTTGGATGATAAATTAGATGGTCACTCTAGTCTGAGTTCAATGCTTTCAATTGTGTCTCCTTGTATTAAAACAGAATAGGAGTCTAAATGTAAAAGCCCTGCACAATCTACCAACCTTCCTTTTGTCCTTAGCCAAAATGAATTTATAAAAAAACTTATTTTAGAAATAAAATCCCTCATGCTCAGGATTTAGGCCCTTTATTTCCATTTTTAGAAGGGAGGGACTTTTCACCACAGTGATCTCAGCATTGTGGGATTCCTTTGAGTTCCTGCACATGTTGAAGCATTATTTTCTTATTCCTTTGGCTTCTGGATATGATCAATCTTGTGTTTTGGAACATTTTTTATATACTTCTTTGTGTTTGTGTTTTGACATTATTAGAGTTGGTCGTATGTGGTTTATAGAACATACATTCAGTAATAGGAAATAATTTGGGGAGACTTTCATACTAAATCTGATTTTGACTATTACCTCGTTAGAACAACTGATCTCTCATTTTTCTATATAAATCAAAGTGGGATATACGTAACGCAACAAATGTATAGTCATAACCAAATATTGTTAAATGTAAGACAATGGAGAAATATGGGGTTTGTTTACCTGATTTTCAGTAATAGAAGTTAGAGCTTGAATTACTTACTAATTTAAAGTGTTAATTAAGTCCTTAAGCTTAAGAGTTTACAATTACAGTAAGTGTAGAAATTTCACTACTTTACTGCCTTCTTTGAATGTGTGTTAGTGTTAGTTTTTCTGGCCCCAAACCTAATCATATGCAGAGACTGGTTCTCAATTAACATTTATTGACTAACTGACTGACTGATTGATTGACTTAATGCACAAACTCAGTGAACTTGGAAGGTAAATTTGAGTTCTTTTATTAGAATTCAGTGATTAATCTGTTTATATATAACATTTTGTTCCAACTTTTTGAGAAGGAAGTTTTACCAATAAAACCATAGTGATAGATCATATAAATTAACATAAGCAAACAGAAAATATAGTCAATAAAATTGAAAGATTTCTTTTAAAAAGTCATGGGAATATAAACAAGAAAGCTTCTCAAGTGGATGCTGTACAGAGAAATAACAGGTTCTATGTTTTAAATTTTTTAAATGTTTATTTACTTTTGAGAGAGATGGAACACAAGTAGGGGAGGGACAGAGAGAGAGAGAGGGAGACACAGAATCAAAAGCAGGCTCCAGGCTCTGAGCTGTCAGTACTGTGAGATCATGACCTGACCCTAAGTTGGACACTTAACCCACGGAGCCACCCAGGAGCCCCTCAGGTTCTATTTTTTTAAATAAAATATTTGTGTCTCATATTTAAGAAAGGATATAATGTTTTCCCCTTAGCAATTATGGCTAATAATGAACTCAAATTTGGAAAAATAGCCAAACATAAATTTGAAAAAAACTTATATTTCCCATTTGAATTATGTATAAGCGTAGCCACTCTGCTCTTACAGGGTTATAATCTTGAAAACACCAGTGGTTGGAAATCTTCAGGTGAAGAACAGATCTTATGTTAACTAGGAGTGGGAGGGGCTACAAGGTAAAACTATGTAGGTGTATGCACTTAAAGCATATACTGGAAGAACTGAAAGACTATTTCTGTGTATTTACTAGATTAATGTGTTTTTTTCAATCACGGACAATGCATTCTCCAATGCATTCTCCATTGTCTCTTTCTTGATTGCACAATCATAATGGGAAACAATATATTAGGTTCTCTTTGATGAAAGGAATCTGAGGTGAAAATAGATTCCCTTGGATAAAACGTGCATGTGAGAGTGTACGCATATAACCATGTGTAGCATCCCTCAGTCACATTCATCTTGAGGCAGTTCAGGGAGTTGTCGCTGCTTAAATTTGTAATTTTCAATATCACATAGAGAGTGATTGCAAACACTTTTTTTTAAATGTTTATTTATTTTGAGAGAGACAAAGTGCAAGTGGTGGAAGGGTGGAGAAAGAGGGAAAGAGAGAATCCCAAGCAGGTTCTACACGTAGTGTGGGTGTGATATGGGGCTCGATTCCATGAACCATGAGATTATGACCAGAGCCAAAATCAAGAGCCATTTGACTGAGTCACGCAGGCATCCCCATTATAAAACCTTTTTAATGGGTCATTAAGAAAATATAAATCATATCCATAATTCTCAAATAAGGCAAGGCTGGAGATAATGAGCTTTAGTTATGTTTCTTTTTGTTATCTTCAGATCATTTTGTCATTTTTTGAGCAGGTGATCCAGGTAGCTCCCAAGTCACTGATTGTCAAATTGACTGTATGTGAGAATTCTGATGTCCCTTCCCACATCAACTTTATTAGGTTTTTTTCTGTGGCGGCTTGGTCATGATGTTTGAAGTTTTCTAGGGGATTCCCATGTAAACCAGGGTGGAGAACCACTGAAGTAGAGTTCTGTTAGAGAACATTATTTTTCTTAATCTTTAGTTATCCTCCCCAGAAGGATGATAGAACTAAAATTTAAATTCAAGCCCTTGAGAGAGAAGTACAATAAAGAGAAGGGTGATGGCATGCATGCTGGCACATATCTTCTACATTTGATAAAGCAGTCTGGTTGGTCTCCTTACGATATAAACCACTGGGGAAGAACACACCAGTGAGGACTCCTGAACCTTGGCTTCCTTGCTCTATAAATCTGGGGCCTTGGCAAGACCAGAGTTAGTGCCATATAGAGAGGAGACTGAGAAGGAGCCAGAATGGAGACCAACACTGAGAGTGAGGGTATATTTTTGTTTGCTTGGTTTTCCTAATTCAGAAAGAATTAAACTTCAGGAAATAAAAAAAGAGTTTAAAGATATATGAGATTCTTTTCTCTTTTTTCTTATCCTTGAAACTGACCCTGGGACACCTGGGGGGCTCAGTTGGTTGAGTGTCTGACTTTGGTTCAGGTCATGATATCACAGTTGGTGGGTTTGAGCCTCACGACGGGCTTTGTGCTGACAGCGTGGAGCCTGCTTCGGATTCTCTGTCTTCTTCTCTCTCTGCCCCTCTCCCACTCATGCTCTTTCAAAAGTAAACATTACAAAATAAAAAATAAAAAAAAAAACTTACCCTGCAAGAGAAGCAAGCAATAGAAATTAATTACATCATTTATTAAGCATACATTCATGCATGTCATGAGTGAGATATGAATCAGATATACTGCCTTTTTCTTAGAGTATATAAAAAATGCACATAAATAACTTTAATACTAGAAAGAAAATACTGTTACAAAAGTATTATATTTTTCTATTTTCTCTGTAAATACTATTAATATTTTAATATTTCCCTAATGATCAGCAATTCTAGATCTGTCCTATCCATATTCTCCAACACTACTTTCAGACAAAAATGAGGGCAGTAATAACTAATATTCTAAAAAGAAACAGCCAAAAAAAACCCCAAAACTATCCCAATATTTTGATACCTAAGTCAAAAAAACAGAAGCATTTGGTTTCAAGTCCTTTGTGGAGTAACCACTACAAAAGTCTGAAAAACCATCAATAAGTAGGGATAGAGGGAACATATCTCAACATTATAAAGGTCATATACAAAAAACCCACAGCTAATATCATCATCATCAATGGAGAAAAACTGAACTTTTCATCTACAGTCTGGAACAAAACAGGGATGTCAAGTCTTACCATTTTTATTTTTAAAAACTTGTTTTAATATTTATTTTTTTTTTTTGAGAGACAGAGACAGAGTGTGAGTGGGGAGGGACAGAGAGAGAGGGAGACACAGAATCCGAAGCAAACTGCAGGCTCTGAGTTGTCAGCACAGAGCCCCACGTGGGGCTCAAACTCATAAGCTGTGAGATCATGACCTGAGCTGAAGTCAGAAGCTTAACTGAGCCACTCGGGAGCCCCAAGTCTCACCATTTTTATTTAACATAGGCCTGGAAATCCTAATCTCAGCAATCAGAAAACAAAAAGAAACAAAGGGCATCCAAATTGGCAAGGAAGAAATCAAACTTTCACTATTTGCCAATGACATGATAATATATGTAGATATGTACTTCTATACACCAACAATGAAGAAGGATAAAGAGAAATCAAGGGATCAATCTCATTTACAATTGTACCAAAATCCATAAGATACCTAGGAATAAACCTAACCAAAGTAAAAGATCTGTACTCTGAAAACTATAAAACAATTTCGAAAGAAATTGAAGATGACACAAATAAATGGAAAAACATTCCATGCTCATGGATTGGAAAAGCAAATATTGTTAAAATGTCTATATTACCCAAAGCAATCTCCACATTTAATGCAATCACTATCAAAATACCAACATCGATTTTTCGTAACTAGAACAAAAAATCCCAGAATTTGTATGGAACCATAAAAGACCCCAAATAGCCAAAGCAATCTTGAAAAAGAAAAACAAAGCTGGACGCATCACAAACAGACTTCAAATTATATTACAAATATAGATGAGTTTGTATTCTTAGAATCTTATGTGTAGAATCACTCAGTGTTCTCTCTCTCTCTCTCTCCCCGTAATCTGGCTTATTTTCAAGTAGAATAATGATTTTTAGATTGTTCCATATGGTTGCTTATTTATCCATTCACTGTTGATAGATATTTTGACTGCTTCCATTTATGGCTCTTACTAATAAACCTGCTATGACATTTGTGAAAGAAAAAACAACAAATAAGTAGTGATCAAGACAATAGGGCACTGGCACAAAAACAGACACATAGATCAATGGAACAGAAGAGAAACCCCAGAAATGGATCCACAACTATATGGTTAACTAATCTTTGACAAAAAAGGAAAGAATACACAATGGAAAAGTCTTTTTAACAAATGGTGTTGGAAAAACTGTACAGCAGCCTGCAAAAGAATAAAACTGGACCAATTTCTTACATACAAAAGAAACTCAAAATGGATGAAAAACCTTAATGTGAGATAGGAAATCATCAAAATCCTAGAGGAGAACATAGGCAGTAACTTCCTTGACATCAGCCATAGCAACTTCTTATTAGAAATGTCTCCTTTAGTAAGGGAAACAAAAGAAAAAATAAACTATTGGGGCTTCATCAAGATAAAAAGCTTCTGTAAAGGGAAAGAAATAATCAACAAAACTGAAAGTCAACTTATGGAATGGGAGAAAATACTTGCAAATGACATATCTGGTAAAAGGCTAGTATTCAAAATATATAAAGAACTTATAAAATTATGTCAACACCTCAAAAAACAAGCCATCCAATTAAAAAATAAACAGAAGACACGAATAAACAATTTTTCAAAAACATGAAGTTAGATGACAGACACATGAAAAGATGCTCAACATCACTATCAGGGAAATACAACTGAAGGCTACAATGCACTATCACTTCCCACCTGTCAGAATGGCTAAAATTAACAGCACAGGAAACAGGTGTTGGGGAGAATGCAGAGAAAGGGGAACCCTCTTACACTGTTGGTGGGAATGCAAACTGGTACAGCCACTCTGAAAAACAGTATGAAAGTCCCTCAAAAAGTTAAAAATAGAACTACCCTGATTCAGCAATTGCACCTCTAGGTATTTACCCAAATGTTACAAAAATTCTGATTTGAAGGGTCACATGCACCCTGATGTTTATAGCAGTATTATTAATAATAGCCAAATCATGGAAAGAGCCCAAATGTCCACTGACTGATGAATGGATAAAGAAGATATGGTATTTATATAGAATGGAATATTACTCAACCATCAAAAAGAATCAAATCTTGCCATTTGCAATGACATGTGTGGGGCTAGAGAGTGTACAGCTAAGTGAAATAAATCTGTCAGAGAAAGGCAAATACCATATGATTTCACTCATGTAGAATTTAAGAAACAAAACAGACATAAGGGAAAAAGAGTAAAAAGGTGGGGGGCAAACCAGAAAACAGACACTGAACTACAGAGAGCACGGGGATTATTATCAGAGAGGAGGTGGATGGGGGCATGGATTAAATGGGAGATGGGGATTAAGGAATTCACCTGTCATGATGAGCACAGGGTGATGTATGGAATTGTTGAATTGCTATATTGCACACCTGAAATTAATATTACACTGTAGGTTAACTGGAATTTACGTAAAAACTTGAAGCTAAAAAAAAATTAAAATGTCCAATTTTAATATTCACTCAGCATTATATATATAATGTATACATAAAATAATATAAATATATATAATTATATATATAGGTCATATCAACAAAATTGTAACTTTCTAGAATTTTTAAACTCCAAAGAACTTAGAAATTATTTAGGAAATCTTTTTATTATTTATTTGTTTTATTCCACTCACGTTGGAAAAGTATGACTTTTGTGATATTAATTCCTGGCACAGAGTTAAAAACTCAGGGTCTTAGCATTCAGTTTTGTCTTATTTTAATTATCTCATGATTGTTTTCTTTGAACTGTAAGAGAAAGATCAACTAGATTATTGTTTATTATCTCAACATAAATGTCAGAAACCTATCTGTTTCAGACCTCAACATACAAATTGACGTATTCACAAAAGTAAACATTGTTAAGGGAAAATTCTAGAATATGAAAAATTTGTCAAGTAAATATTTAAGAAAAGTTTACCCTTTATAAACATTGAGATTCATGGATTTATTAGAAATTAGAGCTATATGAATACAAACGGTTTAAAATATTTTAACGAAAAGAACACAGCTGCATCAATAGACTAAAAATACAGCATCACAGCTTATAAAAAATTTAATAGTAATAAATACAGCTAAGATAACTATTTTTCAAATAATTTAACATTTTCGTTAAATACTCTGGGAGGTTTTACAAGCAATTTTTAGAAAACAAGAAAAATAGTAGGTAGTATTGCCACATGGTACATTCAAGGAAATGATACAGGGAGACAAAATAGAAATCCCAAAAGATCATACACAGACAAAATCAAACTCATTTAACAATATTGAGAATAAAACTATTTTGTTATGTAAAATTGATTAGTTTGAAATGTATATATTAAGTATATTTTTATAGTTTGAAATTGCCTGGTTTCTGGAAGGCAGAAGTTGGAAAATTTTGGGAAGGAGGTTCGAGAGAAAGCATGAGACGAAGTAAAATTATCATTGTTTTCCAAGTCTAGCAGATGATACATTAAAAATTATGTCCAAATTAACCTTTCCAGATTTATAGTAATTATAATATGCAGATTTTCATGTTTACCTGACTAAAAGTCTAGACGAATTTGAGATTAACACAGACTCTAATATACATTATTTTTGTCAGCTGGGAAAGATATATGGACAAAGGGAAACTAATTCATAAAACAAAAAGACTTCTCTTTTTATATTTGTAAGTGAAATAAAGTAAATTTATGTTGTGTCAAGTCATTTTAGACAAAGTGAATTGGGAAAGAAGTGAAAGTAAATGATCACTTCACAGATGCCTGAAGTTCACATGAAGTACTAAGATTGTGTGAGAGCATACTGAAAATCACCCTGAGTTCTGTTAAATGTTTTTGCTAGCATATTAAAAATAAATAAAAACCTGTCAAGAATGTTTGTTAAGTGGAACTCTGATATTCATGATCTTCCCACTGGGTTTAAATATCACTCTCTATTTCTGAGGTGCTCAGTTATTATATAAGCAGCACATTAATAGAAAGACATTTCTTTAACCATTCAATTTTTGTGCCTGAAATCTTACATTTAAAAAAAAATCTTAAAGATAATGTTTTAGTAGTAAACACCACAGGTTTTTTCTAAATTAAGATAAATAAATCTAATCTAAATAAACCATGGCCATGGTGTTCTGTGTATAATAACAACATACAAAATAATGCCATGCAAATATATAGGTTTTTGAAAGCCCAGAAAAGAAATATTGCTTCCCAGAAAAGAAATATTAACATAATGTATTTCTTTAAAAAACTAAAAACAACAACCAACTAAACTGGAACTTAAAAAGAAATCCTGAATAAATCATAAATAATTACATCCATTGCTTACGGATTACATTTATGAATTACCTTTTGCTCATCCAAATCTGAAAATGTTGAGTAACACTTGCCTAAGAATTTTATTTTTGTAAATGTTTATTTTTGAGAGCGAGAGAGAGACAGAGAGAGAGAGAGAGAGAGAGAGAGAGGCGCGCAGGCACAGAATCCAAAGCAGGCTCCGGGCTCCGAGCTATCAGCATAGACACAGAAGTGGGGCTCAATCTCACGAACTGTGAGATCATGACCTGAGGCAGTCAGACACCTAACCGACTGAGTCACCCAGGCGCCCCTTCCCTGAGAATTTTAAAAGAAGTAGTTTCTTTAGTTTTTATTTTCATTCTATTTAGTTAACTTACAGTGTTATGTTAGTTTCAGGTGTACAATATAGTGATCCAATGATTCCATACATTACTCAGTGTTCATCACAATAAGTGCCCTCCTTAATCCCTATTACGCTTTATCCCATCTGCCCACCTAACTTCCCTCTAGTAACCACCAAAGTGTTCTTTAGAGGTTACGACTCTGTTTTTGATTTGTTTCTTTCTCTTTTTTCCCTTTGCTCATTTGTTTTGTTTCTTAAATTCCACATATGAGTGAAAGCCCATGGTATTTGTCTTTCTCTAACTTATTTTGCTTAGCATTATACTTTCTAGCTCCATCCATGTCATTGCAGATGGCAAGGCTTCATTCTTTTATATGGCCGAATAATATTCTGTGTGTGTGTGTGTGTGTATGTATATACACCTAATTATACACATACACACACACACACACACACACACACACACACACACACACACACACACACTCCTTCCTTATCCATTCAGCAGCTGATGTATACTGGGGCTGCTTCCATATCTTGGCTATTGTATACAATCTGCTATAAATGTAGGGGTGAATGTATCCCTTTGAATTAGTGTTTTTGCATTCTTTAGGAAAATACCCAGTAGTGTGATTACTAGATCATAGGTAGTTCTATTTTTAACTTTTTGAGAAACCTCCATACTGTTTTCCAGAGTGGCTGCATCAATTTGTATTTCCACTAACAGTGCAAGAGGGTTTCCCTTTCTCCACATCTTCGCCAATACTTGTTGCTTGTGTTGTTGATTTTACCCATTTTGACAGGTATGAGGTGATATCTCATTGTAGTTTTGATTTACATTTTCCTGATGGCTAGTGATGACGAACATCTTTTCATGTGTCTTTTGGTCATCTGTATATTTTCTTCGGAGAAATGTCTGTTCATATCCTCTGCCCATTTTTAATTGGATTATTTGGTTTTGGGGTGTTGAGTTGTATAAATTTTTTATATATTTTGGATACTAACTCTTTATTGGATATGTCATTTGCAAATATCTTCCCCCATTCCATAGATTGCCCTTTAGTTTTGTTGGTTGTTTCCTTTGCTATGCAAAAGGTGTTTTTGTTTGTTTGTTTGTTTGTTTGTTTTCCTTTTTTTTCCTGATATAGTCCCAAGAGCTTATATTTGCTTTTGTTTCCCTGGCCTCAGGAAACAGATCTACAAAAAAGTTACTTTGGCTGATGTCAAAGAAATTACTGCCTGTGTTCTCTTCTAAGATTTTATGGTTTATTTATTCATGGTTTCAGGTCTCACATTTAGGTCTTTCATCCATTTTGATTGTACTTTTGCATATGGTATAAGAAAGTGTCCCAGTTTCTTTCTTTTTTTAGGCTGCTGTCCAGTTTTCCCACCACCATTTATTGAAGAGATTGTCTTTTTCCGGTTAGATATTCTTTCCTGCTGTGCCAAAGAATAATTGACCATATAGATTTGGGTTCATTTCTGAGTCTTCTCTTCTGTTCCATCGTTTTTGTGCAAGTTCCATACTCTCTTCATGACTAGAGCTTTGCAATATAACTTGAAGTCTGGAATTGTGATGTCTCCAGCTTTGCTTTTCATTTTCAAGATTGCTTTGGCTATTCGGGGTCTTTTGTGGTCCCATACAAATTTTAGGATTCTTTGTTCTAGTTCTGTGAAAAAGGATGTTCATATTTTGTTAGGGATTGCAGTACATGTGTAGGTTGCTTTGGGTAGTATAAACGTTTTGACAATATTTGTTCTCCCAGTCCATGAGCATGGAATGTTTTTCTACTTTTTTGTGTCTTTAATTTCTTTCATCAATGTTTTCTAGTTTTCAGAGTATACCTCTTTCACCTCTTTGGTTAGGTTTATTCTGTGTATCTTATGTTTGGTACAATTGTAAATGGGATTTTTTCTTAATTTAACAGAACTAACTTTGAAGCTAGTCACAGGAATCTTTGTTTACAAAAATCTAATTTGACCTAAAAGCGTTCAGTCAATGATTTCAGCAATATTTTACTGGTTTATGTTGCAGAAAAATTATTTTATGACAGTGTTTTTGAAATTTTTACATTAAACTTTAAAGTCGCTTCAGTATTTATAAGTATTGAATATTGAATACTCTGAATTTCAAAGAATTCTTTTGTTATTTCTCTTGATTGTTCATCTGGAGTTTCTTACTCTTTCTTGTCATTCACGACATGGCTGTTTTTGAAGATACAAACCTTTCTTTAGATAGAAAAATGTAGTTTTCCTAAGAAAAATTATAGGTTTATCATATTTCAGACTCAATTTTAACATTATAAAATTTAAACTGGTTGGATCTTGATCTCATTCTTTTTTACTGAAATATTTGGTTTATAACATTAAGGTAAAACACAGTTGTGTTATTCTACACAATAAGTTTAAATTCGTAATATTGATTACACCCCAGATTTAAACTGCTAAATAATATTTACTATTTCTTTGTGCTTCTAATTTATTTCAAAGTCATTTAAAGTAATTTACTTCTGTATGTGGCTATGTCTCCACCTTGATATAAAGTTGAGTTTCTTTACTTACTTTTTTCAATTTTTTTTTTTGGTGAAGGGGGCTTTTGTAAATTAAAATTTTCTTTGTGAATATGTAAAATATTTATATATTTTCTAAAGCAAAACTACAGTAACAGGGTGTGTTTCAAAAAGGCACCCTTCCATCATTGCCTCTTCACCCTGTTCCTTTTCTTATCCATAGATAACAATTTTTATTAAATTACAAGTTCAGTGAAAGGTTTTTCTTTATCTCTTAGTTTGAATTTACTTATGTTTTTCTTGGGATTTTACAGAGGAATAAATTTAATATTAGCCTGAGTTGGTGAAGAAATTGTTAGGACTAAACAAACCCCTTTTACTGAAGTTGAAAGTTTTCAGATGAAATGGTTTCCATATAGGCCAGTGTTTTTCTTTTTTTCTCCTCTCCCTGCTTGTCCATCAGGCCTTTCTAGATTAGATGAGTGGTTTTTTTGCTTCTCTTCTTCTTCATATATATTAGCTGTTGCTACTGGAAGGTGTTCACTTCATTTATATTAGGGACAGAAATCCTTTCAACAGGAAACATGACTGAGAATAGCTGTGTGATTCCATTTACCATGTGAGTATAACCCCACAAACTAGACTTCACCTTGCTATTCTTCTCACCATTGGTCATGATGGTACCTTGATCAACAAATTTCTCTTAGTTTGTGTTTTAGAGTCCTCCAGAGAAATAAAGCCATAGTGGATTTATATAAAGAGATTTTAATAATTTAGCTCATGCTTTTATGGAGCCTGAGAAGTCCCATGATCTGTTATCTGCAAGATGGAAACCCCACAAAGCCATTGGTGTAATCCCAGTCCTATTCTCAAGGCCTAAAAACCAGGGGAGCTGATGGTGCAAATCTCAGTTCAAGGGCAGGAGACTGATATCCTGGCTCAGGAAGGCATGAAGGAAGCAAAAACGGTTGAATTCCTCCTTCATAAACCTTTTTGTTCTATTGGAGCCCTCACAGATTGGATGATACTCACCCACATTAGGGAAGACTATCTATTTTAATGAGTCTACTCATTCAAATGGTAATCTTACTCAGAAATACTCAAAGTCACAACCAAGAATATTGTTTAATCTGGACATCCATTTCCCTTGTCAGAGTTGACACATAAAATTAACCATCACAATTTATCTGCTTCCTCACTCTAGACTCAGCTTTATAAATGCAGGGGCCATGTTTAATGTCTTCCTCATTCTGTTCCTTTTGTCATACAACAATCTCCTTCACACTGAAATTCAAATACTTTCTTGGGAGTAAGCAGCTAATATTAAATATACAAACTCCTTATGAAGAAGTATGAAGATATAGGAGATGAACAATATAGCAAAAATATGATTTTTATGTTACTCTTATATGCATCATTTTACCTTAAGTATATATATACCTGAGGCATACCCATATCCCTATACTTTTGGCAACAATCACACTTTCATAAAACTTACTCATTTCTTTTCTAAAAATCTATTTCTTTCCCAGTTTTTGAAATTTTGCTTATTAGAATCATGAGTTTCTCAAGTTACAGAGTTTCCCACATCCAGTTATTTAGCAAGTGATACTGATTCTATTTTCAGATTATCTCTTCAATCATTTTTTTTATGTATGCCTGTTTCCCCTGACTTAGTTTGGATATCAATTCTCTTTCCAAATCTTTTGTCCAATCTCCCTGTAGTGGCCTGTTTTGTTCTTCCATACACCATAATGAAGCTTGGATTTCTTTGTATAAAATATATCTTTCATATCACTCTTCGGTTAAGAAAAAGTATGCTTTTTAACACATAGGATTATGTCTAATATCTTTAAATTGGAAGTTAAATCTTTCAGATTTTGTCCCTATCTACTTGTTCAGTTATTTTCTATTTTGTAACCTATGTTCCAAGCTTTGTTAATCTCTATTAATTTCCTCTATATATGATGATCTTACCTGATTCTTTGCCTTTAAGTCTATACTTTCTTCTGTTTGAAAAACCCTATGTTGCTCTCTGCCTAAAAGATATCTACTTATTTTTCAATTTCAAAGTAAATTATTATATTCTACTTTGATGATGTCAGATCCTACAGAGAATTAGTTGCCTCATTTTCTCTAACAATGATATAAACAAGAATGATTAGACTTTTATGTGCCATTTTCTTTCCATCGTGTTTTTATCAAATTCTTAAAACCACTCTTTTTCAGGTGATAAAGCTGAGGTTCAGAACCATTACTTAATTCAGCCAAGAGAATATAAGCTCAGTCCCTACTACTTAATGAACCCTTTAAAAAGCACCTCAATGAGTGTATTTGTAAATAATTCTTCATATTTAGATACACATTAATTCTCACCATACTGTTCATTTAACTCTCTTGCTTCTCATCTATTTGCTTATCTCCCTGAGAAGACCTTCATCCTCATTACTTTTTTTACTTTATTTCCACTCTAATTTCTCTGAGATAACCTGAAAAGGAACAGACCTTCTCCTTTTATCTATTTATTACTCTTAAGCATATCCAGCATGAGTTCTTTGTGTCCATAAGCAGTATATGTTTCCCAGTCTGTAGTTGTCATTAATTACCCTGTCCAATTCTTGGTCTTCTATTTTCCACCTACTCTTGGCTTCCAGGATCTGAGTTCTGATCTCTTGCTTGAGTTAGAGTTACATCCCTTCTGTCTCTCTTGATTTCTTATTTACTTTATATTAGTAAGTGTATAGGCTACATACATATGGCTAAGGATGTAGTAAGAATGAGACCTAGACATCCTGGGTGACTCGGTTAAGCTTCTGACTTTGGCTCAGGTTATGATCTCACAGTTCATGAGTTCAAGCCCTACTTTAGGCTCTCTGATGTTAGCACAGAGCCAAATGAACCCACTTCGGATCCTTTTCCCCCTCTCTCACTGTCCCTTCCCCGCTTGCATGCATGTGTGCTCGCTCGCTCTCTCTCTCTCTCTCTCTCTCTCAAAAATAAATAAACATTTTTAAAAATATCATTCAGTACCCAAGATCCTTTATAAATCTGCCCATACTCCAAGGTATTGTCCTGATCTGCACGGTCCAAGACAAAGTACTACCAGGTCTGTGTTCTAACATTTTTTTCCAGGGGAAATAGTGCAATGCAATGATACATCAAAAGTTGCACATACCGCCTCTGTTCATATACCATTAGTGTGGACACAGTCATATGACCATATCAAACTGAAAGAGAGGTTGTAAAATACAGTCAACAGGTAGAGCGTCTGAAGGAGGAAAAGGGAATAGAAACTTAAAATTGGTTACTAGTGTGCACTACATTTATCTATTATTTATTCTGAAACCGTGCTAATTTAACATATATATACGTTTATTTCATAGAAAATTCTACACTTGAACTAGAAAGTCCTCAGTTTGAATCCTAGCACAACCATGAAACTTTTTGTACTTTGGAAATGACATTTTCTGCGCTATATTTTTTATGACTGAAACTAGTTTGTAGAAATGTTATCCATATACAGTAAGTTAATCTTAATGTATTATCCACTGCATACTTCAGAAACATCATGCATGGTGACCAGAGAAACTACCCTTAACGTTATGTTCATTCATTTTCCCAACAACTCATTTTTTTTTTTTTTAATTTTTTTTTTCAACGTTTTTTATTTATTTTTGGGACAGAGAGAGACAGAGCATGAACGGGGGAGGGGCAGAGAGAGAGGGAGACACAGAATCGGAAACAGGCTCCAGGCTCCGAGCCATCAGCCCAGAGCCCGACGCGGGGCTCGAACTCACGGACCGCGAGATCGTGACCTGGCTGAAGTCGGACGCTTAACCGACTGCGCCACCCAGGCGCCCCCAACTCATTTTTATTAAAGAGACTATCCTTTATCGTTAAAAGGGAAAGTGATTGAAAATAATAATGAGAAATATTTTCTTACTAAAAAGAAGAAAGAATGGATATTGCAATAACGTTTAAAGAAAAAAACCCAAAATTACCGCTATTCGCATGACCATATAATCTCTCCCATAGACTTGTTCTGTGATCTTGAGCTTTTTTGTCTGTCCTCTCTTGGCCTCAGTTTTCTTATTTACAAAAACTTGATCTCCAAGTTTCTTTCCTTTACTAATGTTGCTGATTCTCTTTAGTTAAAAATAAGTATTTATTAAACATTTTATATGTGTAACAGACTATATGGCATTTTTATTGCAAGGCAGTTTGAGGATGATGATGAACTGTTGAACAAAACAAGCCTATATTCCTCTCCTGAGAAGCTTACATTCTAATAAGATTGGTAATAAAAATTAAGGGAAAATAATGATGGGGTAATTAATATCAGAAGACATGAAAGCCAGGCTTAGAAGAAAGAAAATGGATATATTTTTACAAATCTATGGTTTTCAGTAACATAAACTGTTATATACATAGTTTCTCATATAGTTATATATATTTATGTATATAGTTTATTAGGTATATATTATCTTGGGATAATGTATAATTAAAACACAGCTTACATGTATCCCTAATGAATTTACTCAGCCTACTTTATCCCACTTCTACTCCTTCACCTACCTAAAAAACACATTACATAATTTATGTGGAGTAGTATAGAACTCAAACATAATCTTGCATCTTCTTACTCTAGATGACTTTCTATAAAAGTGCTCAATGACACCCAGACAGATATTACATTTAAGTTTATTTTTTTAAATTTTTTCTTTTTTTTTACATTTAAGTTTATTAATGATGATATTAAGCAGTCTTTTGATACTGAATGATACTAGAAATAAAATAATTATTCTCTATTGAGGCTACATTCTGCCTATAAAAGTATTTCATCTATGAAAACACTTTGCCTCTATAGCATCATTGGAGGATATTAGTCATGTGTGCCAGTAAAAAGGTCATAGCACAATAAATTTTAAGTACACGTTAAGTATAATTTGACACGGTTCAATATCTTAAAATATGCATTTTGTTATATCTTTATTCCAAGGCACATCTCCAGCTTTGAATTACTAACTGAATAAGTGAAAAATTATTAACTGCCAAGTAGTCCTTTTCAATTAATCCACATTAACTTTCTAACCTTAACGTCCATTGAGAGGTACCCAGGTATACGTTTTCTGTTTGTCACTTAATCTTAGTATCTCATCTCTAAATTTGTTTATCATAATCACAAAAACTAATCTTTATGGAACTCCATGTGTGCGTGCTAGCTACAGTGATAAATTATTTTTTAATCCTCATCTAACTCGATGAGCTAGGTTGTTGTATTATAGTCACTTAATTATGACCAGAAAGTTAACCCAAATTAATGGTTATCATTATACAGAATAACTATTTCTAAGTCTATTTGACAATGCTTAAAATGCAAGATTTCTCTAAGAAGCATAGTGCTAACATTATTCTGTTTTTTTTTTTTTTTCTAAGTATAGAGGACCTTCTGCTAATTCAACAAGGCTGTTATATATTACCTTTCCCCCAATTCTGTTATATTCATGTATATATGAATATACACACAAAAGCATTCATTTAAAGTCAGTATACTACATCTATTACTTACATATAGAATATTTTCTAGTGATAAGTCCTAAGAAATTCTTAAGCACCCAAATAGCTTAGAGTTAAGACCACCAGCTTTTAGCAGTAAAACACCAGTTGAGTGAATTCTGTCCAGTTTTATTTTTGGTTACTTTCTTCTTTTAAATGTTGACTTGTGTTATCTGTGTAGATATTCATTGTAGATTATTGGGAAAGTACAGAAAACTATTAGTTAAGACGTGGTCAATGCTCTTTGAGAACTGATAGTGGTGTCTTAAACAATGTAATAATCATACTCGTCTTTTCTAAAAATTCTGAAATGCCAGATGAGTCGGAGGGAAAGAGGTATCTTCTATACTGTTAGGCTACCATCCCCTAAGTTGTTGCTGTCACCATGTCTCATCTAAATAAGACTGAATGTCAGAAAACATACTTGAATGGGTAGCATTTTCTTTTCAGGAATTATTAGACAGTGACTTTCACCATCTGCTGCTATCTTACTGGACAAAATATGGCAATTTTGAACTTACCAGAGACTTGCTAATGTGGTGTTTAAGTAGATGGTCATGCATCCAGCTAAAATTATCAATGTTCTAGTATTAAAAAAAAGAAAAAGAGAGTGGGTATTGGGATCAGTAACCACTAAAGAAAAGTAGCTCTCTGAGATTTTTAATGTTAATTTTGGATTAGTGTGATTAATGACGAAATAAATGTATGGAACATTAATTATTCCACAGTGTGGAGGTTTTAAGCTAGATCCCCAAAAATGCAAATTCTGGGTCAAAATATGGCAAACAAACCAAAAAAAGTTAAAATCATTCCTAAATATGTCTCATAAAGATAGTACTAGTTTATGCTTAAACATAATTTATGCCTGAAAACTATGATATATTCCAGGATTTATTTATAACTTTGCAAGTGTGATAGACAAAATACTTTAAAACTGCACATTAGTTTCACTTTTAAGCATGATATATTTCTAAGTGAATTGGCCAATTTCGTTTGCTCTACACATTGTCTCCTTATGCATCTTCTTATTTTATGTAGAATCTAATGTTTCTTATGGAAACTTCATATATATCGCGAATAGTAACACTTCACTAATAATGTTATTTTTAAATATTTTCCTAGTTTGATCTTTACTTCTTGTTTATTAACTTACTGCTTTTCTATGTTTTAGAACTTTAAAAGCTATATGTTTTCAGTACTCAAATCCATCAATAATATTTTTCAAGTGTCTTATCCTCAGTTATATTGAGATGTAATTGACATATCACCACATAAGTAAAGTGTACAGCATAATGATTTCACTTACCATTTCACATACCATGAAATGATTACTACAGTAAGTTAACTCTGATCACCTCATATAGATACAGGGAAAAAAAAAGAAAATACATTTATTTTTCCTGGTGATGAGAACATTGAGGATTTACTCTCAACAACTTTTATATATGCTGAATAACTTTTACATATGCCAAACAGCAGTGTTAACTATAGTCATCATGTTGTACATTACATCCCTAGTACTTGTAACTGAAAATTTGACCACCTTCCTCCATTTCCCCCTTCCCCACCCCTATTTCTGGTAATCACAGATCTGATGTTTTCTATGAATTTGTGTTATCTGTTTATTTATTTATTTTTAAATTTCTAACACAGAAGTGAGAGCATACAGTATTGGTCCCATCCTCCCTCTCTCTCTCTCTCTCTCTCTCTCTCTCTCTCTCTCTCTCTCTCTTTCTTTTCAAGAAGTTTGTACCTCTTAGTCCCCTTCACATATTTTGCTCACCTTCAGCATCTCCCAGCTGTGGTAACCAACCAACACTTTGTTCTCTATAAGTTTGCTTTATTTTGGTTGTTTGTCTTGTTTAGATTCCACATATAAGTATTTGTCTTTTTCAGATTTATTTCACTTAGCATAATACTCTGTAAGTCCATCCATGATGTCACAAATGGCAACATTTCTTTCTTCTTTAATGCTGAGTAATATTCTGAGGCACAGGAATCCCTTGAAGATGCTACAAGTTCAGTTCCAGACCACAGCAATAAAGTGATCTTTACAACAAATATTTTTTCTGGTTCCCAATACATATATGAAAGTTCTGTTTCTACTGTAGACTAGTAAGTGTGCAATATCATTATGTCAAAAAAAATGTACGTACCTTAATGAAAAAATACTTTATTGCTAAAAAATGGTAACCATCATCTGAACTTTCAGCAAATCATAATCATTGATCATAGATCACCATTACAAATATAACAATGAAAAAGTTTGAAATATTACAAGAATTATCAAAATATGACAGGCATGGAGTGAGCAAATGCTGAGAACAAAATGGGACTGATAGACTTGCTTGAGAGTTGCCATAAATCTTCAATTCGTAGAGAAGGCAGTATCTACAAAGTGCAATAAAGTGAGTACAATAAAATGAAGTATGTCCAGTGAAGGAATGCATATATACATACATAAATACATACATACGTACATCATCTTTATTCACTTATCAATGGACACTTAGGTTACTTTTATGTCTTAGCTATTGTAAATAATGCTGCAATATATATAGATATAGATATAGATATAGATATAGATATAGATATAGATATAGATATAGATTGATATATATATAGATATATATATTGATATATATTGATATATATATATTGATATATATTGAATTGATATTTTTGTTTTCTTCAGATAAATACCCAAAAGTAGAATTGCTTGAACATATGATAGTTGGCTCACGTCATTTCATGGCTTGTAAGTTCGAGCCCCACATTGGGCTCTGTGCTGAGAGCTCACAGCCAGGAGCCTCTTTCAGATTCTGTGTCTCCCTCACTCGCTGCCCCTCCCCCACTCACTCTCTTGTCTCTCTTTGTCTCTCTCTCTCAAATTTACTTTATTAATAAAATTTAAAAAATTTGATTCACTAAAACAGCAGACCTTTGGAAATCTCTATTTACAAGTCATAGAAGAATCGAAATCCAATACAGTGTCTTAGCACAGGCTGCTATAACAAAATGCCATGGACTAAGTGTCCTAAATAGCAGACATTTATTTCTTACAGTTCTGGATGTAAGTCTGACCTGAGATCAGAATGCCAACATCATTAAATTATGGTGAAGTCATCTGTCTTGCAGATGGCTGCTTTCTTGGTGTATCCTCAAATGGTGCGGAAATAGAAGAGAGAAGAAAGAAAGCAGGTTATCTGGTTTATTCTTTTTGGGCACTAATCTCATCCTGAGGACTGTATCCTCATGACCTCATCTAAACCTTATTACCTTCCAAAGGTCCCACCTCCAAATACTATCACATTGGGAGTTAAGACTTCACCATGTGAATTTTTGGGAAACACAGTCATTAAACTACCAGAAAATGTACTCAAAATATAATTCTTCCAAAGATTACATATCAGTTACTATGGATAAAAATGTAAATGGCCTCAAGCCCAGGACCTGGACATGTTAGATTGCCAGGGTTTGAGCCCAGGCTGAGGGTGGCCGGATACCTCAGGCCCCGGGGAGTTCTGGATCAGTGCCTGCGGGGCTGGCTGTAAGTGCACCCAGCCGAGGGGCTCACCGAGACCCAGGAGGTTCAGGGAGCATTAGTGATCTATGTGTGTTTTTCCAAGGCACCTAATAAAAAACTTCTTCACAAAATGGTTAATATGATTAAGTGAAACAGAAAATGGCAAGCACGTGTCTGTATTAGAGCTCCTTGGCAACATTCTTATCATCCCTCAAGCCACCCTTGGTGGGAGAATAAAAGGCAGAAACATGCAGTATCACTCTAACTCTGGAAAAGCAGAAGGGTTAAAACTTTATCCGCAATTTGTGACTCTGTGTGAAAAGGAATTAGCTGCTAACAGCAAGACAGCTGAAGCCACAGTTGTGGTGGGAACAGGATACTTACCCGAACAAACAGGAGTTATAAAGCTGGATACCAGTGGACCATATACACACCTAGTTTAGTTTTGAAAAACTAAGTTAGCTTCTGCAATTTTTGTTTTAATTTTTTTTAACGTTTATTTATTTTTGAGACAGAGAGAGACAGAGCATGAACAAGGGAGGGTCAGAGAGAGAGGGAGACACAGAATCTGAAACAGGTTCCAGGCTCCAAGCAGTCAGCACAGAGCCCGACGCCGCAGGGCTTGAACTCACGTACTGCGAGATCATGACCTGAGCCGAAGTCGGACGCTCAACCGACTGAGCCACCCAGGCGCCCCTGCAATTGTTTTGTGGTAGAAAATGATCTCAACTTTAATTATTTTCTTCCCCTTCTTTTTTTTTTTTTTAATGTTTATTTTTGAGAGAGTGAGAGAGAGTGTGAGAAGGGGAGGGGCAGAGAGCGAGGGAGACACACAATCCGAAGCAGGCTCCAGGCTCTGAGCTGTCAGCACAGAGCCGGTTGCAGAGCTTGAACTCACAAACCGCGAGATCATGACCTGAGCTGAAGTCAGACGTTTAACCCCCTAAGTGACCCAAGTGCCCCATTCTTCCTCTGCTTCTTGAATATGCTAACCTGCAGCAATTTTAGATAAGAAAATCCTGGGTCCTATCCATAACTCTGTAACCTGCTAATTGGATGACCTTGTCAAGTCGCAAAACACTGTGTTAGGTAGA
The DNA here is from genome assembly GCF_046562875.1 of Panthera onca. Lineage (NCBI taxonomy): Eukaryota > Metazoa > Chordata > Mammalia > Carnivora > Felidae > Panthera > Panthera onca. Next base: position 54,100,296 of record NC_138342.1, on the reverse strand, counting down.
CATGAGCAAGGAAGGATAAAGCAGGTGCTGGCCACACCTTTGGAGCCACCCTGAAAGTTAACAGTCACACTTTCAGAGCTACCTCTAAGGGCTAACAGAACAGGAAAGGCCTTGCCACAGAGCTGGCTCAAAAGCCACAAGGGGACTTATAAGAGCTGAGCATGTGCTCAAAATGTGCACCTTGCCCTTAAGTACTTTTAAGGTCACAACAAAAGCTCATAAGACACTCGTAAATACACAATACATAAATAAATGCAAATAGAATGCATCATGGGTAGGTGCATGCTGAGAAGCCATAATGTCATATAACCACCAGGTGTCAATCAAAAATATCAATAAAGCCAAATTCACATGTACACAAAACAGGCTTAAAATGTTGTAGGTAGAGCTTCTTGGAGCCATTGCCATCCTTCTTCTTCTGGCAGTGGTCTGCTTTTACTCTTGCAAGTGTATTCTACTTACCTACTTGATAAACTCTATCTCCCCATTCTATTTTTTTTTTTTAACATTTATTTATTTTTGAGACAGAGAGAGACAGAGCATGAATGGGGTAGGGTCAGAGAGAGAGGGAGACACAGAATCGGAAGCAGGCTCCAGGCTCTGAGCTGTCAGCACAGAGCCCGACGCGGGGCTCGAACTCACGGACCGTGAGATCATGACCTGAGCCGAAGTCGGACGCTTAACCGACCAAGCCACCCAGGCGCCCCTCTATCTCCCCATTCTGATCTGGGGTCTCCAATTCTTTGGTACATCTGGGACAAGAACTGAGTGACCCAATGACAGCTGGATCTCAGTCACCTTTCGTCCTGCTTTCTCTACACTTTCATTTGATAATTTGAACACTGCTTTCTATTCACTTTACAGTCATTGTGGGAATATTCTTAGGTGTATCTAAGTATTTTGCAGTGAATAATTTTGTTCAGTCAAGAAAAAATATATTTCTTAGACCCTCAAGTGTGTGTAGTATATAATAAAAATAACTATTTGCCTTAAAATTAGGTAAAATCCTGCACAAACTGAAAAAAAAATTCAACGGCCTTTGTTCTCACAAAATGCACAGACAATACTTTAGGTCTTGTGTAATACTGTAGAAGCATCTTTATTACTGCCTAAGTGATTTACAGTCTTGTGATATAACCACCACTGCTTCAGTAAACAAAAGAAAGCCATTTCAAATTCAATTATTAAAATGCTAACATTAGTTTGGGATGGAACCAAACAGAAAATCATTTGTGTCCATGGCTTAAAAGTAACATTATCCACAGTATGAAGTAACTTGAAACCAATATGGAGCCAAATGTAATGAAATTGAATAACTTTATTTTTTCTTGATGGGTTCCAAGAGTCATATTTTACCAAATTCAAAACTAAACTAGTCCCACCTGAGGCTTTTCCAGGAAGTGTCCCCTTATAAGCTCTTATTTTGGATAGAAATAGAAGGGTGAACTATTCATTTCTACAGTTAATGAGTAAATGTTGTTGAGCGCCTCCTATGTACTATTCTAAACACATGTGTAGCTTGTCTTATACACAGTTCTTTCTCTTCCATCTTTTCCTCCTCTTCCTTTTATACAGTGAATTCAGTGTGCTTTAGTCTTTCATTTCTTAATTTCTTTCTCCCCATTACTGCACTCTTGGTATCCTTTTGAACACCAAGTTCAAAGACAACAAAAAAAGTTCCACTGGTGTGTGCTGCCTATATAGAAAAGAAAAAGTAGAGTAAAATAATTTTCCATTAAAAGTGATTCAACTAATAACTCATTTTCCATTAAAGAGGACCCAAGCAGGTCTAAAGTCTGAGGTCTACTTGTCATCTGTTTTTCTATCTACAGTTGATTTGTAGGGAAATGTTTTCTAGCCCAAGACTTGTCTACACATTGAGAACTCCTCAATTAAGTCATTAGTCTACATTTTTTCCCTGACATTTACATTTAAATATCTAACTACCTACCTAGTGTATCTATATGGATTCTAACAGATACCTCAAGTCTGCATGTCTGAAAGTTCAGTTTTTGGTATTCATACCTCTCCCCGCAATAGAAACAAACAGTGTGCCCCTCCCATGGTGATTCCTATCCCCTTAATGGAATTCCAACTTCATCATTCTAAGTGAACAGGTAAAAGTCTTAGAGTCATTCTTGACTTTTCTTTATCTCTCACATATAATCCGTGAGCAGATCGTGTTAGCTCTCCCTTCAAAATGAATCCAGGCCCCTGCTTCTGACAATGACTGAGATAAGGTGGTCTAGTCCTATACCAGTATGTAAAGCGTTAGAAAAGTGAACAAAATATGACATAACTATTTTCAGATATCAGAAAATAGGAATTATAGGAATGTATCCCTTATTGAAAAAGAAAAATGTATGAGACTTATGTTTGCTCAGGATGTTGGCCTAGAAGGGATTTCTATACAATATGGCAACAGAAAATACAAGCAGAACATATGAGTCTTACTGAGATGTGAAAACAAAGATAGGCTATTGGGGAGGCTGAGGAAGCTGAAATTATCAGTAAGATGTACTGGATAAGAGAAAGCTATTGAGGAAAAATTCTCCATACATCTGCAGAAGAGTACCTGGAGTCTTTGGCTGTATATGTATATAATATACAAGTACAGAAAAACATCAAATACTGGAGAAATGTAATCTCAAAAACCTACAGAACTCAAACAGAACAGGGCGATGTTAGACTTCCATGAACCAGAGTGGGGAGACCTCACTGAATATTCAGGGCAGTCAGTTGAGACCTAGAAAATTCCTGCTTTATATAGACAGCTAAATCTAGATACTCCACAATATATCATTCACAATAGCTAGCATTCAGTAAAAATTGCTAGCGATATAAAAAGCAGAATACTATGGACAGAATATGTAAAATAGCTAAAGGTTAATGAAGTGAGGAAAACTTGATTGAACATGCTGGCTGCATGAAGTTGATGAAAACTGAAAATACCTGAATGCTACAAAAGTTAGAGTGCTATTTATATAGGTTTCTCTACCTTAATGTGAGAGGTAGGGTGGGGAGCAATGGGTTAAATTTTTTTCTTCTTTTTAGTTAAATAAGTTGAGAGAAAAATCACCACTTAACAATCTCCAAAAACTTAAGAGATAGAAGCATTAAGAATCAAAGCCTACTAATATTACAAAGAAGGAAGACAACAATGTTTCCTATAGTCTGGCCAAAGGGACCTAACCTGAGTCTGAACCAGTCTATGGATCGAACTTCAAATTTTCAGGAAATACAGGGACAAAGGAACATAATAAACTTTACCATAAGTGTGCAACTAGCAAAGATCAGACCGTGGGAAATTTTACAGGGCAAGATCCCTTAACCCACAAGCTGTAAGTAAACAAAAGGGATGGAGGAGGAATCTAGAGATTATAGGAAACTTAAAAGATAAATTTTAAAATGTCTTAATATAAGACTAGGGTTGTGATATAATAAAAGAATATTCATTTGGTCTTTGCCCTCTTTCCTGGCACAGAGCTTTTAAGACCCTTGAAATCTCCTGAGTGCTGGAAGGGTCTTTAGTATGTTACTGAGAAGATTCTTAGCTGAGAGGTCTATAGACAACTTTAGGATGGGGGCTGGTCACCAGAGGAACCAGCCATGTAATCACCAGTGGATTGGAACTTTTGGCTCCACACCCCACCCCAACACACATTAACACACTCCACGGAAGACCAAAAAATGCTAGCAACTGATTTAATCACTAATGGCCGATGATTTAGGCAATCATGCTTAAACCCTAAATTCTGCGGTTTGGAGAGTTTCTAGGTTGGTGAACATATACACATATGAGGAAACTGACATATCCCAAACTCCAAGGGGATGGAAGCTGCTATGCTTGAGAGACTCCCAGACCTTACACACTTTATGTCTTCATCTGGCTCTTTATCTTTATCATTCATATAAACAAGTAATAGTAAATTTTAAAAACCCATAGGACTCAAATATTTTTTAGATCTTAAGTTTATAGGTATTTTATTTGTTTGCAAAATAGACTTTAGTTTTTCTCATAATTACCTTCAATGTTAGTATCCTCCAAATTGTTTTCACAATAAATAAGACTGTCAGACTTATTCACAAAAAATAAGACTATTAACAGCTTTTAGTTCAAAGACTTCCAGGCATACTTTGTCAAAACATTTTTAAGATGGAGCAGGAACATGGCTGTAAGCTAACACATGCCATCAGGAATATCCACACTATTTAAAAATGCCATGAGGCACCAACATAGTTGTGTTGAATGGATACTGAGTAATTGATTGAATGGTGCGGTGTAAGCTTAGCAGAAGAACTGTGCAAAAGCCATAGAATCAACTCTTGTTCCTATACATACTTTCTGACCAAATTGGAATCAATTATATGTGGAATTGGCTGCCACCCATAGTCTTTCCTTCCCTGTGCTCTTTTCTCATAGTTATATTCTCCTCGCATGCACTTGAATTTATCACGATATTAATCTAATTTTGGTTTATGTGTGTATTCAACACGTACTTATGAATGCTTAATAGATAAGAACCATCGCATAGTTGCCTCTGTGCTCCTGGAGACTCGCACATGAAATGAACTCATAAAAACTTCATGGAATGAACAAATCATAGGACTTCACAGGTAACTTGGCATGGTGTAAAAAGGGCCTTCCTTCCCTGATCTACTGGTTGATGGTAGAATTTCGATGTGCTCTTTAAGCTTTTATTCTAAAACCTAGACATCTGTTGAAATATAAAGACATTTAGATATGTTAAGCTGAAGGTAGGACAAAGCTAGAAACAGAATATATTAATTAAAATTTTGTATGGAGATTGTAGAGTCCCGTGCAGTTCTAAGAAAGAATATAGAAAGATCCCAAGTACAGTTTACCTAGTCTCCCCCGATGGTAACCTCTTCTAAAACTGTAACATGGTTTTTCTGTTGGTGTTTCACTGGACTAGTGCAGGTATTGACAGAAAGATGTTTCTGCTGTTAGGCTATCTTGATCTGGTCTTTTGCTAGAGAAAACAGGCTTTTCTTGGAGCTTTATTGATCTGTGTGTGTCCAGTTTGGCAGTTCCTGCAGTCCTCATCTGGGGTATATGGAGTAAGAAGGAGACCCAGGGGACTCACTGCTACATGTGCCTCATGCCCTGTCTCTAGGCAGTCTTCTCACTTCTTTCCACCTTTTAGAATTTACCTGTGCTTGTTTGTTCTGTTATGTCCGGGGTAATTATGACTGGAAGGAATGGAGTTATTGCATATTGGTGAACCAGAATATGCTTTTATTTTATTTCATTTTTGTCCTATTTATTTTTGAGAGAGAGAGAGCATGAGCAGGGGAGGGGCAGAGAGAGGGGGACAGAGGATCCAAAGTGGGATCTGTGCTGACAGCAGCAAGCCCAATGCAGGGCTCAAACTCACGAACTGCAAGACCATGACCTGAGCTGAAGTCAGGCGTTCAACCAAGAAAACCACCCAGGGGCCCCTTTCTTTCATGTTTTTATTTATGAAAATGAGAGAGCGCAAGCAGGGGAGGGGCAGAGAAAGAGGGAGACAGAGAATCAGAAGCAGGCTCTGTGCTGTCAGCAGAGAGCTCAACGTGGGGCTTGAACTCATGAAACATGAGATGATGACCTCAGCTGAAGTCTGATGCCTAATTGACTGAGCCACCCAGATGCCCTGGACATATTTTTAATATGTGTCAGTAAAATGGGTTTTGTAACCTATGGGAATGAAAAAGCTACGGATGGGATTAACCTGGGTTTGAGGAAAGAGAACATGTAGGCTATGCACCTATGAGTGTAGAAGAGGGATTGCTATGGGAAGCATACAGTATGAGGAATAAAGAAAAACAAAAGACAAATTTGGATCACCATGCACCTTTTCCCTGAGGGATAGGCACAAGATGCTAATATTTCTGAACACTCAGAGGTTCTTGGGAGCACTGTCTGAATATACAGACAGTAATTAAGAGACCTACTATAGGGACATAATTTAATCCAAATGAACTGAAGAAACATCATATCTTTCTTCAAAATAGAAGTGAGATTATAATTTGGGTATCTATAGAAAACACTTAGCATTAAATGTATTTGTAGAATATAATGTGGAAAGGGAAGGGAGAAAAAGAAAGAAACATTTGTTAGAAATTTCTAAGTATTGAGTCCTGATATAAATACGTTCTTGTCATTTTGAGAATACTGCATTGATATTTACTAAAAGCTTTTCTTAATCCTTTTTTTTTTGTTTGTTTGTTGTAAAAAGTTACACTCGGGGGCCTTTTATTTAGGCATGCTGAGGCAATATATCTCATTGCCTTGCCTACCAAAATATGCCTTCAATGACCTAAAAAATGATATCAATATTAACTGACACATCTTAAAAGCTTGAAAGAGACATTGCCATTCATAACACACAGCACTGTAATACTTTATTTATTTATTTCTAGAGAAAGAGAGATAGCGTGTGAGGCAGGGAGGAGCAGGAGAGGGAGAAAGAGAGAATCTTAAGCAGGTTCCACACCCAGTGGGAGCCTGATCTCAGGACCCTGGGATCGTGACCTGAGCAGAAATCAAGAGTCTGATGCTTAACTAACTGAGCCATCCAGGCACCTCACAGAGCAATACTTTTAAAGTGTATTTCTTATCCATTTTTCTGTTCCAAGCTGCACTGGTGACATTGTGGCATTGTTTCCTGTCCTTTCTCTATAACCCTGCAGTCAGGCTCAGTCTCTGCCAGATCTCACCTTTCTTCTCCAATTAGCTCATTACTCTCTCCATTTTTAAATCAATCAAGCCCATTCTTAGATGCTTTCAAATCCCAAACCCCCAACCCAAACCCATTATGTATTATCAGATAACTAACCTGAAATTTAGCTAAAAGAGATTTATTTCTGGTTGTCAGACTGAGGGCCAACAATATGAAATAAATTTTGGGTTGTATCTTTTCTTACCAAATTGGAAAATATATGCTGCTTTTCTTTTAGATTTTGTAAGAATTGGAAGGTTGTTAGTCATGATGAGGTGTGAATGTGTAAATCAAATAGAAAAATGCATATTTGTTATTTCAGGCAATTAAACTGGCATGACTACGGATATAATCAGATTGGCAAATCCACGTTAAGGAAGATCACTCATCTATCACGATCAGAGACTTAATTACTATTTTTTAAAAGTGCTAGGGCATCTCTGATGTTTTGAGGCTGCTTAGTGAACCGATGATCCTGACAATTTTTTCCCATTTTTAGAAAAAAAAATGTTTAAGCCTCTTTGCAATGCCTTTCCAGTCTCATCATCGGAGAAGTGTAAGACCTGACTTCCCCAGTGAGGACAGGGATGATTCAGTGTTTATGGGAGTTCAATCAAGTTGCTTTATATAGCAGTGGTAGAAAACTTGGATGAATTATGAACTGTGGCTGTCTAATCTGATTATTCCACACTCCAAAATTTTGTAATTGATGGGATGTTATGATTTTGTTTATAGGCAAGATTTTGATATTTGATTCACAAAAGCTCTTGTGCTGTCATTTATAAAGGAAATATTCATAAAAATAATAGCAGAACCAAACTTTAGTATTCTCAAAGGCATAGTATTTTAGTGAATAAACCATATTGAAAAAGGGAAGGAAAATAAATCAGTTTATATGTGATTTGGAATGGCTATTTTATTGAGATAAGTATAGATGGAAAAATAGTGTATTATAGCTATGTAGAAAAATTATCTTCTTCAAAATAGAATTTTTAAATATGAAAATAGTGATATAGCAAATGTTTATTGTGACTTTTCCAAGTAGTGGACAAATCTTGAAATTTGACATCAAAACAATATTTGTTTGAGGGTTGTCTTGCTTAATACTTCTTTCAGATTCAACATTTCATATATAAGATAAATATACTTAATTCACCCATTATTGTGGGAAATGAGATAATGGATGAAAAATTCCTGAAATAAAATACTTTTAATATATTTTAATAAGCTTTCCCCAGCATAAACTGTTCATTCACTAAATTTTCAATCCTTATTATGCCACCTGAAATTTTTTACCCTTAGTTTCTAAATCCCATGAGAAACTGAGATTCACAGATGAATAATGATATTGCTAAGATCACAAATGGATGACAGAAGTGGGATTTGAAGTCCTGTCATATGAGTTCTTGTCAAGAACGGATACCATTACTCAAAATCTGCTTCTAGTAAATTCAGGTCACGTCATCATCCTTGATGATGTTTCTCCTAAATACGGCTGCCACATGCTTTATCAATGGATCTTACCTCATAGCTTCTTTTACTTTTTAGCTTATCATTGTGCATCTTCTTAAACCTTTGAGTTTCCATGTTGAATCTGAAGTATAAAGCAAGATAACACTCAAATACTGTTTTTGTGCCACATTCCAAGATTTGTCTGCTATTTGTCTGTCTTATAGTTTCTATCGGGATTGCTTTCTCTACCTCAGTATTGAGGCTGCAGCAGGCTGTACAGCCATACTTTGCACAATAGAAACTTACGCTGAATATTTACTAAATTGGACTGGATTTGATTTTTCAGGAAGTAATATGTACATTAGCTAAGAACCCAGGCTCTGTAGTCACATTTCCAGCTTTCAGAGCTTATCGCACTTTATCATATCTCTTGTATTACTAAAGATAAGTCACTTAACACTTTGGTGCCTCAGTTTCCCATCTGTGTCGTGATGATAATAATTATACAATAATATACCTAACTTGTAGACTTAATGGAGGATTTAAATGAGAGAATAGATGAAAAGAGCTTAGAACAATACCTGCCACATAAAAAGTGTTCCTTAATCTCTCTATTATTACAATTGTTTTTACTGCTTATCAACAGAAACCAAATGTTGTTAAGCATGCATGCCAACTTGTATAAGGAGTAGGAATAATATTTTCTCCTTTAGATGGAATTATAAGAGTGAAAGGGAAAACGTATACTTAGGAACTTAGGCACATGTCTAATGAATTAAATTGAAACAAATGCCCACTGCGTGTAGATGTTAAAAGAGGGCATTGTGTTCCTCCTGAGACATTTAGCTCCTGCTCTGATGATGTCTCTGTTCTACTAACTACTCAAGAGTAGCATGGCTAAATAGCACAGTTGTCTTCATGAAATAAAGGGGTGGACACATACTTTTAAAAGTGACAAAGAAGTCACTTGCAAATCACAGCTAAAACTCCAGAAGATTTGGAAAATATGAATTGTAGCTTAAAATATCATAATGACTAAAACCAGCTTTTGTTGTATCCACAAAGTATACCTTCCTCAAAGTTTTGCCACCTATATTTTTGAAATTCATGGACATTGGTTTCTAGAAAGAAAGAAAAAAAAAACATAACACAGTGTTCCTAACTGTAAAACTTTTGAAAATTGCAGTTATTTAAAAATTAGACTAATGACAACATAAAAATCAGATTTGAGTAGGGACATCTAAGTTTACCCTTTAAGATGATAATATAGTGTGAGAGAAAATAGATCTTATTTATTGATATATTATGTAGTAAACAATAAGATCACTGAAGAATACATACAAAAAAGTTCAAAAATGAAGTATAAGCTTAATGGTATTCTCCTACAAACATTAAAATAAATTGTAGTAGTATACATTTAAGGGTTTTTTTTTTTGTTTTCCTCTTTCTTGGTAGTAATTGAATATGTACTGTAGGTTGGTAATGTTTCCAAATGGATCATGACTATTTCCTGTTGGCCTTTTGGCTGAGATCAAGTGTTATATGTTGTCTCTAGGGACTCTAGCCTGCACAACCCAAGAAATAGACTGTTATTTAATAAGCATTTAGCATCTTTTAACTAAAATGATGGTAACCAATATTACACTAAGTGCTCGATTATTTATGAGGAATCTGCTCAGTAAAGATGCTCAAGGCATTAGCTTCGATGAATCTTCATCATTTCCAACTATGTCAGATAGTAATCACACTCTATTTCTTTTCATCCTTTTACCTCTTGATCATTTTGCTCCTTGACACCTGATTTGATAACAAAACCCAGCTAAATATAGCTTAAAGCCTAAGTCCTACTGGTTTGGAAATACTTCACTCTTTTTCCTTTATGCTATCAAGATATTAATGGAACACCTATTGTATTCACTATAACACTTTTTACAGACTGCTTGTGAGAGAGGTAACTCTATAGTGCATAGTAAATGGATACATCAGCCGTGTGTGTGTGTGTGTGTGTGTGTGTGTGTGTGTGTGTGTGTCCCTACAGAGTGCCAGAGAAAACTGAGAGGATAATGAACTTTTAGGTTCCCATATTTCAGCAAATGATTTTCTTGCCCTCCTCCAACTATCAATACTCAGGTATATTCATTTAAGATCTACTCTTCTATGTGATGCAGAGACTGATAACTCCTTACCCATTGTTTATTATCCTTTCATTGCTAAGAGAAATCAGATATTGTTGGAAAGAGGAAATTGGCCCCAAAAATGGAATATATCTGCTATCCTCCTATGTAGTTAAGATTACTATTTGACACTGTCTTCACCAAAGTGTTGTATATACCAAGCTGTTTCCTGGGGCTTCTGGGGAAGCACTTTAAAAGAGAATATAGCTGACCAATGTTGACTATTGGCCACTCATAGTTCTGCTTCATTCTGTTGGGAAGACAGCTGCCACACTCCTAGCTGTCAGAGTGTGATTGCTAGGATTTTCCCTGAGGATGGAAGAGCAGAAAAACAAAAGGAGTTTGGGTGTTTCTGGAATCATGGAGACCCCACTGGCCCAGGGTTATCTGTCTCCAGATTTACCATTATGTGGCGTATTCATCATCAATTTTGTTTAAGTCACTCCTTCAACCAAGAAATATCATTCTTAATATACACCTTCCTAAGAGATTTATATTTTAGAAAGCACTTTGGAAGAACATAACACATTAGTATCTGAAGAACTTGATTAACCTAAACTTTAGATTTCAGGTTATGATATATGAAACTTAACATATTTTGCAGTTCCACTAGTTGCCCTTATTAAACATATTTAAATACATGGAAAACCTTATCCTTGAAACATTGACTATTACTGTTTGAGGATTAATCAATTCCTGGATTACTAACCCTGACAAACTATATGATTCCATGAGAGTAGAATCCATTTCTATCTTGTCCAAAATATCCCTAGGGCCTATCAAACAAGTTAACACATAGAAGATTCTGAATAAATATTTTTAAATGGATGAATAATGAAAAAGTGAACAAACTCATATTGTTCCCAAACATGAACAACACTTATCAAACTCAAGTCATTCTTTGATGTTAAAGAAATTTCGTGCATGATTTTCTGCTCTTTAACTAGTAAAGCCCTGCAGCAGTCACCTTCCAGATACAGACTTTTTGTTTTCTGAGGTGTCTTCCTCCCTTCTTGTCTCTCTTTTCTCACTTCTTTTTCTCCCTCTTACCACGTCTTCCATTTTTGTCTCTCTCCAGTTTATTTTGTTGATGTCCCTCACCAGCCCATTCGCTTAATGCTCCCAGCCTCTATCTTTTCAGCGAGCTCTGTAATCAAGATTCTGATTTTTTGAACCATGAAGATAGAGTGAATGTCGACGTGTATTGACTCTTTTCGCCAGAAAAATAAATCCACTGAATTGTTTCCCATGAAAAGTTGCCTACCTCCCCCCCATCTGAACACTAGTTTTCTTTCCCACAAAAGCAGAATTAGTTTGCTGATTAGTTGGTGTAATCTAGCCCTCATATGAGCTTAGAGGCATAATCAAAGCATCTTTTCATACTCGAATATTGCATTTTAAACCCACTTAACACATAACAACATGCAAAGATATAAAAAATGATCTTACATAGCCCCTTAAATATTAGATTGCACATCTCACTGAAATTGATTTTCAATACCTTTTAAGTTCATGAAAAGTGGATAAACTACTGTGGCCTGTTTAAAAAAAAAGTCAGAAAAACTGACTAAATTCACTGATCCTAGGTAGATTAATTTGGACTATTCCTCTTTATATTTTTAGCTTGATCTTGAGTTTTATATATATATGTATATATATATATACATACATATATATATATATACATATACATATATATATATATATATATACACACACATATATATATATATATATATATATATATATACATATATGTGTATCTATATATATACAACCCCTCCTTACTCTGGCCCTGGTCAACTAGATAAAGTACTGAATTAAAATTTTTATATAATTTTTTACTGCATTTATTAGGGTCTCTTAGATGGAAGTACTGTCCAGATAGGGAAATAAAAGACTTTCTGTTCTTTGGATTCACTGGAAATCTTTGCTCATATAAACATTTCTGAGATGCAGGTTATCACCTGACCTTAGTTAATCCTTGAGACATACCAACATCCTAACTGCAGAGTTTATGCAGAGAAGGGAGACCACCTGATTTTTTAAAAAATGTGTTTCAAGTGTCAGCTTTTGGCTTAATATCTTTGAGTGACTCCCAGGTTAAAGGGACATTTCTGTATTTAGATTATGTATGGCATATGGGTTTGAGGAGATTGTTTAAAATTATATCCATCACATAACTCTCAGAAATTAACAAAGTGAAAAAAATTATAATACCTTGGATGGCACCAACTGTGACCTTATCAACTATAACAACAAGGTAACCTTCTCTGAGAGGCCAAGTCCTAGAGAAACTGCCAGAGCCCAGGCCTAAGGATAAAGTGAGTACAAAGTATATTAATTATGGAGGCATTTGATGTTTCCCCAAGCTTCTATAGGTGTTCAACAAAATGTGAATACCACCCTTCTGTTTTGATGTTTAAAATCTTCTTTCAAGTATCTAAATGCATAGTTTTATCTTTCTCATGAAGTAAATTAAAATTTGAATATTAACTATAAAATTCATTTTGGTGTTTTTATACATATAAACTACATAAAATGGAGGAATAAAAAATATTACAGAAAGTAAATTCAAGTGGAAAGAGTATGATAGTAGTCAAGAAAGTTCCAGTGCTATGTGCTTTTTTGCACATTTTATTATATTGAGGTCTATACATTTTTTTAAATTCAGTTTGTAAATAAAATATGATTATAATACAATTATGTCTCAGAACTAGAAGGGAGTTTAGAGATAATTTTTAGCATATCTGTGACAGAAAATTCCCATTTTTGATAGATAGCACTAGAGTTAAAACTAGAATTCAAACCATTATAGTAATAATTCTCTGCTTTAAAAATTTAAAAATTTCACATTCAGCCAATTACTGTAAATCAAACTCTAGTTTACCACCATAAATAAAAAAGAAAACATTGTTGAAGAAAGATTTACTTTTAAAAGTTTTTAGGGGTCACATGATGGCTCAGTTGGCTAAGCAACCAACTCTTAATTTTGGCTCAGGTCATGATCTCAAAGTTTGTGGGATCGAGTCCTGCTTCCAGTTCTGTGCTGACAGCTTGAGATTCTCCCTCTCCCTGTCTCTCTGTCCTTCCCCTGCTCACACACACAAGCTCTCTTTCTCTCTCAAAATAAATACACATTATAAAAAGGGATTTTAGTAAGTAAAAAACACAGCAACATGAGGATGGCTTAAATCTTTTATTATTTTGCTTTATTAATGGCAAATAGAAATAAAATGACTGTATTCTAACATTGCTCAAATTGTTTTCTCTTTATGATCTTTTTATCATTAAAATAGAGCTTTACATTTATATACCACTTTGCAGTTTATTAAAATAAGAATTTGCAAATCTTTTTCACATTGTTATTGTTTGTTAAATGAGATTATATATCTGACAAATACTAATACAGTAAAACCTTGAATTGCAAGTAACTTGTTCATTTTGTGTTGCACAAGACAAGCAAACGTTTCTAAAAAAATTTAATTTGATAAATGAGCAATGCCTTGTAATACAAGTAGTATGTGATACCCAAAGTCATATGATCACAACTGAACCAATGGTTCTCTCTCTCTCTCTCTCTCTCTCTCTCTCTCTCTCACACACACACTGAGGAACTGTGGGTGATTGTTTCCCATGCTCGGATGCTCAGTCTCAGGCCTCAGTGTTTGGCAGAAATCAGTGATTTTTCAGAAATTTGGAAGGTGCCCACAACTGGAACTAGTGTATTTGTTGTCACTTGGAAGCACCTATGGACAGTCCTTTGCTTTTCCATACAAGGGGAAGCTTAGGAATGCTCTGCTTCATTCTAGGTCAGGCTGTCTGCAGATAGAGACAGCTGTCTTTCCTCTGCTGTCTTATTGTCAGTTAGGTTAAATACGATATATGGCAAGAATTTATTAATACTGTACTGTAGTCAACATTTGTGTGAGCTCATACAATGGCCCCAATGGAGAAAAAGATTCCATTGAGCCAATAGATAACAACGATTCCATTAGTGATAGTGAAAATCGTCCTACACAATAACCCTCCTCTCTCTTGTCTCTCTCACACCAGACATGAAGGTTTTCAAAGGTAAGTGTTGATTTATTTTTCTTTATATTTTGTATTTTATTTGTTATTTTGTATTACATTACACTATTATAATCATATTTATATGAACATATTTTTCGGTGGTGGAGTGAATCATCTGAGTTTCCATTATTACTTATGGGGAAATTTGCTTTGATATGCAAGTGCTTTGCGTTACACGCATGTTTCCACAATAAATTATGCTGGCAAACCAAGGTTTTACTGTACTTACAATTATAGTTGAAATAGGGGTGCCTGGGTGGCTCAGTCAGTTGAGCGTCCGACTTTGGCTCAGGTCATGATCTCACCGTCTGTGAGTTCGAGTCCCGCGTCGGGCTCTGTGCTGACAGCTCAGAGCCTGGAGCCTGCTTCCAATTCTGTTTCTCCCTCTCTCTCACTGCCCCTCCCCACTCATGCTCTGTCTCTCTCTCTCTCTCTCTCTCTGTCAAAAATAAATAAACATCTAAAAAAATTATAGTTGAAATAGATAGAAATATGCATAGCAGATACTATGTATACGTGTGTGTATATTTTTAATTTTTATATTGACTTCAGCTGTTAAAAAGAAAATCCAGGAAAGTTTAACTGACAGGAGCAAATACTTAGGGCTTACAATTTATACATCTCCTAGAAATAATTTTTTCTAACTGTCCATAGAAAGATACAGGTGACCTTCTGCTGGCTGAGAAATACACGTCTAGTACCAGTAAATTTAAGAAACTTTTAGACTTTCGGAAATAAATTAGACTAAATAGAGGAGGAAAGAGAGATGCATAACTCAACCAACAACTCAAGTAACAGCAGGAAATTAACAGAAAAGGGAATCTCTTTATGGAAACAGAAAAAATATCTATATTTCTGACAAGAGAAGCTTCTGGTCCCATATTTATGACTACCCTGATTCTACATTATGCCTTTGGCTAATTATAGTAGAAAACACACACATACATATAAGGGAAATAGACACTGGAATTAAAATAAAAAACTTAACAAAGCTAAAAAAAAATAAAATATATAAGATTACTTAGGAGACTCACTCTCCCCAAAACAAGCATGTGAATTTTAAAAATCATTACACTTTTTAAAAAATGCTTTTTTGGAGGAAAAAAAAAGCAAAATGAAGAACTTTATTTTCTAGATTTATCCACTTCAAAAGTATAAGCCGCTTCAGAAAGAAATGTAATTCTTTATTTTTTTTAATTTTTTTAATGTTTATTTCTTTTTGAGAGACACAGAGAGAGAGAGAGAGAGAGAGACAGAGTGTGAACGGGGGTGGAGCAGAGAGAGAGGGAGACACAGAATCTGAAGCAGGCTCCACGCTCTGAGCTGTCAGCACAGAGTCCAATGCAGGGCTTGAACCCACGAACTGTGAGATCATGACCTGAGCTGAAGTTGGATGCTTAACCGTCTGAGCCACCCAGGCATCCCAGAAATATAATTCTTATTAGGAGAAAGGGGTGGGGGGGGAGAAATCTTCAGAAATGTAGCTAACATGCAAGTCAGCTGGAAAGCTTAAAAAAAAAAAAAAGGTTGTTTTTACTTAGCTATAGAAACACATCTTTGTTGCAAAATCATTATAATGTTAACTAATTTCTGAACTAAGCAGGGAGAAAACTGCAGGCAGAGCACCTGTTGGCAGATTTTACCAGCTGATTGACTCCTTTCTGCAATTTCAGAGCAATAAAGCCTTTGCTACTAGATTTATTTCCAGAGTAGACTGGTTATTTCCTTAGTGGTACAATAATCAGTCCAGAGGAGCTCTGCTCTTAAGTTTTCAAGCAGGGAGTGTTGTGGAGAGCTGAGATTTTGCTGGGGGTCTGTGTGTGTGGTACGTGTGCACGAGCTGGTACGTGTGTGTACTGTTGGTAAGGTGAGACTGGAGCTCTTTCACTATGAGAGTGATAGTTTTGTTATCATGGAAATCTCCATTGTGGTCATTTTTTTTCCTTAGCATATTTGAATATACAAATACTTTATACAGTTCCTTTTCTTTCCTTTTCTTTATACAATCTCTTTTCATTTTTTTTAGTTTTTCTATTTATTTTTAATTTTTTTAACGTTTATTTTTGAGAGAAAAAAGGGCAGAGTGCAAGCAAGGGAGGGGCAGAGAGAGAGAGAGGGAGACATAGAATTTGAAGCAGGCTCCAGGCTCTGGGTTGTCAGCACAGAGCCTAACCCAGGGCTGGAGCACATAAACTGTGAGATCCTGACCTGAGCTGAAGTCGGTCGCTTAACCAACTGAGCCACCCATGCATGGCTTTAATTTTTTGTTAAGCCATGGCAACGTTAAGAGACAAATATATATATTTAGACAAATTTTCATCTGATCCATAATCAATGAACCATAGACATAATTAGGAGCAATGTCAGCCCTGGGGCTGAAAGTCTAAGTTTTTAAAAAGTATTCCCTGCAGTTTATGTCACTTTCAATCTGCAAATATCTAAAATTTCAAAAACTTCATATGTGTCTGAACTTTGCTTTTAACTCTCGTGTCATGCCTGAAAATATCTTTTTTTATTTATTTTTTTAACATTTATTTATTTTTGAGACAAAGACAGAGCATGACAAGGGGAGGGTCAGAGAGAGAGGGAGACACAGAATCCGAAACAGGCTCCAGGCTCTGAGCTGTCAGCCCAGAGCCCGATGCGGGGCTTGAACTCACGACCGCGAGATCATGACCCCAGCCAAAGTCCGACGCCCAACTGACTGAGCCACCCAGGCACCCCTGAAAATATCTTTTATTAAAACATTCCTAAAACTTGCAATAAAGATCTAGTTGCAAATACAATTTTCCCCCGTCACTCATTACATTCTCTAAGATTAATAAAATAGAATTCATATTTTGTCACATATTCTCCCAAAATTGATGCAAGTGGAATGCTCCACTTATATAAGTTATATGCTTTATAAATAATACATTTAATATTAGTTTTATATAGTTATTATTTTAATATATGTATTATCTCATATTGTGTGGGTAGATTTAATAATTTTAAGGTAAATAATATTTATGAAAGTTTAAGTTATGGAAATCAAGTGTTTAGCATATTTTTTCTACATTATAAATGATTATATTAAGTTTACATGCCTTATAATTACTTTTAAATTCCAATTTTCTTTGGCTGATTTGCTCTGAAAATTTACTACTATAAATGGATAATAAAATTGTGCATTATTGATTATTTGCATTTAAAAGAAATGAAATTATCTTCTGTGCAATTTTTCTCCTTAAAACAATATGTTGAATAGCATAGCCAAATGAATAAACTCAATATTTCTTGCAATTTCTAGAAAATTAGCAAGGCTTAAAAATCTATGTGTAGATTGGTATTACCAATCATATATAAAAATAAGACAGTATATAATGACCAAAGCTTTGCAGGAATCATATATAAATGATTTTGTAATCTTCCTTCCTGTCACCTAAGCCCTAATGCTCTACTGCATATTTGTAATATAACAAGTTGTTGTCCTTGGAATAAAGTTCTCATATATGATACAGGTATTGGAGTAAATTGTAGTTTGTAGGAAACGTATTACTTTCCGTATATACTAAGTGTGCCAACTTAATCAAACGCCTCTATTAGATACAGTTCGTTGGCCTCAGAGAGGTAGACCCTCACAATGTCAGCAAAGACCTAAGTGGCAAAACTAAGCAAGATCAGAGAAGTGCCACCACTGATACGAAAGCCTTTTTGCAGCTCCCTAGGTTGTGCTTACTGTTTCCTGCCTTTGCTATTCCAGCAGGTGGAAACGTTCCAATGCTCACCGTTGCTTGCTTTTACTTTTAACCTTTAGTGATAATGCTGATGTTTACTTCATTTTAGGCTTTCATAGTACTGACCCATGAAATTTTGATACAGAGCATCATGGGTAAAAGTTAATAAATATTTCTCATTTCTAAGATGGTATTTCTGCAACAACGTAATATTTGTTACAGAGTAGTTAAATGGCATTCAATACATATATATCCCCTGCCAGATGACCTTAAAGGAACTGTATCATCTGGTCCCAATATACTTTTCTATAAAAACCCTCACAGGGGCACCTGGGTGGCTCAGTCAGTTAAATGTCTGACTTTGTCACGATCTTAGGTTGTAATCTCAGGGTTTGTGAGTTTGAGCCCCTCTCAGGCTCTCTGTTGTCAGCACAGAACCCACTTCAGATCCTCTGTGCCCCTCTCTCTCTATGTACCCTGCCCCTGTTTGTGCTTTCTCTGTCTCAAAAATAAACATTAAAAAAAAAAACAACCCTCACAAATTCCCTTCAAGAAACAAATGACAAATAAGGACAGTTGTCATTCTGCAATCACCATTAGCATCTATGATCTTTCCTTTTCTCTGTTATTCATTATCTCAACTTTAAAGCTCAAATGTCACATTCTTCATGATTCTTTACCTGATATCCACATCAGAGTTAACATTACTCCAGTTGGTTTTCCCGTAAACTTACACTGTATCATTACATGGTTCATGATGCCTCGAATTACACCTCCTTGTCAGTCTTTCATGCTGATGAGACATTTACGTTCTGCCCCATTCCCATCCCCTCATTCTGGTACGTAGCCCAGTGGCTTAGAAATTGTAGTTGCTCCCCAAAGAGAGATCGATTGAATCACTGGAATCCTCTCATAAGTAGGGACGTTGACCAGATTGAATAGTACCTTTGATTTCATATTCAGTTTGTTAGCTCTATAAGAGCATACCTTAAATGTTATGGAAAAAAAGTTTTAAAAATCATTACATAAACACTTTTAGTTTCATCAATGCCATTCTGGCTGCTCTGAAACAAAGTGCCAGAGAGACCTCGGTATTAAGATAAGGAGAGATGAAATTTCAGCATAAACTATCAGGGTAATATAGTGGAAGAGCAAGCCCAGGGGCAAAAAATTTAGTTTGTAATTATAGCTCCAACATGATTGATGTTGGTGAATCTCTCCAAGTTGCTTATACTGCCTCAGTTTGTGTGTCTTTGGTAAAATTAAGGTGATGTATGAAATCATTTGTCAAAGTCTTGCCCCATCTTGGTTTGACAATTTTAGTTATGAATAAAGGCAAACAAAAGCACTTGAATTTTAAGCTCTTAATATGTAAACAAAACTAGAGCAACAAAAACTCTTGCAACTAATTCTGGGGAAATTTATTGAATTAAATAATCATCTATCCTGGCTTTTTCCAGATAGTCCTCATTTTTGACTCTGTCCTCGTGTCCCATCTAGTTTAGCATTTTGTTTGAGTTTGAGTTTGTTTTAATATAATGAAGTACTGTTAATAATAATTATAGAAGTCATAATGGGTATGGTAGATTGTCATTACAGCTCCTACCAAGATCTCCTCTAGTAGTGTGTATGATGTCTATGCTCTGGACAGAATTTTTGCTTTTATCACGTGAATAAATATTAAAGAAGATCAAAAATAGCCTGTCACTTCCCAAGAGTCCAAGAGGTAAGGTAATCGAAACCTCTCCTTTAAGATCAGCAGTACAGGTGGTCACCTGAAAAATAAGTGTGTTCTGATTCATGTGACCAGTCTTGGCTAGTAATAAGACAGGACAGCCCCCCTCAACCGTTTGAAGCACAAGCCAGCTGCGCTATGTGCCAAGACCAGCAAGACACACGGCCATATCAGACTAGTTTTTGACAGAGTCACTGGAAACCTAAACAAGTATATTAGGCATGAGTAAAATACATGGGAAAAATATAAGTTAAGTAGTCTTGCCTTTGAATGTACGGCCTGAATGCTTTTGCCAGTTTTTGCAAGGTGAAAATCTCAATGCTGTTCATTTCCTTGTTTAGTGACCCCCGAGTGTTTTTTATTTTGTTTTATTTTACTTTTTAAAATAAACATTTATTCTAGGGTGGATTTAGGCTTACAGAAAAGTTGTAAAGGTGGTACAGAAAATTTGCAGATACCCCACACCCAGCTTCCCCTACCAGCAGCATCTTATATTAGTATGAGACATTTGTCACAAGTAATCAACTGATATTGACACATTATTTTTTAACTAACAGCCATACTTTCAGATTTCCTTGGTTGTTAAATAATGCCCTTTGTCCATTCCAGGATTCCATTTGTGATACCATTATCCACTTACTCATCATGTCTCCTTAGTCTTCTCCTGGTTGTGAAAGTTTCTCAGACTCATTCTCTTGGGATGTCTTTGGCAATTTTTCAGGAGTACTGAGATTGGCTAGAATGTTTCTTACTTAGGATTTGCCTGATGTCTTTTTTTTTTCTCATGAGTAGATTGGATGTGTAGGTTTGTGAGTAGAAGACCATACAATGCCATTTTCATAATATCCTATCAAGAGTACCTACTATCAACATGACTTCTCTCTAAATTTTTTTATCGAAGTGTAGTTGACATACAATGTTGTATTATTTTCAGATGTACAACACAGTTATTCAACAATTATACACATTACCTGTGCTCACCATGATAAGTATAGTTACCATCTGTCACTAGACAAAGTTATTATAGTATTATTGGCTTCTGTCTATTAATGTTAATCATAATTATGAGATAGCTTATGTTAGGCTTTTCCACTATAAAGTTTCTCTTCTTTATCTCTTTCCACATTGATTTCTTTGGAAGGAGGTCACTTAAGAAGGAGTGAAATGTTATGTTTTATCACCTTGAGGACAGAGTGTCTTCTGCATGCAATACTTGTCTATTCTCCTAAATTTATGCATTTAAGCACTTATTTATATCAACATGGGCTCCTGCATATTTGCTTTATATGTTGGATTTATTTACTTAGTTACTCAAATTTTTCTATCTTTGGCTTTTGGGAGCTCCTTTTTCTTTATGGCACACCACCATTACTGTTTTTCACTGTTTCCTTACTTTGTGCCACTATAGATCCTCCTGGCTCAGCCTTTATATATCCTAGCTCAATATTAGAATCAGACATTTCTCCAAAGAGCTTTGATTCCTTATGTTGGAAAATGTAATTAAAAACCAAGATCTAGGGGCGCCTGTGTGGCGCAGTTGGTTAAGCATCCGACTTCAGCCAGGTCACGATCTCGCGACCCGTGAGTTCGAGCCCCGCGTCAGGCTCTGGGCTGATGGCTCGGAGCCTGGAGCCTGTTTCAGATTCTGTGTCTCCCTCTCTCTCTGCCCCTCCCCCGTTCATGCTCTGTCTCTCTCTGTCCCAAAAATAAATTAAAAACGTTGAAAAAAAAAATTAAAAAAAAAAACAAAAAAAAAACCAAGATCTAGGTGTTAGGTGTGTTTATTGCTTCTGCAGCATCATTGCTTCTAGCAAGTCTCAGAGGACAGAGCAAGAACATATATGCCTATACTAACTTATATTTACGTATATGCATAAAATATTTATAATATTTATAAATCGTGTATGTGTATCCATCTGTATCTACATTGAGCTAAACATGAGTTCATACTGCTGTCTTCAATTCTATTGCATAACCATATAAATCATTATTCTTGATTTTAACTTTCTACTTCAGCAGTACAAAATCTGGCTCCCACCATTCACCTCTATTTACTTAATTTTTAATTCCAATATACAAATATAGTAGCTTTTGAAGTATTAGCTCACACTTCCATGGGAAATACTTTTTCAACCACAGTACATTTCTTATGTTCAACTCCTTTTGCTTTTAGTTTTACAGACTTCATGCATTTCCAAAGTTACTTGGCTCGGCACCTTTGCTCCTTATCCCTTCGGTAAGGATCTTTCATACATTTGTGATACAGGTTCTTTCATCACAATCTATATTCAATCATTGGATACTCTGACTTTCTAAAAGACTTTTTACATTTATATGCATTAGGTTCATTTTTCTGTTGTAAAATGCTATGGGTTTTAACACATGTCATGTATCCACCATTAAAATATCACAGAATAGTTTCGCTGTCCTAAAGTATCCCCTGTGCTTTACCAGCTCAACCCATTCCCCACTCCCCACCATCTGGCAACCACTCATCTGTTTATTGTCTCTATGGTTTTGCCTTTGTTAGCATGTAGCCTTTCCAAATTGGCTTCTTTCACTTAGCAGTATGCATTTAGGATGCATCCACGTCTTTGTATGGCTTGATAGCTCAATTCCTTTTTATCACTGAATAGTCTTCCATTGCATGGAGGAACAACAGTGTATTTTTCCATTCATCTATTGAAGAAAATCTTGGTTGTTTTCACTTTTTGGAGATTATGAATAAAGCTGCTATAAGCATTCACATGTATTTGTCGTATAGACATAAATTTTAAAACCAATTGGATAAATAAGTGGGCACGTGATTGCTAGATCATATGGTAAGACAATGTTTTACTTCGTAAGAAACTGCCAAACTGTCTTCCAAGTTTTGCAGTCCTATCAGCAATAAATGAGGATTTTCTATTGCCCTGCATCCTAACAATTGAAATTGTCAAGTTTCTGAATGTTAGTCATTCTAATAGGTGTGTTGTGGTATCTCATTGTTTTAATTTGCATTTCCTTAAAGATAAATGCTATTGAGCAGGTGTTTATATGCTTATTTGCCATCTGTGTATCTTTGTGTTGATGTGTCTATTCAGATTATTAGCTCATTTTTAATTGGATTGTTTTTTTATTGTTGAATTTGAAGAGTTCTTTGCATATTTTGAATATAATTCTTTTATTAGATATGTGTTTTGCAAATATATTCTCCCAATCTATGGCTTGTCTTTTCATACTCTCACAGTATCTTAGGCTGAACAGAATATTTAATTTTGATAAAGTCCAACGTATTGATTCTTCTTTTTCATGGATCATGTTTTTGGTGTCATAGCTAAAAAGTCATCACCAAACCCAAGATCACTTTGATTTTCTTCTTACATTTTCTTCTCAAATTTTATGGTTTTGTAGTTTGCCTTTATATCCATGATCTATTTTTAGTTAATTTTTGTAAAAGGTATAAAATCTCTGGGTTCATTTTTGTTGTTGTTTTATAGATCTACAATTATTCCATCATCATTGGGTGAAAAGATTATCTTTATTCCATTGAATTGTTTTTGCCCCTTTGTCAAAATAAGTGGGCTGTATTTGTGTGTCTCCCTTTTGGCTTTATTCTGTTCCATTGGTATATGTTAGTTCTTTTGCTAATACCATGCAGTCTCGATTACTTTAACTTAATAGTAAGTCTTGAAATCAGGTGGTATGAGCTTTATTCTTATTTAATATGGTGTTAGCTATTTTAGATGTTTTGTCTCCCATATAAATTTTAGAATCAGTTTGTTGATATAAAATAGCTTGTAGGGGTTTTGATCAAATCTGTTGATCAAGTTGGGAAGAACTGACATCTTAACAATATCAAGTTTTCCAATCCATAAACAAGAATATCTCCACTTTTATCTGACTTTTTGATTTTTTTGTGAGTGTTTTATAATTTTCTAAAGATTCTATAGATACTTTGTTAGATTTATGTCCAAGTACTTCAGTTTTTTTGGTGCTCTTATAAATGTTATTTTTTTTTAAATTTCCAATTCTTGTTGTTTATTGCTGGTATATAGTAAAGCAAATGGCTTTTCTATATTTTTTGACTTTTCTCTATTAACTTTCCATCCTACAAACATGTTATACATCCTTATTAGTTTAACAAGTTCTTTTGTAGATTTGTAAGGGTGACATAGATAATCATGTTATTTACAAATAAAGGCAGTATTATTTTTTCCTTTCCAATTTGTAGAGAATTTATTTTCTTATCTTGCTGCAGTAAGAAAGGACTTCTGATATGATGTTGAACAAGAGTGGTGAAAGAGGACATCATCGCCTCCTTCCCAGTCTTGGAGAAAAAAAATGTGAGTCTCTTAATACATATAATATTAGCTGTAGTTTTTTGCAAGTGTCCTTTAGCAAGTTGAAAAAGTATCCTTTAATTTCTAATGTGGTGAATTTTTATAATAAATGTTAGGTCTTGTTAAATGCTTTTTATCTATCAGTTGATCTGATCACATTTTTATTTGTTTATTCTTTGCCCTGTTGGCAAAATTGTTTTGCATTGATTGGTTTCTGAATATTGAACCAGACTCGCATACCTGGATTAAATCCCAGTTGGTACTTGGTATGGTATAAAATTCCTTTTACACAGTGTTGGGTTGCTTTGCTAATACTGTGTTTAGTATTTTTGTGTCTATATTTATGAGGAATATTGGTCTATAGTTATCCCTTTCTGTAATATATTTATTTTGGCCTTAGGATAATACTAACCTCATAGAAGAGTTAGAAAGTGTTTCCTCTGCTTCTATTTCTAGAAAAGACTATGGAGAATGGTATCATTTCTTCTTAAGTTTAGTAGAAATCACCAGTGAAACCATTTGGGCTTGATGCTTTATTTTTTTTTCCTAAGTTACCAATTATTGATTCAATTTTTAAAAATAGATATAGCCTTCTTGAATAGCTATGTAGCTATTTAAATAGCTTAATATTTAAGCTTAAATAGCTCCTCCTCAGGGAGCATCTCTGTCTTGCAAAATCTTTCAGCTGTAATGTGCTGCTGTTATAATGGGATATTATTGGTTTGTGGTAAAGTGTAGATAGACAATAGATAATATTCTATATTCGTATGATTAAATCTTAGTTTTAGTGGGCTTGTGTTTCTGGGACATGACCATCAGAAATGTTTCCTTTGGTGATACAAAAAGGCAAGGGGAATACATTTCCAGAACTTTTATTTTGAATTCTTAAATTGAATGAAGAAAAAAATCAAGTACTGATAATGACTAAATTTCTATTTCAGGCGTCTGATGAACTGATGTAAAACTGGTATCATTTAAAACTTTGTGAAGTTTCTTATCTCCTAATGGGGTCAATAATTAACAGTTATTACTTCACTTGGCATAAGTATATGTGAAATTAAGAAGTCATCTTACAATATAAACAAAGTCTTTCTCTACCCAGTGATATAAAAACACACTTTTTGCGGAAGAACAGTTCAATAGTTTTTACTAAACCAAAATGTAATGAACTAAAAAGACCTATGATTTGGCAGCACCTAAATTATAATACACTTAATGCTTCATCCCAAAAAAAGATAATGTTTTGGAGACGTCTGTCAGTAAAATTATTATTTAAAACAATTTTTTAATGTTTATTTATTTTTAACAGGGAGAGACAGAATGTGAGCAGGGGAGGGGCAGAGACAGGGAGACACAGAACCCAAAGCAGGCTCCCAGCTCTGAGCTGTCAGCACAGAGCCCAACATGGGCCTCAAACTCACGAGCTGTGAGATCATGACCTGAGCCAAAGTCAGATGCTCAACTGACTGAGCCACCCAGGGCACTCAGGTCCCCTTGTCAGTAAAATTATTTATCAAAGGAATAGAGATCGAATACAATACTTGCACAAATATTTTAGATAGAATATTTAAATATTTTTCTTTGAAATAAATTAGACTTTAGGAAAGTTCTCCATTTAGGTTAAATTGCTATGAGCTTATCAGACATCTTAGCTCCTAGCGAAACAATATATTTTTTTTTTTCAATTAACAATGTTGTGATCTACAGAGAAGTGCTAATTGAAGATGTACACTTGTCATTACCCAGTAAATGCAACTTTGAAGAAGATAGTAGACACGATTTGGTAGGAGGAGGGGAAAGACATAAAAATCCATTTATCCAAAAAAAAAAAGGTGCATTTTTCAGAAACCTTTTTCTAAAACTGACACAGTATTGGGGAAACAGCCCTGACAGAGAAATTGATTAAAGTATGTGAATATACTAGATTATTTTTGGTCTAGATTATCTTCTGAAGTGTTTATTTAAATTCTAGTTAGTTTACAGTATAATATTAGTTTCAGGTGTACAATATAGTGATTCAACACTTCCATAGAATACCAGGTGCTCATCACAAGTGTCTCCTTAATCCCCATCACCTCCAGTAACCATCAGCTTGTTCTCTATAACTAAGAGTCTGTTGAGGCTCCTGGGTGGCTTAGTCGGTTGAGCGTCCAACTTCAGCTCAGGTTCACGACCTCGTGGTTCACAGGTTCAAGCCCCTCTGTGCTGACAGCTTAGAGCCTGGAGCCTGCTTCGGATTCTGTGTCTCCCTCTCTCTCTCTGCCCCTCCCCCACTCATGCTCTATTTCTCTCTCAAAAATAAATATAAACATTAAAAAAAAAAGAATCTGTTTTCTGGGGGCACCTGGCTGACTCCGTTGGAAGAGCATGCAACTCTTGATCTCGGGGTCATGAGCCCCACACTAGGTGTAGAGATTACTAAAATAAATAAATAAACTTTTAAAAAGGTCTGTTTTCTAATTTGCCTCTCTCTCTTTTTTCCCTTTGCTCTCTTGTTTTGTTTCTTAAATTCCACATATGGGTGGAATCATGTGGTACTTGTCTTTCTCTGATTAGCTTCTTTCATTTAGCATATTACTCTCTAACTCAATCCACGTCATTGCAAATGGTGGTCTAAATTATTTTTCATGTTCTAACAATTATTTCAAGGCTCAATTTTTTCCTTTAATGTAAATGAATGTTAGAAGAAATTTTCGTTTTGAAATTAGATTTTGAATAGAACTATTTCATAGATCACCAATAGAATCATTCAAGTGAAAAAATATTTAGAAAAATGCAATTTTTACTATTTTGACACTCTCCACTATATAAAGAGTTTGTAGAATAAATTATTCAATTACCCTATTTATTGAGGATATATACAATGAAATCTAAAAATGTAGTTGCAAATAATTTTTTCGTTAAGATCTAATATTTAGTCTTATGAAACTATTAGGAAGTACAGATTACACGGTAATCTCTGTCAATTACAGTTATATCTCCCAATAGTTAATGCACATCCTCTCAGGATTAAGACACTTTTGTTTATAAGCATTCTAGGTTATCGAATACAGAAATTACTGCTTTCCTTTCTTTGAATTTATCTGTGTCAACTGGGACTGCAACAGTGAACACAGATTCACGTCTTTGTAGCAAAAATAAAAATAGAAAACAACGCACTCTATGTTTAGCATAATTCATGCTTATTTCACAATCTGAACTCTATTCCAGGTACAAAATAGGATCATGTTGTGAGAATAACTTGCACTTCAGCTCTTTGAAGGTTGTAGTATATAAATGAACAAAGTAGTTAACTAGACTTGGAACCTCCTTTCACCTGAAAGATTAACACTTTGTATCTTTGTAAAAATACTATCTCCCACACTAAGAAGATTAACATCAGTACGTACAGGGGTGGTCCTTCACCACCAAAGGACAGGGAATTTCTAGCACATGTCTGCACTCATCCACCAAAAGAGGAAGAAGAGACGTGAAGTTAGGATATTTTCTTCTGCTGCACCATGCTTCCTTGTGAAGCAGATATGCAAACATCCAAACTTTTGGGTGCCTCTTAAGTATTAAAGTAGAAGAATTATTGGCAGAGAGACCAAAGGCATCGGGGATGTAAAAAACTGAAGTGCACCATCCATTTGAAATGCTGTGAGTAATGTGCAGCCTGCTGATGGTGATGGATGATGATAGCCCCTTAGTCTGCACTAGCCACTTGGCTGAAAGGCAAATCGGGAATGCAAGGCAAACTCGGAGCTAGGCAGGCCATCAAAATAAATAAGTAAAAAGAAAGGACACTAAAAGGCAGTCGGTTGTTAGGATGAAGGGTTGTAATAAATGATGATGTCAGTGATAAATTGAGGTTGCTTATGCCATGGTTAGAATTTCAGGGAGGGAAACAGATTGGAAAACTCAGCACTACAGTATTAGAAACCAGTTTTCAGAGTGCCAAGTTTCAGAAGCGAAACTTCTATGAGAAATGCAAAGCTAAAATTTTGGTAAAATCAGAAGATATAAATTAGTATCTGTTTTCAGTTATTTTCAGATACCAGAGAAGGTTGATTGTCAAAAGAAAGGTCTATATCAGAAAATCAGGATAAACTGTAGTCAAAGTTCATTAGTCAGAGTGTGATTTCACAAGCCTTCCCTGGAGAAGTTTAATGGCTTATATACTGCTGGCACTAAACTTCTGTGACCCCTACTCACTCTGATCTCAGTGTTTCATATATGTTGTTAAGATGCCCTGGAAGGTATTTTGTTCTATTCATTCATTATATCAAGTTGGTCATATACTTGCTAGACTCTGCCTCTGTGTTCCTACCTATGTGTTTGTCTTTGTATCCATTGCTAGTGAAAAAACATTCTCTGCCTTTAAAAAGCTTTCCATCCTGGGTAGTGACTTAAAAAAGTTTTTATGGTAATTTCAACAATTGATTTTAGAATGCTTGAGAGAGAATGAAATCAATGTGTATCTTTAAAAATTATGACCTTTCTAATACAGTAGTTTTTGTGTTGAAACGGCCCTCCTGGATAAGTGGGTACCTGGAGGCCAGTGATCTGGATAGAGACGCAGGGAATTGAAGACAGTGGGTTTGGCATCGGGGCAGGATTTCACAAGTCTTCTGTTTTCATGCCATCAAGAAAAACACAAAGATGATGTCATACAAATCAAGAGCCTAGCAAATAGTCTAAGGAAAATCACATCTGAGGAGAAAAAAATGGAAATAAAGCAGTAAGGGAGAAATTAGAGACACTAAAACAGAAAAAAAAATTGAATTTTGGGCATAGGGTAGGAGGCAGAGCTAGAACGCATCATTAGAGAGTTGTCATGTGCCTGTGACCTCACCAATAGATGCAGAGAGAACTTTGAGGGGCACCAAATGGGTTCAGTTGAGGATGTATCTTTTTTTAAGTGTATTTATTTATTTTGAGAGGGAGCAAGCACATGAGCATGTATATATGCAGGGGAGGGGCAGAGATAAAGGGAGTGACAGAATCCCCAACAGAACCCGACATGGGGTTCAGTCTCAAACCTTGAATTCATGACCTGAGCCAAAATCAAGTCAGATGCTTAACTGACTGAGCCACCCAGGCCCCCCCAGGTGAGGATGTACCTTATCTATATAATAGAGGAGTCCTTGAGGCAAGATTTAAATGTCTATGTATAAATTTCTTAAATAAAATAAGCAAAGCCTAAATTAAAAACAAAAAAACTTTAACATTGGTAAATGTTTTTCTCCTTCAGTAAATTTAACAGAAGTAAAATATAACAAATATGTTAATTTCTGCTTATATTGTTTTATCTTGATTTAATTTTATTGTACTTTTATCTTAATTTTTCAGATGCACCCCAAATCATATAGAAGTAGTTATATTTGGTGTTTCTCCAACATATCCTTTGTACAGCTTTGCTCCTCCTTTCATCTATTTGCATCATTTTTAAAAAAAATTTTTAAAGTTTATTTAGAGAAAGTGGGCATGTATGTGCAGGCACAGGGGAAGGGCAGAAAGAGGGAGAGAGAGAGGGAGAGGGAGAGGGAGAGAGAGAGAGAGAGAGAGAGAGAGAGAGAGAGAGAGAATATCCCACACAGGCTCTGTGCTGTCAGCTCAGAGCCCAACACAGGGCTCAATCCCACAAACTGCGAGATTGTGACTGGAGCCAAAAACCAAGAGTTGGTTGCTTAACTGACTGAGCCACCCAGGTGCCCCTGTATGCTCAATTTGGACCAATACAGAAACCACCCTATTGCAGATTATAAGCCCCCCCTCCCCCCATCTTTTGAATATATGCAGCTTGGAATTTTCCTACTGCTGAAGGGTCTAGTGTCCCTGAGGCAAGCCCTGGTGGTATGTATGCCTTATGCTTTAGGCTTCTTCTAGTCCCCACTATGTTCATTAAATGTTTTTCTCTTTAAAACTACCCTTGCTGGAACTGAAACTGTGACTTCAATCTTAGATTATGTGACTGGCTTCACAGAGGTGATTCTGATGTGAAGGTTGGGAGAACAGCTTTGATCCCCACCAAAAACCCAATCAACTTTGGCCCTCCCCAAATTACTTCACATAATCTTTCCAGTACAAAAAATCTTGACTAAAAAGTCTTCTAATGCCCCCATCCAACCAAATGCTTATACCTTGCCTAATTCATTCCAGCTGCTCAGTAGAAATTGAATATTATTTCATACCCTGAAAATATAATAATTTTGCGTGTAACTTTGACTGTTTCTTGATATCTGCTTTTGGTAGGCTGCCCTGTCCCACCTAATAATTTCTCTGAGCCCTCTTGCTCCTAAGACTAGTTTAATTAAAATTCTATTTCCCTTACAACCTTAGAGGTCACTGATGGTTGTTATAACTGAGGGAGGACATTCTACAGCTTAGTGCTCTCCCCAAATCCTGATCTCTGTCTTCTTTTCTATCTCCATTGGCGTTAATGGCCTTTTTAACCCCTTAGGGCTCAGAACTGAGCTTCTCCCATTCTACTACCATCTACCTAAAAAATGTGAAGCATAATCTCAATAAAGGGATTTTATGAGGTATTTTTTATGTTTCTCCAATACATTATTCATGTATACGTGCTTTTATATTTTGAATTATGTTCATTAAAAAAAAAATTTCTAAACTGAGAGTCGGCCAAAGAAAATGAATGCTTCTGTCAGACACAGGTTAAGTAAGAACTTTACTCTTTCGAAAATTATTTTCTTAAATGACTTTATAAGTATAATGTTTTATAGAGATGCAAAACAACAAGAACAACAATATAGCAAATAAAACTATGAAAGCAGAAAGCATCTTCTTTCAAAGCGTTTGTTCTTGACCTAGAAATCCTTCAGTGTATGTTTGTCTCTAAGGACACGTTCTGTGCAACAGAATTTTTTTCAGTGCAACCTTGAACATGTCTCAGCACCAGTCCGTTAAACCTCAGAAAATGCTGTGATAAGATACAGTATGTGAGTATGAGGGTGCACGAGCATGTACGTGTCTGTTCACTCCGTGCCACTGCTTTCGCCACCTCCTATCCTAGCTTACTGAGCTACTTGAAAAGAAACACTTTGAAACACAAAGGGCTTTTTCGTTTCTCACCAGTGATTACCCACCCTGATTCATTCACACCTGAGAAAACAGAAAGTCATAGACTGACTCTCTTGGTATTACTGTTTAGATGACGGTTATTGGCTACCCTGTAAAATTTAATAAAAGAGTGCCAGAATCTCATTCTGTTACCCATCTCCCAGTTCATGGCTCTACTTCTCTTACTTTCATACTCCCCAAACTTAAACTGAACATTAGAAATGTAACTATGTTTTTAGCTTAGAAATGAAAATTAGACAACAGAGCAGCAAAACATAGATATATGGGGACATGAGGGAAAAATCAACAGAGCAATGGGAACTAATAGTCTCTGATGTATCCAATATGCCTGCCAGTTTATAATCTACATGACTTGCTCCTCAAAATAGTCCCAAAAGGAAGTATTATTTAGCTCACTTACAGAGAAGAGAAATAAAGGGTCTGGAAATGTTAACTAATTTTGCTCCAACGACTTAAGTGGGTAAGAGGCAAAGCTTGAACCCCAGTACAGCATGTTCCCAAAGATACTCTCCACTAGGTACTTACCCCTGAGAATGCTGTGCTCAGTCATGCCCTAGGTATACACCTCATTTTCTGCAGACTTCCCTCCTTCTCTAAGCATGCTAATAATTCTTTAATACAGTCTAAAACTTGTTTCTTCAGCAAACTTCACAGGTTCCTCTGTATTTTATCCTACAGAAGTCACCGTAACACCTATTTCTTCCCTCCTTTTAACCCTAAGTGTTCATCATGTGCATACCACGTGTACAATCGCATAGCATCCTACATTGTTATAACTTTTCACGTGGGCTCCTTTTCTCTTCAATGGGGTTGTAAATTCCAACTGTCTAAAGCTGAGTTATCAGTCAATCGGCAGATAAGCCCTGAGACCTTTCTGTGATGGAAACATTGTGTAAAGTGAAATGGTGGATAAAACAATTTGAGCAGTAAATAAAAAGTCTAAAAAGCCAGTACCTGACTCGGTACACAAATGCCACAATAATCCTAAATTACACACCGCAACAACACTCAGGGTTTATAAAAGATAAGCCTCTGTTCTCACACTTAACTGGTATGTGAATTGACTGTCCTTCAGCTGCAGGCTGTGGTTTGGTCCAG
Source organism: Panthera onca (assembly GCF_046562875.1). NCBI lineage: Eukaryota > Metazoa > Chordata > Mammalia > Carnivora > Felidae > Panthera > Panthera onca. The sequence goes on along the minus strand of NC_138342.1, from coordinate 54,067,920 downwards.
TTTGGCTCCAGGTAGGCTGGGTCAGTTCTATAGGTGCCTGGCTCTAGGGCCCAGGCTAAAGGAGCTCTCTGTGGGGAATGGCTTTCTTTAGAAACTTAGCTACCATGTTTGACATCCCAAAAGGATTCTCTATAAATTACAAAATAATTTTTAGTAATAACCACAAGATAAGCATGTGTTAATCAGTAATAATCAATATTCTTTTATGTTTTGTTTTTTTTTAAATTTTTTTAACGTTTTATTTATTTTTGAGACAGAGAGAGATAGAGCATGAACAGGGGAGGGGCAGAGAGAGGGAGACACAGAATCGGAAGCAGGCTCCAGGCTCTGAGCCGTCAGCCCAGAGCCCGACGCGGGGCTTGAACTCACGGACCGCGAGATCGTGACCTGAGCTGAAGTCGGACGCTTAACCGACTGAGCCACCCAGGTGCCCCAGTAATAATCAATATTCTATTGTGTAAATTAAATTGGATAATACTCAAATTCGATAAACCTTATATTAAAACTAAAATTTGCATTCACAAAGCAAAAACATTTACCCGTTAAAATTTACTCTTTTCGTGTTCTTTGTTTAACACAAATCCAAACTCCACATGGCTACTCACAATGGCAGACATAGAGTAGAAGTTCTGTTTCCACATCTTAAAAAAAAAAATTTTTTTAACGTTATTTATTTTAGAGACGGAGCATGAGCGAGGGAGGGGCAGAGAGACAGGAAGGCACAGAATCTGAAGCAGACTCCAGTCTCCAAGCTGTCAGCAGAGAGCCTGACACAGGGCTCTAACCCACAAACCATGAGATCATGACCTGAGCCAAAGTCGGACACTTAACCAACTGAGCCATCCAGGAGCCCCTGTTTCTACATCTTTATAATCATTGTAAAACTGTCATTTAAAAAAAGATCTTTCGGTTAGAGGCAGGAGTATGCAATACCAGAGTGGTTGCAGACTCAAACTGCTCGGAAGTAAGGTTGTGAGTGATCTTGAGAGATTATGAATTTACTCAAAATGAATTTGCATAGCTTAGCCTGCTGTGCTGGTGACTGACTCAGGCAGTCATTATCTGGAAACTTGCCTCAACAAAAGTTTCTTGAGGTTTTTGTTTGTTTGTTTGTTTGTTTGTTTTCTTTGAGAGGGTGGGGTGGGTAGGGGCTGTACTCCATTTCTTATAACTCTCTCTCTGCTTCTGTGGTACACAGACAGAATTTCTAGAGTTCATATGTCAAGCTTTACCACATGATCTCAATTCCAGCCTCTCTTCATATCATGCCCAATAACATCCTATTGATTGTACCAGGTCATATGGCCACGCCCAAAGTCAAGGGGTAGGGAAGTATACCTTTCCAATGATGAATACATGACCTGGTATGAGGAATAAAAATTGAGATCAGTATTTCTTTTTCTTTTTAAGTTTATGTATTCTGAGAGAGAAAGGATGGGGGGGGGGGGGAGTGTGTGTACAGGGGAAGGGCAAAGAGAGAGAGACAGGGAATCCCAAGCAGGCTCTGTACTGTCAGCAGAGTCCTATGTGGAGCTCAATCTCACAAACTATGAGATCCTGACCTGAGTCAAAATCAAAAGTCTGACACTCAACCCGAGCAGAAATCAAGAGTCTGACACTCAACCAACTGGCCACCCAGGTACCCTAGAAATCAGTATTTCAATCCACTTCAGCAAATAATAAAAATAAACGATGTATTTTATGAGTGAAGGATGTTCAACTTACAGAGAAAAAATTCTGGTTATGAAAGGAATTCTCAGGAAAATGTTCAGAATTATGTGTAACTGGCATCTTTGAATAAATTCTAAGCATACATCCATGAGAGTGGTTTGTATGCACTGTAAGATTTACAAAATCACATATTGAGTATATAAAATGAATTCTACTTCTTTCTGTGGATCTCTTCTCTTCAGCCATATCCCTAGGAGTAGACCTTGGCATAGTAAAGGCATAAAAGAGTAAATATCTAGTAAGCTACTAACTAGCTAAAGTGTATATAGCAATGCTAATTAATCCCTATTAAAATTCCATTGATAAAGGCCCTTTTCATTAACTATTCTATGATGGCTAACTTCTATGCATGTTTTGAATAACAAAGTAATTAGAAACTAAATGCAAAGGGTTTATGGTTTCTTTAACAAATAGAAAAATAAAACAAAAGTTAGTATTCATTTGGAAATGAAAAAAGGTCAGTTCCTTTTAGAGTTGTTGAAGTCTTTAAAAGTATTATTTGTAGAAAATTATAAAACAAAGAATTTGTAGGGGGGCCTGAGTGGTTGAGTCGGTTAAGCATCCAACTCTTGATTTCTGCTCAGGTCCTGATCTCCTGGTTTGTGGGTTCAAGTCCCATGTCTGCTCTTTGCTGACAGCATGGAGCCTTCTTGGGATTTTCGGACTTCCCCTCTCTCTGCACCTCCCCCACTCGGGCTCTGTCTCTCTAAAAATAAACATTAAAAGAAATAAAGAATTTGTATTCTTTACAAATGTACTTGTAAAAATACATGTATTTATAAACTCTCATTTTTAATTGTGATGGTAGCCATGGCATAAATAATTGAAATATACAAACATTTCTTAAATCGAATTCCTTATTATCATGCCCATAGCCATTTCCATTCTTTTTCAGTGAGTACCCAAAATAGCCATATCAGGATCACCTCCTTGTCTTTGGGCTTTTACATCAAGTTTGGGGAATGTTCAGTCAGTTTACAACCGATTGAGGTTCACATTGTAAATTCTCCCTTCATCAATGGTATTTCCAAAAAGTGTTTGTTTTGTTTTGTTTTGTTTTGTTTTGTTTTGTTTTGTTTTCCAGTGATGCTTCTCCAGAATGACCACAGTCTTTATATGACACTAACTTCTCTCTGCTGCTCAATTTTTGTCATTTCTTGGTCTCTTTCTGACTTGGGTTATGGTTGCTGAATGGCTCTTCTGTCTCTGAATTTTTGGATGGTAGTGGGGTTTGGCAATCATTGTCCATTTTGAGTCAAACTGAAAAAGATAATCTTCATTGAACTCATGAAGTCTACGAAACATCCCCAGATCAGGCCCCACATGGCTGAATTAGCTCTTGTTTTTTACACCTGTTTTATAGATTCCTCCAACTGCAGTTCCTAAACCAGCAGCCCTTACTGAACTTAACATTAGTAATTTTGTATTCAGAGTTCCTCTTTCCCTTGATGTTTTCTCAAAGATTTTCAAAAATTCTTTAGAATGTCAGTGGGATTTTCTAGGAAAAGATATGATGTATGCATTATAGCTTTAAATATAATCCTAGTTATATTAAACTAAGTAGTGTATTGCTGCTTAAGCATGTAGCTTTAGTATTTTATTATATATTGTAAATGTGGCAAATATTGCAACCTAAGACAATTCCTCTGTGCTTATCACACAATGACAATTCCAGACAAGTGTTGCTGTAGCTTTGTTTGGCTTTGTTTTTCTCTCTCACTCATAATTGTGTATCACTGCTAGAGCAGCAAAGAAAAAGTGAATACTGTTTACTCTTCAGAATATGGTAAGTGCCTGAGGAGTGTCCTGTGTACTCTGGGACCTATAATTGTAATGGAGAAAATTGGTTTAGTTAGATTCATTGTAACACTGTGAATCAAGCTAATTGCTATTTTCAATGTAGGCTCCACAATGCTAATAAGACAAGCAAAATAACTATTTGTTCATTCAACATGTGTTCGCTGACCAGTGACAATTTTGGAGCCAAAGAAAGGATCAGAGGACAAGGAGAGAATTTAACAAAGTAGATTTTTGTTAAATGATAGAATTTCAAGAAAACCCAAATTCAGAATGATCATTATAGCAAAGGTCCTTTGTGTAAACTGGTAAGAGAAATCCAGTGTGTAGATATCTAAAGAATTTGAACTATTAGGAGCACTGACCCCCACACAGTTGAAAATCCCCTTATAATTTGGACTCTCCTAAAATGTAACTACTCATATAGCCTACTATTGACTGGAACCCTTACTGATAACATAATCTATTATCTCACATTTTGTGTGTTACATGTACTACATACTATATTCTTACAAGAGAGTGAGCTAGAGAAAAGAAAGTTTTATTCAGAAAATCATAAGGAAAATATATTGATAATATTATACCGTATTTATCAAAAAGCTGCTGTAAGTGGACCTACATAGTTCAAATCCATGTACTTCCTTACTATTTTTTTGTACATAAAATGGTCCTCTAAACATTTTACATATATTCAACATTCAATCCGCACAATAATCCTCTGAGATAAATAATATCATTATTCCTTTTTTTTTTTTTTACATTAAAAAACTGAGAGGTAGAGAGGTAAAGTAATTTGCCCACGATTATCCAACTAACTCTTGCTCAGTCTGGGATTTGAATCCAGTTTGGTTCCAGAGTCTGCTGTTAATCAATAAGATGCAAATACATTTCTTTGCTATTTCATATGAAGAGAAATGAATCCTGGCAGGGGTACAACTAAAAGTCTTTCAAGTAATTTATATTATCAGATTTTATCTCATGTGAGTAACCGGGCCTGCAGAAAAGTGGTCACTAGAACAATTAAACTTAAATATCTTGAGAACAATGTGCCTTTTCATGGGAATGGAAGACAAGATACACAATAGTGAGAAAACTAATAGGTTGTCTCTCTACTTCCATATTTACAATACTTCTGAGATGATTCATTGATAACCCTGAAGAATGTGACAGTCACTTAAAGTCGTATATAGTTATGTAACTGATTCATTTGTCACTGCTAAAAGTACAATAATATAGTGGAAAGCGCAATGGGTTTGAAATAAAAAGACATTCAGTTTTTAAGTTATACAATCTACTATTTCTGAATCTCTAAATATAAAATATAGTATGACACTTGAATTGGGATGTGGGGTTGGTAAGATGCCAATTGATTAGCCTTCTCTCTCTCTCTCTCTCTCTCTTTTTAATGTTTATTTTTGAGAGAGAGAAAGAGCATGTGAGTGAGCTGGGGAGGGGCAGAGAAAGAGGGAGACAGAAGATAAGAAGTGGGCTCAGCGCTGACAGCAGGGAGACTGATGAGGGGCTCCAACTCATGAACCACCAGATTATGAACTGAGCCAAAGTTGAACACTCAACCTACTCAGCCACCCAGGTACCCCTTTCAGCTCTTCAAGAGATGGCTGTTTTCTCTCCCCATCCTTCAGAAACACTGGGCCTGAACTTGGAATATGATACCCCCTTGCTTTCCAATGCTGCATTTTGATTAATCTCCGTTCCTTCACTATAAAAGCATTGACTGAATATCATGTCATCAAACTCTACTACCTATCACCTCTCCTTGCTGCAGACATCTCTTAACACTTGGAGAACTCTCCCTCATTCCATGACGATTATAGCATCTGGATTACTGTCACTGACTCTAATACTGCCCATGACCCAGTTTTTTTTCATTTTCAATATTTATATGGCTGATTTAGCTAGTAGCCTATCCTCTCAATTTGGTGACCAGGTCCTCTCCTACAAAGATTTTGTCTGTGTCCTTTCTCAGCTGCTCACAAAAAAGGAAAAAAATATTATCGCACGGACTCCAATGTGTGTTTTATGAAGTTGAATACTGTCTTGCTCACAGTTGAATCATGAATGCCCTGGCAGAGCTGGCAAAAAGGAGCCACTCAGTGCTCATATACGGAATGAATAAGTAGTTAAAAGACATCAGCAAATATTCATCAACTAAGTCAATGCTGTCAATCTCACCAGGATGCCAATCAGTCTGAAATAGTTTTCCAGAGTCTACAACCTATACACTTAACCTGAATTGGGAGAAATCTCTGAATAAGAGTTTAGGATGATACCCCATGTACCATATTGAAGTGGAAGCAGTGAAAGATGTATCCTCTCATCATACTGCCTTCTCAGAAAGGGCAGGGATGGGTCTTCCAGAAAGAGTAAAACTGAATAAACACATAAGTAGATAATTATTCTGGTGTTGCAGGCATAGTGCTTTCTGGAGGCTTTCTTCCTTTAGTATCCATCCTGCTTTTAATATTTGTGTGTGTGTTCATTTTCTTCCTAAATGATGATAAAAACATGAGTTTCTGATAACAACCACCTTCAATTAGAGCAGGCACCCCTCAAATGAAATGTATTCATTCACATTTCCCTTTGCCCCCCCTTTGCTAATTATTTATGAATTTTCCAGTTTTCAGTAAAATCTTCTGGTATTTTAGCACTGCACCACAAAGACAGGGACTGTATCTTTCTGCGCTAAAACTCTCCATCTAGGGACGCCTGGGTGTCTCAGTCAGTTAAACATCTGACTTCTGCTCAGGTCATGATCTCACAGCTGTGGCTTCGTGCCCCACATTGGGTTTTGTGCTGACAGCTCAGAGCCTGGAGCCTGCTTCCAATTCTGTGTCTCCCTCTCTCTCTCTGCCCCTCCCCTGCTCATACTGTCTGTCTGTCTCTCAAAAAATAAATAAACATTAAAATAAAAAAATTAAAACTCTCCATCCAGTGGAAGGATGATTTGCTATTTTGGGTCCTAAATTTATCTCAGTTGGAGATTCATTGCTAACAGTTTTCTGATTGGTGAAGCTGCTCTGATGCCTACAAAGCCTGGTGTCTCCACAGCACCTCACACTATGGGCCTCCCCACCACCCCATTCTTCCCTTTTCAGAAATCTGAATGTCCCAACCCTTGAAGTACTTGTATTTCTCTAATGACAGCAGAAATTTTTTTTTTTTTTGCTCTGTTTTTCTTTAGTGGGTTGTTTCTTTTTTTTCTTTTTCTTTTTTTGCCGTTACTCTTTTCAGACAAGTTTAGGCAAGTTTAAAAAAAAAAAAAAAGTAAGCTACTTTGGGTGGGTGTTGACTCCTTTCCTGTCATGGTGTTGTCCTGGGCTACCACTATTTGAAATTTTGAGGGGTAGCATTTTTTCCCATTCTCTTTGCTTTTTGGACAAGATATTTTACTTTCCACCATCTGGTTCCGATACTGTCTTATAGGGTGCCTTATAGGGAGTGCTATAGAGCCAATTTCTTTTTTGTCTGCAGACAAGCAATTGTCATTCTAGCTCACCCAGTGCTGGGTACAGTCACCTAGAATGTAATGTTTGATGAGCCCAATACTTCCATTTCCTCGAACTTCAGCTGTATATGGTTTTCCCATCTAGAACTTTGCAATGAGTCTCACTGAGAATTCCCTTGTAATATAGTTTCACAGTATTGCATGGCACAGATATCTTTACTTCATAGACAATTACCTGTAACTATTTCATGGTTGTGCTAATGCTTGAATTAACCTATGCTCCCCTAAGCAGTCTTCCTCACCCCATTATCTTCAAACTGAACTATGCATTGATGAAATATAGCTATCCTAGGCTTTAGGCAGTGGTTCCAAAATATTTCCTACTGACTGCCTGACTGTAATTTTAAGATGAAGGCTCATACTTTTTTCTGTATGGATTTTTTCCCTCGAAATTCTTTTTGCTTTGTTTCTGAGACCTCTGTTTTTTGCTCCTCTTAGATGTAGTTTAGCTCTAGTTCTACTGCCTGAGCCAGAAACAACTAAAATATTTTCCCATTCCCTGGTCCCATTTAGAAGATCAGTGGGCCCATTTATCTGTCTCCATTTATCTTTCACGTCTACTAGGCCAGGCCTCATGGCATCATCAGCATGCAATTCTGTTATCCTTTTCCTTTTCCACTCTCATTTTTTGACCACAGCCATTTCTTTGTCTGTGAACTTATCCTTGATTATTTACACAAACCAATTCCTAGAACAGAGTACTATAGGCAGGAGCCTCATTAATTCCTTTGTTAGCCTCTGGATTCATAATAATTTCACTGAGTACTCAATTTAAACAACATAATTAGTCCTTTACATAATGAGACCCTAGTCCTCTTTACCTATTTATAGATAAAATCAACCACGGTTTTGGAGTTAAGCTACAATTTGGATGGTTGAATTGATAACCTTTATTAAAATGTATAATAAATTCCAGATGCATTGAAATAGAGATCTATTGATGAATAAATTTATGTATACAGGCTTCTTTAAATTCTAAGATTACTTAAGACAAGCTTTACTCAGCCCAATATTCATGAAAGACTAACACTGAGTTTAGTTGGTTTAGTCAGTCTTGAGGTTTCTAATTTCATTCATCTATTTAGTAGAGGAAAAACACTGATCATATTGTATATATCTTTTCTTATTATTAAATACAATTTTACCATTCAAAGAAATTTAGGCTGGGAAAGGCATTTTGTGAAAGTCTGTTAATAATAGGAGTTAATAAATTTTTAAATTCTACTTAAATACTATTACCATGAATGATCATTTCAACTTTTGCTTATTGTGGAAAAATATATTACATTTGTACATATTTAAGTAAAAATACACAGAAATAATGCTGAATGTGTATATCATATAATTCTATCATATATATATATATACACACACACACACATATATATATGAGACTAAGCTGATAGCCAGAAGAACATGTTAAAATATGTAAAATACTGTAAAGTTCATGGTCACTTAATTATTATCATTTATAGCCACCTACTTCTGCACCAAATAGTACACTTTGGAGAAAATGAAGTCTGTCAAGTATATTATTCTCTCTATATATATTTTTCCTCATTTTGCAGGTGAGACAGTTGAATTTCCAATAGGTGAAATTGTGTTCTTAGTAAGAGGCAGAAGTTGAATTTGTATCCGACTGATTGCACAGCACATGCTCTGTGAGGTAATTTTGGATTCATTGCAGAAGGTGACAATGTATTCAATGCCCTAAAGTCTAAGTTTTATTGAATATAAAAAACATACTCCCTTATTAAATGATAATTATTTTTTAAGAAATTAGCCTAAATTGTACCTTTAACTTGTGTGTGTGTGTGTGTGTGTGTGTGTGTGTGTGTGTGTGTGTGATCTGCATGTAAATGGATCTTTGCAGGTTTGAAGCTTTTTCTTACCCATAATTTTGAACATATCTGTGAGTAAGAATAGTCTTCTTTTGTGGACATTTCCTCTGTAAGTCTATTTCAACTTTAAGAAGAATCGAATTGATTCCATCCACATTCTTTATTTTAAATTTTAATACACCATTTTTTTTTTATTTTCCGATTCTGGTAATGGATTTTTTTTCCATTCTTAATGTATTTTTTTTGTATGCAACACACTTTTTTTTCTACCATATTCCTGTGTTCGATTTTTTTGTAGTTTTTATTATAAGACTTTGTAATTTCATTAGAAAGGCTGACCAGAATAAATATTTTTACCCTCCCTATCCCAATATCTCCAAGGAAAAATGTATATTTATTACCATGTCTTTGTAGATAGGAGGGTAATGCTCCAGAAGGGTGAGCTCCCCTTAATTGTAGTGAATGATCTCTTATATAATTTTTTCTTCAGAAAAGAGAACCAGTGAAAGGGTCTAGGTATGAATTATCAAAAGACAACAATCACAGTCCACTAAGGGAGATTCAAAATATAATTTTTAAGTTGTATTTTTTTTTAATTTTTTTTAACGTTTATTTATTTTTGAGACTGAGAGAGACAGAGCATGAATGGGGGGAGGGTCAGAGAGAGAGGGAGACACAGAATCTGAAGCAGGCTCCAGGTTCTGAACTGTGAGCACAGAGCCCGACGCGGGGCTCGAACTCATGGACCGGGAGATCACGACCTGAGCTGAAGTCGGAGGCTTAACCAACTGAGCCACCCAGGCGCCCCTAAATTTTAACTTTTAAAACAAATACTCGAATCATTAACCTTTGCTCTTTCCAAATGATGAAGACTCATCATCAAACAGTGGTTGGGACTCTCGGTAGAAGTGATGCTCTTATCGATATCTAACTTATTTCAAAAACTCTAGTTTTGGTGAAAATCATTTTTACAGCAGTATCATTTTTCCCCGTGAAGTTCTGTCCACGGCAATATAAATATGATGTGTTAGAGCTGTTAATGAGTGTGCTCGATAAACATTTATTTTTTTTTTTTTTATTTTTTATTTTTTTTTTTAAATTTTTTTTTTAACGTTTATTTATTTTTGAGACAGAGAGAGACAGAGCATGAACAGGGGAGGGGCAGAGAGAGAGAGGGAGACACAGAATCGGAAGCAGGCTCCAGGCTCTGAGCCATCAGCCCAGAGCCTGACGCGGGGCTCGAACCCACGGACCGCGAGATCGTGACCTGAGCTGAAGTCGGACGCTTAACCGACTGAGCCACCCAGGTGCCCCTCGATAAATATTTAAAAGCTAACTTTAATTTGATGATCTCAGACTAAGAGGTACTTTATTTATTAAACAGCTATAGATGAGGTGATATCCTTAGGACAGATTTGTGGGAGATTTGTCCTATCACTTTAACGTTGCCCAGAAGCTGGGACACAGAGGTTTACTGTAAGGATAAGAGCAGAATGTCATTAGAGAAGCCACAGTAACGTCACCGAATACATGATTTGTCTGGCTTGTCTTTTAGGGAGCACTGCTGTGCACTGGGTTCCAGGCTCTCAAGTGTTCTATTTTTCAGCAGATGCTCTCCTGAATCATGTTTGTGCCAAGTTTTGCATAATGTCTTGTGTTCTTTATCAGTACAACAGTATGAAATATTTAATAGGAAGTTATCACTGTGGCCAATATGAAAGATTAAACAGACTTGTCAGTCTCTTTTGTCAAGAAGAAAACCTATTCAGAGAGAATAAAAAGAATAGTATTAGACTTCCAGGTTTGGATTCAGATCAAAACATTATGTTCTTTGTTTCCTATATCCTGAGTTTTTGTCTATAGAATGAAACTATAAGAAATTCCATGAATTTTTACGATGATAAAACATTGTTTTGAAAAGTGTAAAACCATATGACAAAATTTACCAAAATGATTGTTTCAAATTAGGACTTCCTGATGAAGTGGTGATTTTTAGAAACAGTATCTTGGAAACTTAGAACTTAAAAGATAACATTTAAATATTAAAGGAAAAAGCTGTGGGATTCAATAAAGTAAAATGAAATCTTTTGAAAATGTGTTGAATTTATAGGTCTGTAAAAATTATATTAACAGATGTTAAACATTTCATCAGAGAAAAATGGAAGTTACAGGTCTAAGCTACACACACACACACATATATATATACATACATATACATATGTATATATATATTCTCTCTTGGCATACAGTGTCTGCACAGAGCAATGACAAACTGCATCAGAAAGCAATTAGTCTTTGGGACAATGACTTGTCAGGACACATGGAGTTATTTGTTCCTCTCTAACTTGAAATAAATAAGTACGATCTCCTACTCTAGTTAGGCAAACCATCTAATTCTTTGAGACTGTTACTATAGTTTGCATTGCAGTGGTTATCCTGTCCTACCTCACTCTGGTCTAGTGTGAGAGAAGCCGCAAGAGGTAGCCTGAATTACATTAGCTGAATTATTTTCGTTATAACTTCACCACATCCCACCCAGCACCTGCTAGCCTCTGTCGCTCCTATAAAACAGCACCTCAAGCTGCAAGTGCTACTGCCAAAACCATCAAAAACTTGATCATCATGTTCTGGTTTTCTTTCAAGCTCAACTCTACTCCATCCCTCTCGTTTCTTATGTTAAGGGTTTTTTGATTTCGAAGTATTTTAAGCCTTGGTGGCTCTCATTGTCCTTTGTGAGAATGGAGCAAAACCTTTGTGTGTACCTCCAGGTTTTTTGTATAAATTATCCTCACCCAGAAAATGTATCTCGTGGAAAATCACTCCAAGGGGCACCTGGGTGACTCAGTCAGTTAGGAGTCCAACTTCAGATCAGGTCACGATCTCATGGTTCATGGGTTTGAACGCCCTGTTGGGTTCTGTGCGGACAGCTCAGAGCCTGTAGCCTGCTTTGGATTCTGTGTCTCCTTCTCACTCTGCCCCTCCCCCACCCAAGGGTAACTAAACAAAAAATAATTAAAAAAAATTAACTCCGGGGCGCCTGGGTGGCGCAGTCGGTTAAGCGTCCGACTTCAGCCAGGTCACGATCTCGCCGTCCGTGAGTTCGAGCCCCGCGTCAGGCTCTGGGCTGATGGCTCGGAGCCTGGAGCCTGCTTCCGATTCTGTGTCTCCCTCTCTCTCTGCCCCTCCCCCGTTCATGCTCTGTCTCTCTCTGTCCCAAAAATAAATAAAAAACGTTGAAAAAAAAAAAAATTAAAAAAAAAAAAAATTAACTCCAAGTGGAGCCTAGTTGATTCATGAATCTTGCATTTTGCCTTACTAAAAATGAGAATGCCAGAGAGGTAATTGTTTGAAAATAGACATAATACATGTTGGATCAAGGATTGAAGAGAGTTAAATAAAAAGAAAATAATACTGTATTGAAAAGTTACCTCAGAAGATTGCATGATGGAATTAGAGAGCTGGACTCAGGGAATAGAGAAGTGACATATTTTTAGGGAGGGGTGATATTCACATGTTTGCAGTTCTCTCTTCTTTTTTTTGCTATGGGTAGACCAAGGCCATTTGTCCACCAAGGGACAAATGTTGTAAAGACTTCTTAATGGTTAGAGCTCTCCCCCAGAATAAGATGGTTTCATCTTAGATAGACAGAAAGATACAGATTTTATTGGTTTTATTCAACCAGGGTTTAGATGATGATATACTGCAGAAGGAAAAACTACATTGGGCAGGATGTCTTTGATTCTGATTCAGAAGTGCCTATCCTGTAAGTTCCTCAGGGACAAGGTCACATCTGTTTTACGTTTGAAACTATTTCTAGCTTCAGATTATAAATAAATCTTTAGAGAAGTAGATTTTAAACTATCTACTACCTTTTGTTTGCCCACAGTGACTATTGCAATGTTCTGAATATATTAGAGACTCAATAAATATTTTATGGACTAATTGGCACATGAAATTTTGAAACACATGTTCTAAAAAATGTAGCCAATAGGACTTCACAGCATACTCAACCTTGTCTCAGCAGATGTTTGGACTTGAAGCGATATGATCTGTCTAATCTGGCACCTTGGCATAGAGAAGCGTTTTCTACTCCAGGTGGCAATGCCTTGAAATAATCACAAATGACTGTTTCCGGGCAACCAAGAGGCGAGCCTCCTCTTGCACAGTAATTTCCTAAGTTCTTCCTAACAACAGTTAAAATAAAGGCAATCAGTGGAGATGGACCCTAATTGTTGAGCTTATCATTTCTACTCCTTACCCCTCCTGATAGTGTATTATTAGTTAAGAACCTATGGAAGGAAATGTATTTCAATGTAAACGTTGTCAAACAAAGATATAACATAAAAATATATATGAATATATCTTATGGTAATTGTGAATAATAGCAGAATCTCCTTTCCAAGTAGATAAAGGAAAAATAGATCCAATATTAGATTCATATATTAAGATATGCACATTACTATCTACCACAAAAGTTTTTTTTTTTTAATTTTTATGACTGGAAAATAAATAAATTGGTTTTCTCTTATATTTCAGCCTGTAAAATTTCAATATTTTTTTAAAGTTTATTTGAGAGAAAGAGAGGGATGGAATGGGGGGAGGGGCAAAGAAAGTGGGAGGGAAGGAGAATCCCAACTAGGCTCATGCTACCAGAGCCTGACACAGGGCTAGATCTCATGAACACTGAGATCATGACCTGAGCTGATATCAAGAGTCAGATGCTTAACTGACTGAGCCACCAGGCGCCCCTAAAATTTCAATATTTACAAAAGTATACATTTAAAGATACAATACATTTAAAGATACATTTAAAGATACATTTAAAAATACAATAGATTCCTACTCTAACAGGTTTTTTGCTCCATGTAGTCAAGTTATAGAATTCCTGTCTATAAGCCAGTAAAACTGATCATTTTATGATTTTTCATATGGAGGCATCACTCAGGATAGAAAAGGGTTCACCTAACTACATAGCTAAATGGCAACATGAGAAGGAGAGACAACGACTGAGAGTGTAGTAGTCAAAGAGTACAAATTCTGGAGACAGACTGAGTGTATAACTCAGGTACTACCACTGATGACATGTATTTGGCACAAATTATTTAACAATTCTGTAGTTTCATTTCCTTTGTCTGTAAATGATGATGGTGAATTGGTTTGTGATAACCTCTACATTCTAATGTTTCTATTAAAGAAATAATATGTATAAGTTGCTTAGAATGGGGAGTTGGTAAAACATGTTTTAGGTTAGCCTTTGCATTTCAACTTACATACACAATTTACGTTTGCATACTTATTGACAAACTTATAGTTGCTTCGAGCAAAAGGTACAGTCCGAAGAAATATGCAAGATTTCTGTCATCTGAGTTGCAGACACAGCCACCATTTCTTCCCTATGTCCCATTTAATAGTTACTAAATAATTGTTATTAAAAATATATGTGTGGCTATTATTTATGCAATCTATTTTACCTTGTGAATGAATAATGAGAACAATAATAATGGAATCTATCACATTCAGCTGAGAAAACATAAATGCACTAAGTGTGGCTCATTGCCAGTATGGAGTATTAAGCTAAATTTTTTGCACCTTCTTAAAGATATTTCTCTAGAAAATAACTTTTCAAAAACAGCATAGTGAAAACAGGATGCATAGCTTCAAAAACAGAGGCAGCAAATATTCTGCTTTTGATTTGTGCAACTAATGGTGAAATCAGTGAAGGTGAAAATAAAAAAAAGTTTATAACCTGAGGGAATAATTGTTCTCTGCATTTGTATGGAAAGATATTGGTGCTGAATTCCATCAGCCCAGTCCACTCCCCTCTGATGCTTCTCATCACACAGCTCTGGGATTAGACCAGGACTGTAAAACACAAGTGAGTTTCCTTCTTCCAGTTACTGTGGTAAATCTACTGAAAACTTCTGAAATTAACACCCCCTACTAGACAATGCACATTTTTTTCTGTCTGCTGAGAAAGAAAGACCAAACTGGGCAAAGAGCAAAAACACTGTGAGAGCTTGCTTTTGAACATTAAAGGACATTTTACAAAAAAATATAACTGGAATTTTTGCATTGTTGAACAATCTTTGTCACTTATTCTGTGTAGTGTTATATACCTTTGGAGTAATCTAGCAGTAACAGGTAAAGAGTTTGAAAAGGTGTGCAAGTGTGGGTCATTTAGATGTCAGTTAGAAATTAAGCTGGTCAAGCTGATGACTTTCAGTTTTACTATTCTTGTATGTTTCATACATCAAAAACAGCCATTCCCCCTAAAGGATTGGCTGCATATTTCTCTTCTCTAGTAATCAGGTTAAATATATTTAGAGTATGCTGTTCATTCCTCTCATGGTGTTACACCAGATTTTTTGTGACCGATGAAAGGACAAAAAAGTGAAAATGCTGATTTTCAAGTTATTTTATAATGGAGGAAAAAAGAGGAAGGGGAGAATAATAAAAACTTCAAACTAAAGAAATCTCCATATACTCTGATGTGGGGAAGTTAGAATTGTACCTTGTGAAAAAGATTGATTTTATTTCTAAGTGTTGAGAGTACATACTGAATATAAAGGTGAAATAAATTTAACAGAGATTAATTGATCCTGCCATACATACATTACATATTGGAAGTTACTGGACTTCCAATAGATGCTGTATGTTATAGAAAATATCAGTTGTATAACACATATTCTCCGATCTTGAAACATTGACGTCAAAGAGAAACACAGTAAAACGAAATAACAAGGGATACATGCTATTGCAGGTTTTTCAAAATATGTAATCTTGGGCATGTAACAGAAACAGGAAGAATAATTTTACCTGGAGTTGGAGGAACCAGAGAGCATTTCATTGAGGAGATAAAATTTGAAATAGATCTTATAAGTTTGGTAGAATTTAGTAGATGCCTAATGGTGGAGAGTAATATTCTATACAGAGAAATGTGTGATTAATAATAAAAAGACAAGAAAGTTTGGCTTGTGTTTGTGAATCTCTGTAAAGTCTGTAAAAATAAGATACATAGAGAACAGAGGATTAGAAGAGAAACCTTATTTTAAAAAAGTTGAGGTCAAAATTATGAAAGACTCTTGATTTTGATGAGAAGTAAGTATTTTATTCGTTCTAGGCATGGGGGCCATAAAGATTTTGAAAGACAGTGATATGAAAAGAGGTATGTCTAGGGAGAATAGGTCTGTAGTTACTACAGTGGTTATACCATGAGGTAATATTTTATTATCAATCAAGTCTATAAATTTTCTTACATCAAATGATTACTTCTTTAAGCCAGAAAGATATATTTGAAAGTTTTACTTAACATCTAAACATTTGTAGTTTTACTAGCTTTTTTATTTATTGCTATCAACCAGCCAAACGCCCCAATATACACCACACGAACTTAATCATAGAATATTACCATTCCTCTATCAAAGGTGGGTCTATGTTCAATCTTCAATCTGAGGAGTCTTTGTACCTTCTTTGATGATCAGTAGTATGTGGCAGAAATAATGCTGAGGCTAAGTCATAAAAGACATCACAGCTTCTGCCTCTCTCTCTCTCTCTCTCTTTCCCTTTCTTTCTCTCTCATAGTTGTAGGGGGTGTGTGTTTGTGTGTGTAACATTTGTTACTGAGAATGTACATCATAGGAATTCCTACATCTTCTTATGAAGTAAGCCATTATCATTAGGGAACTACATTCTTTATCTCTTGTAATGTTTTATAACTTTTTTTTTCTGAAATTAGTGTAACGATTCCAGCATTCTTTCAATTATAATTTACTTTATATTTTCCCCATTCTTTCACTTTCACTGCTGTTTCTTTGCATTTCCATTTCATTTCTTATACACAGTATCAAGCTAGATTTGATATTTCATCCGGTGTAACATTTTCTTTAGAGTATACACATCATTTCTACTTATCAGTACTACTGGTATACTTGGATTAATTTTAAGGCCTTGTTTGGTTACGTTTATCCTACTCTTTGCTCTCTCTTTTATTCTTTTTTTTTAATAGAATTTTTTTTTCCATTTTATTCCTTCCCCTCCACTAACTATTTTCTCATATGTACTGCTTTCATCATTTCCTCTTCAATACCACTGAACTGCCATCTGGGCAGTTCATCCTAGCATTCTTCCATCCTAGCATTTTCTTAGAGAGGATTTATTAGTTATAAATTCTGCTTTGTTTTTCTAAAAGATTTCTTATATTACTCTGATTCTTGACATAGTTTCTCGGTGTGTCTAATTTATAGGACACACTATATTTTTGTCACTACTTTGAGGATGTTTCCCCCCATCTTCAGGTTTCTGTTGTTGCTATTGAGAAGTTACCGAGAAGTGAGGTGTTGAATAGTGGATGATCTTTTCAAAATGATATACTTTTTATCTTTGGCTAATTCAAAATATCTTGCTGTCTTTGGTATATGTGACTTTACTCTTTAAGTCTTGAGGTCGAGACTTAATTTTACTTTTATTTGGCAAAATTGTCATTCTAACAGAAATGTAACTGCTTTAGGAACACAATTCTATGGTGGACCATTAATTTTTAACATGTTGCTGACACTCTGTGATGGTTGACCCAATCTCTCTTCCTAATACTTTCCTTTAACTGCTTCTAGACAAAAGTGACCCAAAATCCTTTGCCACAAGTGTGCATGGAGTGCATATGTGACACTATTCTTAATTTAAAATAACATTTCAAAATTCATGGATATATGTTCCTTTCTCATAAAAATGCAAAGATTAATTAAAAAGGATGTCCTTGGGGCGCCTGGGTGGCGCAGTCGGTTAAGCGTCCGACTTCAGCCAGGTCACGATCTCGCGGTCTGTGGGTTCGAGCCCCGCGTCGGGCTCTGGGCTGATGGCTCAGAGCCTGGAGCCTGTTTCCGATTCTGTGTCTCCCTCTCTCTCTGCCCCTCCCCTGTTCATGCTCTGTCTCTCTCTGTCCCAAAAATAAATAAAAAACGTTGAAAAAAAAAAAAATTTAAAAAGGATGTCCTTTTACCTCTTTGCCTTTTTATGTTTGTCCTTTTTTCTTCCTCTTTGCGCCTAGACCTGTAACATTAGATTTTAATGTGTTTGCAAGAGTGAGATTGAAAGCCTACGGTAGAACAGAAAGATATTCCGTTGGACCATTGTAACAACTCTGGACTACCTACACTCAGTCATTTTTATGAGATAAATAAAATTGCATAATTTAAATATACTCTAGTAGAAATTTTGTAATTTGGGGTCAAAAACTTCTAATTCTGCATATGTATAAAATTTTAGAATTCAGGTGAGTTATTTTGTGTGATAGATCAAGGTGAATGACTTTAGGTTTCTCTTAAGATCTTCCCAAAATAATGGGAAATCTTTTGTAATTTTTTTTTGTATTTAGGATATTTTATGTTTTGAGTTATTTAGGATATTGAATGTTTTGAGGTTAGAGCCTAACATTTTACAAAAAAGATTTTTTACCTCTTTGTGGCAAAAGTATTATATATTTCCATTAATGAGATATATTTTACAATCAAAGTCCAGTTCCCAGAAATATTAATTGTCAAGATTATAGATTTTTTAAAAATGCATGAATTTCAACAACCCTCACAAAGAGCTCTGATAAAATACATAGTAACTGCTACTTGTATAGTGCCAAAGAAATTCTTTTGTGTAAGTTATATTATTTGATCCCCCTAGCAAAACTGTGATGTGTCTATTACTCTTGCCATCACTGTTTTTATAAACACAACATTAGTAAGATTTGAATGGTTTCTTTAACTTTATAAAACTAGTACATAATAGATACAAATGTTGTAACTTCAAAACTGATGCCATTACCTGAACACTTTGACACCATCTTGCTAAAAATTGTGATAGTAGCAAATTTGTCCTTGCATTTGATAGTTGTGATTACTTTGGGAACCCAAAGAGTATCCTGAAATACTCTTATTTGAGACTACATTTATAACGAAGCCACAATTGCATGGATGGACTTTGTTAAAATTTGAATAATAAGTGTCAAATGGTATGTCATATTGGAGGGCTTAATGGCTTAATATTTTGGAAACATCTTTCCAAATGCAGAAGTCCGTAATGTAACCATGTGTTATGTCTTCAGTGAAAAGAAACTATAAAAAATACTAACATATGTAAAATATTTTTTAAAGCAGTCAATACCTCCTCATTCAGACATACATATTCATCTAATAACTAACAAATATTTATTGAGTATATGTTTTATGCTAAAAACTGGAAGTGCAGCAACACCAGATAACCAACATGCAGTCATTTTGTGGGTTAGAAGGACATAAAATTAATGAAGTAAATACAATTTCAAATAGAAATAAGGATATTAATGGATAATGTTTCTGTCTAAAGTTGTATTAAATAAACATTTTTGGCATCTTGCATTAATCCTCACCATTCCACAGGGAGGTGGGGTGTATCCCTGATTCTTACTTTTTTTTTAGGAAGTAACCTACCACATGGTATATGTACTTGGTTTTATTCTCTCTAGTTCAAGTTTTACATGTAATATCTAAGTATTACTTGTGATTGGGTGAGTGTTAGGAATTGAATTGTATCCCCTCAAAAAAGATATACAGAAATCTTTATCTCAGTACCTCAGAAGGTGACCCTATTTGGAAATGGGGTCTTTACAGAGATAATCAAGTTAAAATGAGGTCATTCGGGTGGGCCCTAATGTCAGTCATGACTGACATCCTTATAAAAGGAAAAATTGGGTTACAGAGGCAGACACTCATGGGGGAAGACCGTGTGAAGGCACACAGGAAGAATACTAAGAGAAGGTAAAAGAATGGACCCCTCTACAAGCTAGAAGGCACCTGGGCTACAGCAGCTAGGAGAGAAGCATGAAACAGATCATTCCCTAGAGATTTCAGAGGGACCCTGGCCCTGCTGACACAGTGATTTCATACATCTGGCCTCCAGAATTGTGGGGCAACAAATATCTGTTGTTCTTAGCCACCCAGTGTGGTACTTTGTTATGCTAGCCCTAGAGTAAATAAAGTGACAGATTGTGGAACTCAAAAACAAGTGCATTTACTTTCAAATAAAAGGCATATCTTACAATATACTGGAAAGGGAAAAAAAGCCCCACAAATAGTGTATGATGATCTTTAATCAAATGGGAAAAATATTCCACCAAGGGATTGTGGCTTTCTTTTATGTATGTTTGGTGCAGAGTGATGGGAAATCTATCGGGACTGGACAACTACAGAGTGCCCCTGAAGTCAATTTATTTATTTTACTGACTAGACCTATTTCAGAGTCATCAAGATATTCCAACAACTAACAAACAGTAAAGTGTGAGGAGGATAAATTCCAGGCTTTGTGTGTGTGTGTGTGTGTGTGTGTGTGTGTGTGTGTGTAACTTTATAGATAAGACTTAGAAGATGTTGGTTGGAACTTATTTCTTTTGGACTTTAACATTTTTTTTTCTAGGAAACTCATAGTAGTAGGGAGTTTTTATACAAATTTGGGGATACTATGTGTGCATTTTATGGTTAAATTATCTTTATGATTGTGTTTAAAATTCAGTTACAACTCTGAGACAAATGATGCCAATCTAAAAATAAGTAACAACATTCAGTTTTAATGACAATAATCAATGTTCCTGGCATATATTTTTAAATATATATATGTATATATATATATATATATACACACACATATATATACATATATACATATATATAAATATATATACACATATATATACATATATACATATATATAAGTATATATGGATATATATAAAGTAAAGTATATATACTTTACTTTACTTTTATGTATATATATAAATGTATACACATATGTATACACATATATATACATATATACATATATATAAGTATATATACTTTACATATATATATATATATATATATATATATATATATATATATAAAAATGAATGGTTTCCCTTAAACAGTAGACTTAAAAAAATTCTATATAGAGCTATTGTGAGGTGATAGTCTTCATTGATCTGATTTAATAATGCAAATTTCAAAATTTAATGACAAACTTTATGAGATCTAAGCTAAGCCTATCAGTCTTTGAGTCTTATGAAATCCTGTAATGATTAATAACACTGTAATATCCACTAGATCAGAATATCCAATGGAAAGTAAATTATTTTGGTAATATGACTCATCCTCCCTCCACTATTGATTCTTCTTCCTCAATAAGATACTTTTAGATGAAAGACAATAAAATAAGATAAAGAAAACACTAGAAAGACAAAATAAGTACTGGGATTTTATATAGTGGTAAAATGATACTGTATTATAAAAAGCTTAGTGATTCTGAACTATGAAAGTAACAATAATGCATGTCTAATAAAAAAGAGTTTCCTTTTCTTGAATACTTATTATATACTAGAGCTATGCCAGGAACATTGCATAGATTATTCCATTTGATTAAAAAGAAACCTACATTAGTATCTCTTTCACAACTTTCCTTCTGTAAAATGCAGAAAGAAAAGTTACCAAAATATTATTAAATATAAATATTAATATCTATATGTATAATGATAATTTTAAAGCAAAGATTTGAACGCTTTTTATTCTGTTTCTAAAGCTTGTGTTCTTAACATTGGGTTATTCTGTCTCTTTTTTATATAAAATCTCAGTAATTTTTATAGCTGATTATTCTAGTTTGGAATATTTCATGAGCTTTCTTTCTCTCTAGTATGAACTATTCATTTCATAGTTCGTTAGCACCTTATCCTGAAATGTAGAAAGGGAACTAGAACACTATGAAACTAGAAATAGGTGAATTTGAAATTTGTAGACGATTTGGTATGAATGAACATGAAAACTAATTGCTAACCTAAGATCTCTGGCTTTTATGTAATGTTTTATTTGAATTTTTAAGTTATAGGTGCAGATCCATTTTCTATCCTTTTTCTTTCCCTGATAACCATAGAACAGAACTGAATTTTTGGGGTTAGGTATTTTGCACACTTATCAGTTATTTGGTTATCACACACACACACACACACACACACACACACACACACACACACCCCAAGTAGCAAACATTATTTTTCCTTTCACATGTTAGTTTGTAATTTGCTATATATTATTCATAAATGTCAAAAAGTAGTATTTTTCTTTAAATTCTTGCAATTAAGTTTTGAATTTATAAATGAATAAGATGAAAGGTTGTTTCTATTTTTAATATCAAACATACAACTTGTTTTTTTAGAACTTTCTAGGACCTTCTTTCTTCTTTTTACATACCCAACATTCTGTAGCATGTAATACTTCCATTATCACTGCTCTAGTTTACATAAATTTATATTACATACTTGTATTCATATAAGTAAACACAATAATCACTTCACTTCTACCTTAAAGATTACGAGTTTTAAATTCATGATTCTCTCAGCATAAGAACGATCAAGATTTTATTTTACTTTACTTTCTATGCATGGGGTAAATTAAGCATGTTCATGTTGTGACTAATACATTATTTTCAGTTACAAATAGAAATAGGCAAACATTTGAACAAAGTAAGAAATTTTGATTATGCTTTGAGCACTATTGCTTCAAATTATTCACAACTTCAATTTGCTTCACTGTTTTTTTTTGTTGTTGTTGTTGATCTCTTCTAAAAGAGTTATGATAATTGCAAACATGCAGAGAAAGTTTAAAATTCAATTTTGTATTGTTAGATCTATCATTATGATAATAGCAGTTCTCAAAGTTGAACTGCATCTTAAGGCACCCATACTAAGATTTCAACAATAACCAAATGCCATTTCTTTCCTAAAATTACTTGAAATCTACTTTTTCACAAACACCAATATTCTGCATTGAGGATGTTCATAACAATGAAAGTGTCTTCACAATGTTGTACCAAATTAGAAACAATCCTACAAGAGCAGACCTAATATAATACGGCATCTGTTTGCATACCATTGTTAAATCTGACTTACTGCTTCAATACATACACATTCATGGTAGATGGTCATTGAAACTTTTAACAATATTTAGTATTCTAAAAAAAAAAAAAAAACCTCCCTGAAATTTTGTAAATATTTTTCCTGCACCGGTAAAAAACTATCAATCTTGACAAGAAATATTAGCTTTGAATTCATTAGGACAAAGAAGATAATGAAAGATAATGAGATCTTCTTAGGGAGAAAGTCACCAGAGTAAATGAGAAAGTTGAGGCTTTGGGAAGTAAGAGAATAAAGAGGAAACTAGATTGATGAGAGAGGAATGAAGAGAACCATAAGAGTACAGGGTCGTGTGTGTGTGTGTGTGTGTGTGTGTGTGTGTGTGTATCTTATTTATTTATTTATTTATTTATTTATTTATTTATTTATTTATTTTAATATGAAATTTATTGTCAAATTGGTTTCCATACAACACCCAGTGCTCCTCCCAACAGGTGCCCTCCTCAATGCCCATCACACACCCTCTCCTCCCTCCTACTCCCCATCAACCCTCAGTTTATTCTCAGTTTTTGAGTCTCTTACGGTTTGGTTCTCTCCCTCTCTAACTTTTTTTTCCTTTTCCCCTCCCCCATGGTCTTTAGTAAACCAAAGGGAGAGAAATATTTTCCATCTATTGCGTTAACATAAATACGCTGCTAAATATTTTCATATGACTGTCAATACTTTTACTTTGAAGGTAAACTGAACATGTCCAAAAATGCTGGGGATATTAGTATTATATGGGCTGAGGTAATACTTGATGATTTTCAGTTAAGTTCAGAATAATGGATTTTATTAGAATTAAGACTTTTTTTTTTCTTTTTCACACAGCCTTATTTGTCATTATGTTTGCTATAAAATCCTCAGCAAAAAAAAAAAAAAAACAAAAAAAAACTCTAGCTTATTTTAAGTACATTTTCAAGTAAAAAAATTAACATAATTGTAATCAGTGAAATGTACTTAGCAAGTGTTTCTGAGATTAAAATACTGATCAAGATCATAACTAGTGAGTAGAAAAATTCTCACACTCAGGTGAGCCTAATGCAATTACCTATGGGCATATAAAATTGTAGATTAAATATTGCTTACATTTTTAAAGTTATTTTATATTCACTAATATTTCAAGTAGAATACAAATGAATCTTTGTGTATTCATAAACTATTTTTACAAAAACTTAGTAGCTACCAACTACTATAAAGATAACTTGAAGAAAAGTGTGCAACTTGAAATATGATGGCAATTATTCTATGGAGGCAACATTAATATATAGACTTTTATTTCCTGTTGGAGATTTTGGTCTACAGATATACCATTACTTTGGAGAAAATTGGGTTAATGTAAAGCTTTCTTATAATGATGACTTTCAAAAAGAAATACTTTTGTAATAACCCTGATAGATAAAAGAAACCTGAATCCCACAATTTTAATGACTGTGGCAATCAAATTGAATTCATTTCAGTAAATAGGTCATGAGGCTAAATAAAATTATATTTCACATAAACTAGTATTTGCCATAAGCATACAGTCTGGATAATGTGAAAAATCCTTACTCTACTGGTTACATTGATAATCAACTTCTAACAAGGAGTCTTTAATATTGGTAATTTTCCTTGTGGAAACATCAGTTAACTGTCTCTGATAAATTTACTCAGAAGTGGTGAGACACTAAATCTCAAACTTCTTAAAGAGTTTGAGAATGGCCATTAATCATTATCAGCTAACAGATGTATTAAAATTTCTCTTTCTTCTATAGCTCTTCTGTCAATTTGGACCGAGTCCAGGGTGGGCCCTTTTCACATAGTGTGGAACAAAACAGGCATACACAGAGACTCATTTCAATTTAGTCTTTCTCACTGCAGTGACTTGAAAAATGTATTCAATAAGTTGTATTCACAGATTTATGACCACTGGATATTTCCATTTTTGTCTAGAACTGAAACCAGATATTTTGCCAACCATTTTTTTCTGTGATGCTTTCAGTCCTATATCTAAAGCAATATTTGAGACATGCATTCACAGGAAAAAAAAAAAAAAGATTACCTACTATGTTTGTGCCCCTTCATATACTTTTGTTCAAAATGTCCTGACTGCCATCTGCATTACAGATAACATCAGGAAATGTGACTAAAAGGTGAAATGAATGAAGAACTCTGTTTAAAAGAGATAAAAGTAACTCAAGAGTTGTATTTTCAATGCTTCTTTATTTTATAGTCATATAATTGATAGTGTCTCATTCTCTGTGATCTCCAGATCCAGATTTTACTTTTATCAATTTCTCTGGAAAAGAAAAAAATATTATCTTATTTTCATGCATAAAGAGTTTTACGGCATGTATCAAAATATTTATGTTTCCCTTTACCCAACACAAACCATAGCTAAAGCTTTGCTTGCATTTTAATGACTTTGCACTTTGCACTTCCTCAGACACAGTATTTGAGAGCTATATTCTAATATCATTGAAATCTTTTAGCATCAAAATAGTAGGTAGAAATTTATTTAACACCTAGGAAAATTATTTTTTATTCTTTCAGAGATTTTTTGAAATGTATATTTACACATTAAAACAATGTATAGTCTTTCTCCCATCTTTAATTCAAGTGATAGCATGTTCTATTCTTTATCACATTTATTTAAAATATACACTTTGGAAAATTTTCCATATGGTTACATAAAGTGCTATTTCATTGTTTGTTTTCTTGTGGTAAAAAGCACATAACCTAAAATTTACCATCTTAACCATTTTTAAGCATACACTAGAGTTAACTATATGTGTCTTGTGCGACATCTCGAGAACTTTTTCACCTTTTTTAACAGATAGTGTAATATGGGCTTCAGGAGTAGAATTTAGTGATTCATCATTTACGTATAATTCTCAGTGCTCATAACAAGTGCCTCCTTAATACCCATCACCCATTTAACCCATCCTCCACCCACCACCCTTCCAGCAACCCTGTTTGTTTCCTCTGTACTTAAGTCTCTTAATGGTTTGCCTCCCCCTCTGATTTTCCCCCTTCCTCTACGTTCATCTGTTTTGTTTCTTAAATTCCACATATGAGTGAAATCATATGGTACTTGTTTTTCTCTAACTTCTTTCGCTTAGCATAATACACTCTAGCTCCATCCACATTGTTGCAAATGGAAAGATTTCAATCTTTTTGATGACTGGGTATGTATATATACATATAGCACTTCTTCTTTATCCATTAATCAGTTGATGGACATTTGGGCTCTTTCTATAATTTGGCTATTATTGATAGCAGTGCTATAAATATTGGGGTGCATGTGCCCCTTTAAATCAGTATTTTTGTATCCATTGGGTAAATACCTAGTAGTCCAATTGGTGGATCCTATGGTAGTTCTAATTTTAACTTTTTGAGGAAGCTCCATACTGTTTTACAAAGCAGCTGCACAGGTTTGCATTCCCACCAACAGTGTAAGAGGTTTCCTCTTTCTCCACATCCTTGCCAACACCTGTTGTTTCCTGTCTTGTTAATTTTAGCCATTCTGACAGGTGCGAGGTGATATCTCCGTGTAATTTTGATTTGTATTTCTCTGATGATGAGTCATGTTGAACATTTTTCATGTGTCTTTTGGCCCTCTGGTTGTCTTCTTTGGAAAAATGTCTATTCATGTCTTTCCATTTTTTAACTGGATTGTTTTTGGGTGTTGAGTTTGATAAATTCTTTATAGATTTTGGATACTAGTTCTTTATCTGATAACATCATTTACAGATATCTTCTCTCACTCTGCAAGTTGCCTTTTGGTTTTGTTGATCATTTCCTTTGCTGTGCAGAAACTTTTTATCTTGATGAAGTCCCAATAGTTCATTTTTGCTTTTGTTTCCCTTGCCTCCAGAGACATGTCTAGTAAGAAATTGTTATAGCTGACATCAAGGAGTTTATTGCCTGTGTTCTCCTCTGGGATTTTGATGGTTTCGTGTCTCACATTTAGGTCTTTTATCCTTTTGAATTTATTTTTGTGGATGGTGTAAGAAAGTAATCCCATTTCATTCTTCTGCATGTTGCTGTCCAATTTTTCCATCACCATTTGTAGAAGAGACTGCCTTTTTTTCCATTGGATATTCTTTCCTATGTTGTCGAAGATTGGTTGACCACATATAACTTTTTCATTTTGCCAAAGTGAAACTTGACACCCATTATATAACGACTCCCCTTTCCCCTGTCTCCCCAGATCATAGCAACCATCCCTCCACTTTCTTGTTCTAAGAGTTGGACTACTTTACATACCTCAGATAAGTGAAATCATGCAGTATTTGACTTTTTGTGATTGGCTCAGGTCACTTAACATTACATAGTGAAGGTTCACCCATGTTGTATCATGTGACAGGATTTCCTTCTTTAAAGGCTAAATATTGTATGTTTATATCACATTTCCTTTTTCC
The DNA here is from genome assembly GCF_046562875.1 of Panthera onca. NCBI lineage: Eukaryota > Metazoa > Chordata > Mammalia > Carnivora > Felidae > Panthera > Panthera onca. The sequence goes on along the minus strand of NC_138342.1, from coordinate 54,040,683 downwards.
ATTTGTGACCAATAGACATTTAAGTTACTTCCATTCTTGGCTATTTTGAACAATGCTGCAATGAATATGGGAGTGCAAATGTCCCCTCAAGATCCTGATTTCAATTCCTTTAAATATATTCTTAGAAGTTGGTTTGGTGGATCTTATGGTTATTTTAATTTTTTGAGGAACCTCCATACTATTTTTCTTGGTGACTGTACCATTTTACATGCCCAGTGACAGTAAATAAAGGTTCAAATGCCTCCACAAAAATGGAAATACTTGTATTTTTTTAAATTTTTGTGATAGTGGCCATCCTAACAGGTATGAAGAAATATCTCATTGTGGTTTTGACTTGCATTTCCCAGATGTTTAGTCATGTTGAATATCTTTGATATGCTTTTTTGGCCATTTATGTATCTTTCTTAGAGAAATGTCTACCCAAGTCCTTTGTTCTTTTAAAGTGAGATATTTTATTGTTTTATTTTTTTACTTTTTGTTGTTGAGTTATAGAACTTTCTTATATATTCTGATCAAATATGTTTTGCAAACACTTTCTCCCATTTAGTAGGTTGCCTGTTCACTTTCTTGATTGTTTCATTTGCTTCACAGAAGTTTTTGAGATTGATATAGTCCCACCAGTGTATTATTGCTTTTCTTGCCTGTGCTTCTGGTATAATATTTGAGAAATCTTCATCAAATCCATCGTAGAGAGGTTTCCACCTGTGTTTTTTCTATGGGTTTTACAGTTTCAAACTTTACGTTTAGGTCTCTAATTTATTTCAGTTATTTTTTGTGCATGGTATAAAATAGGGTCCAACTTTATTGTGTGTGCATATCCAGTTTTCTGACACCATTTACTCTAGAAAATACCCATTACCCATTACTGGCAACCTTGTCAAAGATCATTTGACCATATAAGTGAAGGCTTATTTCTGTCCTTTCTATTCTGTTGCATTGGTTTATACAAGTACCATAACATTTTAACATTTAACATTGTATATAACAATGTATACAACTTGTATAACTTGTACATTATACAAGTACCATAACATCTTAACATTTAACCTTGTACATTTGCAATGTGTTTTGAAATCAGGATGAGTGATGGCTGAATCCTTTGAGGTTTTTGTTTTGTTTTGATTTGTTTTTTTTCCAAGATTGTTTCTGTTGTTTGGAATCCTTGAGATTCCATATGAATTTTAGAATTTTACTTATATTTCTGCAAAAAAAATGCCATTGGGATTTTTATTGGGATTTTCACTGACTATGTAGATTGCTTTAGGTAGTATGGACATTTAAAAAATATTAAATTTTTCAACCTGTGAACACTGGATGTTTTTCCATTTACCCGTGTCTTTAATTTCCTTCATCCACATTTTGTTGTTTTGAGTATATAAATCTTTTGCCTTGCAATTTTTTGTGAAGGTAATATTTGTTTAGTAGATCCTTGGAATTTTGGATGGTGGGTCATGTTTCAAAGAAAGACCACAAAGGAAAGTGAACTAGAGAAGTTTATCACTCACAAGTCCTATATGTCTTGAGGGGATGGTCAAGGCAATGTGTAGGCAAAGAACAAGAAGTAGGACCTAGGGCACATGCTTTTATTAGGTTCTATAAGAGGAGTGCTTTGGGGTTCCTGGGCTAGGCTGGATTGGTAAACTCAAACCAAAAGAACAGATTTTAGTAAGTTCCATGAGGATCTTACCTAAGGGGTGTTCAAGGGGAAAGAGCTACAAAGCAGAAGAGATTGTTTATTCCAAGAGATGTTGAGGGCATCATATCAGGAACTTACATTTACTTGTGACTATGGTCTGTTATCCAGGGCATACATTCAAGGGAGGGGCTAGTGTCACTCCAAGGCCACTTAGCCACACAAAGTAGATGTGAAGGCAGCAATATTATGGAAGAGTTTAGCTAAGTTTTCAACATGCCTCTTCATTAAGTTTTATTCCTAATTATTTTTTCCATGCCATTATAAATGGGATTGTTGTCTTCTGTTTCAGAATGTTCATTATTAGTGTATAGAAACATAATTTACTTTGTGTATTAACTTTCTAGCCTGCTACTTTGCTAAATTTGCTTATTCTAATATTTTTTTGTGTAATTTTCAGGATTTTCTACACGTACAACCATATCACCTGCAAACAGAGATAATTTTACTTCTTCCCTTCCACTTTGGGTGACTTTTATATGTTTTTCTTGCCTAATTGCTCTGAGTAGTACTTCTGCTACTGTATTGAATGGATGTGTGAGACAAGTCAATCTTCTTCCTAATCTTAGAAAGAAAGCTTTTCAGCAATGAGTGCCATGTAGCTGTGGACTTTTTATACATGGCTTGTATTATATTGAGGTAATTTTCTTTTATTCTAGTTTGCAGAGTTGGGGGGTTGGGTTTTTTTGGTTGTTTGTTTACCATGAAAAAGTGTTAAGTTTTGTCAAGGGCCTTTTCTGCATCATGAGATAATCATATGTTTTATCATTCTTCGTTCTGTTAACATGGTGCATCACATCGATTGATTTTTGTATGTTGAATCATATTTGTACTCCGGACATAAATCCCACTTAGTAATGGTGTATAGTCATTTAAATGTGTTGTTGAATTCATTTTGCTAATATTTTTTGAAGATGTAGGCATCAATATTCATGGAGATTGTTGGCCTGCAGTCTTCTTGCAGTGTCTTTATCTGACTTTGGTATCAGGGTAATGTTGGTCTTATGAATTGGTTTAAAATTGTTCACTCCTATTCAATTTTGGGGAATAGTTTGAGAAGGATAGGTATAAATTATTTTTTAAATATTTGATAGAATTCACCAGTGAGGCAATATAGTCCTGCATCTTACTTTGTTGATAGATTATAATTACCCATCCAGTCCCCTTATTCGTCATTGCTCTGTTCAAATTTCTATTTATTCATGATTAAGCCCTGATAGGTTGCATGTTCCATTTCTTCTGGGTTATCCAATATGCTGACATACAATTGTTCAGGGTAATCTAATGAGCATTTATATTCCTGTTGTATTGATGATAATGTCTCCTCTTTTATTTAAATTTCATTTATTTTAATCTTTTCTCTTTCTTTCTTGGTAAGAGTACCTAAAAGCTTATATACTTTTTATCTTAAAAACAAAACAAACAAAAAAAACCACCTCTTAGTTCCACTGATCTTTTATCTTGTCTTTGTACTTTTTTTGTTAATTTTCACTCTAATATTTGGTATTTTCTTCTTCTACTAACTTTGTATTTCATTTATTTTCCTTTTTCTAGTTCCTTGAGGTGTAAATTCAGGTTGTCTCTTCTCTTTATGTAGGCATTTATTGTTATAAGATTCCCTCTTAAAACTGCTTCTGCTAAGGCCTGAAAGTCTTGGTGTGTTGTTTCCATTCTTGTCTAGGATAGATATAGATATATAGACATAGATATAGATATAGATGGGTTTTTTTCATTTCCCTTCTGATTTCTTTTTTGAGCCATTGGTTGTTCAGGAGTGTGTTGTTCAATTTTCCACATATTTGTGAATTTTCCAGTTTTTTCCTCCTGCTGTCGATTTATAGTTCCATACCATTGTGTGCAGAAAAGGTACTTGACATGATTTCAGTCTTAAATTTATTAAGATTTGTTTGTGGTCCTAACACACGATCTGTCTTGGAAAATGTTCATTAGGCACTTGAGAAGAATATGCATGTTGCTGCTGTTTGTAGAATATTCTACATATGTCTGCTAGCCCATTTGGTGTAAAGTGTAGTTCAGGTGCAATATTTCCTTATTGATTTTCTGTATGGATGATTATCTATTATTGAAAGTGAGGTACTCTTAGTTAATTGCTGTCTATTTCTCCCTTATTATCTGTTAACATATGCCTTATGTATTTAGGTGCTCCAATGTTGGGCACATATTTATTTACTATTGACATTTCCTCTTGATAAATTGACACCTTAATCATTATAAAATGACTTTATTTTTCTCTCATTACAATTTTTGATTTAATATCTATTTTGTCTGATATAAATATGCTACTTCTTTCTTTTGGTTTCCATTTGCATGGAATAGCTTTTTCTATCCCTTCATTTTCAGCCAATGTGTATCTTCAAAAGATATTCTTTGTTGTATTCTTCAAAGTATATTCTTTGTTGCCAGCATATAGTTGGGTATTTTTTCAGCCATTCTATATCTTGTGATTGGAGAATTTACTCCATTTATATTTAAATAAATATTTATAGGTAAGGACATACTACTGACATTTTGTTCATTTTATTCTGAATATTTTGTAGATTCTTTGTTCCTTTTTTCTTTTGCTACCTTCCTATACGAAATGATGATTTTCTATAGTAGTATGTTTTGACTTTTTTTCTCGTTATCTTTTGTGTACCTACTATATGTTTTTGCTTTGTGAATAGCATGAGGCTTACACAAAACATCTTACCATTGTGACAGTCTATTTTAAGCTGCTAACAACTTAAGTTTGTTCAGATACAAAAGCTCAATATTTTTATTACCACCCTGTCACATTTTATGTTTTTGATGCCACAATTTACATCTTTTTATATTGTGTATCCATAAGCAAGTTATTGTAGCTATAGTTATTTTTAATTCTTTTGTTTTCACCTTCATACTAGAGTTATAAGTGATTTGTATACTACCGTTATTGGAATATCTGAATTTGACTATATATTTACCTTTATAAATGCATTTTATACTGGGGCTATATGAGGCATACTGGGGCTTTTTGTGGCCCTGGGACTCGTGGTGTGGAGCACTAATTGCTGGGGTTATGTGAATGACTCCAGGTTTGCAGGGGCACTGTGTCTTAGCTCAGGCACGTGGATTCTAGCACATTGACAACCTTGTGGCTCTTGGTGGCAAGAGCCAAGGGGGTCCACGGTGGCTGCTAGAGTTGTTGTAATTCTCAGCAGTGCCTCCAGTTCCAGGGGCAAGGGCCAAGGCAAGTGGTGGTCGTCGCTGGAGCCAGTGGTTTGCACATGCTGGTAGCATGGACTTTCTACAGGCACACACATAATGGTGAAGGCCAAAGCCAGAACTAATGATGGCACATTAACAGTTGCAGGGCCCGGGCTGTTGACATGCAGTCATGCACCTACAGGGACTAGCTGCAGACACCAAGATGGTGGTGACTGCTGCTGATGAGAACCAAGCTGGCAGAGTACAAGGGAAGGCTAGCTGCCATTGCTTGCAGCAGTGCAGGTTAGTGACAGGAGTTAAAGTTCTCTCTGAGTACCCGAGAATCTGCAAGGGCTGGGCTGTTGGTACTCATTTTTGCAGCCTTAGGAGCTCATAGTGAGAGTGCATATGGCCTTGGGGGTCAGCTTTGGGAGATAGGGCAGACATAATTCACATGCTGCCACAGAGACTAAAGCTGGTTTCAGGTGCAGAGGCCACACTGGATTCTGGGGCCTACGATGTCCTCAGTGGCACTGGCTCTGGCAGTTCCAGTGAGATGAGGGGAGGGAAGGACTCAGGCAGCTGGAGTCTGAAAGCAAAAATTTGTAGGACTCTCAATGGTGAAGGCTACAGGGGGTCAATTACGATGGTGCTGGCTATGACACCCTAAAGCAGCTATGGTTATCTGTGGAGCAATCTGCCAATATCCATGACGGGGTCCTCTATGATGATGTTCTACAGTGTCTAGAAGGATTGCTGAAGTCCTCAGTATGGCTGCTAGAATCCTCTGCATTTCAGGCCTTTGGGAATTTTGCTGCTGCATGACTGATTATGGTAGCCCCTGCCCTTCTTCCTTATTCCTAGCCATCTCCAGATATCTCAGCTATACCAAGCTCTAGGTCAAGTGAAACTGAAGTGAAATGTACATGCAGTGCCCTGAATCTAGTCACTCACCTGGCTGGCTTCTTTCCAGTGAGGGCAACACTCTTGGGCTAGGGAATTCCTTCTTGGCACTAAGATGAAATGGGCTAGAGAATTCTCTCTTGGCCTGGGGATGAAATTATATAAATAAAATGAATCAGTTCCTCCTACCCTTTATGTGCAGTTTTCTCAGGGTTTTTGCTCCACTGCATTGCTGAAGCTCCTTAAGTGAATTCTTGAACTCTTCCCAGGCTAATTTCATTCGTGGATAGATGTCTAGTTGTTGTTCTTTGTGGGGAAAGTTGTTGTTCTTTGTGTTCTGTGTGGCTGGCATAGGGAGGCTCCTACTCTACCTTTTGGTGATTTAACTCTCCTGTAGCAATTTACTTTCAAATGGTAACTATCTTCAATTACATATAAGAAAATCTACTCTTATATCTCCCCTCGCCTTTATACTATCATTGTCACAAATTATGTTTTTTAATAGTTTGTATCCATTAATGTAATTCCACAGTTATATTTATTTTTATGATTTTATTTTTTTAAGTTAATGCTATATTGAAAGTGATTTATGTATCATTGTTGCAACATTACAGGATTATTTATTTATTTATTTACCTTTATCAGAGAGCTTTATGTTTTCATATGCTTCTTTTTGTTGTCTAGCATCCTTTGACTCAGCTGGCAGGATTCCCTTTAATAATTCTTGTAAAGCAGGCTCAGTGTGACAAACTCCCTTTGCTTTTGTTTATCTGGGAAGGCATTTATCTCTCTTTCACTTTGAAGGATTTATTTTGCCAGATATTTTTGTTTGATGATTTTTTTTTTTGTCTTTCATCATTTTGAATATATCATTCCATTCCATTCCTGCTGAGAAATCCACTGGTAATATTTTGGGAGCTCACTTGTATGTGACAAGTTGTTTTTCCTCTGGCTGGTTTCAAGACTCTCCCTTTGTCTTCAATTTCTGATAGTTTGCTTATAATATATTTCAGTATGGGCCTCTTTGGATTTACTTAGTTGGGATCTTTTGAATTCACTGAATTTGGAGGTCCATTTCCTTCCTTATATTTGAGATATTTTGGGGCCATTATTTCTTCAAATAAACTCCCTGCCCTTTTCTCTCTCCTCTGGTACTCCCAAAATGTGACTATTGATCTACCTCATGGTATACCATAAGTCCCATAAGCTTTCTTCCCTTTTATTTCTTTTCATTTCTCTGATAGGATAACATCAAATTACCTGTCTTCAGGTAACTAATTCTTTCTTTTGATTGATCAAGTCTGCTATTCATCTCCTCTAGTGTATTTTTCAATATGTGTGTTATATTCTTCAGCTCTAGAATTTATTTTTTTCTTCTTTGCAGTTTCAGTCTCTGTTGTTGTCATCTTGTTCATGCATTATTTTCCTCATGTAGTTGTCTGTGTTCTTTTGTAGTACATGGAGCTTCTTTAAGACTATTATTTTGGGGCGCCTGGGTGGCTCAGTCGGTTGAGCGACCTACTTCGGCTCAGGTCACGATCTCACAGCTCGTGAATTCGAGCCCTGCATCAGGTTCTGTGCTGACAGCTCAGAGCCTGGAGCCTGCTTCGGATTCTGTTTCTCTCTCTCTCTGCCCCTAACCCACTCACATTCTATCTGTCTCTCTCAAAAATAAACATTAATTTTTTTTAAAGACTATTATTTTTAATTCTTTGTCAAGTAATTCATAGATCTCCATTTATGTAGGGTCAGTTTCTGGAGATTTATTTTGATTCTTTGGGCCATATTCCCCTGTTTCTTTGTATACCCTGTTATTTTTTTGCCATGATTTATGCATTTGAAAAACAGCCACTTCCCTCAGTCCTCACAAACTGACTTTGTATAGGAGACCTTCACTAATCAGCCCAGCTAAAGATTCATAAGGATTCTCACATCTTTACCGGGGATGTGTCTTTGAGTTTGGACATGTAATTTCCTAATTAGGTCTGCTTGTGTGTTTTTTAAGTGTTTGTAATCTCTTTCTCCTTTCAATGTTTGTCTACAGTACTTCAGGTTCTCTGGCACTGAATAATCTGCTGAGCTCTTTTGTTTTCAGTGGCCCCCAGACATCAAAAGTATGGCAGTTCCCCATCAGTACTCCAAATCTAGAGGCACAGAAACCACTTCCTTCAGATGTCCCCCGAAAAGCTGAAACATTGGATGTACATTTTATTCTTATTGTTCCTTCCCAAGGAGAAGCTCTGATGTGGGCTTTTACTTTCATTTGCACCAATCTGTGCTGTCTTGGGGAAAGGTTTATCATAGTTGTTATGAAATGACTTTTCTATCTGTGTCAGTGCACCTGTTCTTGGCTTTGAGCTTGCCTGGAGTCCAGCACCTTCTTAACTGATTTCTAGAGTTCTCATAAAGGCTTTTTGGGGACTGTTTATTGTTGTTAAGTTGGTATCTTTGTGTAAGAATGGGGGCTATAGCTTCCCATTCTGCCATCTTGCTAATGTCACCAATTGTTGTTGTTGTTGTTGTTGTTGTTGTTGTTGTTACTAATAACAAATGAATTGAAATTCTTGCTCTTTGGTAGTATTTGTTACATTTATAGCAGTTTGGGGCTAGTCAGAAAACAGTGTATTGTAGGATTAAATTTATTGTTTTTTCTTTTGGATCCATGCCATACAACTGAACCTTCCATAAGACAAAAGAGACAAATATTTACCAGTATTGGTAATGGAACTTTACATGGTTCCCACAGAAAATTTTGTAAAACACCAAAAATTCATGATGATCAACAATCATGGATGCTATACAGGATACTGTTCCGTCTGAGTAAATGTGTATAAATTAATTTTTAATAATAGAAGCAGTAGTTTGAAGCTCATTTAACATTCAGAGGAACGATGACATCTTTTTGTCACAGATGCTGTCAAATATGTGGAAAATAAGTTTTAGTTTAGCTTCATTTAATTTGATTTTTACATGAGTTGGAATATTTCTTTCTACATTGGGATAGAATTTTCCCTTTTAGAAAGTGATTGGATACTCAACAATTAAGATTCCAGATTTGTTTAATTTTAATGATGATTTTCTGAAAATTAGCGTAATTTTCCTGATAGCTAGTTATTTATATATATATGTATATATATGATTTATATATATACTAAAGATATATCTTTATATATTAAATATATATATATTTATATATATGTATGTATATATGTATGTATGTGTGTGTTCACTTCCCTTTCTTTTCTTCGTCTAGAATGTGTACTATACCATCAATGTTGTTCAGTGGTTACAGATTTGTTCATTTAGAAAGCAAATTAATGTAAGTGCATAGTTACATTAGTTTTTCTGTTTTGGGTGGGCCCTATATCCCATGTCCAAATTTCATCTAGTCTTTTGGGTATTAATCTGATCTTCACGGACTGTATGTACTGCAGAGGTTATGATGGTTATTCTGCTATAATTTTGAGTTGCAGGAAAAGTTGTATTTATTTTATTCTTTATAAACATATATAAATTCTCCTGAGTCTCCTCTTCACATGTGGATGGGAATTTGAATTTCAATATGTAATGAGCCATTTATTTTTTTATCCAAGTCTACAGAGTTTTCCAAAAAGGGAAGTATAAAAAAAATGCCTCCAGTACTTCTGTGTTCCTGTGTCAAGGTAGCAATCCAGCGTCTCCCCAGATGAGTCTTTCCCTACCTATATAAACCGCACAATTTATCTCATGAGTTTCTATCATCTACCCTAGGTTCTTTAGTAGACTAGGCAATTATTTCCCCTTGTTCCAGGAACTTGCAGATATCACCTCTTCTTTCAGTCCTGGAGTAATTTCTCACATCCAGTAGTTTTAAACCACGTGACTGTAAAGTTTCAGAGCACTAACAATTTCTCTTAGACGTAAATTGTCCTCCTCTTGTAGGAAAGCAAACCTGTAATTTCTACCCTGGGAGCAATAGGAACCCCAATTCTCTGGGACCCAAACCCCTGCTTAACTCAGAATTCAACTTTCACAGGAGTGGAAGAAAAAAAAAAAAAAGGAAAGAAATTGCCTCATTCGTTCTAATTCTATTATAAGGATATATGTATTTTTTAATCACAAAAAAACAAAACTGATTAACTTGCCATATCAGTAGATTAATATTACGGAGGTCAGTGCGTTTTTTCTGAGGTTGTCCATTTTTCATCTTATGTGTAATCTGATGCACATTTTCTATCTATGCCTGACTTCTTTTCTCTTATTTCTCAGTGTCTTTCCATACGTTATGAAATAATGCCTTTGTCGCCTTTAATCTCAGATAGTAACATGTAATAGGATTAAATTGAAATTTGGAAAGTGCTTTTATGGCCATTCTAAGGACAAAAATTCTTGCCTTTGTTTACCCTGTCTTCCTGAGAATCACTTGGCTGCTGTGTTGAAATTAGACTGTAGTGGTAGAAAATAGAAGTGAGAAAACCTTTAGAAAGCAGAAATCTTAACCTGCATGAGGGATAATAGTAGGTCAGGCAGGGTTGTGGCAATAAATTTGATGAGAAATGGTTAGATCCTATGTTGAAAATTGATCCAACAGGGTGTACTGATGAATTAGATGTAGTATGTTGGATAATAAAAGGGATCAGGCATGGATGAAGAGGTTTTAGACTTCACAATGAGAATACAGATGCCATCAAATTGAGATGAAGTAAACTCTCAGAGGGGCAAGTTTAGGGGCAATACTAATGGTTCACATTTGGAATATGGAAATTATAATGCTCACTAGATGAAACTGGATATATAAAAGTAAGAATTTGGGAAAGAAGTCTGTTGGAGAAATAAAGTTAGGAGCACCGTCGTCTTAATGATATTTAAAAAGATAGTAGTAGATGAGATCACCATCAGATCACTATAACTGAGTTGAGGGACATTTCAATATTAAAATACCCAAGAGAAAGTAGGAAGCAAGTGAGGGTAATGATTAGAAGCAGTCAATGGTATATAAAGGAAAAAAACAAAAAACAAAAAACAAAACAACAGGAGAAAGTTGTCCCGGAAGCCAATGGAAGAAAGTACATCTGTGAGGAGGGCACAATCAGCAGTCTTAAATGATGCAGAAAGGTCAATTAAAATGAAGACTGAGAACTAAATTAAATGGGCTATTAAAATTATAACAGATTATGTAAGATACATTTAATACATATTTCTCACTTTTATTTAATTTCATGCTTTTCTTTAAAATACATGTTTAAGGGGCGCATGGGTGGCTCAGTTGGTTAAGTGTCCAACTTCAGCTTAGGTCATGATCTCACGGTTTGTGAGTTCGAGCCCCGTGTCAGACTCTGGGCTGACAGCTCAGAGTCTGGAGCCTGCATCAAATTCTGTGTCTCCCTCTCTCTTTTCCCCTCCCCAGCTTGCACACTGTCTCTCTCTCTCTCAAAAAATAAATAAACATTAAAAAATTTTTAAAAATAAAACATGTTTAAGTAAATCTTTGTATGTGTGACATTAAAAGTCACACAAATGTCAGTAATCTTTATCAGTCTGTCAATCAAGATTGAAACATAAATCAATAAATAAATCCTAAGTGAAGACCTTTTTTTTCCATATTAGTTTCTAATATGGACTTGATGCAATTGATATGCCTTCTCTTCTTTAATTGCCTATGCATCTGTACATGGGATAGGAGCAAAAGGTAATGATACAGATATTTTTATAGTCATTTCTGATCTTCTGCCTGTAAGTTACAGGGTTTTATTTTGCTTCCCTCCACTTTAGAATAATCATGATGGGTGACATTTTCTTTGGGCTACCAGAGTCACCTTTTCTTGATGGTGGCTGACACTTGTTTTGTGAAGATAGAACTGCTTTAAAACAAACAAACAAAAACAAAACAAAACAAAACAAAAAAACTGATGTAATTTTAGTGTTTCCCAATTAATACACTGGTAAGCCCAATTGGGTAACATTTTGAATTATACAACTTAATATTGGAGAGTTAGATTAAAATGTTTGCTCTCCAAAAGTGATGACTTTATAAAAAATCCTTAATAAATTAGAGATTGCCCTGTATGATTTGTTATTGGTTGACTTTAGTAAACATGTATTGAAAGACCTACCCTAAACGAAACACTTTGCTGAGTGCAATTCCGAAATCAAATTAAGAGTTACTGCATATATTTGCCTTAATAAAATAATAGTACCAATTTTGAAAGATCATATTCTTTTGAACATATACAAACTGATATAATTGGAAATTATATATTTGATTGGAAACTACTTACAGTTAACTTTTTAGTGTTTCACTGTCTCCAAATATAGTTTTAGTCATTATAGTAAGTCATTTCTGGTGTCTGTTATTAAATGTATCAATTGTTACAAATAGTTTCATTATTTTATTTTTTTATTTAAAACTTTAGTTAAATACAGATTAATCACCTGGATTTTGTTACATAATTCCTTCCTGTATTTTACACAAAATGACATTTTTTTAACGTTTATTTATTTTTGAGACAGAGACAGAGTATGAACGGGGGAGGGGCAGAGAGAGAGGGAGACACAGAATCGGAAGCAGGCTCCAGGCTCTGAGCCATCAGCCCAGAGCCCTACGAGGGGCTCGAACTCACTGACTGTTAGATCGTGACCTGAGCTGAAGTTGGATGCTTAACCAACTGAGCCACCCAGGTGCCCCTAAAATGACATTTTAAATAAGGGTAACAAAAATCTATGTTTCAGTCTAGCACCGGTCATTTATGAGCTCTACAACTTTGAGTCAATTTCTCTCAGTTCCTTTATGTGTAATATTTTGGGGGGGGGGGGGGCGTGTGAAAAAAACCTGTAACATGCTAAGTAACAATATAATTGTTCCTTTGTAAGCCATGTTACAAGTGCAAATATTGAGAGAATATGGTCTATTTAGGGACCAGAAGATTGAAGGCTACTTCTGCCCCTTATTTGGTAACATTGGAAGAGCTACTTTGTGGCTGGATTGTCATCTGGCATTGTTTGCCCGCCTAGATCAGGGTTGTTAGAGAACACACAGCAGGGGAATGTAGATCACAACGTATGGATTTATTCTATTAACGTTGCTATTTCTATTCAACATTGTTTTGTTTGTTTGTTTTTAATATACGAGACGTTAGGGGTGAGAGTGAGTCTGCCTTTTGTGAATGGAGGTCTGGGTCCTTGGATTCCCCAGAAGATTTAGGTGAGGATCCGGAGCCAATAAAGACAGCCGGAAGGAAAGTAACAAGCACAAAGCAGTTGTTAAAATGAAAGTACACTGTCAAGGTATGAGAACCTTGACAGGTTCTGCAAGGTGGAAGGGGTTGTTTTGGGATTGAGTATTGTTGGGTCTTTCTGGTCTTGGAGGAGCTGTGACACTTACCGGGGTGGTCTCTAATCGAGGCCGCTTTCAATCATTTGGGAAACTCCTCCCACAGGCTGGGACGGGGAGTTTTTGACCCTACAAGGTTAATGCCATAACCCTCTGGATTGTTTCTCCAGTCAGGTGGGCCTTTCCTGCAATGCAAATGAAGTATGAGACTAGGGGTTGCCATAGGGCAGAGGTGGAAGAGGAGAGCTCTTCTGCACCTGTGGCTCTAGATATGTCAGCTCTGGGTTTTGCAAGCCACAAGGTCAGGATGTTGTGCCAACCCGCTGATGTGTAACCTATCATTTATCAATGCTCTTGCCTCCTCCAGCTTACATCTCTATCATTCCCCTTCAAGGACTTGGGGCTCTGCCTCAGGGCACTCCTTCAATTGCTTTTGTCTAGCTTCTATCTAACAAAACTATTCAAGTTTTAGCACAAAACTGATTTGTGTTTATCACAAAATGCAGCTTAGAGAATCAGATGTATTTTCACACGTATAATAGGGCCTCCATTGTAATGTAAATCGTAGGTAGTACCAACTCAAGTAAAACTGAATCAATCAGATGTTTGTCTTGAACATGAACATTTTGTTATAATTGACTGTTTCCAGATATTTGGCTTTGAGCTGACATAGCCACTGTCATAATTATACCCTTCCAAGATATACATAGAATTAGCTACTTCTATTCGTTAATGCTTTCAACATATTATTATCAATCACTTTTTCAATTACTTCTGCAGGATCCAAATTTATTAAACTCTTCATTTAAGCCCATTAAGATACACAATAACCATGTGTACTTCAAGAAAGTGTTTTGGTGGTCCCAAGTGATATTTAAAGAGCACTTTCCACATCACAGACAACTCTTTTTAAGGGATAAGTTTCTCCCAGTTGGCACTATTATACTCTGAAAATTCCAGTAAACTTTACACATACAGGAACTAATATGTCCTTCCTAACTAATAAACCATTCATTCCATTCTCTTCTTAAATTCATTTTTCATTTAGTCATTACCTGTGTGAGCTGAGTGTAAGTACAGTCCTCATACACTGGGTTAACTCACTCCTCTTTCAAAAAGAACTGAATCATAGTCATTCCTAAGGTCAACATTCACTTTAAGTAGGAATATTTAAAATGTAATAACCCAAAATTTAACTCAATATCAAGTCACCTTTATGTCTTATCTGACTTCTGACCATGTACTTCAGCTATAATAAGCTACAGAATGAGATTCCCCTAAGCAACTGCCACTAGTTAGGTCTTCCTACTGATTTGTCTCCTATTTCAACCATAGTTGATAGTCCCAGGAACCTGCTGTCTACTTTATGACATTCCAGTTAACTAAGTCATATGTTATTGCTTCCTTAGTACATGCTAGGGTTTTTCTATGACAGCATTTTTCACAATGTGTTCATGAAGCATTAGTTTCCCTGGAGGTTCAAATATGTTGCTAAGTTATTTCGTATTCAAAATAAGTTAGCAAATCTCTTGGCTAAACAAACCTAAACAGTTTCTTTTCTGAATGACTTCTTTGTCAACTGATTTAATATGCAGAATTCTTCAAATTTACTTGGCTGTCAAACACCTTTTTATGTGGAGCATGCATGGGATTTTACTATTCTCTAAGGCATCCTAAATATTCAGGAATGCAAAATTAAAAATCAATTTAATAAGTCCGCAATATTAAAAATGGAGCTGTTTTTATAGCTTTCGTCAATCTTGAAAGTATTGTTCCAACTCTAAATTTCTCGGACAAATCTATTTATTTCATTTATTTTAACTAACGCAGGAATAGCACTTACTGTGTGTCAAACATTGCTCCATTTACTTTTCAAATGTTATTTCAGTTTAGTTGCCTAACAACCCTACAACTGGGTGAATTATTATCCATACTTTACATATGAGAAGTTGGATGCCACAAAGGTGATTTTCCCCACAGCCATTCAACTAGAAGTGGATAGAACTGGAATTCAAATCCAGACTGCTTTCAGAGTCCAGGCTCTTAGCCAATAAACTGAATGGCTTTCCTGACCCAAAGTCACATTCATATGATACACAATTTTTATAAATACATTAAGTGTGCTTACCTGCGACACATTTGCTCTGGACAAAGGGAACTTCTAATCAACTAATATTCAAAGAATTTGTCCTACTTGACCTCTAATTTCCAGTATGTAAAATAAGAATGTAAACTAAAATAACAGCAGCAATAATAACAAAGGAAAAGGAGAGAGACAACTTAACAAGCATTCATTATCCCAGTGTCCTAGCATGGGTTGCCATTAGAAAATACCCCGAAATGGATAAGTTGAACAACAGAAATTTACTTCTCACAGTTCTTGGGGCTGAGAAGCCAATATCAAGGTGCCACCAAGGCAGTTATTATTCTGAGGCCTCTCTTCTTGGCTAGTAGGCATCTGCCATTTCACTATGTGTGGTACATGACTATTTTGTGAGTGTGTAGGAAGAGAAAGATTGAGAGAATGAGCTCTTTAGTGTATCTTCTTATAAAGGCACTAGCCTTATCAGAGCAGAGCCCTACCCTTATGACCTCATCCAACCTAAATTACCTCCTTATGGGTCCTATCTCCAAATACAGTCACATTGGGGGTTAGGGCTTTGTGTGAATTTTGGTGGGACACAATTCAGCCCATAGCATCCCCTATACTTTATAGGTGCCCTTACAATTAGGTTGGAATCATCTGACTGGTTCTTGTCAATAAATTGAGAGCAAATGTGATGAGTGGGCCAAGAGAATTAAGAGCCTTTGATTCTCTGTCCTCTCTCTTTACCTGCTGTGGTGGCCATGTAGTTTAAATAATGTAGTTCTAAGTTGGAGGAGGACTGTCTGATTTCCAACAGACTGTAGTTTCAGCAAAAATATGTTTTTTTGTGTGCATTAAGTCATGAAAGTTCTGGTCTTGTCCATTGTGACTTTAAGCATCCCTATTTTTTCCCTTTACAGTTGGTAAGTTATTTTATAAAGAAAATATATAGCTTGGAGTAGGAGAGTGGGTAAATGTCATGTATGGTACAGTGGATTTTAAAAGAATAATGTAACTAGCATTTATAATCCCAAATCAGCTGTTATTTCACTATAAAGTCTCCTAGAAGCCATAATTTTTTTTTATCTTTTTGAATCTACATAAAACTTAACTAAGTTTTCTCAGTTATTGCCTAAAACACATTTTATAAGGAAGGAAGTATTTAAGAAAGCAGAAAGGAACACTCACTGAATATAGTAGACTAGTTATAATCCCATTTTTGTCAAGACTTAACTCTGCCCTTTAATAAATCACTTAACTACCCTGAGCCTGGGTGTCCCCCTATAAAAATATTGGCTGGATTGAATGGATGTCTCAAAGAAGATTTCAAATCCATTACTATGACATAGTAATATAAAATTAGAGAAAACATACGTTTATCTGGATGTAGTAAGATATTAAAAATACTCTAAGAATATTGTTTTAATCTGTTTTTATTCATTCTATTTTTACTTGCATGTTCTAGCTCATAATTAGCATCAAATTCATTAATAAAAACAGAGAACTGGATTTATTTCCCTATAATATGAAACTTTCAATTTGTTTTCATAGGATCTTAAAAAAACCTTTAATGATAACAATGTCAAAATATGTGAAATATTGCAAGACCATTTTATTGTCTGTATCAGCTCAAGCCACCATACCAAAATTTCGCAAACTGAGTAGCTTAAGCAGCAGAAATTTACTTTTTCACAGTCTGGCAGGTTGGATTTCTAAGATCAAGATGCTAGCAAGGTTGGTTTCCGGTGAGACCTCTCTTCCTGGCTTATAGATGGCTGCCTTCCTGCTGTGTCCTCACATGGTCTTTCCTCACATGTCCTCACATGGTCTTATCCGACACTAGTCTCGTTGGATTAAGGCCTCATTCTTATGATCTTATTGACCCTTCATGACTTCTGGAAGTCCTTTGACTTTTCCGAATATTGTCACAATGGGGTTAGAGCTTTAACATGTAAATTTTTGAGAGAAACGATTTAATTTATAACACTGTCACGTATTACATTTATTTTCTTAACTAACTTCAATGTTATAAATTTGGTGGAATATGCTGAATTTATTAATCACAGATATAGACATCTGATCTTTGATATAGGAGTATAAATTTCTTATTTCAATATTATGTGTTTAACCCTAAATTATTGTCAGACAAATTAAAGTTACTTAATTTGATGACATCATTTTTCTTTCTTAAACATCTCTAAATCGTGGTTTTTCTTTTACAAAATGGAAATAAAATTCCTATATCATAGAGCATGATCTTCTAAGGCTTAAATTAGAAATAGCTCTTAAGAAATTAACATGCTAGACACATAATAAAAAATTGTTACTCTCTTTATTCTGCAGATTAAATTACATTAGTTTGAATTCAAATCATCTTGGTCAGCACTAGACCCAAGCAAGTAAGTGGTAGGATAAGAGCTTAAACTTCTGAAAAAAAAAAAACAGCAAGTTTAAAAAGTTCGAGAGAAACATGGTTGGAAGAGGTGTTGTTTTATACTTACACTGTAAAATTTAAAACTGTAAATTTAAGATGACCAGAAACCAAATTATTGTTCACATTTTTCTGTGTACTCTGAGGAAGATTTGCCTTTGCAGTTACCCACTAACAGCCTTCGACAGCATCTGTGGAAGCCAAAATTCATAGGAGGCATGATAGAGGAAGCAGGTCAAGAATAGCAATGCAATCAACAGGACATATAAATGTCCTGTTAGTATAGGATGTTAGTATAACGTTAGTATACTTGACGTTATACTAACGTCATGTATAACGTTAGTATATGACGTTAGTATAATTCGGAGGTAGGAAGGTCTATATTGTTTTATTACAGAGAGATTCCAAAGAGCCATGCCACTGTGAATAGCAGCATCGCTGCCTTTTTCTTATGATGAGAGAGGTAAAATTATCTAGGAATGGCACATTTAACAATAAAGAGTACCAGGCCCTCAAAAAACTTTGCCCAGGAACTTGTATGTTTTAATGATGGCCCAGGTGTTGGGCTTCCCACAGGATGAGAAGGAAACTGGAATTAGGGTATTTAGGTATTAAGATAAAGAATAATTTAGGTATTAAGATAAAGAATAATAATTTAAAAGAGTTGGCTACATCTGCTTTACAGTAATAACTATTCTCATCCTTTTAACCTAAGCTTGTCTACGTAGGTTTCTGTTCTTTGCAATCCATTAATACCTAGCAAATATACATACCACTGTCACTGAGTAAGTAAAAAAGATCATTCTCAAAACTCCAGTATTTTGATTCCTGGTTCTATGCTCCTTACATTAAAATAAGTGCTGTCTTGTTGGGAAATTTAGCTTTGTCAACAGCAACAAATAGTCTTACAAGTTCTACTTATATATTTTTTTCTGTATCCTGAGCATAGATCATGTGGCCATAGGGTTATCTGGTTTATGCAATTCAACAAGATAGAGAGATACTTTAAAAAGGGTAATAAAGATAAACTCTTCACCCTGGCTCACATGCACTACACTTTTTAGGCTGTCTATAGGATTATTAGCTGTTTGACTTTGACAGACGTCAGTGAGATGCATGGATTTTTTACCTAGTATGCTGCTTTACAATTTAATAGTAGCTCTTCCTACATCAGCTTTGCATTAAATAAGGACCCAACAAGATTGGATAGCAGCCTTACTGGCTTCACAGTAATCACTAAAATACCAGACCCAGATGCATATGTCTATATGTCTGGGATTTTTGAGTGCTGATCCCAGATTCTCCATTTTTATAGAAAAACCCTTACTTAAAGCGTTTTTTAAAGCACCCATTAGTGGATTATTAACAAATGCATATAAAGTGCATAGGGGATATGCTGTATGCTCTGTGAGGTCCCAAAAGGTTTACTTTTTACAAACAAATGCCAAATCAAGAGATCCTCTAAAGGTAATAGCCAGAAGGATCATTGAAAATGAAAGGTGATTTCTCTTGATAATCAACGATAATAGCTCAGCCTACAGATACAATGCATTTTATTTCTCCAAAAGATCAGAAATAATAAATCTCATTAAGAATATTAATGAACATACCATACTACTGAACCTGTACTTTCTGAACTTCCTTATAGCTCTAGTTTGAAGTACGTTATTCTTGGTATGCATACGGAATATTGTTTTTTTAAAAAGAATGTAGTTTTAAATATAATGTTTTATTTTGGGGGTATAGGTTTAAAAAAACCTTTAGAGAGATGATTTGACAAAATAAGAAAAATAGAATTAGGAATATACAAAGGAAATATCAAATTGAAGTAGATAGTTACAAAAAAAACACCAAAAACCAAAAACCAAAAAACCTGGCAGGCTAAACAATGCTTATGGAGTCAGTCCAGTGATTATCATGGAGTTAAGTGTCAATTAAAAGCTGAAAGAAACAAACAAAAAAGAATAAATAAGTGATTGGACACACAGAGGAAGTAAACAAATAAAATGGGGATCTGGAGTATTTTAGTTTTTAAGACAAGTGAAAAAGTAAATGTTCTTGCATAAAATAATTCAAACTGCACGCAGTTTAGAATTGCTTCAATCCTTTTAAGTGTCTTAAGCTTTTACAATGAAATTTACGGACTTGCAATATGACACCAAATTTATCACTAGGTATTTTATATCTCTGACAACACATAACAAATGAAGTTTGCTGTAAGATGTTTTTAGACTACCTAAAATTGTGTTTATATGTTTTATTTTATTTTTTTTAACATTTATTTATTTTTGAGACAGAGAGAGACACAGCATGAATGGGGGAGGGTCAGAGAGAGAGGGAGACACAGAATCTGAAGCAGGCTCCAGGCTCTGAGCTGTCAGCACAGAGCCCGACGCAGGGCTCGAACTCACGGACCATGAGATCATGACCTGAGCTGAAGTCGGCCGCTTAACCGACTGAGCCACCCAGGTGCCCTGTTTATATGTTTTAAAACATTTACTTAGGGCTCATGGTGGTAGACTTCCCAGCATCTATGTAATCTCAGATGATTTTTGTAGCCAATCCAATGAATCTTTTTTTCTTCCTGGTGACTATGGTAGGAATGGACATGTATTCTAGTTTTGTCCAAGGAGTCATAAATTGAAATATGTTAGATCTTCCCAGAAAGATTTTTTATTACTAATAGAAAACACTCAAAGGGATGTCTTTTTGATCATTAGAATATCAGTAGCTTTTATCTAACTGTTAAACCCAAAGTAATGGCAGATATTGGGCAACCATGAGGGAAAATAGTCTTAGAAAGAAAGAAGCTGATGATGAGAAAGCTAGAATAGGAAGATGGAAAGAATGTAGGTCTTTGATGGTATTAATGGGTTGCTAGTCAAATTATTTTCTGGTAGTCCATGCTAAATTTGGGAATTTTGGTGAGAATATAAATTTTCTTGCTCTTTTAGCTCTTTGGAAGTGGGATTTTCTGCTTATTCTGATTTAAAGCATTATAATGTATAAAAACAAATTTTACATGTAAAAGTCTGACAACTCATTCCTTTTAAAGACAATTGGGAGAAAATTACCTAAATTAAAAAATATATTTTATATAAAACTATGCAAGTATATATTGTGTGTACACACACATTGCTATGATTTACTCTGATTATTTAGTACATTCTTTTTTTAAAAAGTATTTTTATAGTCAAATAATAGCAAAGATAATCTTGTCTAAAGTTGCCTCTTCTCCTTGGGTGTCCTCTGCCATCTGATCTGTCAAGATTTTTTTTTTTTTTTTTTTTTTTTGGGGGGGGGAGGAAGTGGGCAAAGGTTGTTTGCCTGTTTTTTAATCCTTTTATTGACAATGTCTGTATCCACACTTCTGTCTATTTCCCATCCATTTCCATAGGTCTCGGCTCTTTCTACCCTAGTGCTGTCCTTGCAGATCAATAGCTTTGTGTAAAAGAACAAAAGATCTCAAATCCACATAGATAATCACTAGCATATTGTCCATTTTACTACTTCTTTAATGTGAGAAGAATTTATAATAAACATATCGAACTGAATTTTTCTTGATTATATTTTAGTAGTCAAATATGATTACTCATCGTCATAAGAGAACATAGCCCTTTAATTTAATCAATTTTAGGGAATTGATGACCTGTCTGTGTATGGGAAGAGTGATATCTATTACAAGGCACAATTTCCCAAGAGTACTCAGAATGATTCTGTGAAACTGAGCACATTATTCTCTTTATTTACCTTTTCAATTTCCTCTTGGAACATAATAAAGACGGTATTGTTTGGGGAGATGTAAAACATGAGAAAGTACTTTAAGAGATTTTTGTTGTTCTAAGATAATGGCCCTATTAACTTTAGTTATACTTGTTTTCTTCTCCAGGCAATTGGGAAATAGGGACTATTAGAGTCTTTGTTAATGTCATGCTATATTTTCATAACACTTTTTATTATAATCGATTGCCTTTAACCTATAGTAGTTAGAAAAACAAAGTAGTCTTTTCCCCTATCTAAAATGGGCTGCCCTTCTGGCATATATATACTTTAATATTAGTTTGATAGTTACTTGAGATGGAAGTAAACCAAGAAACTGAATTCTCCTACATTGTCAAACCTAAAACAGTAGTAAAATAAAACAGCAAAAGAAATACAATAAACAGCACAAGAATTTGGAGATAATATATTGTTTATACAATAAATTGAACCTAATTTCATCTCTGTTCTAAAAGAAATGATTTATATATCCAGTCACAATTTGTGTGCCCCCAGAACATAATTGTTGTTTTTCTCCTAATAATCCCTAATATTTAGAAATTGGTTTTAATACAGATCTAGAACCCTTTATTCAAAACACATAGAATGAAGATATACTTCAGAACCCATTTTTACAAAAATAAGATGGTATATATATTTATCATGTAATACTCCCATGAAGAGCTGGGGGAGTACCCCATAATTATTCTTATTGATGCAGTGGAAGATGTGACTGTTCACTATCAAACTAACAAAATGTTTGATAATGGGGTTATAGATAAAGAGTTGAAAATCTATATTTAGTTTAATGTATATCTCATGATTTATATTTTAATACGTGTTTTCTAAATAGACCTGGAATGGTAGCTAATTAAGAATATACTTGGTATTATAATAAGGAAAGCATAGGACAAGAAGTTGACAGATTTTTGTTCTAGTCTCGTGCTTGTTGCTAAAGTCCTCTGGATATTGATTGACAGGTCATATTTATTTGGTCTTTGAATTAATATAATTTTGACAGTGAGAGGGAAATGCCAGATATTTTGGCATACTTTTCTAGATGTCATATGTATAAATACTGTAGAATCTGCTTATTGTGAAAATGCATTGTGTTTCCACCAGAAGATATAACCTTGATAATCTTGACTCTATTAAACCATTACATTGACCAAGAAATCTTTAATAAAATCTAAGGAGAAATAAAATGGATAATTTGCAAGGAATTTTTTTCTTCAGTTTTTTTTTTTTTTCCAATCCATTTAAATAGAATCTGTGTGCATACTGAATTTCCTTCAGGAGTTTTAAATTAGCTTTTTCATTTATTTAGTCCTTCAACTAAAAAAAAAAAAAAAAAGTTTTAGGCTAGGGAGTTTATTTCTTTGGCTTAGAAAATATAGAAAGAGTAGTCACCTTGGTCAATACTGAATACTGATAAATGAAGGCATTTAAAAAATATTTCTTCAGTATAAAGATAATTAAAACAGAAGCGAGGGGCACCTGGGTGGCTCAGTGAGATAAGTGTCCAACTTTGGCCCAGGTCATGATCTCCCAGTTCACGATTTTGAGAGGCACATTGGGCTCTGTGCTGACAGCTTGGAGCCTGGAGCCTGCTTTGGATGTGTCTTCCTCTCTCTCTGCACCTCCCCCACTCATTGAGCGCCCCCCCCCCCTCTCTAAGATAAATAAATATTTAAAACAATTAAAAACAAAGGAATGGGGCGCCTGGGTGGCTCAGTCGGTTAAGCGTCTGACTTCAGCTCAGGTCACCATCTCACGGTGAGTTCGAGCCCCGCGTTGGGCTCTGGGCTGATGGCTCAGAGCCTGGAGCCTGCTTCCGATTCTGTCTCCCTCTCTCTCTGCCCCTCCCCCTTCATGCTCTGTCTCTCTCTGTCTCAAAAATAAATAAAACGTTAAAAAATTAAAAAAAAAAATAAAGGAAAAAAGTGAAAAACTTTGAAGAGAACCTTGAATAAGAAAATTCAGTTTATTGTGATTTTATCTACTCTCAGGTTTTAGCTTAATGACATTTCTTCAAAGTGTTATTGTCTCCCCACTGTCACAAACAACTTAAATTTACCCTAAAAAGATATAAGAAAGTATCTTTTCTTTTATTGTGGTAAAATATGCATAACAAAATTTATCATTTTAACCATTATAGGGGTGCGTATATTTGGGCCATTAGGTACATTCACCATTGTTCCACATCTATCACCACCACCTATTTTTAGAAAATTTTCACCTTGAAACTCTGTACCCATTAAACAATAAGTCCCTATTTCTTCTTCCTAGTCCCTAGGAGGAGATTCTACTTTCTGTCTCTATAATTTTGACTAGTCTAGATACCACATAGAAATGGAATCATACAAGTTTTGCCCTTTTGTGTGTACCTTATTTTACCTAATGTTTATGTAATGTCTTTAAGATTTATCCATACTATACTACGCATATTTCATTTCTTTTTAAGATGAAATACTCCATTGTATGGAACTTTTTTTATGTAAATAACCTCTATGTTTTTAACACTTACGATGGTGCAGTAGACTTTGGTAATGCTGTGTTGTTAATGGAGGTGATTGTGTTCTCAAAGATAGAAATTTACTTTTTACCAAGTGAGATATATCTATCCAGTCTAAACTGATTCCAAAGCATAAAATCAGAAGGTGATTTTTTCCAAAGCATAAATGAAATCACTAATAGGTAATATATAACAATAGGTGTATTAGGTATATTAGCAATAGGTAAAATATAAGTATTATTGTCAGGGTCAAAATATTTAGTTGGAAGTAGCAATTCAGTCTATTAACTAAACTATTTTGGAGATATTTGCCATTTTTAAAAATAAGTTGAGTAAAATTTCCTGCCATTTTTATTATCAATCATCAGAACCTCTGGTATTTTGTTTTAATAGCAAATAACCAGATTTATAAATGTATATGTCTCTGCTTAGTTAGCATCCTAGATGAAAGTCACTAAATAATGCCCAAATGTATATTGTCTGCCTATTAAGTTTTCACATTAACTTAATGGATTCTTACTAGTTTTCAGCCAAGTAAATAGTAGATTTCATATTCTTTTGAGTTATATTTTATTTCAAGTTTGCATGTTGTATGAATACAGAGGCTAAGAAATGTCAATACCAAGTAAATTGCACTGACAGCTTTTGATCAAACAAAGCTTTTTGTAGGACCTGCATTTTCAAATCTTCCTATATTTAGTACATAATCATGTTCAAAAGAACTTTAATCATATTTTATAGACATTTCACTTACATACTTGAATCAATAGTGAAAATACTTTAGAGGACAATATTTAAATTCCACAGCAAGTACAAACCTAAAGGGTTAAAAATTGTATGAGCTCAGAATTGAAGTAATTAATTTAGTAATTGTCAGGGATGAATAAGTAAAGCATGAGAAAGAATATTCATTATGTGCATAAGGAAAGGCTCTGGATTCCCAATTAACATTAAAGCAGCATCAGCATAAAATGAGCATTAATATTCCACAAGATAATTGGCAACCTTTGTGATGTGATTTTTTGTTTGTTTGTTATTTTTCCCCCACTTTAGCTATTCTCAGAAAGGCGTCATTATTCCTGGCTGACTGAGAAGGATCACAATTTATGCTATGGTCTACTCTCATTCCTATTGATAGTCACGGGCTTTTATTGTGGATTTAATACACACCATGCTGAAAACCTTCTATAGGTTATCTTGTTTAATCTTCAGCATAGTCCTATGAAATAAATAACATTTATATAATTATTTTGCAAATAGGATATTTTATGGCTTTTCTAAGGCCATTGGACAAGGGGCTGTGACTCTGTGTTTAATTTCTATGTAATAAACTCTTATATAACTCACTTTCTATTACATGTGACCATTTTCCAAACACTTTTGTGTATATCGTCTCAATATCAACAAAGCAACTCTATGATACAGCTATTATCTGGATTTCAAATGAGGGAACCAAGGCTCAGAAAAATTAATTAAGCTGTTAACAATGGCAAGCTTAGGAAATAATTCACTTCCCATCTAAGCCCACCCCTTTCTATTTAATGCCTCAAATATTAACCACTTTATTTAAAAATATACAAAGTAGAGCAAATTTTGTGTAGCCTAGTGGTTGCTTGTAGCTCCATGTGTTTTTCTAACTTTGAATTGGTTATACAAAGATAAAATCAAGGTTTAAAATTTAAAAAGTCTGTAATTTAGAAAAATTAAGAAATATGACCACACAGCAGCAGTTCAGATGGGACTGAACAGGGCTGCCTGTTCAGAGGGGTTGTGAGCTGTCTGATTCACAGCCCTTACCATTTCATTTGTTTTATATTGGGGCTGCTTCACCCATTAACTGACTGCCTCTGAATTTAGCCAAATCTTCTGTAGTTGAGTATTTGTATCAGAAGAAACTTTGTCTGTGCTAGGTTGCACACTATTTCCCCTATCCGGAATATGAATCTCTGTACCCGTCTACTTATGAAAGCTCTACTAATCTTTTAAGTCATAAGTCAATCCTTCTCCATGAAGATATCTTCTCAGATAATTTTAGCACATTGTTATGCCTATTCTCTCCAAATTGTATATTAAAGCAAAATTACACTGGATAACATTTAACAGGGAAGGAAGGCTTTATTCAAGGCTACCGCAATAGAGGAGAGAGATTAGAACACAGTCTGAGCTCAACTCTGCTAAGCAAAATGCAGAGGTTGACCTACACAAAAGTACTAGAGGACAATAGGAGAGATATTGATCAATGGGAGATATGGATTCCATTGAGTTTTTTGGGGGTTTGCAAATTTGTTTTCTCTGTGATTAGGCTATCTGTTTGGTAATTGGGACTGGCCCATTGAAGACCCCTGCCCTCCCATGGAGACTGAGAAACAGGACTCCTTTCTTTCTTTCTTTCTTTCTTTCTTTCTTTCTTTCTTTCTTTCCCTTTCTTTCTTTTCTTTCTTTCTTTTCTCTCTTTCTTTCTTTCTTTCTTTCTTTCTTTCTTTCTAATGTTTATTTATTTTTGAGAGAGAGAGACAGAGCATTAGCGGAGAAGGGCAGAGAAAGAGGGAAACACAGAATCCAAAGCAGGCTTCAGGCTCTGAGCTATCAGCACAGAGCCTGATGCAGGGCTCAAAATCACAAATTGTGAGACCATGACCTGAGCTCAAGTCAGACCCTTAACTGACTGAGCCACCCAGACACTCAGGGCTCTATTTTCCTCTCTGATTACAGTTCAAATGGATGGCTTCCTGGTCCTTGAGGAAAACATTTCTAGGTTATAAATCAAGAAAGGGGCTTTTTAAAGAGGTTTATACTTCAAAAGGACAGAAAAAAAATTCTAATTGCAAATTTTCAAAGGTAAATAAATGCTCTAAGAAAACAGAAATCAGATGCCTAGAGGTGGCAAGAAGGCTGTTTAAAAATTAGTCAAATTGAGGGGCGCCTGCATGGCTCAGTCGGTTGAGTGTTCGACCTCAGCTCAGGTCACCATCTCATGGTTCATGAGTTTGAGCCCCATGTCGGGCTCTGTGCTGACAGCTCAGAGCCTGGAGCCTGCTTCAGATTCTGTGTCTCCCTCTCTCTCTTCCTCTCCCCTGCTTGTGCTCTGTCTCTCTCTCTCAAAAATAAATAAACATTAAAAAAAATTGAAAAAAAAATGAGTCAAGCTGAAGTGTTTATTAAGGTAGTCTTGGTCATCCCATATAACTCCTTGTGGCTGATACTGCCACTTATTGGTCAATGTTTATTGCTCCCTATTTCCTTTAGTAATTAGAATTAAAAGTAGGTTGCTGAGCACATGACAGAACTGATAAATGCAACATAGCCCAGCCTCTATTGCCAGTAAGTATGGCATTTGACTTCATTCTGAACAATGAGAAGTGAGTGAGTGTGAAATGTGCTACCTCCAGAAAACAGGCTTGGCCTCTCCTGCTTTGTCCATACCTGCTGAATGGAATGTGGATGGCTGAGGAGTTGGAACAGACATCATAGATTATGACACGGAAACTACATGTCGTAGATGACAGAGTAAAATGATAGAGTGTCCTGAGTGCTGTTAAGGATAATATTTTTATAGATAAAATCATGACTCTCAGAGATATAAGAATTAACATGTATTAAAGATTTTATTTAAATCATTAAGGACGAAATTGGTTAAGTGTTAATTCAAAGGCAAATCTAAAGAACAGAGCATTTATGGTCTACAATATTATAGTGAATTGAATAGAGAAACCGGCAGGGGAGTAAAGGTTGTCTCTTGGCAGGGAATTCATTTGTATATGTATAGAGAAGAGTAGTTTTGCATTGACATCAACAGAGTTGTGATATAACTCCAACAGATTCAGAATCGGATGACTGTGAACAATGTGCTATAGACAATGCATAGTTTTACACAGAGTACATTCCCCCCCCCCCCCCTTTTTTCCTTAAAGTTCCTAACTTTGGGCAACAACCGCATCAATATTGGGATATTTATATTTAGACTGTCATGTAAGAGAATGGTAAACATATAATTTTAAGCACTTCTGGTTTTTGTTTTGTTTTTTAAATCCTTATCCTTTGATACAACGGTCAAACTTTAAGCTAAATACTATTCATGGGTTACTAAACATATACTGTCTTGAAATATCTCATTGGAGTCTTGTAACAAACACATGAGTGCAGGTGAAATGTCTTATATTTTCTTTACCTTCTCTCCAATTGTTCTGACTCATCCATAGAGATACTCTACAAATGTTTGTATACCAATTATTTAGAAACTAATTTGACATTTTCTAGGGAAAAAAAACTGATGAAAGAGATTGAGATATTTAACTCCACCTTTGGTGAAAGAAACTTATAGAAGGGATCTAGGCCCTTGAATTATTTAAAAATGGAAGACATCAGCATAACTCCTCCACATCCAATGCTAATATTAATTGCACTGGGGCCTTGAGCCTTGGAAAATTTCTATAAAAGAAGGAGATTTTAGATATCTCTTTGTAGCAAAGCCATCTGGGAACAGAGTTGAAAGATGGTCTTAACAATAAACTGTCACTACATATTCTAAGTCTTAAATTACACAGTAAAATTACAGTGCTAATGTTTTGCAGAAACCACGTATGTACAATGTATGGCAGTTATGTATGATAATTGAATATAACATAAATATAGGTAATTAAACTGTATCCCAAAGTATTATTTTTTACCATTAAATTCAACCTACTACTTCACCAAAACTTTTACTTGAGGAACTATCAAGAAGTCAAATTAATTCATCTGTATTTTTCCTCATTTAATCCATGTCACCTAATCCTATAATTAGAGTAAATGCACAAGTAGAAATTTGGTCCAGAAAATATTGTCCATCTTCCAGAGGTAACTTAGAAATTAACATGTAATAATGCTTACAATAGCACTAATAACAGATAACTTACTATATGTCAGGTACTTTGCAAAATATTTGTGTAATATGTAACCCTCACCATACCTACTCATGTATTTTTTTATTTAATCAAAAATAGTCCTTCATTTTCTGCACGCCCAGGCATTATTCCAGTCATCCCATAGAAATGAGCCATTCTGAGAGTTCCTGAGATGATAAAGCCAGGTTGGCTTCATGGGCATAGGACCTTTGCCCGTATTCAGAAGAACTTCTCTCTTGGCTTAATGCTTTACTTTTACTATCTTGAAATTTTTAATTTTACTTTTGAATTTGTGCTTTGTATGTGGAGGCTGCTGTGAGAATGGAGAAAAACATGAACAAAAGAGGTGCATATAATATATATGTTTCCCTCTGGCACTATTCATGCATAGCATTATGATGCCCTGTGACCACAGAATTCTGGTGGACCAGTGATGCATGAAATTTAGTGAGACTCAAAAGTCTCACTTTTAGAAAACTTATGAGACATGCTGACCACATAAGCAGGGAATGATGACAGAAGGAAAGAAGAAGACTGTAACCTACAAATCCTTTCCCTTTCAGTCCTTCCTTGCTCATCAGTAAGGCCAAGGTAGAGAGTATTGGTAGAATGTGCATGTATGAAGAGGTCAAATAAAAAGCAATGATGCAGATGGAGCTAGAGAATATTATGCTAAGCAAAATAAGTCAGTCAGAGAAAAACACATACCATGTGATTTCATTTCTATGTGGAATTTAAAACCCAAAACAGATGAACATAGAGCAAGGAAGAAACCATAAGAGACTCTTAACTATAGAGAACAAACTCGGGGTTGATGGAGGGAGGTGGGCAGGGTTGGACTAAATGGTTGAATCAAATGGCTTGTGATCAGCACTGGGTGCTGTATGTAAGTGATGAATCATTAAATTCTATACCTAAAACTAATATTATGCTTTATGTTAACTAACTGGAATTTTAAATAAAAATTTGAAACAATAGATAGATAGATAGATAGATAGATGATAGATGGGTTGATAGATAGAATTGAATTATGGAACAGTGTTTCCATGCTTCTTGTTTGGACAATATGTGTGAATTGTATAATTCTTTGATTTTTGCATAAGTTAAATTCTCTCACATTTTAATTTAAACTGGATTTGCATGATATAAAGATGAGTGGTACAATTCATTGATAATACTTTAAAATTAAAATATTTCTTTACTTAGAATTATATTAAGTAGCAAATAATCACATTGAGACAAGTTGAGAGACCTCACAGAAAAAAAGAAGAAAGCTTTGTATTTAAAACTTGTTTTTGAGTGAGCCTCATATTTTCATTTTTCACTGGGGCCCATACATTTAGTAGCTTGCTCCACTCATTTGGAGGTTACATTCTCATGAGGAAACAACAGATAGTAAACAAACCATTAAAATGGTAGATATGAAAGTGGACAGTCATTACTGAGGAACCCACATATAAAGAAGAGGGTTTGGAGTCTTACAGAGGCAAGGAGGAAGAATGAAGGCAGGTTGGAATATGAGAGGGCAGTGTGGTCCTTTGCCATTAGCCTATCTCTTGGAACACAAAATGGTGCAAGGATTTTTCAACTGTCACTGCTCTCAAGGAGAGCAAGGTTCAAGTTCAGTTCAGCTTTGTCATTCTGCACACAACTTTGGTCATAACTCTTCAAATTGTTGTTACTTCGATTGAGCTTGGTAAACTTCTGTGTTTAAAGTGTCTTTTTAGGGGTGCCCATGGTGGCTCAGTTGGTTAAGACTCCAATTCTTCATTTCTTCTTGGGTCATGATCTCAGGGTCGTGAGATGGAGCCCACGATGGGTTCCATGCTGAGCACTGAGCCTGCTTAAGATTCTTTCTCTCCCTCTACCCCCCCCATAAACAAATAAACAAACAAACAATAAATAAAATAAAGTGTGTTCCTAAACAATAACCTCTTATTTAACATTGAAACAGAAAGTTACTCTATACCCAGAAAGGGACAAAAATAGAACAATTTGTGAATAATAGTGAAGCAGATATTTTCCATTTGAAAATGACATAATTCCATATTTCTTTGGAATCTTCAACAAAGGCTTTTATGCTTTTTCTACTCACTGTGTGGTCCCAAAAAAGCTAGGGGCTTGCTAAAAATGCCATCTTAGGTTTCATTCCAGATCTATTAAATTAGAATCTAATTTTTAATAAGCTTCTCAGGTGATTTATATGCTTAAAATGTGAAAATCACTGCTTCGAGCTGTATATTTCTTTATTCCTAAAACACATACAAAATAATTTCTATCATGGACAAAGCAATGATAATAAAGTCAGGATAAAGTACCTAATGCCTTATATATTGAAAGAAACCTCAAAGCAACAGTAGATTTATGGGGGTTATTAACATGTTATCCAGTACTGTTGCTGATATGTACTGTAGTATTTTAATTAGCCATTTTTTTGTGTGTGATACATAATGATGTGATGCATCTTACAATTTCAATTCATTGAAATACGTTATTGTTCCCAATTTGTAGGTGAGGAGACTGATTCACAGAAAGGTATTTGATGAATGCAGTCTCTTCTACTGCAAATTATGTGGTCATAATTAAATAAGAGAAAGAAGATGCTATTCCCCAAAGAATGTTTGACAGTTTTACAGAAGAAAAGTCAAAGATCTCTGTGTTTTCCACTTCTTAGATTTATTACTATATGAGAAATTTTTGTTTTGATCAAGAAAAGGTGTACAATAGAACTTTTTTATGGAAACAGTTATACCATTTGGAGAAAATATTCAGATTCAGAATACTGCACAAGACAGACAGGAGATAAGATCCAAAAGAACTATAACAGGACACAAATGAGAAATTCATTTATTTGATGGCTGGACAGAAGCAAATTTTCGTAACGTCCAAATGATAACTACTCTGTACATTAAGTGAAATTTAGACATGGGCATATGCTAATACCAGATGAATTTGCAAATAGTGATCCTGTAAAAAGGCAAACATCTTGGGATAGCCTAGCCTAGAAAGATAAACAGCACCATGGGATCTGTAACACAAGGTTTCCACCTGCTTCCATATCTACTTTAAAAATGGAGAGGTCTCTAATTTGGGGCTTTGTGAAGTTTTAATTGAAGGTGTTGAATGTGAATGAGCATATACTTTAACTAGAGCTTCATACTGTTTGCTATGCCTAATTGTATAAAGTGAACCCCACAGGGTGCCAAGTGGCTCAGTTGGTTGAGTGTCTGACTGTTGTTGTTTTTCAATGTTTATTTGAGACAGAGAGAGACAGAGAGAGAGAGAGAGAGAGAGAGAGAGAGAGAACGAGCATGAGCAGGGGAGAGGCAGAGAGACAGGACAACACAGAATCCAAAGCAGGCTCCAGGCTCTGAGCTGTCAGCACACAGCCCAGTGCAGGGCTCGAACTTGCAAGCCATGAGATCATGACTTGATTAGAAGTTGGATACTTAACTGACTGGGCCACCCAGGTGTTCCTTTGAGCATCTGACTCTGATGTCAGCTCATGTCATGATCTCAGGGTTCATGGGATCAGGCCCCATGTCGAGCCCTGCCTTGAGCTCCACACTGACAGCATGGCGCCTCTCTCTGCCCCTCCTCCCCCACCTCAAAGTAAACAAACTTAAAAAAAATGAAACTCAAAAGATATGCAGGGATCCTTACATAGTTTTTACTTCCTCATTACTCAAACACTGGCAATAAATCTTAACCAGTAAGACTAAGGGAATCTTTCTAACTTCATATTCCTCCTTTCTCAGGGCTTTGCAATGGAGTTCTTCCATGTTCTTTGTTACTATGTTTCAACTGTACTAATGCTGGAAGAGTTGCCTATGTATCTACTTCTTGCAACAAAGTTCTTAAACTTGAGATTTTGGCTTTGCTTGTTTTCACTCTCCAAAAATCAATCTTTTAAGAATTGGCTTATAAAAGCCAAGTTCTATTGAAAAATTGCTTTCCTCAAATTTGTTCTACAAAATTGTGACTGTGTGATATATTTACCTGTGAAATGTTTTAATGGCATTCAACATTGTAAACAGGGAAGAATAAATTTTCCAAGGATAATGCTGCAATTTCAGATCCTTTTCATGTTCAAAACCTATACACAGTATAATGAAAACCCTTGAGTGTATTTTTGTAACCAAAATTATTATTTTTTTAATTTTAAATATTTTTATTTATTTATATTTTGGAGAGAGCATGAGCAGGGGAGAGGGGCAAAGGGATAGAGAGAGAGGGAGAGAAGGAGAAAGAGGGAGAGGGAGAGGGAGAGGGAGAGGGAGAGAGAGAGAGAGAGAGAGAGAGAGAGAGAGAATATTAAGCAGGCTCCACTCTCAGCTTGGAGTTGGAAGCAGGTCTCGACTAGGGGCTCAGTCCCATGACCTTGGAATCATGACCTGAGACAAAATCAAGACTGAGCCACCCAGACACCCCTCTATAACCAAAATTAAACTGGTTTAATCGAAAATCAGAATATAAATGCATTTTGTTTAAAATCCACACGTGCAAATGATACATTTAGACAGAGAGCACAGCTATTAGAGTTAGGGTAACAGCATTATGAGTTAATAAGATAATAATAGCTCATTTCTTCAGGGGGAAAAACAGAATTTTACTTTGTTTTTGCTGCTTTTTTTTTTTAATTTGTAACATTATTTTGCAAAGGAGAGAGAAAAAAAATGTTCCAAATGTAAAATAGAACTATAAACACTTATTTCTTCTCAATTGATTCCCTAAGCTTGTACCAGTAACCAGCTCCAGATTTGCTGCTTATCTGAGCCCAGTGATAACAAGAAGTAAATTTCCACATGCAAGCATGTAGTTAGTTCACATAATTGGTAAATAACAGCTTTGAAAAGATCACAACCTGGTTCCAAATTGATTATTACTACACATAGAGAAGTTGAAAGCTCATCCAAAAAATGCCAATTATATGTTAGTAATTAATATGTTGCAAATATCTATATCTATCTAATCTATATCTATACCATCTTTCTATATTTATGTCATCTATTTATCTATCTAATCAGTGAATCGTTTACATTTTAGAGTTGGTTTTTGTCCTAAAATTGTTTTCTGTTAGAGGAGTATATAGTGGCTGCAAGGAGAATGTTTTAAGCTTGCAGATGACTAATTCTTCTTAGACATCAGACAGTTTTTTTTTTTTAAATCACTTGCTAAATAAAGTAGTAATTAATCAGAAGTATGTTTCTTTCTAAAATGGGATTCGTTCTAAAATGTAGTTAAGGAAAAATATTCTTCTGAACTGAGCCACAGTACTTTGAGGATTATCAAAAAAACACAGTTTAAAAAATTATTTTGAGAATTTGTTGGACAAAAATAGACATGTGAAGAGTGTCAGATTTGCACAGATACTTTACCTGCATTGTGTCATTTAGTCCATACAACATCCGCTCCCATTTTGTATCTAGAGAAACGGAAGCCCAGAAAAATAACTCCCTTCCTTAATCTAACCTAGATGATAAATAATGTAATAGTTTTTGAAATAATTGCTACCAGGTACCAAACTTGATTTTTCTACATATAAAAGATGGATAATCTTTATCATAAGAAAAACTGATCCTAGAGGTTAAATGAGGATTATATAAACCGTCCTATATGTGCATCTATAGAATATGTTTAACCTTTCCCTTTTCATTTTAATGATTTACCATATATCTTGTAAGAGATTATTACTTATCTAAACTGGTAAAACGATAGCTACTGTCATGTAAGAAGTGTATAAAACAAGTGAAAGCAGGAGAGGGAAAGGGAATCTGGGAAAGGAAAGGAGCGTTTTATAGGTTGGTTGCACATTTTGGCTTCTCTTACTCAGTGTAATGATGAAGTATCTCTGTTTTTTAGTTTTCTTTTATATTGGTCTTTCTTGATTCCTTTCACTGTTGCTTGCTTGTCAAACAAGCTGTGGACCACCTGACCTGTAGACTGGCAAGGTCAGTGTCAGCTGGGAGCTTGCTTAGAAACGCAAACTCTTAAACCCCACCCCAGACTCACCTGAAGTCAAATCTACCTTTTTAAGAGATCCTTACTTTAAAAGAACCTTGATGTTTGCGAAAAGTTACTCTATAGAATATTGCTTTATAAGGTATAAATATACAAATCTCAGATCCTGGCTGAAATAGGAGATCACTTTGAAGGGGTCCATGAACCAAGGTATGGACAAGGTGATAACTCAAATTGCTGCATAAGGGCAGGTCAGTCCATAGTGTATGTTTAGTGTCATATCCAATTCGTGTGATCATTGGATAGTTTTTAAAACAAAGCTTCCATCATTTTCCAGATAGATATCCCTCTTCATGCTTGTTTTAATACACTGCCAGAGTCCCATTTACATCACTTCTGTAAAGATGCAGTCCAATCACTAATGATTCCTGCTGAAGTTATGCTACCAAAATCAATGACTTAAATCTCTCAAAACCAGAGTATATAATTTACCTTTCAAATCATTCATATGCCTTATGAATAATAGTGGTTTTAACACAATGTCACACTTTTAATTTAAATGCTTTCTGTCTCTCATATAAAAGAAAAATGGACATTTTGGTTTAAGGGAGATCATTTATATAAAGTAAAATTATCTGAAATTAAAAAAAAATAAATAAATATCCCTAACCATAAGCATGGATAGAAAATAGGTCCTATTTCATATTCCTGCAATGAATGCAAGTTTTAGCCAGAAAAATTCTAACCATTTGAATTGGTGTACATGATAATATTTACATAGATTTTCATTTATAAAGGAAAGATGCAAAGTTTGAAATATAGCTCCTAAACATATCTATTTCACTAATATTACGCTATGTCTTTATTCTAGTGGAAACTGGAATGGACTCTTCCAACTCAGAAAAGGAAAACAATAATTATCCTGACAAAGAGGCTGAGATGATTTCCTGTCTCACACTTAGGTCTTTCATCCATTTTGAATTTATTTTTGTGTCTGGTGCATGAGAGTGGTTCAGTTTCGTTCCTCTGCGTGTCGCTCCAGTTTTCCCAACACTATGTGCTGAAGAGACTGGCTTTTTTCCACTGGATAATCTTTCCTGCGTTGTCAAAGATTAGTTGGCCATATGGTTATGGGTCCATTTCGGGGTGCTCTGTTCTGTTCCATTGATCTATGTGTCTGTTTTTGTGCCAGTTCCATACTGTCTTTGTGATTACAGCTTTGAAATATAGCTTGAAGCCTGAAATTGTGATGCCTCCTGCTTTGCTTTGCTTTTACAACATTACTTTGGCTATTCGGGGTCTTTTCTGATTCCACACAAATTTTAGAATTGTTTTTTCTAGTTCTGGAAAAAATGCTCCTGTTATTTTGATAGAGATTGCACTGAATGTGTAGATTGCTTTGGATAGTATCGACATTTTAACAATATTTGTTTTTCCTATCCAGGAGCATGGGGTGTTTTTCCATTTCTTTGTGTCTTCTTCAATTTCTTTCATAAGTGTTCTATATTTTTCAGAGTACAAATCTTTTACCTCTTTGGTTAGGTTTATTTCTTAGGTATCTTATGGTTTTTTGGTACAGTTGTAAATGGGATTGATTCCTTGATTTCTCTTTCTGTTGCTTCTTCATTGGTGTATAAAAAGGCAACAGATTTCTGTACATTGATTTTATATCCTGCAACTTTGCTGAATTCATATGTAAGTTCTAGACACTTTTTTGGTGGAGTCTTTCAAGTTTGTTACAATGAATATCATTGTTGAACGATACTTAGATTCTTCCTTGTTGACTTGGGTGCCTTTTATTTCTTTTTGTTGTCTGATTGCTAAGGTTAGGACTTCCACTACTATTTAAATAATGGTGGTGAGAATGAGCATCCTCTCTCGCTCCTGACCGTAGAGGGAAATGCTCTCAGTTTTTCCCCACTAAGGATGATATTAGCTGTGAGTCTTTCATACATGGCCACTACGCTGTTGAAGTATGTTCTCTCTATCCCTCTTTTGTTGGGCATTTGTATCAAGAATTAGTGCTATATTTTGTCACATGCTTTTTCTGCATCTGTTGAGAGGCTCATATGGTTCTTATCCTTTCTTTCAACTAGAATGTGAGACAGGATAGCATC
Organism: Panthera onca; assembly: GCF_046562875.1. NCBI lineage: Eukaryota > Metazoa > Chordata > Mammalia > Carnivora > Felidae > Panthera > Panthera onca. The sequence continues at coordinate 54,003,840 of NC_138342.1, read as the reverse complement.
AAAATCCTAGAGGAGAACACAGGCAGCAACTTCTTTGACCTTGGACATAGCAACTTCTTACTAGCTATCAATGAGAAAATCTATAAAAATATAAGAAAATAGTTTCAGTATCATTTTTATCAAAAGTGTCATATTTAAAATGTGTCTTCAAATTCTTCCTGACTTGTGGTATTGATTAAAAGACTATTTGCCTTCTGTAGAGCTGGGCTTCAAGAGGGTTACAGTGACTATAAATTTTACTATTTTTATCAGAATATTTTAGAGAGGGAAATGAAGTGCTAATAATAAACAGGACAAAGTCCACAACCCAGAACTGTTTTTGGACGACTGGTATAGAAGATCACCCTAAGTGTGCACAGACACTGTCCAGTGATTCATTCTAGAAAGTCTTAACTGACTGGTCACCTGGAGAGCTACTAACTCTTCTATGATCAGGAAAGAAGGAAATTAGAAGACAGTCTTAAACTGTGTGGTTCAAGAACGTAAACTACAATCTATAATTGTGAAGGAAAGTTTAGTAATTGAGGATCAGGAAACCTCTTCTCTGTCTCAAATGTCTCTCAATACACACACGAGTGTGTTAAATTAACACAAAGCCTGACTGCCATCCCTGCTGAAACTTCCTCCCAACACTACCTGAACCCTACAATGTTACTGCTGAAAATTCCCAACCTCCACAACTTTAACTTACCAGCAGAAAATAGATCAAAGCAGCAGGAAGAAAGCTCTTATCTTTCTCAGGAATAGATTTGTTCTACATCCTAATTTGCACCTGGCATCTCCTCACTCTGTCATGGTCAACATGCAAAACTCCAGCTCTGGTTAAATCCAACTTGGATAGCACCTGCCCTGCCGAACAAGGATGAAACAAGCAGACAAACAAAAACTCACCCTTCTTTTGCTTAAAAGTCGTGACCATTAACCTCAAATAGGAATGTGATGCTGCCCCAGTTCTCCCATATTTTTTCGCTCTATGCACTTCTTAAATATCCTAGACAAACATTTCATACGTCATTTCCTGTTTTCATTTCTCTCCCACTTCCTTCTCCCCTTTTACACTCGGTTTATTACCTTACTTTTTATTTTCCGGAGGGGTAAAAGAAACTAAAGAGAAGTTCTACAATATATACCACCACCTACTCACCAACATTCATACATGCCATACTTGTTGTCCCCTCCTATTACCATGGATGAACTTTTCATGCTTTCAAAGCTGACCCCTTCCCTTTTCTATTAATTGCATCTATTTTAACATACTTAGGCCTGGTGCGCCAACATTTGCACTATATCCTTCATAATTGCCTTTTAATTTTTCTATTGAATCGTTCCCATCAGCATATAAACGATGTCTAATTTCACATTACAGAAAAATCTTCACAGCACCATTTTCTTCTGTTACTTTTCACAGCAAAAATTATGCAAAGTTACTCTATACCTGTTGTCTTCAATTTTTGAATTTGTCCCAATAACTTCATTGAAACTGCTTTTGTCAGTGCCCCTAATGATCTTATTTTTTAAGCTTGTTTATTTATTTTGAGAGAGAGAGAGAGAGAGAACACAAGTGGAAAAGGGGCAGAGAGAGAGATGGAGAGAGAGAATCCTGAGCGGACTCTGTGCCATCAGTGCAGAGCCTGATGCAGGGCTCGGTTCCACAAATTGCAAGATCATGACCTGAGCTGAAATCAAGAGTCAGATGCTTAACTGACTGAGCCACCCAGGCACCCCCCTAGTTATCTCTTTACATTACTAAACACAATGGAAAACTCTCATTCCCTACTCTTTCTTAAGGAATCATCCATGCTAGACAAAGTTTATTACCTCTTCTTTTAACACATTCTTAAGGCACTTGGCTTCAAGGATGCAAGAATTTTACTTCTACAAGCTATTCTTCCATTTCTTCTTGTGACCTCTCATCTCCACAATTTCTCAACATTGGAATAATATGGAACCCTCTCTTCTCTAACTACATTTACCTGCTTAATAATTTATTCCATTTCCTACATTGAAATAACATATGTCACTGACGAATTCCTTTCTTACAATGTCAGCTCTGAAATTTTGATCAATATACCCAAGCAAAATTTGTTATGTCTCTTAGAAATCCAGGAATCATTTCAAATTTAAGAAGTCTAACATAGAACCTGTTAGAGAATTTCCTTCCTGAAACCTGCTTCTCTTGAAATCTTCTCCATCTCAGAAAAATAGGGCACCCTATTATTCCTAGGTGCTTAAGTGAGAAATATTGAAGTCATCCTTAACTCTGTGCCTTTTTGTTTCTGCATTCAATTTTTAGCAAATTCTCTTTGTTTTGCCTTCAAAAGTATATACAGAACTATTATACTCATTGCCGCCTCCGCAACCACCATTCCCAATTATAAGACTTCATCATCACTGACCAGTTCTCTACTGTCTTTTCTCCCTTTGACATTCCGTTCGATCCTACAGTCTTTACTCCACACAAAAGCTAATTAAATCTTTCTTTAAAGATTAAATGTGTTACTCCTTTCTCAATTTTCTTAGTCCCCCTTTCTAGGACATCATTTGAGATACATCAGACTTTTCTGTTTAAATGTAATTGAAATTCACTGAAAGATAAACATGATAAAAAAAAGATGATTTACAAAAGTATCAAAAAATGGCAACCACACCAAAAGAAATTCACAGATAAAATGCCTTAGGATGTTAGCATTCAAAGCAGTGCCCAGAATAGTGCTTTGTGAAAATAGGTACTTAGGTTTTTATTGTTGTTGTTAAATGACTGAATGTAGATGCCATATGCATCTTCAAGTTGCATTATGGTCTAAACTAGCTACTATTTACTCCGATAATCACATTCATGTTCTAGGCTTGAAGAACAATGAGGAAAAAAGAATGGCATAAAGGCCTTTGCCCAATGAGTGTCCTTATTTAAAGGAACTTTCCCAGAAATTTCACAGAAAAGCATCCATTTTCATATCATTGGTCACTTCTATCAATAAACAGCTTAGATGTATCCTCTCCTTGACTCAGGGCGGGCTTGTGATTACAGCAGAATTTATACTATATAAGTTACAACTGTAGCTCATAAAAAGCAACCCAATGTCTGTTTCTTTTGGCACATTTGCTCTTGTGACCCAGTTTTCATGCTGTGGGAAAACCCAGGTTGCATTGAAAAGCTAAGTGTAGATGTTCTGACAATGGCCCTTGCCAATGTCTCAGTTGAAAGCCCGCATTAAACACTACATGTTTATTGATAGAACTACTCCAGACAATAACAGCCTCCAGCCATTGGGTCTTCCTAGATGACAACCTGGATCACATAGAAGAGAGACAAGGGCACCTCACTGTGCCTTGTTCAAATAGGCTCTCAGAATACATGAGCCTAATAAAATTATTGTTTTATGCCATTGAGTTTTGCAATGGTTTGATATGAATCAATAGGCAATTGGAACATGTGTATTAGTGTTTTGGCTTTCAAATATAATTAAGATTTTATTATTAATTGCTCAAATAACATTCCACGATAGTTTACCTTCTGTAGTACTTTATAAAACACGGATACCCTTTTAGCTTTTTAGTAATGGGTGTATGAAGGGTAAAAGTAATAAGACCTTCTATATTACAACTGTAATTATTTTATCCACATTCTTTTTAAGTGGGCATAGAATTGTTTCTTGTGAATAATTTCTTGGCAGTAATCTGGTGCTCTGCTCTATCATAACCATTAGTATTGCAGCTCAGGAGTCTGGTGCCACCTGATTCTGTATATTTTGATGAAACTTGGATTTTTTTTTCCTCTAAAATCTTCTGAAGATTTTCAAATCTTTTCTTTATATCCTCCATGCAACAAAATCTTATCATATTCTCTCTCAGCATGAGACTTTTTAAAATTCATTAAACTGAGCATCCAGCAGACACTATTAATCTTGAAAACATAGATATTATATGTGTATATATTATATAACATATATACATATATATAACATATATATAACATATATATATAACATATATACATATATATACATATATATAACATATATATATATAACATATATACATATATATATATATAACATATATACATATATATATAACATATATATATATATATATATATATATTGGTTCTGTGGAAGGATGTTGTACTTTATTGGTAATTTCTTTTCCACAATTTTATTTGCTTTCTCTTTCAGGAACTCCTATTATTAAAATGTTGGGCTGGTTAGATTAATCCTTTGGTTTTCTTTACTTTTTTTTTCTCTTTTACATCCACTTTCTGAAATATGTTCTCAATTTTTATTTCCAAATGTTCTTTTTCCTCTGTGTTCTTGTACTCTTTCTCTTTGAAAAAAAAGTGTGTATTTTCTTTCGTTCTTTATGTGGTTCTTTCCTTTTATGATATGTTTCTTCTTTGACCAGGTCATAATTTTGGCAATGTCTTCACCCACTACAATGTATAGATGGGCTTTCTAGGACAGATTTTTATTTTTCTAGAATTTCGAATAGCCTTTGCTATATTTGTAATAAGGCAGGAAACTTACGCTTTCTTGGTAATTCTTCTAAATACTCCTCCCTCCTTAATTATGAAATCTTTTTCTAAAAATGTATTTTCTGAACTATTTCAAGCTTATCATGAGGAAAACATCACAGGTGCCAGTTTTTTTCCATGTATGGAAAGAAACGAAGACCAAGGAGCATAAATGGAAATGTCCTCTTTTCAGCTGTCTCTCAACTATTCATGTGGCTCTTACTTTACTTCCCTTTATAGTGTTGTGATCCTGCAGGTTCTAGATCAGAACTTTCTCTAAAACTCCTCTCTGAAAAATGTCTTCTGCTTTTTTAAACGTCTCCTGCCTTCCCTTTTGTGTAGTCTTGTATTTTTTTTTTCTTTTCAGATTATCCATCCAAACAATTTCATCGATTTCTCCCTTCCCCAACTTTTCAAAGTGTATTATCTACAGACATCCTCATTTCATCACATCCTTGACACTCATATCACATCAGTGAGGTTCTCAGAAGAAACGCTGGGCAATGCCTGTGCTCGATCCTCTCTTCTATACTAGGAGCTCCACTGTGTTGTTATATTTGTTTGTTTATTCTAATCTCAATAGGGAGTAGATTTCTATTCTAACAAAAGACTGAAAATTGATGACAAAAATTAAAGCACCTCTCCCAGTAGTTTCTTGATTGTTTAAATGGTTTGACACAGAAGGTGATTTTTTCTTTCTTTCTTTCTTTCTTTCTTTCTTTCTTTCTTTTCCTTTCTTTCTTTCTTTCTTTCTTTCTTTCTTTCTTTCTTTCTCTCTCTCTCTCTCTCTCTCTCTCTCTCTCTCTCTCTCTCTCTCCCATTCCTTCTTTCTAGGACATCATTTGAGACACATCAGACTTTTCTGTTTAAATGTAATTGAAATTCACTGAAAGATAAACATGATAAAAAAAGATGATTTACAAAAGTATCAAAAAATGGCAACCACACCAAAAGAAATTCACAGATAAAATGCCTTAGGATGTTAGCATTCAAAGCAATTAAGTCCATCTGAGGACAATATAAAAAGGCATTAATGTAATGGCAGCATTTACTAGGGAGGAACAAGATTTGGTATGATCAGGAGGGAAATAAAATGCAGAGTTATTCTAGAAAACAAGAAAGAGAACCATAGGGGTCCCTGGGTGGCGTCTGACTTCGGCTCAAGTCATGATCTCACTGTTTGTGAGTTTGAGCTCTGCATTGGGCTCTGTGGTGACAGCTCAGAGCCTGAGCCTGCTTCGGATTCTATGTCTCCCTCTCTGTCTGCCCCTCCATTCTCTCTCTCTCTCTCTCTCTCTCTCTCTCTCTCTCTCTCTCTCCCCTCTCAAAAATAAAATAAACATTAAAAAATTTAAAAAAAGAATGATAACCATAAATAAATTAGATAAATTGAGATGTAAAGAATATTCAACAGGATCAGTGGGTGAGGTTTAGAAAAAAAAGCTTATGTAAACAAGTGACAAAAATATCATAGGCAATGGCCATAGCACAGAGTGTGTGTGCTTCAGTTTGAATCATATAGGCCATATATTGAGTATTAAAAATACATAAGTAACACAGTGACAAAAGAAGATTTTTGTTTCAGGGAGATTATTTGAGGAACTCTGAACAGAATTGGTGAGAGGTTTTTACACAGTGTAAGAGAGAATAGTCATTGTCAGAAAGATGGCACAATGTCAACAGGCATTGAGGAGATTAGGTCGGCAGAAGAAATCAATTCTCTGAATGTAACAGGTAAAGAGACGGACAAGTAATAACTTTAAGCCAGGAGTTTGGTAAGGTGATTTACAGTTGTATATGAGAAGGAAAATGAATTCTGTTTTGATAGGTTACATTTATCAATCTGGAAGGACATTGATATGGAGACAGCAAGCTATAGGTGAAAGGTATGAATACAATTAAGAAAATATGACTGGGCTATTGATACATATTGTCAAATATCCACACAGTATACATAGTCAATGCTTTCAGAAATAAGAATACTACCAAGGTAGTATAGAGATAAGAGGTTGGAACAACTATAAAAGAAGAGAAAGAAATGCTTTGAGCTTACCTTTATTTCGGGAGCTGGAGAAGCTACAACACCAGGGAAGACAAAGAGAAGTTTCAAAAGAAGCAGTAGAAGGTCTAGGGGGTCATAATTGTTCTGGAAGTCAAGAGACAAGAAAGTTCAAAGAATCAAAGCCGATGGATAAAATAGCTGCAGTGGAAACCAAAGAAGAAGCAATTTAAAGAGAAGGCCATTGGATTTTATAACCAAGAGTCAATTAACCTCTGGCATTGCATGATAAGGAAGGACAGAGGCTGGACAGAATTGTTTGAATTTTTGAGTATCAATCCTATAAAACAGAGACTACAATTATATTGTGTCAGGGATGTAAGAACAAGAAAAAGTGCTAGAAGTTATTGACAAGCAGTTTTTTTAAATTTATTATAATTACTATTTTTACATATTTACAAATTGACTGAAACCTGAACATAATGCCTTGGGAGTGTATAGTCTCAAGAAAGGATGACGGTAAATTTTGCAGAGTGATTCAAGTGTGAGCTGGTACTCTAGTGGGATAAATTACTTGATTTTTATAATTGAGCACTACAGTGGTGTGGCCATTGAATATTGCCTTCTTCAGAGTGGTAATAAGGAAGGTCAGTGGAGGGTGCGGACCAGAATGTCCTGCTTTCTGATGTCTGACCTCATCATTAGATGAGCCATCCTCACGCCAGAGGGTGTATTACCGCTGGCATCACTCTCTCCACTTGCGTTGTGCTATTTATGCAGCTGCTGACCTTTGTTCCATTAAAATCATTGTTGTCCTAATCACAATCTATTCTGTTCAGCACTTTCATAATGTCTGTCACTTAGGAAATTAACACAGTCATAAAATTAGCATAGTCTGATGACTTGAAAGATATCATATAACTTTCTAAACTGCTAAAGCTTACAGACAACTCATGAGTTCTTGCTGTTGTGCTAATGAGTTTGTGAGAAATGGGGAAAGTCATAGCCTAATCATTTTTAATGCAAGTATATTATTTATTTGTAAGATTTTTATTAATATCTGCAGCTTAGGACTTTGAGATAGGACTGTCAAGTAGTGTGCAATCTATTATTCAGGCTTGCTTAACCATAAGAAGAGAATAAGACAGGCTTAAGAAAAGAATATGCATGTTTGTCTACAAAATGGGAATTAGAGACATTTGACAGGCTGTCCCTAAGTATTACTCCTTAACAAGAGCCTCAGACAATCACTGAAATATCATCAGTTTAAGTAAACTATAATATTTCCACAGCAAAAAGTTGTCTTCCAATCCTTTGTGAGTCTCAGCTGTGTCATTTGTGAAATGAAGATAATGATATTGCCTGCCATTTATTTCACAAGACTATAAGGATAAAATAAGATAATTCTGGAGACCTGGGAAGATGGCGGCATATGAGGACGCTGGGCTCACCTCATCCTGCTGATCGCTTAGATTCTACACACATCTGCCTAAATAACTCAGAAATCTTCCAGAAGACTAGCAGAATGGACTCTCTGGAGCTAAGCATAGACAAGAGGCCCACGAAAGAGGGTAGGACGGGCGGAGAGGCAGTGCATGCTACACGGGCTGGTGGGAGGGAGCTGGGGCAGCCACCCAGCAAGGCAGAGCCCCTGAGTTGGGCTTGCAAAAGCAGAGGGGCTGGACTGCGTGAGTTCTGACAGCCAGCGGGGCTTAACATCTGGAATGTTAAAAGTCAACAGCTCTGCTCTCGGAGAGGACATGGGGAGGGAGAGTTGTTGAGCCCCAGGAGACAGAGCTCAGCTCAGAGGGGAAACAAAGGCGCTGTCAAGTGCAATCTCCCTCTCTCATCCCCCAGCCAAAATCCCAAAGGTAACCAGTTCCCATCACCGAACTTGCTTGCACTGTACAAATGCCCAACGCTGTGCTTCTGTGGATCCATCCTCCCCACGGGTCTGCCTCCCTCCTGGTGCCGCAGGGTCCCTCCTGCAGCAGACCACCGAAGGCAAAGCAAACTATGCCTGCCCCTCACACCCCTGTGCAGCTTGCAGATGCACCCCATCTCAAAAGCCAGATCCCATTGAAGCAGCACCACAAGCCTGGCAGTGTGCAACTAGCCCAGACATGGGCCACATCACTCTGCAGTGAGACCTGCCATGGGAGAGGGGAAGATAAGGTACACACCAGTCTGACTCTGGCCCCAGCAGTGGGTTAGGGGCAGACATTGGCTCCCAAGTGCCCTGCAGTTGGGAGCCACCAAAGGGATTACCCAAAATGATGAAACAGAAGAATTCTCAAAAGAAACTCCAGGAAGTAGTGACTACTAACAAATTGATCAAAACCGATTTAAGCAATATAATGGAACAAGAATTTAGAATAATGGCCAAAAAATTAATCGCGGGGCTTGAAAAAAGGATAGAGGATAGCAGAAGAGGCACAGGAGAGAATAGGTGAATTAGAAGATAACTAAGTGATGCAATCAAATGAAACAACATCCATATCATAGGAATTCCAGAAGGAGAAGAGAGAGAAAAAGGGTCTGAAGGTATACTTGAACAAATCATAGCTGAGAATTTTCCTGATCTGGGGAAGGAAAAAGGCCTTGAAATTCAAGAAGCACAGAGAACTCCCTTCAGGTGTAACTTGAATCAGTCTACTGCAGGACATATCATAGTGAAACTGGCAAAATACAAGGATAAAGAAAAAAATCTGAAAGTAGCTAGGGATAAACAGATTCTAACTCACAAAGGTAGATACATAACAATAGTGGCAGACCTATCTACTGAAACTTGGCAGGCCAGAAAGGAATGGCAGGAAATCTTCAATGTGATGAAGAGAAAAAAATGTAGCCAAGAATCCTTTACCAGCAAGTCTGTCATTCAGAATAGAAGGAGAGATAAAGGTTTTGCCAAACAAACAAAAACTGAAGGAATTCATCACCACTAAACCAGCCCTACAAGAGATCCTAAGGGGGACTCTGAGTAAAATGTTGCAAGGACCAAAGTACCAGAGACATCACTACAAGCATGAAACCTAAAGACATCACAATGACTCTAAACCCATATCTTTCAATAATAACAATGAATGTAAATGGATTCAATGCTCCAACCAAAAGACATACGGTATCAGAATGGATAAAAACACAAGATCCATCTGTTTGCTGTCTACAAGAGACTCATTTTAGACCTGAGGACACCTTCAGATTGAAAGTGAGGGGATGGAGAACTATCTATCATGCTACTGGAAGTCAGAAGAAAGCTGGATTAGCCATAATTATATGAGACAAACTAGATTTTAAATTAAAGGTTGTAACAAGAGATGAAAAAGGGCATTATATAATAATTACAGTGTCTATCCATCAGGAAGAACTAACAATTATAAATGTCTATGCACCAAATATGGAAGCTCCCAAATATATAACACAATTACTCACAAACATAAGCAACCTTATTGATAAGAATGTGGTAATTTCTGGGGACTTTAATACCCCCACTTACAGCAATGGACAGATCATCTAGACAAAGGATCAGTAAAGAAACAAGGGCCCTGAATGGTACATTGTATCAGATGGACTTGACAGATATATTTAGAACTCTGCATCCCAAAACGACAGAATATACTTTCTTCTCGAGTGCACATGGAACATTCTCCAAGATAGATCACATACTAGGTCACAAAACAACCCTTCATAAGTATAAAAGAATTGAGATCATACCATGCGCACTTTCAGACCACAATGCTATGAACTTGAAATCAACCACAGGAAAAAGTCTAGAAAACCTCCAAAAACATGGAGGTTAAAGAACACCCTACTAAAGAATGAATGGGTCAACCAGGAAATCAGAGAAGAAATTAAAAAATATATGGAAACAAATGAAAATGAACATACAACAATCCAAACACTTTGGGATGCAGCAAAGGCAGTCCTGAGAGGAAAACACATTGCAATGCAGTCCTATCTCAAGAAAAAAGAAAAATCCCAAATACAAAATCTAACAGCACACCTAAAGGAAATAGAAGGAGAACAGCAAAGACACCCCAAACCCAGCAGAAGAAGAGAAATAATAAGGATCAGAGCAGAAATAAGCAATGTAGAATCTAAAAAAAAAAAACTGTAGAGCAGATCAATGAAACCAAGAGTTGTTTTTTTTGAAAAAATAAACAAAATTGATAAACCTCTAGCCAGGCTACTCAAAAAGAAAAAGGAGATGACCAAAATAGATAAAATCATGAATGAAAATGGAATTATTATGACCAATCCCTCAAAATTACAAGCAATTATCAGGGAATACTATAAAAAATTATATGCCAACAAACTGGACAACCTGGAAGAAATGGACAAATTCCTAAGCACCCACCCACTTTCCAATGTCAAACAGGAAGAAATAGAAAACTTCAACAGACCCATAACCAGCAAAGTAAATGAATCACGTTATCAAAAATCTCCCAACAAATAAGAGTCCAGGACCAGATGGCTTCCCTGGGGAATTCTACCAGACATTTAAAGCAGAGATAATACCTATCCTTCTCAAGATGTTCCAAAAAATACAAAGGGAAGGAAAACTTCCAGACTTACTCTATGAAGCCAGCATTACTTTGATTCCCAATCCAGACACCCAGCAAAAAAAAGAGAACTATAGGCCAATATCCCTGATGAATATGGATGCAAAAATTCTCAATAAGATACTAGCAAATTGAATTCAACAGCATGTAAAAACAATTATTCACCATGATCAAGTGGGATTCATTCCTGGGATGCAGGGCTGGTTCAACATCTGCAAATCAATCAATGTGATACATCACATTAATAAAAGAAAAGAAAATAACCATATGATCCTGTCAATTGATGCAGAAAAAGCATTTGACAAAATTCAGCATCCTTTCTTAATAAAAGCCCTCGAGAAAGTCAGGATAGAAGGAACATACTTAAACATCATAAAAGCCATTCATGAAAAGCCCACAGCTAATATGATCCTCAATGTAGAAAAACTGAGAGCTTTCCCCCTAAGATCAGGAATATGACAGGGATGCCCACTCTCACTGCTGTTGTTTAACATAGTGTTGGAAGTTCTAGCATCAGCTATCAGACAACTAAAGGAAATGAAAGGCATCCAAATTGGCAAAGATGAAGTCAAGCTTTTGCTTTTTGCAGATGACATGATATTATACATGGAAAACCCAATAGACTCCACCAAAAGTCTGCTAGAATTGATACACGAATTCAGGAAAGTCGCAGGATACAGAATCAATGTACAGAAATCAGTTGCATTTTTATACGCTAATAATGAAGCAACAGAAAGACAAATAAACTGATCTGATTCACAACTGCACCAAGAATCATAAAATACCTAGGAATAAACCTACCCAAAGATGTAAAAGATCTGTGTGCTGAAAACTATAGAAAGCTTATGAAGGAAATTGAAGAAAATATAAAGAAATGGAAAAATATTCCGTGTTCATGGATTGGAAGAATAAATATTGTTAAAATGTCGATACTACCCAAAGCTATCTACATATTCAATGCAATCCCAATCAAAATTGCACCAGCATTCTTCTTGAAGCTAGAACAAGCAATCCTAAAATTTGTATGGAACCACAGAAGACCTCGAATAACCAAAGTAATTTTGAAGAAGAAGACCAAAGCAGGAGGCATCACAACCCAGACTTTAGCTTCTACTACAAAGCTGTCATCATCAAGACAGTATGGTATTGGCACAAAAACAGACACATAGACCAATGGAATAGAATAGAGACTCCAGAATTGGACCCACAAAAGTATGGCCAACTAATCTTTGACAAAGCAGGAAAGAATATCCAATGGAAAAAAGGCAGTATCTTTAGAAAATGGTGCTGGGAGAACTGGACAGCAACATGCAGAAGGTTGAAACTAGACCACTTTCTCACACCATTCACAAAAATAAACTCAAAATGGATGAAGGACCTGAATGTGAGACAGGAAACCATCAAAACCCTAGGGGAGAAAACAGGGAAAGACCTCTCTGACCTCAGCAGCAGCAATTTCTTACTCGACACATCCCCAAAGGCAAGGGAAGTAAAAGCAAAAATGAACATTGGGACCTCATGAAGATAAAAAGCTTCTGCACTGTGAAGGAAACAACAAAACTAATAGGCTACCGATGGAATGGGAAAAAATATTTGCAAATGACATATCAGACAAAGGGCTAGTATCCAAAATCTATAAAGAACTCACCAAACTCCACACCCAAAAAAACAAATAATCCAGTGAAGAAATAGGCGGAGAACATGAATAGACACTTCTCTAAAGAAGACATCCGGATGGCCAACAGGCACATTAAAAGACGCTCAACGTCACTCCTCGTCAGGGAAATACAAATGAAAACCAAAGTCAGATGCCTCTTCACACCAGTCAGAGTGGCTAAAATTAGAAGCCAATAGATGCTGGAGAGGATATGGAGAAATGAGAACCGTCTTGCACTGTTGGTAGGAATGCAAACAGGAACAGCCACTCTGGATAACAGTGTGGAGGTTCCTCAGAAGATTAAAAATAGATCTACCCTATGACCCAGAAATAGCACTGCTAGGAATTTACCCAAGGGATACAGGAGTGCTGATGCATAGGGGCACTTGTACCCCAATGTTTATAGCAGCAGTTTCAACAATAGCCAAAGTAATGAAAGAGCCTAAATGTGCATCAGCTGATGAATGGATAAAGAAATTGTGGTCTATATACACAATGGAATACTACTTGGCAGTGAGAAAGAATGAAATATGGCCTTTTGTAGCAACGTGGATGGAACTGGAGAGTGTTATGCTAAGTGAAATAAGTCATACAGAGAAAGACAAATACCATATGTTTTCACTCTTATGTGGATCCTGAGAAACTTAACAGAAGACCATGGGGGAGGGGAAGGAAAAAAAAAGTTAGGGAGAGGAGCCAAACCATAAGAAACTCTTAAAAACTGAAAATAAACTGAGGATTGATGGGGGGGTGGGAGGGAGGGGAAAGTGGGTGATGGGCATTGAGGAGGACACCTGTTGGGATGAGCACTGGGTGTTGTATGGGAACCAATTTGACAATAAATTCCATACTTTAAAAAATGAGATTTTTCTTCTGAACATGTTTTATAAATCTTAATGTATTATATAAATGTAACTTAATATGTAAAATTGGTGAATGTATATAGCCCTTGGAAATACATTTATCTATTAAGAGTTATCAGTATCATAATGTGAATCTGACACGTTTGTGGAATATTAAGAAACCCTGACTTGAGGAGACTAGAGTTAATAAGGTGCAGGTACTTCTTAGGATGAGTGGTCTCAGAGCTCCAAAGAGAATCTAGGGAGCCAATGTCCCTGAGTGGAGCACACAATTCAAAAGGCATTAATAAAAAAGGATATTAAATTGGTTTTCCCAGAAATGCATTGGTTTTTGTAAAAGATTAACTTTTTTAAAAAGGGTAATAACAGTAAGTGTTTAAGGAAGTTGTTTATTTAAAGTAAAATTTTTTTTTTGTAGATTTTTTTTCCTACTTTTTGGGGAGAGGGGGACATTATCTAACCATTGTTTTCTAACATTCTTTTTTTCCCCCTGTTTTATTGTGGTATAATTTAGATAGACTAAAATTTAACCATTTTAATTATACACTTTGATGAGTTTTTATAATTTTATATAGTACTGTGTTCACTGTCATCACAATTATGGCATAGAATATTTTCATCCTCAAAATTGTTCCATTGTACTTTTTTTGCACTCAGTCCCTTCCTACTACCCCCTGCTTCTAGCAACCACTGATCTATTTTCTATTGCTATAGGTTTGCCTTTCTGGACTGTCACATAAAAAGAATCATACAACATGAAGTTTTGTGTTCTTCCATTTAGTCTCATGTTCTTGAAATTCATCCATATTTTCACATCTGTTACTGGATTGTTTCTTTACATTGCTAAGCAGTGTTTTACTGTATGAAACAGTATTTCATTTCATTTATTCATTCACCAGTTGATAGATATTGGGTTGTTTTCAGGTCTGAGTTACAATGAGTAAAGTTGCTATGAAATTTCAACTACATATCTTTGAATAAGCACATGTTTTTATTTATCATGAGTAAACATTTAGGGTTGGAATTGTTGGATTATATTGTAAGCGTATGTTAACTTTATAAGAAACTGCCAAACTGTTTTCCAGCATATTCACACTATTTTGCATTTCCATCAGCAATATTTCAGTGTTGTGTTGACTCTAGGATCTTGTCAACACTTGATATCATCAGTCATTAAAGTCATTCCAATGGGTATCAGCATCTCTTTGGAGTTTTAATTTGCATTTCCCTAATGACTAATGATCATTAGCATCTTTAAATGTGCTTCTCTAATGAAGGGTCTATTTAAGACCTTTGCCTGTTTAAATTGGGTTGTCTGTATTCTTATTTTTGAGTTATAAACTCTTCACATATTTTGAATGCAAATCCTTTATAAGATAGATGTTTCCCAAATATTTGCCACAAGCTTATGTCTTGTATTTTCATTTACTTGAGAGTATTTTTGAAGACAAAAAGCTTAACATTTTGATGGAGCCAAATTTTTTTCCTTTTTTAATTTATACTTTTGTAGCCTATGAACACTGTTCCTAACTCAAGTGTACACAGACTCTTTTATGATTTCTTTTAGACATTTTATAATTTAATCACTTTTAGGTCTATGATCAATCCCATGTTAATTTTTATATATGGTGTAAAGCTTTAGATTCCTTTAAAATATCAATAGTCAACATTTTAGGCAATTTGTTAAAATGATTATTAATACCTTATTGACACTGGGTATGTAGTGGCATTTCATTGGAATTTTAGTTTGCATTTCTTTAATGACTAATGATCATTAGCATCTTTAAATCGTCTTCTTTAATAAATGGTCTATTTAAGTCTTTTGCCTATTTAAATTGGGTTGTCTGTATTCTTATTTTTGAGAGGTAAAGTGTTCATGTATTCCGAATGCAAATATTTGCTACAAGTTCATGTCTTGAATTTTTATTTTCCTGATGGTATTTTTGAAGAGAAAAACTTACAATTTTGAAGGAGTCAAAACTTGTTTATTATTATTTTTTGATCTTTTTTAGTTACATGCTTTTGTGGACTCTGAACTCTGCCATAATCTTCTCTCCCTGTCTCCTTGTCCCTATTTTTAAACCATTTTAGCAAGGTCAGTAAACACTATAGTATAATTAAATCAAATTTGGTAAGTGAATCCAGCAATATAGCACTATGACAAATCAATTCCAAAAACTTACAAAAATTATAATACATCATTACCAAGAAGGGTTCATTTCAGCAATTCAAGGTTGGCTTAACATTCAATAATTTATCAACATAATTCACCACTTAAAAAGACTAAAGCAGAAAAAAAAGGTCTTAGAATCATTTCACAGACGCAGGAAAAAAAGCATTTAGTGAAATTCAGTATATTCATTATAAAACATCTCACTAAAGTAAGTATAGAAGTAAACTTCCTCAGTCTAATGAAAGGAGTACATCCAATACCTAATATCCTACTTCATGGTGAAGGACTAGATGCTTTCTTTCTCACATTACAAAAATATATGTATGCTTACCTTAAAAATTACTATTAAATATTATGCAAGAGACCAACATCAGTGAAATAAGGAAAGCAAATAACATATACCCCAGAAAGCAAGGAACACTACTGACTATTTTTACAGTACATGATCACTTTTGTAAAGAATCTCAAGGAATCCACAAAACGAGCTGTAGAACTACAGTGTGAGAGGAATACGGTCACAGAAAACAATATTGTTATATAAAAGTCAGTTGCATTTCTACATGCTAGCAGTAAACAATTAGAAATTTAAATTTTTAAATACATTTGTAATAGTATCAAAATTAAATAGTGATTTAATTTTTGTAATGTTTTTGTTTTTGAGAGAGAGAGAGACAGAGCGCAAGCAGGGGAAGGGCAGAGAGAGAGGGAGACACAGAATCCAAAGCTGACTCTAGGCTCTGAGCTGTCATCAAAGAGCCCAACGCAGGGCTCAAACCCATGAACCGAGAGAACATGACCTTAGCTGAAGTCAAACACTTAACCGACTGAGCCACCCAGGTACTCCTAAATCGTGATTTTTTTTGAACAAAGGATATATAAAATAGGTATGCTTCAAAACATGGAAAAGAGTGACAGAAGACTAAATCAAGAAAAGGAGGCTATGTTCGTGATCAGAAGATACCATATAGAAGAGATACAAATTTTTATTAGAGTGATCTATAGAACCAATGCAATCTCAATCAAAATCCAGTAACATTGTCATAAAAATTGACAGTTTTAAAATGTATTTGGAAATGAAATTTTATATAAAATAGCCAATGGAATTTTGATAAAGAACAACAAATTTGGAGAAATTACATAACCCGATTCCAAAACAGGATACAGCTACAGTAATCAAGTTAGTATTGGCAGTAACATAAACATGTTGACTCATAGAAGAAAGTGTTTAGAAACAGGACTACACATATATGGTCAACTAAGATAAAAGCTAAAAAATAGTCAGAAATGAAAAATGCAATAACTGAGATTTGAAACAGCCTTGATTGAATGAACTGCAGGCTGGAAGAAGCAGAGGAATGAATTACTGACCTAGAACACAAAAAAATGGAAAACAGTAAAGCTGAACAAAAGAGAGAATTATGCAACACAAAATAATAGACCTCGGGAACTCAGTGATCCACCAAGCATAATAACATTCATATTATAGGAGTCCCAGAAGAAGAAGAGAGAGAAAAGAGGGCAGAATATTTATTTCAAGAAGTAATAGAAAACTGGAAGGAAACGGATATCCAGATCCAGGAAGCACAGAGGATGTCCATCAAAATCAAGAAAAGCAGCAGGGGACCTGAGTGGCTGACTTCGGTTCAGATCATGCATGATCTTGCACTTTTCAGTCAAGCCCTGCATTGGGCACTCTGTTATCAGTGCAAAGCCTGCTTTGGATCCTCTGTCCCCATCTATCTCTGCTGTTCCCCCACTTGCTCTCTTTCTCTCTTCCATAAATAAACATTAAAAAAAAAACAAAAAAGCAGGTCAACACCAAAACATATTGTAATTAAGTCTGCAAAAATGTAGTGATAAAAATTTAAAAGCAGCAAGACAAAAGGAGTCCTTAACTTAAAAGGGAAAACCCATAAAACTAGCCAGAAAGTTCTCAATAGTAATTTGGCAAGTCAGAAGGCAGTGGTACCATATGTACAAAGTGCTGAAAGGGAAAAATCTGCAGCCAAGGATATTCTATCAAGCAGGGCCTTCATTCAGAGTAGAAGGAAAGATAGAGTTTCCCAGACATACAAAAACTGAAGGAGTTTGTGAGCACTAAACTAATCCTACAAGAAATATTAAAGGAGACCTCCTGAGTGCAAAGGGGAAATCAAAAGTGACAAAGGCAAAAAAGGATCAGAATCCCCAAAAGTAATGAAAAACAAGCAAGATCACATACTTGGTCACAAAACAGGTCTCAACAAGTACAAAAAGATTAAGATCATACTATGAATATTTTCTGATCATAACTCTATGTAACTTGAAGTCAACCATAAGAAAACCTCTGGAAAGACTATAAATATGGAGTTTGAACAACATGCTACTAAACAATGAATGGGTAAACCAGGAAATCAAAGAAGAAATTTTTTAAAAATACATGGAAACAAATGCAAATGAAAAAAACAGTTGTTTATAACATTTGAGATGCAGCATAAGAGATCCTAAGAGGGAAGTATATAGCCATACAGGGCTACCTCAAGAAGCAAGAAAAATCTCAAATAAACAACCTAAACTTACACCTAATGGAGCTAGAAAAAGAACAACAAAGCTTACAGCCAGCAGAAGGAAGGAAATAGTAAAGATTAAAGCAGAAATAAATGATACAGAAACTTTAAAAAATCAACAGAATAGATCAATGAAACCAGGAGCGGGTTCTTTAAAAAATTCAATAAAATTGATAAATCCCTACCCAGATTTACCAAAAAGAAAGAGAAAGGACCCAAATAAATAAAATCACAAATGAGAGAGGAGAAATAACAACCAATTAGAGTATTATAAAACTAGAAATACAATTAGAATATTATAAAAAAAAAAAAAACTATGTGCTATCCAAACTATCCAAAAAAAACAAATTGGACAACCTAGAAGGAATCAACACATTCCTAGAAACATATAAACTACCAACACTGAAACAGGAAGAAATAGAAAACTTGAACAGACTGATAACCAGCAAAGAAATTGAATCAGTAAACAAAAATTTCACAATAAATGTAAGTCCAGGTCCAGATGGCTTCACAGGTGAATTCTACCAAACATTTAAAGAAGATTTAATGCCCACTCTTCTCAAACTATTCCAGAAAATAGAAAAGGAAAGAAAACTTCCAGATTCATTCTATGAGGCCAGCATTACCCTGAAACCAAAAGCAGATAAAAGACTCCACTAAAAGGACTATAGGTCAATCTCTCTAATGAACATGGATGCAGAAGTTCTCAATAAAATACCAGCAAACTGAATCCAAAAATACATTAAAAGAATCATTCACCACAATCACATAGGATTTATTCCTGTGATGCAAAGGTAGTTCAATATTTATAAATCAATCAATGTGATATACCACATTAATAAAAGAGGGATAACAATGGTCATTTCAATAGATGCAGAAAAAGTATTTGAAAAAGTACAACGTCCATTCATGATAAAAACCCTCAATAAGTAAGTTTAGAGGGGAACATAACTACAGCATATGAAAGCATATGTGAAAAACCCACAGCTAATATCATCCTCAATGGGAAGAAATAAGGGCTTTTTTTTTGCCTTATGGTCAGGAACAAGACTGTATCAGTTCTCACCACTGTTATTTAACATAGTATTGGAAGTCCAAACCATGACAGACAACATAAAGTAGTAAAATATATCCAAATTGGCAAGGAAGAAGTGAAACTTACACTATCTGCAGATGACATGATGTTCTATATAGAAAACCTGAAAGACTCCACCAAAAAATTGCTAGAAGTGATACATGAATTCAGTAAAGTAGCAGGATACAAAATCAACAGACATCTGTTGCAGTTCTATATACCAATAATGAAGCGGCAGAAAGAGAAATCAAGGAATCAATCTCATTTACAATTACACACACAGACACACACACAACAAAAACAAAAACATAAGATACTAGTAATAAATCTAACCAAACAAGTTAAGGATCTGTACTCCAAAAACTATAAAACACCTTTGAAAGAAATTGAAGATGACACAAAGGGATGAAAAAACATCCCATGCTCACGGATTAGAAAAACAAATATTGTTAAAATGTGTATACTACCCAAAGCAATCGACATATTTTTTTAAATCCCTTTCAAAATACCAACAGCATGTATTTTTTTTAAGGTTTTATTCTTAAGTAGTTTCTAAGTTCAATGTGGGGCCCAAACCAACAATACTGAGATGAAGTCTCATGTTCCACTGACTGAGCCATCAAGTTTCCCTCAACAGCATTTCCACAGAGCTAGAATAAATAGTTTAAAAATTTTTAAGGAACCACAAAAAAATAGCTAAAATCTTGAAAAAGAAAAGCAAAGCTGGAGGCATCACAATTCTGGACTTCCAGTTATATTACAAATTTGTAGTCATCAAGACAGTATGGTATTGGCACAAAAATAGACAGATAAATGGAACAGAATAGAAAATGTGGAAATGGATCCAGAACTATATGACCAATTAGTCTTTGACAAATCAGGAAAGAATATCCAATGGGAAAAAGTCTTCTCAACAAATGGTGTTAGGAAAATTGGACAGCAACATACAAAAGAATGAAACTGGACCACTGTCTTACACCATACGTAAAAATAGATTTGAAATGGATTAAAGAACTAAATGTGTGACAGGAAACCATTAAAACCATAGAAGAGAACACAGGCAATAACCTCTTTGACATTAGCCATAAAAACTTATTAGACATGTCTTCTGATGCAAGGGAAACAAAAGCAAAAATAAACTATTGAAACTTAATCAAGATAAACAGCTTTTGCACAGTGAAGGAAACAATCAAAAAAACTAAAAGGCAACCTTCAGAATGGAACAAGATCTTTGCGAATGACATATCTTATAAAGGGTTAGTACCCAAAATATATAATTAACTTACACAATTCAACACCTACAAAAATAACCCAGTTAAAAAATGCGCAGAAGACATGAATAAACATTTTTTCAAAGAAGACATCCAGATGACCAACAGACACATGAAAAGATGCTCAACATCACTCATCATGAGGGAAATAAAAATTAAAACTACAATGAGCTATCACTTCACACCTGTCAGAATTGCTAAATTAATAACACCGGAAATAACAGGTGTTGGTGAGGTTGTGGAGAAAGGGGAACCCTCTTGCGCTGTCAGTGGGAATGCAGACTGCTGCAACCACTCTGGGAAACAGCATGGAGGTTCCTCAAAAAGTTAAAAATGGAACTAACTTATGATCCAACAATTACACTACTAGGTATTTACCCAAAGGTTACAAAAATACTCAAAGGGAAACATGCACCCTGATGTTTACAGCCGCATTATCTACAATATCCAAATTATGGAAAGAGCCCAAATGTTCATCAACTGACAAATGGATAAATAAAAGTGGTATTTATATACAATGGAATATTACTTAGTCATCAAAAGAATGAAATCTTACCATTTGCGAAAATATAGATGGAGCTAGAGTGCATTATACCAAGAGAAGTAAGTCAGTGAGAAAAATAAAAATACCATATAATTTCACTCATATGTGGAATTTAAGAAGCAAACCGAACCAAATGATCATGGGAGAAAAGAGCAGCAAAACCAAGAAACAGTGTCTTAACTATAGAGAACAAACTGATTACCAGAGGGGAGGTGGGTGGGGTGATGGGTTAAATAGGTGGTGAAGATTAAAGAGTGCGCTTGTAGTGATGAACACTGGGTGATGTATGGAATTGGTGAATAGGTATACGGTACACCTGAAACTAATACCACAATGTATGTTAATTAACTGGAATTTACGTAAAAACTCTTAAAATATATATAAAAAAGAAGAACAAGGCAGTCAGTGTTTCATAAGGGTCAGTCTATGTAATATGGATGCCTATTTTTAAGTAGGCATGTTTTCTGATTTTTCCTCTGTACATTGTTGTTTAACATTCTATTTTTTCTTTGTTTTCCCATAGAATTCAGAATTTTAGGCATCAGTATTTTAGGGAATCTTATTACTCTTGGGTATGAGATATAAGACTTTACTGACAATATATTCATTCTCTGAAACACTTTTAACACTTTCTGTGGGTAAAATCAGAACTTCTATATGTCTAATACTCTCTTTCCAAGTTTTTTTGTGAGTAATTTTTTCAGTGAATCAATTTCTCTTTGTCCTCTTTCCCTCTCCAGCTCTCTATCCTCCCCTTACTCTTACCTATCTATCAATCAATTGATCTGTCATCTATCTAAAAATGATGTATGTCCTGAAAATAACAGAATTAAAATTCATATACATGATTCCCTGATCTCCCAAACATAAATGAATATAAAGGGCATCCACGGATTATTGATCGAAAGACTGTGGAATGCAAAATACACTACATCTCATTTGTGCTCAAGAGTTAAACAGTGAATTAAGTGATTTGAGCCCTGAAATGAGGTCAATGCGTTGAAGAGGTATCTGTTGAATAAAAGCCAATGTTAGTCTTGTGAAAGAGTTCGCAATGTGTACTTTAAAGGAAACAGGCTGCAACATCCTCTTATAACGCTGCTTTTTAAAATGCACCTTATTTGCCTGAAGTTTTGATGTGAGAAATATATACATTCTATTAAGAGACTCTTGAAATTTATTTAATGAATGAAGTTAGATATTCATTTCCTAAATCCCATATAGGGTAAGATCTAGATGAACTTTCCATTTTACATCAAGAAAACTTTCAGTTGATACTGAATAGCAACTTACTTTAACACAAACAACTGCAAGTTAACAGAAAATTCAAGAGGTTAAGAACTATGTTGAAATGTAGCTTTTATGCTTTAATAAGCTCCTGATACAGGAAACTTCTAGAGTAGCAAAAACATTCAAGTGTTCTCTGGTGTTGCCAATTATATTATTGGGTCCCTTAAAGCGGTCTCAATGCTGAGGTCTGCTGTCTTGTCTAATTTCTGGAAGAACTTTAGATTAACCAAGCTGTTCCCAGAAACCCTGAGCCTCCTAAACTTTCATGAAATCTGACAAAAGAACCTACTCATTTTGTCAATGAGTTCAGCATATCCACTTTATATGTCATGAAAATAGGTACTAAAAACTATTCGTGAAATATGGTAATATTAAAGTTAAGACATGGTTTCTTAAAGTTCAGAGTCCAAGACCATTAAAATACTTACATTTCTCCTACTGTTTGAAGGCAATCTTTTCTTTTTGTATTGCCTTTACAGAGCTATGTATGTATACATGTAACTGTAATCCAGATAAGATTCACTTTTGGGAATCCAATTAGTTATTTTCCATTAGCTTGATTAACTTTTCTTGACATGTTCCGACATGTTCCTATATGCCACACTCTTCAAGGGCAATGTTAAAAGTTATATTGACATAAACTAAGAAAAATAATACAGTCTGAATCTTGTGAATTGGAGAATATGAAAAAAAAAGTGATGAGGCACCTTGGGTGGCTCAGTCAGTTAAGTGTCCAAGTTTGGTTCAGGTAATGATCTTGCAGTCCCTGGGTTCGAACTCCGCATCCGACTCTGTGTTCACAGCTCAGAGCCTGGAGCCTACTTCAGATTCATTCTCTCTCTCTCTCTCTCTCTCTCCCTCCCTTCCTCCCTCCCCTGCTCATGCTCTGGCTCTCTCTCTCTCTCTCTCAAAAATAAATAAAGATTTAAAAAAAAGTGAGATAATACTAATGAGTTTTTGTACTAATGCCATACAATCATGCATTCATTGTTTTCTCATTTTAATCCAGTGCCATCAAAAGTGGTTTGGCCTAATAGCACATAAGAGAATGAAGTAGCTCTTAAATGCATGAAATTCATTCCTTGTTAATTTTCTACATTTTAACTTATTTTCATCTCCTTCATTGCCCTAGTCTAACACTTTTAGTGGCCATACGCATTTTCAAGCCTCGGAAGAATGTATATGAATCAATGGGCAGGTAGAATTGGAGAAAAAATACCAATGATCAAGTTGTATAGTAACTATCCTTCAATTAAGGAAAATTCCTTTTAAAGCTTCCTTCTGTTCAAGAACAGTGAAGGGAGAAAAAGATGTTAATGTGTTTGGATTACATTAAAGTTTTAAGATTAACTAAAAGAAAGGGAGGGAAAAAGTGCTAATGGCAAGAGCACACGGAAGAGGCATTATTATATTACTGCTAATGCACATAAAACATTGCCTATTAAAATAGGATGGCAGTTTTACATCCTATTAAATATATCAAAGCTGTGCTTCAATTACAAATCCTTTTATATGCATGTTTTAACAAATATGTCTTTGATAATGGAATGTAGCTGCAACTTCTTAAATGCTAAACACGAGCTATACTATATAATATAGTGCCAACGAAAAAAATTACCACTAGGAGGTAACCATATTTTGAGATCTCCCTTTTTTTTTTTTTTTTTTTTTTTTTTTTTTTTAAATATATGTTATGAATTTTCAAGTGAGCAGCTGGGCAGCAACTCAATTTAAGAGCCTGAGCCTCTGGGCTTGTGATGGTTAACAGTGATGTGTTGTGCTATTATTTTCACATGGTTATTTGTGGAAATAAATTATGTCCTTGAGATGGTATATGAATAGAAAGCACTTGATCATGTTTGTCTATGATCTTATTTGTGAAATAGCTGCAACAACTCTATTAGAAATCTAGATTGTGAAATAAATTCTCATAGAAATTAACAAACTTCTCATCTCGAATGGCATGGGCATTAGTTTTATGGAAATTTCAAATACATCAGTGTTCAAATTCAGTCCACAATCTCTAAGCTGTATAATTATGATTTTCTCACCTGATTAAAAAAGGCTGGACAGGGACGCCTGGGTGGCTCAGTTGGTTAAGCTCTTGATTTCAGTTCAGGTTGTGATCTTACGGTTCTTGGTTTTGAGCCCCATGTCAGGCTTCATGCTGACAGCACGGGGCCTGCTTGAGATCCTCCGTCTCCCTCTCTCTTTGCCTCTCCCCCTCTCAAGATAAATAAATAAACTTAAAAAAATGGGTGGACAAAAATACAGTCATTTTTTTTTAATTGGCTACTAGTAGTGAAAGTGGCAAAGAGAACAATACATGTTTAAAAAAATGTTGATGTTTAAGTGATTATGTGTCATGAATATGAAAAGTATATATATTGTCCACTAAATAAGACTGCTTCTTAGTAAAAAATCCAGTTTTCCTTTTATTCACAATTTAATGTATGAACAAGTTTTTTTTTAAGGAATCCTCATCTATGCATACAAATGTGTGTGTTTTTCCACTGGAAATTGAAAACAATCTAT
Source organism: Panthera onca (assembly GCF_046562875.1). Classification (NCBI taxonomy): domain Eukaryota; kingdom Metazoa; phylum Chordata; class Mammalia; order Carnivora; family Felidae; genus Panthera; species Panthera onca. The sequence continues at coordinate 53,978,816 of NC_138342.1, read as the reverse complement.
TAAATCTAATTGCTTCATTTTCTCTTTAGTGTCATAAAATCTGGCCAAGTTAATTACTCAATAAGCTTATCTTTTGTGAACTGTTTTTCCCCCTCCTCTTACTTCTACTAGTCTTCAATTTCTGAATTTTCCAGGGTTGGAGTTTGAAGGAGAGCAAGGCAACTAAAGGGCATAGAAGTTGCTTCTTGGCTTACACTTTCAAGAGCCGGTGTTGTACTTTCTGCTCTTGAATGCTGTTGAAATTTGACTCTTTCTCTGGAAGAACACTTTTGTAAATTCTTTTAAGGCAACGCCCTTACAACCATGACTTGACATAACTGATAACAGTCTTCTTTGTGGGTCCTTAAGACTTGTGTTTGGTCTCTGGTTCTTGGTGTCCAATTACAAAAACTCTCTCACTTTTATTTCTAGGTTCCATCAGTCAGCTGTCCTGTATATAAGGTCCACATTGTGTCAATGGAAAATTCTTCGTTCATTCTCTGCCCTAAAAATTCTGCGTGTGCTGGATGATTCTACCTAGTAGCAAACATGGTACTTTTACTTTCCTTTACTTACTTTTTTGTTTTTTGTGTTTCCTTTTTTTGTTTTTTTTTTCTTTTACTTCTTCTTCTTCTTCTTTTTTTTTTTTTAATGTTTATTTATTTTTGAAGGAGAGAGAGACAGAGCATGAGCAGAGGAGGAGCAGAGAGAGAGGGAGACACAGAATCCGTAGCAGGCTCCAGGCTCCGAGCTGTCGGCATAGAGCCCGATGTGGGGCTCGAACTCACAAGCTGTGAGATCATGCCATGAGCTGAAGTCGGACTCTTAACCGACTGAGCCACCCAGGCGCCCCCTGTTTTTCCTTTTTTTGAATTGCTTGTCCTTTAGATTTACTAGAGAGGAATCATACATCAGTCCACTGAACCCCCATAATTTCAAGACACACTAATTAATCCCTATAAACTGTTACCTTTAACCTCTCGGTGCATTTAAGCTGAAGGAGGAAGAAATACCTCTCCTCCTGTCATGTAGAGGCTGGCAAAGATAAGCGTAAGAAGTTGTGATTATAAATCACTTTTGGAAATGAAACTTTTTTAAAAAAAGTTATGTAAGAAATAGAACATTTTTTTCCCTCTCCCCATTAAAAGTATGGTTGGTGTGGTAGGCAGAATAATGAAATACCCTCCCCTCCTACCATCACTCATGAAGATATTAGGTCCTAATCCCTAAGGGAAAAGAATATTTGCAGATATGATTAAGTGAAGGATTGTCAGAGGGAAAGATCATCTTGGGTAGCCTGGATGACCTATATGAAATTACAAATACCATTATGAGAGAGAGGCAGAGGGAGATTTGAGAAGGCAATGGAAGAGAAGGAGGAGATACTATGGAGGAGAAGGCAATGCAAAGATGGAACACAGAGAGATTTGAAGTTCTTGGTCTTAAAGATTGGAATAATTTAGTCACAGACCAAAGTTATGGTGTGGCTCCAGGAAACTGGAGGAAATAAGGTACAGATTCTCCCCTAGAGTCTCCAGAGGGAGCATGGCCCTGCCAACACCTTGATTTTTCACCTGATTTTAGATTTTTGTCCTTTAGGACTGTGAGAGATTAAATCTCTGTGGTTTTAAGCCACTAAATTTGTTGTAATTTATTACAGTAGCTATAGGAAAATGACACCACCTGAAAGAAAAGTTCCGTACGCTTTCCTTTGCACACATGGTTTTGATGTTTGTTGCTTGGTTGCATCTTGCTTTGCTTTAATCAGTTGTCACTCAATACCTTTTTACTGTACGTTAGCTCTGAAAGAAATTTTAGTGGTTATAAAAATCATCGGTATTATTAGAATCAAGTCTGATTCATCACATTTTTAAAACATTTTTTAAGATACAGTTATCGACTATTACACTTTTCTATATCACATCAAAAGTTGTTAACTTTCAAGACAGTCTTAAAAGAGTTGTCTCGGGGACCCTGGGTGACTCAGTCAGTTGAGTGACCGACTTCGTCTCAGGTCATGATCTCACAGCTGGTGTTTGAGCCCCATGTCGGGCTCTGTGCTGACAGCTCGGAGCCTGGAGCCTGCTTCAGATTCTGTGTCTCCCGCTCTCTCTGCCCCTAACCCACTCGCATTCTGTCTCTGTCTCTCTCAAAAATAAATAAACATTAAAGAAAAAACTTTTAAAGAGTTGTCTCTACTGAAGATGACCAAAATCTTCTTTTTTACCTGAAAGAAAAAGAAAAAAAAATTTCTTTGGGAAACTTTGAAAGAAAAGAGTTTTGTTCATAGGCTGGCATACCTGATATATTTTTGATCATAAGACTGACAGAAATCTCTGTGATCAAGGTCCTGGAACGACCATTATGGAAGTTACTGGAATAAGCTTTCTTGGCTAAATTGCTGATACTGACAACAGAGAAGAGTCAGGAAGCTCTGCTGAAATAAGTGCTTCATAAGAGGGAGTTAGCATACAAAGGTCTTTAATATTTTAGAAAATAAAAAATGTGCAAATATTCTTTCAATAGTATATCAATCTTTATGGCAGTGACACGACGCACTGCTTTTTTCTTAAGTGAATACTCTATAAAAATGTTGACTTCATCAAAGATAAACATCACTCTTAGAAAAAAAAAATATTCAGTACAAGTGGAGATGAACTCAAAAACCTTGTAAAATACAGTATCCATTGAGAGAAGCCTGACTAAACCTGAAACTACAATAAACTAAGGACATTTGAATTCCATTTTAAACACCGTATCATTGGGACATCTGGGTGGTTCCACTGGGTAAGCGTCTGACTCTTGGTGACTCATGTTGCAGCTTCGTGGGTTTGAGCCCTGCATTGGGCTCTGTGCTGGCAGCACAGACCCTCCTTGAGATTCTGTCTCTCTGCCCCTCCCCCATTTGTGCTGTCTCTGTTGCTCTCAAAATAAAGAAACTTTAAAAAAATAATAAAAAATATAAAAACCATATCATTACATCAGGGTTTTCAACACTTACAACTACCAAAGCAATCAATCAATCAAATCATTTACATGTCCTACCTAATATTTTCTCTTGTCAAAGATTACACATAAACTAATAATCATCTTCTTGAAAATAAACAAAAGCAGCCTCCCCAATTTTCCATAAAAAAGTGAAATTTAACCTGCCTTTCTACTTGGAATATCTTGTTCATGTTACTAGAATATAATTTTTAAATATCTTTCAACTGTATCAAAAAATAGAAGGTTTACTTTGAAATTATGTTTTTTATGTTATTGAATTTAAAATATTTTTCTACAAAGGGGTGCATGGGCATCACTAGAATGCCAAAGGGGCCTGTGACAAAAACAGCAACAATAACAACATGAAGAGTACTTGCACTAGATCACGTGTTCAGAATAAAATGAAGGGAGGAAACAGAGGAAGAAGCAGGAATAACAGGCTGCTAAAGCCATAATCTAGATGAGACATGATGTGGTTTGTTCCATAGATACAGTGGTGGGTAGTGTTCCTATTGTGCATATATTTTAAAGATCGAGCTAATAGAAGTTTCTGGTATATCTTTTTCTTTGATACTGGTTATCTGGATTATTTTTTTCTGTGTATTGCCATCTTTTCCATGGAACATTCACTCTTCTTCTAGATCTGTATTAATCTTTTTATAAAGTAGATACAAATCCTTTGTGTTACATACATAGAAAATGTCTTCCTCCAGTCTTTTGGTATCTTCTAACATTCTTTATATTGTTTTTATTTGCACAGGTTAATCTTTTTATTTTATGAAAGTCTAATGTCCTAATATTTTAACCTATACTATATATACTTTTTACATATTATTGAAGAAGAAACTATCCATTCTAGGCCAGCATTATAAGGATTAATAGCATAGATTTTCTTTTAAGGTTTTTACCACTTAGGTCTGTTTCTATCAAGAACTGATTATTACTTATGGCATGATGTAGTTTATATATAAAAAACATGTATATTTTAAGTTTATTTATTTTGAGAAACAGGGCATTAACAGGGTAGCATGAGGAGCAAAGTAGAGAGAGAGGAAGAGAGAGAATCTTGTGCAGAACCTGTGCTGTCAGTACAGAGCCCTACTTGGGCTCAGTACCACAAAGAGTGATATCATGACTTGAACCTAAATTAAGAGTAGGACACTTAACTGACTGAGCTACCCAGGCACCCCTGTTTTATACATTTGTATATGAAAAATTACCCCAATAAAATGTTTATTTTAGTACCATATAAAATATTGTTTCTATAGTAGTACAAGTCTGTTTTCAAGCTATATTTTCATTGATCAATGTGTTTTCTTGTATGTCATAATTTTATAGCTTTATAATAAACGCTGATTCTGGTAGGGCAATTACCCTGTCTGTTTTGGTTTTTCAAAATTATATTGGCTGTCTTGTGACTTAATTCAGTCATACGAAATTTATTCTAAGATTGTCATAGACATGAACAGGATTTGTAGATTTTTACTTTGGAAAATTTATGTGTTTATGCTTAGTTTCCCATGAATGAATATAACACATCTCTTCATATTTACATTTTGTTTATTTTTTAGTAACATTTTACAGTCTGTATATAGAAGTAATTTCTATGTAAATTTATAAAATATTAGGTCGTGTTGATGTACCATCAATTATTCATACACACCTTGTTGATGGAAATCTGGATTATTTCTATATTTATTATCATCATTGTAGATATATCCTTTTATATGTTAGCAAGTTTACATTTGATCCTGATTCCTAGAAATTTGGTTATAGTGTCAAGTAGCGAATATGTAATTGTGCTGTATTTTGCCAATTTCCCCTCTGTATGACTTACATCATTTTGTATTCCACTGCAATGTAGTAGAGGTGCTGTATCCCTACAGTCTCACTAACAGATGTGCTATCAAAATATTGGCTTTTTAGAAATCTAATAAGTACGAGATGAGATTTAAGAGTATTTTTAACTTGAAGTTCTCTCTTTATGAGGATTTTAAGTGAATATGTGTTTATGCTAATCTGAATTTCCATTTTTGTGATTTGATTGTTCATATATCTTATCCATTTTTATTTAATATTTTTGGGCATTTCCATCTCAATTTGTCACTTAAGTATTTGTCAGTCTTTAGTATTAGTCATATCCAATTTTAAGCGCGACAGCTTACAAATAATTTTTCCTATTTTGTCATGTCATTTTGAGTTTGTGGTATTTACATTTTAATTTTGCTTTACCGTGCAAAAAAGACCAATAGATTTTTTTTCAAAGGCTAATTAATTAGATTATATCATCCTTTTTTATCACTAATGATTTGATTTATTAAATCTATTTCTATAAATCTTGGATATCTTTTTGGCATATCTATGCTGTTTCATTAGTTTTTCTATCTGTCTATAAACAAATTCTATATGACTTTAGTAATAGAGGATCTATAAAATCTTTCAATCTCTACTATATCTACTCCTACATTATTGTTTGTTCCTCAGTTTTTCTAATTAATGAACATTATTTAATTTTACATTAAATTTTATAATGTTTTGCTGCATGTGAAGAAACAGAAGTGACTATTCTTAATGTGATCATTCTACATTTATAAGCTAATAGAAAAAAAATGAAATCTTCAGGAGATGAGGCTTCTTGTTCAGAAGTATGGTATCTATCTCTTTCATTTGTTTATCTCTTCTTTTATGTGCTCAAGGAGTGTTTTAAAATTTAACCTCACATAGTCATAATTTAGCCTATTTCTTGTTAACCTTATGCCTAGATATTTCAGCAATTATGTTCCTCTTGCAAATGGGATCATTATTTCTGATATATAATCTGAACAGTTATTATTTTTAGTTTTTTAATATTTATTTTCGAGAGAGGCAAAGAGTGAGTGGGGGAGCAGCAGAGCCCAATGAGGGGCTCAATCTCACGAACTGTGACATCATGACCTGAGCCTAAGTCAGATGCTTAAGCGACTGAGCCACCCAGGCACCTCAGAAAGTTATTTTTTACATATGTTCCCTATTGATTTTAAATGTTATTTTCCTAAATTGCAATATGCAAGTTAAACTTTATTTTTGTAAAATTTTTTAATGTTTATTTATTTTTGAGAGAGAGAGAGACAGAGTGTGAGTGGGGGAGGGCAGAGAGAGAAGTAGACACAGAATCCAAAGCAGGCTCCAGGCTCTGAACTGTCAGCCCAGAGCCTGATGCAGGGCTCAAACTCACCAGACATGAGATCATGACCTGAGCTGAAGTCAGATGCTTAACTGACTAAGCCACCTAGGAGTCCCTGCAAGTTCAACTTTATGAAATGACCTTGTTATAACAGGTTTTTCAATTGGTTCTTTTTTTTCTAAATATATAAGGCCTAAATATATCACCTGCATAAATACATGAAACACATCTCTCTCTTAAGAGAGATACACACATATGTATAGTCAAATTCTATTTTATCAAATGTTTTAATGATGAATGAATCTTACGTTTAATGGAAAGGAGTTTTGGCTTCTGTGGAAATTATTATATATGTTTTTATTTTTATAATAAATACTTTCATGGAGATGATAAGCTAGTAATACAATTGAATTCAATCTTGTGAATTGTACCTAGCAAATATATAATTTGATTTAATTTCTGAATAAGTAACTAATTGCAATCCATATAATGATAGACGAATTCTTTTTCCCCTCAGCAATTTCTCTCATTCCCACATGTACTAGAATCTATTTCAAATTGTTTATTTTATTCAACTGAACTATTTGTTTATTCTTTTGTCAATACTATTTGTTTTAAAGTAGGTAACTTCGTAATATATTTATTAGAATGGGCAAATTCCTTTGTTCTTCTTCTTCTTTGTCTTCTCTTTATTTTTAGACATTGGCCATTTTGCACATTTATAATCTCATATTAACTTTGAATTCATTAGGCAAGTCCCCTAAACACTGAGATTTACTAAATTGAAATTATAGTGATTTTATTGATTTACGTAGGTAGAATAAATGCTTTCAAACTATGCAATTTTTCTCCTTCTTGAACGTGACTTATCATTCCATTTATTCAGAATTTCTTTTGCAAACTTCAGTGGATTCTTATGTTTACCCAAAGAAAGTCTTCTGCAGTCTAGCCCTCCCTCTCCCTGCAGCCTCTCCTCTTTGCTATCTACCATACCCCCTTTAGCCTCTCTCTTCTTGAACCTGCCAAAACTTTTCCCATAATACATCATTTTTACCCAATTCCATTTGCTTGGAAACTCTTTCCCCTAATATTCACATTGTGGCTCCTTCTTGTCATTCAGGTTTAAGATTATATGTCACCTCTTTAGACAGACTTCCCTTATACCACTCTCTAATGTGACCTTCCAGTCGGTATACAGAAACCTATTTCATTCCCTGAAAATTTCTTATCCTTATCTGATATTTTCCTTAGGATTGTGATAATTAATACCTGTCTGTTATCTGCTTATCTGTACTGAAAGAAAGCTCTCAGAGAGTAAAAACATCTGTTTTATTCACTACTAATACGCTATCCTCTAGTGAATTCCTATTCTTAACATTCCCAGCATTTTTGCCTCTAAGCTTTCCAGTAGAAAGTCTATATACCTCTTTACCTTTAAAATATACTTCATGATCTCTAACATTGTAAAGGAGAAAAGAGAATAAATAGGGAAATTACATTATTAAGATATCTTTTGAATTATCCCTAAGAAAAAACAAATAACATCATTTACTAATGTAGGTATCAGAACTGTATATGATGCACACTGATAAATATTAGAATGGCACCTAAAAAGAAAAAGCATGAAATTATGTGATAGGTTGGTTATAGAAATAGGGTTTGTAGCCTTATGAGGAAATTTAATAATGCTATATTGTTATTTCCATCTTAATTAATTTCTTAGAAAACAGATTATTTTAATGGTCACAATCATTTGTGTTGATTAGTTTTCTTTCCAGCTGCCCCTTTGGTATACTGATAGATCTGTTTTACAAAGCAGCATAATGTTTATCTTCTAATATTCTAGAAGCAGAACTTTTCATAAGATAATATACCAATGTTTGTTCTGCTAAGCAAAATGTACTCCTAACATTTCACAGATATTAGTGACAACCAGAACAATGACCGTTAACAATAAAACATACATTCAGGCATTTAAGTTCTAAATGATCTAAAGAGAAGATTAAAAGTACTTAATTGTGACAAAAAACCTACTTAATTTAAGAGAGAAAATCAAATTTGAGCAGGCCAGAAGAATTAGAAAAATGTAACAAGTTTTGCTAAAAATCAGCACTGAGTCATTATGCACAGGTGAATATTTATTTTTAGTATACTTTGGCTGCATTCTTATTAGTAAAATAATATATTTTCTGAGTAGTTGCTAAAATTTCTCTGATTTATATGCACAAATTTGCATAATATATAGGAGGAAGCAACAAGATGTTCAAAAAACAGATGTTGATAATACTCTAGTATAACAGAACACTGTAAATCTAAATGCCCACCTTCTATAGCCTAGAGTTGTTAAGAAGGCAAAAGGCAAAAACCTAAAAATTTAAAGTTATAGGAAAACTTATAAAATTAAGTCTTGATAGCTCTATTTATAGATAGCATTTTGCCAGCACATATTTCCCAGACCAACCAATGCCAGAAATTTCTATATGTGATGTTAAATTAATATTTAAAGTTCTTGCAAATCAATATAGTTTGTGTTTCTGATTCTTTAAAAGATACCATATCCAAGATAACCATTATTAACACTACATGTATCGTATAATATATATATAATTTTAAAATAATATACTGCATAAAATTCCTATGAGAGATGGTTTATTATTTTCAGTAGCACTTTCCAAAAAACCATAGTCCCCTGTCCAGAGTTGAATCTCCTCCATTAGTTCTAGAACAAGATGGAAAAAGTCTATGAAGAGAACACTTTGTTTGTGATACCACTTTGTCCCACAAACATAGTACTTGGAATCTTCTGAAAGCTATGCAATAGAAAGAGCACAAGGAGTGGGAAGGTTAACATCATTTCTCTGCCTCCTTCCTTCTAGTATACTCAGAAGTACATACATATATATACAAAGAGGATAAAGTCCTTTGAATGAATAGATAGGTTACATTTAATTATTAGAAACTATTTCTAAGAGAGTTCTCTTTAGCTGGCTGCTAATGCATATGCACCTGGTTTGTGAATTAATAGAGAAAGCCTCACAACACGTTTAAAGAAAAATGGTAGGGGCTGGAAGTCCAAGTGCCATTCCATAAAATACCAGGTTTTATTTTATTTTTTTTTAATGTGGGGGAAAGTAAAGACAATTTTTGGCATTAAAATAATAACTTTTCTTTACTGAACACATTCTCTATTTTTGTCTTTGTCCTAGATACTTGTTCTAAATATATTCACTTTCTGCTTTTGCTAAGAGCTTTGTCTCCTCACAGTTACTCAGTTTATGTTGCTCTGTGGATTTTCCACTGATACTGTTACATAAGTGATGTCTACTTCATTCACATAACTTCCCCTCCACATTAGCTACATGGGCGTGTACAGCTCGTATGCATATGCAAAGATATGGACAACATATCTATTCAAAAAATAAAAATAAAAAATCCCAAACGCCGAGAGTTTTTCCTCTTGCCTTTAAAAGGGCTTCATTTAAGATGTTTGATTTTCATATCTCAATATAAATTGGATTTTGTATCCTTAAAGGATCCAACTCTCACTTCACTCTCCTAAACTGTAAATTTCCTCAACTAGAGAAAATGGAGCATGAAGACCAGACCTTTTAAATAGAGAAAATCTTATTAATATTTATAGACTTGTATAAAAAGGAAGAAACAAGACAAACAGGCGATCCATATTCCTCTGGCTGTGACTCTCATGAGAAGAACCATTTTTACTTGAAATACCTGTAATTTACTTGAAGGCCTAACAGCTAAAGTAGCTAGAAATTTAACCCAATCACCCTTGGTGTTCTTTACTGTGCCAACTTCATGCTGCTCGATGACTCCTCACTGGATATCTGCCTTTCTGGATTATCTCCACTATATGTAATAGAATCAATAATAAATTCAGAGAAAAGACTGAGGATTAAGAATATTCCAATTTTCTCAACTTACCTATGACAAATTGAGGTACCTAGAACTTAATTAAATTAAAACATAGCCCATCCTAGAACCTAGGTCTCCCAACTCCACTCTAACCTTTTCCCCACCGCCTCATATTTCCTCTTATTTTTTTTCAAAAGTTTTCAATGTTTATTTATTTTTGAGAGAGAAGATGGGTGCAAACTGGGGAGGAGCAGAGAAAGAGGTGCAGATGATCCTAAGCAGACTCCATGCTGTCGGCACGCAGAGCCGGACATGGGGCTCACTCTTAGGAACCGTGAGATCATGACCTGAGCTGAAGTCAGACACTTAACTGACTCAGCCACCCAGGCGCCCCACCTCACATTTCCTCTGAAAAATTGGGATTCTCTGGATTCTTCTACTTCTAATCTTGAGTATGTCATAAACAGTTAGAAAGCCATAGCAATGCCCATCTAAAAGTAGGGATGATTTAAGTTTTAAGGTCCTACATATTGGGCATTGCTGCTTATGAAGTTTCAAATAATTTTCTTCAACCCTGTTTCCCAGTATTAAAAATACATTAACTGAAAGAGAAATCTGAACAAGTGAAAATTATGAATGATAAAAAGACTGAAAATGAACAAATGGGATGAATAAATCTAACAATATCCTACAAGATAAAATCTGTCTTTATCCCTTGATCTATTAAAAGATATACACAAGTTCAAAAACAAAACAAAAAGATATTTATGTTAAAAAACAAAACAAGAGTTATCCTATTGGAGCAATGCACGCTTTCTAAAATCAAAATTTCATGTATTTTTTATATGTTTCAGAGTTGAAGTATTCACAACAGATGGCTGCATAAATAGATATTTCCATAAGTAATGACGGAATCTTTCCACTCGGTTTCATTTGTGGGTTTTTTTCATACATTTTAGAAGTATGAACATATGAAAACATAACTTAGATAAATTTCCCATCAAAACAATGTGACACTAGAAAATAAAAATCTACCTTATTGTACCTAATTTAAAGAAAAAGAAACTGGAAAATTAATTCTGGAGAAACAGCATTAATTAAGTACATGAAATTCTCTCTCTCTCTCTTTCTCTCTCTCTTTGGTCTTCAGAATGCTTAGTTTAAGAAATGTTCAAAGGAAGAATTTTTCGAGGAGTAAATAACACATGGCCAGTTACTGCTAATAATGAGGGGATAGTGAGGATATTTTCTTTTGATATTCCATTATACTTTCCCTCCATGCCAAGAAGAGTGATGTGGAATGTTAGATGATACCTACTATGATAATACTCAGAATCCAAAAAATTTTCCCCTTTGCCAGTGCCTAGATTATGCATAAACTCCACAACATGTACTATAGGAAATTTTCACTTTAATTTTGTAACTGAAGAGTAATTGACATACAATACTGTATTAGTGTCAGGGGAACAACATAGTTATTCAATATTTATGTACACTATGAAATGCTCGCAGTAAGTCTAGTCACCATCAGTCACCATACAAAGTTGTTACAATATTATTGACTACATTTCCTATGCTATACAATACAACCTCATCTCCTTGTCTTATTATTTTATAATTGGAAGATTGCAAGTCTTTTTTTATTTTATTTTATTTTAGAGAGAGAGAAAGCCTGAACAGGGTAGAGGGGCAGAGAGAGAGAGAAAGAGAGAGAGAATATCTTAAGCAGGCTCCACCCTCAATATGGAGTCTGAGGTGGGGCTTGATCCCAGGACACTGGGATCATGACCTGACCTGAAATCAAGAGTCAGACACTCAACTGACTGACCCACCCAGGTGCCCTGGAAGATTGTAAGTCTTAATCCCCTCAACTGTGTTGTCCATTCTTCCATTCCCCTCCCCTCTGGCGACAGTTTGTTCTCTGTATCTATGAGTCTATTTGTTTTGTTTTGGATTTCATATGTAATAAAGTCATGGTATTTGCCTTTCTGTGTATGAATTATTTCATTTAGCATAAAACCTTCTAGTTTTATTCATATTGTCACAAATAGCAAAACTTTATTTTTTTATGACTGAGTAATATTTCATTAGTTATGTATTTACTCCAACTTCTTTACCGTTCATCCATCCAACATTTAGCTTACCTTTATATCTTGGCTATTATAAATAATGCTATAATGAAGAAAGGGGTGCATATGGCTTTTAGAATTAATATTTTCTTTTATTCAAATAAATACCTAGCAATGGAATTGTTGGATCATGTGGGACTTCTATGTTTAATTTTTTGAGAAAACTTGATACTGTTTTCCATAGTGGCTATACCAATTTACATTCCCACCAACAGTGCACAAAGGTTCCCCTTTGTCCACATTCTCACCAACCCTTGCTATTTCTTGTCTTTGTGATACTTGCAATTTTTATTTGGTGCGAGGTGATATTTTATTGTGGTTTTGATTTGCATTCCCTGATGGTTACTGATGCTAAGCATCTTTTCATGTGTCTGTTGGCCATCTATATGTCCTCTTTGGAAAATATTCTCTTTGGTAAACGCCTGTTCACATCCTCTGCTCTTTTAGTTCAGATTTTTTTATATTGAGTTTTAGGAGCTTTTTATATATTAAGAATATTAACCCCTTATCGGGTATATTATTGTAAATATCTTCTCTCATTCAGTAGTTGCCTTTTGTTTGATAGTCTCCTTTGTTATGCAAAGCATTTTAGTTTAATACACTTTCATTTGTTTATTTTTGTTTTTGTTGTCCTTGCCTGAGAAGATATATCCAAAAAAAAATATTGCTAAGACCAATGTGCAAGAGCTTACTGCCTAGGTTTTATGGTAGGATTTTATGGTTTCAGGTCTTATATTTAAGTCTTTAATCCATTTTAAGTGTATTTTTGCATATGGTATAAGAAAGTGGTCCAGTTTTTTCTTTTGCATGTAGCTGTCCAGTTTTCCCAGCACCATTCATTGAAGAGACTTCCTTTTCCCTAGCGTATATTCTTGTCTACTTTGTTGTAGATTAATTAACCATATAAATATGGATTTATTTCCGGGGTTTCTATTCTGTGTGCTGGTACCACACTTTGTTGATTACTACAGCTTTGTAGTATGGTTTGAAATTAAGGAATGTCATACCTCCAGCTTTGTTCTTTCTCAGGTTTGGTTTGGCTCTGCAGGATCTTTTGTAGTTCCATACTAATTTTAATATTATTTGTTCTAGTTCTGTGAAGATGTCATTGGTATTCTGATAGGGATTGCACTGAATCTGTAGATTGCTTGATTAGTATGGACATTTTAATGATATTCTTTCAGTCCATGAGCATCCCTGTATCTTTACATTTGTTTGTGTCATCTTCAATTCATTTCATGAATCTCCTATAGTTTTCAATGTATTTGGTAAAATTTGTTCCTAGGTAAAAATCTATTGGTAAAATTTGGTAATTTCTGTTGGTAAAATCCATTTGGTAGAATTTATAAATTCTTGGTAAAATATTTTCCTAGGCATTTTATTCTCTTTGATGCAATGATAAATAGTTTTCTTAATTTCTCTGATAGTTCACTATTAGTGTATAGGAATACAAGATATTTTTGTTTATTATTTTTTATCCTGAAACTTTACTGAATTCATTTATTAGTTTTAATAATTTTGGGATGGAGGTGTTAGGGTTTTCTATATATTATCATGTCACCTGAAAATAGTCACAGTTTTACTTACTTACCAAGTTGAGTGACTCATTTCATTTTCTTATCTAATTTCTGTGACTAACACTCCAATGCTATGTTAGATAAAAGTATTGATGTGGATATCCTTGTCTTATTCCTAATCTTAGGGGGAAAGCTTTCAGCTTTCACCATTGAGAATGTTGTTAGCTATGCATTTGCTATATATGGCTTTAGTTGTGTTGAGGAACCTTCCCTCTACATCCATTCTCTTGAGAGTTTTTATCCTAAATGGATGTTGAATTTTGTCAAATGCTTTTCTGGCATCTATTGAAATAATTATATGGTTTTACCCTTTGTGTTATTAATGTAGTGTATCATATTGATTGATTTGTGTATATTGAACCATCCTTGCATCCTTGGAGTAAATCCCATTTGATCATGATATATGATTCATGTAGTGTGTTGTTAAATTTAGTTTGCTAATTTTTTTATGTTAATCAGGGATACTGGTGTGTGTGTGTGTGTGTGTGTGTGTGTGTGTGTGTGTGTGTGTATTTAGTGTTTTTGTCTGGTTTAGGTATTGAAGTAATTTTAGCCTTATAGAATGAGTTGAAAAAATTTCTCCCTCATCATTTGTTTTTTAACAATTTGATAAGAATAGGTATTAACTCTAAATATGTGGTAGGATTTCACCAGTAAAGCTGTCTGGTTCTGGACTTTGTTGAGAGTTTTTTGATTGCCAATGCAGTTTCATCACTAGTAATCATTCTGTTGTGATTTCCTATTTCTTCTTGATTCAGTCTTGAAAGATTGTACATTTCTTGGAACTTGTTCTATGTTGTTACATTTGTAGGCACATAATTTTTACTGTAGTCTTTTATCATTTTTTGTATTTCTATGGTATTTGTTATAACTTCTCTTTCATTTTTTTATTTTATTAATTTGGATCCTCTTTTTGAAAAGAGAATTGTTTGGTGAGCCTTGATAAAGGTTTATCAGTTTAGTTTATCTTTTTCAAGAACTGGCTCTTAGTTTCATTTATCTTTCTTGTCTGTCTCTATTTTATTTAGTTTTGCTATGATCTTTATTGTTTCCTTTTTTGGTAACATTGAGCTCTGTTTTTTGTTTTTTTTTTTTTTTCCTAGTTCCTCTAGAGTTAGTTTAGATTATTTGAGATTTGTCTTGTTTCTTGAGGTGGGTTTTATCACTATAAACTTCACTCTTAGATTTGCTTTTGCTGCACCCAATAGATTTTGAAGCATAATTTTCCATTTTGTCTCAACGTATTTTTTAATTTCCTCTTTCATTTCATTGTTGAACCATTGGTTGCTTAGTAGCAGAGAGTTTAGCTTGTGCATATTTGTGTTTTTTCATTTTCTTCTTGTAGTAAGTTTCTAGTATCATACCACTGCAGAGGGAAAAGATGGTTAATGTGATTTCAATCTTTTTTTTTCTAGAAAGAGAGAGAGAGAGGGAGGGAGGGAAGGAGGGAGGGAGAGGGAGAGGGAGAGGAGAGAGAGCAGCATGGAGGCTGATGTGGGGCTTGACATAGGCTCAATCTCATGACCTGAACCAATATCAAGAATTGGACACTTAACTGAGCAACCCAAGTGCCCCTGATTTCAGTCTTTTTAAATTTATTGAGACATGCTTTGTGACCTAATATATGGTCTATTTTGAAGAATATTCCATATGTATTTGAGAATAATATGTATTCTGCTGGTTTGAGATGGAATGCTTTATCTTCTGTTAAGTTCATCTGGCCTAATGTGTCATTCAAATCCAATGTTTCCTTAATTTTCTCTGTGGATGATCTATCCATTGATGTAAGTTGGGTGGTAAAATCCTCTACTATTATCATATTACTGTCAACTTCTCCCTTTGCATCTATTAATATTTGCTTTATATATTTAGATGTTTCTATGTTGGGTGCATAAATATTCATAAGGGTTGTGTGTTGTGGGACTGATCTCTTTATCATTATGTAATGTCCTTGTCTCCTTTTATAGGCTTTGTTTTAAGGTCTACTTTGTCTGACATAAGCATAGCTACCCTAGCTTTCTTTTTGTTTTCATTTTCATTTGCAAGGAGTATCATTTTTACCTCTTTCAATCTGTGTCTGTATATCTGAAGTGAGTCTTTTGTAGACAGCTTATAGATGGTTCTTATTTGTTTGTTTGTATCTATTTAGCCAACCTAGGTCTTTTGATTGAAGCATTTATTCCATTTACATTTAAAATAATTATTGATTGGTGTGAATTCATTGCCATTTTGTTGTTTTCCTGTTTTATTTTTTTACATTTATTTATTTATTTTGAGAGAGACAGTGAGCAGGGGAGGGGTGGAGAGAAGGAAAGAAAGAGAATCCCAAGAAGTTCATGCTGCCAGTTCAGAGCCCAAGGTGGGGCTTGAACCCACGAAACCATGAGATTATGACCTGAGCTGGAATGAAGAGTCAGACGTTTAACCAACTGAGCCACCCAGTCGTCCCTTCCTGTTCGTTTTTATAGTTCTTCTCTGTTCCTTTCTTCTTTCCTTGCTCTCTTCCCTTGTGATTTGATAACTTTCTTTAGTGTTATGTTTGGATTTCTGTCTCTTTACTTTTTTGTGCCTCTATTATAGGTTTTTGGTTTGTGGTTACCATGAGACTCATATATAACAACTTATGTATATAGCAGTCTATTTTAAACTGGGGTTGTTTAAGTTTGAATGCATTCTGAAGCACTACATTTTTACTCTCCTCCCTCCATGTTTTATATTTTTGGTATCATGGTTTATATCTTTTTATTTAGTATATCTCTTAGGTAATTTTTGTGTATTTATTTGATTTTTCTACTTTTGCCTTTAACCATATTACTAGCTTCAGAAGTAGTTGATCCATGGGGCGCCTGGGTGGCGCAGTCGGTTAAGCGTCCGACTTCAGCCAGGTCACGATCTCGCGGTCCGTGAGTTCTAGCCCCGCGTCAGGCTCTGGGCTGATGGCTCGGAGCCTGGAGCCTGTTTCCGATTCTGTGTCTCCCTCTCTCTCTGCCCCTCCCCCGTTCATGCTCTGTCTCTCTCTGTCCCAAAAATAAATAAAAAACGTTGAAAAAAAAAAAAATTTAAAAAAAAAAAGAAGTAGTTGATCCATCCAATACTTTTTTAAAACATGTTTGCCTTTACCAATGAGAATTTTCCTTTTATGTATTTTCTTATGTCTAGTTATGGCCTATTCTTTGCTACCTAAAAAAAGTCCCTTTAATATTTCTTGTTAAGCTTGTTTAGTAGTGATGAACTCCTTTAGCTTTTGATTTTCTAGCAAACTCTTTACCTTCCCTTCTAATCTGAATGATAACCTTGCCAGGTAGAGTATCCTTGGTTGTAATGTTTTTTTGTGTTGGTTTGGTTTGTTTTTTTTGTTTGTTTTGTTTTTCCTTTTAGTACTTGAAATATGTCACTCTCTGGTATGCACAGTTTCTGTGGAAAAATCAGCTGATATTCTTATGGGGGTTTCCTTATATGTAAGTAGTTGCTCCCCGCCCCCCCCACACTTTTAAGGTTCTCTCTTTAACTTTTGACATTTAAAAAAAAATTAACATTTATTTATTATTGAGAGAGAGACACACACACAGAACATGAGCAGGGGAGGGGCAGAGCAGGGCGGGCAGGGGAGAGACACAGAATCTGAAGCAGGCTCTAGGCTCTGAGCTGTCAACACAGAGCCCGACGCAGGGCTTGAACTTACAAACTGTGAGATCATGACCTGAGCCAAAGTAGGTCACTCAACCAACTGAGCCACCCAGGCGTCCCTAACTTTTGACATTTTAATTCTGATGTGTCTTGGTGTGGATCTCTTGGGCTCAATTTATTGGGAAGTGTCTGTGCTTCCTAAGCCTGGATATCTGTCCCCTTCTCCAGGTTAGGGGGGTGTTCAGCTATTATTTCCTCAAATAAATTTTCTGCCCCTTTCTCTCCTTCTTCTCCTTTTAGGACCCCTACAAAGCAATGCTAGTACACTTAATATTGTACCAGATATCCCTTAATGTATTCTTTCTTTAAAATATGTTGTTAATTTTCTTTTTGTTGCTCAGTTTGCTTTATTTTTGTTGCTACCCTGTCTTCCAGAATACTTATCTGTTTCTGCATCATCTGATTTGCTGTTTATTCCCTGTATTGTAGTTTTCACTTCTGTTATTGTATTTTTCAGCTCTTATTAGTACTTTCTTATGTTTTCTATCTCTTTGTTGAAGTTCTTACTGTGTTCATCCATTCTTCTCTTGAGTTCAGTAGGCATCTCAATGACTACTCTTTTAACTCTTTATCAGGTAGATTCATTTCATTTAGTTCTTTTTTTCTGAGAATTTGTCTTATTCTTTCATTTAGAACATATTTCTCTGTCTCCTCATTTTTGCCTAAATTTCTGTGTTTGTTTCTATGTATTAGGCAGTTCAGCTGTGTCCCTCAGTTTTGAAGGAATGGACTTATTTAGCAGATTTCCTGTGGAATTGAGAAATGCAGTCACCCCTGGCCACAAGAGCCAGGTTCTCCAGGGGGTTTCCTGTGTGGGTTGTATGCACTCTCCATTTGTGGTTGGGCCATGTGGTAGGTGGTATGACCTCCAATTGGCTGCCTGTGAAATCTGGACACAATTTCTGTGGTCATGCTGGTGGACAAGTTCATTGTCCTGTCAACTGCAGGGCCTGGCTGAGGTGTAGGGTTACATGAGGCTTTCAGTGGGGCATGACCCCTCGCATTAGCAGTCTAGAGAAAGGTTTCAAAATAACACCTACTGGTGCAGGATTGTTAGGGCAGAACAAACTGGTAAAGTGGCTCCCACTAGTGTCGCAGTACCTGAGGAGAAACCTAGCTGCCTCTTCCCTCTCTAGCAGGTGCTCCAAGATTAATAAGTGGGTCTCCTTCACATATAGCCTATGCACTTTTGATGTGGTGTTTTTGCCTAGTTTGGGGGTCCTTTGAGTCTGCACATGACCACTTTAAGAGCTGGGATTTTTTTCCCTACAGTTCTATAGTTTATTTGAATGTGCCCCCTAATGTTTTTCAAAGCCAGTTGTTTTGGAGGTTTGTCTCTTCTATACAGAATCTAAATGTTGGGGTGCTTGACATAGAACTCAAATCTCTCACTACTGGGTGAAATTTTGTGTATCTTTGAGATCTCTCCTTGCTATGGGGTACCACACGTAGGGTATAGTTTTTCTCCTTTGCGAGACCATATCTCTGCCTCTTCTCATATCAGGGATGTCCATTGTTGTAGAGGTTCTTATTTTCCAGTTTCCAGGCCATTTTCAATGGGAATTATTCTGAATGTAGTTGTAGATTGTTGTGTCTGTGGGAGGAGGTGAGTTAGGTTCTTCCTATGCTATCATCTTGAACCCTCACTCTTAAGAAAAAAACAGTTATTCCCATCCACATTGAATTTGGTCATTATCCACCCAAATTTTTTTTTTTTTTTTTTGTATTTCTCTGAATAAAAAGGGAAGTCATCATTTCCAAGAAAATGCATAAAAAATCACCAGGACACAAAATGATATAACAAAATTTTAAGTTTCTAAGACTGTTTATGAACAGATTTAGAGAACATACTTTTTCTTTGAGAACATACTTATTTTAAAGGAACAAAGAATATCCAAAAAATGTTTGGGATTTTTTACTTGATGTTGTGACCTAAGCTACCCACAAGGCCTGTACTATAAATGATCATTTTGTTCCTACAGTGTATTATTAAAATATGCCATGGGACAAAGGAGTACTAATAGGCAAATTGAAATTCCCTCACATGCGAATAAAATCAGTGTGTAATAGCAGTTTCATTTCCTCTTAATAATCAGGATTGGTGGTTTCAGATTTTATGATATAGCTCTACAAAATCTTACCTAAACCATTCCCTTATTTGTTCTTCCTTAGTCAAATCATTATAGATAAGTTTTGAAGTGACTTTATGTTTGGGTTAAATAAGAAATGGCTAATACAGAGGGAATAGAATCTCATGACTCTGAACCATTTTTTCATGTGTCTTCAAGATATGCTCAAACTAGATTCCATCTCTATATTAAGTTTCACTAGATGAGTATTACTGCAAATGCACATATTTATGGTTTTTGGTTTATATAATACCATACCAGAAATGCAAGGTTGGTTTAACTTTTAGAAATCAATGAGTATAGGGCACCCTGGTGGCTCAGTCAAACATCTGACTCTTGGTTTCAGCTCAGGTTATGATCTCATGCTTCATGAGATCGAGCCTCTCATTGAGCTGTGTGCTGACAGCATGGAGCCTGCTTGGGATTCTCTCTGTCTTTCTCTCTCTCTCTTTCTTCCCCTCCCCCACTCTGTCTCTCAAAATAAATTAATAAATTAAAAAAAAGAAAGCAATTGGTGTAATATGACTCATTATAGAATAAAGAAGGAAAACTAAATGATCATTATGATAGATGAAAAATTGACAGATTTAAATATCATTCATAATATTAAAAATTTCAGAAGACAAGGAATAGGAGAAACTTTTCTCTATATGAAAATTATCTATGAAAAATCTAGAGTTAAAATCATATTTACCAAAATATAGAACATTATCTTCCTAGGATCAAGAAATCAGTAAGGCAGTAATGTCCCCTCTTATCACTTCTATCCAACACTTCAGTGGAGGTCCCAGGCACTCTACTCCACAGAAAAGAAATTAAAGCTATAAAGTTTGGAAAAGTAAAGTTAAAACTTTCAATATTTGCAAGTTGTTTGATTGGAATGTAGAAAATTATAATGAATCTTTTTAAAAATACTAAAATTAATAAGTGAATTGAGAAAGTATAGCTTATATACATATATAATCAATTTTATATCTACATTTCAGAAATAATAATTAGAAATAATCAAATAACATGTTTTCTAATAATTGTAAAATTTCAAATAATCTATAATAGTCAAAATTTTTTGAAAAATGAAACATCTGAACTTATTAGTTCAGAATTATGCTTACATCAGAATATTTACATCAGAATACATTCAGTGTATTCACTGAGGTTGTTGAATTTACTGGATGGCTTAAAGTAATTTGTTGTGGGAAATAAGCTTAGGAATTTCCTGAGCCTGCACTGATGGGTTAACAAGGCATAAAGAATTAGAAAGCCGTAGGATGTTCTCACCCAACTTTAGGTAAACAAGATTAGGTAAATAGGTATGGGGGGGGAAGACCCCAGTATAGAGAGGGGGGGGCACAGGCCCCAATAGAGAACAAAGGTATATGAGGTAAAGAAGATTAGGTGTTCAGGGCAGAAATGCCCCCCAACTTAGTATTATAGCAGAAAGCTGCTTTCACAGGAAGGACGGACCAAATTAGGTAACGGGTAAATAGGGCTATAGACCACTGTGGGGTGAAGTTGCCCAGAGTGGAGCTAATTAGCAAAAGAAAGGTGCCTTGTTGACCCTGAGGTAGCATGCTCTGTCTTTCTTGTCCCCTAGACCAGTTTAGGTAAACAGAAGTGGTGCCTCATGTCTGCTGTAAATAACCTTACACTGGGCGCCAGGATTTTGTTTTGTATTAACCCAAACCCCTAACCCCACATGTATTTTCAAAACCCCCTTTCCCTCAAGCCCATGAGTTAATGTTCAAAGTTTCACTGTCTCTTTGTGCACGTCCATCACCATGTTTGTAAGCCTTCTGATTCTAATAAAAACGGAGCAAGGACCCTGAATCAGGGCTATTCCCTATTTGTTCTTCTGTGTCCTATACTTTCTATAATTCCATCCACTAACCCCTATTTATAATGAAAGCCTCTATCTATCTATCTATCTATCTATCTATCTATCTATCATCTATTTTTAATTCCTGTTTGCTAAGTACACTGGAGTTATTAATGAGTATGCTTTCATCAATTTATTTGTCCTTTGATTATGTATTATTTTTCCTAGTTATTGGTTTGACTCCTTATTTCATCTCATATACATGTGATATAAATATATAAATTATGATATATAATATCATATATTTATGATATTTATAAATATCAATATTTATATGATATATAAATATATATAAGATATATATATATATATATATATAATCTCATGAAAAAGTAAACTATAGGTTGCTTTGCTTTTTTTTCCCCCCAGAAAGTGAACATTCTTCCTTTTGTGTATAACTGTGAAGTGAGGAACTTAGAGCTTTAATAAATTTGAGATCATTTTTTGAAAATTCAGCTCATAATTCTCATGCTATCCTTATAAAGAGCTGAGATTCTTATCAAGTTACTGGTTGAACAGTGAAAGAATTTAGTTTTAGATTTTACTTTCTATTCTTAGAGAATCGGAATTTAATCAGTATAAGAATGTCCAAGATATCACAAATTCTTTACTTTTAACAACTCATTGCTTCTTACTGAGTAAAATTCTGGTGTGGGGAAAGGGTATTTTATAGAACTAAGAACTAAGCAATTTTGCATCTCAGATTATTCCCAATTCTAATTTGTTTTTTCACTTACATACACGGTCATTAAATAATTTTTCCATTTCTTCCTAACCCTGTAAAGTCTTTGTCAGGGTAATTCTTCGGCTATTTCAATCAGATGATGTACTTGTCACTAGGTATGGATTCTACTTGGTTTTAAATTTTGAAATATTTCTCTGTCCGGGGTTTTGTTCTTTATTGTTTTCTTTGCATCCATTGCTTTTCAATTTTCAAACTTTTACTTTCCTGTTTATTGAATAGTCCATATCTAGCCATTAGAAGTACCTTATTTTCTTTATCTTCTAAATGTATTTCATTTCTGTACCATTATATCACTTCCATCACCCTGGAGAAGTAACTATCATTTCTGAAGAACCACGGTACACTGTAAACAACTCTCCCTGTATTCAATATTTTCTCGCATTTTCTATTTTTCACAAGTATAGAATCATATCATTTCCTTATCAAAATGCTCCAGTAGCTTCCATCACATTCTGAAAAAAGAAAAAAGAAAAAAAAAATCCATGGTGTACCTGAATGATCTGGCCCCTAGCCACCTTTTCAAACTCACAATTCTCTCCAGTATCTTTTCTTTCTCAAAAAATATAAAAAAAAAAAAATTAAAATGTGGAGAGTTGTGTCATTTTTTCTGTTCAGGGAGTTAATATACATTTTCATTTCCCTAGACTTGGAAAGTTCTTCCCTCAAATATTCACATGACTCATTCTTCACTTCATTTATATAATTCTATCAAATTTGCCTTGCAATCATTCGATATAAAAAAGAGGTCATACCGTTTCACTACATCATTAGCTAACAAATCATCCACTTAAAAAAAATTCCTTCATAATACTTTTTATTATCTAGCTGACATTTTATTTTCTATCTGTTTATTCACTTGGGCTCTTCCTATGACATTTTCACACTGTCTTGTAGTACTCCATGTTTTACTTTTCTTTGAATAGAAAGTGAACTCCTGGCATGCTTGGGCAATGTCTCATTTCTTTTGTAATTTCCATTACATAGTTACCTTTATGTTGCCAAACTCCTCATAAGGGTAAATTTTTTCTCTCTTGTTCTTTGCTCAAGTCCTGACAACTGAAAAGTTGTCCACTTCAACTTCCACTTATTATGGCTTCAATAAATATTTCACTAATTAGTTCATGGTTTACACCTCTAGGAACCCAACAAACACTTGCTGAATTAAAGTGCATTGAATTTTCCCGTTATTAATCATGTTATCAAGGATTTTGCTATATTATGTGGTATCAGAGAATAGTTCTGTTTCCGACAGTTTTTTATGTAAAATTTCAAAATATTATTATGGGACAATTATTCATGTTCATTAGTATAGCAGCTATTTTCATTCTTTGCTGATGGCCTAAGAAAATAACCTGGAGAAATGAAGCAATTATACAATATAGAATACAGTAGTGACTAGCCACACGTGGCTATTGAGCACTTGAAATGTGTCTAGTCCTAAATAAGATGTTCTGTAAGTGTAAAATACACGCTAGATTTTGAAAGCTTAGTAAGAAAATAATGTAAAATATCTCATTAATAACTTTATATTGATTCCATCTTAAAAAGTCAATATATTTAGATTCATTTGTTTAAATTAAAAAAATGGTTATATTTTATCTGTTTCTCTTTACTTTTCAAAATATGGCTACTACCACTTGTGGCTTGAGTCTATTTCTTTCAGATAGCATAGGACTAAATAGAGCTGAAACAGGAGGTCAAGTGGAGGATTCGTTAACCTTTTCATAGTGAAATTTTCTTGCATGCTAATTATTTTCATAGCATTTCAAACTCCCAATACATAACAGGTATATCTGCTAGTTGTATGATTACTGGCTCTGTTATTTTGAACTTTCTGGCATATCCTTGGATACCTGTACTAATTTTACATAGAAATTGTATTCTATCAAGAACTTTGGTAAGAAAATATATACACAGCATTAAAAAGGCCCAACTTGTTCTTTAAAAATGACCCATCAAATTGAATACAATATATTCAACTTGGAGTAGGTAGATAGATAGATATAGATATGTAGATATGTAGATCTCTATCTCTATATCTATATCTATTATTACTCAGCAATCAACAATAATGAAATCTTGCCATTTCCAACAACATGGTTGGAACTAGAGTGTATTATGTTAAGTGAAGTAAGTCAAAGAAAGATGAATATCATATAATTTCATTCATAAATGAAATTCATAATTTCTTAAATGTGGAATTCAAGAAACAAAACAGAGGAACATAAGGGAAGGGAAGGAAAAATAAGATAAAAACAGAGAGGGAGGCAGACCATAAGAGACTGAAATACAGAGAACAAACCGAGGGTTGTTGGAGAAGTGGGTGGGGGGGGGGATGGGCTACATGGGTTATGGGCATTAAGGTGAGCACTTGATGGGGTGAGCACTGGGTGTTATATGAAAGTGATAAATCACTGAATTCTACTCCTGAAACCAATGTTACACTCTATGGTAACTAATTTGAATTTAAATTTTAAAAAGTAACCTGTCAACAAACAATTAAGTGTGGATTGTCCGGTGCTGAAATTAAAACATTGTATTAGTAGGATAGATAATTATTGAGTATGTTGAGGCTTCTCTCTTCTAGTCAAATTGATAGACTGGTGTGGTGGATGGTGTTGCAGGAAGAGGAGTAATACATGAGATGCAAAATTTCATAGTTGGTTAGACGATGAGTAGAGAAATGATATACACATTACAATCATAAATTGGACCATATGAGGAACTTCCAAATGGAAGTGTGTACCTAAAGTTACATTCCATGTGCTGCTGCTTTTCTAGTAACATCTTTCAAAGAGGGAGATGTGCCGTAGTTATGGGTTCCAAGGATAGGCTTTGGAGGTCATGGCTGTCTGATGTGGGTGTCACCATGTTATTGCGTAAGTACTACTAGTATAATCTCTCTCTGTGCATAAAGGTCAAAGAATTTACGATAGTATTGACGCTAAACTTAACTTATGGAATATAAAAGCTTCTCCCACTTCTGAATTTCACGGCTATATATAGGAACAATCAATGCGATGTGGTCAAAAAGGGATTTACAAGGGCTGGACACTGGGGCTTGTTGTGTATAATATCCTATTCTAAAAATCTTAATTGGTGGTTCTTTAAAGACTTTGGTTAGCTTTAATTCTTTCATCTTACAATGCTCAAACTTTTGTTAATAAATTATGTCCTTAGGTGGTATGCTGGCCTTTCGTAAAACTGGATCTTTCTCCTAGAAGCTTGAGAAGAAGGGTTAACTAACTTGCCTGAGATCTACTTACCCCTTTTGCCTGTAGAACACCATTCCCCAAAGGGGGAAACAAGAAGACAAATTATCTGATTTATTTTCCTCATGGCCTGGACCTTAGTATTAATAACCTAATGATATTTTTCTAGGAGAAAGATATTTATCTCTAAAATGTCCTCAATAGGATATCCCTGGCTAAGGATTATAGTAAATAGAATCCCATATGGCTTTGATGTTTGAAAAATGTCACATAAGTTATACAAGTCATTGGTATATTAAATGGAGATGATTCACACTATAAGCGCTCATATTCTGTGAAAAAAAAAACCCACACAAACATAATTTAAAGACTGAATCTATTCTGGGCTAGTAGGTGCATGTCCAATATGAAATATTAAGCTCCCCTAATCTATGAGCCTCACTCTACTTCATCTGAATGTTTTGATTGATTGTATTTTTGAATTCATTTTGTAAAATTTGATGGTAATATGCTTTATTTATGTGAATCTAATTTTACAATAAAACCCTGCATGTTAAGTAAAATTCTTAGAAACCTATTTAGCTAAGAATGATAACAAACAAGGCAAATACATTTACAAACTCTTTGGTCAGGCAAAAACAAAAATTCATACCAAAGTGTATCACATGGGAATTCTATGAGAATTGTGTTATGTCATGTCTGAATAATCATGTACTGTTCAAGTATACTATTAACTTTCCCAAGTGTACATAAACATATATTGACTATCTTAAAAAAAAATGAACAGAGTTCCATGACAGCATAAAGTTTACTGGAAGGGAATATGGTGTAGAGCAGTATTTGTAATAGGTGCTACATAAAAGTTTATGAATATTAATATTTAAAATGTCCTTAAATTCTACTCAAATCTATATTTTCTACTTTGGGTTTTTTTTTAACAATAAGAATAGATCTTATAGGATGGTGCAAAGCCTTTGGTGATTAACCTTTCAGTTATTGGTTTAAGGCCAGTCCTGGCTTCTAGTTTTAGTATGTGTTTTAGGCTATCAAATAAAGCAAGCTTTCATTGTGGACTACAATTCAATATGTCCCCTTTAGTCATTCTATAATGCATTGAGTTTTGGGGCCAGAGAGTATTTAAGACTTCTAAGTGATCAGGCCCTATTTTCTTCAAGGACATCACAAGTTGGACAGCTTTGCCAAGATCAACTCCAATTCAGTTATGAATAGAGAGCCAATAAACACTTCCAAAAATTATATGTTTCTGAACATCTAGTTTAGCAATGGCTTTTACATAAGACTCTTCAATTAATTTGCAGGTATTATCACATTTAAAAATTGTATTTTTCAGTATGGGAGTCTGAAGAAAAAATGCTGGTTGAGACAGAGAGAATGTTTAGTATTGGTATTATACTTACAACTATAATTTTGAGTTTACAGACTTCAATGGATAAACATTATAAAGTTGCAGGACTTAGGGTTTAGACAGTAGCAACTAAGTCAGAGGGTATTAATCTTTATGTCCTCCCATGGCCAATTGTTAATTCTCTTGTGCTGGCCATAAGGTAAAATGGAGAGCTGTGAGGACCCCTATAATTTCTCAAAGTACTGTCATTGTACTTGATCTATAGCATTTTTTCATTGAATTAGTTGTGCTTGGGCTGGACATTGTTTTTGTTTACCAGTATACTTTCTTTTTGCATTATCTATAGTCATATTTGTCAATCTCCTGGCTTTAGGACAAAGGAAGGGTTAGGCTATTGTAATGTGGATCTTTGAACATGGGCCAGTTTGATTTTTAAGGTGAGGAAATTCTTTTGGGTTTTTGTTTGTCTATGAATTGTATCTGTTTGGGTAAAAAGGTCTGCTAAGTCAAATTACCTTTTTCATGTTTAACCAATGTCTAATAGAGTTGAGGCTCCCTAACTTCTACAACTGGGTTGAGATCCAAATATTACTTAAAGCTTTAATGTAGTCTGGTTTTGAAATTATCTCATAATTTCATTCATAATTTCTTATGCTGTTTACAGTTTTGAATTTTTGTTCAATATCCCATTAAGGAATGATGGCCCTAAATAGAGTTCTCTTCTACCTTCTGGCTATTGTAATACCTTTTTATGCATTAGGCATCTTAGACTATTCATGACTTTTAAGTGACATCCTTTGTATCTGTCTGATTATTCCAGCAAGTAGATCAATTACCAGAATTCTGGCAAACCTGGGACATTGGCATCTAATATAATTCTAAACTCTTGCTTAATTTTTTTCCATCTTCTTTGATTTTCAGAAGTTTTTAAATGTAGCTTTGCAACAAACCAGATGTTAGTTTTTTGTTTGTTTGCTTGATTGTTTTTTTGTAAATTAAGCAGCTCTACCTCCAGGAACTTAGGCAATGTTTGTTGAATTAAGGACCCAATTACAATCATGAAGAAATGACAATTAATTTAGTAAATTTGTCTCAGTATAATCTGTGGATGAGTTCTTGTAATAAAAAATAAAAGATTTTCTTTTGAGATGAACAAACAAATGTACATACCCAAGACCATAAAAGAAGGGAGGATACATTTTTTGTTTTGTTTAAGTTTATTTATTTTGAGAGAGAAAGAGCACAAGCAGGGGAGGGGCAGAGAGAGAGGAGAGAGAGAATCCCAAGCAGGCTCAGCACTGTTAGTGCAGAGTCAACATGGAGCTTGATCTCATGAACCATGAGATCGTGGTCTGAGCCAAAGTCAAGAGTTGGATGCTTAACCGACTAAACCACCCAGGTGGTTTAGGACACCTTTAATGAGGAATGATGGCCCTAAATAGAGTTCTCTTCTACCTTCTGGCTATTGTAATACCTTTTTATGCATTAGGCATTTAGGTGGTTTAGGACACCTTTAATGAGGATTAATTCAAGGATTTAGGGAAACTGCTCAGTTACCTAAATGAAATTTATATTAAAGACCTATTTTCGTAGAATATAGCAAATGATTTGCAGGTCCCAACCTGCTTGTTCTAGGTTATACGTGGAAAGAAACTTATGGCATTTGATCCAAATCCGTTCCCTATGAACAAAACAAAAAGACCATAAGAATAGCTGGTGGTAAAAGACAAGTAGAAGGTATGGGAAGTATCACAGAGCAATTTTCTGGTTTAAACAGTCAGATCTTAAAATTTGGTTTGAGTTCACCTCTGTGGCATAATATGAGTGTATGTAAAATGAGAAGATGGAGACTGTTCAGAAAGTAGAGAGACAAGGGAACACTGAACAAGGTGGATACAGTATTGCATTTCAAATGAGTTAAAAAATTACTAAAGAGTAATCTAAGACCATTGAAGTAGTTTATTAGAAACTGAATATATTAGCTGGCCAGGTGAGAGAGCCACCACATCACTCAAGAGCAAGTGCAGTGAATTCTCTGGGTAAAGCATGAAAGGACTAGACCTAAGGTTATGATGAGGAATTCTCAGACACCTCCTTAGGGACTGGTAATTATTCTATTGTGTGGTCATTGACCAATAAGGTCTGGAAGGAGCTACATAGTTTTTTGATCATTGTATCTATTTGTCTATCATCTGTATGTATGTGTGTGTATATACATATACATATATATCAGTCTATGTATGCATCTCTGTGTCATATATCTATATACCTATGTATTGATCATCTGTATGTCCAAGTATCTATGTTTGTGTGTATCCATCTATGTATCTGACTGCCTCACTTTCTGTAATATTAGCAGCAATAAGAACGTAGTGAGAAAGTTCATATGCACATCCCCAAAGCTCAGAAAAAAATACCTCCATCAAATTCTGATGCCAATATGTATCTTCTATCAACAGATACTGATAATTCAGCACTTATTTTTGGGTGCCTACTATGTATAAGTTGTATTTTGGATGCGAAAATTAGGAAAAGCTTTTGTGGTCTTCAGAAGCATGCCTCTAAGTTGTGAGGTGTATATAAAAGACATCATGCCATAAGTACTTTTAATAATCATTTCCCTTTTTTGGATATAAGAAAAGCCATTCCTTCTATGTGTTGCTAAAACTTCCTTTTAAATTTGAGAGCCTGTTTCAAATGGAGATGTACCCACTTGGATCCACTGGAAAATAAGCAGAGATTCACATAGATTTCAAGTTGCTTTCAGGGTCACTTAAGAAGCTTTTGCAGGGGCGCCTGGGTGGCGCAGTCGGTTAAGCGTCCGACTTCAGCCAGGTCACGATCTCGCGGTCCGTGAGTTCGAGCCCCGCGTCAGGCTCTGGGCTGATGGCTTGGAGCCTGGAGCCTGTTTCCGATTCTGTGTCTCCCTCTCTCTCTGACCCTCCCCCGTTCATGCTCTGTCTCTCTCTGTCCCAAAAATAAATAAAAAATGTTGAAAAAAAAAATTAAAAAAAAAAAAAAAAAGAAGCTTTTGCAATAATTGAACGGGGGCTGTCCTTATGCATTTGGAGTCTGTCTGGTATACGCATTACATCTCCACTTGAAGTCAGAATCCCACATAGAGTGTTGCAGCTGTATTGGCAGTTAAGCAAAATGCATATTTCTGTTGAGCAGCATCACTGTGAATCACGGTAGAGGGAAACATTTATCTCTTATAAAACTTCCCACAGATGCACATCTCCCTGAGCTTTGTGAGTCTGTTTCTAACTCACGTGCCAGAGACAGAGCTCATTATTGCTTACTGTAATATTGCTTTCAACATGAGAACTCAATTTCCCATACAAGCTGCCAGAGTATTTATTCTGTTTATTATATTTAAGCAAAGTACAAATAAAATGATTCTGGGGGGAAGTGGAACACACCCTTGAAATAAACTAACCCATGTTTACTAAGAAACTTGTAATACATGTGATATCCAATGGAGATACAACAAAGCAGGTTGCCAGTTTTGAAGGGGCAGAGGAAAAGTTTGCAACAAAACTTGAATTAAATTCCTGACGCTTAGCCCGCTGCCATAATCTTTGCTATTTTATTTCCTAAAGCAGCGGGAAGCTTTTCTGAATATTTTGCAAAAATATACAGACATGTATAACATTACAATGCTGAGATCAAATGGTGATTAAATGAAAGCTCTGGTCATCTTCTGAGTGAAGGCACGCACACACTTGGTTTTGGTCCCGTGCCTTACACTCGGTTAGAATGTGTGAAAAATGCACTAAGTCTAGAAACTGCTGAACATGATCTTTAGCATTACTGACGAGAATCGAGTGATCATTATGTAAGGGAATATGTACTGTTGGTTCTGCAGACTATCCATCTAGTAACATCACATTTAAATAGATATGAGAAAGATAAACAGTTGCAGGTGTTTTCTGCTGCCCCAGTGAACAGAGATTACTGGAATCTCTCACTACTTTCTTCCAGAGTATCCCAGAGGAGAGAAACACCGCTTCATAAAAAGCAATATGATCATGGTAAAAAATAAAAATGACACAATAGCACTATCATCTCCTCATGTCTAGTCCGTGGGGGACTAAAAATCATGTTTACAAAACAGTATAAGCTGTTATCCATGGATTTACAATAGAAGCCATGGTATTATGCTGTCCAATACAACATGATTTCTATGTTTGCATACTCAAATAATCATAATTCAATTTTCAGCCAGAAACAACTTTGTTTTTCTGATTATTCCTGACATCCCTTTTCCCCTTTGCCATTAGTGCTATCGTACTTACTTTTGTGTGTCACACTTGCCTATTTGGTTCCAATCACACATAATAAGTCACTTTATTTTCATTTTATTCCAACTGTATCTCAAAGCAAATGTCCACTAATTTGTTTTGAGGATATCCATGGCCAATTCCCTGAAACAGCGCTCTTAGCAAAGGAAAAAATAAGGAGGGAAAGAAATTCAACAAAGCAAAATAGCCTGAGCATAAAATCCACAAATGCTTTTGTGTGTCATTTGAATACATGTATCTGAAAGAATTGGAGTTTGTTAGTATGACCCTTATGCTACTATTCTCACACTACCTTTGATTGCCAAACTTTCTGTGTATTAAATAAACATGAAATGACAACATGCTTGTAGAATTTAAATTCCTGTTCAGTTTCAATGCAAAGTTGCTGTTACTTGTGGCTTCATCCCAGATTTTGAAATAATAGCAAAGAAATGTAAGGAGACCACCAGCAACCCCTGCCCATGCTGTAGACCCAAATAAGGTCAAAAAAAGAAGGGCAAGAAGGGTAACTGACCTTTTGATTGACTCTTCAGAAAATAAAATATACATGAAATCATTGGCTTGGCTTAACATTTTCAAGTAATGATGGAAATGAACCTAGGGAGCCTTTCAAGTAAAAAGAGGAAGAAGCTTTATTTTTCAGAGTTTCCTGAAAATATGTATTATAGTGTTAACAAAAGAAAACCCACTTTGTGACCATAGGCAGCCTCTGCCTGCCCACGGCACAGAGGTATTCCCAAGTCACAGTTGCCCTTTTCTTCTAGAAATAATTACGTCTACAGACTACCTCTCCTCACCCTTCATGCTTTATTCACTTCCTCCCAAGGTCAAGAGAGATTAATAGGTCTGGTTTACTTTTTAAAAATGTTTATTCTTGAGAGAGAGAGAGAGAGACAAAGACAATGGGGGGCAGGGCAACAGGAGAGGGACACATAGAATATGAAGCAGGCTCTAGGCTCTGAGTTATCAGCACAGACCCTAATGCAGGTCTCAAAATCAAGAACCAGAGATCATCACCTGAGCCGAAGGTGGACACTTAACCAACCAAGCCACCCAGGTGCCCATGGGTTACTTTCACCAGCTCTCTGCAGCTTCGCCTAAAAAAACTGGAAGTATGTCC
This sequence comes from Panthera onca, assembly GCF_046562875.1. Lineage (NCBI taxonomy): Eukaryota > Metazoa > Chordata > Mammalia > Carnivora > Felidae > Panthera > Panthera onca. The sequence continues at coordinate 53,946,668 of NC_138342.1, read as the reverse complement.
TAAGAGAGAGCTAATTTGGCTTCTCAAGCTCAGAATCTGGCAATAATTTACAATGTAGCTGCTTTTCTTTTTCCCTTGACCATCACAAAATTGCTTCTTTTTTTATTTGGTCTGAATTTGTTTATAACCCTATATCTCTGAGTACCACCTTTGGAGCGTGTGTGTGTGTTTAAATTACTGTTTTATTTACTTTGCTTAGAAATTGACACAGGTTTTAAAAATAGGGAAGAAAAAGACAAAAAAAAAATAGTAACATCCAATTCCAAGCAAATTCTACTTGATGTGGTGGACACTGTTACATAACCACACCTAAGTTATCCAGAGACAAAGACTACATGTAAATCAAATACATTCTAAATTAAGGGTAAATGGCCTATCTTGGGCCACTGGAGACTTTTCCATCTTTCTGTCAGGAAGAGGAGTGAGGTTAAAATTGGAGGCAAGAACTGGGACAGCCTTTAGGATACTCACTGTCCAGGTATGCAGTTTTTAAACTTCTATCATCAGCAACTCAGGGTCTATCCAGGGAGCTATGGAGCTAAGACTGACTTTGGATGCTGATGAGTATTTTTGGAGGGGAATGCCATAAGGTCAGTGAGAACTAGAAGGCACTGTGAAGTGCTACCTGGGCAGATAAGAAAAGAATTAAGGGACTCTTAATTTTCAGTTGAGTCATGTTAATTCTCTGAGCCTCAACTTCCTCCTTACACGACATGCTGCTTATCCTCTTGTGAAGACTAAAAGAGAAAATATGTGCAAATGTAGCTGTATCAGAATTCTAGTTCAAGTTACAGAGGCAGAGAAAATGAAGGGGCTTTTATCAATCGCTTAGAAACTGGATATCTTATTACTGTATCTATCATTTTTATCGCATTATCTGTGCTAATCACAACACTAGACATCTTATATTCACTGTCACGTTCACAGATAAACTTAGAAAGTAATTACTTAATGTCCTCATTTTATATAAGAGGACACTAAATGCAAGGAAAGGTAAAGAGCTGGTAAAAGTCTCAGTAGTCTGTTTGTGGCATTGAAGTGATTCACCCTCAGGTTTTTACAACTCTGGACTTTGTTGCCTCCTCTCCCTCATGCTACATTAATTTAGAGTCCATCTCTGATGACCAAATGAATGGAGAAAGCAAGCAAGGTAGATGTGAGACATCTGTTACAAGGAAGGAATCCCTGTATCTGATATGTGGTCTGACTTTTGTGTTATGGATCAATTCCAGATTAGCAGTTCAACTTGAACAAATATTTGAGTGAAGTCTATGTGTAGAGTCAATTATTAGCTGCTGGTACTCACTATATCATTTTTTGTAGCAATTAAGAGCTTTGGTTTGGGTGATGGGAGCCCAATCTCTTCCACTTACTAGCTGTATTACCCTGGATAACTTACTTATTTTTTCAAGAGCAATAAAAGATATAAAATGAAGAAAATTATATTACCTACTTTATAGGATGTTTGGGAAATCTGATAAGAAAACATATAAAGTACTTGTTGTGCCTGATACAGTATAGTAAAATGTCAATGCATGCTAATTATTATATTATTGTAATTTTCCTCATGCCACAAATGACTTTTTTTAAATAGCTTTACCCAGGTAGTATTGATATACAAAAACACTGAACATAATTAATGTATATAATTTGATAAGTTCAGAGATATGCATATATCTCTGAACATATGACAATCAAGGTAATAAATGTGCCCATCACCTCCAAAAGGTTCCCTCTGCCCCCCACTTTGTGTATGTGTTAAGAACACTTAATGTCAGATCAGCCCTCTTAATAATTTTAAGTGCTATATAATAGTGAATTATTAACCACAAGCATGATGTTGTAAAACAGATCTCTAGAACACACTCCTCTATAAGTAAAACTTTGTACCAGTTGAACAACGACTGATTTCTCCATCTTCCCTAACCACTGGCCACCATCATTCTACTCTCTGTTTCTATGACTTTGACTATTTCAATAGCTCATGGAAGTAGAATGATGCAGTACTTGTCCTTCTGGCCTTTTTCACTTAGCATAATAGTCTCTAGGTGTATCCATGTGGCTACATTCATCATGGCAAAGGGCTTGAATAACATTTCTCCAAAAAATATGCAATTCAAAGGTACATGACAACAGATGCATGAAAAGGTGTTCAGCATCACTAATCATCCAGGGAATCAGAATCAAAATCACCAGATACCACCTCATGTCTGTTAGAATGGCTACTATCAAGAAACAAAAGACAACAAGGGTTTCAAGTATGTGGAGAAATTGGAGCCCTGTCCACTGTTAGTGGGAATGTAAAATGGTACAGCCCCCATGGAAAGCAAGGAGGTATATAGCTCCTCAAAATATTAAACAACCATATGATCTAGCAATCCCACTTCTGGGTGTATATACAACAGATATGAAATCAGGATCTCTAAGAGATGTCTATACTCTTAAGCTCATGGCAGCATCATTCACAATAGCCAAGGTACAGAAACGTCCTAAATGCCATCTACAGATGAATGGATTTTTAAAAATGTGGGATATACATAAAACAGATTATTCAGCCTTAAAAAAGAAGGAAATCCAAATGATTTTTATTATGTGGCATGGAAAGAAAATTGGTAGTAGTTTCCATCTCTTCCCTGGGTTGTTAAGAGATGTTGTGTCAATTCTGTGTAATTCTCCTTTGGCAACTTTTTACCACCACAATGTGCTTGAGTATTCTCGTCTTATCTTTAATTTGGGAATTCTGAGTGGGTCAAACTTGGAAATTGGGGTAAAAAGTGAGCTGAATAGGGTTTCTTATTCAGGCTGGATAAGTGGTCTCTCCCTCTGATGTTATTTGTATTCTGAGGTCTCACTGCTTTCTTATTTCCCTTGAGTCAAGATACAAAATCATCTTTGAACAGGGGTTGGAGTGGAAAGAAAGAAGAAATCTAGATCACTATTCCTTCTAATGTAACCACTCTTATCACAGGTTCTGAGACTTTTGAAACTTTAAAGAATCATCTACAAATAAGATTGAGAAAGAGGAACCTGGTCAAGCACTCTTATTTAATTCACATTTTAAAAGTTTCTTAGGAATCAATAAAAAAAAAGACTGACTGTAGTTTCATCCTGAGGGGGGAAGAAGAGAGGAAGGGGGATGGGAAGAGAACTATGTGAAGGAAATGTTTTTGACTTAATTCCCCAAATGGGAATGGGTGGTGAAATTATCTGGGAAGAGAGAGGTTAAAATATGATAAACATTTCATAAATTACAAAATCAATATTTAAGATTATGTTACACGATTTATTTTTTGCATTCACTAGCACTTGAAATCTTTAGCATATTGTATAGGATTGAAATGATTGAAACTATAGTCACTGAAAAATCTGTATCCTTTTTTCTTTGTTTCTATATTTATTTCCAAAGTATGTGATATTTAAGTCAATGATAGAAGGTTTTTATTTTAATATTTGGGTCCAGTGAAGTCAATTTCTTTTTAAAAGAATCTTAAATTATAAGTTCAAATAACAAAACTTTTGGCGGCTTAGTACCAATAGAATATATTTTTATAATCACATCTGAATTTTGGGAATGACCAGCTAACTCAGAAATTCTTTTTTTATGTATCCCCCATTGTCTCCTGAAACATGAAGAAATAGGGAACATGGCTTATGGGAAAAAGCTTTCTTGCTGCATTATTTTTCTTCAAAGATCAGAAGAATTTGTGCCACTCGCACACATACATGCATATACGTTCACAGATAATAAGCCCGTAAAACACCACCAAATCAAAAGAAGCGAAGTAAAGTGACATTTAGGCTGTGAAGTCTTAATTTAGACACCACAATGATTAGAGTGTTTTAATATCATAATAACTGATAAATAGACTATGTGTCAGACATTTCATTCCTTTTTAATCAAAACTCCTAGTCTGCTAAATTAATAACCCCCTTGGGGTACAGTAACAGATTTCCAATTTAGTCATAGAACATTAATAATGAAAAGTTCTGGGGGCACATTCCTTTATTTATGTTCCTCTTTTTATTTAATTATCAAGGAGGTTTAAAGAGACAAAGCAAGAAGGAGGGTGTTACCTTGACAGTCGCAAGCAATACAGATAAATGCAGAATGACTCAAATTATAGACTTTAAACATTGAAAGAACACTGTGGACTCAGGCACTTAAATCCACCCCCCGCCCTCACCCCCAAATTAGAAAGCCTTTCAGTAATGTTTCTGTTGTATGCTCAGCCAAGGTCTGCCTGGATACTTCCAATTCAATTCCATGAACATTTACTATCCATCTGTTATGCATCAAGCACTGGAGAAGCACAGAAAAGCACAAATAAATGAGTGGAAGATCTAGTTAACAAACTGGGTGGGAGGGGTATATAGAAAAATTAATTACAAAAATGTATAAAAGTAATTGAGCATTTATCATTTACCTTAAAACAAATGAGAAAAGACAACAAGTCTTTTTTAAAGGAATAAACAAAAATACTAAAGGCAAGAAAAATGTTATCAAAGGCCCAGAAATTATGGAAAACCGAGAGAGAGAGAGAGAGAGAGAGAGACAGAGAGAGAGAGAGAGAAATTGGTAGAGGCCTGAGAAGGACCTGACAACCGAAAACCTGTGTGAAGCAGCTCTGTGTTCCAAACCTGGAAGTGGTAGAAAAAGGATCAGGAAAGCTACCTGTGGCCAATATAAAGGAGGTACATTAAGGAAGTAATTTGGGTAACTGAGTGGACTTTCCCCTACAACAGTGCTGCCCCTTGAAGCACATTAGGTAGCGGAAACATTTGCCCACAGGCTGAAGCAGTAACTGCAAAAGCATGGCTAAGATAAAAGATGAACGCTACAGACGCTGAGGGCAGCAGGACAGCCACCTGCCCTGCCCAGCGACCGTCCCTCCCTCCCTCTTACAGTTCGAGATGGAAAATACATCCTCAATTAGGCATGTGGCAAACGTACATACAATTTCTAACATAAAATCACAAATCACCAGGTATTTAGGGGAAGCAATCAAAATGAATAAGCAGCACCAAATTCTCCATGAGAAATCCAGTCTGGTGAGAACAGAAAAGCAGTAATACTAAAAGCAAGGGAAGTTAAAACAGGTATAATTGATAGACTCATAAGGGTGACAAAGATGCTGCATCTATGATCCCAAAACAGACTTCTGTTTAAAAAGAAAAGCAATTTGAGTTCTTAGAAAATAAATAGGTATATAAACATATATTATTAATGGCAGAATGGAAAAAGCCACCGTGAATTTTTCAAACTAGAATTCTGATTTCTTCCTCAATGTGATACAAGAAAAGTAGTAAGACAAACATATAAGAGAATCAGGTCTAGAAGAGCTACATAAACTTTACTCAAATAAAATGATACATAATATTTATAATAGAAAATATTAATAAATATATACACATAGGTATATGTATATATATACACCTCTATACATTTGGAAGCTGGTCAATCCAGTGAAGCTCTATATAAATCTGCTTTTTCTATGATGCTGTTGTTTATAGTCAGTGGAGCAAGCATTTGGTAAGAAAAGAAAGATGCTAACTGGGAGAAAAAGGGTGTTAATTGGAACCTGAAAGAACAAGCTGGACCCTATAAAGTGCAGTTAGAAGCCACGTTGGTCACTTACTGCCTTTCAGTGTCCAGTTTCTGTGGTGTAAGTGATTTGGAGACAAGGGCACTCTCCATCCCAGAGCCAAACATGGCCCTGGCCCAGGATTTGGAGCAATTGGCAGAGGAGATCTGGCAGGAGTAGGAGAAGCTGTAGGCCTGGCTACTGCTCCACAGATAAGCAATAGGGTCCATGACTTGCATCAGTGCTTGGTGGTCTGTAGGCATGTAGAGCTTATAGCTCTTACCTCTCCTAAACCTCTCAGGTCAAATGTCTCTCCTGGCCACACTTGCCTGGGACTACACAGGGAAGGGAAGAGGTCCACCAATTTGAGAAATGATTGGGTATAACTGACCTGTAAGAGCAATGTCACTTGGATAGAGAGCAGAGCAAATTCAGGATGCTGATGTACTCAGCTATTATATTTATTTGAAATCACTGTCTCTTTCACATAAATTGTTTAATCGGTGTCACAATCCTGTTTTACATGACTCAAATTGTATCTACATTATTCTTATTGTCATTGTTTTTGTTACTGTTGTTAGCAGACACCACAAATTTGTTCCAATAGTGAATCTTAAAACCCACACAAGCTTTGGGGCGCCTGGGTGGCTCAGTCGGTTGAGCGTCCGACTTTGGCTCAGGTCATGATCTCACGGTTTGTGAGTTCGAGTCCCGCGTCGGGCTCTGTGCTGATAGCTCAGGGCCTGGAGTCTGCTTTAGATTCTGTGTCTCCCTCTCTGCTCCTCCCCTGCTCACACTCTCTCTCTCTCAAAACTAAATAAAGATTAAAAATAAAATTAAAAAAAAAACCCACACAAGCTTTTATTAAAGACTTTCAACTGCTTGGCTCAAGTTATTCAACAAATTGGACTCTTTCTGTTAGAACTCTGTGATTGATTTATATTTTGTATCTTTTACATCCTAAGTCTAATGAGGGAGTGCATTTAGAAATAGTTCATGGATCCTTTAATTCAGAATATTTATATGTATGCAGTCCAATCTGGTTTCTTGTTCTTTGTGTAGTATAATTTTTGTAACATGTTTTTGTATAAAAGCATGAAATGTTATATATATGTATATTTATGCATTCTTCTAATCTAACAGTATAGCTCTAGATACTTATTCATATTGAACCCATGCCAGCCTAAAAGGTCAGCTGTTTCTTTTCGTAAATGAATTCCACCTCATCAATAACCCTTGGTTAAAAAAATACCATTTATCAACATATCATCTATTGATTCATATCTTCTGAAACTCATCTTTGTCCCCCTTTGGAATTGTTTGTTTGTTTCTTTATTTTTATCTAAAGATGACTTCCATCTTCTGACCCGGTCTCCTTGTTCCTTTCTTTACATGTGTATATGATTATTTTAAGCCTGGAGACAAAAATCATTTAGAAGATGAGTATTGCCTGTTTCTCTCAAAGCATAATAACAAACTGCAGCCCTAGTAAACTGGTTTTATTATTGAATCATATACATGAAGTCTAAAAGTAACTGAGAATTAAAGGGTACAAAAATGTAAAGAGGCTTATTTAATAAACCAGCTCAAAGATATTGTTAAAAAATATCTTTAATTCGATAATTCTGCAACATAAAGTAGAATCAAGGAAGACATTTGATATGGATTTCTTAGGAGTTGGAAAGAAGTAATGTGAATTGTAGCATGGCAATTAAAAATATTACAGAATATGATGTTGTTGAGATCATGTTCCTGGTCACAATTTTCAGTATGTGTTGGTTGTGTGACTTAGAACAGTATATTACTTTTCTAATTTTTGATTTCTCCCATCTGTAAGAAGATAATAGTAATGTCCATATTAGATATAGGCTACATTAGATATAGTGTAAGATGATTAGATAATAATTACTTAAAAGTATAGCATAATATATTTTTTCATTTTTTAAATGTTAAGCTTTTTAAATTTTATTTCAGTGTAGTTGACATACAGAGTTAGTTGCAGTTGTAAAATACAGTGATTCAACAATTATAGACATTACTTAGTGCTCATGATGTGTACTCAAGAAGGTTTTTGGTTTTTTTTTAAGTTTATTTTCAGAGACAGAGTGCACAGGGGAGGGGCAGAGAGAGGGAGAGAGAGAGAAACCCAGGTAGGCTCAGTGTTGTCAGCACAGAGCCCTGTGTGGGGCTCAATCCCACCAACTGTGAGATGATGACCTGAGCTGAAATCATGACCTGGACACTTAACCAACTGAGCCACCCAGGCACCCTGCTCTTTAAGTTTTAATTGCTGCAATACCGTCACAATCAACAAAATATCTTTGCTTTTGTTTATTTCTGCTTAGACTTGCCTTTACTCTTCCTGTTAACAATATCAAGTACTCCTAATAACCGTGAATGGGGTGAATTCTTGTAGCAGATGAATCATAATATGCTAAAGCAATTAATTAAAATGGCATATTATTTCATCTATCCACGTGTATCATTTGACTTGAACCCTCCACTCCAGGCACTTAAACACTTAAAATCAAAATCAAACCTTCATTGAATGCACAAAACAAAAATTTTGATAAAATAAGATGCATTAGGGGCACCTGGGTGGTTCATTTGGTTAAGCCTCTGACTTCAGCTCAGGTCACGATCTCGCGGTTTACATGTTCAAGCCCGCATGGTGGTCTGTGCTGACAGCTCAGAGCCTGGAGCCTGCTTCGAGAGCCTGTGTCTCCCTCTCTCTGCCCTTCTCCCCTCATGCTCTCTCTCTCCTTCAAAAATAAATAAACATAAAAAAAATTTTTTTAAAATAAGATGCATTAATTCCTAATATTCTATTTTCTATATTTTCCCCCAATGCTAGCAAAGGGTATTTTCACAGTCTTAAAATTCTTCCATTCAAGATGCACATGACTGAAGGCAGATGCCATGTAAGTGACTCTATTTGACTTTGTTCACTACTCTGGGTCTCTGACACCTTTACCACTAAAAGTGTGTATCACGTAGGCTGTATTCTGCTTCTAGAAGGAAAATCTGTGGATAATGATGGCTGGTTGTATCACTTCAGAATCTGGTGGTGGTTGTACAGTGGTTCAAAAGCAACAGGGTACTAAGTTGGCTTGTCTTTCCACCCAGGAACCCAAGATGCCTACGGCAGCTTTTAACAAGATGTCCTCCCAAGGTGGAGGTATCTTTTTACTTATTTTTACCAGTGAGAAAAATCTTGCCAAGAAACACCAAGCATGGAGGACACAGGGACAATTTGGACTTGAGGGTAATCTTCCCAGAGAGGTGTGTCATCCCCAGTGGTCTCACACCTCGATTAAGCCTCAGCCCTTTTATTGTGATTCTTCTGCCTGTTCCTCTCTAGTAGAACAAGAATTGTTACATCTGGTCCATCTCTCTTTTGGCCGTTTCAACAAAAACCGTTAGTTACATAATAACTGGCTCATTTAGTCCTAAACCCACTCAAAGAAGCAGAGGACTTTTGTAATTGCTAGTTAGCTTTATCTTGTGTTAAATAACAAAGATTTATAATGCTCGTGAATTTAAAAGTTTGCATGGCCAAGTATTACTGAACAATAAATGTGTTAACTCAAATTTATGTATATTCCATAATAAAATATACTAAATATCAAAACTAGAATGTTTATCATAGTTTTATCCTAAGGAGAAGAAACCATAACCATAATTTTGTAAACATTCATGACATTCCAATTCATGATTACCTTCATCTCTCATTTCTTAAAAACCTAGATATTTGTGAACATGTGATCATAAGTACTAGGATCACCAATGAAGATCACCAATAGAATGAGTTTTTCTTAGTCTCCCTGTGATAGATTATTATGGATGCTTTTTGCTGATGTATTAGGAAAAGAAGCAAAATAGCATTTTTTGTATTGTATGATTATATATGCATAAAATAAAAAATAAATTTATAAAATGATAAACTGTTAAAACTGATAAGATATATTTTGGTTGAATAGCTATATACAAAGGGATAGATAAATATCAAAACAGTTTTTGGTAAAGAAAAAAAATATTTGCAAAGGCATCCATCAACAACTAAAAACTGCTAGAAAATAATTTTGTGAGGTATGAACAAGATTTCATTCTGAAAGACTAGAAATACTTTAATGAGTAACAAAGAAAAATTTTTCGTTAAAAGGAAGAAGCAGTAAGTAGGCTGTGAATACACTGGAAGATTCAATGTTGCAATTATATTATTTCTTCCTAAAAACAGAAACACTTCCAATAATATTTTCATAACTTTTTGATTTAATTTAAAACTTTAGAAAAGTTGCAAGAAAGCTATAATTTTATAAGACCCTTTTCACAGATTCAACCATTTTTAACATTTTGCCCCATTTGATTTATTCTATTTTTAAGAACCACTTCAGAGCAAGCTGCAGATATTATACCTTTTATCCTAAATACTACAGTGTGTATTTCCTAAGGAAAATAGCATTATTTGACATAATCACAATATGATTTTTAATATCATAAAATATAGCTTTGTATTTCTTTACCAGGTTAATCTCCTTTAACACTTCTTGAGTCTTCATTTGTCTTTCATGATTTTGATGTTCAGAATACAGGGCAGTCATTTTGTAGAATTTTTGTCTATATTTCCTCAGATTTAGGTTGTCTGTTTTGTTTCTTATACAGGTGATGTTGTGAACTTTCAATGCATAATACAAGGAGATACATAATGTTAGTTTGTTCTATTATCAATGACATTGTTGATCACTGATTTAAGATGGTACCTTTAGGTTTCTCCATTTTGTAAAGTTACTACTTTCCTCTTTGCAATTAGTGCAATTAATTGCGGGGGGGGGGGAGATATTTTAGACTACATAAACATATTCTTCATCAAACTTTTACTCATTTTAGTATCTTAATGATTCCCGTTTGCATCAATTGCAACTCTGATGGTTGCAGAATGGTAATTAATTCACTTCATCTTGGTTTTATTCATTGGAAGTCTATAAAGACATGCTTGTTTTCTTTTCCACTATTAATTTATATTTATTATGCACTAACAGAATTTTATTCTGTAACTTACAATGTATCACTGTCATTATTTACTCAGTATTCAAATTGATTTGGTCAGTAGAAGCCCCTTTGATACGTTCCTATAAGTCCGTTAACAATTATTATTGCTCTGCCCTGGAATCATTTTTCCAGAGTCCTGTTTTTGTTTTTGTTTTGTTTTTGTTTTTGTTTTAGTGGAGGGTAATATTTAAATAACAACATCTAGGCACAAGGGATGCTCATTCCTATGGAGATCTCATCATTTCTGTATCCTTTCAGAGAAGGAAAAAAAATAGGAAAATGTGCGGTATATGTGTGTGTATTTCTATATCTATTTCTATATCTATTTTTGAGTTTAAACCGATATATCCAATTCCAGTCTAATACCATAAAGTTTATTTTAGACCTCCTGCTTTTATTTGTAACACTCTTCTCCAAAACTGATGTAGCTCCTATTATCTTTAATATATTTACTTATTGCATAATTCCTGGGATACACAGAATGTAGACTCAGAATCCCTAATTCAACCCATTTCAGGTAATAGTCTGCTAACTCTAGTAACTAAAGTTTCATAATTGTAAGTTGCTTTAATCATTAGTTTGAAAGTATTTTATAAAAATCCCATGTTTAAAAGTTACCTGGATTAGTTTTTTTAATGTTTGTTTGTTTGTTTGTTTGTTTAGAGAGAGCATACCTGCCCACACAAGCAGGGGAGGGGCAGAGAGACAGAGGAAGAGAGGGAATCCCAGCAGGCTCTCTGCTGTCTCACAGGGGGCTCAATCTCACCAACTATGAGATCATGACCTGAGCCCAAATCAAGAGACAGATGCTCAACTGTCTGAGCCACCCAGGTGCCCCTGGATTCATTTTCTTATAAACTACTTCCCTCCTCCTCCTCTTTTCCTCCTCCTTCTCATTTAGTATAATTATGTTATACATTTGAAGTAGTTTCAGGTTCATTTTTCTCTGTCTTCCATGTTAAGTTTTCTATATTCTTCCCAGTACAAGCTATGATTCCATCTCCTCCAGATTAATGCAGTAATTTCTGACTGATCTTCATTCTTCCATAAGGCAGTCAAAGTAATCCTCTTTCAATATCCTTGACTATGTCATTCCCTGGCTCTAAACACTCCAAATGGCTTCCTATTTTACTTAGACTAATGCAGAGCATTTACAATCACCTATAATTTTCTATATGAGCTGCCTCCTCTTCTGAAGTCCCCTCTAACTCTGTTTACATACCTACACTGATTCACTGGTGTTCTTCAAATATCCCAGGCACTCTCCTGCCTATTTCTCTTGTCTTACCCTGTGCTTAAAATGCCCTTTCCCTAAACCACAGAATGAATTATTTGCTTGTTTCCTTCAGGAGTGTTCTTAGTGACTTCTTAGTGAGCTTTTTTTTTTTTAAAACCACTTACTTATAATAGAAAACTTCACTCTGCTTTTTTGACACTCCTTTCCCTTTTATTCTTCTCCATAGTACTTACTGCAAACATGTTGCATGGTTTTGTTATTTATTCTCCTTTTTTCTGAATCAGAGTGTAAATTCCAGTAAGGCAGCAGTGTTTGCACTTTGCTCACTCTGTATCCACAGTGCTGGTACCGTGCATGATACAGTAAATTTTCAATAAACAATGATTGGATGAATTTAATTAATTAACAGATCTTATCATAGCCTATTCTAGGACATTAGAAAGGAGACAAAATAAAACTCGTTTCAAGTATTTAATGGAATTGAGGTTTCAACTTGCATGTTTTCAAAGTATTTTTCCTGGAGAAGTTATTTTCTATGGAGCATGCACTTACGTTGTATTGGGTTAAGAATATTGGGGTTTAATTGTATAAGTGGGGGTATATATAGGGTAAAAAAAATCTTGCTTACTTCAGGAGGCTGTGTAATTTTTCATTTTCCCAAATCTACCGACAAATCTTTTTGAAAATCTCACTTTTTCTGATAAATTGCAAGTTTTGGCTGTGTCCCGGACTTTCCATTCTCTGGAGTTGCATAATATTTTAGAGAAAATAGCACAGCAGTGATTGCAAATAAGTGTTTGTATTCTCTTTGCCCTGGGTGGGCAGGGATTTCTCATTTCATACATCATTACAACTTTCTCCAATGATTGGGCACCAATTTCATTTCACTCCATTACAACCAGCTACCTGCTCACAAACTCAGCATCCAGGCCAAGCTGAAACAATCTCCACAACACATTGTCTGCAAAACCTTGTAATTTCAATTGTTCATGCTAAAATGTTATGTTATGCATCTCAGTGCAATCTCATCATACTAGCACGTAGCAATAGGCTAATGAACTGTAACAAAACTCAGTTTAAAAATGTCAAACATAATGAAAAAAAGAAAAAAAAATAACAGAAATGCACAGATCCTCAATTGGATTTATATGTTCTTTGTGTTAAGATTTACATAAGTTTTATAAACTTTATTACTGGTTTATTTCAAATACATAAGTATTTTAGCATTATTCAGCTAGTCTATCTGCATTAATATTCTGAACCAGCATCAAAAGCTACTGACTCAACTCAATATTCATTCTTAAGTTTGTCACTGTCAATTAGGTCACATTTTCTCCATATACTAGGTCACTAAATTTGGGAGGAATCCCAGATAACTCATCTTTATTCATTCATTTTGGTTGTTTCCTGGTCTTACTTTTGAGCATTTTCTGTGTGTAAGTTTGCAAGAACACCATGGTGAACTTAGCAGAAATGATGTCCATCCTCATAGAGCATACAACCTAGTGGAGGACACAAATTATAAAACAGTTCCTCAAATTTATATTTAAAGCTGAGGTATGGGCTATGAAAGCAGAGTTTAGAGATCTGTATAATATTGCAACCAAAGTTCTAAGTGGTCAGAAAATTTATTCTGTATTGTTTCTTTCCTGAGAAAACAAATGGACCCAACAGCGGGGAAGAGATGAGGGGGAGTAGACGTGAACATGTATGCTAGAGTTATGTGCACAGCTCTAGAGAAAGGGAAAAATATTGTGAGCTTAGTCAAGGAGAAAAGGGTAATATGACCCTGATATCAGGAAAGAATGGGAAATGGCAAAACTTGAGGCTGGAGATGTTGGCACCACCACACTGAGCTGGATTTGGACCTTTATTTTACGAATCAAATGACTCTGCTGAGGAATTTCTGGAGTTGGAATAAGTCTGTCAGATATTCATTTTAGTGTGTTCCTTTTAGCTACAGTGAAGGGAGTGGGTTTGCAAAGGCCAAAGGTAGAAACTGCAAAGAGTGAGAGATGCAATCATCAAGATGAGGGCATCCTGATGCCAGTAGAAGTGGAGAGATGCATATAGACTAAAGAGATGTTCAGGAGGAAAAAAAAGCAAGATGTAATAATTGATTGGGCATAAAAAGTGAAGGGAATGGATGTGTCAAGAATGATACCTTGATTCCTTAAATATATATTCAATAAACATTTTTGAGTCCCTATTAAATTGAAGAGCTATTCAAAGGCTAGGGCTACAGCAGTGAAAACAAAACAAATTTTTGCCTTCATGTAATTTACATCCTAGTTGCGGGAGCTGGGCAATCAACTAATTACTAAGAAAAATATATAGTGGTTCAATGGTGAGAATTGGAGAAAAATAATCTCCAGAAAACTTAAGGGGAGGATGAATTTAAAGGTAGGAGGGGAGAATTATAATTTTAAGTAAATGAGTCAAAGAAATCCACACTGACAAGGTGAAATTTGAGCAAAGATTTTAAAAAAGGACATCAATCTGAAAAGAATACCGAGAAAATGACATTTATGGAAATATTTGAAGGGGATGAAGAAAGCAAACTTAAAGATAGTTGGAACAATGGGGTACCTGGGTGGCTCAGTTGGTTAAGTGTCTGACACTTGATTTTGGCTCAGGTCATGATCTCATGGTTTGTGAGATGGAGCCTTGCATTGGGCTCTGTGCTGACAGCTTGGAGCCTGCTTGGGGTTCTCTCTCTCCTTCTCTGCTCCTCCCCTGCTTGCACTCTTTCTCAAAATAACTAAATAAATAAACATTTTAAAAAGATAGTTGGAACCAGAGTAGTCATGTCAGATTCATTTTGTTGTTTTTTTTTTCTTTTGTAGAATTTTAAAAATTCATTTTAACATCTTTTTCAGATGTCATCTACAGTATTCCTGTCTTCTCACACATCTTCACCTCAGCCTGTGCCCCCTATTCCTCTCTTTTTCCTTTTCAAGCACTTACTCCCTTCTAATAAACTACATAGTCTGTTACTCTCAATTAGAAGTCCTGTAATAGATTTTTGTCTGTTTTGCCTAGAACATTGCTTGGCATAGAGCATATATTCTATACATATGTGTTAAGAAGGATAAATGAATGTCCATCTTCAGCAGTATCTCTTTTGTATGCATAAACTAGATAAGTTCAATTTTCTTATTACGGTTCAGTGCCAAAGAGTTCAGCATGCTAAATCAATTTTCTGTCTCTTATTTCTTCCTGCACACAATTGAAGACTGCAAAATTCTTAGATCCTGGATTCGCTACTCAGTAATCTTGTTTTACAGTATGAATATATGTGTCAATAATGCATGTACACATTTTTGGACATTTCCTCTTAATTTTCTCCATATAATCAAAGGTTTAGGTAAATTTTATACCTCATGTACAATAGAAAAATGTGAGTAGATAGCCTTACGGTAATTATCTTGCTTCATCTCTCAACATTATAGCAAAGCAAGAAAAGCAGATGTTGCTTTTGAGCTGAAATGTGCTAGGTGAATAAATTAGCTAAAAATGCCAAAGGATTGAAATATGTTGAAAGATACTTAGTCTGTCTTGCTAAAGGGAAAGATAATAAATGACTATGGCTTTTGCTTCTATATTTTTATAGCACTTTCTATAAAACAAATAATGCATTACTGATATAGCTATTGCCAAAATGGTATTAGAGTAGTGCCATTTTTGCCAATTTTTCTTCCTAACTAATGAAATCTTATTTTCTATAACAACTCATTTATAAAACACATTAAGTGGCTTTAAAATATTTCTTTCTGAACAAAGTTTGCTTTTTGGACTTAAATATGTGCCCTTAGTACAGTGTTTGTGTTTAGACATTAAAAAATATTGCAGAACTAAGAGTGGCAATATGATCAATATATACATATATGTATATGATGTCTATACATATATATAAAATATATACTGATATATGTGTGATGTATACACACACATATATAAATATATATATATATAAATATATACACTGATACATATATACACACACACACATATATATGCATGTATACACATATATACACACGTATATACACACACGTGTATGTGTATATAAATACATACACTCAGATATGTGTGTATATATATGTATATATCAGTAATAGTGTGATGTTAGTACAGAGCTGCCCTTCTCTCTACTTGATTTTATTATAGGACTCATGTTCACCAAACTGTCTCATCATGCTTTATCATGAGTGAAATTAACATACATTAATACTAAAACATATGCCTTTAGTGCTCTTAAAAGACCTGTGACATTAATAGGCATGACTATGACATGTTTGTAACAAATCTACCTCCCTGATAGAGGTCAGGGAATGTATTGCATGTTGGAAATAAAAATGTGTTGATGTCATTTGCTTAGAGCAGAAACTTGACAGTTTTTTGTCTTTAACATGGAAACCTATCTGTATCTGTGTTTGCCCTTTCATACCTACCAACTACTTTCCTGACTAGGTCAATTATTTTAATATTTCTCAGTAACATAAATGAAAAAAAGTAACATAAATGAAACATAGGGTTTCAGTAACATAAATGAAAAAATTCAGCACCTATATTTTCTTAAAAAGTACACTCCAACTTCAAGCTTGAACAGTGAATACTTCAATATACTAAACATATGATTTAGAAGAAGATGTATTAAATAACACCACACAGATATAAAGCCAAACTTTAAGAAACTTATTTTATATATATTTAAAATATTTTCATTAGTACTATTTTAGTTCAAAGAGAAATCTAACTTAATGACTGTTATGATTCTTGATATTTAAAATATTCTGGTTATACTCTACAAAAGACTTTCTGCAAATGTTTCAATATATTTTTTATTATAAGCCAATTTGGTTGATAGGTCAAAAAATAGAGAAATTTAAAAATTAGCAGTTAATGTTAACTTCCTTTATTCGAATACTCTTGCACTTCAGCTCTATGATTTTTGTCTTTTTTTAGAGATGAGAGCCTGCACTGGTGAGTTGGGGGCGGGGGGGCAGAGGGGCAAAGATTGAGAGAGAGAGGGAGAGAGAGAAAAACCGAAGTTGGCTCTGTGCTCAGTGGGGAACCCGACACAGGCCTTGTACTCATGACTGTAAAATCATGACCTGAGCCAAAATCAAGAGTTAGCCACCTAAAAGACTGAGCTACCCAGGTGCCCCCACTTTGCTTTTTGTTATTTAAATATTTTTATAATAGGGGCGCCTGGGTGGCTCAGTCTGTTAAGAGTCCAACTTCGGCTCAGGCCATGATCTCACGGTCTGTGAGTTCGAGCCCTGTCGGGCTCTGTGCTGACAGCTCAGAGCCTGGAGCCTGCTTGGGATTCTGTGTCTCCCTCTCTCTCTGACCCTCCCCCATTCATGCTCTGTCTCGCTCTGTCTCAAAAATAAACATTAAAAAAATTTTTTTAAATAAATAAATATTTTTACGATAGAATCTCTATGCTTAAATTTTGTTTCTTGTTTTGGCATTTTACTCAACATTCTACAAATTTTCTTTATCTTTAATGTCTTCTATTAAATTTTTCATTTTCTGTGCATTTACAGTTTAAAAAATGTCTTTCTGGTTCTCTCAAATCAGTTTTTCTCTTTGATTTATTGAATCAATTTTTTTAATGTTTATTTTTGAGAGAGAGAGACGGACAGAACACGAGGCGGGAGGGGCAGAGATTGAGGGGGAGAGAGAGAGAGAGAGAGAGAGAGAGAGAGAGACAGAATCCTAAGCAGGCTCCAGGCTCTGAGATGTCAGCACCGAACCCAAAATGGGGGCTCAAACTTACAAACCGTGAGATGATGACCTGAGCCAAAGTCTGGTGCTTAATTGACTGAGCCACCCAGACACTCTGAAGCAATGTTTTGTTGTTTTTTTTTTTTATATTCTCCAACGTTGCTAGCTATTTTTAAATGTCCTTGTATTCCGTGAATTATCTCTTTCCTCTGGTATAATTTGTCATTTTTTTAGTGTAATGGTTCACTCCTGTACAATTGTTTTTTTTAAAATATGTGTTGACCACTAGTTTTCTATTTTTTTATTAATATTTGTGAATAGTTTGATTACTATAAGGATTTACTTTTCATATGTGTTTTCTTGAACTGATTACGAGTTTTAAATTATTAGCATATCTGCTGACATTTTTTATTTTAGAATTAGTTGTCAAAATATTGGCAGACAAACTGAACTTCTTATCACATGTGACAGAAAATGAAGAGTTTTTATCTGGTGCACCAACCCTGACACTTAAATTTTAGTTACTCACTGGCAAATTTCTTATGGATTCAATGGATTTACTCTAATTTTAGGTATGATGGTAAATGTCTCCACTGACAAGTTTTCTCTATATGAGGAGTATGAGTAGGACTGAACAACCATTGATGATCATTAAATTAAAAACCTAGAGGAAGGGTGCCTGGGTGGCTCAGTTGGTTAAGGGTACGACTTCAGCTCAAGTCATGATCTTGTGGTTCATGGGTTTGAGCCCCGCCTCTGGCTCTGTGCTGACAGCTCAGAGCCTGAAGCCTGCTTCAGATTCTGTGTCTCCCACTCTTTCTGCCCCTCCCTGACTTGCACACTCTCTCAACTCTCTGTCTCTCTCAAAAATAAATAAACATTAAAAAAATTAAAAACTAGAGTAATTCATATACATTGGACTTTTGGTTTTTATGGACTGTGATTCTGAGTTTGGAATCCCTGCAGAGTCCCATCTGGTAGAAAACTCCGAGTTTCATTATATCCTTGCCTTGTACCATGCCTGTTTTGCTTATGTCTTTCTCCACTCTACTTCATTAATCTCTTGTACTACATATGCTCTCTGTATTCCAAAATTCTGTCAAAAATTCTAATGGGTACACTCCTCGTTTTGTTTTGGCTTTACTTTATTTAGCAGATATATTTACATTTAAATAGGAAGGTAGGGGAGGTTAATCTGTCCACTGAATCTACAATATTGTTTCAGAAACTATATACTTTCCACTTCTTA
Source organism: Panthera onca (assembly GCF_046562875.1). Classification (NCBI taxonomy): domain Eukaryota; kingdom Metazoa; phylum Chordata; class Mammalia; order Carnivora; family Felidae; genus Panthera; species Panthera onca. The sequence goes on along the minus strand of NC_138342.1, from coordinate 53,927,815 downwards.
AAGTTTTTTTTTTACTCTTCATTTTCTGTGTCTTTTCACAAGGTAAGGAAATACTTGTCCTGCTCTTTCCTGTCTTAAGAGATTACTTTTACTAATGTCATAAAATGAATCAGATTTCATTATCATGTATAGTATGATTCTGTGTAAGAGTGTGGACAGGGAAATAGAACTGGCAAAATTCCTATCATAGCTGTACCACTCCTAACTGTGATACCTTAAGCAGTTTAGTTAACCTTTTTGTGCATCAGTTACTTAAATTATAACATGGATTAAAAAATGTGCCTTCTCATTAGAGGGTATGTTACTGAAAAAAATAATAAAATAAAAATATAAAAAATAAATGAAGAAAGAAGGAAAGAAAGAAAGAAAAAAAGAATGTTACTGAGAAGTTTAAATGAGCTAATATATGTAAAGCACTTAGTGTATTTCCAGGTACTAAATAAGCATTCAAGAATGTTAAACTGCCATTATTAAAGTTTTTCTTTCAAATCATAGCTCCCCTTTCCTACACCCAAATCCTTACTTTGCTTTCACTTCATAAGTCTTATTTCTTCCTTAATTCTACTCAGCAACAAAAGTCTATCCAGTCTTGGTTAAGAATAGACATAAAAAAATCAGAAAACCAATTAAAAAATAACAAATGGCAAACAGACTGCAATATTATTTACTTCTTTTAAATCCTGTCCTCTTTACTTTTCTTTTTAAAAAAAATTTTTAACATTTATTTATATTTGAGAGACAGAGTATGAGCAGGGGAGGGGCAGAGAGAGAGGGAGACACAGAATTCAAAGCAGGCTGCGGGCTCCAAGCTGTCAGCACAGAGCCCCACGCGTGGCCCAAATTTACAAACTGAGAGATCATGATGCTTAAGTTGGATGCCAAACTTGGATGCTTAACCGACTGAGCCAAAGTTGGATGCTTAAGCGACTGAGCCAAAGTTGGATGCTTAACCGACTAAGCCACCCAGGCACCCCCTCTTTACTTTTTAATAAAAATTATTTTCATAGAATAGCTAAGTGCTATAGATTTAGTAAATCTAGCAAGTTTCAGTCTTCTCAAAGTCATTAAAGAGATTGACATTGTTTATTCTAGGAGAGTTCAAAAATATTCAAGAAAATTGAGCTCTTTCAGTCAAATATTTATAGAGAAAGGTCTTGTAATTATATAATACTTGTGGGAGTGAGGAAACTTGTGAATAAAAATAAATATAAAAAAAGATTTGACTGCAGATTATATATGAACAAAAACAGGGAAATAAAACTGGTGATAAAGTTTGCTTGCATTGACTTTGATTTTGATTTGACAAAATGTATCTTGGGCTTTTGAAAGGACAATTTATTTTGACACTTTTTTTGAGTCTTAGGTACACCAGGGATACAGGTCAGAGTCTCATGTGTATACAGGCAGCTTTTTTTAAAAAAGTTGTGTTTTACTAAAAGAATATATGTGTTAAAATGGCATTGCACTTTCTGGTGGAAACAAATTTGTAAATAAATAGTATATTAAATGAATGAGTAAGAGAGAGAGAGAGAGAAATTTTACCAGTTATTTAAGGAAATAAAAGTGCTTATACGAGCTGCATCATAAAATAAATTTCACCTTTAAGTTTTTAAATAGTATTTGTCATAAGGTAAATGTCTTCCATGCAGTAAATGAAGAAATGACCTTCTTTAGCCATTTATCTCTATCAACTTTCTGTCAAAAATAATAATTATGGCTTTTAAAATTCTAGGTTCAGTAGCTATAAAATAAGAAATTCATACTGATCTTTATGATACTATCTAGTAGAATGGACAGGAAAATAGAAAATTACTCATAAGTCTTGAGAAATAAAATATAGTAAATAAATATATCTTAATAAGTACAGTGAGATGAGACTCAATATCAAAGTTAAAGGAAATAAGGTTTCATCTTTTCTATGCATCTTCTGTTTCAAAGAATGAGATAAATTCTTATTCTTTGATAAATTCTGAAACTTAAACATATCCTGAAAAGCATCTTTCAAATTAAAGAGAACAATAAAAAAATGTTGGATACATTTACCATAATAGAAACCATTATTTTTAGACCCTGAATGCCTTATTATACTTAATTATACACATGATGAAAGTAACTTATATACCATAGAATGGACAATGCTAGAGAATGATACAAGTGTGATAATATAGACATGATCTTCCCTGAATTTCCTTGTCATATCAACTCTGTTCCAATGGTATAAATGGATTAATCAAACATAACACATTACAAAGGCATTTAACAATTATAAAGTTGTAGTTTTTATATTTTTTCTTTTTTCTTTTAAATAGGAAAAAAAAATATTTCAGTGACCATTTGAATATAATATCTCAAATTCCACTCAAACATACCAAAAAAGAAACTAAACTTCCTATATTTGAAAAATAACCATTCCAAAGAGAACATAATAAGAATTATAACAACCAAAGAATAAGATGTGAAGATGTGAAACAAATTTTACGTAAAATCTAAAATAATCAGACAATAAGTCCTTGTTAGACAGGTAGTTTTGAAAAACAAAATGCTGTTTTGCACTACAAGGGAGCCTATATCTGGAAATTAGAGTTCACTTAAACTAATTGCCTTGGAGTTAAATTTTGAAGATTACTGGCATAATAGCAACTCACACTAATGACATTCTAATTTCAAAGACAAAAATCCCACTTTGGGAAATTACAGATAGCTAATGAACTTCTAGTAGTTATATGAAGAAAATTGTGATGAGCACTGGGTGTTGTGTGTAAGTGATGAATCACTGAATCTCCTGAAATTTCCTGAAATCAATATTGCACTGTATGTTAACTAACAAAAATTTAAGTCAAAAAATACGATATTATATGAAGAAAAATTTTATTGTGATTATGTATATCATGGATAAAGCAATATAAACTAGTCATTCATCTCAACCACTCCGACAGTAGAGTTGTTTTGTCAGCATTTAATTGAGTAAGAGGATTGGGGGATAAGAAAAAGGCATGGCCGTGCTGATTTCCTCTCCTTAGAGTCTGGTCCTTTTAACAGAGGCATTAACAAAAATTATGTTTGGATATAATGCAGGAAAATAGTGTCAAAAAGTAAAGCCAAATGTTAATAATCTGTTTTATATGATCACTCTGACATTTAAATTGTTTGCATACCAACAAATTGACAAGAACACTTTATCCATTATAAATGGCTATTATGATTGCTCACATTGGTCCTAAAATATATTAACTTGTGTCTTAGGCCTCTTTCAGTTCAGGCAGCAGATTAAACAAACAAAAACCATATGACTAAACCTGACAGAGACTTTTTTGGATGAATTCACCAACTATGCCTGGAAATGTTCTGTTATTTTCCATTCTAAATAGGCAAAAAGTCCAGAAACTGCAAGAACAACATGTTAATGGTAAATAGTTATTTATTGAAAAGTGCTTTACATGTAAAGTGCTTTATTTCTTTTAGTTTGTTTTTGCTCCTTAGAAGAGGAAAAGCTTTGTGACTGGTTCTTGAATACATATTTTTATTAAAGGTAATAGGCCAAATAATGGTCAAATCTTTTTATGATATAAACTGCTGATTTATTTCTTCCATGGTTATATCAATAGAGCAACAAAAGAGTTAATTCAGTTAGAAATGGTAGTGTAACATTTTATCCCTTTTTACTCAAATTGTGTGTGTGTTTGTTTGTTTTGCTAATTTTGTGTCATAATTTGACATTTAAGGTCATTAAGCATGTGTATTCTAATATGCCTCATCCTCAACCACAAATAATTTGGGGTAAAAAAAACCTTTTGAATGAAATAATGTATATTATTACATTTGATTATTAATATTTCAACAAAAATAATAAGAGATTCGATCCTTATCCCCTTTCACAATTAGTCTAATTTCTTTTACATATCTTGTTTATTCACCTTAGCTTTCGTTACTTCAGGCTTTGTTAGGTCAAGTCTCATTTCCTTTAAGTAGATATAGAAGCTGATAAATTAAAAGTCTGGGAATTTAGGGATGCTGGGGTGGCTCAGTCAGTTGAGCATCAGACTCTTGATATTGGCTCAGGTCGTGATCTCACAGTTGTGGGATCAGGCCCTGCTTTACACTCAGGGATTCTCTCTCTCTCTTTCTCTGTCTCTGTCTCTGTCTCTCTCAACAAATAAACTTAAAAAAAAAAAATAATCTGGAATTTCAATGCAATCTCCACACCTCAAAGGCCAAATAAATGCCTATGTCAACCCATTTCTAGAAACTTAATTTCAATGTTCAATAGTCACTCTGATGTATATCATGTTCTGTGCTTTTAGAGTCATCCACACCTTTTGTGTGGCAGAAAAACTACTTTTCATTATCAAAGAAGTTAGTTTTGCCAAGAACAAAATAGTGATTTTAAATCTTAAGTAAAAAATTAAGTGACTTCTTTTGGAAATGTCTTTTCATTTATAATGTCTGGGTTTTATTACCATTTTAACTTTTAGGGATGGGAGACTACTGAGTTGCATGGGAATTTTTCCCGTATTCTCTCTTCCTCTTTTTTCCATTAGTGCTAGATAATCCTTTCCATAACCTCATATCTCTCAGTTTGTCATGTATGTCTTTCTTACTTTCCAAACTATAGATTCCTCAAGGGTAGACTTGAATATTAGTCATTACACTATTCACTATAGTCCAGCAAGTTTTATTATAGTTGTTTTTACACATTGCAATAGTCTAAATGTCTTTCTTTAATGAAATTATATAAACCCTGTTGTTAATTTCCAACTACATTGAAAGTAAAGTAGAATTATTTTGCTAGTTTTACTTTAAGGGTGCAATTCTTAGCAGTGGTATATTTAATGCATGTTTTTGTTTTCTTTCTGCATATGTGTTTTAATCAGAAAGAAAAAAACTTAAAAATAGTTTTGTTGCTTGATTGTGTCATAATGCATTTTACTGAAGTCTTTTGGAAAATGTATATGAAATATAAAAATTCTGATTCATTAAACATTTGGCTGTTTTCCAAAACAAAGCAATATCAGGAAAAATCCAATTGGATTTAAATAACTGTCAGTATGTTTTGAAATTGTAATTAGTCAAGTAATGTTTCTGGTTACCATGTGACTTTCCAAGGGGAACATTTTCTACTGGCTTGTCATTCTAATGACTAGGGTTTATTTATTGGATGAGTATCGTGTTATAATACCCTTGAAACCCTTCTAGTTGATTACTTTAAAAATCCATGAAAAAATGGTACATATGTAGAGCTACATTTACTTGCACATATCTAGATATTAAAAATCTTATACTTTTCCCTTTGAAAATGAAAGTTTGATCTGATATATAAATCTCATAGTGTGGACCTAAAGTTTCCATCGGACATCACAGGATCACTGTTAAACAATTTGAATTTAGATTGCATACAGTCTTAATGGTTTTCAGATTAAGAACATCAGAAAGATAACAAGTTATGGTATCTCAATGACATATTTATCATAAAGTTATCAATTAGAATGCAAATCTTTTGAAGCCAGAGTATTACATTTAGCAAATAATTATTCTCCCATCCACAGACTCTTAAGTCATATTCTAATGCCCAGGAAAGAGGCCTTATAACTAAATAATAAAATCTACAGAACTCAGAGTAAGTCAATCTGTGGTCACATTTCAGGGAACAGAATTCTCATTGACTTGAAGGGCAAAAAATTTAGTTGTAGTGCAGCTTTCACAGTAAGAGGTTATCTATACAAGTAGATTTAAGAAGTGGCTATCATCCTGAATTTCAAAAACTAAATTCTGTCCTTGAATGGACATATGCAAACTCTATTGATTTTAGGCCATTAACTGACTGTTTTTTAAAGAGGGTTGGATATTTATGTCATTACCAACTGGAAAATACAATGTTTAAATGAAATAAGCACAGTAACCTTAACTGCCTCTGTGTGTATTATAAACATTCATTAATTTCATTTTCTCTACACTTTCTTAATTTATGTAAATCTCAATATCATTTTTGTTAATTACAAAGACCTCTGTGTTCCTATTTAAGTTTGAAAAGCGATTTTTGTTATGTAGGCATGAAATGGTGGGTTTTTTCTAACATTATCCAAATTTTATTGGGTACCACATAATATTTTACACTCAGTTTTGTGGTAGTTTACCTAGATGACTCACTCTGAAAGAAAAACACCAAGATGCAGAATTTCTGACATTTTGTTAGTAACAGTTTCTAAATTTAAAATGTTGTTAATTGAAACTGATAATACCAAGTTTTTTCAAATAATGGGCTCTCTCTGGAGTCCACTGATGTTTTTAAATTTTCGCTTGAACTTTTAGGCCAAACATGGCATCCTCTTTACCCCCTTTGTTCATTTCAGCCACATACTCCTGGATAAAATTATGTATGACCAGAATGGCATGACAGATAACATAAACCCATGGTCTATAAAATCTCTAACAAAAAGATATAAAACAGGTTAAATAAAGTGCTATCCAGGATATCACTTCTACTCTTAAGCTATGGGCAGGATTGTAGTCTTAAATTTCTTTCTCCTTCCCCATAAGAGTTATGAGCTTTAATAGTAGCTGTATGAAAGCTATAAACCTAAGAATTGGTAACTTTGAAGTTTTTTCTCCTATGTGCTTAGGAGTAAAATTCCTTTTTTTCAATTTTGATAGTATTATTCCATCTGCATCAGTAGATACTCCTCTTGGTAAGTTCAACTATAGAAATAGTAAGATAGACTTCCAAATAATTTACACTCAACTTTGGAATTTCACAATCAGAGAGAGCTAGTAGAGAATAGAGAAGTCACTGTCTAAATAAAATACTAAGATCCATTATATTTTCTGGAAATACCCCTTTGTCTCCCTTAACATAAACAATTCAGAGAGCCCTATGACTTACATCCACAGGAAAGAAAGCACTGTACCTAAGATAAGACATAACTGAATAAATAAACACCACATCTACTCAATCAACCTAGTTTAAATTTAAAAGAAAAATCTGAGAATGTAATGGTCTTGATTTTGGTAAGAAAAATTGATTTACACAGAGTAAATACACAAGTAGCTACTCGGTTGCTAACTAATTTGGGGATTACTATATGATGTAAGTGATATTAACTCCCAATTGTGACAAGGTTGAAGTGACTTCTTGGATCAATCTCCTCTCAATAGGAAAAGCCTTACATTACCTTTCAGTAATAATGAAAGCAACAAGTACATATGCAAAGTACACAGATATGCAAAGCCAAGTTCATATATACATCTTTCTCAGACATGTAGCTCTTTTCTTAAGTGAGTGTTTAGTACTTCTAAGGCCATGCTGTGGACAGCTAAGTGGTAGTAAAATGTGGAGGAGCAGGAGGCTTGACACTGTGTATCTCTAAACACAATGGCTCTTTCCTCACAAATTAATTTTAATATCTATGGGTAGTTTGTCATGAATTGAAAAGTTTTGCATCAATACACACAATTAGATTTATATGCAAATCTTGGAGTTCTTCTGGAATACAAAGAGGTGTACTTTGAGATAAGGGAAAAGAAGAGAAATAAGAAATGAAACTCCAAAAAACCCAAGTTATTATTTAACTGGGAAATGGCTGTGACTTTTTTCTCTCTTCTGCTTTTAGCATGAATGTATACAAATTAGTATTCATTTTTTGCCCCACACTCGGTATGATAGATAAGTGGGAAAAAATCCCCAGGAAAACAGAAAAGTGCAATTTGGAGATTGCTTCCAAAAGCTAGTTAAAGTTTAAACTATGATTCCTGATTAATGATGATCTTGTTGCTATCTGGGTGTTTCCTCTCTGTTTCTTTCCAAATATCTCTGCCTCCATTGGAGGAAAAAGCTTAAGAGGATTTGTGCAAGCCCATGACTCCCTCATATGTAGGCTGTCCATCATTTTCTGAAGTGGGTATGTTTAAAAATAAAGATAACAAATTGTTCAGGCCCTTCTCTAGCCCTATTCGGGTGGCTCTACTTTTCTTTGTCACAAAGTAATCTTGGACTGTTAGATTCTAGAAAGGCAGTATTTTCCATAGTACCAGACAATCTTAAACCTCTGCAGTTCCTTCCTGTATGTACTTGTGTGTACAGAAAAAGAAAGGGAAGGAAATGTTGCATTTTTTTGAAGCCTTTGTATTCTGTGTTGTGATGGGCAACTACAAGCATTTACAGAGAGAACTTCAAGGGTACTTGGGCTTGCTTTTACTTGTTTATTCAATGGGGCTTACATTTCTATATTTTTGCAAATGGCTTTATGTGATAAGAATCACAACCTTCACCTACATATAAATACTCAACTTTCCAATAACATTTTAAGAAGGCGGGAAAAGCAAATTTAGTACATGATAATTCATTGAAAGAAAAGAAAAAAAAATATGCTGTATATTATCTTCAGTCACAGGGAAGGAAAGATAAATTGGCCACACATACAGATCAATAGAATGCCCATGAACACTACCGTTAAATCTTATATAAATGACTAACTGGAGGATCTGAAATACAATTAATTGCCTGTTATAGATATTTCCTCATAGGAGTGATAGATGCTTGGTCATCTGAGATTACATCTCCTTGAGGCATACAAACTACATGAGGCAATGATGCCATGAAGTCTCCCAACATTATCAGTCACAATCAAAATGGACAGAAGCAGCAAAGGAAAAGGGGACTCAAAGTTAAATAGTGACCTCTCGAATTGTGACTTTATAAGGATACTGAAATTATCATCCATACGAACAGTAACAGGCTATAGAAATAAGAAAAAGCAAGCCTGAAGATAATTTAAAGCTAAATCTTTTAAGTATTTTTTATGGCTGAGTCAAATGTTTGATATCTCATAAATGTCAGCTATATCATCTTCCCCTTTTAATATCTGCATTTCCCCATTCTTCTTTGGTATTCTTTCCTTTTCTAAATATTAAGTCTAGATTTGTCTGATGAAAATCAGCCTAAAAGTTGGTGATATAATATTATTTTTCTAGTTTTAGATTTAGTGTCTACTATGAAACTCAACTATGTTTCTGAGTTAAGAGTTCCAGAAAATTTGACATTTTCAATATGAACAGTGCTAGAAATGTAAATAAGGTTTCTGGTGCTTTTATTCAATGAATTTCTTCAAGTCCCTAACATGCAAGGCAGTTTGTTTTATGTACTATGAAAATATAAAGATGAATTAGTCAAGGACTATGCCTTTAAGGGCCTCCCACTCTAGTAGGAAAGACAAAACAATTCATAAAACTTATTGAAAAGTTTGGGTTCTAATATATGAGCTTTAAAATTCAGAGATATATCATAATTATTAATGATTTTTCTGTCTTGTTCTTGATAAAAATAGCATGGATCAAAAATGGCAGATGAAAACCAATTAGGAGGTCTGAATGAAAAATGCCTGTATCTGAAAAATGAATATGTATAAAAGCAGACAATACAAATATTTTAAAGGAACATATCTCCTTCCAGTAGAGATTGGAGCAGAATATTAGCGATAATCAAATTCTCTAATTTTGAAGAAAGGAAAATTGATAACTAGTGAGGTGATTGACTTATTCATGGATTAATAGCTAAGCCAGGACTAGAATCAAGATTATAGACTCTAGTCCAATGTTCTGTGCATTAGGGAAATACAATCTTTATGTACAAAACACTGCACTTTTGATTTGAGGATATAAGATAAAAATATGTGAGAAGTAGAGAAAAGTAAAGAATGATGCAAAACTCTATGTCAAAGAGTATTCACAAAGATACCATTGTATTTTAAAATACCGGTTTCTGAACAGGAACAGAAAGATATATATTTATTTGATATTTATTTCCATGGTAAAACAGAAGAAAAAGGGATGAGAGACGTTATGATAAAAATTGAGAATACGGGGTAAAGAAAACAATTGTAAAATGTTTTCTTAAAAGAATGACTAGGTTAGGTTACAGGATAGGTAATGGTAAGATGGATTTTGTAAATCAAGAAAATACAGGGGCTCCTAGGTGTCTCAGTCTGTTCAGCATCTGACTTCAGCTGAAGTCATGATCTCACACCATAGATTCAACCCCCACTCTGTTCTGACAGCTCAGAGGCAGAAGCCTACTTCAGATTCTGTGTCTCCCTCCCTTTCTCTGCTCCTCCCCCACTAGTCTCTCTCTCTTTCAAAAGTAAATAAAAACATTAAAAAATTTTTAAAGAAAATACATTAACCATGTTTTCTACAGTTATTCACATAATACCTGCTATATTTTTGACATTTCCTTATTTACCTGTATTATATTTATGGATATATTTTATAAACTGATTTTTTATTTAGCTTTTTAATTGAGGTATAATAATTAATATATAATGTTATATTAGTTCCAGGTGTACAACATATTAATTCAACAATGCTGTACATTACTCAATACTCACTGTAATACGTATAATTGCCATCTGTTACAATATAACATTATTACAGTATTATTGACTATATTCCCAGGGATGTACTTTTCTTTTTTTTTAATTTTTTTAACGTTTATTTATTTTTGAGAGAAAGAAAGAGCACAAAGATGAGAGGGAGACATAGAATCCAAAGCAGGCTCCAGGCTCCAAGCTGTCAGCACAGAGCCCGATGCAGAGCTTGAACTCACAAATTGCGAGATCATGACCTGAGCCAAAGTCAATCACCCAACCGACTGAGCCACCCAGGTGCACCTATGATGTACTTTTCATATCTGTGATTTATTTATTTTATAATAGGAAGTTTGTATCTCAAAATCCCCTTTATTTTGTCCCTCCCCCACACACCTACTGTCTGGCAGCCACCAGTATGTTCTCTGTCTTTAAGGGTCTATTTTGTTTCTTTGTTCATTTTGTTGTTTAGATTCCACATACAAATTAAATCATACAGTATTTTCTTTCTTTTATTTCCCCTAGCGTAATGCCCTCTAGGTCCATCTGTACTGCTGCAGACATCCAGATCACATTCTTTTTTATGACTGAGTGATGTTCCATTTTATGTGTGTGTGTGTGTGTGTGTGTGTGTTATTGGGCCTTTTTTGTGGCCTAAGGTGACCTATTATGGAGCAAGTTTCATGTCCACTTGAAAAGATGTGTATTTTTTTTTAAACTGGAATGTTCTGTATATATCTGTGAAGTGCATGTGGTCTAACATGTCATTCAAAACCACCATTTTCTTATTGATTTTCTGTCTGGATGATCTATCCATTGATGTAAGTAGGGCATTAATGTCTCCTTCTATTATTATATTACTATCAATTTCTCCCTTTATGTTAATATTTGCTTTATGTATTTAGATGTTTCTATGTTGGGTGCATAGATATTTACAATCATTATATCTTCTTGGATTGATCCCTTTATCATTATGTAGTGCCTTTCTTTGTCTTTTGCTACAGTCTTTGTTTTAAAGTCTATTTCATCTTATATAAGTGTTGCTACATCAGCTTTTATTTTGTTTCCATTTGAATAGTGTATGTTTTCCAAGCCTTCACTTTCAGTTTGTATATATCTTTAGGTCTGAGGTAAGTCTCTTGTAGACAGCATATAGATGAGTTTTGTTTTCTATTTGTTTTTAATACATCAGTCACCCTATGTCTTTTGTCTGGAGCATTTGTCCGTTTACATTTAAAGTAATTATTGATGTGTTATTTATTGCCATTTTGTTAATTGTTTTCCAGTCGGTTTTATAAGTCTTCTCTTTTCCTTCCTCCTTTTCTTGCTCTCTTCCCTTGTGGTTTGATGGTTTTCTTTAGTGTTAATACTTGTATTTCTTTTCCTTTAATTTTTTTAATGTTTATTTATTTTTGAGAGAGAGAGAGAGAGAGAGAGAGAGAACGAACAAACAGGAGAGGAGTGGAGAGGGAGACACACAGAATCCAGAGCAGGCTATCAGCACAGAGCTTGACCTGGGGCTCAAACTCAAGAGCTGTGAGATCATGACCTGAACCAAAGTTGGATGCTTAACCAACTGACCCACCCAGGTGCCCCGAATTTCTTTTCCTTTATATTTTGTGTGTGTATTATAGTTTTGGTTTGTGGTTAATGTTAGGTTTATATATAACACCTTATATGTATAGCAGTCTATTTTAAGTTGATGGATGCTTAATTTCAAACATAATCTAAAAATGCTATATTTTAAGTCTGTCCTCCATATTTTGTGTATAAAGAGTCCTATTTTATTTATTTTTGTTTTGTATATCTGTTAGAAGATGAGGGAGAGACAGTAAAGTATCTCCCAAACTGAGAAAGCACTTTGCGACTGGAAAACAAAGTAGCCCACTCCATACAGTTTATACAGAGTTTTATTTAGGGTAACTCACTGACAGGTTCTGGTAGAGAACAATCCATGGCAACTGTATAGTTATTGTCTGCAAAATCCAGACCTTAGTCCACAGATTACATAGAGTGAGAGACAGACAGAAGGACATTGCAATGAGATCAAAGGGTTTATGTGCACCTCAGACAGCTTGAACGCACCTAACCAACAGCTAGACTTTAATTTGATCTTGTGGCATAACCTATGCATCAGGAAGAGAAAAGACTATGTTAATTATAACAAATTAATGGAAGGCCAAAACAAGCTTCTTCCCATCCCAGACTCGGTGGGTAGGCATTTCCAAGGTTTGTGTATTAATCTCCTAAGGACTGGAACATGTAGCCCCAAAAGAGGTCTTTGAGCAAATATGAACAAGATGGAGAACCAAAGATGGAGTCAGTATAGTCAGCACTCTTACATGTATCTCTTGACTAATTTTGTAGATAAATTGATTTTGCTGCTTTTGTGTTTTAACCTCCATACTGACTTTCTAAGTGATTAATCTACTACTTTTATTATATATTTGCTTTTACAAGTGAAATTTTTTCCTTTCATAATTTGCTGACTTCAAGTTATAGCCTTTTCTTTCCACTTAAAGAATTCCTTTACCATTTCTTATAAGGCTAATTTAGTGAAGGTGAACTCCTTTAAATTTTATTTATCTGGAAAACTCTTTATCTCTCCTTGTATTCTGAATAATAATCTTGCTGGGTCCATTATTCTTAGTTCTAAAGTTTTTCCTTTCAGCACTTTGAATACATCATGTCACTCCCTGCTAGCCTGCAAAGTTTTTGCTAAAGAATCAGCTGATAACCTCGAGGGGTTCCCCTTGCATGTTACTATTTTCTTTTCTCTTGCTGCTTCTAAAATTTGTTCTTTATTATTACTTTTTGCCATTTTAATTATTATATATCTTAGTATTGACCTCCTTGGGTTGATATTGTTAGGGATTCACTGTGCTTCTAGGACCTGGATGTCTGTTTCTTTCCCCAAATTAGGGAAGTTTTCAGGTATTATTTCTTCAAACAATTTCTCTGCTCCCTTCTTTCTCTCTTCTCCTTTTGGGATCTCTACAGTATGAATGTAATCACACTTGATGATAATGCAGAGTTTCCTTAACCTGTTCTCATTTATATTATTATTATTATTATTATTATTATTATTATTATTATTTATTGCTGTGCAGCTTGGTTGCTTTCTAGCACCCTGTCTTCAAGATTATTGATACATTCTCCTGCATCCTCTAACCTGCTGTTCTTTCCCACTAGTGTATTTTTTTTTAAATCAAGAGTTGGACGTTTATTATTATTTATTTTTGAGAGACAGAGATACAGCATGAGCAGGGGAGGGGCAGAGAAAGAGGAGACACAGAATCTGAAGCAAGTTCCAGGCTCTCCAGGCTCTAAGTTGTCAACACAGAGCCTAAGGTGGGGCTTGAACCCATGAACCACGAGATCATGACCTGAGCCAAAGTCAGACGCTTAACTGACTGAGCCACCCAGAGGCCCTGCCCACTAGTTTATTTTTTAATTTCAATTATTATTACATAATTTTGAACTCTGATTCTTTTTTTTTTTTTTTTTTTTTTTTTTTAATTTTTTTTCAACGTTTTTTATTTATTTTTGGGACAGAGAGAGACAGAGCATGAATTGGGGAGGGGCAGAGAGAGAGGGAGATACAGAATCGGAAACAGGCTCCAGGCTCCGAGCCATCAGCCCAGAGCCTGACGCGGGGCTCGAACTCACAGACCGCGAGATCGTGACCTGGCTGAAGTCGGACACTTAACCGACTGCGCCACCCAGGCGCCCCACTCTGATTCTTTTTTATATAACTCTTTGTTGACGTTATCACGGAGTTCATCCACTCTTAAGTCCAGTGAGACTCATATGACCATTAATTTTGAATTCTTTATCAGGTGTATTGATTATTTTAGTTTTATTTAGATCTTTTGCTGTGACTGTATTTTTTCTTTTAATTGTGACATATTCCTCTGTCTCTTCATTTTGTCCAGTTCTCTGTGTATGTGTGTGTGTGTGTGTGTGTGTGTGTGTGTGTGTGTGTTAATGTATTAGGTAAGTCAGCTATGTTTCCTGGTCTTAAAATACTGGCCTCCTATAAAAGAGGTCCTTTGGTGCCCTGTAACACAATACCCTGGTCTCCAGAACCAGGTGCTCCAGGGGCGTCTCCTGTGTGGGCTGCATGCACCCTACTTTTGTGGCTGAGCCACATTTACCATCAGCTCAGCCAGTTGCCATGGTCAGCTTTGCCTGCAATGGGTTCAGTCAACAAGGTTTACTGTTGAGAGGCCTGTTTGAGATGGTACAGGGTTACAGGTAGGCAAGGTTGGCAGTCAGGGTAGCTGTCTGCAGTTAACCTCTCTGCCACAGTTTCAGGTGTGTACTGAACAGCAAAGATTGTTCCCTGCATGACCAGCTGATTAGATTTTGTTGGTGGGGGTTGTCAGCAGTCAAATTGAAAATCTGCAGCTAGCTTGTCTGTCACAGTTGCTGGCACGCCAAATGGCAGGGCTTGTTCTCTGCACAGTTTAGAGGCTTGGCTGCTAGACCCACAGGCACACTGGTTCTCTCTCCCTTTCCACAAAACAGGAGTTACTTTTGAGTGACACCAGTCCCTGCCAAGGTTGCTTGCAGGGTATGGGTGGGAAGGAACTGCACTGGACAGAAGCCAGCTGAGATGGGTGGGTTGAATGAGGCAGGTCTGCAGGGGAACATGGGAGTGAGGCATGTGGTGCTAGCAAGATAGGTAGAAGGTATTTGGGCTGGCTCCCGCAAATATCCAGGTATCTAAGATGGGTAGGAAAGAGAAATGGTACTTGCTGGCATTTTCGTTCCTGAAGAAATCTCTTGAAGACCCTTGCCCCTCCAGAACATATTTTGAAATTAGTAAATAAATCTCCTTCACATATACCTACATCATTTTCAAACTGCTGATTCTGTGCTGTGTCTTGGGTGGAATTATTTAGAATGTTGGCTCTTTAAGGGCAGGAATTTAGTTTCCTATTGCCTGATGTCTCTCCTAGAGTTAAGACTGCTGATTTTAAAAGCACCCAAAGGCACACTGGTTTTCAAAGACAGGTATGATGGAGAATAATCCCTAGTGCCTGGGGTGCCTGGGGTAGGGTCTGACCATCTCACATCTCCATGGGGATTTGGTTCCCAACCACATTTCATTTCCTCCCTTCCACCCTTTTCTTTTCTATGTGGCCTCCTCTCTAGGATTAAATGTAGAAGGCCTGCTATGCCAGGTAGGGTCTGACCATCTCACATCTCCATGGGGATTTGGTTCCCAACCACATTTCATTTCCTCCCTTCCACCCTTTTCTTTTCTATGTGGCCTCCTCTCTAGGATTAAATGTAGAAGGCCTGCTATGCCAGTGTTTAGGTTATTTTCAGAGTTGGTCACATAGATGTAGCTATTACTTAGTGTATCCCTGGGACCAAGTGAGCTTAGGACATTCCTACTTTGCCATCTTCTTTGAAAAATTGATTAAAACATATTTCAGTTATTAGGACCTAATGAAAAACTGTTAACACTTGCCATGAATAGGTCACAATCAAGGACAATAACATAGTTAAAATAATATTCAAGTAAATGCAAATGATGTTGTTTATTGTGCCCATATCAATAATTTCTATCCACATTTTTTGTTAAAAAGTACATTAATTTATCATGGATAGGCTTGGGTAGTAATCCTTAAATTGATATGAAATTTTGTGTGTCTATTTCTTTAATTCCAGTTAATATACAGTGTAATATTAATTTCACATGTATAATATAGTGATTCAACACTTCCATAAAACACCTACTGCTCATGACAGCAAGTGCCCTTGTTAATCCCAATCGCCTATTTTACCCATCCCCCTACCTACCTCCCCTCTAGTAACCATCGGTTCTCTATAGCTAAGAGTTCCTTTCTTGTTTTGCCTCCCTCTCTCTTTTTTTCCCCTTGCTTATTTTGTTTCTTAAATGCCATATGAGTGAAATCCTTTGGTATGTTTCTTTCACTGACTTATTTTGCTTAGCATAATACTCTCTAGCTCTATTCATGTCATTAAAAATGGCAATATTTCATTCTTTTTGATGACTAATATTCCATTGTGTGTGTATATGCATACACACACACACACACACACACACACACACACACCCCACATCTTCTTTACCATTCAATAATTGATGTACACTTGGGCTGTTTCCATAATTTATCAATTGTAGATAATGCTGGTATAAACATCAGGGTGCATGTGTCCTTATGAATTAGTATTTTTTGTATTCCTAGAGTAATACCCCGTTGTACAATTGCTTGATCAAAGTGCAATTCTATTTTTAACTTATTGAGGAAACTCAATACTGTTTTACAAAATGGCTGCATCTATTACTTGAGATTTTCCTTGTTTCTTGAGGTATGCTGTATTGCAATCTGCTTTCCTCTAAGGACTTCTTGTAATGCTTACCAAATGTTTTGACCATTGTTTTTGTTTCCATGTACTTTTCTATTTCTTCTTTCATTTCCTGGTTGACTCATTCATTGTCTAGCAGCATGTTATTAAACTCCATATATTTATGGTCTTTCCAAATTTTTTCTTGTGGTTGATTTCTAGATTTGTAGTGTTGTGGTCAGAAAAGGTGTATGGTATGATTTCAACCTTTTTGTATTTGTTGAGGCCTTATTTGTGACATAATATGTGACCCATTCTGGGGAATGTTTCATGTGCACTTGAAAACAATGTATATTTTGCTGTTTTAGGATGGAATATTCTGAATAAAACTGTTAAGTCCATCTGGTCCAGTGTGTCACTCGAAACCATTGTTTCCTTGTTGATTTCTGTTTAAATAATCTGTCTATTGTTGTAAGTGGGGTGTTAAATTCCCATACTATTATTGTGTTATTACCAATTGGTTCCTTTATTTTTGTCATTGTTTTATATATTTGAGTGTGCTCTCAGGTTGTTTGATTGCCCCATTTATAATTATATAATGACCTTTGTTTCTTTTTATAATCTTTGTTTTAAAGACTAGTTTGATATAAGTATTGCTACTCCAGCTTTCTTTTGATGTCCTTTTGCATGATAAAAAATTCCCACACTTCACTTTCAATCTGAAAGTGTCTTTAGATCTAAAATGAGTCTCTTGTAGGCAGCATATAGATGGATCTTTTTTCTTAAATCCATTTTTATATGCCATGTCTTTTAATTGGCATGTTTAGTCCATATATATTCAAACTAATTATCGATATATATGTATTATCATTTTATTGCTTGTTTTGTCATTGCTTCTTAGAATTTTTTCTGATCTTTTCTTGCCTTTGTCACTTTTGGTCTCTGCTCTGCACTCAAAGAATCCCCTTTAATATTTCTTGTAGGGCTAGTTTGGTGGTCATGAACTCCTGTAGTTTTTGTCAATCTGGAAAACTATCTCTCCTTCTATTCTGCACTTGATCTTAGCCAAAAGGCTGAGAAGCAATCTCTCCTTCTATTCGGAATGATGGCCTTGCTGGATAGAGTATTCTTGGCTGCAGATTTTTCCCTTCTTAGCATTTTCAATATATCATGCCTCTCCCTTCTGATTTGCCAAGTTACTGTTGAGAAATCTCTGGCTAGTTTTATGGGTTTTCCTTCATAAGTTAATGACTTCTTTTGTCTTGCTGCTTTTAAGATATTTCTTTATTACTATATTTCACAAATGTAATTACAATATGTCTTGGTGTTGGCCTACTTTTATTGATTTTGATGGGAGTTCTCTGCCTTCTGGATCTGGATGTCTGTTTTCTTCCCCAGATTAGGGAAGTTGTTATGTTTCGTGGTCACTGAGTTCCCTAAGTCTATTTTTGTGCTGCATAATTCTTACTCTCTTTGTTCAGCTTCACTGTTTTCCATTATTTTGTCTTCTAGGTCATGAATTCAGTCCTCTGCTTCTTCCCACCTGCTGTTCATTGAATCAGTCCTCTTTCCAATCTCCTTTACTGTATTCTTCATCTATGATACTTTTTATTCTTTTAAGTCTGTGGTAAGGGTCTCATTGATGTCTTCTATTCTTTTCTCAATCCCAGTGAGTATCCTTATGATTTAAATTATCCACCAGGGATGTTATTTATACCTGCTTCATATAGATCTCTGGATGTGGCCTTTCCTTGTTCTTTCATTTGGGGTAAATTCCTCCATCTTGGCATTTTGTCTAAATTTCTGACCTCTTCTCTGTGTTAGAAGAGCCAGTTATGTCTCCTGCTCCTGAAAGTAATGGCCTTCTGAAAAAGAGGTCATGTAGTGCATAGGTCATGCAGATTCAGGGAGAGTCTCCAGTTTGTGCTACTTATGCTCTGCTATCGTGTTGTGGCTGCTCTATCCTTCAGCGCAGTCCTCTGTAGAAGGTCTCCTTGCCTGTTGAGATAGTGTTTGGTCCCTGGCCTGATTGTGGTGAATTTTTAATTAGGTGTGCTCTGTTCTGCTTGTAAAATGAAAGCTGACACCAACTCCACCAGAATTGAGGCTTTGCAGAACCCTCTCATCAGGAGAGGTGGTTTGGGCAGGGCTTTGTGCTTGTCTTCTGGGGGTGGAGCCCATTGTGCTGGGACTGAGGCAAGCTTGACTGAGAAGGCCATGCCAACAGAGCGCAGGGAGTGGGGCTTTGTGTAAACGAGGTAGGCAGCCAGTGTTGCCACTGTGCTGCTGCCTTCAGGTGGCTCTGTTTATGCTGATGGGCTGGGGAGGGAAATGGCACCAGTCAGCTCCTTTTATTCTGGAGAGATGTCTCTATGAATGCTGCCTCTCAAGGCAGCCCTCAGCAGAGGGACTGACTGATGCCCCCTACCCCCATTATGTCTCAGGTGTTCTTTGATTGCTGTTTCCACATTACCTACCCCTGGGTTACTTGCCTGCTTCCTTCCAAGAGCAGTGCAGTGTCCTTCAGGCTTTATCTCAGCCAAGCCCATTGACCTTTAAAACTCCAGGCTTTAAGACCCACTGATTGCAAGAACTCTTGAAATTCAGACCATCTCATTTTCCAAGTCAATGGCTTTGGGAAATGTTTTCCTTCTATGTTTCCATGTGCTCCCTTCTCTCCTGACCTTCCATGAGACCACAGCGCCTTCCCTTCCACAGCATCATTTCTCCCCTAGACCATGTCTCTGCAATTCCTATTTTCTTCAGTGTGGACCTTTTCTCCCTTTAGTTGTGCAGTTTGTTCTGTCAGTCTTCAGGTCAATTTCTGGGGGTATTTAGGATGACTTGGTAATTAACTGCTTGGGTTTGTGGTACAAAATGGAACTAGGGTCCTCCTATTCAGCTGCCATCTTCCTTTCCCCGTGTTTCTTCTTTTTTTTTCTTTCATTTTTTTTTTTTGATAATTCAAAACACGTTACTTTCCTTTTACTTTTTTTAAACACTTCTATTTCAGATAATTGTAAATTTACATGTAGTTGCAATCAATAACTCAGAGATCCCTTTTATCCTTTACCCTGTTTTCCTGAATTGTATATCATGCAAAACTTTAGTACATTATCACAAGCAGTATATTGACATTTCTATATAGTAGAAACATAGAAAGGCTACATCAATACAATTATCCCTTGTGTTGCCAAGATGCTTATTCTTGAGAATTTGTTTTATATTCTCCAGTTAGAATAGCATCATGTATGTTATACATGTGTATTAATACATAAATATTATTCCTGTGAAATCCGTTGAATCTCACTATATTATTCTGAAATTTGCTTTTTCATTTATCTATTTTCTTCAAATTTTATTTAAATTCTAGTCAGTTAATATACAGTGTAATATTGGTTTCAGGAGTGGAATTTAGAGATTCATCACTTACGTATAACACCCAGTGCTCAATACAAGTGCTCTCCTTTTTTTTTTTTTTTTTACTTTTTTAACGTTTATTTATTTATTTATTTATTTATTTATTTTTTGAGACAGAGAGAGACAGAGACAGAGCATGAACAGGGGAGAGGCAGAGAGAGAGGGAGACACAGAATCTGAAACAGGCTCCAGGGTCTGAGCTGTCAGCACAGAGCCCCACGCGGGGCTCGAACTCACGGACCGTGAGATCGTGACCTGAGCAGAAGTCGGACGCTTAACCCACAGAGCCACCCACGCGCCCCACAAGTGCTCTTAATAGCCACCATGCATTTAGCCCATTCTCCATACACCTCCCTCCCTCAACCCTCAGATTGTACTCTATCAATTAAGAGTCTTATGGTTTGGTTTCCTCTCTTTTTCACCCTTTCCTTCTTTAATATGAGTAAAATCCTATGGTATTTATCTTTTCCTGAGTGCCTTATTTCACTTAGCATAATACACTCTAGCTTCATTCAGATCATTGCTAATAGCAAAATTTCATTATTTTTGATGTCTGAATAATATTCCATTGTATGTGTGTATGTATATGTGTGTATTTATGTACACACACACATATATACACACATATATACACACACCACATTCTCTTTATCCACACTAAAGTGAATGGATATTTGGGCTCTTTCCATAGTCTGGCTATTGTTTATAACGCTGCTATAAACATTGGGGTGCAAGTGCCCCTTCAAATCTGTATTTTTGTATCACTTGGATGAATATCTGGCTGCACAATTGCCGGGTTGTGGGGTAGTTCTATTTTTAACCTTTTGCAGAACCTCCATCCTGCTTTCCAGGGTGGCTGCACCTGTTTGCATTCCCACCAACAGTGTAAGAAGGGCTCCCCTTTTTCTGCATCTTCACCAACATTTGTTATTTTCTGTGTTAATTTTTTAAATAAATTTAAGAAATAATGTGAAGAGCTCCAAAATATCCATTTTTTTCTAAATATATGGAGTAATTTGAATATCACTTTCTAAAATAAAGGCATAGGGTCTTTTATATAAATTGCCACTTATCTGGTATGTGAAAATAAAGTGCTTCATTGCAATACTTTTGATATTTTCTGAGAATACCAAAGAGGATACATACGTTGTTCAGACAAGAAACATTTTACATTATTGCTTAGTTAGGGAGAATTAATAAATGAGTTTCTCATACACCCTATTTATATTTTGACCCAAGCCAAAATATATTTTGATCATTTCCCCAAATAAAATTTGGTCATTTAATGAGAGTTTCCTATGTACCAAAAACATTAAATCTTGTAACAATCTTACAAGTTTGGTACAATTACTATGGCCTTTAAAGCTGAAGACATTGAGGTTTAAAGAGTAAAGTAAAAAAGTAGATTATTTTCCCTTGAACCCTGAACTTTGGAGCCTCGGTGGGAGGTAAAACCAGAGCTTGAAGTTCTTCTGCTGTGATCACAGAGCATTGGATCTGGGCTCCCCACACAGGATCTCAGCCTTTGACTGGGCCTCCTCTGCCAAGAGATCCAGAAATGTTTCTTGTTCCTATTCTAAGGATCCCAGCATCTGCTGGCTCAGTTCTATTGTGGGAAGCCCATCTTGGTGGGTTTGGAAGTTATATGGTGGGGAGTATGAGCAAGTAGGAGTGGGAGAAAAAGAGATTGGGATACCAACTAAAGCTCAGAGATTAAAACAAACAAACAAACAAACAAACAAACAAACAAACTAACTAAAGAAACCTTTAGCCTAGGCTCCCACCCTCCCTCTGTTTCTTCTTTCCTTCCTTCCATTTCTTTTTCCTTCTAACTTTTCCCCATGTGTTCCCTTAAACTCACACAGTACAGACCTTTCAGTCACTAAACTGTACCTCAGTCTTCATCATACTAGTTGTACATATCAAACTCTATAGAAATAATATCATTAACATATATGTCTTTAGAGAGGCACTATGACTTAGTGAAAACTAGGTATTTGAATAAATTCTACTTCTACATTTACTTGCTGTATCAACTTGGCAATCCTGAATAAAACATTTGTACTTCTGTTCCTTCATATGAGTACTTAAGTCACATGATTTTTGTGAGGATTAAATGAGATAAAGTTTGGGGCACCTGGGTGGCTCAGTCAGTTTAGCATCTAACTCTTGATTTCAGCTTGGGTCGTGATCTCATGGTTTGTGAGTTCCAGCCTTGCATCTGGCTCTGTGCTGACAGTGTAGAACCTGCTTGGGATTTTCTCTCCCTCTCCCTCTCTTTCTTTCCCTCCCCCACTCACACATGCTCTATCACTCTCAAAATAAATAAACTGAAAAAATATATGAGATAATGTTCATTAAGTGCTTGGTACCAAAGTTAGTATATAGAGAATAATTAAAAATATAAAGTATTATAGTTTCTTCATATACATATATATGTATGCACACATACATACACACATATAAAACATAGCAGACAGTGGACTATACTGTGCTTCTTAAAGTTTTCTTATATTTTCATCCCTGTAATCTGATTAATAAAGATTTTTTGTGGCTCTAGTGTAATGAGCTAGCAGAATAAATTTTGAAATGTGATGAAATAACCAGATTGTATTTTTTGGTGGAATCTATGTCCTTCCTTCTATTATGGTGCTGATTTCTCAACAAAATTATCCATTTTAATATCTAATTCACTACCAAAAGTGTCCTCATATGTTGTTTTCCCATGCATCCAATGGCAATAACTCTTCTTTGGTGAAAAAACACATAGTTGAAATAAACAGAACCATGACATGAATATTTCATGAAAATTGACAAAACCATCACTAGCTGAAATTATTTAAAATGGAACACTATAAACATTCTAATGGGATTGATGGTAGATATATAGATAAATACATTTAAAAAGAAAATGATCTTTTCCTTGATATTCATAGCTATGGAATAGCTCCCCATATTTATAGTAAGAGTTTACTTGCTTATTAATCTGAGATCTTCTTGTTCTTTTCCTTTGTCAAGTTCTACTATGCTTTCTTATATTCCATTTTTCCAACAAACATTCCACCTTTTTATTCCTATGACTTGGTAGTTGACCCATTGTTCATTAATTTGACAAAACTTTCTTAAGCACTTCTCTTAAACATTTCTATGAACAAGATTCAGCCTGGGCACGAGGGAAACAGATAAATAAAACATGGATCTTATTTTTAAGAAACTGATAGACTGGTAAGGTGAGCCAGATATATGAATAAGTTAGTGGAATAATATACTTAAAATATAACATAAAATTATATGCAGAAGAGAAGAAAATGCTAACAGGGTATTATTCTTAGTGTAACTCTGCCAAAAATAGATGATTGATGCATCCTCCTGAATAGGGTATACTAAGTTAGACTGCAGTAACAAAGAGCCCCTCTATCTCAATAGCCTTCACTAACACAGTTTTTCTCTGGTATTGTTCTTTGCAGGGTGACTCAGATCTTTAATCCAGCATGAATATGAAATAGAAGGCCCTATTGGGACATTCTGGCTCCATGTTGGGTAGGGAGGGCACAGTATAATCATGTAGTGTCTTTGAATCTTCTGTTAGGAACTAACAAATATTCCTCCCACTCATATTTCATTAGTCAAAGCAAGTCAACTACCTCATGTTGATAGATTAAAAAGCCTAATCTTACACAAAGGAAACCAGTAGAAAGAGGCCAATCAGAATGGGAAAAAGGAAGGGGCAGTAAATATTTTGAACAAGAAACACAAAGACAACACCCCTGGCTCCAACCAAGGAGAAAAAAGCCATGTTAAAAATATACAGTAAAAGTGATTTACTTTTATTAAAAAGTTTTATTTTTATTTAAGTAAATGACTATTATTTTTTTAAAAGCATAGGCATTCATCCATATACATAGTAAAAGCACCATTGGCCAGAAATGTTTATTAATTAGTTTCTATGTGATGATAGCTGAAAAATTTTGTGGAAAAATAATTTCCTGTTTCCACTTGTAATCCATTCTGAAAATAAATACTTAGAAATTGAAATTGGCCACAAGAAGAGCCAGTTTAGCAGGATCACATATCAGTATAACTTTTGAAGACACTTCTAGCTTTACTCTGAGAGCTTTAACCAAAATATATTTTAAGAATGACTTCAGTTTGTAAATTAGTATCATCTGAATTTATTAATTTTTCTCTCAGTAAACTCATATTTTAAAAATATTATAATATCTTTTATTTGTTAAACCAGTCTGAATAGAGACTATAAATTTATATTCTTAAATGAAGGACATTTTATTTTTCTGTTAGTTTCTAATTTTATCTTTGAAATAATTTAATATGTGGAGCTCTTAATCTGTTTAATCATGATGATTAATGTTTCTTTTCATTTTTAAAAATAAGGATATGATTCCCATGTAAATATTGAACATCCAACTATATTTTAAACACATAAAAGATAGAAATTTTAGATGTTAAAAATACATGTGCATTGTTCTATTAGTCTCAGTATGTATAGTATTTACTTTCCCTTTGATTTTAGTATCTTTTTTCTGTCCCGTTACTTCAATGGATAGTATCATTTAGAATGAAAATGAAACCATTCTTTGAGATCATTTCACAGAAACTTTCTACATTCCATGTTTGTGGATATATCAGGGAATTGTCATATTTTAGAATTTCTGGTCAAAGACTCTATCCAGGGTTTTTTTTTTTTTTTTTCTGATAACTTATTTTAAAATATGATAAATGAATTGACAAACATTGATGTGCCAGCAATGGAAGTACAGAACATGAGTGTTGTTTAACAAAAGGAAATGGAACGGAGGAGGGATGAACATCAGATATATAAGAAAAGAAGGCACCAGAATTCAGGAAGACGTAAGAAAATGGGAGTTTCAGCAAAGGAAACTGCATGTGCAATAGTATGGTGACAAGTTGGCACACTTCTGGTGGTGCAAGAGGCTGAGGTGATTAGAGCCCCATCAAGTGAGAGCTTTGTCACAAGTCTCGGGAACTGGGATATTTATTTTGAAGTTGAAGGCAAGCCACTGGGATTTCTTTTTTTTTTGGGGGGGGGGGTGGATTTTAAGCATGGGGTTAATTTTTGGAAATATTATTCTGGCAACAATGTTGAAAAGGCTCTAACATGGGATAGGGAGACTGCTAGAAGATTCTTATAGCAATCTGGGCATGATATCTGAATAGTTAGACCTAAGGCATTGATAGTGGAGAGACGATGAGTCAGCAATAAAAGTTAATAAAAACTCTGTGTAGCTGAAATAGTCACTTAGAAGATTATACTTAGCAAGCAAGGACTTGTATGTCATAGAACATGAAACATGAAAAATATGCCCATAATTACAAGAACTCACGAAATGATTGAAACAAGAAACAAATAGTCTTGCTAATAAAAGTCATTTCAAGCGACTTTCAAGAGGAAATGGTTTTCAAATCACCACTGGGATATTAAAAGCAAAGCTGTCAATACAACAGTAAATTAACTTAAATATGTATCTGTTGAGAACGGATTAGATCAATATTACTCATTCATGGATATTCTTACATGTTTATTCCAGTGATGTGCCAACGTTTCGGATTGTGCACTCTATTATGAGGGACAACACTTTTAATTTTGTATCCCAATATATGTAAACTTCAAAAATTGTATGCATATACCACAAAACTAATAGAATGTTTATATCAAAAATACATTAAACGTAGAAAGTTAATAAGGTGAAGTATATATCATATAAAATAATTATGTTTTATTGATAGAAAATGTTAGGTTTCAGTAAAATTAATAGTAATATTTCTGTTAGAGCAAGTGATTGTTTACTTCATGATTTTTGAAACTGAGTATTTCAACTTAGGGATCTTTTGCAAAGTTTATTTTGTATAACATTTTTAATGACAATTATAGGTTAAAGAGGAGAAAAAAACTCCTAAAAATCCACGTATAAAAATGTAAAAGAAGCATCATTGACTGCACTTATTAAACCATGATGATAATATTTTAATCTCATTTTCCAATTATATATATTTTTTGTTGGAACACAGATAGAAAATTTCCATTTCTCTGATCGTAGAGAGATATTCCAAACCAAAATGTTTCATTTTTCTATTTTTACAAATAAGTTAAGCCCACTGGAAATTTTAATTTAACTTTCTAGTCTCTAAATATTGTTTCAGGGTTTTGAAACTATCAGATATATGTGGCACATATCATTTTTAGAAACAAAATTACATAAAGATGGAAAATTTTGCAAGAATATCTTTTAAAACTATTATTTCCATGGAAAAATTTCCTTTGAACAACAGTGACTTTCTCCCTTAATATTAAAGTTCTACCTTTATATTGAAATGGCAGATTAACTGTCATTATTCTTTTTGAATATATATGCTTGGCAGCAAGCTACTGGCTTATTAAGAAAAGGTCAGCAAATTTGAAACTTATCTCTGTAAAATGAGTGGAAAAATGAAAAAAATGAGTGACTCATCTTTAAACTCAACCCCATTACATCATAAATTATTATAGAATTTACTACTTAAAGATATAGTTTCCAAAAAATGTAATGCTATTATGGATATTTTATAGCATAAAAACTTCAATATATTGTAATGTTCTGCTAGTGAAAGAATAATGAGTCCACCATTATCGACCCTTTACAATTACATGGTCTTCCTTTAGGAATCCTTCCATATGGTAAGTGATCAATGACTGCCAGATATATGGACCTAGTGAGGGCCCCAGTGGCACTCCATCCAACGACTATTAGTAAAGCATAATTTCTTTCTTGGTTTTGGTCAAATAAATATAAGCTGACATTAAATTATTTATTTTTCTTGTTTAATCATATTTCCACACAAGGAGAATTCAAGTCAGTGATGAGATAGCCTCAAGTTACAAACTAAAATACCCCATAATTCTGTTCTGCTAGTGATATGAGTGATACAGAAACCTATCTGGCTCCATCAGAAACTACAGTCAAGCTTGGAGTTTGTAAAATGTTGTATGTGCTATGTATCCCTTTGGTCATCTGGTGAAGATTACCTACCCCTCTTCAAATAATGTTTTCAAATGAAAACAATAATTTGTATCAAATTGTAAAGGAGATTGGTATACTGAAATTTAGTTACCAAATATTTAAAACCAAAATTGAGAGAGAATGAGCAATAAAACTGCATCTTTTAGTGTACTAAATAACAAGATCTAGGGGCGCCTGGGTGGCTCAGTCGGTTGAGCGTCCGACTTCAGCTCAGGTCACGATCTCACGGTTCGTGAGTTCGAGCCCCGCGTCAGGCTCTGGGCTGATGGCTCAGAGCCTGGAGCCTGCTTCCGATTCTGTGTCTCTCTCTCTCTCTGCCCCTCCCCCATTCATGCTCTGTCTCTCTCTGTCTCAAAAATAAATAAACATTAAAAAAAATAATAACAAGATCTAGGAGTGATTTCAATAGTGACTGAAATTTTATAATAAATGCAAATATATTTTAAAGTCTTACATAATCTAGAATATTAAATGAGTGCATCTAATTGATATTATGTATAAATTCACAGATAATATTAGTAAACAGGCATACCTCAGAGATAATGTGGTTTCACTTCCAGACCACTGCAATAAAGTGAATAGTATAACACAATGAATATTATAATAAAATGAGTCAAATGCATTTTTTGGTTTCTAGTTCACAGAAAAATTATGTTTACGCTACACAATAATATATTAGGTATGCAAAAGCATTACATCTAAAAAAATCAATGTGCATATCTTAATTGAAAAATAATTTATCACTAAAAAATAGTAAACTTTATCTGAGTTTTCAGCAAGTCATAATATTTTACTGGTGTGGGGTCTGGTCTCAATGTTTACAGCTACTGACCGATGAGGATGGTGGTGGCTAAAGTTGGGGTGATGTGGCAATTTTTTTAAATAAGACAACAATGAAGTTTGCTGCATGGATTGACTTTCCATTCATGAGGAATTTCTCTGTAGCATGTGATACTGTTTGACCACATTTTATCTACAGTAGAACTTCTTTCAAAATTGGAGTCAGTCCTCTCACATCCTGCCACTGCTTTATCAACTAAGTTTATGTAATATTCTAAATTCTTTATTGTCATTTCAACAATCATCACAGCATCTTCACCAGGAGTGGATTCCGTCTCAAGAAACCACTTTCTTTGCTCATCCATAAGAAACAAGTCCTCATCAGTTAAAGTTTTATTATGAGTTTGCAGTGATTCAGTTATATCTACAGGCTCCAATTCTAATTCTAGTTATCTTGTTATGTCCACTACAACTGCAGTTATTTCTTTCACTCACGTATTGAACCCCTCAAGTTGTCTGTGAGGCTTGGAATGCACTTCTTCCAAACTCCTGTTGATGTTGATATTTTGACCTCTTCCTGTGAACCATGAATGTTCTTAATGGCATCTAGAATGGTGAATCCTTTCCAGAGGTTTTCAATTTATTTTGCCCCAATCTATCAGAGGAATCCCTACCTATGGCAGCTATAGCATTATCAACTATGTTTCTTACGTAAAAATACTTGAAAGTCAAAATGGCTCCCTAGTCCATGAACTAAAGAATAGAGGTTGTGTTAGCAGGCATAAAAACAACATTTAACTCATTGTACCTTTTTTAAGTATATTTATTTATTTTTTAAGAGTGAGAATGCATGCAAGTGGGGAGGGGCAATGAGAGAGAGAGGAGAGAGAAAATCCCAAGCAGGCTTCGCACTGGCACCGCAGAGCCCAACGCAGGGCTTGAACCCAGGAACCATGAGATTATGACCTGGGTCGAAACCAAGAGTAGGGGATGCTCAACTGATTTGCCACCAGCACCCCTCAATGTACATTTTTTTTTAATTTTTTTTTTAACGTTTATTTATTTTTGAGACAGAGAGAGACAGAGCATGAACGGGGGAGGGGCAGAGAGAGAGGGAGACACAGAATGGGAAGCAGGCTCCAGGCCCTGAGCCATCAGCCCAGAGCCTGACACGGGGCTCGAACTCACGGACCGTGAGATGGTGACCTGAGCCGAAGTCGGCCGCTCAACCGACTGAGCCACCCAGGCGCCCCTCAATGTACATTTTTAACAGAGCTCTCAGGTGACCAGATGCATTGTCAATGAGTGTTTCTTTCTGAGCAGTAGGTATCAACAGTGGACTGAAAATATTCAGTAAACTATGTTGTAAGAGATGTGCTGTTATCTAGTTTTGTTATTCATTTACAGAGTACAGGGAAAGTAGATACATTATTATTTTTTTAAAGTAGAGTTAACATATCAATTTAGGGGTGCCTTGGTGGCTCAGTCAGTTGGGCGTCCAACTTCGGCTCAGGCCATGATCTCGCGGTCCATGAGTCGAGCCCTACTTCAGGCTCTGTGCCGACAGCTCAGAGCCTGGAGCCTGCTTCAAATTCTGTGTCTTCCTCTCTCTCTGCCTCTCTCTCTCTCTCTCTCTCTCTCCCCCTCAACAATAAACATTAAAAAAATAGAGATTAACATATAATGTTATATTAGTTTAGCATTACAATATAGTGACTTGACAATTATATACATTCAAAAATGATCACCATGGTAAGCGTGGTTACCATCTATAATCATACAAATTATTACATTATTGTCTATATTCCCTATAGTGTAATTTTAATCCTTGTCATGTTTATTTTTTAACTGGAAGAAGTCTGTATCTCTTAATTCCTTTCACTCATTTTACTCATCTCTCCAACCACCTCCCCTCTGAGGATCACCAGTTTGTTTTCTGTATTTATGAGTCTATTTCTATTGTTTTTGTTTGTTAATTTGTTCTATTGTTTTACATTCCACATATAAATCAGGTGGTATTTGTCTTTTTCTCACTTATTTCACTTAGCATAACACACTCTGGGCCTGCCATATTGTAAAAGGAAAGATTTTATTCTGTTATGGCCAAATAATATCACACGCGCGTGCACACACACACACACACCCACCCACACCCTTCTTTATCTTCTTTAGCTACTTATGGACACAGGTTGTTTCCATATCTTGGCTATTATAAGTAATTTTGCAGTAGACATAAGAGTGCATATATATTTTTTGAAAGAGTGTTTTTGTTTTTTTTGGTTAAATATCCAGAATTTAAATTACTGAGTCGTGCAGTATTTATACTTTGGTTTTTTTGAGGAACCTCTAAAATGTTATCCACAGTGGCTGCACCAATTTAGATTCTCAGTAACCATACACAGTGGTTGCCTTTTTCCCATATTCTTGCCAACACTTGTTATTTTTTGTCTTTTGATACTAGCCATTCTGACGGGAGTGAGTTAATATCTCATTGCAGTTTTGATTTGCCTTTTCCTGATTGTTAGTGACATTAAGCATCTTTTCACATGTCTAATGTCCATCTGTATGGACATTTCTTTGAAGAAATATCTGTTTAGGTGTTCTGCCCTTTTTTAAAAAAGGATTATTTGTTTTCTTGGTGATGAGTTGTAGGAGTTCTTTGTATATTTTGGATATTAGCCCCTCGTTGGATATATTATTTGCAAATATCTTCTCTCATTCAGTGGCTGCTTTTTCATTTTTTTGAGGTTTCTTTTACTGTGCCAAAGCTTTTTATTTTTGTATGCTGACAAATTTTTTTGTCCTTGCCCAAGGAGACAGATCCAAAAAAAAATATTTCTAAGGCTTATATCCAAGAGATTACTGCCAAATTTTCTATCAGTTTTAAGATTTTTTTTTTTTTTGAAGTTAGTTTTAAGATTTTAGATCTTACATTTGGGTCTTTAATCCATCTTGAGTTTATTTTGTGTATAGTGTAGGAAAGTGATCCAGTTTCATTCTTTTGCATATAGCTGTGCAATTCTCCCAACACCATGTTAAAGAGGTGTCTTTTCCTGCATTTTATATTCTTGCTTCCTTTGTCATAGATTAATTGACTATACAAATATGGGTTGATTTCTGGAATCTCTATTCCATTCCAGTGATCTGTGTGTCTGTTTTTGTGCCAGTACCATATTGTTTCAATTACTGCAGCTTCATACTATAGTTTGAAATCCAGGCTTCTGATATCTCCAGCTCTGTTCTTTCTCACAGTCACTTTGACCATTCAGAGTCTTTTGTGTTTCCATACAAATTTTAGAGTTATTTATTCTAGTTCTTAAAAAAATGATATTGGTATTTTGAAAGGGATTATATTGAATCTGTAGATTGCTTTGGACAGTACATTTTAATAATATTAATTCTTATAATCCATGATTATGGTATATCTTTCCATCTATTCATGTCATCTTCAGTTTCTTTCATCAGTGACTTATTTTCAGAGTATAGATTCTTGATTAAATTTGTATTTAGGTATTTTTTTTTAAATGTAATTGTAAATGAGATTGTTTTCTCAATTTATCTTCCTGCTATTTTGTCATTGGTAAAGAGAAATACAAGATATTTCTAGGGGCGCCTGGGTGGCTCAGTTGTTAAGCATCCGACTTTGGCTCAGGTCATGATCTCACAGTTTGTAAGTTTGAGCCCCATATAGGGCTCTATGCTGACAGCTCGGAGCCTGGAGCCTGCTTCAGATTCTGTGTCTCCCTCTCTCTGGCCCTCCCCCACTTGCATCCTAGCTATCTCTCTATATTTCTCTCAAAAATAAGTAAACACTTACAAAATTAAAGAAAATAAACTGTGACCTTAAAAAATAGATTTCTGTGCATTAATTTTCTATCCTACAACTTTAATAAATGTATTAGTTTTAATACTTTTTTCAGTAGAGTACTTAGGGTTTTATATATATAATACTATACCATCTGCAATTCACCTCTACTTTATCCATTTAGATGGCTTTATTTCTTTTTCTTGTTTGATTGCTGCAGCTAAGACTTCAAGTACTATATTGAGTAGAAGTGATGACAGTGGATATCCTTGTCTTTTTATTTCCTTTTTAATTTTTTAAGTGTTTTATCATTTATTTTTGAGACAGGGGCAGAGAGAGAAGGTGACACAGGATTAGAAGCAGGTCCAGGCTCTGAGCTGTCAATGCAGAGCCTGACATGGGGCTCGAACTCATGAACCATGAGATCATGACCTGAGCTGAAGTAGGGCACTTACCTGACTGAGCTACCCAGGTGTCCCTATCCTTGTCTTTTTCTTGACCTTAGAGGAAAACCTTTTAGTCTGCTTTTAGTATGATGTTGGATGTGGGTTTGTCATATATGACTTTTATTGTGTTGAGGTAAGTTCACTCTAAATTCACTTTGTTGAGAGCTTTTATTATTTTTAATCATAAATAGATGTTGAATTTTGTCAAATGCTTTCTCTTTATCTATTAAGATGATTATATGCTGTTTATCCTTTGATTTGTGTATGTGAGGCCATCCTTGCATTCCTGGAATAAGTTGAGGATTTTTGCATCTATGTTCTTCATGGGTATTGGCCTGTCGTCTTCTTATTCTATAGTGTCTTTGTCTGGTTTTCACATGAGGTTAATGCTTGTCTCACAGAAATAATTTAGAAAAATTGCCTCCTTTTCTATATTTTGGAGTAGTTTGAGAAGGATAGGTATGAACTCTTCTTTAAATGTTGGTAGAATTTACCTGTGAAGCCATTTGGTCCTGGACTTTGTTGGGAGTCTTTTGATTACTGATTCATTTTCATTACAAGTAATTGGTACGTTCAGATTTTCTGTGTCTTCCTGATTTAGGCCTGGAAGAGCATATGTTTCTAGGCATTTAGTCATTTCTTCTAAATTGTTCACTTTGTTGACATATAATTTTCCTAGTAGTCTCTCCTAATCCTGTGTGTGTCTGTGGTTGTAAATTATTTTCTATAATTTCTGATTTCTTTTATGTGAGTCCTCTCTCATTTTTTTCTTAAATCTGGCTAAAGATTTATCAATTTTGTGTTTTCAGTACATCAGATCTTAGATTCATTGATCTTTTCATTTTTTAGTAGCTATTTCATTTGTTTCCACTCTAGTATTTTTTATTTTCTTCCTTCTAACTTTTGGTTTCCTTTTTCTTTTTCTAGTTCTTTTAGATTAGATTTCTTATTTTAGATTTTTCTAGTTTCTTCAGGAGGGCCTGTGTCACTAAAAACTTCCCTCTTGAACTGCTTTCCCTGTGTCTTAAAGATTTTGAACTGTTGTGTTTCCATTTTCCTTTGTCTCCAGGTATTTTTCTATTTCCTCTTTGATGGTTTTCTTGATCCACTGGTTGTTTAGTAGCAAGTTGTTTAGTCTCCATATTAGTATCTTTTCCAATTTTCTTCTTGGATTTGACTCCTAGTTTCATATTGTTGTGATTTGAAAAGATGATGGATATGATCTCAATCTTCTTAAATTTACTGAGAGTTGTTTTGTGGCTTCACATTTGATCTATCATGGAGAATATTCCATATGCACTAGAGAAGAATGTGTATTTTGCCTTTTTTGGGTAGAATGTTCTGTACATCTGTGAGGTCCATCTGGACTAATGTATCATTCAAAGCCACTGTTTCCTGATTTTCAGTCTGATCTATCCGTTGATGTAAGTGGGGTTCTAAAGTACTATATTATTATTCCATCACTTTCAACTTCTTCTATCTCTGTTAATGTTTTTTTGTATAAATTTAAGTGCTCTGATGTTGGGTTCATAAATATTTATAATTGTTATATCCTTTCTTGAAATTGATCTCTTTATGTTATTTACTGCCCCACTTGGTCTCTTGTTACCATCTTTGTTTTAAAGAATGTTTTGTCTGATACAATATTGCTACTCCTCCTCCTCCTGCTGCTGCTGCCACTGCTTCTTCCTTCTTCTTCCATCTTTCTTCTTTCTTCTTACTTCTATTCACATAGACTATCTTTTTCCATCACTTTACTTTCAGGTATGTGTCTTTAGGTATGAAGTCAGTCTCTTATAGGCAGCATATATGTGGGTCTTTTTTTTTTTAAATCCATTCAGTCATCCTGTATTTTTGATTGGAGCATTTAGACAATTTACATTTAAAGTAATTATTGGTAGATACACATTTCTTGCCACCGTTATTTTTTTTCTAGTACTTCTCAGTTCCTTTTTTTGTCTTGCTCTTTTCCCTTGTGACTGAATGACTATCTTGAGTGTTATGCTTGGATTTCTTTCGCTTCATTTTTTTGTGTATTTATTATAGGTTATTGTTACAATTAACTTTCCAAGTATATCCCAAGTATATAACATTCTGTGTTAAATTGACGGTCACTTAAGTTTGAACACATTCTAAAAGCACTAAATTTTGATTTTCCTGTCTCCACATTTTATGTGTATAATATCTTACATATTTTTATTTTCTGAGTTCGTTGAGCAATTTTTTAAAATATAATGGACTTTACATTTTGTTTCTTTTAACATTCAGAAAAACTTTATAAGTAATTGATCTACTACCCTTACTCTATTTGCTTTTACTGGGAAACTTTTGCTTTCATAATTTTCTTCTACTTATGTGTTTCCCCCCAATTATTAAAAGAGTCCCTTTAACATTTCTTGTAAGACTTGTTTTGTGGTGATGAATGCATTTAGTTTCTTTTGTTGGTCTGGAAAACTGTTTTTTCTTAAATTCTTAATGTTAACCTTGCCAGGTAGATTATTCTTGTAGTTTTGTTTGTTCGTTTTTCTTTCTTTCTTGCAGCTCTTTGAATATATCATGCCACTCCCTTCTGGCCTGCAAAGTTTCTGCTGAAAGGTCAGCCACTATTCTTTTGGGAGTTCCCTTGCATATAACTAATTGCTTTTTTCTTCTCTTAAGATTCTGTTTTTATCTTTAATTTTTAACATTTTAATCATTATGTGTCTTGGTGTGGACCCCTTGAGTTCATCTTGCTTGGAGCTTTCTGTGCTTTCCTAAACCTGGATGTATGTTTCCTTCCACAAGTTAGGGAAGTTTCAGTTATTATTTCTTCAAATAAGTTTTCTGCCTTTTTCTCTCTTCTTCCTCTGGGATCCTTATAATGCAAATATTAGTATACCTAATGTTAACTCGGATGTCTTTAAAGCTATCCTCATTAAATTTTTGTTTTGTTTTTTAGCTTGGTTTCTTTCGACTTATCTTAAGATTGCTGATCTGTTTTTCTCCATCCTTTATTCTGCTGTTGATTCCCTCCAGTGTATTTTTCATTTCAGTTACTGTATTCTTTAACTGTTTTTTAAAATATATTTTCTGTCTTTGTGTTGAGGTTCTCACTGAGTTCATCTATTCATCTATGAAGTTTGGTGACCACTTTATGACCCTTATTTTAAGTTCTTTATCAGGTGGATTGTTTATCTCCATTGCGTTTAGTTTTTGCTATTTGTTTTTTCCTGATGTTTCTTATTCTTTCAACTGGAGCATATTCCTTTTTCCTCATGACATTTGACTTTCTGTGTTTATTCCCATGAACTAGGCAAAACAACTATCTCCCTACATCTTGAAGGAGTGGCCTCGTATAGGAGCATTTCCTATATGTACTGCATGTGTTAGACTGGTTGGCTGAAGATGTAACAGACATAAGCTGTGGGTTCCAGGGCATTCTGCACCAGGGCTACCCTGGAGGGATAGTTGGAGCTGCAGCAGGCATGGGCGAGGTATCCTACAGCACTCTACACCAGGGCTGCCCTGATGGGATGGCTGAAACTAAAGCAGGCATGAGTCACAAGTGTCCTGGGGTGTTTCATGCCTAGGCAGCCTTAATGAGACAGGTGGAGCTATAGTTGCACAGGGTAGGGGTGTCTCAATGTGCACTATGCCAAAGCAGCCTTGTTAGGATGGGTGGAGCTGGGACAGACACAGGCTCAAGGCCAGCTTGTTGAGGATAGCTGAAGCTGCTGTGGGCTGTGGCCCATGGCTAGCTGAGGTGGTAGTCTGCCTAACGTGTCCAGATCTTGTTTCTGTCTGTGCTATCATGGTGGAGGGGGATGTAAACAATGTCCAGTACCTCCAAGCCCAATGAGTTCCAACAGTTCCCTATCATTTAGTGGATATTCTAGGATTAGTAAACAGGTTTCTTACAGTCTAGTTTCCCTTCAAACCACTATTTTTTTTTGTTTTTGTTTTTCTGTGTCCTGGGTTGATCACATTTTTCATGTGGACCCCTCAGTGATATCCCTCCCTACTCAGGTTGCTGCATCAAGTGTGGGGTTCCCGTCATTACTGTGTCTTTGTTTTTCCTGCTATTCTCTATGTGATCCCTCTATCCTTTGTTACATAGCAGCTGTTCAAACAGCCCCCTATTTTTCTTCAGAAGAAAATTGTTCTCTATATATGTATACATTCAGTATGTCTATGTGAGGAGGTGAGTTCAGTGTTATCCTGTGCCACCATTTTGGACCCATCTCTAAGTAACATAATTCTTAAGGGCCCTAAAATTTACATAATGGTAAATGAGCAATGACTTTTAACTTAAAATTACTGTCTTCATTAGCTCCTAACAAAATTGTTAGCCTGTCCTTTGAAGCTTTAAAGCCAGGCATGACTTCTCCTCTTTAACTATGAAAGTCCTAGATGGCATATCTTCAAATATAAGGTTGTTTTGTTATATTAAAAATTTGTTAGCCATCTTCATTTATTATCGTAGCTGGATCTCTTGGATAACTTGCAGCCGCTTCTGTATATCAGCACTTGCAGCTTTACCTTGCACTTTTATGGTATGGAGGTGGCTTGTTTCCTGAAACCTCATGAGCTAACCTTCACTAGCTTCCAACTTTCCTTCTGAAGGTTCCTCACCTTTCTCAGCCTTCGAAGAATTAAATAGTTAGGGCCTTCCTCTGGATTAGGCTTTGGTTTGAGAGGATGTTGTGGTTGGTTTTATCTCCTATCCAGGCCAAATTTTCTCCATATTAGCAACAAGGCTGTTTCACTTTCTTACCATTTGTGTATCCGCTGGAGTAGGATTTTTACATTTTTACTTTTGGAGAATTTCCTTTGTATTCACAACTTGGCTGTTTTGTGCAAGAGGACTAACTTTTGGTCTATGTTGGCTTTCAACGTGCCTTCCTCCTAAGCTTAATCATGTCTAGTTTTGGATTTAAAGTGAGAAATGTGACTCTTCCTTTCACTTGAATACTTGGAGGCCATTGTAGGGTTATTAATTGGCCTAATTTCAATATTATTGTTTCTCCAGGAATAGGGAGGACTGAAAAGAGGGAACAAAATGGGGAAATGGCTGGCCTATGGAGCAGTCAGGACAAACATTTATTAAGTTCACCATTGTATATGGGTCTGGTTCATAGCTCTCCAATACAATGGTGACATCAAATATCACTGACCACAGATCACCATAACGAATATCATAATTTAAAAGTTTAAAATACTGTAAGAATTACCAAAATGTGACACAGGGGGTACAAAGTGAGCAAGTGGTGTTGGAAAACTGATGCTGATAGAATTGTTTGATGCATGGTTGCCACAAAGCTTCAATTTAGCAAAAACACAGCATCTGTGAAGTTAATAAGGCAAAATGCAATAAAATGAAGTATGCCTATAGTCATATCTATATTCATAATGCAAGAGAATATTAATTTTCAGTTAAAAGTTGGTTAAAATATAGATGTAGCTAATATTTATCCATCTTAATTCCTGCACTGCCTGACTTCTGTCCATAGATGCCAGGTTAAACCTCTTGTGGAAAAAGCTGGTTACCTGAAAATATCAAAGAAATAATATTCTGGGTTCAGTGATAAGCAGCTATGTTACAGTAATTTGATAAAAGAGGTTACATAGAATAAGTAGGTTCATAAGTAGGCAAAAGTTTCTTTGTGTTTTTCTAATTAAGATAGACATCGTACTATCTTCTCCTCTCCCTACTTTAATAGCTTTTTCAACATTCAGTTGGTCTGTATCTATAGTTTGAATTATCTGTATATGCCTGTGGTGAAGATACGGATAAATAGAACATGGAAAAAAATTTTTAAATAACTATTTTCCCTCTCTTGGTTATTCTCTCCCTTTTTTTCTCCATAACATCCCACTTTTAACTCAAGTAATAAGAATTCTGTATGAGTTGTCATCAGGAAAAGAATATAAGTGGTTTACAAATACCAAGCATTTAGGGAATCAAAGGCAACTCAGAATTACAACCAAAATATATGGGAGAAATGGAATTTTAACAATGAAAGACTGTTCTACTCCAGATTAAAAAATAATCCCCTGGTTCTGGAACAGATGGTGGGATATAGGAAAAATATGAGATCAGAACCCAATTTGAAAAAGAGGCTCTGCCTATTGCTTCCTGGGAAGATAGTAAATTCCCAGAAAATTCTGTGTAGGTGATTAAAGGAAGACAGAGCCTTGAAGATTATCAGGTCCTAATATGTCATAAAAGTAACTCTTAATGTGTAGCAAAGAAATACCTAGGAGATTACTAGACAAAGAAGACTTGCTTAAGGCATGCCATTGTGATCTGAGTGGATGAATGAGACTATGCCTGTCTCAATGGGTAGCCAAGAACCAGTTAGGTCCCACACAAAGCAGATATACCTGGATTCTGCCTCATAAATCACTGCCACTGTTTCCCACAGGATTATATACTTAAAAGATAATGTCAAAAGAAAGCAAAGCCAAATCTTCCAATGTAGAAAGCTTTGGTTTCTTAGGGTGGAACATTGTGGCCTATTTCTCCTAAGACAAATCCTGATTCTTATCACAGTGTACCTGAACATGTACAAGGACAGGAGTCTACAGAAAATGGGAGTTGTCTGGGCCACCGTTGACTGTACTTACTTGGGAACATCAGCTTATCAGTATCCAGGAAGATGAACAATCAATCAATTAATTAATTATTGCTTCCTTTTATCTAATTGATGTGAACAGAGAAGAGTATATCCAGAAGACAAGGAAGAAAAGTTGAATGTTTTTTTTTCTTACTAATACACATAGGGAGTAAGGTCTAGAATTCATATTTCTCTATACTTTTTAAAAAAAATCTATGAATTAATACACTGACTTTATCTGTGTGTAGCTTTGCAGAATATAGCAGGTTTGGGTTTTTGAGTTCCCTACTATTTTTTTCTTAGATTATCACTATCTGTCTAAAAAAATCTTTAAAGTATCAAGCACATAAAGGTACTAAATTCAAGCAAAAATGCACAATAAATTTTTATTTGAAGGCTGCTATTATGATTACAGATTTGGAAAAAGTAGTTAGTGGAGTGGAGAGAGAGAAAACACTTGAGATCTTATATGGTGAAATAATCAGACAGAAAAGAATATGAAAGAGTAAATGAGAAGCTATCAGAAACCTTAAATCATGTTTTACTCCTATCCTATTTAAATGTCTGGTGTATTTTTGTTTTTTATCTTCTTAAGGGAATTTTCCTTGTTGAAAATATGTTGCAATATTCTTTGGATTTCTAAACCATTGCCGAAGTCAGATGACAACACATTTGCAGTTCCTGGCACCCCAATCCTCTGCTGTCAGGACTGTAAACGATGCTACTTTTCAACAAAGCAGTGATCCAGTGAGGGGATTAGAGGCATGAATTTTAACCTACAAAATATGAATTTGAAGTTAACATGATGCTTTTTCAGTGACTGTGTTCTGAGAATACTGTTGCTAGCAAGATTAGAGTGGCAGATGCTTCTTTAGTAGCCTTCGTTGTAAGTGGAAATCACCAAATACCTCATCAGTTTGTTTTAAAGAACTACTGGCATAGTAAAGTCTGAATAAGTTTGTTTCCTCGGTGTTGGCTTCCAATGTATTAGAGCATGCTTCTACTCTCTGAAGAATAATTGAATAATTGTTGGTAGTGGAAAGTGAGAAAGGCTACTGCTATGGCTAATTAATAGAGAGGATTTATATCCTCTAAATTGGACCCATTGTGGCAACCTCTCACCATACAACAGTATATACTGAGTTTAAGTAGAAAGTTAATACATGATTTCACACAGCAAGCTCTCTCTTCCTGTCTCTCTCTCTTTCATGTTACATATGTTTAAGTTTTTTTTGTGTGTGAAATGAAATATATACATATTCTTAACAAATCATAAAATTTCTTTGGTTGAGATTGAATTTGATTCTTCTATGCAGCCTCTATTCCAAGGAGAGAAATCTGGTGCTGTCAGAGGCAGTGGGGAGACCAAGAACCATGTAAGCCAAGAAGACAAGTGATAGAATACAAGTGATAGCAGACAAGGGTTCTCTATCATTATGAAGAATCATGCTTTCTGGGCCTTGCCTGTAGCTGGGAGATGATCAAGGAAGAAGCAAGTATGAATCAGAATTAGGAGGCTTCAGCCTTATTTAGTTCCCTTTTAGTTGAAAAGATTTTATTTCTTTAAAAACATAGTATATATTATTTTATACACATACTTAGTATTTATTAAATTGTTTATTGTGGATGCTGTGATTTTTTTGGTAACTATTTGAATCCCATAACATGGGTGCTCAATGGAAAAGTCAGTATTTATTAGTTCATATGGCACATTGAGAATTAGATGCTTAGTAATTGTTTTTGCTTCATCTAATGATTTATATCATATATTTAGAGCTGCAACTAAGAACAAAGAAATTTAGGCTTCTGTGTGATTTTCCAATTTCTGTGGAAGTTTAAAAACTATGCAGTTGTTAGGCATGAGTACTTCTTATGGTTACCTATTCATTATGTC
The DNA here is from genome assembly GCF_046562875.1 of Panthera onca. Classification (NCBI taxonomy): domain Eukaryota; kingdom Metazoa; phylum Chordata; class Mammalia; order Carnivora; family Felidae; genus Panthera; species Panthera onca. The sequence continues at coordinate 53,887,158 of NC_138342.1, read as the reverse complement.
CAATTAAATCCTAATCATTTTTAAGATCTCAGTTCAAATATCACTTGAATGAAATATTTCCCACATTCCAAGATTGAATCAGATTTTTTCATTATACTTCGTAAACATGTGTCTTCAGTCATTTGCCTTATACTGCCTAGAACGTTTCATAATCTTACATTTACTTATGTAAACAATTAACTAACATCATTAGTTTACAACACTGTTCTATTGAATGAAGAGGTGATTTCTTTTGTTTCCCCGCATTATGTAGTAGAGTGTAAAATACATTATCAGGGTTCAATAAATATATGAAATTTATTTTAAAAATGAATTCATTAACATAAATATCGTTTCTTAGGCAGATTGTAACATGTAAGAAAAATAAAACACTAATATAAATATACTATATATGTGATAAAAATATGGTGCTAAGGGAGAATAGTGGTAAAATTTAGAACTCTAGTTTGTTGGCCTCTAGGAACAACTTTAAATAGGAGAACTATCTCGACTATATTCCATACTCATCAGCTACCTTGTACATTCTCTATCATTCAGATTCTATCTGATATTATAAACATTTTCAATTCTTTCATTCTTAGAACAATGATTGATCCCAAGCCCTAATCCAGAAGTATATTAATTTTGGATATAAAAATAAGATCTCTTCTGCTGTGATGGGAGAAAATAAAGGAATGATTTTGGATAAAAGGAAACTGTGTGGAAGGGATGTGAGTTAAGGCAATTTATACGTTATTATCTTTTTTTTTTTATCTGATAGAATGCTGTGAAGTTTATGCTTGAAAATAATGAGAGGGGGAGGTTAAGGAGAGCACTAAAGATAAGCAGTATCTACTGAGCAAAATGTAACAAGGAATTACGGGGTTACGTGGCAAGATTTCCAAGATTAATTGAAGACAAAGTTGTATGTGAGTACAATTTGCTTTTTGTAGCACGAATCCAAGTGACTATATGATTTTTTTCTCCAGAACTGTCTTTAACGTTTTTTTTTTTTTCTTTTCGTGGATAAAAATCTTTGAAACAATTTACATAGTTGAAGAAATGTGTTTTGTTTGTAACTTTACAGAGAATTGTGTGGAATTAATACGGTGGTTTGGAATTTGTATAGAAATTATGTCTTTGATTTTGATATAGTTAATCCATTCCAGGCATCATTCAACAAGTTTGCCTTTTTTTTCACAGTTGAAAAAAAACTAATAGAAATTATGCATTATTTAACGTATTCTAGTGTTTACTGGTATTATAATTTTTTTAATGTAATGCATGAATGTACCAAACTGTGTAAATAGAACTTAATGTTGAAGGATCCCTCCAAATTAAAATCTAATTGGACATGGTACATTTTTATCACTCTATGATATTTTGTGGTATTTCCTTATTTATATTTGTAATATGGGTCTCTGTTTTTCTTTCTTTCTTAGTTGGTATTTTTAATGTAGTTCACTTAAGCCTAGTTTAAACCTGTCCCTAAACTAATGACTTGTATTCTGACCTCATTAACTGAATTTATAACTATTTTATGTATTATAAAATACCTAAACACCTTCTTACATTTTGAGACCATTAGGCCTGTTTTTTAAATGTATATAATAGATAAAGCTTTTACTTCTTCAGGGCAGTTAGTCTGTATTCCTACCTCCTGCTGAGAAAACTTGAGCAATTTCTAATTGTTCCAATGGGGGGAAAAAAAGGCCACCTTATAACTATTATTGAAGCATTTATCCAAAGTTATAATAATCTGCATAACATGATGTATTCTCTTTGACGCTGTTGTTTATACTTTTATTACAGCTACTAGTTCTTCAAATAAATTTTTTGTCCCCTTTTTCTCTCTCTTCTCCTTCTGGGATCCCTATAATGTAAATGCTGCTATGCTTGATGGTGTCACTGAGTTCCCTAAGACTATTCTCATTTTGCGTAATCTTTTTTCCTTTCACCTGCTCAGCTTGATTACTTTCGGTTACTCTGTCTTCCAGGTTACAGATTTGTTTTTCTGCTCTCTCTACTGTTTACTCCATCTAGTGTATTTTTAATTTCATGTATTGTGTTCTTCATCTCTATTGGTTCCTTTTTATCTCTTTATTAAGGGTCTCACTGATGTCCTCTTCTCATGTCCAGTGAGTATCTTTATGATCATTACGTTCTCTATGAGATATATTACTTATCTCCATTTCACTTAGGTCTCTTGCTGTGATTTTGTCCCTTTCATTCTTTTGGGATATAGTCCTCTGTCTCCTCATTTTCTCTCTGTGGGTCTATTTCTGTGTTAGGAAAGTCCGGTATATCTCTTGGCCTTGAACGTAATGGCTTTATGAAGAAGAGTTCCTGTGTCTCCTATTCACTCAAACCTGTCATTTGTCTCCTGCGTGTGTTGCATGTGCCCTGTTTTTGTGGTTTAGCTACTTTTTCCCTCAGTCCAGCTATCTGCAGTGGCTCTCATTGCCTATTGTAGGCAGTGTTTAGTCTCTGTGGTGTTAGTGGACCAGTCCAATGCTACCTTGGTGTGGTGTTAGTGGACCAGTCCAATGCTACCTTGGGCTTGAGTTGAATCAGGCCAGGCATTTGCAAGGTGCTTTCCCTGTGTTGTACTTTGAGAAGCTTTTGTTGGTGGCTGGTGCTTCCAGTCAGACCAGCTGTCTGCTCTCAGACCCTACTGGGGCTGTCCTTGGACTGGTTGGACCAGTATGTGTGGTAATCTTTCCCTCTCCCTAGGGCAGGAATCACTTTGGAGTCCTGCTGTCACCTCTGGGGGCTGTTTGCACACTGCCAAGCTTTTTGCACCACCGTGGATGGGCTCAATAGGGTGTTTGAGAGGTTGGATCCACATAGTGTATGTGTGTGTGGTGAGGGAGGGGGTGCAGTGTTCGTAAGAGTTGGGCATTAGTCTTCTGGGAGAGGGGACCTGCTGCCACCACCACTGGAACTATGGCAGGCCTGGCTGGAGGGGCTAATCATTTGAAGCATGGTGAGACACAGGGTTAACAGGTTAGGTAGGGAGTGTGGGTACCATGCTGGTTCCCACAGGCGGCCATGCATTTGTGCTAGGAGGTGGGGGAGGGAAATGGCCCCTGTTCACTCCTTTTGTCCTGGAGAAGTTTCCCAAATATTTCTGCTCCTCCAGCACAAGCTCTGACATTAGTAAACAATTTTCCTTCCTGTGTGCCCCATTTTTCAAACTGCTGCTTCTATGCTATATCTCTTTAGGTTGTTTGTTGTGTTGTCTCTTTAAAGGCAGGGACTCAGTTTCCTTGTGCCCTCCTGGCTCTCCTAGAGCCAAGCCCATTTATTTTTAAAATCCAGATTTTAAGTCTTACCAGTTATAAGAACTCAGGAAATTCAGTCCTTCTGTTTTTTCAAAAGCCAAATGTTATGGGGAATCCCTCTTCCCCATGCAGGTTCCCTGGTGTGATGGTCTGTTTCTCTCCCCTGTCCATGTCTGCAGGTCCTTCCCTCCTGTGGATAGTTCTGGGGGTCCATTTAGCTCCCCATCTCTGCCCTTCCTACTCTCTTGTGGCCTCTGCTTTACATTTAGTTGTAGAGTTTGCTATTCTGGTCTTGAGGTCATTTTCTGCATTATTTACACTGATGTACTATCTAGGTGTATTGCTGGGACAAGGTGAGCTTAAGATTCACTCATTCTGCTATGTTCCCAGCAAGTCCTGGTGTTTATTTTATTTTTTTTTAACATTTTCATTTGCCCAAACATGATTGTGGGTTTTTCCCCTATATTTTCAAAGAAATATATGAATATAATATCTAATAATTCTACCAGTATTTTCTAAGCTAGTTATTTTTCCTGCTAAAATCATTCTTTTCTTTTCTTTTTTTTAAATACTTGAAGATTGAATGCATTTGTATTTAGTATATGTTATATTATGAAAGCTTCTCAGAATACTGCTTACTCTGCATTCCTTAGATTTTTAAAAAATAAACAGCTGTAAATATCCAGTAATTTATGCCTTTATTTCATCTTTGATTTATATTTTGCTCCATAACTTTTTATTACATATTCAATATAAAGTTATATATATATATATTTTGAAATTTATTTTATTGTCAAATTGGTTTCCATACAACACCCAGTGCTCATCCCAACAGGTGCCCTCCTCAATGTCCATCACCCACTTTCCCCTTAAAGCCCATTTTATTCTTTAGAAGAATCTGTTAATTTTAATTGGTTTCTGATATCAGATTTTATCACATTGGTGTTAGATGAACCCAATTACATTTGTACTTAGATAGGTAAAGGTGTTTGTGTGTGTGATTATAAAATCAATTTTGATAATATTTTATATTTTAGAGAAATATTCATCTTTATAGGTATCTGTGTTTGCATGTATATATTTCTTATTTTTTGTCTCATGAACTGGAAGTTTTACTTATTTTTAAATATCAAAATATAAAGATTCAACTATAAATGTGCTTATATCTACTCCTTAACAAAACATCCTTAATATATTTTAAATTTTTTTGCCACCATTGTAAAAGTTATTTCTAATATTAATATTGTTATTCTGTTTTGATTTGAGAATTACATTGTATGCTATAAACCACATTACAAACATTATAGACTCAAATTATAAGTGATATAATACTCATGATAACCTTATAAGCTAAATATGATTATTAACTCTTTTCTTTAAATATAAAGGAAATAAGGAAAAGAGGAGACTGCCAGGGTAAATCAGTTGGTATAAGACAGAACAGGAATTTGAATGAATGAGAATCTTTACCATCTGTGCTGTTAACCATCTTACAACAACATATCACAGTATAGTATTTTTATACAGATTGCAAAATGCTTTATGGGTCATTTATCTCTCCTGCATAGTAAACCTCTGTGTCAAGAAGCATGTGGTTGGCTATGGCTCCTAAAACGGCACAAACTAATAATTTTATATTGAGATATGGATGCAGGTAAGGTGAAATTTCTAAATACTGACAAATTCAGATCCAAAATCTAGATGTTGGGTGTGATTGCATTAGTATCAGTATAAGTTGTTTTTTTGTGCTAATTGGGAGATAAAATATAGCAAGCCTCAGTTTATAGTCACTCTGACCTGATAGGTATTTCTTTCTAAAATGTGGCTAAAATACCCTTGCACTTGGGTGTGCCTTAAATTCAGGCAGTGTGCAGCTAGACTGACTCACTTGCATCATTATCTGGCTATGTATTTGTGCTATTAGCTCCTTTGGATGTAAACTAAATTTAAAGCAACGTGTTACCAAAAATAAATTTGTATCACAGTAATTTTCAAACTGAACCCCATCTTTGTGGCTGCATAACTTCACTTTGTTCTATTTTTATTAGGCTGGAATACTTCCTCACGAAGTGTGTTTCAGAGAAGTTGTATGGGTGGCATACATTCTGAGACTTTCAAGTCTGGAAATATTTTTTTTTCATCTTTATAAATGAAACATTTCTTGGCAGGGTTTATCATAGTTAGGTGTTGGTCTTCTATCCAAGAATATGTATCTTCAAGAGGCTAACACTACAGACAAGAAATGTCAGACTTTTCCCTTCTTAGCATCCTTTTTTGTTTATAAGCTTATAATTTATTCTTAGATTCAGATATTTCAGAAGTATTAGCAGAAATTATTTAGATGTAGATCTTTGAAAAAAGTCCCACTTGGTTTAAGTAAGCTTTTTTGGTTGCCAATGGGCTGTTGTAAATTCCTTCCAGTATATTAGTAAGGAGTTGGCTCAGTGAGCTAGATAACTGAGAGATGATTAATTATTCCCTGAGAGCATATGAGCAAATATGGACAGTAATCAGATCAGTATTGCATTCTTCAGCCTCTTTTCTGGTTCAGATAAAAATCTAATAATTCTGGCCTGGAGGTGGTGTTCTTGTCTGGTTTCCAATAACATAATTTTATTTCTCATGTGAAAATGATGATCTTATGAAGGATCTATCCTCCATATATACCTCACTTCAGGTACTATGTGTACCCTATTTTTCTTTTTTATTTATTTTTGGGGGGGAAGAAGGGGAGTGGGGCAGGGGCAGAGGGGGAGAGAGAATCCCAAGTGGGCTCTGTGTCAGCAGGGGCTCCATCCCACAAACCATGAGATCATTACCTGAGCCAAGATCAGGAGTCGTATGCTTAACTGACTGAGCCACTGGGGCACCCCTCCCTCTTTCATATATAACTAAAAATTGCTTCTTTAAACATATATTGAAGAGTTTTAGATAAAATGAGATAACTTTTGGGGCACCTGGGTGTCTCAGATGGTTAAGCATTCGACTTCTGCTCCAGTCATGATCTAATGGTCTGTGGGTTCAAGCCCTGCCTTGGGCTCTGTGCTGACAGCTCAGAGCCTGTTGCCTGCTTTGGATTCTGTGTCTCCTTATCTCTCTGCCCCTCCCCTGCTCACACTCTGTCTCTCTCTCTCAAAAATAAACATTAAAATTTTTTAAAAATAAAATTAGATAACTTTGTTTTACTGCATCATGAGCCAGTTATATGTTACCAAAGATCCCATTATGGGTAAAACATGATGTAAAGCACACATGAGTATATTGAGCGAAATTTAATCAGAAAGAAAAAGAAACATTACTTTTTCAAAAGAAAATTATTTAATACAGGATATTTGCAAAGGTAGTAGAAAGCCCAAAGAACATAGAGGATACTGAGGTTACCCACAGATTAATGACTATAGGAAAAGGCTACCCCTCTGCTCTAGGATTGGGGAAACCAAAGGAAGAGTGGGTGGGCTCTTCAGAACCTGGGAGCTTAGAGGAAGAATCCTATAGGACCTTGGACCAATGGCGAGAGCCCCTGTGGAGAGGAATGTGTTTGACATTCAGACCCATGAGGGGGCATCCGCCACTATAACTCCAATTGTCAAGGCCAAGATGCAATTGTTTCCTCTGAGTGGCTAGTTTGTGCTGGTGACAGGAAACCCAAAAGAATCTGGAGTTAGCTGCTCTCTTTTGAAGAGGGATGGTGTCAGAAATGAAATACAGGAAAGAAGTCACTTGTTTCTTTCCCCTAACTTCCAATCTCCCTCACTTCCATTGGCAGAAATTAACAGTAAACTAGAGGACAAAGATGTCTAATAAATGGTGTTTTTAGAATTCTAGGCTTAGCAACTCTGCAGAGAGTAGAAGTGTAGATTTAGAGCTAAAATCCAATAATGACACTACGTGTTTAGTAAATTCAGTGAAAGGAAACTGAAGAAAATTCATAAATCCCCACAGGCAAAATTAAAGGTGCACTGAGGATATTTGAATGTTACAACATCATTATCAATAACCACAATGAAACCCTATACATTGCAGCCTGCTCAGTGTTACTGCCTCTTCAAACCAGACCAGTTTTCTAATTTTTTAAGTTTTTTTAAATTTATTTTGAAAGAAAGTACACACATGAGCTGGAGAGGAGTAGAGACAGAGGGAGGGAGAGAATCCCAAGCAGGCTCCACACTGTCAGTGCAGAGCCCAATGTGAGGCTCAGTCCCACAACCATGAGGTTATGACCTGAGCCGAAATCAAGAATTGGTTGCTTAACTGAGCCACCCAGGAGTCCCTATTTAACATTTCTTATGAACACATCTTGCTGGGAATGCTCACTCTTAGGAAAGAGTACAAGCCAAACTTTGTAATGTACAAATGAGGCTAGAATAATTTGCAAAAAAATAAACCTTGCAAGTGGTGATGTGTATTTTTTAAAGGTAACTTCAACTCTTAATATCCAATTTCTATCACTGATGTTGGAATGTTTTATAGTTAAAATATGATGAATACCATCTAACAATTCTTCTAATTATATACAAAATAAAAAAGAGATACTGATTTATTTAGAATTAACAAAGATAATCTTGGAAGGAGTTGGAAAGCCTTCAATGACTGGTTCAAAAATCGCTAAACACCAGGTCCCAAAATAGCACTTAGAATTTTGGACTTCCTTACTGGTAAGCATTCATTCAAGAATAGAACTCATTTCTTAAAATGTGGGCAAAACTAACATAAGAAAAACATTGTTTTATATATATTTTGCTTTTTCTCATTACTGATTAAAAATAAGATTTCTGGTATAATTGCTGATTAAAAAGACAAAACAAATGTTATTCAATACCTGAGAAAACTGGTAGATAAAATTTCCATGGAGCAATAAGGCATGGTCTTCTCTGTTTTTCACAAGAGGCACCTGTTTCATTTAATGGATACAATGAGCTCTTAAATGCAGTGGAATACCTAATCCCTTTGTACTTCAATAGCATGCATTGTAATAGATTATTTTCCTTCTGTCTCCCTCCTCTGGAATATAAGCTATGTTAGGACAAAAGTCTCATCTAATGTGTTTTCTAACAGTCTCCCTCAGCATCTAGCAGAATGCCTAAACCCTAGTACACAGCAAATATGCATCTGTTGAATTAAATAGAATATCCTCTTGTGCCATACTTAGTAATTACAAGTGACGTACCAACTCAACTGGACAAAAGTCTTAATACAAAAACTGAAATGAGTACGCAGTTCTATCAGAATTCATACAACAAAGAAAGAAAAATTATAGAAATTTTAAATTGTAGAGATGAAAGTGACCATTCTGAACCTGGGGTGGGGGAATTAGGTACTCACTGGATTATAAATGAAAATTTGTGAGTAATTTTACAAAACAAAGTATTTTGTAAATGTAATGAGACATTACTGAAATGAAGGTTGGGTACCACAAGAAAAGCATCTAAATATTAAAATTTACTGAATTACCGTTGAGAGTACATGTTGAATTCAATATTTTTGTAAAAAATCTAATAGATCATCACCATTAGAGAGCCAAGTCAAACAATAGTAGTTATTTGTTTCAGTTTTCTGCTGCTTCTTACCATGGGTACAAGTAATAGGAACAATAATCTGTAAGTTGCAGTGATTAGAAAGGTGAAATCTGGGACTTGCCAGCCATTCCAATAAACCCATGTGGACATCAGTATATTTTTGCAATAGATAAATGATTCAATGGAAACCATGTAGAAAATTTTGAAATTATATTAGCTCTTTCAGGCCACTATAAGGTTTTCAACTTCAGTGAGTTTAGAAGTATTGTAATGATGCCTATTTCATAAAATATACCTTCTTGCCAGGCATTCTTTGATGCAAGCCACTACTTCGCATCACATTATACTACTTGTTCCAAAATATTCTGCTGCTCCTAAAAAAATAGTTTGCCGAAAGACAACACAGACTGTTTTCTGAAATAGGCAGGAAAAGTAGCTTTAGAGATATTGAGGCCACAGAAGGAACATAGACTATGGAATCAAAAACATATCATGATGGTACCAATATACTAGCTGTGTGAAATCGTGCCAGTTACTTAAAATTTCTGAAATTCACTGTTAAACTTAAACAATATCTTCCTTGTAGAGTATTGTGAAGGTTAGATAATACCCACATACCATGTATTGCACATAGTAGGCGTTTAATAAGTGGCAATTACGTAAAGAAAATTTTGTTTTAAAATTCACTTTTTTAAAACGTAGTTCTTGTCCTAATTTTAAGGCTTTTTGGCTTTTCTTATAATTTGCTAACGAATCATTGATTGCTCAGTAATGAAGAAATGTACTAAAATGCAGAGGCAACTTGATTAGGTATTGCTGATGAACTCCATTAGAGACTACTAAAATATAGAAATTTGCACTTTTGCAAATAAAACATGATGGAAATGGCACTTCTGAAGACATTGGGTTTTACTATAAAGATCAGAAAACATTAAGCCTCAACTCCTTCAGGGCAGTCAGTGAAGCTTACTTCATGTTCGTTAGTGCCTATAACAGTGCCTAAAGAATAATATTTGGTGCAAAACAAAAAACAAAAACAAAAACTAAAGATAGCTTTTAAATGAATAAGCATTAGTTTATTTACCAATGGGTATCATATGACTGCTGAGGGCACCTTTTGGACAGTTTATCACAGAAATGATTTGTAAATTCCAAGTGGACTTAGATGCCATTACTAAAAAACATTTTATGTTCAGTAAAAGTAACACATTCCAAATAAATTTTATTCTTTCTCCATGGACAGTTTCCAGACTGGGAGATTATAGAAAGGCATCTTATTACGATGAAGATTTTAGATGAGTGTTTCATAAATCTTTCATGACAGTCTTATGAGGAAAACATAAAAACAATGTATATTTAAAATTAATTTGTAAATACATGTATAACTTTGTTAATCTATAGATTAGTATCAGTATGAAGGGAATATCAATCATGGTTTCAACATTTGTACTAATCACATCAATGAGGACATATTTGTTGAATTATGGACTCATCCAGAACTGATGAAAGTATAAAATTCAAGTATAAAAAGCTATGCTTCATCTTTATTTTGTTAGGCTAGGGAAATGATTGGACTACAACCAAACAATTTAATGGTTACAAGTTATGTTTTCAGAAAATTCTTCAGTGACCATCATACCAGATTAGGTCTTCTTTTTATATGTTTTCATGGTACACTGTATGCCTTTTTATAAACGTACAATTTATAGTGCTTAATTACTGGTTATTTTTTTTTAGTGTGTCTTTTACCTCAGGATCTCTCCTTAAGTACAGAAATCATGTTACCTTTTGAATCTGCCTGCCTAACCCAACACCTGGCACATCCAAGGTATTTAATAAAGGTTTATTGATACCATTCTACCCATAAACCCTTTACATCCTATTATGCCTAATCTGATATTAATCACCTTTTTGTATTAAAAACTGTCAACCAGATTTATGGAATTAAAAATTTGTGGGGTTTTTTGGTAAGGCTTTACATTCTTGAACTGAGGAGGTTTGAAGACTTTGTCTCAACCCAATAGAAATACATGATGTGCACATTTCTGTGTGTCTCTTCTAAATTTCACACTCATTGACAAATACTATCTAGAAACTAATATCTAAGGATATAAGTGAAAATGAAATGTACTAGCTAGCTACATTTTGTAGTTATTGGCTACATATTTGAGAGCAACAGTAACCTGGAGGCTTATTTTTCCTCTCAAACCAGGGCAACAGATTTATTGTAGAAGTAAACTGATACTTACAAATTTTCCATTTTTTGCAATGAGAACTTTTAAGATCTTCTCTCTTAGCAATTTTCAAATAAACAGTATCGCCCTTTAAACTGTAGTCACCATGCTGTACGTTATATCCTCTTGACTTATTTTATAACTGGAAATTTGCACTTTTTAACCCCCTTCACCCACTCCTCAACCCTATTTCTGGCAACAACTAATTTGTTCTCTGTATCCACGAGGTTTGGTTTTCTTTTCAAAGCCATGTATAAGTGAGATCGTGCATAGTATTTATAAATTCTGACTTATTTCACTTAGCAAAATGGCATGAAATAGATGAATGTTGTTGTAAATGTCAAGGGGTCTCCTTTTCTAATGGCTGAATAATATTCCATATTATTAATAATAGTCTTTTGATGGACACTTAGGTTGTTTCTATACCATGGCTATTGTAGATAATGCTGCAATGGACATAGATCTTTGAGTTAGTGTTTTTGTTTTCTTCAAGCAAATATCCAGAAGTAGAATTTCTGAATCATATGGTTGTTCTATTTTTCATTTTTTTGAGTGACCTCCATACAGTTTTCTATAATAGCTTCACCAATCTACATTCCCACCAAGAGAGTACAAGAATTCGCTTTTCTCCACATCCTCACCAACACTTATTTCTTCCAGTCCTTTTTTCTCCATAATAGCCATTCTAACAGCTATGAACTGATATCTTATTGTGGTTTTGATTTGCATTCCCCTCATGTTTAGAGAGGGAGCACCTTTTCCTGTACCATTTGGCTATCTGTATATCTTTTTTGAAAAAAAGTCTATACAGATCCTCTACCCATTTTTTGTCAAATAGTGTGGGTTTTTTTTTTCTATTGAGTTTTATTATTTCTTTGTATATCTTTTATATTAATTCCTTATGAGATATCTAATTTGCAAATATTTTCTCCCATTGAGTAGGTTGTCTTCATTTTGCACATGATCTTTTTTCTGTGCAGAAGCTTTTTAGTTTGATGTAGTTCCACTTGTTTATTTTTATTGACTGCTTTTGGTGTCAAGTCCAAAACAAAAATCATCTCCAAAACCAATGTCAAGTAGTTCATAGCCTGTTTTCTTCTAGAAGTTTTATGGTTTCAGGTCTTATATTCAAGTATTTAATCCATTTTGAGTTAGTTTTTGCATATGATATGAAACAGATATAAGATTCATTCTTTTGCGTGTGATGTCCAGTTTTCGCAGCATCATTTATTGAAGAGACTGACCTTTCCCTATTGTATATTCTCTCTTCCTCTCCTGCAAATTAATTGACCATATATACATAGGTTTATTTCTGGGCTCTCTATTTGGTTTCATTGGTCTGTGTGTTTGTTTTAATACCAGTGCCGTACTGTTTTCATTACTATTGCTTTATAATACAATTTGAAATCACTATAATGCATCCAACTTTTTTCTTTATGCTTATGATTGCTTTGTTTATTCAGCAACTTTTATGCTTCTATACAAATTTTTGGATTTATGTTCTACTTATGAAAAATGTCAGTTGGAGTTTTGATAGGGATCGCATTGAATTTATAGATTACTTTGGGTGGTATGGACATTTTAACAATATTAATTATTCCAATCAATGAACACAAAAGTATCTTGTCAATTTTTTGTCTTCTTCAACTTCTTTCATCAGGGTCTTAGAGTTTTTAGTCTACTGGTTTTTCACTACCTTATATTTATTTACCCCCAGGTATTTACCCCCAGGTATTTTATTCTTTTTGATGAAACTATAAATGATATTATTTTCATAATTTATCTATGTTCACTATTACAGTATAGAAATGCAATAAATTTTTATATTGATTTTGTACCTTGAAACTTCACTTATATTATTAAGAGAAAATCCTAATCAATGATAATAGGTCATCTGCAATTGGTGACAGTTTTACTTCCTTTGGGTGCCTTTTCTTTTTTCTTCTTGCCAAGTTGCTCTGGCTAGAATTTCTATGTTGAATAAATGTCATGAGCATGGGTATCTACCTTGTGTCTGATCTTTGAGAAACAGATTTGTGCTTTTTACCATTAAGTATGATGTTAACTGAGGCCTTGTCATATATAGCCTTTACTTTGTTGAGATGCATTCTCTGTATATCCACTTTATTGTGAGTTTTTATTATGAATGTATATTGATGGGATTTTTATCCTTCATTTTACTAATGTGATGTATTACATTGAACTATGCTTGCATCCCTGGAAAATTCCACTTAAACATGGTATATGATATTTTAAAAAATAATTTCATTTTATTTTTATTGAAGTATAGTTGACATACAATTTCCTATTAGTTTCCGGTGTATATCATATTGATTTGATAGTTTTACACATTATAATCTCCACAATAATTTACCATCTGTCATAATACATAGTTATTACATTACTATGTTCCCTATGCTGTACATTTTATCTCTGACATACTTTATTTTTTAATGTTTATTTATTTTTGCGAGAGAGGAAGACACAGAATCCAAAGCAGGCTCCGAGCTGTCAGCACAGAGCCCAACACGGTCTTGAACTCACGAACCATGAGATCATGACCTGAGCCGAAGTCAGAGGCTTAACCAACTGAACTACCCAGGTGCCCCTCTATCACATATTTTAAGCCTCAAAGTCTGTACCTCCTAATACCCTTTGTGTATTTCACCTGTCTCCCAAACCCTAGAAGACCCCTCTGGTAACCACCAGTTTCTTTTCTGCACCTATGAGTCTGTTTCTGGTTTGTTTTGTCTTTTTCTGTGTGGCTTATTTCAATTATTGTGATACTCTCTAGGTCCATCCATATTGTCATAAATGCCAAGATCTCATTATTCTTTATGATTAATATTCCATTGGGTGGTAGATAGTTGGATAGATAATCTCCATATGTAATCACACCTTCTTTATCCATTTTTCTATTGGTTAACATTGTTTATTTTCATATCTTGACTATTATAAATAGTCATTGCTGCAGTGAACATAAGGGTATATATAACTCTGGATTGGTGTTGTTTTCTCATATAAACACCCAGAAGGGAAATTGCTGGGTCATATGGTGTTTCTATTTTTCATTTTTGGGAAACTCCATATTGTTTTCCATAGTGACTATACCAATTTTCATTTCTACTAACAGTGTACAGGATACCCTTTTCTTCATATCCTTGGGAAACACTTTTTTCTTTGGGTATTTCTGCCAACAACCATCTGACAAGAGTAAGGTAATAGCCCATTGTGGTTTTGATTTGCATTTCCCTCATGCTTAGTGATGCTGAACATCTTTTCATGTGTCTGTTGGCCACCTGAATGTCTTTGAAAAAAAAATGTCTATTCAACTCTTTTGCCCATTTTTAAATTGGGCTGTTTGATGTTTTGCTATTAAGTTGTATATATTTTTATATATTTTGGATCTTAACCTGTTATTGGATACATGATTTGCTAATATCTCCTCCCATTCAGATTTCCTTTTCATTTTGTTCATGGTTTCCTTTGTTGCAAAAGCTTTTTCATTTGATATAATCCCATTTGTTTTTAGTTTTTGTTGCCCTTGCCTAAGGAGACTGGTCCCATCAAACATATTGCTAAGACAGATCTCAGTGAGCTTACTGCTTATGTTTTCTCCTAGGAGCTTTATGGTTTCAGGTCTTATATTCAAGTCTTTAATCCACTTTGAACTTACTTTTGTATATGGTATAAAATAGCACTCTAGTTTTATGATTATGCAGGTAGCTGTCCAGTTTTCCTAACACCATTTACCGAAGAAACTTTCCTTATTTTATATTCTTGCCTTCTTTTCCATAGATTAATTGTCCATATAGGCACTGGCTTCTTTCTGGGCTCTCTATCCATTGACCTATATTTCTGTTTTTGCGCCAGCACCATACAATTTTGATTACTATAGCTTTGTAGTATTGTTTAAATTCCGGGAGTGTGATATCTTCAGCTTTGTTCTTTCTCTCAATTGCTTTGGTTATTTGGAATATTTTGTGGTTCCATTCAAATTTTAAAGTTCTCTGTTCTAGTTCCATGAAAAATGCCATTGGTATTTTGATGCGGATTACATTCAATCTGTAAATTGCTCTGGGTAGTGTGGACGTTTTAATAATATTCTTCCAATCCATGAGCATGGACTATCTTTTCATTTATTTGTGGTGACTTTAATTTCTTTCAGTAAAATCTTACTATTTTCAGAGTTGTATGATCATTTTAATTTTAGGTTGAAATTCGTTTGCTAATATGTTTTGAGGATTTTTGTATCTATATTCATGAGGGTTATTAGCTTGTAATTTTATTTTCTGTAGTGTTTGTCAGGTATTTGTATCAGGGTAATGCTGGTCTTGTAAAATAAGTTTGGAAATGTTCCTTCCTTTTCTATTATTTTGAAAAAGTTTGAGAAGATTTTGTATTATTCTCTTTTGAATATTGGGTAGAATTCACCAGTGAAACCATCTCATCCTGGACTTGTTGGGATGTTTGTTATTACTGGTCAATGTCTTTACTATACCAATCTTAGTACGTTGAACATTTTTAGACATGTACCCGTGTTTCTAGTTTGTCCTATTTGTTGGCACGAAATTGTGCATAAAAGTCTCTTATAACTGATACCACAATAATACACAGGATCATGACATCTCTTCTTTTGTTTCTTGAGTCTTCTCTTTTTTTGGTGATGGTAGTTAAAAGGTTTGTCAGTTTTATTTTTCAAAGAACCAAAATCTCCTCTATTGTGTTTTATTTCCGTTGTTCATTATTTCATTCCTTCTACAAACTTTAGGCTTTGTTCATTGAAAAACAAAAATTCCTTAAGGTGTAAAGGTAGCATGTTTGAGTTTTTTCTTTTTCTTTAGGTAGGTATTTATTACTATGAACTACCCTGTTACAACTGTTTTTGCTGCATTCTGTATTTTACTTGGTTGTATTTTCATTTATCTCTAGGTTTTTTTTGGTTCCTTTTCTGATTTCTTTTTACCCATGGTTACTTACTAGCATGCTGTTTCATCTCCACATTAATGTGGAGAAATATTGAGACTATAAACTGACTTATTTTTATATATTGTCTTAAATAACCTTTGAAACATTCTTGAGTCAAAATGTTTAACCATTATCCTTTACCATGTTAGAAATGAAATGTTGTAATATGATTAACTCCTTGTATTTAATGCTGTATTTTTCTATTTTATATAGTATTTGGTAAGTTTTACTCTCATGTAGATGGATTGGTTAAGTTGCAATGCCAGTTTGACTTAAATTACCTTACTTGAGGTTAAAATGCTTTTGGACTGTCAAAATTTTGAAATGGAAGCAGAGTTTGTGAAGATAGTGGAGTAGGAGGACCCTAAACTCACCTCATCCCATCTCAAAAAAAGATATCACTCACAATGGAGTAAGTAAATGTGAGAATTACCCAAAGGCTAGCAGAACAAATTCCACCACTAAATGTAGAAAAGAAGCTACATTGGAGAGATAAGGAAGGACAGAAAGAACGGTAGGGAACTGGTTGTGGGTATGGAGAGGGGAAAGCACCAGTGAGCCCAGGCAGGGAAAAAGAATTTTGTAATGTCAGGCCTTGAAACCAGAGGGGTTAATTTCTGTGAGTTTGTATAACCAGTGGGACTTGGAGCCTGGAGCTTTAAAAGTCAGCTGATTTGCATTGGGCAAGAGGTGAGAGCCTGTGATAGCTGGGTTCTCACCTTAAAGAGAACAGCTTGTAGAAGTGACAGTTTACACAATACCAGGGGATAAATGGGAGGGATATCTTTTCCTACTGATTCAGGGGGACTTCCCTAAGAACAAAGTAAATGACAGGATCCATTTTCCTCCCTTGTCCCCCAGCATAAACACTGACAAACTTGATGCCTAACCTGCTAGTGGTGTGCCCTATAGTGTGTTGTTCTCCTGAGGACTCATCCATCCCAAGCCTGTTGGCCTTGGCCCTGGGCTTAGAGAAAATTTTGTTAACACCACATTCTCTCCATCCAGCTGCCACCTCCATGTTTCTAGCAGCCCCCATGCTACAGGGTAACCAGCCTAGGACAAGTGGTGCAGTGCAAATTCTGCTAACACTGCTGCCCCACCTCTTGAGGCCTCCTATGGTCATGCCCAGGCAGAGTTGGCCCGACTGGGTCTTATTTACATCACAGAGAGGCCCCTAGCAGGCAGAGACTCAACACAGATATCTGGACAGAAAGAAAACTGCTTCAGACACAATAGCAGGATGTAAACAGCACACATAGACTCCTCTGGTAAATAGGGGACAATGCACTGCAGAGCACTACAGGTCCTCTTCTTCATAAAAATGCTATTTTCAAAAGCAGAAGGTTTAAATGACTGTCCTAAAACACAGAAACATACACAGAGAGGTAGATAAGGAAATAAAGAAATATGTCCTAAATGAAAGAACAAACAGGAGATCTAAGCAAAACAGAAATAAGTGATATGCCTGATAGAGAATTAAATTAAGTAATTATTATAAAGTTACTCACTGGATTTCAGAAAAGAGCGGAGGACATCAATGAGACCCTTTACAAAGAGATACAAAATGAAATACCAGAAGCGAATAACTCAATAAGTGAAATTAAAAATATACAACTGATGGAATAAAAAGCAGGCTATAGGGAACAGAGGAATGTATCAGTAACCTGGAGGATACAGTAACGGGAAACAATCAAGCTGAACAGGTGAGACTACTGCATAATGAAAATAGGTAGAACTCAATAGCTCCATCAAGAATAATAACATTTGCATTATAGGGTTCTAAAAAAGAGAAGAGAGAGAAAGGGGGGAGCCAAAAATGTATTTGAAGAAATAATAATTGAAAACTTCCTGAAACTGGGGAGGGAAACAGAGATCCAGATTCAGGAAGCACAGAAAGTCCTCAATAAATTCGACCCAGGGAAGTCCACACCAAGACACATAGTAATTAAAATGACAAAAACTAGTGATAAAGAAATAATTTTAAAGGTCGCAAGAAAAAAGAAGACAGTTACATATAAAGAAAACGCCATAAGCCTATCAGCTGATTTTTAAGCAAAAACTTTGCAGGCAAGAAGGGAGTGGCATGATGTATTCAAAGTGCTAAAAGGGAAAAATCTGTAGCCAAGGCTACTTTATGCAGCAAGATTATATTTAGAATAGGAGAGTTAAGGAATTCCCCCCCCCAAAAAAAAATTAAAGGAGTTCATGACCACTAAACTAGCTGTACAAGAAATGGTTTTTGTTTTGCATTCACAGAATCTCCCTTAATATAAGAGTAAGAAAAATAGGAAACAGAAGAGAAAAAAAATTAAGACCATCTGTAAAAATCAGTCAAGAAAAGCACAAAAGGATGTAAAATATGATTCAAATATCTAAAACATGAAGGGGAGAGGAGTAAAGAATGAGTTCAAATTTAAGCCATCATCACCTTAATACAGACTGCTACATGCAGATGGTAAAATATATAACCTAAATGGTAACCACGAATCAAAAAACAGTAATAGATATGCAAAAAATAGAATAAGAAATCCAAATGTATCACTACAGAAAACTGGTAAACCATGAAAGAAAAAGGATCAGAGAATAACTATAAAAACAACCACAAGGATTCTATTCCATTGGTCTATGTGTTTTTGTGCCAATACCATGCTGTCTTGTTGATTACAGCTTTGTAGTAGAGGCTAAAGTCTGGGATTGTGATGCCTCCTGCTTTGGTCTTCTTCTTCAAAATTACTTTGGCCATTCGGGACCTTTTGTGGTTCCATACAAATTTTAGGATGGCTTGTTCTAGCTTTGAGAAGAATGCTGGTGCACTTTTGATTGGGATTGCATTGAATGTGTAGATAGCTTTGGTAGTATTGACATTTTAACAATATTTATTCTTCCAATCCATAAGCATGGAATGTTTTTCCATTTCTTTATATCTTCTTCAATTTCCTTCATAAGCTTTCTATAGTTTTCAGCATACAGATCTTTTACATCTTTGGTTAGGTTTATTCCTAGGTATTTTATGCTTCTTGGTGCAGTTGTGAATGGGATCAGTTTCTTTATTTGTCTTTGTGTTCCTTCATTGTTAGTGTGTAAGAATGCAACTGATTTCTGTACATTAATTTTATATTCTGCAACTTTGTTGAATTCATGTATTGGTTCTAGTAGACTTTTGGTGGAGTCTATTGGGTTTTCCGTGTATAATATCATGTCATCTGCAAAAAGTGAAAGCTTGACTTTATCTTTGCCAATTTTGATGGCTTTGATTTCCTTTTGTGGTCTGATTGCTGATGATAGCACTTCCGACACTATGTTAAACAACAGCGGTGAGAGTGGACATCCCTGTCTTGTTCCTGATCTCAGGGGGAAAGCTCTCAGTTTTTCCACATTCAGGATGATATTAGCTGTGGGCTCTTCATAAGCGGCCTTTTTTTTTTTAATTTTTTTTCTTAATGTTTTTATTTTTGAGACAGAGAGAGACAGAGCATGAGCAGGGAAGGGGCAGAGAGAGAGGGAGACACAGAATCGGAAGCAGGCTCCAGGCTCTGAGCCATCAGCACAGAGCTCGATATGGGGCTCAAACTCAGACTGTGAAATCATGACCTGAGCTGAAGTCGGACGCTCAACTGACTGAGCCACCCAGGCGCCCCATAAATGGCTTTTATGATGTTTAAGTATGTTCCTTCTATCCCAACTTTCTCAAGGGTTTTTATTAAGAAAGGATGCTGAATTTTGTCAAATGCTTTTTCTGCATCGATTGACAGGATCATATGGTTCTTTTCTTTTCTTTTATTAATGTGACGTATCACATTGATTGATTTGCAAATGTTGAACCAGCCCTGCAGCCCAGGAAGAATCCCACTTGATCATGGTGAGTAATTCTTTTCATATGCTGTTGAATTTGATTTGCTAGTATCTTATTGAGAATTTTTGCATCAATATTCATCAGGGATATTGGCCTATACTTCTCTTTTTATGCTGGGTCTCTGGTTTAGGAATCAAAGTAATGCTGGCTTCATAGAATGAGTCTGGAAGTTTTCCTTCCCTTTCTGTTAGACCCATAAATGTATGGCAAACTAATCTTTGAAAAAGCAGGAACGAATATCCAATGGAAAAAAGACAGTCTCTTTAACAATTGGTGCTGGGAGAGCTGGACAGCAATATGCAGAAGAATGAAACTAGACCACTTTCTTACACCATTCACAAAAATAAACTCAAAATGAATAAAGGACCTGAATGTGAGACAGGAAACCTCTCTGACCTCAGCCACAGCAATTTCTTACTTGACACATCCCCAAAGGCAAGAGAATTAAAAGCAAAAATGAACATTGGGACTTCATGAAGATAACTTCTGCACTGCAAAGGAGACAATCAACAAAACTAAAAGGCAACCAACGGAATGGGAAAAGATATTTGCAAGTGACATATCGGACAAAGGGCTAGTATCCAAAATCTATAAAGAATTCACCAAATTCCACACTCGAAAAACAAATAATCCAGTGAAGAAACAGGCAGAAAACATGAATAGACACTTCTCTAAAGAAGACATCCAGATGGCCAACAGGCACATGAAAAGATGCTCAACATCGCTCATCAGGGAAATACAACAGTAAGAGTGGCTAAAATGAACAAATTAGGAGACTATAGATGCTAGAGAGGATGTGGAGAAACGGGAGCCCTCTTGCACTGTTGGTGGGAATGCAAACTGGTGCAGCTGCTCTGGAAAACAGTGTGGAGGTTCCTCAAAAAATTAAAAATAGATGTACCCTATGACCCAGCAATAGTAGTGCTATGAATTTACTCAAGGGATACAGGAGTGATGATGTATAGGGGCACTTGTACCCCAATGTTTATAGCCGCACTTTCAACAATAGCCAAATTATGGAAAGTGCCTAAATGTCTATCAACTGATGAATGGATAAAGAAATTGTGGTTTATATACACAATGGAATACTATGTGGCAATGGGAAAGAATGAAATATGGCCTTTTGTAGCAATGTAGATGGAACTGGAGAGAGTTAAGCCAAGTGAAATAAGTCATACACAGAAGGAGAGATATCATATATTTTCACTCCTATGTGGATCCTGAGAAACTTAACAGAAGACCGTGGGGGAGGGGAAGGGGGAAAAAAAAGAGGTTAGAGAGGGAGGAGACTGTTAAAAACTGAGAACAAACTGAGGGTTGATGGGGGTGGGAGGGTGGATGAGGGGTATTAAGGAGGGCACTTGTTGGGATGAGCACTGGGTGTTGTATGGAAACCAATTTAACAATAAATTTTATATTAAAAAAAAACACAAGTAACAAAATGGCAGTAAATACATATCTATCAATAATTACTTTGAATGTAAATGGACTAAATGCTCCTATCAAAATACATAGGGTGACAGAGTGGATTAAAAAAAAAAAAAGAACAACAAGACATATCTATATGCTACATACAAGAAACTCGTTTAAGATTTAAATAAAACTGCAGATTAAAAGTGAGGGGATATAGAAAAAACTTATCATGCAAATGGCTATCAAAAGAAAGCCAGACAAGAAATATTATTATTAGACAAAAAAAATATAAAACAAAGACTTTAAAAAGAACCAAAGAATATTATATAATAATAAAGGGAATAAAAAATATAATAAATATAAATATTTATGTACCCAACATGGGAGTACCCAACAAAATAAAACAGTTAATAACAAACATAAAGGAAATAATTGATAGTAACACAATAATATCAGGCGACTTTAACACCCCACTTTCATCAGTGGACAGATTGCCCAAACAGAAAACCAACAAATAAACAATGGCTTTGAGTAAAACACTGGACCAGATGGATTTAGCAGATATATTCAGAACATTCTACTCTAAAACAGTAGAATACATATTCTTTTCAATACACACAGAAGGTTCTCTACAAATTAGAACAGAAAACAACCCTCCACAAATTCAAGTCGATCAAGTAAACCATGTTTTTTTTTTTTCCTAAACACCGCACTATGAAATTAAACACAAGAAAAAATCTATAAAGACTACAAATACATGGAGGTTCATTAATATGTTACTACATAATGAATGGGTAAACTAAGAAATCAAAGAATAAATTAAACAGTACATGGAAACAAATGAAAATGAAAACACACTGTCCAAAATCTTTCAAGTGCAGCAAAAGCAATTCCAAGAGGAAAGTTTATATCAATACAAACCTACCTTAAGAAGGAAAAATAAGTAAGTAGGTAAGTAAATCTCAAAAACTCTAACCTTACACCTAAAGGAGCTAGGAAAAGAACAAACAAAATTTAAACCCAGAATTTGAATTTTGGCAAAAGGAAGGGAATATTAAAGATTAGAGCAGAAATAAATGACATAGAAACTAAAAATTAATTAATTAAAAAAAAAAAAACCAGGAGACTGTTCTTTGAAAAGGTCAATAAATTTGATAAAGCTCTTGCCAAACTCACCCATAAAAAAAAGAGAGAGAGAAGAGTCAAATAAACAAAATCACAAATGAAAGAGGAGAATAACAACCAACATACAGAAATGCAATCAATTGCACGACAATATTATGGACAACTATATGCCTACAAATTAGACAACTTCGAAGAAATGGACAAGTTCCTGGAAACATATAACCTGCCAAAACTGGAGCAGGAAGAAAAAGAAAATTTGAACAGACTGATTACCAGCAAGGAGATTGAATCAGTAATTAAAAGACTTCCAACACATAAAAGTCCAGGACCAGATGGCCTCACTAAAGAAGAGTTAATACCTATTCTACTCAAACTATTTGAAAAAATAACAAAGGAAATAAAACTTCCAAATTTATTCTGAGGCCAGTATCACTCTGATATCAAAAACAGATAAAGACACCACTAAAAAGGAGAAGTAAAGGTCAGTATCCCTGATAAACATACATGCAAAAATCCTCAACAAAATACTAGCAAACCAAATCCAATAATCCAATAATAATCCAAAAATCACTCACCACGATCAGGTGGGATTTATTCCTGGGTTGCAAGAGTGGTTAAATATTTGCAAATCAATCAACTTGATACATCATATCAAAGAGAAGGGATGAAAACTATGTGATTATTTCAATAAACACAGGAAAAGCAGTTCACAAAGTACATTTCTATTCATAAAAAAATCCTCAACAAATTAGGTTTAGAGGGAACAAACCTAAATATAATAAAGGAAAAATATGAGAAACCAACAGTTAACATCATCCTTAATGGGGAAAAACTGAGATCTTTTCCCCTATGTTAGTAACAAAACAAGATATATATTCTCACCAACTTTATTCAACACAGTACTGGAAGTCCTAGCCACAGCAATCAGACAACAAAAAGAAATAAAAGGCATCCAAATCAATAAGGAAGAAATAAAACTTTCACTACTTGCAAATGACATGATACTATACACAGTAAACCCAAAGATTCCACCAAATAACTGCTGTAATTGATACACTAATTCAGTAAACTCACAAGATACAAAATCAGTGTACAAAAATCAGTTGCTTTTCTATACATAACAACGAAGTAGCAGAAAGAGAAATGAAGAAAACAATACCATTTACAATTATACCAAAAATAATAAGATACCTAAAAATAAGCCTAACCAAAGAGTTGAAAGACCTGTACCCTGGAAACTATGAAACACTGATGAAAAAAATTGAAGATGATACAAAAAATGGAAAGACATTCCATGTTCATGTATTGGAAGAATATTGTTAAAATGTCTATATTACCCAAGCAATCTACAGGTTTAATGTGATGCCTATCAAAACTCCAAAGACATTTTTCAGAGCTTGAACAATCCTAAAATTGTATGGAACCATAAAAGAGCCTGAAAAGTCAAAGCAATCTTGAAAAAGAAAAGCAAAACTGGAGATATCACGATTCTAGACTTCAAGTTATATTACAGAGATGTAGTAATCAAAACAATAAAGTACTGGCACAAAAATAGGTATATCGATCAATGGAACAGAAAACCCAGAAATAAACTCATAAGTATATGGTCAATTAATCTTTGAGTAAACAGGAAAGAATATCCAATGGTAAAAAGTCTCTTCAACAAATAGCGCTGGTAAAACTCAAAAAATGTGAGTTATATCCAAAAGAATGAAACTGGACCACTTTCTTACACCAAATACAAAAATAAAATGGATTAAGAATCTATATATGAGATCTGAGATCAAGAAAATCCTGTAAGAGAACACAGGCAGTAAATTCTGACATTAGCTGTGGCAAAATTTTTTCTCGATGTGTCTCCTGAGACAGGGAAATAAAAGCAAAACAAACTATTGGTACATCAAAATAAAAAGCTTTTTGTACAGTGAGGGAAACAATAAAACTAAATGGCAGCCTACTTAATGGTAGAAGATATTTGTAAATTATATCTCTGACAAAGGGTTAGAATCCAAAATATTATAAGAAATTATACAACTCAACACCCAAAAAACAAATAACCCAATAAAAAGAAAATGGGCAGAAGACATGAACAGACATTTTTCAAAGACATCCAGATGACCAAAAGACACATGGAAAGATGCTCAACATCACTCATCAGGGAAATGCAAATCAAAACTATAGTGAGGTATCACCTTATACTTGTCAGAATGACTAAAATCAACCACACAAGAAACATCAGGTGTTGGCAAGGATATGGACAGAAAGGAAACTTCTTGAACTGTTGGTAGGAATGCAAATTGGTACAGCCACTGTGGAAAACAGTATGGAATTGCCTCAAAATAAAACTACTATATCATCCAGTCATTTTAATACTGTTTTTTTTTTACCAAAAACAAAAACAAAAATACTAATTCAAAGAGATACATGCACCTTTATATCTATAACAGCATTGTTTACAATAGCTAAACTATGAAGCAGCCCAAGTGTCCTTTGATAGATGACTAAAGAAGATGTGGTATATATGTACATACACTCACATACACACACAATGGAATATTATTCAACTACAAAAAAGAATAATATCTTGCCATTTGCAACAAATAGATGGACTAGAGAGTATGATGCTAAGCAAAATAAGTCAGAGAAACAAATACCATATGATTTCATTCATATATGGAATTTAAGAAACAAAATCAATGAGCAAAAGAGACAAACCAAGGAATAGACTCTTAACTGTAGAGAACAAAGATGGTTACCAGTTGGGAGGTGGGTGGGGGATTGGTGAAATGGGTGATGGGGATAAAGAAATGCACTTGTTGTGATGAACACTGGGTGATGTATGGAATTGTTGAATCACTATATTTTATATCTGAAACTAATAAACGCTGTACATACAGTATACTGGAATTAAAAACAAATATATATATATATGCATATGTATATATATACATATACATGCACATATATATACATATATATGTGCATATATATGAAATTTAAAAATAATAATGTTGAAGGAATAAAAAATATTTGAAATGAAAGAACAGCAAAGTGGTTTGATACAGAAATGACAATAACAGATGTTAATAAAAAGGATAAAATAGAAATATCTTTGATTTCTTATACTCTAAATTGTCACAAAAAGCCCTGATTTACTACTGCTTTGATTAAAACCTAAGCCCATAATATCTGTTAATTAAATGCAATAAAATTACAGTTTTTATTCTCATTTAAAAACCTATTATGAATGTTATAGTCTTTATTGAAATGAGAATACACAGTGATGGAAATATATGATTTTTTAAAGCTATATAGAATAATTTTTGTATTTATAGACATAAAATAGAATTCTAATTTAAAATGTATAGGTAATGGGGGAACCTGGGTGGCTCAGTTGGTTGAGCATCCTACTTCAGCTCAGGTCAGGTTCTCACGGTCCGTGAGTTCGAGCCCCACATTGGGCTTTGTGCTGATGACTCAGAGCCTGGAGCCTGCTTCAAATTCTGTGTCTCCCTCTCTCTCTGCCCCTCCCCTGCTCATGCTCTGTCTCTCTCTGTCTCAAAAATAAATAAAAACATTAAAATTTTTTTAAATAAAATAAAATAAAATGTATAAGTAATGGAATGCAAAAGCAAAAATGAATCCATTTACTTAGCTCATCATCAACAAGTGGGACATACGGTTAAAACAGATTCTATTATTAGTCTATCTGGGTATAAATATTTACTTCATCAATTTCTACTTGGACATGTATTAATGAACATGTTATTAAGTTTAGGTTGTAGCGAAAATTATTTAACACATGTTAAATGGTAACAATGTCTGGCACATTTTAGGCACTAGATAATTGTCTGCTGTTCATTTGACTTCTTAGAAACTTAATACCATACTGATTCTGTTAGTTACTAAAATAAAAATAAAAAGACTTCCAAAATCGTATAATTTTACTTTTCACATTAAGTAAATTGTAATGAATATTCTGATTCCATCTTCTGATATTTGATTGCTATTTTTACATTAAGTGTCACCACTCTAAGAAGCCTGAATGCTACCTCATTTAGTGTGGGTAGGAGAATCAAACCATATAAGTGAATGGCTGCATAAAGAAATCCTAACCCTGGTCATAGGCCCTGCAGCACAATAAAACACCAAAAATAGTCTCCTTTTCACATTTTCTCAAGCCATACTCACACAAGCTTGAGAGGCCTGCCTTGATCACCCCAGGAAAAAATTAAAACATTATGTAAATAATATACCTTTTATAACCACTTGCTGTGGCATACATGAGTTTGAAAATCTGGACCATATTTTGGGGGGGGGAATCCATACTGCCTCTGTAGGTCGCTAAACTCCATATGCAAAAACTACAGAATAGTATCATTATTTTGTTAAAGATTATAGAATTAAATATTACCAAAGAATTTTCAAGGCAAATCTCCTTTAATGTGCTTTTTACCAACAAAAAAAATTCCAGAATTTTTCTAAATATTTTATTTTTCTAAATATTTTATTTTTCTAAATATTTTTGGTGCAGAGTTCTATTGTTAGCATTTTCTTCAGAAAAAAAAATCTAGATTTCCTGTGCAACATTTCTCTTTATTCAACAATTCCTTAACACTTCTGTTCTTTGGAAATGCAAAAGTTTTATGTGTCTTTAAAAGAAGTTATAGATATAATACTCTACACAAAGAATTGAGCATTGAAGGCACATTCATCCTTGCTTCCTATGACACACTTATTCTATTACATTTCTATAACAAATTGGAATTTTAAATAACAGTCATGTTCCAGTTATGGCCTAATTATTTCAGATGAAATAGGTTCCAGTTAGACTTTCATATATTAGGAGCATATTTAGTACATTTTTCTTCAGCACCTATTTATGTTGTTTTGTACCATTAAATTTGATTTAGCAATTTGGTTCTATCTGACATGCAATGGATAAAAGAAGCTGAATGTATAAGTAATTGCCAGCAAGAAAGATATTAACATGAATTTGGATGTAGCTCTAGAAAGATGTATTTTAACAGGAGATAAATCAACATAACTATGACAAAATTTTATATGAAAAAATACTCATTTGTTGTGATTTCCTAGGGTAGAAATGTAGAAACTGGTATTATCATGGGCCACTGAATATACTTTCCCCCAAAACTTGGCTCATTGCATTTCTCTTGCACTTATATACATTCATTGAAAACTACTTAAAAATTCCTGTTATGCCTTTTCATCAAATTTCTAAGAAATCTGAGATCATAAAAAAATTAACAGGAAAACTAAAATCTAGAATATTTGTCTTTACTCCTTAACATATAAATATAACATGAAATGATCTTATAACTCCAGCGTAAAGCTGTTTATAGGAGAGTTAGTTTGGGTGGAACAAATTAAAATTATACACACAGAGAAATATGAAGCATTGCCAAGCATTTAGCCTAAACATGGCCAATCAGTATGTATGCTATTGAGAATATATTAAGAAATTTTGCTATACCTATGTTTTAATGAACCAAGATTTGTGCAGATCTGTGCCTTGCTAAGTCCCTAAAGTTTGAGTTTTGAAACTCAGCCAGCCTGCCTGGGATAAAACACAGGTGCACTCTGCTCCCAAGCATGCAGATGTCCTGGACATAGATAGGGTGAAGGCAAGGACCTGATGAACACATGATCAGAGATTGTTTGCTCTTGTGTGTGAGGTCTTCCCAGACAGGCGTGGGTGCAAACTCTCCTCCCCAGGGATGAAGGAATGGACTGGCACTATTTCCCACCCCTGCCCCTCAGTATAAACCAACTTCAGTAAGCGGCACAGTGACAACAATGGTGGTCTATTTTTAAATATGTTTTTAAAGTTTATTTACTTATTTTAGAGAGAGAGGGACAGGGAGAGAATCCCTAGCAGGGTCCACACTGTCAGCACAGAGCCTGAACCAACCAAACAAACAAAAACAAGACCCATCTATAAACTGCCTACAAAAGACCATTTTAAACCTAAAGGCACCTCCATACTGAAAGTGAGGAGATGGAGAAGCATTTATCATGCTTATGGTCATCAAAAGAAAGCTGAAGTAGCCATACTTATATCAGAAACTAGATTTTAAAACAGACTATAATAAAAGATGAAAAAGTGCAGTATATCTTTAAAAAGGGAACTATCCAACAAGATGATCTAACAATTGTAAATATATATGCTCCAAACATGGAAGTAGCCAAATATATAAAATAACAAACATAAAGAAACTCATTGGTAAGAATACAATAATAGTAGGGGACTTTAACAGCCCACTTACAGTAACAGATAATCCAAGCAGAAAATGAACAAGGAAACAGATGGACTTAACAGATACATTCAGAACATTTCATTCTAAAGCAGCAGAAACACATTCTATTTATGTGCACATGGGACATTCTCCAGAATAGGTCACAAATCAGGCCTCGACAAGTACAAAGATTGTGATCATAACATGCAGATTTTCTGACCACAACATTATGAAACCTGAAGTCAACCACAAGAAAAAATGTTGAAAGACCACAAAGTCATTGAGGTTAAAGAACATCCCACTAAAGAATGAATGGTTCAAATAGGAAATTAAAGAATTAATTTTAAAAAATCCATGGAAACAAATGAAAGTGAAAAAAACAGTAGCCCAAAACCTTTAGGATGCAACAAAAATGGTCATAAGAGGGAAATATATAGCAATATAGGTCTATATCAAGAAGAAAGAAAAATCTCAAACATGCAACCTAACCTTAAACCTAAAGGAGCTAGGAAAGGAACAGATGAAGCCTAAAGCCAGCAGAAGAAGGGAAATAATAAAGATTAGGATAATAAGCAATATAACAGAAGAGACTGATGAAACCAGGAGCTGGTTCTTTGAAGAATTAATATAATTGATAAACCCCTAGCAAGACTTACAAAAAGAAAGATTAAAGACCGAAATAAATAAAATCACAAATGAGAGAGGAGAAATACCAACCAACACCACAGAAATACAAATAATTATAAGAGCATATTATTAAAAAGTCATATGCCAACAATATCGGCAATCTGGAAGCAATGGTTAAATTCCTAGAAACATATAAACTACCAAAAGTGAAACAGGAAGAAATAGAAAACTTGAACAGACAAATGACCAGCAAAAAAATTTAATCAGTAATCAAAAATTTCCCAACAAACAAAAGTTCAGGACCAGAAGGCTTCCCAAGGGAATTCTGCTAAACATTGAAAGAAGAGTTAATACCTATTCTCAAATTGTTGCAAAAAATTGAAACATTTTATGAGATCAACATTACCTTGATTCCAAAACCAGGCAAAGACCCTACAAAGAAGGAGAATTACAGGGGCACCTGGGTGGCTCAGTCAGTTAAGAACTGACTTCAGCTCAGTCATGATCTCACGGTACATGGGCTTGAGCCTCGCATTGGGCTCTGTGCTGACAGGTCAGAGCCTGGAGCCTACTTCAGATTCTGTGTCTCTCTCTCTCTCTGTGTTCTTCTCCTGCTTGTTCTCTGTCTCTGTCACTCAAAAATAAATAAACGTTATAAAAAAAAATTTTAAAAGGAGAATTACAGACCAATATCCATGGTGAACATGGATGTAAATCTCCTCAACAAGATTCAAGAAAATTGAATCCAACAGTACATTAAAAGAATTATTCACCGTGATATAGCGGAATTTATTCCTGGGCTGCAAAGGTGACTCAATATTTGCAAATCAATGAAAGTGATTCACCACATTAAAAAGGAAAGGATAAGAACCATATGATCCTCTCAATAGATGCAGAAAAAGCATTTGACAAAATACATCTATTCTTTACAAAAACCCTCAAAAAAAGTAGGGATAGAGGGAATGTATATCAGCATAATAAAGGCCTTATATGAGAGACTCACAGCTAATATAATCCTCAAAGGGGAAAAACAGATATTTTCCTCTGTGGTCAGGAACAAAACAGATGTCCACTCTCACCACTGTTATTTTTTTTTTTTTTTTAAATTTTTTTTCAACGTTTTTTATTTATTTTTGGGACAGAGAGAGACAGAGCATGAATGGGGGAGGGGCAGAGAGAGAGGGAGACACAGAATCGGAAACAGGCTCCAGGCTCCGAGCCATCAGCCCAGAGCCTGACGCGGGGCTCGAACTCACAGACCGTGAGATCGTGACCTGGCTGAAGTCGGACGCTTAACCGACTGCGCCACCCAGGCGCCCCTGTTATTTAAATAGTAATGGAAGTCCTAGCCTCAGCAATCAGACAACAAAAATAAAATGCCACCATATCAGCAAGCAAGAAGCCAAATTTTCAGCCATCACAGATGGCATGATATTCTATGCAGAAAACTTGAAATACTCCACCAAAGAATTGCTAGAACTGATACATGAATTAAGTAAAATTGTAGGATAAAAAATCAAAGTACAGAAATACATTGCATTTCTATACACCAATAATGAAGCAGTGGAAAGAGAAATCAAGGAATCCATCCCACTTACAATTGCACCAAAAAACGTGTGTGTGTGTGTGTGTGTGTGTGTGTGTGTGTATGTGTGTGTGTATAATGGAATATACCTACGAATAATCCTAAGCAAAGAGTAAAAGATCTGTACTCTGAAATTGAAGGTGACAGAAAGAAATGGAAAAACATTTCATGCTCATGGATTGGAAGAACAAATATTGCTAAAATGTCTATACTACCCAAAGCCATCTATACACTTAATGCAATCCCTATCAAGATTTCACCAGAATTTTTCACAGAGCTAGAACAAACAATCCCACAATTTGTATGGAACCACAAAAGAACAAAGCAGACAAAGTAATCTTGAAAAAGAAAAGCAAAGCTGGAGGCACTACAATTCCAGACTTCAAGCTATATTACAAACCTGTAGTTATCAAGACAGTATGGTATTGGCACAAAAACAGGCACATAGATCAATGGAACAGAACAGAAAACCCAGAAATGGACACACAGCTATATGCTCACCTAATCTTTGACAAAGCAGGAAAGAAAATCCAGTTGGGGAAAGATAGTCTCTTCAACAAATGTCGTTTGGAAAACTGAACAACAACATGCAAAAAATGAAACTGGACCACTTTTTTCACCAAACAAAATAATAAATTTAAAATGGATAAAAGATCTAAATGTGAGACAGGAAATCATCAAACTCCTAGAGAAGAACATAGGCAGCAACCTTTTTGACCTTAGCCATAACAACTTCTTACTAGACAAGTCTCTGGAGGCAAGGGAAACAAAAGCCAAAATGAACTACTGGACTTCATCAAGATAAAAGCCTCTGCACAGTGAAGTAAAAAATCAACAAAACCAAAAGGCAGCCAGTGGAATGGGAGAAGATATTTGCAAATGACATATAAGATAAAGGGTTAGTATCCAAAATCTATAAAGAACTTACCAAACTGAACACCCCAAAGAACAAACTACCCAGTTATGAAATGGGCAGAAGACCTGAAAAGACATTTTTCCAAAGAAGACATACAGATGGCTGACACACACATGAGAAGATACTCAACATTATTCATCATCAGGGAAATACAAATAAAAACTGCAGTAATATATCACCTCACACTCATCAGAATGGCTAAAATGAAAATCACAGGAAAGAAACAGATATTGGAAAGGATGCAGAGAAAGGGGAACTCTCTTCCGCTGTTGGTGGGAAGAGAAACTGGTACAGCCAGTTTTTGATAGGATTATCAACAATAGCCAAATTATGGAAAGAGCCCAAATGTCCATTAACTTAAGAATGGACAAAGAAGTTGTGGTATACACACACAATGGAATATTATTCAGCAATAAAGAAGGATGAAAGCTTGCCATTTGTAATGACATGGATGGAGCTAGAGAGTATTATGCTAAACAAAATAAGTTAGCCAGAGAAAAATACCATATGATTTCACTCAAATATGGAATTTAAGAATCAAACAGATGAATATGGAGGAAAAAAAAAAAACAGAAGGAGATCATAAAATAGACTCTTGACTATAGAGAACAAATAGAGGGTTGCTGGAGGTGAAGTGGGTAGGGGGATGAGTTAAGTAGGTGCTGAGTACTAAGGAGGTCACTTGCTGGGGTGAATGCTGGGTGTTATATGTAAGTGATGAATCACTAAATTACACATTAAACTAATATTACACTATATGTTAATGAACTATAATTTAACTAAAAACTTGAAACAAACAAAAAATAAGTTCACCTTTTGTTATACTCCCTAACTCAGCAAGAGAGTATACTTAACTTTTCTGCTTAATAGCATTTTTTTCATAGTACTTAGTGTTTTGTATTATAACTTATCTTTCTGTCTTCTCAAAAGGACTGACAGCTTCTGGAAGAATATGTAGTATATATCTGCAAAGAAAGGGATCCTACTGAAATGATAATAACTATTATCTTTGGATAGTGAGATTATTTGTGATCTCTTAAAATAAATTCCATTTCTTTCTCTGTAAAAAATATTAAAGCAACATGTTTTACTGAACATTGTACAACATGTTTCAGAAATACAAACAATTATTTTAGCCAGCACAATGTCAGGGATGTATATTAAGCCAGAATTCTGCTGGATTATGACCCACAGCCCAAAAGTGGACCATTGCTTGTCTGAATGGCCTGCAAATTAGAAGGGTTTTTACATTTTTAAATGGTTGGAAAAGTAAAAAGAATATATTATATATTTTCTATGCCTGTTTAATACTGTAAGAGTGGATTTGAGAAGTTGCTGTAGAGACTATATGACCCACACAAACTAAAGTATTTACTCTCTGGTTCTTTAAGAAAAGTTTGCTGACATCTGTCTTAAGCCTGTGATGACAGAGTGAGAGTTTTAATGTTTAGTTCTACCCATAAGAGGTGCTAGACTTAGCAAGGTGACTGTGAGCTATAATGTGATTTCTGGCTAGAGTCAGATTAGAGAGCAAGGCAATTTCAGACATATGATTTTGTTGTTCATAAGACATTAAAATTCCACATCATTTTTTTCGAAGGAATCTTTTCCTTGTAAAAAGTCCCAAATATTCAAAATATATGTATCCTCCATTATGTAAAATAGTCATATCAAATAATAATTTTGAAAAATAATGTCTAATCCAAAAGGTTATAATCCATTAATATAATACTTTCCTTATCTATTAAGACATGCATTAAAAATAATAGTACTTCTATACATTTCTAGAGGAGTAAAAAGAAACTGAAAAACTTTACCTTTATAAATACAATTGATGTAAGAGTTCATGAGGGTTTAAATGTCTCCTCTAAAATGTATAATACATCCAGGTTCTAAAAAAATGGTTACTCTTTCAAAGTACTTTAAATCTCATAGAACAATAAAGAAAAGAAATGTAATAGAAGTTCCAAAAGTTTTTTGTTTAGCATCCTTCCATACTATGCAGTTTAGCTTTGCATGATTTCCCCACAGCCTTTGCAGAAATGTTATTAACTTCAGAAAATTGTTTCTCCTCCTGCATGTTGAGAGAAAAAGCAATTTGAAATGTTTATTTTATGTTTGAAGTTTCTATTCATAAAGAAAAGGCAAAAATATTGTTGACTTCAATTTGTTGCTTAAACCACCAAAAGTGCACATTCATGGAATTATTTACTACAGTTTGAGTCTGATAAATAAAAGTAATCTTATATTTTTTTCATTGATTAATACACAAAGGTGCTTTGCATTTCCATGAAGAGAAAAGAAGCCATTGCTATTTTCATTTTCCCCTGGTGGTGGATGAAATACCTTGTTCCTAAGTGGAGGTCAAGAGAGCTATTACACCCTAATAGAATGTAGTAGAGTTGAGATCATGCTCATTTACACTAAATGAACTGAGACCTACTGCTAATTACTAAATTTTGTGTACTGATACATAAACAAAGATACTCTGCAATAAAGAAGTAGATACACTATCCTGCAAATGTCCTTTTATGCACAGCTCAATGAATGACAGGCTTGAATGGGTAACTGTATGTGGTAAAATGGCTTATTTTGTACTTTAGTATGGTTTATTGGCTAATCAAGTTACATACAACTTATAAAAGCCATTGGCTATTTACACTTTGGTAAACTGCAAACCCAAACACTCTCAATAAGGTAGTAAGTGTACATTTCTACATAAGATTTCTATTGCCTCAGGAACTATACTCTCTGTGTAATGGCTTACACTCCACCAGCCTGATTAAACTTCTAATTATACCGTATTGAATGTGTCTATATAATGCTCACAGAAAAACAAAATCACACCCTTCTATAACTACAGTTATTAGGATTAAAAAAAAACTTGAGAAACTCTTTTTTTTCAGAATTTATATTAATACAACTAGAAGTGCTTCATGATAAAAACAATGAGGAGAGGTTGTGGTTCAAGATGGTAACATGGGAAGATCCTGAAGTCACCTCCTCCCACAGGCACACGGAATCTATAGCTACATATGGAAAATTTTTCTTTGAAAAAATAACAAAAACTATAAATAAGCTAAATGACTGCTACACGCTAAGGAAACTAAAAAAAAAAAAAAAAAAAAATCCCACATCAGGGCAGACAAAAGAGGGAAAGATGCGGGGATGTAATCTCACCATATACTGCGCCCTCAGCATGGCCGTTTATAATCAGGAAGAACACAAACCTTGGAGCTTCTCCCTTAGAAGTGAAGGGTTTGAATCCCACCTTGGGCAACTCAACATTTGGGACCTGCACTTGACAGATGAAACATCTAGCTTTCATCTCAAAAGGACCTGTGTCCACAGGCTTCTAATTTGGCATACACCTATAAGACTACTCCAGGGGCAGAGGTTAGTGGTTAGTGGATATCAATTTTGTGTTCTCCCTCTTCTTCACTCCAGGTTGCTGGTATCTCCTAGAAAGGTGTTGTATACTTCTCTGGGCTAATTTTTGTGACAGCCATAAAAGGGACTCAGCTAGATCACCTGGAAATGGTGGCCAGCAGAATTTATGCTTGTCATCCCACCGTATTCTATATATTTGCACACTAAAAGCTGCTGCCTTGGGGCGCCTGGGTGGCTCAGTCGGTTGAGCACCGACTTCGGCTCAGGTCGGTCATGATCTCACGGTCCGTGAGTTCGAGCCCCACGTGGGCTCTGTGCTGACAGCTCAGAGACTGGAGCCTGTTTCAGATTCTGTGTCTCCCTCTCTCTGACCGTCCCCTGTTCATGCTCTGTCTCTCCCTATCTCAAAAATAAATAAAACGTTAAAAAAAAATTAAAAGCTGCTGCCTGTGGATCTGGATTCCAGTCCACTTGAATCCAATTGCTGAGATCCTCCCTTAAGGACATTGATGGGTCGTGGCACACTCACAAATACTGGAAGCCACTAAAATTAAAGGAAGCTGCTTGGACAGTCACAAAGGTTTGAAAGACAACCCAGGGCTAGGGCAGGGTGGAATGATAAGGCTTATCTTCTGCATGTCCATTTCTTTAACAATGAGAGAAGTAGCTGTTTCATCTCTGCATAGATACCAATATAGACAGGCAAGAGAAATAAATAAATAGGAGTGTGATCCAAATGAAAAACCTTAGAAAAAGTCCTTAATGAAATAGAGATAAGTGATTGAATGCTAAAGAGTTCCAAAATGTCACCATAAAGATGCTTACTGAACTCTATAAAGAAGAATGAACACAGTGAGAACTTCAACAAAAAGATAGAAAATATAAGAAAGTAAAAAAAAAAGTCACAAAGAATAAATGAAATTAAAAAATATGCTAGAGAATTTGAACAGATTAGATTAAGCAGAAGAAAGAATACACTCAAAGACATGAAAGTGGAAAGCATAAAATTTGAGCAGCAAAAGGGAAAAAAAATGAAATAAAGTGAAGATAGCCTAAGAAATTTCAAGAGGACTAACATTCACATTTTAGAGGTTCCAGAGGGAGAGGAGAGAGAGAAACAGGCTGAGAACTTCCCTAACGTGGGAAAAGAAGCAGATGTCTAGATCCAGGAAGTCCCCAGAAAATTCTAAATATGAGGAACCCAGAGAAATTCACACCAAGACACATTATACTTAAAATGTCAAAGCCAAGGAAAGACTCTTATAAACAGCAAAAGAAAAACAACTTGTCATATACAAGGGAATCCACGTATGACCACCAGTAGTTTTTTCAGCAGAAATGATGCAAGCCTTAAGGGAGTAGCACTATATATTCAAAGTGCTAAAAGAAAGAAAGAAGAAGAAGAAAAAAAAAAACTTCCAGGCAAGAGTAGCTGGCCAGGTTTTTTCTCAGAACTGAAGGAGAAAGAAAGTTTTCTAGACAAGCAAAAGCTAAAGGAGTATGTCATCACTAAGCCAGGCTTACAAGAAATGTTAAAGGGACTGCTTTAAGTTAAAAAGAAAGGGTGCTAATTAGTAACAAGAAAACAGGGGCGCCTGGGTGGCGCAGTCGGTTAAGCGTCCGACTTCAGCCAGGTCACGATCTCGCGGTCCGTGAGTTCGAGCCCCGCGTCAGGCTCTGGGCTGATGGCTCGGAGCCTGGAGCCTGTTTCCGATTCTGTGTCTCCCTCTCTCTCTGACCCTCCCCCATTCATGCTCTGTCTCTCTCTGTCCCAAAAATAAATTAAAAACGTTGAAAAAAAAAATTAAAAAAAAAAAAAAAAGAAAACATATGAGGGGCACTGGGTGGCTCAGTTGGTTGAGCATCTGACTTCAGCTCAGGTCATGATCTCCCATTTCTTGGGTTTCAGGCCCGCATCAGCCTCTCTGCTGTCAGCACAGAGCCTGGAGCCTGCTTCAGGCTCTGTCACTACTCCTCCCCTGCTTACGCTCTGTCTCTTTCTGTCACTCTCTCTCAAAAATAAATAAACATCAAAAAAAAAAAAAAAGAAAACATATGAAAGTACAAACCTCACTGATAAAGGTAAATATGTATTAAAACTTAGAATAATCTAAAATTATAAAGGTAGTGGATTAATCACTTATAAAGCTAATATGAACATTAGAGGACAAAACAGAGAAAAGATAGATGATGACAAATATAACATTAAAAACATAAAACGTGGGAGGCTCCTGCATGGCTCTTCAGTTAACTGGTTGATTTTGGATGAGGTCATGATCTCATGGTTGGTGAGATGGAACCCCACAGTGACAGCATGGAGCCTGCTTGAGATTCTCTCTCGTCCTCTCTCTCTTCCCCTTCCCCCACACTCATGTGCTCTCTCTCTCAACTAAACATTAAAAAAAAACATAAAACATGAAGATGGGAATATAGAGCTTTAAAACGAATTCAAACAAGTTGCTAACAAGTAAAATATAAAAATATCTTATAAAAAATATCTTAGGGGCGCCTGGGTGGCTCAGTCGATTGAGCGGCCGACTTCAGCTCAGGTCATGATCTCGTGGTCTGTGAGTTTGAGACCCGCGTCGGGCTCTGTGCTGACAGCTCAGAGCCTGGAGCCTGTTTCGGATTCTGTGTCTCCCTCTCTCTGACCCTACCCCGTTCATGCTCTGTCTCTCTCTGTCTCAAAAAATAAATAAACGTTAAAAAAATTTAAAAAATATATCTTATAAGATTTCTTATAAATATGATTTGTAAGCCACATGGCAGGCACAAAGAAAAAGTAATAGTAGACAGAAAAAAAGAATCTAAGCATACAACTAAAGAAAATCAATGAATCATGAAGGAAGAGACCAGAAGAATGGTACAGAAAAAGAAGTACAATACAGCCAGAAAGTATATGCCTATCAATAAATTCTTTAAATGCAAATGAAATAGTCCAAATTACATACAGTGCCTGAATATTTTTTTTAAATCCATCTATATACTGCATATAAGACAATCACTTCACATATAAAGATATATACAGACTGTAAGTAAAGGTATGGAAAATATATTTCATACAAATGGAAACCAAAAGAAAACTGGGGTGGCTATACTTATATCACACAAAATAGATTTTAAGACAAAGACTGTAATAAGAGACAAAGAAGGACATTACATAATTATAAGGTGTTCAATTGAGGAAAATATTATAACATTTGTAAATTTTTACAAGCACTCAACATAGGAGTAGTTAAAAATATATATAAACTAATATCAACAAACCTACAGGGAAAAATAGGAAAAGAATAATAGTAAGAGATTTTAGTAACCCACGTTAGTCAATGGATAGATCATTCAGATAGCAAATTAATATGGAAACTTTGGCTTTAAGTGATACGTTAGACCAGATAGATTTAACAGATATATTCAGAATATTCCATCCCGAAGCAACAGGATGCACATTATTCTCATATGCACATGAAACATTTTCCAGGTTGGGACATAAATTAGGTCACAAAACAAGTTTTTAAAGTTTAAGATTGCAAATATATCAAGCACCTTTTCTTACCACATTGGTATGAAAGTAGATATCAGTGACATAAGTGACACAAAGAAATTGGAATATTCACAAATATGTTAAGACTAAACTATAGGCTGCTCAATGACCAGTGGGTCAAAAAAAATTAAAAGATAAATTAGGCAAAAAGGACTCCAAGGTGGAGGTAGCAAAGTCTCAGGCGGTCGGGGTGGCTCAGAGGCAGATCTGATACAGAAGGAGAGGCTAACATGGCAGAGAAGTAGGGGGATCCAAAGTTTCCTCTTCTCTCAAACACAGCAGTGTTGAGGCCAAAGGACTTTGAACTCCAAGAGTCCAGGAGACAAAGTGACAGTTGCTTCCAGGGACCCACCAGGACAACCTGACAGGCTATACATGCTTGATTGTAAACTTGGAGAGAGAAAATGAATGTACTGGAGGGATACAATTCTGTAGAGACAAAGGGAAGAGAAAGAGAGGCTGGGGAAGCGTATCTAAACAGGAGAAAAACTTTGGATGGAGAAAGATCCAATCTCCCAACTGTGGGGCTTTCTCCAGACTGGGGCCAGCTGCCCAGACCCCGCACCTGGGAAGGATGGGGAGCCAGTCCCGGGCTCAGTAACTAGTTCAAAAACACAGTCCACAGTAGGAGAAAGTGATCCCTGCCTTGGAGTGCTGTGAGAAGAAAGTATATATCCACACAAAGGAGCAGCATTTCCCCAAAACTGGGGCAGATGGAGTGAGAACCTTAAAGACATCAGGGTTTAAGTCCCAGTGGAATGGGACAATCCGCACACATGCCACTGTGAGGTGGCAGGGCAGCTCTTCCCTGGAACCAGGATACACAGAGCAGGAATTATTAAGGCATCAGGGTTTAAATCCCAGCCAAGCACCAGGAAGGTGAGGGAGTCAGCGGAGCAGGAAAAACCGCCTCATTTGTACCTGTGACACAGTGAGGATGGCTTAAACAGTGGTTTGGAACACCTGGTCTGGGGAGGAGAAACTGGAGTGTTGCCATTTTTCTCCCCATAACCAACAAGGTGGGGCTTCAGGGAATGGATAGGGGGCCCACAGTGGAGGCGAGACCTGCCTACACCAAACCACACCCTTCTGCGCCTGATAACTGGTATCTACTGGAGTGGGATTGACACTGAAGAGCCACACAGACCTTCCTCCTGACTCTCACTGTTTCATTGCCTGATTTAATTCTCAGGCAATTCTTATTTTAATAAGAATTGATATATTCTTCCTTCCTTTTCTCCTTCTAATCTGTTCCCTCCTCTAGTCTGGTTACTCTGCTTGGTTTGTTTAAGCATATTTAATTAATTCTCTTGATACATGTTCTACACCTCCTTCTTTATTTTCCTCACTCTCTCACTGGATTAAGCTGTACAGTTTCTTTGGTCAGTTTTCTTTTTCCCCGCTTCCTTCTTTATTTTCTTTACTCTCTTTCTGGATTAAGACATATAGTTTCTCTGAACAATTTTTTATTTTCTTTTCTTTTCCCCTGCCCTTGTCATTTTTCTCTTTGTATGGGATAAGGCCTCTTCCATTTCGCTCTTTGTATGGGATAAGGGAGGAGCACTGCATCCTCCCCATTGTTTACTTGTAGCTGGAGTTTCTGGTTTTTTGTTCTGTTTGTGTGTTTGCTTGTTTTTGTTTTCTGTTTCTTTTTTGTTTGTTTTCCTTTCAAGAGATACTTCAAGGAACAAATCAAAGCACACCTGGTGAAGGGTCCAAAACATCACTATCAGTAGGGAGACAAAGTAATCAAAGTCATAAGAATAGAGAGCAACTAACACTCTCCAAAAACACCTCCTGAAGTGCCAGGCCCTAGACAGTGTATGACCCCTCTTTAATATCTAGTGCCCGCAGGTGCAGGGCATATAACAATCTTTTAAACGCACAGGAACAGAAAACTAGCCAAAATGACAAAATGGAAGAATTCTCCTCAAAAGAAATTCCAGGAAGAAATGACAGCTAAAGAATTGATCACACCAGATATAAACAATATAACTAAACAAGAATTTAGAATAATAGTCATAAGATTAATCGCTGGGCTTGAAAAAGACAGAGAAGACAGCAGAGAATCTATTGCTGCAGAAATCAAGAAACCAAAAATAGTCATAATGAATTTAAAAATGCTGTAACAAGGTGCAAAATAAACTAGAGGTGTTGACAGCGAGGATTGAAGAGGCAGAAGGGAGAATAAGTGAAATAGAAGATAAAATTATGGAAAAAAGATGAAGCTGAGAAAAAGATTAAAAAAATTCTGGAACAAAAGGGGAGAATTAGAGAACTAAGTGATGCAATCAAACAGAAGAATATCCATATCATAGGAATTCCAGAGGTAGAGAGAGAGAAAGGGTCCAAAGGTGTACTTGAACAAGTCATAGCTGAGAACTTCCCCAATCTGGGGAAGGAAATAGACATTGAAATCCATGAGGCACAGAGAACTCCCTTCAGACATAACTTGAATCGATCTTCTGCATGCCATAGTATAGTGAAACTGGCAAAATACAAAGATAATGAGAGAATTCTGAAAGGAGCTAGGGATAAAAGGGCCTTAACATACAAAGGTAGACACATAAGAGTAGTGGCAGACCTATCTACTGAAACTTGGCAGGCCAGAAGGAATGGCAGGAAATCTTCAATGTGATGAACAGAAAAAAATATGCAGCCAAGAATCCTTTATCCAGCAAGTCTGTCATTCAGAATAGAAAGAAAATAAAGGTTTTCCCAAACAAAAACTGAAGGAATTCATCACCACTAAACCAGCCCTACAAGAGATCCTAAGGGGGATTCTGTGAGTGAAATGTTGCAAGGACCACAAAGTACCAGAGATATCACTACAAGCATGAAATCTACAGATAACACAGTGACACTAAGTCCATATCTTTCAATAATAACTGAATGTAAATGGATTAAACACTCCAATCAAAAGACATAGGGTATCAAAATGGATTAAAAAAAAAAAAAAAAAAAAAAAACAAGACCCATCTATTTGCTGTCTACAAGAGACCCATTTTAGACCTTAGGACACCTTCAGATTGAAAGTGAAGGGATGGAGAACCATCTATCATGCTACTGGAAGTCAAGAGAAAGCTGGAGTAGCCATACTTATATTGGACAAACTAGGTTTTAAGCTAAAAGCTGTGACAAGAGATGAAGAAGGACATTATATCATAATTATGGGATGTATCCTTCAAGAAGAGCTAACAAGTATAAATTCTTATGCACCAAATTCAGAGGCACCAAAATACATAAAACAATCACAAACATAAGCAATCTTATTGGTAGCAATGTGGTAATTGCAAGAGATTTTAATACTCCACTGAGAGCAATGGATGGATCATATAGACATAAAATCAATAAAGAAACAATGTCCCTGAATGATACACTGGACCAGATGGACTTGACAGATATATTCATAACTTTTCATCCTAAAGCAGAATACACATTCTTCTCAAGTGCACATGGAACATTCTCCAATATAGATCACATATGGGGTCACAAAGCAGCCCTCAATAGCTATAAAATAATTGAGATAATACCATGCATACTTTCAGATCACAATGCTATGAAACTTGAAATCAGCCATAGGAAAAAGTTTGGAAAACCTCCAAATATATGGAAGTTAAAGAACATCGTACTAAAGAATGAATGGGTTAATCAGGCAACTAAAGAAGTAATTTAAAAATATATGGAAACAAATGAAAAGGAAAACAGACAGTCCAAACCCTTTGGGATGTAGCAAAGACAATCCTAAGAGAAAAATACATTGCAATCCAGGCCTAGCTCAAGAAACAAGAAAAATCCCAAATATAAAATCTAACAGCACACCTAAAGGAAATAGAAGCAGAACAACAAAGAAACCACAAAGCCAGCAGAAGAAGAGAAATAATAAAGCTCAGAGCAGAAATAAACAATATAAAATTAAAAAAAAAAAAACAAACAGAACAGATAAATGAAACTAAGAGTTGGTTTTTTGAAAAAAAATAATAAATCAATAAACAAACAAAATTGATAAACCCCTAGCCAGACTTCTCAAAAAGAAAAGGAAGGACCCAAATAAAATCATGATGAAATGGATTTATCACAACAAATCTGTCAGAAATACAAGCAATTATCAGACAATACTATGAAAAATTACATGCCAACAAACTAGACAACCTGGAAAAGTGGACAAATTCTGAGACACCCACACACTACCAAAACTCAAACAGAAAGAAATAGAAAATTTGAACAGACCCATAACTAGTGAAGAAATTGAGTCAGTTATCAAAAATCTCCCAACAAATAAGAGTCCTAGGCCAGATGGCTTCCAAGGGGAATTCTACCTGACATTTAAAACAGAGTTAATACATATCTTTCTCAAGATGTTCCAAAATATAGAAAGGGAAGGAAAACTTCCAGACTCATTCTGTGAAGTCAGCATTACCTTGATTTCCAAACCAGACAGAGACCCCACAGAAAAGGAAAATTACAGGCCAATATCCCTGATGAACACAGATGCAAAAATTCTCAACAAGATACTAGCAAATCAAATTCAACAGCATATAAAAAGAATTATTCACCATGATCAGGTGGGGTTCACTCCTGGGCTGCAGGGCTGGTTCAATATTCACAAATCAATCAATGTGATAATCACATCAATAAAAGAA
The DNA here is from genome assembly GCF_046562875.1 of Panthera onca. Taxonomy (NCBI): domain Eukaryota; kingdom Metazoa; phylum Chordata; class Mammalia; order Carnivora; family Felidae; genus Panthera; species Panthera onca. The sequence continues at coordinate 53,843,824 of NC_138342.1, read as the reverse complement.
AAGAATCATATGATCCTGTCAATCGATGCAGAAAAGGTATTTGACAAAATACAGCATCGTTTCTTAATAAAAACCCTCTAGAAAGTCGAGATAGAAGGAACATACGTAAACATCATAAAAGCCACATATGAAAAGCCCACAGCTAATATCATCCTCAATGTGGAAAAACTGAGAACTTTTTCCCTGATGTCAGGAACACAACAGGGATGTCCACTCTCACCACTGTTGTTTAACATAGTGGTGGATTTCCTAGCATCAGCAATCAGACAACAAAATGAAATAAAAGGCATCAAAATTCACAGATGACATGATATTCTACACGGAAAACCTGAAAACCTCCACCAAAAGACTGCTAGAACTGATACATGAATTCAGCAAAGTTGCAGGGTACAAAATCAATGTACAAAAATAGGTTTCATTTTTATAACCAATAATGAAGCAACAGAAAGAGAAATCAAGAAATTGATCCCACTTACAATTCCACCAAGAACCGTAAAATACCTAGGAATAAACCTAACCAAAGACGTAAAAGATCTGTATGCTAAAATCTATAGAACACTTATGAAGTAAATTGAAGAAGACACAAAGAAATGGAAAACAATTCATGCTCATGGATTGGAAGAATAAATATTGTTAAATGGCAATAATTCCCATAGAAATCTGCACATTCAATGCAATCCCAGTCAAAATTGCACCAGCATTCTTCCCAAAGCTAAAACAAACAATCCTAAAACCTGTATGGAACCTCAAAAGACCCCAAATAGACAAACTAGTATTTAAGAAGAAAACCAATGTTGGTGGCATCAGCATCTCAGACTTTAGCCTCTACTACAAAGCTGTAATCATCAAGGCAGTATGGCATTGGCACAAAAAACAGACACATAGACCAATGGAGTAGAATAGAGACTCCAGAATTGTACCCACAAATGTATGGCCAACTAATCTTTGACAAAGCAGGAAAGAGCATCCAATGGAAAAAAGACAGTCTCTTTAAGAAATCATGCTAGGAGAACTGGACAGCAACATGCAGACTAATGAAACTAGAACACTTTCTTACACCGTACACAAAAATGAACTCAAGATGGATGAAAGATCTAAATCGATGACAGGAAACCATCTAAACCCTAGAGGAGAAAGCAGGCAACAGTCTCTTTGACCCCAGCCACAGCAATTTCTTGCTCATCACATTTCCAATGGCAAGGTAATTAAAAGCAAAAATAAACTATTGGGACCTCATGGAGATAAAAAGCTTTTGCACTTCAAAGGAAGCAACCAAAAAAACTAAAAGGCAACCAATGGAATAAGAAAAGATATTTGCAAGTGGCATATTGGATAAAGCATTAATATCTAAAATCTATACGAATTTACCAAACTCAACACCCAAAAAACAATCCAGTGCAGAAATGGGCAGAAGACACAAACAGACATTTTTCCAAAGAAGACATCCACATGACCAAAAGACACATGAGTTCAACATCACTCATCATCCAGGAAATACAAATCAAAACCACACTGAGATATCACCTCACACTGGTCAGAGTGGCTAAAATTAATAACTCAGCAAACTATAGATGCTGGCGAGAATGTGGAGAAATGGGAACCCTCTTGCACTGTTGTTGGGAGTGCAAATTGGTGCAGCCACTCTGGAAAACAGTGTGGATTTTCCTCAAAAAATTAAAAATAGGACTACCCTACAACCCAGCAATAGCACTACTAGGAATTTATCCAAAGGATAAAGGAGTGCTGATTCATAGGGGCACGTGTACCTCAATGTTTATAGCAGCGACTTCAATAATAGCCAAATTATGCAAAGAGCCTAAATGTCCATCCACTGATGAATGGATAATGAAGATGTGGTTTACATATACAATGGAATACTACTTTGGCAATGAGAAAGAATGAAATCATGCCATTTGCAGCAACATGGAAGGAACTGGAAAGTATTATGCTGAGTGAAATAAGTCTGTCAGAGAAGAATAGATATCATATGTTTTCACTGATATGTGGATCTTGAGAAACTTAATAGAAGACTATGGGGGAAGGGAAGGGCAAAAATAGTTACAAACAGAGAGGGCGGGAGGCAAACCATAAGAGACTCCTAGATATGGAGAACAAACTGGGGGTGAATGAGGATGTGGGGGAGACGGAAAATGGGTGATGGGCATTGAGGAGGGTACTTATTGGGATGAACACTGGGTGTTGTATGCAAGCAATGAATCATGGGAATCTACTCCAAAAACCAAGAGCACACTTTACACACCGTATATTAGCCAATTTGACAATAAATTATATTAAAGAAAATCTTCAGAGAAATAAAATGGAAATATATCAAACTTTATGGGATGCAAAAGGGAAGTTCATAGCAATAAATGCATTCCATAAGAATGAAGAAGTCTCAAATAAATAATGTAACTTTATATCTCAAGAAGCTAGGGAAAAAAGAACATTGTCCAGAGTTAGTAGAAGGAAGAAAATAGAGATCAGAGTGGAAGTAATTGAAGTAAAGACTAAAAAAGAAATTAAATACATTAATGAAAGTATTTTGAAAAGATTAAAAAATACTGACAGACTTTTAGATAGACTTCCAAGAAAAAAAGTGAGGACTCAAAATCAGATATAAAAGAAGAGACATTACAACTGACAACACAGATACAAAGATCTTAAAGGACTACTATGAACAATTATGTGCCAAAAAGTTTGATTACCTTTAGAAACATACAATTTGCAAAGACTAAACTACAAAAATATTAGGAAGTCTGAACAGACTGATTACTGATAAGGAGATGAACCAGTAATATAAAATTTTCCAACAAACCAAAGTCAAGGACAAGGTGGTTTCACTAGTGATTCTACCAACCATTCAAATAAGAATAATATACCAATCTTTAGCAATGCCCATGGTATGGTGGAGGGTGGTGGGTGGAAGATGGCTAGATGGGTGATGGGTACTAAGAAGGGCACTTGTTGTGATGAGCACTGGATATTGTATATAAATGATGAATCACTGAATTCTACTCCTGAAAATAATATTGCACTGAATGTTAACTAAAATTTAAAAAAAAATTTTTTAACGTTTATTTATTTTTGAGACAGAGAGAGACAGAGCACGAACGGGGGAGGGTCAGAGAGAGAGGGAGACACAGAATCTGAAACAGGCTCCAGGCTCTGAGCAGTCAGCACAGAGCCCGACGCGGGGCTTGAACTCACATACCGCGAGATTGTGACCTGAGCTGAAGTCGGACGCCCAACCGACTGAGCCACCCAGGCGCCCCATTAAAATTTAAATAAAAATAAGTAAATAGTTTATTAAATAAATATAAAAACAAAAAAAATAAAAACTATAAAATAAATTGGACTCTTCATTAAAAAGTGATACCAATCAATTAAAAAAAAGAGTTGTTACAAATTATAGATTATATACATTACATGTAAATAGGATAAGAACAATCATAAAAATAAAAAATATATATACCAATCCTTCTCAAACTCTTCCTAAAAAATAGAAGAGGAAAGAGTACTTTCAAAATGATTTTATGAGGGCAGCATTATTCTGATACCAAGTCCAGAGATGGAAGTCACAAGAAAAGGAAACTATTGGCCAATATCCCTGATCTGCAACAACGTAGATGGAACTGGAGGGTATTATGCTAAGTGAAATAAGCCAGTCAGAGAAAGTCAGATATTATATGTTTTCACTCATATGTGGAATTTGAGAAACTTAACAGAAGACCATGGGAAAGGAAAGGGGAGAAAATAGTTTGAAACAGGGAGACAAACCATAAGAGACTCTTAAATACAGAGAACAAACTGACGGTAGATGGAGGGGCAGGGGAGAGGGGAAAATGGGTGATGGGCATTGAGGAGAGCACTTTTTGGGATGAGCACTGGGTGTTGTATATAAGAGATGAATCATGGGAATCTACTCCCGAAGCCAAGAGCACACTGTATACACTGTATGTTAGCTAACTTGACAATAAATTATATTAAAAACTGAAGAATAAAAAGATATACAAATGGTCAATAAGCAACAACAATAAAGAACGCTTGCAAAAAAAAGAGAGAACACTTGCAGATGCATACAAACATAATTGATCACTGTGATCAATCTTTCAGCTAATTTCTGCACTCATTTATGTATCAAGACATGACGAGTATAACTTAATCCACACTAGAGTCAGTAGTAATGAAGTGAGTATTCCTGGGAAGTAGTCTGAGTTCTTAATCCTCAGGAATATCCTTTCCTTATTCTGGTCTTGAAGTTATTCACATGATTACTATCACTCTTTAAAAAAAAAATTAATGTTTATTCATTTTTGAGAGAGTGAGGGGGTGGGTAACAGGAGCAGCAAGAAGAGACACAGAATCCAAAGCAGGCTCCATGCTATCAGCACAGAGCCGGATGCGGGGCTCAAACTTACTAATTATGAGATCATGAACAAAGCCCAAGTCAGATGCTTAACCAACTGAGGCACCCGCGTGCCCCAATTTCTGCCACTCTTAAGAGCTTTTCTGTTCTTTCCATTCTGAAAAGCACTCCCAAATATGTCATGAAGAGGACTAGAGGAGTGTGAATCGGAATACTGCAATTTTGTATTAGATGCAATCATCAGACCTGTGAGCATTATAGTAAATAGGTTATCTATAAAGAGTGGTCAGACTTACGTGGATCCTGAGAAACTTAACAGAAACCAATGGGGGAGGGGAAGGAAAAAAAAAAAAAAAAAAAGAGGTTAGAGTGGGAGAGAGCCAAAGCATAAGAGACTCTTAAAAACTAAGAACAAACTGAGGGCTGATGGGGGTTGGGAGGGAGGGGAGGGTGGGTGATGGGTATTGAAGAGGGCATCTTTTGGGATGAGCACTGGGTGTTGTATGGAAACCAATCTGACAATAAATTTCATATATTAAAAAAATAAATAAAAAAATAAAGAGTGGTCAGATACAAGCCAGTTATTTCAAAGATAAAAAGTAAGGCTACTTTAGTAAACATAATTTAAATAAACTCTTTGGAGACTAGAAAAGTAAATCCAGACATTCAGATAATCCTATCTTGGTCACAAATTTACAAGGCAGTTGTCATTATCATGTGCTACTGTTTGGTTTGAATCAGGTTACAATATGTATTAATCCCTTCAGCTTTTTGTTGGGTTATCAATGTTTTTTGAATTGAGTTTTTCATTTGCTAAATCTTTCTGAATACTGGGAACTTGGCTCTGTGATTATAATGTTTAGTTCCACTGAGTTATTTTCCCAAAACTCATACCATGAAACCTTTGGCAAAATGGATAGGTAGAAGTTTTTCAATGAAACAGATGCCAAGAGTAGGATGGTCAGTCAGATAGTAACTCTGTTCTCTATATTCTCAACTAGCCCATTTTTTTGCCTACTGAAGAACACAGTGTCCTAAGACATTCCAGAGACTGGGAAATCCCAGCTTTTCTTATCCTCTCTCTCTCTCTCTCTGGGTGTGTGTGTGTGTGTGTGTGTGTGTGTGTGTGAGAGAGAGAGAGAGAGAGAGAGAGAGAGATATTCATCTTCAGACTCAGGATTTTTTTCACCTCTGAGAATTGATAGTAATTGATTAAATAATATCATCCTCGACAGTGTGAAATAAAAATCTGTTTTCCTTAGATAATATCTGTAATTCCAGTTGTTCTGGTCTAATTATTAAAAGCATCTTATTGCACTTTTGAAAGCATCCCAGTTCACAAAATAAATTACATGGTATCTAGTGCTAGGCAATTACTAATTGGCCAACCTCTTCTGAAAAGGCTCTCATTTGTTGAGAAATCAAAGTTATCTTAGAATCCTAGGGTTACAGGAAAACTCTAAGCCACAGGTAATCTAACCCTATATTTTATATTGAAATTTTCTAAACATCTTGACAACAGGTCAGTTTGTTAGGAAAAACAATCATAATATCACTCAAAGTCAAGATTTATACTAACAGGATACAAAAAGTAGAGATTTTTGACAAGATAAAACTGAAGTAAAATCCTTTATTTTTTTATTTTTTTTCTTAATAACTTGACTGCATAACAAACTTGGAGAATTTCTTGCTTTTCTATATGAACGCTGCAACTTATTGGGTCTACGTCAGTATTTGTACAATGTCATTGAATAAAGTTCCAGTAACATACCTACTAAAAATTACTGAGCTCAGGGCACCTGGGTGGCTGAGTTGGTTAATTGTCCAACTCTTGATTTCAGCTCAGGTCACAATCTCCTGGTTTGTGAGATCAAGACCTCTTCAGGCTCCATGTGATAGCAGGGAATCTGCTTAGGATTGTTTCTCTCCCTCTCACCCTGTCCCTCCACTGCTCACTTACTCTCTCTCCCTCTCAAAAATAAAATAAACTTAAAAATTATTGAGCTCAATATTTGTCCCAGGCATTGGCCTAAACATTTATAATAAAATAATGAACAAAAAAGACAAGTCTTGGCACTCATGCAGCTTGAATTTCATGGAAAAAGGCAGTATAAAAGAAGCAAGGAAACAAAGGAGAGATGAACAGTTTTAAGTCTAGAAATATATTCAGAATTAAAGCCTTTTTTCCTTAAGTTTATGTATTTTTGAGAGTGAGAGAACACGAGTGGGGGAGTAGCAGAGAGAGGGAGAGAGAGAGAGAATCCCAAGCAGGCTTCACATAGTGCAGAGCCCCACACAGGGCTCGATCCCAGTACTGTGAGATCATAACCTGAGACGATATCAAGAGTTGGGCACTTAACTGACTGAGCCACCCTGGTACTCCAAAATTAAAGCCTTTTAATTTTGTAGCCCATACAGTTTTTCTGTAGAAATAATAAAAAAATAATCAGGAAATGAATAATATATGGAAAAGGAGAGAGAAAGATCATTTTGTTAGCATTCTATTTACTCTCCTATTTCTTGTTATATCAAGGGAGATCAGCAAAAGAAGCTTCCCTGTCTTACAAGCATGGCATCTTGTGAGATGCCGCAATGAGAGGAGCCTTCAGACTGAGACACAAAGAGTACTGCTTTATATTTTCAAAATTTGTTTTTCTTGTAGAAATCTTTAAAAATGAATCCTTGTAGAAAGAAAAAAATATAAAACTGATAGATAAAATTTTATCCTCCTCAAGCCTTCCCTCCCCCCCTTTTTTCTCCTAATTAATAGTTAGGTCTTCTTTCTTGGAGAAGTAAAATCTAGGCTAGCTATTGCCAGGCATAAGTATCTTCCATTCACATGGCTGGACTCATCCCAGGGGGTTCACCCTTAACTGCACATTGGGGTCAATTTATTTTACAGTTTCTACTGTCATATGTGTTTGAGAGAGAGAGTGAAAATGTCTATTGGATTGCTTAGGGTTATGTTTAGTGAATTTGTTAGCCAGCATGCTATGGTATTCCATACCCTAATCAGGAAGCCCCTTTACAATCTGAGCTGCTCTTTCTTTCTCCTCAAAATATACCTAGCCTGAGTTTCAGGTCTTCTCTATATCGTTAGGGGAACACTGTCTCCTTATAATTATTTCACTATTCTTCTAGATGAGATGGTTATTGTTATGAGTATCTGCAACTAATTCAATGTTCTTTGGGATATCTGATATTTGAATTTAATTGTGCTACTCCTGAAGGCTACTGGATAATTAGAATATAATTTATTAGTAAGTTGGGACTTCTCTGCTATCTTAAATTAATAATTATTGGTGGTTCATCAGCAAGATTTCCAAAATATGGTGAGAATTGTTTCAGTAACACAGTGTGGCCCTTTTTACTTTTGTTCATCTTTGGGATGCTTTCCTCTATTAAGAAAATGAAATGCAAAGCTTATCAAATTAAACTTCATAGCTTCCTCTTTGTAATTGGTAGTGGGCATTCCTCCATGTTCCTCTCTTTTAAGGACACATAATGATTTAACCTTCCCCTGTTTTTTCAAGCCCCCTTAGTATTTGACATACTCATGAGAACAATACATGTTTTCTAAAGATGTGATTGGACTCAAGGGTCTAAGAATGGAGACTTGTAGCAAGAAGGACATATCTTTGGGTGAACAGGGAAAGGCAAGTAGTTATGAGAAGATGAATATTAGTAAAGAAAGACTAGCAAAGAAAGATTGAAAAGAAACAATCACCCACACAATTCAGACAATACAGACATAGACATGCATCACTTATAATATTCTTTAAAAAAATGTTTTCAATGTTTATTTCTTGAGAGAGAGAGAGAGAGAGAGAGAGAGAGCATGAGATGGGGAGGGGCAGAGACAGAGGGAGACACAGAATCCAGAGCAGGCTCCAGGCTCTGAGCTTTCAGCACAGAGCCTGATGTGGGGTTCGAACCCACAAGCCCCTGAGATCATGACCTGAGCCGAAGTCGGACACCTAATCAACTTAGCCACCCAGGCACCCCATCATTTATAATATTCTTCTTTTTATGTTTATTTATTTTTGAGACAGAGAGAGACAGAGTGCAAGTGGGGGAGGGGCAGAGAGAGAGGGAGACACAGAATCTGAAACAGGTTCCAGGTTCTGAGCTGTCAGTACAGAGCCCGACGTGGGGCTCGAACCCATGGACCGCGAGATCATGACCTGAGCTGAAGTCGGATGCTCAACCGACTGAGCCACCCAAGCGCCTCTCATTTATAATATTCTTAAAGCAAGCACGCAAATACTGTAAGGGGAATAATTTATGAAGAGAAATATTTTATTAACACATACAACCATACTTTACCTATAGCTCATAGTAGCAATGTTGATTATCTGTCCCTTCAAGAGAAGTAATTCCTTAGATTGCTTTATACCCATGAATAAGGTACACACTCTGGTTATGGTTAAAATATGAGCACTTATCCTTGCATAATTCGGAATTCCACAATTCCAAACTGTTTGAACACCCCTGGAAACCAAAAGCCTTTGTCTGCATTTCATGGAAACAGATCAAAATGATAAAGTTAACTCCAATCTCAATAAATGTTTTATCCTCAAATATTTCTTATTAATTAGTACAGTCCTCAGAAGTAAAATGAATAAAAAAGAGAGGTACAAAAGCACTGGTAATGATGTGTAATTATAATTGAAATGTATTGAAAGTTCATGAGGAAAATTTACATTTTTCAAGTAAAAACTTATGGATGGTAGAGTCTTCACATAAATTTTTCTGACTGCTCAAAATACCTCAATATTCACATTTAGAAATTATTTGGCTACTTGTTGATTTTTAATCAGATAATAGTATTCGTTTCATAAATCAGTGTGCTTATCTTTAATTTTATACATACTTAAATACATTTGAAGAATGGAATTTATATATCTTCAGTACTCATTAGCTTCAATAGAGTAATGTTCAGCTTACACTGGCATTTCTATTAATGGCATATATACTCACAACTTTATATACCACAGCAAGCACTTATAAATCAAGACTCTCTCTCTTACTTTCTAAGATATGTCTGTAATTGTCCTTTTGGTGTTTCGTTATTCAAATCATTAATTTTTGTAAAAGTGTCCATGAACAATAAGAACACTCAAAAATGAAAAGGTGTTTTTTTTAATACAGCCTTTAGCGAGATATTTATTAAATGATAGGATCATGTTCATTATCAATCTATGCATATATGTATTTTATAGATTCAATATAAGTAATGAATGTGAGGTCTACTTCAAGATGGTAGACCAAATATCCATACGTGATTCCATTCCTCATAACCCCATTGAAATGAGTGAAAATCAATTTAAATAAACATGTTTGTTTAAACAAAAGAACTGCCTAAACAAAGAGATGCTATTAAAAGAGTTGTATGTTATTTCTGGAAAGTAGAAACTGAAAACATTAGGGTAATGGATAAGTCCGAATGAAGAAACTTGTAACCAAAAAACAATAGAGTCCTTCTCTTAATAAGGGTTGTATACTTCTAAACAGAAACTAGAGAACAAAATTGGACTCAACTATTAGAAAAATCACAGGACTGCTTTTTTCATGGGTATTTCCGGAACATTAGAATGCGGCTTTCTAAATCCTTGCTAAAAGTTTGCAAATACTGACAAACATTGTCAAAATCAAATGTTTTGGAACTCTGCAAATAACCACAGCTTACAAAAATTTGAGGAGTTTTTTTCAAGAAAATAGTTAAATCTTGGTAAGCATTTACATTTCTTATTACAATTCCCCAGTCTCTAGCACTAAAGTATCCTTACAAAACAGCAACCTTGGGACAATTACAGCTGTGAAAATCAGGAGGCTAGCCACCACTGGAGAGAGAAGATGGGCTTGGGGCCTCTTAAAAATATTCTCAGAGAAATGTCACTATATGACCTTGCGAGATTATTCCTAGAAAAGCTACATTTATGGAACTTGCCTTTATTTGACTTGACTCCAACCTTATTCAGTGAGGGTATGTGTCAAAAACAATCAGCAGTAAATGCTTTACATCATGGCTACCTGAGGTGGCTATATTATATAGTACAAACAAGAAGCTATCAAAAATCTTAAAAAGAAAATCTGGAGAATGCAATATCCATAGAGGGTTTTGTCCCTGGATTTCCAGGCTAGGAGTCTTATTGGTTCAAGCAACTTAAGAAAAACTATTAGCTGACCATTGAGCTAATTGAGCATAGATTTCTGTGCTCACCCATGACAAAGAACACAGACTTATGGAACTGGTCCAGGAAATTCACTATGCATATTAATGGTAATGTCAAAAACATGAAAAAATCCTGGGGAGGGGGGAATCTGATTTCAAGTTGCATATTACATCATTTAAAATGACCAGTATTGTATAAAAATTATGTGAATGGAAATAAACAAAAATGTTTTGTTCATACACAAGAAGAAAATGATTCAAGAGAAACTGTATCTAGTGGGCCCAGATGTTTAAATTACTAGATAGAATTTTAAAGGAGCATTGTAAATATGTTCAAAGAACAACAGGAAACTATATGTAAAGAATTAAAAGAAAATATGGCAATGGTGACTCACTAAATAGTGAATATCAAAAAAGAGAAAATTAAAAAAATGAAAAGTTTCTAGGATTGAAAAGTACAATACTGAAATAATAATAAAAAAAATTAGCAGCCTTAGCAGCAAATTCAAAGTAGAAAGGAGACATTTTTTAAACCTAACACAGACATCATCAAACATAAGAACATTTGCTTAGCCCAGAAGAAGCCCAGAAGAAGAGAAGACAGAGAAAGGGGCATAAGGAATATTTGAAGAATTAATGGAACAAAAAAATTTAACAAATTTGATTAGAAACCCTTATATCCATACCAAGTGACTCAATAAGCTCTAAGTAGGTTATATTCAAGGAAATCTATCACTACATACATTATAGTCAAATTGCCAAAGGGGGAATTTTGGAGTAGCTGGAAAAAATGATTCATAATATACAATAAATAATCAATAAAAAAATTGATTTCTTATTGGAAACTGAGGTTTCCAGGAAGATGAACTATTCAAAGAGGTGAAAGAAGCAAATTGTTGAAAAAAATCTATATCCTTCAAAAATGAATGATATAAAGAGTATTATAAGAGATTACTGTGATCAATTATGCACCAACAAATTTTATAGCCTAGAAGAAATTGAAAATTCATGGACACATATAACCACAAAGATTTAATCACAAAGAAATAAAAAATTAGAACAGACCAATTACTAGCAAAAAGATCAAATCAGTAATCAAAACCTCACAACAAAGAAAAGTCTAGCACAAGATGGCTTCACTGGTTAGTTCCACCAAACGTTTAAAGAAAATTAATACCAATCATTCTCAAAATCTTTGAAAAAAAAGATGAAGAAACACTTTCAAACTTATTATACAAAGCCATAATTATGCTGATACCAAAACCAGACAAGGACTCCACAAGAAAAGAAAACTATAAACCAATATCCTTGATAAACATAGATGCAAAAATCCTCAATGAAATATAAGCAAACCAAATTCAACAACACATTAAAAATATCATATACCACAATTAAGTGAAATTTATTCCAAGGATGCAAGGATAGTTCAACATCTACAAGCCAATCAATGTGATACATGACATCACAAAATGAAGAATAAAATCATTCGATCATCTCAATAGATAAAAATTTTTGACAAAACTCAACAGCCATTTATAATTAAATCTCTCAAGAAAGTGGTGACAGAGGGAATATTCTTCAATTTGATAAAAGCCATTTATGACAAGCCCACAGATAACATCATACCCAGTGGTGAAAAGCTGAAAAGGACTTTCCTCTAAGATCAGAAACAAAACAAGGATGCCTACTCTTGCCACTTTTATTTAACATAGCATTAGAAGCCCTACCCAGAGCAATTAGGCAACCAATCAATGAATATGAAGGAATTAAAGACATCCTAATTGGAAAAGAAAAAGTAAAACTATTACTAGTTGCAGATGACATGTTATATATAGAAAACCCTAAAGACTCCAGCAAAAAAGTAATAGAACTAATCAACAAATTCAGTAAATTTGCAAAATAAAATATCAATATACAAAAACTTTTGTTTCTATATACTAATAACAAACTATCAGAAAAATTAAGAAAACAATCCCATTTATAATTGAATTGAAAATAGGAATACATTTAACCAAGGAAGTGAAATAACTATACACTGAAAAACTGTAAAACATTAATGAAAGAAGTTTCAAAAGACACAAGTGAAAAATATCCATGCTCATGGATTGGAAGAATTAATGTTATTTTAGATGCCCAAACTACTGCAAGCAATTTATAGATTTAATGCAATCTGTATTAAAATTCCAGGGGCATTTTTCACAGAAACAGAGCAATCATGAAACTTATATGGAATCACAAAAATACCTGAATAGCCAAAGTGCTTGTGAGAAAGAAGAGAAAAGATGGGAGCATCATAGTCCCCAATTTCAAACTATATTACAAAGCTATAGTAATAAAAACAGCATGGTATCAGCATAAAAACAGACACAAAGATCAATGACATCAAAGAAGAAATAAGAGAGAGATTTGGAGGGAAGATGGCAGTGTAGGAGGACGCTGGGCTCACATTGTCCTGCTGATTGCTTAGATTCCACCCACATCTGCCTAAATAACCCAGAAAACTTCCAGAAGACTAGCAGAATGGACTTTCCAGAGCCAAGTGCAGACAAGAGGCCCACGGAAGAAGGCAGGAAGGGCAGAGAGGCAGGGCACGCTACATGGACTGGCTGGAGAGAGCCGGGGCGGTGGAGGGGCAGCCCGCCCAGCAAGGCATAGCCCCTGAAGTCTGGCTTCCAAAAGTGGAGGGGCTGAACTGTGGAGTTCTGACAGCCAGTGGGAATTAACATCCGGAATGTTAAAAGTCAACAGCTATGCTCTCGGAGTGCAGGGAGGGCGAGAGGGCACTTTGAGGGAGAGTTGCTGAGCCCCACAAGACAGAGCTCAGCTTGGCAGGGAACAAAGGCGCTGGCAAGCTCCATCTCCCTCTCCCATCCCCCAGCCAAAATCCCAAAGGGAACCAGTTCCTGTCACCAAACTTGCTTGCACCACGCAAACACCCAATGCTGTGCTTCTGTGGATCCATCCCTCCAATGGGTCTGCCTCCCTCCCGGTGCTACAGGGCCCCTCCCACAGGGGACCACTGATGGCAAAGGGAGCTAAGCCTGCCCCTCCTGCCCCTATGCACCTTGTAGATCCATCCTGGCTAACACGCCAGATCCCATTGAAGCAGCACCACAAGCCTGGCAGTGTGCAAGTAGCCCAGACAGGGGCCACACCACTCCACAGTGAGTCCTACCTCTGGGAGAGGAGAAGATAAAGTACACACCAGTCTGACTGTGGCCCCAGCTGTGGGATGGGGGCAGACATCAGGTCTGACTGTGGCCCCGCCCACCAATACAAGTTACTCTGGACAGTACAAGGGAAGTGCCCTGCAGCTATGAGCCACCGAAGAGACTACCCAAGATGACAAAATGGAAGAACTCTCCTCAAAAGAAACTCCAGGAAGTAGCAATAGCTAACGAATTGATCAAAAATGATTTAAGCAATATAATGGAACAAGAATTGAGAATAATAGTCATAAAATTAATCGCTAGGTTTGAAAAAAGCATAGAGGACAGCAGAGAATCTATTGCTACAAAAGATCAAGGGACTAAGAAATAGTCATGAGGAACTAAAAAATGCTATAAATGAGGTGCAAAATAAAATGGAGGTGGCCATAGCACAGATTGAAGAGGCAGAGGAGAGAATAGGTGAATTAAAAGATAAAATTATGGAAAAAGAGGAAGCTGAGAAAAAGAGAGATAAAAAAATCCAGGAGTGTGAGGGGAGAATTAGAGAACTAAGTGATGCAATCAAACGGAACAACATCCATTTCATAGGAATTCCATAAGAAGAGAGAGAGAAAGGGGCTGAAGGTGTACTTGAACAAATCATAGCTGAGAGCTTCCCTGATGTGGGGAAGGAAAAAGGCATTAAAATCCAAGAGGCACAGAGAACTCCCTTCAGATGTAACTTGAATCAATCTTCTGCATGACATATCATAGTGAAACTGGCAAAATACAAGGATAAAGAGAAAATTCTGAAAGCAGCTAGGGATAAACAGGCTGTAACTTACAAAGGGAGACCCATAAGACTAGTGGCAGACCTATCTACTGAAACTTGGCAGGCCAGAAAGGAATGGCAGAAAATCTTCAATGTGATGAAGAGAAAAAAATATGCAGCCGAAATACTTTATCCAGCAAGTCTGTCATTCAGAATAGAAGGCGAGATAAAGGTCTTCCCAAACAAACAAAAACCGAAGGAATTCATCACCACTAAGCCAGCCCTACAAGAGATCCTAAGGGGGATTCTGTGAGTGAAATGTTGCCAGGACCACAAAGTACCAGAGACATCACTACAAGCATGAAACCTACAGACACCACAATGACTCTAAACCCATATCTTTCAATAATAACTCTGAATGTAAATGGACTAAACACTCCAATCAAAAGACATAGGGTCAGACTCTTAACTAAGTTATCAAGGCACCCCTATTTTTTTCAAGAACAAATAACAAAGTGACAGATGTAAATGCTCTTCTCAGTAACCATATAAAATACAAATAGATTAAACATTGTGATAAAAAGTCAGAGATTGGCAGCATATATTTAAAAAATAAAACAAAACAGGGGCACCTCTATGGCTCAGTTGGCTGAGCGTCCAACTTTGGTTCATGTCATGATCTTGTTTGTGGGTTCCAGCCCCAAGTTGGGCTCTGTGCTAACAGCTCAGACCCTGGAGCCTGCTTCGGATTCTGTGTCTCCTCCTCTCTCTGTGCTCCCTCCCCTCCTGCCATGCTCATTCTCTGTCTCTCTCTGTCTCTCAAAAATAAATAAATGTTAAATTTTTTTTAATAAAACAAAATATTATTCAATTATTTGCTATCTACAATATATATACTTTATAGGTTCAAACACACATTCACAAGTGAAAATATAATAATAATAAATATTTGCTACACAAACAATAACCAAAAGAGAGCTGGGTAGCCTACATTATTACCAGAAATAAATAGACTTCAAGACAAAAATAATTTTAATGACAGAAGGAGATTTTATAATGATAAAACAGTTAAACCATCAGAAAATGTTTATAATTACAAAAAATATGTTCACCTAACAATATAGTCCCCAAATAAATAAGGCAAAGTATGAGTGAACAGAAAAGAGTAACAGACAATTCAATGACACTTAAAATATTATCCCACTTAAAACATTGGTAGAAAACTAAGCAGAATACCAACCAAAAAAGTAGGAGACTTGAGTAACACTATAAACCTAATCATAACTAACAACTATGCAATGTTCCTCAGATAAACAGGATGACACATGTTTTTCTGAAGTGCACATGTAACATTCTTAAGGATAAACTTCATGCTAAATTATAAAACAAGATTCAATAGACTTAAAAGATTGAAATAATAAAAATATGTTCTCTTACTACAATGGAATTAAAGTTGGAAACCAAAGAGACATTAGGAGAATTTTTTTTTAATTTTTAAAAATAGAACTACCCTACAATCCAGCAATTACACCACTAGGTGTTTATTCAAGGAATACAAAAATACTAATTTGAAGGGACACATGCATCGTGATGTTTACAGCAGCATTATCTCCAACAGCCAAATTATGGAAAAAGCCCAAGTGTCCATCTACTGATGAATACATAAGATGTGGACTACAACTATATAAAATGGAATATTTCTCAGTCATCAAAAAGAATGAAATCTTGCCATTTGCAGAGATGTGGATGAAGCTAGAGTGTATTATGCTAAATGAAATCAGTCAGAGAAAAACAAATACCATATGATTTTTCTCATATGTGGAATTTAAGAAACAAACCAAACAAAGGGAAAAAAGAGAGAGACACACCAAGCAGCAGACTCTTAACTATAGAGAAACAACTAATGGTTACGAGGGGGGAGGTGGGTGAGGAAATGGGTAAAATAGGTGATGGGGATTAAGGGTGCACTTGTGATGAGCACTGGGTACTGTATGCAAGTTCTGAATCACTATGTTATACACCTGAAACTAATATCACACTGGGTGTTAACTAACTGGAAGTTAAATAAAAACTTAAAAATATATAAATTAGGAGAACTCCCAAATATCCTGAAATGAAACATATTCCTAGAAAACCAATAGAATAAGAAAGAAATCAAAGGGAACTTACAAAACATGTTAAGGTGAGTGAAAACAACATACTGAATCTAATGAGATGCTTCTAATACAGTGCTTAGGGGAAATATGTAATTATAAATACTTATATTTAAAAATAAGAAAGATCTCAAATCAATAACCTGACTTTCCACCTTAAGGAATTAAAATGATCAAAGTAGTGCAAGGGAAGGAGAAATAAAAGAAATGATATGGACTAGATTATAAGTAAGTGAAATAGGGAATACAACACCATTGGGGGAAAGTAATAAAACAAAAAGTTGGCTTTCAAAAAAAAGTTTAAAAGTGATAGATCATAGAAAAAGGATAGAAAACAAATTATTGCAGTCAGGAATAAAAGAAAACACATAAAAATGACTTTACAGAAATTAAAACAATAATAAGAGAATACTATTAACATCCATGTGCAATCAGTTAGGTGAATTAAATATATTCCTAGACAGACACAAACTAGAAAAACTGACTCAAAAAAAAGACAATCAGAATAGACCTATAAGAGAATATTTGTAATTTGTAACAAAAAAAAAAAAAAAACAAAAACATTTTACTAAGAAAAACCCAGGCCCAGATGGTTACAATGGTGAATTCTAAAAAACATTAAAGGAGGAATTAATACCAATTCTTCACTAACTCCTTCATAAAATACTAGAAGAAGGAGTACTTCACAGCCTACTCTATGAGCATGGTATTGCCCTAACACAAAACAAGACAAAGACATCACAAGAAGACAACCACAGACCAATATTTCTTTGACCATAGAATCAAAAATCTTCAATAAAATTCTAGCAAACCCAATGCAGAACTGTAATAAATGCTACTTGATTACCATGTAGATTTATTCCAGGAATGAAGGTTGGTTTAGCATTTGAAAATCAATTAAGGCAATGCAACATATTTTGCAACAAATAAAAGAAAAAATTATTTGATAATCTCAATGACATATAAATATTTGACAAAATCCAACACCATTTGTGATTGAAAAAAGAAAGTTAACAAATTGAGATAGAAGCTTCCTCAGGCTGATAAAGTGCATCCAATTAAAATCCTCAACTAAAATATAGATATGAAATGGTGAAAAATAGAACACTTTTTCCTATATCAAGGAAAAAGTCAAGGACATCCACTCTTGCAACTTCTATTCAAAATTTTACTAAAGATAGAAGCCGGAGCAATTAGGTGAGAAAAATAAACATTTCTAAGAAATAGGTATAACTATCTCTGTTTATAGATGGCATAATCATTAATATACAAAATATGAAATCTGAAGAAATCCACAATAAAATTATTAGGAATAATAATTCCAGTAAGTCTACAGTATGTAAGATCAATATAAATAATTCAATTGTATTTTATACCCTATCAACAAACAATTCAAAAATGAAATTAAGAAATCACCTATTTACAATAGCATCAGAAATAATAAAATACCTGAGAACAAATTTAATAAACAAAAGTATAAAGAGTGTACATAAATCTATAAAATATTGTTGAAAGATATTAAATAAAATCTAAATAAATGGAAAGACATCCCATAAGCATAAATTGTATGACTTAATATTGTTAAGATAGCAATGTATCCATAACTAGATTCAATGCATTTTATAAGAATCTCAGCTGGGTCTTTTGTCATATTAAAACACACGCACACACACACACACACACACACACACACACACACATACACACACCTATTTCTAAAATTCTAATGGCATTATTAGGGACTCAAAAAAGCTAAAAACAACATTGAAAAGGAAGAATAAAGTTGGAAGACATGATTCCCAATTTCAAAACTTACTACAAATTTACAGTAATCAGTAAAGTGTACTGATTTAAGGATAGATAGTGAGATATAACTGAAAGCCTAATAAACCCCTCATATGCCATCAATTAATTCTGACAAAGATGCTAAGACTAATGAGTGGAGAAAGAATAGTCATTTTGACCAGTTATTCTGGGACACTTATTTTCAAGGGCAAAATAATTAATCTGGATCCCTACTTCACATCACACACAAAAAGTTAACTTAAAATTGATCATAGACCCAAATGTAAGAGCAAAAACTTTATGCTCTTAGAAGAGATCATAGGGGTAAATCTTTGTGACTTTGGATTTAGCACTGATTTATTAGGTATGACACCAAAAGAACTAGTAACCATTGAAAAATTTAGATTTCATTAAAATTGAAGACTTTTGTACTGTGAAGGACTCCATCATGAGAGAGAATCAACATAAACAACTTACATCATTGGAGAAAATACTTGCATATCATTTATCTGACGAGGGTCTAGTTTCCAGAATATATCATCTTATTAAACAAAAAGACAAAGGCTCATTTTTTAATGGGCAAAGGGATTTAAATATATTTTTCCAAAGAATATACACAAGTGGTCAACAAGCACATGAAAAGATGAACAGCATCCTTAGTCACTAGTGAAATGTAAGTAAACAGAGTAATGAGATGCCAGTATCTGGTAAACAGTTTGGAAGTATATCAGAATGTTAAGCATAGAGGTACCATATGTCCAAGCAATTCTACTTCTGGGTATATACTCAATAGAAATGGAAACATGCATATGAAAAAATCAATTCATAATTAATAAAAATGCAACAATCGAAATGTCCATCAACTGATGAATGGATAAACAAAATGTGCATTTTTTGCAATAGAATATTATTTAGCAGTAAAAAAAAAGAAATACTGATAACATGCTACAACATGGATGGATCAAAAACATTATGCTAAGTGAAAGAAAATTCACAAAAGACCATAAATTTCATTATTCCATTGATAGGAGATGTCCAAAATAGGCAAATTTATAGTGTTAAATTAATTAAACAAGGAGCCTATTAGACTGGGGTGGCCTTAATGCTTTGGTAGCCCAGTAAGCAAACCAAAACCTAAGCCAGACTAAATGAACTCACATCCAAGAAAATGAAAATTAAGAACAACCAATCACAAACAGCCAACTTGCTATATAAATAAAGCACCTGTTTGAACTATAGCAATTAAATAGTTTTGTTTGTTTTGCTTCTGTATCTTCTCTACAAAAACTTCTACCTCCTGTAGGTGGAGTGCTCATAATTTTTGGTTTGCTGCTGCCCAATTCTAACTGATGTATGCTCAAATAAACTCTTGAAAACTTTCATGAACCTAGTTCGTCTTTTACTAATAGAGACAGGAAGTGTATTGGTGGTAGCCCAGGTCTGAAAGGGAGAGTTTAGAGGAATATGAGGAGGGCCTTTTACTTATTAATGGGGTGTTTTGGGGGTATGAAGATACTTTAAAATCGGATTATTGATATAGCTGCACAACTCTGAATATACAAAAAAAAAAAAAACAACACTGGATTATAAGAAAAAATTCAACATTTGTGCCTTTTAATGTATGTAAATGTTCTCAAGACCCTTTTAATATGTCATAATAATAAAGGAGGGAGATATGGAGTGGATGAAAGTATAGATGAAACATCATAATGTTAAATAGCATTACTATGTGTTAATAGCCCTGATGTGGCATAAAGTATATCAACTCTTCAAAAAAATTGCTTTGGGAATTATCATTATGATAATCAGAGAAACTACTGTCTGTGGAATAGCTAGGCAGATTTTCCCTGTGAATATTCAGAGCAGGTATTTAGATGTTTGCCTTCATGATAATAGAGCCCAAGAACTGCAAAGTGTAACACTTTCCTAGAGAGAGCTCTCTTAGGGAGATTGGGTGATGAGATCAAACACTGAGGCAGATACCAGTCAAAATAATTCAAACCATCTTATTGGGTATAATGAAAGAATCTGTACATAAGAAAAAAAAAGTAACTAATTTTAGTGACAAAATAGAGAAAAACACCTCCATATTAAAGCTTTTCATAGTCATAATGAACATGTTACCTCATTTAATGAAGATATTAATGAACATATAATGGCCTTATATACAGCAAGAGCATTATAAGTATTAGCCATTATTATTAATAATAATATCAGCTACCTTTGAATAATTGCCCATTTCCCATTAATAAATATGAATTACCAGTTAAGGATTAACGGATATTTATGATAAATAAAGAACATAAAATAAAAGGATCAAGATAAAAAAGCAAAATAGTCTAGTTATAATGCACACAAAATCAGGACCAAGAAAATACCTTAAAAAATTATTTAGTATCCCTAGAAATATTTTGGAAAGAAAGGAAAAAACAGAAAAATTCCATAATGAATAAGAAAAATCAAGAATAAGAAAGCTTATGGAGTTAAAATATAATTTCTGATATTTTTTATCAATTGAGTACCATGTAATAAAATACAAATACATGAATGTTGACTATATGATACAAAATATATAAGTAAGGAAGTGAGCTAAAGTATAAAGTGCAAAACATAGAGGAAAAATATCACAATAAAATGTTACATAACATTGACGATTCAGAAAATTAAATGTTTGTCTAATTAGAATTCTGGAAGATGAGAACAATTCCAGAAGAAAATCAATAAAAAAGTAGTAAATGACTTTACAATTCATATGTAAAATAAAATATACAAAAATATCCAAGAACATTAAAAAAAATAGAAACTCTGAATAAGAGAAAATAAACATGCCCTACCAGATGTCACAGCATGGGAAAGTTACAGTAATTAAAAATGTGTGCTTTTGGTTTAAGGATAGCAAAATGCATTAATGGGACAGATTAGGTCTAGATATAAAAGCATGTATAAATGATAAAGTAGCATATGGTAAAGATGATATTAAATTAGTGATTGTGTGATAATTGGCTACACATATATATATTAAAAAATGCAGAGCTTGACTCTATAACAAACATATGCCCAAGCATATGCATAAAAACTATGGTGGATTTAAAATTTAAACACTTTCAAAAACTATATACTATTGGAAGAAAATATAGAATATTAAAAAAATACTTTATGGCTATAAACATTAAGTATGTTGTAATCCAAAAGCTATATAGGTGAATATTGTTATATATTACTAAATAAATATTTAAAATGGTTCATAGCAAAAGACACTAGAATTAACATTGAAGGCAAGGAGAGAGGGAAGAAGGAGGGGAAGAAGGAAGGGAGAGACCAGACTTTGAGGAGGAGGAGGGAGAGCTTTAGCAGCAGCAAAACAGAGGAGCAGTTGCTAGATTTATTTAGTGCCTATTAAGGGGGGCCAAGCATTATGACAGATTCTTGATGTACAACGTCGCTAATTCTAAAAATAAAAAAGAAATTGGTATCATAGTAGATATTATTAGCTGCATTTGAAAGAGAAGGGAAACAAAAACTTTGAGGAAACCATGTGGTATAAATGAAGGAGTACCGCAAAAAAACAAAAAAGTGAATTCACTTCAGACAAATATATATAATTAATCATGGGCACATTAAAAAATATATATATTTTATATATATATAATTATATAATATATAATATATATTATAATATATATTATAATACAATATATTATACAATATATAATATAATGTGTATATATATATACACACATTATTTGATAATCACCTTTCCAGATGGGTAAAGCATTCAGTGTGATAGCAAATGTCCACTGCCTTACATATTCTTATCACCAAATACCCATCAGCAGGTAATCAATTAACAGGTTAGTGGCACAGGCAAGATTCAATATCGATGTACCTGTATTCTGAATAAATTCCTACTTTAACAATTTTATTATTATTATTACTTTGTTTGCCACAAATTTTTAGAACATTATGCAGATTTTTTCCAGTTAAATCGTAGATTTCAAGAATTTTCAGCCATACTCCCCATGTAAGCATTCGTGTATAAGTGCCATGCACACACACGCACACACACACAAATACACAGAGGTTCTTCATTCTGAAAAAAGTGTCGAAAGTACATAATTATTTTAAATAAATATAAATATATTTTATATAAATAAAAAGTATCAAAAGTACGTATTTTATATAAATATAAATATGTTTTATATTTATATAAACATATTTTATATAAATAAAGGAGCACATAAAAAATCAAAGGATTTTCAGATCCATAGATGTGGATAATTGATTTTATGATGGCCACCAATAACTCACACCTTCTGCTACCTATACCCTTGGGTAGTCCTTTTCCATATTGACCCTGGACTTGCCTATGGGACTTAATTTGGTCAATGTGACATCAGTAAATGTAAGGCAAACAGAGATGTGATGAGGTCTTTGTAGACTGATGGTTTATCACTTGAAGTCCTGAGAAAAAACATAGGTTAAAAATATTGGGAAGAAAGGCCCTCTCATCTCAGCCATTTTAGTTAAGTGCCCAGCTGAAGCACTAGGGAAATACCGTTGCACAGTGAACCCAAGGACAACCTGCAGGGGAACCACTTGGTCAACCAATAGAATTGTGAGAAATCATACACTGTTCTTGTTTTCAGTCATTAACTTTAGGATGATTTGTTATACAGCAACAGATAATTGAGGCACTTATTATCTGCTTTGTACTCTGTTAGGAGTTGGGAAATGTTGGCTAAGGCCCTTAAAATCTGAGAATTTTACTCATCAATAAAATCAGGATAATAATTACAACCAACATTTGTATAGAGGTGACTATTTCATTCTCATCTCATTTAATCCTTATGGCATCTCTATGACCAGTGCAGTTATTGTCTCTATCTCGGAAGAGGGACTGGATGAGAGGTAAATAAATGTGTCCAATGTTACACATCTATTAAAAAGTAGCTTTAGGGCACCTGGGCGACTCAGTTAGTTGAGCATCTGACTCTTGGTTTCAGCTCAAGTCATGATCTCACAGTTTCATGAGCTAGAGCCTGCATTGGGCTCTGTGCTGACAGCGTGGAGCCTGCTTGGGATTTTATCTCCTCGTCTCTCTCTGCCCCTGCCCCACTTCTACTGTCTCGGTCTGTCTCAAAATAAATAAATGAACTTTAAAAAAAAAAAAGTAGCTTTAGAGTCTGTGCTTTCAGGGTTTATTTGATACAGTCAAGTTTGTGCTAATTTTTAGATAAGAAATGCACTCTCTCTCTCTCTCCCTCTTCCTCTTTCCCCTCCTTCTCCCCCCTTTCTTTTTTCACAAGCATCTGCTCATCAGCTTTAATATCTATCAATCAAATTTTAAGTGTGACCAACGGTTCTTTTTGCTCAGTTGTGGAATTTGTCTCTGTAGCCATCTACATTTCTGTGGTTTTGCTAAAGGAAACTTTCTCTCCTGTAAAATCCTACGTTGCTCTATTGTACTCTGGAGAGCAGTCCATCTGATTCTGCTGGTTTATACATAACAAGCTCTGCTCAGGAACCTAAAAGGACATAAATCTAGAACTACGGATCCATGCTTGTCAGTGCCATATAATACAGCTCCTGTTCAGTAATTATGTATGATAAACATCCTGATTATAATACATCTCATCCACTAAGGTGGTCTGCTAACACACACATAATATGGTTTACTGACATAACTAGGCTATACACAGCTTTTTAATGTGCTATTTCCTGAACAGAGAGACTTCTTTTAATCTTTTTCAAGACTGTTCAAATGATGGTGCCTTGCATACTGAATGCACCATTTACATTCAATTAAAATTTGAGGCCTCAACCTCTCCAAACTAATTTGCTCCAAATAAGTTTGCTTTCATTTCAGTGGTCCATTAAGAGACAATATTTTTCAGGTTTTACAGATTTATTATTAACAAATTATGAAAATTATACTTCTAAATAATTTTATTCCTAGATTTTCTCTAAGCAGTCTTTACCCACATGTTCTACTAAGCAATATTTGTTTATTAGAGTATGCTAAATCAGACTTCATAAAAGTGAACAAAATGAATTCACATCCAATGTAAGTGAATATAGTGTTGGTTATTTGTGCCATAGTAAAAAGACTTGGTAAGTCTTGGTAAGACTTAGTAAGACAAGGTAAGAACCTACTCACTCCAGGTATTTGACAAGTTAGAAAATATTTATTTTCAAATATGTCAGAGAAAATTGATGAGCTATGATGATACATGGTTGTATGAAATTTAGGAAATAGGAATAAAGCACCTCTTCCTTGTATTGATTTAAAAAAGATAGGGTGCCTCGGTGGCTTAGTCAGTTAAGTATCTGACTTTGGCTCAGGTCATGATCTCACGGTTCATGGTTCAAGCCCTCTGTCAAGCCCTGTGTCAGGCCCTGTGTCAGGCCCTGTGCTGACAGCTCAGAGCCTGGATTCTGCTTTGGATACTGTGTCTCCCTTTCTCTCTTTGCCCTTCCCACACTCATGCTTTGTCGTTCTGTCTCTCCAGAATGAGTAAATGTTATAAAAAATTTTTTTTTAAAAAGAAGTTAAATCCAAGAAAGTGATCTGTATATATACTTTTAAAAGTATTTGGATCCCAGGAACATACAGGCTTTAAGATGCTGCAGTATCTAGTTATGACAGCTAGAACATCTGGATTTTTAATAAAAAATGCCAGAAAATCTTTTAATTTTGAGCAATATATTTGAACTTGAAATGAATAATAGCTTCTATTGGGAAAATGGAAAACTCAAAGTCTATGTAATGAGATTTTAGCAAATATTACATGCAAGATCTTGTCCTTCCTCTTCCTGTTCTCTTTTTCTCTCGAGGAGATAATTCCATATGCATGCAAAAGAAACCTGACATGTTTCCTTAGAGGATTTCTGGAGAATTTGCATTCTGATTTGCTCTTCTTTTGCCAAGAAAGATTTACCACATCTACTTATAGTCTACATAAGGTTCCTAACATCAGAGGAAGGAAAGAAAGATAAACTAGAAAAATAAATATGGTCCTGAAATAATATTTACATGACCCTGTTTTCCTGCTCTACCATTAAAAACGTTTCCTTACAAATATGTCTTAAGATATGTCTAATTTCTAACTATGAACCTACTCTTTAACATATCCAATTTAATATTATCCATATAACTATCCTTTTACTTTTTTACATGCTTCAAGAACATTTAAGAGTCATTCTATAAGCTCTATGCATTTATTATCATTACATTATAAAAATACACTTTTAGGGGTACCTGAGTGGGTTAAATTGGTTGAACGTTTCATTCTTAATTTTGGCTCAGGTCATGATCCCAGGCTCATGGGATCGAGCCCCACATCAGGTTCCATGCTGAGCATGGTGCCTGCTTATGAGTCTCTCTCTCTCTGCCTTTCTTCCTAATGCTCTCACTCTAAATTTAAAAAAATACACTTTTAACTACAGTTTTAAAATTTTTTAAAGAAATTTTGTTGGATAATCTTACCTACATTTTTGTTAACAAATATTTGTTCATCATTATACACTAAGAGCAAGTTAAATAAATGAATAAACATATAAATTATATGCATAAATGAATATATAAATAAATATATAAATGTATCTATGTACATGTGTGCGTGTGTGTGTGTGTGTGTGTGTGTGTGTGTATACTCTTTAATGTGCCTCTGTTTGAGAGTATATTATAAAATCGGGGGCTCCTGGGTGGCTCAGTGGGTTGGGCATCTGACACTTGATGTCAGCTCATGTCATGATGTCACAGTTCATGAGACTGAGCCCCACATTGGGCTCCACACTGAGAGTGAAGTCAGCTTGAGACTCTCTTTCTCTCTGCCCCTCCCCTGCTCACTGCTGTCTCTCTCAAAAGAAGTAAATAAACATTTAAAAAATAGCATCTAATAAGATCAATGTAGAAAAAACATCTATTGTTGGCTAATGTTTCAAAGAAAGAATAGAAGTAATCTTAAGATATCTTTTACAATAATTATTTCACATTTCCTATGGAGAATTGGTAGAAAAGTGCACACATTCATATACTTTTATTTCCATTGATCATTCTCCATTTTTACAATTTTTTAGAGGTTTGAACTATATGCTATCTTATCCTCTATAATTTCTGTTTTAACATAATCCTTACTTGTATTCCTTTTTATCCATTTATTCACTCATCTTTTCAAAAGGCTCTGAAAACATCATACATACTTCTATCCATTTGCTCCATAATAGAGACTCTATATAGTTAATCATTGTCAAACCCTGCTTACTTCTCCTCCCAGGAGATTGTAGGTTGAGTAAACTTGTTGGCCAAGATGAAGAGACTGAAAGTGAGACTATTGTAGGAAATCTCAAGGTACCTTCAGGTGAAGGATGGAAGTTAAACATCTTCTTAATCTTTGCCATACAATGTCTGGCCTCTTGCCTCAAATCTATAAATGTGCTCCTCCCTATATGCATGCAACATTTATGTATATCTGTTAACCCAGGGAAAACAATTCTAGAGTATCTTATTTGACTCATATTTTAATTTTTCACAAATTATGTTTTAAGTATTCTTTTTTATGGGTTTAATGTTAATACTTCTTACTGAAATATTCATGATTGAAAACAATGATTGGTAAACAAACTTTTGGAAGTACACCTAAATAAAAAGCTTTTGTGCAGCAAAAGAAACTATCAACAGAATGGGAGAAGATATTTGCAAATTATAAATATATTAAGGAATCATTATCCAAAATATAAAAATTACCTATACTACTTAACACCAAAAAATACAAATAATCTAATTAAAAAATGGGAAGACATGAACAGACATTTCTGCAAAGAAGACATACAGATGGCAAACAGACACATGAAAAGATGTTCATCATTACTTACCACCAGGGAAATGCAAATCAAAACCAGAATGAGATATCACCTCAAACCTGTCAGAATGAGAAAAATTAAAAACTCAGGAAACAAGTGTTGGTTAGGATGTGGAGAAAAAGGAACATTCTTGCACTGTTAGTAGGAAGGCAAACTAGTGCAGCCACTATAGAAGACAGTATAGATGTTTTTCAAAAAATTAATAATACAACTACCCTACAATCCAGTAATCGTACCTTGAATATGTACCCAAAGGATGCAAAAATATGGATTCAAAGAGAAACATGTACCCTGATGTTTACAGCAACATTATCTATAATAGCCAAATTATGGAAAGAAAACGAATGTCCATTGACTGATGAATAAAGAAGTGTGTGTGTATGTGTGTATGTATATATGTTATATATATGTATGTATATGTGTATATATATGTATATGTGTATATATATGTATATGTGTATATATATGTATATGTGTATACATGTGTGTATATATATACGTATATATATGTATATGTGTATATGTGTGTATGTATATGTGTATATATGTGTGTGTATATATATATGTATATGTGTATATATGTGTGTGTATATATATATACGTATATGTATACACACATACATATATACATGCAATAGAATATTACTCAGCCATCAAAAAGAATGAAATCTTGCCATTTGCAGTGCCATGGGTGGAGCTAGAGTATATAATGCTAAGCAACATAAGTCAGTTAGAGAAAGACATATACCATATGATTTCACTCATATGTGGGATTTAAGAAACAAACAGATGAACATGGGTGGGGGGAAGAGAGAGGCAAACCACAAAAGAGACTCTTAACTGTAGAGAACAAACTGAGGATTGGTGGGTAGAAGGATGGGATAAATAGGTGATAGGTATTAAGGAGGGCACTTGTGATGAACACTGGGTGTTATATTTAAGTCATGGATCTCTATATTCTACTCCCAAAACTAATATTACAGTTATGTTGACTAACTAGAATTAAACTAAAAACTGAAAATAAAAAATAATATATATATAGAAAAAAATTAATGTTTTTAAGAAACTGTTTAGAAAAGAGTGCATTTATCATGAGAACTGATTAATCTATAGAATTGTTGAACCTCTGTATTATATATCTGAAACTAATATACTATATATTAACTGTATTGCAATTAAAATTTTCAAAAAATTACTACATAAAATCATGAATAAGACTCTTTCAGGAAATTTAAGAGGAATGTCCCCCCAACCCATTTAGTTTATAAGCCTTATATGCCTTTTCTTATAATTCAAATCCACTTGTCCATTTCTAATCCTATTTCAATATGGATATTTTATTAGGATTGTCTTCCAGAAAATCCCATTTCTATAATTTAATTAGCTATAATCTATATTTAACTAAGCTACATGATTTCTGGCCACTATAAATTGTCAATAATTCACCACAGGAAATTTCCTGATGGCATGTATAAATCACAAAATTTTGATAGTAATGTTAATGTTCTCCATTGATAGCTTTCCACTGTGTTTCACTTATTTTTATTTTACCTCTCTCTGTTACTTACTTTCACTTATTATTGTCCTTCCTCCTACTAGAACCTGAACAATCTTTGACTTTTCCTATTTTCTCTGAATCAACGTCCCTGTTCAACATGGTTATCATCTTAATTCATTTTGATTTTTTTTATACACGGAAATCCATGAAAGAATGTCAACTAATCTCTTGCTAGCATTTCAAATATTTTCCATCCATGACAATCTCCCTTCCTGATTCATAATTTTAATATAAAAAAATAAAATCACCATCATAATAAACGAGAAAAACCTTTGCTTTTTCTCTGATATTGCCTGGAACTGGCAAAGAAAGTCATTGAAGTTGTTTCTTGTGAGGAGGGGCCAAGATAATGGAGCAGCATGGAAGTTCACAGCTTCTCTTGTTCCTGAAATGCAGCTAGATCAGCACCAAACCATTTTACACACCTAGAAATTTGATCTGAGGACTAATACAACAATCTGCATAACTAGTGAAGAAGTAAATTGGGGGAAAGAAAAGCCGCAGAGAGTAGAGGGATGTTTTTGCAGAGAAAGGACAGAGAAAGGAGGGTGAGTATAGGAAAAGCACTCCCTGCAAAGTAGCTGGAGAGAAAGTGAAATAGTGGAAACACCCATAAGGAACTGAACAAGAAAGGGAGAAAGGAAAAAGTAGAGGGTTTCAATACCATTAGGACTATATAAACAGGAGAGCAATCAGAAATTCTGCAGCTCTGGTGGTGCTCTGGTGGGAAGGGCAAATCCCCAGGAACAGGCAGCAAGGTCCAATGGGTCTGCAGACCACACGAGGAGAAGCAGCTCCCCTGCTAGAAGGACATTTGGTAGAGGCCATATGGCCTCCCCACAGGCAAAGGTCCCAGAAGATCCTGGAGAACAGCCATGTTTGCTGGCATTGGGACAAAGATGCCAAGATGCTGTGAAACCTGGCGCTGGCTGTGTGTTGTGTTTTGCCAGAATCTCTGAACCTCTGCTGCTGTGTGATCACGTGAACTTTTTCTGGGACAAGCAGGCACTCAGTTACAATCTCTGAACCTCTACAACAGCGCAACCACATGAACATTCCTCGGGGAAGATGGCACCCAGCCATTGCCCAGTGAGACCCTCCCCCAGAGGGTCAGAGTAGGTCCAAACTGTGGGGCTCTCAGAAGTGAGGGGTTTGGAAACACAGCCCCATATGAGATATAATTCAAGAGAGAGGTGCTGCCTTGCAGACAGGTGGCTTGGGTGCAGGCAGTGTAGAAGTAGGGAGTAGACAGAAGCTGGTGACAAAGGAGGGGTGCTTGACTGTTGGTCAGTGAGAGCACAGAGTTCTGGTGCCAGAGACTGGGATGCCATTTTCACCTCTCCTACTCATCAATCCACCTCAGTAAGCTAAGCAGCACCACCTAGTGGAGAACGGAGCCATTACACCAAGCCCTGTCTAATTGTGCCAACCAAGCACTGGCCCTAGAGGACCACCAGAAGTCTTTCTGTGATATAGAAGGCAAAATTATGGAGAATAATCATGCAGAAAAAAGAGGGAATCTAAGGCAAAAGAATACAATACAAGAATCTGAGAACTCAGTGAGTCTTTAAAAAGGAATAATATCTGAATCATATCTTTTGGGATAAAGAGAGAGAAAAGGGGGTAGAAGTTTTAAGTGAGTAAATCATAGTGGGAAAATTTCCTAACTTGAAGAAAGATACAGACATCAAAATCCAGGAAGTACAGAGGACTCCCAGTAGAGTCAACAAAACCTGACCATCAACAAGGCATATCATAGTCAAATTCACAAAATACACAGATAAGGAAAGAATTATGAAAGCAGCCAGTGGGGGTGGGGGGCAGGCCTTAACCTACAAGGGAAGACAGATCAGGTTTGCAGCAGACCTATCCACAGAAAGTTGGCAGGCCAGAAAGGAGTGGCAGGATATATTCATCATGCTGAATTGGAAAAATATCCAGTCAATAATTCTTTATCCAGCAAGATTGCCATTCAAAGTATAAGGAACAATAAAGAATTTCCCAGAGAAACAAACACTAAAGAGGTTTGTGACCACTAAACCAGCCCTGCAAGAAATTTTAAGGGGACTCTGAGGGGAGAGAAGATGAAACAAAGCAAAAAAAAGACCAAAAGCAACATAGGAAGGACCAGAGACACCAGAAACTCCAACTCTACAGACAACACACTGGCATTAGATTCATATCTTTCAGGACTCACTCTAAGTGTCAATGGACTAAACACTCCAATCAAAAGACGTAGGATATTAGAATGGATAAGAAAACAAGATGCATCTATCTGCTGTTTACAAGAGACTCATTTTAGACCTATAGTCACCTTCAGATTGAAAGTAAGGGAATGTAAAACCATCTATCATGCTAATGGTCACCAAAAGAAAACTGGAGTAGCCATACTTACATCAGACAATCTAGATTTTAATATAAAGACTATAACAAGAGAGGCAGAAGGGCACTATATCATAGTTAAGGGGTCTATCCACCAAGAAGATCTAATAATTGTAAACATTTATGCCCCCAACTTGAAAGAACCCAAATATATAAGTCAATTAATCACAAACATAAAGAAACTTGTTGATAATAATACCATAATAGTAGGGGACTTCAAGACCCCACTTACAACAATGGACAGAAAATCACAAGGAAACAATGGCTTTGAATGACACACTGAACCAGATGGACTTAAGAGATATATTCAGAAGATTTCATCTTAAAGCAACAGAATACACATTCTTCTCGAGTGCACATGGAACATTCTCCAGAATGGATCACAAATCAGACCTTAACAAGTACAAAAATATCAAGATCATACCATGCATATTTTCAGACCACAACACTATGAAACTCGAAATCAACCACAAGAAAAAATTTGGAAAGACGGTGAATACTTGGAGATTAGAAAACATCCTACTCAAGAATGAATGGGTTAACCAAGAGGTTAAAGAGGAAATTAAAAAGTACACGGAAGCCAATGAAAATGATAACATGACAGCCCAAAATCTCTGGGATGCAGCAAAGGAGGTCATAAGAGGGAAATATTTAGCAATCCAGGCCTTCCTAAAGAAGGAATAAAAGTCTCAGATACACAACCTAAACTTACACTATAAAGGGCTGGAATAAGAACAGAAAATAAAACCCAAAACTAGCAGAAGATGGGAAATAATAAAGATTATAACAGAAATCAATGCTATCAGAAAAAAAAGAACAGATCGATGAAACCAGGAGATGGTTCTTTGAAAGAATTAACAAAATTGATAAATCACTAGCCAGTTTGACCAAAAAGAAAAAGGACCCAAATAAATAAAATCAAGAATGAGAGAGGAGAGATCACAACCACCATTGCAGAAATACAAACAATAATAAGAGAATATTATTAGCAACTATATGCCAATAAATTGGGAAATTTGGAAGAAATGGACAAATTCCTACAAACATATAAACTACCAAAACTGAAACAAGAAGAATAAAAAATTTGAACAGACCCATAACCAGAAAAGAAATCAAATTAGTAATCAAAAATCTCCCAACAAATCAAGAGTCCAGAGCTGGATGGCTTTCTGGGAGAATTATACGAAACATTTTAAAGAAGAGTTAACACCTATTCTTTTGAAGCTGTTCCAAAAACTAGAAATGGAAGGAAAACTTCCAAACTCATTCTATGAGTCCAGCATTACCCAGATTCCAAATTCAGACAAAAAACCCACTAAAAAGGAGAACTACAGACCAATTTGAATATGAATATGGAATAAAAAATGCTCAACAAGATACTAGCAGACTGGATCCAACAATAAATTAAATGAATTATTCACCACGATCAAAGTGGATTTATACCTGGGATGCAGGGTTAGTTCAATATCTTCAAACAATCAATGTGATACATCACATTAATAAAAGAAATGACAAGAGCTACATGATCCTCTCAATAGATAAGAGAAAGCATTTGACAAAATATAGCATACTTTCTTGATAAAAACCCACAAGAAAGTAGGGATAGAAGGATCATACCTCGAGATCATAAAAGCCATATATGAAAGACCTACCGCTAATATCATCCTCAATAGGAAAAAACTGAGAGCTTTCCCCCTGAGATCAGGAACACGACAGAGATGTCCACTCTCACCACTGTTATTCTACATAGTATTGGAAGTCCTAGCCTCATCAATCAGACACCACAAGAAATAAAAAGCATCCAAATCAGCAAGGAGGAAGTCAAACTTTCACTCTTCACAGAAAACATGATACTCTATATGGAAAACAAAAGATTCTATAAAAAAACTGCTAGAACTGATACATGAATTCAGCAATTTCACAGGATATAAAATCAATGCATACCAATAATGAAGTAACAGAAAGAGAAATCAAGGAATGGATTCCATTTACAATTGCACCAAAAACCATAAAACACCTAGTAATAAACATAATCAAAGACATGAAAAATCTATACACTGAAAAATATAGAAAGCTTATGAAAGAAATTGAAAAAGACACACAAAAAATGTAAAAATATTCCATGCTCATGGATTGGAAGAAAATATATTGTTAAAATGCCAATAATACCCAAAGCAATCTACATATCAACACAATCCCTATGACAATAACACCAGTATTCTTCACAGAGCTAGAACAAACAATCCTAAAATTTATATGACACCAGAAAAGACCCTGAATACCCAAAGCAATCCTGAAAAAGAAAACCAAAGCTGGAGGCATCACAATTTCAGACTTCAAGATGTATTACAAAGCTGTAATCATCAAGACAGTATCGTGTTAGCACAAAAACATATACTTAGATCAATGGAACAGAATAGAAACCCCAGAAACAGACCCACAAGCATATGGCCAACTAATCTTTGACATATCAGGGAAGAATGTCCAATGGAATAAACACAGTATTGTCAACAAGTGGTACTGGGAAAATTGCACAGCTACATGCAGAAGAATAAACCTGAACTACTTTCTTACACCATACACAAAAATAAACTCAAAATGGATGATAGGCCTAAAATGTAAGATGGGAAGCCATTAAAATCCTGGAGGAGAAAGCAAGTTAAAACCTCTTTGACCTTGGCTGCAGCAACTTCTTACTCAACATGTCTCTGGAGGCAAGGGAAACAAAAGTAAAAATGAACTATTGGGCCTTCATTAAGATAAAAATCTTCTGCATGGTAAAGGAAACAATCAGCAAAACTAAAAGGCAACTGATGGAAGGGGAGAAGATATTTGCAAATGATGTATCTGAAAAAGGGTTAGTATCCAAAATCTCTATCCTCTCGAGAGGAAGAGAGAGAGAGGGAGATATCACATTTATCACCCAAAAAACAGATAATCCAGTGAAGAAATGGGCAAAAGACATGAATAGATACTTTTCCAAAGAAGGCATCCAGATGGCTAATGGATGCATGACAACATGCTCCACATCACTCATCATCAGGGAAATACAAATCAAAACCACAATGAGATACCATCTCACTCCTTTCAGAATGGCTAACATTAACAACTCAGGCAACAAGAGATATTGGCGAGGATGCAAATAAAGAACCCTTTTGCAGTCCTGCTGGGAATGCAAACTGGTGCAGCCACTCTGGAAAACAGTATGGAGCTTCCTCAAAAAATGAAAAATAGAACTACACTACACTACCCCCCAGAAATTGAACTACTAGGTATTTATCTAAAGGATACAGGTGTGTGGTTTTGAAGGGGCTCTTGCACCTAGTTTTATAGCAGCACTATTGACAATAGCCAAAATATGGAAAGAGCCCAAATGTCCAACGACAGATGAATGGACAAAAAAGTGGAGAGAGTGTGTGTGTGTGTGTGTGTGTGTGTAATGGAATAGTGTTCAGCAATCAAAAAGAATGAAAGCTTGCCATTTGCAAAAACATGGATGGAACTAGAGTGTATTATGCTAACCAAATTAGTCAGAGAAAGACAAATATCATATGATTTCACTCACATATGGAATTTGGGAAACACAACAGATGAACATAGGGGAAGGAAAGGAAAAATAAGATAAAAAGAGAGGGAAGCAAACCATAGGATACTCTTAAATTCAGAGAACAAACTGAGGATTTTAACTTACTTCTTTAAGATTACACACAAAACTATACTCCTAAGGAACAGATTTCTTTGTTTCTAATTGCTTGAATTCTCCCAGAACATCACTGAAAATGTATTTATATTTAGATATTTCCTTTTCTTTTTCTCAATCTCAGTTTTCTGTATTTAAAAAATATTCTTAAGAACTCGTAAAACTTGTATTACATATTTTACATCATCTTTTCCTTTCTTATACTGTTTGGTTTATTTTTTAGGAGACAAAATACTAACATGATCCCAGGAAGATATGAAGTTTTAAACCAATTTAAAAATTATAAGAATACAACTTATACCAAACAAAGAAAAAGATTCAGTCTTATAAATTCAGTCTTCCTTATGCATGACACACTATTCTAAATTGATTTACAATTAATGAGTAATACCACTGGAAAATAAAGAAAAATAATAGGATCTTTTCTTAAATAGGGGCATTGAAAGTCTAAGTGCTAAATATACTTATTGTCCAAAGAAGAATCTTCTTACATTTAATGAAACGTTAATGATAAAGGTTTGATGAATGTATATGGGCTGTCTTAATATTTGTTTCAACTTTTTATGCCAACTTTAGTATATCAGTTCTACAGAGAAACATAACAGAAGATATATATTTATTGTATGTAAACACTTATTACAAGGTATACAAGGCCCACATGATTATGGAGACTAAAAAGTTCCATTATCTTCTGCAAGTGGGAGACCCAGGAAGACTTGTGATATAGTTTGAAGGTGTGACAGTCAGAGAGCCAATGGTGTAGATTCCCACACAGGTTTGAAGCCTGAGAATCAGGTATGTGGAGGGCAGAAGATTGATGTCTCACCTCAAATAGGCAGAGAGTGAATTCAAGTTTCCTTGACCTTTTTATTATATTCAGGTCTTTGGTGAAGTGAATAGTCCTACCCTCATTGAAGGGGGCCATTTGCTTTTCTGAGTTCACCAATTCAAATTCTAATCCCTTCCAGACACATACAGAAGTGATGTTTAACCAATTTAGACGTTCTGTGGGCCGCTCAAGTTGACACATCATAAAATTAACCTTCACACTCAAGTTCCCTCTTTCAAGCCCTAAAGATTAGTTCAGTGTCCAATATAGTTAATTTCTATACTTTCTTAATAACAATGATTCTTCTTCAACATTTATTATTATTCACTCTAATTTACTTTTCTTAACCTCTGATGTGTGACATTATTTCTCTCTTCACTCTTATGAGAGTTTAAGGTCTAACTTTTTCAGGAAACGGATTAATTTCCACCTGTTCTTCAAAATGCCTGTAAAAAATGTACCTATTCATTTCCTTTGGGTTTTGAAGTGTGTTAGTTTTCTAAGAAGCAGTAAGAAAATTACCACATGTCTTCTTTACAAGTTCTAAGAAGAAACTTTTCTTGCTCCTTCAAGCTGGTGGTGGCCTCAAGTCTTCCTCAGTTTACAGCTGCATCACTGTAATCACTTCTCTTATTGTCACCTGCCCTTCTTTTTCATGTGTCTCCTCTGGGTATTTGTCTCTGAGTACCACCTTCCTTATAAGCATGCATCATTGAATTAGAGTTCACCTTAACCCAGTATGATTTTAACTAATTATATCTGCAAATACCCTATTTCTAAATAATGTCACATTCATAGCTACCAGATATTAGGACTTGAACATATTTTTTGGAGTACAAAACTCAATCCACTGCATGCAGGATGAGTTTCCTGGAAAAAGACTCTGAGATTCAGCCAGGAAGCTTAGTGTAGAGCACTTCTGAATTAAAAAATGGTGGGGACAGAAGGATGCAGGATTAGGCAAAGAGAATTTGAACTGTGATGCAGTTACAACAGTGGTCACAGTCAAGTGGGAAACTCTAGAAGAGGGATAGTCCTACAGAATTGTTCTGCATTTTAGCAAAAGGCCTACATCCTTATATATCCTAATTAAACAGCCAATGGATGGGAGTCTTCTTTGGGGATGAGATTTGACAATGAATAAGGCAGTCCTCTACAACCATAAGCAATTTCCAAAGAAAGCTTTGGCGGACAACTATCAACCAGCAACACACCCAGCAGTTAGGGAAATGAGGGCTTCAGTTCTGAAAAATGTGTGGACAGAAGTTTTAGAGTAATCTAACCCAATTCCCTCTTATATCATTGGATTTACACTGCTTTTTGACATAAGTTCTGGACAGATATAACCTAAGATTCTGGTGGGCCTCTTCATCAGGAGAATTTGTAAGATCTTTGAATAAACTGTATGCCACTATAACTAATGTTGATGCTACAAATGATCCATGCTATTTCCCTCCTCTACTACTCAATATAGATTCCACTTATCTTCAGCTAGCACTTCTGATCATCTGAATGGTCTTTGAGTTAAGGTTATGCAGATTCTTATCTCTAAGAAGTATGAACCCTTAATGACCATACCGTTTTCTTTTCCCATCCAAACTGGGCAAGGAAATACAAAAACATGCTTAAATGAAACACTCATGTATAAAACAAATTCTTCTCTGTGCCATTGTCTAAAATCAGATCTCCACTTGATGATCATAGTTACCTGGTCAGGATGCTGACACCCTCTCTTTACCTACTGCTCTCTTAGTACAGTAAGCCCAGGATATCTGCACAATATCTAAAGTTGAAGTTTAATAGGATTCTTGATATATGCCCTGAGGAAAACATTCCCACTCTGGGCACTAGAGGAGCAGGCATAGAAAGAGAATGTGTCAAAATGAGTCGTTGAGAGTGATGGTACTTGGAGCCATTCCTATTTCCACACCTTTGTTCCTAGACCCAAAACATAATGATACTTTGTGTGTGTGTGTGTGTGTGTGTGTGTGTATGCTACATCTTTAAGGACAGTAGGTCATGCTTGTATGTTAAGATCTCCAGGCTGGTTCCTCAACACATCTTCAAAACGTGTTTCTATCAGGCTGGTGTTTTCTTGGCAGTATAGTATACAATAAAACCAGGAGATGTAATGGTTATTTGGTAATTGCAAAACTTATTTTCCTATGAAATGAGACCTTGGGTCTGATACAATGTTCTGTAAGATCAAACATATAGTAGGCCCCTAGAGAGTAATGTTGATGGAAGACCTTTGGGAAGGAAATGCAAACCCATGCTTGGAATATGTGTTGATTCCTATTAAGATGAATTGTTAACCACCCAGGCTGAGAGCAGTTTAATAGTTGTGACTGTAGCTTGATCAGCCATGTTAAAGGCAAACCTATGCACATTCTGCCAGCCATGGCCTACAAAGGATGCCTAACACAGATTCTTAATAATGCTGGTGTCCCTCTCCTGAGGACCTTCCTCATGTCTTTGCTAAGTGAGTGTTCTTGAAGTCCTCTCAGAGACTATATTCATCAAGATTTTCATCATTACATAATGTAACCACTTCAACTTGTCTACTTAAGATCTTGATTACATTATTCAACATCTTTCAAGGCAGCACTATCATTTATGTGATTTATTATGGACCATCCCTTTTTTTAAGCTTCCAAGAACCATTCTAGAACATCACCCATATTCTTTAACAAGAAGGTGTCCCCATGTCAATATACTCTCCATTTTCCTTACCCATAATGTAACATAAATGAAATGCCTTCCAACTTAGAATAATCAAATCTTATGTCTCAGTCTGCTTGACCTAGCACCTCAAGATTAAGTTTTATAAATATTATCCTGATTCTAGCTGGTAAATATTGATCAAGTCTTGCAGCTCTTAGTAGATCCAGGATATTTCTGGCTCAAATGTGTTGTGACTTATTATTCTGGTGGTCATCAGGGGTAAAGAGGAAGATCTTTAAGGTTAGAGTATATTGTTTTACCAGGCAGAAACATAGTAATCTCTTCAATCAAATGAGAAACATTAACTTAATAGAAAGGTGTGGATGATTTATGCAGACTCAGAGTTCAGAGGAATCTATGGATTCAGAAATCAGATACTTCCATATAATGTTTTAAGACCACACTTCCTCCTGATCTGGACCTTGACCTTGCTAAGCAGACCTACCAGGATCTATAATTCAACCTTCAAAAAACTGGAGAGCATCAAAGAACTGATATCAACATATTGTTTCTTGACAAAGTACATGAAGTTGACTTAAAAAACTAAATAGGATAAAATGTACATAATCTATCT
This sequence comes from Panthera onca, assembly GCF_046562875.1. Classification (NCBI taxonomy): domain Eukaryota; kingdom Metazoa; phylum Chordata; class Mammalia; order Carnivora; family Felidae; genus Panthera; species Panthera onca. Next base: position 53,804,795 of record NC_138342.1, on the reverse strand, counting down.
CATGACAAAAGAGAAGAAAAACTACTCAAAGGAAAGCAAAATTTCCTTGAAATAATACTGTATATTATTTATATACATTGTAAATATATATATATATTATATATATGTGATGTTATAATACTTATATATTATATAATATTTAAGATATACAGTATTGTTTATTATACATATTATAACAAGATTTACAGTAAACAACATTTGCTAATTGCTTTTTCATTGTCTGCCTTTAAAGATTTAGGGTGGTGTGAATGAAGTGTCATCCCATCATAGGATAGTTCTAGCTATTCTCAAGGCACATACGCAGTTATTTTAATTTGAAATGTTTTCCCTTGATCTTGTTAGCACTCTAGCCACGTCATTTGTTGACAGAAAAACAAACTTGCACATACAGCCATCTGTTGACTATTTTTCTGAGGACTTTTTCCTTTTTGATAGAAAACAAAATTTAAAAAAGTAATAATGCCACAGAAACTAATTTCAATTGACACATGCACCATGGCTTTTAGTCATAATACTAATACCAAACACAATAAAACATGGACTTTTAGAGGTAGAGTCCTCAGAAAAATAGTCAACAGATGGCTGTTGGCTGGAAGAAAAGATGTGGAACTACACTATTTTTTTTTTACATTATACATAAAGTGATATAGAAGAAATAGATAACACAAATAGGTCTCATCTTTTTAAAAAAAAAGGCAAAGTAGCTTAAAAGTTTTCTAGAAAGAAAACTCAATGTCCAGGTGGTTTCACAGGTGAGTTCAACAAAGAATTTAAGGAAGACATTAATTCTTCAAAACCCCGTTTTCAATATAAAAGGTCAGGGAACATTTCCACATCATTCTATAAAGCCAGTATAACACCAATACCAAAACCAAAGACATTAGTAAGATAGAAATATTGGTATACACCAATATTCCTTATGAAAACTGTTGTTAAAATCCTTGAGAAAAATGTATTGAAATCCACCAATATATAAAAATCATTGTATATCCTGACAAACTGGGATTTATCTCAGAAATATGAACTTATTTTACCATTATAAAATCAACCTATATGATTTCACTTATATGAAGTATCTAAAATAGACAAAGTCCTGGAAGCACAGAACAGAATGATGGTTTCCAGGGTCTGGAGAGAGGAGAAAATGAGATGATACTGTTCAATCAGAATAAGGTTTTATTTATACAAGACGAGTAAGTTCTAGAGATCTGTTGTAAAACATTGTGGCAATAGTTACCAAACTGTATCGTATACTTAAAATTTTGTGGAAAGTGTAGACCTCGTGTTGAATGTTCTTACTACATTAAAAAAAAAAAAAACTAGTTGGTATATGTGATAGGGAACAGAATGTGAAGTCGGCTATCTTGTTAATATGAACAATAATTAAATACTCAAGGGAAATTTGAAAAAAAACAATCAAAAGTCAAAACTCAGCATGCAATATGGCCTAACTCCCAGAACACTCATCAGAGAAGAAAGGTTACATCAATGGCTTTCTCACTGATTTGAGATTTTCCCTTGAATAAATTCATGTTGTTCAGTTTTTAGAAAATAAATCTACGTAGGAATGCCAGCAAAAATGGTAGGGTAAGAATCTCAAAAAATAATCTCAATAAAAACAAGGAGAACATTTCTAGAAAGTGTCAAAATCAACTTTTCCAGAATTGTGACAATTAACTACAGGTGTGCACCAATGTGGGAAGCATGTATTCAAGAACAATGGACTTAATATTAGTAAGTACAATGAGTTTTATGGCATTGTAACTTGGTCTATTGCCATCTCCTCCTCTCCAGCTTCGTGGTAGGCTTGATAACCAACAGCCAGACAATCATGGAGAACACAAGCATCTTATGAGCCAGTAGTGGGGGCACAGGATTAGAAGTCCTTTATTTAAAAAACAATATTTTAATGTTTATTTTTGAGAGAGAGAGAGAGACAGAGGGAGCAGGGGGAGGGGAAGAGAGAGAGGGAGACACAGAATCTGAAAGAAGCTTTAAGCTGTCGGCACAGAGCCCAACGTGGGGCTCGAACTCACAAACCATGAGATCATGACTTGAGCAGAAGTCTGGTCCTTAACAGATTGAGCTACCCCGGGGCCCCGAGGTCCTTTAAAACCGTAATCCCAGGGACACGTTACCCTTAGTATGTGTGATTTTTCCCTGAAAGACCTTATGGGCAAGCCTGATCTTGTTGGATCTCTCTCAGGTTCTCTCAGAGTGAATAAATAGCATTGTGTCCAGGGACATTTTTCCTAAATAATCAAAGACAATTGTTTAACATTGCTTGAGACAGTCAATAATAATCATAGCAAAGAATAAACTAATCCAAAAGCATAAGAAAGGAAGCTGGGGAATGAGAGTTTCATAGGGATCTTTGAAAAGTTCTAACATATTCCTGGTAATTAAGAATTAGGCTGTACTTATGAACATGATTGTATACATGGGAAAGACTGAAGAAGGCACTAAATTCATGCCTCTAACTTTGAATTTGCACCAGCAGGAGGTAAAGATTAAGGCAGAGTTGTAAAGGGTTTGGCTTAGTGTTAAAGGTGTAACCCAAAACACCCAGCAAACTCCTTGGAAAAGATTGGTAGACTTTTGTTTTCACATCTTCAAGGAAATCTCTATGTCTATTCACTGGCTGAATAGTCAGGTAACTAAAGCAGAGACTTCAGTGGGGTGCCCGGGTGGCTCAGTTGGTTAAGCTTCTGACTTTGGCTCAAGTCATGATCTCACGGTTCATGGTTCAAGCCCTGCATCAGGCTCTGTGCTAACAGCTCAGAGCCTGGAGCCTGCTTCAGATTCTGTCTGTCTCTCTCTCTCAAAAATAAATAAACATTAAAAAAAATTAAAGCAGAGACTTCAGGGCCACACATGGTAAAAGCTACAGCTTTGCAGAATTAGTTCAGAGAAGTCACTAAACAAATAACAAGGAAGAGAAACAGTAACAAATGCTATGAAAAGGGACAATTTTGATTTCTAGACTTGCCATGTTATTTAAAATATACAGTTATCAACAAAAAAATTAAAAGACACATAAAGAAGTAAGAAAATATGACCCATAACAGGAAAGCATAAAGCATGCAGTAGGAAATGTCCCTGAGGAAATTTAGATGTTGGACTTCCTTAAAAAAGTTTTTAAATCAGTTATTTAAATAACTGTGTCTAAAGAGTTATGGAAATGTATAAGAATGTTTTTTCATCAAATAAAAATTATGAATAAGACAGATACTATTTTTTGAAATGAAAGTCTGTATTTTATTTTTAATGTTTGTTTGTTTGTTTGTTTAGAGAGCATTAGTGGTCAAGAGAGGCAAAGAGACAGAAAGAGAATTTTAAGCAGGCTCCACAGTGGTGAGTACATGACCTGAGCCAAAATCAATAGTTGGACACTTAACCAACTGAGCCATCCAGGTACCCCAGAAATTTGTATTTTAAAAATTATAATAGCTAAAATGAAAGATTCTTTAGAGTGTGTCAACAGCAGGTTTGATTGGCCAAAAGAAAGAATGGGCATTTTAAGAGTTAAATGGAGACTATACAGTCAAAATAATAATTAAAATATTTTGTGCATTTGAAATATGTGTAGAATTAAGCAATTTGAGAACAAAAGGTAAAGATAAAGGAAATGCATAGTGCTAAAGTATTTTTAGGTTTTATCATTACTGTGCAAGTAGAAAAATGAACTACAGCAGCACTACTGAGGAAGTGGTAATTATTTGTATAAGACTGTAATTAATCAGGAATGCTAGTTTAATTCAAAAGAAACAACCTTTAAGACATTAAATGTATAAGAGGCTAATATATGGTAATTTTTTTAATAGGAAACAAAAAAATCTTGAAGCATGTAAGCAGAGAAAAGTTATATTATACAAATAAGAAACAAAAGAAAGGCGATATAGCTATACTAAATCAAATACTTTAAAGCTATAAACATTAGAGATAAATACAAACATATCCTCATGATTAAGGTATCAATTGAATAGGAAGATCTTTATCCTTGTCAAATAATCTTATTCTATAAAATGCAGACCTATATTGATTAAATGTAGATTTGCAGCATCCATATTTGTAATGTGAGAATTTAACAAATTTTCCCAAATTGTTAATAATTTAAATACGTTAGAATTTAAAGATGTGATGAGAAATGATGTAACTGTAGATTATGATGTAGAAATATGTAATGCGTAGATTATTGAACCCTATATAAATGTGTATGACAGAATACACATTTTCAGATAAACATAGAAAATTTTCAAAATTTGTTATATGAGTGTAATCATACAAAATATGTTTCTAACACAGTGGGATTAAGCTAGAAAATAACAAAAAGAGAAAAAGAAAACCAACAGGATGTCTCTGAGCACCACACACAAAAAAGAAAAATTCACATTGGCTCTTCACAAAAGATGTAATCAAAATTCCTTTATTACAAACTAGAAACTAGAAAATAAGAAAATAACATTCTATATAAAGAAAGTAATTGAAAAAATAATGTAATCGAAAGAAATCAATAAAATTTATAAATTAATAGGTAGGCAGATCAAAGGGAAATAGGAGACATTATTAATATCAGTTGCAAAATCAGGATATTAATGTTTCTGATATTAAAGTAGTAGAGATATTAATTAATTACATTAGAGATTTTTGACAATAAAATTGACAGTTTAGCTAAAATGCACAAATACTTTGGGAAGAAAGTTTAATAAAGCTGAGACTAAAAGTATGAAATATCAGTAATACGATTCATATTAAATAAAATAAATCCAATATTAAATATCTTCCCTTGAAAGAAATCTCTAGGACCAGATGGCCTTTCCAGTAATACTCATAAGTATTTATTTAAAAAAATAGGTTTAACCTTACAGAAATTCTTTCAAGCAAACAGAAAATGAGGGAAACTTTAACTTTTTTTTTAATATCAGGCAAGCATAAACTTCACCCCAAACCTATCAAGGATGGATATATATATATATATATGTGTGTGTGTGTATATATATATATATACACATATATATATATACATATATATATGTATATATATATATATACACACACACACACACATATATATATATAATATATATATTTAATATATATATAGGTTTATTTATTGATTTTATTGATTTTGAGAGAGACAGTGAGAGTGAGCAGGAGAGGGAGAGAGAAAGGGAGGGAGAGAGAGAATCCCAAGCAGGCTCTGCACTGTCAGTACAGAGCCTGATGTGGGGCTTGAACTCACGAACGTGATCATAACCTGGGCTGAAACCGAGAGCTGGCTGCTTACCAGACTCAGCCACCCAGGAGCCCCCAAACCTATCAAGGATATTAAAAGAAAGGAATATTACAGGATAATCATTCTCATAAGAATAGTGCAAAATTTTTTGAAGTTATCTAATATTTTCCAGGGATATATAGAACTAATTATATATCATAATCAATTAGACTTATTTTGTGATTGCAAAGATAGTTAAATATTTAGAAGTTAATCAGTTTCATTCATCACATTTAAAGATAAAAAGAAAAATTATCTCGGTGAGAGACTTAAAGTATTTGATGAAATTCTCACTCATGATAGAAATACTTAGCATTCTGTGAATATAAAGTAACTGCTTTATAATCATCATCTTCCCCAATGATGCTAACATATAATAAGCATTGTATATAAGATGAATTTTAACAAGATTTCTCTTATCTGGAATCAGAGAAGTATTTGTATTGCCACAATGTTTATTCAAGAACATAGGGGAAGTCTTAGGAAAGTATATATACAGAATAAGGTTTGAAAAGAAACTAACTAGCACTATTTACACATGACAGGATTACCTAAAATAACCTCAAATCATGCAAAACTATTAGAATTAACAAATGAGTCTGACAAAGTCACAGGCTAAAATAAATAAAAATAAATTGTATTTATATGCCAGTAACAAAAATATAATATTTTAAAAATGATATTCTTTATACCAGGAATGAAATATGTCAAATGCAATCAATCCATATAAACATATGCAAGTGATTTTTAAGAGAGAAAAAAAGCAATAAAATGGGGAAAACACAGTCTTTGTATGAATGGTGCTGGAAAACTAGATACCCACACGCAACAAAGAAAATCTAGACACAGACGTTACACTTTTCACAAAAATTAACTCAAAAAAATTATACACCTAAATGTAAAATGCAAAACTATAAAACTCCTACAGGAGGAAATAGGAGAAAATCTAGATGACCTTAGATATGGAATGACTTTTTAGATACCATACCAATGGCACAATCAATGAAAGAAAGAATTGATAAACTGACTTCCTTAAAATAAAAAATTTCTTCTCTGCAAAAGACACTGTCGTAAAAATGAGAAGACATGGTACAGACTGAGACAAAACATTTGCAAAAGACAGATACGATAAAGAGTTGTTATCTGAAATATTCAAAGAACTCTTAAAACTCAACAAGAAAACAAACAACCCCATTAAAATATAAGCAAAAGACCTGAACAGACACCTCACCAAGAAGATATACAGATGGCAAATAAGCATATAGAAAAATGTTCTTCATATGTCATTAGAAAAGTGTGATTAAAACAATGATATACCACTACATACCTATTTAAATGAACGAAATCCACAACACTGACGCCACCAAATGCTGGCAAGGATGAGGAGCCACAGGAATTCTCATTCATTGCTGGTGGGAATGCAAAAGAGTACAGCTATTGTGGAAGACAGTTTGGTGGGTCCTTATAAAACTAGAAAGGAAAAAAGGTGAAAAGTGAATCACATTAGGCTATTGACTCATCCTTTAATTAAAAACAAGCTGAAGGCGAATTTAAGAACAAGATTGACAAAATTATCTTTATAATTCAGGAATGGTGCACACTAGTCAATCTGAATCCAGCTTTGCTTTGCACATTTTCACGTAAGTATCACAGCTGAGATTCTGCTACATAATTCACCTTTTTACATCCCAGTCTTGCCAAACAGACACAGTGAAATCTAATGAATACATAGGCCTTCCTCTGATAACTGTGTGTAAGTTAGTGAGGTTTTATCTGTAAAGAAGTTGAATTTTCTTTTCTTTTTTCAAGTTTACTTATTTTGACATGGGGGTGGGGGGAGAAGGTAGAGAGAGAGGGAGAGACAGAGAATCCGAAGTTTGGGGCTCAAACTCACAAACTGTGAGAGCATGACCTGAGACAAAGTCAGACGTTGAACCAACAGAGCCATCCCATACCCCAGGTGAATTTTCTTTAGAAATATTACAGTAAAGCAACCAAAATGATTCAAACACCTTAGGTTAATGGTAAAGTTGGAGAATATGGATAATGTTGCCAAACAAGGAAATGTCTAGGAATGTGATTTACGTACAATAATACAATATACTACAAGTCTGTTTTAGTTTCTCCTCCCTCTTCTCTCTTTGCTTGCTTGTTTTTAAAATCAAATCACTTACTTACTAATTGAAAGCTTTCTGGAAGCATTAATATTAGAAAATATTACTATGATGTCCCATAAAGTTGGGCTTTATTTCTAAATGGCCTTATAAACGGTTGTCTTTATGCTTTCATTTGACTGGTAATCCGAAAGCTTTCCTTTAAGTATATTTGGAATTCCAAGAGCTTCATCATTAGAAATTTTACTGGTAAGGCTCCATGACATTCATATCATTACAATTAAAAATAAAAATCATCGAGTAAAGGTAAAAGCAGTATGTGCATGAAGATCACACAAAGAATTCAATTCAAAACCCCCTCTAACAAACAATTTAGGATTGCAATTTTATACTTAAGACCTTAGTGGAACATACTCGCTTCTCATTGGAAAGTAACCGCTCTTTCTTCTGCAAATAAAATTCCACATTAATATTTCTAATATGATTTTCAAACATTTGGCCATTTCTGGCAAACTTCATCTTCACGAATTTCAAGTTAATTTGCATGTTATCAAACCTATGTCTAATTTCAGTTTTTATAGGACTATTTGTGAGTAAATGACAAAAAAAATATCTTCGCATGAAAGAATCATGAGACACAGTGTAATGCTACCTAGAAATAAAACAGTGGAACTCAACATAAGCCAATCTCAGCTCATCAGCATTGCCACAAATGCAATGCTTCACTTTGTTTTATGAGCATCTAGAGCCAGATACTATAAAATTGCTGTGAGGGATTACCTACTAGGGACCCATGTAGACTATGCCAGGAGTAACACAGAGGTCTTTTCATACTATTATCCATGTAATATGAATTCTGCACAGCAGAATTTGGAAATATAGGAAGTGTTTTTATATTATGTCCTAAGGAAGCATTTGCCCCCAATACTAATATTCATTCTACCACACCATTCCCTAGAAATCTCATTCAGCATTGCCACACATGTTTGCAATAATAACAGTTTTACTGGCCAATGTTCTCAGCACCAAGAGCACAAAAATCTGTGTTGGCAAAGCACATAGCAACTATCCACGTGTGTGGGTGCTTGATTCCTGGCAGTTTACCTCAATTGTAAATAGGACCGATGGCCAGAAATCCTAGCTTGCAAGTTCTCTCACCTCATTTGGAAACACTTATTTCATTCTAACAGTCCCTCTGGTGTACAGAAAGAAAAACAAAGTCATAGTGAATTTTTAAATAAAAACATGGTACACCCTGCCACTTCCCTTGAGCAACCACATTCCATATTTTACTCTTTTTCTTTCTCATTTTATTCAGAGTTGGAGCTGAGATGCCCAGTTGATAGGAGTTTGCTATGTACATGAAAACAAATACTAAACTTCAATATAAACACATGTGTCTTTGGGGGAAGCTTGGGAATCTGCTTAACAGATATATCAAATAGATTGTTTTTCATACTTTTCATGTGAAAGGGATCATTCTAGGAGATCAAATATCAAAAACATGTCCTTATTTTTGATTTAGTACTGATGTCACCTGAATGTCTTGTGATGAACACTCTGTGATTTTTGTGTCTATGGTACTCCTGTGCCATGGGATTTAAAAAAAAAGACCCTTTTATTTTTATTTTATAATTTCTAGTTGGCTAAAATTTAGTGGTGATTTGAAATAGAAAGCTGCTTTTTACATTCAAAAGTTATTTTAACTGTGATCAAGTGCTTTTCAATAAAACAGAATAAATAACCTTTAAATAATGTTAGTTTCCTTTGGTTCCTACTATCTTAAACAATCCACTACAACAATGCAAGCTGACTTCAAAATCCACTTCTGAACTCATTTTTTAAAATGAACTGTAATAGGTCCTAAACAATAGAACTGTAAGAAATTAGAGGTTTTACTAAGAGTTATTTAGATGAGAAAATTATAGCTTCATATTAGCACATCTGTACCTTGACAATCAAATGCATGAGTGCATTATAATTTCAGTGAATTATGCAAAATGCTAATTAAAAAGTCAAATTTACTAATCATCTCTCAGGGTCATAACTGGAATTGAATTTGAGTAAGGACAAACAATTCCACGAAATGCATTTTCGTCATGTAGTTTTTAAAGCTGCTTAGAAATGCACACCAGAAAAACAATTTTTGTTTTCATATAGATGTTAATTGATTTTGTTGTGTTCAACCTATCAGAAATTATTGATTACTCCGTTATAAATTATGGCTACATAGTGTAGCTGTAAATTTCAGAAAATGGTACATTATAAATATACACAATTATAATAAATGTAGGTTTTGTGTATTAAATTAAAAACTGATTAACCAGTAGAAATCAGCAGAATTCTCATATAATTTTCTACATCTAAAATTTACCTTCTAAGCATAAAGCATATGAGTAAAATGTTTTCATACATTTCCCATTTATGATTTTTGCAATCTTTAGCTCTTTTAGTAATATTTCAAAAATAACTCATTATATTTACTTCTAAGTATTTTTTGGAACACCTGGATATTTTAGAATACTATAATTTCTCAGATAAACATATTCACGATAGGTGGATATTCAAAAGATAGGTAGATTAGATAAAAATTGTAAATTTTTACAATTGTATTTTGTAAATGATACATGTTTATTTTCTCTTCCAAACTTTAATATTTAGTGCTAAATATTCTGCTTCTTTCTGTTCCTCGATCATACCATTTTGTTTGTTAATCAAAAGCTATAAAGGAATAGCAAAAACAGAATAATTTTACCCCTCTATTCCTGCCTATACAAATTCTTCCCTTTGTTTTAAGGGCCAGATGAGATCCTACATCCTTATCAATAGAGCAGGTAGGAAAGGAGATGGTGGATACAAACTCACTGTCTTCTTTTGGACAAAGTGAGTAAAATAAAATAAAAATAAAAATGAAGATAGCCTGGCAATAGCTCTACCAAAATGCTGAGCCAATGTACTTCATATGAGAAAATATGAGTATATATGTTGAATTAAATTCAGGTCACCAGATTTATTAAGTCCAAATTGGTTGTAGAACCTTGATGCTTCTCATTAAGTATCTGAAATTTACTATTAATTTTGAGATGCCTTTGGCAGTGTAAAATCATGTCTAGTGAAGTCCTACTTTCAGGATTCATTTGGCAATGCCTCTTTTGATTATTAAATTTAAGTGCTTATTACCTGCAATTCTATAAAATGTTTAATGTTCCAAGACAGGTATTTGTAGAGACTCAAAAACCTCTGTGTTGTAAGGACAAGGTAGATTCTGCCAGACATTTTAATGCCACTGCTGGTCACTCAGGCTGTAATTGGCTCTAATTAGCTCTCTCATCCAGCTGTAACATTCTTTACCTGCAGCTGAGAGGCACTCAGGAGAGTGGAAAAACCTCTCCTATTGAGTATTTGAAAACATCAGCTAAATCCCTGCCAATATGATCATTATAAATGAGCTGCAAACCCATTAACTCTGATAGGAAATGGTTTGTGGGAAGTAAGATTTGATCCAAACTAGCCCCACAATAATAGTAATCAATGTCCAATGAAAACACATTCCACTATGTGAACATGGCCCATAAGTAAAGGCTGTATTTAAAACAGTAGAGTGGACAGGCTCAGTGAGAGTTCAACTTTTTCTGTTTATTCAGGTTACTTTCCACTTTACATATAGACTTAGGGTTTTTGAGGTTCATGAATAAAATGCTCTTTCATAAATTCAGAACTTTCAGGTTTATTTTAAAAACTTAGGGTGATAATAATGGAATGATCTCATTGCTGTATAATTTTTCCCCATGGATAAAAAAAAAAATGATATATGCACATTCATTGAAACCCCCCCTCCAAAAAAAGTCTGAGAAAAGCTTTCTCTCAAATTTGATTTGAAAATATTTTCCTGATTTCTCAAAAGATAGGAACTAGTAAAAGATGATACATATCCTGATGAAAGGCAAAGAAGGAAGAAAGTAGGCTTAATTCAAAACAAAAAAAAATTGAAGACAATTTCTTTTGTTATTTTTTTCAGATGATGATTAATTCTTAACTCTTACTGTAATTCCTAAGACTTTATTTTCAGATGTGTAAAAGAAAGAATAAATAAAAACTTATCACAATAATGCTAATGTGAAACTAAAATCGAATGGTGTATGGAAATCAAGGGGTGGCAAATACAGTTTATTTGCATTCACAGCTGGATAAATTATTCTGTTTCCTGTGGTTGTTTCTCCCATCTAAAAGTTTCTATTTCTTCCATATTGGAAGCTCCATGGTTGAACTAATTTATTTTATATGCCTATAAAAAATGAGTTCTAAAATTATGACTGCCATAATCCAGAGGAAGACAATTTAATAAAAACAAGAGAAAAAAATAAATTGCCCTTTCTCGATGCCAATTGAATCTCCAATAGCAGCAAGTCTTTACTGAGTATATACAGAGGAGTATATATGAGCCCTAGAAATATGGTAAATCACAATCTTTGAAGGACTCCTCTTTGAGGGGGATGGAATGAGCATGCAGACAAGTTATCATTAAAAGGGAACATATTCAGCAGGTTATAACATTGACAGGAGTAACCAATAACTACTATAAGACCATTGTAGAGTTTTATAGAAAAAAATGCAATTATGTTGATCTCAAAGTAATGGTGAGATTTAGACCTGAATAAAAGAAGGTAGGAGGTATTTCAATTAAGACTGCTATGCTAGATACTGATGAGGGAATAATGCAAAAGCAATTTGCCTATACCATAAGTTTGGTGGAAAGCAGATACAAAACATATGTCACTATCCAACTATATACTCTTTACAAAACTTTGTGTAATTCTATGAAATTATCTGGTACAAATGGGATTCAAGTGAAAGTCCTAAAATACTTTAAAAATCTGATATTCTTTAAATCAGATTAATCTTGATTAGGTATTTTTGTTCTTTCACGTCCTGTTGGAATATGATACCTAATACACATCTACTTATATTTCTAGTCATACTATCTTATGAACTTCGGCCATTTTTATTATTTCCCAGTCATTGAAAATTGTTTTCTTTGAAAATCAAACAAGTCAAGTTTCAAAAGCATTGTCAAAGTACATTCTTCAAGAAGATTTATTAAAACTGGCTTGCTTCAATAATACCGCTTTCAGTTCAATATTAGTGACTATTTAGCTTAGCACAATTTAAAGCAGGAAAAATATGAGGAAAGAATTAGATAAGTAGAATGTAAGTGAACTATGGTTTCAAATATCGTGTATTTTTAATGAAGATAATTGGGCAATTTATAGAACTATAACAAGTCTCCTACACAGACAATGTAAAGACCTAAAGATGGTAACATATGAGATCTTTAAGTAGGTGCAATTCAGCACTCCTGATTAACTCATTTTGATCCTTAATTTAATATCAGCTATTAAAAAAAGAAACTTAGAAGCTTCTAGAGGTTTGTATCTAAAATATACACGGTAAAGTTAATACTTTAAATAAACAAATAAAATAATGTTATCTTTAAAAGTATGCATTACCCTATGAAATGAAAGAAACCAATCTGTACTGACCTGCCTATAAATGGTATATTTTTAAGGGAAATTTTTCAAAAATGAAGAGATTTAAACTTGCACATTTTTCAATTTTTAAAAAACTGTTATTGAGTATTAATGAGTATTAACCTGAATTTTTAGCTTCTATACACTACTTCTCATTGAGGTTTTCAGTATTTCCTTCTGAACTGCTGAGACTAGACAGCCCTGCCTTCTGATTTTTAAGCTACTCATAGCATTGCTCTATCCTGCTGACTAGGGTCAGTGCCTGGATCATGTCATCCCTGAGGCTTCCACTGTTTTATTCACTGATCCCCCTTGTTATACTACCCTCCTTGAGTGATTCATAAAAACCAGTGTAATGACAAGTTACAGTTCTTCAGTGACAAAGATACTGTCAGCTCATATCCATAAATGTATTTTCCCCAAAATGAATATATGAGGAAATTCAGTTTTAGCTTCAACATATAGAGAGCACAGAACTCCTCACTCCTATTCTACATCAAGAAAATGCTATGCACTGAAAAAAAGAAAAACTTTTCTTGGGGGCGCTTGGGTGGCTCAGTTGGTTTTGGCTCAGGTCATGATTTCCCAGTCGTGGGTTCAAGCCCTGCATTGGGATTTGTGCTGACAGCATGGAGCTTGCTTAGGAATCTGTTTATCCCTCTCTCTCTTTGCCCTTTTCCCATTCAGACTGACTCTCTCTCTCTCTTTTTCTTTTTCAAAAACAAACTAAAAAAATAATAAAAATAAAAATAAAAACAAAAACTTTTCTTGGACCATCAGAGAACTGATAGTGAAGAACAAACTGTCACTTTGAAATTTGGAGAGACTAAGGAATCTAGAAATATACAGCTTCTAAGAACTGATTACCAGGAGCAGAAGTTACTGTCAGCTATGAAATGGTGGAACAGTTAAATGCTAATGGTGAATTACTGAAAGCCGAGTGCAGAATAGCATGAGAGTGAGAAACTTCCAGAAAGGCCACAGTCATTGGATAAGCTCCACACTCTCCCTTCAGGAACTCTGGGAGGTTCTCCTGGTAAGGATCTGGAAAAGATCCCCTCTTGGCCCTGGACCTACCCTAGCAAAACCCCAGATTCTCCTAACAAAGACTTAATCTCTTTGGCAGGATATGTACCAGAGGACAACTAGGAAACCTTTCCCTAGCTGGAAAAAGGAATTCTGCTCCACCTCTGGCTACTCTAATCTTGTATTACCTATGGAAAACTAATAGTCAATAGAGGACAAATCTTCAAGGAAATAGATTGAGAATAGTGCAGCCAGGAAAAGATCTGGTGGGTAGGAGGAGATAAAATTTATTCTGGAGAAGGGAGAAAAATACTCATAAAGATGACACCTCTAAGTCACAGTACTACTAAAAGAAAAAGGTTGCAGAAATCACCACCACTACACCAACAAGCCTCCAGCATTATAGCAATGGATTACAGCTGAAAGAGCTGCAAGACACAGAGTTTCGTTGAGCAACAGTACAAAGGAAAACAAGAAAGCCAAGATGGAGAACAAAGACAAAGATGCTACAGCAATTTGAAGCCTCTTGTACCTATGATTAAAACAAACATTAAACACAGTCCAGTTAATATCCAGATTGATATAAATCAGCTCATTTGAGGCCTGTTTACTTCAGTATCTATTTCCCAATACACCCTTTCTGACTTTCAAGAACATACAGATATGAGTGCACGCACACACGCACACGCACACACACACAAATCCAAAGACATAAAGCAAGCATCAGAACCAGATTCAGGTATGACACAGGTGTTGGAATTACCACAAGGAATGCGAAACAATCATGCAGTAAAGACTATGGTAAGGACTGTAATGGAAAAAGTATAATATATGCAATATAAAATGGATAATTTCAGCAGAGAGATGAAAAGTGTAAGAAAGATTCAAAATTAAAAGCTAGACATGAAAAATCATGGTAACTGAAATCAGGAAAGGTATTTAACAGGCTCAGTAGACTCAACATAGCTAAAGAAAAAAATCAATGAACTTGAAGATTGGTTAGTAAAAACTTCTAAAACTGAAATTCAGAGAAAAAAATGAAAGTAATGGCAAAAAAAGGATGAAAAGATAAGAAAGAAAGCAAACTGTAAGAAACACAGAAGTGGTAAAATTTAATTTAAATGTATCAATATAAGCACATCAAATATAAAGTCAATACACACATACATACACACACAGGCGAATCATGTATAAACTGCAGTAAACAAAAAACAAATTGAATATCTTAAAGGAAGCCAGTGGAGGGGTTATCTTACCAATAGAAGAATAAGTATATAAATCATATGATCATTCCTGTCAGAAACAATACATTCAAGAAGGGAGTTGAGTGAAGACTTCACATGCTAGGAAAAAAAGAAGAAGAAGAAAAAAACCCTGCTAACTGAAAATGCATATCCAGTGAAATTATCCTTCAAAAGTAAAGTATAAGGCTCAAGTTGTGTAAAGTAAAGGGATAGTAAAAAAGAGCTAGAATAGCTATATCAATTTTAGACAAAGGAGATTTTATTCAGAACGAGAAATGTTATCAAGGATAAAGAGAGATATTACAGAATTTTTTTTAAAGTTAAATTATCAAAGAACCTAAAACAACACAGTGCAAAATACACAAGACATAACTGATACAAGAGAAAGGAGAGTTAGACAAATCCACTATTACAATTAATCTTTAACATCCTGTCAGTAATTGATCATGTAGGTTAAGGATAAAAATAAAGATAATCTGAATAGTATTATCAATCAACTTTACCTAGTTGACATTTAATAGAATACTCTATCCAACAGTAGAACACACATTCTTCTAAAGCTCATATGGAACATTAACCAAATAGACCATATCCAGTGCCATTAATCAAACTTTAACAAATGTAAAAGAGAAATCATACAAAATATGTTACCAGACCACAACAGAATTCAGGTATAAATAAAGAACAAAAATAGTTAGAAATTTCTTAAAATTTTGGAAAGTAAACAACACACTACGAAATAATCCAGAAACAAAACAGATGTACATAGGGGAAGGAGGAAAAACAAAAAGAGAGGGAGGGAGGCAAACCATAAGAGATTCTTAACTATAGAGAACAAAGTGTTATTGGAGGGGAAGTAGGTGGGGATGGGCTAAATGGGTGATGAGCATTAAGGAGAGCACTTATTGTGATGAGCACTGGGTGTTATATGTAAGTGATGAATCACTAAATTGTACTCCTGAAACCAATATTACACTATATATTAACTAACTAGAACTTAAATAAAAGCTGAAACAAACAAACAAACAAACAAGTCATAAAACTCCCAAAATAATCCACAGGTCAAAAACAAATTAAAGATGATTTAAGATATTTTAAAAATTTTTTTAATGTTTATTATTTTTGAAAGAGACAGAGAAACAGAGCACAAGTGGGGGAGGGGCAGAGAGAAAGAGGGATACATAGAATCCGAAGCAGGATCCAGGCTCTGAGCTGTCACTGCAGAGCCTGATGCCAGGCTCAAATTCCCAGACAGTGAGATCATGACCTAAGCCAAAGTCAAACACTTAACTGACTGAGCTCCCCAGGTGCCCTGATGATTTAAAATATTCTGAATTAGATAAAAATTATACAATGTGTCAAAATATTTGGGATCCACTGAGAGCAGTGCTTATATATAGTCATAATTAAATGTATATGTTAGAAAAGAAGATATAAAAATCAATAACCTAAACTTTCATCTTAGGACTATATAAAAAGTGTAAAATTAAACTTACAATGGTAGACAAAAGTAAAAAACAAATTAAAAAATAGACAAATAAAACTGATAAACCTCTAGCCAGGCTCAGGAATAATACAGGGGGTAACAGTACTCATGAACATTAAGAAGGTATTAAGGGGGTATTATGAACAACTTTTCTCTACAACTATGAACATTTTCATGAAATGAACGAATTACTTAAAAGTACAATGTATTAAAACTCACTTAAGGAGGAATAGATAACCTGAATAGCTCTACATGTATTAAATTAATAGACATAAGTATTGCAGAAAAGAAAACATCAGACAAGGTGGTTTCATTTGTGATTTCTACCAAGAATTTAAGTAAGGCATAATACCAAGTCTATACAATTGCTTTCAGAAACTAGAAAAAAGAAAATGACTTTCCAAGTCTTTTTATGTTGCAAGTATTACTCTGGTTCCAAGGTCATATTACAAGAAAGAAACTAAAGACAAATATTTACCCAACTGACTTAAAAATTTATGTCTACATGAAAACTTGTATGAGAATGTTATAACAGATTTATTCATAATCACCACTCACTGGAAGCATCCAAGAAGTTTCTTCAATAGGTGAATGATTAAAAACAACAAAAAACTGTGACAGATCCATACAGTGGAATACTATTTATCAATAAAAAGAAATGAGTTATCAAGCAATGGGTGTATCTTAAATACATGTTTCTAAGTGAAAGAAGCCAGTTTGAAATGGTGATGTAAAAATTCCATTTTTATGGTGTTCTGGAAAAGATCTAACTATAGAGATTGTAGAAAACATCAGTAGTTTTGAGGGGTGTGGGAGTTCAGGGGGAGGATTGAACAGGTGAAGCACAGGGAACATTTTACAGTAATGAAACTGCTATGTATGCTATTATACCAGTGGATACACAACAGTATGCATTTTCCAAAATCCATAGACTTCAAAGTACAAATAATTAAACTCAATGTATGCAAGTTAAAAAACAACAAATGAGGCAATTGGAGAATTCCAGAATGGAATGAAGACTATGACAAATATTGTAATTATATAACAAATTGGATGCGTGTGTGTGTATATCATCTATATCTATATCTATATCTATATCTATATCTATATCTATATCTATATCTATCTATATCTATATATTAATGACCTAAGTGAGTCTGGTAATAAATAGAAACTGCGAGACTACACACAGAGTAAAGGAAATGTACATACATTCTATATTCTAGTTTATAAGGTTATTTCCCATGGGAGTACAGGTTAAAAAGTTTGAAACTGCAGTACCAATATATTGGGAATAAACAAGTAAATGAAAGATGGGGGAAACAAAAGTGTCTCCCTTTTAGAGTGGGGAATTATATATACACAAAGGGGAAAATTAGAATGAACATGCAGTACTAGATGAGAGTTGAAGATATCAATGAGAACTAAGGGTTAGATATTTTTTTTATAGTTTACCATGTTATATTTTATTTTATTTTTATTTATTTATTTATTTATGTATTTAATATATGAAATTTACTGTCAAATTGGTTTCCATACAACACCCAGTGCTCATCCTAAAAAGTGCCCTCCTCAATACCCATCACCCACCCTCCCCTCCCTCCCACCCCCCATCAACCCTCAGTTTGTTCTCAGTTTTTAACAGTCTCTTATGCTTTGGCTCTCTCCCACTCTAACCTTTTTTTTTTTTTCAACTAAGGGTTAGATTAAGGTAGTAGATAGATCAACACATTTGTCTGTACACATGGGTTATCATACTCACAGATATTTCCTAGCTGTGTTCTCTGAGAAGGCCTAGAAGACTAATGCCCAGGTCTTGATTTCTAATATCACTCTTCAATACATGGTAGCAGGACCTTTTGGAAAAATTGCTGATTCTAGAACTGTAAGGAAGAACTCAAAAAGAAAAATTTTCCAGTTGTGTCAAATGAACACAAGAATCACCTGGAAGAGCTCCCAATAACTGAGTCTGAAACAATTTGGGAAATCAAAGAAATGAGGTAGTATTAGATTATAATTCAAAATATAAAAGAAATATCCACAATTGAAGATTGATATAAATCCATGATTGAGTAAATAAATAAATAAGGGAGAACAGACAGGTCTCTAGCTTGAAGATGCCAAATTATTCATGTATATACTCACCCCTCAAGGAGGTGCAGCATTACTCTCATCTCTTAGTTGTGGACTATGTATAGTTTCTTTCTAATGATTACAGTATGGAAGAGAAGAGGGGAAGAAACTTTACGGTAGAGACCTCTGACAAACACTAACTCAGCCAGATGTTCAGAGTTAAAAGCATCAGTGACAAGTCATGCTAATAGCATATATACCCTTTATATGATGAAAACCGCACTTTACTTCTTAGGTATTCATTCCAAAAATACATACCTATAGTCTAACCATGAGGAAAACATCAGATACACAAAAATTGAAGAGCATTCTATAAAATATACTGGTGGTAAATACATCCCCAAAAGTGATAAGTACATTTATTTATTCATTCAATCAGCCAACAGTTTATTGAGCAGTATGGTCTGGTAAGTTTTAGGTGCTAAGATTACAGCAGGAACGAACCTACGAATATCCCTACGCTCATGGAGTTTATACTGTAATGAAGGAAACAGAAGTAAATAAGATATAACATGGCATCCTGGATGAGATTCTAGAACAGTAAAAGGACATTAGGTAAAAACTAATAAGTGCAAATCAAGTTGGGACTTTAGCCAATGCCAATGTGTCAGGATTAGTTCATTAATTTGACAAATATACTATAGTACAATGTTAGTGATAGGGGAAACTGTGCACAACACATGAAATGTCTCTAATGTCTTTGCAATTTTTTGATACATTTAAAATTAACCTAAAATTAAGAGTTTAATAAGATTTTTTTTCAAAAGAATACATGCCATCTAAGAGACTAATTCAGTATTGGTTTTATATCCATTAATTCAGTATTGGTTCTAGACCCATCATGTGTTGTATTGGCCCTAGGTCTTTTCTCTAATTATTAAGATCTTGGTGATGGATTTCATGGTTCTCTTCTATACGCAGACCACCACTCACCATGTAATATGGTTTTGTGTCTTTGATCTTTAAAGAGAATGATGGGTCACAGTCTCAAAACTTTTTCCCTAGGAGACTCCTTTCTCCTCTTTATAAATTTTATATGCAAAAGAATATGTTAGTTTAGGGATACTCCTAATTCTGGTCATATCCATTCGACTGCTGGAAAAAAAAAGATTATTTATCTTCTGCCAACAGATCCAAACCCCAGATCTCCCTAAATTAAAAAAAAATCCCATCATAGTAGTTCTTCACTTTTGAAATGTGTTTATATTTTATTTCATCACTTGTGTTGATCCTTCACACAATTTCATTAGGAAGTGAACTTTGTTCTGTTCTTCAATATGCTACCTGGGAATGAGTGGAGGGTGAATGTGAGCAGAAAGGGTAAGATACTAAGCTTGAGTCAAACATAAATTATGTTAAACGGTCCCTTCTGTTAAGGCCTCTAATTTATCCACATCTATGTTCTCTAATAAAGAATGCAATTCATATGCAATAATAATATTCCCGTGCCTGTTCTGTCCAGCAGGCAAAACAGCTGTGTCCAGCTGAGGGACAAACACAAGGCACCACTGTTGTCATGCTAAATCAGCTGCAATTACACAACATCTGCTTTCTGTTCAGATTATAGCGCTGTGATTTTCTAGTCATCATACTACTTTTTATGTCTCCAAACTAGCTCTACTATAAACTTAAACTGATACTTCAACCAGTTCCTTCTCCCCTACTCATTCCTCCTACCTTAGTATAAAATTACCACATATTACATTTTTATCCCAATAATTGTTTTCAATACATTAGTTAAAGTGTATTATCCCTCAGAAATTTTAGAAAGAATAGTTGAACAGGGATAATATTTTAGGACTCATTTTCCATTATACTTTTAAATCATGTCATGCCATTACTTTCTATTCTTCATGAATTCCAAAGTGGTAAACGCATTCATTTATTCATTCATTCAGTTAGTCAACAGTTTATTAAGCACTATGGTCTGGTCCGTTTTAGGTGCTAAGATTATACCAGGAACAAACTTGATAGCAACTCTACAATCATGGAGTTTATATTCTGATGAAAAAGACAGAAGTAAAATGAAGTATAATATATAGTGGTACCTGACAAGGATGACAATGAGCAAAAAAGAGAGTTTAAAAGTTTCAGAAACTGAGCGTAAGGGGCAATTATTTATATATAGTAGTCAGGAAAGGAAAGTGACCTTGAAAGTTTACTCTGCTTCATGGATAAATACTGTGTTAACTGGAAATACTTCTAGACATTTTTTCCCATATCAGTGTTCAGTTGTGACTTGTCTTCACAGAGATAACACACACATTACAATCAATGGTAGAAAATGTCAATAAGGTAAATTGATTCACCCTTACGCTTAATGTTGAAGAGTAGTTCAGAAAGTATACTTCTACAGGACATGACATTTCATGCCTTAAATGTTATCCATATGCTACCTGCCTGCTACCTCCTTTTCCCTCAAAAATAACTCACCTGAGTTAATCCTACTTGTTCTTTCACTCCTTAGTGAAATGTCACTTTCCCAGGGAATCTTTCCTAACTCTCACCCATTCAGGGTCAGGTTTGAAAATATTTGATAGTTTCCTATGTTTACTCATGGAACTATCAACAGAATTTTAATTATATCTTATTTGTATGAGTATATATTTAATACCTGGCTGTTCTGTTGGAATATAGCTTTAGGACAGCAGAGGTAAAGATTTTGTTCCTGGTAAGTTCCCGATGTTTAGCAAAGTGCCTGAAAAATACTTGATAATTATTCATTTTATAAATAAACTAACTTTTTTTTTACCATTGAGAGGAAAGAAAAACTTGTTAAATATTTCTATTTTTGTTTGGCTGATTTGGTTCTGTTTCCTTTTCACAACATTTTGCTGCAATATAAATAAAATAGTTGTATAAAATTTACCATGATGATGTTTGTTCTTTATGGTTATGGTAAATTAAAGTACATATTCAGCAACAAGTCTTCTTAGAAAATGTGTTGCTTTTTAAGATGGATTGAAGAGGTGGTCCAACAAGACAATGTAGGAAACCCCTAAACTCTCCTCCTCTCATAGATACACCAAATCTACACCTACATATAGACTAATTCCATTTCAAAAGGAATGGAGGGTTAATTATACACTTTCTGCACAATAAATGATAGAACTGGATAGAGAAAGGCAGGAAAGATGAAGGCATGAAAACAAGAACATAACAACTTGCAGTAGGGAAGGATACTGATGAGGAGCATGCATATAGATTCACCTGCCCTGGGACAAAGTGAAAAGAGAAAGGTTTTAAGAGAAATTAGACTGTAAGTGAAAAAATCCATTTACTAACCCTAGAGCATTTGTCAAGTTGGTAGAGAACTGATAGAATTCTCTCCATCATTGAAGGTTCTGGTAAACACTAATTTTTATTTTCCCTCTCCACCTTGATGCTGTGAGTGGAAGCAAGGTCCTTGTACTCTAGGCAGCCTGCTAGGATTGCCCCAACCCATCCCAGACCCCTGGTCCACACCACCTCCAGCTTCCCCACCTGGAGGATACAGTGTGGCATGGGCTGGGAAACGCTGGCCTCAACACAACACAGTCATCCCACCAAGGCCACTATGGCACAGCATGCCTCAGGATCCACTTGGTGACTGTCCTGTCCAGCCCCAGGTGTCTGGCCAAGGTGATCCAAAGGGTGATACACTTCCAACACTCCTCACAGCCCATACCCATTCTAACTAGTCTGTCAACACAGCCCCAGCATGGTACACCATGGGTCCCTCCTAGCCTGTGCCCACTCCATTTCCGTTCATATTTCCAAGTCACCACTAGCACAGTGAAGTCCAGGACGCCCCCTTTCCTATGCCCAATTTAGCCACCCTGTCAAGATGGCCCAGGTGTTTACACCCTGGGATCCCTGCCTCAACCCCAGCCCACACTTGCTCCAGCTCCAGTTGTTCTGCCAGGTGGCACATTCCTGGATGCCCCAAGACTATATGTACTCCAATTTCAGCCATCTCATCAAGATGACCCTCAGGTGTTGTTACTACGGATACCCTGGCTCACACCTGCTATTGACTTTCTATCTTTAACTTTTGCCAGCCTGCCAAAGCAGCAAGACATATACATTCTACACAGGGAATGCTCTTATATAAGGCCACTCTTTCAAGACAGAGAGGTAGATGTTCCACCTAATTTATAAAAACAAACACAAAAAGCCAAAAAAAAAATGAAATAGAGGAATATGTTTCAAATGAAAGAACCAGATAACTAACCCACCAATAGTGTAATGAAATAGAGGTAAGTATTTGACCTGACAAACAGTGCAAAGCAATGGTTATAAAGAGCTCACCAAACTTGGGAGAAGTATGGAGGAAGAGAGTGAAAACTTTAGCCAAGAGTTAAAAAAAAAAAAAAAAGCATAGTAAAGAACCAATCAGAACTGAAAAATTCAGTAACAAATGAAAAATACACTAGAAGATATTCAATAGCAGATTAAAAGACACAGAAGAATGGATCAGTTATCCAGAAGAAGAATAGTGGAAATTACCCAATCATAACAGTAAGAAGGAAGGAAGGAAGGAAGGAAGGAAACAAGGAAGGAGAAAGAAAGAAAGAAAGAAAGAAAGAAAGAAAGAAAGAAAGAAAGAAAGTAAGTTAGTTAGTTTAGGGTCTTTAGGATAACCTAAATATACTGACATTTACATTATATGGATCCAGTAGAAGAAGAGAGAAAAGGGTAGCAAATTTATTTGAAGAAATAATGGCTGAAAATTCCCCTCACCTGGGGAAGGAAACAAACATCCAGATTTAGGAAACATGAGGTTCTTGATCAATATGAACTCAAAGAGATCCACACCAAAATATATTATAATTAAAACGGCAAAAGTTAAAGATAGAAAGTCTTAAAAGCAGTATAAGAAAAAACAAACAAGCAAATAGTCACACACCCCAAAACTCCATAAGGCTATTAAGCTGATTTTTCAGTAGAAATTTTACAGATCAGAAAGGAGTGGCAGGATATATTTAAAGTGCTAAAAGAAGAAAAATTACCACCAAGGATATTCTACCTAGCAAGGACAACTTTCAAAAGTGAAAAGGAGGTAAAGAGTTCCCTGACTAGCAAAAGCTAAATGAGTTCATCACCACTAAGCTGGGTTTATAATATTAAAGGGTCTTCATTGGTAAGAAAAAATTATGACTAAATATAATCTGTAAAACAAAACAATCTCATTGGTAAGACAAATATATAGGAAAACAATGAATCAATTATTTAAAGATAGTATAAATGTTAAAGACAAAAATAATAAAATCAACGATAATTATTAGCTAAGGGATGCACAAAATAAAAAGATGTAAAATATGACGTCAAAAACATAAAGGTGAAAGGGAGAGAACAGTATAATGCCTTTAAAATATATTTGAACTTAAATGACTATCAGCTTCAAATAGATGGTTATATAGGTATAGATAGACATGTGTGAACTTAACAGTAACCACAAACCAAAAACCTACAACAGATTCCCAAAATTAAAGGGAAAGAAACCCAAAAATAACAGTAAAGAAAGTAATCAAACCCCAAGGGAAATGATCAAGAGAAAAAGAAAGGAACAGAGAATTACAAAAGCAACAAGAAAACAATCAACAACATGGCAATGAGTACATACCTATCAATAATTATTGTCAATGTAAATGGCAAAAGACTTCAGGTGGCTGAATGGATAAAAAGCAAGACCCATTTATATACTGCCTACAAAAAACTCACTTCAGAACTAAAGACACATACGACAGCAAGTAAAATGATTTAAAAAATATATTCCATGGGAAAGGAAACAAAAGATAGAACAGTAATATTTATATCAGACAAAATGACTTTAAAACAGACTGTATCAAAAGACAAAGAACGGTACTACATAATGTAAAGTTGTCAATCCAAGAGGATATGCCACTTTTAAATATTTATGCAACTAACACAGAAGCACCTAAATATATAAAGCAAATATTAACAGACATCAAGGGAGAAATTACAGTAATACAATAATAATAGGGAACTTTAACTTCCCACTTACATCAACGGATAGATCAGACAGAAAACCAATAAACACATTGGTCTTAAATAACACATTAGACCAGATGAAATTAACTGATATATATATATATATATAGAACATTCCACCCACAAATTGTAGAATACACATTCTTTTCAAGTACACATGGAACATTCTTTAGGATAGATTACATATTAGGCCCAAAACAAACCTCAGTAAATTTAAGAAGACTGAAACCATTATCAGACAACTTTTTTGACCATAACAGTATGAAACTAGAAATCAACTATAAGAGAAAAAAAAACTGGAATAAGAAAAACAAGCATGTGGAGGATAAACAACTACAATATACTACTAAACAACCAGTGGGTAAATGAAGAAATCAGAGGAAATCAAAAAACAATTTAAGATAAATGAAAATGGAAAGACAACTTTCCAAAGTCTATGGGACATTGCAAAAGCAGTTTTAAGAGGGAAGTTCATAGTGATAAGGGCTTACCTCAGGAAATAAAATCACAAATAAACAATCCAATTTTAGAGCTAAATGTGCTATAAAGAACAAAGTTAGTAGAAGGAAGAAAATAAGATCAGAGTGAAAGTAAATTAAACAGGGACTTATAAAACAATAGAAAAGATCAATGAAACTTAAAGCTGGTCCTTTGAAAAGATAAATAATGAAACTCTAGGCAGACTCATCAAGAAAGAGAGAAGAGTCAATATATAAAGTTAGAAATTAAAGGGGAGAGGTTACAAATGACATCACAGAAATGCAAAAGATTGCAAGAAAATACTATAAAATTATATTCCAATAAATTGATCAACCTAAAAGAAAGGGATAACTTCTTAGAAATACACAACTATCTAAAACTGAATTGTGAAGAAACAGAAAATATGAATAGACCAATTAATTACAAGTAACAAAATTAAATCAATGATTTAAAAACTTCCCCCAAACAGGTCCAGGACCAGAAAGCTTTACAGGTAAAATCTACCAAAAATTTAAAGAGTTCGTACCTATCTTTCTCAAATTATTTTAAAAAATGAACAGAAAGAATGCTTCAAAACCTTTTAGGAGGCCAACATTACCCTAACACCAAAACCAGACACACACACACACACACACACACACACACACACACACACACACACTATATCCCTGACAAATAGAGATGTAAAAATTATCACCAATATGTTAGCAACACAAATTCAACAATATATTTAAAAAGATGATACACCATGACCCAGTAACATTTATTTCAGAGATGCAAGAATGACTCAACATCTTCAAATCAATGAATGTAATATACCATATTAACAAATGATAAAAATCATGATGCCAATCAATGCAGACAATACATGTGACAAAATCCATCATCCATCATGATAAAAACTTGAAATAAAGTGTATATATAGAAGGAATATAACAACATAATAAAGGTCATATGTGACAAACCCACAGCTCACGTCATACTCAATGGTGAATAAATGAAAGTGTTCCCTTTAAGATCGGGAACACGACAAGATGCCCATTCTGGCCACTTTTACTTAACATAGTATTGGAGGTCCTAGCCAGCACAATTAAACAGGTAAAGGAAAAAAGTAAAAGTCTTCCAAGTAGGAAAGGAAGAAATGAAACTGTCACTATTTGCAGATAACATAACACAACAGAAATCCCTCAAGACTTCCATCAAAAGTGTAGAACTTATCAATGAGTTCAGTAAAGTTACAGATACAGCATACAGAAATTTGAAACATTTCTATATACCAATAATGAGCTACCAGAAATAGAAATTAAGAAAACAATCCCAATTACAATTGCATCAAAATGAATAAAACACCCAAGAATAAATTTAACTAAGGAAGTGAAAGACCTACAGTCTGGAAACTATGAGATACTGATGAAAGAAATTAAAGATGACACAAATAAATTGAAGGATTTCTGTGCTCATAGATTGGAAGAACAAATATTATTAAAATGTCCATACCACCAAAGCAAACTACAGATTCAATGCAATTCCCATCAAAATACCAATGGAATTTTTCAAAGAACTAGAACAAAGAATCCTAAAATTTGTATGGGACCACAAAAGACCCCAAATAACCAAAACAACCTGAGGAAGAACAAAGTTGCAGGTATCTTGATCTCAAGTTTTAAACTATACCACAAAGTTATAGTAATCAAAACACTATGATACTGGTGCACATGCGAGTGTGCATACACACACGCATGTGCGCACACACACACACACACATCTATCAATAGAACAGAAAGTCCAGAAATAAACCTAGGATATGATCAATTTATCTACAGCAAAAGAGGCAAGAATATACAATGGGAAAAAGTCTCTTCAATAAGTGGTGCTGGGAAACTGGACAGCGACATGGAAAAGAATGAAACTGGACCAGAACCTTTTACCATACACAAAAAATACACGCAAATGATTAAAGTTTTGAATGTTTAAGACCTGAAACGATAAAACTCCTAGAAGAAAACATAGGTAGTAATCTCTGACACTAGTCTTACCAGTAATTTTTTGGACCACTTTCCTAGGCAAGGGTAACAACAGCTAAAATAAACAGATGGAACTACATCAAACTAAAAAGGTTTTGTGCAGCAAAGGAAACCACCAACACAATAAAAACTGAACCTACTGAATGGGAAGTGATATTTTCAAGTAATACATCCAATAAGAGGTTAATGTCCAAAATATATAAAGAACTTATATAACTTAATATCAAAAAGCAAACATCTGGATTTTAAAATGGTCAGGGGACCTGAATAGACATCTTTTTCAAAGAAGACATACACATGACCAATAGGCACACAAGAATATGCTCAACATTACTAATCATCAGGGATATTCAAATCAAAATCACGAGATATCACCTCACGAATGTCAAATTGGCTGTTATCAAAAAGAAAAAAAATATCAAGTGTTGGTGTGAATGTAGAGAAAAGGGAACATTTGTAAACTATTGGTGGGAATATAAATTGGTGCAGCCACTGTGAAAATAGGATGGAGGTTACTAAAAAAATTAAAAATAGAACAAACCATATGATCCAGCAATTCCACTTGTGGGTATTTATCCAAAGAAAACAAAAACACCAATTTGAAGACCCAGATACACCCCTATGTTCACTGCAGCATTATTGACATTAGCCAAGATATGGAAGCAACCTAAATGTCCACTGTTAGACAAGTGGGTAAAGAAGTGGTGTGTGTGTAAGTGTGTATATATAGTCAACCATAAAAGAAATGAAATATTGCCATTTGCAATAACATGGATGGATATGGAGGATATTATGCTAAATGAGATAAGTTAGAGAAAGACAAATACCATATGAGTTTACTAACACATGGAATCCAGAAAAAAAAAAGAACAAACAAAACAGAAACAGACTCATATATACAAAGAACCAATCAGTGATTACCGGAGGGGAGGGGCTTGGGAAAAGTAGGCAAATTATGTAAAGGAGATTAAGAGCTATAAACTTCCAGTTATAAAATAAATAAGTCACAGGGGTGTAATGTACAATATAGAGACTATAGTAAATATTGTGATAATTTTGGTGACAGAAGGTAATAACACTTCATGTGGGGATCATTTGATAGTGTATAAAAATATCAAATCACTGTGATGTACATCTGAAGCTAATAGGATTTTGGAAATCAATTATGCTTCAACAACAAAAAAAGATTATTTAGAGACAAAGGATGCAGATAAGTAATATGATAAATTGACTTACACTCCTAACAAGAAAATGTACTTATTGGAATGTTCACCATTATGTTTTAAAATGTTAAATCAAACCTTCATTTTTTTCCATCATTCTAGAGATATCCAATTATTTGTCTCTCATAATTCATAAATTTAAAGAAAACTGACCTAATTTACATTAATTTATATTTATGTGAATATTTATTTTGAAGTGTTTTTCACCAAGTGCAGAAAACAAATCTATGAAATGGTAAAACAAGTATTGAGTCAGTTCTCTTTAGTCTCTTTATTTTTCCCTTACAATGAAAAGCATGATGTGATAGTATCATACTAATTATTTGAGGATTAAATCTGTATTAAATTAGGATTTAAATTGGATACTAATTAATTAGCATTAACTGGAACCAATTAGTGTTAAATTTTCCCTTTTTAAAAATGAAATTAAAACATTTATATTTTTAGTAACACTAGAACACAACAAAGAATTTGAAAAACATTCAAAATAAAAGTGGAATCTACATTCTCAAGAATCTCTTTTGATACTATTTCCTAGTGTTGTGCCATTTTAGAATATTTTGGTTTAAAAAAGAAGTTTGAGATACAGTCTGTTGCACTCTGCAAGTTGCAGTGGAGTATAAGGCAAGAAAATCAGATTTCTGGTGCTCTACATAATATCCCAGGATCCTTTTCACGTGCTCAGACTGTGGAGTATTACTTCATTGTTTACCTGATATTATTTGTTTAATGCCATTCTTCCTCGTTAGATGGTTAGATGATAGGTGAATTAATCTAGCACAGTGCCTCAATAGGTCCTCGATAAATACTTGCTGATTGTTGACGTAACATGCTTATTGACTTGACCCAAATAGACTTTTTAAATTTATAATATGGACATAAATTGCATCACCCCATAGCATTGTCATATGGAACAAATAAGAAAATAAATTGTTTTAAGAAGATCCAACAATGTCAAGGAATGTAAAGTATTATTATTCTAGCCAACATCACTTTGACAGGGACAAGGTAACTTCCTTTTATGTCTTTCATTCTAAGCCTAGTATTAATCCCCAGCTGCCGTGGGCAAAAACTAAGGACAACTTAAATTTTACAAGCAGCATTCTGCACTTCTAAGGTATTTAAATTCTTTTGGAATAAATTACTGTATTTTGAAAGTCATAAATACTATTGAGTTTTTAAAATTTTTAATTGTTTATTTAACTTTTTTCCCTATCTTCATTGCCCCCTAATGCCTATTTCCACTGCAACAATTTTCAAGTTGTCTTCCAGCTCGTGTTTCTTTGACTGCTCAACAAACCTGTTAGGTGTTTGCCTACCACAGTTTTAAGTTTTCTGCTTAGTGTCTATAATTTAGTACATGTGACATTTTTAAGTTTACTTACTCCCCAACTCTAATCCATATTTTCACTAAGAAGTGATGCTTTCCATTTACTATGCTCATTTCTCCCATCTTGCAACACTTGTCTGTCTTTCAAGCTCAATAATATTTGGAGACTTATATCACATCAATATACCTGTTCACTGGATGATTCCAATTCTAAGACTGGATCCTAAAGAAATAAGAGAGTTGTGTGCAAAGATGCATAAATGAGGACATTCATTACATGGTTAGTTATCATAGCAAAATAAAATTTAAAAGACTGCAAAAAAGTATGAACAATGTAACCATCCAAAAAAATAAAATATATATTATGAGATATCCTTTTCTCAGAATATTGTGTATCCAATAAAATTACATTTATAAAGGAAGGAAAAATTGTTCCCTACAGGTGTGTTACATAACACTGTTGACAATAATAACAATAATAATGGTTTGTCTATGTTTCACGTTCGACAGCATTTATTGGTGTCTAGCTGAAGACCAATATATCTTTGTTTTTGTTTTTTATTTGTATCTCACTTTAATATTTTTCTTCAATTTCTTTTTAAACTGCAAAATGTCTTCATTGGTATTTTTCTTTTCATATCACATAGTACAAAGTACATTATTACTTTTCCCCCCTCTGGTAGATTGCATTAATGATCCAAATTTTTCTCTAAATCCATTCTCTTTACCACGAAACTTTGTGGTAACTTCCCATGGGGGAAAAGCATAATTCTTTGCTCCTTGGCTGCAACATGTGGCTTGTTTGCGTCAATGAGATGTTAGTTATATAACACAAGCTCTCTTAAAAAAACCTTGTAGAACTAACTAGCCTACAGATCTCAGGAGGAATGAGATACCTAGAGTACAGCTACCCAAACTAAGCTTTTCCTCCAAAGCCTAGCCTATAATTGAAACTACATCACATTCGGATGCATAGATTAGTTAAATCAAAATTAACTGAGCCAAATCTAGATTAGAGGAGCCATGACTAACCCTTAGACATGAGAATAATAACAAATGATTGTTATTTTAGGTCACTAAGTTCTGGGATGGTATTTTATGCTAAATAAACCACTGGTTCAGTCTCACAGCAAAACTGAGTTAATAATAATTTATTTTTGCATATAAAATGTTCATAAGAACACTATATTACAACTTTCAATGCTTCAATAAACTTACCTTATTTTCATCTTATACCTATCTATAATTTCCTGTGATCAATACATGTGCTTTGTATTCAAAAGAAAAAAGTCCATACTTTCTCCATCACTGTAACATATAAGAAAACAAACTTCTGAGATATTAGCTAAAAGCTATGTTCTGCTTTCTTGTAGCTTTGACTGTAAATTTTATTTTGTCATATCTGAGAATATAATTGTTAATTGTGTTACAGTCAACTATGAGGATACATAAATAAAACATGTGTATTGATCATTATTAATGCTTACAATTATAAATGTTATAATATTAAAGCTTTATAGGTTATGATTCAATGGATCTTAAACAAAGATTTAGTCTTGGGTTTAAACCAAAACTAAATGGGTTTAAAAGGGGGCAGGGAGGGGCGCCTGGGTGGTTCAGTAGGTTAAGCATCCGACTGCAGCCCAGGTCATGATCTCACAGTCTGTGAGTTCCAGCCCCGTGTCGGGCTCTGTGCTGATAGCTCAGAGCCTGGAGCATGCTTCCGATTCTGTGTCTCCCTCCCTCTGCCCCTCCCCTGCTCATGCTCTGTCTCTCTCTCTGTCTCAAAAATAAATAAAAACATTAAAAAATAAATAAATAAATAAATAAATAAATGGGGGCAGGGATACATACAATTAATTTCAAACACGTGAGATGATGGCATTAAGAATAGTTGGCTGGAAATAAATATTTGCTAAATTGTGAAACAATCCCCAAATTATGAGTGTGTTGAGAGAGAATCTGATAAATCAGAGTAAAAAAAGGAAAAAATACACATCGTAGAAGAGTATCACATGTGTTGGTCATGTCAGTAATTCAGAAAGCTTGCATATTATGCTTGCTGGCCTACAGAAAGTAGGCCATGAGTCACTCATGAGAGTGACTATATGGATAGCAAACACATGAAAACACATTTGAAGAATGTTTTACCTAACCCAACTTTGTAGTTTAGGATACAAATAGAGCCATATTATTCCACTTAATCACATTGACCTCCTTCTGATCTTACTAGGAAGAAATCCATTATTTTTCTCTTGAGACTACCCTTACCTGCAATCATTTAACAACCCCGAACATGGCTTATTCAATCCAAAAT
This sequence comes from Panthera onca, assembly GCF_046562875.1. NCBI lineage: Eukaryota > Metazoa > Chordata > Mammalia > Carnivora > Felidae > Panthera > Panthera onca. Next base: position 53,772,621 of record NC_138342.1, on the reverse strand, counting down.
ATTCAGTAATGTTTTCAAATATCAAGCAGAGTGACAATTCCACAGTCAATCTCAGTGTTTGGTCACTGTCACCAGGAGTTGCTAATGGGCATTGATCACGTACAGTGCAGTAGATGCTTGTCCAGTGGAGCAAGTATTCCCTGGCTGAATGTGTAGCAGCATTCCAACCAGTCCTAAGGGTTAACTTTCTTTAAGCTTATGCACCCTTGCTTGCTGACCTAAGTCCCTTGGTTTGTAGCAGAACTAACCTACTTTCCTTGAGATTTTACAGACATCTGGCCTTGAGGAACAGATGACCAGAGTTTCCCAGAAGATAAGGCCTGACCACATTTGAAAATAGCTGCCACTAATGCCAGTAGGTCTGTTCAGGGTCTTGTCAGCATATGATTAACCACCTGAGCACCAGCTCCTCCTGCATTCAGCCTCCACCATTTCCCAGGCCTTCCCCTTGAAAACCCTCTGGCTTTGCCTGGACTGGGAAGACTGTCTTTAGATGTCAGTCCACCATCTTCCCAGGTTGCTGGCTTCCTGAATAAAGCAACTTTTCCTTTCCCCACGATCATTTGTCTCTTGAGTATTAATTTTTGAGCAGTAAGCTGCCAAACCTGAGTTCAGAATGGTTCTCTGTCCAGTAACAGTTGAGGTCCCTGGTTAGACAGCAGATAATTCCACCCTTCAGCCTAAGGTTTATGTCTCTTTTTGCTTTATAACCTCATACCCAGAAATTGTTTTCAGAAGAAGACTGTTAGAGCACCAAGTAGAGAGAGGCTTCCAGTCTTAACACAAGCTTTATTAAGAAACATTACCTCATGCACATAGTGTTGTACCTGGGGTTTCCAAGCCAAACTTTTCTCTTCCCACATAATGTGATCTTCCAATTATTATGTTATTCTTGTCAGGAGAACTCTTTTCCAGTTCATTAGGTATTTACAAGAAAAGTTGGGCAAATTTTTCTAATTTGAAATGCTAGACGTGTCTCTTCCTATAAACAGATATCTAGGATTTTCCATAATAATTGAGGTAGTCCCTCATCCATCGTCTTATTCAGGAATTATTTACTATGTGCCTACAACATGTTAAGTACTCTTACATCCTTTGCAGATACAACAGTGTGAATAAAATAATATCCACTGCTCTCTTGGTGCTTGTGTTCTAGTGGTGGAAACCATAAACAAATAGACTAATAAATGAGGAAGTATGAGGCAGTAAGAAGTGCTTTGGAGAACATGATATTTTCATTAATAACTTAGTCAGGAAAGAATGAATCACGTAATGATAATGGCTAAAGTGTTATTCTGGCAGAAAGTTTTAGCTAGTGTAATAACCCAAAACCTGGATCATGCTTTGTGAGTTCTAGAAGGAGAAAGAAATCCAGTTCTGATGGAGGCCACTGGTTTGTCGCTAAACAAGAAAAGAAAAAGAAAAATGAAAAAGACTTGCAAGATTTGCAGGCGATGTGGACCAAAAGGTAGGCTTGTAATAGAACAGGTATGGTCTTATAGACCAAATAATGAGTTTAATTTTGTTAAATGCAATGGAATCCCATTGAAGGGCTTTAAGTAAGACAGTAAGTGTTATTGTTTTATTTAAAATAATACTCTGGTTATTTTGTGAAGAATAAATTGTTCATGAGTGAAAATGGAATCAAGAAGAATAATTAGGAGGCTATTATAGTAATTCAAGAAGAGATAATGGATTTTAGACACTGTGAAGGAGGAGAAAATTGGATAAGATAACTAGCAGGAAAAGTTTTGAAAGTAGCAGTGACAAGTAGTTTAAATTAAGTAAGATAAAATATGGTCACAATGAATAAATATATGGGAATCTTAACAGAGAGAACAGAGACAGCAAAAAATATATACAAAAACTCAAGAACTGAGAAACACAATGGCTGAAATTAAAAAAAAAAATTCTATCTGATCACAGTAGTGGGATGAGGGGTAGAGACTGTAAAAATATGAACATGCAGAAAGACAACTGAATTTGAATTCATATCTCTTTAGAAGTCTAGCTTATAAGATTTAACAATTACTAGGAGCCAGTTCAAAAAACTTCACAGTACATTAACTTTGTTAAATGGCTATCTAATACGGCCATTAATTCACTAATGCACTTTTTTGGGCTACTTATTTTGCATCTTGCTCAAAAAAAAGGGGGGGATCAGGAGGCTTATAGACATTAACACAATATAGCAAGATAAGATGATAAAGGGGTGGGGGGGAGTAGGAATTACTAGTAATTTGGAAAATGTGATCAAAATGGTAAAGATGTACCCAAAACACTTGATTTAGAATCAGACCTAATTCAGTAACTAATTAGATGTATAATATTGGACAAGTTACATAAAATTGGTGTCTACTTTTCTCATCTATAAAATGGGACTAGTAATACATATAAATAAGGTTAAAAATGTTAGACAAAATGTATGCAAAATACCAAGAACCTATGGGTGTAAATCACTGATGAAGACTAACTCTTTAAAACCATCTAATAATGATAATATTGCTATTGTTTTTGTTTATAATTTAGACACTAGTCTATAATATAGCATCTTGTAACACATACTAATACGTACAATAGTGAAAATTGTTGATCATATGCTCTAAAAACTACTTGACGTGTCAAGGCTGCTAATTAAGGAAGGATTTTTTCTTCTTTAATCATTATCTAACTTGAAATCACTGAAATCCTTTTATAAAAGTCATGGGAAAATTACCATGAAAACCCTATTAATTTGTTTTGAGGTGTTATAAGACTGTTAAAAATTATCTTAAAATAACAATCTGAGGGACATGTGGGTGGTTCGGTTGGCCAAGTGTCTGACTTCAGCCCAGGTCATGATCTCATGGTTCTTGAGTTCAAGCCCTGCATTGGGCTGTCTGCTGACAGCTCAGAGCCTGGAGCCTGTTTCAGATTCTGTGTCTCCCTCTCTCTCTCTCTGTCCCCTCCCTCTCCTTCAGAGATAAATAAACATTAATTTAAAAAAAAAATAACTATTTGAGGAGCACTTGGCTGGCTCAGTCAGTTAAGCATCCAACTCTTGATTTTGGCTCAGGTCATGGTCTCATAGTTCTTGGGATGGAGCCCCGCATTGGACTCTGTGCTGACAGCATGGAACCTGCTTGGGATTCTCTCTCTCTCTTTCTCTCTCTCTCTCTCTCTCTCTGCCCCTTCCCCTCTGTCACTCTCCCTCATTCAAAATAAATAAATCCTTTAAAAATAAAAATAACAATTCGATCTAGGCATTTTCTGGTCATATATTAAAAAATACTGATTTTATGTTTAGTTGCCTATGAAGGTATGTCTTCCACACACACAAAACAAAAAACAGACATACATATGATGCATCATGAATCATTTCCAATATTGTCAGAAAAAAATGTTAGGAAAAATTACTTCTGTGAGAAAACAGCTTCCCAAGTAAAGCCTGTATCTTATACATTCAGTCAACAAATTTAGACCAGTAATCAGATCTTCAAAACCAATGCGTATTTTTTTTCAGAAAAATAAAAGGCTTACTACAGGATTTAAATCTTTAAAATTTCAGGTGGCTTCATCTACATTTTGATCTTTTTGTTTCTTATCAAATACCCTGAAGTTTTCTTATGCTGACAGTTTTATTGTATTCGTTCATTAGTTCATTATATACTTACTGTGCACCTCTTTGTATCAGGCATGATTTTTAATTCTAGGAATTCAGAAGTGATCAAACAAACCAAAAGAAATCCTACTTTCATAGAGATGCATTCTAATTAATGAAGTCTGTTGATTATAAAATAAATAAGCCAGGGGCGCCTGGGTGGCTCAGTAGGTTAAGCATCCAGCTTCGGCTCAGGTCATGATCTCACGGCTCGTGAGTTCGAGCCCCACGTCGGGCTCTGCGCTGACAGCTCAGAGCCTGGAGCCTACTTTAGATTCTGTGTCTCCCTCTCCCTCTGCCCCTCCTCTGCTCATGCTCTGCCTCTCTCTCTCAAAAATAAACAAATATTAAAAAATAAAAAAATAATAATCTTTAAAAAATAAATAAATAAGCCACACACACACACACACACACACACACACACACGCGTGATGTATGTTGTGCAGAAAAATGAATGAGGTAGAGGAGATAGGAAAGCTGCTGTGGGGGGGAGAGTCAATCTTAAATAGGAAGATAATAGAAAGACTCGCCGAGATAACATTTGAAAGAAAGTTAGATGTGTTTGCTCATACACTGTTTTCCTCTATGGAAAACCAGGGTAAAAATCATTCTAGACCAAGGAAACACTAAATTCAAAGTTTCTAAGATGAGTGTGTAAGGCTTATCGAGGACCAGCAGGGAGGCAGTGTAGCTACAGCAGAGTAAGCTAGGGAGGAAATTATAAGATTTGTCACAGAAGTAATGTGGGGAGAGAACATGTAAGGCCTTAGAAGCCATTATAAGTTCTTTGGTTTTATTTCTAAGGGAAAAGGTGAAAATGTTAGTGTTTTAAGCAGACAGAAATATGAACTGACTTATTTTTTTTATAGTTCATTCTAAGTGCTAGGTATAGAGTAGATGTTAGGGATCCATATAGGGAAACAGACTAGTTAGGAGATAAACTGTTTCAGTCTAGAGAAGAGTGGCTTGGATAAGTGTGAGGGTGGTAAGAAGTAGAAATAATAGGCTTTACTGGCTGAGTATAAAGGAGAAGAAAGAGAGAAGTAAAGGATAAAAAAAGTTTTGGCAAAAGAGAACGAACAGAAAAATTGAGCAATTTCAAGAGAAAGGTGTTTATGTTTGGACATGTTAAGTTTTATTATTATTATTATTATTATTTTAGAGAAAAAGTAGGGGAGAGAGGAAGAGGGAGAGGGAGAGGGGGAGAGAGGGGGAGAGAGAGAGAGGGGGAGAGAGGGGGAGAGAGAGAGAGAGCGAGAGAGAGAGAGAGAGAGAGAGAGAGAGAGAGTGAGTCTCAAGCAGGATCCACACTCAGTGCAGAATGTGACATGGGTGGGGAGGGAGTGCTCAATCCCATGATGCTGGGATCACAACCTCAGCCAAAATCAAGAGTCAGAGGCTTAACCAAATGAGCCATCCAGGGGCCTCTGGACATGTTAAGTTTTAGATATCTACTGAATGCTGAAGCATATACGGCAAGCAGAAAGATGGATGTTCAAACAAGAGATCTGGTCTAGTGATGTAAGTGTGTGAGTCTTAATATCTCCAAGGACACAGGTATAGGTAATGGGAGAATAGAGGTATATTTATATGCTAAGAATTATCTACTAGAAAGGGAAAATATTGATGATGAAAGTGAAGAAAGTGGAGAGAAAAAAATGGTCTATCATTTGTTGGGGGATATGACTCATAGTCACAGGTGGAAAGTTTTGTTAAATAAGAGCATAGAGAATTCATCCAGAGAAAAATGGAATAAATCAGAGCTTATAGTCACTGCTGCTCCTATGTGCCAAAAGATAGCAGCTCAAAACCACATCCATAAGTCATTTGTTCACAATTCTTTGACTGGAGCACAGGCTGCAGAAAATGGTTCACCTCCACAAGAGTGGCTACCCCACATGGTTTCTGTGAAAGCTGGACTGCCCCAAATGGCATTTTCATTCTTATAATCAACGCCTCTTTATGTAACTGGAGACTGGTCATACATATCCCTTATTTCCATACAGTTCCTTTTCATGGACAGTTTTACATTCTTAAAGCATGGTGGTCTCAAGGATAGTAGAAATTGTGCTGTAGTGGCTGACTTCTCCCAGAACATAAAATATGAAGCTTCCAGACACCTAGAACATCACTTCTGCCACATTTTATGGTCAACGTAATCATAGGGCCAGCCCAGGTTCAAGAGGAAAGTAAACAGACCATAACTCTGAATGGAGGAGTAGCAAAATCATAGGGTAACAGGACTTGTGGAAGAGAAAGTATTGTTGTTACTGTCTCTAGAAATATGATCCACTGTGATACCTTATAAGGCTGTAGTAAGCACTTAAAATTCCTTAAATAACATGAAAGTCCTTAGTAATTATGTACACACTCAACAAAATAAGCATGGGATTACCATGTTACTATTTTATGATAGAAAATTTATTTCTCCATTACACTCAGTCCTAAAATTCCCCCTCCTTCAGGTTGGAGAGTTACTTCTATTGAAAAGGAACAGAGAATCAAACTGTGACACACAAGTTAAAAGTTTAAAAATGAGTTTAAGCTGGTACTTCTTATGACTTCAGATTTAAGATGGGCAAAAAAGATCACTGCAGATTATTTTCATTGTAAAATAGGTTCTCAAATATTTATTTTTATCTCAAAACACTTTATAGTTCATTGGCTTTCAGCTACAGCATGAATGATCTTAACTATTGAGGGTCAAAGACTTTATAGAAAAATAACAAACTTGCCAGTATATTAGTTCTAAAACTGAGAGATTATGAATTCTTTTAAATCATGTTCTCCAAAATTTAGCAGCGTGGTTAAATTATTAAAATGGGAAAAATGAATATATAATGACAAATATATCCTCATTAAGAACAATGTGATATGTTACATTGGTTATAGAGCACTTTAAAAGTAGTCCAATTGCATTGTCTTCTTTGACCTAACGTGATTAGTTCTACATTCTTTAGTAAATTGAATCAGATTTTGAGGTTTATCAATTTTCTAAAAAAGAAAACAACAGATTTCTAATTTGTATAATATACTCAGATTTTCAGAATAGTTAAGAAATTACCTTAGGCATTAAAAGTACCTTGGGTATCTATTTTTATGCCACATATAATGCCACCATTATTTTTATATCTATGCATAACAAATTCTATAAGTAACAGAGGAACTAAAAATTAGATTTTTTTTTTTTTAGCTTGGAGGTCTACTAGTCAGAATTTCAACATAGAATGCTGGGATTATCTGCTCTATGTATCACAAGTCTGAAATCAATGTTCTCGTGTGGAAAAATCCACTTCCAAGCTTGTTTCTGTTTTTGGCAGAATTCAGTTCCTTACAGCTGAAGTCTCGTTTACCTTACTATGTAGCAATTTCACCATCAAGCCACCAAGGGTGCATCAGATCTATCTTGTACTTCAAATCACTGCCTTTTTCTGTAGCCAGCTACAGAAAACTTTCAGCTTTTAAAGAGCTCATGAAATTAAGTCAGACCTCCCCATATAATCTTTCTAACTTAAGGTCAACTGGGACATATAATACAACCATGGTAATAAAATCTACTATAGTCACTTTTCTGGAGATTATACAGGAAGTAGATATCAGGATTGGAAAATCTCCAGGGACATCTTAGAATTCTGCCTACAACAATGTAAAATGGCAATTTCTCTACTAGTTACAAATTGGTACACTTAGATATCAATTGAGTGTCCCCACCCCCAGCCCCTGGTAACCAACATGCTGAACACCTTAAACTTATGCAATGTTATAGGTCAATTATATCTTGGAAAAAAAAAATGACACCAGCAAAAAAAAATGACAAAGTCTCAGAATCTCAAAGTAATTCCTTCTGCTTTTTAGAATCTAGACATGAGGAATAAATGAGGCATGGAATTTTTTTTTCCCTTAAATGATTATTTATACCACTATAATGGCATTTACACTGAGACAATCCTTTTATTGCAACCTTAGTAGTGAGAAACAAATACTTTTTATGTTTTGTAAATTTTTAAATTATATATTTTACATATTATGTTTTTTAATTCGTAAATTATATATTTTACATACTTAAAGGAGTTATAAAATAATTAATGAAACAAAATAGATCAATTTTATGATGTTGATTATGCTGGAAGTACGAACTAGAAAATCTAATTGGGGAACTTAAAAATAAACTGATAGAAATGTATGATATAATCTCATTGAAAGGGTGGGGTCAAAAGCTGGTCAGAAGTAGTATGGAAAATTATGTTTTGGATAGCTAACAAAAATTATACATAAATTCTGTAACTATTATATGGGCTATCAAACCAACTTGTGAGCAAAATCTGGCCACCACCTGTTTTTATATGGCCAGCAAGGTAAAAATGGTCTTACATTTTAAAATGTAAAATGTAAATATAGCTCTCAACAAAATTGTGTACGAACCTATATCCTAGTTTCTAATTTTTTCCACATAGGAGTAATGGTTACCAACTCTGAAATTACTTTATATATATCCAAGATTGAACAAATAACTATATAAATTATAGATAATGGGAACTAGTTTTTTCACTGTCAGAGCACGAATTTACAAAAGAGGGGGAAGACTAGAATGAATCTCATGGTGTTGGATTAAAGTAGCTATATGAAGTCATGTTGATTTTACAATAGATGATAGATTAATAGAGTGATAGAGGATAGATAGATACAGGCAGATATAGATGTTTGAGTGTATGTGCACACATTACTATGCATTTATATTTGTTTAATCTGACAGCTGAGTGGGCTCAGAAGCAAGGATACCCCAATAGCAATGAATCAACCCATCCTCAGATCTTGATTTCCAAACACTATTTTCCATTAAAATGAATTAGAACATGAGGCAAGGAAAAAAAAGATGAACCTGAAACATAAAGCAAGAAAACACATCTCGATATTGGTCTTAGCAATGATTTTTTAGATCTGACATCAAGAGCACAAAGAGCAAAAGCAAAAATTAACATGTTGGACTATTTCAAACTAAAAAGCTTCTGCACAGTGACAGAAACAACAAAAAAAAAATAAAAAAAAACCTACTGAATAAGAGAAAATATATGTAAAACATATATTAGCTAGGGGTTAATATACAAAATATATAAAGAACTCATACAACTCAAGGTATACACTAGTCTGACTGTGGCCCCAGCGGTGGACTGGGGGCAGACATCGGGTCTGACTGTGGCCCGCCCACCACACAAGTTACTCCAGACAGTACAGGGGAAGTGCCCTGCAGTTGGGAGCCACTGCAGGGACTACCCAAGATGACAAAACAGAAGAATTCTCCTCAAAAGAAACTCCAGGAAGTAGCGACAGCTAATGAATTGATCAAAAACGAGGTAAGCAATATAATGGAACAAGAATTTAGAATAATAGTCATAAAATTAATCGCTGGGCTTGAAAAAAGTAAAACGACAGCAGAGAATCTACTGCTACAGAGACCAAGGGACTAAGAAATAGTCACGAGAAGCTAAATAATGCTATAAATGAAGTGCAAAATAAAATGGAGGTGGCCATAGCATGGATTGAAGAGGCAGAGAAGAGAATAGGTGAATTAGAAGATAAAATTATGGAAAAAGAGGAAGCTGAGAAAAAGATAAAAAAATCTGGGAGTATGAGGGGAGAATTGACAGCTAAGTATTGCAATCAAACGGAACTACATCCATATCATAGGAATTCCAGAAGAAGAAGAGAGAGAGAGAAAGGGGCTGAAGGTGTAATTGAACAAATCATAGGTGAGAATTTCCCTCATCTGGGGAAGGAAAAAGGCATTTAAATCCAAGAGGCACAGAGAACCCCCTTCAGACGTAACTTGAATTGATCTTCTGCATGACATATCATAGTGAAACTGGAAAAATACAAGGATAAAGAGAAAATTCTGAAAGCAGCTAGGGATAAACAGGCTGTAACTTACAAAGGAAGACCCATAAGACTAGTGGCAGACCTATCTACTGAAAGGATAGGCAGACCAGAAAGGAATGGCAGGAAATCTTCAATGTGATGAGCAGAAAAAATATGTACCCAAGAAGCCTTTATCCAGCAAGTCTGTCATTCAGAAAAGAAGGAGAAATAAAGTTTTTCCCAAACAAACAAAAACCAAAGGAATTCATCACCACTAAACCAGCCCTACAAGAGATACTAAGGGAGATTCTGTGAGTGAAATGTTGCAAGGACCACAAATACCAGAGACATCACTGGAAGCATGAAACCTACAGACATCACAATTACTCTAAATCCATATCTTTCAATAATAACACTGAATGCAAATGGACTCAATGCTCCAACCAAAAGACATAGGGTACCAGAATGGATAAAAACACAAGACACATCTACTTGCTATCTACGAGAGACTCATTTTATTTTATTTTTCAATATATGAAATTTATTGTCAAATTGGTTTCCATACAACGCCCAGTGCTCATCCCAACAAGTGCCCTCCTCAATACCCATCACCCACCCTCCCCTCCCTCCCACCCCCCATCAACCCTCAGTTGTTCTCAGTTTTTAAGAGTCTCTTATGCTTTGGCTCTCCCCCACTCTAACCTCTTTTTTTTTTCCTTCCCCTCCCCCATGGGTTTCTGTTAAGTTTCTCAGGATCCACATAAGATTGAACATATGGTATCTGTCTTTCTCTGTATGGCTTATTTCACTTAGCATAACACTCTCCAGTTCCATCCATGTTGCTACAGAGGGCCATATTTCATTCTTTCTCATTGCCACGTAGTACTCCATTGTGTATATAAACCACAATTCCTTTATCCATTCATCAGTTGATGGACATTTAGGCTCTTTCCATAATTTGGCTATTTACAAGCGACTCATTTTAGACCTGAAGACACCTTCAGATTGAAAGTGAGGGGGTGGAGAACTATCTATCATGCTACTGGAAATCAAAAGAAAGCTGGAGTAGCCATAATTATATGAGACAAACTAGACTTTAAATTAAGGCTGTAACAAGAGATGAAGAAGGGCATTATATAATAATTACAGGGTCTATCCAGCAGGAAGAGCTAACAATTATAAATGTCTATGCACCGAACACGGAAGCTCCCAAATATATAAAACAATTAATCATGAACATAAGCAACCTTATTGATAAGAATGTGGCAATTGCAGGGGACATTAATACCCCACTTACAGCAATGGACAGATCATCTAGACACAGGACAAATAAAGAAACAAGGGCCCTGAATGATACATTGGATCAGATGGACTTGACAGATATATTTAGAACTCGGCATCCCAAAGCAACAGAATATACTGTCTTCTCGCGTGCACATAGAACATTCTCCAAGATAGATCACATACTGGGTCACAAAACAGCCCTTCAGAAGTATGAAAGAATTGAGATCATACCATGCACACTTTCAGACCATAATGCTATGAAACTTGAAATCAACCACAGGAAAAATTCTGGAAAACCTCCAAAGGCATGGAGGTTAAAGAACACCCTACTAATGAATGAGTGGGTCAACCAGAAAATTAGAGAAGAAATTAAAAAATATATGGAAACAAATGAAAATGAACATACAACAATCCAAACACTTTGGGATACAGAGAAGGCAGTCCTCAGAGGAAAATACATTGCAATCCAGGCCTATCTCAAGAAACAAGAAAAATCCCAAATACAAAGTCTAACAGCACACCTAAAGGAAATAGAAGCAGAACAGCAAAGACACCCCAAACCCAGCAGAAGAAGAAAAATAATAAAGATCAGAGCAGAAATAAGCAATATAGAATCTAAAAAAAACAGTAGAGCAGATCAATGAAACCAAGAGTTGTTTTTTTGAAAAAATAAACAAAATTGATAAACCTCTAAAAGGCTTCTCAAAAAGAAAAGGGAGAGGACTCAAATAGATAAAATCATGAATGAAAATTGAATTATTGCAACCAATCCCTCAGAAATACAAACAATTATCAGGGAATAGTATGAAAAACTATATGCCAACAAACTGGACAACGTGGAAGAAAGGGACAAATTCATAAGCACCCACACACTTCCAAAACTCAAGCCTGGAAAAATAGAAAACTTGAACAGACTCATAACCAGTGAAGAAATTGAATCACTTATCAAAAATCTCCCAACAAATAAGAGTCCAGGACCAGATGGCTTCTCTGGGGAATTCTACCAGACATTTAAAACAGAGATAATACCTATGCTTCTCAAGATGTTCCAAATAATTGAAAGGGAAGGAAAACTTCCAGACTCATTCTATGAAGCCCGCATTACTTTGATTCCTAAAACAGACAGAGACCCAGCAAAAAAGGAGAACTACAGGTCAATATCCCTGATAAATATGGATGCAAAATTTCTCAACAAGATACTAGCAAATCAAATCCAACAGCATATAAAAAGAATTATTCATCATTATCAAGTGGGATTCATTCCTGGGATGCTGGGCTGGTTCAACATTCTCAAATCAATCATTGTGATACATCACAATAAAAGAAAAGATAAAAACTATATGATCCTGTCAATCGATGCAGAAAAAGCATTTGACAAAATTCAGCATCCTTTCTTAATAAAAGCCCTCGAGAAAGTTGGGATAGAAGGAACATACTTAAACATCATAAAAGCCATTTATGAAACGTACACAACTAACATCATCCTCAATGGGGAATAACTTTCCCCCTGAGATCAGAAACTCAACAGGGATGTGAGTCTCCTGTTGTCTAACATAGTGTTGGAAGTTCTAGCATCAGCAATCAGACAACAAAAGGAAATCAAAGGCATCAAAATTGGTAAAGATGAACTCAAGCTTTCACTCTTTGGATATGACATGATGTTATACATGGAAAACCCGATAGACTCCACCAAAAGTCTGCTAGAACTGATACATCAATTCAGCAAATTCGCAGGATACAAAATTAATGTACAGAAATCAGTTGCATTCTTATACATTAATAGTGAAGCAACAGAAAGACAAATAAAGAAACTGGTCCCATTTACAACTGCACCAAGAATCATAAAATACCTAGGAATAAATCTAACCAAAGATGCAAAAGATGTGTATGCTGAAAACTATAGAAAGCTTATGAAGGAAATCAAAGAAGATACAAAGAAATGGAAAAGCATTCCATGCTCATGGATTGGAAGAATAAATATTGTTAAAATGTCAATACTACCCAAAGCAATCTATACATTCAATGCAATACCAATCAAAATTGCATCAGCATTCTTCTTGAAGCTAGAACAAGCAATCCAAAACTTTGTATGGAACCACAAAAGACCCCGAATAGCCAACGTAATTTTGAAGAAGACCCAAGCAGGAGGCATCACCATCCCAGACTTTAGCCTCTACTACAAAGCTATAATCATCAAGACAGCATGGTATAGGCACAAAAACAGACACATAGACCAATAGAATAGAGACTCCAGAATTGGACCCACAAAGTATGGCCAACTCATCTTTGCCAAAGCAGGAAATAATATCCAATGGAAAAAAGACAGTCTCCTTAACAAATGGTGCTGGGAGAACTGGACAGCAACATGCAGAAGAATGAAACTAGACCACTTTCTTACACCATTCACAAAATAAACTCAAAATGGATAAAGGACCTGAATGTGAGACAGGAAACCATCAAAACCCTAGAGGAGAGGGGCGCCTGGGTGGCGCAGTCGGTTAAGCGTCCGACTTCAGCCAGGTCACGATCTCGCGGTCCGGTCCATGAGTTCGAGCCCCGCGTCAGGCTCTGGGCTGATGGCTCGGAGCCTGGAGCCTGCTTCAGATTCTGTGTCTCCCTCTCTCTCTGACCCTCCCCCGTTCATGCTCTGTCTCTCTCTGTGCCAAAAATAAATAAAAAAAAAAAAAATTAAAAAAAAAAAAAAAAAAAAAACCCTAGAGGAGAAAGCAGGAAAAAACCTCTCTGACGTCAACCACAACAATTTCTTACTTGACACATCCCCAAAGGCAAGGGAATTAAAAGCAAAAGTGAACTTTTGGGACCTCATGAAGATAAAAATCTTCTGCACTGCGAAGGAAACAATCATCAAAACTAAAAGGCATCCGATGGAATGGGAAAAGATATTTGCAAGTGACATACTGGACAAAGGGCTATATCTAAAATCTATAAAGAACTCACCAACTCCACACCCAAAAAACAAATGATATAGTGAAGAAATGGGCAGAAACCATGAATAGACACTTCTCTAAAGAAGACATCCAGATGGCCAACAGGCACATGAAAAGATGCTCAACATCGCTCCTCATCAGGGAAATACAAATCAAAACCACACTGAGATATCACCTCACACCAGTCAGAGTGGCTAAAATGAACAAATCAGGAGACTATAGATGCTGGCGAGGATGTGGAGAAACGGGAACCCTCTTGCACTGTTGGTGGGAATGCAAACTGGTGCAGCCACTCTGGAAAACAGTGTGGAGGTTCCTCAAAAGATTAAAAATAGATCTACCCTATGACCCAGCAATAGCAGTGCAGGAATTTACCCAAGGGATACAGGAATGCTGATGCATAGGGGCACTTGTACCCCAATGTTTATAGCAGCACTTTCAACAATAGCCAAACTATGGAAAGAGCCTAAATGTCCATCAACTGATGAATGGATAAAGAAATTGTGGTCTATATATACAATGGAATACTACTTCACAATGAGAAAGAATGAAATATGATCTTTTGTAGCAACGTGGATGGAACTGGAGAGTGTTATGCTAAGTGAAATAATTCATACAGAGAAAGACAGATACCAAATGTTTTCACTCTTATGTGGATCCTGAGAAACTTAACAGAAGACCATGGGGGAGGGGAAGAAAAAAAAGTTAGAGAGGGAGGGAGCGAAACCATAAGAGGCTCTTAAAAACTGAGAATATACTGAGGGTTGTTGTGGGGTGGGAGGGGGGGGAGGTAGGTGATGGGTATTGAGGAGGGCAACTGTTGGGATGAGCACTGGGTATTGTATGGAAACCAATTTGACAATAAATTTCATATTAAAAAATTAATAAAATACAAAATAAAACAAAACAAAAAACAGAACTCATACAACTCAATAACAAAAAATAAACAACATGATTAAAAAATGGACACAGGAACTAAACAAACACTTTTCAGAAGACACACAGATGAGCAACAGTTACATGTAGATGTTCAAACTTACTAATAAATTAGGGAAAAACTAAGCAAAACCACAATAAGATATCACCTTGCAACTTTTAGAATATCATCAAGAAGACTTAACATGTAATGACAAGGGATATGGAAAAATGGGAATTCTTACACACTGTTGGTGGGAACGTAAATTAGTACAACTAATAAGGAAAATAATATGGCAGTATTTAATTAAAAATAGGAGTACCATATGATCTAATAATTCCATTTCTGGGTGCATACCAAACGAAATGAAAACAGGATTTTGAGAAGATATCTGCACTCACATGTTTATTGTAGCATTATTCACAATAGCCAACATATAGAAATAACATGTGTCCATCAACAGATGAATGGATAAAAAAGATGTGAGGTGTGTATACACACAATAAAATAATATTCAGCCATGAGAAAGAAGGAAATCTTGTTATTTGCAACAACACTGATGGATCTTAAAAACATTATACTTAGTGAAGTAAGTCAGACAAAGACAAATACTGTATGATATCACTTACACATGGAATAAAAAAAATTAATGACAGAGAGTGAAACAGTGGTCACCAAGGACTGGTGGATGATAGGAGAGATGTTGTTTAAGGGTACAAATTTGCAATTAATAGATAAAACAAAGATAAAAACAAAATAAAAAAAAACACCTTCTGGAGATCTAATTAATAGTGTAGTGATTATAGATATCAATATTGTATTATAAACATCAAACTTGCTAAGAGACTATATCTTAACTATCGCCACCACAAAAAAGAAATGGTAATTATATGATATGATAAAGATGTTATATAATGCTACAATGGCAATCATACGGCAGTATATAAACAATTTAAATTAACATGCTGTATACCTAAAACTTACGCAATGTTATGTCAGATATATTTTCGTAAAATAAAGAAAACAACAGATGTGGGATACCTCAAAAGTACACAGGAGCCAGCATGAAAGACGTCTCACTATTTGAACAAAATAAGTAGCAATAGTATTCTATAATAAATTAAGGAATAAATAGATGTGATTCCATATTTATATGAAACTATTTAATAAAAAATAAATGGGAAGGGACAACTCATTCTTATAGAAGGATTCAAAATAATATATCCTGATACTCTTTCATTCAGGAGGTGAAATTTATTTAATACCTCTCCTCCCTTCAGCAGTATGGGATAAATTTAGTGGCTCACATTCAAAGAAAAGAGTATGGGTGGCTTGTCTGCACTCGTAGCAGCAGGACAGGCCTTTCATATTTTGCAGGTGAGTTCTGTTCTAAAATTGTCATTTGTGTTTCTTAGTTACCTGGTGCTGACTGCTGTATTTGTGTAAATGAACATTGTGCCTTACTACTTCTTTAGAATATGTAATAAAAGTTATTACATAACTGAAAAAAATTGTAGTAACTACTTTAGAGAGTACTAGCAAACACTGCCTTACCCAATTAATCAACTTTAACATCACCATTAATGTCATGTTGATATCACGGACTCCTTGATATAATGTGATAACAATGGTACTTCACCTCTGTAGTCTTCATCCCCAAATCTATAATCCTAATATAATCACAGAAAAGCATCAGACAAACTCTTTTGTAGGATACTCCACAAAATACCTGGCCAGTATTCTTCAAAAATATATCATAAAAAAAAAAAAAACACGAAAATGTTAAGAAACTCAGATTAGGAAACAAAAGAACAAGTTGCAACATGGTATCCTGGATTGGATCCAGTAATAGAAAAAAAAAAAAAAAAAAAGGACATTAGTGGGAAAAGTGTTGGGATTCAAATTAAATTTGGAGTTCAGTATTGTAACAAAATCTCTGTTTTGATACATACACTATATATAAGATGTTAACATTAGAAGAAGCTGAATGGAAGCCATATATTGTCCTGGTCATTCTTCTGCAAATCTGAAATTATTTCAAACTAAAATGCTTATCATTTTTAAATAAATACATAATTATTTTTGCAATCACCATTTTCCCCATAATTTTATGTCTTCACCACATCTTCCAATAGAACACGTAATTTGAGCATGAAGTTGACTTTACAATAAACTAACATCCTCTTTTTTTATTCTAAAGGCAGCAGCATTCTGAGTTAGTGGAGGAAAACGCAAAATAAAATTTAAAAAGCAGAGTGTCTTTATTAAAGAGTTAAATAA
The DNA here is from genome assembly GCF_046562875.1 of Panthera onca. Lineage (NCBI taxonomy): Eukaryota > Metazoa > Chordata > Mammalia > Carnivora > Felidae > Panthera > Panthera onca. Next base: position 53,755,700 of record NC_138342.1, on the reverse strand, counting down.
TTTTGCTTCACAAAAAGAACACATGTATGTGCCACACAGTGACTCACGTTTGTGAGTATTCCTTATTGACAAAAATCCATAAGCACACTGGCATACAGGTACAGCCCATCAAATCCCCTAACCTTCATATTTTGATTGATGGAATTTTAGAAAAAAATAAATGTTTTGCTAATACCAGAGTGACTGTCACATTTGATATTGGTTCACTGAGAGGGTATTTCCACATTGCAGATTGTGACAAAGGAAAATGTGTTTTGTACCAAAACTATGTTAGAAACCTTGAAAGGTTCAGAAGCTCATTTCAGATAAACTCTTCAACCTTATACAGACACGATACACTACAGCTACAAAACTGAGCTGAAAATTTCCTGGGTACGTGGTTTCTTATGAGATTCCTAGAACCATGTCTTTTTTTCCCCTAGCAAGGCTTGCAAATAAAAAAACCGTACATCTAGAAGTCAGTAAATCCAGTGGCAGTATTCAGGGCAGATATTTCATGTGCTTGAGGATTCATGAGCCTCTTTTCCTTGCGTAAGCTTCATAAGCTATTGCTCATATTCAAGTGAGAGGTCTAGACAAAACAAGGACCAAAGTCACTAAAGAATTCTACTCTTTCTTGGTTTCCATTTTTCCAATTCTTCATCAATAAGTCATGAAGCAAGTAAGAACATGTTAAAAGTGAAATGACTTAGCACTATAAAAAATTGAAAACTTTTACTTTCCTGGAGACGTGTTGCTACTTTGTAATATTTCCAATTCTATTTCTTCTAACTTGATAATTACCTTAAATTCTACACACACACAACACATTTTTAAAAAGAGTAAAACTTCAGACCAAGTTGGTAAACTTCAAATTAGAATGAATATAATTATGGGTTTGATTATGAGAAACTGTCTGGCACTGTCATGCAGTATATTTCCTCCACTTTGAACACAATTTCTTGCTTCTGTTTCACCTGTACCTCTCTGACGGCTGTCTCCATTCCTCTCAGGAAATATATTCAAATTCCTCTTTTTTTTTTTTTTTAACTGGTTGCAATTCCACCTAAATTTTCTTATCTTTTCCTTAGGCTGCTTGGAACTTTTCTGTACCAATACTTTTTGGTTTCTTCCATTTCTTTTTTTTTTTTCTCCTGACATCTTGCAAGCGGCTTCTAAGAGATATTACCTTCACAATTAATGACTGGGCAATATTTATGTCTACCATGACACCTTTTAATGTACTGCCTTAAAAACATCAACTCCTATTTTTATAAACATAGGAGAACCTACCTCTCTGGCTGAAGAAATGCTAAAGGCTAATATTAAGATTTTAAATGTTTATAGTTCTCTTTTAGGAAAGAGAATTGTTTTTCTAAATACACAAAACAGTAATGAAATGTGTCTTATCTTAATTGGGGCCTTTATTTCTCTGTTCTCACAATTCTGTTTGTATCTTCTACACTAGAACTTGCTTATTTACTTTAGACTTTTCAAAGAAAAATGTAAGAAAGTTTTATGCCATTCCAACTATGTGATGGTGATTGAGTGCTACAATTAAGTGTTATGGGGCTGACCATTAAGAAATCTATCAGAAATGTTTACTGCTTTACTTTTATCCTTTTATCATGACAAATAAAGCTCCCCAAGAAGACTGGAATCTATCCATTTTTTTTTAATTTAGGGGGCGATATAATAAGGAAAATTAAAATATAGCGTTTCTACAAGGACTTCAAAAAGACAATGCAGAAAGAACAGCAGAAACCAAATAAAAAGATAAAATGCACAAATTTATTTATAAAAGTTACTAAAACTGTAACAAGAGAACAGTACATCTGAATTATCTTATGTCTATTGAATCAATTGAATCTGAATTAACTATCTTCCCAGAGTACAAGTTAGAGCCACTGTTGAATTCTCTCAAATTAAAAAGTATTATCATCCTTGCACGACTATCCCAGGAAGTAAAAAAAAGGTAACTTTTCCAAATATTTTGTGGTTTTAATAATGCTTGGTAGCACGATCATTCCTGTGAAAATACGGTTTCATGTAAAAAAGAATGTAATGGACTACATGAAAAAATAGTATAAGTTATCTGTCATTTCAAATTTTCATTGGATTTGAAAACTAGAAAATGCAAGCTAATCTTGAAACTGTAAAATTAGTGACAAAATGTCCAGTTTATATTTTTCTCTGCTATGACCTTGGGCCAATGCCACTGTGTTACGCATATAGAACTCTTATTTCGATGTGTTAAACAGAATTATGGAGCAGCAGATGAAGTGGTAGTGGCAGACCCAAATTAGACTATTTTCAGCATGTTATTGATAAAGAGGTTAGCATGTTATCACATTCCCTTAAACATATCAATGAGTAACATGAATAACGGTAAGGGACTTTATTCGATTTTCTGAGTTCCATCTACAACTATGGATCTGATATTTAGTGTAAGAAAAATCATTGAATAACTTAAAATTTAAATAAGATCATGTAACATGGCTTCTGTCCCTGATGGAGTACTTTGCAGTAGGATGGCAATATAGCCACAAACAACTAGGAAAGCTAGATGCAGTTTTTAAAAAATATCTGTTTGATGGAACTAGACAACTTTAACAAAATTTGAGAGTCCAAAATCCCAGAGAGAAGGGAACTACAGAGAAATGATGTGATATTTTATAGCCATTTTTCCTTTCAGCACCTCTGTTATAATTGGTGTATGGAAAGGCCAAGAAACTAGGAAGTGACTTTAGGTAGAGAGCTATTTTCAAAGCAGCAAAATTTTGGCAAGGTCTCAAGAGTGGAGAGGCATAAATTTGAGTTTGGACTGTAAAGGTAGTCAGAAAACTGGGGTATGGGTATTCACCTTGTAAGAAGGGAATCCCAGCACAGTGATATGATACTGTGCCAATTTTCCACTTGAAGCATGCCAAATTCTTGAGATGTACAGGGAAGTAGGATAAGAAGTTACCAAGAGCCATTAATCTGTGGAGCAGAATTTTCCACAATCTAGTAGCACTGAGCCAAAAAAGAACATTACCAAAAATTTCCAAAAGAATTTCCAAAAAGAAAGGGCTGAGAAAATATCCCAGTTCTCAGCTGGAAATAGATGTGGGCTCTAGAATTAAGGGTGTACACACTCCCTACAAAAGTTCAAGTGTACGTACTTGGTACAAAGTTGTAACCCAGCTTCTACTGAACTTAGCCCCTCTTGTCTTCACTCTTCTTACTGTCAGAAGATAAACAGAAACCTCTCAGAGGAAGAAAAAAAATCATACAGAGCCTTTGAAATTTTAAATGCCTGGCATTCTATAAAAAATAACCAGGCATGTCAAGAAAAAGAACTAAGAGATAAAGAATGATAATACTAACAGACTCACAAGATGACTCACTTTGTAGAATCATCATCATAAGATTTCAAAATCCAGTATTTTAAATTCAGAACTCACATGAATGTAGCAGCAGATTGGGCATATCACAAAAAAGAATGAGTGAACTGAAAGATGGAAAGCAAAAAAAAAAAAAAAAAAAGTACTAAATCTGGACAAGTATAGAGGAGAAATATATGACAGAGGTAAATTAGTAATATATGTAATTAGATATAGATAAAGGGCAGAGAGTAAAAATGGTGAAGAAACAATACTGCAATGGATACCAAGCAAGAATTTCCAAATCTGTTTAGAGGTATACATCAAGATAGATCAAGAAGCCCTAAAAGTGTCAGGCAAAATAAATACAAAGAAAACCACAGCTAAGCCTATCATATTAAAACTGATAAGTCACGATATTAAAATATAAGGGATTAGAACCATATTGTCTTCACAGATGAAAAAAATTATAAAAGTCAAAACATATTCATGATAGCATTATGAATCTTAGCAAATTAAAAGATAACACTCTTAAAATGGAAAAAAAAAATGCAAAAAGCTTCAACAAGTATAATTAATGGCCAAGTGCTGAAAGCTTTTCCCTAGAGGCTGGAAATCAGAAAAGAATACCCCTTTTCATCACTTGTGTTTGACTTGTCTTAATGTTACTAGCTGATATAAATAGGCAAGAAAAAAAATTAAATCTTGCAAATTGGAAAAGAAAAATCTAAAACTATCATGACTTGTAGACATTTAAAAAATAGCAATTACTTTTATAATAGATATCATAGAAACCAAAACACATCATAGGGAAACCTAATAAATTGTGTAGTACTTTTATTCAGAAACAATTTCATAATATTGAGATAAAGTAAAGAGCACTTAAACAAATGAATGGATAAGCTCTGTACCTGGATTGGTAAAAATATGTATTGTGGGTTTTTGTTTTTTGTTTTTTTTTTTTGGACAAAAACAAGCTTGTTATTTGTTTTATATCGAATATATTCAAAAACCTGTGAAGGGCACCAATCTCACATACACGGTTTAAATATGGTATATATGTGTGTGACATCTATGTAATTGCCACTTAGATCAAGATTTAGAATGTTTTGGCACCTCTGTTTTCCTTATATATACTCCTAGGCCATGGGTACTCCCATGGTAACTCCATAGTAATAGAGGCAATTCTATTTTGATTTCAAACTGTTCTTGAACTTCCTATAATTTGCTAAATGTACTTGAATTTAAACATACAACTGTATATGTTTTTGTGTCTGGCTTCCACTGTCCATTACTGTATTTGTGAGATTTATCCATTTGTTACATGTGACATTTGTTTATTCTTTCATATTGCTGTGTGGAATTACTCATTATTTTTAACTATGCCATTATTATTCATCCATTCTCCTTTGGTATGCACATGGATTGTTTCCACTTTTTAGCTATTACAAATAAAACTCCTGTGAACATTCTTTGCATGTAGTTTCATGGAGTTATGCCCTTATTTCTCTTGCGTATATAGTATGGAGTGGAATTGCTGGTCATAGGTTGAACATTGAAACAACTAACTTTCCAAACTGCTTTTACCATTTTACTTTCCTATGAACAATGTATGAAAATATTAGTTTCTCCCCATTATCATCAATATTTGGTATTTACCATGTTTTAAATTTGTGTTAATTTGATGTAAGTATAGTAATATCATATTGTGTTCATAATATGCATTTCTCAAATGATTAATGATATCTAGCGGGTTTTTTTTTTAATTTTTATCATCCAATTCAAGTTCTTTTTGTGAAGTATCTGTTCTAGCTTTTTTCCATTAAAAAGTAGATTGTTCATTTTTTGCATTTATTATATTTATTTTCATATTCATTTTATATATCCATATACATGTATGTGTATATGTACATATTTGTATGTGTGTATATACAGATAGGCATATATATGTGTATATGAATATACATATGTATATGAACCTTTTGCTATATATATTATATATTATTAATATATATTATATTACTATAATATATATTATATATAATGTGAATGTCTTCTCCAAGTCTAAATTTTGAAAATATTTTTTCAGTCATATTATTTGGTAAGCATGAAGTTTTGTGTTTTTTAAGTATGAGAAACTGCTCCAGCATCATTCTTTGAAAAGACCATTCTATACACATTGAATTATACAGTTGTCTAGGTCATAAGTCAAGTGTGCATTATGTGTATGTGTGTGTATTCTTTCTCATTGGTTTATTTGTCTAACTTTATGCCAACTCCAGTTTTCCCTTAACTTCTATAGTTGTATAGTAACTCTTAATATCTGGTTAGGTAAGTTCTTCAATTTAGATCTTCATTTTGGTTTAGTGGCATATATAATCATGTATAAGAATGTTCAGGGAAGCACTTTTTTTTTTTTTTTTTTTTTTTTTTTTAGTTTTTAAGAGTTTATTTGAGCAAAAATTAATTCCAGTCAGGCAACATTGAACCAGAAGTGGTTAGGAATGCTCTACCATAAGAAACCAGGAAAAGACATTTACAGAGAAGATGTGGAAGTAAAGCAAGGAAATTATTTGGTTGTCTATAGCATAAGCATTTGCCTTATTTGGGAAAGCCTAGTTTACTGTTTATGATAGGTTGTACTAAGGGTTGGACTTCTTTACTTTGAGTCATTTATAGGCAGAGGATTTGGTTTGCTTACTTAGGCTACTAAGGCATTAAAGCTGCCTCAGTCTAATGGCTTGTTTAATTATTATTAATTGCCACTAACAACAAATAGCAGAAATGTCCATCTATGGTGGAATTTATATACTTAATTGTATTTGCATATAGTGAAACACTGTACAGCAATAACATTAATAGTTTATATATGCAAAAGGATGGGTGAATCTCAAAGCACTTTGTGAAAGCTAACAGATTAAAAATGCATATTGCATCATTCTTTTATGAAAATTTCAAAACAGCTATTAGTAATGAAGGTATTAGAAATCAGATTGCTAGTTAATTTAGGAAAGGATTGAGGGTAGATAGTGACTTATAGCCCATTTGGGGGCAGAAATTTTCCAGGGAGTTGGTAGTATTCTATTTCTTCATCCGAATGATGGATACGATTGCAGAATTACCTAAACTCCATACATCCATACACATACGATTTGTGATTTCAGTAAATAATCTTTGCTTCAATTCAAAAAAATAAAATTTTGTAAAATAAGCAGAAATGGTAAGTGAAAATTGATATCATTATGTTTCCATTAGAAATTATATAAACAATCCAAACTTTATGGAAATTATAATATTTCTATCTCATTTCCTTCTTAAATCATCAACTATAACTTGAGCAACCTTGTATTTTTTTTTTAACTTCAGAGTTGAGAATGTATTACCCTGGTCTACTTCACAAAATTTTATAAAATTGTTTCTAGCTTCTGTTTGTTTGTATTCCGTTGCTTTACTAGCAATGCTCTGTTTTGAACACCAGCAAAAGTTGTGGGAAACAGTTCAGCAATATGAAGGGGAAAAACATTAAGCCAGAGCTTTATGCTTCTCATTGACTTGCTAACTTCAAGAACTGCTTGTTCTCAACATAATTCTTCTTCTTCTTCTTTTTATTTTCCTGCTTTGAAAGGCTTCTAGACAAAAACACTCTAAAATTCAACAGAAATCACATGGAACAACAACAACAAAATGAGCTGTTCAACATTCTGTAAGAGCCGGTTCATCACACATATCACTGTGGCCTAACATTTTCTGATATCCAAGAAAAAAAGAAAACAAAACACTTACCTATTTTTAAAAATTCCTATTCTACTCTTGCCATTATTTGATTGCATCTTCAAGGACACAGAAAATCACACGTCATTTTGTAAAGTTAGTGTCAGAAATACTGAAAGGGTTAACTAAAGAGAATTTAGTTTAGTGGCCAGCAATGGACATATTTTCCTGTATCTTAAGAAATGCGATAGTGAGATCAATATACTTGTCAGTAATTTTCAAATCCGGCTCAAATTCTAAATGTTGCTAATAAATTAGAGAAATAAGTCTATTTCACACCTATCAGATTGTACACCTGTTCAAGGTATACAATTAGATATATTTTCCTTTTTTAATGTGTATTTATTTTTGAGAGACAGACAGAGACAGAGAGTGCATGAGCAGGGAAGGAACAGAGAGAGAGGGAGACAGGATCTGAAGCAGACTCTGTGCTGACTAGATATACTATCTAATGCTTCGTTGATAGAAATGCAAGTGAACTGACACAGGCATTGTAGAATATTGCAGATGTGAAGAGCCTCAGTACTAGCATGTAAAGAAAAAGTAATATCTTCTTTTATTCAGGCCCACTATGTATACGATAAGTAAGGGTTAAAGTCATTTTGTGTAATCTTTCCTATAATCCTACCTGCACATTGAAATAGATTAAATATTATGTATTTAGCACTATTTCCCCTGGGCTTAATACAGTGACAAGATTATAGCAATCATGTGATGATTATTTGTAGAATTAGTCCATCAATTAGTATTATTAAGTTTAACTTAATAGCAAACAAAAAACAAATGGGGATTATGAAAGGAAGATGATTTGTCAGGAGTCACATGGGTAACTAAGTATCTAAGCAGGATCTGGCTACAGATTCGTCTGAATCCAAATCCCTTGATATTGCCACATAATAGTTATTTGCCTTAATGCAGATATGAATGACCACTGTTATTATTTGAGTTATGTGACGAGATGAGAGGGAGAAGTTATGATCTTTTTCTGCAGTTCTATTTCAAGGAAGGCTAAATAAATATACCATAATTTTGTATAATCTTATGTGATTTTTAATCCTCTGAAGAACTTCAAGAGATAGTTGTACTCTTTTTGACGTTTTAAGAGTTCTTTATATATTTTGGATACCAGATCTATCATTTGAAAATGTTTTCTTCCCATTTGTAAATTACCTTTCATTTCCATTGTGGTTGTCATTTGAAGAATAGAAGATTGTAATTTTATGATGTCCAGTTTATCTTTTTTTTTTCTTTCATTGCTTATACTTTTAGTGTCATATGTAAGAAATTATTTCCTAATCCAGGACATAAATATTTGTTGTGTTTTCTTTTAACACTTCTAAGTGTTCTCTGTGTCTATTGAGATCATGTTGTTTTTTTTTTTCTTTTACTCTAGGCTATTAACATTTATAACTTATGACTCTCTAGGGTTGTTTTTACTTCTGATTTTTTTATAGTAAAGGATTGTGGGCATGAACAGGAGTGCAAGTCACCCCCTCATAGGCTATCTGAGATGCTTAGGTGAGGTAAGCAGGAAAAGAGCCCCCAAGTCATCCATACCCTAATCACTGACACCTGTCAATGTTACCTTGACCATGGCAAAAGGGACTTTGCAGGTGTGATTAAATCAGGACCGTTGAATCAAGGAGATTATCGTGGATTATTATTATTCAAGTAATTAGACAATCCTTTTAAGAAGGTTTTATACAAGAAAACTGTAGAAGAGGTTTCTCTAAATCCTTAGAGAGATCAGAAGATGCTACACTCCTATCTTTGAGATGGAGGAAGTGGCCATGAGCCAAGACATGTGGGTGGATTCTAGATGCTGGAAAAGACAAGGGAATAAATTCTCCCCCCACAGCCTTTACATGGAATGGAGCTCTACTGACATGGATTTCAGCCTGGTCAAACTCTTTTATACTACAGACATCCCCATCTGTAAGGTAACAAATACGTGTTGTGTTAAGCCCCGCAGTTTGTGGCAATTCCTTAGAACAGCGACAGGAAACTAATGCATTAGGAGATAACAGAAACATGAGATGCTCAAGACATAGTTTGAGATACCTCAGCTTAAATGGGCAAGCTCATGGACATATTTTCTGTAACAATTTTTAAGTCTTTTGGACCTTCTTTAGTGAAAACTGTGGTGGCTTCTTACAGTCAACGTGAAATCCTTAGAATACATCTGAGTGCTAGATTGACCAGCATACAGAGGCAGTTTTACACACATTCTTTAAAGGAAACAGAGAGAGAGAGAGAAATACAGGAAAGTGGAGAGACAGAGAGACTCTGAGAGGGTTATATATATTGCCTTAACTTATTTATTTTATAACTTAAATTTTCAAATTAGTGTACTTTAACATTTCAGTGATATGCTATTCTTGTTTTAGTTCTAACAAAGATGTTATTCTATTATGGAATGAAACATTTGACATCTTCAAATGGTAATCAGTTTATGTGACTGGTGAGTTTAGGAGAAGAACTAAATATGTATGGCTAGGCTCTTCTGTGATACTTTTTGGAATCTCTTGTCTGTAAAATGCATTCATTTTGCACTTTCTCTGCTGTGCACTAAGAGGTGTCTTACTGACAGTGGAGGTCTGAGGTTGTCCAGTGTTGCATGTGACTACCTAATTCAAACCTAATTTTGTCATTAATGAGTCTTTTTTGTCATAAATCTAATGCACCATTTGCTAACATTTCTAACAGTAAGAATGTTATTTTGATTTCCATCTGTCTGAGAATCTTGTGTTTGTCTTTCAACTTGTTACAAATGCGAGTCCCCCTAAAAAAGTATAATTTACTGACTCATAACATCCCAACAGAAATTATAGGAATGGTGGGGGGAGGCATTTGGGTGACTGAGTCAGTTAACCATCTGATTTAGGCTCAGGTCATGATCTTACGGTTTGTGGGTTCAAGCCCCAAGTCGGGCTCTGTGCTGACAGCTCAGAGCCTGGAGCCTGCCTTCGGATTCTGTGTCTCCCTCTCTCTCTTCCCTTCCCCTGCTTGCACTTTGTCACCCTCTCTCATAAATAAACATCAAAAAAATTTTTTTTAAAAAGAAATTATAGGATTTTAAAAAAATTTTTAATGTTTATTTTTGAGAGACAGAGAGAGACAGACTGTGAGTGGGGGGGGGGAGGAGGGGAAGAGAGAGAGAGCAAGACACAGAATCTGAAGAGGCTCAAGGCTCTGAGCTGTCAGCACAGAACCCTACAGGGGGCTTAAACTCACAAGCGTGAGATCATGACCTGAGCCGATGTCAGACACAACTGACTGAGGCACCCAGGCGCCCCAAAAATTATACGAATTTTTAAAGATAAGACATAACCACTCGTTGGTAAGCAAGAGTATTCGACATGTTTGTCATGGGACACTAGCATTTTGACAGTGAGTACTCTAAAAATGGCAAGTCCAGGGGCGCCTGGGTGGCTCAGCCGGTTAAGCGTCTGACTTCGGCTCAGGTCATGATCTCGCAGTTGGTGGGTTTGAACCCCGAGGCGGGCTCTGTGCTGTCAGCTCAGAGCCTGGAGCCTGCTTCAGATTGTGTCTCCTTCTCTCTCTGCCCCTCCCCCACTTGTGCTCTGTGTCTCTCTGTCTCTCAAAAATAAATAAGTGTAAAAATCAATCAATCAATAAACAAATAAAGAAATTTAAAAAATGGCCAGTACGCACATAAACAGATAGTGTGTACTGAACCACACCAAAATAAATGTCCTGTTATAGTAACATAATTATTATTATGCAAGATGTACATCCCACTGGTAAATGCAGTAACAATCAATTCCAAAGGAATCAGTAAAAGATTTTGCCACCTCACCTCATTTGGTTTTGTCGTGAGCTCACAAGAAGGCTGTCCAAGCTCATAAGCTCAAAGCATTCTAGTTTTGCTCTCTGCAATCACTACACACATCTGAATGAACATTAAGCACTTGAAAATTTGCATTGGATATGCAGCCTTCTGAGATGCATCTAATGTGCACATTCTAATTAACTCTGCTACCACACCTGGGCCTACCATCCATGGCTATAAGCACATTTTCAAGGGGGATTTGAAAGGCAATTCATCAATTTAGTGTCATTCTCCAAAATCAACAACAATAAAAACATACAAAGGAGTGGCAGATTTGATGCTTAATTCAGCCTAGAACTAGAACATCTGCCATGAAGCTAAACTGAGTTTGTTTTGGCTTATGTTTTGAAACATTATTTTCAAAGCCCCAATCTGTTTAATTTGAAGGGGTTTGGGAACAGGGAAAGATGGTTGAATATCAAAGTCCTGTGACTGCAGGTCGACTTTTTAATGGAGCCTCTTTAAGAAAGAAAGAATAAGAACAAAAAAGCAGCGGCATCAGTAACAAAAAATCACAAGACGGACAAAATTCAAATCTTGCCTATATCACACTTATAGTTATTTGTCCTTGGGGAGTTACTTAAGAATTTTCAGTATCAGTGTTTTCATCTATAAACTGGGTACAATAATATTTACATCACAAAATTTTCAGGAGATTTCAAGGATAAGATGGTTATGAAGAACTTATCACTAGCTCTGGTCTGTAAATGGCAATCAGTATCTATTATTTGAATCTGAATCTAAAGAGAGTTGGAAATGCACATCTACACAGTGAAGCTTACAGAGACTGAACTTGCATATTGCCTCGATAAATAAGATTTCACATATAACTGCCAGTCATAATTTCTGCATTTATCTGCTCTGAAAGCGTAATAAACAGTTTCAGGTAGGCACTCCTTAAGACACGGGGGGAAAAGCACTGAATAAGTTTTATTCATTTCTATCAAAGCCACACTACATAAGTATTTACTCTAAGTGAAAAGAATGTTTTCAGAGCAAAGAGATTTTCAAGGTAGAATCTCAGCCCTTCTTTCAATAATATTGCCTCCTTCAATTCCCTCCATTATCAACATTCTGGATGCAAATTTGCCAAAGAATGTGAATGAGATACTTAGTGTAATTGTCATTGGGTGTTAATAAATGCAGAATTAATAGAATTGTTAGCAGTGAGTTGCAAACTTCACCTATACCATAACTTTTGTGTGCTGAGAAAGCATTCAGTTTTAATCTTAATATTTTGTTTAATTCATTACCTCCTCAGGAGAATTCACTCATGCTCTAATGTGAAAAAAAAATTAACTTTAGTTATAAACAGTATATGTAATCCTGTATAATAATGTACATAATCTACTTAAGTGATGTTCAATCTCATTTTAATAAAAATAAAGCCAGATTTTCAGGATGTGTTTCTTGGATAAGGAGTACAGCTTTTCAATCCTATGGCAATCGCGGGTGGGGGGGTGAGGGTGGACAGACACAGGGCAAAGATGGGACAGCAAGAGTCAGAAGCTGTCATCCTTGGGTTTAGCCATTGTCCTCAGCAGCTTCTAGTCACCGTCTCTTTGCTCATCTGACTGCTGGAATCTAAGCTTGGTGTAGATAGTGAATTAATCTTTCTCTTGGATTGGACAGAACCCATTAGGACTCTCAAGCTGAACCAAATACCTTTTGACTCTAGACAGCTATGAGCCCCCAGGTTTCGGTTACATCCTACAACAAAGAGAAAAACCAGGCCAGCAGTCCCCCTCAGGGTCTGTTGGTTGGGGACAAAAAAATGGCTTCCTTGCCTAGCCATTGTAGGTTTCAGATGAAGTCTGCTACCGCTCAACTCAGCATTGAGTCATGCCAACTGCAACATTAAAACTAAGTGCCTTGAATGAGAGACAAACCTCTCAACATCCATCTGCCTAGGTTGCCCACCTCCAAGATGAGTGGCACAGGCCCATCAAGAGTCCAGGTTTCCAAGACATAAAGGAAAATGGTGTTTCCTTTTTACAGCCTTTCTATCCTCCACATGAGGATCAAATGTGAGGTTTGTAACATTTAGATGTTTCAAAACAAGGTGGCTGGCTGGCTCTGGGTTGTAATGCAAATGAAATTTATATTGCTTTTGGTTTCCTACCAACTATGTATGTGTGTATGTATTTTTTGTATGTATGTGTCTGACACCCACCAGCTCCACTCCAGACAAACTCTATGAAATGATGAAACATCTGTTTTACTTGTGGACACTAGCAACACAGAGGTCATATGTGAAGTCCTGGGAGGAGGACTTCTCTGTATCCTGGAAGCAGGTAGCACTGTCCAGCAAGACAGTGTCATACATAAAAACCTGAGAACAGAATATTCAGAAAGGCTTGTTCAGTGTAGGTAAAGATGAAATATTTCTTCAATATTTTTTCAATTTCTTATGCAATTTCTTCAGTTTCTACTCCCTTTGAACTTTATTAAATGATATTGCAATTGGAAGGACTACTTATGTTCTTTAAATCCCAGAACATTATACCTCCTTTATGTGAGAGATGCCTTTGCATTCTATTTCAAATTATACTCATACTTTGCCACTTGGAAAGAAAAATTAGGTTTCTGCTCCTTTTCTTATTCTTATCTCCCCCTGTAATAACTCCCTATGATCACAAAAATTAGGTGATTTCCATGTAACATTTCTAGATTTTGCAAAATAAATTTTTAGTTCTGAAACCACAACAGTAAGGAAAATCAGGGTCTGGCCCCACATTTCCCAACTTGTTTCTTCTTGCTCATAGTTCCTGTTATTTTTACTGAATTACCTGCCTTTGCTCCAAATATATTCTTGATCAAATATATATTCTTGTTCTTTGGAGCTCCCTTTGGAGGAAGAAGGAGAGATAACATAGTCTTTACTATCACTTAGTTATTCAGGATGTATAGGAGGCCCTTGTATAAACTACTGGTAAAAAGCAAATAATCCAGGGGTACCTCGGTGGCTCAGTTGGTTAAGTGTCTGTCTCCTGGTTTCAGATCACGTCATGATCTCATGGTTCTTGAGTCTGAGCCCTGCATCAAGCGCTGTCAACATGCAGCCTGCTTGAAATTCTCTTTCTCTCTCTCTCTCTCTCTCTCTCCCCCTCTGTTCCTCCCCCACTTTTACTCTCTCTGTCTCAAAATAAATGAATACATTAAAAAAAAACTACTCTGTAAAAAAAAGCAAATATTCCAAAACGTGGAAAAATAATTTTTAAAATTATGTTTGAAAATAAAAAACAATGAACACTTTGAGACTCCAAATTATTTTACAATTTTGAGTTGCATGCTTATGTTTGAATTTATTACATAGTGAGGGAATCCATCATTACAGTGTTTAAGGCTGTTAAATTTCTAATATGGTCCTTATTGGGCATTTGAGCCCCTCAACTGCATCCACCACTCCAATCACTATGGTCTATTTTACATATTAATCTAGTATATACAATTTTCTAGGAAAAATATTTTTATGCCTAAAAAAAAAAGCTTGATACAATTATTGTCCTTAATAAAAGCTGATAAAACTACTCTTCCATGTGGTTAACATTGTCCTACGAATATTTTAGGATACTTGCATCCTTTTCAACTAATACATTTGACATACTTTTGACTTGACAGACTGCATCATCCTTCTGGTTCCATTCATAAATAAATATCTCATCTAGACTTCTATCTCTTTGGATTATACATAATCACAAATCTCTTTTTTTTTTTTTTTGTCTTGGTGACTCAATCTTGCAATAAATCTTGTAAGTCATATCTGATATATCTTAGAGTCAGCCATTTTATTTGTACTAAACAAAATTGCCTGCCTTATAGGACTTTTCTATAGCTTCTGACCCAGGAAGAGTTTTAAATCCAGTTCCATGCTTTATACCTCATTCTTTTCTTTTTAGTAGTTTAAATTGTTTTAGCATTTTTTTGTCAGTTTCGTTTCTCCCTGAGTTCCTAGGTTGTCATTTTAGTCAACTTCCAAAAAGCTCTAGTATAAAGAGTAATTTTTATTTATCCTAAAGAGGATGTTAGGATTGTTTTATTTGTTACATGCCCTTTATGACTGGCACATTTACTAAAAACATTTTTTAGTATAAGTATGCTCCAAATATTATTTATTTGAAATTCAAATTTAACAGTGTTGCTATTGTATATGGCAATCCTATCTTCTTTAGATCTCTGAAAATTTCCAAATTTGTCCTCCCTTCTTATGCTTTATATGGTCTCTTTCATATGTATTAATTGTGCTCATTTTATATGGTTCCTCCATTAACTATTCTTAATGATATAGGGATAGGCCAATAAAAGACTAAGAGACAGACAACAAAAGGAAGATAGGAGGGAATGCAAGATATTTATAAGAAATATATACAAAGCAGGTCAACATGGATAAGAGGTAATGTGAGAAAATCATGCAGAAATTATAACTGAAAAATTTCCTAAAATTAAATAAGTGTATAATTAAATAAGAAGGGGGGTGGGTAGCCATTGTTAAAAGCAGTCACATTTCTGAAAGAACTTTTAAAGCTAACTAGACCAGGACCACATAACTGTTATGAGGTTGACTGAATATGGATTCAAACCCAGGTCTGTCAGATTTTGGAGCCCAAACTCTTAATTATTATGAAGCCACATAAAGGGCCCATTCTTTTATGACTTATATCCATGCATAATCAAAGGTCATGTGTCTCCTAAGAACAACTTTTTCTCCTTTTCCTTTTGGAGTCTATTTTTCTGGGGATATTTTACTGTATTTCTTATTAATTTTTATGAACATTATATTGATTAAACAGCAACACTTGCTTAACCATATTTGCAAATACTTTAGTTTTTCCAAGTTTCTTGCTTAATTACATTTGATTAAGGTGTTCTTTTTTTAATGTCCATGTTTAATAGATTTTTAAATGATTTTTTGACATTTTTTGCCTCAAAAATACTCTAGATATAATATGAACTCATATATATCTATATATGTATATAGATATATATGTATATATAAATATCTATATATGTATATAGATATATATATATAGATATATAATGTTTTTGGTTTTCATTTTCTTTGTTAATTATTTAGTATGTCAGGAACTTATCTTGGTCTTTGGTATGAATAAACTTGAAGGATTTTCACTGTGTCCAATAACCAATCATGATGCTTCACTGTTAATTTGTGCTCACAGTTCTGCATTGTACTTATATCACTTTCCAGAACAGTAGACCTATGTACAACTTAACTGGGACTAATGAACTCCCACAGCTCTTTATTTCACTGTTAAATGTAATAGCTATAAATACCCTCCAGAAAGCATGGTCCCTTTTTCCTCTACTATCCTTAATTCTCTCCATTTCAATATGCTTCCATGAAATATGTAATACCTATGATATTAAACACAATATTGCAACTACAATATCCTCTGGAATATCCCTGTTAATGAGTATTACACCATACTGGTTAAGATTAAATATACTACAGTCAGATGGTCTCACTTTGAATTCAGCTCTTCCATTTACTACTGGCGTGACTTTATGTAAGCTACTAAACCATATGTATCTGAATGTCTTCATATATACACAACATAGAGATAACAGCTTTCTATTTGGTCTTTGTAAGAATTAAATGGTATATTACAAACTGGATAAAGCATGAAGCAGAGTGTGTGGGGCATAGTGAATGTTCATAGTAAGTCTGTAGAATAGAGTTCTTAAGAAAACAAGCTTTAAATTTACTTATGTGGATTTGAAGCATGACTCTCTCATTTACTGCCTTGCAGGACTCTTAAAAAAGCTCCTTATTCACAACATGAATACAGTTTTGCATCACTTATAATGCACTAACTTTGAAGTATGAGGTAGTAATTAAGTGTGGGCTTTGGGGCTAGACAATTTGTGCTCATAGATGAATCTAATACTTGCAAGCTGTGTGATCTGGAAAGCCTTACCTTGGCTTGCTTCTCTGTGAAATGGGGATAAAAACTACACCTGCCTTCTAGGTTGTTCTGAGACTATAAGCAAGTTTGCATACGTTCACCACGTAGAGAAGCATCTGACAAGGAAGAAGCGCTGAGTACAGATATGCTATCATTAGTAAATTCTGCAAAATGTTCTTGATACTGACATTTTCTCATTTCACAGCAGTGGCATCACATTTCTTTATTCTTTATTGATTTGTCAAATATTTTGCATATATTTATCTTATTTTCTCTTTTTTGCCTTGTATTCTTTTGTATTATTTTCTTCTCTTGATCTCATTCTACTTCCATCCTTTTCATCGATGTTTCTAATTCTCTTTCCTTTTATGCATTTCATTCCATATTCACTTCTCAAGATTCTTTGAGGAAAAACCCTGTTTATACATACAATCCATTTAATTGAGGAGAAAAAGTGGTCACAGATAATGAGGCGCACACTGCAAATCATACCCACCTCTCAGATGAACAGTATTAATCATTTTATTAATTTTTTTTCTAATTAAAGAGAATCAAGTTAAATACTTCTATTCACAGTATGATTGTCTAAATTGTTTATGTGATGATTCAGACGATTTTTATTATATATTTTTGTGGCTTAACCAAATGTGATTATTATAGCCTAAATATTAATTTTCAAATTGTGGTCCATGATTCATTTGTGGATCATGAAATCAAGTTAGTGGGTTAAGCTTTTCATTGATAAATCAAATTCAATAGAGCAGAATAGAATGTATTTGAATCGAACAGAATAGAGCAGATTGCCATCATGTAAAGGGATGTATCTTTATAAAACATTTTTTAATTCCAGGTTTTTGTATGAGTGAGTGTGTGTGTTGGTGGGTGTTGAGTATCAATGTAAAATGTGTTAAGTACCACGGGGCAAGGTCCAAAAGCTTTTACACAACGCTGGATACATGTTGTTGCTAGCTTTGTAAAAATAATAGATCAGGAACACAATATTTTTGTGTTTTGTCAATTAGTGTTGAAAACAAAGGGCTGTTATTGAAAGTTTAGTGAGTCACAGACTTTTCTGCTTTAAGGATTTACTACTATTCTTATTCAGTTAACTATCTGTGTATATCAAAGACTTTTGATTTACCAGTAGCAAATAGGTTAATTCCAAGCTGGCTTCTGTCTACCACTTACTAGGACACATTTTCCCTACCCTCTGTCAGTTGTTGTGTGCCAGTCCTATTTGATATTGTTTATATCCTTAACATGATCCAAATTATAGGAGTTTGATTAATTTCATGGTCAAAACAGATGCATAGAATTAGAATTCCATGTAGAAATATGACAGTTTTGTGATTATCTTCTCTTGATTATTATAAACAAGAGAAATTAAACCTAATCGTGGACTGAATCACAAAATCAGTCAAGGCATAAGTTTGAATTACACATTTAAGGAACTAACTTGACTTACAGAACTAAGTCTTTCAAGGTATTACTCTGAAATGACTTTCCATTATGTGTCCACTATGGTGTTAGAAAGTACACAACTACATCCTTAAACTGCAGTCGATTTCAAATATGTCAAATGCAAAAATACTGCTAACTATACACGTGCATTACATTCACAACTCTTTTCCTCATAATCTGGCTTTGACAATTTAGTGTAGAGGGAATGCTGGGATGTCCAAACTTAGCATATGACCTTCTGTAAACTGCTGTGCTTGCTGCCAAGCTGTGCATCTGTGGATATGCCCAGATGGCTTTATTGTAGCTATTTAAATTGGGGAATCTATAATAAGAAGTCATTGCTTATTTAACCTGCTTTTCCGGAACACTTAGCATACAAATTTGGTTAAAAATTCTAGGACTTTTGTCATCATATATGCTGGTGTCTAGATGGGTGTGTGTGTGCATGCACGCTTAAGTGTTTGTAGAGATATACAGTATATTAACCATCTCCTAATTTGTTCTGTTTTGACACGTATAGATTTTAATTTGATTTTGTTAGCTGGAAAGGGATATTAACTGCCTTTTTAAATTCAAGACATTTCTGGTAACCAGAGTTTGTATGTGTACATACTTAATATATATTTGCTGATGGCATGATAATAATAAAGACGGAAAAAGAATTAGGTTGAAATGACATAATTATATGCCACTAGATAAGGCAAAGAAAGATACAAATTATGGGTACAAAGGGGGTATTGGTTTTCCTTGTTACTGTACTTTTAGAACCAAACTAGTACCCCTTTTAAGAAAAATGGTAAAGTGAGCTTAAAGGTAAATCAGCTTGGGGCACCCGGATGGCTCGGTTGGTTGAGCGTCTGACTTTGGCTCAGGTCATGATCACACTGTTCATGGGTTTGAGCCCTGCATCGGGCTCTGCGCTGACAGCTTGGAGCCTGCTTCAGATTCTGTGTCTCCCACTCTCTCTGCCCCTCCCTTGATCTTGCTCTGTCTCTCTCTCTCTCTCAAAAATAAACATTAAAAATTTTTTTAAAAGGTAAATCAGCTTAATATAGTCATCTGCATTGTAATTCTCTTTAATAAGATAGTATTCATGAATTAGATGGAGCATACATGTGTGAGTATGTATGCATAAGTGGGATATATTTAACCTTTCTACTATTTGAGAGTCCTCTCTCAAATATTAATCAGAAAAGAGAAAGAATTAATATGTATTGCAAACAATAAGCAAAATGTATATTTTCCATGACTAAATACAATCTGATATATGGACTCATAAATAATATTAATACATATTAAAATATATTCATAAAAAGATATTATTTTTAGCGATTTTTAAATAGATTTTTTCATGAGCTATGTTCTTTGCCCTATATATGAATTGTGACAATTTATTAAAACATAGTGGATTGCCAACCTATTTTTTTTGGTGCCAACTTATTTGAAACAAATCAGAGGTTAGTTACATAGGGGCAAAGGTGGCTAAATACTTTCAATTTGACCTTTATTAAGTAATATTATATCAAATGTAACCATATTCTGTAATACTATCTCATTTGCTATTTAACTTGATAACAAAAAGAATACATGAGGAGATTTAGTAATATCTCCTGAATAATCAGAGAACTAAGAGTAACATTTACAGTATTTGTAGCACACAGAATTTTAGGAATGGTCACTCCACAAAGTGTTATATTTTATTGTCTCTCTACATTAAAAGGAATACCCTCTTCCCAAACATGTTCAACATTGGACTGAGTCAAAAAGGCTACTCTGCTATAAAAGTAGAAACAGTGTTGAGGTTAGATTCAAATATACTGGGTTCAAGTTTCCTTTTTGCCATTTAACATCTAAGCAATTGCTTCAGTGAGAACCTAACTCACAAGATAAACCACTGAATATTTAAAACGAAGGGGTTTTTAATTTTGATACTTGGCTACATGGAAGATGAGGGAGATGTGAGACCAAAAAACGAGAAAGTAAGGTTCCTACTGATGAACTCCAGGAGAAAATTACTAGAAGCCCAAGCCCAGACAGTCAAAAGGAGGGAGCAGAGTTACTGGAATTCAGGGTCCACTTTACTCAGAAAACGTAGCAATAGAATGGTCCTATTTGATGGCATTTGGAACTATATAAGAGATGTAACAGGTGGTGAAAATGGAAGGAGAGAACTGAGAGGCAGAGAAGGAGGAGGATAAATATCCTGGCTTTTCTCTTTCCTATACCCTTGAATCTCCCAGTATGGTACCCTGGTCTGATCCCATCCAGAATCCAGGTGGCAATGGTGTGTGGAAAGTGTAGCCTGAAGGTCAGCCTCTGCAATGCAGGACAGAGCAGAGGAAGGGCTCTGGGGGAGAAGCACAGTCAGTATCTCTCATGTTTCCCTATCTGTAAAACAAGAGTTATAATAAACCATCTGAAAATTTTACTGTCAGGATTAATTTAGAACAGTGTGTGCACTTTGAAAAGCATCATGCCGGTGAAAGTTGTTACTATTATCACTAGAAAGAATCTAGCAATTATAGAGCTAAACGGTCTTCCTTTGGTTACTTTATAACTAGATATGGGTTAGCCATTTTGATCATGCAGAAGACTAAAAATTAGGGATTAGTCTTTCTGTGCTTTAGAAAGCACAATAGAGGGGCACCTGGGTGGCTCAGTCAGTTGGGCGCCGACTTCGGCTCAGGTCATGATCTCAAGGCTTGTGAGTTCCAGCCCAGCGTCAGGCTCTGTGCTGACAGCTCAGGGCCTGGAGCCTCTTCAGATTCTGTGTCTTGCTCTCTTTCTCTCTGCTCCTCCCCTGCTCACTCTCTGTCTCTCTCTGTGTCTCAAAACTAAATAAACATTAAAGCACAATAGAAATCTCTAATAATTTGGAACATGAAAATTTGAAATGATTTGCATTCCAAATGAATGAATCCCAGATGAAAGGTTGAGGTTACCTTTTCTAGAAGAGCAACATGAGGAGCTCTGTGGATCTATTTTCCAGAAAAACTGGTGACATTTTTAAAAATTAAAGTGTCTGAAAATAGTCCCAAGAGTTTATAGCAAATAAATATTTATTCAAGAAACTCTACTAAAATCCCTATAAACAACAAGAGTCTGTGACATTTTAAACCATAGCCTTTTCCCTCCCTTGGCACTCCCAGCTGAGTATGATGGAAACTCTACCCCAGGCAGGAGAAACCAGGAACATAGCTCTACCCCCCCAGCTCCCAGTCAGGGGTGGGGCATCAACATTTTACATTTTGTCTTCCAGTGACCTCTTAGACTAGATTCCTAATGGGTGCAGCCAAGATGCAGGGACTCACTTTCTCTGTTCAGTTCCCATTTGTAGGATTGAGGTACTAGCTTGGGCTCTGCGTACTAACAATATAGGACCCCTGTTCCTCCTGTCTTATCCATAGAGAGGAGACTATAAATCAGGATAGGAAGGCTGACAAGACCAGAGGTTGAGGCAACCACCACTTCCTCCATTGAATACCCAGTTATTAAAGCAGAGGTGGCACTCAGAGAGAAGTATGCCACCATCACTCCCCCAATTCCAGAGCCGTGACTTCAAAATAGTGTCCAGATAGAGAAGCATGTAGCTCCTCCCTAAATAAATAGCTTGATTGGAAACAAAGAGGGACGCTAAGCATGAGGATGCTCTTAAAAACAATGGAAAGCGTAGGGAAAAAAAAAACAATTAGGAAAAGACTGGTCCTTCGACTGGAGATGGAAGGAAACCCAAAGGCTTATTAGCTAGTTCATCAGAGAGAAAAGGAGACAGCTGTGGGGCATTCTGCTGGGGCTGAGAACAAATCTCAAACACTGACCTCAAAAACCATCCCTAGAAATGAGCCAGCTTTAAATTGGATCAGTCTGTGGAGGAATGTATGCCCAAGAGCATTGCTGAAGATGGAGAGATCAACTAGAAGTTAGTGGTGCTTACCTACTGTGTGCAGTTGGAAAGGAGACAGCGAGCCCTGCTCAAACCGTTGTTACCCCAGGTGACTGTGACTGTTGGGCTGCACCCCTGAGGAACACCACTACAAGCTCTACACTGCTGGGGAAATAGATGGCACTACAATAATCCAGCCACTCCCAAAACAAACACAAACAACAATAGCAAACCCTGGGTGGTAGATGGCCAGTACTTAGATTTGCTAGAATATATTTTCTAAAATCCCTAGTTTCCAACAATAAATATTTATAAGAACTGGGAAATTTTGACATGGGACAACATCAGGCAACAGAAACTGCCTGTGAGAGCAACCAGTGGTCAGATTCAACAAAGATTTTAAAGGAGCCATTGTAAGTTTTTCAAAGAACTATAGGAAATTATGTTTAAAGAAGTAAAGAAAGTAAAGGCAGATATGATGACAAAGCCTCATCAAATAGAGAATGGCAATAAAGATATAGAAATTACTGAAAGAAAGAAAAGAAATGAACCAAAAGGAAATAATGGAGTTCAAAGGTATATAAGATGAAAAAAAAAATAACTAAAGGGACTCAACAGATTTGAGCTAGCAGGACAAAGAATCAGTGAATTTGAAGATAGAGATTATGTAATCTGAAGAACAGAGAGAAAAAGAAATTAAGAGAAATGAACAGACCCTCAGATAAACGTGGGATAGCATTAAGAGAACTAACATATACTTAAAGGGAGTCCCAGAAAGAGAGATGGAAGAGAAAGGAGAAGAAAAAGTACATAAAGAAATAATGGATGAATACTTTAGAAATTTGTTGGATTCATTAATTTACACAGATAGTAAGAAGTATTGGTGAGTATGTGGAGAAATCAGAACTCTCACATTTCCCTGGTGGGAACATAAATGGGCGTAGTCACCTTGTGAAACAGTCTTGGAGTTCCTCCAAATATTAAATATAGAGTTATCATTTGGCCCAGCAATCCCAATCTTAGGTATATACTCAAGAGAAATGAAAACAAATATCCACACAAAAATCTGTACACTAATGTTCATAACAACACTATTCACAATATACAACCCAAATACCCATCAACTAGCAAATGGATAAACAAAATGTGGTTTATATACACACTAGTATATTTGGCCATAAAAAATGAAGTACTGATAGACTGCAACATAAATAAACCTTAGAAACATGCTAAGGGAAAGAAGCCACTCATAACCACACACACACACACACACACACACACACACACACACACACACACGATTTTATTTATATGAAATGCCCAGAAGAGGGAAATGTATAAGAACAGAAAGTAGATTAGTGGTTACCTATGTCTGGTGGCTGATAGTTAAAGAGCGTAGTGTTTGGTTTTGGAATGATGGAAATATTTCAAAATTGGTTGCGATGATGGCTATATAGCTCAGAGAATATACTTAATTCTAATACTAAAGGAAATACTAAATCAACTAAAATATTGAATCATACATTTTGAATGGGTAAATTAGATGGTCTGTAAATTATATCTCAATAAACCTGCCACAAAAACAAAAATTAGAATGTGTCATGTTTCTATAATTCTTAGGGAACTATAACCATAAAATAGAATTCAGTTACCACTATTGTCATCTTGTCCTATTTTTTTGGAAACATAAGTCACATTCCAAGAGCAGAAAAATATTGGCTACTTAGTATTTTTTTAAAGTACACATGTAAAATACATGCTGTATGTCTCTGCTACTGATTTTAGTACTTGGAACTAGACACTTTTGCACCCTAGAAGTCAAATAACTGAATTTGATGTTTCTAATTTTTGCAAACATGACACAATTTTGTAGGCATGTTAACTTTTTAATTTTCATCTCTTTTCCTGCATTTGGCAATGTGTTTTCTTGCCCAGAAGGGCAGTTTAAGTACCAAGAGGTAGCTTTAATTTGCATTTGCTGGCTTTCAAATGCATGTGTCCTAACCTTAACATCTCTTAAGTAGAGTTTATTTTGCAGAGAATCTGTTTATCTAGCATTAGTACATGACAAAAACAGGAATGTAATAAGAACGCATAAATTGCAAATGCATAGTGCATAACTGAATATTTGAACATGTCTCTAAGCAGTGGGGCAATTTGATCCTTATAATCCAGTTTACTTTTTTTTTTTCCCTGAGAGAAAAGGGCATGCTTATCTAGGATTTATTTCATCTGCAATTTTCACATGACAAAATTTACTTTTAAGTTTAAAATGATGTTGTTTCAGTCCCTGGTGTCTGAGTGTGATGAGAGTTGGAAAGGCAGACAGAACTACAAACGTCTAATCTTGGCATGGCATTTGCTTTCCATTTTCTTTAGTGTGCACTGGTGGGATATTACTGAATGTTAAAACCTTGGCAGAGTCACTAGTGTGTAGAGTCTATTTCTATTGTGGAGAGGGAAGTAAATTTGAAGTACGATGAAGTTTATTTTCAAAATGATTGCCGATTAGGTAATTTTTATCATTAAATATTCTTTTTGGCTATAGATAGCCTGAAGAACATTGAATTCTCAGCCTGCTAAACAATGTACTGATAAATATACTCTTTATCCGAGGTAAAGGATATGCATCTCTGCCTTTGTCTTTTGTGAATATATTACACTCTTGTCAACAGTTAAAAGAGTGGCCCAAAAGTATACGCTACTCAATATTACCAACCCTATTATCATAAACACTTTTGTTTCAAGGACTTAAACTGAACAAGTGTTACATTCTGTTTCTTACATGACCCATCTCACACAAATTCTTTCCTTCAGCTGGATTTTTCTCATGCTATTTAAAGCCCTGAGCTAACCAAACATATAACAATACTTGTCATTATTATAAACAAACAACAATAACAAAAAAAACCCAAAACCTTGATTCTGCTATTTTTAACCTACTCAAATTGTCTTATTGTACAACCAAAAACAACTTCTATTCCATATTTTCTCTGATCCCTGTTATATTTTCTTGAAATAACTCTGACTTACCCCTTTGAAATAACCCTCATATACTTTTCTGAATTTCCAACTATTCTATAAAATGCATCAGAGAAGGATCATCATTATAGAAATCTTATTTACACATATATTTATTGAGAGCTTAATATGTACCAGGCATCTTCTAGGTATTTAGTATATATTAGTAAACAAAACAAAAATCTCTGTCCTTGTGGAGCACTGTCCTTCTGGCATGGATAGGCCTATAATAAAGAAATTAACAGACTACATAGTATCTTTAGTAATCCACATATTATGAAAAAAAGGAAAATATAGAAGGGATTGAAATTGAAGGGGGTATGGTGTGGTTCAGTATGAACAATAAATATCAATATTGTTTCCAATACCTAGCTTAATGCTTTTGACATAGGTCTTGTAAAATACATGGAAAGTAGAATCAATAAATGACTTGTTTCTATAAAAAGCTTCTTTATGATATCATTATCCTTTGATTTCCTTTTTTTAGTCAGCTTGTGTCATGTGTAAAATATGGATATATGTGTTGATACAGGTATATAGACATAGATAATGATACAAATGTTTAAGCTTTTTGATACATTGCTATTTGTTCTATCTCTATCCAGAGATAAACACTTATACGGACCCCATCCATTTTAGGAGATGAAGCATCTTTTAATCCCACTAAATGATTGACTTAATGATAGGACTGAAGAAAGTAATAAATAAGAGAACAGAGTAGAGAATGGTAAAGCTCTTAGGCAACAATAAAAAAAAATCTGGCAGCCAGAAAACTGGGAGAGAAGAAGGAGAAGACAATTGGGATCCCAAGATAATTCTTTAAATTCTTCCAGGAGCATATGACTACTCTCCAGTTAGTGTGCAAGTCCCTGTAGGTAGAAATGCATTACATTTTTTTTAACATCACTCAGTGTCCACAACATAATAGGCAGTCAACAAATAATGATTCATAAAGACCTTTCAACAGTTATGGCATCCAATATGTGAAATAGATTTGGACTCTCTTAAGACATAGATGATCACTTATTAAATCCCTATTATAATAAATAAAACCTAGATATGTATTAGAAGGAGCACATAAAGAGCACAGTGCTATGGAGTAGATCACCTAAGCAGGTATAAAGACACATTTCAAAACTGTTTCACATTGTTCAATTATACTTCAAAAATACCTCAATAAATCAATCAATAAATTATTGATTCTTTACAGGGATTATGATCAGCCCAAGCACATTATTAATGTATTTTCAACAAATCACATGAAGGTGTTTTGATTATTTATAGAGGTGTAATAAAGCACTGTGGTTGAGTTCAGAAGTTATGGGTTCAAAAAATTTATGTAATCGTTGATTGTAGTTTATGTTTCAAAAGGATGACACAGTGGTCACCGGATTGTAGTTTATTTTTACATGGTTGTTCCCCCAAACATTAATTGTATGATTTTAGACAAATTTTTATAATGTAATCTACCCCTGCCACAGTTCTCTCATCTGTAAATTAGCCTAATAGGGTGCCCCTTATAGAATCAGTGTGAGTTTCAAATAAATTAATACAAGTAATAGACTCAGAAGACAGTCTGCCAATTTGCACATTACAAATTAATGCTTAATTAACTAGTAACAAAAATGTTAGAACAATAGTTTTACCTATAATTTCTGGCGAAGTGTTTACTTTTCCTCATGGTTTGGAAACAACATGCCCTTCCTAACTCATATTATGGAATTTATATAAATGTTGATTATTTAAAGATATGCCAGGGTATCAACATTACTCTGACACCAAAATCAGAAAAGGGGACCACAAGAAAATAATAGGCTAATATCCCTCAGGAACACAGAGGCAAAAATTCTCAACAAAATATTAGCAAGTTGAGTCCAATAATATATTAAAAGGATCATACACCATGGACAAGTAGAATGTATTCCATACATCCAAGAATGGTTCACCGTCCACAAATCAGTGTGATATACCACACCAACAAAATGAAGAATAAAAATCATATGATCATCTCAATAGATGTAGAAACAATGTTTGACAAAGTTCAACATCTATTTACATAGAAAATCTCAACATAGAGCCAAAGAGGACATATACCTCAGTGTAGTAAAGGCCACATATGACAAGCCACAGCTAACATCATACTGAATGGAGAATACCTGACAGTTTTTCTTCCAATATCAGGAACAAGACAAAGATGCTCACTTTCAGTTTCATTGAACATAGTACTGGAAGTCCTTGACAGATAAATTAGGCAAGAAAAAGAAATAAAAGGCATCCGAATCAGAAAGGAAGAAGTAGGGGTGCTTGGGTTGCTCAGTCGGTTGAGCATCCAATTTCGGCTCAGGTCATGATCTCATGCCTCATGAGTTCGAGCCCCACATTGGGCTCTGTGCTGACAGCTCAGAGCCTGGTGCCTGCCTCATATTCTGGGTATCCCTCTCTCTCTGCCCTCTTCTGCACATGCTGCCTCTCTCTGTCTCTCAAAAATAAACATTAAAAAAAGAAAGAAAGGAAAAAGTAAAACTGTCACTATTTGCAGAATACATATTATATACAGAAAAACCCTAAAGTCTGCATCAAAAACTATTAGAAATAATCAACAACTTCAGTAAAGTTGCAGGATACAAAATAAATACGCAAAAATCTGCTTCAATTCTATTCACTAAAAGTAAACTATCAGCAAGAGAAGTTAAGAAAACAATCACATTTACAATTGCATTTAAAAAAAAGCATTCAGGTATAAATTTAACCAAGAAGGTGAAAGATTTATACAATGAAAACTATAAGACATTGATGAAAGAAAATGGAAAAAGACACACATAAGGGGAAAGATATTCTGTACTCATGGATTGGAAGAATTAATATTGTTTGAATATCCATACTACCCAAAAAAATCTACAGATTCAATGCAATAGATATCAAAACTCCAATAGCAGTTTTACATAAATAGAACAAACAATCCTAAAATTTGTATGAAACCACAAAAGGTCCTGAATAGCCAAAGCAATCTCGGGAAAGAAGAACAAAACTGGAGGCATCATACTTCCTGATTTCAAACTATATGACAATGTTACAGTAATCAAAGCTATATGGTTTTGTCACAAAAACTGATCAATGGAACAGAATAGAGGGCCTAGAAATAAGCCTATGATAAACAGTCCATTAATATATAACAAAGGAACCAAGAATATACAATGTAGAAAGGAATGTCTCGTCAATAAATAGTGTGAAAACTGGGCAGCCATATGCAAAAGAATAAAACTGGATCATTACCTTATACCATACACAAACAAAAATGGATTAAAGACTTGAATGTAAGAACTGAAGCCGTAAAACTCCTAGAAGAAAACACAGGCTGTGAGCTGCTTTACATAAGTCTTGGAGATGATTTTTTTTTTGATTTGACACTAAAAGCAAAGGCAACAAAAGCAAAAACAATCATGTGGCACTTTATCAAATTGAAAAGCTTCGGCACAGCAAAGAAAACCATCAAAAAAATGAAAAGGCTACTGAAGAAAAGAGAAAATATTTGCAAATTATCTATGTGTAAGGGGTTAATATAAAAAAATCTATAAATAAGTCCTACAACTCACTAAGAAACAATTCCATTAAAAAGAAATGGAGAGAGGATCTGAATAGACACTTTTCTAAAGAAGATATACAGATGGCCAACAGAGGCACTCAATATCACAACTCATCAGGGAAATGTCAATCAAAACCACAAATATTATGTCATACCTGTTAGAATGGCTATCATCAAAAAGACAATAAATAACAAGTCCTAGCAAAAATGTGGAGAAAAAGGAGCTATTGTGTATTGCTTGTGGGAATGTAAATTGTTGGAGCCACTATGGAAAACAGTATGAAGTTACCTCAAAAAATTAAAAATAGAACTACCATATTATCCAGAAGTTCCACTTCTGGGGATTTATTGAAAAGAAAAATTCTAACTTGAGAAGATATACACACTTCAATGTTTGTTGCAGCATTATTTATATTTGGAAAGACTTGGAAACAACCTAATTGCCCATCAGTGGAGGAATGGATAAAGAAAATGTGTTACATTTATACAGTGGAATACTATTTAGTCATAAAAAAGTAAATCTTGCAACTTGAGACAACATGGATGGACCTTAAGGGTGTCATGTTAAGTGAAATAAGTTAGACAAAGACAAATACTTATGATCTTACTTATATGTGGAATCAAAAAGAAAAAAATCTTTTTATTTTTTTTTAATTTTTTTTAACGTTTATTTATTTTTGAGACAGGAAGAGACAGCATGAACGGGGGAGGGTCAGAGAGAGAGGGAGACACAGAATCTGAAACAGGCTCCAGGCTCTGAGCTGTCAGCACAGAGCCTGACGCGGGGCTCGAACTCACAGACCGCGAGATTATGACCTGAGCCAAAGTCGGAGGCCTAACCGACTGAGCCACCCAGGCGCCCCGAAAAAAATCTTTTTAAATGGGCTCATAGAAGAGATTGGTGGTTGCCTGATGTCTGGGGTAGGCAAAAATAGGTAAAGGGTGTCAAAAGATATAAACTCCAATTTATAAAATAAATAAGTCATGAGGATATAATGTACAGCATGATGGCTAAAGTTAATATTACACTGCATATTTGTAAGTTGCTATGAGAGTAGATCTTAAAAGTTTCATCACAAGAAAAAAAATTATAACTATGTAGATTGATGAATTTTAACTAGACTTACTATGGTAATCATTTGGCAATATATAAAATATTGAATCATTATGCTGTATACCTGAAGCTATTATTGTGACATATGTCAATTATATCTAATAAACTTACTAGATATGTTTGGAGTACATACTTGAAATACATAATATTTAACAATACCAAAATTTAACTATAGAATAATTGATCCTTATTTACTATTGGTAGCACATCTTTAAAATAGTATTATATGTATTTTAAAAAATCCCCTATCACACAATTTATTCGATATACTCTTAGAATAATTTACAGGAAATAATTTACTAGAAATTTTCTAGGAATTATGATTATAAAATCAGCCTCAGTCTCTGTTTATTGTATCCATTACAGATATAACATATGTCCTTTCTGATAGTTAAATAAGAAATATTTAGTTTTAATAGAACTTTATCTCTTTTTCAGGTTCCATTTGTGGAATTATTTTAGTAAGAGGTAAAATATTATTGGAAATGAAATTCCAGGGCAAACAATGGGATCAGATAGTGTCAGTTATTGCCCTTTTGGGTCCTCACTAACCCAGGCAAATATTTCCATTTGAAAGACTGATAATAGTTGTCCTTCAGTGTTGTACCTTGTATTGACTATTAGTTAAGAAATGATTCCCATAGATCTCTGATAAATTAAACAATACCCCACCCTTTCTCCCTCCCCCTCTCTCCCTCTCTCTCTGTCTCACACACCACACACACACACACACACACACACACACACACACAATGTGGGCTACCACACTTTTCTAAGAATCTCAAAGCTTTCAGAAAGGTGATGACATATCTAATGATCAAGGCTGGGCACACAAGAAAGCCATTTGTTCATACAACTAATTTCTCATGTAAAATATATTAAACTTAAATTTAGCTATCTTATGTTTTCTATCTTCATAAGCTGATCACTGTGCCCAAAATAGTTCTTTCATCCTACCTTATCCCAGAGTCCACTTGCTAATGTCTACTTAGAGTTAAAATAGAATTTGCCAAGAGCAATTTTCCCTCAATCTGCCATTAGATTATGAAAGGTGTCCTTTGTGCTGATTAGTCTTTAAAGAAAACTTTTTCAGTGTACTCATCATTGGTTTTCTGTCTGTCCCAAAGGTTGAAAGTTCCTTCAGGGAAAAATAATTTCCATAGTCTAGTGCCTAGCAAAACACTAGGGTAAAAAAAAAAAGCTGTTAATAGAATAAATGAA
The DNA here is from genome assembly GCF_046562875.1 of Panthera onca. Lineage (NCBI taxonomy): Eukaryota > Metazoa > Chordata > Mammalia > Carnivora > Felidae > Panthera > Panthera onca. The sequence continues at coordinate 53,724,525 of NC_138342.1, read as the reverse complement.
TGTCTATCTTAATATAAAAACTCATGGAAATATTCGATAAATTACTTTCTTACATCAACATAAAACATATTATAGCTTGCTATTATTATGATTTATTTATTTTTTTTAATATGAAATTTATTGTCAAATTGGTTTCCATACAACCAGTGCTCATCCCAACAGGTGCCCTCCTCAATGACCATTACCCACCCTTTCCTCACTCCAACCCCCTATCAACCCTCAGTTTATTCGCATTTTTAAGAGTCTCTTATGGTTTCGCTCTCTCCCTGTCTTTTTTTTCCTTCCCCTCCCCCATGGTCTTCTGTTAACTTTCTCAAGATCCATATAAGAGTGAATACATATGGAATCTGCCTTTTTCTGTATGACTTATTTCACTTAGCATAACACTCTCCAGTTCCATCCATGTTGCTACAAAAGGCCATATTTCATTCTTTCTCATTGCCATGTAGTATTCCATTATGTATATAAACCACAATTTCTTTATCCATTCATCAGTTGATGGACATTTAGGCCCTTTAAATGATTTGGCTATTGTTGAAAGTGCTGCTATAAACATTGGGGTACAAGTGCCCCTATGCATCAGCACTCCTGTATCTCTTGGGCCAATTCCTAGCACTGCTATCGCTGGGTCATAGGGTAGATCTATTTTTAATCTTTTGAGGAATCTCCACACAGTTTTCCAGAGCGGCTGCACCAGTTCACATTCCCACCAAGAGTGCAAGAGGGTTTCCATTTCTCCACATCCTCACCAGCATCTAGTCTCCTGATTTGTTCATTTTGGCCACTCTGGCGTGAGGAGGTATCTGACTTTGGTTTTGATTTGTATTTCCCTGATGAGGAGTGATGTTGAGCATTTTTTCATGTGCCTGTTGGCCATCTGAATGTCTTCTTTAGAGAAGTGTCTATTCATGTTTTCTCCCATTTCTTCACTGGATTATTTGTGTTTTGGATGTGGAGTTTCGTGAGTTCTTTACAGATTTTGGATACTAGCCCTTTATCTGTCATTTGCAAATATCTTTTCCCATTCCGTCAGTTGCCTTTTAGTTTTGTTGATTGTTTCCTTTGCGGTGCAGAAGTTTTTATCTTCACGATGCCCCAAAAGTTCATTTTTGCTTTTAATTCCCTTGCCTTTGGAGATGTATCAAGTAAGGAATTGCTGAGGCTGAGGTCAGAGAGGTTTTTTCCTGCTTTCTCCCCTAGGGTTTTAATGATTTCCTGTCTCACATTCAGGTCCTTCATCCATTTTGAGTTTATTTTTGTGAATGGTGTAAGAAAGTGGTCTAGTTTCATTCTTCTGCATGTTGCTGTCCAGGTCTCCCAGCACCATTTGTTAAAGAGACTGTCTTTTTTTACATTGGATGTTCTTTCCTGCTTTGTCAAAGATTAGTTGGCCATACTTTTGTGGGTCCAATTCTGGAGTCTATTCTATTCCATTGGTCTATGTGTCTGTTTTTGTGCCAATACCATGCTGTCTTGATGATTACAGCTTTGTAGTAGAGGCTAAAGTCTGGGATTGTGATGCCTCCTGCTTTGGTCTTCTTCTTAAATATTACTGTGGCTATTCGGGGTCTTTTGTGGTTCCATACAAATTTAGGATTGCTTGTTCTAGGTTCGAGAAGAATACTGATGCAATTTTGATTAGGACTGCATTGAATGTGTAGATAGCTTTGGGTAGTATTGATATTTTAACAATATTTATTCTTCCAATCCATGATAATGGAATGCTTTTCCATTTCTTTGTATTTCCTTCACAAGCTTTCTATAGTTTTCAGCATACAGATCTTTTACATCTTTGGTTAGGTTTATTCCTAGGTATTTTATGCTTCTTGGTGCAATTGTGAATGGGATCAGTTTATTTGTCTTTCTGTTGCTTCATTATTAGTGTATAACAATGCAATTCATTTCTGTACATTGATTTTGTATCCTGCAACTTTGCTGAATTCATGTATCAGTTCTAGCAGACTTCTCGTGGAGTCTATTGGATTTTCCATGTATAATATCATGTCATCTGCAAAAAGTGAAAGCTTAACTTCTTCTTTGCCAATTTTGATGCCTTTGATTTCCTTTTGTTGTCTGATTGCTGATGCTAGAACCTCCAACATTATGTTACACAACAGCGGTGAGAGTGGACATCCCTGTCATGTTCCTCATCTCAGGGAGAAAGCCTTCAGTTTTTCCCCATTGAGGATGATATTAGTTGTGGGCTTTTCAGAAATGGCTTTTATGATGTTTAAGAATGTTCCTTCTATCCTGACTTTCTCGAGGGTTTTTATTAAGAAAGATGCTGAATTTTGTCAAATGCTTTTTCTGCATCGATTGACAGGATCATATGGTTATTTTCTTTTATTAACGTATCACTGATTTGCGAATGTTGAACCAGCCCTGCAGCCCAGGAATGAATCCCACTTGATCATGGTGAATAATTCTTTTTATATGCTGTTGAATTCGATTTGTTAGTATCTTATTGAGAATTTTTGCATCCATATTCATCAGGGATGTTGGCCTGTAGTTCTCTTTTTTTTGCTGGGTGTCTGTCTGGTTTCAGAATCAAAGTAATGCGGGTTTCATAGAATGAGTCTGGAAGTTTTCCTTCCCTTTCTATTTTTTTGGAAAAGCTTGAGAAGCATAGGTATTATCTCTGCTTTAAATGTCTGATAAAATTCCCCAGGGAAGCCACCTGGTCCTGGACTCTTATTTGTTGGGAGATTTTTGATACCTGATTCAATTTCTTCACTGGTTATCGGTCTGTTCAAGTTTTCTATTTCTTTCTGTTTGAGTTTTTGAAGTGGGTGGGTGCTTATGAATTTGTCCCTTTCTTCCACATTGTCCAGTTTGTTGGCATATAGTTTTTCATACTATTCCCTGATAATTGCTTGTATTTCTGCGGGATTGGTGGTAAAAATTCCATTTTCATTCATGATTTTATCTATTTGAGTCCTCTCCCTTTTCTTTTTGAGAAGCCTGGCTAGAGGTTTATCAATTTTGCTTATTTTTTCAAAAAAACAACTCTTGGTTTCATTGATCTGCTCTACTGTTTTTTTAGATTCTATATTGCTTATTTCTGCTCTGATCTTCATTATTTCTCTTCTTCTGCTGGGTTTGGGGTGTCTTTGCTGTTCTGCTTCTATTTCCTTTAGGAGTGCTGTTAGATTTTGTATTTGGGATTTTTCTTGTTTCTTGAGATAGGCCTGGATTGCAATGTATTTTCCTCTGAGGACTGCCTTCGTTGCATCCCAAAGTGTTTGGATTGTTGTATGTTCTTTTTCATTTGTTTCCATATATTTTTTAATTTCTTCTCTAATTTTCTGGTTGACCCATTCATTCTTTAGTAGGGTGTTCTTTAACCTCCATGCCTTTGGAGGTTTTCCAGACTTTTTCCTGTGGTTGATTTCAAGCTTCATAGCATTGTGGTCTGAAAGTGTGCATGGTATGATCTCAGTTCTTTTATACTTATGAAGGGCTATTTTGTGACCCAGTATGTGATCTATCTTGGAGAATGTTCATGTGTGGTCGAGAGGAAAGTACATTCTGTTGCTTTGGGATGTCGAGTTCTAAATATATCTGTCAAGTCCATCTGATCCAATGTATCATTCAGGGCCTTTGTTTCTTTATTGACCGTGTGTCTAGATGATCTATCCATTGTTGTAAGTGGGGTATTAATGTACCCTGCAATTACCACATTCTTATCAATAAGGTTGCTTTTGTTTGTGATTGTTTTATATATTTGGGGGCTCCTGTATTTGGCACATAGACATTTATAATTATTAGCTCTTCCTGATGGATAAACCCTGTAATTATTATATAATGCCCTTCTTCATCTCGTTACAGCCTTTAATTTAAAGTCTAGTTTGTCTCATATAATTATGGCTATTCCAGCTTTCTTTTGACTTCAGTAGCATGATAGGTAGTTCTCCATCCCCTCACTTTCAATCTGAAGGTGTCCTTAGGTCTAAAATAAGTCTCTTGTAGACAGCAAATAGATGGGTCTTGTGTTTTTATCCATTCTGGTACCCTATGTCTTTTGGTTGGAGCATTGAGTCCATTTATATTCAGTGTTATTATTGAAAGATATGGGTTTAGAGTCATTGTGATGTCTGTAGGTTTCATGCTTCCAGTGATGTGTCTGGTACTTTGTGGTCCTTGCAACATTTCACTCACAGAATCCCCCTTAGGATCTCTTGTAGGGCTGGTTTAGTGGTGATGAATTCCTTCAGTGGTTGTTTGTTTGGGAAGACCTTTATCTCTCCTTCTATTCTGAATGACAGACTTGCTGGATAAAGGATTCTTGGTTGCATATTTTTTCTGTTCATCACATTGAAGATTTCCTGTCATTTCTTCTGGCCTGCCAAGTTTCAGTAGATAGGTCTGCCACTAGTCTTATGGGTCTCCCTTTGTAAGTTATAGCCTGTTTATCCATAGCTGCTTTCAGGATTTTCTCTTTATCCTTGTATTTTGCCAGTTTCACCGTGATATGTTGTGCAGAAGATCGATTGAAGTTATGTCTGAAGGGAATTCTCTGTGCCTCTTGGACTTCAATGCCTTTTTCCTTCCTCAGATCAGTGAAGTTCTCAGCTATGATTTGTTCAAGTACACCTTCAGCCCCTTTCTCTCTGTCTTCCTCTTCTGGAATTCCTATTATATGGATATTTTTCCGTTTGATTGCATCACTTAGTTCTCTAATTCTCCCCTCACACTCCTGGATTTTTTTATCTTTCTTTTTCTGAACTTCCTCTTTTTCCATAATTTTATCTACTAATTCACCTATTCTCTCCTCTGCCTCTTCAATCCAAGCTGTGGTCACCTCCATTTTATTTTGCACCTCATTTATAGCATTTTTAGCTCCTCATGACTATTTCTTAGTCCCTTGATTTCTGTAGCAATAGATTCTCTGCTGTCCTCTATGCTTTTTTCAAACCTAGCGATTAAATTTATGACTATTATTCTAAATTCTTGGTCCGTTATATTGCTTAAATCATTTTTGATCAATTCATTAGCTGTCGCTACTTCCTGGAGTTTCTTTTGTGGAGAGTTCTTCCATTTTGTCATCTTGGGTAGTCCCTTCGGTGGCTCCCAACTGCAGGGCACTTCCCCTGTGCTGTCCTGAGTAACTTGTGTTAGTGGGTGGGGCCACAGTCAGACCTGATGTCTGCCCCCATCCCACAGCTGGGGCCACAGTCAGACTGGTGTGTACCTTATCTTCTCCTCTCCCAGGGGTAGGACTCACTGTGGAGTGGTGTGGTCCCTGTCTGGGCTGATTGTACACTTCCGGGCTTGTGGTGCTGCTTCAATGGTATCTGGCTTTTTAGATGGGGTGGATCTGCAAGGTTCACAAGGGCAGGTGGGGCAGGCTTAGCCAGCTTTGCCATTGGTGGTCCCCTGTGGGAGTGGTCCTGCAGCACCAGGGGGGATGGATCCACAGAAGCACAGCCTTGGGTTTTTGGGAGGTGCAAGGAATTTCAGTGACAGGAACTGGTTCCCTTTGGAATTTTGGCTGGGTGACGGGAGAGGGAGATGGTGCTTGCCAGTGCCTTTGTTTCTTGTCTGAGCTGAGCTCTGTCTCCCAGGGCTCAACAACTCTCCCTCCCTGCATCCTCTCACCCTCCCAGCTCTCCACTCTCTGAGAGCAGAGCTGTTGACTTTTAACATTCCAGATATTAACTCCTGCTGGCTGTCAGAACTCATGCAGTCCGGCCCCTCTGCTTTTGCAAGCCAGACTCTGGGATTCTGCCTTGCCAGGCAGGCTGCCCCTCCACTGCCCAGGCTCCCTCCCACCAGTCCCGCACCACCTCTCCACCCTTCCTACCCTCTTCTGTGGGCCTCTTGTCTATGTTTGGCTCCAGAGAGTCTGGTTTTCTGGGTTATTTAGGCAGATGTGGATGGAATCTAAGCAATCAGCAGGAGGTGGTGAGCCCAGTATCCTTCTATGCCACCATCTTCCCCTCTCATCTTTGATCATTATTTAGAAAGTAGCTCAGGCTAAATAGCAAATAAGAGAAAATAATCAATGGAAATTTTATGATATCCTTCACCCAACTTTATACCTTAATAACACGTATTTAGCTATTCAGCATTAAACTTTATTTATTTATTTAGAGAGAGACAGAGACAGCATGAGTTGAGGAGGGGCAGAGGGAGAGAGAATCCCAAGCAGGCTCTGTGCCCCAAGCACAGAGCCCAAAGCATGTGTCAAACTCATGAAACTGTGAGATCATGACCTGAGCTGAGACCAAGAGTCAGATGCTTAACCCACAGGGCCACCCAGGCTCCCCTTTCAAGATCTCTTTTAAATCCAGGTAACTGAGGTTGCTGATCTGGGCCTGAGCCTTACAACACTTGAAATGGCTCTTCTTTTGTCAATATCCCCAGAGCAAGGAGTTCATGGGCATAAAGGGAGATAGTCTTTTGCACCTTCTCCTCTAGATCATGCTTCAGATATCTGTGTTTATGGAATCTTCTGCCTACAGACCCAAAAAGTTACTTCTAAACTTCTGTATGATTTCTGCTTATTATCTTCCTTCCCAAATAGTTTAAGATATTCTTTAGATTTTTATTGTTGGCTTCTCATAGTTGCATTAATGATTTCTATTTTAGTCTCTGATATTCTAAAAGAATGAAAGATGTTTATATGAGCCTCAGGTCCAATTCATTTTATTTCAAGTTTAAAATATTCCCCAGCTTAGGCCATGATTTTCTGGTTCAATCCTGAAATAAACTAATTTTAATTATCTTAACGATTTGTCTTCCCTAAACTTCTCAATGTCATTTGGTGTCTCTTGGGTTCCATAAACAATAGATATTATATTGTTCTTTTTAAACATTTTCTTCAGGACTTTCTTGTGTCAGCCTATAGTTATTATCTCTACATGTTTTTAAATCAATATCTCATGACTTGTATGCCAGGGCTTAAGGGAGAGAAAAGTATCTCTCTTCTCTGGCTATTCTTGTTCTTTCCAAAAACATTCTACTCAAGTATATGTCCTCAAAGAAAAAAGGAAATAAATATGAGAAATAGGCATTTATTTTTTCCCAAGCTCGGTCTAACCTGACATAGATTCTGTGTAATGACATTACCTAAGAACATATACTTTGTTTTGCATATATGTGGAAGCTGGAAATGTAATCCTCACTGCTCCTGAGGACTGTTCCGAAAACATCTGGGAATGTGTCAACTCTTGCTACAGCCAAGCAGGGTATGCAAAGGGAGAAAGCATTCCTTCAGGAGGAATTTAATGTGTTCCCAGCACTATCTCTTCTCACCGTCTTCCTCAACCAACCTCAGTGGACTTAATGTTGGTTTTCAGTTCTCACAGATCTAAAGTCTCTCTAAATGAGATTTTGGAAAGAAGGCAGCTCAAGACTATGCACATGTGTGTTTCATGGCCTGCTTTTCTTATTATCCCTAAACATCTTCAGAACAGAGGGCATTCACTGTGTTAGAATTTGCATTATTCTGTTTTGTATTATTTCCATCTTTTTTATATAAAATTAAGGTTTAATAATTCTACCATATAAAAATATGATAAACTAAGGAAGTTACACGTTTGCTTTTTGTCTCTGTGGTCTGAAGGAATTATTCTGGTTGTTGCTGTTAATGCAAGTTTTGAAACGTGGTTTTGTTTATCTAGATATAAACAGATATGTATCCATTATGCAGCAAACCAGTACATTAATAATACACATGATTTTGAAATACATTGAAATAAATGTAAGGATCTAAATGGAGACAACCACATTATTTATCACAATATTTCAATGACTTTTGAAAATAAAGAACCACATATAATTATATTTGTGATTTAAGCCTGCCTTTTCCTTTACTGAGGTCACAATGTATCAATATGTTAAGACACAGTGGTAATATTATAATCCTTGTAAATATATTGTTATCTCCCCATGATTGTAGCATACCTCTGCTAAAAGATATCCAATATACAGAATATAATATACACAGTACATAAAAATACACTTAAATTGTAAACATGGATAATTAATATTTCATATTAGAGTTTTTTTTTTTTTGCTTTTTCTCACAATGATGACTTAAGCTAAGTATTTTCCTGAATAAGTTACTACATAGCTTCTCATTCCAAAACAACTACTTGCCAGCTGTAGGACTTCTAGCAAATTATTCAAACTCTAAGTCTTTGTTTTCTCAACTGTAAAATAAAGAATAGGATCTTTCTCACAGACTTACTCCTAGGACTGAATAACTTATATGTTAAGCTATAATGTTATAATGTTATATTAGAAAGTTGATATGATGATGGTGATGAGAATAATGGTGATAGTAATGATGGCAATGTTGCTAAGATAAAACATGTTTATAAACTCTGACTAGACATATTACTCAGGTAGTAGGAAATGACCTGCTAGGATGTTAGGCCATATCATACATCACCATCCTTTTGGATAGAGAAATAATATTCATTGTAAATAGGTTTGTGTAACCTTTGAAAGTGGTTGGGCAAGAGAATACTAATAATTTCAATTACATAATTATCTATGAAACATAAGTTATAGGAGATTATGTAACTTTTAATATATGATTCAGATATGTGCAATATGGGAGGTCAAGAACAAGTAAAAATAATCTGTTATATTTAAAACTTTCTATACCTTTAATGTCACATTTATAGAATACTAGTGATAGCTTTTAGATGGATAAAACTGGATGATGAAGATAAAATTAAATATGTTATTTTTTTTAAACTAATATATAGTGGATCTTAAATTTTTCATCTCAGTATATAAGACTTATAAAATAAAAACAAAAAGTATAATTTCGGATCAGATTATTTTTGTCTCTTAGGTGGTATTAACTGCTTAAACAATGTCATACACATTGTTAATAAAACTTCATAGTTTCTTTTTGACTTAAAAAATTGCAATATAATGGGGTGCCTGGGTGGCTCAGTTGGTTGAGTGTCCGAACCATGATATCATGGTTCATGGGTTCGAGTTCTGCATCCGGCTCTGTGCTAACAGCTCGGAGTCTACAGCCTGCTTCAGGTTCTGTGTCTCCCTCTCTCTGCTCCTCCCCTGCTTGTGCTCTCTATCTCTCAAAACTAAATAAATGTTAAAATTTTTTTAAATTGCAATATAGTATTCATTGAATAAAATATATGTACTGCTTAATGAACTGTCACACAGTGAATGTTCGTGCTACAACCATGAAGCTCAAACATAGAATATCAGTATTTCATAAACCCTCTTCACGTCCTTCCCAAACATCTCCGTAACACCACCTCCGCAAATAACAATTATTTTAATATTCAATATTCGGCACGACAATTTTTGAACATTATGTGTCTGGAATTATACAATATTCTTTTGTGTCTGACCTCAAATTTTGGTTTGTGGCATTTATTCATGTTGCTTTGGTAACTATATTTTTTTCATTGCCATTTTTGTATAATATTCTGTGATATACATACTTAGTAAGTTTTCAAAGCGTTCAGTTAATATAAAAGTGAATCCAGTACCAGAAAATGTACTCTTATTTCACAGCAAAGTAGGTGAGTAAGAATTGGTAACTATGAAAGAAAAAGAAAACAGATACAATAGTACTTTTAAGAAAGTCTGATTCTGTTTTAGTTTGGAGTTTTATAACAAGATGCTACAGACTAGGTGACTGAAACAACATAAATTTCTCAACATGGTGGTCTTGAAGTCTGAGATAGATACCAGCATGGTGGGTTCTGCTTGTAACTCTTGTTTCATTGCTTGGCAGGGGAGGGGTGGGGGTAGAAGCAGAGACAAAGAATGAGAGAGAGAGAGTGAAAGGGTCTCTTCTTATATGGGCACTAATCCCTAACTATGTCCAAAAGACCCTATCTCCTAATACCATCATATTCTAACACATAGGGTTAGCATTTCAATATACAACTTTGGAGGAGGCATGAATATTCAATACATAGCAGTTTATTTCAGTAGTTTTGGATCTTTACATATTTTCTCACTTTATCCCATTTTGCATTTTTCTTGTCTTCTCAAGGATAGGGTTGACAAATTTCACTGACAATAATATAGGTCCCCAGTTAAATCTGAATGTCAGAAGTACAGAAAAAAAAGAAGAAAGGAAAGAAAGAAAAAAAGAAAAACTTCAGTATAAGTATGTTATACAGGACAGAGTAAAAAGAAAATATTCATTTTTTTTGTTCTGACATTCACATTTAACTGGTGGACTATATTTCATTTGTAAACTTCATGCAAGGGATAATATGTACATACTAATATGAATGGGTTGTTCTTCTGAAGCATATATGAAATTAATTGAAGTTCCTTGTGTGCTAAGAACTAACAGTTTTATATCTATTTGAAAAGCTGAACCTTCTTCCAGATTACAAAAAAAGCTTAATAATTTTAGGTAACAACCCTATTTTATATAGAGTACCATTATTCATAGTAAAAATAAACAGAATAGTTGCAAATGTACAATTTTCAAAAATGTGTTGGGGATAATGGTCAATGAAAAGTCTGTCAATTTCTTATAAAAACAGATAAAATGAAACACTAATTCAAAATCATATATACAACCCTATGTTTACTGAAACATTTATATAGCCCAAGATATGGAAGAAATCTAGGTGTCCATAAATAGATAATACATGTGCACGCATGCACACACACACACACACACACACACACACACACATACACACACACACACACACACACACACACTCCTGAATGAAATATTACTCAGCCATAAAAACAATAAGATCTTGCCATCTGCATTGACGTGGATGGACCTAGCGGCTGTTATGCTTAGTAAAATAAGTCACACAGAGATAGATAAACACCCTATGATTTCACTTACATGTGGAATTTAAAAAAATAAACAGGAACAGATCCATAAATACAAAGAACAAACATAGTTGTCAGAAAGTAAGGGGGTGGGGAAGGGTAAAATGGGTTGAGGGGAGTAGGGGATACAGACTTTCAGTTATGTAATGACTAAATCATGGGATAAAAGATCAATGGTATACAGTGATATTGTATGGTGACAGATGGTAGCTACATTTGTGGTCAACACAGCATAACAAAGTTCTTGAATCACTATGCTAAAATTAATGTTACATTGAGCATCAACTATACTTTAATAAAAATGAAAAGGGAAGAAGAATTTCTATGAACAATATAAGGAAAAAACCCTTGGTCATTGACATAAACTTTAAAAAGTGGCACCGGGGTGGCTCAGTTGGTTAAGTATTGGACTCTTGATTTTGGTTCAGGTCATGATCTCACAGTTTGTGGGTTTGAGCCCCATGTCAGGACTGTGCTGACATCATGGACCCTGCTTCTCTCTCCCCCTCTCTTTCTGCCCCTCCCCTGCCAGTCCTCCCTCCCTCCCTCCCTCCCTCCCTCCCTCTCTCTCTCTCTCTCTCTTCTAAAATAAATAAATAAACTTAAAACAAGAAGTGACAGGAAAGATGGAAGGAAGAAACATGATCAAGGAATCTAGCCATTCAAGATCTGTATTAAAAATAAAAGACTTAAAAATGAAGAAACTCTAGATAAAAGGGCAGTGTAAGCAGTTTTTCCTCTTAAACATGGAATATCTAGATAACAGTTAAAATGATCATTAAATTAAGATGGGCACTTGTGATAAGCACTGGGTGTTGAATGTAAGTGATAAATCACTAAATTTCACTCCTGAAGCTAATATTACACTGTATGTGTTAACTAAATGTAATTTAAAATGTTGAAACTACAAAAAAAGTAAAAAAAAAAAAAAAAAAAAAAAAACCAAGAAGATAAATATTTTCAATGTTGGGAGTGAAAGAAAAGTGATCCTGGAACTAAAAACCAGAGCTAAAAAGTGAGGAAACATATGAGTGCTGTCGACTTCACTGCAGCAGCTGCTGAGCGGCTTTCAATAAGACATGTATTTAAAAAGAAATAGAATGATTCCAATCACATTAATTTTTGTCAAGGTATCTTTTTTAAATTAATAGTTAAGGAAACTTAAGTTTTAAAAAGTAGTATTGTTTGCTCTGCCAATAGTCATTCTTTCACTTGTAATTCAACTGCTTTTTCTTGTATTAATTTAATCATCCATATTCACATTACCGCATATGATATAGTTGTATTCTTATGAATGTATTTTAATCTGACTCTCCTAGTTTTTCTCTAAGTAAATTAAGGTGTCGAGAAAGATACTAACCTAATTTTAATAATGATGTCTATTTTCTATTTTTTGGTAGTGAAAATTAGAGCAATTATTTTTTTTTCTTTTCATATATTCAGTGTGTTAAAATAAAATGTTAATATTTTACAAAAATAATTCTAATTTTGTTTTTTGTGGAATATTATTTATTGTTATTAGCAGCCAGGGACTTGTCTCAATGCTTGAAGGAAAGAGAAAAAATTTGTAGGAGAAAGATAAAAAAGGCAGGCATCTCATTATCTTTTAAAAATATTCTAAAAGTAAACATACAATTGGATTTATGTAAAGTAAGTAGAAGATCAGTCAAAACATATTTCAACAAGGTCCCTATTTGATTTTCACAGATTTTTTTTTAATTTTTTTTTTTTTTTTTTTTTTAACGTTTATTTATTTTTGAGACAGAGAGAGACAGAGCACGAACGGGGGAGGGGCAGAGAGCGAGGGAGACACAGAATCGGAAGCAGGCTCCGGGCTCCGAGCCATCAGCCCAGAGCCCGATGCGGGGCTCGAACTCACGGACCGCGAGATCGTGACCTGAGCCGAAGTCGGACGCTTAACCAACTGAGCCACCCAGGCGCCCCTCACAGATTTTTTTTTAAAGGAGCACCAGGTATTAGATGTGTTTTTCCCTCAAATGTAGCAAAGCAACTATTCTTTATTTAATTTAATTTTAGCGTGCACCACTTTGTATATAATCAGAGGTAATTTACACAGAATAAAATAACATAATTTGTGTAGGGACTACATAGCAAAGAAATAGAAATTTTTAAACATTCTTAATATTGCCCTAAGCATTGTTTTCAAAATTTAAGAATTTGAATATTTTTGTTTGCTGATCAGATCCAGTACTAAAACCTTGAAAGGATCTATAACCACAGTTTATTTTTACTTTTTTTTTTTTTTTTTTTAACTTCTAACCTGGAATAAAGGGTAGAAAGAAAAAGGCAAGTTATTACCTGGAGCTATGTGAGCCTGTCATCTTTCTTTGGGATCTGCCACAAAGAATCTCATAATGAAAAATGGTAATGATGTGTTTCAATGTGAAGAAGTTGGACCCACTATTCCAAAGGTTGATTTGTGATTTTCATGTTATGATTTTTATTTTTGTATTAACATCTGCTCATGGAGATGACAAGTTGGTGTGGGAATAAGGGGCTTAAACATATTCTCAATTGAGTTAATGGGTGTTATATTATCTCCTATTAAAAAAAAACTTGGCTTTAAAAATTCAGTGCTAATATCTATGTCACAGATTTGCCCAAGAGGGAATTTTACTCTGGTTTCCTACGGGATATAGTAAATGCAAATAATATTTTAAATTGTCCTATATTAACAGATGGTCCGGCAGAGGATTTTACTTCAGAGATTCCTGTTTGACTCTAGATTGCACAAAGTGGGCTGAGATAAAATAAGAGAGCTGCAAATCTTCTAATTCACATTAATTAGATAAGGGGTGTACAGTCACATCAAGGTTTGAAGACTTTGGAAGACAGCAGCTGTATCTGAAACCTACCAAATAGTATTTAGGAAGATTGAAATAATAGACTATGTGGAAAATAAAAATTAATTACTGAGGGTTATCAGGGAAGTCAAGAAAATTACAAGCATTCACAACAGATTGGGTCAAAAGAACAAACTTTAGATCATCAAATATGGCAATTTTAAGAAATTGATTGCATAATGTAATCCAATGTTTAGAAGTTAATTTATTTAGATAGTTGTTCTACTTAACATATATGCAAAGGAAGCCTCGGGCAAGTATTTCCTAAATCTCATATCACTCCAAGATATATCAAATCTCTAGTTACCTGTCTTCATTTATACAAACGTTCATACAAATTTTCCAAAGGTAGAAATACGGCAAAGGGTGACCATGTATCTTTGCAAAGCTATCTTAAGCATTGTCCAAAAAGCCTGCCTAAAAGTATCAGAATCCAAAGGAGTTTCTGTTATTTGATTTTTTACTTGCTGTTTATTACAATCCAATGTCTCTAATATTGGTTGCTATCTTGAAAACTGATAATTTACAAATATTTTTTGTCTGGTAGAAGTACTCATCATTTCTATTTGGTAAAAAAGATAGCTTCAAAAATAGTTTTATAATAAAAATAGTTTTATAATCAACTTTGCAAATATATTTTAGTTCTACAATAGAATTTTGGCAATGTATTCCTAATTGTTATATATACTTTGGTCACCCACATTCTCTTGTTTTCTTTTGGGGATTTTAACTTATTTAAATTCTAGTTAGTTAACATATAGTGTAATATTGGTTCCAGGAGTAGAATTTAGTGATTCATCACGTACATATAACACCCAGTGCTAATCCCAACTAGTGCCCTCCTTAATATTCATCACCCATTTAGCCCATTCCCCTGCCCACCTTCCCTCCATCAACCCTCAATTTATTCCCTAAATTTAGGAGTCTGTTTTATGGTTTGCCTGTTTTTTTTTCCTCCCCTCCTTATGTTCATCAATTTTGTTTCTTAAATTCCACATAGGAGTGAAATCATATGATACTTGTCTTTTTCTGACTGACTTGCTTTGCTTAGCATAATATACTCTAGCTACATCCACATCATTGCAAATACCAAGATATCACTCTTTTTGATGACTGAGTAATATTCTACAGTGTGTGTGTGTGTGTGTGTGTGTGTGTGTGTGTGTGTATACATATATATATGTGTGTGTATATATACATCTCACTTCTTCTTGATTCATGAGTTGAAGGACACTTGAGCTCTTTCCATAATTTGGCTAATGTTGATAACACTGCTATAAACATCAGAGTTCATGCATCCTTTCAAATGAGTATTTTGTACCCTTTGGATACATACCTAGTATTGCAATTGCTGGGTCAGAGAATATTTCTATTTTTAAATTTTTGAGGAACCTCCATATAGGTTTCCAGAGTGGCTGCACCAATTGGCAATCCTACCAACAGGATAAGAGGGTTCCCCTTTCTCTGCATCCTCACCAATACTTGCTGTTTCCTGTGTAGTTAATTTTAGCCATTCTGACAGGTGTGAGGTGGCATTCCATCATAGTTTTGACTTGTATTTCCTTGATAATGAGTTCGTTGGGTAGCTTTTCATGTGTCTGTTAGCTACCTCTTTGTCTCTTTGAAAAAAAAAAAGTCTATTCATGTCTTCTGTCCATTTCTGAGTTGGATTATTTGTTTTTGAGGGGTTGAGTTTGGTAAGTTCTTTATAAGTTTTGGTTACTGGGGCACCTGGGTGGCTCAGTCAGTTAAACGTCCAACTTCAGCTCAGGTCATGATCGCATGGTTTCTGAGTTTGAGCCCCACATCAGGCTCTGTGCTGACAGCTCAGAGCCTGGAGCCTGCTTGGGATTCTGTGTCTCCCTCTCTGCCCCTCTTCTGCTCTCTCTCTCAAAAACAAGTAAATGTTTAAAAAAATTTATAAGTTTTGGTTACTAACCTTTATCAGATTTCCATTTGCAAATATTTTCTCTCATATCACAGGTTTCCTTTTCATTTTGTTGATGATTTTCTTTGTTCTTCAGAAGTTTTTAATCTTGATGAAGCCCCAACAGTTCATTTTGCCTGTTTCTCTTGCCTCGGGAGACATGTCTAGTAAGAAGTTGGTATGGACAATGTCAAAGACGTTGTTGCCTGTGTTTGGGGTTTTGTGGTTCCATACAAATTTTAGGATTGTTTGTTCTAACTCTGTAAAAAAAAATGCCGGTTGTATCTTGATAGGGACTTCATTAAATGTATAGTTTGCTTTGGGTAGTATAGATATTTTAACAATATTTGTTCGTTCAATCCACAAGCATGGAATGTTTTTGTGTCTCTTTGTGTCCTCTTCAATGCATTCATCAGTGTTCTATAGTTTTCAGAGTAGAGATCTTTTACCTTTTTGGTTAGTTTTATTCCTAGTATCTTATGGTTTTTGGTGAAATGGTAAATGGGTGTGATTCCCTGATTTTTCTGTTATTCCATTATTGGTGTGTAGAAATGCCACAGATTTATGTACATTAATTCTATATCCCTGTCAAGCATTCATATACTTCCTGTTCCAGGTCTTTCCTCAGGACTTTATTTTTGTCAACACAATGAAAATATGAGAATGATGATAAATCAAAATTAGAAGTACCCAAAGTGTGCCCACTACTATGCTATGCAGTTAAAAATAATTACTATTCAAAGCAACTCTAGGTTGAATTAAATAAGCTTAGGCAGAGATAGTCCAGTAGTTAGCTTAATATCACACAATTAAAGTCGCTTTTATCCGATGTCTTTATTTTAAACCTGGCACACAAAATTCTTTTTCCTTAAATCTTTTGTTGGGCTACAACTTTAAAATTTTTCAATTTCTCCAAAACTTACTATAACTCCAAGTCACACAAAGCAGTACATTAATAGACTACTATTCTCTCTTATAAGAAAGCATGTTTTAGTTTAGGTACAGATTCATCTTCTTATAACCTCCAAGAATTAGGTTAGTCCAAGAAAACACTGGATTGAAAACAACTCCTGACTGTTCTAAGAAGGCAGTTAGCAGAGAATGTAAAATAAGTCTCTATTAGCATATAACAGAGGATTTAACACCAATAGATGCATATTAAAACTTTTTTTGATGACCACATAAAATGAAAATTTTTAATTATTATTGAGAACGCAGAAAGAATAGAAACTACATCAAACAAGATATCCATTTCTTATCCTCAGTTCTTGATTAAGGCTTCGAAAGCTAGAGGTGTATGAATCAGAAAAGATACATTATTTTTAATTTTTTTAACGTTTATTTTTGAAAGACAGAGAGTGAGCAGGGGAGGAGCAGAGGGAGAAGAGGACACAGAATCCGAAGCAGGCTATAGGATTTGAGTTGTCAACACAGAGTTCAAGGTGGGGCTCGAACTCACAAACTGGGAGATCATGACGTGATCCTAAGGGGGACACTTAACTGACTGAGCCACCCAGGTGCCCAGAAAATACATTATTTTTAGAATGAAAGGTTCTAAAAAGAGAATTATTAAGTAAGAATTTAAAATCCCAGTATTGGAATTACATTTAGTTTGAGCAATATGTTAACTTCTGGCGTTTTTTTTTTTTTAAAGATTTATTTTCCTCCAGATATTTTCCACTCATTTTCCTAAGCTAGTCATGTCAGCATGGCTCTTTCTCTCATTTGATTTCATGTGAAGTCTGTCACCCTAATTTTCTACCCTACCTATGCCTTCAGTTTAGCTGAAGCCTTCCAGATCCACCAAATTCTGTAGCAATGATGGGGTCCTTATCTATAGTCCCTAGAATCTTTTTAATTATCACTGCATGGCACATTTATACATATATTCAGCAGGTTACATTATGTTCAACTATTTTGAAAAAAAATCTTGTGTGAAAGTAAAATTTGGAGAAATTAAAGAACTTATTCACAATGTGATTAACATCTATCATTAGTGTATTGGAGTTACAATAACTTTTGGAGATTGAGAAATTTGAAAGTTACACTTCAACTATTTAAAAAATTTCTATACACTTTCCAAAATAGGTCTAACTATCTTACACTGAATTACCATAGTATACTTTTCTCCCTACTTAAACCTTTCTTCAACTTCCTTTGTATCCCCCCAAAAGTACAAAAACATTGTTCTAGATATGCCTCCTTTGGCAACAGAAACAAAAGTTAAAATAAACTCTTGGGTATACACCAAAATATAAAGCTTTTATACAGCAAAGGAAACCATAAACAAAACAAAAGGTAACCTACTGAATGGGAGAAGGTATTCACAAATTATGTTTCTGGTAAGGGGTTAATACCAAAATATATAAATAACTTATACATCTCGACCCTAAAACAACAAGATATTCTGATTTAAGACAAAGAAACTGGACATTTTTCCCCCTAGAAGACATACAGATGGCAAACAGACACATGAAAAGAAGCTTAATATCACTAATCATTGGGGAAATGCAAATCCGAACTATAATGAGATATCATCTCACATATATCAGAATGGCTATAATCAAGAAGACAATAAATAAGTGTAGGTGAATATGTGGAGAAAAAGGAACACTCATGTACTGTGGGTAGGAATGTAAATTGATGTAGCCATTGTGGAAAACAGTATAGACATTCCTCAAAAAATTAAATATCCTATCATCTAGTAATTTACCCAAAAGAAGACAAAAACACTAATTCAAAAAGATAAATGCACCCCTATGTTTATTGCGGCATTATTTACAATAGACAAGATACGGAAACACACACATATACACACAAAAACACACACAATGTAATAGTAGTCAGCCATATAAAAGGATGACACTTTGCCATTTGCAACAACATGGATGGACTTAGAGGGTATTAAGCCAAGTGAAATAAGTCAGACAAAGTCAAATGCCCTACGTTTTCACTGACATGTAAAGTTTTAAAGACAAACAAAAAGCAGAAACAAATGCATAAAAACAGAGATTTGATGGTTGCCAGAGGGAGGGGTTGTGGGAATGGACAAAATGAGTGAAGGAGAGCGGGAGGTACAGGCTTCCAGTAATAGAAGGAAAAAGTCATGAGAATGAAAGTTACACCTTACAGAATGCAGTAAATAATATTGTAATAGAGGTGTATGGTGACTGATGGTAGTCACATTTGTGGTGAGCATAGTATAACATATAGACCTATTGAATCACTGTTGTACACCTGAAACTAAAATTGTCTGTCAACTCTACTTCAATTTAAAAAAGAATGCAGAATGTAGATACAGGTAGAATGTGATGTTAAATATTTTTCTGCCTGGGCCATAAAACAAATCTCAGCAATGGGGTGCCTCGGTGGCTCAGTCGATTAAGCGTCTGACTTCGGCTCAGGTCATGATCTTGCAGTTCGTGAGTTCAAGCCCTGCGTTGGGCTCTGTGCTGACAGCTCAGAGCCTGGAGCCTGCTTCAGATTCTGTGTCCCCCTCTCCCTTCACCCCACCCCTACTTGTGCTCTCTTTCAAAAGTGAATAAACATTAAACAAATTTTTAATAAAAAATAAATCTCAGCAACTTAAGGATAATAAAAAACATTCCAGGGGCGCCTGGGTGGCGCAGTCGGTTAAGCGTCCGACTTCAGCCAGGTCACGATCTCGCGGTCCGTGAGTTCGAGCCCCGCGTCAGGCTCTGGGCTGATGGCTCGGAGCCTGGAGCCTGTTTCCGATTCTGTGTCTCCCTCTCTCTCTGCCCCTCCCCCGTTCATGCTCTGTCTCTCTCTGTCCCAAAAATAAATAAAAAACGTTGGGAAAAAATTTAAAAAAAAAAAAAAAAAAAAAAAAAAAAAAAACATTCCATGTGTTTTCAGACTATGGAATCAAAGTCAAAATAAATAGATAAATCATATGAAAATCCCCAAATATATAAAAATTAACTTACTTCTAAATAATCATGGTTCAGAAAGGAAATCTCAAGAGAAACAAAACAATGAATTGAATGAAAATGAAAATACAGCACATCAAAATTGGTGTGAAATAGCAAAAGCTGTGCTTAGAAGGAAATTTATAGCATTAACACTAAGTATTATTTCAGGGATATGAAGCGAGTTCAATATTCAAATTCAACCAACGTAATTGACCATATTAACTGGCTAAAGAAGAAAAATATTTAGAACAATAGTATGCTTCAAATCAGTAATTCAAACTCCCATTTCAAGAAACCTAAAAACAAACAAAAAACAACAAAACCAAAATACAAGGATATTCATAAGGAATGAAAAAAGAGATTTAAAAAATCAATGAAATTTTCCTCACAAAAATAATGCGATAAAACCTCTTTGAAAAGGGAAAAAAAAACAATCCTTTGAAAAGATAAATAAAATTGGAAAACCACTTAAAAGACTAGCAATGTAAAAAGGGAGAAGACATGAATTACTAACATCATGAATGAAACAAATGATACCACTACAGAGCTTGCAAAGATCAAAAAGATAGTAAGGGAATACTATGAACACTACGATAAACATAAATTTGACAACTGAGGTAAAATGAAATGATTCCTCAAAAAGCACCAATATCCCAATTCATCCAGTATGAAAGATTATTCAAATATCCTAACTATTGAAAACACTAAATACAAATTTTAACCTTCAAAAAAGGAAACCTCCAGGCACAGCCAGTTTCAAAAAGAATGTGCCAAATATTAAAGAGGTATCAGCACTGACCCTATACAATATTTTCCAGAAAATAGAAGAGGTTTGTGCATTTTCCAATTTGTTTTCTAAGCTACTACTCCTGTGATAAAAAAAAAAAAAAAAAAAAAACCTGGCAAAATACAACTATAGATCAGTATTTATTATAAATTTTAGATTCAAAATTCTCAACAAAATGTTCAAAAATAAAATTTAGCAATAATTAAAAATGACTGTACACCCGAAGGAATTGAGGTTTATTCTAAGATTGCAAGGAAGTTTCAACATTCAAAAGTCAGTCAGTATAATCCATCACAGTCAGTTCTATTCACCACAATAAGGCAAGAAAATAATACAAAAACATACTGATTGGAAAGGAAGAAATGAAGCTCTCACTATTTTGCAAACGACCTCATACTCTGGCTTACATATAAATTTCAATATAAAAAAAAGCCCCAAAATAAAAAAGCAAAAACAAAACCTTAAAATAAGTGAATTCAGCAAGATTACAAATGTGAGATGAACACATACAGTGTTTCTGTATTTGTTAATGAATATGTGGACACCAGAGTTAAATATAAAATCATTTAAAATCATTCAATGAGGGACATCAGCAAGATGGTAGAGTAGGAGGCTTCTGACTTTTCTTCCTAGCATAGACACACCAAATGTATATCTAAGCATGAATCAATTCCCTCAGAGAAATCTAGAAATAAGTTGAGTGGTTCCTATACACTGGAGGATTGAGAAAATACCTACAGTGAAATGGGTATGAAAATATGAGACACATTCATTCCATAAACCTGACACCAGGCACAGTAACTTATAGTCAGGAGGGAACCTCCAATGTTCAGTTTCTCCTAGATCTGTGTAGAGTTTAGAACATACATCTAGTGTGCCAACTTTTATGGATGTCACACAAGGGAATGGTTTTCAATTCACTTAGCTTGGAAGACAATGAAGCTCAACATTGTTAAGTCTACTAGAAGTTCTGGCCAAAGATTTCAAACAAGAAAAAAAAATGGTATTCAAATTGATAAGGAAAATGTAAAATGCTCACTATTTACAGATGACATAACACTATCTACAGAACTCTGAAGGCTCCACCAAAATTCCACTATAACTGATAAATGAATTCAGTAAAGTTGCAAGATACAATATTAATATACAGAAATCTGTTACATTTCTATACACTAAGAATGAAAAGCAGAATGAGAAGTTTAGAAACCAGTTCCATTTATAGTTGTATCAAAAATAATAAAAACACCTGGGAATAAACTTAACCATGGAGGTCAAAGACCTGTACTCTGAAAACTATAAGGCATTAGTGAAAGAAATTGATGCCAACATAAATAACAGAAAGATACACCATACTCCTGTATAACTACCCAAAGAAATCTACAGATTCAATGCAATCCCTACCAAAATACCAACAGCATGTTTCATAGAACTAGAACAATTAATCCTAAAATTTGTATGCAACCACAGAAGACCTAAGATGGTCAGAGCCATCTTGAGAAAGAAGAACAAGCTGGAGGGATCACAATTCCAGATTTCAAGATAAGCTTTTTGAACTATAATAAGGGAAACAGTATGGTAGTTGCACAAAACAGACACAAAGATCAATGGAATAGAAAGCCTAGAAATAAGCCCACACCTATACGGTCAATTAATCTATGACAAAGATAGATTAGCCCTATAACTCAAGCAAAGACCAATCAACCCTGTAACTCAACCAACAACAGAGGCAAGAATATATACAAAGAGGAAAAACAGTCTCTTCAACAAATGGTGCTGGGAAAATTGGACAGCTACATGGAAAAGAATTAAACCAGACTGCTTTCTTACACCATATACAAAAATAAACTCAAAATGCATGAACAACCTAAATGTGAGACCTGAAGCCATAAAACTCCTAAAATAAAATATTGGCAGTGATCTCCTGAACGATCAGCTTTAGCAGTATATGTATGGATATGTTTCCTCAGGGAAGGGAAACAAAAGCAAAAAAATATACCATCAGGACTACACGAAAGTAAAAAGCTTTTTCACAGCAAAGGAAATCACCCAAACAATGTAAAAGCAGCCACTAAATGGGAGAAAATATTTGGAAATGACATATTTGATAAGGGGTTAACATCTGATAAAAGGTAAAGAACTTCCACAACTCAACACCAAAAAACAAAACCAAAAAAAAACCAAAACAGTCAAGTTAAAAATGAGCAGAGGACTTGAGTAGACATTTTTTCCCCCCAAAATTGGAAATGGCCATATGAAATGGCCAGTAGACACATGAAAAGATGCTCAACACCACTAATCATTGGCGAAATGCAAATCAAAAGCACAATGAGATATCCCCTCATACCAGTCAGAATGGCTACGATCAAAAAGACAAAAAACAAAAAGAAAAACAAAAACCAAAAAAACAGTGTTGGTGAAGATATGGAAAAAGAGGAACTCTCATGCTCTGTTGGTGGGAATGCAAAATTAGTGCAAACTCTGTGGAAAATCGTATTGAGTTTCCTCAAAAAATTAAAAATGTAAATGCCATACAATCCAATAATTCCACTATTGGGTATTTACTCAAAGAACACAAAAAAGCTATGTTCAAATATGCATCCTTATGTTCACTGTGGCATTACTTACAATAAGCAAGATATAGAAGTGGTGTAAGTGCCCATCAATAGATGAATGGGTAAAGAAGATGTGGTTTGTTTACATATGCACACTAGAATATTACTCACCCACAAAAAAGAATGAGATCTTACCATTTGTGACAACACTGACAGAAGTAGAGTGTACTATGCTAAGGGGAATAAGCCAAAGACAAATACCATATGATTTTATTTACATGTAGAATCTAGACAACAAAACAAGTTCTTAAATACAAAGTGTGTTTGCCAGAGTGGAGGTGGGGATGGCCAAAATAGATAAAGGAGATAAGGAGGTATGAATTTGCAGTTATAAAATAAGTAACAGATGAAAGTACACTATGTGGAACATAGTCAATAATAATGTAATAACATGTGTGGCAATAGATGGTCAGTACACTTACCATGCTGAGCATAGAATAATATATAAAAGTGGCAAATCAATATGTTGTATACCTGAAACTAATATAACACTGTATATTAATTATACTTCAACAGTAAAAAAGTGGCCTCTAACATGTTAAAGATAAAAACCATAGTATTAAGTTTTTCGCTAAAAATAATAAAAATATAAAATTAAAAAATAGAATCATTCAATAAGTGAAATACTCTAGGACAAATCTAACAGAACATATTCAGATCTTGTATGATAAAAAGTAGAATATGATGATGAAATAAATCAAAGAATATCTGGAAAAAAATAGAGAGACATACTATATTCATATTCTAGAAAACTGAACACTTCTCCATCAAATTGTTATGTGGTTTCGAGCACCTGGGTGGCTCAGTCGGTTAAGCATCTGACTTCAGCTCAGGTCATGATCTCAGGGTTCATGAGTTCGAGCCCCACGTCAGGCTCTGTGCTGACAGCTCAGAGCCTGGAGTCTGCTTTGGATTCCGTGACTCTCTCTCTCTCTTCACCTCCCCCTGCTCATGCTCTCTCTTTGTCTCTCAAAAAATAAACATTAAAAAAATTTTTTATGTGGGTTTAACACAATTCCTCAAAATAATCCTAGTGAGATTTTTTTTGTAGACAAAATAATATAATTCTAAAACATATATGGAATGGAAAATCAACTATAATAATTGATGTGGGAGAAATTAATCTGTAAGATTTGAAGATTTATTATATGGCTAGTTTGTGTGGTATTGGCAAAGGGCAAGACACACATATCAGTTGATCAAAATATAGAACCTAAAAATAGAACCACACAAATATGCCCAGGTGATTTTTTTCTATAAAGGTACAAAAGCAATTAAACATGGTAAGCATAGCCTACCACACATGGTAAGGAACAACTGGTTATCCAAAGAGAAAAAAATGAACCTGCCTTAAGGCTCACACTTTATATGGAGCACACTCAATATGGGTCACTAACTTAAATTTAAATGATAAAAGTATAAAACTTTTAGGAAGAAATAATTTGAGATCTAGGTTAGGTATATAGTTCTTTAATGCCAAAGCACTTGAAACATTGGGCTTCATCAAAATTTATTTTTCTCCACAAAAGTTCCTTTTCAGAGGATGAAAAGACACTGCAAAGTACAGTCTGGGAGAAAAAATTTGCAAACAACATATCCAACAAAAGATTAATATATAAAACATACAATCAACTCTCAAAACTCAAAAATGAAAAACAAATTCAATTTGAAAATGGCAAAAGAGGGGCACCTGGGTGGCTCCGTCATTAAGTGTCCAGCTTTGGCTCAGGTCATGATCTCACAGTTTGTGAGTCTGAACCCTGCATTGGGCTCCGTGGTGGCAACTCAGAGCCTGGAGCCTGCTTGGGATTGTGTGTCTCCCTCTCTCTCTGCCCCTCCCCTGTTCGTGCTCTGTCTCTGTTCCTCTATGCCTCTCTCTCTGTCTCATAAATAAAAAATGAAAAAAATTTAAAAAAAGAAAAAAGGCAAAAGATACAAACATTTCATTAAAGAAGATATAGAGAGCAAAGAAGTACTTGAAAAGGTGTTCAACACCTTGGAAAATGCAAATTAAAGTCACAATGAAATACTTCTGTACATCTACCAGAATTGCTAAAATAATAGCAACAATATCACATGCTAGTAAGAAGCAGAGAAACTGGTTCACTCATATATTTCTGATGGGTAGGTAAAATGGGGCAACCACAATGGAAAACAGTCTGGCAATTTCTTTTAAAAACTAAATAAGCAACTGTGATAAAATAAACCAGCAATTGCTCTTCTGGGCATCTGTCCTAGAGAGATAAAGACTATAATCACATAAAACCTTGTCCCCGAATGACTAGAGATTTGTTTGTAATAGCCAAAAACTGGCAAAAAATCAGATGTTCTTCAACATGTGAGTGTTTAAGCAAACTTTGGTACACCCATACCACATAACACTACTCAACAACAAGAAATCATTTATGCAACAACTTGGGTGAATCTCCAAAGAATTATGCCAAGTGGAAAAAGCCAATCCAATGTACATTTCCACTTATAAAATATTTTTGAAAGAAAAGAATTATAGAATTAGAGGATAGATTAGTGACTTCCAGGGGTTAAGGATAGGAGGTAGCAGCAAGGAAGTGGGTTTGGTTATTAAACAGGAAACGTGAAGGATCCTTGTGGTGACAGAAATGTTCTGTCTTTGTGAAATGTCTAATGTTATCAATCACTAGTTCTGTTATCTTAAAAAAAAAAAAAAAAAAGTCAGTTAACAAATCCAAATCACAGTCTTAGCAAATAAGAGTAATAATTTTACTCACTAAATTCAAAATATTAAAGTATAAAGTTAGGTAATATGGTCCTAGAGTTTGATATCTATATCTACATATCATATATACATAATTTGGGGTTCCTGTTTCTATTATCAGAAAATAATATAGTGAATGCTTGATAAACAAATGGCAAATGAATAATAATAATTAAGCCAGTTTACCATATATACATTAAGTATATAAGAAAACCTTTTATTTTTATTCACAAATGTATACTCATAATGGACAGGCAGTAAGGATTTGTTGAACAATAGGTCATTATGGCAACATTTTTAATGAAACATTTTAATAACATATTTCCTTGATTTATTTTGTTTTTTCTCCAATCAAGAGGCTATTCATTTGAGAACTACAGATAATTAGACTTCTTTTGAACTAAATCTTATTTTCTGAAATAAATTACTTTAAACATTTTTTATTAATAGTTTCTGACATACAACCTTTGTTCAAAAGGTGCTTGTAAGAATAAAAGAAACTTGCTATTAATGACCTCAGTGTAGTTTATCCTTAGATACTCACTTGAATGGTGCTTGTCAGAATTCAAGAGACATTTGACAAATGAGCCCAGTATGATTTTAGACTCTGAGGACATCTCATTTTCTGCTGTATACTCCACAATATTTAGCATAGCATGGGTAAATTAAAATCCCATATTTGATTAAATTTAAATTCCACCTAACAGAGTGTGTCCCTATCTTCTGTCAGCTATCCTAAGTTCTTGAAAAATAAATATTTGTAAAATATATATTGTTTAAATGTTGACATGAATCACTCACTCTGAGGAGGGCATTAAATCAGCCCCACTGCTTTAATATTTGCTAGTGTTTCTAATGCACTGTGACATGGAAGTTAAAATCCAAAATTTGGTGATTAAATTTTACCTTGTATTGGCTTTTGTACAGTAATTTAAATTAGATCTTTGAGATTTCTCTTTTGTGAGATGAATACAGCTATACTCAATACCAAGAAACGCTATTTAAAAATCTCCTCATGATTGTAAAATACTGAGTTGTGATGATAAAAGCAATACAAACTATAAAAATATTTTATTGTACTATTAAGATGAAAACCACATAATTCCTGTGTTGGAAAAATATTCTATCTCTTGTTACTTAGCAATCCAGAATTTAGTAATTTACTTAAATAATATAGAAATTTATTTCTTGAAATTCTGAAGAAAAAATTTCCAATCACAAACCAAGGAAAGCTTAATTTTTTCTTTTTTTTTTAATTTTTTTTTAACGTTTATTTATTTTTGAGACAGAGAGAGACAGAGCATGAACGGGGGAGGGGCAGAGAGAGAGGGAGACACAGACTCTGAAACAGGCTCCAGGCTCCGAGCCATCAGCCCAGAGCCCGACGCGGGGCTCGAACTCACGGACCGCGAGATCGTGACCTGAGCTGAAGTCGGTCGCTTAACCAACTGAGCCACCCAGGTGCCCCTAATTTTTTCAATAATACCTCCATGACTATGTGCACCAATATTGGTAGCAATCTTTGACATTAATGTGGATATCTGAAAAGTAATTTCTTACATGTTAAGAATATTTTACTTTGAAAGTATTGAAAAGTAATAATTTTTTAACTTGTTAATTAATAGAGACACTTCTTGATTTACTCAGAGAATCTAGAACAATATTTATTCAGGTGAATTCGACCAGACATTTAAAGAGCTAATACCTATTCTCCTCAAACTATTTTAAAAAATAGAACAGGAAGAAAAGTTTCCAAATACATTGTATGAGGCCAGCATTACCCTGATATCAAAACCTGACAAAGACACCCCAAAAAAGTGAACCACAGGCCAACAGCCCTGCTGAACATGGACACAAAAATCCTGAACAAAACATTAACAAACAACATACAACAATACATTAAAAAGATCGTCCACCATGATCATTTGGGATTTGTTTCCAGGATACAAGGATGGTTCAGCGTTTACAAATCAACCAACGTCATGCACCACATCAACAAAAGAGAAGAAAAATTTTAAGATCACCTCAATAAATGCAAAAACAAGCATTTGGCTATATTCAGCATCCATTCATGATAAAAACTCTCAACAACAGGGAGGGAACATACCTTAATAAAATAAAGGCCAAATAAGAAAAACCCCACAGCTGACATCATACTCAATGGTGAAAAACTGAGAGCTTTCCCTCTCAGATCAGGAGCAAGACAAGGATGTCATTCATCATAGTCCTGGATATGGTAGCAACAGCAGTCAGGAAAGAAAAAGAAATAAGCAGCATCCACATTGGTAAAGAAGTAGAACTATCACTATTTGCAGATAACTTGATACTATACATAGAAAATCCTAAAGACCCCACCAAAAAAAAAACTACTAGAAGCAATAAACAAGTCCAGTAAAGTGGCAGGATACAAAATTAATACCCCCAAATTGGTAGCATTTCTATACACTAACAATGAAGTCAGATTTAATGCAATCCCTATCAAAATACCAACTGCATGTTTCACAATGTGCAGAAGACCCTGAATAGCCAAAGCAATCTGGAGAAAAAAATAATGAAGCTGGAGGTACCATAAATTCAGATTTCAAGACACACTACAAAGATGTAGCAATCAAAAAAAAAAAATATGGTACCGGCATAGAAATAGACCTATAGATCAGTGAAAGAGAATAGAGACCCCAGAATGACCATATGGTCAAGTAAGTTATGAAAAAGGAGGCAAAAATATACCATGGGGAAAAACAGTCTCTTTAACAAATGGTGCTGGGAAAACTGGATAGCTACATGTAAAAAAATAAAACTGGTCTACTTTCTAATACTATATACAAAAATAAATTCAAAATGAATTAAAGACCTAAATGTGAGACCTGAAATCATACAAATCCTAGAAGAGAACACAGGCAGTAATTTTTCCGACATCAGCCATAGCAATATTTTTCTAAATGTGTCTCCTAAAGTAACAGATGTAGATATAGGTACTGGCATAGATATAGATGATATATATTTAGATAGATGGAGAGATTATATCAGAAGAAAAAGCTTTTCACAGCAAAGGAAACTATTGAGAAAACAAAAGACAGCCTACTAAATAGAAGATATTTGTAAATGATATGTCTGTTAAGTGGTTAATTTATAAAACCTAGCCAGTTCAATAGCAAGAAACAACCCAATTAAAAAATGGGCAGAGGAAATGAATAGACATATTTCCAAAGAAGGCAAATGGATACATGAAAAGATGCTTAACATCACTAATCCTCAGGGAGATGAAAACCAAAACCACAATGAGATATCACCTCATGCCAATTAGAATGGTTAAAATCAAGACAAGAAACAAGTGTTGGTGAAGATGTGGAGAAAAATGAACCTTTGTGCACTCTTGGTGAGAATGTCAGTTGATACAGCCACTGTGGAAAAAGTATGGAGATTCCTCAAAAAATTAAAAACTGAAATGACATGATCCAGTAATTCCACTATTGGATATTTACCCAGGGAAAATGAAAACATTAACTGGAGAAGATATAAGTACCCTAATGCTTATTTCTGCATTATTTATAATAGCCAAGACATGGAAGCAACTTAAGTGTCCATCACTAGATAAGTAAATAAAGATTATGTGGTATATATATGTATATATGTATGTGTGTGTATATATATACATATATATGTATAGATATGTATATATAAAGATTATGTGGTATATATATAAATATATATAGAGATAGAGAGGTAGATACAGATATAGATATATAGATATATTCATTATTATTTTCTCCAGATTGCTTTGGCTATTCAGGGTCTTCTGTACATTGTGAAACATGCAGTTGGTATTTTGATAGGGATTGCATTAAATCTGACTTCGTTGTTAGTGTATAGAAATGCTACCAATTTGGGGGTATTAATTTTGTATCCTGCCACTTTACTGGATTTGTTTATTGCTTCTAGTTTTTTGGTGGGGTCTTTAGGATTTTCTATGTATAATATCATGTTATCTGCAAATAGTGACAGATTATAGATATATTACATATAGATTATATATATAGATTATATATTTAGATATATATATATATACACACACACGTGTATATATATATATATACACACACACGTGTATATATATATACACACACATATATATACACACACACAGATATACATACAATAGAATATTACACAGCCATAAAAAGGGATGAGATCATGCCATTTGAGACAACATGGATGAACCCAGAGGGAATTATGGTAAGTGAAATAAGTCAGATTGAGAAAGACAAATACCATATGATTCCACTTATAAATGAGATATTTAAAAAATAAATAAACAAAAAGCAGATTCAGAACTATAAATATAAAGAACTGATGGTTTCCAGAAGAGGGGTGGGGGTTGGGCAAAACCAGTGACAGGGAGAGGGAGATACAGGCTTCCAGTTATGGAATGAGTAGGTCATGGGGCTAAAAAGCAGAGCATAAAGAACATCATCAATGATACTGTAGGAGGGGCATAATGGGACAGATGGTAGCTATCTTTGTGGTTAACATAGCAAAATGTATAAATCTGTCGAACCACTAACTTGTATACCTGAAACTAATGTAATATTGTATGTCAACTATGCTCAAATTTAAATAAATAAATACACACAAAGAACAATATTTTTCTAAGAAGAAGTTGAAGTGGTAAAATTTGGAGAAGAGAGTAGAGAGAAAAATATGGCTGTTAAGATCTTTAGCATTTATCAAATTATGAATATGTTCTTCAAATTTTTAATTTTTAAAGTCAATATATTCAGTGGAAATTGTGAGTTGTGACTTCAGAGTATTTTAACTTAGTACAATACAAATATCAAATGCATTCTATTTGATAAATAAATGCTACACACACACACACACACACACACATACACACACACACACACACTCCTAAAGAACTAATTATAAAATTTTGCATTGGTGTTGGTAGAAAGTCAAGCATTGTTTTTTTTTTCTGAATTACTGTTTAATTAAAAAAATATTTTTTAAGATTTTGTGCTCAAGATCTATGCTATTCAAATGTAGACATAGCTATAGGTGATACTTACATTTTACTTAATTAAAATCATATTAAAATATTTACTTTCTGAATCCTACTAAACATTTCTCGTGCTTGGTAGAAACATGTGGCTGATTGATTGCACAGTTTTAGCATGTAGATATAGGACGTTTTCATCACTACAAAAAAAGCTCTATTAGAAAGCCCAGATCTAGAACTTTTCCAGTATGATTTTTATTTCAAATGTTATAAACATGTAAGGGAAAACATCATATGACTGCATCTGTAAATTCAATGCAATCCCTATAAAACTCTGAGCATTTTTTTTTTTTTGGATATAAACAAACTGATTTATATATATATATATCAGTTATATATCTGGAAAGGCAAAAGACCAAGAATAGCCAACACGATACTGAAGGAAATAAAGTTGGAGGCCTCACACTACTTTACTCCAAGGCTTACTATAAAGTTATAGTTATCAAGATAGTGTGGTATTGACAAGTAAATAGACAAATAGATAAATGGAAGAGTAGAGAGAGTCCAGCAATAGATCTTTATAGTCAACTGATTTCTGATGAGGGAGCAAAGGAAATATAGTGAAGCAACCAGTGGTTCTGGAACAAATGGCCATTCACATCCGAGGGGGGGGGGGGGGAAGGAAGGAAGGAAAGAAAAGAAAGGAAAGAAAGAAAGAAAAAGAAAGAAAAAGAAAGAAAAAGAAAGAAAAGAAAGAAAAGAGAAAAGAAGAAGAAGAAGAAGAAGAAGAAGAAGAAGAAGAAGAAGAAGAATCATCCAGACAGAAACTTTATACCCTTCACAAAAATGAATTCAAAACAGATCATAGACATAAATGTAAAATGCAAAACTATAAAACTTCTACAAAGTGACATAGGAGAAAATCTAGATAAGCTTGCATATCACAATCAGTTTTTAATTTTTTTAATGTTTATTTAATTTTGAGGGAGAGAGAGAGAGTGGGGGAGGGGCAGGCAGAGAGGGAGACACAGAATCCAAAGCAGGCTCCAGGCTCTGAGCTGTCAGCACAGAGCCGACACGGGGCTCGAACTCACAAACTATGAGATCATGACCTGAGCTGAAGTCGGACGCTCAACTGACTAAACCACCCAGGTGCCCCCACAATCAGTTTTTAGACAACACCAATGACACAATCTATGAAAGAAATAATTGGCAAATTGGACCTCATTAAAATGGAAAACTTTAGCTTTGTAAAAGTCATTGTCAAGAGAATGAGAAGAAAAGCCACACACTAGGGGAAAATATTTGCAAAAGACACACCTAATAAACTACTATCCAAAATATACAAAGAACTCTTAAAATTGAACAGAAAACAATCAACCTGATTAAAAATGGGCGGATGGGAATACAAAATGGCACTGCCCTTTGGAAGACAATTTGGAAGTTTCTCATAAATTAAACATACTTTTACTAGGGTGCCTGGGTGGCTTAGTCAGTTGAGCATCCAACGCCGGCTCCAGTCATGATCTTACTGTTTGTGAGTTTGAGCCCGGCATGCACCAGGATCTGTGCTGACAGCTCAGAGCCTGGAGCCTGCTTCAAATTCTGTGTCTCCATCTTTCTCTGCTTGTTCTCGCTCTTGCTCTCTCTCTCTCTCTCTCTCTCAAAAATAAACATTAAAAATATTTTAAACAAACTTTTACCATATGATCCAACAATCACGCCTTTTGGTATTTACCTAAACTTATATCTACACAAAAACCTCCACACAGATGTTTATAACATCTATATTCCTAGTTGTCAAAACTTGGAAGCTACCAAAATATCTTGAATGGAAAACAAACTTTAGTACATCCCAAAAAGAAATGAGCTATCAATCCATTTCAGACACAGAGGAATCTTGAATGCAAATAAGTGAAAAAAGAAAAAGTCCTCAAAAGGCTACAAATTGTATAATTCCAACTATATGACACTTTGGAAAAGGCAAAACTATGGAAACAATAAAACAATTCTTGGTGGTCAGAGGTTGAAGGAATGAATAGGTGGAGCATAGAGGATTTTCAGGGAACTGAAAATACTTTGTATGACACTATAATTATGGTTACAAGCTATTATGCATTTGTCCAAACCCACAGAATGTACAAGAGCAAGAGTGAACTGTAACGCAAACTGTGGAGTCTGGGTGATTATGATGTGTCAATGTAGGTTTGTCAATTTGTAGCAAATGTAGCACTGTGGTAGTGAATGGATTTGATCATGGAGGAGGCTCTGCATGTGTGAGGACAGAGGGTATATGGGAAATCTCTGTATAGTCTCAATTTTGCTGGGAACCTGAAGCTTCTCTGAAAAAGTGTTAAAAAGTCTACCGTATTAGGTCATATGCATTAACTAATCTTTATTTGTCCGTTGTTCCTGAGCAAAGACAATTCATATTTAGTTCTTGGATTATCAATAAAATCCTTCTCTTTTATTATTCTGGTTTTCTTTAGCCTTTCAACTTTATTCAGAGGCACACTAGAACTTATTATGAAATATTTTTTTCTATTTAAAAACTCATTTTTGGTTACTGTTGCTTTCTTATACCATATAAATTCACTATTTGGTTATTAATACTCCTGGTCAGAAGCAAAGCCTTGAACAGGAATATACAGGTCAGCTCTAAAAGTTCTAAGACACTCAGAGAGGGAATTAGGTGTGGGCATAAATAAGAACCTCCTTGACAATTCTGAGTAGGTGTAACCAGAGGAACAAAAGCAGATTTTACACACACACACACACACACCTATATATATACACGTATAGAGAGAGAGCATGTGAGCACAAGCAGATTATATATGATAGGATGATAGATAGATAGATATAGAGGGGTTTTATTGAAAATTAGCTTACATGTCTGTGAGAACTGACCAGGCAAGTCTGAATTCAGAGAACAGGATAGTAGGAGAGCATATTGGAATGGCTTGGCTCACACTGAATCTGCTTTCACAAGCATAATTTCCTCTTACCCAGGAAAGCCTTACCTCTGTTCTTAAGGCCTTTCAAATGATCAATCAGGGCCACACAGATTATCAAGGATAATCTTTGTTACTGAAAGTCAATTTATTATGGACTTCCATCACATCTACCAAATACCTTCATAGCAGCACCTAGATTACTGTTTGATTAAAAACTAGAACTATAATCTTGTCAAGTTGACACATAAAACTGACCATGACAAGTAAGGATTATAACTACTGCAGGATTGTTAAAGATCACTCAGAAAAAAAAAAAAAAAAAAAAAAAAAAAAAAAAAAAAAAAAAAAAAGTTGAGTATTCTAGTCTCATCATGACATTTAACCTATGGGTTAACACAATAAAATACATTTATTGCTTTCCTAAAATGGCTTGAAATGGAACACTATAGAATTCTTCTTATTTTTTAGCAATTTTTAAATTTTTTAACAAAAAATTTACATTGCAAATCAGTTCCACCTTCTATATTTCTGAATTTGTAATAAATATGGAAAGACAACCTAATGTTTGCACAAATAGCACATTTTTGCTTTATATCACATTTCAAAATTCCCTTCTTAAAGTCAATTAAAAAGAAGACATGATGTATTTCAAAATACTTTGGCAGAACTTGAAAAACAGTTTAGGGTGTTTCTTACTTATCCTCGGAACAGTTTTAATCTATTTTATCATGCACTTTGGCCAAAGCAAAGACAAACAAATAAAAATTTGCACATCAAGACACAAGTAACTGAGAACACAAACAAGAACAATTATTTCACCAATCTGTTTTGCTTCCACAAAATGAAATTGTGTTTCTTATAGATGGATGCTTTGATGGTTTTCCTTTTTACTGAACTCTCATTTTGACCACTTCATTGAGATCTCAATTCTGATCCCTTTTTTTTCCTTTTAGAGAAGCTTAAAGAGAACTTAATAAAATTCAGTGTCCATTACCTTAAAGTCTTGCCATTTTTAACCAAATAATAGTGCATTTGCTCTAAGGTGCTTAATTTTTTTTGTAAAGTTTGTCAAAGATATAGTTGTTGACCAAATTTCTACGTACATGAAAACATATACTTTTATGAAAAAAGAAATAAAGGCATAGATACAAAAAGCAAATTCATGATTTGAATTGATAAAGGAAAGCCAAGGTCACGAGATTTAGTCTAGGAATTTGAGTCTTTAATTAGTCATTCCCAGAAGCAAATAATCAAAATAAAGAAAAAATAATAATAAAAAAAAAAAGGAAACTAGCTACTACTGTTTCTATAACCTAGCCTTTCATTTCCAAGATAAGAGCCTTTACTTTAAAAAGTGTTCTTTGTTTAGGGGCCCCTGGGTGGCTCAGTTGGTTGAGCGTCCAACTTCATCTCAGGTCATGATCTCTTGGTTTCTGAGTTTGAACCCTGCGTCTGGCTCTGTGCTGACAACTTGGAGTCTGGAGCCTGCTTCATATTCTAGGCCTCCCCCTCTTTCTGCCCCTCCCATGTTCATGCTCTGTCTCTCAATAATAAACAAACATTAAAAAAATAAATAAAAGAAGTGTTCTTTATTTAGGACAAAAATACAGGGGGCCTTACCATTATGTCCAAGAATTTTAAAAAAGTTTTCTATAGATTAATTCTTTCAAAGTCATAGCGTATGACTAACCAACTTATTCAACTGGCTTAACTTCACTGCTAAGTGGGATACATAAGGCAAAAATACACATTTTCTAATATCAAAAGTTCTCAAAATAAACAAAAAAGAGATCTCACATTAGGAAGGCAGGTAGAAAATTTATATACACTTAGGATACTGTGACAGGAAATACAACACGGTACTATGAAGTCAATAAGATCCTTAGTTTTAGAAGTGGGAGTGGATAAATTTGATGAGAAATATTTCCACTGGAAACACTGTTCACATTGAGTCTTAAAAAACAACAACAGCAAACGCTATATTTACTGAGGAAAGTGTGTTGGAGCAGAGTGAGCCTGGGAAGAAGAGTGAGTTTCTGGTATAGAAAAAAGGGATTACAAAGGCCTAGGTTCACAGAAGAACACAGTGTAACTTATAAAGGGAGATATTTCTGTAATTAGAATGCAGAACCCGGAGGAGTAGATTGGTTGGTCTTGGTAGGAGAGAAGACCATAGAAGTTGTAAGTTATCATGTATGTTTTGGCAGGTAATGTATACTTTTATGTAAAATATGATTGGTTCCATTTGCAATGCCTATGAGACATCCATCTACATCCTGGACTCTCAGATCTTACATCTCCTCACTTTTAATAATCTTTTCATCCACCCAACCTCAACAACACATCCCCAGAGTAATAACCAAGTCTGTCTCACACCCAACTGAATTATCTCCGAAATTCAATTTCAAGCTCTGTGCTCTATAACAATCACCCACTTTTTAGGTCATTTACTCTATTTCCACCAATTAAAGAAATACATTTCAACTTTATTCAGACATCCAATCCATTGAGCCTGCTATATTTTTCTCTATTAACTTACCTTTTTATGCACCTTAGATCATTTGCACAGTATGAAAGTCAGGCCCTGATAAATAGTCCTAGTCCTTTGATTTCTTCTCTTTTCTTTGTATTAGCTTACTGTATTAGGGTACTTTTAGTCACACTATAGCAACAACCAACACTCAGCAATAAACACGTCAAATAAAGATTTATTCCTGGAAATTATTGCATTCTGATCCATATCTCTTTACTTAAGAACTCAAACTAGCAAAAACATCTCTAGTAGTTATAGCAGAGAAGATGTGAAAAATTTATGCAATGGCTCTTACAGCTTAATCCAGTAGTAATATATGTCAAATTGGCTTACAAATCTGAGAAAAAAAAGTCATATAAATGCAATTATTCTCTTCCTTACAAAAGTACAATCTTATTAGGTACTTGGGAGAGCAGAAAATTGGAGCATTTACTAATAGCTCTAATGACCATATGTCTCACCAAATCTGGTCCTGCTTAAACTCAGGAGCTGCCTTTTCTTCACCAAAACAGCTGAAAGTTTCCAAGAAAAAGAAAAATAGGAAACCCCAGAAGACTCACTTTTCTCACTATGTTTATGCCAACAAATAACAAATGGGCACTTACCATTGTCTTGCCTATGCTTTCCTAAAATGTATAATTTCCCATTTTACAAAATAAGTATTTTATACTCTTACCACTCTTCAAAACCCAACTTCTCATATCTATCTCTTATGATTTTTCTACTGAGAAATTATGATCATTAAGGAACTATTTAATATTCCTACATTCATATCTACTAATCTGCCATTTATGTCCTTCCCTCTTAGTCCAATAAATGACTCATTTTTTTTATCTATCAAAGCCCAAACCTCCATGTGTAATGGATCTTGCCCCTCAAGCTAAAGGAAGAGATTTTCTTTTCCATTTTCTTCATCATATTCTTAGCAGTTTCCCTTACTCTCTTAGATCATCTTCAAAGGTATATAAATATCTCAGTAGGTTCCATATTTATTTTTAATGAATAATTTTTATAAATGTTTTAAAAATGTTTTTTAATAAAACATTATTTAATGTTTATTTTTGAGAGAGACAGAGACAGAGACAGAGTGGGTGGGGGAGGGGCAGAGAGGGAGACACAGAATCTGAAACAGGCTCCAGGCTCTGAGCTGTAGCACAGAAACCGACACGGGGCTCAAACTCACAGATTGTGAGATCATGACCTGAGCTGAAGTTGGACTCCCAACTGACTGGGCCACCCAAGCGCCCCATCATTAGGTTCCATATTTTAAAAAAAATTAAAAGAAACAAAACCAACAGAGTCAAGTGCAAAAATTTCTCAACCCTAAGTCTAGCACCAACATAAATCGAATGTTTTGCTTCCTTTCACAGCAAAACTCTTAGGAGTTTTCCTTAGTAGCCTTCCCCTCTTGCTTGCTTCCAATTCTCTCTACAAACCACTACAGTTGTCTTTTCTTCCCCTCTGCTGCAGGAGATTTTTCTCATCAAACATTCCATTAGCTTCCTTGCTGTCAAGTCCTCATCTTATTTGACTTCCCCTGCCCCATCAGACACTGTTAACATAATCACTTCTTTGAAACACATTTTTATTTTGCTTTCCAGACTTCCTCCTATTTCAAAGACTTCTCTTAGACTTTTTGCTATGTTCCATTCATGGCTCATCCACTAAACACTTAAGTGCAACAGGGATTACTTCTGAGTTCCCTTCTTTTCCGTTACTCCTTTGAAGGTTTATATTATAGAATGACATTCCTTTAAACACACACATTAGACATATTTTAAAAACTACCTCCAATTTTGAACTTCACACTTGTTTATCCAGTTTAAGATATCCATTTGACTGTCTCTATGAAAAATGTCTTCACTGAATATCATGTACATTATTACTCCTGGAGTTGTCTGTGTAGAGGACAGAATGTCTACTATGTATCTAAGCTAAACAAATTCATTAAAGACCTCTTGATACCTCTTGGTATCTAGTATTTTGCAATCTACCTTCTGGTCAGTTTTTGTGTCTCAGTAAATAGCAACACGATTACATTACCACTTAAATCTAACACTAACATTCTTCCCCCCACAACTCTTTTTACCACAGCCCAAAATCACTTTATTGGGAAGTCTTGATTACTCTATCCCAAACTATATCTGAATCTGGCCACCTTAGAGGGCTCCATTGTGGTACTCTTGTCTTCTTGCCTAAGTCATCATTATCATTTAACTATTACTGAAATAATCACTTCACCTACTCCTTTGCCTCCACTGTTGTTCCCTAGGACAGAGCCAGAGGGAATATTTAACACACACACACACACACACACACACACGAGTAGGTCATTTTATAATACTTTATTTTTACCTTCTATTTTCAGTAATATTCTGAGAGTTGCTTACTTTTCTGACCACATTCTTCTTTTTAAGTTTGTTTGTTTAGAGAATGAACACACCAGGGAAGGGCAGAGAGAGAGAATCCCAAACATGCTTCACTGACAGCACAGAGCCTGATGCAGGGCTCAATCTAGCGAATCTTGAGATGATGACCTGAGCCAAAATCAAGACTCCAATGCTTAACCAACTGAGCTATCCAGGCACTCCCACATTCTCCTGTTTGATTAGCAGAATCTAAATCTAACTACACCTAATGTAGTTCTAACACTTAGAGTAATCTAATCTGGAAATAAAATCCTTGAAACTTATTTAGCAATAGCAAGATTTAGCAAATCTTTCTCCTAGTTTTTAGGCATGCATTTTTCAGTTTTAAAATTCATAAAAATTAATTGCAGTTTTAATTCTCTTATCTGCTTCTAACTGGTCCCACTTCTGACTCAGAAAAAAAAAATGAGGTAAACGATTTAATCAAAATACCAGCATACCTATTTTTTTAATATGGGAATATGATGGATGGACAGATGATTACTGGGCAGACAGATACTAGATGACAACAGCAGAATGAATCACTACAATATGGCTTTTTTAAATTTACTTTAACTTTTTAATAAAGTGACAACTTGACTAGCATATTTTCCCATTAACAGAATGGAAGGTGAGAGAGAGAGACAAAGTGATATTGAGAGAAAGAGATTGAGACTGGCTGAGAGAGAAAGACAGAAGGGATGAGAGAATAAGGACAATAGCACGGATAGTACCTATGTGTGTACTGAAAAGTAACCCTGATGAGCATGGAATGAAAAGTGAAAATCCATTCTTCTCTCCATCTTCTTATATCCCATAGTCCTGAGTAGCCTAAAGAAACTGATGAAGAGACCGAAATTCTTATAGTGATTTAGTATAGTCAGATAGGTTTCATCATCTTCATCTTTCTCCCCTTTATACCTTAGAGAGAAATAAATTAGCAAGAAATCCAAGTATCCTCTTAATTGGGTAGATCTCACTTGCCTGGGGGTAGTAATGCCAGAATATATAATAGCTGAGTGGCTCCTTCTTTGTAATAAAGCTGTCAGGGCTGACATCCCCAGGATTCATGGTCTCCTCCTTCCTCCTTCTTGAGCATGGTGAGGGGATTATGCAGATGAGTCACAACACTGTCTGCCTAAGAAACCCTGTCTTGTGTTCTTGGCATACTCTGAATTTGTTTCTATACCACTGAATACCCACAGCTCAGAACTGTGTCTAGGGGATAAACACCTTAACAAAGCTGTTTAGCAGCTCCACTAAATGGTTCTGGCAGGCACACACTTTAGAGTGGATAGGAGAAAAATTTCTCTCCCACTCCATTCTTCTACGTGCCCATATTCAAAACTCTCACTCTTTTCTCTTTCTCCCCATCTCTCTTCTCTCTACTCCTTTTTTAAGCCTCTCATTCTCTCTCAACACTTGAAGTTTTACAAAAACTAAAATAATTTCTTAGAGTTCCTTTCCTTAAAGTGAAGAATTATCTTCTGTAGTCTTACTAGCTCAGAGATAGCAGAGAAGACAGATACTGGGAATGGAGAGTGTTAGCCATCCAATAATCTTCAGCTTCAGGTCACAAAAGAACTTTGACACTGTGGGGCACAGTTAAAATTTTATTCTGGGTGTAGTAGAATATTTGTAAGATTTTGAGTAGAGAAGATCCATGGATTTTATTTGCATTTAAAAAATTTCAAGCTTTAGGGGCTTCTAGGTGGCTCAGTTGGTTAAGCATCAGACTCTTGATTTCAGCCCAGGTCATGATCTCACTGCTCATGGGTTCAAGTCCATTGATTACATTGATTGGATTCAGTGCAGAGCCTGCTTGGGACTCACTCTCCCTCCCTCTCTCCTTCTCTGCCCCTCCCCAGTTCTCTCTCAAAATAAACACACTTTGAAAAAGAAATAACAATACCAAGCTTTGGCTTAAGGTGTGTGAAGAATAGTCTCTAGTGGGGAGAGGGCAAGACTGGAAGCAGAGAGATAAGCCAGAATGTTAATGCGGAAGTTCAACACAAACAAGATTGTGGCTAGAACTAAGGTGCTCTTCTTTTTGCCAATCTGTCTTCTTTCCTCAGTGTCAAATAAATGCCTTACAAACATGTTTTTCTTTTCTTCATTTTTGAGAAGAGAAGTCTCCACAAATGAGTGTTAAACTCATCCTTCGCTACTTTCCCATTGTTTGTAAACATTACAGACTTGCAGATCTTTTTCACAGGTTTATCTAGGTTAGAGCCCAATGGAACACTTATTTTGCAACAAGTTCTTCAACATCTCTTAAAGATTGAAAAGAGTGACGCAAACTAAATCTTTCTCTGAAGAACTTCAGTTTAAAGGAGGTTCTCAAGTTTTCTCCAAAGTGAGAAGTAGGAGTCACACTACTCAGTCTAAATTTGTATCTAACTTATTTTACATTAGAGTTAGCTACTCTAAGTCCCTGATAGTAGCAGCCTATGAACAAGGAGTGAGACCTTCGGGATTTATCTGTAGTGGTTTTGCCCAGATGAATCATTGAGTGACATTCTGTTTTTCTTTTTTTCTAATTGGGAAGTAAAGGTCTATGAATATATTATTCCATTTATGTTCCCCAGCATACTATTTTTAACACTCTTGGAAAAACACCATATCAATCCACATAGAGATTTTATTTAATCTATACATCCATATAAAATCAGTTCTGTTGCAAGCCTATTTGTACAAAATAGCTAGATTTACTATATAGAGAATTTGTGAATTCATAAAATGTTTGAGTAGTCATTGACTATATTTGATCTTTGTTTCATATGTAAGAATTAGAATTTACATTTTTTTTTATTAAGGTTCTTTCAGATTTTAACCCATGAACCAAAATTGACCTAGTCAAATGTAATCTCCATTTGAGACCAACAAATTAGGGTTTTATACTTTAAGTTTATTAAATGCCAAAAATTACCATTTTTCTAGATCAACACTGTTTTGATATTCAACTTAGATTCATTCAAACTTTATAGACAGATTGAGTGACTTAAATACACACACAGGAAACACTTCTAATAGGCCCGATTTAAGATTTTATACTAGTTGATTAAAAAATACAGTAAAAGCTACTTCAGAGTAGATATGGAATTCTATGAATTTACCTTAGATCCCTCACTGTAATTGATGGAGGTTTTCCTATGTCGAAGAAAAATATTTCCTACTGCAAATATCGCTTAAATCCATCAAATATCGCTTTAATCCAATCAATCTTTTTTCTCTTTTTGTTGTATTTTCCCCTCACATAAATTCAACTACTGCTCTACACTGTATCACTAGTCCTGTTTATCTTTCCAAGTCAAACCATGTATTTAATTCTGCAACATATCATTTTAGACTTTCTTCAGGTTTTTGAAATGTACATATGCAGAATAACCTTTTTTTCCCCTCCCATCATATTTTCTGTCATTTTTCCTTTAAGCCTTGGGTGGTGACATCACCAAGCACCCACTGTGAAAATAACACATCTTGGTGTCAACCTTAAGTTCTATTTTCTTGACTCCACTTTCAGTAAATCAACAAAATATGCTGAGTTTGCCTCAAAAATGCATTTCAGTTACTGCTTCTCTCTTCTAGCTCCAGTTCCACTACCTCAATTCAGGTGTTCATCATGCTTCTCTGGATTGTTACAAAGGATTCCTAATGGTTTTCCTCTCCTAGCAAATTGGGTAAATGTGTATCTTCTCATA
The DNA here is from genome assembly GCF_046562875.1 of Panthera onca. Taxonomy (NCBI): domain Eukaryota; kingdom Metazoa; phylum Chordata; class Mammalia; order Carnivora; family Felidae; genus Panthera; species Panthera onca. Next base: position 53,682,271 of record NC_138342.1, on the reverse strand, counting down.
TGAAGAAGAGAAAACTGATGTTAAAAACTCTAATTAAAACTTTAGGCTTTCTTTCTTAAAATTAAGGGACCTTCCATTCTTATCTGAAGCTATACGGACATCCCCATTTCCTGCCAATCCACTATACTCCATTTTGCGGATATGCTAAAATTCTCATTACTGTCGTGTGTTGAGTTTATGGTTATTGTGGCTGTTATTAATATTACCTTTTATATTCTTGTAACTTATCCCTTTGCATTTTTTGTTTCTTTTGCCCAATAACTTTGTTTTTATTCCACGTCATTGATAACCCTGTACTCTCCCCTCAGAACTAAGTGTACTTCATATAATCTTTCCTAACTCCAGAAGGAGTTATGCTTTTTATGTTACCAAAGCAAACTATAATCTATTATAGCCTGTTTTATTAATATGGTGTTTCCAACTTTGGCAAAACTCTATTTCAAGGAACATTTTATCTCCTCAAAAAATGTTTAGTGATTATAAATAAAATGTCCCAAATATCATATTTTAGAAGTCCTGCTTAAGATGAGCTAATTAACTTTTCTATGAATCAAAACTTACCTCCAGTTTAAGAAAAAAAATTATTTTTGATTGAGGATCAATATTAGGTAAGGTGAGACCTGTTAAAAACTGATCTGTTTTGCAGATAATCCATCCCTTAAATATTTAATCAAATAATGATTATTTTTACTTGTACATGCCCATAGAGAACATCTGTTTTAATGTAAAACATTGAAAAAATATCAAAATCAACTTTTTAGAGAGTAAGATTTGACACTGAAGAAAGGTATATTTTTTTTGACATTGGATAGTCATAAATAAATCTAAAGTTTCTATTTTACTAAAATGAGTTTCTCTTTCATCCATATCATTCTGCTGAAAAGAGAAACATTAAATGAATTGGAGATTTTAACTTTGTAGGAAAAAAGACAAAAGCCTAATGTTCCAAAAAGAGAATAATGTGTGTTTTCTTTGAACTCACTTTACTTGATTTTTGTTCAGTGTAAGGAAGACTAACATTGATTACATTGCATCTGTTATATACAGGCCACGCAAAGATCCCTGTGGATTTGGTTGTGGGGTTGGTGTCCAGTTTATTTTTTTAATTCTCTTTTGGAATCCTTTTTCTTTTCCTTTTTTTTTTTTTTAATTTTTTAACGTTTATCATTGAGAGAGAGCAACAGAGCATGAGCATGGGAGGGGCAGAGAGAGGGAGAGCCACAGAATCCGAAGCAGGCTCCAGGCGCAGACCACGAGATCATGACCTGAGCCAAAGTCGGATGCTTAACCGACTGAGCCATCAAGGCACCCTGGAATCCTTTTCCAAAGGGAACACTGCAATGTGATAAAATTTTAAACAAAAAGCTGTAAATAATATTCTCTAGACATTGCTTTCTTATTCTGTCTAGCTGTAGTACTTTAAGGATGTATAGATATAGAAAGATGAAAGATATAAAATTCAAATTAAAGTCTAATGAAGTGGGAATATGTAACTATTTTTGAAAGTGGGGAAAACTATTGAAACAGTCTTCATTCCAAAGTTTGCAATACAAATGATAAAATTTAAGACTGCAAGGTCTTTTATTAACATCTCAGAGCAAATCATTAAGTATGATATCCCATATTGACACTATATGTATTAACATAAAGATGGCTAATTTCTTGACATTTGATATTTTATACTCTGTCGTTTTTGATCGTGCCAACTCCCAATTTATTTGCATATTTTCTCCTGAAAATCTCAGTATTTGCTAGATCACGGTTTCTTTATGATCTTTGATATTTTATATTCTGTGTAAAGAACAACTCAAATAATTGAGACAACAAATATATTCAACCAAGGGATGGGATATTGTGGCACAGGGGGAATTTTTTTTTAATACACTTAATTGCATAGATTTTCTTGATTATTTTTCAGCTATGGCATTTCCATTTAATTACCAGTGTCCAAAATGTGGTCTAATAAGGACCATAGCCTTAGGCATAAAGACCACAAAACTCATTGAAGTCAACTTATGCTATGACTTCACCACAAAAGTAACCATTATGGATATTATCCTCAGTGGTTCTGGTCTGAGATACACAAAATTAAGACGAAATCAATGACAGGGTTAAAAAAGCATAGATCTAATAATAAGCCCTAATCATGGTCCTTGGGAACAATTAACAAGATCAATGAACTAATATCTAACTTAATACATTTAGTAAGGTAGAAATCACAGATCTGCAAAGTAAGAAATGTCAGAGGAGGAAAATAACTTTTAGAAACACAAAATTGAATAGAGTCCATTTCATAGTATTCTAGATAAACACATAGAAACCTAGGTCAAAAAGAAAAAAAAAAATTTAAAAATGCAATGTTCCAAATTGACTGTAATAGAAACAGTAGATAGTAATATAAAACAGTTTTAACAGTGACTTAATTAATTTCATTGGAATAAATAGAGAAGACTATAAAGGAATTGCCCCCAAACTACCATGTTTTGTTATTTTCAGAGGAAAACTGAACTTTTAAAAGCAGATAGTTCCAATGATAAATTGTTCCGAAGAATATAAAATGAAGGAAAACATCTAAATATTTTTTTAATGTCACATGACCATCAGTAGATATTTACCTCAAAGAGAAAATGGAAATTTTGAAAAAAATCTCTTCATCTTCCTTTTAGCCCTGTTCTTCTTTTCTACCTTTTATTGTCACCACTGAGGATAATTCTTTGCCTGCCACTGGTGTTATTCTTATCTATCATCTTAGAATCCCATCTAATGTTTTTCCTAGAGTTCTCAATAAAATGTGTTTTACTTGTACAAATCATGTGCAAGGAAAATAGAGATACAGTATGCAATTTATCATGTTAATTTTTAAATTTCCTAAAATTCACAAAATCTTCAAAATGATTAAGTAGAGGAAACAATTGCTGATTTTTGTTTCTCTTGTTATTATTGTTGCCTCAGTGAAATAACTTCCACCGCCGTTGATAGGGGGTTAAGAGGCCAACTCTCCATTGTGCATGTTGCACTGCATGCATTTCATCTAAATTCCTCTCAACATGACTATGTGATGATGTTAAAGGACACGTACTTAACATATGAAAATTTAGAAGTCCCTAAAATGAATACATTTTAGTTGAGATCTAGTTTTTCATGAATAGACTACACTATTAGAAATGAGGAAAATACATGCAACAGTATATTTATTTTTTTTTTCTTTTCAACGTTTTTTATTTATTTTTGGGACAGAGAGAGACAGAGCATGAACGGGGGAGGGGCAGAGAGAGAGAGAGGGAGGCACAGAATCGGAAACAGGCTCCAGGCTCCGAGCCATCAGCCCAGAGTCTGACGCTGGGCTCAAACTCACGGACCGCGAGATCGTGACTCAGCTGAAGTCGGACGCTTAACCGACTGTGCCACCCAGGCGCCCCGCAACAGTATATTTAAAGAAACACAGTAATTGTATAATTTTGATACAACAATTGTAAGGCAAATGTATGCATGTTAGAGTATAGAAAGGGTTTCTTTTATAACTGTATCAGTTGGAATAAAACCTGTTGATCATTGTTCAGATCATTCTTCAGCTGTGGGGAAGTGAGACTTTCTTTAGAATTGACAATGTTTTATAAACGTTTAGATGCCAGGGCATCTAAAAACCTAACATTAATCCAAATACATTTTTTTTCTCAATTTGACTTCCTGTTTTATTGCTATATTGGATTCGTCCAGAATTTATGTTTTTATTGGAAAATAAAATCCAAAAGTACAGTTAATGGTATTCCACAGAAAAATAATTTGAAATGGTTAGTGACCTTCATCCTTACTCATAGCAGACATATAAATCAGAACAAAAGTATTTTTCATATGTGAGAACTGCAGAAATATTTTAAAGTTTGAAATTTTAATACTTTAATAGTGTGGGGAGAGGAGAACATTCATGCAAAAATTTGGATGGTTTTATGGTAATGTCTAGCAAATTTATAAATATGCATGACCCTTGTTCCAAGCAATTCTCATGTAAGAATTTGCACAACATATGCACAAAACTACAGCAGACTACATATTATTACTTGCAGAGAAAAGTGGACACAACTCACATCTCCACCATTCTAGACATGTTTAAGTAACTAGCAAACATACAAAATTATGTCCTTAGTAAAATAACAAAAAAATCCCAATATTCATCAATAGGGGAAATTTTTCAGTAATTCTGGAATATACATAAACAATTCTATTCCTCTGAAAAAATACTCTGTAAATGTTGATTTGTAAAAAGCTCAAAGATAAATTATAAAATTATAAAAAAAAAGTACTGAAGAGTATGGATAGTATGAAAACAAATATAAATACATATATATTTCCTTTACTTAAAAAGAGTAAAACAAGAGGATGTTTTAATGTATCTTCTACTGTCACTGTTTGAGATTTAAATGCCAAACCAAAGCTTCTCATTCTTAAGAGTTGCAAGAAAATACCTATGAACTTCTTAAGCATTCTAATATTAGAGGCTTGGGATTGTTCCACAAAAGACCATGTCTATCTGTAGAGCTTTAAAATGATATTATGCTTTAACTTTTTTAATAAAGTAAAAGAGAACACATAATCAACAATAGACATTTTCCTTTACAAATATATATTTATGTTCTTTCTGCCAATCTGGGAAATAAAATATTTACATGAATTCAGAGAATTTACTTACTTTTGGTAGTTAGCATAATAATTCCTTCTTTTTGTATCTATTCTGACATTTACTTAGAATTCAAGTCAAAAAGACAACTAAAATGTCTGCTGATTTTGTGAGCTTGGTTGCCGTGTTACCCACACAAAGATTTGTGATAGTCAGGGAGGATATGCGCATGGGAAAGATTGGAGAAAAAGACCAAGTATGAAGGAAGAACACACACACACACACACACACACACACACACACACACACACACAATCTGAGCCTCTTAACTGAAAAGGCACAGTTTAACTTATTACCAATCCAATGAAATAGAAAATTAACAAACATGAGATGTAAAAAATAATAATAATAATAAGTCTAGAACACTATTACTATGGGAGTGTTTAAAGTGGATACATGTTGCCTCTTGAATGAAATACATACATATACACATTTATACATGTTTATACATGACTGGAGTCCCAGCAAGCTGGTACCCTGGAAAATTGTCATATCTAAACTACAAAGCTTTTATTCACCAACATATTGGATTTAGTCTAAAGCTCCCAACCTCTGTCTAGTATTGATTTCTGCAACCTTCAAAAATCACTGTAGCTTGCTAAAATTTGCATTTTGCTGGGTAGCATCAGAATAATTGACAATATTTCCTAAAGCTTTTGTAATTTCCCCAATAAAACTCTTTAAAAAACATGTTTAGTTGTTCAGTAACTATTTTTATTCATGTACCTATACTCCTCTAATCCTGGTGGGTCAATTCCCTAAATCTGTCTTGTTTCTATGAATTCTCTACAAAATGTTCAATAGCCTATCTATAAATGGATGATGTTGCATTCCAAAGTATATATTCGCTCTTGGCCATGCGTTAGTCTTCCCTACGCATGCCTTAAGAAATCTTTCTCCCTGGGTGGCACATATTTATGATGAGGGTTCACTCTTTCACACTAAATCTCATTACTGAAAATTGAAAACTACTACTACTTTCCTTATTGGTTTTATCTTTTTTTCATTTTATTTAATGTGTATATTTCCCATGACCCATTCTAATCACAAATAAAATGAGCACAGGAGACAAAACAGCTTATGTGGGAAAGGCAGTAATTGAAGCTCTGGATGGCTACTTATCATGAAAGAGGCTCAGGTATTGGATCTCAGAGCAAAAAGGAGTAAGTCACAAAAAACCCTGACTTCTTTATCAGTGACACTGGTAATAATGGTGTACCTACTTGAGTAGTTTTCACTACATACCAAAACTGCAATAATATGCAAGAGTAGGCAGTTATTCCTCAATTGTACATCTGTGTGTTAGCTTGGGTAACTCTGCTTCAGGCTTTTTGTTGAGTTTGGCTTTACTATACAAATCTCATCCTGGAACAAGGCTAGGGGTACCACATCCACTGGGGCTTATATTTCCATGGAGAAAGGTGGAAAATCTCAGAGGACTGAGTATTGGGAATTCGCACTCTGTCACTGCCACATGGTTTTAGGCATAGTCAAGACCAGCCCTAATGCAGCAGGAAGACAGAGATGATGAGGAAGCAGGGTAAATATATGCTGGACAATAAACTAATTTATTACAGCAGTCATTAGGAAAAAGACCAAAGAAACAGATGAGCTGCTTTGCTAATTCCCTATATCAAAATAGAATAATTTAATTGAATATAAGGGGTTGGTGGCCTTGAATAGTCACAGAAAAAGTGCTTCTTTAAAAAAAATTGCTATCATAAAGTAGAATGGGCTAGGCAAGTGGAGTTTCCAGCCTGATCCCCAAACTATTTCCATCAGATGAACCCAAACTTCTAGGGCAAATGTGCAAGGTATAGGATCAAGCACTTTATTTCCATGAGGTTTTGAAGAGCCACCTAGGAAGGCACTAATCCTGGTTGAAATCCCAGGCACTATTAGCCCCCAATAAAATTCAGATATCAGAAGAAATAAGTATTCCATGTATTCTGAAACCCAGATTTATGTTCAACTTAGATCCCCATAGACTTACAACTGTGTTTTGCAGGGACGAGGTGATAGTACCTAGAAATAGAAAATGTTGATATGGATAGATAACACTTCAGTATGGGATTGGAAAATAAATGATCATGCACTTGTTATGGGCATTATCATCTACTTTGCCTTAGTTAGCATCCTGTGGAGCTGTGACCCTTTAGGTTAGTGATAGCCATGGCCATGAAGGAGCCCTGCTGAGATCTCCTTAAAACAACCTGTTGCTGAAATAGTAGTTCATTTATATCAACACCTACCATCCCTTTGGATCTCCTAGAATGGTCACAGCAAGGCCACCTTTTTCTTGGGCTACTCTTAAGCAATGACTTAACATGGTAGAGTGGAGTAGTATTAGAGCTGGCCCACTCAGTCCAGACTCAGGACTCCTATGATGGGCAACTTTGCCCTCATGGACTTCACACTGGCTGGCCAGGGCTTTCCCAGAACTGTGCTGCAGTTAGAGACTCTCCCCACTCAATCTTTCTTTCCCTCCATCCTTTTACAGGAGTCAGCACACCTTTGGGCTTCAGGCTCTCACTGCTACTCTAGCACCCTCCTACTTCATCCTTCATGGCCTCTTCTCCAGTAAAATTTTTGCACATCTAATCTTATATTGGCATTTGATTCTAAGAGAACCCAAATTGATACAGTAATAGAAAGTGAAATTAGTGTTAGGAATGAGACTGAATTTGATATCTGAGGTAGTGTATTTTAGAAAGCGCATAGTATCATAAAGAAAATAGGGATGCCCTTCAATATCTTTATGGAATTAACTCCTTGATGCTCCACTCTGCTGTTAGCTGCATAGGTTTAATTCTATGATGAATACAGCTTGGAGATCAACTAGATCAAACATAAACAAGATGTGCAACCTAGTGGGGGGTGGGGGGGGACAGTCATGCCTGACAGACTGTGTGCTGCTCAGTTGAAAGTGGTCAGAAGTGGCAGTGATGCCTGGGGGAAACACCTATACTCAGAATAGGTGGACACAGAGCTGGTAGAGTAGAGCCTAATGAAGTCAAGTAGAAGGGACTTTTCAGTGGGTACCAAAGACCTCTATGAAGGTATATTTATAGAGTTTGACAGATGCTGGAGGCCTAGGATTAGAGGCAGCAGCAGGAAAAGTTGCTCTGGGAACAAAGAGAGAAAGAGAGAAAGAACTGCAGACCCAGAGAAAGCATAATTCATGAGCACACAATATGAACAATTTATTAAAGGGATCCCTGGGGGGAAAAAAAAAAAAACAAAACTGTGAAACTTGTATCAGTCAATCAATGGCCTGTAAGAGTAGGTTGTCACAAGAACCACTGAAATATGGGTTTTAAAGTGACTCTATTTAGACCTCCAGGCAGTTTACCTAGAGAACACAGTTTATATAATTATGCTAATATTTCTAAACTCTTATGAACTTCATTCTGATTCCTCACTCATTAAGAGAAGGAAGTTAATTCAGTATATAAATCAGATCCCCATAGTAAAGTAGTCTTAGAGTGAAAGGACACTTGGATTGCCAACTTTATTTTTAATACATTTTTAAACATTTATTTATTTTTGACAGCAAGAATGTACACAGGGGAGGGGAAGAGAGAAAGGGAGACAGTATCTGAAGCAGGCTCTGCACTGACAGCAGAGAGCCCCATGCAGGGCTGGAACTCACCAACCCTAAGATCATGACCTGAACCAAAGTCGGACACTTAACTGACTAAGCTACCCAGGCGCCCCTGGATCGCCATGTTTAATTCCAGCAACATTCAAGCCTGTCCTGCCATTTAATGGTTTAATACATTTTCTTCTGCAGAAATGGAAAGACATAGCAAGCCTGTTTTGTTGATGTTTTTATTGTTGAGTAATGGATAGTGACCGAATCACTACTATTATTTAGAATGAAAATAAGAGGGGTGCCTGTGTGGCTCAGTCGATTAAGGGTCTGACTCTTGATTTCAGCTTAGGTCACAATCTCACAGTTAGGGAGTTCGAGCCTCGCATCAGGATCTGTGCTGACAGTGCAAAGCCTGTTTGGGATTCTTTCTCCTTCTCCCTTGCTCATGCTTTCTCTGTGTGTCTCTCTCAAGATAAATAAATAAACATTAAAAAAGAAAGAAAGGAAAGGGAGAAAGAAAGAAAGAAAGAAAGAAAGAAAGAAAGAAAGAAAAGGAAAGGGAGAAAGAAAGAAAGAAAGAAAGAAAAGGAAAGGGAGAAAGAAAGAAAGAAAGAAAAGGAAAGGGAGAAAGAAAGAAAGAAAGAAAAGGAAAGGGAGAAAGAAAGAAAGAAAGAAAGAAAAGGAAAGGGAGAAAGAAAGAAAGAAAGAAAGAAAAGGAAAGGGAGAAAGAAAGAAAGAAAGAAAAAGAAAGTAAGGAGAGTAGAGGCTAAATAGTAGGAAGAGAATGCTTACAGGTTCCATGGCATTTGTGATGGCTTGAGTCAAGTGACAAAGGCTGGTTGCCAGACTGGGGGTCAAAAATCAGTATTGGGTTTCGTAGTTGAGATCAGATCCAATATCTGAGAGGAGAGGATACCAAGTTACAAATCAAAGTGATCTGCATACTGTTCCTATAAGTTACTGCTTATTTCTTCTTGTCATATATTCTGCAGTTGTTTTTAAATAATAAACATTAAAGTTTTTTTTTTTAATAAGAACATTCCAGGCTAAATCGTAATAGAGAAACTTGAGCACAGAAGTTAACAAATCTGAATGAGATAGAAATTGAAGAGTAAAAGTAGATGGGGATTAAGTAATTTTTGAAAGATCGTATATTACATCCAAATGTGTTTTGTTAATGCATTTAGTTTTCCACCTTCCTATTCATGTATGGTGTTTCCTACCTCATATAAAAGTGTTTAAAGTTACTTAGTTGCTTCTAATAACCTGAGATTAGATACATAGTACTGTAATCATCTATTGATGGTAGGGGTCAGAGCTAAGGTGATAGTGATGAGAATTGAAGAAAAGGAAATGGTGAGAAAGGCATTGCAAAGATAAAATAAATCTCCCTTGTATACTATGCCTTCCTTTCCAAATCAAGATGACAGATTTTAAACACAAAATGTATTTTGGAGATTGGTGGGGTGATGGGTCAAATAGGTGAAAGGGATTAAGAGTACACTTATTATAATGAGAACTGAGAAATGTATGGAGTTGTTGAATTATATATTGTATGCTTGAAACTAATATAAACACTTATTCTTGAAAAATTTATTCTTTAACATGCAATAGTTTCTTAAAAAAATTTTTTTAATGTTTACTTATTTTTGAGACAGAGAGAGACAGAGCATGAACAGGGGAGAGGCAGAGAGAGAGGGAGACACAGAATCTGAAACAGGCTCCAGGCTCTGAGCTGTCAGCACAGAGCCCGACACGGGGCTCGAACTCACGGACCGTGAGATCATGACCTGAGCCGAAGTCGGACACTTAACCGACTGAGCCACCCAGGAGCCCCAACATGCATTAGTTTTAATAAACATCCTAGAATATGAAAATTTAAATATAAACATATATTTATGTATACATATAAATACAAGTATGTATATATATGACCCAAGCTTGCTTAATATCAGAATTTTAGATGCAAAGAATTTAAGGTCTACAACTCTCAGGTTGTTGAAGGCTTATGTAGAAGAAAGTATACTGAAACATCCAATGCAAATGCCAATTTTTTACAGTTGTATTTTTCATTAAGTATTTCTCTTTTAGACCACTAGATTTTCCTCATGTATACAGTCAATTACGAAGGTTTTCATTCGACAGTCCTCAAAAGTTTCAACAGGAAACTTAACCTTCCATAGATGCTATTCTCTTGAAACTCTTATAACCTCTGTGTAGATAAGTGGGTTTTAATTAAGACAGACAGAAATCAATAAATTACCATATTGTGCTTAAAAGTATACTAGGAATTTGAGTTTCTCATTAGCACACAACTGCTCTAGGATCTTCAATCAAAACTGATTTATATACTCAAATTTCATTTACACTATTGTTTAGCAGGCCTATGTATCTTCACAAACTCCAGGGCTCTGTTTGTCAAGTGTCCACCAGGTATAAAGTTCAGATCTATTTTTAATAGTCAATACTCTACTCTAGACTACAGTAAACAGTCATTTTAGGTCCCTTTAGATCTCCCAACTTTATATACATTTCTGGTAGGATGACCAGAAATCCCAAATTGATTAGGACAATAATGAAGAAAAAAACTTCTCAAAACATATTAAAAGTCATTTGATAAAAATCAACTTGTTAATAAGCTTCCACTAGCTTTTGGTATTATTTTGTAGAAAGCAACCCTAGAAGTCAGCCTCAGTTCAGAAAATTATCATTCTACTGCAAGCACACTCCAGACTTTTCCCAACATCCCTTTATCACTATTTCATACCAGAAACTTTGATTACCCTATGAAAAAGGAAGGGTAAACATAATGTAATGGATTTTGACATAAAACTGAGCATTTAAATGTATCCAAGTTTGGTATCCAAAGCAATAACTCACAAGAAGTTTTGCCATAATTGAATTAGTCTCTTTGTTTTATGGTTATGATTTATGTCCCTGTTATTCAATGGTAATTTCTTTCTCTTGTGTTCCATTTGAATAATTATCATATTTAAAAACATACTAAAATGTTTGAGACATGCCTTTTAGTTCTTTACTTTAAATGTTCCATTATTCTTAAGGTAAAAGTAAGTAGAATGTATATACTACTTTGCTCAATATAGGTTAACTGCTATCTCAGGCAGGTAGCAGCCTCAAGTTTTATTATCTGGTTTGCCCTCACTTAATTTTTTAAAGTTAATACAATTTTTTCCTTTTCTGAAATGGTAGCAACCATTTAGTATTTTTGAAACAATTAAATATCTTATTCAATCACACATTTATGGCATGTTTGCTAAATGACAAGCTCTATGTTAAGCACTGAGCGTAAGGAAGACAAGTCCCTGGCCTCCATAAAAGCTCCCAAGTATGGTACTATGAAGATGAACAACTAAGGGCAGGTTACAAATGAGGGACAATTAACAAGACTGGAAGTTAACAAGGAAATGTTACTGGGGGAGGTAATGATGGAATGAAAAGGAGAGAGAGAACAAGCCAGGGACAGAAAGAACAAAGGATAATATGTATAAGTATCCATCTGGGTATTTCTTCCCCTACTTCCTCCTCTGTGTTCATGAGCTATTTCATAGTCCCTTCTCCCCCCCCCCCCCCCCAACGCCCATAGCCCACATAAATGAAAGTGAGGTAGCAATTGGGTAACAAAGAAGTACATACTGACATAGTGAGTTTCACATTAAACTGGACTCTGACTCACAAGTTGAAACTGACTCAAAAGTTGGTTATTATCCCTGCTGCTGTCTTAAGAGATCCTTCAAACATTAGGAATCAGCCTGGGGCCTTTTGGTCATGTAGATTTCAGAGACATTGATTGTCTTTTAAGATCCTGCTTAGCCTCAGCCCAATTAACACATGCAGATTTTTTTTCATTTTTTTTTTTAACATTTATTTATTTTTGAGACAGAGAGCATGAACAGGGGAGGGTCAGAGAAAGAGGGAGACACAGAATCTGAAACAGGCTCTAGGCTCTGAGCTGTCAGCACAGAGCCCGACGCGGGGCTCGAACCCACGGACCGTGAGATCATGACCTGAGCCGAAGTCAGACGCTTAACCGACTGAGCCACCCAGGCGCCCCAACACATGCAGATTTTCTACTACTAATTTATTCTTTGTATTTGTGCAAGTCAGAGACTCATGTCACAGGCATGAAAAACACTTTTCTACCAAGACCTATTTGCAACAATATTCTAAGTAGAACAGAAAAGTACAAAATCACAGACACATGAGAAAATATCTGATGGAATTTGGGTTAGTGTAACATATAGTAGCACAGGAGTAACCTTCAAGAGCAAGTCTGGGGTTTTTGTGTAGCCAGCCAGTGTTTGAAAACATGAGCCCAACAGGTAAGATTCAAACATCATCAAAGTCTTTTAAGACTGAGGGGCACCTAGGTGGCTCAGTCAGTTGAGTGTCCAGCTTCAGCTCAGGTCATGATTTTGTGGTTCGTGAGTTCAAGCTCCACATTGGGCTTGCTATTGTCAGTGCAGAGCTCAATTTGGATCCTCTGTCCTCCTTTCTCTCTACCCCTCCCCCACTTATGCTCTCTCAAAAATAAATAAAACATAAAAGAAAAAAAAAGACTGAGCTAAAATTAACTTTGGCTCTGGGGATATTGTCCACAGCTCAGAATATTTTGATGCAAAAACAACATTTAAGACTCACGTTTTATCCCTACAGTTTGCATATTTTATCATTTATTCCTTAAAATATACATACTAGCTTTAGTGACAATTCCTTCAAGTAAGTAAAACATATTTAAAACATGAGTGATGATGTCTACGTGGTTTTAAACGAGTATACACACTACCTCTTAATTTGACCCTATATAGAGAAGCACTTAAAAACAGAGTATAGAGAAGATATTGAAAAGACCTAAGAGAACAAGAACCATGACTAGATTTGAAATTTGGGAACTAACATTTATGTAAGCAAATTGACACTACTGGAATATTTCTGAAATGAATTTATAAAAGGCTGAACCAACACAAAGACCTTGGGTACGTGATAATGTACATACCCTGTGTCAATAAAAGTATTTAGGTAACATATGTTGAGATGCAGTGAGGAGCGCAAGAGGTTGTAATAATGAAAGTGGCACCTGTAAATAATGAAGGTGGAGGAAGCAGGATTTCTCAACAAAAGACTTTAAAATAGCAAGGCTGACCTGGCACCTGTGAAAGGAACAGGGCTTAAGAAGGAGAACTGCGAAGAGAGCACTTCACACTGGGTTGAAGATCTGATTCAGTTTTTGCCCCCAAACACTGAGCTCTAGAGAAAAGATCCCCTGTTATAGAGGTCCTGTGCAGCAAAGAAAAGGCCTAGCCTGAGAAACCCCGTGGTGCACATTCCTTGTCCAGGCTTCCCTATGAAGAGCATGGTGTTTCCAGAAAGCTGCAGCAGATTCTCAGGTTGTGGCAGATGGAGGCAAGTTCTTTACTGAAGGGAGAATGGAGTGGTGCCACAAGTGACACTTTGTGGTGCACAGATAACCCTCTCCATACATATTTGGAGAGAGACTTCTATAGGTTTCTAGTGGGCCTCATTTTCTAAGGGGAGACTTAAAAAGGAGGGCCTTTATTACTATCACTCATTTTTTGCTTGAATATTACTTGCTAGTTTCCTTTACCTTCAGCTATCATTTCTGCTGGCCTTGGGTACTTACTTTGTAAAGTGACACAAATCTTCATTTCTGAGGGAATGAGATTCCCTTGTGTAAATTTCCATGCCTGAGGAATTCATAAGCCTCAGGCTTCCAGATAGTGGTGTCAGCGGAGACTCTTTGGGCACGAGCCCATACCAAGAGTAGGTGCCTATGGTTTTGAGAACACTTGCAGGCTCCTTTGAAATGGAAAGGGCTTAGTAAATTTACAACCAATTAGCTTCTTGGTTCTTTCATATCAAGGGCTCATCATTTATTTTCACATATCAAGGGCCCATCATTTATTTCTGTTGCTGGCATGCTGGCCATTCAGAGGAGTAGCAATAACTCGACAAGCCTTGGTTAAGTAGGAATCCACGTTGTTGAACCCATGCACAGCCTTAACTTCTGCCACTATGGACCTTCATTTGTGGGTCTAATAATGCCTTATGAATGAGTAGTGTTTCTGTCCCTCTTTCCTATTAAAGTACACCCCACCCAATCGAAGGACACATACCATGCACCCAGATGGTATTAATCTGCTCTAATAAAAATGCCAATCCCTGAATGGCAGATGACATTTAGACTATTACTTGATTGAGCTTGTAGTAATTAATTGACAACCATTCTCCAGAATTCATTTGATTATTGTAGTGGCTAGACTCCTCAATTGAATAAAGGTGTATCAAGGACAGTCATGTCACATACTTGAGATATTTAAAGGTGGCATTAAACTTCACTTCCCCTCCATCTCAAAAGGATGTTAAACAGTTTTTGATTTACTACCTTGGCCGAGGTGTTGTGATTTCAGAAATTCCCATTAGGCCTTTCCCACTCTAATAGCCCTTCCTCCACAGGCCAATCTCCTAATAGAAAATTTTTTTTTTAATATTTTTTTTTAACGTTTATTTATTTTTTTGAGACAGAGAGAGACAGAGCATGAACAGGGGAGGGTCAGAGAGTGAGGGAGACACAGAATCTGAAACAGGCTCCAGGCTCTGAGCTGTCAGCACAGAGCCCGACGCGGGGCTCGAACTCACGGACCGTGAGATCGTGACCTGAGCTGAAGTCGGACGCTCAACCGACAAGCCACCCAGGCGCCCCCCTAATAGAAAATTTTGTACCAAATGCCAAATATGCCAGTCTCCATTATACATTCAGAATCTTGAGAATTGACCAACAAGTGGGTCTGTGGATTCTGTAGACCCCCTGTAGGCTGGACTTTAGCCAAACCTTCATGTTCTACATGACCCTTATGTACCACCATTCTAATAGGTGACTATAATCATGTTTTGACCTCTGGGTATTAACGTCATCTAGACTCTTCTCAGTAGTTGTTAAATTGTCTGCTATTCCTCTTTCCCCATCCTACAGTACACATAAGCCGGTGGCTTTAGGGTCTGTTGAGGAAAACCTGGGGAATTATTACACATATACTTACTCTGTGGTTGCAGAGTCCTTCCTCCTAGCGACCACCCTTTCATTCAATATTATAAGGTTGGAAAATGGTTTCATTCCCAGGAATTGAGTAAAGGGCCTTGAACTTTTATCGAGGTAACTACCCTTTGACTCCTATTCATCCATTTTCCTTCCTTTTGATTATTTTTTTTTTTTGAAATACCTAACTGGCTACCTTATTTTTGCCCTTAGAAATGCCATATTCTAGTATTCATTTGCATTATTCTGTGTGGGCCCAGCCCCCAGAGTTGCAACTCTGACCTTGCTGGTATTATGATAATTGTAGCCACCTGGTGTCTGATATTTCTGCATGCTCTTTGAGGTCTTTATCTTTGAGGCCCATCACACCCAAACAAGCCAAACTGTGTGACCACTTCTGCCACTGCCCTTAGCTATAGAAAAGAGCCACCCACTACCAAATTTCCTAGTGAAATTAAAGCCTCTCTCACCAGCTCATTCTTGATAACCCTGGTGAATGGTGCAGTTCCTCTGATCTCAGGTAATATATTCATTTTACCAGACCCAGTTCCTGAACTTTTAATCCCTTCCACCTTTATCTGCCATGGGAATTCAAATATTTTCACATCACTCAACAGGATCTACATTTTTTCCAAGTTTTTAGAAATTATTCAAACAGCTAGTTAGCAACTTTCCCTGGTTCTTTACCAAAGTGTTATATATTGTCTCTCTATACTATTTCTGAATCACAAATTAATTAATAAACTCTTTTACAGTCTCCTTGATTACCAAGCATCCTCTTAAACCAGTCCCACTGGCACTCTTCTAACTTCTAATTAAATATACTAATTTTTGCAGCTCTTTTGGGGCATTGACTCTTTCCTCCCTAATTAGGCCTACGATATGCCTGGTTAGATGATGCCACAGTTGGCAGTGTCCAAAGAGTTGGGAAAAGATCTTAGTGGGGTAGATACCATTATGGAGCCTCTTCAGTGACTTTCTACTTAAGGAAGATGACCGTTCTTATTAGGGAAGGGTAGACTACCTCTGTAAACTTAGGGTTGAAAAGAGTCTAGGGAGCCCACATCTTAACTGTAATGCTTTCAGATGCCCCCATTTTATGTATTAGAGAGACTGGATTTTTGAACTGGGTCCCTACCTTTACCATAACAGATCTTCATCAGCTGTACATTCAATGGGTCTTTGAAACTCAGGAACTCTATTAAATCCTGAGTTTAGTCTTTACATTTTCTTGCTCTCCCATAGCAGCAGACAAGGGCTCTTTTGTAAGTTACCAAAGGCCCTCAAACTTCACGCTTAGTTTTCAATTTTTATTAGAAGTTCTGCTTTTCATTTGCTGTAAAATGTCAATACAACTTAATATCCACTAGCCAATTCCATTGCCCTCGTGTGTATTGTGCCCCCTCCTCTCCATCCTTTTCAAACTAGTGAATTATTGTACTGAGCAAGACAGTTCCTTCCACTGGAACATTTTTTCCCCAAGTATTTGAAGGTTTAAAAATTAATTACAGGTTAGAAAAATCCATTTCCTCATTTCATCGAGTTGTAAATTTTCCAACTATTGAAAAAAACCCCAAATTATGAATGTGAAAGGATAACTTAAGCAACAATTACCTACCAATGTTGACTATGCAAAATGAAATTTTCAAGAAATTATTTTATGTGAATGTTGAAGCCGAAACAGTGAAGTAAACAAGAAATTTATAATGAATTTCTGTCCATTATGGGAGATTTAATTAAGAATTCAAAAAGAGAAACTAAAGTAATTATTCAAGAAGAAAGCATAACCTATAAGTGATTGGAGACTCAAAGGTAAGTAGATAAATATTACGCTTCTTAAAAGTAAAAATGCATAGGATTAGATACTGAAATACTACTAAAACTCTGCTATATTATAACAAAACAAGCTAGATCCTTGAATGCTTGGTGTAATAGTGACAAAAGGTATTTTAAGTAGGATTATTAAATTAAATTCTATCTGATAACTGCATGGCTTTACATATATGTCAATGTGCTTTTCAAACTACTGCAGGAGGAAAGTGTATCATTTCTGTAGATGTGCATAGCTGTTTCTGTGCTCCTTTGTCAAGAGGACAAACAAGGAAGAGGAGGAGGAGAAAGAAAAAGATAAGGGAGGACACTGTCAGGCATCAATAAATACATAAGACTTTCTAGACAAGCAGAATATGAAGATGACAATAAAATTGATTATCTAAACTAAAGAAAATAAAGTTGACTGGAAAAAGCTGGAAACAGTAGTTTTAGGGATTTATCAGTAAAAATATTCATATTCCTGCAATAGAAAGGAAAAGCTTTTTTCTAAATTAGCCACCAATGTGTGGGATTGAGGATGAAAGAGCTTGAGGAAAATATTTAAAATTAGTTCATAAATACATATTACTCAACACTCCTCCAACTAGAGTCAAAAATAATTTTTCCATTGAATGGAAATGTGTGTGCATGTATAAGCACAAGCATTCTTGTGTGTGCACACGCATGCACACACACACAAATTCTCACAAGATAATGCCAAACGCATAGAGGCCATTTGTTTCTAAAGATCATATTTTTAAACAAATGTAAATTGCATAGACAATTGCCATATTTATTGTATTTATATACAATTTTACTAATTTTAAATACATGTATTAATTTAATGCTATATCTAGGTTTTATTTTGAATAGTATTTTATTTTTAGTAATTTATTTATAAAAATATTAGGATATTAACTTTGGCCTATATTTTATCTATTTTGTATGCTTAGTGTATGTACATATATATGTTTTTATATTTGAAATACCGTAGTTTTACTGATTTTATATTATGAATTCTAAATAGTTTTGAACTCTGAACCCTTATATTACTAATTATGTTATAATCTCTAACCTCTTATAAATTCTGAACACTTTTAATATTGAAATACATTTTGTACTGTTTTAGTCACTCCAAGGAGAGGCACAAGTGACAATGGATGATGCCATCCACTGCATTATTAATGCAGAAGGACATGCTCAGAATTGTGATCAAAGGAAGTGGCTGCATAATGGTCAGAGAACAGCACAGATATGCACCATGATCCTCTATCCAGTATCTGAAGGTCTGAAATCCTTTCTTATTCATTTTACATATACATTTATGAATTTTGATATTTTTGGAAAGATTTTTTTTCACGTTAACTAAAATGGCCTTTCTTTGCTCAGTTTTTCTGAATTTACTCAGCTGATTTCTTCCTGCCTAAAGTCACATTCCTCTGGATAAGTACATATTTCTTTTCCTTTCTTATAATAAATCACGGATACTTTAATTTTTCGCCATATTTCAGTTTTCCAAATTATTCCAGGTTATTCTTTCAAAAATATTGAAATATGAGGATTTAGACAAACATTAGTAAATGTCTCCCTGCCTTCAATGATATCATGGTATAACAGAGGTGAGAAACATAGATCAACAATTATAATTCAAGGATAAGACTGCTCTATAAATGTTTCTGAAAGGACAACATGAAGGACAAAAGGGAAAGTGAATAATGAGATATTTGATTAGAGATGGACTGAAGGGACATTTCTCAGGGCCTAAGTTATACAGAAAAATAATGAAACAAGCAGAAGATGGATAGCTGGGGGTAAAAAGAAACTTGCCAATCTAGACAAGGTCAAAGTAAAAATGGATTGAGAGAATTAGGAATCTTGGATAATAGGAGATGGTGCCAACAAGTTAGACATTCAAGTTTAAGAACAGAGATGGAGGAATTCCTAGAGACTGCAACGTCTAGAAAATCATCCGGAGTGAAGATGGCTGAATGAAGGTAGAAACATGGAAATGAGAATGTGAAGTTACATTCTGTCTGTTGTTCTGTCTGCAAGTACACAGGTAGGTTGAGTAGGAGTCTATTTTCTAAACTCAAACACCAACTCAAGCTTATTCTGAATTCTGATCAAACTTCTTAAAATTTTTACTTATTTTGAGAGAGAGAGAGAGAGAGAGAGAGAGAGTGAGTGAGTTAGTGCAAGCAGGGGAGGGGCAGAGAGAGAGAGGGAGAGAGAAACTGATGCAGGCTCCAGTCAGCACAGAGTCTGCCTAACAAGGGGCTCAATCTCATGAACTGCAAGATCATGACCCAAGCCAAAATCAAGAGTTGGATGCTTAACTGACTGAGCCACTTAGATGCCCCTTTGATCAAAAATTTTAATGAAGAGTCTACAGGTCTACACTGAGATTAGGACCATCTGAAGATTAATGAGCATTGCATTTTGACAACTTAAATGTTAAATCTGGGTTTGCCTTTGATCTCTATTCAGTATTGCAACATCACCAATCCTTTCACAACTCAAAAACCATAAACATTATTTACAAAGTTATTTATTATGAATTTACTATGTTCTGAACACTGTTCTATGTATTGTGTATATAGCAACACATAATGTGGAAAAGATTGAGAGGTCAAGAAGTCTCTTACTTATGGATCTTCCTACTGCCAATAATATATTCACTTCTAAGTTACATAAAGCACACTATAGACAACTCCAGTGATATTTATTAATTCCTTCCACTACTAACAGACCTTAGTTAAAAGAGGTCAGGTAGTCAATAAGACTATGCTTTTGGCCACCTACTATACCCCAAACTTTACTACCTAGAAATTAGAAGAAAGAAGAAATATGCTTTTTCTTTATAAAAAATTCTAGATGTTATCTTTTATCACATTAAGAGCTTGGAAAATGGCTCTCTTGGAGAATGGCATTGCAATCTCTACCTAAAACTCTTGTCTCCCTATGTTTCAGTATCCTATCTCAAAACATCTACTAAATATTTTCTCCTTACCACAAATGTAGTGTCTAAAACAGTTTTTTAATCTTTACCTCAATAGCTACCAATTTATTTGCCTTTGAAAAATGGACTCCTATGCTTCCCTTTATCTTTGAAGCAAATATTTCACTGCGTGTAATTTTCTAGTCACAGAGGCCCATCATTTTCTTTCAAATGTTACGATATTCCTTTTCAAAATTTATGTCCATTTCTCATGTTATCATCTTAATTCATACCTTTAACCCTCACATAACATTATTAAAACCATCTTCTATGCAACTTTCCATACTAATGCTGACATTCACCCCGGGAGATAAATCCCAGATCTTGTAGATTTGAAAATGGCAGCAGCTTCTAGTGGTCCCAGTATGGGTAATTTATAGTTCAGGGTGTAGCATTTGAAGGTTGAGGTGGTGCTCTGGTTTGACTTAGGGTAGTGTTTCCCAAAGTATGTTTCTTGCACCAGCAGCCATAGCATCACTTGGGACTTAGAGATGCAAATTCTCAGGCACCACCTCAGACCTACTAAACCAGAAGAAACTCTGGGGTTTTGCAGTCTGTGGTTCAGCAAGCTCTCCAGGTGATTCCAACAGACACTAAAGTTTGAGGATCATTGATTTAGGACACTATTTCAGGCTGCATTTTAATACTCAATGTAGCCCTTACTTTTTGGGGGGGGAAAGGTTGGGGGTTCCAGGTGTCTGCATACCATCAGCAACTTTAACTGATGTTGGCACGGTTAAAACCAGTGGCCACAGACACTTCAATAAAAACCAACAGGAATACCTGAAACCTTGCCCAGAAGGCTGTTTTGAGTTTGCTTTTCAGCTGTATGAAATGAGCCCACAAGTCATCTCTCCTGGGTTCTCATCCTACTTTCTTTAAGCCTCAGCCGGGGCCTTGTATCTAATCCCGTTCAAAATTTGTGATTTTGTATTACACCTTGTGTCTTGTCTCTGATGTGACAAGGGTGCTAATGCTAGTAACTAATGCCCTGGTTGCTATGCTATGAGTAAGCAACATGCCCAGGCACTATGCATCTCAAAAGGGAGTTTGAGCCATTTAATATATTTGTATATTATCTTCCCTTTGGGATTGGGAAATCCCTATGGGCAGTAATTATGCTTTATATATTGGTGTTCTACTCATTAAGAAGCACAGTGAAGCCCAGTCATATTTGTAATATATTCACTGTGTAATTTTGTTTTTACCTCCATTTTGATTTGACAAACTATTTTGCTTATATTTTACTTCTTTTTTCTGGTAAAAAATAATCATAACACCAAGTGACGGTTGAAAATGAACTCTGTAGTTGGACATCACCTTGGGTTCTTATGTGGACTATTTTTCCATTTTTCAGTAGGTCAGTAGTCCTCTATCTACAAATCTGCATGCTATTAGAAACAAACCCTACCTCTGCCATTTAGAGCTTTTTGCAAAATTCAATGAAACAGTCTTATGATACCATGGTAAATGAAATAGATCATATGCAGCTTCTCTTGTTAAAAGTAAAGCCTGCTTTACCACCTCTTGAATCTTGGCAGCTGTTATAACCTGCTTTGAAAAATAAATGGTAGATGTACCACTGTGTGAGTTCCAGAGCCCAGGCCTGATGAAGTCTCATCACTTCTACTTTCACTACCTTCACTAGTTGAAACAGTTCCAACTATGATATAAAGAAGTCCATCCTTACCTCCAGTAAGTGGAGAGGCCTTGTAGAGAAGAACCACAGTGCCCGAACTGATAGCCCACCAGCAGCGCCCAGACGTGTAAGTGCAGCCATATTTATTTAACCTCCCAGATCAGCTGACCCTGCAGCTGAAGGGAGTCACATAAGTGAGCCCAGGTGCAACCAAACAAAGAAACAACTGGATAAATAACAGAATTGGGAAAAATGATAAATTAGGCTTAATCCAAAATGTTTGGGATATTTGGTGATGCATCAATAGTAATCTAAAATTTAAAAATACTAAATAATATTCTGAATTGTTTTGTTATAATTTTTGTTTATATGCTATTAATGGTTAATCAGACATTTTAAAGGGAGCCTTTTGAATTTGCTTCCATTAGAACATTTTAAAATAAAAAGACCAATGATGGGAAATTTGTAATTAATGATCTAGGAAAATCTGGTCTCACTGCCAACTGTGCACTTCCAAGGAAAGATTCTATCATTCTAACTACTATTCCCCTGTTTTCTTCTCTAACAAGGTCATAGTTAATGGGCTTCTCACTGTGTATCTGAAATATGATGACAATTAAAGAGAAATCCCTCTTCAAGCATATGCATTATAAAAATGACTTTCAAATAGCAAACTGACATACACTTCTTATGTCTGGCATATACTAAGTGTTTGTTATTTGTTTTTTTTTCTCAAGGGCATAGTTTGGTGACTCTTAAAAATCTAATAAAATGTAAGTAGAGAAGTCATATTAGTCATATTATTTATGTTTTTATGAATCAATAATTCCTATTATTTTATTTGTAATTCAAGTTTTCTAAGAAGCTTAACACTTACATGCAATAGATCAGATAATAAATATGGAACTCAAAAATATCTTAAGTATAGTACTTAGGAACACACAGAAACATCCCTTCTATAATTTCATGTTAAACCATTTAAAAATAATCTTCAAATATCATTCATTCACATAATTTTGTTTACATGATCCAATATAATTTTTTAATTCCTACCATGTGCCAGATAACTATTTTCAGACCCAGGGACACAAAAGTTAACAAAAGAAAAGAAACTGTTCTATTGCTGGAGTTTACATTCTTAGAGTGGGGGGAGATAGACAATAAATAAAATAAATAAATACATTAAACAAAAAGTGTTTATTCAATCTTCTGCATGGTAAGACATGTTAGATGTTTGATAATATATACTATTTTTGTTGTAATTTTTGATGTTTGTATATGATGTTGTATTTGGGGTTTGCAATAAAGGTTGTGAAGACAAGAGTGGAAAATGGGCAAAAAAGACTAATGTTAATGCACAGGGAGATGAAGTGATACCATTTTATATAGACTTCTCATGGAAAACTTCACTGAAAATATGGCATTTAAGCAAAAGCTATATTTACTCAAATAGAGTAAGTCTATTTGAATATCAGGGAAGGGTCCAATTTAGAGGGAAGAATAAGCACAAAGACTTGAAACAGAAGTATGTACAAGGGAAACGTCGGAGGTTACTATAGATGAAAAAGAGTTAAGTGATGTGAAGCGTAGTAGATGTATTAGGAAATAAGGCAAGGCCTTAGTCTGGTCCATCCATAGTCTTGTCAACTGGTGAAGACTTTGGCTTTTACTCCTCAGTGTGAGATGAAAAGTGATTCAGATCACTTTTGAGCGGAGTATTCTTTTGATTTGATTTGCATTTTTATTTATTTTTATTTTTTAATATACTTAATTTTTTAAGTTTATTTATTTTTTATTGAGAGAGAGAGGGAGGAAGTGAGGGAGAAAGAATCCTAAGCAGGCTTTATGCTGTCAGAGCAGAGCCCAACATGGAATTGATCAAGCTGCCGCAGGGCTCAAAATCACACACTGTGAGATCATGACCTGAGCCAAAATCAAGAGTCAGATGCCTAACGGACTGAGCCACCCAAACACCCCTTGGCTTGTATTTTCAACAGGTTATTTGATAACTCTATAAAATAGACTGGGTGAGTGAAAGGAGGTTGTTACAATGATGGATGCTTGGACTAGGGTGATGGTGCAGAGGATAGAGGTAAAGGACAGGATTTTATGTGTAGTATAGGGACTGAGCCAACATGATCTACTGATGAAATAGGTGAGGGAGTGAGAGTCAGGGAGGATGAGGATAACTCCAAATTTTTTATTTAGAATACCATAGATATATTTCCATGATGCAACCAAGTGTATAATCATTTCTCATATAACACTATGTTGAGTGGTTTTACCATAATTATCATAACCATTCTTATATGGCTGAATATTTGTCACATTTTAATAAATATACGTTTATTGACCATCCAATGTGAGAAATTATATTAGGCCCAAAATAAACAAGACACAATCCCTGCCCTTGAGTAGACAACAAATCTAGTGTGAGAGACAAACATATATTAAAAAAACAAAAAAAAACAAAAAAAAACTTTTGAATTAGTGTAGGAAGTGATAAAATACAGATATAAACATGATGATACACAAACAGTGCACTGATCTGATTTAAACTCATGGAAGTCATAGGAGTAAATTTCAAGGTTGGGCAAGAATTTCTCAGATAAAGTTAGATAAATTTATAGTTAAAAAATAAATCAGGGGGCACCTAGGTAGTTCAGTTGATTGAGCATCTGACTCATTGATTTCAGCTTAGGTCATGATCCCAGAACTCTGGGATCAATCCCCACATTGGGCTCCGTGGCCAGCATGGAGCCTGTTGAAGAGTCTCTCTCTCTCTTCCTCTCTCCCTCTTCCCCTTTCCCTCACTCGTGGTCTCTCTCTCTGAAAAATAAATAAACAGAGGCACCTGGGTGGCTCATTCAGTTAAAGGTCTGACTCTTGATTTTAGCTTAGGTCATGATCTCATGGTTTGTGAGATCCAGCCCTGTGTGGGGCTCTGTGCTGAAATCATGGAACCTGCCTGGGATTCTCTCTCTCTCTCTCTCTCTCTGCCCCTTACCCACTTGCGTAGTCATTTTCTCTTTATCTCTCAAAATAAATTTAAAAATTTTAAAAGTAAATAAATACATAAATCAGAACTAAATAAATGGGGAGATACATCATGTTAATAGACTAGAAAACTTAATATTTTAATAATAGCAATTTTCCCAGAATTCATGATAGATTAAATGCAATTCTCTTTAAGATATCCACAGGATCATTATTTTTTAGTGTACAATTAAAAGGTTATTCTAAAAGGAAAATAATAGTCAAGATACTCATTAATAAAAAAAAAACAGTTTAGAAGAATTTATTCTAAAAATAGGGAAGCAATATTAAACTTATGATAATTAGGATGATGTTGTATTCATTCAAGTGTAGAAAAGTACCCATGTAAACAGAAAAGGAATTTGAAAAAAAAAGTAGATGTATGGACTAATGTGTAACAAAGAGGGCATGATATGAGCAATCAATGGGAAAGATCAGCTTTTTAAATAAATGATAATAGGGCAATGGAATATCTTCATGAAATAGAATAAAATCATAACCTCTTCTGCCATTTAATAAATCAATTCTAAGTACAGAAAAACTAAACTTAGAAACATTTAGGACATAATAATACAGTAGAGTATTTTCCTGAATATGCTGCAAGAAAATAATTATTAAATAAGAAACATAATGACCACAGAGTAAAAGATTAATAAATTCAAATATGGTAAAATTAAAAATTATATTCGTCAAAAGATATAAAGACAATACACATACCCGTTGCAACCTGGGAGACACATACTGAAAATGACAAAAAGCTAACAAACAACTAGTGTCCAAAATATATAAAGAACATTTTCCAACAAGTTATATATGTATAAGTATATATATATGTATACATATATACATATATATATATATATATATATATATATATATTAATCCAGAAGAAAAAATATCTTCCAACCACTTATAAAGGGACTTTCTAAAAGGACTCTGAAGTAGGGAATAGTAGAGATTATGTGTAATCAAATTTTTAATCAGAGAAGAACATGTTAAAACCTTAAACAATACCACTATTGAAAATATCAATTTACAACAAGGATGTGGAGTATCATGAGCTACCATATTCTTCAGGACACTTCTGATATAGATTCTAGATAAACTGTCAGATGCACCAGAAATCATACAAAGGGCATCAAAAGTAGCATTGTTCAGGACAAGAAAAAAAAAAAAAAAAAGGAAACAACCCAAATGAACATTTATAGTAGAATGGGCTAAATATATGGTATGTTCATACAATGGAAGATCACATGGCAATAAAAATGAGTAAGTTAAATCAACACACAACAATTTGGATGAATTTTACAAATACTTTTGAACAACAGGAACCAGATGCGATAGAAGTAAAAACTGTCTTCATCCATTCTTATAAATCTCAAAAACAAGTAAAACTAAAACAAACAAACAAACAAACAAACGGAACAATTGTTTATGAATGCATACATAAATCCAAACTAAGGAAATAAAAAAAATGATTGATTTATCATAGAATTCAAGACAGCTTGAACTCTTGTAGGTGAAGTATCAAGTTTATGATAAGGGAAGGGATTCTGGATTGCTTCTGAAGTACTGATAATTTTTTTATTATTTTTTCATGTACCATAATAAAATTATTCACTTTTTAAAAAAAATTTTAATGTTTATTTATTTTGGAGAGAGAGAGAGTGTGGGCCGCCAAGGGGCAGAGAGAGAGAGAGGGAGACACAGAATCCCAAGCAGGCTCCAGACTCTGAGCTGTCAGCACAGAACCCAACGTGGGGCTCAAACCCACAAACCGTGAGATCATGATCTGAGCCAAGGTCCGGTGCTTAACTGACTGAGCCACTCAGGTGCCCCAAATTTTATTAATTTATTAATTTATTAATTTATTAATTTATTAATTAATTTACACTTGAAATTTGTGTTCGATTCACTTTTCTGGTATATATACATATATATGTGTATGTGTGTGTGTGTGTGTGTGTGTATACATATACATATACATTGAACTCATGGCAAACAGCACTATAAGTCATACCTAAATGAAGCTTATATAACCAAAAGTATATTTTCTTGAGTGAGGTGTATCACAGCCTTGTTGTGTTTCAGAAAATCAGACAGTCCTTCAGCAATATGCATGGGAGGCATTTTAAACAGTGAAATCACCAAATAAAGCACAAAAATCTAACAAGTGTTGCATTAAACAAACAGAAAAGTATGCTTGTTTGTAATATGAGACCTAAATAAGGAAACAGAGTATTACCTTGTTCAACCTCGGCTGGGAATATGTGTCGCTCAAAGTTTTCACCATTCTGCCTATGTCTGTACATGAGTGCCAAAGCCCATGAGGATTGCTTTGGGGATTACAAATTAATTTCAGTGAGTGGACAAATTTGCAAATATGGTATCAATGAATAATGAGGACTGACTGTATCTACTCATAAAAAGCTGCTACCATGGGGCCCATGGTTGCTTCAGTCAGTTAAACATCTGACTCTTGATTTCAGCTCAGGTCATGATCTCATGATTCATGAGATAGAGCCCTGCATCGGCTCTGTGCTGACAGTGCAGAGCCTGCTTGGGATTCTCTCTCTCCCTCTCTCTCTCTCTACCCCTTCCCCTGTGCTCGCTCTCTCTCTCTCTCTCTCTCAAAAATACATACATTAAAAAAAAAAGCTGCTACTGTATTTTATAACATCCATGAATTTGTGGCCTTAAGTGACAGAACTTACATTCCCCCACCAAGGATACCTAAGCCCACATTTTGACAGAAATGACGAACTTTGTTCAGGGCAAGTGACAGAGCACCCAGAAATTTAATGCAAGGTGTTGGGATGGAGAGAGTCACAGAAGCACTGTGATATTAACCTGCCACACAACCGTGCCTTACTGCCAAGACACACATGCACATAGGGAGACCCTAGGGAATCCAGTTAAAAACCTAAGGCCAGAAAAAAGTTGCAAATTTGCTGCATCTTTGAATGCAATGCAGGCAACAGGGACTGAACATATTACTGCATTTAGGTGTTTGAACATAATCTTTAACAAATTTAGCATTGCCTCAATGCTAAAACAAGTCCAACTCTAGGGAGCCAGGAACCCAAGTACTTTAGTACAAAGAAATTCACATTACACCAGACTGCTAAAAGCCAACATACGAGAAAATCTTGAAAGCAGCAAGAGAAAAATGACACATCACAGGAATGCAATTATATAATTAATGATTATCTTCTTATCAAACATATTGATGGCAAAAGACATAGAATGACATATTAAATATGCTAAAAATAAAAACCAGCCAATAATTCTATATTTAGCCAATTAACACTCAAATTAAAGGCAAAATAAAGACATGTTTATATCAACAAAAGCTGAAAGAATCTATTGCTAGTAGACCTGTGGTATAGTAAATACAAAAAAAGAAGTCCTTTAGGTTGAAGGAAAATGTTTACAGATAGTCTATAGGAAGCAATATAGAGCAATGTAAATGGTAAATATGTAAATAAATATAAAAGGTTATAAATATAAAGTGTTCAATTAGATACATATGTCGTATATGTTGTACATATTTCTTTAATTTCTGTGGCAGACATATGACTGCCTAAAGGACACATACATACCACTATATTTATAACGTATATGGATATAACACACATGTATGTAATATGCATGGCAGCACTAGTACAAAGAAGGGGGAAGTGGAGCTACAAAGAGGTAAATTGACTAGGATAAAGTCCAAACTAACACATTAAGGTGCGGTAAGTAAAATATGTGTATTAAAATATTTAGAGCAACTTCTAAAAGTAGCACAAAAATATAATTCAAATGTAATAAAGGCATTAAAATAGTGTAATAAAATATTTAACAAAACAAATATCAGTAAAGTAGGAATAAGGGAACAAAAAAAGAGATGAGGCAAATAAAACTCATCATGAGACAAATGGTAGACCTATCACCAGTCTGTGAACAGACTGAACACTGGGATAAAAAAATACAATTAATTTGACTGAATATAACACTATAAGTGGCCCACTGGAGGAATATATTAAATAATAATAAAGTGAAATAGATTGAAACTAAGAAAAAAAAAGATCATGGAAAAAGTAAACATAAGAGAACAAAGGTGGCTGTATTAATGTCAGACACAATAGACTTCCAGGAAGAATGTTACTACAGACAAAGGATATTTTGTTATGACAAAATGGTTAGGAGGGTAAGAAGATATAAAAAACACAGTGTGGTTGCATTTAAAAAGGAAGTTCCACAACACATGAAACAAAACGGACAAAAGTGCATGAAAAGGGGTAAAAGAAAAAATAGCCATAAACACAATTATAACTGGATATTTCAATATTCTTCTCTTATTAATTAAGAGAGAAACCAAACAGAAAATCAGTAAAGATATACAGAGAAGTTGAAAAACATTATCAACCAACTTTGACAAATCAACAACTAAAGAACACTACATCTGTGTTTCAGACAGCACATGGAAACTTTACCGTAACAGATCTTATGCTGGACAATAAAATAAATCTCAATGATTTTAAAGGATTATGTCATACAGTGCTTGTTTTCTAATCACACCAGAGTTAAACTAGATACAGAAATCAGAAAACAATCTAGGGAATGATATATGAATGTTTTGAATTACCCGTGGATTAGAGAAGAAGTAACATGAAAAATTAGAAAATATTTGAGCAGAATGATATTAAAACACACATCAAAATTTGTGGAATGAAGTTAAAGACATGTCTGGAGTGAAATACGTATTTTGAATGAATGTTAATGTTAAAAAACAATCAGTTTTTCTAAGCCTCCACCTTAAGACATTAGAAAAATAAAATGAAAACCAAGATAAGTAGAAAACAAGGAAATCAGAAAGATGAATAGAAGTCAATAAAACTGAAAACAGTAAAGATGAGCAATAAAACTGAAGGTTGAGTATTTGAAAAGGCCAATAAAATGGGTAAAAATAGCTAAAATCAAGCCACAAAAAAAAAAAAAAGAGAGAGAGAGAGAGAGAGAGAAAGCAAAAAATTACCAATATCAGAAATGAAAGGGGATATCCCTAGAGGTAATAAGCACATCCAAAGAATATTAAATATTATGGAATAGATCAAAATCTTCAGAAAACAGAGAGAAAGGAACACTTTGTAGCTCATTTTATGAGTCGAGTGTTCTCTCATACCAAAGCCTGACAAAAGGATCACCAGGGAAGAAATCTAAAAACGCATCACTTATTGAACATGGCACAAAAGACCTAACAAAATACTAGCAAATAAAATGCAGTAATATATAAAAAGGATAATATACCTTGACCAAGTGGGTTAATTAAAAGAATCTAAGGTTGGTTTAACTTCCAAATGTCAATTAATACTATATGCTATATTAATAAATTTAAGACATATCATATTATCTTCTTAATAAATGCAGAAAAATACCTGGCAAAACCAACACCCATGTGTACTTAAAAAATTTTAGCTAACTAGAAAGCAAAAATAGCATACTTGATTTTATAATAAGCATGTATGAAAGATCTATGGCTAATATCTTAATGATAAAAACTAAGTGATTTCTACTGAAGGGAAAGAACAAAACATGAGTGTCCACTTTAATCTCTCCTGTACAATCTTGTACTATAAATCCTGCCAGTTCAATCAGGAAGAAAATAAATAAAATTCACACAACTTAGAAGGGAGACAGTGAGGAGCTATGTGTTCACTGAGATAACAGTAATATATATAGAAAATACTAAGAAATCTACAAAAAAAAAAAACTTCTAGAAGTAATGAATGTAGCAAATTTGCAGTGCCTGAGATCAGTATTATAGATCATAACATATCAGCAATGAAGGATAAGGTAAGTGTACGAAAGTTAAGAATTTTTCTCAAATTTACAGAGGAATGATGTTGTACAGCCAGGATCTGAAGGAAAGTAAGGACTAGGGAATAGTGATTTGAATAATAATAATAGTAATAATAATAATAATAATGACATGCATGCACAGCTATTTACAATTTGTTTTAGAATATTTTAGAACCCTTCCTATGTTTTCTGATTGTCTTTACATAAACTGAATAATAACATACATCTTCTGACAACATTTTTAAAATGTACATGTGTCTTAGCAATCTTTTCATTTCACTGTATCTTCTTTTAAAAGGCCGCATAATTTTCCAAAGTGTACATTTTTCTGTGATGAAACTCTCTTTTATTGGAAGAGCTTTAGATTATTTCCAGTTGGTCGCAATTACAAGAAATACTGCTATGAATATACCTGCACGTGATTTTTTTTTTTTTTAACGTTTATTTATTTTTGAGACAGAGAGAGACAGAGCATGAAGGGGGGAGGGTCAGAGAGAGGGAGACACAGAATCTGAAACAGGCTCCAGGCTCTGACCTGTCAGCACAGAGCCCCACGCGGGGCTTGAACTCATGGACCTCGAGATCATGACCTGAGCTGAAGTCGGCTGCTTAACCAACTGAGCCACCCAGGCGCCCCCCTGCACGTGATTTTTAAAAAGAAATGTACAGAGCTGTATTTCTATGGAACAGTTTTCTTATGTTGAATGTACGTTATCAGCGAAAATATTTACTTTAAAGTTGACATAGAATGCTCAAATATTCCATCCAATGCTTTGGTTAATCTACTTGGCACCAAATTATAGAAATTCTTTTATTCCCATAACCTAGAATGAGAACGGCTATAAAAAATTTTAAAAATTTGCCATTCTGTTAGGACAAAATAATATGTCATTAATCATTTCTTTGATTTTTCCATTTGTTAGAAAAGTTACATAAGAAATTGGGATTAAAAAATAACTATTCTCAATATTTTACTTTTTTGAGTGTCCCATTTTTTTAATGTTAGAATGTTTTACATACCAAAAAAATCCTTTGTTCTATATCACAATATTTCATGTGGGTTTTAAAGTTTTTTTTTTAATTTTATGTGATATTTTTTCTTTACAGGAATTTAAATTTTATGTATTTTTTGGAAATATTTTAATCAGAAATTTGAAACTTATGGTGGACATCCCACACTCTAAGATTATTTTTAAAAACTCCTATTTATTCCCCTATCTTTATATTTTGGTTATTTATGTTTGACCCTTCATTTTGGAATGTGTTTTCACATATGCATTGATGTGTTATGTGCAGATTTAATTCTATTATATTATAAATGGATGCCCAATTCAAACTTAATAAACGATAAGAGACATTTTTATTATTTTAACAATTGGCTTTTTTCTCCTGCAACTATAACTTGCTATGTTTAATTTCTCTGTACTTTCTATTGCTCAAAATAGGTTGAATTATCATAAATGCCACGGTTCACGTAACACAATTTTTCAGTAACTTATTGACTGGCAAAGTAGAATTTGCTCTTGCCTATTAAAAATAACAAACAATCCATCACTATTTTTGTTTAGATCTGTTTTAGACACACTACCTTTAAGTCTCTATAAAAATCATTCTTTGCCCATCTGATCATAGCCTAAATATCTCCAGGATTGATGATTTTGCCAGGCAGACTATTCTCACAGAATTAGTACAGGTCAGTAGATGAGAATTTATTCCTCAAAATCTGTACCTCCCATAAGTCATATTCTACATCAGGTATATAGATGTTGACTTAATGTCAGCTGCATATCTCTGATTTTTTTTTCTACAGTTTGAATGTTATCCATTCTCTCTCTCTCTCTGCACACCCCCCACCCCGCACTCCATGCACTCCAGTACAGAGTTTGAATCTCTCTATTGATCACCTTTTTTAGTTATATTACGGATAGAGGAATTTTGGGAATCTTGCTGAGTAGCTGGTAATGTTAAAGTGATGCATCACTTTGATATAAACACATTAAAATAAAGTACTACTGCTTAATACTAATTCAAACAGCACAGCGCATTCAATTTTCACTAAATAGCTTTTCCCAACTCCTCTTATACCCATGTGTAGAGGATTACTGGAGCTGTGTTTCAAACAGTTACTCAAATTTTGCACAGCCTTCCAACAACATGTTATGGTTACCAAAGACAAGAAGCAATAATGGATTAATTCAGCAAGGGCTGAATATGCCTTTAATAGCCATGCAATAGGCTTATCTGGGCCGACAAAGTGACCCCCTTTCATGTCTGTTCAATTAGAGATAATAGTTGAAGGCATTAATCACACATATTTTCAACAAAACTTTTCTCAGTTAAAGACACCCTGCAAATGATGTGGTCCAATGCACATCCGCCCATTAGGGTTGCTATGACTATGGTGAGTCTGATCTGAAAGACAGGATACAATCAGGCCTGAGACAATGAGTGGATTTTCATATTTAATGGCCTGGGTTTTCAGCTTGGCACAGCAAACTGAATAGCAGTGACCTGAAGATGACCTTCCATTTTTCTTCTTTGATTTGTCCCCAGGAATGGATAAGGCATTGGGATCCTGGGAGTAATCAGAAAGCAAGCATGTTCTCTTGTATAAATGAAAACATCAAGGAAGAGTCTACCCTGGAAAACTTTTGTATTGCTAGTGATACAGCAGAATCCCCTTGTTATTAAATTATTCTCGATTTAAGGGTCTAAGAATACAATAAAAAATTTATAACAACCAAGAGCAATGGGACCTAGGAATTCACTCTACCACTAAATGCCCCTAGTCATATGCCTTTGTCAAGTTTTAGTTTGCCTCTCTATACAAGCATTTGAACAAGATCATCTAAAGTAATTTAGATATAAAACTAAATTGATCTTATTTTATAAGGTGAATATGGAATAGAAATACTAATGAATGAGCTGAACAGGTGTCTTTAAGGCAGAAGTGAGATGGTGCATGGAAAGTGCTTAACCAAAGACCTGGTGTAGCACATGCTGGGTGTGTTTGTTTCTATTTCTCCCCTTTTCTGTGTCTTTACTGTGTATGATATTTCTCTCAACTTTGATAATGCTGGTATTCTTCTTTACTAGAAGTTTCCTAGAAACTTTTCTCAAGAAAACATCAGATACCAGGTATTAATATTTATGAATTGAATTTTATACATTGTTATTCTGGTTGCATAGTGCTGATTACAGTACTACCATAAATAGAACAAAAGAATTAGATGCTACTGGGTATGTATGAAAAAAAAAAAAAGAATTTATTTGGTAATGCAATAATATGGTCTTCATTCTGAAGTAAAAAAATGTATATGTATATATATTACATATATTACATATAGAATATATAAAATTATAAATATATATTATAGTAAAAATTATATAATACATATATAATATATAAGGCTATATAAGTATAAATTATAATACATATATATATATATATATATAATTCATAAGTCTATTAAAACTGTTAACTCATAAAACAATTTACTAACAATGCAGGGATTGCCCAAAAGTTGAAACGATCTTGAGTAGTTAAGTTAGGAGCTAGTGTAAATTAAGCAATCAGAGAAATTACATGAATTAAGGAATTTGTCTTTATATGCGGATAAGTTCATTTTATCCCACATGTTTAATTTAAACTAACCCATTCAGTTAGTATTCCCTCATCTCACAGATTGAATTCATTTCTTTTCTGTGTATTCGCACTTCTCTTGGATATTAATTATAGCATTTGTATTATTCAGACTTCTATAAACTATAAGGGTATAATTTTGCTAGTACTTAAACACAGTCTGT
Organism: Panthera onca; assembly: GCF_046562875.1. Lineage (NCBI taxonomy): Eukaryota > Metazoa > Chordata > Mammalia > Carnivora > Felidae > Panthera > Panthera onca. Next base: position 53,647,790 of record NC_138342.1, on the reverse strand, counting down.
GATTTTTCGTTATTTCTGCAGTCCTATAATATTTGGCCTGATTTATGTAGACTAAGACCTTTTGTTTTTGTTTTTTTGTTTGTTTTAATTGAGTGGAAAATGAGGGAATACAAGTCTACATGAAAGTAAGGCTTATGTGAGCTGAAAGTGGATGAATTGGTAAAGTTTTGACTAAGTGTGTGGTTTTGAAAAAAAAATAAGATGAAAACATAGGAGGATATAAGTGTTTACTGGTAGAATAAATTATAAAGAGGTATAAATACATTTTCGTTTTCAAGAGAGCTAAGCATCAGTAAATGCCTTTGGGATGTGGCAAGTTTGGGATGAACTGGATTGCTAGAAAGAAAAAAATTACTCTCTGGAGGTAATATTTAAATTCTACTGTGTGAATGTCTACGAGTGTTTGAATAAGCTATAGGTTTATAATTTTAAAATTGTATAATTTATGTCTAAATTTTAAATTGAAACTTTTTTTTTGTCTGCGAAGTCTGAATTTCTGTTATAGTTCAGCCTGGTTTATTTGTTAATAGAGTATTCTTTACTCAGTATTTGTAAACTGATAAAGATAGAAATGCACATATAATTAGATAATTATCCTACTGAAAAATTATTCTTCCCCGATGCATTAGAAGAATTAGTTAATGATATAACACAAACTGGCAGTGATTTTTAAATTTATTTAAAACACACATATACAAATAATATATATACATATATATATATATATATATATATGCACACATATCGATAGTTTAGAACAAGTTAATATTGTAATGACTGTTCAAAATGTAATAGATATAATCATTTTCTAAAACTTTTTATATGGAAATAATTTTAAACATACAGAAAAGTTTCAAGAATAGTGTTATATAATACATATGTATACCCTTGTATTAGAATTATCCTGGGGTGCCTGGGTGGCTCAGTTGGTTGAGCGGCTGACTTCGGCTCAGGTCAGGATCTCACCGTCCGTGAGTTCGAGCCCCACAACCGGCTCTGTGCTGACAGCTTCAGCCTGGAGCCTGCTTCAGATTGTGTCTCCCTCTCCCTCTGCCCCTCCCCCGCTCATACTTGGGTCTCTCTCTGTTTCTCAAAAATGAATAAACGTTGAAAAAAAAAATACTTCTCCAGAAAAATAGAATCGCTGTGTATGTGTATATGTATAGAAACAGAGAAAGAGAGATGTGGGGTGTAGGGGGAGCAAGAAATGTATTTTAAAGAATTGAATCACACACATAATTATAGGAGTTAGTAATTTTGAAATCTTTTGGACAGTCCAGCAGTTTGAAAATTCATGTAAGAGTTGATGTTTCAACCAGCAGGTTGAAAACTCAGGTAGGGATCCTGTGTTGTAGTCTTTTTTTTTTTTTTTTTTTATATTTATATTTATTTTTGAGACAGAGAGAGACAGAGCATGAACAGGGGAGGGGCAGAGAGAGAGGGAGACACAGAATCTGAAACAGGCTCCAGGCTCTGAGCTGTCAGCACAGAGCCCAACGCGGGGCTCGAACTCACGGACCGCGAGATCGTGACCTGAGCCGAAGTCGGCCGCCCAACCGACTGAGCCACCCAGGCGCCCCAGCAGTCTTGAGTTAAAACGTCTTCATCTTCTGGAAACTGTAGTCTTTGCTCTTAAGGTCTTTCTTATTATTATATTCATTTATTTTGAGAGAGAGAAAGAGAGAGAGACAGAGAGTGGGAGAGGGGCAGAGAGGGAGGGAGGGAGAATCTGAAGCAGGCTCCAGGCTCTGAGCCATCAGCGCAGAGCCCAACGTGGGACTCAAACCCACAAGTGTGAGATCATAACCTGAGCTGAAGTCGGACACTCAACTGATGCACCCCTGCTCTTAAGGTCTTTAAATGATTGGATGAGTCCTAACCACATTATGGAGAGTGATCTTCACTTCAAATCCACTAATTGTAAATATTAACCACATCTACAAAAGACTTCACAGCAACATCTAGACTAGTGTTTGACCAAACAACTAGGCACGATTACCTAAGCCAAGTTGACACATTAAATTAACCACAAGACACTTTATCAAATTCATTATTAGTAATTTGTATCCTGTTTGTTTCATATCTATCTGTAATATTTTTATAAATGATTAGAGATTAAGTTGCATATATCATAGGGAAATGCAAATCAAATCACAATGAGATTTCACCACAATCTGTTAGAATGGCTATCATCAAAAATACAAGACATAACAAATGTGAAGCAAAAATGTGAAGAAAAGGAAATCCTTGTGTACTGTTGATGACACTGTACATTGGTACAGCCACTAAAAAAATGTGTGGAAATTCCTCAAAAAAATTAAAAATAGAACAACTGTGTGATCCAGCAATCCCACTTACGTATATATCCAAAGTAAATGAAAACAGAATATCAAAATGTTATCTGCACTCTCCTGTTTATTGCAGAATTATTTTCAATAGCCAAATATGGAAATAACCCAAGTTTCTGTCAATGTAGGAATGGGTAAAGAAGATATGGTATGTAAATACAATGAAATATTATTCAGCCATGACAAACAAAGAAATCAGGCCATTTGTGACAACATGGTTGGACCTTGAGGGCATTATGCTAAGTGAGATTAGTCCGGCAGAGAAAGACAAATAGTAGGTGATATCACTTACATGTGTAATCTAAAACAGTCAAACTCATAGAAAGATGGAGTAGAATGGTGGTTACTAGGGGCTGGGGTTGGGGAAATTGGGGATATATTCATCAAAGGCCACTAACTTGCAGTTACAGGATCAATATGTTCTGGAGATCCAATGAACAGCACTGCAATTATAGTTAACAATATTGTAATATACTTCAGAATTGCTAAGAGATTAGATCTTAAATGTTCTCACTATAAAGAAAGAAATGGTAATTATAGGACATGATGAAGGTATTAGCTAACACTACAATGGTAATCCCACTGCAATATACACAGTGTCAATTATATCTCAGCAATAAAAAACCCTAGTATTAATGAAAAAAAAATCTCTAGCATAACCATATACACTTCTAAAATCCAGTAATTTTAATATTCATATGATGCTTTTATGCAGTATGTCACCCATATTCCAATTGACAGAAGACATTGTTTATAGTATATTTTTTCCACACCAATATATTGATTCAATCTAAAATCAAGCATTCTATTTAGTGGTCCTGTCTGTTTAGTCTCCTTCATTTTGGAGTATTTTACAGTTTTACATTATCTTTTGTATCACTGACTTAAGCACTCTTCATTTTTTTTTCTGTTTCCTCATAATTAGATTCAAGTTATGGATTCCTGGAAGCAATATTAGATATGTGATATCATTGTCGTCAGGGCATCATGTCTGGAGACGCACAATATCCATCTGCCCCTTATTGATGATGTTAATTCTAATCACTCAGTCAAGGCATTATCTGTACAGTTGCTATTTTTCTCTGGCCAATAAGAAATATATAGGAATAAGAGCACCTGGGTGGCTCAGTTGGTTGGGGGTCCGACTTTGCCTCAGGTGATGATCTCATAGTTCGTGGGTTTGAGCCCCACATCAGGCTCTGTGCTGACAGCCCAGAGCCTGAAGCCTGCTTCGGATTCTGTGTTTCCTCTCTCTTCGCCCCTCCCCCGCTTGCACTTTGTATCTCTCTCTTTTTGCAAAAATAAGTAAAAATTTTGAAAAAAGGAGAGAAATATATAGGAATAAATTTTGAGTCATGCAGACACCTGTTCCTCATTACATTCTTCTTTATTTGTACATGACATTGATTTGTTTTTTTTTTTTTTTTGGTCTGAGCAAATTTTTATTACGGTGGTTGATGATTTTTTATCTTCAGAACTCCCTCTACCAATCGGCCTGTGAAATTTACCGTGAGTAAGAATTCTCCCTTCTCTACATTTGTTATTGTTGTGGTAGTTGTTTAGTATCAGTAAGGACTCAGGATTTTACATTTTTACATTACTCTTATTCCATTATCATCCTTCATTCCTTTAATATTCATATTGTCTTAGTTTGGGCCATTTGGAGCTCCTTCAGACTAGGTCCTATGCACTTGTGATTGTCCCCATCATCCTTTTGAGCACTTCCTCACTTTCCATAATAGCAAGATGTTCCAGGATCATTCTGTATTATAGTGCCCCAGGCCTAGTATCAGCTATTTTAACAAAGAGCTCTGGTTCTTTTTAGTGGAGAATTATGAATTGTCCTATTAGAAACTAAGATCAGGACAATGGTTCTGCTCATTGGTACTCAGTTGTCTTTGTTTCTGAGTCTATTTTGTGGACAGAACTAGGATATTTGTGCACTTACACATATACACATATAAATGTTCCCACACATACACATACGTATACATTATACACATACACATATTTTAGAAAATAATGGGATCAAGGTGATACTCTCAGTTTCAACACATCTCCTCTGGGATTTTTTTTTTCTTGTCTTCCCCATTCTATATTTGTGTATCATATATTCCACAGAGAATAATGGCTCCCAAAAGTATCATTATATTTACTCATTCTCTCAGGCTACAATATATGTAAATTTGTTCAGAATTGCTTCAACCATACCACTACCAAAGATAAATTCACTAAAATGAGTACAGGATTGACCCTCTCATCCATCCCAACAGGACAGGGGATGGTTAGTCAAATTTTGTGTTCTTGGAATTTTTTTTTCTCAGTGTGCTTAAGTTATGCATTGGAAATAATTTTGGTTTGTTTATTTTAGTCTCATATCTGCTTTAAGTTGTATTTTCCTTGTCCCATCATTATTGACTTAATATATATTTTTAGAGTATTTAAAGTGTTAAATATTGACTATTTGTTTCCACAAGTCAAAAAATATACATAAGCATTGACTTAGAAGAGCATTTCTGGGGCGCCTGGGTGGCTCAGTCAGTTAAGCATCTGACTTCGGCTTACATCATGATCTCATGGTTTGTGGATTCGAGCCCCTCATCCGGCTCTGTGCTGACAACTCAGAGCCTAGAGCCTGCTTCGAAATCTCTCTCTCTCTCTCTCTCTCTCTCTCTCTCTCTGCCCTCCCTCACTCACACTCTGTGTCTCAAAAATAAGTGAACATTAAAAAAATTTTTAAAAAGGAGCATTTCTTTCATATATTTCTTCTACTCCTTTACTCACTACCTACTGTATGTAAGTAACTTCTTCCTGTGCTTGTTTTTATGAAGATAAATGAATATATATGTTCTCTATGTCACATCTTTCTACATATGCATTTTTGTCCTTATATTTTTTCATTGAAAAATATCACCTGATATCAAACCCTATCAGTTCATAGACACTTTTCTCATTCTTTAACAGCCGCAAAATAGACCTTTATATATCATATGCTGAGTAGACTTATCAATTTCTCATATTGGAAATTTAGGTAGTTTCTAATATTTTCCAATTACAAAAATGCTCCTCTACATACAAAGAAAGATCATATGGATATATATTTTTTGTGTTGTTGGAAGTGTATCTTCAGGATAAATTCCTACAAGTGGCATTGCCGACTCAAAGCTTATGGCCTTGTCATTTTATTATTATATGTTGTCAAATTTCATTCCCTAGAAATTGTACCATTTTGCATTTGCAGCAACAATATATTAAAAAGTTTTACAAGAATGAAACCCAAACTCTACTGAGTATGATTTCTGACTTAATTAATATAATAAGTTACCACTATATTCCTTTCATTTATGGAGAAAATAAAAATCTATAAACCAGAGTTAAAAGTAAGACCAAATTCTACCAGATCCATAATCCAGCATCTGTGAGCATAGATATTTCTTAAATTAAGGTAATTAGCCACTATTACATTGTCCTCCTTTCCGAAGAAGATACCATTAACAAGAATATCTATATTTTCAATGCACACTAACTCTGGCATTCAATAAAGCAATTATATAGCAAAATATAAAGTCATATAACTAAAAAACAAGATTAAAAAAATGTGCAATAGAAACAGACAAACAATATGGTACACATATTTGTATAAACAAATACAAAATGGGATGGAGGAATAAATGATTGAAAATTTGGTCATATTAAGATCCATAAAAATTACATTCTAAAACTTTAAAAATAAAATAATTTTATATTAATAATCATTAAGTGGGTTTAATAAAGGGTTAGCCACCATTGAATTCAGGATTAGTAAACTGGAAGATAGGATAAAATGTGTTCATAGAATACATCCACACAGAAACACCAGGAAAGAAATGAAAACTCTATAAAACAACATTAAATATAGACTGAATTCCATACAAAAGTCTAACATACTTACAATTGGAGTGACAGGAAGACGAAAGAATAGGGACAGAAATATTAAGATGACAAATGGCTGAAAAGTTTCAAAAGCTGATTACAGACCTCAGGTCACATATTCAAGAATGGCTGCAAACCCCAAACAAAATAAATAGTGAGAAAACTGCACCTAGAGATACACAACATTAAGACTGCTGAAAATTAAAGACAAACTTAATATTTTAAAAGGATCCAGAACAAAGTGTGCATTTTCTTCAAAGGAGTAATATTAAGACAGCAAAATTTTTTGGCAGAAATAATGGAAACATGAATACAACGAATGACAATCTCTAAGTGCTATAAGGAAATAAGTATCTACCTAGAATCCAACACCCAAGGGAATATTCCTCAAAAGAAAGGTAAAATAAATGGTTCTGAAAAAAATCTGATAGTATTGTTACCAGACAATCGGGACTAAGATTTGAAAGTGATTTCTGAAGACTGAAGAAAATGACCCCACATGGAAAAACAGAAGTGCAGGAAGGAGAGCACAAAGAAAAACTAATAAGAAAAGAGTAAAAATAAATGAATAGTAATAAAGTAAATGAAGATACAAAATGACAGAAGTTTTGTGGCTTTACACTTTTTAGAGCAGTAACTCAAAATATGAAAAGGAATAAATGGAATTAAATGTTCCAATTTCTAGCAGTTATATTAAAAGTAACAATTTCTCTTAAACTGTAACATGAGTTAAATGTTTTTAGCTATAGAATAATAGTAAAATAATAGAGGTAGCAAGTTAGTAGAGGATAAAATACTCTATAAATTATTAATTACTTTAAAAATCTGAATTAGGCAAGACAAAACAGACACATGAAATGATGCTCAACGTCACTCTTCATCAGGGAAATACAAATCAAAGCCACACTGAGATACCACCTCACACCAGTCAGAGTGGCTAAAATGAACAAATCAGAAGACCACAGATGCTGGCAAGGATATAGAGGAATGGGAACCCTCTTGCACTGTTGGTGGGAATGCAAACTGGTGCAGCTGCTCTGGAGAACAGTGTGGAGGTTCCTCAAAAAACTAAAAATAGAATTACCCTATGAACCAGCAATAGCAGTACTAGGAATGTTTATAGCAGCATTTTCAACAATAGCCAAATTATGGAAAGAGCCTAAATGTCCATCAATTGATGAATGGATAAAGAAGATGTGGTTTATGTATACAATGGAATGCTACCTGGCAATGAGAAAGAATGAAATCATGCCATTTGCAGCAATGTGGATGAAACTGGAGGGTATTATGCTAAGTGAAATAAGTCTGTCAGAGAAAGACAGATACCATATGTTTTCACTCATATGTGGATCTTGAGAAAGTTAATAGAAGACCACGGGGGAAGGGAAGGTAAAAAAGAAAAAGTTACCAATAGAGACGGAGGGAAGCAAACCATAACAGACTCTTACATACAGAGAACAAACTGAGTGTTGAGGGGGTGGGTGAGGGAGAGGGGAAAATAGGTGATGGGCATTGAGGAGGGCACTTGTTGGGATGAGCACTGGGTGTTGTATGGAAGCCAATTTGACAATAAATTATGTTAAATTGAAAAAATAATAAAAATAAAAAATAATAAAAAATAATGGATTAGGGAAGACAAGAATATAGAATAGGTAGGTCCATCAAAAACAAATAATAATATGAAGGATATAAAATTATCCACATACATGCATGCCTTTAATACAAGGAAGTAAACATTAAAAACATAAAGGGCAAAGTAAGGGATATTAAGAAAAGAAAATTAAGGCGGTGTATACACACTTAAAAAAAAGGAATTGGTAATAACCTTAAGTCACAGGATTTATATACTTTTTTTACAGGCTGAATAGATAGGGACAGATGGGTTTTTATAAATATGCATATATTTGAGAAGTTTACAAAAGAAAAAAAATAATCCCTTAAATTACTGGCTAGATAATTCATATATATTTGCATTATTTGTTTTTATATTTATTTCTTTCCAAATTCAATAACAGCTAAATAATTGAAATAATAAAATTATCCTAAGTTCAATGTTTTATGCCTTAAACAATTAAAGAAAATTTGTATACTACCCAAATTCTTTAACATTAGTGTGGTAATACAATGATACTGTTTTCTAGAGTTGTTTTAGAAACCCATCTCTGAATTTTTTGAAAAGTAAAATGGTTCTACCCAAAATGCATGTGCATGTTATCTAAAATACTGAGGATCACTAGATCAGGTACTCAGATACTGGCTTCTCACTAGATCATTAGATCAGGATTTCTCAGTTAGGATACTATTGATATCTTGAGCTGGATAATTCTTAATGTGGGGGCCTCTCCTGTGCATTGTAGGATGTTACACAGGATCTCTGGCCTCTAGCAGAGATTACCCCTAGTTGAGAACAACTGCACCACATGACCTATAAGTATTTATTACAATTCTGAGAAAAGATACGACTTTTATTTTCAGGAAAAGATGATTTAATTTCATTGTATGCTAATTCTCCAGAAACACTGGACATCTTCATTAAACAATATATGTTATATCCCTGAAAATTTACATATAAATATTACTTGTTTTGAAAACGCGTTGTTATGGTATACAAAAATAAGAAAATATCAAATTGTAAACCTGTATGAGAAAAAAACATTCTGCAGCAAAGAAAGAAGAGTCTTGGAAGATATTTCCACAGAATTTCTTGGGACTTTCCTGTTTCTATTTTTGTGCAAAGATCAATTATGACAGGCTAGTGCAAAATCTGACCTTTATTTGGAAGAAATCTGTCACAGGCTGTCATTTATTACATGAGAAATTATAAACATTTTGTACTAAACAAGAACATTATCAGCATTTACAGTGACTGCACATCTGCCTAGTGAGATTCCATTCATACTTAATATCACCCTGTTGCCTGAGTTGGAAATAACCTCACTTTTTCCTCTATAGCAAGAACAAAGGATTTGGTTTATAAAAGTAGTCTTCTTGAATCATACCACCTTTTTATTCTCTCACTGATAGTTATATTTCAAATGACATCTACTTCAGTAGTATGCATATCTTTCCTACACACATTCTTCATATATTCATTTTAAAATGCATATCCACTGATTATTAGAGGGCAGGTGTTATGATAGCTTGACATAAACCTTGAATAAAATGCAAATGTCTGACATTTAAAGAAAGACATAGGCAAGTAAATAAATTGTCATAGCTGATAACATATTTAAAAGAAGTTTAAACAAATTATTTTTTCAGGATTAATTCTATCTGGTATTTTATTTTCAAAAAATGACTTATAATGAGGATTACAAATATAAAGTATTTAACAGCAGGTAAAATATAGGAGTCTCTAAATTTGACATGCACACACCTGCGAGTACCTGGAGATTTTTCTAGGGAATATTGACAAAAAGATGCATTTAAACGGTATGCAGATCCTCAACAAAGACTAGCTTGTGATCAAAAGGTATATTTTCATAATTACCATTCTGCTATTTATCCACCCAATTCATGAGTGAGGGAAGCAAGATTAGGCAGAGGAAGAAACTGAACTGAAATTCAAATGACAGAGGTCCTTGCTGATGGCACTTCAGAAGTATCCCATATGGAGGCTATGGGCCTTTCTACTCCACATGGACCAATTTTTGGAAGTGGGCTTCCCCTGAGAGAGGTTATAACTGTGGGGAAGCTGTTACCTTTAACAGTGGGAAGTTCCTTGAGTCTCACCTTTCAGCTGTCTGCACTATGCACTTCTAGCAGTATTGAGTGCTTTGGTCTTAAAGGTATGGATCTGGGTCAAATCTATAACATCCAACAGAGTAAACTTCTTAAATAACTACCAGCTGTTTGCTTTGTATAATAACCTCACCTTATCTTGGAACATATTCTCCAAGATTCTGCCCGATTTATTTTCTGGACAATTTATAAGAAGGTTAGTGGAACAAAAATGTCCTCAACACCACAGCTGATTTCATGGCTACAACTATTTATTCATTATTTGTTTCCTATACCATATGTTTTAGATTTCCTTCACTGTTGGCCAAAATCTCTGCTAGTCTAGGTGACTTACCCATTGAGATGACCCAGATTTGCATACCTAAGTGGTCTGAGTTTATTGATCTCCATGTCCTTCTTAGATCACTGATGTTATACTTGCTCACTTGCCAAAAGAATTGGGCAGAGGAGGTCAAACAGATGCTCCAGGGGATTAATATGGTGGTAAACACTGTCTTCCCAGTCCCCATTATATAAGATCAACCCTATCTACTCCTGGTGGTCAAGATCAATTATCCTTGCTAGTAGCATCACTTTTAATTGACTACAGGGCTCTTGGCACAGAGAGCCCAAGGTGATTGTGGGGCAGCAACAGATTATGTTTAGTCAAACTCCTAGAAGCATTCAACCTCTGAAAACTGCAATACCTAGTACTGTAGGGTTTCAGGTCAGGAAGCACAAATAATCCAAATAAATCACTGGGATTGAGGCAAATAAGGCAATATGGTTGGTTCTACACACATGTATTCTACTTATTGGGGACACATCACCGTAAAGAGTGACACCTCTCCCATAACTTCATCTGTATGTTTCTTTACCAGATGTCTATGTCCCCGATGTTTCATATTTCTTTTCCCAATCAGCAAAACCACTCACTACTCTGCATGAACCAGCCTTATAATTATGTCTCCCACCTCTCAAAGCCTAAGAAATATACTCTCCAGTGTAGTCCCTTCTGCAGTAATTCTATCCTAGATTATCACTGTTGGACATTTTAGCAATTGTGGTCCAGCACCAATGTCAGTAGCTATGATACCCTACCTTCCACGAGTGATAAGAGTCCTCATTCTTAACTTGCCTGCAGGTGATCCAGCTCCAAAATTTCATTGTAGATTCTGCTTCCTAGAAACAAGATTTCTAGCAGCCCGCAAAGGCTGGGATCCCTTGGAAACAGACTTTAAGATTTGGCTGTACAAAGTATGTTTAGTAATGTTCTCAGGAACAATTCCAGTAAGATAGTAGTACAGCAGGATTGGGAAAATGGAGAAGTTGAACTGTGGTGCTATTGAAACAGGGGTCCCAGGCAATCCCCTGAGGGGCCCATCAGGGATGTCACTAATTTAAGCATTTACCAGTTATTACGTGCAGGTTATCCTGTTCTCATTTCCAGAAAGCCAATGGCCATAAGATAGCCTGTATTATCACTTTCCTAGGACTGCTGTAATTCCTTCTCAACAGAATATAATTTTTGATTCTCTTCTTGGGTCTAATTTACCCCAAACTTAATTAAGTAATTTTGTTTCCTGGCATTGTTGTAGCCTGAGATGTATTCTTTGACTTGTAGCCTATAGTGCTTCTTCATCCTTAAGAAAAAAGAATGAATTCCATTTATACTACCTGCATCTCTGTTTAAAGCTGTGAGCAGTCATAAATTAAATGTTTTATGTTAATCATAAAAGTTGCCACATTTAATAGGTTCAATTCAATTTTAATTTAACATGAAAGGAAGAGCTTCATATCAGCTCCAGTTGGGAAAATTAATATGTGAATTAAAAAAATTTTCTAAATCAGCTCATTTGACACTTCTTTCAATGAAGACAGAAATAAGAGCCAATGCCAAATTTACATATACTCAGTAATATTAAATTATAGTCCTCAAATAAATTCTTCAATTTTGGGTCTTGTTGGAATGTAATGAAGTGTAAGTAGATATTTATAGAATTTTTATAAATTGATGATAACTATACTAAACATAATTACCTTCTACTATTTTGCTAAACATACAGTAAAAAGTAAAAAATGAAAACATTATAGGATATATAATTTATCAACACTTATTAAAAAACCCTACTAAATACAAACCACTGAAATAGTTGTTGCAGTGAACAAACATTAACAAAAAGAGGTATATTTCTCAGAAAGATCTTCTCCCAAAATAGGTTGGAGTTTGAGTGTGGACAGGAATGGCTGAGTCCAAGAAGTGTGCAGTGGTTTAGACAGGGCAGCTGGTATAATGTTAACAATGGGATAAACCAGGTCAAGGAAGGAAATAAACACGGGGAGAATTTGAGAATTTATAAACATCTTTTAAAGATTTAAGCAAAAATAATTATGTCAAGTTTAGTACTGAGGGATGAATATAGAAGCTAAAATAATACTGTGTTGGGTAGCAGAAGAAAATTCAATAAATGCTAGGAGGATTTGAAGATTTCGTTTTAGAGAATTCATAAGATTAGAACATATAGTTCATAATCCAGTTAGCCCATATGAAATAAATAAATGTTAATTTTTGCTTATTTGAAGTTTCGAAATTTTGTGATATTTAAGAAAGATGTTATTTGCATTTAGTCAGGCATATTTTCCCATATACAAACATTTCTTATTTAAAAGATGTCACTTAATAGCATATTGCTATGCCATCCTTGGCCCTTGGATTAGATATAGGTAATAATTTGGAGAAAATAATTAGGTATAATCTCAGGAACAGGATATATAACTACTTAACATGGTGCCTATTTGGGGATCTAGAGAGTAATAGTATTTACTCTAAATTTTCTGGTAGAATTTCTAGTTGGAAGGAAAACTGAAAATAGACTCTCTCTTTTTATGGCAAAAGAAAAAATATATATACCTTTGTTTATATCATTTCAAGACCGGTGGATCCCCAATTTTCTGACATAATTGCATAACCTTACAGTTTTTGGCTTGGAATGAACCCAGGCATAACATTCAAAATGCTTTAGAACCACACCGGTAAAGTAAGGACCAGTTAGAGATGATATCAGCCATTGCAGTGGAGCTCAATCCTGGAGAACCTATGTTGCATCAAGAGATGACAGCATATTATGTACCTGATAGAAGCAAGGTGCAGAAGTGTCCAGAATATCAAGCATGCAAAAGTGAGAACACTGGGCAATGCAGAAATATTTTAACAACCAGTATGGATATACCGTTTCCTCCTGGGGAAATATAAAGTCTGGCCTACCTCTTGGCTCTCAGACATGAAGAGTCATTCATTCCCACGTATCCATCACTTCTCATGAATCCATGCTAATGTTACATACAATATCTTAGGGAAAATGTGGATCTATGTGCATAAGGAACATAGATTTCTCTCTAAAATAATATGACCAAGATACCAACCCCTGACTTTTGAGATTTTAAATTATTTAATAAACTGAGGTGGTCCTGACTGATGCCAAATGGAGGATTTCACTGAAAAGAAATGCACCAAAAAAGATAATGAAGTTTCGATGGATACCAGAATTTAAGGTTAGGTAAGTTTTGTTTTCAGCACAGTTTGTATATGGAAGTCCCCAATTCCAGGAACTTTGGCAGCATTGAGAAAAATGAATATATGTTTAAAAACTAAAGAAGTTAAAGAGTAGAGCTTTAGCTCTGGGAACTCAGATAGGTTTTTTTAAATTTTTTTTAAATTTTTTTTGATATAGCAGTGATTGGTGATAACAGAGAATATTTTCTATTCCTTTACTACAATACACACAAGAATTGGAGTTATTACAGGGTTCATTGCTATAACAAACAGGGCACTAGAAACTATGATGTTTCCTTTGGTCAATAGGCACTATTTTCAGATTAGGACAAAGCCTGTTTTACACGATGATACCATTTGCCAACACCAGTGGAATGTTTGGTGACAAATGTGGCCCACTGCTGATTTAACAGGCTTCCAAGTTCCTAATATTTCTTACAAAGGTAACAAAGACTGGCCCTTTGGACTAAGTGAATGACACTAAGGCACTGAATTTAATATTTCCAAGAAATTATGTGACCTTATGTTGTTTCCTTCATTCATGAAGTAGAATATAACACATCCATTTAGATAATCAGCAGAACAATTTTGTTCCTATTTATAAAAAGAATGTAATGATAATTTGTGGTGGAATCTGTTTTGGGCTTGACATCCCTTTTCCTTATTCATTGGCTTCACAGAACTCTGATTAATGTTTCTAGTCCCCAAACTGTAGATGACAATTGAATTAAGTCAATCGTGGTTTGATTTTTTTTCTATTTTTCTCACCACTTTTGAAGCTAGAAGTGGCCATGTGATCTAGTTCTGTCTTAAAGCATGTTAAATTTAAGCAGAAATCTCCTGGGAAAAAAGGTTCTCTCAAAACTTTTGCTCTGTGGGCTATTAGGGGAGCTATCATCGCCTAGAACATGCCATTCCTCTGCTTTGCCTGACTTTAGGATAAATGTGACTTCTAAAACAATAGTGAATATCCTGTAACCATGAGGTTACAGCTTATACAGATAGGCTGGGGGAATTGTAGGACTCACTCTGCATCACAAGACGTCCGAGTCCCTGCCAGTAATGGCCTGCTTCAGACCTCTTCAGTTTCTGTTAGCCTAATACAATAGTAGCTCATACAATGTTGCATTTGAAAACATCTTGAAAATTAAAAGGCAAAGAAAAAGTGGACTTACTAAGTTAATTTCTTCTTTAAATTAAATTAAAGAATATTTAAATGCTAGCCTATTAATTGAACATCCCAGGTTTTCCTAGAATCGTTAACAGTCTTTGACATCATGATCAAAAAAGAAAGAAAGAAAAAAGAAAGAAAGAAAGAAGAAAGAAAGAAAAAAAGAGATTTATCAGCAAATGAACTAGAGCCAATTTCTTCTCCCAGTTCTTTTGACAATTAATTTAGATTTCATTATGTATTCGCTCTAACCTAAATTGCCTATCCATATTTAGCATCAATTTTTCTGGAGGTCATATGTAGGCCTAATTTTCTTTTTTATTTTTATTATGCAAAAAATTTTTTTAATGTGATTTGTCCAATGTAATGTATCAGATTAGTCTTTGGCATATGGACAAAGCCAGGTTTGATTTTTTTTTTTTTTTTAGCTATAAGGTATTATTTGTTACACAAAATGTCTGTATATCTATGTATGTTAGCTAATGCCCTTGACTAGTAATTACAACAGTTAATTGACTGATTACTTAAAATTTTAATCAAGTGTTACAATATATCTCATTCATTGTATAATGATATAATCATTGAAAATATATCCTGAGAATATTGATAAAGTATGTGAGTAAAGACAATTTTTCAGCTAACAATCAATAATTTTCATTCCCAAAGTTTTTGTTGTTACCCTTATTGGTATACTTAATAGTTCAGTGATGTTCTGTGCTTTGTGAAGCCTGCCAGATACAACTTAGAACAAAGTCACTTGAATATATAAATGGATTTTTTAAATGCCTTGCACAGGCATGGTCTAAAGGCTAGCGTTTTAATTTTAAGAGTTAGGTGCTTGGGATACCTGGGTGGTTCATTTGCTTACGCGTCCTACGCTTGATTTTGGCTCAGGTCATGATCTCCCAGTCATGAGATTGAGCCTTCTTTGGGCTCTGTGCTGGGCATCAAGCCTGCTTGAGATTCTCTCTCTCCCTCTCCCTCTGTCCCTCCACCAGCTTGTGTGCTTGCATGTGCTCTCTCTCTCTCCCTCTCTCTCTCAAAAAAAAAAAAAAAAAAAAAAAAAAGATGTACTTAAGAAAAGAGAAATTAGTGTTTTCAGATCTAAAACTCTTGGCTTGCAATAGCAAGAGCACGTATCCTAGGAAATTTAGAGCACAGTTAATACATGGATTGAAAATGTGCTCATGATTATATAAAAGCTTGCTTTTTTAACCTCCACATAGAAAGGAAATGTGAACCATTCCTGGATTTCGGGTTAGGATTTAAACAAAGGAAGAAGAAAAAAGAAAAATTATTCACTGTTAGGGACTTGCAGTCCCTATATCCCCTCAGATCTGATCCCTAAGGGGAATTAGAAACAACAGAAACCAAAGGTAATTTGAGGTGACCTCAAAGTACAGGGCAAATCTGATAATTTTCCAAAGTAGTAGGAAAGGGAGAGAGCAAACTGTTTAGTAGAGTTTCTTGTCCTTTGTGATACTACAGGGCCAGAGCATGAATGAGATGACCTCACACAGAGGATTGTGGGCAGTTTTACAGAGACCTACTCTGAGAAATGTGGGGACAATTTTGAAAATTTTAGGAAAAATAGCCAGATGCCACATAGGTGGCATGCTTTAAGGTATTTAAACAAAGTGGCCATTAGACTAAGGTAACTCTAAAGTCTGTGGTGGCCGACATAAACAACCCCAAATCTGTCTATAAATGCCTCAAGTTTATGAAATCAAAATCTAAGGATAACCAATCACAAACAGCCAACTAGGCTTGAGGTTATAGCCAATCAAATAATTTCCTTTCTTTTCTTCCACACCTTCTCTATAGAAATCTTTCTCCTACCTCCTTCGAGAGGAATGCTTCCAACCACTCCCAGTTTGGCAATGGCTGATTGGAATTAGCTTTGCTCACATACGCTCTTGAAATTGTTAACATGCTTCAGTTTCTCTTTCAATATACCAAAAAAAATCATCTCCGCCCTGATAAGGGACACCAGAGCTCATAGTTGTCATCAACCACAGATGCAAGCAAAAGCAGAGTTAGACAAACACCAAACAGGAGCGACAGCACTCCACAGTGAGGCCAGCAGGTCAGTGCCTGCTAAACTAGAACTGGCAAGAACAAGTTTTATGATTCCACAAGAAATTGAAAGCTTGAAAGTCAAGTTGGGTTTAGTTATAGAAATGAAGAGATTCATGTCTTTGGACATTCTAGTGTTATGACTGTATAATTTAAACCTAAAAAATACTGAGTTTCCAATTCAGGTTGACTAGGAATACTTCTTAACATGTGTGTTTGTGTGTTTGATTTTTTGGTTCCATTTTATTTTTCAGACAGAAGAGGGTATATGAATGAGACAAGACTAAGTTTAATCAGATGACCTGGTTTCAAATTTTGGTTTTGATATCTAAAAGGCATAATTTCTTATGGGGATGAGGAGGGAGCCATTACCTTCCCTGCACTTCAATTGCCTTATTAGCAAATGAAGTGATATGGCATCCAGCCTAGTATTTAATGCAAACACAAAAGGGATGTTGAATGACGTATTTGGGGAAGTAACATTGCAAATGGCAAAATATTAAATTATCAAATATTGGATAAGTTTACACAATACAGTAGATATTGGAAAACGATGGTTCAATTCTTACTACTTTCCTTTTAACCTATATTTTAGTCATTTCTATTTTTAATTTCATGAGATGCTTCTGTATCTCAATCTATGTTCTTTCCTCTGACAGAGATTTTTTTTGGCAATTGCTTAATTGTCCCATTCTTGACTATTTGTCAATTCTACCTGTTCTCTATGATTAAAAAGTAGACATCACTTTGTTAGGAATGCTTTTCCATCTTCAACAAGTCTGTGCATATATATCTTAGGTGTCTACACAGAAGCCTATACAGTTCTTTGTCATTAAATTTGGTTTAGTGTTTGAGAATTACTTTACTTACCTGTACGATTCAGGGTAAGTGCTAGGAGGACAGGACCATTGTGTGCTTTATATCACTTCTCCGGCTCCTACCAACAACTATGTTATGCACACAGCTACTCTTCATTACATAAATAATGAAAAGCAGATCAGCACATGAAAGTAAGTTCTGGCTAAAAGATTTGTCTAAACCGCAATTTTCTGTTGACTGTCTCACGGTTACTGGGAGCAACAGGAGCTTAATTATGCTGAATACTCATTATAGTTGTTTTGAGACACCAATGAACTACATTTCCTTTACTACTTTCCAAGTTGAATTCCTCCATCAGTTTCAAAGATTATGTCTGTGTTCATATAAATTTTGTTGAGTGCCTGGTACAATGTAGTCTTTTATAGTTATTTGTGGGTTTTAATTTACCATGAATTTAGACTGAAATATATGTAAAATATAATAGAAAAATATAGAATCCCTTTAGTAAGTATAAATTTCATGGTATAAAGGCAAACCACAGGAAAACTCTCTAGTACATTGTGTACTGGGGATAAGTTGAATGACAGTTTTTTAAATGGAAACTCTTATCACCATTTAGACACAGTCATGCTTATGAAATAAGCTAGGTGAAAATTTACTTGTTTAATTAAGCTTTGTAAGGTAAATTCTTTGTTCACTTGTTTTAATAGATTTTGACATGCATATGCAGTGACTGTGAATTTTATATTAGAGGTCGGTAGGTTATTAACTGAACCTAATTCCTAGTTGTCTGGATTTCAGGATGGTTAATAAGAGAGAGCTAAAGTGCATACAATTCTACATCGGACAAATCTATACATCAAGTGTGAATTTTTAAAAAGGCTATATACTGTTTTTCTTCAATTCTTGCTAAATTAGCTGAAAAGCTGAGAAAAACATGCTTAGTCAAAAAGGAAGACTGGAATAAATGTCAGAACATACTACAAAATTTTGTAAAAATTTAAATTGTCCTTTCAAAAGTTTTTCACTTTCACCTTTTATGCTAATAGGGAATTTAATTTGATAAAATTATTAGAATGTTACACAGTACAAGCTCTTTACATGATAAGTGCTTAATCACTTAACTTGTAAATTTTTATGAAAACCTACAGTTAAATGGCTTTAAAATATGCTTAAAATGAGCAGTTTTGAAAGAGCTGATTAAATGAGTAACATATGCACATTATAAAATGCAGAAAATATATGAAAGAAATCGAATCCATCCAAAGAACCCCACTCAGTGACCACAGTTAACTGACTTCTGGTAAATTTCCCTCTTTCTTGTATAATATTTTAGATGACAGAGTACTTCGCATATATAATTTGATATTCTAACTTTTCACTTAACGTGTAAGCATTTCCAAAACTGTTAACATTTTGTACACACTTTAAATGACTCTATGATTCTATTTATGAATTGGCCACAAATTACATTATTTAATTAATTTTCTAATGGTATGCATTACTGTGAGTTTATATTTTGTTTTTCTAGTTTGTTTAGCTAATCTAAAAACAGATCCAATGAACATGCAATGTGAAAGACCATGAGTACTTTTACAGTAATTGAAAATTTCTGAGAGTCACAGAGTTTATTGTGGCCTAAACATATGGTTTCAGGCTGAGCATTTCATATTTTATTTTATAGCAATGTCTCTTGAAAGAAAAAGTCATACTATATTCAGGAACGGTATCTGCTAACTATACAACTTTCATCTTATGAAGATGATTTAAGTAAAGGGTTTTCTATTTTGGTAAGGAAAAACAAGAATCTTTTTATGTGCTTAAGCATTAAAGAGGGTTATGACAAATATGAAGATTTCACATGAATCCTGATCATCCAAGGCCAAGGTATAGACAGGAAGGAGGAGCATTACTAGATAAAGTATACTTTCTTCAAAGACTATTGACAAAAAGAAATAATTCTTATATAGGTTATCACATTCCTCAAAGAATATCAGATTAGCGTCAGAGTGTTCTGGCGTTAACCATCACCATGGAATTGTGAAAAGCACACTTTTCAGAGGTGACATGGCAGTAAGTTTGTATCATGGATAAATCATAAATAAGCTGTGTTTACCATTTGACTATTTAGGAAAATGATGTTTTTGCCTCTACTTCTCATAAACGTATTCATCTTCTTTCTTAGAATCTTTAGTATTGTTTTGTCCAGAGGAATAATACAGTTGAATATTTGTAGAAACCTGGTGATGATATAAACCAAAAGTACAATATTATCATTATTTTGCTAGCAATATCTAAAATAAGAGTGAATTAATTAATAGACATGTAAAATTTATTTTTATAACTAGTGGGTTATAATTCTAAGCTACTGAAAACTTTATTATCCTGAATAGATACAAACAGATGGTTTGAGTGACCTGATAAAGTGGTTATCATTTATCACAATATCTTTATGCTAATCACATGAAGCTTCTGGGGCACAGATAGGTTATTTTTTAATAAAGAATTAGTTTATGCCTATATAGGGTAATAGCATAAGATTTGTATTCAGTATTCTCCTTCTCTAGGAAGCTAACCTTTAGTGATGTTAAAAAAAAAATAAAAAAACAAAACAAAACAAACAAACAAAAAAAAACGACCTGAACCGTTATGAAATGTTGGGAGCCACGTACTCATTAAACTTACAGGTATATGTTTTTCTTTCTTCCAGTAAGTGCTCACTCTAATGCAAGCATGCCTATCTGAAAAGTAAGGAAAATATTTTATTTTTATGTCTAGAGCCTAATTTTTCTAATAAGAGACCATCTTTGGAATGTAAAAGAAAGATACTGAACGATTATATATTTAAAAACAGAAACTTCTCTTTACCGAATTACTTTTTTCAGAATAACCAGAGTGCTTTCACAAATTAACCCTTTCTCAAATATCAATATGTATAATTGATACGAAAAGAAGATATTATTATAAAAATAATTTCTGAGTCTAAAATATGTCTTGAATAAAGTAAAAAGAACTGGCAGAATTGTTGACTTGGAGACTAAGAATTAAGTGGCTGTATGACAAGAGTGAAAAGAATTTTACTTTTTGTATTTTTCAGATTGTCTGGTTTATGTATGCATGACTTATTGCAATGAAATTTAATATTTATTTTCAATATTGGGTGTTGAAGGTAAAATATCTATGTTTAACACTCAGGTCATTTACTATATAATTAAAAGTTAATCTTTCTGAGGCTCTTTCCATAGTAGTAAAATAGATAAAATAATCTTGGCAAGTTCATAGTTCTTATGAAGACAAACCAATGTTCTATTCAGAAGTACTTTGGTTGCAAGTAAGAGAAACCATCCTCATTTTTCTAAAGAAAACACCCAGAAACAGTGGGCTTTATTATAAAAGAAAGAGTTTAGGGAATTCCAAACTTTTATAATGTTCAGTAATTCTGCCTCACCTTTGCCCTGATGGAGACAACACTTTCTTATACTGAGCTTAAAGACCACCCGTCCTTTGAAATGAAAGGAGATGTTATAACCTTCCAAGAATGTTTGCTACACAAGTGCGCTTAAAAAGATAGCCTGTAATAAAGCCATTGAGTGTCTCCACTCCCAAAATGTTCAGAAAGGCAAGATACATTCTGCAGTTGTGGATATATGTTGTTCTGTGACACTCACAGCCTGCAGAAAAGTTAGCAAAAAAGTGATTACTGTCACCATGCAGGAACCAGTGTGTGCCTCTACCAACTGGAACAGTGCAATTCTGGAGTTCGAATGAAGCTTATGATACTTCCCTAGCTTGGAAATATTTTGAAATATAACTTGCCATCACATGGGCAGCCACAAAAGAACCAGATAATTTTAGGGAAATGATAAAACTTTGTGCTGTCAATTGTCCTCTGTGAGACTTTAGACATCCTACTAATGGAAAACACTGTGGCCACTTTTAGAATAATTTAAGAGAAGACAATAAAAAAGTCTACATTGTTTTCCACATTTATTATTTAAAACTTATCATTAGACGATTTGCTGAACATACCAATATTATCCCAAAGAAAACTGTGTTCTTTATAAAATGTACAGCGAAAATTATATTTTCTTATATTTTTTATTTTAACCAGAAAAAAAAGTCCATCTCTGAGTCAGCATTTGTTATGCTATCCACCAATTTAGACGCTCTCTTCCTGAACCATCCTGACAAACACACCCCAAAATAGTGTTTCACCAGCTGTGCAGGCATTCGTTGTTCCAGGCAAATTAGTCTACATAAAATAAGTCATCACAAGTCTTCCATAATCTCCATGTAGGTGATAAAGTTCATTCACTGTATATACAATTTTGGGTAAACACTACTTTGCAGGTCCTTCCGAATAGCTTCATAACCCATTTTGTAATTTGGTTTCAATGATCTCCAGGCTTCCATTGAAATAGAAAATGAGTCCAATATTAATTCTGTAATCACTTTAAAAATTACACAATTTAGTTTCTGAGCATTAGATTTATCCTAAGAAAGCAATTCATTTTGCTCCTATGTATTTATCATCTACTAGCAAATGGCGCTGAGAAGATGCTCTAGAAAGTGAGATGGACATGGTGGTGTCAGAGATTACTCGTTGTTCAGTGAACTTGCACGTCCTCTGCCATCATCTTGTTCTCCTACACGTATTATTCCTCAAACTCAATGATGTATATTTTAAGGGAGTTATAAGTATTTTTCATTTTTTTTTTGGATGGACATGTTTCTTAGGTTGTAAAACCCCTGAAAGTAGAAAGTATGTAGTACATTGTTTTGTTTATGTAACACATTAATAATAAGGGCAGTGCATTGCTCAGAAAAGTCATGCAATATATTATTTGTGGTGGAATAAACATTTTCACCACATGTAACTAAGCCCTATACTAGTTCAAAATGCTTAGCCCCATGCATTTGAGTTGCAATTTTATAACATGAAGCATGTGGAATATTCTTAGTAGCAATTCAAGACTATCATCTTGCTTGGAGGTTTTTGTTTACCTCTCTTCTTTCTACTTTTCCCTCCAAAAAAAAAAATCAGGAATAAAAAGAAAGTTCACAGATGAAAACCATCTTTTTATTTTAAAATGCATTAGTTAATTAGTTCAGTTGAAAGTTGGTTAACCCCTACTGGCAATCAAGCTGTGTTAAAGAGTTTAATTTATCATTTAATTTTAAGAAATAATGTTTCATCTGGAGGTGGGCTTTCCCTACCAGTTTACCTGTGAGAGTGTTAGGGCTTCTCAAGAGAATGATGGAGGACTAGAAGCGGTAAATGGGTTGCTAGAGGGAAAATGCTATATATCATCCTGAAGTCACATCATTAGAATGGATGCTTAATTAAAAAATAAAAGTAAAGAACAACATGGTCTCTCCCTCCCCATGGTTCCTCACTTTTCCCTCCCCTCTTCTTTAGCACATGCATGCACAGGCAAACACACTCAGCAATATTTAAAGCAACAACCATTAACAAAGAAAGAAAGGACCAAATACAAAGAGATGCTAAGCAAATGTAGTTGGATTGTTCATTAAGATGATAATTCTCAGGAACAGAGAACCTGTAACATTTCAGTGTGTAGTTGAGATCATGAAATTGTGGCTGTTTAAGAAAGCAAACAAACAAAACCAAAAAGCACATGTAATTGGCACTTCTCTTTCCTGACTTATTCCACTCCACTCATTCTATATCTGCTGGTGTAATCTTCTTTAAGGTGTAAGCAGCTAGGCAAAGTCTGATGATAAATTAATAAGACCAGTATGAATTAGCAACCCAAGAAAATCTTTCTGAAAACTTATTCACTTTTTGGCGAGTCTTACAAGAGTTATTGTTTTCTCACTCCTCTTTTAACAATGTTTAGTCATGGGGGTGGCTGGGTGGCTCAGTCAGTTAAGCATCTGACTTCAGCTCAGGTCATGATCTCACAGTTCGTGGGTTCGAGCCCCTCATCGGGCTCTGTGCTGGCAGCTCAGAGCCTGGAGGCTGCTTCTGATTCTGTCTCCCTCTCTCTTTGCCCCTCCCCCATCACACTGTGTCTCTGTCTCTCAAAAATAAATAAATGTAAAAAAAAAACAAAAAAACAATGCTTAGTCATGTAGCTTATGAACAAATGTGGAAGATCTAAGTAGGTTTTTTGGCATGTTTAAATCTAGTCATATTGAATAATCATTACTATGTGCCTAGTACATGCAATCATGTGCTAAGCTGCTGGAAAGATACTTAAAGAATACATCTTTCTGAAAAGGATTCATTACTCTACGTCCCAGTCTCCAACTGCAATAAAACATATGCTTCCGTTTTACATTCAAGCCATGGGAGTATCTACTTTTAACTGCAAAGCTTCTTTGCTCTATCATGACCTATGAGATTTAACTGGAATGTTAGTCATGCACCTGTTATTTGCAATGGCATTTATAGAGCATGAAGTCAAGGACAAATAAACTAATGCTTAAGTAATTGCTTATTTTATAGAAGGAACCAAAATGCGCGTGCGCATGCGCGTGCGCAAACACACACACGCACGCGCGCACACACACACACACATTTACAAACACATATGTGTGCATGCATGAACATGGATTCTTACTGCAGGGCAGCAAAGAGTCTTCTCAGAGGAGAGAAAATTGAGCAGCCTCAATCAATTATTAGTTTCTGGTAATTTTAACAATAATTTGAAATAGGTATAACTTGCCATCATTACCATTCCTTTTCGTCATATGTCTTTAACATGGGGATTATTTCACTCTGCTTAAAACTTTTAATTACTCGCTGCAATGAAGAAAATTCTCCAGCTGAGGAAAAATCATAAGATATCATTAAGACAGAGACCTATAGCCAAAGTCATTGCAGACACTAAGAGAGGCCTCCAAATACATTAATGCATGAAGAAACAAGAGAAGAGACTGCAATTTAAGATCTGACCCAGTAGATGAAAATAACTGAAATTCTTGTTGTATATCATTGACATAGTGCTACGGATAGTCTTTCAGTTAATTTCTCCTATTAAAGGAATTGACTAGAGTTAGTAAATTCACACACACACATACACACACACATATATTTTATAGATAAAATATTTCTATATATGTTTTCAGACTTTGGCAAAACTAAAACATCTTATTATTGTTTAGATTTTTTCCTCTGCTTTGAGGCGCTTAAAATTTAGTGGGTGTACTAAATGTGTACAGGATATATGTGAGTTTCTATTTTACAGTAATAAATACAGAAATGAAAAGTAAATGTTTCCATTTCCAGTTAAGACTACAGTATGAACACAATATACATAGTGTGAACAGTATAAAAAAATCTATTGGCACAGTAAGACCCTGATAGAGTCATAGACATTTTTATAGAAATATGCCTGTAATATAACCAGGTTTTGTTTGTTCCTGTTTCTCAGCCAAAGTGACATTAGAAACTTGCTTCAATATAGCAACTTTTCAAAGCTACAGTCAATACTTAATAATAATGCTCTTGTGTAATGTATTGTATTTTGGTATTGGAAGTGGGTTCTTTAATAAATCATCTTCAGAGTCCTTTGGATAAATGGACTTTTTTCAGAGATGAATGTTATCAGTGTATTCAATAAGCAAACATTCATTGGACTTGACTCCAAATAACCTTGAATGGCTTCCAAAACGAATTTATTATCAATGAGTGTAAAGTTTTCATCACTAAGGATAGTCAAACGTATGTGTCATGATTTCTGAAATGAAAGAAAAAAATACCATTTTTAAGTGGGACAAGATTGCTTTGGCTGCTATATTGTCTATCAAGCATACTATTTTGAATAATAAGAATATTTCATATAGTTTTCCTTTGGAATGTTTGTCAAATAATTAGTTTCATGGGTTACTTATATTCTACCTTAGACCCTGATTCAACTTCTTAAAATAACTTCATTAGCATTCTGTTTATATACCACATTGATGAATTTGACAACCTGATAATAACGCTATAGAAAAATATAAATGTGTGTGTATTTGTGTGTGTGTGTGTATTCAATTATTCTTCAACCAAAATTGCAGGTTTCACTTTAATATTTTCTATGCTCTGGTTTCACTTAATAAGCAAAATTTTTCCTGCAATAATTGGGGGCTGTGAGGTAAAAATACAAGTTTTTTAAAAAGGACAAAGTGTTCTCCTGAGGAGACTTGGAGGGTCTGGAAAAATATTGAAGCATAATTTAGTCTATTTTTATTATGTCTCCTGAGGCTTAGATGCTCGGGAGTTTTCACCCTAAAAAAAAGTCCATGTCCAAAGTAATAAATCTCATCAACTTTTCATCTATAATGCTGTTTCCACATTTGTAAAGTTAAAAATAAGTCTAAAGCAAATAACCTAAGACTTTTGGTACTATTATCATGTAAGGAATAAGTGGTGTAAGGAATTTTTAGAGTAAGACTTGTGCTCGCTCCATGAATACGAGGAAGAAAACGGCGGTGACTCACTATCTGAGGTTCAGCTTCCAGGAACGCACGAGTCGAGGACCCTGGCTCCCAGCCCGAATGTTGCAGCTCCAGGACCTTACCGGAACTAAAAGATTTTACCTCCTGTCTTTGCTTTGCTCCCAGTTTGCTAGGAGAACCTGAGTGAAATATTAATTTGCCTCCAATTCTTCTTTTGTAAAAGTGAGAAGAACTGATCAAATTCGCAGGATTTTTATGAATGCTAATTTGTTTGACTTTCCTAGATGTGACTATGGAAATATACAAGACATACTATTATTTTGCATAGAAAAGGCAAATGTTTTCCAGTCACCAGACTATAAAGTATTGTCAAAAGTTTTAGCATTCTAAAGATGAAGGATGAATACAGGCGCAATGATGGCAGGTAAAATTTGTCTTTGTTGATCCTTCCACTCTACCTGTTCTTTTTCTTCTATTTCCTAAAATTTTGTCCCCACTGATCTCAGATTGCCCTATTCTTTTATTCTGCCTAAAGGAATAACCTAAATAAATTAATACATAAAATGAAAGGGCCGATAAAATAATTCATAGGAAATTTTAGATAATAATTTTTCATTTATTCCAGAGAAATTCGCTATTTAAAGAAAACTACAGGAAAAGGGTTCAAGCCAAAAAAGTTAATGTAAACTTGTTCAATTTCAGTAACAGGGTTACCCAAGTAATACATGAGTAATACCCTCGTAACAGAAGTGCTATCTTGCATGATGCATAGAGGCATAACTATTCCAACTAGCCAGGTATTTCTTTATTTTGTTAGCATTTCAGAGGTGGCTTCTTCTTCCAAAAATCTGACAATGCAGCCAACAACTCAGCATCCAGAAAAATGACGTTATACCGACGAATTTGTATAATACTTTTCTTTATATTTTTAATTTGAGTTATTTGATTGCTTCTTTAACTCACAATTATTTTATAATTATAAACATTAATTATATATTGTATAATAAACAACTTAAAATTTAAATTGGAAATTTATAAATTGAAAAGACAGAGATAAGTCAATATTTCTTCTGGCATTATTCACTGTTGATAAAGTGATGTATCAAGTATTGGCAATTTTATATGCTACATAATCAAGTATATTTTTTACAAGAAGGAACTTTTATTTTGATGAAGCTATTATGAACATGGAATTCTTCAATTATAACTTTGAGTATCTGAATATTAGAGAAGTTCCATAGACAGGCTTCAGGCTCTATAAATTTCAAACTCTATCCTCTACTATCCATATACTTCCAGTGTCCGATGCTTTGGGATATACTCATATAACAATTATACATGTGTGTGTATTTATACATATATGTATATATATGTAAATATATACAATTTCTATCGATGTATGTTACAATGCATCTGGTGCCAGAAGTATGTAGATATGAGTGGGTATTCATATAGAAATTATATGTGTATACATTATATACACAACATTATACATCTATATGTATGTGAACATAATTTCTATAGGAGTACATCCCAAATCATACATAGAATATATACATATGCATATTTATGTGTGTGTGTGTGTGTGTGTGTGTGTACACATGAATAATAGCACAAAGTACTATGTCTCACTGGAATCAAACTAGTATATCTGATGTGGAGCATGATGTTAAAAAGTATTTTCTAACCCCTACAACAACCACTAGGACAAAACTCAACAAATATAGTTGAAAAGATCAAGTTACATCAGTTATTGTCAGACCTGGAATGTATGAAATCTCACTAAGTAGATTGCTTTGTGCCTGGATTTTTTTTTTTTTTTTTTACTAAGTGTTGCTTCAGACCCATGTGGGTCAACATTCCAATAAACCTTTATTTACAGAACCAGACAGTGCAGCAAATTTGACCTTGAGACTATTCTAGGTGATAAAGGGTGAAACTAGTATAGCACGAAACTTTATAAAAATGGACATGTTACTTTGATAGTTTCATTTGCTGTACATCTCATCTAATTAGTTAAGCAATAATTGTTTCACAGGCAGGCTGAACTTAAAAATGGCAGGATAGGGGCGCCTGGGTGGCTCAGTCAGTTAAGCGTCTGACTTCGGCTCAGGTCATAATCTCGCAGTTTGTGAGTTCAAGCCCCACATCAGGCTCTGTGCTGCCAGCTTGAAACCTGGGCCTGCTTCGGATTCTGTGCCTCCTTCTCTTTCTGCCCCTCCCTCACTTGTGTTTGTCTCTCTCTGTCTATCAAAAAATAAATAAATGTAAAAAAAATTTTTAAATGGCAGGATAAAATGTTCATTAATGGAAAATAGCCATTTAATCAGTGTTATAACAAGTGCTTTGCAAGTTCTAAACTCATAATGACAAAGGATAGAAAAATTATTCCTATGAAGCTGAAAAACTAAAAACTGAAGAGAACAATGTTAAACAACATATACAAAATGTTATAACTAGAACATTTGTAATTATGACTTTAACAAATACATTTGTGTTTTATGTTGTATTAGCCTGGTCATTGACAGGAAATAAAAGTTATAAACAAACCTATAAATTTCAGAGTGACCAGATATTGTCATTGAGATAGTTTTCATAGACCTGTTTTTTGTTTTTTTTTTCTTTTTTAGCCATAACTTTATGATTCATTAGATTATCAGCTAAATCATCAGAAATAACAAAAGGTGCCAGCCATAAAAATGGTAAGATAAAAATGAACAACAAAAAAAAGGGTGAATGAAGTCTATTCTGTATTATTCATTTGGAAAAAAATAATGTAGCTGTATTGCTAATATATGTCCATTTATTATGGCCTGAAATGATATTTTGAATTATCAAAAATATAATAAATATCAGTTTTAATATAATGTATTATGTAAGTGTATTTTATTATATAAAGCTTTATGAAAATTGTTAACTAAGTGATATTTGTTAACTAGGCTTACTAAATCAATGAGAATGACCTATTCCCTAAACATTCTCAATAAACACTCAATCCTCTATTTATTTTAAAAATATCTAACACTATCGGTACAGAAATTTTAGTCCAGTGACATTCAATATTCTAATAGAAGTTTCAGGAAAGATTGAAAGCACGTAAAATGGTCATCTAGGTGTTTCCAGATTTTGCAGTCATCTTTTCTGCTCCCATTTCCATTCAGGCACTTTTCTCTTCAGAACAGATTCTCTGAAAATCATGACAGACTTTACAGAGCATATTCATGTGTACTCCACGGCACACTTTATTATCATTATTTCCACAGCTTGTATATCCTTTATGCAAATCACAAGAAAAATATGACAATTGACAGTGTTCCTGAATTAATTTTACAAAATATGGTTTTTTTTCTTCATATTCCTTGTGTCAAGTGTCCCATTTATAGCCATCTTACTGATTTTGAAGGCTTTATAAAAATGTCTTTCACTATTGGTTTTTAGTGACCATTTGCAATTTAATTCTAAATGTATCCTGTTAACAATTTGGTGGGCATATTTTTGGTTTAGAATTAAACATATATATATGTATATATATTTATGTATATGAATATACATAATTAAATATTATATATATAGAATTAAATATATATATGTAATATGTATTCTATTTTAAGTCTACTTCCTTTTTCTTCCTGATCCTTCTTTTTTGAAAAACTGATTTCTATGCTGTCTTCAATTTTAAAAATGAACATTCAACAAGCTTGTTAGGGGTACATAATGAATTGAGTTTCTCTGACAATGAATTTCAAATAGATTTTGTGTGTGGGATTATTAAAAGGTAAAGATATTCCACATCTTCCTAAAAGGAATACTCCATTTATTTAATGGGTGGTTTGTTTGCTTAAAGGCACGCTTTCAATTTGTACCACTTGGTAATATACCCACCAGGAGGTAGGTTGCCCTTCTCACCCTAAATATATTTAATGCTTTCTTCAGCCCCCAGCATCCATTTTCCCTAACCAGTTGGGGCATATCTTGTAAACAGAATAAATAATTAGCTACTTAACAGCTTCTTACTTGGAACATGAATTTTTAATCACTTAAGTGCAACATGGCAGAATGAGTGAACATATGCCTATATTCTCCTAAGAAAATAATGATCAGAATCACTATTCTCAGCAGGGCTCTTAAAAAAAAAAAAAGAAAAAGAAAAAGAAAGATTTAATGGAGCTTGGTGGCCTTAGGACACTATTCAGTAACCAAGAATGCAGCTGGGTTTCTTAGAAAAACTTTGGCTTCCACATTAAGAAAGAACACCTGTGAGCTAGATATCTCCTCAACAACTTCTTGTTAGGATCCTTCCTGCCATATAACAGTCAGAGAAATCCATGCTTTAGTTACAGTACAGGTACCTTGTAATCAGTGTCCCGTTATTGTTCATATATTCCTAAAACATAGTCAGATAAAAGAGAATTCAAAATACAAGTTATTTGAACACTTGAAAGCCTTATCTTATAATTGTTTTTTTCTATTTTTACAGCAATGGAATTGTTCATATCTTTCATGACTATAAATTTTCCACTTCCCCTTTTTCCCCCAGTAATTAAAGCAATACTGCCATAAGGATATTATTGTAAGTCACACTGAGGAGCCAATTAGGTTTTTTTGTACATGATTTACACAAGCAAGCTTTAGCATGTCTTGAGATATTTATCCTAAATTAGGTCACATGCCCCAATTTTAAAATGTTACAGTTCTCCTTTGTCTCTTGAGAAAAACAGCTAGTGGAATGAGTTTACATGGGCTATGTATGCCCTTTATTAATTGTTGCCTGTTAGACAATATTTTCAAAGTACTGAATCTTCTGATTCATTCAGTTTTTCTTAACGTGTCATATCCTGAGTTGCTCAGTAGAAAGTTTTATTTGTGTACTTACAAAGAACAAGAGCAAGAAACTTTCTTTTCCTTTCTCTTCCTTCTTTCCTTTTCCTCCCTCCCTCCCTCCCTTCCTTCCTTCCTTCCTTCCTCCCTTCTTCCTCCCTTCCTTCCTCCTTTCCTTCCTTCCTTCCTCCCTTCTTCCTCCCTCCCTTTCTTCCTTCCTTCCTTCCTTCCTTCCTTCCTTCCTTCCTTCCCTCCTTCCTCCTTTCCTTCCTTCCTTCCTTCCTTCCTTCCTTCCTTCCTTCCTCCCTCCCTTCCTTCCTTCCTTCCTCCTTTCCTTCCTTCCTTGCTTCCTTCCTCCCTTCTTCCTCCCTTCCTTCCTTCCTTCCTTCCTTCCTCCCTCCCTCCCTCCCTTCCTTCCTTCCTCCCTCCCTCCCTTCCTTCCTTCTCTTCCTTCCTTCCTCTTCTTTCTCTTCCCTTTTTGAATTAAATGGGAGGGGGGAGGAAAGCCCTGCTTTCCAATTTAAACCATTAGCAAGACCTGTGGTTGGATGCCATTATGTTACTAATGGATCTACAGTGCAATGTGACACCACTTGTGATCTCCATTGGGAGATACATGCACATAATACATATGTTTAAGTCTAAAAGGGTATACTAATGGTTTCAGCACTTTAGTGTTAAGTAATGAAAAAATTTCCCCTTTGGTAGGAAACGTGTTGTAATGTAACCCATGTTTTCATGGGATGATAGGGCCTTTTCTCTTTATTGGAATTATGCTGAAGTTTCAAATTAGATTCATGAATTAAGATGGACATGCTGGTAGTTTGCTACAATTAACTCTCACCTCACCTTCTGTCATCTATGCTTCAGAGACCTTATTCTCAGTCTTCAACTAGACACATAGGTCAATATCCAGCACATTGCTCTAAGATTGTAACTACATTGAGGTTGTGTGCTTGTGATTCATTACATCATTGTACGGTTTGTTTGTTTTACTGAATTTCATTTGAATGCTTGATAGCTGTTAAGTCCTAATAAGATATATGACTTTAAAAAAATAAATAACAGAAGACTCTAATTCTTAAATCTAGTAAAGACTATCATATGCAAAATTTCAGATTAGGAAACAAAGGTCCTGTGAATTTGCTGAAGCAATAAATCTTGAATCAATTAATTAACTGGTGAATATATTCCTCTTTTTTTTAATGTTTTCTTATTTTTTATATTGGTGTTGACAGTCCAAACCATAGTAGGAAATAATACAATTTGGGTCTTAGCTAGTGGAAATTTTACATTTGAGAATGTGGAGGAAATATTTAAATTAGATGGGGATATGAGGATATGCTGCTTCCAGTTTGGATTCCAAGAAACCAGAGACCATCAGTGGGGTAACCGGAGAATAAGCACTTACTGTGGATCTCTCACATTCTTAGCTGCTTCCCAGGCATTTTTTTTTATCCAAGTAGGGAAGAAAGAACACTCATGATGACCACATTTTCTTAGGGATACAATTTGTCAAGTTGCTAAATTCAAGTATAATTCTTTCTGTTCTTCTCCTTTTCAAATTCAATCTTTACTCAGGAAGGCATACATTGGTGTAGCATCAAGAATAAAGTAAAGACCTGGACGCCTGGGTGGCTCAGTTGGTTGAGCGTCCGACTTTGGCTCAGGTCATGATCTCACAGTTTGTGAGGTCAAGCCCCATGTCTGGCTCTCTGCTGACAGCTCAGAACCTGGAGCCTGCTTCGGATTCTGTGTCTCCCTCCCTCTGCCCCTTCCCTGCTCATGCTTTCTCTCTGTGTCTCAAAAATGAGTAAACATTAAAATTTTTTTTTTAATAAAAAAAGAATAAAGACCAATAAAATAATAAAAGAAAATAAAAGAAAATACCCACATAAGTATAAACAAAATCTGGCATTTGAAAGCATTTAGGAAGACTATATGTCCCCTGAAACCATCAAATGTGTAGTATTGAATACTGCATGCTTTGTAGTATGCTGTGATAATATGGATGCTTAGCTCCTTGCAAGATGGATATCAAATAACAGTAGAATACTACAATGTTGCATAAAGATTAGTGACTTGTAGGGGTAGTTTAGTATTAGCTAAGTTTCATTGTGAATATACACAACTTCTTATATAATGTTTGCACACCTTCACTGGCTACAGAGTTCAGTGAAATAGAGGACATCTACAGATACCAAGCCTTTTATGCACAAATGTGGGTATCTTTAATAGTCACTTCAAGGTGGCATTAGAAAAAGAGTGACTTTTCCTAGAGATGATCCAGTGTTAATATTATACCATCATATTTTATACTTTTATTTCTTAAACCTATTTTTGTTTTTCTTTTGGGTCAGTATTTATGTCATGGAAATGGAGTTGTTAGACAACATTAATTTTTGGTATAATTTTTTACAAATATTGCTCATATCATATATTTTTTTCATTTGTTGCTAAGGCTATTAAATAATATTAAAAACTGAATAAAATAAAAAATTTAAAGTCTGTCTACCTCAGGAGAGCAAATGTTGCCTAAAAACTTTTAAAATACTTGAATAGAGAATTAGAACAGTTGAGCTTCTGAATAGGTTAATATTTCACAAAACGTTATGTTTTCCCTAAAGTTGTACTCGTTTTTTATTTATTTTTTTTTTTATTTTTTATTCTTTTTAAACATTTATTTATTTTTGAGACAGAGAGAGACAGAGCATGAATGGGGAAGGGTCAGAGAGAGGGAGACACAGAATCTGAAACAGGCTCCAGGCTCTGAGCTGTCAGCACAGAGCCCGACGCGGGGCTCGAACCCACGGACCATGAGATCATGACCTGAGCCAAAGTTGGCCGCTTAACCGACTGAGCCACCCAGGCGCCCCTGTACTAGTTTTTTAAACTCAAATTGAAAACTAAATGAAAATAAAGCACCCTGGAGGTCTGCTATTATTCAAAAGCTACGAAACTAATAATTATAACATTTCTGGCTTTTGGTCTTCCAAAGGTCTAAGAAGTCAGCAACATTTCACCTGTTTCATTCAGTTTCTTCTCACCCCACTGATGAAAATATACAAAGAGCAGGCATCACATACTCACTGTGCACTAAGTAAACGGAGTTGAAGAAGAACTCTGTGGCTCAGCCATCATTAGAGAGCTGGCTTTCAGCAGGACTAAGGCCAGATTCACATTTTATTTTCTCAATTCACCTGTTCTTTACATTTCAACTCTTCTATTTATGTTAACGATGCAAGATAAAGGCTGTAGCAATAAAAAAGGTTTATACATTTTAGGTATTAAGTGTGGAATGATACTTTCATACTGCATTTATGTAATTAGATTGTCATGTGGCCTACATCTAATTTTACTTCTTTGCTTAAAACTTACCCAATTGCTTAAAAATTCTCATTTTAAAATGTAATGATTGGACAATTCTGCTTTAAGTGGCAGAAATGGTTAATTTGGACACACACTGACAAGAAAAGGCAATGGAAGACAGTAATAGGGCAGTCAATGCCAAGTGAAATAAAACAATTGTGCCAGTAGTTGGAATGCCATATGGAAAAATGAAGCCTGGTTTCATAACCAGAATGGAGAAAAATCTGTCAAGGGTTATTTTTGTTGCATATTCATGACCTGATAAATTGTGTTAATTGCTAAAAGAATGAAGAGTCAAGCAAGGATGGATTTGTTGTGATAGGAATGGGATATGTTAAGAATAGCAAATGCAGTTTCAAAAATCTATATAGTTGGTAGTTCAAGGTTTTTATTTCACTTAGAACTGGCAAGGGAAAAATATTTTATCCCTATTAAAATACATTTTGAAATGTCTTATATCTTTCTCATAAAACAGAAATCTTGAGTCATTTAATGTGTACTTAATTTTATTTATTACATATATAAATAGATATGGGATAAAGGCATACACTAAAGGACAAGAGTTTGAGGCAATTTTCTATGTATTTATTTTAAATTCTATTTTATTCTATAAAATGCTACCTGCTGCACTTCTCCCACCATATACAAAATACTTTTGTTGTTGTTGTTATTGGTGGTGGTGGTGGTGGTTTTTGCACAGAACCTAGAAGGAATGGTTAATATTTGAAGTCCAAACAAATGTGAACACATTAATTTTTAGGCTCACATTTCCAAACACCACCTTTCAAATCCCCCAATTAAATCAAATATAATTTAAAACAATCCACTTTACATAGGAACCATGAACACCCTTTTGAGTGCTAGCTTTCAGCAGATTATAAGAAGCAAGTTTAAGAGAACAAAGACATAAAAACTACTAAGCAGGGGCGCCTAGGTGGCTCAGTCAGTTAAGCATCTGACTTCAGCTCAGGTCATGATCTCGCAGTTCATGAGTTCAAGCCCCTGCATTGGGCTGTGTGCTGACAACTCAGAGCCTGAAGCCTGCTTTGGATTCTGTGTCTCCCTCTCTGTGCCCCTCTCCTGCTCACACACACACACACGCACACACACACACACACTCTCTCTCTCAAAAGTAAATAAACATTAAGAAGAATTTTTTAAAAAACCTACTAAGAAAATACTGCCTGTTTTTTTCAATAGTCAGAGATAAATGTAAAAGGTTGTATTTAATGACTAAGCTATGAAAAAGTTGTCAAATTGAGTACTAAGTGAAAAAAGCATTTCATATACTCTTTAGCAATTATCCAAAGCTTTGGCTTAATTTGCATGGATAACTCATAAGATCCATTCAAGGAAGTCTGTGATTTAGGAGCAGTTCTAGAACAAGCTTTTCTTTCAAAAGTTCCCTGAAGTATTCTCATCGCCTAGAACTATTGTATATTCTCACTAGGTTTTCCTAACTCCACACCAATCTCAAAAAGCCTCTGAATTTCAGAATGAACCAACTGACCTAGCTTCTAAGATGTGGAAACTAGCCTTCTTTTAAGTCAGTGATTTCAGAAAACAATTAGATATATATCTTTCAGTATTCTAACATGGAAAGCAAAGTTATGACTCATTACCAAGAAGTATTTAAGTAAAGCTATAATAGTTGAGATACCATCTACAGGCGAAGTATAAATCTGTCTTTGAAATTACTATATATAGACTTTTGTCAGAGGCATGCCTAATGGCTCCATTGTGCCAACCTGAAACAATAAGAAATATGCACTAAACAAATTGAACAAACCAACTAATGGTGTATTATCCATTAATGTATCCTCAACTTATTCAATAACTTTCACCAGTATCAATTTCTAGGGTAATAAGTGTCTTCCCATTTGCTACCATTATATAGGAATGTTTAGAGAGTAAGAAAGTATTCAATGTGCATTGCATTGAAATGTAATAGAAGAATAATACAATATGAAAATAACAGTACTATTTTAATACATAAAAATTGCAGAATATGATTTAGATTCTCCTACTGTAGCCCATATCACACTGAACTTCTCCTTTGAAATACATTACCCTTATATTCACATGTCTTCTTTTTATATTGTAAACTCATGAGAGCAAGACCTCTATCTGTGTCATCACCACTAGATTTTGCTACTAAGCACAGTGTTTGCTATATAGAATAGGTCTTAGAAATATTTTTGAGTGAATAAGAACTCCTCCTAAAATTTGATTAATTGGAGTACAGGTTTCTGGAGTAATGTAAACATACTTACAGGTAATGAATTTCAAAGTGGTCACAAATTAAATACATGTCTCTTAATAATGAATCACTTTATAATCAGCCAGTATTAGATGTTATATGAATCCATATGTCACATGGGTCTAAAGCATACATATTCCATCAAGCTGGCTCATTACTAACAAATCTAGCATTTATAAAGCAAATATATAGATGAAATACTGTAAGCTCTTCATTTTAATGCCAATGCCCAATAGTATACAGAAAATCAACACACACACACACACAAACACACACACACACACAAACACACACACACAGACACACACACTTTTTTCTCAAACTGAACTCTAGGGAAGTCAACCTCTTTACCTAGAGTACCCCTTAATATCAAGTCAATGCTTAACTGAATACAGGCTACTAAACATATTTTTAGAAAGTAATTTATTATGTTTATTTGTTTTAAGAGACAGAGAATACTAGTGGGCTAGAGGCAGAGAGACAGGGAGAGAGAATTCCAAGCAGACTCTATGTTGTCAGCACAGAGCCTGAAGTGGGGCTCAAACTCACGAACTGTGAGGTCATAACCTGAGCCAAGATTAAGAGTTGGACGCTTCTGACTGAACCACCCAGGCGACCCTAGATAGTGGTTTTTTTTTTTTTCTCCTATTTAATATTGAAAACAAACCAAGGATGAAATTATATGCATATTTCAGCAGGTGGTAAGATAATAACCACAAAGATAATAAAATATGCATAACAAATACTACTATTTATCAAGCAGCTAGGAAATGTCAGGCAATTTAAAAGGACTTTAAACACACTATCTCATGCAATCTTCACATCTACTTTATAGATGAGGAAATTCATTTTCAAGTGACATGCAGGAAGTTTCAACTATTCAAAGGCACATGATTAAGTTAAAGAGCTAACATTTGACATCAGGTTTATTGAATATTCAAATACATGTATTTTCTTCTGTTCAATATTCTTTTAGTTATGTATATTAACTCTGTAAATCCAAGCTGCGGTTGGCATTCCACATGTTTATTTCTCTGATTGCAATTTCATTTAATGTCATTAAAAAGTAATTTTCCTTGAGAAAATTCAGCAACAACCACAATAGTCTATCCAAATAAGATGAACTTCATATTTAGTAATAAATTTCCTAATATTGCCTATGATATTTAGCCTTTTAATTGATAGCAAGGAAAGTTGCCAGGTTTGACCGAGAATAATAAAGAGTAAAACTTGTTCCACCCCATAATGAAAAGAATGTTTAATATGACAAAAACAAATCATGCCCTCATATGAACACATACTAACTCCCAAAAAAGTTTTCAAAACTCATCCAGTTCACAGAGGTGTTATAATAGAATACAGGAATAATAGTAGATACAGTGATTGGAAAACTAATTGGGTATCGATTCTTATTTACTCATTTTCAGATTGTTCCATTATTTTCATTTTGTCTAAGAATACTTTATTGATTTTGTTGATTATCTTTCCTCACATGTATTAGAATTTTAGTTTGCAAGCTCATTTAGTGTAGTTTCAAACTTTTTTCCTTGCTCACTCCTATCTATTATCACATTTGATTGTACAGAATAAGTTTTCATTTTTTTTTATTGAAGCCTTATTTCTCCCATCCCGTAGTGATATTGAGCATATGAACATTACAGAGCCAATCACCTTATCATTAGGCAACTTACCTCAAGTTCTGCTTACAAGTTCTCCCTCCAATCGCCCAGGCATAGGTCACTTGCAGCCTCCTTTTGCAGTTAGAAGAACAAATCCCCATTATACACCAAGCTTGGTTCAAGTAACTCATGCTGTTTTTGGCATTCCTTTTTGTTAGTTTCTTTGTTTGTTTTGGGGCACATTGATCATTTTCCTCTTTTTGTTTGTTTGTGTGCCTACTGCAGAGACACAGAGGGTGAGGCCATCTATTGGCTGCACTCACTCCTCACTAGCCTCATTGCTTTACTTCATTATCTTTCACCTCCTGTAATAATATCGCAAATATTTCCTCTTGAGAAGCCCTTCAGAGGTAAAAAAAAATAATAATAAATTACATAACTTTAAGGCTGATAGAATAATGTAGAAGTCTAGGTCAAAATGTATATTTTGGATAGCTAAATGAATGGGACCAGTATTAATACAGAAATACAAAAGGAGGAGGGAGTTAAAAGATTAGTTAAGGAGTTCAGTTTTGAAATAGTATTCGATTTTGACACCCAGTCATGTACCTAGGGAACTCTAGGTCTAATTAAGGCACATCAGATAATGTGTCTCTAAGAATGTCTAACGAAAAGAACGCTGACCTGCATATCATATTTGTTGTTGCTGTTCTTACCCTTTGTTCTCTACTCATATTTGTTTTAATGTTTTCTTTTTGTTTTGGTGTCTGTGTGTGTGTTGCTTTTAACATTAAGCAGATTATTTACTATGCAGATTGTTTCTTTTATATGTAGAAACTATTTTTCATAGTAATACCAGCTTGGTAATTATACCAAGTTGTTATAAAAATCAATAGGTTATACTTATCAAAGAATTTGTACAGCCCTGTACAAAATTAAACTGCAGAGTCCTATACATTACTAGGAATTATTATTAGGTGATTTAGTCCTGCATTTAATGAGACTAGACCTAGATGATATTTCTACTATTATTAGATGCTCATAATTAGATACATAAGTAATGTCATTTAAAGATGAATCTAAAACAGTGTTAACTTGTTCTACATATTACAGATCTTATGAAGTCTTGTGTAACACTGTAAAAAATATTTTAGTTTTTCCATAGGCTTCCACCTTAATTTCTGAGAGCCTCTCTGCATCTTAAAATCCATATATCCTATATATATATATATATATATATATATATATATATATATATATATAAATCGCTGGCATAAAGGTTAATGAAGTGGTCAATGAATTTACAATAGATTGAAAGAACTTCAAAATATTAAACAAAAATTGCAACTTGTTTAAAAATATACTAAGGTGCTGTATTACTTGTAAGGATATTTTGGAAAATAAAGCCTATGTTTACTGAGTAAATTTCCTTATGTTATATGCTCTAATACTTGAGAAATTTTTCCTAGGAAAAAAATTTCCATGACACAAGTCTTCTCAAATTTATTGTTAGAAATTTGCTTTTCCATGCAGTTCATGTTTCCATTGTGGTTTGGAGAGATGGTCCCATAAACTCTCAGAATCACATCCCTCACTTCTTCTTGCATTTCTCTCTGTCTCTGCTGACAGGACCACTTGCTAATGGCTGTTTCTCTGAATCCTCTGCCTGCCCCTGACTTTGCTACTGCCCTCTGACTTCAGGTAATGGATCATTACTCTGTCATGCATCAATTATTAACTTCATATTTATCTAAGGAAAGCATTCCTATTTTCATTCCCCAACTCTATATCAAAGTCTTCGCAAGATGACTGGTACTCAAAGTTATTTTCTCCTTAGAAATCTCTTGACTCCTTCCATAGATGCATGACCTATCTTGATTTTTACATTAGGGTTCCATGTCAGTACATTTCCACAAAATCTGGGTTATTCAGTGGTACTCCTGGTATATTTATTAAATGCTTATTATTTTCTAATCTAGGCAATACTGACTGGAGAATAAAGGTGAGGTTCGAAACTGAATTTATGCCGGACATAAGGAGAAATTCAAAGCGAAGAGGGGTTGCATCTATGGCAATTTTGGTACCTACTCTCCCTTTACTAATTTTCACACTCTAATGAAGCTTTGCTATAGAAGAAAACAGTAGAGGTTTAGACCTATGGAAACACTTATAAACACCCACCCTGCCAGGCCAAAGTGCATCCAGGTGATGACACAGTGCATCTTCCTCTAATTATGTCTCATTTTGTTTAGTCCTTTATTTGAATTTATTTTATCCTTTTATGAATATGCCATTTAAGTCCCTCCTTCTAATGGAAATAGTCAGATAAGTATTCTCCAGCAACATTTTCTAATGTTTTCTTCCTGGGTGCACAGCCATAGTACATTTTCCAGGTTCCAGTGTAGGTGGGGCCCTGTGATTGAATCCAGGTCAGTGCATCTGACAAGAAGTAATAAGTGGAACTTCCATGATAGAACATAAAAATCTCCATGCACTAGCATTTTCCTTTCTTCCAGCTAGAAACTGACGGTGGCAACTTAGGCTTGACTGGACAGGTAAGAAGAGACTGATGTTGGAAACCAATGCCAAAGATGGGGCAATGTCTGGCAAAGTGAGTGTCTGAAAGATTTCATACGTAGGACAGCCCCCAGTGACCTGTGTACCTGCATAGATATTCTATTATAAATCACTAAGATTATGGTGTATATTTGTTACCACAGCAGAGACCACACAAACTAATGTAGCATCTGTGAGATTCTTGAAAAGTTGCTGATTTATAAATCCTGACTACATAAAGGATTTTATTTCTTTATGTCTTCAGTCTTCAAGGTTTTGTGATTTTGTGGACAGTGATGAGTTGATTTCTTTCTTCTGTCTAAATGATTGTTTTACCACAGAATAACTAATCTGTGGGAAGTTCAACTCAAACCACCCCAACAGCTATTGAATATCTGGAAATTAAGCTTTTTCCTTTGGGGCAAAAAGGCCTAATTTGTATTCAATTGCCTAATTAATGGTCACAAATCACCTCTGCCTGAAGTGGTTACACTAAGAAGAAACCACTGTATATTCAGATATAAAACACAGTTAATTTCCATTTCACTGGAGTTCTCAATGATCCCTTGAGATATGATTAAGCAATCATATAGACCTTAGCACTGCTTGTAAGTATTCAACAGCATTTGAGATACTTTATCTCCTAGAAATTAATAATTTATTATTAGCATTCAATCTTCATTTATCAAATAGTCAGTGTAGAGGGAATAACATATTGTAAAAGACTCTTTTTCATGAACCATTGATAGAAAGTAAGTAAATTGGAGTTAAGTTATCCACCATCACTGTTGAGTGATGATGGATATAGATATACTTCTGAAAGGGCCAGTATATTCTTTTGATGGTATATGACAGATCGAAAGTGAGAGACATTTCCTTCCTGAAATTTTGTCGTGATCCCATACATATGCAGAAGTATATGTGTGTGTCTTGTAAGATATGAGATATACAAGTTTTACATCAAATAAGTGCCATTATATTATAGTGTTAAATGTTGTCTTTATGTTTCTAAGTGGCTTTAAAGATTCCATGTATCACTTGTGTAGAACATTTCTCCTCCATGAATTGTTTATATTGCAATCAAGGGTAAAATATCAAATATGCATTGGATAAATTGTTTGAGTGCATTTATATTTTAAAATCTTTACATCATGTCCTGCTCTGTGTGGCATATATGATAATAATAGTTAATGCTCACTTGAGGGCTTACTATATTTCATACACTGTTCTATGTGCAATACATGTGTTAACTCATGTAATACTCTCGGTGACTCTACAAGAGTCTACCAAATTTACAAATAAGAAACTGGATTTTAGAAAGGTTAAATATCTTGCCTAAGGTCACACAACTAGACAGAGATGCCATTTGAGCCCACTTGATCCGGCTCCAGAATTCAGTATATATATTGACCATATTTCTATTTACAAGCATCTAAGTAAGCTTTGAGATATATTTTAGGTTTTTTTTTTCACAAAGTTCATTTAAAATTACAAAAGGGCCAAAATAAAAATATCAAGCCAGCTTATTTCATTGCACAAAGATTTTCATAGAAAATGTCTCGAGGCGATTATACATGATGAATTTTATCTGAAGCAGCTTAAGTTAATATTGTTTTTTCATTCCAAACTTCTGCTCAAAATCAAATACAAGTAATGGAAGCCATGAGAGTTTTAGGCTATTTGGTTAAAAAAATAGTTAGGCTATTTTTCATAAATTAGTGTTTAAGTTTTGGTCCTGATTCCTCCTCCTTCATTTTCCTACCCCTCACTTCCTTTTTAAAAAAGTATAGTTATTTTTGTGTTTATTTCAGGATATCAGTCAGACTTCCGTTCATTTCTTGCTCTACCACTTAATGCTTTTGACACATAGCATATTATAAACAATCTTAGCATCTTTTTTCTCTTGGAAATAAATCACAGCTGGTAATTCCAAATGGTAATAGCAATATTGTTTACCTTGTAAAGCTAGGGATCAAGTTAATGTTCTAGGTAAGTCATACTGCATATGGTTAGGAACAAAAGGGGGCCACAGTAAGTGATATTTAATTATTATAATAGTCATAACAATGCAAATCTGTATAGAAATAGTAAGGTACGTCTTCTTATGGTTAACTTCGATAATGAATCACAAACTAAAATGTGAAAAAAAATCAAATTATTTTTATGGGCTTTATGAATTACAACTGAAAAGCACAGTAATTGTTCTTGAGCTATTATTCCTTTAATCCAGCTAACGTCATAACAGCAGGAAACATAACTCCTACCACCCCCTAAAGACTATGATACCTCCTTGAATCCCTACTAAACTTACAATGACAAGAGAGAGCAAAAACAGTGCAAGGACTGTAGTACTGATAAGCACTATAGCCACTGGAGAGAAAAATAGATACTAGACCGGGGTAGATATAACAGAGACTGGATGCTGAGCTCACAAATGTCCAAAGGAAATATTCTCGTTACTCAGGAGGCAAGGGAGTCCTCACTAACTCATTGTTGTAGTCAACCCTTTGAAATGTCTTAGTTTGAAAGTAAAGAACCATCTGAGAATCCATTGCAATCTGCTAACTGTAGTGTGAAGTTATCAACCATACTAGGAATGGTTTTGAATGTTCTATAGTAGTAGACCATCTGACATTGTGTTAAGATTTATTTTCTTCAGTCAGGTTTATGTTAAGCTACTGCCCTGGAAAGACCAATTTAATTCCACTTAATTCATACACTATTGATATTTATTCAGCCTTTGTAGTAGTATTTTATATACTCATATTAGTTTCCCTCAATTACATCCAAAAAGTCTCATTCCTATAATAATTTTCTTTAATCATTTTTGTCAGTTTTTCTAGTACACTATTAGTGAGTGTGTATATTATGTGATGTTTTAAATAATACATAATATCATTGATACATTATCTCTTTTAGATTTTTAATTAAATCAACTTGAACCATATTAAGAGGTTGAGTGTTAAATAGATAGAGCTTATTTTTGTCATTTGTGTTGGCAAATTATACTCTTTTGTCCCATTGCACAGCCAAGAAGTGGTAACTCCGTGCTCATTTACCTCAATGTTCTATTTCAGATAAACATAAAACTACAATGTGCTTATCTACCTTGCTTCAATATAATCCTTAGAAAAATCTTTGGGGAAGATATCTAGATAATTCCATCCATTCTGCTTTCCTGTGTTTCCTCTCTCTCCTCAGATATCAATCCTGCTACCTCTTCAAACCCCATGTGGAATTATTAGGGGACATATTTCCTAGTTTCCTTTGCTTCCTTAGCATTAGTTTCTAATTTTTTTTTTTTTTTTTTTTTTTTTATTTTTGGGACAGAGAGAGACAGAGCATGAACCGGGGAGGGGCAGAGAGAGAGGGAGACACAGAATCGGAAACAGGCTCCAGGCTCCGAGCCATCAGCCCAGAGCCTGACGCGGGGCTCGAACTCACGGACCGCGAGATCGTGACCTGGCTGAAGTCGGACGCTTAACCGACTGCGCCACCCAGGCGCCAGTTTCTAATTTTTAATCATCCAAATGTAAATATTTATTCTCTGGTACCAATTTTAGTGTATTTGACCCTCTATTTTTAAAAACAAAATTAATTTGTAACATTGGCTGCTTATATTTTTACTAAAAATGGTTAAATTCCTGGTTTAAGTTCCAAATAATTATCCCAAGTCAATCCCTTTTGTTTTAACAAATAAATTGAATTGCTTTTCTTTACGTGAGAACCAGTTTACATGAAC
The DNA here is from genome assembly GCF_046562875.1 of Panthera onca. Lineage (NCBI taxonomy): Eukaryota > Metazoa > Chordata > Mammalia > Carnivora > Felidae > Panthera > Panthera onca. Next base: position 53,603,418 of record NC_138342.1, on the reverse strand, counting down.
ATAGCTGAAATAAAACAGGCAGGAAGAAAAATAAAAACGAACTTTTCAATATATCTAATATATTTTTGCGTTCTATGCATATTTATGCCTTTTCTAATTAGCTTGTACCTCAGCTTCATTTGGGATAGAGAAGTTGGTATGAAAAACCAATGAGGATAGTTCTCTTACTCACCAAATGTAAAATTCTCTTAGCTTCATAGAACCAAGACTCACAATATAAAAGTATGGATGGTTTATATTATACAGCATGAATTATCCTCCAAATTGATGGTCTTCTCGAACATTGTCCTAATTGATGACTTCATCACTGCCTCATCTTAGCTGGAGCATTATTCAACTAATGAAATTTTTGTGCCAGGTCTTTTCTTCAGTACTTCCTTCAAAGTCATTTCAAAATGCATTTTATAAAAATACAACTACCCTTTATAATATAACCCACATAAATACGTGTTATTAGAAAATAAGCTCATCCATGGTTGAATACATTTGAAACATGTTCAGTGAAAAAGCACAACTGGTGAGCTTTAGAGTTTTTAATTAGCTAATGTGCATTTTTAACTCCAAAAGAATGATAGAACATTCAGCATTTCCCTAACCTAATTGACCAAGGTACACTCTCGCCTAGCATCACAGCAAACTAGCATAATGAAATATACAGAATGAGAAAGTTTGGCAACACAGCACAGTAAACTCCCAAGGGCTGGGGGTTGTTGGTTTGTTGGTTGGTTTGTTTTGTTTAAAGAACAGAACCCATTATGAACACATTTATTTCTTTTTCTTTTCTTTTTTTTTTTCTTCATGCATCACACACTAGAAAGACTTGCATTATTGTAGTACCTTCCCTAGCCCACCGTGTTTTATCGGATTTGTTTTTTCCTTTTGGTTTTTATGTCCCCTCTGCATTGAATAATCTCTCTTTTCATACACTACTTCTTGAAGATATGGACTGACACCACTAATGCCAAATCCATCTTTTATTCCTGACACCTTACATAGTATCTGACACGAATCTGATATGCAGTAAATATTTATTGAATAAGTCAGTAAATATATGTGTAGTGGGTAATGCACACAAACTACAGATGATCAGTAATTGCTTTCGGTTTCCTCTATTCTTTTGCTTAACGCTTTCTTTTGCACTAGCAATCAGAATTTACCATAACTTCACATTATAAAAAAAACTTCAAATTATTAAGGAATACAAATTCCAGGGGTTAACAGGGTAACAAGGAACACTTACTTTCTTTTTCTAATTACAGGAGCTGTGAACTCAGTTAAGTTTATCATAACCTATTTTTACTTTTCAAACATTAAAAGTGGATTCTGTTCTTTAAATTGGATTCATCTGATAGATTTATGATGATTCTATTTTCTTATTAATTATTCTTTTTGAAGAGTAGAACTTATTTGCCAATATAACTTTGTATTAATTAAGAATGTGTTTAGCAGCAAAGAATTATGTCACATCAAACATCGGAAATTCTGGTATTTCCTATATGGTCATAATATGGCTGCTGAATATCCAGTCATTATTCTGTCTTCAAGGCAGTAAGAAGGAAAGTAGGATTCACTTGCATCTATACTTTTTTTTTTTTTAAGAAAGTAAATGTTTTCCCAGAAGCCAGATGTTTTCCCAGTTCCTTAAAGTTCCCCAGAGTGGGCTTCTGTTTAGTCACATTAGCCTGACCTGTATCGTATGTCCAACCTTAGCTGCAATTGAATCTAGGAAATGTGGAGTGGGATTTTCTTATTTGACTTCCATTAAGATCCATCCCTTAGGACCAAGCATATTGCAACAGCAGAGTTGTGCTAATAAGGTAGAAGAGGGTGTTGTTTACTTGCTTGCCTTTGAAACTTCTTTTTTTTCTGTATCACTTAATATGGAAACAGAACCTTATAAATATTTTTGCAACAGAAACAATTATTAAACTACATAAGAATCTAATTGACTTCCTAGGTTAAAATATATATATTTGTTTCTATGATGTGATGTGAAAAGGTCTGTAATATAAACTGTAAGAGGAAGGAGGATTGTCCTAGATTTTCAGTATTAAAAATACATTTCTTTATAATATTACAAAAGTGTATACAATTGAAATTTTCAGTCTTTGAAATTTGGTAATATATTTTTTCCAACAATTTCTGACCATTTTTGACAAAGAATTCATGTTTTACAATTTGAAGGCCTGAAAAAGAACAATTTTCTATAGAAAAGGGGGGAAAAAAAGCAATCTTCATGGGGTGGAGGGTGCTGGGAGATAGAGAAGTCTAGATGAACACACTGACTAGGTGGGTTTTCACAGTGGAGGTACCTCCTTTCTGGAGCTGTGATGAGTACTGAGGTAAGAAGAGACACCAAATGAGAGATGGGAGGAAAGGCAGCACTTCACAAATTTAACTATCTTACATTTTCCAAGGAACCAACAGTTCTTGGTCTGTGTCTTTCTAAAAGTACTGTGTCTTTCTCAAAGTACTTAAAAGGTCTACAGTTTTTAAAAGATTGTATTTTTTTTTCATTTGTAACATTATATTATTAGATAGAACATAGTCATTCAGGCTCATCTGACCACTAGAAAACTTTTGGAGAATTATCAAATAAGTGACACTCTAAATTCCATTTATCTAACTGGATTCATGGTTAAAATAGTCCTGAATTTACATATGTAATGTTTTCTTCTCAGCTTAAGTTAAGAAGATGGTTTCTTGCTTTGCCCAACAGTAGTCCTAAATATGTCCCCTCAAATACATACTTCTCAATTATTTGTATACCATTAACATATCAAAGAGATGCAGATGAATTAATCAGACTCAGCTGTGATTCACTCCTTTGTTAGACTATCAGTAGAAAAGATATAAAGTGCAATATAATCATCAGTTCCACAGTTTCCCAGCTATAGAACAATGGAAGAGTGATTGGCATTAGCCCTGATATATACAGTATAGTATCCTATGGCTGCTGTAACAAATTATCACAAACTTACCAGTTTAAAACAAGTGTTCTTAATATCTTTATCATCCAGCTTTACTTAACTATTTCGCAAACTAAACTTGCTGTGATTTCTCTTATATTTGAATCTTTGCATACCTAATATTTCAACTTAATCCAGTGCTTCTGCTGTCTCCTCCTCCATCTCCAATTTCTTATCTATAGTTAACTGAATCATACTTCTGCAATGTGGATTGGCACTCATCCTGTCTAAGACTAGTTATAACATCCTGTCCAAGACTAGGATAACAATGGTTATCCTCATTGTTTCCTGTAGAACCCTTCACTTATCTCTCATATCACTCCTCATCCATTCCATAATTGCTTCCTTATCTGTATTGCCTCTTACACAATAAGCTAAGTGAAGACAGGGATATTGCTTTCTCACTTTCGGTTGGATTTCTTCTGCTTAGCACTCATCCAAATAAACATGTGTTGAATAAACACTTTAATAAATAAATTAAATAATGAGATATTTAAATTAGTGTCTTAAGGTATTTAATGCTCACATTGTCTCATAAAATCAAGGAATATCTGACTAGACAAAGACACCAATATACATTCATTCATTAATGGAAACATTTGCAACTATCATATTTTTACTGAGGATCCTAGATATTGAAATTTAAATTCATCTAGAAAACTTTAAGGAGTTATCTGCTTTCATTGAATGAACCTGGAATGTCTGTCAGTATTCTAAAGAATTTCATAATCAGTACTTCTAGAAATGTTGATTGTTAGGCTGAAGGAATTTCAAATCTGACTTAATTTGAGCACTCTTTTGTTTTTGAAAAAAAAATTGTGAATCTTTAGTAAATTCCATTAATTTGGAAAATTTAAATGTATATATCTAGAAAGCAAATAGGAAAAGGCTTTACAAATAACAGGGAATGATATGTCTAAAAGAGCATTCAGAGATGCTGAAAAATTAACATATCTTCTATTCACTCTCTTTTTTAAAGTTTATTTATTCATTTTGAGAGAGAGAGAGTGAGCAAGCATGAGTGAAGGAGGGGCAGAGAGGGAGAGAGAGAATCCCAAGTAGGCTCTGTGCTAACAGAGTTGTGGGGCTTGATTCTAGGAACAGTGAGATCATGACCAGAGCTGAAACCAAGAGTTGGATGCTTAGCCGACTGAGCCACCCAGGAGCCCCTCTTTTTTTTTTTTTAAGATTTATTTTATTTATTTATTTTTAGAGAGAGAGACAGAGACAGAGACAGACAGAGCAAGAGACAGAGAGTCTGAGCAGGTGAAAGAAGCAGAGGGAGAGAGAGAGAATCTCAAGCACGCTCCACGCTCAGCACAGAGCCCAATGTAGGGCTTGATCCCATGACCCTGGGATTGTGACCTGAGCCAAAATCAAGAGTCATACACTCAATCTTCTCTCTTTTTTTGAAAAATAATGTTTTGGGTTTATAGGAAATTTATGGGATATTCGCCCTGTTTTTCCTAATCTAAAGATATTTGCATTTAGAGAAGAGTGGAAAAGGTTAGTGGCAAATTGCTCCAGAGGAGGTCTCTTAGTGTATTAGTTAGAATTCTTCAGAAAAATAGAAACTACAGGGTATGTGTGTACATAGAGAATGATTTATTTTAACTTGTCTCACACAATTCTGGAGTTTTGGCAAGTCCAAAATCTGCAGGGTAAGCTGGCAGCCCCAAGGAAGAGTTATAGTTTGAGTCTGAAGTCTGTCTCCAAGGACAATTTCCTATTCTTACAGGGAAGTCAGTCTTCTTATTAAGGCCTTCAACTTATTAGATGAGACTGAACCACTTTATGGAAAGTCATTGGCTTTATTCAAGATCTACTGACTTAAATGTTAACCTCATTTGAAAAATTCCTTCACAGAAACATCTCGAATAATGTTTGAACAAAGAATACCATAGTCTAACCAAATTGATGCATAAAATTAATCATATAACTTTCTTAAGTCCTCATTTGTGTTTTTGCTTTTTAGAAATTGTAGCATGATCCTCTTTCACACTGCACGTCTGTTCCTGTTCTCAAAATCTCTCTCACCATTGGTGATTTATAAAATAAAACTGATAACCACATAGATAATATTTTCATTTTATCTTCACTTAATCCACTATAATACTCTTTCTTTATATAGAACTGAGTTTCTGACCTACATCATTTACCTTATCTCTAAAGAACTTTTTTTTTTTTTAACATTTCTTGAAAGGCAAATCTACTAGGAATAAATTCCCAATTTTATTTCTCTGAGAAAGCATTTCTCCATCACTTTTAAAGGCAAATTTTCTGGATATAAAATTTTATGAGGGTGATTTTTTTTTCTCTCAACACTTTAAATAGTTCCTTCCACTCTCTTCTTGCTTGCATGTTTTCTGAGAGAAGTATGATGTAATTCTTATCCTTGCTTCTCTATAGCCAAGTGATATTTTCCTTTGGCTTTGTTCAAGATTTTTTCTTTATCTTTGATGCTCTGCAGTCTGAATTTGATATGCTTTGGTGTAGATATTTTGACATTTATCCTGCCTTGCATTTTATGACTTTTCTGGATCTGTGTGTTGTTTGGTGTCTGGTGCTAATTTGAGGAAATTCTCAGTCATTATTATTTAAAATATTTCTTGTGTTTATCTTTGCTTTTCTCTTTCTGTATTCCCATTATACCTATGTTTTACCTTTCGTAGTTGCCTCACAGTTTGTGCATATTTTGTTACATTTTTTTCCTCCAATATTTTTTTTTCTCTTTGATTTTCAGTTTTGGAAGTTTTGACTGACATACCCTCAAGCTCAGCTATTCTTTTCTCAGCTATGACCAGTCTACTAAGGAGCCTATCAAGTACCTTCCATTTCTATTACAGTGTTTTTCAATCTCTATCATCTCTTCTTGATTTTTTGATTCTTAAAATTTCCACTCCTCTGTTTATATTACCCATTTATTCCTGAATGTTGTCTTTTCTTTTCTTTTTTCTTTTCTTTTCTTTTCTTTTCTTTTCTTTTCATTTCTTTTTTTCTTTTTTTCTTTTTTTTTAATATAGCTCATTGTACATTACTCATAGTTATTTTAAATTCTTGGTCTGGTAATTCTAGCCTTTCTACCATATCTGAGCCTTTTTCTGACATTGTTTTGTCTCTTCAAACTATATTTCATGTCCTTTAGTACATCTTTTCATTTATTGGTCAAATCTGGCCATGATCCACAGAGTAAAGGGAAGTATGGGACGTATGACTTTGGTGATATTAATGTAAGGTGTGAAGGACAGGAAGTGTCTGTAGTCCTATGATTAGGTCATATTCTTTTAGATAAACCCTGTGTCCCTATGATGTGACCTTCACAAGTGCTTCTAAGTTTTTTCCCTCCTAGTAGATAGCACAGAAAGGCTAGAGAGAACTGGAGTTGAGTATTTACATTCCTATGGAAAAACAGTTTCTTCTGCAAGCAGGCCTTGTTAGGGAGAACAGAATGCTCAGGGTGTATTTCAAAAGGCTATTTCTCCTTTCTATGTGCAAAAAGCATGAGGGGATTTCTCTCTGACCTTTACTGTAAGAACATGCCAATGCTCCTGAAAGTAAAATCCATAAAAGTTCAGCAAACCTCCATATCACTGAGCCCTCCTAAAGCTTTAACGTTTGGACATGTCCAAACTAAGTGTCTGCAATTCAGGTTCTCCTGCCCTGGCACTGGTTCCTGTGGAGACTTCTGCTCCTCAATTTCTATTCCTGTAAGTTGTGATTCACTGTATCTGTCCAATATCTCCAATATTGGGGCAGTAGTTTCCCCTGTGATCTCATTTCTTTGATAGATCTTTAGAACACTATTGATTTTCAGTGTGTTCAGTTTTTTACTTGTCACGATGGAGTGACACCTTCCAAGCTCCTAGAATGCTAGCCTGGAAACCAGAAATCCTGACTCACTTTTAAGCAGTCAGTGGTCAGTTAGAAACAGAATAATACCTTTGTCGTCCTCCTCGAGACAGTGTTTGAAATTCAGTCACACAATATGGTTACTGGACAGACATATATATGATACTCACTATGACAATATCAGTGAACATGTAAAAGCTAAAATTAAAATGCTGAATAGTGGGGCACTTGGGTGGCTCAGTTGGATGGGCATCCAACTCTTGGTTTTGGCTCAGGCCATGATCTCACGGTTCACGAGTTCCAGCCCTGCATCAGTTTCTGTGTTAACAGCAGAGAGCCTGCTTGGGAGTGTCTCTCTCTCTCCCTTTCTGTCTGCCCCTCCCCGACATGCACTTGTGTTCTCTGTCTCTCTCTCAAAATAAATAAATAAACTTTTTAAAAAATAATGAAATGCTGAATACTTACCACATGACTTTAATTGTCCTTTCATAACTAACAATTCTTGTCAAACATGCTACCTATTGCCACTGGTTTCTTCAGGCTGACAGGTAAAGCAATCATTGTCCATGTGCCTTGAAATTACCTATATGAAGGAAAGATGGGAGATTTTAAACAAGGACACAGAACCTAGTTTCCCTAAAACTAAAAAAAGAAAGAAAGTATGAAAGAAACAAAGAAAGAAAAGGAAATAAAAGAAAAAAGAAAAGAAAAAATTATGAAAAGCAAAGATATACTAGCAATACTCAAAAGTAAATGAATGGTCCATATTTTAAATTGTCTCTGCCTGATAAGAAGGTAAGAGAGCACAAAAAATTTGAATGATCCAATAATATGTAATATTATGTATAGATATTCCAGAAAATGAAGGAAAAATAAGCTAGATATATATCTCCAAGGTGATGATCAAAGAGGGAGGGAAGGGGCAAAAGGCCCATGTGAAGTTCTCCTTTTCTACAGAAAACAGGTTGCTCTAAGTGATTGTACCCCCTTAGTGTCATCATTGTCATCATCCTCCCTCAATCCTGTCAGAAAGTTGGGCTTAATGACTCACTATGGATTCAGAAGAAAACTCACAAAATTGAGACAATTTCCACAGAGTCTCATACATACTGGACTATTCTGCCATGAAATCAAAATTCTGTCTTGTCATCTGGGTAGTAATCTGTATCTCCTTCAGAATCTGTTCATATGATTTGGCAACATGAAAATATGCTCACATATTTTATAAAGGTAGTGCACATTTCTGACTAAACCTAACTTGTGTGTTATTAATAGACAGTATACTAAAAATTGACTTTAAAATTTAGCCTTCTGAGTAACAAGGAATACATTTTCACATAGATTAATTCATAGGATGTGGGAGGGTTCTGAATTAAATGGCATCCGTGGCAATTAGGGAAGTATACTTTCATATAAATCCAGAAGAATAAGTTACATGTATCTGGGCACACAGTCAATTATAACTGAAAAGTTACTCTGAATTCAACAAAACTACATGAATTTCATGACCTGTGTTTTCAGATTCCACTATTTATATAGCACTGCTCTTCTCAGTACAAACACCAGAGATGGCTGGAAATGTACAAACATTGCTACAGAGAGAAATGCAAAGGGGATATATAGAATAACTAAATCCACACAAATTTACAATGATTGGAAAGAGGAGAAAGAGAAACAAAACAAGAAATGTTTTAGGTACAGAAATGACTAAGTACGTGCCATGCTTTTTCCCCCAATGTCCAACCATAAAAACTGTGTCCCATTTAAATATATTTTATTATATATTTAAATATATGACTATAATTTAAATATATAAGTGAACTTTCTTTACCTAAATAAGCTATGTTGCCAAAATCTTAATGTTTATAAATTTCAGGGTATTATATTATAGTACTGTTCTTAGCCCAATAATCAAATTCCTGCTAAATTTCTGAAATAAAGAAATGATAAAATATCCATTCAGGGAATAAGCCTTCCCTCTTTTTAGTCAACAAACTTTCAGTGAGTAATCTGTAATAGCTGTTTTTGAAGAATAGTATTATTATTTAATTCTGTTAGTCACTAATGACAGCAACCTCTGTTGAAAGAGGCAGTAAATATGCATGTTTGCAAAAAAAGAGGGATAATAAATGATGAATTCTGGTTATCAACATAATTTTCATTTCAGCTGTCATAAGTAATAGGGAAAGTAATAGATAGCTAGAAGAGTTTTTATAATTATTATTTCAATCCTACACCCGGCTGCTTACTATTTGTAGTACCAGTGAAATTGTAGGGAAATGTAGATAATGGGTTTATTACATATCGCCTTGTATTGCAAAAACAAGTAACAACTAAAAAAATTCAATGTGCTGATTGACCTAGCAAAATATGTATATGTCCACTTATATCCATACTCAGACTTTCTTCAGTCAACATAAGATCAAGCACATCTCTGGTAAAATAAGAGTGTCGTTTATTTTCTAATATATTATGCTTGGTTAATTATGACCAAGCATAATGGTTATACTCCAGAGGGGAAAAGTCAAAATGCCATATTTGAAAAGCTCTTGAATGTAATAGAACATATTTTGGAAAAAGAAAGAAATAGGTTGCAACTTGAGTTTATTTTTAATGACTTATAATTTTCTGTTTTCATTATCCTCGTTAGTTCTGACATACTTTCATGTCTTGGTAAATTTTCCATGTAACACATTACAGTGCTTCACATACCCAGAGCCCATCGAAGTCTCACTTTTTCAAAACTGTTTTTGAGAAATTACAACACTTCCTTTCATCCTGGAGGTGAACCCATGGTTAAAATATGTACACTATAGGCTTAAAACAAATCATGCTAAGCCAGCTTTGTATTTTAATTAAGAAAACAAAAACAAAAACATTATCACTTAAAGTTCTCTTTTCACAAAATCACAGCTTTCAGAGTTAAAAGCTTTCTCTATAATCTTTAACCACCTGTTTGATTCTATTCTAAATAATCTCAGTTAGACACCCTCACAAATTCAGAAATTTATTTCCTAGACAGACCTCTAACCATGGTGGAAATAAAACAAAAATATAGGACAAATGAGATAGCAAATGTCCAGAAACTTTCAGCAGTGATCAATGCAAAAAACCTTCAGGTACTGAGCTTAGAGTCTTCCACCTAGCTTATCAATGAATATTGATTAATTGAATGAAATAAATGAATAACTAAATGAGTCCCTGAAAAAATACTGTGATAGAAAAATAATCATGGACAGGATGGTGAATTGGTAGGGACACCAACTTTAGGGAAACTCTCAACACTTAAGAATATCTTTCAGGACTATGCAAATACCCTGTGTTATAGTAATATTAAGATTATAATGATATTTAAGAAATAGACAAAACCAAATAACAATACAGTATTTTTGTGAAAAAAATATTGTGTGAAAACCCACCAAGTTTTTCAGTCTTTCTCAAGCTATTTATTCAATATAAAAAGGACAGTAGAAATCATATTTGTAACCAATCACTCAAATGTAGTACCTCCTAGATCATCATGCTTTTCTCAGGTTTAGCCTAGTATTATGAAATCATCCTTCAAATGAATGGAAGTTTCCTTTAAGCCAAAACTGATGATTTTTCTAAACATTTACCTTTTAGTGCCTAATTCCATGCAGAATGCCTTTGTAAATGGTATCTCCTTTTGTGGTAAGTATGGGAAGCAACATTTTCTATGCCCTTAAAAAATAACAAGGAAGACTCCAGAGATGATAACACTACATTGAGAAGTAGATGAGTGGTGTATGAATACATATGCAGAGACCCTGGGACAAAAACCTGCTTCACAGAGAGAACCAATCCTCAAGTCTAGGTGTTATCTACATAGCAAATCAAAGTATGTAAACAATATGGATTTCCCACCCTCCTCCCCACCCCCACCCCAGGGCAGGGAGGGGAGGGTCTTTGCTTCCTTGCCTCAGTGTTGAAAACTGTACAATTATATTAGAATAAGAATTGACTGCTGTTATTTTGGAGAGTCAACACAACCGGGAACAAAAGGTACTATTCTGAGTTTATTACTACCTGACGAATGGGGATTCATTTGACAGATTCTAATCAGGACAGCCATCTCCTCCTGGCACTACTGCTGAGGCTGGAAAATGACATTTTATTAAATTCAGATGCTGGTGAATTGTCAGCACTTATTTTGCTTGTATGTTCTGCAGCTTTCAGCGTTATTGATCATGAAATTTTAATATAAGGCTTGGAAACGTATGCCTGCATTTCAAGAGCAGCCTCAGATTGATTTAGGCCTTAGCTGCCCCCAAGAGAATAGTCAGCACTGGTTTGTGTATGATTCTTCTTTCCTTTTCTCCCCTCTTTTTCTCTGTCTTCTGATCCTCCCTCACCTAATTTCTCCTTCTTTTTTCTCCTAGAAAGGAAGCATGCCACTAAATGAAAGAAAGATACCAAATCTGGTTTGGTTTAATTTGCAATATCCAAAGTACTCTGGATACTCATATTTGAAAAGGTTTACATAACTGAGCCATGTATTGCAACTTGCTTACATTTACCTATATTTAAACATTAGTACCCTATGCTACTTTTCCTGAGTTTTACATAACTTTGTAAAAATAGTAATAATCGCATTTTTTACGATCAACTCACACAAATAATTGTAAACATTCTCTGAAACCCTTTAAATTACTTTACAGTTAGCCATCATTCCATTTTATGTTTGACAGAAATGGCAAATTTCACGATTTTAGGATTTATTTAGACACTTCGTGGCCTTTTGAATGATATCTTTTCCTTTAGAGCTATAAAGTCATTTTTCTTTTTATTTTTTCCCCTCCTCCTATCCACGTTGCTGCTGGCAGAGGAGGACCATTGCCTGTCTTTACTTGTGTTGGTCTTATAATAAGATTGAAAGTCTGTTCAGTACATTGATTTTTTTTTTTCCCAACAACTTGATTACTGCAATTCCCTGTTAGTTGGCCGCTTTTCAACTACAATATCAAATTGCAACATGTACACAGCCGAGCTACCAGACTGGTGGTCTGCAACCACATGTTGGGGGAGAGCATAACCAGTTTGATTCTGTTTCTTCAGTCTCTTTTCAAAAAGGTGTAGCATGGACCATAATATCTTTTATTTTAATACAAATTTTTCATATCTTTTTCTATAGTGAAAAATTTTCAAGACCATATCACAGTAGCAGGGAAATAACCCACAAAAATCACAGACACACACAATATGTCTTTTGTAAAAGTTAACTGCAAGGGTTCCAGTAACTAAATTCGACTTTATTAAAGTATGGAGAGGGCACCTGGGTGGCTCAGTAGGTTAAGCATCTGACTTCGCTCCGGTCGTGATCTCATGGTTCCTTGGGTTCAAACCCCACATCCTGCTCTGTGCTGACAGCTCAGGAGCCTGCTTCGGATCCTGTCTCCACCCCCTTCTCTGCCCCTCCTCTGTTCATGCTCTGTGTCTCTCTCAAAAATAAATAAACATTAAAAAACATAAAGTATGGAGAAAATTGGTTAAGAGTTGCACTGTGACTATGATGAGGGAGCATAAGGCAAGTTGACACCCAGCAAACACCACCACCCTCTCCAGGTGGGATACCTGTGACATTCCTCAGGCACTCCAGGCTCCCCTAAAGCTAAGAGAAGGAGAAAACAAGTGGTTAACTGATAGAGATCACAGTCATGCAGGCCAGGAGTCTCCATCAGTTTGTAAATGTGAATTATAAGAAAAAGACAATTTTCTCAATAGCCTAACCTCCAGAAACCCACAGATTCAGTTTCCTGGAGACTTAACCTTCCCTCTCCCCTCCAAGGTGATGTGGGGAACAAAAGCAAGAAGGAAATGGTAAATAAGATTAAATTTCTTTATAACCTGCAGCCCATGGAAAAATACTTGAGGCAAATACATAGTATCACATTTCTCCAGGAACTCCCTACTGTCATTAATGCCTTATGAGAGGAAAAACAACCTTGGTTTGATGATAGCTAGGCCATCAGTACCTTAGGAGTCCTCTTTAGCACCTTAAAGTCATTCTGGAGGCCTCCCTTTTGCCTCTATCTCCCCCAACTCCATAGTATATAACCAGCCACTCTTTGCAACCCCAGTGCAGCTCTTTCCTCTCCCTGTGTTTTAATAAAATAACCTTTTGGCACCAAAGACAGCTCAAGAACTCTTTCTTGGCTGCCAGCTCCGGACCCTTGCCATTCCAACACCCCAACAAATATACCACAAGAGGAACTGCTTGCTCTGAGTGGCATCTGTCAGAAGCATTGATGTGCTTAACAAATTGCCTTTCATTTCACAGAATGAATAAATAAATGATTGAAAGGAAGAAATTACAAGAGTGATGTGTCTTGGAGAAAACTGGAAAATATTCCAAAATAAATTTCAGAGTTTGGTTTTGAAATATTGGCATCAGCATAAAAAAAAAAATTTAAAAAAATAACACACACACATATTACATAGACATATAACTTTAAAAAATTGACATTGTTGAGATAAAATAATTATTGAATCTTTATGTAATAAAGCATCGATAAATGAAAGGAGAAACATATTTTAAAGTATTTTTTGTTTAATATGCAAAATGCTTAATAGTTCTACCACATACAGAAAACTCGTTTTAACTTTGAAGAAAAATACAGATTCATTACTGGATAACTAAGAAAAGGATAAATTCAGATGGTCTTGCACTTCATAAGGAAAATGCATATGTTAGTGACCAAAACATAATAAATCTGAAGCTTTGAGATACATTTTTATACCTAGAAAATGGACATAAAACTTAGTAATCAGTAGGTTGTGGCTAAATTCATATACTCACATAGACCTATAATGCCTACTTTGCAATTCTGAAATCCAAACAGGTCTAGAAATCAAAGATTAAATAACTAATTTAAGTTTTTAATTTGGTAGCTCATTTGACAGCCAAATTTATCTATATTCTTTTGATAGTAAAATCTCACTTCAGCTGAAGTGTCTATTTATAAGTATTCATTATCACAGTACCATTGTTATGAGGCCATTTATTACTATTTATTTACTCCACTTAGTAGGACTATTCGTATGTTTTTCTACAAAAATATCAACCTACTTTATTACTCAATATTGTTCTGAAATCCACTGGATTGCTATATAATTTGTGGTATTTGCACCCCATTACCATTCTGAATGGATTACCTAGATTCTAAACAGTCTGAATTCTGAAACACTCTGGTTCTATGGGTTTAAGATAAAGGATCATGGACAGTGTTAGTGTCATTGTATAAGGATTTTTTTCATTCATTCATTCATTCATTCATTCAACAAATACATGTTCTGCAACAACTACATTCCAAGGAATGTTCTAGGCAATGGAAAGATGAATAGACCTCAAATAGCTTACAGTCTAAAGGAAAAGAGATATCTGAACAGAATTGCATTTAACTTTGGTGAGTACTAGAGAGATGGAGGATTAAGAGGGTTATGAATCCTTTAACCTAGCCTGTGGGACAGGGGTTGATGAAGGAGCTCCTTGCATGTAAGGAAAACATCTTGGTGCCAGCTGAAATCTCGATGGAGTCAGATGCACTAATTGGATTTAGTGAGACCAAATATTGGATGTGAAGGCTCAGAGAAAGATAATCTAGCAAAACTTGATCTGGGATCTCCCACATAGATGACTCTGGCTGAAAATGAAGAATGAGAAAGCAAAATTACTAGGCATAAGCAAAGGATAGGATTGTTTGACTTATTCAGAAGATTCAAGGATGCTTGTGCAGGATTTTATGCAAAAGCTGAGATGATCATGATTGCTTTATTGATATTGGATTTTTTTTTTCACTAAATAATTGATTGGAAGGAGATAAACCCAATAAATATCTGGGATACCAGGTAGTAGGTTGTTGTAGTAATACAAATAATAATAGATGAAGGCCTTAACTAAGACAATGCTCTGTGAAATTGTACTTCTGTAAAGAATTTTCAAATTCATGTACTCCTTATATGGATTTAAAATGATGTTAACTTTTGTTTATTTATTTATTTTTGAGAGAGAGAGGGAGATAGAGAGCAGGCAGGGGAAGGGCAGAGAGCGGGTGGGGAGGGGGGTTTGGATAGAATCCCAAGCAGGGTTTGTACCATCAGCACAGAGCCTGATGCAGGGCTTGAACCCATGAACCGTGAGATCATGACCTGAGCCGAAACCAAGAGTTGGATGCTTAACTGACCAAGCCACCCAGGCACCCCTATGATGTTAACTTCTGATAATCAGGTTAAAAGACGAAACTGATGCTGTTAGTCTATATCAACAGTTCTGTACAATATATAACCATGACAACAAAGAAAAAACCCAAAGAGATTAGGCTAGTAAATTTGAAAAAATACATTGCTTTTAAAATAGTTTTTTTTTTTAAAGAACATCCTATCATTTATCTACTGTGGCTTTGAGTGAAACTGGGGACATATTCCTCTTTTAGTTCAAGACAGTAAGTGTACATGCAAAGTAGTAATCTCTGGAACCTCAAGAGACAGAAAATCACAACCTGTCCTCCATTGTTTTCCTATACCACTCCACCTGTATTAAATAGATGATTTTAATGTACTAAGTAATAAAATAAGAACTATCTTGAAAAGAGTGCTGTGTGACAGGCATGGTACATACATTATTGCATATATTCCATAAAAAACATCAATAACATAAATGTTATAGATATCATTTTAAATGTGTTTTTTATGTTTATTTATTTATTTTTGAGAGAGAGAGAGAGAGAGAGCGTGCGCTCATGGGCAAGGAAGGGGTAGAGAGAGAAAGAGGAAGACAGAGAATCCAAAGCAGGCTCAGAGCTGTTAGTGTGGAGCCCAACGCGGGGCTTGAACTCAGGAACCATGAGATCATAGCCTGAGCCAAAGTCCCACCCCTAACTGACTGAGTGACTTAACCAGGGATCGAGATATCATTTTAGAGGTCTGGAAATGAAGTTTAGTAAATGAAATAATTCCTTTTAGATCTCAAGCTTAGTAAATGGCAGAGCTAAAATTTCCAGACTAGCTAACTTGAAAGTCATGCTTCTCTCTCACTACAATGAGTGAGAAGCCAAACTTAATAACTACAGGTATGTTCTTGATGATCTTTGACAACTGACATGTATAAAAATTTAATCAAATGCATTTTTTACATAACTCAGTGCTAAATAACGAGTCTGAGAACTCCAGTGTTTTGCGTTTTGACTCACATTAATTTGTTTCGTCCTATGAATATTCAGTTTCATTCTTGTAAAAACCAATAGTAAATTTCTTCTTTTTTATTTTTTTATTTTAATGTATTTTTTAATTTTTTCCATGTTTATTTATCTTTGAAAGATAGAAAAAAAGGGCATGAGCAAGGGAGGGGCAGAGAGAGAGGGAGACACAGAATATGAAGCAGCTCCAAGCTCTGAGCTGTCAGCATAGAGCCCAACATGGGGCTCTAACCCATAAGCCTTAAGATCATGACCTGAGCTGAAGTCAGAAGTTTAACTGACTGAGCCACCCAGGTGCCCCTCTTCTTTCAGTATGTCAACTGAAGTATAGTTGACATACATTATGATAGTTTTAGTGTACAACATAATGATTCAACTTTTATATATATTGTGAAATGATCACCCATAAAGTCTATTTAAATGCTACCACACTTAGTTACAACATTTGTTTTCTAGGATGAGAAGTAAATATTTCTTAAACAGTAAATATTTTCACTTCTTTTTCCTCCTTGTCCACCTTCTCTTCTTCTTCCTATTTTTTTTTTCTAAAATGGCAATTAAAGATTCATGTCAGCTATAAATAGTTTCTTCCCCCCCCCCCCCAGCTATATTGTATACAATTGGTATACAAAAGACTACACATAATTAATGTTTACAGTTTGTGAGTTTGGATGTATCCACACACCCATGATACCATCACCACATTCCACAATCCACAATCACAATCCACCACAATCACAACTCCAAAAGTTTCCTTATGTCCTTGGGTTTTTTTGAGGGGAGGTAGGGTCGTGTGTATGAGTGTATGTATGTGTGGCAAGAACACAACATGAGATCTGTCTTCGTAACAAATGTTTAAGTACACAATAACTTATAGTTAACTATTGGTACTATGTTGTACAGCAGATCTCTGGAACTTAACTCATGTTGTATAATTATTAGTTTGTACCTATTGAACAACAAGTAAAATCTAATATATTCGTTAGAGAATATCTTATTCAGTTGAGGCCACAATAACCTATCTATTCATCAGCTGTTTTTATTAGACATCATGATTTGTGTGAATATTTTGAGAAAAAAAGAGCAGCTGAAGATAAAAGCCAAAGGCAAGGAATACAGAGCCGGTTGGGGTTAATGGTGTCCTCAAGAGTTCCACAAAATGAATTTAAAACTCCCTGGGTGAAAGGTCAGGGAGTAAAGCAGTAGCGCATAAACCATTACGGCCATGCTCTCAGACCCTGCATGATCAGGGGTCATCATGAGATTTGTAATAAATCACACAGATTAATTTGACACTACACCCACTGTCTTTAGATTCTATAAATCTTACGTGCAGGGTTCCATTAATTTAAAACAAAACACTCAGGAAAAGTCTATAAAGCCAGATAAAATTACCTTTTTTTTTCCCCAAAAGTGACCTTTATTTTGTGATCTTCCAAATTTCAGAAGAACAATTGGAAACCCATTTTATCTAAAATGCAGTTTCTAGTGAAATACAATTGTCCAAAAGCTACCATTATGAAGGGGACTTTTTGCAACATTCTGGCACTACATAAAACAGAGAGAAGTGGTCTGTATGTCTTAGCTAGTAGCTACATTTGGAAGGTGGGATAATTTGCTTTGATTCTTCTTATTACTCCTTGCTACTACGTAAACAAAGTTTCAGTTATATTTTTACCAAAAATGGGGCTAATGTCTGCAGTTTTACATATATATTACAAAAATTTAATTTCAATATTTGTTTAGCTAAATGTTTCTGGATGTTAAAGAATTATGCTATTCTAAACTATTCTGATTATAAACTTTAAAGAAATGTATAATAAAAATCAAGGCTTTATTTCTTTTTTATTACTCTAGAAAATAATTGTAGACAACTAAACTGACTTTAATTATAAACTTTATCAACAACCAATTTCTCTTATTTTCCAGTCTCTAGTCTGTGTTTTAAGTGATCTTTTCAGCTTTTCCACAAAATAATCTTTCAGAAAAGCAAGAAATGCAAGGTTTCAAATTGTTTTTAGTAATAACATCAAAGTACTTTTAATGAAGAGAAGTAGTTTGATTAAAAACAAGTTTGAAATAAATGACAAGATAATGAAATAACATTTGTATTCTATATCTATCATTACTACAGAATAAAGCATAATAGCTTACCACGACATCTATTAAATCCTTATGATAAACGTTCAAAATTATTCCGATCATAAAATAGCTTTAGGTCTTTCAATCTGTATTGCTACTGTTTAGAGAACAAGAGAGAGAGAGAAGAAGGACTCTAAAATATGCAAAATGTGGCAACAGTTTTAATGAAATGATCACTTGATGAACCCTGCTTATTTTTGTGACTCTGATCACTGGTGGCATGAGTGTTACAGTTAGTTGTATTTTTATCCCTATGCTTAGCTAATATACTACCATGTCTGTGCCAATTTCCAAAGATAGTTATCAACAAGTGTAGAAATTTCTTTAATCATTTCCAGACTACCAGTTGCTACTAATACAGATTCAGCTAGATTATTAATTTAAGTGACCACACAGGTAATTCATTTGTTTAGAGAAAAAAAAATCCACAAGGCATGAATATTCTCTATAATTAATATTATTCCTGATTAACTTAATTGCTAAAATAATGGAGTGCATGAGTTCTAGAATTATATATTGTTCTTATTTACCCACTACTTATGCTTCAGAATGAACACCCCAGAGCTTAATGAAGGGTGAAAACTTTGGAGAAAAGTGGTTTAATTATGTTTTCCAAAGAAATAAAATCAATATGAAAATTTATTATAGGAACTGGCTCACATAAGCTGAACGACCAGGAAAGCCAGTGATATAATTCAGTCTAAGACCAAAGGCCTAAGAACCAGAAGTTCCAATGTCTGAAAGCAGGCAAAATAACTCCCCTGTTTTTGTTTTGTTTTGTTTGTTTTTTGTTTTTTTGTTTTGTTTAATTTTAGACGAAATGCTACAGTGTCATGTTTACAAATTTTAAATGTTTAGTTCAACTAAAAAAAATATTTTGTCAGTTTCAATAATTGGAAAATTTTTAAATATTGGTATCAATAAATGGACACAAATAAATGGACACAAATGACAAATATGTTTCTCACTACTTTTTGATCTATATCAAGAGGACCTCTAAGAAGAGATGCATAGCATTGTGTGAAATGTTGGCATGGGGCACACTTTCATGTTACTCTTGATGGAAATCTCAAAAAGAATATTTTCTTGTTGTAAGGTCAAAGGACCTCTCATTCACTGCTCGGCCTTTCAAGGAAATAGTTCCTGAAAAATGTTTTTCAAGAAGAAAGTAAACTGCTAATGGAATGAATTTAACTACAGATTTTATCATCTTTCATCTCAAATCTGTCTTCCATTTTGTAATCTGGCTATAGAAGACATATTATTCACAAAATCACTTGCACTAGAAAACACACACACACACACACACACACACACACACACAAAATTGCAATATTGCTTGAAAGTATTCTCACCAGTGAAACATTAAATATTGTGATATTTACTTGTCTTCACAGACATTATTTTCTAAATATAAGAAAGACCAGCAAAATGGCTATGTTACTTGCTCTCATCCAACTCTATGGTACAGAAACAGTTTAGACACAGTTTACACAATTGGTTGTTTAAACCTGATATTTGACATATTAAAGTGCCCAGTTTGATGCTATGATTGTTTTGACAAAGAATGAGCAGTTAAGGACACTGGTGACAATAGAATAACTTTTCCTTGTGATTTGCCAACTTACTCCCCCCCCCCACTTCAAATATATTTCTTTCCTAAGATTATCAGATTTTGAATTTTCATACAACAACAAACACATACCATATATAAATTTTCAATCATTTGAGTCATGTAAATTTATAGAAAAAATTATTTTACAGCCACATAAAACATAAGATTGCCTGACATATTATATGGCATTTGACCTGCCCACTCTTGTGATGATTTTAAAGAGAATAAAAGCTCAAATATTTTAACTGAATCTCAGGGTAAAATCAATGCTAAAGGAAGATGCATCATTTTTATTTCTTTAGCTTTGGACATTCCTTGACAAATCGTTACAATCCTTAGTTTGAGAAGCACAACCTGAAGGTATATTGAACTTTCTCTTTTTTCATAAAGTGTAAAGATTTCCCATGGCAGAGTGGTCACTGCTGCACATTAACAAATATTTAGGAATTATAAGCATCTTACCAATTATGAATGTCACTAACGCAAGATTTGTAAGTGGAAAATAGGCACTTATGAAATAGAATGGCAATTTCAAAAACTATGTTTAGGTCAATAACTGCATTGAAACCAGAAGTTTGTTTTGGTATGTGTACTTATTGAGTTATATTAGGAGTGCCTATAATGTCATAAAGTGTTCTAAATAAAACTCCAGAATTGCTGGTAAGTCAATGAAAGCTATTTACTGATTGACCTGCCTCTTAATCAGTGAATGAATTATGTTGTGAGTTAGAAATGTACTTGTAATTATATACCTAGGATGACTCCAAAACACAGGAAATTTTTTGTCATAGAATTCAGTACAAAATTTCAGCCCAACTAAATATTATAAAGCCATGTTCCTCAAAATTTCTTAACTCATGTCTTTTTATAAGAAAAAAAAAAGTCTTTACTTGTTGATTCTTGAAATTGTATAAAATATTGTGAACAAAAATTAAAATATATTGATTTAAATGTATTGATTGATTGATTATATTACAATTTGTAATTAGCTTATTTACTTAGTTTATGTAGATATAGTCTTAAAAAACAATATTCCCGGGGGTACCTGGGTGGCTCAGTCGGTTAAGCGCCAACTCTTGGTTTCGGCTCAGGGCTTGATCTCACAGTTGCTGGAGTTTGAGCCCTGCATTGGGCTCTGCACAGCTAGCAGTGCAAAGCCTGCTTGGGAATTCTGTCTATCTCCCTCTCTCTCCCCTCCCCAACTTGCACCGCCTCTGTCTCTCTCAAAATAAATAAATTAATTAAAAAAACCCTAATATTCCCAATGCCTCCTCATACTTTCAATTCATTCTGCTTTCCTTCCACAGCTCTTAGACTTACTATGGTTTGCAGATTTTCAGAAAGAGTTGTGGGAGTGGATAAAGCCAAAGAAGCTGTTTCTAGAAGGAAGACAGGTTTTCGCCATATATTTGGAAATCGTTTTTTTTTTTTTAACTTGGGTATTACAAGGCAAAAACATGGGTATATTTCCGGAAAAAATTGTTTGAGAGCTAATGGTACATATTTTACCTTTATGGTGAAAAAAAAAAAAAAAAAAAAAAAAGCAAGCTTTATTAGTTCATGTATAATAAAATACATCTCTTAACTAAACATGAATGTATACCCAAAATAAAGTAAAACTAGGTTTAATCACATACTGGTGGAGATATGCAATAGCTCTTACAAACTTTCCATAAAATTGAACCCATACCAGATTGAGTTTTTATTGTAACTACCAACTTATAGAAAATAAAGATCATGGAAAACGTTAAATAGTGATGCCAATGAGATGAAATCAATAAATTTAGGTTTGAGGAAATCCTGCAGGACAAATAACTAGTTGGAGGAAAATAATTTCCAGTTTGAGAAAAAGAGATGGGAAAAGAAACTACACATTATAAAACAAATGATTTAAAAAAATATATGAACAAATTACAATTCATGGACCTTAACTTTATCTTGATTTCTACAAACAACTAGTTAAAGGATGGTCTTAGTAGTGTGAAAACTCACTGGGCATATTAATTAATGTTCTTAATGTTGTGGTTATGTTTTTTAAAATACTCATTTTTTACATATGTATACTTACATATTTATGGATGGAATAATGTGCTGTCTGAAATTTGGGAATGTTGGAGATATACAGGGCTTTGATGTTATTAGACTATACAAAATTACAGTGGATCCACCAGGATTCATTATACTCGTATCTCTATTTTGTTATGTGTGTGAAATTTTCCATAATGAAAGTTAGAAATAAAAAAGAAAAGTAAAATTTGGAGACATAGACTGAACTCAGACAATTTGCATAGAATGGAAATTTTTGAGGGTCACAGATGAAAATAGAGTGAGTCCAGGTATGATTAGTGTTTTGAGGCAACACTAATAAAGAAAAGCAAACCAAGTAAATTAACTCTTTTTAAGTATGCATTTATTTTTAATAACTTTTTCAATGTTTATTTATTTTTGAGAGAGAGAGAGAGAGAGAGAGAGAGAGAGCACAAGTGGGGGAGGGGTAGAGAGAGAAAGGGAGACACAGAATCTGAAACAGGCCCCAGGCTCTGAGCTGTCATCACAGAGCCCCACACAGGGCTCCAAGCCATGAATCATGAGATCATGACCTGAGCCGAAGTCGGACGCTTAACCGACTGAGCCACCCAGGTGCCCCTTAAGCATTTAAGGGCATTTAAACATGGGGCGCCTGGGTGGCTCAGTCGGTTAAGCGGCCAACTTCAGCTCAGGTCATGATCTCGCGCTTTGTAAATTCGAGCCCCGCGTCGGGCTCAGTGTTGACAGCTCAGAGCCTGGAGCCTGTTTCAGAATCTGTGTCTCCCTCTCTCTGACCCTCCCCCGTTCATGCTCTGTCTCTCTCTGTCTCAAAAATAAATAAACGTTAAAAAAAAAAAAAAAAATTAAACTTAATCTTAAAATTTATTTTTGCTCTGACAAAAACATGAAAATCTTTTGCCAGAAGTAGCAGTTAAGGATTGTGAGAAAGTTCCTTGGAGGATAATCTTGCCTTTTTGTTTATTTCACTCCCAATTGTCCCCTTGTTGCCCAAGAAGTTTGAGGACTGCGCTTTGTCTGATTCTCCATACACAATTTCCTCAGCGAATGAACCTGCCATGACATTGCTTTTACTTTCTCAAAGAAGCTGGCTGCTTTGTCTCCAGATATGTGTATCATGGGCAATATTTATTTAAATCCTTTACAATCTGTACTGAAAGACAATATTTTCAGAGCCATACATTGTGGGCCAGCATCATTGTCACAACCGCTGCCTTGAAATCTTAGGGTTATAACTAAATTAAGAAGTCTCTTGACTCTAGCTATAATACATAAGGCATCAAGATAGCAAGAATTGTGTCTTTTTCATTTAGTCTCAAGCCTTTGGTAATTCCAGATTTCAGTCCCTAACAAGTGATCAAAATTCCAGAATCTGGCTTATTTTATTGCTGAATAAATCACTAAATATGAGGCTAATTACAAAAGAGATTGCTGCTATTTATGGCCAAATATATGTACAATCTCAACAGACTGGATATAAAGAAATTTTAATCAGGAAATACTAAAAATATGTGGCAAATAAATAGACATTTTGTTAATGTATTTTCTCCTGGGGTTTCCTTGAAGGTTGTTAAAATTATTTAAGGGGAAAGTCATAAACTCCTAGGGAATACAATTCAAAAATTTAGAACTAATCATATTATTAGCAATGTGATCATTGCATTTCAAATTAAGATAGGTTTAAGTCATTTTGCTTTAATGTCAGCTTATCAATTTTTTAGCACCATATGAGCATTATGTAATTACAGTGAATTATACAATTATGTGATATGAGATGCCTTGGTAGGTTTTACTTCTAAAAATGGAATGATTTAATTTGAATTGATTGTTGTTTATATACCATTAAACTACATGCATGAGCTGATCACATCATAAAAAATAGTGCTTGCCATGATGGCAATTAAAGAACATTTAGTTTGATATCAAAATAACAGTGGCAAGTTTAAAATTCTAGCCTTTAATGCGACAGTTATAAAATACGTATCTTGACTTTCTGCCTCAGTTTCTCTATTATTAAAGGGAAGATAAAAGATTAGTGACACTTATATGTCATGTCAAAATAATGAAAGTAACCACAGGGAAGAGAACTATTTGTAGCTACAGATATAAATTCGAGAAAACTATTTATAAACTATTTTCTGCATTTCAATATGTTTACATTCTGGTCTCAAAGGTAATTAATTGCATCTTAATTGCCACACTCAACCTTTTCTTTATTAATTTTCTTAGCATCCACCCTGCCAGAATTTGCAATGTAGGCTCTGATTCATGGACATTCTCTTCCTCTGGATTCTCATTATCTTGTTTTTATTTCTAACTCTTTTTTGGCACCTTCAGTTTCTTTTTCTTTCTTTCTCTCTCTCTTCCTTCCTTCCTCCCTTCCTTCCTTCCTTTCTTTTTCTTTCTTTCTTTCTTTCTTTCTTTCTTTCTTTCTTTCTTTCTTTCCTTCTTTCTAGAGAGTGCAAGCAGGGGAGGGGTAGAGAAAAAGGGGGGCAGAGGATCCAAAGTGAGCTCTAGGCAGACAGGCTGACAGGCTGACAGCAGTGAGCCTGATGTGGAGCTTGAACCATGAGATCTTTGCCTCAGCCGAATTTGGACGCTCAACAAACTGAGTCACCCAGGCACCCTGGCGCCTTCAGTTTATTTAAACTAACGTGTCTTAAAACCCATGACAATGTGCCATCCATGTACATATATATTATTTAAAACTCTAAATAACATGCCCAAAGTCTCTACATGAAAGTAAGAGATGGTCAAAACAACTTTTTGTAATAGGTAATGCCCTCTCCTCCTATAATGTAATAGGCAATGCCCTACTTCCTTTCTTGCTTCCCACTCTGGATGTGAACATTTCCTATATTTATGTTTCTGATCAACTCTTCTCTACAAGACAGCCAACTCTTCTTACAATAGTAACTAGTACATCCGCGTGGATGAGTTTCAAACTTATATCTTTAAACTTGCCTTTCCATCTAAACTTTCACTTCATTTTGAACTGGCTACCAGACATTTCCACGAGAATATTTTTCTAGTACATTCTAGTGCAACATATCTAAAATGGAAATCATCATCCAAGCTCCACCTCATGCCTATCCTTCTGACATTCCAAATACAACACTTTAGTCACTCAGACAAGAAATGTTAAACAGTCCTTAATAATTACCTCTTCTTTGTCTCCTATAGCAAGTAAGATACCGTAAACCAGAGTATTATGTTTTTATTATCAACCACAATTACTTTTGCCTTTTAACTCCTACCACTACAAAGTCAGCTCAGCGTTCTGCCACTTCCTATATTCAGCTTATTAAAGGAGATCCAAACTTTATTCTTCTCTTGATCAAAATATTGCGTGAAGGGGCGCCTGGGTGGCGCAGTCGGTTAAGCGTCCGACTTCAGCCAGGTCACGATCTCGCGGTCCGTGAGTTCGAGCCCCGCGTCAGGCTCTGGGCTGATGGCTCGGAGCCTGGAGCCTGTTTCCGATTCTGTGTCTCCCTCTCTCTCTGCCCCTCCCCCGTTCATGCTCTGTCTCTCTCTGTCCCAAAAATAAAAATAAAAAACGTTGAAAAAAAAAATTAAAAAAAAAAATATTGCGTGAATACTTTTTTTCAGAATAATTTTCACAAAATGATTTTGCATTACTTTCCTTAATTAAAAAGCCTCAGCAGCTGTTCCATTTCCTTAAGTGTAAAATTTATCTTGCGCACACTTGAGCTTCTACCCTGGCCTATAGAAAACTTCCAAGTCCTCTACAAATATCATAACTATCCCTCAATATGAATCCTTTAATCCCAACTTGATAAAATGAAACACTTTGGTGAAAAAAAAAAGCAAACACCTAGATGTTGTATTAACCATGGATCAAAGTGGTCATATGGAAAGCTAGATGATAAACATAAAAACAAAGATCAGGAACAATTTATACGTGGTCTTGAAAGTAAGTGCAGGATTCCTTCATACTATATTTCAGGCTAAAAATTTAGACTTTGAAAGTAGTCAGAGAAAGAGAAACCCAGCTGCCAAAGGGTAATGGTCTTGAATAAAAGCTAGAAATTCCACTTGTGGTAGACTAGGATTGAGCAACACATGTACACAATGAATTTAAAGTTTTAGTCAAGTAGCCAAAGAACAGTAAATGTGGCATGGGACAAGAACATGAGCAGGTGGGTTGAAGAATAACAGACCAGGAGTGAATCAAGTTGGTAAAGCCAAATACAAATGTGGAAGTCTGAGGATTAGCAACAGGTAACTAATGAATTAAAACAAAATGGAAAGGAAATAAAAATGATGTCAACTTACAAATAATCAGAAGAAAGAATATTTAAATGGGAGAGAAAGTAATTTAAACTCGCCTATAATACTGTTATTGTGGCATGTACTGACTTTGGTATCCAGAAAAACTGGTTTGGAATCCAATTTCTTTTACTTCCTATTTATACTAGCTTTGTGTTTTCTATATAAAGTGCTCAGCACAGTTCTGGGCAGAAATGAAATAATTTATAAACAGGAGTTTTTAATATAATTTTCCCCTGCATCCTTCAATCGGAAGCTTCCCAATATGTAAGGACACTTTTGCCTTACAGCCATATCACTTCTGCCTCCACAGAAACAGTCATAAAACTATTTATGTGTCAAAACCCTTAAGTTAAAATCAATTGCCTGAAAGAAAAGTTGTCTGTAATATTGTCCTTACTTTGGATAAATAATGATGTAATAAGGTCATCCTTCAGCTAATTAGGAAAACTTGTTACATTATGGAAGATATATTCCTTCATTCTGCTGTATACCTGAAATGATGGGTTGCTCAATGCCTATAAATTTGTGTCAACTGATTGATTATGTGACAACATCATGTAGCATTTTCCTCTTGGACCTTATGAAATCCATCTGTGCTGGCTGCCACATATAAGATCATGGAAGTAGTCAACTCTTTGTAGTTTAATTCAAAACCACCCCATTCTTAAATAACTTATTTTGTAAATAATCTACATTTTCTTTTTAAATTGTATAATGTATTCCAAACATATAGGAAAGCAAATTATAAATAGATTAACATCCTCAGTGTTTATACGTGTATATATTTAAAATGGCTTGATATTATGTTTAAAAATTTGAAATAGAGATTGACCATGCATAGCAAAATAAAATAATTTTATGTAATGTATCTATCAGCCTAATAAGCTATATAATCACAATCAGATGATTTGTTCATATGCTAATCAGAGCAACATTTCAGTATTTTTCATTTATTGTTGTTGTTATTGTTGTTGTTGTTTTTGCATATATGACTTGGTTTTAAACTGACACATTGACACCTTTTTAGAGATTTGTAAAAATCTGTGTAGTGGGCTCCAGATATGGCAATAGACCTAATAAAGACAATTAACCCTGACAGTTTCTATTGCCTATTTCAAGAGGTAAT
This sequence comes from Panthera onca, assembly GCF_046562875.1. Taxonomy (NCBI): domain Eukaryota; kingdom Metazoa; phylum Chordata; class Mammalia; order Carnivora; family Felidae; genus Panthera; species Panthera onca. The sequence goes on along the minus strand of NC_138342.1, from coordinate 53,576,166 downwards.
AGAAATATGGCAAAAGGGCATGAAATGCCCCATAATATCCTGGTGATAAAGCTTCTGTTACATTGTTATTGAACACTGTGATAATATCAGCAGGAGAAATGCTTTTAAAGAGTTGGACAGAAGTACAGATGGCTTCTCACCAGGTCATTTTGTATTCCTCACTAGTCTATCTAGTCAACCAGTGTATCATATAGAGACAGCAGAGGTAATTAATCATTTTTCTTATATTTCAATTTGATTACCATTTGGATATGGTGGAGTTAATGATGCAATAATAATAAAAAACAGACTAAAATTGATTTTATTTATAACATTTTGAACAATAAATTTAAAGTCACTCATCACCATTGTTGCCTCAAAAATATTTCATGAAGTTATAATATCTCTTTTATGCAGAAATGAAATATTCTACTTAAAATGTAATGTGTAATATTGTTTTAGGCAGAAAAGAAGACAATTCCTCTAATAATACCAACCTAGATACCTTTCATCTTTATTTGAATCATGCAGGTTAACATTTGGTTATGAAGTGATTGGTTTATATTACATAAACTTCTGTATTACACACACACACACACACACACACACACACACGATTTTTTACACTCATATAAACAGTACAATATTTTAGAACAAATGAGCAAAAATTCCTGAATAAACAAAGGAGACATTTGATATATTTCCTTTTAAAAGTTTTAAGTGCATGCCTCTTTTGTATTTTACTTTAAAGTTGTATTTATTTATTTAATTTATTTTTAATATATTTTATCCTCATTTTATATGCATGTTTACTTATATGCATGCATAGTTATACACAAATGTGTAATTAAAAAAATAATAGTGCCTGATGATTATTTTGTTTTATATAGCTTTCATTCTTCTAATGTCTATATTGTTAATGATCTTTTACATTATTGGATATCCTTATTTTACATAATTTTAACATTTATTGATGTTTTCTTAAAATATTTTCATTTTTTTTTACATTTTATTTATTTTTGAGAGAGAGAGAGAGACAGAGCACATGTAGGGGAGAGGCAGAAGGAGAGGGAGACAGAATCTGAAGCAGGTTCCAGGCTCTGAGCTGTCAGCACAGAGCCCGACATGGGGCTCGAACTCACAAACTGTGAGATCATGACCTGAGCCAATGTCGGATGCTCAACCGACTGAGCCACGCAGGGGCCCCTCTTAAAATATTTTCTATAAATTATAATTAAAAGTAAATGTTTTCAGTTACCTCCAGCCCATATGCTCTGTAACCAAGAGGTAATCCTTTTTAACTATTTCTATTCAGTGTCCTTTTGAACTCTGGTGGAGACCACTTGCTGCTTACCTCAATGTGTGTTTTCACCATCTTTTGGCTTATCCTTTGTTGGACCTAATGTGAAAGAATAAAGACTACATTTTTTAACTTTTCTTGTATAGGAGAGATTATTTAATTAATATCTGGTCCCTGAGATATAAATAGGAAAGTATATGATTCAAAGAGATGTTCTTTTTTTAATGCTAAAAATATTTATTTTCTCAAATTTTTATTTAAATTCTAGTTAGTTAACATATAGTATAATATTGGTTTCAGGAGTAGAATTTAGTGATTCATCACTTACATGTAACACTCAGTGCTCCACACAAGTGCCCTCCATAATGCCCGTCACTCATTTAGCCCATTCCCCACGCTCCAAAGAGGTGTTCTTAATGAGAAGAAACACATCCATCTTTTTTCCCTTCCATTTTCTTATAGACTTGTATTCAAAATTTATGCTTGCATATTAGCATATTCATTAAACTAAAAAAGCATTTTGTCTTTATTTCTTATAAAAGTAGAAAATATAAAGTTATATATATGCATACACACACACACACACACACACACACAGAGATTAAGAAAATAAAAACAAACATAAATCAAAGGAAAGAAGCCAACATTTGATTGTTTGAAATAACATTCGTAGATTCACAGCCCTCTTGGGAGCTTTCTTGGTGTAATATGACAACAGCCGTCTTAGAGCAGGGAGAGACCAAAGAGAAGCTTTCCACTCCATGTTGGTAGGTGGCAATTTTAATAATAACCAGGGGGATTTACATAAGAGTTTTGTCTAGGGTGACAGAAAGGGGAATGGATCCTCACACCTGCCCTCTAAATATTAAACACTTAGAAAGAGGCCCTAACTCGGCTTAGTCACGTATACCATGCAGGTGTTTTTAACACCACATTACTATCTCAACTCTGTGTCCTTGGAGCATCTCTGGGAGTAGAAAAGGCTACCACTGTCCAAGGACAAGGGAAGGGGTGAGGAACCTCCAAAGTGCCCAGGTCCAGCTCACAGGTCAGTTGGGCCACATCTTTTTTGATAATGTTCTCCAACACATTATTAAAATTGATAAATGCTTACCAAGACTGTTATGATGAGAAAAAAGATAAAGTATTTAATATCAGGAGTGAAATTAATATTTCTAAAAATCTTCAGACATCAAAAGATATTTAAAAGAACATTATAAATAACTGGATGGCAAACCTTTGACAATGTGGATGAAATGGACAAATCCCTAGATAAATACAACCTAATAAAGATGATAGAAGAAATGGAAAATTAGAATACTCTGATGTCTATTAAAAGAATCAATTCTGCTATAAAAGACTTTCAACATGGGGCACCTGGGTGGCTCAGTTGGTTAAGTGTCCAATTTCGGTTCAGGTCATGATATCATCATTCCTAAGGTTGAGCCCTGCATCCAGCTTTGTGCTGACAGTGTGGAACTTGCTTGGGATTTTAACTCTCTCACTCTCTCTCTCTCTGCCCTTCCATGCTCTGTCTCAAAATAAATAAACTTAAAAAAAATAAAGACTTTCCACAAAAAATAAAAAATAAAATACAGAAAACAAACTAAAAATTTGAGATTTTTAAGCACAGATTAATTCAATTACAGTTTCTTCCAAGCTAGTGAACTGTCCAAGATTTTTCTGGGGCAATGGGAGAAGAGTTTAGATTCTTACTTTATGTTCTTGTAAACCAGTTATGTATCACCATATTTCTTTTGTTCATAAATCTGTCTCACTGCGTGTATTATCCTGTTAATTTTTTAAGGCCAAGATTCTTGTGGGAATCACCAATGTATACAACAGACTGCTTTGAACAAAATCTAGCTTTATGCTTTGGATTCTAAAGTCAAAATATATTTAGATATTTATGGAAAAAATAATGTATTAATGAATGAATGAGCGAAAATAACATAAAAACTATCTGCAAGAAGTAATGAGCATTCATTTCAGTTGATTATAGTAGGCCACTGAGATTAGCATTTTGAGAAGCCAATGTTGAGACAAAGTTGGTAGGGCAAAAGTTTTACTGAGGAATAAACTTGTAAAAGGAGAAAGAGAAAGAGAAAGAGAAACAGAAGTACTGTCAGATCAAGATATAGACCTAACAGAGTCTCTACCAACACAACCATGAACTCTAAAGAAAAAAGCCTGTTAGACAAGTTCTGTTGACTGGGATGACTGTGTCACTGCACTGCCCCCTTGGTCAGCCATTGCATGGGTACCACGCTAAGATGAGCTTAATATTGTCTGCCACCGACTTGATCAGTCATTGGCCAGAGGTTGTCCCTGAAAAATCATGGCCTTATCTTGAATACTGAAGAACTAAGAACTAGAAACTGCCAGATCAAACATATTATTTGCAGCTGAGCAACAGGTCCTGAATTATATAACCCAGATCCACTATGCACATTAAAAAAAAGAAAAAGCCCCTCTAGAGTGATTATTCTTTCTGAGGGAATATTTAGAAGTGGGATGTTAGTAGGATAAACTTCAGTGCTCATCACTGTAGTTGGTCTCAAATTCTTAAAATGGCACTTGCCATCTATCTATTCGACTTATTCTTCCAAATTTTGCTCACCATCAGCTACCATCTTTATTGGTTTGTTTAGTGGTGTAAAATAAACCTTCATTTCTGAGAGATCTGAGATCCTGATACCCTTCAACCTCTCACATAAAAGTTGCTGTGCTTGTCCATTCACATATTGGCAGGGAGAACCAACGAGAACCCAAATACATTAACTGAATTATGCACATAATCTATACTCCCACTGTAAAAAAGGAGCCCTACTTCCTCCTTTAAATTATAATTATTTACTCCTCCCAAGATAGTGACCCCTCTTGTGTACTGCTGATTGGACATAAGGATCTCACAACGACCAGGTGATAGTTATTTCTGGTAATTTGGTGACCGCCATGAGCGTGTGCATTCTTTGAGGAGCAGGAGCTCTGATCATGCAGAGCCCAGAGCTGGAGAGATGGGAGGCACAAAGTCTCCAAGTGAATCACTAGAAAAAATGCTACATGTGCTGACTACTGCTTCTGCTCCTTTGTTCCTGGACTCATGTATCTATCTTCTTTGGGGCATAACATCATGTACAGTTCTCTAATACAATGTAGACACATGCCCTAGAGTATGGTATCTCATCTTCTAAGGGTACTGGCTCTAAACTAGCTTTACTTTCAATGGGTCCTCCTAGTGCTCAATCGGGTTAGTAGATATTGGGTGATGTTGTGTGTGATAGGATCAAAAGATTCCACAGTATTGAATCTACTGCCACACCTTATTCCCTGTAAAATGGTTTCTCTATTCAAATGGTATATTGTATAGGATTCCTTTCATGTGGTTCAGGCACTCTGAACATTCTAAGAGAGTGATGCTAACTCAGATTTTGAAGGCAGTAAAGCCACATCTATATGAAGAATATGTACCCATTTCTGTGAAAACAATTCAGTGACCCTTGATGTTGAAAGAATCTCAAAGAACTCATCTTGCCACCAACTGGCTAGTTTCTCTTCACAAAGAATTCTATGATACTGGGAAATCAATAACCTGCTGCCGGACAACCAGAGGCAGCAGTTGTTGTATTGTCCTCGTTATGTGAGAGTCCATGATGTAGGGCTTATGCGTAGCCTCTGTCACTGTCACTGTGGCCATTTTGTTTGTGTGCCCATTGTGTCAGCACTGGAATGTGTGCTGAAAAATGCTAGTTAATATCAACTAGCTAAGTCATTGTGCCTCCTTGCATGTGATACTTTCTGGTGGGTTTTAATATGTGATTTAAAGATCTTGGCACTTTGTGCTCACTTTCATATGTTTATTCACATGCCTCTAAGGTGGGCCTTCTTTCCCATGTTCTTTCGATCTTGCTCCTTTCAGGCTTCTATCTGGCCAGGCTACTCACTACTGCCCAGGGGCCCTATGTATTTTCTTCTGAGATTACTTTGCCAATTGCACAGCGTGAAAGATCAGATGTACCTTCCAAAGCTCCACCCACCATGAACACTTTTAATTCATTGTCTTTCAAGGCTACTTACATGCAACGCTATAAACTAGTCATTCTCCATTTTTGGTTTATATACACTTATTGAGAAACTCATGTATAAACAAAGCTCAGGTTTTTGTTTTTTGTTTGTTTGTTTTTTCCATGTGGAACCACCAATGGAGTTTGAGGGGCACTTATGCAATCATGCTATGTGACATGGAGGTCACATGAAGGACATGCGGCATGGAGTACTACTTGCTCATGTAGCTTATTTATACTCTCTGTCCCTATTTGTGCTTGGTATTGAGTATTCCATTTGTATCTGATGAATAATTGCTGCAGGACCAGCCCAAATTCATGACTTGATGGTTTTAAAAGGACTGAGATCATGGTAGTCAGTTCCAGATCTATAGCCACTTGGTGTCCCATGGTCAAGTATTCCATTTCTACCAATGCTCGGTCACATGGCAGTAGCTATTTTCAATAGAAACATAATTCTCTACTACAAATTGCATAGCCTTGCTCTAGGGGCCTATTTTTAGTCTTTCTCTAGGGCCTGCCATAAATACCACACAGGATGTTTTTCAATAATGACCCATGCAACACAGTATCACATTCTGATGGAGCATATGACCTAGGGGGCAAGACTGCTTGGATTACAAACTGGGAATATCACAGAGCCTTCCCGTCACCTGGTATATGAGTAAGAATAGCATTCTCATATATAAAATGCTATTTTCATAAGGTGTAGGGATCAATTAGGCATTGTACCTACTTCTTTGTTTAGAGGATGTAAGGTGGTGCAATTTGTCTTTTAATTTTAAAGGGATATCTGGCATGCTTCTGACCAATAAATCTCTAAATAATTTATTGAAGTGTCAGGTCCCTGAATCTTTGTTAGAATTAATCCCACCCTTTGAATCAGACAAGTCTCAAAAGTTTTCCATTATTGTAGCTACCTCTTGTTCTTCTGTATAATCAGTATGAGGCCATCAACATAGTGGATCAAAGTGATGTTTCTTGTAATGTCTGGATGATCCAGATTCCTTTGGAATGTGATTTAACTCTGTTTATAAGACTGATATCCACAAGAAGAGGAAGGAGTAGCTCATGAAAGGGGCACCTTTTACCTTGTTGGAGAAAAGTCTCTTTATTAGCTTTTCACATAGAGGAGAGTGAACTGTATGGTGACTCAAAATCTTTGAGTTATCCTTATCCTAAGTTTTAGCGGCTTGACTTTTCTGAGTAAGAGACCTGATCTTGGCATAACTGATTTGCTTGGGCCAAGCATTCAATCATCTTGCAAGTTCAACACTCTATTAAATCCTGGAGTTGATGTTCATAATTTCTCCTTACCAATTGCACAAAATGGGATTTTCTTGTAAAAAAAAAACTCTCTTAATCTCACATTATTTTCATTTTCCTGTTAATTGCCCAGATATGTTTTATCCATCTCCAGGGAATCAATGTAGACATATTGCTTGTTAGAGGAATGCCATGTTTGGCAAAGATGGTTAGGCTCTTATACTATCACCCGTTCAGCGCCCGTAGAAGAGAAGCACCTCACCAATGAACTGAGGCACATACTGAGGATGTAGGCTGTGGAGTTTGTAAGCTAACCCCTCACCTGTAGCTGGGCAGTGAATTCTGGAAAGGGTCCATGGGAAGCCCAAATAAGTGTCTGCCACATAAGTACTCACAATGTTCTCTAATCCAAATATTTTTTTTTAAATGTTGCATTCTTTGAAATTTAACTTGAATTAAAGGCAAAGGCATATTATCAACAAGATCAACATAGTGTGAGTTTGGGGGAAATACAAAGACTAGACAACAATAAAAAAAAGCTTTCAACAAATTTTAGTGTTATATTTTTACTTTTGCTAAAATTAGTAGCAAAAAATCCTGCATTTCTCTTTGTCAAATTTAACACAAATCATTTACTGATATCACAAAATATATTAAATTTTTTGTAATACATTACAAGTATTAGATTCTAAATATTTGAATTGAAGCATGTAACATAAATAGGAAAATACACTGTAATGAGCATTAAATTCTTTTGCCCAAAGTAGTGGTTAAAATGCAGGACAGGTTTATATGCGCTTCTTCCCTCAGCCCCTCTTATTGCCCAATGAAATGTTCTCATCATGGGTTCCTAATTACTGCAAGGTTTATTTAGGGGTGGTTATGTCTGGGAATACTTGATTTTTATCCCTCTGGTCTTTGAGGAAGAGGCTCTAAGTGGATTTTTAAATCTCATGGTGGGCACTTATTATTCTTACTGCATTCAGTAAAACAGAGCAGGGAATTAGCCCCTGTCTCCTGTTTGGCCTAGGACTACATAATAAAAGCATTCTATTATAAAATTCACATTGATTTTACATAGAGCTTTTCTATTTAAGAAAATTAGAACCTAACATTGAATTCAAAAGCTCATTATAGCTTTAGGGAAGTTGAAGGTAAGCTAAATTTCCCTTTGAAATGGATTTTTCTTATGACAGTTACCAAATTTAGGTTAATATTTTACACGAACATTTGCATTTGCTGTATAATCACTTTTATTCTATGTTTCTCCTATTAATCTCCTGAGATTGGGTAATAGGAGCATTATCTTGATTTTTTAGTGGAGAAATTCAAGTTGGACAGAAGCTGCTGGCTTGTGACACTCCAGTAGTACATTATCAATAGATCTAAACTGAGGAATTAGAGCATACAAACGAGAGCCTTCCTTCTGACTCTGTTCCCTCACTTTAATGTAACTATGCAACTCAGGGAATATTAGGGATTAATGTCAATTGCTCACATTTGAATTCTATGTCTTTTCTTATTCCCCTCAGAAATTCTTTCATCTCAGCAGCTGTAGATTTTGCGAAGACAAGAAACCCAGTTCATTAATTGCCTTAGCTCTACTGTCCATGGTGAGTTAATGCTACTTGAGTGTTTCTGAGAGCCAAACACCTACAGACCTCTGTGGAAATGATGGGTCATTAACATGTTTAATTAATAGTTTTAAAATGTTGGCTACTTACATAAGAGATTGGCAATGGAGCCTCTACTTTAATTGGGCATTTACCACATTATAAATTGTATTTTGTTCATCAAATAGCTTCTGAAAGTAAAAATCTACTCATTTTAGCTTATCGTTGTATAAAGCATGAATTTATCTTCATACAAAATGCCATAGTATTTCCTAAGCCATCGTTGGTTAGTACGTCTTTTAAGACATTGATTCCAGAGGGAAGTGAGAGTGTTTCAAATTTATATATAACGTTATTGCTTTAGTACTGAATAAATCATTTCTGACAAGGTGTCTACAACATAATAGAAAGCAATTTCACTATGAGTTTAACTTAAACATTTGCAACAGTATCACATATTCTAGATTCCCAGTTACACGTCATGCCTTACATATACATATTCTCTGTTTATTATAGCAGAAAATAAGTACATTTTAGGTAGAATTATTATCTTAGAAGACCTTGAGCTCCCTTGCAAAGAAGAAATTGGAAGGGTAGTGTATCAGAAGAACATGGACAAAGAGTAGGGACATGAGTAGCTAAAGAAAAGAAAAAAAGAAGGGTGTATACATTTCTAACTAAAATTGGTATCAGACAAAGGTAAATGAGGTGTTCTACACTTTCTCTCTTTCTCTTCCTGGTGTTCCAAGATCCAGAGTTTCCATACTCCCGTATTGATTGGATGAAAGGAAAACCTACCACTTTTTTTTGGTAAATTTATGGTATCTTTATAAAAGTATTCCATTTGCCTCATTTTTGGGGGGTGGAGAAAAGATATGTGTGCACAAGTTTTATTTCTTTTTAATACATTTTCAAGCATACTTATTGATGTTTAATATGCATACCAGAAATTTCACTAATTTGAGCATTTAATTTCCTGATCTTTCACATACTTCTGAGTATGCTCTCCCTATCATGTAGAAATCATATTTACTGTGAAGTTTTTATCTCACCTTTCATTACACAAGTGATCATTTTTATATGTTCACTTATTTATTAGAAAATAAACTAGAATTCTTTATCTCTAGAGTTCATATTTTCTTTCAATAAGGTTTCTTAATACTTAAAATAATTTTAAAATATGGAATTTCTATTTTTATGTTTATTAAACCAAGAAAGGGAGGGGCAGAGAAAAAGAGAGAGAGAGAGAGAGAGAGAATGAGAATCCCAAGCAGGCTCCACACTGTCTGTGCAAAGTCCAATGTGGGGCTCAATCCCACAAACCATGGAATTTCTTTTCTCTAAATTTATCACTTTTCATTTTTCCATAGACTAAATATGAACTGAACATATATTTTAAAATTTCAGAAAGTTGAGAGTACACAATATTAATCATTTCCTATATCCAACCCTATAAATTCATTTCTTACTTTAGCTAAAACTTCTACTTGAGGTATACAGAGTAAGTCAGGCTAACTACAGCCACGTCTAAATCAGAGCAGTTTAATATTTCTTTCTACATCAGAAAAATATCCTCTTAGACATACCTCTATAGTATTTCAGGGATTACTTTGAATTAATAAATACAGTAATGTATTTCCTTGCTTCTTAAAGACAATATAAATTTTACCTATCTTTGCCTTTTTATAAAATAAAATATACAATCACTTGATAAGCACACAAAACATTTCATAAGTCCCATTTCTCCTACCCTTCTAGACTCACCTGCTATGGAGTCTCCATAAGAATTCATTCATCATTTACAAGAAGCAGATTATTATTCCTGAATTGTTGCCATACTTGATACCTTTTCATGTGCTATTTTATCTACCAGTGATCCCATTTTCCCCAGAATTTACTGGATTCACCATTTTAGATATGATACAGGTGTTTTGGTCAGATGCCTTTTTCTGTGCTCCTATAGCATTGTGTTTCTGTCTCTCATATGACAATCATCATATTATTAAAAATGATAATGTTGTGCCAGCTTCAATATCCACAGCACATAATAGCATATAAGCAACTAATGCACTATGTCAGCATTAATAAATCTTTGGTATTAATTGGATGGATATATAAATTAATCAGTTATCAATGATGAAAATTATCTAAGATATGGGGGAAAGATATAATAATTATCATTCATGGAATATGCATTTTGTGTATTAAGTTTTAAACATCCTTATAACTCTAGGATGAGGAAACTGAGGGAAAGAAAATTAAATGACTGGTCAAAGGCATCTAACTAATAGATGGGGGAGTCAAAATATGAACAGAAGAAGGATCAGGGCATGTGTACTCAGATGTGGGTAAATACAGGGATTTATTTACAGCAATCAGAAAAAAAATAGAAACAAAATAAAATTTTAAAACATATATACTCCCTGAAAAAAAAAAAAACAAAACAAAACCTTGATATGTAAGCTCCAACAGATCCTCAAGTATCTCAATAAAATCTTATATTGTTTATTAGCTTTATAATTTTTACCTCATAAGTCTGAATTATGTCATAAATGTCTTAGCTATTCATTTCTCTCAAGGATTTGTTGTTTCTAGAGTATGCTTCAATTTTGTACATTATTTTTTAGACCTAACATAAATTTCTAAGTTTTCAATTAATTTTTTGGAAACAAAGAACATGTTTAAAGTATCCCCTTAAAGAAGTACCTTACGCAGTTATCAAAGATATTTCTTTGTGGAATTTCCTATGCCCTTGTGGATATTCCCACAAGGATATTCCCTTGTGGATATGCCCTTGTGGAATTTCCTATCTGTGTGTGGGCTGGACCTAGTGACAGGTAACCAATAGAATACAATAAAGGTAATTTGGATGCCCGTTCTTTGATTAGATTACAACAGATTATGACTTCATCTTGCCTGAAGACTCTTAGTGGCTTTGAGGAAGCACACTGCCACTTTGGAGAGGTTCACCTGGCAAGGAACAGCTGAATGTTGCCAGCAGCTACTGAGTGAAAATTGGAAGTACAATCTCCTCCACTTGCTGCTTCCGATGGGAGCACAGACCCTGGGCCCACATGGTGATTTCACCCTTGTGAGTGACTGTAAAGCAAAGGACCCTGATAAGCACTGTCCAGATTCCTAACCGACAGAAAGCCTATCTGAGATAATCTATGTGTAAGTGTATGTTTTGCTTTCAGTGATTAAGTTGCATAGCAATTTGTTACACAGCAATAGATAACCGATGTAAGAAGTATTCGCAAAAATTTATATATATAAAATTGCTTACCTGAAGGGATTTGGTGTGTTTGTTCAAATCCAAGGCCAGGAGCCTAAATTGGAACATTTCATAAAAATAATATGTATATTAGTTATTACTGAGTCTTTTAAGTTTAATTTGATCCATAATATAATCATTTTGGGTAGCATAGTTTTTAAATTACATTTCACTTGAAATCATATGGTATAAATATCAGTTTTTATTTTAGATAAAACCATAGATCATATTTTTCTTCTTGTTTTTTAAATAATTAAATAACTACCTTGGATTTCAGTTAGTTGTGTATGCAGATCAATTTTAGTACCAAAACTTACCACTTTATATCATTTTTAGTAAACTACAATGGTCTACTTACTTGTATATCCAATATGACCCTTCTCAGGCTATTATTTACTTTGCCAGCTTTTCCTACAAATAAGAAAAGAGAGATGGGAGGTTAACGTTTATTGGCATCTGCTAACATTTTATTTCATATTACTATTCTTTGAGGAAAAGTAGGTTTGAATTTAAAGGATACATTATATCACCCAGAGTTTTTGTTGTTTGTTTTATTTTGTTTTTTCCTCAAATCTGCATTCTCTGTTCTAATAGAATGAGAGGAGAATAAAGGTTCCTATACATATTGGAATAACCTCCTGAGAATGAAGCTTCTCAGTAAGATTTTAATAAGATTTTCATAGTTGCACTGGGCAACTATGGAGAGTAACCACAGACATTAATCTATAAACATTACATGGTGTAAATAAAGACCTTAAGTTATTTTCACTTTAATGTGTAAAGCAAATGAAAGGACAATTCTGGCACCTCCCAAAGGAGAAAGAAAAAAAAAAGAAAATTCCGTAATCTCAGACATTAGAGAATGCTTGAGATTCTATTTGCAATAAGATTTAAATAATTTTCTCAACTTGTAAATGACATGTTAAGCATAGAGTTCTGAGTGCATAGTGCAGAGAATGGAACCTGATTCCCTCATTCTGATATATGGCAGCATGTGACTGTGAACAAATCATTTAACCTCTGTTGTGATGCACTGGTGTCTATTTAATGGCTTTCAAGTAGAAGAGAAAGGGTTAGACAAGTTCATCACTTAGGCTATTTTTAGCTGAATGTCATTTAATTGATAAACTGAATTTTATTCCCATCACTAAGGAAAGTTAGACATTTTCCTTCTCACTATTTTTGCCAACCAATCATTGTTATGCTTTCTCCATGAAAACTGGAAGTTACCAATAAGTGCTAGAATGCTAGTATTTAATAATCACTTTAATAATGTTGGCTTATTGGTGAAGCAAACTTGTTAAATATCTTCATTTGATAACTTAGAAAAACTGAGGAAATACTGTGAATTTTCCAGGGACAAAGAACCCTAAAATTGGTGTTCAAACTCAATGATAGCATCTGAGTATCATGGTTGATGACATGTAAGTTCAAGTGCTCTTAGCAAAACAGTTTGAATCATAAATTTAGAATACTGACTATTGAGTCATAAACATGGACATTATTCTCAAGTTCTTCAAGTGATGAAAAATAATTGTTGCTAAAATAGAGATGCATCTTAAAGTCTATACATTAATCTCTTAGATATAAGAATTAGCCATTTGAAATTCCTAAGTAGTTATGATTGTCAGGATACTCCAGGAAGCACAGCAGTGAATGTTAAAGAAATAGTACCCAATCACTGTTACTTTGTGAAAATTCGTTCAGGAGAATGTACACAAAAAAGCCCAGGAAATTTCAGCATGGACTGATCTACTTTGAAGGCAGTTTTTGCTTCTTCTCTAAGACTTCTCTGCAAATGCAACTGCCTATCAATACACTTTATCTTTGATGTTTATCTTTAGGACTTCATGGATACTCTTAACTTGGAATTTCACAATAATTTTCCTAAATATACAGAAAGTGAATGAACTTGGATTTTCTCAGTAAAGCATATGCTACAACATTTTCTAAATGCCTCTCTAATTCTTTCTCTCAGAGATTTGATTGTATCGTAACCTGACGTTTATTGTAACTGCAGCAAAATACTACCACCATTTTGTTGACCCAATCAAAGTCCTAGCATCAACTCATCTTAGGCAACATAAATACAACTAAAACATCTCCTTAATGGAGAGTTTACATTTAAGCCTGTATGGAAACCACCTTTAGCACATTTATAATGATTACGATTGGGTCTTACACAAAGGAACTCCCCATGAGTGTTTGGGGATTAGGAAGTGGGCTAGGAAGAAAACCAAGGCCGACTGCAGCCACCTTGTGTAATAGAGCAACATGCAGGAGACTCCTAGGAGGCACTGAGTGTATTGCTTTGTGTGGTGGAGGTCTCACAGTGTTGTATTCCCATTACTATTCTCATCACATAGAGATATAAAGATAATTGGGTCTCACATATAACTTTCTAAGCCTACGTTTCCCTATATGCAGAATATGGTTATTGGTTCTATGTTTTCTCACAGAGCTGCTTTGCTCATTAATGAGATCATGACTACCGCTTCCTTTGAGCTCTTTGAACTAAGGAACTCTATAAATAAAAGACCCTATTATTTTGCCACTCTTGTTACTCACTGAAGAAACGTTTCCTGAAAATACAGCCTTTCACTTGCTCTGTGTGTAAAATCTCGGTTGCCCGCAATGGGAGGGTTTGTGTGCCATAATTACAGGAATCTGCCTGTTCTGCAGGGTATTGTACAGTTGCATTCCAAAACATTTTAAAGAAAAGAGATGCTAACACCCACCCACACTTCACCTACACTGCAAATGCAGAACACTGGCTCCAGATGTCTGCAGTTTGCTTCCAAAAACCCTTCCTCTCAGGATACTCTGAAATTTAAATGCTAAAAAAATGTCCCTGAAGAGTGGCTATTAGGGTTTTATCAATAACTGTATTAGTGCTTTTAGGAGTCTTGACTATGTTTTCATCAGATTTTATTTTAGGGGCTTGTTTTTTTGTACTCTTTTGAATAGAGAGAGATTAACAACATTGGCACTGCAATTAATCCTGACAGGCCTAAGAGCTTTCTCCTCATTTTCCCTATTTTTCTTTAGTTTATAAAAGACTAAATTGGTGATGAATAGAGACAAAACAATAATGCTTATTCATGTGGTTTTTTGCACCTCCAATGCTATTATACTATATCATGAATACATTTTATTATGGTGATTTAAGTAAAATTCCAGAAGATAATTTAGCAATGTGCAAATGATGCATATTCGGTATATTTCTAAAAATTATGTAACACTAAGTATAGTCCATGCCACGAGAGACTGGAACTTTAAATTATTTTCATCTAATATTTATATATTCCATGTATTTAGTACTATATCATAGCTTTGAGCTATTTTTTTCTGTAAATAAGATCAGTTAATATATAAAATGATATTATTGATATCATTTGCATTATTCTAATTCCTGGAAATTTGTGGTCAGGATTTATTTATGTATTCTCCCTATGCCACTTATTGGCTTAAGTGTTCTAAGAAGGGTTTCCTTTATCTTCATAATTTCAGTATTTTTTCCTGTAATCCTTACTATTTAAAATGTATTTTACTTTATTAAATCTTGTGATGTGGAATCTGTAATGAGCTACAACTTTTGTACAAGAGCTCATTTATATGTGAGCACACTGAGAAACACTTGGAAATAATCAGCATTCTAAAAACCAGTTCCTAAAATCAGACAACTAGGCATCCTGCATTCAGTCCATCTGCGTGTGATCTCTAAGCTAAAAACTCTTCTAATAGTCACAAAAGTTAACAAATGTGAACTATTAGGCAGTAACAGACACAAAGTAAAATCTAATCCATTTTTACAGAAATATAAGAATCACGTCTTAATATTCCTTGAAAATGCTCATATTAACTACCTTCATTTTGTAGAATCTGTTTTTGCATGTCGGCTTTTCCCCAACTCCTTTCTCTTCATATTACTGTTTTAACTTTATTTGAACAACTTTTGATATTATACATTTCTAATAATGGGAAAATAATTAAATTAAACTTGCTTCATTTCAAGATCTTCTAAATACCAAATAAGCAGTTAAAGCCCACTAATTTTAAGACTTTTGTAAACTCAGTATTGACGTACATATGCAATATAAAATAATATATATACAATATATGTTCAATATAAAAATATGTAATATAAAAATAATGTATATAAATAACATATATGTATATTAGATCTGTAGTCAATAAAACCACATTGTCCAGTACAGAAAAATGCTGCACAGTCTGAGTTATTGAAATACTTGTGTTTGTGTATGTGAATGCACTCATGCATACTTGCTTTAGTACATATATATTTTTATAAATGTTTATTCATTTTTGAGAGAGAGCTTGAGCAGGGCACAGGCAGAGAGAGAGGGGACAGAGGATTCAAAGCAAGCTCTGTGCAGACAGCAGCAAGCCTGGTGCAGGGCTGTGATCTGTGAAATCACAAACTGTGAGATCATACCTGAGCTGAAGCCGGTACTCAACTTGCTGAGCCACCCAGGTGCCCCCGATTTGTTTTGCAACCAATTTTGCATATGTATGTTTTAAGTTCTTACTTTAATTCCACTTAGTTAACATACCAACTTATATTAGTTTTAGGTGTACAATATAGTAATTGAACACTTCCATACATCACCCTGTGCTCATCTCCAGAAATGCACTCCTAAATCCTCATCACCTATTTATCTCATCCCCCCACCTCCCCTCCTCTCTGGTAACCATAAGTTTGTTCTCTATAGACAAGAGAACTTGGTCTCTTTCTTTCTTTCTCTCTCTCTCTCCTATTATTTCCCTTTGCTCATTTGTTTTGTTTCTTAAATTCTACATATGAGTGAAATCATATGGCATGTGTCTTTCTCTGACTAACTTATTTTGCTTAGTATTATACTCTGTAGTTCTACCACATTGTTGCGAATGGCAAAATTCCATTCTTTTTATGGCTGAACAACATTCCATTCATGTATAATATGTAACACACACACACTGGAATATTCTTCATCCAGTCATCAATCAATGGACACTTGGGCTGATTCCATACCCTGGCCATTGTTGATCATACCGCTATAAACATAGGGGTGTATATATACCTTTGATTAGTGTTCTTGTGTTATTGGTTTAAATACCCAGTAGTATTCCTGGAACATAAGGTAGTTCTATGTTCAACTTTTTGAGGAAACACCATACTGTCTTCCATAGTGGCTGTACCACTTTGCATTGTCACCAACAGAGCACAACTTATTCCTTTTCTCCACATCCTCACCAATACCTGCTGTTTTTTGTGTTGTTGATCTTAGACATCCTGTTAGGTGTGAGGTGGTATCTCATTGTAGTTTTTATTTGCATTTTCCTGATGAAAAGTGATGATGAGCATCTTTTCATATGTCTGTTGGCCATCTGTATGTCTTTTTTGGAGAAATGTCTTCATGTCTTCTGCCTATTTTTAACTGGATAATTTGGTTTTTGGGATGTGAGTTTTAATTTTTTTTGATGTTTATTTATTTTTGAGAGACAGAGAGATGGCGTGCAAGTGGGGGAGGAACAGAGAGAGAGAAAGAGAGATATAGAATCCAAAGCAGGCTGCAGGCTCCAAACTGTCAGCACAGAGACCAATGCAGGCTCGAAACAACGAACTGTGAGATCACGACCTGAGCCAAAGTCGAATGATAACTGACTGAGCCACCCAGGTGCCCAGGAGTTGAGTTTTATAAGTACTTTCTCCTTTTT
Source organism: Panthera onca (assembly GCF_046562875.1). Lineage (NCBI taxonomy): Eukaryota > Metazoa > Chordata > Mammalia > Carnivora > Felidae > Panthera > Panthera onca. The sequence goes on along the minus strand of NC_138342.1, from coordinate 53,558,952 downwards.
TGTGGGGAAGGGGAGGAGAGGACCTAGGCTAGTGGAAGGCTAGACTTGGGTCACAGGCTGTAGTTTGCTTACCTTTATGATATAATATATATCATAGATATATAATATGTATATAATATAGTGGATACATTAGTGGATAATATAGTGGACTGAGGACCAATGGGTGAGGAGGTATGCAGCAGAATGCAGGCAAAGAGCAATTTTTAAACTCTGGCTTAAGACAGACCTGTCCTTCAAACTCAGTTCTTCTATTTGCACAGTGCATATAGCAGCTGTTATGGGCTGAATGTGTGTGCCCTCCCCGCCCCCCCCACACCAGCCTCAAATTTATATGTTGAAGCCCTAACTTGCCATTCAATAGTATATGAAGGTGGGGTCTTTGGGAGGCAATTAAGTTTAGATGAGGTCATAAGGGTGGGGCTCCTTGATGGGATTAGTGTCCTTGTAAGAGGAGAAAGAGAGATCAGAGCTTTTTTTTTTTCTCTCTACTATATGAAGACACAATGAGAATGCAAGGATTGATTGACAAGCCAGCAAAAGGATCATTAGTAGGAATTGAATTGGCAGGTACCTCGATTGTGGAATTTCCAGCCTCCAGAACTGTGACAAATAAATGTGTGTTGTTTACACCACTCAATCATGATATTTTTTTTATGGAGGCTCAAGCTAAGACAATAGGCATTCAAAAATATAAGAGAATGTTTACCAGATAATCAGACTTTGATCAAAAATTGTCATTTCAGGATACAATGATGACTTCAGGAATAAGGGAGAAAAGATTGTAGGATAGATTATTCTTTCTCTAAATATTGCCTCTGTTCCCTTCCCTACTTCTCTCCTCCCAGTACTCTAGTTACCCAGGTTTATAGTTTTTTTTTTTTTTTCTTTTTCAGGTTTTTATTTAAATTTCAGTTAGTTAACATATAGTGTACCATTAGTTCCAGGTGTAGAATTTAGTGATTCATCACTTACATACAACACTCATTGCTCATCACAACAAGTGCCCTTCTTAATACCCATCACCCATTTAACCCATTCCCAACCCACATCCCCTCCAGTAACTCTGTTTTTTTCTCAGTAAGAGTCTTTTTTCTGGTTTGCCCCTCTTTTTTCTTTTCCCCTATGCGCATCTATTTTGTTTCTTAAATCCACATATGAGTGAAATCATATGGTATTTGTCTCTCTCTGACAGGCTTATTTTGCTTAGCATAGTATTCTCCAGCTCCATCCATGTCATTGCAAATGGTAAAATTTCATTCTTTTTTTATGGTCAGGTAATGCTCTATTGTATATATGAGTATATATCACATCTTCTTTATCCATTCATCAGTCGATGGACATTCAGGTTATTTCCATAATTTGTCTATTGTTGACAATGCTGCTATAAACATCGGGGTTCACGTGTCTCTTCAAATCAGTATTTTTGTATCCTCTGGATTAATACCCAGCAGTGCAACTGCTGGATCATAAGGTAGTTCTATTTTTAACTTTTTGAGGAACGTCCATACTGTTTTCCAGAATGGCTGCACCAGTTTGCATTCCCACCAACAGTGTTAGAGGGTTTCCCTTTTCCTGCATCCTCACCAACATCTGTTGTTTCCTGTGTTGTTAATTTTAGCTATTCTAATAGGTGTTGTTCTCTCCTTGTAGTTTTGATTTGTAATTCTCTGATAATGAGTGTTGTTGAGTGCTTTTTCATGTGACTGTTAGCCATCTGTAAGTCTTCTTTGGAAAACTTTCTATTCATGTCTTCTGCCCATTTTTTAACTGGATTATTTTTGTGGGGGGTGTTGAATTTTATAAGTTCTTTGTATATTTTGGATACTAATCCTTTATCAGATATGTCATTTGCAATTTTTTTCTCCCATTCTGTAGGTTGCTTTTTAGTTTCATTTCCTTTGTTGTACAGAATCTTCTTATTTTGATGTAGTTCCAATAGTGTATTTTTGTTTTGGTTTCCCTTGCCTCAGGAGACATATCTAGAAAGAAGTGACGAAGGCTGATGTCAAAGAACTTACCGCCTGTGTTCTCTACTAGAATTTTTATGCTTTTAGATCTCACATTTAGGTCTTTAATCAATTTTGAGTTTCTTGGTGTGTATGGTGTAAGAAAGTGGTTCAGTTTCATTCTTTTGCAGGTTGTTGTCCAGTTTTCCCAACATTATTTGTTGAAGACAGTCTCTTTTTCCCATTGGATATTCTTTCTTCCTTTGTCAAGGATTAATTAATCTTATAATTGTGTGTTTCTTTCTGGGTTTTCTGTTCTGTTTTATTGATCAATGTGTCTATTTTTGTGCCAGTACATTACTGTTTCTATTACTGTTGCCTTGTAATATAACTTGAAGTCTGGAATTGTGATGCCTCCAGCTTTGTTTTTCTTTTTTAAGGTGGTTTTGGCTATTCAGGGTCTTTTGTGGTTCCATATAAATTTTAGGATTGTTCTAGCTCTGTGAAAAATTTTGTCGGTATTTTGATAAGAATTTCATTGAATCTGTAGATTGCTTTGGGTAGCAGAGACACCTTAACAATATTTGTTCTTCCAGTCCATGAGCAGGGAATATCTTTCTATTTCTTTGTGTCATCTTCAATTTCTTTAATCAGTGTTTTATAGTTTTCAGAATACTGGTCTTTCACCTCTTTGGTTAGGTTTATTTCTAAGTATCTTATTATTTTTGGTGTAACTATAAATAGGATTGTTTTCTTAATTTCTCTTTCTGCTGCTTAATTATTGGTGTATAGAAAGGCAACAGATTTTTGTACATTGATTTTGTATCCTATGACTTTACTGAATTGATTTACAGTTCTAGCAGGTTTTGATGGAGTTTCTTGGGTTTTCTACATATAATATCATGTCATCAGCAAATAGTGAAAGTTTTACTTCTTCCTTATCAATTTGGATTCCTTTTATTTCTCTTTGTTGTCTGAATGCTGTGGTTGGAACTTCTAGTACTATGTTGAATAAAAGTGGTAAGAGTGGACATCTTTGTTTTGTTCCTGACCTGAAAGGAAAGCCCTCATTTTTTCCCCATCAAGGATGATATTAACTGTGGGTTTTTTATAGCTGGCCTTAATTATGTTGAGATATGTTCCCTCCAAACCTACTTTATTGAGGGTTTTTATCATGAATGGATGTTGTACTTTTTCTGTGTCTATTGAAATGATCATATGGTTCTTATACTTTCTCTTATTGATGGTATGAATCATTGCTGATTCATTTGTGAATATTGAACCACCTTTGTAACCCAGGAATAAATCCCATGTAATTTTAGATTAGAAATTCTTCTAAAGTGATAATATTAGTTCATGTTAGCTATATTTTTGAATAATTGTTTTTATTTCTCTGAATAAAAAGTAATACAATTCATATAAATTTTATACATTTCTGTAATATGAAATGCATTTCAGAAATATTAAATGGGAATTTTTCTCTATTGATGTGAAATGTCTTTTTTTTTAATATAGTAAATTCCCAAACAGGCATGTTTGTGTTTCTTATTTCCATACATTTTCTCTTTTTTACATATTTATTATCAATTTGCAAAATTCCAGCCTTGACTTCAATTGTGGGATGTTCCTATGTAAGAATCAGAGGAAGTACATTGGATTTAACATAGAACAAATTCTGGAATTATTCTTTCATCTCCAAGAATAGGTAAACAGGTAAACAATCAATTCCTTAGAGAAACTAATACCATTTACCCTTACCTTGTTCTCTTCCATTTTCTAGGCTTAGAAGAAACAGACTTTTCAGGCTCCTACAAGCCAGATAAACCATGTTACCACTTCTAGTCAGTTAAATGTAAGCAGAAATGACACGTGATACTTCAAGTTGAGATTTGTGAGCCAGTGAAGAGAGAATAGGGAAAATGGGCTGAGGTGGCAAAATTGTAGATAGAATTGGCCTGAATCCTTATGTCACTGCATGGAAGAGGGATGTCTCGCAGGTTGCAGAATAAATCTTTATATCTGCATATCCTAGCGTATTCTGACAAATAATTCAAAAATGTCTATTTGAACTCACAGATTTCCATGCATGCCATCATGCAATCATTCCAGAGATACGTAGACAAAACTCACTCATTCGAGAAATTTCCCTGTAAGCAGTTGTGGTTCGAGAAACTCATCCTCTATACTTTGGCCACTTTGGATAATGATTTGACTCATGTAAGTTTTTACTGCCTAGATTAACCTAGTAGCTTCCAGCTTGCATATCCCCATGTTGAATTATGATGGAGAAAAATTATCTCCTTGACACATTTTAAATCAATGTTTTATTATTGAATTATATCCAATTCTGAGTCAAAACCCAAAGCAGACAAGATGACATAGAAGTAATGTCATAAGATGATGAGTGAAGCATTGTTCATGTGACTATCCTTGACCCACTCACAGTGTGAGAGAGAGTTGATGTACTGATTGTCCAGGCCCAAGTCCCATGTTAACCCTTAAATGAACAGAGCAGCCCATCGTCCTAAGTGCACAGACTTAAAGTAATGGTGGAACACTGTCCCCAATAAAGTATTAAAATAATAATCCCTGTCTAATAATATTAATTCTGAAAGAAAAGAATGGCTAGCATACTTTTTCTTATTAAGAAGCCCTAGGATAGTAAATATGACTTTATAACTATAAAGAAGAAAATTATTACTCTTTATGCCACATACATTGTCTAATTGAAAAAATAATTATAATCAATTAGAAAACAAATAGAATTAAAAACGTTTTAAAAGTCTCTGGTTATAATATAAATAAAAATAATCTTCATGAACTTGGAGCAGGCAAGTGGTATGGATGCTGACATTGCCAAGACAATTAAGAACTAAATTAGAAATAGAAATTTAATTTAATATAAATTCAAAACTTCAAACTGTTAATAAATCATAAAAATAATTTTAATAAATATAAGCACTGCATTGTGCATGCGTGTATCAAACACTATTGAGATATTAGTTTCCACCAATCTTCTTAAAGTTTTAAACAGCCACAATAAAAATTCCAAAGAAACTGAAGCATAGGGATGGGAAAACAGACATTGACAAAGAGATTTTAAGTTTTAAGCATATAAGGAATAAAAGGATACATTAGCATTATCAAAGATTAAAAAGCATTGTAAGTCTAAAATATTTGAATCACTGTTATTCTGAAGCATTAATAAACAGAAATGGAACAAGGTAGAGGCTCCAAAATAACTCATGCATGTGTTTGTGTGTGTGTGTGTGTGTGTGTGTGTATCTGGTATGATATATATACATATATATGTATATATATGACATGTATATGAAACATGTATTATAAATAAATATTAATACAAATATTATATAATATATACAATATGATAAGTAATAACCAAGGGCTTCATATCAAGAAGGTTAAAATACCTTTAAGAAAATAGTTAACTCTTTGGAAAAAAATAAATTAAAATTAATGCTTATTTCATACCACATACAAAATTAAATTCTGAATATGTTAAAGATGAAAATTAAGCATAAAATACTTTAAAATATAATTTAGATATATTTTTAAATAAAAGGTAAATGTAGAATAAAAGAAAATTTTTATACATTTGATTAGATAAAATAGTAAACTTCTATATAAAATTCAAAGTAAAAGCAAATGGAAAAAAAGACATAAAACACACGTCATGCAAATTATTAACATCTTTAAAAAAATAGTTTCTACCACCTAATCAAAAGTAAAGAAGGGAATAACTAAAACTGTGTGAAAAGAAATGCCAAAAACCAGTGATATTAAAACGGTTACATCAGTTTTAGTCACAAAGGAGATGAAATTTTTCATTTATACATTGACAGTACACACACACACACACACACACACACACACACACACATATAAACAAAACAGTCCAGGATCAGTGTGGATATAGTAAGAGTCACTCTGATATACTATGTGTCAGATTATAAATTTTTACTATTCAAGGAAAGCAGATGAACATAGGGGAAAAACAAAGACAGGCAAACCATAAGTGATTCTTAACTATAGAGGACTGAGGGTTGATGGAGGGAGGTGGGCAGGGGATGGGTTAGATGGGTGATGGGTATTGAGGAGGGCACTTGTGATGAGGACTGGGTTTGCATGTAAGTGATAAATCATTAAAATCTACACCTGAAACTAATATTACATGATATGCTAACTAATTAGAATTTAAGTAAAAACTTAAAAGAAATGTAAAAAACAATTTAAAAAAAGATAAACAGAACAACATGTATCAAGAACATTAGATAAACTTACATTATGATCAGTAGTTACGCTTCCAAAAATGTGTTCTGAAGAAACCTTCCATGATATTGGTTCATTGATTCACTGTGTATTATTTATGATTGTAGGAAAGCAGAACAATCTAAATTCTAAAGGTAAAATGTTACTTAAATGAATCTTATTTCAGATATTCAGTGAAACGTAATGGAGTGCTTAAAATAATGCCTTAGAAGAGCAGTTAATGAAAAGCCCAAAATTCATTCTGAATTTGAAAGCATTATCTAAGATAAGATGTCAACTCTGAAAAAAAAAAAAAAAGAAAAAAAAGAAGAAAGAAAGAAAGAAAGAAAGAAAGAAAGAAAGAAAGATGATTACAGCCTACAGCCTGCATAATTAGTATCTCCAGGCCCAAATGAGGTCATTTTACACTAATATTCATATTAACCAGATACGTATGGGACACTGAAGTGTTAACTAGAGCCTGAGTGGCTGGCAAACCCATCCCAAAGTTTGTGGACTGTTTCCTAACCCCTAACCATAGAAATATGTAGGTTCACTCATCAATTTATTCAGAAAAAAATCTCATATATATATTCATATATATGAATATATATTTATATATGTACATGCACACATGTATATACACATGCATAACAAATATATATTACATATACATATATATGATAGATATACATGATATATGTATATTATACATGCATATCTATCATATATATACGTATCCTTTCCTCTTTAACAAAGTAATACTCAGTATTTTTGTTACCCATGAGAGTGTGTCATGAACAAGTTTCATGAAAATAGGTAGTCATGAACAAATATCTATCAGATGGCAACTGTGTTTTCTCTGCCAGCACTCTCGAAAATAAAGCAATCCCAGCTTTTTGTCTTGATTTTCTCAATATGGTAGCCAGAATTTGGCAACATCACAGTCTACGGATCATTATTTGGCAACTAAGTAATTCATGCTTGGTACTGCAGTTCCCATCTGATGCCTTAGCTGCATGGAAAACATACTTGTTTTGTGGAAAAGTTTACCTTTAAAAAATATGCACTTGCTTGATACCTTGGTAAGTTCTTCCATAATAGAAATGAGGTTTTCATTCTAGCATTTTGAAACACACAGAGAAGGGCTCAGGACAATTCTCTATCACACAAATAATATAAAACAATATGTAGTTTCAGGATATTTCAGAGGTTTTTATGATAGAAATGTTATTTTTATATTTAGACTTTTCTGATATATTCATGCTGCTTTAGTATTATTCAGTTGTACAGACTAGTGGAAAGCTTTGCCTTTAATTCAATTTAATAAACAATTGCAAATTTCTGAAGAGACTAGTTTTTGGGAAGCCGAGTTAGGATAATGAATTTCATCTACAAAAAAAAAAAAAAAATTCAAAAGGTACATTCTTAAATTTAATTTAATGAGAAAAAAAATGCCTCAAAATAGTATTTCCTATTATAAGCTAACAAGCTTTCTTACTTTCTGTATTAAAATTCAGATTACATGGAAATCAAACCAAAATAGCAGTGATTATATTATCGCTTTGAAAGTAAATAGTCTCCAGTAGCAATTGAATATTTAACTAAAAAAAAAAAAAAAAAAAAAAAGGTATTCCATTACTCAGCACTTCACTAAATATGGCCAGTTAATGGAACACAGAACACTAAGCTTCAAAATCCCTATAATGCTTCAATCATTTTGCAAGAGAAAAATACATACTTTAAAATACATATTAGCTCAACAAACTAAAATATTCAATTAAAAGGTAATCGTATTGATTTGAGAAGATTAAAATAACTTTGTACATTACTTTTGATTCTGGGAAGTTGTAATTGAAATATTAAAACATTATACTTGGCAGCTACTGGAATTCATTAAAAAATGGGATTAATATACAGGGAAAATGAAAACTATTTCAAATAAACTGAACAATCATGAGTCTTCTTCAACTCAGCCTATAATGCTAAGTCTTAGCTAATCTCCTGCTGAATTACATAACTTGCTTGTTCCAGCATTTCTGTAATATGGTTGTCAAATAGTTTACTGCCTGGATAGGCTGATTCTTTCTGAAGATCATTAACAATATGGTAATCGTTGGTCATCATTGTTGAGCAGTGCATATATAAGCAAGATGAAAACCAAACTAGGTTTTCCTGCTTTCTCAGTTTCAACAGCAATTTCAACCAGTTTGATATCAAGAAGTCATTGTTTCTACCGTATATGTGAAATTTTTCTTTCAGATACAGTTGAGGTATTTCTGATTTTTTTTCTCTTGAGTTTAAGTTTATAATCTGAAAAAAAAAAGAAATTCTAAATCCCGTTTAATAAACAACCTAACAATTCTTTTTGTTTCAGTTATCAGGGATGTACAAATGTCTTTTTATTCAAAAATACAAAATAAATTATGTGTAGGCATGGATAATGACAGCAGTAAACCATCATATGTTGTCAACTGACACCAGTAACTGATGGTTATAGTGATTTTCTTAAACATCAGCCAGCCTTTTCTTTAGCCATTTCCTTCAATTGAGGTGGCTCAGTCAGTTAAGTGTCTGACTTTGGCTCAGCTCATGATTTTGAGGTTCTAAGTTCGAGCCCCACGTCGGACACTCTGCTGTCAGCACAGAGCCCACTTCAGATTCTCTGTCTCCCTCTTTTTCTGCCCCTCCCTCACTTGCTCATGCTCTGTCTCTCTCCTAAAAATAAATAAAAATTAAAATTAAAAAAAATAACAATTCAATTATTATTATTTTTTAAGTTTATTTATTTATTTTGAGAGAGAAAGATAGAGAGGGAGAGGCAGAGAGAGAAGGAGAGAGAGAATCCCAAGCAGTCTCCATGCTGATAGCGGGGCTCAAACTCACAGACTGTGATATCATGACCTGAGCTGAAATAAAGAGTCAGATGCTTAACTGACTGAGCCAACCAGGTGCCCCTCAAACAATATGTTTTTAAAGTTAATTTGCCTTTTACTGGAAACTTGAACTATTTATTTTGTCTTTGATTTTTTAAAAATGCATTCTGCAATACAAGGGACTACATGCACGCACACACACACACACACACACGTGCACTCACATGCACACACAAGATAGCCTATGATCATGAGCAACTTCTACTTCCATAAAGAAGACAAAATGTAGTTCTGAAATTCCTTGAAATGTTACCTATAATTAACTTCAACAAATCAAGCAAATGGCCATATTCTGAACTATATTATACTCATAAAATTCCAACTTCTGGAATTTTATATGCTGTTCTAAAATCCCTTCTTGGGTCTTTTGAGTTAGTATCCAAACCTTCCTAATGCAAAGTTCCAAGTAACTACTCCCTGTACTTCAGTTTTGGTTCACAAGAAAAATTCACTTACCAAAACAACTGTGTATTTGTTTAATGAGGGCCCACTAGGCACCTGGTTCATTTCTAAGTGCTTACAGTGAATTGAAAAATTTAACAGTGATCAAAGCACTATAGGTAGGACACATTATTAACTCCATTTTACAATGAAACTGACACAAAGGGGTTCAGTGATTTGCTAGAGGTTGCCATCCTGATAAGGGCACAGGCAGGCATCCATACAGCTCATCTGGATGTAGAGTTCCTACTCTCCATCCCCGCTGAGGTAACTTCTCCATGATGAAAGCAGGCTGGATTTAAGTGCTTCCATTTTCTTTTAGATATGTCATTCCCTGAGCAGCTCACCATGGTCCCCACTACTCTTGATTATATCCTCTCACAGAGGTCAGAAAAACTATGCTTGCATTTCTACTTCCCATATACATATGAAAATATGAATAAATGTAAATAGGAAAGCAATATATGGATAAAAATAAATATATAAATAAATGTAAATATGAATAAATATAAATGGGAATAAAGAAATATACATATTTCTTTGTGGATATAAGCACATTATCTCTCTTAAAATAAGCAAAGTCCTACTATATATTATCAGAATGGCCACTGTTAACACCTGAGTTTGTAACCTATTTTCAGTCTTTCCAAATACTCTCTACTCTGAATCAATAACTTTTTTTTAACTTTTTAGATACCTCCAGTTATAGAACTTCCCCTTCGGTCAAAATTCCTTACCACTTTTGCTTTTTCTTGTCTTTTATTTATTTTTTTTATTTTTATTTTATTTTTTTTAGCCCGAATGGTAAAATGCTTCAACCATTTTACTTCAGTTACCTCATCAGGTTCCAACCCATGGTACTTAATCTGCACCTATACTCCCTAATTGAAACATTCCAAAATAGTCCTGCTTTCTTATCTGTTGTTACCAAATACATTTCCTTCTCAAATCTAACTGATGAATCTTCCCTTTGAAACGCTCATTGATTTTACCTTTCTAATATTTTCTTACACTTCTCAAGTTATTCTATCCTGATAATTTGCATCTTATCTCAAGATCCCATTCTTTCAGTGGAACAATCTCTTAATGGATTCATTGCACTGAATTGTGCTCTAGTCTGTAGTCTTGCCACCTCCTATTCTTCTTTGACACTGTTCACTGAGGGATCTTTCAAAAATGTAAGTCTGATCCTATTATCCACCCACTTGTAATATTCTGTGGCTGTCTACAGCCTACAGAATGAAGGTCAAGCTTTTTAATACTCAGGTCACATTCTGAACTCTGTCACTCAAGCTGTGACTAAATTCAATCTCTGTGTATTAAATTAACACCAAATCTTTGGAATATAGAGAATGTTTTTCTCATTTGTACAGAATTCCTTGATATTCCAATAGTTTAGAAGTGTTGGGTCCTGTCATAGAAATCTGTGAGAGTTCTACAAATTTAGAATATGTAGTCTTAATGATATCTAAACACTTTGTTTTCTAGAATTCTTATGACTGACTTAGAAAGAATTTAAGTATGAATGGATTCTTTCTATATAGTTAGTAACAGTGGCTTTAACCTCATTTTTTTTTTAATGAAAGATTCCCCTAATTGCTCAGAAGTTGTCTTACTTTCCTTATAGTATTTTTTAAAGTTCATTTATTTTGAGAGAGAGAGAGAGAGAGAGAGAGAGAGAGAGAGAGAGAGAATCCCAAGCAGGCTCTGTGCTATCAGCACAAAGCCCACCATGGGGCTCAAACTCATGAACCATGAGATTATAACCTGTGCTGATATCAAGAGTCAGAAGCTTAATCCACTGAGTTACCCAGGTGCTCCTTTTATTTCCCTTTTTCTTAAATGTAAACCATACAAAACTAGATTACCCATTTTTTCTACTCCTCAGATATATATATGTATCTGTATTCATTAAAAAATGGGATTAATATCCCATATCTGTATCATGTATATACACACACACATATACCTATGTATATATACACACATATATATACAACATATATATATAAGTGTATATATATAATCTGTATCATATATATACACACACACACACACATATACATATATATATATATATATATATATATATATATATATATACATAAACACATTCATTCCACATATAAGAGAAATCATATAGTATTTGCCCTTCCCTGTCTGCCTTGTTTCACTTAGCATAATGCCTCAAGGTCTACCCATGTTGTTACAAATAGCAAGATTTTATTCTTTTTTATGTCTTTTTTTATTCATTCACCCATCAATAGACCCTTAGATTGTTTCCATATCTTAGCTACTGTAAATAATGCCACAATGAATATGGGGGCTCATATATACTTTCAAATTAGTGGTTTGATTTTCCTTGGATAACTACCACAAATGGAATTAGTGGATCATATAGTAGTTCTATTTTCAAATTTGTGAGGAACCTCCATATTGTAGCTGCACCAATTTACATTCCCACCAGCAATGCACAATTGTTCCATTTCTCCACATCATCACCAACACTCATTTCTAGTCTTTTTGATAATACCATTCTAACCATTTTGATGGTAATCCATATCTTTTGTGGTTTTGATTTGAATTCCCCTGATAATAAATGACATAGGACATCTTTTCATGTGTCTCTTTACCATCTGTATGTCTTCTTTGGAAACATGTTTATTCAGATCTTCTGCCCATTTTTTTCATCAGATCACTTGGGGCCTTTTTTGCTATTGAGTTATATGAGTTCTTTATATATTTTAGGTATTAGCTCCTTTCCCCATTGTATCTTTTTGGCTCCTTTTTTTGTAATTTAATTGACCATATATACATATATTTATTTCTGGGCTCTTTATTCTGTTCTATTGACTTACATGTGTGTTTCAATGCTAATAACATACTGCTTTAATTACCGTAGCTTTGTAATTTGGTTTGAAATCAGGGATTGTGTTGCCTCCAGATTTGTTCTTCTATCTCAATACCGCTTTAGCTGTTCAGCATATTTTGTTTTCTTTGAATGTTTGGTAGAACTCACCGGTGATGCCATCTGGTCCTGGACTTTTATTGGTTGGGAGGTTTACTGATTCAATCTCCTTACTAGTAATTGGTCTGTTCAGTTTTCTATTTCATCATGATTCAGTCTGACAGGTTACATGTTTCTAGAAATTTATCAATTTTCATAGGTTGTCCAATTTGTTAGTATATAATTTTTTGTAACTGTCTCTTATGATCCCTTGTATTTCTGTGGTATCAGTTGTAATATCTTTTTCTCCATTTCTATTTTTCTATTTTTATTTATTGAAGTCCTCTCTTTTTTTATTCTTTTCTGGATGAGTCTAGCTAAAGGTTAGTCCACTTTGTTCTTCTTCTCAAAGAACAAGCTCTTAGTTTCAGTGATCTTTTCCATTGTTGTTTTAGTCTCTATTTTATTTATTTCTGCTCTAATCTTTATTATCTCTGTCTTTCTAACTAACTTTGAGTTTTACATCTATGTTCTTTAGGGATATTGGCCTATATTTTCTTTAAAGTTAGGTTGTTTACTTTAGATTTTTTTGTTTGTTTGTTTCTTGAAGTAGGCATTTGTCACTATGAACTTTCCTCTTAGAACTACTTTTGATGCATCCCATACATTTTGGTATGTTACATTCCCATTTTCATTTATTTCAAGGCATTTTTAAATTTATTTTTTTGTTTTCTTCTTTGTCCCATTTAGTAGCCTGTTGATTAACCTTCATATATTTGTAAATTTTCTAGTTTTCTTCATGGAAATAATTTCTTTTTAAAAAAATTTTTTTAACGTTTATTTATTTTTGAGACAGAGAGAGACAGAGCATGAACGGGGGAGGGGCAGAGAGAGAGGGAGACACAGAATCGGAAGCAGGCTCCAGGCTCCGAGCCATCAGCCCAGAGCCTGACGCGGGGCTCGAACTCACGGACCGCGAGATTGTGACCTGAGTCGAAGTTGGACGCTCAACCGACTGAGCCACCCAGGCGCCCCTATGGAAATAATTTCTAGTTACATAACTCTGTAGTCAGATAAAAGACTTGATCTTATTTCAATCATTTTTTAATTTATTAAAACTTCTTTTGTGACCTAGTATATTATCTACCTTGGAAAATGTTTCATGTGCAATTGAAAAGAATGTGTATTCAGTTGCTTTGGATGAAATGTTCTGCAAATATCTGTTGGTCAGTCTGGTCTAATGTGTCACCTAAGGGTGATATTTCCTCATTAATTATCTGTTTAAATGATCTATGCATTGATGTAAGTGGGGTGTTATAGTCCCCTACTATTATTGTATTGCTGTCTATTTCTCCCTTTAGGTCTGTTAATATTTCCTTTATATATTTAAGTGCTTTATGTTGGATGCATAAATATTTACAAATGTTCTATCTTCTTGTTGGATTGATCCCTTTAACATTAAATGCTTTTCTTAATCAAACACTGTAAATCTATATAGATGTTAAAATCAAAAGACTTTTTTTTGAGGGTGTTTTTTTTCTTTACCTGAAATGTGATGATTTTGCTATTTCAATATTTCAATATGTATTTTGCCATATACATACGTGGGCAGCTAAGGAAGCATGCTTGTATCTAGGTTTCTGTAAGCGTGTTTGCATGGCTGTCTACTCTTTGTGGCCTTTCAGTCAGAATTTATCTGCCATGATTCTCATATTAAGAACCAGAATAGAAGAAAACCCCTGCTAGCACTTCCTGTGAATTCAAATCATTCTCCTATTTGCTCACAGGATCTTCTATCACCTTCTTTTACCTTTCAATTTCTGTGAACTCCTGGCTCCACATCCTTGTCTCTAAGAATTTACATAAACCCCTCCCTATGTTTAATCAGCAGCTATAAATGATCTATTCCAGAAACCCCACCTCATTTTTCTCTCAACAAGCTTCTTATTTTGTTTTCTACAAGAATGCAGTGTTTCAGCAAATGCTCAATATTGCTATTTTTTGGATAAATGAATGAATGAAATTACCCAAACTCGGGATAATTTATTATTCCCTTAGCCATGGGCTTTTGAGACCTGAACAACATGAGGCAATAGTTTTAGTCCAACATGAGCTAGTGGGTTCCCATAAGTAGACAGGAATTAATAAACCCTTGTGTCTGCTGGCAAAATTCATAATTTGGCTAACTCTCTTGCATTTGGCTAACTCTCTCTGATGAGAAATATAAAATGTGAGTTATATATTAAGCAGGAGTATTTATATGAAAAAATATTCTGTGATTTATGAATTGCCTCCCGGCTATCAGAAAGACTCTGAACTTTGGGTTTCCCTAAGTGCAGTAACTCTTGTAATTGACATGACTATTGTAGGGATCCTACCCATGCGTATAAAGTAGTTATGCATATTACATCCTGAGAAGCATGGGTTTTTTTAAATCAAAGGAGAAGATATTGAATTATGCCTCCTTGTACCTGAGCTATCTGCTGAATGGCTTCCTCAAAAACTTCTACGAAGAGTTATGCCTAATGTTAGCATGCTACCAAGCTGGGGTTTTTGACCAATATTCTTCTGGATATACTGCCTAAGAAGGCTGTGTGAGCTAAGAAAACTTCCTTGTGGGAACTGCAAAAACTAATAGTGTTTAGAGTATAGATATTTTACTTCTTTAGTTAGGTTTATTCCTATGAATCTTGTTTTTGATGTAATTGAAAATGGGATCAATTCTTTGATTTCTTTTTCTCTGATTTGTTATTGGTATATAGAAATGGAACAGATTTCTGCACATTGATTTTATATCTTGCAAGTTTGCTGATTCATGTTTTTGTTCTGTTTTGGGGGGAATCAATTTTTGGTGGAGTCCCTCGGGTTTTCTACATAGAGTATCATCTGAAAATAGTGAAAGTTTGACTTCTTCTTTGCTGATTTGCATGCCCTTTATTTCTTTTTGTTGTATGATTGCTGAGGCTAAGAATTCCAGTACTATGTTAAACAGTAATGGTGAGAGTGGACATCCTCATCTTGTTTCTGATCATAGGGGAAAAACTGAGAGTTTTGAGGATGATGGTAGTTGTGGGCTTTTGGTATATGGCTTTTATGATGTTGAGGTATGTTTCATCTACCCTACCTTGACGGTCTTTATCAAGAATAGGTGCTGTATTTTGTCAAATCTTTTTCTGCATCTATTGACAGGATCATATGGTTCTTACCCTTTCATTTACCAATGTAGTATATCACGTTGATTGATTTGCAAATATTGGGCCACCCCTGCAACCCAGGAATAAATCCCACTTGATCATGGTGAATAATTCTTTTAGCATACTGTTGAATTTGATTTGCTAATATCTTGTTGAGAATTTTTGCCACCATGTTCATCAAGGATACTAGCCTGTAATTCTTTTTAGTGAGGTCTTTGTCTGGCTTTGGAATCAAGGTCTTCATAGAGGAGTTTGGAAGTGTTCCTTTCATTTCTAATTTTTGAAACAGTTTGAGAAGAACAGGTATTATATCTTCTTCAAATGTCTGGTAGAATTCTCCTAGGAAGCTATCCGATCCAGGACCCTTGTTTGTTGGGAGATTTTTGATTGCTGACTCCATTTCTTTGCTGGTTATGGGTCTGTTCAAATGTTCTATTTATTCTTGTTTCAGTTGTGGTAGTTTGTGAGTTTCTAGGAATTTCTCCATTTCTTCCAGATTGCCCAGTTTGTTGACATATAATTTTTCATAGTATTCTCTTATAATTGTATTTTGGTGGTGTTAGTTTTGATCTCACTTTTTTCATTTGTTATTTTATCTACTTGGGTATTTTTGATTAGTCTGGTTAGGGGTTTATCAATTTTGTTAATTCTTTCAAAGAAGTAGCTCTTAGTTTCATTGATCTATTTTACTCTTTTTTTTCTATATAATTTATTTCTGCTCTAATTTTTAATATTTTCCTTCTTCTGCTGACTTTAGGCTTTATTTGCTGTTCCTTTTCTAGATTCCTTAGGTATAAGTTTAAGTTGTGTATTTGGGACATTTCTTGCTTCTTGAGACAGGCCTGAATTGCAATATACTTTTCTTCATAGGACTGCCTTTGCTACATCCCAAAGGTTTTGGACTATATGTTTTCCTTTTCATTTCCTTCCATGCTTTTTTATTTCTTCTTTAACTTCTTAGTTGACCCATTAATTCTTTTTTTAAATGTTTAATGTTTATGTATTTTTGAGAGAGAGAAAGACAGAGCATGAGCAGGGGAAGGGCAGAGAGAGAGGAAGACCCAGAACTTGAAGCAGTATCCAGGCTCCGCACTGTCAGTACAGAGCCTGACATGGGGCTCGATCTCACCAACTGTGAGATCATGACCTAAGCCAGGTAGGATGCTCAACCAATTGAGCCACCCAGGTGCCCCAACCCATTCATTCTTTAGTAGGATGTTCTTTGATATCCATGTATTAGAAAGCTTTCCATTTTTTTTTCTTGTGGTTGACTTTAAGTTTCATAGTATTGTAATCTGAAAATATGCATGGTAGGATCTCAATCTTTTTGTATCCGTTGAGGGCTGATTGATAACCCAGTATGTGATATATTCTGGAAAATGGTCCATGTGCACTCCAGAAGAATGTGTATTCTGCTGTTTTGGGATGAAATGTTTTGACTATATCCATTAAGTCCATCCAGTCCAGTGTGTCATTCAAAGCTATTATTTCCTTGTTGTTTTTCTGCTTAAATGATCTGTCTATTGTTGTAAGTGGGTATCAAAGTCCCCTACTATCATTGTGTTATTATTATTAATGAGTTTATTTCTGTTTATGAGTAATTGATTTATAAATTTGAGTTGTTTCATGTTGGGGGCATAAATATTTACAATTGTTGGACCTTCTTAATTATGATATAATGCCCTTCATCATCTCTTGTTACAGTCTTTGTTTTAAAATCTAGTTTATTTGATAGAAGTATGGCTAATCCAGCTCTCTTTTGACATCCATTAGCATGATAGGTGGTTATCCATCCCCTCACTTTCAATCTTCGTGTGTCTTTAAGTCTAATAAAAGTCTCTTGTAGGCAGCATAGAGATAAATCTTTTTTTTTATCCATTACAATACCCTATGTATTCTGATCGAAGCATTTAGTCTTTTTATATTCAGAGTTCCTCTTAAAATTTCTTGCTACGCTGGTTTGGTGGGTTTTGTTTGTCTGGGAAAATCTTTATCTCTCTTATTCTGAATGACAGTCTTGCTGGATAAGGAATTCTTCACTACGTATTTTTCCCATTCAGCAGGTTGAATATTTCCTGCTCCTCCTTTCTGGCTTGCCAAATTTCTCTGGACAAGTATGCTGCTAACCTTATGTGTCTGCCCTTATGGGTTAAGGACCTTTTGTCCATGGATGCTTTCAGAATTCTCTTTTGACCTTTGTATTTTGCAAGTTTCACTATGATATGTCATGGTGTTGACTTGTTTTTGTTGATTTTGAGAAGAGTTCTCTGTACTTCTTGGACTTGAATGTCTATTTCCTTCCCCAAATTAAGGAAGTTCTCAGCTATAATTTGTTCAAATAAACTTTCTCTCTCATTTTCCTCCTCCTCTTCTTCTGGAACTCCTATGCTATGGATATTATTTTGCATTATGGAATTGCTGAGTTCCCTACATTTATCTTCGTGATCTGTAAGCTTTTTTCCCTCTTCAGCTTCATTATTTTCCATAATTTTATCTTGTATATCACCTATTCTCTCCTTTGCTTTTTCAGTTCTCATTGTGACTATATCTTGTCAGTTTTGCATTTCAGTTATAGCATTTTTTTAGGTTTTTGATATCTAGTGTCTTCTACTTTTTGTTCAAGCCCAGATAGTAGTCTTCCAACTGTTGCTCTAAATTCTTGTTCAGATACATTGCTTACATCTGTTCTGAACAAGTTCCTGGCTGTGATTTCTTCTTGACCTTTCTTTTGGAGAGAATTCCTCCATCTTGTCATTTTGGCTATGTTTCTGTCTTTTGTGTGTTTTCAAAGCTTGTTATGTTTTCTGCACCTGAGAGTACTACTATACTAAAAGGGGTCATACACTGTCCAGGGTCTGGCACTTCAGAAAGTGTTTCTGGTATATGTGGTGTGCATTCTGCTGTGGCATTTTGGCTGTTCTTTCCCACTGGTTAGTGCTCTGTAGAGCTCCCCCTTGCTTGCAGTGATAAGTGCTTGGACCTTTAATTATGTGTGCTTTGATTTCTTTGTTAAAATAAACATGGGGGAAAAAAGAAAAACAGAAAAGATAGAAAAATAAAAGCTGATCTCAAAGGAAAAGGAATAATAATATTAAAAAAAAAAACTATAAGCCTTATTTCAAAGAAGAAGAAAGGGGAAAAAAGAAAATAAAGAATGCTGATTCTGAGAGAGAGAGAAGGGGGAGGAAATGAAAGAAAGAAACAAAAAACTAAACTAAACGTCTGAGAACAAAGGAACAAAAAGAAGGGGGTAAAAAAAAAAAAAGTAAGCCTGATCCCGTTTCCACCAGAACTGCCATAATATTTTAAAGTACTCTAAGACGAGTATACTTGGTGCATGTGGGATTCTGCCTGTGCTGGTTTTCTAGAGGAGAGATCTACTGTGCTGGTTCAGAGTCAGTCCAGCCCCAGTTAATATGCAGTTGCCAGGCACAGGGGGACACAGTTTAGTGTAACCAGGTCCTGTCTCCAATGTAGGCTGCTGTGTTTCTCTCTGAAGTCCCACTGTGTTGGTGTTGAGTGAAATAGCGCCAACCCACTCTCTCCTTCCTGGACAGGGGATCTGACATCTCCCACTATTCAGGAAGCCCTCACAGAATAACAAGGGCAGTCAGTGTACCTTGCACCACAACTACCCTGCTTTTTATCTTTGGTGTACAGTGGAATTCCAATTATGAAAACTATAGAAAACTTATGAAAGAAATTGAAGAGGACACAAAGACATAGAAAAGCATTCCATGCCCATGGATTGGAAAAAGAAACATTGTTAGAATGTCTACACTACCCAAAACAATCTATACATATAATGCAACCCCTATCAAAATGCCACCAGCATTATTCTCAAAGCTAGAACAAATAATCCTAAAATATGTATAGAATCACAAAATACCCTGAATAGCCAAAGCAATACTGAAAAAGAAAAACAAAACTGGAGGCATCACGATTCTGGATTTCAAGCTATATTACAAATCTGTAGTCATCAAGAGAGTATGTTACTGGCACAAAAAAGGACACATAGATCAAAGGAACAGAATAGAAAACCCAGAAATGGACCCACAACTATAGGGTCAACTAATCTTGACAAAGCAGGAAAGAATATCCCATGGGAAAAAGACAGTCTTTTCAACAAATGGTGTTCGGAAAACTGGACAGTGACACACAAAAGAGTGAAACTGGACCACTTTCTTACACCATACACAAAGATCAATACAAAAAAGGTTGAAATACCTAAATATGAGACAGGAAACACAAAATTCCAAGAAGAGAACATAGGCAGCAACCTCTTTGACCATGGCCAGAGCAACTTTTTACTAGACACATCACTGAAGGCAATGGAAACAAAAGCAAACATGTTTTGCAAATGAAACAATAAAACAAAAAGGCAGTTTACGGAATAGGAGAAGATATTTGTAGATTACATAACTGATAAAGCATTAGTATTCAAAATCTGTAAAGAACTTATCAAACTCAACACCCAAAAACCAAACAACCTAGTTAATAAATGGGCAGAAGACATAAATAGACACTTTTCCAAAGAAGACATCTAGGTGGCTAACAGACATGAAAAGATGTTCAATATCACTCATAATGAGGGGAATACAAATCAAAACTATGATGAGATACCACCTCACACCTGTCGGAATGGCTAAAATTAACCACACAGAAACAACAGGGGATGGTGAAGATGTGGAGAAAGGGGAACCCTCTAGCATTGTTGATGGAAATGCAAACTGGTGCAAACACTCTGGAAAATGGTATGGAGGTTCCTCCAAAAGTAAAACTAGAACTACCCCATGATCTAGCAATTGCACTATTAGGTATTCACTCACAAGATAAAAATACTGATTTGAAAGTGTACATGCACCCTGTTGTTTATAGTAGCATTATCAACAATAGCCAACTATGGAGAAAGCCCAAATGTCCATCACTGATGAATGGATAAAGAAGAAGTGGTATATATATATTGGAATATTACTCAGCCACCAAAAAGAATGAAATCTTGCCATTTGCAATGACATGCATGGAGGTAGAAAGTATTATGCTAAGTGAAATAAGTCAATCGTAGAAAGACAAATACCATATGATTTCACCCATGTGGAATTTAAGAAATAAAACAGATGAACATATGGGAAGGAGGGGAAAACAAACCACAAGAGACTCTCAGCAATAGAGAAGAAACTGAGGGTTGATGGAAGGAAGTCGGTGGTAAATGGACTAGTTGGTTGATGGGTATTAAGGAGGGCACTTGTGATGTTGTATGTTGTATGTAAGTGTTGTATGTAAGTGATGAATCACCGAATTCTACTCCTGAAACCAATATTGTATGTTAACTAACTAAAATTTAAATAAAAAAAAGGAACTAAGAATGTTTAGCAAACCAATTTCAAATTAATTTTGAAATAGTTTTATTGTAAATTTGGAAAATCAAATAACATTTTAAAGAATTTAAATATTTTGGGGCACCTGGGTGGCTCAATTGGTTAAGAGTTGACTCTTGCTTGCAGCTTAGGTCATGACCTCGTGGTTCCTGGGATCAAGCCCCACATTGGGCTCCACCCTGACAGCATGGGGCCTGCTTGGGATTCTTGCTCTTCCTCTTTCTTTGCCCCTTTCACTTGCATTCTCTCTGTTTCTCAAAATAAATAAATAAACATTTAAAAAAATTTTAAATACTTTGCTATAAATCATGTAATGCATTCAAGAGTCACTTCAAAATGATATTAGGTTTTATACTTCTAGTAATATGATCTCAAAAGTAAATAAAATACTAAAAAGTCATAAGAGAAACCAAAAATTATAATCAAAGCAATAATTGACTCTCTTCTTTCAGCAAGTACTTGGAAAGGATAAAATTTCATTTTAGATAAATTTTAATAACATTAATAACAGAACATCATTACTGTGTTATAGAACCCTATGCTCAAAAACCATAAATGTAACATTTTCAAGCACATATAGGAAAGACATTTCAGAATAACAGAAATTATGTGAGTCAAAAAAAGGAAATCCAGTGGAAATTAGAATGTATCTCAATTAAACAATAAGATCACTACACACCAAATATTAACTGCAACCAAAGGTGTGCTTCAATAGAAATGTATAGCCTTAAATAGGTAATTAAGACAACTAATGGGGTAAGTCATTATATTACAAAGTAAGAGAAAAGAAAAACGGCTAACTAATCATCCCTCAATAGAAGAGAAAATATAAACTTAAGAGAAGAAAACAATGAAATATACAACAAACATACAAGAGCATCAACAAAGCCAAAGACAGATTCTTTGAAATGACAAAAATAAAATAAAACAAACAATCATAAATCTGGTGAGACAGATCAAGAAAGTAATCATTATTAATAATAAAAATAAGGGCATAGTACCATATGTTCTGCAAACATTAAAAAGATAAGTTGATATTATGAACAAATATATTTTCTTTATATTATGAACAAAAGCATTTTAAAATTTAGATGTAATGGACAAAATCATCAAAATATATCACTTAACAAAACAATTCAGAATGATCTGGAAAGCATCCCTTATTAAATTCTAATATTTAAGGAAGTAAAAATTCTTTCTTACACAAGTTCTGTTGGGCCACAGATAAGGAACACTTACTACTTCATTCTATGACATGAGAATAACATTGATATTTTAAAAAGAAAGAATAGCACGAGGAAAGAAAATTACACAACAATCTCACTTATTAGAGTATATAGAATGCAGAACACCAAGACCAAAACTACATTAAAATAACATTGAATCGTGAGCAAATTATGCAAACACAATTTAACAAGAGAAAATGAGTTAATGTCTTTTAGTATTTACTATTACTAAACAAAATTTGAGTGTCAATGTAATTTTATTTCTTTAATTATCAGTTTTGTTTTAATTATTGTTTCTGTGTGTTGTCCTTTTTTCTTCTCTGATAATGTTTGATTTTTTTTGTTGCCGTTGCTTGAGTGTTTTTTCTTTTTTTATGTCCTGAATGTTCTCGTAATGTGTCTGGATCAATTTATTTTTCTTTTATTTACTTTGCTTTACATATCAGCATATATCGTTGACTCCCATATGGGCATCTCTTGCTCCAGTCCTCTCTCCTACTAGAAACCCTCCAACAGTTTCCATCTCACCTGAAAAATTTCCACAGACCACAAGGCCCTACCTGCTATCACACAGATCTCATTTCCTATCATACTCGCTTGGATCACTCAACTCTAGCACACTAACCTCCTACTCTGAGGGACTTTGCTGGATAGACGTGACAGCAAGAAAGCAATTACAGTACAACTTGCTAGCAGTCCACTATAAGGACGAACACAGAACACAGGGTTAGGTAGCCACAGGAACGCCACCCATGTAGTCTTGGAAAAATAACAACAAAAAAAAATCCCCAGGGAAATGAAATGTAAAAATAAGTCTGAAGCAGATATGAGTTTTCAAAGCAGAAAGGAATTTTAAGTAGATACTCACATCCTGTGTAAATGAGCCGGTGAGACAGGCTGTGTTGTGTTTGTGGAATCACAAGTCATTAAGTAGGGCAAGAGGCAGAGCAGAGAGAATAATGAGAGGTAAAGCTAGAGATGCAAGCCTGGACCAAAGAATCAAGAATTTTCACATCATTTTAAGGAGTCAGACCTAAGACAACAACAACAAAAATAATGCAGTCATTGAAATGTTTCAAGCATTGGGGTTACACAACCCAAGTGGAAATTTTGAGTGATCCCTCTGACTACAGTGTGGAAACCTCTTGTGGGGGAGGCAGCCCAAGGCAGAGAGACCAGATAGGAGGCTCTCGACATAATTCAGGTTACATGGGGTTTTAAAGGGTTATAAACTAAAATAATTCAAAGGAAATGAGAGAGAGCGACAGAGACAAGGAGACAGAGAGATGGAGAGGCAGAAAGGGAGGAGAGGCAGAGGGAAAGAGCTACTTAAAAAGTTTAAAGAAATAGTGGTGATTAAGCCTTGACAATTGATTAGGACTAAAGGTCAGAGGTTCCTAGTATGTTATACCATCTAGAATCAGGTGTAGTCAAGAAGAAAGTCTGGAACAGATGTTAAATGCTACACACCACATCAAAGAGGCAAGGTGTTACCTCTCTTCGACTAAGAACGAGAATATGACAAAAAAGAACAAGTACAAAAGTTCAAAATATAGTTAATCACCCAAATGTCAGTCCCAGATAAAGGCCATCATTTCGATGCCTGACATGACAAGAAGACAGCCCTGTTTTGTCAGAGTCTCATAGTTCCCATGAGATACTCTCAGGCAGTTACCAAAACCTATTGCTGTAGTTGGCCTTGAATTCTCCCTAATGGATGCCATTCAGTTACCGTTCTCTGATCATTCTGACAGAAAATTGAAGTCTGAAGAGACCTTGTTTGTTTGTCCTTTAATATCCAGGGGGAACAGTGTGCTTCATGTTCCATCTGTGAATCATCCTTATTTTAATCACTATCTCTTACATAAGCTAAAAGAGAAATTGATTGAAGCTGTTACTCGGCTGGCAAAGAAAAAAAAAATATTTGCAAAAACCTCAAGAGTAAACTATGGTTTTTCGGAGGCACACACAGAGCAGTTACATTTGGAGCGTCTACACACGCTATTACTGCTTTAAACAGCATACCTCAAAAAGTGATACAATTCGGATGTTGTTTAGGGAAATCTGAAACTTGTCCTACTTTGATTGTAAAGTGGCACAAATATTTCCCTCTTTCCAATTCTCTTTCTCTCTTGATGACATATAATGACACCTTTGCTAGTTGATAAACAATCAGCACCGAAACTCTATTTTCACTTTTTTAGTCTCCTAAGCAACAGAGAATTCATGGACTTAGGACTCTGGACTCTTGAGTAAGGAGAATTTTCTTCATGCACAATGCAACTGTCTTGGATTTTCTTACCCAGGCTGATCAAAGAATCAACCAAGTAACACTTTGGAAATGAGCACTTTGTAATAAGAAATAAAAACAAAATATATTTTAGTTTTGAATTCTAAATTAGGGCATTGATCCATAACTTGACAAATCACTAGCCAGCTTCCTATTATTAAAACACAGGAAGCAGAGCATGGCCTGAATATAATGCAGTAGCAAAGGGGGTGACTTGGTGAACCTCTTAAGTCGCAAGGCTGCCTGTGCAGAAAGGTCTAGATGCAGAGAGAAAACAAGGGTGAATGTGTCCTATGCAGCTCGTAGCAACTCAGTTTTCAGGGACCACAGCACATTTTCAGAAAAAACAAAACATGCTCCCAAGAGCAAAGGAGGAAAAGTATCACTGTGCAGGTCTGACATACACGATTGGCGACGAGGAGATGGGAAGACAAGGTGTTTGGTTTTTCACATCTCACAATGTAACATAGTACAAAACCAACTTTTTTCCATTTTCTTTGCATTTTGATGTTGATCTAACTTGTTCCGTTTTTAGAAGAACAGCATTAAGTGTTAAATTCTCACTAAAGACCATAGCTATCCTATCACTCTAACCATAAAGGTTGATAGTGATTTTTAGGAAATTAAAATTATTATTTCTAATACCATCCAATATAGTCAAATGTAATGTAAAAAGAACAAGTTCTACATGTAACGTTCTTATTATAAAAGTGTATTAGTTGGCACCATAAATATGCCTGAAAAAAATAAGCAAGAAAATACAAAATAATATATTCTTTGAAGTTGTAATGTAACACAAATATAGATAAAATGATGTTATAATTTAAAGTATTTTTAAGTTTATTGTTACTTTAAAAATGGTATAATTACAGTGGTTTACATCATTTTGAAATCGTTTCCTTATTGGAATATTTGGAGGTAAGAACTATTAATGAACAATCAAAGAACCTGGACTCTCGTTTAAGTTCTGCAATTATTATAAAGTATATCTTTGTCACTTAGTTTTTCTAAGTGTAGTTTCCTTACCTCTTAAAGGAGGTGGTTTATTCAAATAAATATACAAATCACCTACAAGCTCCTCAATTTACCAAAATATTTGATATCTCAATTCTCTTATACCTAAACTGTTTTATTTCCTAAAGTCTTCTGGTCTGCCTCCTGCATTGCCCAGATCCACTTGCTTGTTACAGTAGAATTACAGCTTCTCTAGGACCTTGACTTGTTATTGTTTTTTGGGGAAATATAAAGTTAAGGTTAAATAAATGAATTATTGCTTGTGTGCTGCAGTTGACCAAATGCTAGAAGAGATCCTCTTCATCTTCACTGCCCACCATCAATTCCAGAATCCCTTCAGGCTCAGAAAGGAACTGATGGGATGATCAAGAACAGGAATCCAGTGGTGACTATGTCTTTCTCAGGCCATGACTGCTGCATCCCAATTTACTGCTTAAACTGGGAGCCCCAAGAGACACCCTGGTGATTGTCCTCACCACCAAACATATCTCTCTTTGTCATTCTTCAGAGTAGATACCAGTTGCTGACAGTAGGATCTCCTGGATCCTAGGATTAGCTGAAGCCTCAGTTCCCAGTACATGATGGATCAGCTCTCCCTCCTCCCCAGCTCTGCTTCAGGATCTTCACAAGTGTGTCTCCTAAGAGAACTCCCTGATAAACTTTCCCAATGCAACTCAACCTATAATAGATTGATAGTCTCTTTCCCGGGAACACAATCCCGGACAATATCAGGTCAAAATATTAAACAGAGCAAAGATTATTCCATTCATATAAGTTCTACACTTTAATTTGTGTTTGTTTCATTAGCACGTAACTGACAAATTGCTAATCTTCCAAATTTTAAGTGGGGCTCTAAACACATACAATGTTTTCAAATAAAATGTATCATCTATTGATATTTGAGAATTGTCTATCAATTTCATAAGGTAAAATCCCGGCTCATTTCAGGCTGCAACAAAACATCAAACGTATGCTGTGCACCGAGACTGAGTATCTCAATTATATGCTTGCTGTTAGCAAGGAATACGACCAATTAATTTGATTTGATCTCCAAATCAGGTACAAATATGCATTCTGGCTTCTAATTGGCATTAAAAATAGAAAGGATCATGCAAATAATTGAAAGAACTATATTTGGACAGAAAATTTTTATTTCAACTCTTTTGGTGCTAATGAAAGAAAGCATGTGATATTTGAGGCATCTTTTTCCTCTGAACTATCACCAAGTAGAAAATTTTTGTAATAATTGAGGATCTTATTTGTAATTTAAAACCTGATGACTTTTTCATTAAAAAAAGAAAGATTTCAGAGATTAAAAAACATCACAAGATGTTTCATGACATCCTTTTAAACACACATCATATCTTTAAAACTCCTCGTTTCTCTTCTCTCCTACCCACCCCAATTTTAAATATAAACAAAGATATATAAACATTTCAATTGTGTCTGATGATAGATTCCAACCTAGTGAAAAATGACATGTGAGCCAATAGAGAGGCAAATTGTGGCGAGTCCTCTGTGATGTCACTCTATGTGTCCTTATCCCTCCCCTTCCATCAACAGGAAAGTTTATCAGGAAGTTCTCTCAGGAGACTAAACCTCTTATCTAAGGTAAAATAAATACAATGGGTTTAAGATACATAGTGTAGACAGGAAGATTGGTATAGTTTTTTTTTAAACCCCTATTAATTTTGATGTAGTTTAACTTGCTTCACCTCTCTCAAGAGTCACTGGCTACTAAAGTGCAAGGAATGTAGTGCAAGTACCATTTTAGAGACATTTGCACTGGAAAAAGAAACATAAGAAAAGAGAAATATTTAGTATTCAGAAATAAATTCCTACTTATTGAATTTTAGACATTAATGAAAGATATATTTGACAAAGGTCTATCTCAGGGTCCATCAAGTTACACCACTAACCTCTTTTCATCATAAATGTGAAAATTATCTCCTCTGTTGAATATTGTTTAAACAATGATCAGTACAGTATCCTAATAAACTTCTAATTATCTATTTTTCTAAAGCAATGTGGATTAAACATCATGTCCTTACCAATTTTACTACTTTGTAGAAATGGACGCCCTCTCTCCATGCTGACAGCTCAGAGGTTGGAGCCTGCCTCAGATTCTGTGTCTCCCTCTCTCTCTGCTCCACCCTCCCTCATGTTCTATCTCTCTCCTTCAAGAGTAAATAAACATTAAAAAAAAATTAAGAAATGGATGCCCTATGACATGACAGCATATTTCATATTAACCTCGTAAACACTTTTACTAATTCATATCCTGTCAAAAACGGAAGAAATGGAAAATAGTGAGTTTTTTTTTTTTTTTACCTAAATATGTTATATAAATGTAAAGATAGTTAATATCGATTGTGTAGAGTGTTACTGGTCAGATCCTGGATCTTTATCCAGCTGTTAATTGTGCTAGACCTTCCTTGGTTTCTTCCCTAGTTTGGGGGTCTTTATCTCTTTTGGTAAAGTGCAGCATTGTTTATTTCATCCCTTCCTATTTAATAATCAGTAAACAAAGGAGTGGTCTTGTGAGAACTGATAAGAATGTTTTCAGAGATCAAAATTTAGATATACAAAATAGATCCTCTTTTTTCTACAATCTTTGAATACCTTTATACACATTCTATAAACTTAGCCTGAAAGGGTGAATTCTGCATTCAGGTTTGTCTCAGCCTATTCAGTTAACAGAGAAACAGCTTGCTACCCACATAGTTTCTTTAAACCTATTACTCATGGGATGTTCCCTAAGCAACTAATATGGCAAACATTAAAATTATGCTTTGTACCCTATAGACAACCATCTACAAATTCATATTGATACCATACCTGCTAAAATTTGTCATTATTACCTAGGTAATTCTTGGAATTTTGAATGTAAATTGATTTTGTTTGGCTCCATCAGGCCCCTGGTGTATTTGGACCCTAGTCATGGGTCGTGGGGCAAGTTGCTTAAAGATTCAGTTAAAAAAAAAAAGCAGTGAAAACTGCTTCCAATGGGGCATATGTTTTGTACTTTTTACAGCAACAACTTGCTTTCTTTCTAGTCTTACATCTGTGTATTTATTCAGTGTTTGCTCAGGTTTTGCCAGGTGTTAGGCATGGCTCTTGCTGCTACAGACAGAGCACTGCTATGGGTATAGTGAAAATGAGGAGTAAATGATCTATCCATCTACTATCTATTTTCTACCATCTATCTATCTGTTTGATAGTTTCAGAAAATAAGCACAGTGAGTACAATAACAGAGTGTGATAAGGTAGAGAGTGATTGTGATGATGAACTGGTTCGATTCCCCCAGATACGCTACCTTCTGGTGACATGGTCCCAATTTTTGTAATAAGAGCTCCAACTTTAGCCATGGAAATAAACCAGGTTGAAAATTTATGTGATGCTGAATTTTGAGATTATGAGCAACATATTTTGTAACCTAGCTTTCATCAGTCTTAGGGCACTTAAAGGCCATCCTTCAACAGGGCTGTCATAATTTCACAGCTTATGCGCCTGGAACTAGGAAATGTGGTATCAGAATATTTCTTTCCCACTCTACTTAAGGCTGAGCAAGCAATCATCAGGCCCATTGTCCTTCTCTCGTATATTACCATGCGTCCTAATATCCTCAACTTAAGTGCACATGGTTTGTGTTCCTAATGGCCCGCAGAGTGTAGGTTACTTAATCCTTCACTAGAATGAAATTCTCATGGCCTTCACCCTTTCACTTCATCATAACCATTTTGAAATGCTCTGTGTTCCAGTTAGGGATCTATCCCTTGCTAAGTCTTACCAGTATTAATTTCTTTATGTTCTAGGTTCACTGTTTTAGGAGTAAAAGCAAGGATTGTGATGGGTTCTAAAAATGAAACCAGAAACGTCTGAAAACACAGAGCTCATGGGACAAATAAGACCAAAAGTGGCAATCCTCAATTAATGGTATGTAAAATTTTCTTCTGACAGCTCTTATTCAGTCTAACATTCTGACTGGAAGAATCAGGTTTGTCCAGGTGAAGTCTATCACTAATCACCAATCCAATAAATAATAATTCTAATAAAATCAAGAGACCATTTTTATTAGGCCTACTCATACATTATTAGTTAAACTAAGAACAGGTTGCTCTAGAGCCAGATGACTTTCCTTCACTGCTGTTGGGGAATTAAAGACTGTATTATATTTGCCTTTCCTGTTCAAGCAGTAGCTTCCCTTAACAGGAAATAAGGAACATGATAGTTTTAAGTAAAATGAGTTGAGTGCTTGGCAATCATCTTAGTACAGTACTCCAATGCACCCAGACTTAGCAGCACACCATGGAATCTAACATTATGTATTCAACATCAAAACCATCTCTTGTCCAGCCGAATATCATGCTTCTGTAATCAATCTCAGGGCAGTGGAATACTGTACTGGTTAAGAATCCCAGAAAGGATTTCAAATGCTTTTGCTTATCACATCTTGGTATCAAAGTCACCAAGCAAAACACAATGAAGTCAAGCGCTGGATATAACAACACTTTATTCACATAAAGAGAGAGTGCAAAATCAGCTCCAAAAATGTGTCATTCCCTTCATCCCCCAGTGAGTACCAACTTCCTTCCTTGCAGCCAATGTAAGGGAATTAGCCTATGCATATCCTTCTCATGCTCCAGAAAGACCTGACCCTTCCCCTTTGCAGTCTAAAATACTGAAAACTGGGGCATGCCTGAAGGTAACTGATGTATATGTTTAGGCAAAATAATACTCACTGATCCTGAAATAGGGAGAGATATTGCCACACAAGTGGTAAACCTGAATCAGGCTGTGTGAGCTCATCTCTTGGTAAAAAAATTTTCTAGGCCTAAGGCCCAATCTTATGAGAGGGGCTCAAAAAACCGTGCATTTTAGATTTTCTTTCCTAACATCTCTTGACTCCACTTTGACTGCCAGTTATCACTTATCTTTACTCTCTCTTAAAGCAAAATACCTTGATGAAGATATTTATACTTGCTGTCTTCCATCTCTCTACACCAATTTTCTTTTTTTAAAAAAATGTTGGTGTCTCTCAACTTGATAGATTAGAAGTAACAGGCAAATGCTAGTGTTCCCATCTATCTTGTAGACACCCATCCATCGAGGATCACCAAGGCACAACAGGTATACTCATTAAATGTTTGCAAAACAGTCACCTTAAGTTTCAGCATCATGAATGGTACCTCATCCAGATTTCAAATCTAAAAAAACTATAATCCTTTTGCATCACATAAAACTATTATTTTTTACAGCTCTGATTTCAGAACTGGATTCTACAGTATTCTACAGGATTTTAGAAAGGGACCATTTGACTTGCTATACAAAGACCAACCTATAAAACTCAATAAAATATTCTACTATTTATATTTAGCTTTAGTGAATGCACATCAGTATTTACATTTTTAAAGGCATGTATAATATATCCAACATTTATCACATTTCCTAAAGTATTAAGATTCTATGACACGGACAGGTATAAGGTCATATTTCACTGTGGTTTTAATTTTCATTCCCTTAATGATTAGTAATGTGGAATATCTTTTTCATGTGTTAGTTGACCATCTGTATGTCTTCTTTGGAAAAATAAAAATCTTCTCTGGAAAAAAAAAGTAAAATCTTCAAGTTTAACAATCATTCTCCCTATATTAATGCTTTAAATGAGATTATAGTTGAATTTTAGTGGTCTGTAACGTACATGTTGTGACGGGAGAAAGGTAATTTATGAATCTAAGCTATGATATTATAAACTTCCAATTTAAGACTCTGATTATGATCTTTCTTCGTGTAGTACTGGATTATTTACCAAACATCCATTAAAATTTTTTTAATGTTTATTTATTTTTGAGAGAGAGATAGAGAGAGTGGGAGGGGCAAAGAGAGAGGGAGACACAGAATCTGAAGCAGGCTCCAGGCTCTGAGCTGTCAGCACAGAGGCCAATGCAGGGCTCGAACCCACAAGTTATGATGATCATGGCCTAAGTAGAAGTCGGACAGTTAACCGACTGATCCACCCAGGTGCCCCAGATGTCCATTTTAGACTTCATGAAATTTTAACATTCAGAAAAAATAATGCAAGTAATTGGATACAGTTGAAAAAGTAATATTGACTCTGAAAGTTATAATATAATCACCTACCCTGAAGAGCCTCACCTGAAAATCTAACTGGGAAGTCTATTGATGATGTCAGGCAACCATCTCATTACTGTGGTAGAACTTAAAGTTTTTCAAATGTTCTGACCTTTATATTTTACCAGAGAGATTTCAAAGATGAAGAATGTCAAACTAATATATCAGAAAACACAGATCCCACAGAGCTTAACTGATACCATTTCAGACTGCAAGAGAAGAAAACAAATCAGATTGTATGAAGGAGAATTTTTTATGGCAAATGATAATAAGATTTTCTAATTCTAATAGAGAGACTATAATCCAGATACTGTAGAAGGCAGTTTAGTTAGGAGGGAAGGCAGTTTCTTTAAAAGTAAGGGTCACACACAAAAAAAATTGTGCATCACTCATCATCAGAGAAATACAAATCAAAACTACAATGAGATACAACCTTACACATGTCAGAATGGTCAACGTTAAGAACACAAGAAACAACAGATGTTGGAGAGCATGTAGAGAAAGCAGAACCTTCTTACACTGTTGGTGGGAATGCAAACTGGTGCAGCCACTCTGGAAAACAGCATGGAGGTTCCTCAAAAAGTTTAAAATGGAACTACCCTACAACCCAGCAATTGCACTACTAAGTATTTACCCAAATGATACAGAAACACTGATTTGAAAGGGCACATGCACCCCGAAGTTTATAGCAGCTCTATCAACAATAGCCAAATTATGGAAAGAACCCAAATATGTCCATCTACTGATGAGTGGATAAAGACGATGTAACATATACATATCTATCTATCTATCTATCTATCTATCTATCTATCTATATCATCTATCTAATGGAATATTACTCATCCATAAAAAGAATGAAATCTTGCCAGTTGTAATGATGTGAATAGTGTATTATGCTAAACAAAACAAGTCAGTCAGAGAAAGACAAACAACATATTGTTTCACTCATATGTGGAATTTAAGAAACAAAACTTATGAACATAGGAGAAGGAATTTAAAAAAGAGCGAGGGAAGCAAAGTATAAGAGAGAGTCTTAACTATAAAGAACAAGGTGAGGGTTGCTGGAGGGGAGGTGGGTAGGGGATGGGCTAAATGGGTGATGGGGATTAAAGAAGGCACTTGTGACAAGCACTGGCTATTAAATGTAAGTCATCAATCAGTAAATTTTACTCCTGAAACCAATATTCCACTATATGTTAACTAACTAGAATTTAAATAAAAACTTGAAACATTAAGAAAAAAAGTAAGAGTCAAAAAAGTTTTTGCTTGTTTACCAAGGGGCTGGATTACATTCTCTGGAAGTCTTGGTAAAGGTTTCATGATCAAATCATTTACTTTTAAATGGCTTAGGTGTACCATTACCTGAAGATAATAAGGATGGGTGTATGATCTCCTGGGTCCCCCTAGTCACATGTTTTTATGTCACTACAGTGGTTTTTTCAGGCTAGTGACAAGCCAAGGAATATGATGTGAACTTACCCACCCATTTTTTTTCATGTAACTTTTGTAATATTTTAGAAAATGATATAATCAGCAATCTAATTCCCTAAAGATCACATGAAATTATATAAAAGCATAAGTAAATCTCATTCTTAGTCCAGGCCAGTTTGTGACCTCAGATGAAGCTGAGAACATGAAGCTACAAAAATGATGTAAAATATATTTGAAAGTATCAACAGTTTAGTATTGAATGTTAATAAGAGACAATGAACATGTAACCAATAATACTTTATTCAGAATCCCAAGACCAGTCCTTTATAAATGAAGATGGCACATTGATCTATTTATCTAAGGGGGCACTAACATGGCTTAAAGATAACATATGTATAGTTGAAAACATGGCTTTCCTTTATACTTTTTTCATTTTTATTTTGTCACAAAATTTTCTAGTTTAATAGTTTCTTTCAAATTGTACTATCTGCAAAGTGTGTGCATATTTTTTATGCTTCTCATATGAATAATAAGATTTTATAATGGAATTTTTCAAAAGCAGTAAAAATAATAGTGAGTATGTGTATTCTGCTTATCATATAACTATATTAAGATGACAGCTGATGTTAAAATGGCGAATTAATTCATAACAATCAAATAAGGCAGATGCTTTTTCTTCTAAAGCAACTGACATTTCAATACTTCATAAGAGAGTAAGAAGGTTAAGAAATGTGAATTAAACTAATCTATAGGAAAATGAAGAAAACAAAAATACCGCATAAGCCTGTTGTAAATAGTTAAGTAAAATCCTTCAAGCTTAGCTGAACTCTGGAAAAAGTCTGAATTCAAATGTCTTAATCCCAGCTCAATCTCAAATTGTGTAATCTCTTAACAAGTCATTGAGCCTGCAATTCAGCCCCTTGATATACATAAAATGAGGATAATAATCCCAGACTATACTGTGAGGTTGGTACATTCTATAAAAATGATACTTTATCCACATTACATTTTTATTATAATAATCCATTATGATAAATTTAAATCTAGATAGCTAGTGAAGTGTTGTACTTTGTAAAAGCTGTGTTACTAACGGAAATCATGTCTATATGCTTTATTTTATATAAGACACCATTATTTTAGGTGCCACTAGAAAAGAATAAAATGCTGACAGTAGAAATAGGACAATTCTTTCTTGTCAGTTCAATTTATTGTTGTGTTATTTTATTTGTTTTTATCTTATTTATTAAGACAGTTCTTTATAATTACATAGACATTGATTTTTGATATATCATTCATAATTATTTTGTTCCATTCTGAAAGCACTATAAATTTTGCTTTCAAGATGAAAACATGTTCCAAACTTTTAAGTTTTGTGCGTGTGTGTGTGTGTGTGTGTGTGTAAAAGTTTGAATATATACAAAGGTAGAGAGATAAGTATAGTGAATCACAATGTATCTATCAGTTTCAATAATTATGAAGTCATTTATAGCTTTGTTCATTTCTCTCCTTTTTCCTTGAAATATTATATAATTTGTTTATGGTTCAACATATATGTATAGTTCAATGTATATCTCTAGAGTACATCTTTAAGATATTTACTACATAATATTAATATCATTGTCACAACTAAAATATGAATGCTTCTCCAATGTTATCAAATTTCTGGATAGTGTGGAAAGACATTTTTAAATGTCCATTACATTTAAAATTCAAATACTATATAATAATGCATAAAACTCAAAAGAGGTAAAAATAATAGTTTAAACAACTATTTTTAAGTTTGTGCTCAGGGACAGAGACATCTATATCATAAATGATGATCGCATTAAATATATTTAAGATGCATATCAATTCCTGAGATTGATTGATTGATTGATTGATTTTTGAGAGAGAGAAAGAGAGACAGAGTGCCAGCAGGGGAGGGGCAGAGAAAGAGAGAGACACAGAATCCAAAGCAGGCCCCAGGCTCTGAGCTATCAGCACAGGGCCTGATGAGGGGCTCAAACTCACAAACCATGAGATGATGACCTGAGCCAAGGGCAGACACTTAACCCACTGAGCCACCCAGATGCCCATCAATTCCTAAAATTAAAAAAAAATAATAATAATTTAGTTTATTTTTTAGAGAAGACAGAGACAAAGGATGAGTGAGGGAGGGGTAGAGAGAGGGTGACACAGGATCTGAAGTAGGTTCCAAGCTCCCAGATGTCAGCAGAGCCCAATGGGGCTTGAACTCACAACCTGTGAGATCATGACTTGAGCCGAAGTTGGACACTTAACCGACTGAGCCACCCAGGTACCCCACTCCTGAGATTATAAAGTGAAAGAATGTGTTTCTTACAATGTGATGTATGATTTAAGTACTATGATTATTTTCTTCTTTCCCATATAATTTATGACATTCTGAGATTATGTGGAAAATATTTTTGTAAATAATGAATAAACTGGACCCTCCAAAGATACAACCACTGGTGTAGCATTGTTTAAACAGCATAGTTCTCAATATTTGACATTCATTTAGTATATTCTAGTCAAAGACTCATACAAAAAAAAATTTATTTGTTCTCTCTGCAGTACCCAAACTAACCATTAATCATAGTTCACTGAGTCGTTCATATAGTGAAGAATAATTCTTAGGTGATAAAAACAGTTAGGTGTCTTCTGTGCTTGCTACAAATACAAAATTTTCAACTATGTGCCAACAAATTCTCTCAGAGTATGCCATCCCACAAAAGCAAGTGTAGGCCAACTTCCTCAGCAACGTTCTTTTGGCAGACATTGTCAATCTGCTGACTCAGCATCCATTCCAGTTTCCTCGAGTATTCATTTCTATGCTACAGAGACCAGATGCTAGAAAGCTTATGACTCAATTCACAGATATGTTTGAAGTTTCACCCATCAAATTCATCTTCAAAATATTTGGAAAGCAGAAATAGAACACTGCAAGGTAGAAGCCTGCCTAACATCTGCTACTTTTGCTATTTACTCTCACAACTGCAACAGCGATAGAATTTGCCTCACTTTCCCCATCCCAGTCCTTCCCAGTAGCTATCGGAGGTCCTGGTGCCCATTCTCTTGCTTTAAAGGCCTCCAGAGGCAGTGTGTGAGCATTTATTTTGCTTGTGAATGCTGGAACAGAAGCAGCATAGTTCTGGAGTTGACATCTGTACCAGCATTTTTCCATTTTTATACAAGGCTTCGTGGTAGTGGCAGGAATACCATGCTGCTGTGGTGATAATTTCCTGAATCTACCACTTTCTGGTAGTTCTTGTGGCAGTCAACATCATGGCAGCACAGAGCTACAGTGAAAGTCTGGGTATCATTCTTGGAAGATCAGCTTAGGTGTATGTCTTCAGCCTCTCCAACTATTTTTACAAGCTATATCAAACTATTATAATATATTACATATTTTTAAAAAATAATGTGGAATCTCTAATATTTTATCTGAGAGAGACACTACTTTTCTGTACACCATATAACAAATATGCCACATAATATTCGGATATTTCTTATCCCTTAATAATAGTTTATTAGATTAAAGAGGCCACAAAAATAATGGAAAAATTATCTATTTAGGACTCTTATCAGCTCATCTCACCTTCAACAAACATGGCTAATCTTCAGACGCAAAAACAAATAAACAAACAAACAAACAAAAAAACATTCACAAACAGCCAGAAGATGTATAGCCAGGGTAGCATACTTGAATTCGTGTTTTAGTACTAGCCTCATTCTGCAGGGCAAATGTCTCCATCAATCTGAAAACCTTCATTGTGCCCGGTACTGTGTTTTTCAATGTTCATTTTGAGGCAGTTACTTAGCATTCCCTTGATCTTCCATTTTCCCATTTGGAAAACAGAGATAGTAATATTGAATCCATACAGTAATTGGCAGGGTTTTATAGAACTTCGACATGCACTATTCTTGGCACAATATTTACCATAGGGGAGACGTGGCATTGGTAGTGCTGTGTGTACTTGTCACGTGGTTGTGATTCTTGGAGGTGTGGCTGTTGAGATTCTAGCACACGTTAATTAGACCTGGAGTCTCCAGGTAAGATTAAATACTACAGACAATGGCCTTTTATTACAAATTTCAATCAATAAGATTCTGCAGCATGCTATAATATATATAATTATATAGACAATATGTAAACATGTATTTAAAATAAGTACTAATATTAATTATAAAAAATATGGAGTATATGGGGAAATGAGAAGTGAATGAATAATTATTACTCTATGATAATGCAGAATGCTTCAAGAAAGTTTTAATTTGGACAAAGATTGAACACCTTGCAACATACAAAGGCAATAAAGAATATCTAACCTGTCATCCTTTTTTTGTTGTTTTTATTGTTAACTCTTAATATGAGTGCTTCTCTCTCAGCAAGTTGTTAAGTTTATGATATAGTAATGTTAACTATTGGCACAATGTTATATAGCAGATCTCCAGACCTTATGCACATTGCCTAACTGTAACTTTATACCTGTTGAACAGCAGCTCCCATCTCCGCTCCCACCCCCACCACCAGCCCTGACAACCACTCTTATACTCTCTGCTTCTTTGAATTTGACTATTTTATTTTTTTATTTTTTAAAGCTTATATCTTTTGAGAGAGAGAAGGGGGAGACATGGGGCAGAGAAAGAGGGAGAGAGAGAATCCCAAGTAGGCTCTGTGCTGTCAGCATGGAGCCCGAACTGGGGCTACATCCCAGAAACTGTGAGATTATGACCTGAGTCGAAATCAAGTCAGGTCACTTACTGACTGAGCCTCTCAGGCACCCTGAGTTTGACTATTTCAGATACCACACATGAATGATGTCATGCAATATTTGTCTTTCCGTGACTGGCTTATTTCACCAAGTTTAATGTCTTCGAGGTTTATCCATTTTGTACCATAAGACAGGATTTATTTTCTAAAGTTGAATAATATTCCATTCTATGTTTATGGCACATATTTTTATCCATTCATCCATTGGTGGGCATTTAGGTTGCTTTCACATCTTGGCTATTAGAAATAACACTGCAAAAAATATAATCCGTTTTAAACAGAAAGTTTTGGGGAAAAACAGAATTCTTGAGTTAGAATAATTTTAATAATTTTTTAATGTTTACTTATTTTTGAGAGGAAGATAGAGCGTGAGCAGGGGAGGTACAGACAGAGACACAGACACAGGCTTCAGGCCCTGAGTTGTCAGCACAGAGCCCGACAGGTGGCTCAAACCCCTGAGCTGTGAGATCAAGACCTGAGCCGAAGTCAGATGCTCAACTGACTAAGCCACCTAGGCACCCCTAGAGTAACTTTAAATATTGGATGTCTACATGAAAACCAATTGGAAATGTATATATTACAAAATCACAGTGTTGTATTTTAATTTATAAAATAATTCATTATTCAAAATAAGTTACAATTGAATTGCTTTAATTTTATTAAAAATTTTTTGCTGAACTGTAAAAGCATAAAATGGAACATATTTCATATTCATTAGATTAAATAATTTGCAATGTTTTATATTGTGATAATGAAAATAATTTAAGTTGTAATGTCAAAATTGTATTATTTAATTCTCTTGTTAAAGTATACAGAACATATACTATTCACAGTATAAACTACTTTAAATATTTCCATGGTAACCTTACTTAATTACTTAAAATTAATTACACATCAAAATATTAATAAATATTTTAAATAAGCTGAAGTGTCCATACTTTTTCAACTTAAAACACCTATTTCTAGTTTTATACATTGCTATCCAATATTTTTTAAAAAAATTTTTAATGTTTATTTATTTTTCAGAGAGAGAGAGAGAGAGAGAGAGAAAGTGTGAGTGGGGGAGAGGCAAAGAGAGAGGGAGAAAGAGAATCTGAAGCAGGCTCCAGACTCTGAGCTATTAGCACGGAGCCCCATGCGTGGCTCGAACCCACAAGACGTGAGATCATGACCTGAGCTGAAGTTGGACACTCAACTGACTGAGCCACCCAGGCACCCTGCTATCCAATCTTAATTTATATATGTGCTCAGTTAAAGGTATTTAAGCTCATATTACATGTGCTTCTTTTCTGTTTTGGCTACTTCTCCTTCAATACCATATTATTAAATATTATGCTGGCAATGTAGTCTAAATAATCATCATTTACAATAGCTGACCAATGGTATGTCACATGTATCACAGTTTAATAACCTCTTCCCCCTTTCCATTTTTTAATCAATCAAAAAATGTCACATGTACATTTTTATAGGTTTTTCTTTTTGTTTTGACTTTGGTTCAAGTATTTTTTTCAACTTACGTTTCTCACAGTGCAATTCCTGAGTCAAAAGATAAGGCTATCTAAATGATTATGTCTCTGTTTCATACTGCCTTTCTGTTTTTGTAATGTCTTAAAAAGTCACCAACAGTATAAGTATATGCCAATTTAAGCACAGCATGACACACATTTGGAGTTATCAGTTTCTTTCCCCTAATTTAATGGGTAGAGAAATGGACGTAATCATTTTTTATCTCTTAAAGTATACCTACTTTAGCCAAATTCTCTATTCTAATATGTATCATTTTCTTAGCAGGAAAATTTTACTGCATTATGATGGTGTCAGAATTTGCATTTAAATAACATGATAGCATTAGAATGAATTTAATAGAGCAGCATTTTCATTGCATGATTGAAAATACTTACCCTGTAAATATAGATGTTCTTCACACACACACACACAAAAAGTCGGTACAATAAAAAAACTAATGAATTCTGCCAAAATTAAACATTGACTGCCTATAAACAACAAAACTGGGGAATTTGAACATATGCTGAACAGATCAGCATATTGGGAAAGAAGATACACGTTGAAATTGTTCAATAATTGCTGGACAGTATTTTAGTTCTATGAAAACATGCTTGGAACTCAGAAAGTTAAATAGTTATAATGGGCAGGAAGAGAAAAAATGTTGAAAGAATTCTTTATAAATTTTTATGAAAATAATTATTGCCCAAACTTACTATTATATTTGATCCTATAAAGATCTATAAACATTTTAAGAGGACAATAGAATTTTGAGCATTAAGCAGCAGGAGGTTTATTAAGAATAGATATGCCACAGAAGCTTAATAGCTTCTTTTGATTCATTGTTAATTACAAAATTAGGGCATGCTGTGAATAGGCTCTACCTTCAATATTAGACTCTACTAAGTATTTTAGATTACTGTTTTTAAAGTACACTTTACCATCGTAACATCTAATAGACTATTAGTATGAAGTAGGTTTGGAACTAGATATTATCAATAACCTACCTTACTGAGAAGAGGCTGAGGTAAAGCTTACATATAAGCTTTTGTAACACTGGCCAGTAATTTGGTTAGGGCAGAACCTAACAATGTTCTAATTTAAAATTTTTACAATTTGATAACCACATATTATCCATGTGAATTCAGTAAAATAACTTATTTCAATTAAAATAAAGTTTTGAGGCAAAATGAATTAAAATTAATAAACAGAAAATATTAATATCCGAATAAAAGTTCAAATGTACATCAAGAACAATATATATCAATACCAAAAAATACTAATTAAATGAGAAATAAGACCTATAATGAAGTTCCATTTTAATCTCGCCTTTTCAGGTAAATTATAAGAAATCAGATACATTTTAGCTATGATACCAACAAGCAGAATGTACTGATTTTACAAGCAAGCAGGATCATTTTGTACTTTGTTAATAGGTAGGTTTTAGGCAGTCTTAGTGTCATTCCAATGCACTGAACATTATATTCAAGACTAGTTTTGAAGAAATAACATTGTTATTATAATTCACATATTTAAGCTTGATAAATTTTATATGTTACATTTAAAAGGAGAGGGAGAATGTTTTATGTCCCTTTGACTAAACACAAAACAACTTCTAAATCAAATTATTTCACTTCCTTGCTTAAAACTCTCCGGTGGTTTCCCACTATAACCTAAACCACGTTTAGTATATGGCATCAGCTTATGTCTCTAAACTCATTTCATGCTACTTTCCATGTGGTATAGCTTAATCCACAATCAGCTCACTGTCTTCTTGCCGATTCTTGGATCTGTCAAGCTTATTTCTTCCCCAGGGTATTTTCATACATGTTTTTTTTTCTCTTTCTGATCTTTCTTTAGCTATTTGCATAATTCGCTGTATCATTTCATTGAAGTCTCTGCTAATATGTGCCTTTCCTCCCAAAGTTCTTCCCTGAGCACCACTTCTTTAATAGCATCTTCACTGCCTGTCACTTTTTATTCCCATTAGCACATAGTAAGTCACCCTATATATTTGCTGAATGAATGCATGAATGAGTTTCAGTTTTTCAATGGCAGAGTGAATATGTTATAATACGTGATTTCTGCAATTCCTACTAGTCATACCTTATGGTAAAAATAAAGTTGCTACATTCCCACTGTCTACCACATGCTATATACTTTATATTGAATAAACTTGTAAGTAATTTTTATTGTTTCCATTTTATATATGAGCAAACTAAAGTGTGAAAGGGTGAAGTACATGGCTCAGCAACACAATTCTAGTAAATAAAA
Source organism: Panthera onca (assembly GCF_046562875.1). NCBI lineage: Eukaryota > Metazoa > Chordata > Mammalia > Carnivora > Felidae > Panthera > Panthera onca. The sequence continues at coordinate 53,517,196 of NC_138342.1, read as the reverse complement.
GAATTAGAATTCAAACTCAGGCTTTCTAGACTGCAATGCTAATAAAGTTTATGCTACTGAGGATTTAAGAAAAGTAGTTCTTATTTCAGTAGACTCATATGGAAGCAGATCCATGAAAGTTGCTCTAATAAAAGCAGGATGGCTCTAATTGCAGCAAAGGAAAGGAGACTCACAATGACATCTTTACAAATTATTTCTCTCTCTCTTCAGAGAAGCACCTACGAGCTCAGTTTGAAGACCAAATGTGTTACCTAACACAGCCTCTCAAACATTAACTAGGAAATATTGGTGAGAACTATTTCCTGTAAGCCTTCTAGCTCATCTCAGGTTTTTCCAATAATAATCTACAGATGGAAAGTGTCTGGAAATATATGTACCAAATAAGTATTAGAAGAACTTAGAGTCCCCAAATAATTGGAGCAGTAAAATGTGTGCATGAATTGGAAAATTTAGTAATTTAAAAAACACTCTACTAAAATAATCTATGAATCTACATATTGAATACAGTCTCCATCAAAATATTATGACCTTTTTCTATATACAACCAAAAACTATTTATAAACCTGTACATGGAAAGAAAGAGCCAAATATTGGTAAAATAATGTTGAAGGAAAAAGAAAGCCAAAGTGTGAGGTCTCACAGTACCAGTTATCAAAACTATTGTAATAAGACTGTGTTGTTTTGCTATAAAATGGATAAAGTGGAACAGGATACAAAGCGCAGAAACAGGTCTGAAAATCTGTGGATATTTGGTTCATTACAAAGATGGCACTTCAGAGCAGTGGTCTTCTGAATCTGTGGTGCCAGCTGGAAGAATATAGAAATAATCATGACTCTACTCCACCACAATATTCACAAAAATGGCTCTCGGCAGACTACCAGAGGTACTCAAATCAAAAGAAGGCAGGCAAAGAGGAAAACAGGAACAAAAAACAGGTGTGACGATTTAGTGAGGTGAAGATTTAAGTCCAAATAATTACATTGAATATAAATTATCTAAACATTCTGATTAAAGAGAAACCTTAACAGGTTGAATTAATATCAAGACACATCTGGATGTTGTCTATAGAAAAGCTACTTTAAATATCAAAACGAGGGGGGTACAAAGAAAATCATGGAAAAAGATATAATATGCAAACAAGAACCAAACATGAACCAAAAAAAAAAAGGGGGGGGGGAAGGCTGGAATGACTATATCAGTATCCAAATATTTAGATTTCAGAGTAAGGAATATTTCCAGGGATAAACAGGAGTTTGTCAAAGGGGACAGTTCATCAAGAAGAAATAATAATGCTAAAATATGCACCTAATAACAAAGCTAAAACTGAGATCACTGAAGAGTAAAATAGACATATACAATATACAATTATATTGGCAATTTCAATATTTCTGTTAATCATAAAAAAGTAGACATAAAATTAATGAGATGTACAGATTTAAATTGGATCTAGATAATATTTATGGAACATCTCACCAAAAAATAACATATTTTAAGTTCAAACGGAGCATTCAACAAAATAAATGATTTGTTGCACCAGTAAATAAGTTTCAGTGTATTCAGAATGACAGAAATAGTGCAAGACATATTCTCTGGACAACTAGAATTAATTCATAAAGCCCATAAATCAATGGAAATTAAAAAAAACCATTTTGAATAATATATGGTTTAAAATTCTGAAGAGAAATTAGAAATATTTTGTATTAAATAAAAATTTTGAAAATGTATCCAAATTTTGGCTTTGCTGTTAAAACAGTGCTTATAGGGAAAATGATAGCCTAAGATATTTATATTAAAAAAATGAGTTACAAGCTACCTTTAAACACCAACTAGAAACACTGTAATTCAAATTTAAAAAACTGAATATAGTAATTTTGCTGAGATTGTGGAGTTACAGGACACTTAATATATTGCTAGCGGGAAGGTAAAATTGGACAATAATTTGTTAAAACAATTCTTTTCTCTGCCCCTCTCTCTAGATAAATAGCTATAACACATATGTGTTGTTATAAGAAAATGAGCCAGCAACACTAATCCTATGCGTTTATCCAACAAAAGTAGACATGTTCTTATCAAAGTGTACAAAAATGTTTACTGCAGCTTTACTGAAAATAGAAAAGATGACCAATAAAGGTACCTGGCATATCATAATTAAGGATGTCAGAGAAAGAGGACACAGCGAACCAAGAAGACGTACCCCAAGAATCAGAAAGAAAATGGGCATACACAGATCACCAAAAGAAAAAAAAAAAAACAAAGTTTTAAGAATGCAGTAAAGTAGTATTGCTAAATAGTAGAATGTGATCAAATAAGTGAAGAAAGTAACCATTTGAGCTGGTAACTAGATATCACCCGATAACCTTGGCAAGGTAAATATTATTCCACTGTTCAGTCCAAAGCCACTTGCAGTTTTTCAGGAATGAATATGAGAAACAGCATACAGGAAAGTTATATAATTTGGTGGTCAGTGGGATGATACAGACAAAGTTATGGAAGATATAGGGGGACGCTTTTTATGGCAAGGTTACTGTGAAAATGAAAATGAAAAAGACTAGTGCTGAAATGGTATCTTGTTTAAAAGGAATGTTTTCCAACCACATAAGGGAAATGAATAAATACTGAGAAGAAAATAAGGCATAATTCTAAATCTTACTTTTGCAATTTTGAATACATTTCTTTCTTCAACATTTTATATAATACCTAATCACATGAAAATACAAGTTGTCATGTTGAATTTTGTAATCTGAAAATCTGTCTTATCTATCTTCCTAGCCTAGCATTATCATTTGAAATATGTTTTTGAAATTATAACCAAGTAGTACCAACTTTAGGGTGGCATTAAGCCACTGTACATCTGCTTCTTGAGAGTATAGCTTACAATTATATATATTTGTCTCCTTCCTTGCTAATGAGCATTAACTTCGGCACAGATAAATTTCTAGGAAATATTTAAGAAATCATTAAGTGAATCAAGAAAATGTCATGATTCATCTGTTTCTGGCATGCAGTTTTAACTTGTCAACAGTAAGACTGACATAGATAGTGGTTTCATGCTTCTGCTAAAGTGATGATCTGAATACCGTTTGTGGATTTTGACTGCAGATGTGAGAGGCAAACCATTTCTAACAGATGTATAATCTGATTAAATATGCAATGCAATGATATTGTCAAAACCTATTAATCACTCTTTCAAGACACATTAGTGTAGGCTTTCCTGACAGCTGTGAGGATTGGAAAGCCTCCGCAGTTACAGGTACCGCTGCTCATCCCCACCACCCAATGGATTTTAAAGGGAAAAATACCTGTATAGGCAAGTGCACAGTGCATTTCAAAAGTTGGATGTTGTCTTTTGTATCCCATCATGAGAGAGAAGATCTACATATTTTTTTCCCTCCAGTAATGTTTATCCTACCTGTATTTATTTTCTTCTTACTCCCAAATTGCAGGGATTGCTTTCTGTCATGCTGGGACTAATTCAAAAATGCAGATACAGAGCTCAACCTCCAGCACGCATATATTAGGATGCAGTCCCATGACTGATGATTGTACAATATGTGTTCACAGACGAATAGCAGCAAAGCCTTTTTCCCCACTGAGAATGCTAACAAGTATTGATTTCTCGGCCATTGACATACACAGGTGCTGTAATTTATTTTAGAAAGGCTAGCACCTTAATTTTATAATCATCAGCCCCCAGGTTTTATTTTTGTCCTTGGTTCACCCTTACAGTTTGAGATTCCTGACAGTATTAATGATCTTCAGTAAAACTGAACAACTGTTTGCCAATATGCAATCCAAATGTTCCCACACGGAATTTTTCTGAGTTCCAGAATTTTTACACCATGGTCTGTTACAAAAGTGTCAACCATTAGGCTGCTCAAGTGTTATGTGATGAGGAGTGAGTCACTGGGCTAGCCAGAAGAATCAAGGGAAAAAGAAAGACGAAAACGTACTACCCATTAAAGCTTGCATCGACTAGTTATTTTAGGAAGGTAGGAAGTAGCAATAGCACTAAGAGTAGCAGTAGCAGTGGTAGTAACAGTAGTAACGGTAATAGAAGTAGTAATAGTAGCAGTGGCCATCCCATCCAGGTCTGTCCAGGGAAGGACGTTCTCACTTTCCACTCTTTTCTCCTAAGACAGACATGACTGATCGTAGCTGCTATTTTGCTCTTTCCTATACCATGACTTGGTTATGTTGGTTCCCTACAAAAGCTTTTTTTCTTATGGGGAAATCTACAGCATTCAATTAGGCCTAAAAATGGCTCCCTTAGCTGTAGCATATGTATCATGGCAACTACATCTTGCTGAACCAATACTCAGTACCTTCATTTTGTTCCTCTCCAGCTAGTAAGAGAAGAGGAACTTTGAATTTCACAGATTTATATCTTTAAAGATTGCTACAGCAGAAGTGAGAATTATGTTTCAATGATAAATTAGTTCTTAGATATGAGCATTTCATTGTGTCAATGACTTCCTTAAGGAAAAAGTTTCAGTAAAAATATCAACTCAATTTTCTGTGCTCCATTCAGCAAGAATACTGCAACAGTTGTCACTCTGTAGACTTTGAGAGTAAGAACAAATTTATTAATCATCTCTTTTTTCCTTCAATTTCTGAGTCAAAATAATCAGAATGAGATAGCTTAAGCATTAAATAAGAAGGTCAAGAATTGTTTCTAACATTTCCACAATAACTTCTAGTTTTGTGCAAAATTTAACTAAGAGTAATGTTTTTGTCTTCAATTGCATGTATTCATTCGGGCATCCTAGTGAATCCTTGGATCATTGAAACATTTTAATGTCACTTTGCACAGGAAAAATTGCAAATAACTCTGTAATAACTAGCAACCAAAATTTTTAGAAAATGAAAGGAATATACCTGATTTTTCTTTAATATTTACTCATTTCAAATCCTATCATCGGTAAAAAAAGATCATAGAACTTGCTTGTATAAAAGTAGAGTTGGTTTCAAAAATAATTCATACTATGCTAACATGGGGGACTCCATGAAATTAAATATAGTGCTTATTAGAAAATAAAAAGTAATTCCATTAAGTAATGTTTCTCTAGAAAGTTCAGTAGCTTTCTTCTGGGATATAGCAATAATTACTATTTTAGGATTTTTCTTTTCTTCTGAGAAAAGGAATGACTTAATTATAAATATTAAAATAATATTAAACAAATCAACAGGACTATGTTTTTTCCTTTGAGAATTGTAAATTTCCTTATGATATTTGAATTAAACTCAAAAGGAATCTTTTTTTAAAAGAGTTACTATACACAAGAAAGTGTATATAACACATAAATCCAATAGTTGTACATGTAGGTTCATATTCTGAAATAATACTGCGTGATTTTATTTAACTGGAACTCAGGCCTACCACTGTTACTGATTTAATTTAGTGTTAAAAAGCATATTTAAATGGCAAGTGGAAAGACCAGGACTATTTTTATGGGCCAGCTCACTAGAACAAAATAAGAAATCTCTTACTCAGATTTCATAATTCAGAAAAATATAATGGAAGATTAATGCCAAGTTAAATTAAATTATTACTTTTATCAGAGCAATGCATGCACATGTTTTAAAATGTCAAATAATTCTACAAGGCTTAATTAAAAACATTTTATGTTTCCAAATTTCCACTAGTAACTTCTCTTCTTCAAAAGCTTTTACCTTTAGTTGCACTTGTCTTTCTTTCTAGTACTTAATTCCTTATTGTTAGTATTAATTACAGCTATAATTCTCTTTTTTTATTTAGTTTTAGATATTATTTGTTAATTTTCTGTTATGGAAGCCGAGTATTCAACTTTGTTATATTTTTCCAAAACCAAAAGCATATCTGCAGTCACTATCCTAATCACAACACTGGGATTCAAACTCTTAGTCTCCTTTCTCTCAATGTCACAGTTTGGAGCTATATAAATAGAAGGTATATATTATCTTAACAAAGCATGTGATACCCACTATGTACTGTATACTGTTTCACATTGCCCTTTCTGAATGTATTTTGTTTCTCTTGAGTTATTAATTGCCTTTATCTCAATGGCTACCAGAGTCATATTAATTTCTTCCCAATTCTTGCAGAGTGTTTAAACTCATCAGCTATTTGATCAGTTCTTTTTATATGCTTATAGATAACTCATTCAAAGCACTTATCTTGCCCCTAAAACTTAAAGGGCTAGCTGCTTAGATTACATCCTGGGGGTTCTGCCACCACCATCCTAAAGATTCCCTTTATATTTGTCATGTTGAATCTTGTTTCCTGGATACCATGACTTCCACTTTCTTGCCTTCTTTTCTCTTTTAGTGGAGCATATCTTCCTGTATGTCCCAAGAGTGTGTGTATATGTGAATATCTGATGATGTGCTACAGACATGTTTATGGGAATGTGTATGTGCGGGGAATATGCTTAGGAATCCCTCAGGCTTACACCAATAGGTTAACAAGGCATAAAGAAGTAGAAAGCCATAGGATGGTCACACCTGAGTTTGGGTAAACAAGACTAGGCGAATAAGGATAGAGAAGGGGGGGCTGAAGCCCCCAGAATAAGGAACTGCAAAGGCACCCATAATAGGGAGGGGCAAAGGCCCAAATATAGAACATAGGTATATGAAATAAACAAGATTAGGTATTCAGGGCAGAAGCACCCCCCAAACTTAGTACTATAGCAGAAATCTGCTTTCACGGGAGGGAAGAACCAAGTCAGGTAAACAGGTAAATTGGGTTATAGACTGCTGCACTGTGCTGCAGGTGAAGTTGTCCAGAGTGGAGACGATTAACAAAAGAAAAGGTGCCTTGTTAACCCTGAGGTTATCCCCTAGGCTAGATAAGATAAACAGACATAGCACCTCCTGTCTGCCTTAACAACCATCTGCCCATCTGCCCGGTGCCAGGATTTTGTTTTATATTGAACGAAACCCCAAACACCTTATGTCTTCAAAACCCCATTTTCCTCATGCCCATGAGTTAATGTTCACCGATTCATTGTCTCTTTATGCACGCCCATCACGTTTGTAAGCCTTCTGATCTTAATAAATACGGGACAAGGACACTTATTCCGTGTTCTTTCTTTTCCTGGACATTAGCCATCTCTCATTTTTCATCCTGCCTCCGACTCTTTTGTTGGCCAAAAGAGAACTTTAAACTTAGAGTCTATGACATGTATATGTATGTGTGACAAAACTCTGTGTATAAATATCTGTGTACATATGTATATGTATATTAGTTATCATTTTTAATTAAAATACGGTTGGATACTATATTTATAGGTTGCTAATCATTTATCGTTAAACTTTGGGGACCTCGTTTTATCTTTCATATTAATTACCTTTCTACAAGTGCAAAACTATTCAGATGCTTAGAAGCAAAATTTTTTCCTTACAAGTACTTTCTGAAATTTCATTACATTATTCTTTATTTCATTCACTGTACTAGATATCTATAAAAACCTTTAATTCTGGAAACATATGTCTTGAGTTGTGAAAAATATTTGTAGTCCTTTGACAGCTTTTTCTTCTACATTTTTTCAGTGGCAATTAGTATATTGGATTTTTTGCACTAATCTCTTCTTTTTAGTTACTTTATTTAATTTGTGCTATTTTTTTTATTTTTAAGAACAGTTTCTTATTATTATCTGAATTATCTCTTTATTTCATTCTTTGTAAGGATAATAAATCTTTAAGAAATATTATACTTCTTGTATTGTCTTTATTTTCCTCTAGGTAATCTTTTTTTGTTGTTTTGTTTTATTTTTCTTTCCTGTTAGAGTTTTATGCAAATGTATGTTTTTACTTGGTTTTTCATTAGCTGATAAGTCATTGTATGTTTGTATTTGGAAGGAAGAGGATGAGGTTTGTGGCTATGCCGGACCAACACTGCATCATCAGATCACATCATTTCACTAAGCAATCCAGCATCTGTAGGTCCTTTTGTCTTTGGCTTGTCATTTGTACTAATAGGACAATTTCAACTTCTGTAGCATGTGGGAATGGAAATAAGCCTAGCTCTCCATATTTTCTACTCTGTATGGGGAGGGTATCAGTGTTTTCCATATTCTGTCTGAAAACAAATAAGTAATGCTGGGAAAACTAGATAACCACAAAAGAATAAAATTAGATCCTTACCTTACACCATATATAAAAATTAACTCAAAATAAATCAAAGATCCAAACACAAGAGTTAAAACTATACAACTCTCAGAAGAAAACACACAAGAAAAGCTTCATGATATTGTATTTGGCAATGATTTTTTTTTTTTTTTTTGGATACGACACCAATAGCACAGGAAACAACAACAATGAAAATTATGAACTGGACTTCATTAGGATAAATAAAAGTTTGTGTATCAAAGGATACTATCAAGAGAATGAAAGGCACCCCTAGAATGGGAGAGAACATTTGCAAATTATATACCTGGTAAGGATTTGTGTCCAGTATGTATAAAAAACTTCTATAACTCATCATCAACAAGAACAAAATCAAACAGGACAATTTAAAAATGGGCAAAGGATGTGAATAGACATTTCTCCACAGAACATATACTAATGGGCAACAAGCACATGACGAGATGCTCAATCACACTAGTCTTCAGGAAATGCAAATAAAAACCACAAAAAATAACACTTCATGCTCATTAGGATGTTTATTATCAAGAAGAGAAAATAACAAGTGTTGATGAGAATATGGAGAGTTTGGAATATTTGTGCACCGTTGGTGGGAATGTAAATGGTGCAACCACTATAGAAAATGGTATAGCGGTTTCTCAAAGAATTGAGCATAGAATTACCATCCACTTCTAGTGAGATACCCAAAAGAACTGAATAGAGGGGCCCGAACATGAATGCTTATAGTAGTTTTATTCACAAGAGTAGCTAAAAGATGTAAACAATCCAAATGTTCATCAATAGATGAATGGATAAAAAAAAATCCATCATGCTAAGTGAAATAAGGCAGACACAAAGGACAGATATTGCTTGATTCTACTTACATGAGGTACCTAGAGTAGTCAAATTCAGGCACAGAAAGCAGTATTTACCATGGGGAATGGGAAATTACTATTTTATGAGTACATACTTTCAGTTTGGGAAGGTGAAAAATTCTGGAGATGGACAGTGGTGATGGCTTTGCAATAATGTAAATGTACCTAATGCCACTGAATTATACACTTGAAAGTAGTAAAATGATAAATTTTATGTTATGTATATTTTATCATAATAAAGATGCAAATAACATCACTATAAATACTTCAACTTTAAACAAAATAAAAAGAGAATAATGTGAGCAACTTTTTTTTCCAAATAGATCAATCTTGGAAAGCATAAGTCAAAGGAAGGGCAGGTAGTCATGTAAACATAAATTATTTTTTTAATAAAAAGATATGATGAAGGTAGACATAACTATCCAGAAGTTTTATATATGTGTTCAATTTATAAAAGCTTATTTGTTAATAGTTTTTCAATATTTTTGGAAAGTGATATATTCTCATTTTTCTTGATTTCACATCCATAAAAATGAAGAAATAATTATAACACTGCAATTCCCTTTATACACAGACTGTGGTTCCTTGTGCAAAAACTGTAAAAGAGTAAAGGTGAGGCCATCTTGCAAATAATGCACAGTAGAGAAACAGAGAAGACATGAAATGTTGTAGGTATCCAGGGATCAAGCCTACAGACAAGAATGAAGTAGACATTCTGTGCAGTAAAAGGTTGACATCGCACATTTTAGGTGTTCCAACACTGCACATTCCAAATAAACTGACCTTTGATTGACTTCTGGGAAATAACCACTTAGCCCCTTTAGTATCTTACTCAATGAAAATATTTTGTACATCTGGTGCCTTTGGCTACACCAGAGAGTTTAGGCTCACTAAGTGTTGTATGTTGGGTCCTTGAGCTATGCAGTAGTATTAACTTGATCTCTGGAGGGGTTGGAGACTCATTATCTAATGTCAGTCATACAGGTACATGCCTAGGTGACCACCCACCAATAAAACTCCTGAGCACGGAGTCTCAAGCAGGCTTCCTTGCTTGGCGGTACTCCATATGTATTGTCATACTCCACTAGTGAGAGATTTAAGTGCTGTTCATGTAATTCAAATGAGGGAGGAAAACTGGAATCTTGTATCTGCTTTCATGGATTCAGTCCTCAAAACATTTTTTTTTTAATTCCAAGTTTTTATTTAAATTCTAGTTAATAAACATAAAATGTAATATTAGTTTTAGGAATAGAATTTAGGGATTCATTACTTACATATAACCCCGGTGCTCATCACAAGTGTCCTCCTTAACAAGCATCATCCAGTTAGCCCATCCCCTGCCTACCTCTCCTCCAGCAGCCCTCAAATAGTCTCCTATAGTTTACATCTGTCTCTTTTTTTTCCCCTTTGTTCATCTGTTTTGCTTATTAAAGTCCACTTATGAGTTAAATCATATATTTGTCTTTCTCTGACAGACTTATTTCACTTAGCATATTACACACTAACTCCACCCATGTCATTGCAAATGGCAAGATCTCATTCTTTTTACGGTTGAGGAACATTCCATTGTGTATATATACCATTTCTTCTTTACCCATTCATCAGTTGATGGATAACTGGGATGTTTCCATTATTTGGCTATTATTGATAACGCTGTTATAAACATCAGGGTGCATATAGTCTTCAGTATTTTTTAATAATTTAGGTCAATATACAGTAGTTCAATTGGTGGTTCATGGAGTAGTTCTTTTTGAACTTTATGAGAAACTTCCATGCTGTTTTCCAGAGTGGCTACACCGTTGGCATTCCTCCAACAGTGCAAGAGGGTTCCACGTTCTCCTCATTCTCACCATCTGTTGTTTCCTGTGTTGTTAATTTTAGTCATTCTGACAGGTGTGAGGGGGTATCTTATCATAATTTTGATTTGTATTTCCCTAATGATGAGTGATGCTGAGCATCTTTTCATGTGTTAGCCATTTATATGTCTTCTTCGGAAAAATGCCCATTTCTTAGCAGAACTATTTGCTTTTTGAGTATTCAGTTTGATAAGTTTTTTTTTTAGCATCCCCCTTTTTTTTTCAATATATGAAATTTATTGTCAAACTGGTTTGCATACAACACCCAGTGCTCATCCCAAAAGGTGCCCTCCTCAATACCCATTACCCACCCTCCCCTCCCTCCCACCCCCCCATCAACCCTCAGTTTGCTCTCAGTTTTTAAGAGTCTCTTATGCTTTGGCTCTCTCCCACTCTAACCTCTTTTTTTTAAATTTTCCTTCCCCTCCTCCATGGGTTTCTGTTAAGTTTCTCAGGATCCACATAAGAGTGAAAATATACGGTATCTGTCTTTCTCTGTATGGTTTATTTCACTTAGCATCACACTCTCCAGTTCCATCCACGTTGCTAGAAAGGGCCATATTTTGTTCTTTCTCATTGCCATGTAGTACTCCATTGTGTATATAAACCACAATTTCTTTATCCATTCATCAGTTGATGGACATTTAGGCTCTTTCCATAATTTGACTATCGTTGAGAATGCTGCTATAAACATTAGGGTACAAGTGCCCCTATGCATCAGTACTCCTGTATCCGTTGGGTAAATTCCTAGCAGTGCTATTGCTGGGTCATAGGGTAGGTCTATTTTTAATTTTCTGAAGAACCTCCACACTGCTTTCCAGAGTGGCTGCAGCAATTTGCATTCCCACCAACATCGCAAGTGGGTTCCCGTTTCTCCACATCCTCTCCAGCATCTATAGTCTCCTGATTTGTTCATTTTGGCCACTCTGACTGGTGTGAGGTGATATCTGAGTGTGGTTTTGATTTATATTTCCCTGATAAGGAGCAACGTTGAGCATCTTTTCATGTGCCCGTTGGCCATCCAGATGTCTTCTTTAGAGAAGTGTCTATTCATGTTTTCTGCCCATTTCTTCACTGGGTTATTTGTTTTTTGGGTGTGGAGTTTGGTGAGCTCTTTATAGATTTTGGATACTAGCCCTTTGTCCGATATGTCATTTGCAAATATCTTTTCCCATTCCGTTGGTTGCCTTCTAGTTTTGTTGGTTGTTTCCTTTGCTGTGCAGATGCTTTTGATCTTCATAAGGTCCCAGTAATTCATTTTTGCTTTTAATTCCCTTGCCTTTGGGGATGTGTCAAGTAAGAGATTGCTACGGCTGAGGTCAGAGAGGTCTTTTCCTGCTTTCTCCTCTAGGGTTTTAATGGTTTCCTGTCTCACATTCAGGTCCTTTATCCATTTTGAGTTTATTTTTGTGAATGGTGTGAGAAAGTGGTCTAGTTTCAATCTTCTGCATGTTGCTGTCCAGTTCTCCCAGCACCATTTGTTAAAGAGACTTGTCTTTTTTCCATTGGATGTTCTTTCCTGCTTTGTCAAAGATTAGTTGGCCATACGTTTGTGGGTATAGTTCTGGGGTTTCTATTCTATTCCATTGGTCTATGTGTCTGTTTTTGTACCAATACCATGCTGTCTTGATGATGACAGCTTTGTAGTAGAGGCTAAAGTCTGGGATTGTGATGCCTCCTGCTTTGGTCTTCTTCTTCCAAATTACTTTGGCTATTTGGGGCCTTTTGTGGTTCCATATGAATTTTAGAGTTGCTTGTTCTAGTTTCGAGAAGAATGCTGGTGCAATTTTGATAGGGATTGCATTAAATGTGTAGATAGCTTTGGGTAGTATTGACATTTTGACAATATTTATTCTTCCAATCCATGAGCAGAGAATGTCTTTCCATTTCTTTATATCTTCTTCAATTACCTGCATAAGCTTTCTATAGTTTTCAGCATACAGATCTTTTACATCTTTGGTTAGATTTATTCCTAGGTATTTTATGCTTCTTGGTGCAATTGTGAATGGGATCAGTTTCTTTATTTGTCTTTCTGTTGCTTCATTGTTAGTGTATAAGAATGCAACTGATTTCTGTACATTGATTTTGTATCCTGCAACTTTGCTGAATTCATGTATCAGTTCTAGCAGACTTGTGGTGGAGTCTATCGGATTTTCCATGTATAATATCATGTCATCTGCAAAAAGCGAAAGCTTGACTTCATCTTTGCCAATTTTCATGCCTTTGATTTCCTTTTGTTGTCTGATTGCTGATGCTAGAACTTCCAACACTATGTTAAACAACAGTGATGAGAGTGGGCATCCCTGTCGTGTTCCTGATCTCAGGGAAAAAGCTCTCAGTTTTTCCTCATTGAGGATGATGTTAGCTGTGGGCTTTTCATAAATGGCTTTTATGATGTTTAAGTATGTTCCTTCTATCCCGACTTTCTCAAGGGTTTTTATTAAGAAAGGGTGCTGGATTTTGTCAAAGGCCTTTTCTGCATCGATTGACAGGATCATATGGTTCTTATCTTTTCTTTTATTAATGTGATGTATCACGTTGATTGAATTGCAAATGTTGAACCAGCCCTGCATCCCAGGAATGAATCCCACTTGATCATGGTAAATAATTATTTTTATATGCTGTTGAATTCGATTTGCTAGTATCTTATTGAGAATTTTTGCATCCATATTCATCAGGGATATTGGCCTGTAGTTCTCTTTTTTTACTGGGTCTCTGTCTGGTTTAGGAATCAAAGTAATACTGGCTTCATAGAATGAGTCTGGAAGTTTTCCTTCCATTTCTATATCTTAGAATAGTTTGAGAAGGATAGGTATTATCTCTGCTTTAAACCTCTGGTAGAACTCCCTTGGGAAGCCATCTGGTCCTGGACTCTTATTTGTTGGGAGATTTTTGATAACTGATTCAATTTCTTCGCTGGTTATGGGTCTGTTCAAGCTTTCTATTTCCTCCTGATTGAGGTTTGGAAGTGTGTGGGTGTTTAGGAATTTGTCCATTTCTTCCAGGTTGTCCAATTTGTTGGCATATAATTTTTCATAGTATTCCCTGATAATGCTTGTATCTCTGAGGGATTGGTTGTAATAATTCCATTTTCATTCATGATTTTATCTCTTTGGGTCATCTCTCTTTTCTTTTTGAGAAGCCTGGCTACAGGTTTGTCAATTTTGTTTATTTTTTCAAAAAACCAACTCTTGGTTTCGTTGATCTGCTCTACAGTTTGTTTAGATTCTATATTGTTTATTTCTGCTCTGATCTTTATTATTTCTCTTCTTCTGCTGGGTTTAGGCTGCCTTTGCTGTTCTGCTTCTATTTCCTTTAGGTGTGCTGTAAGATTTTGTATTGGGGATTTTTCTTGTTTCTTGAGATAGGCCTGGATTGTGATGTATTTTCCTCTCAGGACTGCCTTTGCTGCATCCCAAAGCGTTTGGATTGTTGTATTTTCATTTTCGTTTGTATCCAGATATTTTTTAATTTCTTCTCTAACTGCCTGGTTGACCCACTCATTCTTTAGTAGGGTGTTCTTAACCTCCATGCTTTTGGAGTTTTTCCAGACTTTTCCTTGTGGTTGATTTCAAGCTTCATAGCATTGTGGTCTGAAAGTATGCATGGTATAATTTCAATTCTTGTATACTTATGAAGGGCTGTTTTGTGACCCAGTATGTGATCTATCTTGGAGAATGTTCCATGTGCACTCGAGAAGAAAGTATATTCTGTTGCTTTGGGATGCAGAGTTCTAAATATCTGTCAAGTCCATCTGATCCAATGTATCATTCAGGGCCCTTGTTTCTTTATTGACCGTGTGTCTAGATGATCTATCCATTTCTGTAAGTGGAGTGTTAAAGTCCCCTGAAACTACCACATTCTTATCAATAAGGTTACTTATGTTTATGAGTAATTGTTTTATATATTTGGGGGCTCCGGTATTCGGCGCATAGACATTTATAATTGTTAGCTCTTCCTGGTGGATAGACTCTGTAATTATTATATAATGCCCTTCTTCATCTCTTGTTACAGCCTTTAATTTAAAGTCTAGTTTGTCTGATATAAGTATGGCTACTCCAGCTTTCTTTTGGCTTCCAGTAGCATGATAAATAGTTCTCCATCCCCTCACTCTCAATCTGAAGATGTCTTCAGATCTAAAATGAGTCTCTTGTAAACAGCAAATAGATGGGTCTTGTTTTTTTATCCATTCTGATACCCTATGTCTTTTGGTTGGTGCATTTAATCCATTTACATTCAGTGTTATTATAGAAAGATACGGGTTTAGAGTCATTGTGATGTCTGTATGTTTTATGCTTGTAGTGATGTCTCTGGTACTTTGTCTCACAGGACCCCCCTTAGGATCTCTTGTAGGGCTGGTTTCGTGGTGACAGATTCCTTCAGTTTTTGTTTGTTTGGGAAGACCTGTATCTCTCCTTCTATTCTAAATGACAGACTTGCTGGATAACGGATTCTTGGCTGCATATTTTTTCTGTTCAGCACATTGAAGATCTCGTGCCAATCCTTTCTGGCCTGCCAAGTTTCAAAAGAGAGATCAGTCACAAGTCTTATAGGTCTCCCTTTATATGTTAGGGCACGTTTATCCCTTGCTGCTTTCAGAATTTTCTCTTTATCCTTGTATTTTGCCAGTGTCACTATGATATGTCGTGCAGAAGATCGATTCAAGTTACGTCTGAAGGGAGTTCTCTGTGCCTCTTGGATTTCAATGCCTTTTTCTTTCCCCAGTTCAGGGAAGTTCTCAGCTATTATTTCTTCAAGTACCCCTTCAGCAGCTTTCCCTCTCTCTTCCTCCTCTGGGATACCAATTATGTGTATATTATTTCTTTTTAGTGTATCACTTAGTTCTCTAATTTTCCCCTCATACTCCTGGATTTTTTTTATCTTTTTCTCAGCTTCCTCTTTTTCCATAACTTTATCTTCTAGTTCACCTATTCTCTCCTCTGCCTCTTCAATCCGAGCTGTCGTCGTTTCCATTTAGTTTTGCATTTCGTTTAAAGCGTTTTTCAGCTCCTCCTGACTGTACCTTAGTCCCTTGATCTCTGTGGCAAGAGATTCTCTGCTGTCCTCTATACTGTTTTCAAGCCCAGCGATTAATTTTATGACTATTATTCTAAATTCACTTTCTGTTATATTATTTAAATCCTTTTTGATCAGTTCATTATTTGTTGTTATTTCCTGGAGATTCTTCTGAGGGGAATTCTTCCGTTTGGTCATTTTGGATAGTCCCTGGAGTGGTGAGGACCTGCAGGGCACTTCTCCTGTGCTGTGGTGTATAACTGGAGTTGGTGGGCGGGGCCGCAGTCAGACCTGACATCTGACCCCGGCCCACTGCTGGGGCCACAGTCAGACTGGTGTGTGCCTTCTCTTCCCCTCTCCTAGGGGCGGGATTCCCTGTGGGGTGGCGTGGCTAGTCTGGGCTACTTGCACACTGCCAGGCTTGTGGTGCTGGGGATCTGGCGTATTAGCTGGGGTGGGTAGGCAAGGTGCACGGGGGTAGGAGGGGCAGGCTTAGCTCGCTTCTCCTTAGGTGATCCACTTCAGGAGGGGCCCTGTGGCAGCGGGAGGGAGTCAGACCCGCTGCCGGAGGGGTGGCTCCGCAGAAGCCCAGCGTTGGGTGTTTTTGCAGAGCGAGCAAGTTCCCTGGCAGGAACTGGTTCCCTTTGGGATTTTGGCTGGAGGATGGGTGAGGGAGATGGCGCTGGCGAGGACCTTTGTTCCCCGCCAAACTGAGCTCTGTCGTCCCGGGGCTCAGCAACTCTCCCTCCCTTTGTCCTCCAGCCTCCCGCTTTCGGAGCAGAGCTGTTAACTTATGACCTCCCAGATGCTAAGTCGCGCTTGCTGTCTGAACACACTCTGTCTGGCCCCTCCGCTTTTGCAAGCCAGACTCAGGAGCTCTGTTTGGCTGGCGGGCCACCCCTCTGCCTCGGCTGCCTCCCACCAGTCCCTGCAGCGCGCACCGCCTCTCCACCCTTCCTACCGTCTTCCGTGGGCCTCTCGTCTGTGCTTGGCTCCGGAGACTCCGTTCTGCTAGTCTTCTGGTGGTTTTCTGGGTTAGTTAGGCAGGTGTAGGTGGAATCTAAGTGATCAGCAGGACACGCGGTGAGCCCAGCATCCTCGTATACCGCCATCTTCCTATTCTCTGATAAGTTTTTTATAGATTTTGGCTACTAACCCTTTGACAGACATGCCATTTCCAAATATCTTCTCCCATTCTTTTTGGTTTTATTGTTTTATTAATTGCTGTGCAGAAGATTTTAATCTTGATGAAGTACCAATAGTTCATTTTTGCTTTTGTTTTCCTTGGCTCCAAAGGCGTGTCTAGAAACAAATTGCTTCCTCTGTTCTCCTCTGGGATTCTGAGGTTTCCTGTCTCACATTTAGGTATTTCATCCATTTTAAATTTATTTTTGTGTATTGTGTAAAAAAGTGGTCCAGTTACATTCTTCTGCATGATGCCATCTAGTTTTCCCAACACAATTTGTTGAAAACCTGTCTTTTTTCCATTGGATATTCTTTCCTGCTTTGTTGAAGATTAGTTGACCATTTGGTGTAGGTCCATTTTTGGGGTTTCTATTTTGTTCCATTAATCTATGTGTCTATTGTTGAAACAATATCATAAAGTCTTGATGTCTACAGCTTTGTGATATAACTTGAAGTCCAGAATTGGGATGCATCCAGGTTTGCTTCTCTGTTTCAAGATTGCTTTGGCTATTCTTTTCTGGTTCCATATGAATTTTAAGATTGTTTGTTCCAGTTCTGTGAACAATACTGTTGGTATTTTGATATCGTTTGCATTAAATGTGTAGATTGCTTTGGGTAGTATAGACATTTAACAATATTTGTTATTCCAATCCTTGAGCATGGAATATATTTCCATCTCTTAGGATCCTCTTCAATTTCTTCTATAAGTGTTCTACAGTTTTCAGAGAACAGATTGTCTACTTCCTTGGTTAGGTTTATTCCTAGGTACATTATGGGTTTTGGTGCAGTATAAATGAGATCAATTCCTTTATTTCTTTCTGCTGCTTCATCACTGGTGTACAGAAATGCCACAATTTCTGTACATTGATTTTGTTTCCTGCAACTCTACTGAATTTGTGTATCAGTTCTAGAAAATTTTTGGTGGAGTCTTTCAAGTTTTCTCCATAGAGTACCATGTCATCTGCAAATAGTGAAAGTTTGACTTCTTCCTAGCCGATTTGGATGACTTTTATTTCATATTGTTGTCTGATTGCAGAGTCTAGCACTTCCAGTACTATGCTAAATAAAAATGGTGACAGAGGACAACACTGTCTTGTTGCTGACCCTAGAGGAAAAACTCTCAGTGTTTGCCCATTGAGGATAATATTAGCTGTGGGACTTTCATAGATAGCCTTTATGATTTTGAGGTATGTTCTGTCTATCCCTACTTTGTTGAGGATTTTTATCAAGAATGATTGCTGTATTTAGTCAAATACATATTCTTCATCTATTGACAGGATCATATGGTTCTTATCTTTTCTTTTATTAATGTGTTGTATCACATTATGTGTGTGTAAGTTAGGGATTTCTTTCCCATGCTGCTTTTAGGATTTTTTCCTTATAGCTGTACTTTGCAAATTTTACTATGATATGTCTTGGTATTGTCCGCTTTGTTGATTTTGATGGGAGTTCTCTGTGCCTCCTGGATTTCGATGTCTGTTTCTCTCTCTAGATTAGGGGAGTTTTCAGCTATAATTTGCTCAAATAAACCTTAGCTCCCTTTTCCCTGTCTTTTTTCTGAGACTCCTATGATACAAATGTTATTATGTTTTATGGAGTCGCTGAGTTCCTAAGTCTACCTTCATGATCCAATATTTTTTCTTTCTCTCTTCTTTTCATCTGATTTTCCATAAGTTTATCTTCTACATCAATTGTTTGTTTCCCTGACTCTTCCATCCCTGTGTAATTATATCCAGTCCATTTTGTATCTTGACTATAGCATTTTTTTTTATTTTGACTTGACTAGTTTTAGGTCTTTTATCTCTGTGGTAATGGACTCCCTGGTGTCTTCTGTGCTTTTATTAAGCCCAGCCAGTATCCTTACAATTGTTGTTTTAAATTATGGATCAGGTATATTACTTATATCTCTTTTAATTAGAAGCCTGGCCATAACCTCTTCTTGTTCTTTCTTTTGGGATGAATTCCTCTGTCTTGGTATTTTGTCTAAGTCTCTGTCTTCTTCTTCATGTTAGGAAAGCTGATTATGTTTCCTGAATCTGAGAGTAATGGCTTTATTTAGAAGAGGTCATATACAATCCTGGGCCTTGTGCTTCAGTAAGTGTCTCCGGTGTATGCTGTGTCCACTGTGCTGTTGTGTCTTGGTGACCCTTTCCTTCAGGCTAGTCCTCTGCAGTGGGGAATTTTTGGACTTTGTCCAGTGTGTGGTGAGTTTTAACTAGGAGTGCTTTGGTCTGCTTGTTAAATGAGGCCAGATCCTATTTCCCCTAGAGCTGAAGCTTGGCTGCACTCTCTGCTCAGTAGATTTGGTGCATGTGTGCTGGTCTTTTGTGGGAAGGGCCCGCTGCTGTTCTGGCTTTCAGGTATACTTTCCCTAGTACAGAAGCACTTAGAGAACACAGTGGGACAGGGCTTGATGTAAGTGGCTCAAGTTTCTATTGTGGGTGCTGTGCTGCTCACTGAGGTTGGTCTGTGCTGCTGGGAAGGGGATAATGGCATCTGCCCTCTCACTCATCTCTGGAGAGAAGAGTTCATGTCCACTGTTGTCTGGGAAGCCCCCAAAGTGGAGTAAACAAACTTCCTTCACGTGTCCTAGCTCAGATCCCTGCCTCTACCCTGTCTAGGTCTTGGCTGTCTGCCCACCTGACAATGCATTGCACCTGTGTTTTATCTCAGGCATGCCAGCTGAGCTTCAAAACTCCAAATTTTAGGAATCAAGCACAGCATGGACCCATACCGATATTCTAGGGCAGGGTCTCACTGCTCTGTGGCTGGTGCTGGTTTGTCTTTAAAGGGAAGTCACACAAATGTGCAGGGGCTTGGAGTGTATGGTATAGTGCACCAAAAAGCCCATCCTCAGCAAGTGTCTCTGACTTATGCTAATGAATAGGGCAGTGCAATGGTGCCCACTGACTCTTTGGTCCCCTGAGAGGCAATGCGACCTCTTCCAAATGCATTCCAAGAAGGGGAATTTCTCTTAGTGCATCTCAGGGGATCCTCATGTTGTCTGCTCCCAGATCTCTGGTCTCCTTCACCACAGGAGTACTGCTATGTCCCCAGGCTCCACCCTGGCTACTAAGCAGACTTCTAAAAGTTCAGGCTGAACATCACTGATTGTAAGAATTCCCCTCTAATTTTCCTAGTCAATGGTTTTGGGGAAGTGTTTTTCTTGTGCAATCCCCTGTGTACCTCTCTCTCTCTTTTTCTCTCTCCCCATCCACCCTCTGTCTCCTCTGTCTCTGTGATCTGTGCTTCCTCCCCTCCACAGCACCTATAGTTCTTTTCTCCCCAGATCCACATCTCCATAGCCCCTACCTTCCATGATGTGCCTCTTTTCTCCCTCTAGTTGTGTAGTTTACTCTCAGTCCTCTGATCAATATCTTGGGTATTCAGGATGATTTGATATTTATCGAGCTGTATTCAAGGGATGTGGACTAGTTCCCCCACTAGTTCACAATATCAACTACTACCTATGTCTAAATCTTTTTTCTTGTTTATTTGAATCTGTATTATTTTGTTGTAATAAGCCATAATCATGAGTATCACAACTTTTCTGAATTCCGTGAGTTCTATCAAATCACTGAAACTGACAATGGTATAGGAAACAGAAACACATAATCTGAGGAGAGCATCATTCAAAGGGATCATACAAAAGGCAAAAAAAAAAAAGTTAAAAACAACGGGGAAGCATTCAGAACAAGGCAAAGCAGTAAGTTTGTAAAATGAGTACAGTAAAATACTCACCTGGAAACAATTTCTAGGCATATTTATAGTGTGCCTGAGTCTGGCCCTATTGGTAATGAAAGGACCTGATGAAATTAAATTTAAGATTTTTTTTTCAAATCCATTCTGATCATGAATATGAGACTTTAGTTCCCTACTGTGTAAGGCTTACAGGATAAGTGAGGATCTCAATCAAGGAGGCGTGGGCTCTGATTGAGCTTCTCCAATACTGTCTGGGTATCCTTTGGCAAATCAGATGCACTATCTCAATATGTCAGTTTTACACATGACAGTAGTGATACAATTTATGTTCACTTCATAATTTATGGGCATTATGCAATTTAATACAGCAAAATATTTATTCAGGGCCTAGTAAGAGTTCAATAAAAAGATTTTATAAACATCCCAAAAGGCATTACAAAGAAATGAATTAATGTTTTGGTCTAAAAACATCCTATAAAGTTCACTCTTAAGTTATATACATAAAACAAGCATTTTTTCTTTACAATTATAAACACTTCTGTCATTTTATTTTGCATCTGTGAAAAATTGTTGTTAATGATTTTAAGAGCATTACTTTAAAATGCTCTTTTTTAGCTTTCAGTCACTAATATGAATCATTGAGTATGCCATACTTATTTATAAAATACTTTCTTTGAAAGACAATTTATACCACAAAAAAGATACATCTACAGGAGGAGCCAAGATGGCGGAACAGCATGGAAGCTTTTTGTGTGTCTCGCGTCCATGAAATACAGCCAGACCAACACTAAACCATCCTACACACCTAGAAAACTGATTGGAGGATTAACACAACAATCTGCACAACCTGAACCACGGAATTCATCAGGTACATGGCATGGAGAGGTGAATTTGGGGAGCGAGAAGCCATGGAAGGTCGGGAACCACTTTTGTGGCCAGAGAGAGGACAGAGCCTGGGGGAGGGGAGAATATGGGAAAAGCACCCCTCCCCAAAAGCAGCTGGACAGAAAGTAGAAAATTGGAAACAGCTGCAGGGACTAAACTAAAAAGGGAGAAAGAAGAGGGTTTAAATTCAATTAAGACTGTGAACAAGGGGAGCGCAAAGACTGCAACTCCACAGCTTGATACCTGGCAGTGCTCTGGTGGGAAGGACGAATCCCCAGGAACAGAGTGGGGTCCGGGAGGTTCTTGGGTGACATAGAGAAAAGTGGTTCCACTGCTGGAAGGACTGTTGGAGCCACCTGGTCCCAGCAGACCCCGGAAGGCAGCCACATTTGCTGGTGCTGGGGCAAGGTCATTAAGGGTGAAGCCTGGTGCCAGATGTGTGTTGTGATTTTCCATAATCCCTGAAATGCTGCTGCTACACTGTCTCGCGAGCTATTTCTGGGGCGGGCTGGCAGCTGGCACAGTCTCAGGGCACCAGCAGCAGCAGCAGCAGGGTCCAGAAAGCGTTCCTTGATGCCGCCGACATTCGGCCATTGCTTGGTGAGACCCTTCTGCAGCGGGGCAGAACAGGTCAAAGCCACAGTCCTTCAGAAGTAAGGGGCCAGGGAAAACAGCTGCATCTGAGACAAAACTTGGGAGAGAGGTACTGCCTAGGGCCTGGTCACGGAGAGTGAAAAAGCGGGGAGTGGACAAAAGCTGAAGACAGAAGACAGGTGTGCAATTGCTGATCTGGGAGAACAGACTGGGTAGCTGGGGGGCGCCATTTTCACCGCTCCCACGCACGCGCATATGCAACTATGAGTGCAGCAACAATCCACCCCAGTAGGATGGCAGTGCCATCTAGTGGAGAGCAGAGCTGTTACACTGAGTCCTGCCCAACTGGACCAACTTTGCTTTTCACGAAAAGAAGTCACCAATGGCTTAGTTTATGGACTATAGAGCGCTACATAGACTGGCTTCTAGGGGGAAACAAAGCAATTTCAGTCCTACTTCAATCTGTTAACAGGTTCATCTATTCAATCTTCTTTCTTTTTTTTCTTTTTCTCTTTTACACTTTTTCTTCAATACAGAAAAAATTCATTTTTATTTGCAATTTTTATTAAAAATATTTTTATTACTATATTTTTTCTTTTGTGTAAATTTTTTCAAATTCTATTTTACTCCCATCATTTATTTTAGTCTACTTCAGTGTATTCACCTTTTCAAATTTTCAAACAATTTTCTTTTTTTTCTTTCTTTTTCTTTTTTTGTTTCTTTTCTTTTTCTTAAACGCAGGATGAGAAAAACTTCCTTTTGCTTCCAATTTCTATTAAAAATATTTTTATTTTTTACTACATTTTTTGCTTTTATGTAAATTTTTTTAAATTTTATTTTACTTCCATCATTTTATTTTATTCTACTACAGTGTATTCACTTTTTCAAATTTTCAAACTATTTCCTTTTTTTTCTTTTTTTTTCCTTTTTAAATCTTTTTTCTCTTTTTTGTTTCTTTTCTTTTTTCTTAAATACATAAAAAGAAAAAATCACATTTATTTTTAATTTTTATTAAAATAATTTTCTTTAATTTTTTTCTTTTTTTTTTAATTTTTTTTAATGTTTATTTATTTTTGAAGGAGAGAGAGACAGAGTGTGAGTGGGGGAGGGGCAGAGAGAGAGGGAGACACAGAATCGGAAACAGGCTCCTGGCTCTGAGCTGTCAGCACAGAGCCCCATGTGGGGCTCGAACCCACGAACTGTGAGATCATGACCTGAGCCGAAGTCGGACGCTCAACCAACTGAGCCACCCAGGCGCCCCTAATTTTTTTCTACCATATCCTTTACTTTTGTGTATATTTTTTCAACTTCTATTTTACCCCCATCATCTCATTTTAGTCTACTTCAGTGCATTCATTTTTTCAAATTCTCAAACAATTTCCTTTTTATTCCCCCCGCCTTTTCTCTCTCTAATCTGTGAAACAACTTTCAGCACCCAGACCAAAGCAAACCTAGGATCTAGCATCATCTATTCAATTTTTGTGTGTGGGTGTGTTTTTAATTTTTAATTTTAATATTTTTATTTTTAATTTTGTTTTAATTTCAAGTTTTCTACCTCACTAATTCATTTTGTCCCTTCAAAATGACAAAAAGAAGGAATTCGCCCCAAAAGAAAGACATGAAGAAGCGACAGCCAGGGATTTAACCAACACAGATACAAGCAAGATGTCTGAACCAGAATTTAGAATAATGATAATAAGAATACTAGCTGGAGTTGAAAATCGATTAGAATCCCTTTCTGCAGAGATAAAATAAGCAAAAAAAAAATAGCCAGAATGACATTAAAAATGCTACAACTGAGCTGCAATCATGGATGGATGCAGCGGTGGCAAGGATGGATGAGGCAGAACAGAGAATTGCTGATATAAAGGACAAACTTATAGAGAATAATGAAGCAGAAAAAAAGAGGGACATTAAGGCAAAAGAGCACGATTTAAGAATTAGAGAAATCAGTGACTCATTAAAAAGGAACAACATCAGAATCATAGGGGTTCCAGAAGAGGAAGAGAGAGAAATAGGGGTAGAAGGGTTATGTGAGAAAATCACAGCAGAAAACTTTCCTAACCTGGGGAAAGACACAGACATCAAAATCCAGGAATCACAGAGGACCCCCATTAGATTCAACAAAAACTGACCATCAACAAGGCACATCATAGTCAAATTCACAAAATACTCAGTCAAGGAGAGAATCATGAAAGCAGCAAGGGAAAAAAAAGTCCCTAACCTACAAGGGAAGACAGATCAGGTTTGCAGCATACCTATCCACAGAAACTTGGTAGGCCAGAAAGGAGTGGCAGAATATATTCAGTATGCTGAATCAGAAAACTATGCAGCCAAGAATTCTTTATCCAGCAAGGCTGTCATTCAAAATAAAAGGAGACATAAAAAGTTTCCCAGACAAAATTTAAAGGAGTTTGTGATCACTAAACTAGCCCTGCAAGAAACTTTAAGGGGCACACTCTGAGGGGAGAAAAGATGAAAAAATATATATAGAAATAAATAAATACCAAAGCAACAAAGATTAGAAAGGACCAGAGAACACCACCAGAAACTCCAACTCTACAAGCATCATAATGGCAATAAATTAATATCTTTCAGTACTCACTCTAAACGTCAGTGGACTCAATGTTCCAATCAAAAGACGTAAGGTAACAGAATGGATAAGAAAACAAGATCCATCTATATGCTGTTTACAAGAGACCCACTTTAGACCTAAAGACAACTTCAGATTGAAAATAAGGGGATCTATCATGCTAATGGTCAACAAAAGAAAGCTGGAGTAGCCATACTTATAACAGACAATCTATACTTTAAAATAAAGACTGTATCAAGAGATGCAGAAGGGCATTATTTCATAATCAAGGGGTCTATCCACCAAGAAGACCTAATAATCGTAAACATTTATGCACCAAAAGTGGAGCACCCAAATATATAAATCAATTAATCACAAACATAAAGAAACTCATTGATAGTAATACCATAATAGTAGGAGACTTCAACACCCCACTCACAGCAATGTACAGATCATCTAATCGAAAAATCAACAAGGAAACAATGGCTTTGAATGACACACTGGACCAGATGGACTTAACAGATATATTCAGAACATTTCATCCTAAAGCAGCAGAATATACATTCTTTTCCAGTGCACATGGAACATTCTCCAGAATACACCATATAGTGGGACACAAATCAGTCCTAAGTAGGTACAAAAAGATCGAGATCATACCGTGCATATTTTCAGACCATAACACTATGAAACTCGAAATCAACGACAAGAAAAAATTTGGAAAGGTAACAAATACTTGGAGACTGAAGAACATCCTACTAAAGAATGAATGGGCTAGCCAAGAAGTTAAAGAGGAAATGAAAAAGTATATGTAAGTCAATGAAAATGATATCACCACAACCAAAACCTCTGGGACACAGCAAAGGTGGTCATAAGAGGAAAGTATATGGAATCCAGGCCTTCCTAAAGAAGGTAGAAAGATCTCAGATACACAACTTAACCTTATACCTTAAGGAGCTGGAAAAATAACAGCAAATAAAACCAAAAACCAGCAGAACACAGGAAATAATAAAGATTAGAGCAGAAATTAATGCTTTTGAAACCAAAAAAAACCCAGTAGAACAGATCAATGAAAACAGAAGCTGGTTCTTTGAAAGAATTAACAAAATTGATAAACCTCTAGCCAATTTGATCAAAAAGAAAAAGGAAAGGACCCAAATAAATAAAATCAAGAATGAAAGAGAAGAGATCACAACCAACACAACAGAAATAAAAACAATAGTAAGAGAATATTATGAGCAATTATATGCCAATAAAATGGGCAATCTGGAAGAAATGGACAAATTCCTAGAAACAGATACACTACCAAAACTGAAACAGGAAGAAATAGAAAATTTGAACAGACCCATAATCAGTAAGGAAATCGAACTAGTAATCAAAAATCTGTCAAAAAACAAGAGTCCAGGGACAGATGGCTTTCCAGGGAAATTCTACCAAACATTTAAGGGAGAGTTAACATATATTATCTTGAAACTGTTCCAAAAAATAGAAATGGAAGGAAAACTTCCAAACTCTTTCTATGAAGCCAGCATTACCTTGATTCCAAAACCAGACAGAGACCCCACTAAAAAGGAGAACTATAGACCAATTTCCCTGATGAACATGGATGCAAAAATCCTCAAAAAGGTATTAGCCAACCGGATCCAATAACACATTAAAAAATTATTCACCACAACCCAGTGGAATTTATACCTGGGATGCAGGGCTGGTTCAATATGCGCAAAACAATTAACGTGATTCATCACTTCAATAAAAGAAAGGACAAGAACCATATGATCCTCTCAATAGATGCAGAGAAAGCATTTGACAAAATACAGCATCCTTTCTTGATAAAAACCAAGAAAGTAGGGATAGAAGGAGCATACCTAGAGATCATAAAAGCCATATATGAATGACCCAATGCTAATATCATCCTCAATGGGAAAAAACTGAGAGCTTTCCCCCTAAGGTCAGGAACGAGGCAGGGATGTCCACTCTCGCCACTGCTATTCGACATAGTATTGGAATTACGTCTTAGCCTCTGCAATCAGACAACACAAAGAAATAAAAGGCATCCAAATCGGCCAGGAGGAGGTCAAATTTTCACTCTTCGCAGATGACATGATACTCTATATGGAAAGCCCAAAGGATTCCACCAAAAAACTGCTAGAACTGATTCATGAATTCAGAAAAGTTGCAGGATATAAAATCAATGCACAGAAATCGGTTGCATTCCTCCTATACACCAACAATGAAGTGACAGAAAGAGAAATCAACGAATCGATCCCATTTACAGTTGCACCAAAACCCATAAAATACCTAGGAATAAATCTAACCAAAGAGGTGAAAAATCTATACCCTGAAAACTATAGAAAGCTTATGACAGAAATTGAAGAAGACACAAAAAAATGGAAAAAGATTCCATGCTCCTGGATAGGAAGAACAAATATTGTTAAAATGCCGATACTACCCTAAGCAATCTACACATTCAATGCAATCTCTATCAAAGTAACACCAGCATTCTTCAAGAGCTAGAACAAATAATGTTAAAATATGTATGGAACCAGAAAAGGCCCCGAATAGCCAAACCGATCTTGAAAAAGAAAACCAAAGCAGGAGGCCTCACAATCCCAGACTTTAAGCTATACCACAAAGCTGTAATCATGAAGACAGTATGGTACTGGCACAAGAACAGTCACTCAGATGAATGGAACAGAATACAGAACCCAGACATGGACCCACAAACACATGGCCAACTAATCTTTGACAAAGCAGGAAAGAATATCCAATGGAATAAAGATGGTCTCTTCAGCAAGTGGTGCTGAGAAAACTGGACAACGACATGCAGAAGAATGAACCTGGACCACTTTCTTACACCATACACAAAAATAAACTCAAAATGGATGAAAGAAATCCTCGAGGAGAAAGCAGGCAAAAACCTCTTTGATCTTGCCCACAGCAACTTCTTACTCAACACGTCTCTGGAGGCAAGGGAAACAAAAGCAAAAATGAACTACTGGGACTTCATGAAAATAAAAAGCTTCTGCACAGTGAAGGAAACAATCAGCAAAACTAAAAGACAACTGACAGAATGGGAAAAGATATTTGCAAATGACATATCAGATAAAGGGTTTGTATCCAAAATCTACAAAGAACTTATCAAACTCACCCAAAAAATAAATAATCCAGTGAAGAAATCGGCAGAAGACATGAATAGACACTTCTCCAAAGGAGACATCCAGATGGCCAACCAACACATGAAAAAATGCTCAACATCACTCATCATCAGGGAAATACGAATCAAAACCACAATGAGATACCACCTTAAACCTGTCAGAATGGCTAACATTAACAACTCTGGCAACAAAAGATGTTGGCAAGGTTGCAGAGAAAGAGGATCTCTTTTGCATTGTTGGTGGGAATGCAAGCTGATGCAGCCACTCTGGAAAACAGTATGGAGGTTCCTCAAAAAACTAAAAATAGAAATATCCTACAACCCATCAAGTGCATGGACACATGCACCCCCATGTTTATAGCAGCACTATCAACAATAGCCAAAGTATGGAAAGAGCCCAAATGTCCATCGATGGATGAATGGATAAAGAAGATGTGGTATATATACATACACAATGGAGTATTACTCTGCAATCAAAAAGAATGAAATCTTGCCATTAGAAACTACGTGGATGGAACTGGAGGGTATTATGCTAAGTGAAATTAGTCAGTCAGAGAAAGACAAAAATCACATGACTTCACTCATATGAGGAATTTAAGAGACAAAACAGATGAACATAAGAAAAGGTAAAAAAAAATAATATAAAAACAGGGAGGGGGATAAAACAGAAGAGACTCACAAATATGGAGAACAAACTGAGGGTTACAGTTTGTGGGAGGGATTGTGGGAGGGGGAAATGGGATAAATGGGTAAGGGGCACTGAGGAATCTACTCCTGAAATCATTGTTGCACTATATACTAATTTGGATGTAAATAAAAAAAAAATTAAAAATAAAATTAAAAAAATAAAAAAATAAAAATAAATAAAAACAATTTAACAACAACAAAAAAAGATACATCTACATTAGTAAAGGACTGGATGAAAGTCTTCCCTCCTACCTCATATATATGTAGTGGCCCAGAGCACTGTCATCCATAGTCTATACATTCTGGCCTAGGAAAAAATAAATTAAAAAATCTGCACCACTTTTGAGAGAGTGCTTTTTTTAAAAAAATTGTTTTTATGTTTATTTACTTTTGAGAGAAAGAGAGACAGAGGCATGAGCAGGGGAGGGGCAGAGAGAGAGGAAGACACAAAATCTGAAGCAGACTCCAGGCTCTGCGCTGTCAGCACAGAGCCGGACGTGGGGCCCAGGCTCACAGAATGAGAGATCATGACCTGAGCCAAAGTGGGATGCTTAAGCAACTGAGCCACTCAGCCGCCCCTTGAGAGAGTGCTTTTAAAAAATGACTGAAGAAAGGAGGAAACGGAAGAAGGTCTCTGTCGTCATCTGCCATTGCCATGGCTCAGAAGACCCATCTTCACAAAGAGTGGTGTTTTAGTTGGGATGTGGTCTTCTGAGCCATGGCAGTGGCAGATAATGATAGAGATGGCATGCATATGTAAAAGGAAAAATCCAGACAGTGAGGATACTTTCTTTTATACCTAAGAGAAAGGAAATGACTGCTGCTTTTCTGTCATGAATGGAAAAGTCTCCCTTTTCAGAAAATAGCATTAGGCTGTGGCTAATCATATGAACAATCTTCCTATTCCTGACCACCTACTGTTTCACTCAAGCCACAAATTCTGGTCCATTGAATAATTTACACATTTCTCAAATATACATACTTCTCTCACTTACTTTAGCACTAACTGAATATATGACATCACTTTATTTCTCCTGGGAAATAAAAATCTGTTAATATTCACTTTTACCACATTTTATAAAACAAAAACAAGAAAATAACAACAGAGCTTTAAAATGAAAAACTGATTGTGTATAAAGTTATCTTAAAACTCTATAAATAGAAAGTAAACAACTCAACCAAGAAAGGGACCAAAGACTTTAACAGACACCACACCAAAAAAAAAAAAAAAGATATAAAAATAGCAAATAAGCATATGAAAAGAAATTCCATATCATTTGTCACCAGAGAATTGAAAATTAAAACAATGAGATACCACTATGCGTCTACTACAGAGGACAAAATCTGGAACACTGACAATACTAAATGTTGGCAAGCCCGTAGAACAACATGAATTCTCATTCAACATGAATTCTCATAGTCAGAATTCAAAACGATCCAGCCACTTTGGAATACAGTCTAACATTTCTTAGCAAACTAAATATAAATTTACAAAAGGACCCAACAGTCATGCTCCTTGATATTCCCAAGAAAAAGAAAATTTATGTCTACACAAAAACTTGCACATAGAAATTTATAACAATTTTATTTATAAATTACCAAAACTTGGAAACAACCGAGATGTTTTAGTAGGTGAATGGATAAAATAATCTGTATCACATCCAGACAATAGATATTAGTCAATGCTAAAAGCTGATTATATTCCTTTACTGATTTGAACACTTTGATGGATGCCTATATTCACTAATTAAAAATCTAGAAATTCTCAAAATACGACAAGGCCCATATTAATTAACTGCTATTTAACTTTCTAGCTTTAATTTCTAACATTCTTGATCTATATTATCATGTTGGCTACACACTGAAGTTTTAATACCTAAAGTACACCAAAATATATTTCCCATAGGTCTTTTCGTGTTATGTTCTTTTGAGTGATTGAAATGCTGTTTGCACAACCTTTCAACTGCCTAATTCCTGCTCATTCTTCACATCTAGGTATAAAACTAATTTATTTAGAAGATTTTTCCTTTGCTGGCCATAAAGAAAAAATTGGGTTTCTATTATAATGTTTTCATTATACTTGGTATTTTCCTTCATGCCATGTACATTAAAATTTGTTTAAAATTTGTCTCAGCTAATTATAATATCTATAAATTCAAGGAATCTATCTATCTTGTCAATAGCACAATATCTAGCACATAGTAGGTTCTCAAGTAATATTAAATTATATGATTGAATGTTAGGTTAATTGATATATACAGGAGGAAAGGGGGAAATAGTCAGCTATATGGTATCTCTGAATATCTAACTCTCTTCTTCTAATCCAGACAAGAATCAAATTAACTGACTGATGGCTGTTGAGAAATCTTCCTTTTTTTGTTTTTCTTTTGCCCAAATGAAGAGCAGAAAGATTTCAAATAGGTTTTTAAAATACATGGATAAAGAATTATTTAAAAAAAAATTATCAGTAGAAATAGAGTTGTAATCCAAACACAAAGAAAAATTTTCGTCTAAAATAGCATCCTACTTATAACCCATTTCTCATCTTTTCTCCAACTTTTTGTAAGATGAAAATGCTGAAAAAGTGAAATTCATGTTCATACTAAAAAACAAGTCAGTCATCAGTATACATATAGTATCTTTATTGACTTCTTTAATTACAAACTTATTGATATAACTATGAAAAACATATCTGACAGATGACTTGTTTTCCTATTTAAAACAGAGTAAATTATGCTTGGAAGAATTAAAATTGGTGCCAACTTAATTGATTAGCTTTCTCTAATCTGCATTTATTATTTCTTAAGATGAACAAAGGATTTTCTGTCTCAGTATGTTCAATAACATGCACTTTGATATTTCAATTCCCTTAATTTACCTTTTTGGTAAATATATGTATACAGACACACACACACACACACACACACACACACACACACACACACACACACATTTGGGGACACATTCCATTTAGGGAGCTAGAAATCTCCAAAGTAAAATGTTGCAGAAAAAAATATTTGTAAAAGTGCATTTAGGTACACTATAATTTCAGTATTCAACAGCCACACTATATGAAATCCTCATAGGCTTATACATGAGCAATGAGCTATAAATATCAATGTACATCAGCTTAAGAGTTTACACAGGAATTCCACAAATATTCTAATGTAAGGGATTCTCAGAATTCCATATATAAAACACCTTGATTCAAATTATATGAGCACTTCATTGCAAAAGCAACAGAATGGTATAATGTGACAAATGCGTTTTATTTTCAATTTCTGTATTTTGGGATAAATTTGTATTCAGTAAATATTGGAGTAGTTCATAAGCCAATAAAGTTTCATGGGAACACAGCATGCTCATACATTTAGGTATTATCTATAACAAATTTAGCTTCAATGGCAGAGCTGAGTAGTGGTGATAGAGACCTTTATGCCCCACAAAGCCTAAAATATCTATCTGACTCTTAACAGAAAAAAATTTGCTAATCCTGGTATCAGTCATTGTGCTTATCTTTTCCTTGAATAGGGGAACACTAGACTTAACTGTTTTATGTTTGTTGGGATTACCAACAAACTTTACACCAATAGTCACTGAGTCCAAGGTACAAACTTTATTCAAATAATCACTGAGGCCAAGGAGAAGCTACATATCCAGATTTTGAAGAAACAAAACTAGATAATTTCTTCCATATTCCAGTATATGTAAGTGGAGCACCCAGGTAATAAGTAGATTATCTAATGTAACTTTCCAATTCTGGTTTCCTATAGAAAGCTGAAAGCTCAGAGGTAATTTTACCAGTTGAACAATATCAGTCCTGTGCTGGCAGTGATTTCATAAATACAACTCCCCTAAAATATTTATGGGCTTCTATGTATCAGATTATATTTTACCCATGCTCCAAAATTCATAAGAATAATAGTTTTTGATAAATGCCTCCCACTGGCAGGCTACCCACTGACTCAGGCTTTTTAAGGCTAATGACTTTGAGTTCCCTAAAAGCACATTTGTCGAGGTAAAAATTTCTACTAGGTACCACCTTAAGTCTTTGAGATGTCTAACAAAGGATCTCATAACCATATTATTTATTTGATCTTTAGCCTGATAATATGTGTTGCTTTTAGAATCTTTGGCTCATTAAATATGAGAAATAGCTTTATTTTTAAACCTAGAAAGTCCTGATATCTCCCTATGCTCATAATTTTAATTTCAAAATGCACAGTTATTTTTTACTTATATGTTTATTCATAAATAGCTACAATAAATAAATATATATTTTCGGTATTTTACTTTCAATATTTTCCTTATGCAACTCTCCCCAAATCCAAAACCTCTTTAAGGAATATTAAAGAAAAAAAAGTCAAGTTACCTGAAACAATATTTTCACCAAATGATTACAAAAACGTAACACAAGTGGCCATTTTTCAGACCACTTTAGAATTTCCCTTGTCATTGTTTCCAGGCTTTTTTAGAATTTCCTCATTTTTCCAGTCTCTACTAACAATTATTTTCTCCTATCATAGCCCCAAAATCAATGCCACATATTTTAGGAGTCTGTTATGACCCCACTCCACTACTGAAACCAATTTCTGCATCAGGTAACTGCTGCCACTATAATGGTGTACAACAGATCACCCCAACAATTAATGATGTAGACCAATGAGCACTTATTTATCTTATGAGAATCAGGTCAGCATATAGGCTGGGTGACTCTTCTGGCTTTAAATGGACTCACATTTCTGGATTTTACTAAACTGTCAACTGGGATAGCGGAGACTACAGGGCCACCTGTGCCTCATCTTGTATCCTAACTCATTCCAGTGATCATAATGGTGACGAGGACAAGAATGATAGTGGAAACAAATACTTTTTAATTTTTCTAATGTTTATTTATTTTTTGAGAGAGAGAGACAGAGCGCGAGCAGGGGAGGGGCAGAGAGAGAGGGAGACACAGAATCTGAAGCAGGCTCCAGGGTCCAAGCTGTCAGCACAGAGCCCAATGGAGCTCGAACTCACAAACCGTGAGATCATGACCTGAGTCAAAGTCAGACGCTCAACCAACTGAGCCACCCAGGCGCCCTGAAACACATGCTTTTTAAAGACTACACATAGATCACATCTGCTAACATCACTTTTTTCAAAGCAAATCACTTGGCTGAACTCAGAATCAAAAGAGTAGGAAATGCACTTTACCTCATTGGTGAAAAGAATTGCAAAATCACATGACGGAGGGTGTAGCTGATGGGAGGAATAAATAATTGGTCCATTAATTCCATGCACACAACAGTCACAGGCCTCAATGGAAACTACAGCCTTTCCTACCCAGGAAGTCATTTGGCCCTTTTATAATTACCACATACATACTCTGTCTGACAGCAGATAGTTCAAGCAGAGAATCAGCCATACATGCTTAGTTTTTTCTCCTACTATCCTGTGGCCTGAAACCTTTACGCATATAGACACTGAGTACCAGGGTAGAAAAACCAGGAACGTTAATCTGATAAACAAAAATTAAAGTACACGCTCTTCTATTTGAATTTAATCTTTGCTTTTCTTTTGATAGCTGTAGGACTTTGAATATCCCAGCCATTCTTCTCATTTTATGTTGCTCTAAAAGGCACTGTATTTGTTTCCTCTCTATATTTTTCCTGCTCCCTTATTTACAAACTTTAAAACTGAGACATGTATTTTTATCTTAGGCATTCTATGACTTAGTAAAGTGAAGGGCCTATAAAGTTTTATTTAATAAATGAATTAACTCCCATTTTTATATAAAGGGATGTATTTGAAATTTAAATATATCTCTATAACAATGGTTAAACCCCAAGAAAGAAAGAACACACAAAAAAATCACTGGTTGGTTTGAGATGGGCTCATTAAGCCTGTGTTCCCCAGAAAGCAGGGTCATAGACATGGACGTTATATGCACGTTATATATATGGACGTTATATGCACGTTAGATAATGCAGTCTCATAATTGAAAGATAAGAAAAAGCAAGAAAGGAAAGAGAGTTCATGAAAAGATGTATTAACAAACTGTCTCCTGTCACTAAGGTGACTGATTATTTTATCTATGGGACCATGCTCCTGAGGAACCATATAAATTGTGGGTTACAACTGTCTCTAAGGTTTTGAAATGGAGAAGAATTTAACCACTACGTCCTAAAAGCACACTGGGACAAAGTTCAGCTCTTAAGGTCTTCACTTTCCTACCTTTCAAGGTTGTGCATGTTTGGACTACACATGTGTGGAATGCGCTTCTGTGGTTAAGGACACAGAGCATTGTGGCCAGTGTTATCAGTGCAGCCCTCAGCCTGCAAGTGAAAGTTGCACGGGGAGCCAGGAGTGCAGATGAGAGTGGTCAGTACTCCATTCAAGGTGAAGCAAGAGGCAGGTAGAGCTTAGATGATCAGCAGTAGGCCTAAGAGACATTTCTACATCAGGTTAATAAAAACCAAGTAAAAGAGGACTTACACCTAATGAGCTAACACTCTTTTATTTGTGACTTTTTAAATTCAACACACATCCATTAGCCATCCACATTGTGCCAGACAGGATACTAGACACCAGGTAGGTAAGTTGAAGAGAGGTGTATTAAGGGTTTTAAATTTTACTTGAGGGAGGAACTGTGTTTCAGGATGAGGAATAAGAGTGGTAGTAAAATATAATATTCTGAAGAAACTGGAGACACCCCAAAATCTCAGAAAGGTAGAATTAAAAGAAATGCCAGTGATCCAACCAGAAGTACCAAATAATGTGTAGAATTTGTATGTGCAGGTGTCAAAACAAAATGTCAAAGGAATTAAATCAAACAATATTTCATCTATTCACAGTAAAACTTCTGGCAATAAAACAACAGTCATGAATTCTAAATAAGAACCAATATATAAGGCAAAACATTGGGGTTGTTATATTAAACCGATATATCACACACTGAAAACTATTGTATAAGATAGGTATTATATCAAATAATTTATTTTTTTATTTACTTCTGGTAGGCCTGGCTTATAACCAACTTTGATAACTGCATTTATGTAACTTTAATTTAGAAAATAAAGTATTTAACCGTCTCTATATTTAGATAAAGGGAAAACAAAACAAGTTATGTTCTATGTGTACAAATGGAAAAAGCATCAAGCCTTCAAATACTTTCTCTGCAGGATGCCAATGTTAAATAGCAGAGGGACCAAAATAGATTTGGCATACAGAGGACACAAAATTCATCTAAATCATTCAGCTGATAGAGTCTGAAGATAAAACTGAAGTGGTAAAAATCAGCCTATAAATTGTACCATTAGAATGAGAGGAAACTAGATGTGGTCCTATTAGTTTCAAAGACTTTCTTACATTCTTGAATTTACTGTGTGTGTTGTAGTAAGACTCTTAGGTGTTTCTTCCAGCTTATCACATATAAAATATTTCTGTAGGACCTACATATAAATTAAACAAACATGCTTGTATGCATGAAGACTCATTTGTATGATTCCTTGTATCCCTCTATTTTTTTGTTTCGTTAAACATCTTGGTAAGGTAATGAGGACAATACAAACAATGCTTCTGCAAGAAGAGTAAGGTATTTTTTTTTTCTTCTATATGTCTCTCCATGGTCAAATTGAAACCCTTCCTTTATATGAAATGCATACAGTGTTCTCAGTTCAATTTCAGTAAATGAGATTCTATCATGTGGGTACCACACACTACTTTAGTATAGTTTCATTTGACAGATGGTCACTGTTCAGGAACACATTTTTCCTAGTTCCGACACTACCCAGGAGTTGAATTTCCTCTTATATGCTAGATTTAGCATTGCTACAATTTTAAATACATATGGCCACATATACAGCACAGTGATGACCTCTGTTTTTATGACTCACTAGCATAGAATGACAAAATGATTAAACATATATTGACATCCTATGTGAATGTAAATATATTTTTATTTATATTATATAAAATGTATAATTTGTAGTACGATCTATTTCAGTTACCCAAAAATTGGTCGTTGCTCATGACAATTTAAATTGTCATGCAACATGCAGCAATAACTTGAAAACGTGTTTGATATTATGTCTTTAGAAAATAAATAAATCATATATATCTGTATATATATATATATATATATATACACATATGGCTGATATATATATATGTGTGTATATATATATATATCACACATATATACATGGCTAATATGCAGTCACATAGAATTTCAAGGTTTGTAAATAAATACCATTTTTACTACTTAAATGAGATACTTAAATCATTAGTACCTCTTCTGCTACTATTAAGAAACTATATTTTCTATTTTTAATATATTGTTATCTTCCAATAAAACAACCTGTATATAACTGCAAAATCATTTTGTTTGCACAATACACCATAGCATTCCTTAATAGATTTGCTTTGCAATAGATTAAAGTATAAACCATGCCCTAAATCTCTTGTCAATACATTATTTTTTTCCTCTACTTTTCAATTATTATACAAAGGAATTCTTGGTATAATCTGCTCTTTGTTCTCCATGTAGTTAAGCATGGGTATTACCACTGGTTTCAGTATTGAGAACTTGAGAGCACAAAGGATTGTCAGTTCAAAGGGCTTTCAACTGGTACACAGAACAATCCACTGGTTAGAAGCTGAAGTGTTATATCATTAGCAAGACCTTCAAAACAAACAGATATTTGGCTTTTTTTTTTAAGTGGAAGCAAGCCTCTTTTGTTGTATAATATTTAAATGTTTGAAAATGTAGGATGAAGATGGCATATTATCATTAGAAATTAGCAGGGATGTCTCATGTCACTCTAGGGATATTTGGTAACAGTTATCTTTGTGTGTACATAAATCTTTCAAGTTATGTATCTGTGTATCTTTATTTTCTTTTGAGCTTTTTCTAGAAAAAGAAAAAGAAAAATGAATAGGAATATCTTAAAGATGACCCCCTAGAATCCTTAAAGTATCCTATTTTGTGCAAATAATAACAAAAATCCAATGTGGGAAAAAAAAAGACATTTCTTCATGTGGTATAACACCAGTAGTATTCTATCTTGACCCTGAAAAGTCAACTTACGTGAATTTCTTAAAGTAGACCACAAAAGTTAGTAAACTGTCCTCCAGGAATATTTTGGGTTAACAATGGCCCAATGTTAAACAATATTCTAAACATGTATTACATATTCTCAGAGAGTGATTTTTTTCTGAGTAACATATATACATTTTTATAAAAATAAACTAAATTTTTTTAATGTTTGTTTATTATTGAGAGAGAGACAGAGCACAAGCGGTGGAGGGGCAGAGTGAGAGAGAGAGAGACAGAATCTGAACCAGGCTCCATGCTCCAAGCTGTCAGCAAAGAGTCCAACACAGAGCTCGAACTCATGAGCTGTGAGATTATGATCTGAGCCAAAGTTAGATGCTTAACTGACTGAGTCACCCAGGTGCCCCAACTAAATTAAACTTTTTAAAAAGTATACAATACTATGCAATGTTTGACTTCTTTTCCCACATTCATTATTTAAAAAAAAAGACTTTTGGGGGCACCTGAATGGTCAGTTGGTTGAGTGTCTGACTCTTGATTTTGGCTCAGGTCATGCACCCAGGGTTGAGGGATCGAGTCTTATGTGGGGCTCCACACTGAGCATGGAGCCTACTTAGGACTCTCTCTCTCCCTCATACTCATCTCCCCTGCTCACACTATCTCTGAAAAAAATAAAAATATAAATAATAATAATTCCTTATTTTTGAGTTCTGAATACATTTATCAATTAAAATGCATATTTCAAGTAAAACACCCTCTATAGTCCTGTGTATAGTTGCCAAATCATTGCTGTGGGTTTACTGCTTCTTATTTAATCATATTAACTCAGGGCACTATGCTCCAATGCTATGAACATAAACAATATTTACCTGTCATTACTATGATTCTCAGACCTTCTAAAGAGTTCATTTAAAAAAAGAAGGGGGGGAATAAGAACTGAAATGGAATAAATATAGATACTAGAAACTAAACAAGCATAAAATGTAAAGGAAATAGGCAAGATAGAGTTACAGACACTGGATTTACCCTCCCTCTTGAAAGAACAAAAAATCCAGACAAAATACATAAATAACATTTTTTAAGATACTGGACATCTGGCAACAAGGACAAGTTACTCAAAGAAGGGGGACAAATGAGGATCGTGCCCTATGATTGCCCTAGTTTACTACCAGGAGAGAATTTATTTGTACAGTAGCACAAAATAGGGAACCTAAGCAAAGCTTAGCTGTTGTCCTGAGTTTAAGAGACAAAGCTGGAAGTTTGAAGAAGACAGAGAGAGAGATAACTTTGTGAGAGATTAAGTGAGATATATTCAAGAGAGAGAGAGAGAAAGAGAGAGAGCATGAGCTCTGGGGATCTTCACATGATCTCTTTTGAACTTTCAATACTGACTATAGGATATGTTTGAAGAAATGAACTGAGATTAGTGGAAGAACTACTCAGAGGATGAAACGGAGGATGGCTCCAAATTCTCAAAGAGATAGGAATATTTCCTGATCTCTCTCATGTATGGAAGTGAAACAAACTCAAAATGCATGAGATATGGTTATTCAGAAGGATTATTCTTCAGTAGTGGCAAAAATTAATCTAAGAGTAAGTGATGTTGTAATCCTAATAAATTCATATGAGTGATAAAACAATCCCAAAATGAGTAGAATCATTTAATTGCAACTCAAACTATAAATGTGAAAATACTGAATTAGTAGACAATGAAATCAGAGCAGTTATTATAACTCTACCCCATATGGTCAAAGAGCTAGATGGCTAGTTAATCATGTTGAGCAAAGACATGGTAGATATTAAAAGTATCAAGTTTTTATAGGAAAAAAAAGACCCTGCAATGTCTAAGATTTTTAAAAAACACATTGGATAAGATTAAACACATTATCTGATATCTCTGATATCTCAGAGATAAAAAAGAATCATACTAAAAGACATAGGAAAACAAACTATTTAAATAATAAAGCCTAAAATACACACACATGCACACACACACATACACACACACAGATACACATGCCCACAGAATACTACTATGCAGTGAGACACTTTAAGCATTCCCTTCAAAAAGAAGGTATGTTGGACAGAAAGTAAAACATATTTGAAGAAATTAAGGATGACCAAAAATTTCCAAAATTTATTGAAAGATGTAAACCTCCAGTTACCTGGAGTTTAAAAAATGCTTAGAAAAAAATACATGAAAAAATACCAAGGCAGACAAAAATCAAATTACTTACAATAAATGATTAAAAAAATATTTTAGAAGGAACAAAGGAATGGAGACATATATTCAGGAATTAAGATAAGAATAACAATAGACTTCTCCTCAAAAACAATTCAAATCTAAAGATTGTATTGAAAGGAAAAGAAAATAAAACAGGCAATTTAGAATTCTATGCCCAGCAAAAATCTCCCAATGACAAGATAAAGATGTATTTAGATATACAAAAGCTTGAAAATTAATCATTATTAGAACCATATTACAAGAAATATTGAAGAAGACCTTCAAGCAGAAGAAAATGATACCAGTTGGAAATGGGAATATTTGCACAGCAGCAACTGGAAACTTTCAGGGGCAGTGGATATGATAATTTTCTTGATCACTATGACAATTTTACAGTTGTATACATAGGGCAAAACACATAAAATTATACACATAAAACATTTGTTGTTATTTATCAAGGGTGTTAAACATGCAAAGGAGCAGACAGATGCTAATTGTCTTGGAAGCGTCCAATAGCTTTAGAGTAGCTTCCATTTCAATATACTTAAGTAGGGCAGGTGCTTGGGTGGCTCACTCAGTTAAGCATCTGACTCTTGGTTTCAGCTCAGGTCATGATCTCATGGTTCATGTGTTTGAACCCCACGTTGGGCTCTTCACTTTCAGCACAGGGTCTGCTTGAGATTCTCTCTCTTCCTCTTTCTCTGTCCCTCTCATGCTTTCTCTCTCTCTCAAAATAAATAAATAAATTATATATATATATATATATATATAAAATATATATATATTAACTATATATAACTATATATAACTATATATATATAACTATATATATATGAAAATGTTTTACTTTATTATTTCTTCATTTCAGGATTGCTAAGAAAAGTATTAATTAAAGATCTAAAGTAAGTAAATGGCAAGTCTATACCAACATATTCATATATAAATAGAATATTTAATTTTTTCTAATACTAATAATGAATACATCAATTTCCTAGTTGATATTCACTCTAACTTAAAATATGAAATATAATTAAAGGACAAAAA
Organism: Panthera onca; assembly: GCF_046562875.1. Lineage (NCBI taxonomy): Eukaryota > Metazoa > Chordata > Mammalia > Carnivora > Felidae > Panthera > Panthera onca. The sequence continues at coordinate 53,476,267 of NC_138342.1, read as the reverse complement.
TACTGTAAAATTCATAGTAGCTGGCTGAATGCACTTTATTTTTTTTTTTGTAATGTGCCATTGGTGTTCAGGACTAAGGTTAATCTATCAGAATAAACTTCAATGAATGTTGCATATGCCAAATTACTCTCAAGTTTTGTACTTAATAATCAACTACAGTGGTGTTTTAGAAGTTAAATGAATAATATACTCAAATACAAAAGCTCATATAAAATACATTCGTATGTGAAAATTTATCTAACTCAAAAAAGTGGTTGTATGAAAGTGTTGAATCACTATATTATACACCTGAAACTAATATTACACTGTATGTTAACTAACTTATAGCTAGTTTAAATTAAAAAACAAACAGAAAAAAGTGGTTGTGTTTGAGAGATTTACTTGATATTTCTTTGGTTTAGGCAAAAAACAGAAACAGTTATTTTAGAAAATTACTCTCTAGCTAATGCTACAACAATAATAAAAACTAATCTCTTATCAATAGATATTTGAGTAAAAATACCTCTGTATGAGAGTGATAATGCAATATGTTGTTTGGGGTTGGGGAAATGAGAAATGAAAAGAGAAAAGGTAATATAAAGCAGTCTAGAAAATTGCTCTCTCTTGGGGCGCCTGGGTGGCTCAGTCGGTTAAGCTTGTGACTTTGGCTCAGGTCACAATCTCGCAGTCTGTGACCTTGAGCCCCGCATTGGGCTCTGTGCTGACAGCTCAGAGCCTGGAATCTGCTTCAAATTCTATGTCTTCCTTGGGGTGCCTGGGTGCTCAGTCAGTTGAGCATCTGACTCGACTTCAGCTCAGGTCATGATCTCAGAGTTTGTGGGCCCAAGCCCCATGTGGGGCTCTGTGCTGACAGCATTGGTCCTGCTTGGGATTCTCTCCTTCCATCTCTCTCTCTCTATCTCCCTCGACTTGCTTTCTCTCTCTCTCTCTTCCAATCTCAAAATAAATAAACATAAAAAAAAGAAGACAAATTCTATGTCTTCCTCTCTGTCTGCCCCTCCCCTGCTCACGTTCTCTTCTCTCTCTCAAAAATAAACATTAAAAAATTAAAAAAATATTTTTTAAATACACTCCCTCTCTCTCAAAAAAATAAACATTTAAAAAATCCCAATGAAATAATGACCTCACATCAATTAAAATTATTATTATTAAAAACAGAAAAAAAGTTGGCAAGCATATGAACAAATTGGAACCCTTGTCCACTGTTGTTTGGAAGGTAAAATGGTACAACTGCTATGGAAAACAGTATGACAGTTCTTTGAGAGATTCAAAATAGAATTTGGGACTGGGGAAGGAGTAAATGAGGAGTCACTGTATAATAAGTAGAAAGATTCAGTTTTATCAGAGAAGAGCTTTGAGGATGGATGTACAACATCTTAATACTGTTGAACGATAAACTTAAAAATGGCTAAGATGGTAAATTTTATGCCATATACATCTTACCACAATTATTTTTTTGAAATTAAAGATGAATTATTCCTTATCAAATGCTTTAATTTAGGATACTCTATTGACTGGTTAATATAGACCATAACAGACTGCAAAAACAGGGTGGGATGTTAGAAGAAATTAAAAGTATATAAACAAAAATATTGAAGACTCATCTCAGAAATGTTTTTAATGTATTTAGTTACAAAATGAGTGGGTATTCAAAGCTTTGAGTTTCTATTTCATGGAAGATAGCTGTTTTAATTTTAGTTTGAACTGTAAGTAAGTATCTATGTTCACTTAGGCCAAAAAAATTACTAGAATTTATAATTTAGAGCTATGGCCTACTCTGATATAGCCTTTAATATAAATACACACATACACAAAACCATACACATATTTACATAGGTTGTATGAAATGTGCATGAAAATTAACAGGATGGCTTGCCTATTAACCATAAAAAGTTATGCCTGTTAACCATAAAAAGTTAATGGTTAACAATCACTCAACAAATCATTAATTTAGTTTGGAAACAAGTTAGATGTCACACCTTCTTTAGTTTCTTTAATATTTATTGAGTATTATAAACAGGCATTGTATTAAGAGTAATACATGCATCATTTTGTGCAATTATCAATAACTTTTATCCTCATTTTAAAGGATTTAGGAAAGGGAGGTTGGAGAATTTAAATAATTCTCTTGTAGTCATATAACTTGAGAAACAGATTGAAGATTCTAACACAGATCTGTCTTTCTTGGTACCATTACTGAGAGCCAATATGCTAATTAGGCTCATTATTTTCTTTCATTAATTGCCTGACAGGACTCTGGGTGTAGGTGAAAAGCAAATCTAGAAAATATACTCAAAAGGATATCAGAGCAACACACAAAAAGTGGGTAAAGGAAACTTGGAAAATTAGAAGACTAATTCTCTCAGATCTGTATTAGAAATAACATACATGATTTACTTGAAATATTGTTGGTTAGCATCTCATACTCTTCTGTCCTTGTCTGAGGAAGTATACATTTAAATTCTTCATCCTTAAAATATAAAACTGCATTACCTTCAACAAAGCATGATATCTCTAGACATAAATTAGAAGGAAATGTGATCTGGAGTTCCTATTCAGGAAGGAATGTGCAAGTAAAGTTTAGAGTTTGCTGGGGAGCCAAGAGACCAGATTGGTAAGTGCTTTTCTTTTTCTTTTTCCTTATTTATTCCTTTACTCTTTTTCATTTGCATTTCCTTTGTGCTTAAATTTTATTAAAAAAATTCAAACATATAAAGATGAAATAATAGTACAGTGACATCCCATATCTCATGCCCCTTCATCAGTGGATGATTACCTTGCACTTTCCCTTCTCCCAATCTAGAATCAGCCTTAGTTAAATTTAGTATTTAAGGAATCTTAATGGGTGATGGTATTTAGACATCAAATCTGGGCACTAGGAGCCCTCATTGCTGCTATGGAGTCTTCACCTTTATGTTCTTTCATACATGTCAATCATGAATTTACACTGATTTTTCTGATTTATACTTACAATTACAATGTTGGAAGTTATCAACAATGTCTTTGATTTTCTATTGTATCTTTTTTGCTTACACTAAAAAATTTGCTTTCTAACAACATTCATATAATTACTTGTTCTTCCTACAATATTGCTAATATAGTTTATGTATGTCTATACTATCACTAACAATATAACTGCTGAGTGAAGTTTAGGATTACTTTACAGTTTCATTGTTCTTAGTGTAAATCCCACTAAAGATGTGCAGTGAGAGTACTATGTTAAAAGTCATTTAAAATAATACTTTTCTCTATATGACTGTGTAAACAGCATGGAGTAGAGTTGGGTTCATTTGTTTCAACCTGTTTTCAAATTTAGTCATTTTTTTCCTTTGTGTAAAATGTGTAAAATATGTCAAATTCTGGAACAATATTTGGGCAAATAATGACAATCAATAGCTAATATCACCTAAATCCATAGTATTCAAAGTGTGGTCCAATGGCATCAGCAACATTCAGGAGCTAAAAATTTTAAAGGTAAATTTAAATGAGTAAAATGAATAGTTTTAGGCTCCATCCCAGACCTGCTGAATAAAATTGTGCATCTTAACAAGATCCCCCAAGTGATATGTTATGGACACTGAAGTTTGAGAAGCAGGATTCTAGACTAGTGATTTTCAATCTGGGCTGCACATTATCATCATTTGACAATGTTTTAAAAATTACAATGTCCAGACTGTACACTAGATCAATGAATTCAAAATCTGTAGTGGTGAGACCCAGGAATCTGCATCGTAATACAGAGATGAGTTGAGAAGCACTTATACAGATCATGTATCTTAGAATGAGGATCCATAGGATTTCTATCCTTCTTGTAACACAGTTAAATCTTCAGTTGAATAAAGTAACGTTGCTTTCTGGAAATTTTGTACCGATTTTTTAATCACTGTTATTGTATTTGGATGAAGTGGATGCAAAAATATCCCCTTCCCCATGGAGAATAAAAACTAAACTATCTTTAATATATAAGCTTGAGAGTTTTAATTTAAAGTTGTAAGTTAGTGCTCCAGTTTATATTTTTACTATGCTACTACTGGGTATGACTTATTGAGTTTATATATTCCATAAACTGTAGCAGGCAATGCTATATAATTTATCCCCTAGCAGAAATCTGTGACATAAAAACTAAGAATTAATATGAGAATTGAGATTTAAAGTTTTTTAATTTGTTAACTTGTTTAATAATCTGCCTTAACGGACTTAACCAGTAGAATATAGAGTTAGTTATCAAACTCACATCTGTGGTCCTTAAGACTGCCTTTTGCATGTTATAATACTTCCTTCTATTAAATTGTTCTACCAACTCCACTGTTAGTTACAGAAAGAATTTCACACAATATTTATTATTTATATTTATTATATTTATTTACATTTATTATTTATATTGCTCAAATATTTAAAATGTATTAAATGTTAAGAGCTTGGAACATCTCAAATTATTATATAACTAGAAAATAGGAAAGTATTATACTTTTCTTCCAATGGATTCTAACATACTTTACTAGAATGCCACAAACTGAGTATGATAACCAAAAGGAGATGAAAGATGTAAAATGCATTCCTTATGGATATAAGCAGAGATAATGTATTCAAAAGTATTATTCATGTTACCATGTTTTTATTTCTTCTACCACTAATTCAAATGCCCCTTCTCTTCAAAAAAAATCCACAATACAAAACCATACTTTTTCTTATATAATTTTTAAAAATCTGCATTTAAATATTTTCTCATTTGTTCTACCTTAGACAAAGGGCATAAATAGTTTAAACATAACAGTGTTTAGTATATGATTAAATTTGTCAGAAATAAATATATAGTACTTTTGGCCCATCTAGTAATAAATGCACAAGAAGGCTTTGATGTTATGTCCCTCCAGGAGGCAGCAGACACACTGTATTCTATAATAGACATGGGTATACATGTCCCCCAGAGGTACACAATGTCATGGCCATGATGATATGCTGGTTAGTCTAGTTATAACTCAATTACTATATGATACTAAGATGTCCTAAATCACTATGAGTTCTTAGAAAAGGTCTAAGTTCTTTATTTCTAAAAGAGAAGATAATAGTTTAAGATTTTATTTTGATGATATAATGAAATAGTAGTAAGGCATTAATTAATGAGTAGTAAAGAATTAACACTAAAGAATATTTGCTCTGGTTAGCAAAAAAATTTTAAATAAGAATAAAATTTTTGAGAGAGGAGTAAATCTGGTGGAGTAATATAAGGACTTATGCTTGCCTTTTTCCTTGAACACAACTAGATCATTATCAACACTAGATAATGTGTTGTGGAGGGGAGGGAACCCTGATCACACAAAAGGAAAGAAAGAGTAAGGGAGTGGAAAGGAGAGAGAGAGAGATAAAGCAGCATGGGGTGGGGGAAGGGTGTTGCATAAGAAACCACACTTCTCCAAAACCACTGAATGAGAAAACAAGAAGGGCTGATTATTCCAAATTTTTACAAGCAGTGGAAGCCAGTGACTAAAGTGTTTTAAGTCTGCTCCATTGCCAGGTGGAGACTGATGGGTATAGTGGTGCTCCTGTGGGGAAGAACGGCAGAGGCCTGGTAGCAGACAGGATGCTCTGAGCATCCCTGGTTCACACTGGGAGAAACAGTTCCCCTTCTTGGAGTGCCTTTTGGAGAAGTGGTACTACCTCTCAGGGGACAAAAGAGATGGTGGGTGCTATCACACTGCCTTGTTCATTAGCATATGATCAGAGATCCCTGCTGAGGGCAACTAACCTGGAGAGTGACTTTTTGCTACACTTTACCATAAAACCCAAGCCCCTGAATGGTCAGAAAATGCTTTTCTGGGACAAACCAGTACCAGCCACAGCACAGCAAGACCCTCACTAGAGGATAGGCACAGGTTCATGCTGCACCAGGTCCCTAAAATTTGGAGTTTTGAAACACAACAGCATGCTTGAGATAAAACACAAGAGCACTACAGTTCTGCCAGGCAGGCAGGATGGAGTGGACACAGACAAGGTAAAGGCAGGAATGTGAAGAAAGCCAGGGACCCAAGAGAGGAGCTTGTTCTCTCTTCTGTGAGGCCTTCCTGAGCAGCAGTAGGTGTGAACTCCACTATCCAGGGGAGAGAGCAGGGAGATGCTATTTTTCACCTTTCCCATCAGTACAGACAGACTTCAGTGAGCAGCACATCAAACACAGGGGAGTCTTGAGCTCCTTCTACCAAGCCTGGCCACCGTGCACTCTGCAGGTGCCTTTTTGAATAGGGTAAGTGTGACTGAGAGCCAGAGCAGCAGCAGACCCCTCTGACAAAAGACCAGCACAAACCACCCACAAGCACCAGGTCTACTGATCATAGACTGTTGCAAAGCTTGAGCTCTACTGGAAATAGAACCAGGAAAAGGCCTTCCTAACACACAAAAGACAAAGACCTAGACTAAATGCCAAGAGTGAGGAATTCATCCCAAAAGAAAGAATAAGAAGTCATGGCATGGGAGCTAATAAAAATAGATATAAATAATATGCCTGAAATAGAATTTAAAACAACCATCATAAGGATACTAGCTAGAACTGAGAAAAGCATAGAAGAAATCAGAGAGACCCTTAACACAGAGATAAAATACCTAAAAACTAGTCAGGCCAAATAAATAATGCTATAACTGAGATTCAAAGCTGATTAGATGTAATGACCACAGGGATGGAAGAAGTTAAGGAATGAATAAGTGATATAGAATATTAAATTATGGGAAATAATGAGGCTGAAAGGAAGAGGGAAAAAATAATGAATCACAAAGGCAGATGTAGGAAACTCAGCGACACCATAAAGTCAAATAACATTTGTATCATAGGAGTCCCAGAGAAGAAGAGAAGGAAAAGGGGGCAGAGGTTTTTTTGAGCAAATTATAGCTAAAAACTTTCCTAATCTTGGGAAAGAAGCAGACATCCAAATCCAGGAGATACAGAGAACTCATCAAAATCAACAAAGCAGGGCAACACCAAAACACATCAAAGTCAAATTTTCAAAATATGGAGATAAAGAAAAAAATCCTAAAAGCATCAAGTGAAAAGAAATCCTTAACTTGCAAGGGAAGACAAATAAGATTAGCAGCAGATCTCTCCCCAGAAACTTGGCAGGCCAGAAGGGAGTGCCATGCTATATTCAAGATGCTGAATAGGAAAAATCTACAGCAAGAATACTTTACCCAGCAAGGCTGTCATTCAGAATAGTAGGAGAGATAAAGAGTTTCCCAGACAAACAAAAACTAAAGTAGCTTGTGAACACTAAACCAGCCCTGCAAGAAATATTAAAGGGGGCTCTGAGTGGGAAAGAAAGACCAAAAACAATAAAGACTAGAAAGGAACAGAGAAAACCTCCAGAAACAACTTTATATGTAATAAAATGTCACTAAATTAATATCTATCAATAATCACTCTGGATGTAAATGGCTAAATGCTCCAATCAAAAGATATAGGTTATCACAATGGTTAAAAAAAAAAAAAAGACCCATCTATATGCAGCCTACACAAGACTCATTTTGGAACTAAAAACACTTATAGATTGAATATGAGGGGATGGATAACCATTTATCATGCTAATGGATGTCAAAATGAAACTGGAGAAGCCATACTTATATCAGGCAAAATAGATTTTAAACCAAAGATTGTAACAAGAGATGAAGGGCATGTTATCATAATAAAGGGGTCTATCCAAAAGGAAGATCTAAACAATTGTAAATATTTATGCCCCCAACTAGATTTTCCCAGATATATAAACAAATTAATAACAAACATAAAAGAACTCCTTGATAATAATACAATAATACAATAATAATAGGGGACTTTTACACTCAATCACAGCAATGGACAGATCATCTAAGCAAAAAATCAACAAGGAAACAGTGGCTTAGAATGACACATTAGACATGGACTTAACAGATATATTCAGAATATTTCACACTAGACCAGGAGAATACATTTTTGTGGGTGGGGGTTAGAGGGGAGAGAGAGAGTGAACAAGCAGGAAATGGAGAATACACATTCTTTTTGAGTGCACATGGTACATTATCCAAAATATATCACATACTGGTTCACAAATGAGGCCTCAAAAGTACAAAATGATTGAGATCATACCATGCATATTTTCAGACCACAATGCTATGAAATTTGAAGTTAACCACAAGAAAAAATTTAGCAAGAATACAAATATATGGAAGTTAAAGAAGATCTTACTAAAGAATGAATACATTAACCAGGAAATTAAAGAGAAATTAAAAAAAAAAAAATGCAACTGGAAATGAAAATGACAGTCCAGAACCTTTGGGATGAAGCCAAAGGTGGTAATAAAAGGGAAATATATAGTAATGCAGGCCTACCTCAATAAGAAAGAAAAATCTCAAATACACAACCTAACCTTACACCTAAAGGATCTAAGGAAGGAACAGCAAATAAAGCCTAAAGCCAGCTGAATAAGACAAATAATAAAGATTAAAGCAGAAATTAATGATATAAAACAACAACAACAGCAACAAAAACAGCAGAACAATCAATACAACTAAGAGCTGGTTCTTTGAAAGAATTAATAAAATTGATAAACTCCTAGCCAGACTTATCAAAAAGAAAAAAAAGAATGAACCCAAATAGATAAAATCATGAATGAAAGAGGAGAGATCACAATCAACACCACAGAAATACAAACAATATATAATTATAAACTATATGCCAACAAACTTGGCAATCTGGAAGAAATGGATAAATTTCTAGAAACATACAAACTACCAAAACTGAAACAGAAGAAATAGAAAATTTGAACAGACCCATAACCAGCAAAGAAATTGAATCAGTAATCAGTCTCCCAACATACAAAATCCCGGGCCAGATGGCTTTCTAGGGTAATTCTACTGGATATTTAAAGAGTTAATACCTATTCTTCTCAAACTGTTCCAAAAAATATAAATGGAAGGAAAACTTCCAAATTCATTCTACAAGGCTGTGATTACCTTCACTCCAAAACCAGACAAAGACCCCACTAAAAAGGAGAATTACAGGCCAATATCCCTGATGAACATGGTTGTAAAAATTCTCAACAAGATACTGGAAAGTCGAATCCAACAGGACAATCAAGTGGGATTTATTCCTGGGCTACAGGGTTGGTTCAATATTCACAAATCCACATTAAAAAAAGGTAACTATAAGAACCAAATGATGCTCTCAGTAGATGTAGAAAGAGCATTTGACAAAATATAGTGTTCATTGTTGATAAAAACCCTTAACACAGTAGGGACAGCAGGAACATACCTCAACATCATAAAGACCATATACAAAAGACACACAGCTAATAACATTCTCAATGGGGATAAATTGAGAGTCTTTCCTCTAAGGTCAGGAACAAGACAGGAATGTCCTCTCTCACCATTGTTATTTAACATAGTACTGGAAGTCCTAGACTCAGGAATCGGACAACAAAAAGTCATAAAAGGCATCTAAATTGGCATGGAAGAAGTCAAACTTTCACTATTCACAGACAACATGATACTCTAGGTAGAAAACCCAAAAAAACTCCACAAAAAAATATCTAGAACTGATACATGAATTAATCAAATTTGCAGGATATAAAATCATAGTACAGAAATCTGTGGCATTTGTATACACCAATAATGAAGCAACAGAAAGATAATTCAAGGAATCAGTCCCATTTGCAACTGCACCAAAATCCAGAAGACACTGAATAATAAGTCTAAACAGAGGTAAAATATCTGTACTCTGAAAACTATAGAACACTTATGAAAGAAATTAAAGAGGATACAAAGAAATGGAAAACATTCCATGCTCATGGATTTCAAGAACAACCACTATTAAAATGTCTATTCTAAACAAAACAATCCACACATTTAACATAATATTTATCAAAATACCACCAGCATTTTTCACAGAGCTAGAACAAACAATCTTAAATTTGTATGGAACCATAAAATGTCCCAAATAACCAAGGCGATTTTGAAAAAGAAAAACAAAGCTGGAGACATCACAATTCCACATTCAAGCTATATTATAAAGCTCTAGTCATCAAGACAGTATGTTACTAGCACAAAAATAGATGCATAGATCAATGGAACAGAATAGAAAACCCAGAAATGGGGGGCCTGGGTGGCTCAGTCAGTTAAACATCTGACTCTTAATTTCTCCCAGGTCATGATCTCATGCTCGTGAGATCAAACCCCATGTTGGGCTCTGCACTGGGCCAGTAGTCTGCTTAAGATTCTCTCCCTCTGCTACACCCCCATTGCAGTCTCTATGAAAGAAAGAAAGAAAGAAAGAAAGAAAGAAAGAAAGAAAGAAAGAAAGTTAACAAACATAGAAATTGACAACTATATAGTCAACTAATCTTCACAAAAGCAGGAAAAAATAAACAGTGAAAAAAATATAGTCTCTTCAACAAATGTGTTGGGAAAACTGGACAGCAACACGCAGAAGAATGAAACTGGAACACGTTCTTACACCATACACAAAAATAAATTCAAAATGGATGAAAGACCTAAATGTGAGACAGGAAACCATTAAATCCGAGAGAAGAACACAGGAAGCAACCTCTTTACATCATATATAGCAACTTCTTACTAGACACATCTCTGGAGGCAAGGGAAACAAAAGCAAAACTGACCTATTGGGACCTCATCAAATAAAAAAGCTTCTGCACAGCAAAGGAAACCATCAACAAAACTAAAAGGCAGCCAATAGAATGTGGGAAGACATCTGCAAGTGACTTACCTGGTAAAGGGTTAGTATCCAAAACCTGTAAAGAACTTAGCAAACACAATACCCTAAAATCAAATAAACCAGTTAAAAATGGGCAGAAGATATGAGTAGAAAATTTTCCAAAGAAAGACATCAAGATGGCTAACAAACACACGAAGGGATGCTCAACATCACTTATCATTAGGGAAATGTAAATCACAACCATGATGAGATTCCACCTCATACCTGTCAGAATGACTAAAATTAACTTTACAGGAAACTACAGATATTAGCGAGGATGTGGAGAAAGGGAACTCTCTTACACTGTTGGTGGGAATGCAAACTGGTGCAGTCAGTCTGGAAACAGCATAAAATGTCTTCAAAAAGTAAAAAATAGAGCTATCCTATGTCTGAGCAGTTGTATTTACCCAAAAGATACAAAAATACTAATTCAAAGGGGCACATACATTATCAACAATAGCCAATTATAGAAAGAGCCCAATGTCTATTGACTGATGAATGGATAAAGAAGCAGAATATATATACAGTATATTATTACCCAGTCATCAAAAAGAATGAAATCTTGCCATTTGCAATGATGTGAATGGAGCTATAGTGTATTATGCTAAGGAAATGTCAGTCAGAGAAAGACAAATACCATATGATTTCACTCATATTTGGAATTTAAGAAACAAAACAGATGGACATAGGAGAATGGAGAAAAAAGAGGGAGGGAAATCATAAGAGTCTCTTAACTATAGAGAACAAACTGAGGGTTGATGGAGGGGAGATGGGTGGAGGATGGGTCGAGTGGGTGATGGTTATTAAGGAGGGCCCTTGTTGTATTGAGTACTGAGTGTTTTATGTAAATGATGAATCACTAAATTCTTCTCCTGAAATCAATATTAAACGATGTGTTAACTAACTAGAATTTAAATAAAAATTTTGAAACAAAAAAAAGAAGATGCTCAAGCTCAGTGGAAACCAAAGAAATGTAAATTAAAGCAACAATTCTGTAGGTATACTTTCTTATCCATCGTCATAAAGTTAACTGTTGTCAAAGTCTTAATATAATTGACAGTTTAATGTGCTATTGGTAGGAGTACATTTTGGAACAACTTTAAATGCTTGTATGTTCTTGACTTAGAAATTCCATCTCTAGAAGTCTATTGTGCAAAAATATTTCCATGTGTACATAAATATTGCAGTATTGGTTACAGTAGTAAAATGAAAGGCACAATATAAAAGTGAATGATTCAATAAATTATGACTTTTCCATACTATGGAAAATAAAGTGTTAAAAATAATGGAAGAGATAGATGGAGAGAGCTGATAAAAATATAGATGGAATTGTAACAACAATAAATCAAAGGATTACAAGCACATTATGTTCACATTAATGTTGAATATATATGCAAATTTACACAAAATACCTGGAAGTATATCAATTAATGTAGCAAATATTTAGTGAATATTTTCATGACTTTTGATTACTCTAAGGTGCCGGATTTATGGCTCTAACAAAACAGGTAGATAAATACTATTTTGTTTACCTCTATGGTGTTGGATTGAGTTGTTATTTTATATGTTATTGTATTATTTGAATTTATTCTTGATTGGTATGTATTCATATGCTACTTCTATGAGCCTAAAACATAAGATAAAAAGAGAGAAAAAGTAAAAAAAAAATACTATTTTAAGTAATAAATGAATCAAATGGCTGAGTAAAGACAAATAAATAAACACATAATAAATTTATCTTAAAATTAAATCTTGATCTGAGAAGGAAGTCCATGGATGTACTGCAGAATGTCTTTGATTCTGCTGAATTCTGTGTAATTTTTGTGTGTTTGTATATCTTTTGTATTTTTCTGGGGAATTGTCGTCTTTGGTTATGAAACAAACAACAAAAGAAAGAACATATCAGTCAGACTTATGCTTCCAGGAAGATGAAATAAATGTACTTTTCCCTCTCCTTTTAGCTACCTACAATTAAAACTCTTGGAGTTATATGTAAAACAAACATAAGTAGACTCTGAAAGGTGGGAAAGGGTAGGAACACTGGGTGAGTGAGTTCTATGGTTGTTTATTTTATTTCATATAGCTTGAACCTGATGCTGAAAAAAACAAGCTTGAAATGGTAGTAAGCACAGTCCAAAATCCTCAAATGACAAAAATGGGAAGCCTAGCCCAAAAGAAAACATTACAACTACTACAACTACTGCTGGTCTATGTGAGTCAAACATTCTCTCTCTCTCTCTCAATCTCTCTCTCTCTCTCTCTCTCTCTCTCTCACACACACACACACACACACACACACACACACACACACACACAGAGCTGTGACCCCTTTCCCACTCGCACCAGGGAAGACTGCCAAACTCATTATATTGAAATAAGGCACCCCATCAACTTGTCAAGTAGAAACCATATTAGAGTCTAAATTTCCAACCTTACCAGGAAGCAACAAAGTGATCATCCCATTCAACAGTGGAGTAATGTCATTGGACACCTAGTGAAGAGTCCAGAGTTCCACCACCACCTAGAGTTAATGATTTTAATCTCTATTCCCATAGTATGAGTGCAGCTGTGGAGATCTGTATATATATAGTGTGTGTATATACATAGCAATCTTAAATATGTATACAGCATGTAGCAGAGCTTCATTAAGTGGGAAGCATAAACTGATAGATTTGAAAGAAGAAATAGAGTGGCACCTGGCTGGCTTAGTTGGTAGAGGACGCAACTCTTGATCTTGGGGTTGTGAGTTCGAGCTCCAAGTTGGATGTAGCGATTACTCAAAAATAAAATCTTTAAAAATAAAAAAATATAAATAAACAAATAAAGGAGAAATATAATAATCCACAACAATATTTGGAGATTTCAACTTTCCTCTCTCAACAACTGACTGAACGACTAGACAGAAAATCAACATAGATATAGAAGATCTAAACAACACTATCAACCCACAGGATGTAATTGACATTTAGGGAACACCTCTATTCAACAACAGCAGAATATGCATTATTTTCAAGCACCAATGGGAGATATGTGTGTATACATACACACACACACACACACACATATACACTATATATATATATATATATATATATATACACACACACACACACACACACACACACACACACACTGTGTTACATCCTTGAAATGACAAAATTATAGAAACCGGATTAGTTGTTGTTTATGATATAGGATTGGGGCAGTAGGTGTGGCTCTAAACAAGCAACATGAGGGATTCAGGGGTAATGTAAATTATATGTATCTTGGTTGTATTATTGTCAATATCCAGGGTGTGATTTTGTTTTATACTTTTACAATGGGTTACCATTGAGGGTAACTGGGTAAAGAGAGGATGAGATCTCTCTGTATTATTTCTTACAACTGCATGTGAATCAACAATTATTTTTTAAAACCATATGTATATATCCCAATTCCATTTAACATTTTAACACTTTCATTTACTTTTTTAATCATTTTGTGGTGAAAATAATCTGTCTCTTATTTGATTTAATTAAAATGATCAAAAGCATGAATAAACTCCAAAGTTAGATAATTGAAATGTTTAAAAACTGTGTTTGATTCTAGAATAGTTTGAAAAAAAATAAGTAGAAGTTTAAAGGAACTGACATATTTGCCTTAACTTCCTCAGCAGGCTGGATGGTAAACAGTGCCTAACTTTGAATTAAATTTTACTTTGGACCACTTTTAGAGAAGTGTGTTTAAGTAAAGAACTTGAAATTTTACTATTAAGCAGTTACTGTTATACTTAGTTTTGAAATTCACATCGTTAGGAACTTTGCTAAGAACAAACACCCAAGGATGAATCATCAACAGTCTAGCAACTTAGATAAATTGGATAAAATCAGGGAAGTAGTTTGAGGGAAAAATGTCTTAAATTTCAGTTTTGGGAATACATTCCTCCAAGGACAATACTGAATAATTTGTAGGGAAGTTTGATTTGCACCTAAAAGCTTTGAAAAGCCTATCTTGATCATTACATGCTTACTGTATTTAATATAATGTCTTAGAAACATTTATTTTTCTCTTCATTCGGGCAGCATGGTCTGCCTGGATCTTTCAGCCTTCTTAGGAGCTGCGCTTTCTTAAAAGTATTGAGCTCTAAATTTGGAATATAGGTATACAACTCGGCACAGAGGTAATGAAGTGGAATGTTCCGTAGCAATCAAGTATCGTGGTCTCCACACTGTGGACACTTGTTAGCTGTGAGGTTAAGTGCCCTCAAGAATATGATTAAATTAGGAAGTGATCACCTTAAATTTTACCAACGATGTCAATACTAGCAGCCCATCTACCATTACACATAGGAGAACGTATCTGCTCTGATTTCCTCCACTCTGGTTTCCCTGTCTTCCTCACCCCATCCTCCAGTTACATACTCATTTTCTATTTAAATTAGAAAAATCATTCTTCAGCCACTCTAAAATGACAACTGCCACCAAAGAATAAAATAGCTATTAAGAATGTTCGAAAAGAGTAGAGGCCCGATTCATCAGGTTTCATCCACCGTAAAAATTCATAGATATTTATATTTTGGAAATTAACCTTTTCGGGGCGCCTGGGTGGCTCAGTCGGTTAAGCCTCCGACTTCAGCTCAGGTCAGGATCTCGCGGTCCCTGAGTTCGAGCCCCGCGTCGGGCTCTGGGCTGATGGCTCAGAGCCTGGAGCCTGCTTCCGATTCTGTGTCTCCCTCTCTCTCTGCCCCTCCCCCATTCATGCTCTGTCTCTCTGTGTCTCAAAAATAAAAAAAAAAAAAAAAAAAAAAAAAAAAAAAAACGAAAAAAAAAACTTTTCTATTACCCACATGTTCAAGAGATAATCATCTGTCCATGAAAAGCTTTATTTAGCATTAACACTCTGTGAATCTTTTTAAGTTTGCATATTGGCCTCCTTTTTTCCCCTGTCCATTTTAAGGGATTAAACTGCAATATTTATACATGAAAAACCAAACCAAACCAAAAAAGAAAAAAAAAAAAAAAACCACACATACGCACGCAAAAAAACAAATAGCAATTTCTGTGCTGGAACTGCAATCTCTCAGCATATTTTTCCCTGTAAGTGACGTGAATTTAGTGCCAGATTCTAGGTAATTGACAGATTTATGCAAGTGCATAGTGGCTTGGTGCCTTTTCTCTCATGTGAGAAAGAGCAAAAATGTCTTAAGGCTCAGCCAGAAGCTTTAACACATTTTTTGAGCAGGAAGTTGGACTCATTGTAGTCTTAAAGCAAGCCTGCTGGTGAATGAAGTCATAATGCTGTGGAAGTGAGGACACTGCAGGTTAAAAAAGAATAAAAGGGCTGTTGCTTTGAGGTTGGCAAGCCTTAGGTCATAAACACATTGCTTAAAAACAAAGAAATCAACAGCTCCACACACAGCAAGAAAAGATGTGAACCTGGAGCTTACAGAGCTATTCAGATTCACTTTGCTTGCTTTCTGGATCTTACAAGAAAATTAAATTAATGTTGTTGTCTCTTTTACTATATTTTACCAAGTTAAAAAAAAAAAAAACTAGAAAGAAAGAAAGAAAGAAGAAAGAAAAGAGAAGAAAAGAAAAGAAAAGGAATAGGAAATGTGGTCAGTAGTCTACCAAATGAGTTATATTTTGGTACACTTAACTCAAAATCCATCAGGATTTTTCATCCATCCATCCATCTTCTACTCTAAATCCTTTGATGCCCTATAATCTGAACAATATTGCATTCTCTTAAAAATACCAAGGGGAACTTTGATTCTGCATCAAATGGGCTCTCTTAAGTTCTAAATCAAATCAAAATCATCAAAGGAATTCAACCCATTAAGCCACAGTACTTTATTGAGCATCTATTATATGCTCAATAATGTGCTATGCATTTGAGTGTATCCAAAATATGTAAGATATATCCTCAGATTTTAGAAAAACAATAATAATATATAAACCAATATTTAATATTAGTATTTATTAATAATTAGTAATATTACTACTTAAAACTATACTAATAATATATTAAAAATAGTTAAATAAAAGGTAAATAAAATATTTAAGGAGAATAGAAGAGACTCAGAACAGAACAAAAAATTTAAAGCCACAAAAATTTTAGGGAAGAATAATTCAGTTTCAGTATTTATCGAGTCTTCTCCCCTCCCCACTAATTCCTAAAGTCAGATTAAAAGAAGAGTAACACATTGTCACCATCATTGCATACCTTATAGACAATTAGACGAGACTGACAATGAGACAACTCCAAACAGGTATGCATATAAACAAGCTCACCATTATAATACTATACGACAAATACGCATCATATTATGGTGGTTCAAGAAGGGAAAAGGACGATTTTGGTTACAGGAACTGTAATAATTTTAAAATCTGGGTCAGATGCTGAAACATGGTAAAAAAGAAGGAATTGAAGTGGAAAAAAACATGGTGGTCAGTAAAACAGCATGATTAAAAACATAGGAAAGTTCCAGCAACAGGAAAGAATAATGAGTCAAATTTAGCTAGAGCATAGCTACACGTTAGGAAGCAATGGGAGAAAAATAACTCAGGCATTTGCTCCGGTTGAAATAATGAACACTTAAATTCCTGGCTGATGAGAGCATATGTTGACTGATGGAAATTGTTTTGTATCATTCAGTTTTGGTAACGTAATAAGTAACATTATTTCACAACTGGAATGTACCGCAATTAAAAAAAATTAACCAAAAATTTAAACAAGTGTATTCTTTAAAACCGTATCACACAGAAGTGCTGAAATAATTTTAAATTACATATGATTCCAATTAAATGCATTCAAGTAGTTATAAATTCAGGAATACTGCCTAATAAATTTTTGAAATTTGAAAAGAAAAAGGTGACATTTTTCACATCTCTTATCACTTATATATATAGGGTACAGATTTCATTTGGAGTTCACTCACAGCATGAGTAAAATGTCAAATTTTAATGCAAACCAAACATATGGAAGAAAAGAAAGAAAACAGGAACCAATTTAATTGAAAAGTTCAGTTCTAGACAGACGTCCAGTTCAAACTTTTTTCCCAAGGTACAAGCTTATTATTATTTGTTTTCAATGCTGAAGGCTTGGACTTTTTCTCTTTGTTTAATCTACATCTGAATGATTGCAGTATTCTCAGAAACAAGATACAAGAGAAAATATGAATTATATAAATCACATCCAATTACTAGAGCTAGCATGACATTGGAGGACATTTAAACTTTTAATTTTATTGAGGAATAACCAACTTGACACACACACTAAACTGAGTGAAGTAGTTAATGTAGCTTTTTTTTATTTGTTTCATTCACATCTTTCCCATACTCTTGATCTTAGACATATTCTTTGGCTAGCAGGTATCTTTTCAGATTGACCTGAAGATAAGTGGGAACGAGCATAAAATGACACAAGGAGAAGTGGAAGGAGAGCAGAATATTGGGATATGCTTTATGTAAACTGTAAATTCAGTTATATGTCTAATCTACATTAATAGCATTGCTAATAACATTATTCAACTGTGATCCTCACGTACTACTCCATAATAACATTTGGAGATACACTTCAAATTCAGCAGTCAGCTGTGGACTTATGTATTACAAATGTGTGGCAAAATATTACAATTATGTTTCAAAGCTTTTTGTCAAATCTCAAGAATATGGAGGGGAATGTAATTTTGCTCCTTCTACATAACACAAAAGTTTAATAAAATTTATTAGGTGCCACAAAACACATCTTTTCACAAAAAATGTCTCTAATCTGAGTCATACAGCAGATGAGAAAGTGTGTGTTACCTCTAGGCTGCCATTTATCTATTTCCCCAAAACATTTTCTTTCAACTAAAATTGTCTCTAACATGGTTCACACAGTAGGTCAGAAGCTGTGATTTACCCCTAGGCTGGCTACGCATACAAACTAGTATGAAAATCAACACGACCATATACAGTGTGCAAGAGTAGTGAAGAAGTGATTGAAAATATTTTTCTCATTTTTGTTTCCTCTCCCCTTTGCCAGCTCATCCAACAGACACTAAAATTTTAATCATATTGATTATTACCAGTGATTCCACGTTTTTGATCTTCTTTAGCTACTGTCATGGCTCAGGTGTCTTGTCTATCATTTATTACCTTGGCTTCCACAATAATCTTAATTGCAGTTCTCCACATCTCTTAGAAATTTTTTCTTAAAGGTATGATTTGAACCCAAAGAATCAAAATATTTGATTCTTATGCAAATGGAAGTTTCAATGACATAAAGAAAAAGTCAATGACCTAAGGAAAAAGTCCAAATTTCTTAAATAATCATTTTATTGGTCTTTCTGATTTGGCCTTGCCAATGTCTCCAGTTTTCCTCTTGTCAACTCATACAGGCATGCTGTACTGGAAGCAAATCTTGTGAAATGCACTCTCTCATACTTTGTTTTTCACAGTTGTCCCTTTTCTATTACCCACACATTATTTTATCAAACTTCTAATTTAAGACTGATGCTTGTCCCCCAAAGTCTTTATATGACCTTGAATTGTAGCACTCATTTCTTTTCTAAATACTTTTTCCCTTGACTTCTGGAATATAAACTATTAAAGTACAGGAAACTAGCCTTGTTTATCCTTGTATCTTAACAGGGAAAGACACATTATGTTATGTAAGTAGATCTCCAATATTATTTGTGAAAGAAAAGAAAAAAAAATCCAGAATGACCTAGCCAGATCATACAGATCATATTGGTATTTTCACAGCATTAGTGTTTTCTATTGCAGAAAATGTTTATAAGGTGATACAATTCTATTATTTAAGTGTGTGTGTCCCCCACTAGAGAATTAGCTTCTTTTGTGAAGTAACCATTTTATTTATCCATTTTACTCAGTACCTGAAACAGTGCTTAATTCCTAAATAGTGATATTCATTGGTTATTGAATGATTCCTCAGGTTCTTGGATTATTACAGCAAGGCCAATTATAAAGGCAATTATTCTCACATCTGCTTAACTGAGAATCATGAATCATACAACAAGGATTTATTTTTCTTTGTTTGTATAAATGGGACTCTGAGTTGGATATCTTTTATTTGCATAGTTCCCATTATAATACTTTAAGTTGATTAATTTGCTTTCATGACCTACACATATGTCAGCTTCCTTACTCTCAGTAGCATGGAGCATAATGTTCATAATTATAAAGCCAATTCCCTCTTAAAATAAAAAGGTCTAAGTTCCTTCCAAATACAATATAATCACACACAAGAAAGAGTCCACTAAAATGTAAAATGAACAATATCAAGACTAGAAGATAATATTCAGAAATCTGTATATCTATATAGTGAAATTCTGGCTCTTTCACTTTTTATAGAACTCTGTGACTTTGAGCACATAACTTTAGTTTTCTATGGCTCAGTTTCCTCAACTATAAAACAGAGATAACTATAGCACCAAACTCATTTAGTTACTGGAATAGATTAATTAATGTAAAAGGGCCTTACAAAACGTCCTCAAAGATAGAAAATACTCATAAACATAAACCATCATAAATTAACTTGCTCACATTAACATATGATGGGCTCGGTTGATTTGAATAATCTTGTTTGCGATGTTCATTTTTACTTATTTTTAAAGTTTATTTATTTATTTTAAAAAAGAGAGAGAGTGCACAAGAGAGCGTTGAAGGATTTTTTACCTCAATACCTGGGATTCCTTGTATCACCGCTTCGAAGAATGAAGAGGTGGACACAGAATAAAATGAGCAGCAGCCAAAAGTTTGCTACAGTCTAAGATCAGAAAGTAAGAATGGTACGAAAGCTCTCCTTACAGAGAGGGGGCTTGCAATAGTGAGTATCTGCAACTATAGGCAAGGGTCTTTGTTTTCTAAAGTTCTGGTAAACCTCCCCTCCCCTTTCCTTCCCCCTGGTTCCTTCTCAGGCTCTACCCTTACTGGCTGGATAACTCTACATGATGGGCATTCCTGATTGGCTTGACTCCATTGTGTGAGGAGTCAGTATGGTCATACTGTCCCTTGTGTAACATTAAGTTTTATGGTTTACTTATTTTAGTTAGATACTTTGAATGTCAAATTCCTGAGGAGAACCTGAGAGGGAGCAGGTGGTGTCTGTTACACTCTTAAGAGGAACCTTATGCCCTAGGGGGTTTGCTGTGGTCAAACACCCCCAGCATTGTTCCCAAATAGGTGGTTTTCTCCACCCAGGGACCTCAGGTCCTATCCTTTCCCTCTGTCTATTTTATCCTATCTATTCCCTATCATAGGAGGGGCAGAGAGAGAAGGAGAGAGAGAGAGAGAGAGAGAGAGAGAGAGAGAGAGAGAATCCCAAGCAGGCTCCACACTGTCAGTGAGGAGTCTGATGTTGGGCTCAGACATAGGAACCATGAGATGATGACCTGAGACAAAATCAAGAGTCAGATGTTTAACTGACTGAGCCAGCCAGGTGCCCCTGAAGATGTTTAGCTTTAAATGCATATTGCAATATCTTTATAGGAGTACATTTCATATTCTTAAATGCCATTTTTACCTTTGTCAAACACCTAACTAAATACAATAATTAAATATGTAAACATATATAATGCTTATTACCTAGTTAGATAAATCTCAAAATAATTAAAAGGTGGATTTTAAGTACTAAAAAAAGATGTTTGAATTTTCACATTGAAAAATATTTAATTGCTTGGATTTTGTTGTCCCATAACTAAAATTTCCTGAGTTTGATAAAAGCAATGCAAAATGATGGCTTTAGTATCACATTTGGAATAAAGTACATACTTTAAACTTTCAATTTAAGAAAAAACAAAAAAATGCTGTTTTTATTTGATCAGATTGTGTCAAATAACATCTGACCTTCTTTAGAGATTCCTATGAACTTTAAATTGACAAAAGAAAAAAAATCCATGAGCTTGAAATTAATAGACAGTAAAGTTAGCACCATTTGAATATACTATTGGCAATATGTTACATACAAAACTATTTTTATTGAATAGAAGTTAAAACACTTATAAAATATACTTTGACGTATTTCAACTCAACCCGAAATTATTAAATTTTATGTTAATATTCAAGTTTTGACAGCATTGAAAACCTTTGCTAGTGAGACCACAGATTCCCCTAGTGTGTTAACTTTTACAGGGTAAAAAAAAAAGTTTATTTCACACACAGCAACAATATCTCCAGATAACTTCCATCAATTTTTTTCCCAAGTGCAGAGGACTCAATATGTAGGACTCCTGGCTTACTGGTAACCAGTAAGTTTCAACATTTTTAAAATAAAGTACACTAGCATTAAATCTGCCTACTTTGCTTTATAACTGAGATGAGAAGATACTAGACAATTCCTCAATTTTTGAGAATTTATTTTGATCACATACTCTGTTTTCCATAGAATAGGTGTTTAATTAATGCTGCGCTTAATCATATGATGTAATCACCTAAAATTATTCCTAAATTTTGAGAAGTTTCCATTATTAGTGCCATTTCTTTTATTTTTCTTTATTTTAAAAAACATTTTTAATGTATTATTTATTTTTGAGAGACAGAGAGAGAGAGAGAGAGAGAGAGAGAACAAGCAGGGTGGGGCAGAGAGAGAGAGGGAGACACAGAATCCGAAGCAGGCTCCAAGGCTCTGAGCTGTCAGCACAGAGCTGGACATGGGGCTCAAACTCATGGACCGTGAAATCATGAGCTGAGTCAAAGTTAGAAGCTTAACCAACTGAGTTACCCAGGCACCCATTCTTTCTTTATTTTTTTTAATTTAATTTTTAGCTAACATACAGTGAAATATTAGTTTCAGGAGTGGAATTCAGTGATTCATCACTTATATACAATACACAGTGTTCATCACAACAAGTACCCTTCTCAGTACTGAAAGCCCATCTAACCCATCTCCCATGCACCTACCTCTGTCAACCCATAATTTGTATTCTATCATTAAGATTCTCTTGTAGTTTGTTTCCCTTTAATACTTTCTCCCCCTTCCCATATGTTCATCTGTTTTGTTACTTAGAGTCCACATATGAATGAAATCATATGGTATTTGTCTTTCTCTGATTGACTTATTCTGCCTAGCATAATACATTCTAGGTCTATCAGTGTCATTGCAAATGGCAAGATTTCTTTCTTTTTGATGGCTGAATAATATTCCATTGTATATGTGTGTGTATGTATATATATGTATATGTGTGTGTATGTGCATGTGTACATATACATGTATATAATATTCCATTGTGTGTATACATATGTATATATATGTATATATACATATATGTATATGTATACATGTATATAATAATATTCCATTGTGTGTGTATATATACATATATATGTATATATACGTATATATACGTGTATATATACATGTATACACATATATATGTATATATCACATCTTTAGTCATTCATTAGCTGATGGACATTTGGGCTCTCTCCATAACTTGTCTATTGTTTATAGTGCTGCTACAAACATTGGAAACATCCAGATGGCTAGCAGACACATGAAAAGATGCACAACATCACTTATCATCAAGGAAATTTAAATACAAAGAATAATGAGATACGACCTCACACCTTTCAGAATGGCTAAAATTAACCAAACAAGAAACAACAGGTATTGGTGAAGATGTGGAGAAAGGGGAGCCCTCTTGCACTATTGGTGGCAATGCAAAATAGTGCCATTATTTTCTAATGCTCCTTTCTCTGAGGAATGCATATATGAGTCTTGATGAGGAAATTGAATCCGGAGGTTGGTTTAGGACAGTATGGAGGGGCGCCTGGGTGGCGCAGTCGGTTAAGCGTCCGACTTCAGCCAGGTCATGATCTCGCGGTCCGTGAGTTCGAGCCCCGCGTCGGGCTCTGGGCTGATGGTTCAGAGCCTGGAGCCTGTTTCCGATTCTGTGTCTCCCTCTCTCTCTGCCCCTCCCCCGTTCATGCTCTGTCTCTCTCTGTCCCAAAAATAAAAAAAATTAAAAAAAAAAAAAAAAAAAAAAAAAAAGGACAGTATGGAAATATATGTGGTAAGAGAAGTTGAAAAAGGATCAAGTGAGAATAGGAAGCAGTATATTTAAATGAGTTTGAAAAGAAAAGAGGAAAGAAATACAAGAAATAATTATTTGTAGAAAGAGATTAACAAAGAGTATTTCAACTGAAAAACAATATAGAATCAATTTAAAAAAACTTATGAAGACTAGCAAAATAAAAATAAGAGATACAATTTTCATAAATAAATTTTAAATTGCTGTAAGAAACAATGGGTGTGAGAACACTGCAGTGATAGAAATGATAAATGATCAAAACATGGTGAAGGATAAAACAAAGTTAGAAGTATCAGGAATAGGGGAGCTTGCGTGGGTTAAGCATCCGACTTTGGCTCAGGTCATGATCTTGTTATTCCTGAGTTCGAGTCCCACACTGGACTGTGAGCTGAGAGCTCAGAGCCTGGAGCCTGTTTCAGATTCTGTCTCCCTCTCTCTCTGTCCCTTCACAGCTCATTTTCTGTCTCTATCTCTCTGAAAAATAAATAAACATTTAAAAAAAGAAGTATTAGGAATAGATGGATAGAGTCAGGCATTATCATCTGTCAAAAATACTTGGCTCTGTTATTCTGTGGTATATTGAAAGAAGATTATTATCATAATTAACAGAAAGTGATGTCACATTCATTAGTGAAAACTGACAGAATTTGGTGCAAATTCCAGTATCCAGCTATAGCATTTAAATCAATGTTTATGACTTATTTTAAAAATCCTTTGTTTCAGAAGAATATTCAAGCAATAAAGATGGCTTATTGTGCATTTAATACTTATAACAAAGAAAAATTGCATGTTTGTGTAACACTGCACCAACACTGCAAGAGGGTTCCCATTTCTCCACATCCTCTCCAGCATCTATAGTCTGATGTGTTCATTTTAGCTACTCTGATTGGCACGAGGTGGTATCTGAGTGTGGTCTTGATTTGTATTTCCCTGATGAGGAGTGACGTTGAGCATCCTTTCATGTGTCTGTTGGTCATCTGGATGTCTTCTTTAGAAAGTGTCTATTCATGTCTTTAGCCCATTTCTTCACTCGATTATTTGTTTTTCGGGTGTGGAGTTTGGTGAGTTCTTTATAGCTTTTGGATACTAGCCCTTTGTCTGATATGTCATTTGCAAATATCTTTTCCCATTCCGTTGGTTGCCTTTTAGTTTTGTTGATTGCATCCTTTGCAGTGGAGAAGCTTTTTATCTTGATGAAGTCTCAATAGTTCATTTTTTATTTTAATTCCCTTGCCTTTGGAGGTGTGTCAAGTTAGAAATTGCTACGGCTGACGTCAGAGAGGTCTTTTCCTGCTTTCTCCTCTAGGGTTTTGATGGTTTCCTGTTTCACATTCAGGTCCTTTATCCATTTTGAGTTTATTTTTGTGAATGGTGTGAGAAAGTGGTCTAGTTTCATTCTTCTGCATGTTGCTGTCCAGTTCTCCCAGCACCATTTCTTAAAGAGACTGTATTTTTTTCCAATGGATATTCTTTCCTGCTTTGTCAAAGATTAGTTGGCCATACTTTTGTGGGTCTAATTCTGGGGTTCCTATTCCATTCCATTGGTCTATGTGTCTGTTTTTGTGCCAATACCATGCTGTCTTGATGATTACAGCTTTGTAGTAGAGGCTAAAGTCTGGGCCTGTGATGCTTCCCGCTTTGGTCTTCTTCAATATTACTTTGGCTATTCGGGATCTTTTGTGGTTCCATACAAATTTTAGGATTGTTTGTTCTAGCTTTGAGAAAAATGCTGGTGCTATTTTGATTAGGATTGAATTGAATGTGTAGATAGCTTTGGGTAGTATTGACATTTTAACAATATTTATTCTTCCAATCTATGAGCATGAAATGTTTTTCCATTTCTTTATATCTTCATCAATTTCCTTCATAAGCTTTCTATAGTTTTCAGCATACAGATCTTTTACATCTTTGGTTAGGTTTATTCCTAGGTATTTTATAATTCTTGGTGCAATTGTGAATGGGATCAGTTTCTTTTTTTGTCTTTCTGTTGCTTCATTATTAGTGTATAAGAATGTAACTGATTTCTGTACATTAATTTTGTATCCTGCGACATTGCTGAATTCATCTATCAGTTCTAGCAGAATTTTGGTGGAGTCTATTGGGTATTCCATGTATAATATCATGTCATCTGCAAAAAGTGAAAACTTAACTTCATCTTTGCCAATTTTAATGCCTTTGATTTCCTTTTGTTGTCTGATTGCTGATGCTAGAACTTCCAACACTATGTTAAACAACAGCGGTGAGAGTGGACATCCCTGTCATGTTCCTCATCTCAGGGGGAAAGCTCTCAGTTTTTCCCCATTGAGGATGATATTAGCTGTAAGCTTTTCATAAATGGCTTTTATGATGTTAAAGTATGTTCCTTCTATCCCAACTTTCTCTAGGGTTTTTATTAAGAAAGGATGCTGGATTTTGTCAAATGCTTTTTCTGCACCGATTGACAGGATCATATGGTTCTTTTCTTTTCTTTTATTAATGTGACATATCACATTGATTGATTTGCGAATATTGAACCAGCCCTGCAGCCCTGGAATGAATACCACTTGATCATGGTGAATAATTCTTTTTATATGCTGTTGAATTCGATTTGCTAGTATCTTGTTGAGATTTTTTGCATCTATATTCATCAGGGATATTGGCCTGGAGTTCTTTTTTTTTTTTTTTTTTTCCTGGGTGTCTGTCTGGCTTGGGAATGAAAGTAATGCTGGCTTCATAGAATGAATCTGGAGGTTTTCCTTACCTTTCTATTTTTTGGAAAAGCTTGAGAAGGATAGGTATTATCCTTCTTATAGGCTTTAAATGTCTGGTAGAATTCCCTGGGAAGCCATCTGGTCCTGGACTCTTATTTGTTGGGAGATTTTTGATAACTGATTCAATTTCTTCACTGGTTATGGGTGTGTTCAAGTTTTCTATTTCTTCCTGCTTGAGTTCTGGAAGTGTGTGAGTGCTTAGGAATGTGTCCATTTCTTCCAGGTTGTACAGTTTGTTGGCATATGATTTTTCATAGTATTCCCTGATAATTGCTTGTATTTCTGAGGCAATGGTTGTAATAATTCCATTTTCATTAATGATTTTATATATTTGGGTCCTCTCCCTTTTCTTTCTGACAAACCTGGCTACAGGTTTATCAATTTTGTTTATTTTTTCAAAAAGCTAACTCTTGGTTTCATTGACATGCTGTACTGCTTTTTTAGATTCTATATTGTTTATTTATGCTCTGATCTGTATTATTTCTCTTCTGCTTCTGGGTTTGGGGTATCTTTGCTGTTTTGCTTCTATTTGCTTTAGATGTGTTGTTAGATTTTATATTTGGGATTTTTCTTGTTTCTTGAGATAGGCCTGGATTGCAATGTATTTTCCTCTCAGGACTGCCTTCGCTGCATCCCAAAGCATTTAGATTGTTGTATTTTCATTTTCACATGTTTACATATATATTTTTTTAAATTTCTTCTCTAATTGCCTGGTTGACCCATTCATTCTTTAGTAGGATGTTCTTTAACCTCCATGCTTTTGGAGGTTTTCCAGACTTTTTCCTGTGGATGATTTCAAGTTTCATAGCATTGTGGTCTGAAAGGGTGCATGGTATGATCTCAATTCTTTTATACTCATTAATGGCTGTTTTGTGACCCAGTATGTGATCTATCTTGGAGAGTCTTCCATATGCACTCAAGAAGAAAGTATATTCTGTCGCTTTGGGATGCAGAGTTCTAAATATATCTGTCAAGTCCATCTGATCCAATATATCATTCAGGGACACTGTTTCTTTATTGATCCTATGTCTATATGATCTATCCATTGTGGTACGTGGAGTATTAAAATCTCCTGCAATTACCACATTCTTATCAGTAAGGTTGCTTATGTTTGTGATTGTTTTATATATTTGGGGGCTTCTGAACTCGGTGAGTAGACATTTATAATTGTTAGCTCTTCCTGATGGATAGACCCTGTAATTATTATATAATGCCCTTCTTCATCTCTTGTTACAGCCTTTAACTTAAAGTCTAGTTTGTCTGATATAAGTATGGCTACTCCAGCTTTCTTCTGACTTCCAGTAGCATGATAGATAGTTCTCCATCCCCTCACTTTCAATCTGAAGGTGTCCTCAGGTCTAAAATGAGTCTCTTGTAGACAGCAAATAGATGGGTCTTGTTTTTTTATCCATTCTGATACCCTATGTCTTTTGGTTGGAGCATTGAGTCCATTTGCATTCATTGTTATTATTGAAAGATATGGGTTTAGAGTCATTGTGATATCTGTAGGTTTCATGCTTGTAGTGGTCTCTAGTAGTTTGTGGAGTTTGTCATGTCTCTAGTAGTTTGAGGAGTTTGTGGTCCTTGCAATATTTCACTCACAGAATCCCTCTTAGGATCTCCTGTAGGGCTGGTTTAGTGGTGATGAATTCCTTCGGGTTTTTGTTTGTTTGGCAAAACATTTATCTTTCCTTCTATTCTGAATGACAGACTTGCTGGATAAAGGATTCTTGGCTGCATATTTTTCTGTTCATCACATTGAAGATTTCCTGCCATTTCTTTCTGGCCTGCCAAGTTTCAGTAGATAGGTCTGCCACTAGTCTTATGGGTCTCCCTTTGTAAGTTACAGCCTGTTTATCCCTAGCTCCTTTCAGAATTTTCTCTTTATACTTGTATTTTGCCAGTTTCACTACGATATGTCATGTAGAAGATTGATTCAAGTTACATCTGAAGGGAGTTCTCTGTGCTTCTTGGATTTCAATGCCTGTTTCCTTCCCCAGATCAGGGAAGTTCTCAACTATGATTTGTTCAAGTACACCTTCACCCCCTTTCTCTCTCTCTACTTCTGGAATTCCTATGATATGGATATTCTTCTGTTTGATTGCATCACTTAGTTCTCTAATTCTCCCCTCGTACTCCTAGATTTTTTATCTTTTTCTCAGCTTCCTCTTTTTCCATAATTTTATCTACTTTTTAATTTTTTTTTCTTTTTAATGTTTCTTTATTTCTGAGAGAGAGAGAGAGAGAGAGAGAGAGAGAGAGAGAGAGAGAGGGAATGGGTGGGGGTGGGGCAGAGAGAGAGACACACACACATAGAATTCAAAGCATGCTCCAGACTCTGAACTGTCAGCACAGAGCCCGATGAAGGGCTTGAACATGCAAACTGTGAGATCATGAACTGAGCCAAAGTTGGACGCTTAACCAACTGAGCCACACAGGCGCCCCATCATTTTATCTTCTAATTCACCTATTCTCTCCTCTGCCTCTTCAATCCACTCTGTGGCTGCCTCCATTTTATTTTGCACGTCATTTATAGCATTTTTTAATTCATCATGACTATTTTTTAGTCCTTGGATTTCTGTAGCAACAGATTCTCTGCTGTCGTCTATGCTTTTTTCAAGCCCAGCAATTAATTTTATGACTATTATTCTAAATTCCTGTTCTGTTATATTGCTTAAATCAGTTTTGATCAATTCGTCAGCTGTCGCTGCTTCCTGGAATTTCTTTTGAGAATTCTGTTTCATCATTTTAGCCACTTTTCTGTCCCTTATGCATTTTAAAAGCTTGTGTGCTCTGCACCTTCAAGCACTGCTATATTAAAGGAGGGTCATACACTGTCCAGGGCCTGGCCCTTCAGAAGGTGTTATTTTTCGGGGATTGTTACTTGCTCTCTGTTGTTGTCACTTTGTTTATTTTATTACCCTACTCGTAGTAATATTTTGGACCCTCCATCAGGTGTGTTTTGATTTGTTCCTTGGAGTAGCCCTTAAAGGAAAACAGACAAACAGGAGACAAAAACATGAAAACACACAAATAACACAAACAAATAAAAACAAAAACCTAAAGACTCAAAATAATCTAAAAACACCAACTACAAGTAAAAAAGAGGGTGGAAGCGGTGCTGACGGAAGAGCACATACAAAGAAATGACAGGAGTGGGGGGGGTGGGGAGCAGGATAAACGCTGACTAGGCAGAGAGACTAAAAAGCTTAATCCAGAGAGAGGGAAAGGAAAATAAAGAAAGAGGCACGAAAAACGAAACGAAGATAAAACTACCCAGACAGAGAAACTATGTGGCTTGATTATTTCAGAGAGAGAAAGGAGTGTAAAGAAGGAGGTACAGAACATGTATCAAAACAGTGGATTAAATATGTCTGGTTAGGCAAACCAATAACCAGAGTAACCAGCCTAGAGGAGGGAAGAGACAAGGTGGAGAATGGGGGGAGGGGAGTGGGCAGAATATATCTGTATGTCCAGAATTGACCTAGAGTTCATCCAGGCAATGCTGAATTGCTTGTCGGGAGGGGCTCTCCTCAGGGTTTGTGCCTCTTGGGTGGATACCCAGTTACCCAGTGCAAAGGGGTGTGGTTTGGCATTACCTGGACCCACCTCCCCTATGGCCCCTGAAGCAATCCCTAAGGCCCCACCTTGGTGGGGGATGGGGGTGCGGAATGGTGATCCCCTAGTCTCTTCTCCACAGAGCTGGACCCACAGAGCCAGACCCGGTGGACTCGGTTTGAGTCGTCCTCATTGTGCCGTGGGTGCAGATGAGGTGGTCCTTCTCTCTCTGCCAACTCCCCTGACCCTGCGCTTGGCTAGGATTCAAAATCCTGCTGGCATGCTCTGGCACTGGGGAAGCGCCTCTCAGTTTAGTGATATGTGGTCCCAGGTGGCTTTGTCTGTGTCACTGCACTTCAGGGAGGACAGTCTTCTCCTACTGCAGACTGAGCCTACGCCCTCACCACATGCCCCCAGGGTGGCGGAAGCAGGCAGCCTTTGTCTTTCCCACAGCACTCCAGGGAAACAGCAGGCTTTTCCTCCAAAGACTGCGCCCACCCGAGGGTGGTGGATGCAGGCAGGTTCTGTACTATCCTGTAGCCTTCCAGGGAGGGAACCACTTTCCTCTAGCTGCGGACTGAGCCCCTAACCTATCATCGTACCCAGGGCTGCCTCCCCTCCTCCCCAGGTGCGCGAACAGGAAGCAGGCTCCAGTTCGAAGAAAGCCCTGCAGTTAGAGATCAGATCCCTCTCAGTCTCAGTCCGAGGTCTTTCTCCTGTCCAGCTACAGTCCTGCACTTCCTAGCCTCTCTTTCTCTTCCCTTTGTCTCTCCGCAGAAGAGGGTCCCTCCCCTCTGTTCCCACGCGGCCTTTTTTTTTTATCTCCCCCAGTTAGGAGTTACCCACCTTTTTTCCAGCTTTCCCATTTCCATCTAATAGATTCAGTCTCTTTTCCTCCCACACTCTGGTGATCAAAGTCCTTTGGCTTCTACACTTCTTTGAGAGAGGCAGGAAGTATGGATTCCCCCTACTTCTCAGCCATGTTGGCCCCTTGCTATATTTCATTTAATTTAGACTTCACAAGGTTCTCATGAGTTTCCTTTAAATTAGTCCAAGCATACGTCCAGATTTTTATCACAAAAGTGCATTTGTTTTTGTCATTGATAGTAAATTTCTGTCATAGAAAACTGAAAGATCTAGTTCAATCATAATCTATGGATTTTTTTCCCTGAACACATTTCTTTGCTAAATGCTCTATTTAATATTCAGTTTCTTGATGCTTTATTCTTTGTTTTTTGTTTTGTTTTTTTTTTTGAGAGAGAGAGAGAGAGAGACATAGAGAGAAATATAGAATGTGCTTGCAAGTGGGGGAGAGACAGAGGGAGAAGGAGAGAGAGAATCTCAAGCCAGCTCCACACTCTCAATTTCACAACTGAGATCATGACCTGAACCAAAATCAAGAGTCTGACAATAAACTGAGCCACCCAGGCACCCCAATACTTGATTCTTTTCAAGAGGACATTCATTCTTAGATAGTTCTTTCTTCTAGAGGAATAGCTGTTTTCATGCTTTTATTTATTTATTTATTTAATAAATAAATAAATAAATAACCAACCAAATGAGCTATTTAACCCAGAAAAGCCTTGACTTCTCCAGTTCTAAACTTTATATTTACCTCCATTAAAGTAATCAATTTGTACAAATAAAAGGCTCAAATGAGTCACCTTTGTTCTATTCAAAGAGACCTCATTAACAGCCAAAATTTAAAGATAGAGGAAAGAGAGTTGTAAAATAGTACTAACAAACTTTATAGATGTCAAAGTTTCTAGGTGAAGGCAATTTCTGAAATAATGGCTATGAAAAAAATGAAATCTTCTTTCCTTAAACACCCTGATTATCCTACCAGTTTCGTTATCAAAACAATTTGGTTGTTGACTGTACTTATATAAATTAACAAACAGATGCCTTGGCCTGATGGTTTGCCACCAACATACTTTTGCAAACATACATTCTATGGAACCATGGAATATGTTGTTGCTTGAATATACTTCACACAATTCAACATCCTTAGTTTTTCTCTTGGTAATCCTAAAAACCTGTAACAAAACAAATATCAAGAAGTTCAAAGAATATATCCAGATAATGCCACAGTGAAAGAATGGTTGTGGGTCATCGGTGCCTCTTCAGTTCTTCACAAAGGTATACTCCACCCTGTTATTATTTGGGCATTCTAAAGACTAAGAGCCAGGAAGTTTATCAAATTGCATGCAGAAAGACTATTTGAGAATACATTCTGGATCTACACTTAAAATAAAGTAATAGGGAAGTAAAAGCAAGATTAGCAGGTGATGTTGAAATATGAAGTGTTTCAATAGATGGCTCAGACCATTTCATGGTGAGCTCTAGAACTAGAGTTGCCTGAACTTGAGGTAAGGGGATCAGGCTTTGTACCTCCTTCATCAGGCAGTCATTTAATATGAGCTGCCCCGGAAAGGAGTCATAACCTTCATGGAGCCAGCTCCTTTTCTCAACCCATAGAAGGTTGTGATATAGTTATATAGATTTCTCACCAACTGGGGAAACACATGCCTCAGTCCTATAGGAGAGATCTAATGAAGCATTTCTGTCTCCATGAATCCCTTGAAGTTTCTGTTCTATGGTGATTGTAAGGAAATTGCCAAGTTAGAGAAATTAGAGACATTGGTTTACTAACTAAAATACCATGTGAGAAGGGGCCCATCGAGAGTTACATGCTTCCCATTTCTTACTGTATCATCTGGTTGACAGATGGTCTGCCTATTGCCTACAGCAGGTTATATTTTATTTAGAGGAGTTCAAAACCAGAAGAAGAAATTTATAATTAGGATTCTTACCACTAATTTAAGTTAATGAAAGTGCAGGAGAAAGTCATTTATATGTTCAATAAGTAGTGAACAAGAAGATGGAAGAGAGTAAAGGATGGGAAGATTTTCTATTTTGACTAGTACTCTATTTTACTTTGCACAGTACAAATTTTCCTACCACATTCCATGCTAAGATTTGAGTGACTTCAACAGGCTTAAGCCAGTTTCTACCCTCTGAAAATCACACAGAACTCTAATAAAACTGTAATTGATTTCTATCGGATTTTTGTATGAACATCTGTAGGCGGAATTTAGCCCATTTTCTCATCTCTACTATGGTTGAGTTTAAAGGTTACCAATAGCACCAGAAGGTGTGAGTAAAAGCATATTGTGCAGATTTAAGTTGAATGCAAGTTTTTCTTATCTTTCATGCTTATGATGTAAAACCATTTCATTGGGTCAATATAATGCATAACAGGTGTTATTCAAATATAAAATATATAGATTTAATATAATTTTCTTAGGCATAAAAATTCTACTAAAACAGTCCAGGGAGTTTAGAGTGTTTAGAAATGACTAGGAGCACATGTAAAAAGTAAACTGTCCTAAATATTTAAATGCGTTTATTTTGATTTCAATGTTTAGTTTGTATATGTTACTCTAAAAGATGAAGAAAAATTAACAAATAAAAATTTACTAGGTAGAAATAAACACAATATGTCGTTCCTTCAATTTTGTCTAAGATTAAAGTTATTTGTTTTTGTTTAATTTTTTTTTTGTTTACATGTACTATAGTTCAGAGCAAAATATTAAATCTATAATTTGGAATATTCATACAAACCAATTTTAATTTTTAAAACTGAAATGAAATTCTAGGGTGACAGGTCAAAATGAAAGTGATATCCATTGGGTTTCTATGAACTATCCAAGCTAGAGGATTCTAAATGTGTTGTAGTAAACACTTAAATAAATAGGAGAGATGAAATCTGAAGGATGAGCCCTGTAGTCAACACAGGGAACTAATATTATTGAACTTCTACTTAGCATCAGGTACAATGTGTTAGGTATCACACAGATTCATTTCCAAATGACTAAACATCCTGGAGAAACTCTGATGAAAGCATGAACACATTTCATTTTGCCACTTCTTTATGCTGGAATTAGGACATACCACTTTAGAAGCTTAAGATTTTCCTAAGAATTGAATTTTGTGTAATAAATAATCATGTTATTTACTTTTTAAAATGATTATTGATTTATTTTTGAGAGATAGAGCACATGGGCAAGAGAGGGGCAGAAAGAGAGAGGGAGAGGCAGATCCCAAGCAGGATTCCCACTGTCAGCACAGAATCTGACATGTGGTTCAATCCCACTAACTGTGAGATCATGACCTGAGCCAAAATCAAGGGTTGGGCGCCCAATGGACTGAGCCACCCAGGCACCCCTCATCATTTTAAATATAAATAAATTATATAATTAAGAAATCTTATAACAAAAATATCCTTGGTGTTTACTGATTAGTGCCCTCAAGCATATCTAATATGTTGGCCTATAGATCACTAAGAGCTTTTAAAAACTTACCATTAAAATTTCCTAAAGAAATTCTCCTTAATATTTTCACTAACAGTTTATTGCCTCCTATGTACCAAAACATGCTGGACATATCCTAAACTTTTATCTCAATCCTTACAACTGCAGATTATGTATTATTATCTCAATTATTGTATAGATGAGAAAACTAAGACTCAATGAAATTAAATAATGAACCCAAAATCATAGAGAAAACTTAAACCCAGAACTCTTAACTCTGACATGTACTTTCCTGTACACAAAATAACTAAATGTACTGCTAAAATCTGGAAGTGCTAGCACATAGGATCATTCATTTAAAAGCCATTATTTATATCTTGCTAAATCTCAGAAATATAAATTAAGAATGCTGTCTTATTAACGAATTAACTGAGGAGAATCCAAGGTCGAAATTTCCATTAAAAAATTCACTAGTTCCTTCCATACAGCAACTATTTACCCAGCCTCAGTCTATTTATTCGAATAATAACAACAAGTTCTGCTAAATGCTGAACAATGTGTCAAATGTTTTATTTTCACTACCTTAAATTCTTATAGCTCTGCAAAAAGTCGTTTCCACATTTGAAAAAGCAAGGCTCAAAAAGTTTGACTAACTTGCCCATGGTAATGTGGTTAACTGAGGAGCTGGCATTCGAAGCTATAAATTAAGTTCAATCTTTAATATCAAAGGGGTATATATTTAAAAGAGAAATGATTTGGTGGTGTGAACTACGATGATGATGAGGGGAAATGCGGGAAGAAGCCAACAGAAAGGAAGTGTTTCGGGATTTACAGTGAAAGAAGGGTAGGAAGAATGACGGAAAGTTTTATGAGCTCCTTTAAGAATATGAGAAGTTTTCCCAACTTGCTGTTGTGATCTTGTGGCCGTATTATCATTTGGAAGCTAAAAGAGCAGGATATAAATCCTCACGCAGATGCCGGGAGAACTAATTAGATAATGTTTGTAATGTACACTGAGCTCCTTAGAGAAAGGTCTTGGAATGCAACATATTAAAAACAAGTGCAATGAGGCTTTTTTGGTCCCTAACAGGATTGATGGGAATATAGAATACTTCACATTTGCAAAGGAAAGAGGGTAGAGGCATTAGAAAAATAGTCTAATACAGAGAGGATTTTATTTTATGAACAGCTTAAATTTGCAGTTAGACCCAGAAGTCTCACAGATAAAACTGAGAGAAGAAAAATGGAGAATTAGTTTTTGGGAACGAATTCAGCTAACAAGATTAAGAGCACAGGACATAAAATACAGTATATAAGAAGTGAAGGAAAAAAGAAACTGAAAGCCAAGACGATCTAGTTGATGAGAAGCCAAGCCTTCAAATCAGTGAGCTTAGAATGTGGTTCACAGTCAGCCCAGGAGAGGGATTTATTTCTGGCTTTATTTTGGCTTTTGAAGTTAAAGGATTCTTAATCTAAAACATCCAGGGAAAGTGGGATTGGGTAAAGGGGATGTGTGACATTTATGCTCAAAATTGGGACAGTTAATCTTCATTCAGGAAGAGAAACAAGGCCTCAAATTACATAAATTTGAAAAATATTTAAAAGACATTCGCTTCAACATTGATGAGGGTATTTTTATGCCTAAATTTCCCAAAACTATCATTGAGAATATATGCATATGTATATATTTAAAAAAGCATATGCATATGATATGCATATGGTATCTTCCTACTGACATAGATCACCTCCATAATATTTACTCCTCATATAATTATTATCAGTTGTATATTGGGTACGGTTGTCAGATATAACCAATAAAAATACAGTTAAACTTGACTTTCTGACACTAACAATGACATTAGTATAAATAAATCTCAAATATAGCATGGGGGATTCTTATAATAAGATGTTATTTGTTGTTCATCTGAATGTCAAATTTAACTGGCATCCTGTATTATCTGACACCCTGAGACAGAGCTTTGTCACAAAGAGTGGGGAGGGGCAGGGGCTCCTGGGTGGCTCAGTTGGCTGAGTGTCCCACTTCGGCTCAGGTCATGATCTCGTGGCTCACGAGTTTGAGCCCTGTGTCCGGCTCTGTGCTGACAGCTCAGAGCCTGGAACCTGCTTCAGATTCTGTGTCTCCCTCTCTCTCTGCCCCTCTCCCACTTGTGCTCTGTGTCTCTCAAAAATGAGTATACATTAAAAATTTTTTGAAAGAGTGGGGAGGGGCATTCTCCAGTATTCCTATATAAACAAAAGAGACAGAAATAAAATTTTAGGGGAAAAAAAGCTTCATTTATTTATAATTAAAATAAATGTTCCTTAAAAAGCACAGATGCCAAAAAGGCCTTATTTTTCAAAAAAAAAAACTTTTAACGTTTATTTATTTTTGAGAGAGAGAGGGAGACAGAGCATGAGCAGGGGAGGGGTAGAGAGAGAAGACACAGACTTGCAAGCAGATTCCAAGCTCTGAGCTGTCAGCACAGAGCCTGACTCAGGGCTCAAAGTCACCAACCCTGAGATCATGACCTGAGCCAAGTCGGACATTAACAATAGCTGGACATTCAACCACTCAGGTGCCCCCCAAAGGGCTTATTTTTAACTCAACTGTTAACTAAAACTTGCTCAGATCTTCACATGTCAAACATGACAACCAATGAAGAATATTTCTCATGAGTCTGTTTGAACACAGGTTCTCTTTAAAAATTAACAATCCTCTCAAATCATGTGTAGCTCAATCTGACACTGAATATATACTAAACCACCAATCATATATAACTGACTGTATAGTGCTTAGATATTTTTCTGGTATGGTGACAATATTACCTTATACTTATGTTAGGTCTGCTGTAAGCATTTTGCTCATTCTGGACTAATGTGCACAACTGGTAGGAAAGGCAAATTAAAAATGATTTGAATGTGTATAGAGGAGCTAGGAAATGAAACATAGCTTTGTTCTGTTGGAATTGCAGATATAACTGAGTATGCATTGGGGCACGTATTTTCGGATTGGGCTAACTCTTTTTTTAATGTTTATTCATTTTTGAGAGAGAGAAAGAGCACACACATGTGCTCGCATGTATGAGTGGTAGAGGGTCACAGAAGGAAGAGGACAGAGGATCCGAAGTGGGCTCTGAGCTGACAACAGCCAGCAGATGTGAGGCTGGAACTCACCAACTGTGAGATCATAACCTGAGCCAAAGTCAGACACCCAACCAACAGAGCCACCCTGGTGCCCTGGGCCAACTCTTTTTTAATTTACAGGGGTACTGTGGAAACTCCTTCAAGAGAATTCATCTAGGGAATAAGAAAATTTGTGGGACCAGGGAGATCCAGCAACACAGCTCTCAAGAGATTTTGAGCAATTCTTGTGCAAAGTGATCTAAGCCATTTTCAGCAGTAAGGCTTATTAGAATTCTTGTAGAAAATATTGTTAACTTTGAACAGTAAGAGATACCTAGGGACCATATATATACTCTCCCTACCCCTCCTCTTTCCCAGCTATGTGGGATGGAACCAGGTCACAGACTGAATGCTACTACACATATAAACATCTATTAGTAAGCAGGTACACAAACAGTTAGACAGCCTATTTTGTAATCTCAACTCTCTGTCCTTTCAGGTGGTCTGAGAGTGCCCAGAATGAAAGTTTCACTATAGGCAGGTACATCAATATTCTTCAGGCACAATACACCTGAACTTCCAGCCAGAATCAGGAGCAGAATTCTCCATTAAGCATCTATACACAGAATAGATGGGGCTGAATCCTAGTTTAAGAGACCCATTCCAAAGAGTATTGGCCATCCTCCTTCCATGCAAAGGACAGTGGTTATAGTCAATTTGTGCATTTCAAAAGAAAAAAAAATCAATGCATATTTTTTTAATGCATATTTATTTTTGAGAGACAGTGCATGCACTTGCGTGAATAGAGCAGGGGGGGGGGGGAGAGAGAGAGAGAGAGAGAGAGAGAGAGAGAGAGAGAGAGAGAGAAACAGAGTATCTGAGTATCCGAACAGGCCTCTGCACTAACACAGAGCTCAATGCATGGCTCGAATTCATGAATTGTGAGAAGATCATGACCTGAGCTGAAGTCGGCCGCTTAACTGACTGAGCTATGCAGGTACCCTAACTTGTGCTTTTCAAAAAGCAGTCTTTAAACCTACAAAAAAATAATTTGTAACATCCATTATGCCAATTAGTAAAACCTTGTCTTGGGTAGAGATAACGATTGCTGAAGCCCTTTTGTAAATCCTTCTGGAATGTGAGCTCCTGGTTAGTTAAAGGTAGTTCATTTGTTAACCAACTATTGAAAAGACAGATGAAAAACATGTGACACATGTATATCTGCTGAAGTATTTTAAAGCAAATTTGTCATATAATACACTTGGATCTAGTCCTGGGCATGCTGTAGACTAAATCAAAAGAGTTGTATCACTGAAATGTGCAAAACCACCTGGCCTGAAAAGCATGTCATTAACATAACATAGGGAGGACCTTTTTCTGACTTTTCTAGACCAATGCTCAGATTTGTCATTTTGTGGATCTTGGCAGAGAACTACAATATTCTATTCAGAGGAACCGAATAATGTTTGTTAGTATAATAATGGCAGTACCCTTCATACCTAGTGGAGCAGCACAGAGCAGAGGCAGCCCTTGAGGCAGACTGCTGTGGGGTAGCAGAACTTGGTCCTGCCAGGTTGATCAAACCCGGCATTGTGGGGCTTCTGCATATGTGAGATCCCATCAGATAATCAGATATGGAGGGATACTTTACTGTATATTGGAAGACTCAGAAGATAAATAAGAAATTTTTAATTATTATAACGCTCTCCACCCAACTTCTATGCATATATTTTTACCATTAGTTCAGAAGGCTATTCAAAATGCTATAAATAGGTTAAAAGTTTTATTACTGGTTCCAATCTTTCTACTCATGCAGATATCTTCGGATGTTTTCCATTCCTATATATGTATTAATAATGAAGTCAACAAGGAAAAAGTTTACAAATAAATACGATTATCTTCTAGATAATTTTTTTTAGATTTGATTTCTCTCCCTAGCAGGAACATATCCTTAAGTGGTTCTCTGATTTGAAAACACATAGCATAGTGACTTCTTTAAACAGTAGTTCTGTAGAAATACTCCAAATGTAGTCATATTTATATATGTGTGTGTGTCTGTAAGACTGATTATAATTCTATAATATATAAAATAACATTTAACAGAAAACAGGTGTGATATGGAACCTAACCAAAAAAAGACTAGGTTTAAAGTTCCAAAACCTTTTCATTTTGTGGCAGCCTAAACTCAAATTGTCTTATGTCCTATTCATGGAGTAGTGTCAAGGTGAGTCATTATCTTTATAATACCATGGATTTTTAAAATAAAAATCTGCAGCAACCAAACAAAACCCTGCCCCCAAATTGCTATGTAATTTGGATTAAAAAGAGGTAAGATTTCCGAGCAGATCTAAGTTTCCTATGTAGCAAGTCAACTTGACAAACTGTATCACAAAATGCTAAAGAACAAGGTATCAGGACCATCTCTATCATTCTCTCTTCGGAAGAAATGAAATTATAAAGAACAGTAGTTGCCCATATAGGAAACACACACACACACACACACACACACACACACACACACCCCTGATGTTGGCATCTATACAAAAAATATGAATATCTGTAACTAGTAGGAAGCAATTCAAGTTGAACATTATTTGACCTGTTAGTAAAGCCTTACTAATGAGATCATATACACATAGACCGAAAGAAAAATAAGTAGGCAAAGTATCTCAGATCAGGAGGAAACACATCATATATAAACTATTCCATAGTGAGTCTAATGTGTTTTAGGTAGTAAAGGCATTTTGTTTCAAATCTTTTTAAAAAAATTAAAAGATGCATCACTAATCTTTCATGTAGATGTTGCTATGATTCTTCATGATCTGCCCTGAAATTTATTCCACAATTTACAATATTGGAATCAGCCAAAATTCATATAGACATTGCTTAGGTTTTTTTTTTTTTTAAAGAAAAATAAGGATTCACTCTAATATAAATCTACTTTTGGACAAAATATGCCAACTAATCAAAAATATTTTTGGATTTTTCTTTCATATTACACAAAGATATGCCTTCAGGGAATCATTCTGAAAAGATAATTTTTAAGCTTGTCAAACGGCATTCATTATTTTTTACTACTATTGGCTAGAAATGGTTTAGAATGTTAAACACCTGCACTGCAGATAGTGTTAACTAAGTATTTTGGAGGCAGATGATAAAAGACTATCTCTTAATAGAGCACATTACCTAGTGGACAAGAGAAAGCAAAGGAACATTACAGAGTAAGTGGTATTTAGTGCTGTAATACCTGCAGTAAGAGAACATCAAATTTTAGTCTTAATGATACATTCTGTAGAAATTCAGTTGCCTTATCCTACAGCACCATGCATATCCTTGAATAAAGTGTCTGTGACTAAGTATTCTCTGTGTAAACTTTCTGAATATATCACTAAATGTGCATCTCTGTGCACTGAGAAAATTTACTCTGATATGTGATGCTTTTAATTAGAAAGAAACAGATATTCAATCCCAAGAATGTCACTTGTTTTTCCACATATAGAATGAAAGTTCTTAGCCTCCATTATTCTTTTAACAAGATATTATCTTTTCTTAACATTTCTACCTGCAATGCCAGGCAAACATTTATATTCTTTGAAAATAGTAACCATGGAACATGCTATGTGGGCTACATATTGAAAAGTTAAAGTTAGCCTGATACATTTTTTAAGCACAATCGTAATCTGGATTTTTAAAATAGCAGAAGGCTCTTTAATGTTTAGTTGTGATACTATAAGAATGTGTGTAAAGCAGTCCCTAAGAAGCCAATAAAACAGTTAATTTTTTTTAATTGTGGAGTTTTTTTGTTTTTTTCTTTGTTTTTGTTATATCAAATTTCCAGAATTTGGTCATTTATTAGCACATGCAAGAATTAGAATATAAAATCCTTTTGTGGGTTGTTGTCCCTTTTTTTATGTCTTTTTTTCTTGTTACTGCATCTGAAATAAATTCAGTTGATACATATATTGAGCCACTGGTATCTGTTAGATAGGGGTCTAGATGCTAGGGTCACAAAAATGAAGATACCAAGGTTGGCCTTTAAGGACCTCAAAGTGAAGCAGGAAAGACAGATATATAATATTGTGTCCAAATTACTGAAATCACAAGAAAAAGTCCTTCTGGTACCACTTGGTTGGGGGGAAGAATTTAATTTTACAGTCCTTTGTTGTTGTTGTTGTTGTTGTTGTTTTTAACATGAAATTACTTGTGTAGCCAGCAAGATTTTGATTGCTTATTGGTTTATAGGTAGATCCTCTTTTATTCATTTTATTTATTTATTTTTGTTTTTTGGTAGATGCTCTTTCATTTTTTTATTTCATTTATTTCTTCTTTCCCCAAGTTTTATTTAAATTCCAGTTTAGGGGCGCCTGGGTGGTTCAGTCAGTTAAGCGGCCGGCTTCGGCTCAGGTCATGATCTCACAGTCCGTGAGTTCGAGCCCCGCGTCGGGCTCTGTGCTGACAGCTCAGAGCCTGGAGCCTGTTTCAGATTCTGTGTCTCCCTCTCTCTGACCCTCCCCCGTTCATGCTCTGTCTCTCTCTGTCTCAAAAATAAATAAAGGTTAAAGAAAATTTAAAAAAATAAAAAATAAAAAATAAATTCCAGTTTAACATACAGTGTATTATTAGTTTCAGGTATAGAATTTAGTGATTCATCACTTACATACAACACCAGTGCTCAGCACAAGTGCCTTCTTTAATCCTTTTTACCTATTTAACTCACCCTCCCACCCAGCAACCTTCAGTTTGTTCTCTTTAGTTAAGATACTATGTCTTGGTTTGCCTCTCTCTCTCTCTTTTCCACTATGTTCATCTGTTTTGTTTCTTATATTCCACATATGAGTGAAATCATATGACATTTGTCTTTTTCTGACAGACTTATTTCACTTAGCATGATACACTCTAGTTCCTTCCATGTTGTTTTATATATATATATATATATATATATATATATATATATATATATATATATAAATATATCTCACATCTTCTTTACTCATTCATTGGCCAATAGACAT
Organism: Panthera onca; assembly: GCF_046562875.1. Taxonomy (NCBI): domain Eukaryota; kingdom Metazoa; phylum Chordata; class Mammalia; order Carnivora; family Felidae; genus Panthera; species Panthera onca. The sequence continues at coordinate 53,433,770 of NC_138342.1, read as the reverse complement.
TTTGGCTCTTTCCATAATTTGGCTATTGTTGATAATGCTGCTATAAACATCAGGGTGAATGTATCCCTTCAAATCAGTAGTTTTGCATCCTTTGGGTAAATACTTAGCAGTGCAATTACTGCGTCATACAGTAGTTCTATTTTTAACTTTTTGAGGAACCTCCATACTATATTCCAGTGGCTGCACCAGTTGGCATTCCTACCAACAGTGAAAGAGAGTTCCCCTTTTTCCACATCCTTGCCAACACCAGCTGTTTCCTATGTCATTAATTTTAGCCAGTATGACTGGTGTAAGGTGATATCTCGTTACAGTTTTGATTTTGTATTTCCCTGATGCTGAGAGATGTTAAGCATCTTTTCGTGTGTCTGTTAGCTACCTATATTTCTTCTTTGGAAAAATGTCTATTCATGTCTTCTGCCCTTTTTTTAAACTGGATTGTGTTTTTGGTGTTGAGTTCAATAAATTCTTTATAGATTTTGAATAGTAACCCTTTACCAGATATGCCATTTGTAAATATCTTCTCCCATCCTGTAGGTTGCTTTTTAGTTTTGTTGATTGTTTCCTTGACTGTGCAGAAGCTTTTTATTTTGAAGTAGTCACAATACTTTATTTTTCTTTTGTTTCCTTTCACTCAAGAGACTTATCTAGTTAGAAGTTGTGATGACCAACGTCAAGGATGTTACTGCATGTCTCCTCTCCTAGGATTTTGATGGTTTCCTACCTCACATTTACATCTTTCATCCATTTTGAATTTATTTTTGTGTATGGTGCAAGAAAATGGTCCACTTTCATTCTTCTGGATGTTCCTGTCCAGTTTCCACAATACCACTTGATGAAGAGACTTTTTTTTTCCCATTGGATATTCTTTTCTGCTGTGTCAAAAATTAGTTGACCATATAGTTGTGGGTCCATGTCTGGATTTTCCATTCTGTTCCATTGAATCTATATATCTTTTTTTGTGCCAGTACCATACTGTCTTGACAACTACAGCTTTGTAATAAAGCTTGAAGTCTGGAATTGTGATGCCTCCAACTTCCTTTTCAAGATCACTTTGGCTATTTGTGGTCTTTTGTGGTTCCATACAAATTTTAGGATTCTTTTAGCTCTGTGAAGAATGCTGCTGGGATTTTGATAGGGATTGCATTAAATGCGTAGATTGCTTTGGATAGTATAGACATTTTAACATTTTAGTAATATTTGTTCTTCCAATATATGAGTATGTAATGTTTTTCCATTTGTTTGTGTTGTCTTCAACTTATAGTTTTCAGAGTACAGATCTTTTACCTCTTTGGTTAGGTTTATTCCTAGATATCATATGGTTTTGGGTGCAATTGTAAATGGGATTGATTCCTCAATTCCTCTTTCTGCTGCTTCACTATTGGTATATAGAAATGCAATAGATTGCTCTATGTTGATTTTGTACCCTGCATCTTCACTGAATTCACATATGGTAGATGGTCTTTTATAGTGCTTATTTTCTAGTATAACACTTACAACTATTTTTTAGACTAAAAATGATTAATTAGCTATTTATGTACTTAATTGTTGTTATAGTTGGGCAACAAAGTATTAAAGTGATATAGAAAGTGCTCCTGTTAACAAAAGAAAAATTATCCATATCACAGAACATATGGTTTATCTGTGGCTCTTGTTCATAAAGAGAATTTTATAGTATCTCATTTACTAAATATACAAATTTAATAAAATTTTCCAAGTATAGATGTGTAGGTGTAAAATTATAGTTTTATGTAAACTACATAAACTTAAAATTGTTGTATATCTTCATAAAATGCCAATGATTTGCCATACTTACTTCAGATATTTTAAAAAATAAAATGTTAATAAATTTGATACTCCATGTATTCTATCCATCCCATTCTTCCTTGTTAGTGCACTCCAGTGGTAGTAGCAACTGTCTGGAAAACAGTCATGCCTCTTTGTATTGTGATTCATTTTATTGCACTTTGCAGATACTGCTTTTTATTATTATTATTTTTTTTTTTACAGATTGAAGGTTTGTGGCAACCCTGAGTCAAGCAAGTCTATTAATGAGATTTTTCCAACAGCATTCACTCATGTCTCTGTGTCACATATTGGTAATCACTATATTTCAAACTTATTATTATTATATTTGTTATGGTGATCTGTGATCAGTGATCTTTGATGTTGGTATTGTAATTGTTCAGGAGCCATGAATCATACCCATATAAGACAGCAACCACTATCCACTATCCTGATTAGTCAGTAGCCATCAACATCAAGGCAAGACTCTCCACCAGGAAGAGGATTGTGATTTTTTTTAAGTTTATTTCTTTATTTTGAGAGAGAGAGAGAGAGAGCAGGGGGAGGGGCAGAGGGAGAGAGAATCCCAAGCAAGCTCACTGGGGGGTCTTGATCTCATAGACTATGAGATCATGATCTCAGCTGAAATTAAGAGTCCTATGCTTAACTGACTGAGCCACCTAGGCCCCCAAATTATGACTTTTTGAAAGCTCAGATGATGGTTAGCATTTTTTAGCAATACATTACTTAAATTTTTTTTTAATATTTATTTATTTTTGAGAGAGAAAGAAAAAGAGATACAGAGCATGAATGGGGTAGGGGCAAAGACAGAGAGGGACACAGAATCCGAAGCAGACTCCAGGCTCTGAGCTGTCAGAATAGAGCCCAATATGTGGCTCGAAGCCAGGAGCCATGAGATCATGACCTGAGCTGAAGTTGGACGCTTAACCGACTGAGCCACCCAGGTGCTCCAATACATTACTTTTTAAATTAAGGCATGTCATTATTTTTTTTAGACATAATGCTATTGCACACCTAATAAACTATAGTATAGTGTAATGATAACTTTCATATGCACTGAGAAACCAAAAAATTCATTTGATTTGCTTTATTGCAATATTTGCTTTATTGCAGTGATCTGGAGCTGAATCTGCAATATCTCCAAGATATGCTTGTATGGTGTTTACCATTTGCATAAATTTTGCATATTTTATCTATATATGTATCTTTAGGGAAGATATAGTATTGTTTAGCATGTTTCTTGTTATAATGTTTTTTTGAAAATAGTCTCTTTCATATTTTGACTCTGTTTTTGAGAGGTATTCCTTTATGTCTGTCTGTTCATTCGTTTTAAGAACTTTAAATAATCCATTATATGAATGTACCAGTACTTATCCATTCATCTCCCTATTGATGGGTATTTGAGTTCAATCTTTCTGTTTGTGATAAACTAAGTTTCAATAAAATGTTCTTTACATTCCCATTATTCCTATGTTCTAGGGTTTATCTAGGGTGGTGGGTCCCAAGTGGAAAGAATCATTTCATTTTTTCTTAATTTGGGAATACTCTTAACAAACACTTTTCCAGGATCTTGTCCACAGGAGCCCGGGATGATTTTTTAAAGTGAATCACCTAGATGTCTTTTAAAAGTATTAGTATTGTAAAATGTCACAATTAACAAATCAATACTGATGAATTATCATTAACTAAAGTCCATATTTTATCCAGGTTTTCTTAGTTTTCAGCTAATGTCCTCTTTCTCTTCTGGGCTCCTAAGATATCACATTACACTTAATCATCATGTCTCCTTAGGCTCCTGTTGACTCTAACATTTTCTCAGCCTTTCCTTGTTTTGGTGATCTTGAAAGTTTTGAGGAGCACTAGTCAGATATTATGTTGAATATCCCACTGGGACATCGGGATTAATCTGATGTTTTTCTAATGCTTGGACTAAGGATATTTTCGGAAGGAGAAAGGTCAAAGAAAGTACAGTGCCATTTTCATCACTTTATACCAAGGGTATAGTGTACCAACATGATTTATCATTGTGATTTTAGCCGAGATCACCTGGCTGAGCTAGTGTTTGTCTATCATGTTTCTCCACTGTACTTCACTCCACTCCCCTTCCATGATGCACATTTCAGAAGGAAGTCACTATGCATTGCCTACATTTTAAGAGTCAGGAGTTGTGCTCCACTTAATTATCTACATAAATTATTTGGAATTCTTTTGCACAGAGTGTTTTTTTATCTCATATTTATTTATTCAATCATTTATTTATTTAGTATGGACTCCTAGTTATTTATTTTAAACTTTGGGTAATAATCCAAGACTCCTTCATTCATTTAGTCGACCAACTTGTTGCAGCTTTGGATTTTGACTCCTGTGTCCCTTTGATATATCCCATCATTTTAGTATTTTTTTTTTTTTTTTTTTTTGCTTCTCTGTTTCAACTTTTCTATAATTTCTGTCACTCAGTGATGCTTTCAGATCCTGGAAAAATTTGTAGAATCAGCAATTTCTCCATGGAGTCCTCCCTTTATTTTAGGCAGTGGTATTAGAAACCAAGATCTGGGTGGTTGCAACATGTGTTGCCACTAGGATTTTGTTGTTTCTAGGTCCTCCCAGCTAACAGAACAAGGAATTACATGTGTGCATTCTAATCTGTGCATATATGCATATTTTCAAATATTTCTATATGTAACCATTTACTTCCATATTCAGCTAAACATTAGTTCATATTGATGTCCCAACTCTGATTGCTAGATCATATGATAAACTATGTTTAGCTTTGTGAGAAACTGTCAAAACTCTTCCCAAGCAGATGTCCATTTTGCATTCATGCCAGCAATGAATGAGGGCTCCTGATACTCTGTATTCTCACCAGCAAATTGCTATTTTCAGTTTTTGGAATTTAGACACACTAATATGTATGTAGTGGTATCTCTTTGTTTGTTTTTTTTTAATTTGCAATTTCCTGGGGCATCTGTTAAACAACTGACTTTGGCTCAGGTTATGATCTCAAGGTCTATGAGTTTGAGCCCCGCGTCGGGCCTGTGCTGACAGCCCAGAGCTTGAAACCTACTTCAGATTGTTTCCCTCTTTCTCTGCCCCTACCCCAGTCGTGCTCTGTCTCCCTCTCTCTCTCAAAAATAAATAAACATTAAAAAAAAATTTGGGGGGCACCTGGGTGGCTCAGTCTGTTAAGCATCCGACTTCGGCTCGGTTCATGATCTCACAGTTCATGGGTTGGAGCCCCGCATTGGGCTGTGTGCTGACAGCTGGGAGCGTGGAGCCTACTTCTGATTCTGTCTCTCCCTCTCTTTCTCTGCCCCTCCCCTGCTCACTCTGTCTCTCTCTGTCTCTCAAAAATAAATAAATGTAAAAAAAATTAAAAAAATTTTTTGATTATAAAAAAATAAATAATTTGCAATTTCCTAATAATAAATGATGTAGCACATTGTGTCATATACTTCTTTACCATCTGTGTATCTTCTTTGGTGAGGAGTCTGTTCAGATTCTTTGCCCATTTTTTACTGGGTTGATTGTTTTCTAATTGTTGAGTTTTATGGGACTTTTTTTATATTTTAGATTTTTTTTATATTTTAGTTATCAGATATGTGTTTTGCAAATATGTTCTTGTTTTCCTAATCTATGGATTTTTTTTTTTTTTCATTCTCTGGACAGATACATTCATAGAGCAGAAGTCTATAACACTTCTCAGCTTATTTATCTTTTATGAGTTGTGCTTGTGGTGTTGCATCTAAAAACTTATAGCCAAACTCAACGTCACATAGGCTTTCTCCTAAGTATTTTTCTAGTTTGTTAAATTTTTACTTTACATTTAGGTCTATGCTCTTTTTTAGTTAACTGACATAAAAGGTGTAATGTCTTTGTCTGTTTTTGTTTGTTTGCATTTGGATGTCCAATTGTCCCAGCACCATTTGTTGGAAAGATTATCTTCCATTCATTGGATTGCTTTGCTCCTTTGTCAAAGATCAGCTGCTTACATTGGTATAGTTCTATTGTTGGACTCTCATCCTCTCCATAATCTATTTGTTTACTTTTCCACAAATAGTATTCTCTATTGATTACTGAAGCTTAATAGTAAGTCTGAAGTTAGATGGTATGAGCCCTTCAACTTTGTTCTCTTTTAGTATTATGTTGGCTACTCTAAGACTTATAATTATTCATATATAGTTCCAAATCTGTTTGCAAATAGCTACGAAGAATTGGCTTTGGAATTGTAATTGATATAAAAAAAAAATGAGGAAGATCTGACACCATAACAGTAAGTCTTATCATCCATGGGCATGAACTCTCTATTTTTCAAATCTGTTGTTTCTTTCATTTCAGTTTTGCAGTTTTCCATATATAATCCTCTACATATTTTAGATTTATACCTAAGTGTTTCATAATTTGGTGGTATTGTAAATGGCATTGTTTTTTAAATGTCCAGGTGCTCATTGTTGGCATTTAGAAGTGCAATACATTTTTTGTTTGTTTGTTTTACATTGACATGGAGTTATGTAACCTTATTATGTAGCTTATTAGTTGCAGGATTTTGTATTTTGTCAATTCTTTAGGTTTTACAAATTGGACAGCATATCATTTGCAACAAATACAGTTTTACTTATTCTTTTCCAAACAACATGAATTATATTTTATTTTCTTATCTCATTGGCTTAGCTAGGACTTCCAGAACAATGTTGAATAGGAACAGTAAGAGAAGACAACCTTGGCTTGCTCTTAACCTTAGGGGAATCCATTCAGTTTGTTAACATTAACATTGAAGATATTCTTTATGTGAGACAGGAAGGCCAAAGGGGTCAGGAAGGAAGATAAATGCCCTTTCTCTGTTAAGGTCTTCCCCGCCCCCCCCCCCCCCCCCCCCATGGAGAAAGGCCATTTTTTATGTAGAATGCATGGACACATTTCACTATTTCTCTTCCTCTTCTCTGCATAGAACCACAAAAACTTTCTTGGATTTTCATCATGATAACTTTTTGGAATTTCCAGAAATAAAAGACATTTCTGTGAACACTTCTAAACTGGAGGGCACCAGAAGTTTCTCACTCCAATTCTAGTACATATTTAGCTCCAGAAATTTGTCAAAATTGCCATGTAAGTATTCTAACCATTTTTTTTTTACTCCAGTGATGTCTGCTACAAGTAAGCAGATCTCAGATGTGACCCTTGATTTCAACTATATCTCCAGATTCAGGTTGGTGATGTGCCTTATAATTTTAGTTCTCTGACAGATCCAAGAAATGTTGATTTTCAGTGATAATATCCAAGTTCTTTATATGTTGGAGTTGACACCAGAATTTTTGAACAAGGTTTGGGTTCTGGAGTCAGATAATAAGGATTCAAATCCAAACCCTCCTCCCTCTCTTTTCTCTTCCCATTTTCCCTCCCATATGCCCCCTTCCATCCTTCTTACTTTCTTTCTCTCTTTTTTCCTTCTCTCTTCCATACACCTCAAGTCTTATATTCTTCATCTGATAGAGTGAAGACCAAAAATAATAACTATTTTCCCTATCTCACAGGTAAGATTACATTTTTAAAATACCAAATACTAGGAACTTGTTAGTTAATCATTATTAACACAGTTATAAAAGCTAACAAATTTTAACAAATTTATTTTCTAAAATAACTACTAAAAATACTATCATAGCTTCTAATTAAGCATCTCCTATAATCAGACAATGTAGTAGCTGACTCACAACCATTATTATTTCATTTAATTGTATATTAATGTATCCTTACATATTAATGTGTAAGTCTTCAAGATATATTGTGATGGTTCATGCACCACATACATATCCAAACACTAAAACTATGCACATCATTCTAAACCCCTGGGTTGCTATCCAACTTTAAAATAATATGTTGGTCTTTGATAAATGGCTTTGATAAATGGATAAATTTATTTATCCAAATAAATGCTGAGAAAACATCTTAGCAAAGGTCAGGAAAAACATGATATCATTCTCTATCCCAGCATTTTCAAGGTAGTGGCAAGAAAACTGAATTTGCCTTTTTTCTTTATTTCTTCCCTTTTTTTTTCTTCTACAGTACTATGATAATATTTTAACTTGTCCTTCGACTTTGTAAAATAACTAAGAATAGTATGTGGATTAATGTCCAAATTTTTGCTTTCTCCTGAAAAGTTAGGAGATCTGACAAATCTGGATCCACATTCCTTTCTAGCAACAATCAATTGCACATTACTTGTGCCTGCTAGCTTCAGACATGCCATATGCTCTCCAATTTACCACAGTCTTTACCATTTCCTACATTAACACTCAAGTTTGCCTTGACATATTGGTTTACTTTCCTATTCCAGGGAATATGGGAGTTTTCGTCCTAAGGTTTCAGCCCTTTGAATTGAAGTTTTAATCTAAACACCCAAGCCTGTTTGAGTTGTCAATCAATATAGCAATGGAAACTATAGGCTGATGTTTGAAATACAGGCAATTGCTGACTTTTTTTGCTACTTCTTGTTTACTGGCAATTGGAGCATCAATCATAGAACATATTTAACCTGAAAAATGAGCAACTGGTCATTTTGCCTGGCATCTTCCCAGTTCTTCAGGAACTTGCAGAAACAAAAACTCAAGAAGTCACTCAGAATAGGTGGTATGTATCCGCTCTCATCTCATTTTCAGAGCCTTTGTCCCTGGGTTCTTCCTGGATGCAGAAAGTCAAATAATCAAAGACTGCAAAATAGGTGAAGAAATTCTGAATGGTGAGAGCCTTATAGTCTGCTGAGACCACTTAAAGTGGTGTTCTCCCTTAGTGGATATGTGTTGTATTCTTTTAATTGTATGAGAATTCTTTTAGTTAAAAGAACAAATCTCTTACTTTCTAAATGAAAAAGTATTGGAATTTTTATTTTTGATGTCTCCAAACACATAAAAAGAGAAAAGACAACAGGGTAGCACATGTGATTAGGACCTAATCCCACATTGCATGGTCAGAAGCTAAGGAAAGAGGCTCATGCTGGACAAAACCTTCCAGTACCCCAACCTTATCCAAGAATGGATAAGAACAATGTAAATACTCCATTTTATAGGTATGTAAATCAGAGGGCTAAGTGGTTTTTCCAAGATTACACTGTGGTAGTAATGAATAACCTATGGGCTTTGGGTTAATCAAGAATTCATAGCCTGACTATCATCTTTCAGCCATGCAAACTTGGCAAAGTCATTTTAACTCTCTCAGGCTCACTCACCTCAACTATAAAAGGAGGACAACCCTATCTACTCCATTTGGTTGTTCTCATGATGAAATGAAATAAGATCTATAAGCAGTTAACCTGCATTTAAAAAGAAAAAAAAAAAAGAAAAGAGAAAGCAAACGGCCGTGTGATTGAATATATTTCATTTATCTTAATACTTGTTAGCTAATTTACCAATGATCTATAATTTTAGTATTCAGACATCTATTTCTGTTTTTAAAATGTCTTTTCTTTTTTTGAGAATGAGAGAGAGAGAGAGAGAGAGAGAGAGCGAGCATGAGCAGGGGAGGGTGGAGAGAAAGGAGATAATCTGAAGCAGGCTCCAAGCTAACAGGAGGGAGCCTGATGCAGGGCTTGAACTCACTAATTGTGAGATCACAACCTCCTCTGAAGTCATACACCTAACCCACTGAGCCACCCAGGCGCCCCCAGACTTGTATTTCTTAAGTAAATAAATAATTACAGATAAGAAGCTATGACCGTCTATATAGGAAAGAGAGTGGCACTTATGCATATGCGTGTAAAATTTAAAACTAAAATTGAAACTGAATGGACAAACAAGAAACCACCAAGTTCAAATTTATTTCTACCAAGCTCATAACGCAGCACTTGAGCTCATTTGAAGATGTATCATCCAGATGCCAACACTGAAGCTCCTACATAAAACTGTTAAGTGAAAATGAGAGAAATCCTTCAATGGTTCGGTGGACTGCTATACTTTCTGTCTGCTATCTTAACACAACACAACAGATGGTAGCATTAGGAAATGCTGAAAAGGGAGTGTGTGCCTGTATGCCTGTGTCAGTGTGGGAAGCCTATATATATGTCACCACATCTCACTGTGCTGTGGCAAAAAATATCAGTGGGAAAGAGTTATTAAAAATTGACTATATTCATATTTTCTAAAAAACATTACTTTTTGTATATGGTAAATAAGTCTCAAATTGTCCTGATAGATCATATGGCAAACGTAGTGCTGCATTTTGTTAATTCAGTGAAATCCTGAATCAATAATCACCAATTTTTAGGGATATTTATTATGGATTATCAAAATGAGACACAACTCTATCTTTATAAATTAGATATCAAAAGAAAAAATAAAAATCTATATCATATATGGAAATCAGGACAGCTAAGTAGTTTTTATATCACAAAATATTTATTCATCCAAGTACTCACAGATCTACTCCTTCAGCAACTATGTATTGTGAATATATTATTTGCCTGTTTTAATCTCCGGGGATAAATTAGTAGAAACAGTGTCTCTGCCCTAATAGAATAATTCAGACAATTAACAACTAAACACTTAAATATGTAACATTGTTTCAGGGTAAAGAGATAAAGACTGATGTGCAGAACTATTTTGATAGGGTGGTTATGGAAGAGAAGTATCTAAGTGGAGATAAATAATGTGAGAGGAAGAACAACGCAAACATCCAGCTTAAAAATATTCTAGGAAGTGTAAAGAGGAAGAACAAGGAGAAGGAGACCGGTGCACTTAAAGTACATTAAGCTGCCTTGAGCAGCACAAGCAATGGAGAGAATATGACATGGGATTAGGGAATTAGGCGGGGGGCGGGGGGAGGGGGCTTGTTTCTATTCATCTAAATTATGATGGAGTTTATATTTCATTCTAATGTGATAGAAAGTGATTGGAGATATGTAAACATAAAAGTGACATGAAGTGATTCATTTAAAACCTATATATCGGGGCTCAAACGTTAGACTCTTGATTTTGCTCAGGTCATGATTTCACAGTCAGGACATTGAGCCCTGTGCAGAGCTCCATGCTGAGTGTGGGGCCTCCTGAAGATTCTCTCTCTCCTTGTGCCTCCGCTCTTCCCCCAGGGCACACATCCCCTCTCTCTCTCTAAATAATGATAATAATAATAATAATAATAAGAAGAATAATAAATATATATCATTAAATTGTTGAATGGAGAATGGCCTATAGGAGGCAAGCACTGGGTCTGGAAGCTGTTGCCATATGCACAGGACAACTGGAGGCAGTCTCCTTCCTGTGCTACTCTTCCTGACCATAAATCGGTTGTACTGCTAATAATCACTACACCCTTGTGGAATACATTTTTTCAAAACTGTCATCTCATTGAAGTTAATAGGACTGCCATTATTGTTTTATTTTACAAATTAAGAAACCAAGATACAAATATAAGTGTCCTCCCCAAGGCTAATTACAATGCAAGGAGTGACACAGAACATGCTATTGCTCCCTGATCCTAAACATATACCTAACTATACCAAGTCCTACGGTGCCTACAAGAACTAGTTTCAGCTGCCCTCAACCTCAACACTATTATGTTAGGATATTTAATACATGTATCAACTTCGGTTTAAAATGCTCTCATTAACCTTACTTATTACTGAGCCTACACACGTTTACTAAAATAGCTATGAAAAGAAAAAGTCAAAAGCTTATAATAAAGCCAACTGAATTAGACAGCTAATTGATTACAAAAACATGAGCAGTATATTTTCTATCTACAATATAATTGAAAATTACAACTGGTGACTGATGCTCCCATGGGTTTCTAATGCTCTATTCTCCCCGGCCCTCCCCGCCCCACCACACCCTTCCTTCAGACTTAGATAACCAGCATGCCAATAATGCAAAGCAAACAAACAGAAGGAGAAAACAAGCCCCTGTCTCCTCGGCACAAGTACTGCCATTTCGTTTTACTTTCTCTTTTGTTACCTATTTTGTTTATACAGTTTTCATTCTAACACTTTTAAAATTTTATGATCACACACACACACACACATTTAAATTTTTTTTTAACGTTTATTTATTTTTGAGACAGAGAGAGACAGAGCATGAACGGGGGAGGGTCAGAGAGAGAGGGAGACACAGAATCAGAAGCAGGCTCCAGGCTCCGAGCCATCAGCCCAGAGCCCGACGCGGGGCTCGAACTCACGGACCGTGAGATCGTGACCTGAGCTGAAGTCGGACGCTTAACCGACTGAGCCACCCAGGCGCCCCCCCCACACACACATTTAAATAGCACTAAAATGTGGAAAGTGAAGAGTATAGTCCTCTCTCCCAGCCCGCCAAATTATACTGTCCAGAGGCAACAAATGTTAATATTTTCCTGTGTATTCTCCCAGAAAGTGCTCCTTTTGTGTTCTATAGGAATTAGGATTTTTAAAAATGATACAATGAACATCATGGTATAAATGTATTTATATTTTATTGAATGGTCTTGAAGAAAAAACTTAGGTTTGTGGCTCCAGATATTTTGCATTTTATATTTCACTAGGTTCTGGGAATTCATTATCTCTCTTCAAAATATCACACTTCCGAAAAGAAGATATGATGGTTCCTATTTCCCATGATTACCTGATTGGTATATGAAAGTTATAAAAAACAAAAACAAAACAAAACAAAAAAACCCACAGGAACGGAGAACAAAGCCAAGGAGAAGAGGATGCAACCCTCTATGTTTTAAAGTTAAAATTGCTACTAATGTGGTAAGTTTAAATGGTGCTACCTGCTCCCATTTGCATATCTTTAATTGACTTTTCATGTTTAGCAATTTTACTTGTTCTGCTTTTAAACTCATTCTTCAGACACTTTGTTCAGTTTTGTATTAGGTCTATTTACCTTTTGCTTCTTGCTCCGTGAGTACTCTTTTTATATGAAGAAAACAAAGATTTGTTTATAGTGCATGTTGCCTTTTACAGTACTACATTGTGAGGAAGCCAAAGAACGGTGTCCTTCTTCCATTTTTTCTCTATTGATCGTTCAAACATTGAAATATGTAATTAAATTAGGAAGGAAACTTGAAGTGACACTTCATTTTAGAATGAGATTCACAGGGGCGCCTCGGTGGCTCAGTCAGTTTAAGCATCCGACTCTTGTTCGCAGCTCAGGTCATGATCTCACGGTTTGTTAGTTCAAGCCCCACATAGGGAGCGCTCTGTACTGACTGTTTGGGATTCTCTGTGTCCCTCTCTGCCTGTCTTTCTGTCTCTCTCTCTGTCTCTCTGTCTCTCAAAAATGAATAAATATTTTAAAATAAATAACTTAAAATGAGATTCACAAAAAAATTTCTCTCAGAAGGACCAATGTCAGGAAGCACCCTGTATCATTCTGGGCAATCCTGTATTTTTGATTTGAGCAAATTTTCAGGAAAAAAAAAGAGTAATGTGGTACAGCCTTGTCTGTCAGGATTGCACTTGATGAATATCTTCTGGACCTGGTCTAAAAGCTGCACACCTCAGACTACTTCCAGGCAATGAAACTGATTCAAGAATTCCAAAATAATCAAGATGATGAATACAGAACATACATATGAACTGCAGATAAATACTGTGTTTGCATATACATATGTCCTCCTCATTCTAGAAAGGGGCAAGAGAAAACACTCAAATTTGGGGTCTGCTGGAAATACAAATTAAAACCAAACAAAGGGAAGAGGTCTGCTGACCTTTCAGAAAATCATTCATTGAAATCATTTAAAACAAGAAAAACTGCCCAGCATCCTTAATACATAAAAGAAATCAGCCACTATAAGGTAAGACGTAAAACCTATCTATATTTTCACAAAATTATTTTTTGGGTGCCTATAACATATCCAAGACTCAACTTTGGTGACCATCTGACTACAAAAATAAACATAAACAGACAGGGGGCTCCAGCTTTCATGGTTTACATAAGAAGAATAACAATGATTAAACTGTCATAAAAATTAATATTAAATTAAAATATTAATCTGTCGATGATACTATGAGTGTAGCTATATAATAGTAAAAAACGTTTCCCTGAGAAAGCAACAGTTGAGTTAGGAATGTATCTAAAGTAAGAGTGGGAATTAACTAAGAAGGTGAAGTTTAAGAGAAACAACATGCATAAAGACCCCATTATAAAATTTGCATGATGTGACCAGACAGAAACACCAGTTTCCATAGTATAGTGGTTACCACGTTCGCCTCACAAAATTTGCATGATGTGTTTAAGGAACTAAAAGAGGGCCAGTGAAAGGAATGCAAAGAAGTGAGGGTAAAATGGAGAAGGTATTATGTCTGATGACCAGGAGGAAGTAGTTAAAGCTAGATCATGCCAGATATTAAAGAACACAGCAATAATTTTAATTATTATTCCATGAGCAAAATGACACCACTCAAGTACAGGCAAGACATGCTGAGATTTATTTTTGAAAATGATCACTGCATAAAAGAGGACAGCATGGTGGATGGACGATGAACTGTAGTGTAAGCAGGGAAACCAGTCAGAAAGTCATTTCAAGAGCTCATATTAGGATGTTAGCAATAAAGCTGGAGAGAAATAGAAAAAATAAGACATACTTTGGATGCCAAACTAATTGGATTTATGGTGGGTTATATGTGAGTTAAAAAAGGGAAAGGTATCTGGTGTGAGTCTTAGATCACTGGCTTGCACAAATGGATGAATGTTATCATTTACTGATAACAGAGAACAGAAAAAAACCACTGGAATAAATTTTATTTTAAAGGGGAAAACCTTTAATCCATACAGGACATAATGATTCTATGGTATCTTTAAGATATTCAAGTGCAAAACACATAACATATGATTTCACTCATATGTGGAATTGAAGATACAAAACAGATGAACATATGGGAGGAGAAAAAGAGACAGAGAGAGAGGGAAACAAACCATAAGGGACTCTAGAAAACAAACTGAGGGTTGATGAGGGGGAGGTGGGTAGGAAATGGGCTAAATGGGTGATGGGTATTAAGGAGGGCACTTGTTGTGTTTAGCATTGTGTTAAATGTTAGTGATGAATCACTAAATTTTACTCCTGAAAACAATATTACAATATATGTTAACTAACTAGAATTTAAATAAAAAATTTTAAATAAAAGAGAACAAATGATATTCAAGTGCAAATGTTAGGTGGCTTTTTAGATATTCTGTTCTAAAGCTCAGAAGAAATGTCTAGGCCAGAAATATAAATTTACATATCATCAGTATACAGGAGATCATTAATACTGTGAAATGGAATAGATAATCTAGGGAAGAACACTGAAGGAGAAGGGAAGGGAACAGAACATGAGAATAGGGATTGAGAATGCCCAAATTAAATGGCTGAGTAGAAGGGGACAGCAAACGAAAGTGTTTGCCAAAAATGTAAGAGAAAACTGATGACAGTGTGGGGTCTTGAAATCCAAAGGAAGAGTTTTCAAAAACTGAAAATTGTAAACAAAGTTGATTGCTGCTGAAAGGACAGAAAATTTGTGGACTGAAAAAATGGCCTTTGAATTTAAAAACATGGAGATTCTAAGAATTTCGCAAGAGTTATTTGAGCGGAGTTATGAGGAAATGAATTCACTTAGAGTTAGTTGGGTACTAAATGGGTGTTGTGAGAGTTACAGAACAGAAGGAATGAGCTTAGAAAAAAAATTAAAGAGAATAATTGCATGGAAAATAAGGTATAGCCTATTTAAGAGTTTTGAGAGGAAGTGTATGTGTGTGTGTGTGTGTGTGTGTGTGTGTGTGTTTGTGTAATTCTTTTTCTTCTATCATTTAGTAACAGAGTTTTAGATTTTCCAAAAGCAGTGAAAAGGATCCAATTGACAAAGGACAAATACTAAAGATAAAAGGAGGAAGACAGATGGAGTTGGGAGAAGAGAGGTAGAGAGGTAAAAATAACAGTGTAAAGTTTTCCAAGAAAACAGGACAGAATGGAATCCAAAAGCTCCTGTGGTGGGTTAGAGGGGTCATGACTTATTCTCTTAAAGTGGAAGGGAAATGAGATAGAATGCATTCAGATATAGAAGGATGGAGGCTTTGTTCCATCTTTAACTCAGAGGTCAGTGGCTTAAAAAATTATTGGGGGGATAGTTAGAAGCAAGTGTAAGAATAGGATTCTGTGATTTAAGGGTGAAATACTTGAGTGATTTTAATGCTGTCCAATTACAACAAACTTGAATGTGTAATTTTGGGAGTGAGTAACTGAGGTGAAGATAGTATGCTTAGTTTGGTGCAGGAAAGTCAGTGAAGAAATTGAGAAGTTCTTACATTGAAGGATTTGTCCACATTGATGATGACATAACCCATTGTGGTGGAGAGAAAAGAGGAAGCTGAGGTAAGGACTACAAGTAATAAGGAAACGAAGTGGATGGTAGAACCTAAAAGAGAGGCCATAAAAGAATGCGGTTTACAGATGAGTGGGTGAACAACAGACTATAAACAACAATGGTACATGAAAAGAGACATCACTCCTAATTCCTATACCTAAAAATACAGTATGTGAGAGAGTAAAGACTAGTTTCTTGAGAGCAGATTCTAGGTCAGTATAAGCCAAGGAAATGAAAAAAAATTCACAGTAGTGGATGAAAATAAGAAGAGTTTTGCTGGGTATGGGGTACCAGTAGCAGGAGGCACTGAAATGTCTCCGTGTTTAGGAGACGCAAAGTTATCTATGGTAGCAATAATGGAATACAGAACATTGTGGGAGACACTGAAGTGGAAAAGACAAATGGCTGGATGTGGAGTAGGGGTGATAATGTGTGTGTGTGTGCGCGTGTGTGCTAATTGTTGAAAACCTGGAGGAAATACAGGTGAATTTTGTCTCCTGGAAGGGAAAGGTATTGTGCCTCATGGCCAGGAAGCTCCCTTTCTTGGCAGAATGATAGTAGATCTAGAAACTGCCAACTCCATAAAGAAACACCAGTGCGAGAGAAAAACAGAGTATACAAATAGAAACAAAGACAATAGTCTGAGATGAAAACACAGATGGGAAATAGAATATAGGGTATCTACAGTGATAGAGTTATAAAAGAGAGAGCAGAAAGTTCACAAAATAATAAAGAAAATCCATTGGCTTGTTGATTTTTTTCAAATTCTACTGTAATAAAATATAAGAAAATAAATCAGAGTTGCAAAATGTCCAAGGTGTTCACATTATTACTTGTAATGCTAATCCTAAAAGAGCACCTAAGAGGCAAAAATGCTATTTTTTAAAAATCAAAATGATTCTAATGTTTTAAGCAGTAGTGAATAATATGGATTTTATCTTGTTTCTTAATTGAAATACAATTGACAGGGCCACAGGAAGAAAACATATTAAACTGTTAACAAAGTTATCTTACATAGTGGGGATGATGATTTTTTTTTAATGTTTATTTCTGAGAGAGAGAGAGAGACAGAGTGTGAGTGGGGGAGGGGCAGAGAGAGAGGGATACAGAATCTGAAGTAGGCACCAGGCTCTGAGCTGTCGGCACAAAGCCCCGTGCGGGGCTCGAACCCACCAGCCATGAGATCATGACCTGAGCTGAAGTCAGACGCTTAACCGACTGAGCCACCCAGGATCCCCTGATGATATTTTATATTTGCTATTTATAAATATGTGTATTATCCCAAAATACTACAACCAGAAAAAGAGCTCTTAAAAAGATACTATATGTATATGTGGTGTGTGTGTGTGTGTGTGTGTGTGTGTGTAGAAAGAGAAATTTTATATAATTTTACCTAAAACATCTAACAAATCTTTATTTTAACAAAATAATATATCTATATAAAGCCACAATAAGCAACATAAAGAAGTACATAATGGTGCATATGGTTGTCAGTACCCCTCTGACCAGTAAAGCCACTGAAAAGATGTTTCAATGGATATTGTGTTAATTTTTGTGTCCTTTCCATGCAGAGGACAGTTACAGCCAACCTCGTTCATTAGCGCTTGTTAACACAACTGCCACAGTCTGTCCACCTGGACTCTGGTGCTTCCAAGTTAAGCAGGTCACTCATGGCTTGTCTAAGAAACAGATGGTCTCTTTCAAATATATGCCTATGCCCTGTTTAAGTGTTGAAAAAAATAAAACGTAAAAGAAAAGAACAAAACATAACAGACATTGCACCATTCCAGTAAACATGCAGACTTTGAAAGATGTGCACAAAGCAAGTTGCTAAAGTTTACATATGGATATACATATAGTGCACATATACATATATAGTATATATGAATTTGTAGTATATATATATATATATATATATATATATATATATATATATATATACACACATATATACATGCATATACATACATGCATGTGGGACACCTGGGTGGCTTAGTTGGGTAAGTGTAGCTGAGTGTCCCATTCTTAATTTCAGCTCAGGTCATGATCTCACAGTTCAAGGCATTGAGCCCTGCATGGGGTTCTGTGCTGACAGTGTGGAGCCTGCTTGGGATTCTCACTCTCCCTCTCTCTCTCTGCCCCTCCCTGCCCCATGCATGCACGCATGCACCCATGCAGGCACGCTTGTTCTCTCTCTCAAAATAAATAAACATTTAAAATAAAACACATTCACAGATGTACATGTGTTTCTACATACACAAGACAATGCACATGTAAATTCACACAGACGTACTAGTGTGTGTGTGTGTGTGTGTGTGTGTGTGTGTGTATGTGTGTAAAGATTTGCTTCTATATCCCTAAAAATATTTTCAAAGTATGCACAAATCTATTAACGGTTTTTATCTCCATGTGGCACTTGGCACTGGGAATCAACTTTCATTTTCTTCATTATATAAAATTTAATATTTAATTGAAATTTTCCACTGTGGGACCATGACACAGTTGATACGAAATTCCAAACCAAGTGTTCGAATGCAAGTGTTTGAAGCAATTATCAGGCTTGGGGTCATTTTTTAAAAGTTCAGTGCAGAGAGTCTGTGTGGAATGAACCACTGAAAACCACTAGCAGCAGCCTCTGGAAAATTACAGTTGGGGGATACAAGCTGAGGAGTCTCTAGAGAACACAGCAGAATGCAATGAGAATGATCTGCTTCAAGCACATTCAGGTCCAGAGAGTGGAAAAACCTAACATGGGAATAAGAACAATACCATTAGGGGAAGAGCCTCATTATTCCTTGAATTTTTCTCCCCGTGGTTTTGAAGAGCTAAGCCAAGAATATAAGAGATGATTAAAATGAGATTTATTTCTTTACCAAATGCAAAGACAAAGCCTACAATGAGCAGGCTCTACATGCAAGAGAAGAAGAGAAAGTTCACCTTGGAATAAAAGGAAAAGTGTTGATTAATCTATTGAAATGGATGCCCAATGGTCTGAATCAAGACCATGTTGTTCCACTTCAAGCAACTGTTTGAATTTTTGTCACCTAAGAATAAGCAGAAAAGGTACATATGCTCTCAGACTTTTTATCCAGTGGAAGCAAAAAATTTGCCCCACTTAGAAGCTTAAAATGGCGAGTGAAAGACAAATAAGTAGGTTGTGTTTTTTATTACATTTAAATTAAAAACATCAACTATTTTTCAATGCATAAGTTACATTTACTTGTATATTTTTATTCAAAAAATACTTTACCAGAAGCAAGCATTACTAGTAGTTAACAGATACATAAAAATTAGTGTAATATTAGCAGAACATGCATTCTATATTAAGATATAGTAATGGCCGAGTTTGGAACTCAGTGACTGTGTCTAATTTGAAAAATTGTTGTAAAATATAGTAAGGTATGTTCAAATATATTGCATATATGTATATCAAATAAATGATAATGAAATATGTATACTTTATATATCTTATGATACATAAGAAAAACCAAATAATGGAATTGTATCTAACTCTTGACTTGGAAGGTGAAAAGCATCATAGAACTATTTGAACTGAGTAATGACAGATGATCCACTGACCCCAAATGGTGGATAAAAGCATTTTGCTGCACAAATGTATAAGCGAAATCTTGGTATGTTCTGGAAATAATAGCTATATTAGTGTAATTGGCATATAAAGAAAGGACAGATATGGGAACTGATGGGATATGATGCTGGCTTGCTGGTTGAAAAAAAGAGTGTGCAGTTGTTATGTCATGTTAAAGAATGTAGATGTAATTGTACGATTAATGTGGAAATCAAGAACCACTTTTAGTGTATGTGCTGCCTAAGCGAGCACAAGAACCATTTTTAACTTGGAATCACAAGGTTGTATTAATACAAGTTAAAATTTTGAGCTTAGTGTATTTATTGTACTGTTTATTGACCTTTATCGACATTCCTTTTTGTTAATGTTCATTTATTTATACTGAGAGAGAGAGAGAGAGAGAGAGAGAGAGAGAGAGAGAGGGAGAGACAGAGAGAGCACATGTGCACACATCAGGGGAAGGGCAAAGAAAGGAGAGAGAGAATCTCAAGCAGGTTCTGTGCTATCAGCACAGAGGCCCAATGCGGGGCTTGATCTCATGAACTCTCAGTGGAAATCAAGAGTTGGACGCTTAACTGACTGAGCCACCCAGGTGCCCCCTTTGCCAGTATTTCTAACTGCACTTACAAAGTTATATACTCATTATCAGTCCTCTTTCACTCCTAGTGGACTTTTGAGTTCCTGGTGCCAAAGGCTATTTTCCTTGCAAAACACACACACACACACACACACACACACACAGCAGGTTTTGGAGAATGAAGGAAAACAATAAGCTAGAGTTTGGCTGTTATTTGGAAATAGAGATGGGTTTATACAGGAGAGATATTGGACATTAGAGATGTTTGGGGGATAATAAAAAAAATGATCATGATGTTACAAAATTAACCAATATTTCTCAAAAAATGTGAAAGGCAAATAAATGGGTCAGGAATGGAAACTTGGGGTCTACAAAGTTTTAAATAAGTGATAATTTAAAAAAAGATTTTATTGTTTTTTGTTTGTTTATTCATTTGTTTTGTTTTTTAGATTTCACATATGAGTGAGAGCATATGGTGTTTGTATTTCTCAGTCTGACTTGTTTCACTAAGCATAATCCATTCTAGATCTATCAATGTTGTCACAAATTGCAAGATTTCATCCCTTTTTATGTCTGTGCAATATTCCATATTTTGTGTTTGCATGTGTATGTGTGTGTGTATGTGTGTGCACGTGTGTGTGTATGCCACATCTTCCCTATCCATTCACCTATGGATAGACACTTAGATTGCTTCAATATCTTAGCTATTATACATAATGCCGCAATAAACAGAGGAGAGCGTGTATTTTCACATTAATATTTTCATTTACCTTGGGTAAATAACCAGTAATGGACCTATTAGATCATATGCTATTTCTATTTTTAATTTTTTGAGGAACCTCCATACTGTTTCTCATCGTGGCTGTACCAATTTACATTCCCACTAACAGGGCACAAAGGTTCATTTTTCTCCACATGCTTGTTAACCTTTATTTTTCTTTCAATTTTAGTCATTCTGATACCACATTGTGGTTTTGATTTGCATTTCCCTGATGATTACTGATTTTGAGCATGTTTTCATGTGTCTTTTGGATATCTGTATGCCTTCTTTGGTAAAATGTCTATTCTGGTCCCTTACCCATTTTTAAATCAGATTGTTTTTGTTGTTGTTGTTGTTTTGTTTTGTTTTATGTTGACTTCTATGAGTTCTTTATATATTTTGAAAACAAATATCCAATATATCCTTAATATCATTGTTTTTTAAGATTGTAATCCTCCACGTTGTTTCTTACATTTTGTAGAATGGTTACTTCTATCATCTACTAATTGTCAGTATTATTAAGTTAGGTATACCAGAAATATTATAAAATTGAAATTTTGCCAGTTTGATGGATATGCCTATACTATTTCATGTCAGGCCAGAAGTAATACATAACAACTATGTCTACCTGGACTAAGTATTTGGGTATAAATATGAGTTCTCTTGTGTAGGATCTTGTTTTTATCTCTTGGTTCAATGTGTGCACCATATATTTACAAACCATAAGCTTATGGCTAAGAGTTGTTGTACAGTTGGAAAAATCTGCCACACCATATGTACCTCAGTAGATACAGTTTGAACTGCTGAGGGATTCACAACATTTTCCTGGTTTGACATTTCCTTCCTTCTTCTGTAGCTGAAGTTAGAAGACACCAGTCTGTATGGGTATAACAAAGGTAATAAAATGAAGAACAGAACTCTTTGTGAATATGTGTTATTATAATCATCTAAAGACAAGGGATAGAGTCCATTCAGCTCAGAAAGGATTCTTTGCCACCATCTGCCATACCTTATGAAGGAAAGGAGGCCAACTATTCAAAGCAAGAGAGTACTAGCAGCTTGAGAGGGATGCTGATAGCACAAATTCAGCATGCCCAAAGGTAGTATAGGATCTGGTTTGTTGCAACATAGAGTTATCAAAATTTTTAAATATTAAACATCACTGTTATTCATTGTCATTTTTTAGGCATTACTCTCCCTTTCTTAGTTTTTCTTTCCAGCTCTTATTTGCTCCCTTGGTGTTTGCCTATAGTAGCAGCAGTGTTTATTCCCATATATAATGCATAGAAAGGTGTCTATTTTCAAACTAATTTATTTTTAAATGGGCTTATTAATATAACCTTATAATTATGCACAAAGGAGACTGTGATGTTTATCCACTTCAAAATAAAAGTTATATTAATCTCTGAGGAGACTTAATCCTATTGCCTTTTTATAAATGCTCTCATCTTATCCTAAAATTAAATTACTCTACCTTTATTCACAACATAAGAAAGATAGACAATTGCACCCTACAGAGTAAAGGAGCTGTTAAAAATAAAATAGATAAAATAAACATTTTTACTTTTATCATCAAGAAAGCATTTGGATCAAAACATTTTTTAATTTTTTTAATGTTTGTTTATTTTTGAGAGAGACAGAATGTGAGTGGAGGAGGGGCAGAGAGAGAGGGAGACACAGAATCCGAAGCAGCCTCCAGGTTCTGAGCTGTCAGCACAGAGCCCAAAGCGGGGTTCGAACTCATGACCAGTGAGATCATGACCTGAGCTGAAGTTGGACACAAAACCAACTGAACCACCTGGGCACCCCTGGATCCAAACATTCTAAAGGTTATTTAGTACTGTTCCATGGAAGCTAAATATTGTACCCTAATGAGAAATTTAAAGTGTTTTCTTTAATAGGTATAGAATTTGTTTCACATTCAAATTAAAGACTTAAATTTACCTATTTTCATTTATCTGAGCAAAATTTCCATAATTCCTAGAAAATTCAAGAAAAAGTACAAAAAAATTGTGCCTTATTATTAGCCCAAAACTATATTAAAACTGAAGACTGAACACAGGTGAGGTTGAAATTTAATTATCAGCAGCTAGAGGAGATCCTATTAGGCATTCAAATTTTTATTTCTGGGTGTGAAAATGCAAGCTATAATGAGACTTTGGCTAAGAAAAAGAAAAAAAATACCTACACAATATAGTTTTTTATTAATGCCTCTATTAATTTGTGCTCAGTAATTTTTAAAAAAGCATGTATTAGAAGGAAGAAATGTAAAAAAATATTTCACTTGATTTGTCCAGTTTTCAGTATTAGTCAATAACTCTTTAAAAGTTGTGATTTAACTCCCTTCGTAATGTATTCAGACACAGTATGGATTATTTAAGTAAAGATATTAATAAGTATTTGTCTATATGATTCTATATTTTCCATTTGTTCATCCAGTTTTCTTAGTAAAGAGAAATAAAGATTAGGGGCAAATGGTGATAGAATTCATGACATATAAACACTTGTACCTGTGTTTGGTGAAGCTGTGGCAGTGAGAGCCCTATGTTAAAGAGTGGGAGTGGCTCAAAGCCATCTCTTCCTTTTATCTCTTGCCTGCTTTTTTGGGTCTTTTCTGGATGTCAAGTGGAGGGAAAGATTAAAAAGTGACATGACATTTTCGCTTGTACTATTGACATTTTAAAAAACATATCCAAATGTTTCCTTGGTGAGAAAGCTCTATTCTAAAATTAATACACAAAGTACCACTTCCTAAGCGACTATACAAAGAATATAGGTTCTGCAAAGTAAGATTGAATGTTGTATATAATTTACAGCATTCTTAAGTTTCACACTTTCTTCTTTTATTTAAGTTTCAGCTAACATAAAGTGCAATATTGGTTTCAGGAGTTGAATTCAGTGATTCATCACAAATATAAAAACCCAGTGCTTATCATAACAAATGCCTTCCTAAATACCCATCAACCATCTAGATTATCTCCCACCCACTTCCCTCCATCAACTCTTAGTTTGTACGCTATCGTTAAGAGTCTCTTGTGGTTTCTTTCCCTCTCTTCTCTTTCTTTCCCCCCACTTCCTATATGTTCATATGTTTTGTTTCTTAGATTCCACACGAGTGAAATCATGTGGTATTTGTCTTTCTCTGATTGACTTATTTCTCTTAGCATAATACATTCTAGCTCCATCCATGTCATTGCAAATGGCAAGATTTCATTCTTTTTGACAGATGAGAAATATTCCAGTGTGTGTGTGTGTGTGTGTGTGTGTGTGTGTGTGTGTGTGTGTGTTCATCTTCTTTATCCATTCATCAATCAATGGACATTTGGGCTCTCTCTATAGTTTGGTTATTGTTGATAATGCTGCTATAAACATTGGGGTGCATGCACCCCTTTGTATCTGTGTTTTTATATCCTTTTGTTTAATACCCAATAGTGTGATTGTTAGATTGTAGGGTAGTTCTATTTTTTAGTTTTTTGAGAAACCTCCATAGTGCTCTTCAGAGTGGTTGCACTGGTGTGCATTCCCACCAACAGTGCAAGAGGGTTCCCCTTTCTCCACATCCTCATCAACAGCTGTTGCTTTTTGTGTTGTTAATTTTAGCCATTCTCACTGGTGTGAGGTGATATCTCCTCATGGTTTTGATTTGTATTTCCCTGATGATGAGTGACGTTGAGCATCTTTTCATGTGTCTTTTACCCATCTGGATGTCTTCTTTGGAAAAGTGTCTATTCATGTCTACTGCCCATTTCTCAACTGGGTTGTTTGCTTTTTAGGTGTTGACTTTGATAAGTTCTTTATACACTTTGGATAGTAACCCTTTATCAGATAGGTTGTTTGCAAATATCTTCTCCCATTCTTTTAGTTGTGTTGAATGTTTCCTTCCCTGTTCAGAAGTTTGTGTATCTTTAGTTCATGTTTCCTTTTGTTTCTCTTGCCTTCAGCCATGTGTCTAGTAAGAAATTGCTCTGACCGAGGTCAAAGAGGTTGTTGCCTGTGTTCTCTTCAAGGAATTTGATGGTTTCTTGTCTCTCATTTAGGTCTTTCATCCATTTTGAGTTTATTTTTGTGTATTATGTAATAAAGTGGTCCAGTTTCATTTTTCTGCATGTTGCCATCCAGTTTTCCCAAAACCATTTGTTGAGACGACTGTCTTTTTTTCATCGGGTATTCTTTCCTACTTTGTCAAAAATTAGTTGACCACAAACCACCAAAACTGACACAGAGAGAAACAGAAAATTTGAACAGACCCATAATCAGCAAAGAAATTGAGTTGGTGATCAAAAATCTCCCAACAAATAAGAGTCCTGGACCAGATGACTTCTCAGGGGAATTCTACCAGACATTTAAGGAAGAGTTAATACCTATTCTCAAATAGAAATGAAAGGAAAACTTCAAAACTCATTCTAAAAAGTCAGAATTACCTTCATTCCAAAACTAGACAAAGAACCCACCAAAAAGGAGAGGTAAAGGCCAATACCTCTGATAAACATGGATGCAAACAACCTCAAGATACAGTATTAGCAAATCAGATTCAACAGTGCATCGAAAGAATTATTCACCATGATCAAGTGGGATTTATTCCTGGGCTGCAGGGCTGGTTCAATATTCACAAATCAATCAATGTGATACACCACATTAATAAAAGAAAGAATA
Source organism: Panthera onca (assembly GCF_046562875.1). Taxonomy (NCBI): domain Eukaryota; kingdom Metazoa; phylum Chordata; class Mammalia; order Carnivora; family Felidae; genus Panthera; species Panthera onca. Next base: position 53,408,092 of record NC_138342.1, on the reverse strand, counting down.
AGAACCATATGATCCTTTCAATAGATACTGAATAAAGTACAGCATCCATTCTTGATAAAAACCCTCAACAAAGTAGGGATAGATGGAACATACCTCATTGTTATAAAGGCCATATATGAAAGATCCACAGCTAATATCATCTTCGATGGGGAAAAACTGAGAGCCTCTCCCCTCCTATGGTCAAGAACAAGACAAGTTGCCCACTATCACTATTACTACTTAACATAGAACTGAAAATCTTAGTCTCCACAATCAGACAACAAAAAGAAATGATGGGCAAATTGGCAAGAAATAAGTCAAATTTTCACTGTTTGCTGACGACATGATATTCTATGTGGAAAACCTGAAAGACTCCACCAAAAAATTACCATAACTAACACATGAATTCAGCAAAGTCACAGGATATGAAATCAACATGCAGATGTCTGTTGCATTTCTATACACCAATAATGAAGCTGCAGAAAAAGAAATCAAAGAATTGATCCCATTTGCAATTACACCAAAAACAATAAAATACCTAGGAATAAGCCTAACTAAAAAGGTAAAAGATCTATACTCTGAAAGCTATAGAACACTTATGAAAGATATTTAAGAGGACACAAAGACATGAAAAAGCAGTCCATGCTCACGGATTGCAGGAACATTGTTAAAATGTATATACTACCTAAAGCAATCTACACATTTAGGCAATCCCTATCAAAATACCACCAATAGGGGTGCTTGGGTGGCTCAGTCAGTTAAGGATATGACTTTGCTTCAGGTCATGATCTAATGGTCCATGAGTTCTAGCCCCGCATCGGGCTCTATACTGACAGCTCAGAGCCTGGATGGAACCTGCTTTGGATTCTGTGTCTCCCTCTCTCTGTGCCCCTCCCCCTCTCATGCTCTTTCTCTAAAAAATAAACATTAAAACATTTTTTTAAAATACCACCAGTAGTTTTTGCAGAGCTGGACAAACAATCCTAAAATTTGTATGGAACCCCAAAAGACCCTGAATAGTCAAAGTAATCCTGAAAAAGAAAAACAAAACTGAAGGCATCACAATTTTGGATTTAAGCTATACTACAAAGTTGTGGTCATCAAGAGAGTATGTTACTGGCACAAAAATAGTGCATAAATCAATGGAATAGAATAGAAAACCCAGAAATGGACCCACAAGCTTCATACTTTCTATAAAACCATCTTCTCAGAGTAGGGTGGTTGTCCACAGTGAGGTGCATGAATAAGTGCTTTAACTATTTTGAAATTATTTGTATTAAGTATGATTTCCATTAATTAATGCTGAGTATCTTTTATTTCCTGGACATTATGCTACTTGGGAATATTTAATACAGAACACACATTTTCTCTCTTCAAAAAGCTCATTATCAATGTTGGAAACAAGTTATTAAAACAATATAAGTATTAATAAATTAGTTGATTATTTCTTATTTATTTATTTTTAGAAAATTTTTTAAATGTTTATTTAATTTTGAAAGAGAAAGAGAGAGACAGAGCATGAGAGTGGTAGGGACAGAGAGAGAGAGGGAGACAGAGAATCTGAAGCAGGCTCCAGGCTCTGAGCTGTCAGCACAGAGCCCAATGCAGGGGCTTAAACCCACTAACTGTGAGATTATGACCTGAGCCTAAGTCGGACACTCAACTGACTGAGCCACCCAGGTGCCTCAATTATTTCTTAAAAAAAGATAAAAATGTTAAATGTTATTGTACTTATCTATTTACTGAACTGTTGTTATTCTAGGGTGAACTGTTGTTATTCTAGGGTTGAGAAAGTCTAGGGGGTATAGAAGTCAGCATTCTAAATGACCCCCAAGATTCCCATTCCCTGCTAAGACACGTTTTCTCCCAGTTACTCAATCAAATGCTAATCTAAGTACTACTTGAAGAAATTTTGTAGATAGAATTAATGTCCTAAATTGTTGACCTTAAATTAGGGAAGTTATCTGGGTGAGCTTGACCTAACTGCATGAGCTCTTTAAGGCACAAAGTTTTCTCTGGCTGGTCACAGAAGATGTCAAAGAAGTGCAGTCTGTCAAAAACTGGCATGTGAGAAAACAAACATCCATGCTGTAAATGCCTACGGGGATCACATGGCAAGTACTAACTGTGGTTTATAGATATTCAGAGTGAGACCTGGTTCAGAGCTAGCAGGAAAATGGAAAGTCCACTCCTATAACCACAATGAAATTAATTCTACACTGTTGGCCTTGATTTTAGCCTAATGACATTGTTGGAAGAGTTATCCAGAGGATATGACCACCAGTAGGACCCCTGAGCTAAATCCAGGCAATCCAAGGATCTTTAACCACCCACCCTGTCATTGTAATGTGCATTCTGCCCATTGTTCCCACAGTAGGAGCCATTTTCAAGGATGTAGTCTTGAGAAAGTAATGTGTTGATGAGACTACCTTGCCTGAGTATGTGACTTAAACTCAGTTAAAGCTTCTATATAAAGTTTTAATATTCTGGTGGGCCAGGGTACAGATCTACTCATCTTGCAGCCATCCAAGACAAGCGCTGGTATAAGTTCCCTTGCTTGTTTAACTGTCACAAGTCTGGAGTGGCCTGCTTCTTTCTTTGGCTTCTCCTGCCCTCTGTAAACAGGGGCCAATTTCATATTTCATCCAGGAAGACCTCAAGACTTTGAGCCAACAGGTACTTGAGCAGAAAATCCAGTCACACTGTGCCTAGATTTTGTGACCTACAGAAATTGTGAGGAAAACTTGCATTGCTTTATGGTCATAATATGGAGTCTTAATTTCTTTTCTTCCTACCACATCTTTATCATGATTTCATAAATCCTCTTATAATTTATATATATATACATATATACATATATATATGTGACTTAATCGATCAAGGAATAGATGAGTTGGTATTTTAGACAGTAGAGTTTAAGTGGAAAAGTCATGAGGTTTGGTGTTGGGAAGATTGATATTACAATAATTAAATGCATACGAGCTCTAGTTTTCTTATACTTAAAAAAAACTGCACAAAAAATTCTCATTTTTTGGAAAAGTTAAATAATACCTAAGACTCTATGTGTTAATGAACATGAGATTACTCAATAGATGAAATGAAAACACACTGGCTAAACTATGACATAAATCAGCTTTAAAATATTAATTTAATTAAAAAATATAAAAAGACCCAGTCTTGTGGATCCTTCCTTCTTGAATCTAAAATCCATTCATTCATTTCCATTCTTTTTTTTTTTTTTAATGTTTATTTATTTTTGAGATAGAGACAGAGCGTGAACAGGAGAGGGGCAGAGAGAGAGGGAGACACAGAATCTGAAAGCGGCTCCAGGCTCTGAGCTGTCAGCACAGCGCCTGACGCGAGGCTCAGACCCACGAACTATGAGATCATGACCTGAGCAGAAGTCAGACACCTAACTGACTGAGCCACCCAGGCACCCCCATTCATTTCCATTCTTATGTTCACCATCCTAATACATATTTAACAACTTACACCTGAATTGCTAGAGTCTCATCTCATTTCTACTTCAGTCCACACCAAACATACTTGATTCTGTAAAAAAAATTTATTAACTTGGGTTTTAAGTATCCATGAGCTCCTGTAAGATAACAGGAAACTTGTTGCATAAATGCATACGTTACTTTGAGGATAAATGTTCCTTAGCTTTCAATAAAATATCAAATTTTCAAATGAATTCTTGACCTAAAAGTAATCACAAGGTCTGCCTTTCTAAAATCTAATCTAAAACATGGATAGTTCCTCACTGCCAACTAGTTAAAGATTTTGATCTCTCAGTCTTTTTAGCCTTTCTATGACTTATGATGACCTATAGGTTCTCAGGTCTTCTTCCCCTTTAGCTAGTTCAGACCTAGTCGCTGTCACAGTATTCTGTGGATCCTACAATCTGATTAATTTATTGAAACGGTTTTAAATCTTTACTGTAGATATTTCATGCTCCAATTCGACAAATGTTGATTGAGCCTTTATTTTGTACCAGGCATGGTACAGTGGCTTATTCTTCATCACTTCTCTTCAGCTTACCCCTCTATACCTACCCAGAAGTCTGAAGTCAAAGTCTCGCTTCAATAGCCATCTCACTCAAAAATATAACCTCATCCTAGGGGCGCCTGGGTGGCTCAGTCAGTTGGGCGGCCGACTTCTATGGCTCAGGTCATGATCTCGCGGTCCGTGAGTTCGAGCCCCGCGTCGGGCTCTGTGCTGACAGCTCAGAGCCTGGAGCCTGTTTCAGATTCTGTGTCTCCCTCTCTCTGACCCTCCTCCATTCAAGCTCTGTCTCTCTCTGTCTCAAAAATAAATGTTAAAAATAAAAAAAAAAAAAAAAAAAAAATATAACCTCATCCTCGTTATCAAGTTGAATCCTGCAGATTATTCAGAGTTCAATTCATAGTAATTTCATTTGTTTGTTCTATTATCATGTAGTAATGTTACTTTCCTCCAAATTTCTAGAGGATTTATAGTTAATCTGTCCTTTTTCATCATAATGGAATCCTGCTTTGTATACTGTCACTTTTAAAAAATACATTTAAGTCCTACCACAATGACACATAAGGAAGCTTGAATTTGAGTCAGGTGTATCCAGCATAAGTTACACACATAGAAGGTATTTGGTATTTGTAAATTTGCCTGAAAGTAGTAAAAATCAATATTCCTCCTGCTTAATGATTGCATTTGTTCCGACATTGTTTCTTTCATTATAAAATAAAATAAATCTCTAGGCCCCACTGTTTCTCTTTTCTTTTATTCGTTTATCACACAGATATCATTAAAGTGAGTATCTCCTATCTCCATACATTAAAATAATCAATAAGGAAGCAATTTGGCTAAAGTTAACCTGTGAACTACAGTGACAGCTTTGAGAGTTACTAACTGTACAAGTTTTGGTACCAGAAACCTGGGTTTAAATTCTATCTCCTACTATTTAGGTTTTTGAGCTTGAGCAAATCTTCAGCAAGTGCATGACTTAATTTGTCCATGCATTTAGTCAAAAATAACAACAACAAAAAAAAACCCTCCTATAGTTGGTGTGCGGTTTAACATTAGTGTCTATAATGCAATTTATAAGCATTAATTCTTCTGTCATTTATCATGCTACATATGGACCTTGAATGGTTTAACTGAGCTCAGGTTTGTTTATTTGTTTGTGAAAAGGTTCCTTTCAGACAACACTTGTATAAAAGAAAAATTTATTCAACAGGGGCAACTATTCTGATTACTTTCCAAACCTAGGGTGTTGAGAATTCTAAAAGATAACTTTCATTATTAGTATATGGAGTGTTTTCATTTTAGTTATTACAACATTTGAAAGATATTGTTTGATTTCCCATAATCCCTCTGCATCTTCCAATTCTGTTTATTAGTTTTGGAGTATATTCAAAATTGTATCCAGCTTGGTTTAGGCTTGGAGGAGATGTTGCAAACCAAATAGAGCATAGCTGTTTTATTTTAATAAAATCCTTCCATCAGATCTTACTGCATGAGCCCTATCAACACTTATTTTTACAGGCTCTATTTTCACACAAATGTACAAATCTATATCTCTAAAGAAGTATAAAATCCATCAAAATGGCCCACAATTTATTATATAAAATAAATACTCATGTTGATTTCAATGTCAAGAACACATTTATTATTAAATACTTAATTGAGAAATAGTAAGAAGAAAATGAACACTATTTTGAAAAGTAACATCTAAGAATAAATTGCTATATTTCTTTTAGATTAAATATGGCTTCTAAACATATATTTATGTAATATTTTAATTATTGTGATTTAGCAATATCTAAGAATTTTAAGGTTGTCAAAGCCACAAAGCCCATTTGTGTAAGTGTACTGGAGAACACCTTGCATTGAGTGTATGTAATGTGAATAAAAAAGGATTAAAAACATATTTTAGTTTATTTGAGTCCCATAACTTATATTACTTCCTCTAATATTCTAATGATCTAATATTCCTCCTAAGAGGAAGATGATATTCAAAGTGAAAACATGAGTTAAATGATCTCCAAAGTGTAAACATGTTCAAGGAGTGTAAACCACATATTCAAAGTGATATATACAGTAAATGCTAGAGTTCAGACATGAGTTCAGCATATGTCACTTGAGGTGTTTTCATTACCCTCTGCTGAACATTAGATAGATTCCTCTCTGGTTGGAGAATCACTTTTATTTCCATTTCATTACACTGAATAAATTATTGCTTAAAATTTACCATATAGGCACATCCTTAAAGTACATGCTGTATTTACAAAATATAGGTACAAATATAGTTGAAATTATAATTCATTAACTCCATTAAATAAGAAAATTTATCTAATACCTCCCTAAAGACCAAAGTAGTCTATTTGATGTCAATTTGCTCCTATCACCTTGTAAAACATGAACACATGTGCATACAGATTATTAAAAATAAGTTTAAGGGCTTACAATGCATATTATTCATCTTAGGATGTAACTTATTAGGACCCTAAGAATAATACTGCTTGATTGTGTCTGTAAAACCACGTGGCTTCATTGCTTCCCATTGTGTGTTTTCTTATTTACATAAGACCTTCTGTGGGAATGAACATTGGAAAGGGTAGTTCAATCAAAATATTGAAATTATGTCAACTTTAGACACATTTTCCTTTGTCAAATTTCAACTAGATTCTCTTTTTCTGGCCTCCATTTCTGCTTATATTCCATCTTTGCCAATGTTTGGAGTTCCCTTAACTGAAACCTGATTGATAACCTGTGCATGCTTAACAACTTTTGCTTTAGGGTTGGTCAATCTCATGTGTGCATCTTCTACTTCTCACAAAAGTTTAGGTAACAGTAAATGTTGAGAAAACTAAGTGTTACTAAAGAAAATTAAAGAACTTTCAATCCTATAAAATATAGCCTTGTTCAATGACTAAGAAACTGACAAATAAAAATCAGTGGTGTTCTGACATGTTTTTCAAAGTTTACTGTTCTCTGAAAATAATGTTAAAAAAATAAATCTATCAAAACTTATATAAAAGTCACCTATCTAAAACACAGCTATTTTTTCAGTGAATGTCTCCTGTTCAAAACATATCATTGAAGTCACTGTTTTGAGATTTGATATCAGTGAAAAGCATTTTGTCTACAGTTTCTGCAAAAGAAACAATATACCACCATCACTATTAAATTGTTAAACTACAAGAGAAAAGAAAGAGACAATGTGGATAACTATTATCAGACATGGAGAGAGAGAGATAAAGAAGTAGAGACTTTGTATTAAGTACTGAAGATATTATTCTTATTAAGTCCAACTTTCCAGGAATATTGTCTATTGTAAAAGACATGATTGTTGACATTTTAATTATGCCATTGAGTAGCAGTGAGAAAATACATGGAAGAGAACACTACATAAATATCTCTAAGTATAAGGAGAACTAGCAAGGTATGTATCAACACTGTATCTATCAGAGTACTAAAAATATAGCTTCAATCAACTTGCCACATAGTTTTAGGTGGAACTGGCAGCTTAAAATCCTGAACTAGGAGGAGAAAATGTCCTTCCATTCTGACTCTTAAAATGGAGGTGGGAGATTGTGGATGCTACTGAAGGAGACCATAAAGGTAAGATTCTAAAACTTGAATTTTAATGAGATTTACAATGTGTCTTGGTAATGAGGGAGATGAGTGAAATCACTTGTGAGTTCAAGCACACTTTTATTCATTTTCCATTTCTCTTTGTTTCTGTAGAGACGGCCATTGAAAAATGCCATTTTTAGTGTGCAGAAGCACTGTCCTTGAATTCAGCAAAACTTAGAATTATAGATTCTAGATTCTCATTTTTTAATTTAAAAAAGTATAATAGTAATAAACTTTAAAATAATTGTGCAAATCTAGTATCTGTTGAAGAAATTTTTAAGATGCTATATTAGTCAGGGTCCACCAAGAGAAAGAGAAATTTCTCTCAAAATGTGTGAAATAGGAGCTTTACACAATTTTAATGGAAGAGCTGTGAAGTCAAACTGAGGATGATCTATTATTAGCAACAGCAGGTGACACCACAAACTCTAAGGGTATTATAAAGCGAGGAGGTGATAACATGGGCACCTAGGGAATGGGTAAGCTAGAGTCTGCTGGCACAACTTAGAGCCTATTTAGTGAGAGCTGGGGCCAAGGTGGATATAAGAACTGCCAGAGAAAGGAGATGGAATGCCTTGGGTCACCACTGCTTCCTATTGGCTTAACTCAGCCACACATCTGCTGCCACAGGACCCTGGAAAATGTAGCCTATAGTCAGCACTCTTTACACAGAGCCCAGCACCCAACAGGCAAGTAATGGACTTGAGAAAAAACACACAAAGGACTGGTTTGTGGGTCACTTAGGTGTTTGGTACATTGTACATCCCTGCTATCTACAACTCACTTTTGAAATATGTATAGTATCCTGCATATTCCAAAAAGTATATTTTGTTCCAAAAGTATATATATAACTTTTGTTCCAAAATTATATGTTCCCAAAGCATAAGTAGTTTTGGGGTTTTTTTAGATATATTTTTAAGTTTATTTATTTATTTTGAGAGAGAGTGGGGGAGAAGGGGCAGAGAGAGGGGGAGAGGGAATCCCAAGCAGGCTCTGCACTCTGAGCACAGAGCCCAATGCAGGGCTTGAACTCATGAACCATGAGATCATGACCTGGGCCAAAGCTGTAAACTTAACCGACTGGGCCACACAGGTACCCCACCAAAATATAAGTAAGTTTGATAAATTAGTCCCATAGAATGTTAATATACATATATGTAATACATATATAACATATTTGCTCAAAAAGTAAATTTAACAAATTAAACAAGATTGTCAATTTCAGAAATTAAAAAAAAATTTTAGAGCTTATTCATTTTTGAGAGACAGAGAGAGACAGAGAGTGAGGGGTTGAGGGACAGAGAAAGAGGAAGATACCGAAGCAGGCTCCTGGCTCCAATCTGTCAGCACAGAGCCCAACATGGGGCTCAAACCTATAGAGTGTGAGATCTTGACCTGAACCGAAGTCAGATACCCAACTGACTGACACACTCAGGCATCCCTATTTCAGGATTTGGGTGGCTCAGTGGGTTAAGCATCCGACTTCGGCTCAGATCATGACCTCACGGCTCAACTCATGAGTTCCAGACCCACATCAGGCTCTGTGCTGACAGCTCAGAGCCTGGAGCCTGCTTCAAATTCTGTGCCTCCTTCTCTCTCTGCCCCTCCCCAGCTTGTACTCAATGTCTCAAAAATAAATAAGCATTAAAAAATTTTAAAAAAATAAAAAGACTTCACTCTGAATGTGACTCTTGTAAAAGGTAATTTATTATTTAGTCTCCCAAACTTAATTGGTAATGGAATCCCCTGTCCTTGATTGAACATTTTGATGAAACTGGAATCTTTCCCTTTACTCCTATAAATTCTATTGAATTTATGTAATTTTGATCTTTTTTGCTTATATTGCTGCTACCCTTAAAATATCACACACCTAATAATAGAAAAATAATAAAAAAAAAGAATAATGATCAGGAACTAATTTAAAACTATATTCTGATTCCAAATTCTCAAAATAGTCACAGGTATTCAATGACAGCTGTTTTAAGAAATGGATGAACATACATAAATTGTTCCAGGGATCCTCACGGATCCCAGATTGTCAGATCTTGAGGTGGGCTATTTCTCCAAACACAGATATAAGGAGAAACTGACATCTTACTCTCCCAGCTTCATCTCTGGCCACTCCTCAGCACTTCTCCAGACCTTCCTTACCTTCATCCTCATCATCACCCAAGCATTTTCCCTTACCCAGTGATCTTACCTGTAATGCTGCCCCTGCGAAAATGCTCTGACATCCCTTTGCACCTGCAACAAGTCAACTAGTACTTCAATTCTCGGTTCAAATGCTGCCTGTTTTATATAATCTGTCCAGCTGTCCCTCTGTGCAAAGGATTTGCTCTTTCCATTTAATTATGATTGTGCTTGTTAATGTCTCTATTATGCTGCTTATCACATTGCATCATAGTTAGCTAGAAACTTCTCTTTCTCTTCTGATAATCGCAAAGTTAAAGACTGCATTTCATGCTTGCCTATATCCTCAGTTATTTGCACAGTAACTGGACCCTCATAGCCATTCAATGAATATTTATTAAAAATGACTTGAATTTAGGCTAATAAAAGTATAAAAATAATAAAAACGAACCCCAAACATAGGTTGGAAATTACTATTTGTTATGTTGTCTGGGAAACTACTTGATTTATTTAATTCACATTGTATGTGAAGGCATAACATTGATCTACACATCCTATTAAACTATTATTCCATGGGCAAACTTATTTAGCCCTCAATCTCCACTAAGCAAATTTGTTATGCACCCCAATACTTCTATTTTGGTATTCATCTAAGTACTTTCCCTCCTGTGTACAAATGGATAACCCTCCATTTTACCCCCAAGGCATATTCAAGCTTGAAAAGGGCTGTAGTAATCCAAAAAGAGAAGTGTACGCTGTTCATTGAAGCAAACCATGACTATCAAAGAGAATGCCAAAGGGCATTATTCATTAAAAAATGAATTAACAAGGCTTTCTGCAATTTTGCTGCAGATTTTGCTTTTACAAAAGACTAAAAGAATGCATGATGCAGTGTATCCAAAAGCAAAAAATACATTCTGGCAACTATTCAAATGCAAATTCAGCTATGCTGAGTGTTCAGGTGACAGCCTGGGTTGTTTATATATTGTCTATCATTGTAACAGTGAAGCACTCAGACAATCTAATTAGGTTATTAAAATTACCTGTTTGAGAAAGACTAGATTTCCCTGAAAGCTTCTATATAAAGCTATTTTTGAAAGACAGAGAAAGATGTACTAGGATCTTTTATGCAAGAGAAAAAGTCATGAAAAAAAATCAAAATAGACAAAGCAAACAAATCAAATCAAATCAAAACGAAAACACACACACACACACACACACACACACACACACACTCACAGAGGTTGTGAAGTCAAGAATTATTTATAAATTCTGTGTAATTATTTAATTATGAGTTCAGATTGTTTCACTTTATTCCATATATTATATTTCACTTTTTGTTACTGCCTTCACTACGCATTAGTAGTTTGAAGTGTTCCATCATTACCCAACCTGGTCTATCATGTGTATCTTTCCAATGCCCACGTCATTATCCTTTAGTGACTCCTGGTTTTGCCATTGCCTTTAATCTTCTCTGCTATAAATATCTCTAGAAATTTTAATGGTCTCAGCAGAAAGTAGAAGCACAGTCTTAAGAGGAATGGGCACTGCCTCCTGCCTGAATATCAGAGTAAGAGTTATGATGGATCTTTAGCAAACTAATACCTTTTGTATGTTCTGCCCAGAGATATTTCTAATTGCTTGTCCTAAAATGTTCATTTAAATGAACTTCAAATACAATTTTATTCCTATTAAGACAGACCTCTAGTTCAACCTCTCCTAAGGAATGTCTTCTCATTTATTAATATTACACAAACTATATGAATGACAACAATGATCCACTAATACTTTCTCATTAATTATTATAGCTGAGATGGTTCTTTTCATGTCCAACCTAGGCAATGTGAAAATAAGCACTTGACCTGTCCACCCACTGAGGTTTAAAGTGTCAGAAACAAGTTGAAATATAAAATGCATTTAGTGGAACTAATATAATCGGACAACAAAAACAAAATGATAATTATGTTTTACGGTTTATTTTTTCTTATTCTCTGTAGAAAGAGAAATCTGATAAGAATATTTGGGTGAAAAAATTCTAACACTAAGGTTTCATTTTTCTACATGAAATTGGTGGTATTTGTCCAGTTACATATAGAATGGTAGAAATACTTGGAATTTATCAGTATGAAAATAAGTGGAATAAATCTCTGTGGGTTTAATGTATACTTAGAGTAAGCTGAATTCAGGGATCATTATATTTTATAAAAATCTTATTCATAATTTCAGCAATTCCCACAGTATAAGGTGGATATTTACCTCTGCAAAGTTTGCACAGGAAAGACTGTTGAGTAAATGAAATTGAAGCAATACTAATTAATAGAAATATTTCACCCACTTAAAAAAAAAAAAAAAGAAATGTTCTTAACCTGAAACTGATCACCAAAGCAGCAATGTATATATATTGTGGCACAATCTACTTTTGCAGACTTAACTCTACTAGAACTCTACTATTTCCTGTGCTTCGGCCAACCTAGAATACTTGAACTTTCAGGACACAACATGAACTTAATCACATTTGCCATTTTGACCTTGTTTTCTCTATCCACAACACCCTCTTTGCTATGTACTAGACACTACTGGATAGATTCATTTTGAGGCATTTCAAATTTTTATGTTTTGTTATTGAAAAATAAAGCTTCTACATCACTTAAAAGTGTAAAAATGACCAATAGAGCTGAAAGGCAAAAATATACAGATTTGCATACCTCAGAAGCCCAAAGAGAAAACAGACCTCCTAGATTAGTGCTGGGTTTGAGCCCAGATGTTCATGGTTCTTTGCATTGTTGATTGATGTATTCAAAGTGCCTAAAATATTGTCTGACACATAAGAGGCTCTCAAATATTTGTGGAAGGAAGATAGAAAGGAAGGGGCAAAAGGAAGAAAGGAAGGAAGGAAGGAAGGAAGGGAGGAAGGAAGGAAGGAAGGAAGGACTAAGGGATGGAGGGAAGAAAGAAGAGAGGAAGGAAGTAATTCTATTGCATGATTTTATCTATCTATATAGCTGTATCTGTATCATTTATATCTATATCAATGTATCTAAACAAATATAAAAATAATACTCTTGATGGTGTTTTGCCAAAAACTTATTCCTTTCCTTCCCAAATTATGACCCTTTATCCCCTACTTATACTATAGCCCTGCCAAGGAGGCATGCAAATACTAAAGATGCTAAGTGCAATAAAATTTTCCAGTTAAAAAAAATAAGTAAAAATAAAACACTGAAACAGGGACTTCCTGGGAAGATGGTGGAGTAGGAGGACCCTAAACTCAACTCGTCCCAGGAACACAACAAGATAACACTCACATCAATGTAAATAACCCAGTAAAGGACCCAAAGACTTGCAGTACAAACTCCACAACTAAATGTAGAGTAAAGACAACACTTAAAGAGGTAGGAGGACAGAGATGTGGTGGGGAGCAGAACTCCATGGGTCTGGCCACCAGAAGGAAGGAGCCACAGATTGGAGAGGGGTGAGAAACAAACTGTCACTCTGGGAAGCCTGAACAGGGAAGGTGAATGCAAATAGCATTTGACTATGAAAATCAGAGAGGGCCAAATTACCTAAGTTCTTACACCGAGCTGGACTTAAAGCCTGGAACTTTAAAAATCAGAGGATGTGGCTCTAGGAGAGCCTGGAGGATGACAGGAAACTGAGTCCCCACCCTTAAAGAGAAAGCACAACAAATAGTCCTCAGAGATACAGCACAGAAGCAACAGTTTGAAAATCACCTGGGGCATACAGTAGGGAGAGTTATTTACGAATATCAGAGTTCCCTGAGGGACTTCTCCAGGAATAAGGGAGCTAGCGGGCACCATTTCCTTCCCCTACCATCCAGAATAAGACACAGCCACTTCCAGGAACCAGTGCAGTTTGGCATTCACTAACTGACTTGCTTACACCACGCCCTCCCTCCTCCAGATAGGTCTGCTTCAGTCCTAGCACTGGAGGTCCCCTCTGCCAGAAGACATGCACAAATCTTGCCAACACTGAGTTTTCCAAGTGCACAAGATGCAGGGCTTCAGTCCTGTGGTGGTGGCTGGACACCCTCACAGAGGATATGAACCTCTTGTTAAAACTGTACCCCCTACTCATGCATCCTTTGCTGACAGGCCCTGGCTGCTCTAATCTCAGCAGCAGCTGCATAACCCTCTGTGGAAGAGGACTAGCACCACCTTGTTAAAAGTGTGCACCCTCTGGCGCCTGGGTGACTCAGTCAGTTAAGCATCTTGATTTCGGTTCAGGTTATGATCTCACAGATCATGAGATCGAGCCCTGAGTCAGGCTGTGTGCTGACAGAATGGAGTCTGCTTGGGTTCTCTCTCTCCCTTTCTCTCTGTCCCTCCCTCCCACGCATGCACATGCTCTCCCTCCTTCTCTCTCAAAATAAATAAATAAACTTAAAAAACACAGTAAGCAACTTACCTACTACTTTCAAGAGCAAGAGATGTTGCTGACCTCACTAACACAGAGAAACAGACACAGAGAGTTACACAAAATGAGGAAATAGAGGGATATGTTACCAAAGAAAGACAGGACAAAAATCACAGCAAGAGAACTAAGGAATACAAAGATAAGTAATATGCCTGATACAAAATTTAAAGTAATGATCATAAAGACACTCACCAGACTTGAGTAAAGAGTGGAGGACATCGGTGAGACCCTTAACTGAGAGATACAAAAGAACCAATCAGATATGAAGAACATGATAAATGAAATTAAAATTATACTAAATGGAATAAATTGCAGGCTAGAAGAAGTAGAAGAACAAACAAATCAGTCACCTGGAGGACAAAGTAATAAAAAAGTATTCAAACTGAGCAGGTAAAAGAAAAAAATATGCAAAAATGAGAATAAATATAGGGAACTCAGTTGACTACATCAAGTGTAATAACATTTGCATTATAGGGATCCCAGAAGAAGAAAAGAGAAAAGGGGCAGAACATTATTTGAAGAAATAATAGCTGAAAACTTTCTGACTTGGGGGAGGAAACAAATTCATATCCAGGAGGCACAGAAATCCTCCAATAAAATCAACCTCAGGAGATCTACATCAAGACACACACTAATTAAAATGAGAAAAAGCACTGATAAAGAATTTTAAAAGCAGTAAGAGAAAAGAAAATTGTTACATACAAGGGAAACCATAAGCCTATCAGGAGAATTTTATCTAGAAACTTTGCAGGCCAGAAAGGAGTGGCATGATATATTCAAAGTGCTGAAAGTAAAAAATCTGCAGACAAGAATACCCAATCCAGCCAGGTTATGATTAAGAATGGAAGGAGAGATATAGTTTCTTAGGCAAACAAAGTTAAAGGAGTTCATGACTACTAAACTTGCCCAACAAGAAATATTAAAGGGGATTCTTTGAATAGAGAAGAAAGACCATAACTCAAAGAAAGAAAAGTAGGAAACACAAAAGCAGTAAAAATATCTATAAAAATAATCAAGGGACTCAAAAAATCAAAAGAAGTAATAAACCATATAATCAAAACATGGGGAGGAAAGGATTAAGAAAAGGTTCAAACTTAAGCAACCATTAACTTAAGATAAACTGCTATAAGCAAAAGACACTATATACAAACCTATGGTAACCACAAATTAAAAACCAGTAGTACATATGCAAAAAAATAAAGTGAAAGGAGTCCAAGTATATCACTAAAGAAAGCTAAGGTTTGGTAAGAGAAGAGCGCGAGGGGAGAAGGAACAGAGAAGATCCATAAAAATAAACAGAAAAGAAATAACAAAATGGTAATAAACACATACTTATCAATAATTACTTTGAATGTAAATGGAATAAATGTTCCAATCAAAAGACACAGTGTGATGGAATGGATAAGAAAACAAAAACAAAAACAAGCAAACAAAAACCTATATGCTGCCTAGAAGCACTCACTTCAGACCTAAAGACACATAAAGATTGAAAATGAGAGGACAGAGAAACATTTATCGTGCAAATAGATGTGAAAAGAAAGCGGAGATAGCAACACTTATATCAGACAAAACTGACTTTAAAATAAAGAGTGTAATAACAGACAAGGAAAGATATTGTGTAATCATTAAGGAGACAAACCAGCAAGATAATATAACCACTATAAATATTTATTCACCAAATGGGGAAACACCCAAATACATAAAACAGTAAATAATAGATAAAAAGGACATAATTGATAGTTATACAATAATAGTAGAGGTCTTAACACCCCACTTACATCAATGGACAGATCATCTAAACAAAATATCAACAAGGAAATAGTAGCATTGAATGACACACTGTATCAAGTGGGTTTAATAGATATACTTAGACTCTTCCACCCTAAAACAGAAGAATACATATTCTTTTCAAGTACACATGGAACATTCTCCAGAGCAGATCACAAAGGAAGTCTCAACAACTTCAAAAAGAACAAAGTCATCCCATGCAAATGTTCTGACCACAATGCAGTGAAACTAGAAATCAACCACAAGGAAAAATTAAGAAAAAGCACAAATACATGGAGGTTAAATAGTGTTCTACTAAACAATGAGTGGGTCAACCATGAAACCAAAGAGAAAAAAAAAATACATGGAGACAAATGAAAATGGAAAAACAATGATCCAAAATCTTTGGGATGCAACAAATGCAGTTCTAAGAGGCAAATTTATAGCAATGCAGGCCTATCTCAAGAAGCAAGAAAAATCTCAAAGAAACAACCTAACCATACACCTGAAGAAACTAAAAAAAGAACACAAAGAACCCAAATCCAGTCTAAGGAAAGAAATAAATGTTCTGGGAAATAAATACAAAAGCAATAACAACAGCACAACAGATCAATGAAATCATGAGCTGGTACTTTGATAGGTCAACAAAACTGATAAACTTCCAGCCAGAAATAAATGGAGAAAGAGCTAGAGCTAGAGACAGAGAGAACTCAACCAAAATCAAAATGAAAGAGGAGAAATAACTGACACTACAGAAATACAAAGGATTGTAAGAAAATATTATGAAAAAATTATATGCCAGCAAACTGGACAATCTAGATGAAATGGATACATTCCTAGAAACATATAACCTGCCAAAACTGAATCAGGAAGAAATAGAAAATTTGAACAGGCCAATTACCGGCAATGAATTTGAATCAGTAATTAAAAAACTCCCAACAAACAGAAGTCCTGGATCAGATGGTTTCACAGGTGAATTAAACAAACATTTAAAGAAGAGTTAATCCCCATTCTTCTCAAACTTTTCCAAAAAATAGAAGAGGATGGAAAACTTCAAAATTCATTCTATGAAGCAACTATTACCCTGATTCTAAAACCATATAAAGACACAACAAAATAAGAAATTACAGGCCAATATCTCTGATGAACATAGAAGAAAAAATCTTCAATAAAATATTAGCAAACCAAATCCAAAAGCATGTTAAAAAAATCATTCACCACCGTCAAGTGTGATTTATTCCCAGGATGCAAAGGCGGTTCAATATTGGCAAATCAATCAACATGATACATCACATAAATATGAGAAAGAATAAAAATCATATGATTATTTCAATAAATGCAGAAAAAGTACAAAAAATTGACAAAGTACAAATGCATTCATTATAACACTCAAAACAGTAGGTTTAAAGAGAACATACATCAACGTAGTAAGGCCTTATATGAAAAACCCGCAGCTACCTTCATACTCAATGTCAAAACAGAGAGCTTTTCCTCTAAGGTCAGGAACAAGGCCAGGATGTCCATTTTCACCACCTTTATGCAACATAGTACAGGAAGTCCTAGCCATAGCATTTATACAAGAGAAAGGAATAAAAGGAATCCAAATTGGTAAGGGGAAGTAAAACTTTCAATATTTTCAGATGCCATGATATTATAAAGAAAACCTGAAAGACTCCACTAAAAAACTACTTGAACTGATAAATGAATCAGTAAGATCACAAGATACAAAATCAACGTACAGAAATCCATTGCATTTCTTTATACTGATAATGAAACAGCAAAAAGGGAAATTAAGGAAACAACCTCATTTATAATTGCACCAAAAATAATAAAATACCTAGGTATACACTTAACCAAAGAGATGAAAGACCTATACTCTGAAAACTATAAAACATGATGAAAGAAATTCAAGAGGACACAAATAAATGAAAAGATTCATTGCATGGTCATGGATTAGAAGAATAAAAATTGTTCAAATGTCCATATTACTCAAAGCACTCTACAGATTTAATGCAATCCCTATCAAAATACCAACAACATTTTTCAACAAACTAGAAAAAACAATTAAAATCTGTATGGAGTCACGAAAGACTCCAAACAGCCAAAGAAATCTTGAAAAACAAAATTGGAGGTATTACAATCCCAGACTTCAAGTTACATTACAAATTTGTTGTAATGAGTACAGTATGGTACTGGCACAAAAACAGACATGCAGATCACTAGAACATAATAGAAAGCCCCAAAATAAACCCACAATTAAATGGCCAATTAATTTTTGACAAAGGAATCAAGAATATGCAGTGGGAAAAGACAATCTCTTCAACAAATGATGTTGAGAAATCTGGACAGCTACATGAAAAATAATGAAACTGGACCACTTTCTTACACCAAACAGAAAAATAAACTCATGAATTAAGGACCTAAATGTTAAGAAGTGAAACCATAAAAATCCTAGAGGAGAACACATGCAGTAATTTCTCTAACATTGGCTGTAACAGCTTTCTAGATATGCCTCCTGAGGCAAGGGAAACAAAGTAAAAATAAACTATTGGAACTACATCAAAACAAAAAACCTCTGCACAGCAAAGGAAACAACAAAGGTAAAAGAGAACCTACAGAATGGGAGAATATATTTTCAAATGACGTATCTGACAACAGGTTAGTATCCAAAATATATAAAGAACTTTATAAAACTCAACACCCAAAAAACAAATAATCCAATGAAAAATGGATGGGAAACATGCACAGATATATCTCTAAAGAAGATATACAGATGCCCAACAGACACATGAAAAGATACTCAACATCATGCATCAACAGGGAAATAAGAATCAAAACTACAATGAGATACCACCTCACACCTGTCAGGATGGCTAAAATCAACAGTGCTAGAAACAGTAAGGGTTTGGAGGATGTGGAGAAAAAGGAACTCTCTTGCACTGTTGGGAATGCAAACCGGTGCAGCCACTGTTGAGGACTGCATGGAGGTTCCTCAAAAAATTAAGAATAGAATGAGGGTATGGTCTTATAATTGTAATACAAGGTTTTTACCCAAAGAATATGAAACACTAACTCAAATCATGCACCCCTGTCTTTATTACAGCATTATCAATAGTAACCAAATTATGGAAGCAGCCCAAGTGTCCATTGATGGATGAATGGATATACATATGTATGTGTGTGTGTGTGTGTGTGTGTGTGTGTGTGTGTGTGTATATATATATATATATATATATATATATCAATCACATCTTCTTTTCTTCATATATCACATCTTCTTTTCTTCTTTACTCAGTCATAGAAAAGAATTAAATCTTCACATTCGAAACAGCATGGATGGATCTAGAGAGTAAAATGCTAAGCAAAATAAGCCAGTCAGAGAGAGACAAATACGATGACTTCACTTATATGTGTTATTTAACAAATAAAGGGGAAAAAACAGATTTTCAACTATAGAGAACTGATGGTTACCAGAGGCGATGTGGGTTGGGGAATGGGTGAAATAAGTGAAGGGGTTAAAAGTACACTTATCTTGATGAGCACTGAGTAATATACAGAATTGTTGAATCACTACATTGTACATCTAAAATGAATACAACACTGTACATTAATTACACAAGAATTATTTTTTAATTAAAAAACTAGAAACAATATGTTATTCAGAATAAAAAATAAAATACGATTCAATAATAAAATAGAATTTTGTATATAAAGAATTGCATTGAATAGACAAGGCTATAGTCATCAATGTGGATAAGTATCAAACTCATAATGCTGGTGTATCTGGCTGGCTCAGCAGTAAAACACGTGACTCTGGATCTCAGGGTCCTGAGTTCAAACCCTACATTAGATGTAGAGATTACTTAAAAATAAAATCTTTAAAAAAAATCAGTGTTGACAGGGGCCTAGGTGGCCCAGTCAATTAAGCGTCCGACTTCAGCTCAGGTCATTGATCTCACGGTTTGTGAGTTCCAGCCCTGTATTGGGCTCTGTGCTGACAGCTCAGAGCCTGGAGCTTGCTTCTGATTCTGTTTCTCTCTCTCTGTCCCTCCCCTGTGCATACTATGTCTCTCTCAAAAATAAATAAATATTTAAAAATATTTTTTTTAAATCACAATGTTGAGCAAATATAGGAAAGTTATAAATATATATATATATATATATATATATATATATATATATATACATATATATGTGCTAAACAATACTAAATATTTAAAGGTTTTAAACCTCTGTAAAACAATAGAATATAGGGTTTTTGGATATACAAATACAAAAAACTGAAGGCTACATCCAAATCCACGTACAGGAGAGAAGTTACTTTAGGTATAGAGGTCTTAGAAGGGGCACAAGCTGGGGCTTTAGGTTTTTGTGTTGCATTTTACTTTAATGAAAAATAAGCACACATTCAGAGTGAAAATGATCTGAAGAATTATGCATAAATTGTTAATATCTATTTAATCTTTGTAAGGCATTTATATATGTATCTACCATATCATTTTCTACTAATTCAACCCTGGTGACAATGAGAAACAGTTTGTACAATGTACAACAAAGCAGCCCCTTTGTCATTCCCTTTGTAAGAGCAGTGTTTATGGGATAGTTATGGTGTTTTCAATAAATACTGAATAAACTTCATTACGTAAAAATCAAATTAATGTGTTTTTATCCATGTTAGAAAGGTAAACACCAAGTGATTTAGGTAAAAAGTATATAAGAATTTCTTTACTGTAATCATAAGTTTGTTTCATAGACTATTAGCTATTTTTATCAGTTTAAAAGGAAAAAATCTTCAGAATCAGATAAGGAAAATCATGCTAAAATGTTAACCAAACAGGCATATGTTGATGATTAAATAAAGTATTTAAACAGTTTGATTTAAAGTTAACTTTATGTGTCGAAAATGCAACTACTTCCTAATGTCAGTGTCTTATTTTTTTTCTAAGCGATAGGAGTGTTACTTAAGTGCTTTAATTAGCCTCTTAAATTATTTCTTAAAATATCTGACAACAGAGAAATAAGGACATATTTTCAATTCAAAAATTCTGATGAGAAATTAATATAATTTATTCAAAAATGCCAAAAGCAGTTAGTAAAATAACTTTTCTATGATTAAAATAAATGCATGGCAATTCTAATCATAGAAACCTTATCAAACGTCTTTATTTTATTTTATTTCATAACTTTCAATTTTTAAAGTGTAAAGTTTCTTAAAGTTCGTTTCTTAAAAAAAAAATAGGTTACATGCCATAAGTAAGTAGATGTGACTGTGAAAGAAATTAGGTGCTTCAAGATCAGAGTCAGTGATTTATCTCTCAAAAAGGATTTCCTCAAAAACAGCCTTTGGGCTTTATGTCCCCTTGTATTATAGAAGAATAGTATCTATGCAAATACTCCCAGTGATAAGAACTTCATGTACTCCAAAATTATGTTGTAATACCTGAGTGAATTTCTAGTCTCAGAAAACATCTGCTTCCATGCTTCTGAAATATACTGGGAAAGCGAATATCTCACCAAATATGCTACTCCAATCATCTCACTCACTTTTCATTCTAGGTGTCCTGGCATAATAAATGACTAAACCATACAGGATTATGCTCATCTCCTTTCCAAATAATGATAAGTTCCTTTTTTTTCTTTTTTTCTTTCTTTGTAAAATTGCTTTAGTATTTAAATTATGAACTTATTTGCCTTCAGAAACCTTTGAAAGATGATACTCATCTACCATGTGTTTGACCCAGAACGTTATTTAACCTCAGTTTTTTCATCTATGTGATGGAGTTAATAATAGGACGTATATCAAAAAACTTTATTTTCAATAAGAACTACACAGTTAATATTTGGAAAGTACTTGGAAAAGTGCCTGGCACTTAGTCAATTCTAAATTAGTGTCTGCTAAATTGAAAAGGTAAGAGGAGTGATGGGTATTTTATCAACTGATCTATCAAATGATGTTTGCCATCATAACTTTTTAAATAATATAACAGAAAGCTGAAACACAGCAACTTTTTCAAGTCTATAATCAAATGATCACCTCTGAAATGAACAGCTTTGGTGATTTTTCAGTAGTGATGAGAGGTAAAAATTACAAGTCTCTACCCCATTTGGCTCTGTATTATATCCACACATCATCCAACAACTACTGACACTAACATCTGAAATTTTACTATTTAAACAAAAAGTTTCTTCATATAGTCTGTCCTTTAAATACAAACATCACTAACATTAGTATCATGAATTATTAGTTCGCAGTGTGAAGGAGTTTATAAGATTGGCTTTTTTCCCATAAAATTTAGGAACCTACGATCTGTAAGACATGGGTTACAAAGAAAATAGAGACACTGGTGCTAAATGAAAAGCTTGAAGTTGAAAAAGAAAAAATATGTACTGTTTTATCAAGGATTTGTTTTATCTTTCAAAAACTCATGCAGGAAAATTGACAAGAGTGAAAAACAATTTTCCAAGGTCTGTGATCTATTGTTCCATTTCCCTGGGGAAAGCCCATGAAAAACACTAAGAAAAATGGTTGGGTAGGAGTCAATATGTGAGAAAGAACACCAGACTCTGCCTCATACCCATCACTGGACACATTAAGCTGTTGGCAGCGATAGGCTGGATAACATATATTTCTACTCCTTTCCCAAATCGACCTCTAAATTATAATATTTTATGTACTGAACAACTTCACACAAAACTGATTTGTGCTGAAGAAAAGGAATGTCAGTAAAATTGATGTATTCATAAATCTATTATCATGTAGAGAATAAAATTTCTAGCAACTAAACTGTGTGCCTTTGAGAAAATTGTAATTTCTTGAAGACTTAGTTTCCTAAGACATAATATGAAATAATTGGGGTAAAATTTCAGTATCCATGTGAGTTTTGAAATTCCTCAATTCAATGAATGAGTCATGTTGTTTGCCTTTAAAGCAGTGTCCATACTGGCTTTAGAGATGGTCTAAAGGGTTAGGCCTTTCTTTCAAAAACAAGAGGTCACTACCATTGACATCAATAAAAATTTCCTTTGTCCTTTAAGCATGCACTGCTCAAATATCATATCTTCTGAATTATTCCAAGAACAGAAGGAACAGTTTGATGTGAACAAGAAGGTAAATGCTAGTGCCATAATTCTCAGATGCCTGTCACAAAAATTGGAGACAGAGCTCATTGCAATCAGCGATGGTTTCTGTAAAGGAATAATAAAGAGAAAAGCTGTCACTGAAAGTGGTTTTGAATAAAGGAGGAATCTAGAAGAAAGAAATAATTATTATTTTGAAATCTGACATCTTTTTGCCTCCTGAAATTCCAGTTTATATTGACTGACTTTGTAGTTTACTTTGTTACATGTAGGCAGAATAATGAAAGCTATAATGTCAAGGACTAAAGTGAAGTACACATATGACTGTCACATCATCATCATCATCAATTATATTGTTGAGAGCCTACAGGGTGTATGACACTATGCTATGAATAATCAGTCATCCCTCCCCAGTTTAGCTTAGCATGTATTTCCCTGTTTCAGAGAAAGGAAAATACTCAATCTATCTCCATTTCTCAGACACTAGCCTGAAAGTGACCTACCATCCTGAGAAAGGGAAACACAGAAATAAATTTTTTCCTTCCTTTGAATGTCTCTTTATTTTGTGATATGTGATATTCTTCCTCCTATGTATTGTACAAAACGGGGCCCAAATTTAAAACTAGATGAGGACCTTCCTCGACCTCAAACATGAGGAAGCCCTAAAACTAATCGGCAAATTAAAAAATTATAGTTATGAAAACACAATCAAAGCAACAGTCAAAGAGATATGAGTAGTCAAAGAGATAGGGTCAAAGAGACCAATTTGCCAAATTAGTAAAGGCATGATTTCTTATTATACTTCTTATATATTTCTTTTATATATTCTTTATAGCAAGTAGGATAAATACAAAGAAACATATCTACATATACAGTAGTATAACTGCAGGGAAAAAAGTAAAACAATAAGTAAAAAGAGTCAGAAATAAAAGATAGACTGTCCATAAATACAAATATGTAGGCTTACATCCAACTTCTTGATGCAACAATGAAAGCCAGAAATCAGTGGAAGATCTTTAAAGTCCCTGGAAGAAAAAAAACCTAACCCTGAATTGAGTACTAGTGCAGCTATATGTCAA
Organism: Panthera onca; assembly: GCF_046562875.1. NCBI lineage: Eukaryota > Metazoa > Chordata > Mammalia > Carnivora > Felidae > Panthera > Panthera onca. The sequence continues at coordinate 53,384,009 of NC_138342.1, read as the reverse complement.
AAATGATTAAAAACATTCCAAACATAGTCCTATTTATTATCAACAAACTCATGAAAAGAAGGAATGCATTCCCTAAAAGTGCTTTAATGAAACCAAAAAGATGGTCTGAAATACAAGAAAATAATAGTAAGCAAACAAAATGGTAAACAATGGCAAACTTCCTTTTCAGGTCTAAACAAATAAAAATTACAAATAGCAAAATCAAAATCTCTAACTTATGGAGTCAGAAAAAAAAAAAAAACAGATATAACAAACTAGAAAACAATAGAAGTAAACTGGGAAGAAGGTAAAGCATTCAGATGTAAAACGCTCTAAGATCTTCCTGCTGTTCATTAGAAAAAGGCCCAGTCTGCCTAGGATGTAGATTGCTAGAAATAGTATCACTCCAAAACTAACAAGAAAAGGCTCTCTGAAGCCTTCAGAGTGCTGAGATCACAGGACAAGTAAGTAACCTGAAATCTAAGACCCTAAAATGTGAGAAAGGGCCTGAGGCTGGCTGACTTGTGGCTGTGCACAAGAGAAAATCATGCCAGAATATTTTTTTTTAGAGAGAGCAGGAGCAGAGGAGAGGGCAGAGGGAGAAGGAAAGAGAATCTTAAGCAAGCTCCACACTCTCAGGGCAAAGCCTGATGCAGGGCTCCATATCACAATCCTGACATGACTTGAGCCAAAATCAAGAGTCAGACACCTAAGAAGCTCCATGCCAAAAATTATATAAGAGGGTGAAAAAAATACAGCCTTTTTTTTTCAAACTGCTACTTGCTAAGTATGAGTTAGAATGAGAATATGGAAACTCTGAAAGCCATAGCCACAATAGGAAGAGTTTATACTCATGAAATAAGACTTTCACAGGCTTCTCACAGCCCAAGCTCATGAAAGAGGTTGTTACAGGCAAGAAACTAGAGAAAGCTTCCCTTAGTGATGGGATTCTGCAGGATGGATGGAGGCATCAATTCATGGGAGGGACGAGTCCCCACCCAAAGCTTTTATCACTAGAAGAAAGTCTTCTGATGCTGGGAAACCACAGCAAACCTCAATGTTCACAAGGTACAGATGAAGACAGAAGACCACAGGGTAACATCTTTAAAATTAGAAATTGTCACGAAAAATATATTTCAAGAATCAAGATGTTGAAATAAAGGGTTTTTTTTTATACAAAAACACCTAAGAGAACACATTTCCAATAGCCATGTCCTAAAATAAATCTTAAAGAACGTTCTTCAGTCAAAAGAAACATGACACCACACAAAAGCTTAGATCTACAAAAAGGAAATCGAATTCTCTGCACATGGTAAAAATAAAGGAAAATACTTTAAAAACTTATCTCTTATTTTAATTACTCTAAAATTAGTGTATAAAATTAAAATACCAACAAACATTGTGGTATTTATAGCATACATAATTGTGAAATGTATGGCAACAACAGAACAAAAAAGTGAGAGGGCAGAACTAGAAGTATGAGGTTTAAGTGTCCAATATTAGGCATAACGACATATATTATTTGAAGGTGGGAAGTGATTGAAGATTTACAGTTTAAATTCTAGGGAATATAGGTATACATAATAACCTCAAGATGGAGATAAAATGAAATAGTACACTATTAAAATCCATGTAACTTATTCTAAGTCTTGATATCTGGTAATGTAAGTCCTCCAAATTTTTCCTTCTCCAAGATTGTCTTGGCTAGTCTTTGACCTTTGCATTGCCACATAAATTTATGAATAACCCTATCAGGAGCACCTGGGTGGCTCAGTCAGTTAAGCATCTGACTTCAGTTCAGATCATGATCTCAAGGTTCCTGGGTTTGAGCCCCACGTCAGGATCTGTGCTAACAATTCAGAGCCTGAAGCCTGCTTCAGGTTCTGTCTCCTTCTCTCTCTGCCCCTACCCCGCTTGCTCTCTTCCTCTCCCTCTCCCTCTCTCTCTCCCTCTCTCTCCCTTTCTTTCTCAAAAATAAACACTAAAAAAAAAAGAATAAACCCATTGGTTTACACACACACGCACACACACACACAAAACATACATCTGTTAAAATATTGAATAGAATTGCATTACATATTCAAAAAATTGGGGCAGAATTGACACAATCATAGTCTCTAATCTTTCAGTTCAAAACCATGCCATAATCCTTCAATTATTTGGGTTCACTTTGAATTAGCCTCTAATAGTGATTTATACTTGTACATATAAATATATAAAACCTCTTCTTAGTGTTGTTCTTATTTAAACTCTGTGATATTTTGAGTTGTATATTTTTATGAATTTCATATTCTATATGTTTGTATATATATAAAATTATTGATTTCTAGGAAAGTTGCTAATTCACTTATAAGCTATAATAGTCTGTGTTCTCTTTTGGGTTTTCTCCATATAAAAAACATGTAATTATGAACAATGACATATTTATTTCTTCCTTTCCAACATGTATACCATTTACTTATTCATGTTACCTTATTATAGTAGGTAAAAATGATGATTAAATGTTGAATACATGTGATGACAGCAGAAATTTGCACTCAGAAGAAAAGCTTAATTTCAGAAGAAAATTCTTTAACTCAAGGTGTTTGTTGTGGTATTTGTTTTTCTCTTGTCATTGCTGTCAATATGTTAAGAAAATTCCTCTCCTATACCTCTTTTGCTAATATTTTACTATAAAATTGTTAAACTATTAATGTGACTTTTGTTAATTCAGTAAATTATCTTCATTATCTAATGTTAAGTCAATTTTATATTCTTGACTTGGAGTGGCAATATTTGCTTAGGAGTTTAGTATTAATGTTCATGCAGCTTATTGGCCTATATTTTTCCCCTCTTATAATGTCTTTGATAGTTTTGGGGGTCAAAAATATGTGCCTCAAAAAGTGACTTCAGAATCATTCATCCAATAAGGAATGTAGCCAGGACAAGCAGAAAAAAGAAATAAGCAAAAAGGAACATATACATACATACATACATTCATACATACACACACATATATATTTAACTCAGGGAATTCATTTTCTCTAAAAGACAAGTCTTGATATTATTAAAATTTCAGATAATGAGGACAAATTTTGCATATTTTATTTTACTAAAACTGCATATTATAGACCAATTTATTTTAAGATTCACATTGCAACATCTGGCAAATCTGGCTATAACTATGCATAATTTGAGAAGGGAGTTGGACCACAGTGTACATTTTTGGTCAAATATTTAATGTGTCCTTGGAGTGTACTTAATTTTACTAATGTCCTGATAAGCTTCAGATGTTCTCAGGGTAACATCTAAAAGACAATCATATACATTCTTGAGATGTTGAGCTGCCTGTCCCTTTGATCCTATTTGAAACAAAGGAACCAGTGCCAAGAATAAGAAATGTGGTGTTATGAAGGTGGGGGCATAAGTATTCGGAGGAGGTGATCCCTTCTTCCAAGGGAAAGCTATGCTTTTGTCCTAAATTCAGATCTTCAAGTACAATGACAGAAATTTCATGTAGAGATTATGTGAAAGTCTTCTAACCTCAAGGAAGAATGCAAGTCTTCCTCTCCCTTCTCTCCATCCACAGAAAAAGAATTCTCACTTGGATCAAGGTCTGAGGACTGTTCTCTAGTAGTAGGCCTGAGGCCCACAATGAAAAGTGTTGTTTCTGGTTTGTCTGGGTGGTGTTTTACAGTGGGATATTATTTTGAAATGTTTTGTTTTGCTATTCTCTTTTGGGTTCTTTCCCCAATGAGACTGTACAGTCAGATAATGGTGATTCTTCTTTTTCCTTTTTAAACACTAAATTGCCAACTGGAAATGTGAATATTAGGAAATAAGTCAAGAAAAATCTTATTTAACTTTAGTTCTTATGTCTTATTTTAAAGCACAAGAATATTCCTCACGGCTTAATCACACCTCAAACGAATTTACCAGAGAATGGAACTACATAGAGATTTTGCACCAACACCCCAGGAAATAACAATTACTAAATTTAACTCAGTGCTAGAAACAAACCTCACATGTCTAGAATGCAAGTTGGTGGTATCTTAAGTGCCTAAGACCTAGGCATATTACTCAAACATTTTTCAACAGAGCTAATAACTTTTATATATATTTAATTTTTAAAAATTATACAATATATTGAGTTCCACAAGCGGTAAGCATAAAATGGTCCATGATATTCAAGGAAGAAGAGAACACAAGTAAGAAGAATTAAAAAGGAAGTCTACTTAAGAAGAAATTTGCTTATCAATACCGTGGTTAACTGCATTATGAATCTACTCAAGGTCCTTGTATTATGACACATTAGCACACTCACACAAAGGATAACTGTGTTAAAAGATGTTGCCTGTCTGTCTGGCTCTCTCTTGCACACAAACACACATGCACACATACATACACACAAATACAAACACACAGAGAAACATCTTACATTCCTGTGCCCATTTAGACTGTGTTCAATTCCTCTACAGGAGAAGAGGAAAATATGAAGAATAAGAAATATGCAACATCCTTGTCTGTGCTCATGTTATGGTTTATATCAAGTGGTCCTAGATCTTGATACATATTAGGACTGGATTGCTATACCGAGAACGTATGTTTATGACTCTCAGGAATAATTAGCACATTTTTATCCTTGTGTCTTTGAAGCTTTGAAAAAGGAAGGATCTAGAATTGTGGTAAAGAAAGGTCATCTCCTAATTCCCAATGCAAAGATATCTTTGCTGGTAGGACATAACTGTATTACCATTTGTATATCTTCAAAATAGAAATTCTTCTGAATAGATTTATATTTCTTATTAGTAACTTCATGCTCTATAATGAACAACAGAGTACTAGCAAGCACAGGGAGTTCATGAAATATTTTTAAATAGGCAATGGTTAAAAGAAATAGAATGAATTAATGACACAAGAAATTACACATTGTGGAAGACAATGCAATTTTTGTCTATTTTCAAATAATCAGGATAGCTTTGCTATTCTTTTCATTCATTTGTAGCCTTTCACTACTCTATAATTGACTAATTCAATATCCTCTTTACAATCTGATTAAGAACATTTATTGCTAGTAAAAATGAATAAAAAATGTATTGAAATATATTATTGCTCATAGAAATAAATGTGTTGCTCTCTCTTAATAATTGCATTCTTTCTTATAATTCACATTCATAGAATATGGCCATAGAATTTTTATTAATTTAATCAGCTTGTCCAAAAACAAATGGTTACTGAAAATGTCAGTCAAATCAGTTTCCCGCTTAAATTGATGAGTCCATTCAGCTAAAATGGATATTCTACTACACAATTATTCATAGAGCTACCTTTATAGCTATAAATGACCTCACATAAAGCCAAAAAAAGGTTACTAAACTTAAGAATGAATGGCTCCTCCTATGTGAATGTAATGTTCTATTTACAATCAAATCTGATAAGATGTTAATTGGTTCCTTGACTTATTTCTGAGCTGGTTGATGCATAATAGAGTACAACTTAATTCAGTGCTCCTGTTTCTTGGAAGATAACTGTCAGAGTATATTATTCTAAGAAACTTGATTGAAGTAATAAGTAATATATAGAATTTAAAATTAAGATTAAAAAAAAGCACTATCTAACATAGGCAATGACTCTGCCCCAGTTAAATCAGTATTGTAGGCACGGAAATCTGCACTTGTGCAGATTGATGGTTCTTCAGAGAAATGACCTAAGATGTCAAGAGAAACATTAGAAAATGGACGTCTTCAAGGAAAATGTCTCTGTGATTGTTCTCACATTGAGATCCTTGCTCATCTTTCTCAGTTGAAGCAGCTTGTGAAGATTGCTGACAGGAAAAATGTTACAGATAAGAATTCAGACCATCTAAAGAATTTGTCCTTGATACAACCAAGTGCAAGGGAAAGTCCATGGTATGTGTGAGTAGACAGTAGCTGTGAGTATGTAATGTACCAGAAATTTCATAGTACTCCTCCAAGTGTTCCTATGAAACAAATTATGATGGATCTACCCCCGGGGAAGAAGAGAACGTTGTGGAATAAGGACTTGCTCTATCCATAACCAGGTTTCCACTTTTCACCTACAATTCGAAGTGACAGGTAGAATTTATGGAATCTCCTGACCACTCTAGCTCCCTGTGGGAATGAGGAATCATTCCACCTCCCAACCTACTATCTCCATTATAACCTAGGGCAAATTGGAAAACTCTTCGCTCTACAGCATCATTTTGTCTGTCTGTCTGTTTGTTTGTTTGTTTTGCTAAATTTAATGTGCCTCATATATCATTTTCCATTATATCAATTAGAAAAGAAAAAAAAAAGATGTATATCAGAAGTGGTTAAATATTTTAGATAGTACTCTCTAGCTTGGTTGTTAGCCCATCCTCTTAAGGCATATTCTTCCTTGGCATATTTTGTAAAGCATATTTTACTTTTATAAAGTTGGATGCTATATGTTTAAAACATCTAAATCTTTACAGAAAAATGTTGATTTATAAAAGTAGTTTAGGCCAAATCTTTATGTTCTTTGTCAAGAAATATTTATTGAATATAAACAATAAGTCAGCCATTACTGTAGGAGGAATATTCTGCCCCAAAGAGCTAAAATACTGTATAAAACATGATAACAACACACAATTGTAAGACAATGTTATAAGAGCCACGATGCTTATAGTAAAATACTGTATGGAAGAAAGCATAGTTAACTGTCTCAAGGAAGTGAGAAAAATTCAATCATATTTTGGTGAGTGAATGTACTGACATAGTTCATAAATATGCAATTAATCTTAAGGGATAAGTAAAAATTCCCCTAAAGAAGACTAGAAACATCCCAGAGTGGGGGAAAAGCAATTATAAGGAGAGTGAATTAATATGTTAGAGAGAAAGAGAGAGAGACTGCAGAAATCTAGGTGTGCATCTCCAAGGTCATAAACAGTTTACTCGTTACTCATTAAGAGGTTTTGTTTACTCCAAAGTCGATGCACTTCTCAATGAAGCCTTGGATGTTTTGGTTTTTTCAATAATTTTTAGTGGGGATATAAGAGAAGAAAAGGGTACGGTGGGTAGATAAAAAGTTCCATTTCTGGTACAAGATTTGTATTTATCTTGCATAAACTAGGAGTTAATAGTTATTTTTATGCAATTAAATGGTATAATACTTTTTTGAGTTATTGCTATAAATATTTAGGATAGAGGAGAAGGGTGCAAAGCCAAAAGTTAAGGGTTAAGATGATGATGGCTGGTGCAGAAGACCTGTGGTCCTCATAGAAAACAGATAATAAATTATTACTGATGTTTCAGAAGTGCAGTTGAAAAGGTCTTGGGGGTTCAGACCATGTAAATATTTTTATACAAGTTCTTGTTTTTGCATATACTGTTTTACCACTTGTGAGGCTAAAGTTGTATCTCTTTCCTAAAGATGCCAATGACCACTTACCCCCCAATAATATTGGGTATTACTTTCACAGAGAAACATTTCTCCATTGTAGCATTTGCCACCCCTCTTCTCACTCCTTCAGGGTAGGTATTTTTTGTTTTCTAACTTTTTATTCCTATAATTTGGCACACTGCATAGAAAATAGTATATATTCAATTTTTTGTTGTGAATGAAATTTATTTATATAAATTAAAAAAATTAAGCATGAATGACTCTAAAAATTAAATGAATGATGATGTTATTACTTAAAAGACTAAGAGGAGAAATATGATGTGGGGTTTTTGTTTATCATGAGTATTTTGGAACATTAAAATAAAGACATAAAATAAGCAGTTGTGAATGTCACCTAGGATATTTGAAAGCATTTATAGTGAAGATACGGATTTGAAAACTACCAATTCAAAGATAGTATTTAAAGTCATGAGGATTAAATGAGATAATCATATTAAACAACACAATCATGAAAAGGAAAAATGTATAAACCAACAAAAAATAGATCTTTGACTGGACTTGAGCAAATCAATACAATGAGCAACACAAGAGAAGATCCAGAAATTTAGAAGTATGAATAACAGTTACTAAAGACAAGAGGACACTAGAGAGAATACTGTCACAGAAGACAAAAGGAAAGGAGATTCACAAAATAATGTGAGCTTTGTTGTACTAAGCCTTGGGGGACAAAAACTAAATATACTTCCTGCTATGGAAAAGAGGTGGAAGACACACACACAAAAAAAATAGGAATAAGGCACAACATGATGTTATAAACCTTTCAAAAATTAGAAGACAGACATTATTCTAACTAGGTGAGCCATCGAAGGCATGCCCAAAGATACATTATTGGTATTATTGTGTTGAATAACTAATAGTTTTCCAGATAAAGCAGGAGGCTTAAGCAGTGACAGCACCATGTGGAAAGAACAGGAGTAAGAAAGTCAGAGTTTAGAAACCCACAAGTGTTTAGAACGAATGCATCATTGAGTCTAAGAGATGGGGCTGAACATTAAATGGATGCCATATCATGAGCAACCCTCTAATCTATGCTAAGGAGTTTTGGTTTTGTCCTGAAATTCTAAGAAAACATTGACAGATTTTAAGCAGGGGAGTTACATGGTCAGATTTTTATTTTATAAATGCCACTATGTCATAGACATTATAGTTGAAAAAATGGGAGGCAGGGAGCATCTTTAGAAAGCTGACCCTTCTCTCTAGATATAAAAGCATGAAATTCAGAACTAAGATTATGAGCATATGGAAACAATGCCAGCCAGTGCAGTTGCAGAAGAGAAAGCAAATAGAAAGATTTTAGGGATTTGTAGACAGCCTCTGGCAAGTCTCAGTATCTCAGAGCTGTAGAGTTTTGAATAAAACTGTGAATCTTTTGCAAATAACTCTTAAACTTTTAAGAAACAGATTTTGGCTTGCCATTTGGCCCTGGCTGGGAGTCTAAAATTCTGCAGACTGAACTGTTCATAAGAACTAGGTATTATCTGATCCAGAAAGCTATACATATGGGATATGAATGCAGCAGCTATACATATGGGATACGAATGCAGCAGCATTCCATCATCAAGTGGAAGTAATATGAACAAACAGTCTTTACTTGCATGGCTCCAATATGTACAAATTTTAGTCACTATAGCTTATTTAAGTACCAATATCCCAACAACACAGTTCAAATTCCAAGTTCTATGGTGTATTAACTTTGAATAAGTCTATATAATAAAATCTTCACTGCCAGCTCTGAAATCCACAAATCACCATGTAAATAACAGGTGCATAATGATCAATGGCCAATAATGTCACTTTTTCCAAAGGTCTGTGGAATATTGGTCACTGTGCTTGTGTTATTCGGTTCATGCTCAGATAGGAAAGAGAGCAGTCATGTAGTCTCCCTGAGTCCCAGGAATAAACCTACAAGACCACTCACAAAAAGAAAGTAATTAAAAGAGGGAATTGTCCAACAAAGATGAAACTGCAGAAAAGTAATGAAAATGTTATTGTTGGAAGTAAAATTTGAGTGAGACTTAAATGGGATTATATTAGAAAGAGCTAATGTCGACACCACCGCCATGGAAAAACTGAATGTGCAGAACCTAGTGAATATGATGTCATTGATGAAAATGAGGAAAGTGATGAAAAAGATGATGATGTCCCTGGAGAAGATCAATATTAAAGGGACTTTCACAGATATTTCACAACATTGAAAGTACAAAGGAAAAAATTTTGGAAGCTGATGCAAACTCCAAAAGGAGTATGACAATTCACCAAGGCATAGAAAAGATGCTTATTCCATATTGTAAGTTATAAGATAGGAAGAAGGCAAGCACTCTTCAAACTATTCTTGGCAAGATTTTACAAAGAAATAATACACTTAAACTCTCTATGTTTATTATTATTATTATTATTTATTTTAGAAAGAGCACAAGTGGGGTAGAGAGAGAATCTTAAGCAGACTCCATGCTCAGCATGGAGCTCAAAGCAGAGCTCAATCCCACGACCCTGGGGTCATGACTTGAACCAAAATCAAGAGTTGGACACTCAACTGACTGAGCCACCCCAGATACCCCTCAATACTCTAATATGTTAAATTAGTGTACTAAATACATATTTGTTTTACTATTTTTTCAGTTGCCTGTACATAGCACCAGCGAGTTTTCAACGCACTGACAAAAATTTAAGTCACAAAATAACCATAGCTTTTCAAGTTCACACATTTTCTTAAAAAGTTATGATCATTCTATGACCCTAACACTTTTTCCATTTAAATTTCTAGAGTTTTTTAATTTTTTTAATGAAATTTAAAAAAAAATGAGCTTATGGTCACTTTTACAGTACTGTACTGCTATGCAAAAAGTTGCTAAGGACCAGAGACTTCAGAAGTGAAGGGTTTTCACCCCACTAAGTAAATAACCTCTAACCAGCTGGAGTACTGACTGAGGCCAAAACAACACAAAGATCAAATGGAAGAATGAAGCAACAAATAGCAACAATGGCTTCATGGTCAGTTCAGAAATGGGAACTGTAATAACTAACATCTTATATTAACCAATTGTCCCTTTCAGCCCCTTCCCTATTTTTTATTTTCATATAGTTAATATTGGTGTTAGTTTCCTACCAATTTGGGTACAAAATATTTGGAGGGAATTTTGACTGAACTTAAAGAAAGTTAACATCAGTCAGAGCTGAATCTGGAGGCTGATGAACATTGTGTCTATCTACTTAGGAAGAGAGAGACAGTGTCTTTACAGAAGTAGTAATTGTATCATTTTAAATAGAATCATGATGTCATTTGTTACTGCATGCAGTCTTGAATATGAAGGCAAAAAAGTGATGTGACTGAAAGAAGTAGCATGACTAGATGCTGAGTAGCTACTGGTAAATGTGTGGGTAATTTACATCATGGAGCTTGGCTTTCTGATCCTGGCCATTCTATAGAAGTATTTATCTGGGATGGAGGTGCAAGGTAGTATTTTTCTCGTTAAAAATCTGAGTGACTGGATCTTCTTTTCTTTTACTCTCCCAATTGTTTTTAAAACAATCTAGACTCTGCTTTCCCTACATCCCCAAACCACTTGAGTTCTTTTCTGTAACTGGAAGGGGATGGGATCCCACAAACTAGATTTTTCCAGCTTTTTACCAATGGGTTTCTGGTTCTTTCTGCCAATGAGAGGCACTAGTATGAGATCAGGAGATGTACAAAACTAGGGGAGAAGTGACCCTCTTTTTTTTTCCCTTCTGGGTTCTAGACCAGACTGTTCCAAGGTCCCATCAACTCCTCAGGTTCTGGTGGCAGGATCAAAACTGACATGGAGCACAGACTCCAACCAGGTACACTGGGTTCCTTGACTCTATAGAACCATCTCTTTGTGCTCCTGCATTACTGATCCAAATGGCATTACCTTTTTTTTATTTCCTCTCCTTCAACCTTTTGTGAATAATTTTCATTTTAAATTGTCTCTAATAAAGATTTACAGTGTCTACAGTTTTTCTGATAAAATAGGAATGGTGATTGTTGAATATTGAGCTTTGGGAATTGGAAGAAATCAGTGATTACAACAATCTTCCAGCTTAACAACTGTCTAGATGGTGAAGAATATGTTTATTAGTGGTAACAATTTGTAATCAATAATGCCAAATGCTGCCAATATTTCAAGCATGGTGAAGACTGCAAGGGAATCACTGAATTTGCAATCAGATGCTTACTTCTAGTATATTTTTACATAAACTACCCTTATGGATAGCTTGGGTCCTCCTTATCCTAAAAGCAAATTTGGCATTGAATCAAGACCCCCTTTATTTGTGAAACAAGTCTAGGTAGTATGTGCAGAAAACATAAGCACATATTTGTAGGACAAGTGGTTGTAGATTCTCTTTTACAATTACATAATAAAGGGAAGAGATTTTATAGAATGGCATCATAAAATTTGGCAGAGTTTTTTTGTTTTATTTAGTTTTTTTATGTTGGGAGATGTGGGGAAATGTGCCTGGTTTGAGAGCAGAAGAAACAGAATAGACAAGAGGGAGGATATTAAGATGCCAGCAGAAGGAGCAGGGAGATTAATAGCTGTTCCTAAAGGAAGACCGGATCAAGTGCAGAGACAGAGCCACTAACCTTGGCAAAGAGAGCCACTCATTTCTAGGACACTTCATAAAAGAAGGGAGGCAGAAGCAGGATGCAGATGAGGGGGCAGAAGTACAGGTGAATTAAGAAGTTCACACAAGATTAATGGAGTCTCCACGAAACCAACTTTTTTTTTCCATACAAAACAAAACCTCAACCCAACCCTCATTGAAAACCTAGGACAGAGTAAATGGAGGTTGGTAAGGCACACAAGAGGATGATTGGGAAGCAAATCAAAGATCACAACAGTGAAGAAACAAGAGTTTCTAGTCCCAATGAATCAATCAGCTTCTACAACTAGTCATATGTAAACCATGAATATGGCTGACGTTAACTGGGGACTGTGTTCCTATACGTTCTTATATGTTATGTGTAATCTATCACATCCTTTAACTACTCTATCCTAGATGAATAGTGTTTTCAAATCGACAGGATAAAACCAGTTATGTATATATTACTGTGTCACAGTTTGTTAAAGGACTCTTATTTGCCTTAATCTTTTTTTTCATATATAAATATATAAACGATATAATTCAAACCATGTTTAGAGACATTACATTATGGTATAAAGGTACCAGTTTGGCAATCCATAGATTTGAAGTGTTACTCCTGCCTGTCTTTGTAAAGTTTCAAGCAAGTCATTTGCTATGTTAGTTTTCTATTGCTGCTCTAACAAATTACTACAAACTAAAAGCCTGAAAACAATAGTAATCTATAATGTGACTTTTGTGGAGATCAGAAGTCTAACATTAATTTCACTGGACTAAAGTATTCCACGGTATTGGCAAGGTGACACTCCTTTTGGAGGAGCTTAAGGGGAATTTGTTCCTTTGCCTTTTCCACGCTGCCTGCCTTCTTGGCTCACAGCACCTTCATATCTCTTGAGAGCCAGCAATGGATAGTCAAGTCTTTCTCACACTTCATTACTCTTAACAATGACTCTCATGCCTGTCTCTTTCATTTAGAAGGGACCTTTTGTTTATATTGGAACCTACCCAAATAATCCAGGATAACCTCCCCATCTCAAGATCCTAACTTAATCACATTGGCAAACTCTGTTTGCCCTGTAAGATAACGTTTTCCATGTACACAATAAACATGGACATCTTTGGGGATCAGGGAAAGCATTTGTCTATCACACATGCCTTCCCTGAATCTTTTTTCCTCATATGCAAAATGGTATAAGTACATCAAAAGGCACTGAGAGCAAACTACTATCTCCTTTTTCTCCCCAATTAAAAAATATATATATTGAGGATAAATTAAGATCAGATATGAGAACATTTGCTTAACCCAAAGCAATTTTTAAAAACTAAGCCTTATTATTTAACTTTTCTCGGCCTTAGTTTCCTCTGTACGAAACCACTACTTCCGTTAAAAATGAAAACAAATCTGGGCTACAGTTTTTAAGAACATGAGCATAGGAGAATATTTGCAACATACATGGTATGATGATCTCGAGACAACAAGTAATAGTTTGCATGCTCCATGAGGGGTAAACTGGCTGAGAATGGTTCAGGCTGTGTGCCATATTGTTTAATTTTGCATTTGCAAATTAAAGGGACTGCAGTCCAGCAAAGAATGGATTTGCTACTAGAAGTCATAGGGGATGCCACTCTTCCTTCTTTAGGTTTCCTACATTCCTTCACTCCCTCCAAACAAAAACATTTACTGCCTTTCAAGAATCCACTTGAAAACAATTCCCACTGTATTTTGTGAAGAATTTCCAATATTACCAGAGCAAATGTTTGGAAATTTGAAAGTCTTGACAAGACCACAGCAAAGGAGATAGAAATATAGTTGTCCTTCCAGAAAAATGACTGCTCCAGATGACAGCCAAACATTGACATTTTCTACAGCAACCTGTTACCAACTTTTGAACTCTTGTCCCATTCAATAATAATAATAATAATAATAATAATAATAATAATAAATTGAGATTTACCATGTTCCAAGCACATAATACAAACATTTCATCATTTATCTTCACCACTCAAGAGGCAATATTATTATCATTTACATTCTACAAGATGAATAAATTGAAGCTAGAGAGATGAGCAGGATTGCCCAATACCACATGCTGTAGGTGACAGAGTCAGAATTGTAATACTTGTTGTAGCCTTGATTCAGAGCCTCATTCCTAACACTAAGTGCAATCTAGTGTTGCAGGAGTAGCAGCATTAGGTAAGACAACACAGCATCCAATCTTAATTTTGATTTATGATTCTTATCAGAGAACTCCTTTAACTAGTCCTGACAGTTAAATAAAGAGGTTATAGAATATTCAGCATTGCTCTTTTGCACATTATTAGTAGATCAAAGGATAGAATTTGACTGTGAAATCTCTGATCATCTTCAATTGCCTAACTGACTTCAGAATAAACCAAGCACATATTGACTCGCTAGAAGAGATCGATAGCAACTGTGCGGTGGAAATTACACCATTCAACGACCCATGTTACATCAATATCTGCAAAAGAGTTAGCCCATGCTGTACACTATCTCGGAACTGTTCTGCTGCAGCCCTAGAACTGCTCTTTAACCAAATCATCTGGGAACACAGAGTCAGCGGAGATGGTAAACAGTTCATACAATCTCTATCAGCAGATGACTTCATGTCACGCGCTCATGACACATGCAGCACAATTAGGAAAGTATCTGACTCAAGTAGTAATCTCATGAAACTGTATTAGTAAATACAACCCAAATAAATGGCTTTTCTGGGTAAATTTGGAGAACTGAACACAAATATTTATTTCTGGCAGCTCTTAAAGACCCACAAGAAAATTACGAGAAAGTATTTAAACACACAGGGTCTAGGAGAATACAAGAGGTGAAATAGATGGGTAATATCAGTAGCATTGTTTTAAGGAAGGAAAGCAACAGATTATCAGCACTTGATTTATCGAAGTAGAGAAGCTGAAATCTAAGTGCATACAGTTAGGAGTGGTGGTAATCTTACAAAAATTCATGCCACAAAGACCCAGGAAGACTCAGCACTGCTATCCAAGGACTTCTGAATGTGAGACTCGAAAGGTGAACCTAAAAAAGATGAATTGGCTAAATACCTTCACAATAAGAAGTGGGGACACTATGGTCCTCTCTCCCTCCTCACAATCTAGAGTTAATTGCTCCATCAGCATTAGGATGCAGGGAGTTTATTTCTAAAAAGCTTGAAACACAGAACTGGGAACTCAGGCATATTAGAGGTCAGAAGTAAAACACAACGAACACAGAGATAAAATAGAAGTCTGCATAGTGGAAAGACAGACCTGGTTTTCTCGCCCAGAGGCTTCAAGCATATTGTGAGCCAGGCTAATATCCTGTAGGAAGATGTCTGATGAATTCTTTTTCCTAGGAAAATTCATTAGCTTAGGAATAAACTAGAAATAAATACATAGTGGGGAGAAGGATTGCTAACAAGATGATAGGAATCCTAGCTATTAGGTATGATGGATAGTAAACAGTAGACATTGTTTCACCTATAAACATAAATGTCTTCCTCTATTTTGTGTGCCTTCTTAAATATCAGCAAAAATCCAAGCATCCTGAGATTAGGAAAATCTTCTAGTATGAGAGTCAGAGTAAAGCTTGTATTAAAAAAAAAAAAAGAAAGGAAAAAAGTAAACTATATCAAATAGAATTTTAAAAAATCAAATGAAAAAAGAAAACTCAAAAGTGGCAAAAATGTAACAATATATAACTATATAACTATATAACTATATAACTATAACTATATATATATATATATATATATAAAACTACAGATGTATTTATATATAAGAATCACAAATATATTATTTCTGTTGGTATTGATACATAATATATAGGAAGAATAATCTTAGAGCGATTTGACAAGTTTTTGTACCTGAGGAACTACAATAAGAAAATTTAGAGAAGTGATAAAATATTGTGGAATAAATGTAGGAATTTTTTAAAATTACCAACAGAGTTAAAGATATAATTAGAAGACTAGTATAGAGAATATAGCAGAAAGTCAAAAGATAGAAAACAAGATTTTTTTTTAAAAGTAGAGATTGGGGCACTTGGGCGGCTCAGTCAGTCGAGTGACCAACCGGATTTCAGCTCAGGTCATGATCTCACAGTCTGTGGGATTGAGCCCTGCATCAGGCTCCACCCTGACAGCACAGAGCCTGCTTAAAATTCTGTCCCTCTCTCCCTGCCTCCCTCTCATTCTCTCTCTCTCTCTCTCCCTCCCTCCCTCCCTCTCTCAAAATAAATAAACTTTAAAAAATAAATAAAAATAAATAACTTTTTAAAAGCAGAGATCAAATTAAATGTTCCCAATAGCTGTCTAATAGGAGTTTCAAAAGAGAAGAAATAAAATTAACAATGTTGAGGAGAACTTTATGGAATAAATATTTCTAAAAACAATTCCTCAAAACCAAGAAAGTTCTGTTTACCAATTACAGTAGCTTTTTTGATATTCAGTTTGTCTAGGCTACAGTCAGTCCTGGTTATTCAAGCCCTAATCAAGGTGTTGCCATGAAGTTATTTTGAAAATGCTAAATAAAACCCCTAATCACTTGATTTTAACTAAGAGAGATTATCTTGGATAATCTGTGTGGGACTTACACAACTAGCAAGAAAGAGAAGAAATTCCTCCTGTAGATGATAGTTTATGGCCTTCCTTTCCTGACTATCTTCACTGTGGATTTGGGCTCTATCCAAGCCCCTCAGTGAGTAAATCTCTTAATATGTATATATATGTGTGTGCATATATGTATATGTATGTGTGTGTATATGCGCACAAATCTCTCCCTTACTGTTTCTCTATGGTTGAACTTTGACTGATACACAGATCGAATGAGCTCATTTAAAGACTTTATTAGTAGAATAATGGAAACCTACATCAACACATGCCATTGGAAATTTTCAGAACACTAGGAAAAAGAAAATCAGAAAGGAGAAAAGGAAAGTGAAATACATTGTACATACACAAGTTCTTAGAAAACAAAACAGATTTAAACTTTTCACAACACTACTAAAATATAGGATATTATAAAAAGATGACTTCAATTATCTGAGATAAAATTATTTAAAAACAAAAATTGCATGATCTGTGTTATGAATTGAATTGGGTCACCCCAAAATTCAGATGTTGAGGTCCTAACCCCTAATACCTCAGGACATAATCTTATTTGTAAAAAGTGTTTCCATTTTTCATGGTTGAATGTCATTCAATAATCCTGGGATTTCCCAGAGAAAATGGAAAATAGATTCCCTGATGTGGTAAACCATATTAGAAGAGATTTACAATTCTGTTCTGGGGAAATTTGGGTACTGAGAAGTCTAGGCAGATGAAAATAAGGCAGTTATTAGCTCCAGATACAATTACAAGAATGGAAAGGAAATCTTAGTAAAATACAGAGCTCCTCTATGAAAAATATTAACATAATCATAAGGATGTAGAACAAACATTAATTTAAGCAAAGATGTGATGTATAACTATATTTGAGGATGTGGGTAGAAAATATGTGTGAACATAGATGTGAAGAAATGAAACCTAAAACTTCATTTTTCATGGTTGAATGTCATTCAATAATCCTAACTTTAGGTAACAAGAAATAGTATAAAAATTAAAAATTAGAAAGTAGATACCTGAGGAAACAATTTAAAAGTGTTTGAAGCTAGGACATAAGATTAACATGGAGGATGTTTTAAATAAAATCCTTGGAAATAGTATTTCATTTTTAAAACTTTATACATTTAGTAAATGAATGAAAAATCTTTCCATAATGATCTTGTTCAATACATTTTCAAGCCAATCAAAAATGACCCCCCCAAAAAAATGTCCATATCTTTCTCAGTAGACTAACTTAAAAGCACATTTACTGATAAATAAAGCAGGAGTATGTATATGAACATATATACACTTACTAAATAATCTACCTCTCTATGACAACTTCCATAATCTTAGGAAGAGAACATGGTATTGAGTTCTTGTGTATAACCTTTAACTCAAGAGAAATACTTAGCAGTTACACAGAAATAAATTGGGTAAATCTGTATATAAATGGGACTTCAGGGCTATATACACAAATTTTCCATTGTATGAGTGGTATATTTTGCTAATCAATTCAATGGTTGATGGGCATTTGAGTTGCTTGTACTTTTTAGCTATTATGAATAATATTTTTATGAACATTTGTGTACACAATTTTGTGTGAACACATTTTTTTTTAGTTCTCTGAGACAGAATTGTAGAGTCATATGATAGTTCTATAATTAACTTTTTGAGGAACTGCCAAAGTGTTTTTCTAAAATGGCTGCAACATTTTACATTCCAACTAGTGATGTATGAGCGTTCCAATTTCTCAATATCCTTACCAACACTTAATATTATCTCTCTCTTTTATAATACCTATCATAGTGTTTGTGAAGCAGTATCATGTAAGGTTCTGATTTGCATTTCCCTAATGACTATAATGTTGAATATCTTTTCATGTGCTTATTGGCCATCTGTATCTTTAGAGAAATGTCCGTTCATTCCTTTGATCATTTTCTAAACTGGGTTTTCTTTGCACTTTTGAGTTTTTGTTCTTTCTTCTTCTCTATCTGCTGATTACAATCCTCCTCCGTAGATGCTGTTCTTTGAGGAGAATTCAACTGGGACAATAATATATTTATAGTCTATGGCTACTTGAAAAGGTTTATATACTTCTCTCTTCCTCAGACCTTCTTCTCACCAATTTGCCAATTATGTTTCTTCTAATTCCCTGACATTTTTAATGAATCCATTAACCACTGTACATTAATCAGCATAAATTTGTACCTCTGGCCATCTTGCTATTTTCCATTTGTTTTCTTAAGTGTTTCCTAAGTCCACTATTCCTCTATTATTGCATACTTTTTTGTTAAATATTCTTCAGTATACCATTTTAATTCTATTGTCATTTTTTTTAATGTTCATTTTTGAGAGAGAGACCATGTGCAAGATGGAAGAGGGACAGACAGCAGGAGACAAAGGAATAAAAGCAGGCTCTGTGCAGAGAACTTGATGCAGGGCTCCAACTGAGGAACAGTGAGATCATGACCTGAAGTCAGTTGCTTAATCAGCTGAGCCACCCAGGTGTCCCCCACTATCATTTATATATGCGTACAGGCATAAGTATATATATGTTTTTATATGCTTCTATTTATTTTCTTAGTGATTGTTCTAAGGCTTAAAATCAACATCTTACTTTGTAGCAGTCTGGAGATTGAATTATTATCACATTAATTTCAGTAGTACACAAAAAATTGTCCCTATATAGCACCATTCATTTGTTCTCCTTTGTGCTATTCTAATCATACAAGTCACATCTTTATACCTTGTATGCCCAACAGCACAGATTAATATTTCTGCTTTATGCAGATGTCTTTTAATCAGGAGAAAAAACCTGCACCCAAAAAATCATATTTACATTACATTTTATGTTTACCTTATATTATTGTTATATTAAACTTATTATGTTTATGTTAAGTTGTTATAACTGGTGCAGTAATAATATAAATTCATATGAATTTACTGTTGGATGTCCTTTCATTTCATTTTTCATCCTGAGGAATTATCTTTAGTATTTCTTGCAGGGTGGGTTTGCTAGTGACAAATTTCCTCAGTTTTGTTTCATTTTTTTAAATCTTAAAATGTCATAATTTCTCCTTCAATTCTGAAGGATAGTTTTGATGGATATTGAATTCCTTGTTGTCAATCTTTTTCTTTCAGCACATTGAATGTATCAACCCACTGCCTTCTAGCTTCACGTCTCCTGTTGAGAAGTCAGCTATTTATCTCAGGTGAGGCTCCCTTGTACCTAAAGAGTTTCTTCTCTCGTTTTCAAGATTCTCTCTCTGGCATTGGCTTTTAAACAGTTATGGCATGTCTAGATGTGAATCTGTTTAAGTATATCCTGCTTGGATTTTGTTGAGCTTCTTAGATGTGCATATTAATATTTTTCATAAAGTTTGGCAAGTTTTGGGCTATTATTTTCTCAAAAATTTTTTTCTAACAATTCCTCTCTCCCATCTTCTTTTGAGATATTATGCATATGTTGGCATACATAATGGTTTCCCACGATTCTCTGAGATTTTGTTTATTTACCTTCATTCTTTGTACTTTCTGTTCCTCAGACTGGATATTCTCAACTAATCTATTTTTAAGTTCACACATTCTCAGTTATGCTTGTTCAAATCTGCTAGTAAGTTCCATAATGAATTTTTCATCTCATATAATGTATTTCTCGACTCCATAATTTCTATTTGCTTCTTTTTAAATAACTTTTTTTTAATATGAAATTTATTGTCAAATTGGTTTCCATACAATACCCAGTGCTCATCCCAAAAGGTGCCCTCCTCAATACCCATCACCCACCCTCCCCTTCCTCCCACCCCCCATCAACCATCAGTTTGTTCCCAGTTTTTAAAAGTCTCTTATGCTTTGGCTCTTTCCCTCTCTAACCTCTTTTTTTTCCTTCCCCTCCCCAATGGACTTCTGTTAAGTTTCTCAGGATCCACATAAGAGTGAAAATATATGGTATCTGTCTTTCTCTGTATGGCTTATTTCACTTAGCATAACACTCTCCAGTTCCATCCACGTTGCTACAAAAGGCCGTATTTCATTCTTTCTCACTGTCACATAGTATTCCATTGTGTATATAAACCACCATTTCTTTATCCATTCGTCAGTTGATGGACATTTAGGCTCTTACCATAATTTGGCTATTGTTGAGAGTGCTGCTATAAACATTGGGGTACAAGTGCCCCTATGCATCAGTACTCCTGTATCCCTTGGGTAAATTCCTAGCAGTGTTACTGCTGGGTCATAGGGTAGGTCTATTTTTAATTTTTTGAGGAACCTCCACACTGTTTTCCAGAGCGGCTGCACCAGTTTGCATTCCTGCCAACAGTGCAAGAGGGTGCCCGTTTCTCCACATCCTCTCCAGCATCTATAGTCTCCTGATTTGTTCATTTTAGCTACTCTGACCGGCATGAGGTGATATCTGAGTGTGGTTTTGATTTGTATTTCCCTGATGAGGAGCGACATTGAGCATCTTTTCATGTTCCTGTTGACCATCTGGATGTCTTCTTTAAAGAAGTGTCTATTCATGTCTTCTGCCCATTTCTTCACTGGATTATTTGTTTTTCAAGTGTGGAGTTTGGTGAGCTCTTTATAGATTTTGGATACTAGCCCTTTGTCTGATATGTCATTTGCAAATATCTTTTCCCATTCCGTTAGTTGCCTTTTAGTTTTGTTGATTGTTTCCTTTGCTGTGCAGAAGCTTTTTATCTTCATGAGGTCCCAATAGTTCATTTTTGCTTTTAGTTCCCTTGCCTTTTGGGACGTGTCAAGTAAGAAATTGCTGTGGCTAAGGTCAAAGAGTTTTTTTCCTGCTTTCTCCTCTAGGGTTTTGATGGTTTCCTGTCTCACATTCAGGTCCTTTATCCATTTTGAATTTGTTTTTGTGAATGGTGTTAAGAAAGTGGTCTAGTTTCATCCTTCTGCATGTTGCTGTCTTAAATAACTTTTAGTATTCATTAATATTCAGTATTTGATGAAACATTATTTTAATATCTTCCATTGTTTCTTCACGCGCATTATTTCTTTCAATATATTTCAAATAGGTGTTTGAAAGTCTTTGTCTAGTAAGTTCGACATATCAGCTTCCTCAGGGAAGTTTCTATTTACTATTTTTTCCCTCTACTTTTCCATATTTTTGTGTTCTTTTCCATGCCTTACATTTTTTTGTTTTAAAACTGAACATGTTGAATAATATAATGTATCAACTTTGAAAATCATATTATGCCCCATCTGCAGAGCTTCTTATTGTTTATTTAAGTACTTTTGTGGATTATGTAAAGTCTGCGCTCATTTTCATATGTGACCACTTAAATATATGTTCAGTTAATTTAGTGTTTCACTAATAATTAAACAGAAATTTCCATGAACACCAGGAACCAATATGTCTCACAGTCTGTTGAGAGAGTCTCTGAATTTGACTAAAGGCATCCCTTCAACACTCAGACTAACAGTTAAAAGCTATCCATTAGCCTTCATTTTTTTCATAAAAGAGTCTCAGGGATAGCCAGAGGTGAGCTCACTATAGCTCAGGTCATGTGCACAGCACTGTATATGTTGGTGGCTTTCTAGATTCCTGGAACTTATCAGAATTTATCTCATTCTCCAGCTTTTCCTTTCGAGCTTTTTAGTTTAACTATTATTTGCCCAATACCACCTAAGGCCTCAGAAGCTATAAAGTTAAGAAACTGCCTCTATTTGATTTTGACAACCTGGGACCAAAGCTTGTTCATGCTGGATGAGCTTTAAGTCAGGCCAAGTAAAGATACTCTGAAAGAGGATCTTCCAAGGAAACACCCAACTGATCAAATAATGACAATTCTCTAGGAATGAGGTTGACAAGGAGCTTTTACTTCAGTCTTCCACTGACTGTAAGACTGCTGAATTTTACCTTGATTATGACACGTTGGTTTTAAAGGCTACTGCGGAGCTGGTCAGGGGTAGGAATAGAGAAAGTTACAATTTCTTAAAAGTCATTTTTTTTTTTTTGCTGAAATTTGGCTGTCATTGTTGCAATAATGCTCTCCAGATTGTTGTGAGACTTAGAATAATTTTCAGAGTTGTGAAAATGTTCATTCTGATGATTTTTGCAAGTGTTTCCATTGCTATAATGAAGGAGAGAATTTATGGAGCTTTTACTATACCATTTTTGATCCTCTACATACAGAAATGTATAATTTTACTTTTAATGTTAATGGTTTTAAGGTGCCTAGGCTATCAAATGCAACAAGATTGGATTGACATATATTCTATAATCTCGACCTAGAAAGCGTATGTTTTCCAACTTGAAACATTCCATGTAAGAATTAGGATTTATAGTTGATAGACCCTAATGATAACATTGTTTTTTAATAAAAAGAATCAGTAAAATATTGACTTACTTATACAGTGAAAACTCTTGAGTTGAAAACAAATGAGAAAATGAAATAATAATTATACTTTGGAGTTTCAAAGGAGTAAATAAGTTTGTTTGTTCTTGTGTTAAGAATGTGGAGAGTTTGTAAGATGTGGTTAGTAAAGGAAAGAACTGTTATATAACTATTGACTTGGCAAGTAAGTTATTTTATGGAATGAAATTGATTATAAAATAAATCAACAAGATAAGCCAAAGGTCAACAAGTTTATGTATGTCAGCTATTAATGAGAACAGATCCTTGATTAGACTAGAATAATTTCTAGGTGGAAGATAGATTGTACTAATAGCTTGCACAAATTTTTTTGGCATAAGTTTGAATAAATAATACATAATGAAAGTATTTTTTGAGAACAGACTATGCATTAACACAATAGTGGATTTGTAAAAATATGGCTTATGCAGTCCAGATAAGAATACCTCCCCCAAATTATCTAGCTGTGGGTGTTTGTGTGTATTAACAATTTCTTTTTTCTTCTCTTGCCTTCTCTTGCCTTTTCTTTCCTTCTTGCCTTCTTTCTTTCTTTCTTTCCCTCCCTCTCCTTCCTTCCTTCCTTCCTTCCTTCCTTCCTTCCTTTCCTTCTTTCCTTCCTTCTTCCTTTCTATCATCTTGGGGTTTTGCTGACCCTGGAGGGACTGCCCCTCCTAGGGTTAGCCAAATCCAAGAACAGTTAACAACTTACCTGGGAGGGTGCCTAGATGTAAACCACTGAATCCAAAGTTCATACCCTTAATCACTTCCTTTATTGGGTTCCCACACTCTAGATCACTATTCTCCTGCTCTAATCACACTACGGTCATGTCAGGACAGACTGTATGCCTAAAAACTCACTAAAATTATTCAAAATAGCCAAGCCTTTACTTTGCTTTCCCTGACCCATCCATTCCATCTTATACAAACCATAATAAAGGCTCTTCCTCACATTTTCCCCACTCCATCTGACTCCTGACCCACCCTGCTCCTTCTCTGTGGCCTTGAATGGCATTCTTTTTTCTAGGGAACTATGAGTAAAACTTTCTTATTTCATGACAGTCATTTCTGTATTGACGTGTCTTACTGACTAAAGCATATCTTGGGTGGTATACACACTGTGAGTTGTTTGTATATAACTCACGGCCAATAAATAAGAGATCAAAATTGATATTTTAAGTTTGGGGTACATCATCTGTTTGTATATCTTGAGTACTGCTGAAGATTTCTTTATTTATATTTGATGTATATTTGTCTTCTGAAAAATCATGTATGTTCTTTGTAGAAAAGAGCTGTTAAATTTCATGTTTGTTGATATATATTTCCATATGTGAAAGTTTCATGTAAGACAATGGGTAACACATAGTTT
This sequence comes from Panthera onca, assembly GCF_046562875.1. Taxonomy (NCBI): domain Eukaryota; kingdom Metazoa; phylum Chordata; class Mammalia; order Carnivora; family Felidae; genus Panthera; species Panthera onca. The sequence goes on along the minus strand of NC_138342.1, from coordinate 53,359,665 downwards.
TTCTTGAATCATTCAGATTTTTACATTAAAAAGAACGTATGCTAAGTCACTTTTCTAGATGACCTAAGATATTTTTAAGAAATTACTATGACAGAATCCTTATTCTTGAGGATCTCATCAGGAGGTGAGGCAAGATTATAAATTATCAAGTATGACATGCCATGGTAAGTTCATATAGTGGGATGTAATATGCTGGAAGAATCGGATCATTTCTAACTGACAGGAACAGGAGACGTATCAAATAGAAATAAGATCTGAACTCAACTTTAAACAAAGAGTTAAATTTTGACAGGCAAATCAATACAAACAAGGCATTCTAGGGGTGCCTGGCTGGCTCAGTAGGTAGAACATGAGACTCTTGATCTTGGGGTCATGAGTTAAAGCCCCACACTGGATGTGGAGCCTACCTAAAAAAAAAGAGGGGTGCCTGAGTAGCTCAGTCGGTTGAGCGTCCAACTTCAGTTCAGGTCATGGTCTCGTAGTTCATGAGTTCAAGCCCCACATAGAGCTGTGTGCTGACAGCGTGAAGCCTATTTTCTCTCTCTTTCTCTCTCTCTGCCCCTCCCCTGCTTGCACTCTCTCTCCCTCTCTCTAAGAATATATAAACAGTTAAAAAATTAAAAAAAAAGATATTCTAACATAGGTTGTAACAGAACCAAGAAGAAAAAGCAAGAAAATGTGAACACAGTTTAGTTATGACCCATGGTGACCAAAACATTAGTCTATATTAAAAACAGAATTGAAAAAAGAAACATAATTAGGAAAAAAATATCTTTTTTGTGTGATTACTGTTTTAAGGATGATCAAATCTCACGCTGCTAGACTGTTATGCCATAAAATTGTACTAAGTTGATGGCGTTCATGACCTCAATTCAACTTTCCCTGGAGCCATGTCATTTCCTGTATAATTTTGTGATGTGTTGCAGGTCGGATCTCTGTGATGTAGATTCTGAGGTGGAGATTAGTGGCAGCAAGTGAATTAGGAAAAAATCCTGGGCTCAACAGCAGTTGAGTGAAATGAAAGAAAGGACTGGACAGAAGGAGAAATTGAACTGCAATGCAGTATCCACAGAAAACTTAACTGATCCTACAGGGAGATCTGAAAATGAAATTGCTACTCAGAACTGTTTATAGCTGGGGTAAAAGGGCCAGGTTTTAATACTCCTGTGTCAACCAATCACTGAATGAGATGCCCCAGGAAGGAGGTATGGTCTTTGGTAAGGTGGCCTCTTTAGCTATGGCAATTCCTGAACTGAGGTGACACTTGAGGAAGCCTTCCAGCAGCATTCACATTAACTGAGATAGCTGGTCCTTCATTCCTCAAGGGGAATCTGAATAACATGCAATAGCTTTCACCACACAGTTCCTACCCTCTCAGATGGATGGCCATGAGATATGATTTGGCTTAGTCATGTGTTAGGACTGGGACAATGGATGTTAGTAAATCTGACAAAAGCAGAGATTTAAAAGCACATGAGTGATGAAGCCTGTTCATTTGTTCCTCCTACTCTGTAATTAATAGGGCAATATGATTGTGTTTGCATGTTGAAACTAGAGATAAAGGAAACTAGAGATAAAGGATCCCTTGGTTTATTCAAGGGATCCAAGCCATCTTAGCTGAGACTCTCCTATAACAGAAGTCAGCCAGATGATCACCCATGCCTGTGTGTGAGCCAAGATCTACAGAGCCAGCTAGAAGACCCTCAGCAGATGACAGCAAATTCATGAGTGAGTCAGCCCAGTCGGATGCACCATGTGGATGCGAGAGCTAAATGAATGTTCACTGTGTGCCATGGAGACTTTGTGATGATTTACTATTCAGCATTTTCATTGCATTAAATAACTCACATATTAGCTAAATACAAATTATTATAATAAAATTTATACTTCATAACTCATTTTGATATTAGGATTGCTGTGTGGGATAAGTTTATGGTATGTACCCATTTCAGAGGAAGTCTCCTTAAGAAGTCTTATAACTCAACAATAGTTCTGTGGATATTTGAAAATGGTAGTCAGGGACACAAAGTATTATATTTGTTCAACTAGGAGGTCTACATTGCAACATCACACCTGCTCTATATTTGTTTCTTGATATATTCTGATAAAATATAATTCAGAGACAGTTAAATGTAAAGGATACACACAGGTAAAAAATCAAAAAGGTATTTCTTAAGAGTTCCACATTTTGGCTTGATAAGGAAATAGTATGCTCAGTCGATTAATTTTCAGGTCATCACTTTACATTGGATATCCTTGAATTTTCTGAGACAATTAGACTTTACACTTCTAGATATTTAATTAAGTCAACTATTAAGTGCAAAACATTATATAATTCCAGTTTCCTTTTTAATTAAAATGTCAGATTTGTTTATTCTAGGTTGGGTAAAATATGACAGAATGTTGAAAAGAGTCATATCTCAAAAGAAAATTAGTAAGTTAGTTTCAAGGACACTGTTTCATAATTCAATATGAATCATTAAAGAAAAATCAATCAATGCTTAAGTGTCTATCATCCTTTCATATTTGTATGGTAAATAACTATTGGTTATGCCTTTAATTACTTTACCTTTTTCTTACAAAATTCAATTAGGAGAAGAATAATTTTAATTCTCTTATCAATTTCAATGGAAGGGGGTGTAATTAAATGACCTGTTCATTTATGAGTCTTCTTACAAAAACTAAAATTATAAAACATTCTGGTTAATTCTTCAACCGTAATGATTTTGACTACCTACAATTAAATTAGCCAGTAGGCTTTCATTCAGGCACAGAAATAAAATAATTGTTAACATTTCAAGATATTTCTATCATAAAAAACACAAATTTATTCATTGAAATGGAATGGTAGGGATTCTTTGCTAGAGTACTTCTTCAAACTTTCTGCATTCCAGCTAACCCAATCAACCTCACAATACAAGTGATTTCTTAAAAAAAGATATGTTTATGTAAACCTCGGGAACCAATATTAAGAGATAAAACCCAATTTTTATTATTTTTTATTTTTTTATCTTTATTTTTGAGAGACAGAGAGACAGAGCATGAGCGGGGAAGGGGCAGAGAGAGAGGGAGACACAGAATCCGAAGCAGGCTCCAGGCTCCAGGCTCCGAGCTGTCAGCACAGAGCCCAATGTGGGGCTCAAACTCACAAAACGTGAGATCATGACCTGAGCTGAAGTCAGACACTTAACCGACTGAGCCACCCACGCGCCCCAAAATCCAATTAAAAAATGTTTATTTATCTTTGAGAGAGAGAAAGAGAGGGAATGAGCAAGGGAGGGGCAGAGAGAGAGAGAGAGACAGACAGAGGATCTGAAGCAGGCTCTGTGCTGATAGCAGAGAGCCTGATGTGGGGCTCATACTCACAAACCACGAGATCATGACCTGAGCCAAAAGACATTTAACCTACCAGGCCAACTAGGCACCCATCTTTTTTTTAACATAATGATTCCATTTAGTTATAAATTATAACTTATAATTTTAATAAATAAATAAATAAAGTTAACTTGGTATAAATTATACCAAGTGAGAAATGCCCTATGCAAGAAACAAATAGCCAGTTGTTAGAATTAAAACAAAACAAAACAATTAGTCAGTCACATAACAATGTCAAAGTTGCCATTTTTTAATTATTATTATTTTAGGCATTGTTTTTTAAAAGCTGAAACACTCTACTGCTTCCTAACTAATAACAATTATGGTATAATTAAATTATTAAATTAGTCAGTAGGCTTGGGTTTGTGGTCTAGCTTTGACATTTATTGGGCTTATTTAAATTTGATAAGCAATTTTCCTTTTACAGTAATATAAAAAATAATACCTCGAATAAATACAGTAATAATTACCAAAGTAAAATATGTAAAATATAATAATCATATATTATAAATATATAATACATTAGATATATCATAAATATACATAATATACCAAAGTATGTATATATGTATGTATTGCCAAAGTAAATAATATATATGTATACAGCTGATGACTAGATACAATAATGTACTTAAGGAATTCCTAAAAGAAATATGCCATGAAAAGACTCAAAGTTGTAATAAAGCCCTCATCCAGCCTCATTTATACCACTCTAGGATATAGTGAGGTCATTGTTCCACAGAGCTCATTTTGATCTCAAGATAATGTGCTTCTTGTATGAACACGTTTTCATTCCTTAGGTTCTAGCTTAAAGCATCTTGTTGGAAAAGGCTTCTCTGACAGCTTTATCTAAATATTATCTCCTACCACCACATGCTTTTCTCATTCACAATACTACTGCTTTTTCCTTATAGCACTAATCATAATTCATATCTCTTTGCTAACTTTTTTATTATCTGCCTCCCCCACTATATCTATAAATTTGTTGCTGCATTACCAGCTACTACTCTATTACATACACAATAGAAACAGTTAATGTAATATTCACCTAGACCAACTCACCTATTTGAACACATCTACTCAATTAATTATCCAACTATATACAAGTCACCAGTTCATTCCCAACTCATTAATCCTACTATTTTGTCACCATCAATCACTCTATTAATGTCTTTGTATCTCTATTTGACCAGTATGGATTCACAGATCCATCTGTAGAAATATTGTTTCTCTACTGTACACACCTGGGAAAGACACCTGCTTGTCAGGCCCAACTCTCTACTTACTCTAACATTGTCTTTTGTAGCTGAATTTTCTTGGTGAAAAGCACAGAGTTATGCTACCAATTCTCAATTCTAGTTGACAGAATTGTTGGCCATGTATCTTAAATAGACCCACAGGGCTTGAACTACACTCTAGATTAAATAGACTTAACAGGCAAATGCAGAACATTCCATCTAACATCAGCAGAACACACATTTTTCCCAGGTGCACATGGAACATTCTCCAGGATAAATCATATATTGTGTCACTAAACAAGTCTTAACAAATTTAAGAGAATTGAAATTCTACCAAGCATCTTTTCCAACCACAATGGTATGAAACTAGAACTCAGTAACAGAGAAAACTGAAAAATTCACAAATAAGTGGAAATTAAACAAAATACTTTGAACAACCAATGAGTCAAGGAAGAAATCAAAGGGGAAATCAAAGGTATTTTAAAACAAATGGAAAAGGAAACACAATACATTAAAATGTATGGAATACAGCAAAAGCAGTCTAAGAGGGAAGTTTAGAGTGATAAATGCCTACATTAAGATAAAAGAAAGATTTCAAGTAAACAACCTAACCATATACCTCAAGGAACTAAAAAAAGAAACTAAGCCCAAAGTTAGAAGGAAGGTGAGGTAATGGTTGTGTTAATTAATTATTCCACAAGATGTGTATCAAATCCTGTTGTACTTTCTATATACTTTATATATAGATTGTATACTTTGTATACATTACTTGTATATACTGTATATTATCTGAAAATCTGTACATAATACATATAATTACATATATAGTATAAAGAATATATATACTCTTTGTGTAAATACAGTTTGTGTGTGTATCTACATACACACACACACACAATTTTATTTGTCAATTGCATCTAACAAAACTGGAGAAAAAACAGAAAACTACTAACCTATTTAAACCTGTGCCCTGCCTTTTCTCTTTTTCCATGGATAATTTAGTATCGATTATATTCTTTCTTTTATGCATCACCAAACTTCCTTCTCTTTTGGAAACAGAAACACAGAAATAGAATCAAGCATTCTGTATTTGTTATAATTATCCTTTGACTTCATGTGATCTCCAGATATTATGTGCTATCCCCTTCATAAGAAAAGTTAATGAAAGAGTTGTCTATGGCTGTTGCCTTTCATGCATCAGTCAGAGTTCAACCAGGGAAACCAAATCAGTTGTGTGTGTGTGTGTGTGTGTGTGTGTGTGTGTGTGTGTGTGACAGAGAACTCACTTACTCAACAAAATAAGCTGATTCAGCTGTCTCTATAAGGCTGCTGTCTCCTTGTCTGTACTAGAACTTGAAATCCATGGAGCAGTTGGTCAAGCAGGAAAGGTCACAAGCAGGCTGGAACTCATACGAATAAGCTAGAACCTTGCAAAATCATACTGACGTCCATAAGGAAACCATGAGGTTTCTTTTTGCTTCTGTTCTTGGTGACAAGAAAACTTGCAGAAACTGGACCCTTTTGTCACAAAGATAAACACACACCAGTGGTCAGTAACTGGAAAAAAGTAGAACAATTGTGGGCCCAGTTGTGTCTTTACACCAATGGTGTGGGTTAGCAGAGACACAATAAGTGTGTGAGCTACAGCATGGTTGCTGCTTCCCTTCTGTTGTTCACTCTAATGTAAACATACAATAAAGAAAATTCTGGGAAATGTAGTTCAGCCTAGCGAGGCTGACATACTACAAAGCTACCCCAATTCCCAATCCACAGTCTACACTCAACTAGACTAGATCAATTAATTTTTGTTACTAGCGGTATTCTGAGATTGATTTCTGTTCTGATTTTAAAGTACTCTCAGCAGCTTTTTGTATGGTTGTTGATTTAAATAATTGATTAGGATTGAAATTTTGGAGAGGGTCTGGAGATTAGGTTTCTTTCTGATGCTAGTAAACTATTTCCCCATGCATGGAAAGAGAAATGACTGCCTGAGAGAAATTTTCAGAGGTTATACTTCTCATGCAAGATAAACTGAGAAGCAATGTAGGCCTTTTGTTATCTTCCCAGAAATACACCAGCATGATGCATAAGCATATTCTTGTAATGTAAAACAATTAATATCTTATACTTCCCTGTTGAAATTCAAAGATTGGACAATCCTAGGATTGGGCAATACTGGGAGATGTCCCTAATTGACAGTGAACTGTGATTGAAGCCATTGTTATATATCTTCCTTAAAGTCAATATATAGAGGGACACCTGGGTGGCTCAGTCGGTTAAGCATCTGACTCTTGATTTTGGCTCAGGTCATGACCTCACAGTTCCTGAGATTGAGCCCTGCTTCAGGCTCTGCACTGACAGTGTGGAGCTTGCTTGGAATTCTCTCTCTCTCTCCTTCTCTCTCTCTCTCTCTCTCTCTCTCTCTCTCTGCTCATGCTGTCTCTCTCTTAAAATAAATAATTTTTTTAAAAAGTCAATATATGGACTAGTTAAGGCTGAAATTGATACTCAGATATTGCCAGCATTTGGCATGAAGTTTCTTTAATCAAAAGTCTCTTACATGATAGTTCAAACATGAGCTAAGAAAAATCATACATAGTGAAAAGAAGGGAGTAAATTTAATTTGATCTGTTCAGAGAAATAATTATTATTTCAAAGTATTATCTTTTAAATAAAGAGCTAACAACTTCTGGACCAAATGATATTTAACTAAGAGTGTACACAATATCTCACTCATGTTATTCCTCTTTAAGGAGGTGTCTCTATACTCCATAGTCTTGTATATTATTTGAATTTTGGAAGCATAATTTTTGCTTTTAAAAACCTAATTTTTAAGAAATATGTATTTCAGAGGGAAAAAGTAACAAAAAATAAATAAAACTAAATTTTATAAATGTATACATGTGTACACACACAAATATACACACGCAATATGTACCTGTATGTATGTCTGAGTGTAAGTACTTGAGGTTACAATGCAGTCAATACAAACACCGAATATATTTACTACTAATCTGGAAAAGTGGTATAATGCATTTGTAGCTTGTAAAAGTGTACAGCATTTCTAATTTTTATATAAAATTATGTACTTGATTGTATGTATATGTACAATAAAATTTTAGAAGTATTTGTAAACACCAGTAAGAATAACTGATGAAAGTTTAACTTGAAGCATAGACTGTAAGAGTGACAAATTTCACATTATAATTTATATAATTCATAATACAAACTTAATTGCTAAGAATAATTTTCTATTTTTTAAAATTTTTTAAGGTTTATTCATTTTTCAGAGGGAGAGAAAAACTGAGTGTGAGGGAGGGAGGAGCAGAGACAGAGGGAGACACAGAATCTGAAGCAGGCTACAGGCTCTGAGCTGTCAGCACAGAGCCCGACACAGGGCTCGAACTCATGGGTGCTGAGATCATGACCTGAGCCAAAGTCATACACTTAACCAACTGATCTACCGAGGCACCCCAGAATAATTTCTAATTATAAATTAAAAATAAAAGGAACAATCCAATGTCCTGATTTTTGAAAAGCCTAAGAGTTCTTTGAAAAAGAACTGACCTGTGTTTTACAGATGGATCAGATTTACACCAATATACCTATGTGATTCACTGGATAGTCTCAGACAAACCCAGGAAATGCATTCATTTGGGACTTTGAGAGAAAAATCACCTTCCATACAGAACTCAGTGGGACGAAAATGCAGACTTTGATTGTTGAATTGGCTCCAGGTGTAATATGTAGCCAACTTGAACTTTATCTCAGTTACAAGTCCCATGTTCTGTAGCACTGAAGGTATGAGGACTCTATAAGACATGACTCCCTGGAGTTCACCCTACAGTGTGTCTACCAAAAGAAGTGACATCAACAATACTCGCAAACAGCAAAAAGAGGACAGGGTATGCAAGTAAGTGTTTTAATTGCATGTGGGAGATGGCATTTCTAACCCCACACAGACATACCTGTACAACTACCACTGGGACTCATAGGAAAATTACCTTTCCTCCTGCAATAAGGAAAGGTCTAGTTTATATTCACATGACATATAAAAATAATCCTGGAATTCCTGGAAGTGTTTGGGAGGGGAAATCCAAAGCAAGACTCAATTTATTATATATGTAAATGTAGAAAAAATAAGATTTAGGGGAATGGGCACTCACTGTCACTTTTTGCTTTATATATTTAAGTATTACTTAATACTTGCCATGAGCATATGTTATATTCTAATAAAAATGATCATATTTCATGTTTATTATATGTCAATATTTGTTAAATCATCTCATAGTTTTTAGCAGTTCCTTACATCTAATCCTTTCTCCACATGAATCTGAGGATATTTAACTTGCAGCTCCTATTTTTACCCCACTCTCTTCTGAGATACATCTCAAACTTTCAATACTACAAAACTGTTAGTATCTCATTTTAGCCTTTCATCCTACATTTCTTGGAAAATGAAGTAGGAGAGATTTACTTAGAAGTGTCAAGAATTCTACAAAAGTAAGGTTTTCTTGTTTGTTTGTTTTAATACTATGAAAGAGGGTGTGGTAAACATCACAAAGTGCACTAGAGTGATGATTTAATTGTATTCAAGCAAATTATAGCCCTTAAATATATGATGTCACTCAGTTGCTTAACTGAATTCAAATTCATTGCAAATTGGCTTAATTTGTAAGAGTTTCCACTAAATGGTAAGAAAGAATTTATACATCTATACATTGTAATGATTGTCATATTTTCTGTCCTGTATTAATAACAACAATAGTAGGCACCACTTGTGAAGGTCTTCTATAAACCAAGCACAATACTAAGCACTTTACGTAACCTATATAATCCTATCCTACAAAAACTTAATACGTTTGCTCACAGGGTTAAGTAAAGGGTCCTGCAGTACTGGACTAGACATGCCACACCTCATCTCCAAACACAAGCCTCTCTTAATTCCAGTTCAATTCTGAATTTTTTTAAATAAATCACATTAACATGCAAGTAGAAATATGGAAACAATCCTATTTCTTAGGAAGTCTGAAATATTGTTTGGCCCTTGTGTCTCTTACATAGACCTTCTGGTATTACATGACACTAACCTCAGAAAACCAATATAATAAAAGGACAGACTTTAAGAGATTCAAACTTGGCAATATCTATTTCATCATTAATTAGGTAGCTTCACTGTATATGTGATAAACTGCCCAGTAAAAAAGCATCTTCAGCTAAGAATGAACATATTAACCACACTGCATTGTAATCATTTTCACTGAAGTAAAGGTGTTATTGCCTTATCCTTTGCTGTCTCCATCTTGAATATTTCTTTTTTGTCATTTTTTTAAGTTTATTTATTTTGAGAGAGTGAGAGAGTGAGAGAGCAAGCAGGAGACGGTCAGAGAGAGAAGGAGAGAGAGAATCCCAAGCAGTCTCCATTCTTTCAGCCCAATGCATATCCACACAAAAGTGTGGGCTCTTTCAGAGCCCAATGCAGGGCTTGAACTCACTGTAAAATCATGACCTGAGCTGAAACTAAGAGTCAGACACTTAACAGACTGAGCCACCCAGGTGCCCCCTGAATATTTCTTTGAGAATCTGTGTTTTACCAAGGAATAATGATTGCTTTTGCATTTCCTTAGTATTTTTCATGCTTTGCCTCCAAAACTCTGTTCATTTTACATTACACAAATAATTACAACCTATCTAGACAAACAGAATCCCAGAATTGGCATGAATTTTAGAAATCATCTCATCCAAATATTTCCTTTTGTAGAAGAAAGGGAGAATGAAAGTAATAAAACTAGGAACTTCGTGACATTAGGGAGAAAGGAAAGGTTGGTATACAATACAAGGAGGCAATATTCCATTGTTAATGTGAATGACTTAGGAACTGGAAAAATGTCCTAGGTCAAGTCCTAGGTCCAACAGTTGGCATTCGTGACACCTGAAACAGATAAACACTTTTGTGTGGATGTGCCTCAGTTTCCTGTCTTGCTGAGTTGTAAAGGGTTTAGAACAATGCTTTGCACATAACATGTGCTCTGCAACAGGTAGCTACAGGAATATGCTATTGAATTAGTTACAGCTAATGGAAGAGAAAGTATACTAGATAGTTTCCATTTGCCTCTTATATTCTTTCAGATATCACCATCCTTCTGCTTACTATGAGAGGATGTCTTTTATAGTAGGTTTAAATGTTTCCTTTGTTTGACTACATCCTATTTGCAACCAGTCATCCACTCATTTCTAAAATATTTAAGGAGGAATCACTATGTCCCCAGTATTTTTCTAAATTCTGTGGGCATAGACAAGGACAAAACGCTGGAGGATCATGTTAATTAACTCTTTTCTTCCTGTAGGAGGTAGAATTTCATAGAATAAAGCAACAGGTTCTATTGGCCTCCGGTTTCTAGTTGGGTTAGCCAATGAGCAGTATCAGCAGTTTGTCATGTACAGCACAGAGGAATGAAGTGCAAGTTTTCATTCTGTTAGCATCCTGTCTCCTGAACAATAGCTCAGCTGCATTCAGGCAAATCTGTCTCCTGTTTTTCCTACAGGCTTATGCATGGTAAAAAGTCCCCACTGTGTTTTACCACTGCATACTCATCTTCATTAACCACGCCCACACTTTCCTATGGTCTCTTACATAACCTGTTTGAGTGTGTCATCTGTTTTCTGCTTAGCCCTTCATACATACACTTCAAACCTGGAAGGTAAATTGTCTTACAGGTCATGAGATCACTCTTGATCAGGGCACCCTGGGAGCCTAGGACCTAGTAAGTCAGAGGAATTAAAACTGTAACTGGGGACATCTACTTAATCACCTCTCCACTGTTACATACACAGAGGTATAAACTATTAAATGTGAAATATACGCTATTGTACAGTGCTCTGTACTTCTAAAACTTATATGCTAAGATCAGTTGTACTAATCTGTGCATTTCACAGTTAGTATACTATTCTCCCTTAATAACCTTTCCTTCACCTATTATTCAGTTCTTTCAAAGATACCACCATTCCCCTTAGTCACCCAAACAGGATATGTTACAGCAGTTTTTAATCACTTTCTCTGTTTTATTGCAAGCATTTATCCACTAATTTTTAAAACGCTTGGTGAACAATTCCTTTGTGCCAGACAATTTTCTAGGTCCTTGGATACAGATAAGAATAAAATAGGAGAGCTGCAGCCTGAAAGAAGAATAAACATGTAAACAAACATATGAAAAAAATAGATGACTGGCCGGTTTCTGAGTAACTGAGGAAAAAATAATGATGTGGAAGAGAGAAATGTGATCATTGTCATAAAGATTTCTTTTAAGTTGTTATGATAGAGAATATAATGTTACAGGTGGTGAGGATCCCGTGAACTGGCAAGTAAAGGATCAGCTAGAGCCTGCCATGCAAAAACAGCTTAAAAAAGAAAAAAAAAAGTTGCATTTCAGCCAGAAAGGCAAACACATGCAAAGTCTTAGAAATAGGAAAATGCTTGGAATGTTCCAGAACATTAAAAAAAATCCACTATGGATAGAATATAATTAGTTGTAGAATTACATGGACCGGATCATGTTGAATTTTGCACTCCATAGGAGGAATTAGACTTTTATTGTTAGGATAATAGCAAGTCACTGATGTATTTACACTGGAGAATTATATGATTTAAATTTAGTTTTTTAAAAGTTCTTTTTGGCTGTTTACTGGAGTTGAGCTGGGAGGGAGCAAGAGGGGAATCAGGAAAAACAGCAAAGAAGCCAGGTGGTATTGTCAAAGCTGGAAACCAGTAGAGAGATTAAGGATCTATTATGGGATTAATTATGCAGAATAAAGGAAAGGGTGATATCTGGAATGACTCCTATAATTCACCTTCAACAATCATGAGTGTGTTGGTGGCATTAACAGATGGGGAAGACTGAGTATCGCCTTGTTCTGTACATTCTATTTCTGAAATATTTCTGACATACGCCCACACCATAACCCATTTCTCAACAATCCCCTTAATTGAAGTGAGTTCTTTAACTTTAACGATGGTTTCCCAAACAGTCTTCTGCAAATATTCAGCACACAGTTAAAAGATTTATATTGTTGAAACAGGGTTCCAGAAACACGCTTCCCTTGCCATCCCCCCAAAAAGCCTTGCAAAGAATCTCTCTTAGACAAGGGTAGGGCTCCTAGGACTCATAATCATGGTTTCTGAAACCTCTATTCCAGCCTTATAATTTATTCATCTATTTCTCTTCTTCTTGTGCTACAACACATAAAAACTTGATGTTCTCCATATTCCCCATGCATGTTCCTATATCTATTCTTTTGCACCTCCTAACTCTGAATAGAATGTATTTCCCATCATCATATGATCAAATACTTATTATCCAGGGCCCAAGGCAAATTCAAAAAAAAATTTTTTTAGTAAAGTCTCCTTTTCTTTTCAAATAAAAAAAAAAATTCCTCTCCTCTGAAAACCCATTATACTTTATTTGTACCCTTTCATGCCCCTTAACTCTTGCTGCCTTATATTATCATTTGATAGGACTATGGGATATTCTCCATTATAATGTATGTTCAATATCAGAAAAAACATCTGATTAAATTGTTCATACCCCATAACATTTACCCATATTAGTCTATCGAAAAATGTTAAATGACTAGATCTAAAAGATTAGAAGATGTCTAATAAATCTAAATGTCTATTAAATTGATGGAAATTAACAGTCAATGGGTCAAATTGATTCATGAGATACACTGAATGAGTCAATGAAATGTGACTTAGATGTTGGCCAATGTGACTCTGCTCTTTAAAATTAAAAAAAAAAAATGGGGTATATCCACCTATTTCCTTCCCATAAGTACAATAACCTCAACATTTCCATAAATTGGTAAAGACCTCTAGTTAACACATACTTCTGATTCTGAGTTTTTGCTCCTGCCAAGGAGAAAGAGCTCCTCAATCTTTCTACAGTGTCTTTCTTCTGTCTCACAAGTAAAGTGTGGAACTTGATTTGATTTCCATGATTAAAACTAAGTATGTCAACAAGCACAAGAACAAAACACTAGAAATGGGCAAATATATATGTCTAAAGCCCTTATCAAGCTCCCAACATCTTTCCTGCACCCACCTCCCAGCACCTCTTTGCCCAGAACCCTGTTGCCCCATACCCTTGAATTTCTTGCTTCCTCTGTTCCCCACCCAGAGCAAACAAAACTCACATTCCCTTATTTATTATGATCTCCAACCCCAGCTCAGCCCCAGACTTCACTTATAGTTAATGTCTCTTATTAAGCAACATCCACACCCTTTACACTGAGAAAGAAACTAGCAGGTTTTTTGTTTTGTTTTGTTTTGTTTTTAACGTTTATTTGTTTTTGAGACAGAGAGAGACAGAGCATGAACGGGGGAGGGTCAGAGAAAGAGGGAGACACAGAATCTGAAACAGGCTCCAGGCTCTGAGCGGTCAGCACAGAGCCCCATTCGGGGCTCGAACTCACGGACCGTGAGATCATGACCTGAGCTGAAGTCGGACGCTTAACCGACTGAGCCACCCAGGCGCCCCGAAACTAGCAGTTTTAAATCTTTAGACTTTCTTTTTCTTTTACCAATTTCTATATGGAAGGGAAGAATAAAGAGGTTTATTTTTTCCCCAGGTAGAAGTTACAAAAAAAACACATATGCTTGCCTGTACACACAATCTCATTCTCTCTTACACACACACACACACACACACACACACACACACACACACACTTACCTGCACACACACTCATGCATGCACGCACATTTCAGAAGCCCCAAGTGGCTGTTTGGTTTTTAAGTTTAAATACGTTTTTTAATTACTAAAGTTCAGGTATTCCAAAAATATGGGCCTGCACACTGGTAACTCACCTATAATCAAATACCTTAAAAACAGTGTATATAAACAGAAGCAAAATAAGTTAATTTAGGAAACTTTTTATGTACGTTTTCATTTTTGGTCATTTATTCTAACAACTGTTTTTCAAGTGCATTCATTTTTTGGTCATTCATTCTAACAAATGTTTTTTTAAATGCATACTACACAGTAACCCTTATGCCTAACACTGGGAATAGAAGAGCAGCCTAGAGACTTATGACATTGTCCTGGAACTTGTAGTCTGGCACAGACGATGGACAATGAATAAGTTATTACAAAGTTTCCTGGTGATAAAGCGGTAGAATAATACTGAAGCACATAAGATGCAGAATTAATTTATCCTGGAGAAAGCAATCTTTGAGAGTTACAGAATAATTAACTAGGGAGGCTATGTTAATCCAAACATGTTACATATTAAATGATGGATCTATATCTAGATAATTTCAGGAGGTTCTAAATGACTGAATTTTATTTTCTAAGCTTCATTTTATTCATTTTATCCAATTAAAAAAATTAATAGTCGTTTTATGGTTACATTCTTTTAGTTACAAGCAATGCTAACTTTATTATAATGATAGGAAATAGCCTTTAAAGCATATTTAATTGTATTCTTTAAATGCAAATAAAATCAAAGGTGGTTGTTAACTAAATACTAGTATAGGTGGTACATAGCTATCACAAAATTTTTAATGTCACATATGATTAAGTGGTTTGGAAATACTGAGAAGCATTTTAAGAAGTGGTATATATACAGCTTTCTCAAAAGATGCCAAAGTTATTTAAGTTTGAAACTCAATTTAATATTCTATAGTTATATATCCATATATAAATGTATACATGTGGATATATACATATATATTTAAGACTGAGAACACATAAATCAATATTCTAATGAAGAATATTTTAAGGTAATGAGATGGTGAGTTTTCTTCAACTTGGGGTTTTTTTAAATTTATATCTTTATGTTTTACTGTTTTTGTTTTTTTTCTCTTGATTGATAAAAATAATCAAATAAAAACTAAATATCTATATATTTTACTTGGCACAGGCTGATATGACATATTACCACAGACTGGGTAGCTTAAAAAAAGAAATTTACTTTCACACAGTTCTTGAGGCTAAGGAAGTTCAAAGTCAAGGTGCTGGCTGATTTGATTCCTGGTGAGAGTTCTCTCTGCCTTGCAGATAGCTACCATCTCCCTGGAGGAAGAAAGTGAGAGAAAAATGTGAAGGGGGGCAGCTCTGGTGTCTTTTCCTCTACTTATACGGACACTAATTCCACCATGGGGAATCCACCCTCATGAACTCATCTAAATCTGATTATCTCCAAAAGCCCTATCTCCAAATGATGAGGGAGCATAACACAAGCTGAGGGCAAAGCACAGCCAGCACAGTGTCCCCCTCCTCCCCTCCCCTCTGCCTGCCCAGGTAGAATATGCATGATATTCCTCAGGCACTCCTGGCTGCCCAAGTACAAACGAAAGGAAAGAAAACAAATCGTTAACTGATAGAGATCACAGTCACGCAGGACACGAACCTCCATCAGTTTACAAATATCTTAATAAATTACAAGAAAAAGGCAATCTTACCAATAGCCTAATCTCCAGGAATCTATACACTCTGTTTCCTGAAGCCCCTAATATCATCCTCCCCTCCATAGTTATATAGGGCACAAAGACAAGAAGGAAATGGCAGGTAAAATTAAATTTCCTTATAACCTGCAGCCCATCGACAAATACTTGAGGCAAATAGAGAGTATATCATTTCTCGAGGAACCCTCTACTGTCCTAATGTTAATGCCTTACTAGAGGAAAAACAACCTCAGCTTGACAACAGCAAGGCTTCAGTTATCTTAGGAGTCCTCTTTAGTGTATCACAGTCTTTCTGGAGGCTTCCCTTTTGACTTTACCTCGCCCAACTCCATAGTATATAATCCATCATTCTTCACAACCCCAGTTCAGCTCTTTGTGCCCATAGGTCCCGTCCGTGTGCTTTTATAAAGTCACCTTTTTGCTCTGAAGATGTCTTCAAGAATTCCTTCTTGGCAGTCAGCTCTGAGCCTCACCAGCCCTCTAAAACCTCATCACAAACACTCCCACATTGGGAGCTGGAGCTTGAACATATAAGTTTTGAGAGGGTACAATCAATCCAAATGGAATATAATAGCACCTCCACGTAACCATGTTTTCCAATGATACACTTTTGTTAAGTATATTTTGCTTTCCTCATAGTTTTCCATCAGTGTTAAACAATGTATATTCTTCTCTGATTAATCTAAATGATTATATGACAGACAATTCCTTATTGTGCCACATGGATGTGAATTGCTACTATTTTTTTTGTTTGTTTTGTTGTTGTTGTCATTGTTGTTGCTTGTCTTGTTTTATTTTACTTAGTTATTGGAAACTGAGCGTTTTCTGATGTTTTAAAATTATCAATGAATATTTCTCTCTTAGTTTGTTTGGGCTGTTATAACAATATATCATAGACTAGATAAGCTTGTAAACAATAGAAATTCATTTTTTCATAGTTCTGGAGGCTGGGAAGTCCAAGATCCAGGTACTGGCAGAGTCACTGTCTGGTGAGGATCCTCTTTCTGATTCACATAAGCTGTCTTTTTAGTGTCCTCACTAAGCAGAAGGAGTGAGGGAGCTCTCTGGGATCTCTTTTATAAGAGCACTAACCTCTTGGGGCGCCTGGGTGGCTCAGTCGGTAGAGCGTTCAACTTCGGCTCAGGTCATTATCTCACAGTCTGTGAGTTCAAGCCCCGAGTCAGGCTCTGTGCTGACAGCTCAGAGTCTGGGGTCATTATCTCACAGTCTGTGAGTTCAAGCCCCGAGTCAGGCTCTGTGCTGACAGCTCAGAGTCTGGAGCCTGCTTCAGATTCTGTGTCTCCCTGCCTCTGTGCTCCTCCCCCCCCCCCCACCTCTCAAAAATAAACATTAGAAAAAATTATAAGAGCACTAATCTCATTCACAAGGACTATTCCTACATGACCTAATCTCCTCCAAAATGTCCCATCTCCAATACCACTGTATTAGGGATTAAGTTTCAACATGAATTTTGTGGAGACACATTCAGTCTATGGCAATACTTTAGGATAATGGTGAACAATTTTTGTGGCTATTATAATAGTTGTGCATATTTTACACAATGCCTACCTCTAAGGAAATCTTAAGGTGGGTTATATTGTTGACTTCTAGTTCTGTCAAATGCAATGTAAAATGTATACTTATGTTATATAAACTTGATTAGTATTTGTTGTATTTTAAATATCAATAACTACTCTTAGTTCTGCCTGCCACAGATCTACTAGTGTTTGCACTCAATAAAGAATAAAAAATTTTCTGATATATCTAAATGGTTTTCCAGGGCCTAGGTTTGAAGTTTAATATCAGTCTCTAATATAAAGGAAAAACTCTAAATACTGGTATTTATGTGTGCACTGCTGTATTCTATTTTAGTTTACTTCAGGATTGTCTAATTCAACTTCTCCTTTTCTCACCAGATTCCCCTTTCACAGTATTTTCCATCTCATTTTCTACATATTCCCTCGTTTCTACTGCAATGGCAAAGGCTTTTTTAAAACCTCATATTACAGATATTTTTTTTTTTTCTTAAACTCTAAATTTTTCTAGGCACATGTGTGATTTTCTTCCTTCTCGTTCTCACCTTTTTGGTAATTTTCATAGTCTCATTTCATACTCTTCTCGTTTGTGCCTTGTTCCTCTTTATTTTATTTAGTTTGAGGCTCAGTAGCAGAGGCAGACTCATTTGGGACTGTTACACCTTTTTGTTGAATTTAATCTTTATAAAATATTTATGTTTACTTCTGGGAACTACTTTCTTTATCAAGTTAAAGTGTACTTTATCAGATATTAATATAGTCACCCCACTTTTCTGATAACTATTAGTTTCTTGATATATCTTTTTTCATCAGTTCAATTGAAACATGTCTGTGTTCTTAACGATTAAAGTGAATACCTTACAACCACATACAGCTGGATCTTGCTTTCTTTTTTTGTATCCATTCTGAAATTTTCTGTTTAGTTGAAATAGTCATTTAATTTTAATAGAGTTACCAATATGGTAGGATTTAACTCTATAATCGTGCCAAAATTGTCTTTTGCCAGTGTTCTTTTTTTCTGCTTTATTCTCATGTTACCTTTCTTTTGTATTGATTAAATATTTTAATATTGGTTTTATTTCCTTTATCGACTTGTCAGCTACACTCTGTACTTCGTGTTTTAGTGGTTCTCCAGTGATTACAGCACGTACACCTTATATATCACTGTGTACCTTGACTTGCTATTATATCATTACATATAGTATAAGAACCCTGCAACAATATGTCTCCATTTAGCTCTTGGTCCTTGGTACTAGTCTACATTTAATTTTACATGTGCTATACACCCTATAATGCAATATTATTTTTGCTCTAAATAATCAATTTTATTTTGGATAGATTAAGAAATGAAGGGGGGAAATCTGTTACATTTCCCCATATATTTACTCACTCAGTACTCACCATTCAAATAGATCCAAGTTTTCTTACGATTACATTTCCCATTAGCATGATTAACTTACATGAACACTTCCTAAAAGTCAGTTCTATTGGCAATATATCACAGAGCTCTTTTTTTTTTTATCTGAAAACACTGTATTTCATGTTCATTTCTGAAGGATACTTTAATTAGGCATAGGATTCTAGATGAATTCATTTGCAAACCCTTTAACATATCATTCATTGCCTTCTTGTTTACATTTTTCTGAAAAAAAAAAAAAAAAAAAAAAAAAGACCGCAATCTTTCATTTTGTTACTGCCCTATGTAAAATTTGTCTTTCCTCTAGTTGCCTTCATTTTTTTTTCCTTATCTTTACTTTGCAAATTTTATTCTGATGTGCTTACTGTGGTTTCTTTATGCATTTCTGGCTTAGAATTCATTGTTTTTCTGGAAACCTTGCGTTGACATTTTCGTCAAATTTAGAAAAAAAAACAAACATTATTTCTTCAAGTATTTTTTGTGCTCCTATCTCTCTTCTCTCCTTTGAGCCTCAGATTACAATTTTTTAGACTGTTGGATATTTTCTAATAAGCCACCATGGCTATATTCATAATTTGTTGTTTTTGGGTTTTTTTTAAGTTTTTGTTTTGTTTTGTTTCTTTAATTATGTGGTTCAGTTCACATAGTTTCTATTGACCTATCTTTAGGATTACTGATATTTTCTTGCTGGTTTTCCTTCTACTGACTCTTCATTTTCTTTCCTGGTTATGAGTCCCATTTACCTGCCTCTTCATAAGTAGGAATATTTTATTGTTTGCTGGATATTGCAATTCCTATGTCTTTGAGAATATGAATTTTGCTGTTTTCTACTGGTAATCACTGGATTTAGTTCTGGAAGGCAACGACCACGTGGTCGCTCATACTGATCCTGTGTAACCCAGGTTTTGAACTTGGAGTGGCTAGGTCTACAGATAAAATAGCCCTATTCCCTAGAAGTGGGTTTCCTGAGATTTAAATACAATCCTTAGAGTTTTCTTGTAGTTTTCTCCATTCTGGTTGGCCAGAAATCTAACCTTTTCTGATAATATGTCACTTCCAGAATCTCCATTCAGCTCACAGTTCTCAAGTACTTGCTTTCTGCCAATACTAACAGAAGCTTTGCTGGGTATGTGAAGCTTAATATTTGGCCAAAGACTTAGAGTAGTCTCTGTAAAAATTTATGTGGCTCATTTTCTATTCAGGTCCCTCCTCTTCCATAGCCTCCCCTGTAAATTCCAAAACTTCAGCAGTATAAACTCTTGTTTTCCCCGACCTAGGAAGACTGCTATATTTTAAGCTTCACTTGCTTGTTCTATGGTTTCAAATATGCCCTTATTCAAAAAGCTTGGATAAATGTGGACCTCACCTCATGTACTTTCCTTTTCTCAAGGACCAAAATCCTTCGCTGTCCAATGTTGTCCAATGCAAGAAAATACAATTTTCCAGTTTTATAGTTGTTTATAGCAGTGTTTTATGTTTAATATCAACCATGATCAGAAATTAAAATTGCAAGTTAATGCTTTGGAAACATCTGGGATAAATTTATAAGTCCTCATATATAAAAAGACACAAAATTTTGAATGTGAAGGTGGTGCTCACTGAAATGAGCATTATTGCATTCAAAATTTTATCTCTTTTTATATAAATTAAACCTTTATAAGTTGTTAATTTGGTGCCATATGAACAATTTTAAGAAACTTTCAAGCTTTCTCTCTAACTTAAGTGCATTTTGTTACTAGAGATATCCTTGTGATTTTAACTTGCAGTAATTTTGTGCTAATAGGCAATGCAATATAAATGTCATATTGATCAACACTGTCACTGGTCTCCATACACATATAATTATGTTTTTATATATTCTTATTGATTCTGTGAAGGCCTGAGGGAAAATTTAAATCAATTATAATGTCTCTTACTGTTTGGGTACAATCGGGGTCTTTTGCTATTAAACAATATTGACCTAAATTTTGTAGAGTGTATTTCTTTGCTTTGATTTCAACACCCCCCACCTCAATATTCATTTCAGGTAGAGTCTATATAAAGTTGAAGAACAACAGAAAAGGAAATTAGTCTAGGAAAATTAAAACAGTCATTTGGTAAACATGATACCAAAGGTAAGTTGTTAAGTTTATTCTAATACCACTGGGCATTTGTATACCATTGTTTGATCTTAAAGCTGAACTAGCAATCTGAGCACATTTGCAAAAAGAAAAAAAAATATTTATTTTAAAATATAATTCCACATTCACTTTTTCTCCTTTTTCCAAATGGAAATAAGTTGAATTTTTAATTATAAAATTTAGGAAACAATCGTAGGCTTTCAATTGCTACAAAGAGATTTATTGGCATATAGCTAGCACAGCATCACCTTCTTTATAAAGTTTAAATCTCAAATCTCTATAACAAGCCTTAAGCAGGGAATTAATTGAGAGTGCTTCTAAGGAGAATAAAATACTTTGTAGAGTACCCATATACAGATAGTAAGTACCACGAAGCTAAACAGTTATTTCCTCTTGATTTGTCTCCATGCACATCAGCGTTGGTTTTCCAAGTGGGTTATTTTTTAATTGAGCTACGATCAATCCACACTCATTTTATGACATCATGTTAGGCAACAATAATGCAAAGATGCATAAGATGTTTTCCTCACCCTCAAGCAACTCTGCACAATAGGAAAGGGAGACATAGATAGTCATTTATAACAGAACGCTATAGTTACAGAAATAGAGGAATAACAGTGCTGCTGGAGCACAGAAGAAGCTCCATCAGTATCTTAAGTTTTCACTTAATCACTCTTATTGAATGCTCGGTATATGTCAAGTACTGCACCAAAGATCTTATTATAGTAAAGAAAGTATTGAACCTATATCTTTTTTTAAATAATTTTTGATGTCTTTTTAAATTTAAGAGACAGAGAGATAGAGATAGAGAGATAGAGAGATAGAGAGATAGAGAGAGAGAGAGAGAGAGCGCGCACGGGCGTGAGCGCAAGCGAGCGTGTGTAAGCTAGCGTGCATGCATGTGCACGAGTGGGGGAGGGGCAGAGAAAGCGGGAGGCACAGAATCCCAAGCAGGCTCCAGGCTCTGAGCTGTCAGCACAAAGAGGGATGCGGGGCTCCAACTTGTGAACCGCAAGATCATGACCTGAACCAAAGCTGGACGCTTAACTGACTGTGCCACCCAGGTACCTCTGAACCTAGATATTTTATAAATAACAACTAAATTTTATATCCAGTTCTACTCACCTTTTAACTGAAAAATCATAAACAAAGAACTTCACCTTTCTGAGAGTTCTTTCTTCCATTTGTGCCACAGGAATCATAATAATACAATTTTTTAATAATTAAACCTCTTTAATACGACCACTTGCAGCAAGCTACCTTCCATGCATTCATTTAATGGCTTTTGGACAGAAAATTTCAAGAAGAGACAGGAAAGGAAGAAAAAAGTAAGCTATGCATAATTTCCAATACAAGAGAAAAAACGCAAAACTTTTTAAAGTGGTTGTACCAATTTCCACTCCAACCTAGAGTTCAGACAATTTAGCTATATAATTTATTGTTCAAACTAATATACTTTTAAAAATGAAAAAGTAGCCCTTTTAAAAAGTATGCTGGGACAATTAAGGATTTAGTTAGGCAAACCAAGATGTTTTTCTCACCCAATCCATGAAAATTTCTATTTCTGTACATCTTCAGCAAGACCTAATATTGTAGTTAATTTTAACGCTAACCCTTTAAGTTGATGCAATACTGGTATGTCATTGTGACTTTAGTTCACATTATCCTTCATGCTAATGCCAGGATATTAATGCTAATATTTTTTTTTTTATCATTGAGCTACCTCCTTTAAAAAGAATAGCTACAAGTCTCATCTATTTTTATAGTGGCTGTCTTTTTATCATTGGCTTTTAAGTGTTACTTCAAGATTCTTGATTATGAATCTTTTGCTTTATTTTTCCATTCAAAATAACTTTAGTTCAAGTAAACACATTCCAGATAAATGGGAAATCCATTAACCCATTTGGGTGTCTCACCCAGAATTATTAAACATTCCAAGACCACGGTGCAAGATATTCATTCAAACGTCATACTCAAGTGGAGAAAACATCCTCCATAGCTCATCAATCCACTACTGATATATATTGTTACCACTGAAAGCTAGCATTCTTCATTCACACAAATAATCATGTCCACTCTACAGTGATTCCTCACTGTTCCAACTCCATACACAGATCGCCAAGGACTTCCCTTTCTATTCACATACTCAGGCATATTGTCCAGAGCACAAAGCTTGGGTTAGGAGAAGAGGTTTGGAAGAACTTTGCAAATTACTTATAAGCTACACTAAAACATTTCTCCACCATGATCTTGAGTTTCTTGTTTTGAACCTAGGTCACTACACAATGCTAGGATAACCCATATTTTGTATAGGTAATTTGACTAAAGAAGCTGAATGGTTTATTCTTTCCACCAAGATATAGTTGAGGCCATCACAGGTCAGCTCAAGCAGAAGCTCCAAAGAAACAGAAACTGGCTGCAGCCACCCATATGCCTCTGACTTTTCTAGGTGCCAGTTTCTGTATTTCTGGACCTGAGCACTTCCCTCCCCTCCCCCTGCCCGCAACACTGGAAGAGGGATTTGCTTGTACTCACAAGAGACAGGTAAGTGCCAGTGAATCAAAACCACTCTTGTCCCCCTGAGGCAGCCCTCAATCAATTACCTCCCAGAAACTAGTCTATAAATAAATAGCACAGAGTTCTCCCCACCCTTGAGAGAGATGATTCTGAGTCAGGACTTAAACTGAATTAAAATGAAGTTTCTTATTGTGGTAACTGACTTCATTCCACACACATAAACTACCTTCTCTTCCTTGCATCACTTCCTGACTCTCCTGCAGGATTCCCTATACCTACCCCCCAAAACTACTAGGGCTGAAATCTGTGTCAGCATTAGCTTCTGGAGGAGCCCAACTTAAGAATTCTAACTTTGTATCCCAGATAAATGTGATTTGCTTGATCTTCAGTTAGCAATTTTGAGAAGAAAGAATCTCAGGGAGTGACACCTGGACAGAAGCAGAAAAGATTTTGTTACACCATAATCCAAATAAGGGGCACCTGGGTGGCTCAGTAGGTTAAGCGTCCGCCTTCAGCTCAGGTCATGATCTCCTGATTGTAAGTTTGAGCCCCATGTTGGGATTCCGAGCTGTCAGCACGGACCCTGGAACCTGCTTCGGATTCTGTGTCTCACTCTCTCTCTGCCCCTGCCCCGCTCATGCTCTGTTTCTCTCTGTCTCTCAAAAATAAAATAAATGTTAAAAAAAAAAATTAAGAAAACAAACAAACAAATGCAGTGACCGCCCGTGTCCTCTACGTCTGCCTCCATACGGGAATTTCTTAGTAAACTTTTACAAAACAAGAAAAGCTCACTTGGTTTAATGTAATAAAAAAGACACTACATTTGCCCTGATTTCTGTTCCTTTCCCCAGATTTATTCTTTAAGCCAGGTCATTCTTATGCAGGGCTGACATTCAGATACACACTGGCACATCTGTTAAAATATTCAGATACTTCTTTGTTGATTGCCAAGCATCCATCTTGTGAGATCCTGACCTTCTCACTCCCCAGTGCTTCGGCGGCCTTGATACCTTCCCTGGGACTCCAAAATACCCCATGATCAAGGAAGGAAAGGGTTAATGCCAGGCCAAAGGGACTTCTAAGATCCATTCTAGGACACAGGCCTAGTCTTACCACATGATTATCCTCTGACTGGTCGGTGCCAGTGTGGTTGGGTAGACAGCTGGTTAAACATTTTGACTGCCAATACAATTCTTATCTCAGTCTGCATTTGCTTAGCTAATGCTTCTTTACCCTTCACCAGCACCTTACTTATCCTCAGAGAATCCCTCCATGACCAGTTCTCTAAAACAACAAAGTAAACATCCCTGGGGATGAGCTAAATCAGCTAGTCTAAAAAAATTGGTAACAATCAGGTTTAACAACGTTAAACTTTTTTTGTTTTAATGCAGACCTACTCTGACTTTTTAATATGTTAATTAGGCTGCAAATATTCAAGTATGGATTTCAGCAGGCAGTGTTTCTGCAGCCTATTTAACTAGTGGTAGACATGTATTAATGTTTTACGTGCTTAACATTAGAAGGGCTCTAGTATTTTGATGTTAAAAAGTGTAGGGTACACAGCATCAGATACATTACAGTCTCTAGAAAGAAGAGTATTTGACCACTATATTTTAGGGGGAAAAAAGATGAAGGAGAAGAAGGAAAAACTAAAAATCAGTTCAGGGGCACCTGGGTGGCTCAGTCAGTGAAGTGTTTAGCTCTTGCTTTCAGCTCAGATCATGATCTCAAGGTTCATGAGTTCCAGCCCCACACTGGGTTCTGAGCTGACAGTGTGGAGCCTGTTTGGGATTCCCTCTCCCACCCTCTCTCTCTGTCCCTCCCCTGCTCACGCTGTCTCTCTCCCAGTCAAAATAAGTAAACAACAACAACAAAAACTCAATCAAGCCCCAGTAACACTTTACATAATACAGAGGTTTATAGGCCAAAATATGTTTTGGACAAGTTTTATCAGAAACATAAAAGCAAAATTATGTAATCTGAACTGCTAGGTACACATGTGTTCCACATAGGCCTAGCGAATTTAAATTAGGTGCTTCCTAAATCAGCATCATTTAAGAATGACAAGCCAGTCCGGAACAAGTGAACTCTGGAGGAAGTTCCCGCAAGAGCTTTCCAGTATTCCTACAAACGTGTGTGGTGTTGACAACAGGCAGCCTGAATCTGTCCACACCCACAGCACCCACATTGGCAGGGCCAGACTTACCCCTCCTGGAGTGGTGGGAGCCTTGGATGGACAGTGGTCTTCAGGGCTCCAGGACTTGAAGAAGTTGTAGACACCAGGCAGTGGGATAGGGCCACCCCATCCCCGCAGCCTCCACAGCAGGCCAAGCAGCCTCCATCCCCACAGCCTCCTCCAGTCAGGGTGGCCCTGAAACCCATGTGCCTGTCCAGGCCAGCACGTCAGCAGAGCGGAAGAGGGCAGGGCCTATTTCCACACCTTGGCTGGAAGAGCCTGGGCCATCTTGCAGTGCATAGTAGGGAACTCCTGCGGATGGGAGAAAGCAAAGGCATGTTAGAATGAGGGGAGTGATATCCCCACCTCGTCCTGGTCAGAAGTATGGGCACGTTACCGCCGCTAGATTTGTGCCTTCTCTCTAAAACGGATTAGTGCCACCCAAGCTGCCCCTAACCTGACACAGCCTTCGGATCCGGCTAAAATCCCCTCCTCCGTGCAAGAGCAGTGAGTGGGCCGCACTTTCTTCCTGGGCCCATTGAGCCAGCCGCCCCCTCCCCCAACGGCCGAGGTGCTTTCCACCGAGTCCCTGAGCAGTTCTCTTTGGAGGAGTTGGGAAACTGAGGCCTGGAGAGGGGAGCGCGCCTGTGGACCTCACCCAGCGAGGGGAGGATTTCCAGGGCGGGTTCCGGAGAAGCTGCGGAGACTGACCTGCGGCGGTGGGGGGAGGGTCCACAGGTGCGCGCCCCCTGGGAGCTCGGGCCGGCCGCCCGCAGAGGCCATAGACTGAGCACCCCGGAATCCCGGCGCAGACCCTCCGAGATTCTCCCCAACCATCCAAAACGCCAAAACGTGAGTTAAAGTTGAGCGCACACTCCCACAACACGAGCCCATCACGCGCACGCGGAGACTCCACGCTCCCACTCGCAGCAG
This sequence comes from Panthera onca, assembly GCF_046562875.1. NCBI lineage: Eukaryota > Metazoa > Chordata > Mammalia > Carnivora > Felidae > Panthera > Panthera onca. The sequence continues at coordinate 53,332,893 of NC_138342.1, read as the reverse complement.
AGAAAAGGAACCCAGGGCGCGGGCAGAGGGGCACAAAGTTAGTAACACACGTGCAAGCCCGCTCCCATGCACACCCTCACCCCCGCAAATGCAGCTTCGGGAACGCAGGACAAGCCACGTGCGCCACACTCATAATCACCTGCTCAGCCGCGCAGAGACCCTAGCAGTCGCTCTCACACTACTCACAGGCGTGCTCCGCCCCCCTCCCTGGTGCCTCAGCCCTGTCATCCCTCCCGGAAATAGGGCTCGGGACACCCAAACTCTCCTTTCCCCTTGGGGACACCCTGTGCCATTCCGAAGTTCCCCAGAGTGAATGTCAGTGGGATGCCAGCCTTGGATCTATAATACCAAAATGTTTGATGTGGATGAATGATGTCAACGTAAAATAGTTATAAGGCACGTGCAGCTCTTGCCATGTCATTTGAATATTAAAACTGAAAAATGATTTTCTAGACTGCTGCCAGCCTTAGAGTAATGTAATCCACTATTATCCTTCAGCTGTCACTCATTATGGGATTTTAATTTAATTTTAATATTATGTTTTATAGACTTTTATTGTTCTCTGCTTACTTAGTGGATCCAGCAATTATTCATAATAAGAAAACCGTGGGCTTAAAAATAACATTGAATAACGTTTAGTTAATGAATGCTCCAAGGTTTGCTATATGTTATTCTCGGAGCTGGGATACAGGATCTGGATTAGGGAAGAATTCACAATACTTCAGAAATAATGTTAAAGTTAGTGAAGCATGCTCAGATTATGATTAACTTGCCAACACCTGGCTGAAATGATGTACAACACAAGTTCATACAAGGGTGAGGAAGCATAAATTATAATTTGTTGGGCATTTTTCCTTTTGAGCAAAATGAAATTTTAACCTAGTGAATGCCTGAAATAGGATTTAGAAACCAGTGTGCTTCATACCTCTAACCTACATACACCTTCTAGTGGTGTGTGTGTGTGTGTGTGTATGTGCATGCACAGGTACACGCATGCATGCATGCAAACATAATATGGTATTAAAAGCTGAACCTGGAGTGAGTGAGACAGAATAGAACAGAATTATAGATGCTCTCTTTTCCCTATACACAATAAAACAAACAAAACATATTGAAATAAAAATTTATTATATGTATACATAGCAACATCAAGTAAACAAGACAAAAATAAATGAACTGGCTATGGGGAAGAATGTAGCTATTAAGGAAAGAAACAAAAAACTCTTTCTTGGTCAGGTCTGCCTGGTCAGGACCTCCTGCAGACAAACAGCACTGAGATAAGCAGGTGAATGGAATTAATCTTAAGAATTGTTACCCATGCCTTCCCATCTCAAAGTGGATTGGGATGGAGATGTGTGAGTTATAAGTACACTGTCGTGGAAAAAGTGGGGTAAAAACTTTGAGCCTGGACAGTGCTGCATACTAAGGGTACAAGAGAAGGTACCAGAATGAATGGCTTCTGAGCATGTCACTTTTCAGGAATGTGAAGGACTGAGAAAGTGAGCAGAAACTCAAGAGACTAAAACAAACCCTGATGGAATGGAATAAGCCCTGTATATATATATATATGTATATATATATATATATATATATATATACACACACACACACATACAGATATATAGAGAGAGATATAAATATATAGATACCTATGTGTATATATATATATATTTGTGTGTGTGTATGTATATACATATATACATATACATACATATATGTATATATGTATATACATACATACATATATGTATATACATACATATATACATATACATACATATATATATATATACATACATATATGTATGTATATATGTATACATGCATATATATGATAGCTTCTAAACCAGTACAGAAAGGCTGGCAGGGTTATAGCATTGTCTAACTTCAGGAATTAGGCAGTTCTCTATAATATAATCTGTACGTCCCCACCCTGGAATTTTTGAAAGCTATACTCAACCAAAAATAGGTTTTTCCTTCCTGCAATGGAAGAAAATATTCTACAGCTCAGATTGAAGAAAATCGACTAGAAAATAACACTCAGCCCTAATGCTTTCATTCTAGGAAAGATGAATTACTTTCATTTAATGATTCTTAAATATCTTTTAAAGTATGCTCTTACCTTAAAATGTATCTGTCTATTTATTCTCCATCCATACATTCATGCATGCATGCATATATAGCCAGCCTCCTCTATGTATAGAGAACTGTCTTAATGATGTTCACCAAATGGTGACAATAGATTTAACCCAGAGGTATATTTGAGTTATCTATTGCTTTTTTCTGTGGCTTTTTGAAATTCTATAATTCAATCATTACTATAAGAAATAGAACAAAAGAGAAAGAGAGAGAGAGAGAGCTGCATCTCCTAAGTGCTATTGAGAAAAAATTCTTAAAAATAATTTTTAAGTTTGCATTTCCAAACTTTAATTTTTTTTAATGTTTGTTTATTTATTTATTTATTTATTTATTTAGAGAGAGCATGATTGGGGGGGGGGGGTGCAGAGAGAAAGAGAGACATGGAATCTGAAGCAGCCTCCAGGCTCTGAGCTGTCAGCACAGAGCCTGATGTGGGGCTGAAACTCAAGAGCCTTTAGTTAGATCATGACCTGAGCGGAAGCGGGAGGCTTAACCAACTGAGCCACCCAAGTACCCCTCCAAACTTGTTAAACGACTGAAAGAGAAACTAGAATCTTTATTTCTTTGTATACCAGCTTTATTGAGATATAATTGAGATATAACAGAATATTTATTTCTAGCAATAAATATAGTCGCAACAAAAAATGTAAGAGTTTAAAAAAAGGGATAGGGAAATATACTTTGCTAAACTACTTTTAACATCTATAACCTTTGTATTTGTTATTTGTTGTTTTGTCTCTCTCTTTTTTTTTTTAATTTGAATTTTCTCATCTGTTCTTAGTGAAGCTTCATTTCTGATACCAATGCAGAAATGAAGGATATGTGATAAGACAGATATGTTGGCTGCACCCTGGCTGGTTGTAAGATTCCGTGTGTGCATATGTGTATGTACTTGTGAGTGAGTAAGTGTGCTAGCATGTGTGCATGTTGGGTGAAGAAGGGAGGGGCAGAGAAGACAAAACAAATCAAGACATTGTCTAAAGGGGTTTTGAAAACAATGGAGATTTGCATTTATAAATCACCATCTTTCAATACAATTATAGGTCACAAGAAGGAAACCACCCACAACACATGAATTAACACTTGATTTAATTAGGCTATTTGTTATCTTTATCTGTCATTTTGCACTTTCATCCATAGACCTAACAGTTGACAATAATGCTAATGTTATTCAGTTTCATAAGATCTTATTATTCCTATCTTTTTGCTATGACAAATTGTGTAGAAATTTGTTTACAGCACCATTTACAAATTTCCTTTTGTCTTTAAAACTCGGCTCTAAATGAAAGTAAAGTTGGATTTTACTAACATTCCATTTCAGTAAATATTCATTTACTAATATTTAATTCCAGCTCATATTTCCATTTCAATGCATATGGCTCTGCAAAATGCCTGCAGCCCATCCTGAAAACAAATATCCAGAATCTTCAGTTCTTTCAATAATCACCTTTAAATAAAGGACACCAACTTTAGCCACTAGATCAGCCCATATCATTAAAGTTAAGTCATTAAATTCTAAACCAATGTGTGAATTCTAATGATGTGTTATCGTCATGTACTGGGAAAAATTACCGTTTACATTTTAACGTTTGGAAAACAATTTTCTTAAAATTTCCTAATTGTCGGTCAAAGGACTTTAGTAAATGAAATAAAGTTGAAATAATACTGAATAAGCTTAAGAGTTTTTTTGTGCTTTTAAATTCTATTTTAAAAAAAAAGGTGACTCAAAGTATTGTTGAAGACTTCAACTGGGCAACAACTACTTAACTATTATTGTGTGGGCTGACTTTATACTTTCATATATTCCATTAAATGTATATATCAAGATATTAATCCATGCTGCTTTGGTAGATCCAAATCCTATGCTCTCTGAAGAAAAAACAGTGACGTTTCCTGGGGTCTTAAATGCTGGTTGTAGTCAGTATTTTTCTTCAAATCTGTAGTGAGAAAAAATGCAATTAATTGTTAGTTGTCACTTTTGATGAACTCAACCATCAAGAACTTTTCAATAAGCAGTAAAAGTTGCCAGAAATCGTTTTGTAAAATTCTTTTGATGATTTACATTCCCTGAGACAATGTACTATAAGTCATCAGGCTGCTGAAATATTGTCAGTGCCACAGAATATGATTATATCAAGAAATAGAACTTTAGTTCTGGAAGGAAAACAAAGCTTATCTTCCGATCACATTATAGGTGTGAATTTAAATCAAATAATTTTGTCAAATTATGCAGTTAGTGATAGAAGACCTCTAGGTCAATCATATTTTTTTCACACTGTTGCCTCTAAAATTTAATTTTTTCAAATCTTGAAATTCGAATAAGAACACAAATTAAACATCTAAACCTCCACTTTCTTTGTTTCAGACTACATATGGATCACAGAAAACACATACACATGCACACTCACACATACCCCACAGCAGAACAAGGTTAGAACTTCTAACTCATTCCATTATTTTGTTTTTAAGAAATAATTATGGTTTCAAACCAAAGGACAGATTGAAGAGTAAAATAAACAGACCATATAAAAGGCATAATAAATCAGTTACAAATCAAAAAAGCACATCATTTAAGGATTTGTTTCCATGGTCCGTGTAAATGAATCATATATGTTGATGGTTTACTTCCAAATGCTGCTACTAAATGTAAATTAAGAATAGAGGGCACACACAGACATTAGGTTTAATATTGAAAATAAATGTTTTTCTAGATTTGAAAAAAAAATAGAGGGCACATAAAATACATAACACATAAAATATGTTCTATTAGAAAAGAGATTTCTTATTTACCTTGGAAAATGGTATTCGGCAATCTCAATTTACATTCCTTGCCAACTGTTTTGTGTCCACTGTTCACACAATTGTGAAGGGATCTGTTGAGTATTCATTATTTTGCATTATGTTTGTAGATAGCCTATATATGTACTTGTGTTACACATTCTTCATAAATTAAGAAACGTATTCTGAAAACAATAATTGCTGTACCACTCACAGAATTAGTTGATTTTGTTTTGTTGTTACTGAAGCCCAGGTGCTTTGACATACTTTACCATTAGTTTTTATCCTATCATAGTAGTGATGAGAAGAGAAATAAAATTTATATTAAAATAATGTGAACTTGATAGCAGCAATGACAATTTCAGGGATTTTTCTGAAAGAATCATCATGTCTTTCCATAAAATTGAGATTATTTTTATTATTGTCATTTAAGAAGAAACACTTATTTCATACTTTGTGTGATAAAACTTATAATTAAGGGGCCCCTCAGTGGCTCAGGCAGTTAAGCATTGGACTCTTGATTTCAGTTCAGGTCATGATGTCATACTTCATGAGATTGAGCTCTGCCTGGGGCTCTGTACTGACAGCATGGAGGCTACTTAGGATTCTCTCTCTCTCTCTCTCTCTCTCTCTCTCTCTCTGTCTCTCTCTCTCTGTCCCTCTCCTGCTTGTACTCTCTCTCTCTCTCTCTCTCTCAAAAATAAATAAACTTTTTTTTTAAAGTCCTTGTAATTTAAAAAAAAAAAACTGTTTTTTTCATCAAGGTTGTTAGGCTCTACCTCCAAATAACTGGAGGCAAGCATTCCTTCTTCCCTGTCATAAGAACTACTTTGATGGAAATAGGTGAGAAATATTGTAATATGATACCATAGTCCGAGTAGTTTTAGGATTTACAATAAAATTTATTCCAACATTGAACACCAGAGAAAACCTTGCATAGTTTGGGCATATCAAAAGTAGAGATTAGGAGAACTTTCAAGGGAAATGGCAACATTTCTCCTCATCTGTACATTTGTGTGAAATGGACATGGCATAAAATTAGGATAAAACTGCATCTGTGCTGTACACTGGGAAAACCTGTTAGACATACCATACTGATACAGTACTGAAAAAATATACAAGTAAGATATTTTTCTTCCGAAGAGCTAGACCATAAACATAAGGGAAAGATGAAAAGCCCTGATGCCCAATAACTGAGAGAGGGGAAGGAGGCTGAGTGAGGATTTTGGTTACAGTTGAGTGAGTCTACCCTACAGCTGGAAAATCCTGCCACGAAGAAACGCACATGTCACTCGGCCATGAAACCCGTGTGAGTGGCCATGCAAGACAGAAGGAAGATACTCTTTTTGCAGAAAGGTGAAACTTTTTGTTGTGACTGCCTATAATCTGCCATGGTCCATACTTTCTTTTGGCTGCTCAGGAATAGCAACCATGACTCATCGCAAATGCCAAGCACAACGTGGGGATAAGTGCCTGGGACACACTTTAGCTCAAGGGAAGTGCACTATGACTGACTAGCAAAGTCTGCCATTGGAATAATGGTGGGAAATCATAGCAAGTGATCCATACGTTCTATAACTTTGATGTAAAACAGTGTATTTCTAACCTGATTATTTCAATTACTTCCCCCCGCTGCCTTCTTTTTTCTCTTAATCTTTTCTCATCGCCAAACTTTGTAGCATACTTTGTTTTTCCTTTTAGGGTTTTGTCTTTCTTTGTAATGATTTCTTATGTCCACTAACTTGTATTGAGCTGTGGATTACTTAAGTAATATTTATTTTAGTTGGCACTCAAGAGGGTGAGACCATTTGAGAATTTAGATCTTCTATTTTAGGAAAATTGTCAGCAATTTTCAATTTGAATCTTGCCTCTCCTCCATTCCCCCTATTCTTCCTTTTCTTCTTCTTTTTTTCTGGAAGCATTGTTCCATTTTTTGGAGGTTCCCATTCCATCCTTCATGACTCTCAACTGCTGTTTCACATTCCTTTTTGTCTGTGCTGGACGAGCCATTTCCTTCTGTCCGTCTTCCACTGCTGCAATCTTTTACTCTACCATGGACTTATGCCAATCTAAAGGAAACGCTGAAAATGTTTATTTCAATAGCAATATATTTCTGTTTAAACCACTTTTAACAATATCTTTAATTTGATACATTGCCGCTGAGAAAAAGGTTCTGCCTCTTAATTCTCCTCCAATAATACGCTAAAATAACTACCTACCCATGATGGAGCAGTTACATTCACACACACAGACACTCAGTGTGAGTAATCTGAACAAACAGTCTATTTTAAGCAGATAAATTATATTTATGTAACATTTCCAGAATTCAAGTTATCACATCTTTAATATTGGGAAGTTATCATTACTGGCATCAGATCGTCCTCTTCTCTGTCCTGCTGGTTAGGCTGTGTTTAAGAGCAGCAGAACCTTAAGGAGATTCATTCTTTCTGATCACTTATCCATATACAATGCCTGCTTTTGATTTTCTTTCTCTCTCTCTCTCTCTCTTTTTATTCTATTTTCCTTTTCCATGACAACTTATACAAAATAAAAAGCAGAATTCGCTTAAAGTCAAAAATTAGGGTGTGTGTGTGTGTGTGTGCGCGTGCGCGTATGCTTGTGTGTGCGCGTATGCTTGTGTATCCATGTATTTAGGGAAAATAAAAGTTGAATATATTCAGATGATGATATGGGTATAGGCGAGGTCCACAGGTGTTATTTGGCCAGGACACCAAGTTTGTCTAATACAATGGACTGACTTTTTTTTTTTTAATTTTTAATAAGATAAATCGGCCACTTTTAAAAACTAAGAGTGTTCAAATTTAAAAATGTGTATTCCTTGAAAAACTGGAATTCTCAAAAACTGGATATCTTGGGCCTATTTTTCTATTAAACATAAATGTCAGCATACTAAGTATCAAATTTAGATGAATATCATTATTTTTAGTTCTTATCACAGTGTCTGCTTTATTTACTCACATAAGTACCTGCCACCTGTGGCATTGGAGTTTCCTCTTCACAGGAATTCCCTGGGCTGGGCCCTTCTCCTCTCTCTGAACTGTCTCCCTAAATTGTTTCATCTATTCCCATGATTTTCCATTTCCATCCAAATTAAAACCAGCATCTTCACCCACCTGATGTTTTAGTTAAGATAGGCTAATTTATCTAACTATACCCAAAGGTCAGTGGCTGGACACAACAAAGATTTATTTCTTGCTAATGCAAAATAGGTAACTCTGTCAGCCAACTGCTCTATGCCACAAATTACTGATTCAGTATGCTTCTGTCTTGTGGCTCCATCATCTTAGTGATTGGCTTTTGGGGTGGCTGATTTTTATATGTCCACTTGATTAGGTTAAGGGAGGTCTAGACAGCTGGTAAAACATTTCTTTCTGAGCGTGTCTGTGAGGGTGTTTCTGGAAGAGAGTAGCATTTGAATTGGTAGACCGGGTAAAGAAGATATCCTTTACCATTGTGGGTAAGCGTCATCCAGTCTTTTAAGGGAGGGCCTGAATAGAACAAAAAGGCAGAAAAAGTGCAAATTTGCTGTCTACTTTTGTTAGGACACCCATCTTCTCCTGCCCTTGGACATCAGAGTTCCTGGATTTCAGGCCTTCCAGACTCAGGGAGGAACTTCCATCATTGGCCCCTGCCCCGGTCCTCACATCTTCAGATTTGGACTAGAACTACAACCTAGCTTTCCTGTTTCTCCAGTATGAAGATGGCACATTGTGGGATTTCTCAGCCTCCACAATTATGTGAGCCAATCCCTCATAATAAATATCTTTCTATATACCCTCTATCTTTTTGGAGAACCCTGATTACAGTAAGCTTCCTCAATCACTATAGAAAAAAAAAATCCCTAGAGGATCTCAAATCAGAAATTAAATGTATCTAACCTGGTAGAGATATATGCACCTGAGTATTGTCCAGAAATAGTCCCATGCAAGTCCCATTTCTTTTATTTTGTATTTTTCTTTTATTTTGCACAGATATTGGTGGGAAAAAATGATGCTACACTTCTGGAAACTTGCAGCACCTTCTTTCTGGTCTCCCTTTAGCCTCCCTTCCATCTTCTACAATCTATTCTCTTCACAGGAACCAGAATGGTGCTTGCAAAATCAAAATTTGATTTCTTAATCCTCAACTTAAGAATTCTTCAATGGCTTCTCATTGCTTTTCAGGTAAATTTCAGTGCCTAAAAATGGGTTATAAACCCTTCATGATCCGTCTCACTTTATAACACTCTTCCCATTGAATGCTGTTTCCCAGCTACTCTAGACTTCCTTTAGTTCCTGAACCATTGGAAGTTTATTCCTACCTGACAACTGCTGTTGTTCACTGGTATATTTTCGACCTAATGTCACCCTTCACTGAGTATATTAGAAATTTTATTTAATTACTTTCTTTTTGCTTTTTAAAATGTTTCAATGAACTTTATTAAGTTCAGATTAAAAATTCTAAACATTTTAAGTGTCCTCATTTCTTCATTTTAATTACTTTTAGAAAGGGCTCTAAAATTTAAATGGCTATCTGTAGGATACATTGCTATAAAATTCACTCACTCATTCATTTATCATGTCAGGCAGTGATAGTTACTGCACACCCATTATGTACCCCTGTGAAAAATGGGAACTACCATTGAAATAATAAAAAGGTTTGCTCATATAAGAAGTAGAAAAAAACGTTTATTGTGTTTGTAATTGCTTTTTTAAAAATGTTGTGAGTCAAAATATTTATTCAAATACTTGGTGGCCATTTGCCATCAACTTTTTACTTTTCATTAATTATTGAAGTAAAATAAGGACTGAGAATTAACTGTTGTATTTATCAAAGTGGAGGTTACTTATGTTCTTAATTACAGTGATTTTGGAAAAATATTTTCATAAAAATCTTATGAAAGTTATCCAAAAAATAAAACATAAAAAAAAGAAAGAGAATTGTAGAAAATAGAGACTTCTATTGCAAGGTCTTTTGCTCTAAAGAGAAACAAGGAAATAGGATAACATACGGAGAAAAGTAGAGTTAACTATCTATCTGCACACATACATAGAATATATGTATATATATAAATATCATATATATATAAGTATATATAATACATATCTTATTACCAAAGCGTGTTTTTTAAGATGACTTACTACATGAAGTGAACTTGAAATACGTACTAATAAGTGCAAGTCATATGTATTTGGACATATTTGAGTTGCAACCTGCTTTCACCCTGTTAGATTAAGCTGATTAGACAGATGAGAAAGACAGAAGTACATAAAGGGAATGAAAATAAATGTTAAGTTTGAGCCATTGTTTCTACGGTGGCTCTGAAGTACATGGGTTTAAATAGTTTCTCTGGAATACATTTCCTAACTAATTGAAATACAACCCACACAGCTGATTTAATAAGATAACGATAGATATGCTACACGGATGTATTGGGGTTCAACCAGAGAAACAGAGATACAGACTGAGAGATTAGTGCAAGGAATTAGCTTGCACAATTGTGAGGACTGTCTAGGAAATCCCAATCTCTATAGGCCAGGCCAGCAAGAAGAGCAGACTGAAACTGTCAGGCAACTGAAGCTGATACCCGCCTGCTGAATTTCTTCTTCATCGGAGAAGCCTCAGCTCTGCTTTTAAAGGCTTTCAGCTAATTGAATCAGGCTCACCCAGATTATTTGGATATATCCCTATTTAAAGTACACTGGTTACAGACTTTAATTTTGTATACAAAACACCTTCACAACAATATCATAGATTAGTTTTTAATTCAATAACAGGGGACTGTAGCCTAGCCAAGTTGACACATCAAAAGATCATCACAACAGATCACATTATTTTGTACCTAATTTATACTATGCTTTCTATGTAGGAAAATCCTTTTGAGAAACCAAATCAATATCAGAAGGTTATTTTAAGCATTAACACAGCGTTAGAGTTTGTTCAAAAAAATCATGGGGATTTTGTCGGAAAGAACGAGTACTTATGATTATTCAGAAGAGACTCTTAAACTCTGCTGAAATCCCACTGACAAGGGTCTTTTCCTTTCTTGTTCTTACTGGTAGTAATGTGGTTTATCTTCTTCCTCTTCTTACCCCTCATATCCTCGTCCTCCTTGTCCTTTTCTTTTTTCTTTACCTTCTGCTTTTCCTCTTCCTCCTTCTCTTTTTCAGTTTAATGAGTGAAGCATGAACTTTCTGCTATATGTTCTTTTGTACCTATTAACATAAATTAAAAAATACATGCTTAAAATAAGGTCCTTACAAAGTGTACTTCCTTGGTAATGACTTGAGTCAGACCTTGATGTTCTTAATGATCACTTGGAAGATGCCCCAATTCTATTACTAACCTATTTATTACAGTGGATTCCTCTACAGGTGGCTAAACCAATCCATTTCCCCCCAGAACCTGGGCATACATTCATACCTTGGAAAACTGTATTGAATATATAAGTATTTTATTAAATAAATAATTATCTTAGCACATTTTCATCCAAGATACTTTTGAAAGCAGAAAACTGTAAGAGGATTTTTGCAAGAAGCATTCAACTATTCATTACAAAATAGATCTTTCTAGTTACTCACCAGACCTCCCTACAGAAACATTGGTTGGTAAGAATAATATTTGGAATTAAAACTCTTTAACACTTACAATGATCCAGGTACTTTGGTAAGGGCTATACATTCATCATCTCATGGAATCTTAGTCTCATGTTATCAATAAGTAATTTCAAGTCAATTCGCAAAATTCCAACGCCTACATGTAGTCCAGCAACAGAAATCTTAATAGGGCAATACTGAGTTTAGTAAAGTTTCAGAGACTGAAATGTATGTTCTATTATTTTTCCCTTTTGTGTAGATAGACACTAAGGCATGGATAAGGTTAAAAAAAACCCCATACTTCCCAAGTTTGATATATGCAGAATATGTTCAAATTGGACTGTATTCTAAATCTATCAAACAGCAGACTCAAAACCTCTACATTACCCAGAACTAATTCCAACTAAAGGTAAGATATATTTAATTGGCTCCTGTCCCACAAATCATGGTTCCAGTACCAAGATGATTTTGCTGCTAATTCATCCTAGTAACCAAGTCCTGATAACTTGACTTGTCTATTGTGGATTCCATTTGAACTACACTTCTTACACTGAAAAAAAATTTTTTTAATGTTTATTCTTTTATTTTGAGAGAGAGAGAGAGAGAGAGAAAGCTGGGGAGAGGCAGAGAGAGAGAGAGAAAGAGAATTCCAAGAAGGCTTCTCGCTGCCAGTGCAGAGCCTGATGCAGAGCTTGAACTCATGAAATGTGAGTTTGTGACCTGAGCTGAAATCAAGAGTTGGAAGTTTAACCAACTGAGCCACACAGGTGCCCCTACATTTCTTATACTTTAATTCAACTTGTTTCAGCATACTGAGTCTGTTTTACTTGATCTCAATTAAGCCTAAAGTATCCCCATTAAATGAATGTATATATGAATAAAATTTATGTAATTTGAAACAGCATAGGAAATGTGAGCTGTTTTAGATTTGTAGCAACAACAGAAACTTTATTTTAGCAGAGAAATAAGAAATGAGGATGAATATTATTGCTATTAGTTTCTATATCATAAATAGTGTATTTGTCCTTTCATCTTTAGTTTTAATGTATTTTAAAACCATATGTAAGTGGCGAAATGTTGGTATTAACTGGTAGAAAATATAATCAGAGCTGGTTTAAAAAAACCTTTAAAGAAAAATCTGGTTTATTAATTCTAAATATGTCAAGTGATTCAAATTTTCCATGGCTAGGGGGAAAAGTGTACCATAAAGTTGTAGGAAATTAAGTTAATATAAAATTCTGTTTTTTGTAATGCCAAAGTTGTTATGCTTTGAATAAATATTTCAACAAGAGATCAGCACTTATCACTGGAATGGTCCAATGGAGTCAAACAAATACTCCACAGCTGAACCAGTTCTAGTGCTTGACATGGGAGAAGATATGACCAATAAAAAACAATCTTCAGATGATACAGGAACAAATAAGTTAGTAATAAGGAATTTTAAGTAAAATCACAGCAATCCCAATAGACGCATGTTACCCAGGATTAACGCATCTTCACAGGACAACTCAAGTTTCAGAAACTGGACACCCCATAAAAGGATAGTAAAGTACAAGTGAAGACTTCCATACTATGGAGAATAAATCATAAAAAGAAGGTATAGTGGTTCGGGTTGAGGACAGCAGTTCACCAGAAAAAAATTAAATAGAAAATTTAATAAGAATGAAAGCCCGTGGAGATAACTTCACTTCCTAAGTCATTATTTGAGAAATAATACAGAGGACTGGACCAGCGACAAAACCATTTGTGGAGCCTAAAGATTGTGTGTTGCATGGCTGAAGCTAGAAGTCTTGAGTCTACAGGAGATAACATCGCCCCAGCTATGGTAAAAATTATAAATTAAAAGTTTGGTCTAGATAAAGCTTAATCAATACAACTTGTAGAGAAGTTGATAAAAGTATTTATTCAAAATGATGGAAAAAGACTATAACTTCTTCAGTTATGTGTCTCATGCTCATTATTCAAATTGTTAAAAATCTTTGAGCCTTGAGATACTATCTGAAAAGAGAAACTTTTAGAAACTTCTAAAATGGAAAATGTTTTTCAATGAAATAAAGACTCTCATCCAAGTCATTATATATATATATGTATACATATATATATAATACACACACACACACACACACACACATATATATATATATATATATATATATATATATATAATACACACACCTTGAATATTACAAGGTCCTTACTGTAAAAGAATTCATAGTCTAGCAGAGAAAGTAGTCTAACAGAATAACTTTAAGGCTCAGAGAATTCTTTTATAAATGTAAAATTTGCAGAAAGAAATGCAGCTGTCTTTCATATTATTAATTCAAATTCTCTATATATTTGGCAGTAGTAAATGACAGCTCACAACCAAATCCAGCCCTCCATCTGTTTTTGTAAATAAAGTTTTATTGGAACACAGCCATGCTCAATCATTTACCATTCTGTTTATGACTCTTCTTATGCTTCAGTGACAAAGTTTAGTAGTTGTAACAAAGATCAAATGTCCCTCAAAGCCTAAAATATTTACTATTTTACCCTTTACAGAAAAAGTTTGCCAACCTATGGGGTAGATTAAAACTATAAATAATAATTAAAAGGTGAAACATGAATATTTAGCACTCTTCTCACTATTTTTTAATAAAGACCCTCATTACCTGTGGGAAACAGGCAAAATGGTCTTAGGGAATTTTATAAGTGATCAGGGTGATTATATTTAGTTTTGATTTTAAATCTGCATAAGCCCTTATAAGTTATTTGTAATATAATACAGAAAACTTAGTTTTCTACAAGTAGAATGAAAGATTATTAGTTCCATATATTGTTCCTCTGTTAAAAGTAGATCTTATTAGGTAACAATTTCATAGCAACTTTATTTGTTAATTTGAAGACTTTCTTTATATCTAACAGTTATGTAGAAAAATTAGTAGCAAAATGAAACAAGTAATTACTAATTGTCTAAATTAACCATCTTCAACAAGGTGATAGTACATATGTTGTATCTTTTTGTTTTTCCTGTAGAGTGGCCTGGCTATGCTGAATCCCCTACAATAGCTTTCCTGGGGAAAACAAGACAAGCCTGTCCAAGATACGATACATGCAGGCTACTGTGCATGTGTTTTTATCTGGAGTTGTTTCACCTGATGGGGCTTTTTCCATCTGTCTCTCCCCCTACCCTCATGACAAGAGTACAAATTCCTCTCTAATTAGCTTATTGTTTTGCATTCCCCTGGGCTCTCCCTGTATACTTCTGCTTGTGTTGACACCATACTATCTCCTTTTAAAGCCCTACATATTAAAACTTTCTTCCTTCTTCTCTTTGAATTTCAAAATCAAGTTATGAAGTAACCACTTTATTTCATGTACCACAATAGGTAACAAGCCTTTGCAATCTTTTTTTTTTCACGTAATTTTAAACATGATTGTGATTAACATAGTAAATGTTGCTTATACTGTTACAGCCTGAAGACTCATTTTTAAGTATTTACCATAATACTAACTTAAATATGGTTTATTTTGGTATGATGTGGGGACATCTATTTTTTCTTCTTTTTGGGGGCTGATTAGCATAAAAGAGACAGGAAATTTATCTTAGAGATATTCATTATGGACTAGGTTTTATTCATGTGAACTAACGCTCTTAAATTGTGTGTCTTACTCAAGGGTCAGTATGAAAGGCTTTATGTTAAATTTCAAAAGCACTTTTCAGATCCTTGAGGTTGATTGAATCATAGATATATAAGGAAACTCAGTTCATAAAACATCACTGAACTGTTAAGTTAAATCTATAAGGATTGAAATGCTAACCACATCTGTGTTAAGTAGATCTGTCCATGATAACCGAATGCAATTCTAGCTGGCATTTAAGATAATTCAAGGTGTTTCAATGCCACAGAAGTAACTTAAAATATACAATTCAAATGTCTAATTAGTAAAATATAAATAGATCTGTCCATGATAACCAAATGCAATTCTAGCTGGCATTTGAGATAATTCAAGGTGTTTCAATGCCACAGAAGTAACTTAAAATGTATATTTCAAATGTCTAATTAGTAAAATATAACATAATATCATTATAAATTATCTAATTATTTATTTTGTATAGTTCTATAAAATAAGTACTCTGTTTTGAAACACAAGTTTTGAAAGATAGACAGGGCAACTATTCAGAGAAGTGAAAACATTTTCCCAGAGAAATGGAATTAGCATCAGAACCTGCTGACTCTTAACACAGGGCTTTTTTTCATATATCAAACTTCTATTAAAATCTGGCATGACACAACAGTAATTTATAAATAATATCATATAACAAATATATTATAATGCAATATAATGTAATTTAATAATAGTATGTGATGACAAATTAATTGAAGAATATTTCTGCAGCTGGAAGAGAAAAGCTTTCTACCACTCAGAAAGTAGGAATGCTGAGGATGTAACATCATGAAACTCTTAAATCTCTCCCTGGGAGTCCAGGGAGTTGGTGAACATCTCTGCCTCTATGAAAGGAGGGGACAATGATATCTGGATAGTTGGGGGCAGCTTGTGCATAATTTTTATAGCTACTAAGAGAAAAAGAAAGAATTGCTTGCTTTTTTCAGGTAGAAAAACGACTTTCTATGATAGCTCATAGGTAGTTGACAAATATTTCTGTTGCTTTTATCTATCTGACATTCCCAAGCCAGGATATAGCCAATACTCTTACAAGTAACTGAGCCTGAAAAAGACTACATTCGTTCTAAGTAAATTGGATTGACAAGCCATAGTTGTCTGAAGCTATATCAATAGGCTTATGCCTAACATATTTGGTAAAGCATAACTCAGGGACCACTAATATTATTTAGAATGCTAGATATGTTTGGTATTAACAAAACAATCTCAGAAAGTGGCCTTTGTTGTTACAACTTTATGTCCATTGTTTGCTAATTTTAATATCAATACCAGTGAAAGTTAAAAAAAGGAGTGTTCCAGCAATGCTAACCTCATATTAAAAGAGACTGAATGAAATTTATTCAATAGAACAATCAAATGTATACAAAAATTCCCAAGCCATAGGTTTATGAATAAAAAAGAGGATATTAGTTCAATATATCAAAACATGTGACATATATAGGCATCTAAATAAATTGAAGATATATTTTACATGCTACATATTATAGATTGGATAAGAGATAGGAGTGTGTAATATTTTTCTCAAGATGATGATAAATGAGGGAAGATTATTCTTGGAATTTGTCTATACCATCCAAACAAGAACATCATCTTCTTGATTGATATATTGAATTTTTTACAATGAATAATGATTGATGTCTACCAATTTATCATTCCACAGGAAATATGTTTAGTAGCCTCAAACAATACAATAAAGCACCATAAATATGTTCTATATCCCCACATAGTGAAGATGAAAATAGCAATAGTTTGAGAAGAAATGTTAAATAAACATTATGAAATCTATGCAGGTTCCATCCAATATACCACTGAGAAAATAGAGTATTTTGAGTTCAAAACTAAAAAAAAGTACATATAAGAGCAACAAATTTTGGTTTGTAGATTTTTGGCATGTAGATTTCAAATATCGACTAAATGCATTTTTAAAAAATAATTCCAATTGGAAGTAAGGAATATTGGCAAATCATGTTGCAAATTTGTAAGATACCAAAAAATAAATATGTTTAAAATCTTATAGTAACATGTCCATAGATCAATAATTCCCAAGCTTAGTGTAGTAGAGACATACACAAGGAAGTTTGTTCAATTTCTGGGTCTATTATCCAGAGCTAGTGATTCACTAAATCCATGATGAAGCTTAGCAACAAGAACCTGTAGTTATTTTGGTGCAAGAGATACACAGGCGAACTTTGGGGGGAGAGAAATGCTACCATTGGAAATATATCTTCATGGACAATATTTGAGTAAGTAAAAATAAAATTAGGCTTTCCTTCTATTATTTGAGATAAATGGGAATAGAATCTTTGTTGGATCCCTTTAAACAAAATAGGCTGAACTTAGTAGGACCCTCATTATACTTTAAGGACCAAGTCGCTATGATTACCTTAAAGGATAAGAAGAAAAGTTACACAGAGAAGTAATGCAGAGGAAAATAGTCATCTGTGCTTCCTTCTCACAAAGAAACAAATCAGAATATATATGAATAGAGGAATAAGAAAAATAAATGAAATAAAATAAAATAAAATAAAATAAAATAAAATAAAATAAAATAAAAACAACAAAAAGCCAAAAAAAGAAAGACTCATATAATTAAAACCAGAAGCCAACCAATGATGAGGAGAACAATTGTATGTACTTGACCAGTGCACTTGTGCACCAATTTCAAAACCCTGGCTTCCTGAAGCAGATCATGTACTACCCTTAAAGCCAGCTCCAGCACCCAGACTGGGTGGCTCTGTCTTTTAGGCATCCGACTTCTGCTCAGGTCATGATCACCGTTCATGGGTTTGAGCCCCTTGTGGGGCTCTGTGCTGACAGCTCAGAGTCTGGAGCCTGCTTAGGATTCTGTGTCTCCCTCTCTCTCTGCCCCTCCCCCACTCACGCTCTGTCTCTCCTACTCTCAAAAATAATAAACATTAAAAAAAAAATTTTAAAGCCAGTTCTAAGTGAACCAGAGTAGCAAGTTACAACTCCTCTGATGCAATTTCAAAGAGAAAGTTTCAAAAGTGTAAAAAATTAAGAATAAGCCTTTCTACCTCAGCTTCACAGTAGAATCTTTTTTTGTTTGTTTATTTCTTTTTGAGAGAGAGAGAGGAGACAGAGAGAGAGAGGAAGGGACATAGAGTATCAGATCTTTAGGGCATATCTTACATGTGTCAGGCATGATAACAGACACTAGGAATGCACTGCCAAAAGAAAACAAACAATCAAAAAAAGGTTAGAGAGGGAGGGAGCCAAAACATAAGAGACTCTTAAAAACTGAGAACAAACTGAGGGTTGATGGGGGGTGGCAAGGAGGGGTGGGTGGGTGAGGGGTATCTAGGAGGGCATGTGTTGGGATGAGGACTGGGTGTTGTATGGAAACCAATTTGACAATAAATTTCATATTAAAAAAAGAAAAGAAAACAAACAAATAAATAACCATCCCTCCCTTGAAGAAGCTTACTAGGAGGGATGGGGGAGCAGAGGGGACACATAGGATTGCAAATTTATAAAATCAGGTAGTGATAATTGCTATAAAAGAAATATAAGGCAGGTGAGAGGATAGATTAGTGATTGGTGATTTGAGTAACATCCACCTGAAATGCCATTATGAGAAAGGGACAGTTGAACAGGGTTTAAATTAAGTAAATTCTCTCTAGGCAGAGAAAACAGAACACAAAAGGCTAAGGAGCAGAATATGTGAATGGAAGAGGGAATGACGCAGTCAAGGGCCAGATCATAAAGGAACTCTTAGGCCACTGCAGAGAATTTGGGGTTTGATGTTTGTGAGATAAGGAGAACTGAAATCCGTGTAAGAAGTCAAGAGCTAATAACCAAATAAGATCAAATCAGCACTGCTTTATAATACATGATTAAATGAGGAGAGATGGAGACTTTTAGTGGGAAAACAGAAAAAAAAAGTGCAATGTTTAAGAAATTGGTCTCTGGGTCCATCTTCCCTGGATTCATATTTAGAATTCATCATTCACTAGCTGTGACATTTGAGTAAGTTATTTAAATTTTATTTAAATTTCCTCTACCTCAGTGACCTCGGATAATAATAGCTTATTGTGAAGAATAAGTAACTCAAAGGATCTAGTGCTGTACTTTGTATATGTTAAGCATTCAATTAGTGTTATTTTTTTTTTCACTGTTGGCCTTACTTATTAACTTACTAAAAGTTTTTGTACAAAATGGTATTCTTAAATAACACCTTCTTCATAATTCCAAGGTGATCAGATATAAAGCTATAGCTAATATTATCTATCAGGTTTGACTCTGGTTTGTAGCTTTATTCTCATCTATAAAAATTTTATTTTTAAAATCTATAAGATAGGGCCCTCTCAGCTTCTGCATCCAGTGTAGAATTATAAGGAGTTCAGAAACAGCAGACAGTTCTCTCAACATGAACACAATATCTGATACACGAATGTTCATAGCAGCACTATTCCCATAGCCAGAGTTTGAAACAACCCAATTGTCCATCAACAGAATAAATTAACAAAATGTGGTGTAGCCAAATATGAAATATTCAGCCATAAAGAAAAAATGATGTATTGATACATACTACAATATGGATGAAACCTGAAAACATTATGTTAAGTGAAAGAAGCCAGACATAAAATGCCATATATTCCATAATTCCATGTAATGAAATATTTAGAAGAGTTAAATCCATACAGACAGAAAGCAGATAGATTGGCGGTTCCCAGGGGCTGGGAAAGAGAAGAATGGAAGCGACTGCTTAATGGGTATGGGGCTTCCTTTTGGGATGATAAAATGATCTGAAAGCACAAGAAATGGTTGCACACTATTCTGAATGTGCTAAATGCCACTGAATTACACACTTAAAGTGGTTAATTTTATGTATATTTCACCTCATAAAAAAATCTTAGACTATACACCAGAAAAGTCCATTTTAACATGTTACTTTAAAAAATAACATTCAAATTAAAATTATATATATATACATCAGAAAGTATGATATCATGTATTGGTAACTCCATGCAGAAATCCCTGGACATAAGCAATAAGAAACTGTGCCTTGACATGCAATAGCAACTCAAAATGCTCAGGGTCATGCACATAATTTTGGTAGGTGTGAATTTGAGACAACATTTTAGATACTAAAGGACTTAGCAGGAGGTCATGTCAGGGAGCCAGATATTAAAATATTGGGGAAATGGTCAACTTGAAATAATGTTTGGGAGGACATAGCAGAAACCAGAAGTGTGGTAGATAATGAAAGTAGAGAATACTCTGGGGTGCCTGGGTGGTTCAGTTGGTTAAGTGTGCAGCTTTGGCTCAGGTTATTATCTCACAGCCATGAGTCTGAGCCCCTTGTCAGGCTCTGTACTGGCAGTTCAGAGCCTGGGGCCTGCTTCAGATTCTGTGTCTCCCTCTCTCTCTGCCACTCCCCACCTCCCCGCCTCAAAAATAAATAAACATTACAAAAAAAAAATTAGAGAATACTCTTATGTTATGGACTGAACATTTGTGACCCTCCAAAATTCACATGTTGAAGCCCTACCTCCCAATGTGATAGTATTTGAAGGTGGAGTCTTTGGGAGGTAGTTGGGTTTAGAGGAGGCCTTGAGAGTAAGACCCTCATGATGGGCTTAGTGCCCTTATAAGAAAGACCAGACTGTTCTCTGTTGCTCCTCTATGTGAGCACACAGTGAGAAGGTGGCCAGCTACAAGCCAGGAGGAGGGTTCTCAGTAGGAATTGAAATCTGCCTGCACCTTGACCTTGGACTTCCCAGCCTCCAAAACTGGAGAGAAATAAATGTCTGTTGTTTAAGCCACCCAGTCTATCGTATTTCGTTATCACAGCCCAGGCTGATTAAGACACTCTAGAATACTAGCCTTCAACGTTCTTGTTTGTTTAATCTTTAAAGGGTTTTTGGAAAAGAAGTACATGACTCACATTTCAAAATTTAACAGTTGTGCCACATTGCCTGTTAGCAAATGAGCACCATTTCTGCCTCTGCCCCCTCTTATTCTCTCTGCTCCATTGGAGAGGCTGGAAGCTTTGGAATTACATTTTGTTTTAAAGTTCTTGGCAGCAGAATCCTGAGGAACCAGCCTTCTGCCAGTGAGATCCATTTGCACAAGACTGAGAGAGCCTAAGAGGGCAGAGGTCATATTACTGTTTCTAATGCAGAGATTTGGGCTGCAGTAGCCACAGGTTTTTCAGTAAGCCCAAGACATTTCCCAGCAAACCAGCATCCTTAATACTGTAGAAAACTATAATCACTGCTGTGATTTCCTATGATTCTTGCAATTTCTTAACTCTCTGAAAGCTACGAGTGACTCTTAAACCTGGTGAAGGTGTTCCTGACCTTTACATCATCCATCCCTTTTAATGGTTTGCAAGCACCTAATTTGCTCTTTAATTTCATTCCTGCTTAAAATATATGGAGTGGTTTCTGTTTTCCTGACCAAACTCTGAGTGGTACATTTAAAATGTATTCGCTTCATAAGTACAAAGGATGTATTTCTGGCTTTTAGTATACTGTTACTACAAATATAGTTTATGTATATTTTGTGAAAATATTTTTTTAATTTCTTAATGTTTATTTTTGAGAAAGAAAGAGAGAGAGAGAGAGCAGGGGGAGAGGCAGAGAGAGAGGGAGACACAGAATCCAAAGCAGGTTCCAGGCTCTGAGCTGTCAACACAAGGCCTGACACAGGGCTCGAACTCATGGACTGCAAGATCATACTCTGAGCCAAAGTCAGATGCCTAACCTACTGAGCCACTCAGGCTCCCCTTGTGAAAGTATTTTGAGCTACCAGTCTAGGTCATCCAGTATCTGAAAACATGCACAGTTTGACTTAATGAGAAAGCAAGCCTTGTCATTAAAATAATCAGCCAAGTCAGACAATTTCTGTCAGAAAAGTCACTCTTCCATTGGGGCACTTGGGTGGCTCAGTCAGCTGAGTGTCCGACTTTGGCTCAGGTCATGATCTCACAGTTTATGGGTTCAAGCCCCATGTTGGGCTTTGTGCTGACAGCTCAGAGCCTGGAGCCTGCTTTGGATTCTGTGTCTCCCTCTCTCTCTGCCCCTCTTCCACTCCCGGTCTGTCTCTTTCTCTCTCTCAAAAATAAGTAAACATTTAAAAAAAAATAAATGTCACTTTCTTAATTCAAGTAAATATATTAATATACTTATTTATTATACTCTCTCATTTCTGAATATCAAGATAGCTAGAAAATTATAGATGATAAAGGTAGATGCATGCATGCATACATACATACATAATGCACACGTTCATAACCATACCAAAATTTTGGCCGTAGATCATCATGATGTACTTACTTTAATATACTTACAGATACATTGTTATTGCAAGGCTCTCCTCAATGGCTCAAGCTTTTGCATTTGTCTCTATGTTTGCTTCTTTAGAGATTTTTTAGTTTTTTTTTTCCCCTTCTGTGGCAATGTCTCATTGATAGATGAAAGATATCCTTTTTATAATAAAATGGGAAATGAGTTATTGTGAAAGGAGAGTTTGGGAAGGAAACTGAGGACCAGGAGTAGATTAATTTCAGGAAAAAGCACAGATAAAAGTTGAAGATCTAGACAGTTGTTCCCTTTACAATATCCATGGCCACACACTTCCTAGAAACCCAGAGGTTTGTGTTAAAGAGCACTGCTCTAACAGCACATATTTATTTCCACTGCCTCCAAAATAAGAGGTCTGGGAGACTGAATAGTTATATATTAACATTATATAGGATTTTCCATTTTATATAGCAATCTTAGAAACAATTTGTGGTTTTCCAATACCTGAATAAATGTATTTAGTGCTTATCACAGGTGAATTCTTTGGAGTAACATTTAGATGGATTTATTAACTATCAAAATGCTGTACTTTTAATATTAAACAAATTTTGAGGGCAGCTATTGCATCTTAGAGGGTATACTCTCTTTTGACTTCTTTTATGTACTTTTTAGTAATAAAAAATATTCATTAATCCTTTACTATATGATGGCATTATAGTGAATTGAGGACACAAGAGTGAACAAGGTTCCTTTGTGGAGCACTCAGTCTAGTGATTCAATCCAATGCAGACAAATTATCAAATTAACTAGTTCGATACTTCCTAACACACAAATCTATTGATCTCATTCTCATCCAGCCTTTCCATCTACCATCAGAAACCACCATTCCCATCCTCTCCATGGGAAAATGCATGGAGAGTTTCAACACTATGTTATAGAAGAAACTACATTATAAAAATAATGAGTGTTAACATTTTTTATGATCTAACAATTGCCAGAAAGTAAACTAAGCTCTGAACAAAAATTATTTAACTTAATACTCAAATTATATCTGTGAAATATATATAAGTTCCTCATTTTCCATATGAATGGACTATATATAGATTACATCATTTTAGAAATTATATAAGTTTCCACATTTATTCAGTATACAAACTTAGGTCGACTTTGCTACAGGTTCCAGCTTACTGCCACCACTGATTATAGTCTTCTAATGCAAATTCTTACAGAAAGGAAATCCTGTTTATATCTCCATCACATACAGTTTTGCTCCAAATACACTGATGTACTTATTACCTGTCTCACAATACAATATATATGTTTTGCGTTTTGCCAATATAGGATACTCCAAAATTATTTTACACTGACTAGAGTATCCATTTCACATACACATCTCAAATATGACCCAGGCAAATTCTATCCTTCTATAGGATACAGGGATTTATAGAATATATAATATCCCTTTTATCAATGTAAGTTCTAATACAAGGAATTATATTAATCCATTTATATCAATTGCTATTTAGGATAGACTTTTATTTAATTTTACGTTGTAGCTTCTACTTACCAAAATTTTCATTTGCATTAATTTTCAGAGTTCTTACCTTTTATTTGATTAAATCTATTTCTTTTCTCTGTGTGTATGTGTGTGTGTGTATGTGTGTGTGTGTGTCCTCCATTGATTTCAAACTTACATGCCTTCTATTTTATTTATTAGATTAAAGATAAAGATCTTAGCATGTATACTTAACTGAGTAATAATGAAAATTAGCTAATATTTCCGTTCTTCTCCTGAACAGAGACAATATTGCAAATATTCTTGTATTCTCCAGGGCATCATTGATTATTAATTTAGAGCTACATATTTTGTTCTAAAATATTATAATCATTATACTGGTACTAAAAATCATAGTTAAAATTAGGTTTGCAAAATATTTTACTTATTTACCCTTGCTTTTGTGTACCAATCTTTCTTTTTAACTTTTATTTTCTTCTTGCTGATAGACACCCTTTAGTGGTGTATTCAGAGAAGATCTGAGAGTAATACATTCTATTAGTTTTTATAAGTATGAAAATGCACTCTTTCAGTAAAGACTTCTTTTATTATAGAATTTTGGCTTGACTCTATATCTTTAGACACTTCTGGCCTCTGTTGTTCATGATAAGCCTGCAGCCAGTCAGGGACTTTCCATTTTTTTGGACTCTGTGTTTCCTCCTTATTATTAAAAAAATTATATTTCACTTTGATATTCTGAAAATTTACTACTATATTCGGACATGTGTTTGGGTCCCCCCCCCCCCCGCCCCCGATTAGGATTAGAGGTGATTTTTCAATCTGAGAGTCCATTTATTTTCTCTATTATAAAATGATTTAGGCCATTGTGTTTTTCAATTGTGCATCTTCTCCATTCATTCTCTCTTTCTGGAACTCCTATAAAAATGCACGTTGGGTGGAGAGGGGTGCCTGGGTGGCTCAGTTGGTTTAGTGCCTTTTGATTTCAGCTCAGGTCATGATCTCATGGATCCTGGGATCCTGCCTGGCAACAGGCTCCATACTGAACACACAGAGCCTGCTTGGGATTCTCTCTCTCCCTCTCCCTCTGCCCTTCCCCTGATCACACTCTGTGTGTGTCTCTCTTTCTCAAAATAAATAAACATGAAAAAATTGTTAATGCGACTTGGACCTTGTCTTAATAGAGCCCTTATCTTTCTATGTTATATTCTGGTAATTTTCCTGAGGAAATCTTATGAGTTCTAAGTCTGTAAAGTAGTTCACTATTTTATCCGTCCATTTTTTTTATGACTATATTTTTCATTTCTAGAGTTTCAGTTTGATTTTTTTCTTCAAATTTGCTTTTTTTTTTTTTTCTGACCACCTTGTTTTTGTTTAACTGATTCTTTTTTTATTTTAATGGACCATTTTCTAAAGTCTCTTCCCTATTTTGTTGTCTATCAACTCTTTTTGTCATGGTGATTTTCTCGTCTATTGTTTTGTATGTTTTAATAATGAACTCATCCTCAGTGGTTATTGATTTAATTGGAGAACTACAGACCTTGGGTTATATAGGCACTTTGTAGGGATAGTTCTATGTTTGATTCTGCTGGAATCTCACTAAGGCCAGACTTTTTCCTTTTTCTTTCTTCTTTTTCTTTCCTTTTCTCTTTCCTTTGCTTTCCCTTTCCTTTTTTCTTTCCTTTTTCTTCTTTCTTTTTTCTCCCTTCCTTCTTTCCTTCTTTCTTTCATTCCTCCTTCCTTTCTTCCTTCATTTAAAAAAAAATTATGTGTATTTATTTTTAAGAGTGAGAGAGACAGAGCATGAGCAGGGGAGGGGCAGAGAGAGGGAGACACAGAATCCAAAGCAGGCTCCAAGCTCTGAGCTGTCAACACAGAGCCTGAAGCTGGGCTGGAACTCATGGAATGTGAGATCATGACCTGAGCTGAAGTCGGATGCTTAACTGACTGAGCCATCCAGGCATCCCCCACCCCCTTTTGTTTTAAAACAGGGTGGCAATCCCATGAAAGTAGTATTTGTTTACAAATACCACCTATAACCAGCTGAAGTTTAAGATTATGATTGTGTGAGGGTGAACCTATCTCATCTCAGTTGACCATATTGGCTTAGGCCTCCTCTTTGTATGTGTTTATTTTCCTCATAACATAAACCTTTGTACAGAAAGAATCATCTTTTCTAATTTTCTTTTTCCGTGTCTTACACATTATAGATACTAAAACTGTATATATTCTTAACTAACTTGATAGGTTAGCAAGTAAAACTCATTTGAACTTAATACAAAAGAAATTAATACCATGAAACCAAAGAAGCCATAAGAACCATTGGTTTATATTGTAAATTTTATCAATGAAATAATAGTTAAACAATTAAGTTTAGAATAAAAGTCCAATTTCTCCAGTATTTTAAACGTGTTTTTCATGCAAGTAGAGAAAATAGTACAAATATACTTCAATAAAGGTATAAAGTATACAAATACAAATAAAGTATACAAATATACTTCAATAACTTCTAAGTTATTTTTCAGGTATAATGGTTTTGTTCTCTTAATCCCTCCTGTAAATATTTATTTACCAAGAAAGCTATTACCTTCTTCTCTATGATAACAAAATGATAAGCTCATATTGAGGAAAACTAAAATTCCTAAAAGAGAAGGTATATTCTAAATATATTAATTATAAAAACAGCTTTAAATGTTAATCTATGTGCAAAACAATATCCAAAAATAAACCTTCTCTTACATTCACCCTATAACAGAATAATAATACAAGATATTAGGAAGAAATCACACTGTTCATAGTCAGCCCCTCCCAAAAGAATGACATTTCTATAGTTTGAGTCATCATAGAACATCTGTCATAATGTAAAGAAACCATATACATCATTAAGGTATTTTATGCTTGCCTATAGAAAATGCATCAGTATATAGACAGGTTTGCAACAGACAATAAGAGCTTCGCTGAAATTCTTTATGGGAAATACATCTATCCAGAGATATCCAGAGTAATTGGATCCTTTGCCATATAGATGGAAAATTAAAATCAAATACGTTAACATTAGCTAGATGTGTGACCATGGACAAATCACTCACCTGCATTGACACCTACCTCCTTTATGTGTAGAATGGAAAAGAGAGACTTAGATATGGTCTACTGCAATATGAATAGTGTAGATTCTAATTGCATGGGCCCTAAGAACTCACTGGAATGTAACATTGATTCTGGAAAGAACCTAAAACAAATTTGGAGTCTATAGAAGAACTCAGAATCTCAGAATCTCAAACCCCTAATCTCTTTGTTCCTTAAAAGTGAGAACATTCCATTTAAAAAAGGTAGGAAAATTTTAGACACCAAATGAGGACTCCCCCACCCCAGGTTTCTGAACTGCTAGCAAGTTGCCTGCTTCCTATGAGGAGAAAAATAAAATAAAATAAAATAAAATAAAATAAAATAAAATAGTAAAGTAAAAGTGAAATAAAATAATAAAAGAGTAAAATAAAGTAAAATAAAATGAAATAATTCAAAACTTCCTTTTAATCAGAATAATTTCAGAGAAATTGAAAAATTTCTGAGAAATTGTTATACTGGAAAACTGAAATTTTGAAATAAGCACAATTAATTTTAGCCCCAATTCAAGGGAGTTGAATTACTAGACTTGATTTTAATAAGGGGCAGCTATTACTTGGGTTTTATGGGTCATTTAATCTAAAAGACCAATATATATCTTCTTCAAAGAAAATAAATAAATAATTCTTTAAAGAAATAATTTGGCCTGTGATGAGTGTTGTTTAACTTAGAGAAAATCTATCAAATTCTCTCTCTCCCTCTCTCTCTCACCACATCATATAACTATAAAATTAAAGAGTTTCTTTTACAAGATATAAACAGAATAGGTTTGCTTATATAAAACAGGGAACCACTTCAAAACTGGACAAAATGAGTCATTGCCTTGTATTAGTGTCATAGCTCAGACTGTTGGGTCAGGTTGTTATCTTTTAATCACTATTACCAGTTTATAGCTATAGACTTGGAGAAACTTCACTTTTGCCCTTAGTTTTTTCCTCTATGTAACAGTATACATAGGAATTCTGAGTACATTCAATTGGAAGAAATATTAAGAGAGGAATAAAGAGACACAAAGAATGAGAGACAGAGACAGAGAGAGAGAGATCATTTAATCTAATGCCTGGTCCAAAAAAATTGCTCAAATATCTTCGCTATTTTTCTTCCTATGATCATTATTGTTTTTGTTTATACAATTACTTTGTGATGAAAATTAATGGACTATCACATCCAACACTGTGAAGTAACAGATTTTTATACACAGAAGGCCCAATTTAAATCCATTTATTTCTTTTTTTTAATTTATTTTTTATTTTTTTAACGTTTTTATTTATTTTTGAGACAGAGAGAGACAGAGCATGAACAGGGGAGGGTCAGAGAGAGGGAGACACAGAATCTGAAACAGGCTCCAGGCTCTGAGCTGTCAGCACAGAGCCCGACGCGGGGCTCGAACTCACGGACCCGAGATCATGACCGGAGCCGAAGTCGGCTGCTTAACCGACTGAGCCTGAGCCACCCAGGCGCCCCAAATCCATTTATTTCTTTATGAAGAAAAGCACATTAATAAACAACAGTAATTTTTCTGTAACCTGGGATAACTTCTTTGAGCTATATTTAGGGGACTGGTCATTTTTTTGATCATTCAACACAACTTATTGAAATTTACTATGTACCAGATCCTGGTCTGATGCTGTAAAAAACTGTGGAGACCAAAACAGTTTAAACACCTGCCATTATAAAGCTTATATTATTGGAGCAGGAGAGTGGATAAATATATATGTGTATAGGTATATATACATATACAGTGCTTTTTATATATTATGTATATATATAGTGTCAGAGAGTGATGTTTTAGAATATAGGATATATAACTGGGTAAAAATAGAGTGTTGGGACGTGGGGAAAGGAATTAATTTAAACAGTGTGGTCAGA
The DNA here is from genome assembly GCF_046562875.1 of Panthera onca. Taxonomy (NCBI): domain Eukaryota; kingdom Metazoa; phylum Chordata; class Mammalia; order Carnivora; family Felidae; genus Panthera; species Panthera onca. The sequence continues at coordinate 53,303,941 of NC_138342.1, read as the reverse complement.
AGGATTCTGACCAAAATGAAGTGAAAGAGCAAGCCATGAAAATATAATGAGGGATAAAAGGCAGCATGATAACTGAGGTAAAGTCCCTGAGTGTGGATTGTGTTTGGCATGTTTGTTCATAATACCAACCTAGCAACTTGGTTGAAAGAACTCAGTTTCATAAAGCTGTTATGTAACATCTGGCACATAGTAGACACTCTGCGTGTGATGATTACTTTTATGAAATGAAAATATGGGCTACATGACTGTATGTATTTGGCGGCATGGGAGTGGTGACTAGAAATATCTATAGAGAGATATTTGCTGATAAAGAAGTGGTTGAAGACCTTTCAAATATAAGAAAGCACCAAAAAGAAAGAGTAGACTCTTAAAGAAAACACCAGGAAAGCCCAAATGTAAGGAGGAGAAATGTTTGACTGCCTAGGGGTCTTTACAATTAAGTCCATCGCTTCTTCCCTAAATCAGTTTCTGTGCTGACACTGTAAAAACAGTGCAACATGTTTTTAATGTGTGCAACATGTTAAAAAAGAAATAGAATTAATGCCTTATATGGACTTAGATCGATAAACATTTTACTTATACTTTTTTCATTCTCTTTTGTCATGTTAAAGCATTTAGAAATTATTTTAAAGAATCTCAGCAGCTATTTGTTAGAAAGTGACAGTGAAAGAAATCAGAAAATAAGAATTTGAATTGACTGAAGAGAGAGAGAGAGAGAGAGAGAGAGAGAGAGAGAGAGAAAGCACAGGATGGGCAGAGAGAGACAGGGAGAGAGAATTCCAAGCAGGTACAGGCTGTGAGTGGGAAGCCCCATGCGGGGGGCTCCATCTCACTACAGTGAAATCATGACCTGAGCTGAAATCAAGAGTCAGATGTTTAAATGACTGAGCCATCCAGGTGCCCCACTATTATTTATTCTGGATCACTCTTGTGAAAAAAAAAATGAATTAAATATCTTTAATATATCAAAAGCTCTCATTATGGTATTATTTCTCACAGGACAAATATTGCCTCTAATAGTCTTTCATGGTAAGTAATAGTAGAAAAAAATAATACATTGTTCTAAAGAGACAAATTGTTCACTTAGTAGGAATGATTTATCTGGAAAGGATGACAAAGAGTCTCTTTCCATATAAAAGGCAGGGATTATTTCCCTTCTGGCTGCTAGATGTCTGAGTGTGCCTAGCTACGTGAATTTGTTTAGCACAGAAGTATGAAAAGCATTATAGGTAAATAGGGAAGGGATGTTTCTCCTAGTTAAACTTGGCTGTGTTTGTCTTAGCTCCAAAAAACTACAATATCACAGAACAAAGGGATAGTATCATTGAATGCGTTCGTTCTTCCTTACTCCTTCTAAACCCTCAATGAAGTGTAAATAATTCTCAGAAGCCCCTTAACCCAGTTTTATAGGTAGATCTCAGGATGAGAAGAACACTAGTCTAAGCCGCATTAAGATTCTGTACCAGAACTGTCATTGGAACTTGGAAACATCTCAGCTTTGCGCAGTGGCAGTATCGTAGCCAATGAGGTTTATCCGAGGCGCGATTATTGCTAATTGGAACTTGGGAACATCTGCAGACAAAAGTGTGCCCCAAACAGCAGCCTGTGTCAGTCTCAATCACTATGGGAATGATACTATTAACTACAACAAGCACTTTTAACTAAAGGAATTTCAAGGCTACAACCAGCATCAGGTCAAAGAAAAACCACATTTCCTGGTAAAAAGAAAAATATGAATGCTGTACAAAGTTGACATTTTAAAATTCCTTCAAAATTGGTTGTAAGATAATTTTGTCCAATTAGAATATAAGCCACAAAAAGAAGACATAAACATACTTTTTGTATCACCCAGTCAGCTAGCATTGTGCATTTTCCATGTTGTAATTGTACGTTCTAAGCAGGTGTCAAACTTGAGTCTAGGCAGTAAAGATATTCTAGGAACAGTTGGGGCAGACCTAAGAGAAGTGGCTGAGGAGCCTTCTAGGACACCCCATCCTTAGCAAAAAAAGGAGCCAGCCATAGGGAGTTATTATACCCACTTACATGGAGCCAGCTTTTTTAAAAATCTTTTTTTTATGTTTATTTATTTTTGAAGGAGAGAGAGAGACAGAGCATGAGGGGGGAGGGGCAGAGAGAGAGGGAGACACAGAATCCGAAGCAGGCTCCAGGCTCCAGGCTCTGAGCTGTCAGCACAGAGCCTGACAAGGGGCTAGAACCCTTAAACCACGAGATCATGATCTGAGCTGAAGTCGAAGGCTTAACCGACTGAGCCACCCAGGCGCCTCTGGAGCCAGCTTTTTCATTAAGGATGTTAGTGATTCTGGAATCTTTATCCTTCCAGCGTCTCTTCCATCCCTAGAATTCCATGAAGACATGAATAATAGGTCAAAAGGGCAAAAGCCATTTGACTAAAATATTTATAGCAGGACATTCTCTCCACCCTGCCACAGTGTAACTCAGAGGATTGCACCGTGCTGTTTCACAAACAACCTTGTTCGTTTGGCACTCACACTTTTGTGCATAAGCAGAGGCATTTGGCAGAGTGACCATAGCTCGTGGCAGGAGATTGTGGTGCCCAGTAAAGCAGCAGTACATTTCATAGAGGCCCGAGTGGATAATGTAAAGATGACTAGATGAGTGCCAATGCCCAGAGGGAGACAGCAGCATGGTGGTGGCAGTTGGTGGGAGCAGACTTGTTTGCAAGAAAATGTGAAACACTCTCTAAAATACCACACAGGGGCCTTTGTTGAGCACTAACATTCTTCCATCTGCTCTGGGGGGGTGGGCTGCCAGTAAAATGTCTTATCTGCTCACAGGCTGCTGAAACTTAGGGAGACAAGGTAAAGGTGGAGTTAGTGTAATGTTGCTGGCTTCTATAGGACGATTTTGTAATATTTGGAATATAACTAATTTTTATCCATGTGGTGGTCACAACTTCTGATTTTAACCTTAACAAGTGTGTGCTATGTAATGTGTCATTAGTATGATCACAAGGTTTTAATTATAGAGCCAGACAAAACCATCTTATGGTGGCTATCCAGAATCCAGTCAGATGTAACTTTATTGTCTCCATTATTTGTGCTGCTGACATATTGGAAAGAAAAAAAATATATATGAAAAGAAGACAGAATTCTGTCAAAAAGATCAAGTGGGTTGAAGAGAATTAATAGGGATATAAATACTCCAACGGAATGGAATTGATGGTTCTCTAGAGGCAGGAGGGAAAACACTTTGAATATCTCAAGAAAGCCAAAAACATTGCGAAACCTAACTGAACAATGCAGAGAGTTCTATGTAAATTTAGAAGTGCTTAAGGGATTGTGAGAGTAAATAATGTCAGAAGAATTGACTGATGATGTGATTTAAACCCAGGAAGATGAGCTTCAAGAACTCAACACTTCTTAAATTAGGAAGTCCCTTCTGATGTCACTGTACACAGAACTTGAAATGTTCACAGATAACCACAGCAAAAACAGCATACTGTGCCAAAGTCAGAGGCCTCTGATCAATAGAAATCTCAGAACACCAACAATGAAACCCATTCTTTTTTATATTTTTGAATGAGAAGAAGTTCACCCATTTTATGTGTCAAGCATTGTTGGAGACTCTGGGATAGAATGGTAAACAATAGAGTCCATATCTTCATTGAGTCTATAATCTAGAGGAGAAGATGGAGAGTAAATCAAATAATCAGACATTATAAATGGTATGATACTGTATTTCATCAAATTGGAAATGCCATCAGTTATAAAATGTGCTATTTTATATTACTAGGAAAAAAAACTAGTAAACGGCAATGCAGTGCTTTTTTGTCACTTAAATTTTTTATATGTTATACTTTTTAAAGATTTAGTTAGACAGATTTTATCATATAACTACTCTTGGTCATACATAGAAAGTAAATAGAAGAGAAATCAACTGGATAATGTTTTCCTAAAAATGTTTTCTATTCACAGTCAAGCTCCCCTGGGTGGTATTGATGTCATCACACACACACACACGCACACACACACACACACACACACACACACACACACACTATCATTTTCTATGTTATCAGGAATGTTAATGCTCTAAGATTTCTTACAATGCACTCTATTTTTGCTTCCAAAATTTTCTTCCAAGTCACTGAACTCCATTCTACAATCTGGGTGCCAGTAATTTCCAGCTTAGCATGTGAAAGGCAATTTCTGTGAACAGAATTCAGTAACAAAATATAACTCATCTTCATCTATTGTTAGTATCCTTCTTTTTCAGACATCATAAAGAAATTCATTGTTACTTTGCAAGTAAATGTGGAGATGCAGTGAGTTCTTCATTGACTTACACTTGCTGCACTATCAAACTCATGCCACATTGCTATTCACAGGCATTTCTGCATTCACAATATCCATTTTGTTTTACTGCCAAACCAGTGTCATTTAAAAAATATTTTAAAATGGCAATTAAGTTTAACAAATGTAATGCCAAAAATGAACATAACTCTACAATTTACAAGCTCATTTTAGAGTGATAAGCCAGCAAAGGTGGCAGAAAAGTAGTTGTTAAGAAGTAGACAAGGAAACCAGTTTAGCCAAGAGAATAAAAGCCTTTACTGTGTTAAAAACTACTGAAATGTCAGATAAAAAGGATTTTTAAGAATCCTATCATGTTCAGTGACAAAGGGCAATAATGAACTTAGAAGTAAAATCTTTTGAAGAAGTTGCAGCTACATTTGTGGATTGGAATGTGTTTGGGGAATAAATTAAAGGGGTAAGGTTAATAAGTATAGTCAATTCTCTTAACAAGTTTAGCTTTAAAGAGAATAAAGAAAATGTGAAAGTTGCTTAGTGATAAGAGTAAGTGAAATAGAGGCATTTATATATTTGTAAGATTTGGGAAACCTTAACACATCTAAATGCCATTAAGAATGAGCTAGTAAATTGGGGAAAGTGGCAGACAAAGAAAGCAAAAGGGATGATCAATACTGTATAGTTCCTGTGAAGACTATAGACATTGGGGTAGGGATGAGAAGTTGTTGAGAGATCTCTCCTTTCATTTGTGATTGGGTATGGAATAATGGTTACACTCACAGACTCGGGAATCAGATAGTCTTTGTGAAAATAACAGCTTAATTCTGGGTGGCCTTGAGCAAGTTAGTTAACCACTGTGGCTCAGTTTCTTCATCTGAAAAGTGGAGACAGGTGATGGCGCCTATCTCACAGGATTGTTACAAGGATTACATAAATTTGAAATGTCCTTAGAATAATTACATTATTTGTAATGTCCTTGCAATAGAACATAACACATATTAAGGATTTATTGTTGTTGTCATCTTATTAAACACGTTTGAATTACTCATATTGAAAGAACTGTCTACTTTAAGTTAAAAATTACTATATGTACATCATTGGCTAAAAAGCATGATGTCAGTGATTTCCTAAAATTTGCAGCATACATGCTATTGGTCTTTTCAACCAAATTATATCTTTCTGCACCCTCACAAATCTATTACAGAGCAAAACAAACAAGCAAAAAGAGAGAGAAAGAGAGAGACAGAGAGAGAGAGAAAGAAAGAAAATGAATTTAATAAGTAGACTGGCAACTGCAACCCTCAACTTTTGACCTCACCTTCTGGATAGAAAATGTAGATTTCCAAAATGTTATATTCTTTGTGGTTTATAAGATGAATTTCTCTTTCTCCTTTCCTGCACCTCTCCTCTCCCTTCTCCTCTCCCTATCCTCTGCTCTCCAGCCTACACAGTAATAAATGATGATCCAGGATTCTAGATTCCCATGTTATGGGTGCATTTGCACAAAGTTTTATCAGACCCAGTAAGTACACAAGAAGAAAATCTGATTGTTCTTATTTGGTCCAGGTTCATACACTGGATCCAATTATTCTTGGTCAGGCAATAGAATAGAATAGAATTTGTGTCATTTACTAGTGCAGTCGCTAGGGTCCTATGCATGCAATGCCATCAAAGGGGGTGAGTTTCCTGAGAGGGCATCTTCATTATGAATGCACAAACAACCCAAAAATGTCTACCACAGAATTGTATCTGTATTCCAAACCTTCACATTCTGGAGGAAACCAGATTTTATAGCCTGACTTTTCATGGATTAAAAACCAGGAATCCTTTGTAATTCCTTTAGTACAAACCAACTTGGAGTCATAAATTGTACGGCTATAGAAGACACTGTTGGAAAAACTGAGATCCAAAGAAATGGAAATGTTTTTCTTTTTTTATGAATAGATTTTTAAAATCCAATACAGTTAATATACACTGTTATATTAGTTTCAGGTGTACAATGTAGTGATTCAACAATTCTGTACTTTACTCAGTGTTCATCAAGTGTACTCTTTAATCCCCTTCAGCTATTTCACCCATTACTCCACTCACCTCACCTATGGTAGCTGTCAGTTTGTTCTCTGTAGTTAAGAGTCTGTGTTTTGGTTTGTCTCTTTTTTTTCCTTTTTTCATTTGTTTTGATCCTTAAACTCCACATATAAGTGAAATCTTATGCTATTTGCTTTTCTCGGACTGACCTATTTTACTTGAGATTATACTGTTTAGATTCATCCATGTTGTCGCCAATGGCAAGATTTAATTCTTTTTAAGGTTGATTAATATTCTAGTGTGTGTGTGTGTGTGTGTGTGTGTGTGTGGCATATACCATATATACTATATATATTTTTCTTTATCCATTTATCTATCAATGGACACATGGGCTGTTTCCATAATTTGGCTATTGTAAATAATGCTACATTAAGTATAGAGGTGCATATATCCCTTTGAACTGGCCCTTTCATGTTCTTTGGGTAAATACCCAGTACATGGAATTACTGGATCATATGGTAGTTCTATGTTTAATTTTTTGAGAAACCTCCATTATTGTTTCTACAGTGGCTGCACCAGTTTGCATTCTCACCAACAGTTCAAGAGGGGTCCCCTTTCTCCACATCCTTGTCAACAACTTGTTGTTTCTGGTGGTTTTGACTTTAACCATTCTGACATGTGTGATGTGATATCTCATTGTGGTTTTGGTTTGCATTTCTCTCATGAGGATGTGATTTTGAGCATCTTTTCTTGTGTCTATTGGCCATCTGTATGTCTTTGTTAGAGAAATTTCTATTCATATCTTAGGCCCATTTTTAATTGTTCTTTTGTGTGTTAAGTTGTGTAAGTTCTTTATATATTTTGGATACTAACCCTTTGTTTGATATATTGTTTGCAAATATCTTCTATTCAGTAGGGTGACTTTTAGTTTTGATAGTTCTTTCCTTTGCTGTGTAGAGCTTTTTATTTTGATGTAGTTCAAGTAGTTTATTTTTGCTTTTGTTTCCTTTGCCTCAGGAGACATATCTAGAGAAATGTTGCTATGGCCAATGTTAGAGAAATTACAGCCTGTGCTGTCTTCTAGGACTTTTATGATTTCAGATCTCACATTTAGGTCCTTAACCCATTTTAAGTTTATTTTTGTGTATGGTGTAAGAGAGTGGTCCAGTTTTATTCATTTGCATGTAGCTGTCCAGTTTTCTCAACACCAATTTTTAAAGAGAATGTCTTTTTTCAATTTTTTTCTTGCTTCCTTTATTGAAGATTAATTGACTGTATCATCGTGGTTTATTTCTTGCTTCTCTACTCTGTTCTATTGATCTATGTGTCTATAGACACATTGTGCCAGTACCATACTGTTTTCATTACTACACCTTTGTAGTATAACTCAAAATCTGGGATTATTATACCTCCAGTGTTGTTTTTCTTCTTCAAGATTGCTTTGGCTGTTTGGGGTCTTTTGTGGTTCCATACAAATTTTAGGAATCTTTATTCTAGTTTTGTGAAAAATGCTGTTGGTATTTTGATAAGGATTGCATTAAAGCTGTAGATTGCCTTGGGTAGTATGGACATTTTAACAATATTTGCTCTTCCAAATCATGATCATGGAATGTCATTTCATTTGTTTGTGTCATCTTAAATTTCTTTCATCAGTGTTTTATAGCTTTTGGAATACAGGTTTTTCACCTCACTGGCTAAGTTTATTCCTGGATATTTTGTTATTTTTTTGGTACAATTGTAAATAAGATTATTTTCTTAATTTCTCTTTCTGCTACTTCACCAATAGTGTAAAGGAATGCAATGGATTTCTAAATTTTTTTAATGTTTATTTATTTTTGACAGAGAGAGAGAGAGAGAGAGAGAGCATGAGCGGAGGAGGGGCAGAGAACAAGGGAGACACAGAATCTGAAGCAGGCTCCAGGCTCTGAGCTGTCAGCACAGAGCCCCACGTGGGGCTTGAACCCACGGACCGCGAGATCATGACCTGAACTGATGTCGGACACTCAACCGACTGAGCCACCCAGGCGCCCCAGGAATGCAATGGATCTCTATACTTCAATTTTATATACTGTGACCTTACTGAATTCATTTATCAGTTATAGTAGTTTTTAGGTGGAATCTTTAGAGTTTCTGTATATTGTATCATGTCATCTGCAAATAGTGAAAATTTTACTTCTTCCTTACCAATCTGGATAACTTTTAAACCTTTCTCTTGTCTGATTTCTGTGGCTAGGACTTCCAGTACTACGTTGAATAGAAGGGTGAGAATGGACATAGCACTCAGTTTTTCACAATGGAGTATAATGATGCTAGCTGCGGGTCTTTCATATTTGGCTTTTATTATGTTGATATATGTTCCCTCTAAACCTACTTTGTTAAGTGTTTTTATCATGAATGGATATTGTACTTTGTCAAATCAAATGCTTGTTCTGTATCTATTGAAAAGGTCATATGGTTTTCATCATTTCTCCTATCTTTGATTTGCAAATATTGAACCACCCTTGCATCCCGGGAATAAATCCCACTTAATCCTGGTGAATGTTTTTTTTTAAAGTATTGTTGGATTTGGTTTGCTAATATTTTTTTTTTAATTTTTTTTTCAACGTTTTTAATTTATTTTTTGGGACAGAAAGAGACAGAGCATGAACGGGTGAGGGGCAGAGAGAGAGGGAGACACAGAATTGGAAACAGGCTCCAGGCTCCAAGCCATCAGCCCAGAGCCTGATGCGGGGCTCGAACTCACGGACCGCGAGATCGTGACCTGGCTGAAGTCGGACGCTTAACCGACTGCGCCACCCAGGCGCCCCTGGTTTGCTAATATTTTGTTGAAGGTTTTTGCATCCATGTTCGTCAGCGATATTTTAGTGTCTTTATCTGGTTTTGGTATCAGGGTAATGGTGTCCCCATACAACGGAAGATTTCCCTCCTCCTTTATTTTTTGGAAAAGTTTAAGAAGAATAGGTATTAACTCTTTAACTGTTTGGTGGAATTCAGCTACACACTGTCTGATCCTGTACTTCTGTTTTTTGGGACTTTTTTGATTACTGATTCAATTTCGTTGCTGGTAATCGGTCTATTCAAATTTTCTATTTCTTCTTGATTCAGTTTTGGTAGGTTATATGTTTCTAGGAGTTTATCCATTTCTTTCAGGTTGTACAACTTGTTGGCATATAATTTTTCACAATATTTTCTTATAATCTTTTGTATTTCTGTGGTGTTGGTTATTTGTCCTGTTTCATTTCTGTTTTTGTTTTGTTTTGTTTTTGTAAGTTGTTTTGTTTGTTTTTTATCTCTCTTTGTCTCTCCCTTTTTCTCTCTGTCTCTGTCTTTTATAAGTTTTGTTGATCTTTTTGGTTTCATTGACCTGTTCTATTGTGTTTTTGTTGGTGTTGGGGATGTTTTTGTTTCTATTTCATTTATTTCTGCTCTGCTCTTTTATTATATCCTTCCTTTTACTGGTTTTGGGTTTGCTTATCTTCTTTTTTAAGCTCCTTTAGGTGTAAGGTTGTTTATTTGATTTGGTTTTGTTTTGTTTTTTGCTTCTTGAGATAAGGCTTGAATGGGTATAAACTTCCCTCTTAGAACTACTTTTGCTGCATCCCAAATATTTGGGACCCTTGTGTTTTCATTTTCATTTGTCTCCATGTATTTTTTGATTTCCTCTTTGATTTCTTAGTTGATCCATTTGTTGTTCAGTAGCATGTTATTTAACTTCCTGGTATTTGTGCTCTTTTCAGATTTTTTTCTTGTAGTTGATTTCTAGTTATCATTGGTCACAAAAGATGCATGGTATGACTTTGATCTTTTTGAATTTGTTGAGATTTGTCTCGTGGCCTAATATGTAATCTATTCTGGAGATTGTTCCATGTGCATTTGAAAAGAATGTGTATTCTGCTGTTTTCAGATAGAATGTTCTGAATATATCTGTTAGATCCATCTGGTTCAATGTGTCATTCAAAGCCACTGTTTTCTTGTTCATTTTCTGTTTGGATGATTTGTCCATTGATGGAAATGTGGTGTTAACCATCTCTAGTATTATTGTCTTACCATCGATTACTTTCTTTATGTTTATTAGTAATTGCTTTATCTATTTGGGTGCCTTCATGTTGGGCTCACAACTATTTACAATTGTTATATCTTGTTAGATGGTTCCCTTTATGGTTGTATGGTGTCCTTCTTGGTCTCTTGTTACAGTCCTTGTTTTAAAGTCTGTTTTGTTCAACATAAGTATTGCTACCTCAGCTTTCTTTTCACATCCATTTGCGTGGTAAATGCTTTTCTATTCATTACACTGAATCTGCATATGTTTACAGGTCTGAAAGTAGTCTGTTATTGGCAGCATATAGATGGGCCTTGCTTTTTTTATCCATTCAGTCTCTCTGTTATTTTGATAGGAATGTTTAATCTGTTTACATTCAAAGTAATTATTGATAGGTTTGTAGTTATTTTAATTTTGTTACTTGTTTTATGGCTGTTTTTGTAGTTTTTCTGTGTTCCTTTCTTCTCTTGCTCTCTTCTCTCACAGTTAATTGGCTTTCTTTCTTGATATATTTAGACTCTTATTTTTTGCACATCTCTTACTGGTTGTTGATTTGTGGTTACCATTTGATTGTATAGAACATCTTCTTTATATGGCAGTTGTTGATGATTGATTAGGTTTGAACCCATTCTTTACTAAAGTGAATATGTTTTTCTTCAAGTCATACTGACTAGTGGATGTGGGATTAAAATTCTAGCAATTCAATGAAATCTTCCAAATATTCCAGCTTTTTAACAGAAATTGACAAGCTGTTGCCAAACTTTATATGGAAATACAAAGGAAACTTGAGTATCCAAACCAATGTTAAAAAAAAAATGCTGCAGAGTTAACACGTGCTGATGTCATATCTTACTCTAAAGTTCAGTAATCAAGAGAAATGGTTTATGAATAGATCCATGTAGATCAATGAAGCGGACTTGACAGTGTATAGCCACAGGTAATAGAATGAAGTTGGACCTCTTCCTCAAATCATATAGAAAATGTAAGTCAAAATGGTTTAAGTAATTAAATAATACTAGAGGAATCCTCTGGAAGTTCAAAAACAGTTCCTCCAGTGTTTATTTAATATTACAATTCCATATGCAAAGTAAGTTTCTCTGTATTACATAGACAGGAGTGGTGCCCCAGAACAAGAAGGATTGTTTTCAGTCAAGGCACCAAGACTTAAGGTTTAGGGTTAGGAGTTAAGCCAAGATAGTTCTTTAAAATCCTACCACCAGTGTTGCAAGATTACATCAAAGAGTAATCTTTGCTTATGCTTAAAGTAATCTTAAAGTAATATTAAGCTTATGGCAGGATAGTGGGTGCTTTTTCTTTCCTTGGAGACCTTATTGTTGGGAATTGAGGGATTTGTCTTTATGATTTTCTGTAAAATAATAAAAAAAAGTAATTCTTTAGCTTCTATCCTAATATTTTACATTCTCACATTATATCTTGATATAACTTAACCATATCAAGTATTATGTTAAAATAGAACAAACTTAAATATGTCTCTGTTGAATGAGAACATAGTCTGTGCCTTTCATTTTCACTTTATTAAAATTGCAGTATCATTATTTTCATTAAAAATTTTTAAATGTTTTACAATCCAGAGTGTCCTTTCAGTCATATTCTGAAAACTTGTGGCTAACATAATTTTTAATTATTTTATTATCAGTGGCATATGATCCAGAGAAATTAAATTGCTTTGTCCAAGTTCCACATTGTTTCTTTGGTCATGATTAGTATCAAAATTGTTGATACTCATTAATGAATAGGTCATAACTTTCAGATGTCTCTATTAATACAACAGTACTTAATAGTATACCACCATAAACACATAAAATCATTGCATATGTATATCTGTGTGTTTCTTTTCAGTATTCCATTTACAGATGCATTTCTGAATTGCTTGTTAATGAGCTAATATTGTCTACTAGAAGTCACAATTAACAAAGATATTCAGAGATTGAGTATTTCATAGAAATTTTTTGCAAAGATTTGCTAAAAATAAGTATAGTTTTTAAATGACAATACTTTTGACAATTTAATTATAAATATGATTTCAATGTACATTTTGAACAGATAATATCCCATTAATAATATACAGGAAATCACTCAATATGGCAGAATATGAGTTGTTAGTGTAAAATAGTATAAGAATCATAGCCTGCCCTCAAGTAGATTGCAATAGCAATCAGTGAATTTACCAGATATATTCTTAGATGACATTTGCAAAAGATACAAGTTAGACTTTTTCAGCTTGGGTAAACAAGGTCCCAAATCATTGCATACCACTTATTACTATAGTCACTACTTTTTTTTTTTTAAGTCTCTTCTTGAAGTAAACGTTTGTATTCCTTGTTGATTTGATACTGAAAGATTATCAATTGAAAAAAGAAAGCACTACCATCAACAAAATGCTTTCCTATTATTTCTGCCCACCCAAAGCCTAGATATTGCAAATAAATAATACTAATGTATCTAAGCAATAGTTATATTTGCAAGAATTTTGAACACTGAACTGTCCACATGCTTTATTTGCATTTATTGATTGTAATATTATTTTATGCCCTCCTTTTTAAACAATATTGTACAAATACTATTCTAATAAAATATGATAAATATGATATTAGCTATATATAAATGATTATAATAGAAGATGCTAAAATGTATGCCTATATTTTAAAATCAATTTTATCAGAATATACATTTATGTTACCTATGTAAATATTTAATATGGTATTTTTTTAAGTTCATTTATTTGTTTTGAAAGATACAAAGACAGTGCAGGTGGGGGAGGGGCAAAGAGAGAGAAAGAATGAGAATCCCAAGCAGGCTCCATACCGCCATCACAGAGCCCAATGCATGACCCAAACTCATGAAACTGAGATCATGACCTGAGCTGAAACTAAAAGGCTGACACTTAACGGTCTGATCCATCCAGGCTTCCCTTAATATGGTATTTTATTTTATTTTATCTTATTTTATTTATTTTATTTTATTTTAATTTTTAAAATGTTTATTTAATTTTGAGAGAGAGGCAGAGTGTGAGCAGGGGAAGGACAGAGAAAGAGGGAGTCACAGAATCTGAAGGAGGCTTCAGGCTCCTGGATGTCCACTAGGACATGGGGCTTGAGCCCACAAACCATGAGATCATGACCTGAGCCGAAGTCAGACGCTTAACCAACAGAGCCACCCAGGTGCCCCTCCCCCCCTTAATATGGTATGGTATTTTAAATGAAAGTTTATATATATATATATATATATATATATATATATATATATATATATATAATTTAGCTTGTGACTTGAAAATATTGACTTATTGGTATAAGTTTATTGCTATTGGGAGAGCCAGATAAATTTGACCAAAAAATAGAGTGAATATTAATGAATATTTACAATAATGAGCAATTAGCATGCTTAAATTTTCAACATCTGAGTAAGGTAATTTGAACTTCTGTTTTATCAATTTTATGTGAAGTTTCAGTTCCTGCATTTTTAATCATCTCATTATCCAACATAGCAAATATTGAAAAAAAATTATGTTCCATATCTCTAATGCTACAGGAAATTATAAATAAAGTGAAATAATAAAGGTGATTGATTTGCCTTCTTAAATATTTGAGAGGTTTTTTTTTTTTTTGAGGTAAAATTTGTATGCCATCGATTAGATTGGATGTAAGTGTACAATTTAATGATTTTAAGAACTTCTTGTAAGTGTTGAAAATAAGTATTAAGAGCAGAGATGTAACTCTTTTTCCTGGTCTTTATAAAAAAATCATTCTTTCACCACTGAGTATGATATTAGCTATAAGTTTTACATACAGTTCATGATGTTGATGAAATTCATTTCTGTTCTTATTTTGTTGAATTATTATGAATGGATGTTGGATTTTGTGAAATGCTTTTCCTGAGCCTATTGAAGAAGTCACATAGTGTATTACGTTAAATGTTACTAAAATATAAAATCAACCTTGAATTCCTAAAATAAATCCCACTTGGTAGTGATTGAGAATATTTTTTTGTATATCATGAGATTTGATATGCTTTTATTGTGTTGAGGGCTTTTATGTCTATATTCAGGAAAATATTGGTCTGGTTCTCCCTCTCTTTCTTTCTTTCTTTCTTTCTTTCTTTCTTTCTTTCTTTCTGTCTATAGGGGAGCTTTAAATATGAGATATGTTGCCTTATGTTCTTATGACCACAAAAACCTAGCTATTCTCTCTTTTTTTAATTTTTATTTATTTTTGGGAGAGAGAGAGCAGGAGCAGGGAAGGGGCAGAGAAAGGGGGACAGAAGATCTGAGGAAGTGAAGAAGCTCTGCAGTAACAGCAGCAGTAACCAAATGTAGGGCTTGAACTCACAACCTTAAATCAGGACCTGAGTCAAAGTCAGATGCTCAACTGACTGAGCCACCCAGGCACCACCCCCGCCCCCGCCCCCCCCCCCCCCAGCTATTCTCTTTCACCTTGCAAGATACTTCAGGTAAGTCTTTTGTTTCTCAACTATGGTGTTCTTATATTTGTTAATTATAATTTAATTCTTTAAATTATTAATTACTTTATGGAGTCCCTTCTCCCAGATATCTGACAGACATTCTCAAAGAAATTTAATATAGGTCACTTGAATCATTGTACCTTATGTTATAGTACTTGTTTTTCAGGTTTTGAAAAGAACAGATAGGCCAAAAATATTTCAGACATTAGAGTTTTTGCCCAGTCCTAAAAAGTTATAGCTGAATCAGAAATCCAGTACTATTGTATATTTATTACAAATGGTAAAAATGGACTTTATTTTCTAAGATCTTGCAAGGTGTATTAACAAATGACACGTGCTACAATAATACTTTTGTCACAAACTTAAGATTTATGGGGTGCCCAGGTGGCTCGGTTGGTTAAGCCTCTGACTCTCGATTTGGGCTCAGGTCATGATCTCATGTTTTGTGGAATTGAGCCCATGTCAGGCTCTGCACTGATAGCGTGGAGCCTGCTTGGGATTCTCTTTCTTCTTCTCTCTCTCTCTCTGTCCTTCCCTCCCTCCCTCCCTCCCTCTCTCTCTCAAAATAAATAAACTTAAAAAAAATATTTCTTCCCAACTTAATCCTAAATGATAGCTAAAAAGCCATCTTCTTTTTTTTAATTATTTTTTTTAATGTTTACTTATATTTGAGAGAGAGGGACTTAAAAAGAGCATGGGAAGGAAAGGGGCAGAGAGAGTGAGACACAGAATATGAAGCAGGGTCCAGGCTCTTGAGCTGTCAGCACAGAGCCCAACACGGGGCTCGAACTCACAAACTGTGAAATCATGACCTCAGCTGAACTTGACGCCTAACCGACTGAGCCACCCAGGTGGCCCAAAATCCATCTTCTTTATATGCTGCTTTGATAACATCACTCAACTCTTCAGAGTTACAGCTTTTAGCATCAGGACAGATTTCTTCACTCTCAGTCTCCAGTTTTGCTAAATACGCTCAATCATACAAATCTCCTTAAATTTTTGCTTTGCTACTTTTGCTCTAGTTAAACTATGTGGGCCACTATGCTTGCAAAATAACTTATTCTAATTCCTCAGATTCAGGGCCTCAAGAACTGACATAAAGGATATTTTGCCCTATGTATTGGTGAGGAAAAGCTCCTATTCAGAATTAAAAGTATGTGTCCTTGGTTCTCACAAAACTCTAGGACTCAATTTGTCAATTGAAAAGTCTTCACACAGACCAGTTAGTCTATAAAACTTTATTTCCAATCTAGACTTTGTATAGATTACAAGTAATTGAACAACAAAACAAGCCTTTGTAGTAGCACTTATTTGATGTTAATAATAAAAGTAGCTTCAATTTGTTTAGTGACAAATATATACAAAACACCACTATTCAAGGAATTTTATCACAGTATTTCATTTAATCCCGCGATTTAGTTATTATATTCATTTCACAGTAGTCTTACTTAAAGCTGCACAGCTAGTAGTAACTAAGACAGTCCCAGCCTGACTGTAAATCTGATTTTCTTTCCACCGTATTATTCTTTTATATCTTGACCTTTGTTTCCCAAGACTAGAAGTATATGTGGATTAATTTAAACGATATAATGTAACTCCTACTTTCCTATAGCTTCTTTAAGGGGCCGGGATGATAGCAAAGGGTGGGCTGCAAACTGAGGAAAACGAATTTCCTTTAATATGTACTAAACTTCATGCAATGTAGTAAATGCTTACAATATGTTAAGGTTGCCATATTCTCATCGCCACCTTTGGAGTTACAGATAATTAATCTCATTTTAGAGTTGAATAAACTGAAGCTCAGAAAGGTTAATTGCTCTGCGCAAAGTAACAAAGCTAATAAAGAAGAACAAAAATACAAACCTGAGTCTCTCTAATACATAAATCTCTCTGTCTTCTTACTCACACATCGATGCTCCTGCTGATTAGCATATTATAAAAAAAGAGAAGCTAATAATCTTGTATGGTCTTTTGTTTCTTAAGGTTTTCCAGTTTTATTCTCCATGAAGGTACTTTCCTTAGCCTTGATTTTCTGCAATAATTATCACTGTCTCCCCTCCCCCCATACAAACACATGTGCTCTCCATTATGGAACTCATATACTTTAATCTTTTTAAACATTTTAGTATGGAGAGTTTTAATTATAATATAATTAATCCTCATGTATCCACTACCGAGCTACAAAAAGCATCAGTATTTGTGATCAAATATCCTTATTTAGTCTTTCTCCAACTACTCTTTACACCATTATTCAGTTTTTCAGATATCATCTGAATAAACTGAAATGCATAGTATGAAATACATAATTTTGATAAATGGGTACATATGATCCACACTTCCTGTAAAAACATAGAATATTTTCATCAGTCCAGATATTTCTCATGTTCTTTGCTGGTCAGTTATCCTTGAACTCATAGACAACCATGACTTTTTCTCACTATAAATTAGTTTTGCCTGTTCTAGGACTTCTTATACATTGAATCATATGTATGTACTATTATGTGTGCAGATTCTTTGGTTCACCATAATGTCTATACATTTCATCCATGTTGTGTGTATCAATAATTTTTTGGGGTTTTTTTTGCATAATATTGACTCATGATATTAATATACCACACATCATTTATCCATTTTCCTGATGATTGGCATTTGGGTTACTTATAGTTTTGGGCTGTTATGAAACTGCTGTGAATATTTGGGTATAAAATCTTTCTCTGGACCAGTGGTTTTTTTTTTATTATTACTACTACCTGGAAATAGGATTGCTGGATCAAATATTTACTTTGTAAGAATTTCCAAACCTTTATTTCCAAAGTAATTATAACATTTACATTCCCATCAACAATGAATGTAAGAGTTCTAGTAGGTCCACATAATCATTGACATTTGAGTGTTGTCAGCCTTTATACATTTAACCTCTCTAGTAGATTTCTAGTAGTATCTTGTTATGGTTTCAATATATATTTCTCTGATGACTAATGGTATAAGTCATGAAGATAGTCTTGTCGTTGTTATTCTAAATGCTTTATTGTTTTAGCTTTTACAGATAAGGCTATTATCCCTCTTGAATTAGTTTCTGTGTATTGTGTAAAGTAAGGTTTATAGTTGTTTTCTTTCCATATATATATATATGTATAGTGGAACCAGTACCATTTTTTGAAAAGATCCATATACATGTGGGCATATTTCTGGTTTCTCTAGTCACTATTACACCACTGTGTGTGTGTGTGTGTGTGTGTACGTGTGTGTGTACATGTGTGTGTATGTATCTGTATATCTATATCTAACCTTCTTATTCTAGGGATTGTAATACACACCATTTACAGGTTAAAATTATAGTACTCAGTGTGAAATATAGGGAAGTTGCAATAGTATAGTTCTCCTGCACCTTCTGTTGTGCAATTTATATCATATACTTTATGTCTACTTATGTTGAAAACCCCAAGGTAGTGTTTAATAATTAATTACTTTTTGCTTTTAACAGTCAAATGCCTTTGAAATAATTTAAAAATATATTTTCTTGGTCTTTTCTTTTGTTTTATCTCCTTTATTGAAGTATAGTTAATATATAATCTACTCCAGAATCCCAGATTTTAAGCTATACTACAAACTATGATAATAGAAACCATATAGTACTGGCACAAAAATATACACATAGATAAAAGGAACAGAATAGAAATCCCAGAAATAAACCCAGGTTTATATGGTCATTAATATACAACAAGGAAAGCAAGAATATACGGTGGCAAAAAGACAGTCTCTTTCATAAATGGTTTTGGGAAAACTGGACAGCTACATGTAAAAGAATGAAACTGGACCACTTTCTTACATTATACACAGAAATAAACCCAAAATGTATTAAAGAGCTAAATGTAGGACCTGAAACCATAAAACTTCTAAAGGAATATGTAGGCAGTAATCTCTTGGACATCAGCCCTGGCAACATTTTTCCAGATATATCTCTTCAGGCAAGGGAAACAAAAGCCAAAAGCCAAAATAGTAGGTTGGGACTACACCAAAATAAAAACCTTTTGTGCAGTGAAGGAAACCATCAACAGAACAAAACTACAACCTATGGAATGGGAGAAGTATTTGCATACAATACACCTCATAAGGGATTGACTCAACATCAAAAAAACACAAATATTCTGATTAAAAAATGGGCAGGGGACCTGAACAGACATTTCACCAAAGAAAACATCTAAATAGCCAACAGTCACATGAAAAGATGCTCAACATCACTAATCACCAGGGAAATGCAAATCAAAACCACAATGAGATACCACCTCACACCAGTCAGAGTGGCTATTATAAAAAAGACAAGAAATAACAAGTGTTGGGGAGGATGTGAAGAAAAGGGAACCTTGTGCATTGTTGGTGGGAATGTATATAGGTACAGCCACTATGCAAAACAGTATGATAGTTTTCCCCCAAAATTAAAAATATAAATACCAAAAATATAAATACCATATGATCCAGTACTTTTAGTACTGGGTATTTATCCCAAGAAAATTAAAACAATAATTTGAAAAGATATGTGCACCATTATGTTTATTGCAGCATTAACATTATTTATAATAACCAAGATAGGGAAGCAGCTTAAGAGTTCATTGATAAATGAATGAATAAAGAAGATGTGATAGATACAAACACACACATACAATGTATGTATACACACATACACACAATGGAAAATTACTTGGCCATAAAAAAGAATAAAATCTTGTCACTTGAAGCAACATGGATGGATCTAGAGGGTATTATGCTAAGTGAAATAAGTCAGATAGAAAGGCAAATACCATTTTATTTCACTTGTATGTGGAGTCTAAACAACAAAACAAATGAATAAACAAACAAAACAGACCCATAAATAGAGAGAACAAACTAGTGATTGCCAGAATGGAGGTGGATAGTGGCATGGGCAAAATAGGTGAAGGGGACTAAGAGGTACGAATTCCAGTTATAAAGTGAGTAATTCATGGGGATGAAAGGTATGGCATAGGAAATATAGTCAACAATATTGTAATGACTTTGTAATTACACTAATCATGGTGAGCATTAGGTAAAGTATAGAATTTCAAAACACTTATGTTGTACACTTGAAACTAATATAACATTATCAACTATACTTCAATTAAAAATGAGAAAAATATCTACAATGTAATAAGTTTCAACATATAAACTCATTAAACCATTAAAATGATAACACATCCAACACTTGTGTAAGTTTTCTTTTACCTCTTAGTAATTCTATCCTCACATTTGTTGCCATCTCCAAATAGGTAGTCATTGAATTGCTTTCTGACACTATAAATTAGTGTGCTTTAAAAATTTTGTATATGGGCGCCTGGGTGGCTCAGTTGTTAAGCATCCCGACTTGGGCTCAGGTCATGACCTCACGATTGATGAGTTCAAGCCCTGCATCAAGCTCTGTGCTGATGGCTCATATGCAAAAGCCTGCTTCAGATTGTGTCTCCTTCTCTCTCTGCCCCTCCCCTGCTCACATTCTCTCTCTCTCTCTCTCTCTCTCTCTCTCTCTCTCTCTCTCTCCCGCTCTTTCTGTCTCTCTGCTTCAGATTCTGTGTCTCCTTTCTCTGCCCCTCCTCTGCTCATGTTCTCTCTCTCCCTCTCAAAAATAAACATTATTCTTATTTTTTAAATGGGCACCTTCATGGCTCAGTGGGTTAAGCATTCAGCTTCGGCTCAGGTCATGATCTCATGGCCCATGAGTTTGAGTCCCACGTATTGTTCTGTGCTGACAGCTTAGAGCCTCGACCCTGCTTTGGATTCTGTGTCTCCCTCTCTCTGTCTTCCCTACTCATGCTCTGTCTCTTTCTCTCTCAAAAATAAATAAACAAATTTTTGTTAATTAAAAAAATTTCTTATGAATGTCTTCATATGGAATTTACCATCTTGTCTGGCTTCTCACTGAATATAATTATTTTAATATTCATCCACATTGTTCTATACAGCAATAACTCATTATTGAGAAGTATTCTTTTGTATAAATATCTCACAGATTGCTTAACCATTCAATTTTTTGTGGGCATTTGAGTTGTTTCAAGTTTTTGGCTATTACAAATAATTATGATGTGAACATTTACTCAGAATTATTTGTATGGACATATATTTTATTTTGGATACAGGGAAGTGGAATGGCTGGATCATATTGTAGCTGTATATTTAACAGGTTAAGAAACTACCAAGCTGTTTTCTTAAGGGGCTGTACCATCTTAGGTTCCTTTTGGCACTCTATGAGAGCTCCAGTTGCTCTAAATCTTCACTAATGTTGTTTTCTTCAGTCTCTCTCACATGTGCGTGCGTGCGCTCTCTCTCTCTTTATCTCTCTCTCTCTTTTTTTTTTTTTTCAATTTTGTATACTTTAGTAGTTGGGTGTTGGTATTTCATTATCACATTGTAATGTCATAATTGGTGTGATTTGTCTTCCTAATCAACTGTGAATTCTTGAAGTTGGGCATTGAGTCATTTATTTCTGTGTACTCATCACTTAGCATATTATCTTTCAAATGTTGGTGCTTAAATAATTTTATTTAATTAAATTGAATTTTTAGTATGTAAAATAATATCTACTTTATAATTTCCCCTTGCATTTTGTAGGTCAGTGTAAAAAATGAATATTTGAATAATTTCAGTGTTGGCCTTGTCAATGTCTATCCTTTGACTATTTTTCATCTCAAAATACTAAAGCACTATAATATAATTTCTTACTTTCTTAACTCATTCAAATCTTTACTTCATTCCAGTGGAATTGGTATAAAATTATGAAACCTACCCACACAGTTTTATTTCTAAAGTTGTTAGTGAATAAAATCCTATTCAGCCCAACCTGCACTCATGTTTATTTCCTTGAAGATAAAAGGGGACTCATAACTGTTTAGTTCCTAAAAATTGTGTGTCCCTTAATTTTATTTATTCCCTTACGAGTATAGAGATCAATTAAAAACATTTTCTTATTTTATATTTTGTTTAAAATGTTGCTTTTTGCTCTTCTTAAAATTAATACGTTTTTCCTTTCTTTAATATGCAAAACATACAATACCTACAAGACATCAATAATTGAGAAAGTCCTAAATACATTTTTCTACCAACAATACATTCTAAATATACTGTTTAAACAGTATGGCAAGCCATTCAGTATTCAAAATATATTGTAAGTGGAATCATTATTCAGTAATTCAGTATTCAAAATACACTGTTAAGTGGAATCATTGTTCACTAATTTTGCTTTTACTCCTTCCAAAATATTTATCTATCATCAAAATTTCTTATTACTGATAAAAGACTTTCATTTAAAGAAAAAAGAGCATAATTAATGCTGGGGATTACTTTCTGCCACAAACCGAGCATTTGTGCCCTCCACCCCCAAATTTCAAATGTTGAAATTCTAATCCCAAGGTGATGGCATCAGGAGGTGTGGCTTTTGGAGTTGATTAGGTAATGAGAGCAAAGCCCTCATGAATGGTACTAGTACCCTTATAAAAGAGGCCCCAGAAGGATCTTAATCCATTTATGCCGGGTGAGAACACAGTGTAAACATGGATGGCCGTGAACCAGGATGGGGTCCCCAACTAGACACTGAATCTGCTGGCCCCTTGATGTTGGACTTCTAACCCTCCAGAACTGAGAAAGAAATATCTGTTGTTTATAAGTCACTCAGTCTTTGGTATTTTGTTAGAGTAGCCTGAGAAGACTAAGACACTTTCCACCTGGAAAAAAAGAACAATTTATTCACAGAAAAAATGAGTAAAATAGTTAGAAAGCCAGACACATAAAATAAGGCCAAACAAAATAGTTAACTTCTGGATGGCAGAGAACTGATTCAACACATATGTATCATTAAAGATAGACTAAGATATATTTAATTCAACTCTGTTTTTTAATCTATACTTCCATATGTACACATGCACACCCCAAGAGAATTTTTAATCACCCTTTACAATCCAAAGTTTAAACATTAAAAGAAGAAAAGAAAAAAATAAAAAATAAATAAAAAACATTTATCATAGTCTTGAAGGTTTTGTCGTATTGTGAACCATCTGAATTGTTACCATTTTGGAGGAGGCTGTACTGTCTGCTTAGAACACTGTTGTTTTGTTGCCTGAAACACTACTAGCAGGTGGTGAAGATGAGGATAAGACAGAAAATGGAACACATGCCATTTGAGAGGGAATGGCTCACTCTAGCTAGTTCTAAAAATTATTAAATGGCAATTCTACAATATGTTGTGTTATAAATTGATAGCCAATTTTAGGATGTCCTAAAAAATAAAAGTACATTTTACCAAAAGACTGTAAATATTGGTGTTTATATTCTCTGCACCACTAAGCTAATAATATTTAATAATAATTAATGTTATTACTAAGAGCCTTTCACTCTCAAAAGCTGTATAAGCTGGCAAGGTGGATTAGTGATGCATGTTTCATTTTTGTTATATTGAGACTCTATAAAATGACATATTCAATTCCTGCCTGAGTTGACTCAGCTCTTCATTTTTTTAATATAGATAAAATTGCTTATGATAGTGCATATAGAGGTTCTCCTTTGAATGATTCTTTAAATACTCAATTGCTCCCTAATATCCTGGGATTTCATTTTTTTCCCCTTTCTGCTTAGGAGTTCCTTCAACAAGGCTGACTGATTTCCACTCCAAGTGAAGGGTTATTTAAAGTAGAACTTAATCAATCTGCTACTTCATGGATGGTAACCCTAAAATGGCTAAAGAGGGAGTGACAAGAGGAGATGAAAAATTAAATTTCAATGTTCATCATTACCCTATAATGTTAATCAGTAGGCCAACCTCTCCATATCCTTCATCGTCTAGGAATTTTTTTACTACTATAGTCATGACTCAGAATTAAATATGTAAATATAAGTATATGAAATGTAACATGTTTTGGAATTAAAGTGACAAAGGACGTTGATTGTCTATCAGCAGAATTTTACATATGATATTATAATGGGGGGCAAATACTAAGAAAGCTGTGGTATTAATTTACTAACTTCTACTGGAACTATTTTTAATAGCTGTCAGGTGCTAGGCACTCAACAAATAGTCATTAAATGCCTATCATGTACCAGGCACTGTTGTATGTATTCTCAGGATACAACAGCAAATAATGATGTGCTGTCTTTATAGAAATTACAGTGGCTCAGTTCTATGTAGTTCTTGGACTCATCCCTGGGCAAGCATGTTTGATTAGTATATGGTGGTAGCAGGACATGGGATCTGAAATAAATTTAGCAGCAATTAGCATAGTGCACCTCTCTTGTTGCTGTGGGCCACTGTGTTGAATACATTCAGGTAAGCTCACTGTCTTCATTATTTATCCTTGACATGGACTTTTTGTTTGGATGATTTTATCCCCAGTGGGATTAGAGGCTGGCCGTATGTTTCAGACTGTCCTTTTCAACCAGGATTCATAAAACCTGCCTGGACAAAGCAGATAGCTCACTGAGAATTAAGATGTGTTGTTCTGTCTGATTCTGAATACCACTACTACCTAGGTAGTTTGACCAACTAATGCAATGGTTTGCTCACCTTCCTGGCTCTCACTTCTATTTTGAATACAGCTCACATTCAACCTAATCATTTAAAACAGAAATTGGTAAGCTAAGGTGTGAGATCCAAATATGACTCTCCCCTTGCTTCTGTAAATAAAGTTTTTGGAACACAGCCACACCCATTCATTCACATATGGTCTGTTGTTATTTTCATGCTAGGATGGTAGACTTGAGTAGTTGCAATGCAGACCATATGGACCAGAAATATTTACTGTCTGTCTCTTTACAGAAAAGTTTGCTGAGCTTTGCTGTAAGGCTTCTATTTGAACAGTTGTTAACTATAGACATTATCTTTCTGACAAGTGGATTTGCATTTTTTACTACCAATCTAAACATTTTTTTTTCTCTGTTCAATGTTGTTCTGTTGTTCCAGAATATCTCCCTGAGTAGCTTACCTGACATAAAACATTAAATTATTTCCTTATTGTTCCCTGTGTAGTGTTTCCTGATAGCTACTCAGAGGCACAATGATGATAATGGTAGTGAGACCAACAAGAGAGATACTCTTTTTCACCAGCACCACTTCTATCTCTTTAAGTTCTCTTTGAAACAGAGACCATCAAGACTAATTAGTCAGGGACACCTGTGTGGCTCAGTCGGTTATGTGTCTGACTCAATTTCAGCTCAGGTCATGATCTCACAGTTGGTGAGTTCGAGCCCCGCATTGGGCTCTGTGCTGACAGTGCAGAGTCTGCTTGGGATTCTCTCTCTCTCTTTTTATCTGTTCCTCTCCTGCTCATGCTATCTCTCTCAAGATATATAAATAAACTTTAAAAAAATTATTTAAAAAAACCTAAGTAATCATCCACGTTAGATTTCTAAATCCTTTAAAAGAAATAACCTTATTTCACTTATTACCCTCTGTAGTCGGATTTTTTTTTCTGCTCTTTTTGCCTGCACAGATTTGAAACTGAAAATTTTGGAATTTGCACCTGAGAAGTCACAGTTGAAAAGCTCAGGTGTTGGAAACCAATGAGACTGAGTTTATTTCCCAGCTCCACCTCTACACTACACAATCAAATTGTTATATTATATTCTGAAATTGTTAATTACTAAAATAAGTTGGAAATAAATTAATAGGGTGTTTTCCATATGATCAACAGCACTGACCACAGTGAAGCTGCTTAGCTTTCATTTTACTTGAAATTTTATTTATTTTATTTTATTTTATTTTATCTTATTTGAAAAAATGTGATTTTATATTTTGAACTTACATACCTATCGATTTCACGTAGGCATGAGTATATATGACATTTCAAAGGCTTTAAGTCATCAGTATGCTCTTGCCACAATCAGTATCATCATTAATATTGAGTATCCTCACACGCCTGACAAATAATAAAGTGCTGTATGGATGAAGCAGGTAATGGGGATGTTCTCTCCATGACTGAAACCAGACCATCTTTACTATCAACAGAGCTTAGGTAGAACAAGTAAGAGTTCCTTTGAAATGTGGATCACATTTTATCTTGATTTTTGTTAGAAAAAACACGCTCTGTTTTCATGAACTACCCCCAGGGTGATCAAGTATACCTCAAGAAGTATCTCTGAAGCTTCATGCACACTTTGTAAAGCTTTTAGAAAAAAAAATGTATTTTTCGAAACAAATGTATTTTAGTAGCGATTATATAGAGAAACAATTCCATTTGCAAATCCAACATTCTGAAAAATCACTGATTTCTGCCTAACACTGAGGCCTGAGACTGAGCATCCGAGCATGGGAGACGATCACTCATAATCCCTCAGTGAGTGAGAGAGAGAACCATTGGCTCAGTTGTGATCATGTGATGTTTGGCATCATGTACTACTTGTATTGCAAGACATCACTTGTTTTTCAAGTTAAGATTTATTAGAAATGTTTGCTCATCTTGCAGAACACTTGCAGAACAAGTTACTCTCAATCCAAGGTTTTACTTATATGTGTCAACAATAACAAAATATTTAAAACTCCCCAAAGAAAGGCAGTATCTTTCATGCTTCCATGAATTTGTTGATTGTTTTCCTTAAATTTTATACTCCACTTAATTATCCAGCAAGCCAGTGCTCGAGCAATATTGTCTAGCAGACTTAAACCATGTGAGAGCCAATCAGAGCCCAGTGAATCTAACCAGGCCAAATATGAAAAAGTAATATTGACTCTTCAGTGTCCTGATTTCCCCAGTTGTATATTGCTATATCTCCCTTATTCTTCAAGTGTAAATTCTGGAGATTAGATCTAAATCAAGACTGAAACTAAATTTTGCATTCTTTCTTCTCTTTTGTCTGATATCTCTGTCAAGTGATAGCCAAGAGGACAAAGCAGACAAACCAAAGCAATCTGTTTCGGTCGTATCCTGATAACTTCTTTCCCTTTGAGTAGACAATCTCCTATCCAGTCCAACCTTACTAATCTCCTTACTTCAATTAATTTGAGCACCCCTCTGTGTTTAAACAGCAATATGCAATAGATTGAACCACTACATTTTATTAATGAGGACACATTAAATTCCCAAAATATAATATCTCTGGAATTACAAATGCACCTAATATAAATGGAATGATGTTTTAATGTTATGGTACAATTTGATAGTAAAATTTTTAATTTTGTGGCATTATATAAAATAATGCTGTGTCTTACAATCAGTAGCGTCTTAGAATTGATTACATGAGTGTGAGAGAGAGCAAGAGTGTGTGTGTGTCTTGGTCAAATCCTATAGAATGTAAACTTCTTAATGAGAGTGAACACTGCGCCTCTGGTATACTTGGCACTTACTGGCCATCCAAAAATCATTAGTAAAATGATTAAATAAAATGCTATCCACATCAACATATGTGGGTGCATGTGGTCTAATTGGAAGGCCAAATCCCTATACTTCAGTGGTCTAATAAAATTTGGAACATGTTCCAAGATCTGCATCTCAGGAATATATGCCCATCTCCAAAGCTGAATTTGAGCAGGAGAAGATAAGGTCAGCCTAAAATTCCGATTAAAAATGCTAGTGAAACTGAGGGAAACCTCTGTTTAAATTCATGTATGCTAAGAATTTTGCAAAGAGACATGATTAGTATTATCAGGAAGCAGAAGTGCATGGTCTGTTTGCAGTTGTGTGGAAAGTACTCTTTTATGAAGTTACCATCTTTGGTTAAAATGGCAGCAGTGTCTCCATTTCTTTATTTTTCACCTTTCTTTTTCTCTATATCTCTGTCTCTATCAGTTTTCATAAAAACTTCTCTTAGTCCATGAGTTTGTGTGTTGATTTGGGCTGTAGGCAGAATGATGGTCCCCCAAGGTATCAATGCATGGATCCCCAGAGCCTGAGAATATATTTCCTTGCATGGTAAGAGGAACTTTGCAGATACAATTAAGGCTCAGAACCTGAAAGATGCAGGGATCATCTTGGATTATCTAGGTGCACCAAATACAATCACAAGTGTTCATGTAAGGAGATGAAGGCATATTTGACTACAGAAGAAGAGACAGAGGGAATGGCAATGCCATGAAGGAAGCAGAGATTGGAGTGATCCAGTCACAAGCCAAGGAAGTAGACAGCTTCTAGAAACTGAAAGAAGCAAGAAACAAATTCTTCCTTGAAACCTTCAGAAGGAAGCAACTCTGCAGACAATTTGATTTTAACCCTATCAAGCTTGCTTCAGACTTCTGACCTCCAGACCTATAAGAGAATAATAAACTTATGCTGTTTTAAGCAACTAATTTTGTGATAATTTGCTATAGTAGTAATAAACTAATACAATGTGCTACACAGTTCAATTTTCAGCTATCTTCTAACTATACTCTCCTAGGAGATTTCATCTCCTCCTGAAATTGTAGTCACTGTTTATAAGCAGTTGATGCCCAAATCCTTTCTCTAAAGAGGCATCTCTACCTAGATCGCACACATGCAATTTTAATACAAAGGCCCCCATTCAAGGCAGATTCTAGGATGTTTGGCTCACTATTTCTTCACAAATTACATTTAATCAAGCACCAAGTCTAAGATCCCACATTTTAATTTTTCCTAACTTACATATTTTAAGCCCTCCTCTCCTCTCACAGTACCACTATGACAAAACCTATCATGTTTCCATATTGTTGAATGAGTGACATTTCTGAAAAAGCCCAATTAATTATGCCAATTCTCTGATCATAATTTTTAAGAGGTTCTATTACTAATAATACACATCTTTTCTATTTGTTTCTTTTTAATTTTTTTAAAATTATTTTTTGAAGGAGAGAGAGAGACAGAGCATGAGCAGGGAAGGAGCAGAGAGAGAGGAAGACAGAATCCAAAGTAGGCTCCAGGCTCTGAGCTGTCAGCACAGAGCCCGACACGGGGCTTGAACTCACGAAACATGAGATCATGACCTGAGCCAAAGTCGGATGCTTAACTGACTGAGCGACCCAGATGCCCCACAGCTTTTCTATTTGGTAAGATACGTATGTATCCCTTTATTCCTTTATAATCTTGTCTCAATATGGAATAATCTACTCATATTTTTTTAGACATTGATTGTTTTAGTCCAGTTATTTTGGAGAATATCTTTCATTCTGGATATGTGTGATTGTTTCCTCATGGAAATATTACTCTGGTTCTTTTATCTGCTATATTTCTTATAAGTGAACATTAGGCATTGGGGCTGGAATAGATTCAGATTAAACATTTTGAGGATTCATATTTCTTAGGTATCGTTAGGTACTTTATATTGTACTCCACCAGGAATATGATGGTATAAGGATGAAATTCTAAGAATTATCCTGAATTTGATCACTTTAGAAGGTGTATTTTTAAAATTTACAATGAATAAGTGGAGTGATAACAAGCGCCTTGCTTATATCTTGCTCTCGGTCAGTTTCATGTAATGATTTTAGCATCCACTGATTATATATAGTCAAATGGATTGTAACATGGAATGTTATAAAAATGGTGATTTTTAAACTCTATCATTTATTACTTCTCATTACTCTGTAAACATATATATATATAATATATTTTACATAAATAAAATATATAGACATAATATATATATACAATAAATTCATAGATTTTTTATTCAATCTGTTACCATCAAAATAGCATATCCCTTTACTGCTTACATCAATTTCTATTGTGATTGATAATGTAAGAGCATCTTTACAATTCTGAGATGGTTTGATCTCATGCAATATGCTAAAATCAATAATTTTAACAATAGAGAGTACTTATGATTGTTCTATATTATAGAGAAAAGGAATACCATGTAACCACTTACTGTATGAAATCACTGTTTTAAGGAATTCTCATGAATTATTTTTCCAGTCAATCCTCAAAACATGCTATGTCTCTTGAAGCATTTGTTTGCCACGTCTTACCTATGATCTCATTTTACAGACCAAGAAATTCATACTCTGAAAGGCTAAGCTGCTCGCAAATACATAATTAGTAAAAGGGGAACAGAATTTAAACTGAGGAATTAAATTCCTACCCACCATAGTGCCTCTCTGAAGTTCTGGTCACCTTTATTTTACTGTTATGACTCAAAATAGCAACCACATGGGGTACCTAGGTGGCTCATTTGGTTAAGTGTCTGACTTCAGCTCAGGTCACAATCTATTTGTGAGTTCAAGCCCCACATCAGGCTCTGTGCTGACAGCTCAGAGCCTGAAGCCTGCTTCAGATTCTGTGTCTCCCTCGCTATCTGCCCCTCCCCCATTCTCTCTGTCAAAAATAAATAAATATTAAAAAAATAATGACCATATTAGTCAGGATTCTCCAAAGAAACAGACCCACTAGAATGTGTGTGTGTATGTGTGTGTGTGTGTGAGAGAGAGAGAGAGACAGTGCATGTGTGTAGAAAGAGAGAGAGAGAGAGAGATTTTGAGCAGTTGTCTCAGGAAATTGTGGTGAGTGGCAAATCTAAAATCTGCAGGTCAGGCCAGTAAGCCAGAGACCCAGGGAAGAGCTGATGTTGTAGTCTCCTGTCCAAAGGGAATCTAGAGACAGAATTTCTTCTTCCCCAGAGGACCTCATCTTTTTTTCTTAAGGCCTTCAGCTGATTGGATCAGGCCCATCCACATTGTGGAATGTAATCTGCTTTACTCAGAACCTACTAATTTAAATGTTACTCATATTTTTGAAAAATACCTTCCCAGAAACATCTAGTGGTGTTTGACCCAATGTCTGAGCACCATTGCCTAGCCAAATTGACTATTATGGTGAAATTCAGAAGATGTGCTAAATTTTCATTTTATTTGTATATATTTAGAGTGTCATGATTCACACATTTGACTTCCCCATTGAGTTTGTTTTTTCTCACTGAAATTTGTGTCCACGTTTAAGTTCATTAATTTTTTTTTGGTTTTGATTAGTTGCGTTTTTTATGGATTCATTAAACTTCCTATTTGCCTACCCATCAATGATGAGTTTAATATTTATTAAGAAGCATGATATATTATATTTAAACTAGACTCTGTAGGAACTATAGTGGCCATAGGTTCAAATTTTAATTCACAGATGGTCTTTATTGATGGGCCTGTTTGCAATCTTATGGTTCCTCTGTTAGACCTTAAAAATAATTTTACAGTGAAAGCTATGGACAGAGACAGTGTTCTTCCATGAGAGGAAAAATGTCATTGCACTGCAGAAAAATATTTGGCTGAACCCTATTCTCCAAGGAAGAACACTGGGTCCTAGAATGTTAAATAATCATAAATTTAGTCACAATATCCCATTCAGACTTCATCTTCAGTCAATAGTTTTAAGAGATGTGCTTTTAAGAAGGCCAATGTAAGCTTACAGAAAAGTAGAAACAGTACAGTATCCCTGATATAGAGACTCTCCAAGTACAAGTAAAATCTTTCTTTCAATTCATGCATTGGGTTTCAAAATGGTGTCAAACACCTAAAATCCCTATATTCTTTCATGAATTATTTGGAACCTCTGAAATTTTCCATCTCCATTCTCCTGCAGCCTTAAACTAAGGTGATACATTAGCATGTCCAGTAACTGAAGAAAGCAAGTGAGAAGATTCTTGCCTATAGTCCAAGTACCACTTAATGCATCCTGACTATTCCAATTATTCCCTAATTTTATCCTTTTTACACCTACATTCTGGATAATTTTGTATTTACTCTTTAATTTTTTTAATGTTTAGTAATTTTTTGAGAGAGAGAGAGAGAGAGAGACAGAGCGTGAACAGGAAAGCGTCAGGGAGAGACAGGGAGACACAGAATCTGAAGCAGGCTCAAAACTCTGAGCTTTCAGCACAGAGCCCGATGCGGGCTTCAAACTCACAAATCGAGAGATCATGACCTAAGTCGAAGTCAGATACTTAACCAACTGAGCCACCTGGCACCCCTGTTCTTCAAGTCTGTAACTTTGACCCTCAGAATTGGCTGACACTATTTCCTTTAGCTGCTATTTGTTTTAAGTAGAATGCCTAGCTCTTCAAGATTTAATTTCAAGTTGCAGATTAATTGGCTGGTGTTATATTGGGTCTTTTCCAATCCCTTGCTTATATGCTTTGGACACAGACGTGTTCTAAAAATAATGTAACACTCCATATGGACTGGCAACAATAGGAAAGGGATCATTTGGACATACACATGACATCTATCCCAGAAACTCATACTTTTAATGTGTTTTTAGAAACCACTGATAATTTTTCAAAATTCTACAAGCTTTGATCATTCTGTTGGAAGCTTTAGTATTATTTAGAGATAATGCTTATCCTACTGATTGTGAGGAGCATAGAAAGAGTATAGTAACTTTGTTCTTTATATTATTGATATTAAAAGAAAAAAAAACTGATGTGAGAAAAATCCACTACAAATCCATAGTAAATTTGTATCTGTTATTGGAAAGACCCAGTGGCATTACCTGTTTAGCTCTGCCTTTGACCTTCAATATATCCTAGAGTTTCAGAAAATATTCTTTCACTAAAAGTGAATGAAACCGAAGCCGAGATTTTCAAGGAAGAGTTTGAGCCTCAAGGGATAGGCCTGTACACAGATTAGCATGACTGGAAGTTGAACAAAGGGGCAGCCACAAGCTTTCCCCTGACCTTTTCCCTTCACTCAATGGCATTTATATGAGCTTAGACTGCAAGTATTTTAGAGATGGTGGAAAGCAGATCTGGACACAGTTCAAGCTATAGTGATTCTTTTTTGCTCCAAAGAAATGTAGCAAGTTATTTTTTCTCTTTTTTTTCCCTTGACCCCTGACATAACTGAAAAAAGAAAGAAAGAAAGGGAGAAAGAAAGAAAGAGGAAAAGAAATTAACTGTCTCAAGGTAAACATAGGAAACTATTTAGAATATATTCGAAATTCTATATTGGTAGATGGAAATCTAGTTTCTGAAACTACAAGGCAATTAAGTTAATGTGAATTTAATCCTGTTCCTCTTATGAAGAGGAAAGTATTTACGCCAATTTTTAGAGAGGAAAATTTAGGGAACACTAGGACAAAAACAAATAAAAAGAAAATCACCTCTGTATTCAGTAATGACATTTCCGCTATCCCTAGTTTTAAGAGTTTTTCCTGTATAAGCATTATACTTCTGCAGTAAGAGGAAAATGTTAATAGTAGCAAAATTAGCCTATCAAGAGTTATTGTCATATGCTAACATTTGTGTTGAAATTACTAATTTCTGGAAACTTTACTAGCATTGATTTTTAAGATTTTGACAATTGTTTCTATTAAAGCAAAATTACAATACACACAAACACACAGATAACACACACACACACACGTCCATTGACCTTGATGCACAAAAAGACAAAAGTCTCTATAGCGATGCTATTGCTGCCCCCTCCCATATACTCTCACCCACTGACTTCCCCAGCAATTTTAGCTGACGGTTTCCAGCCCACCCTCAGCTTTTCGTTTAAATCCTTTTATTTTGTCTTTTGAGGACTTTTTTAACCACTTGACTAAGGTATGATTGATGTGTAAAAGGTTGTACATATTCAATGTATACAATTTCTTAAGTTTGGGGATAAGGGTACACCCATGAAACCATCACCACTATCAAGGCCATAGACATATCCACTAAACATAAGATCTACTCTCTTAGTAAATTTTAAGAATATAATACAGTATTGTTGAAGATTTTGTTGGTACCTGAAAACTTGCTTGGATACAGTTAGAGACAACTTGTAAGTTTTAGGGAGTTAGTGTTCCTCAGTTAACCCTCAGACAATGAGGACTAGGGTCTTCAGAGAATCAGTGCAAGCAAGATCTCCCTTTTTCTGGAAGGATGATTTAAATCCTGATCCAGTTTCCCAGAGGGTCCTTAGAGGACTAAGCCTGAACTCTAAAACAGCAATAATATTAATGCTAGCTTCTCTTCCCTGCCTCACACTTTCTTACTTGCACTTCCTGAGATCACCTTTCATATACATTACACATACCCAAGTTCTTGTCTCTGAGTGTGTGTTTAGGGTCCCTCAAACTTGACATACTGGAGCAAAGCAAATATAAGTTGTTCATTTGAGTTACCTCTGCTGTTGAAATAATCAATGATAGAAACCCTGGTTAAATTGAATGCTGACAGGATTGTAAAATGACCAAAATATACTGATTTTCAGTTTATTTTACATTTGCAGATCAAAAGTCTCCTATGATAAATACAACTATATTAAAGCTATCCAAGTAAAAATATTTTAAGTGAATTGCACATTTATTTTTAGTAATGTAGAATAAGGCATTAATTCTGCAATTACAAAATAATTGGATTTTTCTAGAATGATAAGCTCCAATTAATTTTAATAAGATTTCAACCATTCATATTGGTTAGCTGCCCAAAGAAGAAAAAAAAATTCTAGTCAATATGTTTATCACTATTACAACAAATACCTTCTGTACTGAACAATTTGTGTTTGGTTTAATCTTCAAAATTACTTAACTATCTTCAGATGAATTCTGTTCCAAGTAAATTTTATTTTAGTTTGTCTCTTCTTGCCATAGAGAATAAAGCACTTCTATAAGGAAAAAAACATTGAGGTGGTTCACCATACCTACCTTAAAATAAATTTGTTTTTATTTCCTTTTAAGTTAAATTTGGATATTTATCGTGAGATTGTGCATTCAGGGTTGTCCATAGCCCAGCTCATTTTCAGTAACAGTAAACAGTAATACCCATACTTTTCTATTGGCTAATGTTCTAAGGTGGCATCTGTCATCAGCATCCTCATATAAACTCACCATTGCTACAGCATCTGTTCCATCACACAATGTTCTATTTCTGTGTCTCACACATCTCACTAGAGAGGAACAAATATACTATTTTAAAATAAGTTGCCAGTGTTTCTAAATCAGAACTCAAATCATCTTGCCAGAAATGTACGTGACAGAACAGGAATAAACTATGACTTGTGACTTTAAAGAGTATAAAAAAATGGGTTAATTGTTTCATTTGTATTTAAATATTAAGATCATACAATTAAATAATTGAGCACAGGTTTATGCTCCACTTTTCACCTTTTTTTCTAATATATGTAACTTAGTTTTCATTTGGGATTGTAAATCTACTAATAAAGAACATGGAAGTGTGACAAATCTTTTTGAAACTTGGTAGATTCAACATAGTTAATTTTCTATGCCAAATACTTCTCCTGGGACACAGTGAATTAGAACTGAAACATGAATTCATCTGTCTATTCATCCATTCATTCAGTAAGTGTTGATTGATCATACTATGTGCTGGGACATAGGGATAAAATAATTTTTTTAATTTTTATTTATTTTTGAGAGAGAGTGAGAGAGAGAGCACGAGTGGGACAGAGACAGACAGAGAGGCAGACACAGAGTTCCTCCAGCAGACTCCAGACCCTGAGCCATCAGCACAGTGCTGGACATGAGGCTTGAACTCAGGAACAGAGATCATGACTTGAGCCAGACTGTGGCGCTTAACCAACCAAGGCACCCAGGACCCAGTAACAGTAGTGCCTGGTTTCATGGAGCTTATCATTCTAGAAGAGGAAGGTGGAGAATAAGAAAATAAAACATTTAATATATATCAGGTGGCATAGGTGCTGTGAAGGGGAATAAAGGAGGATATGGGATAAAAGTTGTAAAAGAAGGTGTTATTTTATAAAACAGTGATCCTGGAAAAGGTTTCTAATTCAGAGGAAAATATCTCAAGTGAAGTTAATATTTGAAATCAAAGGTTCAGGAAATATATAGTTATTTTTCCCTTTTAGAAAAGCTGATTATAAAACATCTTGAATGGTTAAAAGATAGTAATACACTTGTACAAAAGCTAGTTAGGGAAAACCTAAGACTCAACAAGACCAACAATGTGCAATCCCAAAGCAGAGTGTAAAAGTACATAAGAAAATCTCAAACAGGCCAATCCCTAGGAAGACTTTCTACTGTGCTTCAGTGCAAGCATTGTATTTAGATGCAAACCCTATACCAGTTTATACAACTTAATGGAGGGGAGACTGCTTTTTCTTTTCTTTCTTTCTTTTTTTTTTTAATTTCAAGTTTTATTTATTTTTCAGACAGAGAGAGACAGAGCAATGAGCAGGGGAGGGGCAGAGAGAGAGCAAGACACAGAATCCGAAGCAGGCTCCAGGCTCTGAGCTGTCAGCACAGAGCCTGACACGGGGCTTGAACCCATGAGCCATGAGATCATGACCTGAGCCGAAGTTGGATGCTCAACTGACTGAGCCACCCAGGCGCCCCTGCTTTTTCTTTGTTTAGGAGGTGCAGCATAAATTATGACCACAATGTTAAATTATTCATCTTACTGCTTTACAACTATTTGGGAACATTTTACATGAGGAAAAATATGTCTAAATACAAATGAAGGCCACCCAATGTGTGAAAGGTAGCAGCATTTTGTGGCACATGGTGTGTTGCTCAAAGAAAGACATGATAAAATTACATTTAATTATGTATTTATTCAATTAATTTATTTAAACAGTATTCACTTCAAACTAAGTAGATATGCCATAGGACCAAGAGCTTTGAGTTTTTATTGGTGTTCACAGAACATAAAACACTGTCATTATTTCATTATGTATGTATTTTAATTTTAA
The DNA here is from genome assembly GCF_046562875.1 of Panthera onca. NCBI lineage: Eukaryota > Metazoa > Chordata > Mammalia > Carnivora > Felidae > Panthera > Panthera onca. The sequence goes on along the minus strand of NC_138342.1, from coordinate 53,267,520 downwards.
AAAGGCTAAAAAGATAGTTTTCAATGTGTAGAAAATGTATTATCAGAGAACCGAGTTATTTTTAAACCAAATTTTCAATTAATACTGGATGTAAGCTTCTGAAAAAATAAATCAATAAGTGAGCAAATCAATGGAAGTATTTGAGGAAATGTAACCCCTTACAATGATGTTAAGATAGGATCCTTTCTTCCATTAAGCTTAGAATTTAGTTATAGAAATAGTACATATTAAAATAATGGTGAAATACCAAACAGGCAAGAGTCAGGTATTATAGTGAAGACTGAATCTGCATACTATCTGATGGTATGTACATATTGTTGTGATAATTTTACTGGGTCCAGAGTCAAAAGACATGGATTCCTACTCTGTCACTGCAATTTCATAACAGGGTAATTTTGAGATTCATTGTATACATCTCTAGTCAAATATGCAAAAGATAGAGAGGCTCAAATGAGGCAATGCACGTGAAAGGTATCAAAAGTGGTTTTGGTTTTAACCACCATTAATATAGGATTCCAGAAGGATAGTTTTATTGATTCATTCATCTCTTTAATGAAAAGATGTTTATTGAGCTCCAATTATATGGCAGGCACTGTTCTGGGTGCTGGATTAGACTGGTCCTATACTCTGGGCAAGCTTATATTCTAGAGGAGGGAACAGAAAGTGAAAAAATAAACAGGTATATCAAATATCAGATACGATTATAAATGCTGGAAAAAATAAAGCAAAATAAGGGGATGTTGCATGACAGCCTTTTGGGAGAATTGTTTGAAACAGGACAATCAGGGAAGTTTTTTCTGAGAGATATCACATAAGAAGAGATCTGCATGAAAGGAGGGTGAAAAGTATGAAAATTTTTAGGGTAAGAGAGTTTCAGGAAAATGGGTAAATAAATGCAGGTGCAGTCAGGGAATAAACTCCGTGCATTGGGAGAAGAGCAAGGAGGACCAGATGAGTGAAGACCAGAATGATAGAAGGAGGGTTTGTGGGTTTGTGGAGAAGGACCTAATATGGGAAAGGAGATGGGGATAATCAGAAAAAACAGAGTGAAGAACTTTACCAGGATCTGGAAGGAAAGTTGAGATTTCTGTAGAGAAAGAAAAGCCAGGGACTCCATGATGAAGGAACCATGGAAAAGGAAGTCCTAAAACAAACATTAAAATATTGAGGAATCAGGGGCACCTGGGTGGCTAAGTCAGTTAAGCGTCCAACTTCGGCTCAGGTGATGATCTCACAGCTTGTGAGTTTAAGCCCTGTGTCGGGTTCTGTGCTGACAGCTCAGAACCTGAAGCCTGCTTTAGATTCTATGTCTCCCTCTCTCTGCCCTTCGACCCTGTTCATGCTCTCTCTCTCTCTCTCTCTCTCTCTCCCAAAAATGAACAACTTTTTTTTTAAATTGAGGCATCAGGGTCAAAATGGGAACCGTAATAGAATAGTGAGCCAAAGCAACAATTTAGAAATAAGCAGCCATAAAACAGCTCTTTGATATAAAGATTATTTGACAATGATAAAAAGGGTGGTTTGAAAGGATAAGCATCTAAGGTCAAAGGTACCTACAAAATGACATATTAGCCCAAGTAGGCTAAAGCTAACTGATTTAAGAAATGAGCTACTAAATCTCACTGGTTTCATATAAATAGTTTATTTCTTGGTTAAATCACAGAGGGAAGTACCTCATGGGGTACTGCTCTGCACTGTCATCCCCAGGGTCTTGCCAGACCATGGCTTCACTGGCCTATAAGTCTTTGAATTCCACTGTTTTCAGCCAACTGATGGGAAGAGCATAGCCTCAGGTTCGAGGCTGTTTATTCTCTACTCTGGGAAGGGGAACGGATTACTTCATATTCAATAAGCTGGACTTAAGTCAAGTGGCCACACATCACTGAAAAGGAGCCTGGAAAATACAGTCTAGTTGTATGACCAGGAAGAAAAACAAAATGGAGAAAATACAGTCAGAGATTCACAGACATTAGATATGAGTAGATAGCACAAAAGAAATGTAGTCAAAAAGAATATAGACATTAGAAAGAATAATAGCATATGTAAAATAAAGAGCACAAAGAAAACCATCCAATATCATAGATGCTACCTCTCTTATTTTAATATTCTTATCAAAATAAATATGAAAATTTGTCATTATCAAAAAGCTTTTCAAAAATATCATTAGGGCTGACTCTTCATAACAAAATGTTCTATCTTTCATTAAAATATTACCTATTGAATTTCATATTTTCCAGTTTTCTACCCACTCTTACAGTACATCTGTGTGGACTGTGGCATTTAGATAATGGGATTATTTTTAATCAGTTATTTTTTTCCATGTTCCCTAAGTGAATAATGCTGGTTCATTATGTCCTCATTCTAAAATGCAATATGTGTACGCATCTGTGTGATTTTTTATTTATTGAAAAACTTTTTTTCTTACCAATTAGAAACAAAGAGAGCTTAAAATGAGGTTTTCCTCTTAATATAAGGCAAAGATATAAAAACAGCAGTTTGGTATCTGGAATTATTTGGAAGCATCAATGAAAGCAAGATTTTAAAATATAAAATAATATTCTTTTAAGATAATGTAGTCAACTTATCCAGAATGGTTGTTGAAATCACATACGGCTTTACAAGTCTGACCTGTGGGGCTGTGGCTGATGGTGACTCATGAAAAATACAATGCTCTAAACATCTATATAGTACTATGTTGGTAGTAGTAATTATAATAAAACAATTGCATTTTTAAAGTTTATTTATTTATTTTGAGAGAGAGAGAGCGCGCACTGAAGAGGCAGAGAAAGAATCATAGGCAGGCTCCACACCATCAGCGTGGAGCCCGACACGAGACCTGAACTCATGAACCATGAGATCATGACCTGGGCTGAAATCAAGAATCCAACACTTAACTGACTGAGTTATGCAGGCGCCCCAAAACAATTACATTTTTTAAAGTTTACTTTGACATGGAAGAGTATCCTCAAGCACATGATCTACTAGGTAGCAATTCAAGGAGGCACTACACAGAATTATTATCCATTGAATTCAGGTGTAGCAGTAATTAAACTTATATGTGTGAAATAACTATTGGCTTTACATCAGATCTAAAAACCTCCTATCATTCTCTCATATTTATTCTTTTTCCCTCTCTTTCCTACTATTATCTGGTGTCTAAAATCTAACTGGATCTTATATTCCAAGACTATTAACTTCTGATAATAAGCAGATGCTATAATGATAGTGCATGTGTAAAGCAGTGGTTTTTAAAAGTATTTTCCCCCATATATCCCCTATAAGGATTTAGAATAAAACAAGTATTTTCAAGAGAGTTTCTACAGTTCAAAAGAGCTAGAAATTTTGGAATTTTGTGTCATTAAATATTGCCATTTAAAAATGGACAGGTTATGTCAATTTTTAAAATTATATCTAATGGTATCTAAATATCATAATGACTTGATACAAAACGTCACTAATTTAAAAGAAATACATGGGCATGTGTAATATTGAATGGTTTTTACTTCTTTAGATCACATTAAATCCCAATTCTTCCATCAAATTTTATTCGAATATATAAATACACTTGAGTCTTTGCTGAAAGACTTTTGTTTCTCTTCATTTTTAAAGTTTCCTATAAGCATAAGACAGTAAATATTAAAAATTATTCTAGGTTGACATCTTTCCTATTATATATAAATGTAATGGATAATTGATCAAAGATATCCTATCATGTATCCATGGATGAATACTATTTATTGTGAGAATAATGTGGAGTTGAACATCCATTGTATTTTTTTATTTTAAAACATAGGTCTGAGGATGAAGAAACTATGTCCATCTAAGTAAATATTTTTGTACAGACTTGTTATAAGCCTATAACTCAATTCTTTGAACCTCTTCTGAGTTTTGTGCCAAAAATCTCATGCTGATTTCCATTAAAAAAATATTTCATCATCTGTCATCTGATAACTAAATTTGGTTCTCCTTCAACTCTTGAAAAGTATGAATTGGAAACCACCTTAAAAAGCGTTTGTCTTGACATCATTAAAGTCATTCATTTTCTCAACTCTAACACAAAAATCTAGTTTGTCCTCTGTATATGTACCAGAGAGAGAGAGAGAGAGAGAGAGAGAGAGAGAGAGAGAGAAAGTGTGAGAGAAACACTGGAGAATTTTACATGCTGGAACAACAATTAGCCTTAGAATGGGTGGGAAGCATCCCTTTTAGTATAAAGTATAGATAAATGTATTAGAGAAAGTAGATGTAGGGAAGAAACTGCTTCACTCAGAAACCTTATCAGTCTTAGGAAGGAATCCATATGGAAGTGAGGATCAGGAAATTAATTTTCTTAAAACCATCTGTGCTTGTATCTTATAACCCCAGGCTATGTATACCCCAGTTGGAAGACAACTGGTCTAAGGAGGCTGTCTGCAAACTGGAGACAATCCCTTGGAGAATTTGAATATGCAGACTGACACTGTTTCCTTGCTTAGTCCCTTTTTTTTTTGGGGGGGGGGTCACATGTCACAGATGGCATGCGATATGTCCTGTGTAGAGTAGAAGTTCCACATCCTGGAATGATTGACAATGTCACACTTAATCTTATATTTGCCTCAGCATTTTTCAACTTACTGAAGTTTGCATGTGCACAGTTGAATGGATTTACACACTATATGTTTTGTAGTTTTAATACAATATTCACAAAATGGACAAGTGGACTACAAAGACTTCTGCCAACTTCACATGCATTAAAGATAATATACGATTAATAATCCAAACATGAACAAACATCAGAAAATGGCAGAAATCAAGTCGAATCTTCTGGTAAGCCACGCTGCAAGACAAAAACAGTGATGGTTTAAACTGACATGACAGGAGGATGGCAAAAAATTCCAAATTGTGAAAAGACAATGTGAATTATGTGTAGTTATGTAATTAATGAAATATTTAAAATAAGTTTTATCATTTTTGACACCTCTGTATTTTGTTGTCGCTTATAATATACATACTTGCATTAGTAAGAAGCATGTATATATGATTTACAAATAAATAAATGTATTTTGGAATTTTTGTCCAAAAATATTTTAATGATGGGATGTCGTATCAAAAAATTTGGAGGAACACTAGTCTAGAGAAAGCACTAGTGTCAACTTTCTTTTTTTCTTTTTTTTTTTTTTTTTAATTTTTTTTCAACTTTTTTTTTTTTATTTATTTTTGGCACAGAGAGAGACAGAGCATGAACGGGGGAGGGGCAGAGAGAGAGGGAGACACAGAACCGGAAACAGGCTCCAGGCTCTGAGCCATCAGCCCAGAGCCTGACGCGGGGCTCAAACTCACGGACCGCGAGATCGTGACCTGGCTGAAGTCGGACGCTTAGCCGACTGCGCCACCCAGGCGCCCCTCAACTTTCTTATAGGATAAAAAAATCAATAGCTTAGTAGCTACCTATCTAGAAATTTTGTCAGCTTTACTTCCTCTCTATAGTTTGCACTAGATGGCAAATATAGAAGAACCAGTGAGGCTTGGGGACAGTCTATTTCCAAAGATGCTTATGACATCATAATTATGCTATTCTACATGTGTAAACAGTTGTAAATGATATTATGATTCTCACATAACTTATATGTAAATAATTAAAGACAATGATTTTTTGGAACAACAACATGTAAAGATTGGCAAAAGATATGTAATTAGACACAATTTTCTTCCAAGTAAGTCATTTCCCAGCAATGTTCTTAATATAAATTCCAACAGAACTTCCAAAATATTTGAGTCATGACCTGAACACTGCTTTGTCTCAAGCTGGCATTCCTACCACAGAGAAGCAGAGGCCTCTGCAGGAAAACAACAACAACAAAAAAAAACCAAAAAACAAAAAGACTGGCCTCTTTGCCAGTTTTACAAGTTGTCCATAGCTATATTCATCAATTCCTTCACAGATATAGAGTTTGCATATAAGATTTTTTGTGGCTGTGTCCTATAGCTCTGGGCAAGTGTTCGGTTTAGTGATAGCATTACCATGAATGCATATGCTTCAGGTTACCAAACATGGAACAAATAATATTTATATTTCACTGATGACCAAATTATAGACACTTAATTTCTAGAAAATGCATGACTTGAACTATCAGTGTGCTTTAATATTAACAATGGATACTTAAAATAACTTTGATCTAGTTCCTTATATCAGATTTAAGAACTGCAATCCAGACAGACTGAATACAAAGTAAGTACTATACAACTCAAAGCAAAAGCCATACAACTTAGAACACAGAAACACCTGAAAAAGAACCAGAAGGAATAAATGAATTTGTCTGCACTAATTAGCAATTCTCAAGCTAAGGCATATGTGAACAGACTGGACGATAAGATTGAGGCTAAAACTGACTTGAAAACAATTAAAAATACAGTTCTAGAAATGGCTATAGGAAAAAATTGTAAAAATTGTGAAAATGGCTCTTTATTAGGCATTGAACATTTTCAGCCACACTTGCAAACACAATTTTATCAGTACTTGTGTCCAAACTTGAATAATTATATACATATACATAGTTTCATTTGTATTTAATATTTATCTTTCCAGAATATGTTATTAACTAAAAGTTAACTTCTTTTTACTTAAATAGAATAAAATAATGATGGTGATTCAGTTACTCATAACTGAAACAAGTTTTTTTTTTCTTTTTAATTTAGACTTCTATTTAAAATTGATACACAAGATACTGTAAAAAAAATTTCATTAAGCTAGAAGGAAAAACATATTGCACTTTACAATAATAACCCAACATAAATCCACAGTCAAGCACTAATCTAGATTTAATAGTTGACTTTTGTGATTTCCTTAGAGTAATGCTAAAAAGCTTTAGAGTAGTTTGCTTCATATTGTGTCTTTTCCAGGTTTGCTACTCATTCAAAATATAACCCATTAAAGACTGTTAAGTAAGAAGACAGGAAAAAGTAAAGAATAGGGAAAAATGCATTGTGTACTTATTTTTATCTATATTATTTAAATATATTTTGTGTCACCACATTGAAAATCTGTATGCCTTTTAAAATGCAAAGATACTTAAAAGTCAGTATTTTTTTTAACATTTTGCAAGTAAATATACCACCATCTTGGAGTTTGAAAGATTCTTAACACATTTAAAGATGTATGCATTAGACATGATTTTAATACAGAGTAGTTACCACAAAATCACAAAGTATGATAATTTATGAAAAGTTCTCGTCTATAAATAAGGAGGCTTAGAACATTTAAATTATCAATTTAACTCATCTCATAAACATGGCTTGATTATATACACATTATTATATCTCAGATTATTCTAGACATTGTCAGCAAAAATTACTAGTACATGTTTTCTGCCATTAAAGATCTTATGTGTACAGGAAAGAGTCATCAGTATCACCAACTCTAAATGTTACCTTGGAAATAAGACTAAATTGCAGGTGGAGTCATTTATTCTTTAAGGTTTTGGCCTGTTGGTAAATACTTGAAAAATAAGTGGTATTTGAGAAGATCATTGTAGGATGAGAAACAATCCTGCAGTCAGGGAAGTCCAAAAGATATTGTACTCCATCCCAGTGCTAACATCTTGTATTTTCTCATTTCCTCTTATATTTCCTTTTATATTTGAAATTGGATAATTTCAAAATTATCTAAATCATTCTAAAACTGTCTTATCCTTCAGGTTTTGTTTGAAAGGACATTTTCTATGAGAAATCACCCATGAATCACCAGTACTAGTTTTCCCTGTTATTCAGTTTGAGTACCTTAACTTTTAATCAAGGAATTTAAGCTGCTCATAGTTACTTCCATAACACTGTATTTGGTCTCTTGAGTACTTTTATTTTATGATTTGCATTTTATGCATTTCAGGGGTTTCTTTTTGTTCCATCTTTTGTTTCACTAACTTAATTCCTTCTGCAGATTCAAACATTAAGGTGCTAATTTCAATTCAGCTCCTTAAGACTTTAAGATTTGTTTTAAAAAAATGAGTTATATTTATATTAAATAAGACAGTTTATTTTTAGACTCTTTTACTCATTTTTCTTACATTATTTCCCTAACATTTTTCCAGTTCATATTTATTTTATTGTGAGGCCACAAGCTCTATATTAAAAAAAAATAAATGTATGTTTCAAGATAAAGATAAAATATATCTTTCCAGATAAATTATTTTTTACACTTAAAGATTCACTTTCGGAGTTATAATTCTAATAGTTATTTATATGCATTAAGACCTTACCCTTTCCCATAGACTTTAGGATTTTTACACATTTATCTTAATTTTTACCTACTTGATGTTCATAGCCATTTGTTATCACTTGGTGATACAGAAAACTTCATCCAAAATGTTTTAATGAAAATCTTTTTGAGCGCTATTCTTTTGAAGTTCTACAGGACTTAGTGTTTCCTTCACACATGAACCATATCTTTGAAGGACATAACAGTTTTCAATCACAATCATTTTTTTGTTAAACCTCTATTGACTTTGCTTCACTGTCCTCCTGCATTTATTGTTGCATAAGAAAAAAAAAAGAGGAAACTTCATGAAGTCTTTAGAAAAAAGTCACTACAGAAATTTAAAAATAAAGTAAATGAACAGTTTACTGAAAAATCAGTTGTCAAAGGAACTACTTCACTTTGGAGAAGACAGAGGCTACAATATTCATCAGTTGCCAAATTGAAGTATTTCACGATTGAAAAACATTACCGACATTATGGAGAACATGTTGACAATATCTAGATAAGGTTGAAATCTTAATCTTACACTTATGATCTTTTTATTCCATTTCCAGGTGTATAAGCTTAGATGGACTTTGACAAAACATGTGCAAGAGTCTTCATTACATTGACAACAGTGGAAATAAAATGGATAATTAAATTATGCCTTAACCCACGTATCAGAATACTGTAAAACTACACAACTAACTGAAAGAGATACTTTATTTATATGTAAAAATGTTGAAAATATAATGCTAATAGTAAAATTACAAATTAAAGGAAGTTATATATGATTTGTTATATATTTGTGAAATACTTAAAACCACACAAACTATATGTATTCTAGTTTTACTTTAATCAGTTATAAATGCATATAACTTAAAGACTCACAAAGTTCAAAAAGTTTACTAATAAAGGAGTGGTTCAGTGTCTCTGCCCCTGACTTCTGTATTTCCAAAATCAACCATTTTGACTCATTAGCTGATTATTTTGGTATATATCTATATATATCTAAATTAAATATACAGCATTAAATATGCTTCAACATACCAGTTTTTTAAGATTGTACATTATCTATTGATTTTGAAATAATAAAGATAAAGATTTGGTTCTTTTTCATCATTCCCCTCTATAACATTCCATCACATCCTTCAGTCACTCCTATTTATCAACATTATTGTTAGATCTACATTCTGCATTTGCATCGTTTTGTTATTATGTGAATGCTATCAGATGGTCATTCAAGAGGTATCACATTATTAGTTGTCTTTTGCCTAAAACTTTATTTTCCTTAAAAACTGTCTTATTTTTCCTATCACTAAAATAACCCTAATTTATTAATTAATTTTATCACTCTTTTCCTTGCATTAGCATGCATCAGGCATTTTATCAATTTTACTTTCTGAAAGAAATCTTTTCAACTGTCTTCTGATCTCTCTGATTAGAATGGTTTGGCCTCCATACCAGGAATACAGATTTCATCTTGGGATCATCCTTGACCATGTTCTGAGAATCCTATTCCCTTTACTTCTGTGCTGGAGACATATTTTCAGAATAAACATGTAATTACTTATTAGTTTATACCTTGATTTAGGTTGAGTATATTATCCAGTACCTTCCTAAGAAAAATCAGGTGGGAAGTACTAAAGAACAAATTTATTTGATCTTCACACATATTGATAATTCAGCTGGATGTAAAATTTCAGATTGGAAATATTTTTTCTTACAAGTTTTGAAGACATTGCTCCATTTTGTTCTATTTACCAGTGTTGCTATTCACACACTTAAAGGTATTAAGCTAAGTGAGCTAAGTCAGAGAAAAACGAATACTATTTCACTTTTATGTGAAATCTAAAAAATAAAACAAGTGAACAAACACGCTCTTAAATACAGAGAGCTGACTGGTGGTTGCCAGAAGGGAGGTGGTGGTGGAATGGGTGAAATAGATAAAGATGATTAAGAGTTACAAACTTAGAGGTATAAAATAAATAAGGCACAAAGATGAAAAGTACAGCATAGAGAATATACTCAATAATATTGTAACAATGTTGTATGATGACCAATGTGACTACACCTATTGTGGTGAGCACTGAATAATGTATAGAATTCTTGAATCAATATCCTGTACACCTGAAACTAATACAAGATTGCATGTTAATTTTACTTCAATAAAAAATAAATTAAAATAATAGACAATAGATAACAAAAGTAATTCCAATTCCTGAATTTTTATGTATCTTTTGTAATGTTTTTCTCTCTCCTTTTAGTAGCTAATAGACTCTTCTTTTTTTTTTTTTTTTTCATCATTGTCCTGAAATGCCCTAACTGTGTCTTTGCCTAAACCTATTTTTAGTCATTTTACTGATTCCTTGGTATGGGTTGTGAGCTTTCAGTATCCACACTTGTATCCTTAATATTTATAGGTTTTAATTTAATTATCTCTTGGATGATTTTCTTTCATTATCTTTTCTCCCCTCTGGAATTATTATTTTATTTTTTTTTAATTTTTAATGTTTATTTATCTTTGAGAGAGAGACAGAGTGTGAGCAGGGGAGGGGCAGAAAGAGAGGGAGACAGAATCTGAAGCAGGCTTAGGTTCTGAGCTGTCAGGACAGAACCCCACGTGGGGCTTGAACTCATGAATTGCAAGATTATGACCTGAGCTGAAGTCAGACGCTTAACTAACTGAGCCACCGAGGTGCCCCTGGAATTATTATTTTAGAAGGTTTGACTTTCCAGCAAGTCCTCTGGATTTCTTATATTTACTCTGCTACCTTGCACTTTTCCTTGCTTCATTTTCTTCACTGTCTAGTCAATCCTTCTGTTGAGTTTTCATTTCAATTATATTTAATTTTCAAAAACTTTTTTTTTACTACTCTATTTTTATGTCTTGTTCCTGTTTCACAGGTTTAAAACAGAGTGGGCAAGGAAGTCTGGCACTTCTGGAGTTCCATACACAAAAGTCATGTGTAGTGGCCATACTTCCTAAGATGTCTCCCTTACCTCACTTGATATTCATATTCTGTGTACTTCCTTCCTCTTGAGTGTAGGTTGACCTAGTGACTGCTTCTAATGTATTGAATAGGCAAAAGTGATAGAATGTAGTTTTAGAAATTAGGTTGTAAAAATTATAACTCTTTTCTTGCTTACACAATCTTTTACCTTCTCACTTGCTCACATCGATGAGGTAAGATGTAATGTGGAAGAGACTCACATGGTGAGGAACTCAGGATAGTCTCTGACAAAGAGGCCACAAGGAAGCAAATCCTGCCAATGACAAAGTGAGTGAGTTCAGAAGTAGGTCCTTCACCAGTTGAGTATCAAAATAACTATAGCTCCATCCAATACCTCGATTTCAGCTCCTGAGAGACATAATTCACACAATACAACTAAGCTGTGTCCAATTTCCAAATCTACAGAAACCTTGAAGCGATCAATGTTGTTTCAATCAACTGAGTGTTGCGGCAATTTGTTGCCTCTAATATTAAACAATTAATATAATACATAATATGCAGGACACTATTCCTATCTTCACTCATACTGATATAAACTAGAACAGGGACTTCTGTTTAACTTTTTTCAGAGAATAAAACTCCAGATTTGAGTGAGGTAAGGTAGAGGGAAATATACTTAACAGCACAGATTAAGGAATAGGATCTGGGAATCCGATTCTTTTCAAAACACATTTTCAATTGAAAGTCATATTTTTGTTCCATTATTCCACTATCAGAGTTATCTAATGCCATAAATTTCAGAGTCTTCTTTGGATTCAGAGGAAAAATCAGCCTGCTTACGTAAAAAGAATGAAATCTTGCCATTTGCAACAACATGTATGGAGCTACAGAGTATAATGTTAAGCGAAATAAGCCAGTCAGAGAAAGACAAATACCACATGATCTCACTCAACTGTGGAATGTAAGAAACAAAACAAATGAACAAGGGGAAAAAAGAATTAGAAAGGATCCAAGAAATAGGCTCTTAACTATTGAGAGCACACTGATGGTTATTAGAAGGGAGGTGGGTTAAACAGGTGAGGAGGATTAAGGAGTGCACTTGTCATGATGCGCACTGAATGATGTATGGAATTGTTGAATCATGATATTGTACACTTGAAACTAACCCTGTATGTTAAGTAAAATGAGATAAAATTTTGAAAAGAAAATTGACTGCTTATTTTTTTTCCCTCACTACTGTTTAGGCTTCAACTTTCTTGGGCCTCTTAGATTATTTATCCCTCATCCAAATATAGTCCATCTTCCAAAATATTTTTGTTATCTCCTTTTTTGTTTTCTTTCTCCTTATGACTTTGTGTTTGTATTTTAATCCATTACTAATTTTGTAAATCCTTTTACTAGTAATTTTAGTAGAGTTTCAGAGGCAATCTAAAGTGGATGCATGTATTCAATCTGCTACCTTTATACAGTGCACAAGTTCATCAGTATTTTTAATGCTTTTAGGAAAATAAAGGGTTCTGTAAATATTTATTCATGTGGGGTTAAGGTTATATGAATATTTTATATGTTTTTTTTGCAATTTAAATATACGTTTAATGTCAAATTTAGGTTTCAAAAATCCTATATTTGGTCTACATTACAGAGGTTTTGAATTTTCATACTACTACATTACTGCATGATAATACAAGTTTTAACCTACTTAAAGTGATTAGAAATCTAAAATGGAAAGATACAAAAAAGGAACTTCAGATAAAACTCCCAATACAAATTAATTAAAATGGCTGATTTTTGCTTTTCCTTTTCTTTATTCCTCTTTCTCTCTTTCTCTTCTCTTCTCTTCCTTTCTCTCTCTCTCTTTCTCTCCCTCTCTCTCTTTCTTTCTTCTTTCTTCTGGAAAAGAAAGGCCTTTGTTCACAAATAAATATGATATTTTTCCAACAGTGTGGTTGGAGAAACCAAGTCATAATCCTATGCCCACATGTGTGATGTTAAAAAAGAAATCTGTTTCCATTTTCCTCAGACCAGCCGCCTGACATTTCAAAAGATAAGAAGCACTGCTCAGCTTGAATGAACTCAAAAATATCTCTGCAAATGTATTTGAACTCATCTTTTGAAATGTCAGTTTGGGACGAAGTGATATGAGTTACTCATTCGGGTATAAGTGTTAAGAGTCTAAAACAATTTTTTTTTTTTTTAAGAAGAGAGAATGAGGTTGAAGAATATATTTTTGAGTAAATCAAGGAAGTACAAGTTTGTGTGATATTATTTCATTAAGATAACTAGTTATCCACTAAGATACTTGAATTTAAATATAAAATATATTATTATAGATTTATATATAAATTTATTGATTTGATTTTTAAAACTGTCTCCTTCAGACATTCTTTTTTATTTATTCAACATCTCATTGACCATTTTACGATGTTTTGTGTTTATATGGAATATTTTTGTGTGTCCTAATATTTTCTTTTTAAAGAAATTTATTATAAAACTGGATCTGATTCATCCTGTTTCTGTTGTTGTTATTGTTGTTGTTGGATAACTTGGACATGTAATTAGAGTGGTCATAAACCACATATCTTTAAAAATTAATGATGAAAGCTGACTTACCATATATGGCCCCAAACTGTACTCTTGGGCATTTACTCCAAAGATATGAATATTATTTTCACACATTGTATGCAAATATTAATAGCAGCTTTATTTGTAATAGCCCAAAGCTCAAATATCCTTCAGTGAGTGATATGGTTAAACAAATTGTGGTACCTTAATACCACGGAATACTACTCAGCAATAAAAACAAATTATATATAGATATACAGATATAGATAGATATATATTTAGATATATAAAATTTGGATGAACCTCAAGGAATTTATGTTGAATGAAAAAAGCCAATCTCAAAAGGGTACATACTGCATAATTCCACTTATGTAACATTGTGAAATAGCATAAAACATAAATGGAAAATAATCTATTAGTGGTTTCCAAGGGCTAGAGGTGAGGGATATATGCAGCTATAAAGAGAGCATGAGGGGATATTTTGGTGATGGTACAAGTGTTTGATTTTCCTGGAGGTTATACAAGGCTACATACACATGTAATAAAATTGCATACACATACACACAAGTGCATGTATACTTGCTGAAATGTGAATAAGTGCTATGAATTATGCCAATATCAATTTCATGGTTTTAATATTGTATTGCAAATGTGCCATTACATTAACATTGGGGAGATTTAGGAATATAGGGACAGGTTCACAGAACTTTGTACATTTCTATGCAATGTCTTGTGAATCTATAATTATTTCAAAATGAATGTCTACAAAAATTCACTTACAGTAAAATAATTTTGATAGGCAGAATTTTAAGAGGCAATCCAATGCTTTAAAGTTTTCATTTTGGGACTCTGTCACATTTTGAAGGTACGAATGTTCACTTCGATTCGCCTTCCAATGGGAGGCCTTCAAAAGCTGTTGTGCTCAGACTAGTTCACTGTATAAATAAGTCTGCAGGAAGGCTCCATATACATGCCTATGAAAAAGAGCTTGGAGGTGTTTTGTTTTGTTTTGCTTTAATATTAAATATGCATTCCCATTTTGCCTTTTTGGTTATATTTATTATTGTTGGTAAACATGGAATGGAATCTGATTATAGGACACAATAACACTGGGAATATATTTTGTGTAAGTAAAGGAAAATTTATATACATTTACCTAGGTTTTTTGTTCTCTAGAAAAAATTAAAGTCCTTTGTTTAATTAATATTTAAATATACATTTATAAAATAAGGCACCCATTTTCATATTTTTATTAACTTCCATTTTCTAAAAATTTCAGGCTTAACAATAAAAATTGTTGGTAGATCCTAAACAACTATTTCAATTTGTGATTTATGTTCATGCTTAGGCCCTTTATTGAGTCATGTTCTTCCTCAGAGTCCATCAGTACTTACAGTTAAATTCATTTTCAATTTACAGCCAAAAAATTCTCATAGTATCTTTGATTAAATCAACTAGATTTACTACAAACCATTACTAACATTTTTTTTATTTATCTTATGTTGTTTTATCACTCAAAAGTAGTTAATGATATATATTTGTTGTATCTGTAAAGCTTTCATGTTTTTATAAAATTTATAAAAGCATGGAGGAAACATGTAGGAAAAGGTGCTACTTCAGAAGCTGGCTCTATTTTGAGCCCATAGAACTGGAAAAACCTTTCTATGTTTTTTGGGGTTTTTTTTAGTTATATTTGCTGAGAAAATCTGGGCATAAGATTACTGAAGAAAATGAATTTGGAAGTCTTCTCTTTAATTGAAAAGACAGGTATTTAAAAGGTGCTTGAAGAAGGGAAAGGTGAAGAAGAGTGAAAAGGAGGAAGCCAGGAAAATGAATACCAAGAAAGAGTTTGAAAAGTATTGCTTCAGAAAAATTCTCTGTGATCAAATTTTGGAACAATGAAGTCAAATATCAATATTTAGTGTTTCTGTGATACAATCCTCCTCTCTTTTCACGAGGTTGAGAAAATTAGCTATTCAAAGCCCACACTTATTGGAGCAAAGGAACAGGGACATTGCCAATTATGAAGTAAACCAGTATGGAAAGAAAATAAGAGCAGAACTGCCATCAATCAAGTGGGGGTGCTGGAAATTCCACCAAGAAATTCATTGGAAAATGAGGTACACAACCTCCCAACATTGTCAGAATACTTGAAAATGTAGTGGACATACCACAAAAGTGATTACATCCTCCTGTTTTCAGAATAGGGGCAGGAGCTAATTGAAAGAATTTTACTTCCTAATTTGTGGTCATATAAGGCTTTTCATCATCACTGTATTTCAACTCTCCTCATTCCTTTCCTCCTCTTATTTCTTCCTTCCCTGTTGTGCATCTGTATGTGTATATTTGTATGTATGAATGAATACACATTTTCTTCTGGGATATTTTTTATTTCTATGTTTCCATGGTTATACAAGTAATAAGTGTTAATTACATAAAATATAAAAATTAAAAGTAGAAAAATAAGGGGCACCTGGGTGGCTCAGTTGGTTAAGCATCCAACTTCACATTGGGTCATGATCTCACAGTTTGTGGGTTCGAGCCTCACTTAATGCTTTGTGCTGACAGCTCAGAACCTGGAGCCTGCTACAGATTCTGTACCTCCCTTTCTCTCTGGCTCTCTTGCATTTGTGCTCTCTATCTCTCTCTCTCAAAAATGAGATGAAAATTTAAGAAATTATTTTATTCAAAAACAAGTAGAAAAATAAATCCAAATTATCCCATCAATCATATACAGATGCCATTAATGACACATAACTTTCCAAATTAAAAAAAAATGCTTTATATTGTGTCTTTATAATATGATACTTCAGAACTTTCTTTTTATGTATATATTTTTCCAAACATTTAAATCGTTCCATGGTGTTTCATTATTATACATATGTATGTAATACTTCTTAATGAACATTAATTTCTGATTTTTATCCATTAAAAATAACATTATGGAGAGAAAGGAAGATGGTGGTGGAGTAGGAGGATCCAAGTCTTGCCTCATCCCATAAATACAACTAGATAGCTGTCAAAATATCTTAAATACCTCCAAAATTGACCTAAAGACTGATAGAACAAACTTCACAACCAAAGAGAGAGAAGAAGCCACATGAAATAAGGTAGGAAGTGCAGAGATGTGGTTTAGGAGAGAAACAGATTATGGGTACTACAGAGGCAAGGGAGATGTGGTCTTGGAGATGGAGGAGAGAGAGAGAGAGGAGCACACAGGGGAATGTACAAGGAGAATGTTTCTGCAAAGCCACTGGCTTGGAAAATGAAAAGGGCTGAATTTCATAAGTTCTTGCAACCAGTGGGGCTTAAAGTCTAGAGTTTTATTTATTTTTTTATTTTTTTCATGTTTATTTGTTTTTGAGAGAGAGAGAGAAAGAGAGAGCATGGGGGGAGGGACAGAAAGAGAAGGAGAAACAGAATCCAAAGCAGGTTACAGTCTCTGAGCTGTCAGCCTGACAAGGCTTGAACCCATGAGCTATGAGATCATGACCTGAGCCGAAGTCAGACACTTAACCGACTGAGCCACTCAAGTACCCCAAAGTCTGGAGTTTTAAAGGTCAGCAGGCTTGGATGGGATAGATCCAGGAGAGCACTGCCCTGCTCATGGAGAGAAGGCAGGCAAACAACCTAGATGTAGATAGCATGGAAACAGTGATCTGAAAAATGCCTGGTGCCAAAGAGGGCAGAGTATTTGCTCTTATATGAGTGCTTCCCTGAAAGGCAACGTTCATAGAGACACCTCTCCAGGAACAAAGCAGTTGGCTTGAGACGTTTTCCTCTCCCACCCCTCAGCATAAGCTCACCAACCTGCAGGAAACAGTGCAGCACCCACATTGGCTTCCCAAATTGCTTACACCAAACCCCACACCCCTACACTTTGGTGGAACTGCCCTTCTCAGTCACACTTGCCTCAGTACCAGTGCAGTGGGCCCCACCCCAAGAGACCAACACAAAACCCTGTCCACACCACATCTCCTGACCAGAGAGTTCTACAGGGACTCAGTTCTGGTGGAGTTGGTGTCAGGTCTCATTTCACAAGCAGACCAGAGCACACCCAGTAAAACTCATCACATATAGGCCAGGCACCAAACACTGCTCACAGCATGCAAGAAGACCCACTATAGACAATTGGATTGAAGGATAAAGCAGCCAAAAAACAAAAGCAGAGCACACACAGTACGCACCAAAAACACTTGCTGAAGCACCAGGCCCTAGGCACTACATGACTTCTTCTACATAAAGCCATTACTTTTAAGAACAGGAGACATAATGGCTTTTATAACACAGAGAAGAAGGCAGAAACTCAGACAAAATGACAAGATAGAGGAATTTATCTCAAATAAAAGAACAAGATAAGGTCATGGGCAGATATCTAAGCAAATCAGATATAAGTAACATCCCTGATAGAGAATTTAAAGCAACAATCAAAAAGATGCTCGCTGCGCTTGAGAAAAGAAGACATGAGTCAGACCCTTACCTTAGAGATAAAAGAGTTAAAAAAGAATCAGAGATGAAGAGTACAATAAACAAGATTAGAAACAGGCTTGATGCAATGAACAGCAAACTGGAAGAAGCAGATGACCAAATTAGTGACCTAGAACACAGAGTCATGGAAAGTAATCAAGATGGAAAAAAGAGAAAAAAGAATTACACAAGACAAGGATAGACTTAGGGAACTTAGTGACTCCTTCAAATGTCATAGCATTCCTATTATAGGAGTCTTAGAAGAAGAAGAGAAAGAAAAGGGGGCAGAAAATTTGTTTGAACAAATAGTAGCTGAAAACGTCCCTAAGCTGGAGAAGGAAACAGACATCCAGATCTAGGAGGCACAGAGATCTCCCAACAAAATCAACAAAAGCAGGACAACACCAAGACATATTGTAATTAAATTTGCAAAATATAGTGATAAAAAAAAAAAAAACCTAAAAGTAGTAAGAAAAAAGAAGTCCTTAACTTACAAAGGAAAATCCATAAGGCTACCTGGAGATTTCTCAACAGAAACATGACAAGCCAGAAGGGACTGGCATGATATATTCAAAGTGCTGAATGGGAAAAATCTGCAGCAAGAATATTCTATCCAGTAAGTATCATTCAAAATAGAAGGGAACACAAAGTGTTTCCCAGACCAACAAAAACTAAAGAAGTTCATGACCATAAAACCAACCCTGCAAGAATATTATAGGTGACTCTGAGTTGAAAGGAGAGACTAAGGGTGCCTGGGTGGCTCAGTCTATTAAGCGTCTGACTTCAGCTCAGGTCATGATCTCATGGTTCCTGGGTGCGAGCCCCATGTCTGGCTCTATTGTGACAGCTTGCTCAGAGCCTGGAGCCTGTTTTAGATCCTGTGTCTCCTTCTCTTTCTGCCCCTCCCTGCTCACACTCTGTCTCTTTCTGTCTCTCAAAAATAAATAAATGTTAAAAAAAAATTTTAGAAAAGAGAGACCAAAGATAAGAAAGGATCAGAAAAAAATGAGAAAACAAGTAATAAAATGGAAATAAATACATAATAAATAGATAATTTAGTAAATTATAATTATAATAAATATTTTCTATCAATAATTACTTTGAATGTTAATGGACTAAACTCTCTGATCAAAAGACATAGGGTGTCAGAATGAATTAAAAACAAAAACAAAAACAAAAACAAACAAACAAAAGAAAATAAGTTACTCATTTTGTAACTAAAGACACCTCCAGATTGAAAGTGAAGGGATGGAAAAATATTTATCATGCAAATGGGCATCAAAAGAAAGCTGGAGTAGCAATACTTACATTGGAAAAACCAGACTTTAAAGGTTTTTTTTAAATGTTTATTTATTTTTGAGAGAGAGAGAGACAGAGAGAGAAAGAGAGAGAGAGAATTGAAGTAGGGGAGGGAGAAAGAGAGAGAGGGAGACAGAGAATCCAAAGCAGGATCCAGGCTCCAAGCTGTCAGCCCAGAGCCTGAAATGGGGCTCAAACTCATGTGCTGTGAGATCATGACCTAAGCTGAAGTTGGATGCTTAACCGACTGACCCACCCATGTGCCCCTGGAAAAACTAGACTTTAGAGACACCTGGGTGGCTCTGTCACTTGAACATTTGACTTAAGCTCAGGTCATCATCTCACAGTTCATGGGTTCAGGCTCCACGTCAGGCTCTGTGCTGACAGTTCAGAGCCTGGAGCCTACTTCAGATTCTTTGTCTCCCTCTCTCTCTGCCCCTCCCCAGATTGTGCTCTCTCTCTTTCTCTCTCTCTTTCTCTGTCTCTCAAAAATAAATAAATAAATAAACTTTAAAAAAAAGGAAAAACTAGACTTTAAATCAAAGATTGTAACAAGAGACAAAGAAGGGCACTATAAAATAATAAAGGGGTCAATCCAACAGCAAGGTATAACTATTGTAAATATTTATGCACCCAACATAGCAACATTTGGTGCTTCCAAGCACCAAAATACATAAATTAATAACAGACATAAAGGAACTAATTGATAATAATACAATAATAGTGGGGGAATTTAACACTCCACTTACATCAATGGACAGATCATCTAAACAGAAAATAAATAAGGAAACAATGGCTTTGAATTAGACAGTGGACCAGATGGATTTAACAGATATGCTAAGAACATTCCACCTTAAAGCAGCAGAATATGCATTCTTTTCAAGTGCACATGGTACATTCTCCAGAATAGTTCTCATGTCTGATCACAAAACAGGACTCAATAAATACAAAAAGACTGAAGTCATACGATGCACCTTTTCTGACCACAACACTATGCAACCAGAAATCAACCACAAGAAAAAATCTGGGAAGACCACTAATACATGCTACTAAAAATGAATGGATCAACCAGGAAATCAAAGAAGAAATAGAAAAAAACATGGAAACAAATGAAAATGAAAATAGAACAGCCCCAAATCTTTGGGATGCAGGAAAATCAGTCCTGAGAGGGAAGCATATAGCAATGCAGGCTTACCTCAAAAAACAAAAAAGAAACAAATAAGCCACCTAGTGTTACACCTAAAGGAGCTAGAAAAAGAACAACAAATGAAGGTAACACCAGCAGAAGGAAGGACATAATAAAGATTAGAATAGAAATAAATATAGAAATTAAAAATACAATGGAACATATCAATGAAACCAGGCACTTGCTTAAAAAATTAATAACATTTATAAACCTCTACCCAGACTTACCAAAAATAAAAAAGACTCAAATAAATGAAATCACAAATAACAACCAACACTGCAGAAAGATAAAAACAATTGTAAGAGAATATTATGCAAAATTATATGCCAACAAATTGGACAGCCTAGAAGAAATGGATAAATTTCTACAAGCATATAAACTACCAAAACTGAAAAAAGAAGGAATAGAAAACTTGAGCAGACTTATAGCCAGCAAATAAATTTTATTTTTTTGTTTATTTATAAATATAATTTATTGTCAACTTAGCTAACATACAGTGTATACAGTGTGCTCTTGACTTTAGGAGTAGATGCCCATGATTCATCGCCTACCTACAACACCCAGTGCTCATCCCAACAGGTGCCCTCCTCCATGCCCATCACCCATTTTCCCCTCTCCCCTGACCCTCCCATAAACCCTCAGTTTGTTCTCTGTATTTAAGAGTCTCTTATGGTTTGCCTTCCTCTCTGTTTGAAACTATTTTCTTCCCTCTTCCCTTCTCCTATGGTCTTTTGTTAAGTTTCTCAAATTCCACATATGAAAACATATGATATCTGTCCTCTGAATGACTTATTTCACCTAGCATAATACCCTCCAGTTCCATCCACATTGTTGCAAATGGAAAGATTTCATTCTTTCTCATTGCCAAGTAGTATTCCATTGTATATATAGGCCACATCTTTATCCATTCATCAGTTGATGGAAATTTGGGCTCTTTCCATAATTTGGTTATTGTTGAAAGCACTGCTATAAACATTGGTGTACATGTGCCCCTGTGAATCAGCACTCCTGTATCCTTTGGATAAATTCCTAGTAGTACTATTGCTGGGTAGTAGGGTAGTTCTATTTTTAATTTTTGAGGAACGTCCACACTGTTTTCCAGATTGGCCGCACCAGTTTGCATTCCCACCAATAGTGCAAGAGGGTTCCCATTTCTCCACATCCTCGCTAACATCTTTTGTTTCCTGAGTTGTTAATTTTAGCCACTCTGACAGGTGGCAAGTGGTATTTTAGTGTGGTTTTGATTTGCATTTTCCTGATGATGAGCGATGTTGAGCATCTTTTCATGTGTCTGTGGCCATCTAGGTGTCTTCTTTGGAAAAGAAGTGGTGAGAGTGCCCATTTCTTCACTGGATTTTTTTTCAGATATTGAGTTTGGTAAATTCTTTATAGATTTTGGATACTAACCCTTTATCTGATATGTCATTTGCAAATATCTTTTCCCACTTCATCTGCTGTCTTTTACTTTTGTTGATTGTTTCCTTTGCGGTGCAGAAGCTTTTAGTCTTGATGAGGTCCCAATAGTTCATTTTTGCTTTTATTTCCCCTTGCCTTTGGAGAAGTGTTGAGTAAGAAGTTGCTGTGGCTGAGGTCATAGAGGTTGTTGCCTGTTTTTCTCCTCTAGGGTTTTGATGGTTTCCTGTCTCACACTTAGGTCTTTTATCCATTTTGAGTTTATTTTTGTGTGTGGTGTAATAAAGTGTTACAGTTTCATTCTTCTGCATGTTGCTGTCTAGTTCGCCCAGCACCATTTGCTACAGAGACTGTCTTTTTTCCATTTGATACTCTTTCCTGTTTTGTCAAAGATTAGTTGGCCATACATTTGTGGGTCCAATTCTGGGTTCTTTATTCTATTCCATTGGTCTATGTGTCTGTTTTTGTGTTAATATCATACTGCCTTGATGATTACAGCTTTGTAATAGAAGCTAAAGTCTGGGATTGTGATGCCTCCCACTTTGGTTTTCTTTTTCAACATTACTTTGGCTATTCGGGGTCTTTTGTGATTCCATACACATTTTAGGATTGTTTGTTCTAGCTCTGAGAAGAATACCAGTGCAATTTTGATTGGGATTGCATTGAATGTGTAGATTGCTTTGGGTAGTATCGACATATGAACAATATTTGTTCTTCCAATCCATGAACATGGAATATTTTTCCATTTCTTTGTGTCTTCATCAATTTGTTTCATAAGTTTTCTATAGTTTTCGGCATAACAGATCTTTTATATCTTTGGTTAGGCTTATTCCTAGGTATTTTATGGGTCTTGGTGGAATTGTAAGTGGGATCAATTTCTTGATTTCTCTTTCTGTTGCTTCATTATTGGTGTATAGAAATGCAACGAATTTCTGTACATTTTATATCCCCAGCAAAGAAACTGTATCAGTAACTTCCAAAAAACAAAAGTCCAGGACCAGATGGCTTCACAAGCAAATTCTACCAAACATTTAAAGAAACCTACTCTTTTCAAACTTTTCCAAAAAACGGAAAATGAAAGAAAATTTTCAAATCCGTTCTATGAGACCAGCATTACCCTGATACCAAAACCAGACAAAGACTCCATTAAGAAAGAGACTACAGGCCAAAATCTCTGATGAACATGGATGCAAAATTCTCAATAAAATACTAGCAAACTGATCCAAGAATATATATTAAAAAATCACTAACCTTGATGAAGTGGGATTTATTACTGGGTTGCACGAGTGGTTCAATATTTGCAAATCAAACAATGAGACACACCACATTAATAAAAGAAAAGATAAAAATCATATGATCATTTCAATAAATGCATTTCAGAAAAAGCATTTGACAAAGTACAACATCCATTTATGTAAAAACTCTCAAAAAAAGTAGGTTTAGGGAAAACATAATTCAACACAATAAAGGCCACATATGAAAAACCCACAGCTAATATAATCCTCTATGTGGAAAATCTGAGAGCTTTTCCACTATGGTCAGGAACAAGATAGGGATGCCCACTCTCACCGCTTTTATTTAACATAGTACTGGAAATCCTAGATAAAGCAATCAGACAACAAATAAAAATAAAAAAGCATACAAATCAACAAGAAGAGATAAAATTTTCACCGTTTGCAGATGACATGATACTCTATACAGAAAACTGAATAACTCCACCCAAAAACTGTTAGAATGGATAAACAAATTCAGTAAATTCTCAGGATATAAAATCAACATACAGGAATCTGTTGCATTTCTATACACCAATAATGTAAGCAACAGAAAGAGAAACTAAGGAATCAATCCCATTTACAATTGTACCAAAACCAATAAGATACCTATGAATAAACCTAACCAAAGAGGTGAAAGATCTGTACTCTGAAAATGATAAAACACTGATGAAAGAAATTGAAGATGACACAACTAAAATAGAAAGACATCCTATGTTCATGGATTGGAGAGCAAATATCGTTAAAATGTCTACACCACCCAAAGCAACATATCTATACATTTAATGCAATCTATACATTTAATGCAATCCCTATCAAAGTACCAACAGTATTTTCACACAGCTAGAACAAACAATATTGTTCTATATGCAGCCACAGAAGACCCTGAAAAGCAGTCTTGAAAAAGAAAAGCAGAGATAGAGGAATCATAATTATGGACATAAAGTTATATTATAAAGCTATAGTAATCAAAAGAGTATGGTGCTGGCACAAAATAAACACATAGATCAATGAAACAGAATAGATAACTCAGAAATAAACTCACAACTATATGGTCAATTACATTTAAAAAAATCAGGAAAGAATATCCAAAGAATTTCCAATCCAAAGACAATTTCTTCAACAAATGGTGTTGGAAAACTAGACAGCAACATGCAAAAGAATGAAACTGGGCTTTCTTACATTATACACAAAAATAAATCCAAAATGGATTAAGGATCTAAATATGAGACCTGAAACCATGAAAATACTAGAAGAGACCACAGGCAGTAATTGTCTGACATTGGCTATAGAAACAGTTTTCTAGATACGTCTCCTGAAGCAAGGGAAACAAAAACAAAACTAAACTACTGAGACTACATCAAAATAAAAAGCTTCTGCACAGTGCAGAAAACAAACAGAAAAAGGAAAAAAACAACCTATGGAATTGGAGAAGATATTTGCAAATGACATATCTGACAAATGGTTAGTATCCCAAATATACAAAGAACCTATAAAACACAACACCCAAAAAAATGAATAGTCCAATTAAAAAATGGGCAGAAGACATGAATAGACTATTTCCAAAGAAGACATACAGATGGCCAACAGACACATGAAAAGATGCTCAACATGACTGATTGTCAGGGAACTGAAAATCAAAGCTACAATGCAATATTACATCACACATGTCAGATGTGGATAAAGGGGAACCCTCTTGCTCTGTTGGTGGGAATGCAAACAGCCACTCTGGAAAACATTATGGAGGTTCCTCAAAAAGTTAAAAGTAGAACTACCCTAAGATCCAGCAATTGCACTAGGTATTCACCCAAAGAATACAAAAATACTCATTCAAAGGGATACATGCACCTTGATGTTTATAGCAGCATTACTACAATAGCCAAATTATGGAAATAGCACAAGTGTCTATCAACTGATGACTGCATAAGGAAGTGGTACATATATATGTGCACTAGGCTATTACTCGGCCATAAGAATGAATGAAATTTTGCCATTTGCCTTAACAGGAATGGAGCTAGAGAGTATTATGCTAAGTGAAATAAGTCAGAGAAAGACAAATACCATATGATTTCATTCACGTATGGAAGTTATGAAACAAAATAAAAGAGGAAAGCAAAAATAGAGAGCAAGACAAACCAAGAAACAGAGTCTTAAGTAGAAAACAAACTGATGGTTACTCGAAAGGAGCTGAGTGGGGGATGAGTTAAATAGGTGATGGAGATTAAGGAGTGCACTTGTAATGATGAGCACCGGGTGTGGTATGGGAGTGTTAAGTCACTATATTGCATCCCCGAAACCAATACTACCCCATATGTTAACTAACTGGAATTGAAACAAAAACTTTAAAAATACCATTATGTTTCATCTTTTAACCCATTTTAATTAATGTGTTTGCTTAAAATTTAAAATCTCTAACTGCTAAATATAAAGCTACCACATTTTAAAAACATTTGATTTTGCAAAACCACCCGACAAGAGATATTCTAAATTCACTTCCCAGCAACAGAGTATGAGAGTACATGAGATTATCATTGCTAGCTTTTACCTAGAAGCCTTTCCAGAGACAACCAATTTGGGACAGTTTGGGACAACCAATCACGCATTTATCAAAAGCTTGATCACAGGGGCGCCTGGGTGGCGCAGTCGGTTAAGCGTCCGACTTCAGCCAGGTCACGATCTCACGGTCCGTGAGTTCGAGCCCCGCGTCAGGCTCTGGGCTGATGGCTCAGAGCCTGGAGCCTGTTTCCGATTCTGTGTCTCCCTCTCTCTCTGTCCCTCCCCCGTTCATGCTCTGTCTCTCTCTGTCCCAAAAATAAATAAACGTTGAAAAAAAAAAATTTAAAAAAAAAAAAAAAAAAAAAAAAAAAAAGCTTGATCACATATACAACCCTTATTTATTTATGCCATTGGGTAAATTTATCAGTTTTTCCCCTAGTAAACTATAGCTAGTTATAAAATATGTGCTCCTATGAGTGGATTATTTATGAATTTCTTTTTTTTAAATATTTATTTATTTTTGGGAGAGTGCAAACAGGGAAGGGGCAGAGAGAGGGGGACAGGGGATCTGAAGCAAGCTCTGTGCTGACAGGCTGACAGCAGAAGTGGGGCTCGAACTCATGAATTATGAGATCATAACCTGAGCCAAAGTCGGATGCTCAACCGACTGAGCCACCCAGGTGTCCTTATTTATGAATTTCAAGTGAGTATATGCACTGAATTTAATAAAAAAAAAAAAAACCTTCTTTCGAATATGAAAAATTCTACAACTTATTTTTCATATAACAGCATGCACTTCTGGAATCCAGAAGGTGGTTAGAATAGGTGAGTTTTAAGTGAAGTGAGTCACTCACAGTGTATCACTTCAATCTTGGTGACTCTTCTGAGCATGCTTTTCTGACTTCTTCAGCCCTGAGAGTCCTTATTATTTCATTGTTCACATCTTCATAGGATGCCACTTATCCAAGATGCTGGAGGCAAACAACAACCAAAGAACAACCAAAGTCAGTTTGGTTCCTCATCAACTATAGCAGCATTGGCCTCCCGCTTCACTCAAATGTCAATAGCCCTCACACATTGATCACAGAATGTTTAGAGAATAAACCAACCTCCAACAACAACAGTAAAAACCAGTGGCTCTTGGGCTCACTCTAATTTATTTAAATATCTTGCTCCTTATTCTTTGCTACAATATTCTCTATTAATAGTCATTGACAGAGGAAGATTTTATTATGTTCTTGATATTCATAGAAAACAAAAAATGACGGCTCATTATGATGCCAATATGTTTATATTTTTTAAGGTGTAAAGGTGACATTTATTACAACTGATAAGCCAATATTGAGACACTGTTATTAACTAAAGTCCATAGTTTACATTAGGGTTCACTCTTGGTGTGGTACATGTAATACATTTTGACAAGTATATAATGTCATATTCCACCATGACAGCATCATACATGTTAGTTTCACTGCCCTAACAGGCTGGTTTTTTTCCTTAAACTTGTTAAGTAATAAAATAATTTATATATTAAACCCTCATTAACTAATTACAAAGCTATTTATTCCTTATTTTTTAAGTTAAATACTCATTTAATAATAAATTAAATTGAAATACAATTAAATTGAACATTAATAGCAAAAATGTGGGTAATTAGTAGAGAAAAGTGATTCGAGGACTTCAGAAAAATTCTTAAACAAGATAACTATGAACAAAAATTAAACTATTATCTGTTTTATGTTAATTAAATTAAAATGCAACATAAAATAACGAATACATTAGCATTTTCTTGGTTGTGAACTTTAAGAGCTATTGATTGCTTAAATATATTTTAGTCAGCCTTTTCCTTTGGGGTCAAAATAATTAACATCACCATATATGTATCCTCCTCAGGAAATCATGGACTTGAAAAATTAACTTCATTAGTACATATTACAGTTCCATTAAGCTATCTTATAATTTCATATCTAAAATCTACCATGGATTAAAAGTTTGCTTTGCTTTTGTTTTTTTTCACAAAATTCTCTGAAAGAAAGCATGCAGCTAAGTGACAAACATTTAAAACAATTATGTAAAAAATTGCCAATAATACATAATATTTTAGAAAAAAATGCTCTTTGGTTTATGATGTTTTACTTACATTATTTTCGTAAAGACTGTTGCTTATGTTTTCTACCATAGTTTACATGGGTTTTGTGCTGTTTGTATTAATATTATCTGTCTACACACCTTACTGTTTATTTTCTTGATTTGGTCTATTGTCTCTCCATTGTACACAGATTGTATGTGTGTTTTTGTTTACAGAAGACAGCCTTTTTCTCCAAATAATGCTTATATAGGATCACTTGTTTCTTGTTTTCTCCTATTCATTTATCTGACCTGTACTATATATTATTTGGCTATTGCTTTTGGATTTAAGTGAACTTAAAAACTGAAGTATTTTTTATTCATTAATTGTTCCATTAATGCAGAATTTGGGGACAGTCCTCTTTTTTTTTTTTCATTTCTGAATGACTGGTTATCAAATTTATTCTTTATTTCCATTACATTACAATTTTCCTCAGAGAGCCAATGCCATGGGCTAAAATTCCCATGTCTTAGCAGCTGTGAAACTACTCAGGTTGCCTAACCTCATTTCCTTAGTCTTCTCTTCATAAACATGGGGCTAATAATTATACCAACAATGTGGTTAAAATGTCAGTATTAAGTAAAATAATTAATGTAAAACATGATATAATGCTTCACACATAGCAATCATCAGTAATTACTAGCAATTCTGCTTAGTATAATTGTTTTTGTTGTTCTACTTTGAATGCAGTAAAGATATTTAGGCTTATTAATACCTTGAACTTAACTGTAATACCTTTATAGGGTAGTAACCTTCCCAGGTGTCTAATCAATGTGATTCTGAATTTCTCTGCTTCACGAAAGCTTAGTAAAAAGCCAAATCCAAGGTGAGATCTAGGAGACATCAGCCACATTCACCTTTTGAGGCCACAGCAGTTATCCCAAGCAAAAGAAAAGCAAACAATAGGACTTCTAAGCTCCTACTGATGGTTTAGCCTTTTCTTGTGCAAAGCAGTAGTATGAAGGAAAAAGACAAATCTAGTTTTCGTGCAATACTGTGGTCCAATGTGAGTATGCTAAGAGTATTTACATTCCAAGAAATCAACAAATGGCCAAATATAAGATCTCTTTTGAGACTGAGGCCCAAACCAAACCATCCTCCTTAACTCGTCTGATTAACTCTTTCATTGCTGTAAGCGGGGCTCTATTTTACAGCTGTTCATTCTTTTAAGGACATGCAACAAATATTTTTAAACAACCATGAGAAAGATGGCTGCCATTTAAGGTGAAAAACATGAAGGATTTGGCATTCTGTGGTCTTAGTCACTTAAGAAGGAGTTAACTATCTTGAGTGGGGGATAACATAATTAGCCAACATAGTGAAAACTACTAAGTTTTCTTTGACATACCCAACTTTAAATTATTTTTATCTCAATATATATGCTTATAGTTGTTAGCTAACTTGTTCCAGTTTTTCATTCAGAAAATATTGCCATTATGTTGATTGACATAAATCATAAGCTATGAATACTTTGAGAAGGAGAACCGAATCACTTCTTTTTGTGAATAACAACAGTATAGAATGTCCATTCTCTTTGGACCCCGGGTAGGATTTTAGATGAGAAAGATGTGTATGTGTGAGTTCGTGTGTGTGGGGAGAGTGTTAAATTTTTTAGGGGTGAAACTTCTATAGGATGGAGTGACAGACATAAAAACAAAGGTATGAGGCAATTTAGGGAACAGTGTATTTCAAATTTTAAGGTACAACAAAATGGAAATTTTACTTAAGATCTTTGTAGTAGAAGACTTTCAATGTCAGGCTGAAGAAATTTAATAATTTTGAGGTTAAGAGTAAACATTTGGTGATAGGTGACAAGGGCAGTAACATAGAAGTGCAAAGGATATGGAAGAGAAGCGAACTTGATCATTTTCTCCAAATCCCTCATTTTACTGATGAGGATACTGAGGTCTATAGAGGTAAGGCAACAATTTCAAAGCCCAATTAAACTGCCTATATTTCACATTATCATTATTACCTATCTGTAGGTTTTAGATAACTTAGTTGATTGTTTAGATATATATATATATTTTTTAAGTAATTCAACTATAATTTGGAGGGAGGAGCTTACATTTTGAATGGTCTTCAAATAGAAACATAAAATTCAACTCTGCATCTCACCATGAGGTTTTTGCCAAACTGAAAGGCTGATTCACTGCCATTTCTTTAAATTTGCTTCATGCATTTGGAGCACACTATAATGGAAAGAAGCTGCTTTTAGATTTCTGGTGCCAAAACATTTCAGGAAAAAAGAAAATCAAAGATAAGCTTCTATCTCTTTATAAAATTGCATCACTGCTTCTTCTTTCATCTTTACCGCAAATATTTAAACAAGAAACAAATGTCATCAGCTAAAGATGATGAGAAATTTATTGTGAAGACAAACAGGCTCTAGATGTCAGAGCTGGTGAGCTGACTCTCCTTCATTAGGTGTGAATGCAAACCGAATTTTCACAGTAGTTACTATACACCAAATTAAACAAGATACCTTTCTTCTGAACTCACACTTTTTTGTAGATGCTTTATTTGCAGTATTTATTACAACTGCCTTTCAGATGTTATCTCTTAGAGAGAATGAATGAGAAAATTGAAGAAAAATATTAAAGGAAGAGAATACATAATAGAGGTGAAGCATAGAAAGTCAATTGTTTTAAACTGCTTTTTTTGTAATTGTTTTGTAAGTTTCTCGATGCAGAACACACAAAATTAAAATAGTATTTTTTAAACCCTGAAATTATTTGACCCATGCTAATTTCACTGGAATTAACTGCATATAGCTTCATATCATATAATTTCTCAAAACTAACACATCCTATCAATGAAATTAATAAATTAAATCAATATATCGTAAAGTACCTGGCACACTGCAAAATTCAGGAAGTCGAATTCTTTGACTCCCTGAAATTTCAATCATAGCCACGGTGTCTATATTTAGAAATTCGACAATTTACTTCTGAAAAAAATGTTGACTAATTATCCCATCCCAGCTGCCAAAAGTATTGGAAGAATAGAAAGGGTGAGCAGCAGTGAGTGATATGGGTGTTTAAGAAACTAGCCACGGACCAGCACAGCCTCTGCGAATACGTGGCTATGTGACGACAAGGTTGTTGATGCCACAAGCCTGCGATGGGCAGCAGGCGCTGTGCCAAACCAAAGGACCCGCTTCTCCAAGGGCTGCCGGCTGAACCTAAGGCTGATTTCCCTTCCGCCTCCCGGGAGCCCCAGTCTTCGCAGGCACCGTCAGGAGAATTCTGCGCCCTAATTATCCGGGGAGGAACACGCGCCTCTCCCGGAGACCGCTAGGCAACACTCACCACAGCAGCCTTCAGATTACTTCCCTCCGCGAGTGTGTGACTTCGTCTAAGCAACTCACACTTACAGTAGATTCTCACTGGCGAGGCAGCGAGCAGCAGAGGGCGGGGGAGCTGGGAGGAGGAGGAGGGAGGCGGGTGGGAGGTGCAGAGCGGGGAGGCAGAAGAGACGACGGAGCTCCAGACACAGCAGGAGCGCGCCGTGGCGGTGCAGTTTCAACCTCGTCCTCCCAGTCGCGCGCACACCGCTTCCTCCCCGAGCCGCGGGAACCGCAGCAGCTCCGGGCTGCCGCCGCCGGGCTCCGCGCGCCTGCCCGCTTGCCGCCGCCACCACCTCCCCTCGTCGGCGCTCAGCCCGCAGCTGTTTCCTCCTGCCAGCCTCTGAACTCTGGATCTTTTCCTTTGCTCGCCTCTCGTATTCTCCCCACCCTGTATTTTCTGAACTCCTTTCCTTTATCCTTAGCCACCCTGCCCTTTCCTCCTCTTTTTACGGAGGATTTCTTCTTGACTGAAGATGACCTGTCTTCCTTACCTTCGTTTCAGCCCTGAAGACTGAAAAGGAACCTTTAGCTTTCCCCCAGGGGCATTTTAGAGACCTCAATCCTTAAAAGTCTTCAGAGGCAGAGAAACAGGACCCGGGACCTTCTCGACACCCTTGGGTCCAGTGCAGAGCTGCACTATCACCCATAACTAGTATTTAATTTAAGCCCACCGAAGAGGAGGGAGAGAGGAGCCAGAAGCAAACTTCGGCCGTCTCAGAGGATCCGTGGTTCCCGCATTTGGAAGAGCCGCGTGCCAGAAGGCGGAGGACCCCACGGGGAACGCACAGGAGTCGCGAGCCTCCCTTGCCCCCTCCGCGAGTCCGGGGCCGCGGACTGAGCCGCGCGGGACAGCAGCGGCGGAGGCAGCCAGGAGAAGATGCGGGGCTCGGGGCCCCCGGGTGCGGGACGCCGGAGGCCCCCGGGCAACGGCGGCGGTGGCGGCGGCGGCGGCCACCCCAGCACCCCTGCGTCTCTGGCCGGCTGCTACTCCGCACCTCGCAGGGCCCCCCTCTGGACGTGCCTTCTCCTGTGCGCCGCGCTCCGGACCCTCCTGGCCAGCCCCAGCAACGAAGGTAGTGTTGGGGGTGGGGACGGCAGCGACCTGGGGCGGAGGGGCGAGGCGGGGCCTGGAAGTGCGGGTCGGGGCGCCCTGTACGCTGCCGCCGCGGACGAAATCTCAACCCGCATCACGAATTAACATTTGTCCGCTTTCGCTAGCCTTTTCGCCCCCTCTGCTGTGCTTGGTTGCATTGTTTGACAAGAGGTGCGGAGCGCTGTGCGACTACCCTGCGTGTGGACCGAGTCTGGTCGGGGGGGGGGGGGGGTGCTGGGAAGTTGCAAGCGGGGGCAAAGAGAGGTCTGAGACCCACGCCGGAAGGTTGGGTGCGGCTGGTTCTCACTTAAACGCGTGGGGAAGTGACATTTCGGGCTGGAGGGAGTGAGAACTGTTCGAAGCTCAGCGGCGACGATTTCGGGAGCGGTGGGCTTTTAGAATCGTTATTTGGGGCCGGTGATGGGAAATACTGTGGGGGTGGCCGGCTGCTTTTATTTTGGGGGAAGTGCCTTCTGGAAGCTGTTATTTAGGGCATCGCCACATGCTATTCTGGGGTGGGTGGCAAGAGCTGTTATTTCTCTAGGGAGGGGAAGGGCGAAGGACAGAAGGCGCCCCCACACCGTGGGGTGCCCTTCACTTTGGGGGCTCATCATTACACCAAAGTGGAAGGCGGGAAGGTGGGATGCCACGGGAGGCGGAAGGGAGGTGGAGTGTCGCTGCCAGGAAGTTGCTGCTCAGACCCACCGGGGCTAGTCTCTCCGCGAGGGAAAAGCCCCGCTCCAGCCGGCTCCGGATCCCGGAGTCCCTCAGCCCCCGCCCCACCCCCAATCCTGCGCTCCGGACCCTGAAAGCTGCCCCTTCTTTCTCCTGGGCGAGTAGGGCGGGTTTCGCGGGAACAGCACCTGTGCGACGCTCCCTGCTCTCGGAGCGGTGCTCAGCCCCGGAGCCGCCACCGCCCGGCCGGCAGCCCTCGGCCCCGGGTCGGCTCCGGCCGCGCTCGCTCCTCTCGCACGCCCGGAACGCGCTTGGGTCTGAGCTCCAGGGCTCATTCCTCTAGGGTGGGGGTGGGGGGTGAGGGAGCAGCATCTCAGATCAAGATCTGGGTGCAAGAAACCGTCAGCCTCGCGACGAAAATATCAAAAACCCCTCCTCCCCTCTTCCTGGAATACTGGGATTTCGATTTGAGGCTCCGGATGCCAAGAGTGAGGCACAGAACCTTAAAAAAAAATCCCTTCCACTCCTAGGGCAGGGGACGCTGGACCGGAAAGATGAAGCAGCAGCCTCGGGGTCGTGTGTGTCCTCGTGACTTGCACGGGTTGTGTAGCTGGAGGAGAAGGCGCTGAGCTGGTTTAGGAGCACTGCCAGCTCTGTAGGAACCGTGTGAAAGCAGGGCAGATCCAGATCCCTGCCCCACCCCATGAACTTCTGTCTGTAATCCTTACAATTTATTGTTTTAAATCTGATTTAAGGATTCTGCGTAGCTCACTCTGTCCGTCTGTCTACCTAACCTACCTACCTATCTAGTCGTCTGGCTATCGACGATCTCCCGTGTTCAACCCAAGCAATCTGCATTTTTCCCCCTTCCCGATAAAGTTGGAGAAGTGTTTTAAGTACTACTAGTCCTTTTATTAACCTCTCATGTTAGATTCATTATGTTAGAAGTCCGGAGGATTATGACAAGGTTTGAAGACCTTTTATTAACTGCCTTATTCCACCGGAAGGGGCATCCTGGTTTGGATTTAAAGAGTAATAGTAGTAGTAGTGCCAATCATCCTTTCCTGTTCCCATTATATTTCAATTTCTCTCCCAGGTGTGATGAGGGAAGGGGTTTATGTAGAGATGAAAGGGAGTAGAAGCTCATGGTTAGGGAAGGAAAAAAAGTCTCCGGGAGGGTGACGCTGAATGGGCACAAGGGCTGAGATTGCGCCGGGAGGAAGAGGCAGAGGGAAATGGAGGGAAGCTAGGAAATAGCACCGATCTCTTAAGGTGTTGTAAGCAGAGCTCAAATCCTGGGGAAGGTAGACTGGTTAACATCACAGACCTAACACCCACAGGTTGTATTGTCATTTCGCCAGCTAGTCCAACACACGGCAAAACTTGGGCTATAGTGAGGTGGGGATTGCAGGGGTCTATCACTATTTCACATAATAGGAAACAAAATCGTATTAATTATATGACTTCGCCTCATTCATCCCATTTCTACCCAACAGTTTTACATCTTTCCATTAGTATCATCTCAGACCATTACTTCTATTCTTGTATAAAATTTATGTTCTCCCCTTTTTGTTTGTGCCTGTAAGAGTTATTATAAATCGAACAATATTATATTAAGATATTAATAAGAGCAGTTTGTTTATTTAAAGATTCCATTTGGGGTTTTTAAGTTTGTTTTTGATTATTTCTGGAAGGTCTTGGAAGATCAGGGACAGAATGACTGGATGTATGTGCTGCATCCATTAATAACTTGCTCACATATACTTTGCTTTTGCAAACCATAGATGCTATAGACTAGTGTGTGTGTGTGTGTGTGTATATATGTGTGTGTGTATATATATATATATATATATATATATATATATATATATATATAGTATATGTATATATATATGTGTGTATATATATATATAGTATGTATATATATGTGTGTGCGTGTATATATGTGTATATATAAATATAATGTTATATATGTGTATAATATGAATGCTCCCAGCATGTGAGAAAAAAATTCAAGGCAAATAGAAATAAATGTGAATTTACATTTATAATTTTTATTCCAGTCATTTTAAAATTTTAACCTTGGTAGGCATAAATAAGCAGAACTGAAAAGGAAAAGCCAAACATATATCTAGAATCTTAAATTGAGATGGAATACATGTTAGGATATGTTGGATAAAAGACAGTTGGAGGAAAAAAATGTACTCTTTAGAGTGAATTCTAAGATAAGATAAATATACCTTTAGTTGTCTTTTTGCATACATTAGCCATAAATTACATGTGGAAGAAACCTTTGAACTGCAGTGTAATGCAAAAAAACTTTTATTATAAAATACTTCAGAGGCATATTTAGCAAGAAACTTCTAAGATTGATCAAGCAGGACAAATATTAGCAAGTATATCAACAAGTGAAAATGCTAATAGATTTAATAAAAAAAGGGAGCATGTCCACTGTTAGGAATATTGGAGGTGGCCCTGAACTTATTCAGTAACTGCCACTTTTTGCTGTCTGGAGATATATTTGTAAACAAGCATTATTTGACAAGTGCTTTTCACAGCAGGGATTCTTGGCCAATTACTGCTGAACAGCTCTGCATTGAAAATGATTCACCCGCAGTGAATCAAGCTTAATTCATTGAAGCTACAGTCAGTAATGTCCCAGTAAAGTGCTTCTGACAGTTGTCAGCAGTTTGTGTTTGAAAAGTCCGGTTTCTTGTCTCTGAATGTTTTGTATGTTTGAGAAAGTGGGGTGGAGGTGCTCTTTGGGGAAAAAAAATACACATGTACACACACAGAGTGAAAAAATTTTAGGCTAAACTGTTAAACAATCATAAAATTGTAGATGTTTTCAATGGAAAGAAAGGAAAACGGAGTTTGTTTTAGGGTTTTTCTTGGTTTATAATAGGACCAGGCCCATAAAACAGATTGGAGGACATAATAGATTTGTAAAACCAAATGGCTTTGTTTTGTGGCCTTGTCATCCTGTTATAATTCATTTCTTTTTAGATAAACCGGCAGGACCCCACAGAAAAGGGACAGTTAAAATCATTCCCTCACCAGGACACTCCTAAACAAAAAAAGAGAGCAATTACCCATTTGTAATCTTAGATGGTTGGAAGTAGAACAGACCATCAAGAGTTTTGACTTTTTGCTTTATAAGACATGAAAGGGGGGCAGAGGGTTGACTCTTTAATTTTAAAAATTTTTTTTGAGATAAACAGAGATCTTGGGTGTCAGGGTGACAGGTGAGAGGATTTCATTTCCTCACATAAGACAGAGAAGAAGGTGGACAATTCCTGCATTTACAATGGAAATTTCTCCTTTTATTGAAAATATTCTTGTATAATTATGAGTTATCAATACTATTAATTCTTTATTTCAATCCACATAGGTTACAGTTGGTATGGGAAAAGGGTTTATTTGTTTATACTTAGAAATGCCTTACTAAACTTACCATTATTTATATTATTAATAATCTTCTCTACAAAATGTGATCGTTTAGAGAATCTGCACAAAATGTCAAAATTACATGTATAGCTATTTATAGACAAACATTCTCAAACTATTTAAATATTTGACTTAATTCAATATTGCTACTGTTGAGAAAATGACTATGCTTTAGTTGTATTCACTACGTTTTTGCTGTTGACTTGAATCTCCTTTGTTTGAGTGCTTTCTTATGTATTTGCTTGAATGACTACTTAATTTCTCTTTCATTTAGAAGAAAGCTTCCTACCTTTGACTGTAAAAATAGACTATAATGTGCATTATTATATTTTATTAACTAATTATAGCTGTTTTTACATATATGAGTCAAACTTAATGTTCTTTTTAAAAAGAAAAATATGCTGCTAATGTCTTAAAGAAATAACTAATGTAAAAAAGTATTGATAACTCTTTATTTTTTGCACTTAAATTACCAAGTATATTTCATTCTACTAATGAGTAGTTTTGATTTGAATTAGCAGAGGTACCTAAATACTCAAATATGATTTATGGCATTCTTGACTATCTTAAAATAGTTTCACAGTTGTTTTCATAAAGCATCAAAATTACATGAAGTTTGAATATGCAGCCTTGATGATTATAAACCATTAAAAATTGATTGTGATATTTGTCCTTTTTTCCCTTTCAAGAAAGAGTGAATTTCTACTAAAAAGGCAATATGAAAGCTAAAAATGTAAATTGTCACCTTAGAGACTCAGAATGATTCTTGCAGTTAGAATCTCTAGTGGATTTATCTGTTGAGCAGAATAGCTCCTATTGGTTGCTCTACTGGGTAAATACGTATTTTGTTATTTTATCACAATCTATATAATCAGTTGGTGATTTCTTCAAAGGAGTTATCGTAGTCTATTGTATACATAAGCACACCTAATAGTATTTTTAATTCACAGTAAAAATTTTATCCCATATTTTATCCCAGACAAGGCGGTACACTTAGTTTCTATAAGTGTGTACAAACATATCTAAAAAATAAAATGAATTCTAAAGGCTTTGTAAGTACACATTAAAATATTTTATATATTTTTAAAAAGCTTAATACTATATATCTTTGAAGTAATAGACACAATGGTTTTATTCAGTAAGATGTATTTGATATAAGAAATAGACAAATAAGAGAAACTCTGATCTACTCATAATAATTTTTAAAGCACCATGTAGCAATTAGAAAACTGGAAGATTTGACAGTTACTCACTGAAATCTTTTGGAAATCTCCTATTGGTTCTATTAATGTTTAAATTAAAAACTAAATGATTCACTCTTAAATGTTTGGTTTTAACTTTTGAAACAATTAGCATGAGTATTTAGGAGAATCTCCCTTTATCATATATTTACTTTTCTCTTTTTAGTTTCTGACTTTCCAGATATTTGTTTATTCATAATTAATGAAATAGATTTTATAGTGTTTGAACAAGACAAAAATTTATTTTGATGAAGAAACAATGTTTAAAATTTTAAATTCAAATTTTGGACAATAGTTCATTATTGGTAATATGTTTATTAACATATGCAAGGTGTCATAATGAAGACCTTTCCACAAAAATAGTGGGATCAGTAACACCATAAATTGTAGTATGAAATTGCTGTTTGTAAATCATGGTACAAATAGATAGTGGCACAGGTATTGTTGAGTATTAAAAGTTGATTGGAATTTTCATCTTTCTTCTGATGCTATAGATTTCACATATATAAGATTTATTAATCACATGTATTCTGATCACAGAAAATCAAGGGGTAGCTCTGATTTAAAATGTATATTATAATAGTGATAAAAAACAATGAAATGATTTAAAATGTAATTCTAACGAATGAATTTCATGAGATATAGAGATTTTTAAATTCCCTTTTAGCTTCTTTCATTACCTTCTTAAATTCTTACTGATTATAATCTGTTAGTGAAAGCAAAAACATAAATATATAAACAGGAAAAGTACTGTAAGGTACTTAATAATTAGAATTGTGTCTGGTGAAAAGTGTAATAATTTATGGTCTTGCTTTTTTGTTTTGTTTTGTTTTTTGTAAAACTCAAATATTTCATCTTCTCCAATGAGAATGTCAGGTGTTACAAAGACGTAAAATAAAACTAATTTAGTAGGTATACCACTTGAAGTTTTTGAAAACTCTGTGGTTTAGCATGATGATATTTATTGTCATTTAACTTAGTGTAATTTTTAAATATTTTTTTATCTTTATTGATGTAAAGAAACCCTAAGGAGTCATTTCTATTATTTAGAAATTGCTGGAAAATCCTCTTTAAAAACGTGTGTGAGCTTTGCCTTTAGAATACCATTTACAGGGGCGCCTGGGTGGCTCAGTTGGTGAAGTGTCTGACTTCAGCTCAGGTCATGATCTCATGGTTCCTCTGTTCCGGCCCCATATCGGGCTCTGTGCTGACAGCTTGGAGCCTGGAGCCTGTTTTAGATTCTGTGTCTCCTTCTCTCTGCCCCTCCTCTGCTCTCTCTCTCTCTCTCTCTCTAAAAAAGAAAAACATTAAAAAAAATTAGAATACCATTTACAATGCATTTGAGTTGCAGAAAACCTAGTAGGTTCTGTTTGTAATTATTAAGCTTTATTCTAGCTCTTCTTTTCCGGTAGGAACCACAGTCTTTAGTTCCTAATCAGCTTATGTGTTACTTTATTAATATCATTTGAATTGTTTCATAAACTATTAGAGAACTTACAAAACTTTGTTAGTCAAAAGTTGACCCTAGGTCATGGATTCTTTCCTCATGTGTTCATGGCTGTAATCATTTACTACATAAATGTACATTTATTAAGCAGAATGCAGTAATTTGGCCAGGTGATGGTGCAGGTGCACGTGTAAATGTTTTGGGGTGTGTAGACAGGTCATGGTGAGGCTGGAAGAAAGAGTGGGGAGGGATATCAAGGTGGTATCATTATGACATTGATATTAATAATGTGCTTGGGTTTTGTTTTATATGTTATTTTTGAAAATACCATTAATCCTCCTCTCTCCACACAACACAGATTCTAATTTTATATTTATTTCACTTTGAGGATATAGATCCTAGCCTAATGAAAAAAAAAAAAGCTCTTTAGTTCATTTTTATTTCATCAATTTAGTTTTTTTTCTTCCTCTATTTCTCTGTAAACTCTACTGTTTTGTTGAGTCATGCCAAATACTTGTGGTGTTAGACACCCCGCAGATTAAATAATTGGGATTAAAGTGTCTGTGATGATTCTAATTCTGTTTTAGTTGCTGGACTATTGCCCAGGCCATCTTTTCCATCCATTACACATGTCTTCATTTCTAACTAAACTGAGCCCATAACTCTGTTAAGTAAATGATTCTGGTAAAAAATAAAATAAAATAAAATAAAATAAAATGAAATAAAAAAATAAATCAAAGAGCCAAAACCTGAGGCTTGAAATATTTTGCATATGCTTTGTGAGAAAATGTTCTTACTTGGAAACATGTTTCGGGCTAAGTATTGGAAGATTTAGAGAAAATACAGTCTGTTCTTTTACTCAGAGATGGGTAGTGTCTTTTTTTTCCTTACAATAATGTCACACTCTTATTTTTATCTGTCTCATCTCCCTCCCCGCCCTCTTTCCTTCAGTGCCTCCCTTCCTCCTTCACTTCCTTCCCCCCTTTCTCTCTCTCTCCAACCCTCCTCCTTCCCACCTTTCCTGTCAGACTCTCCAATCCTACAAAGTCAAAGTAAGATAAGAGGATAATAACCCACACTGGTTATGTTTTAACACCCCCAAAGAAGTCATGATGTCAAATTAGGTGACAAGCAATAGTTTCCTGTTAAATAAATCATGGGACCCAGTCTCTAAAGGTAAAGAGCAGATTGTTTACTTAATTCATAAATCAGAAATATAGGAATTTAAGATGTCTCTGTGAGTTTTGTGTTTCTTATAAGATAGCTCACTTATTTTCTTTGCATTGGCTGTAACTTCTTGTTCCAGGATGCTTGTTAATGTCTTTTCTGTGTAAAGACAAACTCAGCAGGTAGATCCGGCTGGCACTGGTTCAGCCCAGCAGTCCTCAGCAGGAGCTTTCTCTTCGAGCCAAATCCTGGCTTTCACCCAGAGTCCTCCCTTGCCTTGTGTGCTAGCTGGACAGGTGAGGCTGGCCACCTGGTCTTATGGAAGATAGCAGTGGACTCCCTTCTCCCTCAAGAGTTTTACTCTGGGCAGTGTAATGAGTCTCCTACAAGGGTGTACAAGCAGCCTTCTGAGAAAACCAGAAAATACTTGGAAACTGCTGTGTCTGAAGGGTTTGAACCATGTCCAGTTTCAAAGCATCCTATTTGATTTCTCTGGCAGGGGCTGGGGAGCAACAATAACAATAGAACCACTTAGTCTTGCAGATTGCGAGTCACTGTTTTATTTTTTTGTTTTTTGTTTTTGCTTGTTTTTAATGTTTATTTATTTTTGAGAGAGAGAGAGAGAGAGAGAGAGAGAGAATATGTGAGCAGGGGTGGAGGAGGGGCAGAGAGAGGGAGACACAGAACTTGAAGCGGGCTCCAGGCTCTGTGTTGTCAGCACAGAGCCTGACGTGGGGCTCGGACACACAGACCATGAGATCATGACATGTCTAAAGTCAGATGCTTAACGGACTGAGCCACCGAGCCGACCCACTGCTTTTTGATTTAAGCTTATGAAACAAAAGTTGGAAAATGATTAAATGTCATAAAATTACAGAAAAAGAAGCAAAGAGAAAAACTCAGACTTTGAAATTCAAAAACGAACTCATCTTGTTTTTGTTTGTTCGTTTGATTTTGGTTTGGTTTTGTTTTTGGCTAATCTCCATTGCTTATCAACCTGAAGTTCTGTGGACACTCATTTAGGTTTTGTTTGTTTGTTTGTTTGTTTGTTTTTCTTGACTGCAGTTCATTTATTTGTAATTTGGTACTGCCTGCTTTACGTAATTGTTGTGGAGAACAAGCAACATGAAACAACTTTCTAATTTGGTGGAGCACTTCACAAATGAAAGTCCTGGGAGTGTGCTGATTAAAGCCCCACACAGTGCATGCGTGCAGACACCTCACTTGCCTGGTAAGGAGCAGGATACATGAAAGAACTGTGTGCAGCCGTTTTGTTTCTAGGCTTATACTATGTGAGGAAACTTCCTTAAGACAAGGAATATAAAAATATCTCACTTTTGCAAATCTAACAGAATTATGGATTTGGTGAACACTTCTCTAGTGCCTCACTGGCATCGAAGTGGCCCATGTCCTTGAAGGCCCTATAGCTTAATTTTAATTAACTTCACAATAATTGTGCTTCTTACTGGGTAGTGCAGAATGGGGAGATGTAAAGACCATGAAATGAGCTCTACCCTGTATTAGTGGAATGGTCTTGAACCATCTACCTCAGATTCCACATAGTTCAAATGAAGTATTAACACCCACTCACAAGGTTGTTGTGAAAATAAAATAATAATGTGTATATGTTGCCTGATAAAATTCCTAGAGCAAAGCAGGTATGCCACAGATCTAAAGCCCTGTCTTTCCCCCCACTATGAAATATGGGCTATTTGAGAAAAGATTTCACAATTACAGGTCATCATCTGTCTTGCACTGGATGATTAAAAGGAAACTAGGACAGGAGAACAGTCTAAAAGAAGTATTTCATGTGAAAATATTCCATAGAGCTGTCTGAGATAAAAATCAATGACATGATGTTATTTGAATTTTATGCTTGTTTCCTCATTATTTGCTATTGAATACTGGGATTTGATTAGGAAATAGAAAACCGTCAGTATAAGGATCATGGGTTGTAAATATTGCATTTTACCTCATTATTACCCAGGTAGAGGTCACATGTTGCTTATTAGCCACAAAATATATCAAGAGATATTTTTAAATATTTTAGGTATTTAGTTCTAGCGTAGTATGTTGCCGGTTTTACCTAGTAGATAGATAGATAAATAGATAAGTAGATAGTCATTGAAATGACCCAGTGGATAGTTCAGAGAATTACATTCTTAGAAGTTTCCTGAAACAAATGTCTGACATTAAAATTTGACATCACTGTTTTAGTCTGAAATATACAATTTTCTGGTCTGTTCAATTATATTCAGAATTTGAAATAGTACTAGGAAATAGATATTTTTTATACTTTCAGAAAAGTTTCTATAGAATTCTGTGAAGGCTTATCCTTTGTACATAGGTGAACATAAACAGGTGAAAGGAAGTTTAGAATGTACTGTATTTAGAACTGTTTATGAAATGTATGACTATTTGCGTGTAAATGAGTACACATACCTGTAAACCATAATTATAGATAACATTGATTATTGGCATACATTGTGCCAGACATTTGTACTAAGTAGTTTACATATAAATTTATTTCTTTTCCTCAAAACAAGCCTATGAAATAATAATAATAATAGTATATTTCTGTTTTACACGAGGAAAGTGAACAGGAAATGGTTAAATAACTTACCCACAGTTACAAATGTGAAAGTGGCAGAGATTTGCATTCAATCCCAGGTATATTTGACTCCAGCACTGCTCTTACCAACTCTTCTATGCCAGGAGAGACCATAGACTAAACTCTTCCAGATATCCACAGTTACTCTTGCCCTCCCTATCTAAGTAATGGCGCCTTCCAGACAGTGGGAAATGTCATAAAAGTACACACAAAAATTCATGTACTGTCCAGGGGATATTTTCTATTCAGGTCATTCGCTGCTCTGGATTTTTTTTTCCATCGCAATAAATACCTGATAAACTGCTCAAAGACTCTTGTGCTGATATGCCCCATGTTGACATCTCCTCTCTTCATTGCCCAGAACCCCATTAGCACAAGGCAAGATCTCTTCCTATACATTGCTCCCTTTCTACTTCAGAGCATGTATTCTTTACTTTTTAAATTGTTTTCTGTTGCTTTAGTATATAAGCAACCCAGTTCCGAATCCCTAGCCCACACTAAACTCTAGAAATAGCTTTGTATACCTGAAATCCCATTAAGAAAGTCTCTTGGAGGAATGATGGCACTAAGATGGTGACATATGTTGTCAGTGACTTCTGTCCCCCTCACAAGAACAACTAGCAACTATTCAAGAACAAGACACAATTGAGAAAATCCTAGAATATTGGTTGAGGCCAAAGCACCTCCACAAACCACATAGACCAAGACAGACTACACTGGAAGGATTAGACAAACAGCTACACCTTGACCACATTTCCTCTCCCCACGCCAGTGCAGCACAATGCAGAGAGGTCTCCCCTGAGCTCTGGTTCCTCCAGTGGGAAAAGAGAACCCAGAGGGGACAAGATTCCCCCAGCATTGTGAGTCACTTTTGTAGGAGCCCCTGCACTGATCTCACACCATGGGAACTGCAGGAGAATCCGTGGGCTTCGGTCACTGGGAATCTTCCTGCCATGGAGAAAGGGGAAGGGGACTGCAACAACCAGCACATGGATCATGGCAGACAAAGTTCATACCTGTAGTGCCCGAAGAGTAACTCTAACCAAGGGTTTTGCTCATCTGCAGAGCCAAGTGAGAAGTGTACTTCACTAGGAAACAGGGAAGGGAAGAAGAGATCTGTCTGATTTGGATCCTCAGAGGAGGAGTTTTGACAACCCTAGAGTTCAGTTTGCCCATCTCCAGTCAGGGAGCTGAATCCTAGCCCTACTTTCTGTGGAAAGTGTCTTATGGTCCCAACTGGTCAGAAAGGCTAGAGACAACTCCTGGAGGCTGTGTAGCCCAGCAGAGCTGAAGTTGAGAGGCAGCCAGGCAAAGCCAGTAGTTTGCAGAGCAAAGCCATTGGCTCTGTTCTGTTAAGAGACTTCAGCTATGGTTCAGCTTGAGTTAAGAGAACAAATAAAATGTTTATTGGCTTTAGAGTTGCTTCTTCCATGCAAACAGGGAA
Organism: Panthera onca; assembly: GCF_046562875.1. NCBI lineage: Eukaryota > Metazoa > Chordata > Mammalia > Carnivora > Felidae > Panthera > Panthera onca. Next base: position 53,223,061 of record NC_138342.1, on the reverse strand, counting down.
TTTAATTTGTGTTTCTGCTCAGTGCTAAATACATCCTTTGACTTGTCCAACCAGGAAACATAACTGGAGCACCCAGGAAACTGTGTAGCCCATCCAATAGCCCTACATACAGTAGCACTTAACAGAGAGCACAGTCTTTCCCCATCTGTGAAACAAAACTGGTGGCCTCACTTGACCAAGGAATTCAGTGCACAGTCTTCCCAGATTCAGGTCTGAAAACCACAACCTGTACATCCCTGTATCCTTTCCTGACCATTTAGTAAACCTGACTGGAGAATTCAGGCAACTGTGGAGACCATCCAACAGCCTCACTTGGGTGGGTAGGCAACAAAGCCAGCAGTCCTGTCCAACTGTTCTCAGAAAGCAGTACAAGCCCCATCCCCATCCTCAGGACTCAAACAGTTGCCTCTCTTAAAAATAGACCATAATAGCAGGCTTCACCTGCCCAAGGACACTACCATTGGACACACACAAAAATGCCAACTGAGCTGACTGGTGAATAACTATCTCTGTCAAAGCAAATCAGTAAAGTCTGGAAGAGGAGCCCATTACTCAAATGTGCAGATACCAATGTAAGGAATCCAGGATCACAAATAAAATCAGGTAAATGTAACATCACCAAAGACATCTAATAAAGCTTTAATAATGGGCCCTAAATAAATGTAGATCTATGAACTGTGAGACAAAGAAATCAGAGTAAAAGAAATTGGGAAAACAATGCATGAACAAAACAAAGAAGTTTGACAATGAAACAGCAACTATCAAAAACAAACACATAGAATTCCTCAAACTGAAAAATACAGGGGTGCCTAGGTGACTCAGTCAGCTGAATGGCCGACTCTTGATTTTGGCTTAAGTCATGATCTCATGGTCATGGGATCAAGCCTCACATCAGGCTCCACATTGGGCATGAAGCCTGCTTAGGATTCTCTTTCTCTCCCCCTCTGCTCCTCTCCCACTCATGCTCTCTTTCGCTCTCAGAAAAGAAAAACACAATAACTGTACTGCAGAATTCAATAGAAATTCTCAAAAGTAGACTCAGCCATTTCAAAGAAGGAATCAGCAACCTGGAAGATAGGACATTAGAAATTACCCAGAGGAGAAAAAGAAAGGAAGGAAGGAAGGAAGGAAGGAAGGAAGAAAGAAGAAAGGAAGAAAGAAAGGAAAGAGAGAAAGAGAGAAAGAAAGAAAGAAAGAAAGAAAGAAAGAAAGAAAAAAAAAAAAGAAATGAAAGCAAGCCCACAAGAATTATGGGATACAGTGAAAAGAAGCAATATTCATATTATGGAAATTCCAGAAGGAGAAGACCAAAAGAAAGGGACAGAATGTATATTTAAGTAGCAATGTCTGCAGATGTTCTGAACTTGTAGAGAGAAATAGACATCCAGGTCCCTAAGGCCCAAAAGACCTCAAATAGATTTAACCCAAATAGGGCTTCACTGAAACACATTATAATTGAAATTTTAAAAGTCAGAGGTTAGGAAATAATTTTAAGGGCAGCAGAAGAAAAGAGAGAAATTACGTACAAGGGATCCTCCGTAAGACCATCATCAGACTTCTCAACAGAAACATTTCAGGCCAGGAGAGATGACATATTCAAAATACAGGAAGAAAATAACTGTCAACCAGGAATTCTATACCCAGCAAAGCTGTCCTTCAGAAACAAAAGCTGAGGGAGTTTATTTGTTTGTTTGTTAATGTATTTTTAAGAGATCTAGAGTGTGAGCCAGGGAGAGGGCAGAGGCAGAGAGAGGGAGAGAGTCTTAAGCAGACTCCATGCTGAGTGTGAAGCCTAATGTGGGGCTGGATCCCATAACCCTGGGATCATGACCTGAGCCAAAATCAAGGGTCAGACTCTCAACTGACTGAGCCACTAGGCACCCCTTGAGAGAGTTCTATTATCACCAGACTTGCCTTACCAGAGTGCTAAAGGGAATTATGTGAGTGGAAGTAAAAGAATGTTAATTAACAACGTAAAAACATGAAAAAGTAGTGTGAATTTCACTAGTAGTGGTATATATATATAGTCATAGTTAGATTCTGTAATATGGTAATAATGGTGCATAATTTACTTACAACTCTAAGTTTAAAAGTTTTTTTTTAAAGTAATAACAAATAACCATAACTGCAGTAATGTGTTATTACTTACACAATTTAAAAAGCATGTAGATTGTAACAGCAATACTCTAAAATGTGCGAGGGAGGAAAAGTAAAAGTATAAAGTTTAGGAATTATATTGAAGTTGGGGCGCCTGGGTGGCTCAGTCAGTTAAGCGTCTGACTTCAGCTCAGGTCATGATCTCACGGCTTGTGAGTTAGAGTCCCATGTCAGGCTCTGTGCTGATAGCTCAGAGCCTGGATCCTGCTTCAGATTCTGTGCCTCCCTGTCTCCCTGTCCCTCCCCTGCTCACATTCTGTCTCTCAAAAGTAAATAAACATTAAAGAAAAAAAATTTTAAAGGAATTATATTGAAGTTAAGTTGTTATCAGTTTAAAATATGGTATTATAACCTTAAAATAGTTTAGGTAAACCTCATGGTAACCTCAAGGGAATATCCTGTGGTAATTACGCAAAAGAAAATCATGATGAAGTCAAATCATACTGTTACCAAAAGCCATAAAAACACACACAGGAGTGGATGAGAAACAAGGAACAATGGATCTACAAAACATTCAGAAATTAACAAAATTGCAGTAATTGAGTCCTTACCTATCAATATACACATACCTTAGAGATATTGCAGGTTTAGTTCCAGAGTACCACAATAAAGCAAATATCACAATAAAGCAAGACAAATGATTTTTTGGGTTTCCCAGTGTATATAAGTTATATTTACACTGTACTTTACTTCATTAAGTGTACAATAACATTATGTCTAAAAAATGTACATACCTTAATTAAAAATACTTTATTGCTAGCCATCATGTGACCTTTCAGCAAATTGTAATCTTTTTACTGGTAAAGTGTCTTACCTAATGTTGACAGCTGCTGACTGATCAGGGTGGTGGTTGCTGATAGGGATGGCTGTAGCAATTTCTTAAAATAAGACAACAATGAAATAAAAATAAAAATAAGACAACAATGACGTTTGCCACATAGATGGAATTTTCCTTTCCTGAATGATTTGTCTGTAGTATGAAATGCTGCTTGATAGCATTTTATCCATGATGGAACTTTCAAATTGGAGTCAATCTTCTCAAACTCAGCCATTGTTTTATCAACTTAGTTTATGTAATATTCTAATCCTTTGCCATTTAAACAATCTTCACCAGGAGTAGATTCCATCTCAAGAAGACACTTTCTTTGCTCATGCATAAGAAGCAATTCCTCATCTATTAAAGTTTTATCATGGGATTACAGCAATTCAGTCACATCTTCAGGCTCCACGTCTAATTCTAGTTCTCTTGCTATTTCCACCACATCTGCTGTGACCTCCTCCATTGAAGTCTTCACACCTCAAAGTCATCCATGAGGTTTGAAGTCAACTTCCTCCAAACTCTTATGAATGTTGATATTTTGACTTCTTCCCATGAATCATGAATGTTCTTAATGGCATCTAGAATGGTGAATCCTTTCCAGAAAGCTTTCAATTTACTTTGCCCAAATCCATTAGACAAATCACTGTCCATGGCCACTATAGCCTTATGAAATGTATTTCTTAAATAATAAGACTTAAAAATGAACATTACTCCTTGATCCATGGGCTGCAGAATGGATATTGTGTTATTAGGTATCAAAACCACATTAATTTCATTGCACATCTCCATCAGAGATCTTGGGTGATCCCATGCATTGTCAATGAGCAATAGTATTTTGAAAGATTTTTTTTTTCCCCTGGGCAATAGATCTCAACAGTGAACTTAAAATATTCAATAAGCCATGTTATAAACAGATGTGCTGTTGTCATCTGTGCTTTGTTGTTGCATTTCCAGAGCAGAGGCAGAGCATATTTAGAGTAGATTTAAGGGCCCTAGGATTTTCAGAATGGTAGATGAGTATTTACTTCAATGTGTAGTCACTAGCTGCTTTAATTCTAGAACAAAGGAGTCAGTCTGTCCTTGGAAGCTTTGAAGCCAGTCATTGATTTCTCCTCTCGAGCTACAAAAGTCCTAGATGATGTCTTCTTCAATATAATGTTGCTTTGTCTACATTGAATATTTGTTGTTTAATATAGTCACTTCTACTGATTAACTTCACTAGATCTTCTGGATAGCTTGCTGCAGCTTCTATCGCAGTGCTTTGCTGCATTATCTTGCATTTTTATGTTATGGAAGTAGCTTCTTTCCTTAAACTTCATGAAACAATCTCTACTAGCATCTAACCACTTATGACCTTGCTCTGGATTAGGCTTTAGTTTAAGGAACTGTTGTGACTGGTTTGATCTTCTAATCCAGATCCCTAAAATGTTTCCTCATATCAGCAAAGAGGCTGTTTTGCTTCTTATCATTCATGTGTTCACTGGGCAGCACTTTTATTTCCTTCAAGAACATTTCCTTTGTAGTCACAATTTGGCTAGTGCTTTTGTGCAAGAGGCCTACCTTTTTGACTTACCTCCATTTTTGACATGCCTCCCTTACTAAGCTTAATCATTTTTAGCTTTGGATTTGTGAGAGATATACAACTCTTCATTTCACTTGAAACTTAGGGTTATTAGTTGGCCTAATTTCAGTATTGTGGTGTCTCAGGGAATAGGGAGGCCAGAGGAGAGGGAGAGAGGGGTATGTGGTTGATCAGTGGAGTAGTCAGAACACACACAATATTTATCAATTAAGTTTGCTATCTTATGTGGGCGTAGTTTGTGGCATTTCAAAACAATTACAATAGTAACACCAAAGATGGGTGATTATAGATTACCGGAACAAAAAAAATAATAATGAAAAAGTTCAAATTATTACAAGAATTACCAAAATGTGACACAAAGACACAAAGTGAGCAAATGCTGTCAACAAAATGTCGCTGATAGACTTTCTGGATGCAGGGTTGACAGACCTTCAATCTGTAAAAAATACAGTATCTACAATGCACAATAAAGTGAAGTGCAGTAAAATGAGGTATGTCTGTGTAGTGATGTATGTCAATTATTTCTCAATAAAACTGGAAAAAAGTATACTAAAAAACAAAGAAAAAGAAATCCTCCTTTGCAGAGTGTTATCTATTGCTGATCATTGCCCTTTGCTATCTTGGGAATAGAGGGTAGTTTTGAAAATACAGTTTTGGGGCGCCTGGGTGGCGCAGTCGGTTAAGCGTCCGACTTCAGCCAGGTCACGATCTCGCGGTCTGTGAGTTCGAGCCCCGCGTCAGGCTCTGGGCTGATGGCTCGGAGCCTGGAGCCTGTTTCCGATTCTGTGTCTCCCTCTCTCTCTGCCCCTCCCCCGTTCATGCTCTGTCTCTCTCTGTCCCAAAAATAAATAAAAAACGTTGAAAAAAAAATTGAAAATACAGTTTTGCTTTAACTCATGGTATTATATTTTTTAAGTAATTCTACTTCTTTGTAAAAGTGATGGGACTAAAAGCTTCAGTGAGAAACATGTTTACCTTTGTCTTCTATCCGAGTCAACCCCTTGAGTAGTGCAGTTTTTTTTTTCTTTTTATATACAGGGTTATATTAAATATTTTAAAATCATTTTGATGTAGTTTACATTATTAAACTACTCTATAGTTTACCAAGTGTTCTAACTTCTATTGTTTTATGAGCATCTCATTAAAAAAGCCTGTATAAATCAGTATCATAAACAAAGGAACCAAGACAAGAAAGTTTGATCTATTAAAAAATCAGAACTAGTTGTAAAGCAAATGGCTTGTAACTATAGAACCAGGACTTGACTTCAAAAGGCAGAGTTGAAAGAGTACAGGCTCGGGAGCCTGGCTGAACCACTTAGAGCAGTGTGACTTAGGGAAAGCTAGAAAACCTACCTGTGCCTTGGCTTTCTTGTTTGTAAAATGGAAATATTAATGCAATTTAGACTTGCAAAAATTAAGTGAATTCACATCTGTAGTGTTTTGTTAAAAGTTTTGGTACGTAATAAACATTATATGTGTTAAATATTACATCCACTAAAAAAATATAACGTGGTTTGGCATTCTGATATTTAGCAAGGGCTAATTTTCTGCATTAGTGAGTACTGTCTAGTATCTATTGTAAAAGGAAATGCCAGAAGAAACACACTTGACTTTAGTTCAATTGCTCAAGCAGCCCTTGTTTACTCCCTGTGTAAATCTTTCAGTGGCTCTCCAGTGACCTTATGTTACAATCTAAACTCCTGAGCCTGAGTACAAAGCTCTCAGTGATTTGCTTGTGGCCCATTTCTCCTGCTACTTCCCTCCTGTCTCCACATTCCAAGGCTCCTGTGTAGGACACCCGCTGTCAGTACACTAGATTCTGGGTGCTTGGTAGGGAACACTCAGCTCCCGCCTTCACCTAAGTAACTTCCCTAAGTAACTTGATCCTTATGCCTAAGTCTATATGGTAAGACCCTTCCCTAGTTTCTTCCAAGGTTCTGTGCCAATTCTTATTCCATGTGTAGCTTTTACCACTGAACTGAAATTGAGTTTTTCCTTGTTTGCACAGTTCTGGTATTGGATCAGAATAGAAATCATTGTAAAAAGTAAATGTTAATCAAAGACAAATTCTCTTCTAAACTAAGGATTTCCCATTAGCAGAGTTAATATGATTTGCCAACCAAAGCAAGTTAATTTCAAGATAAGTGGCAGTAGGTTTTTTGTTTGTTTGTTTGTTTGTTTGTTTCTGCCTTTACCACATGCATCAATATGAAGAAAGATTTGCCTGTCTGTAAACTTAGTGACAGCAAACCTCAATGCCTGACATTCCATATGGAATGAATGAACCAAGTATGAACCAAGTATGTTACACTCTATGAATTTATTTTTAATGAATGAATGTTAAGTCATGTCTTCATTTATTTAAAGGCATGACTTTTAACCACAACCAGTCTCACCTCATTGCTGTTTTGTTGGTAGAGTCAGTGTAACTCTTTTCCTAAATTTGTCACTAATAGCTTAGAGTTTCTGGCATTTTAAAGTCTTTTCTAAACTAAGAAGTTGACAAGGATTGTATGATTTTGCCAACCCAAACAAGTTAACAACAAGAAATTTGGCAGTACAATACTTTAAGTTTACCAAAAAATATCAATGAGAAGAAAGTTCTACTAATTAGAACACGACTAGAAAATAATTAGTAGGTATCTTGTGGCCTCTGTCTCTTTGTGCTTTCATCTGCTGTTGCTTCTCCCCCCACTCCATTCTTTCTTATGAGAAATTCTCAGAATTCATATGACCTGAGCCACTATCAGCCAACTAAAATAATTTTTTCTGCTTTAAGCATGATGTATTTTTACCTCTAGAAAAACAATTAATATAAAACATCTGTTTCTTAATGGTTTAAATTTCTTGGGAGGGGATAGATTTACTCTTTCATTTGTTCTAGATTTCCTGGATTATTTAGACTGTCACTTACTTTATGAAGCAGTTTAGATTTAGAACTTGGTAAGAATTCTTAATATTGCAAGGAAAATAGTAGTAAAATGGATAATATAACCATGTGAGTAGAATGACATTAAAAAATAAACTTAAGGGAGAAAGTTTAAAATGTAATGATGAGTGGCTTTTTAAGTAGAGCTCGGTTAATGTTTGGTTAGTGTATTTAATTCTAACCAGTGTCTAGTTAGTATATTTAATGAACTATCCCTTTTGGACATATATTTATTTATTCTAAAATATATATCAGAAATATCAGGGGGTGGATATTGTGTTATATTTAGCTGAGAAATCTTTGAAGTGATTCCTTCTCTAGATGGGAAGGATAATAATGATAAATGCTATTGCCTCATAATCTTTAATTCTCAGAAACCTCATGAACTGGATATCATTATTCCCAGTTTGTTGGTAAGAGATTGGGTTTGAGAGAAATCAAGTAACATGCATTGAGTTACACAGAAAATGAATTGACAGGATAGGAGTCAGGTGTGTTTGATGCTGAAGCTCTTTGTTCCACCCACTATGCTAGAGGTTGTATATATATGAATGTACTTTGTATTATGATTTATACTTTATTTGTGCATACCATTGTAATACCATTTCCAATGAAAGAATCATGTTTTATTTCAAAAATCACATGTTTCATAAGAAAATAATATAGTAATCATACAAATATAAGCAATGTATATAGAGACATGGAAAGCTTCTATTAAGAAAATCTCACTATCATCAGTGTTAAAGCAATTGAAAAAGAAATATTTAAGTACAACTTTCTGTTAGATGGCTGTCATTTCCTGGTAGAAAACTTGTCCATTTATATCAGCAAAAAAAAAACCCAAAAACCAAAAACCAAAAAACATTTTTTTTCCTGACTCTGGGATTTGAGAGAAGCTGGTCACAGTGGTATTTGTGTTTGGGGGTATTGAACAATGCACGAAGAATAGTCTTAACAATTTTTCAAAATACAGAGAACTGATTTGCATTTAATAGGTTCTTATGTAAGTCACTGTTGAAAGCCAAGGACACCATATTAGTAATGGTTTTCAAACTCTTTTTTTTTTTTTAAGCCGTAGAAACTCATTCAAAAGAAGTCACTGTGGAAGCTCAGTATGTGAAGCAGATAATAACAGAGTTGTTGGGTTTCTTGGCTGTGTTTTCACCTCTCCCTCTTTTTATCTGTTTGTGCCTCTGAGACATCTCTTTAGAACCACAGGGCCATGTTGAATTGAGTATGAAGACCGCTATGTTAAAATATAAAAGGAAAGTTGCATAGAAGATCAGTATGCTATGATCCTGACTTGTAGCTTTCTGACAGACTAACTGAAAAACAAATTATAATATGTAGTCAGGTTTAGTTTGAACCAAGAGTTCAAACTTAGTATCCTAACCTATAGGTGCTCATCACAACCTCAAAACATTATTAAATATACCATGTCTTGGACCCTCCTAGACTTACTGATGAAAATTCATTAAAGTTCTTTGGAAATCTCTGAGTTTAGAACCTGGGAAGCTATAGAATTTATCTCTAGATAAATTCTGACTCTTGTTAGAAAGCCTCACATAGAACAGAGCTACTCAAAGTTAAATGTGTGGCCTGGGTGATGTCAGCCTGCAGTGGTATCAGTACAAAGATCAAGAGTTACCTTTTCCAGACTTATGGCAATTTGATATTGCCGCAGCAATCCAACTGTGTGATAGGTAGATTTGCCATACTGAACAGAGAGCATAGCCCAGTTCTAATGTTGTCTGACTTGAATTGAATATAAGAATCACTTGCATGGTGGGGATTTTCTAAGATGCAGTTTCCTGGGCTCCACCTAATATCCTAATTTTGTAGGTTTTAGAAGGAGCCAGTGGATTTACATTCCTAAAGAGCGCTATAAATGATCCTACTGCTGATTATAGAAACATCACACTTTTAAAAAATAATAAAATCTTTATATATGTAAATATAGATATAAATATATAAATATATATATGTAGATAGATACAGATGACACATGTAAATGACTAACACTCAGAAAATGCTATATAAATGTGTTTTTTATTATTAATCTCAAAAAGAAAAGTATAAAAATGTGCTAAGGCTGAAGGTGATGTATATTAGAATTCAGATAACACTATATACAATAAGGAAATATAAGATAGATACTTTAGAGAGTTATAAAGCAAATACAAAAATGCAAACGAAAAAGATATTCTAAGTATAGTTTGTTATATAGTACATGATAGAGCCATTGATATCAGGACTGATCCTCAAGGTGTATGGTTAATACCCCCTTTACATTTAAAAAAATACTATACTCATTTTGAATGTGTTTCAAAACATTATATATATATATATATATATACATATATATATATATACACACATATATATGTATATATATACATATACACGTATATATGTATACATATGTATACATATGTATACATATACATATATATATATATATATATATATATATATATATATATATATATCATCAATACTAAATGTTCATTTAGATGACTGTGCCTAAAAAAGAGTCTGACTCAGGGGACATAGGAGGATTATTTCACAAGTAATGTACATTCAAGCAAAATTCTAGTCTCAGGACCAAGCAATGAGAACTCTGAACAATCAGCAAGATATTACCTGTTTTCTTCACTGATGTATCCTAGGACCTAGGACAGTTCTGGGTACTTAAATAGATGTTAAATAAATATTTGTTGAACGAGTGAACCCTCACTCATTGATGGTGCCATATTCCATAGAATTGAAATAGAAGTTAAGGCAGTGAGCTATACTTTTTCCACAATTGCTCATATATTATCTGTATTATGTAGGATTGAATTAGGTTGCAGGGAACAGAAAAAAAAAGTTCAATAGTGACTTAGATGTAGGGGGCTTGTCTTTCATATGTCTGGGAAAGAAGTTTCAGGGTAGAAATTTGGTGATTTGGGTTCAGTGTTTAATGATGTCAGGACTGGAATCATTGATGGGTTTTTTTGGCCTTACTCTCAAGCTTATTGCCTCATCATTGCAAGAAGGATGATACATCTCCAAACATCACATCCAGTTCAGAACAAGAAGAGAAAGAGAAGAGCCAAGAATCATCTCAGCTGCACTATTCCTTCAGCTAGACAACAAAACATTTCCAGACTGGAAAGCAGATTTCTGTTTATATCTCATTAGCTGGATCTACATAACAAGGCTACCAGATTCAACAGAGGCTAAGATAATAAAGACATGATTATCATTTTTTGTTAATGCCATACGTGACCCATTGTCTGGTACTAGACACATCGCTAGTCCAAACTCAGCAATTGGATTCTTATTGGTAAGAATCCAATACCAAGGAAGGAGAAAGAAAGTAAATAATTAATAGGCAAAGAAAGCATCTTTGACAATACCACAGAAAAGTGAAAGTACCTTTGCTTTATTTCTTTTTCTCCTTTTCCTTTTTTTTACTTTGTAAAAGGAGAAATAGCCAAGTACTGAGGTTACATTTTGATTTAAAAAAGTCGAGTTTAGGCACCAGGTTAACTGGGCAAGCATAACTGCTATTAGATCATCAATCTTAACATCCTATAAGATATAGAACTCACTGTATTTAATAAACTAACTTAAAAATTACTTTCCTGTTGTCTTGAATGCTGCCAGCTATTTCGAGATGGGTAATTAGGGCTGGGTACTGAACTGTTTATATTCAGCCACCTAATGTTATTGGGCAGAATATTTGTTCATACTTATGTCTGTATTGCTGTACATTTTGACTGGTTTTTCATGATAAATCACTACCCACCCATTTTTTTAGTATATAGGTTTTTAAAAATATTTTAGGTAATAAAGAATTATTATGTAGGGTTTACATTGGAATTAAATTTTAACTGAACTATAACACTGATAATGAGCATAATGACTTCAGCTGACAGCAAAAATTTGGGTCACTTCTCATTTTACAAAAAGGGCTACTGGGCTACCCAAGTTTTTACTCATTTTTTTTGGAAATGCCATCACCTTAAAATGCATTCTGTGATTTTGTGCAAGTTCCTGTTTTAGTTCATGTTCAGATTCAATCATCATTTATCCTACCCTGAAGGCTTGAAAGCTAATGATTATATAGATTGTTTTGCAGTTTGTGGGATTTCAGTCAAGCATTAGGGATAATTAGGGACTGGGGTAAGGATGCATCCAAAACAAAGAATCAGCTTTGCATATATTTAACATTCTGTTTTTATGTGCTTTTTGGCATCTAAGGACAAAGTATACTTGGACAAATATATGCTCTGTTTTGCCCCCAGTTAACATGTGCAAAGCATAATGAATAGCAAAATTAAAAATTAAGAAAAGAGAGTTCATAATGATTTTGTTGCTCACCCTTTGGTTTTCAGGAATCTTGTAACTAACTTGAATCTTGTTGGAAATTTGATACTAAACTGTGATTTAGCCCAGGAAAAACTAATGATTTTTCTGTTTGGATTAATATATCTGAAGGTTTCCATCTTATATACAGTACTATTAGAATGTTATGGTAGATGCTGGCTTCTGTAACATATTATTCAGAATTCATTGATCTAATAAAACTCATTGAGGTATAAGAGTTAAGAGTTTCAAAGGAGTAAACCTTTGGATTCAGCAAGTCCAACATCGGGCAAGTGTGATATAGAAGCAAGAGCAAGAGCTTTGGAGTTAGATAAGGCTTGGATTTATATTCCAGCTGTGTGCTTATTAGCTCTGGGACCTTGGACCACTGCCTTATTTAACTTTTCTCCACTTCAATTTCCTTATCTGAAAAATGGGGGAAAAACATACCAAAGGATCATTGCTAAGACTAAGTGATACAACATATATTAAGCACAGACACATATAACTTTATTAGTTTCAATCACTGATATTAAAGATATGAAAATTGAGTCCCTCAAAGTAAAATCATTTCCACAAGCTTACATAGTAGCAAATCAGAACCATAGAATTAATGAATATTCTCTGTGCGGTGAACCATTCAAAAAGTGAATTGTGAATAAGCACATTTATTTCAACTGTTAAAGATTTATGCTATTTTGTAAGGAACAGCTTCATATATACACAGTGTGGTGTGGAACTGAGCAGCTACTAAATGAGTGTATTTTGTGATGTGATGATTTTCAAGCCTGTTATGTCATCTAATGTTGACTTTTCTCTTTAGAATGAAAACAATATGTAAGATTTGACAAGTTTGGTTACCACACCTGACAAGGTAGCTGCTGAAAACCATATGGTTTTGCTCTTTTCATGCCATGTGTCCTGTGAATGTAGCAGACTGCTCATTAGTCATAATTTAGCTGTCAATGGATCTCAGTGTTACCTTTGCCTAAAAACTTTGTATGGACTAACAGTGGATACTAATTCTGAATTCCTCCTTGCCATCTCCATGAATTTACAATTTCAGAATATATTAACAATTCAGAATGTTTTAGTATACATTTCTGATTGTTTTATGCTTCCTTCAGAGTTTTATGCTTCTTAGTATGAAATCCTACTGCTTAGTGTACAAAGAGCAGTGGCTAACACTTCTCCCTACCATATGAAAAATATTTTGAAACAAAATGAAGAAAAAGAAAAATAACAAAATCAATAGAAATGAAAATATTTTGAAACCATTAAAGGCAACAGTCATGCTTTGTAGTCAACAATTAAGCATAATATATTAAGATTTAAGGGAACGAAGCTCATTTTAGATATCATTTCAAAGATAAATAATCTGAGCTTAAGTCACTCATTTGGAAATACTATTGGAATTCCGTTAGTAGAATATTAGAGGTACCAAGACAGGATAGAAGAAGAGCAGACCCTGGAATAAAAGAGACTGGAGTTTGCCTTCAAATTCTGCCACTTAGCAATTGTATCAGTAAGGATGTCTTCCTCTGCAAATAACAGCAAATCACTTCCTCAGTGGATTAAGCAACAAAATTGATTTTTTTCTGACATAACAGAAAGTCCTAAGAGAAGCAAGTTTCAAATTTAGATGGATTAGCTACTCTATGATATAATTTGGAACCAGATACTTCCCAACCCTTCATTCTGCCAACCTTAATCTGTAGGTTTTGCTCTCCTGCTGATTCTCCTTATTTTCTGTAGATGGCTGCATCAGATCCAGGAAACACACCCATACCCAGCAACTTTCAAAGCAGCCAGGAGTTTCCTTTTCTAATATTTTCTTCTCCAAAACTCCCTTGGCTTCAGGTCTCCTTCAGAGCTCATTGGACAGAACTGAATCAATAGTGAAACCACACAATGGAACTGAAAATAAGTTGGGGATTGCCAAATTGTGGAAAATAAAGGAGGGAAAAGCCTGAATGAAACTGGAGAGGAAAATGGAGACCAACCCTGGAAGGACTTGTATTAAAAAATGAAACATAACGATAAGGTTTGAAGTAGGGGAGTGACACGATCGTATTAGTTGCCTAGAAAGATCTTTCTGAAAGCAATGTTTTGAGGAAATTGTTAGGGATCATGCCTTTCTACTAAGACACCAGTTAAGATATTTTTCAAGTGAAAAATTATGGCATGAATTTGGCTAGAATGGTTATGCTGTGGAAGGAAACAGAACAGGCAGTTTAGAGAGTTAGATACAGGATATAGTTGGAATGGGTGGGATTTGGTCACTGATTTGCTGGGGGAGTAAAGGTAAAGGGAGACAAAGATTACTCACTGAATTCTGGATAGAACAAGTAGTTTTTTGACATTGCATTCACTGAACTAGGGAACATAGCAGGAGATGTTTGCTTGTTGTTGTGCACGGAAGATACTTTGTGCATTTGGGGATGACTGGATATCATAAATGTGTTGAAAGCCAGTAGACAGCTTTATAAATTGATCGGGATTTAAGGAGAAAGAAATAGACAAAATATATGGATTTGTGAGGATCATCAACATCTACATTGTAACTGAAGACAGCAATTCATGAGCCTCTCTACATGGGTCCTTATGTTAGGACATATGCTAATATGACTATTAAAGCAAGCAAACAATCAACAAAAAAATTTACCAATCATTTTCCATTCTAAACAGTCTAATTCAGTATGTATGGAGTGGTACCAAGACACTTGTTCTTTCCAAATTCTTTTGCTTCTTCTTTTATTTTTATTCCTTTCTTATATCTTAGGCAAGAATCATTGGTATAGAATGAGAAGTGTAATCAGTCCAGAAAAATAGAGTATTAATCAAAGCCAAGGTTTGAAGGTAAGTACAGGAACAGTAGCTTATAATGGAAAGAAGTAGCTAGACAAGTAGAAGAAAGTCACAGAAATATATTGTCCCTGAAGATAAAAGATGAGAGAGTTTGTCCCTGGGGGTCATGGCCAAATACTGCCAAATTAGGAACTCAGAGCTATGTGATTATCACAAATAAACTTGGTAACAGAAGTTTTGGTAAAAATAGCGGGTTTGAATCCAAATTACAGTGGATTAGGAGAAGAATGAAGAGGATATGCAGAAATAGATAGGAGTGTTGACAACTCATTTAATAATTTGAATTTAGATGAGGGCATTAGCTGGAAGAGAATATGAGATTTATTTTTAACATTTTAACTAAAACTTTACAAAGTAATTTAATTTATGACAGAACTGATTTCCCAAAGACAATAGACTTATTAGGTAATGTTGATGGCTTGAGGCCACTGTTAGTTAATTACATATATATATGTATATATATATATATATACATATATATATATATATATATATATATAATATATAATTATGCATATATATACACACACATATATATGTTTATATATACATGATTATGATATTTTTCTCAAGCAGTGTTCACCAGCCATACTTTATGTACAAATAAAGTATGTTCATTCATAATTAGGGTTTAGTTCATGGCCCTTGAATGTCCATGGAGGTAGATGGTTGTAATCAAAGTATCTTACATCCAGGTTTTAAGTAAGGAACTTGTTTGTGAGAATCCATAATCAGGGCTTGTAGTTTGTCATGAAGACTTTAAGTATTACTTGATGCTTTCTTCTTTCCTTGATTTCCCTGCTGGGCTCTGAATGAGACTGCAAGCTGTCAGTGTTCGTAGTGAGCCTATAGGTTTATTGGGAAGATTCAATGGAAGTTACTTGATACAATATCTGACACATAGTATGCACTGAATAAATTCCTTTCTCCATATTCTTTCATTTTTTTTTTTTTCCTGGAAAAAATTGTGCACATGGGTTGCTCAGAATTAAAAAAAAAAAAAATCTCCCATTTGTTGTCTGCAGAAATACTGTTGGTTATGGAATTTTGCCTTCAAGTAAAGGGATCCCAGAAATCTACATAACACTTCTAAACTTATAACATAATTTTTACCAAATTTACAAATTAAGTTTTCCAATGGGAAACACATGTACTCTTTCCCTGCACTCATATTGTCAACTCTTCTTTGTTCCCTGCAGCAGTTGTCAAATTATAAAATTTAGCCTGGAAGCAAGAAATCACATCTGTGCTGAATGGGACCAAGGAGAGAGGCTGGACAGCTGTACATCTGGGGTTTGTTCCCGCAGATCAGTAAAATGTGTGCTATAATTGAATCCAGTAGCTTTTCTGATATTGTTAAATGGAAATCAATAAATAAGCATCTATCAAAATTCTACTGTATGCAATGGGGCTTTGAGTCAATGCTTTCAAAGAAAGAGAATGCTATTTTATCTGCTACTAATCCAAAGTATTCTATCTTTATACTGTAGTGGAGGTCCCAATACCATTACAATTATGTTTATGTAAAGATCACGGGAAAAACAGAAACAAAATACGAGTAAGAATATGCTTCTGGGTCTTTATTTTATAAGGATCACAGATTCTCTCAAGGCCTTGAACACTGATGGTGCTGGGATTGAGTGTCCTAGAGCTGTCTTTTTGTAAAATTTGTTTAATTTGAGAGAAAGAGAGCACATGCACACGAGCGGGGGAGGGACAGAGGGAGTGGGGGGGATAGAGAGAGAGAGAGAGAGAGAGAGTCCCAAGCAGGCACCACACTCTCAGTGCAGAGCCTGATGTAGGGCTTGAACTCAACAAACCATGAGATCATGCCCTGAGCCAAAGTTGGACATTTAATCGAATGACCCACCTACGGTCCCCCTTGAGCTGTCTTTTAACTCTTTAAAGTTTCAAAACACCTTCATCCCAGTGTGTTCCTGGAGAATCCAATAAATTTTTTCCACATTTTATGACTAATATTAGCAAGATATTAAGGAGAAAAATATGGAATCAGAATGATATATGGAAAGTTATGAATATTTGAAAGTTATGATTATTGAAGAGCATATTTGAATTATTGACTCAAATTAATCTTTAATTGTTACAGTGTGTGAAGTTGAAAACTTAGGAATCTTCTTATACATATTCCAATTTACTCATTCTATCCTTTCTTTTCCCCGCCCTTGAATCGCAACCAAAAGAATGAGTTAGCAACTCTCTGGCTTTTCTGGAAGTAAATTCTTTAAAAGCTTTCTGTTTGTGAAAGAAAGCATTAAAATTATTAGTGTGTAGTAATGAAATTAAAGCATGCTTAAGATTAGTTTGAGTTAATTTCAATTATAATCATTATAATCTGTTATTTGGTTGGACAGTTAACTTATTTTTACTTATTAAAAAGTTCTTACAGTAGTGAGTCTTTTTTCTCCCTATATTAACTTTAGGAATTTGTAATAGACTATATACTCATTGACCCCTGAAGAGTTATTTCTCCTGGAGAATGAGCCTTCTTAATTACTGATGAGAATACCAACCAATATGCCCATCTTCATTGTAATTATATAATGGCTGAGGGAAATGACCTTGAAGACTGTCTTTCAGTCTAATAGTGTAGCTTTATTTTAAAATATAAATAATAGAATAAAAACATTTTCCATAAAATTTCTGATATCTAATTAATGTCTCCCGGAGTAACTGTGGTATCAAACATTCCCTCTAATTATATTCATTAGTGGCTTCTCCCAGACAAGTTTTAATTAAGTTGTACAATGAAGATCAATACTCATTGTGTATTCATTGCAATTTACAACAAGCATATATACTGTTCAGAACAATTTAATTACTGTAATTGTTGCACAGAAGATACTTAGTGACTGTGCTCCATTACTGCCAATCTCCCCTTTTAATAAATTCGGTAATGAAATTGGGTAATGAAGTTCTGAAAATTCACATTTATGTATATTCTATGTCTAAACTTCTGTTTTTTATGTAACTAGCTTAAGTAGTGGGGGAAATGGAGGCATTAATAATATCAGTGTCATAGTGTTTTTTCATGCATGCCATCATAAATGTTGGGAAATTATTAGAGGATAAATAAGAACACTTGTAATAACAGTTATATTAGTTATGTGAAGAATAATTTAAGGGTGTTGGGTAATAAGAACAATCTATTTCCCCTTAAATAAGACTTCAATTTTTTTTACTCTTATTTCCTTAGTTTTAATTTATAAGGAACGCATCCAAATGTGCTAACTTCTATTAATGAATATCATGTTACTGCTGTACTACTGGTCAAAGAATGTGAAAGTAGAGATTTTCTGGTAGCATCATAGGTGTATACCAGGGTTTCTTAACTTTGGCACTAGTGAAATTTAAGCCACATAATTACTTACTGGGGAGTGGGGAAAGTTTTGCTGTGCATTAAGAAATGCTTAGCTGCATACCTGGTTTCTTCCCATGAAAAGCCAGTAGCAAATATTCCTCCCACCCTCCAGTTATGACAATCAGGAATGTCTCCAGATATTATTGGATGCCCATGTTGAGAATCACTGGTGTATGTTGATTCAGACACACCCTCCTGATCTGCCCACTGACCAAATGATTCATTAATAAGACAAACAGCTATTCAGCTGTTCTGAGTGCAAGCTAGGTTCAGAGGCATGAGTCAAACGTGGTATTCCTTTAAGGCAACAGTACAATTCCGTATATTCAGTGTTTTGGAGCTAATAATTGGGTGCTAATAGAAGATTCAGTAATAATAGCTTACCTAGGTTTAGGAAAGAGGACTAGGATGGCTTCTGGGAGAAAACAGTTCCTGAAATATGTGTTATTGGACAAATGAAGAGCTTAGAAATTCAAATGGCGGAAAGGGCATCTGAGACAGCTAAAACAGCATGTGTAAAACTTGGGAGATTTTGTAGAGAGCTAACATTCTGTATCTCTACACTTATATAATCTCTACATCTCTCTCTATATATATCTATATTTCTATCTTCATGTAAATATCTCTATCTACCTATCTAGCTATAATTTTAATTATTTTTCCTGAGGCATCAAATTCCAATTTCCTCTGAATTATATGAACAAAATTATGATATATCAACCTGCAAGTAATTGCCTGAAACATCTAATTTTACCCTTTTTTCAATTTCCAATTTTGTAATCATATGTATAAGTATCTTCTTAACATTGTGAATTTTATGAAAACATCTGTTTCAAAAAGAAAAAACAGTTTTAAACAGTAGTAGGAAGTGACATATGTGTCTATTTATCTGAAGAAAAAGTTTTGACAAAGTCTTCATAAGAAAGATAATGTGCATTCCTATGATGGGTATTCTCATGTGTTTGGTAATGTATTCCAATGTTGAAAGCACCTAATACATTGTATTAACAGCCTACCTAGTATTTTGAATTTATTCATTTAATTTCACACACATATACCTTTTAAGCCAAAAAAAAAAAAAAAGAATAGTGATTCAGGTTAAAGTTAATTCAAGCGAAAGGAACTAAATTTTAGAAAGACATCTGGAAATGTGTTGTTAATAATGAATATTTGAAGATCCACATGTTATTAAGAGGTCTACAAGGAATGCTGTGTTTCTCCTGGCAGGCTAGTTAGGAATTCCTAGAATTCCTATTCACATCAGTTTGCCACCACAGGATTAAGTTCAGTTCGACTGCCATCGTAGTAGAAGGCCTTTAGCTTGCTGATTTGCTCTACTTTATCAGGTCTACACAGATACACTGCTGCTCAATATCAAAGGTGAATCAAATGAATCATAAGGATGAATAAACATAATGATTTAGGTTCTGTACTCCCCTGGTATTTAGTCATGTCTAGACATAGCCCTAGTGTCCCAGAAAAACTAAAATGAGGACAAGGACATTTAAGTTTAATGTAGCTTTATTCCCATGGAGACTAGAAAAGCCAACAATAGAATAAAAAGAGTATGGATGTAACTAAAAAATTAGATTTAGTGGGATGGCTGGTGTATTTGCAAGGTCAGTGGGTAATGGAACAGTTTTGGTTTGTTTATTGTCTTTACTGTTTGAAACAATAGTTTTTCAGCTAGGCCAATTTCTTCTAAAAAAGAATAATCCAACAAATTGTTTTATTATTCTCTAAAGCCACTATATGTGTAGCCTAAAGATGATAGACATTCTATAGGCATGGATTTTTAAAGAGCTCAGAACCTAATGAGGGAAATAGACAAGTTTATTAAATACATACACATCATAAAAGGTTTTCATATATATGTGGTATTGAGTGTATATCTGTGTTTTCTAGAACTTAAAACTTTGGATTTATCTTTATATTACTACTATTATTAGAGACTATTAAATTAGCATATAAGATATACATGTTTGCAAATGTTATATGAAATAAATCAATGGATAATAAGGCTTAAATGCACATAATTTCTACAGTACCTAATTTTTTTAATTTAACTTATGATCCTAATGTCCTTGATTGTAATAATTTTACCTTAAATTTTCTTATAGGAGTATTGTAACACATTTTCCAACCTATCAACTATTACTACTTTACTACTCCAGCTTTATATTACAGATAGAATCTTTTTTTTAGAATTGATGGCATTTCAACATAGTGGTTCTTGAATGTAGTTTAAAGAAGCTTTAGTACCTCCAACTAGGATTAACCCAGTTGTTTTCCTTTTGGGTCCATATGCCATGCTCATTCAAAGTGGTTTAGCTGCATGTTGGGCCACGTAGATCATTTGGGTTAGGCATAATAGGCTGAAAAGATAATGATCTGTGATCCAGGTCTGAAGCAGTTTGACTGTTCAGTATCCTTAATTAAGTTTAATTTAGGAGGAGAGAAGAATAGGCAAACCTGTTGAAATATAAACACTGTGTGTGTATGTGGATGAGTGTGGGTGCACGTGTATGTACATACTGTTTCGTGGCTTCCTTTTGGAATGATGATATTGAAACTAATTTGACAATAAATTTCATATAATTTAAAAAAAGACTTTTATTCTTGGAGTTCCCCGAAATTTAGGAAATCCAGCCATAATTGAGGTCTGCATTTCAAAAATGTAGTTGATAGTTCTATAAGAAGCACATTTTAGACTATGGTTATTTGTAAGTAGCTGATATTTTGGGGAATGCAGTGGACAGTTAGCTATAGCAACAACTCTGAAAGCTACTATAATTTTCTTGGATTGGTTAAAGGTGTGTAGATTTATTTCTTAATTTAATTTGCAATTTGGATTACAGATTTCAGTTAATATCACGAAAAAATCTTACAAGCTTGGGAATAGCTTATTTTTATTTAATGTAAATTATTTGTTAATTGCTTTATAACATTAAAATACAGTATGTTTAGTCACAAAGTTATGGCAGCTTAATCCCCGAATTTAGAGCCATTAAAGAAGTGGCTTGGTCTTTATACGGTTTTCTGTGGACCTTCATTTTTTTCTTTTTCTTATTACCAGTTCTTTTCCTTTATCCTTGTTTGACAAAAAAGAGCACGTAGAGTAATGACTTGTTTATATTTTCTGTAATTGTTTTCCAAATGTTTATTCAAAATCACTTATTCTCTTGCATTCAAATAATGTTTTCACTGAATTATCACTCTTGTATTCATCATAATGAATACTTAATCTAACTCCATTTATGTAAGAAATATGCACTCTTAATAACACTATGAAAATAGTGATGCTTTTTTATACATTTGACTCAGTTTTGTATTCTTTTTCTTTCAGTGAATTTATTGGATTCACGTACTGTCATGGGGGACTTGGGATGGATTGCTTTTCCAAAAAATGGGGTAAGCCTTTATAAAATTTTCCCTACAACTTAAACTACCTGAGTAGACATCTTGTTAAATGTCATACACAAAAATTCACTGGAGATATTTTGATTTGCTATTATCCTGGTTATATTGAATAGGAAATAAAAGTTAACATATCAATTACCAGTGTTGATCAAATGCACTTTATATTGTATTTCATTCGCTATATTAGGGAATAAAAATATTGTAAGAAATTCCTTTAAATTTTACAAAGATTAAAAGTGCCTCAGACTGTCAAGTCTGTCATCAGTCACAGGTTTTCTTTCAATTCTTGAATTTTTCTTCAGTGAAAGCTTTCAGAAAAGGTGCTTCATTGGAAGATTTTTATAACCAGAAGTTGTTTTTATTAGTAATTTATTTTACTGGTGTACATTAGAAATAAAATGTTTTGGGTAAAAATTAGGTAAGCCATTTTTAAAACAATATGCCTGTTCGTGTATTTATACTAACAATCTTAATGCATAGATTATATGAAAAAGTATTGAATTATCTTCTGCTCAATTAAAAATACATCTTTATTATCAGATAGAAAATGAATGTGTAACATATTGTGACATAAAATCATATTTTGCAGAAAATATTAACTGTATTAATTGACTATTACATTAAAAACAATTTAGATTTTGAGAGATTTTTATTATCTAATAACTTAAACATTTAACTATTCCATAATTTTCAAACTAAAACTGTCCAGATTCAGTATACAGTCATTTTGTAGCAAACACAAATAATATATTTCAATACTGAATTTTGAGAAAATAATTTAAACAATTTGGATACTTAAAACTGTATAGTATAGTGTATATATGTAATTAATTTAGAATATTATTCACACTAATAATAGTTCATGTGACTTAAAGGTTAATTTAAGTTTAATTAAGTAATCGAATATTACCATAACCCAAATAGCTAAAACTTGATTTTTTTTAAATTTTTTTTTAATGTTTATTTATTTTTGAGACTGAGAGAGACAGAGCACGAATGGGGGAGGGGCAGAGAGAGAGGGAGACACAGAATCCGAAGCAGGCTCCAGGCTCTGAGCAGTCAGCACAGAACCCAACACGGGGCTCGAACCCATGAACCATGAGATCATGACCTGAGCCGAAGTCGGACCCTCAACCGACTGAGCCACCTAGGCGCCCCTAAAACTTGATTTTTTTTTTAACTTGATGAGAAAATCAGGTATGTTATTCAGCCCTTTACACAGAGAGTTATTATGGAGGTAAAACAAGTAGTATTAATTGTTTGAAATCATAATCATTTGTATGCTAACATCTTAATCTCAGTGTGGTTTCTCTTCTTTCATTAAGATGATACTTCTGGGGTGCCTGGGTGGTACAGTCAGCTGAGCATCCAACTTTTGATTTAGGTTCAGGTCATGATCTCACAGTTTATGAATTCCATCCCCTGCATTGGGCTCTGCACTGACAGTGCAAGTCTGCTTGGGATTCTCTCTCTCCTTCTCTCTGTCCCTCCTTTGCTTGCACTCTCTCTCCGAAAATAAATAAATAAACATTAAAATATATTAACAATTAAAAAAGCATAGTATTTCTTTTTGCTTGTTAAAAATTATGGCTGCATTTAGAGATATACTATAAATAAAGTCGTATTAGCAGATTGTTAAGATATTAGGACGTAAATATAAGTTAAAAAGAAAAAGAATAGTAACACCCAGATACAGCCAGTACCAAGTAGTGGTATATATTCTTAGTCTGTATCTCTTTTATCTTTCTTATGTTCTTCCTTCTTCTTTTCTGTTTTCTTCCTCCCATCTCTCATCTAGAATTATTTTCTTTCTTTCATCTATGGTCACCCCTATACAAGTAGATGGCTGGATGAAAACCTATAGGTATATTTTGTACTCTGCATTTTTTCACATACCAAAAATGATTTATTGCATAAATATTTTAAATTGAGAAGGTAGCTGATAGGTGGGGTTGAAGTTATTTTTTTAACAGCCTGAGAAAATATGTCATATTCCCTTTGAATGTAGTTTTGTGTGTGTCCTCTTTCTGTTCAGAAGTTACTCAGAAAAGGTTTGGCAAACTGCATCTTTAAGGATAAATCTGATTTGTAGTTGCTTTTGCAGCTAAAAATTGGGGGGGGAATTATTCAATTTTGTACATGAATTTTGTATAAAACACTACTGTATCCTTTATAAAAACATAGTCCTTTTATATTCAGAATGAGCTCTTTCCAGTCATTCTGACTACTTTGTGCTTTCTTTTTCTTTCCATTATCATTATTATAGTGTTGATTTTGCTGTTTTTTCCTAAAGTTTGTTTATTTTGATAGCACACACATGCAAGTGGGGGAGGGGCGGAGAGAGAGGGAGAGAGAGAATCCAAGCAGGTTCTGAACTGTCAGCTGGATCCAGGGGCTCAATCTCACCACTCATGAGATCATGACCTGAGCGGAAACCAAGAGTCTGATGCTTAACCGACTGCCCATCCAGGCGCTCTGGCTGTTCCATTTATGATTAGATAAGCAACACAATTCTAGGTGACATATAGATCATCCAAGCAATGTCATCAAAAACTGTGGAGTAAGGGCCTCTACAAATATTCTCCTCCGTAAAAGCTGTGAGATAACTGGCAAACATTGTCAGAATCTATTTTCCAGGACTCTGGAAATTAACTGGTCTACAGGAAACATCTATTCAAGAAAAATGACTGCAACTTGTTAGAACTGCACTAGCTTTAAGATTTAAGATTGTTTTAAAGATTGAATTAAGTTAATTTTTTTTTTTATTCTTTGGAACTTGATATTTCTTTTTTTTTCTTTTAATGGCTTTAGCATTTTGATGTGCCTTATGTCCTTTCCTTCCTCTCTAGCTGTGAAGTAGCATTGAAAAACCAAAAACCTGCTGTCAAGGTAAAAAGCAGCAGGCTAGCAGGCACTAGAGTGCAGAGTGGGACCAGAAATTCTTCAAAGACTCGATCCTGGGGAATTGTCATTATTTGATCTGATAGCTTCCTGGAAGACTGCTCTTATACGGCTGTCTTGATTTGATCTAACTTAGAGCTCCACCATTCTGAAAGCCTTTATGATACTAAGTAAATAAGAATATTCTTTTTTTTTTTCCAGAACATTTTCCTGAACTTCAGACCTTAGGAATGAATATTTTATCTATTTACCCCAAATCTGCACCTAAGAACTAGGCAAGTATTTAGGAGAAATTAAAGTCATGCACATGTTCCATACGCTTGTTAGAAGCAATCATTTCTGGGGCACCTGGATCCAGCTTCGGTTCAGGTCATGATCTCACAGTTCCTGAGTTAGCTCCTGAGTTCGAGCCTCACGTCAGGCTCTGTGCTGACAGCTCAGACTCTGGAGCCTGCTTCAGATTCTGTGTCTCTCTCTCTGCCCCTTCCCAGCTCATGCTCTGTCTCTGTCTCTCAGAAATGAATAAGTGTTAAAAAAAATTAAAAAAAAAAGAAACAATCATTGCTCCCATGACACTTCTGAATTTTTTTTTTTTTTTACATTTATTTATTTTTGAAAGAAAGAGACAGAACACATGTTGGGGAGGGGCAGAGACAGAAGGAGACACAGAGTCCGAAGCAGGCCTCAGGCTCTGGGCTGTCAGCACAGAGCCCGACGCGGGGCTCGGGCCCACAAGCCATGAGATCACAACCTGAGCCAAAGTCGGAAGCTTACCCGACTAAGCCACCAGGCGCCCGGCTCCCATGACACTTCTATGCTTGTCAGCTCCTGGGATACTTCTAGGGATCTCATATTTACTACTCTACAGTGTTTCTACAAGTTGGCTCAGGTCCTGACATATAAGAGAAGTTCAATAAACATGTATTGGAAGGATAACTTAGTTTATTGTTTTTAAATTTATAAAATGGAGCATAAGTTACTGCGATATAGTTTTGCATAAAGATTTAAAATTAGAACTGAAAGTAGAATTTTGCACAGTGATGGCTCTCAGTAAATATTTTTCCTTTGACCTTCTATTGCATTTCTAGTTTTCTCATACCAAGAGAAAGGTTTGTTTGTTTCTCCATATAAATATATCCACTTGAATTCATTGCCAGCACTTAAAGATTGGGAGATTTCATATGAAATCTGAATGTCCAGCTTCTCTGTTTAGCTGGAAGTTTCAGAATGCTGGAACTAGCAGCTTTCTATGACCTCAATAGCTCAAATCTGAGTAAAGGCTGCTGTTTTGTGACTGTACGAAAATTATCTTATTTGAATCAATTTCCATCTCATACTCTTTACTCATTTAAGTACTCAGTCTGTAATGTTAGCACTATTTTATTTTATTTTATTTTATTTCATTTTATATGTTTTATTTTATTTTATTTTTTTAGTTTATTTAATTATTTTGTGGCACCTGAGTGGTTCAGCTGGTTAAGTGTCCAGATCTTGGTTTTGGCTCAGGTCATGATCTCACAGTTCATGAGTTTGAGCCCTGCGTCAGGCCCTGTGCTGACAGTGTGGAGCCTGGTTAGGATTCTCTCTCTCCCTCTCTCTCTCTCTCTCTGTCTCTTTCTCTGCCTTTCCCATGCTCACACACTCTCTCTCTCTCTCAAAATAAATACTTTTTTTTATTTTGAGAGACAGTGAGAGTGAGCGTGGGGAGCTGGAGTGGAGCAGAAAGAGAGGGAGACAGAATCCTAAGCAGGCTCTGCACTGTCAGCACTGAGTCCTACCTAGGGCCCTATATGATGAGATCGTGACCTGAGCTGAAATCGAGTAGGATGCTTAATGGACTGAGCCACTCAGGCACCCTGGCACTATTTTAGAGTGTACAATCATCAGGATTTTCTTTTATTTCATATATTTTTTTAAAAAAATCTATGATTATTACATGCTGAGATAGTTTCTTAATAGATTTTGAGTACTTTACCTTAATCAAGACACATCATTTGAATTTGGGCTTCAGCATGTGCCCAAATTTAGCCACAGTATATGAGAGAGACTGTGTGTGTGTGTGTGTGTGTGTGTGTGTGCGCGCGTGTGTGTGTGTGTGCGCGCATGCATGCACTTGTATCATGCACACATACCTCATGGTAGTTAATTGAATTTTCCTTCGATTTTTTTATTCTGGACATACCTAGAAATACTATGTTGTAGCAAGGTTTGCTTTTATGCAAACACAAATTTTCTGCATTCATTCATTCATTCATTCATTCACTCAACAGAAATGTATTGGGCACTTAGTATGTGTCAGTGACTCTTGTAGGCCCTGGGGGTAGAGCACTGAAGAAAACAAAAGTCCCAGAAGTCTTGGATCTTGAGGCAACATTATTATTTATAGAATGAGTAACCAAAGCGTGAGACCAATGAGGTACATGAAATAATTTCTAGTCTTATCTTTTCTTTCTGTAGTGTGCAAAAGTGGCAGAGAGGTGACAGTATTTGCTCAAAGTCACTCTGATAGTTTGTACTGCACTGGGAAGACCACCTGTATTGCCTTTGGCACATGTGGTATCATATCACTGTTTCTAATTGTCTTCCCATGAAAAAGTACTTTTGCATGTACATAAATTCATTTAATACTAACAATGGCGATGCAAGAATGGTACTTAGTATTCTTCTTGTAGATGAGGAAAATGAGGCTCAGTAAGGGTAAGTGAATTGCCCAAGGTTAAGCAGCTGGTAAGAGACTAAATCTATTTCAAGCCCAGGTATTCCATGAGACTGATTATTTTAAACCAGAGGCGAAGTCTTCCAAACAGTTAGGTCTCCAGAGATATGACTAGGTTCTGGATGGTTCCCAGATTTCTAGTTTATATAAAAGAGGAATTGATGCTGAAGAGAAAATTCACCTTAAACATTTTTAAATGGGCCAGAGTGGGTTGCATTCTGTTCATTGCCAGGTCATAAGTATTTGACAAAATGTATAGCACATAGGTGCTCAAAAGTATAAGTTGCATTTGTTATATTGTCTGTGTATATATATACATAATTATACATATATATATATATATATATATATATATATGTATAATTATACAAACAGGTAGCTAAAAAGATGAATTAACTTAACTTCTAGCTATACTTGTAATTCACTAGTGGTTTTGAGGCTTCTGTGAACCTTAGCTTTCCTAAATGTTAGGTAGGAACGTTATCTGTCTTGCAGTGTTGTTTTTAAGATAAAATAATGTATTTTGATGCACCACTTGATTCGTAAACTATCAAAACAATAGAGAGATGCTGGCTGAATTAAAAGCTGCTTCTCCATTGCTATTTTCAAATATAGCCAGAAAGCAACATTTTGGTAGTTAAATGCAATAACCACTCACCTGTCACTTTGGCATTTGACTTTATCGGATGAAGTCAGTAGACTTTAAGAATTTTCGTACCTTGAGATGCCTGGGTGGCTCAGTCGGTTAAGCGTCTGACTTTGGCTCAGGTCATGATCTCCAAGTTCATGGGTTAAAGCCCCACATGGGGGCTCTCTCTCCCCCAGGCAGAGAGCAGGTTACTGTCTCTCTTTTAGTACAAATATGATTTAATCTGAAATCTTTCTCAAATGAGTAATATAAAAGTTTGAGAACCTCAGCATAAAATAGTTTTTATTAAGGTTCACTCTTTTTTGTTTTACATTCTGTTGTTTTTGACAAATATACAAGGATATGTATGTACCATTACAGTATCATAAGGAATGATTTCACTGCTCTAAATATCCCCTCTGTTCCACTTCTTCATTCCTTGCTCCCATCCTCTCTCTTTCCTTTCTAGTCCCTGGCAAATACTGATCTCTTTACAGTCTCCATTTCCAGAATGCCGTGTAGTTGGAATCACACAGTATATAGCCTATTCACATTGGCTTCCTTCACTTAGCAAGATGTATTTAAGGTTCCTCCGTGTCTTTTTGTGATTTGATAGTGATATATTATTATCATAAAATGTCCCTCTATTTTTTGATGCCCAATTTAGGAATTTTGGAATTAACACTGTCCCATAATTTTAAGAACTCCATTTCTGCAAATCTTCACTTTCCCAGTAAATGGCACGTATAGTGGAAAATTTCACAACTAGACTTTAGAAAAAGATAAGCAAAACCTTTAAGAACGTAAGTATTTTTCTTTAAAGGTAAAAGTTATGTTGTATATAAATCCCATTCCAATTAAAATTATGAAAGTATTTAGAATAGATGAGCAGGGGCGCCTGGGTGGCGCAGTCGGTTAAGCGTCCGACTTCAGCCAGGTCACGATCTCGCGGTCTGTGAGTTCGAGCCCCGCGTCGGGCTCTGGGCTGATGGCTCGGAGCCTGGAGCCTGTTTCCGATTCTGTGTCTCCCTCTCTTTCTGCCCCTCCCCCGTTCATGCTCTGTCTCTCTCTGTCCCAAAAATAAATAAAAAAACGTTGAAAAAAAAATGTTTATAGAATAGATGAGCAATCTTCATAGCAATACATTTATCCCAATTTTCTGGTTGAATGATTCGGCTGAAACTCTTTTCTCACTTAAGTTTTTTCTCTCTTTCTCTCTCTCTCTCTTTTTTCTTCTCTTAAATCGTCAGTCTTGTATCCATAGCTTCATCAGCCTATTTATACACACCCTGAAGGTGTATTTTGCTCCCTTCTAATTACATTACATTTATTTTTGTCATATTCTGGAACATTTAATATTGATTAATCTATATAGTGTAGGCATAGCTGTAAACAACATTGTTTCCTAAAAAATTTTAGCAAGTGTTTTCAAGGCTTATACTTATGAGAATAAAATTAATGGTCATGATGTTTGTTTAGAGCAGATTATGCTCTTACTTCTCAGAAATTCCACTGTTGCTCTTTCTTCCCATATATTGTGGTTACAAAAGATCACAAGGTACACCTGCCTCCTTTGCTTTGGTGGAACCTGCCATTTCCCCACTGAATTCTCTGTACTTCCTGTAGCACACAATTGGCAAGCCATTACATTCCCCTGGGTATCACCTCTGAATTGTCCTGAAGCTCTTCTTTTATTTTTGCTGTCTTTTTTTCAGTCAAGTAAGGTAAACATTATTGTAAAATCCTTTCTTATGCCGATCATAGGGGTTATTAGGATCATTTACAATAATTTACTCATTTGAGAAAGATTTCAGATTAAATCATATTTGTACTAAAAGACAAACAGTAACCTGCTCTCTGCCTGGGGGAGAGAGAACAAAATAGTCTTCCATACAAGACACTTCAAAAACAGGAGTTTGTGCCTTTTGTTGTTTTAGTGTCACTTTGTTCTATTTTCTGATTTCTTTGAGCTAGAGAACCCGTGTATTTACTTGTGAAGTTGAAAATGACTCAAATTCAGATGATTCAAATTGGACTGTGAATACATTATTAGTGTTGTATGTGGATTCACTTGAATCAAGAAAAACTTAAACTGGGTTTTCTATTCTGATACACAGATTTTTTTCCAAAAGGATATATGGGGGTTTTGTTGTGTGATTTACTTTTCCAAAAATGAAAAGTGAAGGATGAAGAGAAATATTTGAGCGCTGATAATCTCTTGTATCTTGGTTATGATCACGGTAGATTTTGCCAGAATTTTATTTTGGCTTTGCTTTCCACTGAAGGAGAGGAAAGATAATGACAAGCATTGAGGCCCACACTGAGCATGGAGAGGCTAATAAAGATTAACGTAATGCTGAAGTGGGTAAAAAAGAACACATTAGTGGATATAGAAAAGCACTTTATTTGGACAGTGATAGAAAATAATTCTAAAGGGAATGGATATTATACTATATAATGCAAATGCCAGTATAATGAAGAACAATCCTGTTCCAAAGTAGCTTTGTATTCATTATTTTTTAGAAAACAAAAAGAACACCCAACCCGTAAGGTAATTAAGATAAATAATTTAAGGAATTCAAGATAGTCATTAAGCATACACTGAAGTTTAGAAGAAGCACAATTTTGCATTTAGATTTCCCACATGGAAACTTAGCAATTATGAAGAAAGTTCTTTAAAATGTCCAGCTCTGCCTTGGCATATGAGACAAATGTATTTAGTCTTTGATATGTGCAATTAAATTGAATGAATTAGCAATAGTCACAGTATATTCCTGCAAAGTGAGTTTGAGACATGCATGTATTATTTATTTATTTGGTATTACGTTGTTTATGTGTTCAAAGTAACTATAAAATATTGCAAATATTTTCTTTTTTCCAGGCTCTCAAAACACTTTCCCACATTATAAGGATACTCACAAATATAAACTGGAAAATGACCTTTATCCACAAAATCCTTTTGCTAATCCTCCTTAACCTACCTGCAATCGGCTAGCTAAAGGCTTCATCCTTCAGACTGCAGTTTAAGTCCCACTTCCTCAGCAAAGTATGGCTCTAGGACTTAATTATTTTCCTCCCTTTTGGCAAATCGTGCTGTGAAATCCTTCTTCTTCCCTCCATCTCAACCTCTATCTCTTTTTTCCTCCAGATTGCAATATGTACAGGTATGTTATCCATATGCAACACTTTGTCTAGCTTTCTCTCCAAACACTTAATTCTTCCCACTTGTTCCTTTTTCAGTGACTTTTTCCATCGGTCTGTATAACAAGCAGGGAGCATAAATGTGAACAGTTTCAGATCATTTCTAAAGAGTCATATGCAAGTTACTGTCACCTTGCCTGTGATGTGAGACACCTGGGCACACACTTGCATCAAACAGTCATTTCCCGATATAGTTTCCACCTGTTTCATACCGGGTCCTCATATTTCCCTTTCCTCTTTATGCATATGAGGATTTCTAGGTTTCTGTCTAGATTTTCTTTGCCAAATAATGTGGTCCATGTAAAATCTGGGCCTAAAATCCTTTTCCTTCTGAAAAGAAAAAAATGTCTGCTCTCATTGGTATTTGTACCAGTTTCCATATGTGAATATGATGATTTTTTTATTTCCATCTTCCCATTCATTAATGAAGGTGTTAAATAAAACTGGGCCTTGCAGAGGTCCCCAGGGTCCAAACACTAGGTACTTTTCTGAGTAATTTGATTGCTGTTTATCATAATCTTTTTTTTTTTTCCCTAACCATTCTTCAGCTGTTTTCAATTCATGTGACAGTGCTCCCATGCAAGTCAATTTGAATTAATTTTGCAAGCAAAATGCTTTATGGTTCTGAGTACATAATCTCCCTCTCCCACAGAGAAAAAATATATTGTAATCATCCAGCATTCCTGTTGATTATTTCCATTAAAGGCAGCAGGGGGAGAGAGAATGCTCAAGACTCCTCTCTGTGTTTGAAGTTTTTGAGGCTTTTGCTATTCATTGCCTTATTCTTTCCCCGCCCCCTCTCTTTTTTCTTTAATACTATTCATTACGGGCACTAATGCAGAAAATGATGGTCCAGACTGCTCAGCCTGGGATCTCTGTCCTCCAGAGCATAGCCGCTGCTATCTTTGTGATCTAATAATATCCCACCACACTTTTGCCCGAATGAACTCATTTCTCTCTACTTAACTCCTTGAAGAATTTATATAAATTTCTACCTCTAGCCTATTGCACAGACATATATACAACTCTAGGGTCTCCTCTCCCTGGGGCTCAATCCAAATTACTAATTTCATGTAAATATTGGCTCCCTTAGAAGCAGTGTGGTTAACATGGAGACTTTGAAAACAGCTAATCTAGATTACAAATCTGGCTCCACCCCTTATTACTTAATGTGTAGCAAATTGGTTCATCTCAGTATCTCTACTTCATCTATAAATTATGTATAAGACTACCTACTGCACAATGTTCTTATAAGGATTAGAATGGGATAACATTGCGATGTTTAGCACACTGCCTGGCCTTTATTAAATGGTGTGTGCGATTGCTATTACTTTTTATCTTGGCTTCTGTTCTTGGGTTTGGTTCTTATTTTTATTTTTCCCAGGAGGTACTTAGTGACTGATACACTTATAATGTTTTCGTGTCTTGACCATTGTCTTACTAAGTATATTTGAACTAAATTTTACTTAAAACCTAAAGATGGAAAAATATATTCACTTGTTAAATGAAGCCTCAAGATTCTTTGCTAATGAAGACTTAAGAGGTTTTGCCAAAAGTCACCTAGCCATTTACATGGTAGTGCACACATAAAGTTTTCTAAAGCATTTAATTGTTTTTCACTGATGAACAATTCACTTTCACTGAACAAAACAGGAATGTGCACTAATAGTAGTAAGATGTGAAAAATTTACAGTGAAGTAAGGAAATGGTTATCAAAAGGAGAATGAATGATCATTTTGTAGATTGGTGGGTGCTGTGGTCTGAATGTCTTACTCACCAAAAACCATATGTTGACATCCTAGTGCCCTAGTGTGGTGGCTTGAGGAGGTAGGACCTGTGGGATGTGCTTAAGTCATGAGTGGAGCTCTCATGAATAGGATTCAGGCTCTAATAAAAGGGATGCCAGACAGCTAGCCAGCCTCCTTCTGGAATGTGAGGACACAGTGAGAAGTCTGAGACCTGTAACCAGTCCCTCAGCCAACCATCATGCCACCCTGATCCCAGACTTCAGCCTCCAGAACTGCGAGAAATAAATTTCTACTCCTAAATAACCTTCCCAGTCCATGGCATTTTGTAATAGCGGTTTGAACAGATTAAGACAGTGGTCTTAAAAAAATCTATGAAAGTTTAACCCTCTGAAAATTGAAAACTCTGAAAAAAGATACGCATATCTTAAACCTAGAGCAGGAGTACAATGATGGGCATATACCAAATAAATAGTCTCTGTCTTCAAAAGGACTTAAGTGTTGTTTTGCTTTTTCTCTTAAATAGGATATAGGGAAAATATTTTATTCAAACATTATTAAAATAAAATATTATACTTACAACAATAATTTCCAAGAGGTATTCTAACTTTGTAAATTGTCCAGATAACTAAAGTTGCTTTAGCTATTTATTATTCTGTTGATCAATTTTCAAGCAATGTCAACTAGACTTTAGCTAGTTGAAGAGAAAGAACCGAATTTGTGGTTAACTCAGAAAATCCAAGGTCAGTTGAACTCTTGAAATAATGAAACCAATTGACTGGGCAAGCTCTCATGAACAGGGTGGTGGCTTCTCTCTCTCTCTCTCTCTCTCTCTCTCTCTCTCTCTCTCTCTCATCCCTGCTTCTGGCCTGTTGTTTCCTCATTCTTCTATCTGCACACCAGACTTTTTTGCTTCACTTTGCACATGGTTTTTCCACAATTCCAAATTTCATCTCCTATATTAAAAAGACATAATCATACTGGGAATGTTCCAAATTCCACATAGAAAGATTTTGATGGGTTCCACTTGGTTCAGCTGTCTATCACTTTTGCAAACATCCGTAGCTGGGTTGAGGGAGGAAGATAAAATTGTGGAATATAAGTTTAGATGTAGCTGTTGGTGAACATCTCTGCTATAAGGAGAGTGTTAAAAAGTATCTGGACTCCATCTCAACTGGTGTCCGTTAGGAATTCTGATGAGGATGCATTTTCCTCAATATAAAGTTGTGTTCTCATAAAATTAATTTAGTTTTAAAATAATCACTAATGTAAAATATCTTATTCTAAAAATTTGCAATGAAATTAGTCATTTCAGTATATAATTTCTATCATGTCTACAAAGCCTAATTTCTACAATACATATGAATTTTACCCAGCATTCAGTAATTTTATTGGAGTGGTCTGTTTGACTTATAGATAATCGTATTTAATTGGTCTATTTGAGTTATTTAAAATCTTGATATAACTTGTTCCACTATTCTTGTATTTTGGGCTTCATTGTACCTGTTGGTTTTATATCTTTTGGTTCTTATCATTCTTTATATTTTAATTTTTAATTGAAGTATAGTTGACATATAGTGTTAAATTAGTTTCATGCGTACAATATCACGATTCAACAATTATATACATTTTGAAAGGCTCAGAGTGTATTACAGTATTATTGACTATATTCCCTGTGCTGTTCTTATCATTCTTTTCTGTGACACAAATATCTCTGTGCTTCCAAGCTACTTTGGCTGTGTATTTCTGTCTACATCTAGGTATTATGAGTAGGCATAAAACCAATAGCATCCTATTAGCTCATTGTTTCCGTAGAGCCCAAGAAAATCACCCTTGTGATTGCTGACCTGGTTCTGAAAGTCCCTGTGCTGCATCTAAAGCCAAGTCTCTTGCTTAGAAGCAAGTTACAGATACAAAAATGTAATAACAAAAGAGGAAGGCAATATTTTCCATCAATTAATACTGCTTTCCTTATGTGGAATTTCCTTACATGAGTTTAACACTTCCAAAATGTTTTTATGTTATTATGACCAATTAGTGCCATAGAGCATGGACCTGAACTTATTCAGAAAATACATTCCAATTCGGCTTTATTTCTTAATATTTGATCTGGAACACAGATAATGGAAATAGCATTCATGTGCCTCAAGGATGTCTAACTTAATACTTCATTTATTCCACTCTATGTTATATACATAAAGACAGGACAGATGCCAAAGCTGTTGGAGAAGTTTCATTTCATTCTTTAAAAATTTTTTGTTAATGTTTATTTATTTTGGAGAGAGAGAGAAAGAGATGAAGAGAGGGAGAGAGAGAGGGAGAGCAGGGAAGGGGCAGAGAGAGAGGGGGACAGAAAATCTGAAGTGAGCTTTGTGCTGACAGCAGAGATCCCAATGCTAGGCTCAAACTCAAGAACCGTGAGATCATGAACTGAGCTGAAGTCCTGATGCTTAACCAATCCACTGGGCCACCCAGGTGCCCCAGAGAAGTTTCATTTTAAACAGAGCTTGTATATTTGGGCATGCATGGGCTTTTAGTGGATTATAACATGCAAATATATTATAATCCAATGAATCATAAGCTCTGGTGAGATTATAAGTTATTCAAATAATCCAAGATTACCAAGTTTGTGCCACAAGTGCTTCCGGTCTGCACAATTAAAGGCATAATGATGAGTATAATCCTGAGAGATGAAGTCATTTCATTAAACAAGATTCTCTGGTTTACTGTTCATTTTGATGCCAGATTTTTGAAGGTAATTAACCATAATGATAGTATATGGTACTTACATCATGTTATAATTTTGGAATTATTTTACATTCCTAAAATATATAGTTTAAGGTTGTTATGATAAAAAATAGCATATATAATTTCAGTGCTAATATCAGGAAAATTAATGTGGTTCCCAAAAGTGCTACTAGAATATCATTAATCTAGAAGGTGAGAGGTAGCTATCATGTCATCACATATTGATAATGCTTTCTAACTAGCCAGTCATAAGTGATTTTCATAGTTGCATTACTCATTAGTGCACTGAAGTTCATTTCTGACATCTGCATATATATTGTATCACTCTTGGAAAGTGGAAATGGTTGTAAAGATACAGTATCATATACTCAATCAGTAAAATATTGAATTGAATATTCTTTTATGCACTCTTTCCACATCCTCAGATGGAAATTTTAGGACAAGCTGTGAAAAATAATGAATGAACCATAGGACTTTATAGTTGGGGTTCTTCATAGTATTAGACATTATGGTCAACATTTCCAATATACTTTAAAGATTGTATTTTAAAAATGAATTCATGTAGTCTGAAACTGAAAACCGTCACCACAAAAACAGCAGCAGTAACAATATAACAAACAATAATGATAACAATTTGTGAGTTGTTCCAAACCTTAATTATCTCAGTTTACTCATGTATTAAAGAATAATTGTTGGTAATTATTAAGATTCTTTTAGTGCCCAAATTTTATGGTTTTATGGTTCTGACTCTTATTTGAAATCTAACAGAATAAGTGATTATAATATGTAAGAAGGATATTAACACTAGAATTAGTTCATGGTTGGAATTTGTGTAAATGTAATGAAGAAATCCATTCTGTGCTTCTGGATGGGGTGGTCAAATCTGAGACCTGAGGTGTGTGAATTTGTTGAAGTTTGATAATTTAGGCCCTGCTCTGTACTGAATGTTTGTGCCACCCCCCATTCATGTATTAAAATCCTAATGTTGGTGTTTTGAGGAAGTGAGGCTTTCAGGAGGTCATTAGCTCTAGAGAGTGGAGCTCTCAGGATGGAAATAGTACTCTTAAAAGAAGAGTCAGGGGAAAGGTTGCACTCTCTCATTCTCTCTCTCTCATTCTCTCTCTCTTTCTCTGTATGCCTTTCCATCTCTATTCCTTTCTTTCTCTCTCTGCCATATAAGACTATAGCAAGAAGGTGTCCATCTACAAGCCAGGAAGCAGGAGCTCACCAGACACTAAATCTGCTGGGGCCTTGATCTTAGCCTTTCCAGCCTCTAGAACTGTGAGAAATATTTGTTGTTGAAGCCACCTAGTCTATAGTATTTGTTATAGAACCTGAATTAAGACAAGTGTCAATTTCTATTTTTTCTAAAAGAGTAATAAGGTATAATGTGGTCAAACACAGAAAAGGCAACTAGAACATGAGAACATGGGAAATCTCTCTCTCTCTCTCTCTCTCTCTCTCTAGCTCTTCCCCTCTCTCTCCCTTTCCCCTTCCCCATTCTTTTTCTCTTTCTCTCTGTCTCTTTCCTGCTCAAACTACAAATTTCATAAAGTGAATATATATTTACTAAACAAGACAGACTTTTAGGCAAATAAGGAGGGCTAGAACTCTTGAATTAATGCCCAATATTTCTCAAAGTGAGGTTGTACTAGAGATTGTCTGAAACAGGAAATAAATGTGTTAAGCAAAAGGAGTTCTATACTCAAATAAGTTTGAGAAATATTAAATGGAATTAAACATTTTTTCTCTACCTACTGCATTATACTAAGCCTTTAACATATTAATGGCCATGCATGCTATCCCACATTTGATCAGGAAACATTTCACCCACTGTAACATCTTCATGAAGAATGCTCAGTAGAACACAGTGTAGGAAACATTTTATTCAAATCAGTAACTTGTTCTTTTAAAACCTATTTGAATGCAATGATACATAGAAATAGGAGTAAAGGAATTTGTTTTTGTCCTTTATAATAATGGCATATGGAACAGTGCCTAAAAATCACTTTCCTATACATGGCTGGAAATTTTGTCTAAGGCACCATAATAACAACTTGCTTGTCTGCCACTGAGAAGTATAGCCTCCACCTAGTTGAATGGGCCATATTAGGCTTATTCTACATCCATATTAAAGAGATGCAGGGAGCTAGACATTCAAACTCCCTTGGAGAAGATTTCAGATCTACTTTTTCCAAGGGTCAGTGAAAGAAATTCCCTTTTCATCTACATAAATAAGAAACTAAATAATTCATTTAGCTTGTACTTTAATTAAACATCTATATAATCTCATCTATTGCTTGTTGGTAGGACAGAGAAAGAAACCATGTGAAATCCCACAGAAAGTTATATTGACCTAGTGTCTTATAAAAGTCTATTACATGCAGAAGTGGATTTCCTAGGTAAAACTTTGATTTGAAATTAGATGACCTTGCATATAACCTTGAAATGATGCCATTGAACTTAATTTCTTGATGCAGCTGTAGGTTTATATATTCATCAATTTGTCCAGCAAATATTTATACAACAAGTCATTTGATGTTGTAGAATTACACTAGGCATTCAAGATACAAAGATGCAATAAACATTGATTTTTTAAAAAACAAGTGTTAGGACTGGAGATTATATCATTATACAATTGAATACATAAAATGGTTCAAGTCTTGTAAAGGTTTTTAACAGTGAACTTTGGATTCCAAATTGAGATGAATAATATTTAAATATTCTATCAAAATAATGCAGTAGCTAATAGTGATATTTTCTAAGGACTTTGGGGAATATAGGAAGTAATTCTTTTATTTAATCATATGTTGGGCTTCTGCTGCAGTATTTATCAAACCTCAGAAATAAAAAATATTTTTTTTGTCATTGCAGTAAATTAGTGTTTTATTTCTCCACTGCCAGTGACAAATTTAAATATCAAGGACTGTTTTACCTGATCCTCTTTTCAAAATGTAAAATTGTTACTCAAAGTATAACTTAGCTATGTGATATTCCGTTAACATTTATTGAATCACATTCTTTAAATAAATATCAAAATAACTGCTAACAAACCCACAATATACCGGGATCCAGATGCTGGTTGTATCAGCTGGTGATACCAAAATCAGTTTTACTTATTTTTAACTGTAAATTGAATCATTTATTATACTGTGGACCATTTATTATCATGTAGCTGCAACCACAGTGACAAGGAGATTTTTAAATTTAGCTCATTTTTTGCAGTGGCCTCCTTTTGTGAATTAGGTCAGGTAGGTCAATTACTAAATCTTTCTGGAGATGAGAATATTGACTTACCTCATAGGAGAACTAGGAAAGATATTAAGCACCGTTTAAGTGCTTGATATCTTAATATTTCTGAATGTCATAGCTGGCATCATTTGATGACTGGAGAACGTAACAGCTTACTTTCTTTATTATATACTCTATGATTGCATCCGCACATGACACGAGGTGCACTGGTAACATGAAAATCCATCATAGATGTGTGTTATCTGTACATTCATGTAAAAAGACAGATAGTCATTTTATATATTTTATATAATAAATTGGAAATTTTAGAAAAATAGATTTATGAGGCACAGTACTCTTTACATGGCTTTCTCTATTATCTCAGTCTATTGTTACATTTAATGGATTTCCCCCCCACAACATAACTCTATATACTTCTTTTACATTCTATAATTTATGTGGGAGAGCACATACTATCAAACTTACTTTGTTCCATCATAAGGGAAAATCCTGTTTTCTTAGGTATCTAAATCTTAAATATCATTAGTGCTATAGTAACAGGAACAATAATGTACACTGAATGTTGAAATCTGACGTGGCCATTTCATTTTTGCCAATTGCTATTTTTAAATAACAGCTATTTTTAAATGCCCATTTTATTTATTGAATTTGTTAAATTCCTTAGAGAATGAAATTATTTCCTATAATTCATGCCCTTAAAGACATCTATCTACCTTTGAATATATCAAAATATGAAGAGAAAGATAACAATGGGAATTTGTTCTGTTACAATTTTAAAAAGAAAGGCAGTTCTTTTTTATTTGAGTTTTTTTTTTTTGAAGTTTTATTTATTTGTTTTGAGAGAAAGAGAAAATGAGAGAGTGGGGGGGGAGGGGCAGAGAGAGGAGGAGAGTGAGAATTCCCAGCAGGCTCCGCACTGTCATTGCAGAGCCCAATGTTGAGTTTGACCTGAGATCATGACCTGAATCAAAATCAAGTAAGATGCTTAACCAACTGAGCCACCAAGGCACCCCAGAAATGCAGTTCTTAATAGCAGTAAATGAATGTTCTTGTCCCATCTATAGTTGGCAAGCCACACATCCATCATGTGTGGCAACCACACTCAATAAATTTGTGAATGACTACTATGAAAAGCATCAAAAATTACAAGTAAACTTAAAAGTATTCAATTTTTGTTTTTGAAACGTCACCAAGATTGCCTTTGCATTTGAACTAATTCAATAAAAATTTTATTATGTAATTATTTTATCTCCTATTTAACTTTTTCTGAAGCATAATTGTTTTTTCTACTTGACTCTTACCTCCATTATCATAAATCTCTCCAGGTTTTTTGGCTGAATTTGGATTTCCTAGTTTCTGATCTGTATTATAATTGCTAACAGTGAAATGTGAAGTTAGCTATTAGATCATGGATTTTACCTTTGTTGTCCATTATTCATTAGTTACTGATGGAGCAAATATATGCGTTTTGGCATTTTCTGAAGTTTCTA
Source organism: Panthera onca (assembly GCF_046562875.1). Taxonomy (NCBI): domain Eukaryota; kingdom Metazoa; phylum Chordata; class Mammalia; order Carnivora; family Felidae; genus Panthera; species Panthera onca. Next base: position 53,182,872 of record NC_138342.1, on the reverse strand, counting down.
TTGTTAATTATACTAGTTGCCATACTGCTGTCAAAGCACTTTAATGTAATTTCATTATGAATTTTTGTTACATTATATGACACTCAATAATAGGTAGATATGATCTAATACCATTATGTGATAAAGAAGAAAGAGTCCTATTCAGACAGGCGTTATGGAGGCACTTACTACAGAGTTTTTATGCCTCAGTCTCCATGAAGTAGCCTTTTTGATGGTGCTTAGAATTCCAAATCCTGGAGCCTCCTGCTTCATGTAGCCATCTTGGAAAGCCATAACAGAGACTTAATATTTCCTTTCTAGTAATTATCAGAAATCCAACATTATGTGTGATATCTTACTATTATATACCTCCTTTGAGAGTGTCTTAGTTATAAATATAATGTAAGAAACATGTGATTGTCTTTCTTGATCACTAGTGTGTCTCCAGAGCATAGTACATCATCAGTATAATTGCTGAATGAATGAACGACTAAGTGAATGTGTGGTTGGAAGGGAAAATTTTCCTCATTTTCAGAAATATATTTCAGATCCCTGGGATTATTGTAAAGAGCTGTGAGTACTAGGCATCCTCAATTATAACTTCAAATGTGCTTCTCATAGAAATGATATCATATACATTAATTATATACTGCATAAGTTAATAGCCTCATGTGAGACTTATGGCCTAGGAACACAACCTCTTTTAATAAAAGTGTTTTATTATGGATATATGATTCTTAAAATTCAGATAGGGTAGTTACAAATAACTTGGGAGTGCTACCTTTTCATAAGCTAAACTGCCTAAAGTCATGTTATCCAAATCAGTTGATTTGGATAATAATAAATAATAAATTGTTACATAAAGAATATATACCCTTAAAATTAAGTATTAATACATTATTTGAGAGTTCCCAGTCTTGCTGAATCTCTAACATGACACACCAACTTTTCTGCTCTTATTAATAATTGAAACTACATAAACTTGAAGTTCAAATACTGTGCACAGTTTTCCTCAGAAGCCAGACCAATTTAATTCTGGGAGACATCATTCATTTCTTCTTTTTCACAGACAAAACCCAACAAGTCTCTCCTAGAATTGTAATTGTGCTATGCAGCAATCAGTAATTTAAAAATTAAACTCAAAGCACTCCTTAAATAAAAACTCGTCACTATTATGACTACCCTCTATTATCACTATTGTTTCATTAAAAAAAAAAGAATTCGAATTCCAAACTAATAAGAAACATATAATCCCAAAATAAAGAATATTACAATAAATTGAACAAATTTGGTGTTACGAAATACCTAATACATTTTTCTCATTTCCTTAAGAATTAGTAAGCACTTTGTCATGTTCCATTAGCTAACGTTAGGGAATGATGTAAAATTTGTATCTTCAAAGACTGGAACACCTGACCTCTTGTCTGTGGTTTTTCCGAATCAGCCATGTTTACTCTGCCTAGGACACATTCTGGTAAATTTGCCTAGGTCCATATGTAAACAAATAAACTAAAGTGTAAGTGGTTTTCGAGAAAATTTACACTGCTGTGATGCTTACTATCTTTTCTAACTCAGCGTATCCTACTTGGTAGGTTTAATCAAAAGTGTAATAAAATTACAGTTCATCTTTGTAGACTATGCCAAATAAAATACTATTTAAAGGTGATTCTAAACAAAAAAGTTACCCTTTTGTAAAATAAAGCAATCTGAACAGAATATACTTACACAGGATTCTTAGAGCATGTTAGGCCTGACTGAATAATTTTAACCTGAAGACTTTTATCTAAGGTTTAATCATACTCCTTAGGTTTCAGCAAAATAGAATCTAAGTGAAACTTTAATCGGAGAACTTAATGCACTGTAGCCTCTCCCCGAAGTCAGAGTACTGATGGTAATGTTTGTGCCCAATGCACCCACCCTATGTTTTCCCAAATTTCTAACAAGCTCAGAAACACATCCACATACAGGCACATAAAACCAAATATTAGATATAGGAAAATACCTAGAAGATTATTCCAGGATTAAATGTGCCAACATGGTAGAAATTCTAATAAAAACATTACATGCTAGGACCCTGTGGAAGGGTTTTCTGTGAGTACCTCAATATTTGAACTCATATTCTTGTCTCTGGACACATGATTTTATTTCTAGTTCTGGATCTTTTTTATTTTTTATTTTTTAATGTTTATTTATTTTTGAGAGAGAGAAACAGAGCACAAGCGGGAGAGGGGCAGAAAGAGAGGGAGACACAGAATCCGAAGCAGGCTCCAGTCTCTGAGCTGTCAGCACAGAGCCCAACACAGGGCTCGAACCCATGAACCATGAGATCATGACCTGAGCCGAAGTTGGATGCTTAACCGACCAAGCCACTCAGGTGCCCCATCTAGTTCTGGATCTTAATTTTTCTAATGGATTATGATTTCTGGACATTTTTCACTTTGGTTTTGGTGCCTCCATTCATTTGTTCAATGAAATAATATTTATTATAAACCTTTTTTGTTCTGGTGGTATGCATATTATAAATGGAGAAATGAAAGAAAAACTTCATGTTGCTCATAGTCTAATGGAGGATATGGGTTATAAATATTAATTCATAAACATACTCACCTGCTTATTGTGCACCAATAACTGTATTTGATATTGGAAATCAAATATCTTAAAAATTAAATGTCTTACCTTCACTTTCATAAAGTTGAAAATCTAGTCATTGTACCAATACATTTGTTAACTCCACCCCGCTTCTGGCCACATAATATTTACAACTTGTGGGTGTAGGTGTCTCCCGAGTTGGTGCGTATTGTCATAGCTAGCATATGTAAAGAAGGAAGCAATTTGTAAAAAAAATAAGTGATGTTCCCCCTAATGTTCTTATTCCATTTTTTTTTTTTTTGTCTTCAACCTCATTAAACATGACTGCAGTGTTCATTATTCAAACTTGGCTCTATGGTGATTAAGGTGAGAATCATTTTTCCAAGACCAATGTCTGAGGTTAGCAATTACTCCATTGCTTTTCCTAATGAGTTTCAATATATTGTGGAAAAAAATCCGTTCAGAGAGATACATATGAATGTCTGATACACGTGTAAGTATTGAAGCATGTTACTCCCTGAATATTCATTCCTCACTTCCTGTTCTTCCTCCTTTCTATCTGTAAGAAAGAAAGACCATATCACCTTCTGTTTTTACACTTTGTATTCATGAATGGGGAAGGCATTGAGACCTTTATAAGTTTGTGAAAATCCATTATCTGATTCTTCAAGTTACCTGGATTATTTTCTGAGTACATTTGTTTCTTTTTTGTCCCAGAAGATCTTTTTTTTTTAATTTTTTTAATGTTTATTTATTTTTGAGAGAGAGAGAGAGCGAGAGCGTGAGTTGGGGGAGGAACAAAGAGAGAGGGAGACACAGAATCCAAGGCAGGCTCCAGGCTCTGAGCTGTCAGCACAGAGCCAGATGCTGGGCTTGAGCCCATGAACTGAAAGATCGTGACCTGAGCCGAAGTCAGGCACTTAACTGACTGAGCCACCCAGGGACCCCTGTCCCAGAAAATCTTAATTTCTTTTCTGTTTTAGCAAACTGTTAGCTAAACAAAATTTCACAGTCTGCTTTCATCTCACAGCAGTATATGTAATCCCATTAAAGAACTGAAATATTATTTGACTTTGATTCTTCTAGAAAGGGTTATATAAACCTATAGATAGGAGATTTTGAATGATTGTCAATTCTATATAGCTCTCATAAACAAAATATAAATAAAGTAGATTTAAAAACTGAAACAAATTTAAAATGTAACATATCTCTGTAAGCTAGCTGAAAAATGGTAGTCACTTGCTCATAGAAAAAAAACCAAAAAACCAAGCTGAATAGGATTCCATTATAATGAAGGAACATTGTGTTAATTTGATTCTTAATATATTTGAAAGAATAGTATGCATATAGGTTGAAGGAAAGTGAATAAACTTGAGGGAAAGGGAATAAATTCTTTTCAAACCAATTTAGTTTCTTTCTCTGTATTTCCAGACCTGAAACCTGGATGTTATCTGGGCCTTATACTAAGATGAGCTATAGTTTTGACCATTTTGTTTAGCTTTCTATAATGTCAACCACAGACATTCTTAAATAGTAAATTTAGGAACATAAATATGTTCAAAATCCTAAAATAAAAAAAATAGAATGGCTAATGGTGACAAGAATCATTTCTCATAAAAATCGTTTTTCTTAGCCTAAGAAAGAGGCTAAGCCCAAGCCTAAGAAATAGGCTTGGGATGTTGGAGAAAGTAGGTCAGATGACAGAATAGGCTATATCATGAAAGGAAGGCTTGCTATGTAATGTTTCCTTTGTGCATAGTGTAAGTTTCCTTGTGATTTCTACTTGGAGGATTTGAAAAGAAGAATCAATTCAACAAACGTCTACAAAGAACTCGAGTATCTTGCTGAAGGATCCAAAATATGAATATATGGTAATCCTTTTCTCATGGAACTTTTTGCTTAATTTGGGAAACAAGCACAGTGTAACTATTTGTGATCAGTGTAGTATAGGTCATTCACATTTATTGGGCATTTTTATAGGAATCTAGTTAGACATTTGACACACCAAGAGAGGCTGCTTAAATGCCAAAAGGTCAAGAGTCAGGACTCTGATGTAATACTACCGGAACTACAGCCCCACAACTCATTAACTTTACTAGTTTTCCCATCCAAATAACAATAGCTTCCTCACTGGATCCTGGTGTGTTAAAATATGTAGAATATTTAGAAAAGTTCTATGCACATTTTAAGTTTTTAATACATTTTTAAAAAATATTAATCATCATATATAATTAAAATACATATTCCTGGGTCCCTGGATTCTGTAGGTCATGTGTCATACCCTAAAATCTTTGTTTTTAATAACCACTAGAAGTATTTGTATGATTGACGATTAAGCCGGTGTTTAGAAACCTCTTTGTAGGTCTCTAAATTGAGCCGGGGAATAAAGAAAGTAGGAACTCTACAGTTGTATTATCAATTAAGAAAAAAAGAAGAGATATTAGTATGAAAAAATATTTTAGAATGAAATAAGAAAAAAGAGACTGAGTAGAATTTATATATATACGTGTTAAGCTCTGGTGTGTGTGTGTGTGTGTGTGTGTGTGTGTGTGTGTGTGTGTGTGTTTATGTAAGCATGACCCCATTAAATTGAATGGGAATTCTGTGCATACAGATATTACCTAGGAAAACCTGGCCTATATATATATATATATATATATATATATATATATATATATATGAGACTTACTTGGTACATCTCTTGCTGAATGTTTAATACTGTCACCTTTAAGGTATTTTAGCTGAGAAAAAAAATGAGTTAAGGTAGTTTAAATAGGAAAAAGTTGCCTCAGTCATTATTCATTTTCCATTTAGAGGTACATTTTCAAAACTAGGCTGCATAAATCAAATTCAGTTATTTAATATCAATGTATAGTTTTTGTAGTTAAAATATTCTTTATGGTTAGTAAATCTAACTTGGGTAACAATTTACATTCTATTATTAAATACCAAAGCTCTTCTTTTAATGCCTTTCTTCTAACAAAGAGAGTCCAGATTTTTTAAAATCCTTAAAATTATGTATATATTTGTATGTTTATCTAATACTGGTTTATGAAATTCTGAAGAATATTAACTTCTCAAATATAATTTTCGGTCACTGTTAGACATCATTTTTATGTAGGGAGCATTAAGTTGTTTATATAGATTAGTGTGGAGTGTTATCAATGAGTGTACGTGTGCAAATAGTTGGCAGGTTGTCAATATGCTCAGTTTATTTTTTTCATGGATCTCTTTGTGGCATACTCCTGTGACTAGAACAAGTATGTATTTTACTTGCTTACTAGCTCTACTTAGTTATAAAAAGAATGTTTAAATATGGCAACATATCAGAATTATAAATGCGGTCATCTCATAAACATAGGTATATACTTTGTTGTTGAATGTGAGAAAAACATTAAACTAAATGATTGAGGCATATTAATTATTCTGTAAAAATCATTGCAAGAGGGTGCTTGGGTGGCTCACTCGGTTAAGCGTCTGACATCAGCTCAGGTCATGATCTCGCGGTTGGGTTCGAGGATATGAGCCTCATGTAGGGCTCTGTGCTGACAGCTCAGAGCCTGGAACCTGCTTTTGATTCTGTGTTTCCCACTCTCTCTGCCCCTCCCCTGCTCATGCTCTGCCTCTTTCTATAAATAAACATTTAAAAAAAATTAAAAAGTTAAAAAAAATCATTGCAAGAATGAACAGTGTCAGCAGTAAGGTTATATGAAAGTGTAAAGTAACTATTTAGAGAAAGATCATCAGGGAA